>NC_138110.1:7817500-12617500 GCF_964146895.1 Miniopterus schreibersii | reverse complement strand
CAGCAATGTCATGCTCTGATCTTTTTTTTTTTTTAATCTTAACTAATTCTAAGATCAAGAAACACATGATGTGTAGTAGGTACATTGTAACACTTCTATAAAATTCAGCTCTGGTCAGGCTTTCTTATGACCTAGATTCAATTAAACTGAGAAATAAAAAAGACTTCTGTTTCAGAAAAACTTAGTTTCTGAAAAATACAAAATTAAAACTGTGAAACAGAATTACCAGTATTTAGCAATTAAACCTGGAAAACAGAAAAGTGGGTGGGTTGTGAAGTAGGTAGAAATAAGAATATAAGCCTCAGGTTGCCAGCCAATTGCTATCTTTATCTGGAAATAATAGGAAAGCAAGAAGAGATTTCAATTAGTTGAATAATTTTTAGCTAGTGACACTGAACTAAGTAAGCTTTTATAGCACAATGGAGGCAGTGAATATTTGGAGTTAGAGAGACCAGCGTTCAAATCCCAGCTCTGCTACTAAGTTAATGACTTTGACCAAATTATTTTATCTCTCTAAGCCTTAACCCTGTAAAAGGGAGAGATTATCACCAAACTGCTGTGAAGAGTAAATAAAATGCTGCATGTAAAGTTGAAGTACCTGACACACAAGCACTCAATGAACAATAGCTGCTACCATGAAAAACAGGGGGCAGAGAAGGTAGAAAAGTTCATTAAGAGAGAATGTATTAGTCAGTATAGGCTAGGTTATGCTGCAGAACAAACGATACCAAAATCTCAATGACTTAACACAACTAGAGTTAATTTCCTGATCACATGGAGCTGACTGAGGGTCTGAGTGACCAAGGATAGCTGTCCATGTGCAGCTCAGTGTCCCAGGCTTCCAGGAGCTCCATCTCCAACATTCTTTCATAATACCACACCAAGCAAAGCAAAGAGAATCACATACCAGCTGTTACATGTTTCTGCCTGGAAGTGACATGAATGACTTTTTGTTCATTTTTCATCATCTAAACATGCCCAAATTCAAAAGGGAAGAAAAGTATAATCCTTTGTTATGTCCAAGAAGGGAAGGAGAACCAGAAATATTGATACTGATATTAATAATGTTTACTTTGGTTAGGCTCTCAGAATTCATTGTGAAGTTCAAGACTCTTCCCTGTGAAATGTGAAACACATCCAGAGGACCTTCCATGTCGATATTAGCTTTGAGAGTCACTGCTTTATGTCCTACCACACCTCTCAATCCTTCCCTCTGCTGAAAATGATCTAAGCTTTGCAAAAATACATCTGATTTACAATTCAACCCCACTCAAGGAAACTTGAAAACACAGACTAGGAAAACAAAAGATCCCAACCCAAAATATCACATTAGGCAAGTATAATTACACTTACACAAACACACACACACCAGTTTTATGGAAACACAACAAATAATTTTGTTAATCCTTTTTAAAACTGGAGGGGAAAAACTAACACTGCTGATTAGGAATAAATTTTCACCGTCACATTGACTATTTAAACTTAGACCACCAAGTAGGGGGAAATAACAGGGTGTGTCATATGATTAGGGGATTTCAAATAAGCTTCTCCAAATGAGCAGGTTCTTCAGAAAGCACAAGAGGAGTTGGTAACTGCATTTCGGAGGCATAAAAGAAAACAGCGGAAGACATGAATTCTGGCCAAAGTGGCAAAAATAAGCAATCTGCCACAGCCACATGGGCTCCTCAGCACTCTTCCTGGAGGCACAAAGCAGCACTGGCCTTGGAAAGCTGCTGAGGACCACGAGTCACCAGTGATTGTTCATTTCTGTCAAGCTTTCCCAGGGACATTTCAGTTAGATCTGAAGTCTGACAGTTCGCCCTGGGCATTTTATGTCACAAAGGGTAAGACATAATCGCAAAAAGGGTTTCTCTCCTAGACCTCAGGGTTTTGCCTAGAAACAAGCAAAAATCTTTGTTTCTGCATCCAAATGCTATAGCAGACCGCCTGCAGGGAATGTTTGCAGATCCCCCTCTCCTTCCCACAACCATTCCTGCCCCATCGCTTTCCTCAATCCAAGAGACTAATCCAATTGTTGGTTCTTCCACTTTCTTCCTCCCTCATTTCCCCCTCCCCTTTTCCAATCCTGGAATCCCTGTCTTCTTCAGATAACACTGCCCGCATCCTAACCAGGAAGGCTGGCTTCCGGCAGCAAGAGCAGAGTGTCTTTTACCTGCCCATCCTGATATCGGACAACGGGCAGCCGGTGCTCAGCAGCACAGGCACATTGACCATCCAGGTGTGCAGCTGTGATGACAATGGCCACGTCCTGTCCTGCAGCCCCGAGGCCTACATGCTCCCAGTCACTCTGAGTCGGGGTGCCCTCATCGCCATCCTAGCCTGCATCTTTGTCCTCTTAGGTAAGTGGCTCCCTTCCATTCTGTGGGGTCCTGCAAATACTTACTTAGCTATCACTCAGTTATTGTCCTAGCACAGCCATTCAGAACTGGTTTTCCAGACCATGCTTACTGAAAAGATGGTAGAGTAAGGCTGAGAAAAAGTAAAGAAATTGAAGACAGTACTTTCCTAGGGGCCATGGACTTATTTATCAAGCATCTGCTGTAGGCCAGGGCACTATTTTAAGTGCTGAGATTCATAAGACAAAGGCAAATATGTCCCAGCTTTCATAGAGCTTACTTCAGAACACAGCAGTTCATTCTGACATCACAGAACCAAAACGACAATTTTGGACAGGATATGATCACCTCTTCTAACTCCTTCATTTTGGATAAGTATTGGCTAAATCACAAATAGGTAGTGACAGGCCCAAGGCCAAATGTCACACACAGAGCCAGGACTGAAATGTATGCCCTGCACTGTGCATCTGAGAGGTACGGCTCCTCTCCTAAAAGTTCATCCTAGATTGTGGAGGTGGTAAGTGCTTTAGAGAAAGGAAGAGGCATAGGGTATCTAAGGGAACAGGAGACAGGGTCGGTGCCATTTTAAATAGGGTTGTGAGGTCACAATAAGGAGACCTCTGAACACAGATCTGAAAGAAGTAATGGAGTGAAACCACAAGGATATCTGGGAAAATAAGTTGCTTGGAGCATTAGCTCCCTTCCTAGGCACAATAGCCACTAACAAGGAACAGTGACTGCTGATGAAATAAAAAGATGTGTTGACAGGCCAGTGGGAGAGCACTGTTGGGGTATGGGATCCTTTCTTCCTCATCTCAAGTCATAATACAAGGCAGTCACCCAGCTCCCCAGTACATAACGTCATTCATGTAATTTTTTTTGAACTCCACACTCAAACACAAGCAATGAAACACCTAAACCATTTCTTGAAACCAAGAAAATATCTGTACATATACCCCAATTCTTCTGATTGAGTTCAGAACATCTATATTTTGCTTAGAGAAAAGCAGACTTAGTAAACAGTAATATTACCCACTATGGAAGAAATCCTAGCATTCTCTGAGGGAAAAGAGTAAAGCATTAGCCTGGCCGGTGGTGCTCAGTGGTTGAGCATAGACCTATGATCCAGGAGATCACAGTTCGATTCCCAGCCAGGGCTCGGTCCCCAGTATGGGGGGTGCAGAGGCAGCCGATCAATGACTCTCTCATCATTGATGTTTCTCTCTCTCCCCCTTACTCTCTCTGAAATCAATAAAGACATACTTAAAAAAAAAAAAAAAAAAGAGTAAAGCACTGGGGATTTAAATTAGAAAAGACATGCAGTCACCCCACATACCACCTTGATCCCAGGTTTACCTTGACCCCAAGGGACTCAGTCAGATCAAAGAAAGAAGGGCCTAACTGCAAAATGTTAATTAACACTTGATTGAATTTTAGGTAAGTCTGTGGAATATGCTTCTCAAAAAAATATTTTCAAATACAACATGTGGTTTAATTTTGTTGTTTCAGTTCAGCGCTACATGAACGGAAAAGTCTATAAATAAGTAACCTTTCTAAGTCTTTGGAGCCCTGAATCACAGAGAATGGTCCTTGTCCATATGGACAAATAAAACTTTCCTGCAATTCTCCAAGTGTCCATAAGGTGGCATTGGGAGTCCTTGAGTGCATAAAAGGATAACCTGCAGGAAGCCTTTGATGAAACTGCCTCTTAGGAGAAATTTCCAAGCTGTCCTTAGTTCTATCTTTGGAAAATGTCTACGTTTTAAGTTCATCCTGGCCCACAAAGAGTAGAGGTGCCATCATTAAAGAAAGGCTGATTTAAAGAGTCTGGCGTGGAAAGGCTCTCAAGTTACACGTGGTGTGCAAGGGGCAATTTATTGTGCCTCCCAAACCCACTATGTCTCGTCTTTTGAATTGTACAGAATAAACATATTGCTAGGAGCTAAACTGAGCAGAGCTGTCATAAAATCCTCATAGTTTTAGGCACTCTTATTTCTAAGAATGCACATCTCACATTGAATATAATTCATAGAAGATTAAATTGTAGTTGATTTATCAACAAAATACTACATTTTGTGGACAGTTAAATAAACATAATAAGTTAGATTCTGCAGGGTTTTTTAATTTCACATCTCAAGTATGTATCTAGTGCCTAGAAAAATCTCACAGGCCCTATATGCTTTGCCTGTAGTACCTAAGGAATAAATGTCCCTAGAACCAATTCTCTTCTGTCAGCAAATCCTTTCAGCTAAATAGGACCATTTTCCAACAAAATCTGATTTTGCAATAGTTGTTTAAACCAGACTACTTAAAAGATAAATATGTAGCAATCTTTATTTTTCAAGATATGGACCAGTTCCATGAACTAATTCTTCATCACCATCAGAATTCTTTCCAGCAAATACTCAAATACTTTTCTAATTTTGCTTCCTAGTGTTTTCTAAAATACCATCCCAGTGGCACCAGTGTGAAGGTTTTTCCCAGGCCCTTAGGACAAATTAACTATCCCTGCCTCTGCATTCTCTTCCCAACCCGTGTAACCCCATGATAGGCCTTATCACTGTCAGACTTGCATTAATCATCTGGGTCTATAATCTCCTTAGATTTCATGTTTAAAAGGGCAGTAATCATTCAACATTGTTTCCCCATGGATTAGCACAGTGCCTGCCTAAAAAATATTTAAGTTTAGTAACTATTTACTGAATCCCACAAAGAGCATGTTCACTTAGCATCCCATTTCTCCCATCTGCATCCATCCAAATCGCACCCCAGCCTCCAATGCCCAGTTCAAGATTCCACTTCCTTGGAGCCCTGTTAGTCCACTGCTCCGAAATCCCACAGTCCTAGAGTCATACATTATATTTCTGCACATAGAAAAAACATACAAGACTATATAATTGTTTCCTGTGTGTGCTTTTGTTACTCAAGCTCTTTGGGAAGACATTAGCTATTAACATCATTAATTGCAATTTGCAAAAAGCACATTCTACATTCAAATTTTAAAAAGCATTATTATTAGTTTTTTAAGTCCACCCATTATCTTACTGGGCATATGACTATACTCTTTTTTTTCCCCCTGGGGTAAACTGGGGTCTTATTTGCAGTGCTGTCAAGCCGTCCCCGTTTGCCAGCTGTAACAACGCACACCAGAAAAATAATCAATAGCAGTTCTACAGCCAAAACCTCAACACACTTCCTGGAAAACATTTTCAGTCACAGAGATAAACAGTTCGATGGGATTCTTTCTCTCTCCCCTCACCTTTAAACCTCAGTGAGCATATCCTGGAAATATATATATATATATTTGTTGGGATAAAACTTAATCCAAACCTGCAAGCCCACATCTAACAGTGTGGTGCTTCTCTGATAACACGATGAATTATATAAAATGTCACCGCTCATTCCCTCCCTTCCACAAACACCACTGGATCCAGAAAGTCACAACCACCTCTCCAACTAACCAAAGGCTTTTCCGAGGAACTGAGCTGATTGGAGGGCAGGGGTTACTTACGCTCTCCTTTCTGGAGGAGGCATAAAAAGAGAAGGCTTTGGCTGATATTTATCACATGAGTCCACATGCAGATGCACGAATACATGACATTTACAGAGTAAGACCCCAGTAAGCGGTTAACGAGACAGGGGCTACCACTCACATAATAGGATTCCCACATTATAGTAAGAGAAGCGTACATCCATCCTTAAAGAGTCAGAAGGTGTGATCTGATCCTTAGTGTATACACCACGGCAGGCCACAGGGCTCTGCGCTTTGTTAACGCGCTTTTGAAATACTGGGTGGCAAAGAATTTACATGCACATAGGCACAACCCAAGGACATGGACAATGGTGGGGAGGGGGACTGGGGAGGGGAGGGGATGGGGGGAGGGGGCCATTGGGGAGATAAAGGGACATTTGTAATATTTTAAATAAAATAAAAAATTTTAATTGCAGTCCAAAGAAATTAATTGCTATTTCTGTTGAAACTGCTACCTAAACCGGAACGTGAGAGGATCATGCCCTAGTTTGCCCCAAGGACATACCGCGAATAGCAAAAGTTTTCATTAACAACATAAAACAAAAGTTTTTAATGAAATGTTATGTGGGCAGCACAATAATGTACTATGCTAAGGAAATGTAATATTTACATAAAGCCTTTGGTATAGTGCTTTGCATGGGGTAAATGCTCAATAAATGACAACTATTAAAAATAATAATTAAATTAAATTAAATTAATTAAAATGCTGGGTGTACGCACCGACACACCACGTCAAGGCGACAAGCATCCCATGCAGAGGCTTTATGTGCAACCAGCTGACCCACTTGGGTAAACGGAGGGCTCCATGTGCCGAGCGGGTGCGGACACGGCAGGCCTGGGTTTGAAATGCGCCCGCGCCGTCCCTGCGCGCGCCTCGGGCCGGGGCTCACGCAGCAGCCCCCCGGGTCCACTTCCTGTCCTTGTCTTGGCAGTGCTGGTGCTGCTCATCCTGTCCATGAGGCGGCACCGGAAACAGCCCTACATCATCGACGACGACGAGAACATCCACGAGAACATCGTCCGCTACGACGACGAGGGCGGCGGCGAGGAGGACACCGAGGCCTTCGACATCGCCGCCATGTGGAACCCGCGGGAGGCGCAGGTGGGCGGCGGCGGCGCCAAGACGCGGCAGGACATGCTGCCGGAAATCGAGAGCCTCTCCCGCCACGTGCCTCAGACGTGCGCCGTGAGCAGCACCGTCCACAGCTACGTGCTGGCCAAGCTCTACGAGGCCGACATGGACCTGTGGGCCCCGCCCTTCGACTCCCTCCAGACGTACATGTTCGAGGGGGACGGCTCGGTGGCCGGGTCGCTGAGCTCCCTGCAGTCGGCCACGTCAGACTCGGAGCAGAGCTTCGACTTCCTGACAGACTGGGGGCCGCGCTTCCGGAAGTTGGCCGAGCTCTACGGGGCGTCGGAGGGGCCAGCGCCCCTGTGGTGACGGAAGCCCGTGAGCGGCAAAACCCTGGCGTTCGAGGCGCTCGCTTCGCGGACCCGGTGCAGCCAACCCCAGGAGCAATACTGTGCAGGAGAGCGAGAAGGCGGTGAGCGCGGAACAGCGTTCTCTCCGGATCAGCTTTACGACTTGGGTAGATTAAGGAAACACGAGGGAACACCAGGAGGAGGGGGCAGAATCTCCAAGTATCTTTTTTTTCTTTTTAACCTTTGGGAAACCGCCTTCAAAGGCTTGGAGTCCAGGGTTGAGTCTGGCAAGCTTGGCCTTCCTTCGCCTCGCACCAAGGCCTTTGTCACTCTCCCACCACGAAGAGCTCAGGCCGTAGGGTGGCAGGTTGAAAGCGGAGAGAAAGTCCCACTCTCACATTCTTTTTTTTTTTAATTTTCTTCTCCAATTAAGAGTTTTGCTGGCTCATCAAACCAACCCATACAAAACAACACTGGGGGGGGGGGGAAACAAACAAAAAATGTTACTCGGTGGAATGAACCTACTTGCCCTGGGCTGGGTGGAATTTCTTGGAACCCTTTTGAGACAAGGGGAAGGCAGGCGGGCCTTGCATGGGGGCGGGCGGGTGGGAGAGGGAAGAGGGGCTGAGCCAGGGGGTGTTGGCAGCGCAGCGGATGGACCCCCACGGAGTTGGGGGCTCTTCTCGCAGCGCCCCCGCCTGCGCCTGCAACGCTGGTCAGAGCGAAGCCGGAAAATCTGCCTCTTTTGCACTGTAGATGTCTCTTCCATGTGCCAAATGTGAAGATTAGATGCTACAAACGAAAGCCAAATAAAAAGAAGTATCTGATAAAAGCATGGGTTAGAGGGCTTTCCTAATCTGTGTGAGGTCAATCCAAGGGATGTTTACATACTGTAGATAACCTACTTGAACAAAAAATCGGTATTATAGAGCATAAATGGATGTAAGAGAATTACATGTATAAGTTTTGTATATTTGTTAATAATTTTGGTAATAAACATGTTGTACTGCATCTCAGTACCTTAGCGCTTCTTTTAATAAAAGTTAAATAGAAGGGAAAGTATCGCTAATTTTGTCTTTTAAGGGTAAAAGATGGCTCGGTGACCCTGTCTTGGCCTCAGGTTCTTGGGGCTGGGGCTGATGCACAAGGCAAAGCCAACAGCAAAGAAGTAGCAGGCTGTGCATTTTATTTTAGTCACTGGACAGAAGAACAGCTATGGTTCAAACTATTAAGCTTCTCGTGAACACTATTCCCCCACCTCTGAAAAGAACAAAAGCTGGTTTGAAAACATCCACAAGACCATTGGATTTCACCCATGTTTTTCATCGTGTGAGAGAGTTTTACACGTAGCCACCGTGCTTATATCCCTGTTCTATTGGCAAATCAAATATGTACAAACAGGTACAAATGTGTGTCAAATACATACAGCTCATCAACGCTGGGTGAGCTTACGGAGGCTGGGACCATACATTATTCATCTTTCCTTTCCCCACAGTAGCTAACACAGTCCTTTGCATATAGTAGGTGCATTATGGGTACATAATAAAAGGGATCTCTTTCTTTGACATCCTATTACTAAAAGTTATTTTACACAATCGTCCTTACCATTGAGGACAGATCGCGAACGAAACAATTTTCTGCGTGTCGTGGTTATAGTAGTGGTTCTCAAATTGTCATGTGTGTCAGAGTCACCTGGAACACTTGCTAAACAATAGCTTGTTGGGCCTTTCCCCAAAGTTTCTAATTCAGGTGATCTGAGGCCATTTGCACTTCTAACAAGTTTTGGGGTGATGCTGATGCTACTGGTCCAGGGACCACACTTTGACAACTCTGGTGTATAGTCTCTCCCCCCCCTCTCTCTCTCGCACGCATACACACACACACACACACCCCAAACTAGATTATCAGCCCACGTACACTGAGGCCCATCCCAACCATAGAGTGGTGGTGTGAAGGCTCATGTGGGTCTGAGAGCCAGAAGGATACGCTTTACGCTTTTTACATGGTACACCAACAACCAGGCCAATTCTCACCTTCAACTTTAGCATACTAACCCTTCCCTCTCATGAAAGGTAGCTCTCACACATCCTCTTTAAGGGTAAGATGTGATGTAAAAATAACCTTAGCAAAGCAAAAACATGACCTTGAGTCCAAACCAGGCTCTAAAAAAATAAGTTCTTGAATGAGGGCAAATTAACCCCTATAACATTCTTCCTTTCTGTCACTGGCCCTGAGGATAATTTTTTGACTATTTCACTTTGTGTTGCATGTGTTAAAAACTGAGAACAGCTGTTACCTAACCACAGGGAGTTATCATGCCCCACATCCTGCAAGCGTGGTACCCAGGACACTGGGCATGAAGTGATCAAACAGAACCTCCTGGAGCGTCTGGTCCCCTGGAGGATATTTAATGGTTGATACAGGAAGTGTGAGAGAAACACGGAATAGGAGATCCGTGTCAGCTCACATTCAGCTGAAAAAGACTCTACCCTCCAAATGAGTTTGTAAATTCCCTTTCTACTGCCACAGTTTACCACAAACACTGGTCCCTCTGAAAAGCAAACACCATCATGGGCAAGAAAGCTATGAAACTGTTCGGCTATTCCTCTGTGGCCAGATAAAGCAGCTAGCCTACAATATGCATGTTGGAGGGAAACAGGAGCATTGTAGAAATCAGTTAAAACTGTATTCTGAACAAGAACACAAGCAAAGATAAAAATGAGCATGAATTTTCTGAATCAAAAGAGCAGACTATCCCAACATGGCAGGTAGCAAAGGCAAATTAGAGTGATTCACACAATAAAGAATCTACAGATCCTGAAAACAAAATTCAAACAAGCCTAAATCAGTGCAGGCACATTGCTGAAGGATTGTCACTGGTTCACTAGTGACACAGAACCAGACCTTGAGGTCAGAATGCACCGTATGTGCTTTATGGTGCTGGGACTGTACGAACATAGTATACACTTTAGAAGTAATTCTTTTTGCAGGCAGATTCATTCTCAAATCCTATTTGTCACCTAGATAATAGAGTTAAAGATATTTTTATGTATGAATACCTGGATTGAGGAGGTTTCTGCTTGATTCTAAGGGTCAAAGTCCTGCTTTATATGGAGTGGACAAAATCAGATCAAGGAATTCTCTTTTTAAGTGATCTAATAATAAGACATATCTGTCTCTTGGGATTCGTGTTGTGCCAAAACCATGAGTACTAATTTATAATATGTGTAATTAACTATAACAATCCCAAACAATTTTTCTTACATCTTTCTTCCTGGGACAGGTAGCTGGCAAATTCTGCCCCATGTGTTGGCCACACTCTTGGTTTTGTAAGGACTGTCAGATGGCTGATGATGAGGGAGTTTCTTCCACGTCAACACTTTACCCGCTGTGGCCACCTTCCTGGTACCCATGATGACAAGAGCTACTGTCCATCCCAGAAAGCCGTAGGCCACTTCTCTGGGAGTATTCACTCTCAAAGCCACTAAAACTACCTATAAATCTTCTCTAATTTTTCAGGAGGGCTGGATCTTAGCTTTTCTTTTATTATTTCCATTTCTTCCTCTTACTCCCTGTCACCTGTTTTGTTACCATTGCTGCAGAAAAAGACATTTCAAACTTACTGGTGTAAAAAGACAACCGTGTTATTGTGCTCACAGATTCTGTGGGTCAGGAATTCAGGAAGGATACATCAGTGACACCTCCTTTCTGCTCCATGAAGTTAGGACCTTAGCAGGGGAGACTCTAAGGCTGGTGGTGACTCATCCAAATGCTGGATGATAGTGGCTATCTAGTAAGAGGTCAGATGGAGGTGTCCGCAAAACCTCCTCATGGCTGCTTGGGCTTCCTCACATCATGGGGGCTGAGTTCCAAGCATGAACATCAGAAGAAAACCAAGCAGGAGCTGAATCACCTTTTATGACTTCAGAGGTCATGTAGCACTACTTCCACAGTGGTCACAAGCCTCCCCATAATGAAGATGAAGAAACACAGACTCCACCTCTCAATGGGAAAAGTGTCAGAGCTACCTTTTAAGAAGAAATAATGTGCTCACGGTTGGAAATATAATCAGCTACATCATCTTTCCCTTCCTTCTCCCCTGCCTCCTCCCTCTATTCCAGGAATCACTTTGAGTTCCACTCACCATTTCCTTTCTCTCTTCCACTCCTCTTCCTCTCTATAGAACATGTTCTTGTTTTATAGGTATATTATTTTTGTCTGAAATTCAGTTTTATCCTTACCACACAGTACTTTCAGAAGTAAACGGCCATTTCAAGAAAACACCTAGCAAAATATCTAATATATAACAGGCATATAATATTTTTATTGAGGTACAATCAACATACAATGAATTGGACATATTTCAAGTATACAATTTAATGCTTTTACATATGTATACACCCATGAAGCCATCAACACAATGGAGAATGTGAATGTATGTCTGCCCCAAAAGTTTTCTAGTACCCCTTTTATTCCCTCCCTCCCATCCCTGCCTGCCCCTCCCCAACCCCAAACAACTACTCATGTGCTTTTTATAGATTAGTTTGCATTTTCTAGAGTTTTATATAAATGGAATCGTATAGCGTGTATTTTTTTGTGAGGGTGGGGAAGATCTGGCTTCCTTCACTTAACATTAGCTAGAGATTTATTCATGTCATTGTGTGTATCAACAGTTCATTGCCTTTTGTTGAGCAGTAGTATTCTATTGTATTGATATCATGCTATTTGTTTATTTATTCACCTATTAATCTGTTCAGGCTGCCATGACGAAATACTATAGACTGGGAGACTTGAACAACAAAAATTTATTTTCTCACAGTTCTGGAGGCTGGAAGTTCAAGATCAGGGTGACAGCTGGGTCAGGTTCTGCTGAGGGCTCTCTTCCTCGTTTCCAGATGGCTCCTCTTCATTGTATCCCCAAGTGGTGGAGAGCACAAGCGACTTCTCTGCTATCTCTTCTTCTAAAGACACTAATGCTATCAGATTAGGGCCCTACCCTTATGACCTCATTTAACCTTAATTACCTCCTTACCCCAAATATTAAGGGCGAGGGCTTCAACACATGAATTTGGAGGAGACACACTTCAGCCCATAGCAGTTCATATGTTGATAGACACTGGGTTGTTTGCAATGTTTGGCTATTACAAGTTAAGCCGCTAGTAACACTTGTGTGTGAGTCTTCATGTGGTCATATATTTTCTTTCCCCTTGGGTAAATAAGAGTGGAATAGCTGGAATCATATGGTATATATATGTGTTTGTTTTTTCTAAATGGCTATTTTCCAAAGTCTTTTCACCATTTTACATTCCCACTAGCAGTGAGAGTTCTAGTCCCTCACTGTTTTTCATTTAGTCTTTGCAGCAGGAGGGTTACAGTATCTCACTGTGGTTTTAGTTCCTAATACCTTAATGACTAATAATGTTGAATGAATTTTCATGTGCTCATTTGCTATCCATATATCTTATTTGGTGGTGGCTCCAAATGTATTTGCCCATTTTTAATTGAGTTGCCTGAGTTTTCTTTTTTTCTAGATACTTCAAGTCCTTTATCAGGTGTATGCTTTGTAAAGATTTTTTTCCCCAGTCTGTGACTTATATGTTCATTGCCTTAACAATGTCTTTTGAATGGCAGGAGTTTTTAACTTTTATGAAATCCAATTCATCAATTTGTTCTCTGATAGATTGTGTCATTTCTAAGAAATCTTTGCCAACTCAAGGTCACAAAGATGTTCTTCCATGTTTTCTTCTAAAACTTTTATAGTTTTAGGATTTACATTTAGATCTATAATCCATTTTGGGTTTATTTTTGTAGATTGTTAGCTATGAATTGAGGCTCTTTTTTCTTTTCTTGAATATCTAATTGTTCTAGTACCATTTATTGAAAAGGGCTTTTTTTTGGGGGGGGGAGGTTGTTTTTTTTTTTACTGCATTACTTTTGAGCCTTGTAAGTTAAACTGTGTCTGCCAAAGATATATTCAAGTCCTAAACCCCAGTAGCTGGGAATATAACCTTATTTGGCTACAGGGCCTTTGTAGATGTAATCAAGTTGAGATGAGGTCATACTGGATTATGATGGGCCCTAACACAAGGACTGGTGCCTTTATAAGAAAAGGGAAACTTGGTCACAAAGACAGAGACACAGAGAGGAGAACATCATGTTAAAAGGGGGCAGAGATTGGAGTAATGCATCTATAAGCGAGCACCAGGGTGGCCGGCAACCACCAGAAGCTGGGAGAGAGGCATGGGATGAGTCTCCCTCAGAGCCTCCAGGAGGAACCCTGCCCACGCCTCGATGTCAGACACCCTGAACTGGGAGGGAATACATTTCTGTTGTTTTAAACCACCCAATTTGTGGTAATTTGCTATGGCAGCCCTTGGAAACAAGCCTTATATAGTACATTTTAAAATATCTATTTTACATAAAAAAAATCACTAAGCATGAATCCTTTATGCCTGTCAGTTTGGCTGGACCTACAACACATACACTCACATGTAGCAATTAATTGATTAACTAATCGGTGCGTTTATTTTGTGCAAGTGTGTTTTTTATTTTGACTGAACCATTTCACATTTCGGGTGTGTGGAGGCTTCAGAAGATGTCCTGCTGTCTGGCAGGTCGCAGGCAGCAACAGTCCTCTCCCGTGACTTGGCAGCCCGTGAGCAGCTCTCCCGGCGCAGGCGGGGGGAGGGAGAAGTGAATCACCAGATGGCTGAGCAGAGACGCGTCCATTCACAGGACCCCAGCGATGTGGGCGGCACAGAAGGTGCAGAAAGGTGTGTGCTTGCTGAAAACAGTGCCAGTGGGCTGCGGGCGCCGCAGCAAATGAACAGCGTGCAATAGAGGTGCTGTGCCAGTGAAGTCCCCCCTTCTGCAGGCGCAGTGCTGCTCCACAAAGTGGAAGAATTAACCTTCAAAAAGCAGGCTGCGTGGCTTCCTTCTGCTCTTGTACTTGACATTCCCCGGCTGCCCCAGGCACCTGCCGCAATCCTCTGCGTGTCCCTGCCAGGCCCATATGCGGTGAAATCCACTCATCCTAATTGCTATTCTTCACTGGCCGGCTGCGGGGCACCAACTGTCTGACCCGGCATTTACCTCCAGGATTAGCTTTATCAACCTCACGTTTTTACATTTGCCAGTGACTTCTTGCGACTGCGACTGTTGGACTATAGGATGGTGCGAGACGAGGTTCCCAAATGAGGGGCATTGCCTAAGGATGAATATTAATTATACCCAAGAGGGGACACGGGTCCTCATCAGCAAGCTCCAGGCTGACATCATTGCTGCTGAGCTACAAGCTACAAAGCAGGGAGGGGGGAAGGAAACTGGCGATTATTGAGCACCTACTGTATGCAGACACTGCGCTAGGCGCTTTTATACAAATTGTTTCACACACAGTGAAACATAAGCAAAGCACAGACCTGAAACCAGAAAAAGACAAGGAGCTACGTGTGATGCTGATGCCACTGGCTCCTCTGGGAATTAGAACATATACAGTAATGAGCTCTGCACAGATTCTGAACCACTGACCGTTAGTATCCCTGCCACCCCTTAAGCCCTGAGGAGTGAAGACTGGCCTTCACAGAGGACAGTGACGCGGGTGAGGACAGCTGACATGAGTCATCGGAGAAACAGTGAGTGATCACACTTTCAAAGATCCAGTCTAACATTCTTCCTGGGAACCATAATTTCACGATATATGTCAGGATTTTGTTATCAGGGGCCTTACTTAACCCAGGTTAATCTCTCAAAGGATCAAGAAGCTACTTCTGGAGGACAATGGCACTCGGCCAGATTTAACAGTGCGTCCCTTCCCTAACACTGGGTACAGATTCTCCGTAAACTCAAGGCCACTTACCACATCCGGGCTCCCACGTGGACCTAAGCATATGCCATGTACACCGCAGGCACGTCGGGCAAACCGATTATTTATGGGACTTGGCAGAGAAGCCTTCGTCAGGGTGTTTAGTCACAGTCTGTGTGCCGGCACCCACTGTGACAGGGAGCAGTAAAGTGAATAATCATATATCCACTTTGGAAGGTCAATTCTTGCTCATAGTGCTAATTATTAAGTACACCGTCTTCGAGGGCCTCCCGGTGGCATAGTTTCCTGCTGCGAACGTAGACGGTTCATTCCTCAAAGCTGTGCTGTTGTTACAGATTTATAATAATAGCACAAGCAGAGAGTGCTCTCGTGCAATCCCTTTATTCTGAAGGAAAAAAGATGAGGTTTGGGGGTTCTTGAAATGGAAAGCTAGTGCTTATTTCTCCCTTTCATCTCAGTGCCACCCCCACTGTTAAGTTCATTGGTAGAGCTCAAGGTTCCATTAAATGGAAATTGATTAGGACCATCCCTTAGCATCACCTTACTTGGTTTGTTTGCCTCCCGACTAAATACCCTCCTGTGAAGGAAAAGAAATGGTGGGACCTCCCATTTTACCTCAAAGAGAAAAAACAAAAAGACACTTGGGGTTGCAAAATAGGAACTCACAGCACAGAAGTCTCTGCAGGATCCTTCTAGCCAAAGACACACCAGACTCAAAAATACCCATATGGGAGAAATGCGACTTCTAAATGAGGGTTCCATCAGTTATATTGCTTAACCACCCTTGGCACGCTTTTCCAATAAGGCCTACATGAGTAAATTAGTTAGAGAGCAAGCTGAAGTAGATAGATTAGTTTTATATTCTCTATATTAACTAGCACACTTGGGAGCCTAAGTTGTTGAATACTAATCATAAGACTACTCAAGGGATGACCCCATAGCCTTTTTCTCTCTAAGTCTTTACTTGTAAGTGGCGTGATCGCACTTGACCGTGTTCTGAGAGTTGGCTTCAGCATTGGATTCAGTTGTTTGGCCAAAGTTCCACTCTGCAGGGCAGAATTCTCCTTCTCCAAACTGAAAAGAATGGCGTGGTCCATGGCGTGTAGTCACTCTGGAGCTGAAGAAATCCGCATCTCAATGTGGTAGGCATTAGAGCTGTTCACAAATGTGCTGGTTCTCCCCCTCCCCGGTGCACAGTTGGACAGGTGCACAGTAGGACTGCTCTTCTCCACCCTGCTATAGTTAGACTTGGCCATGTGACTGCCGGGAGCCAATAAAACACAAGCAGGGCCTTTACGGCCAATGCAGAATTTGTCACCTCCCTCCCCGGCTGCAGTGATCTTAAAAGTCGGTGCCAGGATGGAGCCCCTGTCCGCTTAGGTCTCTAAGTGAGTGACTATTAAGTAGGCTCCCCCTGCTGCCTTGCAGCCTGAGATCGAGGGGAGAGCTGACACACAGCAGACACATCAATCTTCGTAGTGTTAAAGCCAATGAGATTTTGGAGTTACTCATTACCGCAGTATAACCTAGCCTGATTAATACAGCAAAAATTAACTTCTCTTAAGAAGAGAAACTAACGAACTAGTATGAATGGAATGATGACTACTGATGCCTCATCAAAATGCTTGTTCCCCAGTTGTTTTTTCCATGAGCAAGAATGGATGTCATTGACCATTTCAATTCACTTTCTTCCGCTTCTCCTCAAAATTAACAGCACACAATTCCGAGATTGGAGACATAAAATAGCACTGTATGCAGAGATGGACAGGCACACAGGAGATATGGCCATGTGACAGTGACACAGATTGGAGTCTTGCGGCTGCAAACCAATGAACCCAAGGAAGCCGGCAACCACCAGAGGCTGGGAGAGAAGCGAGAACAGATTGTCCCTCTGAGCCCTGAAGGTGGAACCAGCCCTGCTGACACCTTGATTTTGGACTTCTGGCCTCCAGAGCTCTATAAGAATAAATTCCTGATGTTTTTGCCACTCAGTTTGGGGCACTTTGTTACAGCAGCACTAGGAAACGAATACAGTGACTTTTAGCTACATTTTCTCCCAATCTTCTGCCTGTTTGGCATTTTTACAACAAGTCTATACACAACGAGTCTTGAGATATTGGTCCTGCACATCCCTGCATTTTAAACCTTAATGGTTTCCAGGCCTCTTCCTGGGTTGAGTAAATTAGGGTATGGGCCTAACCTCTTCTTTCACCAAGTAAACCCCATCGGGATCAGAAGCAAAGTCTTGTTTGTCTTTCACTCCCTCCTCCAAACCTCTTCAGACCTAGCACAGTCCCTGGCCCACAGCGAGGCCTCTAAAAGAACTGCTGAGAAAACTATAGAACAAACAGGGGCTATTACTCCTATTCTTTCTGTACCACTCATCGCATACGAAACAGTGATTTAGGACAGCTGAATTACTAAGTCTGTTGGTGTTGGCTCCCTTCATGGCCAATTACCAAGCAATAAACTGGGTTCCTCTGGCAGCCAATCTAAATCAGTCCATCCACAGATGGGTGCCAACTATTCCATGGTCTATTAATGCCATTCCCGTCCATGATTACATCAGGGCAGGCCAAGCAACAGCCAATCACCAGAGCCAGGCTTGGAGTGTTGGAAATAACAGAGCGTCATTAATCACCGAGTGCAGGATGGGAAACCTAAGACTTGAAGAAGCAAAAGTAAAAGTTAATCTGAAAAAGTGAGATGCGTGTGCATATAGCCATGTCACCCATGCTTGTGGACAAGTACCACACCCCTCAACAGAATTTATGTTTATTCATGTGTTATTTGTCTTAATGAGTTGGCTCACAGATACGATATCTAGTGGCTTCCATATACACTTGACTTTCTTTCCAAGCGTAAGGCAAAGCCAATTTCTCATTTTGGTTGGAAAAAGATCCAAAGGCCTGAGAACCAGCACATTTCAGTTTCATGAGGACTAAGATTCACTGTATTGAAATGCAACCAACACACGGATTTCAGTCTCGCACGCAGAGAAAGCCAACTGAGGGTCTTGTCCCAAGCTACCCAATGCCTATGATATTCTGCAATCAGTTTTATCACTTGAAGCCGTATCCCTTACAGGCAAACAAACGGTCTTTGAAGCATCTCTTTCACCATTAACCTTCCCAATCTGTGGTGTTCGGGGGATGTTTTAATTAGCTCAGCTGCCTGATCCTTCCTTTAAGTATCTCAAAGTATCTGCTGGCTTTCTACGGGGCTCAGGAAGATGGCCCCCTTCCCAGAGGTGGCTGGGAAATCTACATTTGCTTTCAAAGTTCTGTGGCTTTCTGAGACAAGCCCTTCATCTGATTTCCTTTCCACCACTAATTGTTCAATTTGGAGGCTTTGGCGAATTCAGGCTACCGTAATCACAGTAAATCTTGAAACAAGAGAAAGTCAACTGCAAGCTAGACCATGAACGTGTCTGTGCTCGTTTCAGGGAGGAACTGGCCACGAAGGTCGAGTACCTGACTGCGCACCTTGGGAACCAGCATTCTCAGCATTTCCCCCACAGCTCAACTCTGAAAGTCCAAATGGCCAAAAAGAGATAAATTCTCTTCATCAAGACATGTTTATCCATTGCAGCATTGCTCAGGGCACTAAAGTCGGGGCAATGTTTGAAAAGCAGGACAAAAAGAGCTTTGACATTGCCTGGGTAGCACAAGAAATAGATCCGGGGAGGATTCAAAGACAGTAGGGCGTAGAATTCTCTGTCTCTGGTGGGACAAAACATGGTCACCCCCTTTTCAGAAAGAAGACAGCTGAGTCCCTTAGAATTAAGCATGGTACCTTGTTAAACAGCAAGAAGGCACCAGATACCTGAGAATTTGTGTGAGTAGAAGACAGAAGGGAACAGGAAAGGGCAGTGGGAGGGACCGGTAGCCTAGCCGGCTCCTTCACGGTCATGCCCAGCATCGTCCCCGCCGTGTGAAGGTGCCAGTGCCACCTGTGCGGGCGCCACATGAAGCCACCACCCAAGCGGGTTCTGGAGAAGTCAGACATGAAAGAGGGGGGCTGGCAGGAGGGAAGCGCGGCTGGCCCAGGAGGCACGGGTGGGAGGCGAGACGGGGAGAGTCAGGAGCACTGAGGGCTCCGGCTTTCTGGAAGAGGAAACTGAGGAATGAGAAACAGCCACCGGGCTCACCTCCTTACTGTTGGGAGCTGGCACTGGCGCGGATTTTATTGCCGCGTTCGGGAGAGCGTCTGGGAGGAGCTGGGGCAGTGACCAGGAGGAAGTCAAAGCAGGACAGGAAATGAGCAAAGCCAGATTTTCTGCGTAAAATCCAGGCTTCCAGAACCTCTACAGTATCATCCCAGGTCGGAGACCCTGCCTGCGGCCCGGGCCTGACCCACACCGGGGTGGGCGTGCCCGCAGAGCGGGAGCGTCTGCCTGAGTTACACAGAGGTTGCTAACAGGGGCCTAAGCAGAGATTTATTTTTCCCACAGACACAGCCTCCCGGTTTGCCTCGGTGACTCGATGGTGCCAGGGCCAACAGTGCTGCCATTCTCAGGTGGCAGCATGGCAACGTTGGCTCCAAGGACCGGAGCTCACACTGCGCCCGCTCAAAGGCAGGAAGCTGGGGACACAGCCAGGACAGGTTCTCTGCTGGCCCCCTCCTCTTACTGGGGAGGAAAGGCCTTCCCTGCAAGGTCCCGAAGGCCCCTGCGGACGTCTTACATTCCTGTTCATCTATACCACGCTCCTGCCCTTGGACCAGGGACTGGGCCCCAATTCCTGAAAATGAGTCTCTCCCCAGCTGATGTCTGTCCAAAATGGGTCACCGTCCCTCCTTCCTATGAGCGCGGAGGAAGGGGCAGAGCCTGGGGAGGGCTCTGCTTGTATTATTGATGAGACTCGAGGGTGGAAGTGCTGCTGGGTCAGAGCAGCACCATCCAGACCAGCATAAGCAGGAGACAGCTGGGACTGCCGATGGAGAGAAAAGCCTCCATCCCACACAGGCATCCTCTCTAAATTTAGAAGCAAGAATCAGCCTTCCCAGAGGCTCCTTTGAAACTGTTAAGAAATTATAATTAGACTTTGTGCTTCTGCTAAGTCTTTCATCGCAGGAGCTCAGGGCACTTCCTTGCACCGTCTCATTAATCTTCACAACACCATTTGAGGCAACCGGCATCTACTGTCATCTTCATTTTCAGGATGAAGGAACTGAGATGGAGGTACAGGTTAATGACTTGCCCAATGTCATTTGCTCAGTGACTCGCCAGCCAGCTGGGGATGGGACCAAAACTGATGGGTGAAAATAGCTATCTCAACTCACTGAAGACCCTGGGCAAGTATGTGGAGGTAATTTACCTACCCAGAAGGCATGAGCCCTGAAAGGTGACTCCGTGGGAGGGTGTCAGAGCTCTGAGCAAAGAGGCAAGAGGAACAGAGTGAGAGAAGTGACCCCCTGTCCAGGCACCTTGGGCAAGTCACTTGCACTTTCTGAACACTTTCCTGATTTCAAAATAAGAATGGTAATATCCACCTTCCCACCATGTGAGGTCATAGCAAGAAGATGCCATCTATGAACCTGGAAGAGTGTCCTCACCAGACACTGAACCTGCTGGGGCCTTGATCTTGGACTTCCAGCCTCCAAAACTTGCCTGCTGTATAGTACGCAGAAAACAGACAGTTGAATGAATGAATATTATCTCAATCCCCAACGCATCTGTAATTAATATGTATATGTTTCGATATTGGAGGGGGGGGAAATTATCTAGCCAGGATGGCTCAGCGGTTGAGCATCGACCTAGGATCCAGGAGATCAAGGTCAATTCCCAGTCAGGGCACATGCCCAGGTTGCTGGCTGATCCTCAGCAGGGGGCATGTAGGAGGCAGCCGATCAATGACTCTAATCATTGATGTGTCTCTTTCTCTCTCTCTCTCCCTCTCCTTCTCTCTGAAATCAATAAAAATATATTTTAACAAAAAGAATGGTGTTATCTATCCATCTAATTCACTCGGCTGATTCAAAGTCGAAAGGAGTGTTTCCAATGAAGCCATGTGAACTCTCACATTTTGTAACATCTAAGTCAACTGAGGGAGGTGGTAGCACCAACATTTAAAACCAGCCTGCTGCTCTTGGCTCACAATGACCATCCTAAATTGCAGCCAGATGCCCAGGAGGCTCCTTTCTGCTATGCACCGCGCTATGAGCCTGTTTTCAGGGCGCACTGTCTGGAGCATGCCACGCAGGACGCAGGGCTATCCAGGGTGTGACCCCTGTCCTCTCGGAAATACAGCCTGGCAGGGAAGGCAGACAAATGAACCACGCGTTTCACTGGGAGGCCAAATGACATCAGACTTACAATAGACAAAGGGGCCAAACTGGGCGAGAAAGGGGGGGGGGGGCGTCCAAAGGAGGTTTGACTCAGCCAGTGGGCGGGGGGCAGGCAAGTGGGGACAGTGTACAGAAGCTGAAACAGAAGAGATCCTTAGCTCTTCCTTTCCTTCCCCAGGGCCCACCATCGTCCCCTCTGGGCAGAGCGAAGTCAAGGTGATAGAGCAGCAGAGGCCGAGGGCTGGGTTTGCTTTTGTTTCCTGCTGTGGGCCAGGGTTTTTGCGGCCAAATTCCGCGCGCCCCTCCCTGCGGCGGTCCTACTTTCGGCCACAAGAGGGCGCGTGTCCTCCTGCGCAGGTGTCTTCGCCGCGGGCGGGGCACCTGCGGCAGGGCCCCGGGCCTCCAGCACCTGCAGCCCGGACAGCTGGGCACCTGCGAGACAGGTCACAGGCGCGCCCAGCTTCCAACGAGCCAGGAGAGATGTTCAAAAACAATTCCTCTGCCATCAGCAAGGCCCGCTCTGAGGACAATAATGTCTACAAAATTCCCAGGTGCCTCAGGGGGTGGAAATCTTTTCTCTGGCCCTGGCAGTGAGGTCTCCAGGGGGTGTCCCAGGCTTAAAATAGGGTGGCAACCAATTGACATAGCAGGACATTGTCCCTTCTCAGGGACATCAGTGTGGTGCTAAGGGGGCCCAATAAGGGAGGAGGAAGGGACTTCCAGATCTGAGACACGGCCAGAGAGGGACAGCAGTCGCCTTCTGTTTATTTTTGTTTGAACAACTAATTGTTAAAATCCCTGAAGGAAATAAACTATTCTGGCTGGCTCTGCACCAACAAGAATTCCTAAATTGCACTAACTTGGCTGCTCCCCAAAGTCCCTTTGCTCTCTCCACACCCTTGCGTGAGCATACCCACCCACTGTCACCTTGTTATTTGTCCCCAAGGAATTAGAAAGAAAGTTCTAAGATAAGGCAAATGAAACACCGAGAGCCGATCTGGAGACTAGCACTCAAAACTCCCCCTCGGAATTAATGGAGGACTGGTTGGTTTGTCGTTTATATGTTTGTTTGTTTTGTCTCCTAAGAGTAACTAATTCCATGATTTGGGGTTAGCCACTGGATTGAAGAGTCTCTGGGTAAAAAGAGCCTAAACTTTCTTTAACTTTGAGATGAACAAGAATGATCACAGCATGTAAAAACCAAACTACAGCGTGCTAAAATGATCCCCTTCTCATAGAGAAAAAGGAATCTCAGATAATGCAAAAAGTTTTTTGAACAGTCTAATAATTACACATTAACACCACCCTCCCCCCCCCAAAAGATATTAAATAATCTGAGAGATGCTTGAGCTAAAATCCCATAACTTACTCCGGAATATTTGTCAAGCCTCATACTCAAAATGTACCGTATATATTTATGGTCGTAGCCATCGGCGTATCAGCCAGAGGCTAGCTCAGATAAAGCCCATCGCTAAAGGTTTCTAACCCCCTTTTTCCCCCCTGTATTTGCTGCGTCTGGGTCCTATTGTTCAGCACACTTGCTGGGTCCTGGAGTGACCCGGTGTTACTGCAGACGTGAAAGAAAACCTCTCTCCAGTCCCCTCCCCACAGCCTAACGCTACAGATTACATCTGAATCACAGCATAAATGGAACAGTGTTCTCATCTGTAAAACCAGGCCGAGAGCAAGATGAAAAAAAATGAGTATTGTTTGCTATCATTTATATTTTTTATAAAAAAAATAGCTAAATATACACTCATACAGAGATGAACTAGGAAACTACATGCAAAACCTGGTTATGCTGTGCTTATATCTAGGGATTGAAACACAGGAATCAGAATACAAGGTTGGAGAGAGGTTCACTTCTCACTGGATATATATTTTTATTTTAACATATGAATGTGTATCAGTTATTTTAAAATTAACAAACTTGGCGGAGATGGGGAGTAAAGTTATTATTATAAATACATTTCCTGATTTGCTACTATGACAGTAATCCTGAAGCTAAATTAAAGTCCTTATGTTTTGGACAAATTATAATTAATGATCAGATGTAAAACAATGATTTGGTCCATTTGTTCTCATTTCCCTTTCTGTCTAAACAAGGGCAGTAGAAAAAGGATCTTGAATTAAAGAGAGGAAATGAAGTTTACCTGTAATGTTTTGCAAAGGAGCTCGGTAGGCGCTTGGCTTTCCCACACATCCCAACCCTACGGCGCCTCTCCCACCGTCTTCAGCTCCTGGCTATTGTCATCCTTCAAGCCCGTGGAGAGAGCAGGGTTGTGACCGAAACACTGAGACCTGCAGGTTCTGAAGTACAAGCAACCCACCAGCAAAAACGACCACCATCTGGGAAAGCAGGTGGAAGGAGTAAAACAAGGAAAGGCACGGGCCCAGGGGACAAAAATCATCCAGGACAAGTAACCTCTGATTTGGGATTGAAGCAGTCATTCATTCCTCCGCTTTTTAACAAGTGCTTGCTGAGCGCTTAGTATGTGCCAGGCACTGATGGGCTTCTAAGGACAAGCAGGACCTGCCATTTTCCACATGAGGCCCCCACAACCGGCAGTGAGGCCCGTGAGACCAAGACCCCCAAGGCTGACTTAACGCTCACGTTCAGATCCTCAGCTACGTTCGTTTCATTGTCTCAAGGAAACTGCTACTTGGTGTCACTGGTAGGGCTTGGCTTCTGGACCTTTGGAGCCAACCTCTTTGTTCTAAATAAGTCCCTGGAGTGGCCCTTTAGTGACCTAAATGTCAATCTGGCACCCTCTCTTCGGTGAGGCTGAGGGTGGGAGGTTTGCACAGGAGCACAGGGCTCCTGAGAAGACAGGAATGGAGACCTTACCCCTTCGGGTTAAGGTTCGATCTGGTGTTTTGCATTCAGAGTCCCCCAGCTGAGGCCAGATACCAACAGGGAAACGGAGGTTCAGAATAAGAAGCTCAGCAAACGAAGGGAAGGAGAGAGTTCTAGCTATGCAGCCTGGACCCAAACATCAGGCCTAACTGTTCCTACGCAAAGGCAGGGTCCACATGTGTCTGTGGTGCCAACACCCGTGTTGAACCAGCATATACAGCACCGTCGTAACGAGTTAGTAACCAGGGAGAGAGAGATTGGCCCGAAGGAACTCATCACTAAGAACTGCGGGCCTCAGGTCCCCCGACAAAGCAGAGCGTGAGGAAGCTCCCATAAAAAACATGCCCCAAGTTACTGCTGCGCGAATGGCAGCCCTGCGTGCAAAGGAAACGCCTGAGGGTCGCGTCAGCGTCTCAGCAGCACAGTCAGCTGCTCCACTCCCCATGCGAGCGTAGCCACTGCCGCCCCCGGCCTCCCCTCCAGGCTCCCTGCACAGCCTCGCTGCAAGCCCGGGAAACCGGCTCAGCCAACCCGCGCGGGGGGATGCGGGCAGCCCGCAGGGGCATAGGATGTCTGAGCAACGGGTCTGGGCAATGGTCGGGAGCCCAGGAAGGCTGGGCAGCTGGGAGAATAGCTCCAGGACAGGGCCGCCGGCACAGCCGCTGCTGGACACTCCAGGCCACAGGGACATGGACTGCGAACACCAGGGAACACTGTTTATCCGCTGACCCCGCCTTTTTACATCCCTCCCCGGAGACTCAGTCTCAGGCTTGGAGGGTGAGCCTGGCAGAGCCTGAGCCCTGTCCCCCGGGCTGGCTGTCAAGGGGCAGGGAGGGGACCCTCCCGACCTCAGGCTCTGTGGCAGGAGGAGGACCCTGTCTCTCACCCGCTGCATCCACAGGATGCAGTGTGGGGAGGGGGCTCTGGAAATAGGAAGTGAGTGTGGTTTGGGGCAGGCAAAAATGACACTTGGATGACAGCTGATGTTGAAAATCAGACAAACAGGCAACAAGAGGGAACAGGAGGGACAGACTCAACAGACAGCTCATCTCAAATCCGCACCATTCACGCAGTCTGTCTTTAAATATGTACAGCTGCTGTGATGGAAACGGTGGTCCAGCTTTCAGGGTAAGCATGAGTAATAGTATCTCCTTGGTTAACTACATGGAAAAACCAAAACGTCAGTTCTGCCTGCCCTTCGTGGTGTTATTGAGAGATTTTGAGAAGTAGGTTATGCAAAGCACACTGCAAAGGCACCTCAGAATTGTAAGTCAAACAAATGTAATGCTAATTATACGCTTAGTACAGCTAGCATATTAGAAATGAGTCAAATTTATGATATAGCAAAGTCATATTTTTAATATAACACAGTCATATTCTGTAACACATTAGTGCCTATTTTATAGTCAACATGCACGTACATTTATGTCCATTTTATGATCTTATCACTTCTCAGCCTTTTGGCTAAAATCAAGTGCATTTTATGATCTTGAACATAATTTTACCATTTATATGATTATGAAGGTTTGTCGATGTAGTAGTTTTACATGAATTACATATTCTTAGTCTGGCCCATGATTCCTTTGATACAAGACTGTCACCTTCAAATCACTTCAGGCTGACCCTGCAACGATCTGCTTTTAAGCATAGTTTCCAGGGGCACAGAGCAAACATGGAGGCCTGGCCATTTGCTGTACTTTTGTATAAAACTTGCTATTATTATCATAATAAAATGTGTAGGTTTGGGGGCTGGGTTTCCTTTGACCCTCTAACTTCACAAAATTACACACATCTTTGGATGTTTTCCAAAGTTTGCATTTCCCAAAATAACATGTTCTGTTCATGTTTGGGGCTGTAATGGGCATTTCTACTGGCCGATGTAGGGAAAGGCTACAACAACTGTGTACAGAAAGAGAAGGCAAGTGAACATACCTGACGCACCACTGCTCACCTGGGTGGACAGCTCATACCAAAGCTGATGGGAATGGAGGATCTCGTGATTGGCCTTTTCCCAGCGTCGCCTGCCTGTTATGCTGGCCCCTAATGCCTCCCTCCTGACAGTTCTCTCCAGGCCCGATGCTCTGCTCAACCTTTGGCATGAGTTGATGACATATGTAAGTTGAGCATATAAATTATTCTGAAATATATATCAAATTCATCAAAGTAAAACTTAATTTGCATTTTCATGATTGCAACCATCTAAACGTCTACATCCTGAATTATGTATCCCAAAATTATATATTGAAGAACTAACTCCCAGCACCTCAGAAAGTGACTATGTTTGGAGATAGTCTTTAAAGCAGAAATTAAATAAAAATAAGCTTATTTGGATGGGCCCTAATCCAACATGACAGGTGTCCTTATAAGAAGAACAAATCAGGACACAGACACACACAGAGGAAAGACCATGTGAAGACGCAGGGAGAAGGCGACCATCTACACGTCAAGGAGAAAGGCCTCGGAAAAAAGCAACACTGCCGACACCTCGATCTGAGACTTCTAGCCTCCAGAATTGTAAAAAAATAAATATATATTGTTTCAGCCACCCAACAGACATTCCTTTTTTATGGCAGCCGTAGTTAACTAGTACACTTGGGTAAGCTTGAATAAATTGATATTCATCATTAGCACCAAGTACAGAACGCTTCCAGTCTGAGCTGGCCCTCCGGCCCTTCCGCCGCTCTCCCCACGCACCCACACTTGAACTTGACCAAGCCTTTCATCTTCCCTGACTTCAAAAGTGGACTGGCCCCTTTGAGCCCTCACTTTCCAAATCCTCCACATATAATGATTCAGGGACTCAGGCTCTTTCTATCTTATGGACCTATCACCCTCTAGACCTTGAAGTGCTTATTTTCAGCAAGTAAATGGGGAAAGAGAGTGGACAGAGAAGACACACATCACTTCCACTCACATCCCACTGGTGAGAACTAGTCCTGCGGTCCCACTGGGGTACAAGGAGGCTGGGCAATGCAGACCCTGGGTGGCCAGCCACCTCCCACCGATTCTGCTCTATGGAGGGGGCACCACTCTTTGCTGGCTGCCTCTGCCACATTCCCTGCCAGGAGGAAACGCTGAAGCTGAGGACCCACAGACGACAGGGGAAGGATGTGCATTCCAGGCCAAGGGGAAGTAACTGTTAAGAAGATAGGATTGTCGAACAGCCAAAAGCTACAAAGAGCCCAAGTGTCCATCCACAGGTGACTGGATAAACAAATGTGGTCTATACACACGATGGAATGTTATTGAGCCTAAAAAGGAAGGAAATTCTGACACGTGCTATGACAGGGATGAACCTGGGAAAGATTATGCTGAGTGAAATTAGCCAGACACAGAGGACAGATACCGGGGTGGGCAACGGGGGTGGGCAGAAGTAGGTTTACAGTTGTAAGTACATGAAAAAGAGTTCCTTTTTGTGTTATTATTAGTTATTGTATTATTGATTTGTATTACAACTGTAAGCCTACTTTTGCCCACCCCTGTATTGTATGATTTCACTTACATGAAATACCTAGAATAGGCAAATTCATAGAGATTGACAGATTTGAGGTCACCAAGGCCTGGAGGAATAAGGGCTTTCTATTTAATGGGCACAGAATTCTATTCAGGATGGTGAAAAGTTTTGAAAATAGCTAGTGCTCATGGTTGCATGAACTCTGAATGCAATTAATGCCATTGTATTGTACCCTTTGAAACATCTACAATGGCAAGCTTTATCTTCTTGATCTATTTTACCACATTTTTAAAAACGAAATGGTTGTGTGAAAGGTTATAGGGAAAGGGAAGGTGTTTCTTAATGATCTCTATTTTTAAACATCGGAACTCTAATTAAAATCAATTGGGCTCCTGGCTCTAGCCTGAAGCTTTCTTTTTTTACATTAAAAAGGGAAGACCTGTGCAAGAAGATCAGAAAGGGAGAAACCCAGCTGCAGGGAGCTCCACTGAGATGCTTTCTTTTTAGTCGATCAGCCGCCAGTGGGAAATGAAGAGCTCTGTGTGCTTCAACTATGACTCTCTTTCTCTTTTAAAAATATTCTTATTGATTTTGGGAGAGAGAGGAAAGGAGAGGGAGAGAGAGAAACACTGATGTGAGAGTGAAACATCTATTGGCTGCCTACTGCACACCCCCTACCAGGGATTGAGCCCGAAACCCGGGTATGCGCCCTGACCAGGAGCCAACTGACAACCTTTAGGTGCGCAGGACGAAGCCCAACCAACTGAGCCCCAGCCGCCAGGGCCCTATGACTTTCTTTTAAGTGTTCTTTTTATTAAGCAGTAGTCCATTAAATTAGATTTAATTAAAGTTGATTTGATTGATGGACTAAAATCGCATAGTCAGTCTCTCCAAAGACAACATAGGTTTGTGTCATTGATCCAAAAACCCCTCGCATTTTGGCAACCATGTGGCAAAATAATTTATAGCCTTGGTGAAAGCAGGCGATACTGTTGATCCACAGAAATACCACTTCAGTCACTGCTGTGAGCAGAGGTTCTTAACTGTTATTAAATCAGCTGTTCATTGGCTGACACATCACAAATTGAAACTACACACACAAATCACACATCGAACTTGAAAAGCCAAACCTGCTTTTATTGCACAGCGGAAAACTAGAAATGGGATTTCATTCTGCCGAGGTTATCACATGAAATTAAAAAAATGCGAAACATCCCCCCTTTTAAAAATAATAAATGGCATAAATCATCTCGACAGCTGACCATTCCACTGAGTTTTGCACTAATAAGAAGCTGAATTAGATTAATAACTGTGCGTTCTCCCACACATTTCAAGGAAATTAATTTAGCTCTTCACATGTGGCTCATGGAAACATTAACTACCCGATTCTTATCACCAGAGAAAACATTTTCTTTACACCCATTTGCACATGGGATTTGGCTAAGCACTTTCTAAGGAATTCAAACTGATGGGTTATATAATCTAAAAACGCAGTTTGCCTATTAAAAAGACAACCTGGAACTTGTTTAGTAAAGTGCCAAGCAGCACTAACTCTTTTTTTTTTAAGTTGGATCATTTCTGGTGATAAAAACGTGGGGAGGTCTTACTTCATACGAAGGATGCCTCTCACAAGACCTTGTGTAAGCAGAACTTGCATAATTCAAGAAAGATTACCTCGAGGAAATACGTATAAAATAAGAGAGGCGTATTCTCAGAGCACATTTACAAGTTGTAATACATTTTTGCTTGAGAGCCACTTTCCTGTCCCTGGCATTGCATCTAATATTTCACAGAGTGTCGTCTCCCGTGTGCACTGCTCCGTGTCTCATCACAGCTGCGTGGCCTTCTCCTTGGCGTCTTATCACAGAGAACTTCCTGTCAAAAGCTGTTGATTTGGAGGCACATTTGTTCAGCGTGAGCACATGCATGGCTATGTTATGAATACAGTAGTCCCCCCCTTGTCTGGGGGGGTTTATGTTCTAAGACCCCCAATGGATGCCTGAAGCCACAGGTAACACCAAACAACATATATGCACACTGTGTTTTGTTCTATACATTCATACACTTTAAGGCCCCTCTTGTCACATCCAAATTGCCAGCATCACTACTCCTGTGCTTTGGGGCCATTATTCAGTAAAATAAAAGCGACTTGAACACAACACAAGCATTGTGATCCCTGACAGTCAATCTGATAACCCAGATGGCTACTTAGTGACTTATAGTGGAGGAGCCTCAACCACGTGGAGATGCTGGACCAAGAGATGTTTCGTGTTCTGGGAAGGATGGAACGGGGCAGTGTGAGATTTCATCATGCTACTCAGAATGGCACACAGTTTAAAACTTATAAGTTGTTTATTTTTGGAATTTTCCATTTAATAGTTTCAGACCTGGGTTGACCATGAATAACTGAAGCTGCATAAAAAAGAAACCATGGATAAGTGGTTTGAACGACATTGCTGTTGGGTTGTAAAAGTATTTTACATAGTAGTAACAGTGAATGCTAAAATAATAGTATAAAAGTTAAAAAAAATTACTTGTAAGAGTTTCATGCGTGTAAACAACAGTGTGGTTTAGAGGATCATGCAAAGCCAGGTTGGTATTTCTGTTTCCAGCTTAGTGACAAGCCAGGTATAAAAGCATAAACAAAGTCTGCAATATTCATTCTGCCCAATCACTTTTAAATTACATGATTTTTTAAAAATATGTCTATTGATTTCAGAGAGAGAGGAAGGGAGAGAGAGATAGAAGCATCAATGATGAGAGAGAGTAGTTGATGGGCTGCCTCCTGCACGCCCCCGACTGGGGATCGAGCCCACAACTTGGCATGTGCCCTGACCGGGAATCGAACCGTGACCTCCTGGCTCATAGGTCGATGCTCAACCACTGAGCCACACTGGCTGGGCACATTATGTGATTCTTGATAATCTTTTTAAAATTAGCAGGGATTAACATATTTTTATCTTTGAATTAAGATTTTAGTGGTATTTTTGCATTGATGTTTTCATGTTTACAGACTAAAGCCATGGTGGTCAACGGAAAGACAGATTCAGAAGACGGAAGAGACCCACCATCACCTAGGAAGATTTCATCTCAGATCCTGTCTACCAGGCAGGAGTTGTAGGGCTCACATTCTCCAGAAAATAAAGGTGACTCAAAATCCATGCCCGCCCCCAGCACCGTTGCCCTCCCATACCTCTGAGAAGAGGTATGAACTGAGAGTGGAGAGACTGGTCTGTGTTTTAGTCCTGGCTCAGTGACTGCTGCCCAGCTGAGGGGGATTTAGTCCCTCCCTCAGGGCCCAAGCTTTAGTATCTCCGGCTTCTGTGTTGAGAATAGGTCATAATGGGACAAGTGCAGGAGCAGGGATGCCCGTTAGGAGACTCTTGCAAAAACAGACGGGCACAAATTATGACAGCTCGGGCCGGTGTGATAGTGGTAGACACTGTGAAAGGTGGTCAAATTCTGGATATATTTTGAAGGGGATTCCAATAGGATTTGCTGGTGGTTGTACCTGGAGTGGGACAGTAAGAGGAGAAAAAAGGTTTGTGGGGGTTTTTGCCTGAAAACTGGAATAATGGATTGCATTTTTTGAGATGAGGGCAACCGTTGGAGGAACAGGTTGGAGAAGGGATGAGACGGTAAGAATGAGGAGTTCAACTTTGGACACATATTAGTTTTGAGAAACCCTTTAGGCTTCTGCAACCCACCACAAAACTCAATAGCTTATAAGACAGAAAAAACACAACCCATTTTTAAAAACCTGATAAAATGGACTGTATGAAAATTAAAAACTTTTGCTCTTTAGAAACCAAAATGTGTCATAGGAGAAAATATTTACAACACATATATCTAACAGCTAACATATCTAGAATGTATAAGGAACTCTTACAACTCAATGATATGAAGACAAATCACGTAATTTTGAAAAGGGCAAACAATTTAAATAGATAGTCACAAAAGAAGATAAACAACTGGCCAATAAGCACATGAAAGGATTTTCAACATCATTACTCATGAGGAAAATGAAATTAAAAGCACAATGAGATACTCTACCTACCTATCAGAATAGCTAAAATGAAAAAGAATGACAATGCCAAGTGTTTTAGATTTCTGGTGTATACACAGTCAAAACTCATTGAATTATACCTTTTAAATGTATGAAATTTAAACTACACAAATTAAATCTAAAATTATTTTTAATAAAACCTCAATGACTTAAAACCATAATTATTTATTATAGTGGGTTAATAAAGGTCAGCTGCTTTGATGCACTCAACTAGTCTTGTTTCCTATCTACACGTTACCTGTCTACAGGTTACCTGTCTTCAGGAAATTGATCTAGTTTTCAGGTAACCTACTCTAGTCTGGCTTTCCTGAAGCCCCTTAGCAGGGAAACTGGTCTACGTTTCTTATCTTTCTCCTGAGACCAGAGGGTTAGCCTGGCCTCGTACTTCTCATGAAGTGGCAGAATCAATCACAAGAGATAGTAAGTGAAAATGAACACACGCTCTGAGAAGTAGGCTTGGAACTTGCACTCCATGAATTCTGCCTCATTCTATTGGAAAAACAGGCAACATGACTAAGCCCAGTTTTAGCAGGAGCGGCAGGAAGAGTAGGCCTTGCCTCTTCAGGGAGACAAAATGTAAAGTCACATGGCCAAGGCTGTGAATGTTAATCCATCAACCTCACTGTCCAAGTGGACACATCACATGGGCCACTGGAAATGCATGCCTGGAATTCAAAGGTCTGGGCTGAAGATATAAATTTGAGGGTTGTCAAAATAGAAAGGTATTTGGGGCCTTCTTACTAGATGAATCACCCAGAAAAATAAAGGTGGGTAGAGATTTAAATGGTAGATAGTGAAATGGAGCGCTGCTAAGGTAAGTAAAGAGTCAAGAGGGAATAATATTCAGGAAGACAAGCTAAAAAGTGTTTTAAATGTCAGAAGCGATCAGTTGTGTCAATTACTACTCCGTGAACTAACTAAAACTGTTTATAATTGCTGCCTGGTTCTTCTTGGGGAGTCATGTTACTGTTGGATATATCACTGTGCTAAACTCGCAGTTAGAATCTAATAAAGAAACCTGCCATGCCATGCCCACTTTACCTACCGACACATTAATGAACCAGTTAACATTACCTGAGCCCAGACTAAACCAGATATTTTGCTGCATTCATCCATTGATAGATGCCACGGTAATTTCCAACATTAGCAAGGTCTGTAGCCTAATTATTTATGTAGCAAGCATTTTTTTAAAAAACATATCTTTGTTGATTTCAGAGAGAGGAAGGGAGAGGGAGAGAGCGAGAGAGGGAAACATCAATGATGAGAGAGTCATTGATTGGCTGCCTCTTACATGCCCATTGGGGATTAAGCCCAAAACCTGGGCATGTGCCCTGAGTGAGAATCAAACCATGATCTCCTGGTTGATGCTCAACTGCTGAGCCACACTGGCCAGGCGTAACAAGCATTTTTTGAGGGCTTAGTTTTGTCTTACACTACTCTAAGCAACGAGACTGTAACATAAGTAAATTTCCAGCTGTCACAGAGTTTCTATTTCAGTGGTAGAAACAAACAAAACCCATAAATGAGTCATTATAAATTAGCAAGTAATTTCAGATAGTATTGTGACGACGATATAGCAGAATGATGATGTTGGGGAGGAAAAATTTTTTCCTGTGCTCTTCTAGGCTCTTCTGACTAGTCTAATAATTAAATTAACATAAGACAGATCAACAGGAGAAAACCCAATTTAATTATGAATGTACAGGGATTCCCAAAGACAGTGAGACCCAAGGGCAAGTTGGGGCTTGTATGCTGTTCTGAGCTAAGGAATGGGATAAGGACCTGGGGCTTCAACGGGGAGGAGCGGAATTCATAGAATTCATAGGACTATAAGGAGAGCAGATGTTCAGTAGTTAGAGATTTGTCCTGCTATACAGCTAGGCCATTCAGGTAAAAGGTTCTCTCTCTTTCTGGGTCAGGCCCCCTACCTAACTTCTTTAGGTAATTAAAGGAGGAGTAAAAGTTTTGGGATTTTTGTTTTGTTTTGTTTTGTTTTGTTTGGTTTGGTTTGGTTTGATTTGGTTTGGTTTGGTTTGGTTTGGTTTGGTTTGGTTTGGTTTGGTTTGGTTTGAGCCTGCCCGGTCTTAATTGCCTTCGGGTCCAAATAGTCTGCATGCCAAAGTGGCACTTTGCAGGGAGGCTCATTCTGAACCCCTTCAATGATTAGAGAGTGACTAGAGAAATTACTTTTGGTCGTATGGTCAGGGAAGGCTTCTCTGAGGAGGTGATAAATGGCTGAGATTGGAATTACTCAGATCAGACAAACGCTGCTTTATTACAGCTCTTTGACCTTCCATCACTCCCAAGCAGCTGCATAGAAAAAGGAATTCCAGCATTATCCTTTGTTTTGACTCTTGCCTTTCCCACAGCCCCCTGAGAACTGTAAATAAAAGGAGAGAGCAAGAATACCAGGGGAGCCCTTGCTGGTAACTCAGTTGGTTAGAGCGCCACCCCGATATGCCAAGGCTGCAGGTTCGATCCCTAGTCAGGGCACAGGTGAGAATCAAAATCAACCAATGAATGCATAAATAAGTGAAACAACAGATCGATGTTTCTCTCTCTCTCTTCTCCTTCCCTCCTTCTCTCTAAAATCAATAAATAAATTAAAAATTTTAAAGAAAGAATAGCAGGTGAGGTATACCAGATGCCTGCTGGGCCAGGTACCCACAAACCCAGTCTCTTCTGGCCACACAAGAGCCCTTTTGTGGGGCACAGTTAAAGCTTGCTGAAAACAGAAAGGTTTCATTTGATTTAGCAGCTATGCTTCCTCTGTGGCAGGAAAAGAAGGTAATAAATTCTATAGAAGGTGAAGTCATGACTTACCCGAAGCCACCTTGACTGGCCATATCCTCCTGGCATTCTGCTATCAGAGAGGTGAAAGGAGGTGCGGATGATGTAGGTGCCACATTTCCCTGAGACCCATCAGCAAAGGAGGATGGCAGGAATCATTTTCAGATTGATTGACACCGGCTCAGAGGAATTAAACAATTTACCCAAGGTCATCTAGCTCATAAAAAATAAAACCAAAATGTGAACCAAGGACTGGATGTTTCCAAAGCCCATGTTCTTTCAACCAAATGACCCTGCCAGGCTGCCAAACTGGACATCAGAACATATAAACCATTAAAAGATACAGGGCACAACCAATTCATTTGTACAAACTCTTCTAAGGGGAAGAAAAGAGGAGGGGCGGGGAGATCAATAACGTCGTGTTATATTTTTAGTGATGGGCAGCGGGAACAGACACAACAATTTATAGAAAAGGCAAGGAATTTGTATTCCCTGGGGCTGGAAGGTTGTTAGACATTAATAGCAAGAAAATTGTTAGGAAGCTGACAAGAGGTAAAGGAAATGTCCTTGCTTTCTCCCCTGCAAAAAAATGTCACTGCAGGAAAAGTGGAAAAGAACACAGGATGGAAAATCGAAGCTGATTTGGGATAGAAAAAGCACAGAGGGGATCTATGAGAAAGTCTGGAAAAAACAATACGATATGAAAGAACTTGAGAGTCAAAAGAAAAATAAGCTTATCTGCTGTAAGAAGAGCAGGGTGGTTAATTAACAAGGGGCATAAAAATGCCCTGCAGGTAATATTTATCATCCTTCCCAGTTTCCCTGTGGCTTTTATTTGTGCCCATCTGTTAGCTCAATCTTTTCCAAGTGTCTGCTGCCACAAACACAGGTCATTAATTTATTGAAAATATTACGGAAATTAGATTGCTTTTGGCCTTCTTATTGTTTTTAACTTTTTTTTTAAATGTGTTTATTTGTTTGCCTGTTTGTGTTTTTATTGGAAAATGGAGGTTATGCCTAGGCTAGTAAACAGTCTTCCCAGCTCATAACAAACTGAAGACATAAGAAGCCTTCCTGTGTTCAGAAGCCCTCCGTCTACATTTGCAAAACAATTTTGCCAAATGTACCTGTGCACACATCCCTCTTCACCTCAGGTGAGAACTCTAAATCTGAAACATTCTGACAAAAACAAAGAAAGCAATGGCAATATGGCATTTACTTGCCTTAGCAAAGAACACAGCTAAATGGGTGGTTCTTATTGCCAACATATCCAGTTTACATTTAAAAAATAATCCATTAGACTCCCCTAAGAAATGAGCAGGTGGTACATTTAGATTACACCCATTTTTATTTCAAAAACAAGGATAGAGAGCCTTCCTGTCAACTCTGTCACCAGCTGATATGAGTCACCCCAAGTGAAGCCACAATCAAAGGAAGATAATTGTGACATTTTTAATGTCACATAATCAGATTTTTAAATCAGCAACTGAGTGTGTATTCCCAGAGTCATGAAAAAGGAACTCTGGAAAGGGCCTGAGGTCTTGATTTTATTTCTTCAGCTTTCCCAGGTTTCCCCCAAAGAGCAGAGAGGCCACCCAATTGCTCCGCTCGCCAGACCCGCTCCTGCCCCAGGAGGGTTTATGAGCTCTTCACTTCAAGAAATGCCACCCAGGCTGGTGGCAGCAAATGCAAGCTGCCTATTATTTCTCCTTCATTTCCCAGGAAGTCTGGGTGAGAGAGCTCCGTGCTTCCTGATGGGAGCGATTCCCTCCCTGCCTCCTCATATCCCTTTCTCACGCTGAGCAACTTTTTAACTGGAAAATCACAGCTGCTCCTCACCTTCCGGTTCACTTGTTGGCAGTCTGGTGTGCGAGACAGAAGGGGAGAGACGGAGAGATTGGGGAACCAAGAGGCTTTGCAGGGGAGACAAAAAATATTATTTTTCTTTCTACCCATCTTAGGTTCATTGGCTGGGGCCCCCAAAATATTATTTTTCTTTCTACCCATCTTAGGTGCATTGGCTGGGGCCCTCGAATTGTTATCAGTGGAAGGGAGTTCTTGGAGTACCATGAGGAAAAGAATTTCTTGAGTCCCCACGAGAAGATGGGGTTTTGTGGGAAGCTTTATTGATGATGTTAAATTAAGGGGGTTCCCTTAATCTCCGCTCGTCTAGCCATGGAAGAAGTCCAATCTTGTCTTCAGCAGGGTCAGAATAAAAGCCACTGTTCATAGTCTCTGCTCCATATTAAAGCATCTGGCTAGCTTAACTTGTGTTCCCAGCTGCAGTCAATCCATTGTGTGTGGGATTCACACGGCCATGACCCATGTGGCTGTTTAAGGCCACACGGCTATGGAGAGAGAACAGGTCAACACATGGGCAAGTGCGGGTCACAGAGCAAGCAAGAGAACAAGAGCAAACCAGCACATGAGAGAGAGGGAACTCTGTCTGGGGATTTTAACCAGGAGTTTCTTTAAACTAACCAATTAACTATTCAAGATTTAGAGTGCTTCTGATCACCCCCTAGCCAATGATCTTTTTCCCAGGCTAGATTGACAGTCTAGAATTTTCCCTACATCACCCCAACTTCACTGCGCATGTGCCCATCTACCCCTTTGTTTGATCCCTTCCCCTAGTGATCTACAGAGAATGGATCGGTTGTTCCCTGGGGAGCTTGAAGCTGTAGCTTCCTGGTAAAGCTGCCCAGATGACCATGCTTATAATGTCTGGCCTACCTTTTGCTCTCTTCCTATTATTAATATTCATAACTAGTTAACTAGTTAGTAACAATGCTAACAGAACCAAATGTTAAAAGACATCTGGTGGAACCAGTCAATTCATTCCAATGCACAAAAGAAGTAACTAAATTATAGTAGATGCCACCCCAAAATATGCCTCTCTGGCAGGATTATTTTGAGTCAATTATTTAAGAATCAACAGTCATAAGAGAAGCTCTGAAGACAGAACATACGTTTCCCTTTTGCAAAAAAAAAAAAAAATTCACATTTATCTTTTTTAAATCTCAGTTTAAAAAAAAAAAATCTCCATTTGTAAAAGTATCTCTGTCTTTGTATCAGGAAGAGGATTACTCTTAGTCACAAAAGACTCATCAGTAGAGAAGGTACTGACTTAAACCTGTATAATAAAACTGATCTGTTTACCATCCTCTCCTGGCCATTTTCCAGAACTTGTCTCCTCTACCCAGGAGCCCCCAAGCCCCCCTATTTTTTTTTTTTTCTGATACTTTAACCTTTGGACAAAAAATGGGTACTGTAATAAAAATGACAAGTCCAGTGAGGGAAAATACCCTCAAGGGTGATCTGATCATAAATTTTTAACTGGGCAGGTCATGGTGGTTAGTCACAGCATATAACTTTTTAGTAAAAGGTTTACTTTTGCTTTAAACAAGCCCCATGCATTGTTCTTGTGCTCCTAGGGTAACACACCCTTGAAATGACAGAGTAATCCTCTTGTTCAGACCCTTCTGAGGTGTAACCACCCTCAAAAGAGAACATAATCTTGTTAACTATCCTGTAATCCAATCCCCACCTTGCTTTCTCCTACTTCCATTTAATCTTCCTTATGTTCTCTCCTTAATTCCAAACGCATAAAAGAAACTGCAAACTGTCATTCTGAGAGTCAGTTTTCTCAGTCTGTTGAGATCTTGTTTCCAGGTGTGTCCTCTGCTTGGCTCAAATAAACTCACAAAAATTCTCTACAAGTTTGGACGTTCTTACATTGACAAACACAAGTTCGAAACACCGTTTGAGCCTCTCATCTGTGGTAGTCCCATGTGTTGCTTGCCTAGTGCCCATGTTGATAAACTTTCGCTTATTTTTCTCGTTAATCTGTCTTTTGTTACAAAGCCCCAGGTGAGAACCTACAAGGGTATGTCAAAACCCAAACTCAGCTATCAGAGGTAAGAGGGGTTGGGGACTGGGCAATAAGGTGAAGGGATTAAGAAAAAAAAAACTTTCCAGAGGGAAAGGGGGGCTGGGGCAGGTAGAAGGAGGTAAAAGGGGGATAAATGGTGACTGAAGGAAACTTCCCCTTGGGGATGAACACACAATACAATATAGAATGTACACTTGAAACCTATATAATTTTATTAACCAGTTACTCCAATAAATTCAATAAAAATTTAAAAAATTAAAAACAACTCTGCACACTGAGTAAAATAAAGCAGAAAGATGAGTTCATTGCAAGGTTTTTGACCTGCAAGTCAGGAAACCCAAGGCTACAGGAGCAAGGAGCTCCAAGTTGCTAGCAGACAAAGGGTTTTTATAGGGTCAGTGTGGAAGATATTTGGATTTTTTTCAGCTGGTTGGTTGCCTAGTGGTCTTATTTGGATCAGAGAGCAGCTGAGTCAGGTGGACAGGAAGTCCAGTTGAATAGGCTGACTGAATATACTGCGTTTCTGGTCCATCAGAGCGCTTACCTAAATTTCACTTTGCTGACGTGGCACCCCAGGCAAGAGTGGCTTCGTCTTGGGCCTAGAAATTTATTTCAACAGATAGGAGGGAAATAAAAGTTTTCCTTCCTCTATGGAACTAAAGGAAATAAAATAAATTTCTGAGCTGTGGTAGTTCTGCAGCCCCAGATTTACTATTGTCTTTAGGGAGGAAATCCCCACACACACTCAAAATGAATTCAGGGCATCAAAAACTTCATTCATGATAGGAACAGCCTGTTAACAGCCCTGAAGAGGCTTTAAGAATTGGCCAGAGACTACCAGCTTGGAGTCCATGAGGTGACCCTCAAATCAACCACAGGTCTGAATTTTAATAGAGGCCTCTGCTGGACTTTGCTAGAGGAAGAATTTTTATTTGAACCAAGGAAAGAGTTCATTCAACAGGGAGACCAGGAAGCACTTCTCAGGTTCTGGCAACAATCCTTTAGGTAGAGCCCAGGTCTCAACCTGGCTGCAAATTCGGATTCTCTGGGGAACTTTTTAAAAAATGTCTTCAACCCACTCAAAACAAACTAATCCAAATATCTGGGGGAAGGGCCCAGGCATTTCTTTTTTTTTTAAACTTCCAAGATGGTTCTAATACACAGCCAGCTCTAGGGCAACTCTGCCATCTAGGTTACCCCTAAGACAGGATGGGTGCCCTCGCTGAGCTTTAAGCATTCTCCCCCATGTGGGCTGAGTCGAGCCCTAGGTCTGCTTGTTAGAGGATGTTGCGGCTCTGCTGAACAGAGTGTACCGAAGAGACAAGAATTCATGCTGCAAGGGCAAATGACGAACTTTTCTTTGTTTAGTAAAATGGAAATAGGCGGCTGCCTCCCCAGCCCTCTCCTTGGGGTGTCTCCTTGAAAACATAATAGTTCCAATAATAGGCCTGACCTTTTGATTGTACAATGCAAGGTCACAAGCCTTCTGACCCTTGGAACTGCAAACACATACCTCTGAAATTAACTGAGGAGTCTCTCCGGAGGAGTCCAAGAGACTAACACAGGTCCATTCATCTGTGTCTGGGGGGGAGAAAAGAAGTTTTAGATGTTTCTTCATCGACTTTATTGTATAAGTTTGGGTGAAATTCCATGCAGACTTAGTCATCTCACAGATTGCCTGATACGCACACTCAAGAACGAGCCGTGTTCTGTTTGGATCCCCTATATTGGTATAAAGGGGTCTTTTTGTTGGCAGAGTTTTTTTTAAAAATGTCCCCAATACTCAGGGTAGGAAGTGCAGGTAAAGATAGGGAGTGGTAGGGATACCATGGAAGCAATGGATGAAATGGGGGTCAGAGTCCATGGATTAGACCAAATCCAAGGGCCCAGACCTAGCTGGAAATAGCAATCAGAGCCAGCAGTGCCCTCCCATCCTTGGCTTTCATTTTTCACCCCCTGAGCCCTCATGGTTTTTGATGCTTTGCAGGCTGCAGCCTCTACTTCGTCCCTGGTCCCTGGGGACAGGTGGCTTTCTGAACAAGAGGCTGGAAAGTCCCCTTGGCACCCCTAAGACAAGGTTATAGCATTTGCTGAAGCCCAGCTCGAGGTGCGCAAGGAAGAAGCGTGAGTGATGAGACTGGACAGCGAATACGGGCTGTGGGCCAGGTGAGTGGCCAGACTGGGGACAGGAATTAGAAAGGATGTGAGACAAGAAGGAGAACCAGTAGAACCTGGCAGCCAGTTCAGGATGAGCAAGGAAACGAAAAACTCGAAGCAAGACGACACAAGGTTTCAGGTGTGGATGGTTAGATGGCAGGGTCCCTCTAGGGGCAGACGAGGAAGCCAGGTGACTGAGGAGGGGGCTGGACTAGGCACGGGGTCATCAGAAACTAGCTCAGTTTGAAGCAGAATTAATTCAAGACGGTGGGAGGACATCCAGGCCAAATATATTCTACAGAAAATAAAAATGTCACACACGCTCAGGAGAAGTTATTTGAATTTCATTCCACTGGTGTTGGAATGAGTGAGAGGACTGACTGTATAAACAGAGACCCGAAACCGAAGTACAAAATCCTGGTCAGCGCTTAGCATCAGAGACCCACGGGAGGAACGAGAGTCAGAGAGAAATTGCTAGAGAGGGGACAGAGAGCCCGGACCCTGCAGGATTACAGTGTGTTTAACATTAGTGTATTGATTTCCTAGGGCTGCCATATCAAAATGCCATAAACCAGGTGACTGGAAACAACAGAGATTTATTGTTTCAGAGTTCTAGGGGCTCTAAGTGCAAAATCCAAGCGCTGACAGGGCCATGCTTCCTCTGAGGCCTATCCGAGAGAATCCTTCCTTGTCTGGTGGTTGCTGGCAATCCTTGATTGTAGATACATCATCCCAACCTCTGCCCACATCATCACTTGGCCATCTTCTCCCTGTGTGTGTCTCTCTCTTCTTTTTTTATGTATTGAATTTATTAGGATGACATTGGTTTATAAAGTTTCAGGTGTACAATTCTATAACACATCACCTGTATACTGTATTGTGTGCTCACCACCCTGAGTCAAATCTCCTTCCATGCCCCCTTTACCCTCTTTTACCTCCCCTTACCTCCCCCCTTTCTCTCTCTTTTCTTATAAGGACACCAGTTATATTGGATTAAGACCCAACTTAATGATCTCAGCTTAATTTGATTATTTCTACAATGACCTGATTTCTAAATAAGGTCGAATTCACAGGTTGATGGTTAGGAGTTCACTTATATTTTGGGGGGCACTGTTCAACCAATAACAATTAGCAGTCTCTAAGAAGGGGAAAGTGATCGGCATACATGCTTTTGAGGAGGCTGGGACTGAGAGAGGGTGGTTTTTAAGAGCTGATGGGTGAGCCTAGATGATGTTGCTCAGTGGTTGAGCATTGACCTAAGAACCAGGAGGTCATGGTTCGATTCCAGGTCAGGGCACATGCCTGGGCTTGATCCATAGTAGGGGGCATTCAGGGGGCAGAGGAGCCATGGTGTTTCTCTCTATTCCTCTCCCTTCCTCTCTCTCTGAAAATCAATAATAAAAGAAAAAGTTTTTTAAAAATAAGAGCTGATGGTAATGAAAGTCAGTTTTCAAGAGATGAACAGAAAGTAAAAGGCAACAAGAGCAGCCTGCCGTTTAGCATGTGGCTGGGAGAAGTGTGGGGTAGCCCAGCAGCATGACCTAGCCTTCGCTTCTGATGCCGCTGTGACCACAGAGCTCCCTCGCCTGGATCCCTCCACGTTGCTCTGTCATAGTCCAGCTTCAAAGTCTCTGCAGTCTTGGGGGCCACCCACCAGCATCCTATTTCCTGTCTGAAGGACGCTCTGGCTCATCTGCAGGGGAGAGATAACAAACGCGCCAGAGAGTGATGAGCCCAGGGACCCGGCCACCTCCCTTTTCCTGAAAGGCTTTCTGGTGACTCACTGCGCTGATATTCCCAAAGATTTTGAGGTGATTTTCCCAAGATTATTAAATTACAATAGTAAGCTTTACACATGAGAACTGTGTAAGTAAGGGTACCCACTTTTAAACAGTAGAGCAATTTAACCCCCAAATTCTTATAGAGGATACAAGAAGAGCTGATCAGGTGTTTAAGCCCAAGCAGGGAGGCTTAGGAGGTGACGCAAGCCCCAGGCCAGGGAGAAGTGAAGTAGGACACACTGGTGGGCTCACTCAAGCCTGAGCATTTAGACAGCAACTGAATCCAGGCAAGGAAGCCAGGGCCAGTACCCATGGGCATGGTACAGATTCTCTCCACAAAGGGCCTCCCTCTAGCATTAGAGGGTGGATTACAGATTCAGTCCCTGGAAAGCCTATCCTCTGCCCTGGTTTTCCCCCTCTGCAACCTAATTTGTTATTCTGAAAGGACAGCCCTACTGATACATTGGCCCCAAAGTGTGTCCTTACTCTCTCCATGTAACTTAAGTTTTTGCCTTTAACAAGGAACACATCCATGGCATATGTGGAAAACTCAAAAGTGAGGAGCTCTGAGCTGGGTCGAACCCTGCACACCTACAGGTACTAAAGGGCTCAAGAATGAGCTGTTGTGACGTAAAAATTATTTTGAGCTGAAGGTATCTGAATTCCTGAAGTCCCTCACCTGCCTAAAAGCAGAGCCTCTCAAAAGAAAACAATGGTCATAAGTCCCCTCCCCAGAGCAACTGTAATCTCAGAAAGAAGTTGGCACCACACCCAAAAAGACATTCTTGCCCAGCCGGGCGTGACTCAGAAGTTGAGCATCGACCTATGATCCAGGAGATCAAGATTCGATTCCTGGTCAGGGCACATGCCCAGGTTGCAGGGGGCGTGCAGGAGGCAGCCAATCAATGACTCTCTCATCATTGATGTTTTTCTCTCTCTCTCTCCCTCTCCCTTTCTCTCTCTGAAATCAATAAATATATATATATATATATATATATATATATATATATATATATATATATATATTTTTTTTTTTTTAAAGACATTGTCCCCAAACAATCCTAGCTCCCATATATTCTCTTAAGGGCTCATTTATTTTTGCAATAAGTCATTGTTTTTCCATAAATGCTCTTTATTTCCCCCCCACCCCTACCCCCCCACACCCAATAAGTCATTTGTTCTTCCAAAAGTGCTCCCCTGCCCTTCCCCACCCCTATTCCTTGCTAAGATAGTATGTGAGTCCCATATTCTAACTTCTCCTTGAGCCACATTTCTCTGTGAATTCCCAGGCACACATATATAATTAAACCTTTTTTTCTCTCTCTCTCTTGCTAATCTCTTTTGTTAGATTAATTTGTAGGCCCTGGAGCACTAAACCTAAGAGGGTAGAGGAAAAGTTTTTCCTCCCCAACAGTACTTTGGAAACATATTTACACTTCATATGTACACTGTTTACACCATAATTAAAGACCGTTGCTGTTGGCCCAAGTAACTTCAGAGATAGAGTTAAATCAGTCTAGGAAAAGGCTCAGGAGCTGACCTCAGCATTGATCAGATTTCCCCTAGAGGGAAGGGGCGTATTACCACCACTCTTTTCCAAGATCTCTAGACCCTGCAATCTTTTTCTTAAATTTTTTAAAATTGATTTCAGAGAGAGAGGAAGGGAGAGGGAACGAGAAACATCAGTGAGGGAGAACCATCCATTGGCTGCCTCCTGCATGCCTCCTACTGGGGATCGAGCCCAAAACCCGGAATGGGAATCAAACTGGTGACCTCTGGGTGCATGGGACAGCGTTCAACTGGCTGAGCCGAGGCTAGACCCTCCAAGCCTTATGTTATTGCTGTTAATCTTCACCAACAATATTTTTTTTCCATTGATTTTTTAGAGAGAATGGAAGGGAGGGGGAGAGACAGAGAGAGAGAAACATCGATGTGAGAGAGACACGTCGACTAGATGCCTTTTGCATGCACCCTGACCGGGGCCAGGGATCAAGCCCGCAACCGAGATACGTGCCCTTGACCCGCATCGAACCCAAGACCCTTCAGTCCACAGGCCGATGCTCTAACCCCTGAGCCAAACTGGCTAGGGCTAGGCCCTCCAATCTTAAAGCAACTGTACATGATGATTTGTCAGCTGTCTGGGGTTAACCAAACAATGCCGGGCTGAATCATGACCCCCAAAGATGTCCAGATCCTAATCCCTAATCCCTGTAAATGTGACCTTCTATGGCAAAGAGTCTTTGCAGATGTGATTAAATTAAGGATCTTGACTTGGGGAGATTATCTGGCTTATCCACTGGCACTGACTATGACGTGTCCTCTTGTCCTTACAAGAGGGAGATTTGACCACAGAAGAGGAGGAAGGTGAGGTGAGGATGGCAGCGGAGGCGGCAGTGATTGCAGCATCGAGAAGGAAGGGGCAGAGAGCAAAGCCCCTCCCGGGGCCTCTGGAAGGAAGCAGCCCTGTCAACATCTTGATTTTAGTTCCACAGGACTCAGCTCAGACTTATGACCTCAAGGAGTGTAAAAGAATAAGTGTCGTGGTGTTTTTTTCATGGCACTGTCTTCCTGAGTCATTACATACATAGAGAAACGGAGATTCACAATATTGCTGTTCTCATATGTTTTGAATCAGAACCATTTTTCTTTTCTCCATTCATTTTCATTTTGAAATTCAAATTCAACAATGTTTGATGTTGAAATAAAATATCCTTCTAAAAGTCCGCAGCCTCCGTGTCATGATGACTGTGGCAACTGACCCAGTGGGTGTTAGGTTTTCAAACACGCAGCGGGCCTGCAGGTTCTAACGTTTGATAGTCTGTCATTCCGCTCTGCTTCTTCAGAAACTGGATCCATCTGTAGGCGCAAAATGCAATTTTCAGGAAAACGGCACCTTAAAATATTCTGACACAATGTTCCATCAGCGGTCCTTAGAGTTAGGCAAACAAAGAAGAGCCATGCAGACCTGCTAACAGCTGCTCAAAACCTGCGCCCTCATTTCCTTGCCGCCACTAGCGCGAACTCAAGCTAGACTTCATTTAGATAATTCCTGAACCCTTACCCTGTCACATTCCCACCACGTCTCATTTATTTGTTTTCCCTTTATTTGACTTGATTTTTTTTTCCATTAAATGTGTGTTGTTTTAAGCCACTACGTTTGCAGTCACTTTTTACAGGCGCAGTAAGAAACATACAAATCAACCTCATACTCGGGGGCCCCAAAAGCATCCTGCATGCAGCTCCAGCTCTCCTCACATGTGATCACTCCACTGTGCTCACTTCACTTAAATGCCAAAAATTTCTGATGTTCTCACTCTTGCCCACATGGAGGCTTCTCTTCTCCCTTTCTGGTCCCCCCTTCCCCCCAACATTTTCTACTCAAGAGGAAAGAAAACTTGTGTCCCACTTGGTAGAGAATCAGCAAGGTAAGCGCAAGAGGCAGAGCCAGTTGCCTTCAGGGCTCTGTGAACCCAGAGGGAAGCGATTAGTAATTAAGGGCTTGCTGGTAAACGTCCTGCACTCTAGCGACACTTTGGCAGGTGCGCTGCACCGGTTAATGTGCTAAGTGCCATGTTCTGTAACGTTCACAAGGAGGAGTGCCATCCGGACCTGGCCAGGACCTCTTCTAAGAAAGCTGTAAGTTTTCAGGTGTTTGGAAAAGGATTCTCTCACATTTCCAGATAAAACAAATTGAAGGAAACAGCTACTCAACTACCTAGCATTTTGGTTATAGTCACACCATCTGGATTTATAAGTTTGTGTAGGAGGCAAGAGTTAAAATCTTAGATCAGTGCCCGGCCCAGATTAGCACGAATTAAATGTTAGCTGCTATTATTATTATTATTATTATTATTATTATTATCATTACTATTATTATATTTCTCTAATGATTCTGAATTAGCTCAGTAATTACCTCTACCTTTCTAAAAGAGCTTTCAGGAGTGTCGGGAAATCAAGAGATGCACAAAGGCCCAATCAAGCGTGGCTCAGCGGTTGAGTATCGACCTAGGATCCAGGAGATCACAGTTTGATTCCTGGTCAGGGCACATGCCCAGGTTGTGGGCTTGATCCCTGGTCAAATATCATTGATATTTTTATCTGTCTCTCTCCCTTCCTCTCTCTGAAATCAATATATTTTTTTAAAAAAATAAAAGAGATGCACAAAGGTCTAAATGGGCTTGGCTTCTCTTGGGAATTGCCTCCTGCTTCAAGTACAACCTTTCACACATGCCTCCTGCATTAAATGGGATTCTCTTTCCTTCTACTCTCAGAAATACTTAAACAGCCCAGCTGGCATGGCTCAGTGGATGAGTGTTGACCTGTGAACCAGGAGGTCACAGTTCGATTCCTTGTCATGGCACATGCCTGGGTTGCAGGCTCGATCCCCAAGTAGGTGGTGTGCAGGAGGCAGCCAGTCAATGACTCTCTCTCACCATCAATATTCCTCTCTCTCTCCCTCTCTCTTCCTGTCTCTGAAATCAATAAAAACACATTAAAAAAAAAAAAAAAAGAAATACTTAAACTGACCTTGGCCATGGTCAAGTTACCTACCTTGTCTACAGGCAAATCCAAAGGATAGGTTGCAAGTGCAGAGATAAATATGATGGAGATTTTGGATATTTACCCCCAAATCCTAAAGGGAAAGCTTAAAGAAGCATGTCCTCCCCTTGCAGTATTCAGGATCAAGAATCCTTGGGATGAAAACCCAAGTAGCCTGGCCTCACACCTTGGGTTTAACCTCCCCCCTGATCATGCTGGCCCACCCCTTTGCAGTCCACCCCCACCTTCTGCCAGCCTTCAGTATTTCAGGATCCCTTTCTCTGCACACTCCCTTCCACTGGAGCCCTGACCTTCCCACCGCTACCTCCACAATAGGGTTCTCTGGGCCTTTCCCATTTTTCTCTGAATAGAAAAGTCTGAGAAAAAGGAAAACAGAGAGCTACACACTCGGGATTCATTTTTGGTAACTGTACATGCATTTACGTGCATAAAATCAAGACAGAGAATAGAGCCCAGCCAGTGTGGCTCAGTGGTTGAGCATCAACCCATGAACCAGGAGGTCACGGTTCAATTCCTGGTCAGGGCACATGCCGGGGTTTGGGGCTTGATCCTCAGTAGGGAGCGTGCCAGAGGCAGTCGATGGATGATTCTTTCTCATCATTGATGTTTCTATCGCCCTCTCTCTTCCTTTCTCTAAAATCAACTAAAAAATATATTTTTTAAAAAAAGACAGAGAATAGAGTCACAAGGAATGATCTTCAAAGTAAACTGCATCATCTTCTATGGCTCAAATTAACTTAGAAACTGTAAAGAAAGAAATTAACCTGTGTTTTTCATCCCTCCAACCTTACTAGCCTATATATCTAACAGCCAGCAAACGTCTAACGTGGAATTTGAATGCACACAGGCATTTCATGTTAGTAAAGGACCTAGAATTTCTATGCAAAAGTGAGAGTCTCTGCAGTCAGCTCTTTTGCAGCCTGTTCAACCTCAGCCGCCTTGTCCTCGGAGGCTCGGAAAAAGGCCAACGCTCCAGTCTGGAAATGTAATGTCAGCTCATGATATATCCCAGCAAATCTCACTGCATTTCCAGAGCACACCAGTGGGAGCAGTTACTTGTACTTCCAGGAAACCATATTTGTCTGAGAAATCTTTACATCTATTTTCTCCCTTAAAAGCAATGAAAATCAGTCCTGAGTGGAGACGTGACCACCCCCCTTGAGTCTGCATCACCCCACCTTATGTTGCTCCACCCTTCACTGGCATGACCATCGCAATGCTGTTTCCAGGTCGCAATCTTGTTTCCAGGTTTGTAGGAAGCACCGTTGCTTACTGGCCATAACTGTAATGGGAGAAAAAACTAGATAGGACACACAGAAACAACTAATCCCTGACCTGGCAGTTCCATTGCTTCAAGACAGGGCTATAAAACTTACTCCAAAACTTGCTAATGCCAAGTGTTTACAGTCCTCGGTACACACTAAGATCTTAGAAGTCTACCTGTTTTGAACTAACCCTCCCCCACTCCAGTATCTAAGTCTCTTTTCTGAATATGTAAGTTATTTTTTAATAATGGAATAAGCTTGCCTTAAGTCTAATTTAAATAAAGCAGAAGATAAATGAGGTATATCCTTGGATGTTATGTCATATCAAGTAAATAAACATGTACAAACCTTCAGGAATACAGTTAAAAATACAAATGAACACACATTTCCAAGAAAGACTCATGGTTGTCCTTGACAGTTGTCTGAAAAGACTAAGAGCACATTTCTAATCACAAAACCCCCCTGTTGTCAATAATTCAGCTCGCTAAACCTTTATTAATCATCTTCCGTGTACAAGTGACTGGACTTGTCATTTCAGTGGCATTAAGATGAATAACACATGGTACCTGCACCAGAAGAACTTATTTATTTCTCATTTATTAAGGTATTGACACCTTTTTAGTACCCAATTTTATTTTCTGTTCCCAACAGGACTTGCATTAGACAGAATCAAAGCATGTCCTGCCCCTTGTGGCATGAATTGAATCTACAGTGAAAACATCAATGCTGAAATAAAGGAGGAGGGAAATATTAACAATTTTTCCTAGAAAAGCAACTTGTTGATTGGAATCTCTTTCCTTAGAGCAATTTTTTTTAAGTCTCACCTAAAGATATGTTTATTGATTTTTTTTAGAGAGAGAAAAAAAGAGGGGGGGGGAGAGAGAGAGAGAAATGGATTTGTTGTTGAAAGGTTAAGGTCTACGGTGTATGGGCAGGCTAAATAGTCATCTCAGGTGGTGAATAGAGAAAAATTGAATTTATTTAAGGAAAAGGGGACGGGGGTGGGTGGTATCCAAAGGAAAGGGCTACGCAGCACTGAGCCAAAGGGTATTGGGTCCATGTTGGCAGCAAAATATACTTGGGACAGTGAAACAAGGAAGAGCATAGAAGCAGCAGGAGAGGCTGGCTGGGCTGCCCGGGCTCCCTGAGGTCAGAGAGAGACGGGGCCTTGGAGACAGGTTCAGGGGGTCAGCCTGGGTCCAGTCACTGCTGCCCATTGCTCGCCTGGTTGCAAGTCTCCTAGGGTCCCCTCAGAGGACGAACGGGGATGGAGATGGTGCTGGTAGCTCCCCGTGGTGGGGAACGCACACTGGGTCTTTGTCCTGAGCATATTGACCTCTATCTTGCTGGTGGAAATCTTAGGGGAGGTCTCAAGAGAGTTTCTCAATAGACTACTCATCAGCTTTCCAGGTGGGCTCTCTCAGGGTCGTGTACCCCCCTGATTGGTCAATGCCAGGGGGTCACTAGTCAATGCAGCTGGTCCTGAGGCAGTCACTGAACCACTTGTCTGATTTTGCTGCTTTTCTGGGCCTGGAGCTGAAATACAACTGAGGCCTAGATGTTATGTTTTGGGAGGAAACACTCAGAGGGTCTAAACCACACGACCAGTGATATGCTCAGGGAGGATAGGTTACCCTGGGGACAAAGTTCTTGTTTTTCAGTTTTGCCCCTTGCTAGGCATTCAGGGCTTTCAGCCCTGGTGAGTTTCGGTACCCAAGTTTTCTGTACCTGGCTTCTGCTCATGTCTAACAGTTGATTCTTGCATGTGCCCTGACCAAGGATCAAACCCACAACCTTGGCGTATTGGGATGATGCTCTAACCAACTGAGCTAGCCAGCCAGGGCTAAATCTTTATCATTTACCTGGCCAAAGCCTCCAGACTCTTTTTGAGTTGGGTTGATGTGAGGAATTTGGGGGACATCTTTTTGTGTGGGTGCTTTACTTGGGAGCAAATAACACCAAGGATAGGACAGGAGGAACTGGGTGTATGAAATAAGCCCCAAAGTCCCTGTGCTGCACAATCCCAGTCAGCACCATTCACACTGACCCCCCAGAGTTAAGCAATGGGGACATATTGGTGCTTCCATAGACAACTCTGCTTTGTCTAGACTTTACAGAACTTCTCTCTGAGTTACAGGATACAGAATTGCATGGAAGCTATTTTACAACCCTGTGGATTATATAATGAGGGATAGCAATGTAAAATAATTCTTAGCTATAGACATGCAAATTCTGTCCTATCCCTAGAGGTTCCATTGACTTTCCTCTCTTAATGTAAAAGCTTGGTTGGGTGCTGTTGCACATTAATTTCAACATTCCTGCACTCTATAGATTGGTGCTTGTTTTTTTTTTTACATTTCCATTGAACTGGTTATAACACCTCATCATTGTGAGTTAAATAAAATCTTTAGCATGTGTTCATTTTTATACCTGTATGAGATTTGTAATTTTATCCTTTTTTGAGAAATTATTCTTAAAAAGTCCAAAGTAAGAACCTACCTGGGTCTTCCCCTGTGATGCAGCCACAAGCATCCAAAATAATGACAAAAGGGAAGCCATAGAGAACTAAAATGCTCACACCTGCTCGGTAACATTAGCATAATAATAGATGCTTCTCTCAGGAGGCCCAGGCTTTTTTCCTTTCTTCCTCCCAGGGCTCCTCAGAGGTGAAACCCTTTTACCCCAGGGAGGGTGTTTTAATTCACATGTAAGTGACTAGACCACAAGCTGGGTTCACATCCTCAATCCACTGGAGTCTGGATTCATTTGCACGTAAATAAAATTTAACTTTCTTTTCCTAACAGTCCTTAATGCCAGTGACAACAAGGAGCTACTCTGAAATTTTCATAACTAAAGGGCAAGCTTTGGCATTGAATGCTAAGTAAGGCTCTTTAAAGATAAAAAAAACCCTGGTCCTCCCCTTATTGTATGTAACTCCCAACTCTTCCTTCTCTGCTTCTTGCTTCCCTCCAATGGAAGACACACTATTCTTTGTATATTCATGGGGCAGGAATCTTAGCCTGTTGGAGCTATATTGGGATTCCTGGGTCTTCTATTTTGCTGAAACTCAGTAACTCAGAGGAGATAATACAGTGGATAAGTGGAAGACCGGGATCTAAAAATTAGTGGCTCTGCCACTAATTTTAGGTGTGGCTCAGTGGTTGAGCATTGACCTAGGAAACAGGAAATCACGTTTAGATTCCTGGTCAAGGCACATGCCCGGGTTGCAAGCTCGATCCCCGGTCAGGGGCATGCAGGAGGCAGCCGATCAATGACTCTCTCATCATTGATGTTTCTCTCTCTCCTTTCTTCTCTCTGAAATCAATAAAGATATATTAAAATATATATATTAAAATTAGTGGCTCCAAATTCATTGCTTTTATTTCTCTCACAACCTGACTCTCTGGCAGTGGTCTCCAGAGTAAACTGTAAGAAGCAATTATGTAAATTTGCATCAAATTATTTTTCTTTATTTTTTAACTTAAAATATTTTATTTATTTTAAATTTTATATATATATTTTACAATATAATATGTATGTAACTTATAAATAAGTGAATAAATAAACATCAGGGGTGAAAGGTTAAGGTTGGTGTTGTGCAGGCAGGCTTAATAGCCATCTGATGGTAAATAAAGAAAAATTAATTTTATTAAAAGGGGATGGGGATATCCAAAGGGTAGGGCTACACAGCACTGAGCCAAAGGGTATTAGGCCCATGATGGCAGCAAAATATACTTGGGACAGTGAAGGAAGGACGAGCATTGGAGAAGCAGCAGGAGAGCCTGGCTGGGCTGCTCTGGCTCCATGAGAAGTCAGAGAAAAAGGGACCTTGGAGACAGGTTCGGGGGGTAAGACTGGACAGAGCTGCCACTGCCATTGCTACTCTGGTTGTTAAGTCTCATGGGGTCCCCTCAGAAGGATGGAGATGGCGCTGGTGGCTCCCCTAGTGGGGAGCGTGCCCTGGGTCCTCTGTCCTGAGTATATTTATCTCTCTCTTGCCGGTGGGAATCTTAGGGGAGGCCTCAGGGAAGTGTGCCTCCCCTAAGATTAATGGAATACTCATCAGCTTTCCAGGGGTGCTCTTTGGGGATCGTGGTCTCCACTGATTGGTTGGTGCCAGGGCAGGAGGGGGTCATTAGTCAAAGCAGCTGATCCTAAGGCAGCCATGGCGCTGCTTGTCTGGTTTTGCTGCTTTTCTGGGCCTGAAGCTGAAATACAACTGAGGCCTAGATGTTATCTTTAGGGAGGAACCGCTTAGGGGTCTGAAACTGCATGACTGGTGATATGCTGGGGGAGGTCAGGTTACCCTGGGACGAGGCTTTGTTTTCCCAGTCTCTCCCCTTGCTATGCATCCACGTCTGGGGCTTCCTGCCCTGGTGAGTCCCTGTACCCTGGTTTCTGTACCTGGACCATCTAACAAGGGGTATATGCTCAAAACATGTATGATAAAAATGACCAATCAGAATAATTTAGAGGCCTTTTTAAAAATTAAACTTTAAGCCCTGTGTTCAATAAAGGGAGGGATGGAAGAGAAACTCTCTCATTGTTTTGTGTTACCACAAAACACAAAGGGTCACCAAGGTCAGACCCACCGATTCCCTTCTTGGCATTTGGGGCTACAGAGTAATGGGTAAGACCAACAAGAAAGGATTAGAAAATTAGAACAAATAACACTGGGTCGGAGACAGTAGCACTGGTTGACCTTAGAATTGAATGATTTGTTGTTATGAACTGTTACCCCCAAAACCCATACATTGAAACCCTAATCCCCAATGTGGCTATATTTGGAGACAGGAACTTTAGGAAGTAATTGAGGTCAAATGAGGTCATAAAGGTGAGTCCCTAACCCTAAAGGACTGGTGTCCCTACAAAAAGAAACACCAGACATCTCTCTTCCCCCCCCCCCCATCCCCTCCACACATGCAAGTGCAGGGGAAAGGCCATGTGACACACTGTGAGAAGGTGGCCATCGCAAGCCAGGAAGAGCACTCTCTCCAGAAACCACCCTGAGGCACCTTGATCTTAGACTCCGAGCCTCCAGAGTGGTGAGACGATAAATTTCCATTATTTAAGCCATCGGTCTCTGTGGTATTTTGTTGTAGCAGCGCAAATGGACCAAGATGGCCCAGTGCTTAATTCACGTGTGTGCTCTAGAGATTAGAGAGAGATCAAGGGAGGCTTGATGAAGTGGGATTTGAAGTACAGATCCTGAAGTGTGATAGCTGGAGAAGGTATAAAAAGCCATTGTGGCTGTGAAGTCCAAGATCAAGGGCCAGCGTGGTCGAGTTCTGGTGAAGGCCCTCTCCCTGGCTCGTAGCCAGTGCCTTCTCCCTGCGTCCTCACATGGTGAAACAGGCTAGGGATCTCCATGGATCCTCTTTTATAAGGCACTAATCCCATTCGTGAGGGCTCCACCCTCCTGAGTTAAACATACCCCAAAGGCCCCCACATCCTAGTGCCATCATCTTTGGGGGTTAGAATTTCAACATATGAATTTTGAAGAGACACAAAGGCTTTTCATTGACCTTGTGGTTCCAAATAGAATCATTGCAAACTAGAGAGGAAGTATCTACAAATAGCCTAGACGAGCATGCTCAGACCAACGACAGTATTGCCCTGAGGCCAGGAAGGACTAGGCTTCTGGGTGATGAAAACTGAGGAGACAGGGGTATAGGAGAAAGGGGGTCACCCTCAGACACAATCAGTCCATCTTCAAACCTAGCCTCTCTCCTCTCATAACCTCACTTTCAAGGACAGTTTGATGCCCATGTTAACAGTACTCAGAGAATTAATCTGGGTCTCCTTTCTTGTCACTCTTCTTGAGCCTAACTTTCATAATGCCTCGTCCTTTGGATTAAACTTTTTCTTATACCCTACAGAGATTTTTATCGCCAGTATAAAATATCAGGCTAGAGGAAATGGCCCATACAGTCTGCACCTATAGCTCTGGAAAGATGGTGATATGATCAGCTAAAATCTAAAATGAGGACCAGATGTCTCACCAGGACCCCCTTCAGAGGAATCACACCCAACTCACAAGATGATTCTGTGCCTCAATATTCTTAACCTTAAGAAGGGTACATTCACCCTTGAACTGGAAGTTTTATAGGCTTGGGTTTGCAAACCCAGGTACTTGTTAATGCTTCATATAGCTTTTGGTCTCAGGAGCCTGGCTTTCCATAGCCATTGTCAACTGAATTGAAAACTTATTGAACCTATGAGTTCTGTGTTGAATTTTGGGCTTCTAAAATGGAAGTTGATAAACTGATGGTAAAAAAATTACTCAAGAAATTCTCAAGAATTTTCATGTCCAGTTTGCAAGAGACATGAAGGAGAGAACCTCCACCTGTTTTATTCTGTCTCCCGTCACCAGGCTCCCTGGAGATGTGCTGCGAAATAGACTTTCTGAAGCCAGGCTACCACAAAATGCTTCTGCTGCGATTGTCATGACCTTAATTACTGTGGCCTATTATTTAAAACCACTAATTGAGTCATGGTCCCACTGCAAATGTGACTTAACTTGCTGTTTTACTGCTTGCTCCGGCTCTGCAAATAAAAAATAATGGCAGTTGTAATTAACTCAGAACCAGCAATCTCACCTGCCCCTCGGCGCATGAAGGGTAAAAGTTCAATTAAAAAGTAAAGTTAGTAACAGAGTAAGGTTTGGACACACATCTGTCATACAGAATGTGACAGGACACAAAAATTACCCCATGCCACCAGAGAATCACTAGAGCCCTGTGGTAATGTTATTTTGGGCTTTCAAAGATAAATAGCTCCATATATTAAGCAATTAAAATTACTCCATATTAGAGAACCACATGATTAGTCACTTGCTTAAAAAGTCTAAATAGAAGTGTTTATTTTAGAGTCATGAAAGTAGTTTACATGCAATGGCAGTAAACTACTAAACTAAAAGAAAGTAAGGGGGATGGAGCAGTGCTAAGGATTTAAGAGCCTCACAGAACTGTCGCAAACCACCTGCAAGGTTAGCTGGTTATTCTAAATCTTCACAAACATATTTGAGCCCGAGCTGGTTGCTCAGTGGTTAGAGCATCAGCCTCCAACTGAAGGGTCTCGGGTTTGATTCCGGCCAAGGGCGTGTACCTCGGTTGCAGGCTCAATCCTTGCCCCAGTCGGGGCACGTGCAGAAGGCAACCAATCGATGTGTCTTTCTCACATTTCTCTCTCTTTCTCTCTCTCTCTCTCTCTGCCCCTCTTCCTCTCCCTTCCACTATCTCTGAAAAGCAATGGAAAACATATCCTCAGGTGAGGATATATTTGACACAATGAGATAGTGCTCACATCCAGTAGGATGGCTCTCATCAAAAAGCAGGACAGAAACAAGGACTGACAAGGATGTGGGAATGGAAAATGGAATAGCCTCTTGAAAAACAACTTGGTGGTTCCTAAAAAGTTAAACACAGTATGCAAATGGTCTAGCATTTCCACTCCTAGGTACGTACTCAAAATAATTAGAAACATATGTCCAGCCTGGCCAGCGTGGCTCAGGGGTTGAGCATCGACCTATGATCCAGGAGGTCGTGGTTCAATACCTGGTCAGGGCACATGCCCGGGTTGAGGGCTCGATCCCCAGTGAGGGGTGAGCGGGAGGCAGCCGATCAATGACTCTCTCATCATTGATGTTTCTCTCTCTCTCTCTCCCTCTCCCTTCCTCTCTCTGAAATCAATAAAAATATTTTTTTAAAATTAAAAATAAAATAAATAAATAAAAATAAAAACATATGTCCACACAATAACTCTACACAAATATTTACAGCAGCATTATTCATAATAGCTCCAAAGTAAAAACAGTTCAATGTCCATCGATGGATGGATGGATAAACTGTGGTCCATCCATACAGCGGAATATTACTCAGCCATAAGAATGAGTGAAGCACTGATATATGCTACAACATGGTTGAATCTTAAAAACATTATGCTCAGTGAAAGAGGCCAAACACAAAAGGCCACATATCATATGATTCCATTTAGATGAAAAGACCAGAATAGGGCAATCTATAGAGCCAGAAAATAGATTAGTGGTTGCCAGGACTGTGAGATGGGTGCATAGAGGAGGGAAAACATTTTTCATGGCTGGGCCCACAAATTATATTGAAAAAAGCTGGACTAACAACAAAAATAAAATTAATTACATATGTATGCACAGGAGTTTCACGAGGAAATGTGATACTCAAGGAGTCAGCCAGATGATTGAGGTTTGTATATCATCTTAAACTAAAGAAAGGAAAAGGGGTTTGAGCTTCTGGGAGGGGGAGGCAAGTTACGGAAGGGCAGTGGAGGGGAAGAAATGTATGGTAAATGAGGGATGTCTTGTTATGCTGATAAAGGTCTCACACTTGGTGTGTTGTCCACGAGAGTCACTCTCTTCCCTGTTTTGAAGCACCTTTACAAATACAAGTTTCCTTTACAAAAGGAGAAATGTATACTTTATTTTTAGACAGTTAAGAGGGGGTAGTAAAGAGCTGTTTCTGCTGGTTCTCAGTTATCTTCAGCTCAAAATAATTTTTATGCCAACCGGGTAATAGCATTCGTTGACTTATCTTTCTGTTAATCCTATGATCCCTTTCCGCATGTCTGTCTTTCATACAGACACCTACTGCCTCAGGGAGCGGTGGACTCTAGCAAAGAAAATCATTGAGATAATAAAGAAACAATGAAGAGTGAAAACCGAAGGCTTGATATAGGCATTGTCCTTGATGTATTTGCCTGGGTGCATGTATTGTATCAGGACTGCAAACTTTAACCCACAAAGAGGGGAAATGTCATTTTTTATTTTGTTCATAAGTGGTCCAGCCTCCCTCCCATGATCTTTATGATTCAAAATTTTTTAACTAAATGTCCAAACCAGTTTAAAGCTAAATCCAATCTGACAACGTAGACAATGCTTTAAGAAGCATCCAGTATGTCTTGGACAAAGGTGTTCAACTCTTGGATAGCTTCAACTTCCCCAGCTTTTTCTCCCCTGTAGACAATGCCTGGATATTTGGACTGTAGAACTGCTTGCTCTGCCAGTATTCTTGCCTGAATTCTGCAAATAGTGTAAATAATGATCTGGTCTTTCCTGATTTGGGCACTGCTCTGATGGTATACTCTGGCTCCCCTGTCCCCGCCAACTCACTCAACCCTCACTCACTGTTATAGACCCTGAGCCTCTAGTGCTTCTGCAGCCGGCTATCCTGGTGGTCCTCTGAACTTACAGACTGATCCCAGCCTCAGCTCTATGTCCCTCTACCCTACCACGGCAGGCCTGGGCAAGGTCCATTGCTCTTAGCTCAGCATCCTGCCATGTGGGATCCCAGGCAGCCTTCCAGAGCCTCCTTCTCTTGTTTAATTGGCACAGTTGCCCACCCAGATTGAGATGGACAAGTCTGAGAATTCATGCACAGAGGTTTTCAGGGTCCTAATGAGCATCTTGGTATGACAGAGCCCTTCTTTGGTCCTTGGCTTTTCTCTCTCCTTACTTGAATCAAAGTCAAAGGAGTCAAGAATCTAGGTATACACAACATACTCTTGGGATCCTATTGCCCTGTCCAGGCTTCTTCACAATGCCCTGAGGCTGGAAGAATCAGGCTTTCCAGCTTCCATCATCTGGCAATAAGCCTCGCTCTCATATCAAGTCTACCCTCCCCAGCAGAACTATATGGGCTGAGTTGTCCAGGATTGACCTTTCTGTGTTAAAGGGGAGAGGGAAGTGGGGCGAACTGGAAAAATCTCTTAATTCTCCATTGAGTCAGAGGCCCAGTGCTATTTCATCTCCCTGCATTCGCACTGCACATGCCGAATCTACCAGTCCCTATATGCACCTCCTCCCTTGACCCAAGACAAATGGATGCTTGGGGCCAATGAGGCCAAAGTCTGGCACTCAAACCTGAAAAAGAGAAATGCACATTAATACTTTTCATAAACTTTCCCTTTGCCATATATGTACACACAATGTGATGGTGGTGTTTAGTAGTTAAGAACATTAAGGGATTTTGGAATGGTTTTGAGTACCTGAGTCCTGTTCTGTGTGTGTATCCCAGCTGAAGACAAAGACTTGCACAAACTTATTGCACCTAAACAAGATCAAAGTGCTCTCTCTAAGGGAATTCCTCAGTTAGCCAGAGCAACATAGCTTCCCAAAGGCCACCCCATCTGAACATCGCCTTAGTTGGCACGTGTGTCCTTTTGCCAACATGTTTAATCAGTGACCTTTCAGCTCCATCCACAGCTCTGTTTGCATTGGTTCTTCCCAAGTGTGTAGACAGCCTGGGACAGAGTTCTTCCATTTTGAAACACAAGGAGGCAGTAGCGGCACTTGGGCTTTACGTTGATGGGGCTCAAAATTAAGCCCTAAAAAGAGAGGAAGATAAAAATGATGGAAGGGGAGAGAGGACCGAAGGAGGAGGAGAGAAGAGGGGAGGAGGGAGGAAGTAAAAGAAATGAAGTGTAAGATGAGCTAAAGACAAATTTTAATGTTTTGGGCCAGGTCCTTGCTTCTTTCTCAACATCAGGCAAAGCATGGAATTAATCCCCGGAGTGCACATGGGGAGGGAGGTCTGATGTGGAGGGAGGAGTGGAAGGCCATTGATGCTGGAGCCATACCTAGGAGGCTGGCTGAGCACCCCTTGGAAAGCTCTCCCACACTCAGGCCATTTAGGACCTACACCAGCTCCTTCAACACCCTGTTCTTCCTTCCCACTGGCCTGCATTTCTTTTTTTGCCTGAAGCTGCCATCAGCCACTGCAGCCTTAGAGGTTTCCTCTGTTCTGAGCCAGCTGCAGAATATGGTCCCATGTCCCAGCTACCACTCCCTGCCCAGCCTGGAGCAAACCACAGTCCATTTTCTTTACAAGAGATTTACTACCAGGAAACAGATAAGAGGTAAGAAAAACAAGCAAGCAGAAAGAATTAGAAAGATAAAGCAATCTTTTACAGCCCCTGGAGTGAACCTCTGGTTATTTTCAAAACTAGATTGAATTGAGTGATTTGCTTTTTCCTAGAGATTTAAGGTGACCAAATGTCCAGATTGGCCCAGGACGGAGGTGAGCCCTGAGACAGGAGACCTTCCATGCTGGACAAACAAGGGAGTGCTGGTCACCCTGCAAGGAGCTCAAACATGCCCCTCCTTGCCTTCAGACGTGCTTCCCAACTTAAACTTGTGGGAGGACCCCTGGTCAGGACTGGACAAAAGTGGGAGTTCCAGCTCTGGGTACTTATGGTCTCAAGTGGACAGTGTCCATTACTCAGGACCATCACTAAGGATCACTGTGTAGGTGATTCTCTCTCTTAGGACTCCTCAGCTAAATGGGAAGGAGGTAGGACAGGTTCATTTTGGGTACTCATCTTGCCATTTTTATAAAATATTTTTTATTGATTTCAGAGAGAGGAAGGGAGAGGGAGAGAGAGAGATAGAAACATCAATGATAAGAGAGAATCATCAATTGGCTGCCTCCTGCACGCCTCCTACTGGGGATTGAGCCCAAAACCAGGGCATGTGCCCTGACCAGGAATTGAACTGGTGACCTCCTGGTTCATGGTTGATACTTAACCACTGAGCAATACCAGCTGGGCTCACCTGGCCATTAAAAAAAAATTTTTTTTAATTGATTTTTAGAGAAAGAGGAAGGGGAGGAAAGAGAAAGAAGGAGAGTTATTGTGCCACTTGTTTATGCATTCGTTGGTTGATTCTTATATGTGCCCTAACTGGGTATGGAACCTGAAACTTGGCATATCCGGAAGAGGCTCTAACCAACTGAACTACCCAGCCTCACCTGCCCATTTTTAAGAGAGAGTTACTTTCTCAAACCCAGGAAACCCTCTCATGTCTGACCTCCCCCTCCCACCCCAAGGACATTTTGCAAAGTGCTATTTCCTAGAAGACTATCTTATAAAGCATCTCAAAGTTAAACCAGTTTTTTGGTTGTTGTTGTTTGGCTCCAGGATTTCCAACATGGTACTATGCTAACAAACACCATGCATTTTCTAGAGGGACACAAAGGATGTACCCCTCCACCCACCCACCCAGACGATTAAACCATGGACTTTCCTCTCTTTTCTTCAGTGAGTTACTACAACAGCCTCCAGAACCTGTGTCCAGAAAAGCATGTGACTCTAGAGCCTTCATTTGATCCATCTAAAGAGTTTTGGGCCCCCTCTTGTGATACCAGCATGATTGAAGGGGTTCAGAATGAACCTTCCCCAAGTGTGCTACTTTGGCATGTGGATTATTTGAGCTGAAGGCAATCAAGACACAGTAGACTCAAGAAACCTTTTACCTCTCCTTTAATTACCTAAAAGAATTTAGGAAGAGAACCTAGTCTAGAAAAAGAGCTGTTACAATGACCTATCTATATGGCAGAACAAACATCTAATTGCTAAACATCTGCTCTTCTTATCGCCCTGTGAATTACCCTATTTCCTTTTAAAGCCCCAGACTCCGATCCCATTCCTGAACTCAGAATGGCATATAGGCCTCACCTGCCTGACTTGTTCTGGGGTCACATTGTCTTTATGAGGTCCCCACATGTATGTAATTAAATTTATTTTTCTCCTATTAATCTGTCTTATGTTAATTTGCTTATCAGACCAGCCAAAAAACCTAGAAGGGTAGAGGAGAAAATTTCCCCCCTTACTATTTTGCTCTGGAGAAATAGTTCATAACACCAGGGGAATTTCACTGACATGGACCCATTGCCCACCTGGCATTGTACAGAGAGAGAGAGAGAGAGAGTGTGTGTGTGTGTGTGTGTGTGTGTGTGTGTGCACATGAGCACATGTGCACTCATGGGCAGCGTACCCTTCTCAGTTCTTTGCACCTCAGTTCAAGGTGTATATGCCACCTCCGTTGGCTTAGGGAGGGCTGCTCAGCATCTCTCTATAAAGGCTGCCGCATCTGCATGACCTCTTACACTTCCTAAAAGTTGTGGGGTTCAACTGGTGCAAATTCCAGCCAATAGAGTTCTTGGGTCATCCTCTCCTGTGCCAACATATGGAGGACTCATGTCAAGTCCTTGTGAACAAGTGCTAATTTTATTATATTCTTGCTGAAATGTGCTATATATATGAACATTTTATGTTTTATAGTAGCATCGAAGACTGTTGAATTGAGAATAATTAGAAGCAACACATATGTAATAGGGTTTCCCCTCCAAGTGATACAGCTTTTTCACTTTTTTTCCTTCATTTTGTTTTTGCAGTTTTCTAAATGGCAAAAAAAACAACAAAAACAAGGGCTGATTTATATACTGAAAACTTCCTCTCTGAAGTAAATTGGGAAATGGAGTTTGAATTTCTTAATTTATTTATTTACCCCTCAAGCTAATGTCGCTGGTTATTCTGGATCTGAATTCTGATGCTAAGAAAGAAAACAAACGGGGGTGCCCTCCTGCAGGGCATTTGTCACCTGTAAATTTCCATAAAGAGTTGTGCCTCTAACCTCTTCTGCAGAGAAAATGGACTTTCATTGAGGTGACTGTGGAGCCGAGTGGGTTTGCAGGTTCACAGAGTAAACTCTGCAGGCCACACAGCCAAGCCCACCGCCCACACCCTCTCCTCGGTGCTGGTTCCCGGTGCAGCAGTCACCCAAGCCAATCCAAATTGTTTAGCAAAAAGGCTGCCAGTCCCCTATTTCCTAAGTGAAACAGAACAGTGAGTGTCCCTGCTGCACTGTAAATAATGGAGACCAGCTTCTCTCACAGGCCCTGCTGGGGGAAATGCTCTTAGAAGAGCTGTCAGCCTTCCCAAGCCAGCCCTCTGGGCCGTGTCTCACGCATAGGCGCTATTAAAGTGGATTTCTGGCAAGTGCCATTAGAGTATTTATTCAAAAGAAGCCAAGAATTTAAACAGAGTTTAAACAAACAGGCCTTTCACTCTCCCCAGCCTACAACCTTCGGCTCAGCCTTCTCTGGGTTTTGTGTGGATTTTTAAAAATTGGCAACAGTCTTTAATAAATTCCCTCTTTCTGTACCAACTGGTCTCGGCTGGCACTGGAAATGCCGACATGCCAAGGAGAAGGTTGGAGCTGTCTAAGTGGCAGTTTCCTGAGAAAAATGAAAGTCCCTTGGTTTTCTCCCCTAGTTTTCGACCAGTTGAGGCCACCTTTTAAAGAACAGCCTGTCTACTCTTTCCACCTGCAAATGCGGGTGGTTCCTACCAGCAGCTCACATTACTGGCTGTGGCAGCAGGGCTCAGGGGTCCGATTGCTCTGCTGGCCCAGGGGCCGTTGACCAAGTTAAGGTTGAATTTAAATGTCAGAGGATGTGACAGCTATAGGGGAGAAGATGAAGTCCTGGAGAAGATGAATTCCTGAATTTTACTGAAGGGGAAGCTGAGGTCCAAGGCCATAGAGCTGGCAGATCATGTGCGAAGGGGAGTTGGGGGTGGGAAGCAACGTGGCTGCTTACTCCTGCCAACCCTTCTTTTGGCCACCAGGCTTACCCACCTCCACACCTCCCCAGCTTGGATTTCTTTGTTGAGACAAACAAGGGAGAGAGGGGCCCGTGAAAAGGAGGCCTGGAGGCTAGGAAGACAAACCAGTCTTCCAAAGAGCAGCAAGCGCTGTAGCAGAGGACAGTGCAGGCCCAGAAACGACTGCTGGCATACAGATGTGTTTTTTACACCTTCCCTTTTATTTTATTTTATTTTATTTTATTTTATTTTATTTTATTTTATTTTATTTTATTTTAAACTTTCAGGGACTTACATGCAAAGGTTTCAGTTCATTTTGCTCCTCAGTTCATGGCACATTATAGTCTTTGTCCTCTCAGTGGCTCTCTGTTGCTTTTTTAATTCTCTTTATCTCCAAATCCCATTCATTTCCCCTCGCAGACAACATTCTAATCCATTTAACGTGTATCTTTTTATTTGTATGTGTTCTAGCAAAATGGTATTACTATGTAGTATGTATGGGTATATGGATGGGTGGATGGATGGATGGATGGATGGACAGACAGAATTAAATTCACATGTATATGTATGTGAGCTTTTTATTTTGAAACAATTATAGACACAAGAAATTGTTTAAAAAATAGTAAGAGAGGCTCATGAAAAGATGCTCAAAGCCATTACTCATTAAAGAAGAGCAAACCAAAACCACAGTGAGATACCACTTCACAGCCACTAGAATGGCTATTATTAAAAACAAATTTTAAAAAACCCACAGAAAATAACAGGTGTTGGTAAGGATGTGGAGAAATTGGAAACTTCCTGCCTTGCTGGTCAGGACAAAAGGGGCAGCCTCCCTGGAAAACAATTTGGTGGTTCCCCAAAAAAGTAAACATAGAATTTCCATATTTTACTCTCATTTCTCCCAGTGGACAGCCAAGTTGGCCCTAATTCACCAACACCAAAAATAAGATTACAGTAAACACCTCTGGGTCTGTCCCATGGTGGTAATGGGTAAGAATTCCTCTGGGATATATTCCTAGAAGCCAAATTGCTGGGACATTTTTAATTAACCAAGTACTGCAAGGCTGTTCTCCAGAATGGCTGCTCCAGTCTACTCTCCCTCCCACCAGCACAGCCCAAGTATTCTATGTCTTCACATGCCAGCCAACATGTGACATTACCAACTTTTTAATATTTGCAACTTTAATAGGAGTAATGTGTTTTAATTTGCATTTCTCTGATTATTCATGGTTTTGATCATATCTTCATAAGCTTATTAGCTTTGTGGAATTCTTCCTCTGTGTAATGGATTGAATTGTGTGCCCCTGCAAGAGATGTTGAGGTCTTAACCCCCAGTACCTCATAATGTGACCTTAGAGGAAATAGGGTCTTACAGATGTAATTAAGTTAAAATGAGGTCATTAGCATGGACTCTAACACTGTATGCTTATAAAAAGAAGCAATTTGCACACAGAAGCAGGCATGATCACAGTAAAGAGGTATAGGGAGAAAGCCATATGGAGATTGGAGTGATGCTGCCAAAAGCCAAGAAATGTTGGAGCTACCAGAAGCTGGAAGAGGTCAGGAAGGATCCTTTCTCTACCCGTATCAGAGAGCACCTGGCCCTTCTGACACCTTGATTGCAGGCTTCTGGCTTCCTGAATTGTGAGAAAATAAATTTCTGTTGTTCTGTGTGCCACTTTGTGGTATTTTGTTATGGCAGTCCTAGGAAATCAACACATTCTGTGAATTGCCCATTTTTCGGGGGACTCCTGCTTTCTCCTATAAATGTGCAGAAGTCCCTTGTCTGCTCCAGATTTACCTTCATTTCTGCCTTTTCTCTCTCCCCGTCACCCCTGCCTGCCCCGCCAGGGGCTGCTTTGAGAGCAGAATTTCAAGTAGAAGGGAAGAACAGCCTAAGCAGCTAGAGGCAAGAGGGAAAGAGGGAAAGGGATATTTTTAGGCAGAAGAGGCTTTGTGCTGCCCCCAGACAGAAGTAGGAAGGCAGTCCTGATCTGGGAGAGGGTCAGCCTGAAGACACAGAGTTCTCTGTGGTTTACTCATTGTTTTGAACCCTTTAACCTGGAAGTCTCTGATGTTCACCCTTGGCTAAGATCAGTAAGCTTCAGCTAGCTCCCCAAACCATTTTTGGACAAGGTTTACAGATGATTCAGGCCACCCAATGCCCACCTTCAAGGAAGCTGGCAGTTTGCCTCCTGCCCACTCATGCGGGGTCTTGGAGTAGCACGACCCAGTGAAGAAATCCTTGTTAAGCCTTCTGAAACTCTGTCCCCTCATTGGGTACTTTTGAACCCTTCTGAATATCCAAGGGAAAAGGCCGTGAAATATTCAAGAGGTCTTTGCTTTAAAAAGGCACTTTTGCTGCAAGGCTGGGTGACATTGAGAAGAAAGGCCAGGGAGGCTGGCAGAAGGCAGCTTCTGCAAGTGAGGGCAGGGCCAGCTGCAGAGACAAGCACTGAGGAGTCTGATCCTGTCCAGGATGTGGTTTCTAAAAGGAGATAGTTTCAGCCATCATTAATTTTTACTTCCCTGGACTGTGTCACTTCTGTTTTTTGGTGGTACCTTCCCTCAGAGGTCTCCATGAGTCCCCCAAACCCATGACACCTGGGTCTCTAGGCCACACATTTGGGAATACTCACTAGACAAACCCTAGCCTAGACGTGGTGTGGGGAGATGAGAGGTCCCGCATGCAAAAAGTTACTTCTACATCACACCAAGAAAAGCAAGGAGAGTCTATCGGTATACCTTCTGCACATTAAGATTTAAAAAAAATTTTTTTTTAATTCTCTCTCTTTAAAAAATCAAATGACATGACTAAGAATACTTACAGAGCTATTGCGAGTCTGGAGGGCTCAATCTAGTGTAAATGTTTTGGTAAATAAACCTTTGAAATTACATCAATCAATATTTTAACATGTATGTATTGCTATCAGCTCAAGGCACTCAGTGGCTGTATTTTTAAAATAAAATCTCACTACTGAACCGGCCCTATAGATATGCAATTTAAGGTTCTGTGTTAGGTTTTATAATCTTGGGGTGTGGGGACTTCACAAACAAGACATGAAATTCAGAAGCCATAAAGGAAAGTGTGCAGATTATATAATAAGAATTATTTGATTTGAGAGAGAGAGAGGAAAGGAAAGAGAGGGAGAGACATTGATTTGTTGCTCCACTTATCTATACATTCACTGGTTGCTTCTTGCATGTGCCCTGACCAGAGTTCAAACCTGCAATCTTGATCTAGTGGGATGACACTCTAACCAACTGGACTACCTGGCTCGGCAATAGATTCCCTCTCGCTCACAGAACCTCAATTTTGAGTGCACAGGTTACATCCCGATTAGTCAGCCACTGAGTAGTTTCAGCACAAAAGAGCCAACCCCCCAGTGCTACGTAGTCAGAGGGCACTGCAGCCCTCGCAGATCTCCCTGCATGGTCTTTGGAGTACATTGCTGTAAATTCTTTGTTGAGGACCTAAGATCCTTTTTACAAGTACACAGATCCATAGGAACTACCTTAACAGGTATGACATGTCACTACACCTTTAGTAAAAGCTCTCTGTGGTCATGTGGAGCCAGCCTGTCCCTGTAGTTTAAAAACATTTTCAGATTGTGATGATGTAAATAAAGTATAGATAAGTTTTACTTCTTCCATCAGTTCCATGCCAGCGAGAGCCCTTTGTGCCAGGTAGGGTCAGTGGGACCAAAAACAAATATTGAGACCTCGGTTCCACACCATCTCCTATTTTTTATAAATGTCACAAAGTTCCTTAGTCAAAATACTCCCTCAACATGCGATAGTCAAAGGCACGTTGCCATGAAGTCCCCTGTGTTCCTTTGTCTCTCCATCTTGATTTCTGTTCCTACTGATTTCACTCCCTCCTGGCCGTCACTGTTAAGGCGATCTACATTTTATCCAGACTGTTTCTCCTCAGCATTTCCGATCAATCCAGCCCACGCCCCTGCTCACAGAGCAGCTCTGACAGCTGCAATGTTCTATTTCTGACTCTATCAGAAGTAGGCAAGGGGAGGGCTTGTGGGACAGTGTTTATAAAGTCTACAGTAGTGTGCAGTAATGTCCTCGCCTTCACATTCCCTCACCACTCACTGGCTGACTCACCCAGAGCAACTTCTAGTCCTGCAAATTCCAGTCATGGTAAGTGCCCTGTACAGGTGTACCACTGTTTATCTTTTATAACATATTTTACTGTACCTTTTCCATGTTTAGATACACAAATACTTATCATTGTGTTATAATTGCCTACAGTACTCAGTATAGTAACATGTTGTATAGGATTGTAGTCTAGGAGCAACAGGCTATACCATTTGGCCTAGGTGTGCAGTAGGCTGTACCATCTAGGCTTGTGTAAGTGCACTCTATGATATCTGCACTGTGAGGACCCACCAAGACAGAGGCAGGCCCCTAGGCCCCGGGGCAGGACAAAAGGCATACATGAGTGACTCAGTAAACTGCAGAGGGTGGAGGCAGTTCCAGGAATTAACTTAAATCGGTGGGTTTGACGAATACCAGGTGCACTCCAGCTTCAGGCACCTGTGGTTGAGAAACATCCTGAGCCCACCCTTCCTAAAGAATTTATAACCCATGTAACTTTGTAACTGACCATGATTGCTTGCTCACTGTAGCCCTATATAAGCTTGTGGGAAATTTAGATCGGGGTTTGAGTCAGAATTCCACTGCGTTGGATACGACCGAACCCCAGCTAGCTGGAATAAAAGTCCCTTTTGCTGTTACATTATCAGTTCTGGAGTGATTGTTTTTCCGCCACATAGGGGATCTGATTCTCGGACATAACATGCACAACAACCAAATCACCTAATGGTGCATTTCTCAGAATGTGTCCTGTCCATTACCCTGCTCCTCTTTTCCATTCCTTAACTTGGAACAGCATATAAGCTTCAACTGATCGACTTGTCCTGGGGTCTCAATGTCTTTGTGGGGACTCCGTACGTAGTAATTAAATTGCTTTTTTGTCTGTTAATTTGCTTTGTGTTAATTTAATTATTAAACCAGCCAGAAAAACCTAGAAGGGTAGAGGACAAAATTTTTCCTCCCCAACAGTGGCAAATAGACAAATAAGCGACAGAGTAATCATCCATGTGTTTAGCAAAGTGGAATGATACATACCAAGGTATTAAGTGGTGGGATTATCAGTTTTTCCATATTAATTAATGGTGTAGAACTTTCCTTAAAATTCCTGTTCTAGGCCTCTCAGATCATCACATAATCCCATAGATAATGGAGCAAGCTCTTCAAAGTCATGATCTGAGACATTCCTCTCTATACTCCCAGATCTTTCCACACAAGTTTGGTCTGGCTTCTTCTCATTGCTGCTGTAGCAGTGGCCATCAGTCTGTACCAGTGTGAAGGTTCTCAACTCAGTTCACAAATAAAAGCCCAGAAATGAAAGACCCAGTAGGATAAATTACTAGCTAGTGAGGTAGGTGAGGGCAAGGGAGGGGACAATATCGGGGACAGAGAAGAAAGAGAGAGGAAACAGAGGGAAGATAGACAAAGCAATCAGATGAAGCCATGAGGCTTTTAGTGAGAGCACAAAAAAGCCAGAGGAGCTGGCCTTGTCTTTCAGCTGCTCCTGCTCTAGTCATCCAGCCCTGTTTGAAGATGACCACGAATAGATGAATCCTTCCTAAGCGAGAGAGTCACACATTAGTAAAATGAACTCCTTGGGGCCCTGACCAGGTAGCTCAGTTGGTTAAGAGCATCTTCCTGATATGCCAGAGATTATGGGTTCGATCCCAGGTCAGAGCACATACAAGGATTGACCAATAAATCCATAAATAAGTGGAACAACAAACTGATTTCTCTCTCTCTCTCAAATCAATAAATAATTTTTTAAAATGAATTCCTAGAAATAAATCTCCAAATTAGATTGTCAAGTTTTGGCTCGCAAGAATGCACCTAGCAGCAGGCTGGTCCTTCAGATGGATGTCTGACACCCAACAACTTGTCTTATTCTTCAGTCTAGTGTCATATTACTACAAGCTAATATTTGTCAAGATCTTACTAAATGCCATTATTCTAAGCTTTGTGTATATTAACTCTTAATCTCTACAACAGCTCTATGATGTATATGAAGTAGGAGCCTCATTGTATGCTTGTAGAAGTGTCTGTGTGTTTAAATAATTTGTCCAAGCTCACTCAGCTAGTGCACGTGGAACCATGAACCAGCATTTCTCAAACTTTAATATGCATTTGAATCACCTGGGCAGCTTAATAAAATGCAGATTCTGACTCAGGAAGTTCAGAGTGGGGCCTGAGATTCTACACGTCTAACTAGCTCCCAGGGATATCAATGCTGCTGGTCCCACAGACCATATTTTGAGTAGCAAGAATCTAGAACTCGACCCAATTTAGTTATACCTTAAGAGCCAAGCTGCAATACACCCTGTGTGCTCCAAGGACTTAGATTAAATTCTGTTAAAAAGATGAGATTGGAGGATAATAGCTGGATGCTGTCCAACTCTACAGTTTAATAACTATTACAAAACCCTAGTAGCAAAAGTCACCAGTGCATTCCTGGGCCACACCCAATGCACAGGCCCCAAATCATACAAATTCAGGAAACTCTTACAGGGGTATTGAACGAGACAATACCCCACAAGAGTCACAAAGACAATCTGTGTCATCACGGAGATTAGTCTTATGGGAGATAAAGAGTGTAATCCCACAGTGTCATACACTCTACCAGAGAAAAGAACAGGGCAAATAATGGACAAAACTTCCCATAGGAAGTGACATCAGAAGGGAACCAGAATATTCCACCCCAAAATCTGTCTCTTTGGCACATGGGTTATTTTGAGATAAAGGAAACTGAAAATCAGCAGATGCAGGAAAAGCTCTTTAACTCCCCTTAACTGCCTAAAAATAAAGTACTATAAAATCCCCCTTTTGTCAAAGAAATTTACATGCATAAAGGAAATTTCCATTTGTAAAGACGTCTTTGTACCAGGAAAGAGCTACTCTGGAGACAATCCATCATGTGGGAGTCTCTTATGGGCATAACAAGACAATTCATATTTGCCATAGGTTTTCTCCCTACCTCTCCCCAGCCCAGAAGTCCCAAATCCCTTTTCCTCTGTGTAACCTAAGATGGTATATAAGCCTCAAACATCTAGCCACCTCCTTAAGTCCCATTTTCTTTGTAAAACTCCCATGCACAGTATATAATTAAAAGTGTTCTCTTGTTAACCCGGCTTTTTTCAGTTTGATGTGCAGGCCTCAGACATTGAACCTAGTAGGGTAGAGAGAAAATGATTTTTCACCCCTACACAGCTAAGCTGAGACATAATGGGTACTTAGGAGCTAGCCTGGCCAAAGAGGACATGGAAGAAAGGCAGGAGGGAGAAAGCACACAAGAGAAGGCCCAGAAGTCAGCAAAGTATTAGAAAGTATTAAAAGAAATTGTGCTCAGCCTTCAGAATGAAGAATAAAGGGAGCGAGAGATTCGGATATGAGAAAGCCCAGCTCATAATGGATCTTAAAGGCCGGACGTCTTAACCTGGCCAGTGGTCTAAGGTAATGCAAAGCCTATGAGGAGTTCTAGCAGGAAAGGGATAGTGTGACCTTGCAGTTTAAGGAGCTCAGGTGTGTAGATCAGACTGTGGGGAGGGGCAGGGCCCCCAGGTTAGAGGCTGGGTATCAGTAAGGAGGCTGTTGCAGTTAACTGTGTGAAAAATGACAGTGACCGGAACTGGGAGAGCAGCAGTGGGGCTGCAGGGGAAGGGACAAATTAGAGAGGCATTTAAAGAGAGAGAAGCAATGAGCGCAATGAAGGACAAGAAGCTATGAGTGGGGGGGAAAAAGGCCGTGTTCAAAGATAATTTTTGAAAAAAAAGAAAAAGATAAAATCATGACTCACAAGGATATAAAATGAACACATGTTAAAGATTTTACTTTGCTCATAAAGAAGGGAGCAGGCAGATGTGATAAGTGCTTCGGGGGAAAAATTGAAGAAGAGACACATTTACAGACGAGGCATACTGAAATGAATGGGCAAACGGAGGCACAACTAGCTTCTTCCGCGGTGGGGAGAGAGTCCAACTGAACCTCTGAGAGACAGAGTAGAATTTGTACGTCTATAGCTAAGAACCACTTTGCATTCTATCAGTTACTACAAGTTGCAGTTGTACGATGGCCGCCCTGGACTCGGAATCCTGTAGGCAATGCCTCGTTTTCCACGGAAGCACATTTTTCCTTGCAGCAGGATGACCCTCTGATATCAGGCTTGGGCACCCACAGTGATGGTTGGGGCATTCCCTATACAGGGGATATGGGAGGAGGGGAGGCTCTGCGGGACTGAGAGAAGAGAGGGCCACCAACGACTTGGTCACATATCAGTAGCTGACACCTCCACCTGATGGAAGTGTGGGTAGGCCAATGTTTGGAGATATTAAGGGGAACTTTCCCTCTCGTAGTGGGATGCTGTTCAGAGGAAGGGAGGAACTAAAACTGGATAGGCATGAAAGGCCAAATGTCTAAGGCTGGTTGCCCCACCTGGGGCAGGGTTGGTCCTGTTTTCGTTTCGAGCATGAGGTGCCTCAGACTCTGTGGCTTTGGTGTTCGGGGAGGCATCACTTGAAGAGCATTCCCTGCTCCCAGCCACATTTGGTGTCTGTTGAACTTTATTTTACAGAAGTCTCTGTGTACAGCACTATGGTGTTTTCCAAATACATCTTGCCTGGGAGGAACTTCTGTGTGGCTATTTCAAAGCTGGAATGGATTTTTTCAGTAGAAAAATATGTCTCCCAGGTGACCACTTTCCCAAACCAATGACCATGCTCTTTTTTAAGATTCCCCAATACGGGAACTGCTTTCCAGACCAAAAAGTGGAAAATGTGAAGTACAAATGGTTGTCTTTCATTTGTCCACTTATAGGAAAGAACATATAAAAAAATCTTTTAAAAAATTTAGTTGGTGTTAGGACTTCCGTGTATTGAAAACAATAAAGTCAATTGCAGCTTGGGGATGCCCTGGGCATTTCATATCACACGGTTAGTAGATCCAGAATGTAGTTTTAATAGCACATATTGGATTTTTTTATATTTTACTAAGTAAAGCAATATGGTGTCCTAGCAGCAATTAAATATAACTAGAACACAGGAAGATGAGAGGACAGAGTAGCAATTGCTTGAGCAGGTTCTGGAAGAAATTCTGGGTTTTTCAGCCTCTGCTCCTCGCCATTCCTCACAGCAAGAGGCATCTGACTCTTACCAACAGCCCAGCCCCACCTCTAATCTAGGAAGTTGTTAAATAAAGGTGTTGGGGTGCTTCTAGGTCCCTGATGGGCTCTGGGTCCCAAATCCTGCCACATAGACCTGAGTTTCAGAAGAACTGGAGTTCAAGGTCTGTAAACAAGACCCGCCTTGCTCTGTCCAGTCCCCTTCTCAGAGCCCAAGCCCAGAGATCAGAACCCTGCTCCCCGCCAGTGCCAATCTCACTGGACTTTGAGCACCACCTCCTCCGCATTCTCATAGGTCATGCTCTGCCTGCCTGCTGGATCACCCTGACCTCTGGGGCAGGACCACGCACTCAGCCCATGCTAAGTCCCACCAGGACACTGACCCACACAAGGCCTCAGCCCAACACAGGCTGACGGCCCTCCAGCAAGCATCTGTCCACACATCACTGGGCCACACCTGTCTTCACTCTGAAAATTCAGTTAATGACCTGGTTGCCAAACTGTCTAAATTTACATCAAAACTGGGTTCTGGCCTGGCCGGGAGTGGCTCAGCGGTTGAGCGTCGACCTAGGATCCAGGCGATCGGGGTTTGATTCCTAGTCAGGGCACATGCCCGGGTTGTGGGCTCAGTCCCCAGTCGGAGGTGTGCAGGAGGCAGCTGATCGATGATTCTCTCATCATTGATGTTTCTATCTCTCTCTCTCCTTTCCTCTCTCTGAAATCAATAAAGATATATTTAAAAACAAAAAACAAAAAACTAGGTCTGCCTTTCCTCCTGTATTCATACACTGCAGAAACATTAGGGGACGCCAAGAGCTTCTGGTTCAAGTTCGCTTATCGGTTACCCAGTCATCCCTTCTGACGAACTGAAGTTTCAGGCTCCAAAACTCTTATGCTGCAAGCTCCCCATTCCTGCTTCCACTCTGAAGACCCTTGCTCTCTTCTGCACATCCCCAAGGTCCAAAACCTTGCTAAGTTTTACTTCCCCAGTTTGTGTTATATAGATGTATTGTTTAGCTTTATAAAAATAATTTTAGACCAAATATTCACCCTTTTCCCCCCAATACTAAAAATCACTATCCCCCGTGTACGAGCATGTGTGTGCTCATGTGTGCTTGGTGAAATAAATTACATCAGGGTGTAGTTCATCTCCCCTTGGTCTTCCCTTACTGAGCACCTACAAGTGCCAGGCACTGTGCTAAGGGCCTTATATACACTCTCATTCAGTCCTGCCAACAGTCTTATGAAATAGGCCCTCTGATTAGCTCACAGTGTTGGATGAGAAAATTTCTAAGCTTCACAGTAGTGTGGCGCAGAGCAAGATCTGAACGCAAGCCGGCTGACTTGGGGTGCTGTGACCTCAGCGCCCTCTTCGCACGCCAGTCCACGGCATGATGCCAGGCACACGGAGGGCCCTCAATACAAGTTGGGGGAGTGAATGAATGCTCAACCCCTCCCTTACTTAGGACTCAACACCGACTAACAGATTATACATCTGCTTTGTACCAGCCACTGTACATCGACATGAAGAAGCGGGTAGTGGTTCACCTAAGATAATATTCACAATTACAAATTAAAAAACAATTACCATATGGCAGAACCAAGACTAGAACAGATTCTCTTCTTTTTTTATAAAACTATCGCTGCCTCAGTTTCCCTGGGAGAACAAGATTCCTTTTTTAATGTAACTGAGGAAAACTGAAAAGAAAAAGAAAATCAAGTAGGGTGTGTGATAACCCACAGGATGTTAAGACCTGGACGGGATTCAATTCATTTGCGTTGCCCAGGAAGAAGTCACTTTTTCCTCTTCGGGTGGTTTAAAATGTCCCTCCCCTTGGCAAAGCACACAGTGATCACAGGTCACACTACGGGGTGGCCACGGCAGAGAACCCCAGCCCAGAGGACTCGGGTTGCCAGGAGCCTCCCTCAGCCACCTGAGGCGACAGCCAATGGCTCTGGCTTTGAAACCAGCCCCACTTGGGTTCGGATTCCATCTCCCCCTTTCACCAAGCACGTGACTGGGTGAAGGACAACGACATCACCTTATGAGATTATTTCTAAAATGCAGTAAGCATAGTTTCTTGACATTCAATATGTAGTAGCAATAGCTTTTCTTAATAATTATTATTATTGACTAATAAAACATGCAATGAAGTTTTAAGAGAATTTTGAAGAGAAACAAACCCTCCTATGGGAGTCCATTGGCAAAGACCCATTATTAGAAAGGCACTTGACATCTTTGCAGAAGCAAAGAGAAAAGAGTCACTCCTATGAAGCCTAAAACCAAGATATGAATATTCCTACCCAGATATCCTGGGGCAAGTCAATGTGGTGCCACCAATCAAACGGACAAAAATAGCCCCAGACCCAGGGGAGACACAAATTCCAGGCCAGACTGTTTCCTTGCTGACACTAAGTAAGAGTTTAAGCCAGTTCCTCAGTGAGGAGAAATTGGTATTTATAACAGAACTCATTTTATATTTCTAATCATTCATCACATATAATATAAAACCTGTAAGCAACACTATTACCGAGTGAGGTTTTAGTCACTTCTCAATTATTTCATTGTTTGTATAAGATCTGGAGTCTAAAACCCCCTCTGGGTATTTATTCTGCCAGAGAAACCTCCTGTGGAGTCGACTCGCCTCTCCCAGTCAAGGCCCTAGACCGAAGCGGAAAAACTTGCTCAGCTTATTTCTGACTAGGCTGAGACAAGCTGCACAGTCACAGGAGAAAGGTCACCTGACATGAAATTCACTAAGCAGTCAGGTCAGTTTGGTTGCCCATTTGCTTTTCACCCCTTCAACAGACTGTTAAATGGAAGTCGTCAGAGGTTAAGTTAGGGCAACATGTAGGATGCGGGAATCAGGCCCACTGAGGCGATAAAGACTCCCTTCCAAGAAGAACCTTAGAAAAGGGAGACTTCCTTCCAAAATCCCTGTCATTCCATATTCCAGAAGCTATGAATTTTCTGTGCTCCCACCGCAGGAATATGTTTGGTCTCAAGGGAAACAAGCCAGTTAAACAGTTGCTTAAGTGTGAAACCAAAGTAAGGTGGGACATTAAAAAAATGTTTCTGTTGATTTCAGAGAGAGAAATGGAGAGAGAGAAACATCAATAATGAGAGAGTCACTGATTGGCCTCCTCCTGTGCACCCCCTACTGGGGATGGAGCCCGCAACCCCGGCATGTGCCCTGACCGGGAATCGAACCATGACCTCCTGGTTCATAGGTCGATGCCCAATCACTGAGCCATGCCGGCAGGGCAGTTAGGACATTTTAATGGAGCCACTATCTGTTCCTCCTGAACTCTAATGAGGATGACACTCAGATGGAAGTTGGGCAGATAGAAACCATCAGTGTCAGCCATGGAATGGGGTAACCTACAGCCCTACGCCACTCAGCAGTCTGAGGCCCGGGGAGGACGCTGCTCTCTCATGATACTTTGGGGGGACAGAAGATAAGAAATGTCTTAAGCTGCAGATGGCAGGTTAGGTAAACTGGGAGCACTTGGGCTATTGGAATCCAGTAACCCACATCCATCATCTGCCGTTTCCTTCACATAATGGGGTCTCGCCAGGGGAGGGCTCTGGCCCACTTCTGCTGGAGGGAACATTCTTTACTTCCAGAACCTTTCTCAATATCTTCACTGAGTCCCCGAAAGTCCAGCCCGCCCAGGCTCTGCAGGGGTTAGGATCAAAGGGGTAGGATATGTGCAGAATGTGCTGTAATAAAGGCAGTGCAACTCGCTCAAACGTTCCAATGAGATGGAAAAGAAAATTAAAAATTTAAGCCTCTTAAAATGTAAATGGTGCCAGTGTGCTTTGCAATTTAAAGACTCTTGCCCATTAAAAAAAAAGAAAGAAAGAAAAAGAGAAAGAAAAAAAGAGAAAGAAATCCAGAAAGCTGAGATGAAGTACAAAGAGAGAGATTAGGAAGATCATGATTCTGACTTATCAGCTCGCGTCACATCCCTGGGTTCCACTGTCCTCCCTGGGTTTAATGCCACCCTCCCTACCTCCCCCATAAGGTTGCTCTGAGCACAAATCATGCCAATGACCGTAAAACTCTCCCGAGAGGTTAAGAAGTACTTCTGTAAATGCCGGATACTCTTAGTTTACCCAATTAGCTCTCCACCCGAAATGGAAGGTGAGGAAGCAGTCATTTCTGTCACAGTATAATGTTTCAGGACACTGCCATCTGCCCTCCCCCACCCCCGGCATACACTCATCCCTGTCACTCGAGTGAGAAGGAAAACTCCTGCACTGGGCCACTTTCCGTGGTTGGTGACCACGTGTCTTGCCAGCCTTGACTCGGAGATTCTTTCTGGCCATAACCCATCTTTGATGCCCAGGCGGTGCCAGGCTTTCATCCTACATGGACTAGATGCCCTCCCCCATCAGCTGCCCCCAGAAACCATTAAAGACAGAGCTCAAGTGTCCCCACTTTCATGTCGTCCCGTCAGAATGCAAACTTCTTCGGACGCAGCTCTGCATCCTGAGACTGAACAGCTGGTTAGCATGTCATTTGTCATGCCCTGCACATGTGTGGGTCTCGCTAGGCTGGGGACCCTAGGGACCCAAGATGATGCCTTCCTGACTGTTTCCCCCTGAGTGACCAGCCCAGTGTCTTGCATGTAGTAGGAACTTGATCAACTCTCCCCTTAACCGAGCATCATTGAGCACATTGATTGTGCTTGGTTTGGTTTGGTTTGGTTTGGTTTGGTTTGGTTTGGTTTGGTTTGGTTTGGTTTGGTTTGGTTTGGTTTGGTTTTTACAACGCCTCTTTCCAGTTCTAGGCCTAAGAGCTAAAAACAATGTTCTGCCGCTTCACACCTGGAAAACTGGACACTTGCCACCGAGATGAGCAGGAGTTTCCACGGGGCCACTTTCCTTCCTGGACGTTAGGAAGGCAGCGCTTCCTGACAAAACACGATGCTCCCGCGTGGTGGACAAACACGTGCTGTTGTGACTTTACACAAATCGGAAGGACTTTTCTAGCCTCCCTAACCCAGGTGCTTTCCGCTGCTCACGCAATTCAGGCTTGTGCAACCCAAAAATGTGGTCATTTTGTTACTTAGCTTTCTCACATTCTTTCAGTATTTACGTGATTTCAAAAGTTCTTGTTCATTTAAAAATAATAAACCTCTGATGAAAATCTTAGGTGAAAATGAAATTGTGGGCTATATGTACTATTATCATTTCCTTATTGTTTGTGAATAGAAAAGGTTTAGAAACGTATCAGCTATCAATTAGGTGGGAAAAGAAAAGGGACAGGATTATGAATAAATTTTGCTTCCTGATTTATTTATATACTTTTTTGGCTTGATATTAAAAACTAAGATTATTGAGGACATAATATGTGCTAGAGAGTGTTTTAAGTGTTTTATAAATATTGACTCTTTGAGTTAGGTTTTTTTGCATTGTCCCCATTTTATAAATGAGGAAACCAAGGGACGAAGAGGGTAGGAATGTGCCCAAGGTCACACAGCAGTGAATGAAAGAGCCTTGGCTGGACTCTGCAGTCTGATTCCAGAGTCCAAACTCTTAACCATTAGGCTATATGGCTTCATACTCTATACCCATCATTAAAAACCACAAAGAATTACTGAGTTTTAATAATTTAAATGCTTTCCCTGAGCCATGTGACCTTGGTTGAATCATTCAGCTCCTCAGGACAAAGTGGTAAGGAATTTAACCCCCTGCCCAAAAAGAGGTTGGCACTTTGCCCCTTGGTTTCTAGGAGGTGATCCCTATAGGGGTGATTTTGTTTAGAGTGGAGTTCGGCCATGCCAGAAAAATGTTCATGCTCTAATTCTCAGAACCTGTGAATGTGTCACCTTCATGGCAAAGAGACTTTGCCAAATGTGATTAAGTTAAGGATCTTGAGATGGGGAGATTATCCTGGATTCTTCAGGTGGGTTCGATGTAATCAGAAGGGTTTTTATAAGAGGAAAGTAGAGGTTGGAGTGATTGGACAAAGGGGCTACAAGCCAGGGACTGCAGATGGACTCTAGAAATTGGAAAAGGCAAGGAACAGATTCTCTTCTAGAGCCTCCAGAAGAAATGCAGCTCTGCTGACACCTCAGCTTTAGAACTCCAGAACTGTAAGGTAATAAATTTTGTGTTGTTTTAAGCCACTAGGTTTCTGGTAATTTGTAACAGTAGTAATAAGAAACTAATACACGCAGCTATTAAGTAATGGTTGATCAGGGGTTTGAACTCAAGCAGTCTGCCTCCAAAGACCAGCTCTTACCTCAGCATCTTCATCCCAAGCCATTAGCCCCATCAGATCTGGAATCCCTACTATTGATATTTTCAGCATCCAGTGGTCATAGCTCCTCTTCACTGCAGGTTACAGGGAGACACACAGAGGTGTGGAGTCCTGCAGGCAGCACAGAGACTAAGCACCTGGCAGGGCAAGGCTGGCCAGCACGCTCGGTCCTGCCACACCTGTTTCCTTGCTTGTAAGGTGGGGACCATGATGGAACAGGCCTTATGGGGACTTTGAAAGGATTTAAGGAAATAGTCCAAGTAAATCACTGAGTGCAACGCTGGGCACAGAAAACCACACTAAAATATATTACTCTCCCAAAAACTTTATTGAGTGCTTAATGTTACTGTCTAGCCTTTGCTGAGGAGTCTTAACTTCAGAATTTCAGGTTTCCAATAGACCATCACAAGGTTTCAGAAATAGAAAAACATTATTTCCTCATTTTTATATAATGCTGCAGATTTAGTGTCCAGTTATTAGCTGTTATTTCTGAATTAAATGATGCCGTGAGTTGAACGGTGTTCCTCCATAATTCAGTCTACCCAAAACCTCAGAGGGTGACCTCACTTGGAAATAGGGTCTTTGTAGATGTAATCAAGGTAAGGATTGAAATGATATCATCCTGGATTCAGTGGGCTCTAAATCCAATGAGAATATCCTTATAAGAGACAGAAAAGTACACACAGAGACACACAGAGGTGTGGAGTCCTACAGGGGGAATGCCACATGACGACAGTCAGAGGCTAGAGTCACGCAGCTGCAAACCAAGGATCGCCGAGGACTGCAGCCACCACCAAAAGCTGGAAGAGGCCAGAAAGAATTCTTCCCTGGAGCCTTCAGACTCTTTGATTTCACACTTCCAGCTTCCTGCACTGTGAAAGGATAAATGTATGTTGTTTTCAGCCACCCAGTTTGCTGTAACTTGTTACGTAACCGGTTACAGCAGCTCTGGGAAACTAATACAAGTGGTGGGTTTTGGTGCCCCTCAAGTCACCCCACTGGTGGGAGGGACGGCTTTATCTACTCCTCCAGGCCCCTACAGGGAAGCAATCCTTCATGTAAGAGAAGAGCTCTCCCTCATCTCCACTTTGCAGCACATGGACTGCAGCAAGAAATCCAGGAGAGCAACAGAAAGTCGGTAAGGATTCTTCATCCAGTATATAAAGTGTTCTGCTTGGCAGAACAGTATTTAGCAGACGTGTTTCTCTGCTACTAATTAGCTGTGTGACCTTGAGGGGCGGTTTAACCCTTTGAGGCTTCTTCTTCCTCAAAGTGAACTAGTTAAACAAGACATCATAGAATGAATGTCATAGTTAGCAAATGAAGGCTTTAAGAGCTCAAGGGAAGACAAAGAGGAGACTAGGAAGAACTCTTGGAACCCTGCATACGTTCTCCCCAAGAGAAATCAGCTCATGTAAATGCTTAGAACCCACATATTACCCTGGGCCTTAGCCACAGTGTGGCTTCGCGCCTGCAACTGTGCGCCTTGCGTGACTGCTGTAGAACGTGGGCTCTGACAATGGACTATCCATTTAAATGCAGACACTCCTGTTAACTTGGTAGATCGCAACTGTTCTTAGGGGTATTCGCATCAACACCAGCATCTCAGGAAGAAATGCACGTGGCGTGTCTCGCTCTCCGTGCCTGCCTACTGTGTAAGCACGTAGCCCGTGTTTCAGCTGCTCTTGCTGCAAGTCACGATCACACAGGTCTCTCCCAGCCTCCCTGGGAATCTGCTCCGCACAGCAGGTCGAGTCTTGCCTACTCACCTTTCAGGCACTCCACGCAAGGTTAGAGGAGATTTAATTAGAGAGAAATATAATCGTTCAGTCTTTAGATTACATGTCGAGGATCAAAGTCTCCAAAAACTCTCTCTGGCTATTTGCAATTTTGCATAAACTCATTGGCAGTAGGGAAGAAACCAAGATTAGAAACGGTTAATTTACGTCCTAGGCCGCATTAGTGTTTCTCTCCTGCTCAGTCCGAGGCCTGTGGCCTGTTTTTACTCCTTGTGTTGTCACAACCTCCCCCCAAATCTCTCCGTCCACAGCAGCCAGGGAGCTGGGAATTTTGTTTTGTTTATGATCTTTTCCAGCCTAACTAGGTCAGGTCTATTTACATGTTCTTACCCAGAGGACCAGTTGCCATCACCAGCATATTTCTTCCCTGAAGGTCTTCTAAAATGTTTCTACTGTATTCTTCTAGCTAAGGAAAATAATGAACAATGTGCCTGCCTACCTGGAAGGCAAGGAAGTGAGAGCATGGATACCTATAGCTTGCTCCCCGTGGACCAGCACAGAAACGCGAAGGCGGGGAAAACCACCCCAAGGGAGACTTAGAAAAGGGAGTCAACTGTTGCTACTAATTCCTTAGAGTTTTTAAAACTGAAAACAGGCTAATGTAAAAGAAAAATATAAAAAATAAATTATCTAACAAAACCACTTCAGAAAAAATATATATATAGTGAGTAGAAAAGTGACAATTGCTTCCAAGTGAGGATGGGGATGGGGAAGTTTGGAGAAGAAGTGCCAACTATAGAAGGGGGGAGGTGACAGCTACAGAAGCCATGGCCTCTAGTGCATCGTTGGTAATTAACTAAGCAGGAATAACTGTAGCATCTCTTCTCTTCTCTGGGAGCAGCAAGAGCCCCACTGACAGGTGGGGGCCCCAAACAGCTCTCTGTAGCCTCTCGAGATGTCCCTCAGGTAGAGTTTAGAACCAGCACACCTGTGCAGCCTAGGCCCACAACGCTCAGGAGGAAGCCCAGCTTACACGGAGAGTCCCGCAGCTCTGAAGGCAAGATGCCAAAGTAGGCCATTCAGCAGCCAGCAGTGCCTGGTGACTAATTTATCAGGGCTCAGAGGATTATTTTGAAGGTATAAATGAATGTCACTCTTTGAGCCCTAGAACATAGCCCACCAAATATGAATCACTGTGCTAATCCGGCATAAGACTCTGCATGGTGTGGGCTGTATTGTTTGTCCTGGGCCCCAGGGAGAAAGCCTTGATATATTTAAAGCAGGGTGTTTTCAGAGAGGGCACTAACGCTGTGAATTATATGGAGAATACAAATGAAAGAGCAGTGAAAGTGACCTTGAGCTCTGCAGTTCAAACTAGTTCCCCGTCAGCTGATTGAAAACATCAGGAGCAGACGGTACAGATGCTCTGTTTACTAAACAGCAAACATTAACAACGTGGTTGTCCATTGAAACACACTAAGATGTGAAAATAAGCACGGGGCAAAGGGGGAAAGTTCAGTGAATTTTCCTGAGCTTTTTTCCCCCTGTGTGTGTGTGTGTGCCACCTCTGCCTTAGCATTTTTTCAAATATAACTCAAGGAAGAAATTCATAGGAGGATTTTTTAGAGCTGTTTTTGGCCCTATCAGGTTCACAATTTTAATGCAATCCATTCCAGAAACTGCCTGTTGGAATATAAAGCTATAGGTCATATCTTGGAGTAAGACAGAAGCATATTTCATCCCTCAGGGAACAGCAGAAATAGAGACGAGGAGAGCTTCTGGGGCTAGTTCTCTTTTACAGGAAAGGAGAGGGAAAAGTCAAGAAACCTCGCATCTTACAGCTGTGAGTTGTCGCTCACCACCCTTATAAATCTTGGGCTGGGTGTAGATAAAATGGGAGATTGTCCTAGCATTACTTCTGAGTAACTGTAAGCATGTTACACTAATTAAGTCCCAACTTCTAACCAATATGGCTCACATTCAAAGTCTTTACAGCTGACAGGACTGAAGTACCATCTACATATGTGACTGAAAGCTCCCCATAGGATCAGAAGCCATCCCTAGCTGCTGGCTGATGTCTGCCCACCCCAATCCTCCACCCAGACCTCTATGTTTGATCTATAGTTAATTCTTTCTGCTTTGAGAATGGCCTCAATTAAGTGCCAGCACGCCTTCACTGTGGCTCCCTGAGTTCCTTGTCCTCTGGGGAGACCCTCTTCCCCTCACTCTGTTGGGTGAAGCCCACTCGACACACTGCCCCCCTGTGGGCAGCCTGGCAAGGTGGGCGATGTCTAGCCAGGAAGGTTCGATGTGGATTAAACCAGGATCTCATCCCTGTAGGAGTTCACACTCTGCTCTTTTGCCTTTCAATGTAAGACAGGAGCTAGCTGCCTGGCGGGGCTGGCAGTCCCAGTGTCTGCAACAGCTTTTTTCCCCTTGATGGTCATTGTTCTACCGAAGGGATTGACAACATTTGGAAGTGCTGATGACATTTTGTGGATTCACCATCTGACTTAGGTCAGAAGAAAATTCTGAGTCTGACTTCACTTTTCCATTTACACAAAACCCGTTACTAGAGCTGAGCCAAGAACAAAATTCTAAAAATTAAAAATTAGCCAACATCTTTCTGGAGAGGGTGAGCTGAAGAAATTGATGCTGGGATGATGGTATCTAGAAAGGGGGTGAGCAACAGAGCAACAGGCATTAATGGATTGGAGAGGGTTTTCGAAGGGCTGTAAGGTTCCACATAAGCCCAGCCTGGACGGTGAGAATCCAAGCATGTTGGACCCTCAGCTGCCCACAGACTGCTCCTAAGAAAGGTGGGGGGTTGGGGGGAACTAGGCCCAGAGCAGAATAGTCCTATAAACTTGGTTCCCAATGGTTTCAGGCCATTATGCTTCTGTGGTGACAGACAAAAGGGGTGTTATTCCCTGTGCCTTTAGGGAAGAAAATTTTTTACCATCCAATATTGTTGCTACTCATTAATAATCCTCCATAGCCAAAAGAGAGGGGAAAATTAGGAAGGGATCCACCAGCAGTCCTAGGCCACTTACCAGAGCTCCAATAGGTGGACACTAGGAACCAGGAGACTTGGATTATACTCGAAGTTCTGCTTCTGAGAAGCTACATGGCTTTAGGCAAGTCCCTAGGCCTCAGTTTTCTCATCTATGAAATGAGACTATTACTTTCCTACTTACCTCATGGGGCTAGTGTGAGGCTCACAAGATACCTTTATATGTCCACATCTTGGAAAGTTCCCTGTAAACAAAAGAAAGACTCATTTTAATTAATGATAGACTATCTTCCCCTTCCTCTCCTTGGTGAGTCTGTGGTTCCAGCTGGCTCCCTGGCATCAGCATAGTTATTATTCATCTCTCCAGGACCTGCCAGTTCCCAGCAGCTCAGGGATCCAAGTTAACCAAGCAGCTGCTGAGCCAAGAAAGCGTGGCTGCAAAAAGGACATCTCCTTAGGATATTAACACTCAGAAAACCCTGGGGCAGAAATCCTCTCCATAAGCTGGTGATGAATTGAGTAGCAGGGATACCTTTCTTTAAATTAAAAAGCTGAAAAATCCTATTATGTCCTGAAAACCCTCATGTATCTCAAAAGAGGACTCTTCTGCTTTCCTTGTGTACCTGCTGATTCAACCTCCAAGTCTCCACATAGATCAGACGGGTCAGATTTTGGAAATAGAACTGTGGCTCATGCAAAAACCAGGTCAACAATTAGCAAGCACAGCCAATTAAGAGCTTCACACAGCCTGCCTTCAGCTATATAATGAGACAAAGTGAGTAAAACCTGAATCTTACGTGGACTTACTCAGACCCACCCTACCCTCTTATGGGGAGCTACTTCTCAGCTCTAAGTATCACCCCCCTCTCTATTCATTCTGCTGCTGATCTCTGTAGTGAGAACCTGAACTAGAGAACCAAGATCTGGGTACTGGAGTGCTCCTCCTCCCATAGACGTACTTTGAATGGCCTGGTTAGTAAATGACTAAAAGCGATTTGGAGAGGCTAAGTTCTTCTGAAAAAGATGAGGTCTCCACGCTCAGACTGGCCATAGCTGCTCAGTGGAGAGCAAAGGGAAGTTGACTCCAGGTCTTTGAATCCTGCCCAGCAGCAGCCACAGATTCTGGATTCTTGAAGGACATGTGCAGAGGTGACTTTCAAACAATCCGCACACTACAGTTGGCCGAGGTTTTGGCCATAAATCCTCAACTGGCTCCGATAGGATGAGCTGGTTGGGACTGTGCATGAGCAAGAAGGCCCCCTACTTAGATCAGATGAAGGTTTAAGCAACATTCCCTGGACACCTGCTTGAGGAATTTTAGGGCAGAGTCCTCCCCAGCAGAGGGAGTCCCAGGCCCAGCACAGAATTAAGAAAAAGGGATAGAGACAGAGATAGCGTTAGAGACTGAAAAGAGAAGAAGCAAGAGAAGAGAGAGAGAGAGAGAGAGAGAGAGAATTAAGGAAAGGTAGTGTACATATTTCAGAGAGTCTCACACCCAAATGATGACATTCCACAAAGAGCCTTAAACTTCTGTTCCCTTCCCTCGCTGCTCCACACCTGAATGCCATGGTCTAGCTGTGTCCTTAATCAGAGCTTTGAAAAAGGGAATTGCAGGGAGCAGGAGGGGCGGTGGGGTTCACACTGCCTGTGAGACCCCAACAGCCTGGCCCAATTTCTGAGGACAGAGGTGCCCTGAGCAGGCCAAGGAAGATCAGAGTCCTTAGCAACCGGAGGAGAAAGACAAAGTGACCAGCTGTAACCAGCAGTTCCAGATGGAAAGAACCCTGATGGAAGAGTCGGATGAGACCATCCAAGTAACAGGAACGAGAGTCCCCAAAGAGATCGAATTAGGGCCTAAAAAGACTTTGTAGAACCAAAAAATACATAACATTAATTTGCATTTAAAAACTAAACATTTTAATTTGGTCACTTAACAGACAATTTGTGAAAGTGAATGGTCACAATCGAGAACCAACTCGGAGGCCTGGAAGAAATAGAGTATCGTCACGTGGATAAAATACGAAGAGATAGAAATCATAGGGTAAAATGAAGAGACTTGAAGGCCGGTCCAGGAGACCTTTCACGTGAAGAAGATGGGGGTTAGAAGCTAAAAGAAGAAACAGAGAGAGGGAAGCTAATCATTTAATAGAGTAGAGAAAAGACTTCCTGTCTGAAGAAAGACTTGAGTCAGCAGATTGGGACTAATAGAAACAGGACACAGCTGGTAAAATTCCAAAACCTAAGAATAAAGATAGAGAGTGCTCATTTAATTCTCCCAGGGACATGGTTTCTCAAGGTATAGTCCATGAACTTGCTGCCTTGGAACCAGGAAACTTCTGAATCATATCCTTTGGTGGGTTTGAGGAAATGCAAACAGTTGACAGTAGGGAGGAGAGGGTGGAAGCTCTTGAAGTAGTAAAAGGGTCCTCTTGAGAAGTTTATAAGTACAGAATGATGGGCAGTGCCACCTTATCCAAGAGTCTAATTGCTCCTCCTCGGAGAAGTGTTGCAAATTCTCACACACATACACACAAAGTAAGACAACTGCACTAAGTAGCGTTTCTACTTGGGGAACACTTTCTACTTGGGGAAACACGCATAAACAATTTCATAGCTATTTTTTGGTTGTTGTTTAAAAAATGTTCCAACACTGACTTTGAACTTTGTCAAGTAAAAGAAAAATGTGAAGCTTAATTATCTAATGAGACCACGTTCCTTACTACCACTTACTTAACATTTTTCCAGAGTGCAAAGCCCAGGCAAGTGCTGTGCAAGTCCAGTCCAATTCTCAGTCTGGAAATGACGCGATTATGTTTCTCGTAGAGATTAAATTGAGGAAAACTTGTATTCTCATAGCCACCTTCTCTACTTCCGAAGATCATCTGGGTTTAGGAAATAACCACTGCTTTTTAAAACTAAACTTTGGAGACATAATTTATGTGCAATAAAAATGCAACCATTTAAAATGTACAATTTGATGAGCAGTTCACCTGTGAAACTACTACCACGGTGTAACTACAGACCTCTTTCTTTTTTAAAAAAATATATCTTTATTGATTTCAGAGAGAGGAAAGGAGAGGGAGAGAGAGAGACAGAAACATCAATGATGAGAAAGTCATTGATCAAGCCCGCAACCTGGGCGTGTGCCCTGACCGGGAATCGAACCCCGATCGCCTGGATCCTAAGTCGATGCTCAACCGCTGAGCCACGCCTGGCTGGGCTACAGACCTCTTTCATCATCCCCAAAAGTTCCCTTGGTCCCTTTGCAGTCCATCCCTAGACCCTGACAACCACTGGTTTGTTTCTGTCACTGTAGATAAGTTCGTGCTTTCTTTATATAAATGGAATCATATACTATATTGGTTTCCTAAGGCTTCAGTAACAAACTACTACAAGCTGGATGGCTTAAAATATCAGTAAATTATTCTCTCAAAGTTCTGGAGACCAGAAGTCTGAAATCAAGGTGTCAGCAGAACCTCGCTCCCTCCAAAGGTTCTAGGGGAGAATCCTTCTTGCCTCTTTCAGGTTCCGGTGGCTCCAGGTGTTCTTGGCTTGTGGCGGCATCACTCCAGTCTCTGCCTCTGTCTTCACAAAGCTGGGAATCTGTCCTTTTTCTTAAAAGGACACCAGTCATCTGATTTAAGGCCTACCCTAAATCCAGGGTGATGTCACCTTGAGTTCCTTAACTTAATTACATCTGCAAAGACCCTATTTCCAAATGAGGTCACTGTGTAGGGAAAACCCAGCTCTCCTCCTGGTTGCCCCTCTACTGTCACATCACAACCCTTCAGACACCAGATGTGTGGGGTTTTCCATACAACAAGCAATTCTCTGCAACACCAGCTGGGTGTCCTACAATTTAACTCCATTCTAACACTATTTTCCTGGAGATAACGTTAGATCTCACAGGTTCAGGGCTCAGTCCTACAAAACTGCTCCCACCCAACCAACACCAATTGCAAGTCTAGGTTGTTACACATGCTTCTAACACATGGGCTGTAAATCGGAGGTTTCTAGGGCTTCCTCCTCAGGTCTGATTGATCTGCTAGAGCAGCTCACAGAACTCAAGAACACCGCTTACTTACTGCTTACCTGTTTACTATAACAGGATATGATAAAGGATACAGGTGAGCATCCAGATAGAAGAGCTTTGCAGGACCAGGTACGTGGGAAGGGAACAGAGCTTCCATGTGCTCTCTGAATGCACCACTCTCCCCCCACCTCCACGTGTTCACCAAGCTGGAAGCTCTTTGAACCCCATACTTTTGAGTTTTTATGGAGGCTTCATCCCATAGACATGATCAATCATTAACTCCATTCTAGCCCTTTTCCCCCTCTCTGGAGGATGGGGGTAGGGCTGAAAATTCCAAGCTGCTAAGCATGGTTTGGTCTCTCTGGTGACCAGCCCCAATCCAGGGGCCCAACAAGAGTCATCTCATTAGACTTCAAAGAGACACCCCTATCACCCAGGAAATTCCAAGGGATTTATTTATCAGCTCAGCCTCAAGAACCAGGATCGAAAACCAAAGATTAGAACAAACAATGCCTCTAGTGTTTTCATCACTTAAGAAATTACAATGGTTTTAGGAGCCCTATGCCAGGAATCAGGGGAGGAAACCCATGTGTATTTTTTCCATTATCTCACAGTCATGTTCATATGTACCAGGGGTGAGGACCAAACATGGATTAGGATGGATGGACCTAGCATGGATTATGGTTAGGACCACAGCCTTGCGTGGATTTACCACAATCCAATTATCTATTCATCTACAGACTGACATTTGAATCCTTTTCTGTTTTTGACTATGACAAGTAAAACTGCTATGATCATTTGTGTACAAACCTTTGTCTGTACATAGGCTTTCATTCCTCTTGGGTAAACGTTCTTAACCCAAGTGTTATCTAACCTGATATGAAACTGCCAAAAAGTTTCCCAAGTGATTGCTCTAGTTCACCTGCCAAGGAGCAGGTACGAGAGAGAATTCTACTTGTTCCACATCTTCACCTAAAGCTGGTGTTTTTAATGTCAGTCTTCTTCAACTTAAGCTATTTCAGAAGGTATGCAGTGGTATCTCACTGTGTTTTTTATTTTCATTACCCTGACTAATGATGATGAATATCTTCTCATGAACTTATCGACTATTCATATATTTTCTTTTGTGAAGTGTCTGTTTAAATCTTTGGCCCATTTTTAATCAGGTTGTTTGTCTTCTTGTTATTGTAGCCATCCTTTTTTGAAAGCTTTTTGTTTTTCTAACAAGTATGAACAAAACTATTTTTAATTTGGGGCTTAGAAAGCTCTGCCAAATAAATGATTAACAAACAACTCAGCACAGACATTTTTCCAAACCAGGACAGAAATTCTGTCTTGAACAGCACTGTGAAGGGAAAAGCTGCCAATCAGTGACCAGAGAGTTGGTAGATGGCGCCTGTGCTGGTTCCCTCGACTTTCACAACCCCCAGAAGACATACACATCCTTGGAGCTCCATTTCTTCATTTACAAAATAAGGGGATTGCACTAAAATAACCAAGCTTCCTTCAACTTCCAACATATAAGTAGTTCCTTCTGATAAACAGTTATAATAGCCTCAAAGATCCATCAAAACATACCATATTTGAGTGCCCAAACAACTTTTTTCTTTTTAATTCACTGGGGCTCCTGAAGTCTGAAAAAAATCAAATTCAAGAAAGATGAAAGAGTCTTCTGTGAGGGATGCAGATATCAACATGTTCAGACAGTCCTCGGGATGTTATTCTCTAATGTTTTCATATCAGTGAAAACATCGGCCCAGCAGTTACGGCATCTCTTGCAGCCCTGTGATTACAGCACACAATTATGCTCGTTGCCAAGTCACTTTACACACAATATCCCAAATAATAGTCCCATGGTCTTTCAACAAGAGAATAGATGAATATAGACAATGCATGAACATGTCCGTTCAATATTCCTACTTGTATGGGATCTCTTCCCCGTGGTAATATTTCTGAATTCTTTCAATAATACTGTCCACTTTCAAAGCATTTTATTAAAATATTCTCCTTCTAAAAGGAAAATTATTTACCACCTAGATGAGTTCATCTACACCTCATAGATTAATCCCAAAAGTCAATCGTTTCTTCCAAAAGTGGTGGTAAGTCTGTTTGAGATAAAGTTGCTCTCAGTTACCCTTTGTCACAAAGGGCACAGTTGCTAAAATGAAAACTCTAAGATCAGGGTTGTTTGGGGTCAATGGATATTGGTTGTATATGAAGCAACTGGTCTGTGTAATGATTTGGCCCATAATTCTGATATCAAATCAGGATTACACTACTTCAGGCTAAAGGCCATTTGGCCAACTCTCCTTAGATTTCATTAACACCACGTTCTAGTCATCAGAACTTGCCAACTGAAACTACAAAGTTAGATATTATGTGATGATAAAGTGGACAATTTAAAATACATTTTCCTTGATCAGCACATTGGGAATTTGACCTTTTACTATGGCAATTAGAATCAATATCACTTCCTTGTTAGATGCACTGGCCATGATTTGGGAACATCTAGTTTTGAGCTGAATTAAGCCCTTGTCTTAATTTTAGGTTTAAAGAAAGGCAAGTGCCCCAAAGAGGCAAGATCATGTGTACCTATAGCTATAAAAACAAGGCATCAACTTCACTCTTTGGAGATAAAACTCTAAAAGTTGACCTGCAGATTTTCTCCAAGAAAATCTGAGTGACAGTGTAGTCTTTGGGCTTGCTTTGGTGGTCAGTTCATGTCTAGAAGTATTGATTCCCTCATCTTGTCTCTCTATCATCACAATCCTCACCCCCCCACCCAACACTGTACTATGGAAATTTTCAAACACACCCTAAAGTTGAAAGAATTTTAGAGAACACTCATCTACTCACCACCTAGATTATACCAGCACTATTTTACTCTAGTTGCTTTATCACATATCTGTTCATCCTCTCTGCATTCTTCTTATTTCTTGTTCTTCCCTGTAAAGTTTTTGTCAGTTTTTATTGAAGAGTTTTCCCCTCTATGAGTAGTTTTAAAAGTGAACTTACACAGAATTCCAGAGGCAGAAAGTTCTGTTCAAGCCAATGCAGAGCCCCCAATTCCAAGCAGGTGTTTCTAACCACATATTTTCTCCCCCTTTTCTCTCATCCAAATGAGCTGGGTTTGTTTTCCCTCACACTGACACTTGATCACTTAGATTTTCCAAAGACTAGAAAGCTGAATAACCTTCAGAAGAAAAGAAAATGTCCCTCATCTGTCCTTGGTATTAAAGATCTATTTATATACCTAAGGACATTCCTTGCCAAACAATAGCATTCTGTTTCTCCCTTTATTACTTCTCCCCACTTTTGGATACTCTCCACACCACTTCATTGCCAACATCAATTTGACATAGAATTAGAGTATGAGAAAGACTTTAGAAGGTTAGTTAAGAATTCTATTTCAATGTGCTAGACAGGAAAAAAAAAAAAAAGCCTATATCTCCTCCTAAAATACCATCAGTATATAAGTAAAGGAATAAAAAATAGACATTAAATCAGGAGACCAAAAAGAGCAGGAGCAGGGATGAAAGCTGACAATAGATGCCACCAAGTTTGGGAAGGTTAAAAATGGATAGAGATATGAAACTCATTTAGCCAAACCTAGAAAGCATAAATCCACCTGCCCTGATAGGAGGCAGGTCAGTTTGCTGATGAGAAACAAGTAAGTTTGTTCTGCAAAACTCAGGGAAGACTCAGGGCTGGGATGTACAGGGCATCATGGAAGCCTGAGGAGTGGCGTGGGGCTAAAGATCCAAAGGTTAGTTAAAAGATTACATTTGGGTACCCCAGCCCATTCCCTTCACTCACCACAGAAGACTACAGATTACTGTCTCAAGAAAATGAGTCACAGTGTTACCTCTGAAATAGGGAGCACCAAGCCCAAAGGAGAGGAGGTCTGAGTCATGACTCTGGAAATAGGGGCATTCAATGAATGTCCATATAATGCATAATGAAATACCATTCCTCTCTTTCCCTGCCTGCCCTCACATGCCTGTGGTTACGGATGTTTTAATATTTGCTCTCTGGAGAACCAAGTTACCAGAGAGAAAATATTTCTGGATGCTGACATTTGGGGTTTCCCCAAAGAAAAGTCCAAATCTCTGTCAGATCGTTTTATGTACAGCCCATCCATCAACAAAAAAGAAAAATGCACCACACACCCCCTCTGATTCGTTTTTTATTACTACTCCTCCATATGAACTGAGAGCCAAGGATCAGTAGATAACTGGAGAAAGTTTATGACAGGAAGAGCAAAGAGGAAACATAAATTAGAGGAAACAAAGGATACTTTCCCCAAAAATCTATCATTGATATAGTCAGGAAGATAATAAAAAATAGTATATCCATAACAAAAGAACAAGAAGCTACAAAAAATAAATAATCAGAGACTAAAATATGATATCTGAAATAATAACAGAAGCAATGAAAAATAAAGAAAAAAAATCTCAGAAAGTAAAACAAAAACAAATCAATAGACAATTAAAAAAAGATAATAAAATCAGAGTATCAATCCAGAAAGTCTAGTATCTAAATAATAAAAGTTCCGTAAAGAGAAGCTATGGAAAATAGAAAAAAGAAAATTATCAAAAATAATAGTATAGAAAATTTTCTTTATGTTGAAGATAGAAGGTTCAAGATTGAAAAAGCCCGACAGGTGTTCATGGCAATAAAAAAAAAATAAAAAATCCAATCAGATCATTACATTTCAGTTCATTAAAATAAAAAGAAGCTAGTAAGAGTTTCCACAGAGAAAAAGATTGAGCCAAACACAGTGGAAAAGGAACCAGAATAGATCAGACTTCTCAGTAGTAACACTGGCTATTAGAGAGTGGAGCAATGACATCAAAATTATGAAGGGAAATTATTTCATCCTAGGTTTATATATCTAGCCAACAGGACCAGCTACATAATTTGCAAGACCCAGTGAAAAATAAAAACGTGGGTTCCCTTGTTCAAAAATTAAGAATTTCAAGATGGCAACAACAAAGCATTAAACCAAGTGTGGGGCTCCTCTAAGTGGGAGGCCCAAGTATACATGTATGAAGCCAGCCCTGCTTGTTAATTACCAATCATGCGTAAGCATAAAATAAAAACACCTACTATTCATACACCCTAACTTCAAGATGTGCTTCTTCAGAATAAGGGAACAAATCAAGAAAGAGGAAGACAGGACCCAGGAGGGAATGGTAAAAAGCAGTGCCAGGAAAACAAACAGGCTCAGACTAAAGAGCAATCAGTCCAGATTGGAAGGGGGAAATGGAGAGGTTCAAACTGGAGGTTGGGGGGGGGGGAGTGTGGGAAGAGTGGGTAGGCATGGATTTATATCATATTTAAAACAACACTTGAATATTTGGAAAATGTTTCAATAGATGTGTGATATCTGTTGGAGTTTTTAGGAAAGAACTTGGCAATATGCACATAGAAAACTCAGCAAATAAAAGCAAAAACAAAAGATAACTCCAGGAAAAGCAAAAAGTTATATGAGAAAGGGAATATAGGGAGAGACAACAAGATGGCGGCAAAGGTAACCATGGTACTCGCTGCCTCCCACAACCCCATCAAAATTACAACTAAAATACAGAACAGCCATCACTCAGAACCTCCTGAAATATAGCTAAACAGAAGTCCTACAACCAGGGAACTGAAGAGGCATCAAGACCAGGGTGTCTCCAGCATAGCAGCTCTTTGGCTGTAGTTGCAGCTGGTCCTCACAGCCGACTGGCCTGGGGTTCAATTCCTCCCAGTGACGCCAATAGCAACCAAGGCTCAGCTACAACAGGACAGTGCACACAGCCCACACAGGGGAGCACCTAGAAGGCCCAGCTCAGGTGACTGGGGAGGCTGAGCCACTGGACCCTGCAGGACACCTACTACACAAAGCCACTCTACAAATTCCAGGAGACAGAGCAGCTCTACCTAATACATAGAAAAAAACACCTGGAAGCAACCAAAGTGCAGAGGCGAAGAAACATGTCACAAAGGAAAGAACAGAAGAAATCTCTAGAAAAGGAACTAAATGAAATAAAGCCAAGTAAGCTACTATAGACAGAGTTCAGAATAATGGTTATAAGGATGCTCAAGGACCTTAGTAAGACTATTAAGGAATCTAGTGAGATCATCAGTGACATAATAAAGTACCAATCAGAAATGAAGGCTACACAAACTGAAATGAAGAATAATTTACAGGGAATTAACAGTAGAGTAGAAGACACTGAGAATCAAATCAGCAATTTGGAACATGAGGAAACAAAAACATCCAACCAGAAGAGCAAAAAGAAAAAAGAATCCAGAAATATGAAGATAGTATAAGGAGCTTCTGGGACAACTTCAAGAGGCCCAACATTTGTATTATTGGGGTGCCAGAAGGGGAAGAAAGAGACCAAGAAATTGAAACCCTATTTGAAAAAATAATGACAGAAAACTTCTCCTACCTGGTAAATGAAATAGACTTACAAGTCCAGGAAGCACAGAGAGTCCCAAACAAGAGGAACCCAAAGAGGCCCACAGCAAGACACATAATTAAAATGCTAAAGGTTAAAGACAAAAAGAGAATCTTAAAAGTAGTAAGAGAAAAGCAATTAGTTACCTACAAGGGAGCACCCATACGACTGTCAACAGAAACTTTGCAGGCCAGAAGGGGGTGGCAAGAAATATTCAAAGTGATGAAAACCAAGGACCTACAACCAAGATTGCTCTACCCAGCAAAGCTATCATTTAAAACTGAAGGTCAGATAAAGAGCTTCTCAGATAAGAAAAAGCTAAAGGAGTTCATCACCACCAGACCAGCACTACAGGAAATGTTGAAGGATCTTCTTTAAGAAGAAGCTAATGAACAAAAGAATCTGACAAACTAAATAGATCCAGAGACATGGACACATGCAACAGACGGTCGCATCTCAGAGGGAAGAGGGAAGGGGGGTGGAGGGTGGGAAGAGATTAACCAAAGAATTTATATGCATATATGCATAGCCCATGGACACAGACAATAGTGTGGTGAAGTCCTGGGGAGGGGGTGGGAGTGAGGTGGAGGAGGTCAATGGGGGAAAAAAATGGGGTACCTGTAATACTTTTAAAAATAAAGATAAATTTTAAAAAATAATAATAAAGAAAAGAAAAGAGAAGAAAAGAAAAGCAAAGAAAGGGAATATACTCATAAGAATATAACTTCTAGTAGTAAAAATGTCTATTTAGTTTTATAATAATGTACATTCCTCCTATTGATTTTATCTAAATTTTTTATATAAAAGTATATTCAAAACAGGGATAACAAGTAGAAATGTGTAAGAAACAGTATCCTTAATTAATAAAATGTAGATAATATGTAAATTTGATCTTGATAAGCAGATTATAGCATGTTATCTATCAAGAAGCATATTATTTATTCATATTAATTGGAACTGGTTGCCTCAGGAGCAAGGATAAGTGTGGAGGGATGGGGTGGGAAGAGTGAAGCAATGTCAGATACATTTTCTTATGAGGTTTTAGTATCATTTTTTAAAACTACATGTTTGTATTACTTCAAACATTTAAAACCATCATCAGGATCATCATCCAAAAAGAAAGCCATCAACTAGTTCCTCTTCCCTCTTTCCCATTCTCCTGTATTGTAGGACCTTCTCATCAGTGGCAGCACATTTGCTAAATTGTTATGGCCTTTGCAATTGATCCGTGTCAGCATCTAACTTGTGTTTCCTTAAATTAAATTAAAAGCACAGTCTGATCACTGGGTTGCCTGCAAGAAGTGGAAATTGTTTCGAGAACCTTGGTAACCTTGTCCTCTCCTTGACGGGCCCTTTGAAAGCTGGCTTTTCAGTTAGAAATCTAGAATTCCCCTGCCCCATTTGTCATAAAAGGCTTCCTCTGTTATGAACAAACAGACTCAGTTTGTTTTTCTTGAATGGAAAAATGTAACTAATTACAGGTTTCAAAGGAGGTAGAGATTTTTTTTCTTAAAAGAAAAATCAAACTACCAGCCAATCAATTTTGTTTAGTGTTCAGTAAAAGAAACACATGCCCTATTATCAAAAACTTGGAGTGTTAAAAAAGAAAAAAACAATTCTATAGCTGCTAAGAAGTCAGAAATATATGAGTCAAACTTTTTACAAAGGAGAAAACAAGCAATCCTTCTGACTTCTGGCATGTATGTCCTCTGGATTGTGGGTGTGTGTCCGTATCCGTGCAGAAAGGACAGGTTAAGCCGCTGCAGGTGGGTTCCTGGCTTACTCTGCATGTCCGCCACAAGTCAGCTAAGGGCTCATGTCTCCTCATCAGGACCTTGGCTGGTGGAAGAGCCACCACCTTGAACTTCAGCAGACAGAAGGAAAAGGAGCTTTGGAGTGTCTCACATGGGCAATCAAATGCTCGAGGCTGGAAGCGATACACGTCACTTTTGCTTATAGCTTAAGGGTCAGAACTGGTTGCATGGACCACACCGAGGGACGTGAGGAAGTGTGATCCTAACACATACTTCCTCCGACAAAGAGAAAACATGTATTCTCTCCTTGCCTAAAGCCCAGCACAACCTGAGGCCCCTCATTCCGTTTTTAAGAAGGGCATCGACGCTGTGGGAATCGGGGAGCACAAAATTAAAACACACAAAAGCTGCAGGAACTCCTGACTAGTAGCCCCGCATGAGGAGAAACGTTAAAGGATTCCTTCTAGCAGAAGGAAAATGATACCACGTGAAATGATGGATTGCACAAAGGACTGAGGGACACTGGAAAAACAACAATGTGGGTGAGTGTATGAGAACGCCTTCTCATTATTTAAATCTCTTTAAAGGATATTTGTTGTAAAAATAATGGCAATGTATTGTCAGGTGTATAAAAGAAGGAAAATGTATGACAACAATAGCACAACGATTATAGGAGATAAACGAAAGGGTAGTATTGTGAGTTTCTTATAGTAGTAAATGGTATAATATCATCTGAAGATAGACTGTGAAAAATTAAAGACGTCTACTATAAATCCTAAAGCAATCACTATAATAAAATTAAAGTTACAGCTAATAAGCTTACAAATAAAATAAAATTGTAAAAAAATTCAATTTATCCAAAAGAAGGCAGAAAAAGAGAAAAAAGTGAACAAAAAACAGAAAGCACACATAGAAAAAAAATCATAGGAAGAGTTAAGCCTAGCCCTGGCTGGTATGACTCAGTTGGTTGGGCGTCGTCCCAGGCACCGAACGGTAGAAGGTTCGATTCCCAGTCAGAGCACATATCCAGGTTGCAGTTCGATTCCCCGTCGGGGTGCATGCGTGAGGCAACCGATTGATGTTTCTCTCTCACATCGATGTTTCTCCCTCTCTCTCTCTCTCTCTCCCTTCCTCCCTCTAAAAGAATTAAATTAAATTAAAAATTTTTTAAATCAATAAAATTTTTAAAAAGAGTTCAATCTAACCACATCAATAATTACATTAAATCTAAAAGGTCTAAATATCCCAATTAAAAGATGGAGGTTATAAAATTGTATTTAAAAAAAGCAAGACTCGACTGTACGCTGCCTATAAGAAACACACTTCAACTATAAAGTAAAAGGATGGAAAATATATAGCATCAGAAGCAAACTGAATTTGGCTGTATTTTTATCAGACAAGTATATTTCAGAGCAAACTATGTTACCAGGGATAAGGCAGGTCTTTTTACAGTAACCAAGGGGTAAATTCACCAAGAGGAGATAGCAACCCTAAATATCTATGCACTTAATAAGTTTCAAATACAGGGTGGGGCAAAAGTAGGTTTGATATCACTCATATGGAAAATAATACAATAATTAATAAAAAATAATACAAGAATAAACTTGGTGTTTTGAGTACTCACAACTGTGAACCTGCTTTTGCCGGGCCCTGTATATGAAGCAAAACCGATAGAAATGCTGAGAGAAACAGACAAATCCAGAGTTGCAGTTGGAGTTTTCAAGACAGAAATGACCACTGGTTCAGGAGCTCTTGCCAGCCTCTGGGTAGTCAGTGCTTACACATTAATACTCTGTGCAGATCAAGAAATAGATGGGCCTCTCAGAGGTGAAGGAGATCTGAGAGAGCAAGGCTCACGAGGTGCTGAACCAAGCACACTCAGTTTTCCCTAGTCACCCATCAGACAGCTCATCCGCAGGACAGAGAGGCTGACGACCCTCTCCATGGAGCCAGTGGCCAGGGAAATAAAGGTTCTCCCTTGTTGGTGATATTTCATAGCATCGTGTTAAAATGCTGTGTGTAAATAATGACAGTTGGAAATGATGTTTTCTGTGTGTCACTAGTGCAATCAAACATTGTTGAACACCCACTGTGTGTGCAGGAACACGCTCACCCCTGGAGAGTAGAAAGCTAAATACTATGAGGATGAGCAGATCATGCTCTACAAAAGCTTAACTGGTATCCAGCATGGATTTTTAGAAACTCACTCCAAGGTAATAAATTAATTAACATATCAGGTGGTAGTTTTAGAAATGTAGATTGAAAAACAGGCTTTCGTGTTTTCATTCCAGGTGGAGTTTTGCTGAGAACTCCCAGGAGAGTTTACATGTGTGCCCAAGATCACCAAGCTTGACAGAGGCAATAAGGTTGGAAAAAGACATGAAGGGGGTCTACTGCACTCAATGGATTCTACCTTTTCATTTAGTCACCACTTAGAATTAACTTTTTAAAAGTAAAATGTATAGCAGCCTAGCAAATGTCCGGCTCCAGTGGTCCACTGCTTTCTCCACTCTCCCTGTTCTGCATTCAGTTTAGTTCACATGGTGAAGCTTATGCTACAGGCTGTGAAAATCACGATGATGTTCTTTTTTTTTTTTTAATTTATCTTTATTGTTGAAAGTATTACAAATGTCCCCTCTTTTCCCCATTGACGCCTTCTACCCCGCACTCACCCCCTGCCCCAGGCCTTCATCACACTGCAGTCTGTGTCTGCCGGGTCTGCATATATGCATATAAATTCTTTGGTTAATCTCTCCCCACCCACCCACGCACCCACCCCGCCTTCCCTCTGAGATCCGACAGTCTGTTCCATGCTTCTGTGTCACTGCATCTATTGTGTTCATCAGTTTATTATGTTCTTTAGATTCCACATATAAGTGAGATTATATGATATTTGTCTTTGCAATGATGTTCTATTGGAAGAGACAAAGGAAAGAAATAAAAGTAGAGTTTAAGACACATAGAAAAAAAGGGCTTTTCTTTTCTGCTTCAAATTGAAGAGAAAAAAAAAGTCTTGAGGCTTGAAATAGGGTCTCCATTTCAGGCCCTGGTGGCTTATTTAACTTGGGTGGATTAATTTACTGGGGGTGGTATCCTAGTTTATCATCCATGGAGAGGTAACTTTAAAAATCTTTGACCTTGTTAGTTTGGGGGTCTCTTCAGGTTGGAAGAGACCTCTTCAGGTTATATCTGCTATATCACCTCCAACTTTCAGGACTCTTTCTTGCCTCAAGATGCTGACCTTGTAGATTCTCAGGATTTATTGCTGGTGGTTTTCTTTCTACTGCAATTCTTCCATCCCTCTGATTCTTTCATCCATTTTTTCACTTGTGAAATACATCATATTTTCCAGTAAAAGGGCTTAGTTTTTAGATAGCATTATACAAAGAAGAGGAAGGGAACTAACATTTATTACACCTAGTGCATGGTCAGCAGTACCCTAGGCACTTCATGTATGATCTCGTTTAACCCTTATAATAATGAAATATGCAGTATTATTCCACTTACAAATTAGCTAGGTTAAGGAATATACCTAAAGATACACAGAACAAGGATTTAAAATGAGGATTAATTTCAAAAGTTTTTAAAAAAATCTACACCACTCTTGACATATGAATATTTCCAAATTTAAAATCCTCATGAATGATGGAAGATTTGATTTCAGAAGGTCAACACACAATGCAATATACAGATCATGTTTCACAGAATTGCACACTTGAAATCTATATAATCTCTCTAACCAATGCCACCATAATAAATTTAATGAAAAAATAATAAATAATAAAATCTGCATGAAAATATTTAGCTGTACTGAAAATAGTTCACACTCAGAACAAGGTTTTCCCTTGATAGATTATTTCTCCAAAAAGATCCCCAGAAACTGCTTAGGGTGATGAGCCCAAGTGATCTACCTCCTTAGGAATTTATTTATTTTTTGTTGTTGTTTTGTTTTTGTTTTTCTGTTTCCTCATTATTTATTTATTATTTATTTATGTATTTATAAGTTTCTTTATCTTTATTGTTGAAAATATTACAGATGTCCCCTTTTAATACCCATTAATCCCCTCCACCCTGCATCCACCCCACCCCCAGACCTTCCCCAGTTCAGTGTCTGTGTACATGGATTATGCTTACAAACATATAAGTTCTTTGATTAATCTCTTCCCACCCACTTCCCCCTCCCTATCTTCCCTCTGACATCCCTCAGTCTGTTCCATGCTTCTATGTCTCTGGATCCATTTTGTTCATCAGTTTATTTTGTTTATTATATTCCACATATAAGTGCAATCATGTGGTACTTGTCTTTCTCTGACTGGCTTATTTCACTTAGCATAATACTCTCCAGTTCCCTCCATGCTGTCCCAAAGGGTAAGAGATCCTCCTTCTTTATAGCTGCGTAGTATTCCATGGTATGAATGTGCCACAGCTTTTTTATCCACTCACCTACTGATGGGCACTTGGGCTGTTTCCAGATCTTAGCTATTGTAAATTGTGCTGCTATGAACATAGGGGTGCATAAGTTCTTTGTGATTGGTGTTTCAGGATTCTTTGGATATATTCCTAGAAGTGGGATGACTGGGTCAAATGGCAGCTCCATTTTTAATCTTTTGAGGAAACTCCATACTGCTTTCCATAGTGGCTGCACCAGTCTGCATTCCCACCAGCAGTGTACCAGGGTGTCCTTTTCTCCACACCCTCGCCAACACTTGTAGTTTGTTGATTTGTTGATGGAGCCATTCTCACAGGTGTGAAGTGATACTTCATTGTGGTTTTAATTTGCATCTCTGATGATTAGTGATGTTGAACATTTTTTCATGTCTCTTGGCCATCTGTATGTCATCTTTAGAGAAGTGTCTATTTAGGCCCTTTGCCCATTTTTTAATTGGATTGTCTTCCTTTTGTTAAGTTGTATGAGTTCTTTATATATTTTGGATATTAATCCTTTATCAGATAGGTTGTTGGCAAATATGTTCCCCCATACAGTGGGCTCCCTTTTCATTTTGTTGATGGTGTCTTTTGCTGTGCAGAAGCTTTTTATCTGGTGCAGTCCCATTTATTTGCTCCTTAGATTCTCTTGCCCTAGGAGATGTAACAGCAAACATATTGCTCCTTAGGAATATAAATCTTAATTCCTTCTTGTCCCTTCAAACTGGAATACTATCCACTTCAAAGCCTACTTTGGAATGAACTGTGTGCCCCCGGAATTCACATGTTGAAGATTGGGCCTTTTGGAGATACTTTAGATGAGGTCCTGGTGGGACCTTCATGATGGGATTAGACTTTATCTTGAGATAATGGAGGTTACACTTCAAAGCCTCATCAACAAGACTCTTGATTTTTCTCCCAGGAGTGAGAAAAGTGGGTTCCCTTGGGTAGACTGATTCACTCTGCTTATCTCTACTGTTCATCCAAGGGCATGACAGGGTTAACTCAGTCCCCATTTAACCTCTCAGTACCATCTATATATGGCCTGGGAGGAGAGTTCATTTTTAATATCCCACGTCCCCTAATCCATTATCCATGATAATCCATTGTGTCCCATAAACTTCTTTTTAAAGATCAAGTGACTCTGAAATCCATTTATTTTCAGCATCCTAAATTAAAGACTATTAATCAGAGGTATAAGTGGGCCACTATTCAGAGTTTCGCATGGAGCCTGTTAACAAAGTACCAGACCAGCAATGGCCTATGTGCCAGGTGGGTCAAAATGTGGAACAAATCACCCTGGTGGCTGCTCTTCCCTGAGCTCTTCATTCTAACTTAGCTCCGGACTCCTGCTTGGCCTGCCTGCCTTCCCAGAATCCCATCGAGGAATTAACAGAACTCAGCCCTCCCGAGAGCTAAGTGGACCTTGGACTTTCTGGTGAGGGCACCATTCATGCTCATCCTTAGCTGAAACACTCCGGGAAATCACCTGAGGTCTTTGAACTCTCAGAGAAATAGAAAAGCAGCTGTTTTTATTAAGCAAAAGCACCATACTCCAGGCTAAGTGTCCATTTGTCCTTCATATCCTCATTATTGAGAAAACGTATCAGACTACCCCCAAACGGCCACAGATACGAGTGGTAACTGTGAAGCCTCTTTGCTTCAAGAAAACCCCAAGGTCATGACTATAGCTCCCTCTACAGACACCCAGTTAAGAAAAAAGATAATCATTTCTGAACCGCTCAATAAAAGAAATTGAGATTCCATAATAACTAGAAATACTACATTAGTATTATCTTTTATTAGGATTTTCCTTTGCCCGAGGAGCTGGATTAACGTGAACACAGAAAAACTCCTGACTCTGATCACGAGGCGAGGCTTTTAAATTATTCATTATGCAGTTACTAAGAGTTCTTTGGTTAAGAAAAAAAAGAAAAAGAAAGAAGCCTTCTTCTAAATAAAAACTCATTTGCAGAATAGACAAAAATCCCTGCACTTTTTATGTCTTTCCTGAGTGTCTACTTAATATAAGATGTCTTCATGTGCATTCTATGTACATGAGTACATTTGTGATGGTTGAAATATCAGTCAGGAGACTGAAAGAGAGACAAAAAGTAATCAAGTGGACCCCAGGGACCTGAGGAGTGATTTGTTGTGCCCTAAGCATCAGGCCTGAGAAGATAGTGTTGCTGACTCTTACGAAACAAATGTTTATGTTCCCCTCAGATTCCTGAGTTGAAGCCTCATCTCCAAGGTGATGGTATTTGGAGATGGGGCCTTTGGAAAGTCAAGTGGATGGGGCCCTCGTGATGGGATTAGTGATTTTAAAAGATGGGATGCCAGAGAGTTTACTCACTGTCCCTTCTCAGTGAGGACATAGTGAGAAGGCAGCTTCTGCAATTCAGAAAGAGAGCTTTTGCCAGAAACTGAACCCTACCAGAACCTTGATCTTGAACTTTCTAGCCTCCAGAACTGTGAGAAAACAGACCCATTCTATGGTATTTTGTTATGATGGCCTGAGCCCACTAAGACAATGACTCATTACTGACAGGTAATCATGATACAGGGGCACTGGAAGCATCGCCAAGGAGATGATGCGGGAAAGCAGGACCAATGAATTATTATACTTTCCCTTCTATGCACATTCTACCTAAGGAATGACCTTTGTATAAGGGCTTATTCTTCATGTTTAAACTTCACTTCAGGGAGCAACACTCAATGAAAATGTCCATAAAGGTAAAAATCAAACAGATGCTGGTAAGCCTTCAGGAAGAGGAGTGCAAGCCTAGGTCTGTCTCGTGACCTTGGTCCCCATTCTCCTGTTTCCACACCAGCTCCCAGCCAACAGGCCCTTGCAGTGCCATCCCTCACTCGAGTCCCTCATGCCTTCCCTGCCTGCCTTTGCAGGGGGTTCTACCTACCCTTGCTCTTTTTAAGCCCTGCCACTACAACACTGTCCACAACAGTGTCTCCCTATCACTCTGTCACTTACAAGGATCCGACTTGGACCCTCATTTCCCTTTTATTAGCAAATATAACCTTGGGCAATGCATAATGACATCGATTTATAAAATAGATTGTAGTTAGCACCTTCCTCTTAGGTTTGTAATGAGAATTTAAGGAACGAATATGTAGAAGACAACTGGGCACTATGCTTGGTGAAATGCTCATCCGATATCCCCAGAAGGAAGAGGGCAGGGAGTGGTGGTGTGTTTCTAAGAGGGGGGCCTTCTAGGGGTAGAGCAGAAACCCTGGAAGATAGTATAGGGGAGTCACATGGCACCTCCCTCCTTCTGAGTGAGACGTCAGCCTAGTCACCGCGGCCCTGCCTTGTGGACCACTGCTGCATCTCCAGCTGCCTGGAGCATGTCTGCTGCTACTCTTGATTAAACAGCCAAAAGAGGATATTCACAACAAGCATTTTCTAGTTTTTGCCTGAAAGCAACAATTTTTTTTTATTATTGCTACTTCCCTTCCAATTGCTAGTGCTTTTAATGAAATGCAATTGTAATGTTGTCCCAGGGTGATGGGCCTCTACAACTGACTAATATCCCCAGATCCTATTTCTTTTATTAAAAAACAAGTGGGACACAGGCTCATCTCATGAATGTTAATGTGATCAAGATGGTTGCCCACTGGAAAAATGTGTTTCCATTGCGTCGTGAGAAAACGTGCCTTGCCACATCAAACAAAAGGAAATCAATAACCTTCAAAGGATTAGAGTTCCCAGAGGTTGTGTGGGACAAGAGAGGTAATACCATTTTATCAAAATAGTGTTTTTGAAAAAAATATTTTACAAAACTATCTCCTTCCCTGTATAGGACAGGTTTAGTTGAGCATTTTATTTTTCTTGTCAATGAAGTGTCAGTGATTTGACCAAAATGTTGACAGGACACTCAATTTCCAGTCTCCACACACACTCTGCAAGCTTGCTTAATGATCAGCTAAGTATCTTCCTCAAAGACTGGGCATCTTCTTAAGTGGGAATCCGGCCAGGGCATTTATTTAATCTTTATAGACTTAGTTCTCTCTCGAATCCAACTTCTCTTTGCTCCCACCACCACCAAGTGACTCCGACATGCTTGGGTGCCCCATGCTCTTTGTCACATGCCCCTCCCAAAGGACAATCAGATCCCTGCCTCTTTTCTCTGTCTTCCCATCTTAGCATCAAGAAGAGATCCCTACAATCTACCTTGATTAAGCAAAATGAGAACAGCCAAGGTCAAAGTGAGTTAGCAAATGCTCCCCATGTGACACAAACAGGGTGATAGACAACTGTGCATGCACTTTATCCGGACACAAAATGAAGTATTTACACTGCGTTTATTGATGAACACATCTCTCCCGCCAATGGAAACCAAGCATTAGCATTGCAGCCTGCAGAATCTTAATGTTATATGAAGTGAGTTGTTTTATTAGCCTTGGCCTATGACTCTGGGAGAGAAGCAAGTCAGAGAGGAGAGGACTGTGCACTTGCTCAACCACGTATTGATTGAGTACTGTCATGTGCCAGGTAGATGCTGCCAGGTTTTCTAGAAGAATAAAACCAAGTCACTGCCTCCACTCTACAAGGACAGGCTCTTGTGGCCAAGATAATACTCATGTTCATTTCCCTTGACTACTAGACAGTAAGGCACAAATTACCAAAAGTTTTACTGGTCAAGTGACGGAACCCAGGATTGGAGGTAGGAATTCCTTTGCAGCCACTGAGATAGTTGTGACCAGATATGAAGTCTTTCTTTTTTCAGGGGAGAACATGAACACAGTCTCCCACTACCACAGATTATGCAGTCCAGTTTCCCGTGTTTGGGGAAATCACAGGGGCCAGCATATCCAGAGTGCAATGGATAAGCCTCGCCCTGGGAAAACCACCTTCACAATCATGGTATATATCCCTTGCCAGGTAAGTATGATGAAGTCTTTCTTTATTACATATGCGTTAGCTAGTTACTAGCATCAAACTACCCAGTTCTCTGATACACCCTCCCCCGAAAAAAAAAAAAAAAAAAAAACATTTCCAACTAGCATCCATAGAAAAGGAAATAGTTTGAAAACCCAGCCAGAGACATGCAGACAAGAATGACAAGATGCATGGAGCTCCGGATATTACTATGGCAGGTTCTATGGACTGGAATTCCAAAACCATTCCCAAGCCCATTCCTCTTGCCTTCCTCTACCACAGAGACAGGAAAGATAAAATATTTTATTTCCTAGGCTCGCTTGTGGCTAAAAGTGGCTATGCAACACAGTTCTAGCCAATAGATAAAAGAAAAACTGGGCAGGGCTTTCAGGGAAAATTTTTAAATGGACAAATTCAGCTAGCATAGCTCATTATTCCATTGGCCTTCAGCCCCTCTTCCTCCCTCCTTTCCTTTCCTTTCCTTTCCTTTCCTTTCCTTTCCTTTCCTTTCCTTTCCTTTCCTTTCCTTTCCTTTCCTTTCCTTTCCTTTCCTTTCCTTTCCTTTCCTTTCCTTTCCTTTCCTTTCCTTTCCTTTCCTTTCCTTTCAAACAGGTATGATACCTAGAGATGCAGCAGCCCTCTGGATACCATGAAAATGAAAACCACTTCCCAAGGATGGAGAGGAAGAGATAAACAGGACATCTGGAATTGCTTTACTTGTCCAGCATCTACACCCAGATGCATATGACAAATGTGGCAGATAAATCCCTTACTTTTTTAAGACCTGTCAGTTAGGTGTTCTGTTACCTGCAGCTAAATACAATCCTGATGGATACACTTAACTCCAAGTATGCAATGTTTTCTAGCTCTGCTCTGTTCTTCTGCCATTTGTCCCACTAACAGGTGTTTGTGATATTACTACTGCTGTGATATTAGACAAAAAGCCATCTTTTGCCAAACTTCCTGAAAACAGTGAATCATGATGATTGTTCTAATTTAGTTTGCTCTTAAATTCTAAAACTTCCACTTTTGCCCTTTCTTAACTTGGTGAGATTCAGCTTGTGATTTTTCTGGGTTTATTCTAAACCTCCTTTTCTTCCTAAGACACCACATCACTTTTGTAAACAAAGTTCTTACAGTTTCCACCTGGAGACAGCCATAGGGGCCAATTCCATCTCCTCTTTAATTATGAAGCTTAGATATCTTGAAAGACCCTCTTCTCCACAGAACCTTTTCTACAGGCAATAGTTTTCTCATCCAGAACTCTTCTAATACACTCCACAAGCTAGTTGAAGGACAACAGCTCCTGCTAAAGGTCCATAAATATTTGATGGTCTGATCTTAACTGTTCCTAAAGATGGAACCACTTTGGACAGTATCAAATTGTCCCCACGGACCCTTCTATCTGAATTGTTGGCTCTAGTCACTTTATTTACCATTTGTGGCATCCCACCTTCCCTTGAGGAACCCAACATCAATCAATAAGAAGCAATTTGTCAAACACATAACATGCAGCTTACTTGTAATTATCTTAAAACCACAGTGTCCGTGTGCTATGCCTGTGGAAGTGACTGAAAAGCACCACAGCTTAAGGCTGTAATGTTACCTCAGAGAGAAGGCAGACATTGCCCTGTGTTGGCCCCACCTCTCTAGAAATAACATCAACAAAGAGAAAGAGTAATAATACCTAACAAGCACATGGCACTACTATATACCAGGCTGTTCTGAGCACTTTAGCTAATGTAAAGTAAGTACTGTTATTACCCCTCTTACACAAATGAAGAAAATGAGACACAGAGAAGCGCAGATACCAATGATGGAGCTGAAATCTGAAAGCAGACAGATAAGTTTATATTTTACCGCCTGTGGTGGACAGATTTTAAGATGGGCTCCCATGGTTCTTGCGTCCTGGTGTTAATTACCTTGTGCAGCCCCTTCCCTGTGGATGTGGACTCGACCTGTGACTCGATTTAACAACTAAAGCAAAGGTGATAGTATCACATAAGGAACTGGGAATAGCCTCTGGCCAATCACCCACAATGCAAGGAACGGAGGCCGTCAGTCCAGCAACCCTCCAGGAATGGAATTCTGCTGACATCAAATGAGGTTGGAAGTGAGTCCTTCCCCAGTCAAGTTTTCAGGTGAGACTGAAGCCCTAGCCTGCACACCTTGTGAGAGTTCCTGAAGCAGAGGACCCAGCTAATCCAGGCCTGAACTCCCGACTCACAGTCAGCATGTGTTGTAAGTTACTACGTTTGTCTTAATGTGTTACACAGCAATAGATAAATTATATACTGCCTCTTGCTGAAGGTAACTCTTACTTTGGAATGTAAATCTGGAGCATCAGAAGTTGTTGCTAAATGAGAAAACATTACCGTTGTTTCTGGTTAAAAGTTGGAGCGGGGGAGGGGGCCGGGGGTAGGGTGATGTAGCAAAGGGAGTCCAGGTGGACATACAGAATCAAATCAATGATGTGATGTCTGTGAGAAGAAGAGTGTTGATTGCTGTCAATCCCAGTATACCCCTCTGACCTTGTTAATACCCGACCTTGAATCTATAGAGAAAACTACTGGAAGAGAGCAGACCAGTAAAGGGATGTACCTCATGTACTTTTGAAACAATTTGCAACATCTCAAACAGTTTCTAAAAGCTTGACTTTTAAGAATTATATGACTTTTGCTGCCTCGTAATATTACATATAATGAGTGAGCATTTGGAATCTAAGAGATAAGAAAAAACTGATGACCCCGAATGAGGGAGAAGCACAGGGGTAAGTAACCCAGGTCCAGGGAGGCGTCGGCTGGGGCAAAAGCGAGCATCTGAAAGTAGGACCTCAGGAGGGAAGTGCGGGGATGAGCTGGCCTCAGTAGGTCAGGCAGGTGTCAAAGGCTGGATTAAGCCATTGGTTCAGAATCCAGGGAGAAAGTCATTGGCTGGGTGACAGGACCACAGAGTAAGAACAACTTGATCAGAAACACTGGCTACCAAGCCCCGAGCACCAGCAGAGGGAAAGGCCTTGATGACTATAAACTCCCCTTGGCCTCAGCCGGGTCAGTGGCATCCACTTCAGGCCATATCAGGGAATGGTCTTCAAGCAAGGCTGGCCGAGAGTCAGATGGGGGAGAGGAATGAGAGCCCCTAACTGGAGAAAAGGTGAGGGGACTATTCATATTTTGCCCATTGGCTCTGCTGTATCACTAATTCACATGATGATCTTTCTGGACAGTTCGTCCCCAGGAAACGTATGGAAGGAGTGCAAGAACCAAGCATAGACTCGGAGTGCTGCAATGGATCTGGGGGGCCATCTCCCCATATCATCGCATTAGACAGACTAAGAGAAAACGGAAACCTAGAGAGGTTAGTAGCAGGTCCAAGCTCTCAAAGCTAGTTAGTGGCCGTCTCAGCCAGGCAATGCTTCCTCAGTGCTTCCCTTGCCTATTAATCAATGGGGATTTGAGAGCCCGAGCACTCAGCACTTTGCAGACAAGTGACACTGTGTAGTTAAGTGCTAAATTGCATAGACAGGCTGTAGCGCTGGAGGACTTCAGAAGATAAATGAAAGAGTACTGGGGTAATTAGAGAAGACCCATGGAAAGGGTTCCACGCAACCCAGGCCATGATGAATGAAGAGCGCCCATTTATTTTTCTAACCAGTCCGCACTTAATCAGCATCTCTAGGCTCCTCCTCACCAAGACAAGGACCTTCAGCACTTTAACTTCTCCCCAAATTGCCCCCACTTCTCACTTCCATATGTTTGTCTACTATGTTATGTACGAGAGTTTGAAAAGACAGGAGAAATTAGCTTATTATTTTGATAATCAATGCAACATGATTTAACAGCGGGGCCAGCATCGCCTCTTCCTGAAGCACGTGTCACTCTCTCAGCCAGGGTCTGAGAGATGTGACACTCCGGCCCTTGTGCGTCTCCCGGGGCCTGTCCCCCTCTGTCCCCCACGATGCCTCGCCTGGGGAAGGGCTCCAGGCCTGACTCCCAGTCCTGAGAGGGCTGCCTGCGTAGATGTGAGCGCCGTGCTTCTGTGGGTGGCGGGTCCTTCCTCACTGCTTGCTGGAGATTGTTCTCTTTGTTCCCTGCGTTCGGCAGTTTTATTACAGCTATTACATCGTCATTTGGCTTGTTCCTCAGTTCATTCAGGTCTCTGTTCAGATGCCGCCTCTTCAGAAAGACTTCCCTCAACCCTTATCTAAAACAGCTCCTCTGAACGTCCTTTACTGCGATTTACTTTTCCCTCATAGCACTTATCTAAGCATGAATTTACGTTACATAGATAATGTGTGTGTGTGTTATATTACACATGTACGTTATACATGCACATTACATATGTGCTCCCTCACTGAGTCCCCTAGAACAGTGCCTGGCAATAAATAGCTCCATAAATAGCTACTGATAAATCAAATGATTGCACCTAGATGTGGGTTTTGTGGTCAAATTTATCCTGCTCAGCACTTAATATTGAAGCTCTTTCAACCTTAACATCCAGTGGAAATATTGGCTATTTCCTGTGTTAAGGGCTTTAGTCAGGGTTTCTCTAAAGAAACAGAACTGATAGGATACATATACTTGCATATACACACAGAGACAGACAGAGACAGGCAGAGACAGAGACAGAGACAGAGACAGAGACAGAGACAGAGACAGAGACAGAGACAGAGAAAAAGGTTGATTTCAAGGAATTGGATGATGCAATTGTGAAGGCATAGTTAAGTCCAAAATCTGTGGGATAGGTCAGCAGGCTGTAGACCCAGGGAAGACGTGCCATTCAAGTCCAAAAGCATTCTTCCAGCAGAATTCCCTCCTCTTCTAGGGACCTAAGTCTGTTTCTGTAAAGGCCTTCAACTGATTGGATGAGGCCCACCCACATTATGGAGGGTAATTTGTTTTACTAAAAAAATCTACTGATTTAAATGTTAATCTCATCTAAAATATACCTTTACAGAAACATATAGAATAACGTTTCACTACTCTTTGTGCAGCAGGGCCTAGGGAAGTTGACACATAACAATGACCATCACAGACTCCCACCTTGGTAGGACTCTTTGTGCCAGCCAGCCTCATTTCCATTTTGCATAGATGCTTCTATTTGCTCCTTGAGCTGCTCACTTCCAGGTGGCTGCTGCCTCTCGGATGTCCAGTGGAGTTATTTCATGACCGATTCTCTGGCTTCCAGCAAAAATCCCAGTGTCCCACCAGGAGCGGGACAGGCCCTGCAGACTTTCCCAAGCAGTCCCTGAAGGCCCTTGCCCACCACCGTATCTGGTCATGAGCCCTTATGACTTCAATGCCTCCTCTCATCACCATGAGTTTACTCTACATTCAGGTTCACAGAAGTCTTCCTCATTTTTGAATGGGATTGTATAATTATAAAAATCGAAAACAATGTCTCATCTTACACAGTGGGAGAAGGTGGAAAAGTGTTTACACGCTCGCTCTGACATCCGATTGGAAGACGGTAGGAATCAAATAGGAAAGCTGGGAAGGAGAAGCTGGGACACAGATGGGAGCAAGCATGTTATATGCAGAAGAAAGCCAAGAGCCCTTCTTGAACATTCTAATATTTGGGCACCCGCCATGTGCTAGGGGCGGTGCACGATGCTGGAGACAGTGATGCACATGACATATGCATTCCCATTCCTGTGAGCCCCACAGCTAGACTCAGGTGAGCACCTCCGGCAGAGTGGGGAGTGGGGTTTGATAGCACAGGGTCAGAGTAAAAGCACCTTGGAAGTGTGATAAGGAGTTTGACCTGTGTTCCTAAAACACAAAGCTGCAGTTTTGGGGGGCTGGGGATTACACACTGAAAGCTATATTTAAGCAACAGGATTTGATAGTGGAAACCTAGAGGCAGGGCATCAGCCAAGAGTAGATGATGCAACTCCTGGTTTGCCTTGGACAGTATAAATTTATGCCTCTTCTCCCGGTGTATCTATTTATAGCACCCTTTTCACTTTCCAAGTGTCCTATTTGGATGATAAATGACCAAGTCACCTAGCTAGAAGCCCAAGAGCATGAGCTTCTTGAGGGTAGGGCCGGTGGTCTCTTTGCCTCTGTGCTGGACCACACGGTGCCCGACACTTAACAAATGTTTCACTGTCAAAAGAATTAATGCTTCTAACACAAGAATCCGAAAGAGCAGTTATTAAGGTAGCAAGGGACTGAAGGTAATGCAGTTCTGTGAAACCAGAGCTTCAAGGAGGTGGCTGTGGGTGACAGAAGCTAGTGCCGCAGGGAGAGCAAGACTAGAAGGAAAATGAACATGGGCATCTTGGAGACACAGAAACCCCAGGTCTAGGGCCAGGAAAGTACAAGGCCTGCGTGAAACACCTCGGGCCCAAAAGTAAGAAAGTTCTGAAAGACTAAGTGTCAAAAGCACACAGGAGCTGGCTCCACGGGGCCCCACTGGCCGCGTTCGTGCTGATTTGAGCATCAGGAAGAATAAAGATGACTAGGGATTATAAAGCAGAAGAAAAAAGAAATCTTGAGTCCATGCTGGTATTGAACAAAAAATGAGCAGGAGAAGCTCTATTTTACATCATAACACCAGCCAATAAATGTAGAAGGAACAAGAAAATTGCCACCTTGCAGCCGTGGTGCAATACTTGGAGGGGGCAAGGGGAACCGATGCGTGCGCTGAACCACCGAGGGCGGGGTCGCTGGGAACAGGCCGTTCACTCACGTGGTCCCAAAATAGTACTTGTTAACTGCAAATGGAGACAAGATACTTTTACACAGTCACCAAATGAATAATGGGACAAAACTGACGCGTACATCGCCGTGTGATGCAAGTGGATACACGCAACATCATTTATGTAGAATTCCTGCCGAAACAGAAAACAAAACAGCATTTAACCTGACTCTGAACGTGAGGAAACAATCAGGTGAGCCCGGAATGAGGGGCATTCTATAAGACAACTGGCTGGCCTGAACTCTTCAAAACTCAACTGCCATGAAATGCCACAGAAGGAGAATGGAACATTCTAGAATCTTGATGAACAGAGATCAGAGAAACAAAACAGTCCCAAATAATGCATGAAATGTATTTGTGTCCTGGATTTACAAACAACAACCAACGAAAAAACTTCAAAAGCTATTTTGGGGGACAACTTGGGGTTTTGAATATGGGCTGTTTATTAAATAACGGTCTTATTGAATCAGCGTTAAATTCCTTGAATGACTTTTTTAAGGAAATACATGTTTAACCACTTAAGGTGGAGTATTTAGAGTGAAGCACGTAGGTGAAATGTGATAAATACAACCTTTTTTCAAATTGTTCTGGTAGAATACACGTGTGCGTGCGACACATGCAGACACACACACAGGGGCATCAAATGTGGCAAAATGTTAGCAGCCTGGTGAAGTAAGGTGAAGGAGAGATGGGTGTTCCCTGCATTATTCTTTCAGCTTTCCTATGGATTGGAGACTTTTCAAAATAAAAAGAGGGGGAATTTTAAAAACAGGAAAAGAACAAAAAGCCTGGAGGAAAAGCCATGTGGTGACAATGAAGGGGGCACCTGCCGAGCTTCGGGGAGGGCTGGGGGCAGCTGATTCTCTCAGAGCTAGAGAGAAATCCATTGCCACAGGTCAAGGAGGGAGCAGAAAGAAAAGAGGGAAAAGCCAAGACTGTCAACACAAATAAGGTTGGAGAAATAAGACAGTAACCAAAGGAGAAAACAGGAGCAAGCGCAAGTTTTTGGCAATGTTTTTAAAACCAGAAGAGCTGTGGGACGGTTTAGAGTCACCGAGTGGAAATGAAGTGGCTGGTGACAGTGAGCGGGGCAGGAAGAGCCAAGCTGACAACGTCATCTCAGACGTGTGTGCGGAAGTCACCTAGGTCACCTGAGGCACTCTTCCTCTGGGACTAATAGTTTGGAGCTTGTTCCCTGCCCCCAACTCCCACCCCTAAAATCTGCACTGGAATTTCCTCCATAAATAGGGAGAGGTCATTTCTCATCCCCCTGCAGGCACCCCAGCGTCCGGCTCCTGCTGACCGCTACAGAAAGTGGGCGAGAGACTTCTACAGGGGTTCCCCTAATGCTCATTTATTCATAATTCCCTGAGCGGCCACTTACACTAGACAGTCACTGACACTGTTTCCCTAAGCCCCTTTTCAGGTCACCTCTTCGTCTTTCCAAGGCCATGAGTCCCAGCACAGTGTCCCCAGCACTTCATTGCCAACTTTTTTGTCCTACAGCTGTGAAGCATGGTGGAAAGCTGGAAGCACAGGGCATGAAGACAAGTCCAAAGCGGAGGCAAACTCGTCTCCGAGGAGGGAGGTGATGGTTTCCCAGGCAGCTCTGAGAAGGAAAGGCTGCTGTCATTTCCACTGTGTTTTAGAGGCTCTGATGACACAATAGATCCTACGAAAAGATTTATCTTGGAAAAAACGGCAAAGGTAGGAGCAGGAGAATTTTTATTTAAATTTTTAATAAATCGCCCGGCCAGGCGTGGCTCAGCGGTTGAGCATTAACCTAGGATCCATGCGATCGGGGTTCGATTCCCGGCCAGGGCACATGCCCGGGTTGCGGGCTCGGTCCCCAGTCGGGGGCGTGCAGGAGGCAGCCGATCAATGACTCTCATCATTGATGTTTCTATCTCTCTATCCCTCTCCTTTCTTCTCTATGAAATCAATAAAGATATATTTAAAAATAAATAAATAAATAAATTTTTAATAAATCGCTTACCAGAAGTCAAATATGAAGTGACACATGTACGCAGTTTAAAATGTCAAATAATACTAATAAGCTTATGATAAAAAAACACACAACACTCCCACTTTCCTTTCTTTTCCACTCCTGAATTCCATCATCTATCAGCTGTGTTGTATATTTAAGGCTATAGTCCTAAATAATAGGCTTATACTAATACTTCTTGCTTATTTTACATATTATCTCTTCATTTTCTTCAATTGAAAATGAATATTTAATATTTTCTCACCACCACCACCTCCCTGCAAACACATACACTAAATCCACGCCTCCTCTTCCCATCCTCCCAATAGAGTTATATCACAATTTCTGGTTAAATCGATAGTCATGGTTTACATTTTTATTTATTGCATTTGTCCCTAGAAAGAAATCTGTTGTCTGTCCTATGGATAACTTTTTAACTTTGCTACATGGATATAGCAAAAATTAGCTATTTATTTCAAGACAAATCTAACAGAACCAGGGCTTGTAATCATCTTTCATAGATTGCACAGCAGAGGGTCCATCATTCTGGGGCCGATCAAGAGATATTATTTGTGTGTTTGTGCAAGTGCCTTTTTCAACATTAGTACATGAAGTGGATGAATTACAGTGTGTAGCTGCTCCAGAGGAATCCACTGAAAAGTGTTCACAGACTATCAGCTGGGTAGGAATGAGACTAGCTCACTGCAATCAATTGTTTAATATTAAGAGAGATATGCAAATCATTTCCCTGACCCTTGGGGAACATCAAATCTTCCTGTTAGTGCTACAACATACTCAGACTGACTGTACTGAGTTGTATAGTGTTCCCCCAAATTTATTTCACCTGGAACCTGTGAATGTGACCTTATTTGGAAATAAGGTCTTTGTAGATGCAATCAAGTTAAGATGAGGTGGACCCTAAATCCAGTATGAATGATATTCTTCCAAGAAGAGGCAAACTTGGACACAGGGGTACATACACGCAGGGGACAAGGTTATGTGAAGACTGGGGCGGAGATTGGAGTGGTGCGTCTACAAGTCAAGGAACACCAGGCATTGCCAGTGAACACCAGTGAGGAAGAATTCTCCCGAGTCTTCAGAGGGAGCCCAGCCCTGCCGATGCCTTGAATTTGGCCTTCTAGCCCCCAGAACTGTGAGAGAACAAAATTCTATTGTTTGAAGCCATCCAGTTTCTGGTACTTTGTTCCAGCAGCCTCAGCAAACAAATACACTGACCAAGTCACAATCCATTGCCAACACAATTTCACACCCACCACACTGCCCGCTCCACGAGGGCAGCGGCCATGTCTATACTGATCATGATTCTAACCCCACCACTTTCAGCAACGTCTGGTACCTACAAAGCACTCAACAGAGTTTGGCTAAATACAAGAGGAATGAGTTCATTTGATCCTCACAGTAGCTTCTATTTTACATTTGACTAAGCATCAGCCCAAAGTCTCACAGCAGGAGGTGAGCAGGTCCAGGCAGAATCCATCCCTGCACTCCCAGTGATGTGCTGTTTTGCTCCTAAGTGTGCACCTTATGTTCTGGGCCCACAGTTTGCGGCACCAAGCCTGAAATTTTCCCAGATTTCCTGAGTGTGAGGTCAGTCGGCCTGTGGAGTATCTCAAGCCTATGGGAACTTGCCCTGATGTAGCAGAGCCTCCTTAAGTTGGATCATTGATCTTTCATACCAGTTTTGGTCTGGCAGCCACATGGGAGCTCCAAGTTACCAAAAGAGCAAAATTCCTTGGAAAAACCCAGTAAATGTGGTTCCTTACTCTTTTCTGAACCAAGAACCCAGCCTACATGTGACTTCATACAGCTCCAGGTAAATGATAGGATAAAAACAGTCATAAGTTGACAAACTGAGCTGACCTGCTCAAGAATGTGGGGCGAAGGTCACGTAATAATCCCCAGCACTGGTCAAGACACCTTAAATGTCACCAGGGACTCTGGTGAATTGCATTGTTAGACGTTAACCATCAACAACCTGGAGCTGTTATCCAGATTCTTGGCAACAACTGACAATTTAAAATGTTTCAGATTACTATGGAAACAGAATCAGAATACCAGTTATTATCAATAATTTCTCACCTTGAAACTCAAATACAGCTCTGATTTCCATAATTACCTAAACCTGATTCTGAACAGTGCTTGTTAACACAAGGATCTTGTTACACGAGAGGCGAAGTCCAACTTGAACCACCACTCTCCATACCTGCCTGCCAACGGAGCCTCAGCTTGTTCCCAGGGTTCCTGCCAGGAGAGGAAAATGCACCCATTGTGCTGCAAATGACTCTGGGAACAGGGAGGAAGAATTGGATCATGTGTCAGAGACAGGAGGGTCTTACACTCTCAGACAAGCCCTGCATTGTGTCAGAGCTGGTTCTTAAAGGGCGTGAGTGACAAGCCAGCAACTCTGTCTTTCAGATCAAAAGTCCTACGTTACCTAACTATATGCTCCATCGTTTAATGTTGGCCTGAATGACGATGAAAAAAGTGCCATCAAAACTCTCCTCTCCTCTAGATCCATCAGTTTTGCCCCCAGAGTTCACAGTCTCCTTTTATCCCTGCGATGAGGAATATTCCGTATTGCCCTCTGTCAGACACTACGTGCAAGTCCAGGCCCGAAATATTCCTTGGTCAGAGCACCCATCGTCTTCCTTCAGCTGCCTTTCTACTAAGGCTCTTAGGATAGCTCTTTCCCCTCTACTGACGTACATCCTCAGATCTTTGTCCCCAACCTCCCCTTGACCCACGTTGCCATCTAGGTCTCACCCTCTGCCTTTCCTGTCCTCACGGCCAAGGGTCTGGAAGGGTGGTGAGCACCTACTAGCCCCCCCTCCCGTCCGGCTCCCGAGACCCCAGGATCAGTCCCCGTCCCTGCGCTTCAGGTACCGTGATGCCCTGACCGAGACTCAGGAATCAGCAAGGAGTACAATGGATTCTTCCCAAACCTCACTTGTTTTTAAGGCCTTAGTAATAACTCAAATTATTAATGACGCCTTGCTTTAAAACTCTCTTTCCATTTAGGTTTCACAAACTACTTTTTCTTCTGCCTGCGGCCACTCATTCTGCTTCATTTGCTGCTTCTTTTATCCCTCTTTGTCTCTCACATTTTAATGTTCCCTTAGGTTCGTCCTTGGTCTTCCTCTCCATGTCCTGTCTATATATCTTGGGGAATATTGTCCACACTCAAGGTTTTCTCTACCAAAAGAAAGGCAAATCTTTATCTATAATCCTTCCTTTCTGGGTTCTACACTCTAGTCATCTGGTTACAGGAGGTTTCCACTTAGATATTATATGTACTCAACAAAAGCAATGTGTTCAAGGATAAATGTTTTCCTTCCCCAATACTCTTCTTCTAATATCTCCTTTCCTTCTTTATGGAAATACTAGTCAAGCCACAGCCTGGAAGTCTTGTTTGACTTCTCCAACTTTATCTACCTCTCACCTACCCCAAGTTGACCACCAAATTCTACTCTCTAAAGCAGTGAACTCATCCCTTCATAACTACCTCAGTTTTGGCCTTCCTGATTTCTCACCAAGGACTGCAATTGCCTCCTAATGGCTTTCTCTGTACATTCTTGCCTATTCTAGTCTATGTCTCCACTAGGAGTTTATTTCTAAACATGCACATTGGTTTATAATCTTTCATAAACCAATTGTATAATGTATAAATGCTGGCTTTAAATCATTGAGTGGCTTGCCTCTATTGTCAATATATAGTTCAAAGTTCTTAGCATGACTATCAAGACTTTCATGACTTGGCCCTTACTACTTTTCTGAGTGTGTGTTTCAACATCCCCAAGTGCAGCTGCATTCCATCCAGACAAGATCTACTGTCCCTGTGTTTGCATCTTTCAACTTGTCATGTAGCTGGAATGCCTTGACCAGTTCCTCCCGGCCAATGACTCATGTCTTTCAAAACTCAGCTCAAGCATCCCCTCCTCCAAGAAGCCTTTCCTTTGACCCGCTCCCAAGATAAGGTAGCAGACTTTCCCCACCCCTTTTTATCTAGCTTTATTGAGATATAATTGACATATAACATTTTGATAAGTTTAAGGTGTACTAAGTGCTGATTTGATACACTTATATCCTGCAAAATAATTACCACCACAGCATTAGCTAAAACCTCCATCATGTCACATAATTCTAATTTAATTTTTTTTGCTGTGAGAACGTAGAAGATCTACTCTCTTAACAACTTTCAAGTATTTAATACAGTATTATTAACTATAATCACCATGCTGTACATTAAGTACCCAGAAGTTATTCATCTTATAACTGGAAGTTTGTACCCTTTGACCAATATCTCCCCATTTCCCCCACCTCTCCAGTCCCTGGCAACCACCATTCTAGTCTCTGTTTCTATGAGTTTGGCTCTTTTAAATTCCACATATAAGTGATATCCTACAGCATTTGACTTTCTCTGTGTGAATTATTTACCAATAGCAGCCTTTCTTATGAAACCCTGTCCTCACCGATAATATTCACCCTACGTTATAATCATTATTTGTCTTGACTTTCTTCCCTCACTAGATAGCGAGCCACTTGAGGGCAGAAATAATACTTTGTTCCTCTATCTGTCTTCTACTGCCTAGCCCAGTGCTTGGCACAGAGGGTGTTGAATAAATTTTTATTGGATACGTGAGCAGAATAAACAAAGTAAATATGGAGCAGTGTCAATAGCTGAGAAGACAGAGGACTATAGTTCTAGAGACTATAAGAAAAACAAATAGAAGATTCTATAGAGGTTATGTTTAGAGAGGAGTTTAAAGTTCAAGCTACTACATGTGGGGTTCATTACGTAAACAGATTGTATAAGACTGCAATAACTACTTTCATTCTATGCATATATAAACCTTAATATAAAAATCAGGCGAGCTCTGGGGCAGCACACTGAACAAAACAGATAATTCTGCCTCTCCACTCCACCCTCTTCTTGCAATTTACAGCTGATTATTTCAACACCCACTATATTCCAGGCAGTGTCCTTAGTGTTTTATAAGCATTTGCATTTACTCCTATTGTATGGAGAAAACAAAGTCTCATGGAGGTTAGGTAATTTGCTAAAGGTCGTGCAGAATACAGTAGGCAGAGCAAGGATTTAATCCAGAGCATGTCCAATTACCTTTCCTGCCCTTGACTACTATACTCTACCAACAACACAAATTTAACTTGAAAATCACTTGCCTTCTATTCAGATGTGTGGTTATTGGAACTTCCACATAATTCTAAAAGGTATGTAGGAAATTTATTTCAATTCTCCTTTTATAGATAGTACCATTAGCATGGGAGGAAGAGTTATAATAAAAACTGATCTAAGAATATAGAGTTTTGCAAGCGAGCGTTTGTGTTCCCAAACCATGGAAGTATGGCTATTCGTGTGATTGGTCACCCTCTCCTGGTCTTTGGAGCCTGGAGAATTCGGGGATGGAATGGCTTTGGGAGGTGAGGACTCTACCCTGAGCTAGTGCTGTGTGTAGGGTTAGCTCTGCCTCTTCTCACAGGGTGATGACACTCGGAAGGGGCGTGAGTATGGTAGGTATACAAGAGGCCACTTGCTACCCAGGGCAGCCAAGTTACTCAAGGTGTTCAGAAAAATAAGTCTGTATCCCACTGTAGTTCTCTGTAACAAATGAGTTCTGCTGGGGGAATGGGGTTTTACTGCAAGGTTCGCTTTGAGAGTAGAGCCAGAGTCTGAGAGAGACATAAAATGCAGCAGCCAAGGCTAGGGTAAGAAGGCAGCTGATTTTCAGTGCGGTTCCAGGAAGCCTTTCCAGACCCCCAGGCAGGGAACAATGTGTTTCAGTGGAAAACTAGACTTGGTCTATAGCACACCCTTCCCCATGATCTGATTCTGATCCTATGGAAACAATTTTACAGCTGTGTGACGTGCAGGTAACTGAGAGCAGTGCAAGATCGTTCTTGCCTGTAGAGGTGCAAATGAATTCTTTCCGGTGGCAGACACCCCTCCCCCCTGTGGAAAACCCAAGCTCGCCTCCATTTGCATTCATTTCAACCTTCCTTAACTCTTTTTCATTTTATTCTTTGTCTTACTCCTTACCAGTTATAACATCTGCTTGGTTTTCTCATTATGAGTAGAATAAAATCTTTAACATGCGTTTATATTATATCCTTTTGAGGATATATCCTTTTGAATGTATTTTGTGATGATGACTTCAGCAGGGAGGCCCTGCCTCTGGATCGGCCCTTTTTCCCTTGACCCAGCTCTGAGCTGGGCTCTGCAGTGTGCAAGTTCCCCAGAGCGAGCTCCAGGTTATGGCTCTTGATTTAGGAGCAGATAATGTTCACCCTCTGCAAGCTTGAGGGTCTCCGTGCCACACCCATGGGTTAACAAACAGTTCCCCTTTGACATCCTGTGCAAAAGCCGAGGTGTCAAATGATGCGCAGGAAGGCATGCCATTTTAATCCATTTATTAAAGTACAATTTATATACAATAGCATTCATCATTTTCAGTGTGCCGTTTGATGAGTTTCAACAAACGTATATAGTTGCCTACCATCACCACAATCAAGATATACAACATTTCCATCCCCCCAAAAGTTTCTTTGTGCCCCTTTGCCGTCGGTTCTTCTCTCCCCACCCGCAGTCCCCAGAAGCCACTGATCTGCTTTCTTCAACCATGAGGCTTGCCTTTTCTAGAACTTCATCTAAATAGGATCCTACGACATTTAGTCTTTTGTGTCTGGCCTGTTTCACTTTTGAGAGTCATCCACGTTGTTGTAGATATGAATACTTCATTCATTTTTATTGCTGAGTAATATTCCATTGTATGTACCGACTACAGTGCATTTATCCATTCACCAGCTGATGGACATTTGGATTGTTTCTAGTTTGGAGTTATTATGAATAATAATTAGTAGGATTACTGGGTCATACAGTAAGTGCCTGTTTAAAAGAAATTTCCAAACCTTTCCAAAGTGGCTACACCATTTTACATTCCCACCAACAATACATGAGAGTTCCAGTAGCTCCAAACCCTCGTCAACACCTCGAATCGTCAATCTTTTTAATTTCAGCTTTTCTAGTGGGTGTGTAGTGGTATCTCATTGTAGTTTTAATTTGCATTTCTTTAGTGATTAATGGTGTTGGGCATCTTTTCATGTATTTATTTCCCATCTGTACATCTTCTAGGGCGAAGTTTCTGTTGAGATTTTCTGCCCTTTTTAAATCAGGCTGTTTTTCTTCTAATTATTGAGTTTGAAAAGTGTTTTATATATTCTGAATACAAGTCCTTTATGAGATATGTGTTTTGCAAATATTTTCTCCAAGTCTGTGGCATAAGAAAGTCAGTACATTTTGACAAATAAGAATTTTCTAATTCAGAATCCCTGGAACTGCAAACCAGCATGCCATGTCTGTTGACGTCTGCAGAGCAGGACCCGCCTACGGGGGAGGAAAACGAACAGCAGGAAGTTCCAAAGTTTGGCCTCCAAAGAAGCTGCTCTCTGCTTTCACCCCAATCTCTTGATTTCCTTGTGTTTTATTTATTCCAGTTATTTTCTTTCCTAAGTTACTGCTTTCTGTAGCTATTGCAAGTTTAGGCAGAAACATGTACATGGAAAGTCTGTCTCTTTCTTTCCTGATGCAAATCAACATCTTAGCTTTTGTATTTCTTAGTGAACCCAAAATATAGTCTCAAAAGCAACAAAGCTACTCACATGGAAGTTGTTCCTAAGCCGTCCCAACTCAACCTCCGGAAGTCACACAATTGTTTCTAACTCCTTCTAGGGACCAGCCTCTGACTTCCTGGGTCTTTGGGGGAGATTAGAAGGAGAAAGTTTTCTTTTAAAGAGAGCACTGTAATATCCACTGTTTAATAAAGCCCTAGCTTCTGCTGGAAACACAAAGCACGGTCCCACTTTACATAGAGCTGAGCATCAAAGAGAGACCACAGGTTGGCACATGTATTACAGCTTTTCATCAAATCCATCTCTTCTCAAACATCCAGAGGGGAGAAAACTTGGATGGTTTTCTGGTAGCCCATGTTGGATGCCTCTGTAGACAAAGAAATTTTTCCTACTACCTCCCTTGGTTCTCTGGCTGGGGTCCCATAACTTGGATGGACAGAAGACACATTAACAGGAGAAAAGCATACAAAGTCATTCAATGTTAAGTTTTCCACAACACAGGAGGCTTCACAAGGAATCAGAGACCTGAAGAAACGGTTAAACCTGAGCGTTTTTATATTCTGTCTGATAAAGAGTGAACATTGTGGAAAAACAGGACAGAACAAAAGGGCAGGAGCTGAGGGGAGTAAACAGAGCGGAGGACTAGTCAGCGAGGCCCATTCTTTCCTATTCCTTTCTGTGTCCCTCAGTCTTCAGAGATAAGGGTGCTCCTTTTCTCCGGGTATGGCGAGGGCACCTCTCATGGGAGGACCTTATGACCTTCAGGGGAGACGAGAAGGTCAGAGAGCCCTTGCACCTGCATGTCTCAAATTCCTTCAGCTTAAAATAGTCAATATGCTAAGGGGCCCTATTTGGGGGGGCATGTTCTGAACCCTGTTACCTACCAATACCTACTCTCCTGTTCTTTCCTCCTAGAGAGGCCTCATTTTACTTAGGGCAGTAACACACCCAACTGAAGAAATTACACTTCCCGACCTCCCTCACAGAGAAGGGTGGCCATGTGACACAGCTCAGAAATACAACTTAAGTGGTTGCTGAAGGGACTTTTGAGCCCTCACACGCCGCCCTGAGGGAAAAGCCAGAGTCTCAGACCCCTGACCACTGAACCACCACCAGCTACTGTCTGCCTCTGGGCCTCTCAGCACAGGAGAAAAACAAACCCCAATTTGTTCAAGATGTGCTTTCTCTTGCCATGGGACACAATCCCTGGCTAAGTTCCTGGGTTCTAGTCTCCACCTCTTCTACTGACGAGCAGCGGGGGCTTGGGCAGGTCGCGTCCCCTCAAATGTTCCTGGGTGTCTTGATCCCTAAGAAAGGGAGCTGAAGCCCATACACGTTGTCGAACATGCTGTGAGATGCGGCCACGTGGGTGGGCTGAGGATAGTGTGTTAAGTGAAATAAATCAAGCACATAAAGACAAGTGCTGCATGATTCCATGACACGAAGTATCTAAAACAGTCACATTGATAAATTCAAAGAGTGGAATGGTGGTTACCGGGCTGGGTGGGAGCTAGGGGCAGGAGACGCAGGGGGCCATTATCCGGGCCTAAAGTTTCACCTAAGGAAGGTGAAGAGGTTCCGGAGATCCGCGTGCAGCATTGTACCCACAATCAATAAAGATTGTGCACTCAAATTTGTTAGGAGAACAGAGCTCATGTTAAGTGTTCTTACCACAATAAAAATTATTCTTTGTTGAAAATAAGGAGGTAAGGCATAGCTCCTCAGCACCACCCCAGCAGGAAGATTCCACAAGGCTGAATCATCATTTCATAGTATTTCAGGCGAAGTTTTTCCACATCAGATATGTCCGGTGACAGGAAACTGGGGCTTGACTGGGTTTTGCAGATGTCCATGTCATTGTGATGGCTGCTCTAGGACTGGCCCCCTTACTCAGTCTCAGTTCTTACTCAATTGATTAAATCAGCAACTGAAAGATGATCACTTTTTGTTCTGAAGACAATTCTCAAATTTTCAAGAGCATCCCAGTTTTCAATATATTTTCCCCAGAGCTCAGATGCCAGTAACGAAGTCAATCTTTTGTTTCTTTAATACATTTCTACTTGTCAGGGCATGTGTTGGGGTTTAGATATGGCCTCCTGGCCGTGGTAATCCCACTCCACCTCACTCTAAAGCCTGGCCCATGCTACAGTTCCCCCACACTCCTTATTAAAAGGGGAGTATTAGGCACATCTATGAGGCATCACTTCAGATTTCTCTGGGCCTCACACCATGCTCCAGTCATTGCCATGGAAACCAGGTGATTACAGCTTTGCCCAGCTTCCCAGAGACACAGCCTGAGAATGCCTTGTCCCGGGCCTTCTCCCTTAATTCCTGCTTCCAGCCTGGAGCTTCTCTGACAAGGGGCTGCTCTGAACTCACACGAGCACCCAGAGTGTGCTGGGGACGCATCGGGACCCCTCTGACAATTCAGCAAGACTGTTGGACAGGCACACCTGCCTTTGGCCCTTTGGGCAGCCAGTTCCAATAACATCTCATGCAATTTCTCAGAAGGTTCCAGCAGGACTGAACACTAGATGCTTGTAGCAGTGACCAATGACGCATCTTTGCTTTGGCTTTGCCTGCTCTCATCCTTGCTCTGATCCTTGCTCTGCCTCTCACCCCTGTTCCTTGGGATCATGTATACTCCCAAGTAAATTACTAGCAGACAAGATTCTTCTAGGCTCTTCTTTTGGGGAAATTAAGCTAAGACAGAGGATGTTAAATAAATAAGCAAACAAATAATGTGTGTGTGTGTTTACATGTATATAGGATTTTTCTCTACCCTTGGTCCCAGTCAACCACCTGGTGTTGCACACTGTTACATCCCAACTTACACAATTGTTCCCTTCCAGACAGCTCTGCACACTCAGATTTTGCATAATTTAGTCAAAATTACTAAGTTATCACTCTGGGTTTTAAAGGTGTAAAACCTGCAACACAAATATTTATGAGTATAATATTTACAATAGTTTTTTACCGTGGAAGTTATGAAAATGGTTCAGATGCAACTGAATAAGAACTCTGGCTTCTCCATAGGGGGTTAGCATTTTATCTTTTATTTTGAATCAACTGTAGAAGGTTTACAGGTGGTCCTTCTCTTTTGTTCTCTCCTGGTAGCTTGGGGACAAAATTGGAAGGATGTAAAGGTAAAGACACAGACGCCCGGAAATAACATGAACTGCTGCTGCGAGACACCCTACAGGATCCCCGTAAACCTGGAGCACAAAGCCTTCCTCTGGGAGCTGCAGCCTCTCCGGAGCCTTGTTTCATGGCATCGGTCCCTGCTCCAGCTCAATGTGTGCTTTCATGCATAATGAAACCTTTCCCATATCTTTCACATGCTATCAGCACCTTCTGGAACAATCTGTATAGGTTGGGTTTGCATTAGTCACGGTTGTGGGACCTGGAGAGAAGCTGTTCCTGATCACAAGGGACACTGGAAACCTTGATTTCAGTCTTCACCTCGCCTCTCTCTGTGATACTAGAAGGGACTGGAAGTTTCTGTTCCTAGGAGGTGTGATATTTATGAATGGCCTTTGAAAAAGCATCCATTAGCCTGTTTATTTTTAACTATCATATTAAACATCCCAGCAGAGAAATACAAGATCGAAGGTGCCCAAACATCAAATGCCTGCTTCCTGGCTGGAGTTTCAGAGCTGCTTAGAAGCTTAAAGCTGCCAAGTCCCAAGGCATTAATATCCTGGGAGAGCATGGAGGACCCTGTCCCCAGGGGGCCCTTGCCTGGGTTTGCAGGCATCTTGCACTCTATCAGGCAAAAGGAAACACACATTAGCCAAATACAGGCAGACTGCTCGGATGCTATAAAAGATTCCCAATAGAGCTCCTTAAAGCTTTCCTGACTGATCTTTGACTTCAAGGTTATGGCCAAGCAAACTGCACTGGAAGCTGATGTGTGCACACGGCTGACAGCTCACTGCAATCCAACCAAATCTCTTCCACAGGCTGACAGAGGAGTGGCAGGGCTTGGGCTCCAAGTGTCTAAATCCTAAGTGGACTCCTGGGACCCCCAGTTAGGTCAGAGGCACAGGGATGGAAAGTGAGGAATAGAACGGACTGAGTTCCCTTCTTGCTGACTGTCATACTGCCATTCCTGACATTATCTAAACATTTCAAGCCAAATTTTAAAGAAAAATCAGCATTCAATGAAACGGGTGAGGTTCTGTTTACATGCGTGGAAAGGTCATTACCAAAGAAGATGCAATGCCCTGAGCCTCTAGCTAGTCTCTGTGTCTATAGGCTCCTGATATGTTACATATATATATATATAGTCTCCTAATCCCTTAACATTCAATGGGATCTGAGCTCACAGATTTGCTGGCTCTGCTGAGAAAGTAGACCTGGGGACAGTTCCCCAGGTGACACATGGAAAGAATCCCCCTCTCCCGGCTACGCCAGGGTTAGATGGAGAGGTGTCAGCAGTTCCTGAAAACCTCTGCCACAAGGGACTTCAGACAGGATCAGAAAAATTAAGGGACTTTGGACGATCATACCCACAGAAGTCTGGGAAATGACCAGGTCAGGTATTTGCTAAGCTGTTTAATGAGGCTGCATAAGCAATAAGAGGAGGTTGATAGGGCTGTAGGGTCACTGAGGTTTCCAGGGCGAATTAAAGAAAGCAGTGAAGTAAGAGGAGAGTGGATTTAAAAATTAACCTGTGTGTGAATGTACTATGTTCGGAACAGGAATTAAAAAGCAAACAAGGATTAATTGATCCCCTCCTCCCCCAGAAGCAGGACTCTGGCATCTCAGGAGCGAAATTGATTGGTCGAGAATCCACTCTGCTGGGTAATTAAACAAGGAGGCGCCGATCAATACTGGGTAGCTGGGCTTTAGATACCCATTGACAAGCTAACAGAGGGATCCAGGAGGGAACAGAATTGCTGCTTGGCTGGGGAAGATTGGAACTTAAAGTTTCTTAGTTAAAAAAAAAAAAAAATTAGCATCTTGCTCTTCTCTCCTCTCCCTTTAAAACCTCCTTTGGTTCGGTATTAACCCAAGGAAAAATAAGGATCCCCCTCAGAGCATTTCTCTTAGTGGAGGGTGACAGACGTAAAGAGCCAAATTTGTGGTCACATGGTTCCCTTATGTAACTGCAATCAAGCTGCCTAAGTTCATGTAGTTAAAAAAAAAAATTACAACCAAGTTAATTATTAGCTACCTTGAACCTGCCTCCCCAAGAGCCAGAGAGGACTGGTGAGAAAGCCAATTTACAAGCGACCTGGAATGATCCTCTTTGCCATCTATTGTGGTTTACATACCAGATAGGTCATGAGTGTCCTGTGTGTGGCTGAATGACCAGAACTGCCCAGAGAGGTCGCATGGCCCTTCAGATTAGTATGCCCACCAGCTACCTACCAAGACGCTCAGCTCCTAATCGGAGAAACCTGATGGAAATTTCCTACAAATAAGTGGTGCCCCCTGGGCCCTTCTCTTCTGCACCATCCAGAGGAAGGTGGGACATGTCAAACAAATGACACAGAAGCAGAAAGGAATTTTCTTCCAAGCACGTGGAGGGAAAGCCCTGTTATGGGGGAGGGTTTAGGACAAAGACATTGCCAAGGGTATTTCATTTGTTACTGTTGTTGTTTGGTTCTGAGATTCTCGGGGGAAGAGGTAGAATGAAAGGAAAACTGAGGGGTACCAGCTCACGGTTGTCCCTGTGAGGAAGGCCACCTCTCAGGCACTCATTCAGGATTTCCTAGATTCCTAGGCCTTCTAGGAAGAACTAGTTTCTTCCACTCCTGGCTTATAAGCCATGGATTTCTCTAGATACATGAGCAGTTTGACTCTCTGGCTGGGAAAAGTGAAGGAGAAGACCTTGTTGCAAAGGGCCCTTGGAGACATAAATGGCTAAAATATAGGGAGATACACAAGAGAAGCGGACTGACTTTACCCAGAGAGAGAGATTCAAAGTATAAGCAAGTAATTTGTAACTTGGAAGATCTGTATTATAAAATTTTAGTCATTCACAGAGACAGAAAGTAGAACAGTAGTTACCAGGGCTGGAGAGGGTGGGGTGGGGAGTGTTTAATGGGTACAGAGTTTTAGTCTGGGAAGTGAGAAAGTTCTGGAGGTGGACAGTGGCGATGGCTGTGCCGCACTGAATGTACTCAATGCCACTGAACTGTGCACTTAAAAATGGTTAAAATGGTAAGTCACATGTTATATATATTTAACCATAATAAAAAAAAATACCAGAGTCCGTGATGACAATGTAATTTCCTGTATAATTCATAGAAACACATAGCCTACTACTAAGGTTTAAAGAAACCTTAGTAGTTTCTTAGTAGTTCCATGTTTTAAAGAAACATTGCTGAGAAACACCAAAAAGATAAAGACTTCAAGGTATTGGAGATATGCCTGTATCCATTCAAGCTCAAGGCATTCATGTGAAACATTTCCCAAAGAAATGTCAGCCCAGGTCCCTGTGTCCTCAGCCTGCTGTGTGTGCATCTGCCTCTGTGCCCTGCACCCTCCCTGTATCCAGGCAGAGTCGCCAAAGAGCCAGAGTCTGTCTTCTTGGCTCCCAACCACCGCCCCTTCTGCTCTTCTTATTCAACCATCAGTCTCGTTCTCCCTCCTGATTTCAGGAAAGATCTAATACACTCATTCCCACTGAGGCATACGGGTCTAAGAAGATTTGTACAGCCCACCTAAGAATCTCTACATTTCACCTAGAAACGAAGCACATACCAGAAAAATAAAAATAGAGCCATGGGGATAGAATTTGCAACCTCTCCAAACCATTCCCCCAAGCTACGTTGTTTATGCCTCAAAATCAAATTCCTCCTGCACCTCTCAGATAATCTTAGAGATTTCTTTTCTAAAGTCCCTTTCCATGGTCAGTTTCTTCTCCATGGACTACTTTCAGAAGCCCAGACCATACTCCCCCACCCCACCACCACAGCCCCACACCAAGTTAAGTTGCTCGTTGGGCACAGAAATGTCTCCAAGGCACCTTCTAAATAAATTGGTCAAGGCCAATTTAGAAGCACAGGCTGAGGCCAAATGAAAAAGTTGGGGAGCACTCGTGGAGAACAGAGCTAGCCTGGACCTGAAGGCAATTTGTTACTAATGCCATGAGTGGCTCCAATCAAATAAGACCACGAGGACGTTGGCAAAGAGCACAAGGGAAGTTCTATCTCCACTCAGGCCTGTAGCCCGTCCTAGAACAAAGGAGCAAAGGTTCCTTAAACATAAACACAGCTGACTCTCTGCAGGGAAAGACAGTCTCTCTTTTATATCTGCAAATCCAGAACCAGCAGGGGCCAGGCCCAAGAATCTGTATTTTCCAAAGGCTCCCCAGGAGAGTTGACAGTCTAAAGTAAAGTGATGACAAATGAAAAACCAAAGTAGGCTGTTTTGTGTAAGCTTTTGTTCTATGGTGTTGTGAACAGCAACAATGGAGAATGTGATATTTGGCTTATTTATTTACTTATTTTTTGAAACAGCAGGAAGATGCTGAAATGAGAGGCTGTGCTCAACAAGGTAGCTCTAAAAGACCACAAAGGACCTGTTGTTTCACACTCAAAGAGTCACCAACTGTCAGCAGTGACAAGTCCAATGAAAATATGTCCTATGACATTGGTTTCCCTTTTATTTCCCTTGATGCATGGGAAACCCTTTTCCCCAAGCTAAGTTATAAGGCAGAGGGCACCTTTTGTTACTGACTGGGGGGAGTTTGGGGGTTAAGACAGAAGGCCCTAAACAGCAGGGAGGATCCAAGAATGTCTGCACCCTGGAGAGTGAGCTTTAGGGACACCTTGGAATTCGACATATAACTGTCCTCAGTTTGGGGAAGAGGCTGACTCTAGGTGGACAGAACAGCTGTGTCTGCCTCTCTCATGGGCAAAGTCCAGGCCAGCACCTGTCTTAGTCCGTTCGTGCTGCTCTGACAGAACACCACAGACTGGGTGGCTTATAAACAAATCTACTTCTCACAGTTCTAGAGGCTGGAAGTCTGAGATCAGGGTGCCGGCATGGTCGGGTGAGGGCCCTCTTCCAGGTTGCAGACCTCTCATATCCTCACCTGGTGGAAGGGGCAAGATTGCTCTCTAGACTCTTATAAAGGACTAATCCCATTCATGAGGGCTCCATCCTCATGAGCTAATCACCTCCCAAAGGCCCCACCTCCTACTATCATTACCTTTGGTGGTTAGGATTTCAACACAGGAATTTTAGATGGGGGGGGGGTCACAAACATTCAGACCATAGCAGCACCCAGCACATGGGTAAAAGACCCCACCTGTGAGGGGCCAATCCGTCCTCTGAGAGCAGCCGCCCCACTGTCTTTCCCAACTTGCTTCCTCCCACCACTCCTCTTTCCCTTTATCTCAACCCTGTTTGCTTTCTCTCCCAACCTCCCATTCCTCCCAGTCATCCAGCTTCAAAACCTTTGAGTTGATGAGATAGAATGAAGAAAGAAATCGACCTGGGGTCTGAAAACCTGAGTCTGAATCAGCACCATGACTTCTTCCTGCGACTTTGGTCAAATCACGGATACTTGAACGTGCTGTGCTTCAGTTTCTAACAACTGCCCAATCCACCCCTCTGGGCTCCTGGGAGAATCAAATGAGCTATAAGAGATGTACTTTATATATCTCTATGTACATATGGTCCTGTTCTTTATGTACCCTTTCACTTGCCATATTTCATCAGTCACCAAATCTTTCTGATTCTGATCTCCATTGGGTCCCTCCCATACATTTCTGCTTTTTCGTTTTTATTGCTACCACCGCCCTCCTAAACTACTCATTCAAGTTGACCTAAACCCATGGTCGCTCACTGTTACAGTACTAGGTTCTTAGCCTTCTGGCAGCCTTCAGTGGTTAGAGGGAGTGAAGGCCATACGCCTCCTCTCCCACCACCTCTCGACCAGGTGGCCTGTTACAGTAAAAACAAGTCCCAGACCAAGTTCTGACACAAAGAGATGCTTATCAGCCAGCAGGAACAAACAGCAGACCACCTGGTTTGTATGCTCGGCAAAGTCCCAGCTCTCCATCCTTTTACTCGAAACAGATGTCACAAGAAGCTAGCAGCAAGATCCAGTTAATTGGTCGGATGACAGAATTCTCCTTAAGCAGATGGACACAGGATCTAGTGGAATTCTGAGACCTGGAGGCCATTCCAAAGGCTATGAGCTGCTTACACCCTGCTCGTGCAAAGGCAAGGATGCCTGCACAACTCGTAGAACCAGTCCAGCAAACAGCACTGATTCCACCGCTGAAAAATTAAAACGTAACACTCAGTATACTAATTAATACACATCCTGGTGTTCACTGGAAATAATTTCACTGAAGTATTAGTGTCAGCCTCTGGAATATAATAGATATTATATATTCCTAAATAAAGCCCAAATAACCAAGAGTATTAGAAACTTCAAATGTTAAATAACTATGCCTACGGTAGCAATTAAACAAACTCAAACACATATCATCGTCACTTGTTTAAACAGAGCTCCTTTTTTAAATTATAGATAGCCCTGGCCCAGGAGTTCAGTTGGTCAGAACATCACCCCAAAACACCAAGGTTGTGGGTTCAATCCCCAGTCAGGGCACATACAGGAAGCAACCAATGAATGCTTAAATAAGTGAACAACAAATCGATCTTTCTGTCTCTCTCTCTTTCTCTCCCTCCCTCTCTCTCTCAAAAAAAATCAATTAGAAAAATTACAGGTAGTACAACAATGCCATGCATAGAGTTTCACTTCACCTTGTCACATTGTCCTTTCTTCCCCTTGAACACACCCCATGAGCATTAGCGTGTTCCTCTTCTTCCTTGGACTTTAACTAAGGCCCAATGAGCCATAACAACCCTTGATCCCTTAAACAATGCAATACTACCTTTCCAATCACCTGTTCAGCAAACACTTCAACCCCTCACAATAAAAAATCATGCAAGCCAGAGAGGAGGGGCTAAGTCAAACAGTGCCCTGACTTCTGGGAGCTCTCAATCTGACGAAGAGGCGGACACTGGAACTGGCCATAATAACACAAGGCAGGAAATCCACAGACAGAGATGTGTACGGATTACAATGGAAGAAGAAAGGAGGCGCTCACGAGAGGAAAAGGGTCTGAGGACTGGATGGAGCCTCAGAGGAAGGGTAGAGGGTCGGGCTGTGCATTCTAAGCTGAGAAGACAAAAAACAAATCTAATAATAACAGCTAAACTCTATGAAACACCTGCTCTATTAAATTCCAGGCACTTTTCCAGGTACATCACCTTCATCATTTCACTTACTCCTCAGAACAACACTGGAAGACAGACACTCTTATTTCCATTATACAGATGAAAAACTGAGGCTTAGAGCATCTAAATCCCTTGCCCCAGGTCAGGAAGTGGCAGGGCTGGGATTTGAACCCAGGGCCTTCTGACTCCTACGGCATTACAGTGTATACTCTATTCAAGAGCTATATACAAGCAACTGAGTGCGCCTCAAACTTAAGTTCAAGACGGAATGGTGCAATCAAGTTGCAGGGGTAAGTCAGCCAGAACATGGGTTCATGGTTCATTTTCTCACTGAGAGTGTAACTACCTGAGTCAGTTCCATTTCTCTCTACCACAGAGTTGAACACACAGTAGGAGCTTGATAGAATTAAGTGACTGAATTTAGAGAGAAAGAATTTCCAGAATAGATTGCACCAACCACTGGGTAGTGAGTCATTCCTTCTGTACAAAATGAGCTGGTTTAAAAAAAAAAATTGGACTTCCAACATGCCCCAAATCGACAGAGATTTGAGTGTCTTTTGCACTGAAATAAGCAGTGGGGATTCAGCCGGGAGTAAAATAGACAAGGTCCTTTCTGTTAGACAGCTTAAAACACCCATCTCCTAATTTCACTTCACTGGTTCCTGAAAAATGCCAGGGAAATACCTACCAACAGCAGCAGCAGCTCTGACAGCGGGCATCCCCATCCTTGCACGGTGACCCCATGCTCAGGCCCACCTGACCACCGCCAGTCCCTCAGCCCCTGTCTTCACTGCTAGATCCCCAGCCCCAAGGGGCACTTATCTGGGCCACCAAGACCCTTCCAGGGGACATCTTAGTCAAAGCTGCCCAGCCAGACAGCACCTGCTGATTCGACACTGCCACCCAGAGCACTGTATGCTTTGGCCTAAGAACTCAGCCTGGGGCAAAGCAGTGGGATTTTCCCCTAAGAAGAATGCATCTCTATTCAAATTCCACTCTGCAGGAACTCCCAGGATGCCAGAAAGGGACAGGAAAACAGGATTCAAAACAGAGCCTTTTGATGTCAGTCTAGTTGTCAGACCTCAGTCTTCTTACTCTGAACTACAAACTTGCTGAGTATGGAGACTGGAAACATCCCCCAGGCTGGGCTTGGGAAGGAAGGAGCTTGAAGCTGGGGGTTCTCTTTCTTCCCAGCTGTGTGGTGGGGCCAAATGAGGAGAGAATCATGAATCGGGAGCTCAAATGGAAGGCAGGGCAAAGGCCACTTGAGCGGGGCCTTGTGGGCGTGTTGTAAGATCACACTGACCCAGTGCTCAGGTCTCCGTAGGAAGTGGCCTGTGCCCTAGGCCCACCCTGTGGCATCAGCTCACTGAGCTGGCTGAGGCTCAGTCCCCACATCAGGCTCCCCCTGGAGTCTCCTCCCACCTGCAGGCCTGTGCCCCACCTCTCACCGCCCTTACAGTCAGTGACCTTGTCCCCAAGTGCCCCACTCCTCCGCTTCACCCACAGGCAGAGCCAACTGTTCCTGCCAGAAACCCCCTACTGGGGGTGCTGGGGGCAAAGCATCTCCCAGCCTCAGCCCTGAGACCAGGCTCTTTATCTTCCCTGGGCCCTGCTCCGTGGGGCCAGGGTGAGGGTGACTGGATCCTGAGACCTTGCTTGGACTGACACATGGCCGGGTTTGGAGCACAGCATCCGTGGGGCATCCCTGCACTCAGCTGCTGGGGCGCCTGTGAAGCCCGCCCTGCTGCACCTCACCTCCCACCCTCCTCGCAGACCGTGGGGTCTGACGACAAACTTGCTGTAAAGGGTCAGGCAGTTAATATGTTAGGCTTTGTTGGCCTCATACAATCTCTGTCACATAGCCTTTGGTTTTGTGGGTGTTTTTTCAGTCCTTTAAAAACATAAACCATCTGAGCAGGGCCTCGGGCCAGGTTTGACCTGTGGTTAGCCGACTCCTTTGTGATGGGACGTCGCCTTTCTCAAGTGCAGCACAAGTAGGGACATGATGTGCTCCAGGGGTTTCCCGACATTCAAACAAGCTGCTCCCAGGTGCTGGCCCTGCCTGGGTGGTGACGATGCCATCACCCAACAGGCAAACATCTATGATAGAAAGTAACTAAGAGAGACGCTTAACCAAGCTGGAGGGGGACTTTCCACCCAACTCTTCTTCATGAAAATAGAATTCCTTATCAAAATAGACAAGCTTCGCGATTTAAAAATAACTGTATTCAAGAACAACCACCACACGCATCACGGTTATCAACTGCTGCAGACCCACGGGGGGCCACATTCTATGGGCCGAGATCCACACGCGTTTTCTGCTCCGATCCCTGCAGCTGTTGCACACCACTGTAGACACCATTGCAATCTAGGGATCGGCTGAGGTCACTGTGTCATTTGAGACTGAAATAAAAACGGCTGAATGCCTCTGTCTTAAGTTCTGTGGGAAGGCCACAATTCTGTCAAGTTCCAGCAAATTCCCACGGCACTTCTGGCTCCACCTTCCCACTCTGTCCCGTCACACAGCTCTCCTCTTTTCCCCATCAGCTGTGGCCCAAGACATGGAACATGGCTCTTCCCTATGATTTCCTTCCAAATATAGTTATCCAGTAGCTTTGCAATGAAGTCGACTGCACTGAAGGTTTGAGACAATGGAGAGACCTGGCCTTGAAGTATCGCACTGTCAAAATTACCAGTATCCATAAAATCCAGTGTGAGTTACCCCATTTTCCAAGTCTTTTAGCCACCCCATCGAATATCAGGGGTTTCCCACCGGCTACGTTCCTCCAGAGCACCCCCTTCAGGACCTCTTCGCCCTCTCTGCCTCACCATCTTCTGGTATCACCTCCCTCCCAAACTCAATATAGCTCTTAGTCCTACTTTGGGCTCATCTTGTCTATCTAGGAGTATCTCTGAGAGGGAAGCACCACTCCACTGCTCTGAACTGGCTTACCTTTGGAATGTCCGTCTTTCCCTTCTTTCTCCAGCCGCGATCAAGGACGTGGAGAGGTCTAGAGAATATTGTTGTCTCTGGTATGAATGATAATCTCTGCTTTAAAAAGCAGAAGTGGCTGTAGGCCATTTGCAGCTTCTTACTATACGTTTTCCTCTCTGCTCAGCCTACACCCCCACTTTACAAGAAGGAAATGGAGGCTGACCCTCAGGAACTTAAGGAAGATCTGCAGTTAAAATCCAGGCCTGCCTCACCCTGATCCCCTGCACCAGTGATTCCCAAACTTGCATGCCCCTGAGAATCACCTGGAAGGCTTGTTAGAATACAGGCTGCTGGGGCCCATCCTCATGGAGTCTCTGATTCAGTAGGTCATGGGTGGAGCCTGAAAACGTGCATTTCTAACAAGTTCCCAGGTGACGCTGGTCCACGGACTACGCTCTGAGAACCAATACAGTAGATCATCCTTGTTTTTAAGCCACGATGTGTGTCAGGGGAGGGGATGTGGGTGTAAGTGGTAAATGATGGCATTTTCTTCCTTAAATGCTGCACTCGTTGTTTCTAAAAAAGAATTCCACCTCGAGTCTTGTGGTCTGGTGGCCTCCGTTGCTTCAGACCAGTTTACTGTCACACCAGGGGTTGGCAAACTCCCACCCAAGCAAGCCCATGGCCTGTGTTTTGTGCAGCCTGTGAACTAAGAATGGTTTTTACATTCTTAAATAATTGGGGGGGGGGGAGGAGAAGGGTATTATTTGTGATTCATAAAAATTATATGAAATTCAAATTTCACTATCAATAAAGTTTTATTGGGAGACAGCCACATCCATTCATTGACATATTGCCTATGGTTGCTTTTCTGCTACTACAGTAGAAGTGAGTCGAGACAGGGACTCTGTGACCCACCAAGTCTAAAATATAGGGTGCTCCCAAAATGTATACACACACTTTAAATAATTATAAAGGCAATGTTTATTAAAATATATTTCATTTTCAAAACTGAGCTATCAGCTGTTAAAGTATGTTTACATTTTTTTTGGACAATCTATATTTAGTACCACCTGGTATTCCTTTACACAAAAGTTTGCTGCTCTCCGGTCTAGACTCTCTTTCTTTCTACACTATGATTTCCCTGGTAAGATAAATGTAATTCTCGGGGCGGTTGTACAGTCCTGTGGCTCTGTATTTTTCTATTTCACTTCCAAACTGCCCTTTAGGGCAGCTTCTTGGTTGTCCTCGAGCCACACTGGACACCGTCATTGACCTGGAATGTGTCTTGTAGCGTTAGGGCACATGGACCTGCCTCTTCCTCACTCAGAATCTGCCCCGCCTGTACACAACTTGGGGACACAAGTTGCTCTTCTACAAGCTGGAATTAAATGCCACCATTCCTTCAGCAACCACTTTTAACAGAGAGCTTGAAGTCAGAAACAGTTCCCTCAAAAGCAGTATCTCTTTCCTGTATAAAAACTGTGAACCTATAAATGTGAGTACACACACATGTTCGCAAATATCCAACGTCTCCAAATGGACATGTGCAGCGCCTTTCAGACAGTTTGCGCCTCTTCATCTACTGCAGAGCTTAACAGAATTTCAAACCAGAATAACAAGACATGTAGGGGCCTTAGAACAGCTGCAAGAACTGTTCCGAGTCCGTGTCCGTCTTGTTCCTGCTCGAGAAAGCATGTCCACCAATATGTCTCCTCGCTCAAGAAACACTGGGTACCACCTAAAGTCGGAGGGCTTCCTCGCTCCTGGGCAGGTTCTCTCATAGTCTTTCTCTAGGGCCACTTAACAGCCAGGGTGAAGGCACAGGCTTTTTGCAAAACCCCTGCAATAACCAGGTTTTTGGGGGGGGTTCTGGGTAGAAGATAAATTTCTTTGCCTGAGTAATAATTTCCTAGCTTCTGCCTTACATTCAGAGAATCCCCACGGTTTTGGCACCAGAAAAAGCAAGAGCCATCTGGCCCTCTTGTGCTCCTTGGCTTGAATTCCTGGGGCCATTGTTGCTCTCTTTCGGGAGGCCCAGGGCGCAGGCATTCCCCAGCCAAAGAACAATAGCGGGCAGGTAAGACGGGCCCTCATGGGAGGAAATGAGTGAGCATGCAAACCCCTCCCTTTCAATGACCGACCACAGCTGTACAACCACAGAGCCAGGATATGTGGAAGGCTGTGATGTAGGAAGTCTGGCCATTGTTTTACGGTGGGGACCTGCCATGTTTATCTAAAGATTATTCTATCATGTGCTCTTTTAATGGATGGTTTTTGGCTCACTTGGAAGTTCTATGAGCTATATTTAAAGGGGCAACTGTTTTCCCAGTAGAAGAAGAAAAGAATAAATTTCTATGAGAAGGGACAGCTTTGGAATAAGTGCTTTGGAGAAGCTAGATCCTCAGGGGCAGGTGTCTACGAATAATTGGTTTAGTACCTTGGTAATTAGCCACTACAGAAAAACTGCTACAGAGAATGGCACTGCAGAGCAAACATGAGCAGTATAGTTTTGGGGTGACAGTTCTATTTTCCTTGAACCCTGTGAACCCACTGTATTTCTTCACAGCCAGGGTCCCAGCTAGGAAGAGATGAAGCATCTCTTTCCAGTAGCCCTTGGACCAGAAAGCAGCATGGACTTGTTTTTCATTTTCTTTGATGAGGTTTGTCTGTGTGCTTTGCCAACATAGCCAGAGTTGGTCCTGGAGTGGACTCGTGGCTGCAGGCAAAAAGTAAGAGCAAGTTGACCCCATCTGCTGCCAAAGGACCCTCTTGATTCAAGCCCTAGACAGAGAATCAGGCAGGCACTGTTATAAGGTGCCACCCCTGCCACCTGGTGCAATAACTTCCTCAATCAAAGAGAAACTGGCAAAGAGAAAATTCACTGTCTGAGCATACAGTTCTGAACCATGGACCACAAATTCAATGCTTCTTAGCTTTGATGATCTAGTGGCTAATATTACTTGTGAAATCTTATCGTGTGCACTTCCTTCCTCCTTGCTCATTGACTGTACATGTAAAACAATTGTCCTCATGGATTCATTGTCATCGTGGGAACCTTGCCACAGCCATAGTAATAGTTCAGGCTGGTAAACAGGTCAAAAGAGCAGAGAATGGAAGCACATCTCTATGGAGCACCCAGAGTGTGCCAGGCTTGCCCTTTATGAGCATGATGTCATTGAGTCCTCAGCACACACCCCCCCAAACCCAGGCACAAGTTCAAGGACACCCAGGAATGAGGATTGAGGATACAGAATTCCAGACTCCTTTTTGGGTAAATAAAAAAGATGCACCATTTCCAAATTTACTGTAAAAGCAATTATCGGTCCCTCCATTCCCAGAAAGATTATAATGAAGCAAGAGGTACTTAGGAGGAAGAACAAATATTTTGCAGACAGTCACGGAAAGAATTTCCTTAAGCAGTGTTTTGCATATGTAGAAATTGGGGGCTGCGGATGAAACTAGTTTGTTATTCTGACAGTGATGACTTCTGCTACTTGCCGATAGCAGCTTTAAAAGCAGGAGCCGATGGCAAATTGTAAAGCATAAACTGAAATAAACCCAAGTCACCTTAAATGCTCACGATGTGCCCTGCACTGCTCTAAGCCCTTCACATTATTAACCCATTTCACCTTCACAAAAACCCTAGGAGATAGGTATCATTAGTAGTACTATTTTATAGATGAGGAAACTGAGGCCCAGAAAGGATTAGCCAGCTGACAAAGGTCTTAAGTCCAGAGAGCAGCAGAGCCAGGATTCAAATCCAGTCCGGCTACAGGGTCCATACTCTTATTAACTACTTTATTTTGTTCCTGTGCATTACTGACTAAGCAATTACACCATCAAGAAATACAAAACTCTTAACAGGCCTAACTAAACAAGAAAAAGCAGCTTCTCTTATTCACCTCCCCATGTCACGGCCAAGAAAAGCTATAGTGACTGCTGTCAGCACCAGGAGACTTGTGAAACCTACACCTAATTAAAACAAAATATATTGTTTAAACCCGGCACAGAATTCTCTTTGCAGGGTTCTATTAAATTAACTAAACAAGGATGCCATTCGACTGAGATGGCCCTAATGCTGGGTGCCTACATAAGTCAACCAAAACCTAAGCCTGCAAATGCTTCAAGGTTAAGAAGTTGAAACCTAAGGACAGCCGGTCACAGTTGACTAGGCTTTAAGCCACAGCCAACCCAATAATTTCCTTTTTGTTTCTGCACCTTCTCTCTCTGTCTCTCCCCTGGCTCCAGTAGGTGAACACCTCCTAACGACTCCCAATGTACTGCCGGATTCTAATAGATTTTTTTGCTCAAATAAATTTTTTTAATGTTTAATGTGCCTGAGTTCAGCTTCTAACTGTTCTAAAAATAACTGGGCAAAGGTTCATATTTTAGTAGGAAATAACCAGAGGCAAAGCAACTGTTAAAAGTAACTTGAATGGGGCCAGTTGGCTTTCTTTATTAAAGAAATACAGGAGACATTCCTGAGGTCAAATATTTGAAAAAAATCTCAATGCTGTTTGAGCACCCTCCCTTGTCAAGGGGAATGAAGCATGGAGCATCCTTAGCTGTATGCCAAGCACCCTGCAACATCCTGTGGCGTCCTGTCAAGACTTGCTCTAGAAATGAAGTCTCACTCTCTAGTCACCACCCTAATTGGGAGTCTGGACATGCAAGTGAAGAGATAACAGGCAGCCAGACACCCAGACGGACTCACAAAATGTGCCCAGGGCACTTCTAGTGCACCCCCACTCCGACACCCTTGTAATATGGAATGATCTTCTCTTTCTTTCTTGAGCAGGGAAGTGGGTTTGCGGGACCAGTGACAGATCCTGGGCAGGGCCTACTCAGAGGAGGTTGGAGGGACAGTTGGAGTTTTTCATTCCTTCCTTGCTGCTAGAGACTGAATGTTCGTGTCCCTGCCAAAATTCAAATGTTGAAACCTAATCCCCAGTGTGATGGTATTTGGAGGTGGGCCCTTTGGGAGGTGATGAGGTCATGAAGGTGGAGCCCTCAGGAACGGAATTCGTGCCCTTATAAGACAGTCCAGAGAGGTCCCTCACCGTCCGCACCCGAGGACACAGCGAGAAGACTCTGTCTGTGGACCAAGAAAGCAGCTTCCACCAGATACCCAATCTGCCAGTTCTTTGATCTTGGACCTTCCAGGCTCCACACGGAGAGAAATAAATGTCTGTTGTTCAAACCACCATCTGTGGTATGTATTTTTGTTATAGGAGCCCAACTATTGCGCTTTCCTCCCTCTCTAAGGTAGGTGCAACTTTCTACATAGAAAGCTGATGCGTCCTGCCCACAGGCGGGAAGGCAGCTGCTCAGAGCAGTGGCCAGTGATCTGTGGGTGGCATCATGCACTGGCCGGCCAGCAGGGGTGCCGCCCACAGAGCCCTCTGACCCTCTGCTCTTCTCTGTTAGCTCTCTCTTCCTCCCTCCCTCCCACTGTCTCCAGCAGAGAACTTCCTGCCAGGCCACATACTGTCTGGTTACAGCACTTCTGCCCCAGTTACAGCACCTCTCCCCCAACTGCAGCACCTCTCCCCCAGTTATAACACCTCTCCCCCAGATTCAACACCTCTCCCCCAGTTACAGCACCTCTCCCCCAGATTCAACACCTCTCCCCCAGTTACAGCACCTCTCCCCCAGATGCAGCACCTCTCCCCCAGTTACAGCACCTCTCCCCCAGATGCAGCACCTCTCCCCCAGATTCAGCACCTCTCCCCCAGGTACAGCACCTCTCCCCCAGTTATAACATCTCTCTCCCAAATGCAGCACCTCTCCCTCAGTTATAGCACCCCTCCCCAGCTGCAGTACCTCTCCCCCAGTTGAAGCACCTCTCTCCCCAGTTGCAGAGTTTTCCAACCATGCCCGGCAGTGTCTCTGCCCAGATACCTCTGGGAAGTTTCGAGGGCCCACAGGCTCTGGGGCAATACCCAGCTTCGTCAGATGAGGTCGTTATTGAAAGGAAGCACAGAGTTGCAAAGCTGTCCAAACAATCCCTTCCACCACTGCCACTGTCCCCAATATCCCAGGCACTGGAAGGTTTTAGGTCATCTACAGGACAACGTTGCCTAATGTCTGAGGGCCACCCACAGCAAAAACACCTGGAATGCCTTTGGAACACGCACATCCCAGGCCACATCCCAGGCCTCCTGAAGTGGAACCCTTGGAGCGAGCCTCTGAAATCTGAGTGAAGGGCCCACAGACAGGGGGAACCACTGGGTAAAGGCCTCGCTTCAAATGGGAGCCTGAGTAAAAGTAACAGAGTAACCTGTGAACAGTGGTGGGAATTGAGGGGACCCGAGACTGGAGAGACCTGAAAGAGAGATCACCAAGGTTTGGGACTCTGGTAACCCCAGCCCCAAAGAGACCTGCCGGTCCCTAAGGAGCTTAGGGGCTTCTTCCTGAAGCCTCGGCCTGTTCCTCCTCACACCAGGCATTTGGTTATCTTGTATTTTCTTATGATGGCATCAAGGAGTGCCCCCCCCTACCCCTCCATTCTACCCTCCTCTAGGAGGGGCTCTGTGGTGGCGAGGATAGCAGGGAGGCTCAGGGAACTGAGCTCCCCTTGGCGAGTGACAGGATCATACATTCACGAGAGGTCCTTGCTGAGCCCCTTTCAGATGGGCGCATAGAGCTAGGTTGAGGGGGCCTGGGCAGTGGTGAGGAGCCAGGCTGGGTGGGAGCTGAGCGTGACAGGACTGCCTCAGAGATGGCGGGAGGAAGGGGAAGGAGGTCCTTGGGACACCGGCATTGTCCCCCGCAGTCTCCCAGGGTAGATCAGCCAGGTTACAGCACAGAAGCCCTTCTAAGAACCAAGAGAGGCCAGGAACAGCATTGGGCAAGAAGTCTGTTAACCCAAGGAGGAAACCCAAGGAGGAAACCCAAGGAGGAAACCCAAGGAGGAAACCCAAGGGAGACGATTACAGCGCTCAGCCTGCTCCTGGCTCTCTCTGCCCCGCTTCCCAGGTCCCCTGTCATTTCTCCAAGACTGCTCAGGCTTCACACTTAACCTAGAACTTGTAGAAGGTGCATCCAGACCCTGTAGAAAACCATCAAATGTTGCCGCGTGTGCTCTGCTGCATTTATAAGGTTTCCGTAGCCCTGGTGTCATTTTCTAGGGCTGCGGTGGCAGAGCGCCACACGCTGCATCGCTTAAAATACCAGCAATCACTGTCTCAGGGTTCCGGAGGCCAGATGTTTCAGATCAAGGTGGCATCAAGGTTGCTTCCTCCTAGAAGGCCCTGGGGGAGGGAGGGTCTGTTCCTCGCCTCTCTGCCAGCTTCTGGCGGCGGCTGGCAATCTGGGGCATCCTTGGCTTGGAAACGTGTCATTCCCATCTCTGCCTCCAACTTCACATCCTGTCTTCCCTGTGTCCGTGTCTGGTCTCTTGTCTTCTTACAACGACACCAGTCATATGGGGTTAAGGGCCCACCCTTCTCCAGTATGAGCTCATTTTAACCTGATTACATCCACAAAGACCTTATTTTTAAACAAGGTCACATCCTCAGGTACCAAAGGCTAGGACCTGAGCATATCTTTTTAGGAGACATTATTTAACCCACAATGTCTGGGTAACTAAGCAAGGGGCGCAGAGAGACCCCTATCCACACACTCCATGACCTGCTGCCGTGTCATTTCACCTCCCTGGATGGCAGTTTCTCATTTAGAAAGGAAGGAGGTCACTTAAGGTAGTTTCTCCCGGGCCTACAGGCTGTGAATGTGTTTCCTCCTGGACATTTCCTCTGCTTTCTCCTGGAATTCCAGACGAGGAGCCGTGCCCACGCCTGCCCTCCCTTCCTCCGGTCAGCCTGCGAGTCTCTGAGGTGTCATGGGTCCTGCCTGATGTCCCTGGTGTGACCACGGAACAGGCGGTGTCCGCGTGCACACAAACTCCTCAGCTTCCCTGGCCCGACGGCTACTTACCAGCTAACTCAGCTCACGCCTCCCATCCATCAGGTTCCCCGGCCAGCTACCTCCCGGCTCCTTTGTTATTTCTCTCCCTGTTCTCTCGTCTGCCATCTCCCCACAAACTCCTCTGCTTACATAAAACACGCAGAGCTCAGCGTCCTGTCTGCGGGCCGCAGGGGGAGTGCACTGGGCTCCCAGCTAAGGCAGGACCAGCAGCTTTTACCAGACTCTGCTGCTCCGGTCCTCGTGCCTCAGTTTCTCCTGTGAATAATGAAGTGGGACTCAACTGGAGTCACAGGCTCCAAACAAGCGGACAAGGGGGAGCAGGGGACAGTGGATACACCCTCCGCTGACCTCGCGTTAACCCACTCGCTCCAAATAACAGGCACAACTTCCCCAGATCTGCGGCTCCTGGGACTGCGAGGATGAGGCCGGGCCTGCTGCTGATCACCCAGTGCATTCCCCGCTCATGGAAATAAAAGCTGCTCAGTACGGTCCCCACCCCAGCTAAGGTTTCCCCGGATTCCAGGGATCAAGGCCCAGGGCGCCAGGCCCTGAGGAAGCGCTTCCTGCAGGGGAAGCAGAGCACTGACCACATATGTTGACTCAACCTCGAGGGGGCCCCCCCCAGGGGAAACTCTGTGAGCCGAGGTGTAGGCTCCCCAGGGAACCCAGAGAAAGCTCTAGGCAGAGGCACTGTTTACCCTCCTACCTGGGCACAAGGTCAGCAAGAATGGAAGGCCCCCCAGAGCCTGACAACAAGGTGAGAGTCAGGGAGGGGAGGGGCAGGTCCCCACCACTTTTCCAGCCAATGTGTCCGTGAAAGGAGGACCTTGGTTACCTCCGTGTCCAGGTCTTACGCTGGGCCCTTAAGTGCACGATGCCATGTCAGCCTCATAACTCCTACAGGCGTTATCTCATCGCTGCTGTTTTGTTTCTGTTTTAGCTGAGGGGAGAGAGGGTGAACCACTATCCCAGACACACACAGCTAAAGAGGAAGCGTAGCTGCCTGGCCGCGCGTGGCTCAGCGGTTGAGCATCGACTTAGGTCCAGGCGGTCAGGGTTCGATTCCAGGTCAGGGCACATGCCCTGGTTGCGGGCTGCAGCAGATCAATGACTCTCTCATCATTGATGTTTCTATCTCTCTCTCTCCCTCTCCCTTCCTCTCTCTGAAATCAATAAAGATATATTTAAAAAATAAATAAATAAAGAGGAAGCGTAGCTTTGAACCCGACTCCAGGCCATGCCTCGCTCTCTGGGTGGTGCGAGCGGGAGGACGGCAGTGCAGTCACCTGAAGGGGTAACACGGTTCATTGCATGGTTGCTTTTATGTCAGGAGAGAGTCTGGTGGGGAGGGAAAAAAGCAAGAGGAAGGACTCCAGGACCAGGAGGAGGGCTCCTCTCTGGCAGAGTTAAGGGGGGAAAGGATGGGAGAGAGGCGAGGGAGCAGAGGACTTTCTCCACTTAGAATGGTTTGCTAAGAGCCTCGCCCTCGACCCTTCCCACTGCCTCAGACTGGCCTCTTCTCTAATAGGTGTAACCCCGAGAGGCTTCTCCGGCTGCCTTGCTGGGTCACGGCCAAGTTTGCCTGGAAAAGCTCAGCTACTACTGATTCCATGTCCATGCCTGTCTCCCTCCCACCACCTGCCTTTGCTACCCCAGGTGAAATGTCTATCAGAAGAGAGGGAGACCAGCAACATGGAAACAGAAAGAGAGTATAGCCTTGACCAATTTTACATGAAAAAGTTGGGGAAAATCACATGTCACTTTTGATTTCTCTCCCATCAGTGATTCTTGGTCATTGTTACAGAACTTCAGAGCCCAGGGATAACGCCTTTTATTACTAAGTCTCCTACACGCAGTGCTAGGAAGAACCTGGGGGATATTATTAGCTCCACTTCAGAGGTGAGGAAATTGAGTCAGGAAGAGCAAGCACTAGACCTGTCTGAGCTCCGTGGAGACAAAGAGGCAGAGAATTGAAAAACAGCCTCAGAGAAAGGCTGAAGTTGAGTCTTCCAGCAATGGGCAAAGGTGTATTATTTTGTCTAGAGTAATAAAAATCAGGATTTTAAAGTGTATTCCCTTACTTACCCCGGGGGGACTCAAGAACTCTTTCCTCCTGCATTTTATGACTCTGGTTTTGCTTATAGAAATAAGTGGCTCTATAAATCCCAAATAGCTTCCTACCTGCAGTTCCTCCCCACTGAGACTTCAAGTGATTACTAGATATGGTTTTGGGCTCTGCAGAATGAGAGGAAACTTAGAGAGTTTGCTTTCTGCTCAGATTTACCAGGAAGAGAGGGTAATTTAAGTGGCATTTTATTATCTCAAAAGAGATGGCAGTAAATATGTTTTGTTACTGAGAACAGGCACTTAACTAATTTCTGTTACTGGAGATTTTTCTATTGGAATTGGAGTAAAACACCCAAGTTCAAACAATTTGCCTTTCTGGATTAGATAGTCTTGCACTAGATTGTCGCTCTTTAAGACCACCCGCAGCTGAAAATCATCATCCCTTCGAACAGTGGGCGGAGGCAGAGCAGAAAGCAATTCAGCCCCACTCAGGCTAGACCAGGGAGGCCTGCCTCCCCCTTCCAGATGGGAAAAAATGGGGTTTTGGGGGGCGGGGGTGGGGATAACATTGGTTTATAATATCATGTAAGTTTCAGGTATACAACTTAATAACTCAACATCTGTATACACTGGAGTGTGCTCAACACCGAAAGCTAGTTTCCATATGTCATCAGCTATTTGACCCCATTACCCATTTTTCCCTCCCTCCACCCTTCACCTCTGATAACTACCAGGCCATATTCATTAGTTCGTGGGTTTTTTGTTGTGTTTCTTTCTTTCTTTCTTTGTTTTATATTCCACATATGAGTGAAATCATACAATTTTTGCCCGTTTACATCTGAATTATTTCACTTAGCATAATGCCCTCAAGGTCCATTCATGATGTCACAAATTGCAATATTTCATCTTTTTTATGGCCGAGTAGTATTGCATTATATATATGTATGTGTGTGTGTGTGTATATATATATATATGTATGTATATATGGTGTATATATACATATATATGTGTGTATATACACACCACATCTTCTTTATCCATTCATTGGTTGATGGACACTTAAATTGTTTCCATATCTTGGCCATTGAAAACAATGTAATGAACATAGAAGTGCATATATCTTTTCAAATTAGTGTTTTCATATTCTTCGGATAAATACCCAGAAGTGGAATAGCTGGATAATATGGAAACTCTATTCGTAATATTTTGAGGAACCTTCGTACTCTTTTCCATAGTGGCTGCACCAATTTACAATCCCACCAACAGTGTACAAAGGTTCCCTTTTCTCTACATCCTGGCCAACATTCAAGTTGTCTTTTAAAGAGGACAACACCTGCTCCAGGCCCCAAATTATTGAGAAGTACACATTAAGCCAGAATCTCATTAGAGCTGTCAGAATTACAATGACTGACAGCTGGGAAATCTCATTATGCATTTCCGCAGGATTGCGGCAAAGCTTTGATTAGTATTTAGGTGTTTACATTTGCAGATGCTGCATTTTTCTTTGGCTCTTGGAGATTATTTGGTAACACTGAGGCCCAGCACTGAAACTCTGTAATGTGCTGAGGATGAGGCCAGTGCCATACAAACTAAGTTGTGCTTTGTTTTGTTTCTTCTTAATTTCATCTTGTCTAGGTCTACTCTGGCTTCCTTCTCTTGGACAAAGAAAGAGCTGAACAGAAGTTATTCAGCCTTCAATTCGTTCCAGGATATAACAGATTTGCTCTTGACTTCTGAAAAAACATTTCCAAATTCTTACATGTAATAGGAATGAATGGCAAAGCAGGCAGTTGTAAGATAAATAAACCAAAGTGTCATCTTTATTTGCAACCAAGAAATGTCAAACCTAAATATTTGGTTAAATAAAACTCCATAGTTACAAGAACATTAGCATGTGGCCAATAAGAATATTTTCATAAAATCTTTTTTTTGTAATATATCTTTATTGATTTCAGAGGGGAAACGAGAGGGAGAAAGAGGTAGAAACATCAATGATGAGAGTCATTGATCGGCTGCCTCCTGCACGCACCCTACTGGGGATCAAGCCCACAACCCAGGCACATGCCCCAACCCAGAATTGAACCTCGATCTCCTGGATCATAGGTTGATGCTCAACTGCTGATCCATGCCAGCTGGGCTGTATATTTTCATAGAATCCTGACTTGATGTTTGAAGTCATTGGTGACAAATGGTGAAAAATGAGATTTTTTTTTTTTTTCCCCAAAACTAGTTCTGTGGCAGAACATATGGTGCTACCACATTACAGGGCCATGACTTCCACTCACTGGAATAGGCTTTGGAAATAGCAATTGTGTTGGTTATTAAGCTCTTGCTTCTCTGCTCCAAATCCACTATTCTCAATTCTGCTTTGTGATTCTAGGGCTGGGATGCTGCAAACCCTGTTTATTCTTTTTTGTACTCTTTTATAATAGTCTTTAACTAATAATTTTACTAATACCTATTTCAAATTTTAAAAATATTTTGAAATCCATTTGATTTGGAGTGCTTCATTCACATCAAAATTCTTCCAAATGGGCATTTTATGGAAATGGAATATTTAATGAAGCCTTTAGGGTCAAAGACTGCTCTGGGTTAGGCTCCCATCACTGGTAAGGATCACAAAGTAGATGTGAACATGGTAGTTCTATTTGAGGAAGGTCTGTTCATTCTACCAGTCCCATGGTAGACAGATTAGCACAGAAAATTATTGCAAATCTCCAAGGCTACATACAACTATCTATTGCCTGCAATACCCACATGCTGTCTCAATATTTGTGTGTCCCCCACAAAAATTCACATGTTGAAATCCTAACCCCCAAAGATGATGATGTTCGATGGTAGGGCCTTTGGGAGGTGCTTAGATTATGAAGCAAGGATGGTGCCCTCGTGAATAAAATTAGTGGCCTTGTAAAAGAGGCTCCAGAGAGATCTCTGGACCCTTCCACCATGTGAGGACACAGGGAGAAGGTGTCGGCTATGAACCAGGTAGAAGGCTCTCATCAGAAAGAAATCACCAGAACGCAACCACTCTGGCACCTTGATCTTGGACTTCCAGCTTTCTCTTGTTTATAAGCCACCCAGTCTGTGGTATTTTGTTTCAGCAGCCTGAATGAACTCAGACACTACTCCAGCTAACCTTTCTGAGTTAGAAAAAAGTAACTACTAGGGAATGTGGAAGCCTGTAGGGCCCTGAGGAATCTCTTTGAAGGTTTTGCACAGTGGAGCTTTACTGCTCAAGTCCCCATCAAAAATGACCCAAACCAAAGCCCTCTGCCCCATTCACCTCCAAATCCCCAAACTGAAATTGTCCATTCCCATGTTAGCAATTTTTAATATATTGACATTTATGATGGACAATTCCTGAGACTTTCTCTTGAAGTTCCAATATCCACAAATACTTTTGATAACTGGCAGGCCACTGTAGCGTTTCCTTATAAAATACACACAGGAAAACATAAAGAAACAGAGCCACACTGAGATGCTTGGTAAGCTACTCTGAACGTGAGAGACTGGCCTCACACCCCAGTCTCTAAGGTAAGAGATTCGGATCATGTCTCAGCAGTTTAAATCCGTAAGGCTTGGTACTTCCAGACCATTCATTAATGTTGCCCAAGAATAGTCTAGCAAATAGTCAAAGCCAAGAAAGTTAAATTTTCAAATGCCAAGGGTCTGATCTGTATATTGACTTTGGTTGGTCTATTTTGATTAAAATCCAGTAACTAAAGTTCATATAAAGTGAGAATACAGCATAATATATTGGAAATAGAGCGAACATTGGAGTGTAGCTTTTACATACAAGTCCTGAGGCACAGCGTTTGACCTCCCTGAGCTTCAGTTTCTTCATCAGTAAAATGGAGCTAATGATACCTACTTCCTCACATTGTTTGAAGATAAATGCAACATTTCATGCCAAAACACTCTACCACAGAACAACTTCTGATCCCAGGAATCACTTTAGAGCTCTTGATAGCATCCATGGCTAACATAGTTTCTGGCATGTAATAGGGTTCAAGAAATGTTTGTTGACTGACTGGTGTATGAATGAATGAATGAATGAATGAATGAATGAATGAATTCCATGATTTATTAAAATGTCCAAACAGCATCTCTGTGCTATGAAAGAATTTATGTAACTCTTAAAGGAACCCATGTCAGGGGAGAAGTGACCAGAAATTGAAAGGATCTTGACTATTTTAAGTCTTAGATTGTATTTTAATTCATTTAAAAGTGACCTTTCTCCAGAGAAGCTTTTAGAGCTTTCTAGGAATTATGTCATTAATCATGAATCCTTCTGATAAGAACAAGTACAGGAAAAAAGCACGCCAGCTACAGCAGCTGTATGACAGCTGAAGAAACTGAGGCACAACTAACCTTGATAAGCTACCCTTGGCCCTGGGACTCAGATATTGACTGCTTCCAGAACGCAGGGATAAAGAATGGCAAAAATCTGTCTTTCGGTTATAAGTAACTAAAGTGCATTTCTGCTGGCAGGCCATTTTCTAATTTTTTCTTTCCTCTTCTGGAAAGGAGAAAAGAAATTGATGTTCTCCACTGCCTCCTGGTATGAACACCTGGCCATGGAATTTGCTCAGTAAATATAGTTGTAGGGTCTGGCTTTTTCTGTAAAATATGCTCAACATTTAGATAAAATAGAGCATGAAGATTATGTGACCAAAGCCACTTAATTCTCTTACTAATATCCGTGGCCTCAGCTTCGTGTTTCTAAAGAAAACAAGACCCCACAGCCTAGCATTTATGGGGGAAAGTGCAAAGCTGTGCTTGGTGCTGACCACACCACACTCCCCAGCTCTGTAGCACTGCCACTCACAAATCCATTACAAGCCAGATGGATTGTCCAAGTGCGATCAGTGCAAATGTCCAGAAACCCAACGATGTTTTTTATGATGTTTAAAGTGCTGGACATTACACTCAAACATTAGGCAAAGCTATAAACAAAACTCAAGCCTATTTATATGTGGCATTATTCCTTCTGAATCTTCTTAACTAAAACATCAAGGATGACAGCCTGGAAGTCTCCATAGGAACACTTCTTCTGAGGATACAAAGGGCCATATAACAAATGGGAGGAGAGGACTCCAGGAGGGGGAGAGGGGAGCAGCAGTCGGGGCACATTATCAAAGGTGACCAGCCCCTTTGAAAAGGAGCTCAGAGGTCTGCTTGAGACAGGGCCATAATAACAGAAAATTATGTTTACCTTCAACTAATATTTATCACTTACTCTATCTCTGTATTAGTCCAATCAAGCTGCTATAACAAAAATACCATAGACTGGGTAGCTGAAATCCAAGATCAAGGAACCAGCAAGCACATTGGGTGTCTGGTGAGAGCTCGATTCCTAGTTTGCAGATGCCCACCTTCTTGCTATGTCTTCGTATGGACAAGAGAGTGAGCCAGCTCTCTGGGGTCTCCTATATAAGGGCATTAATCCCATACATGAGGGCTTCACCCTCATGACCTTATCGCCCGCCAAAAACCCAAACTCCAAATACCAGGATTTCAACATACATGTTTTGGGGGGACACAATCATTCATTCCATAGCAACCATCTTTTCAGGACTCCCCATTGATAACAAGTTTCCTTGGGCTCTCTACACTTGGATGCTTTCTTCCACCCCTTCTTAGGCAGAGCAGTGAGTGGAATCTGGGGAGTACCTGGGAATCTCAGATGTGCCACTTGCTAACTATGGGAATGTAAAGAAGTTTCTTCATCTCCTTGAAGTTCATTTTCTCACCTGAAAATAAAGATAATGACTACCTGGGAATTAGGTGAGGCTTAAGTGCCCAAGGAAATCACTGTCATAGTTTGTGGCACTCAGGCACTCAATTATTAAAAAACACTATTGGATATGTGCTATATTCTAGCAACCTCCTACTGCTGTGGGGCTGACAGCTGTCAGATTCTGTAACACAGTTGAGATGAGTGGAAAGAAGGGTGGCCCAGAAGTGTTAAAAAACAGGGATCATTGCAGTAGAGGATATATCATCTAAATACCCATACAGCACCACAGTTACCACTTGGCAAGTATTAGTTTTTTCCTTCCACAATTACAGCAAATGATTACTGTCAACTATGACTTTTTAGGGTCACAAGGTGGTGATTCAATGGAGCAAAAGACTCATGGGCACACAAAAGCCCTGATTCTGCTGCGATAACTCAGACCAAAACCTGGTTACTTTCATCTAGGATAGAGAAATAAAAGATATATGCAAAAGAAGCTTCTCTAACCTATATACTCACCCCTTATTTAAATAATCTCAGCGGTCTGTTCAGAAGCAGTGGGGAAACACAGCAAGGATCCGATGAGATGGAGGGGGGATTTGTCTGTGGGCAGCACTGAGCCACAGCATGGTAGGGTGGGAAATAATGGGCACTGGAGACAGAGACACAAGTGCCTGATCCAGCCCTGCTTTTACTGGTCGTAGGACTGTAGGCGAGTTCCCTGACCTTGCCTCAGTTTTTTGGCTTCTACCTCTGTAGAATGGGACTGTTAAGTTAATGTATACTTTTCAAGGTTGCAGAGAAAATTAAATAAAATGAGGCCCATCGAGCCCTAGTCCCACAGACATTTCCTTTTCCCCTTCCTGAATTCTTCTTATGATGGCATAACACAGGTTCATGCCAGATCATCAATCATTAGCTTATGCCAAGTATGATGTGTCTTTTACTTAGGGACAGTGCATATAATTATACAGTAAGTAATTTGTCCAAGAGAATGAAAGGAACCACAGTGCTGGTCACACGGCAGTACTCAATAAGTTTGTCTCAAAACATTCAGACCTTCTATTTTATTAGTTCTACTTGGCATCCCCAAAATAAGTTGTAGAGAGTCTCAATATTTTTAAGACACACCTTGTTCAGTGGCTCCCACACTGAGTTTTTCAACTCTTAGGTTTTCAAAGGGGTCTAAAGAGGTGAGGAATTTGGGAAGCATGATGTCACGTGTTCCTTCCTTCTGTGTGTTCTTCCCTCGCTGGGCAGGGCAGTGAGTAGAATCCCCAGACGGTGCCCTAGGATCCTGGAGCTGCCGTTCTCCACCTGAGCAACTGTGCACACGCATCACCATCTCCAACCCATTCTTACTCTGCTCTTCTCCAAACTCACTGAATTGAAGCAGGGGCTGAACCTACTATTCCAGAGATAACTGCAGTCGTTTCTGCTCTGGGTGTATTCCATCTGGCAAAACTACTTTTAAGCACAGGTTAGAAAGACAGTGAATACAGGTCTTTGAGGTGTTCCCTCCAACCCAGCTCACAAAGGAGTATGTCCCTGTTCTCCCAGGCTTGCCCAGGCTTCCAAAATCCCCTGCGCTTGGCACGAAGACCTCATGTGCACAGTTCCACAGAGAGATTCATTGTCCGAGGTGAAGGCACTGTCCATCTGCCACGCTCTACTCAGTGTCAACAGTCAGTCTCTTGGCTCACGAGTTTTCATAACCAAGCAACACAAATCTTCCTTCCAGCCTCTGAAGGCAGTGGGCACTTTTTGGTCTGCCAGACTTTGACCTTCTTTCTCTCTACCTGGAAAACTATTTCCTGCCCTTCCTAACTGCTATTGTCACCCCCTCTCCACTCTGCCCAGTGAGTCCTACATCTTATCTTATAGGTCCCCTTTGCTCCAGAAAGCCCTCCCTGCCTTCCTGTGTTCTCATAACACCTATTTGTTTTCCCATCATAGTCAATTAATATTCAATGAAACAAGTGCTATTTATGACCATGCGTGGCCCGTCATACTATAAACCTCACAGGACCAGGGACATATCAGTCTTATTAGTCATTGTTTCTCCAGTGCCTGCCATCACCCCACTTACCATTTATAGCAGCCACACCCATCAATTTCCATTTTGAAAGTACCTCCCAACCAAATTGCATATATAAACAAAAATTTATTTTGTTGTTTGTATTAACCAATGACAGAAATAAATGTATACCAACCTCCCATCAGCACAAATCAGGTTCCTTTGGTTATAAGCAATAGAAACTATGATTGGGGCAATGTGTTCACCGGGTACCTGGTAGATCAGATACTAGAGATCTAAGTCTAGGAACTTGGAGCTAGAGGGGGTGAGTCAGAGAGCTTAGATCTCTATTTATAATCTTATCAGGGTGCTACCTCTGGAAACTATGGGCACCAACTATTTTCAGTCATTTTCTCATTCTGCTCAAAATTTAAAATCCAGGATAGCTTGGGCCGTGATGGCAGCCCTTAGCTAGAGCAAGACAGGACACCTTGAGTAAGAGTCTCACCAAACTACATTAAATGGAGGAGAAATCATTTCCCCCAAGGAAACTGAATACTATCACTAAAATAGATACTGGACGACAGATAGCCAAGAGTATTCTTACTTTAATAAAATATGCAGTGCTAGCACACTCAGTCTAGTAAGTTATAATCAGAAGCCAATAAAAATAACATTTTTGTTAGCCCAAGTAAACTTACAGTGGATAATTTTCTTGAAACAAAAACTTATTTTTATGTACTTTAAATTAAGCCTTGAGAAGGTAACTCAATAGGATGTAAGCAGAACACGACTCTATTGCTTCCCCTCACTGTTGGAGCTACTTCTGCCGGCACCCTCTTGGATGAACTCCTGGCTAGCTCCCATATCTGTGCCAGGCACCCTTTGATAAGAAAAAGTTCTCCACTCACTTTTATAACCAAGGACAGCCTCCATTCAGTAGCTAAAATTCCTCTCCTGTGTAAATAATGAAACTATGAACTTCATTGGCAGTTCCTGCCTGCACAAATTAGCTTTGCTCCTGGTGGGAACCTGCAGGGGGAGGGTTGGCACGATTGACGCTTACCAGTTCCTCTGCCTTTCCCTTCCTCTCCCCGACATGGGAAGCCTAGATTTCTGAATCCTTCACAGGTGAAGCTTGAAGGTGAGACTGGGGGGCAAGGGACTAGGGAAAAAGAGAAGCCCCAGAAAAACTTACTTGGCTGCTACTGTCAAAATCTGCTAAAATCTGCTCAAGTGCTCTATGAATATGGGGGAGTCCCTTGCTCACTTTCTTTCATGGGGCACCTTCTACAAAACACCCACCTGTATGTCTCTTGACTGAAAGGCAAAGGCTCCCCTCCAACTGTCTTCCCAGGACATGCCTATCAGCTTCTGCTTTCAAAAGAGCACCTCCAGCTCCTTCCTGTCAATGTCATCCTGGGTGAGCTGCCCTCAGAGTGGCCTATATCTAGTCTACAGGGCATCTCTGCCTTGCCATCAGCAAAGGGCAGCCTTCTCCCAATACTGCCACCCCAGTGAAGGGCAAAGCTGAAACACATCAACAACCTGAACGAAGGAGCTCTCCTGACGGCCTCAACCTCAGTCCCTTTATACACTGAAGGGAACAAGACAGGCTCATAGGAACTTCATTCGCAAGTCTTGCAAAGGTGGCCCAGCATCCCACTCTGGAATGTCAGGGTACTTACCATATTATTTTGTTCTGAGTCTCTGAAGCAGTCTCATTTTCAAATGCCGATGTATAAACATCTATTATATGTTTTGAATGTTGATCATGTACCAGGCACTGCTAGTCACTGGGGATTCAAGGTGAATTAAGTAAGCTTCCTGCTCTCCAGAAGGTCTTCAGATGCACTTTAAGGTAGGAAGAAGTATTTGTAAAAAAAAATAAAATAAAATAAAATAAATAAATAAATAAATAAATAAATAAATAAATAAATAAATAAATAAATATGGTAACCAAAACTTCTTAATGAGTATGAGCTCAGAAAACAACTGGTCCTTCCCAATCCTTTAAATTCCTTTAAAAATGAGGAGCTGGTTACTCAAAAGGGTAAACGCAGAATCCCCACAGGCCCCAGCAATTCTGCTCCTAAGTATACACGGAGGACTCAGAAGCTTGGACTCAAACCAACGACCTGGGAACACCAACGATCACAGCAGCATCACCCCCAAGAGACAAAGAGTAGGAAACACCCAGCTGTCCATCAACAGATGAATGGATAAAGAATACGTGGTATATGTGTAAAATGGAATATTATTCATCATAAAAGGAAAGGAAATTCTGACCCATGCTACAACATAAATTAACCTTGAAGACATGATGCTCAGTGAAATAAGTCAGATGCAAAAGGCTAAATATTGTCTGATTCCACCTGTATGAGGTACCTAGAATAATCAAATTCATAGAGACAGAAAGTAGAATAGTGGTTCCTGGGGACTGAAGGAGGGGGAAGTGGGAGTTATTGCTTAATAGGTATAGAGTTTCTGTTTGGAACAATAAAAAAAAAGAGTTCTGAAAATAGATACTAGCGATGGTCTCAAAACACTGTAAATGTATTTAACACCCCAGAATTACATACTTAAAAATAACTGAAGTGGTAAATTTTATGTTACCTTATATTTTATTGCTATAAAAAAAAAAAAAAAAAAAAAAGAAGGTCTGGGCATGAGAAACCCCCCTATTTCAATTAGATTCTAAATTCTGTAAGTATGGAAATTGCTCCTATGATTAAATCATTTTGGTTGATTAACTATAAAGATAAATTCACAAATTCTAATAGAAAAAAAACAGAAACTATCCACCCACCAAATTCACCTCAACCTTAAAAGGGAAGGAAAGTGAAGTCAGATGAGGGAGACAGCGTGATTCTTAGCCTCAGAAACCACAGCTGTCAGGGGGCTCTTCAGTTTATTCATTTATTGACCGTGAGCACCAGGCCTAAGTGTCTGAGGTGCACCTTCCCATCCAGAAAGTTCGATTACATGGTGTGAAGAAACCAAGTGAAGCAATGTTCTCTGCTGGGGAACCGATGGCAAGGGAACCTGGTTTTCAATGGGTTTTTAGAAGGAAACTGAACTTGGAGAGTGAGGCTTAGAGACTGAAAAACTGAGAATGCCACCGAGCTACCTACCGCCTCAGATCTGGGGGACTGAGTGGCTGTTTTATTTTTAAGGACATTTCAGGAGACAGTGGCTATTAGGCCCCAGGAATTCAGCTAACCGTGAAAGCTGAGGTTTCACCACCTGGATGGTGGAGCTGACTGGCTGCTTGGGAGACTTCATTGACACTGAATATTTCACAAGTCGCATTCAAAACCTAAGTGTGGTGAGGCCACGATTTTGTGAAATGTCGCACCTCCAACTCCTCAGGGCAAAGCCAGTTTAGAAGAGGCCGTTATTGGGAGTGAAACGGGCCACAGAGGGAAAGAAAATTAGAAAATGCAGACTTCTGCCCACAATACAGAGTAAGGCTTGCCCCCCAAAAAAAGCACCCGCAAAGTTTCCAGCAAACGCGCCTCATCAGAAATCTCTGCTACTTGCTGAATCCTTAGGCCCCAAGTCACCTCTGCTAAACTGTTTTTATCCCAGCTCACCACTGAAAGATGAGATTCTGAAGAGAGGTTTTCTTCTAAATGAGTAATGTCGATTGTCCACGTCTGAAAGGGGGGGGGAGCTGCACTGACCAACAGCCTTATCTGCGGAGAGCAGCCTCCAAGACAGCAGGCGGGATCCTGTCCCTTTGCGGCATCAGCTGGGCTTTGCTGGGGGCTGGTGCCACCACCTCACACCTTGGAGGTGGTGGAACCAGCTCCAACCTACTCACCTTGGAGGTCTCGCATGGCCCCTTTCTGCATTTCCCCTTCCTCATGCACAGACCATGCTCTATTCTATTCGTTTTGGCCACGGGTTCTCCTATTTTGGGGGCTGCACATGTCTTTTTGGATTCAAAACGGCCTCCATTTTCCTGAACCCTGTTTTCTCTCTCCCTTGGGGGTGTGCCCTCTGCGGTGGCTGCAGGGACAGTGTCTCTGCCTGGCCTCCTGCTGGTTGAAAAGAGGCCTTGCCTACAGCAGGGCCTTATCTCAATTTTTCTCCACCTGATTCAGCTGTTCATGCAATTTTTGAACGTAAGTGTGAAACAGGAGAGTGTTGGATTTAAATTCCCATTCCATCATTGACTATTTATCTCGACCAAGTTACTTAACCTCTCAAGAGTCAATGTATCATTTTCTATAAAATAGGGTAATAAGACATATCCCAAAGGATCACTGAAAGAATTTTTTTAAATGATGTGCTAAAAGCCAACAATAGATTAATACATAAATGGTAGGTTGAGCTCTTATCAGCCAAGGCCTTTCAGTATATTGCCGGCCTTGCCAGTTATTTGATTTGATTTTTGTTGTTTGTGCTTGTTTCTTTTCTTTGTTTTGTTTTATATTAATAAATGTTGGTGCCATTTTACATCCCCACCAGCAATTCCAGCTGCACCACATTTTTGTCAACATTGGTATTGTCTTTTTTTTTAACTTTAGCCATTCTGATAGATATGCAGTGGTATCTCATTTTGGTTTTAATTTGCATGTCATCCATGACTAACAGAGGCAGCCTCTAAGATGGCCTTCAATGTTCCCCACCTCCTGGTCGTCACAAACTCACGTAATGGTCTGAACTTAATGACTTGCATCTAATGGATAGACTATGGCAAAACTGATGGATATCACTTTTGCAACTAGGTAACAAAAACACTGTGGCTTCTACCTTGGGCTGCCCCTCTCCCCCTCTCTGAAAAGCAAGCTGCCATGGAACATTCTCTGGCATTATCTTTTTACGTATTTCCTCTGTCTGTCCCACACTCCACTTTTTTTCGCCTCCCTTTCTGGAACTCAGATGAGATGTATGTTAGAACTTCTTACTCTAGTTTCCATGTATCTTAACTTCTTTTAAATATTTTCAGTCTCTTTGTTTCTCTCTGCTGCATTCTAGATCATTTCTTTGAATCTGTCTTCCAGTTCATAATTCCCTCTTCAGCTGTGCTTACTCTGCTATGAAACTTACAGTGTTTTTAATTATGAGGACTTTAATTTCTAAAGTTCTATTGGTTCTCTTTTATTTTAAATTTCTTGCTTTTTTTGCATGCTTTCAATCTATTCTTTTATTTCTTTAAACATTCAGCATATTTATTGTCTGTCTCTGATCAGTGTAACATCTCAAGTATTGTTGTATCTGCTTGTGCTCTGTTATTCCTGTTAGCTTGCATTTACTGGGCTTTGTTTCCATGTTATTTTGTCATTTTTGACTGTTTACTCATAATCCTTACAACTTTATCTTCAGGAAATCTTTGAGGCCTGTGTTGAAAATGGTTTCCTCTAGGGAGGATTTCTATTTCTTTTGCCAGATGCCTGCAGCACCAGTTCACCTTGAGGACCTTCAATATCCTCCTGCCTTAAGGTTTTAGGAATCTCCAGCTATTGTAAGTTTTGGCAACAAATATTTATAAAGATAAGCTTATAATTTTGAATTCTCAAGAAAGATTTGTTTTGCTTGACTCACTCCAAGATTTAAGAGAGGCTGTTTCCTTATAGTCCACCAACCCCCTCCCTTCAACCCAGATGTGGATTTATCTCCAATTTATCATTACCCTCAGGACATAGCACTTTGAGTCTCAGCATTATGCATGGGACCTCTAAGTAGATACTCCATGGTTGGGTCCTGGCTTTTGTCAAATGTTACTGTCTCCACAAGGTTTTGAAAACCATGCTCAAGTTCCCTGGGTTTCAGTAAAGACACTCAAGGCAAAAGGTTGATTCCATAGGTTAAAGCTTTGGGGTTGGAATATCCCTCTTTCTTAATAGCTAATTGATGCATTTGAAAATAATTTTTAAATCGTTTCAGAAGCAGAGGCAGTATGGTATCAAGTCCAACTACTGCCAGAAATAGAAAGGTTCCCTTAATTTTTGCAGGTTTATAATGAAGTGGAATTAATTTGACAATGTTCAACCATGTATCTAGTAAAATAATTCACAGGACTTTGCCGTAGTCACTTCAGGCTGCTACAACAGAATACTATAAACTTGGTGGCTTAACCAATAGAAATTTACTTCTCACAGTTTGGGAAACTGGAAAGTCCAAGATCAAGGCACTGAAAGTTCCTGTGTCTTGTATAGGCCCTCATCCTGGTTTGCACCTTGTAATTAAGTAGCTCATAGGAAGCAACCGGGTTCGAGTGGTCTGAATCCCACTCCTGTTCTCTTTCCATCAAGCCCCACTGCTAATAGCACTATTCATACTACCAGGGACTCACTCTCTGAAATGATCTTAGGGGTTTTGTAGTACAAACATTCCCCCAGTGAAACTTCTTTCCATCGCCTAATAAAACACACAGAAATATTGTTCATTTATGATTTAAAATGAATTTCTGCTTCTAATTTGGGTCACATCTTTGATTTGGCCATTTATCATTTTTACTTGCTATTTTTGCACTTTATAGCCCATTGGAAGCCTGTTGTATAATATGCACAGTGCATTTATAACCAATTTATAGACACTACTATTTGAACTAATTGAAAAGGTTAATAGTTTGTGTATTTGATTTTATGGCACATATTTCACATATCTATTATTTACTTTATATTGCATTCTTGATCAGAAATGTGACACACACACCCCAATTATAATATGGTTCTCATGGGAAAATATAGCTTATTTTATGACAGTGACTTCATGACAACCATTTTTAACAATGAATTATGGTGTACCTATAGATGTAGCAATGAGTTCGTAGGTAATGGGATTAGAATATGTGACCTGTATGCTACAATTTGATGGGCAGTGTCAACAGCAGCAGAATTTGTGACAATTTGCCATGAGAAAACCAAGATTTTATAATAACTTGGTGGAGGAGAGGGGATTGGAAATAAAGCATTTAAAGGAAGATTATAATTATTAACTGCAATATAAAATTATCTCATCCCACTAATAAAGAATACTAAATTTGTTATTTCATAGCAGGCTGTCTGTCTTCTAGGCAAAAGCAACATTGGTAATTTTTTTTTTTTTTTTTTTATGGAGGACTGAAAATTTTTGCTTAATTATAGTTTACAAAGCAACTTTAGAAAAGGAATAATAATGACTCAGATGTGGATCTTTTTTAAAGCAGAGAAGGTACACTCGAGATTTAGGATGATAGAAAGAGAGCCAAAAAGAAAATAAGGAGAGTCATCATTTGTTCAAAGGAATTAAGTCAAACATTGACTTAGCATTAAATACCTCCGGGGGGAGGGGGGTGCTTGACTTTGCATCTTTTGTTGTGTCCATAATCCCAGCAAAGACTTCCGTCACCGTTTCGTGTTAACAAATCACTGAACAAACAAGGTGACCTGCTGTGGTAATCCATGTTTGCTCAGTCAGCATTCAAGTTCTTAGCAAGCAGCATCTCTAAGACTGGGTGGTTATGGATGAGCTACATGCTCCTTGAGCAGCAACTTGGCCTCCAATAGTGATAAACTGAATCTGGTAATATTGGCAACTGGTCATCATCACAACATGAATAATTAAAACCCATTCTGATCACCTAATTAACACTTAATGTGATTATTACTGCTCACCACATTCCTAAAATAAGTCTTAGGAGACTTTCTCATTTAAGCCTAGTTGAGAGCTAACTTAACACTATCAGTAAGGTAGCCAAGGTTTATCTGCTTCTCTGAGCCATGAGCTGCTCAGCCATGGAGGTGTTCAAGGAGGATCTGGAGGACCTCTAGGATCACTTTCAAAACTCTGCTTCTCATTCTCTGAAGGAAGGTGTACATGACCAGAAGCCAGAGTTGGAGATGCTCACGTGACTTAAGAGTTTAAGACACAAAGAGCAATCAGTGCTGTGAATTTCCACATCAAGTGGAAGCAAATCCAGCCTGAAACTGCTGATATCACCAGCAGAAAACATTCACCCGTGTCGCATAAGGAGAAAAGCATTGGTCCAAAAGTCAGGGGTGCTAAGTTCAATTCCCAGCTCTGCCGCTAAATCACTGTATGCTCGTAGGAAAGTTTCTTCACCTTTCTGGGCTGACGGGACCCAGTGATCCTTTCCAGCCTCAACTTTTTGCCTGTTGCTTGCCTGTTTAGAGTGAACCAACCTATTTCACATTTCTCAAGGAGACATTTATCCACATCAAGGCTCACCATCTCAGCCCTCCTTGGTATAGCAGAGAACACAGGGAAGGTATTAAGAGATGTCTGACCTGCTCTCACAGGCATTATGATCTAACCCATAAATCAGATGGCTCCTACCCACAGGAAGTAAGGATTAACCTGTGCGATGCTAGATATAAATAGTCCAGTGCTCCCGTCCCCTAAAATTCAATGCATACTTTTTAGTCTTTGCCTGGATGGACCACCGAAGAGCACTTTATCCTGTTGACATCTCCCTCCTTTAAATGGTTTCCGCCTCTCTTTTGTCACACCGGACCCCCGGTTTGTCCGCCACCTCCCCTCTCACTCCTCCCTCTCCCCTTCAGGCTTCTTCACGGCCACTCCTCCTGCCCGCATTAGTGCCAGGGCCCCCCAGTTCCATCCTGGCTTCTCTTTATTCTCACTCTGCTCGCTTTCTGAGTGGCTGCATCCAGTGCTGGCCTCAGTCACCATCACAGGCCAGTGATGCTGAAGTCAACACCTACAGGAGAGCTCTCCCTCGGGAACCTTACCCCCTAGGTCGCTGACCTCTTGGACATCTCAAACATCTCAGATGAGATGTCCCACAAACATCTCAAATCCAACACACTCAAAGTAAAATCCACAGGTTTAGCTGTAAACACCTTTGCTACAGACACTTTGTCTGTATCACCAATTGGCCATAAGGCAATTTTGCCGCAAAAGATAAAATACCTGGTTGCCAGTTGGGCTTCATGTAGCCTGTCAGTTTGGTTTCATTTCTCCGTTGACAAAGTCCTTGCAGTACCCCCTTTTATGTTATGTGAATCTTAGTCCTCGTGATGGTCTATATGGTAAGGAGTAGACTCGTGCTCCTAAAATAGTGGGTGGGAGCAACTGCATGAAGCCAGATTGCACAGGCCCTAGAAAATGATCACATAGCAATTTGCAGATCCTCGGTGAGCAGTCCTCCCTCCCACCCTTCAGAACCACAGTTTACCAAGCCGTGGCAAATACACGAGAGGTGGCCACTGATTCACAAGTTCCCAAGAGCGTTAATTACCAATTTTTTAGTTGGAAACTGATACCTCTCTTAATGAAGGAAGAAATTTTAGCGAAAAAGAAAAAAAATGTGATGCCAAATGAGGAGACAAATCAGCAAGCAAAAATAACTAAACAGAAGTACAACGCTATGAACAAAGCTCTGCTGAGACGATGTATTTTCCTTCTTGCAATAAAGTCTTTTTATTAATTTTCCATATTTCATTATGTCCTTTATAATGCCCCTCTTTTATTTTTCCGTTCCTTTATCTTTTACGGTCAATCAGTTATGCAGCGAAAAGGCCTGAGGCAAATTTGCTTGTAGAAAAACTGTTTACTGTGAAACTATCCACAACTGTTTCCATTGCAAATCATTTTGGCCCTACACACACACACACACACACACACACACACCAGCCCCTCCTCCAATATGCCCTTTGGTAAAATGGCAGAATTACCATTAAATACCTTCCCTTTCTCTCTCCTGCCCATTTCCCACCAGTGACAATCACCTCCGAGTACCTACCCAGGGAAACTGGGAAATCCTCAGGTCGGCCAGTGCCCCGGAGGAGAACCTTTACGAGGCTCCGCTTACCCCAGCGGCCGCTGATAAGCTTAACAGTGTGTCAAAGGAAATGTTTAAATGGTGGTGTGATTTGTGTATTAGGAGAAAGGACTTGAACATTGGGCTGACTGACATTCATTGGGAATAAATGTTTTGGTCTGATGTAGCAACCTGGTATTGAGTATGCTCTTCAAAGTCTGCTTTGGGGACATTTGAGTTGTATTTCTTGTAAAAGGTGTGTTTAACATCTGCAAATGTGATAAGTTACTTCCGTTGTTAGATGATAAGCTTCAGTTTTAATGCCCCAGAGCCCTGATAGGTAGCGAGCAGGCAGTCAGCTGGAGTTTGCCCCGAAGGACTGGTTGAGGGAGCCCCTGTCTCCTCCTCGAAAGCCTGTTGGTGGGTTACCCAGGTTTTCAGAGCCCCTTCGAAGCTCAAACACTTGGCTCACTCACTTCAAGTGGGACGTTGCATCCTCCTACCCTCCAAGACCCTCCTTCCCAGACTACTTGGAGCAAAGATGCCATATATAGCAGGTGATGGCAATAAAATTCGTGAAAGTAAAACAATACGGTTGGCTACTGAATTGTCTTTGCTATGACTGAAACCTCTTAATGGTGGTGTAGATTCAATTGTGTCCCCAAAGAGATATGTTCGAGTCCTAACCCCTGGTACCTATGAATGGGCCCTTACTTAGAAATGGGTCTCTGCAGATATAATCAAGTTAAGATGAGGTCACACTGGAGTAGTGTGGGTCCTAATCTAACGACTGGTGTCCTTATGAGAAGACATTTGGACAGGGGGACACAGGGAAGAGTGTCAGGGGAAGACAAAGCAGAGAATGAAATGATGTGTCTACAAGTCAGGGAACACCAAGGACAGCCACAAGCTGTCAGAAGCTAGGGGGGAAACACGGAGCAGATTCTTCCTGAAAACCTCAGAGGAAGCCTTCGTTTCGGACTCTGGCCTCCGGAACTGTGAGAAAATACATTTCAGTTGTTTTAAGCCACCCACTTAGTGGCACTTTGTTACAGCAGCTTTGGGAAATGAAAATGATGAGGTATCCCCGGATGGGACAGAAACAGGAGCCTACAGGAAGGCCTCCAAAACCTCTACCACAGATTTAAGTGGCAGCCGAACCAACACATTGTATTTTTTTTTAATTTTTTTTTATTGATTTTGGAGACAGGAAGGGACAGAGAGAGAGAGAGAGAGACATCAACTGTTGTTCCACTTATTTATGCGTCATATCAGGGACGGTGCTCTAACCAATTAGCTATGTGGCCAGGGCCAACACATTGTGTCTTAAATGGCTCTCAGAGTCACCCACTTCTCCCAGCTAGGTCCTATGCCATCGTGGCTGGATTTCATAATGGTCTTCTAACGAGCTGACCTCCTCCAGTCTTACACCAAAGGTAGGGGCAACCCTAACAGTGATAATAGTCACATTTCGTGAGAACTATGTTTCTGACACTGTCTGAGGCAGTTCACAAAGTGTGTAAAAGTACAGGCAGAATCCTAATGAGGATCCTGATCCCCCTTTAACTAAATTTTCACAACAGTCCTAACTACTTCGGGGCATTTGGGTCATGGGGAGACTACGGCCCAGGGAAGTTGAGTAATTAGTCTAAGGTTACACAGCTAGAGTTTGAACTCAGGCCTGGCTAACTCATTTAATTCCTTTATTGCAGAGGCAAGGGGCAGGGGGACCCCAGTCCATGGCTTGAAGGAGCAAGCAGAGGCCCTGCAAGAGAGGGAGCATGCATCTTGAAGGTTTTTGTGAAACTGGGAAAATGCATCACCCTTATTTCTCGATGGAGGTGCCGAGATCTGAGATTTGTCTCAGGTCCCAGTGTGAGTCAGAACTTGGACCAGAAACACCACTTTGACCATGTTCTCTTCACCTACCAATCACCGCTTGTTCCTTCTTGGGGCCTCCTGCAGTCTGGGCTGTGAGTAGAGCCTGAGGGATCCCAGGGCCCCAGCCAGCTGCTGACAAGGCAGATCTCCCGGGGTGAACCGAGGCAAAGGCTCGCTTGCTCACACTCGACAGTCAGCATGTTATCAGTAACTTTCCCAAGAGTGCAGTGAGACCTAATGCTTATAAAGCGCTCGGATAGCTGATCAAAGGCATCAAATAGCATTAATAGAACCCATTCTGCAGGCCCCACTCTCACTCGGGCTTGATGGATATGCGTCCCTCTTGCGCAGTAGGTGGACTCCTTGCTGCAGATGAATTGAGCGCATTAATTAGGATTCTGCCTGCAGCCTGTTGTGAAAGATGCTCAGTTATTACCGTAATTAGGACCCTGAGCCAACCCCCGGACTATCTCACTGTAAACATGGGGGGGGGGCTGTCTCCTTGAACCCATTGTGCTCGTTGTTGCTAAATTCAAGCCCATTATCTTGCACAGACAGGCGGCCAAGGCTCTAATAAAATCACATCGCTGATTTCAACAGTGCTTTCTCAGACAATGGGGTATGAGCACAATAGTGATGAATGCATTGCTTAATAGTGCTTCCCTATTTCCAGACATGAGCTCAATCTTGGACCTGTAACACCTCTATACATCACTTCCACTCAACAGCTAATGGACATTTTAAAGCAATACCAAGCTTCTTTACCCATTTGCCATCACAGGGCTATTTCCATTGGCCAGAAAAGCTGCAGTACCTGTAAGACAATCCTTCATAAAACTGGGTGCACATTAGAAGCCTCTGGGGAGCTTTAAAAAATCCAGATACCCAAGCCTTAGCCTCAGGAATTTCTGATTCATTTGGTCTGGGGACCAGGCCTCGGAACATCAGTATTTGTGCATCTGAATTTGTGTGTGTCTGTGTGTGTGTGTGTGCGTATGTGTGTGTGTTGGCACCTTCTGTCTGTCTTGCTTCTTGCTTTTAACTAATAAACTTCACTTTTGTAGAGTAGTTTTAGGTTTACAGAAAAACTGAGCAGAGCCCAGAGAGTCTTCCTATACCTATACCCATATACCATATAGAATATATATATACATATTTTTATTTTTTTAAATGTCCTGAGTGATTTAAATGGGTAGGCAGGGCTAAGAATTCCATTTTAGTGCAATCATCACAGCTGGAATTCAACGGCCTTTAAAAAATAATTTCTGATCAAACCACAGCCGAACTCTTCCAGGTTTTCTCAATATTTTTCCCTAACATACCAACAGCCCAAGGTTGAGAATGTGATTGGCATTCATTCAAACGAAGATGACTAATCACCATCGAGTTGGTGCCTTCAGGTTGCATAATGAATGGTCTTATCAGTTATTACAGGCTTTGGAGGGTTCCCTTCGTTGTTAGATTAAAAAGCATATAAATAGAGATTGTACAAACAGCGGCAATCTAGAACTCTTTGAAATGGTAGGTGACTTGCAGATCTTAAGGAAAATTAACGTATTAATTCTAAAAAGGAGTTATTTGACTATTTTTTAACATTAGTAGTCATGCTGGAAAGATAAGCAGAGCGAAGGCAGCAATCCATTTATAAAGAAGAGAGAATATGAAGAAATGTTTTCCAGTACTCAGAAGGGAGCCACACACTTAAGCCAAGTCTTTTCAGTCCATAATCATTCATCATTTAAAAAAATACTTATTGAGCACTTACTACATTTCAGGTTCTAGGTACTGTGTGTAAACAACTGACCAGACAGGCAGTAGAGCTGCTCTTATAGAATTTATATTTTGGTGGCATATGTGAGCAATAATATAAACAGAGCCACTTCAAAATGGAGCTGGCCCGGCCTGTGTAGCTTAGTGGTTGAGCATCGACCCATGAATGTGGAGGTCATGGCTCAATTCCCAGTCAGGACACATGCCCGGGTTGCAGGCTTGATCCCCAGTAGGGGGCATGCAGGAGGCAGCCGATGGATGATTCTCTGTCATCACTGATGTTTCTATCTCTCTCCCTCCCTCTCCCTTATTCTCTCTGAAATCAATAAAATATATATATATATATATATATATATATATATAAAGAAAAAATGGAGCTGGAGTTGCCATGTCAGGAACTGCTTGACACATCTTATACCTCAAATCTTGGAATGTCAAACACAGGGCGAATAAGCCTTTGACCGGGCCTAAGCAACCTTGTTTTCCAAAGAACTGTTTGCAAAGATAACAAGAAAGCAATTATTATGACTACTAGACTGATGACTGCTGGACTGAAAATTAAAAACATTGTTTAGAGTTAATATCACTATGTTATGGTATTGCACCAATAAAAACACCTTCCTTTTATGGATGTAATTGTTCCCCTTCCCTTTCTCATAAGTATCCATTGTCTGTGTTGCTTATTTGTAGTATTATTTGGACTCCTGCCTAAATTAATGATTCCCAAATAGCTATTCTTATTAATCTCAATAAGTACTTATTTGCCTCTTGCTTTGAAATGCCTTTTTATTTTAGGTTAGCACATATTAGAATATATGCTTTTCTACTTATCAAATTCTGTTGAAATTGTCTAATTAACAACATTTGGATATTTTGGGAAATGTGAAATATTATGTAAATTCTACACATTATTAATATGGACAATCAGCTTGGCCTTTCATTACACTGACATCAAAATACAAAAAAAACAAAACAACAACCACTAAAATTTACTAAGAAATATTCTTAGTTTGACTTTAGAGAAAGTTAATATGCTTTGATATTGGTGTATTGTAACAATTGGATTGTCAAAGTATAAATCATAAATCATATAAAGCACAGAAAAGTAATGAATTCAAGTTCATTTATAAAGTTAATAACTTATGTGTATATTGGGTCTATTTAAGTTGATAAGCATAATCAGAATCTTGTTAGAATGATTTCTTGAAGGGCACTGGCATGTATCAGTTAGTTTATGCTGCATAACAAACTTCCATGAAATGAAGTAGTTTAAAACAACCACCATTTTATTTAGCTCATAAGTCTGTAGTCAGCTGGGACTTCCTTCTGGAGTGGCTCAGCCGATCTCTGTCGGGCACTCTCCTGTGCCATGGTCAACTGGTGAGAAGGCCTCACTCCCATGACTGGTGGCTGGCAGACTGGTTGGTCTAGAGCCCTCCAGCTGGGATGGCTCCCCTCTTCTCCATGTGGCCTCTCATCCTCTAGTAGGCTAGCCTGGGCTTCTTCACATGGTAGTCTCAGGGCTTCAAAAATCAGAAGGAGAGAGCAAGTCCCACATCTCAACTACTTTGAGACTGTGCACCACTCAAAGCAACTCATGGGGCTCCACCCGGAGTCAGTGTGGGAGGGCACTAGTGAAAAGCAGAGAAGGCTATTATTGTGGCCATATGTGTAAACAATCTACCCCATATGCCATTGCTGGGTACAGGTTTCTAGGTGAGAATCTCTCAGGAAGTGCTATTTTGTAAAAGAAGTTCCCCCTTTGGTCCTGGGCCCCATCTACTACACTCAGTTCTAATTTTTCCCAGTGAATGCAGCCCAGGGAAGGGGCACCTTGCTGCAACACCACCCTTCACGCAGTTCTCGGGTCTGGAGGTTCACCCTTCCCCCATCCTGGGGACCACACTAACTTCCACAGCTGGGGGCCATGCTTTTCTATCTTAAAGTGGCCTTATAAAGTTCATGTATACCGTCACCTCCATGGGGACCAAACCCCCGCATCTTTAAGAGAAGAGAAAGATGTTTGTAATACAAATAAATAATACAATAATTAACAAATAATAATACAAAAATAAACCCTGTGTTTTCAGTACTCACAACTGTAAACCCACTTTTGCCAGCCTATGTATACATGAGAGAGATTGATTTGAAGCAATCAGTTCATGCAGTTGTGGCAGCTGGCGAGTCTGAAATCTGTAGGACGGGCTGGCAGGCGGCAATTCTGATAAAAATTGATGTTGCAGTCTTGAGTCTGAGCTTCACAGGGCAGCAGGCTGGAAACTCAGGCAGGGTTTTTATGCTGTGCTCTTGAGGATAATTCCTTCTTATTTGGGAGGGGACCTCGGTCTTTGCTCTTAAGAATTCAACCGATTGAATGAGGCCCACCCAGATTATGGAAAGTAAGCTGCTTTACTCAAAGTGTGCTCATTTAAATGTTAATCACGTCTTTAAAAATACCTGCACAGCAACATCTAGACTAGTGTTTGTCCAAATACCTGGGCACCTTAGCCGAACCAAGTTGACACATAAAAGTAACTATCACACCATCAGTTAAAGGGAAGAAAAATAATACATACGTCATAGGATTGTGATTCAGCGAAGCATACAAAGCAGTGAGAATGGCTCCTAGCATTAATCTTGGCGGTCGCCGTTCTTACCCATCCCCTGCAGACACAGTAAAGGCTGCCCATCCGTGCATATCGGGGCTCTCTAGTTTGGGGAGCAGAAGGTTGGGTGGATTTATGGCAGGTAGGTTGTTTTACTCTTTATAAAAACCAGAGCAGGGTATTTGGGGTTAGTTTTAAATTGATGTCTGCTTTCAAAAGAGAAGGAATTTAAAAAGGGCTCTGATCCTTTAAGACTGAACTATTGCTTTAGAGACCCATCGCCTAGCAACAGGAAGACAATACCTTCTCTCCTCCACCAGGTAAACCTCGGGCTTATCTAATTGAAATTTCAGGCTTCCTGCCACACTCCTGAAAAACTATCTCTTTGAAGGGATCAAACCGCACCAGCCAAACAAAGTTAGATTTGAATGGGCCACTTTTCAAATGGCAGGCTAATGAGATTTTCATTGGAGAAGAGATTTGAAGCTTTACAGCCCATCATTTAAGTAGCTTTGTTCCATTTGCATTCACTGAATATCACACGAGAAAAAACGTGTTTGCAGTAAAATTCCCTTTTTGACTCTGTCTGGGGATCAAAGATAAGTGTCAGAAGCAGAAACAAAGTGTAAATTGTAAGAAAATAAAGAATTATCTAGACTTTTCACCAGGTTGAGTTATCTTTTATTCTTCCTTCCCGATACCCTGACCCTCCCCTCCCATATTCATTACAAGTGCTAATCATTCCACTCCTAAGGCTGCTCATGTCGTGCTTTTCCATTCCATTTACACTGCCCCTTTCAAGGTTCCTAATGGACCTCCCTGACCACACTATCCCCAATTTTTTCCACACAGTTGGCCAGTTTATCCATTTTAAGACACGGCCTTTCCTCATTCTACTTTTCTGCTCCAAAGTTTCAATAGCTACTATTGCTTTTTTCAACAAAGTTCAAACTCCTTTGCCTGGCGTTTAAGATCTTCTGTGATCTGACCTCAAATTTTCTCATTAAACTAATTCCTGTTCTTTCTACCCACCAATTCTTGCCAAACCCAAATTTCTTGCCCTCTCTTTACATGCCCTGTGCCCTTTTAACTCCACACCTGTTTATTTTAGAACCTCTTTGAATACTCTCCGCTAGAAATCTAGTATTTTGTCTAGGCCCACGCCACTTCCTCCAAGAAGCCTTTCTTGATTTCCCTCCTCCTAAGTAAAAGTAGACTCTCACTTTTCAGTTACACCTCTATTGGAATACTTATCCCACTTAGGGAGGTCAACAGGACACAAGGGTAAGAGCACAACTTTGGAGACAGAGAACTGGGTTGGAGCCCCAGCCCTGCTGCTTCTTCGTAGCCGTGTTACCTTGGACACATCACTTATCTTCTCTGAGTCACCACTTATGTTTGTCTTTTTGAAAAATGAAGTAGCCAGTGGTTGAATAAGTTAAATGGTAGAAAGTGCTTACTTAGCACAGAGCCTGGCACATAGCTGATAGTAAATATTAACTCCTATTTTTCAGAAAAATCACATTTCATCTTTATTGTGGTCCAAATCGCTTCCACCTCCTGCCTTCACCGTAAAATCCTCAGGGGGTAGAATCTGTAGGAATCACACCCAGTCTCACTTCCCACAGCTCCCGCCATGCATTAATGCTCAGGGGAAAAAATGTTATAATTCAAAGCCATGTTCATCACGGACGTCCCTGGGCGCCCTATCTCAACCCTGTCACGCTGTCTCTCTTCCCTGGGCCTTATTCTTCATGTGACACTGTCTGAAGCTACAGTATATACCTACTGTTTTTGTAATCTGGAACATTTTGTCATGTCTGTGTTATCTTATATAAGATAACACATAATAAGGGCCAGAGGTGGAGGAGACACAGTAAGTGAGCTACAGGAATGAAGAGCCGCCAAGGGAGGGGTCTGGGGACAGGGCAAAGTGCAACTGAGGAGGTGAGATAAAGGGACTTACACCAGAGATGAGAGCACAGATGTGCACAGGGGCCAAGCAGAGAGCACGAGCGAGTGAGACTTGGGCGGGATAGAAACGTTCACTCCACTTGCCCGTCTAGGTGGGCAGCCACTACCCCTCTGCTGTGCAGGAGGGTGGGGCCTGTTACTGGACCTTCTGAATTTTCCTTTCTTTTTTTAACCTTCACCTGAGGATATTTTTTCCATTGCTTTTCAGAGAGAGTGGAAGGGAGGGAGGGAGAAGAGAGGAGGGGAGAGAGAGAGAGAGAGGGACATCGATGTGAGAGAGACACATCAACTGGTTGCCTCCCGCACACACCCTGACTGGGGGCGGGGAGCGAATCCGCAACCCAGGTGTGTGCCCTTGACAGGAAATCGAACCCCCAACCCTGCAGTGCGTGGGCCGACGCTCTAACCACTGAGCCCACCAGCCAGGGCTGGACCTGATTTTTCAAGAAAAGTTACAACTCCAGATATTTGTAAGAAAGAGCCGGATTTTTAAATATTGCCAACAAACATGAACAGTGCTGTGGGTCAGACGATACCGTTTCTGGCAGAACTGGACGGGCGCTGTGCAGCTCGGACCCGGGTCAGCGAGGGGGGCAGCTTGGGAGAGGTTCTCTCCCTTCCTCTCACGGGAGCCTTGGCATTTCAAATGACTGGGAGCTTGACTGCACGCGGCACATATTTAACCCTGGCTCAACTGGTATCAGATATAGCGCACTGACTGCATAATTCCTGATTTTGAAGAGGAAATTTCAGCCGTCCCCTCCCCCAGCATAATTCCGCTGTGTCAACAGGAATTGTCCTGAGCCGCTCTGCGCGGGTGAGAGCCGCTGAGGGGGGTTGGCCGTGATTAATTAAAGTCTATTTGCTGAGAGCAAATGGCAGAGCCCTCAATCACGCCTCCGGCCTCTCGGGCAGCCTCGGGAGGAAGCTGCTGTCTGCGATTATAAAACCGCGACTGCATTCCTCCCCGTTCACTTTGTATTTGCTTTTGCACTGTGGGAAAAGACGCGTTCAAGATGTTGTGCAGCGCACACCACTGTCCATCCCCAGATCTTGCATCATCCCCGACAGGAACCACATACCCACGAAACGGCAGCTCCCGCTCCTCCCTCCTCCTGGCCCCGGGACCCCTGTTCTACGCCCTGTCTTTGAACTTGCCTCTTCTAGGCACCTCGAGCAAGCGGAGTCACACAGTGCCTGTCATCCCGTGTCTGCCTATGTCACTAAGCTTAATGCTTTCAAGGTCCGTGTGGTAGCGAGTATCCCATTTTTATTTGTTCCTTTCCCTATCGTCGTGGTTAATATATACAAAAAGGGTAATGCTTTTAGCGTAAAAACCACCCCCGTGTGCATCATTCAGAGCTTTGATTCTCTTAAAGAGAAAGGAACCTGACATCCAAATCTATGGTTTTCCAACCTGGACTTGAACCCTGGCACCATCATGAACCTCTTGTCTGGCTCCAGGAACGTCGCTGAACCTTTCTGGTCTGTAGTTTCTAAAAGAACTCACTCACATTAATGAGGACGACGAAAGGCGGGGAATAGAGATAGAGCAGGGGGCAGGGGCATCGGCCAAGAGTCCACTGGAATCTCCTGCTGAGCCTCTAAACCAGGACAGTGGCCAAATTAATGTGGGGGAAAAAGAAACATGCAGTTTTTCTTCACTTATTCCTTACGGTCTTTACAGTCCTTCATTTAACAGGTATTTAATGAGCATTCACTGTTACCTGAAGCATTTCATTAATGCACATTTTGAAGCACTTTCACAAGCTTCATTACCTTGCTTGATCCCCAGAGTAACTGTGAGATCAGAAGAAAGAGTTCTAGCATCCCCATTTTACAGATGAAGAAACTGAGGTTCAGAGAGCTGACCTCGTTTTCCCCAAGGTTACACAGGTAACAAGCTGCAAAGCCTGAGCTTAGACCCAAATCTTCTCTGGTCCAGGTGTATCCTCTACCCCCACTCCATGAGATCACAGTTCAAAACAGTTTCCCTACTTACGCATCCCCAGGAAATGAAATCTGCTTGGCAATGGGCTATCGGTCAGGGAAATGGAAAATTTCAAAGAAAGCCAAAACGTTCAGCAAACTGCAGAATTCTCGGTCATTGATCTAGACACAAATGGCCCAGCACACGGGAAGGAATGCAGGACCGTTTCTGGTTTGTTTTCTAAGTGAGCAGCAAATCCACTCATCCCCACTCCCTGCTCGGGCACAGTGAATATGAGGATTTATGGGGTGGCTGGCAGGACGCCTTCTTCCAGCTGCTGGGGTGGGATCTGTAAAACCTGTACATTAGACAGAAAGGCCAAGCGGCATGAAGATCTGTCCTGATCACCAAGGAAAACCAAAAAGCATTTGGTGACCCACTTAGGCTTAATTGCTTTTAGGCTCCTCTGCCATCTGTGGGAGCCAGGAGGTGAGCTCCGTTCTGCCCATTCATTCACACTAATTTTGTCTGGCGGCTCCATTCGCCCATGTCTCAAACACGAGGGCCTTCAAAAAGGCAAAGTCCCGTCTTCCACCTCTTGCTCTGTCGTGTACTTGTGGCTCCCAGACCTACAATGTTTTCCACGCTCCCTCCAGAGTTCAATCTGGCTGATTTGGCCACTGTAGTTAGTGGCCGGGTCTGTAAGTTGTTGCTGCACAAGGAGATGAGTCCTGCTGTAATAATAACTCCCATTCAGAGAGCACTTCGGGCTGAGCGGCCCACATTGTTTAGAGGCCGCTTTTCTAAAATCAGCCTCTTTATCTCATCGAACTTTGTGAAAATGACCAGCGGATCTGGGTGCACCCCCTCAATGACCTGGGAGGAGAACAGCCTTGAGGAAGGTTACGTTGGCAACCTGTTTCCTGAACTCCCATGGGAGAGGCTGCCGAAACCTCCAGTGTAGACCCAAATGAGAGTCAGCATATTAGCAGAAAAAGCTGGCTGCAGAAAAGCAGAGCAGAACTGGAGAGCCCCTTAGAAATCACCACGAAGGGTGATTTTCAAGTTGATTTCTCCCAGTAGAACTCCTTGAACAGACAAAATATAAGCCCAATAATTGACGTGGCCTCAGTCTCCCCCAGGCACCCCCCCTTCCTCCACTGTCGGCTCCTGGGCCCCCAGGGAACATTCTTTGAAAACTTCTGCAGGCCAACTTCCTCGTTTTTTCAGATACGAAAACGAAAATGGAGCTTCGGAGGCTAAGGGACCTGCTCTGTCAAAGGCAGACATCAAGAGGCAGGGACAGTGTGGTGTCCTAACAGGCCTCCTCAGAGGAGGTGGGACTTCAAAGGAGGTACGGGGATGACATTCTAGTTCCCCTTCATCGTCTTGATGTTAGTGCTTCCTCCTAAGTGGGGACCTCAGAGCATCGTCAGTTTGCTCCCTTTCTGGTTGGTTTCTCCCTGGCCACCTCCCTCCCGTCAGGGAGGATTCTCATCTTTCCTTGCTTTCTCCCTGAACACAGGTTGAGACTACTAGAGACCTTTCAAGGACACGCAGAATCAGCCACCCCAAAGCCTTTTCTCTTGTGAATCACAAAATAAACAGGCTTCCAGGGGACAGAGCCCAGGCCTTTGCAGATGGTTGGGGGGCACCTCTCACCGCCGGGTCCGTCCCTCCGTCCCCCCCCCTCCCCCCCCGCACAGCACTGGGCTCCTCTCTACCCGCTCCACCCTCGCCCAGGGGCTTCTCTTGTATATGTCAAATAAAAAAGCAAGCAGCATGAACCCAAACTGTCAGGATCCAAGAAAACTGGAAGATAGGCTGCTTGAAAAAGCGTTTTTGGAAGGCACGAGTCCTTTTGATGAACGTTTTTAGACTGACTGCTCACTATCCATCCATCACCAGTCCTTGTTTGCCTAGCAGGTCATTTATATGTGCCCAGAACCCCCGGGTAATGGGCATGCTGTAAAAATGAATGGCATAAGTAAATTAGCGCTTGAACTTGTCAGATAAATCCAGCTGAATTAGACGTACCTGAAGGCACTCAGTCTTGAAGAGCAAAGTGGAGCCTAATGACATAAGAAATGGGCTCTCTTTTCAGAAAAAGTGAAAAGAGGGAGGAAAACTCGCTCCAAAGGCATGAAAAAATTTGAGGAATAAGGGGAATCATGGTTGCACAATTAAGTCGTTGTTATTTTTCAGGCATTGTCTTCCAGCTGCCTTTTTCCATGGCCTCCATTCACCTTATATTTCTAGAACTCTCCATGGAGATTTGAATTCAGGTCTTTCCAAAAGTGGAGTCAGTGGCAATTACTGCAGATACCCCAAGGGAAGGGAAGGTTGCACCTCAAACAGTGACCCCTCAGAAAGGAGGAAGTAGCCCAGGTTTTCACATGGTCCTGTCTTACCTGATACGAGGTTCACATGCTTTGTGACTGACAAGCGAATGCTCGCTTCAAAGGAACCGCCGAGCTAAAGCCAGCCCAGAAGGTTCACATACTTTGAATGACAAGGTTCCAACCGGGTAGACATGTGAGCTAGAAACACACACACACACACACACACACACACACACACACACACACGTATGCAGCCACCCTTGGTTGAGACCCTATAAGATGCCTGGCACTGTTCTAAGTCCTTCATTTGCATTAACTGCTTTAATCCTCCCAACAGCCCTATAAACCATGTCCTATTAGCATCCTCATTGTAATGTGAAGAAATTGCTAATTTTAGACTCATAAAGACCACCTGATAAAACTGGTTTTCAAGGGTGGGGGGGGAAGAGAGAAAAAGTAGCAAACATTTAAAACATCTTGCACAATTACGGTAAAGTGTATTTAAAGCGGACATCTGCCCTCTTCCGCTGCATAAGTTTATGCAGTCAAGCTGGCCTAGGTCACATTACCCTTCTCTAGGTGTCTCACCGGGAAGATGACGTGTGACCTTGCAGTGTCCTACCTGGACAAGGCCAGAGATTCCTCAGCACCTACTGTGTGTGGAGGCTGCTTTACCAACTGCTGGGAAAACCAGTGGTGTGTGTCTGGATCTTACCTTCAATCTAGTCACGCTCAACACTAACACACACACTCACACTCTCCGGGGCACATCTCCCCGCCCTTCCTCCGCCCAGGGCTGGAGCGGGGGTGAGGTCAGCGAGGCCTCTCAGAGAGCAGGCGCCTCCTGCACGCCTCACTGGTCGCACCCTAACCCAGGCCCTGTCCCCTGCCTCCTAAACACACGCCACATGCCACAATTAAATACAACAAAACAGAGCATTCATGTTGTCAGATGAACAGACTATGGGGAAGGCACGTCTGTAGGTGGTGAAAGCGAGCGGGTCGGTGCAGGCTCATCGGTGAATTCTCGTTACCAAGCGGAGTCGCCGCGCCAGTGGGCCCGCAGCGGGAACATTCTGAGGAAGAGGAAATGACTTTGTTGCAGGAAAGCAGCTGAACAGGAAGAGCTCATTAAACTGGGTTTGGTGGGCAGGAAGGAGAGAGCAAAAGATTCCCCACAGCTATAGCAAGAATCTAAGGGCAGAAAGTGATGAGATCTGCAAAGAAGAGAGCCCCAGCCTCCCAGGTATTCCCAACTGTCAGTGCCTCCGAAGCCTGCTGCTGCTGAGCATCTCAGCACTCAAGGCGGCTCAGACACTCATTCATTCAGCAAATCCTTACGGGGCGTCAATCACCGCACTGTTGCTGGGGGTGCAGGGGTGACTGCAAAGCTCGGCTAGGTCCCAGCCTGCCAGGGACAGATCCCAGGCAGCACCAACAGGATCTCCTCCGTCAGAGGGCCCTAGTCTGAAATCTCCGGGAGGAAGTCTTTCCCCATTTAACCCCACATTCACTAATTCTGCTTCTCTTCAAAATTTACCTATGCAGTTTATCTTTTCTTTTTTTTTTTAAAGCAAAACCCCATTTGCCAGAATAATGCAAATTGAAGTCATTCTGAAATTAATAGTGGTCTCCATAAAAAACAAAACAAAACAAAAACCCACCAAATATCTTCCTTGGAAAAGGCTAGGAGAGCTGGGCTGAAACTTCAGGAGGGACAATTTACTTTGGAATGACTGTTCCCCTGCCCCGTGGTTGGAGATGAGACAGTTTGCATGGGATGAAGTTGAGACCATTTCTTGGTTGCCTCACGTGAAGCTAGGGAGGAGATGTGCTTTGTCCTAAATGCTGGGGATAAGGAAATGTAATTTAATATGGAACTTAACTGTGCAGTAGGGACTCGTGTTTAAAATACATACAAACTGATATAAATTCATAGAAGTGCAGAGTTGAGTACATTTGAAAGTTTTTTAGAGTTTAAAAACACGAAGGCTTTTTAGAGCTTAGAGAGTTTAGGCACGGCTCCAATTTAGTATTTTACTAATTCAGGATCGTACTAAGGTTGCAAGGCTCCTCCTGCACATGTGCGTATGCAAATTGTTGGACTACAATTTGGGGGAGGGATACAGATTCATTCCCAGTACTGCCTTGAATAATCCTTTTTTTTTTTTACACTAAGTCTATATAATGGCTTGTCTCACAGGAGAGAGCACTGGAATAGGCTAACTTTGTTGCTATAGAAGCTCAGATTGTGTCAGACAGTTTCCATCATCTGCCACAGAGCGTTGCTTGCAACGATCATGTTTTTTAATTGCTGCTCTTCTTGCTTCTTAATAGCAAATTATTGTTAGTTTTTTATCGTCATTATCAATTTAGTTTGTTGTGGGTTGTTTTGAACCCCACAGTATGTACTAATGAATATTTATGAATTTTTAGGCTATAATTTCCCAAAACTATTCTAGTATGTGTGCGCTGTGCTAAAGTATGAATCATCCACACCCTTATTACTAAAGCAGATGTATCCATATATCCCCCCCTAATTTGCTAATGTGAGAACATTTTACTAGTAATGTGTGCAGTGCATGGAATTTTAGCATGCAAATTACTTGCAATCTACCATCAAGGTATATCTAACACAAGTATTAAGTTATTTTATATTTGCAGGATATTGTTTTAAAATATAAAGAAGCAAACATATGAACTAATGGTTTAATCTTATTATATAAATTATCCACACTTAATGCTTTTTTTTTTTTTTTTGCCAGATTTTGATTATCTGGGGTAAGTCAAAATTGTGAATCATTACTCAAGGTCAGTATTCCCCAAACTGTGTCAGATGTTAATAGGTGTTCTGCAAATAATGGATTCTTTATGCAGATAAGTTGGCAGAAAGCGATATGTATTGTGTCCCTCTTTTAGAGATTTGCAAGGACCTTTAGCATATTGTGATATGCTAATTTTATGTGTCAACCGGCATAGGCCATGATAGCCAGACATTTGGTCAAATACTAGTCTGGATGTTGCTGTGAAGGTATTTTTGGATGAGATGAACATTTACATCAGTTTACTTGGAGTAAAGTAGGTTTCTCCATAATGTGCATGGGTGTGCAATTGGTTGAAGATCCTGAGAGGACCGACCTCCCCTGAGGAGGAGGGAACTCTGCCTGCAGACTGCCTTCGGACTCAAGCTGCAGCATCAACTCTTCTCTGGGTCTGCAGCCTAGTGGCCTACTTTGAAGGTTTTGTGTTTACCAGCCTCTACAATTATGTGAGCCAATTCCTAAAATAAATCTTTCTGTAGATGAGGGACAGCTAGAGAGATATACAGATAGAGACATATACATAGATACAGATAGATACATAGCTCTAGATATGTACTATGTGTATGTATATATGATAAAAATGTATAAATATACACTCTGTATTAGACCTCATGTCTAGATATATGGGAGGAGAGTATACACACACACACACACACACATCCTATTGGTTCTGTTTCTCCATAACTAATACACATGTTAAAGCTCTGAGAAGTTCTGCAATTTAACACACTACCTGAGCTGAGTGTTTTCCCAGTTTATTTAACCACAGAACATTTTTTTTTTTTTTTTAAATCCTCTCCTGAGGATATTTTTTCCATTGCTTTTCAGAGAGTGGAAGGGAGAGAGAGAGAGAAACATTGATTGGTTGCCTCCCACACGCGCCCTAACCAGGGCCGGGATTGAACCTGCTACCAAGGTATGTGCCCTTGGCCAGAATCGAACCCAGGACCCTTCAGTCTAGGGGCTGACGCTCTAACCACTGGGCCAAACCGGCTAGGGCCACAAAATATTTCTCCTATAACCCCTACTAATATCTCCAAATATAGCCTGGAAAATGCTTTTCTCAAGACTTTACCTTGGACAGAGGCTGATGTGTGCCCTATGTCAGCAAGATCGGACTCTCAGTCCACCTGATTCAGAAACTAATGCCGTAAGTATTGGAACAAAAGATCCCGCATGTCCCTTTCTCTGCACGTGGCGTGGGCAAATAACCCGTGTTATGCAGGCACCATGAGCCGCAACGCCCACTGTGGAGCCCGTCTCACACGCAGTGACGTCTGAGGAAAGTATGTCCCGGTGAAACAGACCCCATTCTGTGCTTCTGTAAAATGCTCCTTTGTGGACATTCCTGGGGACTGGAGAGTCACACTGAAACGTCACCCACTGCTGTGCACACAGCACAAGGCAATGCACGAATGGCAGGGAGCCCAACAAGGAAGGCCGGCTCAGGCTCCGGCTCCCAGAAGGCCTCATGCCTCCTTCGTCTCTTATTGCCCCTTCTCGAATGTGTTTCTTCAAATGGTCCTCACTAGTCCCAAATGGTCCTTCAGATCTTATCCTAGAAGCCACCTCCTCCAGGAAGCCTTTTCTGACTACATCCCCACCCCGGACCCACCAGGTCCGCCACCTCTTCCCTGCCACAGGCAAACACCGCGCACCTCTCTCGGCGCTGAGTGCACGCGTTTATTCAGCAGCGCCTGTCTTCCCTACAAGGCTGCGAGCCCATAACAGGGGACACTTCCAGCTTCTTGTCTCTGCAGCCCTAGTGCCTGGTGACCGGTGAGAACTCCAAGTGCAGGACCAAGCGATTAATGGGGAACTTCCTTCTCCCTAATTTTCCTCATGATTCTATGTAAATTTCCTTTCTTTGTAGCCAACTCTGAGTACTTTTCTCTACTCTGATCTCTCTCTAAAGATCTTTCCTCTTTCAACCTTAAAAAGAAATCTGTGCTGAGTCCATGAAATGTTCATGTTTGTGTGTGTGTATATACATATATGTGTATACACACACACACCTATATACATGCTTACATGCACACACACATATATCTGTACACTCACACACTCTTGCAAATAATAACAAAAACAATCATTTACCAAGCACAAGAGTGTGAAGAGAGATGGGGAATGCAGGGGGCAGTAGGTATATGGAATGGGAGAGGCTGACTCCAATTCCAGCTGATACCATTTTTTTTGGGGGGGGGGGGTGTCAAGTAAAATTGTGCAGTTTTCAAACCTATAAAAAGAAAAGCAGAGGCTCAGTTTAATTCTAGGATCGGTTCCTCCCTCCCCCCAGGTGACATTTACCCAGCCCTGGTGCTACACTTCAGTGCTTACACTGAAAATGGGTTTCTCTCCCAAGAATGATCACAAAAGCAGTAAGAAAAATAATGCATCATTTCAGGAAATGTGGCCGGTTATTTAGAAGGGGTGTGTATGTAAGGATTGAAGGTGAGGGTGGCACCCCGTGGACACCTGGCCCACTCCCTCTCTGTGCACCCTCCATCATCCCCTATGGACCCTCAACCACTCACACTCAGTCTCCCTTTGCAAGGAGGGGCCAGAATGGCAAAGATCTTGGAGCTGACACAGGCTCACTGTCTCCTTCCAGCCTTATCCCGAGGACGAAAACCTGTATCATTCTAAATAGTGTTATTTGAAAAAGTTGCCAAAGTGAGTTATCCCCAGACAAGACACAAAAGTAGGGCTCTCTCATGAATCCCTCTCCCTGGCCCTGGTCCCCATTAAGTCTACAGGGAAGTCTCCTCCAATCTAGTCCTGGTGTAGAAGACCCAAGACATGGAGAAGCTAAGGCATCTCTAGCTGATAGGAAAGCTCAAACATGAACAAGCAGTTCCCTAATAACAAGTGTCCCTTCCCACTCCCCGTCTCACCCACCACCAGCCACTCGAGACTAGGAAAAACTATGCCAGAATTTCTAAAATATGTTAAATAAATTTTCACATTTTCAAGAATCTGGGCTCCCTATCACGAGGCTTTATTTTTGGTACACTAAATGGGTATTGAATCACAGAAAAACTATGGGAACTATTTTTTAATTTCCCAGCAGGCCAGAGCATGCTTACCCTAGCATCCATGCATATTAGCTCATTGATAACCCCTTAATTAGGAGCAGGCCACCTGCTAAACTGAATTGAAACTCCTTGACAGGATCCAGAATTACTGAAAGACAGGATGCCTTTATCAAAAATGGCTCTCCCAAAACACCCTGTCCCATTGATGAAAACATATGGAAGAACACCTCTCCAGACTCAGAGCCCAGGCAGGTCACACGACCTCTCACTACACATGCATAAAGTTTCCACTCAGTACAACGGGATGCTCCACCTAGGGCAGGACACACACGGTGCCATTTCTAAACAGTGGGAGATAAAGGTAGGGCCACCAGAAGCCGCAAAAACCCAAGGTGCAAAAACATGCTTGGGCTTACTTGATACAAATGCGTCCTTCGGCTTCTCAGAGGAGCCACCTGAAGATCCACTTAAAACCCTTGGCTTGGGAGCTCCTGGTTGCTTGACTGCCCTAGTCAATTAAAATTCTAATCTATTTTTTTTTATCTCCATAGAGTGTGTGTGTGTGTGTGGGGGGGGAGTAATAACCAACACATGAGTCTATTTGAAATCGTTTTATGAATTTTAATCATAGCAAATGTGTTTTAACAGTAGTCATAAAATCAACATTACCACATATACAAAGGACAAGACACCAGTTTGGCATACAAAAATACCATGTATTAAAATTGGGTTCATTGGAAAAACGCAGGACTTGCTAAGACACCATCTACAACAGAGAAAGCAAGCAAGAGTGCTTTTAAGACATTCAGATTTATAAACAGCAGCTTGATATCCCCCTTATGAAGTCAATATTTGGCAACATTTGGACAATATTTTCTACACAGCCCAGCAGCTCATTTATCTGTAGGGCGATTCAGCCCTTTAAAACAAAAGCTCCTAAAATAAATAATCCACATAATTGTAAATGAAACATGTCAAGGACTTGAGTGAGCAGCCTCCGAGCAGCATTAATCTAGCCGTCTGACTGCAGTATTAGTTCTCAGGAGGCCGGGAACCCACCGGTGGAGCCGTAAGGGCAGGAGCCCCGCGGAGCAGCGGCGGGGCCTGTGTTCATAACCACCCCGCGCTGGAACCAGCCTCCCACCTGCACTGTCAAGGGAGGCAAACAGGAACAAGTGGGGGGAGGAAAAACACAGTAAGTGACAACAACCAGATAGAAACCGAAATATTCTCGAAAGGGTCTTCCCGAGAGCATCAACCTGCTCAAGCCAGGGTACATCCGCACGTCCAGGCATTGCATCCCAGCTAAGAGGCTGTGACTGGAGTTTGTGGACTCAGCAGCCAACTCTGGAGCAGCCTTGCAGTTGCCCAGCGCGCTGACAACCCCGTGGGGCCTCCACGGACCCTCGCCTCAGCTGAGCACATTCCCTTTGTCTTCGACTTAAAACATCCGCAACTGAATTTGGGAGGCCACACTGGAATGACAAAGCTGTGCTTGGCCACTATTCTCAACAGTCGTGTTTCTTTCTTCAGCTGGTTTTGCCGTCACTGACCTCCAGCTCCTGTACAATTTGCTTCGGAGCTGCAATCCCATGACATTTCCTTCCCTTTTGTGCAAGTATTTTCTCACTCTCTAGACAGATCCGTCCATCTTTTGTTATAAACCCAAGGTCACCACTCCATCTCTCCCATGCCAGATCTACTTAATAGTTAGGTTATCCCTCGGTCAGGAAAACCCGAACAGGAATTGTGCGAATGAGTGTAAGCAAGATACCCGCGAATCCACCCTCCCACTGTTTAAACAGAGGTGACATCAATGCCAGCTCGTTCCCCTTAAGGGGCATTTGCCTCATCTATTCCCCTTACAGCTCAGGCTCCTTCACACCATCATAGCCAACTTTCTACTTTTGGATTCTCAAAAAGCAAATGTCAAATTAAAAGCTGAGCACGCCTCTGGAAAACTCTTGTCAGAACAGCCCAGTCACTCCCACCCCAGGGAGGTCACAGACTTCCCCACGGGCTGCCAGCCCTGCATCCGAGGTGATGAGTTCAGAGCCGCGTTTCAGAACAGGAGCAGCTATAGAAAACACCCCCAGGAAAACAAAGCCAACACACACTGCTGCAGACTTCAAGAGACCCCTCAGGACTTGGCCACAAATATTACTGATTGTCCCTAAAAGGATCATAATATGAATAGTATCAAAAACCTTAGACTAGAATAATAAAGTCTAGCAAACAAGATGAGTGTTTTCAAGCACCACTACACCATAAGTGAGATATACACAGTGGGATATCCCAGGCAGTGAATCCTGGAAAAAGAAACCACACGCACACAAGAAAAAACAAGGAGCATTGGCTCGACAGTGCAAGGAAACCTGTGCAGAAAAATCAGAGCCGCAGTCTAAGAGTTCAGGAAAAACGGTGCTCTACCCAAGACCACATCAGCAAAGCCAAACAAGAAGCCATTTTTGGAAGACAGAAATAAATTAAATGCCCCACCTGCTTATGTTCTTCAATCATCAATAGCTTTCCAATAAAATGTATGCAGAACCCACCCCTTCATAGATTTGAAAAGTCTCAACAGTCACATAGACGTTCACAAAAGTGGATGGTTTGACATAATGTAGGCAGCCAGTAGAACTTGTTAAAATATTGACATCTAAATTCAACATTATATAACACAAATTGGAAAATATGACGTTTTTACTAGATTTTTTTAACTCGTATTACTGCTAAATCGTGTATCTACATATAGATCTATACTTATACTTGAATCAATCATCAGAAAGATCAATGGCTTGAGTATACACTTATTTTTAAGAAGTGCCTCATGTTTAACAAAATTCAGCAACTGATGAGCACTTTTGAAACAGGCTACTGTTTTCAAAGCAGTTACCGAGTGAGCCTGACTGTCTCATTCCTTCTTGGAGTCGGAGTTTTGAGGGTGATATTTCACTGAGACTGCTGGAGGAGATAAGGAACATCTTTTCCTCTAGGTCCAGGATGACAGAGCAACTGACAGATGACTTGTCTTGTGTGGAAACAAAATGCTGACGGGACAGCAGCAGCATTTTTCGCAGAGAAGAGAAGAATTCAAATGTTTTGCATATCTCTCCTCTCATACCAAAAACCTTTGGACCTCTACCTTCCTTGTAAAAGAAAAACTATCATTTTGGCAAAAAAATAAAAATTAGTAATTTTTAAAAAACAAGCTAAAAAAAGAACAATCAGTGTCCACTGATGAGTTGGGGGGGGGGGGGCAGACCTCGATTCTGCTATATGGAGGCAAATGCATTTGGTTTATGTCATATTCGAAAACAATAAAAGCACACTACCCAATTTTGAAACAACATGAGTTTTCAAATAAAGCTATGGGAACTCTTTAAATCAAACTCTAGACTGGAATAAATACTGTACTATCAGGAAGAATCTGGTCTTTCTATGATTATATATGTGTGTGTGTGTGTGTGTGTGTGTGCATGTGTGTGTGTATAAAATCGAACTGAATTTCCTGCTTCCCTTTACTCACTTAAAAAAGCAATCTCAGTAACTTCCATGAGCAATGTTTTTTAATGTTTTTAAAAAAAGTGTCTGTGCCAGGCTGCAAATCTTCAATTCTTTCAATGATAACAAAAATAAAAAAAAACAAGACTAAAACAATGTCAAATCTGACTCTAAAAATAGTTCCTATGTTTTAGTCTGGCAACTGAAAGATGACGCCCACATATGCCCACACCACATACAATGACAAGCTGGCTGACTTCAAGGGCAAACAAAAACACTCTACAAGCTCTGTGAAACATGCTTGCTCTTACACCCCACACCTTACTGATGCAGCAGTGAAGTCTGGATAAGATGTTGGAAGTGAAGAGGGATTTCATCAGGCTTTTATTTGTCAGTAACATTTACCTTTAGGCCACAAGACCCTGAACACATTTTCACAGTTACAGCTCATGCATAACTTGCAAGTCGAACGTTTTACAGCTACTGTCTAACTACTATTTTTGGACAATAGATTCACATGCAGCTAATGATCCCAGAAAAGGGGCTTCATAAAGCACTTTTTAAGCTTCACAGATCGTGCTTTGACCCAAAGTATCGAAGTAATAATCCCAAAGGGCAATCAATGAATTTTTACTGTCATACTTGAGATCATGTATTTTTTAAGCCCAGAAAAGTTTTTATTTTTTTTAGCCAACTGCATGTAACTATCAAACCATAAACTGCCTTCTTAGCCTTACTCCGTTACTCCTAACACTGTGATGCTAGATACCATTGCACAACCATCCAGAATTGTGCTGTCCAATGTGTTAGCCGCTAACCACATGAGTAACTACATTTAAATAACTTAAAATTAAATACTAAAACACAAAATCCAGTAACTCGGGCAAACTCACCCCATTTCAACTGCCCAATAGCCAGCCTGGCTAGTGGCTGCTGTATCGGACCACACAGGATACATAACATTTCCATCATCACAGAAAGTCCTACTGAACTGTGCCAAGTTCTAGAAGATCCCGAGGGCTGCACCCGCATCAGTTTAACCTTCAAGGCATCCACTCTTCAGTCATGCGCAAGATTAAACTTAATTATATATTTAAGGAAAATAGCTTATAGCTTTCAGATCATAAAGTATGACTGGAACTGAGAACTGATTCGCCTTTTCATCACAACTTATGCCCCAGGTCACTGTACAAAAATGTTCCGAAGACAATTATTTTTGATAGATTACTTGGCTCTACTTAACATTTTAAGCATTCTCTTGCTTATGTCAAGTTCATTAATAAAGATGAAAATTCATGCTTCTTATAGTTGACTATTTACACAACACTCACTGTCCTTTACACAGAAGGGGAGAAGGAGGGTTCGGAACCAATGGTTTGCGATTTAAAAAAATTCTTCGAATTCCATGGTTTCCTTTAAACGTCTATACTCATCCCCCAAATCAACCCTCCTTTCATTTCCCAGAGAGGTAGATGCTAACGAAAATGACTATAGAAATCTACAAAAGAAAAAAATCTTTAAAGCAAGAGTTGAGTTGGTAAAGGGTATTCATCCACCCTGAAGATCATGCGCAGCCCAAAAGAATTGTAGACAGGCCTGGGAAGGATAAGAGGAAACAGCAGTGCAAAGTTCTTGTCTCCCTTTTGCTGCAGTAATTCAAGCTGCCACGCAGCTCTGTAAGTCTGTGGGCCTCAATGGACTCATCTACAAAGTGAAGCCACCAGAGGTTGCTTTCAGCTCTAACTTTCTGTGCTTTCAGTTGTGATTTTTTTTTTTCATTGATGTGCAACTGTAAATTCTGGCCGATTGTGCCACTGGACTTTGGTCACATGGGGAAGATGAGTTGTTGGTGTTATGGGTTCACGCCAGAAGAGGCCAGAGCAATGCTAAATGACATTAAAACATCAAGTCTATAAAAATTCTACCTGGCAAGCTGAGACATCAGACACACACACACACACGAATGCACACCCCAACAAACAGGTGCACAAGTAACTGTAGGCAGAATGCATTCAAACAGTGTTTCTTGTGTCAGTAAGACTCACACAGAAAATTCTGATTTTGGTTGTTATTGTTACCCTAGGTCGTAAAGTCAGGAATCTATCATGGAGCTGATTACTTCTGCACTGCTTAATTGCAGCTGTAGCATCGGATTGTTTTTAAGTAAAAGTTACATGAATATTTTTACTCAGTATTTTTACACTAAGAAACACAGGATGCTGTACTGTCACACATTAGTGTCTGTATATAACCTACTTAACACATAGAAGTCTATCAAACACTACACTACACGGCCGGTCATTTCTTACTGTACATAAACATATTTAGATATCATTTACAAAATTAATTGGAACATGGCATAGCTTAAAACTGCAAGGGTAAAGTCCATTTGAAATGTAGTGTTCTTAATGCAACATTTCTGTGGGTTTCTTTTTCCCCCCCAAGAGGAATAGAAATTGGGTCAGACACGCATTACAGCAGCCTGGTTGAGTTGGAGAAACTGACACTAACCCAACAGTATATTATGTTACATAATAGAGGATAGCATTTAGCTAATATGATACCTAAATTATTAATACCAAATAAATCCTAGATTCGTTGTATAATGCCCAATAGCTTACACGGTAAAATGGCATTTTAACCTAATTTCTAGTTTGAGCTTTCAAATACATTTCCTAAAGGTCTTATGAAAATTTTGCAAGATTTGAAAAACCAGAGTTCATATTTTTGTATTGAATCCTCACACCAATGAACAGAGTTAGCTTTGGATTCTAGTCCTTATCTTGTCATTTTTCATAATTTCCATCTCTTTAATGTGCATATTTTGTGCTGCTTAAAGGTCATAGTTAGCATATAAGTAAATTAAATTGTCTCCATCTTACGGGGTTATTTCTAGCCTTGCTTTTTGGAGCCAGTCACTGCTTATCTTTCTCTCCCTTATTTTCATGGATTCAATGGAACATAAACATATATCTTTATGAGAGGAGTCTCTGTCACATACCACTTGCTTCGTGGATGCCATAAAAGAAATTAAAAGAGAACTGTAAAGCTCACAGCTATTTCTGCATGTGCACTCACCCAGCATAGGAATTCGGCATTCAATACTAATACTAGCAGATCTTTCTTCGTGAGCATCTACAGACCATTGCACACTTAGGAATATTTGAGAATTTAGGACAAACTGGTCCATTTGAATTGAGAATGTGAGTTGTTGGTTTACCCTGCCACTCTTCTCACTAAAAACATATTTCAATATACAAGAGATATTCTTACTTATACAACAAGAGGAAATTGGAATTCTGAAAGGTTTAACTCTCATAGAACAATAATAGCTTTCAAAAAACAACCGTGGTCTATTAAAATGCCAGTCCAGGTTTGACATCGGTTAACAACACTCATGACTATTACAATACCCCCAAACTGAGAAAAAAGACAGACTCTGTTCCTCTCTATTTGTGCCTCACAGAACATGGGACTTGAACTCGCGAACAGGAACAAGTGGGTGGGCCACTGGGTGGGTCCCGGTGCCCAGGAGGCGGCCACCGATTCAGACCCTGGACTCATTCATGCCCACCAAGTCTTCCAACCAGGATTCTTCTGAAAAGATTCAAAACCTGAGGTAAATCAAATTACACACACACACACACACACAAATACACAGTATTTACAGTTAGAATTCTTACTTTGTGAGATGGCTTGAGAAAAATTGGCATATAGTTTTCCTGTGGGACTAGGCATTTCTCATCATTACTCAGCTTATTGCTCCCCTGTTGGGCTTTCAATTTAATAAACACGTATCGAGCTCTAATTACAAGGGAAGAAAAATGAAGGAACACGACAAAACACAACACATTGGAAACACTTGCTCAAATATTTTCTTCCAAGAATGACGGTCCACTTAACTTACTTTAATTCAGGTGCCATTCAAAAAGTATAAAAAGGCTTAGCAACTAAGTGAAGACTGGGTCTCTTTTTAAAAAGGAAGGAGACCAGCACTGCGTGGCGTCGCTGAATTCGTCGTGGATTCTCAGGTTGATTTCTACTTGCAGACACGGCATCTTTGTTTTAATCTACCACATTTAGAGAAGATCACATTGTATGCACTTGCACAGCTCAACATCTAAGTAGAATATGTCTATCTCGTCACGTGATTTTGAAAAAAATCATAAATTACAGTCCATTTAATAAATGACTACGAGGATGCATGCAATCGTCTTCGAAGCTGCTGCCACCAACGCTCAGAGCGACCTGCCTGGCATCTTGTCGAGACCTCACATCCTGCCCGTCCTGTTGGTCTCGGGGTTAATCAAGTAGCAGCCCAGAGGCCAGCATTCGGCACCAAAGGATCAGAGTCGCCCTCATCTTCTCACTTCTGTCCCATCACCAACACCTGCTCAGCCCCTCGTTGGCGCCCACCAGAGACGTCCCCGCAGCCCCCCTCAGCCACAGGATATCACAGTGAAGCGCTTAGAAATGCAAGACATGTTGTGCAGCACAATGCCCAGGAGGAAGACCAGGACGCAGGCCACCAGGATGACAGTGCACACGCCCGACCAGGTGGAGCTTTTCACCACGCCCCGCCGGTCGGGCTCCTCCTCCGCCGCCTCCTGGGGGGCCCCGCCTTGCAGGGGCTGCTGCTCCGCTGGGATGGTCACCACGGTGACAGGCTTCTGCTGGCTGCCGGGCAGCAGGCGGCAGCCCATGTCTCCGGGCAGCAGCGCTCGCTCCTTGGCGATGGGCAGGGGCAGCATGTAGCACCCGTTGCTGGGAAGTTTGATGAACACCGGGGTGTGCTCGGAGGCGTGCGGGATGGCGATGACCGACAGGACCTCGGGGTCGTCGGGGAGCTGCGACACGGAGAAGCCCGGAGGCAGCTTGGTGATGCCCCGGCACCAAGGGCACCTCACGTCCTTCTGGCTGGTCCTCATCTGCTGCAGGCACACGGAGCAGCAGGTGTGCTTGCAGTCCAGCAGCTTGGGCCGCCGCCGGGGGCTGTAGTAGTTGAAGCAGATCTGACACTCCAGCAGCGAATCCTGCGAGAGCGTCTCCATCGTGGGCCGCGAGCGGGGCAAGGCCCGGGGAAGGCACGTGTCCTCAGGGGCCACCGCTCAGGCGCCTTTCTTCTCCGGGTCTGTCCAAGGTCGCGAGCTGATCGGGGAGCTCACAGGCATCGAGCATACTCGGGTGCGTTCATTTCTGAAGGACACAAAAAATGCACACAAGGTTAGTTACTTCAGGCAAGCCGAGACGGAGGCGTATCTGATGGACTCATGCCACTGCTCAAAAGTCTTGAGAGTAGGTCAAAAACATAAAAATGACCACCCGCGAGACTAGAGCTCCTGTAATGTCCAGGGGCAGGTGAACGGCCTGTCTCAGGCAGCTGGTCATGGGGAGTATTTTGCTCATTTCTAGAGAAACAAGCGCCTCTGGGGTATATGGGTGCACAGTGCCCCCATATTTCATAAAAGGGGAAGTCGGCTGTTGGTTTTGGGTACTTCAGTGGACCTGATTAATATTCTAATATCCCAGAGAAATTCTCTTGCTTCCCATAAGTTTGGAGCATTTTCTGAAAGTAAATTTCTTTCCTTCCATCTTCTGACTTCCTTTTCCTGACTCTACTCACCCTCCTGTAGGTATTTATTTATTGCCAAATGCAGGCAACTTTATAATCTAGGGGCTTTGTGTAGGTGACTCACCACTTTGTGTGGGTTAGGGCTGTTCCTCTCTCATAGGTCATTAGAATGACACCGAGAAAGCACACGCAGGCATCTGTTATCTTTTCCATCAAATCGTACTAACCGAGGTAATCCTTGTCAATTCGTTTTTAAAGAGACAAAACCAAAACAAGACACAGAAAATAAGACGCCACCACCAAAACCACCAGCAGCAATGAAGCTTCAGGCAGCCAGGGTCACAAAGGCACACAGGATCACGAATATTTTTCAGGCAGTTCTAGTCATTTCATTCCTGTTCAGGCTTTCACCAAGTAACATGACCACAAGCAACGACTATTAATTAACTGATGGCCTAATCAAGCATTATCCAGTGAAAGGTGGTCAGAAGACTAGCAGGCAGCCTTCATGGGAAAAAAGCAAAACAGTGTTAGCCTCCTGATTGATATGCACCGGAGGCAGGGTAACTCAGTACCACTTAACGGGACTGGAGGAACCCTTTGTGCTCCAGCAGTGGTAATGAAAGCTGCCCAACTCTGTTTCCCGCTGAAAGCATCCAAATTATGTGTCTCTGGATGGAGCCATGACTCTGAAAGGAACCACTCAACCACTATTGTAGAAATAATTGCTAGTCCTAGAACCCCACCTACACCCAGAGGCAGGAGCTAAAGACATAGGAAAGAAAGTCTTTTCACATTTTTCTTAAAAAGGGAACCCTTTTTTCTAACTTCCCCTGTAAAACTAACAATACACGACATGCCACTGTGTTCAAGTCAAAATTAAGAAAAAGTTTAAAGGAAAAAATAATCACTGATAAAAATTAACAGTGACAATCAAGAGAGCAACATATTTTGAAAATATTTTAGCTGTAGTAAGAGCCCTTACATTAACTTATTAAAAGTAAAATATATTAATACAGCATTCAGAAAGTTCATATCATAATCAACTATTTATCCATCCACTGACTCAAGAAGTATTTCTGAAATAAAATTTCCTAATAGTAGAGCTTAAATGTTCTCACCTAAATATATATAAATAAATGGAATATAAATTTGTGAGGTGACATACGTGTTAATCACCTAGATAGGGGAATCCTTTCACAATGTATACGTATACATTTACCAAATCACTACGATGTACACTTTAAATATCTTACAATTGTATTTATCATAACATTATGTCTCAATAAATCTGAAAGAAAAAAAAAAAAAAATCAGACCCAAATTCTACCCTTAAGCAATTTAAAGTTAGGTAAGAATGAAGGAAACAATGATTCTAAATGACACACTCGACTAGATGGATTTAATTGACATTTATAGAACATTTCACCCCAAAGCTGCAGAACAGGCATTCTCCTCAAGTACAGGTGGGCCACTCTCAAAGACAGACCACATGTTAGGACACAAAACAAGTCTCCACAAGTTCAATAAGATTGAAATCATATTAAGTATCTTCTCAGACATTTACACCAGGGAATACTATGCAGCTGTAAAAACGAAGAATCCCTTACCCTATGAGACAGCATGGAGGGACCTGGAGAGTATTATGCTAAGTGAAATAAGCCAGTCAGAGAAAGACAAGTATCACATGATCTCACTCATTTGTGGAATCTAATGAACAAAATAAACTGATGAACAAAACAGATCCAGAGACACAGAAGCATGGAACAGACTGAGGAATCTCAGAGGGAAGGTAGGGGTGGATGAGTGGGTGGGGAGAGATTAATCAAAGAACTTATATGCATACATGCATAACTCAGGGACATAGACAATAATGGGGTAAAGACCTGGGGGGATGGGTGCAGGGGGGAGGGGATCAATGGGGGGAAAGGGGACATTTGTAATACTTTCAACAATAAAGATAATTTTTTTTTTTACTTTAAAAAAGGAAAAAATTAATTAAAAAAAATAAAGTTAGGCAAGAACGAATGTATATTTTTCTCTCTTCCATTTGTGTATTCATTCAAATTTTCACTGAATATCAACCATGTGTCAAGCGTAATAGTATTTGTTGTTGTTCCTTGTAGCTAAGACCTTGTTACTGCCCATAAGAAACTGCCAGCCTAGGAGGACTCAGCAGCTACAAATACAAAGTGATGCATGGCACCCAGAGGCTGGAGGAATCAAGGACGGCTCAGTGACAGATCTGGATTGTGGAGAGGGCTAAGCCATGTGAAATCAGAGGAAAGGTTCTTTCCAGGTCAGAATCAGCCCGAGCAAAGGAAAGGAGGTGAGCAACTACAGAATGATTTCTATATTGCAGCTGTGGCACTGACCACAGGAGTTTTTCTAACAAGAGTAACTTAGAGATCGCATCTCTAAGAGTTTTATACTGTTAGCTCTTACATTGAGGTTTTTGATACAGATAGCTGTTAAAGAAACAAAGTTCTCATAGAGCCTGCAAGCACCCTCCCACAGGCCCAGCCAGGGATAGCAGGTCCTACAGGGAAGCGAGAGATGAACATAACCAGGCACAGGTCAAAGGCCAAAGACCCCTGACTGTGGACAGCCTCGAGTGGCAGGACCAGGACAAGTGGCAGGACCAGGACGCGGGACCTTCTACTGAGCGATGGGAAAACACCAGAAAGGTTGGGAGCATGTGAATGATTCATCAGGTAGCTATATTCAGGATAGATTTGCAAGACCTGCTAGGGAGTTATTATAATATTAGACAAGAGTAATGAGTAGCTGAAGTAAAAGAGTGGCAATTAGCACGAAGAGGCACAAATTGCTGAGAGGTCTTACAGAGGCTGAGTGGGATCTGGCCTTGGACTGCGATGCGGCTGTAAGAGGCAAGAAGTCAGGTGAGGTCCCGAGAGGGCACAATCACCAAGAGAAAGGCAATGAGCTCCATATTCTATCCGAGGTGCTTGAAGACATAAGAAATACGTTCTTCAGGGAGACCTTAGAGCCAAAAAGAAGCTGAAAATGTGGGGCTGATATTGCAGAGGAAAGTCAGGGCTGGGCCCGAGGGATTGAGCCGGCATCCCCGGGGAGAGATCAGCGGGAGCCAGGAAGACAGGCCGAGCAGACCCTCCGGGAACACCTCTATTTAAGCCCAGACAAAAGACAAAAGGAGCAAAGGGGGAGGAAACTCATCAGCGCACCCAGGCGAAGGGATCCGAGCAGCACAAGGTCATGGACAGGGAACATGGAGGCAAGACCTCAGGGGTCGGCGACTGGGAGGTGGCTAGCACTGTTAAATGGTTTCGCAGGTAGGACGGAGGCTGGGGGCTGCTGGAATGTAAGAATGAGCCCCCCCCCAGTGAGGCAGTGTGAGGTACTGGGGTAGCTTAGAGGGAGGGCAATCTAGGGCCACCTCTTTGTTTTCGGAATAGAGAAATTTGAGCCAAGAGGGGCAGAGTTCGGGGGCTCAGATCCAGATGGTCAGGGTGTGTGGCCCGGCGCGGTGACCACCGGTCACAGGAGCAAGTGAAGGTAGTGAGTGGGGCTTAGAAATGGGGGAGTGTAGGGACAACTGCAGTGGGGAATGCGGCTGGACCAGGAATCCCCAGTGTGCTAGTGACAAGGATTGAATTCTTCTAACTTTATACCCAGAGGACAGAGTTTCTTTTTTCTTACTGAAAACGCAGGGTGTGCTGGTGAGTATTGGCAAGTTCTCTTATCTATCCTTACTGTCTAAGTTTAAGCCCAGTGACAGGCATCAGGACATGACACTATAGACGACAGGGAGAGGGGGACGTGTCCAGCAGGGAAGGACTGACCGCTTTGAATTATGGTGGCAGAAATGACAACACTGGGGAGTGGTAGAGAAAAAAGCTCAGATTGCTACAACTTGGTGAACTTGGAAAGAGCAAGTTCTTGACAACGGCACTCAGAACAACCACTTTCAACATACGTGGAGCTGGGAACAAGCAGTGTTTCACGACACCAATTTATTTCTTAACCTTCCTTCTTTCCATATATTAGTTACTTTCCTTTCTTATAAAAACGTAGAAAGAATAGGGAATTTGGCCTCAAAGAATCTTGGGTCAAATCCTTGCTCCGTCACTAACAGCTGTGACACAGGAGCACATGATTTCTTTACCTCCTCACTGGCCAAGCAGGGAGGTTGGCGTTGTGGCTGAAGGTCAAGTGAGTTCATGGTCCAAGTGCTGCCGGGCAGTGAAGGACTCAGCGCCAGATCTCGCCTTCCTCCCGACTGTCCCCGCAATGTTGTGGGACCTGCCCAGAGGCACTTCCCAGCTCTCAAAGAATTGCCGTTTTGAACAGCTTGGGAGGAATGCAAGCGTTCCCCAAGACCTGCCACACCATTTTTCCCCCCAACAAAACCAACATGCAATTTTACTTATGAATTTATGCTCCAAAGTAATGTTCACTTAATTGCTGTTGAGCTCCCTTCAAATGAGATTATACTACTCAAATTTCCAGCTCCATCCAAGTAAAGCTCTAGGCCTTACCACACAGGCTGAACACAAAAAGCTCGGCCACTCAGGCCACTCTGACAGCAGCCTGCCTGATTTATACACCGATCTGTTCTCTCTTAAGCCAGCCTGTACTGCATTCCAGTTTACTTTCTGGAGCATAACTAGTAATGATGATGATTAGTTAGGTAAAGGCAAGAGAATTTATGAGGCTATGGACCGAAGCTAATGAGGAATCATTCTTCTTCCCTTTCATCATGATCTCAAAAGATGGGAGTCTACTATAGAAGAAAGGGAATGGAAACAAGGTCCACGTTAGCCAGAAAAGAAACTCTGAGTTCCAGGTCAAAGGCACAAGCACACACTAGCGACTGCTTTAGGGACCTGTGTTTGGCAAGATGGGATGCCCAAATACCCATTAAATTTCGAAAGAGCACCTTGCTGGAATGCGTAAGAACAAGTATAAACTGAAATATATTGGAACAATTTTTAAATGTCGCCACAATTTATTTAGAAAGAACCTAAAGTAAAGAGCAAAGAGAAAAATAGACCACTAAAACTGAAGGCATTCTCAAAATAATTATGGCTTATAGGATAGAACTTATGTTCAAACATCTCTCTATAAAACGGTACTTAGCTTCATGTGTAATATCAATTGTACCCTATGCAGATAAAAGGCCTTGAATAATCATTGAACTCGATACTAGCGCATGTCTTGGGTTTTAAAATATTTTTTAAAATGAACTGAGATGTATGTACATGGGGGAGGGGAATGATTTGGGGGGAAAACTGTCAAAAACCAAAGAGGTCTGTGTTGCTACTGCTGTTTGGGGCAGCACATGTCTGTCACTTTATAACATTATATATTTTCACAAAATAAAATTTCTTATTTTTAAAAAAAACTCTGTAATTTTAAGCATCTATGTAGAAGGTGTGGGTATGACTTTAGCAGCTGATAAAATCACAAAGGTCTCCAACACTGAATTTTTAAAATCTCAGTTGCTGTTAGAAGTCCAGGCATGAGGATAAAAAAAGCCAATGAAATAAATAATCCAGCGATTTACTCTTATAACCTTTCACCCTTATACTCTCAAGACTCTTCATACATCCTGATTTAGATCTGTGACAGTGGCATTAATTATGGAGCTTAAGAACTGTTGCAAGAACTGATACTGATTACACCTGGCTGACCCTGAATTGTTCCATTTGACGGTCTATGTGAGGACCTTAAATTCAATGGTTATGTTGAGAAAAATCTCAGTCAGAGATGAAACTAGACACTCTACTACTTTTCTTATTCTACTGAAATAGCATGTCTTTCTGATGCAGGCCATTTTCTTAATTCTTCAAGAAAATGTAAATATTTGAAATGGGATTAAACAAAATAATTAAATTCCATTTAATTTGGTATTTCAGCTGGCAAGACCACTTAGTTACATTGGACCTTAGCAAGCACTGCGATTAGTGGCAAGAAAGGGAATGGCCTCGCAGAGACAGATGTCACTGACTTTTGATTATCTGGTAGCAGAGAGCAATCCGTTCAGGGCACAATTGCCTGATACATGTAGAGTCCAACTGGTGTCACTACTGTCTCTGTGTTAATGGAGAAGGCAGTGAATTCTGACACATCTCAAGTGAGAATTCCATCGGCCCAGTCTCTAATATTCACACTGTTTCCTCCTGCGAGCATCCTGGTTCACTGTATTTGATGGTGCAAAGAATCCAGAAAGAGAAAACTGTCACTTAAAAGTCTTGGATGACCATGGGGGATGGGGCAGGGGATGGTGACAGTGCTGGAGGTACTGAGTGGGACAGAGAGATCAATGGTGAAACAGGCAGAGAGCAGCAGATGAGCCAGAATGCCAAGGTCAGTTGAGGGACTTGCCACACTATCAAAGGACTGGCCCTGCCAGCACTGCCCACTGGACAACCAGGGGCCAGACGGCCTGACCGCAGCATAGGTGCCGTCCCTGCCTGTCTTCATGTCCCAATTCTGCTGCTGCAAAAACACAGCTAACCAGGCAGCTTAAACAGAACCACGGCCTCCAGAAATGTATTTACTCCGAAGCATTTCATTAAGTCAAGTCTGGAAAAAGAATGCATGAATTTGAGCCATCCACAGTATAGTGCTATGTATTTAAAAATCAAAGAATATTGGAATGAAGACATTTTAAGGAATTAAAGATAAATTTCAGTTTTGCCATGAGTGACGACAACCACTGGTTTTGTTGGCTGGTCGGTTTTGATATCTATCAGGTAATTATTGCTATTAGGGATCGGGAGATGAGGGTTTTAGCTCTAATTCCGCCCTTAGGTGTATGGTTACCTTAAGCAAATCACCTCGCCATGTACCGCCACCGCCATGTCCTCATCTGCGAGGGCACTGGACTAGATGATCCCTTCAGTGCCTTCTAGTAAAAATAAGCCATAACCTAAGTAACTGCTAAACACACTCATGGGTTTCTAACAGCAAGAGCTGTCAGGCTGTTTGTTCTATACTTATTACACCTGATAGACAACTTTAAATATTATCTTTTGATCTCAAAATGTACATTTACATGAGATATTGGGCATCTAAATAAATGGGAGGCAACTTACACTAGAAGCTTCTTCCTTATGCCTTTGGTTTAATGAATGAGTCTAACTAGCACTAACACCCTAACAAAAACAGCCACAACTCTGATAGTAGCAACAATCAAAAGAATAACTATTTTATGTCTAATCAATAACCTTCTGAGATCAAGTAAGATATCCCTATCACCTAAACTTGCTACTAGGTGAAGGTGGTCCCAACTCTCCCTTGAAAAGAAGCCTGCATGGATGTCCAGCTCCTACAGAGGCCAAGGTCAACAGTGACATCAACCAGACACACTGCCTCGCCTTCACTTGCTCTGATTACCCAGTGACAGTGAAGAAAAAGTTATGGACAGTCATAAAAGCAGGGAAGAGATATAAAAGATGGTCAGGGGATCCCCTGGCTCCCTGGAGAGAAGGGATGATAAAAGATACCATCAGGCAGACAGACAGGCAGTACAGAGGGGAAATGATCAATTACCCCGACTCTTAGCATTCTGAGAGGAGCTGAAGGAACTGATGAGTCAGGCACATAAGTAAAGCCAAAGAAATGGAGAGCAAACAAAAACCCCAAGTCTTCCCAGTGGCTGGACAACTACTAAGGCAAAATATGTAGTGAGAGGAAAACAAATGTTTACTGGGAACCCACTGTGTGCCTACCATTGCTCAAGGCCCTGCGGACAGCATGGCAAACAAGTAGGTGACCGCAAGGAGCCTGGCTGTGCAACCGGAGGGAAGGTCGTGTAAAGAGAACCACGGGAAAGGAGGAAGGGCAGACAGGGCACTGAAGGAGACTCTTCTTCAGGTGATCATATATTTTCAATTGATCATGCATAGGGCTTAGAACTAAGCAAAGAACAGTCACTGCCTGTTAGAGCTGGAAAAGGTATTGGAACCCAAGGAGCTTGCAAGCTGGTCCACTTTGACTTTCACTCCAGAGACACTAGAGAGCAAGAAAGGACACCAAAATTTCCTTTATTTGATTAAGCATCACATCTGACCCATGTTGGCACCAGCCCAGGCAGCAATGCGGGCCCTGAGCCTCAAGATGGTATCGCAAGGCAGTCTAAAGACAGCCCAGTGCTAGGGCTGAGCAAGAAGTCATTGTTGGTGGGAAGGGTTCGGGAGCTTGGAGTTGCGTGTGAAGGGCTGTGAGACTCTCCCAGTAGGAAACTGCTTGGCAATCAGGCATCTCTCTGCTGCCATTCTCCCTGGCCCTGCCCTGCTCTCCAAGTGCAGGGTACAGAGGACCTCCGAAGGCCCCAAACTTCCAATGCAAATATTTGCATTTTCACAACATGAACCGCACATGTGCAGTCCCCACTCGTTTTACCCCACCACCAATTCCAGCATAAACTGAAACCTTAAGGCAACTTGTTTGTAAATGTTTTCCATTAAATTTTACCTATATCAGGAACCCACACTTTTTCTGTAAAGGGGCAAGTAATAAGTATTTTAGGCTTTTAGGCTCCACAGGTACTCTTTGCCATCAGAATGTGCCAGCAGTCATAGACAATGGGCAACCTGTCAAATATCAGGCGATACACTGCAAAAAAACTGCATTTACAAAAACAGGCTGCAGCTGGATTTGGCCAACAGGCCATCATTTGCTGATCCCAGATCTACGTAATTTCTCGTCAGCTTTGCCCTTATTCCCCTAAATTCAGTATATTGCTCTGGAGACACCAATCTTCAAATTAACGTATTGCTCTAACATGAGTCATCTCACCTGGATTTCCTGGCAAGCTACAGAATGCAAAACATTTTCATAGTTATTTGGGGGAGACAATAGGAAATATCAGCTCTACAGATGCAACATCTTTTTCAATGACCATTTCCAGACATCTGGAGGAAAGAGAGCTAAGAGAAGAGCATTAACAATGACCATCATGAGCTCCAGATTAAAGGCAACCCTCCATTGGATGGAAGTTCAGAGGCCTGGTGGTGGTCAGTACTTTGGATACCACTCTCGCGTTCATTTGCCTAGTTATGGCTGGCCACGAAGCAGCTGAACAAGCTTAGATTTGGCCAGGTTAATCTCCACTCTACACAGCTGCCAGCACCTTCTGGTGGCTCACCTTTGCCCCAACGGACACTGGGTAAATTCCCCCCACCCGGGGAGCATCCATTCAAAGTGCCTCTGAACATGTACTTTTTTTCCTTAAGATTTCTTCAAATTACCCGGAGAGCATTCTATATTAAACACTTGAAAAGAATAGTACATTAAAAACCTGGTGGGTTTTACAGATATTTCTTTAAATAAGTCTATTCAAAAACCATTCATAAGATTATTCTCTTTGAGCAGAGTGTTTATTGCTGCAATCTCCCTCCCTCCCCTCAATTTCCATGATTCATCGCAGGAGCTGAGCCTCCAACTGAAGTTGAAAAGATTTCCTAAAGGCATCGGTACTGAAATTAGCGCCATGGGGAGTCGGCTGTCAGTCTGCTCATGACTTGGGCTTTTTCTCCCTCCCAGCTGCAGTAACTCAATGAGGGTTGATTTTCCATGTAGGCAAGGTAAGAAGTAAAGGAAAAAAGTACAAAGCCCCAGGCTGGATATTGAACTGTGTTGCACCCAAATGCCCTCAGTCATTAATCCGTCTTTCCTAACCAAACAATAAATCCCAAAGATTTCTCCTCTTGCCTTCTTCTATTGAAGTCAACTTTGAGATAACAGTCCTCAACAATAGAATGCATGTATTTTAAACGCACAGTTCAATGAGTTTTGACAAATGTACACAGCTGTGCAACCACTATGCCAATCAAGCTATTTCCATCACCCCCAAAAGATCCCCTTGTGCCTCACCTGGTCCATTCTGCCTCTCCCCACCCCTCCCCGAACCTGCTTTCCATCTTTAAATTTGTTTGTGTCTTTAAAACCCTACCTATGGGTTTTGGTTTAAGGGAAAGTGGTAATATTCTGTCACATGAACTAGACCATGTTTTTGGAAATAAGGTGTTCATTCAACTTCACCTTCATATCTCCCCGAGAAAACGCTAGAATGACAAAATCCCACTACGAATGCTTTCATTCAAACATGTATTGAGTACCAGGCACTATTCTAGGTCTGGGGGAATCTACAGAGGAAAAGGTGAGGCCCTTTCCCTGCAAGACAGTCATGCTAATAACTGTAGCACAGTGTGATCTGGGCTTCAGGCCGGGATCAGGTAGAAGTGGAAGAAAGAGCACCTGTGCCTGCCTGGAGGCGCCAGGATAGACTTTTCAGCAAAAGGCGGTATTTTAACTTCAAGGATGCGGACACAGCAGACGCAAAGGCACAGGGGCAGAGCGAGTGTGGTTAGGAGTGGAGAGCAGGGCCTGTGACTTGCAGCAAGTGTTCATTCGAGTGACAGCAACAGCACCTGCGTCATAGGGTGTTCAGGGTAAAGTGTGTTAACGTGCACAGCGCTTAGAGCGGCACCTGGCACCTGGCTGGCCCTCCCTGGTAGGACGGGTGAGGCAGGAGAGAGAAGGCCGGTCTGCCAAGCAGGCGGTGGGGCGGGGGCCCCTCTGACTTATCAGCCAGGTGAAGAGACAGGTGGAGAGTAAAACATGGCCTCGGCCTCGTTCCAAAGAGGGCCTGGAGGGAACAGCGGGGCCCCAAATCCAAATGGCACTTCCTCCTCCTTCTGGTCCTAATGAACAGGGCAGCTGTCCCTGCGGGCTGGGAAAGGCCAGGTCACTAGGTGGCCGCAGGGGCAGAGAGCAAAACCTGACCCCCAGGAGGGAGGACAGGCCAGGGAGGGAGGGAGGCGGGGAGAAAGGATGCCAGCCAAAGCTGGGTCCTCTCCCCGCCTCCTTCTGTCCTTAGAGGGTACCGGGCAAGGCTGAGGCCCCGGGAGAGGGCAGAGCAGCAGGTCCTGTCCAGCGGGGAGAGGAGGGAAACCAGGGAACAGAGGAGCAGCCCTGCCCTCCCCACTGCGCACGGTTTAGCCTGCACCCCGGGAGTGGTGGGGCTGCCAATCATACCTGCATTATCAGTGCTTTTTGTTTTTGTAGTTTTACCATTTTAACCATGTGAAAGTGTGCAAATCCGTGGCAGTTAAGTACACTCATCACGTTGAAACCATCACCACTACTTCCAGAGCTTTTTCATCGTCCCAAATAGAAGCTCTGGACCCATTAGACAGTTAACTCCCCCCCCCCCCCCCCCCCCCCCCGACTCTGCTTTCCGTCTCTCCATGAACTTGCCTATTCTCGGTACCTCACAGCAGTGCCATCGGTGATACTTGCCCTTTTGTGCCTGGCCTAGTTTGCCAAGCATGTTTTCAAGGCTCTTCCATGTTGAAGCGTGAATCAGAATGTCATCCATTTTTGTAACTGAGTAATAATATGCCATTGTGCATAATTTTTAAAAGCTCCTCTGGCAATAGAGCAGAGAACGAACTGGCAGGGGGTTCAACTGAAATCACTGAAATTGGGGATGGGCAAGGCTGGAAGGAAGGCGGTGGGGATGGGCAAGGCTGGAAGGAAGGCGGTGGGGATGGGGGAGGGCAGGATGGGCAAGGCTGGAAGGAAGGCAGTGGGGATGGGGGAGGGAGGGATGGGCAAGGCTGGAAGGAAGGCGGTGGGGATGGGGGAGGGAGGGGTGGGCAAGGCTGGAAGGAAGGCGGTGGGGATGGGGGAGGGAGGGATGGGCAAGGCTGGAAGGAAGGCAGTGGGGATGGGGGAGGGAGGGATGGGCAAGGCTGGAAGGAAGGCGGTGGGGATGGGGGAGGGAGGGATGGGCAAGGCTGGAAGGAAGGCAGTGGGGATGGGGGAGGGAGGGATGGGCAAGGCTGGAAGGAAGGCGGTGGGGATGGGGGAGGGAGGGATGGGCAAGGCTGGAAGGAAGGCAGTGGAGATAGGCAAGGCTGGAAAGAAGGAGGTGGGGATGGGCAAGGCTGGAAAGAAGGAGGTGGGGATGGGCAAGGCTGGAAGGAAAGCAGTGGGGGTGGGGGGAGTAAAGGAGGAATGTGGACTCGACCCCCAGGTTCCTGGTTCAGGCAGCTGGACAGAGAGCATGTTTGAGGAGCGCAGCTCTGATGCAGCTCAGCAGGGAAGGGTCTGAAGATCACAGAGCTGGCCAAAAACGCTCCTAACTTTGACATTTCTATCTCCTGAAGTCTTGACTTTTATGTGAAACTTAGGTAACTATTGGGAAACTAGCTTTACCACATAACTTTATTTACATGAAGCTATATTTCACCAATCAATTATTACACAACAAAGAAATAGATGTTTTCATCAATGGGCCTTCTAGAAAAAATGGGGGAGAGGAAGAGACGGAGTCACAAATGGTTACAGAGACAAACCTTAACAGTGTTCTAATTCTTCTCATCTCCGAGATGTGACAGTAAAACACTTATAAGAGGCTCTGTGGAGCTGTGCTAGAGCTGTTTGTTAGGTCATTCTATTGTCGTAAGGACTGTCTGTAGGCCCACAGCCTTTTCTTACCTTGTAAATTCCTTTCTCTCTAAACACGGCTGTAGTTACAGAATCAACACAGGGAAATGCTAGATTCACCCTCTTCTCTTTGTTCCTTACTCAGTGTGAGCTCCTTCCTCCTCTTTAACGCACATCTTTACAGATTCATGAAGTTGCGAGCATGGTAGATGCACACAGTGGGCACTCATTCATTCAGGAACACCTGGATAAACCGCAAGCCTGCCATTCACTCTCTTCTCACCTCCAGAATAAGAATATTCAGTCCAAGAAGCCCAAAACTGAAAGGTGAGGCTATGGATGACCTAAATTTTTTTAAATCCTCACTCAAGGATATGTTTTTTATTGATTTTTTTATAGAGAGGAAAGGAAGAGAGAAAGAGAGAGAGATCAATCGGTTACCTCTGATACGCACCCCGACCAGGGATCAAACCCAAAACCTAGGTAAGTGCCCTAACCGGGAATCAAACGGAACCCGCCGCCTTTTGTTGTACAGACGACACTCCAAACAACTGAGCCACACCAGCCAGGGCTGATCCAGCTTTTTATATCCAAGAATATACACAAGTATTTAAGATGCGAGAGAAAAAACTGAGCAATTTAGGGCACAATTCCCACCAAGTTCCCTTGGAGCAAAATACTGTAAAAATACAATTTTATGTCCGATAGAGACCAAGGATTCATTTTATTAAAGAGCTTTACATGTAAATGACTTCTATAAAAAAATAAGTTTCTTGTCACATGTTGAAACTTAAGGTCTCACCATCAAATAAAAAACAATTTACTTCCCAAACACTTTAGTTATGTAACCTTTTAGAATATAAATACATATTCTAAACAGACTACTGTGGGGATATATATATATGTATTGACCTATAAGTATATTTATACATGTAGGTCACATAAAATCCAATTTTTTTTTTTTTTTAACTATAAGAAACAGATAATTCCTAAGTCTTAAACTGGTTTTGTTATGGATTTATTGCAATTATTTTTCATAACATCAAATGTATTCAATTTTAGGGGAAGTAAAATATTTAAGTCCTATTTTCAAACAATCAAGAGTCACTTAAACATCAGAAATAATCGGTAATAATCAACACTTAATGGTAATTTCTATCCATGCAAAAGGTTATTGTTTTGGTTGAGGTAAAGTCATCCTAAGGCATTTTGAATCTGAATAAGAAAAGTCTGTATTGCTATTTACAATACATACAATATATGGATATTTAATTTTTGTGTGGGTATTTCATTTTGTGTTAAGTACACATGTGTATACATACTACTTAAAACATAAAAGTATTTTTATAGTACAGGATGTTTATTTGTCCTAAGCTAGTAGTTTTAGTTAAATAAAGTAATTGATAAGTCTTATTTGGTGAAAAATTGTATTCTAATCCAGTAAGGCAAAAATATTTCCCAAATAGCCATGTACTGCCCCCTATTAAAGTCAGCCCATTTAATCTACCAATAACTTACTGAGTTTCAGCTTTCATTTCATTTGCAACAAAAATTCTCAATAATTTTTCTTTTTTAGGAGAGTCATAAAATGTCTAAAAAGAGTAAATTTCCCAAATGCTGCCTTTGAATTTAAAACAGTCTGACTTAGCAAGTATGCATTTTGTAAGTAGAAAAGAAATTAAAACAGTCTTTCAAGCTAGCAAATAAAATTGATAGGGTTTTAGAAACCACACCCAATATAGAGCCCACTAGTACTAGTCTTGCTTGATATGAAGAATGTGTTTTCAACCACCAAACAGAAATTTGCCATCACTGACATTGCTGAGATTTTGTGGGTCTGTTCTCATTTTGTGTGTACCTATAATAGCATAGTAAATCTATAAATATCTGCTAATTCAAAATTTTTATCAAAGCAGGAGAAATGATGAAGCATCTCAAGTCACTGTGCCAGTTCAGCCGAGGCAGTGAACTTCCATCCACTCCTGACTCAGTGTTTCTACTAAAATTCACTGATGTTGGCCCTGGCCGGGTAGCTCAGTTGGTTAGTCACGTCCTGATATGCCAAGGTTGCTGGTTCAGTCCCCGGTAAGGGCACAGACAAAAGCCAACGAAGGAGCCCTGGCTGGTGTGGCTCAGTTGGTTGGGCTTTGAGCCGTGCACTGAAAGCCTGCTGACTCAGTTCCCAGTCAGGCCACATACCCAGGTTGCAGGTTTGATCCCCAGTAGGGGGCGCGCAGGAGGCAGCCACTCAATGTTACACTCGCACACCAATGTTTCTCCCACTCTCGCTCTCTCCCTCTTCCTTCCCGTTCTCTCTCTCTAAAAATGAATAAAAATATCTTTTTTTTAAAAAATCAACTAATGAATGCATGAACAGGTGGAACAACAAATTGATGTCTCTCTCTCTCTCAAACAAATAAATTAAAATTAAAATAAATAAATAAATTTCACTGATGTTCACTGGAAGAGAAAGTAGCCACTCCCTTGCTTCATGCACATTCTAGCACTTTTCATAGAGACACAGCACGAATAGGAGGAAAACAACAAATACAGATTTAAATGAAAATAGACTTTCCACAAAGCATTAACTGATGTAGGTCACGGGAATTAGATTAAATTGGTTTATTGAGACAGCCAGTCTATTTCAGAAAATAATTCTCTAATGCTCTCAGTTATTGAGTAACTTAAAAACAAGGTCAAATTTAACCAACTTTGACAGGAAAGGTAGCAAAGCCTCAAAGAAATTCAGATCTATATTGATTCCCAGTAACCCACTGCTTCTCCTATCCTTCAAGTGACCACTTTAATTGTCATGTTTCTGTCTAAAGGAATATCAATGAGACCATAGAACCACAGATACACACAAACACAGGAAGTGATTCTACCGCTGACATCACTGAACACGGGGTATCTGTTTCCTTGTGTATTTGTTTCTCTTTAGCTGAAGGGAAACACTCCTAGGGCTCTAAGGCCCCAAGAGGCTATGCATTTTTAAAAGGCCATCTATCCCAGAAGCAGGATTATAATAAGCAGATAAGGGACAGGAACATCATGACAACAATTTGAAGAGCTTTTCTTCCTGTTCATCAATCCAGAACAAGGAAATACATCGTCCAGGTGACCTTCTCAATTATAGCTACTTTCATAATCTGATTTCCATTTGCATAAAAAATCAGTTTAATTACAAGATAAAATATCAAATACAGTGGGAACACAAACTCCTTTTATTGTAAGTGTGGTTAGCAAAACACTACTGCAAGAACTGCTCTATTCCATAAATCAGCAAGTCATTATTCAAGCACCCAACCATCCAATGACATCCAATGATTTATGGAGCACCTACTATGCACCAGGCATTGGAACAAATAATGTGCCCTCTGGTTAATTGTCCAATTTTCTTTCTGTCATACCCTGGCTTGAATCCCACACTCTAGCCACTCTGAGCCATTTGAAAGTCTCTAAAAGCAACATCACACGCCTTTTGCCTCTAAGCCTTTGCACACTCTTAGTTTGAAATGCTTTTTTGACCTGGAAAATTTCAGCCCAAATGTCCAACACCAACTCCAAGAAGTCTTCTTTCACTGTTCTAGCTGGGTGAGGCAACAATTCTATGGTCTCTGAGAACCCTTTTCTAAAATGCCCATATTCTGTTACTTGTGTTGCCCCCATCAAAAAGTGAGTTCTTAAGGGTAGGGACACACACACACACACACACACACACACACACACACACACACACACACACCCCTGTGTTGGGACAACTGAGGGGTTCAGTGAACTCCTGTTCACCTCTCCCCCAACTAGAATGAAGACCCTAAGACCAGGGACCTGATCTGTCTTGTATCTTTTCCTCAGTGCCTAGGCAATGACTAGCACTCAGTAAGTGCTCAATATATGCTTGTAGAAGGATTGGAAACGAATTGATCTCAAGCCATTTTTGAAAAATTGAAGGTATATGGTCATCAGTGTTTGTAGGCAATTCAGCAATCAAGAGCATGATAGGGCTCAGCCATTAAAAGTACACTTTTTTTTTTTTACCTCCTCCTAGAATGGCAAGTTTGTTAAAGGAAAGTTACTGTGTGAGTAACTAAACACAAATGCTAAACTAGTACTTCTACAAAATAATTTTAATCCGTATCTCCTAATGTCCACTGAAGACCGAATAAATCAGTACTTGGGGGTGCAGTTCCAACGTACACATCTTCAAAAAGCATCCTGGGTGATCATGATGTCACCTGAGGGTTGAGACTACTGATAATTCTTTACTCAAACTAAAAGGGTTGTAACAATCTGCCTCCAAACAGACCCTTTCAAATATTGCTCCTGGGGGAACAAATGGTAGGAGGAAAATATGTTATTATAAAATCAAACCCTAGATGACTTTACCTGTTGACCCAACAATTCCACTTCTAAGTATTTACTCTGGAGATACACCTCCACAAATACAAAATGACATTCACAAGGTGATTCATCTCGTCATCATTTGCAATAACAATTACGCTGTAGTAAAAAAGAAAATCTAAAGTCCCATTCACAGAAACTGATTGATATCTATCCACATGATGGAGTAGTTAGGAAGTGGTGGCACAAAAACATGATGTTTATGAACTGCTCTGAAATGACAGCAGGTTATACAGTTAAGTGAAGAAAAAAAGCTGCCCTGGCCGGTATGACCCAGTTGGTTGGGCATCATCCTGGGCACCAAAAGATTCCAGCTCTATTCCCAGTCAGGGTGCATGCCCAGGTTGCAGGCTCGACCCCCTGCAGGGGATGTGCAGGAGGCAGCCAACTGATGTTTTTGCTCTCACATCAATGTTTCTCTCTCTTTCCCTCTCCTGTCCTCTCTCTCTGAAAATCAATAAGACAAGAAAAAGAAAAAAGCAAAGTGAAAGAAAGAAGAAAAGTAAAAATATATATTTACTGATTTTTACAAAGATAAACACAGAGGACAAACCAACTAATGTAAATGGTCACCAATAAGGGGAGGGGTGGGAACACTTGAGAAAGGGCTTGGGAGCCAGGCCTTTCTCAGTATACCTTGTATACTTTATGGCTTTTGAGTCATGTAAACAATTTACACATCCAAAAAAAGCAACTAAATCAAAAAGGATGAACAAAATCAAACCCTCAAATCAAATATAAACAGAAACAAGAGAACTGAACTGAAGTTGGCAACACAACCACATTCATGTAACATTTGAACATGAACACTCTGCACACCCTTAGTGGGATACACTCTTTAACAGTAATAATACCAAAAGCTTCCAAGCAATCTTGCACTTTACTTATTTGGTCTGTTGTTGGTATTAGTGCTAGTGTAGTAGTCGTTCTGAAACTATTTTGTATAACTATGCTAAAACAAATAAATTGATGTTGTTAGGAAACAAGATTTTCTGCTGTGGGAGGAAAATAAAAATATTGGAATGAGGGAAGGTGGAAAGGAACTTAGTGTGTTGAATTTAAATTGCAACTATCAGACTATAACCATGATTTAAAATAAGAGGCATACATTTCCAAGCTTTGCCCACTGAAAAGGCCTAGAAACAAAGACAGCAATAATGAGCATGCTTAGTTCCTAGATCTTGGTTTCTAAACACAATTTCTCATTAAAAAGAACCTGAAATCTCCGGGAAATGGCTGATTCCAGGTCTGGGGCAGGGAAAACACAAATGAACCCGGATCATTTTATAGTGTCATCAGTGAGAATGATGGGGACATGTCAACGGCCATAGGAGTGAGCCTGAAGTTGCTTGAACTGCATGGCCAAATCTGGTAATATTTGATCAAAGAAAAGAATGATGATGCTATGGACTGAACATCTGTGTGCCCCCAAAATCTGTACATTGAAGCCCTAACCCCCAAAGTAATGATATCTGGAGGAGGGGTCTTTGGGAGGTAATTAAGTTCAGATGAGGTTATGATGCTGAAGCCCCCATGACAGGACCAATCAATAAACATAAACTGCCAACCCATTCTCAATCTTCCTCACCCCTCTGCAGTCAGAGCTGACCTTTGCCAGTCTTCCACAACTTCAAAAAACATAATGATTACCCACAAGACCTCACCTTGCTGCAAAAAATAAATAAGCCCGCCCCCCCGAACCATTTGGTAGTAAGTTGCAGACCTGAGGTCCCGTTACTCCAGTCTGCTCAAAGTATTTCCTACATAACTGCAGTAGAACCATTCAAACCAGAAAATTAACACTGGTACACTACCACAGACCCCACAGTTTAAGTTTCACCAAATGCCTTGACAATGCAAAGGGACAGAAGCCAGGGGCACATGTTGTATTCGTCATGTTGCTTTATTCTTCTTCAATCTGAACCAGTTTCTTAGAACCTTGACTCTTAGAACCTTGTCAGTTTTGAAGCTTACCAGAGGTTATTTTGTAGAATGTGTTGCAATTGGAGTTTGTCTATTATTTTCTCATGAATAGATTCAGGTCAAATATATAATAATCCCCCCCAGTGGGGAGAGGATAGACATTACAAAATGTAATGTAATTTTCTGATTCCACCCCAGGAAGTGGTTATATTAAACTTGATCACTTATGTCTCCTGGGTTTTCTACTATAATGGTATCCTTTAATCTCCCCCTATTATATTTAACAAGTATTTCGTGGGGAAAAACTCTAAGGTTATGTAAATATCGTGTTCCTCATCTCACTAATTTTAGCATGCTTTAAAATTTTTTGCCTGAATTAATTATAGAAGGATGGTGGCCAAATGATTTTTAATTCAACGCTTTCTTCTATATTTATTAGTTGATATTCTATTGAAGACAGTATATCCTTGTTTCCTCATTTATTTTATCTGTATTAGTATGGACTCATTGATGTCATATTATTCAATGACTTATGATCTTATATTTATTTTGATGCTGAAAGTGCCCCACATTTGCCTGTAGGAAGCTCCCTCGAGCTGGCTCCTGTGTCCTTTTGAAATGTGCCGTCGTTCTCGTAGCACTTTCTTCATGTTGGAAAAAGAAAAAAAATGTTTGGTGGAGAATGGCATTTGGAAACAAAGATCTGGGTCATAGGTTTGCTCATGGCCATCGGATATCACTGCTCCCAGGCCCTGTCAGAGGACATAGCTAAGAAATACATAAAACGGCAGGCGCACTGGAGACAGGCCAAGTCTTGCTCCCGTGAAACAGATAAGCTTCAGCATCAGTAAAATCTCCTAGGACCCTGCAACCTGGACTGATCCATGTTTTCTTCATAACCCACAATCCCAAGGAGCTGTGCCCTCCAAGCAGGGGTCCCGTTCAGCTTCTCGCAGCTCTTCCTCCTCTTCTTCCAAAGCCTCACACTCTGCTCTGGGGGTTCCCGGTTCCACCCCACGTGTCATTCTTGCTTTCTCCTTGCCATATTATTCTGTGTGCTTGCTTCTAACGTCTTGGCTTCATAGGCAGACTTTCAAAGTCCCTGGGTCTTAGGGCAGCCCAAGAGCCAGACCTGCCCTGCATACAGCTCCTCCCCAGTTCCCAGAACCCTGACCCTGGGAACCTGTTTGTCCCAAAGGAGAAACACACACACACACACACACACACATTGAAAAAGAGCACCAAAAAGGATTTACATCCTTAATAATGTAGTCCATCTTACCCTACATTAATTTCTAATGGACAAAAAGTTTTAGGTTGTATAGCACTGACATGTACCATCTTAGGTTTGTGGGGTGACATTTTGGTCCCAAGGTCAGTGTTCCTCAACTAGTTCTGCTTTTCTGAGCTTCTTTCCTTTCTCTACCTCGGACACCACAGTTTTGCCATTCCTCTCTTTACTGATCTGCCCAGCTTCCAACTTCAGAAGCATGTATCCATCTGGGCAATCCAGAGACAACACATCAATCTTCTGGTTCCTACTACCCACTATAGGAGCCTCCTACAGGGTAAGGAAGTCCCATAGTGTACAGAGAACAGCCATTCATGGGAAAGGTGATCAGAAGTCAGCCTCAGACCATGTTAGATCCCACCTTCTGCTTTTTAGAAATTCCTACAGGGTGCCATACAGGATGGATGTTTAATAACATTGTCAGGCTAATGAGCAGTGATTTCTAATGGGTCCCCATAAAAAGTCATTACAGCTCTGGCTGGTGTATCTCAGTGGTTAGAGCTTCAGCCTGTGGACCCAAGGGCCTCAGGTTTGATTCTCACTCAAGGGCACGTACTTGGGTTGCAGGTTCACTCCCTGCCCTCCCGTTGGAGCACATGCAGGAGGCAACCAGTCGATGTGGCTCTCTCTCTCCCCCTCCCTTCCTCACTTCCACTCTCTGAAAAAGCACGGAAAAAAATATCCTCAGGTAAAGATTGATAAAAAAAAAAAAAAAGTCATTACAAAAGCCTATAATTTTGGACCCCAGAGCTTTCATTTTCCAAGGTAGGATAGGCACGTAATAAATATCTCCAGAGCCACAGTGTGATGTGACACTAGTTATTCAAGCTCAAGGAACCAATGTCCATGAAATAGTCCCTTGTCCAGAAAAAATCATTACAAAATGGCATATCCCACAGCTGTGCTGTGCTACAAATCTGATATTCTTTATTTAAGAATAAATAAATAAATGAGTACAAGCTGGGCCTGACATGTTTTGGTGGAAAGTAGTGAGGTCTTTTCAACCATCCCTTTCTAAGCTTAATGATTCTTAACTTTGGGGGGTTATAAACCACTCTGAGAAAGTGGTAGGGTACAAACCTTCTAACTCTGAGAAGGTAGAGGTGCAGAAAGGTATACAGAATTGTGCCTATAACTTCATGGAGTTCCATTACTGAAGCCCCAGCGAGGAACCTCTACCCTAGCCTGCTTCTCAAACTGCATTGTGCCCCAAGACTCACCAATGCTGCTTTGAGTGGCTACATTCTAGAACAGAGGTGAACATTTTTTTTCTGTACAGCACAGACGGTAAATATTTTAGGCTTTGTGGGCCACACAGCATCTGTGACAACCACTCAACTCTGCCACTGTGGCAGAAAGCAGCCATATCCAATGTGCAAAACTTAATTTACAAAAACAAAACATGGGCTGGACTTGGCCCCATGACTACACTAGTAGACATTACTTTAAAGCCAGAACAAGGAATGGAATAGCCAATCACAAAACTAAACTCAGTTCTGATTTTTTAAGGGTTCACCTTTATTTTTAACCACAAGTTTATTGTATTCACTTTGTTATGTACTTACCCAGAAATTCCCATTACTACGTTTTTTCCTACTGAACAATTTGTTATGAAACAGTCATTGTTCCATTTTTCAGCAGACACAATGAGGGTGGGAATAATCCCGCATTGTAAACGTTTCCTGAAGGACCCTCCGCGGCCTGTTTTCTAACTCACGGCCCAGTTCTATTGACTGACGGCTGACCCCGAGCCAGGCGTGAATGCAGAACACATTCTCTTGTGTTCCAAGCGGCACGTTGCACTTCTGGAGTCCACTGTCATTTCTTTAACAAGCCTGGCAGCTGTCAGACTCAGGCCAATAGTCCGAAGGGCTTTGTGTTTCCCTGGAGACTTGTTTTCTCAAAAGTTAGGACCAGCACCAGGCTCCTCTGTGGCCTGCCCCTTCCTTCGTGGTAAGAGGTCAAGTGCTTGACTATCGGGCACCTTCCTGAGTGAGCTTCACACAGTCACTTCCAGTTTCCTGACCAGCCTGGCAATTCCCTTCAACCACAACCCCCTGACTCCACAGAATGGATGTGGTTTCCATGGATTTCCTCCCACTGTCCTGCATTTTATTTTATTTATTTTATTTTATTTAGTTATTTTTTTTAACCCTCACCCTAGGATATTTTTTCCATTGCTTTTCAGAGAGAGTGGAAGGGAGAGAGACAGAGAGGGAAACATCAATGTGAGAGAGACACATCGACTGGTTGCCTCCCGCACGCACCCCAACCGGGGGCCAGGGATCAAGCTTGCAACTGAGGTACTTGCCCTTGGCTGGAATTGAACCCTGGACCCTTCAGTGTGCAGGCCGAAGCTCTGATGAGCTAAACCAGCTAGGGCTATTTTTTTTTTTTTTAAGATTTATTTTATTTTAGAGAGAGGGGAAGGGAGAGTGAAACATCGATGAGAGAGACTCATTGATCGGCTGCCTCCTGCATGACCCCCACTGGGGATCGAGCTTGAATGTGCCCTGATCAGGAATCGACCAGTGACCTTTCAGTTCATGGGATGACACTCAATCAACTGAGCCAATCCACTGGGCTGTCCTGCATTTTAAAGTTCAGACCTGGCCAGGTACCTGCTGACCTGCCCTGTAGGAAGAATTTTAGAATGGCCTGTACCAGTGCAGCATCTTGACACTGTTTCCGAGTGATTGAGGAAACTCCTTTCTTTTCAGCTCATGCACACCCTAACAGAAAAGCCAGCCCCAGCTAGAAATGACTTAGACCAATGGTGTGTTTCTAGCCATTTTCAATGGTTTAAGTCAAGCCTCACCAAATTAGACATTAACTTTCTTCAGGAGTATCGGCTGTTGTTTAAGAACCTACAGTAGTCTTAGGTATCTAAGAAACACAAGCATAAAATTCTACAAAGCACAAATGATGCTTATGGTTTTGTATGAAAGTCAAAGTCAAATTCATAAGCAAACTCCGTTTGTAAAACCTCATACAACTAATCGGAAAAGAGCCACAAGTAACAGGATGTTGGAGATCATAAAAACAATACCCTACTGCCATCCTTCACCATAGCAAAGGACAGTCATTGTTCCATCTGGTGTCTCATGGAACAGGAAACACCAGCTCTCGTGTTTTTTTTGTATATGTGTCATTGTTGTTTGTGTGTCAGACACATGTTTGGCACTGTAAGACATCCACAACAGCATTTTTTACCTAGAAGGTAAGACTCTTTCTCTAAATCGCAGGCATGAACAGTCCAACAAATGACTCATCTTTCGTCTACCCAGTAACTCTGCAGGTTATAAGAAAATAAAAGTAATGATAACACGAGTCTGTAGACCATGTGTGCTTAAAACTATTTCCAATGAGGGCAATAAGAGGCAACAGAACATGATTTCTCAAGGGAATGTGCAGAATACACTTCACCCTAGTTTTTAAAGGCTCTGATGACCTTTAGCTATCCAATGACCTTGCAAAAAGGTATTTATTCACCTCCTCACCCTAGTGATGTACAATTTATGTAGGACAAGTAACAAAGAGCCTATCTCATTCATTTTATTCCCTCTGTTCCTCCCAGGGGCCGTAAGTGGACAAAAAGGGCAGAAAATGTTGGTGTCGCTCTAGGGTCTGTAAAGTAGCAGGAAGGCTGGGGTAAGATGATTTTCTTATTCATTGTAGAGGTGACGGCACTGGCTGTGCTGTATAAGCAGGGAAACGCCAGGGATCTCAGATTAAACCTGGTTAAACAATGAAGATGCTCAGAGTGCCAGACCTCTCGCCAAGCCCACACGCCGGCTCATGCCAGCTGGGCACACAGTGCATACCATTCAAGCCGCTGCTCAAGCCAACTGGGCCACCTGGGAGCTTTTGTGCTAGAAAGCATCAACCTTCCCTCCATTTAGGTGCTGAAGTTTGAAGTTTACAGCCAGGTAGCTTTCCTCCATTACAACAGGTTTTGAAGATTAATAAGTACAAACTGGTAGTTACAAAATAGTCACAGGGATATAAAGTACAGTAGAGAGAACATAGTCAATAATATTATAATAAATATGTACGGGGCCAGGTGGGTACTAGATATATAGGGGGAACATTTCCTAAAGTACGTGCTTGTCTAACCACTATGTTGTACACCTGAAACCAGTACACAATAATAGTGAAAAAAAATAAAAATAATAATTTTAAAATGAAAGGTCAAAGGTACAACAGTCACTTAGTACCAAAGAGCAGACCACTTCTATCCATCCTGGCCTACTTCGCTTCCCTTCTGCCCACTGCACCTGCGCAATCTCATCTAATCTCATCTCAGCCTGACCCTGGGCCTTTCTTTGTGCTGTTCCTGCTGCTATGGGCTTCTTCCCCACCTCCCCGGCTGGACAGTTCTTTGGCTTAGAGATTGAGGTGGGCTGAACAGTGGTCCCAAACAGACCGACGCACACTTGCAAAGCACCTGCTCCTCCCTTACCCTCACACTGATGTTTTCTGGAGTTTATGCCCCAGGACTTGCTGCTCCCTACCAACACTGAGCACAGAGAAGGTGTGCACCATGCATTCCGGGAAACTTGCAGAAGCATTTATGAAAGAAGCCTCAAGCAGACAAAGCAATGCACCAAGGCCTAGAAACAGTAAACTGCCTGAAAAGATGACTTTACTTAGGCAGAGCCGAGGCCCTGGGCCTTGAAAATCCATTAATCCAGACTGGAACCTCACCTCTTGTCACTAATTAGCTGGGTGACTTTATGCAAGTCACTTAAGCTCGGTGAGTTTCAGTTTCTCACCTGTTAAGCAAGACCAATCACACCTATCTCAGAGTATTGTTCTGAGGATTAAACGGGTAACTTGTAAGGTACCCAGCCCAATAGTCAGCATATAACAGCTGCTGAATAAACACTGCTGTTCTTTTTTCCTACGTACAGTCTAACTTCACTTTGGGAGCAACTGTGGCCTTGTCAACAAGAAAGAGAACTTCCAGCCGGCCAGTGTGGCTCAGTGGTTGAGCACCGACCTGTGATCCCGGAGATTGTGGTTCGATTCCCAGTCAGGGCACATGTCGGGGTTGTGGGCTCGATCCCCAGCAGGGGCGTGCAGGAGGCAGCTGATCAATGATTTTCTCTCATCATTGATGTTTCTATCTCTTCCCCTCTCCTTCCTCTCTCTGAAATCAATAAAGATATATTTTTAAAAAGCAAGAGAGAAAACAGAACTTTCAGGAGGGAAAAAAGTGGCAAGAAAGCGCAAGAAAAACATATCAGAATAACACTGAAAAGCAAACAGGGCAGCCAAGCCTTAACACATAGCAAATCGGGGCTTTGCTAAATGTGCTCTTTTCATTTGCATGAGGTCCACAGTTGCGGCTGACGTGAAACCCTTATTGCATAATGCCCTACCAAGCAGCTCTGCTCTCAGAAAGGTTCTGTGTAGTCCTAAAGCTGGTAAAATGGTGCCAAAAGTCTCTTGGTTCAGAATAAATTCCCACAAGTGTCCTCTGAGTCTGTTAACTATGCAAAGATGGTTTTGCGTCAATGGAAAATATGGGCATCGCATATTCTGCCTTGAGGCATGCTCTCAAAATTCACTACAGCCATGGTGTAAACATTTTCTTAAAACGCACCCCAGAGAAAGCCAGCCACTAAGGAAGGTAAAATTTGAAACCCAACACTATCATGCGAACATTGACAACAGTCACACACTTGAGATCACGGCTGGGTGGATGTATTAAAGTTAACATGTCCAGAGTGGAATTCCTGGTCTCCCTCCAACCCACCTCAAAGTCTGTTCCTCCCACAGTCCTCTCAGCTCGGTTACTGGCAACTCCCAGCAGCTAAAACCAAAATCCTTGGCATCACCCATGACTCCTCTCTCTGTCACCCCACAGTTTGCCTACCCCATCAGCTTCACCTTTTTAAAAATGTCTGGAATCTGACTACTTTTTCGTCCTCCCAGGCCACCACCCCTATCACCAGTATTGACAATATCCTGGTCTGGCTCCAAGACCGTCCGTTGTCCCCCTACAGTCTGCTCTCGGCACTGCAGCCACAGTGATGGTGTGACAAAGTCAGAGCAAGCTATGGCTTCCTCAAACCTACAATAGTCACTCATTTCTCAAGAAAAAAAACCAAAGTTCTCATAGTGGCCCACAGGGCCCTACACCCCGGGGTCCCCTCCCTCTGCTCACTCCCTTGCTCCCTGAGCTCCAGGCTGGCTCATCTTGTCTCCCAGATATTGACATGTCGCTCCTCTTCACCTCCTACAAGCCTATACACAACTGCCTGCCTTTCTGCAAATTGCAATGCCTCCCAGCATCCTCTCTCCCCTTTCTTGGGTTATTTTTCTCCAAACACATACGATAGTCTAATACCTTATATAAGTTACCTATTTTATTTTGCTTGGAGTAACCCCTAAGTTCCTACGAGGTAGCGGGAAGGACAGGCTCTTACTGCCCCTATCTCCCCCACTCTGTCCCACCATACCAGTTAAAGTTTTCTAGGTTTCCCAATATTTATGCAACACATAAGGCTTCCACAATTTTCTTGACCATTAATAATTACACCACGTCTGAACCATTCCACATCCTAAAAGAGAAGAGTATATGTCAGATATAGTCAAAGATATAGTCCCCTCTAGCATCATTTTCCCCAGATAAGACGGGAAGTAACAGAATAGAAGCAACACCCATATGCTTTGTGTCTGCATACACAGCGACCCAGTCTGTGTATGGCCTGAGCAGGACACAGGGACATTTTCCTAAGGAGAGTCTGAAGACAGGCTAAGGAAGAGAGTGTGTGCAGGTCTGTGTAGCTCTTATCAAGGCCCCTACCAACCCCAGGGCTGAAGAACAAGAAAGGAGATGTCACCAGAATCAGTGAAAGCTGCTAGCCATGGACCGCAGAAGACAGCTGCCCAGCAGGAGCTAATACAGGGAGGGAAATGGGGCTCCAGCAGGGAAGTGGGGGAGGGGAGAAGTGCTCTCAGTTTTTCCATCTCCTGCCAGTGGCCAAACCCAATCTAAAGCCAGAGAGTAAGGGAACCCGCATGATGCAGCCCACGAAGATCTGAGAAGATGGTAGAATGATCTGGAAAGATGAGTGCAGAATTTCAGCACATTCTTGTTAGCCAAGGGAGATCCTGGGCTCTTGACCAGTCCAGGGAAGAGCATGGAAAGGGAGCTTAGGTAGGGGCCAGTGAACTTGCCTAACTTCCTCACAGCCATCTGTTGACCCCCTAGGATTTAGAAGCCAAGTCTATGTCAGGAAGTCGTTAGTGTTAACAGCTCATAACTTAAGTACTAACTCCCCTGTCCTAAGTACATGGTCTCCAGTATTCAACACACCAAAACTAAGATGCAACTGCTATGTGGTATGGCTAGAGGTTCCTTTGTAGAAAATCTCCATTTCTGCTATCTTGAAGTTGACCCTGAGGAATTTCCCTAGACCCACGATCACAGTTTTGAGAACTCTGCTCTCTCCTCTAAAGTTATTTAAAATGCACAATAAGAGACCAGTCACTGAGCAATTGATAGCAAATATCTACGAAGCTCCAGGGGTCATGAGCACGTACTCCTCCCAACAGCGCCGCAAAGGACGTATTCATAGCAGAGTTGAAGTAACCTGCCCGAAGGACCGCTGCCAAAGCTTGTGCGGTTTTCTAAAATATACCTCTGGTTATATACTACCCAAAACAAATCTCTCCTTCATCGCTTCATTTGAATTGATGTAGATTGTGCAACTGTGTAGACTGAGTCTTCGTGGAATGAGCATGAGGGCCGCCAGGCTTCTGGATTTCGGTTACTGTGTCAGTGACCTTACGCAGTTCTTAATTTCTCGGCATCTCAGTATCCCTATCTCTAAGATAAACACTCATCCAAACCTGCCAGGGACATATTAGGGTGAATTAGCTAACAGATCCTTCCCATCTCTTTTAGAGGATCTTCTCTCCCGACCTCCTAAGTGTGGATTTTGCCCAAGGCAGTAATACAGCAGCATGGAAAGCACATCTGAGTCAAACCCATCTGGAATCAAATGGTAGACCTTCCACTGATAAGCCCTTTGAAGTAATCCAACCTTGTTGTGCCTTAATGCCCCTCATCTGTAAAATGTGAAATCTAAGAAAGCATGCCCCGCGTCCTTTGGCTGGGTGATAAAATGAGAATATGTGTGCAAAGCCCTCAGGATGTTGTCTGGCACAGAATTTCCACTGGGAAGCGGAGTGCAATCATTGTCATCATTATGATCCACATCATCATTTTTCCTATACGGTTCAAAGTGGAACTGATGAAAGCACAGATTTTCTTTGAGCATTCTCTAGAATTATCCTACCTCCTGAAAATAATTCTCTTTTTTAGTCTTGAAAAGTAAAGTTGAAAACACAAATGGCAGTTTATAATCACCGCTGAACTTATTAATAGGCCAGTAAGCCAGGACGAGTGGAATAGGGAAACTGAGACAGAGTGTTAAACAGCAGTTGGCAGCCACCTAGTAAATCCTATCTTCCCTAAACCAAGGACACTTGAGAGTAGATGGTTTGTGTTAGATGAGCCAGGCACAGAAACTCACCAGTGCAGGAAGCCCCAGATGCCTAGCAAGGGGTGAAACTGGGAAAACAAGGACTTTGTCCCCAGGGTAACCTGTCCTCCCCCAGCATATCGCTGGTCATGCGGTTTAGACCCCCTGAACATTTCTCCCTCAAGATAACATCTAGGCCTCAGTTGTATTTCAGCTCCAGGCGCAGAAAAACAGCAAAGCCACCAGACAAGTGGTGCCCTGGCTGCCTCAGGACCAGCTACACTAAGGACCCTCTGCCCTGGCACCCACCAATCAGTGGAGACCATGACCCTGAAGAGCACTCCTAGAAAGCTGATGAATATTCTATTGAGACCCTCCCCTGAGACCTCCCTTAAAGAGAGAAATAAAAGCCACCAAGACAAAGGACCCGGTGTGCTCTCCCTTTGGAAGCATCCCTCACCCACACCCACCCTGGCTGCCGCCATTCCCTCCCCCCTCTTCTTCCCCACAGACCTGCATCTCCTAAACTCTATGGGATCCCATGACACTCGCAACCAGCGCAGCAACGGGCAGAGGCAGCTCATCGCAGGCTAATCCCCGGAACCTGTTCCCAAGGCCCCCTTTTCTCTGACTGCAGAGATCCAGGGCAGCCCTGCCTAGGCTCTCCAGTTGCTTCTTCTATGCTAAGCCCTTCCTTGTTTTACTGTCCCCAGCTTTAATAAATGTTCCCTCATAGTCATCTGGACTCGCGCTATGAAATTTTTCCTGCACAAAGTCAAGAACCCACACATGACGGGCCAGCCCTAGGCAGACCCGCCAAGGGCCAGGTCCCCTTTCCAGTAACACTTTGAGCTCGGAGACCTAGGAAAAGTTTCCTGCAGCTCCTAGCCAGCATTCACACTGCAAGTGCCCCACCCTCCACTGTGAGGTCTCAGGCTTCTCAGGAACAGGCATCTGGGCAGGGAGACCATGCACCCCCGGCAGCTGGCAAAGCGCCGGGCATACGGAAATGCCCGATCACCACGTTCGCTTTGACAGATGACGGACTGCACGGCCATGCGGATCAGAGAACCATGTCCACTCCCCAGGAGACCTCTCGGTGCATCAGCAACACGCCAGTGACCTTCCTCTGCCTGGTCCCTAAGACCATCTACTGATACTCACAGTTGTAGAAACAGCCTATGATCTTATTCTGGTTGGTGCAGACAAACCACTTGAGGTTTTGCATTTCAGGTCTATCAGAAACAGGCAGGTTTTACTCGCCCAAACCCTCCCTATCACCACGGTGTATCAATATTTTAAATCAAACTTTTAAACCATTCGAGTTCTTGGCAAGTGTCTACTTTGCATAAAAATTATAGCGACAGTGGAGTTCCTATGAGTAGTAGGTGTCCAATTAATATTTATTGAAGGGAGGGAAGGAGGAAAGCAGGGACAGAGGAGAAAACACTTATCCAGGCTCCTGAGCTGCCCCAGTTAGGGGTTAGAAAGTTCTGTAGAAGATCAGGACGCCTTAGCTAATCTGTACAGCAATCCTATCTATGACGAGGTATCTTGTTCACCCATTTTACAGATGCTGAAACTGAGGTACAGGAGGGCAAATAGTTTCCATCTTTTTTCTAACTTCAACTCTGAATTCCCACTGAAAATACAATAGCAACATCTTCAATTTGTGGTTTATAAAAGTAACTTTACCTACAATGTTTTCCTTATGACATACATAAGGCAGATAATCTCACCTGTTCTTAGTGACGGGGGCCCACAGATGCCCTCTGCAGCCCAAAGGCCCCAGAAACAACAATGGCGATTTTCAACAGTGGTTCCAAAGTCAAAATGATTATCTTTTCTTCCAGACTGGAGACAAAAGGACATATGGCCCATGCAAAAACAATACTTACCAATTCTCAAGACGCTCAGCCTTTTGAAGAGAAAGCCTAGTGCCTTCCTTTTCTCCCCCTTACAGCTGCTTTTAAAAACCTTTGGGCAATACAAGGGGGGATGTTTGCTTATTGAAACTGTGTTTGCCACCAGGGCACACCAATCTGTGTGCTGAACGCACTGGCTAATACCTTTGTATTTCTTGGCAGAAATACACCACAGCTCATAAACTAATATGTTAATATCACTGGAAGATATGACATCGAGTCCTTGGGAGAGCACCTGCCCAAAAACTCAAAAGAACATTCTAGACCATCAGACTTTAAAGAGGCTGGATTTAAAAATCTTAGCAGACACGACACACTGCAGTCACCTGGAGGACTTAAGAAATACTGATGCTCAGGTTCCACCCGCAGAGATTCTGATGTAACTGCCCTGGGGTGCAGCCTGGACACTGGACTTTTAAAAGCTCTCCTAGTGACTCCAACAAGCATCCAGGGTTGAGATCCACAGGTACAGAAAGGGACATACCTGCCTGCTTACCTAACAAGTGACTCACAGGTGCTAATGACCATCAGAAATTGCATAATGATTTCATAACATGGGTTTAAATGTCCAGATACAATGTGTTTCCTGCATAATTGAAAAGTCCTGCTTACTGATCTCCTGGTCTTCCTGGAATATCTTGACCACTTTAACATGGAAATCCAGATGAATATAAAAATCCATTTTAGAAGTACTAACACCTAGGTAGCACTTTAATATTTATAAAAATATAAATATATATAAATGTATAAATACAGTCACACTTAATCATTACGAGAACTTCAAGATAGGTATGTATTAGTTTCCTATTGGCTGCTGTAACAAATTATCACAAGCACAGTGGCTTAACACAACCTGAATTTATTCTTATAGTTCCAGAGGACAGATATTGAAAATTAGTCTCCTTGGGCTAAAGTTAAAGTGTGGGCATGGCTGCTTCCTTCTGGAGGATCTGGGGGGAGGAATCTGTTTCCTTGCCTTTTTCAGCTTCTAGAGGCACCTGCATTCCCTGACTCACAGCCCCCTCCTCTGCTGCCTCCCGCTTGTAAGGAAGGACCCCGGGGATTTCATTGGACCCACCCAGATAATCCAGAATCATCTCTCCATTTCCAAATCCTTAATCACTTTTGCAAAGTTCCTTTTGTCATGTAAGGTAACATTCCCAGGTTTCAGGGTCTGGGACAAGGACATCTTTGGGGGCTATTATTCAGCCCACCACAGGGTAAGGCAAACATCACCGCCATTATCATTTCGCCCATTTCCCTTGCTCAGTATCATTTTTCAACTGAAACTGAGGCTCAGGGTTGCGTGACTTAACCAGGTCCCATGTCTGGAACTGTGCTGACTTCACGCCTGGCCTTATAGCTCCAAGTCTTTCTTTCTTTCTGGCACAACTATCACTGCCCAACCCCCATGGTAAGGTGATATTTGCAATATTATTTCCTTTTCCAAGCTTTCACCATACTGTTAACAAAAAGTGTTTTCAAAAAAGAAAAAAGAAAAATTGTCCTGGCTGATGTGGCTCGGTTAGGCATCGTCCCATGCACCGAGGGGCTGTTGGTCGATTCCTGGTCAGGGCACATGCCAGGGTTGCGGGCTCCATCCCCAACAAGGGGCATGAAGGAGGCAGGGGATCATTGTGTGGCCCTCACATGGATGTCTCTCTCTCTCTCTCTCCCTCTCCCTTTCTCTCTCTCTCTAAAAATCAATAAAAAATCTTTTGAAAAGAAAAAATTATACATCTGTGGAATGAAAACAAAAGCCCATGGTTGGTGGCACTGCAACAATAAACAAAGCCTCCCATCTCTCCATCTTGGACTTGGACAACTGCACCAAAATATGCAAATAGATTTTCAATGGACAGCTCTTATAGAGACGATCTTCTTTTATTTCATTTTGGAAGCGGGTTTCTAAACTAGCAAATTGTATCTGCCGTTCAACTCTTCATGAAAGTCAAATCACATTCAGGTGAGCTCTGGGCTTCCATCTGGACAGACAGACACTGCCCACAGGGTGGTGAGGGCTCAAAAGGACTCCGTGGTTTCACATGGACCCTTGCTGGGCAGAAATTGTAAGCAAAGAACACAAAGACGGCTCCAGCTTGGGAAGGCTGGAAAGGGCAAGGCAGTTGTGGACTGTCTGCAGGTTCTCTGGGCAAGGAAGTTCTCTGTCTCCAGGTTTTTTGGTTTCTGTCATAATTGTTATTTAATAATTGTGTGATTGTCTGACTTAATCACAATGGAATTTATCAATAAAAGTCATCATATTTTTTTTTTTTAAACGTGTTTTCACTTTGCTCCAGTCGTTAATCTCTGTGCCTCGGGCCAATACACGCCAATGTCAACATCCAGTTCCATGCACCACAGGTAACCTGTCTCAAAACAAGAGCCCTCCCTACAGCTCAGAAGAACCAGCAAGCCACAGACCACGGTGCCACAAGTGTCTAAAGGTTCGTCACACAAGAAAGTACGCCTGGGACAAAAAAGCTAGCTCTGTTTTAAGAGCGCGACACCAACTGAACTTGCTGAGACATACAACACACAGTAACCATCTCCAGGAAAATCAGTGACGGGTGATGTCCGTACCCTCCAGGTCTGAAACAGCCTATTCGGGATTCCACAGGACACCGTCCTCTCGGTGCTTTCCCTTGGTTCCCTTCTCTCTTCCTCTCAACTGAGGGAACTCAAGGGGGCCGAGGGGTGGTCATTAGAGTCTCAGATAGTGATCTTCTACAATGTGGCCTATTTTAGCCAGGGCAATCGTAAGTAGTGGGGAAGGCTTTCTGCTTGAAGGATATTCTAATGTGATGGTCACACTTCCACTGATGACTTGGAGTTTCACGTTTCCCCGCTCTCACCAGCCCACTAGGGAGAGGAGAGCCTGGTGCTGAATCGTGGCCACTTTAACAGGAGAAAGTAAACAGCCACGCAAAGCTCACCGCCAAGCTGGCCTTGCCTGAATCTGTGTTCAATCTGATGTGAAAACGATGGGGAAAGAACAAAACAAAAAAAATCAATGCCACATCAGAAGGCAACTGGTATAATACCATCAGCTCATCGACTCTGTCCCCAAAACTATAAACTAACAGCAAATAGGGCTTTTAAAGGTCACCTGGAAGAATTCGAATGAGAATATTATACTTGAAATAAGCTAAGGAGAAGGGGCAGTGCTGGAATATATTCTGCGGCTTGTGTCCATGTCGCATCCATGCTCTGAAGCTATAATTTTATACAATTATAACCAATATTTGGAATGATTCTAAGGGGCAGCAAGATTCCCTGACATCTACGAGTCAGCTTTGGTGATTAATTCAGAAAAGCAAACTAATGCATTTGGTAACGCTTTCCAACAAGGGCGGCATCATAAGGGAATTCTGGTTCACCAGCAGTCAACCACAAGCATGTAATGAAATTAGGATGTTCTAGTCCATGTGACTCATTATGTCGGTAACACCATAGCCTCAGAAATAACCTGGCTGAGCTACAGGAGAGTACACCTGCTTACTCCATACTGCAACGTGACCCCTTGGTGTTTCCCTCCATCCAGGTCGTTCAGGAGCCCCAAGTTCTTGTCCTGGCTCTGTTGTTAACTCACTGCATAACCTGGACCAGTCACTAACTTCTCTGGGTCTCAGGAGTTCTCATCAGACTGGACTAGATAACCTCTAAGGGTTCCTCCAGTTCTGACTCTAGATGCTTCCCAAAGTGGCTGACTTCTATCTGAAATTAGATTCCAATGGAGTTGGTGAGTAAAGTGAAGACAATGAAGCTTGATGTTTGAGACTCTTTAACGACTAAAAGCTGGAGAACAACATGGTGAAATATACAATGGGTCCCTCTCCTGGGAAAGCCACAAAGCCCAGGGGGTCCCAAGAGTTTGTCTCAAAGACCTTTGAGGGCACTTATACTTATCTGCAGGAGGGTCCTGCACTTTTATGCCACCTCCAGCACTCAGAGCCTCCTGAGTACAGGCACAGAAGGGATGAGTGACGTGGGGATCATCTTGGGGTGCAGACTCCCAGAGCATCATCGCTAGGGCCCTTCTGGCCACCAAGGGTTCAGCATCCAAGTCACTGTGATCCAGGGATGGAGTTGGGCACTGAGGATCTAGGGGATGTGCTAAGGCTTCCCCATGTCGTTACTAGTCGTGGGGAAGGGGGACAATAGAGCACACTTTGTTCTCTTGAGGATCTGCAAAATTAGCCACCTGAAATGAACACTGGATTCACAGAGCTGTTGAGCTCTCTCGGGATTCAGATCCCTGAACAGCTAGTTCTGTGAAACAAATGTGCTCACTTAAGTGGGAGCCCAGAAAAAAAGTGACAGGAAAATTGAGGACTTGCTATAAAACTCATCTTCAAAAAGCCATAATTATCACAATAGTGTCACCTAAACGTTATTTACACACATCCTTCTGCACAATTCCTGCTCTTTGAACAGCCCTCATCTAGATGATAGTGCTATTACTCAGGGTAACATTTTAAATTAATTAAGTAGTAAAACAAGTAAAAACCAGCATTTTTCAATCAGAAGTCAGGAGTGAATATAATTAAAATAGATGCAGGGGAACGAGCATAAAAGAGAATCTGGCTTTTGAGCTTTGTGCTGATAATACCTACTAATCGGTTGTATAATACGTCAGTTTCCAAACACTGTTGTGTGTATCACTCACTGGCTAACCCTAAACACTGTACGAGGGAGAAAATGTAGACATTTTTCTACTTTGCAGATGAAAAAACTGAGACTTAAAGGAAATTAAATGATTCATTCAACACTGAGTCACAACAAAAACCTTAATCACCAAATTCCTCATTTCCGTGCCTCAAACACTGTCCGCGTGGTGTTTTTTCATGGGGAAACTAAAATAATTTTTATATCAAAAGCTGTCATATATTTTGGCTGGGCATTGCTTCTAAACCCTTAGAGCCTCAGAAGACTCAGATCTGAATCTTGGCAAATGAAGCCAATTTTCAACAGCCACACAAACGAAGGTTTCCCTAAGAGCAGCGACAGGCAAGAGATTGTTCCTCCCGGTCTGTTGTTATTACTGCAGTTCCTTCCTCAATTACTGTCACGTCTTTCCCATGACCACACCTTGTGGTTCACGGTCACGTTGTAATCCTACAGTGGCACAAAAGTCACAAAAAATCCCACACTCCACTCCACATCTTCCAGGCCCTGGCCAGCAATCAAAGCTATGGCTGTGGGCCTTTGTTCATTCCTTTCTGGACCATACCCTATCACATAACACGTGTCAGCCTCAGCCCTGTAAATCAATAGTCCTTTAAAGTAAATTTGTCATGTACGTATATAAACATCTACACTCAATAGTGTTTTCCAAAATAATGCATTTGCCCTGTGATTACGAATAATCAGGTAACTCAAGCAGCAGCAGCAGCAGCAGCAAAAATAACTCGTCTGTGCTGAGGTGGTGAGTATTTTTTATTTTGGGATCTTCTCTGCCACTAAATCTATTGAAGTAAATGGAGCAAGACAATTGCTCTGTCCCAGGCATGGCCTGTCCCAACCTGGAGTCAGGCTGCCCCAGCCTTCATTTTTCCCAAGTGGAATTCCTTCCCTCCCCTCCTCTCCCCACTCCAGCCCCCTAGTTCCTCGGTCCAGCCCTAACCTTGATGGGGACATCTAGGCAGTTTGGGTGCAACCCTCTGGGACTTCACCCAAGATCCCCTGACTGCCACCTCCGCAGCAACTTCCTGCCCGGGGCTCCTCTCCCTTCATGAGTCCTTTTCTGGGTTCCTTAGCCCTCTGGGCCTGAAGCTCACTACCCCGCTGGCTGCCCCTTTCTCCCCCAAGCCACCTGGACCTGCCATCCCCACGACCTGTCACCCGGAGGGGACATTCAGGCCACCACCCTCCTGCAGTTCCTCCACTTTATCTGCAGGTGACATCCACCCAGGGCTCCCACCTGGGGCCCCTTCCAGGCCTGTCCAGGCCCTAAGAACAAGACCAGCAGCTCCTCAACCGACCCTCTGCATGTCAGACCTCGCTCTACTTCAAGGCCTCTGTCCAAGCCTGTGTTAAATGTTACTATTTCTTTGTGGAGGGACAGCAGGCAAGTGCCTGTCCTCACTCTCGCCCTCCCTGCTTGAGATCTGCCAGAGGCTCACACCGGCAACCTACGCACTGCCCTGCAGATATGACGTAGCAATTTCACCATTTTCACAGACATGGGGAGCCTGGGGTCCCTTTTAACTAGAAACATGCTTAAGTTCAGTTGGTGAGACTGGGGCAAAGCCAGGACTCAACTCGGGGTCTCCTGGCTTCCTTCTTCCTGAAGGAACCCCACTTGGGGAAAGCCCGTGCTTCTTAGGCACCAGGTGATGTCGATCACTGAGTGTGGGAGGGCAGAGGAGGCACCTTCTCTCCCACGTGGGCCAACCTGTGTCCCTCAGCCTCACCCTGTATCACGGGCCAGGGCTGGGGCTCCTGGCAGCCCAGCCACCTGCCTGCACCATTCAGACGCCACCGTGGACTCGCACCACCTCACAGGATGGGACGGCAGCATTTGCTCAAATTCCCTCCTCAGTGCTTCTGATAAAACCAATTGTTTCCAATAAAACTGGAAGGACTTCTGGGCCTCCCGGAGGCGCCATCTAAGCTGCTTGGTTCGAGCTTAGTTGACTGAAGTGAAAGCGGCAGCAGAGCACGAGGGCTGTTTCACACTCTGAGTCGCTTCCGAAATGCTGCGTGACTCTCAGTCCCAGTTCCCAGGGGCTCCACGACGGTCATCAGAGGCATGATGTCATGGCTGCCAGTTCTGGAAAGGGCCAGCGGACTGCATCCCCAACCAGGGTGGGATACAATGCCCTCTGAAAATGGACTTGAAGCTGCAGTGGGAATGAATTCCAAACTGCCTGGGGTGGGAGTGGGGGAATTGTCATAGTTTGAATGATGTGTCCCAAAAAGGTCTGAACCCCAATACCTCAGAATGTGGCCTTGTGGGGAAATAGGGTTGTTGCACATGTAATTAGTTAAAATGAGGTCATACTGGACTTAGGGCGGTGGGGGGAACCTTAATCCAACATGACTTGTGTCCTTAAGAAGAAAAGAGACGCCTATGGAGAAGAGGCCATGTGAGGACAGAGGCGGAGATCAGAGCGATGCATCCAGGAGCCAAGGATCGGTGGCAACACCAGAAGCTGAAAGAGGCGGGAAGGACCGTCCCCTACAGCTTTCAGCAGGAGCGCGGCCCTGCTGACACCTCGATCTTGGACCTCCAGCCTCCAGAACTGTCACACATTTCTGTTGTTTTATGCCTCGCGCTGCGGGCCTTGTTAGGCAGCCCTAGGAAATGAATACCAGCGGAAAACGAACAACCGAGGAACCATAAACCGCCTCCTGATTTAGAGGCAACACCAAACAGGAAAGAGAAAATACAGGTCTGTGCTCAGAATCACCTTCACCATGGCCACTGGCCTGCTAGCGCCAGAGGAAGAAAGACAAGGCCCGAGGCCCTCAAAGGAAACGCCTTCCCCTGGAGGAAGAAAGACAAGGACGGAGGCCCTCAAAGGAAACGCCTTCCCCTGGAGGAAGAAAGACAAGGCCCGAGGCCCTCAAAGGAAACGCCTTCCCCTGGAGGAAGAAAGACAAGGCCCGAGGCCCTCAAAGGAAACGCCTTCCCCTGAGAAGCTAGTCTATCTAATTCAGGGCCTAGTCGGGGAAGGAATGGGGTCATGCGGGGCACCGATTCTTCTCCCTGTCCACATTGTCCCGCATCCTCCAGTCTGCCCTCTTCCTCCCTCTCCGCCTGCCTCGCGCGCTATAGAGAGGGACGGGTCAGGAGTTTTCGTCTTCATGATCTCACTCAGCCTTCAGGACCATTTGTGTGCCAGGGGACGACGGCAGGAATTATCATCCCCATTCTACACACGGGGGAAACTGAGGCTCAGAGGAGATCAGAGGCTGCCCGTAGGTGAGATGACCATCCCGAAAAGAACTTCAGTTGACAAAGCAAAAAAGGCTTTTTAAAAAGGTGTGGTGGAGAGTGAGGCAGGGCAAAAACAGCCCTAAACCTTGTCTAAAAAAATAAAAACAAGTTAAACAAAAGTCCCAGAAGCCTTCCATGTCCAAAACAAATCTGTTGGCCTTGAAAAGTAGCCCCTTACTTTTCCAATCGTTCAGATAGCCTCGCTGTAGACACGACCCACGGATTCCCTGATCAGCTTTTTACATTAAAGTGTCTTCGAGGAAAAGAACTGAACACGTTTTCAGGGCCTGAAAGATAAGGGCTCTGGACTTTGTGTTCTGTCTCATTCCATCACCTGCACAAGGGCATGTTTTCCTGAAGCTGGAACTCAGTGTTTGAGAGGCTGGAGCACCCACAGACTCTGGAGCTCCCACAGACTAGTGTCCAACAACCTCCGATGACCAAATGAACCCACTCCACTTCAACATCTGGTAAGGGGAAAGAAGGCATGGCAGAGCGGGGTTGCAGGCGTCCCAGGAAAGAATCAGATTGAGAGGCTTAAGCTGAAAAGCACTGAAGATAAGAAACTTGGGTGGGGAGCTCTGACTCTAATCAGCTGCCTTTTCCACATATTTCCATATTTCTCTTCTGGGAAACACCTAGTACCTGGTCACCGAGAAATCTGGACTTCATTTTTTATGCCCCCAAACCTGCAGCCAAAATGCCGGGCACATAGATCCCCGATACCTACCCACTAACCACCCTGGGAAATGACACCTGCAAAAAGCCATTCCACATTTTGTCAGTTTGAAAATACTGACCACCACCGAAAAAAATTTAAGGTTTCTTTTTCAGATTTAAATGTCTACTTATTTCATAATGAATTAGCAGTTCTCTGGGTTTCATAATGTTAAATTCATTAATGATAACTACAGCTCGAAAATTTGAAAGGAAATTGCTTCCGGGACCAAAATTAACTGTGAAACTCTGAGCAGTGATTCATGGCTGTTCCTATCTAAATGACTAATCCATGTGACAAACTTGGTAGGGAGCACAAAAAAGCAATACGATTCCCCCCGTTGCCTTGTTATACTTTGCTGAATTGTTTTGCAGACTGACTAAACCCAAGCCCTCGCTAATCCCCCGCTGCTAGGAATTTAGTACTTTAGAGTACTTGTGGGATTTAGTACCCACAGTCTCTCTTGCCTCAAAAAGGTTCATAATGGACTAACACTTTTGTGTCTCGGAAAAGACTGCTCAACATTAGCGTTTAGACACACAGTCCAATAGATTTCCAAGGAAACTCATTTTAAATTGAAGGCAAATGTCCCCACGCTATCTGTCCACATCTCCCCAAAGAAACCTGCATGAAAAGTCTAAAAATGGCCACTTTATTTTAGATTGCAAGGCAGGCTGGCCAGCTGAGGTTCAGCTCCCCACCTCCCTGTTAGAATAAGTGGGCACTGGAGTAACCCTGTCATCCAAAAGACAAGATAATATAACGCTTCTGAGGTTCCACCAAGCCCTGGTTATTCTGCCTCCTAAAATTTCTCTGTGGTCTGTTCCTTCAGCCACTCGAGGCTAGTGGAGAAGCAGGCAGGGATGTTCCACAGCTCAGAGGATCAGCGTCCCAAAGGGAGTATCTCACTGGGAACTGCTGGCCAGACCACAAAAACCCTGCGAACCAGGTCTCTCGTCTCCAGTCTCTCCCTCATTTCAACCTTCCTGTGAACTGTTCCTAAATGACAAGTCAGATCCCCACCAGCCCTCAGGGGGGCTGCTCCATGCCAGGGCTTGACATCTGGTGACTCCTTTATCCTTGGGACAACTCAGGGGAGGCACCCCCATTGTCCCCATACTGCAGATCAAGAGATGGCAGCAAAGATGTTCAAAACACCTGCTCACGTTACAGAGTAACTGGCAGAGCTGGGGCTCTCACCCACACCTCCTGTTCTGTTTCCCAGGCCTTGCCAAGTCCGCTGATGCCACACCACAGCTTCCAATATCCTACTCACTCCTTTTTCATAAGGGGGTGGGGCCCACAAGCCCAACAGGGCCTAGGGGGTCTTTTGGTGATTTGGTTACATTTCCAACCTCATCTGACCCACACCCTCTTCTCCACCCCCTATCTTGCTTTTCCAAACTGTGCACATTCTGTTCCCTCTTCTTTTCCTCCTGGAGGGCTTTGCGACGTCCCCCCGCCCCGTGCCCCTTCCCCCCCAGGATGCTCCTGCAGTGCCGTTCCCCACTTTCTACTGACACTGGGGGTGCACACGCGTGTCCCCGCGAGCCTGCGACCTTCTCCAAGGCAACAGATCTTGCTTTTCCACCACCTGCCCCCGCGTCCCCATGGCTTAGCAGGGCCATGGTCAGAGAGCCCATCACCTTGGGAACTAAGGAATGTGCTCTGGCAAGTCAGCAGTGACACTTAAACAAGCAGGAACCAAACCAACAGACTGCGGGGCTCGTCCTAAACTGGCTCAGTCAGGTCCCTTAAGACTGGGGGAGAGGGAGTGGGAAGGGTTCGTGCACAGCTTTTAAAAGCTCTGCCTATCGGGATATTTTCTTTCCACCACGCATTCAAATGTCACAAGCACTGATGGAGAGGGCTCCTAGAGACCTAGTGGCTAGCTAAGGGGCTTAGGAAGCAAGCGTGCAACTCGAGAGTCACCCACGCGGTACAAAGGCAACGCGATGGCAAACCGAACCCACAACTCACACTGCTTTTTATCTGTGTTCCCGGCAGCGGGAGGGGGAGCAACGAGATATTTGACAGAAGTCTTTTTCTTTTTTAACCACTCAGGCATCCATTCCTGACCACGAACCCGGCATCCAATAAATCCTGATACCAACAGCAATACACCACGAAAAGCAAACAACGGTAACTCACGGTAATCATTAAAAATGCAAAATAATGCTCCTAAATCCCATAAGACAGTTACAAATGCCCAGAGCATTCAAATTCTCTGCGGAAACCTGTGGTACCCTAAGCAGACACAAAATGCACCGAAAAATAAAAATACTGCTCTACTGTTATGTAAATTTCACCTTAAACTGATCCGCTCCCTAAAACAAACTATATATTAAATCCACTTTGCTCACCTTCTAAGAACTTAATGAGCCCCAGGGACCATCTAGATGCCCAGTCGCCTGTTTGTCACACAGGGTCCAAGGAGACTCATGGTAAGGAATGGAGGGAGTTTCCTCTCCCCCCCAGTCCTGTCCCGGTAGCCAGCAGAGGCTTCCAGAACAAGCTGCAGGCTACAGAGGTTGGCCTTCAAGAGCTGCCGAAGGCTCACAACACATGTCTGTGTTACGTTCAGGGGTGTTCCCCCCAGAAAAAAAAAGCACTTAATATTTTCCAATACTTCTATTTTCCTCTGTTGATTCAATGTCTCAAGAGCAGCCACACCTGCTCACTGTCAGCTCAGAGACCCCAAGACAGAGGTTAAGTCCAGCGGACGCACAGGGCACTGGGCACCCACAAAGGCCACTTCAGGTCACGAGAGTGAGTCCCCGCTTCAGAAGCAACTACAAATGAATGAAAAGCAGTATGTTGCCTTGTCATTACGTGAAGGAAAAATGCAGGGCAGAGAAGTACTTAAGAAAGTAAAGAGCGGGCAATACCAAGGCGACTTCATAAAAAGGTCAACGACACGCAGGGTTCTCCACACCTGACATAAAAGCACACTGATAAGGAATTGCTTATCCTTGCGGTTCTTAAGGTTCCCACTTTAACCATTAAATAGGGTATCTAAAAAGTGTCAATTCAGCCCGGCCGGGCGTGGCTCAGCGGTTGAGCGTCGACCTAGGATCCAGGCGATCAGGGTTCGATTCCCGGTCAGGGCACATGCCCAGGTTGTGGGCTGCAGCTGATCAATGACTCACTCATCATTGATGTTTCTATCTCTCTCCCTCTCCTTTCCTCTCTCTGAAATCAATAAAGATATATTAAAAAAAAAAAGTATTTATCAATTCATCTAATTTTAATCTCTAAAATAGTCCTGAAACGCTCCCATCTGCATTCGCATCACAGATGCGCAGTGAGGGCTCCTTCCTTCCCCACTCGCCCCACGTTGGCAAAGCGCTCGGGGGCCTCCGGAAGCGCCCTCCCTCGGAATAACCTCGGGCTCTGCCCCCGCGCCACCGTGTCCCGGCCGTAATCCCATCGTGTCCTCCCACGGTGTCCTGGCCGTAATCCCACCGTGTCCCGGCCGTAATCCCACCGTGTCTTAGTCATAATCCCACCGTGTCCCGGCCATAATCCCACCATGTCCCGGCCGTAATCCCATTGTGTCCTCCCACCATGTCCTGGCCGTAATCCCACCATGTCCTCCCACCGTGTCCTGGCCGTAATCCCACCATGTCCTCCCACCGTGTCCTGGCCGTAATCCCACAGTGTCCTGGCCGTAATCCCACCATGTCCTCCCACCGTGTCCTGGCCGTAATCCCACAGTGTCCTGGCCGTAATCCCACCATGTCCTCCCACTGTGTCGTGGCCGTAATCCCGCCGTGTCCCGGCCGTAATCCCGCCGTGTCCGCCCACCGTGTCGTGGCCGTAATCTCGCCGTGTCCCCGCCGTAATCCTGCCGTGTCCTCCCACCATGTCCCGGCCGTAATCCCGTGTCCTGACCATAATCGCCGCCGCCGCGACTTCAGCAGCCACAGCGTGCGGCACTCTAACGTCCAGGCTAATTTTTGGTGTGGAAACGGCACAGGCACAATAAGATAATTAATTACAACTCCACTGTGACCAGAGCACAGAGGGAATGCGATGAAGACGCTAACGTTTCCCGTATTTCGTTTTTAATATCAGTTCATCTTCGTATCCAGAAATTACCAACTAAAGACGTTTATGTTAGTCCTTCCTCTTCTCTCCCTCCTCCCCCTTCTGCTACAGTAACTGCTTCTGCAAAGTTTGAAAACCTGCTGGAGCCCCAGCCGGGCGGCTCAGTTGGTTGGAGCACCGTCCCGTACACCGAAAAGATGCGGGTTCGATTCCCGGTCAGGGCACGTACTTAGGTTGTGGGTTCAATCTCCGGTCGGGGCATGTATGGGAGGCAAAAGATCAGTGTGTTTCTCTCTCTCTCTCTCTCTCTAAAAATTAATAAATAATAAATAAAAATTAATACACTTATTCTCAGGTGAAAATGAAGGAGAAAAGAAAAAGAGAGCCCGCTGTATTGTAATGGGCTGGCATACCAATGCTACCACTGACCAGGTTCGGGGTTTCCATCGGGCTTGCCCCTCGGCAGCATAATCCCGAGCAAGCTCCTAAACTTCTCTGTGCCTCAGTTTGGTCATCCAAAAACTGGGGACAAAAACAGAACCTACTGCTGAATGATTCTGAGAATTAAATTGGGTAACTTATATAGAGCTTCACAAAATGCTCTGGACTGAGTTACTGCCAAGTCCACATTAGCAATTACCTCTTTAACTTATAAACTCAACTCAAAGATAGTCAATATTTAAAATTTTACTCAAAATGTTGCAATCTGCTACTTAAAAGAGGGTAGGCCTCCTATCTCACAGTGGGAGGCCTTCCAGCGCCATGTGCTTCTTTTTCTGCCAACACACTAAACTCTGATTATTCAGAAGCCAGTTTTAAATATCAGTCCACTAACATGTTCTCTGAAAGCATAAGAGTTCTTTCTCCAAAACCCAAATAAAGTGGACTTTTTCTCTGAGAAAATGGAACAGGCCAGCGTGCAGGGCAGCAGAGTCTAACTAGTTGGTACTAATTACTAGAGGCTTTGAGGCTGACGAGATTGTTTCAGTAAACAGTTCCCATAAAAGGAAAATTAGAGCCACTGCATTCCCAAGTATTTTCCAAATCTATCTTAACAAGCAGAGTTCACTCAGTTTATTCACAACCATCCCTCAAACCACACTAGGTGAATTGTGTCTGATTAATTTCAGAAATGTTAAAACTAATTTTGAGCTTCTCTCACTGTTTTACCCATTTGGGTGCTGAGTATAGTATTTTGGGCCCTGAAAACCTACCCCCAACACCTTACATGAAACCAAAGGCAAAACTCAGGGTAATGTGCCCCAATTCGATCAATATGTCTTTTGAACAGTAGACAAATATAAACTAAGCCAACGGTGGTTACCGATATATTTTACTTCTCGCTGCAGGTACACAAGTCATCCAGCAAGATGTTGGGTCCCCAAAGAGAAAAGAAAATTCCCTGATGACACAGTCCTTAACCAACCAGTAGCATGAAGATACCATAATCCAAACAGCGTGGGGGACACTAAAAAAGTAGAAGATTGCTGACGTCTTTATGAAGATTAAGAACTAGTTAGAGATAGAACAGCTCATGACATTTACTGGTGAAAAATATATAAACGGGGTACCTGGAATGCAAATATGCATAAGGTGGGCACAGCCCTCAAAGGACCCACATCTATCCCAGGTCAGCAGCTGGCCACCCCCAGGACGCACACTAAGATCTATGAGATGCAGGCGGCAGCCGTGGTCACTGGTGGCTGCTGTGATCTGGGATTCAGAGAGAGGACATGAGTGGCATATTAAAGAAAGAGTTAAGATTTGAACAGAAGGACAGGGGAAGAAAGAGAAGGTGGCATCCTAAAGGGAGGAAAGAAGGTTAGCCCGCAGCATGTCTAGGGGCTGATGTGTTAGCAGCCAGATCAGATGAGATGAGCAGAGGGTCTTCCAACCAGAGTCCCAATATTCCAGGCAAGGTTCCATGTGGAACATTCTCCACGCACTGTCTGTAAAACACTTTAAATCTAGGAGAAATCATAACAAAACTGGGGGTTAACAAATATATAAACTAAGCTACACCATAACGCAAAGTCACACCTCACTTCACACCTCACTCTTAGTTTTCAATAAATGTGTGTCCTCTGCTCCAGAAATCAGACTTTATTCTTTCGGCCTGTGTCCTTCCACAGCCGGCTCCCTAGAGGCCCTCTCCTCCACTTGGCAACGTGGTTCAACCTCAGACTCATAATGACCATCTGGATGGGATTACTCTCGAAAGCACAGCTCTGCTATGTCTATGAAACGCCGTTTCCAAAGGGAACCCTTGATTTCTCCCAAATCTGACCTTTTCCGTGCAATTTTGTATTTGTTATCCACCCAAGACTTCATACTTGAAAACCTATTTACCTCCCACTTCTCATTTAACCAGTCTCCAAAATTCTACTAATTTTGTCTCTAAAATGTCTTTCATTCATGCATTCTTTCCATTTCTGTCACCCTCCCCTGGGGTGGAGATCTTCACTGTATCTTCTCTGGATCTCGGCTGGCTGGTCTCCCCACCTTTGTCCTTTCCTGCTCCAATCCGTATCGCCTGCTGCCAGATTAAACTTCGGAATGCACAGCTTCATACCCACATCCTTCCCAGCCCCCAAACCATTGATTGCTTCCTGCCAAACAAATCCAAAGTCCCTGTTCCCACCAACCTTTCCTACTAGTCTGGCTCACAGCTCTATGATCATTAGGTGTTGTCCAGAAGGTAAGATCCACCCTCCCCTACCACCTCCTTGCTTCTGCTGGAACGCCACTCCACCTGCCCACATGTCCAGATTACTGCCTACCCTTTGAGGACATCGTCAAAGGCCACCTCTTCCGTGAAGCCTCCAGGAAGAGGTTATCTTTCCCCCTCTGAACTCCAATAGCACTCATCCAGTGCCACCTGGCATTTGAGTTCCTTGTGTACCTGTGTTCCTACTCCTACAGGGATAACCTCTTAAAGGAGCATCTCTGTATGAAAAATCTAAGGAAGTTAGCACCTTGTTACGAGGAAGCATTATGCCAAGAGTCATGGAAGACACAAGAGCATCAGCTGACAGCTACTTTGGGAAATTATGCTCAGCCCACGCAAAAAGAAAGAAACTTTTGCAATAATATCAATAACTCTTTTTAATCAACATACACAGATGTTAGCTGAAGTCATGAAAATACAGGGCATCTCAGAGAGAGTGAGTGTCCTTAACAGAATGAAAAGTCTGCGGTAGCACACCTGGTGGCTTCTAACACAAACTCTGGAGCCATTCGGGGCTGGGTTCTAATCCCAGCTCTGACATTTACTCACTTCATGACCTTAGTCAGTTGGCCTCTCTGTGCCTCAATTTCTTGTAAATAAATTAGAGATATTAATAGTACCTTCCCCATAAGACTTTGTGAGAATTATGCATATACTATAATGCAAAACACTTACAGCAGGGCACACACATAATTAGTGCCATACGTGTTAGCTAGTCCTAGTATCATTGTGAAAATGTTTTTTATGGGGGGAAAAAAAACACAACACCACAGGAATCAGATATTTGGCAGTTCAGATGCCTAGCAGGATTTATACTAGAAAGAGAGACGTTACCATCTTAAAATTGTCAAGCGAGATTTGCTCTAATCCCTGACAGGGATCCTTTGACTGACTGACAGGTAGGGTGAAATTCACTGGGGGTGGCTCTTTGTACAATGGATTGAATGCTGTGAAAATGGACCGTTGAATCAAACACAAAGCTTTCAGCCATCAAGAGCGGGCCCACAAACAGCCATTGTTTCCCACAAACAACCCCACTGTTGTCATCCAGATGGGTGCCAAATGAAGCTGGTTGACTTACACATTTTGGCCAGTGGCTCTGCCTAGACACAACCACAAATACAATTAATTGCTGCAAAAGAAATCTAGAACAATGCACTGAATTGAGTCTGACATGCAAGATTTTAAGTTCAGCTTTTTAAAGGACACTAATCCACAGCATTCGGCAGCACTGAGGATATGAGAGTCCGTTCCAAAGCCTATCACATCATACAGTAATTTATCTATGAACGGTGTGGGGAGAGCTGTGACTGGGGACTATCAACATCTGTCATTTTCCCTCAAAATTGTTAGAACGCATTATACATAAATTGCCACAAATATCTCAACTTGAACTTGTGTTGCAGGTACATATTCATACACAGTAAAATGAAAACTGCCAGGACACTTGAATGCTTTATTATCTTTTACCGAAATAATTTATAGCTCAAAGCTGCTCATTATTGACATGTCAAAATGATTAGACTGGCAGAATAACATATTCATATTTATCATCATCTATTTTCTGATAAAAATAGAAATTATAAGAATTATGGCAATAGGACTGATGCTACACAAGAACAAACCAAAAAAAAACTCTCTTTTCCCAAGGTTGGAAGCTCTATTTTTATTCACTAGTTGGAATACAAGCATGGCTGCTTCGGCAAGATCTCTTCATGCCAAGTGTGACTGAACTTTAAGCAAGGCAGTCTGCCTGCCTAAATAAGCACCCCCAAGCCTCACTGGCCTAAGGCAATGATTGTTTAATCTCTACTTCACACTGCATTCCAGTGCAGCTTGGTAAGGGAGGCTCTACTCCACACTGTCATTCAGGACCCAGTTCCTTCCACCTTGTGGCTCCATCACACTCTAGGGCTTCAGAGTTCTCTGTTACACCCCTGCAGGTGGCCAGCATAAGAGAAAGACAGCAAGTGTGGGAAAGGCACCCACTCCTAACTACCTCTCATCTCTCCATACATCCTGTTGTATGTAGATGCAGAAAGTAGTTTGGTACAGTGGTTGTCAACCAGAGGTCATTTTGACTCCTGGGTCATTTGGCAATGTCTAGAGACATCTTTGCTTATGACAACTGGGCAACAGGCATCTAGCGGGTAAAGTACAGGGATGCTACTAAACATCCCACAGTGCACAGAGCAATTTCCCTACAACAAAAATTATGGGTTCCCAAATGTCAATAATGTTGAAATTTGGTAAGCATCTAGCCAATTGCCACAATCACATAGCAGGTCAATGCTCAAGTCTACTGCCATTTTCCACTAACATACACTCTAATTAATCCCCACAAATCCACATTATCGATAGTTTGTTCATTCATTTGCTTCTTTGTTCCTCCATTCATTCATCCAAACTCCTAAACAAAGCAAGGTCCCTAAAGACAAAGAATTCACAATGGAGCAGGGAAGCAACCATATTCAGAATTATCAGACACAGGGGTAAGTGGGATTAAAAAGAACAAATGGAAGGAAAATTAATTCTGCCTGAGAAAGTTGGGGGAGGGCCCACCGGGCAGGTGAAATGAGAAGGAAATCTTGAAGAATATACTTACAGCTTTACATCAAGATGTTGTGGAGGTTGTGTTTTTGGTTTTTTGGGGGGGAGTTGGAAGGGAGTGTTCCATGGAAAGGGAACTTCATGAACAAAGCAAAGACAAAATGAAAAGATATGATTTATTCCACTTTCTGATATGGGGGAAAACAGTAACTGGGGTAGGGTAGGAGGGGTTTTTTGTTGAAACATATTTTTTAATGCTGTAGTCATGAAAGTTTCCAGCTCCCAGCATCTGATCGAATCTCTCACACAGCAGCATTCTGTCAAGTGGTCCCTCCAGAAACATTTCACAACACCAGACTTTACAGAAACGTGTTAGCATGGGGCAAAGCTCCAGTAATAAGCAGAAATCTCACTGCAAATGTCCCAACAATACCCATCACCGACTCTTTCAAACAGCTCGGCCTCAAAGTCAATATCAAACTGATGCGGTGGTTGACCAAAACCATCCATCTTTGTTCCCAAAGACAGGATAGTTTAGACGTCAGACCACTTAAATTATGTTACACTGAACCTGTTTGCTTTAAGTCTTCACTTTTTTCAGTTCTTAATCCCAATTATGAATGCGGGTCCCAGGGTGCACTAAGGAACATGGACTGTCAGGGTCTGGCATATCCCAGCTCTGGCATAAACTCACCACGTGACCTTGGACAAGTCACCTAACTTTCCAGACTCAACTGCCTCCCAGATACCACACTTAAAGCCCTTAGCACTGTGCCTGAAGCATAAAATAAATACTATTATATTTTACTATAGTTAGTTTCCCCAACCCCAAAATTGTTATAAATTGTGGAATCTAACCTAGTTTGGGAAAGAAAATATCTGATCAACTTCCATGTCATTTTGTAGAACATTATTAAAAACAATTGTAATTTGCTTTTGGCAAGATGTTTTTAATTACACAGCCAACATCACCATGTAAAACAGTTGTTCTTGATTTTGAAGCTAAAATTAAATTTTAAAAATACCATAGTCCAGCCCAGCCGGGCATGGCTCAGCAGTTGAGCATCGACCTAGGATCCAAGAGATTGGGGTTTGATTCCCAGTTGGGGCACATGCCCAGGTTGCAGGCTTGATCCCCAGCAGGGGGCGTACAGGAGGCAGCCGATCAATGACTCATCATTGATGTTTCTATCTCTCTCCCTCTCCCTTCCTCTCTCTGAAATCAATAAAGATATTTAAAAAATATATACCATATTCCTGCCCCAGCCAGTTTGGTTCAATAGTTAGAGCATCGGCCTGCAGATTGAAAGGTCCTGAAGGGTCCTGGGTTCGATTCTGACACATACTTTTTTTTTTTTAATATATCTTTATTGATTTCAGAGAGAGGAAGGGAGAGGGAGAGAGGGATAGAAACATCAATGATGAGAGAGTCCTTAATGATCGACTGCCTCCTGCACACCCCTGCTGGGGATCGAGCCTGAAGCCCAGGCATGTGCCCTGATTGGGAATCGAACCGCAATCTCCTGGATCCCAGGCCGACGCTCACCCGCTGAGCCACGCCGGCCGGGCCCCACTGTCCCTTTTACTCAGTCTTCCCCCCTCAACTGTTGTCTCTCTCTCTACTTGTCTTATTTGAACTGAGATCAGCTTTGGGAAAACAAAGCCTATTTAGCTGTTAAGTACTATAGATCGTATCGAACGACCCCAGTCACATAGCACTAAAAAGCCTCATAAAAGGAAGAAATTTGCTTCTTTACAAGTGAGAATCTCAGAAGTTAAAATGAGGGAAGAGGCCGGCAGCCCCCAGAGGGGGTCAGGGAGTCAGAGCCACTTCCTCCGACGGTGGGGTGAGAATGCAGGCTGCAGGCCAGCAGTCACTCACGTCTAGGGTTTTAGCCTAAGGGAAACCTCCTCGCCTCTCCCGAAAGCGGTAACAGAAGCCCGCGGCCTTGGGAAGTCAGGGGCGGGGAATGACACCAAAGCGGAGGCCACTGGAACTAGGCCGAACCCCGTTCAGGCTCATGGCTCATTTACCAGGAATTCTAAAGTTATCCTAAGGAGCACAGTAAAGAGAGGTTTTGCCATAGCTACGGACAGGTTCCACAAATAAGGTGAAGTAAGTCTGGGGTAAAATCTGGCGTGTTCTTTTTAACTACTTAGTGAAAATATTTTTCCATAAATCAATGACTTTCTCACTGGGAAGTATGACCACCAAGGGATGCAATTCTCAAATACCTTATTTATTATTTTGTCATAAACCCAAGGTGTGTGAACGATTAATTTTTGATAGACCGGACTTCAATGTTAGAAAAAATAAGTCAACTACTGACTCCGCAAAGAAACACTAATTCTTGGAGCTGGTATTTAGCATTCTGTGCACAGAAATAAAGGTTATTTATTAAATAAATCCTGTTTGTCTAAAAGATTCCCCTTTTTCTTAGACGAGGTAATAGACCATGAGGAAAGCCGGCTTATCGCGGAGGGAACCTAAATGAATATATCTTGGCATACGTAACAATTACAAGGAAATCTGACTGAAAGAGTGACGTAAATGTCTAGCAATTGCCTTCAGGTGCTCTGTGCGTGGGATTCACAGAACTGGTGACCAGCCAGCTCATTACCGTTGCTGGCAATCGGCTGCAGGTCCAGCCTGCACCAACCTAACATCCCCAGATAAACAGCTGCACTTCCAAAGAAGAAACAGAACACAAAGGGTTATTATTTGAGGCATCAGCTAAACAGTAGAAAAGTGGTGGCTTATCCAAGGGTCGTATCAGTTGCCACTGAGGAGGTGGAACAAACTTCTCTCTACCCTTCAGGTTCTTCTGGCTGGTCCAATAATCAAATGAGACACAAGACAAGGTTAGCAAGAGAAAATAACCGAATTTGATACATACATATGCACGGGAACCCTAGCACATGAGAAAGTCAGAGAGCCACCCCCACACACACCATGCAGAAGTTCAGAGACAGAAAGGGGGATCGAGGTGCCTAAGACATCCTGAGCTAAGGATGAGGTCATGCAGGTCATGCACCTTGGGGGCTTCAAAGGGTCACTGTAGGATGCCAAGAGCAGTGTTTAGTAAATAAAAGTTGCCCTGCCACATAGGTGGGTCAAAAAAAATGTTCCCTGATAATCTCTTATTATGGCCAGTGCCCCTATTTCAAGTTCTAGGTAAGTTAAAGGGGAGGGTAGAAGTTTCTCGAACCTGAAGCTAAAATTGCCACTAGCTCAAAACAACCCACAAATCACAGAAGCACATCTTGGGGTGACTAGCTCTGAACCCCCACACCATCAATCCCACCAGTTAGAGATTCAGAGGGAAGGAATACCAGCAAATTGGAGTCAGAGCTTAAGATATCGACACTCAGTAGAACAGAACAGTCCTGGTTCCCTTCCCAGCCCCTCCTGGGCATGAACAGACACATTAGGAAGTCTCTCCCTTATCTCTGGGAGGAAAGCACTGGGCACTGTGTACACAAGCACCCCCATCACGGTCCCCACTATGCTCATGCTCATAACATGGGCACGTTCCAAAAGCATCCTACCTGCAAAAGGGCAAGGCAACTCATCTGCTAGCACCGTGTGGTTCCACCAAGAAGAAAAAAAATAGTCAAGAAGAGCACAGTTCATACATAAATACACTCAAGACATCAGTGCAACGAGAAACCCAGAGCAGGTCTAGGTTCATGCATTTTCCAATCAGCTCTCGAAGGGCCCAGACTGAAATCCTATAAGTACCAACCCAGCCTAAACTAGAACTCAGCTCTTGAAATTATTTCTGAAGAACAAATTGATCCCACCATTCCTTCAACGAGTATTTGAGCGCCTGCTATGTACCAAGCCCTGTGCCACAACCCTACCAAGCACAGCAAATACCACTGTTTAACTGTAATTTCTTAAAGATCCCATTAACTCTATGTTTAAATTGTATAGTCTAGCTTTCCTGCCTTTATTAAACAGCTCTCTTCTTTAAAATAATAAAAATCCTATTCCAAAAGGCAGATTCATAAGTAAAGGGAAAGGCTATTAAGAGTGAGATCACTCACATACAGCCAGCGCTGCCTTCTACGTCACTCGCACTACATAAATGGCAAGTGCGACTGCAGGTCTCCACCTGTCTATCCTGCCTGCCCGCGCCTGCCTCTTCTCTAAGGGTGGCTGTGCCTCTAACCATGTAAAACGTACACAAAGCCAGATTCCAGATTCCGAACAATCACAGAAAAGGCCAGGACCCCTAAGTAGGGTGACCAGCCTACCCTGGTTCTCCTGGGATTGTGCTGGTTTTAAAATGGAAAGTGCCTCCACTCAGGTATCCTCTTAGTCCTGGACAAACTGAGTCCAGACCCTAGGTTCCCTACAGGAGGTCCTTGGCTTGCACACAGGAGAAAACAACGTGGTGCTCTTTGGCTGTGGGGTGTCTTAAAAGTGGCTCTCTCTGGCTTCCTCCTGAGAAGGCCTATCATTTTCAACTCTGGGCCATTTAAACAAAGCTTTACAAAGGCTCTCCAGTGACAATGACACAAAAGAAATCCTCATAAAGGCCAAAGGATGTCGTTATTTGGATGTGGTTATCTCCCTGGCTAGTTTAAGAGCTTCTTCCGTTCAGACCATGACAATTCATCTGAGATTCCAGAGACCAGCACAATGGCTGGTGGGTGGTAGACGGTGAATACATAGACGTCAGTCACACCTGCCATTTATGTAGTGTGTGTGACAACGTTGTACGTGAATGATCTCACTCTTACAGTAACTCAAGAGGTAGGTAGATTGTTCCCCATTTTATAGATGAAGAAACAAAGGCTCAGGCAGACCTCCTTCACTCAAGGTCATTATGGAAGAGCTCACATCTGAAACCAAACTCATCTCGCTTCAAAATGTTTTTAGAAGCCCTGGCAGGTAGTTCATTTAGTTAGAGCATTGTCCCAATACGCCAAGGTTGTGGGTTCAATCCCGGGTGAGGGCACATATAAGAATCAACCAAAGAATGCATATATAAGTGGAACAACAAATCGATGTTTCTGTCTCTCTCCCTCTCCTCTTTTTCTTTCCCTCTCTCTCTCCCCCTCCCCCCTCTAAAAAAATCAACAAAATGTTTTTAACCACTCAGCTGAATTAGGATCAATAAGGTGGGCATATATGGTAAGGGATCAAGAATTGAGAGAGAAAAGTATCAGACGCATTTCTTTTATTTTCTGCCCTTTTAGCTTTGCCATTGCCTAAAAAGCAGAAAACCAAATTAACTATGAGTTAAGTTCACATATTAAGTTACAGCAAGGCTTTAGTTAGAATTGTGCAGAATCAGGCCTGGCAAACAGAAGGCACTCAATATTTAAATAAATTTAATAAATACAGTTGTGTACTTAAGTCACCGATGTTCAGTGTTTCAAATGCTATTTTACCCACCACCACAGGTGAATAGATGGATTCTCAAGTGTTAGTGGGGAGCAGGGATGGACTGGCAGGTAGTTACCTTAGTTAAAAATGGCTCTCTACCTGCATGGTTGAATTAGCTATTACCTAAAATGACAGTAATCCTTACATCTCAGGCAACAAGGGGGCAAATTCTCTCAACAAAGTACAGAGATCTATCCAGTGCTCTCCAACCACTTTTAAGCTCATATTAGCCTGCAAGGAAGCAATTTGCAAACCTACCCTAGAGCAATAGGACTGCAAAAGAAAATCACACTAAATACTTTGTTTTGGGGACATTTATCTTAGTTCCATTCACTATTTGTCAAGCTGAGAACATTTTAATGTTAATGTATTCCTGGCCATTTTCTCTAAGCAGCTGAACACATTTCCTCTTTCATAATAACACTATCCATAATGATCGAGCATCCTGGGTGTTAAAGAAGAGCTTCTATCATGTGGGTGAATATGCCAAAGTAGTGAGGTAAACCAGATGTCTATCACAAACTCTGGCCACAAGTTAATTAGGAAGAAAGATGTGGTAGCCAGTGTTGGGCAACTGTTACCCACGGGTGTCAAACCCAAACAGCACACAGTCTGCTCCTCGAGACTGTGGGGTAACCTGGTGGGGTGCAAAGTTCCAATGCTGCTGGCCATATGTCACCAAGGAGAGAGTAGTTTGGTGGTTGTTGTTTCGGAAGAAGCAGGCTAATTGAAGTTGAAAAACAGACTGCCAATAACAATTCATTTTGTTAGAATGATGATCCTCAGTGAGACTGGTCGCCTCCCAACCATTGGTATGCACGCTGTAGCCTGGCAGCTCTAATTTGATTCAATTTCTAATCATTATTAATGCAAGTAGGCAGAGCTGTTAAAAATAAGTCTCTCTTTAAGTTCCTTTAAATCTACAGACCAAAAGTATCTATAATTCCTTTATCACAGCAGGTCAAAATCATTTCTGTGTTGTGAACGGTTATTTACTGAGCCCTTACTTTGTACAAACATTGGGGGGGGGGGGTACAAATAGGGTCAAACTTCATCCCGTCTTTATCTTTAAGGATCCTGCAAAGGAACTGAGATCTGCTGGTCCTGATCTGCACATCTGCCAGCTCAAAGGCCCGTTGGATAGAACTGTACCCCTCACCCTCTCCCCCAACTGAGCAATGACTGGAAGTCCTGTTCTCATTGGACTCTTGTGATACGTGGCTTGATGACAAAAGACACCCTGAGACATCTTTTCAATACTCTTCCCTTTAGCTTGAGTGGGTTTGTTCTTTGCAATTAAACAGAAACAAAAAGGCACATCAATCTTAGGTGGTGATACAAGACAATCTATGATAAGTGCCCTCTGTAGAATGAATGAAAGAATGTGGGATGAAATGAAAAAATGGAGGCAATTTTGCCAAAGAACTTTGAAGGAGTGAAGGACTGCTAGGGTCTAAAGTGATAGTTAACTTTTTTAAACAAGTTAAGAGGGGAGTGTACCTTTAAAGATGGAGTATAGGGAGAGGACACCATAGGCCACAGAATGTTCCAAAATTAAGAAAGAGGCTATGCAAGGCGTTTTTGTGGAACAGTGGGTTAATCAACCCAGCTAATGGGGCGGTTTGAAGTCAGGCAGAGTGAAAGTCAAAGTTGGAAAGGAAGTCTGGAGGTTAAGCTGGGGATAACTTTAAAAGAAAGAATATGAACTTCTTCCCTCCTCCAAAAAAAAAAAAAAAAAAAGCCACAGAAGCCACTTAAAGTTAAGCAAGGGAATGAAAAATTAAAACAGTCTACCATCCTAAGGGTTAGGGTATTTTGTAATATGAATTGGTGGTGGGAAAGCCAGGAGTAAGGGTACCCACTCTAATAGCCCACAGTCAGCTAGGTTGTGGCTATAGGGATGGAAATTAAAGGAAATGTGGGGACTGTCACTAAGGAGGGAGAGGTAACCTGTTTATAAATAGAATACCAATATTAATAATATGCTTCCTATTTCCACAGTATCTGTCAAAACTTTTACCAAAATCTCATCAATTCTTATAGAAGTTCAGTGAGGAGTGTATCAAGTGTGATTATCTGGATTTATAAATGGGAACTAAGCCAGAAAAGTTGCACTTCCTTGGTAGGTAGGAGTAAGATGGGGGTAGAGAGGAGCAGAAAGAGAAAAGAGAATCACAGAAAGCACAGAACAGCATCTGTGATTCCGCATCAAGACTTTGCCCCACGGGGCCCATCAGCATTTCACCCTTTTTGCATGAAGGTCTGATACCCCAGGAAATGCCTCTGACGTTAGAGTTTTATCATGCAGAACTTTGGCAATGAGCTTAATCTGTGCAGGAATTAACAAATCAAGTGGCGAATAAAGCATCTTTCCCCTCTCACCCCCTCCACTCCCAGCAGAGCACAAGCAGTCCCCCACAACTCCACAAGGAATGTCCCCCCAGCCTCCACAGCCACACAGGGTCTAGGCCAGGAAATCCCAGGCTGAGAACCACCCAAGGACACGCGAGCCGCATATATGACGCGAGGCCTTCCTCTTTAAATCTTCCAAGGACAGTAAGTTAACCAGAAGCAGAAAATCCTTCAACATAGAACAAGTGCTTATTTTATCCAAACCGTGATTCCAACCATTGAGGCTGACCCCTGGAACACACCGTGCAGCTCCCGAAGCCTCGGGAAGGAGCAGGAAAGCCAACGCCTTCCTCCTTTCCTGCGTCCCGACCTGCGTGGGGCAGCGCCAGGCCGCATTCACTCCACAAGTGTCCTCTACCTGGAGGCCCGCTTCGTTAGGAAATTAAAGTGATGGGCGTCAGAGGCCAAACAAAGTACAGAAATGTATCTTGGAGCTTCCCAAATATATTCCAAGACTAGTCCCTCAGGGCTTCATTTTCCCTCTCAGTCTGTGTCTCGCTCTCAGCCCAACCCTGCGCTGGTTCCTGGAGGGCAAGGCTATCCCTGGTTCCCCTGCTGGTTTCCTGGCTGCTCATCTCCCACTTCAGAACCTTCTTGGATGCAATCTTTTGTCACTCAAGGGACGCTGGACCAGAGGGCAGCCTCTGCATTCTTAGGCCAACACATGTCCTCTAGGCACTGTGACTCGGGGGCTAACAGTTCACCATGTCACCCGTCTATGGAGACCTGTCTTTATAAAGAGGACTTCTAATCCATGCATGTACTTATTACAACATGAACAAAGGTATTTGAGTGGCCAGCACTTCCCACAGCAAAATCTCTCTACAAGCCACTAACTGCTTGATCCACAACTCTTTACAATGCCTATATCACAGCACCCAACTTTTTGCAAGGAGAGTGTGGCAAGGAAGCCCTTAAAGCTTACCACCAGCCCAGCCAGTGTGGCTCAGTAGTTGAGTGTGAACCCATGCACCAAGAGGTTGCCATTTCAATGCCCAGTCAGGGCACATGCCCAGGTTACAGGCTCAATTCCCAGTAAGGGGCATGCAAGAGGCAGCCAATCGATGTTGATGTTTCTGTTTCTCTCTCATTGATGTTTCTATCTCTCTCCGTCTCCCTCACTCTCTAAAATCAATAAAAACATAATAAAATAAAATAAAAACTTAACACCATCATAGTCACCATGGTTGCTGATGAAAGTATGAATGCCCCAGAACTCTCTGGGTGTTCTATTAGTCCTGTGACCAAAGAAAGCTCGCACCCAAATTGCTCCTAGTAAACATCAATGTAACAAGAGTGTGACCCAAGGTCACCTTACACACATCCCCGCCCACTCTAGGTCCTATCTGTTGCCCTACAGTCTTTGCTGGGTGAGGCTCCCTCCTGGGTGACAGTAGGCCCTTTGCCACTTTTTCTACCCTGAGCTGTTCCAAACAAACTCAGGAAGTCTTAGATAAGCGGCAGATGGTGAGGGAGAGAAAGTCTGTAGGTACCACCTCTCTGTTACATAATGCTAAGCACTGAACCTCCCAGAACCAGCCTTGGAAATATCTCTTGGCCTAGCACTTCAGAATAAACTACTCAAAATATGCAGAAAGAGATAAAATTATAATTTTTTACTTGATGACCATTGTGCAGTCATATGAGGTTGGGATAGAACTAAATTCGTTAAGATATGCATCATTCATTCATTCATTCAGTTGATACTGGTGCAATGCCCAGTACTTTCGAAGCACTGAGCAAGGCCCAGTAGGTACACACTTTATAACCCTGTCTAGGCCACATCACTTGTGGAAGCCACAAATGCCACTCACTTACCTCCTGTTTTCCCTTTTCAGTACAAAAAATACTGAACTGTGGCTAAACGGGGTCACAGGACTAGTCCTGGCCGAAACAATGTAAGTCACTTCTGGGTCAGATCATGGCATGAGAACAAGATCCTTTAGAGTCCTTTCCAATGCTGCAGTACACCTGAGATCAAACCAACATCAGTTTGGGTCCCTGAGTAACTGCAACGAGCAGGACCCACCTGCTGACAGCACTGGACACACAGCAGAGGAAAGAAACTGGACTCAGCCACTGAGATTGGGAGGTTATCTGTTACTGCAGCATAACTTAACCTATCTTGCTGATACATTACTGTTTCAAAAAGAGCAAAACCTGCAAAGCCCTTCGCCCCCACTTCTGTTTTCTAAATCCGATTCTTCAGAAAAGCAGAATTTGTTTCAAAATTCAAGTGCAGCAAGGACTGAATAAAACCTTGAAATACAGAGGGTGCTGACAGGATAGGCAGATTCAGACAACCCTGAAGGAGCAAAGAATGAAAGCAGAATGACCTTTCAACAATAGTGAAATCTAACCAGTCGTGAAATTCAGCGGAAGAGTTTAAAGGCTGTGAAGAAAAGGTCACCTTCTAACAACAGGCCCAGTCACTCATCAAGTAGTGAGCTCCCCAATGAAAGAGGCATTCAAGTAAAGGCTGAAAGATCACATGCCCCCTCCTCAGAAGTCCAATACCACTATTCCTCTCTCTCTAGCTTCCATTGAACTTAGCTAGAATCTCCCACGTCATCATTTCTCCATTACCTTGTAAGCTCCCTGAAGGTGGCTCATTTTTATGTCTCTTCACCCCACCCTCACCCCTTGGCCCTTATCACAAGGCCCATTATCTATTAGGTGCTAGATAAACATCTGCTGAATGAATTAAATGAATGTTGTAGAAAGAGCTCTGGAGGCAAAGGTTGGTCTAATAACCTCTAGGGCTGCCCCAAACACTCTACTGCAGACATCTGGGGGTGGGGGAGCCTCCACCTCAATATATATATAGAACATCAATACAACATTTTATTATGATTTATCCCTGCACACAATTTAAAACCACAGTGAAACCTAACACTGCACTATGACCATCTTTGTTCCTGGACGTGCATTTACATGTGCAGGCAGCTGTTTTCCCATGTGAAATTGTGTGTGTGAGGTATTTATTTTTTCTGTTAAAAAAAAACACACACACCACACCCTTTGTTTCTATTGCATTGTTACACTCCCTATAACCCCATCACGTGGTTTTTCTTCTTGAAGGAACACAGCACACACCCTGCATTATTGCTGACATAAAAACTGTCAAAATACCTCAATCCTAACAGCATTACAAACCTGATCTTCCTACAGCCTTGGCCTTTGTTTCAGCTGGGACTGGATAACTCACCCGCTTCTCCCAGGGATTCCTGCATGCTTTGAGTAGAAAGATAAATGCCACTTTCACCTGTATTTTTTTAAAGTCACCTTTCAAAACAAAACTACCCCGGAGGTGAATGACAAATCTTTCAAGTTTTATTTTATTTTTTAAGGGATTTGGGGGGAAATGGTGAAGAGAGAACCTGCCACAGATGCCGTGCTGCTGCTACTGCTGCAGAGCAAGTGAGAACACCAGTAACCAGTATGGTCCTCAGCAACCCCTCCTTCCTACAAGACAAACCCCGAGCCCATGTCCATAACCATTCTTACCCCCTGCTACTTGTGCAGGTTGCCAGGACTCTGCCCTCTAGGAGACAATGCCAAGGTGTCCTAATACATCTGAAGGTTATGTTTTCAGTGAGCTCTATCAAGATAACCCCAGATCTGGTTAGGTTGACGGCAAAACAGAACTATCCTTGGAAAGAAAAGAACAGGCCAGAGTTTTTGGAAAAGAACCAACAACCTAAAGATAAAATGCAGACTGAGAGCCTAATGGTTCACAGCTTTATAAATGGAAACTTAACTAAAGCTCTGTTTTCTGTTCTTTCTGCTCCCCCCAACAGCCCTCCCTTCCACCTCCCAGTAACTTACAGCTGGCACACTGATCTCGCAAACACTATTTACAAGGAAGGGATGGCAGAGACACATTATTTCATAAGAAAGTCACTACATCTGACCAGTGCCCTAGTTGAGCACTGGTCAAATTTGTAATCAGCCTTACGATGATTACCTTTTCAACAAAGGCTATCCCACTGAGGCCAAAATATATTACTACAGATAAGAAAGCAGGCACAGATCCAAACCCCACATTCAGATACCACTGACGATGTATTGACTGTATCAAAATTCTCATCAAAAGAAACCAGGTGGAATGTAGACAACCCCAAACGCACCCTGCGCCTTGCCCTCAATGACTTCTTCAAAAGGCAGGTTTAAAGTCATTGGCGATTTCTTTCCAGCAGCCCCCACTCATCCTCCTGGCTGATAGGAATGGAACCGTGCGGTGCAGAAACCACCCGATCGGCCCCGTGCAAACACTGTTGGCCCAAATGACCCAGAGAGACACCCCAGGCGGCTACCCAGATTAGTGGGGGTTACCTGGATGTGTCACGGAGTCCCTTTCACCCCCTTCCGCGTAATGACATCAAGTGGAAACGGTACGCGTTTGGGAGGCGAGAGGCTGCCTAGCAGGAAGCGCAGTTGGGTCTGAGCTTTGTTCAGCCTGCAGTGCAATACATGCAGTAAGGGTTAGGTACGCGAAGCGCGGACAGCCAGCCCAGCGCCCTCGGCCGCCGGCGGTGCGGCGGGCGCGCTGGCGAGGTGGGGGAGGGCGGCCAGGGGGCGGGACGCTCCCTAATTGTCTCCACAGGGTAAATAACCACCTCCCCCCACTCCTCTGCAGTCTCCCCCGCCCCCAAGTCCTCCTCCGGTGGTAGCGCTTCGGCTAGCAACTGTAATCCCTCCCTCCGGAAAGAAATACGAGAAAGCGGGGAATAACATCTTGGGGCAAACACACACTAGCAAAATATACTGGGTAAGGCCGGTTACACGGGAATGCGGGGCGCGCGGCCACCCGCCCAGCCAGGCACGCCAGCGCCGCGTTCGCGAGCATCCTTTCCTTCACGCTGCCTGCCGCCTCATCAAGTCACTGTCACCGTTTCTGCCGATTTCTCTCCTCTTCCCAAAATCAAGCCACATCCCCCCCGCCCACCCCCACCCTAGGCGGGATCGGGGGGCGCCGCTTCTGGAGCAGCGTCCCACGAGTCCAGCCTGCTTTGTCCTGCCGCTGCCCTTCCAGGAGCGAGCTCCCCAGACGCGTGGGTCCGCACAAAAGACCCCCCAACATCTGGCCCGCTACTGCGCCCCCCTCCTCCCCCGAGGGGCCGCGGGGCCGCAGAGTGGCGCGCAAGGGCAACTTCTGCGGGTGGGGAAGGCGCTCAACAGGGGCTCCCGAGAGGACCTACTCGGGTGTGTGCAGGGTGGGGGCGCGCGCGGCGCAAGGAAGAGACAGCTCCCTGGGACCAGAGCTCCAGGGGGCATCCGAGGACTCGGCTGGAGCCGCCGACAGCGCCATTCCCCACCCCGCCCCTTTCCCCAGCCCTAGCCGACAGCCCAACTCCGCCAGCGCTCCAGACAAACGCGACTCCCCGCGCCCGGGGGCCTCCCCCCCGTGCCCCGCGCTCCCCTCCCCGGAACCCCTGCGGCCCCGCCACCTCCATCCACCGACCGAAAGGCACCCCTCAAAACACCAGGCGGCGGCTCTGCTTTCCCGCTTCCCGGCTCGGGGCGAGACCGCCTGGGGGGCGCAGACTCCAAGCGCGCCCCGCTCACCGCCCCCGACCCAGGAGGGGCAGAGCAGAGAAACAAACCGAAACTCACCGACCTCTCGCGGCGGAGGGCTCCGGCGCTCCCTACAAAGGCGGCGGCGGCAGCATTGCCGGCAGTCCCGGCGCGCCCGCCACCCGCTCCGCCAGACGCGCGGCGCTGGAGCCGGGCGAGCGCGGGGAGCGCGGGTGCGCGGGGAGCGCGGGGAGCGCGGGGAGCGCGGCGTCGGCGGCCCCAGCTCCCTGCCCCGCCCTCGGGGAGGCGCCCCACCTGCCCCACGGTCCCCGGCGCCCCCGGCCGGCCCGACGCGGCAGCCAGCGCTCGGCGGCGAGCGGGAGCCTTCGGTGTCACCGCCCAGACTAAGGCACCGGAGCGCTTGGGGGCGGGAGGCCGCGCTCCGCTCCCCGCGGCACCGCCCCTCCCCGGCGGCTCCACCTCCTCCCGCCCCCCCGCCCCCCCCACACACACACCCCTGCTTGTCCTGGACCTCTGTCTGTCCGGGACGTCCGTCTGTCCGTCTGGAATCGCGAACCACCTCCCGGGTGAGGAGCTGCCCACCTTCCCTCGTGCCCTCCCCCGGCCTTGCCCCCAAGGGCACAACCTCGGCTGCACCTCGACGTTGCCTTTTCCGCGCGAGCAAAGGGGACCTCAGCAGAAATCAGGTGTGAAAGGAGGCCGAGCCCCGCCGACAGAGGGCGGGGCGGCGGGGGGGGGGCCAGGCCGGCGGGAGCCAGTCTGCGGCTCTGGACGCGGGGACCGCGCGAGGGAGGAGCTGAGACCGTCGCGTTAACACAAACTGCCCGGAGCCGCGTCACCACAGGTGCTTTCTGGCAGACCCCTAAAGTTCCCGCAGTCCAGCCAGGGCGGGTCCTGCATTCGTGGACGGAAGGCCCGATGCATCCCCTCCACCTGGCTCCCGTGGATGGGGTCCGGGGAGCAGGGAGGTGCAGGTCCTGAGGGCTCTGTGACAGCTCGCACCCCCCGACCTCGGGCCCACCCTAATCTCCACCCTAGAACCGAACTCCTACAGCAGCGACGTGCTTAGAATGCCTGGTTCCCCCAAGAAAGCCTACAGGCATCTTCATTGGCTTCTGGCGTCACCTGCAAAATAGGAGAGTGGAGGAGGGAGGTCACTGGTCCCTGGCGCCTTTTAAAAGGGTTTCTATGCAGAATGAAGACCCAGAACTCTATTCTATGACTGGGAAAGTGAAGCCTTCCAACAGCACCAGGTTCAACTGGGTAGTCCCATAGTCATCCATCAGAGCCCTCTTTCCGTCTTCCAGCCCTGCCCAAACAGAAAGAACAGCCTTTCTAACCTCTCCCAACAGCTCCTTGAAGTGCTTCTGCAGAGAGGACGGAAAGGAAAGCCCAGGAACCAAAGGGGCCTCTGTGTGACCTACCAAAATTCCTAATGTACTCAACTCGGCTGGCCATCCTTGTCTCGTCTGCAAATAAAACCTGTTAGTAGTGTTTCCGAATGTGGTGTCACCAAGCACATACAGAAATCCGTCACCCAGAGACAGATAAAGCTTATGAGTGTCAGTCCTCCCCAGGATCCCGATTACAGCGTTCACCTGACTCATCTGTGTGCCTTTGTTCCCTGAAGTTACGTCTCCTACTGTACACTTGGCAGGAGCGAGTTATATGTGTGCTTTGAAAGCCTAAGGGATCTTGGAGTAGAAGACTTCAAGAGTATTTTTGGCCTCAACTTTAAGGCAGAAAAAAAAAATTATTTTTTCAATGAGAAACTAATGAGAGTATTGAAAACTCTTGGAATAGGGTGGTGAGTTATAACCACCCAAGATTTTACTAGGAAAATTTAGCCCAGAAATATTATGATTATATAAGAGTGACTTTAAAGACTACTTTTAAGAAACTAATTTCAGGGATCAGTAATGATTTCAAAATGTTTAAACTTTTTTCAACCGCTTTCAAAGCAATTCTCTGGAAGGATTTAAGCACTGGGCATGGTGTGGGGGTAAATGCTTCCATCCTTGGCCATTCATTCCCACTGACTGGTATTTTAATTCACATAGCATCATGGGTGTTCTGCCTTCTGTCCAGTCTTGTAAAGCTGTCACACAGAGAAGGTTAATTAACTGGGGCAGACTGGGATAAGCCAGTTCTTAAGACTAGTTGGGGGGGAGGGGGGCGGCGCCGGGGCAGGCAGCAACAGTTTTGAGGCAGGGGAGAAACAGGCAAAAACATGTTGTGGAAACAGATTCTTAAGTGAGACAGTTCCAGGAGTAGCAGCTGGGACCGGGGCAGTGTTCAGAGCTGCAAACTCAAAGCTTCCAGAATCTCACTCCAGGCTAAGGCACTGCCCAAGCTCGGAGGGGGGAAGGGAGGGAGGTGGGATGAAAGCAGCATCTCAGGCCTAGATAAAATACATCGTCAGGGTGGGGCCCCAGCACTGGGGAACCAGATAGGTTCATGAATTCATTCCACAAATATTCCTTGAGTTTGGACTATGTACCGGGAACCAGGCCCTAGGGTTACGACAGAGAAGAAAACGGACACATGGATGAAGGCTGAAATTTTAGCCCCGTGGTCAAAGAGGTACCTTCAGAGCAGAAAGCTGAAGGAGGTGAGGGACCGCGCCCTGCCAGTCAATAGGGGAGGCTTCCCGTGATCAGGGTCTGTACCCGCAGACCTCGGAGATATTGGGGGTTCCGTTCCAGACGCCACAATGAAGCAGGTCGTCATCTTTTTCTGAGGCAGGGTCTTGCCTTCAGTTTGTAAAAAACACAACATCTGTGAAGCACAATAAAAGCAGACGCAATAAGATGGGGTATGGCTGTATTTCCCCCAGGGCAAAGGTCAAGATACTGGAACTGGGTCACAAGGTCAGTCAGACCAGTAACAGTGATCGGTGCTTGGTCTCCTGATGTTGAATTAAAGCTGCTTAAATCAGGGCAGGGCTGAGCTCTTATCTCTGTACCTGCAGCAGGGAGCACAGGGAGCCCTTAAATCTTCCAGGACATGGGTGGGGTTGAGATAAAAGCGACATCATAATACCCAAGACAACCCTTCAATGGGGATGACACTTCCACACAAAAAATGTCTTGCTCTCTTTCATCGCTTTTCCTGTCTTTCCTGATCAGGACAAGAATGATCTTTCCATTTGTACCTGACACACTAAGTGGGAGGGAGAGAACCAAGAAAAAGAGAGGAGGAAGGAAGAGAGGGCGGATGATCAGGACAAGGAAACGAATCCTGCTCCGTGCTGTGTTTTCTACCCTAAAGATCTAAATCCAGCTCGGTAGTGAGGGTGAGTTTTCTGTTTAACATGTTTGAGGTTTACACGTTAAAACTGCATCTTGGAAATGAATTCTAGTGATAGTTGCACATTTAAAACAAGTGGATTTTATTTTATGGTATATAAATTATACCTCAACAAAGTTGTTTAAAAACATTGAAGCAGGCACCCATGGTGAGGCCACTTTGTTGCTGTTGTTGAATTTTTAGGCCACTTTCACGTGCTGCCAATGATAAAACAAAGGGGCATATTTAACCAAACACATTACCATCCCTCCTAATAGATGTTTCACCCAGTTGATTTGCATGAAATAGAAAAGTTTTTTCTGTGTGTCTTTTTTTTTTAAGAAAAGTATATTTTGGTCTCTGCTCCTGGTTCCTGACTCTTAGCTCCTAAATCCCTTGGAATTTCCTGGGTGACAGGAGTGTCCTTTTGTGGTTCTAATAATATGACTCTTGTTGGGCTCCTAGGTGGGAGCTGGTCATTAGAAAGACCAAGCCATGCTTAGCAGCTTGAGATTTTCAGCCCCACCCCCATTCTCCAGAGACGGGAGAGGGGCTAAAGTGGAGTTAATGACTAATCATGCCTATGGGATAAAGCTTCCATAAAAACCCTAAAAGTATGGGGTTCAGAGAGCTTCCAGGTTGGTGAACACATGGAGGTGGGGGGAGAGCGGTGCATTCAGAGAGCACATGGAAGCTCCGTTCCCTTCCCACATACCTGGTCCTGCACAGCTCTTCTAGCTGGATGCTCACCTGTATCCTTTATCATATCTTTTTATAATAAACAGGTAAGCAGTAAGTAAACGGTGTTCTTAAGTTCTGTAAGCTGCTCTAGCAAATTAATCAAACCTGAGGAGGAAGCCCTGGGAACCTCCAATTTACAGTCCATGTGTCAGAAGCACAGTTGACAACCTGGGCTTGTGATTGGCATCTCGTGGTGGGGAGCAGTCTTCTAGGACTGAGCCCTGAACCTGTGGGATCTGCCACTATGTCCAGGTAAGTGAGTTAAATCATAGGACACCCAACTAGTGTTGCAGAGAATCACTTGTGGGAGGCAGGGGAAATCCACACATTTGGTGACCAGAAGTCTCAGAAGGGAAGTGTTTTGTGTGAAAGTAAAGAAGGAAAACATAGGAGGAAGAGTAAATTTTTCTTACTCAATTTGAAAATGTGTTTTTCCCTGATGGGATATTTGCCACCTTAAAGTATATATAATCTTTTAAAAAATCTAAAAAGTCTTCAAGCACATACAGCCTAAGACAGTTTACTAATAACAACTGATAAATATAGTACACATTTCAAAACTGGTTTTTATTTTAGGGCCCTACTTAAGCCAATCCCAACAGGTTAATTAGTCTGATGAGGTGTTGTAAGTGAGGGAGGTACTCTACATGACACAGTGTCCACAGCCAGGTACTATCTAGGGACAACAAAGCCTCATCCTAACGAAATACTGAAGTGTTCTGAGAACCCCAAAGGATTCTCGCAGGAGGTATACTCATATTGCTTTTCTACAAGAGGTAATGGGCTGAATGGACATCTCTCTTCTTCTTTAGCCTCATCTTTGACTTGTACGACAGGCCTTCCAAAACCACTGACTAGAATTATGCGACCACACTCAGGAGTGACAATCAACGTATTTAACAGGCTGTAGGCACAAGCATCCACCCATCAGTTTGGATGATGACCATGAACAAAAATGGTCATTTTGTTGCATCCTGGCTGAATTTCAACTTAGCCTACGATGCCACCAACCTCTGAACAGCCCCCTTTAACAGCAGGAGTCTGGCGTTTTCTCATCACATTTGTACCGTTTGGGTTGAGGAAGATCCTCACAGCACCAATGGGTTACTAGTGTCTTTGCTATAAGCACGTTAGAGGGAAGTCATTATAAACAACTCCATTCCTGCACAATCACTTTGAGGTGCTGTTGGCACTGCCCAGTGGGCTAGACTGACTCCATCTGATCAGCCAGGAGAGGGCTGGAAGGTGTAGCTCCTCCTGATCCTCGGTCCCTTGGCTCCATCATCAGTCCTATTTGCCTTCCCTCCAGGTGCATCTCACCTTCTGTTCGTCCATGCTGGTCCCCCTGTCCCCTTATCTTTCCATCAGCTGTCAGAGTCCTGACATCCACTTAGCTCCTCCTCTCATTTGGCCCCTAAACCAACTGCCAGGTAATGAAATGGTGCAGCTTTGAGACAGGAGAAAAAGGAATAAAAGCACGAGGAAGTTCCACCACCATTTTTTAAGACCCAAGTCTAAATCCAATGCCTTGCCCCACTTGTCCCCAGAACCTGGCTCCAGTTCCTCCGGGATCCATTCTTCGGTACTCCATCCCTAGCCTGCAACTTACCCAAGTTGACCTGGCACCCCTGTACCTGCTCCAGGTCCAGACCTGGCCTCACCCAGGCCCTTCTCCTCACTGCCTCTGCTCTCAGCCAGGACCAGCCACTGTCATTGGAACAAACATCAGTTGCTGTCCCTTCTGGATCCAAAGGATCAAGTTAGGGTATCCTCTAGTGGCCAGGAGGAGAAATGGCAACCTCTCGCATCACCCAGAGGTCAGACCCTTGAAGAGTAGGCCCAGGGCAGAGCCTAAGCGACTGTTCTCCAAATACTTTCTTCCTCCTCTTGCCTTTGTGTCTTTCCTCTGCCAGACTTCCCCCGCTTCCCAGTGGGTGGAGTGTGCTGGGAGTGGGGATGGAGCAAAGCACCCCCATTGGATGCTTAACCTTTTCCCTTCAGTCTCTTCCTATTTCCCCCTTTGGCGACAACAGCAGTTTGTCATTTTCACATATCAGATTACTTTAAAGAACACAAATTATTCTGCCACAGGGCAAGGGGACTTCAGGAGAGCAATCAAGTCCAAAATCAGTAAATAACAATAATTTTTGTTAGTGAGAGGTTACTGAGCCCAGGTACCAGATAGTGTGGCTGACCATTACCTGCTGTATTTCTACTCATCCTGGCAAGAATCACAAGCAGTATGATCACCCCCTCTTCATAGATTAGGAAACGGATGCCTAGAAAATTTAAGCATCTTGCTCAGTGTGACATAACCAGTAAACGGAGAACAGGAACTTGACCCAGGTCTGCTGAACCCGAAGCACTTCCCCAAATTGCTGCACTGAGATGCCTCCCACAGATCACAGAACCCAGGCACTTCTGCTTGATTTGGCATAAAATCATGTCAGTCTCTTTCCTACGGGAGCTCAAGGTCAAGGTCAGCAAGTGGCTTCTAAGCCTGACACTGTGGCTCAAAAGTCATTAAGAATTTTAAGCCTGTGGCAAGAGCGTTAAAGGAATCAAGTGGGGCCCTGTGTGACTCCACAGGTCACATGTCCATGCATTTCCCCACAGCACTAGGCCAATGCTGTGATATGATAGGAATTCAAACCTTCACTGGTTGGCTGGCTTTACTTGGGAAATAGAAAATAAGTTATAAAAGAAGCTTGAGTTTCTTTCTGAGGATATCTAGAGTGGGGAACTTTGTTTGAAGATGAAAAGCAGGGTGGTTTTTGGAACGGAACTGTGATTTAGAAAAGCTGATCTGGCCCTGGCTTGGAGGATGAATGGAAGGGCAGAGAAGGTGGAAACGGGGAGCACAGCTGGAAAGCCCTTACCCTGGAGCTGGGAAGGTGACTAGGACTGGAGTAGACTGGTGTCAGTGAGCGTGATCATCATAACAATAGCACCTAGTTCTTTACAGATATCAAGCCTTTTCACACCACTATTTCGATAGCTCCTTCAATAATCCTGCTGGGAAGGTGTTACCACATTCTATAGAATCGGAAATTGATTCTCATAAAACGTGAATGATTTCCAGGTCAGAGTGATTAAAGCCTGAAGATCCCAGGGCGAAGCTTTTCTCTTCCACTGGTGGACACCGTGGACTACACTTTAGAATCCGAGGATGAACTTTTAAACAAACCGATGTCTGGGCTCCACCCCTGAGATTCTGATTTAATTGGTCTTGGGTGAGGCCCAGGCAAGGGAGTTTTCGTGTCTGATTTTTAAAAAATTTATCTTTATTGTTGAAAGTATTACAGATGTCCCCTTTTTTCCCCACCATTGATCCCCTCCACCCCGCATCAACCCCCCCCCCCAGGCCTTCCCCAAACTATTGTCTGTGTCCCCGGGTTATGCATATATGCATATAAATTCTTATGTTAATCTCTCCCCACTCACTCCCCCACCCCCACCTTCCCTCTGAGATTCCTCAGTCTTTCATGCTTCTATGTGTCTGAATCTATTTTGTTCATCAGTTTATTGTATTCATTATAGTCCACCTATGAGTGAGATCATATGATATTGTCTTTCTCTGACTGGCTTATTTCACTTAGCATGATATTTTCCAGTTCCACAAGCAAGGAAGTTTTTCAAAGCTCTGCAGAAAAGGTTAAAGAACTGGCAGCCAAGTTAAAGAACCTCTGGGCAGCAGAACCGCCAGACCACTTGGGAGGTTGGGGGGGGACAGAATTGATGAAACTTGACAACTAATTGCAGGAAAATAGCAATGTGATGACACAGTTTTTAGCCTGAAGAACTAACCTCAACAACCTCATCTTGCCAGTCTCCAATGGATGGTTGACACCTGCAACAGCTGCATTCAGGGTTAAAATAAAAAGAAATTTGCTCCTTGTGATCTATAATAGTCATCTACAAATAGTAGCAAGTGAGTATATGACAAATGTGGTGGGAGGGGCTAACTATAAAGTGGAGACATGGCCAATGCTTCCTCTGGATTGTCCCCTGGACTTTTCATTCAGTGCCATGAAATTTGTCCTTGGAAACATTCCACAAGAGTTTCCCTTTGGAGGCCCACAACTACTCCCAGATAAGTGGTCCTTGGGAAAATAACCTGGATGCTGAGGATTCTAATATCATTTTGTGACTGAATATCTAGACCCTTCTGCAATTTGGTCTCTGACCCTGCTCGGGTGCTGTTTAAACTCTGGCTCTGACCCAGCTGGCATGGCTCAGAGGCTGAGCATCGACCTATGGTCCAGGAGATCACGGTTCAGTTCCTGGTCAAGGCACACGCCCAGCTTGGGGGCTCAATCCTCAGTGTGGGGCGTGCAGGAGACAGCCAATCAATGACTCTCATCAAAGATGTTTCTGTCTCTCTCCCTTTCCCTTCCTCTCTCTGAAATCAATAAAGATATATATTTTTAAAATAATAAGTGAATAAAAATAAATAAATTCTGACTCTGTCTACCTGAGGAACTGCATTCTCTGCAACAACTGTTTCACCACAAAACTGTTTTACTAGCTTATTTTGCAGACTCCAAGGGAAACTGAGGCATCGACCCCTGCCTGTGGCCAACCCTCTCTCCTGTTGATCATACCAATTGACTCCAGCTCCTGGCCATACCCCTGCTGGCCTTGAGTCAACCAAACTACCCATTGTTCTTATCTCACAACCCCCTTGCTGACCACTGAGTCAGCTGACCCTTGAAAGTTTAGTTGCCCCACCCATCAGAAAATGAAAGATGTAAGTTTAGGGTCTGGTTTCCCTAGCAACCCCTCCCTTTGACTCTCATTTCTAAAACCCTAGCCTTGTTCTTTCTGCCTCTGAGGGAGTCTTCAGTTCTTGCCAAAGGCTACGTTCTCTGATTTGCAAATCATATCAGAATAAATCTCTCTTTTAATTCCTCTGGAGAGTCCAGTGGAACTTTCATTTACAGTGGTGACAATGGTAGCAGTGGCATCCTTGAGATTTGAGGCAGTCAGTTAAGGAGAATGGCTGGAGGGGAAGATACAGGAGCCGGGAGGATTTGAGATGCTGGTAGCACATCGAAGTAGAAAAGACCAGCAAGCAATTGGAGATGTGAGACTGAATCACTGACGTTAGGTCTCGGTTAGATTTTTTTAAATATGTTTTTATTGATTTTAGAGAGAAAGGGAGAGAGAGAGAAACATGGATGAGAAAGAATCATCGATCAGCTGCCTCCTGCAGGCCCCCACTGGGGATCGAGCCCGCAACCCGGGCACGTGCCCTGACCGGACTGGAACCAGCGACCTCTTGGTACGTCGACTGATGCTCAGCCACTGAGCCACTCCAGCCAGGATGGTCTGGGTTAGATTTTAAAGCAATCCTCGTAGAAATTGGTTAAAATCCTACATGGGAATGAGATCATCAAGGAATTCCATAAAGAAAGAGAAGGGTTCCAAGGACCAAACTGTGGCCAACAAATCTGAGAGAAAATAAGCAAAATAGGCCATGGCTGGAAAATTCAAGGAAGTAAAAAATAGAAATAACACAAATTTAGAAATGGTAAAATGTGCAACAACTAATATAAAGGGGAATGTAAATAGATTAGCATAGACTTGGATATTGCATAATTATCATCCATGTTCAACTCAACGCTAATAAATTTCAAACTCCGGCAATTTCCTGAAAAATGTAAATTTACGAAATTGAAACCAGAAATATAAAATATACTATATCAAAAACAAGAACATAAACTGAGAAAACAATAGAAAAATGTTTCCCCCCCAAAAGGTTCCAAAACCAGATCATTTCCCCAAGTCTTTCAAATTTCCAAGGAATAAAAGCTCACATCCTCCCTAATTTGTTCCAGGGCACATAAAAAATGGAAATTACTCCATTAATTTTGTAATCCTTCCCTTCCACCTTCCTTTGCCTCTCTCTTTCACCATTTATTTATTTTATTGGTTCTTTACACTCAGTTAACCTCATATTCTATCAAACTTGCTGCCTCACAAAAATGGTTTAAAAAGTGTTTTTGCTTCTGAGTTTGAATAGGCTGTGAAACCTGTTTATAGATAAGATGTAAACAGGAAGATGTCTTCCTCCTTTTCAGAGACCAAAGCATGCACACAGGGTGGTCTGAACATCAAAATTCCTGACTACAAGCCCGTCATGGTGGGTAGTCACGTACTGAGTCTGCAGCTCCCTTGGCAAAGGTCAGTCTTTAACTTAAAATTTCCTACCACCCTCCTTACATCTCCTTCTTTGGTTCTAATGTATAAAATGAGCTGCAAAACTGCCATTCTCTGGAACATTTTTTTCAGTCCATTGAGATTTTGCTTCCCAACCATTGTCATCAGTTTGGCCAAATGAACTTTTATAAGATTTTTCCTAGGCTGGATGCTCTTTCCTCGACACATTAAAGGTCACACACATCACACACACATGCATTTGCACACACTCAGCCTCTTAGAAGGAAGGTACAACAACTCTTTGTTCCTTGGAGCCTACCACAGTAACTAGCACATAGTTTATACTTAATAAATGTTATTTCAAACTAAATCAAATCAAATTGAATTGAATCTAGCTAAAACAGAGGTGTAAAGAAAAAGCTATGGGAGCAACAGCGGTTTCTAATTCTGCCTGGGGGAATTAGGAACAGGCGAAACAAAAATAACACAAAATGTGTTTTGAGGAGTTATACAAACCATTTTGACAATGCAATTTAATTGCATGGAGCAAACATTTATTTAATTTTAATAATAAAGGCTTACACATTTTTAAGCAGCTATTTAATCTTTGAAAAATGCTCCAGGCACTAAATAATTGAATTTTCTAGATTATATTCTTCAAAATTCATCCACATTGATTTAATGTTCCCAACAGTGTAGTTAAATGAAAATATAAACAAATTAAAGTAGAGACAGCACTTAGCTCAGAACACCTCTCCATATTCAGACCACCCATTACCCAAGAGGGAGTACCAAGAGGAGACAGACGACCCTGATTCTGTCTCTGACTAATGGGAACCCCCTTGTCAATGCTGACACCAAGGTCATCTTATCATGTGCCCAAGGAAGATAACCTAAGAAGACACTCAGATCCTCTAGGCCCTAAAGTGTAAAATAATAGTGATACCATTGTAATTAGCTAGTTATTAATAATAGGAAAGGAGCAAAAGGGAGCCAGGCATTATAAGCATGGCCATTTGGGCAGTTTCACCAGGAAGCTGCAATTTCTTTTTCTTTTTTTTTTTTTTTAAAGATTTTAAAATTGATTTTTAGAGGGAGGCAGGGAGAGGCAAAGAGAGAAACATTGATGTGAGAGCGATACATTGATTGTCTGCCTCCTGCATGTCCCCCACCAGGGATAGAGCTCACAACCGGACATGTGCCCTGACTGGGAATCAAACCAGCAACCTTTCAGTGCACGAGATTATGCCCAACCAACTGAGCCACACCAGCCAAGGTAGGAAGCTGCAATTTCACACTCCCCAGGGAACGATTCCTTGTGGGTCACTGGGGGAAGGGGTCCTACAAAGGGGAGATAGATGCATGTGCAGTAAAGTGGAGGGTGACTAGGGAAGATGCCTGCCGATCAGTCAAACCTGGGAACAGAGATCATTGGCCTGAATGGGCAGGGCCACTACAAGCCTGTGAAAATTTGGGGATACATAACCCTCCAAACAAAGGAGTTTGCTCTCTTGGTTTGTGGCTCTCTTGGGTCTCTGGTTCCTTTGGCTTTGCTCCTGCCCATGCTCCCTCCATGGCCATGTGGCCATGCAGACCCCACATGCAATGGACTGATGAAGTGCTGCAGGGAACACAAGCTAAGCTAGCCTGATGCTGGACTGGACACTGCTCCAATATGGAGCAAAACCTCTCGACCCTGGCTCTGATCTTGGCCCTGTTAAAGGCAAAATGGGACTTCTTCCTTGGCAGGAAAAAGTGAAACGGAACCTTGGAAACTCAGCGGTATAATTCCACGGAAATAAAGCTTTCTACAATACCTCACCCTCCCATGAGAGTGTCAGAAAATTCCTTTCCTCGGGATATCCCAAGAAGCCCACTCCCACCAGCAACCAGCAAGGGGGAGTACCTTTCTCCTCCCCCATAACAACATCATCCAAGGGTCAATGTTGGCTATTCTTTCACCATTCACTTTCTTTTTTAAAAAATAAAATAAAAAAATATATTTATTTATTTTTAAGTACATCTTTATTGATTTCAGAGAGAGGAAGGGAGAGGGAGAGAGAGAAACATCAATGATGAGAGAGTCATTGATCGGCTGCCTCCTGCACGCCCCCTACTGGGGATGGAGCCCGAAACCCAGGCATGTGCCCTGATTGGGAATGGAACCCCGATCTCCTGGATCCTAGGTCGATGCTCAACTGCTGAGCCACGCCCGGCTGGGCTCACCATTCACTTTCTATAACCACTTCTTTCCCTAATAAATGAAAGAACTTCTAAGAACTGTGTTGATCTCTGATGGACTCTGATCACTTGAAGTGAACTTGCTACACGGGAACCTACCTGTGCTGTGATATATGTGTCTGTAAAAACATGTTTAGTGGGACGTTTCTTGTTTTTACACATTGTGAATCCAGCCCCAGTGTTGAGAACAATAGGAGAAAAATCCCTGTAGTCCACCTCCAGCTTACTTAAGAAAGATTAGAAATAGGAAAGAGTAATTAGAGAAAGTTACCAGGTGTCAGAATGACAGCTTCCTTCCACGCCTGGCTGGAAGTGGGAAGGCACCGAGATGGGCTCCTGGCTGCAGGAGGGGGCCTGCGAGAAGAAACGGGACGGCAAGGACAGCAGGAAGGAGAGCGAAGGAGCTGGCCCCTTCGGGCTGAGGCTCCTCCTGGGGTGAGGCAGAGGTGGGGAGGAAAGAAGCCCTGGACTGAATGGGACACTCAACTTTTGATTTAGACTAGAGGAGACATTTTAACTCTTGAAAGTGAGTCACAGCTCCCTAAGTGAGCTGGTTCTCATAACTAAAAGCCACTCAAAAGCAATGAGACGTACTCATGGTGCCACACAGGTCATACACAGGGTGCCACGCTCACCAGCCAAGGAACAGAGATCTGACAGAGCTGCAAAGGGAAAAATAAGTGATGCCATGTCCTGTGTGTACCCACTGAGATCATTCCGTTCACTAACCATAAATATGCTGTTACGTAGCCGATTCTGTTCAATGCTGTGAAGACTGCATTGCCTTAAGTACAAGATCTCATAAATAACTGTGCAAAAATCAAATCAAATAAACAACCACATGGAAAGTTAACTGAATGGCCATACATAGCTAGCTACAGCTTTAGGCTTGTCTCCCTTTGTTCTCATAATATAACCCCCAGTAAAACTGAGTAATGACATTTAGACCAAGCTGTCATTAACATGACATTATGACTTGTCTGGATCATCAAAACCTGGCAGACGTTCAGTGTAATTTTTACTTTAAACAGACACTTCTGGTTTTCCACTTGGGAACAGGACAGGGAACTAACCTCAGTGATTAAGAAGAAAATTTAGCTGGAGAAACAAATTTGGGCTAAGCCATCGAAAAATCCCAAGCTTAAACTACTCTTTGTAAGGACAACACTTTAGTGATATAATCTGATCTCCCCACCTGCAGGTTATTGTGGAAATGGCCCCTTGATTTTGAATCACTGGGATGCCCAGGTCTCACTGATCACCTGGAGGAACTGGAGGCAGCTCTTTTCACTTTGAACTGCTTTCATTTTCACCCGTTGGACGGGGCAGTAATCCTGACAAAATAAAATAAAACTGATCAGGCGATGGCTAAATAGATTAACCAATAAAATTTGGAATGCTTTATAACTGTATGATAGTGACAGAATCTACAATAATAAAATGGGCCACAATTTAAATTTACAATCTCTATTTACTTCCTAAAACCCTTGCATTTAAGAGGCGATATTATCTATTCACAAGGCTTCTGCCCAATTCATGTAAGAGGATTCTGTTATGGGTAAACTGAAGATAAAACGAGAGTTTTAATATGATTATAGGTCAAGGGTTTTTGAATTGTTAATGTATAAAAGACTCTGGAGACATATGCTGAATATATAGTTTGTGAAAGACAAAATTAAACAAAAAGCAATTTACAACCTGGAAAACATTTTTGAGTTCTCATGAAGTGTAATAGCACATGTCCTCCAGCATCCAACTCAACAGGGCCGAGCTGACACCACAGAAAGGAGGCGAGGAAATTAATTTTGCCTCATAGACTTGGAACTGATAGGAGATGGTGTGTGGGAAAGCTTTTCATTTTTTATTTTAACTTTTTTTTTTTTGTTTTAAATATATCTTTATTGATTTCAGAGAGAGGAAGGGAGAAGGGAAAGAGATAGAAACATCAATGATGAGAGAGAATCATTGATCGGCTGCCTCCTGCACCCTCACCCACCCCGAGGATCGAGCCCACAGCCCAGGCATGTGCCCTGACCGGGAATCGAACCGCAATCTCCTGGATCCTAGGTCAACGCTCAACCACTGAGCCACACCCGGCCGGGCATGTGGGAAAGCTTTTCAAAATTGAAAATATGAACCACAGTCATAGACGTGATTTCTGAGAGCATGGGAGCTCCTTAAAATGAGAATCATCCTCGCACTATTGCAAGATAAAGAAAATGAGACACAGTTATTTATGTTTGCTGTACCCTACCCTATAGTTGCTTATTTAGGCCATCCATTTCTCACTCTAAGATGCCCATTTGATAACAGCGTGGAAAAGAGAGAGGCCACCCTCCCTATCCGTGTCAGTGTACACACACAGTGGAGATGCTGGGAGGAAATGTACACACCTCTGAGAGCCTTTGTTCCAGCCACCCTTCTGGTTAATGACTTAGAAACAAGAGCCATGGGTGGGCTGGATTACAAAACTTACCAGGAATGGTCACTATAAGCTCTCATAGTCTCTGGTTCTCTGGCACCAGCCTGGTGTCCAACAATTCAGTTCAATTCTGACACTAACTACCAGAGTCAGCATCAGATTGCACGGGTGTCGGGGCTCAGTCCCGCAAGCCTTCTTACTTCAAATGCCAGTCGCAAATGGGATGCCTGGGCTGCTCGCACTTCTCTACAACTTGCTTACATATTTTGGGGATCCCACACCCATCCCCTTTCAGGTTCAATAATTTGTTAGAACAACTCACAGAACTCAGGAGACTGTTTGCTTAACTATTAGAGTTTATTATAAAGGGTCGAGAGAACAGCCAGATGGAGAGGTGCACAGGGCAAGTCTGGAAGGATCCCCAGAGCAGGAGCCTTTGTCCTTGTGGAGTTGGGTGCACCACCCTCCTGGCACATGGATGTGTTCACCAACTTGGAAGATCCCTGAACTCCCTCATTTGGGGTTTTTTATGAAGGTTTCATTAAGTAGGCATGATTGATTGAGTCATTGGCTATTAGTGAAGAAACACAAACTCTCTCCTCCTCAGAGGTCAGGGAGTTCCAAACTTCTGATGATGGGTGGCTTGGTCTTTCTGGCCACCAGTAACCATCCTGAAGCTGTCCAGCACCCCCACCAAGAGTCACCTCATTAGCAAAAACTCATTGGTTGAAAGGAGCTCATTATGAATAACAAAAGATGGTCCTATCACCCCGTAACTCAGGAATTTCCAGGGGATTTAGGAGCTGTGTGCTAGGAACTCAGGACAAAGACCGAATATATATTTCTGATTATACCACCTAAGCTCATCTAGGATTAAACCTAAAAGGGCTCTGTGAGATCCTCTAATCCAAACCAACTGTCCCACAGTAAGACGAAATGAGGCCCAATTCTTTTTCACGTGAGCCCTCCAGCACATACAGAGGTGATTTCAATTTTGTTCCATAAACATTTCCTCAAGCCAGTTATGGATGTTAGACACTGCCGGGCATAGGGAGGAAGACCTGGAGTGAATTCATACTGCTGGCTGACATTTATACGGTGCATTGAAGAGCACTGTCCCTGCTTTACCCCGTGTAATCCTGCTAACTATTTTATGAAGTAGGACCCATGTTACAGATGTGCAAACTGAGGCTTAGAGAAGTTAAGCTCACCTCTCTAAGCTCACTTAGTAAACAGTGGAAATGTTATTTGAATTCAGGCCTGTCTGACTCCAGGGTTCCTTGCCCTATACCACACTGCCTCCAAGCCCTCCTGAGAGAGCAGACTGCTGTGGAACAAACCACTGGCTCAGGGTTCAGATAACCTGCAATGATCACAAATAATGAATCAGGCATGTCTTCAGAAACGATGCCTCTGGCCCAGCCAGTGTGGCTCAGTGGTTGAGCATCGACCTAGGATCCAGGAGATTGTGGTTCGAGTCCCAGTTCGGGGCACATGCCCGGGTTGCTGGCTCCATCCCTAGTTGGGGGTGTGCAGGAGGCAGCCGATCAGTGACAATTCTCTCATCATTGATGTTTCTATCTCTCTCTCTCCCTCTCCCTTCCTCTCTCTGAAATCAATAAAGACATATTTTTAAAAAAAAGATGCCTCTGATCCCTGGCCGGTGTGGTTCAGGTGGCTGAGCATCGACCTGGGCACTGAAAGGTCACAGTTCTGATTCCCAGTGAGAACACATACCCAGGTTGTGGGTTTGATCCTCGGTTGGGGCATGTTTCTCTCTCACATCAATGTTTCTTTCTCACTCATCCCGTCTCGCTCCCTCTCTCTCTAAAATTAATAAAAACATATCCTCAGGTGAGGATTTACAAAAAATGATGCCTTTGAGAATATGGCCTTCAGGGTGATAGCTTTAGCTCCCACGAATGGGCACTTTCCGTTACTGGAGACATCATGGATGCAACAGCGCGCACACACACACACACACACACACACACACACACACACAGAAGTTATGTAATTGAAACAAATTTTTTTTTTAATTAAAATTTCCTTCAAAATAAAACCTTGCTAATTCAGATGCCACTAATTTATAACTACTGTCATATGAATAGGAGCCAGGCTGAATTTTACCACTGCCAACCCTTTTCTAATAAATCAAAAAATTAATTGTACGGTTGTGAGAGATTTATATGCACTAGCAAGTTCCAGAATATTTTATTATTCTCAATTAAAATCCTGCATTGCTATTTTGACTATTATCATCATTATTATTCTGAAACTATACTTGCAAAACCTAATAAGAAGGCAAAATATAGTTCCTAGTATATGTAACAAAGAGTATAGATATTAAAAATATTTATGCCTCAAATATTTCCTCATTTTCCCAAATTTACATAATCAACTTAGCAAGTACATGTTATTTAAGGCATACGTTTTCTGCATACACAGAAAAATCTATATACTTTTGTCATGTAAATACTCAATATAATCTTGACAAAGAATGTGGTTTGGGTGGTTATTTCCTAAGTAATGACATCATTCATAACAAAACCCACAACTTCCAAGACTCCAGCAGCACTGTGATTTAAAAGTTATTTAACAAAAAAGCTCTAGGGAAACCCTAAGGGTTCTTCCAAGCTATGAAATATGTTCAACTGCTTTATAAGTATAAAACAAATAGTCTCCTTTATGGAGTATTTGCTAGACTAAAGGGTTTTGCCCTTTATTTTAGGTTCACATGAGACGTGAGTCTCCAGGCCCATTTTGAGCCCATGAACCACATGGACGTCATTTGGGGCTCTAAAGACCTGAGATGAATACAAACACACTTGGAGTCCCCTGTGTGAGTTTTCCTATTTAAAAAAAAAAAAAAAATCTGTGTGTTTCATTCTGGCTCTTAATGTTGTTCAAAAGTCACCCACAGTAGTGACTGAAATAAAGTTGGATCCTATAACCATCCACTAAAATGGAGGCAGGTTTTGTAAAAATGGAAATAAACTTAAATATCAGTGGTTTAGGACTGAAAGAAGAGAACAGAGAACACATTTCAGTGGGAAATGGGTCCCCACAGTTTGAAGGCTGCTATCAGGAGCCCACCCTGGCCATTCCCATGGGAGCTCCCTGTGAGGACTGATGCTGTCTTCTTTACTTATCTCAGGCCCCCATTATAGAAAAAGAGAGAAAGAGAGAAAGAGGAAGGAAGGAAGGAAGGAAGGAAGGAAGGAAGGAAGGAAGGAAGGAAGGAAGGAAGGAAGGAAGGAAGGAAGGAAGGAAGGAAACCCCCATGAATTCAGGTTTAGTGCATTTGGACTTCAAGAAACTTCATGAAACCATAAAATGTTAAGGCTGAGGGATCTGAGTACCTTATCCAGTCTCCTCATTTCACAGATAGTACAGATGAGGAAACTGAGGGCAAAAGATGTTAAATGACTTGTCCAAGTCATACCGCAGGTTCCTGGAGAGAAACTTCTCCCTGCCACCGTCTGAAGCTATGTTCATGGTCACCGCTGAGGGTCGAATTGTGTCTGCACAAAACTACGGTCAAGTCCGAAGCCCTGGTACCTGTCTATGTATGTGACCTTATTTGGAAACATGGTCTTTGCAGATGTAATGTAGTTCAGACGGGGTCATACTGGATTGGGGTGGGCCTTAATCCAACGACTGATGTCCTTATAAGGGAAGGGAAATTTGGACACAGAGACACCGAGGGAAGAAGACCATGTGACGACAGAAGCAGAGACTGGAGTGATGCAGCTACAAGCCCAGGAATGCTGAGGAGCGGGAAGCCAAGGGAAGCTGGCAGAGACGAGAAGAGTCCTCCCCCCGAGCCCGCAGAGGGAGCACGGCTCTGCCAGCACCTTGGAGTTCCAGCCCCAGGACGGCCAGATAATACATTTCTGTTGTTGAAGCCGCCCAGTTTGCAGTAATTTGTCATGGCAGCTCTAGGAAATGAATAGTCACATTCACGTGTAACAGCATCAAAACCTTCCTCGCTGACAGTTCGCAGTGGCACAAGTCCCTGGTGAAGATCCACAAGTAACTGCAGGCACATACCACACAAAGCATGTTTGTTAAGCATTTGCCTTTTTTGGTCAGCATCCTAGCTGGCCTCGCTGAATCCTCATCAAAGCGCAGTGATGTATTAATCTCCCCGCTGGAAGATGACGGAACAGGTTTGGAGAGCCTTAAGGAACTTCTGCAGAGTCCGTGCACTAGTAACTGCTGAAGCTGGGAATAAAATCTGGGACCGTGTGCCTCGAGACCCATGCTTCCGCGCCACCTCGGGCTGGTGGCACGTGGGGGGTCCGCCTGTGCTCTGAATGCAGGCTGTGCGACACAGCAGCCCCACGCCGGATCATGGGGACACAGCCGCTGCAAACAAGCTGCCTAAGAGAAATCGCCAGACATGTCAGCGTCGTTTAAGGTGCCATTAACTTGTCAGATGGCAATCCGACTCTAACAGTCCACCCTCCTGCAAGCATTCCTCTATGCCCACGCGTCCGCGTTCATTCATTCTTTCTCACATAAACACACACTGCATGGCTTCATACACCAGCCACCGCCTTGAGGCCTTCGGTGGCCACTCAAAGAACAAAACACTAGCTTTGCCCAGAGAGGGCTTACCTACCGGGAAGTTGTGGTGGAAGTTCAAAAGACTTCAGTGCTTGCCTGAAAAAGTCAGAAAACTTCCCTGTGGTTTGCAGACTCCAGCCCTTCAGTGAATTTAGGATTTTCCTCTAAGTATTAAAAATGTAGCTCAGAAGACTCAGGGCAGCAGACCACTCACTGGACCCCTTAAAGGTCTTTTCACTCACCCAAAGGCAAGGGAATGAAAGCTCGAAAACAGAGGCTTGAAACAGACAAGCACATCTCCCAAATGTGGCTTCGTGTTCGTCACAGCTAGATTTTGGGGGCAAATGAGTGGTTGCAACAGGCACATGAGGCAGGGAATCAGCAGAAGCAGACACAGGAAGAATGAAAATTCATGGAGTATGTAGAGAGCTGGCAGGTTACAGTGGCCAAAGCAGTGTGTGTGTGAGTGTGTGTGTGTGTGTGTGTGTGTGTGTGTGTGTGTGTGTTCACCTCGCCCAGGTACACATGCACAGACATGCACACACACGTGGTCACAGGGGCAGGGTCGACTGATGATGCTGGAGGGGTAGGTGGGTGCAGCTGAGCTCAAATGTTTACCAAAAAGGCACACGGAATATGTAGCCTGGAAAGGAGCAGCTTGGGAGGGTGGCCTGGGAGGAAGCCCCCTCCATAAACTAGTCCTGCATTTGAGACAGACGCAGCCCTGGGAGATAAGAGTAAGCTTTTTCTCTCTAACTGCAGTTTAAATAAAGAGGCTAGAGGATCTCCCATTTAAGCTAATACTTGATGCCAATTAACATTAAAGCCTTAATTTAAAGCCTGATCACTCCCCTCTGTAGCTATCACTAAAGACAGAGAAGCCTGACCTAAATATAGAGACGCTTCACAACAGTCACAGCCAAAAAAATCTTTCTTCATTTTGAAAATTCTTCTGTTACAAAATTAAGACCCCTTTTACTGTGAATTTTTATTTTTTTATTTTTATAGAAAAAGGATTTGTCCCCTGTACATATCCACCTTACAAACTTCCACAGAGACTAACTTTGTCCAACTCAAGGATTACCTCTGGGCTAGAGGGCGGCAGATGTTTTTTATAAAAGGCCAACTAGTAAATATTTTTAAAAATAGGTGCTTTTTAATAATTTCAAAGAGAGAGGAAGAGGGAGAAAAAGAGAGAGAGAAGGAGGAAGGGAGAGAGAGAGAGACACATCAATGATGAGAGAGTCATTGATCGGCTGCCTCCTGCACGCCCCCTACTGGGGATCAAGCCCGCAACCCAGGCATGTGCCCTGACCAGGAATCGAACCACAATCTCCCGGATACTAGGTCAATGCTCAACCACTGAGCCACACCAGCCGGGCTTCCTCTAGTTCTTAATAAATTCTAAATAATTTATCAATAATTTTTCATTACCATTTCTAGAATTGCACATGTTTTTACCTATCTCGCTTCGCCCCCTATCTCAGCAATGTAAATGCTAAAACTGCACTACCAGGACTTGAATCCCATCACTGCGTTGCCCCAAGAGCTATAGAGTACATTTCTTAACTAGAACAGAACAGAGGCAGAGGTATCAGGATGAGGCTTTATTTTGGTGTTTCATTCATGACCTTTTTTATATTTCTCTTCCTAGTGCTTTCCCAAATGATCTTATAATAGCAATATTTGGCTCTGGCCCATAAAAAAAAAAAAAAGCCTTCCTGTCTTTGGTGCCTTGTGAGCAAAATAGTAAGAAACAGCTCAGCCAACTCCATTGACTCTGGCCAATTAGTGTTTCAGCCGAGAAGTATTTCTGCATAAGGCAAGGGAGCCCTGTGCCTTCCAGACTCTGTGGGAAGTAATAAACAGTGAATTAGTGTGTTGGGGGGGAGAGCTGGACTTTGGCCTTGATACCACTTATCTGACAACAGCCACTAGGCTTCTCCTTGGATGGACTAAATTTAATTTGTTCCTCCCCTCACCCCCCAAACAGATGCAGTTGGAAGTTATTGCTTGCCACAACTTGTTTTTCTCATACCTATTCAAACATCTATGAGCGAGGAAAGACTGATGGAAGGGAAAGGATAGTTTGCTGTCCTCAAATTAAAAGTGACAAAAGAATTGAATTCATACTGACACCAGGATAGAATCAAGGGTATGTTTTCCTACAGCTATGTCAGAACTAGAGAGTGAAACAGAATGCTGGGTGTGGGTATGAATATATATGCTCATGTTCTTAAAAACTATTGTTTGTGTGATTTGGAACTTCCAAGTCAATTAGAGTGTGGCTCATCACAGTTATTATATTGTAATCATCCTTAAAAAATAAGAAAAGGAAAGGAAACATGTTTTACCTGGTAATAAAAATGCTCAGGGTGAGGCAGTGAGTTCATGATGAGCATCTCAGGCACTGATTTTGCACCTCTGATCCCGGACGGTCAGCTGCTCAAAAGTCCAGGTGCCACTATATCAGTGGCCAGTTTCAACCTCTTCCATTTGGGTGCTCATCTGTGGGTCTTTCTTTCTTGCCTTCCCAATTCACACTTGAAAGGGAGACTCTGTAAGCCAAGTCAGACCGGTGCATTTCAAGGGTTTATTCCCATCTCGTCCATTGTTCTGTAATTAAGAGTTAGGTCCAAGATGATGCAGAATCTTATGCCAATCCTGAAGTTATCCCAAGTTGCTTTTGGGGGAAAGTGAGTATTAGAAAGTCTGGTACACAGTAGGGACTCAATAGATGTTTATGGGATCCTGGAATATATACATGGTATTTTTTTTTTACTGAGATAATTTCTATTTTCAATATACGGTAGAAGCAAGATGTTCCTGGCATGTGACACACTGACTCCAGGCCCCTTGGATAACAGGGAGCCATACACAGGGATTCCTGGAAGGGATGAGTTCTCCCAACTTCTTTATGATCATATCATATCCCGCTCTTAACTGATTTCTTCAGAGATGCACAGATATTAGAATAAACATGCTGGAGCCTTCCAGTTCCCCGAGGATATACAGTGCGGTAGTCTATCCAAGAGGTGTCACTGCCTGAGCTGCGAGGCCCTTTGTAATATATCCCCTTGTATGGACGCAAGTACTAGCATGATAGCTTGGCCCTAGGGGGTTTTCTTCTAATAAAATGAAGGTAACGGGGGAGGGAGGGAGAGAAAAAAGAGAGGGACCTTCGACCCCCAAACTCACCCAGCATATTCATATGAGTATATAAGAGCAAAAAGATGTAATGTCAAAATCGAACTTTTAAAATTCCACCCTAGGAATGGTCTTTCTTTTTCTTTCTCTTTTTTTTTGCATGAAATGAAACTTTTCCATCCCCTCATTCTGGTGAAAGAAATGAAAAGCTTTGACGAAAGCACCTTTCTTTCAAAAGTCCTCTCTCTGTCAGTTTAGAGCAAAGAAAATGAAAATACTAAACAAATTCATCCATCATGATGTACCTCGTGCCCTTTCCATCCCTCTGCTTCCTCAATTACTAATCTCTCAGCCGCTTTGTTTTTACTCCCTGTCTGATGACCTGCATATTTATAATACTTAATACTCGCTATATCTAAAGATACTGGTGCTTTAGTACTACATTTTGCCATATACACAGGATTTCAAGAACTAATTAATAAATATTAATTAGATGTGTCAAGCTATTTCAGAAATTTGAATAGGTGAGGAAAGTGACCTTCAGCAAAATCAAAAGGTGAACTGTTGTCTCTAGTAAAAATATGCAGATTTATCTGGACACTGGGGCTCCCTAGCACATTTAATCATTGGCTGCATGACCATAGCCGGGGTATCAGTCGGTGTACGTTAGGCTGAGCTGTGGTAAGAAACAACCCCCAAACCACAGGGTAACCGCTGAAGCAGCTTGAAATGGTCCTACCCATTTAACCAGATGCTGAGTTGCTCTTCAGAGGCGGCAGGCCAGTGCTGCAAGTCATGCAGCCCGGCATGCGCAGGGCAGAGCAGTGTCACCTCCAGCTGCGCCGGGAACCAAAGTCTCACCATCACCCCCACGGAACTGAAGGACCAGGACACAACCGGAACCGGAACATCAGGGGGTTCTTCATTATGCTAAGCAAAATAGCCCAGGCCGAGAAAGCGAATATCACGTGATCTCAATTTGTGGAATCCAAAGAACTTAATAAACTGATGAACAAAATAGATTCAGTGACACAGAAGCATGGGTTAGACTGACCAATCTCAGAGGGAAGGTGGGAGTGGGTGGGAGTGGGTGGGTGGGGAGAGATTAACCAAAGAATTTACATACGTATATGCAGAACCCAGGGACACAGACAATAGTGTGGTGAAGGCCTGGGGTGGGGAGTGGCTGTGGGGTGGAAGGAATTAATGGGGGGGAAAAGGGGACATCTGTAATGCTTTCAACAATAGAGATGATAGATAGATGATAGATGATAGATAGATAGATAGATAGATAGATAGATAGATAGATAGATAGATAGATAGATGATAGATAGATGATAGATGATAGATGATAGATAGGTAAATAGAAACCAAGGGTTCTTTGTCCAGCAAGATCTGGTGTTGACGCCCTGTTACATAAATGGCCAAGTTCCAAGGTCCTCTGATTAAAACTCGCTCCACCAGCACTGCCACATACCTGTTTCTGCAGGCCCTCAAATCCCTTGGCCTGGTCCAGCGAGCAGAATGGATCTGAGGCACCACTAGGGCTCTCATCTCCTGGGTTGTCACCTTCTGCATTGACAAACACTTTCCTTACTTCAAACAGTGACGTTTTGAGTTTTCCTCTTTGGACTTGTCGGAAATGTGGACGTTGCTTTGGTAACAGCAGTGGTTTATAAACTAAGGAGTATTTCCCACTCACATCACATGTCCAGCACTGGGTGGCCATTGCTTTGTGCCACATCACCCTCACCCTCACCCTCAGGTCCTGGCTGGTGGAGCAGTTTCTATTTTAGACCTGATCAGTCCTGTGACAGAAGGAAAGAGCACATGACAAATAAGATGCTGGCCCTTAATGCTTCTTCAGGAGTGGCCCTGTCATTCCCACTCACAGTCTGCTGGCCAGAGCAAGTTTGAGGCCTCTGTCAGTGGGACAGGGGTGCAGAAGCCTCTCCCAAGGAGGAGAGCCAGTACTGTGAGTGTTAGACAGTCACCACAGGGAGAGGCCTCTGTTTCTTACTTGTGAAAAAAATGTGGCCTAAGCTATCTCACAGATCAAGCGTACAATGTAATAATTCTATAAGCCAGTTAGCAATAGAGTAGTATTATAATTGTCATTCATACCTGCCCGCTGTTAACACCATAATTGTCATGGTTCCCCGTAGGAGCAACAGGAGAAGTCAGGAGAGGCTTCTTGCTCGAGTCAAGGTCAGTCCAGTCTTTCTGGACAATGCTTACCAGCAACAATCAATATTCTTTCCACCTCAAAGTCCTATGGCGCTCCAACACAGAAGGGCTCCACGCCGTCGGGGACTGCCACGAAAACACTCTAGTCAAGATTTTCTTTAAAACATGTCTTCTTCATAATGATCCTCAAAATTTCAAAATACTAACCTAAGTCTTGTAAGCCTCTCACCAGAAACCTTTGCTCCTGAGGTCACTTCACCTACGAAGTCGTAGAACCCCACCCAGGCTCTGCTTGTGGAAGGAAAACCCATGGGTTTCTGTTCCCATTGAATTCACACTGAGAGAATCACACGGTTTACCTGGCTCAGCGTTACAGTCAGAATCGTTTTTTAAAATCCCAAAGCAGGTGTTGGGAGAAGGAAAGGGACTACAAGTTCCTAACAAGTGATTTATTCTATTACAGGCTCAGAATGACTCATCTGAAATCCTTGGAGCCAGGTATGTTCCCGAATCCATAATTTTCAGGTTTCAGAAAGGTAACTCAGCGTATAAGCTGTATATTATTCAATACCTCTGTCAGGAGTGAGGCTGTACCCATAATCAAATATATTCAAAACATATTCCAGCTTCAAACATATATCAAATATAAACACACATAAGTACAAAGACAATAAATAACTTTAGGTATGTTCAGATCTGATTTTTTCCCCCCAAATGAGTTTGCTGCAAGCTTATAATAAAATTCTGGGTTTTCAGAACTCTGAGAATTTGGGAATTGTGGATAAGAGTCTGTGGACTTGTATTTTATTTAGTATTTAAAATATTCCTGTTTAGTGATCTGTTGCATATACTGTATACAGGTGAAAAAAGCAAGGTGGATAAAAGCATGAATATATCATATGATACTTTTACCTGAGTGGGAGGGGGGGTGAGTATTTGCTTATGTTTTTAAAATTTGCTTATACGTAAAGGGGAAAAAAGAAAAAGCAAAGATAAGCCAAAAACTAAAATGATGGAAGCAAAGGGAACAGAGTGGAGAAGACAGGGGTAAAAACTAGCCTTCTCGGAGTATTCCTTGACTATGAAACCAATTTAAACTTTAAAAATTCTTGAGAAGCTAAACCAAAATGAAGAAATGAATGGGCTAGTGAAGAACTGAGCTAGAGCATAACCGCACTGAAAGGGGCTATTTCAATGGCTCTAAAGCACAGAATTTAAATGGACATCCTTTACTGAAATAGAACCTAAGGACAAAAAGAACTATTAAAAAATGAAGCTGTTTCACTTACCACACTGTCGGTGGTAGTGTGGCAATTGTTATTCTGAGACTGCTGTCTGTGTGTTTTGAGATAAAGCAAATGAGTAAATGTGCTGGTTTGAGTTGGGAACCAGCATTTTTAGCATCGAAAAAGATGATGCAGGTGTATTATTGGAAGAATTAGAGGAAAAAACTTGAGTACTCGAATTTGAGTTGGAAGCATCAGTATGAACTCAACAACCCAATGGGAAGGAGAGTGTGCTGAAGAAGAAAAAATGAGGAGAACCAACACTTACAAGAGAATTAACATGTCAACCAATTATTTATACATGTGTTTCCCTGTTCTCTCCATTGATAAGACCTAGAACCGATGACCAACTCAGAAGCAATGAGAACTGAAAAGTGATTAGGTTACGGTTTCTAAAAGGAAGAGGGCTTCTTGGAGATATGGTTGATCCCAGGTAGTGAGTAAAAAAGCTGTGGGACATTGACACCATGGAATACTATACAGCTGTAAAAAAGAAGGAACTATTACCTTTGAGACAGCATGGAGGGACCTGGAGAGTATTATGCCAAGCAAAATAAGCCAGTCAGAGAAAGACAAATATCACATGATCTCACTCATATGTGGAATCTAATGAACAAAATAAACTGAAGAACAAAATAGAACCAGAGGCATGGATACGTGAAACAGACTGAGGGATGTCAGGGGCAGGGGGCGGCGAGTGGGGAGGGACTGGATAAAAAAAGGTGGAGAAATTAGCCAAAGAACAGATATGCATAGCCCATGGTCACAGACAACGGTGTGGGGAAAGCCAGGGGAGGGCGGGTGGAGGCTGGGAGGAAGAGTGCAAAGAGGGGAGGAAACAGGGGCATCTGTAATAGTGTCAACAATAAAAATAAATTTAAAAAAATAACTACAGTGGATTGAAACTGATCAAATGTGTTTAAATCTGTGAAACAAACTCACTGGCCACTTTCAGAGGATGCTGGTAAATAAAGAAAAGAATAAAGATTTACTTTACTTTTCCTGGACAGTCTATCTCTGGGTTACCAAATAGTTGATGAGGAGATATTTCTCTTCATAGGAAAAACTATCAAGCTAATAAGTAGAGAAGGAATGGTAGAATTAGAATCCTTAATTAAATGGTGTGTCTAGCCATTGATCATCAGTGGCTGCTAGCCTAACAAAAGGAGAGATAAGTGGATATCATGTTGTGATAGAAGCCACACAAAAAATAGAACTTGAATCCAACCAAGCCCAAAAATTTCATTGCCAATTTATAGCAAATACGGAAGGCAAAGAAAGATATAAAATGACATTGTGGAGATGCAGTAGGCAATCTTGTGTATTGAAATGTCTTTTTATTCTGATGTTTTGAAATCTGGAACCTGACTGATCCTGGGAGACTGCCCTTCCCATGGCTAACTAATTCCTAGAAATGGCGATGAACTCACCCTTGAGCATACATTTCCCATGCAAGATAACCAATCCAGAGTAAACACCCGGGGTTCTCACACTCCAAGCCAACACTCCCCCGCCTTAACCTCCCCCGGGCCAGGTACAAGATAACTAGAGACAGACCTCATGCCTGCCAAATCATTCAAACTAGCCAACCCTAAATTTGCTACCCTGCCTTGACTTGCCTTTTCCACAGAAACCAAAATAAAGGCTCTTGCTCAAGTTTTCCTCCAGCTCCTTCTGCTTCCTAACTTGCCCTGGTACTTCCCCCTGTGTCTCCCCAGCCCCCCCCCCCCAACCTATGGTACCCCTGCCACTTCCTCTCAGGAACTGAGTCACAAAGTACCTTTTCACTGGCAGTTGTCTTCTGATTTGTTGACCTCATCATACCTGAATAATAATACCTACACGTATGAGACCATATTTAGACCAGGGTTTGGAAAATTATTGCCCACAGGCCGAATCCAGCCATCCACCTGTTCTTGTATGGCCTGTGAACCAAGAATGATCTCTACATTGTTCGAAGGTTAAAAAAAAAATCAAAAGAAGAATCCTATTTTGTGACACATGAAAATTATATGAAATTCAAATTTTAGTCTCCATAAATAAAGTTTTATTGGCACATAGCCATGCTCATTCACTTAAAAAATAATAATAATTTTCCAATCCTTGGTCTTAAGAATGAACACTGAGCCTCGAGTGCCTGGCGTTGGGGTTGGGCTCTGTCACAGTCCCTCGGGCAGATCTCCCTCCTCCCTGGCTCCAGGGTTAATGCAGCTCCTCTTCTGAGGAGCCTATAGAAGAACACTCTTTTCACTTGGGAACTGGTTGACAGGGTTTGTCCTCTAGATCTAATGACCCAACCTCTTCATTTTCATTTGTGTTGATGTCCTTGAAACATTCAGATTTCAAAGCACCTTGACGTAGGAAATGGCTACAAGACAAATGACAAATTGCAAAGGAATTGACCTCAGTACAACAACAACAACAACAAATAGCAAGGGGATAAAATGAGAAGGAGGGAGAGCCTTTAGTTAAAAGAGCTCTAAGAAACACATCAACCGGTTGCAATTTATGAACCGTGTTTGACTCCACATTTGAACCAATTCATAAAAGTATTATGAGACTAATGGAGAAATTTGAACACCGGCTGGGTAGCTAATATCTGATATTATGAAGTTACTGATCATATTTTTTAGGTGTGATTATGTTATTGTGGGTATAGTTTTAAAAAGAGACTTTATCTTTTAGAGATTCACACTGAAATGTTTATGGTTTAAATGACAGGATGCCTGTCATTTAATTTCCAGTAATCTGGAGGGGGGCGGGTGCTGTGTAAAAGTTGAAAAAAAAAGAAGATTGGCTTAAAGGAATAGGTGTTGAAGCATTGTGATGAATGCACAGGGGGTTTTATGTATACAATTTTGTTCAATTGTAAAATCTTTGAAAAATTGTATAATAAAAAATAAAAATCAGAAACGCCTCTGAAGAGCTTGCTAAATACCCCATTTTTGTGGGTTTTTTTTAAAGAAAAGGTGCCTGGCTGATGTGGATCACTGGTTGAGTGTCGATCTATGAACCAGGAGGTCACAGTTCCAGTCCCAGTCAGGGCACATGCCCGGGTTTCACGCTTGATCCCCAGTAGGGTGCGTGCAGGAGGCAGCCGATCAATGACTCTGTCTCATCATTGATGTGTCTATTTCTCTCTCTCTGAAATCAATAAAAACATATTTTAAAAAAAGAAAAGTTAAGTAAATTCAGAATGGCTAAATAACCTGTCCAATTGCTAATACACAATGGAGCCAGAATCCACACCCAGGTGTGTCCAACCACCCAAGCTCCTTGTCCTCCAAAGTCAAAAGACACCTCTGGAGGCCATCCCCTCGGCTCATCCTTAAAGGAGAGGATGGGCCCTCCCTCTGCCCCCAGGCAGCCGGCAGCAAGTGAGGCCCTCGCCTGTGACAGCAGCAGCCTCAGCAGCGGGGCCTCATGCGGGGATCCTTTGCTTGGTTCTCTGGGGGGTTCCCCGCCCCCCACTCTCCCCAGCAGCACAGCCCTTCCTCACTTGTTTTTCTTATTTCCCTTTGTACCCCCAGGGTGCCCTGCAGAAAGTGCGCCGGAATGTGCGCACGCACCCGAAGCCTGCCGCCTTCAGCAGGCCGGGGCTTACTTTGGAGATATTTCTGAAGCTCCCTCTTTTCCAGTAGTTTTCAGTGAAATGCAGCCTTTCACTCACAGCTTATGAACCACATGGAACAATCCCACCACCTTGGCCTCCATTTCGGACTCCAAATGCCAGGTCTTGGCTTGACCCCCCCTTTCCTTATACATCGGACTTCCCTCTATATTACTGTGGACTGCTTTCAAAAATCATATCTAATGTTAACAAGTGTCAAAACAGAAAACCACAATGTCTCCCCCTTATATTCAGGGCTTGGAATGGCACAAAGTGCTTTGGAAAACTATCCCCGTTAATCCTTACAACAGCCATCAAGGAATGAAGATTTGCCAGCACCGAGGCTGTTCAAAGGGCGATTATGGTAGGCCCAATTAACCTTAGCCTTGACAAAGGATTTACTAGTCTGGACACGAATATGAGTCTTTAAATATCACTTTGTCCTGTCATCTGTGACTTTTGAGATCATTCTCAAAGAAAAAAACACCCTACAAATATCAGTAATCTACTCTCTCTGATGTCCTCCCAACAACCACCAACAAACAGCATCAATAATTCTTTTCTTTTTTCTGAATCCAACATTCTTTATTGAGGATGCGCAGAATTTGTTTTAGCATCACAGAGTATGTAGAACTATTTGGGACAGCCAATATATATATTCAGGGGCCACAAACCCTTCCTGAATGTTCCCTACATGGAACAGAGTATGCAAAGAGGAAACAACTTTTTTCCCCTCTCTCCTAATTCTTCGTGCCCTCTCCCCAGTCCAGGCCCACCTCCTGGTGTTTGCCACTATTTTTCTTCACTCAAACACCAAATTTCCACCTCCACATATCGACTGTAAATGTCTCGAGCCGCTACAGGGCAGAGCGAGCACTGCTCTCTCCTACAAGAATTTCACTTTGTACAGACTGAATTTAAAAAGTTATCAACGGCTTGAAAGGGTTAGGGAGTTCTCAGATTCAATTTCCCCGTTAAAGGCTTTAAACTGTTTCCTATTCTGGGGCATTAACTCCCAGGCCTAGAGAAAAACATTTGCTGTGGACATGAGTTTCAGAAAGAAATGTGGGTTTGGGCTGCGAATCGCTATTTAGGAGCCAGTGTCCCCGATCCCCGCCCCCACCCCCCACTTAGCCATCGGGCAGAAATACGATCTTAGACGATTTTAATCCTTCCAGCTAGGCCGTCTTCATTCCTCACCAGACATGAAATATGACAGCACCACGTGTCACGTTCCTAAGACCCTCATCACCCATCGAAATTAAAGGCATGAGCTTGAAAAATCTTTGAAAAGTGACATGCTTTTCTTTATTTGACGTGCAAGTGCTATTCCAAAGAATTCACTTAATAAATCTGTTATTCCTGTATGAGTTCAGTCCCTATACCTTTCAGAGGTTTATTTCTCTCTTACCTGTGAGTGCCCTTGTTCCCGCCTCTATCCTTTAAAAGTCACCTGCTCCCTCTTTCCTGATTAACCCCCACTCCCGAACCATTCTTTGGTTCACAGGCCTTGTGCAAAAATGTATCTTTAAGCCTCAACTGCTTAGAAGCAAGGTGCTTTTGCACGTTTATTGCTTGAATCGCATTTCCTCTTGTTAACCAGATTGGAAGCTCTCCAAGGGCAGGAATTATTTTGTCTATTATTTCATCCTTTATGCAGAGCTGAGCTCTCAACAAACGCGCAGTAACTAGGTTAACTCGCAGCAAGTAATTACTTGGGCAAATGTCCAATGGTGTGAGACGATGGTTTAATATAATCACCTGCAGTGATGACGACACTAACAGTCTCCTCTGAGTCCTCGGCTCTCTGCTTCCAGACAATACTTATGGATTTTGCGTACGACTCCTGTCGCCTTCACATCACTGTTTCATGAGATTTACGATCTTGCAAACCATTTGTCTCTGAAACAATGCGGAAGATAAAAGCAATTTCAGTAACACGTTAAAAATGTTCTGCTGTTGATATGTTGGTACAAACATCCTATAAAATGAAGAGAGACGTGTTTGGGAAATATTTTAAGCTGGCAACAAGATTGGACATAGAAGGAAGTGCCATCAGGCCCTGAGCAAGAATGTAACTAACTTACAATGAGCCAGTTTTCTCAGGATCCAACTGAAGAGTAACTGGGGCCCAAGGAAGAGAAAGGCCTGCCTACCTTTCCCCCTTCAGGCTCTCTCAGAGATTGGGCCTAAGCTTAGTCACCAGCCAAGAATAACTCCACCCCAACCAGACTTCATGCTATACAATAATCCATTAGGGCAAATGAGATATATTAATTTTCAAGCCCCAAAAAAGCCAACAATCAGGGTGACGGAGGGGGAGGTGGCACAGCTACAAAGACTCCTCACAGCAGAAATATGGTTAATTTATTCATTCATTCAACAAGCATCACACCCCTCAGTACCTCACAGCCTAAGGGCAGAGATGGGCATAAACACTCCACGGGGTACACCACCATGCAGGGGAGCCACCTCTTGCCTCGGCCCAGACCATAACACCCAAATCAAGCTCGGAAGCTTCAAAATGCCTTGGCATGAAGCGTTTACTTCCCCAGAGACTTATCCCCACCCCCAGAATGGAGATAAATACTATGATCTAGCCTTGCCCAAAGTGTACCCATGGACCCCTGGTTCTGCAGGACAATGACAGCTGTTATGGGAAGAAAAAAGAAAAAGGCAAGAGAGGGGAATTCCTGGTCACTGAGTCTGGAAACTGCTGATTTAATTAATGTGGGTTTTCATGGATCCCTTAAAATGTTAATGTGTGTTATGGATCACTAGGAGAAGATATAGTATGGGAAGAAAGAAAACATAACCGTAAGAGCCTGGGCTTCTAATGCCTGCATATAGTGAACTTGAAATGAGCAAAGAAACATGTCAAAAATTTCCACAAGGTTGGCTCAGTGCTAATTGACTTTGATTTTTTCATAAGGTGAGAAGTTTGTGCACCCTTTCCTGCAAATCGCCGTGTGCAGGGTAATCAAACAGAGGAAAGGAAGAAACTGGATCTCTTTCTGTTAAAGTAGTAAGTTGATCCTTGAATATATAGAATGGTCTTAACAAAAACAAAGAAAAAAGGGAAGAGTGAAAAGATATTCTTCGCCCAGATATCATTGGTTCTCTTTCTTACTAAAATGCTCTGTAGCCCGTTGTTTTGGCCACACTTTTTTCCTATCTTTTTAAAATACTATGTTGTATTTTTATTGTTGACATTATTACAGATGTCCCCCATTTTCCCCTCCTTTGCCCCCCACACCCAGGCCTTCCTCTCCCCTCCCTCTGGCCCTCACCACATTGCCGTCTGTGTCCATGGGCCAGCACCTCTTTAATCAATTTTAACAAACGTCTTTCGTTTTCAAACATGGAGGTTGTGCACCCAAAAAAGTATGAATAAAAAAGCAGGTGGCCATATTTGCTTACTTATCCCAGTTCAATGTCCTGTTTCCTTTCTCTTTTCAACTAAAAAATACATTTTTCAGATGAGTCCAAAAAACTAAAATAAAATAGAGTTCCAAATAAGCATTCTTACGTATTGCTGTGTTTCCTTTAAATATTACCTGAAACCACTTATCTTTGGGCATCTGTGGTTAATGCTCATATCATGTCTCCTTTGATAACTTTTTGACATTTCCTTTCCCAAATTCAGAACCTAAAATCAGAATTCCAAAACTGTAGAGATATCTCTGATGCCTACATTATCTTTGGAGTTTCCCAGATGTCTGCTGCGTATCACAACAATTAGATCTCCCACCTCTTAAAATGAGGTAATAGAAATAAGATGGCATTCTCTAGTTTTAATGTACTCAGCACTATTAAGTCCACAATATGAAAAACCAGCAAGTCAAAGAGCTAAACCTCTCTGTATTACTTATATATAAATAAAATTTTATTAATGTAAATGTTTTGGAAATTATGACATTGGGTGTCAGAAACATACTTATGTCCATGTACAAAGATGGACACGGTAACTGTCAATAAATAGATTAGCATTTTCTGAACACGCATCTAAAGGGCCCTGCTATAGGAACAGATCAGAAATTGAGTCCTTTGTGGGGGAAAAGCATCCAAAGAGCTTCAGCAAAGGACTGAAGCAGATAGTAGTTGAAACCACGAGGACTAGGCCCAGGGGCACACGCTTCCCATTGAAAGATGCCGTCTTTACCACACTCTGTGAGACCCTCAAGTCACAGAATCAGGATTCCCAGAACGTTCCCCTCTAAAAGCAAGCGACTTCATGGAAATAAACTGTTTAGCCTGAGATCAATAAAACACAAATGAATCCCCTAGAACTAAAGGAACAGAATGAACTGGTTTAATTGTGGCCAGTGTTCTGTTTTACATGCACATTGTGAAGAAAACTTTTATTTCTTCTTAATTCAGCTCTGACCCTCGATTGAACAGGCACTTGCTAAACTGGTATAAAACACTCTTTCAGTGATGCCTGTTCCGACTGAACCCTCAGGTTCTGGAGTGGGGGAAATCCTATGAAAGATCTTAATGTAGATTATAAATTCATAAGTCATGAAGGAAAACTTAAGAATAATGATTCTATAAAAAGTATAACATAAAACAATGGCAATGGTGGTTAAATGATTCAAAATGCTTCTAAGGCCCTGCACTCCCTGTAACCATACTATTATTTGCATAGGCTCAATAAGAATGTGGGTTTTGCCCAACCAGAATGCAATTGGATAAATCTAATCAGATCTATACCGTGATCACGCCAGATATCTCATCTAATTAGGGAAGACAGTCCAAGGACCACACCTCACACAGGGAGCAAGCCTTCTGTGTCTCCTCGCCAACAGATCTCGATCTGCCCTGTGGCCATGGAACCGAGGGCTCAGAGGCAGGCCTGGGACGTTCACAAACAAGGGCTTGTCCGGGAAGGATGAGCCCCTGATGCATTGTGATGGTCAGTTTTCTGTCTGGGTCCCAGGGTGCCCAGATAGTTGGTAAATGTTATTTCTGGGTGTGTCTGGGTGGGGGTTCCAGATGAGACTGGGCTGAGTAAGCAGATGTCTCTCCCCAGTGTGAGTCTGCTGAGGGCCTGGGTTTCCCGCTCAGTCTGACTGAGCTGGGGCATCAGTCTTCTGCCCTCAGGCTGAGACTTACAGTGTTAGTGCTCCTGGTTCTCAGGACTTTAGACTCAGAAACCATTAGCTTTCTCTGATCTCCACCTTGCAGATCATGGGACTTCCAGGCCTCCATAATCATGTGATCCAATTCTTTATTCTCTATCTATCATCTATCCATCTATCCATCAGCCATTTATCACCTCTCCATCTATTTAACCTGTCATCTATTATTTATGTAATCTATCACCTAGCTAGCCAGCTAAAATTATCTATCTATTGTCTATCTATCCATTTAATCTATTATCTATTATCTATCTATCTATTTTTCTATCAGTCTCCTATTGGTTCTGTCTCTCTGGAGAACCCAGAATAATACATACATCCAAAAGTTAAAGGTACTGGGGGAAAAGCCTGGTAGAAGTAAATGTGATCATTCTTGGTTCACGACCTCAATGGACAAACTGACAAGGAAAATAATATAATTTTAAGACATAAAATTGATACCCCTAGAGGTTTTAGAAGGCCTCCAGGTGGAAGTAACTCTTAAGCCTTAATATCATGTTGCTCTGGGTCTTTGTACAAGAGGGTCTTTGAGTATTAAACATCTGTTACCCCTATGAAAACAAAAGTCATCAAATAAAATAAAACACCACCTAAATGATACTGAGTCAGAAAATCACTGAGCACCTCTTGTGTGGCTGAATCTGCACCTGAGGGGCAGGAATTTGGACAAAGGAGGGACTCGGGAAGCAAAACTGCTACTTTGCTCTCCTTCCATTATGATTAAGGATATGAAAGACCACAGTCAGGAAACAGACACAAAAAAGAATTTACACACTGAGATAAACCAAAATAACAGGGTCACTCTGTCTGTGTCTGGTCCACAAGGTAATAAGAGCTTGAGAAATTCCTACAAACCTGAACTCCCTAAACAAATACGGGGTGGGCAAAAGTAGGCTTACAGCTGTTTGTATGGAAAAATGTGTAATACAAGAATAAATAATAATATAAGAATAAATTCTGTGTTCTTCATACTCACGGCTGTAAGTCTACTTTTGCCCACCCTGTCTAGCTTTCTGCCTGACCTTCACAATGCCAATGCCTGTGGATAGGATGATCATGTGAAATAGTTAGTTTTCCACCATGAGCAAAAGAGTATGAATCCAACTGACTTGTGATCCTGTGGTTTTCTTCTTTTAGTTGGTTCTTTGCTCAGAAGGAAGGTCCTTTCAAAGTTTGATTCCCTTCACCTCTTTGCAGGTTAACTTTTTCTCATTTCTTTTTTCCAAACGCTCTTGTCTTTTGGTTTATCAAACACTTGAAGAAAACGGCCCCACTTTACTAACCAGGCACTCCCGTGGGTCAGGGCTCCTCTTTGGTCCCCTGCATCTGTTCCCGAAGGCGCCAGAGCCACAGGCTGGAGGGTCACTGCAAGGACGACACAGGGTCAGCTCAGTGGAGGGCTATTGAGCCATTAGGTATGTGGTTTGCAAGGGAAAGTCTATGCAAAAGGAGATCTGATTGCTTTCAGTTACCAAATGCAAGGGGACCCCTGGCGCACTTGGCCCAGGGTCTCCGAGTGTCTCATTGTGCGGGTTCTGTAAATTCCGCCCTGTGCGTCCTTCATCTCATGGCATTTCCATAAGATATTGTCCCAGTTCTGCTCAGGAAGCTCAGCCCCTGGTCCCCTGGAATGTGCTAAAGCAGAGAAGGAAACAATCGCACTGCTATTCTTGGTCAGCTCAATGGCGAGGAGCTTCAGATTCTCCATAAAATGAGAGATCCAATTGTGTGAGGTCACCAGGTCACAGCCTCCCTGAGAACACTGCTCTGCGGAGCCAAACATTTTTCTCAGAGGGGTCCTTAAACTTTAATAGCATCAGTCAGCTCCGGTCAGACCCTGTGAGCTCACAATCCCCAAACGAGCCCCTGTGTGCTGCCTATTACAGAGGCGCTCCCGCCTACCTGTGTGCAATTTTAGACCATCAAAGGTGACATTGAAGGCTGCCTCCTACATTTCAATCACAGCCTTAACCACCCTGTGATTTAGCCAATAGCAGCTCTGCGGCTCTTTGGGAACAAAAGGCCACCTGCGCAGGGCCGGAGGGGACGCGGACATGCAGCAGGGAGCAGAGGGGCCCACAGTGAAAACTACGCAACAGGAAGTGTTGGCTTCGTTGCCACGGCGTGTCGTGGGATTGCTGTGTCCCTTGCACCCCACCGACAGAAAATTTTATACAGAACTCTTTTTCTAGTTTATAGAGTTTACATATAATGATATCTGTCCTCTTGACACTTAACAGCGACCTCAGTAAAAGTGAAATAAGTACCAAAGGCAGGGAAAAGCATTCCTTCATGCCTCCAACAAGCATGACTCTCAAATATGCAATGTTGAGTGGAAAAGGCAGACACACAATGAATGTATATGGTTAAGATTCCATTCATAGGAAGTTCAAGAACAAGCAAAATTAATGTATGACCATAGAAATCAGGGAGTGGCTGCCTCTGAGTGGCATCATTGACCAGGAGCCCTAGGGTTAAAGAAATGGTTGTTCACACGGCATATGCATATGCACAAGTTCAGCAAGGTTTCCCATATGTAACTGTATTGTATGCTATGTTCTGAATGTGTGTGCTCAGCCCCAAATTCATAAATTAAAACCCTAATCTCCCCAAAATGATGGTATTAGGAGGTGGGGCATTTGAGAAGAGATTAGGTCGAGGGTGGGGCTCTCATGAATGGGATTAGTGCCCTTATAAAAGAGGCTCCGTGGAGATCCCAAGCCCTTTTACCCTGTGAGGACACGTGGAGAAGGAGATGGCTATGAACCCAGAAGGGAGCCTTTACCAGAATGCAGCATGCTCATGCCTTGACCTTGAACTTCCCATCCTCCAGAACTGTCAGCCATAAATTTCTGTTGTTTATAAGCCACCTAGTCCGTAGTAGTTTGTTATAGCAGACTTAAAGGGCTGAGACACTATATAATTTATTATTCAATTTCTTAATGTTTTTAAAACCCACTACCTACACACCCGAGCTCTAAAGTCGGGGCTAAGAAGACGGCTCTCTACTGCTACGGACAAATGTGAGGCCCCATTTCCTGCCCCCTCCTCTCACTGAATAGCCCAATATGGCCCAATGTCGCTTGTTGTCCGTAACAGTAGGATGGCTGTCCCACTGTTCATTTGGCCCATATTTGCCCTCTATTGTATAGAAATGCTGGGATATAGCCAAGGTGCAACTTCTCTATATGCTCACCCAGCCCGACAGCATTTTTTTTCTCCCTGAGACAAAAACATTGCAGGGTGGTTGCCATCAGGTTGATGGGCATGGTTTGGCATCTCCCTGCACCCTTGTCCCTCTCACCATTTCCATATAGAAAGAAATGGCCCAGCCTGGTGCAGCCTGACCTGCAGGCCGCTCACTGTTTCTGACTCTGCAGCAGCCCCTGGAGCGTGCCCACCCACACTGCTGTCGGTTTTTAGTCCAAGTATTTTCATTCACTAATCATAATATCTATGTACTAATGGTGCCCCACTCATGAGTCACTGGGCGTGACGGGACCTGGAGCAGAAGTGGAATGCGAAACCCTCAGACCGAGTGTGAGCCTCACGAGGAGAATCGGGCCTCAGCTCACATCCCGGGGTTCAGATAGACAACCGCCTCCCCCATCAGTCCCGCCGCACCGGGCCAGTGACTCACGCCCCCCGATTCGATCTGGGTCCTGTGACCGAGCTTCCGTTTATGTACATACAACGGTGCGGGGATGCCATCAGCCCCTCAGGCTTTGGGACTGGGATGCATAAGCAGGAAAGAGATAAATCTGAAGATGTCCTTTGCCAAACTTAGAAGCAAAGCTATGTCACAGGGGAAGCACCATTATGATGTTCACTCTGGTGCGGTGACACTTTTCAAAGGGAACAGAGGGACTTTTTCCATCCGTTTCCTTCTATTGGCGAGATCCCTTGCAACGCCTCTGAGGCCTGAGGAAAACAGTCCCCTGTGCTTTATTTTTGCCTCATGCTACAGACCAGCAGCAGAGGAAAGCCGCCTTTGCACCCCTGGAGACCAGGCCACTTCCCCGAGACCGGCTGTGTGCCACGGAGCTGGCACTGGGCGTGAGCTTCAGAACGATGTTTCTCTCTCCAGATAATTGTCCTTGTCTGTGCTTTGTCAGCAGGTTTCTCTCGTAAAGCCCCAGGTTTAAATTAAAATCCAAACAGAAAGGAAATGCTGCTCATTTTTAACCACTTAAATATAATGGCCTTCTGTGTCCACGTTAATTCTGTCCACAGGCTGCGCAGGGTCAAGCAAATTATTCTTCATTTCTATCAGACGTTTGTAGTTGCAAACATGATTCACGTTATTTTAGTTTGTTCGTTTTTATCGCATCTTTCAAAGTCAGAGCAGAATTATGTTCCCATTTCATAGTGACAAAACAAAAGGCGAGGTCACTTAGCAAATTCATGTCTGAGAAAACATTTTAGAACCGCGGGCATGAGTTTCCAATGCATGTCATCATTTCTTAAGTTTTACCAAATATTGTGATTTCGTCTTTATCATTTCCCAGTCAGTCACCCAGAGGCATCACTGGAACGTCACTCACCAGGACTCCACGGATGCCAGGAGGGACGGTGGTCCTCCCAGAAGTCCGGGGCCCCTGGGTGTGGGTGGGCAGTTTCCTGAAGATAAGCCCCCTGCAGTGCTCAGCTCGGCTAGTTCTATGGTGACCGCTTCTATCTCTGGGTATTAGGTTCTCCTTCAGTGCCACAGCCAATTCCTTTTACATTAACCCAAGAGAGCATGAGGACTCTGAAATCAACTGTGTCTGCTGTCTGTGGATAACTATGATGGACTTGGGGCATTTGCTTGGACACACATGAATATTTATTTCAACTAGAGGATGCCTGCTGAGCTTCCCCAAAACATTCTCTCCTGGTGAGGTTCCAAAAAGGCTGCCAGATGTGAAAACTATAACATCCTCAGTGGCTTTAAACGTGAAGTCGCCCCCCTGATAAAGGAGGCACTTACCCCACCCCCCCGGAGACAGCAATGCCTCCAACAGCCAGTCACCTCTTCCCTGATCAGAGAAGGGCCCGCGCAGAGAGAGGCCGAAATTCCATCGGCTCAAAGCAGGCTGGGGAGCTAGGCTGATTCCCAGATCCTGTTTTTAAGGTGTCAGTTGGTTCCAAGACATTACCTGCCGCTATTCCGATCACTAATCGGGGTGCTTGCTGCTGTACAACAAATGAACTAAAACTCATGAGTCTGTTTCATTTCCTTTAAAGTCTGCTCATTACTAAGAAGTACCAGCCCTCAAGCTTATTAAAATCAGAGCGTGGGCTGCTTGTCACCTGGGGGAACGTCAGTTCCTGTAAGAGAACTCAATTTGAACTCTCTCCCAGCCCCCGGGGACCTTCCTCATCTCTTCCAAGGCGATTCAGCGAGTCTCCACTCCTCAGCCAGAAGCCTTGTTACCGTGAGCCCACCAGGCACAGGGGACAGTCAGGATCATCACCCCTGGACCCGTGAGTCTTCGAGGCCGCACATTTTCCCCAGTCCCAGCAGAAGCCAGGCTCCATCCAACTTCCCTGAGGCTGCCTCTTAAATACAAACAGTTCTCCACCTTGGAACAGTCCATTTTAAAGCACTTGTTGGAGATGCAGAATGCATCCCCGCTGTCCACCTCCGAAAAAGTACCAGCCCTGGATCCCCAAATTGTTATTCGTACAACTAGACAGTGCTGGCCCACGGCCACTGTCATGAGAACCATTATGGGGCAGAAAGACAAATAAAGGTTCAAGCTTTTAGAGACTCTAAGTGCTTAAAAGATTGAAATGCAGGCAGGGTTTTGGGCAGTTGATACCAGGAGAGAGAGCGGTCTTGGTTAGAAATAACCTGCCTACACTTGAAATGGCTTAACTGGCCGAAGTTACCCTCACTCATGCCACCGAGAAATATTTACCCTCTACTGTCAATATATTGTAAGGAAACAATGCCCTTGCACATATCCACATGGGCCATAGGTGAGGCTCCACCCACAGCCCACCTGAGTCTTGGCCCAGTGTTTTGTGTTCCCCCTGGGAGGCCTGGGAGGGCTGCCCTGAGGTCCTCTCTCCTTCCCTCCCCCCCGGGGGCTGCTGGGAGGCAGTTTCTCTTCACCTCCCAGATTCTGAGGAGGTACAAGGCTGCCCTGCTCGTCCCTTAGGAATCAAGCTGCAGACTACAAGCCCACTTAGCTACCTTCTAGGACTGGTACCTCAGCTTCGGGAATCTGTCATATGCAGGCACAATGCTGAGCACTTGGGATGCAATGATGGGTGAAGACTGTAGGCCTTAATGGAGCATATGACCAATCAGTCAAATGAGGAAGACAGACATTAATCACAGTCACAGACATAAATATAAAATGCAGTTTCGCGAGGATTTGGCCCAGTCAGGAAGATCAGAGAAGCATCCCCTGAGAAAATGAGACTTGAGCTGAGAGCTGAAGGGTGGCAATGTCAAAGAGGGCAGCATGTTCCAAGGCCCTGTGGCAGGTGGCAGCAGGGAATCTGAGGGACTGAAGACAGTGTGTGGCGGGAGGATAAAGAAAGGACAGCATGGATGAGATGAGGCAGGAGAGGTGGCTGAGGGACACACCGCATAAGGCCTTTCAACCTTCAATAAAGAGTTTGGACCATGCTGTAAGAAAGGTGAGAAATTGGGGGCAGTAGAGTGGGTTGCTGGGTGGTGGTAATGAGATTAGATTTGGGTTTCAAACTGACTGCAGCATGGAGAGTGGACTAGAATGGGGTTGGAGAAGACATGGGAAGGCCTCGTAGAGGACTATGACAGAAGACAGGTATGAGAGTCGGAGAAATTTGGTGGAGTGGGTGGGACCAGACAGACCTGAAAGCTATTTTGGAGATAAAACTGGCAGGACTTAACTGAGACATGCTGGGCAAGTCTGAGCATTTTGAGTAGAGAGGGAAAACTAGTCACTGGAGCATGAAACACTGAGCTCTGGGTCCTAGGAGAGGGGCCAGAGTAACATGCAGAGAGTATAGGAAATGAATAACTTTCCTGTTGTTAGAGTACGATTGGGTTTGAAAAGATTTCATAATGGCTGAATTTCGCCTTTGCTGCTATTTCTACAACCTTCCACGGCCCAGTCACTCTTCATTCGGATGCTATCTGCTCTCATTTCTCATGGGCCGTGGATTCTAGAATTAGAGAGAAACACATGGCCCAACCTAACTCCTCTATTTTCAACTGAGGTTCATAGGTGAAAATACTACCCAAGATTTTTTATATTGTTTTGAATAAACCATAAATTTATTCCCCCAAACTGTATCCTATTGAACACTAGTCCCATGAGACACTCTTCGGCTCCATGTTTGGTGAAATACTTCCCCTGGCATGGCTCAGTGGTTGAGCATCAACCTATGAACCAGAAGGCCACAGTTCAATTCCAGGTCAGGGCACATGCCCAGGTTGGAGACTTGACCCCCCAGTAGGGAGTGTTCAGGAGGGAGCCAATCAATGACGACTCTCTCACCATTGATGTTTTTATCTCTCTCTCCCTCTCCCTTTCTTTCTCTGAAATCAATAAAAACATATTTTAAAAACTGTTTGGTGAAATAAACTTGTCAAACACTGTATATTATAGTCCCCTTTTGGATATTCATGATGCTTATTAGCATATTAAGGTTCAGAGAAGTCCTGTAGCAAAAAAATTTCTAAATCTAGTTTACCTGAAGTGAACTTTCTTGTCCTAACATGTTCTAAGGTACATATCTTAGAAAACCCACCCTCAGACCTATACTATTATTTCTATATTCCAACTACATTATGGCCTGGAGAAATTTCTTCGGCCTGTCCTTTCTTTGGCATTCTCCCTAGATTCTTAGTTTCCAGGGTCACAAGCTGCTCTCTGGTTCCTATGTCAGCATCTTACCCAGGGCTGTTTCATCCCCTCAAAGTGCTCCAGGCTCCACAGTCACCCAGTTGCTTTCGGATCATTAGTCTGTTGCTCAGCACAGCCAATACTAGCTATAATAGGAAAAAAGCAATCTGCATAATCTAATTCATGCTAACATGTGAATGACTAATAGCTTGCAATATCCTCCCCTCAAAAGACACATCTGATCCCAAACAAACCCTCATCAATGAACCAACACATTTAGGGCACATCAGGCGAAGATAGTTTAGAGCAAAAGAGCCACCATTTCGAGCAGACCAGTCCTGGTACATAATCTCCTCTAAATGACTTCTCCTCTCTAAAAATCTTCACTTCATCTACTCTTGAAATCATGGGATCTATACACTTCCAAGTTTATCCATTATTTAGTCACCCACTACTCCAGCCATGCCGATCTGTACCAGATAACCATTCATCTTCTTCAAGGTCATTGTCCGTGGTGAGGAGGAAGACCACAGGGAACAAGGCCTGTGGCACAGTTGCTTTGGAACCGGGCATTCAGAAACACACCTTTTTGTGGCATGTTAATTCTATGAGTCCTTAAAATCCTACGGAAAGATAAAAATGCTATGCATGCAATAGTTATACAATAATACAGAAGGTTATATCATTTTGCCCAGAGTCTTTTTTTATCTGGATGAGGCAAGTATTGTCATCGTTTACCTGTTGCTAGTATTTTGGTGGCGAGCATCACCTTGCACTGAAGCCCTCCCTCTCTTGCTCCTTTAACACATCCCTGGATCTTTTCACTTTGTTTAGCCTTTGTTTTTTCATTCCTTAAGCCTATAATGAATGTGACTCAATGTAATCAGCTTATCTGGGTTTCTCAGGGCTCCCTTTTGGTCCAGCTGCACTAGGGAAAAGCTGCCCGGTGTTTGCTGAGTGCAAGCTGCGCCTTTACTGCAGGACGTGCTCTTGGCACTGGCAGGGCGTGGGGAGTGGGGCATGGAGGGTGGCTGGGGGTGGGGGAGTGCAGGGGCCACAGCACCCCATTTGCAGTCTTAGAAGCACCTTTCCACGAGGATCCAATGGCCTCGCTTCTGGGAAGTGACATTCTACAATCTCTTTCTGTAGTTAACTCTTCACTGCCAAGCAGCGTGCCTGAAGCCCCTATTGTATTTAGTAGGACTTTTTCCTTCCCTGTGCGGTTGGATAATATTCCTTAACCTCTCCCTGTTCACACGCTCTTTGTGCCTACAAATGTTTCTGACTTCTCAACCAACCCCACCTAATCCTCTCGCTCCAGCCTGTGATGCTCTGAAAGTTGTGCCAGTTGCCTCGAAGATTTTCCTCCAGGGCTGCAATCCCCCCTTTCGCCGCCCCCCCCCCCGCCCCCGTCTGTCTGTTTGTCTGTCTCTCTCAGATGCACAACTCAGTCTCAGACCCTACTTTAGGAAACACTCTTAGAAATATTGCTGGTATCTGGTATAATTTAAACAGAACAAGACCTGGAGCAGGACAGTTCCTGGAAACAGAAGGTCCTATTATTGCCAACAGTCTGAAATCTTCAAGTGCTCACATTTTTCAAGCCACTTTGCCAAATAGCTAAAAATCATGCAAATCTGTATTATTTCAAGTCGGAGTTTCACAGTTCTTACGACAGGGGTTACCCCGGCCCGTGTCCACATGGGCAAAGCCTGGAGGAAAACATCTGTATTGCTTAGATAGTGAAGGGGAGACCAGGGGAATGACCTCCCCGTTTCAGTCCCCCACACTGGCGTTTTTATGGCTCTTCCCCAGAACAACACTGCCCTAAACATCCCCGGGATTGGCCCAAACAGGCCACACGGAGCATCGTTAGTCAGGAGGTTCTCCGAGGTGACGGGGTCTGCATGGGGTGCAGGGTGAATGTGCATAATTACAAAACGTAGCCCGAGGGGAAAGGGCCAGTCCAACCGCAAACTTCATTCTGAAAAAGGAAGCTTCCCAGGCCGCCTTCGTTCTGATTCTTTGCTCTCAATAAAACAGGATGGTTAATATTTTAGTTTTCACTCCCTGTTGGTTCAAGCCTAAAGGAATGACTTCTGTTTCCACTCGGCTGACCTTCCTGGAAGCAACACACACGGGGCAGCCCTGGGGTGAGGGACAGGGGATTCCGTGGCCCCTTTGGAGAGAAGACAGTTGGTTTGGAAACATGACAGTGAGGGCCGGAGGAAGGCCGGGTCTGAGCAGGAGGGGTTTGGCCCACTTACCCTCCAGAGCCGGGCCTCCAGCACATTCCCCACCATATTAGAGGCGGGAGCAGAGGGGGCCCTGCAGATAGCAGAGCCTTAAAACCAGGAGGGAAGAGGAGAGTGTGATGGGAACTCTCAAACGCTCGACCTTCTGGACCTTAGTAAACACGTCACTAAAAGCAATTTCCAGAGCCTTCACTTTGATCTACAGCAGGAGTAGGGAACCTTTTTTCTGCCAAGGGCCATTTGGATATTTATAACATCATTCTCGGGCCATACAAATTTATCAACCTAAAAATTAGCTATGAAAAAAGCTCCTAGATTTATTGAATTTTGAGTCCCGCCTGCTGTTGCCTTGGCAGGGGCAGACCAAATGATTTCTCAGGCCACGTAAGGCCTGTGGGCGGGACGTTCCCCACCCCTGCGCCACAGGTATGGGTTATCATAGGTAACTTGCTTGAGAACTTTCTTAGCTTATTCTTATCAATAATGACAACTCCTTATTATAAAAAGAGGAGATCCGACCAGATCACTGTTGATCGGTCCAACTCTGCCGTGTTCTGGCTCCTGGGAGCTTTAAGGTCGAAGTCCAGCCACAAGAGAAGGTTTCAAAGGCTTAGAAAGAAAGCGAGTCGCCAGCCAAGGAGGCATCACTAAGGATAGGCCCTGGGAAGGCCACAGAAAACAGAGACTTCGCCAGCTCCCCCAAGATGCCACCTGGCTCAAGACAGCGTGACCAGGCATATCTGGGTGTGGTGGCCAGTCCCCAAGATGGCCCCAGTGATTCTTGCCTCCTGACATCTTATGTCTCCTCCCACCCCCAACCTGCCCCAACACATACACACACACACAAGGAGAGGACTCGCCAGAGGAACTAAGGGGTTGCTGCAGAATTGATGGTGTGTGACTTCCACGCTAGGTCTCCCTATTGAATCACTCTCCCCTCACCCCTTATGGAAAAAAGTATGTAGGCTCCTTAAAAAATTAAAAATAGAACTACCATCTGACTCAGAAATTTCACTTCTGGGTATTTACCTGAAGAAATCTAAAACACTAATTTGAAAAGATATATGCAGCAGTATTTATAATAGCCAAGATATGGAAGGAAACTAAGTGTCCATCAAGGGACAATTGGATAAAGACGATGTGGTACATAGGTATATACAATGGAACATTATTCAGCCAGAAAAAATGAAATCTTACCATTTGTGACAACATGGATGGACCTAGAGGGTGTTATGTTAAGTAAAAGAAGTTAGGAAGAAAAAGACAAATACCATATAATTTCACTTATATGTGGGCTCTGAAAAATAAAATAAATAGACAAACAAAACAGAAATAAACTCATAGATACAGATAACAAACTGATGGTTGCCAGATGGGATCGGGGTTGAGACAATGGGTGTAAAGGTGAAGGGATTAAGAAGTACAAATTTCCAGTTATAAAAACAGTCATGGAGATATAAAATACAGCATAGGAAATATAGCCAATGATATTGTAATAACTAGACTGAATCGCGGAGATCACTTTGTAAGGTCAATAAATGTCTAATCACTATGTTGTATAGCTGAAACTAATATAATAGTGTATGTCAACTGTAATTGAAAAATAAAAATAAGATTTTAAAATTATGACTTCCCCTCTTTAGCCCATGCTATTTTGAACACTGAAAAGTGTCTTCACAAATGCTCATCCAGTGTCATAAAAAGTATTCCAGTGTCATAAAAAATATGTTGATTTGATCTGTGCAGCATTGTTGAGTTAATTTACTCACTGGCAACGATGTGATTCCCAGGGTTCCCTGGGCCTGCCCGATGTGCCGAATGTAACTGACACTTGCACTAATAGCAGCCGAGGGCCTGTGACCTACTTGGTGCTGCCTGGACTTCAAAGTTTCCCAGAGCTTTGGCATCCGCCCCAAAAGTAATTTTCCCAAACAAAGACCAAGGAACTTCCCCCAAGAGATTGAACTCCACATGGAAAAATAAATATTGAAAATAAGAAGGGGAAAAAATGTAGTCCCCACCCCCAAAGAGGATTTCTAAAAATTAGTGCCAAATATTCAGTGAAAACCCTGCAAACCACAATGTTAGGGAAAGATATAGAAGAGTGTGATAGTTCTGCTGAAAGAATGAGAACCCTGAAAAGGCTTTGCACAAACTACTTTGTGAATATTTCTTGTAGATTTTATTAGTCTGCATTTAACACACATGAGAATTAGGAATGAGATGTAGGCCTAAATATTTCTGCTGGGACTTCTGGTTCTTTGGTGCATGGTGGTGAGCCAACAGGTAGGAATGGACAGTGCACAGAGCCAGCTGAAGTCCCCGAGAGGCACCCAGCAGGTGGCAGAGCTCCAAGGCCATCTTGGTTGATCAGCAGTCTAGGACACTCACTAATTGCATCATCTGACACTGATAACACCTTGTGTTCCTAGAAAGAGGTACCCAGTAATAACAAACAACTAAGAAATGGGTATGCTTCCTTGAAAATGGATAATAATGAACACTTTCGAAGTTATAAAAAAAGGTTGAGCCAACAAAGGGAGGTGCTAGAACTGGATTATTATTATTTTGGTAATTCTCACCAGAGGATATTTTTTCCATTGCTTTTCAGAGAGAGAGTGGAAGGGAGAGAGAGAGACAGACAGACAGGGAAACATCGATGTGAGAGAGACACATCGATTGGTTGCCTCCCGCAGGTGCCCCGACAGGGGCAGGGGTCGAGCCTGCAACTGAGATACATGCCCTTGGCGGGAATCAAACCCAGGACCCTTCAGCCCAAGGGTCGATGCTCTCACCACTGAGCCAGACTGGCTAGGATGTAAAACTGGATTAGTTATAAACACAGAGATAATGTCTTTCTGGTTACAGTTTAATGCCCATCACCTGGTGCCCCATCTTTGTGACCGAAATAAGCAGGGATAAGGCGGGTGCATGTTATTATAGGTGGATACCATGTGCTGAGAGGAGACTATAGAAATGACTCATAAACTCCCTGAGGGGAAACTATTTTTAGTCAAAAAGGATCTAGCTAAATTGAACCACTGAGTCAACTGTTCTTTTTGATTTTTTTAGGTACGAAAACCCAGCAATTGGCCTCTGGGCGAAGCTAAAGCTAGACTCCTAATCACTGTTATATATGTATAATTTTCTACAGTCCATTCTGTGGAAAGTCGGTTTGCTTGCCAGGCTGCCCTGCCTGTAGCATTTCACTACTTCTCTGCGGTACTTAGATGGCAAACAAACCTGACAGTGGTTTGCAGTTCACGCAGAGCCCGAGAGCACCCAGCCACCCCGCGAAATGTCTACCATTAGAGTGGGGATACCTCCAGCAATATTAGTCAGAGACACTTATGTAAAAGTCACTCTCGGGGAAGAAAGGGCATCAACCCCTTTTCTAAATACAGGTGTAGATGGGAGACTCAGGAAAGGTGGGGAGGAAGAGTGGGCCTGTCAAGGTGCCTACGGGTTAAAGGGGAGAGCCCCAGAGAGGTCGCAGGATACGGGACGGAGTGAGTTAAGGGCAGCCCAGACAGTTTTGCCAAGGGCAAAACTGAATCTGAATGCCATGGCCTCCAGGGGACAAGGCACCCTGTGACCTACGTTCAAGATGCCCCTGTGTTTCTTCTCCTGGTTGGGTGGATGACATCACTGACAAGCCATCTTCAATTATGTCAGGAGTTTCAGGGGCACGTAGAGATAGCAATGGAATTTAGAAGGGCTAAAAGGTAGTTCTTCTTGGGATCCGTTCCCAGTTTTATCCCTGACTCACAGGGTGACTTGATTATAGCCATGGTTATTAGGGTGATTTTATGAAGATTGATACAAAGCTTGAGATTGGGAGGTCAGTCCAGGACCTCTCCTTGCTTAGTATCTGAAGAAAATGTAAACTTTCTTTTTGATACAACTAAAGAGGATGGTGGATAGAAAACATATCAAAACCTAAGAGGAGTGGAGTTGGAAATTTTGATGAATTTCTCTCTTAATTTTTTAAAATTTATTGAGGTGAAATTATATAACATAAAATTAACCATTTGGAAGTGAACAATTCAGTGATGTTCAGTACAGTCACGATGCTGTACAACCACCCCCTTCTACCTAGTTCCAAGACATGTCCAACCCCCTGGACTCTAGAGTAAAACCCCAGACCCAGTAAGCAGTCACTCTCTAGGTCCCTCTCCTTCCAGTCCCTGGCAATCATTGTTCTGTCTCTATGGATTTATCTATTCTGGATATTTTGTGTAAATGGCATCATAAAATAGTGACCTTCTGTGTCTCGCTTCTCTCACTTAGCATAATGTTTTTGAGGTTCATCCATGTGGTAGCATGTATCATTACTTTAGTCCTTTTGATGGCTGAGTAATATTCCATTGTCTGTACATATCACATTGTTTATCCATTCATCTGTTGATGAAAATTTGGGCTGTTTCCACCTTTGAGCTATTGTGCTCCCCTTTGAAAAATTCTACCTCCCTCTCCCTACCCTTCCTCACATATACTCCAGGGGTTAATTACAATTTAATATCCTAGAAGCCCTTTGTGTGTGTGTATAATTTCTATATAATTTAAAAATTACCTCTGAAACATGTCCAGATGAGAAACAGTAGCAATCTTTGACACTTAAAAGATACAATAGCGATCAAATTTATTTTTTTAAAAAAGTTTTTATTTATTTTAGAGAGAGAAAAAGAGAGGAAGAGAAAGACAGAAGCATCAATGATGAGAGAGAATCTGGTCGGCTGCCTCCTGCATGCCCCCTACTGGGGATGGAGCCTGTGACCTGGGCATGTGCTCTGACCAGAAATCAAACCGTGACTTCTTGGTTCATGGGCCAATGCTCAACCACTGAGCCACATCAGCCGGGCAATCTTTGACAGTCTCATTGGTAACTCGTCTGTATCTCAACAATCTGACACTAAAATTCTATGAGTGCTTCTCTCAACACCCAGGGGAAGGAGGCATCTGGTAGAAGGATTCCATGTGCACAGTATTACATCTTTTCATGAGACAGAGCAAACAGCAGAATCCATTGGCTCTTAAGCCTAAAATCAGCATTTAAATTTCACAAGGATGAAATAAAAGAGACCATTAAAAAAAGACATCTAAACCATAGCTAAAGTAGCTGACAGCCAGCAAGACCTGAAACAGCGATTTTCAAAGTGAGTTCCCATGCCGGCCCCACCAGCAGCAGGGGCGCCCGGAAACCTGTTAACAATCCATATTCTCCCTCACCCCTCTCCGGAAAACTAACTCGGTCACAAACTCCAGGGGGTGGAGCCCTGTTGAAATTGTGTTGTAGCAACTTTTCCAAGTGATACGATGCAGGCTAAAAGTTTGATATAAAAATGAGTGGATTGCTCTTGATTTGATACCTGGGTTCTTAAAGTAATGATGTGGGATATTTATTCAGCTGAAGGACATTCTTTTCATCAGGAGTATTTGAACATTAAAAGTGGGCCTATAGAACTTGCCAAAATAATTAATTGTGTTGACTTCTTGTTCTCCAGGGCTAAGAGTGTTTTCATGAGGATTTTTGGAAGAGCAAATGTAATCTACGCATTGTGAGAAGGAAAGGAGCCAAACAAATTAATGGGGCTAGAAAGGGCTTTTCTGCTGGGACGGCTGCCATTGGAGGGTGGCCTGCAGCGTGTGCGTATTAAATCCGGCCATTATGACTCTGGTCCAGCATTTGTGGGAAGAGAAAGAAGTTCAGAGGATACATGTCCTGGGCCGGAGAAAGGGGCTTGCTGTTGTTCCAAGAAAGAAAATTTTTATAGCAGGACTTTGTTTTGTCTATTTTTGTTTAATGTATGGATTTTATTTTTTTTAATATTTTTATTAATTTTTAGAGAGAGAGGAAGGAAGAAGAGAGAAACATCAGTGTGAGAGCATAACGTCAATTGGCTGCCTCCTGCACGGCCCCTGCTGGGGATCGAGCCTGCAGCCCAAACACGTGCCCTGACTGGGAATTGAACCGGCAACCCTTCGGTACATGGGACGAGGTCCAACCAATTGGGCCACACCAGCCAGGGCAATGCATTGATTTTAAAATATATTTTTATAAGTAATATTTTGAAGAAATTTAGGGAGCTATCAAAAGGGTAAAGGGGCTCAAATATATGGTGATGGAAGGAAATTTGACTTTGGGTGGTAAACACAATGCAATATACAGATGATGTACCATAGAATTGTACCCTTGAAACCCATATAATTTTATTAACCAATGTCACCCCAATCAATTTAATTTTTTAAAAAAAGAAATGCCTTTGCATCGTTACCCAACACACATATACACGCGTACCTGAAGCAGGGGTTCCATGAAACAGCCCTGCCCCGCCCCTCAGGCAGTGCATTCTGATAGTTTTCTCTTCTATTCAGTTCCATTTCATTATTTTTAAAAGGTGGTCACCACTCACTAAGTTGCTTTTATGGCCCACTAATCGGGTGTGGCTTTCAACTTGAAAAACACTGGTCTACAATATTCTGATGAACAGAATAGTTCCAGAGACACAGAAGCATGAAACAGACGGATGAAACTCAGAGGGAAGGTGGGGGTGGGTGGGTGGGCGGGTGGGGAGAGATTAACCAAGAACTTACATGCATATATGCAGAGCCCATGAACCCATGAACACAGACAGTAGTGTGGTGAAGGGGAGGGGAGGGGCGGGCGCAGGGTAGAAGGGGTCAGTGGGGAAAAAGAGAGGACATCTGTAATACTTTCAACAATAAAGATAAATTAAATAATAACAATATTCCTTTTAGAACACTGGGAGTTAAATAGAGTTTTGTGCACAGGCCTGGGACGCTAACCATCATTTATAACATTATCCCGCTGCAAAAATGTATTCTTATTTCCAAACAACTGGATTAGAATCTAATTTCGGGGGCTCTATCTGTCGGAAGCCGGGGACTGCCGAAGTCTAAATGAGGAGCCTTTTTATGGTAGGAGTTCATTTAGATGGAAACAAGGAGAAGCCGACAGCTCCCCAAAGTCTTCCTGAAGTAATCCTAATGAACTCATCTGCTTGGAAACAGCTTATCAGGAAGCAGTCAACCTTAGCATTTATGCAACTTCTCCTTTTGAAAAAAATTGAAAAAGAACTTGATTTGAATTTCCAAAGACAGCACAGAGGCAATTCATTTTCCCATAACACGTGGATTGGAATTTACTTTCATGTGTTTGCTATAAAATACAATTCTGCAGGTGCCTGAAGGGTTTTATGAAATCTACCGGGTTTGCTCCTATAGTTCCAGTTCCATCTTAGGCAGGACCTTTCCCATCCTAACTGCTCCTGCTGGAAAGAAAGAGCTAAGCAGTTTGGGAAATATTTCCCTATCACCCAAGCTTCATCAAAGCGACACTTAGGAACTTACAGAATATCATTAAAAAATGACAGAGCCTGGCCTTATTTTTAGGGGCTCCCAAGTCTTTTTACTCTATTTTATGTAGATTTGAACATTAATCTAATCCAATGAACTCTCAACTGTATGTGTATCAGTAGTTAACCTCAGGCTTCTTGCAGAGGCCTAGAAATTAATCATTTTATGAAATTATTTCAGAAAACACTGGAGTTTGGAAGTACATGGGTGTATCGTACCAATTTTTATCACTTTTAAAGTTTAATCTATTATCATTTACTTTTTTCTACCCCTCAAAAGTAAAAGGACATATAGCTTCTGATTGAGGTCGCAGCACTAAGTGGTGCAGAGACTTCAGCTTCTGGACCAGCTGCTGGAGACTCCAGGAGGCTCCAAGCACAACCCAGGGCCTCCCCTTGAGGAGTCCATAGGCCTAAATGTCCCCAAACTACATTTATCCCACCTCTTCTGTCCTGATTCCCCCTGTGAGAGGGCAGTGAGGGGTCCTATGCCTCACGTGGGTGGTTTGAAGAAAAGACTTCCAGCATCTAAAATCCCCTTTGTTCCATCATCAGCCCTTTAACCTTTCAGGCTGTGATCTTGGGCGAGTTTCTCACTCTTCTAGGTAACCTTCAGTTTCCTCACCTACAAAGCAGAAATCAATGCACCCACATACGATGGGGACAAAGAGAATTCACGTAGCTGATACGTGAGAAGAACTTATGATAGCGTCTGGCACATGGTAAGCTGCTCAATAAATACTACTTCTTTTCCATTCCCTTTAGTTTTCCAGTCTCATTTTAAAAGAAAAATTTTTTAAAATATACTGTTGGGGCTTCCAGTTCAAGGTGGAGCGTGGGCACTGGTGTTTGCTCTCCCCCCCTTGCTCTGTCCCTTTGGCCACGGCACCCACTACCCTTGCGATCCAATGAATGGCAGTGAAGGAATAGCTTCACGACAGCGGAGAGAGCGGGAGCCGGGCGACCACTGCGCCACCAGTGGAGGAAGGACCAGCTCTGACTCCAGCCTCGCCAGGCCCCAGGTCAGGAAGGGAAACAAACGCAGTTGGGCACTAAGGCAAGCGCTGGCTACGACCAGGCTCCTCTGAGTGGCAAAGGAGTCAAGACTTTGGACTTGCCAAAGGGGACAAGAATCCTAGTACACGGTGTAACAACAGAGTACTGGTTTTTCAACTTTAAGAATCGACTTGTGGCAGATTTCAGTATAATTACGGAACAGAAAGTTACGTTGTCAGCTTGACTTGAGGTCGTATACGCATGAAGAGCAGGCCTTTGGAGCTAGGGTGCCTGGATTCAGGTCCCAGCAGCGGGGTCTCATCGAGATGGCCGTCAAGTTGAGACAGTGTGACGGGTGCAGATCCGGAGGAATGCATTCCAGGCGGTGGGAACAGCAAGCGCGAGGAAACCGAGGCAGGAGTAAGCCTGGTGGGTTTGAGGAGCAGGTCTGTCCCTCGGTGCGGGAGAGTGATAGAATATGAGGTCAGAGAGGGTGGAGCTGTGGCCATTAAATAACAGTAAGATCAAAATCCAACAGGGATGAATGAACAAGCAATGTTTTCAATAAGCCAAGAAGTAGCATGTTACCTAAAGGTGTTCAAGTAGCTACCAGGAGAACAAAAGAGGAGAGCCGTTCGCGGCGGCGGACTCAGAGCTGGACGGGAGGCAACGGAACACTTTGTGACGACAGGCCAATGGCAAAGAGAAAAAGAGAACATGTGCCTTTAATTGTACTTTGATAAAAGGAAAATTAAATAAAAAACTCTCCAAGTGGGAAAAAAAAAGTATCTGTTTGCCACGCAAGTGATCATAACAGAATTTGCACAGCTGTATGCCCCTGAAGTAATTCCACAGCAGATATGTCCCAAGTGGACTCTTTACCTTTGAGATTTTGCATTTCTTTGAAAAAGGCCTTTCCATGCTCCTGGTCTTTTCTTGCAAATGAATCCATCGCTTCCGCTGGTGTGACTCCATGATGACGACGGTTTCGGTCCTGAAACACCCCGATCCTCCAGGCTCCCAGAAGCCACAGGTCGGACACCAGCAAAGAGGAAGATACAAAGGAGCAACTTAAGAGCCAAAGAACGAGAAGGGTCTTGAACCTCACAATGCCCGCGTGAGGCCCGAAGAAGGAGGCCAGTGCCTCTGGCTAGCTGGCAGCACCTTCTCACAAACCCTCAGGAAATCACGATCGCCTCCAGAGGCCGTGCGACATCCCACGTGCCACTGTCCTGCTTTCATAGAATAGACAAGAAACAGGTGAGCTGAGAGGCTAACCACCACTCAGACGCTTGCCTCCGAGTTACCTAGGGGCCAAGCCAGGTATCCCCCTTTTGATTCAGAGCCGAAGATCTGTTTGCCGGACAAGCACGGGAAAGATAAACACAACATTCGGAGCTGTGGTTAAAGAGGATCAGATAGAGGTCTGGTTAGAGAAGGGGAAGCAGGTTGATGCAATGATGTCGTCGATGTTCCAGTGAGGTGGTGAGTTTCAATTATTGTGCTTCATTATCTATATACAGAAAGGATATATGTTTTGTATGGGTCAGATATTACCAATACATTTTTAAAGAAAAAAATACACGTTGCCTGAGAGACATCTATTGCATTACCCTACAATATCATTCCAGTTCTTTTTAAAATATATATATTTTTACTGATTTCAGGGAGAGAGAGGAAGGGAGAGGGAGAGAGACAGAAACATCAGTGATGAGAGAGTCATTGATCGGCTGCCTCTTGCACGCCCCCGACTGGGGATCGAGCCCCCAACCTGGGCATGTGCCCTGACCTGGAATTGAACTGCAATCTCCTGGATCATAGGTCGATGCTCAACCGCTGAGCCACACCGGCCAGGCTCATTCCACTTCTTAATAACACTAAGTTAGTTCTTCCTTTTTTACCCATCTTTTAAGTTCTTCCACAAACATTTTAGCGCTTCAAGAAACCCTGCGTAGAAGTATAACATCAATTCTAATGTTCCCACAAATAAAATAACCCTAAACAAGCAAACAAGAAATCCTGTGTGGGTTATCGTGGAAGAATGGGGACTGGAGTCAAACGCACTCGAGTTCAATCCCTGTGACCTCTAAAACTCTCAGGCCAAGTTTCAGCTGCTGAATTTTATTATTACAGCCACTTCTTCCCCCACTGCACTTGGTCATATGCCTTGTTCTTGACTGTGTCAGCAGCTACAGTGTTTCACAGAAAAGCACCATCGTCCTATAAACTCTAGTTTGGAGAGTGGTATGTACTGTGGTCAGGACCGACCTCAGAGAAACAATCATTTTGGACACAAAGAACGCCACAATTCCTTTTCCATGAGCAACTGTACCCGTTCCCATGCTGAATCCTAGATCCAGGACCTCAACCTGGGCTGCCCTTGGACCTCAGTTCGCCCAGCTAGGAGAGGCCAGCATGGAATGGAGGCTCAGGCTGGCTGACATCCAAAGACATGACTTGAATGTTCAGAGGATCGTCAGTGGAAGAAGTCTTGCTAAGCCTAGATGGTGATTTGCGCTAAGAGGCCTATAATCTAATAAAATATGCACTGAAACTCAGGCAGCCACAGTCCTTGTAGGCTGACTCCAAGGTTGAACATCAACAATCACTCCCAACCTTGTGTGTGGAGTCTATTTCCTCTTTTGGAATCTGAGCCGGCCCTGGAATTTGCCTTAGTCTACAGAATACAGCCGAAGTCACCTAGTGACATCTCTGGGCCTAACCTGTAAGATGCCTGATAGCTTCCACTTTTACTGTCTTGAAACCTTGGGCCTCCAGAAAAAGAGGCCCAGCTACTTAAGTGGAGAGATTACCTGGGGATAGGAGGAGAGGGGCCGGGCAGGCTTGGTCAGGTTTGTTCTGGAGGCTACAAGTCCAAAGTCAAGGTGTGTGGGCAGGGTTGGAGTCTTCTGGAAGTTCTAAGGCTGAATCCATCCCTGGCCTCTTTCAGGGTCTCATGGTTGCCAGGAAACCTTTGTGCCCCTTGGCTTACAGCTGCCTCCCTCCAACCTGCCTCTGTTGTCACGGGGCATTCTCCCTGTGTGTGTCTATGTGTCCCCTTCTCTTCTCACTAGGATACCAGTCATATTGGATCAGGGCCCACTCTACTCCAGCATGACCTCATCTTAACTAATTAAATCTACAAAGACCCTTTTCCAAATAACAGCACATTCTGAGGTTCTGGGTAGATACGACTTTGGGGAGGTAATATTTAACCCAGTTCAGAAACTGAAAGGTTAATGCTGGTGATGCATGGGCAGGCTAAATAGCCATTTTAGACAGCAAATCAAAAAAATTGAATTTATTTAAGGAAAAGGGGATGGGAGATGGGGATATCCAAAGGGTAGGGCTACACAGATTGGTCCATGATGGCAGCAAAATATACTTGGGACAGTGAAACAAGGAAGAGCACAGAAGCAGCAGGAGAGCCTGGCTGGGCTGCTCTGGCTCCCTGAGGTCAGAGAGAGAGAAGGGGCCTTGGAAACAGGTTCAGGGGGTAAGCCTGGGACCAGCTGTCACTGCCCATTGCTCCCCTGGTTGCAAATCTCATGGGGTCCCCTCGGAGGGAAGAAGGGGGATGGAGATGGTGCTGGCTTGCTGCCCTAGTAGGGATTGTGCCCTGGGTCCTCTGTCCTGAGCATATTTATCTTTCTTGCAGGTGGAAATCCTAGGGGAGGCCTCAGGGGAGGGTCTCAATAGAACACTCATCAGCTTTCCAGGGGTGCTCTTTCGGGGTCGTGGTCTCCACTGATTGGTGGGTGCCAGGGCAGGGGGTCACTAGCCAACGTATCTGGTCCTGAGGCAGCCATAGCCCCACTTGTCTGGTTTTGCTGTTTTTCTGGGCCTGGAGCTGAAATACAGCTGAGGCCTAGATATTATCTTTAGGGAGGAAACGCTCAGGGGTCTAAACGCTTGGCCAGCCATAGGCTGGGGGAGGACAGGTTACCCGGGGACAAGGTTCTTGTTTTCCCAGTTTTGCCCCTTGCTAGGCGTCTGGGGCTTCCTGCCCGGGTGAGTTTCTGTGCCTGGCCCATTGTCCTTGCTCTGCTCATGTGTCTAACAGAAACCATCTGACCGTCCCCACCCCAGTCACGCCTCCAGGAGAGATGAGTGGGACGACCCAAAAGACCTTCTCTGTTGTGCACCCAAAAGGCAAAATCAAAAGCAAATGAAATGGGGTTTTGTTTTGTTTTGTCTTGTTTTTTGTTTTTAAGCCATACATTTTGAGCTGGTTTGTCACATGGTAGCTGTAACCAGAACATTAGGGAGGTGATTCAACTAATCACTGACTTAAATTACTAACAAAATCCTGTTAACATGTAAATAAAATTACCAGGAAAGGGGTGGAAGCACTGTGGTTTCTGCAAAAAGCTACGGTAACTTTTATGAGAGTCCTCCACGTGATTTCATTACATTGCTTTTCTTCCCCCAGGGGTTTCTGAGAGGTGATTTCCTGTTTAAAATGAGAAGGGAAAAAAAGGGGGGGGTTCTATGCCTCAAAATGACCGTGAATTGCTGAGTAACGTGGAAGGAATGTGAGCAGCTCTGTACCGGGGCTTTGTTTCTCCTGGAGGACAGAGGATTTTACTACATTTCATAGCCCCCGGGAAGAAAACAGAAGAGAATTGATCGCCACAGCTGCCATCCTGCTCTCACAAGGTGTGGGATGAAAGGAGACCTGCCCCCGGCCAGGGTTCAGTGTTTCATCTCTCACCTCAAGTTCAAGTCTCCATCTTCCGAGAGCTCGGCGTCATTCCGGATGAAGCGAGAGGGATGCCGCCCATCTCCCCGACCCCCAGAGCCTGGGCAGGATGACAAACAGCAAGCGGCGGTCCCTTGTGGGCCCAGAGGCGTGGAGACCTGATAGAAAACTGCTGAGCAAGAAAACAGAACTCGAGGGGAGAAATTCTCCGAAATGGGGTGGATCGTGCCTATGGTGGTCCACTGGGAAAATAATTACAAATCTTCATACAGGGACAAGGGCAGAGTAGATGCACATTTAAGTCAAAAGCCCTGGCCAGTTTGGCTCCGTGGTTAGAGAGTTGGCCCGTGCACCAGAGGGTCTCGGGTTCGATTCCCGGTCAAGGGCTCGTACCTGGGTTGCAGGTTCGATCCCCAGCCCTGGTTGGAGCTGATGTAGGAGGCAACCAATCAATGGGTCTCTCTCACGTTGATGTTTCTCTCTCTCCCCTTCTCTCTCATTCTTCCACTCTCTCTAAAAATCAATACAAAAAATATCTTTGGGTTAGGATTAACAAAACAAAAAAAATTAAGACAAAAGAAAGGGGTCTTTTCCACTTACCAGCTACGAACATTAGGAAAGTTCCCTGCACCACTGGGCATTTCAGGTTCTCATTCAGAAGACGGGGGATAATAATATCCTACTTTTTTTTAGAAGGTCATTGTGAAAAACATAAAATTATAAATGTGAAAGCACTTTGAACACTTCAAAAATACACGACGAAGATAAGGTTTCATTAGTACTATTCAACATACATGTAAGCGTGGGAATAATATTGTCTGCAGTGCCCATTTCAGGTGTGGCTGATGAAAAGGGACGGCTCAGGAAACCCGGGGACAGCGCCGGTGATGGCAGCCAGTGTCAGGCTCCCGCTTCCATGCAGCCCTGTCCAAGATTCCCAGAACTTCCTATTGCAAGACACTTCCTCTACCCCTACACTTGGATTTACAACAATGATAATTATTTGCAATACGTGAGCTTCCAGTTCAAGCCCTCCGGGAAAACCACCCTCCTGGAATCTCCACACCAGGCTCACCCCTCGCTTCCTATTTACTCTCAAGTCAAAGGCAGACCAGACCATTGCCAAGACGAGGCTGGTGTCCAGAGCACATGTTTTCTCTTCAGGGTCTTTTATAAAATATGTTTTTATTGATTGATTGATTTTTTTTTTTTTTTTAGAGAGAGAAGAAGGGAGAGGGAGAGATAGAAACATCAGTGATGAGAATAATCGATCAGCTGCCTCCTGCACGCCCCTTGCTGGGGATCGAGCCCAAAACCCAGGCATGTGCCCTGACCGGGAATCGAAACGGGACCTCCTGGTACATAGGCTGATGCTCAACCGCTGAGCCACACCGGCCGGGCTCTCCTTAGGGTCCTGATGACCAGCCAGTTTGGCATCTTACGAGATGATGAGGGGAGAGAAGGCTAAATCTATTGCTGTGCACGACCATAAAGGTCTCTTGACATTCGGACTTCCAAGCAAATCTAAAAGAAACTAACGAAGTCCTGTTAACTTTGAGCGAGACAACTTACAAAAGTTATGTCATCCTTTCAATACCATCTTCTAGTATTGATAATATTATTTCCCCCACTTATAAATAAGATAGCTGAAGGTCGAATCGTCAGTGACTTGCCTGAGGCCGTAGAGCTGAACCGAAGTAGAGGCAGAACGTGACCCTGGGTGGTCTGACTCCAGAATTTCAGCCTTGTTGTTACACAACACCTTGCCCGGAACCCCTGTGTGAGACGTGTAGAAATGAGGGTGACGCTTACACGTTCCTTCCACACTTGGCTTGCTGGCGGCTCTTCCACCACCTGGGATAGCACACAGGCTGAGGCTTGTCTGTTCTTTGGGTGGAATCCAGATTTTCCTTCTTTTCCTATAATATATACGAGTTCTTCTCCCCCCTCCCTTTTTTTTGGTTACAAAATTCAAATTATTAGTCCTTCTGTATTCAATCTAATGATTTCTTCAGTGATGGTTACTACTGAAGTCTAAAATCCTAAGTATGACATTTGAGACTCTCCATGAGCTGGTCCCCTCGAAATTGCTGTCTCATGTCCCCTCGTCTCTCCTCATTTGCTGGAGGCACGAGGCAAACAACATTCAGATCACAACCTGTGGGTCCCATGACTACGTATTTGCTTACGATGACTTTTCACGTGGAATAATGTTCCCGTCTAGGATGAATTCTTGGCAATATTTCAAAAAGTTGTTCATAGACATTAAGCAGTTACCTGGAATAACTTCCTAAGCTAACTAAAACATTAAGTTCTTGGCTTTTGGCCAAAAATGCTAACTCAGTCTGAGAATACTGATCATCTTGCTTGATGATCAGCTCTGATTACCAGTAATGCACGGCTTTCCCCGTCAAATTGATAAGGAAAGTAAGTCTTGGTAAATGCAAATTTATTTATAATGATAAAAATCTTTTGGAAAACATGGGATGGGGGAGAGGGTAGTACTCCTTGGAGATAGAAAGCTTAGGAATGAATTGACTTACAATTGTCTTTTTTTCCCCCCCAAGATTTTTAAATTGATTTTTTAGAGAGGGACAGAGAGAGAAACATCCAAGTGAGAGGGAAACATTGATCGGCTGCCTCCTGCACAAACCCTACCGAGGACTGAGCCTACAACCTGGGCATGTGCCGACTGGGAATCGAACTGGCGACCTTTCTGTGCATGGGACGTCACCAAACCAACTGAGCCACACCAGCTGGGGCAACCTATAGTTGTCTTTATTCTAGTTCACTTTTCATATTAAAATCTTTCATGTTTTTGGCAACTCATATTAAATGCTTCTTCCTCCATGGAATCTTCCTCTATATTATCAGAAAGAAGAGATCTTTCCTTGCTTTTGATCCTATAACATGGAGTATTTGATGTTCTTTTTTTTTAAATATTTTTTTTTTTATTTCAGAGAGAGGAAGGGAGAGAGAGACAGAGATAGACACATCAATGATGAGAGCATCATTGATCGGCTGCCTCCTGCATGCCCCCTGCTGGGGATCGAGCCCGCAACCCAGGCATGTGCCCTGACCGGGAACCGAACCTTGATCTCCTGGATCATAGGTTGATGCTCAACCACTGAGCCATGCTGGCCAGGCTATGTTGTTCTTACTCACTTGTGTATTTTCTTGGTTCTAAGATGCTATTATCATTTGCTTCATGATTCTATATACCACAAAGCAAGAAAAAACCAACTAAGATATGGCATACCATCTTATTTCAACATGTGAAAAAGTTAAAAAAAAAAGTTACAATTTGATGGATATAGTATTATGAGTAGCTTGCATTTCATTTCCCTTATTGAAATATTAAGAGGGAGCTACTGCGCCTTGTTCATTTCTATTTCCTCAGGACCTTATCCTATGCCTTACATGTGGTATATATTTAATATGTGTGTGCTACAGTAAATTGTTAGCTTAGAATTGTCCTAAAAGACTCCTGAAGCTGAGTGACACTCTTAGTGAAATTTCATAGTCTATTTCTGCCTTTTGCACACATTTATAAATCAGTCTAGCCTGTAAATTCAACAAAGAAAGCATTCGATCCTAACAGCCTCCTTACCTATAAATCAGTTAGAAGTAACATCTTCAGTCCAGCTGGCGTGGTTCAGTGGTTGAGCATCGACCTGTGAACCAGGAGGTCATGGTTTGATTCCTGGTCAGGGCACATGCCCAGGTTGGGGGCTCCATCTCCAGTAGGGGGCCTGCAGGAGGCAGCCGCTCAATGTCTCTCTCATCATTGATGTTTCTCTCTCTCCCTCCCTCTCCCTTCTTCTCTCTGAAATCAATAAAAAGATATTAAAAACAGTAAACATCTTCACTAAAATATTATTTATTAGATTTCTATCGAGCCTTTTATTCAGATAACTTTGGGTGCTGTACAGAGAATTTCATGTCTGCAAATCTTGAACCACTTACTTTTGAAAATTAGGCCAAGGAAGGAAGAGCATAGAGGAGTTAGGGAGAGAAAGAAAAGTCTGTTCAAAACTGACATCGCTTGTCTTTGTCGGTAGAAAATACCATATTCTTAATGAACCAGGTGGATGATGCAGCAGCCAACTATCACTCTACAAATGCTCATAACAAACTAACAGCACGTGTTCGTTTGGTTCATACGGGTTGGCCGGCTGTTCTGCAGGCCTCGGCTGGACTTACCCACGCGTCTGGAAGTTAGCTGGGTGTCAGCTGGTCTAGACGGGCTCGGCTGGAGCCGTTAGACTCGAGCGGCTCTGCTCCACACGCCTCAGTCTCTTCCTGGGACCAGAGGCCCTTTCTTCTCAAGGCCACTGTCAGGCCTTCCCAGGACCTCAGCCCAGGACTCACGCTGTTGCTTTGGGTGCATTCTATTGGCCAAAGCCAGTACTATATCCAAACTAAATATATCCAAACTAAATCAAGAGTCAGGGACGTGTCCCCTCCCTCTTTCGAGGGGCACTTGCAAAGTCGCACGGCAGGTGGCGTAGCTGCAGGAAGGGGTGGAGACAGCTCAGTGACGCACTTCGACCATGTGCGGTAATGACGACGCCCTGCGCATTGGCACCACTTCAGGGTTTATAAAGTACACTCACTAATATTCTCTCATTTGAGTTTACTACTAGACCAACAGGGCTTTACTGAAGAAAAAGAGGGAAACTTGGAGAACTTCAGTAGCTTGTTCAAGACATACGATGCTCAGCGACTGAGGTGGGATGCAATCAGAAGGATCACGTATATTAAACAGATGCGCACTGTTAAGTGATTCAGGCAGAGCTCAAAGCCACCCTGCAATAGTCCGCAGGCTGTCCCAGGGCAGGCACCTGGTTGGTGTGTTTTCGGTAAAGGGCTGGGTCCATTCAGAGAAACAATAACACCGGCTTTATCTTCAGGAACAACCAGCCACACCCGAGGTTTCTGGGAAGTCTGCTCCGCCGGCTTCTGCAGGGCAGACGCGCAGGAGGACCGCTGCTCTGGCGCGGGAACGCATCCGTGTGCGGGGCCGGGCTCCGGTGCAAAGAATGAGGAGCCGAAACCGGGGCGGCACTGGGACGCCCGCGGCATCACCCGCCGAGAAACTGCCTATGGGTTTGCTGCCTTCAGCTGACTGGGAAAAAAAACAGCTAGTTTGGGGTGATGAACTGTAACGTGTTGGAAGTAATTGGTTTAGGAAGGAAGAGGGTGTTCATTTAGAAATATCGATACAGCTGCCCTCCTGGGGGATTAGACAGACACAGAACACCAGAGCTGCCCAGTGGCGTGAGAGCCCACCGTTTCCTTTACCAACTCAAGTATCCCACAGAAAACAATGGCACCTTGCCACCCACTCACTGCTGTTCACACAGAGGGAGAAGGCACGAGTCAAGGCCACCTAATGCAGCCAGGACTGGGTGGGGGTAGAAACCAGGCGCCTAATGGAAGCTCCCAGTGGCCTTCCAATGACCCCACCGATCACATTAGGTCAGTGTCCCCTTCAGCGGAGACCGTCCCTGAGGCTTCCCCACCCACCCCCACCCAGGGTTATGCCTACACTGTTCTTTTGCTGCTTTATGTCAGTTGCAATTGATTATTTATTCATGTGACCGTAATGCATGTTGCATCCTAGACTGTAACCCTTAGGAGGGAAAGCAGTAAGGCTCTGGTTCATCTTCATTCCCTGGGACCCAGAACAGTGCTTGGTCAAATGAGATTGATTTCGCTGAACCAATTATTAGCACTTCTACCTCCCTCCAGCATGTTTTCTGTGACCCAGATGGAGGGGGTATAGGAGAAAGCCTGGGAGGGACATGTTCTTGATTAACTGCCCACCCCCCTTTCCACTGGCTTCTCCTTGAGAGTAAGACCAAAACCCTTAGCATAACCTATGGGGCACTGGGTGGTCATGCCCCTTCCTGCCTCTCTTTCCCATCTCTTCACTTCTCACCACCAAGCTCCAGAGGCAGTGCCCTTCCTTGCTCTTCTTGCAGTTCCTTGAATATATTGCAACCCTGTCTGCCCGGGGTCATTGCACGCATCGCCCCTTCTGCCCTCAACTCCATCTGTGCGCCCCCATGTCCCTTCTTCAGTGGCTCATCTCCCAGCTGCAAGTCAGTCATCATCAGGGAAGCCCTTCCTGACTCCCCGGACAAGGTCAGGCACCCACCCACCGCAGTCTCTCACGGTCACGTGCTACTGCTCTCCGTGGTGGCACAAAGCACAGCTGTTATTTTTCATTTGTTTGCATGACCGTTTAATGACTATGTTTCCCCTGGGCTGCTAAGATCCATGAGGCAGGAACTGTAATGATTTTTGCTTAGCATCTAATGTCCAGGATTTTTGCTCACCGTTGAACACCCAGGGCTTAGCGCTGTGCTTGGCATTTGGTCAGAACTCAATAAATATCTATTAAATGAGTCAGTCAACAAAAGACACACACACACACACCCCTCTCTTCTCTCTTCCTTAGAGATGAGAAACCTAGAGGCAAGAGGTCTGGTTCTAAGAATAACTTTCTATTGGTTATACCAATAAATTTGAATTCAAGTATTTCAATTAAGTATTGTGACTTAGCCAAGACACACGTCCCAACCAACTGTCCATAGTTTCTTTGCTAATACATGGCAAGAATTTTAATTCACCACAGGCTACCCCTTTGGGATCTTATGATTTAAAAAAAAAAAAAAGATACAGCAATATCTTGTCTCCCTAGCAATAGCTTCAGTCAAGGTATTACTTCTTACATCCAAGCCAGTCATTAGTGAGCCTTCTCTTTATAACTCAGACATTTATCACAGTTTATCACTTGTATTTTACACACTCCCACGCACCCCCCCCCCCCCCATGGTCACAGCTTGTTTGCAAAGACTGCTGATGATGCTTCCAAACAAAACGGTTCCCATATGCCCGTGATTCATTTCCGCCTTCCTGCCTTACTTCATTTGTTTTAGAATTGGAGTTTAATTCTGAAGCGGTTGCTATGACAGGAAGTGACTGGGGAGAGGGAGAATTAAAAGAGGGACTACAGAGCTGGGGGGGTGAAAGAGAGGGATGCTGCTTATTAAACCCACAGCTGGGGTCAAAGACTGTTGGATTGGAAACGGCCTTCAAAGGAATACGAATTCCCCCTAGAGCCCTTCCTTCTGGTTTGAAGTAGGGGAATGGGGAAGCCCAGACATGGAGAGAAGGCCTCCCTTCCTGGAATGCACCAGAGCCCCATTGTTGCCGCTACAACCAAAGCCAACATTTGGTTCAGTGGCTCACCAGAGTGACATTTGGAAAAGCGGAAGCATGCTGTCTCCAGAGACTATGAATGAAATCAGGGAATGAGTTCAGCGATTGCTTATTACAATTCAGTGCAGGACCTTTTAATGGAGTAAAATGTTTGTAAATATGAAACTAATGGGATTCATTTATTCCTTCAACAAACATTCTTCAGCATCCATTATGAGCCATAGCCCTTTCTAGGAGACACAACAGTGAAAAAAAATCAGCTGTCCCTGTCCTCACAGAGTTTATATTCTAATGGGGGAGGAGAGACAATTGAACAGCCAAGCAAAAGAATATATGGCAGAATTTAATACGTACCGTGGAGGAAGTAAGAAGGACAGAGGATTAGGACACATAAGTGAGCGAGGTTGGAGGGTTGGTATTTTGAAAAGTGGTCAGAGAAGGTTGTATCTGTCAGGGGAAGAAGTAAGCCACATGGCTATGGGAGGGAGGGAGAGAGCAATCCAAGCAGACAGAGTAGCAAGTGCAAAGGTCCTGAGGCAGGACACAGCTAGTATGATTAAGGAAACATCAAGGAAGCTACTGTTACTAAAGTGGAGTGTAGGAGATAAAGTCAGACAGGTAAAGAGGGGCCAAATTAAATAGGGCTCTCAGTCTATTATGAGAAGGGCGGGTTTTACTTTGATGACATGGGAAGCAACTGAAGGGTTTTGAAAAAGAAATCACATAATCTGACATATATATATGTGTGTGTGTGTATCTATCTATCTATCTATCTATCTATATATATTTAAATATGTCTTTATTGATTTCAGAGAGAGGAATGGTGAGGGAGAGAGAGATAGAAACATCAATGATGAGAGAGTCATTGACCGGTTGCCTCCTGCATGCCCCACACTGGGGATCAAGCCCACAACCCAGGCATGGGCCCTGACCAGGAATCGAACCGTAATCTCCTGGATCATAGGTTGATGCTCAACCACTGAGCCACACCAGCTGGACTTTGACTTATATTTTTAAAGGGTCACTGTGGCTGCTGTGTTGAAACAACACCATAGGGAGTGGAGCAAGGCCAGAAGCAGGGAGACCAGTTAGACAGGAGGCTACTGCAACAATCCAAGCAAGAGATGATGGGGCTCTGAAGCAGGGTTGTTGGAGGAAATGGTAAAGTGTTGTATTGGTTTCCAGGGGCTGCTGTAGCAAATTACCACAAACTTGGTGCTGAAAGTGTTATCGGTGGAAGTAGGCTTCTTGGGGTGTCAAGGGAACCAGGATTTCCTGAGGCCCCAGTGGGAGAGTGAGGTATCATGGAAAGCTTTATTGATGAGGTAACATTAAGGGATTTCCCTTCCAAGGTCCCATCTCCCTCCACCCCATTTTGTCTTTGGTAGGGCTAAGATCAAAGCCACTGCCCAGAGCTTTCGCTCTGTATTAAGGTCCAGTCCCGTCCAGCATCTGGCTAGCTCAGCCTGGTTCCCAGCTGCAGTCCACCACGTGAGGGGTCTGCATGGCCATGGTCCATGTGGCTGCTTAAGGCCACGTGGCTATGGAGGTGCACAGTGAGTGCGGGTTACAGAGAGAGAGGGAGAGAGAGAGGGAGAGGGGGAGAGGGAGAGAGGGAGAGAGGGAGAGGGGGAGAGGGGGAGAGGGGGAGAGGGGGAGAGGGAGAGAGGGAGAGGGGGAGAGGGGGAGAGGGAGAGAGGGAGAGGGGGAGAGGGGGAGAGGGAGAGAAGGAGAGGGGGAGAGGGGGAGAGGGAGAGAGGGAGAGGGGGAGAGGGGGAGAGGGGGAGAGGGAGAGAGGGAGAGAGGGAGAGGGGGAGAGGGGGAGAGGGGGAGAGGGGGAGAGAAGGAGAGGGGGAGAGGGGGAGAGGGGGAGAGGGAGAGAAGGAGAGGGGGAGAGGGGGAGAGGGAGAGAGGGAGAGGGGGAGAGGGGGAGAGGGGGAGAGGGAGAGAGGGGGAAAGGGAGAGAGGGAGAGGGGGAGAGGGGGAGAGGGGGAGAGGGGGAGAGGGGGAGAGAGGGAGAGGGGGAGAGGGGGAGAGGGGGAGAGGGGGAGAGGGGGAGAGAAGGAGAGGGGGAGAGGGGGAGAGGGGGAGAGGGAGAGAGGGAGAGAGGGAGAGAGGGAGAGAGGGGGAGAGGGGGAGAGAAGGAGAGAGGGAGAGAGGGAGAGAGGGAGAGAGGGAGAGAGGGAGAGAGGGAGAGAGGGAGAGAAGGAGAGAGGGAGAGAGGGAGGGGGAAATTCTCTCTGGGATTTTCGCTAGGAATGTAACCAATTGGGCCTTTAGGATTTCATGCCCTTGCAGTGGCCCTGCCCCTCTAGCCAATGATATTTGTTCCCCAGGCTAGACTGACAGGCAAGCATCTTCACTACATCACCCTGACTTCACTGCGCATGTGCCCATCTCTCCCTGTGTTGGACCCCTTCCCCCAGTAAAACAAAAGTTCTGAGCATCCAAGTTGAACAAGACCCAGGATCATCAATTCTAAAGAATGGTACACCTTAGAGCAATCTGAGCCCTCCTTGAACTTCAGAAGCAGATGAAAAATTTCACGTGTCTCATTACTACAGGCTCTGTGGCCCCCAAGAACTAACCAACGACATTATATGGATACTGGCAGAAGAGCAAAGAGAAACAGCCAAACATTTCCAGCTGGAGGGGAATCTACTTAAAAAATATCTGTTATTACTTCAAAATGTACCCAATGTGCTTTCCTCACATGGAGAATCCCAACAGTCTCCGCCACTCTGGGTCGGTTACTGCCACTGTCAAAAGACATCCCCGAACATACCTGCTTTGGGGATTTGACAAGCAGGTCAGAAGTTGCCAGAGAAGTAAGAAGGAGATGACACCTTTGTCATCACAGACTGATGTGTAACCATAACTACTGCAAATGTGCAAACAGTGCGGCCTGGAAAGGGTCCCCAGCCCCCCCATGGACAAGCTTTTAAAGACAGTAATATGGTAAATAGTTATTTCTATATAAATGCACCTTTCCCCCAGCAGCACATATACTCCAACATCACCCAGGCTGTTGCTCGCACTGGAATCTACAAGCCACAGAGACATCCTGCTGAGTTGCTGCGAAGGTCACCTCCAACTCTTGCCCCTTGTTCCTACTAACGACAATGATGGCGATGACGATGCCTGAGAACTGTAGGGGCGGCCTGCCTTTATGTACCTGGTTCTCTTTGCCAATGGTGGCAGCAGGGGGACTGCACGGACTTCATGCTCCTTCTAAGGTGTCACAGCTCCTGAGAGAATGAATCTGCCATCTCAGGACAGGCTTGGACCATCCAGACCATCTGCTCTGAAAAGACTTGGAAATCCCGGCTGGGTGTGGCTCAGCTGTTGAGCGTGGCCTAGGATCCAGGAGATCGCGGTTCGATTCCCGGTCAGGGCACATGCCCGGTGGCGGGCTCGATCCCCAGCAGGGGGCGTGCAGGAGGCAGCCGATCAATGACTCTCATCATTGATGTCCCCCCCTCCCTCTCTCTGAAATCAATAAAGATATATTTAAAAAATAATAAAAATAAAAAGACTCAGAAGAAATTAAAGAACTTTACAAATATTTCAGTTGAAGGAAGTGCCATTTTTAGGCAGTAAGCAGGCAAAACATAGTCTTGACAAAGCTTCAGGAATCTTCTGCTTAAAATTTTTAGAAGTAACTTTATACTCCTTCCTGGCTGTCTCATGACTCTAACAATTCAAGCTGAAAAGCACTGTGCAATAAAGGGCAGTTCTGAACCACATGCCATTTTGAAAATGATCTACCTACAAAGTCACTGCAATTTTCCAAGTAAGAGATGCCACCGATCCTCTCACGGCAACTGCCTGCTTCTCTTTTCTTAGCTCCTTCGAATACAGAGCAAACAAGGCCAAGGTTTGGGGGTCGCTTCCCAAGTAAGGAAGGGGCCATCAGAGGGAGAAAGGAGAAAAGCCTTCATTGATCGCAGCGTACCCCGCTCCCCAGAAAGCAAGTCAATGCGCTTGGCTTCCGGATCCGGAGAAGAGCGCCATCGCCTCTCCACGTGCAAACAGCACAGACGCTAACCAGCTCCAGATGGTCGCCGGGGCAACGGCCACGGAGCGTTCAAGCCCCACACAGACAGGGACAGCCACTGATGGGGCCCCAGGGGGCTGCCGGTGACTGCTGAGATCACTGCCACGAGCCTCCTGGTCTTTGCCTTCCTCCCAGGGTGCTCTCCGGGGCAGCCACACTTCTGACTGGGACAGGAAGGGGGCACTAAGAAGCACCGGAGGAAGGAGAGGAATATGCCATTCTTCTGATGGCTTTAGAGCATTTTTCATTTTTTCTGAGGCTTTTGGGTAAAATGATCCAGAGAACCCTTTGGACTCCACCCCTCTCTTTTTTCGCGTGCTCTCACTGGCCTCTGTCCCCCTGCACAGCCTGAGGAGAAGGTGATTGTAGGGGGTCTCTAACCACCTCATCTCAGGTTCCTCCATCCACCCTCAGAGGGGACACACAGGGGCTCAGTGAAGGGAGATACAGGGAGAGGGAGGGAGGGAAGGATGGTCGGGCAGATAAATGCCCGAAAGGAAGCAAGTTTTCTTTTTCTTTTTTTGTTAATCCTCACTGAAGGATATTTTTTCCATTTTCAGAGAGAGTAGAAGGGAGGGAGGGAGCAGGAGAGAGAAACATCGATGTGAGAGAGACCCGTCAGTTGGCTGCCTCCTGCACGCGCTCCAACCTGCAACCCAGGTACATTCCCTTGACTGGGAGTCGAATCCTCGGCCCTTCGGTGCAAGGGCAGATGTTCTAACCCCCGAGCCACCCTGGCCAGGGCAGAAGTGACTTTTCTTGAAGGAAAATGCATGTGCTCTGTTGACAACCTGCTGAACTGGCTCAAGCTAAAAAAGCTGAATTTGATGAGGTGGGGAGTGGGATGTTGGTACCGGTGACTGCTGCACCCCAGGATATTTTCCAGAGCAAGGCCAGAGCTTCAAATTACCAGTCACAAAAGCCAGAGGATGGGGATAAGGGTGGGGCAACCAGGAATGGGAAGACAGGGCAGAGTCCTTTGCAGGAAAAGGCAGTGACTGGCCTTAAACATCGAAGGCAGCGACAGGAGTCACACACACACATCTGCAGTTCACACCAGTATTCACTGCACTGGGCCGAACGCATGAAGCCAGATCCAAGCCTCACCAGCTGTCTCGTGGGCAGCCTCGGGGAGGAGCGGGGCCACCAGATAAATGAAGGGGACCAGTGAGCCTCCAGTCACACGAGCTCTCAAATGCAGAGACCCCGGGGGTGGCTAACAGGCTCTCACTTCATTATTCTTCCGTCTCAGACCCCGGCGAGTCTGGTCAGCCTCCCAGGTGCTGGGAGCAGCTCCCGCCATCGGACCCACATGAGATGATCTTATGAAGCAGAATGTCAGTTAACATTATACAAGACTCGTGGCTTAACAAAGGAAGGCTTCCCTCCAGGTCCAGGGAGTGTCCTTGTGAGGGTGCCAGGGCCTGCCACAGGCCTGCGGTGGCATGTCTGCTTTGTGCCAAGCCTGGATGAAGACCGGGAGGACTCGTGTGCAGGGCTGCTGTGGGAAAACTCCCTCCCGCGTTCTGGACTAGGCCAGGGGTGCTGCAGAGGCAGGGAGGGTGAGGCTGGTCTCAAGCAAGCCCCTCGGGGCAACAGTGAAAGGACAACCAGACAACACAAGTTCCGACACATAAACACCAAAAATATTGCAGGGAAAACAGAAAGTCTGAGGATCTCTTTACTACTTCCAGGAAAACATGGCAGGAATGTTCCAGAAAGCCAAATTGCCAGCAAGCTTGACATGAGGGAGTAATTAACTCTACCTACAGGTTTACCTGAGGTTATTTTTATAGTCACATGGCAGGTACTCAAATGGAGACTGAGCCTAGTAAATTATGAATTAGCCACGCAGTCAGGAACGCTGCTGAGGATTCTGTAACATTCACCTCCCCAAGTGTACATTCCCTAGAACTGTCATGAGAAATTACCAGGCCACGCCGGGTAGCTCAGTTGGTTAGAGCGTCATCCCAATATGCCGAGGTTGCGGGTTCGATTGCTGGTCAGGGCACACACAAGAAGCAACCGATGAATGCATAAATAAGTGGAACAACAAATCGATGTTTCTCTCTCTCAAAAAATCAATTAAAAAAAAGATTGCTCAAGAAATGATCGCAAACTGGGTAGTTTAAAACAATGGGAATGTATCCTCGCACAGTCCTGGGGACCAGAAGTCCTAAGTGAAGGCATTGGCAGGGGTGTGTTCCCTCCAAAGGCTGTAGGGAGGATCCTTCCTGCCTCTTCCAGCTGCTGGTGGCTCCACATTCCTTGGCTTGTGGCAGCATCACTCCTGTCTCTGCCTTGTCACGTGGCCTTTTCTGTGTCTTCTCTCTCATTAGGACATTTGTCATTGGATTTATGGTCCACCAGGATAATCCAGGATGATCTCATCTCAAGACCCTTAATTCTATCTGCAATGACCCTTTCCCCAAGTAAGGTCACATTCACAGGTTAGGATGGCGGCTGGGGGGGCACCATTCAACCCCCTATACTAAGTGCACTCTGGGCTTCTAGGTCTTTAAAAAGCTTCAAGTGCTTAAAAATAGACAGCCAATATTCACTCCCTTCCTTTGAAAAGGGAGGAAACGCTTCTCCTGTAGCTTTATGTACCGTTTGGAGGACAGCTGACATGTGCCTCACAGTGAACGCTGAGGATCTGGGGCCAGCGTGCCCCGTGCCATTTGCACACATGTAGGCATCTTCAAAAGCACATTTTCCTAATGAAACCATTTACACTTGGTTGTCTGCACACAACTGGAAACGTCTCGTTTTCACCTCAGCTGCTGGGGCCCAGCGACTACATTCTCAGAAGCAAAAAATCCACAAATGCTGTTATGCAGGTTCCAGAATAGAATGTTTAGGGTGAAACTATCCATGTTAAAAAAAAAAAGTCTCATCCTAGTGGGGGGGCCTGGGCAAGTGGTTATAAGCATCCTGTTTCCGTTTTCCCATCTGTCAAGTGGTATAACCTACTTCAGGGGTTTGTTATGAGGGTTAAATAGGTATTTGTAAAGCATTTAGAACAATGCCTGGCACATCGTATGGGCGATGTTTTATCACAATACTTTACAAACCATAGTAAGAAAGTGCACCAAACATTCACATGATACATTTGCAGACACATTCAAAGCACGTATATCAATTAAAGTTCTTGGTGGCAAGGAAGGGAGCTGCAGACAGACTTTTTTAGCAAATGAATGACTTGTGGAGCAACTGGGAAGGGTTAAAAATAAGTGGGAGGGAACCAAGGGAAACTGGGCAACAGAGGCGGCAGCCAAAGGAACCTGCGAGAGCATCGCTGCTCCATTCTGTCCCACTGATGCCGACTGAAGAAGTGTTTAAGGTAAAAGGCACATACAACACACAGTTTCCATGGAGCCTGGGACTTGTCCTCGGCCAGCGTGTTAGAAATGCCAGTGGAACGAACCCTCTTCGTCGGGCAAGGATGTGGTGGAGGGAACCGGAGCCTCTCAGCGTCCCTCGGCCACCAAGGGCTCCTGGATCTCAGGAACGTTCGCTGTTCTGGCCTGAAAATCTTGCAAAGAACTCGGACTGGCTGGACTTGGGTCGGACACGCACCCCTAAGTTTGTCAACAGCGGAGAGGGAAGTCGTCAACCGGCTTGTTTCCCGTGAGAGGCACAGGGTCAGCGAAGTCGCTGCAGAAGAGCGAGCGCCAGGCAGGTGACAGCACAGCCCGGCACCCTCCACGCGCGCCGTGCCGACACGGCCTCAGGGAGACGGACAGTCACGCACAGACTTTCTCACGTGGCTGCGACGGGGTGACAGGAGGAGAGAGAAAGCAGGGACAGGCAGGGATGAGTAAATCAGAAAAAACAGGAATGCGCAAAAATCCAACTAGGAACCAGTCTACAGTGGCGAATCACAGGCCACAAGACAATGTTCGTTGTGAATTTATTTTTCTGGTAAAGGATGTAAACTATAAGGTAATGAAGACCTTGCCCACACTCGACGGGGCTGTGAGAGGTGCGATGACCCGGACGCCCACCTGGAGGTGCGGGGGCTCCCGCAGGAGCGGGTGGGCCGGGCCGGGTTAGAGGCGGGGAACCGTGCCAGCGCCGTTTAGTTCCCACGCCACGGGTGAAAATGAAGTGGTTTTCCAGCTCTCGGAAAAACAAGATCCAATGAAGCATACAACAGCCTTTTCAACACAGTATGACAAACTGGGGATGTGAGTGCAAAAAATCCGCGGGGACGTTTCTGAAGTGTCTGCCAGTCGGGAGGGAGACTGAGGCGGGGCTGCGGGCAAGCGCGTGGGCATTTCTGGCGTGCTGCCATCTCAATGCCTATCCCACGTTAAATCCCTAAGTGCTACAATAAATACACCTGTTTAACCCTGACTAGGTGGTTCTCAAATATATTTGATCAGGGGACACTTTTTATTATGACATCTATTTGGTAAATTATGGACAGGCTGTGGTGACTTTCCTGTTGTTAGGGTTTCTTCCAAGATTTATTCACGTCCATGTGGCACAGCATTGCTTTTTTGTTCAATATTGTCTTAACTCAATATGCCTGCTTTAATTCTTACAGCAATTCCTAATTTAAACAATGTCACTCAGCGAATGTCTTAAGTCTTGATTTGGAAATCCGGTATTCAGAGTCAGAATGAAAAGTAAATGCCTTAAACAGAAATATATTTTACTTAAATCTTCTTTATTTTTTCTGTTCCTCAATATAAAAATAAGCATTTCAAAACACCTTAAGATATTTGATAAACTGAGCAAGAGAAAAAGCCCATTTGGCAAACTCCAGTGATTCTGAGGGGTCCAGACAGTGCAACAAGGCAAGTCTGGGCTGTAGGCGAGTTCCTGCTTTGTAAACTCACACCAACACAAAGCAATATAGAGAAAAAGGCATGTTTCAAAGAGCAAAATAAAGATAAAGCACCGAGCACCCTTTACAATGTCGTAATAAAATATTCATTAATTCCTCTGTGTGAAAATCTGGGAAAAGATGAAAGGCAAAACCAATATAAAGGGAGTTAAATAAGTGTTTATAAAGTCAATTTTCTCTGAGCTGTGAAAAAATTGATCAAAAATCCTTTGAGGCTATGAGAAAGTTCATGGTTCTCTGCCAACGTCATTGTCTGCCACCAACGCCTGTTAGTCATCCACCTAAATTTTATATTGCAGACTGATGCGTGAGGTCTTACATCGACATCAAGGCGTCTTTCTATTTTTTATATTATAATGCTTTTGCTGAGACACCACAAAGTACTATCACAAATAAATTATACTTTGTTATAAATAGAAATTTTAAAAGTCCATACTGTCAAACTGATTTTGAATCTTCTAAATTGTATCTGTTCACTAACCTGCCAATCTAAAAACTTTAGTCATTTGTGGAGGGCTTCCTCGGCATTAATGTGAGTTAGAAATGCTATAACTTAATTCAAAAGCAATTACTTTTTAAAAAATGGGACACAAACCAGTGAACTGGCATACCATGGACAAAAGGCCAACTCTACAGTGACATGCAAAGGTCACTTGATGAAAAAGGCAAATAAAAATTACTCTCAACATATTTTGTCCATAAGAATGTGTCAATTACTTTTTAAAAAATGGGACACAAACCAGTGAACTGGCATACCATGGACAAAAGGCCAACTCTACAGTGACATGCAAAGGTCACTTGATGAAAAAGGCAAATAAAAATTACTCTCAACATATTTTGTCCATAAGAATGTGTTTACAAATATAAACTTAAATTTAATGAGAGGACTTTAGGCCTCTGGGCTAGAATCTCACAACCAGAAAGAGAAGCAATTTTAACTCTGATTCTTATATCATCAGAAAGTTTAACCATGGATTTAAAGAACTCTGTTGAAACAACACGTGGTAAAACCTATGGGGCTAACGGATACTGAATCTACAATTAACAGATACTGAATCTACCATTTTTGCCCATGGACAAGACACTAATACCAAGCATTTTCAACTTTCCTATCTCCAGAAATTCCATGAGAATCCAGAAATTAAAAAATAAATAAATAAAGTGAAGGTCAAATTTGCATCGAGATGGTTGACCATAAAAACCCCAGAAACAGCAGCAAGGTGCTTAACGTTGCTGCACCGGGAGAGAGATGACGCACCCCTGCAAACACTGTTCCTACGGAAGCTTCAGCAAATCTGAAGAGCACATCCTGACAGTCTTTCTGGTGTCACTGCTGAGCAGTTCGAACTCTTTGTGAAACCAGTTCTGAGACTTGATAAATATTTATGGTGCCACCTGGCGATTCCCTTCAAGTTCAGCCACCGCACTGATTCTGGATGTGATCGGGAGGCCCCCTCAGGGGCGTTTCTCTTCTGCGGATACGGGGAGCTGTGCAGCTGGGGAGCGGACCGTTACAGGTGCTCTGAACCATCAGTAAAAGAGCTGCCAGCTCAAGGGAGAGAACGGACATGGAGGATGCTTTACTCTGCCTTCCCACAGCCATCCATAAAAACTATTCGATGCATGCAGAAGCTAAAGAAACGGAAGCTCCTTTATTCCAGGTAACTGTAAGTTCAGAATTCCACATGTACCGTGTACGTTTCTTTACAGGAGCAGAGGGTGCCACACATCAGGAGCCTTCTTCCTGCTGAACCCTGGGCAAGCTTTTAGCTTAAATGGAGACTGAGAAACAGGACCCAGACATCATATGAGATGGCTTTTGGGTTGTCCACATAGTCTGAGTTTCCTTGTTGTGAGCAGCTGCGCCAGGCCGTTGAGAAACACCAGGACGATGGTCATGCACATGACAATCACGTAGTGGCTGATGCTACAGAAGGAGAGAGAGGTGTTAGAGGCGGAGAGCACACGAGGAAAAGCCTAAGGTTCCCCTAAATAACACTTCTAAACGTACATACAAACACACAATTACAAAGGCTGCCAACGACTTTGAAATGGGTATCAAAATGTTCAAAAACAAATCTGTCACAGAAATTGTGGTGAACTTAAGTAATATCTGGAGATGTCTCCAACAACTATAGCATGTTATGAAAATGTCTGGTTGGTATTAGCAGTGACTGTCTCTTTGTTAGCAGTAGAAACTGAATTTCAAAATCTAGCTTTTAGAAAAATAATGTTCCCTAATTCTTGGAACCTCTGACTAATATCCACAGATTCCCCAACATGGCCCCAGGTGAAGAATTCTGACATTTTAGAGCACGCCAGCCTACGCTTTGACAGAAGTTAGAGGCACTCTGACAGAACTACCGGCCACAAAGGAAGAAAAATGTTACCCAAACTCAAATTCAGGGAAGTGGAAGTTTTAGTCAAGGAATCTAAACAAAGGAAAAAACAACCACCACCCACATCTCTTTATTAATCTCAGTGTCAAAGCTGGTTCTCCCTGACTTTCAGAAAAAGACAGAAGAGTAATGAATACTAGTCTTAAAATTACTCAGGCCCTTTTCTCGTCTATCAGCAAGAGTCAGCGCTCAGTTTGTCTTTTTAAACACAGAATTGTACTCCCTACACAGAACATGGTTTGATGATAAATTTAGAAGTATAGGGAGAAACTGAGGATATAGATCTGACAAAGGTACAATAAAGCAGAGGCCTCCCGCACTGATACGAGTGCAGTTTGGTACATTATTTATCTACAGTGCCTACCAGAGTTGCATTTAACTATCTACCTTTATAATAGATTCACACATTTCACGTCTTCAACAGGAGGGAGGAAGTTCTCGCAGGCTGTAAGCGGGCTGGCTTGATGAAGGGAGGCCATGCTTTCTCCCCTACCCGGGCCTCCTCCCCAGCACACAGGCGTCCTCCCGGTGCTGGCAACAGAAGCCCCTCCCCAGGAATGGCTCCAGGATAAGCCCCAGGGAACTTGTCTTTGGACAGTTGAGTAAAACAGGCTGATTAGAGGAATGGGGAGATTTAGGAAAAAGGGGAGAGGAAGCTGGCAGGTCTCCCTCCCACCTTTTCAATAAATCCAATCCACTAGGTGGACAGCTCCCCAAATGTCAATCGCTGGCCCTTGGCCAAACCAAGCAAAGCTTCCCATGCTGTCAGCAGGCCACCCACAGGCAAGGCCCCCAGGCCAGGAAAGAAGGGCTTCTTGCTCTGAGCAGATTTTATTTTTATTTGTTGGTATTGTTACAGCTTGAAAGCAAGAGCCTCCAACTGGGAAGTTTTACAGTTTGGTAAGACTGCCTTTGGAAAGGCACCAGTTAGGACATTCTCATCTGGAACGTTCCTTTCTCTGGGTTCATCTAGTGACGTAAATTTGAAATAGAAAAGAAGAGCTGGCTAATTAAAAACCAGAAATTAGAACTAGTTATGCTAGAAATCAGGGTCTGGTCTAGAGTAGGCTCCTGACCTAAAAAGAAAACAGTAAAATCAGATCCGTAATTGCTAAACAAATATTAACGTTAAGTAAGATTTCTGAAACTTTTGCTTGTTTTCACTGTAAAAATAGCATGACAGGAAAGTGGATTCATGACCTCTGCCTGAGACTGCAGGTCCCTGGAGACAGGGGTGACTGTCTCTCTCTTTCCCCACTGCATCTCTGAGGTCTAATGCAAGTCCTATGGGCCTTCAATTAATATTTGTTAAATGTACTACTGAAGCGAGTAATCAGTAATTGAAAGAAAGAAAAACTTTTGTTTTATATTACCCTGGCAGGTTAAATCTGGACTGAAATCAATTCCCCTAAAATAAAAATCATAAACATATAATCAAAATTAAATGCTAAAAATAAATAAACCCCAAAGTGTTTAAAGAAACTAAATGAGTCTCTACCAAAATGAAGTGAAATTAGCCCTACAAGATACTAAAACATAAAGATGAGTTTAATGCTGGCATTAGAAGCAATAGTCAGACCACAGAAGGGACCCGAAGGCTTGGCCACACTAAGATAAAGGAATCCCCCTGAAAACGCAGGACTCTCCTGGCTGGGCTCCCTTTACACTCAGGGGCACAAATGAGGTTTGGTTCCCGCCAGTGCCTCAGCCCTGACTGCACACGTGTGAATTACTGTTCTCAGCCTCCCAGTCAAAGCACTTAATGTCCTTTCTTCTCAAAGTTCTGTCACATTCCTCCCCTCTCAGGAGGTGGCTTTGCTTATTTTACTGAGAAAATACTGACAGAGCTAAGAGAGAATTTCTCTCCCTGAACCTACTGACGCTCCCACGCCTGTCCGGGTTTGTCCCGCGCCGGACCCTAGCCCAAACCCCTCCACTCCCACTCAGGAGCCCACTCCGCCTCTCCTCAGGGCTTTATGTCTGCAACGTGCCATCCCTCTGCTGTACTGCCAACTTCTCCCTCTCTGAAGCGATCAAATCTTTCACCACACAGACGTGCCATTCCTCTCATCCTAAAAACAAACGAAAAACTTCCCCAAGACCCCATGGTACCACCCTGATTTAAGGCATTTTAAATTTGATTATATTCCAAAACCCAGCTCTCAATCTCTCACACCTTCTTTCATCAAACTCACTCTGCCTAGAACCTTCTCCACCTCTGGAAATGGCCTTCCATTCACTTGGTTACTCAAGATAACAAGACCTGAGTCACCCTGGATTCTTTTTGTCTCTGAGTACATCCAACCCATCAATGGATCCTACTCACCTCCTTTTCAAAATATTTCCAAACCCAACCTCTTGTCACCATTTGAATTGCTGCCCTAGTCCAAGCTGCCATCATCTCTGGCTTAGATACTGCTACAGTCTCTCAACCAACCTCCTGCTCCCTTTCCTGGTCCCTATGATACGTTCTCTAGACTATGGCCAGTGTGATTTCAAAATATACAGCAGACCAAATACTTCCCTGCTCAAGGGTCTAATGCTTCGCTTTACACTTGTAATACATTCCCAATTCCTCACAATGACCTTCAAGGTCATAAGTGACATCAACAGTCTTTCTGAACTCTCCCTACCTTGTTTTGCCTCACGCCACTCTAGTTACAATAACCTTCACGTTTTCAAAAGTATCTACTGACATGGGGAAATAGTTATTATAGAAAGCAAACTTAAAAATCCCCAACAAACCAAAACCTTGTACTGTATATGTTGGCCCATAAATAAAGGCTAAAAGGAGATATATCAACATGTTGAACAGAGGTTCTGAGATATTGAATGATGGGTGACTTATTTTTTTCTATATGCTTTCAGTACCTTCTGTAATAAGATTGTGATACGTTTCTATGTATATGATGTTTACAAATTATGGTAGGTTTAGCATAGAACTCTTAGGCTGCATTCATAATTAGCACAGAAATATTCAACTCTATTCCGTTTCTGTTTCTCATAGGACATTTCAAAATCTGATTATACCAGTTCCTGAGATAAAAATCCTTAATCCAATAAGCTGGATTAATGGTCACAACTTCTTCATATATTAAGAAGGTTTACACCTCAACCCAGGGACTGAAGTTTAGAGTCAGAGGTGAGATGAGTAAATGAGGGAGTGCAAACGGCCCAATCTAGAGCCCCGAGGATCAAATCCAGGAAAGCTACCTGACCTTGGTTCCATGGGGAGAGCAGGCAAGGAGGTCAGGAGCCAGGTAGATGAAGTAAAGCCACGAGGACTGTGAGAAGTTACACTATAGAAAGTAGACAAATTGTGGCAGATCTGTACACTAGAACACTGTTCAGCAATGAAAAGGAGCGAGGCACTGACAGATGCTATAATACAAATAACTGCCAAAAATCACCACACTAAGTGGAAAAAGCCAGTTGCAGAAGACCACACAGTGTATGACTATTTTGCTGAAATGTCTAGAATAGGCAAATCTATAGAGACAGAAAGCAGATCAGGGTTACCTGGGGCTGGGTATGAGAATGGGGCTAGACTGTAAACAGGCACAAGGGAATTTTTTGGGTGATGGAAATGTGCAAAAACTAGATTGCACAACTCGATAAATTTGCTGAAAATCACTGAATTGATTTTTTAAAAAATCACTGAAGTCATTCATAACCTTAAAATGAATAAATTTTGATATATAAATTATACCTCAATAAAGCTGTAAAAAAAAAGATTACATTCTAGATTTTTGTTGTTAAATTTGGTATCACTTTTAGGCCTTTTACCACTTTTAGTATTTTAAGTTATTTTAAAATATTAACTATGACAATCTCTTAACAAGGTAAGTTTTGTAAAACCAGTAGGTGACCCATCCTCAAATTTAGTGCAAGTCTATTATAAAAGACCCAGATCACTCATCTCCTTAAAATGGTCCGAAATGACTGACTCTTGGCTCATTTAAGCTAATGTTACTGGCAGGGAACAGTTGTGAAGCTCGTCTTCATGCAATTGAGCCATAAGGCATTCAGCTCATATGTCCCATCAATCAGGTCTGGTGTCATCTCAGCAAAGAGAGTTAAAGGAGCACCAAATTTCAACTTGAAATGAGTTCAGCTGTTCCAGCTCTCCCCCCAATGATTTTGACATCATTTAAATCAGCGATTTTCAAGGCTTGCGTGTGTGATGGTAGAGATGGGGAGGGTGTGTGCAGGGGCAAACGGAATCACCAGGCAGGCCTTTTCCACCTGTGCAACGGTGACAAAGGTGGACGGTACTCCCCCCAGGCAAGGTACTGGGCAGCAGATGCAGGTCATATCTGTCAGATGTACTGGGGAAGAAAAGGTTGAGAATCACTGATTTTAATAAAGCTTAGTATTCATTGTAAGAGTAGATATTTTATGGTACTCAGTAATTACATTTAGGAGGATATTAATGTATTATTGAGCACAGTCATAAGTTTTCATTATATCTAAAGAGAAAAGATATTTTAGCTGTCATTTGTGTTTTCATAAGGTATAATAATAGTGCATATAGGAAACAAAGCCCAAATCAACACCACTATAAAATCAAACTGCAGTCTATCTCCTATCAGAAACATTTAGAACATAAATTTAAATATGTTTTTATGAAAATTACCCTAGAAGGCATTTTTTTCTCTAGTTTAAAAAATGCGCTTCTCTCAGTGCGCCATATAAAAGGCAATACTCTGTAAAGTTTATGACCTGCTATATGAATGAAGGCAGCATAAAAGATCAAAGGGAGAAAATGCTAAATTATAGCTGCCGGCCCAGCGCAGTTTATGGCCCGGGCAGGACATTTTCATACAGCCGTTAAAAGGACCCTGGTGCCACAAGCTTCTCTCGAGAACCCTGAACTTATATGCCGTTTCCGCTGATCATACTGACTGCAGTAACCCCTTTTAAGAGTCTCAATTTCACTCTGGGAGAACCTTCTCTGAAGATGCCTTAGAAACCCATTGGACTAGACCCACAGACAGATACACTGTCTCATGCCCTCGTACTGAAGTCTTCATTTTTAAAGAAACTACTATTTATTAACCTGAAATTAATAGCTAAGGAAATTCTCAAACCTATTTTGAAAACCCGCTGTGGCTACGACGACAACACTAAACATTCCAGACACACGCCACACTACACTAATGGGGCTGGCTAGCTCCCACTCCTCTCCAAAATTCCGGGACACATCCTCACCACTTCTGTATTTATAAAGCAGTCCGTAAGGACAGTAGGACCACATTCCACTGCTGTGAATAACAGGCATGGCATGGCTGACGTTATGAACAGTCTCACTAATACAAAGGAGTTCGGAAATAAACTCTGTCACAAAGGGAGGCCACTGCAGGAGCACGTTCAGATCAGCCTGGCTCCCACTAAGGGAATTCCAGTGAGTTTAATAATACCTGCAGCGCGACAAGAAGCAGCTCAGCTTTTCAAGGAGACAGTCACATAGGAATAATTAGAAATCTAGAACTTAAAAGCAACACTCTCACAAATAAAAAGCAGGAAAAGTAGAATAATGGAGCTTTGATATGAACCCCATTATATGGTGCTTTAGTTTTGAATCTTAAAGCATAATCCCCCCCCCATTATCTAAGCCTTTCCCTGGCGCTCAGTTAGATGCTTATGAAGATGCACGAACCACTCCTAACCTTAGACCTGCACTGTGTGGCTCACTGCGGTGGTGTACACTGTGACTGCTGTAAGGAAATGAAAGGAAGGTTCTAGAATTCTAACTTACCAACAAGTACAGCAGCAGCAAAAACCACACCTTGCAGCATCAACTGGGGCAATTCCCTTTAGAAGGTTCATTTCACTAACACAGATTTCATTTCATTTCTCCACCCCTACCCCGTGCACTCCCGACCCTGCCTTCTGCAGTCCCCTTCCTTTCCTAAGTGGGCATCTCTGGGGTGGTACAGGAGGAGACAGGGAGACGGGAACAGAACAGGCTGGGGGTATTTCAGCAGGAATGAGGAGAGCCTGTGGGGAATCTGTGCCGGCCAGTCCAGTGCCCGCAGCCTGGTGAGCAGGAGTGAGTCTGGAGTCCTCTGCCATAGCTGCCTTCGAGAAGTCTCTCAGGGCAAGCACCCATCTAACCTATGGGAGTTAGACCGCGAAGATGAAGCACTGAGACAGGTAACTGAGGTTTCATGTAACTGATTAACCAGCGGTGCCTTTATCACCTTCCCACCCACCTGGGATTTTTAATGTCGTGCAGATGAGGTGTAATGAATACACCAGGACAACAGGCATAACCCAGGCTGTTTCAGGTAAACTCGGACATATGGTCACAGTAGGTGCAGGTCTGTTCCTGTTGTGAAAAACCACAAATGTTTCCACAGCAGTTCTTACCCTGCCTAGTATTAATTAATTACATAGTACTTTACTATGTATCATAAATCAATAAAGCACCGACACGCGTTTACATCTTCTCATGGCCCCACTGCAGTGGGGCCGTCGCAGCATTCTCAGCACACGGGGGCTGACGCTCATGCTGTTTCCCTCGGCTTGAATGATGCTCATGGTTTGCTTTATGCCTCCGCAGTCTCTCTCTCTGCTATTATTTCCTCTCTGATGAACACTTTATTCCCATAATAGTTCTATAAAGGAGTGCAAGGAACAGGGCTGGAGGAACCGCACAAGTGCCAAGAAGAACGTCATAGCAGATGTTATGTGCAAGTTTTGCAATGGTTCAAAGCCTCTTTTAAAAACGATCGAGTGAGCACAGGTAACAAAAATAAAAACAGCTAAACTGGAAATATTGAGGTAGCTGAACAGCTACCTCAAAATTAAAAACTCCTGTGGGTCAAAGGACACAACAGAGGGGAAAAAAGTAACCTACAGAATAGGAGAAAATATTTGCAAATCATATATCTGATAAGGAGTTAATATGCAGAATATATAAAGAACTCCTACAACTCAATCATTAAAAAAATTTAAAAATGGTCAAAGAACTTGAATAGAGATTTCTCCAAAGATGACACACAAATGGCCAACAAGTGGAACCAAAAGATGTGGCTCCTCACTTACAGGCCAGTAGAATGTACTCTGTTGCTCTGTAAGCAAGGGGGCTCAACTTAAGGCTCTCAAAGGCTGTTTTCTAGAAATTTCTAGAAAGCCTGTGGTTTCTGAAATCCACGTAATTCACCACCTTCACAAACGAATGCACTGGGCTTTCGCCTCGATAGCTTTGCTCATATCCACTCTAAAACACCCTTTGCAAGCCTCTAAGCCCACTAACTGAAACGACCTCCTCCACTGAAGACCCAGCTTACACGCAGACCCTGCCGTGTTCTCTGAGTCACTCACTGCGCCATCCTTCTGCATTCACACAGCCCCCACCCTCGTGCCGCCCGCACTGCAGTTACCACACCTCAGAGCCTGCGCTAGGCCAGGATCTCCCCGGGCGCAGGGCCACATGTCAGTCAGATGCTTCCCGGCTGGAACGACCCTGTCACACACTGGGACCCTCCACTCGGTGCTTGAAGCCCCCATGCAACACCCAGATGAAGGGGGCATCTCTCAGCCTTGAGGCCAGCAATCCCATTCATTTTGGGTCCTTGCCGATGCCTAGGAATACTTTACACACTGTGGTTATTCGCTATGTGGTTTTTCTCTGAAAAAATTATCTATATTAAATGCATATACAACGCAAAAGAATGAAACTGCCGTGTCACATTACTGTGTAATCCTAACCTTCTGGAGCCAGTTTCCTCCTTTGTAAAATGGAAAGAATTATATTTTCCTCACATCGCTGTCACAAGAATTCATGAAACAATATATGTACAACTCAAAATACATTGTGGGCAATAAGAGACATTTTAATACTAAGTTTTCTATCAATCTGATACCTTCTTCAATAATCCTTAACTTTTCTCAGTCCCGCAGGCTTAACGTGCGTTCTCCCCAAGTGTGAGTAGAAGTGTTTCTGTGGCAAAACAACCCATCCTCCAACTTAAACTGCCACACAGAATTCCCACTGGGACTTGAATAGTCTCCTTTTTCTAGAGAGAGATGGAGCGACTGTGAGAACACACACTGCGGCGTGATCTCTGAACACCCAGATTCAGCAGTGTCCCTGCATCCTCCTGCTGTCCTGTAGCTCTCTCAACACTTAACATCTATACACACACCATCCCAAGAAAACAGTTGCTAATACGTTAATGCCAACAACTGGAGAAATGGGTCTCACTCCCAGAGGCTTAAAATAACTGCTACTTGTTATGCCTACCTCAAAATCAGTTTGTAATCCTCCATACTAAGATGTCAATTTCCTTTTTTTCAATGGACTCTTAATAATTTCTGTGTGAATATATACTATACCTTGTTCCAATATCAAGCCAACTGCCATAATCCTTGACCAAGAAGAAGAAGTGCTGTAAAATAAAACAAAATATGGTTCCATGCAAAACAAAGGCTGTTGAGATTCAGTTGAAAAACAATGCTGTTTTAGGGCTACGTGCTTCAGATTTCGGACCCCTGATAACCATTGTATGACTGGAATTCACTGTATTTACTGAAATTTTTGCTTGGACTAAAATGTGCAATAGTCTAAAACCCAGAAATAGCGTTACCATTCAATCAAATGAATGCAAAAGTGAAATCTGTGAATAACTAGAAATAAAGAAAACCAAGACCTCAGTGAAAAGAAGCTGAACCATCTGCTCATCAACAAATATTCACTGACCACCTACTACTCGCTAGTCACTGTGTTAGGTCCTGGAAGTAAACACTCTTTCAGGAGGTGTGTAATCTTGAGAATGATGCAGTCAAGTTACCAGGAGCACGCGTGTGATGAGGGCGACCACCAGAGAGTGCAGGCCGTTATGGGAGCACAAAGAAAGGGGTACACACCTCGCCTGGAATATAAGGGGGGGCTGCCCCAGTAAAAAGTCTAAAATCTAAGTGACTGGGGAGATGTGAGGAGAAGTATGTTTCTGAGAGAGGGAGTAAACTATATAATCGTCAACGGTACAGGCAGAGCTTGGCAGGTCCAAGGTGTGGCTGGGGTAGAGAAAACAGGAGGGACAGGTGACGGATGGTGCCTGCCAGTAAGCGGAAGCTAGACACAAATCACTTTCTAAGTTAAACTAAACAATCTGACTCTTTATATATAATATGAAATCAGAGAAGTTAAATTCTCTTCTATTAACAGTCTTGCCTATTTGCCACTTTGTGAGCAAAACTGAAAGCTGATTTGTTCTAAAGTCAGGTGTGGTCAATTTCAGACGTACACAGGCATGCCTCATTTATCACCTCTGCTTTACTGCTTTACAGGTATTGTGTGTGTGTCTGTAATAAACTGAAGGTCAGCAAAAAGATTATGACTCGCTTTATAGCGGTACTCACTTTACTGTGGTGATCTGGAACTGCACTCGCAAGACCTGTGAGGTATGCCTGTACTCAATGTCCAGCTCAATACAACACAAAAACGCTCTCATCTGAATCCAGCCTCTAGGAATCTGACGTTGGGAAGTTGCCGCGATGGCTGTCTCTCATCACTTCTAGCACAGGATGCTGCACACTGAAGAATTAACTGGACCCAGAGAGGCTGTCTTTTGCTCGCAGCTACTGAGAGGTGATGTCTGGGCTCTTGGACTATCATGCCTGATATGGAATGTTTAGCCTGGGCGCCTCGGTCACTGAACAGTCTAATAATGTGATTTTTGTTGCGGGCTCTGGGCTGCATGTTATCAGTTCTATCTCTATAAGGACTGGAGATTAGGGGTCAGCCACGGGAACAGTCTGTGGTTGAGCCCCAGGAAAGTCAGGGCACCAAGGCTCTGGCGACCCTGGCTGGCAGTGCTGTGTGTGGACTGTCACACACTGATGCTGGAAGAGTGAGGCTGGCCTGACTACGGGGAGAGGATGCCTCGAGTCCGGCACCCCTCCTGGACTCTGCCCTCTGCGCCTCAACCCTTGGCAGATTTTAATCTGCATCCTTTCCCTGCACTAAACCTTACCTGTGCTATAAGTCTGCAGTGAGTTCTGTGAGTCCATCTAATGAATTATCATATCTGAGGGTAGTTCTGGGAAGCTCCTGATCTTGCAGGTAAATTAGGCTCTTCTTTTTGTTAACATACTACATACAAGGGGCCCACCGACATGCTCCTCACTCTGAACTCATTCATCAGCACTATCATCTTGGTAACACCTTCCCACTCGAAAAGCTCCACTTCCTCTTTCCTTCCTATCCTCTCTCCCTCCCGCTCCCCTTTTCTTTTTCAACCGGAGGAAAAAGGTAAAAAAATGGACATTTCAGGTAGAAAATTAATGTATTGCATAAACCTAAAGTTAGCTTCCTGTGGGAGTCCATTTCAGACACAATGCACCATGGAAGACTAGGTATAAAACGACAGATTCGGGTAAATTAAATAAGAAGACTCTTCACACCTTACTGTGAAGCACTCTTACTGCGTAAGTCACATAGAAAGAAAGTACTTTATAGGTGTAAGTTATTCTAGCACCTACAACTCAATATCTAAAGATTTAATGTAAAGAAACGCACTCATATTTATCTTGATTAAATTAACTCGACGCCTAACTTCTAAATCTTATTTATACTGAATATCCAAGAATGTCTTACCAAAGCCATAATGTCTGAGATGACAAGAACCATGAGAAAAAGACTGGAAAAAAAAATAAAGAAAAATTACACATAATACAACAGGCACATTTTTAAAGCACAGTAAAATCAAAATGAGAATAATCGAACAACCCAATATTCTGTTAATATTTTTGCTTCTGAAAATACTACTTTTGACAAAAGCTCTTTTCATATTTTCATGGACGACTGCCCCATAGTGATGGGCTAGACTTCAAAAATGTTATTTAACACACTGAATATGTATTTCAATAATATGAAAGGGGCATGAATTATGATTTATTTTAGATAATTGTAGATACACATACAATTGCAAGAAATAACATAGAGGAATCCTATGTACCCTATGCCCAGTCTTCCCCAATGGGCACTGACACTGATCCTGTCAAGACACACCACGGTCCCTCACGACCCTGTACGGCCGCACCAATCCTCCTGCCGGCCCCTGCCTCACCCCTCCCTCCCAGGAGCCGTTCCTCTGTTCCCCGTTTCTATAACTTTGCCCTTTCAAGAGTGCTGCATAAGTGGAATCATTTATTTTATTTAAAAAAAATACTTTTATTGATTCTTAGAGAGCAGAAGGGAGAGGGAGAGAGAAACATCAATGGGAGAGTGGAACATTGATCTGCTGCCTCCCACACGCACCCTGACCAGGGATCGAACCTGCAACATGGGCATGTGCCCTGACTGGGAACTGAACCAGCAACCTCTCAGTGCATGAGGTGACGCCTAACCAGCTGAGCCACACCGGCCAGGGCAAAAGAGAAGACATTTCTAAAGCCTCAACTTTGGCACCTTTGCCTCAGTTCTCTCCCTTTGTGTTGAATTTTCCACTGCACTAGTTTCAGCATAGACTTACCACACACACACACACACACAATTTCGATGAGCCTTCTACTTTTCATTCCATATGTCCCCAGCTCTTTTTACTTAAATGTTAATTAAAATCTCTTCTAAAAAAGGTATCCATTAATGCATGCAAAAAAGTACCTATTAGTTACCAGTTTTTTATTGCATCTAAGTAACTATCTTTTATGTGATAGTGACAAGGTATAAATACTTTCAATGTTAAATTTATGTAAATATCCTGCAAAAATATACAAAATTAAACTAGAAACCAGATTTCTACTATTTTTAAACAGTGGGGAAAAATCTGTTCCTTTTTTTATTATGGCACATGCACAGTAATATGCTAAACCCAGTCTAGCTTAAACTCATCAGGAAGAATATGCAAATTTATGCTAATATTAGTTACTTCTTTCAGCACAGAATATGCCAGTTTGATTCAAGAATAATAGAACTGCTAAGAAGCTTCATATTTATCTCAAGTGTCTTTCAGAGGCTGATCAGTCAGTCCGGTGCCAATGGGGTGATTTTATTGGTTAAAAAAGCAAATAGTACAGTTGACAGCTTCTTTTCCAGAAGCTTGAGTGCTTAAGACTGACTGCTCCAGAAATTCCCCAAACTCAGAAAGAATACTTTCCATTCCATTTGTCAAATGTGTAGAAATAAAGATGAAGAAACTACATATATTAACATTTAGAAGTTAATTTCAAACCACGCAAAATGAAATAATGTCTAACACATATTTAAGAACCAACCCCCAAAACAGAATGATATCCTTTGTTTGTCTTGTAGGCACAGTAACATCTATAACATGTAAGTTACTCACTACAATAATTTAACATTTATGTTTTACTGTTTTGTAAGGAGGCTCTTCACTAGCTTGAATAACATTCTAATGACATTTCATTGCTGAGAAAGCATATTTGTCTACTAGGGGCTCTGATCAACTGATTCCTCTAATGAAACTGAACTCCGACTAAAAGGGTAAAGTACAATCTATGTTACACTGTCTTAAGAAAAATCACATGAATTACCCTCAAATGCTTACTCTCATTTCCAAAAAGTGGACAGATCCAATGGCTTGTCAACATTCACCCACCTTTTTGATGATAACTGAGTAGTTAACTGGACGGCTTCAAAAGCACACATCACAAGAACAAATGGGATAAAAATCTGTTTAAGGAACAACAAATGATGCCATGAGTAACCAAAGCATTTGAAAAGCTCTCTGAAATAAATGTTACTCCTATTTATAGAAATATTTCAGTTTCTCTAATGCATTTTATGTATATTAGTGAGGAGCAAACACTGAAATAAAACCATGAGACCAATGACATGTAGAACAGTGATGAAGCTGATTTTAAAATCTACATCAACAGCATATGCAGTATAAAAAAAAACAATTATCAACACACATTCCAAACAACACCCGTTACAAATTTTTGTTCCACGTAACTCAGTGTATTAAGGACCATGTTCGAATGATGCCAAGAGGGTGTGAAAGGCACAGAATAGCCAAATCAAAGAAATCAGGGAACCTGATAATTTGAGATCTAGATCCTTGAGCCTATCTGGTTATTTGATATTATAACTCCGTAAACATAACTTAGCTGCTTTACCATTGCTTTGGGTTGTTTTACTTTAATACTAATAAAGTCTGTAAAAAATTGAGAAAGGCATAATAAAATTTATGGTAGTTGAAAATCCATAATCCAGAACTAACACCGATTATATTCTGAGATAGTTTCCCAAGACCAATTTCTAATACATACATATTTGATATTTTTAAAAAGAGGAGAGTGAGAGATATGGAAAAGAAATGTTCGAAATTACCTAAGAGTCTTTTTCAAGTGAAGGCTCTGGGATAAAACAGTTCAGGACCTTCACTTGCAGCCACATCAGGCAGAGAGAGTCTTCAAGTACATTATGTCAGCAAAGCTCACTGAATTAGACTAGAGGTTAAAGACCTAGCATTCTAATTAAAACTTTTGTTTTTCTTTCTTTTTTTCCTTATTTTTAATTAAAGGCTCATGGTCTATAAAAGACTGAAAAAAGAACAACTACCATTATAAAAACAATGTAAATTAAGATTAAGGAAGCAATACATGTTTTAAAATAATTTGGAATGGGACATAAAATAATGAACATCTTTTTAACATTTCTTGAAATTACATTTGTATTAGTGCAATGACCAAAAAAGATATTAATACTAAGAGATACATACTTTTAACAACTTGTGCTTCTGTGATCTGATTTTTGGCAGGTATTAGTTACTTTATTTAAGCAAATATATACAGTTGGCCCTCTGTACCCACAGATTCAACCAACCATGGGTTGAAAATATTTGGGGGAAAAGTTACATTATTGCTGATGTGTACTATGTAGTTAGGCCTACAATGGTCCCATCTGTACTGAAAATGTACAGACTTTTTTCTTGTCATTATTCCCCAAACGAAACACTCTAACAACAAATTACAGAGCATTTACAGGGTATTAGGTATTATAAATAACCTAGAGATGATTAACGTAATCAAGAGGATGTGCACAGGCTATATGCAGATACCACCCCATATTACGTAAGGGACTGAAGCATCCAGAGATGTGGTATCTGCGGGGTGGGTGGGGTCCCGGAACCAACCCCCCTGGGATTCCAAGGGAGGAAGTACTCAGTATGGAAAGCGTGCCAGGCACTATGGGAGAGAGAAAAGACAAGCAGGCGATGCTAGGGACGAAGAGAAAGCACGTGAATTAAATTCCACCGGAGAGTGTGAACCCCTGATGAGCTGAGAATGAGTCATTATATTGGCATCCTTAGCACCCAGCTGGTGCCTGGCGTGTTACTGAATGCAAGCAGTTGACATATTTGTTGAATGAATGAATCAATTCTAGGTGCATGAATTATGAGAAAAGATTATATGTCGAGTCTCCAGGGGTGGGGAACATGGGCCCAGGGAACCTCATGTCTTGAGGAGCGAAGCAGTTTTGATCCATACTGCGCTTCCCCTCAGGCTTCCATTACCCCTGATAGCACTTCCTGGGACTGAGAACTTCTTTTGAAGTTTAGTGAGCTTAAGAGTACAGCAAAATGATTAACTATATTTTGGAGTAAAGGCCAGAGGGTCCCACCTCCTGTCCTGTAGCGTCGGAGATGGTATCTTCTTTCCATGCTATTTAACTTTGTCACAATGACAATATGTAATCTTAATGTCACATAATGTTACATAATCTTAATGTTACAATGAGTTCATCATATTAATCAATTTGTATCTTAAGAAAATAAGCAAACTAACCTTCCACAACATCAGGGCTGCCATCATAAAAGGACTAAACACGGTCAGAAAGCAGTAGACAGAGGCAAGATCAAAGCTAAGGAATCAACATAAAGAAAAATGATTTTAGAATTTACACTGTAACTTTAAAAGAATGTCTGCTGAAAAGGATGTTTAAATCATTTCCTGAAATCTATACTTACTAAAACACCAGCATAAAGAAACATTATGAAGCCACTAAAGTGAATGAGGCAAGTCTACATGTGCTGATATATACCAATCTCCAAAATATATCCTTCAGTATAAAAAGCAGGTGCAAAAATCCCAATTGTATTAGTTTTTGGTTATATATATATATATGCTGTTTTCATTTAAAATTACCTGTTAATAGAAGCTATATTCCCAGTTCCAAAAAATGCTGTCACAAAGAAGAAAACCTAAAAAGAATTAAGGAAATGCAAAATAATACAGAATTCACATAAACTTCCTTTTCATTTAGAAAAGATATGCCTCTTCTGCTATGAAGGTAACTGACCTTCTCACTCGTGCACTTGGCCGTAAGTTGTTGTAGATGAATGCCCCATCTACCTTCTTAGGAGAGGAGGTGAAGCAGCAATGGACTGAGAACAATGAGGCCTGGGAGTCATCCTCACTTGTCACTACTGACCTTGGGAAGGTTACACTTTTCCTCTTCTCTAGCACAAGCACGTAGGATTATTGCATCTACAGTTGGTAGCTAATGATTTTTTTCAGAAGGAGAACGTAGACCTAGTGCATGTGGCAGACACTTTCAGATGAAATACCGTTTCAGTTCATAGATGCTTGCTATGTGCCCGCTACACAAAGAAATAAGATATTGTGGTTTAAAATAACTCAACAGAGAATGAGGCATGAAAAAATGTTGACTATCTTTTTGACATTTCTTAAATTTACATTTGTATTAAAGCTGAAATAAAAAGTAGAGCTTGCCCTGGCCGGTGTGGCTCAGCTGGTTGCACCCAAAGTCGCAAGTTCAATTCCCAATCAGGGGACATACCTAGGTTTTGGGTTCAATCTAGTTGGGGCACATATGAAGGTAGACCATCAGTGTGTCTCTCTCACACTGATGTTTCTCTCTCTCTCCCCCTTTCTCCCTCTCTAAAATCAATTTTTAAAAATAGACATTAACCCTATTGGTATCTAAGAACTTATTGCTAGTAAAGTACTTAAAATAGTGCCTGCCATTGAAAGGGCTCCATAAATGTTAGCTATTTTACTGTTACAGACACATACACAAAAGTGGTACAGAGACCCTGAAGAGGAAGTGTGAATCACGACAACTTTCAGTGAAAAAGGGTATCTGAGTTGGTGACTTGAGCCTTAAATGTACATACACATGGATCTATCCATTCAACGAACTAACTAACCAAGCAACAGTTATTGTCTGGTGTTTATCAGGGGCAGAGCTAGGCACTAAGAAAATAAGTATGAATAAAATAGTCTCCAAGTGCTCATATGCTGACTAGGACTATGGTGATATGTAGAAGTATCTGAGAGGCATTTAAGGTAAACAGTGGGGAAATAAATGACATAGTTGAGAAACAGTAAATAGACGTGATAAAAGCTTAAGGTTTATTAAAGACTACTTTAGAAGATGAAGCAGGAAATTTACATTGGTGGCATAGTAATAAAAAGCCTTGACGTTACTGTGGAGACGATGAAGAGCTTGCAGACAGTTTAGGTGAATGACACAGAAACACCAGGGACAGTGTGCTACTCGGGTCAGAGACAAATCAATAATTAGAAGCAGGAAGTCCATGTTAGGGACAGGGAAGCACAAACAGGTATGACAGGAGTGGGACGGAGAAGGAGACAGTGGGGCTCCAGAACTGGACAAGGAGCGGTTAGAGCTGACAAGTTTGATGGCTGGGAGCATGGCAATGCTATCGGATGCAATGAGTCCTGCCAGAGAGCAACTCTGGAAAGGGGTGAGCAGCTGGTAGTTTGGGACACAGATCTCGTGGTGCCTCGCAGAATGTTGGAAATATGGCTCTTGAGGTCAGGAGAGGGCTCAAGGCTGGAAACACAGATCTCAAAGTTGTGTTTGCAGAGGTGTTGGTCAAAGCTATAGAGAGGATGACATTTTCCAGGCACAGTAAAAAGAGAAGGCTAATGATGGAGCTCGGAGAAAAACATGGCTCGAGATCAGATAAAGGAAGAGGAAGTTTAAGTGAAGAGAATAGAGGTGACATAAAAAGCTAAGAGAACACGGCTCATGCCCTGGAAGTCAAGGGAAAAGAGAGAGACCAGTGGGCTTGGGCGTTATAGAGTGGCTACGTAAGACTGAATAGGTTAGACTGCAATCAGGAGGCCCTGCGGAACACTGAGTACAGCTTCAGCAGAGGCACCTGACAAATATCCACAGAGCTACTATGTGCCACACACGGTGTGCCAGGCACTGTTCTAGGCCTGATATAGTACACAAATGGGGCAGAAATGGTAGCAGCAACTATAGATTTTTCTTTTAAGGAGCTTGGAAGTAAACAGAAAAGACAAAATGTAATTTAGGGGATGCAGGGTTCAAGGAAAGAAGTGCTTTATTTGTATATGCTGAGTGGAAGGAGCCTGCAAAAAAGAGAGAAGGCAAGATTGAGGGGAAAGCAAGAGGTAGAGGAGAGCCTGAGCACATTTATTTCTGGACCTGCAAGGTCCAGCCCTGTACCATGGCAAGTTCAAAGGAAAGACTCCCCTGTGAATTTCCTGAAGCTGGTCAGCCAGCCTTCCCAGTGTGAGACTTTATTCTGCCACACTGTCTTTCAAAAGTCTAATTCTAGTAACTTCACACAGTATTGCCTCTGATGTGATCCAACACCTTGCGAGATAGATGTTACAAGAGTATGGAATAGAATACACATAAAAAGATATAAACCAAACTCATAACAGTGGTTTCTACTGGGTGAGGGAAATTAGATTGAATTTGGGGGTTGAGACTTTGACTTTAGCTGTAATGTCTTAATTTTATTAAAAATGTGTGACACAAAATATTAACTGTTGATATGATAGATGGTAGGAATATATACATATATATTTGTTTATGCCATTCTTTGTGCTTTTCTATAGTTTCAAAAATTTTTTAAATGTGAACTATGAGAAAATTATAATCGAGGGGGTTAAATGTCCTCCAAGGCAATACCACTATTGGTGATAGGCAGAAACGCCTTCCACATCCTCTTACCCCATTACATGGGAGGCTGCAGCAGCTGAAAACAAAAGCCCAAACAAAGGATACAAGGAAAAAGGCCCTACGGATGTCATCCAGGCAGAGCTGTCGAAACTGGGTTATGTCCGCACTGGAGGAGAAACGCATACTGGTGACCTGGGAGAAATAAGAAAGATACGCATGCATAGAACAGTTCACTTACTTCTACCTCCAAAGGAAACTGACGGTCTAAGTTACAACTGCTAGAAAGAAACCTTGTACTAATAACAACAATAAATATTTTCCTGTAGCTTACTCATACCTTAATAAAGTTCTGCCAGAAAATAAAATGCATTACCAATAACAACTGAACAGAATTGTAGTACTGCTGTGTGTAATAAAAAGTGAGAATTGAGCTTTTTAAAATCCTATATAAATGTTTCACTTTTAAATCCCTATATAATTCTTCACTTTTTTTTTTTTTTTAATCCTTACCCGAGGATATTTTTTCCATTGCTTTTCAGACAGTGGAAAGGGGAGAGAGAGAGAGAGGAACATCGATGTGAGAGACAGACATTGATTGGGTGCCTTCTGCACGCGCCCGACGAGGGCCAGGGATCGAGCCCGCAACCCAGGTACGTGCCCTTGGCTGGAATCGAACCAGGACCCTTCAGTCCACGGGCCGATGCTCCAACCACTAAGCCAAACCGGCCAGGGCTAATTCTTCACTTTTCTAGGACCTGGTTTCTCAGAGTGTCCCAATCTTCTCAAACCCAGATATGGGGACCTGGTTTCTCAGAGTGTCCCAATCTTCTCAAACCCAGATATGGTATGACATTAAAAAGCACGATAAAACTAAGGATCTGTTGCTTTGTTCTTCTGTTAATTCTGTTTGTAGAGAAATCGTTTCCTCTTTATAAAAAAGCAAAATATTTTTGTCTTTGGTAAAATAGAAAGTCACTCAATTCTAAGAAGATGGGTGCACTCTTGCTTAATCCCTCTCACCCCCCGAAAAGTCATGAGCAAGTTACTTTAAAGGGAGCCTTTCCCTACCCCCTACTCTCCATGTAATTGCCCACAGTTCTTAGGATGCTTTAATACTCTTTTCTAGAAAAAGGAAGATCTGCTTTCAGTTAAAAAATAGAACATAAAAAATGACACAATGAACCTCATTTTAAAATTTAATATTTAATATTAAAATTTTTAATATTTAATATTAAGGACAGTCTGACCAGTTACTTAAATTTGATCAAAATGTATTGTTTTAATATTCCTGGGCTGAAAGTTAAAAACCAGTAATTATTTAATATACTTCAATAGTTTCTTCTTTATGGAAATTAATTATTCTAAATTATCGATTACTCTCTCTAAACTCAACTGGAGCCAGTTAAGAACAGACCAACTCTGACAGTTTTTCTGCAATATTCATTTATCTGACCTCAGTAAAATTGTAAATACTTGATCACCAGTTTCTCATAATTACCACGTCTAAAATAAAGGCAAGAGAGATCAATTTAATTCTATCTCAGAGAGGCTCAGTTGGCTGAGCGTCATCCTGTGTACCAAAAAGTCGCCAGTCCAATTCCTGGTCAGGGCACAGACCCGGGCTGTGGGTTCCGTCTCTGGCTGGGGCTTGTACAGAAGGCAACCAATCAATGTTTCTCTCCCACATCGATGTCCCCCCCCCCCCCCGATCTCTCTCTCCCTCTTCTTCTCTCTAAGCATGTCCTCGATCGAGAATTTAAAAAAACAGCAACAGGAAATTCAAAGTATACTGTGATGAACAGAGAGTAAAAACAAGGGGATACAAAAGTCCCTTATGATCATATTTTCCCAAGTAAAATTAGGTGTAAGGACAGAGAAAAACAAGACAATATTCCTTCTCTTCCATTCCTTCACCTTTATTAATGATTTTTACATCAGTGATTCTCAAATAATCTCTAAGAAAAGCCCATCCTATATAATCCTATAAAACAATAAAACTGTGTTTTTCTGTTATAAGTAAAAAATTTCCTTCCAAACTAATTGTTTAGCTTAATTTACTAATGACTTAAATAGTATAAAACTTTAAGTAGAAAGAAGGCTTGATGAAATAACATTGCAACTTCCTTATAGAATAGAGTATTTTAATATTCTCAAATAAATACAACAATGATTTTGACAAGCTACCTTCTGTTTACAGAAAACACCAGATTGTTGTAGGGTTTCTTGTTCCATGTGTATCCAGACAAACATCAAGCACGACAATACTAATGGAAAGAGAGCTTCATACCTAAGGGATGGGTGGGAGTGGGTGAAAGAGGGAGGGTAGAAATGAAAAGACAAGAACATTAAACAAATTAAAATGCAAATTTATACTGAGAGGTCTTTTTCAAAATTAAAACAATCTTAATAATATTTCTAAGGCACAACAAAATTAAAATTTTCTAGGTTTTCCAAAGGAAGTAGGAAAGAAAAGTAACATTTAAATATCAACTCCAACGCCATCTTTTTTTTTGAAATGTATTAAATCTTGAGATTAGGACATGTTTAAAATAGTGGAGATACTTAAATGTAATTCCTCCCCTGGCCGGAGTGGCTCGGTGGCAAGGGAGTCGCCTGAGCACTGAAGGGTGTTGGGTTCAACTTCCAGCCCAGGGCACATACCTGGGTTGCAGGCTCCATCCCCAGCCCCAGTCTGGGCAGGTGTGGGAGGCAACCAACTGAGGCAACTAATCGATGTTTCTCTGTCTTTCCCCTCCCCTTCCCTTCTATTCTCTCAAAAGTATCAATGGAAAAAAAATATCTATCCTCTGGTGAGGATTAACAACAACAACAATTCATAAAGTAAAAGACAGACCTATACACACAAAAAGAAAATATTAAGACAAAGGTAAAAATATAATTCTCAAGTTAAAATTATTAATATACATAGGAAAAAAGCAAGATAAATGTTCCAAATTTTTTAAAAAAATGGCTGCCATACAGGAACATAAAATTCTCAACAACAAAAAAGAGCTGATACATAAAAATCTGTTTGACCTTATTGATAACTGATACAGAAATTAAAATAATAGGGAGATACCATATTCACTTATCGTATTTACCAAAAATTAAAAAAATGCTGGCAAAAGTGTAATGAAAAAGGAACTCTCATCCTTCTGCACAGGAGTAAAACACTATCTGGAAGACAGTCTGACACTATGCATCAAGAATCTCAAAAATATTCATAGACTATAACCCAGCTATTTTCAACCAGTGTGTCGCTAGAATTTTTAAAACATGCGGTGCCTGACTATTTAGTCAGGGGCACTGACCTCCTTTCCCTTAGATTGTGAAATAAAAAAATGACAACAGCCAGCACAATAGCCTCTGAAATGAATGAATCAAAATCATACCTATTTTTCTGTCAGACTGGCAAAAAGTGCACTTTCTGGTGTGCCACAGAATCTCAGTAATTAGTTTCCATGTACCATGACATGAAAAAGGTGGAAAATCGCCGCTGTACCCAATGCCACCACTTCCAGGAATTCCCCGAGAACACACAGACACACACACCACATGTCTGCTGTGGCGCTGTTCACTGAAGGGACACCAGAAAGCCACCTGCTCTCCACGGGCGAGCACTGCTCATCTTAGGCTGCAGGATGGTGTGGACAAAGGAGAAGTGCTCAGGAGGCGACCAGTGACAGAAGCCTTTTCTAAACCTTTTCTACCTAAGTTTGGGATAAGAGTTCTACCTTTGTAATTCCCCAAAACTCTACGACAGCACTTATCACACTTTTTTTTTAAAGTTAATTCTGTGGCTTTTAAAAAACATATATGTCTTTATTGATTTCAGAGAGAGGAAGGGAGAGGGAGAGAGAGAAACAGCGATGAGAGTCCTTGATCAGCTGCCTCCTGCACGCCCCCTACTGGGGATCGAGCCCGCAACCCGGGCATGTGCCCTGACCTTTTGGTGCACAGGATGACATTCAACTCACTGAGCAACACCAGCCAGGGCTGGGTGTGATCTCTTAATGAAACTCATGTGTCACCCCAAAATGGTGGGTTAGAACAGAAACGACTTTATATTCTGATTTCTTATCTAGTCAAAAAACTGTGCATATTCTAATTCACAGATGCATTTATACATTGTTAGATTCTGATAACTAAATTATTTATTCTATAATTTCACCAATAAAGGGAAGAAAGGGAAAGAGTTTTAAGGCCTCATTATGTTTATTACTCTTGAGTAAGAATATTGATAGACTTCAAGTTTTATTTGAAAGTTCAAAGTTCTAAGTCTGAAAGCAAGCCAGTCTTAAGGTCTTGTGAGGTTAACTGGTGGGAATGTCCATGTTGCTTATATTACGTCTTCATTGCTGTGCCCAGATCTGTTTGTGCAGAGAGAAATGAAAAGACAGGAGGAGGTGTGGGGAGCTCTGGTCAGAGGAGGAGGGTCAGCACCCACTGGGTTATCGTCTATCTGGGGAAGAGAAGAGCTAGCGGGATCTAGGTCACTCAGCATCTTAGGGTCTACTATGAAGACTCTGAGAACATCCCCCCAATTCTGAATTAGGACAAGTAGGTTTCCCAAAGAAATGAACCTAAGTCTTGGTCCCAAAATGGCTTTACAGAATCATCTGATGTGGGCATAATTCATTGACAGCACAATGGTGAACCCCTGGGTTTAGCCTAATTGAAACCAAATCCTGTATTTGGGCAAAACTATGAGTGGTGGTTGTTCAGTCTGCCTGTTCTATTCGATGTTTGTTATAATGTGCACATTTCTCATCCTCATAGGATTTAAGTAAGGATGAAATAAAATTCAGAAGCAAGTGGAGAATATTTTTCTCCTAAGTAGATGGGAAGATACAGGTCACTGTTTTCACTGAGTTAAGAGAACGCTTCAGGACCCATCCAAATTAGACTGCTAGCATTTGGTTTTTCTTCTGTAAGAAAATTTCAATCTTAAATGCATTCTTTAACTTTTGGGAAAATATTCTAAAAGTCTTCTGAATCAAAAGGAGTATTTGGACTATGATACATGTGAGAGTAAAAACAAAAAGAAAATATTAAATTCAAAGAAGAATGAATAAAAGCATAATTTAAAGTACACAAAAGAAATGCAACAAAACTACAACTCTTCTAAGTCCTTGAGACTTACTATATCTCCCTAATCAATCCAAATTTTCTAATACGAAAGTAAAATGACATTTTAGCAACTTCAGGAAATAAACAAAAAGACAAAGACAATAGGTAACACTGTGAACATAACATGAAAAGGGAAAGACTGTGGTCCAAGTCATATATGGTTCTTACAGAGTAGACAATACTTACAATCTATTCCTCAAAATCCACACATTCTTCATTCCCGAGGTGAGACACTCTAGAGAAACGCCTACATATAACCTAAAACGAGCTGCCTAAGTGACGTTTTAAAACCAGTGCATACCCTCTGCTTAGAAGGAGGTAGGCCGACATCGAGGACACAAGGATGCTGAATAACCGCTCCAAGAGGCTCCTGGGGCTCAGCAAGGGCACGACAAAGGAGGCGGCTGCAGGACACACGGGCACGGTCCGAGGCACAGGACATGGGGGTTTAGAGGCACAAAACAATCAATAGTCGCATATGACCCTACTGTTTGTGTGACCATTTTAATGCCCTAATCATTTCTGTAAGAAATTTGAAACTTCCTGTTTCTAATTAAAATCACATTTCATTGTTTTAACCAAAATTTGGCTCAGATTTTCTCAATTTATATGCAGCCTCACTCACTGTAATATTAACTCCTAAATGAGTAACTTATGTTCCATATAATAAAAAACATTATTCAAGATTCAGCAACTTTTCTCTTAATTAGGCATTTAGTTCAAAAGACCACTTACTCCCCAGAAACTGATTTTTTTCTAACCCCTCCTCCTCCACGTTTCCCACTGCAAAATACTCATTGAGAGTATAGTGTGCTCCTCAGGAAACTAGAGACAGGAGAAAAGGGCTTCTCCACGCGAGAGTTGAAATAAGAATAATCATAATCAATCATCTTTCCCCACAGCATAGGAAAGCAATTACTTCACAGGGAGCAGGACAGACGAAAGGAGAGGGGAATGGAAATGTACATAACTTCCTAATCCCTCTCGTTAGGATGGCAATGTGCCTGGAGTTAAATATTCCAGAGTATGGAGACAGATGACCTGCGACGGAATCCTGGCAGAATCACTCATTAAGTGTTTAACCACGGGGCATGTAAGCAGTATTTCCATCTGCCAAGTAGAGATAATATAAAAAAGTGGTGAGGTTTAAATGAAATTTCACCTGTAAAATGCTCCCTGAGCATAGTGCCTCGGGTACAGTAGGTGCTTAATAACTGTTAGCTGCTCTTGTTATTACTAGTCAACATCTACTGAGTTAAATTTAAAGATAATCTCATTCAAAAGTCAAGTCACTGCAAAATTTAATACATGCAAGTTATACTTATAATACCTTTGGACAAATAGTTTATTTTTTTCAGATGTGTGGTTATGATAAGGTCATCAGGAACTGATACATATTTTAACAGGAAGAAATGACATATTTCCTATTTAAAAAAAGTCAGTTCAAATGAGGCCTCTTCTGTAAAACTGTATTTTCTATCCTTGTTTTATAATTTTGTCTGAATGACTGGTGAGGTGCTAAAGGGGTAACGAGAGTCCCCATTCTGAATGACAAAAGTCAGAACCAGCTTCATAACAAAGAACGTATGTGTGGACCAGAGCATTTTAGTAAAAATCCTCACTGGAGCTCGACTTTGGTATATCAGTGACTGGAAGAGGTCTCTGGAAATATTGCTGACCTACCTATGAGTCAACCATATCACACCTTGCACCATTGGTAGGCATCCTCTAGTATCTAGCTGTCCTAACCCCAAGGAGGAAGTATCTTGTTTAAAATAAATGCCCAGTCTGCAAGAAACTCACTTTTAGGACACACACAGGCTTGAAGTAAAAGGTCAGAAAAAAGAGTCTATGCAAATGAAAACCAAAGAAAGCAAATGGCAGCAACAGTTATATCAGATTACAAAATAGACTTCAAGCCAAGAATGATAAAAACACATGAAGATCATTACATAATGATAAAGGAGTCAATTGGTAAGATGTAACAATCATAAGCACATATGCACCCAACACTGACGCACCTAAATATATTAAACAAATAACAGATCTGAAGGGAAAAACAGACGATAATACAATAATAGTAGAAGACTCAATAACCGACGTTCAACAATGGAGAGATCACCCAGAGAGAAAATCCACAAGGAAACATTAGCCTTAACCATATGGTGGATTGAACAGACCTAAAAGAAATCTACAGAACAGTCTACCCAACGGCACAGAACACACATTCTACTCAAGTGCACACGGAACATTCCAGGATCACAGAACAGGCCACAAAACAAGTCCTAGCAAAGTTAAGAGGGCTGCTGAAATCATACCAAGCATCTTTACTGATGACAATGGTAGAAGACTAGAAATCACAACACGAGGAAAGTCGGAAAATCTACAAATATGTAGAAATTAAATAGCACACTCCTGAACAACCCCTGGGTCAATGAAATATCAAGAGAAACAACAACAAAATCTCGAAACAAAAGAAAATGAAAACACAATATACCAAAACCTATGGGATGCTATAAAAGCAGTTCTGAAAGGGAAGTTTATAGTGATAAATGCATATATAGTAAAAAAAACCAGAAAGAACTCAAATAAACAACCTAACTCTGTGTGTTACAGCGATACACAGGATCCTAAGAGACTAATGAACAATGATATGCCACCAAATTGGATAACCTAAAATAAATGGATACATTCCTGGAAACATATAACCTACCAAGACTGAATCAAGAAGAAATAAAAAAAATCTGAACAGACTACCTACAAAGGAGATTGAATCAGTAATCAAAAACCTCCCAACACAGAACAGCCCAGGACAGAATTTCCCAGGCTTCACTGGTAAATTCTACCAAACATTTAAAAAATAACTAATGCCTATCCTTCTCAAACTCTTCCAAAAAATTAAAAAGTACAGAACAATTCCAAAGGGATTTTACTAACCCCGCATTACCCTAATACCAAAGCCTAATACACTACAAGAAAGAAACTGTGGAACAATATACCCAATGAATATAGATGCATAAATTCTCAAAACAATGTCAATATATCAAATCAAACACATTAAAAGGATTATACATTATGGCAGGGTGGATATAAAGTAATGCTTATAAGGTATACAACTTCTTAATGCAAAAAGTAAAAATGTGCTCAAATATATATATACACATATACATATATGTATATGTATGTATATATACACACACATACATATATGTATACATATATATGTATATATGGGCCTATTTACCAGCTAGCTTGAAGGGGTTTTCTCTCTGGCCAAGTCTGGGATAATTAGAGCAAGCAAATACCAACTGTAATGAGTTATTAACCTTTGAAAAAATAGCTCATAAGTCCACAAGAATAAATATGTAAGTGAATCAATGAAGGAAGGAAAAAGAAGGGCGGATTCCTACAGTAGAGTATGGAGAGCCTTTTGGTAAATGCAGTGGGAGTGTCGGAGCTAGAAAATAATTTGTAGCCATCATGACAAAGACTAGACAAGGAAGGACTTATGAAGATGCTGAATCTAGGGAGAAACTGTGATGAAAAGGACATCTGATGGTCTCAGAGTGTCATAGACAGCTTATTAGTTGAAAGGGAGGGAAAGAGAAAATAAACTGAGTCCTCTTCTGGAATCACTTAGATTTTTATCAGATGTGAGTAAATGCACAGCCTTGCTATCATGTCATAAATAGTCTATCAAGTAATTCTTATAAATACATGGATGTTCAAAAAAGTTCTACCTTTCTTTGTCAAATGCAAGAGACAGAAATAATAGCTGGTCATTTTTATTTTCCTGTAACAAAATTACATCTTTCAATAATAATGATATAGATGTCAATGGATAATTTTAAACTATGACTTGATGTAAAGTTACCTTCTTTGGTTTGATTGACCTCTTACCTAATATTATCCAGCTAACCATCTGGTTAATAAGAGGAAGTCCTTGTTTCTTAAGTAGGCTATTATGGGTGCTGTACACAGCCCACATGGAGAGCACCGTGCTCAGCATCTGAAAACACACAAAACATGCAAATAAAGAGAAGGTGGTGAGAGACTAATCGATATAAGAATACTTCACAAAGTGCTCGAACAACTGGAAGATGGCAAAAATGCTAGTGAAATTGGACCGGCTCGCCTTCTCGTGGCCAAGGCTGAGCGAGCCCTCTACACTGCGCGAAGGCCATACTTGACAGGCACGAGATGAGGCATTCCACGCCTCCAAGAGATCTCGGCATACGTTACCACCCTTTCTACCTACAAATAGTCATTGTTGACCTGAAGTTTTCCTAAATCATGGAAATGCAGAGGGCGAACTGTATATAGTTTAGTGTATGTGGTCGAGTGTCTTCTGCCTCTGGCGCTCACCCAGTCATATCCATTTATTCATTCAATACCTACCTGTGGTCTGAATATTCTTGATGCTGGGAATACAAGATGTACAATATTCTTCAGGGAAACTGTAGCTTACAGGCCGGGAGCCCGTTTTTGGAAATACTGTTTTATCAGATCACAATCACTACCGTTCATTTACATGTTGCCCATAGCTCCCTTTGCACTGCAGGGGTGGGGATGAAAATCTACAACAGATCTACATGGCCCTAAAGCCTAAAGTATTTACAATCTGGCTCTTTAGAGAAATGTTTGCCGACCCCTGAACTAGTGGGTTAATTGCTGTTTTAAGAAATGAGCTAAGTTATGGCTGTGGAAAAAGTAAACTCTTTTAGAGACCAGATTAGCAACTTCACCACCAAATCGTAGAGCTATATTTAATTTACTCTTGTAGTTTTAGTGAAGGAAGAAGGAAAAAAGTGCTGTCAGTAAAGCTATGACACAATCCTAGGATCCTTTCAACTATAAGACACATTTTCATTTCAGGTATGTTAAAATGTGAAAAGATACACATCTTGGAATCAATGAAAAATATGGTACATAGTTCAGGAATTGATGCAAATTAATTTTAATGCAAATTAAAAGTTAATGTGAAGAGGAATTCTGTAGCAGATTTACCTTATACTTGGGGGTGTTTCTAACAAAGCCCATAAGCATTCTCACATCATGCTCTTTGCTCCTAAAGAATGAGATGCAGAAACATTCACTCTGCCAAGTACTCGGCATCACCGACGAGTTCTGTCAAAGCTGCTCTGGGCTTTAGAGACAAGCCGGTCAGTACACCATTTAAAATAAAAGATACACTCCAATGGCTTGATAGGATCCTTGACAAAATGTTTCTTCTCTTGTTATATGTTCTCTGTTGTTCTCCAAGAATGACAGCTTTGAAGTGTGGCACATACTTATTTTAGAGTGCTCTTGGAAATACTTCCTACTATCCGAGCTTTAAGTTAATTTTTTGAGTAGACATAATATAAGTTTTTTTGTCAGTGTTCTAGATAGAGTTTTTAATTTTTTTTATTGTTTAAAAGAAAAAAATGTGGTTTCCACTATTATCTACAAAAATGCTCTCATTTTACAGAATATTACATTATAATCTCTAATTCTCACAACTATTAATCTCTACTTTACAAATTAAAAACAAAGTTCTACTGCTGAAAATCACACATGTAGTAGGCAATATAACTGGAAATTGACTCAATTTTGAAACAGCAAGTTCATAGTTCTTTATACCACACCAAAGCCACCAACCAAGGTGAAGTTTACCTTCTCCTAGGGCGTCGTCTGAAGCTCTAAGTTGGCCCTTCCTCACATAAGCACACTCAGAGGCTGCCCTCACTTCAGGGAAGCTTACCTTCTTCCTGACCCAAATGAGGACTTTTTAGTTAGCACACATCTCTTATGCTTCCTTTACCTGCTCTCTGGGCATCTCTAGGCTGCCTTCTGTTGACCTTTTTGCTATTTCACACCTTTTAGAGACTATATTTCCATGTGATATCTTAAACAGAAAACTATCTTCTTAGCTGGTAGGTACTGGATAACTTAAACATGAAGATACCTTAAGAACAACTTAATTAAATACAATCGTAAGCTACATTTTGGTATATTGTTAGTGTAAGACAGTGTTGACAATCTGTAACTAACCTGTAATAGATGTAACAATAGCTTGTCATTTGCAAAACTTTCTTTTGTTTTTACGAGCAATGTTACAACAAACAGGGACAGCAGAAGGACCAGCAGGCCTGCACCCATTCTGTTTGAAAACAAAATTCACAATTTCAAATTTTCTTAAGATGCTGATTGAACACAGAGCATCTGAAAACATTAGATTCTACTTTAAAGGAGAACCTCTCAGTCATTTGTTTTAATCAAGATGAAGTAGGAAAATGGATACATGTACTTTAAAAACTACTGTTTAGTTAACCTTTAATTAAAAAGACATACCCTCATCTGTGAAAGATTAGGTTAAAATGCTAAAAATATTGCTTATAAGAGTTCTAAGAAAGTAACAAAATAATTACATAATTAGAAAATGAGAAAGTGCTACATAAAATAGTGATCAGTGAGCTTGCCAAACACACACATACACACACAGCCTGTAGATTACTTGATAATAATTTAAAAGTAAAGTTAAAAGCAAAGGTAACCAATTACTTTATGGATTCATTTGGGATATACTGAGAAGAAATCAATGTAATAGTATCATGGAGAATTCAGGAAAGGTACATAGAATTTTCTAAAAGCTAAAGTGATTAAACATGGGAAAGTTGTCAAGGCATACAGTTTCCTTCCATGGAGATCTTTACATTCAGATTAGAATCGGAATTTCATTTTTCTAAGACTTAAAGTGTGGACACGCTCAAAGGCAAAGACAGAGATTACATCATGGCTTTTAGACCTTTGTGTTTTGGCAACAGAACATTCTTTCATATGAAAGCTTTTCCAGATTCCCCAGTATACAAAATACAGAAGCTTCTGAACTTGGGGGGGTGGGAAGACGGTATTTTAAGTTATCACCCTTGGGCACAATGTCATTCTTGTGAAGGCCCAGAGGCAGCCCAGGGACCTTTAATGCTTCTTAGAGCCTGGACCAAAATTACCATTATGACTAATGGTTAGATATTAATATTTTAACTTCCAGTTTGTTTATGTGATTCTAAACTCATGATCAAGATTAGGTTCACATTTCATAGTGCTGACTGAGAAAAACAACTGTATTGAAAAGAAAGTTAAAATATTGTTCATACACTAGAAAGATATCTGGCTTTCGTCCTACAACAGGCATCAGTGGGAACACTGCCAGGAGCAAACAGAAGAAGATCCAACTCAGTGAGATGCTCTAAAAAAAAAAAGTTATCTTTAGACAAATATGGTAGAGAAAACAGTCTTCAGTGTCTCACAGACTACATGGCTGTGAATCAAAAGGCAAAGGCAAAGCCTTCTATGTTTACTTTAAAAAGTAATGGAGTTACTATCTGTGAAGGACAGTTATGGAGTAGATAAGTGTATTAGGTATAAGAAACACCTCCCTTAATTATCACAATAAGCTGGGAGATAGGTTATATTATTCACAAAGTTTCAGGTGAAGAAACTGAGCTCAGAGATGTTAAATATGTATAAATAGTATCAGCCTAGGACTAGTAAATGAAACAGCCAGGAGTTTAACCTGGGCCTGATATTTCAAAGCAAGTGCTTCCTTCAATTTCCGTTACACTGTATATCGATTATATCTATACTCAATTTGGACTGTAATCATAATCAAATGATTGAACCCAAGAGGGAAATCGGTAAAAATACTTTTATAATTAGATTATGACAAAAATGATTAGTAATCCCACTGAGGAATTTTACAAGTCCTCATAGGGTGGAAAGAAGACATATTTCTATCCTCTTGCTACCTCCACCAAAAAGTATCAAAATGGAAACAAGCATGTTCCTTGTAGAAATACAATGTAATTCTCTATCTAGTTGAAGGAAGAAAATCAGGAGTAATTATACTTTAAAATAATCCACCATAAACATATACACCTCCAGGAGAGAACGCAGGTGGTGCAGCGCCAGGAGGGAGGTGACTCCTGTGATCCGGTTCAGACTGCGGCCCTCTCTCTACGCCACTGCTGCGGCACTTGGCAGTTCCTCAGCTGCTCCAGCATTTAGATACTTGAGGCTGAGGCAATCTAGCAAGTGCTAGAAGGATACAGCAGCTCTGCTACTAGAGTATTTCAGCTGCCACATAACAGGCTCATATTGAGATGAAAACCTATGCGAATCACTGAAACCTTAAAGCAACCTCTGTCCTCATGTCTCAAGGACCAGACTCTTCATATAAGGACATGTTCCACCCTTTTCTTAAGAAACAAACAGTCCCCCCGAGTTAAACACATATCAAAACCAAGTAGGTACCAATCTGTCCAGTGTCAAAATGAGTACTTATACCTTTGCTCGAGTCCACAGATGAGTGGTAAATGGCCAACCCGCAAATACAACAAGTCCAGCAGTAAGCATATAGCGGTAGAAAAAGCTGAGAACCTAGTAGTGCGTTCCAAAGAAGAAATAAAAGTGAGGTCATTTAAAAGGAGTTACATATATGTGAGAGAGACATGAATATGTTGTAATGCAGTAAATTACTCACTAATACTTCAATCCCCAGGATACAGGCTAACAGGTATCCAACAAAACGACGCGGGGGAAAGGTCCACAGTGATGTGACAAGGTCTTGAATAACGTGGTATCTGTTTAGCAAGATTATTTGTAAAAAGATTATTTACTGAATAAAATTACATCTTGAATTAAATTTATTATAAAATATTATATATTGAATTAAAGATTAGGCCATAGCAAAGCTATAAATCAGGAAATTTTCAATTCACAAATTATTTTAAAACAAAGAGAAACTCTAATACATTTGTTTCAATGGCTTTACTGACCTAAATCTACTCTTGAAAGCTAGTAGTATTTTAGGAAAAAATATAATTTCTGAATTAATTCGATAATGATCACAAAAATCTGCTTGTTATTAAAATATTAATGACAATAAATGAGTCTTATTTGAGCTTACTTTAACCATACCCATGTTTATATAATTACAGAACCCAAATAAATAAAAACTGAAAAACAATTTTAATTCACCAAGGTTAATCTTATATTGAAATCTTAACTGTCTTAATGAATTATAAGGGTGGGTTTTCCTTATCTAGTTACAGTAAATCTTAATTGCACTTTTTTACTGAGCTAAATAACCTTTTCCAAACCCACTTTAAGATACCACTAATTACACAGTAATTATAATTAAATATGAATTCATAGCCATTTAAAATGTATTACATACTTGAGTACTTTTTATATTTCATTACTGGAAAAAATTTTTAGCATTTGTAGTACATTAGTAAGCAGGTAATTATAAAACGTCAGTATCATCTGATTTATGACCTTTTTAACTGATTTAAAACAATGGCTACATAATGTTAACAAAATTGTTAAGGTGACAAATAGGAAAGAAAAGCTACCACCAGGCAAGAGAAGAGTGTTTCTTTTGTTCATAACAGTGAATGAGCACAGAGAAAAGAGAGAATTTTGTAAAATCATCTGGAAGGTTTTTTTCTGGTGTCATTTACTCTGTTTAAAAATTTTAGAATGTAAGATTTTACCCTTGCAGAGCCCCTCGGGGCTCGGTAGGAGAACAGAATTTTCTGCAAGGATAAAATCTTTCATTCTAAAAATTTTAAACAGAGTAAATGACACTAGGAAAAAAAGATTTAAATATGTATACCCAGCAACCACATTTCTTTCAAATAAAGAAGTAACAGTATGTTCTTTTTTCAGTGTCATTTTTTTCTATTTTAAACTTTATTTATTTATTTATTTTAATATTTTAATCCTCACCAGAGGATATGTTTTTATTGATTTTAGAGAAAGGGAGAAGGAGAGAGAGAGAAGCATTGACGTGAGAGAGGGGCGTTGCTCGGTTGCCTCCCGCACGCACCAGGGTCTGCTTTGCTCAGAGGATGCTTAGATGCCTGAGGCCGTTTAAAAATTCTAGGTTACTGTGCAAATACAGAAGTCAACAAGATCTGCACCTTGACACTTGCTGCCTGTGAACGTGACCCAGCCTAACGTGTTAGTGGTTTTATTTTAAAGTGCTTGAGAGTCGCCTGAGTGCTCGAGCCCTGATGTTTTCTACAATGGTAAGGAGCCACTTAAGTGCAACCTGTGAGGAGGCACTAAAGGTAGACCCACAGCACATGGGATTAATATCCACTAATCTCGTGTGCACACGGTAGTAGATTTGATTTAATTACAAAGGTTCACTGATTCAGGTTTACTTGGTAGGTAGGAGAGGAGGGGGCAAGAACGGATGGAAAAAAAGTGCAAATTTCTCTATGAAACATGAAGAGCCTACACTAGGAACTGAGATATATGAGGCAAGTTCAAAATGTGAGCTACTCCAAGCACAGTACAATCAACATTATTTTTACTCCAGATTTTTCTTACAAAAGATACACAAAGAAAGAAATAAGGTAAATGCTTCCCTAAGGCAATAAAGATGAAGTAAAAAAATAAATAAAAATGGTAAGGCCTGGGTCAGGTAGCTCAGTTGGTCAGAGCGTCAAATCGACATGCCAAGGTTACAGGTTCAATCCCTGGTCAGGGCACATACAAGAATCAACCTATGAATGCATAAGTAAGTGGAACAACAAATGGATGTTTCTCTCCTCTGGCCTCTCCCTTCCTCTCTCTAAAATAAAAATTTTAAAAAGCTAAAACAAAAAGGATACTTATATGAAACATTTATGCTGTTACAAATGAAGAGAAAGAGTTCGGAGATTTGAGGGTATTATAAATATTGTTGATGACTATGCTACAGAAATCGAATGCATTTTAAATACAGATTTATCTGACAGCAAAGTGAAAAACAAGACAGCTAGATACATTACTTACTCCCTGAGAACTGCACACCATATAGGCACTGGCAATAAGCAGTACACGTAGTAAGTCCAGGGACAGGCTTGAATCAGCAGGAAAAATGCCATTAAAATCCCAATAGCCACAAAACTACACAGCAGGAGGTGGCTTGGTTTCTGAAAATCAAACAAAACATTGAAACACTTTCAAACTCATACTGATAGGTTTTTAAGAGATTTTATGAAGTGAAGAAAATGCATTTCTTTCAATGATTCTACAACTAGGTGATTAATCTAAGAAATGCATTTTTCTGTCATTGGAGAAGCACAGTACAGAAGAAAAAGCTGGATACCATGGAATGGTTGCAATAAGGCAATTCTCAACTTAAAAGTAACTATGTTCCTAATGTTTGTTTGCAAGTAAGTTGCTCGGAACTCGGAACATATCTCTCCTTAATAATAATTTAATAAATGTTGATTGAGTTCTGTAACTAGCTCACAAAAACCCATTTAATCCACAATAAACTGTGGGACCTAATCTTCACCTGGAACAACGCTCCTATCTATTCAAACTCCAACTTGACACGCTGCCCACTCTCCACTGCCCATGCACAGGGGGTTCATTCAGTCATCTCCCCTCCCAACCACCTGCCAAACAAGAGGCTCCGCAATGTAAGTCACCAGGATGGCCCGTGGGTGCTGCCACTTGCTCACTGTATGACTATGAGTATAAGCAAAGTAAAAACTTTCCAGAGACTTAATTTCACTCCATCTATAAAATGGGAACAATAATTCTGTATCTATTTATCAAGGTCAGTAATGCTTAAATAAGATTATGTAAAGAGCTTGACAAAATGCCTGGAATATTACTGCTGCTTCCTAAACAGTGGGGCTATTGCCCCCCTTTTTTATTCTCTCCTGTCTTTCTCACACCAGTCCCAGCAGTCACTACAGAAACCTGAGAGTGAACAGCGCTGGAGGTGGAGATGTGTGAGACGGCACTGGAGGTCCCGCAGCAAGTGGGCAGGAGAGGGGGCAAATGTCAGACAGGCGGGGATGGGCAGGGTCTCAAAGCTGAAGGTGGCCGTGCAGGTATTCACTAAGAGCCAGGACCTGTTTCGCATCATTTTGAGAATAGTAAAATTACAAAATAAGTTTAAGAGTACCAAAAAAAAAAAAAAACACTTGAGGGATTTTCTAGAATCAGTGTGATGTGATATAATTACCTAAACCTTTGGTACATAATGCAACAGACGTTACAAATGACATCTACATGCAGGAAACTAAATCATGCAGAATTTGGTTCAGCTGAAGTAAAAATTGAAAGGATTTCAAATAACAAGAGTAGGGGACACATTTTCTACTTTGTCATGAATTGATTCTTGCTTCCTTGCCCCCTCCAAAAAACCCACCTGATGATAATGAACCACATAACGTTAAATATAATGCTTTGAAGAAGTTTTCTGACCACGAGTACTAGAAAGATACAGAGTAATTATGACATGCCAACTAATTATAAAAGAACAGAAAATTAACAGTTAATGCCATAGGGGAATTTAAATTATACAGCTATCTTTATAGCCCTCTTAGGTTAGAGAGTCATTATTATTAATACACCTTCCCAACTAAAGAAATAGAGATAAATGAGAAAAAAAGACCCAACACAACAAAAGCAAATGAAAGATAAGAGTTAGCCTAGTATAACCTGCACACTGTTTGACTGCATTACAAGGAAGTTCCTTCAGTCTTTTTCCTCAGTCTTAGTGATTCTGCACCATCACCAGAATTTTCATGATATTTTCTAAACATACCTTGACTTCTTTACTAACGCCTCTGGGAAGGCTGGCATGAGACTTGATGATCAACACAGAAGCATAAGATGCCCATCCCACAAAACCAAGCAGAACATTGATGCCCAGAAAGAATCTGTCGTAAGTGTGATAATAGGACAATCCTTTTAATGAGAGATCGATCAGCTCCTTGCAAAGGAAGACCTGGGGAGAAAGAAAAATGTAATTTGCCACATGGAATGAATAAGAAACCTCAGTTTCAAAGGAAGAAAAATGATTAAAATTAGAGTAACTGCAGACGACAGAGCAAAAGTAGATTTTAATTGTTCAAGGATCGTCTTGCAAAGGACAAAAAAAATTTCTGAATAAAATGAATGTTTAAATCTTGATAAGAAAGGGCATCTTAAATGTAGACTCTGAGATGTGTAGCGACTCAAAATGATTCATTTCGTGGAAATTATCTTCAGGTGACATACTAAAGAAAGAAATAAAGGCTCTCAAATATAGGTCCCAAATAATGGAGGTGCCCACCTGTATATCATTTCTGACATTCCATATTAGGTTACCAAAATCAGTTATAAAACATCATTAAAATAGCTTACTATTTCAGAGGACAATAGCTTATTTTAAAACCATGACAAAAATAAGCATTAGAAATGCATGGTATTACTTAGGCAATTTCAGGAACTGAAAATAGAATTCGTTCCTACTTTAAAATTAAATGACCGTGTAACAAAGAGAAAATTAAAGAAAAGTATAGTTGGGTAGGAGCTGGGAAAAGTCAAAGCTTCTATATGAATCAGTAGACTTCTGATGGTGTGTTAATTCCAAATGCACAAATATATCACATTCTAAAATATTATGCATAAGCAGTGTGACAGAAACTTGGATTATATATTTTCATTATAGAAAATAGCAACTGTTCATTTCCAATGCTAACCCAAAAAAGCCTACCTATTAACACCATCTGAACTAAGGGAAGCATGTCTAGGGCTAAAGCAGCTACTAAGGAAAGTCAGCCCTTCCTTGAGGATTCAGGAAAGCTCCCTGGTCTGCCCACCTGAATCTCCATTGCTACACCCTGCCCCTCCCCATACCCAACATGGTGATTACCTATTTACATATACAAGGTCTGCATACTTACTGCTTTCTCATACTTTCCCTGTTTTATATAAGATTTTGCTTTTCTTAAAACGTCAAGCTGTTTAGAATCGGAAAGCAACCTACAAAAGAGAAAAAAGGTTTGGTTTAAAATGTTTCCCCGTTTCAATTATATTTTTTCTTTTTTGTTTTTTTTGATGAAAATTAAAGGATAGTGAAAATTGAGAAAATAAAAAATAAGTTTTTTTCTAAAAAATAAAAAGAAATTAACCTTGAGCTAAATTGTATTATTACTGGTTATCTGAACTCTTCTAAGACTTTAGCTTATCGTTAAATTTGGTTTTCTTAACTCAAAGTTTCAACTGACAAACTATACTAATGACAGTCAGATAACACATTATTTTAAAGAAATGTAATATTCCAGCCAACAAAGAAATTCTGACTAAATGAGCTTATCAATGGCACAGCAAACAGGGATGTGAGTCCCACTGCTCAGCCCCCAGTAGTGCTCGTGGCAGAAACAACAGAGAAGGCAGAGCCATCCGAGCGCACTGTACCTGAGCCAGACGCCGGGAACTGTCTATCACAGAGCCCCAGGCAGAGCCTAACCAACAACAGAAGCCAGGAAACAATCTGAACCTATTTGCCATTCTTTTCCTGTACCATGTACCTTTTTGGTTCCCCTAGCTTTCATTTGTCTTTCCATCACTTCCCTGTCCTTGGTTTACCACAAGAAAAATACTCCTAATACTGCATAAACAGAGAAAATCTATAATTAAAGACATTAAATTTATGGAATGTAGAAACTGAAATAAATAAATATATTTAAACACAAAATTGAACATATACCGCTTAACTATAACACCTATACTCCTAAAATGAATACTTTCACATTTTAAAACTGCAAAAAAGTTATTTAAGAATATATCAGGTTAGATCATAAAACTGATATTTTTCTATATCAAAAGCTATTTCAAAATGTTGCCACGACCCAGTTCTCTGTTCTTCAGATACCACACATTTTCTCCTAGAAGTCAGAAATGGAATTACTGGGGCAGAGGGCACAGGCATTCTTTGAAGGCTCCATCTAAGCTGAATTTCCCAAATTCTTATAAAACCCTTCTAGTTAATCTCCTTCCCCTTGCCCTGATCTACTCGGCCTCCTAACATGCCGACTGCACCTTCTAACTTACGTGGAATTGACACGGGCATCTCACTGACCACTTCATCAGTTCTAAACTTTCTGGACTCTTGATGACTGTCTCATATTCTACTTAATTTCCCATGATCCCAAATGTACACCCTCAGCTATAAAATGGTTAAACTCTTCATTCATCACCAATCTTGTACTTATATCTGAGTTCTGTTCATAAAGACCCTCCCCTCTCTGCTTTCTGAAATCCAATCTCCCTCGCCCTTTATGGTCTTCTCCACATTTCACCTCGTACCATTAGCACTTTAGTGTGGTCTAATGAGCAATTTATTTCTCTTCAATTAAATTTAACCTCCGTGTGGGCCATTAATTATTTCCATTAATATCCACAGTAATACTTAGCAAAGTGGTAAGCACATAAAATGAATCAATAAATCTTAATTGATTAAAATGCTATCAAAATGTTGCAAGCCTAAAAAAGGGAGAGAAATAAGAGGAAGATATACTGTGCCCTTCTTAAAGCACCTAATCATTTGCTAAATTAAATAAAAAGATGAAAAGAAAGGTGGTCTAGAACTATATTACTTTAAAGTCTTAAAAAGAATGAGAGAGAAAAAAAATTTTTAAACAGAAATATTTATGCCTGGCTGGTGTGGCTTGGAGGTTGAGCGTCGACCTATGAACCTGGAGGTCACAGTTCGATTCCCTGTCAGGGCACATGCCTGGGTTTTGGGCTCAATTCCCAGTAGGGGGCGTGCAGGAGGCAGCTGATCAATGACTCATCAATGTTTCTATCTCTCTCCCTCTCCCTTCCTCTCTCTGAAATCAATAAAATCATTTTTTTAAAAAGAGAAATATTTATGTTTCATTAATTATATCATATCACATCATCATATCATATCATCATTATGTTATATATGAAATACTTAGGTAAAGAAACCAGGGCCAGGCTAATTTATAATTTCCCTAACTGGACTATTTATAAACCTTGGGACATACCAAAGGTTCGGAATACGTCTGGAATTCATCAAAATGTTCTGTACAAACCTCACTGCAGCACTATGACAGAGATTAACCAGAGAATTTATATGCATATGTGCATAGCCCATGGACACAGACAATGGTATGGTGCAGGCCTGGGGTGGTGTAGAAGGGGTCAGTGGGGAAAAAGGAGACATCTGTAATATTTTCAACAATTAAGATAAATTTTAAAAGAAATAAATTAAATTAAAAATTAAATAAATTAATTAAATTAAAATTACTTGAATGGAAAGAAAAAGATTCTTATTAACAACTTGTCCCCCAATATAATTGTTTTTAGTTTCCCATACATTGAGAAGGGGTGCAAAATAAACCATAGTATTGTATACTTTAAACATAAAGAAGTTTTGTGAAAAATGTAAAGTCCAAAACATAAGGTACAATATGTTAACATTTATATAAAAAGACAAAACAAGTAACAAGAGCAGAACAAGGGTGTTGGCAGGGGATGATCAGAGAAATATCATCTATAAATTAAAATAAAGAAAGAGGACCTACATGTGTCAGCATGAATGAATCTTGAAAATCATACTGCATGGGAAAGAGAATTGTAACCACTTGATAGATTTTTAAAATAGGGATTCAATTATATCACATCATTTTATTTCTTAAGAAAAAAAGAGGCTCTAAAGATATGTGGTAAAATGTTAACATTTCTTAAACTTGGATGGTGGGTACAAGGATTTTTGTTATGGTCTCCATTCTTTTCAGCATGTTTGAAGCACTTCAAAATTAAAATTCTAAATATGTTAGCAAGAAGGATATATATATGTACATGTACGTATGTACACATGATATATATATATAGACAGATACGTAAGAAACTGCAACTTCGTCTCCAGGGAAAAAGACTGGAAGACTGGAGGAGAGGAGAGGTAAATTTTTATTGTGTATGTGCATTACTGTCTCATGCACATTTTACTAACCAGTTTAAAAAAAATAAAATTAAAACATTAAGATTTACCCATGGTTACTGACTATGATGGAGAAGCCAATAACTATGGCTATTGCTCCCAATAACCAACCATATGCTCCCACCAGGAACAACTAGAAAGCCTGATAAAATAAAACTCAATTTGCAGATACTGGAGAGCTGCTGAGACCATCAAGAGCTGACGGATTAAAATCTTAGAGAAGGAAACCACAGAGAACTAATGCAACACTCTGCAAACCGTAACCCTTAAGGCATTTGTCATTCTTGTTCTTGGCACAGGGCAAGAGAGTTTGGGCACTCAGCAGCTGATGGAGACAGAATCCAGGAGAGCCTTTGGCAGCCTCATACGGACGGCCACGGGGGTAAAGATTGGCCTGTGGTCAGTGCAGCCAGGACCTGAGGACTCAGAAGGGGAGAAAAGTAACAACATACAGTTTCATTCTGGATTTTAAAAAATCCAAAAGACATGAAAGAAAGCTATCTTCAATTATTTAAATTAATTTGATATAGATTCTGAGGTGCTCTTAAGAAGAATGAGAGAAGGAACTTTTATAAGCAAGAATTCTTATTCTATTAGATACGAACAACTCAGGTAAGGGACAGAGGCCAAGCCCCGACGGGAAAGAGGTGCAAAGGGCAGGGGGCCTGGCACGAGGGCGACTCCCACAAGAGGGCACGGAGTTAAGAGGAGCAGCCCTGAGAAGTGGGCAGAAGTTTCCATAGTCTCAAGAAACACAGCACACAAAACCTGGGGCTCAGGAGTCACCAAAAAGGAAGGGCTCTAGACAACAGCAAGCTTTCAACTGCAATTCCCAGGGGCCACGGAGACGCCGGGAGCTAAGAGGAGACTGAGCAAAACCGACACAGCCTTGAGTCAGAGGGAAGGCAGAGACTCTCTGGAGAATAGACAATCCAGAGCCTCCACAACCTTTACTATACAGTAAGTTCATTCACAAGCTACCAGACTCAACAACAAGACCAATGGAAAGGACAATAGAGACAGACTCACAAGTAATACGGCTATTGGTGTTATCAGGTGTTGACTTTAAAATAACTGTGGCTAACATATTTCAGTAACAGAGAACCAGATAGAACATTGCAGCGAAGAACTGGGGTCTATAGCAGCAAACTGGACAAAGTCGAAGAGAGATTTAGTACATTAGGAGGGAGACAAGTCAGTAAAAGGTATCTCATGTGAACATGAAGAGCAGAAAGAACTGGAAATACAGAAAAGACCATTTAAAAACACAAGTCTATAGACAGTGACAGAAAAGAAGACAAGAAGGCATAGTCCCTCACTTAAAAGATTTTTTAACTCTGTAAAGGAGACTAAAACAAAACAAAACAAAAACCCAGCACCACAAGTCACTGTGAACAGGATACGTATAACTGGGATCCCAGAAAAGAGACTTTGGGAGAAGTAATACTCGACGGTACTGGCAACACAACATCTCTGCACAGTAATTTGTATGGAAAACAATTCCTTTATTGACTAAATCTTTTATATTGAAAGTGTCAAGTTTTAGAAGAACCTATTAGCAGCCTGCCATGCTTAAGGAAAAAGGAAAAGAGAAACGAGCATGAATTGCACACACTTCTTTGCTGTGACAGCAATTAGCCCGTACTTTTCCCCAGTTATTTGAACACTGTAGAAAAAGTGAGCCGTGCTTTAGGGTTATAAAAATTTTATCTTCAGTTACTCAGGGCGAGCTAAGGTTTGGACGACAAAATCTCCTTAAAATGCCGCCCTTTAAACTATTAGATCTTCTTACTAAGGTTTTATTACAAAAATATTTTGCCTGCAATTACACATAATATTTTAGAGATGCCTGGTAATATCTAGTCCATTTCTTTTTAGAATATCTTAGGTTAAAAAAATTTCAAGATAAAGACAGAGAAAGCAGGATAAAAAATTATTTCTAGCATAATTTGCATTCTTTACACCGACTAATGAAAATCATGTCATTTTTTGTGTCATAACTGAGTAAATGAATCTTTTCCTATGTATGTATGTGATATGTAAAAGTTACCTTTTAATCATGACAGCCTATAAGAAACAAATATATTAAAAAGAACCAAGGTATTTTTTGCCACCTTAGAATATACATTGAAACATTTTATTAAAATTTAAGTTCTTTGGCCCTAGCCAGTTTGGCTCAGTGGTTAGAGCATTGGCCTGCAGACTGAAGGGTCCCAGGTTCCATCCCTGGCTCTGGACGGGGCACGTGAGGAAGGCAACCAATCAATGTGCCTCTCTCACATTGTTCTCTCTCTCTCTCTCTCTCTCTCTCTCTCCCCCTCTCTCCCCCCCTCCCTCCCTCCCTCCCTCTCCCCCCCTTCCACTCTCTCTGAAAAAGCAATGGAAAAAATATCCTTGGGTGAGGGTTAAAAACAAAAATTTAAGTTCTCTGAATTTACATAGTGAGTTTTAAATAAAAGATAACATGCTTTTGCTTCTGTTGGCAAGGTACAATAATCTTCCCATTTTCATTTTTTCCCTAAAATATCTCTTAAGAGACCTTTTTTGTTCTTTTCTCATTTCATGAATTTTTTCTTTTAAAGTTTTTCTTCCTTTGACCTCTAGAGTACACACTTTCAAATATGAAGTGTTTTCCCTCCTTTGTAAGCAGCTTTCAGAAGCAAACCTTTCATGCTTCTCCTAATCATGTAGCCCCACCTGCTGGTCATCTCTTGGCACAGCACTGGGGTCTACTGGACCCAATTTTAGCTTGGAGCGCAAGTAACAGGGAAAAAAGGGTCTACACAAGAATAGAAATAAAATATCCCGGAATAAAAGAATGAGAAATGTATATTGTGAGGAAAACTAAAATTTTACTTAAGGCCATAGCAGAAGATATAAATAAATACACGTTGGATGGTAATGTTCAATACTGTAAAAATTCCAATATCCTCCAAATTACTTCTAAAATATTGTATAATAACCAAAGAATTCTTCATATTACTCAAGATGATGATTCTAAAATTTATATAGAAAAATAAAATTTTTACTCATGCCCATGATTTTTATGATTTTATGATTCATGCCAATGATTCAAATACTTATTTTGTGTTTCTTTTTGAAATATTTTTTATCAAAGCAATATGTGCATATAATTTTAAAAAATAAAAAATAGTACAAGAGGGAATAATGACAAGTGGTAAGTCCCTGTCCCACTCTTCTCATCTTTCAAGTCCCCAAACCAGATACAAATTCTTTTCAAGAGTCTGTTTTTAGTTATTCTGGTAGTTACTTCCATTTTTCTTAATAATATGCTTTTTAAACAAATCCTCACCCAAGGATATGTCTGTTTGTTTTTTTAGTTGATTGGGGAGAGAGAGACGGAGACAAACATTGATGTGAGAGAGAAACATTGATCCGGTTGCCTCTCATACACGCCTCGACCAGGGATCGAACCTGCAACCTTTCGGTGTACAGGACGCTCCAACCAACTGAGCCACCCAGCCAGGGCCTTAATAATATGCTTTTATTACTATTTCTTGACCTGACATACTTTCTGTTGATTCTAGCTGTTCCTGCTGTCTCCTCCTCCTTTAACATGGTTAGATTACTATTTTTACCTCCTCTGTTGGCTATGTTGGTCACTTTAATACTCTCATTCCCTCAACTGTCACCAGACTCTCCACATTCTATTTCATGAGGTCAAGAGCATCACCACCATTCCATTTACATTTCTTTCCCACTCTGCCTTCCAACCTGTAACCCTGTACACTGTCAAAGTTGGTAACATCTGCATTCTATTTTGTAACCTTAAGTCTTCCTTACGTTGTCTAAGGTTTGACTCTAAAAACTGAAAACCAATATTTACATTATGATTTACTGTTCACTGAGTAGCAAAGTTTTATGCTGTAATTAGATTTCCTTGATCCATGTGCCAATGTTCAAATGAATTCCCTTTCTCATACTCTCTACAACTGTTCAGTATCATCTCACATCGTAAGTTGCTTCATAATTAAAGCATGCTTTCTTGTACACTTTGAAATGTTTTTGTTCCCCTGAAGTTTCCAATTGTCACTGTTTTGGAGAATAAGGAAATGGATGCCTTCTACGTAAGTCACTGTGTTTCCCCCAGCTCCTTACTTAATCCATATATTACTTAAAATTCGCTTCATTTCACTTGAGGTCTACTCACTTCCTACTCTAATCTGGAGGACTTGTCTCCCATTTGGACCATACTTGTACAGTTTACCATTCCCTAAATTTCTAGTTGCACTACCCTTTTTTAAAAAATGCATCCTGTACCCTTTCTCATTTTGTAAAGTTTATGCTGCTTTTTTTTTATGGATACAAGTTTCTCAGATACTTTTGAGGATTTTAATATTTTTAAGTTCTTTCCTGTTCCTTAAATTATCTATTTCCTCAAGAGTCATTCTTCATATTATCTTAGGCTTTTTTGGTTATAATGAAGCTTTCAACAAATGGTGATTTTCAAGTCTGTAGGCAGGGCTGGGAGCTTTGCTCCAGGGTGAGTGAGCCAGTGGCTGGGAATTAACTATCCTGCTGAGCCCTGAGGTGAAACAAAGCAAGCAGTGGCTCTGCAGGCAGATGCTGATCATCAAAGCAGAGCAAGTCCATGATGAGTCCACAGGCCAAGTAAAAGAAGGTAGGCAGTATGCACTTGAACCCCTTATAGAAAAGTGCTTTCCTGATCAGTCTTTCTAAAGTGGCTGGGCCAAAGTAACCCTCAATTATTCTGTTTCAATGTCCTGTGTATTTACTTCATACCAGGAGTTGATAATGTATTTCTTGTTCATTATTTGTTTATTTTGTTATGGTCTGACTATACCACAACATTATAAACAAACAGATGCATATGATATATATATAATATGGAGCAAATTCTGATAAAGACTGGGCTTTATAAGCATATGTGACACTCCTATAATCAGGGAAACTCCTCAAAGGAGTGTCTATATAGATCTACTTTATATATATGTATAATATTTATCTATTTTGATATATATATATAAGGTAATTAATTACATATGATCATAACTTGCAAGTCATAACTGTGCTTTGTTTTTGCTCCCCTACACACACACACACACACACACACACACACACACACACACACAGAATCAGGCATACAGTCACATTATTCACAGGGTAATGCCATATTTAAGCCTTTCTAGTTTATGAATACCACACTCATGTTACATAAGTTGTTAAGTATAATTCTGACTCACTGAATCATATCCCTAACACCTATATTTCAAACAATTTCTATTTATTTTAGTCAAGAGCAAAATTCTTCCTCATTAAATGTAAATCCTTGCTCACTGAAAATGAACTTCAAGGAGGTTTAATGAACCTGCCCAAGTCAGTACTACAGAGCCAGGTTTGTGACTCAAAGCTCCCCATTCCTGATTCAAGGAAAATACATCTTCCTGGGAGCTCAGATAGCAAAATCTGCTGCCCATCAAAGTCAGCTCTCCTCTTTGCCACCAGTAATTGTCAGTGTTTCCCAGAACTGTATCATTGGCCTTTTCTTGTCACTTTTTACCTTCTGCCTAGAGCTCCTACATGTGTAAGTTTCCACCGCCATCTTTATGCTGATGGCTACAAAATCTTCACAATCAACTCTCATCTCTATCTTGGGATCCACATCGCTATTTCTAACCAATTCATTGATATGTCTTCAGTTGTAAGTTGAGCATTCATCCTTGCCTCTCAAACTAGCTCTTCTTTCTTTCTGTAAGCCATAATGGTACCAGTACCTTCCCATTCAGCCAAGCCAAGAATCCCCATGCCTTCCCAGTCAAGCCCTGTTGAATCTATCTCCCTATGTTTCCCATATCTCTCTGCACCCTATATCTCCTCTACCAGTCATTCAAAGATATCTAGCTAGCATCTGGCTCATGACTTACACAAACAATGGGTGAGACTTTCATCTTGAAGTATACACTAATCTATACAAAAAAGACAAAGTTTCTAAGTAATTCATTCTGTCAGCATTTAAACTCATTGAAAAATTCTTTCCTACAAGCTAATAAATATAAAATACTTACTTAAACGGTGTAAACAAAAATGGTAAAGTAACTTCTTTTTTCTGAGTCATTTTCACCTGGGAACCAAGTATGAAAACATTTTATTATATTATAAATGAGAAAAAAATCAACTAATTTCACTTTGAAATGTAAACATCCATTAAAATGGGTCTTCAGGGATGGTTAACTACTTTGAAAATAAATGGAACTTTGTGTTACTATATTATTTCATAAACATTTAAAGAAAAATTTAACATTACTGTTCTATCACAATAAACTGAGAATTAAGGCTATTAAGTCTGCAAAAGACTTAACATATTCTGTAACATAATTAAATTTTACTTTAACTCTTAGAAAACAAAATAAGCCAAGCTGCATTAACTGTATTAAGAATAACAGAATGTTTCAGTTAAACGGTCACTTCTTTAAGTTCTTAATGCATATAAATAATGTACATGGAATGACAAAAAATGTTGCAATAACTAATGCTACTTCTATGGGGGCAAATTCCAATCAATAAAGACTTGGTTTATAGTCTTTATAAGCATATGTGATAGTCTTACAATTAGGAAGACTCCTCAAAGGTAGTTTTACACTCTCACACTGATTCATGGAACCTGAACCTCAGAAAGGTGAAACTCTGACACTAGACAAATACACAAAATTTAAAGATAATGACTTATAGAAAGTCATTTCTTAAAACACAAAATCAAACCATGTAATATATTCAATTTTAGAATTGTAGTAGTGTCCATTTTCTCGTGTGTCTTATTTTACCTTAAACTGTTCAAGAATCTGTTTTGCATTTGTATACATGCTCTCTGCTTTGAAGACATCAGTGTTGTTAAGATATTCCACAGGAAGGATTCCCTGTAAATAATAAATACTAGTTTAGTATTATATTAACAGAGCTGAGGCTATTCTTATAAAACAAAAAAAAACTTATAAAGGAAGCAACGAGACAAGACTTAAGGACAAATAAATTGCTAGGATAGTAAAACAAAAAAATCTTTCTTTAAACCGTAACTGAAAAGTGTTCTATTATTTTTCTCACAAAGTAAATATAATATAGTAAATAAGTCAAAAGAGATTAATTAAATTCAGTAAAACCTAACATTCATGGAAAAATTACTGTGCACTAGGCAGTGAAGTAAGTACTTTGCACACACAAAATATCCCTATGGTGGACCACTAACATACTTAAAAAGAAAAGAAAATACATAGTAGGAAATATGAGAGTATATTGTGCATAAAAGAGTAAAGATTATTTTGCGAAACTTTTGTTTTAGTTACACACACACACACTCAGACATGACTACAGGGCTCATATTACTTGGCATTCTAAGTTAGATTTTTTTGTTTGTTTGGTTTGAAGAGCTAATAAGAATGACTGGTCGGAAAGATTTTTTGTGTTTGTCTTTTGCCTTTTCAGGATTCACTTCCCATTCTTAGCAGCATTATCACTCTATAAGGAGAGATCGCCCCACTGGATATAGTGCAGTGGGTCTCTAACGGGGCCCTGCCTTCCCTTCCTGGAGGATAGACAGATGACCCAGGCTAGACCACTCAAATGGTAAGCACTGGAATCTGACTCTTGAGGGTCAAGGAGCAAAAAGTAGTGTAGACCATGGTTTGGTTCTTTCTTCCAAGTCTCCAGAGTTCTCTTCATTTGTTTTCATTTCTAAACTGAGTTTCTTAATACCCCTTTGAATCAACAAGCCACCAGTATCTTGTAAATAAATTTCTTTTAAATGGATTCAGTTTCTGCTGCTTGCAAACAAAAATTATTTATCTGTTTTCATCACTTTAAATTACAAATATAGACCCTGGCCGGGTAGCTCAGTTGGTTAGAGTCGTTCCAATATGCCAAGGTTGTGGGTTCGATCCCCAGTCAGGGCACATACAAAATCAACCAATGAATGCGTAAATAAGTAGAACGACAAATCAGTTTTTCTCCCTCTCTCTCAAATCAATAACTAAAACTTAAAAAAAACTAAATTACAAATAGAAATCTGTATACATTCTAGGAAATAAAAAATTTTAAAGAAAAACTATTAGCCTTGTACCCTATGTTGTAGATTATAATACATACACAACTATAAGGTATTACATATTTAGAAAGAAATATAAAATAGTTTTAATATAATCAAAGATTATTCAGAGACACATAAAAATATGGTTTTTTTATTCTGAGAGCTGATAAAGAAATTTTGTTCCTTACCACTGAGTTAAGGGGAAAGGGAACTCCAATAAGAGAAGCCATCAATGGTGCAATATCAGCCTACAAACAGAAAAAGTTCAATTTCAAGAAGTCTACGAACATCAAGAAGAAAATTAAGTAATTAAATGCAACTACATTTTGTAATATAAGCTGCATACTCGTTACAATCCATACCTTCAAACATTTATTTAATATGCATTAGATATTGGTCTCTAAAAATGTCATTTGCCAGAGGTACATGACCTTGTGAAAAAATAAATTAAATTAGAAAAGAAACCATTAAAAGCTCCAAATGGAAAACATATTAAAACAAAAAGTTACTTATCCTAGTAGCTAGAAATTGACCACTTTATATAACAGATTTTCAGTGTTATGAAAAAGATGCCTTAACTAGACAAAAAATAAATAGCAGTAGCAGACTTTTGCTAGAAAAATGTATATATTAACTAAGGAAAGGATGTATCAGAAGGAGGTTTGGCCAGCCAGTGAAGTCCTAAAAAGATAAACCAGGTAAGAGGCTCTTTAGACAGAAGATCCAAAAACCGTTTTGGATAGTTCCCCTTCAAGTCCGATTTCCCAGAAGAGTTGTTCATGGTATCTGTCTCCATTTCCTCATCTCCCACCACTCCTTAGCCTACTCTAACTTGACTTCTGATCACCCCCACAGACAACTTTCCCTTAGAGAGTTGTCTTAGGGAGATAACCTTCATTTTTCTAAATCTTATTGCCTGCTTTTATATTAGTCCTTATAAATTTTCAGGCATAAAATTCAGGCTTGGATGTCAGAATGCTCAGTTTCAAATCCTTGCTTGTAATCTCTTGAGACCTTGGGCAGGTCATTTAACCTCTTCGTTGCCTCAGTTTTCTTATCAGTTAAAAAATAAACAAACATAAAACAGAGCTATGGCATGATTAAATGAGATTAAACTTGTAAAGTACCTGGCATGCAACAATTCTGCAATAACTGGTGGCTACAAATGCTGTTGTGATTACTGTAATTGCTTGACCTCTCAGCCACACTGCGCACCCACTCCCTTCTTGATCTCTGCAACACCACACTCAGTTGAGTGTCTTCCATCTCACCGTGGCTCCTTTCCAGATACAATCTCTAGTCCCCCATTTAAAGTAGGAGTTTAGTCCCAGGTCTCGATCCTTCCCCTCCCTTTTTACCATCTGGACTCTCTTTACTAAGTACCACACCACAGAAAACTGGAAAACTCCTATGGCCTCCTAATCGCCTTCTTCCCTTCCCCCAGAATCCACTGCTGGTCTTCTCTAATCTGTTCTCCATGCTGCAGCCTGAGAAACCCTCACAGAGAAGCAGATCACGTCACTCTCCAGGATTCAAACACTTCACGGGCTTTCCCAAGCTTTAGGATTAAGTCCACAAGGCCCATACGGCCTACGTGGTCTACTGCACCCTTCTTCTGCCTCACATCACTGAGTCTCCGATGCACTGTACACCAGCTCTCTCCAAAACCTTTCTATATGCCATGTATCCTCCTATCAGAGTTCTGCGCACATGCCGCTCCCTCGGCCTGAGAAGCCCCCCTCTTAACAGGACATCTTGGCTGACTACAGTCTACCAGATACAGAGGTGCCCCCTTATTGACAGGGGATACGTTACAAGACCCCCCTGTGGATGCCTGAAATTGCAGATAGTACCAAATCCAATATATACTCTGTTTCTCCCTCTACATGCACACCTTTTCACTTAAAGGAAGCACTTTAAGGCTTCTCTTTGGCATATCCAAACTGCCGGCACCCCTACCTACTCTTGCGCCTTGGGGCCATTACTAAGTAAAATAAGGGTGACATAGGACTGTGATACTACAAGAGTGGATCTGATAACTGAGACAGGATGGAAAAGCTGGACAAAGGGATGATTCAAATCCCGGGACGGAATGAGAGTTCATCACACTACTCTGAGTGGCATGCAATTTACAAATTATGAATTATTTCTGGATTTTTCCACATAATATTTTCACACTGTGGTTGAACGTGGGCAACTGAAACCATGGAAAGCAAAAGCCTGAATAAGGGTGGACTATTGTACATCTGCTCTACGCTCTCATGGCTTCGCAGGTTTTTTTGTAGTACTTACCACAGTTATAACTTTACATTTATTTGTATAATAATTTGATTAGTATCTGTGTTCTCACACCTAAAGTATATTATATCCCTGACACAATGTTTAAACAATATTGCAGACGCATAGCAATGCTGATGGAAGAAATGAAGAGAGAAATTCTCATCTAATGTAGACCTGAAGTAGGATTACTGAGAGAGCAATAGCAGAACCTACATTCAGTTTTTTATTTATAATAAATCTGGCTATAAGTAAAACGTGTTCTTGTTCTACGGTCTTCAAGTTATTCCTATCCCTTTGACAGTCATTTTTACTGCAAGTTAATAAACTGCTATTCTGATTTTATACATTTTCACTTATTTGGGTAATACAAATCCATCCGGAGAGAAGAGGGCACTCTTAATATGCTGAGAAAGAGCAGGCTTCTGCAACCATGGGCCTGAAAAGGAGATCCCAGACCTTGGTTTATCCACCACAGTAAGAACGTCAGCTTGTGAGCTGACCTGGAGAAGGTAAGGCCTTCCTGCCACTTTGGAGGCCACACATCAGCGATGCCAAGCTTTCTACAAGCAGCAAAGACGGCTAGTTATGTAGCATATTTTCAACAATGAAAATTTTGCGCTTCCCATTTACAGATGATGTTAATAATCTGACCTGATCAGGTTGGCCATGCATTTTCCTGATATTTAAGGTTTCTAGCTGGGTAATCTATTCTCCTGTCACTTTTTCCCCCCCATTGCATTTGTAAGGATCCTGGATAGAATTAAAGTTAAAATATGTGTTAATAAAAAAGAAATGGTAACTGACATACTACAGGAAAGAAACCTATAATGAGGTTTTATTAGATCTATGCTTAAAGCAATCTAGCGAGGCAAACATGACAAGAAATCACAGGAATTTAACAAGCATGCAAATTTTAATTTACACATAATTCTTTAATTAGCCAGTGTTACTTGGAGGGAGTCCTCTCCTTTTAGTTTTATTTGAGGCTTTTTATATTTTGTCAAAAGAAAGATTACTTGGGTTAAAATATATGCACTGAAAGGACTTCCCTGGGTAACTGAAATGTTTTGAAAGATCAGTTATCATCATTATTATTAATATATGGTTTTTCAGGGCTCTTCTGGCCTAAACTTCTTGCAGGAGATAAAAGTAAATTTGAACATGATTAAAATGAGATGAATACCTGATTGATATCTTGCCTCTTCCAGTACTCCAATTTCCATTCTGAAAGACACAATTAGACACAAAAGCTGATGTTAAGATGAAAAAAGAATAAATCATGTCATTATTATGAATAGTTAGTGCTTGATGAAAAACATAAGTATTGGAAGTCTGTTTTAAGGCAGCATGAACCAAAAAGGTGCTTAAAAAGGCAGAGCTGTATATGTTTAAAATGAGAATCTTAAAAGAATAACTGAAAAGTAAATACTTGGTGTCTTCTGTGATAATTTATAATATCAAAATGCTCATTTGGAGATAACTGTTTCAAAATATCAAAAGGCTAGATCCCACTTCTAGGAATATATTCTAAGAAGCCTGAAACACCAATCAGAAAGAATATATGCACCCCCAGTTTACAGCAGCATTATTTACAATAGCTAAGATCTGGAAACAGCCCAAGTGCCCATCAAATAGATGAGTGGATAAAAAAACGTTGGTACATTTATACAATGGAATACTATGCAGCTGTAAAGAAGAAGGATCTCTTACCCTTTGAGACAGCATGGAGGGACCTGGAGAGTATTATGCTAAGTGAAATAAGCCAGTCAGAGAAAGACAAGTATCACATGATCTCACTTATATGTGGAATCTAATGAACAAAATAAACTGACGAACAAAATAGACCCAGCGACACTGAAGCATGCAACAGACTAACATATTTCAGTGAGGGGAAGGGGGGGATAACCAAAGAACTTATATGTGTATGTGCGTAACCCATGGACACAGGCAATAGGGTGGTGAAGGCCCAGGGAGGGGGCAGAAATGGGGTGGAGAGGGTTAATGGGGGAATAAAAGGGGACATCTGTAATACTTTCAACAATGAAGATATATTTTTAAAAAAAGGCTAAAGAAGGAACGATAGAATTAAAAGGCACAATGATAACAACTGTTACCATGCCTACAACAAATCACAATCCTGTTCCTGGGAGTTGCTAAGGTATTCATAGTCCGTTAGTCAATTTAAGTTTTTCTGTAATGGCAGCTGCTTGCAAAATACTTAAAACTGTAGCTGTGATGTGCCTACTGTCATTAATCCCAAATGTTAAAATAGTATAAGCTACTATTAAAACTGTCTTCAAAGATAACTCATTCCTCTCTCTTTCTACATATGAATTTAGAAATTTCAATAAACAGTAACCAAAACAATCATGAGACATGTCTTGATTTAATGACTTTAAGATATATATATTACCAAAAGGGTTCTAAGATATTTTTATGATGAAATTTCCTTTAATAAGCTAATAAAGTTTAAAATATGTTCCTGCTTCTACTGGTCAGCTACTAAAAGTTCACACCAATCACCTGATGAGGAAAAAAAGAATATTCCTTTCTCTATAACTTGTAATACTTAATATTCATATAAGAAAAATTACATTCTTTCTGTTATGATTCTTGAAATCATGTGATTCTAAAACATTAATTCACTGAGAAACCAAATGCCAAAATACAGTTCTATCTCCTAACTACATACTATTTAACCTAGGTTCTATTTAGGCCCAATGTAATTCAATTACCACAGAGCACAGGAATATAAAATGATGCAAATGCATTATAAGACAGTTCAGCATTCTGGGAAAATTACACAGTTTCATGACCCATTTATTCCACTTCTATGTATCCAGCCAAGAGAAATTAAAACATATGTCCACACAAAAACTTTCACACTAATCTTCATGGCAGCATTATCATAAAAGTAAAAAATGTGAAAACAACCCAAATGTTCAAAAAATGACTAAGTAAAATATAGTATATACAGCAATGGAACATTATTCAGCTACAAGAATTAAACTACTGATACATGCTACAACATAGGTGAACCTTGAAAACATTATGCCATGTGGAAGAAGCCAGAGGCAAAAGACCATATAGTGAATGATTCCATTTATATGAAATATCCAGAATAGGCAAATCCACAGAGACACAAAGTAGATTAATGGTTGCCAGATGATGGAGAGAGGATGGGATAAGGAGTGACTGCTAATGGTTTTTCTTAGGGGGGGTATGAAATATTTTGCAATTAGATAGTACAGGTGATTGCACAATCTTATTAATATACTCAAAAGAATAAATTGTACAATTTTAAAGTGTGAATTTCATGGTATGAGAATTATATCTCAATAAAAAAATAAATTCAAAAAAAGAAAGAAAGCATCTAAGGAAATTTAATATACAAACCAAAAAGTCTTCTATAGTAAAAATACCTGGACACAGCTTGAGTCTGAATTCCTGGAGAAGACTCTAAAAACAAAATTTCTAGGCCACCCAGACTCATGGAATCAAAATATCAAGTCACAAGGTCTGGAAATCTATATTTTTAAAAAAATCTGTATTTTTAACAAAATACAGCTTTGGATGAGTCCAATGCAACTACAGTGGTACCTCGGTTTGGAACGTCTCCGTTGCCGAACATTTCGGGTTACGAATGCCGGGTCCCGGAAGGAAACGCTTCGGTTATTGAACACGCCTCGGGAGTCGAACATGCCCCGCGGCGTCCGCTGAGGGCAAGGTCCTGAGGCCTGGCTGTGGGCTGTGGACCCCTCGGTTTTCGAACGTTTCAGAACCTGAATGGTCTTCCAGAATGGATCACTTTCAAAAACCAAGGGATGACTGTAATCCAGAGTAAGGCATTTGAAAGGAATTTGCTTTGTCCAATTAGTAAAAACTTTGGAGCTCAGGAAAAAACACCTTACCTTACAAAATAAGCAGAGCTCCAGGAAAAAGGAATTCCTTTTCTTCATGAATTGAGAAGCAAGGGAGGCTTGGGCAAAAGTACTAGATACCGGGCAAAATCTGTCCAGTTGTGAAACATCAATTATGACACCTGTGATTTATCTGATTGGCAGTCTTTGCAAATAAGAAATGACTCAGTGTTTAATCTACAGCCCAGTAAAAATAAGGCACGTGGGGGGAAAAAAGCAATAGTATAACTTAAACTTTCATAAGGCAAATGACTAAGAGTATATATTTCAAGCTGAATATTATAGACCTAATAATATGAACTATACAAAAGCAATATGGAGAAATAGAGGCACAATATAAAAAGGGAAACTATAACTTGAAAATGATTTTTTTAAATTAAACATTGGTTTTATTTAAAAATGTTATATTTATAAAAACAATAAAGATAAATGTTTATACCTTTCAAAAGCCCATCATCAAACTTCTGAGCTGGTACTTTTTGGGGATATTTGATTCCAGCTCCCCACGCGATAAAAGGAGTAAAGGTCTCTGAAGGATGACCAGCCCCATGGGAACCTACAAAGAGGACAAGAGTAATAAGACAAGTATATACAACCTGACTTATACCTAAATATTCATTTTTTAAATGCTTAAAGTTAATCCACCTATAGTGAATTCTAGCCACCACACTCCCAAGTGCTTGCAACTAACTCTGTATAATTAGTTTTAAAATATTCCCAAAGCAAGTCAGAGCATCAACAACAAACAGGCGTAAACAAACGAAGAAACATAAAAAGGCAGAACGTCTGTTGAGTGACTCTGGTTGAAAGAAGAAAAAAAGTAAGACTTGGAGGAGATGCCACTAGAGTGGCTCCAAAGGCAGAAAGAATGGGGCAAGTGCCTCTGGGGAGTTAACCAGCCAAGTCTGGAGCACGCAGCCGAGGCCAGAGCTGTTCTAGAGAACAGCAAAGTCTCTAGATGTTTCTCTTCTGGGCCACTCTGGCTGATGCAGCCAAAAGCCGTTCGCAAAGTGGAGCCAGCTCATGAGAATTCCAAACTGTGATTTGGGGACCCGAACCTCATCTTTGCCTCTTTTTGTTCTCTGTGCACACAGTGTTTGCCTTGGGAATCTCACCGGAGGACGGGATCGACGGTGCATTTTGAGTAGCCAAAGGTCCCCTGGTAGCACCACCTTAACCCCGCGCCCTTTCCCATCATGTACAGTGAACCCTACGTAGATAAATACTGGTACTTTTTTTCTCCTCCTGACTTTTCTCTGATTTCTTGTTTTGAAAATATATTCTTTCTCTAGCTAGAAGACTCTTAAGATGAGAATTTTTTACACTAACATTTTAAGCATACAATTATGTGCTAGACACTTTGCATACACTGAGACATGTGATACCCAACCTTGTATCGGCAAGCTCCATTTACCACTACTTTAAGGATAAAGTACACGTTGCCTAAAGATAGACTAACCCCAGTCAGTCATTCCATGGTCAGAGGTAAAGAGAAATACTGTTTTCTCATCATTTCCATAAAACTCTTTAATCAGGGACACAAGTTCTTTAATTCCCTCATCAACTAGTTTAATATTGTCCTTATATTCCCTGTTTAAAAAGAAAAAAATAACAAATTAAATTACATTAACTTGGAAAAATAAAATTTATTCAACATGAACTCACGACATTCAAAGTTAGTAATTCCTGAAATACTTTTAGATTTCATCTTTAACATTTTAAAATCAGACCTCTTCAGATTATTAAAAATAATGTTCTTTGTTTAAAGAAGCAAAAGAATATGAAATAGTTTTCAGAAATGATTTGAGGAGGGTAGTGATTAGCAAATACATTTTAATGAATGCTTTTTAAGTCTCAAATGCAATAACGATGCCTTTCATGTCTCTCATAATGCAAACGATATTGTCCTTGCCGATAACTGTTTCAAGTATAGAATTTTTCATCCCATGATATAAGATAATATCATATCATATCATACCAGATATGCTTTTAACAAACTACATTTAAGCTTTCCAAGCCTATACACTTAAAAATGGCTAGGATGGCAAGACTGGTTGGACAGGCTGGTTTGCTATCAGTTAAAACAGTGCATCATGTGAAAGAAGGGGAACACGAGGTATTCTTTACGGGCAGCTAACCAATAGGCTTTACAGTTAGACTAATCTAACCTAAATTCAAAATAAAGCATAAAAGTCTAACATGGATTCTTCCGATTTCTTACAACCTGCAAAAGTGAAAAAAATATTTGTTATTCCTTGTAAAGAGTGCTACTGAAATATAGCATAAAACACTTTATACAATTATTTGCTAGATATAATGTTGATTAAATGGAATATGTAAGGAATAGCTAATTACATCTTTTTGTGATATAAATATTAACACCATAAAAATGCTTTGATTTCAAGATTTACTGAATTTCTAAAATATATAATGTTTTCTCTGCCTCAATACATGAAGAACACAGGATGCATTTTACTTAAATTAATGTGCACTCTGGCCGCAGCGCATGTGATTTTAGCTTCTATATCAATCCACAGCTCATATAATAGGGAACTTATTATACTTTAGAGTTATTTAAAATATAAGTTTTGTTGTGATAATCACAAAAAAATATTATACTTTAAAAGTTGAAACAGAATGGTTGTTTCCCACAAAAACAAGAAATTAATTAAAATTACCTCGATGTTGATCGGTGAGCATGTCCGTTTGTATCTATTCCTAACAGATGTAAGAACAAAACTATTTTCTCATCATTTAGTTTAGAAAATAAAGATTGGTTGTTTCTGGCAGCACGAAGGAATTCCTATAGGTAACAAATCAGTTAAAAATTTTTAGGTGATTTATTGTATTTATAAAATAATTATGATGAAAACATTTAATTAAATGTATACATAACTATAAAATTATGTTATTTTGTTTAAATTTGTCCTCAGGCCTACCACCACAAGGTTCTTGTTGTTATATGAGACATCTATGTTCAAATAGGGAGTGAGCTATTTTCTGTGGTCAAAAAAAGGTTACAGAAAGGAGATTTGATTTCACAAAGATCTCATAATATTGAGATCACAGAACCTGGCCTGGTAGCTCAGTTGGTTAGAAAATCATCCTGATACACCAAGGTTGAGGGTTCAATCCCCGGTTAGGGCACATACAAGAAGCAACCAATGAGTGCATAAATAAGTGGAACAACAAATCGACTCTCTCTCTCTCCCTCTCTCTTTCTCTCTTCCAAATCAGTGAATAAAAATTGAAAAAATATATATTGAAGAAATATTTTGACATGAACCCAAAATAAAACAGTACTAGTGGCTTTAAGGGAACACAGAAAGGGGTCATCTAAGTGGAACGGGAAGTGGGGTGAAGCAAAGGGAAGCCACGGGAAACTTAACAGAGGAGATGATGCATAAACTGAGTTTTAAAAAGCAAAGAGATTCAACACAGATGAGCTTTAAGGATATTACACCAAGTGAAATAGCCAGTCACAAAAAGACAAACACTGTATGATTCGTTTCTATGTGCTTACTGAAGCAATCAAATATTCAGGAACAGAAAGTAGAATGGTGGTTGCCAGGGGCTGGGGAGAGGGGGAAAATGAAGAGTTGCTGAATGGTTATAGAGTTTCAGTTCTGCAAGATGAAAAAGTTTTGGAGGCTGGCTACACAACATGAATATACTTAACACTACTGAACCTGTACACTTAAAAATGGCTAGGGTGGCAAATTTTCGGTTCTGTGGATTTTACCACAATTTTTTAAAAAAAGGGAGTAGAAATTTGCATGGATTTGTAAACTGGCTTGAATTAAGCATGAGTCTGGCCAGGGCACAAAGTCCAGGTAAGACCCTTGACTCTGTCTCCAGCTTGATGTCAACCCTCGTTCCCAGGCAGCAGTCCCGCCATTCTAACCTCCCCTTGCTTCAGAGTTCCTCAAGTCCGTGCTGGCTCTTCCTTCAGGGCCCAGGTTTCACAGAATGCTGCTGGCCTGAAATCAGCTGCTCTACGAGCAATCCTGATCCATCCTTTCCCTTTGTCTTCCATATTTCTTCAGAGATCATCTCAAAATTCTTCCCCTAACTGTCCGGTCTAGATCTAAGTTTTCTAAAACATATTCTTAGTCCCTGTATTTTTCCTTCACACTGTTTATACCTGTTGATTTCATATATTTGTTGTTACTTGATTAATAGATGTGTCTTTACTATATCTTATGAAGTCACAGGCAAGACTTTTTTCTCTTCACTATCATATTACAAATACTAGCAATGCTGAAATAAAAAAGGGAAAAAGGCATAAAACCAGGCCAGCCACCAGCTATGTATGCTCATCCACAAGAAATCAAATTCACTAAGTTGTGCTAGTATTTAAGCAGAGGCTAACATAAATAACTAGATCATATTAAGAAGTGATGATTAGCAAAGGAATTCACTAATTATTTTCTTAAAGAAATTTTATTTAACTTGGAAGTTTTCCCTGTTGACAAAAGTCTGTGTTACATGAATAAAGAAAATTTCAATGAACAAAGATCCTAATAAAAGAAACAGGGATTATCAAAGAATGTACTGAGCACTTCATTCCTGCTAAGTACATACAAAGACAAAGACAAACACACACTGACGAGTATATTTACAAACAAATGAACAAAAATGACTTTACATTACGAAGAAATCGACAATGTCACACATCTCTGATAAAAAGAAGAATCATTAGGGGCCAATCAATGAAAACTTCTTACAACAGATGAATTATAAGTTATAATTTGAAGATGGGAAACAATGTATTGATAGAAAGGAGAGAGCCAATAGTCACAATTGAGATTTTCCCACAATTTTTATGAATTTTAATTGGATTCCTAGTGAAACTGTGATAACAGTCACTATCAAATAGTCAAAAACACTCAGGAACACATAAATATTTTACTACGATTAATTTGCTAATTTGTTTTTACTTTTCTAATTTTTCTTTAAAGTACAATGTTTTTTAAAAAACACACAACCATCTACTTTATGTTGTTATAATTGCATTACAGTTAAACAGTATTTTTCAAAGGGCTTCCACACATCCCCCAAGGTGCCACACTGTAAGAGACTGGTTAAGGTTTACACTTAGGATGATTCAGGAGACCAGGAATAAAATACAGATTAACTAAACTCCAATCTAGGGCTCATTTTACTGTCAGAAACACATAGTTTAAAAAGTTATCTTTCCAAAATTATTTTTTAAACTATTAACTAGTTATTGTAGGATGTATAATTTCTTAGAATTCAGTCTTTTAAAAATAGTGTGCTGTAATATATAACTTTAACGTTCACACAAGTAGAAAATAAGATGCATTCACTGACAAATCAGTTTCTAGTAGTTTAGGTAGAAATATGTGTGCTGTACACTAACCACTCAATAGCACGTACCTTAATATTATCAAAGACCCATGTATCCAGTTTGGTTACATCCTGGGCACCAAAATCCTCATCGTCAGCATCATAACTATATGTAAAAACATGGTTTCCTGTAGCACCTGAAAAGGAAATTGGGGGGAAAAACTTAAACAACAATCTTTTAAACTGTTAGAAATATTAAATAGTCATTTAACAATTTTTGTGAGTAGACAGAGTTTTTCACAAAGCATTTTGGATTATGATGGGAAAGAGGAAAACAGGAGGAATAATTAACATTTATTTTATGTACTATGGACCATGCTTTGTACTTTAACACATTCTGTTGCATTTTGTTCTCACAATAATATATTCTAATTTTACAGATACGCTACATGTAAGTTAACTTGCCAAAGTGATAATGCTAATACAAAAAAATAAACACCAAAGTTTGTCTCCCTTTAAGGATTAAACTATTCTCTTTTTTTGGTGTGTGTTGGGATGTTATAATCTAAAATAGATGATGTCATTTAATTTACAAAACTTCCTAAAGCAAGAAGAAAATTCAAATAGTCACTTCTCTTAATCAAAGGCTATGAGTATATTTCTTAATATAAGGGAATAGATATTACTTATTGCCAGTTTGACGTGGTAAACAAATATATTAATCTTATACATTTGCAATATGTTATCAAGAATCCAATCAACTTAGTGAGTTTCTGAGTTAGATAGGCCCTTACAGATCATAAGGAAGACAATCTCTTACAATACTAGTTTAGCTCTATTGACGCTAGTTATTCCACTGCTCAGCCATTCTAATTCCCACATCCTAAGTAAAGATCTGAGTGGGTGTGTTGGTTACCATAAGAAATGGAACATTCCCACTGGACTGTATTGGATTCAGGCACTTGGCCCTATCCTATCAACTGTAGCCAGAAGCAGGAAGGTAAGTTAAATAAGCCACTAGTACCCCCAAAAGCTAAACTGCAGTCCAAAGAAGCGAGTATAATGGCAAGTAGTTTGAGGTTTTTTGGCCTGCCTACATAATAATGTTCTATGAATATCATACAAAAATTCTGAATATGTATTTTGCTTTCAAGACATAATAATCTTCAATATTCCCAACTATTATAATACCATGGCTAAGTATAATGTTACAAAAACTTTTCATTAAGTGAAATGACCAATCATTCTGCTCCCACTAAAAGGCACTTAATGACATAAAATTGAAATACAAAGTGATTTTAGAAAGTAATATAAATTTTATGATCAAAAGATGTTCTAATACTTGCAGATTGACACACAGAAACAAATACAACAAATCCAAATGGCAAGATCTTGAATATATGAAAATAGGAATCATAAACATAATTTTAATGTTTAAATCTTTATGTGACTATCTACCAATTTCTTTTTTTTAATTTTTTTACCAACTTCTTAATAATTCATCAATGTGAAATGAACCAGACATCAATATCATCATCATGAGGAGTTATATGATAAGCACTTTGCTAAATGTTATACAGGAATTACCTAATTTAATCCTAAAAACAAACTTATGACATAAAATTATTATATTTACAAAAATTCAAACTGAAGTTCAGAGAAGTTATCTAACTTGCCCAAGATTATAAAGCTGTTGAATGTTAGAGCCATATATCATTTCACTGAATTCAAGACACTAACAACTATATAATGTGCCAATATTTCAAGTACAACTAAGAAGAAAAAATCAAATTGACGTGTCTGTCCCTTGCAACACACATTCCTATTTCAGAAATGTTAAATACGTTAAAACATGTATCTCAAAATCAGTAAAATACTGTTAGTATATAAAAAATTACCATGTTGATTTATTAACCTGTTTACTCTCTGAGAAAATATAATCAGTGACTCTTACCTTTGGCAAACATAGTCATGATATCTGGGCTTCCCCAGCCCCATGTGTACTTGCTTTCATTGATAACAGAATCAAATTCTACAGGATTTTCCTTCCATCCTTCAGGTAATTGAGAAAAAAAGCAAATAATGACAATAATATATACACAGTGAGGTATTAGTATAACCCCTAAAGAAGTCTTCTTCAAATAATAACAATGAGGATTAACCACATAACAAATGCAAAAGTAATAACAGATTTTGTTACATGTATCATGACACAAATTTCTTAAAGTTTACAACTGATAATTTACTTATTAAAATTCAGAATTATTTTGAACTTTTGAGAGTTAACATTTAGGAAAACCATAGATCCATCCAATCACATTGTTTTAATAGCACAGGATGATATAAGACTAAAGCTTCGTTCTAGAATCAATACTGGTGTGAGTTTATGTAAGGCGTGCTAAATAGTTGTGAAAAGTATCTCGAAATAGCCTGGCTAGCGTGGCTGAGCAGTTGAGCATCGACCTAGGATCCTGGCAATAGAGGTTCGATTCCCAGTCAGGGCACATGCCCTGGTTGTGGGCTCGATCCCCAGCAGGGGGCATGCAGGAAGGAGGGAGCCGATTAATGACTCTCTCATCACTGATGTTTCTCTCTCTCTCTCCCTCTCCCTGAAATCAATAAAAATATAAATATATATTAAAAAGTATCTCAAAACATCCTTCACCTTGTGTCATGATTCAGTGCTAAAGATGCAATATTTACATAACAAATTTTTCACATAATGAAATTGTCTAGACAATACCTTTGACGACTGCACTAACATCTTCATAAAACCCAGCTATCAGGGCTACATGGCCCGGCCGAGATTCAGTTGGCACACGTGTATGAGATATCCCCCAGCTGCCTTCGTGCATTATGACATTCCTAAAACATATTACAGATGAATAGTTAACACAGACTATAAATGCTCTGTTAAGAGTATGGATGCCTGGCTGGCGTGGCTCAGTGGTGGAGAATCAACCTATGATCCAGGACACCAAGGTTCGGTTCCCGGTCAGGGCACATGCCTGGGTTTCGGGCTCGATCCCCAGCAGGGGGCGTGCAGGAGGCAGCCGATCATTGACTCTCTCGTCATTAATGTTTCTATCTCTCTCTCTCTCCCTCTCCCTTCCTCTCTCTGAAATCAATAAAACATATTTTTTTTTAAAAAAGACTATGGTAAAATAAGACTTTTACAAAAGGAGTCAAAACCAAAAAAGTGAGTCAAAATTTAAGAAGGAAAGAAATTCTAGTCCCAGCTGAGCCCAGTCCTAGCCCTCCCACCAGTGGATTCAGTAGCATAAGTGAGCCCAGCTGGACAAAGAACCACCCAACCACTGCATAGAATCAAGAGACAAAATACACCCCTGTTGTTTTAAGCCACAAAGTATTGAAATGGGTTTTTAACATAGTAAATGATATACACACTAATGTTCTATCAATGTTCAATTTTATTAGGTGTGATGATGGTACTGCGGTTATATAGGAGAAAGTCCTTGTTCTTAATACATACATGCTGAAGTGTTTAGGGATGAAGTGTCATATCTTTTCACAAATTTTTATTCTTTTTTAAATTATTCAACTACAGTTGACATTTGGTATTACATTAGCTTCAGGTGTAAAGCATAGTGGATAGACATTTATGTAATTTACAAAGTGGTCTACCTGATAAGCCTAGTACCCACCCGGCACCATACATGTTATTACAATACTATTGACTATATTTTTAACTTCTTAAGTTATATAATGAGAACTGAACTTAAACAGAAAGAGGAAGGCACAAAGAAATTTGGATACCTCTGTTTAAAAACACTTTGATCAGTTCAGATCATCCTTTTTCCAGAGATGTCTTTGTTCCAGCTGACATGCTTACCTAATAAATGGTGCTCTAGAATTCCCCTTTTCATCTAATTCATAAAGTGCATCTGCCCGCAGGCCATCAGCAACAATGAGCACTAGTCTTCTTGCTGGAGGAGGCAATGGTGTAAACTGAGGAGCCATCCCATGAACCAAAGGAGACGTAAAATAAATGTCAAAGATGGAGGCGAAGAACACAAAATGTACGAGCAATCCCACAATAAAGAAGAGCAGCATATCCAGTGTAACTAATAATCTGCAAGAAAAGCTGAAAGAGGGAATGAAATTAAATTTGGGTAAACCTTAATGCAATTATATATTTCCACATATCTTGATGACTACATGTAGACAGAACAAATATTTTAAAATATTACATAACTTACAACTTCATTTTTGGTAGTAACAATAAACATTTTTTAACAATGAAATGGTACTGAAATAAAATACATGATAAAATACACTCAAACAAAAAGTAAATGTTCAAGTATAATAAGCACTTATACTCCAATAAACTATTTATAATAAAGTTAAATGTATATTAAGCTCATAAAAACTAATATAGGATCAAAAAACAAAGAAATAACTAAATGAGCCCTAAAATGAGTTAGGGTTTGGTCTAATCAAATCCTGTATAAAATAGAAAATATAACTCATGGTGCTCTTGGCTGCCCATATGACATCCATTGATATTTTCAGAATTTTAACATCATCTAACTGTGTGTGGATTTTTTCAACATTTGCTTATTAGCTCAGGAGACTTCTAGCTTCTTGACTATCACCAAGTTGTGCAGACAACATGCATTTTTGTCCAGTTAGCTAAATTATAGGTGGAAAAGGTAGTTAAATTTCATCTGTGCTTCAGAAAATTTGCACTCACTAAGGGAACACTGTTTTAGTTCCCTGAACACCAAAACAAGAAAGCAGGAGGTCACATTCATTTGATCAATAAAAATGTTCTGTGCACATATTATGTGCATAATTGTGTGCAGGGGTATTACGGAGAACACCAAGAAAAGACAGTCACAGATCTGATGATCTGATGAACTTACAAATATTTAGTGAGGGAAAACTACACAATGTGAAATGAAACATTTAAGTAATACTGTTAAGACAGTATGACATTAACTGCCAAGATCAAACTGCCTGTGGGAGTGTGTTGCAAGCCAGCATTTTTCCTAGTCAATTGAGATCTTGCTTCTAGGTTATCCTCTGTTTGGCTCAAATAAATTTTAATAAAAATTCTCCATAGGTTTGTATGTTCTTACATCAACAATCATAATGAAATACTACGCATCATTGAAAATGAATTAGGCCACATCTACGACAAGGATACATCTCATAAATATAAGGCTTAGTAAAAAAAACTTTTTTTAAGGCATTAATTGCCCTTTTCTCCCTAATACCACCTAACTTCTTGAAAATACTGAATACAATCTCTTTTTACCGGACCACCTAATTATCAAACAACTTAAATTGAGCCTTTGTTTCCATTACATCAGAGAGAAAGCTTTCACTAAGGTAGCCAATACTGCAAAATCCAATGGCTATTTTTCAGTCATCTTTCATGGCTCATCCATTCCATTTGTCTTCGCTAATCATGCCTTGTTTTAAAAATAGCTCTCATTTCTTGGCTTTTTTGAACATTACTTTTTCAGTTTTCCTCCTACATCTCTGACCAGTGTAGAATGTGCTTTCTGGTCAGTGAATTTTCGGGTTACTCAAAACTTGGTTGTAGGCCCTCTTCTCTCCTTACTCTACACTTTCTGTTTAGGCATTTTTCACCATATTGGCTTCAGTTATCACCTATATGCAAAAGTCTCAACAAAGTATAGCTCCAAATCCATATACATAACTCCAACCCCGACACATCCACTTGAATGTTAAATGCAAACTGAGTACATTTACAATCAAAATCATGATATACCCACCCCCCCCCCCCCCCCGCCCACTCCACTCCCCACCCGGACGTGAGCCTTGTTTAGGTAGGAACCCTCCTCACTCCCTAGTGTTCACAGTCTCAGGCGATGGCACCACCTTCCACCCAAGTATGCAAATCAGAGAACTAGGAGTCATTCTTTATACCCTATTATTCTACTGTGTAGCCATGTATTATTTTTTTTGTTTTCCTTTTTTCAAGATGCAAATCTGAACATCTCTTCCCTTATATAAAACCCTTCAGTGCCTCTGCCCCATCCAGATCTAGACTGAAATCCTTGCCTGGCCAGTGTGGCTCGGTGGTTGAGTGTCCACCCATGAACCAAAAGATTGTGGTCGGATTTCCAGTCAGGGTACATGCCCGGATTTCAGGCTCGATCCCCAGTCGGGGGCGTGCAGGAGGCAGCCGATCAATGACTCTCTCAGCATTGATGTTTCTGTTTCTCTCTCCCTTCCTCTCTGAAATCAATAAAAAACAAACACACACACACATATTTTTAAAAAAAGACTCAAATCCTTTTTATGACTAACAAGGTCATACCTGGACTGGCCTCTGCCTCTCTTTCTAGCCTTGTCCCATAGCACTTCCCCCTTCCCCTTGCTTTATGACACCTTGACACACTGGCCTTCTTTTATTTCTTTACATACCTGGTGCTTCCTACTGCTGTAAAGACCTTCATGGGTACAATTCCTCTCCACAGAATGAACTTCCAACCTACCCTCCATCCTTTCACCCCATTGTATTTTCAAGTATCACTTCCTCTGTGACTATGCAGTCCAAATCAGAAACCAAAATCTTTACTTCAGTTTATCATCACATAGCTAAGTCTTTGACTATTTGGATTACTGTCTGTCTCTATTACTTAACCATAATTTCATCACAGCAAGACAGGGCACTCATCACAGTCCTAGGCACTTAGCAAGGACTCAAATAGTTACTGAATAAATTATTCAGGATTATCATTTCAAAGGTACATGTAGTATGCACTATTGCCACTAGAGGCTGCCTTGCTTCTCCTTTTATTCCTCCAGAGCACAAAAACTGTGAAGATCCAGGATATTTTAAAAACACACACATTTATGCTTAAGTCATTTACTATACATAAAATTGCAGTGATTCCAAAATATCACCCTTCACATACTACTTATTTTATTATTTCCCAATACATGTATATTAAGCAATTTATTATTTCTCTTCAAACAGAATCACATTTTATTCAGATTTACTGAAAAAGAAAACTTTGTCATCGTTCAATCATTTAGAAACCTCTCAAAATAAGTGAATAACTACTAAAAATTTTTTTTTTAAGTTTTAAAACTATCCATTTCTAATCATGTCCTTCCCATGCCATTCCTAATTCCTCCCATTCCTCCATTCCAGAAATTGGTTCCATTTCCAATCTCTCTGGCAAACGCAATTAAAATAAGGATCAGCAATCCTTTTGGCCACGAAAAATATGTAACAGGACACAGCATTAGTTATTTTTAATACTATTTTCCTAACATGAGATTTCTTTCCATGTTTTTCTTCAATATATGTCACAGAAAATATTTAACTCCTAATATTCAAACATTCAGAGTTAATATTCTATAAAAAATATTTCACATTCTTAGTACTAACAATGTCCAAAAAACTTCTGGCAAAAACAAAACAAAAAACTCAAAGCTTCATTCAAATGAAAATTTTAGTTTACTGAGCCTGGGTAAACTGAAATTAAAGCCTACACTTAACAGTTGGCATACCTTTACATGTAAACCAATAACCTGGCCTAAAGTTACATAAGAATGCTCTATTTTAATTGTTCCACAGAGCTAAAGGAGATACTTTACTGCTTGGGTATAATATGTAACTTACCTGATAACATAATTACTGCTACCTATTTACTTTGGTCCTTAAAAGAAGCTGTACAGAAAGAAAGAAAATCTTAAACCTGCAAAAGTAGCAAGTTATGTGTGAAGAAAATAGAAGCTCTTAGGAACAGCACTCTAATACGAACATCTCCTTTACCACCTCGAATTGTAATCAAGGAATGACATAAAAGATAAACTTTGAACTTACAAATTTAGTATACTTCCTTCATGTGCTAACATTTGATAAAATCAAAGCTGTCTAAAGCATCTAAGTTTTAAAATAACTGTTTCACTGTCAATACCTGAATTGCAGCCTAAATGGGCAAGTTGCAAGGCATAGTGGGAGAATGGAATGTTAGTACTAAGAATGTGAAATATTTTTTATAGATTAACTCCTAATGTTCGAATTATAAATATTTCCTGTGACAATATATTGAAGGAAAACATGGAGAATGGATGTGGACGTGAAGAGAACTGACTTTAGTGCCTGTGAATATTTATGAGTGGTGTTGACCAGGTCAATGAACGTTCCTAGGCTTAAATTTACTTTTCTCTCTACCTGACGGGACTGCATGTGATATTTTGAAGGGTCCCCTGGTGGTGCAAAATATGTATTAAGTCCTAAGTGTTTATTGAGCCCCTCACAGCTTGTTCTCCAAGTCAAAGCTAGGAGAATATTCACAGATCCTAGCAAACCCATCTTCCGTTTACTTTCGGCGCCTCCCACGCCCCGCCCCACCTGCGGGTTTACAGCACTAACTCCAGGCCCAGCCGGCGCCGCTGCCAGGCCTCCAGGGCGGGCAGGCACGTGGCTGGGAAGGGAAGGAAGAGAAAAGGAGCCAAATTCTAACCACTGTCCTGGGGACCTGCTACACGTGCAGGGAAAATGCCACCAGTTAGCGGCAAACTAGAAAGAAGAAGCGCTAAAGCAGCAGCGAGTCCGCGGGCGTGGGCCCAGTTTCGGTGCCATCGCACTGGTCTGTGCACTGGTCCCCGGATTTTACCTGGGGCTTATCCCGGTCAAGCCCGATCCAGGAATGAAGCCTCCTCAGCGCGAAGGCAGGACCCAACGCTTTGGCAGAGTTCTCCTCTGCCCCCTGAAAAGACAGCCGGGACAGCCAAAAGAACCGGGCACCGTCACAACCGCATCTCAACCGCGGAACGCCCCCGAAACCTACCTGGCCAGCAACTGCTCTCGCGATAATTCTAGGACCAGTCCTCCGTAATCCCGCCCCTCCTAGTCCCCTAGCCAATCAAACAGGAGTGTGGGCGGGGTTTTGCCTTTGAGTCAAGAGCGGCTTTGCTAGTCCTTGCAGTGGACTGAGGAGGCTGGGGCGGGGCGCGCGCAGGACGGGGCGGGGAGAGGGGGCGGGGCAGAAAAAAAAAAAATCTCCATTTCTCGCGAGATTAGAGACCAGGAAGACGCCTGCAGAGCTGGGCTGCTGGTGCAGCGGCCGCTGAGGCAGCCGGTGCTGCTGCGTCCCGACCTGCCTCCGGGCCTACGCCTGGTTTCCGCGTGGGGAGGCGGGACGTGGCCAGGCCCGGGCCGTGGTGGTGTGCAGTGCCCGCTGAGGCTGAGGGGAAATTCAGGTTGCGGCCTGTCAGAGCCGGTCAGGGAGGTGCCCACTCGCCTGACAGGATAAGATGGCGGCGATGGTGCCTGGAGGTAGTGGCAGTGGTGGCGGCGGCGTGAATCCATTCCTCAGTGATACCGACGATGACGAGGACGAGGTAGCGACGACCGAGGAGCGGCGAGCAGGACTTCGGCTGGGCTCCAGGGGCGACCTAGATCCTGGCTCTGCGGACTCGCTATCGCCCCAGGATCCCGTGGCCTTAGGGAGCAGTGCACGGCCAGGGCTCCCTGGGGAGGTGGCGGCTGTGGTGGGACTGGGGGGCAGTGGGGAGAACCCGGCCCGGTTGTCAATTGATGCGATCGCGGCTCAGCTGTTGCGCGATCAATACTTGCTGACCGCCCTGGAGCTGCACACCGAGCTGTTGGAGAGCGGCCGCGAGCTGCCTCGGCTGCGCGACTACTTCTCCAATCCGGGCAACTTCGAGAGGCAGAGTGGGACCCCCCCGGGGATGGGGATGCCGGGGATCCCTGGAGCAGTCGGCGTTGGAGGCGCAGGAGGTCGGGAGCCGAGCATGACGTCGGGCGGGGGACAGCTCAGTAAGTGAACGCAGCCTGTCTCACCCGCAGGGTTGTCAGGGTTGTGGGGGAGGGTGTTTCAGGGCGGGTACCGAGTGTTACGAACATTTTAGACAGACAGTTGCAGGGGATGGGGGTCTTCGGCGGTGGCAGCCGAAGGATCTGGCTGCTCCTGCCTCCATCCCGTGGCTGAACTTGCACTGGCGCCTGGCTCCCCTGTTGGTGTCGGTATCTATAAAAATTTCCAACGTTTCTAGTTCACTGGCAATTACGGGACTCCAGACGGCTCCCTTGCAAACTGGCCTATCGCTTTAATCATTTTTCCCTGTTCTCCAATTTCCTGAATCGCCATTACCAAGAAATAATATTTCTTACACTGTTCGCAGTAATTCGACTGGAAGTCAAGAGAGAGAAAAGAATAGGAAATATTGCTGCTCTGCCCTCCACTAAAGACCCTTTGTCGTTGGGATGACTTCCTCACTAAAAAAAAGGGTGGGGGTTTCAACCGCATAAACTATGCCCTCTTTAAATATAGACAATTTAATTCAGTTTCAATACCTTAATTTCAGTAGTTTCCAAAATTACAGGAAATCTAAGGAGCAGGGTAGGCAAGTTCTTCCTGCAGTGTATCTCATGGTCCCACCGCACTGAAGCCCTTTTATTCTGCATAAGTTAGAAATATACTTTTTTTACCTTGTTTAAATCATTTTTAGCAGCACAGAATAATCATTTACCCCATTCATCATATACTGTATTTTTAATTGTAATTATTGGGGTTAATAAAAGTATATAGATTTCAGGGGTATATTTCTATAATATTGTGTGTTCACCACCCTAAGTCATGTCTCTTTCCATCACCACTTAACCCTCTCTTTACCCTCCCCTAGCTCCCCCACCCCCCTTTCACTTTGGCAATTACCATACTGTTGCCCTATTAACTTTGTTTTGTTTGTTGTTGTTGTTGTTGTTTGCTTAATCCCTACATCTTTTTCACCCAGCTTCCCTCCTCCCCTCAGACAGCTGTCAGTCTGTTCTCTATCTACCAATTTATTTCTATTTTGTTTGTTAGTTTATTTTGTTCATTAGATTTCACATATAAATGAAATCATATGGTACTTACCTTTCTCTGAACGGCTTATTTCACGTAGTATAATACTCTCCACATTCATCCATGCTGTCACAAAGGGTAAGATTTCCTTTTTTATGACCAAGTAGTATTCCATTGTGTAAATGTACCACAGCTTTTTTTTTTAAAAAAAATTGATTTTAGAGAGAGGTGAAGGGAGAGGGATAGAAACATCCATGAGAGAGAAACATCAATCGACTGCCTCTTGGGGGATCAAGCCCACAACCCGGCCATGTGCCCTGAGTATGCCCTGACTTGGAATCAAACCAGTGACCTCCTGGTTCATAGGTCCTTGCTCAGTCACTGAGCCACCCCAGCTGGGCCACAGCTTTTTTATCCACTCATTTACTGATAGACACTTGGGCTGCTTCCAAATCTTAGCTATTGTGACTAACACTGCAATGAACATAGGGGTGCATATATTCTTTCAAATTCATGTTTTGGGTTTCTTTGGATATATTCCCAGAAGTGGAATCACTGGGTCATAAGGCAGTTTCATTTTTAATCTTTTGAGGTAACTCCATACCACTTTCCGCAGTGGTTGCACCAGTCTGCACTCCCACCAACAGTGCATGAGGGTTCCCTTTTCTCCACATCCTCTCCAACACTTGTTTTGTTTATCTTTGTTTTTTTCTTCTTCTTGTTTTTTAATGTTTTTATTGATTTCAGAGAGAGGAAGGGAGAGGGAGATTGAGATAGAAACATCAGTGATGAGTGTCATTGATCAGCTGCGTCCTGCACACCCCCTACTGGGGATCAAGCCCAAAACCCCGGCATGTGCCCTGACTGGGAATCAAATTGTGACCTGAGTCATAGATTGATGCCCAACCACTGAGCCACGGGCTGGGCAACACTTGTTTGTTGATTTATTGGTGGTAGCCATTCTAACAGGTGTAAGGTGATACCTCATTGTGGTTTTAATTTGCATTTCTCTAATGATTTGTGATGTTGAGCATCTTTTCTTGTGTCTATTGTCCATCTGTATATCTTCTTTGGAGAAGTGTCTGTTCATGTCCTTTGCCCATTTTTTAATTGGATTTTTTGTTTTTTGTGTGTCAAGGTTTATAAGTTCTTTATAAATTGGATATTAACCCCTTATCAGATGTATCATTTGGCAAATATGTTCTCCCATTCAGTGGGTTGTCTTTTAATTTTGTTGATGGTTTCCTTTGCTGTGCAAGAACCTTTTAGTTTGGCCCTGGCTGGTGTGGTTCAGTTGTTGGAGCATAGGCCTATGTCCCAAAAGGTGGTGGGTTAGATTTCCAGTCAGGGTACGATGGGGCAACCAATTGATGTTTCTCTCTCACATTGATGTTTCTCCTTCACCCTCTCTCTCCCTCTCTAAAAAGATCAATAAAATGTATTAAAACATTTTAGTTTGATTGTCATCCCGTTTATTTTTTCTTTTGCTTCCCTTGTAGTATCTTAGCCAGAGGAATGCTGGTTCCACTTGAATGAATGAGCTTTCATCAAAATTGGACTGTCTTTTCTTAGGATGAGCCTAGTTTTTTGTACTGTAGAGACAGTAGGTCGTCAAATGGGGAAGACAAGTAACTTATGCTTTTCAGTGATGGATTTCTTTTATGCAAGGTATTGACCATGCCTTCAAATTTTTGTAAGGCACCTAATTTACTAGGAGGCAACCAATTGCTTATGATTGAAGGCGATCATTTCACTGGTGAGCCTATAGTCTTTTTGAGTCATCTTCCTCCTTTTTTAAAAATTTTCTGTTTAATGATCCTACCTTCCTTTCCTCAGAACTCTCAAAGAGCACATATCTCATTGTGCTCAGTGTTCCTTTTTTAGTATCACCAGTGCTAAAATGCCATAATTACAATCTTCTAAAGTGCCCATCTCCTCTGCTTTACAAAGTAGTGCCTACCTGTTAGATTGGAATTGGGTTTAGTGCTTCCTCTGGCTTTTGAGAGAGAAAATACCAACAGAATATTTCTAAAAGTTATTAGATTCATTGCTTTTAGCTGAATGAGACTTTCCAGTATTGTCTGGGCTATATATATCCCTAAATCTATCTGTTATATAGCTGTCATTTTTCTTGCCTATGCCTTTCCAGTACTTTCAAAATTATTATTAATTCTTGTGGAAATTTATTCATATATTTTCAGTGCCTACCACAGAGACTCAAATATAGTTGATATACAATATTTTACATTGATCAATATATTTCTTAAATTGTGTGACCAATAAAGGATTGGAGGGATCCAGAAGATGTTTGATGCATGTTCTTGATGGAAACGCAAGATTAACACATGAAAGAACTATAGAATAGTCTCCTGTGGTACAGATAAAATAGTGTAAACATTCAGATATAGAAAAATCATTATCAGTTATGGTAATGAAATGATCCTTGTGGAGAAAGTAAAGTTTAAATTTGATCCTCAAGGGTGGGTGAAATTTTGACTAAATAGTGACTTTATTATTTGGGCAAATTTAGACTCTTTATGCTGAGTGAGGAACGGAAAAGGAAGTTAAGTTAAAGAAAAGATAATACTTTATATTTTGCCTTCTTTAAAACATCTCCTGGGAACATGCTTACCATTATCTGGCTCTCCACTTAATTTGGGTAGTTGTAAAAATGCCCATTGATGTTTTAAGCCATTGTGGTACTTTGGCTAAAAGGAAGCAAGATAGGGGTGTTAATCAGGGAAAGCAGACCTTCTGTCAAAAATTAAAATTACACTTTCTGGTTTTCAAACAAGAAAGTTAGGGGTGACCTCCAGAATATATATGCCTGTTTGTTGTTTTAAAATCTTGGTTGAAAAAAAAACTTCCAGAAATTGGTGTAATTTTCATTTTAGTTACTAATATTTTTAGATCCAAAGCTAAATTTGGTTAATTTGGTTTTTTTTATGGCTTTTAATTGTCCCCTCCCATGGTTGTATGATGATCAACTGAAAGAGAACATTTATCATGGTCTAAAAATACACTGTTAAATCCAAATTACAAATATCAAGTGAGAAAGAGCTGGTGGGCAAAAGTAGGTTTACAGTTGTGAGTATGTGAAACAGAGTTTATTCTTGTATTATTATTTGTTAATTATTGTATTATTTTCCATACAAACAACTGTAAACCTACTTTTGCCCCACCCTTATATTAACAGCTTATCTTTTTCTTATAGGTAGTAGTTTTTACTGGTTTCTACAGGTACGTACCATGAGAGTTGATGATGAATTATAGTTTCTAAATTATTGATACTAAAATCATACTTGTTGATATTTAAAGAGTGTTTTGCTGTTTGGCATATTTTGGATGCTATGCCTCTTTGATTGACTTTTTTGGGATTTGCGTAAGTTTAGGGTTGATCTACTTCATTCAGCCCCCTTATCATATGAGTATTTGTTTCAATATTGCAATTTTTTTAGATAATTGATGTAACATTGTATTGATTTTTGGGTTAATTATTGTATTATTTTCCATACAAACAACTGTAAACCTACTTTTGCCCCACCCTTATATTAACAGCTTATCTTTTTCTTATAGGTAGTAGTTTTTACTGGTTTCTACCGGTACGTACCATAATGATTGATATATGTATATATCAAGAAATGATTACTACAAGTTTACTTTACATCCATCACCACACATTGCTGTATTAAATTATATTGGGTCTTGTAATTGCCTTTGAGGAGAGAACCATTAGGGAGGGACATGAATGTGTTATTTTTTTAAAAATTTTTAAATTTATATGAAAATTGTTAACAGTTCATATTGGGTGGTGGTTATATGGTGGTGTTCTTTGTACTTTTTTAAAAGCAATTAAAACAGTATGTACTGTGCTTTGTCAAAATTTGCATGTGATTAAATTATGGCAAAACAAGGAAATTTTGTAATGGAAATTGACTCTACTTCCACCATTAATTGGCGCCTAATCCTATAATCTGTGCAGTGTGAACAGTTTGGTGTTTCGGGGACATGAAATACCATTTTCTCTCTGGTATGTGAACATAAAGATTATATTTTGTATAATAAGTTATTTCTTCATATGTGTCTGTCTTGTGTCCTACCTTTTCTGTTACCTTATATTGAATATAAGTATCTTATATGTGATCTATTAAGTAAATTTGAAAACACACACACAAAAAAACAGCCAAAAAAAGTCATTCTTTGCTGACAAGCTAATGATTACATATGTACCAATTTATTTCCAGATCTCCTGTTGCCATTTATAACCTTGAGGATCAGTTCTGTTTAGAAGAAAAATCCTCAGAATAAGTTAATAATTCTTAGTATAATGTTGACACAGATCTCTTTTAGGATATATTTAGCATGTTTCAAGTAGACAAAACTATATTATACCAATAGTTTTTTTTATTGCATTGTATTGGTATCTTGTAAGTATTCTGTATATGTGTATGGAAGTAGAATTACCATTAGAAAAGCACCTAACAACAATCTTGAAGTTTCTAATTTTTCTAGTCATGAGTAGAGCTCCTTGTAAGCATTCTTTTACAATCATGGTAAGGATTGAAGCTCTTTTTTTGTTTCCTTCAGGGATAGATGTGTGAGAAAGAACAATTGACCAAAGAATGTAAGGGGGAATGATGAAAGTTATGAATGCACCACCAAAATCTCTAGTCAAATTTGGTCATTGTTCTTAAAGATGCATATGTGCATTTTGTACCCTTTAATAAGTCACAATAGGAAGAATACTGATTTTTGTCTACTAAACCTTTAAATAAGATGACCATATCAAAAAGGTGGCCTGTATTGATAGCTGAATCTGTGTGGACCCTTCAGTCTTTCATTTCATTTATATAATTTATTATAGACATGCTTGTTTGCATTAAAACACTTGAACCAAGATTTATTAAAATACCATTTTAAAATAAAGGCATTAAAGATTGAAACCAACTTAAATGTTCAATAGTAAGGGATTGATTAGTTTAAATAGACAGTCTATGTGTGCTGATGTGGAATGATCACTGAGTCATATTATAAGTTGAATAAATTAAGTTGCAGCAAATATATATATATTTTCATTTATGTACCAGAAAAGGGGGAGAAAATTCCATATGCCTAGCATATTTTAAAAGGATACATAGAGAAGAGTCTAAACAATGAATGTTGCTGCAGAGGAGGATTGTTGATTGGGAGATGGGCCCAGGGATTTACCTTTTCTTTGTATGCCCTTTTATATTTTACCACATATGATCTCTTAAGTGGCAGGCCTGGGATTCAACCCAGATCACTGACTTCAAAGTCTGCTCTCTTTCCATTACATCACAACTACTGTTTTATGTCAACTTTGAGACATAGCTCAGCAAAAGTTCTCAGATCATTTTAGTATATAATCAGGCAAAGTATTTTAGTAATTCATTCAGAGTATATATAGCTTATTAACTCAGTCAGAGAAGCCAGTCTTCTTCTTAATGCAGAAGGCTGGTCAGGTAGTACAAAATTGATTATTTAAAAAATAAAGTGACAGACTGTAGCACCACACTAAGACAGAGGTGAATAATCTGCCTAAAGCATCATTTAATTTCAACAAGGTATCCACACTGCAGTGCTCAACTTAATCCAAATCTGGACATTCACATCCTACATGTGATTGTAGGATCAACTAAGCCGAGAATTAGAGCCAAATACAGTCACCAATTGTTCTGAGTAAAATACTTTTACAAGGCTGAATTAGTTTGCCATTCCGCAAAATAGGGGGATCCCTTAGGGGCAACCCTTACCCTCCCCAAAATTAGTCTCACATTGATAGTGAGGATTCAGGCATCACCCCAATCATTATTTTCCTTACTTGTAAGTAAGGCATTGCCCTCTGTTTTTCAATCTGGAAGCTTTGCTGCATGGTTGCATCTAAGTTTCTGGTCTAGTGGTGGAGCATGACTAAGTCTGAAGAAGGAGGAGACCACACAGCGCAATCCTGCATGTTGCCCTCTTCCAGGCTTTCTACCTATTCCTTCAGAAACCCCAGCAGTCAAAAATGTTGTTCATTTGTTTTGAAACCAGCTGGTCCTGTTGTAGGTGGATAGATTGCTCAAAGTAGTGACATTTCCTGTTCTTTCTAACCATCTATCAAGTTTTGTGCTTGTGTGCTGCCTTAGTTCAGGCCTTTAGCTCCCATCTGAACTACCAGTTTTAGTGTTGTAACTGGTGCCTTCCAGCTCTCCATCGTTATTCTTACTTGATTTTAGAAGCTATTTGTTCATGTCACTCCAACCAACTAAAACCTTTTAAAATTGCTTCCTCCTGTTCAAAGCAACTTTTTCCCCCAATTGCTTTTTTGTTAGTAAAATTATGTATTACAGAAAAAAGAATTGGTAAACCTGTTTAGGAATTTTAATTTCCCCCCCATTTTTGTAGAGTATATGAAAAACTGCTTTAAAGTTCTTCCAATAATTTTGCTTCTTCGTGCCTTTTCAACCATGTTGTTTATATACAAAACCTCTGTTGTACCCACATCCTTTACTCAGTGTCCCTTGAACATGTCTTCCACTTTCATGCCTCAGTGCCTTTGTCCCTGTTGCCTCCTCTTGGAATGCTTATCTTCACTCTTCCTTTTCTTTTTTCCAGATCTTGTGTAGCCTTAAAGGAGGATCCAGTTTATATTTCTTCCTCTCCCTGAAGCTTCTCCAGCCCATAGTGATCTCTCAGTCCTCTGAACTTGTATTTTTTTTGTATCTTACAGTTATGGAAATTCATTATATAGAGAATTGTGAATATATTAGTGTTATTGAACATGTTTTTGTATTAATCTATTAACTGACCAGATTTTTTTAAAAAGACATTACTTGGAGTTCGTGTCTCATGTGTCTTTGTCTGTTATCACACATGGCACAAATGCCCAAAGTAGATAACTTATAAATGTTTATTTAGCATGAATATAGAAAGGATTGACCATACTTAATTATCTCTGTCACCAGTGCTTAATATTGTGCCTGGCAAACAAGCTTTCAATAAATCTTGAAGTTATGTTAAAAGAATGATCTTTAGGTAGCGGGATCCTAGAAATATGTAAGCTTGAATGTTCCTTGTGAAAAATTAGCCTTTTCCTCTATGGCTTGTTTACTTAGCTCTGTCTGAGCAAAGTTGAGTCAAAGTTGGTCGTTCTGAGGCCATTCTCAGTATCAAGCCCAACTTACATGTCATGTGAACTTGCATGCTCTTATATATTATGTTGTTCATGGGAACTAGTGGTTTAAAGCTCAGGCTTTGGCGTTAGAGAGCTTGAGTTCATATTTCTACTCTGACACTTCCTACTTGCACAACTGTGGATAGTCTGCTTCCTTTACTGTAAAATGCAGATGGTAGTGCCTCCTCTTACAGGGGGTTGTTACAAAGGTTAAATAAGATTATCCGTGAAAAATGTCTGGCACAGAAAAAGTGATCAAAACTGTTAAGTATATAATAACTATTGTTAATAATAATCTTCCTCTTTACCTGACAACTATTCCTATGGTAAAATCATCCAACATTATAGAAATTTAACTTAAATGAATAGTTTGTCAATAAAATTTGTGTAGAGTCTCTTCTTAAGTTTAAACCTTTTGACTTTGAAGTTTAGCTCATTGTGGAATCTTGTGACAAAGAAAAGATGGACTGCAAACTGGGAGATTTGAATTCTAATCCTAGCTTGCTCACAGGTTAAGTTAACCTTTAACATAAAGGGATCTGCCTGAATTGTTGTTATCTGTGTACATGACTTAATTCCAGTGGTTTATAAGCCTATTTGAGGCAAAGATCTTTCTACTCCTCACTGTGGGTTAGTAAATATTCATTGAACGAATACATAGCTCAGTTTTGCTCATCTATAAAAATGAAATGAGAGTGTTGGACTATCTCTAAGATTACGTCTCACTTTCAAATATTTTGAATATAGGGGTCTGTGAAATGAGCCCCAGCATTAGAAAAGAATTGAAGATCAGAAAATATAAATGTGAGTTTTGCCATTGACAGATCGCTAAGGCTCTCTTTTAATTTAAGTGGATAACATTAAAATGTTTATATACAACCTCACGTTTTGAGGCAAGATAAATTTATTTTTATTTATTAAATTTATATACTATATATGTCTGTCTTTATTATTTACCATGACATAGGTTTTTTTAGGCATGGTTCAATAAATGATCTTGGCTGAAATAATTAGAATTTTAAAGTTAATTGCTTGATAGTATTTTTCTCCCTTTTCTTCAATTGTGAATTGGGTACTTTCAAGACTTTTTAATTATAAAATACCCCTATTGAGAAGATATGACTTTGGGTGGTGGACACACAGAGCAATATACAGCTCTTGTAACATAGAAACCCACACCAAAAACCTATATGTTTATATTAACCATTGTCACCCCAATAAATGTAATAAAATGAATAAATAATTAAAAATACCCCTATTATAATAAAAGTATTAAATGCCTTTGGAGGAAAGATAGCAAAACACATACAAAAAACTTCCAACAGTATGGAGTATATAGTGAAGAATTTTAACTCTGCTTCTCAGAGTCAGTTACTATTAATTACTTATTGTGTGTATTTACAAAAACATATAAAGCATATATAAGCATACACAACATATCTAACTGTACCTTTCTATCAGTAACCTGGTCCACAGTAGTTGTTCAATAAATGTTTAATTGAATTAATCAATACTCTTTACCAGTCAGCAGCTGGTGAGTTTTTTTGATACATTTAGCTTTTAAAATGCTATATAATTTCCATAAAAGATACCTTTGCAAGGGTCTGAGACTAATTTTTTTAACTATTGTAAGGTTCATTCTGTCATCAGCACTAAAGTATTAAATATAATTAAAAATAAGACTGCTTACATATGTAATTTATAAAATCAGTCTGCGTGTCTTATAGTCACATTGTGTATAATGCATTAGTTTTCAGACTTAGTAAAACCAACAAACAGGTTTTACCAGTTTGCAAACTATGATGAAAGTCCCTGATCATTCAGTTCCTGAGTTATACAGTGAATTATTATTAAGAAGTTACACAATCCTGGAATTTGAAAAAATGATGGTATATTTCTTATTAGAATATAGTAACTTCTTAATAAAAGAAGTTAATTTTTCCAAACTCTTCTTTTATATTAGAGTATTTGAAAAGGCATTTGTTTGCCCTGAAAAAAATGGTAGCTGCATCTAAAGAAGCATAATTTATCTTGGAGCTATAATATTACCTTATATTAGTCTTAAAATCCAAAGTACATTTTATATACAAAATCTGTTATAGTTTAGTCCAATAAAAGTTTATATTACTTCCATAAATAATTATTTTTCTTGACGTGGTGGAATACATTTTAATGAATTAGGACATTAATTTTATGACATCATATAGTTATTGTTATTTAAAAATTACCAGAGTTTTTTTCTTGGAGAATATAGAGTCATTGGCTTGGAACTAAAAATTTAGAATATATTTTTCAATGGCCATACTAATACTGTGTTTTATTAAACTGTGATTAATAAACTGTTTGCTTTCCCCAAAGACTTTCCCTATTGCAAAGATGATTTCTTTCAGAATATAATGGAGGAATAATGTATGGTGATCAGCTAGGCTCTAACCTATGCCTTTATGTCTGATTTAAAATATTAGAAGGAAGAAGAGAAAGAAATATTTAGAAAACTAGCATTAGATGGATGCTTAACATAATAAAAAATATTTCTCTGAAATCAACAGCCAACGTCAATACGTAACATTCTATGAAAATCAGTATTAAAACGGTCTGATATTACAACACCAGAATATTGGCTGATATAAGTTCATCCTATTTGGTGTACATGTTTAAATACACAGATTAGAGATATCAAAATAGCTAATGAGTAGCTAAGACATGTGACTAAGAGTACGGTACTCAAGTGGAGTTTCTGGTTTGGTCAGTAATGGCCAGATAAACTAATATATCAGGAAAGTCAAGATGCTAGATACATGGTCCAAGAATGTGAATAGAAAATTCACACATGCCCCAAAAAGGTAGATGGCCAATATATTTTTAAAAGAATGTGCAAATTCACCAGGAATCAAAGAGATGCCTAATTAAGATATAATTGTATAGTGTGTTCAGTTGGTAAGATTAAAAATACTAATTGTCAGCAGCAATTATATGCTGCTGATGGAACTCAGATTGTTATGTATACTTATTTTGGAAAGCAGTTGAAGCAATATGTATCAATAGCCTTAATGATAATGGCGAATTCTCACTATCTAAGCTTATGAGTAGGTTTTTTGTAAAACAGCATGCCATGTTACATCAGCAGCAGCCTGATCCATCTCGTGTGTAGTGTGTCTCTTGATCATTTTTTCTTGTGCTGGATTTAATGTCATGTTGTTTTGTATAGTAACATGCTGTCCAGGCTCGTAGTCTGGGAGCAGTTACCGTCTAGGTTTGTAGAAGTGTGCTCTGTGATGTTCACAGGCACAAGGATGAAATTGCCTAATGACACATTTTTCAGTTCTAGAATTTCCACTGGTATTTTTTTGTAGTATCTATCTTTCTGCTAAGATTTCATCTTTCATTCATTGTGTGCATTTATTCCTTTACTTCACTGACCATAGTTATAATTGCTCTTTTTAAATGTTAGTCTACTAATTCTAATATCTAGATTACTTTGGGATCAATCCCCGTTGATAGTGTCTTCTCTTGAGACTGGGTCACATTTTGCTAGTTCTTGTGTATCAAATAATTTTGGACTGTATGGTAGGCAATGTGTGTTATTGTGGAGACAGGATTCTGTTCTATTTTTCAAACTCTATTTTTTTTTAGTAAGAAATTATCTTGTTGGACTTAATCTGCAAACTCTTGGGCAGCAACTAAAAAATTTTATTTCTTATTTTTTTATCTTTTGATGGGCTGGTTACATTATGCCCTGTGTGTGCATTGTTCAGGAGTTAGTCAGAGATTTGGGCAGAGAAACTTGAATTTAATTGGTGTGAGCATTTTTACCTTAGTTTATTGCTTTAATAGAATTCCTAGGTCTTAGAATCATAGTTGTGTTAATTGTAAGTAATTGATTTCCAGTCCCTTATTTTGATGATTAAATAAAGATCTGCTTAATTATTTTATTTTTCTCTTTATTACAGATAGAGCTGGGAGCATCAGTACCCTTGATTCTTTAGACTTTGCAAGATATTCAGATGATGGTAACAGAGAAACAGATGAGAGAGTAGCAGGTGAGTAAGATTGTGAAGATAGATTTGGATTCTTTGACATTCCAGAAATAATAAAATGACTTGAGGAATTCTTTTCCTTCTACAATTTGGTATGTTAATATAATTAGTTATTATACAAAATTATTTTACTAATTTACTGGCTCCAGGGAACATCTCAGCCCCTAACTTTCTCTTCCATTGGTGCTGTGAATGTCTGGCTATGCAGTTTGCTAAGTTCTTATAACCAACCATTTACAACCATGTAGTTATAAAACTGGTGTAAAACAACTTTCAGTTAGCCAGAGTTTAGTACAAAGTTAGTTGGACCTTGGCCTTCTCATTCCTTTGACCCTCCAAACCAGGGCTGATATTCAGGTGTTGTATACCAATACAACTCTACTGATTGTTAAAATTGGTTGAAATACTTCCACACTGGTTGTTGAATAAAACTGTCTTGAGTTTCCCAGGTATTCCCTAACCATCACAGCATCTCTCCAGAAACTTCTGACTTTCTTATGATCCAGAAAAGAAAGGGTTAATGCTTGGTACATCAGGGGCCCATTTCAAGAAGAAGACCAACAACATTCTTTCTGGTTGCTTGGTTACTCATTCTAGTCTCCTTCCCTTTCCCACCCTCCCACAAATTCTGCCTTCTGAGCATCACCGTTGGATATGTAGAGACTTGAGAAGACCAATTTGTATCTTGTGTTCTGCCCACATCAAGTGAGGCCAATCATATTCTGCTGGGGATCCACTCTGGAATTACCAGTGTAGCAGCACTGGCTCTTTAAACGTCAAATGTCTGGTATCTTTCTGGTGCCTCAAGGCTGCAGTTATCTACCACTGAACTCATTTCTTGAGTGCCTCGTAGGAATTGTAGTTTTCATAGGACATTGGCTCAGACAGAGATGGCGATAGCAGGCAGCCATCAGTTAAGTATTTTGATCTCCACCACAATGGTGGACACTCCTGGAACAAGAGAGATGCCACATGGGAGAGATGGAGCCTGTGGAGTCATTGTAGAGTCAGGGAATACCCATAATGTGGATTCTTCTCTTGACCAACTCTGTTGAATTTTTCTTCCATTTACGGGGACGTTTGTTAAAACCTACCAAATGCATGGTCATGAATAAAAGTGAGTGCTAATTTTTATGTAGCATCTGCTCCATTCTAAACACTGTCCTAAATGTAGATTAACTCATTGAGTTATAGAATTATCATTGTCCTCCCCAGGGAACTGTGGCACTCAGAGGGATTATTTAGAACTTTAGTGGCCGAGCTAGGGTTCAAATGCAGATAGCCCAGCCCAATGGACTGTGTCATATGCTACCTCTTAGCGTGAAGGATGAGGTTTGACCTGATTAAAAATGACATTCCCATATATGATTTTCATTCATTGCTTGAGAATGAAGATATTGAATATTTAAAAACCTTAGACAGTGTTATATGGGTTAAAAACGATGTAATTGTTTTTAGTTCAGCAGAAGCTAAGAGAAGATTTAGCAGTATAAGAAATAGCAATACCATTTGAATGGGGATGTCGGTGGAAGAGTTTAATGTGGCTCTGTATCAAATCATGATTTGTCATAAGCATTATTGACAAATGTGTCAAAACAGCAAATCTCATCAGTAAAAACTAAAAATTAGCAAGTCAAATGGAAATTATTTGAATAATTTTAGGACTAATTTATCCTATTAATTCATTTTAGGTAGCATTATGTTATATATAATTATATAGTAAATATTAGATATATTTTTATGGTATATATTAAATATTAAATGTGGTATTTTAGTTTACTAAGAGTAACCAGATGTATCTTGTTTTGTATATTGTATTATTCTTCAAATGGTTCCATATTAGAAAAAAACTTCTACCTGGAAAATGGTGATATAATTATTTTATTTTATTTTTTGCATTTGAAAATCTAAATTTTAGATTTAGTCAAATTTAAGAGGTTCATCATTATTCTCATTATGTAGGTATTTTAGTATTTCTAATTAGGGGAAACATTGATTTAAAAAAATGTTGACGAAACAAACTAAAATTAGAATGTTTTAAATACGTGGTAGTTTTCACCTTATATTTTTAATCTAAGGATTATACTTGGTCTCTAACTGGGTAAATAAAATAATTTTTGATTACTATATGATGCTAATATATTAGTAAATACTGTCTTTCATCTTCCTTGGAAGAAGGAAGAAAACCATGTTATTCTCAGAGAATAGCTTTCAGACTTTTAGTGCTCTTTTACTATATATAGCCTCTTATTGAATCAAATGTGTGATATGTGGTGAAACTTTACGAAAAAGTTTTAATTAATCACAATTTCCATTTTCATAAAGATTTTTTTACTCTTGGCTAACCATTGGTAGTAACTTAAAAGCTTATATCAAAAGACCAGTAATCTAAAAAGGTCATTATTCTGCTGTCTGTCATTGGATCACATGTAAACCTCACTGAGAAAGAAAGAACAAAAATCTCTTTATTATTTTCCTATACCAGTCTTGGGCATAAGGAGGTTATACATAACATAGGTATTGAGTCCATTGGCTCACCACACAAATGTAGAGTCTGCTCCAACCTTTAATCAGCTATTACTGTTCATCAGACAATAGATAGATACTATATTTGTTTCCAGCCTCATTCTTACCATCTTTTTCCTAAATTTAAAAATCTGATTTTTTTCCCCAAGTCTGTATAGGTGTTCCTTCAAAAAGGAAGAGATCTGCAAATAAACAGCTGTTTCTTGAGCACCTGCTTTGTGCACCTCTTAATTTTTCAAGTTTTCTTTAAAATACAGCAAGGGTAATCTATAGTCTAAATATTGGGATTGCCATTCTTTAATTTATTTTGAACATCTGCTATGTGTTAGGGCTATGTTATGCACTGGATATAGAAATATGAAATACATAGTTCCTGCCCTCAAGGAATGCGTACTGAAACATGTCTATATCTCTAATGCAAATAAATGTTCAGTACTTTGGAAATGGTGATAAGGACCTGTTAGTTTTAGAACCAATAATATTCTTGTTTTAGGTTCACAAGATCCATTTTTTAGCATCAGAGCCTGTGGCTCTATTTATTCTCATATCTCTACCTGTTACTGTATTATTTCTCTAGTTTACACCTTAACTTTCATTTTGGGATCTAGAGAACTACAAAACTGTGCCTTCTAATTTGTAGGAAAGACATTCCTTAATGCTGGTAAAATCAGTAATGTTTCAGATTCATTTATTCATTCAACAAATATTTGAGTGCTTACTCTGTATTCAAGGTATTATGCTGTTCTGGGAGCAACAGTCAGCAAAATAGACATATGAAGCCTTTATAAAGCTTAAATGATCTATTAGACATTCTAGAATAACATTCAGATTTTTGCCTATGGGATAACCCAACCCTGTGCCCTGGGTAGGAAGCAGCATCAGCATATATATCCAGCTTTACCAGGATTAAATACACCTGTTTGTCTTTTTATTATGTATTTCTCCCCTGGTACAGATCTTTGTACTTCCTTTTAGCAATACTTTTTCTTATTTTCAACCTTACTTAAATCTTATGATTTTGTATGATTTAAAATAGGATGGATGCTCCAACAAGGCTTTAAAGGCAACAAGCCTTTAATATGGCTGTAGGTTGTTGTAATTTATATGATAAATCATAAATGTCTGAATTAGGATAGCTGCAGAGACAACTGAGATGAATGTTTATTTAGGGGCTTACTGAAGGGTTGGAATCAGTACGGCCTGGACATTTAATGTGGGAGTAAGCACAAGGGATAAGTGAAGAGTAAGCTCCAGGGTTCCTGTCTGAGCAGCTGAGAACATAGTGAGTGGTGTCATTAATGGAGAGAGACTGAAGGAGGGAAAGGAGAGCAGATTTGAGAGGAACATGGTGAAATTCACTTAGATGGGATTGAATTAAAAACTTATGAGACATTCCAGTGGGCATGTCCAGGTGGTAATTAGGTAGGTCTGTATCCTGGGGAAAAGGTTTAAAGATTTCTGAGTCTTCAGAGATTGTGATAGTTAGACCATAAACATGAGTGTCATCCCAGCGGAGAACGTAGAGTAAGAAAAGGGCCAAGGATGACACTCTGAGAAAACACCAAATTTGCGATAGATGATAGCAGAATCTGTATAAGAGAACTTGAGCAGGAGGAACAGTAATGGAAAGGATATTTTTCTTCTCCTCTGGCCTGTCTGGCTCAGTGGTTAGAGCATCAGACTGTGGACTGCAGGGTCCTGGCTGGATTCCGGCCATGGCATGTACCTCAGTTGCTCGATCCAAGGCCCTGGTCGGGGCTCGTATGGGAGGCAACCAACTGATGTGTCTCTCACATCAATGTTTCTCCCTCTCTCCACCCCCCTTTCCACTCTCTCTGAAAAGCAATGGAAAAAGTATCCTTAGGTGAGGATTAAAAATTTTTTTTTTTTTCTTTTAAGGCTTGGGGAAGATGATTCCTTCCCCCCCCATTATGGTGAATGTGGAGAACTAAATATCTACAAACTGGGGATTGCATCTTGCTTCCATTCACTTATTTCTCACTATCTACCACGTCATGCTTAATAGTACTATGCCTTTCTTAATTCTCTAAACCCAGGAGGGTACTGATGGTACTGTCTTGGGATTTCAATATTATTTTAGTAATAGATTTTTATTCTAACTCATAGTTTTAAGAGAATTTTTCCTTTTCCTAGAAATATTTGTGGAATAATAAAATAAGTATTAAAGACGGGGAAGTATTTTATTATGAAGTCAGATCACTTTATTCAGAAGAAAGTGGCAGGGTTCTTGACTCAGCCCTATGAGTTTGAACTCCTCAGTAGTGAACAGGAATGGGAATAAAAATACTTGACTGAGCAATGTCATGGAAAAGGTCTTCCAAGATAATATTTTGAGTTTTGTGCCAAAATGAACTAAGTAAGACTAGCAAATATTTCAATATAATATTAGTGGAATATTAAGTTGAGAGCATCAAAGGATTGGTATATTTTTTCTGCTTTGAAATTTAATACTTCACCTTTGGTGTTTCCACAATCAACGGTACATCTCCCAAGTCATGAGAACATGATTTTTTAGCACTCAACTACCTTGATATTATATCAGTATTATCTGACCCTAGTTGGGAAATAACTGTTTCAACTAATCTGGAGTTGCTTATACCAACTTAATCATTAATATTTTGGTAAGATTGTAATATGCATTATTAGAATATATTTCCATCTTTGCAATTATTACTTTAGTTCCAGTAAAATTGCACTGAGCAGTGTTGGGCTACTATAGGGTTGGGATGGTGGAGTGAGCAGATTGGTCATTGGTTCGTATAGTGTTTTTTAAAAACATACACATCCTCAAACATTTTTATAAAGAATTATAATATTTGAAAAATTCCTGAAGGTTGTTTGGTACAATGTAACTTTTCACATGATAATTAAGAGCTTTAAACCAATATTTTTAAAATAAAGAGACAAATTAATATATGTGTAAATATAGCTGTTCAGACCTTTCTTGTGAAACTTGCTCATGTAACTGCGGTTAATTGATCATACTGTGACTTCATAGAGATGTGCTATCGCTTGAAAGATATGCCTCTATATTTTAAAGTCTCTATTGTATATTAAGAAACATGCAGCAGAGTGAATTCATTTTGATAAGCACTGTCTTTTCAAAGCAGTGGTAATTTTAAATGACATTTGACATTGTATATGTAGATGTGCATAAAAATCTGAATTCTTGCCGTCTGACATGGGTTTTTCTGGCTTTCTGTGCCTTGATCATTTAGTGTTTGCTCTTGGTTACCTAAACTTTCACCAGTTGAATTTGAGTTTCTCACAATTTGTGTTTTAACCATTCTTTTCATTTATTTTGTTTCATATTTCTGTCTCTGGTGCAGGGCATTTCTGATCTGCAATTGTTCTGCAATATGTCTTAGTAAATTGTGATACTGAAAGCATAATATGTATACTCATTTTATTTAAGGTATAGTTAAGTATTTTTAAATAAAAATCAATTACCTAGAGTTTCAAAATTAAAAAAAGTAAACCTATTCTGTACTTACCTTACACACTAGATGTGTGCAGTCTAACTTTAAACACAAGCTCTAAGAGTTTCCAGAAGTGTAAGCTTTAGGGAAAATATCTTACCTTTGTTGCACAGAAATGTTTGCAGATCAGCATTGCTGACTACCACAAAAGAAATAGTACATACTTGTCATCTGATTTTTAGTTGTGCTTCCATGTTGTTGCAGTGAAGTTCTGTGCATCAAAATAATTGGCCCTCATGTACTAGATGTGATTCAGTTACATCTTAAGTTTTTAATGAAAATATGCAAACTGAGTGAATCCTAATTTTTCCATATATTTTTATAGCTTTGTTGTCTCTGATAGCATCTCATTTGCCATCTTATTTTTTTGTTTATTGTTCAATCAGGAAAGAACTGCATATTTAAATTTTTAAATTTGCTAGTTTTTAAGCAGAACTATTTACATACTATAATTTTTTAATAGTCAGTTGTGACAAAGATGACTTCATTTTCCTAGAGGTTTACTTTACTGAAATGGCTTTATTTATTTATTTTAGAGAACTGTTCATATATTTTAAAGAAAATTCCCAGTTAAGACACATACAGTTAAACCTTGCTCATGATGAAACATTTAAAGAGCTTATAAGAATGTTTCCTCAGTATTAATGTTTATCTTATAATCAGACTCTGGTAAAAGGAGAAATTTTTGAGTTTCATTAGTACCTGCTAACATAAACAAATATTACCTATTTGAGGAGTTATCAGAAACTTTGAAATTCTAAATAATTCGAGTTAGTATCCTTAGATAACTACATTTTTAGAATTGTATACAATCTTTTGCTTTAGAATGACTTTAATTAAAATGAAAAGACAAACTATTTCTACTCTTTGGCTTAAAATGAAACCTATGATAAACCCTTAGAAATTTTTTAAAAGATATATATTTGACATATCTATACTTGTTCGTAAAAAACATACACTTGTGTGTAGAAAAATCTATAGACTTCCCAACAAAATATTTAACAAAATATTTAAGCTGTAGTCTTTCGACATTTTAATGAAGGGATATATTCACTAACATTTTTGTATTTTGATTTATAACATTATTCTAGATAATGCATTAAAAATGCCTTTTTCTTTTTAATCCTAGGGTTTTCTTTAAGTATATTTGCTTGGAATTCATCTAATTTTTATCTTTTCCCCTAAAATTATATTACCTAGAACATTTCATTGTGTTTTCTTACCTAGGCTGAGTGAAACAGTAGCACCCAGATTACTAATATTTTTATTTACCTAGATGAGAGTATGCCATAGATTTCATTTTTAAATAGAGCTATTCCTTGTCAGACAGCTAGAACATTTTATCAGTGTCCCCTGAATTCTAAAACTATGGAAAACATTCACCAGTTTGCTTGCTAATCAACTCTGCTGCATGCGTTCACAAGTTTCATAAAGATTGCATGCTTTCTGTTTTCAATACAAACTGTATTTTTTTTTCATACCCATCCTTGCTTTTTATTTTTTTATTTTTGTTTCCCTTTTCTTGGTTGGATGCCTGTGTGTGTTTATTCCAAATCCCTGTCCAGTCCTGGAGTTTGAACTACGGAAAGCCAAGGAGACCATTCAGGCCCTTCGAGCCAACCTGACAAAGGCTGCAGGTGGTGTACATAAAATTTTTTGAGACTTTTCTTTCTTTGACAATGTAGAAGTAGCTGAGATATTTTCAAGTGTAAAAATAGTAAAATATTATTTATATTTTCTTCCACCAGAACATGAAGTTCCTTTACAGGAACGAAAAAATTACAAATCAAGTCCTGAAATTCAGGTGGGTGAATGACAGCTCTAAAAGTATCATCCACTTAAAATGGTAGCACAAGTATTGAAGGAGGAAAACTTATGGTATTTTATCTTATTTTGCCTTCAGGAGCCAATCAAACCTCTTGAAAAGAGAGCTCTAAACTTCTTAGTCAATGAATTTTTATTGAAGAATAACTACAAGCTTACATCAATAACCTTTTCAGATGAAAATGATGATCAGGTACAGTTACTTTTTTAACAGTGATTTATTTCCTTTTTAACTTAAAATGTCTTTTTCTCTTTTATTTTGTTTGTTTTTTTTTAATTTTTTAAAGTTATAGACATAATAAACTTCTATAAGGCTAGTTACCAAACACTATATTTCCTTGCCTACCCAGTCTAGTATTCTATTGACCTATAGATTTCTTCTTTTTACATGAAGACTTCTCATTCTCTCCAGGTTGCTTTTTACGACTCCCCAGTAACTATATATAATCTACTCATATTTTCATGTATTTATAGATTGTGCTGTCTTGTTTTGTTTTTCCCCCCCTTTAAATATTTACTTGATAGCACGGGTTAATGTATACTTATAAAAACCCCTTCAATAGCACTATAATAATTAAGATGATAGATAGCAGCCATTATGAGAATATTTTGAGTAAGAGTATGGATATAAGTAGTGTCTGTTTGAATAGGAGCCAATTCTAGAACCTCATGATTTTCCTGATAAAATCTTATAAGCCAAGAAATGATGGCTTTTTTTAAGTGTTATCTCTCAGTTTTGTAATATTTTGACTTCTTAGAGCTAATAGATTATTTTGAATCTTGCATCTTAGGAAAGTAAGTACTAGAGAGTTCATTTTGAAGAAATCAGGAGGCCATCATTTTAAGTCAGGTATATTCCATTGGTCCATAAAATATCCCGTGGAGCGTTTAACAAAAACAGACATTCTCAAAGGGAGATAGCAGTTCAGTTACTCCTTCAGTTATTCTGCACAACATTTCTATATAACATACAGTAATTCTACATAAATTTTACCAAATCAAATCCAACAATATGTAAAAAGGCTAACTTATCATAATCAAATGGTTTGTGTAAGGTTGATTTAATATCCAAAAATCAGTCACTGTGATTCGCTATATGAAGAAACTAAAAGAAGACAATTACATAATCATCTCAAAACATGCAAAAAAAAGCATTTGACACAAATGTCCATTCCCTTTAAAAATTTTAAAGAAACTAGGAATAGAGAGGAATTTCCTCAACCTCATAAAAGACATTTATGGGAAAGCGATCACTAACATCATACTTAAATGATGAAAGATGAGGGAAAAAGCAAGGATATCTGCTTTCACTACTTCTGTTGAACATCATACTAAAGATTCTAGCTTGTAGAAGGCAAGACAGAGAAATGAAGGGCACACATTTTGGAAAGGAAGAAACAAAACTGTCTATTCACTGATGACAGGATTGTATGTGTAAGAAAACCCTATGGGCTGTTCCGAAAAAAATACTAAAACTAATAATTGATTTTATCAAGGTTGTAGGATACAAGATCAGTAAACAAAAATCAATTGTATTTTTGTATGCTAGCAACAATTAGAAATGAAATTTTTAAAATGCTATTTACCAAGTATCAAAAAATAGGAAATACTTAGCGATAAATCTGATAAAGGCTTGTACACTTAAGAAGACATAAATGAGATTTTGTGCTCACAGGTCAGAAGATTCGGCGTTGTCACAGTGTCAGTTTTCCCAAATTGATTTGTATTTTCAGTGCAATCTCAATCAAAATCTCACCAGCATTTTTCATAGCTATTAATTAGTTTATTGTAAAACTGATATGAAGCCCGGCTGGGTGTGGCTCAGTGGTTGAGCATTCACCTAGGATCCAGGAGATCACGGTTTGATTCCTGGTCAGGGCACATGCCCGGGTGTTGGGTTCAATCCCCAGTCGGGGGCATACAGGAGGCAGCCAATCAATGACGACTTTCTTATCATTGATGTTTCTCTCTCTCTCTCTCCCTCTCCCTTACTCTCTCTGAAATCAATAAAGATATATTTTTTAAGAATAAAATAAAATTGATATGGAAATGGAAAAAACCTAGTACTATAGCCAAAAAACTTTACTAAGGAGGAACAAAGTTAAAGGACTCAAACTACTGGACTTCAAGATATTGTAGTCGAGGCAGTCTTTTTGGCATAAAGATAGACAGATAGATCAATGGAACATAATAGAGTGAAGAGATTGACTTACACTAGACGGTCTTTTGATTTCTGACAAAATGCAAAGTAAATTTCGTGCAGAAAGTATAGTTTTTTTAATAATTGGTACTGAAACACTTTGATATTTATATGCCCCCAAAATGAACTTCAAACCATACCTCACACCATATACAAAAATTAATTCAAATGGATCATAGATTTAAATGTAAATTCTAAAGCTGTAGGCTTCTAGAAGAAAACAGGAAAAATTTACTGCAACCTTCAAGACCATGGTGTTTTTCAGCAAGTTCTCAAAAAAATTAATAACTTCTGCTCTTTGAAAGCTACTCTGAAACAAATGAAAAGATAAGCCATAGATTGGGTGAAATATTTGCAAGTAACATATCTTATAAAGGACTTATATCCAGAATATATAAAGAACTCTGTAAATGCAATAAGAAAACAATTCAATATTAAAAGAATGGACAAAAGATTTAAACAGATGCTTCAATAAAGAACATATATCGCCCATCCAGGCGTGGCTCAGTGGTTGAGCATAGACCTAGGATCCAGGAGATCGTGGTTCAATTCCCAGTCAGGGCACATGCCTGGTGCATGCAGGTGGCAGCCGATCAATGACTCTTTCATCATTGATGTTTTTCTCTCTCTCTCCTCTCCCTTCCTCTCTCTGAAATCAATAAAGACATATTTTAAAAAAAGAACATATATGGATGGCAAATAACACATGGAAAAGATGCTCGTCATCTGTAATCATTAGGGTAATGTAGATTATATCACAATGAGGTACCACAACACACTAATTAGAATGGTACAGTTACTTTGGAACACATTTTGGCAGTTTCTTTAAAAAGTTAAAACATTCACCACCAGTATGAACTGATTATTCCATCCCTAGATATCACAATCCAAGAAAAATGAAAGCATATGTCCATACAAAGACTCCTATAAAATATTAATAGCAGCCTTATTTGTAATAGCTAAAATATGGGAAACAACCCAAATATCCAAGAGCACGTGATTGGATAAAAAAATTCTTATATCCTTACTGTGGAGTACTACTCAGCAATAAAAAGGAATGGACTACTGATGGATACAACATAGATCTATCTGGAAATCATTCATTTGAATGAAAGAAACCAGGCTGGGTGCTTACTGTATGATTCTGTTTATGTAAAATTTTAAGAAATGTAAAGAAAACAGAACAGTATTTGCCTAGGAACAGAGCAGGTATGAGGAATAAGAGGGAAGGATTACAGAGGGGTCCAGGAAAACTTGGGGAGTGAACAGTTCCATTTTCTTGATTGTGGTGATCTATTCGGGTGTATGCATGTCAAAATTTAGTGAATTGTCCATTTTGAATTAACTTGTGGATTTATTTAACTTGTGCAGTTTATTGTATGTTTGTTTTTAAGAAAGGCAGTGGAAGTATACATCAATAACCTGTTCTTTAACCATTAAGCAACATTTAGTGCTAATTTCAGTTGGCCTGAAACCCGTGCTGTCTAAAGCCCTCACTCCTCACGCTCAGGCCAAGACCTAAGACTTTTCATCCTGTTTTATTTTCTGTCAGATGCCCCCATTTAATCCTCTTAATGGCACTGTTCTTAGTTGGTGTTATCTCTTGTCTCTCTGACTAGGTTATAAGCTCCTTGAGGTTAAAATAACCTCTTGTGCATCTCTCTATTTGCACATATAACACACTCAGTAAATACTTATTGGTACAGTTTTCTCATTTTTTATCTCGTACAGTCATCGTCACACTGCCCTTTGCTTCCCTCCTACCAGTTCTTTTATGACTGATTTATTTCCTATCCTTTCTGTTGTGCTGTTTGAAACTTTCATTTAATCATAAATAAACTTCGTATATTTTCAGCCTCTCTTCAGAATGTCATTTTTGCCTTAAATAAAACTTGTCTGTTCACTGAGGACCCTGTTTCCTCTATTTCCCAAGTAGATGGTGGTGAATTTCACAGTCTAATACCAGACACTGCCTGGCTCCCAGCAACATTGCTCTGCCTCCCACTGTAGGAAACTGCCGCGCTCCACTGCGACACACTGAATGTGGTCACCATCTTACCGCTCCGTCTGTTTTTACACCTTTTTATCCGCTTCCCTAGTCTCCCCTTTTCCCCATCAGTCCTCTCCTGCCTTCTGCTTTTTGTTCCTTTCCAATTCTAAACATGTAAGTGCTCTCAGCTTCCTTTTCAGCGAACCTTCCTCCTGCCTCTTCACGTTGTCTTTTGCCTGTTCATTTTTGGTTCCTTCAGAGCTTTGTGTCGTCGCTCAGTCTTCCCCTTGCTTCTGAGAGAATTAGCTCCCTTATGCCTTCATTGCCATCTGCTTCATAAATACCTAAACCTTTTCCAAGGAAGCGCGCAGGTCATCAACCTCCAGGAACCTTGCCTGACCCCCGCCTCAGGACAGAAATTGACTCCTTTCTCTGAATTCTTGACAGTTCGTCAATCATAATATGTGTGATGCTTTAGATTCTCCCTCTGTCTTTATGTCCCTATTCTTTAACCGTCTGATTCCCTGAAGGGCGGCAATATCTTGCCTCTGGTTCTAAGCAAAGGGTAGATATCTAATAAATACTGGATGGATATAGATGGATAAATGGACATTTGAATAATATTGTAATATTCGTTTCATAATTTTTAAAAGATTAAATTTGTTTAGTTCTTGTCGTAAGCCAAGCACTGTATTAATGCCTTAATATATCTTTTATTTTATCGGTAATAATACCTTAAGAGAGAACTATTGTACCTGTCTCACAGGTAACCTGTTCAAGTTTCAAATTAACTTATAACAATAATAATAAGTGGAGACATATATGAATTTTGTGCTTGGGTCTGACTTTCTCCAAAGCTCCCATTTTTAATACCTATCTTTTATCTGTCTCAGATTTAACCTCAGTAATAACTATTCCCATTATTCATTAAGCCCTCAAAGGATTGAGAGTATTACATTTAGAACATTCAAATGAGTTTAAATTATAAATAATAAGATATCAAATTAATACTAAATTCTAATGTATTAGCAGACAAGAGAATGGTAGGGCAATGTATTTGCATGTGATTTGATTACTCTGGAACTTTATAAAGCTCTTTAACATTATAACAAAAGTATGATTATGTTCTGTTTTCAAGACATTAGCAATAAAGAGTAAAATAAATCTCAAGTGCAGGGTAAAATTGCCTCCAAGATTTTTTTTTATATTGTTATTTTCTCTTTTAGGATTTTGAATTATGGGATGATGTAGGGTTAAACATTCCAAAACCTCCAGACTTACTGCATCTCTACCGAGATTTTGGAAATCATCAAGTGTCGGGAAAAGACCTTGTAGATGTGGCCAGTGGCGTAGAAGAAGATGAATTAGAGGCACTTACACCAGTTTTAGGCAACCTCCCTCCAACCCTTGAAACTCCTCAGACTGTAGAGGTGAGAGATAGTAACTAACAAGTCAAGTCCACAAAAAGTATTTAAAATATGTAAAAGCATACTATGAGATCTTGAGGTTCTTTTTTTCCCCCCTTTTGATTTTAGAACTCCTTGCTAGTACAGAAATTAGAAGATAAAATTAGTTTATTAAATAGTGAGAAATGGTCTTTGATGGAGCAAATCAGAAGACTTGAAAGGTTAGTACTTAATCATTTCTAAAAAACCTTAACTTTATTATAAAATTATGTAAATATACAAAATAGCATTTCAGTTGTCAGACATAATTTTTCACATTATAATACTTCTGAAAGAAAGTCTTGTAATTGCTTTGTATATTTAATATGTCCTTTCCCCCCCAAAAAATTATTAAACCAATGTAGCGACCTTATAATCCATTATGTCTTGGAACCAAGGAATAAGATATTTTTTACTTCCCCTGAGTTAATATCAATAAAATTCACATTAGAGTTATACAAATTTCTCATTCATTGTTCATTTAATTCTTACAATACTCCTGTGGGTTGATGGAATTATCTGTCTTTGCAAATGAAGAAACAAAGTTAAGTGTTAATCCAGAGCAATTTATAAGGCCATTTTTATGCTGCTTTGGTAAAAGTTTATAGCTTTTAGGTATATGAAGCATCAGTATGTATGCTACGGAAAAGATTAATCAGTTGCCAAACCATTTTCTATTATGTTACACTTTAAGGCACCAAACCCATTATGAGGTTTATGCTATTCCCAAAGTTTTTGAAAGTACACTTGTCTGATAATTTCTCTTTCTTTGTACAGTGAAATGGACTTTCTCAAAAATGAACACTACGCTATCCCAGTAATTTGTGACTCTGTTCAACCTCCTTTGGATCATTCTCTTCACAAAGACTCTGAAGACAGTGGTCAGAAACCAGTTATAAATAATTCAGATGAGGGGAAAAACAAGGATATCCATCCTTCAAAATCAGATGAAGTTGATTCCACTGTTCCTAAAGAGAATTTCCCAAACTCCTTACCCAGGAGAGAAAGAGAAGGCATGCCATCTTCTTCTTCATCAAGTAAAAACACAGTCCATTTTGATAAACCCAATAGGTTAGTATGCATCCTTTATTTTCAAACGTATCTTTCCGCTCTTTAGTGCATTGGCAGACTAGAAGAGCTTCAGTTTTTACTTGAACTACTTTTGCAGATCAGATGCATTAATTTTTACATTGCCATTAACACATAGCAAAGTACATGTCACAAAAAAGGGATATCAAAACTAATTACTAAGATAAAGTATATTAAAGGGGCATAAACCATAAATGGGGCAGGTTCTATCTTAGCTAAGTACTTAAATGTGTAAATGATGTGCATTTTACTACGTACTGCAAACACTTTTACCCAGTGCTTTTTACCTTTTCTCTATTGCTGTTATTGTCAGACTCAGAAGAGGTTTTGGCACTGCATAGTTGCCTGTGATAAAGAGGGAATAGTGTTTACTCCTAGTTCTTTTTCCTGTGCCTGCTTCTATTACTAATAATGTATCATTAATAGTCTCTTAATTCAGTTATTTAATTTTTATTGGGTCGCAGTGATTGAACTCAGATGGCAAAAGCATGGCCTCTACCCTTCATGATCGTGTTTTCTAGTGAAAGAGACGAAATACAATTTAAAAATTGTTTAGATTATAATGTGAAAAAAATTTAAGAAAGGTCTATTTATTGAACTCTTTTTAATATGTTAGACACAGTTCTAAATGTTTGTGTACACTAACTAACTTAATCCTCACAAACATCCTATGCTGCATTGTGAGTCTCAAAGTCAAGCCCTCCTCCTGTTGAACAGAGGGATAGTACACCCAGCCTTGGGATTGATAGGAAAGCGCAGCTTATGGGTAGATACTCATTGTTAGGGAGAAATGATTGGTTGGTTGGTTTTTAAGCAGAGCTTTCCACTCATGAACCACAACTTTTTGTGTACCTACTAGGTATATTATTTCTTTAGATATTATGGAGCTTACAGAGTTGAAATAGTGCATTTATTTTACTATGGATAAGATATAGTCATAAAAAATCTATGTTCTGATACTCAACAACAATGCCATTTGTAGCACTTCTTCACTGGTAGTAATACTTTCATTATCTTTTGATATTCAAAAGCCACTCTCTGGAGAAAGATGATTGTTAAATTTGTTCAACTAATTGTTTTAGCTCTTAACTATGTGCCAGGCAATGTTAACAAGGAATATAATGGTAAGCAAAATATATGGAAATCCCCTCAGTCATGAACCTTACAGTATGAGAGAGACCTACAATCAGACAATAAAGTATGAAAAGTAGTAATATAAGAGAAGTTCAGCTTGCTGTGGGAACATACAGTCAGGGCACCAAACTAGTTGTCAGCAGGGACAGTTTCAGGGAAGAAGTGTTATCCATCCTGAGACCTGACGAGTAAGTATGAGTTAGCCAAGCAAAGAGGTGAGAGGAAGAGTGTTCCTACCAAGGCAGAACAGCATATGCAAGAAGACGGTGCTTTGGGGAACTAAGAAGAGTTTAGTGTGGTTTAAGCAAGAATGCAAGGAGAAGACTGACAGGAGATGAAATTGGAGAATTAAGCAAAGACTAAGTCAGACAACCTATGTTAGCTCACTTTAGAGAGTTAGGACATGATGGTACTTTAGTTTTAGAAAGAGTACTCTAGGGTGGAGGTAATTGGAGGGTAGCACGACTGGAGGAAAGGAGACGAAGAGAGTACCTATTGGAAGAATCCAAGTAAAAGATGACCGAGGCCTGCTTTGTATTGGAAAGAAGTGGATAGATTTGCCAAGTAGTTGGACGATGAAGATTGATTTAGTTGGGAGTTAAAAGAAAAGGAAGTATAAAGGCTGATTTGAGATTTCTGGCTTGGGCAGTTGAGTAGATTATGGCCCCCTCCGCTGAAAATATGGGCGAAGGAAAGAGCTCAAGCTTTGGCACACCACTCTAGCTCTATAATCACAGAAATTACTGAGTGCCACTTGGTGGTGTGTACTAAAGAACCTCTAATATGTCATTTTTGGTGGTAGCTCTTTTTCTTGTAGACTGAGCACATAAAGTACAAAACATAGTTATAATTTTACAAATACTGCTACATAGAGAGACAAGTATTATTTTAGAAACATAAATAGGTTAATATTTTCAATTACAAAAAACACTTTAAAATATAACATGAATGTTGAATGTGCTTCTCCTAAACTTACCTTAAATTTTACTTCTTTTATGTAGATCTCTAACATTAAGGTTTATCATTATCATTATATAGATCTGCAAAACTAACTCCTCTCAGCCACATACCAGATCAACCTTTGTATCCACTGTTTACCTTTCTGGGACCATTGGGAACTGGGGAGAAAAAAGTTCTCTTTTCAGATCGGGCAGATACTTTGTGTAGTCATTGACCTGCTATACGACTTCAGGTTTGATCCACTAGCATTTACAGGCTGTTCATTCACATACCATCAAGCTATTCTAAGATCAACACTTATTGCTGATTTCCCCCCCTGGATAATTCAGCAGAGAAGTGTCCTTCAAGTCATTGGTGGCTGAGAAATCCAATTAACATGTGTGGGGTAGGATTAACTCCGGAATGAGAGTTACAACATGTGACTGACTCTCTCCTTAAATACCAGTGGTAACTGTTTGGTATTGTCCCCTTTTCATCCAATATTTTCTTCTAGGAAACTGTCTCCTGCATTCCACCAAGCACTGCTCTCTTTTTGTCGAATGTCAGCCGATAGTCGTTTAGGATCAGAGGTAAATTATACCAAATATTCTTGCAACTTTCTTAAAACATTCAGTTTTTCTTAGCATCTCATCCAAAAACAGCTGTGATTATACTATTTCAAACACAAATCTGTTCTTTAAAATAACGCTTTAGGAAATAGTTCCTAAAATACTTAACCTTTAAGGAGGGTAGTTGATTATTTCTATTCTTTGGATTAAAGCTTTGTTTAGTATTAAAGTGACTTCTTGCAGTCTATTTTTTTTTTTTAAATATATCTTTATTGATTTCAGAGAGAGGAAAGGAGAGGGAGAGAGAGAGATAGAAACGTCAATGATGAGAGAGTCATTGATTGAGCCCGAAACCCGGGCATGTGCCCTGACCGGGAATCGAACCCTGATCGCCTGGATCCCAGGTCGACGCTCAACCGCTGAGCCATGCCCGGCCGGGCTCTTGCAGTCTATTTTTAATTTGTTATGTCTACTAACATAGGATTATGTGCCTCTCTTTGGTATAATTCAGAAAACCAGTGTATCTAACTGTTGCAGGCTCATCTGCAGGGGGTATTTTATTTTATTTTATTTTATTTTATTTTATTTTATTTTATTTTATTTTATTTTATTTTTCTCCTATCCTTATATTTTCCCCTCCCTTTCTAGCTGTTTTATGGTTGATTCCACTTGACCTCCCCTGGGCTTCTGTCCCACAATTCACTAGAATATGAAAGAGCTAGAGGATGGCTTGGATTCAGTTCTGGCAATCCTCTTTGTAAGACTGGGTCAGCCTCCTTGGGCCTCCCCTTATGTGCAGCTTCATTATACAAACTATCTGCTTAGGCAAAGCTGCCCCAGCCCTGTATTATCCCTACTTGTTCCCAGAACTGAAGCACCTGTCTTCATGCTTGCTTCTTACTGGGTTTTGATCCATTTCTGGCCTACAGAAATGTTTATCTTGTTTGGGAACGCAATTGTTATTGTTTACCACCATCATCACTGTAAGCTATAATTTTGGATGTGTGTTTGGAGCAGAGCTGACAAGGTTTAAAGCGTGAACTTTAGGTACCATCATTCATAAAAGTTCTCTGCTGTCATAATTTATTAAGTCTTTGGTTTTCTAGGTGTCTCGGATTGCAGACAGTGAGAAAAGTGTCATGTTAATGCTGGGACGCTGCCTACCACACATTGTTCCTAATGTGTTGCTAGCAAAGAGAGAGGTGAGACACATAAAAGTATTTCATCCCAGTGATCTCATCATGTTGTCCATTCTTTGTCATTTTGAAGTTTAGTGTTATGTTTTTATTTTGTTAAAGTCTATTACTGGCAATCATATTCTTACTTTTGTGCATGCATCTCTGCTCCTAGAGAATGGTTTTACACCTCTGTCAGGTGAGTTCAGTAAAACTGCATGGTGCTCATGTTGTTTCAGTTTTGCTTAAAGCATCACTAGCTTTTGCAACACTAACTATTACTGTAGGTCCATTTATGTGCCATGAACACTGTCCGTTTTTTACATTACCAGTTAACTAATTTATTTTATCTCCACTCTTGATATAATATGCTCGGTATGTCTACAGAAATAGACACTCTGTATTGAAAATCAATAGGGACTAAAAATGTAACTGTTTTCTTAAATGTACTTATAGTTACCTATTATAAATGTTAGTTTTATTATATTTGTTTGGCAATAACCACACTTGTCTTATGATGATAGGAATGTTATAATATTGACTATAATAACTTTTGAAAGTACCTTTTTTGTTTTTCTTATACCTTACCTGTTACTGACAGATGCTTTAAATATTCAGAATACATTTATATTTTAGTGCACACAGGCTATGTTATGAGATATATATTTTAGTGCACACAGGCTATGAGATATAAATACTATAGAAAGTTATCTTTACAGTTGTATTTAGCCAATAAAAGCCAATAATGAAAAGTTATTTGTAACCTCATTTAACAGTTCACAAAATATTTTATAAAAATTGAGTTAGGAATATTTTAGAATGTTTCATATAAGTTTCTCCTGTTATCTTCTTAATATTTACCACTGGTTTTAACCATAATTCATGGGACCTACAGTATGATAGGTACACAGTGCATTGGCAAAACCCATATAAAGCTTATCCTTATCTGTTCAGCACAAGAAATTTGTACTGATCCTCAAGAAAAGTTATCTGTAGAGCTTTAAAACTTTTTTATTCCTATAGATATTTTTAACTTAAAAAGATAAAATGGCTTTTCTTACCAATGGTATTATTTTACCTATTATTTAAATATAGTCATGAGGTATTAATAAATATGGAAAATTTTCTATGTCTTGAAGGATCAGTGTGCAATTTCAGATTGTTTTGCAGTTCTGCCTGTCAGAATGCTGTTTGAGCTTCTTTTCTTTTTTCAGCTTGTAACATAATCCATGCAGTGCATTAATGTTTGTATCCCTTTTACTATGTTTCCTTAATGTAATCTTTAAATACCTCCAAAATCTAATTGTTATGAGATGCAGTATAAGCTTTTTTATTTTAATTTTTCCATTTTTTTATCATAAAATACTCTACCACTAAAACCTGATTGTACTGCATGAAGTGTTGATAAACTTGCATCATCAGTAATCAGATATATTATATATATAAATATATATAAAACATGTACATATCCATACATGTAAACAAACATACATATTTTATTTGTGGTATGATGTTTACTTTTCTGGCTGATTTTAAGTTTTTTATATCTAAAAATATTTATATACTTATAATTTCATGAAGAACTGATCATGTACCTTTTTTTATTGAATTATTTTTACCTCATTCTGTTTTATCAGAAAATTTACCATTTATTGTATACCAAAGTTGTATTTCCTCCAAATTAAATTGGTAAATAAAGAAGTATAACTTGATTTGCTTTGAAACCAATGCCAGAGCATAAAAGGATAAAACTTTTATTTCACTTTATCCTTTGATATTGGGTTACTTTTATTTAATATATTACCTTATTATTTATTTTTAATTATTTTAAAAAATTTTTTATTGTTCAAAATATTACCTTAGTTCTTTAAATCTATATTTTTATAAAGGTCTTGTGATTAAAGGATTAATATTTTGATTTTGTTTTTTATTTTTATTATATATAATTATATTTATTTATTTTTATTGAATTTATTGGGGTGACAATGGTTAATATGAACCTAGGTTTCAAGTGTGGGTTTCTATGTTAAAAATTTCTCAAGTTTTATATATCCTCTTATCAGTATAAGCCTTTTATTGGTATGTAAATACAATTAAAATGTCCTTCAGACCCTGGTTGGTGTGGCTAAATGGTTAGAGTGTTGGCCTGCACACCTAAGGGTCATGGGTTCAATTCCAGGTCAAGGACTCATGCCTGGGTTGCAGCTTTGAACCCCTGCCCTGGTTGGGGTGCGTGTGAGAGGCAACCAACCAATGTGTCTCTCTCACATCAATGTTTCTCTCTCCCCCCCTCCCTTCCTCCCTCCCTTACAGTCTCTCTAAAAAATCAGTGGAAAAAATATCTGAGGGTGATGATTAACAACAAAAAAAGTCCTTTGGTAAACTGATTGGTCATAGTAATATACTAGCTAATCAAATAAATAAGACATTGGAAACAGGGTTTTAAGTTTTGATTAAGTAATATGTTCACATGTTTTAACATTTTTTAAATATAAAAAGATATACAACAAAAACTCTGTTCTTCTGTCCCTGTGACACCTTCTCACATGCAATAAATTTTATTAGCTTCTAGTGTATTCTTACCAGTCCTTTGCCCATTTTTAAAGTTGGATTGTCTTTGTTTTTGCGTTGTAACAGTTTTTACAGTTCTGAATATTGAAACCATATCGCATATATGATTTGCAAATACATTCTGCCATCCTGTAGGTTGTCTTTTCACATTCTTTTGTTGCTTGTGTTTTTAGTATCAAGTCTAAGAATTTGTTGCTAAACCTGAGGTCGGGAATATTTACCTGATTTATGTTTTCTTCTAATAGTTTTATAGCTTTAGCTCATATTTAGGTCATTGATCCATTCTGAGTTATTTTTATATATGAGTGAGGCAGGGGTCCAACTTTATTCTTTGCAAATGATTATCCAGTTGTCCCAACACCATTTGTTGAAGAGAAAATTGTTTCCCTATTCAGCAGCCATGATACCTTTGTCAGAAATCAATCGGCTGTACGTTTGGATTTATTTCTGGACTGTCAGTTCTGTCCGTTGGTCTTTATGTTTATCCTCATGCCTGTACCACACTTTTGTTTACTATCGCTTTATGGTAAGTTTTGAAATTGGGAAGTATGAGACATCCAGCTTTGTTTCTTTTTTAATACTTTTTAGCAATTCAGGGCCCCTTGCAGGCCCATATGAATTTGATGCTCAGCTTTCATTTCTGCAATAAAGGTCATTGGAATTTTGATATGGATTGTACTAAATGTGTAGATTACTTTGACGAGTATTGCCATTCTAACATTATGTGAACATGGGATTCTTTTTATTTGTTTTTAATTTCTTTTGGCAATGTTTTGAAGTTTGTAGTGCACAGATTTTTCACTTAGTTTAAATTCCTAGGTATTTTATTCTTTTGGATGCTATAATAAATGGAATTGTTTCCTTAATTTCCTTTTCAGGTTGTTCATTGCTGGTATCTAGACACAAAATTGATAATTGTGTATTGATCTTGTACCTTGCAACTTTGTTGAATTTGTTTCTTAACTCTAGTAGTTTTTTTGTGGATTCCATGAGATTTTCTATGTGTAGAATCACATTATCTGCAAATGGAGATAGCTGTGCTTCTTCCTTTCCAGTCTGGAATACTTTTATTATTTTCTCTTGCTCGTTGGTGTGGGTAGGCTTCCAGTTCAGTGTTGAACGGCAGTGTTTTGAGAGAGCAGATATCATCCTGTTCCTGATCTTAGGGGGAAAGCTTTCAGTCTTTCACCACGAAGTATGATACTAGCAGTGGGTTTTTCATAAATGCCCTTTATCATATTAAGGAATTTTTTTTAATTCTTAGTTTGCTGAGTGTTTTTATCATGAGATGTTGAATTTTGTCAAATGTTTTTTCTACATTGATTGAGATGATGACTTTTTTCCTTTTGTTCCTACTCATGTAGTGTAATAGATTGAGTGGTTTTTCATATGCTAAACTACCCCTACATTCCTGGGACAAATCCCACTTGGTCACGGTGTGAAATCCTTTTAATGTGTTGTAGGGTTTGGCAGTATTTTGTTGTGCATTTTTGCGCCTAAATTCATAAGGGATATTGGTCTGTAGTTTTCTTTTTTTGTGCTTTGCCTGGTTTTGCTAGCAGGCTGGTGCTAGCCTCATAGATTGTGTTTCAAATTGTTCATCCTCTTATAGTTTTTTGGAAGAGTCTGAGTAGGACCAGTATTTCTTCTTTAAATGTGTTTTAAAATTCACCAATGAAACCATCTGATTCTGAAACTATTCTTTGTTGGGACTCTTTTTATTAATGATTCAATCTCTTTGCTTGTTATAGGTCTGTTGATGATCTATTTCTTCTCCAGTTGGTTTTGGTAATTTATGTGATGCTAGGAATTAGTTCATTTCATCTTGATTATTTATTTGATGGTGAACTGTTATTTGTGGTGTTCACTTATAATCCTTTTAATTTTTATAAGGTTGGTACTAATGTCCCCTCCTTTATTTCTGATTGTAGTTATTTGCATCCTCTTTTTTCATAGTCAGTCTAGCTAAAGGTTTGTTAATTTTGTTGATCTTTTCAGATAACTTTTTATTTTATTGATTTTTCTCAGTATGTTTTCATTTATCTTTGCTCTAATCTTTACATTTTATTTTCTTATTTCTGCTGGCCTTGGGTTATTTTGTTCCTTATCTAGTTTCATAAGTTGAAAAGCAAAGTTGTTGAGTTGGGATCTTGCTTCTTTTTATTGTAGGCATTTATAGCTATAAATTTCCCTCTGAGTACTACTTTTGCTACATCTCATAAGTTTTGGCATGTTGTGTTTTTCATTTTCATTCATCTCAAAATATTTTCTAATTTCCTTACTGATTTCTTTTTTACCCATTGGTTAAAATGTGTTGTTTAATATCCACAGATTTGTGACTTTTCAAGTTTCCCTTTTGTTACTAATTTTTAATTTCATTTCATTGTGGTTGGAGAAGATACTTTGTACAATTTCAATCTTTTTAAAATTTGTGAGAATTGTCTGTGACTTAACATATAGTCTATCCTTGAATGTCCCATGTGCACTTGAGAAGAATGTATATTCTGCTGTTTTCAGGTAGAGTGTTCTGTGTGTGTATATGTGTGTGTGTGTGTGTGTACATATATATATATATGTATATGTATATATATATATACAGATATATGTGTGTGTGTATATATACATATATACACAGATATATATGGATATATATGTATATCTTTTAGTTCTAGTTGTTTTATAGTGTTCAGTTACCTATTTCCTTACTGATCTTCTGTCTAGATGTTCTATCATTATTGAAACTGGGGTATAGAAGTCTCCAACTATTGTAGAACTGTATTTTCAGAGATATTTTGTGCATATGTAAACCAACTCAAATATATCATCTTTTTTGCATGACGTTACACACATAATACCATACCATATACACTATTCTCCACTTTACATTTTTCCATGTAACATTATGTTCTTGTATCTTTCTATATCAATATATAAAGAAATTTCTCAACTTAAGGCTTGTCTAACAGCTAGTCTTTTAATAGTCTTGTAACATGTTTTAAATTAGTGTTTTTCAAACTTTATTGACCATGTATACTCATTATGAAAGACATTTACATCATGTGCTAGCATAAATTACATATATATAATTAATATAAAAGTTTTACAAATTAAATCTTGTTTTCACTAATTACAAAAAGTTAAAAGATAGTATCAAAGATTTTATAAATATTTTAAAACAATAAAGAATATACCTAAATAAACAATAAAAAGTGGTTTTCATGACCCATTCAGTTGATTTTGTGACCAATTGTTTTAAAGGAAATGACATAAAGGTTAATTAAAACTGCCTAATAAATTAAACTTTTTAATTTTTTATAAAAGTGAAAAGCACAGTGAATATAGACATTAGTGTTATTGGTTTTTGTTTTTTAAAAGAATGCAAACCACCTCACTCAACCTTCAGGTCATAATTACACCATTTTCTAAATTCAGTATACCATATTACAAATCTAAGATTCCATTGATTATAACATTGATGTACTTTTAAGAAAGAAAAAGTGCCCTGGCTGGTGTGGGTCAGTTGGTTGAGCAGTCGTCCCATGCACCGAGAGGTCACCAGTTTAATTCTCGGTCACAGCACATGCCCCAGTTGCTGCTTGATCCCCAGTAGGGAGTGTGCAGGAGGCAGCCGGTCAATGTTTCTCTCTCTCTCTCCCCCTATCCCTTCCTCTCTCACTAAAAAATCATTAAAAACATTTTTAAAGAAAAAAAGAAATAATTTCAAATAAATTATGACATGCTTTTCATTGTAAGGTACCAATTTCAGAGATGATTAAAAAGTGGGGGGGAAAATTCATGTTCTTTGAGGTAATTGTAATCACTTTTTACAAGCTTATATTTAAAAAGCCTTCCTTGCCTGTTCATTTTGGAAGAAAAAAATATGATGAACTAATTTTCTAAATGTGGCTTATATAGTAGTTCACTTTCATGAGGTGGTTGAAGAATTTGAATCTTTCAAACCAATAATGGAATAAGTATACTTGTCATTTATCTATATATATAGTAAATAGGCTGAATAAGTTTATTTTTTTATAGACTCTGCTATAAATGCATTTGAAGGGGAGATTCTGTAATTTAAAAGAAAGATTTCGTAAAGGATTACTTCTAAAAGGATTTTTATAATGATATATCTAAATTTAACTTTTATTTTAATTCTGTGCCAAGGAACTATATACCATCAATTAACTAAGTTGGAAAAGTAATGAAGGAAGCCTGTGCTTTGAATCGGGGTGGGGCTAAAGGAAATGGCAAGCTTTCTTTGGGGATGCTGAAAATGTTTCAAAGTTAGATTGGTGGTGGTTGCACAACTCTGAACATACTAAAAATTACTGAATGTATACTTGAAATGGATGAATTTTATGGCATAGAAAATATATCTCATTAAAGCTGTAAAAAAGAGGTGGGGGGCAAAGGAGAGAACCAATTCTCTAAAATTTTTAAAGTAGTTAGTAACTCTAAAGACCTGCTCATCTTCTGGAAAACCAAACTTTGCCCTTTCACAGTGTCATATTTGTCCCATGGTAAGTTTTGTTAACTTATTTGTAGTAATAGTCCCAGATAGTTGTAAAGTAGGTAAGCTTGGTTCATCTTCTTAACCTGTTTTGTGTGTGTGTATGTGTGTGTGTGAATTTTGGGAATAAATCACATGCTCTTTAGCAGTATCAGCTTACAAGTCATCTGAGTGTTTCACTGAGGCCTCCTAAAGGTTGCGCCCCAGGAATTATAGATACTAATTGAAAGGTTAAAGTTGATGGTGTGCGGGCAGGTTAAATAGCCATCTCAGACAGCAGATAAAGAAAAATTGAATTCATTTAAGGAAATGAGGATGGGGCTATCCAAAGGGAAGGACTAACCAGCAGTGAGTCAAAGGGTATTGGGTCCATGGTGGCAGCAAAAATGTACTTGGGACAGTGAAACAAGGAAGAGCACAGAAGCAGCAGCAGGAGAGCCTGGCTGGGCTGTATTGGCCCCCTGAGAAGTCAGAGAGAGAGAGAAGGGCCTTTGGATACAGTTTCAGGGGGTAAGCCTGGGACCAGCTGTCACTGCCCATTGCTCCCTCAGTTGCAAATCTCATGGGGTCCCCTCGGAGGGAAGAAGGGGGATGGAGATGGTACTGGCGTTCTGCCCTAGGGGGAGCATCCCCTGAGTCCTCTGTCCTGAGTGTATTTACCTCTTTCTTGCAGGTGGGAATCTTAGGCCTCACGGGAATGACTCAATAAAGTACACATCAGCTTTCCAGGGGTGCTTTTTCAGGGTTGTGGTCTTCCACCGGTCGGTGCCAGGGCAGGGGGTCATTAGTCAATGCAGCTGGTCCAGAGGCAGCCAAGGCTCCACTTGCCTGGTTTTGCTACATTTTGGGGCCTGGAACTGAAATCTAACTGAGGCCTAGATATTATCTTTAGGGAGGAAATGCTCAGGGGTCTAAACGCTTGGCCAGTGGTATGGAGGGAGAGGACAGGTTACCCTGGGGGCAAGGTTCTTGTTTTCCCAGTTTTGCCCCTTGCTAGGCATCTGGAGCTTTCTGCTCTGGTGAGTCTCTATACTCAGGTTTCTGTACCTGAGTTTCTGTACCTGGCCCATCTAACATTAGTAATTCTAAGAATATATATTTTAGCAGCCCTTGAAGTGTAGAACTTTTCCAGAGGTGAGTAATCTTGTTTCTTCCTTATGTGAGTCTTTTCGAGTTCTTTATTTTTTTCTTTTCATGTTACCATCAACAACCTGACAAGTTTCAACTGAAAATCTAAATCAGAGGGGGTCAGTACTTGATTTTAAATTGTAATTCATTATTGCTTAGTTCCTAGGCAAAAGACTAGATGAAAAATTTAAAGTAACAACTATCTAAAATTTTTAACCAAAGCTGGAGTTACAGGAAATAATTTTAGTGGAATAGTGAGGGCAAGCAGTGAACTGTAATTTATTGGATTAATGTGTTAACTTCCTAGAACTGTAGAATTTTGCCTCTTGACCTGAAGTACTCAAAACATTTCCCCTTGGCATCCTAGCTAAATGTAATATTTCCGTTTTTGTTTTAGACTTCACAGATCTTGGAGCCATTATCTTATCAACATTTCCTTGCTTTTTTAATGTTAAATTTTGTTTGTTCTCATTTCCTACCTCATCTCTCCCTCAACATAATATTTATTACATTGTTTTAGATTCTTTTTTTCCCTTCTGTTTTTGTAGTCTGAACACACACTACTAATCTTTATAAAACTAAGAAAGTTGAGTAAAAATATTCATAAAATAAAATCTAATGGCATTTACTATCTCTAAAATGATTTCTTTATTATCATTAGAAGTTATTTTGCTTTACTTGTGAAACTGAAAGGAGAATTAAAATACTCAAAGCCTTTCCTATTTAATTCCATATAAAATTCTATGAGTAATCTAAGTTTTAAGGGGTGGGAGATTCTTCATAAAAAGAACTAGCTTTGTAATTAAAATTGCAAAAATCAAAATTGGTAAAGCAAAGGTCATTTACTGGAGTAAAGTGCAAATTACTGAGCCTTTTAAATTAAGGAATTTGAAAAGCCTTAGAATTATCTTTTCTAACATGGTAATAGTGTTGAAATACCTTCTACAATATGATTACTACACTGATTTTCTCTCTAATAATCAGTAGGAGATTAGTTTTATTTTTCACTTCAGTACACATTTATTGAGTAATATCAAGTGCTAAAGCATATTTTGAAATATTTAAGATTCTTGTTGCCTTGAAAAAATGGACACAGTAACCTTTTATGTCAGGGGAAAATATCAAAGCCATAGGTGTTCTTTTGTGTTTTTACCATGGCTGCTATTAACATGCGATATTAAATCAAATATGCTTGTCAATGTAAGAAACATTGAAACCTGTGAAGAATTCTTTGTGAGTTTATTTGAGCCCAGCTGTCACCAAGTGCTGGGAAGTAGAATCTCAACAGATCGAGATAATGCTCTGGAGAATGGCAATTTTGTCCCTTGTTTTATATATTACAATCAAAAGAGGAGCTGTAAAGTGGGTTATGTGAAATCCATTGGTGATAGATTAGGGAGGCAGGATAAAGGAAAGCAGGAAAATCTCTGGGATTAAATAAAAAGTAATATGATAGACACATACTTCTTTTACGTAGGTGAATGCAGGATAGTTAACAGTCAACAATTAACTCAATAACAATGAGGGGATTTGTGGTCTCCGCAGAGCGGTACTTGTGCTTTGAGGGGTCCAGAAAACAGATATGTTATCATAGATGCAAAAGACAATAGACAGGCTCAGTTAAAGTAAAGATTGACCTTTGTCAGGGAAGATGCCAGCCTGGGACATGACTACCCACCATAAACTGCTTTTAGTTAAAATTTTAATTTCAGACCATCCTTTGTGGTTACTTTAGGTCTCTGGGTTTGCAAGGCCGCCTTGCAGGCCTTCCCTGAGCTTGGCAGGTTAGCATGTGGCCCCTTTTCGTCACATGCTTAAGGATTTTTTCAGGTGAAAAATTCTTAAGCTTTAGATATGTCCAACATTGCTGTATTGTTCTCATACATTTAATTTATACTTAATCATTTAAAGAAAATTTTAAAACCACTATCACCTTCTGAAGGAAATTCAGCTACCACTTTTTTAATCTTTTATTCAGAATTATAAGAAAAATTTTTAAAACCACTACACTTCTTCAAGTGGAGAGATGATACCAAAGGGAGAATATTGATCCAAACTGATAAATTTGTGAATAGTGTGAAATGGAAAATAAGGACTTAATAAATTCTGACGTGGATGTATTTACACTTCAGAGGCTTGAATAAGATGATTCACAGTCAGTAAATGTGAATGTACTACACAGCAGACACATACTTACAGAATTCATTATTTCAGGAGTGGTACAAATAGAAGTTGTGAATAAATAAATGAATGATAGAGAAATTAGATAGTGGGAACGAGTCATAACTTAGCAGTTAAGCTCCTTGATGGCTGTATCAAAAACAGACCTCTGTGTTCACTGTTTTCCTCCTTTGCTCACTGGGCCTCCTGTCGGCTCCGTGTTCCTGTAAGAGGCGGAGACCCTCTGGCAAGCTTTATACACCGACTTACAACTGCCTGAGCCGTTCATGTGCCAGTAGGTACCATCCTTCCAGGCATGAAATAGTAACCAAAAACTGTTGGCAGTGACTTCCCATGTGTTGTTCAATTTGCTAGCAAGAAATAAAAGCAATGGCAATATAACTTATTACTGTGATTCAGAAAAGTGAAAAGTATTTTTCTTCAAGGCCCTAAGTTCACAGTGTTTTAGAGTTGAAGGGGCCAGGACTGACAAATGCTTTTCCTCCGTGTGTCATTATGGATTGGCTGTTAAGGGCGGCTCTGTTGAGTAATACTTCGGTAAGTGGTGTGCTGAGAAGGCTTCTTGAGGCCAACTTCGATCTCAGAAGGAAAAATGAACCATCTCAGTAGCAGTAGATTAGGAAGTTACAGCCCTGGCCAGTTTGGCTCAGTGGTTAGAGTGTTGGCCCGTGGACTGAAGGGTCCCAGGTTCGATTCCAGCCAAAGGCATGTGCCTTCATTGCAGGTTCAATCCCCTGCCCGGTGGGCACATGAGTGGGAGGCGACCAATCCATGTGTCTCTCACATCGATGTTTCTCTCTCTGTCTGTCTGAAAAGCAATGGAAAAAATATCCTTGGGTGAGGGTTAAAAAAAGAATAAAAAGGAAATTACAGAATGAATGTGGAGTAGTTTCCATTTCTGCACTAATCTTAATTCCTGTATGTTTCAGTTGAGGAAACTAAAAGTCAGAGAAGTTTTATGATTTTCATTAGGTTCTTTGGTTCTAAAGAGTCAACCAAGACAGGAGTTCTAGCTCTCGGTTCAGTGTTCTCAGTTTAGCACATCTGTAGCCATATTTCAGTTATAAGATTCTCTGTATTTATGTACAAGGGTGGGGAACCTTTTTTCTGCTGAGGGCCATTTGGGTATTTATAACAATATTCCGTGGCCATACAAAATTATCAACTTAAAAATTAGCCTGCTATATTTAGTCAAACATTTAATTGAGTTTATTGAATTTCGAATTTCAAGTCCCAGCTACGGTTGCCTTGGCAGGGCCAAACCAAATGATTTCTCGGGCCTTATACAGCTGGTGGGCTGGATGTTCCCAGCCCCTGATGTACGACATAAAGTTCCTCTTTGACTGAGGAACACTAAGCCTTGTAATTAAAAAAACAAAAAGAAAATGTATACGCAAAGAATAAATAGCAATTCAGTCATTTTGGTATGCTTGTTTTGAGCCGAAGAAGCTAAATATTATACCATGTATTTTAAACAGTGTTTATTTATATATTTGCAGTTAGAGTAAATATCTTACCTATATTTCATAACTTTATCTTTAAAGAGGAATACAGTAGGAAGAAAATGGAGTAAGATAAGAGTATATACCAGGTGGGACAAAAGTAGGTTTACAGTTGTTCCTATGGAAAATGATACAATAATTAATAAATAATCATACAAGAATAAACTCTGTTTCACATACTCACAACTATAACCTACTTTTGCCCCACCATGTATGTAGAGATAATAGGAAAGTAGGAAAAAGGGTTAAGAAGCAAGAAAATCCTCAGGAGAGAAAGATCTGATGTTACGGGAAAAGCACAAATAAAATTATTTAAGGCCTTGCTTGATTTTTAGGCATTAAAGTATATTATCCCTTTGTTAGTACCTTCTAGAATAGCTACTTCTCATCATTAAGGTTCTCCTCTCAGTGGGATATGCTGATGATGCAATGTCTTAGTCCTCTCATTAGTATCATTGGCTCTTAGCAGCCTAAGTGGAACCCTCTAAGGATTAGTATAGTTTTTGGAATTAATGGTCTCCTACCCTAATATTTTATAAAAGGTCTTTTATTTTCTCCTACAAAGTCAAGACCAATCCATCAAGCATCATATTAAGCCTGTGGTGAAAACATTACCTGACAGTGTAGGATCCATATATACTCTTCCATTCCCAGTGCAAAATTATTTTTCCTAATTATTTATTTCTTTGGCTCTTCAATTACCCACTAATCTAAAACATACAGAAGTGCCTAAATAGAAAATGACAGGATAAATGTTTTAAATTCTCAGATTGATTCTTAGCTCCTCTTACCTATACCTTGTACCTTTAATTTAAGATTTGTATCAGGTAATTATAATTTTAAAACAATATATAAAAAGACTTTAGAAATAATGGAAAGGGACTTCTAGTCATGCCATTAAGCTTCAGCCTAAACTCAAAACATCATATCATGTTTCTGAAGGAGCATCACCAAAATGGGAAGATACTTCTCCAAAAGTGTAAACTTTTCTTCATTATTACAGTGATCAATTCCTATTTAAATCTGCTGATACTCTTTGGTGGGTAGGGAGGTAGATGGGAAAAAGAAATGGGAATAGAAATCATTCTGCCCTTCTTATGACATTGTAGTGATTTTAAAAAAATATCCGAAAAATACTGTTTCTATGACTTAGAGGATTTCTCTTCAAAAATATTTTATCATTTTTGGGCTTTTATTCTCATTAGATTTGAAAATCCATTCCAAAATGAGAAACATTAATATCTTTTAAATACACTTTAGAAGGATTTATTTTAATTAAAATATGAAACAACTTTACTTTTCAAATATTTCTTTCAAAGAGAGAAATTTTTGTGTATTACTTTCCTACAAAATATTGAATTTACCTCTGCATGTTGAATGTGCCACAAACAAAATATTGTTTAAAATTTTTATTTCAACATAAAGCATTTCTACTGATAGTCTGTAGTAGTACTGAGAGCATTCAACAGCTGTGGAAATAGCTTTTTTTTTTTTTCAGTTAGCCACCAATTAGGTGCTAAGGATACAAAATAATGAGTTATATCTAATCTTAACGAAGACAGATTATATTATACTTTTGGAAGTGAGAAGAGTTGTCTTCAGTTTCTGTTATCTTTTTAAGCTTTAGAATATAGTTAACTTTTACAAGTTTGGTTTAAAAACACTTCTGAATTTAAAGTTAGTTTATCAGATTGTAGGAAGATGGAATGTTATCTAGTGTAAAAAGTAGTAGGCCTTGGGAAGTATACTGAATAATAAAACCAGGCTAGTCAATCTTAAGGAACTTAATTACGTTGCGATCTGCACTTTCTGCACAGCCAACACATTGTTTTCTGTTGAATATAAACCTTACAAAATTAAAATTAAAATTTGCTCTTTTGCATATTGAAGTTTATTTCACTTTAAATGTCCATTTAGGAGTACTCTGGGGAAAAGAAAGACTATTCTGCACTGCATTTTTACTTTGACTTTTTCCACCTTGGTGTTCCTTTAGGAGCTGATCCCCCTCATACTGTGTACAGCATGCCTGCATCCTGAACCCAAAGAGAGAGATCAGCTGCTCCACATACTTTTCAATTTGATCAAGAGGCCAGATGATGAGCAGAGGTGGGTATGACTACTTCTTTAGGGAATAAATAAAATGTGGACTTATTAATTTTTTTAATTTGGCATCAAAATTAGCTTTTTAATCTAAATGCCTTTTCCTCAATATCTATTTTAATAAACAGGAAACACTAGCCATGTTCACAATGCTCTGCAATATTTTCACTCTTGTTATTCCAGTTACTCATGTTGAGCTTGTACAGTTTTTGTTAGTTACCTTTGGACTTCTAATTCAAATGTATCTTCAACATTTGATTTCTAAGACTGCCTAAATATCCACCCAATGGCCTCTTAATAGTTATGCTTTACAAGAAATAAAATATTTACTATATGAATTTCTGCTTCACTGAGCTCTCTGTAAACCAATAGGTGTGTGGCTAAAGGGATACAGTGTTTGTTTTGTTTCATTTTGTTATTTTTGGTTAGTCATGAGTCAAGTGCCCACAACCAGGAATTCCCGAGTGGAGAAATAGGTTCTACCTGAGTGTGGTGAGGGGCAGAGACACATATCAAGGTCAACTTTCCAGAAGAAAAGGGAATGGGATTTTATCGAGGAACCATGGCAGATGTTTACGTCATGAGTGAAACCTTTAAATACAGGTGTAAATGTGAACAAAACATCCTGGTGGGTGGGGAGGTAGGCTAAGCACCAGTTGGATAAAAGTTGGCGGTTGAAGTGTTTTTCTACGTTATAATTTCCTATCTTAATTTAAAAAGGATTTTTGCTTATACTTTGTTTTTAATCCTCACCAGAGAATATGTTTATTGATTTTAGAGAAAGGAAAGGGGGAGAGAGAGAGAGACAGACAGACAGACATTGATATGTGAGAGAGAACATGCCTCTGGTTCACACCCCAGCTGGGGACTGAACCCAAAACCTAGGTATGTGCCCTGAGCAAATAGAACCCATGACCTTTCAGTGTACTGGATGACACTCCAACCAACTGAGCCATACCAGTGAGGGCTGCTTATACTTTTGCAAAACAATGAAATCATACTTTATGATTAAATAAGTTTATGCAATTTCAATACTTGTTTTTACCTTTTCTGAGAATGTTGGAGAATCATAAGAGTGAACTATAAAACAAATCAAGCTTAACATTTTAAATACAAGGACTCTCTCAATAAAATCATCATAAATAAAATGAAATAGTCATATAGGCTTTAAAACTCTGTAAGTATATATCTCTTTCCTGCTCTTTCCAAAATATGTATGAGCAAGTAGAGAAGCGTGTCCTTTGCAGGATCCAGTTAGGATTAATCTATCCAGCATTCCTCACATTCTAGTCAAAATGAAGTAAGGGAAATTAAATCACTGTATCATTTTCATTCACTGCAAACTGAAAATTTTCTAAGGACAATTTGATGGTGCTGTATAGGAAAATTAATATTTTCTCCTTGAAAAATGTTCTTCCCTATCTTGGTAACTTAATAATTAAATATCATTTATTACATTGTCATTTTTAGATTTGCAAGGGCGAAGCTTCTAGACCTGTAGCCCATTTTCATACTCTACATGTAAAGCTAATAGCTGCCCCCTCGTGGCCAAAAGTACCTTGGTTGCGATACATCAGGAATTAAGCACTTGTGTCCACAGTTAAATCTTTCACCTTACAGAAACACAATTATTTATTAAAATAGACTAATTAATTGATATATAATCAGTTGTCACTTTTCCTTACTTAACAAATCTCAGGTTTCTTTGATCAGATCCTAAAAAAAACCTTAATTTTATGCTTAATAATGGTGCTTTGGTCCTGTTCTTTGCTAACAACTATAATTGACACCACAACCTTAGCTTTGTCAAAAACTAGGCAAACAATCTCTGTCCTATGATTTCCACAAGTAGGAACAGCATTTATTTTTGCCATCATAGGAGACTGTTTCTAATGCTGTTAATAATCTGTAAGCCATCTGACCTTTTCTATTTTCAGCTGTATTTCAAAGCTGTAATAATTTTTAGAATTTTGAATCTTAACTGTGCTAAGAAGTTTGTTTTGATGGGCCTTACATTACTTCAACAAGTTTGTCCATCTCTAGTATAGTGATGGTCACTCAGGATTTAAAATCTTATACAGTGTATACTTCTTACAAGTCTTCGAAATGCTTAAATTTTACCAAAGTTTATTTATTATAAATATCAAACATTTATGGAACCTATGTATAAGCCTCCTCATTATTTTAAGACACTAATGGGGGGGGAAAACAATTATCAGGTATTAGGAAATTTTCACTGGGGAGCAGGCAGCTGAAGTTTCTGTGTGTAAAGCTTGGGAATTTCTTATTCCACTTTTCTTTCATTCACTTAATTCGCCCTCCTAAAATAGAAGGAAATAAAAAGCAAAAGAAAAGTTGAGAAATAGGCACAGAGACGATGATATAAACAGAAAGGGGAATCAGGTTGCAAGGCTGTGGTGAGAAGGAACTGCAGTATGCAGTGAAGACGCACTAGCTCAACAATTCTCTCACTGCTGTCCAGGTGTTCTCTGTCGTTTCTCCTCAACCTGAGAGTTATTGCTAGTTTGGCTAAACTAAATAGAAATTTAGTGTCATTCTGGAGTTTGAGTTAAACTGACGTATTTTGAGAAACAGCAGTGAGCAATTCTTTGGCTTAATGTGCTGATTTTATAGTTAATATGAATTAAACATTCTATTTTGGCTTTCTTTGAAGTTGGATACTTTAAACAGCTGTTGAAATCATAATTTTTTCTGCCATCAGGTTTTACGGTTTTGGAGTCTTAGACAATCAAAAGTGAAAAAACTCACAATTCTTTATTTAAAGTCATTTTAAATGGAACTTTATTCTGAAGCGAAAAATCTTATTTAAAATGTTATACTCTTTTTAAGTTCAAGTGAAGTTATTGTAGTCATTATTTACATATTGTTCTGTAAAAAAAAATTACCCCAAAAGAAAATAGTTTACAATAAACTCATTTTAGAATATAACTTGTGCGGGTCAGCTAATCTGGGTCCTCTGCTTCAGAGTCTCTTATAAGGCTGTAATTAAGGTGTTGGCTGGAGCTGTGGTCATCTCAAGTCCAAACTGGGGAAGGATTTGCTTCTGAGCTCACTCACATGATTGGTCGTTGGCAGGATTTGGTTTCTCATGGGCTTTTGGGCCTCAGTTCCTCACTGGCCTTTGGTTAGAGGCTGCCTTCAGTTCTTTGCCACATAGGCCTCCAAATGGCAGCGTACTTCATCAAAGCATGCCAGCTAAGGAGGCAGTAGAGAGAGTCCCACAAGGTGGACGTCACAGACTTTTGTAACCTAATCTCAGAAGTGATATCCATCACTTTGGCCTTCTCTAAAAGCAAATCCTTAGGTACAGTTTACACTCAGGGAGATGGAATTACACAAGGGCGTGGATGTCGGGAGATGAACACCATCGGGGGCCTTGTCAGAAGCTACCTACCAGTTGTCTTGGGTGCAATATCAAAAATTCTGATTTGTATCATTTTCAGGCAAATGATACTGACGGGTTGTGTGGCATTTGCACGTCATGTTGGACCAACGCGTGTAGAAGCTGAACTTTTACCACAGTGCTGGGAACAGGTAAATCACTATTGGGGTTTTCTCTAGCTATTATATTCTAGTTTATCACAAATGTTCATATTGTCCTCTTAAATGCCATTGGGAAATTTGTGGGATATGAATTAGGCTGCTGTTTGTATAGCCCAGCACCGTTATTTAATAGTGCTTAAGAATGCTCTGGGATGTTCTGGAGTATTCATTCTCCCAACAAATACTTAAGACACTAGTTCCAGTGCCGGGTACTGTTGTAGTCCCTAGGGATACAGTGGGGAATGAAACACAGAGACATCTTAGCAGGGAGATGAGACTAAACAAATCAATGGCACAGTGTGGTTTTTTATAATGTTATAAGCTATAAAGAAAATAAAGCAGGATAAGGGCCAGGGAGGGATGGGGAATGCTATTTTAGAAAGGGTGGTCAGAGAAGGAATCTCTGAGGAAGTGATGTTTAGGCAAGGATCTGAATGAAGTGAGATACTGCAAATACAAAAGCCCTGAGATGAGAGTGTACCTGATGACTTCAAGGAAGAGCAAGAGGTATGTGTGTGTGTTTGTCAGTGGGTGGGTAGGTAACAGAAATAATATCTTGTATATATTGTATACTTCTATATATTAAAATATAGAGACAATATAAAGTGTAAACCTTTGATGTAGGAGATTTTTGTATTTATAATTCAACTAACTGTGAACAATACTTTTGGTTTTATTTTTAATTTTAATATTCCAGTTCTCTGTAGAATCTAGAATCTTGACTTTCTAGACTTGAAGTTTAGGTAATTAAACAGCTTATTTTTCCATCTTAAAAAGATGTATTTCTTATGAAGATAAATTTCACGGTCATCTTTTATAATAGTATGTTCACTTGTTCTTAAAAAAATGTTAGTCTCTGGAATATCATTAAAGTATATAGCCTTTTAGAATTCTGTTCCAAATTCTTTGAGTATTTTTTTCTTTAAAATTTAGTGGAGTCATATCTGGATTCGGTATGTAAAGTGAACATTATGTATAGTCATCATTATCTCTAACAATTTTTATGTCATCTATAGATTATGGTACGTATTAACTTAGGGTGAGACTTTAGTCACGGAAAGTCAAATTAACTTGGAAACAACACACACAGCTCTGTACAAATATGCAAATGTACACTTAATGTTTTAAATAATTTTTTCCATTTTCTTTTTAAACTTTATTGACGTACAATTCATATACCATATAATTCACCAATTTAAAGTATACAATTCGGGTTTTTAGTATATTTACAGAGTTGCACAACTATCACCACAATCAGTCTTAGAACAATTTTATCACCCCAAATATAATCCCCAACCCCTCAAACTTGGCTCTCATAGTTGAAGATTGTTTTTGGCTATTCTGGGTCCCTTGAATTTTCATGTGAATTTTAGGATCACCTTGTCAATATCTGCAAAGAAGCCAGCTAGAATTTTCATAAGGATTGCATTAAATTTGGAGATCAATTTGGAGAGTATTGCCATCCTAACAATAGTAAGCCTTCCAATCCATGAATTTAGTATGTCTTCCCATTTACTTAGGTCTTTTAAATTTTTTTCCACAATGCTTTGTAGTTTTCAGAATATAATTTATGTACTTTTTGTTGCATTTATTCCTAAGTATTTTCTCTTTCATATTACTATAAATAGAATTTTTAAAATTTTATTTTTTTTGTTTGTTGCTAATATATAGAAATATATTTGATTTTTGTATGTACATTTAATTTTGAGACTCTCTAAGCTAGACTAAAGAAAAGCAAAATGAAAGTTTATGTAGAGCATACTTGGACATCCAAGCCATTCTACTTGGAGATTACTGTTTCTGAATTTAATTCAAAGATGTGAATTATAAATATCTCTACCATCACCTCTCCTGTAACCTAATAAACATGGATATTGGGGATCTATTTAGCCGCATACCTCCAGTTTGTTGCCCAATAGATTGCTATATAATTGCTTTTCTTAATTTTAGGCATCTAATACATTAATGAATTATGTCACCTTTTCATATGGGAATCTGAGAACAGATATACTTCTTTTCCTGTCAAAGAAAAATTTATATTCTATGAAGAAGACATATGGGAACAAAACCCAGTATGTGTCTTTTATTGTTTTGTTATTTTTTGTTGCAGTTCAGTGCAGTCATCACAATAGCAGAACCCCTTCACGTGCACATGCAAACATAAATGGATTGAAGTCTGCTTGCTTTAAAAACAAAACCTGATCACTAGTCAGGGGTCTCTGGTTAAATCATTGGTTAGCTTACTTCCTAATCCCTTAGGTAAAAAAGAGGGCCGATGAGTCGTTCCTGGCGTACGTTATCAACCATATGTATAATATTCAGAAGCTGGGTTTCCAAATGTGGAGAGAAGCTAATGCTTCCAGGAAGGAGAAAGCTGTCCCCACCTCAAGGAAGGCCTAGCCTCCGGCGAGCCACAGTGGACACCTCGCTAGGCTTTCGCCTTCCCTTACCCTTTTCTCTGTAGCAGGCAGCCCCGTGGCCTCGCTTCCTGGGCTCTCCCAGGCCCTCATTCCTGACCCAGGCGCACACAGGGCTTCCCAGAGGTGGAAGAGAAAGCAGCTTTATTGCGTTCTTATTAGGACGTGTGAAGAATAGTGTTCTCTGGGAGGGGAGAGTATATTGTTCATGCTCCTTTTATGTTTCACTCTAGATTAATCACAAATACCCAGAAAGACGACTGCTTGTGGCGGAATCCTGTGGAGCCTTGGCACCTTACCTTCCTGTAAGCATTGTCATTTTTCTTAAAAACTTTTTTCCCTTTTAATAATAGAGAAACCTTTTTTCAGGTGTCTTATACAGTTTAACCCATATTCTCCTCAGGCATGATGTCCTAATAAAAGAAAAAAATGAGTCAAAAAGAAAAGGGTTACATTGATACCATGTGGCATTGCAGACAGATAGACACATTAACCATTGATTTTGCGTGAGTGTAAATATATTCAATTGTATCAGCAGTTCTCAAAGTGTGGCCTGAGGACCCTGAGGGGTCCCTTGACATTCTTTCAAAGTGATCCATCGAGTTAAAATTGTTTTCATAAGAATATCAAAACATTTTTTGTCTTGTTCTCTATGTTAACACTGTTAACACTGTTTACACTGTTGGTGCAAAAGTTGTAACGGGAAATAAAGCCAGTGCAGTTAACACTAAGTAAGGCAGTGACAACCACATATACTGATAATGATTGTATTCCTCACCACCATGCACTTGCAGAAAAAGCCAATTTCACTTAAAAAAAAATTTGATGAATCAGTTAAATTATTAAATTCTACTAAATCTTTACTCTTGTGTATGCCTGTTTTTCGTATTCTTTGGGATAAAATGGAAAATCCTGATAATGAACCTTTTTGCCACATACCAAAGTTTATGAAAAGCACTCCAAGTAGGTTGAGTTGTGAGCTGAACTAGCTGTGTTTTTTCATGGGATACTGATTTTACTTGACAGACCACTGATTGACAAGCAAGCTCTGGTTATTTAGCCTTTGGTATTTGGCAGGCAGTTTCATTAAAATGAATGAAATGAACCTGTCGCTTCAAGGAAAACAAGTAGACAGCATTTATTGCCAGTGATAAAATTGGAACTTTTAAGTGAGAACAAGAATTTTGGAAAACTTCCATCTGCCACCATGAGCTTGACAGTTTCTAAGTATGTAAACACTTTTCTGAGATCAGTGGTGATACTCACAAATGTGATTTTTTTTTTTAGATTATAATAAATGTTTCAGTATTGAAGAACATCTACATAACTCTGTTGTCCAGTGTTTCTCAAATGACCAATGGACAATACTCAAAATCAGGCATGGGTAAAAATTAGAGGCAAAGTTCAAGATAGACCAATGGAATTTAATGTGTCAGAATTTAAAGAGCTTATTAGCAATGAACTATATCATGGTTTCAGACTCCACATTGCAAGTAACATTTAAGGAACTACCACAAGTCCAATTTGAGTGCAGAATCAAAGTAAAAGATCTGTTCTTGTCAGAAAGGCTATTAAAATACTCCTCCCTTTTTCAATTATATGTCTTTGTAAGGCCATATTTTTAAAAATACTTCAATCAAAACAACATATCACAACCATTGACTGCAGAACAGATAAGAAACTCTATATATCTTCTTTTAAGTCAGATATAAAAGAGATTTTGTAACAAAATGTAAAGCAACACCATTATTCTCAATTTTTTTGTCTTATAAAGTTATTTTCATTAAAATATTATTCATATCAACCTAATGAGTTTGTTATTTTTAAATAAATTGATACATTTTAAAATTTCTTAGTTTTAATTTCTAATCTGATAAATATCAATAGATATTACCCACTCAAATCTGTTTGATGTGCTCATTGATTTTTAAATGACTCAGAGAATCTTGCCACCACAGAGAATGAGAACCACTGCTGTGCCCTTTTAGGTATCTTCCCGTAGGTCTAGGGCTTAGAAGGAGTGAAAGGATGAGGCAACATCACAGTTATTTTACTTTTATTTAAACAACTATAGTTTAAAGCAGAGCTTAACAAACTGCAGCCAGGACACCAAACCTAGTCCACAGCCTGTTTTCATAAATAGTTTTCCTGGAACACAGCCATGCCCACTTGTTCATGGATTGTCTGCTTTCACTACGACAGCAGGGTTAAGTTGTTGCAGTAGGGACCTTGTGCTACCCAAAGCAAAGAGTATATACATCTGGTCCTTTACAGAAAGTTTGCTGACCCCTGCCTTAAAGGGCCATTTTTGTAAAATTCTTTTAAAAGAGTACAAAAATGGAATTACACAACAATGATGAGCTGTTTATGTTACTTCTGTTAACCTCAAATTCTTTAGTGAAGAGGGAGAAACCACTGGTCAAACAATTGTTTTTCCCTAATCTTATTCTTTTTATTGAGGTGACCTTCACATTAACGTTAAAATAACCACTTAAAGTGTCCCATTCAGTGACGTTTAGTACATTAACATGTTGTGCAGCCGTCACTTCTAGTTTCAAAACATTCTTCATTACCATACAAGGGGACCCTAGACCCATTCCCCCTTCCACCTTTGCCCTTGCAAGCCACTAATCTCCTTTCTGTCTCTAGGGATTTTTCTATTCTAGACATTTTGTATAAATGAGATCATATAGTATGTTCTCTTTTTGACTGCCTTCTTTCACTCAGCATAATGTTTTCAAGGTTCATCCGTGCAGTAGCATGTATGTCAGTGTTCCATTACTTTTGAAGACTGAATAACATTTCATTATAAGGATATAGCACATTTGCTTATCTATTCATCAGATGATGGACATTTATTTATTTATTTAGTTTTTATCTTTATTGTTGAAAGTATTACAGGTGTCCCCTCCTTTTCCCCCTTTTCCCCCACCACCCGATTCCTACCCTGCCCCAGGCCTTTACCACCCTATTGTCATGAGCAATGCATATAAGCATCTAAGTTCTTTGGTTAATCTCTTCCCACCTCCACACCCCCCCCCTCCTTCCCTCTGAGATTCGTCAGTCTGTTCCATGTTTCTATGCCCCTGGTCTTATTTTATTCATGTTTATTTTGTTCATTAGATTCTACATATAAGAGGTCATGTGATACTTGTCTTTCTCTAACTGGCTTGTTTTGCTTAGCAATAGTCATCTCCAGGTGCCTCCATGCTGTCTCAATGGTAATAGATCCTTCTTTTTTACAGCTGCATAGTATTCCATTACACAGTGGAAAACAGTTGTTTTTTAAATGGTAAAATTTATTATGATTTTTTTCATTCAGAAAAATATAAAGAAAAAGAATAGTCCATAGTCTCACTCCCAGTAACAATATTTTTTTCAATTTGTTAAATGTAAGTTTTTGTACAGTACAGAAAAGAATAAAATGAAAATCAAAGACTCCCCCCTCTGGTTTCTAGTAATTTTCTCCAAAGATATCTACCTAGTGTTAATACTTTCTAATTATTACTTACAGAAAATAAAAATGTATGCTTATTCCAGTTTGCATTTTTATACTATTTAAAATTTCCTTACCCCAGATTAATTACATGATATACTGTATTCTACACCCTCAACAGTAAACTCTCTTTGTAGGTTCTTGTTTGTGTATCTGTGCATTTTAAAAATTTCTCATACTGTTAATACCTCTGTACCTTGCTTCTTTGAGCATTTGCATTTTTTATTCTGACAGTGTTAAATTGCCTTAACCAAGATAGCATAGATTTATACTCCTATCAACAGTACCTTGGAGTTCTTATTTTCCCAAGTCTTTGCCAGGAACTGGGCATGATGAAAATTTTTTCATGTTTTTCTGTCTTATAGGAAAAAACTGGTATATTATTGAGATAAATCATGTAGATAGATAGATATATGAGTGAGTTTGAGCATCCTATTATTTATTGTTTCAAGATAAAGATTAGCATCACATGCTCACAAAGGATAAGTAAGCTATTCCACACTGCTCCTAGTACTAGAATGCTAAGCAGTATTGATAATAAATGTAATGTTTCCTCCATGGATTTCCGCTTACCTCGTCTTCTCGCTGTAATTGGTAATGTGAAATCTCATTGTGGTCAGAAATACTCCTGACTTGTCCTGTGGGTTCCCTGTGGCATCCTGAAACTAACTGCCACAGTTGACCTCAGCCCAGATCAATGTGAAGCACACGCAGCTGAAGTTTATGTACCTCTGTCCTGTTGCCCATGCTGATACCAAATAAGAAACTAATTTTTAAACCAATATTTAGACTAATGTTTAAAGTATCTTAAAATTAAGATACTTTAAGGCGGGGGGGGGGGGTGGGGGGAGAAGAGGCAATTTTTAGCCTAAAGGATAAACAAGGCTGTACCTGAAGGCATATTCACCAACCTAAATGTGACTAAAATTTGCTAAAATTACATATATTTTTGTTTCTAAAAAGTCAAAAACTAGGTCATTTAAAAATGTCAGACCTTGCTCTGCATACCAGATCACACTGTAAATTTATGAAAATGGTTGGTCACATCTTCTATTTTTATTTTTATTTGATTCTAACCATTATATGTAAAAAGGACCCAAACAAGTTTAGGTTTAAATAATTGTTACAAATTAATCAAATTACAATAATGGTACAAAGAAGGGAAGAAAGGGCAAGATTTTGTATAATGATAACTCTATTCTAGCCTCAGCCATTAATTAGGCTAAGTTATTAACATTCTTTAACTGTGGAAAAAATTGTATGAAATGAAAACACAACAGTGGTTGACATTGTTAAATAGTAGCATCTGAAAATAGCAATGCAGTTCTTGTTAAAGTACTTTTCAAGTTCGCTCTCATATTTTACCATCCCGTTTGAATTTTTTTCTCAGTTTTTCAAAAAATAGGAACACTAGGATTTTATGATATTTCCACACTTCTACCCCAGGCAAATGCTTTGATTGCCAGAGTGATTTTTGTCACCCCTCCTGTTACAACTCTCAATGTTTTACTCCAAGTTGAACAGGTAGAGATAGAAGACTCATTGTCCATTTATAGCAGAGTGTTGACTTTGGTGATTTGCCAAAAGTGCCTGCTATACTATGCGCTGTAAGAGCTGATTAATCCCAAATTCAGGATAGCTGTTATTACCTTTAGAGAGGGAGGCTAGAAGGAGGTGGGGGAGGGTGGCGGAGAGTGATACTTTAGCTCTACTCGAAATGTTCTATATCTTTGAAAAATGAAGGCTTGAAGCAAGCATAGGAAAATGTTAATGTATATTTCATCTGCATTTTGAATATGTAGATATCTCTCATTTTCTTTATTTTTCTGCTGCTGGTGTAAATAAATAGCAAAAACTTGTTTTTATTTTCAGAAAGAAATTCGTAGCTCCTTGGTTCTTTCAATGTTGCAACAGATGTTAATGGAAGATAAGGCAGATTTGGTAAGAGAAGCTGTGATCAAAAGCCTCGGTATCATTATGGGATATATTGATGATCCAGACAAATATCAACAGGTGTGTTTTTCAGATTGAACCCCATTTACTTCATTTTAAAATTCCAGATAGCATTCCAAATCTGATTCATATATCCTATAATCTATAGTAGGGGTGGCAGTTATCTCAACTTTAACCAGTCGGTTGGCTGCCTGGTTTCAGTTCTGCATTTCAGAAGAAAGAATGCTATGATTCGTTTATACAGGAAACTGGCAACAAGCATGCATGTTTACCACTGCTCTCCTTTGTTTCCTCATCAGCTTATACATGACATTTTCTTTAAAGGAAATGGGAAGGGTAGGGTTATAGGTGGCTTTCTTTCTTAAAATGTTTTCTAAATGTATTGCAGTGTGTATTTGCAGTGTGTATTTATTACCTTTTATTGAGTTTTTTTAAAGCTTATTCTTTTTAAAATATCTACATTTTGCCTGTTCTTTTGGTTTTGTTGTTGTTTTGGCAGGGTTTTGAATTGTTGCTGTCAGCCTTGGGTGATCCCTCAGAAAGAGTAGTTAATGCAACACATCAAGTATTTTTACCAGCTTATGCTGCCTGGACTACAGAACTTGGAAATTTACAGTCTCATCTTATACCTACATTGCTGAGCAAGATTGAAAAACTTCTCAGGGTAAATGTTTCCTTTGTTTGTATAGTTTAAAGAAATGTAAAAGGTGTGTTCTAAAGCATCTTAACAGAATATTGGGGAGAAAAGACAGAAAGTACGAATTAATTGAACATTCTAATAAATTACCAGTTAAAGATTCTGATGGACTGGAGCCAGGAGAGATTTGAGGAAATTCTGCTTTGCTGAAGCTGGAGGAGAAAGGGCATGATCTGAGTTTGCTAATACGTCATTCAGAAAGCTAGCTCTTCCCAGCCTTTTCTGAAGAATTAAATATTATAGTATCAACTCCAGTCCCCAAATGCAGAGGTAACTAAAATATGAGTCTCTGAAGCTTTCTTCTTCACATGATGGCAAAGTGCTTTAACTGTGTTTATTTCACTGCAATTGTTTATTTCCTCACCTTTTAAAATGAACTTTTCATTCTTCCCAAGTAGAAGAATTGAAAAACTGAAGAATCAAAACTGTTTGATCTAAGTTTTGTACTAAAAGTTTATTTTGGAGTCTAGAAGAAAAACTAACATTTCTTTAATGCCTATTATATGCCATTAAGGTAGATACTTTCTATATACAGTATATTAGTTCACTCCTATAACCCTTTGAATTGTATTTTTGATTTTGTGTGGAAGCTAGGTAACTTGGGTCCCACGGCTGTCAAATGACGGAACCAGAATATGATATCAGTCTCTGAACTCTTGCCCTTTTTATCCCCCAATTTTAAAGGCTCTTACATAAATCATTGTAACTGCTCTGTAGGTAGGTGTGTGTGTGTGTGTGTGTGTACATATATAATTAAAAAATTAAACTGTTTTTTCTATAAATTTCTGAATGAGTATTAAAGCAAAACTATAAATAGACAACTAGAGTGAAAGATGCCTTTTTATGAAACCTAGGGAACTTTTTAAATTACTTTTTTAAAAAATGTTTGCATTTTTTCTAAGGGTTATCCATACCTGGATTTTCTTTTTCCAGTTCATAACATGGCTAATTCCACATTGCTACTAAACATATCTGCACTATTCAGCATAGACAGTAGTTCTTTCTTGAAGAAATTAATTTAGAACTTGGTAATAAATAACTCATGTATCTGACAGAGTTGTTATTTTATAATATAGTAATGACATCTCAAGTGGATTTGAACAGCAGTAAATGCTTTCATCTCTAATGATTCTATTTTTACTGTAATATTTGGTTAAATGTTATATACTGAACCTCCTTACTCTTTTTTTCTTTCTGTTATCTCTTTTGTTTCCTTTTGAAATTTCTTCTACATTTTATCTATGCATTCAATTGTTTTAAAGTGCTTTCAATGCCATCAAATACAGATGTCACCAGATCTATACAGGAAGTAGGAGAGGGAAGGTAGCAAGCACTGCTGCTGGTTTAGCGATTGAGCATTGAAAATTATTCCAGTGGCGCACTTTAATTTCTTTATCCTGACTTTAAAAATTTCAAAAAATAAGACCCTCTTAAAAGAGAAACAAAAACTAAAAGAAGTTCCATACAAGTGGAGATGATTGATGTTTACCCTAAAGTTTTCCTTGTAAAAGATTCTATTCTATTACCTTAATGCTTCATACTTTCACATACTCAGAGAAATTAAGATTCGTGGAAATCTTCATTAGGTGTTATGCTAGGAGTCTAACATACAGGTCCTTAAAGGTTTTATTATTTGCCACGGAAAGGAAGAGCATCATAAATACATAATTTCCAAAGACTAAAATGAGCTTCCCACCTCCTTATGTTTCAGGAAGGAGAACATGGGCTGGATGAACATAAGCTCCACATGTATCTTTCTGCCTTGCAGTCCTTGATCCCATCCCTCTTTGCATTTGTGCTGCAGAATGCCCCTTTCTCCAGCAAAGCCAAGCTTCATGGTGAAGTGCCACAGATAGAAGGTACTGAACTGAAATCGTGGAAGGAAGATGCTGAGCATTAGCAGCTTTGCTTCCCAAAGAATTGTTTCTGATTAAAATTTAAAAATCACTTCGTATGACAGCATAATTACAAAAATGTATTGTATGTATGTGTGGAATTTTGTGGTTGTAGACCTAAGATAAACTATATGCCTTCATCTTTTATGGATAAACTTCATGGTATTATTTTATAATTTTATACTTTCTTTCCATTCTTAATCTCTAGTCTTTTTATAACCATTTTTTTCCAGTGGCTGAAATAAGTTTTTTCTTTCATTAATAAGTTTTTTCTTTCATTAATAGAGCTGAATCAATACAGAGATCCACTTAATACTTACTAGTCCCAATTTATGAGGCCTTTCATTTCCACTTTCTTTAGCTTTTTTCTTCCCCAGCTGTTCCATCATTTTTAGGGAAGGATACATGTGTTACTCTTTCCTGCTATGTCCTTGAAAAGAGTGTAAGCATATGTGGCAGAATTCTCTTTTTCCCCCCAAAGAAGGAATATGACTTATTTTCAGAAATATGTGAAATTGAAAGCAAAAGTCAGTATTTTCTTATCTGTATCCAGCTAACCAGTAAGTGACCTTTGATCCATGGCACTTGGTGGCCCCACTGCGCACCCAGCCCCCAGAATAAATGCTTATAGACAAGCTATTATTTTGTATGAGATCCCTTTGCACCTTTTTCAGATTTGTTGAAATTATCCATGATTCTTACTGCCTCTGATAGACTAAAGAATTAAAACATCGAGAACATCAGCAGACATTGTTTTTAGAATTGAACTTTTCATATAAAAAAAAAAAAAGCTCTGGGTTCCCTATAATCTTAGTTAGGAATAGGCAGCAGAGTGTACAAGGATACACAAAACACATCGTAAAAATGGTGTCATCTGTTTGAATGTGAGCTTTACTTGGAAAGTTGAGAATGGATAGAGTAGATTATAAGTCTTCATAAAGTTCTCGCAGCTGGCCTTTCCAGGTTCTGCCCTCTCACTCAGTAAGTCAGTTCATTTGCTGAGGGGCTTTCCTGTCTTTCTAATTTCCTCTTTATCTTTCTCCCTATAGTAAATCTTGACATATCTATTTTACTTTTCACCATTCCATTATTTTCCAATAATTTGGCACTATTTTTGAAGGAATAACATTAATTCCATCATAGTATAGCAGATTGTAACCAGTAGTTTGAAATTATGTCAGATATGCTTTGACATGATATAGAAATATGAAGTACAAATATTCTTCACCGTCCAAATCTAATAGATTCCTGGGTTGAGGTCATAAGAATTAAAGCAGAAACCTCAGATAGTGAGGGATACCATGTTACCCAAGTTATTTATTTGTTTGTTTGTGTATTACGAAAGCAAATGGGAGAGTTCAGCTAGCAAGGGATAACCTTTATCTGTACTTAATGTATTGTTTAAATCCTTGAATAGCATAGGCAGACAATAACATCTTAATAATGCCTTTGAGCATCTAAAAATTAAGTGTATTTCATGTTTTCTTAATGTTAATAATTATCATTAACTGTTGATAGGTTTTGACAAATGCTGCATAGTTATTTGTGTCTTTGTAGGGTGTTAGCCTCTTTGCAGAAGTTATTGGGCCATTAGAAATTTCTGACCAACAGTTAATGAGCTGTTGGCATGAATTAGTTAGTAACCAACCTTCCAAGAAGTGTTTCCTTAATAACTGGGGGTCTAATTATGATCTATAGGATCTTAAGTTTGAACTTTTATATTAGTATATATTCATGTTTTATTTACATAATTTTAAAAGTATCTACATGAGACTCTAGTTACAATATTTATAGTTCAGTATGCCTTATCTTACTGGTTACTGGTTTTAGTACTTTATATTAATATAACTTTATCAAATATGAAATTTTTGTTAAGTAAAGCATTTACTATTAGAGATTAAATACTTAAGAAATCTCTTCAGCTCAAGCTTTAATGTATTTTATATCATTATCTCTGGTATTAAAAAATTTTCCCCCTATTATTAACCTATTAACTTATTACTCCCCAAAGGAAAGATTTTAATGTATTTACTATTTCATTGACATAAACAATCTTGTGGAATTAGAAGTATTTCTATTTTTTTAAACCAAATTTAAATACATAATTAGCTAAGGTCTTATCTCTGGCCAATTTTAATTTAACCTAAATGAAATTTTATTCTTCATTAGCAAACTAATTCATTACAGTATTTGTTTATAACTATTTAGTCTCATAAAATCTTTTTAATTTTTGAGACTTTTAACTGTGACAAAAGTTTATTTCAGTTTTGTCTAAAAATGAATTGATTTGTTTATCTCAGTATTATATTTAAAGTTTATAATAAGCTAAATAAGGATTAGGAGGCAGAACTTTATTTTCCTCTTGACAAAATAGCTAACATGGAAAACTGCCGTTTTGCATATAACATATTTTGCCTTTCTTATTTATAGTGACAAGGTTCCCCAGGCCTATGTCACCCCTTCAAGATGTGTCTACTATTATTGGAAGTCGTGAGCAATTGGCAGTGCTACTGCAGCTTTATGATTACCAGCTGGAACACGAGGGTACAACAGGCTGGGAGAGTTTACTGTGGGTTGTCAATCAATTGTAAGTTTCCACCTCCATGATCATTTGGCTCACCTCAGTCAGTGGAATGGAAGATAGCTCACTATACTTAGCCCAGCCCTGGGGGAGAAAATATAACAAAATAGGAAAAACAGGAAAACCTAACTTGGCATCATCTCTGGTAAACTTGTTTAAGAGAGGCAGTTTACACCACTGGGTGCATAGTGATTTATCTGTGAAGATGGTGCTGCTGTGTTATGTCAAAAGAATCTTTCTGCTGCCTGCTTGATTAATGATGATAGATTTTAAACTATATCCAGACTTCTCATTTTTGAGGCTAAAATGAATGCCATCGTAGCCAAGCTCTAGTGTGATGCATCAAAATTCATTAATTTGAGACTCATTAACTCTGTACTCATAATTCTGCCATTAAAGTTCCATATATTTTATGGCAAGCAGTAAAAATTTATTTTAAAAAGTTTTTAGAGTAGAACATAAACTTCAGACCTTTTCATAGGGTCTCAGACAACTCCTTTGCTTTCCAATTTTACTGTCTATGAAAAGCAAAATCAGAGAGGTTGTTAGATTTGCATTGTTTCAGAAATTGGCAAGGAAACAGTAATTTATATGTGTCCCCTTCCTATTTTTCTTTCCTTTCATATTCAGGTTGCCACAACTTATAGAAATAGTTGGCAAAATTAATGTTACTTCATCTGCCTGTGTCCATGAATTCTCCAGATTTTTCTGGCGCCTTTGTCGGACATTTGGCAAAATTTTTACAAACACTAAGGTAAAATCTTGTATTCCATGTTTTCTTATATGCAAGATCCATAAAAATGTAATGTGTTAATTAATGCTATAGCAGTAAATAAGAGCATGAGCCCTTTCTTTAATTATCTTTTAATATCTTAGAAAACTGATAGTAAAAGAAAATTCTAGCCAGTAATATTCTTATCTTTATATATGATTTTTCAGAAGATGATATAGCCTAAACTTAGTTTGTATCCAGATTTGGATATAAGGTCTACTCACTGTTTCAGCATAGAAAGTATCAGCTAGGGGACATCAACTGCACTCCTTTGAATGTGCTTCTGGTACTTTATTGTCTACCACAGATTCAGGAAGTAGTTTTTTGCTCAGTACAAACGTCAGGAGACTGTGGAACCAAAGCAGCTTATACAGAAGGCTTGCTTCGAGGATACCAGCTCTTAGAATAGCATGGAAACATGAGATAAATGCTGCTTTTTCAGTCATTAGCAAAAGTATCATTTGTCACATTTTCATATCCAGGTTATTTTGTAGTTTTAGGTATTAAAACTTCAATGTCCTTAGATCCCAATTTCTTCTTTAATCTGTCTTCATGGCATATTGTTAAGCAAGTTGTTTAGAGACCTAATAAAAACATAAAAATATGTAGTTGTTATAATCAGATGTTAATCAAGACATTTAAAAGGTAAGAATTTTGTGCAATTCTTTCCTGTTAAATCTGTAGTTTTTGAAACATCTAAAGTAAAAACAGTTTGGTATAGTGGACTGGACAAAATTCAGAAAATGGGCTATGGCCCTGTTATGTTTGTGACCTCTAATAATTTATCTGGGCTTAATCTTTTCATGTGGGAAATGAAGAAATTGCTTCAGTATCTTTTTGTTCTCTAAGTATGATTCTGTAGATTAGTCTTTAAACAGTGGTCTTTGCCTCAGTTTAACCTGAATATGTAAATTAATACACTTGACCTCCCAAATAAGAGGGGAAGACCAGACCTTGATGTTACCATCAAAGAAACAGATCATTTTACATTTTTCACTAACATCTAATTATTAAACAAATATAATTTGATTTTACTGTTATCAATAGTGACAAAAATTGGCATCTCCAAAAGAAGTAACTACCTCTTTTTTTTTTTTTTTTTTTTAACACAGAAGCAAGTAGGAGTCCACTTTAGCACTTACCAGTAAGAAGTTGACTTCAGTGGCCTGAAAACTGAAGTCTCTGATGTTAATCATAAAATATTGAAACAAACATTATTAGCCCTAACTTAAAATATTTAAGTGAAATTCATTAGTTGATGCTTATATTTAAATTTTAAGGAATTTAAAATAAAAGACTAATCTGAACAGATGGATATCACATGATGAATATGTTACCTGTTGCATACCCTGAATGAATGCAATTTTCTTTTCATTCCTTTTAAATACAACAAATTTTTTGTCAATAATTCTGATCATATAATATCTACGTAAATAGCCTTTCTATCATCAGGTTCAGTTTTAGGAGGTAATAATTTCAAGCATTTAAAATCATCTTGGAAATTAATTTAGTGAAGAAAACCAAAGGTTCTTCAGAAAATACTGACCTGAATTGATTTTTCAAATATTTTGTCTCTTTTCTTTTTAAAAAATATATCTTTATTGATTTCAGAGAGAGGAAAGGAGAGGGAGAGAGAGAGCTAGAAACATCAGTGATGAGAGAGTCATTGATGGGCTGCAGCCCGCAACCCGGGCATGTGCCCTGACCAGGAATTGAACCCTGATCGCCTGGATCCTAGGTCGATGCTTAACCGCTGAACCACACCCGGCCGGGCAATATTTTGTCTCTTAAAAAGTATTATTTTTAGTAACTCGACTCTTCTTTTACCCTAAGCCTCTCAAAAATTATTACATTTCTGAACACTTGAATCAATGGTCTATAAAGCAAAATAAATAAATACATAGTAATAGTAAACATTTTATTTATTTACTCATTGATTGGTCCATGAACCTGACACTTTTTTGGATCTTTTCTTTGGGTTGCTTAGGTAAAACCTCAGTTCCAGGAGATTCTAAGACTATCTGAAGAAAACATTGGTAAGTTTATTACTACTTTTAAAAACAATTGAATTTCTTTATTCAGGAAAAATACTATATTTATTATATGCAAATTGTATAAATGAACTAGCAAGTACAATTGAAAAGGCAAATTTATACTGTGGAGTTCTTGCTTTTACAACTGTGTCACATTTAATATCCTCCTCATGAGATGCTAGTGAGATTAATCTGACATTTTAAAGAAACTGTGGGCTTAAATGGGCAGGTCCAGCCCCTCTGTTGAGAGTTTTTACTCATCTGTCTTAAGAAGTCTCATTATGCTACTGTTGGCCTAAGAATTTGTTTGTGTGTGGATCTTACACACAAACTATGTATTTTTCTAGTTTTTAGAAATAAATTGTGGAAAATGTATAGATTAGCAATTTTCAACATTTTTTTTTAATATATCTTTATTGATTTCAGAGAGAGGAAGGGAGAGGGAGAGAGAGAGATAGAAACATCAATGATGAGAGTCTTTCATCAGCTGCCTGCTGCACGGATCAAGCCTGCAACCTGGGCATGTGCTCTGACTGGGAATCGAACCATGGTTTGCTGGATCCTAGGTCAATGCTCAACCACTTAGCCACACCCGGCCGGGCAATTTTCAACTTTTTTTAAAAAATATGTTTTTATTGATTTTAGAGAGGAAGGGAGAAGAAGAGAGAGAGAAACATCAATGAGAGAAAAAACACGATTGGCTGCCTCCTGCACGCCCCTACTGGGGTTTGAGCCTGCAACCTAGACTTATGCCCTACATGGGATGACACTCTACTAACTGGGCAATACCAGTCAGGGCTTCAACCTTTTCATCTTATGGCACACATAAACTAATTACTAAAATTCTGTGGCACGATAAAAACTATATTTTTTGCCAATCAGACAAAAAAAAAAAAAATAGGTATACCAGACAGCCATTGTTGTGTTAGCTGTTGTCATTTTTTTTTTATATTAGGAAAACACCTTTTCAACTCAGTTTCTTTCTGAAGAGAATTTAAGCCATATAAAAATTGGGGAAAAAGTAATAAAAGTATTTTTAGTACATAAAGGCAAATATAAAGCATTTAAAACAGTGCCTAAAGGTCAGTAAGCAAGAGCTGTTGGTGCTATAAGTAGTAACTGTCATATCATCTCTGGAATCTTTCTTTTGAAATCACCTGCAGGTGTTACATAAAAAAAATCTCACTTTCCAGTAGCCACAGGGCATTCGTCTGTGGTTGGATGCTTCTCCCTCTCCTCCTGCTTTACTTAGCCTGACTCCTCTCTCCTACGTGAATGTAGCCAGGCTTCTGTCTGGCTGAGAACCGCTGGAGAAGATGCAGGAGGGACTCTGGAACTAGGCAGTATCTCATATCCTGAAGCAGATTAAATAATATATATCTAGATGCCTCCTTTAAGCTGAGTGCTTTTACGTTTCATTGAACACTACAAATTGAAAGCATCCAAATGTATGAAGACCTGCTTATGTGGGCACTTGGGAAGCTCTTAAAGAAAACTCTGGAAATGAGTATAGCATCTCATTTTGGTTATTAAACTTTTTTCTCATCTATCAAAAATGTTCATGCTAATGGCTCTATAAAAAGTATTAACTTATATTTTTACAACAACCATTAAGTATGTTTTAATTAAAATTATTTTTCAAAGTAATATTTATTTGTAAGCCTTGTAAGCAGTTGTAATTTTAAATATAATTTGCATTGTGACTTTTTGCTGTACATTTAAAATATACTTGAATTTTAAAAATTATTTTAATAATTTTAGATTCCTCAGCAGGAAATGGGGTCCTCACTAAAGCCACTGTCCCCATTTATGCAACAGGAGTTCTTACATGTTATATTCAGGTAAGGGAAAAATCCTTTTCTGGAAAATGTAGAAGTACTTCCTATTTAGAAAGGTACCTAACATTATGTCTTTTTAATGTGTGTATAAGTGAAAATGTTACCCATAAAAGAAAACAAAGTTTATTTATTCATTTTATTCAATTAATTATTTATAGTGGAGATTGTATTTGAATAATAAGTCTCAGTAAAATCTCCAATGAATGAACAAATTTACAGATGGTATAGTTCTTGATACTTGGCTAGAAGCGTTAGATTGCACTTATTTAGCAGTTTCCTTGTGTTTCATGAGAATTTTTCATAAACAACAAAGAAAGCACATGTGTTAGGTGAAGTGAACACCAAAATGCTGTAGAATACTATACTTGCATCATTTTTAGAAAAGTGCTTTTTAAATCATTCTTTATTTTTCTTAACTATTACTGCATAATAAGTTATCCCAAAACATAATAGCTTATTCTAACCCATTTATTTGATCGTGGGCTTTGCTCAGCTAGGTGTCTCTTCTGCTGTCCTGCTGGCGGTCACTCATGCTACTGCATTCAACTGGTTGGTTGTCAGGGGTCAGTTAGGATGGCTGATCAGCCTCCATGTAATCTTAGGGCCTCTTTCTCTTCACGGGGCCCCTGGGACAGCAGGGCCAGACTTATTGCATGGGTGACTCAGGACTCCCAAAAAGGCAAAAGCAGAATCTGCTAAATTAAGGCTTACACCTAGAATTAGCACATCACTACTACTATATTCTGTTGGTTGAAGCAAGTACAGTCCCAACCCAGATTTAAGAGGAGAGAACTAAACAAGGACGTGAATCAGGAGGTGTGGTTCCTTGGTGGTCACCAATATAACAGACGACTTACCATTGGTTTAAGTTAATAACAGGATGCGTACTAAGGCATATCAGTCATTTTTAAGTGTGAGGCCAGTTCCACCAGTACAGTGAAAATATTGACTCAGGATAAAAGCATTTTTGGAAGTTAGAGTGTGAGAATCAAAAAGGAAAGTCTTTTTCCTGAATTTTCTCTCATTTTTGTATGACATTTATTTTGCCCTTTGAATTCAAAATACAGCAATTCATATTTATTACACTCTTCTGACAAAGCGAGTTTGAACCATCTTACAATATTAAAATATAGTTCTGCAGTATCACACAATACCTTGCAGTAGAAGCCCCAACCCTGTTAAAGTAGCAAGTATTCTTTTCAACTTTTCTATGCTAGTTCTTAGACCACCTCCTAACATGGTCTCTCTTGTTCTTAAATTCATGGAGATTAAGTCTGAGCACGTGCCAGGCACAATAGTATGCATTCTCCTCTCTCTTTAATTTTGGAAACTGTTCCAGCACAGTAATAAGTGTGATCTCAATATTTTTCTCTCTCTTGTTTAACCCTTGCAAGTTTGTATGTTGATTTTGACGACAAATAGTATTTTAAAGCATAATCAAGTACCAAATACAAGGTTTGCGTCATAGTAGGCCCTCAGTAGGTTTATTGAATAAATGAATAAGGGTATGTCTTCTGAGTCACTATATGAAGTCCAAATATCTAAAAAAGATAACTTTTTAGTTTGGTAAAAAATGTGAATTGAGGTAGCTATCATAGATTGCCAGTGTTACTTGTTTTAGGAAGCACATACCAGCAGTTAATATTTTTCTTACTAAACAAAATTTTCTGTTAGAGTAAATCTCTACTCTGTTTGCTTTGGTAAACAAAAACTACTTTTGAATCAAATTACATAAGCAGTATTTCTTTTCTTTAGATTTCAAAAATGAAAAATAGGATTGTAGTAAATTTCAAATTTAAAAAATCCGTGCTCATTTAGAATTGTAGTTTATAGCTTTTATTTCACACGTAAGTTTTTTCAGATTTTCAGTTTAACAAATTTTTGTATCCTCTTTGCTTGACATAGTAGGCAACTAAAAATGGGTGACTACTGTTTTGATGTTCTGATGCTGATTTGTCAGTGTCTGAGCTTCTCACTGAGTAGACTGTCATGATCTAAAACTATTATACCCATCCTTTATTCATGCTCATTACTTTTGTCAATTCTTTCACTCATTCTAAATGTGTCTGGCTATGTAGGAAAAATACAGTAGGTGGTAATCCAATTTTTCTCATGGAAACGATTTATTGTTGACCTAAGGACAAAAAACTTGTATCCCTAATGACAAAAAATTGACTCTAATTTATTATATATTTTCTGATAGAAAATGTCAGATTCCCTTCCTTTCAGATTCAGGTTAGTTTAACATATGATGTTTTTATTTTTTAACTTTCCTAATTTAGCAGACTTGCTTTTTAAAAACATATTTCTTTAATACAGTGATATATAAGAAAAAAGAAAAATATTTTCTGGTTATTAAAATAATGATTCATTAAAGAAAGAGTAAAAAATAGAGATTATTTTTTAATCAAGGTATAGCTGTTTCTTGTAAGAACACAGTTGTCTATATTTCAGCAAGTATGCAGTTTCTCACCATAAGATGTTGCAACTATAATAATTTCTTGCAAATCAATTTCTGCTGTTAGGGGGGTAACTGTTTAGTAGTTTGTATTTAAGTATTTAGAGCTAAAATTAATGGGAACTAAAATTGGTAAAATAAATTTTAATGAGAGAATATACCTTTTTACGTTCTAAACTCAGACTAATAAAACTTTCTGCAATGATGGAAATAGTCTATATCTGAGCTGTCCAATAAGGTAGCTGCTAGCCAGCCACAGGTAGCCATCAAGCATTTGAATTGTAGCTAGTGCAACTAAGAAACTGAATCTTTTATTTTACTTAATTTTTAATTTAAATATAAATAATCACATGTGGTACATGGCTACTATATTGGACAGCACAGGTCTAAATCTAGGAATTAAGGTGGTCTTTGTCCTCATATCATTGTGATTGTAGATATACTTAATAAATACCTTTAATTAAAATGCTTCCCAAGTAGGATATTTTCCCCTTCTTTGGTAAATTTTCTAATGATGGGTAGGAAATTATGGTTTTAATTGTACTTGATTGCTTGGGAATTCATCCTCAGTCTTTCCCTCTGCAGGAAGAAGACCGAAAGCTGTTAGTTGGGTTCCTGGAAGATGTAATGACCCTGCTTTCATTATCTCATGCACCTCTTGATAGCCTGAAGGCTTCTTTTGTGGAACTGGGGTAAAAATAATAGCTTGTAGTTTTTTAAAAGCCATGTAAAGTTTTTATATTGGATTTATAGAGTACATATTTTTAGTCTAAAAAGATTGACATACACACCATATCTTTTGGTTTAGAGACTTTTGGGGTTTTGTTTTGCTTATTTATATGTTCTTATAATATTTTGTAATCAATACATTATAATAAAGGACACAGACTTATATTTTCTTTAAAGTCTTCAGAGAAGTAAAGTCAAATAAAGATTTAAAGAAAAATTAGTTTTCCCAGAACTGAGAAAGGAACCCCAAGTGAAAGCCAAGTCATGAGGCTCCTGTTTCTGTTCCGTTTGGTTGCCTAGCCCCACTCATAGTCACATCATCTGTTGCTAAAGCAGTGTTCATCCAGTCTTCGCTGAGAGCAGGCTTGTGCATTTATTAATAATATTATCTTGCATTGTGATGGGCTTCCCACACAGCGTACTCTTCCATATAGATGATTTGAGTTGATGTTATTTGATCCTACAACTAACTATGTAACCTAGATAGGACAGGTATTGCTTCTCCATTTTTGATAGATACAGAAATTAGATCCACTGAGGCTGTAAATTACCCATCAGACTCTTAGTCGGTGCTCTTTCTTATCTCATAAGTAAATTTTCTTTTTCTTTTTTTTAAATAATTTTCACTTTTATGCTATTAAAGAATTGAAGTTCCTATCATAATTTTAGCTTAGAGAAGCTAAAAGTATAATTTTTGAGTATGCTGAAAGTTTGTAGTTTTATAGGGTGTCTTCCTTTTTTAAAGAATCTTAGATGTAACACATTAAACTATACAAAGTAATTCTGTGTTTTACCAATATTTTATTATTAATATTCCTTATAAGTATAGTCCTTTTCAGTACACCCATAAGGCACTGTGGCTCTCACTTTTAACACTGATTTTCTTTTTCTTTCAGTGCAAATCCAGCCTACCATGAGTTATTGTTAACGGTTTTATGGTATGGTGTTGTCCATACTTCAGCACTTGTGAGGTGTACTGCTGCTAGAATGTTTGAGGTATGTAAACAAATGCTTCTGTTGGTTCAGATTATAATCATTTTCTCTGGAAGAGGGAGAAGGGAATGTTTTTTTAAAAAAAGGCTTCGCATATTATGTTGCTGCGTATTTTATGGTATTGAATAGTGTCTAGTTGTGTACTGTGTGATGGGGCAGAAATTTAGCTTTGACATTTTTAAGAATGTTTTCTAGCCTTGATGGTTCCTTGGATGTTATTCTCAGTTCCATTTCTCAGGTTTTCTTTTAAATCTTATATTAATTTCCATGCTATGTAAATCTTTCCAACTATACTTTTCTATTTACTGAGGTATATGCCTACAAAAATAAACTAAAGCAATATCAGATACTTTTAAAGTTACAAAATATAGTTGTATTCATGAATAGCATTAAAAAATCAATTGTTGCCATTATGGAAATATTTATTTTATTGATTACTTCTACTTCACTATTCCCTCACATATCATATCAGGAATAGCATCCCTGTAGATTATCAGCGCATAGATTTATAAGAGAGAATAGACTGCTCATATGATTTAACTAGATTTTCTTAAATCGCCACCTACCCAAGTTAACTGTGAAAACTGAAATACCTGTTTTTTGTACCCATCATAGAGGAAATTAGGTCATTGCTTAGAAATATATATATATTTCTAGAACTGGTAATTGAGCACTAAAATTGGTGTAGAGTATTTCTTATTGCTATTGAGTCTTGCCATAGAGCCAGACTACCTGGGTTCATTGACTGTCTCTGCCACTTAGTGGCAAGTTCAAACATCTCTTGCCTCAGTTTCCTCATCTACAAAGTGAAGATGATAATAAATACCCATCCCAAAGGATTTTTGTTAATATTAAGAATTAATACTTATTTTTCTCTCCCCCTCTTCCATTCTCTCTCTGTAAAATAAAGACATATTTAATTAAAAAAAAAAACAAAAAAGACCCTGGCCAGTGTGGCTCAGTTGGTTGAGTGTTGTCCAAAAGGTCGCCAATTCAAGTTCTGGTCAGGGCAGATGCCCAGGTTTTGGGCTCAGTCCCCAGTAGGGGGCATGCAGGAGGGAGCTGATGAACAATGTTGCTCTCTCTCCCTCTCCCTTTCTCTCTCTCTAAAATAAATAAAAACATTTTTTTAAAAGAATACTTATAAAGCCTTTAAAACAGTGTCTGGCACATAATAAGAGCTTAATAAATGTTAACTGTTATTATCATTTTTTTTTAATTTATGCTGTTACTTCACAAAATAATATAGTAGTTTAGGGAACATATTTATCCAAACTAAAGTGTCCCAAATATGCATGTGATTCTTAAAATATCTTAATTTATTTCCACAAGAAAAATTGGATATTTATTCACACAAAAATTGGAATTTTCCCACAATTTAAGATAAATTGCAATTGAAGGATAGAGCTCTGATATATTTAAAATATATACTTTCTGAAACTTTTAAATATGTAAATTAGATTTGTGGAATTTAAATAAAATTTCGTTGTTATCTGGAAGTTGAAAATTCCCTGTCCATAAAACTGTAGTCAAGTGTTCTTTGTCAAGGTGAATGCCAAATTAGAAATTCAGTTTGATGTCTAATATAAGTTCCTTCTGGTGTAAATAATTTTTGATTATTCAGTATGCTGAAAAAGAGTAATTACCCTGGAAGAAAAAAGTCTCTCTTTAACCCCTTCCTCCTCCCAAAAGAAAAAAGCATCCTTTTAAATGAAGAGCTATTTCTTTAAATATACTCTCTTCATAGGATTTTATTCTAGGACTATAAAAACTATTGCTTTTAAACCATTTGTTTCTAAATTGTATGTATACACTGGTAAAGCAACTCATATAAGTGGAAATAATTTAAATAAATAAAATGAAGCACCCTCCCTTTTTATTTGTTTTTGAATTTTTTTTTCACCTTATTTCTCGTATGTGGCTTTTGTCAGGTTTTGGTTTCTATGTTTGCTGTCAGTGCTGGTCTAGAAACTATGCCTATGCTTAAGCAGCTTTCAGTGTTTTCTCAGGTTGATTATGAGCTTCTGAGTCTAATTTGAGAGACTTATTTCAGCATTTTTTCAAATTTATTTATGATAAGTTTTCACTGAGCATGCTAGTAAAAACCATCAGGAAGAATTAGTTACTTTTTTGTCAATGACCCTTATTTTAAACAAAATTATATTAAAGTAATAAGTATATTTATAATATTTGCTTTGATACTAATAGTATATAATTTATAGTTATGCCTGCTTCCCCCCCACCCAAAAAAATAAGTTAATTTTAAATTAAAAACATAAAAACAGGACACCTAAAATAAAATAAAAAATTTAATGTAAGACCAGAAACTATTGAGAAGAAAGCAAGAAATGCTATACCAGGAACATAATATGAGATACCTCAGTGAAAATAAACACTAAATTTATCTCTGAGTTTTCAGACGAAGGACAAAAAGGGGAAACCCAGTCAGTTGTGTGTTTTCATTGTTAGTAGCAGGCAGTACGTTACTCTCTGAAGTAGCGAATTCTTATTGAAATTGATTTATAAGGTGACTTTATCATGTGTCTCCCAGTGTGACATAATGAGTTTCCCAAAAGATGCAGAAAGAACTTCATGTAATAGTTTCTTATGTCGATCATAAGGAAATTAAGCACGTAAGAGCTCACAGAGAGCATGGGCTTTAGACAGGTGTGATGGGCTCCATTTTCTAGCTTCACTTCTAAAACCCTGGACCAAGTTACTTAACTTCTTTAAGGCTCATTTCTTCATCTGTTTGAAACACTGATAATACTTGTACTTACCTCATCAGGTTTGAAGATCAAATGAGATATTGTATGTAAAGTGTGTAATAATTGATAGCTTTAAATTTTGTTGTCTGATAGTCTAACTTAGCAAAGAAATTAGCCTTAAAAAAACCCAAAGTAGTGAAAAATTAACTTGTCCCTAGATTATCCTCTTTTTTTATTAATGTTTTTTGGGTGGCATAAGGTAACACATTTCAAGGTACACTTAACTGATTCAGATCTAAGCTAATTTATAAAATGATACAGAGATAAGGGTTTTATTTAACAGTATTTAAACTTCTTTTTCCTATTTCTTTGTACCTGATATCATTAATGTTTGATACTAGTAGTAAATAAAAAAGTTCTCATGTCATTTTATTCCTGCCTAATTATCCGTGGTATTTTTATAAAAATTATTTGAGAATGTTGAAGTAAATTCTAAAGTGAATCAGTTGTTAAATGGTAACAGATTGTAAAATTAAGAATCTTCACATAAAGTGAGCTCCGCTCCCTCTGATGTGTTGTGTAGGAGAAATGTGTTAACATATGCACACGGTGTTGGGCTTTTGTAACTGAAAATTCCATGGCATCTTTTATCTTCCAAGAGGACTGGTTCTCTCTTACAAGAGAACAGATTGATTAGCATTTAGCATTACTTTGTGTTTACATTCTGAATTTGAGAATTTAGGATTAGGATATTGCCCTTCTCTATTAAAGTCGTAAAATTCAGTAATTTTTCTAAAAACAAGATGCATACTTCTCAATATTGCCCTCTTGTTCTATTATATAGGGTTGGTGGCTAAATGATTTATTTTATGATTAGATTATAGAGATGAGTCTGTGCTCATTGTATATACTTTTTTATTTACTTGAGCTTTTAGAGAAATATCAAAGAACTCTTTGTAAATGTTAGCTACTTGAACCAATCAGGAAATTTTTGTTTTTATAATATATTTTTAATTTCAGTAACATTGGTGTATAACATTATATAAGTTCAGGTATGCAATATTATAAATTGACATCTTATGTACTACATCATGCTCACCACCAAAAGTCTAGTTTCCATCTTTCACCATACAATAAATTTTTTTTTAATTTTTTCCTAATATATCACAAATCATATATCCTTGGAGTACTCATAATAATTAAACTCATGTTTCTTGAATGTTTAGTCTTTGTCAGGCACAATGTTTAAGTATATTATGTGTAATTATTAGCATAACTATCCTTTAAATTAGATTGACAGTATCACCATTTTCAGATGAGAAAACTTGAGTTTCAAGAGATTAAGTAATAATGTTCCTAAAGCCACATGGTTAATAAGTGGAGAGCTAGAGTCTGAACCCAGATCTTACTCCCACATGTCATACTTTCCACTAGGCTATATTATATCTCTCTCTACCTCAAAAGAGAAAACTATGTGATGTAAAAAGTTGGGGATTTTCCTATGTGAATTTTAAATTTACTTGCTATAGAACAGTCAGAAGCGATTTAGTGGTGGCTACTAGCCATTTGAGTTTTGTTTGAAAACAGTCCAGTTTGTACCTTGTTGGTCATAATAAAATCACACCAGATTTACTTAAAGAATTTTAACCATAGAATCCAGTATGTGTCTTCCTTTTAGCTTTTTTTTTTTAAGTGAAGCTTTCTTTAAATTGCATCTTAATTGAACATTGAAATTGCATAGACTGACCAAAAGTACAAACTGCCATTGAATTGGACAAACTCTGTTCTTGTGGACTGACAGGCTATTTAAGCTTTATTTTCCTCCTGAGCGCACTCTGCCTTTATAAAGCTCCAGTAGCAGTATTTGCTTAGCTTCTAATTTTGTTTTTGCTTTTGTGTTTTCTCTCTTTCTCTTGGTTATTCCTTTCTTCCTCCCGTGGCATTGTGTTTGCTCTTAACATGCATCACCTGTGAATACCCCCTGCGCCGCCCACTCAGCTGTTGGTGAAGGGGGTGAATGAAACTCTGGTAGCTCAGAGGGTGGTTCCTGCTCTCATTACTCTCTCCAGTGACCCTGAAATGTAAGTGTGGTCCCTGCCTTTTACATTCAGCATCCCTTTCAAAGCGCGCCTGTCAAGAAGTAACCATCAGCTTTTAAATTCATTGACGAATATGTTTATCTCTTTAAAATAATAATATTGGAGTATGCTTTTTGATTTTAAACTTTATCATACTCAAGATATTTATGCATCTTTAGATCAACCTTCACAGTAAGCTTAATTTGGAGGCCATATATTTAAATATATATATATTAGTAGTATTAGTTCTCAATAAACATTTCCAAAACTTAAAACATGCTGATGGACTATTTCTTCCAAGCCAAGAAGGGATGCTCTGCTAATCTCACTAATACGTTGTTACCAGTAAGTATAGTGGCATGAACCAAAGGCTTAACATTTTAATGTCTCGAATGGGTGACTAAACCAAGAAAGGCCAATCAGTCTGCCTGCCCATCCTCAGTCACAGCTAACCCAGTTCTCATTCCAGTTTACCAAACCATTTTTTATTGCATGTTGACTGGTTTACAGCTGACTCTACGAGGCATGAGTGAAGCGTTAGTTGACAAGCGGGTTGCTCCGGCCCTTGTTACCTTGTCCAGTGATCCTGAATTGTGAGTTTCACAGACTGCGACCTTAAGTTATCCTGTCTGCCTTTTTGAGCATTCTTCTTGGTCTGCCTTTTAAAATTTTAATTTGTCATTGCTAGAGACTTAATACAGTATATTTACACTGTACTTACTTTGATATACATTTTAATAATAGTTATTCATATCAAAGAAAGCTTCAGTTTCTTTCTCTTTCAATTCTAACAGCTCTGTCAGGATTGCCACAATTCCAGCCTTTGGCACTATTATGGAAACGGTTATTCAAAGAGAGGTAGGAAATGAAATTTATTTCTATCTGTGTATTGTTGAGGTGATAACAGATTATTGTACATGTACCTGGTGGTGAGGGCAGGGAGCATCATACCTTTCATTTTATTTCTTACTTGTGGCCAGAAGAGGACCTCAGTATTTGAAAACATAATAGTCTGCCCAGAGTATATTATTGTATCCTAAGAAAATCTCTAGTTTTTCTTCTCAATTAGAAAATTAAGTATAAGCCGACTCTCAGATGTTCTATTTTAAGCCTAGCTGGGTACTGCAGTTTTGAGTAATCCTTCAAACCATATCTAGTTCCAAAGCCGCCTATTATCCACTAGACTTCTGGACAGTGTACATAAATTCCTGATTGCCAGTTTGTACAGTTTTGAAGACTACTTTGTCAGATAACTTTAGGAACACAAACCTATCTTGGTGTCACAAATGGAGGCTGGTCACAAATGGAGGCTGGAGGGCACACGTATTCTCCTGACTGTGTCATTGATGTCACGCTGCAAGTCATCGAATGGACTGGTACCTCACTGCCTCACACCTCACTGGGACACTGCTCTGCCACGTCTGCTACACACTACCAAAGCCGCATCCCCAACATTTCGTTTTGAACTAGAAACTTATGTTTTAATTTCAAGTTTGTTAACTTTTATCTGCCATATTAACTGTAAGACACTTCTCAAAATTAGTATCAAAATTTCATCCATTATTATGAAATTGGACATGTCTTTATACAAATGAAAAACCCTATAGAAGATAAATTATTTGTGGACATATTACTTAACCACTTAAATGTAAAACAAGATTTTTCATCTAATAGACACTTCCCCAAAAAAGAAACACTGTTTTGTAAAATTCCTTTGTCATGTAGATTGTTTTATAACAAAAATTAAATAACTTTGTTGGTTATGGAAAAAATGTTTTCCATTCTTCACTTATATATTTCATTGGTGAAGCAACATAAAAAAAAAAAAAGTACATCATTCTGCCAAGCTTGCAGTTTTGGCCAAATTTCAACATGTTCTTAAATCCTAAAATAAAAATGTCTTTTAGGGAAATGTGAGTAAGATGTAAGTCATTAGTGACTCATAGCTTTCGGAAGGTGAATAATTGGGTAACTTATACTGTGATTTGTTTTAAGAATTATAATTTAGATACAAAATACTATTTATCTCTTTTTTTCCCTAAATATAGTGGGGTCTTTTTATTTGTTTTAAGTTTTCAGGTACTATTTTTTTATTTCCTAAAACAAAAAATGAGGAATTAAGCATTAAAAGGTAAAACCTTTTCTGAGTCAAAAAACTAAGTGCTTAATTTCAAATTTTTGCTACCATGTTGATATAAAACATTTAACTCCAATGCTGGAAGCCATGTTTAATGTGTATCTGTCTCTTTAACAACTCTGCTCAATTTTAATGTTCTATAAAATGACTGTACAATATCCACTTTTAAGTTGCTGGAAAGAGTGAAAATGCAGTTGGCTTCTTTCCTGGAAGATCCTCAGTATCAAGACCAATATTCTTTGCATATAGAGATCATAAAAACATTTGGGAGAGTTGGGCCTAACGCAGAACCAAGGTTCCGAGATGAGTGTAAGTTGCATCTTTGTACCTTTTTTCCTGAATTGTAATGTCGGATCAAAGCCAGAGGCTTCTCTGAGTACTTGTCATGTATTAAAGCCTTTCTCCACTTTGTCTTTCGTGTACTGAAAGCTGAAAGTGAAACAAGTTGGTTATTGTGAATTGCTCAGTATTACTATTACTGGATGGTTTCTTATACTGTACACTGACTGCTGTAACACATATGGAAATAACTCAAACAATTTCAAGTTATTTTAAAAATATTTCTTAAAACTGTTAATTTCAAAATACTGTGCTGCCTTATATTTAGAGCTTATTATTTAATTCTTATTTTTAAAGAAATTTTTGTGTTTCTAGATATATTATGAAGAATATGCATTTCTTCCACTTAGCATGGCATTCAGTTATTATTTTGGGATTCTTTTTTTCTTTCTTTTTTCTTCTTCTTTTTAATCCTCACCTGAGGATATTTTTTCCATTGCTTTTCAGAGAGATGGAAGGGAAAGAGAGAGGAGGGGGGAGGGGGGAGGGAGGGAGGGAGGGAGGGAGGGAGGGAGGGAGGGAGGGAGGGAGGGAGGGAGGGAGGGAGGGGGAAACATTGATGTAAAAGAGACACATCAGTCTGAGAAAGACACATCGATTGGTTGCCTCCCACATGGGCCCCTTGGTTGCTGGGATGGAGCCTGCAACTGAGCGAGGTATGTGCCCTTGGCCAGAATCAAACCCGGGACCCTTCAGTCCATGACTGACACTAACCACTGAGCCAAACCAGCCAAGGCTATGACATATTATTTTGTTTTAATTCACAGCTTGTTGATCTATTGAATGACCTGCAGGGTTATCTGCTAAAACATATTCTTGTGTTTCTATAGTATCTCTTTACTGTGGGCCTCAACCTTTATGGCAGTTTCTTTGGGTGGCATCAGGCTTCCAGTAATTATACTCCAAACGCATGTCAGTTATCACTGCTATACTTTAGCCCTTTTATTCTTAGCAATTTGACATGCTCTAAGGAGGACCACAAGTTTGGCTTCATAAGTCAGTTTTCTTTCTAGTACAAAATTGGATTCTCCCACAGGCTGGTTATTGCGTATCCAGCCTGGTATTTTTAAGAGTCATCAACAGGAAATCAGGATTTGAACTGTAGTGTCCAAAAGGTCTGCTGAGGTCATGAACACTTACTGAGCTACAGAAACACAATCGGTACAGATGTCGCAGCCCGGGACAATGCACATATAATGAAATGTTGAATTCTGGAGTTAATTCTGTCTCCCTTCTGTGATTTAGGAAGATTCTTAGTTATAACTCTTAACTGGCTCTAGACTAGGATTTAAAGTAACTTCTGTAGATTTGATTTCTAGTTAAACAGGTTAAGAGGATAGTGTGCAGTGTGGTTGTTGAGTTTCCAAGGAGAACATTCAGGAAGAATTACCTGGGTAGTTGGTCAGAGAAAGAGCAGAAGGAATAAAGAGGCCATGTAGCAATAGATAAAGAAGTGCAAGGAAGATGAGTCTTAAAAGGTTTGGGCAGAAATGAACTAGAGAATCTTTGAGAGAGAATATCTTAGGAGCCACCAGTTTGGTGGCTCTGTTCATTAACTTGTCTCAGCATGCCAGTGAATGAATTGGAGTTTAAATGATTTCACTGGGAAATCATGATTGTTTGGAGTTTTTGTTTCCTAAAATTTGTTTAGAGCTCCTCTGAATTATGTAGTTAACTAATTTTCACAAGTCAAAAAGTCTCCTAGAAATGGCTTTTGTTATCCTAATTTTTTGTGGGGGTTTTTTTGCCATTTACTAAGTTAAGCATAAAAGTTGTGTTTATAGTATCTGTTTATTGAGGAAGCAGGAAGTTTTTCTAGGAGGAGAGTGTGGCTTTAATAGACACAAACTCAATGTGAACATGAAAGAAGTCACTGTAGTTGGTCAGAGTGCGTGCTTATGAATGATGTTTCGGGTTCCCCAACCAAGCAGAGACTTGTGATCAACAAGGGGCCATGTGACCAACAGTTTGATAATCACAGACCCTACCCTGGAGCCATTTCTCCAAGGAATCCTAGTTTTAGTGGGAAATGGTATATATTTAGAAGACAGTCTTAGGCAGTAGGAGAATTCACTGCTACTGAATTGTTTCTTGGGCCATCACTTTTATTTTAGCAGTAGGTTGACTATATTTTTGAAATTTCATATTATTCATTGAGATATAAGATACTGAGCCCACTGAGTAACTTAAAACACTCAACTATCAGTGCTGTTTGACATTGGTCTTTGCTAAGAATTTGAGAAACTAGAACAAATAGTAATTTTATAAAGGTGTGAAATAATTTGATGTTGAAAAAGACTACATATACTTTATTTATCTTTTGTTTACTAGCAATGGAAATACCTGATTCTTATAAAGAAAGTTATTTGTAAAAATAACAGTACAAAAAGTATGTTGTTTACATTTGTTTATTTATTTTTTGTTTTTCAAATTGGGAAATTGAATTACAACGAGCCCAAACAACCTGTATACATCCTCTTAATTAGGTCATAATGACAGTGCTATAGTCTGTTTCTCCCAATTCTCAGATCACTCTATTCTGAAAAATACGCTTTCTTTCCTAGTAAGAGAAAGCAAGCATAGGATGTGGATAATCTTTTGAAAATCATCTAGAATTAAAATGAAATTTTATAAATTAAAATGAAAAATTATTTTTTAAGATGTCTGAGTGTTGTGTGTGCACGTTTGGGATAAAAAATGTAATAATTTCCTTTTCTATTTTTCAGTTGTTATACCACATTTGCATAAGTTAGCCTTGGTGAACAACTTACAAATTGTGGATTCCAAAAGACTGGACATTGCTACCCATCTTTTTGAAGCCTACAGTGCACTTTCCTGTTGTTGTATCCTTGAATAATGCGTATCTATGTTTATATAACCAATCTTACAGTGAACCACCTCTGTTGTTAAAGGTTAAGAAGTTGAATTTTTTTCTTCAACTCACATAAGGATTGCAGAAAATTAAAAATTTGATTTGACTTTCCCCACTCCTTATTCTAGCCCTCTCATAATTTTACAAGATAATTTTAAGTCCTCTGTGCTTATGTAGTTTTAAAAACACTGACTAATTTTTATTTATGTTAATCTGCTGTATAACTGATCAAGAGATGAATTATAGCTGAGGCTTCTGTTAATCAAAAGGAAGCCTGTATGTGTCCTTGGGTTTGGATTTTTCAGTGAATGTTGAACCATCCGTATCCAGTGGAATACAGTGAATACCTCCTGAGAGAGGTCACTCATTGAAAAAGTACAGTGTACCCTGCCGGTGTGGCTCAGTTGGCTAGAGCATTGTCCCATACACCAAAAAGGTGGTGGGTTCGATTCCCGGCCAGGGCACATACCTGGATTGTGGGTTTAATCCCTGGTCGGGGAGCAACTGATTAATGTCTCTCTCTTGCTCTCTCTCTCTCCCCCCCCTGCCCCCCTCCTCTCTTCCTCTCTAAAAGTACAGTGCCAGTATGACTGATCATCTTCAGTGAAGGCAGAAGTGGAGGAAAGCTCAGATCATTTAATCCATATCAACCACTGCATTTTATAAATGATTAAAATAAAGCTTACATTAGTCACTTCTGTTTTTTATAATTAAAAAGCAAAACTGTGACTAGAACAAAGAACTTTAGCTATCCTCTTAAATGTTTTCTTTACTCTTTAGGCCTAGTAAAATAAAACTAAGAAGGAAGTAAAGATAATAGTGCGCCAAATGAACTCCAGTTTCTAGGCTCTCCCATTGAAAGGCAGGTGAGTTCAAGAAAGGGGAACTAAGAGGTCAAAAAAGGAGTGACAAGCTGGATACTGAAACAAATATAAAAGTACATGCTGGACACCATAGTCAGAGTTTGATTATAACAGGAAAGAAGTGACAGTAGAGAGAAGTTTTTAGCGATTCATAGGGGAAAGTAAAGAACAAAGGAAGAGTTTTAGGATTAAAATTTATGGTTTCACATTGTTCTTACTATTTTTTATTTTATTTTTGTATTGAATTTATTGGGGTGACATTGGTTAATAAAGTTATATAGGTTTCAGGTGTATAATTCTATATACATCGACTGTACATTGAGTGTCATATTGTTATATACCAGATTGAAGTAATAAGTAAAGTGAACAGATACTTTCAAATGAGACAGATATGTTCCAAAATGCCCCTGAAACTTGCTGGCACTGGGTCCTTAACTGGAGTGTTCCAGTGGGAGGTTAGTTTTGTTCAGAGTAAGTCAAATGGAGAAAGTAGAAGCTTAGAGCTGTTTGTTGAGGAGCTGTTTGTACTTTTGGAAATGTTAAAACTTGAGGTTGGATGCATGGTTGAGAGCATTTTATTTTGGGACTCTACTACAAACTATTCATCTGGTTGGTGTAAACCGTTTTTTTATAATATGGATTATAAAGTGGGCAGAGATACCATATTTGATAATTTTGTGCCTTAACTCTCCATTAGTCCATCTTCTAGAAGTTTGATTCCACTAAAAGGAGAACTTACTATCATTCTTGATTTATCTTGTTGGCATTTTCAGCTTATTAAACATAGAGGAAGCAAAAAGAGGAAGCGATATTCTGAATTAGCAGGGAAGAACTCTTCAGTAATGGAGAAGTGACAGGACCCTTACATGAAAGTAATAATGGCATGTCAGAGTTTGCATTTCAAAAAAAGAAAACACTGGAATGTTCACACCTGTTCCCTAGACTTTGTAAAAGTAGACGTTGAAAAACTGAAGTGATAAGTCATGTATATTCTGAAGTAGCAGAGAGTTTATAAAGCGATATGCCTCAAGGAAAATGGGAAAGTCAGAAGATCAATGGGCAAGGCAGTGGCTTCTAACGAGCGTAGAAGGCTGCATAGAAGGGAAGTCTGCATAGAAGGAATATTATTGTGGGCTTAAGTATGCAGAGAATGTTACTAGAGTAAATACATTAAAAAGTCTTTACATCAGTGCAGTACCGGGAAGAACCAACTTCACAATAGACCCTGTTCAAGTACTAAAAATGTTAGTTCTGCATGAGTCAGAGCTTGTACTTGTGTCAACAGGATGGTGTGGCCACTAATAGAGTCACATTGTCCGAATCTGTTCTGCTGCTCCATTGCATTCTGAGTTCCGTTCCATTCTGAGCAGCATTGGCAAGAATACTCTGGTGTATTCCTCTCAACACTGACATGATATTTAAATAGGACATAGAATAACTGTAATGTTTAACATTCAGCATGGCAGTAAGTCAAGAAATCATATTTTAAATTTTTTTGAAGAAATTTAGAAATGTTTAACCTGGAGAAGAGATGGCTTGGGGACGAAAAGATAATTTAAAAAGTATTTTAAAGGTTGTTATTAGAGCAGAAAGTTTAGGCACACTGTAACTGAGATGCAGAACTAATACAAGCAGAGGCCACAGAGAGGCCGATTTTGTGTATTAGAAAGATTTTCTCATGGAGCTATCTAAAAATGCAAGGATCTCTCTTAGGAAACTGAATGTCCAGTCATTGTTAGCAGTCAGGGGCCTTGTAACCAGCATTCACAAGACGAGGTAGATAGAGGTGATTCCTAATGTGAGATAGGACTAAATGACCTCTGAGCCTTCAGCCCTTAAGAAAGATTGTTTGGTTCCATGGAGAAAAGATAGAACCAAACAGAGTAGAAAAAGCAGAGAAGAGTGAATTCCCTCTTACCTCCAAACAAGGCCATCTTCAGCTCCTCGATCCATGCACATATTTCTAGATCAGAGTCTTAATGACTAATCCAAAGGTCATTCACAGTTCCTTCTTGGTGGTACTTTCCCCATATCTAGAAAATAAGACTACATGACCATTAGGTTGCAGCCCTCTTTATGTCTGTAGGGTTTGGTTTATATGTAAGAGGAACCTTATTTATAAACACATTTTATTTGTAACTGTATTTTTAAGGCCTAATTGTATGATATACTGATTTTTTTACTTAAATTCGTTATTTTTCTTTCTAAAAAGACTAATTTACTCATCTTTATAAGGGAACTCGTTTTCTGGCATTTTTCACTTTTAATATGGTATAATATTAAAAAGAACTTGTTAAATGCCTGACAACTGTGATAAGGTGAGGGTATATCAGAACTGAGGTAGATAAGGAAGGTGAATTGTTTTCTTGAAAAATGCATCTGCTTTCTTGATTCCTTTGAATGTCAAAATAATCAACTAAAACTCAAAGGCGACCAGGAAATATAACTAGTACTAATATTACAGTAAAAGCTCTCTTACCCAATTCAATTAGGACCAGTAGTAGATCAGTTTAATAGGATGGCTAAAGCAAGGAATCAAGAGAATGTTATATACCTAAGATAACTTATTTTAACTTGGAATGCATAAATATATTTTCTTTTACCAATCTTTTTCTTCTTTTAAATTGATTTTAGAGAGAGAGAGGAAGGGAAAGGGATAGAGAGATAGAAACATCAATGTGAGAGAAATACCTATCATATGCCTCCTGCACGCCCCCTGCTGGGCATTGAGCTGGCAAGCCAGGCGTGTGCCCTGACTGGGGAATTGAACCTGTGACCTCTTGGTTCATGGGTTGACGCTCAACTACTGAGCCACACTGGCCAGGCTCTTACCAATCCTTTGATGTAAGACTGAGGCATTTCATTTGTGTGATTCCTGATTAGAAAAATATCTTTCTTAGACAAAAAACCACATCTATGATTTTCAGGTTAAGTCTTTTTTTAAAAAAGATCAAGAAATCTTTCTGACACTGGTTATAGAATTATTCTAGTTTTATATTTTTTTTACTAATCTTTTACAGTTGTCGCATACATACATAATTAAAAAGCAATGTTTTAAGCAATTGGCCTTCATCCATTTTTTCTAAAACTTTCAATTTAGTTGTCATGGAAACATCAGTTTTCTTTCTTTTTTTTAATCCTCACCGAGGATATGTTTTTTCATTGATTCTAGAGCGAGAGGGAGGGAGGGAGGGAAACATCAATTGGTTGCCTCCCATATGCACCCCGACCAGGGATCGAACCTGCAACCTTCCTTCAGCGCATGGGCCGACGCTCCAACCAACTGAAGAACACTGGCCAGGGCCAGTTTTACTTCCTATACTCACTCTACTCATGTAAACATCCCATTAAATTACATGATTTAATTTTCACATTCATTATTTCGTGCTTACGTAGCATAATTGTGTAACGCTACGGTAATGAGAACCATAGGCAGAGAGATTTGCGGGGATAAAAGCAAATGACTCTCGATGAGTAACTGACTCAACAAAGGAGAATCGTCCTCGAGGAAGCCGGTTTACCCTGGGTGACCTGCGTGCCATCGGCGTTATTTCAGAGCTGCTGCTTTTATTTCATTCTGCTGTGCTGTTGGACATACTAGTTTTGTGTTGTTTTTAATTCCCTTAACTATGTTGTCTCAAGTCATTTCGGAAGATTTAATGGTTAATCACTTTTTACCTGGTCTCAGATGTTTACGCACTGACATGGAACATCTTTCCCCAGAGCATGAGGTAACTACAGTGCTGTCAGTGGCACGTGCACATGTTTTCAAACCTCCTGTACAGACTGTTATTCCTTTTTATGTGAGACATGATTATGATATGCTGCACTTAATTTTTTTAAATCTAGTTCAATGTCATTTTATAGGTTTATTTACTAGTTGTGAGATCCTGAGCAACCCCTCTAACACGTTTGAGCCTTTTTCATTCTCTAAAGTGTGGGTAACAATCTCTCCTGTTTGAGTATAATCAGGATCTAATAAGACAATGTAGGTGAAATGCTTTTCCTCTGTAAGATGCTAGACAGTGTTATCTCCGACCATCAACTTCCTGAGAAGATGTCTATTTTCTGTCTCCTTTTCCTCATAACTATTTGTTTTCCTGTTTCCTCCAAAACCCCGTGTATCATTCGGTTCTTATTCTCTGTCTTCAGCCTGTCTTCCTGTAGCTTTTCTTTAATCTGTAATCATGGTCAACTCTCCCCTCTTAGAGGAAGCAGAACAAAACAAAGGCAAAGCTCTCCTTCACCCCTCCCCCGATCCCTTCCCCCGCTCAGTCTACCCACTGCGTGAGCGTGCACACTGCCTGTTGGTGTACCGCGTGCGCTTCCGTGAGCGTGCACACTGCCTGTCGGTGTACCGCGTGCGCTTCCGTGAGCGTGCACACTGCCTCTTGGTGTACCACATGCACTTTCGCCGCCCGACCCCAGGGCTGCTGGCCCTAAGATCCTTGGGGATCAACGGGAAAGGACACTTTTCAGACTGATAGGGCTAGATAGGAATCCGTACCCTTTCATCCATATCTCCGTCAACACTTGGTATTCTTAAGACTTGTTCATTTGTTGGATATAAAATACTATCTTGTTATGGTTTTATGTGTCTGTTATTGGAGAACGTTATTGAAACTGATATATAGTCTTCATACAGTGGCCTTGTTAAAAAGTCCTGAAATCTAGTAGGGCAAGTGCAGCATTGCATTGTGGCCTGTTTCGAGGACTGTTCATGACCCTTAGCTTTTTCATGTAAATTGTAACATTCTTCTTGGCCGTCTAGTACTCCAAAGCCCTTATCACCTTCTAATATACGATCTAATTTACCTGTTCCTTTGTGTTTATTGTCCAGAACATAGGAACACAAACTCTTCACAAGGAGGGAATGTTGTCTGTTTCATTTGCTGTTCTCTATGTTTAAAAAAGTGCCTGGCACATAGTAGGTGGCAAATATTTGTTGTTTAGTGACCTTTGTACCCAAACATAGGCCAAGAATATTCAGGAATGCCACTTTTTTCTGGTGTGGCTGCTAGACCCCCTCACCCTTTCCATCACTTAGTCTCCCTGCAAAAAGGATGTGAATTTTTAGACGCCCAATGTAGTGTCCCAAACTATAGTAGCCACAGACCTATACTGGTCTCTGCTGTAAACATTAAAATAGAGCACCTTGCTTTTTGCAACCTGGAGAAAGCAAAGATATATGGGCTAGAATAGCTTTTCCTGGGAAGATATGTGCGTGGCCATGGTATGTGTGTGTGCTAAGTGTATAGATGTATACACATTTTACTTTTAACATGAGATGGGGGAAACTAAGGGAGACTGGGAATCAGATTTAGAAGGGAGGTTTGTGAAAATCACAATGACTTACTAAGTTAATGTGATTGAGACCTTTTCACTCTCTTTCCACACCTGATCTGGCAATCTAAAGTGAATCCCTTTAACAAAGTAACTGTCAAAACTTTAAATTTTTAATTAACACATAAGCTTATAGGACTGTTAAAAACTTTAGATTAACCATAGCATTTCACTATGTCAACTATATTTCACTAAAGTTATTTTTTTAATCAGGTTATTTTAAGTTCCATGATAAAAGAATGTGAACAAAAAGTAGAGAATAAGACCGTCCAAGAGCCTCAAGGGTAAGACATGCATTCCTTTTTTAAGACTTCATGTTAACCTTAATTTCTCTAAATTTTCTGCATGTGGTAATGGTGTTTTATATTGTAGTCATTTATTTGAAAAACAAAACATTCTTTAAAGTAGCAGTTCTTAAATGCTAGTCCACAACCCATCTGCATCAGGATTTTCTGGGGAATTTAAAATTCAGATCTCTATCCCCATTCTCTGTGCCCTCCTCTCAACAGGCTCATTCAGCCTAGAGATCTGTATGTTTAAAAGCTTCCAAAGGGATTATGTGTGTTGGATTTGGGAGTCACTGGTCAAAATAGTCTCTTAGAAATTTGTGACAGGAGTTTGTAAGCTGTAACTGGACTCACTGCATAAAGGATTGTAAATCTGTGAATATTCTAGTCACATGCTTCTAACCAAACTAATTAGAATTCAGAGATCTAGTGAAATTAAAATACAAGCATAGATGTGAATGAGTGAAGTTGGGCATTGAGGAGAGGAAATAATTTACAAGTAGACTGTGCATCCTCTTAGCTCTTGCTGAAGTAACCTTGAGCAGTTGACCTTAAATGGACTCAGTTACATGGAAAGCTCAAAGGGGTTTCCTTTGTAAAGCTGACCGCAAGGAATAAGTGTTTCATCCTATCAGGATAGGTACACACACACACACACACAAATAGCCCAGTGAGTTAGGTAATAGTAACTTACCCAGCAGGGTCACACAGCTGGTAAGTGACAGAGCCAAGACTCAGTCTCCTTCCCGATGTGCTCCTAACCACTACACAACACTGCTTCCTTTTTTATAAAGCATGGACGCGAAAGCGCCTGACCCAGGATGGTACATAAAAACTCCTCCCCATAAATACCAGTTTCCCTTTTGCGATACCAGTTCACAGTACATTTACTGAAGAAATGAAAAACTTAAAATTAAATATTGTAATTTTTAATTGCTTTACCTGAATTTTAAACTTTCTTCTTTAGCTCAATGTCAATTGCTGCAAGTTTAGTGAGTGAAGATACAAAGACCAAGTTTTTGAACAAAATGGGCCAGTTGACAACATCAGGTGCCATGTTGGCCAATGTGTTTCAGAGGAAGAAATGAAAACAAGAAGGACGCCCCAGTAGACACTATGATGGACCTCAAACATACTGGTTCCTTGTACTTGAAGTACTTGCCTTTTTTTCTTTCTTTGTTTTATGTTCTTGAATTATAATTTCATCCTAACCTCCAAAGATATTTGCACTGCTTTCGATTATTGCTGTATATTTGTTAATTTTGGAGTTATAACTGTGGTGATAGGAAAGCGAGTCAATAGTCTGTACCAAGTAAGTCCCTCTTCTACGTTCTTGTCTTTCAGAATATTTTTTATATATATAGTGAAGAGCTTTTTTGTTTTGTTTTGTTTTTTTAATTTTTGGATGGGATATTAGCAAATATCTGTATTATACACTAAGCTATTACAATGGTACTTAAAATAATGTAAATTTGAAGTCATTGTTATAAAGTAATAAAAGTGGAGATTACTTAAGTATTTAAATTATGAAAGAATAATGCAGACTTTTTATTGTTTCTTAACTGACTAGAAAGAGCCACCAGCATTACTCTGTGCCTTTTGGACTTCAGTTTGTGTGTCTGTGGGAACCGTGTGCATTCCATTCACACAGTATTTATACTGCTGTGATGAATCTGAATTACAAATCCTGCAGTACATAGATAATAATGAAACTCTCAACATTTCAGAGCTCTCCTGAATATTCTTTAAGTGCTATTTAAACCTCCCCAGCACTACATGCATATAATGGACTTACCTGAGGAAAGACAGCACATAAACTTGGGGAGTGGCAGCCAAGGTGAATTTACAAACTGCTGTGTAGTAGATTTAAATATTTAAAATAAATGTAAGTAAGAAGAGCTAATAATTGTGAAAATTTTCCCCAAATTGAAATACAGAAGAAAATGTGGTTTGAATCTGAAATTTAACACTTATGTAAAACATTTTATTTAAGATATTTTCTAATGATTTTAGTTTTACAGATTATCTTTTCAATCTCTGTGTTACAGAAAAGTACCTGTAAGTTAAGGACATTTGGGAGCTGCCCTTTTCCCTCTCAACTAAAATGTCATTGGCTAAATTATTATTGGTTAGTTAACCCCTTGTCCCTTAAAGTCAGTGACCGTTCCTGTGTTTGATGTATATTACATAGAGTCTAAGTCAGTGTACAGGTCCCCTGGAATTTGACAGTTGTCTATAAAGTAATGCAACTTGAAGTAGAAAAGAGTTGTACTGGGCATAGAAGGGGGGTGATTGGTTTGAGGGGTTAATGTGAGGCTTTTTTGAAAAATGAATATTTTAATAAAGAATTCTTGTTTGAGCACAGTCGATGCACATAGGTGAGTCTCATGTTTGTTGTATAAACTGGTTTCGTACACTTGGAACGTAGTTGGATGACATTCACTTCCTGAGAAAGCTACCTTATCTCACATTCTACCTTATAAAATCAGTTGCTGTAAGCAAAGCCATTTTAATATTCATTCTGAAATTCTTTTTCCTATGGTGGAATGATTGTTAACAAACTAGTCTTTCTGAAAACTGTTGGATTCTAGGCATTCCTGAGAAATTGAAAGTGGCTACCTTTCATGTCAAAAATGTTGATCTATAAATAAAATGTTTTTGCATACTTGTTTTTGTTTTGTTTTTGGCTATGTGTATTTACTTCCATTTTGAAACACTATATCTATATCCAAGGGAAAGAAAATGAGAAAGCATATACTCATTAAAATGCACTAATATGTTATTTTAGGAATGTAATCTATATGAATTACCTATTTTAATTTACTTTTACTAAAAAAGATTGTTGCTATAAAATTAATACATTTTCAGAGATGATTTAGAAAAAAAAATGTTTAAACTCTCATTTGCTTTCATCTATAGAATAAGTATGTTCGTTACCAGATAAATAAATATAATGTATTTTATTGTGATAATTTTTATTAATTTGTGAATCCACTTATTTAATTGCTAATGGTTTTTTTAAAGGCAGCAGCTAGCAAGATATACAATATATTCCAAGTCTCCCTTATGCTGTTAAATATCTAAATGTCAATAAGACTTCACTTTTATTTTCATATTGATTTTTATACTAAAATGTGGATTCTTTGAAGACAAGACAAATACTAATCATTGAGACTGTGTTCTTCCAAAACAGGCCATAAAACTCCCATACTTACTCTTTTTAAATAGAAATTAAAACAGCACAAGTGTAAGTATGCAACTTAACAGAAAGCAAAATAATGAAGGCTGATTTGAAATTATGCCTGTTTCAAAGGCAAGCCAGAGATTAACACAGTCAGGAACTTCGCTGAATTATTTCAAGAACGACGCTTGCATGGTAGCAATATCTAGCTCTGTAAACAGGCGTCTTTGACCTTTATTTATTTGCATCAGTCACTGCTTTAGAAGGATTACTTTTCTAAACATCAAATTGACTTACAACCTGAATGAAATTGTGAATAAGTAATTTTAATGGGATTTCAATTCAAGGCGCTATGAAATTTCTTTTTCTTACAAAAATAAAAGATTGGTGGTGACTGCAATTTCTTTTTCTTACCAAAATCAAAGATTGGTGGTGACTGCAGAGGTAGGGGGAGGGGGAAGGTGGGAGAGGGCATAGAGGGGATAAATGGTGATGGAAAAATAAAATTTAAAAAAAAGAAATAGAAAATTGTTTCAAATAAATGGTCTCTGATAAAGTTTGGAGAGGTAAAAAAATCGATATGCATTGAATTGTCTTTTCATGACCCCAATGTTTAAGATAATCTACGTTTGACCATGATTTGAACTTTAAGGACATAACTCTCTCTAGATACCACCTTGTTGATCTGCGATAGCAGACTACAGCTAACATTTTGTGCTGGTTACTGATTTCTTTAAAAAACAAACATATATATAGAGAGAGAGGGAGATAGATATATACACACACATATATATTACATATATATGTTTTTATTGATTTCAGAGAGAGGAAGGGAGAGGGAGAGAGATAGAAACATCAGTGATAAGAGAGAGTCACTGATCCGCTGCCTCCTGCACACCCCCTCCTGGGGCTCAAGCCCACAACCCGGGCATGTGCCCTGACCCGGAATTGACCATGACCCCCAGGTTCATCTGTTGACGCTCAATCACTGAGCCACACTGGCCGGGCTGGTTACCAATCTCTTAACTGTTTTCTGTGTAAAGAATGCACAGGGTGTCAGTGTGTGTGTGTATATATTTTTGGAGACACTCTATATTTAAAGAGCTTTGTAATTAGCTATTTTAATTTCTAAAATTCTCTAGATTGGATAGGTAACAAAATTCCATCTTTATGTTGGATATTAACTCTTATAAGCAAACTATGAAATGAATTTAGTCTTTCATGTAAATAGACATGTGTTTGAAAGTTCTAATGTAACTTTACAGTGTACCTGTTTTTGTTACTATTTTATTTCAGTAGATTTTTAAAAATAGATTAAAAATATGTGCTACTAATCAAAACTAATAAATGTATCTGGAAGATTTCTGCACACTGGCAAAATAATTGTATTTTAGACTATTTCCATCCAAAGGATGTTCCGTGTGCCTTTCACCTGCGGCATCGGCTCTTTAATCATAATCTCAGTAGCGTGTCTGCTCATTCGTCTTTCCCTTCAGGACTAACTGCCGGAAACTTTGCTTCGATTGCCTTCTTGAAGATTTGCTTTGTTTTCATGTTTAAGAAAAATCTTTAAATAAAAATTCCTTTTTACTATAAGACCAACCAATTATAAAGTACGCAACAGTTAATGTAAACTTAACACAATATAAAATAACTTTATTATGTTTTTTTTGATAGTATATAAGTAATTCCTTCTGATCAGTGTGGTGAGGAATGTAAATTATTTGCTTTTTTTCCAAAGAGTCTTCAATAATACCTGGAAAATTCTGCCCAAAGCCTATCTATCTAGAAGACTCAATTACTATTTTAGTTCCTTTTATTCCATCAAAGATTGATCCATTATAGTTATTTCCATTAGATCATTGCACCAATAGGTTTCTTGGTGTGTATAAGCTGGCATTTTGTGTTGTGTGTTTTAGGCACTAAATTCTTAAGTTTTCTTTTTTTTTAATCCTCACCTGAGGGTCTTTTTTCCATTGCTTTTCAGAGAGAGAGGGAAGGAGGGAGGGAGGGAGAGAGAGAGAGAGAGAGAAACATCGATGTGAGACACATCGATTGGTTGCCTCCCGCACACACCCCAGCCAGGGCCAGGGGCCAAGCCTGCAACCCAGGTGCCTGCCCTTGGCTGGAATCGAACCTGAGACCCTTCAGTCCGCAGGCCACTGAGCCACACCAGCCAGGGCTAGGCACTTAAATTCTTGTCAGTGATGTTCTTTAGGGTTGTCATTTGTCAATAGTCTGCTTTTTAAAACTTCAGCAAACTATGATCTTATTGGAAAAGTAACCCTTTCTTGAACTGTTGCCATTTACAACCTTAGATGTTTTTAGAATGTGCATTTTCAGTAAAGCTGAAAATACTGTATATTTCTCTATATAAAATATACAATGCTAAGTCGTATAAATCTAGTTGACTTTTTCATAGATGCTTTATGTTCATTTCTGATAATTACATGACAGTTTTTTAATTTTTCACTTTCTCTGTTTATAAGCCTTCCTATCTTATCTTAAATAAGGCCAATACTCTTTACAGTGTAAATCATTTTCTCATTTATTTTTATATGGATTTTATAAGTGTAATCACCTTTCTAAGAAGTTATTTTGTCTTGCCATCAGAGAGCATGGGAATAATAACATGCTCTCTATTCCTCACAGGAGCTTATGAGAATTACATAGTAGTAAACCTGAAAGTGTTTTTAGCATTTAGAAAGTATTATGAAAGTTCAAAGTGAAATTAAAAATTTTAAATCACTACATAAAGCGTGGATAACGCCCGCCCCATATTTTTGTTTTCTAGGGAGTGAACGGGTAACGTGCTAGGCGAGGTTTACCTAGAATAGCTGGGAAAGGCGGTCAGGTGAGAGCAGCTACGGACAGTGAAACCCTGGAGAGGGAAAGGGGGTGATTCCGCACACAGGGGGGCAGTGGGCTCCTTCGTAACGGGAGAAAGCAGAGAATAGATACGTTTGGAGGCCAGTTGGTAGGTTTACTGGTGGGAAGGTTAGGGGGTTTCCACTTAAGTCCTATTTTCTCAGTGAAGTATGAAGCGAAGACATTAACTTGGTGGGCACAGGGCAAGTCTTGGAGCTTCCAGGAGAGAGGAGGCAGATCTGGTTGCCTTCAAGGATGGCACAGTGAATTACTGAGAGCTGTAGGGTTGCCAAGCAATTTTGAAAGTCCAACTGGAAATAGCAATTATTGATTTAGAGAGAGCCATTAGCACAATTGTATTTTTTTCCCCTCCAGCTCGGCTCAGCTGTTCAGGAGCAGATGTGCCGTTTACAGAGAAGAAAGTATAACCAGGCGCTGGCCAGCGGGAGGAAGGACACGGATGTGAAAGCCACCACCACAGGAATGACTGCAGCGATGGGCCACAGCATCCAAACCAGGCCAGAGGACAGATACTGAAGCGAGGGGGTCATCACCTGAGGGATGGGTTTCAGTCAAGTCAGAGATATGTTTCAGGGACAATATTCAAGTAAATGAGATGGGAAGATACTGCCTTTGGGAGTAGAAATGAAAAGCAAATAAGATACGTGCTCTGCCACCCGGCCGTAAGGCACAGAGGTTTGTGAGAACAAAAATAAAAAGCCTCCACTTAAAAGCTTAGCAGGGAAGCCCGGCCAGGCGTGGCTCAGCGGTTGAGCCTCGACCTGGGATCCAGGCGATCAGGGTTCGATTCCCGGTCAGGGCACATGCCCGGGTTGCGGGCTGCAGCCGATCAGTGACTCTCTCATCATTGATGCTTCTAGCTCTCTCTCTTCCCCTCCTTTCCTCTCTCTGAAATCAATAAAGATAAAAAAAAAAAAAAAGCTTAGCAGGGCAGCGGAGGGTTAGGGGTAACCAGGATTCAATGCCCATGAGACGAAGAGGTCGAGGGTGTAGACGAGACAGACGGTGAGTCTCCAGGGGCCCCGTGGCTGGTGAAGGGTTTGGGATTAAGTCACATTAAGGAATGTTCAGAGTAGCTCAAGGGCAAGAGCTCAGATCAGTAAATCTTGGGCTGAGTGAGGTAAGCAGGGTTGCGATGATGGCGTTAGACTGACACTCGGAGAAGTATGGGGCCCATTGGGCATCTGTTCTCTCTGCAAATCAAAATCTTGCTGATCTTAGCAGGAAAGTTTCAGGTTTCTCCCAAGTGTGACCTTAGCTGCTGGGTTTTTGTAGGTATTCTTTATCAAGTTGAGGATGTTCCCCTCCATTCCTATAACCGAGAGTTTTTATCATGAATGGCTGTTGGACTTTGTCAAATGCTTTTTCTGCATCTATTGATGTGGGCATATGATTTTTCTTCTTGAGCCCATTGGGTGTATTACATTAATTGGTGTTTGAATGTTGAACCAGCCTCACAGACCTAGGATGAATCCCACGTGGTCATGGTATATGATTCTTCCTATACATTGTTGGATGCCATCTGCTTTTATTTTGTTGAGGGTTTTTGCATCTGTGTTCCAGAAAGAGATTGGTCTGTAGTTTTCTTGTAATGTGTCTGGTTTTGATAGTAAGGTAATGAATTCTTACAAAATACATTCTCTGACCACAATAGAATTACAAAAATAACAAAAAGGTAACTAGAAAATAAAATATGTTTGAAATGTAGGCAATGTGCTTCTAAAAGAAACCATAGGTTAAGGAAGAAATAATGAAAATTAGGAAACATTTGCATTAAATAATAAAAATTTCAAAACTTGTCAGATGAAACTAAAGCCGTACTTAGTGGGAGCTGTCCATACAGGTGCAAATGCATAGATTAGAAAGAAAGCCTTAAGGTTAGGTATCTAATATTCATTTCAAGAAGTTTGAAAAGAACCGCAAAGAAGCAGTAAAAATCAGAAATTAATAGAAAACACACAATAGAGAAGATCAAGAAAGCTGAAAATTTGATTCTAATTAATTGAACTAATAAATTTGATTAAACCCCAGTAAGACTTATCAGGGAAAAGGCCTGAATTACCAATATTACAAATGGAAAATAAGAAACCTCTACAAACCCTATGACATTAAATATATACGATACGATGAATGACTTTATACCAAGAAAGCTAAAAGTTTAGGTGGAATGGACATATTCCCATTTTTTTTAAAAAAAAACAACTACTTACCAAAACCAACATAAAGAAAAACAAAATCTCAGTAGTTCTATATCAAACAAATTGAATGAACAAAATAAACTAAACAATGAGGAGACAGACTCACGGCTATGGAGAACAGACGGACAGCTGTCAGAGGGGAGGGCGTTAGGGGCTGGGTGAGTGGGGTGAAGGGATTAAGCAAAGAAATAAAATGACTCATGGACACAGACAAGAGTCTGGTGATTTCCAGGGGGAAGGGGTGGGGGCGTAGAAGGCAAAGGGGATAAATGGTGCTGGAAGACTTGACCTGTGGTGAACACACAATACAGCCTAGAGATGACCTTGTAATTTAAAACCATGCCACAAAGCAGCCCCAATGCCCAGGCGGCTTCATCAGTGAATCCTACCAAATAAAAGTTCTCCCAGATATTTCACAGTCCAGCCCAGCAAAACCCTAACACCTAAACTTGACAGGACCCAGTTCACAAAGGAAAAGGCCAGGCCTCTCTCTCTCATGAACTTAGAGGTCAAAACTCATAAACTGCATATTAGCTAGCAATCTTAATCCACAGACACAAAATAACCCTAATAGCCTTCATTAGTAAAATGTTAAATGAATTGTGATATGTTCATAAAATGGACAGTGATGACATGGGTGACTCTCACAAGCATAATATTGAAAAAAGGCCACACACAAGATAATACATACTCCAGTGTAGATGCCATTTATATGAAGTTCAAAAGCAGACAAAACTGATCAGTGGTGTTATAATTAAACGTAACGAGAGAGATGAAGGGCCAACAACTAGAAGAGAGTATAAGGGGGCTTTTGGGGGTGCTGGTGATGTTCTATTTCATGATCGGGTGCTGGCTACATGTATGTTTTCCTTTTATAATTAAGCTGTACACTTTATGTAAATTACACTTCAATAAAAAATATTATTAAGAAATCATTCTATCTTAATCTGGACAGCAACATCCATGTCTATCGAGGCCAATCTGAATCTGGCCAGTCTGAAAGCAAACTTTGCCATCAGCATAGGACAATGCTTGTTTTACAGTTCAGAAATTCACTTATTTTGAACACCAAATCTGTAGAACTAGAAAAGTTCTTGTCTATCAAAGCAAGGAAGATAGGTTCCCATGTCTACAGTTCAAACATTTTCATAAATTTTCATATCATTTTTGGGTGTCATGATGGAATAGTATTGAAATCTTAATTTATCTCTGGAGGGACACAGATTTATCAATGCTTTACTTTTGTTTAAAAAGTATTTGATAGGCAAGATGAGGGAAAGAGCAAAACATAAAAGGGTAGGTAATGAAAACATTGTATTTATTAGTTTTTTCACTGGAAGATTTGTAAAGTCTTATATTCACTTAAAAACTTGGCTTTTTAAATGTATTCTCTTTAGCTCTGTGCCCAGTGAAAGTAACGATTCTTATGTCACCATGTGAAAAAAATTATATAAACATTAATTCTCATTCTTACTGACATTTATAAGTATTTCATTAATGAGATTGTGTCTCAGTTTTGGGTGTTTAAATGAAGATTGTTAAAATGTAATATAATACAAGCCATTCAAAAGAAATGATGCCACATTTTTATTTTACCTTTTTAATTCTGAAAACTTGAGTTTGTGCAGAAGGGAGTAGTGGGGATTTCCAAGGTGAGGTGCACACTGTTCATATAAAAGAGTTTTTAAATAAACCCATGATTCCTGTGTTTGTATAACGAGCTTTGTTCATCCTCAAGCCCATTTTAATGGATTATGTTGGTAACAAATGGTATTCTCCACTAATATTTATAAAATATTTGAATTATTTCAGTGATAGTTCTGTAAATACAGAAACAGTCTTTACTAAGTAATTTAATTTTTTTAAATTAAGCTTTTAAAAAAAGTAGATTTAATATGTTAACATGGGCATTCTATTTTTCAAAGTGCTTCTAAAACCAGCACACTCACCTCTGGGGCTTTCCAAGCAGAAGTTTTAAATCCCCTGAGCTTTTTTTAACAAAGAAGGGGGTGACATTGGAAATGTGCCAGGAATGAGCCTCGGTATTTCTCATGAAGAGCCACAGTGGAAGTACAGTTCCTTTTAGCAAAGCATCACCTCATCCAGCTTTCATGCCACTACTTTTTCCAGAAAGCCTGTCTCCACAGGATAACAATAGGCCAGATCACTCACTATTCTTTCATCTGTTACAACCATTCTTTCACTTACTTCATTTAGAGTTTTAACATCTATTTACCATTTACACAGCTGTCAGTTCAAATGCAAAAGTGCTTCTTTTTCCTCAATGTAAATAATTTAGAAACATCAAAAGTAAAATCAGTAGTTTCTCCTTTCCCTTCTGCAACTCACCTGATATTAAAATATTGTGCTTAGTGAGGCAGGACTAACACTGCAGAGCCAGGCAGCCAGGGTCTGAATCCCAGCTCTGCCACATATTGGCCAGTGACCCTCAGCAAGTTACTGACCTCGGTGTCTCAGTTTCCTCATCTGTAAAATGGGACTGATAACAGTATTCCTTACAAGGCCATTGTAAGGATTAAGTGAACTTGTAAGTACAAGTAGTGTAAGTATGCTAGTAGTGTTTACTATTATCGTCTTTCCAGAAATTTTCATTTATGATTGTTGTTTACAAATATGGGATTATATTATTCTGTTACTTGCTTCTTTTACTTAATATGCAGGAGTGGGCAAAACACAGTTTATTCTCGTATTACTATTTATTAATTATTGTATTATTTGTCTTCTTATTGTTATTATTTCATATCCTGACTTATGATTTATCTTTTAGGTAATGGTGGCTGGTAATTTAACCCAGTTTTGCCCACCCTTGAACCATGAGCATCTTTTCCAAACTACTCAATGTTTTAAATAGCTGCATTATATTCTATATTATGATGGGTCACAATTTTTTCTACCATTTCTATATTTTAAAACATTCACGTTTTTCTCTTTGTGGTTTTCCAAAAATGCTAAGGTAAATATCCTTTTACCTCTCCCTTCGTGTATTGATATGTTAGATTCCAAGGTATGGAATTGCTTTGTGAAAGGATATTTGCATTTTAAAATTATTTAGTGGACACTACCTGATTTCTTTCCAAAAAGCACCAAAGCAAGCAGGCAATGCAGAATCAGGCTGCACAGTAAGGAGTTACAAAGCACAGCAAGTAGTCTGACTACAGTGGCTCAAAGGTGGGAGAGCGGAATGGAGATATCCTGGTTCTTACAGGTCACGGGAAGTGGCAGGATTTATCTGAAGGTAGACTGTGATCATTCATAGGTGCACATTCTAATCCCAGAGCTAAAGGTAAAATAAAATGAGTTATATAACAATGGAGATAAAATGGAATCCTAAATAATTCTCAAATAATCCAAAAGATTTAAAAAAGAGACAAAAAGAAACAAACAGCAAGATAGACTTAAACTTCACCTTATCAGTATAATCACATGAAACGTGAATGGTCTAGAGACTCCCGTCAAAACACAGAGATTGCCAAACTGGATAAAATGGAAAAGCAAGACCCGATCATACGCCCTCACCTTAAAATGGGCATCGACAGAAAATGATAGGATGAGACATACCCCGTAAGTGCCATTCATTAGAAAGGTGAAGCGGCTGTACATAGAATGGAGATCAAAGTAGACTTCAGAACCCCGTTTTACCATCGATCAAGGACATACAATAATGATAAAAGGGTCATATTACCAAGAAGGCATAATCCTAAATGTTTATGCCTCTAATCAGAGCTTCAAAAGCATGGGGGGGGAAAACAGAACTGAAAGGAAAAACAGACCAATCCACAATCACTGGAAATTTCCAGTTTTCTCAAAACAAGATGGAAAACCAATATGGGTATTTCAATCAATTTAACCTAAGTGAGGTTTATAAACCACTGCACCCGACACCAGAGGAATGCACAGTTTTCTCACGTGCCCGTGGAAGATAAGATACACCGCGCGCTGGGCAGGGGAGCCAGGCAGGAGCTCAAGGAATTTAAAACGATGTGTTCTGTTGCCATGGGGCAAGTGTTTTCACTCAAAAAGTGGGGATACATGCGCGTCCGGCATCGACCTAGAATGTGAGTGAAGCCACACTCCTAAGGAAGAAATGACAAGTGACCAGAACAGGTGCTGTGCCCCAGACAGCTGGCTGGTTCTTTATCAGGACAGAGGTCTAGCCGAGGCTTGGCCTTGACCGCGGCGAGGGGCGGAGCCTGCGGGGAGGGGCGGAGCCTGCGGCGAGGGGCGGGGCCTGCGGGAGGGGCGGAGCCCGCGGCGGCCCGCGGCCTGGGCTAGGGTCCGGAGGAGACAGCGAGCTCCGAGGGAGGGTTTTATGGACGTGCTGGACGGTTATTGTGATGATCCTTCCGCTGTAGTCCACGACGATCCCCTCTGGTTCATTCCCGCCGGGGGCCGCCCCGCCCTGCGAGGACCCGCCTGGAAGGGCTGCGCGCGCGGGCTCGAGGCGCGCGCGGGGCGGAGGCCGGGGCGCCGGCTGCCTCCCCTCCCGGGGGACGCCGGGGGTGCAGCAGGCTGGCGCGAGCCTGCGAACCTGAAAGACACCCAGGTCGGGTCGCAGGCAACCCTGCTGCCCGCTGGCGCGTGTAACCTGCGGAGCCAAGGGGAGGAAGCTCCCTGGCTACGCCCCGCGCCCACTGGGGCGGCGGCCGCGGAGGACCCCCCTGCCCCGCCCTCCCGGGGCCCGGTCCCCTCGCACGTCCCGGCTGCAGACGCCGCGCCCCGCGCTCGGGCACCACCTGGCGGGCGCGGCCGGCTCGGCCGGAGGGGGGCTCCGCGGGAACGGCGGGCGGGGACAGGTGCCCGGCGGGGCGGGGCGCGGCGGGGCGGGGCGGGGCGGCCCTGAGGTCCCAGGCACCCCGCCTCGCCGCCCGGGCCACAGAGGCCGCAGAGCGCGGCGCCCAGCCCGCCCGTCCGCGCCATGGCCCCGCGCGCCCGGCGGCGCCGCCCGCTGCCCGCGCTGCTGGCGCTGTGCGCGCTGCTCGGCCCGCTGCAGGTAAGGGGCCGCCCGCGCCCGGCGCCCTCCCCGGGCTGGGGGAGCGCGGGGGCTGCGAGGCGCCGGGACAGCGGGACTGAGAAGCCTTTGGGGGCAGAGACGGTGGAAATCTGGGGAGGCGGTTGCGCGGGTTGGACCGTGGCGGGAGGGAAAGGGAGGGAGGATGGGGCATTGGGGACTACGGGACCCCAGCACCGGACCCGGCGCTTCCCAAAGCCCACTTAGCAGCAGGCTTTGGTGGCACTATTGCCCCGACATTTCTGGAGCCCCGAAGTTCCCACGCACAGTCGCTGCCGCGCAGACTCAGCGCCTTCCCCTCCGCGCGGGAGAAGCCCTAGGCGCAGACGTGCCTGCGTGCGGGAGCCACCCCTAAACACGAGTTCCCAGGCCATTCGGGGGCCCCCCGCGAGCTCGCGGGCGGACCCTCTCCGCGGGCGTGGCGCCGTCTCCCGAGCTCAGCGCCCCGTCCTGAGGGCGGAGCGCGCTCGCCCGCAGGGCGCCTGGAGCGTGGGACGAAACCAACCGGGCGATTCTGCAGAGAAGCGGACCCCGGACCTTTTTATCATGTCCCCTCCCACTACCCCACAAGCAGTTTAAGGTCCACCAGTTCAGGCTCTGGCCCCGAATAACTAAAATCACTTGTTCTCAGGAACCCTTCGATGGTGTGGGGGCAAAAATGCTGTTTGCAGTGGGAGAAACCAAGGTACACGCGGGGCTTCAAGCCAGCGGGGGAGCCAGAAACAGCCTTGCTGTCAATCTGTCTGTCCTGGAGCTCAGCCGGATGGGGCTGGGGTGGCAGGCACGGCGGGGCAGTGGTTAGTGCAGCTGGTGCCAGCCCCCCTCCCCCCCCAAGCTCCCCGCCTGGAGTACCCCGTGGCCCGTGAAGGGCTTCAGTGTGAAGCATGCTAGGGGTGCCCCCAAATGAGCTCCCAGGCCCTTGTCGCTGCGCAGCCCCCTTGGAGGAATTGTCTCTATCCCATCACTCGGTACAGTTGCAAGTGAGCAACGCCAGCCACTGGCTTTCTCCCCTCCTGGACCCGCAGCAAACCCGGCACCGCAAATCCTATGAGAACCTTGTGGGCTTGGAAGTTCCGCGGAGGCAGGGTCAGTGGTGGTGGTTTCCTCGGTTTCAGCAGTTTCAGATTTCCCCTCTGGTGGCCTCGGTTGAGGCTGCCGTGACCGCCCGTGCAGAGGCCCGTGCAGGCTCCCAGAGGCATTTGCAGAACTGACTGCGTTTGGGCTCAGAAGACGGGGAAAGCCTGCCTGGGAGTCAGGCCTGGAGAAAGAGAACAGGAATGTGCCAGAGGCCGGAGCAGAAAATGCTCATGGAGATTCCTTCTGTGCTCTTCCTCCTTGTATGGGTCCCTCAGAATCGTTGAGGGAAAGGAAAGCCTAAGAAACCAAACGGGATTTTTTTCATTTTAAACACTTCAGGTGTTGCTTAATTAAGTGTTCAATAGGTTGGGCAGGGCACTACCTTACTTGAACTAAAGAAGGACCAGGGTTCCCAGGAACAACTAGACACCGGAGAAAAACCTGCCAGCTACCACGCAATTTAAAAAAGCGTTTCCCATTTTGTTACAAAAACTACCCACATGGGCATAAAATGCAGTAGGTTGTAATAGTAACAGCAGATGCTACCCAAACAAATTTGTTTTTCAGAGAGCCCTTTCAACAAGTGCTGTTTCCCCTCCCTTTCCTTTCGGCAACTGGAATTATGTGCATTTATTTATTTATTTGCCAATCCTCACCTGAGGATATTTTTTCCATTGATTTTTCTCTTTTTTTTTAGACAGAGTAGAAGGGAGGGAGGGAGGCAGGGAGAGAGAGAGAGAAAGAAACATTGATGTGAGAGAGACACAACTGTTGGCTGCCTTTCCAGTGGGCCCTGCAACCCAGGCATGTGCCCTTGACCAGGAACTGAACCCATGACCCTGAAGTGCACTGGCTGACCCTCCAACCACTGAGCAACACAGGCCAGGGCTGAATTATGTGCATTTTTAAAATCATACCTGAACAGAAAACAATCAGATGATATTGGCATTGCAATCCAATGACATCCTTTATGCCCACTCTCCCAGTGGAAATCCACTGACTGAAAGTGGAAATGCAGTATTACCCTCCAAAGATACTTGTAGTTACAAGCACTCCGTGTGTTCAATTACTGCTTCTTTGGCTAACCTATTAGTTTGTAAAAAGGAATTGTTTTGGCTATCCATTGGTGTAAGTTACACATGGGGCAAGGCTTGGTAAACTGCTTGGTGGTGTTGGAGGTAGGGCATTGGTTTTGTAAAATAGTTGGCAAAAACAGCTTCTAGAAAGTGCTTTATCTGCAAGTATTGAACTTGGTTTCGTTTACATTAATTAAATAGAAATAAACTTACCTGGAAGGCTGTAAGTTTTGCCTTTTAAATCATTTCTGTGGTTATATCTCTGTCTGCCTGTCTTTGGGAGGGAATTTGTTTTCAGACATAAGAAGAGTATTTGCCTACAGATAAAAACATTTTAAGCTTTTATGTCTGTTTATTCCAAGTAAGAAAATGTAGAAGCATGCCGTTTTCATTAAGGTAACTGCTTATCCCCAGTTATCCAAGACCTAGGGGCAGATTCATTCGTACCCAGGCCAACAAACATTTATGGGATGTAAAACATTGTGCTAGTGAGAAACAAGAGGGAGACGTGGCTGTGTCTTCACAGGTCACAGTCCAGGGGAGAGGACCAGACGGGTGAAGCTAACAGTGATAGAGCAGCTGTGATAAGAGACAAGCAGAGGGCGGTGGGGAGCCGGTGGGAGTGAATATAGCTGGAGGAATCAGGGAGGGCTTTGGGAGGAAGGGGTTTCTGAAGTGGGCTTTGGTGGATGGGTAGGAAATCAAGAGAAGGAGTGATTCGAAGAAACGCTTGGGGAAGAAGCCTAGTCGAGAGGATGGCATGAGTGGTTTAGGCTTAAAGGAATCTTGCCAAAAAAAATACTTTCACATATTTTTATGACTTTATAGATAGCACAAAGCACTTAATTCAGGAAACCTCACCAACAGACAGGGCATTAAACATTTATAGTTTTTGAGATAACTCCTATATGGCCCTTATTGAGGTGGTAAAGAGAGTAATCAGAAACAGATAGGCCACAGGGCCCTGGAAGGGAGACCCCGTAGAGGAAATCCCCTAGGGTGGAGCTCTGTCGAGGCTATAGGATAGGTGGGTGCCCCGTGCCTCCATGGCTGTCTCTCTGCCTCCCTACTTTGGAGAACCACAGTCACACAGATCAGTGGCCTTGTAGTTCATTTTGTCAATAACAACTACTTCAAATGACTCCCCATTATTTCCTTCCCACCAGTTCCCCCCTGAAAACGGCAAATCTGTAATATGAACGCATTCTCTGCCTTGATAAGGAAATATGAGCTTGCTTTTTTCAGCTATCTACCAGGAATTCTCACACCAGGAAAACTGAAACAATAAAGGTGAATCTTTAGAGGTCAATAAATCAGTGCTTTACGAGACCATGAAAAGGGGAGTTCCAAGCCAGGGCCTCCTTTGCGCAGTGTTGTTTTAAGAAGGTGCTGCAGGAACTCTATCTGCCATGTCAGTATTAACCCCCCTCCCCCTGCCCCGTGTTATCCTATTTTTGAAGTGCATGGGAAGAAATATTAATGTTTTTCCCACCGGGTGTGTCCAGTGGACTAGGAATGCTGTGTGGGCTGTTCTTTTTGCCAGGTGGGTCTGCATCCACCCTAATGGTCATCAATCTACAGGTGACCCACTTCCTAGGGCCACTACCCTCTGGGCAGATGGACGCCCACGACAGCTGAGGGCCTGTCTCCCTGCAGTATCCTGACCTGAGCCCACAGGGGAAGCACACCCCACCCCTGGAGCACACAGCCCCCCACTCTCCTCCATGCCTCCCCGGCTGGCATGGGTGGGACTCTGCCCGCAGGCGACTTTCTCTCCAAGCACTCCTAGGCTCTTCACCTGGTTTGTGGGCAGTCGTTCACCTTGTCTGTGTCCCCCGTGGTGGCCATGTGTGGGCTTCCTATAGGGTCCACTACTAGGAAGACAGTCTAAGCTCAGCTCAGTCTCTCTGCCCCAAAGCCCTGAGCCCGAAGAAACCAAGCTCGAGACAGCGGGCTTCCGCGAAACAGAAGACTCGGGCCGCCTGAAGTTCTTCGTGAGCTTTGAGGTTTAATGCTGAGTGGGCGGCGGGTGAGATTACGCAGCCTTCCGTATCTCTGTCCCCATTCTGAGAGCGGCTGTCAGTCTGCTTCCTGCCAGCGCTCCCCGCCCGCCAGGCCTCCCCGTCTCCTCTGCTGTCCAGGGCTGGCTGGCGCTGCTGTTCTCACGACAGCAGGTCCCAGGGTGAAGCCCTTTCTGGATGTGGGCTGATACCTTCATATCTGTGTTTGTTTTGTGGGCTGCCCCCGCCGACTTCCAGCCTTTGATGTCTGTGGGCCGTCTCACGCAGGGCACGGTACCCAATAGTGAGATTAAATGGAGTTTGTGTTCCATGTATTTGTTTATTTCAACAAAGGGAGCCCCATTACATGTGGGGCAGTCTGCACCAGGCCTGGGAGAGCAGGGTCTGGACACGGCAGACACTTGGAAGGTGGGAGGGTGCGCGTGTGACTGGTATCGGTTGCAAAGTGTGGTGGGCACCCAGGACAGGAGTGCTTTAACCCTCCTGAAAGTGTCCGGGAGAATGCTTCGTGCTTCCTTACCATGCCGTCCTGTGTGTCTGAAGCACACAAAGACAAGAGAGAGCAGAGTTTGGGCCAGGGGTACAAGGTGGCTAGTGGTATGTCAGGTGGGGGACTGGCGGAGGGGCGTGACAGTGTCTCCAGGGATCTCTAGGAAGGACAGCATCCTGGTTTCCAAGAGCCTATGTGCAAGCCAAATACTTGAGATTTTATTGGATGTGCGGTGGGCCGGGGAGGGACGTGATCAGATTTGTGCCCTATGGGGAAGTGTCTGGGGTGGGTGGAGGGGGCAGTAAGGAGGCCACTGCTTGAATCAGGTCAGCGCAGTGGTGAAAGGAGAAGCCGAGAGTCAAGCGTGGCAGAGCCAGGGGCCTGTGCTAGTGCCGACAATGCAGGGCCAAAGGAAGTGGGCTGGTTGGACCTATCAGTAAAAAAAAAAAAAAAATGTGGTTGATGTCACAACAAATAGCTGACTATTTGGATTGTCTTTTTCACAGTTTATGGAGGAAATTTCTGTCTTAGTCCCAAGCAGAATGTTGTTCAGGTTCAAGTAACGAGAGACTTTTTTTTTTTTTTCGAAACAAGTAATAATGAAGGATGAAGTTTAGGCTATTGAACCCCAGCTGCTTTGGATTATTTTATTGGGCAGCAGACAAGTTACTTAAATTTTGTACAAGTAAACCAGCTAAAAGTCCCAAGGCATTGGGATCTGCAGGAAATTGGTGCACACTGGAATTTAGAGCCATTTCCTGACCTAAAGGTGTCTTGTCTCAAAAGTTCAGGATGTAGGCAGAGCTCTAACACTCAGGACTAAAGAGAGATAAGCAGCCAGTGATCCCCAGAGGGTCCAGCATCAGAGCAGGTGTGACCTGACCCATGGTCCTCTCACACTGGCCTCAGATAAGTCACCTGCCCTCAGCGGCAGCAATGTTTTCCTTGGACCCATAGCTTGGCAGAAAGCTTCGCTTGCATAGAACACATTTTTCCTGGTGGATTGCTAGTCCCTACGATGAGTGTTTCTCTTTCTTTCTGACCAGCTCCCTAATGCCTCCCCGACCCAAAAAAAGTCCTAGCCTAGCAGGTGACACAGAAGTCTGTCTGGCACAAACACAGTCACAGCTGCCAGTTTTCTAGTGGCAGGAAGAACTGACTGCAAAAGCTACCCGTTCAGTTCATAGGAATAATAATAACTCATTACATTTCCTGTTCAGTGTGGAGAGGACAAGAGCCACTTCCTCCAGCTACCAGAAATTTGAAGACTTTCCATTAAAAATGAGGAAGAAAAACTTTAATTTTGCAAATGCGATGGTTAAACCTGGCAAATGGGAAGAGAGGATGTGTGGTATTGCATAAATCCTATTAGCACCACATTGTTGGCTGGTTTGGGTTCTCATGACACCCCTGGAAATGGGAAAGGAACTACTTCCATAAGGTAATCAGTTTCTAAAAACATTTGTTACTCTTTGTAATATAGTTAGCAACTAACTGAAAAGTGTATCCTTAAGTAGTATGAACAGCTGCTAAACTCATATCCAGTTAAAAGAAGGGCCCTCCCCTCCTCTCACCTTTATACCCAAGGTATAAAAGCAGGGTATAAAAAAGAGCAATTTTCATGGTAATTGAGATAATCAGTTCCATTATTAAAGTTTAGCCAAGATTACTCTCATCGGCCCTTGCTAACCCTGGTTGATCACTTAATAATCCTCAATGTCAGGAACTTCCCCAGGGCAGACCTAAACCTAATATGTCACAATTTGATCCCATTTCCTCAAATTTGTTCCATCACAGGGGTAAAGATCAGTTGGTCGATGTCATCTTTATTTTAATGGTTCTATTATTGAAGATTGTTAGCCCACAACTTCCCCTTGCCCAGCGTTACTCATTCTAGTTCCTTAACCTCTGTCAGCTTTCATTCCTCTCAATTCAGTGGATACCTATTTGCATTTATTAGTTAAAAACCAAAAACAAAGAAAAGCCCATAAGACCTGGTGGAAAACCTCAGACTTTTGCCACACAGCCTCTGACCTGGGAAGCTCCCCATCCAGTAGGGAAGACCAGACATCACAATCTTCACTTCTTGCAGTTTTGTGGGTCTAGTCCACTGCAAAAGAGGAACAAGTGAGATGCCCAGGGAACACAGAACGGGACGGGAGAACTGGGCAGGTAGTGCTGCTCTGGTACTGGATGGACAGGCGAAGGGGCCAAGATAGGACATGCAGAGTGTACAGGACAAAACCATGTCCCTTCTGTTTGCACAGCTCATAAGTAGCAGAGCTGGAATTTCTCCTAGGTGTCTGCTTCTGTGCATGGTCTTAACCCCTCAGGGAATCTTATTCTAGAGTGAACTACTGTATGGCAGTGTGGGGAGCAGAGAGGGAAACCTCTTGGGACGGTAGGACAGCTGCAAGCCTCAGCCTGCGTTGGTGGCTGTCTGCTCGAGAATGTACACTCATTGAGGCCGTGTGTCGCTGTTATTAAGCAGGAAGGAAAATGCTGTGATTTTAAGGCTAATTGAGTTTGAGGCAGCTCCTCGAGTACTCTCAGGACAGGGTCCGTATGCCAGTTAGTTGATCCCTGACTCAGGAGGAAAAGGAATGTGACACATTGAGTCATCTCTGCCACTTCCTGAAGCAAAGGCATCTCGGAGTCCTCTACACCACCCCCCCACACACACTCACCGGTCAGTTCTGTGGGTCTGCAGCCCTGCTTCTGCCCCAGTCCAGGTGGGGACAGGACTGTTTATGTCACTCCTGTCAGTTGCTAGACTCTGTGCTGGATGGTGGGGGTGGTGTGTAGGGGTGGTGTGTGGGGGGGGACAGGAGGGAGCCGAGGCCTCGCAGCCCCAGGGCCATGTCCAGTGAGCAGGTAAATATTATATTTTTAGCAGGTATCTATTATATTTTTAAATTGTTAGAAGTTCTGTCTTACTATTATTATAATCACAGTGAATTTGGGGACTCCTCTCTTGGCCCAGATTACCTGTGCTCTGATTTCTTTTTTTAAAAATATCTTTAACTTTAAAAAAAATATGTTATTTCATTGATTTTAGAGAGAGAGAGGAAGGGAGGGAGATCGGCTGTCTCGTGCATGCCCCCTGCAGGGGATGGAGCCCGAAACCTGGGCATGTGCCCTGACGGGGAATCAATCAGCAACCTCTTGATGCATAGGTCAACACTCAACCACTGAGCCACACCAGCCCGGCTGGGCGCCAATTTTGATGTGTCTGTCATGGCACAAATCTTAAGTCATTTCTATTACTGGCATTTTTTTTTTTTTTTCAGTCCCTTCGAAGGTACTCCCCTAAGTAGCAGGAGAAAAGTTGGAATGAGACAGAGGGTCAGAACATATATAGCCTCGGGGTCGCTGCCAGGCCTCCAGCTTTCTCTCGGAGTGAGATAGGAAGCTTCCAGTGGGGTTTGGGTGGAGAATAATACTGTGTTTCTAGTGCACAGCAGCAAGGAATCTAGATCAGACCTCCTACCCTATGACAATGGGGTGTGACATACAGGGGCAATTAAGTTCAGCAGGAACACAACTGGAATCTTGGTCCTAAACTTTAACCCATTACAGTCACAAGGTTTCAAAATTTAGCAATGAAACCGTTCCTCTTCTGATAGGCTCAGGTTTTCCTTGCCCCAGTTGGGGTCCCTGTAACCAGGCATTGAGGTCCTATTTATGGGTAAAATTACAGATGACCCAAGCACCTTCATGCACAACCAGCTGGTTGTCACCACGGTGCAGAGCAGTCCTCACAGGCGAGGTTTGCAGAAGGGGTGGGCGCTGGCTCCTCCTTGCCTGGAGAGCGGGTCTAGAGTAGCCACGAAGGAGCCTCATCCAATGTGAGAGGCACCCCAGTCCCAGTGTGAGTGACGGGCATGAGAGGCCTGAGCAATTGTGCTGTGTGTTAGTTAGGCAGACCTGAATTCCGATCCGACTGGAAAACAGAATTGGAGCCGAGGGAGAGGTTGCACTCTGATCGTGTGGCCTTACCCCACTGGGTATCTCTAGTTTTGCGCACAATCGGTGGAGTCTTTCCAAGTCAATGCTTGGGAGTGTGAACCTGATTCAGAGCGAGTAGGAAACTGTTACTGTCCTCTGCACAGGGAAGTTATGAGATCAAACTGTCCTTTAGGAAAAATTACTCATTGGTCGAACAAGAGTTTGGGCATTTGCTACACACCTAGCACTGTTCAGACTACTCATCACTAGCCATTTGTGAGGATGCTGGAAGGTCAGGAAAGACAGGTCTCTGGCCTAGTGCCTGGCAGGCACGCAGTGGATGTTTCATGAGCGTCAGCTTTGCCTTCGCTCCCGCTCAAGATCAGTGGTGTCTGTGTCCAGCGGTGGGAGAGGTGGTTCTCTCTGCACAGTGCTTGCGAACATGAGGAAGTTCTGGCTCTTGGTCTTTAATGCAATCTCTGACCGTGCTACTCAAAGACCATCAACATCACCTGGCACCTTGTTAAAAATGCAGAATCTCTGCCCTGGCCAATGTGGCTCAGTTGGTTGAGTGTTGTCCCATGCACCAAAAGGTCATGGTTCGATTCCCGGTCAGGGCACATGCCCAGGTTGCAGGCTTGATCCCCAGTACGGGGCGTGCAGAAAGCAGGGGATAGATGTCTCGCTCTCACATCAATGTTTCTCTCTTTCTCCCTCTCTAGACCTACTGAATCAGAATGTGCATTTTAGTAAGATTTCCAGATGATCCCATGCACATATAGAAGCACAGGACTTGACTCTGAGGGCCAGGGGCAGTCTAGTCCCTTCCTTGGCCGCTCTGGGGGCTCACGGCCTTATTAGCTTGGTGCACCCCCAGAATGCAGGCAGAGCCTAGAAGAGTCCTTGGCCTCCAGCAGACCAGGGTGCTCTTGGAAGCACAGGGGGTCACTGACGTTTACTACAGGAAAGAAAAGAAAGCAGCTCTCATCTGGAATGAAGGCAAGATTTTGTTTTTGATCTAAGAATGGTGGTGGTGGGGGGAGCCTTGAACCCTGGGAGAATAAAGGGGCATTCACTGGCGCCTTTGGAAATCGTGTTGAGTGTAATACAGGGACAAGTCAAAGCCATCCTAATTGCCGTGTTTAGGAAACAAACCTACCTTGTATGTTCATTTCAGGTAGCCCACAGCTGCAAATTTTTTAAACTCTTTATCTCTCTGGAAGACAAAGAAACTTGCAATTAAAGTGTTGAAATGCAAGGTTATTTCTTCATTTTCCCTTGGGGCATATGTTTTCTTTGGGAGGAGCAGAGATAATAAATGCTTTGTGAGGAGAGAGAAAGGGTTGAGTGAAGATCAATGGACCTTTGAGATCTAGAATCCAGGGGTTCAGGGGAAAAATGCTGATGTATCCAGAAAAAAGCAACCTTTGAGATAGTCAGTTGTTTAACATTGGCAAAATCAAAACTGACTATGTCAAGACGTCTAATAGGCCACAGTTACTCTACATTTTTAAGGTGGGGGGGTTTTTTTGTGTGTGCTTTTTTATCAATTCTTACCTAAGTCAGATTTTTTTTCCTGTGCATAATATCTATTCCAAAAACATCTATGGCAAAAATGATTCAGATAGTCAGTTTTATAATTACGTGCATTTTATCACAATTAAAAATAAAATGAAAAAATAATCTTATAGCAAATATTATTCCTGCCTGGTAATGAAAATAGCACGAAGTGCTTGTTATTTAAACATTTGTGGAGTAACAGCAATGTCCTATGATATGAACCTACAGTCAGTATCACACAAGCCTGGTGCTGTGGGTGTATATTAGCTTATGATGTGGATAAATTATGTAACCAGTTGTGTGACTTTATACACCACCCTCTCCCCACTGCACTAGTCACCCGGGTCTTCTTGCTGTTCCTGACCACGTCACACATGCTCCCTCCCAGGCCCTTTGCAAATGCTTTGACATCCACCTGGAGTGCTCTTCCTCCTGACCTTGCTGTGAACTTGATATGTCCCCTCACATTGTGCAGGTCTCCACTGAATGTGGTTTCTCAGAGAGGCCCCCCATCATAATCCTATCACCTTACTGCTTTATTTTTGTCACAGAAGTTATCACACCCAGATTTCATTATGTTTGTTTATTGTCACTCTTCCCATGCAAGGACTCTCTAGGCCCCTGGTAGCCTCTATTCTACTTTCTGTCTCTATGAATTTGACTACTCTAGGTACCCCTTATAAGTGGAATCATACAATATTTGCCCTTTTGAATCTGGCTAATTTCAAGGACTCTTACATACAAGGACTCTCTTTGTCTAGTGTCCATCTCCTGTATCCACAGAATCTAAAATTGTCTCTGGCACATAGTATATGTTCAGTTAATATTTGAAGACTAAGTGACTTGGGCTTAACTTGCCCCACCTTTAGGCTGTAAACTCGCTGATTATGTCTTACCGAAATGCTAAACCTCCCAGGTTACTTTCTAGGGAACCAGGCAGCAATGCTGTTTAGAGTGAGGGCATTTATCATCAGTAGGAAAATCAAGGATGTCTCTCAAAGTGGTGAACATGAACCTAAGAGTCCGACAGCCCCCTGATTCCATTCCTGTCCTGTCTAATGAGTCAGCCCTATTAACAGCTAAATTAAGTCATTGGAAGAGATCCAGGCAAAATTCAATTACCCCATAAAAAATCACAAAGGACTTGAGTAGACATTCTCCAAAGAAGATAGACAAGTGGCCAATAGACACGAGAAAAGAGGTTCAACATCATTAATCATGAGGGAAATGCAATCAACCTACAATGAGAGACCACTTCACACCCGCTGGGATGGCTGTTACCAAAACCCCAGAAAGTAACATGTTGGCGAAGACGTGGAGAAACTGGAACTTGTGCATTGTGGGTGGGATTGTATTAAACAGGTGTAGCCACTACAGAAAACAGTTTGGTGGTTCCTCAAAAAGCTAAACTTAGAATTACCATATGACTCAGGTATAGACTCCCAAGAATTGAAAACAGAGACTCGGAGATTTGTGTGTCAGTCTTGCAGCACTATTCACAGTATCCAGATGGTAGATACAACCCAAGTGTCCAGTAGTAGATGAGTGGATAAACAAAATGCAGTAACTACACAGGCTGGAATATTATTCTGCCGTGAAAAGGAATGGAGATCTGACACACGCTGCAATACGGATGAACATTGAAGACTTTATGCCAAATGAAATAAGCCAGACACAAAAGGCCCAATATTGTATGATTCCACTAATAAGGGGTACCTAGAGTAGTCAAATTCAGAGACTGAAAGTAGAATAGAGGTTACCAGGGGCCTAGACTTAGATAGAGGGGAAAATGTGAATTACTATTTAATGGTTAAAAGTTTCTATTTAGGGTGATGAAAAAGAGCGTGGTGATGGTTACACAACATTGTGAATGTAATTAATGCCACTGGATTGTACACTAAAAAAATGGTTAAAGTGGTACATTTTGATGTGTGTATTTTAATCACAATAAAAACATTTAAAAAGCAACCCAAAGTTTTAAAAATAAAAAAAGGCATTCAAAATACAGACATAGAAAGAGCCAAATCTGATTTTTCCTGATGGGAGACAGTTTTCTTTCCCTCCTGCAAATAGAGCCCAAGATCCCGAGTCGCTGCTTTGTTGTAATAATCTATTATTATCTACCCCTCCCGTCTCCGTGCCTGTGTCCTCCGACGCTAAGTGCCTCAAGAGCGCTGGGACGGGCTAATTCCCTTAGCCCTGCACTCAGGCAGCCCCTTGCACAACTATAAATGAGAGCCCAGTAAAGACATCTCAGTGAAGGTAACAGAGTTTACCTTCACTGCTTTCTACTGTTAAACTCCAGACTAGACAAAAACCTATCTTCTGACAGTAATTATGTGAAAAATTATTTTCCAAGGTAAAGGCGGATGACGCAGGCAAAGGAATGTCTGGCCTTCCTCTATTATTTTATCAACTCACCACCCCTTTATGGAGAAAGGAGTTGGTTCATATTTGTGATTTTCGATGAAGCCAGTAGAACTTGACCTGCTGTGATGAATACCTTTGAGCTGGAGTTTCAAAGACTCCTTTTCAGAGGGAACACAGTCATAAAATTTATTGCAGAATGCCCCAGATCCTTTACTAGCAGGTCAGTTATAATACTGTTGGTGACCAACACCATTTCCTTCACAATCTTCTCAAACTAGCCACATTTCTTCCCATGCTGTACCAGCCAGAGAATGCTCCAACCTCACTATTGGCAGTGGAATATTTTTTTCACGAGCGGTGTGTGAAACATGTTTCTGTGAAATGACTTATATTTTAAACACAGAATTTTCTGTTTAAACCCTTTGATTCTCTGTACCCGTTTCTGTTATGACTTAACAGCCAGGAACCTGGCTGGTATAACTGGGGCTCTTTGAGTTTCTAATGTGTCTTGTAGTTCAGTGCATTCCTAGGGGGGTGAACAAGCCAAAGGGAGTGTACCAGGTGATCACTGGGGTACCTGGGAGATCCCCAAAGCTACCCCTTGTTCTCTTTCTGTCTTTCATTTGTAAGATACTATCTTTATAAATGCCGGTCTAATATTCTGGAGCATGAACTGTGAGGCTTTGGTTTGTACAAAAGAAAATTGAGTCTGATATTTTCTCTGTAAACCTGTAAGCTTAAAATTCTGTCTCTCAAGTTTATTTAAAATGAAAATGTCTAGAAGGGCATTCAGTCATAACTCAATGATGTCCTAGTTAACAGGATCCCTGACAGATAGGATCTAGCGGCCGCTTTATCAGCAGACACCCTGAGTAAACTGTCTCTCCCCTCACCCAAGGGTGGCTTACGTCACTGACTGAACCCCCAGACAGAAAGCCACTGAGATAACTCGGACCGCTTGCCATGACTGCAGTCCCGTAAGAAAGCACTTCTTTATAAGAAATTGAACATCTTTCCAGAAACAAGCCTCTTTGGTTAAAAGCACATTCTTCCAGTCCCCAGCTCACGGCTTTTCTTTGTCATGCAGGCGAAGGGTCTGGGGGCTGGCGGGTAAGGAACCTTGTCAGGCAGAGTTTTTCTGTGGGTCCCCTTCCTGTCGTTTCCACCCGCTTTCTTCTTTCTGGTGACGCTCTTTTCCGTTTAGCCCCCGGGGAATGATCCGAGTGACTGATGTTTCCCACCTCGCTCAGGTGCGCGCTTTAGCAGCCGCCGCTCCTGACTGCAGGCCAGGTGTGCGCCTCTGTGCTGAGTGATTAATGCGATTACTTCATTTCCCCAGCAGCCTCCTAGAAAGATCTTTAGCTTTGAAGGGAGGAAGCAAGCCTAATTTTCGTTGAGAGTTGCTGCTTGCCAATGCTACGTCATGCACGTGAATCACCACATCTGGTCCTCAGTGCGGCGGGGTGGGCACAATTATTAGCCCCATTTTACAGGTGAGCAGACTAAGGCTCGGAATTGGCTTTTTTAATTCTTGCCTTCCAATTGTACAAATGTAGACAGTTCTATTAAAGAAATGTCAAATAACAAACAGCACAAGAAAAAGAAATGTCTGGCATCGCTTTGTCCAGGCCACACTGGAAGCTCAGTTCGGAGAGTTGCCCTGGGTGGAAAAAATCTTCCTGCCCCGAAGCCCACCTGCCCTAACCCGCGAGGCCGCCTGGTCAGGCCCCCTCCTGCCTCCCCACCAGCACTCTGGGTACCACCCCCCTCCTCAACCCGTCTTCTCCCAGCCCCTACCTGTGCTCCACTACATTCCCGCCTTCTGGCATGTCAGCCTTTATCGTAGGTAGTGTTTCCTTTTTCCTTTTTCTGTAGAATCCTGCCTTATCTGATTTCCGAGCAACCAATGACTCCTCAACAGTTTCCACTTCCAGTTATAAACTTTTATCCGAGAAGCAAGACGGGGGGATGCTTTTTCCCACTAATGGACACGTGGCTGTGCCATGATCGAAAATAGAAAGCCAGATGAAATAGAGAAGGCCATCCGGAAGCTCCCGGAGAAAAGGCGCTAAGAAAGGGCCCAAACTGAAAAGATCCCCTAAAGCATCTCAATCTAAAGGGGCGGCGTGTTGAGTCATCACGGGAGCGTTTGTGAAGGAGAAACTGAGACCTCTCCCTGGCCCGTCTGCTCGGCCAGCTGAGAATAAAGGCATACAAAGCAATACACAAGAAATGACGGCACTTCTTTGTAGGTTCCTCTGATCTACTTATTTCAGTTTTATTTGTTTGTTTCTAAAAACAAATGGCTTCAGAGAGAGACAATTTTCTGGCGTAAAACTGTCATAGGAAAGAAGCTGTCACTAGAAATCTATTGGTATTCTCTTCTGGGTGGGACCAGTTTCGATCGTGACTTTCATCAAGGATTTTTTCCCCCAAGGGCAGCAGGACTATTAAGTAAAGTGTTATTTTCGCATTTAATAGTTTCTCTCTTAACAAAAACCACATTTTTCAGTTCTACTGTAGCATTCAGAAATTCAATACTGTCTTTACTTAAATTATAGCCAAATTCTCAACTGTAGTCATGGATGATATTTTACAAAATAAAATCTATGGAAGATCCCACATTTGTTCTCCTGGGTTGGGTTCCTTTCCCCTCGATTTGACCGAAGGGGCCACACTTCTTTCCGCTTGGTTACATGTGAGCGTGGATTTTCAGTAGGGCAGGAAAATAATTTAGTCTCTGTGATGACTTTCACCACAATCAGGTTGGTAAACAGCATGAATAGGAAATATTTCAGTCCACCTGCCCTGGAGGATCCTAAATACAGACCCACGAGTCTCTGTAGCTCCACCAGCAGAAATGCTAGGTTTCTTCAACTTAGGGCTTTTCGGAATTACACCCACCTTGGCTCTGCATCAGGAGATAAAGCCACGTCGCTTTTTAATGAGAATTTTGATTTACGATGCATTATCTTCCTCCTACCCCCCCAAAGCCTTGCACAGACTGTGGACATGTTTATTCCAGAAGGGTTTGTTAGCTGTTAAAATAAAGACCAGCCTGTAGGCCCTGAAACAAATAGACATACAACACAAAACCCACAGGAAAGGGAGGCAACAGGAGGCCAATACAGTAAATGTATCATCTTGCCACTTTAACCTTTAACTCCTTAAAAAAAAGACTTTCTGAGGAATTCATATGGAAAGGAGGGGTGGTATAAAGGGTGTTTGCTATAAACAGATTCTAGTGTTCCTTATTAATTCAGGGTGGGTCTGTTAGAAAACAAGGGTTACTGGACGTGAACTCTGTGGGCCAGATGTTTTTGTAGTTTACTGATTAAGAACTGTAGTAGGACCCTGTCACTCTATGGCTGTTTTTTACACGAATTCTAAGTACCATAAATTGAATTGTATTTCCCAATACACAAGTGCTGCAAACAGACCTGATCCCAGCTGGCCTCCAGGGCAGCTGCTATACATAATAGTCCTCCAAATGGGTCCCAGACCACTTCTTTCTACCTGCACAAGGATGCCAAAGAAATGGCAACCCTGGTAACCTGTGAGGAGGGCTCCCTGTGAGGATGCATGCAGAAGGCAACCAATTGGTATGTCTCTCTCACATTGATGTTTCTCTCTCTCTCTCTCTCTCTCTGTCCCTCTCTCCTTCCCTTCCACTCTCTCTAAAAAACTAATGGAATAATATCCCCTGGGGAGGATTAACAACAACAACAAAACGCCATTCTGAGGATACTCATGGTAGGCCAGCCAGGGAGCCTGGCATAAATGAGATCCAGCACAAGCTAATGGAAAACTGAGCCCAAGCAGGTGGGACTAAGTAAGGGACATGGAATCTGGGAGTCAGGCAGCAGAGCCAGTCTGGGCTGAGTATCGAGAGACAAGTCCCCAGGGGACCAGCAAAAGCAAGACAGGCCAGGGAGTCAGATCTGGATTACTTAGTAATTACGAACACAAGGACTGCGGTGTAGACTGCAAAGCGGGGAGCCTGTCCCCGGAAGCGGTGCACGGGACCTGGGTGAGCCCGGCACAGGGCGGGCTTTGCCTGCTGTGCGAGGCCTGGGGAGCTGCGCAGTGCTCTGGCCGAGGGCTTCTCCTGGGCCAGGCTCTGCACGTCGGGGGGAGAAGGCTGGAAGCAGACGCCAGGACCCAGCAGGAGAGGACAGCAAGGGCACATTCTCCGGGATGTGCAGGCACCTTCGGAGAATTCCCCACATTCTCTTTATTTACCCCCACACCACACTTCCTTAAATATATCTACGTTGTTGGTTGTCTTCTAAGTTGTATATTTATTGCCTTTCGAAGATGAAGGTGCGCTGCAGAGTATGCAGTGTCACTACCGAGAACAAAGTCGCGTTCCTTTCTCAGCTGTACCTTAAATCAGATTAGCGCCGTGATTTTCTGCCTCCTACAGCAGATTTCCCCAGCAGCAGAATTGCTGCTGCTCCTTAAAGGGCCTGTAATCCTGTAGGTCTGTCCAGGAGACCTGTCAGCTTGGGGTAATAAAAATGCCCTGGAATTAGGTAGCAGCGGCTGTTGTACAACGCCTGGTGAGCTGTGCCCTTTGAAAGAGCGAGTGTTATGGTATATGAATTATATCTTGAATTTTAAAAAAGACATGTCCAGGTGTAAAGCCACAGTAAGCTTAGGAGGCAGAAATGGATTCTCAGGACTCATCTGTGAAAATCTGGTTAACGGCTAGGACCTCTGGTCACCTCCATCGGCGACTTCCCCATTTTTGCCGGGAGGTGAAAGCCTGGGTTAGACGGAGGATGGGCTGAATGAATCACAGCCACACTCCTAAGCGTGTAAAGAATTTGTCTACATGCTCAGCAGGAACCAGGATCCGGAGCCCAGGGCACAGCTAGTGGCACCTGTGTTCCTAAGCATCTGCTTCAGGGGCAGCCCTGTACCAAATTCCCCTCAAAAGAACCCTGCCGCGTATGTGACACAAAGTGTGCGATTATCTTACGGAGATTTGCAGCTCTCTTGTGGGTTAGAAGCAACTGATAACCTTCATCTGAAACACAGCCCGACCGCATGGTTGTCTCACTTGCCTGTCATCAGCATTGCAGCAGGGTTCACAGGCATGCTATTTGACACATGTGCACCGACCTCCTTCAGCTCCGCCACTGTGCCTCTGGTCACCTCCCTTCCATGTGCGCACCTGACTGCGAGACACAGGGGGCGCAGCAGCCTGCAGAGAAACGTGTTCCTACAAAAACAGAGAAAGAGAGACCAGAAGGGAGCGGTGCCGTGATTTCTGTTACGCTCATCATTCTTCCTACTTTCCACTGGGCTCACGGGGCTGCCCTTGAGCCCCGGTCATGCGGTGAATGCGTGGGGAGCCCCCAATTCCCGTTATCCAGCATCCAGGGGAGTGTTAGCTGGGTCAAGGAAGCAAGTCCAGATACAGCCTTTAGGGTACACCTGGCTCCAGGAACACATTGGACTTTCTCAGCAACCTCAAAGGAACTGTCCTGGACGCCCTGTCCCTCCTCTAAGCCCTTGCAGGGCCAGAGTGAGGTCAGAGGTCCACATTGGCTGCATCCCCTACCCCCACTCAGCTAGCCTGGGGTTTTCTGGGCATGGTGCTCTTTTTATGACACTTCCTTCCCTAACTGAGGTATTTTGAGGACGTGTGGCTTCTTCTAGGCTGTTATTTCTACACCTTCCATCCACGTGCAGAGGAAGCCCTCTATCACTGTGCCCATCTCCCCCAGCCCTGCTGATGGTCTCCGTGGCCACCCCCACCCCACATTCCATTTCAGACCTCAGTGCCCCTGTCTGAACGGTTCATGCTGTCTTAAAGAAGTCTTCCTTGCCTCTGTCCCTACCTCCACCTGCCAGTTCCCTTTTCATCTGGCCGATTACTATTCATCCTGTGGGACTGAGCTCACTCGTCATGTCCCTTAGGACACCAGCCCCAGCCTTCTTCAGTGAGGTAGGGCCCATCGGCCCCCACCATAGCACACCCGGGTGTGTGAGGTCCCGGAGGGCAGGGCCCCCAGGACCCCTTGGGGAACTTGGCCCTTGGCATGGCATAATTTGGTGTCCGTTCAGCTAAACCGGGCTATTTTGTTTCCCTGTCAATTTTTACATGACTGCCTGTCAACAAGTGGTTTTTTTCTTACACTGAGAAAGCTGATGAGGAAAAGAGTTTCTGCCGCATGCTGATAAGAATCTTCAAGTGAATGGAAGGGACTTCGCTTTTTGGTTTGTTTTACTGACATGGGCAGATCTGGAAACGAGCGTTTGTATTAGAATCATACGGAAAGGAAACAGGGACTCAAAAAGCTTAAGCAGTTCGCCCGAGGTCCCTCAGCCAGCAGGCGGTCATGACGCCTTGCCTGCGCGGTTCCTAACTCTGCTTGCTGTCCCCCTTTTAAAAATTCTCTGCGTGTTTAAAATTTTTAAAGGTAAGCAGTGTTAAACATTGTTTAGAAATCAGAGATAGCCTGTAAGACCAAATTTGAGATCCCCTGGTATAATATCCAGGGGTGCACAAAAGCGGGTTTACAGTTGTGAGCATGTGAAACAGTTTATTCGTGTATTATTTATTAATTATTTTAGTATTTTCCACATGAACAGCTGCAAGCCTACCTTTGCCCACCTGTACATGCTAAGGGGCCTCAGCGTGTTCCCCTACAGTTTATGACCAACACTGACTGGGCTTGTCATCCACCGCGTGACCCGCAGGAGTGGGACCAATGTTATATGTAGCTGTCTACATCAGTTTTCAAACTTTTGCATCCAATTCGTAAACTTTCCTTTCAGTCCTCTTATTGCCATGAGCATAACCCAAATATTTTAAAATATTTAAGTGGATTTTCATGCCAGCATCAGTTGGTTGTATATTTTTAGGGGGAAATGGGCTAGAGTAGGAAAGTAACATTTTGGGGGGGGGGTAATATTACATAGAGCAGTTTTAGGAGTGTTTATGGTGTTTTCTTATGCTTTACCAAAATGTAATTGGATGATTTAAAAAATTTTTATTTATTTATTCAGAAAGAACTTGTGCATAATCTCTGCCTGATGTCAATTTTTTTTCAGGTGACTTTTCAGATCACCCCTCCGTGTGCCAGCGAGAGGCACTATGAGCGCTTTGGACGGTGCTGTAACAAGTGTAAACCAGGTCTGTACTTCTGAGCCACCTTTCATTGTCCCTCAAAAGTGGGAGGGGCTTGTGTTAGTTTTTTTTAAAATCTGAGGAATGATTTCTATCTGCCAGATGAAAAAAGAAATGGGATGGACTTTTTATGGTCATGGCAGGTGGTAACGTCTGTTGCTCTGAAGATAAAAACCTTTCTCTCAGAAGGTAAAATCACTTGAGAATCAAAAGCAAGTTCAGAAACTGGTATTTAATTTGTGCTGGAACGCTGTTTTCCCAAAATGCGATTTCTTGAGGAGGAGGAAGGCTTTTAAAAGCATGTTTTAGCACTTTGGGATTCAAACTGTCAAAATATGAAATTCAACTCTTGTTGAAAGTATTGTCACAGAAAAAAATTGGGGGGGGGGAGGCAGGGATAACCATACCGGAATTGTTGCTGCTGAAATTGCCTAAACCCTGTTATACCTTCTCCCCACATACATACCTGCTGAGGGGCAGAAGGTGGGCTGGTGACGACAACGTCCCCAAAATTGTTCTACCGGGTTGTGGCCACGCATTTCTACAGCCCCAGTGAACTCCTGAGTCAACGGGGTCCTCGTTAGCTCATTGCTCTGGGGAGGGGAGCATATCTTTGAGGAATAGGTGGTTACCTTATAGCAAGACCCTGTAGATATTTCAGCTACAAATATTTCTTGGATGTGCAGAACCAAGATCCACTGTGTATGTGAGTGTGTGTCTGATCAAACTAAGTTAACCATGAGCTCACGGTATGTGTAGGACAGAAGGTATCTATCCAGACTGACGGTAGGGGGAATTTTGAAGATGGGAGGGGAGAGGTGAAAGGATGCCTCTCTTGCTTAGCCCCCAGGGAACCCCTCAAGTTCTGCAGGCGCCAGTTTGAAAACCATTGTTCTTTACCGTACTCAGCAGGGGTTTGGCGGAAAGGGTGATCTTTCCCATGGAAGAACTAAAAGACTGCTGTGACCACAGGCCCAGCAGCCCCAGAATGGCTGTTTCAGCCAGCTGGGAGGCCCGAGGAGCCCATCACTGTGAGATGTGGCCCTGTCTCCTGTATCACACTGTCTCTGGGGGATTTCCCAGGGTCACGGTCATATAAATGGTCCAGTAGATGGGTGCATTTTTGTTGTTTTGTTTTTTGGGTACTTTTGATTAGCGTATTTTCCCCCTTCTGATTTAAGGAACGTATATGTCTTCCAAATGCACTACTACCTCGGAAAGTGTCTGTGTGCCCTGCGGCCAGGATGAATACCTGGACACCTGGAATGAAGAAGATAAATGCCTGCTGCATAAAGTCTGCGATACAGGTGAGCCGGTCAAGTCAATGGCAGTGCGGATAAACGATGTTTTTAGATACAGCAGGGCTGAGCCTTTGGGGGGCAGAGGAAGAAGTTTTGACCACAGACCACAGAAAGATGCGCTTCAGATCCCAGAAGCAACTCTTCACTGAGAACTTTTGTTCTGGACTGTGTTTGTGTTGCAGTTTAATCATGGAACACCTCTTAGAGTTGACAAAGTACGTCCCCAGTGTTTCCATGTACATTGTGCTATTTAATCCTCACAAAAACCCTGTGAGGTAGTCGCAACGATCCCATTTTAAAGATGAAGAGAACTGAGACTGACAGAGGTTGAATGACTTCTCCAGAGTTATCCAGTGAGAAGCAGGGCTCCAGGTCAGATCTTCTGACTCTCAAGTCTTTTCTCCAAACGATAAATGTTCTATTGACTCTGCAGTTTGATCTCCTTATCAGTCTGCTATAGTTTTTTTTGCCTCAAATTTTTTAAAACTGTAGTTTATTTGCAGGAATCAGCATCAAAATATGACTCTTAAATCTCAACCTAGCGGTTACTTTCCTTCTTTTTCCTTTGTCCATTCAGTTTATCTGGGGGAGAAACCCTGTCGTCGGTCCTGTGGGGTTTCCACAGTCTGATTTCTGCTGGTTGCACTCCCTCCCTTGGTGCCATTTAAAACTATTCTTCTACCTCCTACATTTCTTGTAAAGTGGTTGTGAGATCTAGAAGGCTGCTCAGATTCTGGTTTGTTTTTTGTTTTGTTTTTGGCAAAACTCCTTCGTAGTTGGTAAAATGTAGTTATGTCAGGAACCATGTAACAGCTGCTTTTCTCTCTTTTTGTGATATTAGCAGCTGTTGATGATCATGGCCCAGGTTCGTTTTCATTCGGCGACTTTCCAGTTCTATCATGCCTTCTTCATTTCTTAGCTGGAATGCTTTATAAAGGGAAACTTCCCTCAGCAGCGAGTTGTTGCCCTGAGGGTCATCACATACAGGAAAGGCAGGGTGAATGCTTGCAACTTTGTTTACCACTTTTCAAAGTACTGACTTGATCAGCAAGCTTTCTCCAAAGGCTTTGTATGAATATTATGACTTCGTGAATTTAGACATATTGAGGTGTTTTTGTCTATTGCAGTTACTAGTTTTCCTGGTGCTCATATTGTCCCACCTCCTCCAGGTGGCCCTCATCTTTGATACAACCCCAGGTGTCTTTTTAAGAGCTCCCTTCTTCCTGGCTCATCTAGGACATTTCCTGCCCTGCACTTGGAACCAGCCATTTCTCCAAGGATTCCTGATCACTTTCAGCAAAACATCATATTTAGCGACCTCACTCTGGGTGCTAGGGAGGCTCATTTCTTCTGGATTCTTATCTGCAGGTTTTTTGTTTGTTTGTTTAAATATATCTTTATTGATTTCAGAGAGAGGAAGGGAGAGGGAGAGAGAGAGACAGAAACATCAATGATGAGAGAGTCACTGATCAGCTGCCTCCTGCATGTGCCCGACTGGGGATCGAGCCTGCAGCCCGAGCATGTGCCCTGACCGGGAATCAAACCTTGATCACCTGGATCCTAGGTTGATGCTCAACCGCTGAGCCATGCCGGCCAGGCCTTTTTTATAGGCTTTTCTTTTTCCCAGTGGAAAGAGCAAGGAAATAAGTATTTTTTAAAACCATAATTTTTCTAATGTGTTAGAGACAGCTGGCAGATTTTGTTTGGAGAAGATAACATGGAAACTCCACTGAGGAGAAGCATCTGATCAAGTCTTTTTTCTTTCCCACTGCTTAGTAATGACCTTGACTCATTGCTGTCTCTTGGAAATAAAGAATCATTCTGTCTACTGCCAAAATTGATTAAAGCGAAAAGCCTGGTTAATTAAGATAGTCAAGAATATGTCAGGCTTACATGCACTTGCATTTGCATGAGATGCTGGAATTAGGATTTTTCAAGGAAACGACAATGTCAGTGTGTGTTCCAGGCATCCTGCGCCGCGTGTTTAGACACACTGGCCTTGGTGCTGCTGAGCTGGCCGGGGCCTCAGAGAGTGGGCACAGAAGGAAATGGAGATTTCTCCAGCTTCACCATGCTTGGGCCCAAAAGGTAGGGGGGTCAGAAGTGTCCCTCCCTGCTGGCTGCCACTTGAGACAGTGAAGGAGGGAACAGGTTTCTGGTTTGTTTCTTTTCCCCTTGGAACTGTGTTCCAGTCCATTCAGGCTGCTGTAACAGAAATCCACAGACCGAGTGGCTTAAACAAAAATTTACATCTTACTGTTCCGGATGCTGAAAGTCTGCGGTCAGGGTGCCAGCATGGCTGGGTTCTTGGTGAGGGGGTAAAAGGTCTGTTTTAAATAATGTCATTGCGCTCCATCGCGTGTGTGTGTGCAATCGATTCTCATTGTTCAGCAACCACTGAACCTCTGTTCCTTCAGCCTGTGGTTACAGCGTTTTTGTCAACCGATCAACACATTACCTTGTTTTATATGAGTTTCTGTTTAAGGACACTTTATTTAGTAAATACTGTGGTTTATTAACATTGGTCTCACAACCAAGAGTGCTGTAATTCTTGCCTGAACCAAGTTTTTCTAACATGTATTTCCTCCATGAGACACATCACAGCCTCCTTGGGCTTAGAAGCACTGGACGGCGCCCAAGCACTGCGCTTGGAGGACATTTTAAACCGTGGAATCGCCCACCAAAAGCACAAAAATGACAAAAGGTAGAGCACTAAACAGGCCACAAAAAGGACACTTGTTTCCAGTGTGAGAGCTGAAACAATTAGGCAGAACGGGTCACCTCGTTCACCCTCACCTGGGAACATGCATGGTCAGCGAGTGGCTGAAAATGTTTGCCTTTCTCCAGAAGTGCCAGGGGTGTTGGTTCGGGGGCTACGATGACATTTTCAAGAGTAGGTGAAACTGCAGATACAAATCACTGGCTATTGCGGATGAACTGTGTGAGCATTTGCCTCTGTAGCACAAAAACCGGGCAGGGCCAGGAGATTGGGGTAACAGGAGAGCGCTTTGCTGCGCTTTGTGAGAAAAGATAGACGTGTTATCTTGAGTAAGTGGGAGAGATGAATTTCTAAGTATGTCTTCAGGCCCAACCTCTGTACTTGTCCACTTAGCTAATTACACAGTGACCCCCCCCACCCCCATGTTCCAACTCTGAATAATTGTGGCCCTGTAGGATGTCAGGAGGATCCCCGATCTCCAGAAACCCCATCTAGCATCCGTGTTGAGGCTATTTATCACATCTGAATTTACTAAAAATTGGGAAAACTATGAGGTCTATTTTGTATTAGCCAAAGTAATCAGTGATCATGAACTCCCCAGTCCGTGATCTTCCTAACATGAAAATTGACTTTTAAAAAGCCACACGACTCTTCATTATTGAGAGAGAAAAAAAAACCCCACCAGGGTGTTTTAGTGCCGGCACAGGAAGCTGAGAGGGGACTTGGGCGTCCCTGAAGGCCAGCGTCCTGAATGGGTCAGTGGCCTGGAGGAGGCCCGTGGGTGTGGTGTCAGCATGTGGCGGGAGGTGTGTCGTCGGGCCCCCCTCCCCGTGTGTCCCCCCACGGCCTCGCTGCCCTGCCTCTCTCCCCGCAGGCAAGGCCCTGATGGCTTTGGAGCCCGGCAACCGGACGGCCCCGCGGCGCTGCGCCTGCATCACCGGCTACCACTGGAGCGAGGACTGTGACTGCTGCCGCCGCAACACCGAGTGCGCGCCCGGCCTGGGTGCCCAACGCCCGGGTACGGGGGTGCTTCCCACACTGGCCCGCTCTCGCCGAGCCGTTCAGCCCCACCGAGGCCCGAGCCCGCTCTGAGAAGGCTTCCCTGCGTCCTCCACGCCCCGGGGAGCCAGGCGGTGCGCAGGGAGCTTGGGGCGCCCCTGGGGACGGAGCCCAGGTTCGGTTCTAACAAGGACGCGTGAGCGCTTGGCCCACGAGCTTGTCTCCAGGCTCCTCCATCTGCGAAGCCTTAGCCCCCCCCTTAGGAGGGAACCCAATAATGCAGGGCTCCTCCAACTTTAAAACACAGAAAACAAAACATTCGTGCACCCCCCTTAGCCGAATTTTGCAAAAACCGTGCACCTCCTAGCCTATTTTTAAGTGGACAGCTCAAATTTTTTATTACGAATTTGAAGAGTTACTAAGGCCTTAGTTTCCAAGACATGATAACGATAGTAACATTCTAAAATATTCAGCGTCATGTTAACACCATAGCGATTTGATACCCAGCATCTGGGTAAAAGCGCACTGGTCGCCTTAACTGCGGGACATGTTACAGTTCTTTTACCTCTTTTGATTTGTGTTCAGTTCACCTTCCCCGCAGAATTTTATCATAATGTATTTTTGTGCTTGGAAGATTTTTACTGATCACCTTTCATACTTTTTCCTATAAAAAAATAGGCACCTACTTGAAATCTTAATTTTAAAAAATGTTCTGTTGAGTCAAGGTTCTAAGGGTTAAAAGCACTTCTTCTGGACTAAATTGTCTACAGTTATTAACAATAGTCAAAAATGAACATATTCTATTTTGCTATATTATCATTCAAAAAATAAAGGCTTTATGCTCTTCATAATGAATGGAGTTTTTCCAATTGCTTCATATCTTCATGGTTGAAAAGAACTTATTGCTAAAATGCAACAGAATTCAACATTGTTCCTATTTCCACTAAGTGCTGAGAAACTCGTTCACATAAATAACTAAATGGCTAAGGAAGGACCTCCGTGACGGGAATGTCTCTCGATTCTGTCGGGACCTCCTGAGTGGCATGTCTGGGAGCACAGTGATGCGACATCAAACGCGTGTTTAATGATTGCTCAGTTAAAAACTCAACTGTGTCCTGCAGTTTTGTTGGAAGTGAAGAAACAGAAATCTTTTTGACTCGGAAAAGTGTTTCTTAGCGGCAGTTATGTCCTGGCTTCTAGGAAGTATGCCAAAACTTATTCTTCAAGACAACAAATTATTTATACCTGTTCACCTTTCCCTTAAAGGCATTCTGTTTTAACCCAGAATACTTGGACAGGGTTAAGGAGAATTAAAATATTATTCATTTCAGTTCATATTGAGGAAAATGTCCATCACAGAATCAATCCTGATTATCAAATGTATCTACTGAACCAGACAAGCTTTCTCTTAGCAAAAGTCTGGCTTGATTTTTTAAAAATAATTTAAAAATTTTTTCAGTTACAGTTGACATACAGTATTACATTAGTTTCAGGTGTACAACAGCAATCAGACATTTATATAACTTACAAAGTGATCATCCTGATATTGACTTTATTTTTCAATTTTTAAAATAAATCTCCCTGTGACAGCCGGCTCCCTTCCGAGTTCTGATTCTCAGATAGACAAGGCCCAGAGCCTATCCGCCAGCTTGTCACCTGCATGAAAAAGGCGCTGTCACCTTTTCTGCTTTTTTTCTGATCGATGTCCTGTCTGCCTTGCTCCTTTGGGAATGGCTTATTCTTTGGCAATAGGTGGAAGTAGAGGGGATGGCATGGGTGAATGAAAATTCCACCCTTGCCCTACCTTGCACTGTACAGTTGACCCTTGAACAATATGGGTTTGAACTACGCAGGTCCACTTATATGCGGATTTTTAAAAACTTACGGTATTGTAAATACATTACAGTATTTTCTCTTATGATTTTCTTCAGAACATTTTATTTTCTCCAGCTTATTTTATTGTAAGATACAGTATATCATACATATAACCTACAAAATATGTGTTAATTGTTTATGGAATCAATAATGCTTCTAGTCAACAGCAGGCTATTAGTAGTTAAGTTTGGGGGGAGTCAAAAGTTATATATGGGTTTTTGACTGCACAGGGGGGTTGAAAACCCTAAACTTCACATTGTTCAAGGGTCACCTGTATTTGAATTCAGAACAACTCAGCCTGGTCCCAGTTACACTATTTCTGTTGTCACACTTTGGCCATGAATAGATAGGGAGAGACGGACACTGTACTGAGATGCTCTGAATGCAGGAGCTCTGCCATCACCAATATTTATTTTTTTTAAATTTATCTTTATTGTTGAAAGTATTACAGATGTCCCCTTATTCCCCCATTGACCCCTTCTACCCCACCCCAGGCCTTCGCCACACTATTGTCTGTGTCCATGGGCCAATATTTCCACTTTTTGCTTTGCTTAGCGTCTCAGAGGTTTGGCACCGTAGCCATATTTGGAGTGGGAGAAGTGTGATTAAGAAAGGAAAAGGGGACAGAGAGCCTGCAGGGTGCCCCTGGCAGGTCAGTTACAAACAGCAGATAGGGGGGCCCAGTGTAGGGAAATCAATGAGCTTTAAGCTTTACTGCCTTGTAGCTCCTTAAGAAGTCTCTTTGTTTGTAAGGGTTACTCTTCTAGAGTGTGTTTATCTTTTTCAAGGCTGTTAGAATTTATGTGAGCTGACTAGATGTTAACTGGGCTTTTGTTAATATCACTCTAAGGCAAATCAAATAGACTGAAGGAGGGGTACCCTGCTTATGGAGGCAGTTGCAGAAATCAAGATACTTCCCATCGACTCTGGACAAAAAACATGTAATTCCTTATGTTAGTGTTTATTCATGAAAGTAAATCACAGAAGTGCTACTAATTTCAAGAGTAATCTATGGTTTTGGTGCAAGTCGATTGCCTGATCCTGATATCGCATGGAACCAATATTCTTCTTTATTGGAATTCCCAAAGGGTCAGCTCGTATCAGTAGCAGTAAAGGCAATAAACATAGGAAATCCGAGACATTTCCTATTTCAATAATATAGTTTTACGAGGAATTTGAGAGCGTTGAAGACAAGCTTACTAAGCAGGATCAATTCCTGCTTTCAGTGCTGTGGCTTAAGGCAGGGGTCCAAAATCCATCCCACCACTTGTGTTTGTGTAAATAGTCTTATTGGAACACAGCCGCATACAGGGACTGCTTTCATGCTAAAAGTATTTGCAGCAGAGACCAGAAGGCCTGCAAAGGATATTTACCATATGGCCCTTTATAGAAAAAGTTTGCTACCTACCCTTGGTTTAAGAGAAAGAGACCTGTAGGGGTTTTTGTTTGTTTGTTTTTTTAAGAAACCTGTTGTCAGTCCCATACTTGGACTGGTGAGATTAAGCTGATCAGAGAGGTCAGGTCAGGAAGTTGTTCTTAAAAGCAGTAAAAGCACTGCCATTCTCTCTAGATCAAGGTTGGTGTAAGCCCAAAAGACTGAAAAGGAGGATCAGACAGGTGCTTGGTTAAAGCAAGTCAGACAGCAGGCTCCCTGGCTAGGAAACAGAGTATTGGTGACCAGGACAGTGGCTCTGAATAGCAAAGGGTCAGGACCTAACTCAGATACTGGCATTAGTGGCCTGACACTGAGCCAGCTATCTTCCTGCACATAATAACCCTGAACCTCCTGCTGGGATCGCGGGCCCTCTCGAGCCTGTGGGGGCTGAAGCAATGAGCCAAGGCCGGCGGGGGCGGGAAGGATGGGGCGGTGAGAGGCAGGGGGTCAGCTCCTGCTATCTGTCTCTCTTCTGGACCACCATCCTGGCCGATCTCTAAGTGTCCTTGCTTGGTTTTTGTTTGTTCTGTTTGTCCGTTTGTTTTTTGACAGTGCAGCTCAACAAAGACACGGTGTGCGAGCCCTGCCTTGTCGGCTATTTCTCCGATGCCTTTTCTTCTACAGAAAGATGCAAACCCTGGACCAAGTAAGTGACAACGAAGGAGCCCGGAGAATTTGTTGATTTTAAAACACTCATCCTCCGTGGTCTCACCTGGGTTGGAAACAGACTGATTGCGTTTGGTGAGGCTCCCTCTCGAAGCCGTGTTCAAAATGGAAAAAGGGTGGGCAAAATAAACCCGTCCAACCAACCTTCAACCCGATGTGACAGACACTGTTTTACTTTTTAGATTCAGTTTGACTCAATCTTTGACCTAGAGTTGCAGCTTCTTTTGTCCCTTTTCTAACCTTATTTAGTTGAAAATGATTGATGACACTTGTTAGCATTCATTCATCACCCCCACTTTGCCCAGCTTCCCAATACCGCCAGTTTACTGTCTAGAGATGTGTGTGTGCATAAAGAAGCCTCCTGTTTACATAAATATTTGCATACTGTAAACACTTTATAGTTTTTTTCACATTATATATCTCGAAGGAAATTCATTCCATATTAGTTCACTTAGATTTTCATGGCTTTTTATAGGTATGTAATATTTCATTGTAGAGATGTGCTGTAATTGAGTAAGTTTCCTATTGATAGACATTTAGGTTGTTTCCAGTCTTGTTCAGTAATTAATCATTTTGAATGAATCATCTCATATGTACCATTTCATACTTATGTTAGTGTATCTATAGTGGAACCTGGGTCCTTTCATTGCATGCTGCTTGTTAAATATTAATAATCAATATAATGATTCTTTCAGTTCATAGTATATCAATTCTCATTAAATATTTATTTTCTGATCCGCTTACCTAAGTTTTATGTTGAAAAGGTTTTGTGTTTTCAACTTCAAAAGAGCATTCATCAGAAGTTTATCACTTGGCAATTGAAGCATTTGGAACCTTCTGTACTGTAGACACCAACCTACTATCCTTCGGACCATACTCTCGGAGTAGTTCTTACAGATTGCTTTTGTTCATTCATTTGTCCACCTGGATGATGTGTGGACAGGCACTGGGGACCCAAATGTCCAGGGAGACCTGGGTTTCTCTCCTGAAGGAGCTAGCAGTCTAGTGGAGCAGAGCCTTTTGTAGCTTTTCTTAAAAAACAAGAATATAGCCAGTGTGGTTCAGTGGTTGAGCGTCAACCCATGAACCATGAGGTCACCAGTTCGATTCCAGGTCGGGGGTCATGCCCTGGTTGTGGGCTTGATCCCCAGTAGGAGGCGTGCAGGAAGCAGCGGATCAATGTTTCTCTCTCATTGATGTTTCTATCTTTCTACCCCTCTCCCTTCCTGTCTCTCTAAAATCAATTTTTTAAAAAAAGCATAGTAAAAAAAAAAATGATAAGACTATAAAACTGAAGCACTTAACTCCCTTTGCCCCCACAGCTGTACCAGTCTTGGACAGACAGAAGCACTTCCTGGGACCAATAAATCAGACGTGGTCTGTAGTTCTTCTCTGCCATCTACAAAACTACCAAATGGTATGTTTATTTTTTTCCTTTTTATTGAATTTATTGAGGTGACCCTGGTTAACAAAACTATACAGGTTTCAGGTGCACAATTCACAACACGTCATCTGTACACTGTATCGTGTATTCCCCATTTATCCCCCATAAGCTCCCCCACCCCCACCTCCACCCCTAAATGCTATGTTTAAATACAGCAGGTTGGTTGGTAGTTGTGGCCTGGTCTAGTCAGCTCCTAGATTTCCCCCAGATTACCTACCATATCTGGAAGGCTCATCTCTCCTTGCCATCTCATCCCATCCATGGCCAGTTTAGTATTTCATTTTTGTCAGTATTTTAATTCCAGATATGCTGTTTACTTGATAATTTTTTACTCTGGAATGGATAACTAAAAATGAATTTATATATACAAAACAAAAAAAGAAAATTGAGCTACAAACATACATTAAAATGCCCAAATATGGTAGGGTGTTGGTGGTCACAGTACGAGTGTCTGTGGGAGATTTTGGTCACCAACTAGAGTTAGCAACTTGTTAGACTATAGCTATCATTATTTATGAAGCATTTTGTAGGTCAAATTAATCTTGAGTAGGGTGTCAAAGAGTGACAGAAAGTGACAGTTAATGGTGGCTGCTGCTTATCCAGGCGAGTGAGGTAGCCGGAGGTGGGTGCGGATATCGAAGCACATGAGATGGCAGACGTGTCAAGAAGACCTTTCGAATGAGGCAGAAAGACCTGGGCTGCAGAATAGCAGGATTAATGAACTTTGACTAAGAAAATTGGGGGTTTAGATTTGACATTTGGGGGGACAAGAGGACGTCAGACATTCTGGATATGGAGTTACACAGTCAGAGCAGCATTTTAAAAAGACCATTTTGAAGATGTTAAAAATAACCAGGGGAATGTTATTTTAAAAAAGAGAAAGGAGGAAAGGCAGAGTCCCGGAAACCAGGTCAGGTAAACCAAGAGTTTATAATATGGGGCGGGGCAAAAGTAGGTTTACAGTTGTGAGTGCACGAAACACTATTCTTGTATTCTTATTTATTAATTATTGTATTATTTTCATACGAACAGCTGTAGACCTACCTTTGCCCCACCCTGTATAAAGGCTGCAGATGAACCCCCTGAACCCCCCCAGCATAGCTGTGGTTCTGCCTCGGGGCCAGCAAGCCCCGGTGCCATGTGGGTGTTTGGAAAAAGATAGGATAAGGGGCTTCCTTTTGCCTCGGAGGCTGGGCCCCTGGAGAGATCGAGGTGTCCTTAGGTAAGCAAAGGTGGAACTGGATGGCACTGTAAACGTGATTTGAGTTGTCCTGAGGTAGAAACACTTCCAGATGGCCCGGGCTGGCCTCCCCGCAGTGATGTCCCACAGGGGACTGGGCCGCGCTGGTGACTCCACCCTTCGGAGCGCGAGCCCTCTGTGACAAACCTGCAGGGTCCGGGCCTTCACACTTCTCTTATTCCAGGCCAGCAGCCTTGATTCTGGGGCTTGATTTAAAGGGTTTTGTTTCTAAGCTTAGAGGCTAAAATGATATCACCTTTAATGCTGATTTTCTCGCTTCTTCCCTCTAGAGCCCCAGACTTTCTTGCCCAGTTTGGTCATCCTGCTTCTCTTCATATCTGTGGCCTTAGTCGTGGCTGTCGTCTCTGGTGTTTACTACAGGAAAAAAGGGAAAGCACTGACAGGTATGACGTCTGTGGTGGGTTTGGAAAACGAATCTTCAAAATAGATGCATTTCTAGGTATATGCTTTGGAAGATGCGTCTGTCACCCACTGACTACATCCAGTGATCTGCTTAAAATAAGCACCCTGAGGTGGTTGTGCTTAAAGGAAGGTGGAACACCCCTTATACCTAATTTGTTGTTCTCTGGCAAAACAACCAAAATCCAGTGTGCCTATTTATGTATGAACAAACAAAAACACCTTAGGGTCAGGAAACTGATGACTCCTAAGCTATCTGTGTATATCATGTAGGTTCTGTGGTGTCAGATACACAGGGGTGGCATTGATCCTAGAATATAAACATTTTTAATGTACCTGGTTAAAACAGAAACAAAACATTCAGGTCAATGGTGGAGTGAAAGTTTTGATTAGGGTATTGTTTGATAGTGTCTTTTTATATCACACCATATTTGACTTTTATACTATAAAGCTAAAAAGTGTAATTTTTAAGAAAGGATTCAAGGCTTCAGTAAGTTTCCTGAAGATATTTCTTAATGCTTAGATAGTCACTTCATTTTCTTTTGAGCCTTTCAGCCTCACCATCCTTTTCCATTTTCAGTTGCTCACTTGTTTATCTTGCCCACCTCTGCTTTGCTGTGATTTGATCAGTTCTTCCACGTTACATCCATGGGCTTCATGAAACCCTGCATATCTTGCTGTTTCCATTAACATTACATTACGTAATGGCACAATGAGCAATCAAAAGATTAATTAAAGAGGGAAGATGGTGATTGAAGATGCCACTGTTAATCAGAGAGCAATGCCAATCCAATTTCTCAAGTCAATTCATTATTGAGTATTTCTATTTAATGCAGCTTCCCTTCCCTAACAGTGTCGTAACTGGGGATTTGAATGGTGCATGCTCAGATGCTGCGGACCGCTAGTACAGTCATAGTTTTGTGAGATAAACAGACTTGTGCTGTTTGTTCTTTAGTTTTTGCCTCTGTGATAATCTCTTACTGCCATCTCATCAATGAGAAGGGCATGGACCTAGGGGTTACTGAATTGAGATGTATGACTGTTAGCTTTATTTTCATGCAACAAACACATGTTTATTGGCCACCAGGGACAGGACTGGCACAGAAGTCTCAATACTGGGCAACACACAAGCAGTGAATGCCCTCATGGAGGAGGTGTCCCCGTGGGCAGGGCAGGCATGGGGCCCACAGAGTGAAGCTGAGTATGGAAAGGGGAGGTGCAGAGAGGCCTCCAGGTGATCAGGCAACACAGGAGTCTGCCCAGCCTTGGGGTCAGCCAGGGCCCCCAGAGGAGGAGACAGGGCTGCTGCGATCCGAAAAACAAAGTGGAATTAACTAGCCCGTGGGAGACAAGAGAATTCAAAGCGTTCCATGCAGAGGGAATTTCATGATGGAGGGAGCAGGGCGAGTTGGGGGGTTTAAGGAAGGTCAGTGCAGCGGGAGCAGAAGGTCTGAACCATGTGAGATGACAGTGGAGATGTCGCAGCCCTGCAGACCTCAGAGTGCTCCTTACCTTTACCAAAGGCGAGTGACAACAGCCCTCCGGGTTAGTATAGAAAACAAATGAGTGAGTGTAGAAAACGAAAGAGCTGCAACTCTCCTTTTACTTGGAGTCTCTTTATTTTTATGTAATTTTAAAATTGCAGAAAAGAACCAGGAATAATGAGGATGATGATAGCAGTAAGTGACACTTATTGAACATCGATGCGATAAGTGCATACACTGCCATGTGCATATCACATGTACTAACTAAATCTGCCCAACAGCACTACGAGGTAGGCACTACTCTTTCCCTGGTTTCATGACGCGGAAACTGGGGCTCAGAGAAGTTAAATAAACCGGGCAAGGTCACACCATCGTATCCTTAGCTATTATTATGACCTGGATATCTTCCCGTGGAGAACTGACAGCGGTGAAGCCAAGATTAAAATTCACTGGAGGCGGGATAACGTTTTATCTTTGTATGACATAATGTCATAGATTTTTTTTTTAATTCGTGGTTTTGACTTTTTAGGTTTCAGCACTTCTATTTTTAATACTTGATGGAGATATAATTTGTCTATGCCACAGAACATATTCTTTTTTTCTGAGAAGCAACAGGGTACAGTGGGAAAGTATTTGGGCCCCCCTGGAACCCAGGGGTGTCCACCGCAGCCTTCCAGCGTGCACCTGACTTTCACTGTACATCTATGTGAGCGAGTTCAGTCTCCTAGGCCCACGTCATCTTGGTTCCCCTACGATGCCCAGCCCAGTCCTGTAGTCAGAGATCAATTGCTAAGGGACTGAGAACGTGCATCGTCCCAGCGGCAGCTCTGACACCCTCAAATGTGCTCCTAGGTATTCAATGGAACATTAGTGGGTCATATTTTGCTTCGCATGGATCAAAAAGTTCTGTTTTTGATGGGAGGAAAGAGGGTAAGATGTCTTTACAGACTTTAGATGGGTTGATTTTCTTCTGAATGTTTTCACTCTCAGGAACTCTCACTAAAAGACGTGCAGAGGGTTCTGTTTAAAGATGATATTGCACTGACATAGTGGTCAGTGAGACTGAATTAGGAATAGGAAATAGTAACACAAAGACCTCATCCTTGCTTTGTTTTTCTAGCTAATTTGCGGCACTGGGTCAACGAGACATGCAGCCGCCTAAGTGGAAATAAGGTAAATTTAAAAGTCTCAAATGCCTGCTTGAAGTACCTTTAACAGTTAGGCTGAGATAGTTATTAGTCAAACATTGAGCCTCATTGTGTTAAGAGGAACTTCCTTGAAGGGCTGGGGCTCCAGATCCCAGGGCTGATCCCCACAGAGTAGCCCAAGGCCCAGGTCAGTACTCATCCTAAATGCTGCATTCCATTTCTGTCACCTCCGTTCCAGATATTAATTATATTCTTTTTAGTGCCAATCTTGATTGCGTAGTACACAGGTTCCTAGAAGAGATGAGCTTCCATTTTCCTTTACTCTGTAGTTATTTTGGTAGCTATTAATTTTGATATAATTTCAAAATTATAGAAGCAGTGAGAGTAGTACAAAGACCTTACACATAGCCTATTCTCAGGCCCCCCCGTTGTTTATACTCTGCCACATTGCTGTACTATTTGCACTCTCTCTTTATGTGTGTATATGTGTATGTGTATATTTTTTTCTTGACCTATTTTAGAGTGAATGGCAGACGTTGTGCTCTAGGACCCTTAAATACATCATAATGAATTTCTTAAGAACAAGGACATTCTCTTACATAACCAGAGTTCATTTATCAAAATCAAGACATTTAATAGTGGTTCAATACCATTATCTAACCCACATTTGATATTAAAATTTCAGTAGTTATCTCACTGTGTCCTTTAGATCAGTTTTCTTAGGTATAAAAATATATAAATTGTAAACCACGAGCTCATACCGATTTCTGCAGTTTCTGTCGCAGCAGCGCCTTCTGATCTTTCCCTGCTCTGTAGCGGAATCGTGTTGAATCCAACAGTAGGAAACCTGCCTCCAATTCTTTTCTACGTGTTTACTCATTTGCAGAATTCAGAGAAAGTAGTTTCAGAATTACTAAACGCTACCACAGCAAAAAAATAAAGCTAATAACTAGAGTTCAGTATTTGTTTAGGGTGGTTGTGTTTTTTTTTAAAAAAAAACTTAGATGGAGATTCTCTATGCAAGGTTGCGTGCTGGGAAGTTCTGGGGGCTGGCCCTTGCCCTTGCTGCAGTGTGAGCATGCATTCCCCTGAAGCGAGTTCGTCCCTCCTTTCTGGTGGCCCTGGCAGGGCTCGTCCCCACTCTAATTTTAAACAACACGCCGTGGCCCCAGCGAGGGCCCCACCCGCTCTCCTTTGGGTGACGTGACCGCTGTAAACCCCGTTTTCGGCAGCATTGGGCTGAACCACGTGCTAATCACGGGGTGTCGATGCCCTGCCTCCTGCCTCTCTCAGCAGGAGCCCGCAGAGGACCCCTTGGGCCGCAGCCCGGCGGGAGCCCCGAGGCCGCGCGCACCCTGCGACGGCGCCTGGCTGCTGACCCTGGAGGAGAGGACGCTGCCCGAGGACACGGCCTGCGCGCCCTGCGCCCCCGAGGGACACGCGGGACGCGCGGGGACGCTCGCCTTGGTCAGCGAGGCGGAGGGGGACCCCTTCCAGCAGGTTCCCACGGAAGACGAGTACGTGGACAGGCCGCCCCAGGCCGCAGGCGCCCTCCCGGGCCGCGCGGGGCCTGGGAGCCGGGGCGCGCCCCCCTTCCCCGAGCCCCTGGAGGTGGGGGAGGACGACAGCCTGAGCCAGGGCTTCACCGGGACCGAGAGCCTGGCGGACTGCGAGAGCTGCCCCCTGGCCGAGCCCCCGCGCAGGACCGACTGGATCCCCGTGTCCTCCGAAAAGTACTTGCAGAAGGAGGCGGGGGGCGGCCGCTGCGCCCCCTGGGCGGCCTCGGGCTCCGCAGGCGGCTGCGCGGGCTGCGGGAGCCCGCCCGAGGAGGACCGGGAGCCCCTGCTGGGCTCCCCCAAAACTGGACCGTTGCCGCAGTGCGCCTATGGCATGGGCCTTCCTCCCGAAGCAGCAGCTGAGGGCCCGGGGGGCCGAGGCCGCGGGGACGAGGCGGATGCGCGGCCCCCCGGCTGCAGCGGGGGCGCCCCGGCGCCCGGGAGCCCGGGCAGCGAGCAGCCGCCCGCGTCTGGTAAGTGACCCCCTTGGCCTCTCCCCTCGGACCACTGCGGCCTGGGCGTGGTGCAGGGTTTGGGGGCCAGGGCCCCAGACCGTTTAGGGAAAAGCGGAGCCACGTGGGGAACAATTCAGCTGGAGCATTTTCTCGGCAAAGCCTCTTTACAGGGTGGGTTGTGGGGCAGCCCCGTGCTGGGGGTGTGGGCTGTGCCCACTGCCCTGTGACTTCACCCTCTGCCCCGGGCTGTGTCTTGGTGTCTGCAGGTCCCTTTTGTGCTCAGGCCTCTCAGGGTGGGATTAGACCTCAAAGCCCAGCATGCACCCCCCAGTCAACACTGACCTCAGAACTGGCTGACATCTAGGCACCCCTCAGACTTCCAGTGTTGTTGCTTTAAAGCAACCTGCGCCTTCAATCACCCCCCCCCCCCAAAAGCTATTATAAATTTCAGGAGAACAAACAAAATTGTTTAGTTAATCCTTCATTAATATTTATCGACAGTAGCTTCTGGTTCTATACCAAGTTAACAAAGCAGTCAGGTGTCCTTTAATGCTTTCCGTGAGGAGCCCCTTCTGCAACCACCGAATGTGATATACTTAGGGCACCTGGGGGACAACTTTACAATTAAAATCATTATAGAGAATTTATCACTGCACCACGGTTTGAGTGTGAATAGCCCACCAATTATAATATAAAAACTTTTTTCCCAGGACAGGAAGACGCTCTCTGTCTTATTGTGTCAATACAAGGCTCAGTGCTGCTGGTGGGAGGGCTTCCTCTGCTCTCCGTGGAAGGGGGTGGCATGAGAGGTGGGGGGTGTCAGGGATCGCATTGAGAATCTTCTGGAAGCCATAGACTCTCTCCAGAAATCCTCCGCCCTCTCCCCACCCACCCCAAAAAACCCGCATCCATAGACCACTTTGACCCTGGGCTGTGTTTTGTTTTTTTTTCCTGCCCCTTTATTTACTACAAGTGATGCTAGTAGCTGGTCTCAACCCTGGTAGCTCAGTCCCTGCCTTAAACACAGAGATGTTTGCCTCTTGCTGACGATGCTCTTGACTATTTGGGAGAACAGCGTACTTTTTACCTGCTTTCTCAGCTTTGAGGTTTGCTGCAACTGCGCAAATTCACTGACGTGTAAATTCTGTAATATCAATCCTCAGGGAGACCCAAAGGAGGAGATACATTTGGGGCTATTTTTCAAAGACCTGATGTGTTTTCCTTCAGAATATCTCAACATTTTTTAAAGATCTTAAGGACTTTCCATTACTTCAGCTCCATTGCTCTGTTTCTTTTAGTGGTGACTTTCCTTCCCATTGGTTATAGAGACACACAGAACACTAGTTTGGGGAGAGTGGGGAGGTGGAAGCTCAGTGTGGCAGAGGCCACGTCTTGGTAACACTGCCAGAGGCAGACCGGTTTTTCAGTTGGTGACACCAGGAAGGTGACGTTGGCTGCTGTGTGAAAATCATTGACAGTTTGTGGAAGAACAGTGTTGGCCACGTTTAAGGAGATATTTTTTTCTTAGTGTCACAAAACCCAAAGCCAGATCTGTGCTCTCCCTTGATGAGAAGAGTTAAAAAGGTACCCTTGTCTGTTTTTCATTATCTTTTATTTCTCCAGCTCTAAACATCTAGGCATGGAGAAAAGGAAAGAAAAAGTGTCATCGACTAAGTGGTGGTAATTTGCAAAAAGTTCGTGTTGCTTTTTCTGTCCTGCCTGGGGCTTAGCCGTGTGACACATCCGTGGAGATGCGAGCAGGCGGGCCAGGTTCACTTTCATCTGAGCAGCAGCAGCAGCCAGATTGAATTTTGAGGCTGTTCCTTCCATAATTACTTCTACACACACAGGCCTTCTGGTTTCTGGTCAAAATAGCACTGTCTCATTATTGCTTTTAAAAAATATATATTGTCATAATATATGTTCTGTAAAATGTGTGAAAGAGGGTGAGATTGGCTGACAGATAAGGGGGGGTAATCCTTTTTGAGCTTCTAAAAGCCACTGTGCTCTCAGGACTTGAAGTGGTGTGTTTTTTTTATTGGGTGTTGGATTTTTATGCGTGAGTGTTTTAAAGACTTACAACCAAGTGAAGTGGTTTCTAGAGAAATGACAGTGCCTAGACATTTCCTCAGTAGGGAAGTGTGTCTCCTTCGCACCCAGCATTCTTTTCAGGACAATGATGGTTCTTTAAAGGGCTCTGCAAGTCTGTCTTTTAAAAGTAATGCCCAATGCCAAGGCTGTTTTAGCAATGGTATAACTCTTCCGAAAGACCAGTGAGAATTATTAGCAAAGACTGAGGAAGGGGGAAAACAGAGCTTTGTCTTACATAACCATGTCTTAAATTTACATCTTCCATTATTTTCTGTTTGACATAATGGTGGTTACCTTGGTTACAGCCCTTTCACCTGGAGTTGGGATAATTCTCACTATATCTAAAAAATTATTTCATGTCAAAGAAAAACAACTGCTTATATTTTTTCTTTTTTTATTCTTATATTATTATTTATTAATTATTGGGGGGGGGCTTTGCTTAATCCCTTCACCCTTCTCACCCAGCCCTGCAACCCCCTCCCCTCTGACAGCTGTCAGTGTGCTCTCTATCTATGAGTCTGTTTCTATTTTGTTCATTAGATTACACACAGTATCTGTCTTTCTCTGACTGGCTTATTTCACTTAGCGTCATACTCCTCAGGTCCATCCATGCTGTCGCAAAGGGTAAGATGTCCTTCTTGTTTATGGCTGGGTAATAGTCATTGTGTAAATGTCCCACAGCTTTTTTTATCCACTCATCTACTGATGGGCACTTGGGCTGCTTCCAAATCTTGGCTGTAAATAATGCTACAGTGAACATAGGGTACACATGTTCTTTCAAATTGGTGTTTCGGGATTCTTTGGATGTTTCCAGAAGTGGAATCGCTGGGTCATAAGGCAGCTCCATTTTAAATTTTTGAGGAAACTCCACACTGTTTTCCACAGTGGCTGCACCAGTCTGCATTCCCACCAGCAGTGCACAAGGGTTCCCCTTTCTCCACACCCTCGCCAGCACTTGTTTTTTTTAGCAACTGCTTATAATTAATGTGTCTAGAGCTGGCTAGTGACTTGCTTTTGGCTCCTGAAACCACTTCGTTGGCTCAGCCACTCCTGAGCTGGAGAGAGCTGTTTGTTTACAGGCCCACGATGATTCTTAAGGAACCCCAGCTACATATCTGTGTTTCTACCAAATCTTTACCGAGGGTCCACTGAGCCACGGGGACTTGGAAAAGCTTGGGAAACAAGTAGGGATTGAGGTCAGGGAATGGGCAACACAAAAAGAATCGATAATTTGAGAAGACAGAGCCTCCCACTGCCTGCCTCTCTCTAACCTCTGGTCTGTGGCGCCCTCCCCCACTCACCCACCCGAGTTCTGCCCAGTGTCAGCCCCTTTTAGCAGGAACACCTCTCACTGTCTCTGCATTGTCCCCTTTCCCAGAGCACACAGTTCCTGCTGTCCTTCAAGTCCCAGCGCGAACACTACTCCCTAAACCAGGGACGGCAGGCATGCTGCTGCGGCCACTGTCCCCTCTGTGCCCTCGCGGCCCTTCACAGTCCCCCCCGGAGTCTTTCTCGCTGAGCCTGGCGCACTCGCACCCTTATCAACAACCCGTCTCTCGGTAGCCACAAGCAATCATAGGAATGACGGTGACCTCGCCGCGCCTGACCTTTCTAGTCTCTCCCAGGGTGGCTTGGTCGCTGCATGTTGTGAGTAAGTGTTTATAAGCACATTCCTTCACTCGCCCAGTCATGAGTAACTAGGGAAACAGAAACCAGAGCTCCCTGTTTGTTCCCTAACTCACTCTTGGCTTCCCACGTCCTCAGTCTGTCCTGGGGAGCGGGGCGCCACGTAGGGGATGGAAGGACTGGCTGTCCTGGGCAGACCTAGATGTCCTGGGTGGAGGGTGCACAGACCCAAGTGGTGCAAGTCGCCAAGGCCAATGCCTGGCAGCCAGGGGCACTGGAGGATGGTGGGCACATGCCTGGCCCCCCTCCCTTCCCCATCTGCAGTCTCCCATCCCCGGGTCCCACACTCTCTTGAAGTGACTGCTCTTGACCATCCATTTCCATCCTCAAAGGGTAGATAAAGATTTTCCTACCCCGATTTTCTTCCCTTTTCTTCCCCTCCCCCCACACGACAGCCTGTCCTCTACTCTTTCTTCTTTCTCCAGTGGGAATGCCATCCACGAACTTATGTTTCACTTTTACCTAAGTATTGTAAGGGCTCATTGATTCTATAAGTTCAAAATACTTTTTAAAATTTGTCTTTATTGTTGAAAGTATTACAGATGTCCCCCCTCTCCCCCCACTGACCCCCTCCACCCTGTTCCCGCCCCCTCCCCAAAATATTTTATAAGTTGGTTATTGGGTAATAATATTGAGCATTCATTGATGCTAAAATCAATGCACTATTTCAAAATACATGAAACATTAATTCACTGTATACTTTGTTTAATTCAGTCCTGCTTGCCTTCTGTCTGTTCTAATGGGGCTCATTTTTAGACGAGTTTCATTCACAAACCATTGTAAGGAATTTTCAGGCATGATTAAGAATGGAACTATTGAATCCTGCTTCCCTTCCCTTATCACCATACACCCAGTTTCTTCCAAATGCCTAAAACAGAGCTTGCATTTCTGTGAAAAAGGAAAACAGAGCTTGCATTTCTGTGAGAAGCATATGGATTAAATATAAAACCATTTTTTAAGAAATTCTGAAAGTACCCAGGGTAGCCTGGGTAGCTGGAGCATATTCGTGTATATTTTTAGTTCCCTTCTACAGAAGAATATCTAAATGACAGCTGGATGGTCTTATTTGCTATAGTTCTTGTGATTTAATATTCATATATTCTGCATTTTAAATGACATAATAAGCTTTTTGGAAGTACGCATTCCCTTGCTGAAAAATGCAGATTCTGTTGGAGATTGAGTTCTTAAAACAAAGCTGCTTCTCTCTGCCCAGAAATGGAGCCCCTATAAAAGCAAGGAGTCTGCTTTCTGATCAAGAGGGGCCATTTTATTTGCTCACTATTTCTGTTGAACTATTTTTAACTTTCTCAAGTTACCTGAAAATTCTTCTAGTTAAGTCATATTAAATATTCATGTTAAGCCAACTAGCCCATTTTGAATGTTAGAAACTCTTCAACGTTTCTAACTTACTAAGTATCCTCATGTCCTCCTGGCTCCCACATCATACTTTTGGGGTGGCCTTCAGGTACAATTCAGTCGACGTAAGACTGTTGTGACATTCTGCTTATCTGACTGCGGAGCCTGTACCTGAAACCACAGCTCCACTCCCCTTAAAGTGCTGCCAGTGGGACTGCATTTGTTTACTGTGTGTTGGAGAACCTTCATGGGCCGTCGCATGGGCAAACACAGGCCCGGGAGAGATGGCTGCTCTGCTGAGAGAGGGGCAGTGCCCAGGCCAGGCCCACTCAGAGGTTCCACGGAAAAGAGACAGGCTCTGTGAGGTGGGTGATGGCTTCCCGGCCCTGGGAGAACCCTCTCCTCTGCCAGTTGTCTCAGAAAGGTACTCTTTGCTCTTACTGATTCTTCAGTGAGGAAAGCTCTTTCTTTCACATGTCTCCAAATCCATCTTTTTCTGCAAGTGCCATAAAACTAAAAGAAATGCCTTGTAGGGGAAAGCTGTCAGAAAGGCAGCTGAGGGGAGTAAGGAAGAGGGACGTGCATGCGGGGCCCTCGCTCTGCTCCTATTGCTAGAAGCTCTACAGGCTAAATGCCTCGGGCCTCTTTAGGGCATCTTAGATAAGTCCCATCCACACCATCCTTCCCTTTTCATATTCCCCCCCTTACCTGCTACCAACAAGGGAGGAGCTCCCCCAACAGCAGAACATCCTGGGGCTTCCTTGGCGTCCAATGGAAAGTTACCCCTTTGGGGCCACCCATCAACTGCAGAAACCATGGCAACCATGCTGACCCGGAGGCCCCGCAGCCCCCACCTGGTCATGCAGCCTGCTGGCACCCAAACCTGCTGATTGGCTATCCAGGGCCTTGCCCTCTCGACTCCGTTTGCATAACCTGTAAAATCTTTCTGTTCTGAAAGACAGAACATTTTAAGGAATTACTGCTTTTAAACAAAGACAATTCAGGACTGAGGGATAATATAGGATCAGGATATTACCAACTCATTCTAAAAAAATGTGATCTACTGGAGTACTACCTTCGACTCACAGCCAACTTGCATGGCAAGAAATGAGACCGTGGGTTCAGTGTAGAATTATATAGATGAATATTCAAACCAGAGACAGAAGGATGGGTTATTCCTGCGGAGAAAACAAAAGTTGGTTAGACTTCTAGAGGAAAAGTGCCCTTTCAGCCTTCTAGACGTATTGAGATCCCCCAACAAGACAGGGATGGAAAGAGCATTACTGCTCAGTACCTTTTCCGAATCTCTGTTTTCTTGGGAGTTCAGAGCATGACTACTACATTCTGGGACTAGTAAAACCATCGTTGCACCTGTGACTAATTCTTTGCTGTTTCCCAAGTATTTTCAAACCCATCATCTCGTTTGACCCACATGCTGTCCTGCTGGGTGTTCGTGCATTCACTTATTCATTCAATCAATATTCATTCATTTAATGTTTATCAGATGCCTTCTCCTGCGGCTGCATCCTGCCAGGCTAGCAGGGCTTGAAGATTGATGCTCATTTCCTAAATGAGCAGACTGAGGTCTGGGCAGTTGTTAGGTGGTTGGTCCCACATTTCAGGGCTAGTGAGGGCAGAGCCAGGACAAGACCAGAGAGCTTTCAGATCCCTGCACTCTCCTCTGCCCCACCCCCTTTCTCACCCTCCTGTTCTCAGCCAGCCACTGAAACCGCCATCCCTTTAGTCACCAGCTCTGCACCTTCTGCTCTGCAGCGACTGACGTGCCAGGATGACACTGATGTTATTAGATTACTTGCACATGAGTCTGCGTTATGACAAGCCATGAAAAGAATGTCAAACACGAGAGGGAAAAAGACAGCAAACCTGAATGTCACAGGCAAAGTACCTGCGAGCTGGTGCCTGCAGTGCAGCCAGCCTGGCATGAAGGGAGCACTCAGTGACTTCTGGGTGGTGGTGCTGTTTCTATCACTGTTATTACTGTGATGGGTGCTCTCTGTATCTCCACTTAACACATAGATTGGCCCCCACTCTCCTTTCCCCCTGTAGAGTGAGCTGACTGAAGGCCACAGCACACTGATTACTCGTAAGTAAGGGGTCACTCTGGAATATCCCGGCCCTTCTGCTCCACCAGGCGAGTGGCCTGCTTCCTATCTCCTGTCCTGAGAGTGTGAGCTGATCCTGTTCATTTAAAACATGAATTGTTACATTAACTGGGGAAAAATGAGGTGGATAAGCATGAAATTTTTTTTCCATGAAAACTGTTAAGTACTTCGGGACAATTTTAAAAAGGAGTCGCTAAAAATGTTTGCTGTTGAGGTTGAGGAGCATGAGACAATGATGAAAGATTTGGGGGAATAAAACTCTGGGAGGACTCTGCGCTTAGACCGCTTGGCAAGTGACTTAGTTTTCATTCCACTTGGAAAAACAAAACAAAACTAGGGATTGTAGGCAAACCATTAAAGGTGTAATCGATACTGCCCTGGCTGGTGGTGTTCAGTGGTTAGAGCGTCGGTCCGTGCACTGGGCGTTCACGTGTTTGATTCCCGGTCAAGGGCATGTACCTGGGTTGTAGGTTCGATCCCCGGCCCCCGTCGGGCAGGTGCAGGAGGCAACCAGTTAACACATTGATGTTTCTCTCTCTTCCCTCCTCTCCTCTCTCTCTCTCTTCTCTCTCGCTCCCCTTCCCCCCTCCCTTCCACTCTCTCTAAAAAGCAATGGAAAAAATATCCTCTGCTGAGGATTAACAACAACAAAACAAAAGTACGATCGATACAGTCAGTAGACCTTTTCTCAAAGGGACGGCCCTTAGTTCTACATCAGAAACTTGGTGTTGAAAGTTTTACAGCAAGTGGTAAGTGGCTTGACCACCAGGGAAACACATCATGGGATCCGTACTTTAAGGGCAGAGCGGCTAGCCTCTGCAACTCAGTGTTTTACTGAATTGTTCTTTATCAATAGAGCAAATTAGATTGGCAAAAACACTCCTGCAGTATTGAAACATGTCCAAGTTATAAGATGTTACCTTCAAAAAGAGTGATGCTAACTTAAAGCATCGATGGGGGGAAGCCCAGAGCAAGACTCAAAAGAGCTGCCTGCCACTCAGGACAGGCTACATAATTTCCAGAGCCCAATGAAAAATGAAAATATGAGGCCCCTGTGCAAGAATTAATAAGAATTTCAAGATGATGACAGCAGAGTATTGAACCAACTGTGGGGCCTGTCTGAGTACAGGGCCCCATGTGTCTGTACAGGTCACACGCCCATGAAGATGGCTCTGCCGCCACTTATTGTTACTAGCAGATCAGAGCTTTTAAAATTAGTCTAGCCTGTAGCAGTTTACTACCCTCATAAAAGTCAGCAGGGATGGAATGGACTTGGACTTGCTCAAAGGTGGTTTTGTCATTAATTTTACCTTCGATAAAGAAACACGTAAAGAATAAAATTGAGAAGCTCCTATCTTTTTTTTTTTAAATATCTTTATTGATTTCAGAGAGAGGAAAGGAGAGGGAGAGACAGAAACATTAATGATGAGAGAGTCATTGATCGAGCCCACAACCAGGCATGTGCCCTGACTGGGAACCGAACCCCGATCACCTAGATCCTAGGTTGACGCTCAACTGCTGAGCCACGCCTGGCCGGGCGAGAAGCTCCTATCTTTTTACATAACTTTTCTTTACATCCTAATCATTAGGAATTTGGAGGTCTTGTTTTTGGTGCCCCCCCCAAAGAATTATGTTCTTGATCCAATATATGAATCAAAGGATTCTGAAATGTTTAAATAGATCTCTTAGGCAAAAGGTTGAGTTCCATTTGGAAAAAAGTAGAAAACAAGAATACAGATCCCATAGGATATATCAAAGATATTGTTTGCCATGAGGCAATGCTGGAATGACATGAAATTGTTAAGGTAAAAAAGTAACACAGATTCTTGATGTCAAGACGATGGTAAAAACATGGGTTTTTACCTGAGCTCAGGCAAACTGAACATTCTGACAAGAAAGGAGGTCAACAGCAGTGGATTCGTGATGTTGACCTGCTGAAAAGTAAAATTTTAAATGCCGGAGAAATCACATGTAGCATGACACAGACAGATAAATCTCAGTAGGAAGAGGAAGTAGTGAGATCAAGTTAAAGAACGCACGTCAGTCACACGGGGGCTAGGGTGGCCCCTGCAATTTTACACTAGGTTGGAGAACCACAGAACCAGCAGTCAGTGACGTTGTAATCGTTAAAATCTAGAGGGACTATGCTGAGAAAAATCATACGTCTAAGCAACTGAAAATTACTGGTTTTATTACAGAAACATGGGATATTTTAAATGAAGATAGAATGATTATGGTATATGCCCATTTTTTGGTTTCTCACTTTGACGTTTTCTGTTAACCAACTAGTGACTCATTCAGCTGCTGCCACAGTAGGAGTCCTTGTACCAGCCCTGGTCAGGGGTTATTGAGTTACTTGAAAAGTCATTTATAAGTTCTTATCCTAAACATCTTTTTAAACTTAAAACATATAACGCATTAGTATAGGGCCATACGTATTGGCTAATTATCATTTCCTGAGCCGTTGTTTACAGTAACAATGCCAGCTTAGCTCCCAGTTTCTATTTCTTTAGTGTGGAAAGAGAAGTTATAGACATTTGCAAAACAAATTTGAGTGCAAAGTCTTCCTGGACTTTTAATGGTTTTGTTTGTTTGTTTGTTTTCTTTTTTCAACAGTTACCTTGCCCGCACACCACACCAGGTCAGCAGTTAGCTCATGGATTCTTTTGTTTTGTGTTTAACGACTCGCTTTTCATTGGATTTCCTCATGAGTTCAACTAGTAAAAACATACTTGAGAACTAACTTGGTAACTGGTGGGAGCGGAAAGGCATAGACATACTAGAGAGCAGAGCCCTAGCTTAGAGTTCACTGTATGTTATGAGCACCTGTCAGTATGTTTAAGAGGGAGTGGAGAATGTGGGTCAGTCTGGCTGGTTGGTAGGTGGAAATACTAGCTGGTCTCCCCCATGTTGCTTGGGGGTTTTTTTTAGGCAAATAAATCCACCCACTACCCACCTTGGAATATACCCCCAAAGAACTGTCTAAGGGAGAAATAGCATGAGTCACAAATCTTCCCATGTGACTTTCGATTTGTGGCTCACATTTGGAGTCCCTGCATTTTCATGGGCCGCTGTGCCTCAGTCCTGGCTTCTCCGCAGCTACCCTGTGGGTGATAGGAAGGCTCCCCAAAGGAATATCCTGTATGCCGTTGGTATTTTAGACCTTCCAAAACATGCTTTCCAAATTTGGAGAGGATCTCTTCATGTGTTGTGGGGACAGAACCAATTTTATTTGTGTAAATTATTATTAAGCTTTGTCACATAGAGAAGAAAAAAGATGAGGGCATTCATAGTGAGGAACCACTTTGACGCTCACCTCCCCTGGGCAGACAAAGGTTCTGTTTGTGATTCAGAGTGTTGGGGGGCACTTCTGTATATCTTGGTTTGTGGCATTATTTTCAGTTTTCACCAGAGACATTTCTATAGCATCAGTCTTTTAAAACAGAATATTAATAAAGGGTAGCAGGTTTCCTAGTATTTGTTGAACCTATTTGTTTTCCAAAAGGTCCATTCATTAAAGACTGGCTAAATCTAGTTACCCAGGAAGAAGTGATGATAGAGCCCCCTAGGGACAGAACACTCCTCAGCGTTCAGAAGGAAAGAGTGACTTATAGGATTGATTCCCCCCCCCCCCCATTTTAGTCTTCTGAATCTTTTTTTCTTTTTTCCAGGAGTTAAAAAAAAAAAAGAAAATGTTAAGGAAATTGATAAATTAACCTCTGCTAAATACTGAGCCCAGGTGGCCCCGTGGCCCTCCAGGGCTGAGCTGTTAGGGACCTCCAGGGAAGGAGGGAGGTGTCCAGGCACCCAGGGTGACAGAGGCCTCAGATGTGAGATTGGTCAGAGAGGAGGCTGGGCTGAGGTGGGCTCAGGGGCCTACCAGGTAACAGCCTTCCCTCCAGCCTTCACTTCCCTTGGCGATACCTTGGACCATAGCCGGGCCATTGGTTGGTTGCTGCACATGGATCACACGTGGGCACATGCACCCGGCTGTAGCATTTGAATCTTGTCTGTGATTTTACAGTCCCCGTGTGCTCCTGCTTGTACTCCCAGAGTCCCACGTGGCAAGCGGCAGAACGTGAGCAGGGGCCATGGCCTGCCTTACCTTTCCTTGTCTTCGCCGGTCTCTTCTCTCTTCTCTCTCGTCTTCTGTCTCTCTCCCTTCTTCCTGGGCCTCAGCAGGCCTGGTAAGAGGGCGCATAAAGGAACTCCTGGGTGTGCCCCAAGCATTTAGGAGCCCTGAGGCTGAGGGGTGACGAGGGCCGCCATCGCCCCTCCGTTCATTGGGAAACTTCCCTCTCACAAGACCCCGCTCTCCCCACGAATGGATGACTCACCCTCTGCGTGTTCTCTCTTCCTCTCCCTGTAGGGAATGTGACTGGAAACAGTAACTCCACGTTTATTTCCAGCGGGCAGGTGATGAATTTCAAGGGCGACATCATCGTGGTCTACGTCAGTCAGAACTCCCAGGAGGGCCCGGCGGGGCCCGGCGGTGGCGCTGCGGAGCCCGTGGGCCACCCGGTGCAGGAGGAGAGCCCGCCCTGCTGCGACTCCTTCGCGGGCCTGGGGCCGCGCTTCCCGGACACGTGCGGCGCCGCGGAGCCCGACAAGGCCTCGCGGCCGGTGCAGGAGCAGGGGGCGCAGCGCTGATAGCCCGGGACCCGCCGTGGCTCTCGGCGCCCCTCGGACCCGACGCCGGCGGACCAGCCGCGACTGCCCGGCCAGCAGCCCACCCTGCGCGCCCACGCGACGGGGGCCAAGTGCCCATGTGGCCGCGCGGGCCACGCTGGCCTCGAGCACCTGCGCCTGCACCTGCACCTGCACCTGCACCTGCACCTGGGCGGGGCGGGGCCGGGGGCGGGGGCGGGGCGCGGCCCAGGATCTGCGCCTTCTCGCAGCTCCAGTCGGTACATCTGCGCCCAAATTACCTGACATTCTCTACCCGCTGTGCCCTTCGTACAGTCGGGGGCTTTTTAAAAACGCAAGTGTGTTGTCACCATTCACTGGCATCCAGTCACATATCAACTCAAGTGCACGTTGCTCTAGTCGGTTGCCCCGCTTTTTTACCCCCTTTTATGGTTTTCCTCCCTCCCTCCCACTTCCCATCATCATTTCATCAGGAGCTTGTCCTTTTTTGACTTCTGTTTTTAATGGCAGGCCTGTTCTATTTGGGTCTGTGTTTTTCCCCCCTCCTGTATTTGTATTTCCCTTAATAACATTTTTCTTGATACTCCCCCCCTCCACCCCCACTTTTTCACTATTTAAGGATTTTTCTTTGCATTCTCCCAGGGGTGATGGTCTGTCTGTATTATCTGTTGCACCCCTTCTCACAAGTAAGTGCCTGTGTTTCGGTGATGGCTGCAGGCAGGGGCGGGGCGGGGGGGATCTGTACTAAGCACTTTTGGAAAAAGGCTAGAAATGTGAAGCCCGGAGGGAGGCTCAGGGAACAAGTGGAGGGGCTTTTAGTTTTTGAAAACATTTCTGTGTTCCCATTTTTCTAAAAGAGAGGAAAGGAGAAACCCCTTTTCTCCCTCTAAATGTTTTTACATTTTTGTCTGTCCTTAGGCAGAACTGAGTTGCAGTGTGTATCTTCCCCACATGTGCATCCCTGGGGGGAATTTGTTTACCTGGTCCAGCAGAGGCAGCCAGGTACTTCAGTAAATAAATCTCTAAAAATGCAGGCAGCTGCTTGGCATTCTTATGCTTGATGTCTCTCGGGAAAAGATGTGGGAGCTGAAAGGGCTCAGGGATAGCCTGCACACAGAGTGAAGAGAAGGCGCTAGGGAAGTTCAAGAAAGAATCATGTTGCAACGTTAATATGCATTTTCTTTCTCTAGACAGGAGGGGCCTAACTGTGTTTAGGCAGTAGGCCCCAGCTTCTTCCTAAATAACCGTGCATCTGTAATTCAACCTTGTAGAAGTGGAAAACGTTCCTGCTATTTTCCAGTGCATTTACATTAAAAACCAGCCTTCCTATTGTGAATCGAAGCAAATGTGTCATACAGGTGCTTTTCTCTTAGCATCAGCCCTCTTGTGAGGAAACATACGGTGTGAGTCAGGCTGAGTTGCTCCGTCTGTCCTGGTCAGTGAGTATTTGTTCTCAAATACTAGAGAAAAGTTAAAATGCCTAAAATTAATTTTGCAGGTCTAGTAGGCTCTCAGAGTGCTAACAGCAGACACTGTCCACACTCGGGTGGCCCAGCTGAAGGGAATGACCACTGATCGTTGGTTTCTCCCTGCTGGCTGAGGTTCTCTTGGAAATGCTGCAACAGTAGCAGTCAGTTTTGTTCATGGGGAAACAGAGGGCGGCTTTATAGTTTATGGGATTCCTTAGCCGACGTAAAAAATTACAAGAAATAACTGCATTGCCATGATGATTGGGAATTGACTGTCTGTTCTGCCCTTTTAGTTAACATTCATCCAAAGAGATGTTATAAAAATGGAAGAAACCATGATACCTTTTGAGATGCAACATATCAAACAAAGTATCATTCACAAAGTAGGATGCTGAGCTAAAAACCCAAGTTTCCACTCGGTGACTGTCAACATCCCTCTGATAGTACTCTACCTTTCTGTGCTTTCATTTTTCTTCCTACAAAAAGGCACTAATGATCGCTGTTGACACTCTCCCTACCCAGAGGTAACAAATTCAGCACCCTAAACAAATGTTTAGCACCATTTGTTTCGGGTGCTAAACAAATAAGAATCTACTTTCGGAAAAAGGCAGTACTCTCATTCCTCCCCCCACGGATCCCTCCTGATTCTATATTGACCCAAAGATAATTCGTGATGGAGAATGTATAGCAATTATTGGTCTGCATCTGCGTATTATAAAGATGTGTGTGACAAATGTATGAAATGAAGAAAATGATGAAAACTTGTTTGGGGGAATGTGATAAAGAGATTATTAAATGTATATTTGACCACAGAAGATTTTTTTTTCATGGTTTGCTTAAACAGGGCTCTTTGTAAAACAATGATCTGTCTTACTCCTGATCTCTGTGGTGGTAAATTTTGGTTATGTCGTGTCTTATTGGTGGAACCTTTGACAACTGAGTTGGGACAAAACATGACTTGCTTGCTTTGATGACATATATCTGCTGTTGATCTCATAAGAAAATTCTTTAAAACATAAAGTTGAAAGGGAAATGGAGTCCAGTAGTTCCTACCCATATTTAACTCAACTACCAGAAGAAAGAAAAAAATCTATTTTTCTCTCTCCCTGTAAGTGCAAAGAGCAGTTTGAATAATATTCTGTACTGGAACCTTCATATGGTGGAGGAGAGAAGGCTCTTGCTGTGAAACAAACTACCCAAAATTTAGTGGCTTAAAACACTACCACTTATTTAGTTCCTAAGTCCGTATTGGCTCAGCTTGGCTCTTCAGGCCTGGTTCTTCAGGCCTGGCGTGCTCCCACGTGCAGTCTGCAGGCAGGCGGGGGTCGGCTGGGCCTGACCGAGCCCTCTCCACATGGACCCTTATCCTCCCAGCAGGGGGCCTGACCTTGTGCTGATGGCAGGGTTCCAAGAGAGCAGGCAAAAACGTGCCAGGATTTTGGAGGCCTAGGCTCAAACTGGCACGCTGTTCTCTGCCACTCTCTGTTGACCAAAGTGAGACACAAGGGCAGCCCAGATTCAAGGGGTGGGAAGCAGAGCCCCACCTCTATGGGAAGCGTTGCACAGTGACAGTGGGAGAGAAGAAGATACAAGGAGGGGACAATGGGGCCCTTTTTGCCCTCTGTCTACCACAGGTGCATTGCTCAGAGTAAAATGGTGCAGGGCAGAGCTGTGCACCTAGGAGCAGGAGCGGAGCCTCCAGTAAGTGGTCCCTCCCGTGGCAGTGCAGAGTGTGGTGCACCCCTGCAACCTCGAGGCACATTCATGTTAAGTACTGAAATTCCTTCCAAAGCCAAGTGTTCGTGGTTGGGGAACTGGGTCTACGGTCCAGGTGCATTCTACTGGCAGTCGTTGAAAAGTGCCCGTATTTGCAAAATCGAGGATGCTGATGAGATACTTTTGGTAGGAAACCTGTTACATAAATGAAGGATGTCCTTTCACCCTTTATGCTGATTCAACAGACAAACGACATGGTTATACGCTTGGCAAAAAGGTGAGCTTCAGCCAGGGTGCTGTCCTTGGTGGAAGAGGTGGAATTTTGGAATGTTTGCTCTTAGACAATCTCTGATGGCACGTGGCTCCCCTTGGCCATCAGCTTCGGGGAGCTGTGGGGCGCGCTGGGAGCTGCGGAGAGGGGATGAAGCATCCAAAGCCCTAACGTTCGATGGGTGAGTCGTCATTTTTATTGAGTGTGCTTTTGAATCTTGGGCCCTGGGCATCCCTGAGAAAGGAGATGAGATAGCTAGAGAGTCCTTGGGAGTCTAGGGATGTCCTAGAGAAGGAGGAAAGACCATGGGCATTGCTCTGCTCCGGGGCACCAGGCAAGGCTGCTTGGAGAGGGTGGAATTCCTAACCCCCCGAGGCTGTGCTGTGAACAGACTACCCTGCAACTACTAAAGCCTCACAAAAAAGAAGTGGGGACCTGAAACTGGCCTGTGGTGGGGCCAGCAGCAGGCACAAGCATGTCAGGTGATATGACTGAAGCCAAGCCCGCAGGTGCAGGGGGCCACAAATGCTGCAAACCCTGGACTGACATTCCCACATCTGTATCCCTGATGTCTCTCTCAGTTGGGGAAGGGTAAAACATTGGCCACTAGCTTAGAAAAGGGGGCATTATAGGCCCAAGCCCCGTTGGGAGGGGACTGGAGCCCAGTAAAAGCTTCCACTGTGACCCAGGCTCTCGATTTCTCTTGAGCAGGGGTAACCCCGGAAACAAGGCTACATGGTCTGTAAAGTCACCGTAACAACTACAGTTTAATGATGAGACTCTTATGAGTTGCCTTAATTGAGGCAGAGGCAGTAAAACATCTTACCCTAAAATAGGAAAGAAAGTTCATATTTATTGGCTTTTATCACCCTTTTATTTTAATGGCAAGGAAACCATGAAAAGAAAATACATCTTTAAAATCTTTAAAAGAGCTTTTTTCTAAATACTGTATTAGTGGAAAAATAAACCCAAGAAAAGATATGTTTTCTAATTGGAAGCCGCGACAAGAAGCCACATGTAAGGCTCTGCTCCTAAAAAGTTGGGGGGAAAGCGGATTATTAAATAAGCATTCTTTGTGTGTCTTCCTTTTCAAAATACGATTTTTATTAAGCAGAGCTGGCTATGGTTCAAAAGGTAAAGGAAGACAGGAGTAATTCCTGATGACATAGCATTTAGCCATAAAAAAGGAAATCCTGCCGTTTGCAAACACATGGATGGACCTTGAGGGTGTGTGCTGAGTGATGGATAGGAGGGAGCCCTCTGGGGTGAAATCACACAGAGATGGACAAAGATCTCACTTAAATGTAGAATCTAAAACAGCCAAAGTCATGGAAACAGCATATTGGTGGGGGCTGAGATGGGGGAAATGGGGCGTGTTGGTCAAAGGGGACACACTCCTAGTTACAAGTGTGAGAGAACTAGCTGCTCCCCTCCTCACCAGCACCTGGCATTGTCCACAAACTGACTCTAAAAACAGTTACAGATAGTTGCTAAGGTTGCGGAGTTTGTTTGATTTGTTTTGTTTTGTTTTCCAAAAGCAAGGCTTTCATAGGCTTTAGATCTAGCCAAAGAAGTTACTAATGAAGTATTCTTGTGGGTAATTGCACTCTTAAATTATGGCTTTTCCCCCCTCTCATTATTTAATTAAACCTTTTACAGCCAACATCCTTGAAGCTCAAGCTGTAAGTAGGACAGCATTTGGCCCTGTGCTCAGGAGGTATTTTTAAAAATTGAAATGAGGTGGTATTTTCTGTAAAAGGAAGCTTTCTACTTCCTCCATGCTGTTTTGGAAAGAACGTGAGGATTCCTGTGTCCTGGGGAAAAACAAAGCCATAATTAGAACAATGGCCACCTTGGACTGTTCTCATTTCTCTTGCAGGAAATCTCTCTCTCTCTGTCTCTCTCTCTGTCTCTCTCTCTGTCTCTCTCTCTGTCTCTCTCTACACACACGCACACACACACACACACACACACATGCCATCTATAGACACACACAGATTATCTCCTTCCAGAATTATATGCAATCAGTTTAGAATACTGAGTTGCTCCAGTTCCCTTCACTGCCCCAGCCAACTGATTCCCTCCCCAGTCAATCCAGGCATGCTACAAACATGATAAATAATTAGCACTAGTCCAAATGGAACATAGAGAACTGTCATCACAATGCTTATATAAATCAGTATCAAGACAAATACAGCTTCAAGTATTCCCCATATTTGGAGAGTGGAATCTGTAGGTCTTCATTATCCTAGGAAACAATAAAATGAAGATGTGTCAGCCGCAGGTGACAGGGAAAGACTTGGAGGAAAGGCACCTGGGCAGGACTCTCCCTCCCTCCCTGGCCTGCTTCCCAGCAGCCGTCCATAAGCCAAGTGAACAGTATTCATAAAATTAGCCCATCACAAATGGAACGCAGAGGCTTCCGTGAGGATTGAGCTAATCGTCTCTGAGAGAATCGTTGAATGCTTGAATTACTAGGCAGACAAGTGTAGTAGTTTAGTTTCGCTAGAAGGGCTTCTAGAGGTGTCTCTCGAGGTCTTTGGGCCAATTGTCAGTCAGGTCCTGACTCTGAACTACCAACAACAAATGCATTTGTAGTATTTGTGTATCCCCAATATTGCATGGGGCATGCAGATACTCAATTTTATCTGCAAATGCAGATACTCAAATTTATCTGCAATGCAAATTTAACCGGACATCCTATATTTTTATTTGCTAGACCTAGTAACGCTGGCCCTCATTCTGCTTTCTGGCCACACGATGGAGATGACAGGATCCTGCCGTTTATTCTTCCTTATTAGATCACTGCAAAAAGATTTCTTCTTGTTGAGTATTTTGGGTGGTGGAGTGAGGAGGAAGGGCTCTAGGGGAAGCACCAGGTGAGGACAGTACATGTGGGAAAATGACAAGCATTTTCTCTTTCAGGATCATGTGATTGGGGCTGGAAAATGCCAGGCCGGCCAGGTCGATTTCCATGTGGCCCATGTATCTAGTTTAGAGATTTCCAAAGTTTGTTATTGTGGAGCCCTGACCCCTGACCCTGAGCTATTTCAGGGACAGACAACTTTAGGAAATGCTACGGGAGTCTGGGTGCACATTAGACCATGGAAGGTCTTGAGAAAACCCATAGGAAAGACTGCCGTTGATTTTCTGGAACAAAGACATGCCAGTCTCTCTGAAGACATGAGTTGGAGCCCCTGCCTGTGGAAGGACCAGAAACCCAGTCTTTTTTCAGGTTCACTTCCAAGACTCTTTATAGAAACTTCATGCCCTGTTTACATATTTGTGTTTATTTTGAGGCCTCAGAAATGGAGCTCACGTCATCTATAAATTCTTAGAGGTTTGCTCTTTGGGTTGGAGTGTACTCCATCTACCTGCCGTCCCCTCTTGCCACTTTGTCACCTGCTTGCCTAAGCTTCTGGGCTCTCCCATATTGATTTGCTCAAGCATAGACTCTAGTCTGCTTCTTAATGCCCCTTTTCCAGGACAGAAGAGACAGTGTCATCTCTACCCCCCACCCTCCCATCAGTAGCATGCTGGTAGATGTTTAACAACTGGTGGGAGGGGGCTGATTCAGAGTGTTGGCACTTCCCCTGGTGTAAATACTCTCACCGTGGCTGATTTCAAGCTGCCAACCTAGATGGCATCAAATGGGAATTGGGCAGAGAGGCACAGTAGCACACCCTCTACAGTATTTCTACCAACCAACACATTAGACCTCAAAAATATAGATAATAATAATGTAGCAATGTAAGTATGAAGTGATGAGCTTTAGTATTTATTAACTTTGTGTTTAATATAATGTATTTAATTGTAAGTTCACATTATTTAATTTTTAATGATGGCCCTGTTTAGCAACCAGCTGGCAAAGTCCCTGAGAATTTATATAATCATCTATTGCAAGTCCATGCAGCTAGCTCCAGCTTCAGGGTCCCGTCCCCTCTGCCTTCAGCCTGCATCCAGATTGCACCGCCTGTAACTCCCAACGCCTACTCACTTCTCCCATCCCTACCCAAGCAAAGGAATGCACTTGAAACCATTTTTGTCCTACCCAGATTCCAGGCCCGATTGCTTCCCCCAAAACCACTCTGCAGATTAATAAAAACAGATTTTTACATTATTATAGAAGTCCCTTTATCTTGAGCCCATTATTTCAAAACAAGATATTTACTCTACTTTGCATAAACAAAAACAACCAGTCTATTTCCCCCAAAGCAAAAGAATCAGCTGCTCCCAAATGTGATTTATAGCTTCTAGCTGGAAGTCAGCACAGTGGAGAACCATTGCAGCTTTGGAATTTGGGGGTCATTTCCCCCCAGGATTTCAATGACTTCGGGACCAAATCCTAGCTTGGGCTCCAAGTTTCTCACTTGGGCACTCGGTTCCTCAATTGCTATTGAAGAAAGGCTTTTCCCAGGTATGTGGAGTATGGGAGGTGCTGTGGGTTGAATTGCTTCCCCCCCAAAATATGTTGAAGTCCTAGCCCCTGGTACCTGTAAATGTCACCTTATTTTGAGGTCTTGTCTTCCCGTTGTGGACTGTACCACTCCGAAGAACCTAGAAGCGTGCACAGGAGTAAGCAGATCCCTCTCCATCACCACCCTCGGAGTGTTCTGTTCTGATCCCAACTGATCCTTGATTTATGTGTAACCCGTGCAAATGTGAATTCACTTCTACTCCAAGGTTTGTCAGTAGCCATGGTAACCCTCCTTCCCAAATAAACCACTTCCTGATGGGACCTGAGATTTCCAGAAGTCTCAGGAATTAAAGCAGTTTACCTTGGAAATTCTTAATTCAGTTGATTTTTGTCTCATAGCAGGTGTTCTATAAATACTTGATTTTTGATCACTTTCTCAGTCCCCATAAATGTTTACACCATGTTAAAGGGGATGCGTAGAGAAATGATATAATTATTGCCAACTAATTATGCTAATTGCTCAAGCATGATGGAATTGGTGAAAGGAGGGGTGAGGCCCATTCATCCATGTCAGGTACTGCTCTGGCTGGTGTGTGGACAGGACAGGGCTCCCCCTTCATACTCACAGGCTGCAAAAATAGGACATTAACAGGCAAGAATTTCACTTGTTGGGAGAAATCTACGTCCTGTATCCTTTATGTTAATCGGGCTTTGTTTTATCTTCCTAGAGTAATATTTTATATTTCTAAGGGATATGAAAAATACCCTCTACTTTTCTCATAAAAGCGTCAGGCAGTCATCTGGTTAAAGGCAAGTGTATCTGTCTCCCACTGCTGATGTAACAAATGGCCACCAACTTAGCTGCTTAAAACACGAATGGATTCTCTTACAGCTCAGGTGAGACATCTGAAACAGGTGTCACTGGGATAAAATCAAGATGTTGGCAGTTGCCCCTGGAGGCCCCAGGAGAATGTCTCTGCCTTTTTCAGCTCCTGGAGGCAGCCCCATTTTTGGCTCAAGACCTTCATTCATCTTCAGAGCCAGCAATCGCATCGGCCCCACCTGGCCTTCTGTTGCTCCATCTCCTCTGACTGCCCCGCTTCCCTCTTTTACTTGTAAGGACCTTCATGGTGACACTGTGCCCACCTGGACAATCAGGATGATCTCCCCATCTCCAGATCTTTAATTGCATCTGCAAAGTCCTCTCTGCCATGTGAGGTGCTATATTTCTATGTTCCAGGGATTAGGACACAGACAAGGAAACTTTGGCCCAGAATCTGCCTTGACTGCCGAGGTCAGCTGGCACCCATACCTGCGTGTCCCTCTCTCCTGCGTCCATGACATGCCCACCTTTTTGCCCTGACTTTGGCCTCTTAATCGACTGAGAGATACACTTGACTACTAGAGCCATCTGTCTTCCGTTTTGGATACTGGAAAATATTAAATTTCAAAAATGTCAAGTTGGAAGGTTATTTCATAATTGATGATCTGGCCATCTCAGTATATTTTCTCAACTGTAATTGTCAGGGCTCCACAATCGCTTCTGCCCAAATCTCTTCAATGCCACACTGGTCGTCTTTCTGAATGTTAATTTAAATTCATAAAGCATGCTGGCACCTTCCTGCATAAGATGATGGGTAATAATTCAGCTAGCCAGGCGAGCACGTGCTATAATGTCAAACCGGGGCCAGGAATATTCAGCTGTGATCTTTTAGAAAATTCTAGGGGTCTGAGCAAAGCTTTTTAAGAGTTCCATCTTAAAGGGAAAAAGTCCCAGAAATATCCTCTATGGGGCTTCCCTGGGAGCTGCCTGGCAGTAACGATGCCTCTATTTCACTAACCAAAATACATTTCAAGGGGGATTTAATTGAATAGTCTAAAGTTATGTCTTGGGAGAGGAGGGTTTGTCTCCCTCCCCCGACTATCACCTGGAGAAGGCAATTTCTGTGGTCAGGGCTGCCTTATTAGGGATTCTCTGGCATAGACAGAAACAGGAAAAAGGAAGTCCTCGCTGTGAGCACCTTACCTTCTCCTGGGACTGTGGATTCTCCACTCTAGACTGAAACCCGCATCAGCTACCAATTTATTTGAATATCAAGCGACGAAGACATTGAAATCAGTTATGTTGGCTGTAGTGATTGAGGTGTGCCAAGTCAACTGTGGCATACCATGGCTACTTGTAAGCGTGGCTGCCACCATCTCTTTATCACAACCGATACCCTCATTAATAACCAAACTCGTCCCTGAGCCTGCCTGATCGCCAGCCTCCAGGCCTCCAGCAAGTGCATCTCCTTCAGCTCTCTTGAGCGTTCCTGCGTTTTCCTCCAGATGCTGACAATTTTTCACTCGTCACTATGACCGAGAAAAGGAAATAGAATGTATACAACGTAAAATTGACAAAAACGTCAGAGAGGCCGCCACTTAAAAAATGAAGCTTGGTGTTCCATAGGTGTTGACAATGTTAACAATAAGTTCAACCTCTGACAAGAACAGATGCAGAGATGGTTTGTGCGACGTCAACAGGAGTTCAGTTCTGAAGGCTCAGGAAGGAGGTCAGCTCAGCTAGGGTACCTTTGGAAAATCAGATATGCCATTCAAATCAGAGGGGCAACCCTCCCCCTTAGAGCTCTCCTACAGAACTTTCTGAGGTGATGGGAGTGTACTCTTCAGTGGTTTTGTTGTTGTTGTTGTACTTTCAGAGTTGTGCAAGCATCACCAGGACCTAGTTTAGAACATTTTCATCACCGCCCCGAAACACAAACCTGACATCCATTAACAGCCACTCAATTTCCTGCAACCCACACCCCAGCCCTAGGCAAGCACTAGTCTTTCTGACTCTGCAGATGTCCCTGTTCTGGACAGTTCATACAAGGGAGTGAACATGAAATGATACAATATGCAGTCCTTTGTGGCCGTCTTCCTTCACCTAGCATCATGTTTTTAAAGTTCATTAATGTTCTAGTGTGTATCTATACCTCTTTCATTTTTTGGCCAATATTATTTCATTGTGTGGACATGCCATGGTTTTTTGCTGTTCTTTTATTTAGATGACATTTGTATATATGTCTAACTCTTCAGTGTGGCTAGACCACATTTGTTATCCATTTTCCAGTGGATGAACATTTGGGGTGATCCCACTTTGGGGCTAAGTGTAATGTTGTGAATGTTCATGCGCAGTGTTTGTGTGGACACCGAGTGACTTGCTGGATTTAAGGAAGAAACGCATGTCTGTACTCTCAGTACCAAGTGCAGCTGTACAAATGCAGTAAGTCATCAACTTCTTCCTCAGCATCGGCCCCCCATCAATTTTCCTGTTTTGCAGTTGGAAGGGACCTTCGCTGTCAGCTGGCTATGCTCTTGGTCAGGTGACCGTCCACTCAGCTCCTGGTCATGATGTGATGTTATCCAACTCACATTTCTCCATCTTGTGTACGTGATACCACGAGAGCCTTGGCCAAAATCCACATCCATGAGCTCTCTGCCCCCCCCACCCCCCCATTGGCTAATCTAACACTGATCCTGAAAATGGGAAAATGTGGTTAGTTTGGCACCACATTTGTTCCTGGGGCTCATGCCTAAGGCTGAAAAATGACTGCTTAATGATAGATTCTGATCTTTAGCCGGGAATGGACACTTACTTGTCCCAGATCCCACCTCTCCCCTTCTTCCTAAAGACTCCACATGTGTCATTTCTCTCTCATTGCTCTGGTTCTTCAGGCTGCACCCCTGCAATAGCTCCTAGCCTGGAGCAGGTCAGCTCTCCCGCCCCCTGCACTCAGGGTGTTAAAGCTGTAGGGCTCCTCCCCCTCTGGGTTTCACATCTCTAAGCTTATTTTTATTTTGCACTCCCGAGTAGAAAGATCGTTTTCCGTGATACGGAAACAAAAGCATTATTGAGGAGTTCTGAGTACTTCTGAGTGGTTCTGGAGCCCTTCCGGGTGGTATTTACACTACACTCTCCCTGGGGCCTGTGAGGTGTCTTCCTTGTTCCTTGGCTCCAATAGATCAACAGAGCCCTCTGCGTGGCCACAGCATTTCTCACAAGCCCTGAACTCTGCAGTGACACCCTTTTAATAGGCTTAGGCTTCCTGACACCCTTCCTAAAGGCCCAGGCTCCTCTTGGATGGATGGCCATAGAGAAGCCACTCAAGGAGCACGTGCCTGTGGGCACTGTCTTAGGATAATCTGTGCGTGGGGAGGATGCCCTGGTTTCTCTTTCCCTCGGTCCCAGGGATCAGCTGGCTGCTGCCACCTGCTTTCCCCCAGGCTTCTTTCTCCCACTTGGACACTGCAAGAAGGAACCCAGCTGTACACCTTGCTTGTTCCCCTTCAACTCTGAACAAGATTAGAAATACTTTTGAAGTCGTCCAAGGCAATTTAATGCAGGGAGGGCAGGAAAACAGTCAGAGGAGAGTATTTAAAAATAATAGGAAAACTGTAAGAAAACTTGTACATCCATTATAGTCATCCCTAGAGCCTGCTGTGACATGACTAATGGACACCTGCCCTTTCTCAGTAACCTCATGGGATCTGCAAGCCAGCTCTGCCCAAACCGTCCATCCCCATTTCAGTTGGAGCGACACTCGTGTTTTCCCGTCTTCCCTCTCCTTCTCTGTACCTTCCTGACTTAGATGACATATGCAAAGGTCAGACTATTTGGTCTGCAAAGCAGAAGTCCTCTCCAAATCCACAACTTTTTTTTCACCCCTATGCTTCTCCTCCCAGTGTGCCCACGAGTGGTCTGAGGGCTCGCCGAGCAGCTGTGCTGATTTCGAAGATGCCACTCCTCCCCAGGATCTTGCGGAATGCTATTAATACTCCATGTAACTGTGTGCGTGTGTGTGTGCGTGTGTGTGTGTGCGCGTGGCCAATTCTTGTTTTTCACAGTAGTGTGGTCTATGCAATCCCTGTGAACACCAACTGGTGAACCCTGAAATGTTGCTCCTGGGGGAAATACAGGGTGAGTGTCCTTCAAACATTTAGTCACATTTTCTTTCATCAACTGGTCAAGACATAACTTTGCTGTATGTGTGTTTCTGTTTAAAGACACCTTAGTTAATGCATGTTGTTAATTAGTTACACTGAACTCATGACAGCAACGCTGTCACTCATGCCTGAAGGGAGCCGATCTAACGTGTTCTTGGGAGGCACACCACAGCCTTCTCGAGCTTAGGAGCTCTAGACAGCGCTTCAGCACTGTGCTGAGCAGTGTCCTTCAAACTGACATCAACACAAAGCACCAATATGCGAAAACCGCGACACCAAATAGACGGTGAAAGGGACACTTGCTTACTGTCGGAGAGCAGGAGCAAGAAGGCAGAGCGCGGCCTTGTTCACCCTCAGCTGGGAACACGTCACGTCAGGGGAGGCAAAGTTTGGACTGCTCCGTGCATCTCAGCAGATGACCGAGGAAGCCGCACACCTGATGACGTTGGGGTTACAAATACGTATTAGTGAGTCTGAGAATTCGCAATTCAAAATCCATGAATGAGGATCAGCTCTATACTCACGTGCACACAAGCACTCACACATATACGCACACCCCTATGTACACACTCATACACACACACCAAATATAACTCCCAGGGCAGATCTCATCTGTCTGCGTCGCTCCTGCCGGTGCAGTCCCCATACGGTGCTCAGGACCTGGCACATGTCCGATGGGGTCAATCACGCCCTCACAGAGAGGCTACACTCCAACTGCCATCTACGCCAGGTACACAGTCCGTAGAGATTAGATGCAATTTTATAAAAGCTACCAAGGCCATTTTAAAGTTGCTCATCACATCTTCACCTTCATTAGATACATAATTGTTATTGATGTAATTCTTTATGAGTCAAAAAACACATCCATGTAGTTTCTAAGCCTATAGTGTCTATAGTATGTATATAAGTGGATTGTTGATCCAACCATCATCTGGAATCACTGTGGAGTGTTGTTGTTTTTCGTGGTTTTTTTTCCTTTTATTATTATTCTCCCCCCCCCCCCCCATTAATAAAGCCTAGAGGAGCACTGTGATGAACAGGGTAGTCCGTAGGCTCAGCTCTGTGTGTTCTGACTCATTAGTAATCTGGTTCTCTTTGCGTAGCCATTTGGGTTTCGGGAGCTTAAAGAGGGGAGCCGTGTTCACTATGCATTTCGTAAGAGTTCAAGGTCTCTTGGAGGAGAGAAAATAGGGATGTCTCCGCCTAGTGATCAAAAGCAAAATCTGGAAACGTTGAAATGGGTTTGAACCGTTAAGTATTGGTTAATGCACCAAAACCCTGCCCTTTTCTTGTGAGTCACAGGTTAGGGAGATGAGAAAGAATTAGATTGGTCCAGGAAAATCTGCCAAGATTACTACAGAAAGTGTTTTAAAGATAGTACAGTGTGAGCTTTGGAATCATAAGTTCGAATCTAAATTCCAGCTCTATCAATAAAGAGCTATGTGATTTGGGACACGAGACTTAGTTAACCACGTCTCAGCTTCAACTGTAAAATGGGAATAATAGTATTTATAGCACATTTATTTAATAATTAAGAAAATAATGCATATGAACCAATTAGCACAGGGTTTGGCACATAGAAGGCAGGCAGTGGCAGGAATCATTATTACTTAACGTCCGTTTGGAAGGAGGGACAAAGTAGTTCCTATAAAGGCAGCATTTGAATCACACACATGCATGTGTTACCAGTGAGAAGGCAACATGGATTGTAAAAATGTAAGAGATGAGAGTGTGATAGGTTTTAGTGCAATAGGACCTATTAAATTATCTATCAAATAAATAAATAAGGAGTTCTAGATAATTTGAGAAGAAAGTTCCTGTGTATTTCAGGTTGACTCTCCATGTCAACGGAAATGCACAGATAGTGTTAAACAGGCCATATTTAGTTCTTCTATGCCCACTAAAAATAAAGGGCAGTAAGCTAGTGACAAATATAAACTACAAGATATCCCAAATAACTAATAAGCCCTCATTGCCTTTTTAAGGAAATAGCACGTCTTTGAAATATATTTCTAATCCTATCAAAACAATGGCCAGTGTTTGGTATCATGGTCTTGTGCACTGTTGCCCACAAAGCCTGGCGTAACAGGGGAGTGGATGGACGTGGGAACTCAGGGAAACAACCAGCGTCGTTGGAGCTCCCCTGCTTCCGTATCTCCCACACCTTGAAACTAGTTGGTCTTGTGTTTTTTTGCCTGAGCTCTCTTTTGGGTTGAGTGTGTTCCCCAAAAGCTATGTTGAACTGCTCACCCCCAGTACCTGTGAAGGTGACCTTATCTGGAAGTCGGATCTGTGCGGGTGTAATCAAGATGTCAGGAAGGTGAGGTCATCCTGGAGGTGGGTGGCCCTCATCCGGTCCGACTGGGGTCCTATGAGAAGAGCAGAAGAGACACTCAGTGGAGTGCCACATGAAGACACAGGCACCCACGCAGGGACCCAGGGAGAGCACCGTGCTGTGCTGGGGGGAGACACTGGGTGATTGTCCACAAGCTGAAGAACGCCAGGCACTGCCGGCAGCTCCAGAAGCTGGGAGGGAGGCATAGATTCTGACCTAGCGCCTTCAGGGAGCTCCTGGCCCTGCTGACACCTTGATCTGGGGCCTCCAGCCTCCAGCACTGGGAGAGAAGACATTTCTGTTGTTTTAAGCCACCAGTCTGTGGTAGTTTGTTAAATGCACTATTCCTACCAAACAACTTCCAGGGTGCTGGGCGGTGGGTGTTGATCTAAGCAGTTTTTAGTTCCCTGAAACTCTGACCGTATAAAATCATGGCAAGCTGCCTCTACACAGAAGGGATGAATGGATTGAAATCTTTTGTGTTCAGGCCACACTGAGCAGCAGGTGACAGGGGAAGGACTGAAACATTTAGGATTTTGCACCATGCTGCCCGCCTGGCTGGGGAAGAGACATGAGTTTTCCTCTCTGGGTGGCTGAGCCAGCTTCTGAAGCCTGGGGTTCCAGGTCATGTGCCCACTTCTGCTTTCACAGGATGACATTTATTTAATCTGTCCATGCCTGAACTTGGATGGAAATTTCCAGGACATTTGCCTTGTTCCCTCCTCTCCTTCCCCGCGTCTTTCCCAGCCGCCCAGGGACTCGTCCCCGCGGGTGTAACAGATCCACTCTGCCCTCTCCACGCAAGAGTAGATGGAATTCCAGCTATGAGGCTGGGAGACGGCCTCGCTCAATTAGTGCCCGCCCTGCTTAAATCCACGGTATCTTAACGGGGCTTATTTGGATTTAGGAAATGCCCGACCATCCTGTTGACACAGCGCCTAAAATAAGAAGCAAATGCCAGGCCCCTTACGCAAAGGGACTCTGTTGGCAGCATAATGCCTGTAGTTGGGGACAACTCCGCTAGATGGAGCCCCACTGAAGCCTGGGCCCAGGGTCCCTGCATTGCCTCTGAGCTCCGGCAGTTTCGGGGAGCAATCCGGAACGGGTGAGATCTTTAGAAGGCAGACCTAAATTGCTCTGGCGTTACTTATCCTTAACGTTTGACATAATCCCCAGGTAAGGCGGATCCTCCGACCGCCTGCCTCATTAGCAGCCTCGTTCAGGATCAAGTTCCTCCCTCCCTCCCTTGGGGGGTCAGGATCAACACAACCAAACCACAGAGGCAGGTGGAGGCGAACAGAAGGAGGCTCTCGGGGCTCTGGGGCCTTAGCACCGGAGGCACCTGGATTAGGTATCCTGGTGCCCAGCACGGAGGTGGCTGGGGTGGGCAGCATCTCATCAGTGGATGCCATCTGTTGCTGGGCTGACTGAGCAGATGACCACACACACACAAAAATGACCGCTTTGTGCCCACGAGCATCCTCTGGAACACTCAGAGAGTGACCAGCTGAGCGGGATGAGATGGTTTGACGTGACAGGGTTAAGTGCATTCCAGTTGGACAGAAGGAAGGACCTTTCGCCAACTTCCCCCATCAGGATCGCTATCAGTATTTGAACTTGGGAGAACAGGCGGACATCAGGCTAAAAACAAAAGGGACTGAACAGTATGAGACCCTGAGAGGAGCTCTCCGGCCAGCACACTGTGCACCTTGAAAGAGGCTTCCCCTTTGATCGGTGATAGAAGAGTTTGCTTTTCTAAGTGACAAAGGTCCCATTCAACACTGGCTTCATGACACCCTCCTGATCCTCAGTTTCCTCAAGTGTGAGTCAGGCAAAATAGTTCTTTCCTTGTGGTGCCGTGAGGAGGCTTGGCAAGAAAACATGAAAATTCCTAGCAAAGGGTTGAGCACCTAGTAGGTCTTCAAGAAATAACCTCAATAAATAACTCCTTCCCTCCCCGCCGCTCTTCCGAGAACTCCGGAGGAAAGGGGCTTATAAACACCAGAGATTGACATAATTATTACACACGAATCACCAAAGCAAAGCCACTAAACACCTTGGTGCAGATTTTTGCCATAGACTCAGCCGGCACAAACCCCGCCGTCTCCACCTCCCCCAGTTTCAGTGTTGGTTGTCGGTTTGTGAACGGTGGGGAAGGGAGCCCGAGGCTCCCGGCTGCCCTCCACTTTGCCAGCTGAATGGCTCTGAGGAAGGGCCCAAAAGACAAAGCCAAGCGCTGACGTCCCCCAGTGACCTGGGCGCTGGGGCCTTGATGGTGGCTGCGCTTTCTGAGCCACCCCCTGGACATTGGGAAATAGATGAAGCTGATATCGGGTGCTTTCAATTTCTTCCCTATGTACCTTTCTTGCCTCTCTCATCAAAGTTGCAGGCTCCCAATTTCTTCCCGTTTCTCCCCTAGCAAAACTTGATCTCAGGGAAAAAAACTGATTATCAGTAACTCTTAGCGAACAGACATTCTTACACTGCTCTTCTCTAGACAGCTTTGCCCCCATTTCCTTACCATCAGGAAGGTGGTGGGAGTGTTCTGGAAGGCAGGGGTCTTCAGGTGTCCCTGAGATCACTCCAAAGGACACCTCTGCCCCTCACCCTAGCTAAGCTGTTGGAAGCATGAACTCATTTCAGAAGCCCCTCCTTGGAACAGCTGGGTACTTGCTACTGGAATTCCTGAAAAATAGCAGCAAATATCCATGAATAAATATTGCAAATGAAATACAGAATACTTGGCATTTAACGTGTTTTTAAAGCATTGTTTACCAATTTTCTTCCTCTTTGCCAACTAACTGTTAGATTGCCAAGCAGCTCTTAAAGATTTGGCCTGGCCCCACCTCTCAAATGATGACCCTGGCCCAAGGGAAGCAGGATCTGAATCCAAACAAGCCGCATGTGCCTTTATGCAGGGGTCGCTAATCCATCTCAGCTTTCGTTCTCAGGGAGCAGGGACAAAGTCCCACAGTCCTTCTCAATGCAATTATTTGAGAGTGGGCACCGAAATAAATCTGATTAGACCTTAATGTGGGTCCCTGGTGGGAGGGCCAAAGCCATCTACTGATTGTTAAGTTCTTTAAGACAGTACAGAGTAGGTCTTTCAAAAGAAACAACTGATCGCCCCTAAAATTCCTCCCAACTTCAACGATAGCTAATGCCTCAAATTCTGTCATTCCAACACCCATCCCTGGAGTCCAGAGCCTTGGCACCTACAGGGCAGACACGATACCAAGTCCTCTACACGTGTTTTCTCACGTGATTTTCATAATCTGCTTCTGTTCTCATTTTACATATAACACATAAAGGCTCAGAGAATGAGTTGCCCAAGGTCATACATCCAGGAAGCAGGCGGCAGAGCCAGGATTATCAAAACTAGGTCAGCTTTATCCCTAAGACTCTCGCTTTCTCCAGCGTGTCACAGACTTCAGCGGGTAGGGATCTGAGAAGGAGCCAGGGGGAGAGAGCGTGGGAGGCAGCGGAATTAAATTCCTGAAGGATAAGAGAGCAGGAGGAAGGCTTCAGGGCCAAAGATAAATCACCCACGTTTCAGTCCCGCCTCTGCTGGCCATGGGTTGGAATAAACCCTGAACGGAAGCTGCCGTTTTTCCCAGAATCAAGGTGCGTTCGACAGGACTCAGCAAGCTCTCCCTTTGATCAGCCGAGCAGCAGAGCGCGGATCTGCCGAGCGATAAAGACGCCGCAGCACGTAGGTACCAAAGCTGGCGCTGCTGTGGCAGTGACGTTATGCGCCGATGTTACACTCCGCGTGCAAGCGAGGGCAGAACCTCCCGGAATGCTCTGCCTGCTCAAGGTGGCCCGAGAAGTCACACCTGGAGTGGATTCTTTCAACAGCTCCCCTACCACACAACAAAGTTAGTTTTAGTCATAATCATGAAATTAAAGAAACAACAGCAGGGCAAGAAATGCAAATAATGAACTTTCCCTTTTATTAAACTTCAACTATATAGTCGTGGCAGTTAAATAAATAAATGAGTAAGTAAGTAGATGAGCCCATCGTTGCCACCAAAGGGAAAAAGTAAATACTTTTAAATGCCTTTTTTGTTTGTTTGTTTTTTAAGAAAAGGGGGAAACCTTTTGCCTACATGTTCGTAACACATAGAACGTGGCAGTTTGTTTTTGAGATTCTTTTGCAAATTTGTTGATTTCATCAGAATTGATCTTTCTTGAATAGTCACATGCACTAGGCAGCAGAGCCAGGTGTGTCGATCTATCATCGCGGAGGTGATGGAGGAATATTTGTCACCCACTGTAATTTCTGCAGCAGGAGACATGTAAGTAGTTAGGGAGAGTCTTACGCGTGCAGTGAAATCTGGCAGAGACCCGTATCAATCCGTGTCAGCAAATTCCAGAAACAGCAAGACAGCCCACGCCTTTGTTTCTTCACCATCCATGCAGTTGCAACTTTTTTTCACACACACAAAGAAACAGCACCAGGAAACTTATCACAAATTTCGATTGCATTTGAGTCTCAAGTTTTTCTTCTGCAAAAATCAGAGGATTGGCTAAATGACCAGCAAACGGGGACTTACTTGAACCATTGCTTTCTTGTCTGGCTCCTGGTGAAAGGGGCTCAAGTTTCAAACACAGCCCTTTTCATTTCACCTGGCGGTGCGAGACCAGCACCTTGGGTCAGCATTTCTTCTTTGAACTTGATTCTCTTTTCTAGGTACTTGTCCATTTCCCCACTTTATTGATCGATCGATCGATCGATTGATTGTTATGGAAATAACAGCACTCTCCACAATTCCATTGCACTGGTCTTTGAGGGAAAGATCAGGTACCTTGTTCAAGGTGGATTCCGACAGTTTGCAAATACTTTCTTAAGGTTCCATAGAACAACGGACTTGAGGTCCCCGAAGTTTGTCCCTCTGTCCCCAGTCGCTCCCACTGTTTACCTCTCATGCACCGTTTGGAAACAAAAGCACGTAGCTGAGTACTTGTGAGCAGATGGCCAAATTAACTTCCACATGGAATATGATATTTATAAGGGGTAAACAATAAGAATGCGCTAGTTTAGGCTTAAATGTATATAAGGTTAAATTCAACAGTAACCACAGTGGTTCGAATTTCGACCGAAGGAATATTATATCCCTTCCTTATTTAGAACTGCCAGTGCAAGGCGAAAATAAAAGGCAGATCAATTCCTAGGTGGTTTTATTAACGTTGTAAAATTCTTACAGACGATGCCCCCTCCCTTTATTCCTGCACGAGCCAGGCTGCTCCCACTACCTACTTTTCACCCACAATCCTTAACTAGAAAATTCACTGGCCTTGACCCTGGGGGTTAGATCTCAGGAACATCCTCTTTTGCTCCCATGACCCCATCACTTGTTACTGTGGAGCTGGCTTCAGTATACAGGATTTAAACAATGTAAAAACTGAAACCCCCTGGGTGATTTTCTCCCACTCAAGCTACCACCCGTTTACCTGGGAAGAGGCCCACGGATATGAGTCCAGCTCCATCTCTCTAGTCTCAAGGCCCAGCTCTCAAGGGCAGCAATGCAGCCTCCTTGCCTTCCTGTACACTCTCTCCTCCCTGCCTCTGGAAAGAACCCCAGGTTCTTGTCCCTTTTCAGCTGCTATTTAGCTTTGGGACCCTGGCAAAAATGACTTTCTCTCTGCTTCCTGAGTAATTCCTAAAACCCCTTCTAACATCCTCAGGGGCTGGCTGTGAGGTCAAATGACCTTGGCCACCAGCCTGGGCTCCTGCAAATGGTGCCTATTCAGTGCAAGTCAGCTCTTGGCATGGCGTCTCTCACACTCACCCTTGGACCCAGGGGCACCGCTGACTTATCAGATGGTTATGTTTTCTTGTTTGGCATCTTCAGAACGGTTGGGCCCTGGAGACTTTCAGATGTCTCTTTTTAATCAGAGCCAGATTTCGTGGGCAGTGCCTTCCTAGTGCCAACATTCTTATTTGTCATGGCACTGCCCTCAGAATGTGCAGGAATAATTTCTAAAAGGCAACCCCTGCTCTGTCCCGGGCCCACACTTCTGCTCCATCTATGCCTCACACCAACCTGTGATGGAAGATAAGGGCAGGATCATTCCCATTTTAGAGATGGGAAAACTGAGATGCCAAGGGTTGAAATACATCACCCATGGTGGTGCCTGCAGCTGCCCTTAGGGGCAGAACTGGGACTAAAACCCTCCCACCCAATTTCTTATTCACTCACCCACCCCTACTTGCCTCTAATCATTATACATTAAATATCAAGGTGTCATTAGAATATAAAAAAAGTAATCAGAGTACAGAAATAGCTTATTTCTATATTTCCGTATATTTTTATATCAGGACGTAAAAATCTGTTACTTATATCTGGTAACTACATATTTAGGAAAGAGTCCCCCAAAAGGTATATGCCGGGGATGACAAATTTGCAGCACGTGTCCTGATGGTTTCTGGGGATGTCTGTGGCAGATGGTGGCTTTATAATGATTCTCTTCCCACTTAGCACAGGTGCACCGCAGAATCTTTCCTAGCACAGCTCTCTGCCCAGCCACAGAGTTCACACAAGATTTCCACTAGTGGGCCAAACTGGATTTGCCATCCCTGCTAGCAGTTTTAGGCTGATTATTCTAAGAAATGTGACAAGAGTGAAATTCGGGTGTTTGCAGGCTGCTCCCTGGTGTACTTTCTCCTTTCTGCACCCATACTTCCCCCTAACCCCCGAACAGGAGCCAGGGGTCAGCTAATTGTCAGGAAGTGGATAATCATGGTTTGAAACAGAAGTTACACACCTCAGAGATATCAAACATTTGCAGGAATGAATGACAGCAAGTTATTATGGAAATGATCCTTTTACAAGGCACTTCCTCGGCCTTGCAGAATTGCAGAAATCCCTGGGCAGGCATTCTTTGTAAAGACCCCACACCCAGATGATCCTAAGTGCCCCACGCCCTTGAGAATCACAGCTGAGGAAATGATCTCTTGGAGATTCTCAAAGGACTGAGCCTTGAAGATGGAGTCCAATTGCTTAGATATTGGAAATGTGAGCCATAGGAGTGAGTGTGAAGGAGATACTTTGAGCACCAGCTATGGTCTGTATCCCTGTCATGACATCCACTCTCCCTGTCCTTTCAGGTCAGTCCCACCGTCAACATTAGGTAACTCCAGAATTAAGGACATGCAAGGAACCTGGAGCCCTGTGCTGGGTTGAATAATATTCCCCCCAAATTTCATGTCCACCCAAACCTCAAAATGTATTAAGATAAGGATTGAGATGAGATCATACTGGATTCAGCTGGCCTTAAATCCACTGAGAGTGTCCTTATAAGAGACACACAAGGACACACAGAAGCTCACAGAAGGCAAGTGACACTGGAAACAGATCAGACGGATGTAGTCACAGCCAGGGAGAGCCCAAGATTGTGGGCAAATGCCAGAAGGCAGGGAGAGGCAAGAAAGGGTTCCCCCTACAACCTTGATTTGCACTTCTGGCCTCTAAAATTGTGAGAAAATACATTTCTGTTATTTTAAGTCTCCCAGTTTGCGGTAATTTGTTGCAGTAGTCCTAGGGCATGAATACGCTTTCTAGTGAGAATGTCGGCTCCTAGTTCTTTACTCAGGCTCTGCTCTTGGGAGAGAGCAAATCCAAACCAAGACAGTAGATATATACAGGGTGTCCCCGAAAAATGTATACACACACTCGGATTAATTATAAAAGCAGTGTTAAAATACATTCATTTTCAAAACAGCTATCAGCTGTTAAAGTATGTATACATTTTGGGGGCGGGGACACCCTGTATATCCTCATATTTATAACTGCTGGTGACAAAACTGTGCCTCAGTTTCAGAAATAGGGTCACAAAAACATTAAAACATGGGATTTTTTTTTTTTGTAAGCAATGGTTACAGTGAGAAGGACCATGGGGGGCATGAAGGGTGGGGGAATAATCTTTTCCTTGACACCCTGGCTAAACAGATCTCTAACAGGCTTAATCCCCAGGTGCTTTATTTCTCTTATATGGTCATTGGTTGTGAAGATACAGTTAATCAGGGCATTTTGCCCAAGAAAACTGCTTTAACAATGAGTAGCTCAGAAGACAATACCAAGGTACTTCTCTTTCTCTTATTTGATATATTTTTCAAGGTAATATTTCTTTTTTAAAAAATATGTTTTTATTGCCCGGCCAGGCATGGCTCAGTGGTTGAGCATCGATCGACCTAGGATCCAGGAGATCGCAGTTCGATTCCCAGTCAGGGCTCAATATCCAGCAGGGGGTGGACAGGAGGCAGCCGATCGATGACTCTATCTCATCATGGATGTTTCTATCTCTCTCTCCCTCTCCCTTCCTCTCTCTGAAATCAATAAAAATATATTTAAAATTAAAAAAATTTTTAAAAATATGTTTTTACTGATTTTTTTAGAGACAGAGGAAGGGAGAGGAGGACTGGAGAGATAGAAACATCAGTGCATCGATCGGCTGCCTCCTGCACGCCCCCGACTGGGAATCGAACCGATGCCCTCTTGGTTCATGAGTCGATGCTCAAACACAGAGCCACACTGGCCAGGCTCAAGGTAATAAGCCATACTATTTATTTTTTCCAGTTTTTAAACACGCTCTGGCCAGTGTTATTAAAGCAAAATTTCGCATGGTTTCCTTTTCACCATCTGTCCTGGCATGCTTCCAACGATGTCAGAATCACCTGGATGATTAACAGCCAGTGTGCATACTCCTTAGTGCTTCCCACGCCCTGTGCCCGGTGGGTATCCCTGCCCGGGAGTGATGGACGACAGTCTTGGCCAACGCACTGCAGTGCCCTGCTCAGATTCCCTCAAGGCGGGGCAGGTGCTGGCGAGGATGACCAGTTCCACTCTGCCTTGTCTGCTCGCCCTCAGAATCTGCTTGTACGCCAGAATGTACTGTCCACTCTCCATAACCAGTCGGAGCCTAGAGTTGATTGGCTCCAGCGACGTTTTCATCTTCTTTGCGGCCACCGTCTTCCTGCCTCTGGTGTGGGATGGCCCTCCTTCCCCCAGAAGGCCGGGGAGCAAGACAGGCTATTTGTTACTATTTTTTGAGAGCTCCTGGGTGTGACCCATATTTCATCTTCGGGGAGGAAGAGCCTCAGGCCTTGCCTTTTCTTTAATTTGCAGTTGTTACTGAAAATAATACAAAAGCATTAGCAACCTACACTGTGTTTTCATAAACTTAAAAACCAGCAGGCCAATAGTCCTTCGCAAAAGAAAAATACCTTATCCAGTCAAGAAGTATCCTCATTAATGCTGATTTAAATCTCCGTGGCATTGTCTATTCCCTTTTGGTTGATGGGAGAAGGGCTCTTTTCAGAGCCCTGGTCGTTTCCAGACAGAACAATCGCCTGGTCTCCTCTGCTCCCAGCCAGCCCAGGCTGGTGTCTGAAAACATCAGGAATGGAGGGATCAGCAGAAGCAAACAGGAAGGGGGACAGACAGAACATCCGACTGCAGCATCCTTGTGTCCTTGGGTGTCCTGCATCTCCCCCACCTTCTTCCCGGGGACAAAGCCCCCTTGTGTCCCGCTCATCCGCCCCTTTGCTCCTGGTATCTCTCTAAGGATGACTCAGAGGCTCTGCTGAGCCAAGGGATTTGGGCATGGCTGCGCTTCCATCTCCCGAGCAATCCCCTGCGGCCAGAGGAAGGCCCGGGTGAGTGAGACGAGAAGGCAGGAGGCCTCCAGCTACAGGCATCCACGAACGGTGGCAGTTTCTGCCATGCTCCCCCCAGAGCCGGTGCCCCAGGCGGGGTGAAATCTTGGGACTGCTCACCCCTCCCTCCCGTAGGCTCCGCCGCCCATCCCAGGGACAGAAGGGGCTCCACAGAAGCTCCAACGTGGCTGAACTCCTGCTACCTGCCAGCAGGGGTTCCCAGAAGGGTGATTTTGTACAGGAGTCCCCGCTCATCCACTGGTTCACTTTCCTCGGTTTCAGTGACCCGGGGTCAACCACCACGGTCTGAAAAATATTAAATGGAAAATTCCAGAAATAAGCCATTCATAAGTTTTAAACTGCAGGCCCCTCTGAGTAGCGGGATGAAATCACTCATGGTCTGCTCTGTCCCGCCGAGACACGGTTCATCCGTTTGTCCAGGGTCTCCACTTGGCAACCCTCTCAGCGACCGGAGGGACTGTCTTGGTATCACAGTGCTGTGTTCGAGTCACCCTCATTTACTTAACACAGGCCCCAAAGCCCAGGAGCAGTGATGCTGGCAGGCCCGATGCTCCACAGAGAGGCTGTAAAGTGCTCCCTTTATGTGAAAAGGTGAAAGTTCTCAACTTAGTAAGGAAAGAAAAAAAATCCTATGCTGAGGTTGCTAAGATCGACAGTAAGAACGAATTTTCTACCGTGAAACTGTGAAAAAAGAAATTCCTGCTAGTTTTGCTGTGGCACCTCAAACTGCAAAAAGTATGGCCACAGTGCATGATGAATGCTTAGTTAAGGTGGAAAAGGCATCAGATTTGTAGGGGGAAGACCGAACAGAAAACCTGTTCTGATTGATGGTAACGGGTAGACCAGAAAGCATTGAGCCCATACAAAGACTTCAGCAAGGGATCCCCTGAAACGAGTGACACCAAGCCATTTACTGCGAGGGGGGGACGGTTACACAGATTCAGGACTATGTTTGTCACAAGAAGAAGAGAGAGTACAGAGCAGTAAGAAAGTTAGACACATTCACATAACTTATTACTGTATATTGTTTTAATTGTTCTATTGGTATTGGCTACTGCGGTTAATCTCTTACTGTGCCTAATTTATAACTTACACTTTATCATAGGTGTGTATATCTAGGGAAGACACAGCATCTATAGACAGGGTTTGGTACTATCCGTGGTTTCAGGCACCCACTGGGGGCCTTGGAAAGTATCCTGTTAGATAAGGGAGGACTCCTGTATTCTCAAGACGTGCACCAAACATATGCTTTATTTTCATGATTCCTGAACCATATTTTGATAAACTGGAGTGATTTGTGGGATATATTCCAAATAGAGGTTAACTCCACCCCACACCACTTTCCTGGGCGTCACATGTACCAGGATGCTGTGTGGAAATTCAGTCACTCCAGAAGGGCGGTACCTTCCAAAAGTCAGGAGCTGCCTGGGAAACTGCCATAATGCAGGGTGGGGACATGGCTCGGGAGCCCCAGGGGGCAGTGACCACAGCCTGGTCTAGATCTAGAGATAGCTCTTCTACTAACTAGCTCTCAGGTAAGGAAATACCCCTCTCTTGGTCTCTCGTTAGCTCACCTGCAGGATGGGCAGGTTGTCCTCTGTGGTGAACCAGGTCCCATCTATCCCCAACATTTCCTGATCTTGAAACACACGGAACACCCAGATTATCCTCAGACCACTGGTCAGATGCCCACTGGTTCTCTTGGATGGTTCCAAACTTTTCCTAGCCCTGGTAAATGAAAAAGAAGATGACATAGCCGGCTGGTCTCTCCTTCCCAAATAGTAAGCTTGGAAAACAGCCCCCTTCCCTGAGGGGTGGAGAAAACGAATCAGTTAGGAATAAGGGGGTGACAGTTCAGGTCAGGAAAGAATTTACAAGGGGGACCTGCAGGAGGCTGTTAAAGAAGAGGCCTGCAGATTGTCTCTCCATAAATCGTCACAAAGCTGTAGAGGCAAACCAGTAATCACGTTGTCTGCTACATGCTGCAGCGTCAACTGCAGCTGGGAAGGGGCGGGCAGAGAAAATGCTATCCTCGGCACCCAATTACGCTATAATGACTGTTTAAATTTTATTGAATAAATAATTATCTCTGTGGGTTTAACAAAAAACAAAACACAGCACAACACCCACTAGTCATCTGTCTGTGGTAGGCTTAAATATACATTTAACACTGGTTTTTTTAATTCAGTGCCCTGATTCAGAGGAAGGCCTGAGCTATTCATACCGCCAGGGGGTAAATGATAGTTTGTTTGGTAAATTAGGTTTTTGTTTTCCTCTCTTATTAGAATCTTTGTTTTCGGTTTTTAATTTGTCTGGAACCAAAGGCAAGAACGGAGTGGAACGTGCAGGTGGCTCCTCGTGGCCTCCGTGAGGACTGGGTGTGTGTTGCAGGAGGGAGCGCAAGCCCAGTGGGGTGTCCGGTGGCCCAGTTCACAAGGATCCAAGAGGTACACGAATATTGTTTAGAACAGGAAGGGAGGCAGACAGCAGAGCTTTGGACACACTGATTTGCATTTAAAAGGGTAGTTAGCAAGCCCTCTTTTATAATGTCTGCGCTGGCCTGAAAACAAAGGACAATACTTGCAGATGCAATGAGGAGGGAAGAGGGAGAGGTGGGCAGGATGTTCCCTTCTGATGACAGGAAGCCAAAGCTGTATGTGCCAAATCAGCGGGCAGTCCTCTGTAATTAAAAAATGAAGACATGGGTCATCTCTGGGGTGCTGGCCTCTGAGGTCAGATGTCCTCTTCTGGAGTCTCCCTCGGTCATGACTACATCTAAATTTTCTTGCTCACTCGGCTCAGGCTTAGGGAGTTGAAATCGCCGTGGGTGGAAATGGCAGTGCTTATGGGGGGCCTGGGGCTGAATAGTGGAGCTCTCCTGACGTTGGGAGACTCCGGCAGAGGATGCCAGAGAACTCAGAGTGGGGATCCCTTGGTGAATATGGAAAATATATGTATTGTCATGCTGTGGACAAGTTTGGATAAGGCTGAGCCATTTGGTGGAACTTTTGTGAACATTTTGGGCAACATATGAATTTCTTCACCATCGGGCACCCCTTCCTCAAGAACCCTTTTGTCTTGGTTTGCTACTAAGCCTAGTTTCTCATGGAAAAAGAAGAAAAAATATGTATATTGTGTTTGCTTCATCTTTGTTGGCTAAGTCATCTTGTTCTAATTAAAAATATATATATATATGTATATATATATATATATATACATATATATATATCTTTATTGATTTCAGAGAGAGGAAAGGAGAGGGATAGAGAGATAGAAACACCAATGATGAGTCATTGATCGGGCACTCCCTGCACGCCCCCGGCTGGGGATCGAGCCCACAACCCGGGCACTTGCCCGGACTGGGAATCGAACCCCGATCACCTGGATCCTAGGTCGACGCTCAACCGCTGAGCCACGCCCAGCTGGCCGGTCATCTTGTCCTAGCTTGAATCGCCTGGGAGCATTAATTGGTTGCTGTGGGTGCCCACCCAGGTGCCCATCACCTGGCCAGCACACCTGTTCCCCAGCTGCTTAGAGCTGGTTCCCTGGAGGGATGGCCTGGAACACGGGATCTGCCTTGCCTGTAACTGGCCAACCACTAGGGTACAATGACAAAGGTACAAAAGGCCAGTCCCCTTACTTCTAGATGGGACACCTCTGCCATGCAGTTAGCATTCCAGAGCTTTCTTTAAGTTGATTGACCTTAGGTCCTGATAATTCCCCGGAGAGATTTGTGTAAGAGGTTGTGGTGGCCTGGACAGAACATCACAGCCTTCTGGCTAGAACCCTGCATTTAGGCGTGGAGGCCCAATCTTCCCATTGGTGAGAGGGGTGCTGAGGATTGACTCAAGCTGAAGGTGGTGCCCGCCCTCCTTAACCAGCTCACCCTAACGTGCAGCTCTGTAGGACTATGCAGCTAGGAGTCGACTGAGGCAGCTGACATCAGGAAAACAGCACTGTCTCCAAGAAAGGGCATGCTATCAAAGCCAAAGCTTAAGGCAGTAATAACAACTTTGATTTATACCAAGAACTATTTGTACATAATTACTAAAATATTGATTGTACATCCAGCAATGGCTTAAATTAAAGACAAACCAAATCTGGCCACAGTGCCAAAAGAATCTTATTGCAAACAGACACCGTTTAGCTTTTTCCTGCAATAATCTGGTGGGATTTATAGAGCTCAGTTCAATGGATCTGTTATGTTTTCATGATTGTGGCTCATTGCTGTTCTTAAGGAGCTTCTGGGTGAAGGTATAAAACAGAAACCATGATACAATGTCAATTCTGTAAGTGCAGAGTGAGATAGAAACGGGGATGGGTTGCAAACAAATTCGACAGAAGGGGCAGGAAAAACATCAAAGAGGAAGGACTAGGGGGAGGAAAGGACTCCAGAAACAAGAGAAGAAAGTCCAGGTAAGACAGGATGGAAGGAACTGTAGAGATGGCTGGGAAGGCACATTTTATAATAAATTCAAATTTAAATTTATAACTACTAACTTCAGATGGGCCTTTAGGGTGTGATTGCTGCCTAGTATCACCCTTTAAGATCCTGAAAGACCTCCAGGACCCGCACCCCCCCTTATCTTTTAGACCCCCACCTTTCCACTCACATGGCTTCTTTGCCAAGGGATTGGATTTATCAAGTGTATCCCCTCCTCTGGGCCACTGTGCTTTCTGTTCCTTTTGCCCAAAATGCTTTTTTCCCGATATGTTCATGGGTTGCTTCTCTCTCCATCTCCTTCAGATCTTTACCCAAATGTTAACTTCTCAGTGAGTGAGGCCTTTTCTGTTCTTCCTCCTTAAAATACAGCTCTGCTCACACCCCTTTCCTGATTTACAGTTTTCAAAATATTACTCTATGTATTTTATTACTTGTTATAATCTATTTTGTAACCTATGTGCAGGCAGAGACTTTTGTCTATTTTGTTCACTGCTATATTCTGAGGGCCTAGAACAGTAGTCGCCTTGTGGTAAAATATTCAATAAATATTTGTTCAAGGAATAAATAAAATGACCTTTTCAACTATACCTAATTTGCTATTTTACCCACTCATGAAAGTGTTTGTTTTTTTTAACTTGTACAACTTTATTTTTCCCTTTTCCAATTTATGCCCCCCACCCCCCAAATCTTCCTGGTCATTTTTATAGTCTCTTATTGCTTGCTTATTTTTGTGATTTCTTTTTTTTTGGACTTTAAACTTTGGACACATTGTTATCTTATGTATTTCTGAGTCTGATCATTTCACTACCTGGAGGATGGGGGTGGATTCTGTGGTGCATCCTTCCTGCTGATTGTCACTCACGGTGGCCTATTTGCCTGTATTGTTCATGTCCTTGACTCTGAACTCATTGGCTGACCATAGTTTCCGGGAATCCTGAGGGCCTAAGATAAGGATGCTTTTATTCAGAGAGAACTTGAGTTTGCTTTTGCTGAGGGCCAGGGTCCTAATGCAAGAGTCCCCATTTTTGCTGCCCATTCATTAGGCTGTGGCCAGAGCCTTAGCCTAATCACTACAGTGCTGACCTTGGTGGTCAAGCTCAAGGCCGGGCTGCCTTCCATATGTGCTTGTTCCCCGATCTTCCCACTCCGGGTTCATCTCACTTTTTCCCCTCCTTATTTAACATGAGCTCAACAATGCAATAAAAAAGTCTATTTTCTACAGGGTTAGTTGCGGGCTAGTACACAATGCTGCTAGAATAAATCCAGGTTTTCCTTCAGCTCCCATGCATCTCCTGGTAGCTGTAAGCACTGTTTGGGGGGGGGAGGGTACTAGAGCTGTCTCGGGGCTCTTAGTCATCCCTCAAGCACAGTGCTTTGTAAATAGAAAGTGTCCATAGAGAACTCCTGGCTCGTTGCTTAATATTTACACATCAAATCAGGCAAATTCACATGCTTGCTAGTTGTGTTTTTTTAAGTCGACGCTCTAGTTGCAGGTGGTGTGGCCCTTTCTAACTACCAGAGTGGGCATCGTTCTCCAGGGCTCCCTCCCGACACTCAGGGATCAATGCCCTGTGGCCGGTACAGTCGCCCACCACCACCTCCAAGCCCAGCTTGGCCGCCTGGGCGCAGCTCCCCGAGGCCTGCTTGTTGGCCTCGTGTTCACTGCTTCTGGGCTGTGCTCGCACCTGCTGCCAGCGCGGAGTTATTTATATCAAACCCCAGCAGCCGGAGTGAGCTTTGCCGTGATCGCTCACATCCTCACTGCCTTGCCGCCCCAAGCACTTTGCAGGAGGTGTCCTCACAGGAAAGCCTGCCCTGCTGGGGAGGAGGGACTCCTGTTTCGGGGGACAGGGGCAGCTGCTCCGTCCATCTGCGTGGCTGATAAGGCGGCATCATTGGGATTGGGAGCCACTGCCTGGAGCGAGCCCAAAGAGGTCAAGACAGCTGAGCAACAGAAAATCACGCTGAAACTCCAGTCCTGGGGCTAGGAGAGCCCAGTGTTACTTGCTGTGTGTCAAAGCTTCCAGAAGAGGCAGTCATTGTTTAGAAGTCCCCGATCTTCCCACTCCCAGGCCTGCTCAGTGGGCTCTGCAGTGCTGAGACCCATGTGCACCCCCTCCGAACGACTGTCATCAGTGTCTCATTCTGGCTTGTAATCCATCAGCTCTCATTTTTTCAACCAATGTAACTTCATTCCAGCCAGCATTTCACAGTGAGACGCGGGTTAGAGCCAAACGAAGGCCTTCTGATGTTCTGGCAGGGCTCTAACTCAATTAACAAATTAACCTGAGTCTACAGGCACAGCTCTCTAAAGATACTAGATCACCTCTGACAGGGGTGAGGCGGGGAGGGTCAATAATCATTTTAAATGAAATTGAACAAATCATTGATAGGCAAAGCCACCCTCTTGTTGGTGCTTGCAGAAAGCAGCATAACACTGGGGAAAGGGCCAAAGAGAAGATTTATGGCTTTGCAGAATCTTGTGCTGAAAATAAATATTCAAATCAAATTTATTTATAAGTCACCCACTATACAATCATTATGTAGGGAAGCTGCTCCCCAGAAGCCTGCCCCATCCCATGGCCTCTGGGAAGGAGTTTCTGCCAGGGGAATATCAACATTGCACCACTAGACCAGTGTTGAAATTCAGCGGGTGCAGGGAGGTGGCAAGTGTAGGCGGTAAGTTTCAAAACACTCGTTTTGAAACACCCACTGTGCCTGGCATCACTGGATCTGCGTCAGGCAGAATCATCTTTGCTGTTTACAAATCCACAGAAGGTTATTCTGATTCTCACATTATAAGCAGACCGTTTCCAGTCCTAGAGGAGCAAAACTGGCTGCTTCCGCCCTTGTCTCCTTTTCTCTTAAATGCGGCGCTTGCCCCGGTGTGTGGCCACTGGTTAAAATAGTCCCTTTGCATGACAAGATTCCTTTCTCATTCTCTGAAGGTTGGTCATAATAAATGTTACAATTTGGATTTTGATTTAGGTTGTATCTGTTTCTTTCCTGTTCTCATGCCTTCAATATCCTATCCCCCCTTTTGATTATTGGCAATTGATCTCATTTCACCCAGAAAACGGAAGGAATCGGAAAAGAGCTTCTATGACCCACCTGCCCCAGTCTACTAGCCTCCCTGCACCTGTTCCCATCAGCTTCAGCTTCAGCCGTTACTCTAGTGGCCTGTCCTCCCATCGCCTCCCACCTACTCAAAAACTGCTCCTATGACTAACCGCTCTCTTTCTGGCTCTGGATCCTTCCCACAAGGATACAAACATGTGTCCTATTGCCAATCTTAAGAAACTCTCTTGACCCCACACTCCCCCCACCCCACCCCGGCCCTAGCCACAGCCTCATCCCTCTGCTTTCCTTTATATAGGGATGCTCTAATCAGGGCTGCCCCCACTTCCTTGTCTCCCATTCCATTCTGAACTCACTCGGATCAGCCTTTTGTTCCCACGACGACAGTGAAACCACTCTTGTCAACGTCACCCATGCCAAAGTCAATGTTGGTGGCCAGTGTCTGGGCTGAGGGCTGCGTCTCCGCCAGGCCAGCTCTGTGGAATGCTCTGGGGACACCCTTCCCTTCCTGTTCAGAAGCCCTTGCCCAAGCCTGGTTCTCCAGCCCTCTCAATATTGTTGCAGCCCTTTCAATAAATTCCCTTTGGGTTTAAATGAGCTAGAGCTGGTTTCTGAGGCGTGTAATAAAGAGCCCCGAGCTGATTCGCTGGGGGAGCTAGCCTGACACGGTTCTGAAGAGTCGTTCCTAAGATACAGCGATTTGGGAGACTTCCCGGGGCCCTGCACTGCCAGGGGGAGCAGTGGGGAGCGTTGTGGTTCCATCTGCTGATGGTGAAACAGTAGCCAGTTGCCACCATCCAGACGAGTCATTCCTTTCTCCCGATGCTGCCCCTTGGTGATGGCTTTGCGCTTTGGGAGTTGACCTAGATTCGTCTGTTCAGTGGCGCAAACCTGAAGGGGTTCACAGAAGCAGCATCAAAGGCCAATGAACGTGCAAAACCGCTAGAGCTCAGTAGTAATGAGGGGCATGCAAGCCAAAACCCCAAAGAGGAGCAGAACTGGGGCGGGCGCTGCTGGGTTGACGAGGCTGAGGGCGCTGGGAGCGCAGAGACTCAGCTCTCTCGGGGGGCAAACGGCACTACCCAGAAAGTTAGTGCCGTGCGCACCTTTGACCGCGGCTGTATAGAAACCCAAAGGAACTTGCGCAAGGTGATGCACAAGAATCTCCGTAGCATCGTTGTTTTCAATAACGAAAAACTAGAAACTGCCTAAATATTTATCATTAAAAACTTGGATAAATAAATGGCCTGCACCCACAAAGGAGTATTAGCGGCAAAAATGATTGAACTCAAGCTACCTGTTCAGCATGAATAAGTTTCATGGACATGATGGGAAACAAAAAAGCAAGGTTCAGAAGGAAGCATGTAGTATCCTAATAAAAGTTTTAATATATATATATATATATATATATACACACACACACAAATATATATACACATATATACATATGTGTGTGTGTGTGTGTGTGTGTGTGTGTATGGAAAGCAATGCTATATTTTGCTTAGGAATGCATACATATGTAGCAAAGTATAAAGAAACACTTGGGAATGATGAACACTAAATTATGAATAATTGTCATTTCGGGTATGGGGTGTGAAAGTGTGGAAGACAACGTAAATAATGAATAAGCAAAGTTCTATGAATAATGTTTTATTTAATAAGCTGGGTACACCTTTTCACAAATCTAAAAATATATTATAGTAAAATATTATAGTAAAAACTTAATGAAACAAAGGGATTAGGAAAGAAAGAGGGGTCAACTAGAGAGGTTTTCCCAGGTCACTCAGTGACACCTGTGGTCCTGCAAACACTGACTTTTCTAGAAGTGGCCTCTAGAATCAGCCTAGGCCCTGAACTGGCCAACATTTCCAGTACCATCACCCAGTTTCCTGGTTCATGAAATGATGATTCTGTTGATACTAAATACCTGCCTCCTGCAGCTCATATTACAAGATTTGTTGGGAGGAAAAGTGAGCAGCTAACAACCACTTTTCCCATTTCCTTCCTGCTGTGGATTGGGTTTATTTGGGGTAAAGTGGGTAGCTTGTTTCTGGCAATGCTTTCTTCTCTCTGAGATCTTCTTGGTCATGTTCACTAGCCTTCTCCAGCAGCGGTGGAAAAAATAACCAGAGCATTTGAATAAAAGAGGAGGGGTGCTGTTATTGTGGGCTTAGCGACACCTTTGTATCATAACAACGATGGGAAAGTTAGTTCCATATCCCCTGTACAACAGTACACTGGTTGTTGGCCTCCTACTCCACAAAGAACTGTCTACCCATACGTTCAATACAATACAAACAGCTGCAATACAAACGTAAGTCAACCCTATGATGTGGAAGGGACACAGGCATACACTTTCTGGAAATAAATTAGTAGTATTTATCAATACCTTTCAAATGTCCATGCCCTTTAACCCAGCAAGTCTACTTTTAGGGCACCAACCAAAGGAAATAATCAAATGTTATCAAACATGTATGCCCCCAAGCTATAAAACAAACCTAAAGTTCTCAAACAAGAGGACAGGTAATAAAAAGTATAGAAAATCTAAACAATGTAGGATGCTGCCACCATCAAGTATGATGTGAATAAGGGTTTTAAGTGACATGGAGAAATATTCATAATAGCACTTTAATTGGAACAAGCAGGATATCAAACTGGGATCTACAATACCAGCTCTGTTCTCTAAATTTATCTACCATCTGTCTGTCTACTCAGATACATAAGAGAACGTCAAAAGCATTAGCAGTAGTGGTCTCTGGGTAAAGAAAGGGATTACAGAATTTTAAAAATATATTTTCTCATTTTTCCAAAGTTGTATATGACTATGTATTACTTTAAAAAATTAGGGTAAAGGTTATGAAAAGAAAAGCACATTTGGATTGAGACATAGGTGTACCAAGTGGGTTAGAGAATGTTCTTCCACACCTCTCTGGGTCTCCTTGTCTCTGGCTGTAAGCAGAGGCAATGTCTCTTCCTTGCCCAGAGAGGAACACCTGAGCAGCAACTGGTCAATTGCTGGTGGCTCAGTGTGGAAAAGTCCGAGAGTTAAAAAACCCAGGAGGTCCCAGTTCGATTCCCGGTCAGGGCACATGCCCAGGTCGCGAGCTCAATCCCCAGTGGGGGCCACGCAGGAAGCAGCCGGTCAATGACTCTCTCATCAATCATGTTTCTATCTCTCTCTCCTTCTTCTTTCCTCTCTCCCTGAAATCAATAAAAATATATTTTAAAATAAAAATAAATAAATAAATAAAACCAAGGAAAAACAACAACACCTCCAAGGTGACCCCATGAGATTACCTCCAGGAGCTCAAACAGGTTACCTGGGTAAATACAAGGGAACAAAATCTCCCCATGCTCCTGCCAAGGGGAGGGGAAGGGAACCGTTTTGGAATAAGCTAGAGTACTCTGTTCTTTTTAACAAGACCTACCCTCAGGGGATGTTAGTTAACCAGAGTCTTACCTAACTAATCTGGGGGAAAGCACTTACCCAACTCCAGCCTGCTCTAGCCATCCTGGCCCCCATAAGGAGAAAGAATGAAACTAAGAAACACTTGTGAGGGTCACAGTCCAGAGGCACAGGCTCACTAAAAGACCAAGACCTATTGTGGGATTATAAGATGCTTCCCTTTGCCCCCACACCTCACCACATTATAGCCATGCACTGAATAACAGTCGGGCAATGACAGATCACGTATACAATGGTGGTCCCATAGGATTATGATGGAGTTGAAAAATTCCTATCGCCTAGTGACGTTGTAGCTGTCTCAATGCATTATACAAATATTTACCATCGTGTTACAATTGTCTACAGTGTTCAGTACTGTAACATGCTCTACAGGTGTGTAGCCTAGGAGCTATAGGGGAACATATTGTGTCATCCCAAAATATGTCTCTTTGCATTAGGATTTTTTTAGGCTGGCTAATTTTAAGAAACAGCAGACACGGGAGAAGCTCTGATTACCAAGTAGAAATTACCCTTTTGTAAAAGACATTTACACTTGTAAAGGTGTCTACCTCCCTGTACTAGGAAGAGGGGCATGACCTTATCTCTAGAAATTTTTATTGATGCAGAAGGCAGCGACTTCAATCTGCATAACAACCATAACCTTGTTTATTGTGCTTTTCCTGGTTACCTCCCATAACAGACTTCCCCCACCCCCAACATCTTCATTTGTCTTCAGCTAAAGATGGTATTTAAGGTGGTGGCTTCAGCCATTCGGTGAGTTACTCAGTTTTCCTGGGTCTCTCCCATGTAATCAGGAGGTGTACATGTTGTTAAACTTTGGTTTGTGATGTTTGCACAATGACGAAATCACCTAATAATGCATTTCTCAGAATATATCCCTGGTGTTAAGTGGCACTTGAGCCTTTTAAAGGTGTGTTTACATCAGTTACTTTAACCCAGCACATCATGTCTGGCTAGCAAGAAAAAAATTACAAGGCATACCAAAAGGCAAAAAACATAATTTGAAGAGACAGAGCAAGTATAGAACCAGACATGGCAGGGATATCAGACTAGGAATTTTAAACAACTATGATAAATAAGTTAAGGGCTCTAGTGTGGTAAAAGGAGACAGCATTCAAGAACAGATGGGCAATGTGAGCAGAGAGATGGAAATCCTAAGGAACAACAACAACAACAAAAAAATGCTAGAGATCAAAAACCCTGTAACAGACACAAAGAACTCCTCTGGAGGTCTTATTAGTAGACTGGATATGGCTGAGGAAAAAGATCTCTGAGCTACAGGATATATCAGTAGAATCTTCTGAAACTTAAAAGTAAAAAAAATGAAGACTGAAGAAAACACATAACAATATTCAAGGACTATGGAACAACTACAAAAGGTAAAGCACACGCATAATGGGACGCTGGGAAGAGAAGAGAGCGAGAAATGACTAAAATATTTGAAACAATAATAACTGAGAATTCTCCCCAAGTTAACGTCAGGCGCCAAACCACAGAACCAGGAAGCTCAGAGAACACCAAGCAGGATAAATGCAAAAAAAGAAAAAAAAAAAGAAAGAAAAGAAAAAGGAAAAAACCACCCTCATCTAGGCGTATCATTACAAATTATAGTCAAAAATTAAGAAGAAATCCCAACAGAAAGAAAAGGGGCAAAAACACCTTATCTAGAGGAACAAAAATAGGAATTTCATCTGACTTCTCAGAAACCATGCAAGCAAGATGAAAGTGAATTATTTTAAGTGGTGAAAGAAGAAACCATCAATATAGAATTCCGTAATCTGAAAAATTATCCTTCAAAAGAGAAAGAGAAGTAGACTTTCTCAGACAAACAAAAATTGAGTAACTTTGTTTCCAAGAGACCTGCCATGCAAGAAATAGGAAAGGAAGTTCTTAGAGAGCAGGAAAATGATCGAGGGCAGAAATGCGGATCGACATAAACGAAGGAAGAACAATGAAGAAGGAATAAGTGAAGATAAAATAAGTTTTTATTTAAAAAATTTTTAATTTATCTAAGATTTTGTTGAAGATAATAATAGTAACAATGTATCCAATTATCTATACTTATGTATATATTTTATGTACATTATTACTTACATACAAGGGAATGACAGCAGTGTCAAGGGTTGGGAGGAAGATTAGGGTTATTATGTTATTATAAGGTATTCACACTACCCATGAAATGGTCCAGTATTATTTGAAAGTGAATGTGGATTCATTGTAAATTATATTGCAAATTCTAGGGCAACCATTAAAAATTTTTTAAAAGAAATGTAGCTGATGTGCTAAGAGTGAAATGGAGTCATATAAAATATTTAAGTAAAACCGCAAAAGGGAGAAAAAGCGTGGAAGACAAAAATAAGACATAGATAAAGGGGGAACAAATAGAAAATAGTAACAAATATGGTAGATACTAACTGGGTGATATCAGTAATCGCTGGAACTATCCCTTCCTGATGGAGGTGAAGGAGTTGATTTTACCAAGCACTCTGAGCTCCCCAGCAGGATCTCAATGTTTGCCCCCCTCCAACGCACCTGAGGGCTCAGACACTCACCTCCAGGGCGCAGTGTATCGGAATCAGAGTGCGTGGTGGTGACTGGGGTGGGGGTGGAGGTCACCGTGCCAGCCTTCCAGGAGATTCCGGGATTCCCAACCACTCAAGGTGGGAGGGAGTGTGTGACCACCTTCTACTCAACGTCCTTCTTCAGAATTTTAGGCTCCAACCCGTGTGCACTATCTAGGGCAGGAAGAGTTGGCCTCATGGGTGTGCCTTTAGGACTCATAATCAACCCTTCCCCCCAAAACACCTTCCCCCTTGACCACCAAGGCCCAGAATTCCACTATGGACGTTCATTCATTGGGCTTAAAGCTGTGGTATCTGAAGTGTCAAGGTCATCTGTGGAAGGGGTTTAGACTGGTGAACTGTGAGATCTGGCACGAAGACGCCTTGATCCTGTGCTCCGACCCTTTAGTGTCAATTAATTTCAGATCATTTCTTGGAAGGAGGTTTGGAGAGAGGGTGAACTCAGGCCCTTGTAATCTGAGGAAGGAGGAATGAAAAAAGGGGGGCACACACCACGTTTGGGGTTCCTCACAAGCTGGCTTTTCTCCTCTTCAAGGGGTAGGGGGGCAGAGGAGGGAATCAATCTCATGATTTGAATTGAAAAAGTTGGAGAGCCTGAAACTGCAAAACAGGTATTAAGGAAAGGCCCACCTAGATGAGCGTTATGGGTTGAATTTTGTCTCCTAAAAATTCATATGTCAAAGCCCCAACTCCTAGAATATCAGAATATGACCTTATTTGGAAATAGGGTCATTAAGGATGTAATTAGTTAGGATGGGGTCCTACTGGAATAGGGAGGGGCCCTAATCCGATAGTGTCCTTATGAAAAGGGGACATTTGGAGACAGATGTGTACAAAGGGAGAACCCAGGCAAAGACTAGAATTATGCCTCCACAAGCAGGGAAGGACCAGACGCTAGAAGAGAGAGCTGGAGCAGAATTTTCCCCCATATCTTGAGGGGGAGCACGGCCCTGCCGACTTCTTGGTCTCAGACTTCTGGCCTCCAGAGCTGTGCGAGGGTCCATGTCCATGTTCTAAGCCACCTGGCACGAGGTAATTTGTTACAGCACCCCAAGGAAATCAATACAGTGAGCCTGCAAAAAATGTGGCCTGGTGAGAGAGGCAGGCCCATCACGCCCCAGAAGGGGTGCAGAGAGACTCCCCGGCTGCCTGCAGCCCCACAGGCCCTGGCCTGAGTCCATCGGAGCTCTGGGGGTCCCCTTTCAGAAGGGAATGCACCCCACAGTGGACAGGAAGGGTTAACAGAAACTCCTGTCATACGGGAGCACCGTTTATATAAGTGTCTGGTCCATCGTTATTACTGATGACACACCATCATACAAGTGACTCATAAAATAGGATATAAAAGGAGGGCAGTATCATTTTTAATCCCTTTAATGTAATGTACTAGGAAAATCCATCATGTTTTACAGCAGACGACTGAAAGCCACTCAGAAAGAGCGTCTTCTCCCTCCTGAAACTTGGCAGCAGATGGTTGGCTTTCCACAGTTTTCTGAAATCTTTGCATCTATTTTCTTTTCTTTTCTTTTTTTTTAAGCTTCTTCCTTAAAGAAGCAAACCAAACACTGGTAATGCAGGTGAGGTTGTCATTCTGCAGATGTTAGCGCTCGGACTTCATTGCCACATGAAAAGAGATTAAATGACCAGCTGGCCACCTGGAAGACAGGACCCAGGTCTCATTCCTTACTCATACTCAACAGTTACTCTCAGCTCTGCTGAGGCCCTCTAAAGGCTTCGCAAAGGGAATTGAAGCTTCACAGTGCCCCAAGGGATAGACATATTTCAGCTAAATTTGCAACACAGTAGTGTGAAAGGACATCCATATGGAGACAGAGCCGGTGGAGCCAGCTGGGCCACCCAGATGGGCCGGGCACCTGATTCAGTGCCTTCCCCCGCTTGGCCCCAGCAACCACACAGCAGGTGCTTGGTGCAAGTACATGAGGCATTCGCACCCGGGAATATGCTAAGTGTCCCTTTAAGGCTCATCCCCGGCCCTGACAAACCCACACTGGTCCTTCACTGCCCAAGCTCAGCCAGAGAGGCCGCGAAGCAGGTTCCGATGTCAACAGCGACCACACTGCCTGCAAGAGTACAGCCAGGGTGACAGTGTGGCGTGCGGCCACAGGCTGCCGAGATTGACGCCATCGGTATTATTTAGAAGGCTTCTGCTGCTGTGATGTGAGTGTCGCCAAGCTCACCCAGTGAGGAAATTGGATCTGTTCCAGGCAAACCTAAAATGCCAAAAACTAACAAACTGCCACCACCGAGGAGAGCAGTTAAAGCTACTAAAAAAAAAAAAAAAAAAAGGCTCTGGCCTTGTTAGTGTGTTATGGATTCAAATGGCAAAGCAGAGGAATGTTTCCAAAGAGTTTTTGATTCACGGATAAATAGTGGTTCCAAGAATCAGGCCTTTAAGCGTCCCAACTGAGAGAGCTTCCAATAAGAAATGTAATAAACTGACGCAGTTACGCAAAACCAGAGATTCTTTGGTGGTTTTCATTAGCCACCTCCTGCCACCTTTTGTGGCTGTGAAAATTGGCGAGAAGACCCCAGAGCAGTGTGCTTCACCCCCATCGACTCTGGGGACACTCACGTCTTGGTGGAGATGGCTCATGACGAGCCGTGCCCTCCACAGGCCCCTGTGCCTCGGCCAGTTGTCCTTCCTGCCTTCCGCTGTGGGATGCCTGCTGCTCTGAAGGACACGGGCTGTCCCTTCTGCAGGTGCCAGGTGTGCAATATAATTTCTTTTCTGCATTCCGTGAGCAATTTGTTGGGTGTCTACCGTGTGTCCAGTCCAAAGCTCAGTGAAAGACTTGGGTATGATCAGTCCTGGAAAATGTCTTATTTTACCCAGGCCCACCTGTTCATGTAGAAGCAGGCCTCGGGTTCAAATCCATTCACTTCCCGAGTTGTGGAAAGTGACAGCAAGAGATCAGATAGCAGTAGGTACTCTTTGTCCAAAGAGCTCTATTTCCAAATGTTTAGCTAAATGCTTCAGTTTCTGAGGAATGAGGGATAAGGGCATTGATAAGGTGCTTCCAAAAGAACCAACAGACTGACAATCCCAGCACAACATTCATTTCCAAATGCTAATGTGACACAGAGTCCCTCCTGGGAATGGATTTTATTGTGTGTTTTTTTATAAAACATTTTATTGTTTGAAATATTTGAAAAAAACATACCCAGAAATACGAATTTTTAAAAAATAATGCAAAATTCTCATCTTTTACAAACCAGTCATCTTACTTGCCTTATTTCCTACTAGCCTTTTTAAAAAATGTATTCATATTTTATACATAATTGCACAACATAGATGGAAATTTGCCCCATTTCTCCCATTTTGACCTTAAATCATAAGCATAAATCATAAACAAATTCCCCATTTTGACCTTAAATCATAAGCATCTATAAAGTTTTCATACTTATTCATGTTTACCGATTCAAGATATTCACCAATATCATAGACTTTAAAAAACGTCTAGTAAATGTGAAGCTATTTACCTACCAATATTTGCTGTTACAACGAGCTGTGACAGATCTTCATGTGTCTATTGTTTTACTCTCTGATGGAGTATTTCCTTAGGAAAATTCCCGGGATTAGGATTATTTGTCTAAAGGCCATTTTCATTTCATTTTATTGTTTTTACTAAATTGAAATGTGTTTGGCTTGAAAAATTTCACAACAGCTTTAGAGGTCATGGGAGCACGGAGCGTTACAAAACCAAGGCTGGTGATCCCAGTGCCTGCGCTGAGTCCGTTCAAGCTATACCACTCGGACAGGGACACACCCTGCCGACGACCTTTATGCACAAAGGAGAAAGCGAGACTTATATCTAAGACGACACAGACCTGGCATATAAATGACTAGACTAGAAAAGTGATCTTTTTGCCTTCACTGACTTTTTTTTTTCCTGCTGTTGTACAGCATGTTATGAAAATGGAGTTCCCAGTTTTCATTTGTGACTCATCAGAAAATCTTTTCAGCTACGTCCCGGGCCAGCTGTGGGCCTTGTAATAACAGGTGCTCAACCAATATTTGGGGAATTAAGTGAAAGGGAACTACATTTTTTTAAGGCTTCATTCCATTTCTGCAGTGGACATATAGCGTGTGCAAAATACAGACCACTGTGGTAAGCCCAGAGATTTGGGGCTTGTTTGTCACTGCCGCATAACCTGTGCTCTCTGTGCTAATTAATTAATTTATAGAAATATTCAGCTTGATTCTCTGAACTCAGAATCAAAAGCCAGACTCATTAAATACAGAAAAGCATAGCCCCACTGGTGCGGGAAATGGGGAGTGGGGATTTCCTCTTTAGCACTTAGGCTAGTTTTACTATGTTCTCCCAAGCCAGCAAAGAAAATTGCTCTGATTAACGAGTTCTTTCCTGAAAAAGGTATAGAACATTTCTAAATTAAAAACTAAAAAGAATTAGTGGGACACTCCATCTGGTTTTGAGTAATGTTTATTGTTTTACTGATTATAAAAATATATTCTTTGCAGAAAATATGAATGATGCAGAAAATTAAGAAGACTATACAGCTCATCTGTAATACTGCCACATAAAGAGAACCGCTGTGATTATTATGGTGAACCTCTATGCAGTCTTTTTCTGGAGCAGGGCTTGGCAAACCTTTTGGGCATAGGGCCAGGCAGTAAATGTTTTAGTCTCTGCAGGCCTTTGCTATTGCAACTACCCACCTCTGGCACAGTGAGCGAGCAGCCATGCACAGCACCTAATGAATGACCTTGGCTCTGTTCCCGTGAAACTGCATTTACAGAAGCAGGCAGTGGGCCTGATTTGATCCTGCCCGCAGTTTGCTGTCTCCCTGCTCTCGAGCCTTCAATGTGGAGAAGGGCAAGCATAGAGTCCCACATTGGCATTTCCCCTCCCTTCCTTGTCATTCTCATTGTCGTCACCCTACTGAAAGGATCTCATTTTGTCTTACCACACTCATCTGCCAACAGGCATTTACCAAAAAGCCTACTGCTATGCAGTGGAGCCTGGAGAGGGCAGGAACCCCTGCCCTCTTAGGGTTGCAGGCAGTAAGAAAATCATTACAAATATGTTCATAATGGCAAGTGTGCCCAGGGCAACTGGAGGCTCCCCTGGGAGCGTGTAACCAGAGGGTGTAACCTGATTGGAGGCTCGGGGCAGCTTCCATGGGAGTGTAGATGAAGCTGCAACTGGAATGAAGAGCTGGGGCTGCCTGGGCCGCGTGCTGGGAAGAGAGTTCCAGGGAGAGGGAACAGCAGACCTGCAGGCTGCAGTGTGGGGCAGCCCCGATGGCTGAGGAGCTGCAGGGAGGCCCACGCGGTCAGAGCACGGAGATACCATAGCCAGGGAGAGGAGCAGGCAGGGCTTTTACACCACTGGAAGCACTGGGAACTTGATCATGTGGGCGACAGGAAGCCACTTTAAGAGCTTTAAGCGGGGGCCCTAGCCGGTTTAGCTTAGTGGCTAGAGCATAGGCCTAAAGGGTCTCGGGTTCGATTCCGGTCAAGGGCACGTACCTCAGTTGCATGCTCAATCCGGGCCCGGGTCAGGGCGGATGTGGGAGGCAACCAATCGATGTGTCTCTCTCACATGAATTTTTTCTCTCTCTCTCTGAAAAGCAATGGAAAAAATATCCTCGGGTCAGGATTAAAAACCAAAAAAAAGGTTTTAAGCAGGGGACTCATGAGATCAGCGTTATTTCAGTGGGTCCTGAGCTCAGCGCCCACACCTGCAGCCTCTGGGAGGTCTCCCTGTCAGTCCTCTCTGTGCACGCTGCAGAGTAAGCTTTTGAGAACCTTCCCTTTGTCATGGCTCTGCTCAAACACCCTCACTAGCTCCCTCAAGGGTGTGAAATAAAGTCCAGACTCCTGGACTCGATTTACAGCTGCCCAATGCCCAATGTCCCCTTGCTTTTCTTCTCTCCAAACTAAGTCATTTGCGTTTCCCTGTACATATCCCCAGTGCTTTGGCTCAAGCTGTTTTTTCCATCTAGAATGTCCTTACTCTAAATTCCATAGCCTAGGCCCACTTTGAATGTAGTAGCTACCATGTCCCTTGTTCAGGTATTGCGTGAACGCCTGGCCACCCTCTCTCCTCAGGCTTCTGTAACGTAGTTACCTTCCCTTTGCCATCCACATCGCTGTGTGTCTTGTATGAGGGTCGTTTGTGCATTGATCTTATGCCCTCTCCTTGATAGTGTGAAGGAAGGGGACCGTGTCGCTTCACTAACAAGAACCGCTATTTGTGGAGCACTTAATCTATGGCAGGTGCTAAGTATTTTACACATTTTGTTTCATGTTTATGACAACATGGACGTCATGTGGTGCTAGTATTGCTATTTTGAAAATAACATTGAGTTATTTGCCCGATGCCATCGAGCAAATAAGAGATGATGCTAGGATTGGAACCCAGGTACACCTGACTCCAAAGGCTGTGCTCTTCTCTGCGGAAGTTTCCGTCACTGCTTAGTACTTACAGTGAGTTCTGGTTGGCAAACAGAATGGTAAGAGAAAGAACCGTTAGAAGTGCCTGCAGAACAATTCTGCCTAAAGCTTGCCTTTCCTTACGTGGCCCACTACGAATTTTCAACCCAGTAGGGGTAGTGAACCTCTCTTCGCAGTGAAGATGCTGATCCACAGAAAAAGATCCATCAATGTTATGGCTGCTAGGTTTAGCAAATAAAAATACAACACGCTCAGTTAAATGTGAAATTCAGATAAACGATGAATAATTTTTTCACATGTGTCCCAAATTCATTGCTTATCTGTTTCAAATTGAAGTAGCACTGCTATATTTTATCTGGCAATCCTAACCAACAACTCAAGGAAAAGTAAAAAAGAACTTCATTATTATGTCCAATAACAACAGTTTTATTTTTTTCTAAAACATTTAATTTCCAAAACTTAAACAATTTTAAAGCCTCAATGAGTAATGTGACAATTTGTTACTAACATTTTAATGAAAATAGTATTTGCGAAGAATGTTGAGACTTAAAATACAGAAATACCTATATATAAGAAAACGTGGAAAATAAAAATTACCTCCAGTCTTGCTCTCCAGAGGTGATCACTGTTAATCGATGGGGCATTTTCTTACAATTTGTATTTTAGCAGCATTCAGCTTGGGAAGTCAAAATGGCAACAACCTGAATGCAATGATGATTCTTAGGGAAAACGAGTAGTATTTCCCACTTATCTGCTTTTAAAGAGAAAAATAGAGGACGTGAGATTTTATGTGCGACAAATGCAGCACCACACCCCCTGGCCCACGCGGGCCTTATTCATGGAGACAGTGAGGGGAGAGGAGAAGCGAGGATGGTGAGAAGGGGGGGGGGGGTGGCAGGGGCAGAGAGGGGCAGGGACCCGCAGAGCAGAGAGGTGCCAACAGAAGGCCAGAGTAGGGAGGGGAAAGAAGCGCCAGTGCAGCAGGAGTCTGCAGGAGAGAAAGAATGGGGGAGAAACACAGGGAAGGAGAAGCTTCAGTTAGTTTATTTATCTGTAATCTGCTCCGGGCAAAAGGGAAATAAAGTGGAAACAGTGGGAGAGAGACTCAAGTTAGACAACAGGGAAGGTGCCGAACTCAAGTCCTGGGAGCCCAGGTACAGAGGCTGAAGTGGAGTCTTTTTGTTTTTAAATATTTTTAATGGAAGCATAACATGTGCTAAAGCGCACAAATCATAAATGCACATCGACAAATTCTGACGAAGTAAACACAGTAGTGGAGCCTCTACTCAGAACAGGAAATCAGGCCTTTTAAGCACCCCGAAATCTTCCCGTTTATGCCTTATTCTCCCAATAATGACCCCGCTGAAGGTAGCCACTATCCTGATTTCTACATAATAGATTAGTTTTGCTCACCTGTTTTTGAACCTTATAAATACATTTATATATAAATTAAATGAGATGACACCATAGGTATTCTCTGGGATCTGTTTCTTTGGCTCAATATTATGCTTGTGAGATATGTCAGTGTTGCTGTGAAGGGCAACATGTCATTTTCATTCTTATCACAATTTTCCTTTGCATGAGTGTTCAACAATTCATTTATTCCTTTGACTTGTATAGACATTTCTCCAAAGAAAATACATAAATGGCCAAGAGGCACATGAAAAGATGCTCAGCATCATTAGTCAATACAAAAATGTAAGTCAAAACCACAAAGAGATACCACTTCATACCAGCCAGGATGGGTATTATAAAAAAATAAAATAAAAACAAAACAGAAAATAACAAGTGTTGGTGAGCATGTGGAGAAATCGACACCCTCGGACACTGCTGAAATGTAAATCGGTGCAGCCTCTGTGGAAAACAGTGCGGCGGATCCTCAAAAAGGTAAACATAGAATTGCCATAGGGTCCAGAAATTCCAGTCCCAGGTATGTACTCAGAATAATTGAAAAAAAGTATCCAAACAAATATTTGTACATGAATGTTCATAGCAGTATTCGCAAGAGGCAGAAACAACTCGAATGCCTGCCAATCAGCGGATGGGTAAACAAAATGTGGCATGTCTATACATGGGAATCTATTCAGCCATCAAAGAGCTGTGGTTGCACAAGTCTGTGAATGTACTAAAAACGTTGAGTTCTAACTTTAAAAACTTATACCGAGGACAAAAACTGAAGGTTACTCACAAACCTCCAAGTCATCAGTCTACAGCTTCTGTTGTACTGTTACCTCTGGGACAGTGTGAATGGAAAGGTGGTGTATCCGGAGGGTGCGTTTTAACAGGAAGAAGAGCCTTAAATTGAAGTCCCAGAGCTCTGGGTACATGTCCAGCATCAAACCATGAGTCTGAAGTGAGGGCTGGGGTCTCCTAAAATAGTACTGGCCCTCACTGAAGGGAAGGCTCATCAGGTTTGCTTAACACCATTATAATTTGCTTTCAAACCTATTGGACTTCGGTGAGGAAGTCTTGCAGTAAACACGCCTGACTGTGAAATATTTAGAAGCCCTAATATAGCATTTACACTTCTGCTAAGATATGTGGGTAATGTTGAGAGCAGCTCAGGGCAACGCTGCGTCATCAGGATAGTGACAAATTTAATACGTCTAAGGTTTTTCTCATCTCACCCTCGATGTCCCTTCTGCCTTTTAAAGTAACCATTCCCCCACGGCATTCTTTCATACTTTTCCCTTCCCTCCATTCCACAGCGTCTATACTTAATTCTGCTCCCCTCCTCCAGCTCAAGATCATTCCAATGTGTCTTACGAGATCTCAGACTTTGAGAAAAGTGATTCTTGGAATGCCATCTGGATAACCATGAGATGTGTCCAGACAGACGGGTTGTGGATTAGCTCCAGGAAGGGAGAAAAATAGGAGAGAGTCTCAGAACTATTTATACAATTATACTGCAGGCTCAGGCCCGGAAAAGAAGAAACTAGGACTTTAAGGTATTTGATTGCATTTTTCCTTTCCTGCATTTCATGAAGTTTAAACTATAACCATCTGTTTCAGACGATATAAAGACCCTGATTTCCATCTTCTTCCACATTAACCAAATACTAACCCTTTGGGGAATCTTTCATTAATGGAGGTGCTCACTAACGACTCTACGAAAATCACAGTGTAAAACAAGAACCAGGCAACATCTCGTTACCTGTCTCCCTCATTTGCCTCTGGAATCTAGAGAGGAAAGGGGCATCTTTCCCTAAACTGCATCTTTTAATGTGGATGCTTGCCTGTGGACCGATACTGACGTTCTGTTTTCTGCTCGTTTAAGGATGGTGTTGAGGAGGGTGTGCGAATGGCAAAAAGCTCTCTTTCTTCTAGTTCTTATTAGAGACCATTAAATTACCTTGGGCTTATTCTTTCATTCATTTTTAGTTCTGAAAATATCTCCCAACCCTTCCTGGTGGATTCAAAAGCATTTCATACTTGGTGATTACTTTAATTCGCTTTTGTTCTTACGGCCTATAAGATAGCGTGGGTGTGAAAAACACTGAAATTCACCATCTGCAGTGAGTCCTGTCCCATTCCCCGCGGCCGCCCCTCCCCTCTCAATTTGGAGGGTAATCCTCCGTACCTTCCCTGAAAGCCCCAGGGGGAACCTGACCTTATGGCTGCACAAAAAGCCTTTCCTATGGCAAAGAGAACCACCGGGCTCCTTTCAGTTGATGTGCTAGACTCCCGTGTTCCTTCTCAACAGGCTTTCTCGTTGTTTCTCTCGGAAACATGTTCTTATCTTCTTGCCATTCATAAACCTTTATTGAGCATCCTCTGTTTTCTAAGCCCCATGCTGGGCACTGCAGATACTGAGATAAACAAAAGCGGGGATTTATCCCTGAATAACTGAAATTGAAAGTAGAACAAGCCATGTAAATAAATTACCTACACGGCAATGAAACAAGGGCTTTATGAGAAAGGTGTTGACTGGTGTGGAGGAGCAATGATTCATAAGCTATAAAATGTTATTTTTTCCTTCTACCATATCTGATTTCCAAGTATTTGAGGGTGAATTTATTTTTATTTTAATATTATTCTATATATCTTTGAAGTCTCTTATGTTCTCAAGACTTATGTTTTTCATCTTCTTTTATTAAAACACTCTACTTTTTGTGGGTCTCACAGATAAACATAACCTTTTATCGCACCATTTGGATTTTTATTTGGGATCTAGAAATCACGTAAAGAGAAAGATCTGGAGTGAGTCAAAGTGTGGCACCTTATTGGTAAAAAATGCTTGCTGGCATTGCTGAGTGCTGAGACAGAGTATGCAGTCCCTGTCCCTGTCTCTTAGGAGGAAGGGACAGCAAATGAGTCAGAAGGCATGAGGAGAGGACCCCCCCCTCCCCGCCCAGCCACAAAGAGGAAAGAGAAGGAGAGCTTGGAGGCCCATGTGCCTTTCAAGAGAGTAGCAGAATACATACCCGCAGAATTCAGCATGGATGGGCTGCCTCGCTGTCAAGGTGAAGTGTCTTTAAGAACTAAAACTAAAAGCAAGTAGATCTGCTCAGGACATTGTTCCTTCCTGTGAGGGCCCTAAATCCATGAAGAGGCTCAAACAAGCGTCTTAGAACTAAAAGTAAAATGTGGCGGTTTTGTTTGTTTTTTTTCTAAGAGAGAGAGAGGAAGGGAGAGCGAAACATGGATCGCTGCCTCCTGCACGCCCCCGACTGGGCACGGAGCCCGCAACCCAGCATGTGCCCGACCGGGGATCGAACCCGCGGCCTTTCGGTGCACTGGCCGCTCCAGCCGACTGAGCCACACCTCTGCCGACCAGGGCCATCTCCAGGAAAAGCACTCACACTCTTGTCTGAGCTGTGAGCTGAGCTAACTGCTTTTTTCATGGACCTCTTTTTGCTGGAAAGAACTGTGGTGGTTCAGACCTGGCAGTTTGGCACCCGTTTTCTTGAAAATGAACCAAGTGAGCTTTCCCACCAACGAAAAGCAACCGAGAGTATCTGTTTCTTTTGAGCTTTTAAGCAAAAATTAGATTTTTAAAAAAAGCTTGTATCAGGCATCATCAGCTTGGCAGCTTCTCAAGACGTAAAGGCTTCTCTGATGAGACTGGTGCTGATACGAATAGCTGTGGTTTTTTGATATTATGTAATGAAATGGGTCAACATGTGGAAGATCTCCACTGCTCAGCAAACCAGTATTTTCCAAATAGTCAGTGCATGATGTTATAAGATTACGCACGGGCACAGATGAAAGATCCTTTCAGGGTGCAAGATTAGAGCCCTGGCTGGTGTGCCCAGTGGTTAGAGCGTCGGGCTGTGGACAGAAGACTCCCCGTCAAGGGCACATACTTAGGTTGCAGGTTCAGTCCTCAACCCCAGTTGGGGTGCATGTGGGTGGCAACTGATTGAGAGGTTAATGCAACTGAGCAGACAGATATCACTGATAAAGTTTCAGGTTCCACATCGCAACTCAAGAAACTGCTACTTGGCTACTTTTGGTGAGGTTTCAAAGAACACCCAGAATTATATGAAAAGGCTACGAAAATTGTCTTCTTTTCCAAACACATATGTCTGTAGGAAGCCAGACTTTTTTTTCACATACTTAAACTGAAACAACATATTACAACAGAGTGAATGCAGAAGTAGATGGGAGAATCCAGCTGTTTGATATTAAAAAGATATCAAGCCCGATATTAAAGAGATTTGCAAAAATGTAAAACAATGCCACATTTCTCACTAAGTGTTTTTGGTTTTGAAAAATATAGCTATTCTTCATAAAAAATATGTAATTTATGTTAATGCATAATGGATTTATTGTTACTTTTAAATGATTTAATAACCTTTTAAAAATTTTACAATAGAGTAAATAATTAAAGCGCTATAACTCACATACACCAAAAACCGTTGGAGTTCCAATAATTTTGAAGAGTATAAAGAGATCTTAAAGCCAAAAAGGTCCAGAACCACTGCTGTAAAGATACAATTTTTACCAACAGGGCAGCCTGTGGAATGTGTGGAAATGATAGCAGAGGATGAGCTGAAGTTACAAGATATTTAATTGAGCAAAGGCTGCCACAGGGCACAGCTACTTACTGATCTGGGCCCCATGTACCCCGATGTATGAGCACGTTCAGCTGTGTTTGCACAGTTTTAAAACAACAGAGACTCAATATATAAACTCAAGAGAGTGTGTTACATACCTTGGAATACTCTACATCACCTAACTGGATGAGACTAAGTGATCTTGAACGTGTGTGCTCCAGGAGGCAGGAGACCAAGTGTGTCTTGTTTACTGGTGCCCCCTCTTGCCTAGGACAGTGACTGTCTCATAATAGGTTCTCAGTAAACAGTTGGTGAATGAACAAATGAATGAATGGCATGCTAACTTTTATACAATATTATTAATAATCAACCATCAAGTATTTATTACATAGCTCCTATATGAGAGCCGACCTAGAGCCCTGGCTGGCGTGGCTCAGTTGGTTGAGGATTTCAACATGGATTCGGGGGGGACACAAACATTCAGTCTACAACACTAGGGTTAGATACAATATCTGTGATCCACGGCTGAAGTCCTCTACTCTGGCAGTAGCAGTGGAATCGGAGAGGAAAAGTCAAATCTGAAATACAGGAGTTAGTGACAACTTGGAAACTGAGACGGAGCATGTGGAGCACTCAGAGATGACCTCCCAGGCTCCCAGACTCCCAGGAGGGAGATCGGACAGGACACATGTGTGAAGGTAGTGATGGGAAAACAGCTGACCTGTTTCCTGATTGCACCTCCTTTAACAACTGGTTCTTATTATTTATTATTCTCAATAAACCTAAAAAGTTTTTTGGTTTAATTCCATGAAAATATGTATTTTGCCTTCTCCCTCCATTTTTGCTTTTCTCCTAAATTGCTTCCTGTTCTTTGACCTCCAGTATCATCTATGTCACTAAGAATGGCACGGGACAGCGATACATCAATAAGATGACGAATTGCAATAAGTATCAGTTGATTTAAAGGCGAACACTGCGTGAATGTGGCTCTCCTGAATGGGCTGCCTTGGTTCTGCATTCAGTCAGTTCCTCAATGCTGTTCTCTGCTTTCCAGGTAATATCGAGGCATTGCTAAGCCAAAACAAACAATCAAAACCCTTTATTTATAACCAACTTTACCAAAGCAGGGCCAGGGGCATGTGACTTGTCCAAGTATTGTCCAATAGTCAACTAATAAAAAGGGCACTCAAGAACAAGCATAATACATTCCATGCAAGTTGCTCCTTTTGTTCTAATGCTGACAGCATGCACTGTACAGATCATTGCTTTGAATTTTTGTAACTTTTATAAACCTTATTTTGGATCCAAATAAATGTGTGGAATATCCGAAGTGTAGCAGGGCTACTGGATGTTAGCAAGGCTGTGTGGCAAAGACATTTTTTAAGCCTATGAAAGATACTCCAATGCCATGCATACTGGTTTCCTGGGTTTATTTCCATCTTCTCTCAAAATTCAGTCTAGGCCGCAGTAACGGTTTCATGCTAACATACAACACCTTTGTAAACACGCGGTGTTTACCTTGTCCCGTACACTAAGATACGAAGTTTGATCATGGACTGCATTATCCAACATAGGAGCCACCAGCCATAGGTGGCTATTTAAATTTAAACTAATTAGATCTACACAGCATTTAAAATTCAGCCCCTTGTTCTCAAGCAGCCCATTTCAAGTACCTCGCAAGGCCAGGGGCTGCCCCGTTGGAGAAGCAGCTAGGGGATGCTTCTCTAGCCACAGAAAGGCCTCCTGAACTGTGGTCATCTAGAGCCTCATCAGGAGTTCTCATATTTAATCTACGGCTGCATGAAGGTCATGCCTGATTCTTAAAGAATGTTAGTAATTTGAAAATGTCATTGCATTTTTAGAAAGACTGAGTTTTTGCTTTAGAATTCTGGTCACAAATCCATGATTTTAAAGTAATTAAAATGAATGCAGTAAAAGCGCATATTTGCAAAGCAGCTTTATTGCAAGCCGCGTATTTTACTCCGCCAATGTTCTTTTTTTTTTATTCAAAAAATATTTGCTGAGTGATTTTTGCATGCCAGGCACTCTATGGGGCCCTGGAACCAAACAAATAAAATCCCTGGCCTCATGGAGCTTACGTTGCAAGCAGTGGAGTGAGAAGCAAATATTTCTGTTTTCAAGGCCAGAGATAAAGCAATTATGTGCCAAAGCAGGGAGCAAACCGAGAGTATTCCAGTTCCTATGTTGTTGCTCATTAAGAAGTTATAGAAGAGGCAAATATTAAGACTATAACTTCTGATTTTAGGAGATATCCTCCCCATCAAAAACAAGACAGCCTTGTTTTCAAGTGTTATGTTAAAATATCATTTCTGGAAAACTGTCTTTGGCTGGCAAAGTGTGCTAAGAACTGACACATATTCTCCAATGTCACCCTCTTCCTTCACGGAAGCAGAGTATCTCCAGCTGGAAGTGGCTTTGGTCTCTTCGGTCCCAGCTTTCCTCCACAGCAGCCACGCAGTAACCACTTCATCTCCAGCCGAGCGCTTTGGGCAGGAGAAAGCACGTCACTGTAATAAACAGCAGGAGCATTTTCCTCAGTCCTAATTTTATTATTATCATTATTATTACTATTATTACCATGACTGTAGTATCCCATATCCATAGTTAAACGTTTAGATATAACAGATAAAATAAAAAATGTTAAATTAGTTGTATTCTTGCTCAACAAAGAAATAATTACCATTAGCACTTTGATATATATTCTTCAAGAATTTCTCTCGATCTCTCTCTCTGTGTCTTTTTCTCCATCTACATGTATATATATACACACACACACATACATGTGACATTAAAGTGGTACCATTTATATCCTGCTTTTTTCTACTTAACCATGTAGTACAAACATATTTTCATTCAAATAAGTATAGCTCTACATCACCATTTTAATAGCTGTGTAATATTGTATTTAATGAAGATACCATGATTTCTTTAAGCCCTTAAAAGTTTACATAGCTCTAAATATTTCACTGCTATAACCAATACTGTGTTGAACATTCCTGTACATGTATCTCTGTGAAGCTGTTTAAATTTCAGTGACCAAAATCTAGAAGTGAAATTCCTGGATCAAAGGTTCTGCACATATTCAAGACTTTTCATACACATTACCAAGTTTGTCCTAGAAAAAATGTATCTTTCCCCTTATTCCAGCAGTAATGAGAATGCACTTTCCCCACGCCTGACCCATGATACTCTTTTAGGGAGAACTTTACCTTTTCTCTGTTTTTCACTCATTGGTTCCCAGCACTGCCCTGGGACAACCCTTCTAGTGTTTGAACGAAACTGTCATGTCCTAACAGAGTCTCCTCCTCTTTAGACTGAACATCCGTCCAGTATGGATTAATAAATTATCATCAGCCTGGCACCTGGAAGATCAATAGTTCTGTCCTTGATCTTTCACTGCTCAACATTCTAATAGCTAACTTGGAGGAAGCTGGGGAAAGCATGCTTGCAGATTCTGCTCAACATTTATTGAGTGCTTACCAGAGGACAGGCAGGATGCCTTGTTCTTAGAACATAAATACTAACGAGCCCAGGCCCCAGCCGGGTAGCTCAGTTGGTTAGAGTGTTGTCCTGATATGCTTAAGAGTTCAATTCTCTGGTCCTGGCACTTACAAGAATCAACCAATGAATGCATACATAAGTGGAACAACAAATCTCTCCCCCCACCCTTCTCTCTGTCTCAAATCAGTAATTTAAAAATACAACAAAAATAAATGAGCCCTTTTCCTTGCCCTCAAGGAGCTCACAGTTCTCCCCAGGAGGAAAGGAGTATGACGGGGCTGGATTTGGGGTTTCCCACATGGCTAACGTAAGAAATGATAGTATTTGCAACAGAGGGCCGCAGCCCTGTCCCTTTCACAGACTATACTGATGGGAAAGTCTGCTCTCTTCAACAAATATTTATGGAGCCTCTTCTGTGTGTCAGGCCCTGTCTTCCAGGACAATCCTGTAGGAATGATTTTCGGTGTCACTTCCAAACATGTTTCCTTTACATTCGAACCCAAGTGTCCTCTAGCTTAACTATTCTCCGTCCTACATAATTTCTTTTCTCAGACAATTTCCCAAGAGAAATTTTGGCTGGCTAATATAAAACCAAATGCATTTTGAAGAATTTTAGAAACCAAACACATTGACCTTAATGGGAGATAAGCTGCTTTTAAATCCTTTTGGGAGGGACAGTGGGCAGTGCTTAAATACCAAAGAGGGTGATTCTAGAGGTCCACTGTGAAGTATAAATTAGGCTGGAATGGAAAAAGAAATGCTCCCAACTCTAAAACATGCAGCACTTGGTGGTTGAGGAATGATTCTGTTACTAATATCAAACAGCCAGAAATTTCTTCTGAACTGTACTCTGAGATCAACTCATCCCTATGTTCTATCTCCTCCTGGGCCTTAACAGTCAGGTCTTAGGTTCACTTCATCCTCAGAGAACAGGTGGTTACATGTGCCAGGAAACCCTCGTGACTGAAGGGCTTGACACAAAAAAACAGGCTTTCTCATGTGTGGGCCTCCTGGGCAGATGTTCTGGCAGGGCCAGAAGGACCTAGGAATGGTTACAGTACTTTGAGCTGTTGGGCGTTGGAAGCCAAAGTCGATGTCCCTTTTTTGCAGAGAAGTATAATCAGCTCACAATTTGAAGCATGAAATAATGAGACATGCATGGTTCTATTTCAGATTTATATGTTTTCATCGTTGGATTGGTGCCTGACGTTTTGTTGGATGTCACAATCGGTTGTGGTTGATTGGAGCAGAAACCGCTGATCTTTGCCCCCTACGTGTTTTATGAACCAGGGCCCACTCACTAGAGTTCAGGGAGCGTACCAAGGGCTGGCTCTGCCTTCCCCTCACTTTCCTTTCCAGAATTTTATGGCCAAAAGGGAGAGACACAAATGTGTCTGTTCCCCTCCCTCACCGGGTCACTGCCATGGGGAACTGCCAACAGTCTAAGTCTTCATTTTCCAAATCCAGTTCTGTTCACACTCTCTGCAGACAGCCAGGCTGAGCCCACCCTTGGCCCAGGGGGGTACAGGGCTACAGTGCAGTGAGATCGACCCAGGGGGATGGCGGAGGGAAAGGCCGCATGGGCCCTGGAAGTGGGCTGAGTCTGTCTCAGCAGGGCCTTCCAGCGCCCTGGTTTGGAAAGGGGAGCACTGAGCAAGTTCTAGACAAGACCCCTCAGCCTCTGGGCTCCTTGTCCTGTGAGGAGGGGCCAGGCTGAAGGTGGCCACAGGGGTCCTCTGAAGCAGGCAGCCAGCACAGGGGCAACTTGAGTGCAGGTTTATGGGCCAGCCACACCTACACACACACACACACACAGATTCTCTCTCTTCATTCCTCCCTCTTCCTCTTTCTTTTTTAATTTGAATTTTTATTGAGACAATTGTTGATTCCAATGCAGTTGTAAGAAACGATACAGAACTTGGACATGTTGGCTGGAGTGTCCACACATACAGGGTGTCCTCTAAAAATGCATACAGACTTTGAATAATTATTAATTCCAGTGGGTTAAATCTGAAGAAAGAAAGAAGAAGAAAGAAGGAAAGAAAGAAGGAAAGAAAGAAGGAAAGAAAGAAAGAAAGAAAGAAAGAAAGAAAGAAAGAAAGAAAGAAAGAAAGAAAGAAAGAAAGAAAGAGAGAAAGAGAGAAAGAGAAAGAAAGAGAGGAAGGAAGAGAGGAAGGAAGGAAGGAAGGAAGGAAGGAAGGAAGGAAGGAAGGAAGGAAGGAAGGAAGGAAGGAAGGAAGGAAGGAAGGAAGGAAGGAAGGAAGGAAGATCAACTGAGCTATCAGCTGTTAAAGTGTGTACGCATTTTTTGGGATGCCCTATATGTGATAGGTCCTTCCTGGAGTAAGACGAGAAGAGTGGTGGGCAGGCCATGGGCAGGGGCAGGGAATTCTAAATTGGAACCTGCTTTCCATGTCATTAGGAAGTTATATTTGTCAAGGAAGAAGGCTATAAATGTCATTTAACAGTCTGTTAGCTTGATTCATAACTTGATTTATAGACATATGGCACTCAGGCCTCCCTTTGTACCATTGCCCACACCCCTGCAGGTCAGGGGTGGGCCTAGGGCTCTAGGGGGGTATTATTCCTAAATTAGTTTCCCCAAGAGAGAGTATTAAGATTCTGACACCAACTAGAATAGCCTATTAGCTCCCAGTAAAGCTCGATCCTTCCCTTGCAGAGCCCTCTGAGTCTGGCAGCCAAGGGAAGGAATCTGCCAGCAGTACTGGGATGATGTGGAGCCCGGGGGTTTGGGACCAGATCCTCTTGCTAACGCTGAAATGAAGAACTCTTGTTCTCTCGGGATAAATGGCCCACGTTCAGTAACCATGTCTATTTCTCTGCTTTGGTGTTTTCTTCTCTGTTCTTCTTTTGCGATTTCCCTTAGCCTCCTAGGAAAATTCCATATGAGCAACTCCTATATGTGTGGGCTGAGCTGAGAGGCTGTGCGCTTGTGGGCTTGACCAGCTGGGGAGCTCAGAGCCGGGGCTAGGACAGACGCAGTAGCACCAGGGCAGGTGGAGCCTGGAAATGTTTTGCAACCTCTGCTACCTTGTGCTTCACAGCATTGACCAAGGACCCAGCAGCTTTAGAAAGGCGGGGGCTGTTCCTGTCCGACCTCGTGCCCAGGGTGTGTGTGTGCTCGGACAATGTTTGCTGAATGAATGGACAGATGTCCTCATCTAGTATGGGACACAAAGTAAACACTCAACAAATTGTTGAGTTGAAGCATTATTTTTAGCATTTCAATGAATTAAGAATTACTGATTAAAAATTATAATTAACAATAAACATAAATAATATAAATATTAACAACAGATTATAAGTAAATAGTATGAGCAATACATGATCATATAATTCATAATAATTTCATAATTTAGTTAAAATTTAAGTAGTAAATAATAAAATATCTTTATAAAGACCATTTGATTGAATTTATTTGAACTAAATGTACACCTAGAAAGTTCGACTGCTCTGTCAAAGAGTAAAAAGGGAATTGTTAGGTTACTAAACTGAAAATAAGGGGATAATTTAAAATAGCTTCAGGCAAATGCATCATAATTTCTTCCCAGTTTTACATAGGGACTGGCTCCTTCTGGATTGCTTGCAGTATCCTCAAGGGATCTGCCCTCGATGTCCACTTGTATCTGTAGGACAGTTCATCCACTAAGATGAGAACCATTGCTCCTAGGGCAGGCCTGCCAGTAAGTCTGCTCAGATTTTCTATATATTCATTTCAAATTCTTGAAAAAGTCCCTAGATTATTGTCTCAGCATATGTGGTTCTAGTATTTATGCTTAACGTTAACAGTTCTACTGTTTTATCAAGTATACCAAGTGCTGTGTATCTGACCTTTGGCTGGAATGTATTGATTAGTTACCACGACTCTGTGCAGGGTGGGCTGCAGCCCATTCTGACATGTTCTATCCACACCTATCAAAAATAATAAGACATATAGATCAATGGAACAGAATTGAGAGTCCAGACGTGAGCCCATAGACCTATGGTTAATTGGCAAGGGTGCCAAGACAATAAAATGGGGAAAGAATAGTTTTTCAACAAATGGTATTGGGACAACTGGGTATCTACATGCAAAAGAATGAAGTTGTACCTCTATTTTATAGCACATACAAAAATTAACTCAAAATAGATCAAAGACCTAAATTTAGAAGCTATGATACTCTTAGAAGAAAATATAGGGGTAAATATTCTCGACTGCATATTTGGCAATGCATTCTTAAAAATGACATAAAAGTGTAATCAACCAAAGAAAAACAAATTAGAGTTCATAAAAATTAAAAACTTTTGTACATCAAAGGACTATTAAGAAAGTGAGAAGACAATCTACACAATAGAAGAACTGTATTTCCAAAACTTGTAAAGGACTTGTATCCAGAACATATTAAAAACTCAACCACAAAAAGACAAATCACAAAATTTAAAAATGGGCAAAAGACGAACATTTTTCCAAAGAAGATATATAAATAACCAACAAGTACATGAAAAGATGCTCAAGATCATTAGTTCATTAAGGAAATGCAAATCAAAACCACAATAAGATAAATTCACACCCATTAGGATGGCTACAATTAGAAAAAAAAATGGAAATGAACAAGTGTTGGTTAAGATGTGGAGAAACTGGAACCCTTGTACATTGCTGGTGGGGACGTAAAATGGTGCAGCCACTGTGGAGAGCAGTTTGGTGGTTCCTCAAAAAGTTAAACATAGAATTACCATATGATCCATCATCCCAGGTGTATACCCAAGAGAACTGAAAACAGGACTCAAACAAATAATACGTGTACATGAATGCTCATTACAGCACTATTCACAATAGCCAAAAGGTGGAGACAACCCACATATCCATCAACGGGTGACTGGATAAACAAAATATGGCATATCCATAAAATGGAATATAATTCAGCCATAATGCTACAATGTTAAATGCTACGTTCTACAATGCAGATGAACCTCAAAAACATTATGCTAAGAGAAAGTCAGACGAATAGGTCCCTTATTGTAAGTTTCCATTTATAGGAAATATCCAGAATAGGTAAATCCATGGAGACTGAAAGCAAATTAGAGGTTGCCAGAGGATGAGGGGAGGAGGGAACGGGGAATGACTGCGTAATGCGTACAGGGTTGCCTTTTGAGTTGATGAAAAGGTCCTGGAACCGGATGGAGGTGATGGTTGCATAGCATTGTGAGTGTACTAAATGCCACTGAACTCTATACTTTAAAATGGTTACTTTTATGGTATATGAACTTTAACTCAACAAAGTAAAAGATACCTCTGTGGAGCTGGCTCTGTGGACTGAGCCCAGCGCCCACAAACTCTCAGGGGCAGGAAGCACAGTGCAGCCCTGTCCTGCCATTTGTTGGGGCGTGTGGAGAAGTCACACGTGCCAGGGCAGTTCCTGATCTCGCCGAGCGCCTCTCCTCCTTTTCCCACGGCCTGCTGCTAAGCAAGTTTCGGGTGTCATACTAGGACTGTGGAGCCTGGTGCAAAGTGAAATTGTGGGCCCTCTGTTCAAAGGTTATTAAGAGTCCAGCTGGCATGGTTCAGTGATTGAGCATCGACCAAGGATCCAGGAGATCGAGGTTGGATTCCTGGTCAGGGCACATGCCCGGGTTGTGGGCTCGATCCCCAGTCGGGGGCGTGCAGGAGGCAGCCGATCAGTGACTCTCTCATCATTGATGTTTCTCTCTCTCCCCCCCTTTCCTTCCTCTCTCTGAAATCAATGAAGACATATATATATACATATATATATATTTTAAAAGGTTATTAAGGGTTTCAAGATAGCAATAGCATTTCAACAAGCACAGCACTCTTCTCTTCTGAGCATGGCATCCTGCTCCACAGGTCATACATCTGGTGATGCTCATCCCTGTCTCTGGTTGCTGGCTTTGTTGTCACTTTGTATCACCACAGGTTCTCTCTGTATCAATGATGAATGCTTCTGTCCTGTCCAAGCTGCCTTGAACCACTCAGCTGTCCCCACAGAGCCATCTCAGAGCCACCTTCTGAAGCAGATTAGTTTAATATCCTCCCAGCCTTTCCCTTCTTGCCCCCTCCCTCCCATTGCTTGGGACTCAGTTTGCCTCAGTCCTCAGTGGGCCTTGCAGAAATTCTGGCTGCCACAAGATCTTACTCTGTGGACAGGAGAGATGTGGCCCTGAATGTGAGCATACTGGGAGGAAGCATGGCAAAAAAGAGGCCCTGTACCAGGGGAGGAAGTCGACTCTGCTGAGCTGTCCCTTCAAGCCCTGAGATTCTGTATTTAATCGAGGTCTATGTATACGATGACCCCTATTTCCACAGATGAGTGAACTTGAGACTCAGTGAGGTTCAGTCACTTCACTAAGGTCACACAGCTTGTTACATTCTTTATTTAAGTACAACTGTAACTTGGGAAAATTTAAGACATTTATTTCTTTTACTTTTGGTAATACTGGCTCATAAATAGTTTCCTGCTAGGACTCTGTTAAAATCAGGACCTTTTTTTTTTTTTTTTTTAAATAGCTTTGCCGGCTAAGTTTCAGTTTCGTTTCCTATAACTTAAATTTCTGTTCTGTTTCTCACGATATTCTAGTGGTATTGTCTGATCCTGTCTGCAATAATTGTTCCTTTGTGCCCATATAACCTGATTAAAATACACCAGTAGGTCTAAGGCAGATTTCCTAAACAGGAAGTTTAAACAGACTTAAGCTCAGTGCCATGCAAATTTAGCCTAGTAATAAGCAAAACTCGCCTCCTGCATTGCTGTCCCCAGGAGCTGCGTCAGCATCTCTGTATCCACGGCTTAACATATCCTGCCCGCACATTCCTTGATGTGAAAAGGCCACCAAGTATCTCTGACCCCCGGAGCAGCCTAACATGAGTGAACCACAGCCCAGGTTTCTGCCTTTGCTGGACAGAGAGCCGGTGGAGAACTTTCTGAACTAGCTGGTGTTCTGTACTTAAGGTGGAGGAAAGGAGCCTGGGGGTCTCTTCACTCACTGCTTGTTCTCAACTCTGTTGAAATCCAAACAGCCCAAGGGTCCCACGGGCCACCATCAACTGGAAAGATTGAGGAAATGGCTCAGAACAGTGACCAAGTGGTTAGATCATTCTTCAGATTTGACACCACTTAGAGAGAAAGAGAGAAGAAAGATTGAGCTTCTATTTAGACAACTACACATGCTTCAGACAGTAAATTGCTAAGATATTTAAACTCTAAAAAAGTTCGGCTTGAAACGTAAATCCTTGATGGCCTCAAATTTGAAATTACAGTGTTTTCTATCCCCAAAGTAATATATAGGCTCCATTTTGACAATTAGGAAAACAGGAAAAAAAATGTAGAAAGAGAAAGAAAAAAATTCAACTTGCAATTCTGCCATTAAAAAAGAACTCCCTTTAGCATGTTGGTACATTCTCCTCGATTTCTTTTTTCTACTCATATCTTTGCATATTGTTTTGACCATGTGATATGTAAAATTTTATACCCTGATTTTTTTTCACTTTAAAACATTTCTTTATGTTGATGCAAATTTTGCCAACTACATTTTTAATGGTTACATAACATTCTTTCATATGTATAGAATGTATTTGCCCATTCACTTACTTTTTGGACATTAATAATACAAATTATCCCATCAGGAACATATCTGCACATCAAGCGTTTTTTTTCCTTTTTCTGATTTAAGATTATTTCCTTAGGATGCATTCTCAAAAATAGGTATATGAAAAGGTACAAACAATTTTTAAGATTTTTAATACACACTTTTAAGTTACTTTACAAAATTGTTGTAGCAGTTTATACTCTAAAGTAATGTAAATGTTCCTGGTAAAAATCAGCTGCTTAAAGTTGTCTGAAGCACATATTCCATTAAAAGCAGTTTGACACTCATCTAATTTACACAAAAATGTCCTTTATTTTACCTATGCCTCTGAAAGATTTTTAGCAGTTCACCAATGTGACCATATTTTGGTTGAAAAATCGAGCTTTAATCAGTTTATCTGACACAGAGGCATAAAGAAGAGTATAAAATGTGGTCTGTGTCCGACAGGATAGAGAAGAATTACACACAAAAATATGGGGGGAAAAACAACAGGGTTGCTGAACTGGGTCGTTAAGTGCTCTGAAGGCTCAAGGGAGAGGAGACTCAGGGGACTGCAGTGGCTGGGAAAGGCAGGGCAGGTAGTTACACCGTCAGACTCGGGTAAATACAGATGAGGCGAGAAGGGCCTTCCAGACTGGGAAGATGGGATTTACAAACAGATCATCGTAAATATTAGAAAACGAAGAGACAGCAGGCTAAACTTTGCAAGTGCTGCAGACTGTATTTGTACACTAAATTCTGATGTCCCATTTCCTTATTTGCATTCAAAGACATGAGTCCACATTGGCTCATATAATGTTAGAGCTAGAAGAGACATAGCTCAGCCTAATACCTCTCATATCCTACATTCTGCAAGGGAGGAAGTGGACATTAGCGAGGGCTTAGAAAATTTATATGCTCATTTCCAGGACAGTGCTCTTTCTACTGGGCCCTACACTCAGGTACACCACATGGGAATCTGACAGAGACCATATTATTTAATGCATAGTATTTATATGTTTACACACACAGCATTCTTACAGAGCCAGAGACAATAAGGGGAGGGAAACACCAGATAGGAATGATTATGTAGCTATAAGGAGGTGACTGAGTTTTGAACAGCTTCAAAGTTTAGTCCCATACCTGTATTAGGATATTTTGCAAGCAATGATTAATGGTAACTATCTATCGGAACTATTTGTGTCTTGCATACATAAGTATATTTAAAGAAAACCCACAAATAAAATCATCAGATTAATCAAACTTTTTCTTGAACCCTTACTAATAGAAGTAACCCATTAAATTTTACAAGGAATTCAAGAAGTAAGGATGTAGCCCCAGGGAACTCAATTTAAGCTGAGGAAATAAAATACAGACTCATATCTACAGGTGGAGAATTATTTGATACGGACAGCTGTTATATAACTTCTGTTACCTAATCAGTGTCGCACAAAGAGAGAGCACTCAGTACATATTTGCTAAATGAATGAATGAAGGAGAGAAAAAAGAGCATTTCTGGTGGGAGAGCCATGGGAGAACGGAAATTTAAGCTTGGTCCTCGAGGATGGTTAAGATTTAAAAGAATGAAGAGCAGATAAGAAATATTCCAGACAAGAAATTAAACAGAAGCCCAATGTGCTTATTCTTGGCAAGTTAGATAAACACATTATCTGATCACTAAAAATTAACTTTCCAAAATAGATAAATGTGGTATAACCAGGCATGTGAACATACATAGCGTAAATTTAACACTATACCTCTCCAAGAGGTAGCTTTAGGGCAAGAGAAAATAAAAGTATTCTGAAAGAATACTTTTTGAAAAGTAAATAAACTGCTTGTCCTCCAAAAAATAAACACAACTAAAGAAAAACCAAACTCTAAACACATTTCCCCAATGATACTGCTATAAACTAGAACAGTCAGGAATGGCAAATATACCACTTGCTGAAATGTCTAAGAGATATTAATGATTAGTCATCACATAGTCAAAAAAAATACAAAAAAAAATACTGGTGGATGTAAATTCTCTCCTGGTGTAAAAGGTCCGTAAGTTCAGTTCTGCAAGGGGGCAAAGGTGATGCGAGTACACACTGATCACTCACTCTGAACACAATACCTTTGCCCCAAATAATCCTCTGCACCTTTTAGACTGAAAGAATTAGTTATTATTCTAGGCACTAGTCCCAAAAATATAAAGGCTTTCTTTCCTCTCTGAAGACTATTAAACCACAAGACATGTGCTACTGACAGATGCAGAGCATGTGTAAAGAGTTTTTGTTGTAATTATCTTTCTCCATTAAAAGCATTTGTTTTTTGAATGAAAAGAGGCTTAATAGGTATTGACTCTAAACCCTAAAACCTGTTTGTAGATGTATGTAGTAGACATACAGTAACATGGTGTAAAGGACAGGAGGTGGGGGATGTGTTTACACACCCTATAAATGGTTAATGAACCCTTTTATTACAAGGTAAATGAACCTGTGTATGAACCTAAGCAGTGGTAAATGAACCTATATGTAATAAGGTTTCTATATTTTGCGTGAAGTGGAAATAACATCAGGCAGTGAAATGTTAAGGATGTATACCATATTCCCATAATAATCAGGGGTTGTGGGAGAGGGGATACAGGGGCAGGATTACTGGGATGACTGAGGGAGAAGCACCCCCAAACTACAGTGTATAATATATGTACTCTGCGCACCTATACGCCTGTGTACACACCTATACACACACGTCTGCACACACACATACACTCTCAGGAAAAGAATGGAAATGAATTGTATAGCATTTACCTGTAGGTAGAATTATGGTTTATTTGAAATTTTTTATTAATAAAAATTTTAATAGTGAATGCATGTGGTTTTTAGAGTCAGAAACATGGTAAATTTTATTTTAAACTCTTTGTGTCCTTGACTTGAAAGCATTTCACATTATCTAGATGGTATAATGGTTGAAAATGTACTTGTGGAGTAGCCAACGAGGGTTTGAATCATGTCTTTATCACTTTCTTGATTGAGACCCTGGGAAAACGGCTGAATGTCTGGGTCTCAGTCTCCTCGTTGATAAAATGCCATATACCTGAAGAATGCTGTGAAGATTAGAAACTGTGTATAAAGTGGTTAGTACAACAGACCACAACCTAGTGCTTAATAAATGGTCTGAGAGCACACTGTTTCCGTGGCTCTGTTTAGACAGACGTAGGCTTTGCTATGGAGAAATGATTCTTTTCTCCTGGCTGCTGTTTCTCTGCTCGGTCTGACTTCTTCAAGTCACCAGAGTAGGGACCACCCCAGCCAGCAAGGATTAGGTGGAGGTGGAAATAATCACCGCATCTCTTTGCATTATTAGAGCTGCTCTACGTTTGAACCCTGCAGTCCCTGCACAACCCGACTTTTAAGGTCTCTGCCCAACTTCACAGGCAGAACGTGCTAGAGAGGTGAGCTGTGGCGTGGCCATTGCCAGAGCTGTCCCAAATGGGGATCAGAAGCTAGGATGATCCCACACTGGGGCTTCCCTCTTTGCCGTGGGACATTTAATGCTTGTGAGGCCTTGCAGCCAGAGGGCGAGGTGTGGAAGCGGAAAGGGTGCTGGGGGAAGGATTTTGAGAACTGATAAGGTCTATGTGGGTCTTTAGCACCATGTCCTCATTTCTTCCAAACAGCTGATGGCCTGACTCACCAATTGAGACTTATGATGAAAAACCTTTGAGGTTAGCAATGCTGATGGAACATTTTCAATACAAACATTACGTGTAAGAAAAAGAAACATTAAACCTGAGGTTTGATGGCAAAATAAATATCTTTGAATATTTCAAGTATAGTCAAACAATAAAACCAGTCTTCTGATGGATAGATAAGCTCTGAGATAAACACGGCCAAGAGTATTGTTTAATTCAGGTTATGTTTGCTTCTCTTGCATCCACATAGTTCCATCATAATTGGTTAAAAAAGTGAAAAATAAAACAAATATTCTTCTACATTATAAGCGAACTGGGTTTTAATTGATTAGTTTTAAATGAATTGAAGAAATTCCTCATTTATTTAACATAATTTAAACATATTTTTTGTTTTAAAAGTCAATTTTTAAGTTAATTAAATCTTATATAGCATCAGTTTTCATGGGATTTAAGTAAGAATTTTTAGTATGTATTTCTCTTTACATAAAGGTTTCTAATCAGCCCTCTGAAGTTTACAAGTAACACTTAAAATTTTATAGTTTATTTTTTTTAATTCTTCCAAACAGATTTTTTCCCCAAGAAAGATTAGTATTCTTGAGATGGTATTATTTAGATCTAAATGATGATTTACATTTACATGGTGTATAAATTAAAATGAAATCAAAGAAGACAGCAGGCTGCTCAAGTCACCATATATAGGCCAGGATCCAAGAAAGTGGTATTTGTTTACCTAGAATTGATAAGATTCAGGGTAAGTGACCCTCCAACTAAACTGACAAGGGACTGATAAACCAGAATGTCAGTGTATTTATTTACAATGTGGGATAGCCCTTTCTTGGGAGTGAATTATATATCTCTATTCTCCAGGGTATCCGGTCTCCCAGCATTAAGTATGGGAAGCTGAATTGCTAATCAAAAGATTGTTGGATTCTGAATCAGAATCACAGGGTGAAAACTACATGGTCTCAGAGATTTTTCAGGAGGGTGGGAGAAGAGTCCAAAGAACCAAGTCTTCTCCAGGACAGCGCCTGTCTTTCTAGATGGGAAAGCATGTCCACCAGATGTTTTACAATGAAAAAACATGTCCACTGCTGTTTATGACGAAAAGTCTGCACCAGTCTTCAATGCACAGACTGTCCGTTTCCCTTACTTTAGATTACAAGCAGTCTCCTTAAATCCCTTTTGAAAGAAGGGAGATTTTAAAAATTAATTAAGATAATTTAATTATGAGGTACTCCACATGGGACACCATCCTCCTAGTACTTCCCCGTGATTCCGTGGAATTCAGTTCCAGAGCAATTATTTTGTTCCGTTCCTTAGGAATGTTTCTGACTGAAGGTGACCTTGCTTGCATTTGGCTCTGTGCCAGGGCTCTTCAGCACACACTGACAAACTCACTCCCGGGAAGCCTTCTGACTCTGCAAGCCAGTACACTGATTCTAACCAGGGCTGCTCTCTCATTTATTTGAAAGGCCAATATATTGGGGTAACAAATGCAGAAAGCCAGTTTTCCATTAAGCTTCCATGTTCCTTTTACATATCTTATTATTCTATTCATCTGTAGTTCTATAGGGATCTTGATTAATGTTTTGACCCATTTACAAAACTATTTAACCAAGCTTAAATGTGTTAAACTGCATTCATAAATTTAATACATTTTGTTTTATTTTTTTATTCATCCTATGGATGTGTACTTGTGATCTTCATTTTCCCACTTTATTTTTTAAAATGTTTTTAATGATTTTTAGAGAGAGGGAGAAGGAGAGAGAGAGAAACATTGATGTGAAACATCGATGGGCTGCCTCCTGCACACCCCACACAGGGGATTGGGCCCACAACGCGGGCATGTGCCCTGATTGGGAAACGAACAGGCAACCTCTCAGTACACGCGATGACACTCAACCAACTGAGCCACACTGGCCAGAGCTTCACACTTTATTTTGAAAAAAACATATAGTGCACCTACAGATAGGTGGAATAATGTCTGCCCATAAAATCTTCACCTAGATTTGCCTATTGCTAATATTTTGCCACATTTGCTTGTCTATGTATATATAATTTTTAAATTAAAAAGTTATAAATATTATGACATTTCAACCTTCGGTGCTTCAGCATGGACTAGTTGAAAACAAGGGAATTTTTCTAAGAAAGCATCCAAGAAAGTTAGCACTGATAGTGTAAACACGTCTAATAACAAGTCCATATCCAAATATACCTAATTATCCCCAAAATGTCTTTTAGAGTGTTTTCTGTGTTTAACCCAGGATCCGATCACAGATTATGAATTACATTTGGTTGTCATGTTTCTTCGGTTTTCTTTCATCTAGAACAGTCCCTTGCCTGTTTGCTTTCATGACATTGACATTTTTGAAGATTGTCTCATAGAATGTCCCACGGTCCAGATTTGTCTTATTTTCCCATGTTTAGATCCAGTGTAAACAGTTGGGCAAAAACACTGCAAGTACTTCCAATGATATCCACAACATGAAGAATATTAGATTGTTCTGTTATTGGCAATGCTAACTGTGACCACATGGTTAAAGTGGCATCTGTCAGATTTATCCACGTAAGAGTACCTTTCCCCCCTTTTAATTAAGGTGTTATTTTGAAAACATGTGAATGTTTCCCTTCCCAACAACTTCTCATGCAGTGGTGAAAATGCCTCAATCAATCATTACACTTGGTGGTTGTGAAATTATACTTTGCTTCTAAATTTTTGGTTGGCACCCCTCTGTAAAGCACAGCTTTCCTGCACCCTCATCCACACCCTTTTCCTTGAGGACCCCTATGGACTTGGGTTCTTTTTTTTATTCACTGGTACCATCTTATTCTTTCTGATACTCAGATTCTGCCAGATTGGCCAGTGGAAGCCCCTTCATGTAGAGTTTATTGGCTTGTGTGTCCTCTGGGCATATCCCAACCTTTCAGGATTTCTGAACCAATTGGCAAGAAGTATGGGCTCTCCTAGTTGGGTTATTAATCAAGATCTACCCACAGAGCTGGTAAAGGTATCCCTCAAGCCACAGGGTGTCTTTGAAAGAAGGCTGGATACTTGGGGGGGAAAAATCAGCCTTCTATGAAGGCAAAAAGATGATGGGTTTAAGCTGGGTTGACAATCAATAGCTCACCAATAATTTGATGTAAGCATGTACTTAAAGAAGTATATGAATCCAGCAAATTCCATTCTGGAGAACACTGCTGGAGCGGTGACTATTTTTCTATCAAGCAAGCCAACTTTCCAGGACTTCAATCCCACCTCTCTGCAGGTCCTTAGACCATGTTGTCTTTTGGGGGAGACAGCCCCTCCCCGCTTTTAAACAGTTAGGCAAGAGGTCTATTTGCAGACATGCCATAGAACCAGGCAAGTGCCTAATGTCATCCAGTTCCTCAATTTCTAACACGAGCCAGTAGCTTGAGGATTTTCCAAACCAACCCACTTTAGAATCAAGTATTTTTCTGGACAGGCTTCAAAGATTTGTTGGGTTTTAGGGTTTCTCCAAAAGTTTAATGTACAATCTGGAGAACTTGGGCAGCCTGGTCAATCTAAATCCCTAAGAACCCTTCTGACAAAGGAAGTACAACTCCAGAGACTCTGAGTTGAACCCAATGGTAGTCTTCCAGAAAAGGTGGCATACACCATAGCTGGGCATGGATTCCCAGCATATCAATGGGAATATTGTCACAGCATCAATACTTACTATTTCTATCTCAAATCTGTCTTGTAGGGTGTTTTTGTAACCTTACAAAAACTTAAAATTTTTTAAAATATGCAATTACCTTTTTCCTAAAGTTGTATAGCAAGGAATAGCATACCTGTATTGTTTTAACACCTTTAGGAAAGCTTTTAAACTATTGGCAATTGGCAAGAAGTATGGGCTCTCCTAGTTGGGTTATTAATCAAGATCTAATCTTTAAAAACAATTTAAGGGAGCATTTGATATCTTGATTCATGGCAATTGCCAGTTTTGGCTCAAATAAACTCATAAAAATTCTCTAAAAAATTATAAACTTAATATTTAATCTCTCTTAAATGTATGATCTAACCAAGCAAAAATATGTGATCCCACTGAACAAACATTCATTTTTGAGGTACCTAAAACCCATGACAATTTAAGTGATCAAAACTACAGATGGTGAGTGCAATGACATCGGATACATATTTTCCTTCCTCCTTTCCAACAGCTCTTAATTTTTGGCGGGGGACCCACATGATTCCGAAGTAGCTGACTCCACTTCTCTGGTTCCAGTGAAATTACTAGGAATGGGCATGTAACCTAAGCCATTTCAGTTAGAATGAATCTCAGGACTAGTCTGGGTTGGGACACAGATGTTTTCTCTTCCCTGCTAGATATGAACAAGGATCCAGGTGACTCCAGGAGCTGTTTGCAGTTACTTTTGGTTCCTGGAGTGTTATTCAATCATCTGTTTATTCATCAAACATCTACTGTGTTCCAGATACCGAAATATAAAATTGAGTAAGACATGATCACTGATGTGAAGATATTTATATTCTAATGGAGGAAACAGACAGGGAAGTGTAATGGAAAAGGAAGCAACTAGGTCAACATTCCCAAGAGACAAATTCTTGGTATGGATCAGATTGGCTGCTTTTGGAAGTGGAAGTGGCTGTATCTGGGTATTCTTTTTCTGGAGTTGATATCATTATTAGTCTGCGCTGAATCATCCAACTAACTGTGGTTTCAGTGAAATTTCTTGCAGTAACCCAATTGCAAAAGGGAAGGTCTCGCCAATCCTCAATCACTGGCTACTGTCTTAATCCAAGGTATAACCTTAACTTGTAAACAGTGTTCTGGCTACATATAAATATTTGGACAGTAATGTCAATAATAGCATCCTCATTGTTAAAGAGGCAGATAAAACAAAGTATATTGAATATGCATTAAATATCATCTAGGGACAAGAGGCAATAGAACTTTGTGCCCTTAAAGATGCCTTTTATGGAATATATCCCTCATGAAAGATTCGGGTACATACACCCTACCATTACTACAGTAACACTATCTGGTCCATCTGAATGATTACACAGGCAATAAATAGGTGGGCCCAGTGGGAGGAATATCTTCCTAGGGCATTTTATTAGAATCTTCCGGGCAGTTTTCCCCAACTAAACACAACTACACCTCACCTTGGGATTTCCATCTGGGCCCCTCCCTGAAAAGCACTGAAACAGTACATTATTCTTACTGAAAGTGTTCTCTCTCACCTATGTTAGGGTGGGAAAAGTATTGAGGCCTAGTCGCGTGAGTTGCAGTATGGAGAGAGAGCTCTAAAACAATGCACTGGAGAGTAAAGAGCAAATTGTCCAGCTGATGGCTGACAACCAGAATCATAAAGTCATGTATATATGTCATGTATGTGTAGGAGCTTTGATCACTGCACTTTCTAACACTGGCTAAAGATAGAAGTACAGAAGTCATCATTATTGATTACAAATCTGAATTCTGACATAAAATTTAGGGATCAAGTGTTGTGAAGAGTTCATTCATACCATTGGCTTCTTGTTGCCAAGGAAATGTAGACTTTTTGCCTGGATCACATATAAAAATCACCTCAGGGGTAAAATATTAGCTTACTGCACAAAATATCCTGATCTAGACAGGTGACTATGGACCTGTGACTATCTAGCAAGAGTAGTATTATTAGTTGCCTAAAGTATTTCACCCTAAGCTTTATAAATGTGGGAAAAGGAGAGAGAGAGGGTAGAAGGTTACAGGGCAATTGAGGTTAATAGCAAAAAAGAGCAAGAATTGTTAACAAGTCTTCACAAAATTTTCTCCTGATTGTAAGCATTTCTACATTACACCCAAAGAATGCAAGGCAATGGCAAATTACATGAAAGAATGGCTTTTAAACAGTATTTTGTCAATCTCAAATGTGTTGAAAATAATTCTCTGTCTATTTTATAGAAGAAATTGACTTAGGCTTCAGTTCAGCCTTTTACTAAATTATAAATTAGCTTCTTAGGGCATCAAGTTTTGTGATAAGGAGGACTCGGCATAGGCTCTCCCACAACAGACATCAGACATTTCAGAAAAGAGTAACGACGTGACCCTTATTTTTTTACATACTCCTATCATGTAGCTGTAGTAGGACTTCTTAATTTAAAAACATTAAGGATAGCCCTGGCAGGGTTGCTCGCTGGTTAGAGCGTCCGCCGGTGGCCTGAGGGGTCCCGGTTAGATTCAGGCCAAGGGCTCGTACCCCGGGTGTGGCTCGGTAGGCTGGGCGCCCTCCCCTGCACCAAAAGGTTGCAGGTTAGGTCAGGGCACGTGGCGGGGTTGCGGGCTCCATCCCCCGTGGGGGGCGTGCAGGAGGCAGCAGATTGATGTTCAGCGATGTTTCGCTCTCTTTTTCTCTTTCTCTCTAAAAATCAATTTTTAAAAATCTTTAAAAAAAAGCAAAAAAACAAACTACCCTATTTGCCCTCCCCCGTCCCCCAATAGCCTCATTCTCTAATCCGCTTCAAAAAATAAATAATGGATGGTGTGTGTGTGCGTGGGGGGGGGGGGGCTTTGGCTAAACTGTCGTAGGAATAATTTCCAAAGAGCGTTACACACCAGAGGCAACGGCCGGGCCAGAGGCGGCCAACCCAGCGCGTCCGCCCTCCGCGCAGAAGCAGGGCGCTCCCTCGGGTCAGGCCGGCACTGCCTGCGCCTCTGGGCCGCGCGTCCCCCCCTCCGCAAGGTGCACCCCGCACTCGGCGTGCGCGCCTGCCCGGGATTAAGGTGTCCGGGGGCCCCCCAACCATGGCCACAACCCGGCCTCCCGCCCAAGGTCCGCGATCCTCAACCCTTGTGGAGTTGTGGTGGGAACGATCCCGCTGCTGACTTCCAGAAGGCCGGCCAGGCTGCGGAGGACAGACAGAGCTCCCGCCCGGGCCAGCGCGCTCACTTCGGAGGAACACCCGCTCCCCGGACGCGCTCGGCGCGGCTGCGGAGGGAACACGCAGCGCCGGCGGAGATGGGGCGGTGGCCCGAGCAAGGAGGCAGAGCGGGGGAACCAGGACTCAAACGCGGGGCCAGAGCCCGCGGCAAAGGTGACACTCCCCGCTTCCCTCCTCTCACGTGCGCCTCGCGCGTTCTTCGCCGCCCCCCGGCTCACCTGGCCCCCGCCCCACCGTCCCACCCGCGTCCTCCCACCCGCGGCCAACAACCAGACCTTAAGACCACGCGGAAACTGCCGGGAGGGAGGCGGCCGGGCAGCAGTTGGGCGTGGCTTCTTAGAGAGAGGCGGGCCTGGGGGCGGGGAGACCACGCAACCGTCGGCTCGGGCCGCTGATTGGCTGAGGTGCCTGCGCGAAGCCCGCAAGCGTCTCCACCCGGACGAGCCGCTCCTCCTCTTCTCCCAGCTGCTCGGTCCGCACCGGCTCGCGAGGGAACCGCTCCGGCGCCACCGCACCCGACAGTGAGGACGACGGGACCGAGGGAGGTAGAAGGTGGACCCGCTTTCTCGCTCCCTCCGGTACCGGGGCTCCCAGAGCCGGCGCGGAGCCCAGGGGGAGGAGCCGCCGCGGGCACGCCCCGCCTCCGGCCCGGGAAGACGACGCCAGCGACCTCGCCGGCCGGCCGCCGCCCCCTTCGCCGGCGGAGACCCGCCCCTGACCGTCCCCCGGCGGCATGGAAGAGCCTTGTTCCTGACCGCCGCGCCGCGCCTCGGCCCCCGCCCCTCCTCCCGACCCCTCCCGCCCGCCCCCGCTCGCATGTCCCCGCCGCCTTAGCCGAGGATGCTGAGGATGAAGCTGCCGCTGAAGCCGACGCCCGAGGCTGAGGAGCCCGAGGCGGATGCGCGGCCCGGAGCTAAGGCGCCGCCGCGCCGTCGCCGCGACTGCCGCCCCCCGCCGTCGTCTCCCGCGGGCCCGCAGCGGGGCCACCCGCCGCCGCCGCCGCCGCCCCGGGGGCTCGGGCCGCCTGTTGCTAGCGGGGCGGCGGCGGCGGCGGCGGGGGCGGGCATGCCGGGCGGCGGCGGACCCGCGGCCGCGCTGCGCCAGCAGGAACGGGTGTACGAGTGGTTCGGGCTGGTGCTGGACTCGGCGCAGCGCTTGGAGTTCATGTGCGGGCTGCTGGACCTGTGCAACCCGCTGGAGCTGCGCTTCTTAGGCTCGTGCCTGGAGGACCTGGCGCGCAAGGACTACCACTGCCTGCGCGACTCGGAGGCCAAGGCCAACGGCCTCTCGGACCCGGGGCCCCTGGCCGACTTCCGAGAGCCCGCCGTGCGCTCGCGGCTCATCGTCTACCTGGCGCTGCTGGGCTCGGAGAACCGTGAGGCCGCCGGCCGCCTGCACCGCCTCCTGCCCCAGGTGGACTCGGTGCTCAAAAGCCTACGCGCGGCCCGGGGCGAGGGCTCGCGGGGCGGCGTGGAGGACGAGCCCGGCGAGCACGGCTCGGACGGGGTCGGCGAGGAGGACACCGAGAAAGACGGCTCCGGCCCGGAAGGCAGCGGCGCCGAGTCCCGGGCCGGCGATGGGCTGGGCTTCAGGGCCCAGGAGGAATTGCTGCTGCTGTTCACCATGGCTTCGCTGCATCCGGCGTTCTCCTTCCACCAGCGGGTCACCCTGAGGGAGCACCTGGAGAGGCTCCGCAGCGCACTCCGTGGGGGCCCCGAGGACGTGGAGGTGGAGCCGTGCAACTTCGTCGGCCTCAGGGCCCAGGTAGGGCGCGCGAACCTCCCGGCCCTCGCGGGGCAGTCACCGCCCCGGCAGCCGCCCCGGCCTGGGTCTGGGGCACCATTAGGCGGAGCCTGACCTCCCTGCGCAGGTGGCTCGGAATCCCCACCCGGCGTCCCAGCCTGGTAGTACTAGTCTTCCTTTTGCTGGGCCACCTCGGTTCCACTCACCCCCCCGCCGCCTCTACCCCCGCATTCACATGCACCCGCCATAACAGAATGCTCTAGAAGTCTCTTCCGTAATGGAGTTTCCACGGAAAACGTGGAGCCCTGAGCCCGAGCCGTGCTCCGGGATGAAGGGCCTCGGGACATTTTTGGCTTTGAGCATCTCTCCGGCCCTAGGTGCTGAGTAAGGCGAAGCGCTAGAAAAGCCGGTGTGTGAGCCGCAGTCTGGTCGTGGGCCGTGCCTTCCCTTTCCCACTGGTGATCTGCTCGCACGTTTTAAAGCTCTGCCTTACTCCTTGGCCAAGTGTCCTAAGGCGCGCCCCCGGCTTGCTGCCCCGTCTTGAGCACAAAAGGGGCTCTTTTTGCTCAGTGTGTGCCTGTATTACAAGGGATCGTAAGGTTCTTTTGGCTCCTGTTCAAATAACTTGATTTCCAGAAGAAATCTTAAGTGCAGACCTGCGAATTGACTCAAATTAGTTTGGTAGCGCTGCTTGTCTGGGTAAGGAACCTCTCCTAAGGCTATACCTTTATCTCTGGCATAACCTGCTTTCTAACGGGCTTGAGTAGTGCCTCCAGATTTGGGTCCGAGAATATTTGTTGGGCCTTTACTGTACGCATAAGTGTTTTCTAAAAAGTTATTAAAAACCAAAGTGTAGTAGACGAGTGTCCAATGAGTCACTTGTTGCAAACATTAAGGAAGATGAAATTTTTATAGAGCCATGAAAACAATTTAATAATAATATAGGCCCCATATAAAGCCCTTGAGCATGACAGTTTAATGGTGGAGAGGAGAGGAGGTTTCAGTTAGAATAAAAACTATGTACAATAAGAATTTATTTTCATGGTTCACAAGTATTTAAAAAGTACTAATTTGTATGCCCTTACTTTTCAATTTAGGTGGTTTCCAGGCTGGTATACTGGAAGAGGGGCTTTGCCCCCTCCCCGAAAATTAATTTAACTCATATATTTGCTATCATTCAATGCCCTAGAACTAAAACTGGGCACCATATTTATCTAGTGACTGTATGGACTCAATACCCATAGAATCAAGGAATTGGGGGGACCAAAGATATTTAGTGCTAATCTAGGCAGAGCCCCTCCTTTTTAAAAGGCGGCTTCTGGGAAGTGACTGACTCAGTTTGAGGATATAGTATCAAACTCAAATATTATATCAGATATAATGTCTAATACTCTTGGTGAGCTTGAAATTTTATCTTAAAATGTTTATTTGCTGGTAGCATGCAACTGTAAAATGATGGTAAAAACCCTTTCAAATTCTTAAGAGTACTCTCTAAAATAATTCAGGGAAGTTCTATATGCACTGCCATTTATATTTCATTTTTAAAAAATTTCTTGTTATAGTTTATGTCGTAAAGATAACCGTAGGTTGTAGATGAAAATGCTACAATGGAACCGTTTATATCATTACGTTCATATTACAACAAGGGTAACCGATTTCAGATTTAACTGCTAGGAGTCTTTTTTCCTTTCCCCCTTTTTCCTTTAAATTTTGCTTGTTATGCAAGTGTTGGAAGGCTGGTGACTAGACAAGGCGGAGATGCGTGCAAACCAGAGTAATGAGATTTTTATCTTGACTGCAGTGAGTGCTGGGAGGAGTGGAGAAAGCGAGGCTGGGCATGCTGCCATTAATTTCGGCACATGGTTACTTGTCAGGAGTGCCCAGTGCAGTGGCCACGGGTTGAAGTGGGGGACAAATCGGGATGTACGTACTACAGATGGCGCCGAAGGTTATTTCTAGACACTAGTGTGTTCTACTTTTTTCTCCAGTAGTTTACCATAACAAGTCATTTGCGTCTCATTAAATTGTTATGAGCCCGCATTTTCTGCTTGTTAGCGTGAACTCCGGGTCCCCCAGCTGTGGCACGCTCTGGCCTTTAAGGCATTTCCGCTGCTGTTGCTCCCAAGCTGTCACTCGGGAGGCTGCTGACGGGTGGGTGCTGACGGTCCCCAGTCGCTGTAGCGCGGTCCAGCTGTTCTGGACCTTTTGCCGAGCCGCCCGGGGAGGGAGCGCTCGCCTTGGCGTCTTCAGGGAGGCGCCCGAGTCTCGCGTGTCCGTCGCGCATTCAGCGCCGCAGCTCGCTGAAGGCCTGGCGGCCACTCGTGGCCTGCACCCGCGGAGGGCCTTCGGGAGCCTGTCCCGCGGGGCTCCGCCCCTCCCCCGCCCTGCAAGATGGCGCCTGCGCGCCGCCCACGTGACTGCCGCGCCGGCCCCGCCTCCCGGGGGGCGGGCTGAGGGTGGGGCTCGCCCAGGGGTGTCCCCTCGGCTGGCTGGGCGGGGTGCGGGGCCCGGTGCAGAACCACGCGGGGGGTGCAGTCCGGGAGTGCTGAGGGGTAATTCAGGTGGCAGCCCTGGGACTAATCTTTTAGACACGTCTGTAACTTTTTAATTGCTTAGGAATCACTGTTTTTCCTGCTGTCTCAGTATCATCCTTACTGAATGGATACAAGTAGAACTAATGTTTTTATTTTTTTGTATTAGAGAAAGAGTGGACTAGCCCAGAATAGTGTTCCTGGCTCTTTCAAGACTTGTATTCAGTGCCTAATATACAGCAGCTTCTCCTTTAAAAAATTTTTTTAAAAACATGTTTACAGGTATAGCATGTGCTTAATGAGAACGTTCTAATAATGATCCGCTTTCTAGTTGACCAGGCTCAGCAACTGTTTAGTCACGTACAGTGGTTACCGTGTTAATGGCGGAGGTGGTAGGTCCACAAGTTTCACCACTAGAACATACCTACCAGGTCATTTTAGAAAAATAGAGGAAGATTAAACAAGTATATTTATAACTAACATTTCTAGAATTTTCCTGTGTGATTTGGGTGATTTTAGAGTGTATGTTAGATTGGATTGTAGTTGTGTTGGCATGCCTTTTGGAGACTTGTGTATAAAGCTTGTGTTCTTCATAATCGTAGTTGACTGCCAGTCACTTGCATTAAATTCAACAAATAGGCCAGTGGGCAGTAATGAAAATACTCTAATCATGTAATAGGAAATTTGGGCAATTGATGTAGTTACTTGAAAGTTACAGACTACGTGTATAATAGCATAACTGAAAAGACCTGGTTTTAAAAATGGATCCCTTTTTGATTGGGACCCAAACTGTAAATGATGTGTTAGTAATAACAAAAAAAACACCCTGCATAAATATTTTAAAAGGTGATAGCTTTGTTGCTTTTTCATTGAAAAGAGAAAAGACAGCCAAGCTTTCTCTCTTTGAATGACTAAAAACACTCTTTAACTGTTCATGAAAATGAATATTGTAATTGTGGAGACTTAACCCCTATGGAAAAAGCATAGTGGTTAGTGGTTAATATTCTTGGTATGGCTGTATTTCTCTGGAGATTGTGTTTTTAGTACCCTCAAAACTTAGTTGCTTTGCAGGTAGTACTAATGTTTGAATTAAAGGTAGAAACTGATAGATCATCCTGTGTCTTAGTGTTGAGTTCACAAAACATATTTGAACTCACAAAAATTAAGTGGCCATGGGTCCTTTACTTACAGAAATCAGTGGAGTTACTAAAAAAAAGAAAACTGCAAAATCATTACTTCTCATAGGATAGGTTAACTAACTATTTGTACTTGACAGAGCAAGTACCTCAACTCATTTTAATACAGATCATGTATTGGTAATGTTGGGGCCTGAAAAAGAAATTTTTCAAAGACTTTTAACATAAAAGCCCTACTCTAAGATAACTTGAGTGTGTATGTGGCAGCTGGAACCCTAGTGAGACAGACCACTGACTCAAAATGAGAGGAGAGAGGTTAGTGGTTAGAATTTCAGTTATTGTATTAGACACTGAAAAGATGCTTCCTAAAAATGATTTTTTTTAAAAACAGTTCTAAAGCTCACAGGTAATGAATACCATTAATTTGTTGGCCACTGCTGGGAGATTTTCCAGTGAATTTTCTCAAGGCTTTTCCCACTCCTACAGAAGGGATAATAATGCTTACATTAGGATTGTGGGAATTAAATGAATAAGTACCTACAAAATTAATGCCTGGCTCAGGATCTTCAATAAATGTCAGCAATTAAAGGTCAAAGTTAAGCCTTGTTTGGAAGGTGGTGGAAGAGTGGGTACAGCATCTCATAGATTGAAAGTGGGGTCAGAGCTAGCTAGCCATGTCTTTTATGGGAAATTTTAGGTTGGTTTGGCCGCAGCAACTAATAGAAGCACTTCAGTTATAACTGCCTTTTGGCAAAGGCTTTTACAGTATCAGAGTTAAGTAGTGATTATTTTAGTAACAAATGGGAGCTGTTGGGTATCCTCCCCCAGTTACTTACGTTGTCCTGTGCAATGGTTTTCTCAGGTAAGGAGAACTAGGGAAAGTCACATTTATACCTCAGGAGAAGAGGGTTGTAGAGACAGGAAGCTAGTTCTTTCCCTGAAATTAACCAGTGTAATATATATACTTTTTAAAAGCTACCTTTTTGATATTTTGGGGGGAGGGGACAGGAAGTGTGTTATAGAAGCTATCAGAGGCCTTGAGTGATAGCCATGTTTAGTAGATCCCTATACTTGGAGGCCTAAATTCCAGCTCTGCCACTAGCTCTTTGATATTAACCTGGGCGCTTAGATCCCTGTGCAGCAGGCAGTCTTATCTGTAAAATGAAGATAACTGCCTTTTGAGATTGGCATGATTGAATTAATGAGATAAGTTGTAAAATAATTCACATACTATCTTGAGTACGAGTTCTCTGTTGAGAATAATGCTCAATGCATTTTTCTTTTCCCCTAAGATGCAGTCATCAAGATTGTTCTAGCAGTTGTTTTTGGAAATGGGTTTCTCCACTCAATAAAAGGCCATACAGTGTAGTATTTCCTATATTGTTTTCTGTCACCGTAACTCTAAATTGATTGATGTTCAGGAGAGGTGGGTAATTGAAAAGGTAGTATTTGAGACAAATTTATTTGGGGCACTTATTTTTGTTAATACTTACTGACATTGACAAGATCTGGTATGCTACAGATAAAAGACGCCCAAAGAAAAAGGAAAGAAAAGAAAAGAAAAAAGCCCAGCATTTCTCTGAGTCACAAGTGATTAAAATACATATTCTCCCCATACTGGATTTGGGAATGGAGAAAATACATGTTTTTAATTTGGATTATCATTAACTATTATGCAACTGTAATCTACTTAGATTTTTACCCAATTTTCACATTTAGCTAGAAAACTATTCTAGAAAGTTATTTTTCAGTTTTGTTAAGTTACATAATTTTTTGTTAGTTTATAGCACAGACTGGAATCCATGGATAATTAAGGAACATTTTTTATATCTTTTTTATAGATGCTATTAAATTGACTAATATTTAAGCTTATTTAATATTTTTGTCCTTCCTGGAAGAAATACTCAGCTAGTATTTTTTTAAAAAGAGAAACAAAAGACCTGCATTCCCCTTAAAGCAGATGAGCTTCCCTTTTATGGACTCGATTTTTCATTATGGAGGACTGTATGTGACAGCACTCCTTTTACTCACAGAGAATGCTTTGTCACAAAAGCCTCTTTCATCCAGTCTATGTAAACAGTCACTCTAGAAGGGAAGTGCGTAATCGGGTGTTTATGTTACAGGTGGCAGAGCTGCTGGGCACTCAGTAGTCCGTTTCCTTCTGTTCTTCTTATGCTCCAGGGAACATTTGGCCTTTAATTCCCTTCTAAATGTCTTAGTGCATTAGAACGGTTTTATGTTCATTCAAGAAATAATTTGAGGTTGGATTAGGTTTTGAAAAGGTCACTTTGGCAAGTTTAGTCTTTCCCACTTTCAGACTGCTCAGTAGAAAATGGGGGTGTCATCACCATTTATTGTATATGTAACTGCAGTGAAGATGAACATGTATATGAAAATGCTTGCTAACAAGATATGTATACAGATATATATATCAATCTATATATCGATTGTTCAGAGGGTGACTGTAGCACAATTTGGTTGCAGTGGATGAACAGAAGTACAGAAGTTGAAAGAGAATAGTGTAAGGGTTGGGTTCAAAGGGCTTTGAAGGTCAGATGAAAGGGATAAGTTGCCAACAGTACAAATTTGTGTGTGTTTGTGTGTGTGTGTGTGTGCGCGCATGTTTGTGGGCCTGTATGTCTGCCTGAAATGGCCACTGTCACTTTAAACTTAATATGTATGCATCATTGATTTAAAAAAAAAAAAAGTCTTCCAGAGTCATCCAATACTCAATACTACCATTATACTTCTAGTCACTCTCTCATTTGCTTGATAACCTAAATCTTGGCTCCCCTCATATTCTGAATCCATCCTTTCCTCATCCTTGGCTAACACCATTCCCTTTTGGGACTTTATGCTTAGACTTTTTTTTTTTTAAACATATCTTTATTGATTTCAGAGAGAGGAAAGGAGGGGGAGAGAGAGAGATAGAAACATCAATGATGACAGAGTCATTGATCGAGCCCGCAACCTGGGCATGTGCCCTGACCGGGAATCGAACCGCGATCTCCTGGATCCTAGGTCGATGCTCAACCGCTGAGCCACGCCCGGCCGGGCATTATGCCTAGACTTTTAATAGTCATCTCCTAACTGGTTCCCCTGCTTTCAGCCTTCCCATCAGTTATCTGTTGGATACCGCTGCCAGATACATCTTACTAAAGCAATATTAATATCACATTGTATTTCAGTGATGGCTGGAGTCTGGCCACTGATAAGTCTTTGGACTCAAAATCTCTCCCACAATTTCATTTTCATACATCCTACCTTTCATCCAGGGCTGGCTCATGCCATCACCTTTCTTGCATAGTGGTCTCTGGAGTTGTCCCTATGCTGGTCTTCTCTTAAGATGCTTTGCCACCTCTGAATTCCAGTATCACGTGTGTTCTGCGATATAATTTTGATACTTCTCCTATAATTCTTTGAATTATTTTTAACATATAAAATTGACCTTCCCTCCTAGATTTTAAGTTCCCCAAAGGCTCAGACATCACATCTCATTTTTTTGTTGGCGTTGCATATATCCTGAGTGCTCAGTCAAAATTTTCTGTGCTTAGGCTTTTCACATATAGCTCTGAAAAATGCCAATATGATAAATTAAGAGAAAATGCATTAGGAGTAATTTTTTGGGGGGTCTTTTTTATAAACCTCTTTTGTAAACCTTTGCAGCTGTATATCATAAGCACAGTTGTTTTGGAAATAATAAAATGAATTGTTTCTTTAGGTAAAGAGCGTGGAACAGTATAGATTTGAACTGAGTCTTCAGTAGGTGAATGCTGAATAATTGTGCTTATTTGATTTCTCTTCCAAAATCAGACCACTGGTGCTCCCTAAGTTACTAAGCTTTGGAGGGGTGCATAAATTGGTGCAAACCTATGGGTGATTCTTTGATAGGATGGAAAAGGTCATAAATTACAAACTCTTTTATTATTATTTTGGCAGTTACCTGTAGTTGTCGGGTGTTGATCTTCAATTTATGATTTGCTTGGAGGCGGTAGGAGTCAGATGCGGAGGTGAGATTGTACTTTGCTTATGATCAGAATGTTAAAAACTTTAGTCACTGAGTGAACAATCTATAAGAGTTGGTGGAATTTTTATGTTTCTTGTTATGAATGTCTAAATTAGAGTAGTAAAGAAACATAACTTTCCTGCAGTATAATTGATTTTTGTTTTGGATATCAAATGATTGAAATTCACTAGGTTAGTGATCTTAGAAGGGACAGCATGGTCACATGTGAATCAAAATGCTGTAGCATTTGGAGAGTACTTCCTGGAGAACCGGGTCATCGTACTTATAAAGAGGTTGCACAGTGGGGGTGGTGTTGAGTGGTTTTGTTAGTTTGGGGAAGGTGCCTGTTCTAACAGGTGGCATTAAGCACAAGTTCTAATGCAGTGTTTCCCAACACTGTAATATTTACCAACCTATAAACCACTTATCATCAGGGATCCTTATTAAATCTTATAATTTCTTAAAACTTCAATTTCAACACAGTACCAGGAACATTTCTTCTTGCCACTAGGAGTGAAGGTAATGACTCTGCAGCAGGAGCCAGAAGTCCCAGTAGTTCCCTTGGCTGTCAAGCTTCTTAGTCCAGGACTCACTCCCTACCAGGGATCCCTGCTGGTCCCCTTGCTCTCATCTCCAGTGGGGTGGAGCTGGGAAGGAGAGGACAGATAGGTCATATATAAGCTAGGGAGGAGAGACACACCCTCTCTTGATCCTCTTGTACTCATGTTCATAGGTGTGTTCTTTTCACCTCACCCAAAAATATCCTGACAAAGTAGGGATTTAAAGATTTGGGGGCTGCTAGCCCAGGGATGTAGCAATTTTTGGTTCAACCTCCTAAAAGAGGAGAGCTTCTCCCTTCTGTGGTAGGAGAACAGAAGGTTGGTAAAGAAGCACAGATGCTGGTGCTAAAGAGGGGGGACCCCAGCTTTGGTCTAGGAGGGAAGCCATTACCACTCTCCTCTCCAGTCTAGACCTTTGTAGTTTTATGGTCCAATGATGTATATTTTCTGCCGGACCACCTGTCAACTACAGGTGGGGCTGTTCAGGTTGAAATAGAAACAGCAACGCCAGTTCTTGGGTAAAAACTGCAGTCCTCACTTCTCTTTTGTTCTCTATTCCCCTCTTCCCTGTAGGCTTCTGTATCAGCATTCTTTGGCTGGATCTTCCCTAATCGTGCCTCTTACAAGTTCAGTTCTCTAGAAAAGACAATGACATCTACAATTTTAATGTTTTTATTTGTAATAAATTCATAGAGTTTCCAAAATACATAAAAAGTTACAGCAATGAGTTTCCCTCGCCCATCTTGTTCTACCCACTGGGTTCCAGCCCCCCCCCCCCCCCCCAATAACTACTGTTCACAAATAATCAGGTTAAGAATAGCTCAGATAGCTGCGACTGCAGTGGCCTGGTCTGGTCAGTGGGCTGTGATAGGGAAGAGTATGTGCGGATTCAGTAAATCATCTGGCCCTTGGCACCACGTTCAGTAGCTAGAGTGCATTTAGCGTCACTTTTAAGAGAGCTCTGCTGCTTGGTCTTCTTGAGTCATCTTCCCTCATTTCCGATTAAACTAAACAGTAAGTTACATAGGAACGGTGTCCGTGATCATAGCTAAATCTATATCATGCTGTTTCTGAGCTGTTGATTCATTGGTCCCCCTTCCCTCTGAACTGTTGTATTTGTTTGGTTGGTTGAGCACAACTTTAATACACTTACCAGCCATGTTTCTTCTCACACCAGAACTTGCCTTTCATCAGGTGCTGTAGGTGATTCAAGGCCTTACTTTGGGTTGGGTTGTGCTATTTCATTGAGTAGAGATGAGACAAATGTCCGCTGCCTTGACCACATCCTCTCAATTAAAGAGACAGACAGTAAGTAATTCTTAATTTTTCCTTAGCATCTTCCCTCTTCTTCTACCAAAGTGGATAAAATTTGACATCTCAGTAATGTTTCTAATGAGTCATTTTCTAACATTCAACACAAGACTTTCTATGAATCTTACTTAAGTAACAGCATATGCTTTGGTTGTAGCCCTGGTTATTTAAATAAGAGAATTGGAAATCTGTAACTGTGTAACAAGTTACCCCAAAATTTAGTGGCTTAAACCAACAACTATTTTATTATTATTTCTCACAGTTCTGTGGGCCAGGAATTTGGACAGGTAACTAATAGTGAGGGCTGTTGGTCTCTGCTCTGGGATGTCTGGAGACACAACTGGGGACTGGAGGTGCTTTCTCCCTCCCGTCTCTCTCTGTGGTCTCTCAAAATGTAAGAGGTATTTTAAAATTTACAGTCTGCATCAAAGGACTAGAGGAAATATAGAGAGCATTGTTAGATGAGCTAAACTAAACTCCATCTAGACCTTCGTTAGAGTAAAATGAGGCCATTGTGTTTGACCTTTGTTCTCATGGTATGTTTTCAAAGAAGAGTCTTTTTCAGACTGTCCAGCCACTTGATTGTTTTACAGACTTTCCTACATTTAAGAAATCTCAAGTATGTAATTGTGATGGATCTTCACGTGTAAAAATTAAATCTGAATAATTTCTGAAATGAACAAGATGTCCAGCTCACTTGTGTTATCTGACACGTGGATTTTAGCTAACCAGGAGCTCAGAGGAGGCTTGCCATAGGACTGAAGAAGCTTTGCTCAAATGAGTTGTAGAAAGGAGGAGCACACACTAATGTTCTTTGCGTCTTTGTGTGTATTTTTGCAGGCTTAGAATTTTTTAACTTTGTTGTCTTAATCCAAGCAGAGAAACATTCTCCACTTTTCACTGGGTCCTAACACTTTCTAATTGGTCTTTGTAAATGCCAATTCTGGCATGACATCCGTATTGCATTTTCATGGAAATCTGAACTGGGTACAGAAAGTGGGTATAATTCCTCTCTATAAGATTCCATTAAACCAAAATTCTCAGGTTTTATGGTGCCCTTCCCCCTCAAAGTAAGGGAAACAGCAGAACTGACCATTTGCTGTTGGGACCAGTAAACTCTATGATTCTGATCTCTGTAGCTTATGAGGCCTTAGAGTACATTTTTATTAAAATTAATAAAATTTTAAATTTTATAAATAGTCTCTAAACTAGTGTAGGTGACTTTATAGCATCGATACATGCTGAGACTTGGCGTGGAAAAGAAAATTTAATTTGCAGGTATTTCGTGGGTTGATGAACTTAGGTCCTTGAATAGAATCAAACTCCATTTTTCTCCCTAGTTTATTAAACCAGGAGGCTTTTTCTTGGTTGCTAAATTGTGTTCTTAAAGTAATTTCAGACTTTAAAAACTGTGATTTTGATTATGAAGCAAGCCACTTTCTCACGATCACTTAAATATAATATTTGTGGAGGCAGCGTGATAAAATTTTTTAAAGTTTTTATTTTTTATTGTGAAATATATATAACATAAAATTTGCCATTTTTATTGTATAATTTAGTGGCATTAAGTACATTCATATTGTTGTGCAACCATCACCACCGTCCATCTCCAGAACTTTTCTTTTATCCCAACTGAACCTGTATATCCGTTAAGCAAATACTCCCCATCCCCCTCTCTCTAGCCCCATTCTGCTTCCTTTCTATATGAACTAGGTACCTCATATAAGTGGAATCATACAGTATTTGTCCTCTTGTGTCTGGCCGTACTATTTTACATTCCCACCAACAATGCAAAGAGTTCCAGTTTTTCCGCATTCTCGCCAGTAGTTACTGTTTTTATTTTTAGTTTTTTGGATAATAGCCACCCCAATGGGCGTGAAGTGGTGTCTCACTAGTGGTATCTCACTGTGGTTTTGATTTTTTTCATTTCCCCATTGAAAACTATAGGGTTTTGCATATTTTGCACTTATTTATATTTGAAGGTATGTGTAATTTTAATTTATGAACCACATATAAGTATGGTAGAAAAATATTCTATAGGAAATGGTTGACCTAGTCAACTAAACTTCTTCCAGTTAACGCAAGTATTTGAGAGGATTACAGTGCTTTATTTATATTGATTTTTAAAGTACTAAAAGCAGTGTTAGGCCAATGAGGTTTTATTACTTTGTAGTAAATGATTATATGGTCTGGGTTAGGATATACATTGATTGTGTTATCGTTAGAAGAATTTACGTATCCAGCTTTTAAGAATCAGTAATGATGGAAAGTGTCACATGAATGCCATAGTGCTACATGTTTCAGAAGTAGGATGTGGACTTAAGAGGTCTGTGCCGTCGTTCTCATTAAGTTGTTCTGTGTAGACAGTCTTTGTTTCTTGGGTTTCTAGAGGAAGACAGACTACTGTGTAAGGCTGAAGCTTAGCTTCCCAGAGTATCGAATGTGATACTTTATTCCCAGAAATAGAGCTGTCAACTGGCAATTCACACTCATTGTCAGACAGGATGCATAATGAGACAGCAGAACCAAATAGTTTATATTAGGATTCTTGGGAAGTTTAGGCTGTTCTGTTTGCTTTATTTCTGTACACAGTTTTTTTTGTTTGCTTTGTTTTTAAATATATCTTTATTGACTTCAGAGAGCGGAAAGGAGAGGGAGAGAGAGAAAAACAACGATTGGCTGCCTCCTGCATGCCCCCCACTGGGGATGGAGCCCTGACTGGGAGTCGAACCATGATCTCCTGGATCCTAGGTCGATGCTCAACTGCTGAGCCACACCTGGCCGGGCTGTACACAGTTTTAAAATATGAATGTTATTTCAAATTTGTAAAACTGTAATTGGTTCAAGAAACGGAGGTGATTTTGGTTTGAGTAGTGTTTTAAGATTATGAACATGAAGGACAGGGGTGGTGTGAGTTTTGATAAAGAACCATTTTCTTTTTTGGCTTAACCAGTGTATTGCAGTAACAATCCACGCACAACAGTGTTTGAGTTCTGAAGAGCTGTGTGTACATCAGCATGCTCTCTATCCCTTCAAGCAGCAGTTCTCCTAGGGGTAAAACTCCAGTTCACTAACGATTAGCTGAGCAAACCCAGTTAGACTTAGACCACCCGGTTACTGTGAGGTGGTATAACATTAGTAATAAACACATTCTTGTTTAGAAAGATTGGGCATGTGTTGATGATACCTTTTATAAAACTTTTTCCTAGCAAAGCATCTCATCAAACTGCCACTAAAATCAAGTAATGAATAAAAATTGCATAATAATTAATGGCAAAAATACCAGTGCCCTTACATAGGGGGATTAGCATAAAGGGTACCACCTTTTATTTATGTTGCTTTGATTCTCCTTCACTCTGTTATAGAATTGACATCATTGGCAATTCTGAATAGTAACATGCAGTATGTCCCATGAAAAGTGGGATAGTGAATAATTAATAGAATATTACTGTTAAGTGAAGATGTATATTGATACTTCTTTTTCCTTACTGCTGTGACACTTTACACATTTCTGCCCTTGCTTTGTAATCACCTATTTGATCGCTAAAAATTGCTATTAAAATGGTTGCTATTGCTTGGCCAGCTCTGGCTCAGCAGTTGAGCATCGACGAGGTTTGATTCCTGGTCTGGGCACGTGCTCAGGTTGTGGCTCGATCCCCAGCAGGGGGCGTGCAGGAGGCAGCCAGTCAATGACACTTATCATTGATGTTTCTATCTCCCTCTCTCTTCCTCTCTCTGAAATCAATAAAGACATATTTTTTAAAAAAATGGTTGCTATTAAAAGTATAGACTTTAATCTGGTTTATTCTTATGGAATGTACTCTTCTTAGTCAATTAACATGTGCCCCCTTTTCTGATCTAGAATGACTCTGCTCATGGTGATTACGTGCAAAGTAACGAGGCCAGTTTAATAGAACAAGCCCCAATACCTCATGACGGACTTACTGTGGCACCTCATAGAACCCAGCGAGAAGGTATGCTGTATTTTTTGCTAACTTAAAGCATCTATAAGTGGAAAGATTGCAGTGCTATTGACATTGGTTTGCTCTAATTCTTCTGCCTCCTTTTTGGAGTAGAAAAAGCCTGCTGGTCCTGGGTCTATCTCAAATGCCAGTCCTCCCACTTGTTGGGTGAGTCTGTGTCTGGGCTCCCGCTCCACTGCACTCAGCCTGTCCTAGTGTTTGCTTACTTGGCTCTGCCTTGTAGTCAGCTGTCTTAAATCTGGTTACATATCTCTGGAGTGCAAAAACCTTAACATATTCCAGAGTCTTTAGTATAGGGCTTTATCTGTAGGATGTGCTCAGTGTCTACTGAAAAATTAATTTTACAGAAGTTCGCTGTAAGAGAAGAAATTCCTTACAAGGCCATGCTTCCTACAATAATGCAGTTTTCAAGAGGGCTGGGGATGGGGGAATGAAAAGACATTCCTATGTAAAAAGAAATGAGTTCAGACATTCCCTTAGCATGTGGGGAGTCAACTACCTGTGTTCAGGGGAACACAGAAATGGAAAATGTAGACTGCCACCTGTTAGCCTTGGAAGAGTGAAGGACGGATGAGAAGCTCAGTTATCACTGCTTGGAATTGACGTTATGTCGTGTGTTTCTAGTCCTAATAATAATCCTTTTGGTGTAATACATTTTCCAGAGGAAGAATGGGTATGACTGTTTAATGTTTAAAAAAAGTTTAAATTTCTAATCAAGACTGTCACAGTACTTGAATCATAGACTATTTACTGAACATGGGAGTCACCTAAAGCAGAGTTTGGTTTTACAATGAATATCCTTTTTTAAAAAAAATAAAACTATTTTTTAAAATGGCTACATCAAAATGCTAATAGTTAAGGTGGTACTATAGATCATTTTTGTTATATTCTTAATTTTTAAGCAAATGTATGTAATCCATGCTTTTTAGTTGTAATGTATGAAGCTTAGAGCAGGCTCTCCCATTGTCGGCCATCCTCACCACATACTCTTTTGTCCTCTCGTCTCGATTCTGATAGATCACGGCAGGTATAACTTGAAATCAAGGCTGAAGACATAGCCATGTTCCAAATGCCCTGGTTGTCCCCTACCTGTAGCCCACCAATTTGCAGCAATAGAGCTGCTTTATATTTCTGAACATAGATTAGTTCAGATGGCTTTTATTTAATAGCATCATCCTTTACATAAGTTAATAGAAAAGCTTTTGAAAGCAGTAGACCCTCCCTTCCCTTGTTGGCCTTTATGATACTGCGGGAGTTCTGGTTCTTGAGATTCTTTTGTCTCCATCCTTAACATTTCTCACCCACTAAGGGAAAATTGGCCCAGAAGCAAGCCACCAAACACTGTATATTTGGAAACTTGTCACAAAATACTGGCAATGAAATCTCCTTAGTTTTTCATGAATGTCTGCTTACCAGCAAATTTCTGTATCTTGTTTCCTGCTTTCTCATTGCCCACCTTCCGTGATCTATAACAATCTTAATTCTTCCTGTATACTTTTATTACTTTGTATATTCTACTTCATCTGTTTTAACTTCTTCCTCTAAGGCAAAGTGAATCCTTCCCTCCTCTTCTCCATCTCCTGCCCCCTGAATCTAGCAGTGACGCTAGTCCGTTGAGTCACTTCCCTAATTTCTTCCCCAAGACCTTTATCATCTTCATTACTACCAGTCTCATTACTTTTTAAGTACTATTTCTTTTGAATGAATCTGAAGTACTGTATTTGTAGTAATCTAATAACAAACAGTTTTGATGATTATCATCTCTAAAATAATCTTCACTGCAGGCACCTTTTATTTATCTTTTTTATCTTTGGTGCTTAGCAGAGTGCTTGAAACTGCTTAGGCACTCAGCATGCCGCATGATACAGAGAAAGTTACTTCATGGATGGATGGCACATTGCTTTGCTTCTGGGGTTTTTCTGGTGCTTAATCATGATTTAAGGGCAGTAGTAAAGATGAAGATAAATAGTTTAATCGTGTAGCATTTGTCACATCGGGTAACTGAAATGTGTGTCTAGTCTCTGTAGAACAAGTCAGCATGTTTTCTTTCTTTCAGCTGTACACATTGAGAAGATAATGTTGAAAGGAGTCCAGAGAAAAAGGGCTGACAAATATTGGGAGTACACCTTCGAAGTAAGCTACTCTCACCCACAAAAGATACCTTATATTTTATGTTCAATAATCTTTCAGAAAGAATGAGAATTGATCTTCTGGCAGGTTTGCTAACTTAGAAAAGCCATACGTATGTATACATTTGTCTAAATTAAGGGAATGTATTGCTTTCAGTGTGTTCTGCATGGTTTGCCAAGTTTTAAAAATTATACCACCACATGAAAATTACTCTGACAGTTTTATTAAAAACAACAAAGAGCTTAGATATAAGGTGTAAGATGTATCTAAAAAGTAAAAGTAAGCATTTTCCACCAGTATTTTTAAAATCAGGATCACAGGCCTTGTCTTTTCCTGGCATTGCTTCCCTGATATTTTTCTCCTCTTTTTCTTTCCCCATGATGGTTTTATTCCCTGGCCTTCGTGGCCTTGTCTTCTTATCTCTAATTGCTCTCCTGTCATTCTGTCCTTCAAACAGCGCTACTTAGCCTTAAAGCCCACCTCCTTTAGTCCGCAGGTCTCCTTTCTGCCTGCTCACTGTCACGTGAATTCTTTGTCCACATCTTTCTTATCCCTCCCTGCTTGGGCTTCCCTGTCTAGCCCTTTCTCCTAAGGTCGTACACACCTTGAACCACATGGAAGGACTCCATGTTTCTGTGTTTCCTATTTCAGCTCCTCCCCAAAGGTACTGCTTGCCAAATGTTAGCTGTACCTTTCTCATGAAGCCTCTTCTGATCCTCCAACAAAGTGTTTTTTCATTCATCCAAGGTACACTACATCATACCTGTCACAGGTTCTTACATTTGGGTTACGTGTTTTTTCTTTCCAGTAGGTTATTGTCTCATGGAGAGCAGAAGTCTTCATCCTCTGTCATCCTATCATATCTGACTCACTTAGTACATTTGTTGAACGAATTTCGGAACTTTGGCTTCTGCTTTGTGGGAGAAACATCCTCAGTTTGCAAATTTTAAGTCGACTCTCCACCGACAGTTTTGTAACATGTGGCATACGCCGCTCTTTGCTGTCTTCATTCAATTTTACCAGCTCTCTTCTGTTCCTGGAGCTCTTAGATTGTTCCTTCCTTAAAGCCTAGACCCCTTGCCCTGGAATGATCTTCCCTCAGACCTTGGCACAGCTGTTGTCCCTTCAGCGTACAGATTGGCTCAGACGCACCCTCCTCTGACGCCTTTCTTGGCACCCGTCTGATGGGCTTCTTCCTGCTCCTGCACCATGCCCTACTCATTTTCTTTGGAGCATTGACCGCTGATGGGGATCCTTATATAGCCATTTGTTTCATCTGTCTCCTACACTAGAGTGACCTCAGCCAGCAGCGACTTTGGGCTGTCTTGTCCATTCCTGTATCCCTTTCACTGAAACAGTGTCTGACACAAGTAGCTGCTCAACAAACATTTGAATAACTAAAAAAAATCATCTAAAGGATGTGTCGGTTAATAAGGATATTTGCTTTGAGGGTTGCTGGATAAAACTTTGTATGTCCAGTAGGTCCTTGAATAACAATTTTTCATGTAACATTGTTTCATTATAGCATTAATAAGATGCTCTACGAACTTAACTCTTGTTTTTATCAGTTAGCCTCTGGTAGAATTGGTCTTACCATACGTTGTTTTATTTAATTCTCAGAACCTATTGATGATGTTAAGTGAGGACTTACTGTATTTTTAAGTGTCTGATTGATTATACAATTAGTTGATAAGCCTTAGATATTAGCATAGTTCAAGTATTTACTCAGCTCAAATAATTGTAAAGTAGAAATTATTAGTGGGCCACCATCAGGTCCACTGTATTAGAGGTATCCAAGAGGTAAGGCGGCATAATAAACTTCAGTCTGGCTCTGCATTTACTTAGGGTTTAATCTAAGTAAGTTAACCTTTTTGAGTTTTAGTTTCTCCATCTTTAAATGGATCATACTTGCCCTATCCACCTTATTAGGATTTTAAAGAATTGAGATGAAGTTGAAATCTCTTCATAAATCCTCATAAAAATACAATATGGTATTACCAACGAGGGTAGTAGGCCCTAATTATTTCTCTTAAGAGTGTGTATTTCCTAAATTCCAGGAGATAGAATTCTTATCTTCCTTGGGGCATAGAGCTGCACTGTCAGAGTGTTATTTTAGAGTCCTACAGCTTCACCAAGGGAATGTAAGACATTCCTCTTTCTGAAAAGTTACCAGAATATGGTCACATATTTTTAAAGACAGTTTTTTTTAAAAAACAAACAAACCATGTGATTTGCAAGGAGTTACTAAGATATTTTTGAGTAGAATGTGTCAGTGTAGAGTTAATTTTAACAATTTTGAAGAAATGATGACAATGCCAGAGTAACTTTATATTTCTAATTTTAATAGAATTTAAGTAAGGCTTTTTGTTTTACCCATGGCTTTTTTCTAGCCGTTTCCCCGCCTAAGAAATAACCATATAATATGTGTGTGTGTTTTTTAATCAGGTAAATTGGTCTGATCTTTCAGTCACTACAGTAACAAAAACCCACCAAGAACTACAGGAATTTCTACTGAAGGTAAAAGTATAGATTTTGTTGTTAAAATGATTTTTACATAATATACAGAATCTGAAAACCTTTATATCAAAATAAGTTTCAGAAAAATTAAAACACCTATATACAGGTTGGGGAGCTCTCCGTGAACGTTGACTGTATAAATGTCATGTTATTCTAAACATAAGTTTTCTTCCCTTACGTTACCAATATAAAGAAATGATGAGGGATTTTCAACATTTTTAAAAGATGAAACCTTATTTCTAACTTCCTTGCCGAGATATGTATTGTTGGTGGCTGCTTGCAGGAGTACATCCTTTGAAAGTGTGTGTCTGCAAAATGAGATGAGGCTTGTTTGCATTTGGTGGTGGTTCAAACAGCTATTCAGCTCCCTCTGTGGACTTTCGTAAACATATCTCCATTTGTTCCTCCTTTGAGTTCCATATCCCCCTCCACTCCCACAATGATAGAATCTCCAAAGTATTGAGAAGACAGGATAATGGAAACATCTCCCAGACTCGCAGAGGTGAAAGGTATCTAAGATAATCTTGTTCAAACTCTCACCTGTTTCTTTTATACTAATTTTATTTTATTGAAAAGTGTGTGGTAGAGATAAATATTAAAATAAGGGAGTAGGTTTAAATGGTTAACCAATAAATTACTGTTTCCCAATAAGCAGGTATTTTAAAATTTATAGTTAATACAGAGATAAAACAAAGTCCAGAAGCAGGAAACATTCCCAACTGAATTATTAACTTTTAGGTAAAGATGTGACATAGTTTTTGAACCAATAACATGAAATTTTCAGGACAGTGCTTGTCACCATAAAGCCATTCTTTCAGATCACGTGGGTCTCTGCTTACCTTAGAGCTGGAGCTTGCGCAGCTGTGGGCAGCATAGGAGGCGCCGGCAGGGTCAGTCCCGCGGGGTGAACTCCCTGGCACGACTTGAATATTTCTGTTTTCCTGTGGCTTATTTTAAACTAACTCTGGGTAAGCGATGAGAACACTTCAAGCTGGTAACCTAACCGCATGTAAAGACGGGGATTATTAATTTCCAGTTGCTGCAAGTCACATGCCTGTGACAGGTCAGCCTCAGAGAGTGTGGGGATGAGGGAGAGCGCGGTGGAAGGAACGTTGTTTGAGCACTGTTGTCCAAGCGCTCTTGTCCACAGCAGAGGCCCTTGGCACTGCAGAGAAGAAAGTAGCTCCTGGCTAATGTCCTGCCTGTTGAGGAATAAGGAAGGGTGGCCTCACCCCACCACACATGTGCTTTTAAATTCTCTTCTACTTATTTGTGACTTTTCTCTCTTGACAGAATAAATATATCCAAGTTTTAGGTCAGGTAATCATGAAGCGGCCTCATTTGGGTTAGAAAACAACGTGCTTCATTTCCCTTCTGTTGCCCTTTCCCTGACCAAATTCTAGTACTGGAGGGTGGGTTGCAGGGGATAGAGAGCTAAGACTGAAATACCCTGCAGTATAGATTCGGGCTTGGTGGGGTCCAGCACGGCCAGCTGTCAAGGCTGGTTACTTACCGAGTTTGAATGGGGCTGCTACTTACCTGTCCCCTGTGCCAAGAGAGCACATGACTGACCCCCAGCCTGGGGCCTGGCACCTGGGCAGAGTCTCTTTCTCCCACTGGGTTATCCTAACTTCAGCTGCTGTCTGTCTTGACACATTTCATTTTTGTTACACAATTTTTCTAAAAGCTTAGGTACTTGAAAAAAATACAGCCCCAAATAAATAATTCACTCTTCAGAGTTATGGTAATTAATGACCCCCCTGCTTAGCCAGCATTTGACTATTACTATTTTTCTAAAATAGAACAAATGCCTTATCAAGTTATATCAATAATTGGCAACATATTGTGTATGTCTAGAAATTAATTACCTATTTAAAATACACTTTCACATTTGCTTAATATCTTTTTTCTTTTTTACGTTCCTTTTAAAGTCATCTACAAAAGTTAAGAGCAAAAACTGTTGACAGCCTATACATTCTAACTTTTGTAGCTTCTGTTTAACCAAACCTCTAATTTGCTGTAATGTGGAAGAGAGTTTGAGGTCACTGCTTTCACGTTCTTTTCCATACACCGCAACATCTGTCCTCCGTGTCCTCCCAGCCTCCTCCCCCTGCTGCTCCTTAGCACCTGACACCCTGTCTGGTGTTTCTCAGGACCAGGTGGAAGCTCCACAGAGGCAGGGCTTTGTTTCTTCTTCCGCTGCTGTGCCCACAGTGCCAAAACAGCACCCGGGACTGGGGTGGAGTTTGAATATTCGTTGACTGAATGAATGAGCAAGAAGTTACAAAAACTAAATTGTGATGAGGTCTTATAGGTGGTTATCCATTAGGCCTCAGTATTGTTAAAAAACATCTGTGATAATGAGGTGTGAACCTCCCAGCACTCAGGGTGGGAGGCCTGGGTGTGCTGGAACCAAGACCCAGAGGTGAAAAAATCCAGAACAGTGACTAGAATAGAAGAGACATGATTGAAAGAGAGATTTTTAGCAAATATGCCTTCCTCTAGAACTGGAAATAGTCTTTGGAAATTAAAGATAAAAACCACTTGAAAGTAGATCAGTGTGCAAATACCTATGACTACACATCCACTCTGCCCCAACATCCACACTGCCTGGTCTCGTGAACAGTCATTGAGCAGGTGAAAATAGATGTACTAGAAGAGCCTTCAGCAATTGGGTAGTGGAAACAGACTTCTCCATGGAGCTGGTTTTTTTATGCTATGTACACATATTCAGGAGAAATCTTATTTAAAATGGGGGTGATATATGTAGTATCCTAAATCTATTAAGACAATGATATCAAAATGTAAATTTTGAAATGAATAGTCATTTCTGTAGAAAATGTGTCGATCCAGAACTTGTTTCTTCCTGTTAGTGGTCAGAGGCCCACAGTGGGTGTGTGGGATGCCAGCAGAGCCTTCGACCTCAACAGGTTAATAAAAAAGCTTCATTCTCACATAACATCTTGCTTCCACAGTCTCACTGTGCTCAAAATTAAGAATACTTTTTGCTACCTCTGTTGAATTTTCCATTTGTGAGTTGTTGACTCAATTCTGATTTGTCAGACGAATACTTACTTTGGGTTCTGCTTCTCCAGTTAAAGATCAGTCCGTAAACTGACCATTTGTATAGATTGTTCTATTCCTGGGGCTCTTAAGAGACTGTGTTAATGGTTCTACTCTTAATTTTAGTGAAAGTGCCAGTAATTTGGGAGTTCGTTGCAAAGACTAGGTATCAAAAGTCAAATTTAAAATGTTGAATTCTTGAAAGACTTGGAAAGTCAGTTTTATATAGAATTTTTTATTAAGAATTTATAAAAGGAAATTAGTTACTAAATAGAATGACTTCAAATTTTGTTTTTAATTTAAAAACCTTCCTGGCCAAGTGATTGTTTTTTGTGTGGTTTCTTGTACATTGCTCTGAGGGCACCTCCACCACATTGAGGCAGAGGTAACTAAACCTTCAGTTAGTGTTGTTTTTTAAATGTAAGTTAGATTAAGAATTTTCACCCCATTTTCCACATCCAGTTCTTCATTTGACATCTAGCACTGGTAGCCTGACATTGCCTGAGATTCAGTGTAAAAGGAGGCGTAATAGGATAAAAATAATAGTGACTGTGCTGTGCACACATTCCTTTTAACTGAGAACCTCGGTGTGGGTGTTGCTTAGTGTGCATGTGGGAGTACGAGTGTGAGGTATATGCAGGTATGTCCCAGCAGCGTGTTGAGTGCTGCCAAGTGACCTGCTCCCTGGGATGCCCTGAGGTGTGTCCGGAAGGCAGATGGCGTATTTCCTAGTGGAGGAACCTGTGCTGCTTCAGTATGGGCCCTGCATGTGAAGATTTAGAAAGGAGCTGCTTTGAAGTGGTTCCTGAGCAGGAGCTATTTATCTGCCTCTGTGCCTGGGTTTGTAACATGCATGTTTACCAGCAAGTGAGAAACTAAACCCTGGCCATGCTCTTTTTTCTTTTCCAGCTTCCCAAGGAACTGTCTTCAGAGACTTTTGACAAGACCATTCTGAGAGCCTTGAATCAAGGGTCACTGAAGCGGGAGGAACGGCGACATCCTGATCTAGAGCCCATTCTAAGGTAACGGTTCACCGGACACTCGCCCAGCGTCACAGCGTCAACGGCTGTCCAGAGCACTTTTCCCCAGAAAATATTTATTGAAAGAGGCCCTTGTCCAAGAGCTCAGCTTTGGAGATGTTTTTGTGTTGTTTTGTTTTGCTTTAAATTGTCAAGTATGATTAGGCCAGTGAGTGAGAAAGTGAAAGGACACAACACTTCTGAACAACGCTCTTCTGTGCAGAGGTGGTTCAAGCACAGCGGTGGTGGTTCAGGCATGGTGGTGGTTCAGGCACAGCGATGGTGTTTCGGGCACAGTGGCTGTTCAGGCACAGCAGCAGTGGCAGTTGAGGTTCACTGGAATATAAGGTCAGGTCTTGCTCTTGTGAAGTTGAAGCATTATTGGAAAAGACGGTGTAGGTGAGGCGAATGTTACATATGCTGCTAGTGGGGCACAAACCCTGTCTAGGGTTAACTTCCAAAACATCCTGTGTGCTGGGAGAGAGAGGAAGAGAAGATAGAGGTGGGAGGGGCACTGTGTTTCCGAGGGCATACACTTGGGGTGGTTCCAGCAGGATGTTGGAGCCCACATGGGGTCAGGAGGGTAGCTGTGCAGAGGTTGGAAGGGAGTAGCAGTGACAGTGGGAGGTAGATTCCTACAGAGGAATTGGCCGAATTAGTAAATATTTTAATAGAACCAGGTTTCTCTCTGTTGGAGAAGGGAGTAATAGTATGGACAGGAGAAAACCAGAATGAACCCTCAAGTGTGATGTTCCAGAATTGAAGATACTAGTGCAAGCTCATGACTTTCGGTGTATGTAGGTAGATACAGAAATATGTTCACATGTGTTCCCCGGCTCTGTTCATTGAAAGAGTCTGGAAGCAGCCACACCCCAGTAGCAGTGGGCTTACCTGGTAGACTTGTAGCCCCCTTCTCTACTAAATGGAACTAGGGCTCCATGAGGAAAAGCTGATTGCAGGGCTGGAGTAGGAGAAGTACAAGATGAGCCTGTTGGGCCAGGAAGCAAGGGAGTGCTCGAAGAATGAGGTGGCTGGGCCAGAAGGACACACAAGCCAGCTGGAAGGGGCTCCTAGTGGGCAAATCGGACATCCAAATAAATAATAACACTGAAGAAAACAGGAAATCATGAGTGCACTTGAAATAAATAAGTTAACAGATTAAAAATTTGAGGAATAGGATATTTATAATATCAAAGTCCTTTCCCACAAAGTAATGCTTTTTCTAATAAAGGGAGGAAGAGTAACTTCAGAGTGGAGAGGCCTAACAGACGCCAGCCACTTTAATCCAGTAAGGTGAACTTGATGAGTGAGGGTCAATCACATCGCTCACCACCATAGGCTGCAGGGAAGGAACATAGCCTCAGGCCCATGATACGCCTGCCGGGAAATCTAATCCCTAAGGAACATCAGACAAACCCGACAGAATACGTGGGCTGTCCTCTTAAACCCACAAGAGTCACAGAGGGCTGAGGAGCCAGCCAGGCTGCTGGGTACAGCACAGGGTCCAAAGTGGTTCTGTGTGGAACAAACGGACTTTAGGGTCAAGTGGCAAAACTGAAATGGAGTCTCAGGAGCTTGTAATTTATCAGTGGTCATGTCCTGATATTGATTCTAGGACAGTGTCTTTATTGGAGATACTAGTGTCTTACCAGGTGTGGGGACATCAGAGATGAGCTACTTATGGTTCAGAAAAAAAAAATCCTTTTTACTGTATTTGCAACTTTTCTGTAAGTTTGAGGTTTCCAGAAGGAGAAAATATTTCCATAAGGAGCCATTTTCAGAAATTTGGCTCTTGGCCAAGACCACAGTTAAGAGGTCTGTGTCTGACTCATAGCTGTTAGGGGTCTCCATGGCGTAGATCATGGGGGCGGGGTGTGTGTTAAGCTAGCCTATTTACTATAAAAGTGTTTATTCAAGATATTTGTGAAGAATGCAAAGGAAAGTGTAATGTGAGAAGCCTCTAATTTCCCTTTCTCCAAATCTAGTCACTAGAAGTAGCTTTCATTAAAATCTCATACGGCTTTTCAGAAATTTTCTGTGCATGCATACATCCTTGAATTTATGCATTTGTGTGTATTTCCTTTACTGTACAAATTGCATTATCCTATACACTTTTCTGGCACTTACTCTTTTCATTAAATATATAGGGTGGGGCAAAGGTAGGTTTATGGTTGATATGGAAAATAATGCAATAATTAATAAATAATAATACAATAATAAACTGTTTCATGCACTCACAACTGTTAACCTGCTTTTGCCCACCCTATATTGGACATAGTAATAGGTCAGCACATGTAAAAAGATTGCCGCCTAGGTTTTTTTTGCTTCACAATATTCCATTTTTAGGTGTTCCATACTTAATCAGTATATTTTACAGCCATTTTGGGTCCTAAATATTAGGCTACTACAAACAATATTATAGTGAATGTCTACATTAATGTTCTGTAAACATTTAATACATGTATCTGTAAGAGGAATTTCTAGAATTGTTTGGTCAAAAGTTACGCTTTTTTTTTTTAATCCTTACCCGAGGATATTTTTTCCATTGCTTTTCAGAGAGAGTGGAGGGGGGGGGAGGGAGAGAGAGAGAGAGAGAGAGAGAGAGAAACATTGACGTGAAAGAGACACATTGATTAGTTGCCTCCTGCATGCGCCCCAACCAGGAACCAAGCCTGCAACCGAGATACGTGCCCTTGGCCGTAATCAAACTCGAAACCCTTCAGTCTGCGGGCTGATGCTCTAACCACTGAGCAAAACCGGCTAGGGCAAAAGTTATGCATTTTTTAATAGGCAATATTTCCAAATTACTTTTAAGGAGATAGCAACACTTTATACCCTAGCATTTATTTGTATGTCCAATTGTAAGCCTTGTATTTGTATGTCTACTAGACCTCAGCAGACGTAAAATACTCTCAATTTCTCATCTTTGCCAGTCTGAAAAAAAAAAGACATCTCATTTTAATCTGCATTTGAGTGGCCACTTGCACTTCCCTGTGAATGGGCTTTTTCAGGCCTTTCCACATTTTTATTTGTCTTACTAATGTGTAAGAATTATTTGTTATATTAAAGAAAAAATCCTGTTTGTCATTTCTCGACTATGCAGATAGTTGAAAATTTTATGTACATATTATAGATGGATTTGTCAGTATTTTATGATTTCAAGGTTTTGTGTTCTGCTTGGAAAAGCCTTTTTTCCTCAAAAATTATGTTAAAAAATTTTTTTTTAATACTTCCTTTTTAAAAAACTCTTTGGAATCATTTTTTGAATTCAATTGTTTGGCTATCCTGTGGTTTCAACACCGTTAAATAGGATATTAGGACACTTAGTTCTCAGTTTGTGAATTTTAGATTAGTATCATCATTTGTTGCTTAAGAAATACAGCAATTTTTTGGTGTATTTGGTGTATGAGGGGGTACAGTGCAAGTGAGAAATAGGAAATGAGTCTATAAGTGAAGTAGAGATGGTTGATACAGGACACACTGCATTCAGTCCCAAGTACACTATAAATTAGGGAAATGAGAACGTGGCCCTGAAATGTACACTTGGGGTTGGATGATTTGTGACGGTGAAGTGTGGTCCTCTTCTCTTCGTCACTGCATGAAGGAGTTTGTGGCCATTTAGACTTTTTCATGCAGGTGGGATCGCCGTGCTGTGGTTAGGAGTTAATGACCCTTGACTTCAATCTCTACACTGATTTTAAGCCTGGTCCTTTATCTCAGTCATGGTTCCTGTAGTGGACTTGCAGTTGACATGTGGAGTTGCGGGTTGGATCTGGCCTTCTTTTGTGACTTAAGCTTTGAATCAAAGGTGTGCCTGCTTGTCCTTTGGACCAGCTGGTTCGTAACTGGAGAATAGGTTCTACCGTTGCCTTTGGATTTTATCCCCAGTTTTAGGTTATGTGTTCAGACCTGGAAGTTTAGATGTGCCTCTTCATATCTCAATTTTTCTTCTATCTGTTCATTTCCCCCTCTTTGTCTTCCTATGGAATATTTATTTACCTCCACATTTTGAGTACCAAGAAGCAATTTTGCTTTATGTATAAGGCAACTTTGGCCCGTAAGGGCCATATCTTGGTGTGGTATTTAATGATTTTATAATTAATCTGAATGAAAGGTCAGAAATCTTGGGGAGGAATTAAGAATTAAAATTTTAAATGAGCATTTAAAGTGTTCAAAAGTCATGGAAGGGGATTTGTGTGTTGAGCAGCAGGGTTACAGTATAATTTACCTATACTTTCTGAGTGGTAACCTTGAAGAATTGGTAGTATCCCCTGTGAGGAAATTGAAGCTGAAAGGCCTGTTGGGGGTGGTTCAGCTATTCAGTGGTTCAGCTGGTGTTCAGAGTCATGAGTAGACACTCCATTAGACCGTGCTGTAGCTGTGTCCCTTTTTGTAGGGCCCCTTTTGTAGGGAAGACCTCCAGTTGGAAGCTTTTAATTATAATAATAAAATATGAGGAAAGCTGGTTTTCAGAGATAACAGCTTACAGTCATGGTGTGATACACATTAAAATGAATCATCGCTTAGTCATGCCTTAGAATGTGGTAATACTTGTAACTGACCTGACCACTATGCTCCATAGTTTCCAGGACTCTTAGCATCCCAGACTTCCATCTCCTATGTCTAGAGTGTAGGAAGGTTTCTTTATGACACGCCAAATGATGAAAGGTCACACCTATGAAGAAGTGTACTTCTTTTTCTGAGCAGAAAGACTGGACCACTTGAGCAAAAGGCTGAAGTAGTATACATTTTTTGCCAGAATTGAAACCTTACCATTAGATTATACAAAACTAAAAGCCTGTTTATTAGATTTTTGCAAGTAAGTTTTGTTAACTTTTATTAGTTCCGGCTATGGGAAATACATTAGAAAATATTATTTTCCTTAGGAAAACAATTTTTTTTTATATCCAAATTAAACTGCCACTTAAGTTTGTGTTACAGTCTAAACTGAGACTCTTGTGTATTTATATTGCATGAATTAACAGATCTCTTTTCTTTTTATGTGCAGGCAGCTATTTTCAACTTCATCACAAGCTTTTCTCCAGAGTCAGAAAGTACACAGTTTTTTTCGGTCCATGTCATCAGAGCCTCGACACAACCTCAGTAAGCACCTTGTTCCTCTGTAGAAATGTGACGTGTGGCTCTGTGGATAGAGCGTCAGCCTGCACACCGAGGGGTCTCGGGTTCTATTCCCAGTTAAGGGCACGTACCTGGGTTGCGGGTTCGATCCCCAGCCCTGGTCAGGGTAAGCGGGAGGCAACCAGTCAGTGTCTCTCTCTCTCTCTCTCACATTACTCTTTCTTGCTCTCTCTCACTCTCCCTCCCACTTTCTCTAAAAATCAATGGAAAAATATCCTCGGGTGAGGATTTACAAAAAACAAGGAACAAAGAAAACATGTAATTTTAAGTGAATTTTACACTGCAGTTTTAAAGAAAATACTGTGTAAAAGCTAATGTCACAAAACAGACCGATTCCAAGGCAAGGACCAAGTCTCTCAAATGCCTGCACATACAGGATCACCAGGTTCCCTGACAGACCTCGCTCCGGGCTGTGAAGGAACCGCGGTGCTGGGTGCGTGGTGCCTAACAGCCGCTTACAGCCTCCCCTCCCCCTGCGTCCCGTGTCCCGTAGTGAGCTCAGCTGCCAGGCTGCATGCCGTGGCCTGATTCCTTTCTTTTTCCCTTTATGCAGCCATTTTTAAGGCCGGGCCACACTGGGCGGCGGGTGCTGCCTGCGCCCTCTCCTCACCAAGCTCGTTGTTCGTGAGGCCTTTTTTTTCTTTCCGTGAAGAGACTATATACAAAGCCTGGCCCTTCTCTCCTGTTCTGATTTCTCATTGTACTTTCACCTCTCCCAGAATTATCTCAGGGATCAATTTGTTAATCGCCTGCTCAAACCGTTCAGAGCGTGGTATGAGATTCCGTCCTGCGGGGCCTCCTTGGCCCCCCCATCTCCCTGTTCCAGCTGCTGGGAGTCTGCGCGGTCGCTCAGTACCCCTGCCATTTCCTGCCCGGTGTCTTGGCTCATTCTGCACCCAAACTTAATATGCTCCCTTTTGTCACAGACTGTTAAAATCACATCTGTTTTAAGACCCAACTGACATATCACCTCATGAAGATTTTCTAATTTTTTTTCACGTTCCTGTAGTTTGATTTTGCCTTTTGCTTCAGCATTCATCACAGCCTGCCTTGTGTTTAGTTTTATACAAATCTATCTCAGGTGCCTTTATTTTTAATCTTCATCTGAAGATATGTTTTTATTGATTTTTTTTTTTTTTTAGAGGGAGAGGAAGGGGGAGAGAGAAATATTTATGTGAGAAACATTCATTGTTTGCTTCCCATACTTGAACCCACAACTTAGGTATGTTCTTTGAGAGAATCAAACCCATGATCTTTTGGTGTACGAGACGATGCTCCAACCAACTGAGCCATCTGGCCAGGGCTCAGCTGCCTTTTTAACAAAATATTTGCCAGTAACAATGATGTGTGCTTTAGAATTTCTGCTAATTTTTTTTTTTTTTTTTAAATATATCTTTATTGATTTCAGAGAGAGGAAGGGCGAGGGAGAGAGAGAGATAGAAACATCAATGATGAGAGAGTCATTGATCGGCTGCAGCCCGCAACCCGGGCATGTGCCCTGACCTGGAACCCCGATCGCCTGGATCCTAGGTAGACGCTCAACCGCTGAGCCATGCCCGGCCGGGCTAAAATTTCTGCTAATTTTAAGCATAGCCACTATCACAAGTGGCTAAGTTGGTTTTCTTTTTTAAATCATCTTTCTTTCAAAAAAGTCATGTTTTCCTATAAAGGGGAAAGAAAATACATATTTTCTCAATATGTGGGAAAGAAAGGTGGGAGAGAAAGGTAAAAAAAAAAAACATGATTGAATATCATAACATATAGGTTAACTTTGAAAGTTTTCAAGTCATTTGTGTGTGTGTACATATATGCCTTAAATATTTTAAACAGATAAGTAGCAATTAGAATTAATGACTCTTCATGACTAATAGACTAAGACAGGATTAACAACTCTGTGGCTAAATTTACATTTGAATAGTGGTAATAGCTTTTTAATTTTAATTTATTTGTAATCCTCACCTGAGGATATTTTTTCCATTGCTTTTCAAAGAGAGTGGAAGGGAGAGAAAAACATCGATTTGAGAGAGACACAATTGGTTGCCTCCCACAAGGGCTGGGGATCAAGCCTGTAGCCGAGGTACGTGCCCCTGGCCAGATTTGAACCTGGGACCCTTCAGTCCGGGGTCCGATGCTCTAACTACTGAGCCAAACTGGCTAGGGCAGCAGTAGCTTTTTAAAAGAGAATCCTGGTCATTATAGAGCTTTATAGATTTAACAGTCAGTGCTTTCTGCTTAAACTAAGTAAGTATTTTTTGATTACTTGTAAATCACACCTGACAGGCATTGGAGCACAAAGTTAAACTTTTAATTCAGATTTTAATAGGCTGCCGAGGAAAACTCATCCAAGTGAGTAGTACATACATAAATGACAGAAAACTCATCTTGAGAGCTTGGCAGTATTTGAATGATGTGGGCAATGACTGCAAAACAAGCTGGTAGATTTTGTTTTAAGATACCAAGTTGTTGTGAAAATAATGTATTAAAATACATGTTTGAAATTATGGACAATCCAGTCAGGATGTCCAAGCTGTTTCACCAAAGAACATGTTGTCAGAGTTCATTTGCACTCGCTCTTCTGATAAATAACAGCTCTTACCTTTCTTCCCCTGTGGGATAGAGAGCAACATTCCATATCCTACCAGCTGATTAAACAAATGTTAAACTTATAAATGACTTCAAATGTTGAACGCTGGAATCCCACTGGATTTTCTGTATTTACATGGAGAAGTAACCCAGTGCTATCACAGTGTGTTCTGTGGGTCGGTGCTGATCCAGAAATGACTTGTCACTGGTCTGCAGTAGAAGAACGAAACTGAGAATAGACACTGAGTCTTTTGTAGCAGTTTGATATTGCACAACGTTATTTTTGTATTTTATAAAAGGAACAGCCCACAACAAATTAGACATTTTAAAAAGCCTTACAACACTACAGATATTTGAGAAGCACTTGAGGAGGTGGGGTTGGGGTGTGAAGGGGGTGCAGGCAGATGTGAAGCAACTTGCTCCAGTCCTGTGGTTTTTATGGGGAGACCTGACTCCACAAATTAGGGTCCCCATTCCCAGTCCTGCGTTTTGTGCTATGTCATCTTGCTTATTAAAGGCCCTGTTTAGTAGAAATGTTCTCTGCTACTAACTCTCCATTCTAATCTTCCTTGGGAGAAAAACTGACATTGTATTTGTTTTCTTTATCTCTCTATTATAATTTTCCTAAAAAGTTAATGGCATTGCATACTTCCTACAGATAACTTACAACCCTCTCTGAAGACTTCCAAGACATTAGAACACTTGAAAGAAGACAGCTCAGAAGCTTCAAGTCAAGAAGAAGGTAAATGTCCATTCACTGGGATAAGTTCTTCTGCCTGGTATTGGAACAAGGATAGGCAAACAGACCATTAGAGCAGATTAAGGAGCCGAGAAACAGAACATATGGGAACTTGGAATGTGACAGGTGGCATTACAAATAAGTGGGGAAAGAACAGACTATCCAATAAATGGCGGCTGGCTTTCCAATAAAAAAAATATATATAATTCCTTATTTATATCATGCACAGAAATTACAAGTGAATGATAAATTAAATGTAACATATAAACTTAATGTAATATGTAAAATATAAAACTTAAAATTTTAAACTTTCATAATCTGGGACAAAAAGGCTTTCTTGAAAAGGCAAAGCATGACCATAGTGGAGATCTTTCTAATCTAAATTAGAAATTAACATGTGACAAGAAATCAGAGGATTAGAAGACATTTGCAGGATATTTACAGATAAAGACTGTCCAGACTATAGAAAGAGTCTTCTAAAAATGAATGAGAAAATCAATCTGATTGGCAGTATTTGCAAAAGATAGGCAATTCATAGAAGAAAAAACTTGAAAGCCATTAAACAGTGTTCAACCTCATGAGTAGTCTGGAAAATGCAAATTAAAAACGATGTGTGGGGAATACATATACAGATGATACAGAATTGTACACCTGAAACCTATATAACTTTATTAACCAATGTCACCCCAATAAATTCAATAAAAAGAAATTATTTAAATAAACTATAAAAATAAAAACGAGATACCATTTCACACTCTTTGGATTGGCAAAACATTTTTTGTCTGACATCAAGGATATGAAGTCATGGGAATTCTCATCTGCTGATGGGAATATGAATTGTCAACTATTTTGGACAGAAATTTTACACTGTGTAGTGAAGTTGGAGGTAATTAATTTTATGCTACTGCTGGGCAATTCTGCTTCTATGAAAATAGTTTTCCATGTGTCAGGGGACAGGGACTGAGGTTCTCAAGGTACCAATAGCAGATACACGGATATTAACCCAAATGCTTTAAATGTTAATAAAGGTATAAGTAAATTGTGACATACTCATATTCCTACTAGATGGCATATAAAATAATTACAGTATATTCAAAAATGCAATACCACTGTATGTGTTTGTGAATACATTTACGGGTAGTTAAAATAAAAACAGGCACTGGAATATTTCCACTAGTTTATCTTGGTAGAGAGAGGGAGTTGAATGGAACGGAAGAGGGCCTTCCGTTGCTTCTGTAATATTTTGTTTCTTAATAAGAAGAGACATAGAGATATCTGGGAGGTGGGCACATGAGTGTTTGTTATACTAATAAATATGTATTTTTCATATTTGAGACACTTCATTTTTTTAATGGTTTTAAAAAATAGCCTGAAATTGAGTATTGTAGTTTTGCAGTGGCATGGTCATAGTAAACTCTCGTAGTTTTGGACAGAATTGATTTACTATTAGGTGAACACATTTGAGAGTATATTTAAGGAGATTGTCATTTATTTTGTTTTTTGAAAAATTGATTCTTTAAGGAATTTTCTGTGAAAAGCGCTCTATAAGGTCTGTCAAAACTGTTATAGTCACTCCAATTAGTTGCATGACCCTGTTGGATTTTTGCAGAAGCATTTGGCATAACAAATTGTTTTTCCTCCACTCTAGAGTTACAGCACACCATAATCCATAAGAAACACACCGGGAAGAGTCCCACTGTGAAGTAGGTATCTAATTCGTAAAAGGAGAGATGTGTGTGTATTTTAAATCAGTGTCTCATATACTTTAATTACTGATAAAGAGTTGGCTAATATTCTACCATTTTACTATTTGCTTGTTATTTATTGTACATTTTCTGTGTTTTGTTTTCTCTCCCTGCTTTTGGGTGATTTTTTATTCTTTTTTATTAGCCTTGATAGTTATACATTGTTTTTTGTTATTCTAGTCGTTACCCTGGAAATTATATTGTACATCTTTGACCTATTAAAGTGTGATATTGCCCGGCCGGGCGTGGCTCAGCAGTTGAGTTTCGACCTAGGATCCGGGCGATCGGGGTTCGATTCCCGGTCAGGGCACATGCCCGGGTTGCGGGCTTGATCAATGACTCTCTCATCATTGATGTTTCTATCTCTCTCTCTCCCTCCCCTTTCCTCTCTCTGAAATCAATAAAGATATATTTAAAAATAAATAAATAGTGATATTAATTGTCCTTGTGCCACTTACCATGTGAGGATCTTCAGTTACCTCACGTATCTCCTCACAACTTACAAACTGTAGCAGTCATGCATTTTAATTCTGTCTATATTTTAAACCTCGTGAAACCTTTTTTTATTAATTTAGCATTGACCATTCCATTGTTTTTCATTCCTTCCTGTGTTTTTCGGGGTATCCATCTATGATTGTTTTCCATCTAACTGAAGAACCCTCAAGTACTTCTGTAGTCATATCTGCCAGTGATGAAATTACTTTGTTTTTATCTGTAAAAAATATTTATTTTGCCCTCATCTTTAGAGGACATTTTTCCTGGGTATAAGATTCTAGGTTCGCAATTATTTCTGTTAGCGCTTTGAAACTATATGGGCATACCTTGTTTTATTGCACTTCACAGATACTCTGTCTTTTACAAATTGAAGGTAAGACCCTTCATCTGCATAAAGATTACAGCCTGCAGAAGGCTCAGATTGTGGTTAGCATTTTTTAGCAATAAACTATTTTTTAATTAAGGGATGTTCATTGTGTTTCTAGACATAATGCTATTGCACACTTAATAGACTACAGTACAGTATAAACATAACTTTGATATGCACTGGGAAATCAGAAAATTTGTGTGATACTCTTTATGGCTGTGGTCTGGAATCGAGCCCACAGTATTTCCAAGGTATGCCTTTAGTTTTACTGTCTTCCAGTCTAATGCCTTTGATCCCTTGCATCATATCTTCTCAGCTCAGCCCTGATTTCTGCTGCAGATCACATAAAGTCGTTTATGTGATTTCTGACTCTCCTCACATTACAACTCTTCCACGGGAAGCCCATGCCACAAGAGTTTCACCTTCTGCCTCAGGGCCTTTGCTGATTCTATGGGCCTACTTGGCCCTCAACAAGCATAGTCTAGAAGTGCAAGTTAGTTTGCCTTGTGGTGAGGGGGTCAGTCCTCAAGCTTCCTGTCCTTTGGGTAGATCACTTGAGGAGGTCGCAGCTGGTTTGAGCCACTGTTGCTTATTGAAGCACCCTCAGTAATGGACCCTCACATTGGTTTAGTCTTCTCTCCTATTTCATTCTCCCCATTCCTTGCTCCTGTTTCCTGGGGTCACCTCCCAAATCAACTATGACATTCCAGATTCTGCTTTTAGGGGGAACTCAAACTTAAGATAGCTGACATCCATTGTTTAATCTTGTATTGCTCTTTGGAAGTTAATGTGCTTTTCAAACTTTTACTTCTTTTTAAGATTTTCTCATTGTCTGGTTTTCAGCAGTTTTCCTACAATATGTCTGTAGCTTTCTTTGAATGAATTCTGCTTCTTCAGTCTGAAGCTTGATACCTTTTGGTTTTAGAGAAGTCCAAGCTGTTAATCTCGTCAGATATTACTTCTTCCCTATTCTCTTGTTCCCTCTTTTTAAAAAAAATATATCTTTATTGATTTCAGAGAGAGGAAAGGAGAGGGAGAGAGAGAGAGAGAAACATCAATGATGAGAGAGTCATTGATCGAGCCCGCAACCGGGGCATGTTCCCTGACCGGGAATCAAACCCCGATCGCCTGGATCCTAGGTCGACGCTCAATCGCTAAGCCATGCCCGGCTGGGCTCTTGTTCCCTCTTTTAAGATTCGGAGTACTTATGTTAGACTCCTCACCATGTTCCCCATCTCTTGAACATTTTTTTTGCATTTTCTGTATTTTTTTTCTCTCAGTGTTCCAGTCTACTTTCTTCTGACCTTATTTACTATTCACTGATTTTTTTTTCATTTGTTTCTATCCATTGCATATTTAACTTTATTTCATTTTATAGTTCTAGAATTTAAATTTGGATCTTTTTTGTATTTTTCACTATTCTTCCAAAACCCTCCATCTTGTTAAGCACTATTATTTACACATCCACACACAGTAACTTCATTCTCAGGATTCTGTTTGCGTCTGGTTCTATAGTCTGTTTCTTTTTCAGTTACATTGTTTGTCCCTTCATATGCCTTAGACATCCACAGTGCTTAGTGGTTCTCTCAAGATTGGGGTTACACTCTGACTATAAGTGGTGCAGGATGACCATTGCATAGTCTAAAGACAGAATGTGCATCTGTTATCAGTTTCCTTAGAGGCAGAGATTAATTATTAAACAGATAAGATGGCTGTATAGTGGTTTATTCTCATAGTATATATACGTTTTTCCTTTAGTGTATTCTATATATACTAAAGAAAGGGTTACTGTAGCTTCTTCATTATATGATACAGTAGATTAGATGATTGAGGACAGATTTTCATACTTGTATAAACTTGCCTTTTAATAGCACCATTGGTACAAGTTGTTCTCCATTGGATGGGCTCTGTGTGCAGTATTCTGAACAGAATGGCATTGTGAACTGGAGGAACCAAAGCTGCACCACCATTCAGCACCCTGAGCACTGTGTGGCCTTAGCTGACCAGGTATTTGGGACCTTTGCTTTGTCTTCCTGCCATATTGTTAAAGCATTGCTATTTGGTAAGAGCCGAGTTCTATAAGCATTATTATGTCAGGTAGTATATCTGGTAAGGGCTGAAGGAATGTTTGTTAGACTTTAAATTTAGTTGGTTTATATGATCTAAGCTGTTCTGAGACCTGAAAAAGTTTTAGATTACTTTTATTGTTCAAAAAATTAGTACATTTTAATATGATGCCTAAAACGTTAATTCTAACTAGGGATACATTAAATTGTTATGTCAGTTTTTTGCTTTTGAAAGAATTATTCACATTTCTGTCATTAGATTGCTACTGGTGATGTGAATTTTGAAACTGACCTTCCCTCATGAGTAGTTGGGCCAGTTTACTGGCCCTCTTGAGTGTAATTAGGACATCCCTGCTTCCTTAGGGATTGGTGGCATTGGAAAGCACAGTGCTCTCAAATGTGTTCAGGTAATTTGGCACCACAGATACAGGGGGAGTGGTTGCTGGTGCAGCCATAGAGAGAACCACTTTCTAGAGCATAGATTTGTTAACCTGATTTTTATTTCTGGACAACACTCAGATCCAAACTTTAACCTTTACTGGAGTGTGTTTTTATGAGCTTAAGCATTAAAGCATATTTTGAGAAGTTGTATGTTATCTTAGCCATACTTATTTAATGGCCCATTTTCAGAGTACATCGTTTATACTTGTCTACCTCCACTTCGGTACCTGTGCACCTTTTCTTGTTACAGTTGACAAAGTCATGTGTTGCAGTTTTCTCAACCTGAACTTTAAGAAAACACTAGTAAACCTATAGCAAGTACCAATTACGTGATTGTTTTATGTGGTCAGAAGGAAGAATACAGGTCCACTTTAAAAGCAAAATACTAAATAGATATTTTTCTCATGATTAATAATAATAAATACTTGTCAGGGAATATAAAAATTTTAGTGGTTCTGGTAGGTAACTTCAAAAATAGGTTGAAAATCAATTTATTAGAATATACAAGTGGGACTGTGCCATTTTAATGCTGACGTCAGAATAAGAGGATACCTGCAGAACTGAGGGTTAGCTTAGTGTTTAATTTCTTTTTATTCTCTCCACAGCATTCCACTGAAAAGCGAAGCTTATCTTCAATAAATAAGAAGAAAGGAAAGCCACAGATAGAAAAGTAGGTTCAATTCAGTGTCTCCAGTAATAGAAGTTGGTAAGAAAGGGCAACGTATAGCATTTGATTATGGGCATGTTTAGTTTATGTAGTATACATAGTATTTCGCCATTAGTTTACTTTATATTTTTATTTCTGGGCTTAATTTTTTTTGTTCAAAATAATCAATATATGCAAGCAATAAAAATGAAGCTGTTGCCAGGTATTATGTTCAGTTTGGAGGGGCAAAGCTCTCAGAACTGTACGCTAAATCCTGCTTTTAGATTATACCTTACTAAATTTTTTTTTCATTATAAATATTTTTTGAGGGGAATTTTAGTAATACTACTGTACTTAATGTGTTCTCTGCAGAACCTTATAAAAAATGTTGGCAACTTGTATACTTTTGATTTAGGGAGAAAATTAAGAAAACTGACAACAGATTGAATAGTAGAATGAATGGTATTAGACTCTCCACTCCTCAGCATGCCCAGGGTGGTTCTGTGAAAGGTAAGAATGCTTGTTCTTATTTCAAATACCTATCACCAAAATGTATTTGGTATGATACCTTTTATAGTAGGTATTGTTATGTCAAATCCTGATTTGCTTTTATCCTGTGTTGATGTGAACAGCAATGTCTGACTTAAACAGTTCTGAAGTATTATTGGAGTTAATGTAGGAAATGCGATTCAACTGTGGAGTTGGCTACAGTTCTGCTGACCCGGCTCTTCTCTCCTCTGGTGCCAGCAGCCTCCTCGCCTGTTTCCTTCTCAAGCTGGTCCCTGCTCCAGAGGAGTGGTCCAGGGGACCTGGCAGGTCTTTCCCACCATCATGGAAATCGGGACCCATTCTTATAGGAAGTCACTTTTTAGAATCTTGTTGACTTTTTCATGTTTAATGACTGTCCTCTAGACAGTCGTGTCTAGACTGTCCTCTAGAGTTTTATGGGGCTTTAGGAGAATTCAGACCCTCAGATTCTTGTTGTACTAGATTTTTGTGGTTTCCTTTTACCTACCATTATTTTAAGGTCCCTTTATTTTTAGGTGAAAGGTTTTGTGTTCATTTGACTGAGAAATGTCCCTTTTGCTGGTTCATTGATAACTTTTCTGTGTTATGTTGACCTTTCAAAAAGGACAAGCTCACATATCACTAGGAGAATGTTTTGTTCACTTGTGTACCTAACACATTTGTTGACTGATACCATAAATAAGGATTTAAAATTTAGGTTTTATTCAAATGTTACTACATTAAGTTATGATGCAACATAAATAACCAGAATATTTTTTAATGGAGTATTCTTTTAACCAGATATTTGTTTAAAGATTGAATATTGATAAAGGAAATGTGGTTAATTTTGACTATAAAATCATTGGACCAACTCACTGAATGAATTAACTGAGCTGTCTTTAGAGGAAAAATGATATGGAGGGAAAAACATGTTGTTTAGGAGTATATTGTAACACTTTCATGTTTCCTGTGGTGATGGCAGCTAAAAAAAGGAGGGAAAAGCTGAAATAAGACAAAAGGTCTCTGCCAGTGGGTAACTGGAAATAGCTTCTGCTCAGTCTCCCTGTGTCTGTGCTTTCCTCCAAGTTCATTGTGTACACTGCCGCCGTATTGTCTTCTAAGGCACATACGATAAATCAGGCCATTCTCCAATTGAAATTCCTGTCAAATACAGGGTGGACCAAAGGCGGTTTACAGTTATAATACAAATACATAATAAAATCACTAATATATAGTAATAATATAAGAATAAACTCACTTTTTCACAACTGTAAACCTACTTTTGCCATCCCTGCATATGCCACACACACAGGATCACTCTCTCGTCTCTCACATAATTTGGGAACTAGTGCTCACCCAAGAAGTTTGTAACACTTCTTTCCTTTTTAGCTTCATATTTTCAGAAGAGAAATGCATGGACTTTGATCTCAGACAGATGTGGGTTTGAATCTTGTACTCCACCAGTTCTTTAAATGTGTGGCCTCTCTGAAGCCTTGGTTTTCTCACTTGTAAAACAGGAATAATACGTACCTCACGGGATTGTAAAACTTGAATGTGACAGCATATGAAAGCATTTAGCTAGCACTAAGCACATAGGTGTTCGATAATTTAGTTCCTTTTCACTATCCTGTTAGAAGAAAACATATGCTGTAAAGTTTATTAAGAACTTTTTAGTAATGTCTCAAGCTCCAATTTCTTTCTCTGATTTCAAATATTATGAAAGTACAACCTCAGGATGTTTGATTAAGATAAACCTTAACTTACTCTGTCTGTTTTATCTTGTATATACATGTCATGGATTCATATATACTTACATTTCTAGAGCATGATTATAAGTAAAATATACTTTGTACAACTTGTCTCATTGATATGTTTACTGTCTCCAACTTAGGAAAAAACCCTCTGTTAATTTCTCTTTAAAATATTGAGGTATCAAGGGATTATCTTTGGCATTCAGTAAACTCAAGAGATATTTGTGATTTCTTTTTTTTATGGAATAATCATGCATGTCATAAAATGGAGATACTATATTAAAACTGAAAATATTGAGTCCTGATTTGTATGTTGTTCAAATTTTTAAATAACTCAATCTAGTTTAAGATAAGTATTATTTATTTTTAATTTAAAAATTTAACTTCTGTTTTGAGTAATAATCCATCCATGTAGTTCAAAATTCTAAGAGTACAAAAAGGAACAAAATAATCCCTCACTGTCCCCCTCTATGTTGCTGCCTCCCCAAAAGCTCTCAGTGCTGGTCATCATTGGTATTCTTGTCAGTGCATTTATTTTAAAACTCCATGCTTTAACTCTCTCTGCTGTCGAGATGTATTAGATTTACCTCTCTACGCTATAAGAACTCTGTTCCAGTAGTGAATCACCTGTGTTTCTTCCACTCTGCTTTTGTGTTGCTGATTGTGGCACCAAAAAGTTTGGGGGGGGGGGAGGATGAAGTAGTTGACTTCTCAATTTCTTTTAAAAGGTTTTGGTGATTTAAAGATCTATGACTTCCTTTAATTGTGGTTCTGATGTACCTGAACAGTTAAGTCTTAACTAATTTCTGTTTGTTCATAAATACTGATAACCAGGATTTTTATTGTTAGAATGTAAGTTTTTGCTTTTGTCTTCTTGCATGATCTTTTACCCTGTGAGACACAATAACATTTTGGCATTTTATTATTCAGAAGGAATTAGCAATATTTAATGACTTTATTGTTATTCAATATTCATCCACCATTATGATGGGGCTAGGCTAGGTCATCTTAAACAATCTTAACAGTTACAGATTTACTCCCTTCAAAAGATACAGATTAGTCAACTAACTTGGTCATCACAAACCATCTTTTCTCTAAGACATATTTTGTCCAAGTGATTAATAGTTAATACCTTTCATTGGTTTTACCAAGTTGCCATAGTTCTAAAGATCCCTCTGGAATCCCTTTTATGGGAATTTATACACAAAACTATACACTAAGCAAGTTGATTGCTTGCTGCAGACTAGAAACTGTACTAGTTATTGGATTTACAGAAATAAATAGGGCAGTACCCTAAGTTAGAGCCAGTGCAGGAATGTCCAGTACTAGGTATACCAATAATCTCTCCTCTGTGCTCAAAAGAGATGTAGCTAATTGATCATGACAGGTTTTGCATTTCACCCCTAACACCACCTATGTGTCACCTTGGCTTTCGGGTAGAACTCAAAAGAGCTACTCAGTCCACTAGTAGGACTTTACTGTTTTTGAATACTCAGGCATAGTAATTTTAACTGAATGGGCATTTTTGGCAGTCATTTCTATTCTTGAGGTCTTTTAAAGAATGAATGTCCAACAAGTTCTGAGAAGTTTAACTATGTAGACTTCGAAAGTGGCCCAACATGCTGTTATTGGACAGACCCTACAAAGAACCTTAACTCTGATTTTTTTTAAGTCAATAAGATTGACTTTTTCCTCTGCCTTTGTTGTTTTAAGAATGTATTTATAAATTATTTTCAATTAAAATTGTGATTTAATAATGAATTTTTACCTAGATCAGAAACCAGCTTTTTAGGTAATTGTAGAAAAACTGAAAGAAAAAAAAACCACAGGTGTAACTAATTTCTACTGGTTCAATTCAGAATTTAACTTAACTACTTAACATGATTTTTTAAAATAGAATTATTATTTTTAGATGCGAATTTGGACATTGGATCTGGACATGACACATGTGGAGAAACATCTTCAGAGAGTTACAGTTCTCCCTCTAGCCCACGACATGATGGAAGAGAGAGTTTTGAAAGTGAAGAAGAAAAAGACAGAGGTTTGCTCTTTGGAGTGAACATGGGGGTAGTGGAGGGAAATACGTGTTGTCTCTTAAAACCAGTCAAACATAAGTATTTTTATGTTCTCATAAATGTCATTGATTTTTAATTTAATTGATATAAAGAGTGTATAGACCATTGACTTAGCAGGTCTTGGCAATGTTGATTTTTTTTTAAACATTTCACTGCATATGAAATTAAATAGAAGACAGTCATAACAAAATGTAGAGTTAGTGTAGAAAGATTGAAAATTTATATGCTATTAGATGCACATATATTTATAATTTTTGTCTTCCTGATGGATTTACACTTTTATCATTATAAAATATCCTCCTTTGTCTCCAGTAACAATTTTTGTCTTAATTTTTATCTGAAAGCGATATAGCCACTTTAACTCTCTTTTGGGTATTATTTACAGGGTACCTCTTTTTCTGTTCTTTTACTTTTAAACCTATTTGTGTCTTTGAATCTCAAGTGTATTTCTTATAGATAGCATTCAGTTGGGTTATGGTTTTTTAGCCATTCTGCCCATCTCTGTCATTTGATTGGAGTGTTTAATCTATTTAAATTTACTGTCGTAATTGATGTTAGGATTTACATCTTTTGGTACTTGTGTTTTGTATGTATTATATCTTCAATTCCTCCTTAAACAGATGCTCACATTTGGCCAGAAATGAGAGTTTAGGGACTTCTTAGGTCTTTCCTGGGCATGCATACGGCCCTAGACAATGAGTGTGGCATGGTCTTCTAGAGTCCCAAGAATATATCCAAAGCTTTTCAAAGCTCCCTGTGGACATCTCATTCTCCAGTGTTTCCTTTTAAGTTTTTTGGTCAGCCTTTTGTTAGCCCTAACTGGTAATGCTGCCTCAGGCAGCCAAGTTGTTACACAGTTGATGCTGATTGATTGTGACCAGTGCCCTATGGGTAAAAGGCTTTTAATATAGAGTGAATTGAAGCTACCACACAGTCAAATAGTGACAGTTTTTTGGGAATGGCTTTTAAAGAGCTCCAAACCCATGCTTCTTCTAGTGGTTGCTAGGCTGCTGGTTTTCATAGCTAGTGTAGTTGCAAGACTGTTAGTTTATAGGGCTACTTCAGGGCTGGAGAAAGTGAGATAGAATTAGGCAAGGTAATGCCACAGTACATGGAATTCCTGAGATTTAGCTGTTTTTCTTGAATAAACACTCCTCAGGCTACTGCAAGTCGTTAGTTAACCTCCAGAGTTCTGAAAAATTTGACTTTGACAGTTTTTGCCAGGATTCTTGTTGCTTTTAAGGAGTGAAGTATCAGAAGTCCTTACTTTGCTATTCCAGAAGTGAGATGTCAAAAATGTGTAAGTTGAATGAGGATATCATTTTCGACATCTGATTGACATCTGATTGGTGACATCTTGGTTATAAGGTGAACTATGCTGGTGGGAAGTAATAGATGATTTATCTTGGACCACCTGAAGATCTATAGAGATCCTTAGACCACAGTGTTTCAGCCACGTGTGGCGTCCCTTGGGCAGTTCACAGCTCTCTGAGACCCTAGTTTCTGTGTTACGGTATTTGGTCATATCTCAGAAACAGTGACAATTGCTCTGCTATATCACATACAATTAAAGCCACTCTTTGCAGTTATTTTTGAGTCACATGCAGTGACTCTACTCCCCCAGTTTTACCAGCCTGCGGCAATACCACATTTCTAGTCTGCAGAGTACATCTGTACTCTTGGGTTACTTCACGCTGTCATCTGTAGGGTGAGCTGGTGGGCCAGTGTAGAGGAACTTGCCCTTTTTTGGATAGGCTGTTATCAGTGACTAAATGAGCCTTCTCTAAATGAAAACTCATTTAGGACTCTCTAAAACCAGCAGGTGGTGAATATCCACTGTGATATTTTGTAAAAAAAGCTTTAATTTTAAGTGCATGAAAAGGTTGCTTTGAAAAGCATGGGACTTTGTTGTTGCCTTATTGTTCCTAATGGGGTATTGTTTTGAGACTTTATACTCTTTCAAAGTCAACACACAAAAAAGGAGGAGGCCTACCTCTAAATAGCTAGATGAGTCCTTCCAATGCCTAGAAAATCATTTGGGACCATTTAAAATCATGGGGCTGTTTGCTGCAACTTAAGGAGATTTAGGTGCACCCTCCCTCTCTGGAGCCTTTCCACCCCCCTCCTCACCCCAGGCTCCTTACCTTTGCCTGTAACTCTCCTGTGCTCCAAGGGCCCTTCCCTTGTTTCTGTAACTTGTTTTCTGGGCCTACGCAGTCCAGCTGGCTCACTTCTACTACCTCTGTAACTTTCAAAATAAACTTCCTCTTATAATCTGAAAAAAAAATTTAAACAAAGCCCAGTTTATATAAAAATTTAATTGGCCGTCTGAAAAACGTTGCAGCGTTTTTGTGGACTTCAGGGTTTATCTTTAACTCTGTACTCATAATGATGGTACAGATTTAGATATAATGCCTTAAGTAAGTGATTACTTTTTGGGTACTTTTTGTTTTGTAAAATTTAGCAATAACCACCTCAGTTATTAAGGGGAGTTTATGCTAGAACCATTTACTTATAAATTGAACCTCTTCCCTCTGATGTAAATTATAATAGTTAAATTAATATAATACCATGATGTTCTGTCACTGAGTAAGTTCTCTTTAATCTTTTTCCAGGAAGACTTGTATGATTTGTTTCTAGTTTCCTGCTTTTAAAAAATTTTAACATCTTAGCTAACTATAACTAGTTTTTACCTTAATAAATATAAACCTTTAAGTATTGCAATTCTGCTTATATATGAGCAGAGAGATGCTAATTGCATGGTCTCTGTACATATTATTGCAGTGCCTGGGTTTATCATATTTAAACATTGTGAATTAGATTTCATCTTTTCCCCCTTTATACCAAAAGTCAGGAAATCCAGGGGAAGTCTGGATTGAAGTCTGTTTACAAGCATAAGAATGCTGCAGTAATAAAAACAAACGCAGTTTAATTTTGTCTCCGCCTCTCTCATTTTGCTTTGGGAGACAACAGTGCTCTCGTACCTGCCCTGCTTCCTCTGTGCCAGCACATTTGTTTTATGATTGTGACAGAAGATTTAAATGTTTGTTCCCCCACTGAAATAGTTAAAAGTCAGAATATTTATTGCATTCTGAAAAAACTCCCATTCCCTACCTCTAGATATTTGAGTTAAGTACAGTCTTAATTGAGCTCTTTTAAATTATATAATTTATGTGAGACAAATAGGAAGACCTTGGGTTTGACAGCACAGAATATAAATCAGGTGAATTGCCTAAAATTGATTAAAATTAAAAATACTTGATCCTTTTTTCAGTAATAAGGTCATATTAAATAAATCTCTGTATTTTATACTGTGCTTCATTCAGTCTCTAATTAACCTTTTATTCTCTCTCCATTGATTTTTTTTAAATTAAAGACTTTATTTTTTTTAGAGCAGTTTTAGGTTTACCATAAAAATGAAAGTACAGAGATTTCCTGTGTTACCCCTTTTCCTCCCACACATGTATGACCTCCCCCATTTTCAAAATAACTCACTAGAATAGTGCATTCACTGATTTGTTTATTTTTACCAAGGATGAACCTACACGGATGCATTATTATCACCCAAAGTCCTTAGTTTACCTGAGAGTTCACTCTTTCTGTTGTTGTTGTTAATCCTCACCTGAGGATATTTTTTCCATTGAATTTTAGAGAGCAAGGGAGGGAGGGAAGGGGGGGAGAGAGACAGAGACAGAGACATTGATTGGTTGCCTCCCGTGTGTGCCCTGACCAGGCTAGGGATCAAACCTGGAATCCAGGCTCGTGCCCTTGATGACCCAAGTCGAGCTCACGACCCTTCCACCTTTCGGTGCTACACCCACCAGGGCTGAAAGTTCCCCCTTGGTGGCATACTTTCAATGGCTTTGGACAAATGATTAATGACATGGTCTATCATAATGATAATATTGTAATATAATATCACAGAGTGTTTTTGCTGCCTAATAATCCCTGTGCTCCTCTTAGTCATCTCTCCCCCATTTTACACCCCTAGCAACCACTGATCTTTTTGTTGTCTCATAGTTTTGCCTTTTCCAGAATCTCCTTATTTTTTTAAATAAAATCTAGAAATCCAAAAATTAAAAGAGGGCCAGCTTGGTAGGTAGGAAGCTGAAGGGACACATTTCCTCCAGTTCCAAATTTCAGAGCTCATTTTGAGTAGTTTGAAAACTTGTTTCCAGCAGGAGAGACTGGAGCTAACATTTGTGTTAACATGTATTTATATTTGTTTCCCTCAGACACAGACAGCAATTCCGACGACTCTGGGAATCCATCTGCAACCAGGTTCACAAGTTATGGCTCTGTCAACCAGACTGTCACTGTCCAGCCACCTGTAGAAATGGCTTCCTTAGGAAACGACAGCGGAAGCCTTTTAGATGATCCCTTACACTCGCCCAAGTATCAGCATATTTCTTTTATGCCAACTTTACACTGTGTCATGCACCACGGTGCCCAGAAGTCTGAAGTGGTGGTTCCTCCCTCCAAATCTGCTGACGGCAAAACAATAGGCATGCTTGTTCCAGGTCCTGTTGCTATTTCTGCCATAAGGGAGTCTAGCAGTGCAACTCCTGTTGGGATACTAGGGCCGGCGGCTTCTGCTGGGGAATCAGAAAAACACCTGGAACTGCTGGCTTCCTCTTTGCCTCTTCCATCAGCGTTCCTTCCCCATAGCGGTACTCCTGCTTTGCACCTAACGATTCAGAGGCTAAAGCTGCCCCCACCACAGGGGTCTTCAGAGAGCTGCACACTGAACGTCCCGCAGCAGCCGGCTGGGAGTCTGAGCATCGGATCACCAAACACAGCCTTCATTCCTGTCCACAACCCAGGCAGTTTCCCAGGATCTGCTGGTGCTGCCACGGACCCCATCACCAAATCTGCATCCCAAGTGGTAGGACTCAATCAAATGGTGCCTCAAATTGAGGGAAACACAGGGACAGTCCCTCAGCCTACCAATGTGAAGGTAGTTCTTTCAGCAGCTGGCCTCTCAGCCCCACAGCCACCAGCGCCCTATACCTTACCAGGCTCTCCCCTCGCTGCCGGTGTGCTGCCCAGCCAGAATTCCAGTGTGCTCAGCACAGCGGCGACATCCACCCAGGCCGCGGGGGCCGGTCTGAGTCAGGCCCAGGCTACAGTCCCTCCTGCGGTTCCTACCCACACCCCAGGCCCCGCTCCCAGCCCGAGCCCTGCTCTGACACACAGTACTGCACAGAGCGACAGCAACTCTTATATCAGTGCTGCAGGAAACACGAACACTAATGGGACAGTGCTGCCGCCACAGCAGGTGGGCTCAGGTCCATGTGGTTCTTGTGGGCGAAGGTGCAGCTGTGGGACCAATGGAAACCTCCAGCTAAATAGTTACTATTATCCTAACCCAATGCCCGGACCTGTGTACCGACTCCCTTTCTTCCCTCTGCCATCCCTCTGCAATGGCAGCTACCTCAGCCAAGCACATCAGAGCAATGGAAACCAACTCCCTTTCTTTCTGCCTCCGACTCCATATGCAAATGGACTGGTACACGACCCGGTCATGGGGAGCCAAGCCAGCTATGGCCTGCAGCAGGTGGCAGGATTTGGGAGATACTACCCTGTCTATGCAGCACCCAGTGTAGTTGCCAACACAAGCGGTTCGGGGCCTAAGAAGAATGGGAGTGTTTCATGTTACAACTGTGGTGTAAGCGGACACTTTGCACAGGAGTGTAAGCAGTCATCCATGGAGGCCAGTCAACAAGGTAATCATGAGAGCTCCCAGAGGACTTGCTTTTAGTGTGCCCATGTCTCCCCGCCTTGCTGGTCGTGGGGATTCTGTTGAAAGTCGTGTGTTTGTTTGTGGATATGACGAATTGTAAAGTGCAGACAGCAGAGCCTAGTGTAGACCCAGGTCACACAGCACCAGGAAAGTTTAGAGGAGTTCAATTTCCAAGCCAGGAAGAAACCAAAAAGGCACTTTTAAAGGAATATAATGGGAATTGGCATTACAGAATGTCAAATCTCTGGTTTGCAGCACTTTTTTTTAAAGCTACAATCGTCTTTCATAAAGTAAGCAAAATTTTAAAATATTGAACTAGGAAGTAATATAGTCATCTGCCATGTAAGATTTTTAGTTACTATTTAGTATATCTCTGCATAACCAGCTGGCCTCAGTGTATTGCCCATGCTCTTTTCCTGCCCAGCAAATATTTGAAATAAAATGCTACTGCATTTTAAGGAACAAAATATTTTAAGCACTATTTTGGGAGTAAGGGAATTTGAACTAAATTGAATATTATCACCACCAAAAATACAAGAAAATGTTCTTAAATAAGTGTAAGATACCAAATTCCACATGACCTCAAATCGTTACCTTTAACTTGCATTTGGCTTTTGTCATTGCGCCAAATATCACCCAGAAGTAGTCTTGAATTGGGAGTATGTACTTGGCATTGTTAAAGGAAGCTGGAGTTTGATAGCTTTAGGTTGAACTTAGAGCACAAACTCCATATTACTTTTAGAAAGTAATTTTATTTACCGTTTTGGAATGGAGGTAGTGCGGAAGAAGGTGCCTTCTGCTGAGCATGCCCATTTGATATCTTGTAGTAGTTTGTGATGCGTTGCTTTGTGAGCAGTGACTTAGCAGTTCTCTTTCCCGTTTTAGGCACTTACAGACTGAGATACGCACCTCCCCTCCCCCCTTCTAATGATACGTTGGACTCTGCAGACTGAACCGAGTAAAGCTTGCCTACCTAATACACTGAAGTGTGGGGAGTCATGGTGGGGTGTGGAGGGGAGGAAAGGAAAGGTATTTTGTTCGTGTTTCTTTGTCTATACATTTCTGAGATGTCTATGCAGTTGGGTTTTTCATTTCTTCTGTACTGATGTCCAAAACAAAAAAGAATGCATTGCTTTTGAGCCTCTGGTCTCCTAGTTCAACAACAGGCTTATCTGTATGATACATGTAATTTAAACATCCAAACAAACTATCAACAGGAAAATGGATGCGTGGTGGTTTTTTTTTACACTGAATCTTTGCTGTGTGCAATGTTTACTGAATCTTTAAAACTGTGTATTTGACCTTTTTTTTTTTTTACAACACTGGTGACAGTTGTATGGTTTTGAAAAAAAAGATATTTTGCTTCTTCCCCAGCTTTTCTCACTTTCATCCTAAAGTACACTTTCTCCCCACCGCCCTCCCACTTTCCCGGGGCCCACTGCAGGGGGCGGCTGGTGCGTTAGTCCACACTTCTGTAAACTGCTCAGCACATAAATTGAGAGTTAAACTGTTTCACCTTCCTCATAAGGGAGAAATCAAATTCCCCAAGTAGGGTGTATATTTGTAATAAACAGCATCACGTAAATATATGCAGCGCTTGTTGTCCAAATAAAACTTAAAATAAGTGGAAGAAGTAAAACCATATGAAACTGAAAAAATATGATATATGAAGTGGACAGAGAGCTTTTTCTTATAAACAAACAACTTTTTTTACTTCATCATACTTTTGTAGCCTGTTGCTCAGAGACATAAAGTGAACAAACTAGTGTGAATGCTGTTTTCTGTGTTTGTGTTGGCAATGGCAGTCGACAGGCTGTCTTACTTGTAGTCTACCATGTGTCCTGCGGAGACACTACCTGAGCGAAGATCTCTTTTTTCCTGCACCAACTGTTACAGTGTTACGTTGTGTTGAAATGTGTGTGGTTTATCGCAGTCTGAACAGAACTCTAGATTTCTGCAAAAGTCAGGTCTTTGTTCCCTAACCTCTCATAGCAAAGTCACTTTTATACCAGTTTACCACTGTGCTCGATTATAATGTGAAAGACTGAATTCCGAGTGTGTTAAGACGGTATTAATCATGTCAGTGTCATGTCACTAAGTTTAATGCTGCTGTTTAAAAAAAAAAAAGGTTTTTTTAAAGCCAATCTATGTACTAAATTGCTTCCAGGTAATTTTTGATTTCCTAAAGTGCACTGAGGTTATCTGGAAGATTGGGTGTGTTTGTGGGCTGCTGCATTCAACAGCAAGGAGCACCTGCCACTGCTGGTCACGGGCAAGGGGTGGGGCTTGGGTCTGTTCCTGTCCCTCGGGACAGAGCAGAAACGAAGGGTTTTTGTTCTGTGCAGCAATGTTGGTGTGCAGCAAGGAACCGCGATGTTCGGTCTGGGTTCAGAAGCCCAACAGATTGCTAGACAAGAGAAAAAACTTGAAGAAAAAGAAGCTTCATCCAATGCTTCCTAGGTAGCATTTCTATTTATAGCACCAATGTACATTTTGAAACTTTCAGGGGTGGGGATTAAAGGGGGAGGGGCGGGTGTGAAGGGGTAGATGAAAGCTTTAATTTAAAAAGAAAAAAAGTTTGAGCAAAGGCAATTATTTTGATTAATTATATTTTATTTGATCTGGGTATTTTTGGACCACATTATAAATTAATTGTTAAGCTGCAGTTGAGTTCAAGTGAGAGTTTTGATAAGCCACGTACTGACCGCGTTGTGAATCACTCACCAGTTGTACTTATGGAGCTTATTTTATGATTTAAAATACTGTACTGTACATAGGAGGTGTGCTGCCTTCTCCTTACTTGTATGTTTACCATATACTTTGATATTTGAAATGTTATGTACTGGAAAGGCCACTTATATTTCTAGAACAGATTGGATTTTATGCAACCTTTTTTCCTTGAATTAACAGCAATAAAAAAATGAAAAACAGCTTAAGAATTGTCCTTTATTACAAATTTTGTAAAAGTGAAAGCTGAGAGAACATCATAATCATAAGAAAAAAAACAATTTTTCTTTTTAAAGAATCAACCCACTATATCCCTGCAGTGTGGGCTTGTGAACCCCTGTTATTTACCACCCGGAAATTCTTTAGTTTTCCCCAAGCAACCTGACTATATAGTTGCGTGTGTGACCACTCAGAGCAGAGACCATTTCTGTGCTTGCGAACATGCACCGTGTGCTGCTGTGGTGCCTGGACAGAGTCCTTGTCACCCTGGAGCTATGTCTCTGGTTTAGGCGTTTCTCACCGAAAGTGTAGAGGACTTCATTTGCTTTCTCAAATTCATCAATATGATTTTGTTTTCCTGGAAATTCTCTCAGTACAATGCTGAATATCTTTATTTCATTGCTCGTGTCTTCTATAATCAATTTATAAGAGATTATGGGGAGGCGCTTTCCAAGGATTCCTACATCAGTCGTGTCCTCTTGCAATGGCATGACTAATGTCACTCTGCCCAGGCCCCTCAGGTTGTCCCGCAACATTCTGCACAATCACTCAGAAGGGCTCCAGCTCTCAGGGCAGATGTGATTGGAGACATCTAACGCAATTCCCCTCTGTCCCTAGTGGGTGGGGTTTGATGGCTTAAGTGCACCACCTTTTCCCTTTAGCCAGCAAGTGTGCACCCACGCGTAGCCTCCGTAACTTGCCAGCCACCTCTAGATTAGCATGCAGGTCTCCAGTGTCACTGCCTGTGTCCTTTCCCACCCCTTCCCCTCCTTCCCCACCGCACAAGGTGACCACTACCCCAAATTTTACTCTCACATTTCGTATTCTCCCTTAAATACACGGATTTTACAGAAGGGGTGTCCTGGACCTGGTCTTCTGTGACTGTCTCAACTCACCCGATTTTATAGTCCTGATGTTGCGTTCCTGAGGTTCAGCCATTTTTTACTAACGTTACACTATTCTATTGCATGAGGTGGTGGGGCTATAAATATAAACACCCCAAGATGTGCTGTGCCTCTTCCCAAGAGGTTTGCACTCACACCAGCGGCATACAGGTCCCTCAGCCCATCTCCGGACACCCTCCTGAAATGATGGTGGTGACAGTGCCTGGAAGGTTGGAAGTGGGGACACAGCACGACCTGGACACATTTGTGTCAGGCTCTGTGGAGCAGGTGAGTGTGCAGAGCGACAGTACAGGCAAGTTTTGGGGGGGCCCGGTGTTGGGGAAGGGACTGCACTCTGGGGAGGAAGTGTGTGTAAAGAAAGACAGACTAGGAGTGGCAGAGGTGTGTTGTTGGGAGGTGGGGAGGGAGACAAGGGCACTTGTAGTCAAGGGAACATTTTGAAAGAGTGAGGAGATTTGTGGTTCAACAGAACAGACCTTGCCTGGAGATTTTGGAGCTGACTGAATGAAAAATGAGAAGTGACCAAGTTTTAAATAGAGGAAGAAACACGTTGACCGTAGTTTTTGAGGAGACCATTAGGTGGCTGAGCTTAAAGAAAGCCTAGAAGTTCAGGGACTTGTTAGGGTGAGGCAGCGGGAAGGCAAGGGGGAAGGAGCGACGAGTGGAAGGAAACTGGCCTCCGCTTCATTGTCCATAGACACAGAACGTGATTGTTCATTTTAAGTTATGGCGACAAAGATGAAATGAAAAACGGGAAGAGGTCCAACCTACTGCATGAAGAAGCACCAGGAAGGCACTCAAATGGTAGCTGAATTCAGCTTTGATGAGCAGGATCGTGACTGGTTTAGAGACAGCATGTGGAAGAGGGTGAGGCCTGAGAGCGGTGGCGGTGAGGAGCCTCGCAAACAGTTCTGCATTACATTAAGGCTGTTTCCGCGCTCGCCACTGAAAAAGACACAGCATATCCCTGGTCCTCAAAAATGAAGTCTAGTTGGAGAGCTTCCCGATTAATGGCAATATGGGATATATACACATACTTATATACTTTTTTGTATACACACTTCAACAGCTGATAGCTCAATTTTGAAAATGAAATGTATTTTAATAAACACTGCCTTTATAATTGTTCAAAGTGTGTATACATTTTTGAGGATACCATATATGTGTGTGTGTATGGATATATATATATATGTTTATATGTATACGTATATACACACACGGGCTCAGTCCCATAGTCCTGATTTTTTCATACAAATAGAATAAGTTTATTACAAGGCAAACCCACATTTAATTTTTTATGCAAGTGCTAAAAATCAACATTTTCTGAGATGGTTCTGAAAACATTAAAGCACCATGTATAAAATAATCTTTTTTTTTTTTTAACAGGTAGCATCTAGTATTTATGAGCATCATCCATCTGAGTGGAAGACACCTCTTTTTCACTTACCCATACTGATCACAAGACCATTCCAAGGTTAAGGCGATGAAACCAGATGGAGGCACGCTGAGATGATAGCCCAACCCTGTAACCTCCTATCATTTTATCTCAATAAGAAAAAACACTTCCTCCACCCTGCTCACCCTCCAAAAGGACCCATTTATTTTTAGAGAAAGGAGCTGAGGAGGGAGAGGAAGTCACGGAAGGGGTGCCCCGGCTTCCAACATGGTCACTGCGCTCTGGACCTTCCTTCTCTGGGGAGTGAAATGGAGGGGGCAGCTATTAGGAGGATGAAAGGCTCTGGGGTCCAAGGGTGGAGAGGCAGGTGTGAGCTCAGGCACAGGGCGTGTTTTCTTCTTCTGCACCACCCTAGACCCTCCCACGACCGTGTGCAGGGGCCAGCACCGTCCTCTCCAGCACACTGATTCCTAAGGTCAGTCTCACATGTGCCCTCTTGAAAAATGTGAGCCCTCTGGACACATTGTCTGAACTCTGTGCAAATGTCTGTCTGTCCACCTCGGAAGCACAGAGGCTTTAAAAGGCTTCCTCTTTCCTGCTCTGGGAAGAGGCTCGTCACAGCAGGGGCATCAGAGGCGCGCCCCCCCCCCCCCCCCCCCCCCCCCCGCAGTGACGACTCCTCGTCAGCGACTTTGAGCCTCAGTCACTGGCACCCTTAATCCGGAGATCCTGTTTTGCTATTCATATCTGGGAGTAGGGGGAGGGCGGGGGGGAGGGCTATGGATTCTTCCTTGTGTTTCTTTTTCTTCCTGCAGTTTTTCTTCTTGCAGCTCATTCGCAGTGAAAGGTCTCAGCCAGCCTCTCAACCAAAGGAAATTGCTAATTGGGAGGCAGTGCCACCGCGTGGAGGATGACAGTGCACGCAGGCAGATGCTACTTCCCGCTGACCTAATCTAGAGAAAATTGAACATAAGACAGAAAACATTTGAGATTGTAAGCCTGTGCCCAACACCTTCGAGAGTGCAGGCAGATGACCGTGAAAGTAACTTGAGCAGTCCCCTCCCTGGGCCATTGCAATCCAAGTTTGTTACAAACATCTTAAATGCATCGATGGTACTTTGCACTTTTTCTCTGGGGTCACTGGTCAGCGTGGGATCTTTCTCCTCCCTATTGTTCAGAATAGGAACTTGGGGTACAGGGGGGCGAAGTGCCACAGACACACCAATGATGGAGGCCAGGCCCCAACTTCAGACTAATGCTTACCTCCCACACTGCTTCCTGCCCCCAGGTGCTTCTCAGCAGAACCAAGGGCATGGCCTTTAAAAACCCTATAAAGCGATAGGGATCCATGGTCTTAACCATGGGGCCCCTGGATTCCTGAGATGGGACTGGGCCGGGTCCTAGTTGCTCAGAATGTCTCTTTTCTGTGTCTGCGTTGAAGGATTTGAAGAGGTGGGAGGAAGGAACATTTCCAGAGATGGGAACCTCGGGGCTCTTGGAACCAGGCATTAAGCGTGTGCCGGTCTCAGATCTAAGTTCACAGTTATAGACACGCATACATACATGCCCCCGCTGGAACACCGAGTTTCGCTCTGCACAGGTTTTTATGATCCCCGGGCATCTTGACAAACTGAGCCTTAAGTGAATATCAGTTTTAAAACTTAAGAAATTAAAGCATAAAGTAGTAGGGCAAGTAGAAAAGACACATAACTGCTGATATTTTTAAAGCTCTGACATCTGCCTAAAGATTGCCCCTCCACCAGCCACCACTATTCGATCAAATACACTCCAAAGGCCAAGAAAGATGGCCTTTGTCTTCAAGCAGGAACAGTGATGGCCACACCCACACCAAACGAATGCTGAGAATGCGGCCAGGTTAGCAGTCCTGCTCAGTGCTCATTCTTGCTTGCGTAGCAGGGGTGGGTCATGCTTGCAACATGGTAACTCAGTTGTGCATTGGACATCAGACTGACTTGTACAGGAGGTGGCATCGGTCATGGCTCTATTCTCGGCACCCACCCACTGTACACAGACCCTTTCTCAGGCTTGCTTACAGAGTGGGGATGGCATTCATTTTGTAGAATAGTGACAGGGGTTAGATTTGGCAAAATACATAAAGCCCTTGATGTCGAGCTCATAGCAGGGACACAGTAAGTTCCTAGTGGTAACCACGCCTGAATGCCCTTTAGAGCCCAGACACTATTGGCTCCTTTCTGCCTCACAGCAGCCCTAAGAGGTAGGGACTGTGCCCCGTTTTACAGCTGGGGAAGTTGAGGCACAAAGGTTATGTAAGTGTCCAAGGACACAGAGCAAGTGACAGGGCTGGGATCGGAACCCACTGCTGTTAACCGCCGGGCCACTCTGCTTCTGCTCTGTGCCCATGTCACAGGGCCTCCTGGGTATGTGAATGTGACGGCACAAGCCCCGCGCTGGTATCAGGCAGGCAGCACCCTCGGGCAGGCCCGCCTCACCCTCTGCCGTCGGGAGCCCCCGGTCCCCCTGGTCCTCTCTCCCCTTACCTACAGGCCGAGTGTGTGACTGGGAAAGGATGGTAGAAATCAAACTCCGTGATCTCAAAATTCTGTGGCTGGAAGCTTCTCACTTTAAATGATTCATCAAGGTTTTCTAATTCTTTACACTTATTTTGGGTTTAACTGATTTGAAGTCCTTACTGGGTGAGGTCAGGGACACAGACCCCAGCTGTCCCCACGTGCTTTTTCCAGGCCCCTGGGGCCGGCCGAGAGGGAAGACCTCACGTTGGGCTGACCGGTCACTAGGTGGCAGCCAAGGCAGCGTTCCAGCCAGGCTGTCTAGCTGAGGAGCTGTGTCCCCCCTTAGCCCCTGTCATAGTTTCTAGGCGCTTCTCTACTTGTTTCGGTAAAGTTGTCGTTTGTGGGCCTTTCAGTCAAAGCATGAAGCTCACGAACAGTCTTGTGCTGAAGGACGGGGTGAGGTGTAGCCAGCAGGGGGGCTATGAGGGTCAGCAAACCACTACCGCAGCTAAGAATGGTTCCTACATCTTTAAATGGCTGAAAAAGAAAGGCATGATTTTTCATGACACGGGAAAATCAAGTGAAATTCAAATTTCAGTGTCTACCAAGGAAGTTCCCTGGGCCCGGCCGCTCCCGCAAGTGTGTGCATGGTTCGGGCTGGTTAGTTCCTGCACCGCGAAGGTGAGCAGTTACGACAGAGGCCGTGGCCCTCAGAGCCTGATCGTCACTGTCTGTCCCCTGTGGAAAAGCTGGCCGACCCCTGACATATGTCAACCTGATCCAAATGGAGATGCCCTTGCCCGTGTCTCAGCTCCTCACACTGTGAGTGTGGGGATTTTCACACTCCTCGCGGGTGCTGGCTCGTCTCGGCACAGTGAAGCAGCACCTTGGGAGGGGCAGCGAGGGGCATCACTAGCTTGTCACAACAAGGTGACAAGTGGGATCACAGCGAGGACAGAGGTGAGCGCTGCCGACTGAGAACTGGGGGAGGATTTTCAAAGGAAGGCGTGAGAGATTCCTTAGTGCAGAGGGGAGAGATGGGGAAGGGAGCTGCATGGGAGAGGCGGTGCAGAAAAAGCACCGGCAGGGGGTGCGTCCAGCAGGGAGCAAGGCTGGGTTGGGGGGGGGGCGGTGGTGGGAACAGGGCAGTGCAGACCCTTCCTTGACCCAGGAGAGGGCAGTAGAAGTAGGTTTGAAAGAGAAAAGCCTGAGGTGCCCTGCTCGTGCTGAACTTGGGTGCCGGGGTGATGCCTGGCGGTCTAGGGTTCATCTCCAAGCGGGGCCTCGGCGCACCTGCCGCGGAATCACCTGAAGGGCTTCACTAGGACACAGATGCCTCTGCTCTCCCTCCACCCACGCAGACCTTCTTGGGGGGCGGGCAAAGCAGAGCCCTCAAAGGAGGCTGAGTGTGAGAATCCCGAGATGCTGGGAAGACAGAGCATGTGCCCCGAAGACACAAAGAAAATGACCATTTCAAGAACGAAGTGGTCGTTAGTGCCATGTGCAGCGAGATAAGGAATCGTGGCCGGGGAGTTTGACAATCCGGTCACTTAACGTGACAGGGACTAGAGGAGCCATGGAGAGGGGTGCAGGGGACAGGGATCAGCTCCAAGAAGGCGGACAGAAGGACGTGGAGTGGAATTGGAACTGGTGCCGCAGGCAGGTTGTAAGGGGTCGGGGGAGGAAAGTGACCAGATGGCCCTTCCTTTTGGGATGCCGGGCACCAAGTGGAGCCCAGCACTCCCGAGGGTCCCCAAGGCTGTGAGCCCTCATTTGAGGTGTGGCCAATCGCACAGCACTGTCGAAGGGTTTCTCTAACACGGCAGGACCCTAGGGGTTCCAGGGCGGAGGTCTGAGGCCCTGCAGAGATTTTGTGCTGGTTTCCCCGCTGCCCTCCCTCACTGGGTGGCCTCTGTGGGGCGTCCTCCCCCCCCCCCCCGCTTCCATCACTGACCCAACCAGCTCTGTTCTGTCACCTCCGCAGCCCTGCCTGCCATGTTTGCTGTTGGAGTCAGGCCACAGCGGCTCTGGCCAGGGCCCCAGGGAGTGCCCCCCCCCCCCCCGCCTTCACTTTCCCTGAGTCCCAGGCATCCAGGACACCATTCTCCGGTTAAATCCCAGGAGATCCAAACCTTGTCCACAAGTCACTAGTCACTCCCAGCAGTCAAACAAGCTGGGGACAGGAGAGAGGCCCCAGCCACCAGCAGAGCTGTCTTAACACAGAGCACGTGGGACAGCACTGAACTTGCAGGAGCAGCCGGCCAGTGGAAACTGCCTCCCTCCCCCCCCTCCCCGGGATGGCACTAATTTGGATTTACAGAAATACACGCGAAGAGGTGAGTGACCGACTTTGCCTGTCACTATGATGTCGAGGAGGGGTGGGGTGTGGGGGAGAGGGTGGTTCACTAAACACAGGAGCACCAAGTCCCTTTCAGGTCAGCGTTGAAGCCACTAGGACAGCAATTTAGAGGGACCTGGTTACTACCAAAGAAGTGATACTACAGTTCGACTCTGTTTTCGGAGGTCCCTGGACAGCCTTTAACCTCAGCCTAGTTGCTGATATTTTGAAAGCAGGGTAATAGAGTGGTTGTCAGCATAGACACTTGATCCCCAAAGCGGCCGCCTGAGCTGGGGCCTCTGAGCACAGTCCCTCACCTGTAAGCAAAGGTGACAGGAGTGTCCTCCCGGTGGGCCGTGTGAGGGTCAGTTCTCTCCAACCTGGTGTCCAGCATTCACTGTTCTCTTTCCTTTAAAAATGTCTTCTTGCCCGGCCGGGCGTGGCTCAGCGGCTGAGCATCGACCTGGGATCCAGGCGATCGGAGTTCGATTCCCGGTCAGGGCACATGCCCGGGTTGCGGGCTCGATCAATGACTCTCTCATCATTGATGTTTCTATCTCTCTCTCGCCCTTTCCTGTCTTCTCTCTGAAATCAATAAAGATATATTAAAAAATAAAAAATAAAATAAAATAAATAAAAATAAAAATGTCTTCTTAACCAAAGGCCTGGGGGGGGGGGGGCTGGTGGCCAAGGGTCAATGGGACAAAGGGGACATCTGTAATACTTCAACGATAAAGATGAATTAAATAAATAAATAAATAAAAAGATAAAAATGTCTTTATTCAAAACCCGCCTTCTATTTCTGGGCCTGTCACAATTAGGAACGCCTCCCTTCTTTGGATTGGACTGTGCTTCTTTCTTTTGTTTGTGTCAGCTATTTTTGTTTTACACAACTGCCCTTTACATACATTTTATATCTCTCTTCTTATAATTGATTAGCCAATATTGGTACTTTATTGCCAAAGTCCACAGTTGGTGTTAACATTCACTGTGTTGCACGGTCTGTGGGGTTTGACAGATGTATGGTGACGTGGAGCCATCACTGTGGCGTCACTCTGAGTAGTTTCATTGCCATGAATTTCCTCCGTGATTCCCCTATCAGCCCTCCTCCCTCCCAGCCCCTGGCGACCATGGCTCAGTTACTATCTCCATAGTTTTGCTTTTTCCGGAACGTCATACTCGAATCGGATGGTATGTGGCCTTTTCAGACTGGCTTCTTCCACTTAGTAATATGCATTTAAGGTTCTTCCATGTCTTTTCAAGGCCTATAGCTCATTTAATTTCTTTTCTTTTTTTTCTTTTTTTTTGCTGAGTAATATTCCATTGTCTGGATGCCCCACCGTTTATTCATCAGCTACTGAAGGACATCTGGGTTGTTTCCAGGTTCGGGCAGTGACGAACAAAGTTGCGCTAAGCATCCACACGCAGGTTTTTGCGTGGGCATAACTTTCAACTTATTTGGGTAAATACCAAGGAATGCAGTTACTGGGTCACGTGCTAAGAGTATGCTTAGCTTTGCGAGAAATCGCCAAACTGCTTTCCCAAGGGGCTGCACCACTTTGCGGTCCCACAGCAGTGGGCTGGAGTTCCTGTGGCTCCACGTCCTCGACAGCATTTTGTGGTGTCGTCATCTTGGCTTTTAGTCTTTCTAGTCAGTCTGTAGCAGTATATCCCATTCTCGTGTGAATTTGCAATTCCCTAATCACAAGATGTGGAGCAGCTTTCTGGTGAGGTGTCTGTTCGTATCTTTTGCTGATTTTTAAAAATTGAGTCATTTGTGCTTTTCTTGTTGAATTTCAAGAGCTCTTTGTATATTTTGGATACCAATCCTTCGTCAGATACGTGTTTTGCAAATATTTCCTCCTTGACTTTTCATTATTTCAATGTCTTGTCCTTTCTATTATACTGAAATGTAAATGTGGGCACACCCCGGGACAGAAACCAGCCAGATGATTTCAGCTGTGCCTTTACTCTCTTCTTTTTTCCTGTCTTTATTCTCATAATATGCGGCACCCGGCATCTCCAGTGGTTCTTCCTTGTGCTTTCAGAGCTGACCAGAAGGGGATTCCCCAGTGGCTGCCACATCCTCAGCCCAGAGCTGGTGCCGCTCGCCTGGCTACGGGGGTGGACCCTGGGGGTTTCCAAGTCCCTTGTGGGGACAACCAGGCACTCTCAGGGGGCTGGACTATTGCTTGCCCAGAGGACAGAAATTGTGGGCAGACAGTGCTGTCTCCTCGGGACACAGAGGACTGAGCTCCTCCCTCAGGTATTTATAGATGTGCAGAGTAAAGACGTAAGCAGTTTCTAATTCAGACCTCGGGCAGGGCTACAGGTGTCGCCTGTGGCTGCTCAGGGCAGATATGCCTCCCGGAACACACACAGACCTTGGCAGGGCCTTGGAGGAACAAAAGACAATAGCCCAGACTATTAATCCCATCTGCTTCCCACAGGATGGAAAAGCATCACGTGGCCATGGAAGGGAAGGGAAGCTCCATGGAGGGGCTTTTCCTGCGGGTCTCCAGACTGTTCCTCCTACCCCACCCACCTCCTGAGGAGTTGATGCGATGTCCTGAGGCTTCAGAATAGCTACCCATCCTCTCTGGAGTTAATATTAAAATGCACACATTTTTGGCTCTATTGAAACACGTGGCAAAGAGGAAGGGAACTGCCCTGGAGGGTCCTTGACCCCAAAGAGAACACAGCATTGGCCCAGCGGATCTGAAGCCCAGTTTCCTCTTAAGTCAGACTTACACCTACTAGAAAGCAGAGGTGCATTTACTCTGGCAAAGGTGGTCAGAATTGTTAGTGGAAACACTTGGAAAAGGCCCCTCAAGTCCAGTGACAGTAAATTAAAAGCACAAACTTTAGAAGCCTGAAAATCTGAATTTAGATTTTGACTCTGTCGCCCCGTAGCTTGTAACTTTGGACAAATACTTAAATGCCTAATTCTGATCTGCGAAATGCGGCTGGTAATAATGGGGTGGCGGAGATGCCACCCTGTGCCCGCACAGCCACCAAACGCCCCAAAGCGGGAGTGTTGAAACACGAGAGAGCTGCCCCAGAGACGAGGAGAGGGGTTTAGGCAGGGTAGGGTGTCTCGCTCCTCTGCAGCTAGTTTTGTTTCACTTGAAATAATAATAATGACTGGCTTCTCTGGAGTCCTAATGCACTTCATTCTAAGCACTTCTGTGCATTCAATCCTCAAACAAGCCTATGAAATAGGGATCCTATGATACCCATTTTATAGTTGAAGAAACTGAGCCAAGGAAAGGTTAAGCAAGTTGCCTATGGTCACACAGCTAGAAAGTTGCTAAGTCAGGATTTGAATGTGGGACCCCAGAGCCTGGAGCTCTCTCATCTCCTGGGGCCCACAGCCGTGAAAGACCTGATAATAAACTGATAGAGGAAAACAGAAGCAACCACAGGGTAAGAAGATTCAAATCACCATTATTCTGGAGTGTAAGACAGAAGAAAGTGAGATCTACACCCATTATCCTTTCAGAGATGCTCACAGTCTGAACCTGAGATGTCCAATTTGGTAACAGTAGCCACAGGTAATTATTTAAATTCAGAATTAATCCATCAATGGAATAGAAGAGCGAGTCCAGCTACAGACCCAGACATTTACCAAAAACTGATTTCGACAAAGGTCCAAAGGTGATTCAGTGGAGAGAAGGTAGTCTTTTCAGCCAATGGTTCTGAAACAGTTGGATACCTACATGCAGAGAGGGAACATCAATTCTTGCCTTGTGCCACATACAAAAATTAACTCAAAATGGACCCTAGGTCTAAACGTCAAAGCAAAATCTATAGAATTTATAAAGAAAAATGGGGAAGAGCCTTTGTGACTTTGGCTTAGGCAAAGATACAAATCTTACATGCAATTCTGAAAACACGATTTATGAGAGAATAGGTTAATAAATCAGACTTCATTTGAGCTGAAACTCCGCTCTTTGCAAAGCACGGTTAAGAGACTGAAAGGACAAGCCGTTGACGGGGGAAACATTTGCACGTTGCGTACGTGATAAGGGGCTTGTATCTGGAATATATAAGAACCCTCGAAACCCCCAAAACAAGAAAACAACATTAAAAAGGGGGCCAAGAATCTGAACGCTTCAGCAAAGAAGAAATAGTAACGTCAAATCAGCCCATGAAAAGATGCTCAACATTGTATGTCACCAGGGAAACGCAAATTAAAGCTGCAGCAAGGTGCACCGCACGCCCCCTGGAGTGGCCATGGCTAAAGCAGACTGACCGCGCCGGAGGCCGGCGAGGGCCTGAGAGACAGGCAGGAGCGAGACACAGGGCGACGACGCTGGAAAGATGTGTCAGTCCCTTAACAAGCTAAACATAATGCCCACGGCGATCCAACCATTTTACTTTTAGGAATTAACCCAAGAGAAATGAAAAGTGTATGTTGGTACAAAGATTTGTTCATAGAAGCTTTATTTATTTGTTCATAGCCCAAAAGTGGAAACAACCTAAATTTTCATCGACAGGTGAAACTGGTGTCTCCAAACAATGGATCATATTTCTGTCTTTTAATTTTTGGGGAGCTACCATGCTGTCTTCCACAGTGGCCGCCCCATCTTACATTCCCCAGGGCTGTCTCCATGTCCTCGGCAGCAGTTGTTATCGGCTGGTTTTTCGATAGGACCATCCTAATGGATGTGAAGTGGTGTTTCAGTGTAGCTTTTACTTGTATTTCTCTAATGACTAATGATGTTAAGAGCATCCTTTTAAGGGGCTTGTCTGCCATTTGTACATCTTTGGAGAAATGTGTATTCAAGCCCTGTGCCCATTTTTTAATCAGCTTGTTGGGTTTTGTAGTCGCTGCTGTTGATTTCTGAGCACATATTGCTTTTAACATCAGAAACAAATTTTATTTTATGAAGAAAGGTGGACAGAGCGTACAGAAAGCTTGGGCCCTGGAATTAGCATGTTCAATCACCATAATTATCGAGCACCTAGTATATAAACCAGGCTTATGTAGTAGCTCAGTGACCTAATGCATAGGAGCAGCGCTCGCCTACTTCCAGCCCCCGGGGTCTGCGGTGGAGGAGGGGAAGGGCGGGAGTTAGGGAGGGACAGGAGGGCTCTGTGTCATGCAGTCGTTCCGGGACCTAGGCTGCCTCCATCCTGTGACACCGACATCCTCAGCGTGTGGCCTCCCAGGTCACCATGGGCAGGACGAAAGGGAGGATTCCAGGAGGGTGACTTTTTATGGCCCCGTCTTTACATCAGGCTAAACTTGTAACAGCCCCGCCCTCTGCAGAGGAGACTGGGAAGCATCCTCTTTCTGTGCGCCCGGAGGAAGGGAAGTCGCACTGTGTCTGTCACAATACGCTCCTTTGGTCACCAAACCGTCTCATCCCACACACAGGCACTCGTGCCCTTCTCCCAGGAGGCAACCCAGAGGCACCGGGGTTCCCAGGGCAGGCACCCCTCTCCATCAGGGCCGGGTATCAAGCCTGTGTTCTGAGGACCAATGAACTGAGGGGGGTAAGCTGTCTGCCAGCACCCACCCAGCAGCCTGGCCTGTGGAGGTGACGGCTCCCTCCTGCGAGACAGGCCTGCGGGCTTCCCTGGCCTGGCGAGGGCGCCGTTCCCTGCGCGGTTCCCCTCTGACCTCTGGAGGAGACCTCTCCCCCGTCCAGTTTTCTCTGTGGATCCAGGCTTCCTTCTTTTTATTATCTTCCCTGACTACACCTCGAATGTTCCTTGCGGAGGAAGCCCTTCTCCTTGGCACCATCCAGTTCTTGGAGCTTTCTCCCCACTCATGGAGCCCAAAGGGTTGTGTTAAGTTTACCACAGTCAAAGGTGTTTTCGAGTGACTACATGGTCTCTCTGGCAGTAAGTGTCTCAGGAAGTTCATGGATGAGTGAAACAGAGAAGGCTGGGAGGGGAGGCTTGCCATGCCTACTAGAGATCTAGTTGGATACAGGAGCCTGGCACTCAGGGAGTCGTCCAGGCTGGAGAGATTCACTGGGGAAGCCTCGCCATGTAGCTGGCATTTACCAGGAGGCTCTCCCACGTAGACAGAGACGAGAAGAGATCCAAAGACAGAGCCCTGGGCCACTCCAGCCACCAGGGATGCTGGGAGGTACCTGCCAGGAGACAAGAAGGAAGGGCCTGGGAGGCAGGTCAAAATCCAGGAGAGTGGGAGGTCCAGGAAGACCGACAAAGAACATGCCTGGGGCAGAGGCTGTGCTCCACTGAGTCAATGGCACTGATAAGCCAATAGGACAAGAACTGAGGACTGACAACTGAGGGAGGTCATTGTAACTTTGGCAGGAATGGTTTCCATGGAGTCGTGGAGTGAAAGGCTGACTGAGTGCCTTCCACCGAGAGGGGAGGAGAGAGGTGGGTGAACATGACTGTGGACAGAAGAGTCTCGCCGTGAAGGGGAGCAGGCTCAGGACCCGGTGCACACGTGGAGCAGGACAGGTCGCCCAGAGCCCCTGAGACAGGGCAGGGGGTGCGCTGGAGACGCTGGGAGATGGGGGCCCGGAGCGTAGGAAAGTGAAATCTATGGTCAAGTTAGAGCAGCTCAGCAGCTCAGATGAGGCCAAAGAGGCACGTTGGAGGGTTGGGGGAGAGAAACTGGATGCACGTGTGGTCTGGGAGAGTGAGAGGGTGAAGGGACCAGGGAAAGGTGGGATTGCTGGGCAGCAGGAAAGGCCACTTGGTGTTTGTGGTCACGCGTTGAACGAGAGGCCACCCCTTCATGGCTGTGCCTGTCTTCAGCTGAGCACAGCCGGTGCGCACTGGCACGGAGCAGGCAGAGAACTGGGTGTAACCAAGGTTGGAGTTTTTGCCACCTTTGTCTCCCCTGGTTCTCAGGTCTGTGGGGTTGAACTAGAACAATACTGCGTGCTTTCTCGGGCCACCAAGTGGCAGGTGGCCGATCATGGGACTTCTCAGCCTGGTAATTGCATGAGCTGATCTCTCATAACAAATCTCTATGCCTACATCTGTCCTATTGGTTCTGTTTCTCGGAGAACCCTGACTAACACAAGGCGTGTGGGGAGGGGAGAGGAGGAGTGGGCCTGTGGCCAACTTAGGGAGGAGGGATGGGGAAAGTTCTGGAAGTGCAAGGAGCAGCCAGGAGGAAAACTGGCTCTCCCGCTGGCCCAGAGGAGGGGACAGGCATCACTGAGAGAAGGCAGGACCCTTTGTGTTCAGGTGACAATTGGAAGGCCCACTCTCCAGGTACTTGCTGTAGATTTCTATCACCCACATAGAACAGGACAGTTTCCTGACCAATCGGGCCTATGCTGTCTGCTCTAGTTGGGCTCTTTTCATAGCAAGAGTCTTAAGTCACTAAAAAGAAAAAAACAGGGTTTATTTTAAGGTCCCCCATGCTGAGTGAGAATTGGCAAAGACACTGTTGGGGATGTGAAGGCTCCACATGCTGGTGGGCAGGATCCTACTCCCCTGTGAGTCGCTGTTTCTCCCTGGACACCCACCACTGGGTGCTCCTCCTCAGCCCAGCTTCCCTGCTGCTCACAGGTCCTACTTGCTCAGAGGGAGCCCACTGTCCCCTCCAGACCTCTGCGTATCACATCTCTTGGACTGCCTCATTCTCACTGTCTCTTAGCTCCAGCCCCCAAGAGAGAGGTGTGGACTAGCCCTTGTATTAGTCTGCTTGGGCTGCTGTAACAACATTGCACAGCCTGGGTGGTTTAAAATAACAGAAACATATTAGCACACAGTTGTGAAGGCTGGAAGTCCAAAACCAAGGTGTCAGCAGAGTTGGTTCCATCTGGGAGAACCAGTTCCAGGCGTCTCCTCTGCTTCCTGTGGTTTACTGGCAGTCTTTGGCATTCACATACTTGTAAATGCATCACCCAGGCCTGACTTCCACTTCATGTGGCATTCTCCCTGTGTCTCTGTCTGTGTCCAAATTCCTACTTCTTATAAGGACACCAGTCATATTGAAGCAGGGCCCGTCCTAAAGACCTCATGTTAACTCCATTACATTTGCAATGACCCTACGTCCAAACATGGTCATGTTCACAGATATCAGAGGGTAGGGCTTCAACATATGTTTTGGAGAAACACAATTCAACCCACAATGTGAGCATCTTGTGACTGGCTGCTCCTCAGGCCGGGTCACTGCTGTTCCAGTTGGCTATAGGGAGGGTTGTTGTGTGAGGGCTGAAAGTGAAGACAGTTGGCTTCTCCTAGAAAAGGCCTGGATCATAGAGACCCCATCCCATGTCTTCCAGTACAGTTTCAATAAGCTCCCTCCTAAATGATCCAACTATCAAAACACAAGGCCTGGAACCTTTTCCTCTCATCCAGCATCACCTAGTTATCGCCCCAGAAACACTGAGGCACTAGGGCGGGGCCGTTTCAGAAACCACCTGGTTTATATAGATTCCACATGGGACAGAAGTGGAATAATTGCAGAAAGCCACCTACTCCACTTGGCTCCTAGACTGACAGATTCCAAGTATGGCAGGGTCAGCAACATTACTGTGACTTGTGCCCAATCTGTCCTTCAGACACCATCTTAGCCTCATTGTGTTGAATCTCCACTATTAGACTGACTGTGAGTGGAGGGAGAATTTGGGGCTCCCCATGTGACCTCACTTCTTTGCTCTGCAGTGAGTTCTGGTGGCTGAATTGGACTTCCGGAGCATCTGCCTGCCAGGAGGATTGTGTCACATTTCAGCTGGTGCCTACATCACGGGAGAGCTACCTGGCTTCCCAGCTCTGTTCAAAGGTCTCAGGGTGAACTGAGGGACCCAAATTCCCCGCAACCTTTGTCTGAGTGAGACACACCCGCTTCTGTTAGGCTGGGGATGTTTATGATGCTACAGCTCCTGTAGAACCTCTGGGGGCTGCCCATCAACTCCCATTCTGCCATCTCTTGACTTACAGAGGAATGATTTTGGATCTCCTTGTGTTTGGATCACCACGCCCTTTGGAGTGGCCAGTTGGACCCCAAGACCAACATCCCAATGCCTTTGTTGCTTAACAATAACTTGGGTTGGCCTCCCATTGTCCTTGGGGGAGGAGGGACACCAGAGTCTCACAGCTGATTTTGACTGTGGGCTGGACAGCTTTGTCATAGAAGAAGATGTGGGTGGGGCAGGCACTGAGAATGCGCACTGCAGACTATCGTTATGTTATATGAAATTTAACGACATTTAAAAATAATCTGTCACTTCGGCAAGCTGCCAGTGGGCTGGCATTTCCACACACGGCACCAGCCACCCCCACTGAGGGCTTCCGGAGGAACACGCTGCATCCCCAACCGTGATCTCATCTGATCCTCCAGGCAGCCCTGGAGTCTGGTTTTAGGATTCCCCACTGTATCACTGGGGAAACTGAGGCAGAGACCATTTAAATGCTTTTGTTTGGAGTAACAGGGCAAGAATCAGAACCTGCATTTCCTAACTTCTAGCCCTGTTCTTGGCCTTCAGTTTGACGTGAGCAGCTCTTTACAGTTCCAGCAGGGGGACGTGGCCACGAGGGGTGTTTCTCAAGCAATGGGAGAGGGCATCAAGAAATGCATGTCACTTATCCCTCCAGCCTCCCTGTCGCCTGTTCCGGCTTCCTCTTTATCTTTGTTAGAGACTCGCTTTGCTTTTTTCTGTGCTCATTACACAACACTATGCTGGGGGAGGGGAGGAGTAATAACTCCAGGCCAGGCTGCCCCTTGGTCCCCAGCACTTTGCACCCTCCCTGCCTTTCTCCTCCAGAGGTCACACTCATCCCTTCTCCTCGTGTCCTGGGAAGCGCGTCTGAGAGGATGTGCTCGTCAGTTCTGTTCTAACACGAGGTCATTTCGGTCCCCGCTTCTGTAAGATGCGTGAGGGTGCAGGGAGGCAGCCCAGCAGCCCCCCCTTCGCTTGTTTGCATGTTTGCATCATCTGCTTTCAGCGGTCATTGTCCTATACATCAAACGATGAACCTCTATTTTGACAGCTGGCTGTGTCTTTGATACTGGAAGCTGTCATCTGGAAGAGGGGGGATGACAGCAGCTGGGCTGCACAGCAGTCGCCTGAGTGCAGCCGTGGGTGCTAGAGTGGGATTGGGGGCGTTCGTGTCTCTTTTGTGTTTTGCCTGATTCCCTGGGCAGGATGTCATCAGGCTACAGACACCATGCTCTGTTTTGTTAGAACCAGGGAAGAGGGAAGGAGAGAGAGCAAAGAGACAAGAAGAGGAAAAGAAAGGAGACCAGCAGAGAGCACCCCAAAGGTGAGTCAGAGGGAAGTGGGGGCCCTCAGGTGAGGGAGAGAAATTCCAGGGAGAAAAAGGGGAAATGAAGTGACAGTGGGGTGCTCGGTGCATGGACGGGGCTGATGGCCACAGTTGAGCTTTGTCTTAGTCCATTCGGGCTGTTAGAAGAAAATACCACAGACTGGGTGGCTTATAAACAACAGAAATTCATTTCTCTAGGAGGCTGGAAGTCAAAGATGAGAAAGCCAGCATGGGTGGGTTCTGGGGGGGCCCTCTTCTGGATTGTAGATAGCCGGCTGGCTTTTGGCTCCGAACTCACATGGTGGAAGGAAGGGGCAGGGGAGCTCGCTAGGTCTCCTCTTAGGAGGGCACTAATCCCATTCACAGGGCCTCCATCCTCATGACCTAGACACCCCCTAAAGGCCCCGCCTCCTAGAAACATCATATTGGGGGTTCGGATCTCAACGTTGGATTTTACGTCCCAGAAATCTCTACCGGAGACCCTGACTGAGAGTACGGCTCACTTGTTCAGCATATCCACTGAGCTGCTGCGTCGGCCGGACAAGACAGTGTCCTGGGCAAGGGAACACAGAAGTAAGACAAGTAAGGCTCCTGCTGTCATGGAAAAATCATTCTATGAAGGGGGGTTTTCAGTAGAGAGAGTCAGGATCGACTGCAAAACTTCACATTTATAGCTAGGCCCAGAACCCACGCGAGTCAGTGACTTCATTCTAAACCCTGCCAGATCACAACCCATGTTTTGCCTTTACCATACTTGGCTCAAGGACAAGATGGAGCTGTGTCTATGGGCAGAAGAGCATCTCTGGACACAGCTGAGAAAACTGGGACGAAGCCTCGTGGGCCTGTGCACACTCGTGTGCACAGCAGCATTATATATAGTAGTCAAAAGGAAGAAACAACCCAAATGGTATCAATGGATGGATGATAAATAATAAGAGTGGAATATTATTCAGTCTTAAAAAGGAAGGAGATTTTGACACGTGCTACAATATGAATGAACCTTGGGGATGTTAATCTAATTGGTAACATTAAAATGAGCTTAAAGCTGGCTTCCCCAGCTGCTCCTGGTGCAATGGGTTCTTTCCACGGACTAGTAAATGCTGCCCCGTGCCTGCTTACTTAGCCCTGAGGTTCCCAAAGTGTGGTCTGTGGGCCAGGAGCAGCAGCGTCACCTGGGTCCTAATTAGAGAACCAGAATCTCAGGCTCCACCCCAGACCTGCTGCATCAGATGCTCTGGGGGTGGGGCCCAGCAATCTGCTCTGACAGCCCTTGGGTAGTTCTAATTCACCCTGAAGTCTGAGAACCATGAGCGAGGTCTTTTGACAGCTCCTATTTTGCCGATGTGCTGATGTGCTGATGACTAAACCAGAGCTTTGGGACTATCGGATATGTCGTTTCCCTGTGCATGAGACCGACTACTGCAGAAAAGCATGATTTATTCTCTTCTTTGATGTTGGCCTGGACATGTGATTTGTATATTACTGGCGTTGGAAAAGTTAATGAAAAAAATTAGAAATACTCTGACCCCAGAGGCCATACGTAGCATAATTCCTAGAAACTTCAAGGAGGCAAATTTTGGCTTAGTAAAAGGAAAAACTTTCATCTGGTTGGAGGGCTCCGGCCACGGGAAGAGTTTTCTTGGACTGCAGTGATTGACCCTCACTGGAGATGTCCCATCTGGATGCCCTGAGTTTCCTAAGAATGAGCTGAACTGGGCTGAACTGGGCTGAGGGTTCCCACCTGCCTGTCTGACCAATGTCGAATCAGAGCCACCGGGGTTACTAAAAACAGATCCCAGAGTCCCACTCACAAACATGCTGACTTGCCGCAGCTGGGTGGGACTCCAGCATGGCGCTGACTCCTGGGTGGTTCTGAAATGCTGGCTCCGAGGATCACTAAACCAGGTATAGTTGATGTCGCTTTCCAATCCTACGACCATGTAAAGGGGATGGAAGGGTGAGCTTCTAAAGGTTGGAAAAGGAGAGAAGATACCAGGATTTTCTCCTTCAGGTAAGAAGTCTGCTTGAACAAGTAATATGGGTGGCGGTGTTTGCATCTCTACCAGGGGTACCCATAAGAAACAAACCTAAACTACAGAAAGGATTCAGTTTAAAGGAAGAAGAACTTCTTAGCCATGAGGACAAAGAAACATTGGGGTCAACTAAAGGAGCTGATTGTGGAAGATTCTTCTCGAGAGATTTCTCAAACCAGGGAGGCTTCTCATCTATCTGGAACGATGCCTGGGATGGTTTTAAACTCTCTTCCAGCCCTGATGCTGATGATCCAATTCACACCACAGCATAGAAAACGGATACATACTGTGTTCCTCACGCTCACAGAAGAGCCGTAATGAAAGCGTCCCGCATTATTAGGTTGCTAATAACACAACCAGCACGCGGTGAACAGGTAAAATATTCCTACGCTAATAAGACATGGTTTGAATGGGAGCCCAACCCAATTTCTTGCGGACCAAACTGGCACCTAATCCCCTGTGGAATGATTTTCAGGGGCATTGGCTTTTGTCTGAGCTTCCATCCATGAGCACTACGTGTCCGACATAGAAAATAGGAAAGAAACTTCTACCAGACCGCACCTTTCTGTGGTTCTGCCGTTGAGGTACAGTTGGAGTCAGACCTCAAGGCCAAGTGCTGGAAGGGATCTTAAAGTGAAAACGATGGCAGGAAGGAAGTCTCTGAACAAACACAGATAGAAATAGCCACTGGAGCGTGCAGGCTCCACCTTGGATGCAACATGAGGCGCTGACACCGAGCAGGGGCAGGGGACATGGGACCCTAAGGTGGCCCTGGCTGGGGGGCCAGGCCAGAGGAGATGCAGCCATTCACTGCATGTAAATCTCTTAAGTATTTCTGCTTCAGGGAAGAGTCCTAGGGAGGCCCTGGTATTTTTTCTCTCCCCTTGAGTTGGAGGCATAACCCAAACTGATGTAGCGCTTATGAAACCCTTCCAAGTTGTCCCGAAAGTCAGAAGAGCCGCTCTGTCCGGGACACGTCCAGGAAGCTCCGCGCAGTGGTTTACGACGCTGGCCCTGGAGCCAGGAGCCACGAGACCTGGATTAAAACCTCCCTCTCCCACTTGACCACGGACAAGTTTCTTAACACTTCCAGGCCTCAGTTTCCTTATTTGTAACACAAAGGCCATAGACAGACCCCCCCCAACCCCAGGCCGACGCCTGGCAGGGATGGGAAATGAGGACAACGACACGCGCGTGCACGTTGGCGTCCGGCTGCCTGTGAATTCTCTTCCTCTCGAGTGCAGGCCGCCCTTGGCTTCAGGCAGTAATGCGCATAACCGAGGGTCCTTTCAGCGTCCTGTTCCTTGCAGCTTTAAGTTCACGCTTATTTATTTATTTTCTGGTCTGAGAACCGCTCTTCTAAACGGCGTGAGGGCCTAGAAAGGGGTGGGGGGCTCTCACTCGGCCAACTGCCTGACGCTCGGGGGCATGAACTTGGAGCGGGCAGGTGCCCCTCTGCTTCTCGGACCAACGCAGGCCTCTCCTCATATTCTCATGGTCTTCCTCCCCTCGCCCCCGTTCCTCGCCTAATTTCTCCCTCTCTCTGAGCCTGTTCCTGGCCTTACTCTCTCTCTTGCCTTTGCTTCAGCCCCTGAAGGGCAGCAGAATATGCTCCCTGCCTCCGAAACATGCCCCTTGGCCCAGGATCATTTTGAGCTGAAGGCAACTGAGAAGCAGCAGATGCAAGGAAAGTCCCCTGCGACACTCGCCCCCATGCACCTAAAAGCAGGACATACGTTTGTAAAGGTGTCCCCCTCCCCCTACCAGAAAGCTCAGACGTTAATTGCAGGAGGTAAGGCTGGGCCCTCACTGAGACCTGCCACAGGAGCCTGGGGAACAGGCTTTACTAACCAGCCCTGCCCTGCCCTTAGCTCCCTGCTGTAGCTCCACCCTGGAAGCTCACAGACGGGTCCCTTTGTCCTGTTACTGCTGCCAACGGTTCTTTTTCTTTTTGTTAAGATGCTGTCTGAGCCCAAGTCCACCCGCCCCTTGAACCCCTCCTCGCTGGGCGCTCCCAGGTGCAGGCGCGGCGCACATGGAATAAACTCCCGTTTGAGCTTGTTCCTCTTGCTTAATCTTTTTGTCCGTCTAAATTACGGGGTTCAGCCAGTGGGCCAGGAGGGTAGGGGAGAAGACGTTATGTTTCCCTCTCCTACACTCTTTAGGCTGTTTCTCCCCTGCTCTTCCCTGGCCTTCTCCCTCCCCCCTGCCTCCTCCCGCTCACACGCTTCATGCCTGGTCCTGGTCCTGGTCCTGGTGCTGGTCCTGTTCCCGAGGTTTTCCTAGCCACAGGCGCTGCGCCCCCACGCGTGACTGTGCTGGAGGACACGCAGGGGCTGTGCGCGACGGGCAGACTGTGCCTGTCCCTTCCAGGTGGAGGTCGTGCTGGGAACGGGACAAACGAGGCGCTCCAGATTGATCTTCCCATCCTCAGGCAGTGACATGTCATTAATTGAGAAGCTCCCTCTTAGCACCAGAGTTTGGATCACTGCCCAGATCCCTTCCAACAACAGGGATACACTCTGGGCAACGAATCTGAGGGGGAGAGGCCGGGCTCTGCGCAGACTCTGAGCATCAGAGCTGAGGGACAGGTACAAATCCATGATTTTAGCAGCTCCCTGGACATGTGGGGGAGCCACGTCTCCTCTCTAGAGAGCCAGCCTGGCCAGTGAGTCCTGGTTTGAGACTTCCCTGGGTTCACACTGAAGGCCCCACATTCTGGGAAGCCCCTGGCTCACGGGGATTGTTGGTCCCCTTAGAGCCAGTCGTGACCAACCCTCTACTGGATTATTTGTCATTCAGCCCGAGTAGGTCTTATTCAGAGAATGAAACCAATCAGAAGAGATTAGGATCATTTAACCGAGAGAAGGCGACGGGGGCGGGGGTGGTTGGCTATTTTGGTGACATCCTTCACGAGTGTCCGGGTGAGCTAGAGTGTCCAGCTGCTGTCCCTCCATCTCCACCCAAGCTCAGAGCCTGAGGAAATGTGTGTGAGTGGAGCCTGAACTTACTCACCACGCCAAACTTCCTGACGGTGAGTATCTTAGACACTAGAATGAGTTTCTAAGACAGATGAGGTATTGTGCTCGGAGGTCTGCAGCCCCCTAAGTTCCTTAGGGCTTTCCGAGGTTAGGCGTGGCCCAAGAGCTGAGGGGATGGATGAAACACATTTCCAAGGCTCCTTCCAACCCTGGGGCTCTGTTTCCATCTACCCATCTGCTACGGCTCTGATTATTTTTCATGTCCTCTTTTGCCTGTAGTTAAACCTTATGACGACCAAGAAAAAGTGCTTGGATTATAGCCTCCTGTGGAGGCAGCCAAGCTTCCCCAAAGCGTGATGGAAAGGAAAGATTAGCATGCCTGTTTGTTTTCCCAAAGGACACTTAAATTTAGAAAAGGTTATTTATTGGTCAAATAACTTTGCAACAATATTAGAAATTTAAAACAGGAATAACAATTCCCTGTGATCCTACTACTCTACCAAGCTGAGTGACCCGGCTTCTCTGTCCTGAGAGTCCCCCAGGGTCTCACTAATGTTTAACCCAGCCTCCAACCTTACCAACTTAGGATTCTCACACATCATGGCAACTGAACCTTATTGAGTGAATAAAGTAAGAGAGTAAAACAAACTAAAAAAAATACCAAACCTATAGAATCTGAATTATTTCCAATTTTCAAAATCAGCTTATGTTCCTTCATGGAATCGTCTCACATTCTGGGAAATCAAGTTGAGCCATCTGGTGAATCGTTGTGGTTAAAAGCAGGGCTTTGGGGTTGTTGGTGGGTTCTTGTTGTTTTAGGGATGTTTTCTGCTTCATATAAACAGTTCTGTTAGTTGGAAATTGAGCACCGCCTACGCGAAATCTGAGCATCTTTTGCCAGGATGCTGTTCTGAAGTCATTGTTACTTATCACTGATCCCAACTCGCCAACCCTGAAGTCAGAAGCTGATGGCATAAACTCTTTGGCTTATATATATATTTTTCATCAGCTCCTTAGGGGATTTCCTTGGTCTATTAGGGTTTACTAGAGAAACAGAACCAATAGCATATGTGGAGAGAGGTTTATTTTAAGGAATTGGCTGGCAAGTGCAAAATCTGCAGGGTGGGCTGTCAGGTTAAAGAGCCAGTGTTGTGGTTCATGTACAAAGGCTGTCAGGCTGAAGAATTCTTATGCTCTGGGAGGTCAGTCCTTCAACTGATTGGATGTGGCCCACCCACATTATGGAGGGCAATCTGCTGCACTTAAAGCCCACTGATTTAAATGTTAATTTCATCTGAAAATATTCTCATGAAACATTCAGAATAATGTTTGACCGGATATGTGGGCACCATGGCCCAGCCACATCGACAAAATTAACCATCACGCTGGATTCCGTCTGCCCATGTGCTCAGTCCCCTGAAAAAATCATCTTGAGGTTTTGATTAAAATTGCATTGATTTGCAGATTAACTTAGGGGAAATTAACATCTATTCAGTGCTAGCTTGGCCAATCCATAAATATGGAACATATCTCCCTGTTTATTTAGTGGGCTTTATTAGAGTTTTAATTTCCCCCCATAATTTTATGTGATTTTTTTGGGTTAGGTTAATTCATAGATACTTTACAGTTTTTGATACTTTTTCAACAATATTGAACAATGTTATCTTTTTTCTCTGTATTTCACCAGACTTTAAATGTCATGGATGTGGCCTAATGAAATTGTTGAAATGTTGTAGTGAGGCTCTGGATCTGAGGAAAAAGCCTGTTGTCCAGGGTTATAACAATACTAATATTTGAGCTGACATCACTCATCATGCCTTCTAAAATGCACCAAATGATTAGTTTCCAAGCGAAACCAGTGTGTTGAAGTATTCACCCAAGAGATTTTAATAGACTTTTCTCTCCTGATAATGCAGGAGGTCAGTTCCCAGCACAACACACAAAGGCAGAAGGTCATGAACTGCTCTCTCCGAAACCTCTATTTCAACAGCTCCCGAGTGCTGGAGAGAATTAATTGCTGGACTGTAAAAACTGGGTCTCAGAGAAGTTTCAAAGCCAGCCAGATGGGAGAGACTTTCATGGCACACGTGGTCTTATACCCTAGCAACAAAAAGCTGGACGGGGGGAGGGAGCTTACATTTCCACCGTCAGCACAATGTCTATAATTTTCCTTTTTTGGGGGGATAGAAAGTGAGAGAGATGAAGGACAAAACATATATAGCTGAATTTTCATAATGCTGGATGCTACGGAGTATCATTACTTGCTCAGAAAAAAATTATAACCGCTTGTCATTTTTACATAGAAAAAAGAAAAAAAGAGAGAATATAATGAAACTTTTGAGAACCATGTTTAGGCAACTTGGGAATACTTTGTCTTATGGATGCACAGATGTGTTTAGCAGAATGACTACCTGGTTGGGAGAAGATGCCACATGCATTTTTTAAGACTTTCCCCCTTATTTTTGCATTTTTTGTTTTGGTTGCTTTCTATTACACCTTTAATCCTTTTTGCAATCATTTTTAAAATATCTGGATCCAGTGTAAGTACCTCTGTGCACAAGGAGGCTGATATAGTAGAACATGGGAAGCTCAGTTCCAAGTGCCAACAGTCTACTTAGAACTTAGGCAAGAGCCACTTCCCTGAGCCCCATTTTTCCATCTGACACAGAGGGGGTTTAGGTGACTCTACACGTCCTTTCAAACTCCAAGATTCTGGATATCTTCTTGGGCTCTTGGCCTTTGGAGATAATTTTTGATGTTTCTATAAGTAAAAGTGGAAACCAGCCACCTCTTTAAAACTGGTGAGAAGCATGGGGGACACAGTCATCACCGTGTGTCTGTAATCACTGAGGAACCGAGTCGGAAACTGCCAGGCTGGTGAGGCCTCCTGGTGACAGAGAGGAGCAAAGTGCCGACTTCGTGTATCTTTCCGAAGTCCACACATCTTCTTCCAGCAAGGTCCTGAATCACCATGAAAACTGGAGTGGATGAGAATTTTGGTTTGTCAACAAGATAAAAGGCTCACAGATAAAGTGAGTTATCTGCCTTTTGTTCTGACCGAAAGGTGGCTTCATGAGAAATTATGCTGAACACCTAAGGAATTAATCTGGATGAGTGAGCTCAGGCTGACATGAAGATGCTCTAATGCCCTTCTGAGCAATGATGCTGAAATAGCAACAGCGTTAGTTTGCTGAGGCAACACCAGCTGCCAGAAAAAAGAAAACAAATAAAAACAGAGAGAAACTGGAAATCAAAGCCATTGCAAAGGTATAAGGTACCGATTCAGAGGCTATCTTCTTGAGAGGCTTATGTAAGCAATCTATCAGCCAGGATCTATTGATTGCTTACTGATCAAGACATCACGTCTCCATTCTCTGCCTTCTAGGAGGTTCTGGCTTAATTCACAGCTCCCATCTCTTCTCCAGGCCCGTGAAGCCCAGGGCCTTACTTGGCCTTACTTTCTCAGGTGTCTTTACATCATGCACCTGTGAGTTTTCAACCCCTTTCAGTCCTTGGGTCCCCACATCGGAGTCCACCCACTTGGCTTTTAGCTGCCTGCTCCTGACGGATTTGGGGCTAGCCTTTTGTCACTCTTGGAATCCACCTCGGTTGCTGCTCTGTTGACGCTTCCAGCGTCATGCTATCTTTAGCCCCTGGTTCTGCTGAACTCTGCAGCCCACGACCTTTTCCCTGTCCTTCCAGGATGACGTGGAACTCGTGGGGTCATAGGCTCCCACTTCTGCGTCCTAACTGCCCTGGCAGAGTCTCGTCTGTCGACAGGAGTCACCCTGTAGAACTGTCCTCTCCTGGAACCTGACTTTTCCTTGGACCCACAACATGCCTGCTCACAGCCGATGTGGTTTAGGTCCCCTCCCCACTCTGTCAGGTCATCACCGGGGACGTGCCCGCCGCGGTGCCCGGGGCGGCCTGCCAGGCTGAGCAGAGGAGAGCGGCCGCAGCAGCATCGCCTTGGCCTAGGAAGCCTGCTCCCCCAAAGCCCCCGCTGAGGACTCGGATCGAGACTTTCCTTGAGTTAGAGCTGTCGAGACAAGGTCTTTAGAGATAAAGGGTCCCAGAAGGGAGAGGAATTGCCTTCCTCCGGAAGTAAACCGTTTCTCTGGAAGATGGGGCATGACAAGAAGAAACGTTCCTTCTTTGATGCCCAGCCAGCAAGAGGGCACAATTCCCCAAAGCCACCATCTGTGCAGGCCTGGGCCTTACAGAGTTTAGCTCTGGTAGAGTATTAGGGCAGACGCGGTAGATCAAAATGAACATCACCTTCCTACCCCGTTACCCCCTCTCCCCAGGCGGGTGACGTCATGACGCAGACAGTCACCAGATCCGAAAACCTCCTCCTCAGCCTATTAGAATGCTGCCGAGTGTATTTGTGTCACCTCTTTGACTCCTCCTTCTGTCACCTAGTTCGGGCCCTCATTATCTATCACCCGGACCCATGCAGTAACCTCTTCACTCTGAAATTTCCAACCCGCCCAGCCAGTGTGGCTCAGCGGTTGAGCGTCGACCTAGGATGCCGGAGATCGAGGTTTGATTCCCGGTCAGGGCACATGCCGGGGTTGTGGGCTCGATCTTCAGTGGGGGGCGTGCAGATGATCAGTGACTCCTCATTGATGTTTCTATCTCTCTCTCTCCCTCTCCCTTCCTTTCTCTGAAATCAATATATGTATATATATGTATATTTTTATATGTATAAAAAATGAAATTTCCAACCCAACGTTTGCCATTCCCCTTCGTCCCTCTAACATAGTGGCTTCCTTTGCCTTAAGGAAGCTCACATTTCTTAATACAATGGTCCAAGTTCTCCACAAGTTGGCCGTCTCCCATTATCCATGGCCACACACCCTATGACTTACAGTGAAGATGGCCAGGTATCTTCCTTCACCTGACCCGGTGCAGTAACTCTCCCGCTAACTGCTGCCCTGACGCAACAAATGACCCTATATTTCCATCTCTGGCCTGAGCTCATGCTATGCTTTTGCCTGAGTGCCCCCAGCACCCCCATCTCCTCTCCAGCTGATCTCAAATATCCCTGCCATCCCACAGATCAGAACAATGCCCCCTTCTTTGTGCTTTTATGGCATGTAGCATCTTTGACCTTGTGCTGCATAGGGTGGCTTATATGTCTAGATTTCTTATCAGCTTGTAAGCTTTTTGGGTCTAGAGAAATTAATACTCCCCTTCATGGATGTCACAGTCATTGGTCATTATAGGGACTCAAGGAATGCTTGTTGAAATGAATCTGTCCAAATATGTACCCAAATGCCTAGTTCCAGAGCTTAATATATACACACAAGCACACTTGCTTAGGCTCACCTATGCACATTCATGTTCAGACACACACATGTACACTCACATATGCATACATATATGCATAAGCACACACATGCATACCTACACTTGCACAACATTTATTCATGGTTGCTCACTCACACACATGCTCACAGGCACACTCACAATATATACATATGCACATGTGCACACACTTGCACCACTCATATACTCACTCATACACATGCAAACTCACACGTATATGCACATGAGAGAACACACATGCACAATCACACTTTGTCACACCCGTGGAAGAGGAGTTTCGTCAAGGGTGTTTGGATGTGGAATGGTGAAGCACCAGAGAGTGAGGTCCATAGAGAAGCTGAGGCATCAGAGTTGTATTTTGGGGTACACTTATTCCCCACATCTGATGGTTCTTTCAGGAGGAGGGGGCTCTATTTCTGTAACACCTGGCCTGTCTCTCCCTCTGCTCAGAGAAGACGAAGTGATTTGGCTGATAGGAAATTTGGAGAAAACAAACAAATGTGATTGGCTCAGCCCCTCCGTGATTTCCTCTTGGGGAGCTACCAGAGGGCATGGGTCAGGGGTGGGCTGTGGAAGGGTGGGGCCAGGGCCGGAGGCTGCCATGGTCCAGGCTGTGTGAAAGGAGTTCTGTACTGGAGTTATTTGCTCACAGATGCTAGCTACATCTTCAGTATCGGCTTAGGAAAGGTGAGGTGGCCTCCTGCTTTATTGCTTTGTTCCTCCATTGGCTCAAGTCAGGCGGGAAGAAGAGCGCTATCTTTTAGGACCCTTCACAGACCCTAACGGAAGTTGGAAACCAAGGCAGAGCTTGAATAATTCACCACCTGTCCACTCTGACCACATGTCTTCAAACTCCCAGAAGGAAAAGAGGCTGAGAAAATAGCCTCTTGTTATCAACTGGTGTGTCTAATACTGCTTGTGATGCATGAGACACCCCTGCAGGGATTTGCCATGTGTCTTCATACATGAAACTTCTGTGAGATATGATCCATATGTGATGCTTTCCCAGGGCCTAGAATCCCATTGAACAAAGGACTCATTCATATTTAGCTCTGTTTGTTTATACCTGGTTTTGCTGGCAAGGGCCCTCCCGCTCTGTTGGCCCATCTCCCTGGGGACTTGGTCTCGAGCCCCGAATGTTCAATGTCCTCCCCCGAGGATGACATTATTGTGTTGGTTGCTCCATGCCAGGCATCTCATTCAGGGTAATAAGACACCTCTGAAGATACAGTGGAGCAGCCGTTTTTCGCTGCCTGCGTAGTTCTGGGGTCACAGGGTCCCTTGCTCAGTCCCACCAGTACATTTAGTGCTGACTTCACCTCTGTCTTCTTGGGGGTGAGACAAATTCAGAGAAGAGTCTGAGATGAGGGTTAGGGTTAGAGCTCAGTTTTCACATAGGGCCAGTGAGGAAAGGTTAAAGGGACAAAGGTTATTGGAGGGAGCAGGCTGAGGAGCAGGTTAATAACTGTGGTGTCCTGCATCTTGGGAGTTATTTTACTGACATGGTGACCAGCTAATGTCCACTTCCACTAAGAAAGGAGAGGTCAGAGCTTTAGGTGCAGTAAAGGGACTGGGTCTGAAATGGATGACACAGGGCTCATGGAATGTCTTCTCTTGATTGGCTTGACAATTCAAATAGATTTTAATTTGCCTGGAACGTTTGGCATTAAACAAGTCTCAGAAAGAAAGAATAGACTGGCTGGTGTGGCTTAGTGTTTGAGAGTCGACCCATGAACCAGGAGGTCACAGTTCCATTCCCGGGTTTCGGGTTTGATCCCCAGTAGGGGGCATGCAGGAGGCAGCTGATAGATGATTCTCTCACATCATTGATGGGTCTCTCTCTCTCTCTCTCTCCCTCTCCCTTCCTCTCTCTGAAATCAATTAAAAAAAACCCACACGTTAAAAATAGAGAAATAATAAGTATTACAGTAAACACATTTCACTAACTCCACTCTCTCTCCGAAAGAGGGTTTTGTTGTTTATTTGGTTGGTTGGTTTTGGCCTGGGGGGCCCAGCAATTATTGTAGGCTGCCTTCTCCCCAGGATCCTCTCGAGTATCAGCCGTGCTGTGGAACCCATTGATGGGAATATTATAATTACTTACGCCTCCCACCTAAGAGTGCTGCCCATCATAGACGGAGCCCTGCAATTGCCAGCTTTGGAGAGGGCTGTTATACCAAAGTAAAACAAGTGTTTCTAGAATTATGTGCCATTTTTGAGATTTTTGAAGCTGAAACAAGAATGTCGAAATATAAAGGACTATACAGGTCATGCGGTCTAGACCCATTAGACATAAAGTCCTCTGATAACACTCCTAATGAGTCACTGTGACTCCTCCCCACCCCCACCCCCACCCCCACCCAGAGAGGTGAAGCCCTGCTCCTCACACCAGCTCAGAGTTTCCAAAAATGTGACGTGTGCCACTGCTGGTGTTCGGGGCAATTTCAGTGGTACGGAAGATGACCTTTTTTTACTATAATACTTATCTATGTATTTTCTTGTACATTAGATAAAAATATCCAAAGGGTAGACATTAAAAAAAAAAATGAGGAGAGGCTGAAGATGACATAACAAGGGAACACAATTCATCATGCATTTGGTGTTTGCAGACAAGAGAGAGAAGAGTATTGAAAAAGTGTGGTGGGGGGACCAGGTTAAGATATAGGAAGAATATTAGATGGAAAATGGGGAGTCTGTCCTTGGGAACTTGAAAGCAGTAATACATGCATTCAAAGGCTTCTTAGAAATAGCAAGAACATGAGAAAATAAGATGGAATTCTGAGGTCAAGTTGCTTAACTCTCTGACCTTTTTCTTTTCTTTTTTTGCTGGGATACTAGTGATCTGTAGGTCGTGGTGGCATCACAATTAATGAAATTATCACTGGTAATTGTCATGTTTCTGGCAATAGCTGAATAGGGGTGGGGTTTTTTTTTTTTGTATCAAACTTGTTTCTGAAAAATAAAAAAGCTGGACTAAGTATAAAAACATTTTTTAAGGCTTTGGAGAACTACCAAGGTACTGAGAATTTGCAGTACCAATTTTAGGATATTTTCTCTGACCACAGTGACTTGAAGCTAAAAATGAATTTAAAATTAAGGAGAAAATCCTCATATGTTCTGATTTAAGCAATATTCTTATAATATCCATGGGTCAGAGAAGAAATCACAATGGTGCAAATATTTTGAGCCATGATTAAATTTCTACATTTTAAAACTTGGGAGGTGCAGCTAAAGCCAAGTTTAGAAGGACATTTATAGCTTTAATTTTCACATATAGAAAAAATTTTAAAAGCTGAAAAACCAGTGATCTAAGAATCTATCTAAAGAATTTAAAAAACAAGCAGAAAATCAAATCTAACAGTAGGAAAGAAATAAAGAGAAAAAAGCAGAAATTAGTAAGATAGAAAATAAACCTGTAATCAATAAAGTCAACAATACCAAAAGTTAGTACTGTAAATTTTCCTCTAAGCACTGTCTTAGTTTCACTTCACACATTTTGATATGTTGTGTTTTAATTTTCATTCATTTCAAAGTATTTTAAAATATTTCTTGATATTTCTTTATAGATATTAGACTACATTAAAATCATTAAAGTTAAGAATTTTATTTGTCTAAAGATACCATTAGAAGAGTAAAAAGATAAACCACAAAGGGGGAGAAATTGTTTATCACACATATAAGTGACAGAGGTCTTGGATCCAGAATATATAAAGAGCTCCAACAGATCAATAAGAAAAAAGACAATCCAATAAAAAAATGGGCAAAAGATTAAAAAAACAATCATTAACAACAACAAAAACCCCAGACACTTTGTAAGAGAGGATATATGACTAATACATATATGAAAAGTTGTTCAACCTCAGTGGTCATCAAACATGTGCAAATAAAGACTACAAGATACCTCGATATACTCACAATGGTTAAATATCAGTACTAAGTATTAGAAAGAATGCGGGTCAACTGGAACTCTCATAAGCTGCTGGTAGGAATGTTACCTATTACCACTTTGGAAAGTCGTTTTGCGGAATCTAAAGGTGAATATATTCACACGCTATAACTCAGCAATTTCATTCTTAGGTATACACCCCCCAAAATGCAGAATGTACCCACCAAAAGACATGTCCATGAATATACATGGCAGGTTTATCCATAATGACCTGTGGTGGGCTAAATCATGCCCCCCCCCCCCAGTCAAAGACTTCCACAGCCTAGTCCCTGAAACCTGTGAATAAATAACAACCTCCATGGCAAGGGACTTTGCAGATGTGATAAAACTAAGGATGGCGAGATTCTTCTGAATTGTCCAGGTGGGCTCAGTGTAATCGCAGGATTGAAACCAGAGAGGATGAAACCAGAGAGAAGATATAAGGGGAACAGAGGCAGAGGAGGAAAGATGCTATGTTACTGGCTTTGAAGATGGCGACAGGGACCATGAGCCAAAGGGTATATGTGGTCTCTAGAAGGTATAAAATAAGGCAAGGAAATGGATTCTCACCTAGAGGCTCCAAAAGTGACCCAACCCTGTGGACCCATCTTAGACTTCTGACCTCCAGAACTGCAAGATAATAATTCTGTGTTGTTTTAAGCCATTAAATTAGTGGCAATTTGTTCCCGTAGCAATAGAAAACTAATGCATGCTCCAAACTGGAGACAGCCCAAATGCCCACCGTGAGCAGACTGGGTAAATAAATGGTGGTATATTGCTATAATGGAAGGCTATACAGAAATTAAAATGATCAATTATAGCTTCATACAACAACATGACAAGTCTTATGAACATCACCTTGAGCAAAGAAGCCAGACACGGAAGAATATACACAGTATGGTTACATCTTTATGATGTTTCAAGCTACTGCCCCATGGCCTACTTGGGTGTCCTGCAGATAGAGGTTCTTAAAGTGAATTAAATCACACGAGGCCTCAGTCGGGATGGTTCACGGTTGCTCAGGAACCGGCCAGCACCAGCCATGGGAATCAGGTCATTTGAACAAGTACTATCTGGAAGTTCTTGTTTACATTATGCTCTTGGCTTCTCTGACAGCAGCTATATTGAGAGGCCGGCCTCCATAAAATGGAACAATAGAATAATAGGAGGAAAGGCATTCCCTCTGAGTACCTTTCAGAGGTGAAGAATGGGTAAGGAAAGTTCACTCTGCTGCTTTCTTTCTAAATTGCCAAGCAGGAAGCAGGCCCGAGGGTGGAGTCTGCACTTCCCCACATAATAGGGGCCCTCCCAAGAAAGAATTTAAGGGAGTTTTGGCTGTTTTACAAAGTGTAGGTCCTAATAATCATTCCTTAGGTTGCTGTAACAGGAGGCTTTGCAAGTTAGGGGTCTTAGAACAAATCCTGCCAGGAAGAAAGCTGGGCACTGCTCCTGAGCGGAACCACACGGCCTACCTGGCTGACAATATTCCACCTGAGTCACCCATCGGAGAGGGACAAGGTGATTAAGAACCTGCATGTTCAGTCCTAACCATTTCAGAGAAAAGCAAGCTTGGAGAATGAAAAGTCGCTGGCCAATCTGTATTGTCTCTTTCATGCCCAAGGGGCAAACTGGTAAAACCCACACACTCAAGCGATGTAGGGGTTGGGCTCCCACCAAGCAGTCTCACCGAGTCAATACTGCCCTTGGCCGCAAGAAAGCACTTAAGTGCCCTGCTCAAGGGCTCCCTCTTTTGCTGCCCAGGCCTGATGGATTCTGGATGGTTCCATCTTAGAGCAACATCCTCTAAAGAGTGGGCCAGATGTTTCTCTGGGGCACTCAGTCATCTTCTCCCCATTTATATAGTCATCCTGCGGAATGTCATGTTGTTTTACATTTTTGCATAAAGACTTCAGATTTACCTGTTGTTTTTTTAAGATTTGTTGGTGTTTCTACAATGCTGGCCCTAGACCAGATTGGGCTGTGAGCCAGAGTTTTCTCCAGAGGCCCCCAACCTGTCACCAGGGACCCTCTCCCATATTTTGGGTCTTAAGCTCTTTCCCAATATGCCTCTTAAGACCAAATCTGAAACCAAGTCATACCAAATTCCAATTGCAGTCAACGACTTTCAGCTCAACTAGTTAACGTCTATCATTTTGAAAGAGATCAGGGTCTGAAAGCAAAGGAACCACTGGGCACCTTCATATTTTAGGGAACAGGAAACAAATGAGAGAGTGTGTTACTCAAAGAAGCCCCCTTGGTGCCCCCAAAACCACAGAAAATAAACAAATGACATTTGGAATGTTGCCTGCCTCCCTGTTTTCATGTCTCAGAATTGGAAAATGGGAATTTAAAACAATACTGACCATTAATTCACCAACTGACTCAACTCCAGGTTCTAGACACGGTCAGGTCAGGTCTCCCTCAGCCCTCAATATGACAACAGGCAATTTATATACCACCTCATCTGAACATCAAATCCTTCCGTATGGGAAAAAGTTATATTTAAAAATGGAAGTGATAGTTTCATTCTTCTTAATCCTCTGAAGTGCCAACCACAGCAAGCTGAGCACTGCAAGCATTCCAGGGCTGTTTGTTAGATGAATATCAGAATATTCCCCAAGAATGGGCCCTCAGTGATTGACTGGATGTCTGTCTCAGCCACATGTCAACATTCATCAGCTGAAATGTCACACATACTTATCTGAAAGCAGAGAAGAAGATTTCGAAAAAAAGATACTCACCATTCTTTAGTAAAATTTTGAATTTTTTCAGAAGCCTCAAATGCTTGTGTACTCGGACTGATCGAAAATGCAGCACTTTTAATACCGACTGGATCTATTTATGACCAGCTGTCCAAAATCGTGTTTAACTTTATTCTTAAATTGACCTCTACATCAGCAATTTTCCCCAAGTTCTTATTTTTAGCAATGCCATCTCCCTTGTTCTTGCTGTTTGGAAATGTTAATGATAATTAATACTAATAAATCTTTATACTTGAACCATAGTGCTTTTTTTCCAGCCTTATAAAGGTCTTCATGTATACCATTGATTTCATTTTCATACATAGCCATGAAATAGCAAGAAGGACAAATAGCTGAATGTTTATGACAAAGAAAACAGTGCAGAGCATAAGCTGCTTCCCCAAGAGACCTAGTTGGTGGAGTGGGGTGGGGTGGAGACAGAGGTGATAAATGTACAGCTAGGGAGAGGCACAATGTTTTTCTTTTCCTCCACTGGAAAGATTAAAAAAAATATATTGTTCTTTGTCAGTTAAATACCCTTATGCTTTTTGAGCCAAATCTGATTTTGAAGGAAAATATTTAAGAGATGAAGCAATCACAGTAAAAAAAAATTAGTGCTTTGTTGCATACTGGGCCTCCCTAATTCTTGCCAGTCTTACCAAATCCAGGAGCTTTGAGTTTCTGTGGACTTTCAACATTCACCCCTCCTGTTGTTCACATGCCCCCCTTTCCTCTGCTTTGGACCTGGGTCAGTTACAATGGAGATCTATACAGATATATCCAGCAACACCAATCTTCAGGGTAAAAATTAAGCCTGCAGTATTTTGGAAGTTGCCTGGGAACAGATGACACATTGTCATAGGTTTGCATACATCGTACCTGCACTTTGGCAGATCCTAAGTGGATATGAATGCAACATTCCTCAGTTCATAGATAGGGTGTGGCCCTCAGAAAGCCCTACCAGAGAACTCGGGCTTAATGGACCATTTCCTGGGTTGTTATGGGGCATCCTGACAATGTGATGTACAAATTTACCACAAACTGGTAACATCCCTCAGGACAGCTCTTTAGCCGTGGTATCAAGAACCATAAAAATGTTCATTTCTTTCCAGTAATTCCATTCACTCCTGGAAATTATCTCAAGAAATATTTTGTTAATGTTGAAATATTTTCATGTAAAGATTTTTTTTGTAGTGGGATGTATAAAAAAGGATAGATGTGAAAAGGGAGACATATATATTATTCAATATTTGTAGAACAGCAATATAAATTATCCAGTAGAATTTTATGCTGCAATTGAGTGTTGTAATTATGTGACACCACAGGAGAATGTTGATAATATAATATTCATTGAAAACAACAGAATACAAAATTGTCCTGGCCTATGATTAAGATTGTGTTAAAAAAGAAAATACTAATGTCTGAAGAACAGAGCTTGGAAGACAATATAGAAAATCAGAACAGACGTATTCAGATGCTGAAATTAAAGCAGGGTTTTTTCTTTTAAAATCTTTTATGTTATTTTAATAGAGGTTTTATAATAAGCAAAAATAAAGAGATAAAATGCAACATTGGAACTACTCCGGGGAGAGTCAAAATAAGAAGACAACAGATTGTCAGTCGCAGAATTTTTTGGCTTGAGTCAGTTTTGTGACATGATTGACTATAATGCGGTTTCCGTGCCATTTGTCATCCTGAGTCCTCCAGAGTGAGGGGTACAGGACATATGTAACTGTTTGCTGCGGGGGGGGGGAGGGGTATGAGCATTCCACGCTCTTTAATAACGATGCGCTCGCCATGCTTTTCCTTCCAGACCCATACTGTTTGCTGAGGACCTTTATGCCACCTTGTGTGGATTATAGTACCATCACCCACCATCCCTTCTTTTAAAAAATCTTCACCTGAGGATATGTTTTGCATTGATTTTTAGAGAGGGGAAGGGAGAGAGAAACGTCGATCGGTTGCCTCCTGTACGCATCCCAACTAGGGATGAACCAGCAACCCAGGTATGTCCCTGACCGGGAATCGAACCTGCAACCCTCTGGTATATGGTATGACGCGCCAACCAACTGAGCCACCCGGCCAGGGCCGCCAGGCCCTTTTTAACCCTTCAACTATGAAGGAGTTCAGGACATGCCATCCCAAACTGTGCCCCTTTGGCATGCTGATTACCTGGGAAAACAGCGGGTACAAGAAGGGCGCTCTGACCCCCTTCTCCCCCTGAAACCCGGAGAGAAACTCGCATGTGGAAGGCGCCAGCTCTGCGCCGGAGGGAGGCAGGCAGTCCTGTCGCCAAAGGCGGGGGCCTGGGCCGCGAATCTGTGCAAACACACCTTGTTGAACGAGCCCTGGTGTTCCCGGTTGCTGCTCCACAGCTTACTGCCCGGCCCAGCCCCCTGTTTCTGCGGTGCCCCCGTAAGTGCACCGTTCCTCGGGGACACTGCTCCTTAGCCGGCCTGCTGGGCCTGCTGTGGGTCCCTGTTCCCCGAGGTTTCTCCCGTGTGGGGGAGCTGCACACGTTCGTGACAAGTTCCCTCTGAAAAGCTACGATGGGCAGCGAAGTCCCGCCCCCTTACAGCCACAAATGAATTTTTGTGAGGAACTATTTCCCAAGGATCTGCCAGATGACAAATACCATGCGAAGCCACAGCAGTATCGGTATGAATGACTGTGACGCGTTGGATGGTGACAGGGACCACGATGAGCCCTGGGGAAGGGGAAAGGCGAAAGTAGGAAGGAGGCGATTTGGGGAACCTTGAAGCTGGGGCAGGACTTCAACAGAGCGAGATGCAGAGAACTTCCCAGGAGGAGAAAGCTCGGGTGAGACCCAAATGCCAGGGCAGTTCAGGGCCTGGTCCTCCGGGATGAGGCGCCCAGATCACTGCTTTGAAAAGAAGGGAGAGATGTCACCTTGTCCCCTGTGGTTCACTGTGTTTAGCACAATCTGCCGTGTCGTGAGCACTCGAGAGCTGACGCTGAGTGAATTCATGAGCAAGAGCTTGCACACAGGATAGACTGGCAAAGCGTGAAAGCAGGAGTCCCGGGGAAGACTTGCAGGGCCCTGAACCAGGGCGTGGGGGTGGCAGTGGAGGGAAGGAAAAAAGTCAGGGGAATAGAACCGGTAGATGGGAGGAGGCGATGGGAAATGGCTTCAAGGCTGAAAACCTGGGAAACTGGGGAAAAGGAAGGGAGGGGGCCGCTGGCGTTGTAGCTAAAATCTCCTAAAAAGCAGGCATGATTATTTCCATCACTGAAGCCTAGGTACCCCCTCAATTCAGTCTCTCAACTCATAAAATAAAATTAAAGAAATGTAAGCACACAAAAATTTATTACAAGGTATTATCATGGCCACATGAGACCAAGAGAAAATGAGATGATGGGAGACAATATCTCCAAGGTAAATAGCTAAAGTTGTTCAGGAAGGGGAGGGAGGGATCATTTTATGGAAATGAAGGGTCCCAGGCGTTCCCAAACACCCACAAATTGTATTGAGACACAACTCATGTTGCCCTTCTCCTCCTGGTCTGTCGTCATGGGCTACGAATCCTGGAGAGAAAAGTAGCTTCGAAATGACTGATTAAATAAATTTAATTAACTTGGAAAATATAAATGGGGCCTCATGGGACTTCTTTTTGTTTGGCCAGCTTTTAAGACACTGTCATGTGACTCTTCTTCTTTCCGAGCTGACGGAGACTCTGACTGTTGTATGAATTTCCTTGCAAGGCGCATACCTGGTCCTAAAAATCCATCCTTGTGCGCCTCGAGATTTCTTAGCCTGGGGGTTGTTCTTTTTTAAAATACTGACTCAGCTGCATGAAGAAGGTAAAGGCCAGGCATGGTGCTGAGGGAGTCCTGCTTTACGGGGTGGGAACCAGTCCATTTTTGGTCTCCACACACTCCAGTGTTCTTTTCTGTATCTTTAAATTTGAATTCAAGTGAAGGTTGGCTGTTGAATAAGCAGCCAGAGACCCCAGCCATGAGCTAGACCAGTGGTTCTCAAAGCGTGGCCCTGGACTGGCAGCATGAGCCTCCTCTGGGAATGTGATTGATAGAAATGCACATTCTCAGGCCCCACGCCAGACCCACCGTGTCTGGCTCTCTGCAGCCGGGGCTCAGCGACCTGTGTGGTAACAGCCCTCAGGGGATTCTGATACGGGCTAAAGTTGGAGAAGCACCGGGTTACAGTCTAGATAACTGTATTAGTCACGGTTTTCCTGAGAAACAGAACCAATAGTCTATTTATAGATATACATAAGGGGAGATTTATTATAGGAATTGGCTCAGCGGTTATGGAGGCTGAGAATCCCACGATCTGCCTTCTGCAAGCTGGAGAACCAAGAAAGCTGGCAGTATATAAATCAGCCAGAGTCCGAAGGCCTGAGAATCAGGGGGCTGATGGTGTAAGTTCTATCTGAGTCCAAAAACCCAAGAAGCGCCCTGGCCGGTGTGGCTCAGTGGTTAGAGCGTTGTCCCACCGACTGAAGGGTCTCCGGTTCGATTCCAGTCAAGGGCACGTACCTTAGTTGCAGGCTCGGTCCCTGGCTCTGGTCAGGGCGCATGCGGGAGGCAACCAATCGCTGTGTCTCTCTCACATCGATGTTTCTCTCTCTCCCTTCCACTCTCTGAAAAGTAACCGAAAAAATATCCTCAGCTGAGGATTAAAAAAAACACATAAAAACTCCCCGAGAAGCTGGCGTGCCCGTGTCCAAGGGCAGGAGAATGTGGATGTCTCAGCTCAAGGAGAGAGAGAACAAATTCACTCTCCTCCACCTTTTTCTTTTATTCAGGCCCCCGATGGATTGGACAATGCCCATGCGCATTGGGGAGGGTGGGTCTTCTTCACTCAGTTTATCAACTCAAATGCTAACCTCTTCAGGGTCACCCTCAGAGACACTCCCAGAAATAGTGTTTAACCAGCTATCTGGGTATCCCTCAGCCCATTGAAGTTGACATATAAAATCAACCATCGCAATAACCAGAACTAGTTTTTAAGTTGAACATCAAAGAAATTGAGGCCTTTATCTTCTTTCATTCCTTCAATCACTGTTTGTTTCAGCAATATTTAATGGGGTACCTGACATATATCAGACATCGCTGTAAGTGCCGGGTTGATAAGCAGTCAAGGTTTCAGCTCTTAGGGCTGCAGATAAAATACTGGATGCCCAGTTAAATCTGAATCTCAGATAAGTATTGAAATAACTTTTTAGTGTAAGTGTATCCCAAATAATGCATGGAACATAATTATACTAAAAATTATTCTTTGCTCATCTGAAATGTGAATGTAACTGGATGCCCTGTGTTTTTGTTTGCGAAATCTGGCAATCTTGTTCTTGTGGCACTTATATTCTAGTGGAGAAAAGAGAGGGGAAAAAAGTAAACTTATTTAATGAAGCAATGATGCCCTAGCCGGCGTGGCTCAGTTAGTTGGGCAAGAGTGGGAAGCAGGGAGGCAGGTCGGGAAGGACTTGTTGAGGTCCAGACAGGAGATGCAGTTGCCTGAGTAGGGATGTTGAGCATCTTTTCATGTACCTGTTGGCCGTGTGAATGCCATCTTTTAGGGAATGTTTATTCAAGTGCTTTGACCATTTTAAAAAATGGATTATTTCCAATCTTTGAGTCTTCCTTTCAATTACAACTTACATTCAATATTATTTTGTATTAGTTCCAGGTGTACAGCATGGTGGTTAGACTCATATACTTTACAAAGTGATCCCCCTAATATTTCTAGTACCCACATGGCACCATACATAGTTATTACAATATTATTGACTATATTCCCTATGCTGTACTTTACATCCCTGTGACTAAAATAAACTCCCAATCTGTACTTCTTAATCCCTTCTCTTTTTTTTTCATTTAGTATGGATGAACCTAGAGAGTATTACACTAAGTGAAATAAGTCAGAGAAAGACAAATACTATATGATTTCACTTATAGGTGGAATCTAAAGAACAGAATACGTGAACAAACAAAATAGGACCAGATTCATAGATAAAGAAAACAGACTGATGCTTTGCCCATTAAAATATTTTTTTGTCATTGAGTTATAGTTCATTATATATTTTAAATATTAAACCCCTTACCAGACTTATTGTTTGTAAATATTTTCTCCCATTCTGTAGGTTGCCTCTCCATTCTGTGGATTGTTTCCTTTGCTGCACAGAAGCTTTTTAGCTTGATGTGGTCCCACTCGTCTATTTTTTGCTTTTGTTGCCTCTGCTTTTGGTGTCATATTCAATAAATCATTGCCAAGACCGTTTGGCTCCTTAATAATGTTAAGAGTAAGTGTGTTATTTTCCCCACAGTGCAGTATTCCTCCAAAAAGTGTATTTACATTTTCCCTACAAAATCAAATCATTTTATTTTTAATAGTGACCTTTTAAATTGAATTTATAATAGAATTAGCAGTAAGGCAGACATTTCACCTGTAACAGAAGAAGGAAGCTCTAAAGTTTACCTTGATTCCATGAATTGCCTAAAACTCTTACAACAAATAAGAGCCATTATCATTGGCTGAATTGCTTTTCTTTTCGAACCATCTGATGACACCATATCAAACCACTCTCATTAACCATGTGCAAAGTCCTGCTGCTGATGGAGCCAACGCTAATAGGGATTGCTCATTTCTCATATCTGCAAGAAAATTTGAAATAAAAAGGAACAAAATTCACTTAAGAGAACAGTTATTTGATATCAACAAAAAGTCATGTTTCCCAGAGTGATATGCAAATGACAGGTACACATGGCAAATTGTAGCCTTTGGGAACAACTTCCTAAAATAACTTCTTAAAATAAATACTAACTTGAAAGAGATGCTGATGCTTCTTCAGCAGGTTTGTGCCTTCTGGTTTTTGTGGTCAGGGATACAAGTATAGCTCCCGTGGTGGATGGTCAATGTCAACAAACATTTGACCAAGCCATTTAAAGGGCCCACTTCCAGCACTGCTATTGAGACCAATGCTTCTTACTGATATCCTCTGTGTCACCTGCTTGTCCTCTCTGACAGCTTTTAGAATCTTTTAAAAAATCTCTGGTGTCTTCAATTTTACAGTGTTATGGTTTGTTGTGGGGTTTCCTTTATTCTAGGTGCTCAGAGGACCCTTTAAAGATGGGAAGCCATGTCTTTTAGTTCTAGAGAAAAATGTTTATGTCTGCAGTTGAGATTGCCAACTGCCTACCTAATACATCTTTCCTTTATTCTTATTAACAGAATGTCTATCCACAGGATGGCAACATGCCTAACTGGAGTGTCCCAGCCATCCTTTGGGGTAGCCCATCATGTGACACAGTTCTGTCCAATGAGATGTAAATTGGAATCACAGTTGGCATGAATGATTTTACGTCTTTTCTTCCTGCAAGAAACAGAGTTGCAAGGCTGGAGATGGGAAGAGGGTGGGCAGAAGCTAACAAATTCCCTCAGGGCCACCTCATTGCACAGCTCCAGGGAGGGCCATTCACCTTGCAGTTTATGGAATGATGGTTCCCTGGACCTGCAATACAGTGACTCTGCAGAGAAACCAGTGTGCAGGTCCCTGTCTCCGGGGGTAGGATGGGAAGTAGCCTGTCATATACGACTTCTGGGAGCCTTACTTTTTAAAATAAGGCTTTGCATTCTTTTCTTCTGCTATGCTTCATGTTCCCTGGATCAGAATATCTCTGGGTCACCCTCTTCAGATAGCGAATCTGTCATCTGCTGGATGATAGAGGAGCAATGGTTCCTTCCTGTGTCGGGCAAGGAAGGAGATCTGGGGGTCTAGCTCCTTCTACAGACTACGGGGGAATCTTCTTTCAGCCTTGTCCAGGCCCCTGCATTCAGAGATGTCTGGAGCTTCCAGGTTCTCAGCCTTTCGAGGATTCTTGGTGGATTCAATTTACGTTTTGTTGGCTCTCCAGGGATAGACATACAGCGGAATGGAGAAAGCTGAAACCAGATTAGATTCTCTTTGTCCAGACACTTCACATCTTCCCAAATTTTGTTGACTATTTTTGCATTTCCTCTCCCATTTGCTCCTCTGCGGCTATCTTAGAGGGCTGCAGCGGGATGGAGGTAAAGGCACACATCCTGCCTGCAGAGCTGACCAGAAGTTGACGGCTGCTGGTGAGAAGACGAGTCTAGGCGAGTCCTTCTCAGAATCTACAACCAAGAAGCCTCAGGCTTTCTGTTCACACCCACAGCCCTGTGGACGAACAGAAAAAAGATTAGGAAGTTATGAAGACAAACACTAAGCCACTTGGCAGTTTATCTAGAGGTGCCTAAGCCTAAATAAACAAATACCCAAAATAATTGCCAAGTTTCCTCTTGAATGACCAATAAAGCAGCTGTATACAGTTTCAATAGGAACCCCTGGCCGCACTCAGCCCTGTCAGACTCCCAGCCACTGTCTCCGTTCGACCACAGCGCCTCCCCCAGCACCGCTGCTGAAGATGAAGGACATGGGGACGAGAGCGGACGCTCACATGACACTTAGCGTGCACCAAGCACTTCCAATGTTCTCATCCTCGTAACCGTCATTTCCTGCAGTTCCTATGGTCCCTGGTAGGAGAGCGAGGCACAGAGCAGTTAAGTCATTGGCACACAATCACATAACTAGACCAGTACAAATAGGATGGACGGTCAGCACCTCAGGGCCTTGAGTAACACTGTTCGGTTCAACTTCGTTTCATTATAAGATTGATGAGAGGCCTTGGGAACTTGACACTTGTTTCTATCAATTATCCTACGGTGAAATTGGTTTTGTCATACTAAGCTATTTCACTTAAGTCACAAAAGCTACTGACAATGTTATGTGAGGATTTAGTGTGGTTCAAATCCTGGATGTGAACCAAGGAAACCCTGCTCTAGAGTCCTTGTTTGTACGAATGCACTCTAGGTCAAAATATTTGAATTTATATATTACCCCACAGCTTCCAAAGCCATTTCACATGATCCCATTTGGTCCTTGCGGTCCCATTTTATAGATGAGAAAACTGTCTTCAGATAGGAAGGTAACTGACTTTCACTGGTTCATTTTGATGATTATAAGCATTCATTTACACGAAACTCCAAGAAGAGGCATTATAAAGGCAATATAAATATTCCAGTGCAAGTCGTAAACGGTTGGTTTAAACCTCAGAAGTATTTTCCCATAGAAATAACGTGAGTCATGGTGAGTAGGTGCGTAGGCAAACCCACAAATGCCAGAAATGTACTTACTGTTACCACAGTAACCGCAGCACTCCGGGGCCGGGGTGGAGAGCAGCCCAGGCAGGAAGAGGAGCGGGGGGCAGTGACAGGCCCCTCGCTGCAGGGAAGAGGCATGGAGATGGAGAGGCATCTTTGAGAGGCTAATGCAAAGGCCAAATATAAGGTGAGTCTTTGTAAAGTGGGGCATATTTTGTACATACAGCTCCCCACAATCCCATGCCACGTAAGTTCTAGGGAATAAAATTTGCCAATTAATCGAAGAGCTTTCCTGGAACAGCAAACACTCCCCATAAGGAACTTGGGAATCTGAGTTTCCATGCTTAAAGAACCCAGGGTGGAGAAGGGTCAGTGATAAGCCCAAGGTCAGCTGAGAGCTCTTTGTAGAAGGAACATTATGTCCAAATACGACCAATTTCTGGAAAGAATTCTGCTTCTTTCCCTCTAATCTTGGCCCCTAATTTTACAATTAACCTACAGACCTTGTATAGTTAGAGGCTCTTTTCATTCCAGGGTGACATGAGAAGAATCTCATATTCCTAGCTGACACAATCAGTCATCATTAATGAAGCCTTCTGAGATGTTCAGGCTTCTCAATTAGGCAGCTTTTGGGGATAAAGCCTTTGTCAGCTTGACCCAGGGTAAGAGCTGGGCATTACCATGCTTTGACTGATGAATTATAATAATTACAACCATCGTAATCATTCATTCATTCAGTTATTCATCTATCTCCTTTGCCTTTGCTCATTCTAAAAGTTCTATGAGGCAACCAAATGTGATGATGATGATGGCGATTATAGTGATGATGGCAATGATGGTAGTGATGGTGATGATGATGATCTGAGCCCATGAATTCCTAGGAGCATCTGCAATTGTAGCAGAGTGAACATTTCTATGCAGAGGGTTGATTTTTCCTGTTGCGAGCACTCAGAGATTACTTCATTTTACTCTGTATTTTTTCCTGAGAGAAATTAAACAGGTCTTACAACCCAACCTAATCTTGGCCACAAAGTATCCCTCTTTATTATCAGGAGGGATCTAGTAAGAGAGTATCCACTTTAAATTCTAGAAGCTTTGTGATGACTTGACCAGAAGCTAGGCCAGGGCCCGAGGATCAGCAGAGGCTTCAAGGCCCTGCAGCTGCAATGTTGGGAAACTGTAGTACCTTCTAAGGCCTTAGAGTAAGCAAAATCCACTTGAGATTTTATCGTATTTTTTAGCTCAAAACAAACCACAAAAAACAGTTGCAATTTATATCATCTGTTCCTTGTTCAGGAACCAGTCAAACATGTTCAGCGACAAGTCATTATTGTGGTCCGGGCCATCCATCCATCCTCACAACAACACCAAAGGGAGACAAATTCTCTTTTTATTACTTGGTTGAGAAAATTGAGGCCATTATAAAAAAAATTTTCCTTTAGCTTCATACCCTTCCCAACTATGCAATGTTCTACACCTGAAGTCACAGATGGTAGCATCACCTGTCACTGGGTTAGAAACCTGAGTGTCATTCTAAACTTCTTCTTTCATCATCAACACTGAGATGATCACTAAGTATTTCTCAAGTTGGCCCAGTTTCCCTCATCTTCATTACCAGTGTCCCAATCCAGGCATCATTCCTTCTTGGATCATTACGCCAGCATCCTCAGCAGTCTCTCTTGCTCGGTCCTATCAGCCCATACTTCTTTCCCTCAGCTGCCAAAGAGATTATCCTTAAAAGAAAATGTAATCACATCCCTCTGCTTTGGGTCCCTGGTAGCTGCCTGTCTCCTATAACTTCTTCCTTGGTCAGGCCCTTACACACCTCACTTGTTGGCATCTCCTGCCTCTGACTTTGTTAGAGCAACTTTGGACTTCAGCCATCCCAGTGCACTCGCCATGCCTTTTCTCACTTCTGTACCTGCCCACCCTCTCCCACTCCATAAGTATTACATCATCTTTGAAGCCCCCTTCGCCCCAGCTTCAAGGTCCCTACTCTGCACTCCTGGTACAAGGTGAGCCCTTTCTTGTGTTTGCACCCTCACATAGCTCTGTAGTGATCTGTTTCCATGTCTTTCTCTTTCACTAGGTAAGAAGCTCCTTTTATACCCATCACCTGGCTCCATTCCTGCCACACTGTTGATTCTCAAAGTTAATGGAATGAATAAATGATGTACATATTTCCCCCCCTTTCTGTGAGAGGATTGACAAAAAAGAAATTAGAGTCAATGACTAGAAACAACCATGAGAAATGTTTCAAATAGAAAACATGATGCTGCTGGTTAATCGGATTTTTTAAGTCATGGTATGTAAAGTATTTTTAAGAATAGCATTTGAACTTTATGGAATTCTAAATTGGGAGGGATTATCAGAGGTCATCTGTCTTAACCTCCAGTTTCTAAAGTGCAATAATAGAAAAGAAAAAAGCGAATGGTCATTTTTTTAAAAATGCCTTTAAAATTAGTTTCCTATATCTTATCTTAAACCATGCTCAGTCGATGAGCCTCCCAATATCTAGACCAGCTGAACTAAAACCATAAACTCCAATACTAAAATAAATGCTCACTTCAGCAGCACATATACTAAACTGGGATGATACAGAGAAGATTAGCATGCCCTGTGCAAGGATGACATGAAAATTCCTGAAGCGCTCTGTAATTTTTAATTAAAATGGCAATAAATAAGTACCTATCAATAATAACCTTAAATGTAAAAGGATTAAATGCTCCAATCCAAGGACATAGGGTAGCTGAGTGGATTAGAAAACATGACCCAAATATATGCTGTCTACCAGAGACCCACCTCAGAACAAAAGACTCACACAGGCTGAGAGTGAAGGGATGGAAAAAAACTTTCCATGCAAATGGAAATGAAAAAAAAGCTGGGGTGGCAATACTCATATCGAACAAAATAGACTTCACAATGAAGACCATAACCAGAGACAAGAAAGGTCACTACATAATACTAAAGGGATCCACCCAACAAGAGGATATAACCCTGGTAAACATATATGCACCCAATATGGGAGCACCTACATATATATAAAAAACTTCTGGAGGACTTGAAAGGCAAGATCAACAGCAGTACAGTCACAGTAGGAGACTTTATTTTACTTATTTATTTTTTTAAAATATATCTTTATTGATTTCAGAGAGAGGAAGGGAGAGGGAGAGAGAGAGAGATAAAAACATCAATGATGAGAGAGTCATCGACCGGCTGCCTCCTGCACGCCCCCGACTGGGGATCAAGCCTGAAACCCAGGCACGTGCCCTGACCCGAATCGAACAGCGATCTCCTGGATCCAAGGCCAACGTTCAACCGCTGAGCCACGCCCGGCCGGGCCACAGTAGGAGACTTTAACACCCCACTGACTTCACCAGATAGGTCTTTCAGACAAAAAATCAACAAGGAAGCAGTGTCTTTAAATGATATACTGCATCAGGTGGATTTAATTGACATTTACATACGATTTCACCCCAAAGCTTCAGAATATACCTTTTCCTCAAGTGCACGTGGGTTATTCTCAAAGATAGACCACATGTTAGGACACAAAACAAGTCTCTACAAGTTCAAGAAGATTGAAATCATATCAAGCATCTGCTCAGAAGACAAAGGCATGAAATTAGAAATCAAGTACAGTAAAAACACTCAGAAACTTTCAGACACAGGGAGGATCACATCATCTCACTCATATGTGGAATCTAATGAACAAAATAAACTGATGAACAAAACAGATCCAGAGACACAGAAGCATGGAACAGACTGAGGAATCTCAGAGGGAAGGCGGGGGTGGGTGGGTGGGTGGGTGGGGAGAGATTAACCAAAGAATTTATATGCATATGTGCAGAACCCAGGGACACAGACAGTAGTGTGGGGAAGGCCGGGGGTGGGGTGGGTAAGGGGTGGAGGGGATCAATGGGGGGGGAGGGGACATCTGTAATACTTTCAACAATAAAGATGAATTTAAAAAAGAAAGAAAGGAATGGAGACGGCACAATCAAGTCCTCAGCTTTTAGAACGCCAACTTCTCCCTCAGGAACAGCACGCCTCAGACAAGTAACCCATCTGACAATGAGAGATTGGAACGTTGTCAACCGTATAGCTGATACTTGTAAATTTTAACTTTTCTAACTTTTAGACAATATAAATGGAAAATAAATTGTATTCCTACTTTGAAAACTACAACATTATGTGACATTTTGGCCTATATATTGATATGCTATGTTTTGCCCAACCACTTTTTGCCATAACAATTTTTTTTTTTCAGAGAGAAGAAGGGAGAGGGAGAGAGAGAGAGATAGAAACATCAATGATGAGAGAGTCCCTGATCGGCTGCCTCCTGCACACCCCCTACTGGGGATGGAGCCCGCAACCCGGGCATGGGCCCTGACCGGGAATCGAACCTTGATCTCCTGGATCCTAGGTAGATGCTCAACTGCTGAGCCATGCCCAGCCAGGCCATAACCATTTTTAAAAGTAGGACTTCTGAAGCATGAACTCAGTTTTCTAGCAAAAGAATAGCTATGTAAAATTTATATAAGGCTATAATTCTTACATACAAAAAGAGTGCATTAACTCTTTAAGTACAGGTAAATGTGTGGAAAATTTATCTAAGGTAATGATATTTTCCACTTTATTTTATGGACACCTGCAGCATTAGCACATGTAAGAATGATTAACCTAAAACCCAGAGATACTTGATTGATTGGTACCTACTATATGCAAGTTGATGAGCCTTGCCTAAGTAAACCTGTTACATTAGCATGTAAACTTGTACAGAGAGAGGCTGGAAATTAGTTATCTGGGGGGGGGGGGGGGATGTCAGATTGTTCTGTAGCTTTATGGTATGTTGAGTTTCAATATCTGACATATTGAACCTTTCTGACTTTGAAAAATTAGCTTTCCTCTTGAAAATTGTATTTGTTCATAATCTGTGGTTTGCGTCGGGCTAGAGACAAATATTCTATGTTTTCTTCATTAGGAGTTATTTGTATAAAACTGGCTTCGGTACTTTACTGTGTTACCATTTATTGAGTACATTTAGAATCTGAGCTGAGTACTTTACATACATTATTTCATTTAATCCCCCCGACAGCCCAATGAAATCGATAGCATCAGTACCTCTTCTTTACAGACAAAGAAACAGGTTTCAAGGTCCTATGGCTAGTTTAAAATAAACTGGACTCAAACCATAAAAAAACCCCACAATACTAAAATAAGCACAAAGGACAGGAACAGAGAAGGTCTGACGTAAAGAAGAGCCGTTGCCTAGTAACGTGTGGGCAGCACCCGGGGCTTGCCCCTTCCCCCCGGCCTTCCAGGCAGCCAGGAGCAAGAAACCTGACTTTCCAGGTACTGATGTCTCTGTCACCAGGCGGGTATCAAGTTCACTTGCCCTCCTCACTCTTGCTGTTTAATTGGTTAGGAATGATTTGAAAAGGTTAGAGGTTGGGAGAATCTTTCTCATTTTGTTCACTCAAGTCCATTTCCACCGGGCAAATGTACTTGCTAAGTACTATCAAATGTCTAACAAATTGGAAGGGCTTTTACGTTATTAGAGATAAAACTCCTCTGTTACTTTTTAAAGCAGAGGGCAGAAAAAGAGAGGGAGATTAGAGACATAAATCATTTTACTCCCTAGTGGTGACAGGAAAAGGAAGAGTGATGTCTAACCTTGGATGTCTAGGGACAGCTAAGAAAGAACAACGAGACCGTGACAGGGAGAAAGAGGCATGAGTTTATTTCCTCTGGGACCGAAATGCTAAGATCCACAGATAGTATCACCTTAAGGGACCAATCTCAAAACCCGTGGTCTAGGAGCATAAGAACATTTTAACAGGAAAATTTCCTAAAAAATTATTAGAGTAAGATCATTGAAAAAAGGGTTTTAAAAATGTTTTAATATAGAAAAGACCATAAAGAGACAAGTTTTCAAAGTGCTGATGGGTAGCAGTGTGGCTTCCAGTGTCACAGGAATTCAGGTGCCCACATCCAAATACAGCTCAGGACTCTGCCTGTCCTGTTCCCTGGAGAGAAGAGGCCAACCGGAGGTGGGGGTGAGCCACATAAAGTTTAGGGACAGTGAGAGGGTTTCTGTTGCATGCCACTCAGCATCTCCCTCCTTAAATTCCCCACTAGTCATCTGTTCCCTAGTTTCTCTGCTTGGCTTCCATCTACAGAGCCTTACTCTCTCTCTGTTGACTCTCCACGCCTGCAGCCAACCAGAGACCATGGCCACCGCCTTTTGCTTTGTGACGCTAAGCAGTTTAGCTCAGTGTCAGCTCCCTCAAGCCCAGCCACCAGCTGGCCCTGGCTCACAGAAGAGCATATAACCAAAGTAGGCCATTTGCAGAGGGATTTAATCAGAAGGGTCCTGGCAGGAACAGATGGGACACTCCGGTGGGGTAATTTAAGGAGAATTTAATTGAGGGCCCATTTACAAAGGCACAGGCAGGATTTCAGGAAAACAACTTCGGGCTAGGAGGAGTAGGCTGACTTACCACCCATGGCAGGTAGGATTCTGAGATGACCTCTAATGAGTCACAATCTTGAAGAAGCTCCGGGTCGTGAATGTGTGTGGACACTGTGTTTGCTTCTAGCCAATGGAACGCAGCAGAGGTGACGGAGGCCGCTCCTAGGACTAAATTATGTTGCGTGAGAGTCCATTATAGCAGGCTGCAGGTGAAATTCTCCCTCCAGCTTTGAGGAAGTATCGAGCTGCCGTGCTGTGTAAGGGCCACAAGCAGGGAAGTGTGGGTGACCTCTAAGAGCTGACAGCCGGCAAGAAACCCTAGACCTCAGTCCTACAACCACAGGAACTGAATTCTGTCAATACATCATGAGCTTGGAAGCTACAGAAAGGAACACAGTCCAGCCCGCACCTAAACTGGAGCCTTATGAGACCCTGAGCAGAAGACGCGTCTATGCCATGCCCAGACTCCTGAATCACAGGGACTCTGTGTTATAGATTGAGTGTGTCTCCTGCAAAACTTGTATGTTGAAACCTAACCCTCAGTGTCATGGTATTAGGAAATGGGGCCTTTGGGAGGTGATTAGGTAATGAGAGTAGAACCTTCATGAGTGGGATTAGTGCCCTTATAAAAGAGACCCCAGAGAACTCTCTTGCCCTGTTTCTGCCACGTGAGGACACAATGAGAGGGTGGCCATCTGAACCTAGAAGACAATCCTCATCAGAACCCCCCCCCCCATGCTGGCACCCTGGTCTCAGACATCCAGCCTCCAGAATTGTGAGAAATAAATTTCTGTTGTTTATAAGCCACCCAGTCCACGGCGCTTTGTTTTAGCTGTCTGAATGGCCTAAGGTGTGTAATAATAAATGGACATTGTTTTAAGCCACTAAGATTGTGGTAATTTGTTACACAGTGATAGATATCTATTACATGCCCCTAAGACTCCTGAGGCCAGGGAAAGGAGCAGTTACCTGAACCCAAAGAGAGGGTAGCCTGACCAGAGCTGAGGCCTTTCATCGGCACAGCCCACCTGTGATGGCCTGAGAGGGGGGAGCTGGAGAATGGGGGCCTTGGCCTTACACTCTGCCCTCTGGCCCCCTGACATAAGGCAGCAGGGAAGGAACCAATGGATATGGTGTCATTGGTCAGCTTCTTGGGTTCCAGAGCGGGGTGGAGAAGGGTGAGGAGCAGATTTCGAGGGGCAAATGGAATACACGTCCAGCACCAGGGGTGTTCTCAGGCCAGTTACTTGAAAAAGAAGAGTTTTCCTTTCGGTTGTTACCTATATAAATGGACAGCAAAAGGCAAAATAAGTGAGAGTTCAGGTTTGGGTTTCCATGATAGAATTAGAAAATAAAAGTATTCTAAGAACTAAAATGACTTAAATCCTGACTTATCATTAAGATAATTAATGTCATTGGGAGTGGCTGGGGAGGCCCTGTTTATATATTTGCACTTTTTTTTTTGGAGTACTTGCTAAGCCACAGTTAAAAGGGGAAAATAATATATAGGATGGGGCAAAAGTAGGTGTATAGGTGTGCGTGTGTGAAACACAGTCCCCTCTTATATTCTTTTCTATTAATTGGATTCTTTTCCATACAAACACCCGTAACCCCTCTTTTGCCCCACCTTGCATTCCACTACAGTACTCATTTTTCCTTTTAACAGTGTTGGCTGCTGTGTAGGATGCTTATGTTACTATCTATTGATCTCTCTTTTTTCCCTACTAGTCATGTCCCGAAAATTGAGAATTAGGTAAGTTTTTTTCTAAGACCAACAAAACGGCATCCTAGAAGAGATTCCTCTAATGAAGCTATTGGTTTCTAAAGAAAACAAGGGAGACTTAACGGCCATTCTTGGCATACATGAGAGACCCGAAAGCTATCAGGCACGCATTTTCCTATTCTTTCCAGTGGGCTGTGTGGTCCTGGTTCCTGTAGGCCCTTGCACAGGTCAGGCTCTTCTGCCAAAGCGATGCCCTGATCGCTCAGCCCTCCACGGCCTGAGAAAACTCACAAGTGCCATATTTGGGTAACTGTCTCTCCACCGCCAGCTCCTCATCACATCTGGCCAGTCGGCCGAGCAGACAATCAAAAAGCATTCAGGCCTTTGCAGGAACCTGCTGCAAGTGTGCTAATAGCAGAGTTTTTTAATTGGCTTGGGAATGGGATAGGGGAAGGGGATTATTATTTCCTCACAAATGTGTTTCTTTAATCCAGTGCTTTAGAAAAATGAGATCTTTATTCACATTCTTTGTAGCCAAAGGAAAGAAAATAAAGAGAAGTGTTCATTAATGACAAGGCTCCCCGCTGGTCCCCAGCAAGCCTGCTTTCAAAGCAGGCTGCATCGGATTGACCCAGCCACTGTGTGCCCCAGTCACGTTTACTAGGGGTTTTTAATTTGTTTAATGATGAGCTGTCACACAATTCTTATAGGCAGTCCCTCGAAAAGCAAAGGTGCTGCAACTTTTAATTTGCAACTCCAGTTTCTCCTTCATTACAGGGAACATGGAAAAACAGAGGACAGTAGACAATGACATCTAAGGTGGACCCTCGTAATTCCTAGTTAAGCAGCTTTCAACCCCTGAACTTAAAATCAAATGTTCCTCTGAAAATGTCATCCTCTCTCTCCTTGCTTCCCTTACTCTCCCAGCTCTACAACATTAATTACATTTAAAAATGCCTATCTGTGGGTTTGGTGTGACTGACTTCTTCAACTGAGAAGTTCTTTTCTATTTCAGTAGTCACTGGATAAAGGATCTGACACTTTCCATTGCGGAAGAGACTGCATTTCGGGGCTCGTATCAGATAAACCTCCAGCAAGTAACCTTTAATAAGGAGAATATGTGTTAAATGCACCAGGATACCTGCTGAGCAAGGCTGGCTACTTGGGTTGGAAATTAACCTCTTGCCCAACACTCTACACTCCTAGTCATCCCTGAAGACCCTCCGTCAACACTGGAAAAAACATGGCTAGATTCTAGAAAAGTCTCTCATGTCTTTTATTTCCAAAGTAGACCTATGATTGAGGTCAGTGGACTGACCTCACCATTGTACTTTTTTTGCTTGTTTGTTAATACTCACCTGAGGATATTTTTCCATTGATTTTTAGAGAGAATGGAAGAGAGGGAGAGAGGGAAGGAGAGAGAAAGGGAGGGAGAAACATCCATGTGAGAGAGGCACACCGATTGGTTGCCTCCTGCACGGAGCCGGACCGGAGCCAGGGATCAAACCTGCAACCCAGGTACATGCCCTTGACCAGGAATCCAACCTGAGACCCTTCTGTGCGAGGGCTGATGCTCTAACCAAAGAGCCACACCAGCCAGGGCTCATCATTGTCCTTTTTTTTTTTTTTAAAAAAAACCAAACATTTTAATGAGTGAAAGAAGTGTAAGCTCATGTTATGAATGAATACACTGCCTGCCAATGAATGCTCATTTGATCTCCAGGACTGACTCTCAAGCATCATAAATATTTGCATATTTCTAATTAATCTGTGTCCTTTTCATCATTCTCCCACTGGTATTCAAAATCTGCATTTTGGAATGACATTTCAGCTATTCGGTGCTTTACAGAAGTGAGCTCTTGAAAGTAACTGTGGTATCGTGGGGCCTCCCGAGGCTTCACTCGGAAACTCTGACCCTGCACTTGGGAACTACCGCTCCGCCCCAAGGCTATTCATTTGGCTGACACTTCAGGGGGAAACTGCTAAATAGACTGGCACAAAAAATGGTTGCTAACCAGGCTGTTTGGGGGTGTTAATGGCTTTGCGTGAGCTTTTTGAATTCCAAATGAATACCATTCTTTTAACCACGGGTCCCTCTGATGCGTCAGGAAGGCAGGCGCAGTCCAGTGTCAGGTGGCCTCTGAGACGCGGACTCGCTGCTGGCCTGGCACCTGTTGGCGCTGTGGCCGCGCAGTGCAAATCTATACGAGAAAATCGCTCGCGGAGACATTAGGTAACATTTGCTACCAATTACGCTTTCCGTCCCGAGGCCAAGTCCTGAATTCGACTCAGCAAAATAACAGAGTGAAATCTTTCACCAAGTTGGCTTTTATCTTAAGATGAGATTTAGCACGACATTTGGTATTTTGAACACAGCCTTCGACCTGCCAGCGAGGAGAAGCAGCCTCGATCTGTTTGTTTTCTTGCGCTTCTATCTTGTTTTGGGGTGTCGATAACGCAGTGGCCTGTGACAGGCAGCTGATGGCCCGGGAAACGCAGCCAAAGGGAAGATCCCAGCCAAGCCATGACCTTTAGTTCAAATGCTCATCTCTGACACAGACAATGCCATCCCTTGTGTGGGGGAAAAAAACCCAACGACAACAAAAACCAGGGACAGAGCTTTGTATGGGCATGGTACTGACAATATGCCCTAAGATTCACTTTCCTATTAATGCAGGGTTTGTGTGGCCGCACTGTGAGAGACAACTGTGTATTTACTGAAAACAAGGTCATAGTCATTGTGTGGTGTCCTGGAAAAATACAAGACCATCCTCAAAACAAAACCTTTTTTAAATTAAGGCTCACGAAAGGGTGTGAACTTGATCCTTAGATGAGGATACCCCCTTTAGAAATTTTTCATTGTTTATTTTAATGATCCGGGCTTCTTTGACTCCCCTGCGCACTTGACCTTGGTCACCCCTTCTGTCCCCTCTCTATTTTCCTTGGTTTTCTTGACAGCCCCCTGAATGGACTCCCTTTCTCCCCTGACACTCTAAATGGCACTTACAAAATATTTGTTTTCAAGCCCTCTTCTCTTATTTCTCAACACCATTTTTACTATAGAGCTAATTCCCTTCCAATCTAAATAATTACAAAATATCCGTTCCAAACCTCATCTTACATCCTGAGCTGTGGTCTCTTATTTCTGATTGCCTGAATATGTTGCTTCTACTGCAAAAGACACTTGGTTTATAAACCTGACTTATGTCCCGCCTTCCCTCCTACCATCAAAAAGTATGGTCCTTCTGATTTTTAAAATTCAATTTTTGGTTTCATCCATGTCATACATAATGAGTCAAACTGGCAGTTCCTTGCTCCCCACTTCCTTCTCCCAAAAGGCAAATACTTTCCATCCTTTTAGCATTTCCTCTTTATCGCAAAAGTAATCTGTCTGCATGTTCCCATTTAAGGCATTATCTCTCCCCAACGCCACACCGCCGCACTCTATGTCCGTGCATCCTCTCAAAAGAGTTAATTCACAGTTTGTGGCTAGATCATTTTGCAGCTCTTTTGACTATGTAACTCCACACAGCTGAATGATGTAGTATTTTTAAAACTACTTTCCTTTCTTCTAAAACTTTGTTTTTCCTGATGTTAATAATTGCCTTGGTTTTTTTCATTCACTTGGTTATCTGTTTAATTATCATTCATTAAACTCCAACCTTTTCACTGGAAGAGCAAATATCTTCTCCTCGTGTTGGAATCGTCGCAGATATTGTATCAATTTTGTCTTGTGGGAGCACCTCCTATGGAGCCTTCAGAACTGCCCCATCCCAGGCAAGCTGCCCTCCAGGCCCGTCCCACATCTTGGAGCCTTCCTTCACCATCAACCTGGGGATTCTTCTCCCCTCTCTTACATTGGGGCCTGTTTCCTGGGTTCCCTAAATTCCTAGTTCTTGGCAATTCTTTTATTTCTTTGGAGCATATACTCCAGTAGATTCTTGAGAAAGAGAAAGTGATAAAGTTTGCAGAACTTGGCATACCTGAGAAAGTATCTTAATTTTCCCTAACTCTTTTTTGTTCTGCGCATTCATTCATTCATTCATTCTTGAGTAGAACATCTTTTTTCTAGACAATGTGAGTCCATTCTCACTCTTTGGCTCCCTTCAGATCATAACAGTCCTTCTCCTAAAATGTCTCCTTGCAGGCGGATTACCACGCAGTTGGCAAGGTTGCAGGGCACCGCAATCACTTTGATCGAGCTGGGCCGTTTTCAGGTCTCCATAGCAATATATTTAGATCTCAGTATGGGCTATTTCGATGAATGTCTACTTTCCATAATTGTTTATTTTTGGAGACTTGGTCCTCACATTCTGTGGGGGGGACCACCTAATCAGAACTGCCTGCATCCTGATGACATTTGTCATTTGTGTACCTCATAGGCTCGCTGGGAGAACTGGGAGGTGATGTACAGACATGAAGACGCTTTGTCAGTAGGAATGTGCTTTAAAGATACGAGGTATTATTTTTACAATATGTCCTATTCTCTGCTTGTAGTTGAACTTGAAAAAAGTTTGTTGGATTAGAAAATAACCTTTAATCTGGAAAACATCTATAATTTAACGGGCTTTTAGATATAAATGTGATGTAAGCAGCTCGAGTTTTATTAGTTTTTCTTCCTTTTTTTTTTTTTTTTTGCAGTGGGCTTAAGATTTTTCACTTGAAAGTGCCTGTATTTATCCCCTAAAGTTATTAATAAACCAAGTTTGGTTGTGTTCAGTCCTATGTAAAAATTATGTTTATTTTTCAACTATAACTAATTTAAAATAGAACTGATGTGGACTGCAGATACCATAACATACTATAAATTAATTCATATTTAGCCTAGAAATTCTGTGTGGTTCTCAGAGTCTTTTAATTTTGGATTATTATTTAACCTTTAAAAAAAATTTAAATAGATTGACTAAAGCTTGTTTTTTTCTCCCTGTGTTTTGGTATCACCATTAATTATAAATCTTATCAATCAACTTTGACTGTAATAGTATTTATGTACTTACATTTGGGAAAAGAGAATATCAGCTTTCCCACACTCTTATCCTTCAGTGCCCTGTGCCTGATTTAAGTCTAACAAGCGTTCATTGCACAGTTAGGTTTTTGCACTTTTAAACACAAGAAGCAAAGTAGTCATAATTCTAGAAAATGCATGTTAACATTGAAGTATCAGCTTTCAGAATACGGAGCAGGTATAATTAGGAAATGTTCATTCTTTTCAACTTTATGGGGGCAAAAAAACTCTTCTATTGTCAGATCTTGAGTTTTTCCTATTTTTAATATTAAAAACTGTACATATAATATCCCAGCCCAATGGAATAGTCAACTCCTTCCTCCCTTCTTTTCTCCTTCCCTCCTGCCTTCAGTGTCCCCACCCTTCTCTGTGTTCCCAGCTTATGTGATTCTAAAGGACAGAACTGAAGTCCAGTTTGAGTTGGTTCCTGGTGCAGACATGAGCGCATCTATTTTTATAGGAGCAATGCTGGTTGGCAGGTGGGCATTTCCCCTTCCAAAGCTACGAGACCCAAGAGGAGAGGGTCTGCGGGTGACGCAGTCATCACTGTATCCTTTGTTCTTAGCCAAGCGCCTGGCACAGAGTAGATGCTCAAAGTTTTCTGAATGAGTTAATCTGCATAACTGGACCATCAAAATTTGGATCCTGATATTGTATTGCCCAAAGTCAATCAATATAACTCATTTTAAGTCCAGATATGTAGGTTCACCTGGAGCTCAAACAAAGGGAGACAGGTCCTGGTTCATGTGCTTTTGCACAGAACATTTATTTTACAGGAAAAATGTAGAAATTCAGGCCCATGGACAAGGCTGCAAGGTGTACGCCATTCCATTCCCTCTTCCAGATTTTGCTGCCTATTTTGGCATTGTCTTTATATATTCACCCCAGCTTTGCCCTGCCCCGCACCTGCCTACTCTACCCAACACTCTACCCATCTCCTGTCTCACAAGCCCAGAGTTTTATGTAATGATCGTGTTAAATAAATCCAATGTTTCCTGTCTTAATCAAACAAAGACAAAACCTCTTATTAAAGGATTATGCATAAGGAACTCATATCACACAGATCTATAAACTTTCACACCTCTAAGCTAAAATCCAGATTTAAAAAAATAGAATATTTACCAGAAGCCTAAAGCCCCCTCTAGTTACTGCCCCAGGCCAAAGTTAACTTCTATTCTGACTTCCATCAGATTAGTTTTATCTATGCTTTTCTAGAAGTTGTGTTAAAATATGCATAACATAAAATTTACCAACTTAACCATTTTTAAGTGCTAAATACATTGACACTGTTGTGTAACCAATCTCCAGAACTCTTTTTATCTTGCAAAACTCAAAACTCTCTATCCATTAAATAATTCCCTGTTTTCTCTTCCCCCAGCCCCTGGCAACCACAATTCTACTTTCTGTCTTTATAAAATCTGACTATTCTAGGTACCTCGTATGAGTGAAATCATATGGTATTTGTCTTTTTGTGACTGGCTTATATCAGTTTATGTTAGTTTTGCCTATCTTAGACTTCATTCATATATAGAGTCATATAATCTCTGCCCTTCTGTGTCTTTTTCTGTAAACATGAAGTCTTTAAGTTTCACCCATGTTACTGCATGTTTCAGCAGCATGTCCTTTTTTACTGTTGTGCAGCATTCCCATGTATAATTATCCCCTCTCCTGTTGATGGATATTTGGGTTGTTTTTCAGTTTTGACTACTTATGAATGAAGATGCTGTGCATATTCATATTTTTGTACTTACCGTTTGGTGGACACATTCATTCATTTCTCGGTGACCATGCCTGGGAGTGGAAGACGGCGTATGTTTAGTCATAACAGATATTGTCAAACAGTTTTCCAGAGTGGAATGTGGGAGAGTTCCAGTTGCTCTATAATCTTGCCATCACTTGGTGTTGTCACTCTTAATTTAAGCCTTTCTAAGGTGTGTCGCGGTATCTTACGTAGTTGTAGTCTGCATTTTCCCGATGTGTCGTGATGGTGAGCATCTTTTCACATGCTAGCTGGCTTTCTGATATCTTCTTTTGTGAAGCGCCTGTTTGAGCGCTAAATGGTTTTGCCTGTTATTTTGGAAAGGATTGCATTTTTCTTACTGATTTGTGGGAGTTCTTTATACATTCTAAATACAGGACCTTTGTCTTTCTGTGGTCTGCGACGTGCATTTTCACTCTCTTAATGATGTCTTTGGTGAGCAGAAGTTCTCATTATGAAAGAAGTCTAATTTACCATTTTTCTTTTATATTAGAGCTGTTGTGTCTTAAGGCCTTTACCTGTCCGCAGAAGTTTTGCAATTTTATCTTTCACATTTAGATCTAAGATCCATCTCAAATTAATTTTTTTGGTATAGTGTCCACAGCTTTTTAATTTTGACTTGGGAGTGGTGAGTTCTTTCTGTTGCCTTCAAAGACCTTGGTTCTCAGATCTGTTACTTTATCTGAATGTGGTCATTTCATGTCAAGCTAGGCTAGTGGCGAAGCTGTGGGGATGTTTTGGGGAAGGAAAACCTTTCTTCTCAAGTCACATCTCTGAAGTGTTCACTTTCGCAGCTTTGAATCTATGTCCAATTCTGTCCTAGGGCAATTCTAATTTACAAGCATGATGCAAAAATTATAATTTGTTTAAAAGTTAGGAAAATATCAGAAACTAGATTATTCCTTCCAAAGCAAAGATGCGCCAAAGTAAAACAGGCAAGGAAGACTTTATTTAAGGCTATAGCAATAAGGGAGGCAGACCGGAACTCAGTCTGAGCTTCATTCCACTGCATCAGGGGGCAGCAGGGTTTTTAAAGCCTGGGTGAGCAAGGGGCAAAGTACTGAGGATGTTTTGCCATCTCTGTTAGCTAACTGGCTTTATCCAAAGGAAAAATAAACTTCTCGTGTTTTTATGATAGGAGATAGTTTTGCAATTTGGATCTAGACGCCCACTGAAATTAGGCTCCTAATCTCCCTTGGCCACTGGGAGATAGCGAATCTACCTCCTTTGATGATAATACTTCACCACCTGGCTCCCAGGTCCTTGAGAAAGACATTTTTGGGCTATAAAACTGGCAAGAGGCTTTAAAAAAACTACAAACATCTCAGAGCAGATAGAGAATAGACAGCAATGAGTTTTCCAGAGAAAATGCTCTAAGTAAAGGGAGTCAGGGCCTACAGCGAGGAAGAAGCCTGTCTAAAGTTTAGTCCAGCTGAGAGAATCCTTAGGGTTGCCTTGGTCACCTTCCTCTCTGAGACATGTAATTAATAAACTCGCACTGGAGTTGCCACCTGCTTCCTGGCCAACTCCCTTGTCTGCCTGCACGTTGGTTGCCCTTTGCAAGTGTGCCAGTTTGGCCAGGATGCCAGGGCCCTGCTGCTTTGGGGCTGATGGGACAGAAGCCGGGGTTCCCAGGGCTTCAGAAGGGGAAGTATAGCTGCTAGTTGCTGCCACAGGCTGGGTGTGAGTCTGCCACCTGCTTCCCTCTGTGTGGAAGAGAGAGCCTCTGACCCTCTTTGGTACAGAGCTAGATGCCACTGGCCAGATCTGTTTTCCCGGAGTGAGGACTGGGAGCCTCGTGGGAGGCACCGTGGAGGTCTGTGTCCTCTAGGGCCCTACTACTTACCTCAGCTGGGCTTGCCAGAGAGCCACATCCATGGGGACCCCAGGAGCATAGTCAGGGCTTGGGACTTGGTCACCTTTCCCTGTTTCAGGTCCCCTTGGTATCCTGCACGCACTCACCTCCAATACGCACTTGCCTCCAATACCCAGTCCCCTCCTACACTCACTCACCTCCGATGCCCCTCGACACCCACTGCCCTCCGACACCCACTCCTCTCCGACACTGCTCCCTCCGGCACCTCCTTATTTCAAGGCCAAGGGAAGTTTCACCTTCTGCTCAAGAGAGGTGGTCAGTCTGTTTGCCAAATGGCGTGTCTGGAAATCATCTGCGTGTGGGGAAAGGAAGCAGTAGGCCAAAGGGATCAATGAAGAGAGACCATTGTGGTCGCTCCGGGAGCCCGGTTGGTGCCACGCTGCGGGCTGGGATGTGCCCAGTGAGGAAGATGAAGAGAGCTTAACTGTCATCCCGCTTCCTCCCAGGCTCCAGAGGAGCCAGCTTTGGAAGGTTCACCTTTTGTGTTATTTATTTTAATCAGAAACACGAAAAAAAATAATAAAAAGCCCATCAGAAGACAAATGCTCAAACACTCTTGGGCTCTTCAGGAGCCAGAGTCAAAACTGCCTCATTTGACTGTGATCAGAATGTGTGATGGGGGTGGGGAGGGTGTCAGAGCTGGTCTGTGTCAATGAAAAGCCTCTTTTCCTGGGCCTCATTTTCAAATCATGTTCAGTAGCTTGGTGCTGTCACTAGGGTATAGTAAGCATGTTTCTTATTTTACTTTATTTTCCATTAATACTTGTTTTTAATGTAACAACACTTGGGAGTGATAAGCAATTTTTAAAAGAAACAACGGCAGCAAATAAAAACCCAAAACACCTCCTGTCCCTGAGGGAGAGTTGGGTCCCTGTTACTCAAGCACTAGGGGGTGGGCCACCAAATTTGGAACCCTAATCTTAGTGCCAGACAAGCTTGGGTTTCTACCCTTGCTTTGCCCCTTTCAAGCTGTGTGACCTTAGAAAAGATGCTGAACCTTTCTGAGCTCTTCTTTACAATGGGAATCATCATATTTAACTCTCAAAGGGGTCAAAGGGATTAAGTTAGAAGACATATGACAAGCGTGGCAGTTCTCCGGGACTGGGCTGCCAGATAAAATACAGGACACCTGGTTAAATTCAAATCTCAGATAAACAGCAAATGATTTTTTTCATGTAAGTATGTCCAAATAGTTCAATTACTGGGTGCCCTGTATTTTTACTTGCTAAATCTGGCCACCGTACCCTGGCATGTTAGAGGCACTTGGTAAATAAATGTTTTCCCATTTCACTTCCCCATAAGCTCATCTACGAAGGGCTTTGGCACTGCCTGACATAAATGTTGCTAAATTGTGGTTGAAGGATGGGGAGATAAGGAAGGACGACTGTAGCAATATCAGCTATAACCATTTTCTTATTACCATAAATAGAACAGTACAAAAAATAGTATCAAAACACTGAGGGCCGGCAGAGCATCTTGCCTGATCAGTAGTTCACACCTTCTGGAGAGCTTGAATAAATTAGGGTTCTCCCAGATGATGCATATTTATCTAGAAATTTAAAATTATGTTTATGGTGAGTTGTTTTTTTTTAATAACATGGAAAAGTTTTTATACAATAGTTTTGAGTGAGAAGAGAGGATAGAAAATTGTAATTACATTCTGATCTCTACTACATTAAAATGCATAGAAAAAACCTGGGAGGAAATATGTGATAGTAACTCTGGGCTATTGGGTAAACGTTTTTTGTTCCTCCCTTGCATCTTTATAGAGTTTTCAGTATTGTCTAAACTTTCTCTAATGAATATATTTCTCTTAGCATTAAGGTAATGTTTAAAGTTCTCTCTTGAATTACATTAGATTCACAATTTATCAATTGTTTTAAATTATAAATAAAATTCTAAATGAATTAAACAAGTGGTGGGATGAACAGCATAACTTTATTGACAAAACATACAGTTTGTTCAGAGTGTAACAAAGCCATACAGTCGTTTTGTTTTGTTTTTTAAACAAAAAAGCTCTTTGTTATGAAGCAAAACGCAAACAGGAGAAAGCATATAAAATACAAGAGCACAGCCCAGCTGGGCGTGGCTCAGCAGTTGCGCGTTGGCCTAGGATCCAGGAGCTTGCAGGTTCGATTCCCGATCAGGGCACATGCCGGGTTGGGGGCTGGATCCCCAGCTGGGGGCGTGCAGGTGGCAGCCGATCAATGGCTTTCTCATCATTGATGTTTCTCTCTCTCTCCCTCTCCCTTCCTCTCTCTGAAAACAATAAAGATATATTTAAAAAAAATACAACTGTACATTATTTTTAAAACAGAGACCCAGGTAAGCACCTAGGTCAAGACACAGAACCCTGTCAGTGTCCCAGAAGGCTCCCGAGTCCCCTTCCCAGTCGTAACCCACTTTCTTCTACCTCGTTGGTTTGTGTGATTTACTTCCATTTCTTTTCATTTCAATTTTACCACCTAACTTGCATCCTGAAAAAATAGAGATTAGTTTGGCTTGTCCGTGAACTTGATATAAACAGAATTACGTGGTCAGCATTCAGTTGTGTCTGGCTTCTTTCACTAAGCACGCTTTTCAGACTCACTCATATTGCCTGGCATTGTAACCGTTCATTCACTTAGCTGCCTGGTATTCCAGCCTGGCTACGCCACCGCCCATTTGTCCAGTCTGCTGCTGATGGGCATCTGGGCCGACTCCAGTTACTGGCTGGTGAGCCCCGGCTGCCATCAGCATGCCCGCCCGTGTCGCCTCATACACGCGTCCTCGCTGGGGCTGGCGTTCTAGTTTCTGGGACCTTACGCTGTGCGAAGGAGCTTTCTACCCATCCGTGACCATAAAAGGGAAAACTGTTAAAGATCCTGGAGCTTGGGAATCTTGCTGTCGTGGATTGGTTCCTATTCATGACAAATTCATATTTCAAAGGACTGGAAACCCAGCAGTTGTCTTAAATGTCAGAATAAACCTGCTGTTACTTTAAATGCATTGAAAATTCTTTTAAATGGCAAGAAGCAGTCTTAAGAGCCTTTTTATTTCAAATGAATAGCATCTAAATGTGAAGGTCTCTGCTTTGTGACTAACAGAAACTTTTGCCAATATTCCAAATTAGACAATTTTGTTTTTAGCCAGAATCAGATTTTTTTTTTTTTTTTTTGAGCTGGAAGAGATTTTAGAGACACTACCTAGTTCAACCCCTTCATTTTGTAAATTAGTAACTGAAGCCTCCTTGAGGTCAAATATCTTCCCAAGGTCAGACTCAACTGGTCTAACACCAGGACTAGGATGAGAACTTCTACCTTCCAACTTTGTATATTATTAAACTCCCCCCAAATATTACACACAGCCACCTTTTAAACTATGGAACGTGCAGAAGACTGAGAATGTTATTCTGCCATTGTCACCATCATTACATCTGACATTAATACACCAACCTGAGCCCAAGCCCTTCTCCTTGATTTTCCTGGCATTTCGGTTTTATCACCCATATGCAAGATTATACATATGTTATGGCACTGGTCAGTGGTCATTTTTTGTAATATTTTGATCCATATGGTAACCTATGGTTGTAAATTGTTAAGTTCTCAAAAGTTTCAGCTCTGTATTTACTATAACCATTGAATGGAAGAGCACTGGAGACAGCAACTCTTTGCAAGCTCCGGTCCTGTGATTCCAAAACGTCTTTCTGAAATCTGGTACTGGTTTGGGATGGTATTTTTCTTGGTCTGTGGTTATATGAGAGAGAAAAAAAAGAAAGGACAAGGGAAGAAATTTTTCATAAAGTTAACTTTGTTCATTTAAAGGGACTACCTTTGATGCTAAGACTTGTCTTTCCTATTTTTGTGTGTGTTAAAATGCACTTCCTCTCATAGAATTTTTCATGATATTTGTAGTTTAAAAATATTTTTGAGAGTAATGCTTACAATTGTTTTATTCACTATCATATACTCAGTTCTTAACAGAGTGAGTGACATATGACAGAGAATATATATTTTAATGAATGAGTAAAATGTTAATAACCCTAGTTTGGTCACTAATTTTCTGGTGGGGGGAGGCAGGGAGAGAATTTTACTAATGCCTGAAATTCTGATAAATTTCAGATTGTCACTTCTGAAGAGCAATATAAAACACCTAGTGTACTGGAGTGTCCCCTGAAAATTCACATCTACCTGGAACCTCAGGATGTGACCTTATTTGGAAATAGGGTCTTTGCAGATGCAATCAAATGAAAATGAGATCATACTGGATTAGAGGACATTGTTCCAATGACTGGTATCCTTATAAGAAGATGGATATTTGGACACAGAGATACAGGGAGAAAGCCATGCAAGGACAGATCCCAGAAGGCAGGGACTGGAGTGATGCAGCTCTAAGCCAAGGAATGCTGGCAACTGCCAGAAGCTGGATGAGGCAAGAAAGGATCCACTTTGACCACCCACCCCACCACCACAAGCCCTCCCAAAAAGCATGATCCTGCTAGCACCTTGATTTTTGGACTTCCAGCCTCCAGACCTGTGAAAGAATACATTTCTGTTGTTTTAAGCTACCCAGTTCATGGCATTTTGTTAAAACAGCCTTAAGAAATAAATAGAGTACTGTGTACCTAGAAGTACAGACCAGTGGATGTTGTGGGAAATAGAAAAGGGCAAGATTTCTAAGGACTGTGTCCACTATAACCTCTCTCTTTTGGTGAAAAAAAAAAAAAAGAGAGAGAGAGAGAATAGCCACGCTGCTTCTTTGGGGTATAATTAATGACTTTAAGTATAAGGAAGCATTTTTGGAAGGATATATTTCTATTTTTAGTCATGGAAGATTCAGGGGAAATGCTTGTAGTGATGTAGGAAGGATTTTTGTTAGATGCGAATCTTGATGGAAAGGGGTATTAGGCACTTGTTAGAAGCCAAAATGGGTTTCTAAAAAGCTGGGTATACATCAATTTTTAAAAATTAATATATTTTAAATGTAGTAAGATTTTAGGAAGCCAGTATTTAAAGTAATTGTATGATAAAGTCATATATAAGAGAATGGATAAAGAATAGCTTGGGAAGAAATATTCATACCCTAATATATAATTTATATATCTAGATTTTCATATTTCCCATTTGCCTAAAACAAGAACTGTCTATACAAAAGAAGAGAGTAGGTCAATTTTAATTAAAGATTAAAAGAAAACGAAAATGCCTGCATATAAGCTTTCTTAGGGCAGGCATTTCTGTCCATTCTGTTTCGTGGGGGTAAATGGTGCCGACACACAGAAGTTTAGTACATAGTTGTTGACTATATTTTCCACTGTAATTTACATCGTTACTGGAAGTGCTGGGACTTCATAGTCTTTATGTGTTGGTCTAATACTTCGTTGTGACTACACGTGTAACACATGTTTATTTCTATGAGGCAGGATGTGAGAAATAATAAAAAACACCCAAAGGATTACGGGATTAAAAAGGGGACACTAAAAATCTGAAAAGCTGTCAAGCTGTATCTATAAAATGGACTACCTAAGGAGGTAGTGTTTAATCTAGGCTCTTGAAGAGTTCCTCTAAGGGCGGGGTAAGGCTTTCGAGAGCTCAGGAGGTCTCATCCTGCCAGTGAGCAGAAAACATATGAATTCAGTTTGGCCACCTGGGGCTCATTTAGTGCACCAGAGCAGTAATTTGCTAAATGGATCCCTCCTAGTAAAAAAAGAATGAATAAACAGTGGGCAATTTAGTCATGGTAAACCACTAGTAGCTCAAGGGATATAAAAATGTGAAACTATAATTAGATTCCTTGTTCATAATGTACTAACTAAATGTATTACATTGTATATTGCATCTTTCTGAGTTTATTTCTGGACACAGCTGAGTCCTTAGCAATTCAGACCGAAGGCATCCCAGCTATCAATTCATGCTTCCATTAAAATTCCAACTGCTTATGATAGAAAAAAAAATTCCAAAGATAGTTTCTTTTATCTTGGATCTGAGGATGCAAACAGGATTAACCTAGATGCAAAACACAGCAAGTCAGCAATAAATCACACGGCGTAAAATAAACTGTGGCAGTAAATTGAAAATCATGTTCTCTTCTTCTCTACTTAACTGTGAAAATATTTTAACATGTTGGCATCGGGGTTTGCAAAGTTTACATCTGTTATTTCTTTTCAGGATTATCTTTTAGTATTTTAAGATGTGATTCTTTGGAAAGTGCGGCTAGTCAGAAATGTGCTATTAGATTGTACGTTTGAAACCCTTGAAAGGTTGCGGGGGCCGTCATTCAGGAGTCGCGTGGTTTCAGGTACTGGCCTATTCCCCGCTCTGCTTTTAAGTAGGAGAAGCTCTTTCATGGGTGTCTGGAAAACATTTGTCCTGCACTGAAATCCTTTTCTTATTCAGAGAGACTGTACAGTGCGTGTTGGCTCAGATGCTCTGAGTGACATTTCACAACACTAGTAGGCTCGAAGTACAAGTTTCATGCCCCTTATCAATGTACTGTTTCCACTGCCAGGTTCCAATTGATCCGGTGTTAAGGGCACTGGCTATTCTTTACGAACTCTCATTTTCTCTCTGTCTCTCCTCTCACCTCCAAGTTGAGTAACTGTATGGAAGGTTTGGTGGTGGAACGAGGAATGAATCGCACTGTGGATCCTAACTCTTCTTTCCCCTCAACTCTGATTTTCATTATTCTGAGTACAAGGGAATACGGGGACTTTCAGATTATGAACACTATGCACGCAATAGTTTCTTTATGTAGAGATTGTATTCTACATTCTTTCCCCTGCCCCACGCTCCCATCATACACTGCTTTTTAAGGCTGAACTGCATTTCCTTTTTTTTCATGTTGAGATACTTTAATAGTATTCATTAGTCCCCTCCTCCCCCCAATTTAATAATTCCTCATACCAAGTCTGGCAGGTGTGTACGAGGAATCCCCTCCCCACCCTCTTCCAATATTTTGGATACTAAATTCTCTGGACAAGGCTTTTTCTTTAAAAATTCTCCCCTTGGAGGAGGTGTTTTGCTTATAAACACCTTCAAAGAGTGAACAAAATTCCTTGCGGATAAAAAGGCTAGGTGACTGTGTAAGGCTAAACGAAAAGAACCAGAGCTAGATTAAGTACACTGCTATAATTTCTTTTTGTGGTTAGACAATCATATACTTTACAAAGTGTTCTCCCTGATATTTCTAGCGCCCACCTGGCACCATTCATAGTTATTACAGTATTATTGACTATATTCCCTATGCTGTACTCTACATCCCTGTGACTATTTCGTAACTACCAATCTGTACTTATTCTTAATCCCTTTACCTCTTTCACCCAGTCCCCCTAACCCCCTCCCCTCTGGCAAGCACCAGTCTGCCCTGTCTATAAGTCTCTTTCAATTTTGTTTGTTCATTTATTTTTTTCTTTAGAGTCCACATATAAGTGAAATCATATGGTATTTATCTTTCTCCGCCTGACTTATTTCTCTCAGCATAATACCCTCTAGGTCTATCCATGCTGTCACAAATGATAAGATTTCATGCTTTTTTATGGCTGAGTAATATTCCATTGTATATGTGTACCACTCACCTATTGATGGGAACTTGAGTTGCTTCCATGTCTTGGCTATTGTAATAACTCTGCAATGAACATAGGGGTGCATATATTCTTTCTAATTCGTGGTTTGTGTTTCTTCAATTCCCAGAAGAGGAACTGCTGGGTCATAAAGCAGTTCCATTTTTAATTTTTTAAGGAAACTCCATATTGTTTATAATTTCTTAGGACATTGGGCCAAAGGTGGCTGTATTTATGATGAAAACAAACTTCCCTTGAGTTTGTTACATTAGCTAAAGAAATATAACTCTAGAAAGCAGATATATGGGAGCTAATATATACTTCTTAATAGAACAAAAATTAGAGGTTTGTAGGAAATCAACTACGGAATCAACAAATATAAATAGTCTCAGTACTGAAATTTAACATGCTCTTTGTTTTTTAGTCTTATTAAAGAGAGGCTAATTTAAAATACCATTCTTTTTAACTAATAGTTTGTGTTAGCAGCTGCTCAAAGCAACATATAGATTAGTGTAGTTAAAATTTAACGTCAATATCATTACCTCTTTCTCTGACTCTTTGCTTTATTTCAGAGATTGATTTTTCAGCAAGTACTCAGTTTCAGTCATTACAGAAAATTTCACCCAAAGATAGGTAGGTCTCTATTGTCTGACTTCCTAGACCAGGTCAGTTCTCCTGGTTTCATTTTTGTCTCTTCCTATGGTACCTGTCTTTTCCCCTTCCCTACATCCCTCTCACTTGTTGAATATCTTTCTTTCTTATCTATAAGCTCTATGAAAGCTAGGACAACGTCTGATTTATTCAGTTGCCACAATACAGTGATTGGTAGGTATACAATGTGCTTATTTTTTTTTGTTAAATTAATTGACTATCTCCTTTCTCTTGGGAGAATCTGCATTCTCCCTAATTTTAAAAATGGAACTCTGTGCTGTTGATCGAAATGAAATGGAATAAAACTAGTCTCATGAGGCCAGGAGATAAGACCTCAAAAGAAAAACACAGAAAATCATTTTCCTGAATTTCAAGAATCAAGAGAAATATTTATTTTTGTTCTGGTAGCTTCCTTCATTCCTCTTCAATGAAACTGTGCAGATAACTTAAGTACAACTTTCCTTGCCCTTAACCGTCATTTCAGCTACAAGTTCCCATTGATTTCTTGCTCTCTCCCTCCTCCCCCCCCCCCCCCCAAGTTTAGTAACTTTATTGAAGTTAAGACCCTGGATAGTATACAGCTGAAAAAGCCTCACATATGAAAATCAAGATTTATAAAGCAATGTGGGGGAATGATAATTCAATGAAAAAGGTTTACCAAATTCTTTTAAATAAAAGCTACCATAGTCTAGTCTACAATATTGTTTTAACCGACAAGAAAGTGCAACTTTTCAGATAACTAAACACTGCAGCGGTAGAAAATATTTCCCCAATGTTGAAAGGAAAAACAAGAAAAGACGTAAGAGTGCACACACAGGACCAGCTCATCTCAGATCCCATCGAGGTCTGCATTCCCCTGGGGCTGCTTCTTTCCGCTGCTGACCGTGTCATTTACTCCAAACTCAAGGTCAAGAGGAAGAATCTGAGACCCGTGCCCTGGGCCCTTCTCCTTCTCAGGTACAGGCGTGGGAGAAGACTGGCTCCGGGGTGCACGATTTCTACAGCACCTTTAACAATCGTCCAAGTTAATAACCAGACACTGTGTCCTCTGGCCTTGAAAAAGTGGGGGAAAAGTGAGCTTGGCTTAGTTTGTGTATTTGTAGCTCATTCAATGGGTGGAGGGGAGGACCTAGCACCGGAGACCTTTGTACCGTTTAGAGTCCCTCAAAGCCCTTATTTTCAATTAGTAGGGAAAACGAAAGTCTTCTAGAGAGCGAGACTGGGGAGGGTTATACACAAATTAATGAACACGAACACTCCCGGGCATACAGTTCAACAGCAGAGGGCACAATACCCACTGTCAATGGCCAGCAGCGGGCGGCGAGGTGGGGCATAACGTAAGGATCTCTGGGGTTTGTAGTTCTGCCCTTTCCCTCGGGCCTGCCCGTCCCTACACTGGCACTACAACTCCCAGGGTGCATCGCGCGCGTCTCTTCTAGGCCACACCCTCTTAGAGACCAGAGCAGGAACCTCCCGGGAAACAGCCCCCGTCCCGCCCCCTTACGCACGCGTCAGGTTGTTTACCCTGAAGCCCCGCCTCCCCTCCGTCCCCGTCTCTTCCACTTGTCCCAGGAATGCCGTCATGCTGGTGATGCATATTCATGAGGTTCCTGTGGAGCGCCGCCCAGCCCGCCTCCCGGCTTCCCGCTCCGGGCGCGTGATTAATATTCAATGAGCCTGGCTTCCCGGCTGGTTAGCCCGCAGGAGGTGGAAGAGCGGGTGGGGCCTGCGCGGCTAAGCCCGCGACCCGGGCGGGGAGGGCGTGTGTGGGGGGGCGGTGGCTGCGAGGCGGACGGGCGGGCGCGCGGGCGCACGAGATGGAACACCGAGACACCGACGGAATGCTCCGAATTGCCACATAATCCCCTGGAACGGCCGCGCCGAACGCCATTGGCTTCTCCGGTCTCCCCGCGCCGCGGTCTCCCACCTTCGCCGCACCGCCTCCCTCTCCCCCCGCTGCCTCTGGCGCTGGGGGGGAAGCGCGAAGCCCCACTGCAATGGAGCCCGCCGCCGCGGCTACGGCGCAGCTGCTGCCAGAGGCGAGCCGGGAGGACCGGGCTCCGGCGGCGGCGGCGGCAGCGGCGGCGGCAGCAGCTCTGGCGGCGGCCGGGGGCGGCCGGAGCCCGGAGCCCGCGCTGACCCGGGCGGCCCCGAGCGGCGGGGCGCGGGAAGAGGCCCCCGGCGAGGCGCAGCCCGGGCCGCTGCCCGGCCGGGCGGGAGGCGCGGGGCGCAGGAGGCGGCGCGGCGCGCTCCAGCCCACCGCCGGCGGGGCGGCCCCGGTGTCCGGGGCCGGCAGCGGCGCCAACTCCCTCCTGCTAAGGAGAGGGCGGTTGAAGAGGAATCTGTCCGCCGCCGCCGCCGCCTCGTCGTCCTCGTCGTCGTCGTCCTCCGCCGCTGCCGCCTCGCACTCCCCCGGCGCCGCCGGCCTCTCCGCCTCCTGCTCGGCCTCGGCGTCGCTGTGCACCCGGAGCCTGGACAGGAAGACGCTGCTCATGAAGCACCGGCAGATGCTGCAGCTGCAGCCGTCGGACCGGGACTGGGTGAGGCAGCAGCTGCGGCGGGGCTGCGTGCACGTCTTCGACCGCCACACGGCCTCGACCTACCTGCGCCCGGTGCTCTGCACGCTGGACACCACGGCCGGCGAGGTGGCCGCCCGCCTGCTGCAGGTGGGCCACAAAGGCGGCGGCGTGGTGAAGGTGCTGGGCAAGGGGCCCCCCGACGCCGGCCCCCGGCTCGAGCCGGCCGAGCCGCGGGACCTGGGGCCGCCCCCCGGCAAGAGCGCGCTGGCTGCCGTCGGGGCCGTGCCGCGCGCGCCTCCCGGCGACCTGCCGCTGCCCCGAGGTCCGAGCGGGTGGGCGCACTGCGCCTCGCGCGTCAGCCCCGCGCTCTCGGATTCCAGCCCCGGCGACCTCGGCGCCCCGCTGCCCCTGGACGGCGCGGCCGCGGGCCGGGCCTCCGACACCGAGAGCTTCAGCCTGAGCCCCAGCGCCGAGAGCGTGTCCGACCGGCTGGACCCCTACAGCAGCGGCGGCGGCTCCTCGTCGTCCGAAGAGCTCGAGGCCGACCCAGCCCCAGCCCCAGCCCCAGCGGGAGCTCCGGGCCAGCCCTGCCTGCCGGACCGCTCCGCACACATCCGGCCCGGAGCGGGCGCCTGGCCGCCTTCCCCGACGGCCTCCCCGCCTCTGCAGCACCCCAAAGCCCCGAGGGCGGGCGACGGCGCCGACGGGCCCACCCGCGATCCGCCTCGGGAGGAAAAGACGGCGGCAGCCGTGGCCCCTGGCCGCCCCCAGTCGATCCCGGGTGGGACCCGGGCGATGGCCGAGCAGGCGCCCCCGCCGCCCACTCTTTACGTGCAGCTCCACGGAGAGACCACCCGGCGCCTGGAGGCGGACGAGAAGCCTTTGCAGATCCAAAATGACTACCTCTTTCAGCTGGGATTTGGGGAGTTGTGGAGGGTGCAGGAGGAAGGCATGGACTCGGAGATTGGCTGCCTCATCCGCTTCTATGCAGGTAAGGGAACCACCTGCGCTTGGACCTGTGGGGTGTCAGCACTTCCAAGTCCCGAAAAAGTCGGCGTCTGTTGGCTGTACCCCAGTGAACGCAGGTCCTCGGCGGTCTTTGTTACTTCTGTACAGCCTTCACGGGAAACCTGTGTAATACTCAGTTGAGCAATGGGTCAGCCCACGGGTTTGGCCAATTTTGAGGGCTCAGGTGGGGAAGCCCTGTGGAGGTGGTGGCAGAGCCTCCAGGACGCAGCAGCCAGCGGACTCCCCAAAGAGGCGGGGGTAGTGCATTTAACAATGAACCTGTTGGGTGTTGTGGCCGTTTGGGATTTCAGGTAAACAGAAATGCTCTAGAATACTCGCTCTGCACTGGACTGTCCGCAGTTTGCATTTCTAGGCGTCCCAGACCCCCCAGGAGCTCCTTACTTGTCAACTGGCGCAGGGTCAGCTCTCTGCCATGCTTACTTGCCCACTTACTCCTCAGAAACCTCACAGATGGCATCTTGTCAGTGATACTTTTACCCAGTGCTTTTTGCTTTATTTCCGTTTCCTCTGCAAGTTTGATTCTTGCATGGAAAGTGATTTTGCCCATTTATTTCTCTCGCTTCTTACTTCCAGCCTTTATCGCCAGAGGTGACCATGGCAGGGTGACTTGCAACAGGGATCACAGGAAGACTTTAAGTCAGGGGTGGGGAACCTTTTTTCTGCCAAGGGCCATTTGGATATTTATATCATTCGAGGGGTATACAAAATTATCAACTTAAAAATTAGCTATGAAAAGAAAAACCACAACAACCTGCTAGATTTATTGAATTTTGAGCCCCGCCTACGGTTGCCTTGGCAGGGCCAGACCAAATGATTTCGCAGGCCGGACGTTCCCCACCCCCGCTGCTTTAAGTGGTTACTTTCTCTGGAGATGTTGTCTAAAATCCTCCTCACTCTTTTTTCAGTTCTAGATTAAATGAAAAAAAAATTTTTTCCCCCCAGCTTTATTGAGACATAATTGACATACCAAGTTCTTGGCTGGGGGTGACTAATATTTCTTCTTTGGTTAGAGACTTGACCAGCAGTCAGGGAGCTGTAGATCCTGGCTGTTATATTTGAGCTTTATGAGCTTTTTGTATCTTTTTCTCCTTCTGGTGTGAAGAATTATGTTCTTAGGGATAAGGAATTTTATAAAGTTAGCCTAACAAAATTAAATCAGGAGAGTTAAATCTTCCTCGGCTTTATTATTCTGTAGCCATTTGTACTATTGAATGTTCTTGGTCCAACTTGGCGCTGTTCAGACCATTTGAATGAAGAAATCTTTACTCCCACGTTGAAATATGCAAGAACGGTATCTTTCCTGGTGAGATGTTCCTGAGTTTCATTGAAGTTTTTCTGTCGTTCAAGTGGACTTCTGATGGATTTTTGCCTAATAAGGAAAACCGTATCACAATATAATAGTGTTTGCTGTTCCTAAAGAGAATATCGCAACTGGATGACATGCCTTTAAAAGTTTATGGCCTAGAAAATAGGCGATTTTATTTTTTATGTAGGAGCAACAATCATATCCTCACCTGTAGCTCATCTGGTTTGTAAAGTTACAGAAGTGTTAAATGGTAATCACACTTATCATGAGAATATTTTGTTAACATGAGAATGATAAATACCCATATAACCAAACTAATTACATTGAAGGAAATATGTGTGTATATGCAAGGAATATATTAAATATACAGTATTGAACATATTTTGTATGGAAAGAGCTCTGCTTCCCTTGTTTTCCTCATAGTTGGATATGCTGGTCGTGATAAATGTTCATGAGAAGGTTTTGGGTTTCATGTTCATGAAATTTAAATCTTGGATTTCCCCTAGATTGTCTCTTCAAGTGTGTCTAAAATATTCTAAGTGAATGATACACAGGTTTTTTTGGTGTTTTTTTTTTTAACATCTCAATAGAAAAGTGAAAAGTTATCTTTCTGGTTAGTTTTTGTGGTTTACCTTTTCTGTTTTGTTCATGAAAAGCACTAATTTTCACTTCAATTCTGAACTTACTTTATCTCTGTATATACGCCATAAATACATATATACCTCTGTGTATATGCTTGTAAAGATAACTTATAGAAAGCCACACACAGTACCCAACCTGTTCTAGAATATGAAGCCCGTGTACAGGTATCCTAGAAAGAAGATGCCAGATTGTTATAAAGATGTCTAATTGCCTTTTTTTAATATACAAAGTTGAGCTTATTTTAAGCCTACATTAATATTCCAAACATCTCTGAGTTCACACTCATTTGCTATAGAACAAAATTTAGCAAAACTGAGTCCACTTGAACTTTTGCAAGGAAGTTTAGTTATTGACAAACAAAAGGGGCTTGTTATAAGGTGGCCTATTATATATGGGAACATTGTCAGGACTTCACATGTAGCAAAAGTTTGCACCAAGCTGGAGGAGATTCCTAGAAATTACTCCTGTGTTGCAGAGGAGTGTAGAACACCCAACTAGAAAGTGTTACATTTTGGTAGTAATTCTTTTCATTAGGAAGAAGAGAATTAGTGTTTGTTTTAGATGACACCCTTTAAGAGGGTGTTGTGTACTGCATTTGCTTTTATAATTTTCCATGTAACTTACTCTTGAATTTATTGCTGCGTAGCTTTTTGTTTATACTTGTACTTGGAATTAAGAATAGATTAGGAAGTTATCTTTGAAGCCTTTTGAACATCTTCCTATATTTAAATTGAGCATGTTATCTTCTGTCTATCTGGTTTATTTAGTCAGCTGTGTTTTTTTGAGAAATTCATGTTTAGCAGAAAGCTTTCATTCTCTTGAGGGTTATCTTTCAATTAAATTTTAGTACTTATTACCTGACTCAAGTTATTTTTAAAAGGCTTTGAAAGCCATTTCTTGTTGCTTATTTATTTGGGTAAAGTAAAATGAAAGTCTTTGAGGAGCTAGAAGGTGTTGGGCAAAAAGTACTAATTACTAGGTTGCTAATGAAAATTTAGTTTGAAAATTGTTATTGTATCAAGCAACCACGTTTTTGTTGATTTAAAATATGAAAAATTTAAGTGGCTTGATCTGAAGTTACTTAAGTATGGTAAGTACATTAACATTTAATTTCGATTTAAAATCAGCTACCTTAAATTTTACCTTAAAGAGTAATTTTAGGTTAAAAAAATTCAAGAATTTAGGTTGTTTGACATATGCTATGAACTTCAAAACATTAATGAGCTTGTGATTTGGAGTCTGAGTTTTCAATGAAGTGCTGTATTAAACTATGTTTTTTCTATTTTTTACTTTCTATCACCTTTTAGATTTAAGTAGTCTATATTTCAGTTCAAATTTTAATAGTAGGAGAGGATGTTGACAGAATGGAGAACATATCCACTGTGCAGAGTGAATCTTGGACAAGATATTTTTATGTGTGACTTCTTAGGATTGCTGAGAATGATCTCCTTACCCCTCTCCTGTTTCTTCTCTTTTTCAATTCTGGGAATGATCAAACCTTACGTGGTTTCTTACATGGAAACCAAGAAGGGGCGGTTCAGCATTAAGCAGTAATATTGACGAGCAGGCTCTTATTACTATAATTACAGCAGTATTGAGTAACGTGGTATGAACATGTGACACCAGTGTGTGTGTGCCTGAACAGTCCTTTTAATTTTAAGAACAAAAGGTTTAACTTTGGTTTTGTTTTTTATATATTTAAGTTTTATATGTGTTGTTTTTCTGTAAAGTGCGTGATATATTTTCCTTCACAACTGGTTTGATGACGTGTTAATATGTTGGGTTCTTTTCTTCAAAAACCTTAAAGGGCTTTCACATAAATTGTCTTGTTTGTCCTTTCAGAAACATTAGGAGGGAGGAGTATATGTCAGTCCTCTTTTCAGATGGAGAGACTGAAGAACAGAGAGGTTCCACTCTTGCTTGTGGTTTTTCAGTCCTTGGCAGACCTGAGAAGAGAGAGAGAGCTTGGATATTCTGTTTTGCAATTCATATCACTTTCCATGAATCAATGCTGAATGTCATTTACACTTGAATTTTCGCTTTGTTGAAAAGCAGTCAGAATCTATGCTGTTTTTGTTGGTAACGAGGCGATATTGTCCTCTAGTCCAAAGTGGTATTCATTGTGAAATGTGGAGGGTTCTATTTTTATGATGCTGCCTTTAAAAACTTAAAAGAACCAAGACTGGCAAGTAAGTAGGCAGAATAGAAGGAATACTAAATTGTTCTACATATCCTGGTTGCAGATAGTCATACTTGCATTTAAGGGTATATGAGATCAAGTTTACCTAATGGTTCTCTGTTGTTCTTAGGCCAGCGTGCCTCATTTGTCAGACTGCAAGTCTTCACTGGGTGTAGAGAATTAGCACGTCACCTGGAAAGTGGATAACTTGAGGCCGGAGGTGTAGACAGTACAGTTCCTTTAAAATAGAGCTGTACTTACAAAGTACTGGAAAAAACTATCGTGGAAGGCTTTCTTAAACCTTCTATGTTAAAATAGAATTATTTGTACGTTAGTGGTCAGTACTGCTTTATTGGTATTACTGTGCCGTTGTACAGTTTTTATAATTTACATGTCATGTAGAGGTAGAGAGCCAGCTGTTTTCTCTGAATTTCATAGTTACCTAAAATGTGGTGCCCTTGTGCTCACCGAAATGCGTGTAAATAAGTTCGTAAAGTTTCTGCTTTGAAAGTTGTATCTTTTTGTTGCCATGAGATTGTTAAATCAACCTCCTTAAGTGATTGGTTATCGAAAGATTATTATTTTTAAAGAGTAAGGTGTTTTTTAGTCTCTTTCTCTTTAGCATCCTGAATTTGGCTTATCGGTAGCATGACATTCATTGACATTGTATGTGGCCCAAGCCTAGCATAATACTTGGCATTTTAGTTTAAACATTTGTTGAGTTGAGTTTGTGGAATTTTGTTAAGCAGCTGGTGGTGCATGCCCTGATTCTTCAGCCTTCCATGCTGTTTGGGTCCCTAGGGATGTGTTAAATACACATGCACTGAGGCATTTCTCCCATGGCAGGAGATTTTTAGATGTGCCACATACTATTAATATCTTCGATTTCTTGTGAGTGAAGCTCTGTGTGGACTTTGAGACAACAGTTCTCAAAGTTTTCTTAGGGTTAACAGGTGTTCCCCACCCCCCGTTTTCAAAGGCATATCTTACTTCAACTTTGAGATGAATTTAATGAGGCATCTGTCAAATGAGGCATCTTAGATTTAATGATTTTGTTGTGTGCCAGGGTTGAACACAGTTCCTCTCTCTGGACCAGAGAAGGGTTTAATTGTACTGTGAAAGTCGAGAGATCCTGAAGCGCTCAATAGAAACGCTTTTCCTTTACAGACGCCTGACATTTTGAAAAAGAGAAAGAGATGTTATCAAAATGTCCAAAACAGTCTGGGAAAATGAAGCCTTTAAAAAAAAAAATCCCACCTTCTAAAAGCTACTCCACCCCTTTAATCCCACGCATCTGGTACAACACTGGTAATGAGGGGTTTTGAATCTGGCCTCATGTTCCTGTGCTTCTAGGGCAAACCCCTTTTTTATACTTACCTTTGGTTTTCTAAAGATAGTATAATTAAAAGAAAACCAAAAAAATCGACCATGTGGATTCTTTAGACGTATAAGGTATTTATAACCTAAGTCTGTGTGACTGCTTGTGTTTGGGTTTGTATGAAACTTCAACTGTGGGCTTTGGAAAATTTTGATTAATTGAAACTCAGGAATCTGAGAAGGATAGACTTTAGTGATACTTTGATTGAAGAACATTTGGATATTTGGTTAACTATGAAATAGCAGCTTTTTCAAGTAGTGTGATACTGTGTTTCAGAATCAAGCACAGTAACAGTTACTGGATTACTGAAGTGTTACTACACTTTGATTTAGAGATGGGATGGATTTGTTATGTATTATATCTACATATAGGATGGGGCAAAAGTAGATTTACAGTTGTGAGTAGAAAAAGAGTTTATTCTTGTATTATTATTTATTAGTTTTTGTATTAATTCCCATATAAACAACTGTAAACCTACTTTTGACCCATCCTGTGTAATAAATATGCCTGGTACCATATTTTGAGTTTGTAAATGTCAATACTTTTACCAAAACACAATAAATTAAAAAATCCAGAATTTTTGTCACATGCTTATGTGAAAGCATTCAGTTGAAGACTGAATAAAATTTGAAATGTGGAATTTATTGAAAAAAATCTGCATGTGAGTGGCCCCCCTGCAGTTCAAACCTGTGTTGTTCAAGGGTCAGTTGTAATTTGGTTTTGGAACATTTCAATGATGAGTGAAAAACCTGATTAGAAATTCGAACTTTGAAATAATTTGAATTGGTTGATTTTTCTCCCCCCGCCCCCCCCCCTCATTCTTTTCAAGCAGGAAGAGTTTTGCATTTGTTGCTCTCTATTTCTACTGATTCATACAGCTGATGAAGAGCCCTTAGAAAATGAATCTTTTCCTTTATCTGCTTCCATTAATAATATATTCATGTTTGGGCTTTCTTTTCAAATATGAGGCACGTTTTAAAATACAGCAAAATAACATATGATCTATACTTGTTTTCAATGTGTATTTAATAATTATTTGGATTTTAGAATTGGTGCACTCTGACAATGGTCTAAAGAACAAAGTTTTATGCACAGAACCATTTTTTTTTACCTTTATTGTCAATTATGAGAAATATATTCCTAAGGGAATTCTGTCTTTGTTTCCATCCATATACAGGGTGTATAGACACTTTGAATGATTATAAAGTCAGTGTTTATTAACATACAGTTCATTTTCAAAATTGAGTGTGTCGTCAGCTGTTAGTGTGTATACATTTTTTTGGACACCCTATATTTTGAGAGCTTGTCCTGCTGAATGGGTGCTACGTTACGGTTCTTGAGTTTGGCTGCCGTGTCCCAGGGTCAGGTGAAAGTAACCTTGTTCTTTTCAAAGAGCAACTTTGGGGAAGAATTTGTGCCATTTAATCTCCTACTGACAGAGAGAAAATGGTCTCATTTGAAGAGACTAGTCTGAGAGTTGGGAAATTTGGTATGACTTTGGCCATTTATTTTAACCTATGCTGGGCTTTGTTTTTCTCCTCAGTAGAATGTTATAAGCTTGAAGTAGAAGGAATCTCTTCCAACTCGTAACATCTGGGGCTCCGTTGGATAGCCTGCTTGCTCTTCAAATGAGAACGGCAATTTTCAACATTTTTCATCTCATGGCACATAAACCGATTACTAAAATTCTGCGGCACGCCAAAAAACATACTTTTTGCCTCTCTGAACAAAAAAAGGAATAATTTGTATTCATTCACACCAGATGGCTATTGTGTTGGCTGTTGTCGGTTTTGTGTGTGTTTTTTTAATTTGACAATCTAAGGGAAAAGAGGTCAGTGCCCCTGACTCAGTAGTCAGATATCACATGTTTTAAAAGTTCTTGCCGTACAGGGGTTGAAAATTGCCGAATTAGACGGACTAAAAGTTGTAGTTTTAAGTTCTGTAAGACCTGTCTGTGGGTTTAAGACAGTCAAATCTGTCCTTTCTCAGGACAAAGAAGGGTGCTTGGACTTAATATTATACCAGACAGCCTGAGGTTGCTGACCAAAGCAGGACACTTCTTTGGTGTGGATCAGGACCAGTGACAGAGTAATGTTCGATTCACCCTCCCCGCCAGCCTTTACTCCTCAAAGTAGAGTTCTGCCTGCTAGAGATGAACTTCAGGAAATGCATCCCCTTAAAGTAAGATTGTTTCCTTAAGTTGACTTATAGAGCAAGACACTTTCATAATCCAGTTTATAAAGTTTACTGTAATGCTGACTCTATTTGAGGGATCCAGATGTGTAAAACTTACTGGTTTGTTAACTTTAATTCATAGCGAGCTGTGTGCCTGTCTACTGTGCCCTAGAGTCGGTAGGAGAAAAAGCACTTAAAGAAAATGACATTTTTGTATTGTAATTTTGACTATATTAGAGAATTTAGGATCCCGTGAGATTCTAATATCTGCATATTTTGTAGATTAGGAGAAAGCAAACCCATAGAACAAGTGTCAGGTCCAAGGTCAAATCAGTCTCAGAATTAGGAATGGTGCCCAGGGTTTGGATTATCAATCCTTTGTTCTTTCTCTCTCCCACACTTGAACCTCTATACTTACTGTCTTTGGATCCTCATTATATTTAGTATTCACAGTGAAAGTTTTAAAAAATGGAGCTTGTTTCACAGATTTGTGGTTTCTCTATTCAAAGTGTTTTTAGTTTTTTCATGCTAATCAGTGCTTTTGAGGGGTTACGTGTCACTTTGACAGATTACAAAGGAGGGCTTCTAATGGAACAGTTGGGTTTTTTAAAAGAATGGAAATGTTGGAAAAAGAAATAATTGAATATTTAAAAATATTTGGGAGAAAAATTTAAGAATAGATTTTGAAAAAAAATCCCATTCAGACATATATTCATTAGAAAGATCCAGTATTCCTGATATTCTTTATTTTAATTTTTATTTAAAGGGAAAAAGGTTGTCATCTTACAATTAAATGCACATAAGATTGTTCAGGTATACATATATAGTTCTACTTTTGTGTGATATAAAAAATCAGAACAATTCAGTTCAGTAGTTTCTGGGCTTTTGTTTTCTGGGTTTGGAAGTCTTTACCATGAAATCTGCTACTTCTTTGAATGTCTGTTCTCTCTCTAAAAAAAGAAAGGGGGGTGGGGGGAGAGAAAGAAACATCCTGCTCTTATTAGCAAAAATACAGTATGTGAATTTTTTTAGGGGCGAAAGAGATTCCCTTTTATATCAAGTCCCATTTTAATTTAATCATTTACCTTAAGTGAAAATTGTAGCTTCCCTTATCTACTGAGTCAAGTCTTCAAAGATGACTGTTCATTTTTTTAAATTTAAATATAGTTGGTATACAGTGTTATATTAGTTTCAGGTGTAGTGATTCAACCTTTATGTACCTTATATTGTGGTCACCACACTAAGTCTAGCAGTCATCTGTCACCATACAACTTATCACAATACTATTGACTATATTTCCCTTTACCTCTTTCCCCCATCCCCCTACTCCACTCCCCTCTGGCAACCATCAGTTTGATCTGTTTCTTTTTTCAAAAATTTTTATTTATTGACTTTAGAGAGAGAGAAGAAGGGAGAGAGAAGAGACAAGGAGAGACAGAGACTTCAGTTTGTTGTTCCACTTATGCATTCATTGGTTGATTTTTGTATGTGCTCTGACTGGGGATTGAACCCACAGCCTTGGTGTATTGGGACGACACTCCACCCATCTGAGCTACCAGGCCAGGGCCTCAGTCTCTGTTTCTGTGAGTCTGTTTTTGTTTTATGTGTTCTTTTGTTTTTGTTTTGTTTCATTTTGTTTTAGAATCCATGCATAAGTTAAACCATATGGTATTTGTATTTTTCTGTCTGACTTATTTTGGTTAGCATAATACTCTCTAGGTCCATCCATGTTGTTGCAAACGTTAAGATTTCATTCTTTTTTAATGCTGAGTTAAATGTATGTAACATCTTCTTTACCCATCTATTGATGGAAACCTAGGTTGCTTCCATATCTTGGCTATTGTAAATAATGCTGCAATGAACATAGGGGTGTATATGTCTTTTCGTACTCGTGTTTTTGTTTTCATGGGATAAATACCCAGAAGTGGAATTGCTGGGCTGTATGGTAGATCTATTTTTAGCTTTTCGAGCAATCTCCCTACCGTTTTCAATAGTTCCTGCACCAATTTGCACTCCCACCAACAGTGCACGTGGCTTCCCTTTCCTCCACATCCTCACCAACACGTTATTTGTTGACTTTTTGATGACAGCCATTCTGATTGATGTGAGGTGGTTTTGATTTGCATTTCCCTTATGACTAGTGATGTTGAGCATCTTTTCATGTGAGATGACTGTGTATTTTTAATCTGAGGAAGGGAACTTTTTAAAGTGCAGAAGTACAAAGGGTAAAATGCATTGCATCTGGCATATAGAATATGTACTCCAGATGCTGAAGCAGAGGAGAAATTTCTCTTGATGGTCTAGAGAGGGGGTGTGGCTGGGGGCAGCTGACGTTCAGTCTTATGTAATAAGGGCCTCTCCTTTTGGGAGGAGTAAACGCTCTAATTGGAGCAGACTTGTTCTCTTCCTTACACAGACCCCACTCGCTTTATTGAGACGCCCACCTGATTGTGGTGGTCTAGAACCGGACCGGCATTCCCTCTGAGGTATACTTGTATTTGATGTGAGTCTTTGACCTTCTTGAGGCTCGTTTGTTAGAGAGCGGGGGGGGGGGGGGGGGGGGGGGAAGGTAATAAAAATATCTGTCTCAAAGAACTTGTGAGGTTCAGATTCGGTGATATATGTGGAAGTGCTTTGTAAACTGTCAGATGTTAAAGAAATGTAGTGTGGTTTTATTATTTTTAGCAATAGTGGATTGCCACAAATGTTAATTAGAGTTAATTAGGGCTCATTAGGGAAGATGGGATATACTGCTGCTCAGTGACACTGGCAGACTATCCACTTTCACTCACTTCATTCATTCATTCCTTTTTCTAGTAATTACTGTATATACTAGGTCAAAGGAGCTTTCGGTTTAGAGGTGATTAATATGAATTTTCTAGGATCCCTTGAAATACAGATTTGAGGGCATGCTTGTGGAAACAAACAAGCAAGCCAACATTTATAATAAACAGGTGGGAAATGTTCTATATAGAGGTGCACTGTTCACAGATTTCTGTAGCAGCAGTAAAGCCGAGAGTGGTCTGACTCCACTGTGTGCATCCCCACGAGGCCCTTGAACTGTTTTGAAGAACCAGAAGGGGTATCCAGAAGGTGGAGGCTGTAGCCATAGTTCTGGCAACTGAATTGTTTGAGGAGCAACCATAAATTACTAGTCCAATTCTAGTCAAACTGAGTTTAGGATTAGTAATTCCAGTTTAATGCTTTAAGGTTCACCATGTACCTTTCTACCTAGGCATCTAGGCCTTTTTATCTCCCTGAATCATCGGGCTCCATTTGCTATCATGGTCTGTGAGGATCTAAGTTCTAGGTAAGCAGATATTAATTTCACTTTTTTGAAAAGAAAACGCAAGTGCTCATATCCTCCAAGTTGCCCTGGATCCTGGCAAGGGGCATACAGTTCACTTGAAAGACGTTCTCTTAAATCATTTTTTAAGGCCTGTGAGAATTTTGCTTTCCTTGGATTTATGAGATTTATAGGAAAAGCTGTGTTTATCTCCTGGAGGCAGGTACTTTCTTTTAGTTTAGTGTCATACGTAAACCATGTTAATGTAAAATTTGGAAGTTGATGAATTGGCAATAATCCGAGGGTATTATTTTTAACTTTGCCCATCTACTGCCTGGCTCTTTGCTGATGAAGGAAAAATTTTTAAACCTCTTGTGTAGAACAGGAGAAAACACAACTCTTAAGTGTTCATATAAGCAGAAATAACTCTTTTATCTATGGCTGTAAAACCTGTACTACATTTATCGCAAGTTATGTCTTTACTAATGGCCTGTGATAATTTTTTTGTTGTTGGAAGGCAAATGTCTGACATATTGTCTCATATAGTAATGTGAATGACAAGATTGGAAAAAAATCTTCATTTTGCTTTTTATGTTAGTTTTTAAATTATGACAAACACCATGGTAGAAAACAGTTATTCATATTCTGTCTGACTAAAATAAGTCATGCTTCTAATCAAATGAAAATACTTCTAATTTAAACTAACCAACATTCAGGTTAATTACCTGCCAAAGTGTATTTTCCACTGTCATTAGCACCTTTTTGCCCTCTGTGACAAATTTTTACAGAGACCTCGGTTAACTCACTAAGAGCAGTATCAACACCAGAGAAGTCGATTTTTATGAGGATATTAACAGAGATGTTAGCATCAATATAATAATGACAGTAGTTCCTGGCCCTTGTGATAATAAAGTAGACAATCAAAATCCATTGCTCTGTAACCAAGTTATAAGAGGGACTTGGTGTTTTAACCAAAATCTGAATGATATTGTCTCATTGATAAATACATGATAACAGAAGTTCTGTAAACATAAATCTTGGAGCTGCTAAGAAAATAATGTCATTCTGAAGATACCACACAAAAGTCTACTTCTGAGAGGAGGGATCACGTAGCAGTTAGTACACTTGGGATACTTGTTTTATATCCCGAGTTGGCTTGCAGCTGCTAATGGAGTTCACTGCTTCCTGCTTTGTACAGTTTTGAGTAAGATTCCCCATCATCACCCCCACCAAACAACACAACACAACACAACACAACACAACACAACACAACACAACAACGGTTAACAGCCCTCTTAGTTCTAAGAAACTGATAGATTAACCCAAGTTGCCTTAATCTCCAGGTAATACAGCTGGATAAAGGGAGGTAGTGGTGTCCAGTTATCTTTAAGGTACTGTCATCAGCACAACTCTACTTAGCCCCTTGCACAGTTTCCTTTTTGTCTTTTAAAAATGCTTGTAATGTTGGAATTGATAACCAGAGTTGTCTGTAGGAACCTGCTAAAAGTAATAATTGAAGTAATACTTGCTAAGATGTAGCTTTGCCAGACTTTGGGTGAATGGGTGAAAACGTCATGGATATCCCAGGGAGGGCATAGGATCTGAGCAAAGGAGGGGACCAGGGGCCATCTAGACCAATTTCTTACCTAGTCTAGAAGTGCATGCTGATTCATACGTTCCTGGTGCATGGTCATCTGGCCTCTGCTTGTTGACTGCAGCATTGAGTGGATCTATGGACCTGCATCATCAGCATCTCCTTGGGAGCATGTTAGAAGGGCAGAGTCTCAGGCTCTGCTCAGACTTACTGAAGAATCTGCATTTCAGCAAGATCCCCAGGTGATTCATCTACACAGTACAGTTTAACAAGTGCTAGCTTTGGACAAGCAGGAATTGGGGCAGTTGGAATTGATGGAGGGAAACTTAAATTAGGAGCTTGTGTGGTTCAGTGAAATACTGAGGGCCTGATTAAAGCAGTGGAGGGAGAAAAGTAGACAGATTAGACGTCATCCTAGGACTCAGTAGCTAATTGGCTGTTTTGGTGATAGAAGCTCAAATATGGCAAGTTTGCAGTTTGAGTGATGGGAGAATTGTAGATTCATGAAAGTAGGAAGCAAGAGGTAGTACAGGGGATATCACTAATTAATTCAGTAAAACTTGCGGACCAGGCACTAAGGAGTTGGTGATATGAGAATGAATGAAGGCGTGTCTCCTGCTCTTGGTGTTTAGAATTATTTAGCAGTTGAGGATGGATTTTACTGAGGATGAGTTTGAAATGGTAATACATGTTAAACTGAGTGTAGCCATCCATTTAACTGGTAAATGGACCTGGTTCACCACCCAGCCTCCAGATCTCAGTGGGCCTTTTTGCTTTCTATTGCTTACCATATGTGTGGTTACTCTCAGGAAGGTGATGTAAACATTATTTATTTACTTGGTTTTCTTATAAGAGCCTTTTTTTCATACTGAGAATAAATGCTGGTGCTGGTTGTGGCCATGGATAGAAGTGAAGAGGTCTGAAAAGAATGTTTATATAAAATTTATGAAACTCTCAGGATGAATGCCTTTTGAATGTGAAGGCTTTCCTATCTGGTATGTGTGTGGGGGGAAATTTACATAAACAATTATAATAAAACTTGAAGTGCCTTAATGAAGGCATTTACAGAGTGCCAAGGGAACCCAGAAGCCCAACAAACCGACTCTCCCTGGAAGTGGAATGCTTTGGAAAGGCTTCCTGGGAAGGATTCCCTATGTGAATGGGGGACTAGCATTGCATGAACTGGGCATGAATGAAAGGGCATGGTGTGTGTAGGGAATGGTGGTAGCTCTAGTGGTGAAGTGTCAGGAGATGAAACTTAGAAGGAAGTTGGATCCAGCTGATGAAAGACCTCATGTGGTAAGGACTTGATTTGATAAGCAGTGGGAGCTACTGAGCTTTTTAAAGTGGGGAGTGACATGATTAGATTTGTATTATAGGGCATTAATTGGCAGCCAGCTGGAAGATGGATGAGAAGAGGGAGGGAGCTACTAGAGATTTGGAGACTGCCCTAGAGGAGGCCTTTAATAAATATTTAAAACACTCTTAGGAGCTGGCATTCTAAAGAAAGAATGGCCTTGCCTCAAGGAGTTCAGCCTAGTAGCAGAAATAGAAATACTTGTACAGAGTACACTGCTTCTGAGGTTTGTACAATGTGGTGGTTGTACCAAACAGGGAATTAATCAGCTCTGCTCCAGTTGGGGTAGATAGATGGTTTTGAATATTTAAAAGAGTAGACCAGGCATAGTAGTGGATGGGATAGGGCATTGCTGGTAGGGGGACCGAGGGGCCCCCTAGGGTCTACATGAGGAAGATCTAGACTAGGTCCGTACAGATGAAGAACTGAGGACATATGGGAATTGTTCAGAGTGTGGAGTTCCCGGGTCTTACTGAATGATGACATGTTGGGGGAGAGGGTGTAGTTCAGGGTTTACTGTTCACTCCTGAGTATGTCTTCCATGTCATATGTAGTGTGAACAAGACTGACAGTGTTTTGATGTCGGGATGACTTGGAGGTCTCTAGTTTGGTTGACTGTTATCACATGAGCCAACAGGCAGAATACAGGCATTGGCTTTAGGATGAGGGGAGAGATGGTGAATATATTTTGGATGTGTTAAAGTTAAGGTGCCTGAAGGACATCCAGGTATGTCTGAAGAGCTCGGGGATCATCTAGGTTAGGTAGTAGTTGAAGTCTTTTGGTGGAATGAAATTGCTAGAGTGGGTGGAGTGAAGAGAGGGCTCTGAGGAATGCCTGTATTTAAAAAGTGGTAATAGATTATGATGAGTGAAAGAAGTCAGATATAAAAGAGATATACTCTTTGACTATATTCATATAAAGGTCAGTTAACAGGCAAAACTAATTTTTGGTGATCATAATAGTTGTTACTTTTCAATAAATGAGAAGGGGTTTGAGCCATCTGCTGTTGATAATATTCTTTGTAGTTTTCTGGGCCTCAGTTTCCTGGGTATATACATATATGAAAACTTATTGCATGCACCCTTATGGTTTGTGTGTTTTATTGGATGTAAGTTATACTTCAGTAGAAAGAAGGGAAGTGGTTCTGAAGAACCTTGAACATTGTTTCTATCCTGAAGGGAAAGAGAGAGGCTAAGGATGACAGATGAATGGAGAGAGAAAAATAAAGGAAAGTTTTGGAAGAAATTAGAGGAGGTGGAATCATGAACACCCATGAAGGAGTGTTCTTTGGGTGGGAAGAGGGGCATCTGTTTCTTTGAGGCAACATGTTGGAAGGCTGGATAGAGATAAAGATTCATTTAAGTGACAGTTCATGAAGTTGAGTCTCAATTTTCTTAGTGAATTGGAAGGTAAGGAAAAGCTAAGTCTCAATATTTATTGTAATGTGCATTTTCTTGAGTGAACCAACGAACTAATCATAGTTTGTATCCTCTTTGGGGAATTTACGACTGATTTCAACCTTTGCTGAATTTTCTGTAAGGTGATCCTATCTTCGACTGTTCTAAACAGCTTTCTGCATTGGACAGGGAGGGTGATAGTAAACTGGAGGTGGAGAAATGATTGTCAAACTCTGGGAAGGTTTGTTTTGCAGTTTTTTTTAGGGAGGAAGGGAGTAGGGAGAGAGAGACAGGGAGAGACAGAAACAGAGAGAGAGAAACAGAAACATCCATGTGAGAGAGAAACATCGATGATTGCCTTCTGTATGCTTCTGACTGGGGATCGAACCTGCAACCCAGGTATGTGTCCTAACCAGGAATACAACCGGCAACCTTTCAGTGCACAGGATGACAGTCAACCAACTGAGCCACTCTCGCAGGGCATGTTTTGCAGTTTTGATAATAGGGTTTGGGTTCCCTTTTCCCAGTCTCTAATTGTCTGGTTGTTTTTTGGGGGTTGGGGGGCAGTAGGTGCGGAGACATGATTGTCAAAAAACCTTTGGAAAAATTGCAACTAACAAATGACAAAGCTGGGATTGTACCTTCCATTATATCCTGTTTCCCTGCTTATAAAATCACTTGTGGAGTAATAAAACTTCTGAGATAGTTTGATTTTTTTTTTTCCTCCTCGTGACCTATTGATTATACTTGCAGAGATAAGACCTGGTTCTGAAAAACTGGTTTCCATTCCTAGATTGTCAAAGTGACTTGTTGCTTGAATCTATTTATAAAATGAGCGTGAAAACATGATAAATTGTAAGTTTAGATCGATATAAATCAGGTTGTATAGGGGACAGTTTATTGTTAAATAATAAACACTGTTAAGAAACCATGTTAAACTTATTATTCTTCCTCTTAATTGTAGTAAGCATTACATTTCTGTTTTGTGCTCATTCCAGGGCGAGATGCTGAGATTTCAAATTGTGATTATGGAAACAAATGAAAAACTAGCAGTTGGGTTGCTCTTGAGACTATAGTTACCCAAATATTTCCTGAGGTATCTAGATCATCTTGTTATTTTATATTCCAGTTGCAAAGTTGTTTTCTGTAAATTTTTTATAAAGATGTTTTGGGGAATAGGGTAGAAACTTTTTTTAAAAAATTTATTTTAAATATATCTTTATTGATTTCAGAGAGAGGAAAGGAGATGGAGAGAGAGATATAGAAACATCAATGAGAGTCATTGATTGGCAGCAGCCCACAACCCGGGCATGTGCCCTGACCGGGAATGGAACCCTAATCACCTGGATTCAGGGTCAACGCTCAACCGCTGAGCCACGCCCGGCCGGGCGGGTAGAAACTCTTGGAAAAGAACCATAATTGTTAATTCTTCATTGATCAAGCATGTTGAGTTGCCAAACAGCAGTTGCTTTGACTTGGAGATCCTGGTGGGACGGCAGTAGAATTGTTTTTATGTTTTTGTTGTTGCTTTACTTGCTTAGGAACTTCATATTTATTGGGCAAACAGTTGGCACAAAATTTTGTTTATGTTCAAAGTCACTGATCATTGTAACAGAAACTGTTTTTATATGGGATACTGTCTCTTTTTTCTTCTTGTTTCTCATCTACTGAGTCAATTCAAACAGTTGTGAAGTGTTTGCTTCCCAAGGTGTAAGGTACTTTGAAGGTTGGGGGGAAAGATGACTCAGACAGATCTGTGTTTCAGAAGCTTAAGCCAAATTGCAGAAGGACACAGATGATCAGAGAATAGAGCAGAGAGGACGGTACAGGGAGAGTTCTCCCTACTTTTTTTAACAGAGTTCTGGAACCTTGTGCCTACTACATGCCAGTCTTGAACAAGACAGACAGGGTCCCTGATGACTTCACAGCAGGGAGAAGACTTGTCAAACACAATTATATAATCATTTAATTGTAATTATAATGTGTGCCACTAAGGAAAAAACAATATATTATATATATACATTTATACATATATGTGTGTATACATATACATATACATATACATATACATATACATATACATATACATATACATATACATATACATATATATATATATAAAAAACAGTGAATCCTTGTTGTTTAAGCTGAGACCTGAGGGATAAATAGTGGGTCTGGGGGATTGGGGTAGAGGGTACATGGAAGAGTGTTCCAGTTGGGGGAACAGTATGTGTGAAGACCCTGAGGTGAGGAGCCCAGCATGTTTATGGACCCACAGGAAGGACCACTGTGAGCGCAGTGTAGTGAATGAAAGAGAGAGCATCGTGAAGCCCGGCTGGAGAAATAGCGATGGGTGTGCGTGGCGTGCGTGTGGTCTGAAGCCACATTCTCTTATGTTTAGAGTGCTTTGGTCACCATTGTTTTTTTCTCCCTTAAATTACATACAGAATAGGTGGATCTGCACTTTAGGTGATATCTGGCTGCAAGGGCCTAATATTGCCTCAGTTAGGGTTTTGGAAATGATTTTAAGAATAATAGGAAACTATTCCATTGAGTTGTCAAACGTCATTTAGATTTGTCTCTTTCAAGGCCAGGTGCCATGACTGTCATTTTCAAACTTCCTTTCATCTTATCAGTAGGAGGGGTACAGGGAGGGTAACAGTAACTCATCTCTTCTATATTTGCTAAGCCTTCTATTCCAAACACACTAAGAACAGCAGCTTTTCTGTCCTTCCTGCGTCCACTCCCTGTATGGGCCTTCATCTCTCTAGCATTCCCCAGCCATCTAGCTCCTTACCCAGCCGCAGCTGCTCTGCACTGGCAACCCAAGATGCTCCCAGATTACATAGGTCATAGTTGGATAATAAAGGCACAGCCTTTTTAAATGGCCTCATGTTATTTTTTACAGAAAGCATTATTTTACCCTCTTTTGCCCCACCCCAGCTGCTCATTTTCCCTTTCTTATAAAAGAAAGATTAGTACCTCTCGTTGAACGAGTATCTAAATATTCCCTGTAGTACATCCCAGCTCTCCCTAACTCACCCCAGCAATAATAAGCTGTGCTGAACATCAAGCATGTTTGATTGAGGAAATTAAAAAAAGACCAGTTCGGTGTGTTCTCTTGGCACTTTTGCAGCCGACTTTCATTTTAATGAAGTCGGAATGCAGCATTACAGTTTTTATATCCTGTTAGGGAGACATTCAGTGAGATTATACCTAGTTAGGATATCTTCCTTTGTACACTTTTTATCCATAAACAAGAGAGGTTCCAGGGCCATTTGTGCACAAAGTCAATTATTTTTCAATTGAGGGCAGTTTAATTTGTTTCTCTATAGTCACTGTTGAAGCGATTGCTCTGATTGCTCTCTGCTCTCCCTTCTCCCTCTCTTGGTCTTTTATTGTTTGAGTCATTTTCTTGGATGAGATCAAGTGATAGTAAACAGGAAAGAGATAGAGAGTTTTTATTGTAGGATTTGCTTAAGTGGAAACTTTAAAAACATTTTAAAAAGTAGACAAAATAGCATCACGAACTCCCGTGTACTCATTGCCCAGCATCAACAATTCCCTATTCTCGGCCAGTCCTGTTTTATTTCGAGCCATTTCTTCTGCCTAGATTACTTTGAAGCAGATCCTTGACAGCTTACCATTTTATCTATAAATTTCTCTAAACTTAAAGTATCTCTAAAACATAAGCATTCTTTTTTTTCAAAAACAACCATCATGACATCATTATTTTGTTTAAAGAAAATGACACTAATTCTTATTTTTCAACAAATATCTAGTCAGTGTGCAAATTTCCAATCGTCTTTAAATTTGTAGTTTGACTTATGATGCAGATGTGGTCCATACCTTGTGACTGGTTTTTCTGTCTTCTAAATTTTTTAAATTTTAAGTTCCCCCTTTTCTTCCCTTCCCTTCCCCCCTTTCCATTTCTGCGCTCACCCTTCCCCTCTCTTTCCCTGGCAATTTATTTGTTGAATAAAACAGATGATTTGTTCTGTAGGGTTTCCTACAGTCTGGATTTTTTGTGACTATAACCCTGTGGTGTTAACAGTACATTGAAAGTTTGGGTATATTCTTTTGGAATTTCTTTTTCTTTGGAGTTTTGCTTAACTTTCACTATCTTGATCGAGAGATTGGATCATCTTTTGGAGGACTTGGAACAGAGGTCTGGAACTAGTACCCATGTGCCACATGTGGTGGCTCACAGACCTGTTTTGTTTTGTGGACACCTTTTGAAATATTTTAAAATTAATTGCCATCAGTTAAACATTGTCAAGTTTCCTGTAAAAAAAATCAAGATTTCTGTTCCTTTTTCTCTTCTCTTCTTCTTCTTTTTTTTTTTTTTTAAATCAGAAGATCTGGACATACTGGGATTCTGTGGTGATGCCCACAGGCTTAGCTAATGCGTGGTGCCTGTCCTTTCCAGGTTACCCCAACGCGTCGCTCCTGTGGATTTGCTGCCTGGTCCCAAAGGGTTGATGGGTTTGTCAGCCCTGACTAAGAGCAACAAAAATTACTTTTATATCTGTGTGGTGTCACTTAAATGTTATGCATGAGAGTTTACTTCTTATTTTCTGGTACATCTTTTATTCCAAGCTGGTGTTTGTTCTGCTGTTTGACAATTGACGTTTATTCATATAAAGGTCTGAGTGCCAGCTGATGTTCCTGTGCTTTGTATCTATCATAAGATTTATTCAGTGCATTTCAATGGAATCTATCAAGGAGTACAACTCGAAGGTACCTCTGAATTTGACCTCTAGGTAGAAATAATTTATACTTCTTAAGAAGGGTGGGTTAAATTATTATATCTTGCCAACTTCCTTCTGAAATGTTTGTCTAAGAGTAAGAACAACATCCTCTCAAGCAGAGAAATGGGGAGCCTGTAGGGAGAGTCATCTGGCCTTGTTAGTGCAGTCCAGCTCCTTGGGAAAGGCTTTCATTTGTATGCTGCCTAATTATACTGTAAAATAAAAGACTGAATATATTAAGTTGCCAGGCCCTTTGTGTAGCTCCTGAATTCCTTTAATTTAGTGGCTGCATAGAAGCTTTATTCAGAGCATTCAGAGTCCTGTGCTATCTTTCCTGTCTAGATGCCAGGTCCTATTCATGGTGTTCTCCCTGCAGGAAGTTCTCACATTCATTTGGGGGTGGATCAAGGGGGGAGGGGAAAACTGGAGGGGGAGGGGACTGTGTCAACGCCCCCCCCTCCATTTCCTGCTCTGTTCCTCCTTAAAAACAAAACAAAACCCCAAACAAAATGCAAACTCAAGAAGATAACTCTAAAAAAATTCTCAAGTGACTCAGCGGATTGCTAACTGGTGGAAAAATCACAGAAAAGTTGTGTCTGCCTCTGGTATCTAATCTCAAATAGTACTAAAACACCCAGAAACAGCATTTCAGGTCAGATGAGGGTAGGAGGCATTGGAAAATAGATGGTAATGTGTGCCAAAGGAGTTATTTCTTTTAACAGAATGTATTTTAAAGGACTCATTTTTTGGGGGGGGGGGGCAAGGAATAGTTCTTCCAGTTGTATTAGCAGTCAGGTTGGGAGTTGACAGAGAAGCAGGAGTTGAAGTGAACATCTTAAACAGGGGAGTATAAAGAGGGCAAGGAATGCTTTTTATCCCTTCTTCCCACAGAGTTTTTATTATTTTAGGTCTGATTTTGAATGTGACTTTTTTTTTTTTTTTTTAAACCAGTAGATGCTGAATTGTGCTTATGTTTCCAACTTTTTTCATAGGTATGCCTATAAAGAAGGGGACCAGAATGATTTGAGTTTTGTTTTGTTTTGTTTTGAGAGGCTGATGGTGGTGGAAAATAAAGGAATGATGCATACAGGTGGCCTCTTGAGAATAAATAAATAGTGCACCAGTTTTGAATTGCTAGGATGTTGTCCTTGTTAATGGTAGTTCTGTAACCCCAGGAAAGTTCAATCTTGTTGAGTTTTGTTTGCCTAGAAATCTTGGTAAGTGAAATGGAGAAGTTCTCAGGCGTTGATCAAGGTTAGATTCAATTGTTGTTACATATTTTGCAGCTTTTTCAGGACTTTGGGTATGTAGTATTTTAATTTTCTGATCTGTTATTGTCTCAGTTGATTCTTTTTGAAGTTGGCCATGCGATTAAAAAAAAAAATAAAATCAAACAATCCCTCATGTTTGTAAAATCTTTCATAGAAAACAGGAGTGAATAATTGGATGAACACTAAAGGAAAGTGAAGAATGTCCTTGTACTGTAAAGTAAATCTTCAAAAATTATAATTACAGAAAACACTAGCTATTTAAGGAATATGACAGGAAGACTTTCTGACATGTGGAGTCCTTGACTGGATGCATAGGAAACCAAGTAATAGAATGGGATGAAGACAACGGGATACTCAATAGTTTTCATGGAGAGAAGTAAGCAGAAGTTTTGTTTTGGTTTCTGGTGAAGTGGGAATGGTAATGTGTTGTAACCTCTTATTACATTTAAGCCTATAATTAGGTAAAGTTGTCCTTTTCACTATGAAAAGCCTATAGCAGAAATGTTTCTAGTTAAATTTGAAATAAATGTTGCACCAGAGAGTGTCCAGCATATTACTAAATAGGATTAAATTAATTTACAAAAGAGAAACCTATTCCCAAGCATTTTTGTTTTCATGCCTTGGGAAAATAATTTCCGAGATAAAACTGTAATGTTTAAATTAGCCTCCCCCTTTTTTGCATTACCTTTTTCTTTACTGTTAGTTATATATGCTAGTAAGTGTTATGATTAATGAGAAACTAGATCTCAGCTAATACGTAACGTATATCCTTTATAGCTCTTCATGGAGTGATGTTTTTCTGGTAGGATGTGTGCTTGTATGAATGACAGCGCCTAATTTTCAGATCGCACCCTCATAAAGTATGGTTTTCCTAGTACTAGTCAGTGGAGTGGGCACTGGACTACTAATGCTTCCTGTTGGCTTTCCAGTCTGATGATGATGGATGGGCCGTGGGGCCAGAAGCCCTGCCTGCCTTATCCACTCTTGTATCCTCGATGCCTGGTGTAGGCACTCCACACGAAGGAATGGTGATGTTCTTACGCTCATTTTTACTCACCGTTTGTTTTAAATCTAGTGAAATTAAACTAAAGCTTAATGGTAAAAATTAAAAACAAACTTTTATCGTTAAACTTAAGTTGTCTTGCTAAGAGATTTTGCATGAGACCCTTGCTTCTAAAGACACCTACAATTCAGTTTAAATTGTTAAGAACCTGTGAGCCTGGCACTTGGGGAGACAGAAGTGAAAGAGAAAATGGCCTCTTCCATTTTGAGTGGAATGTTTTCATATTAATTCCAGGATTTTTGAAAAAGATTTATTTCACTGATGTAATTTTCATCACAATGAATTAAATTATTCAATTTCAAATGTAAAATGGGAATATTTTGTCATTTCCAGGAATAATTGTCTAGAACAGTGGTCCTCAACCAGGGTCCAGTTTGACTCCCAGGGGACATTTGACAGTGTCTGGAGATGTATTGGTTGCCATGACTTGGTGGGCGAGGGTGGGAGTGGTAACTACTGGCATCTAGGAAGAGAGGTTGGGGATGCTGCCAAACATCCTATAATGCACAGGACAGCCCCCACAGCAAGGAATGATCTGGCTCTAATATGTCAGTACTGCTGAAGTTCAAAAGCCCTCATCTAGAAAATGCCTAAGTAGTGAAAATGAAGGTCTTTGATTTAATAGTGATCTAATCCCTTAGAATATACCTGCCTGCTAAGAACTTTAAAGGTAGAGGCTCTTATGGGAAGAACACTAAGATTCCCAAGACTTAATTTTTTAATTTTTTTTGGAAAAATAGTGCCATGTGAGGTACTTACATTAAACTAAACAACCTGCAGAGCTGGAGCCTGTTTTTCTTAGTTTCTCGTACACATAGGTACTGTCCGTGATGTTCCAGGTGTTGTCAGGCACTACGGAGAGGATACAGACTGTAAAAGACTGGGCCGTGCTGCTCCAGACCTCCCGCTGACAGCGCATGGTGCCCGGGCTGTAAGAGGTGTACGTGCCAGGTGCTGTGGGAGCACACAGGAGGGCGCATTACCCAGTCTGGCATGAACTTAAACTAAGGGAGAGATGTGAAGTTAAACTTCGAGAGGGTGTCCTGAAGATAGTGGGATTTTGCCAGATGAAGGGAGTGCAGAGGGAGTGCGGACACCAGCATCATTTTGGGTGGAGGGGAAAACTCATACAGTGGCCCTGAGACATTGAAAGCCTGTGTGGATTTTGGGAAGGGTGCTCAGTGTTGTGTCAGTGGAATGAAGACCGCGTGGGAGGGAATGGAAAGAGATGAGGCTGGGGTCTGTTTGGCAGAAGTAGGATAAGGACTCTGTCTGCCAGACTGTGGAGAGCGTGGACTTTATTTTGTAGGCATGGGGAAACCTGGTAGGTGGGTATTCATTTTTGAAACATTAGGACAGTGTGAGAGGGACAGAAGCAAGGAGACCAACCAGCTAGAAGGCTGGCTGTTTAAGTTCACTGGAGAGAGGAGGCAGTGGGGATGGAGAGAGGGGACAGAGGTGATCAAGAGCACAACTGCTTAGAGAAAGAACCTTCTATGGGTTTTGGTGAAGATAGGACAAGAGCTTAAGAGAAAAGACCAAAGAAAATGGAAACTGAATTCTAGTTCCTGTGGAAGTGAAGAATATAAAAGAAGCAGTTTGCGGGAGGGGGGGCGGTGAAGGGGGGGATGAGGGGAGTGCCTGGTTTAAGATGCCTGTTTCCACTTAAAGCTGAGGCCCAGAAAGGTCAGGAATCTTACTCAGCACCATGCAGGTAGGTGTGAGGCAGGGTAGGCATACAACTCTGGTCTTTTCTCCGAATATGCTGCTGAGTATGTCTTGAAGGGCTGTGCGCTGCTCAGCAGCAGGGGCGCCAGTCACAGGCATGAGGACATAAACGCTAGAGCTGGGCCGTTCCAGCAGTGCTGCCTCCTTATGCCTAAAGCAGAAGAGGTATAGATATGTTCAACAAAATTACAGTAAAAGACTCTTTCATTTAATCCTTTACAGTATCACATTCAGGTGGGTGTAATTAAAGAAACTGAGATCTTAGAGGAGTCAGTGGGTTCCATTTTGGATATGTTGAGCTTGTTGACCATAATAGTATATTTGGAGTCGATCTCTTACTGAAGAAGAGAAAATACATCATTAGGGACTAGACTACATATTTTATCATTTTAACTGGTCCATAGAGATATTATTTTGGATTAAGGAAGAACCTCTTAGCAGATTTACTCTCAGATGAAGGAAGGTTTGTTTTATGGTAGAAGCTCTCTTAATTGACCTCACTGTCTACTCCCTGTAACACTGTCTCTCGAGAGTGTTCGAGGCGGGGAGGCTATTTTCTGGTATTCCTGTATAGTCCTCCCTCACCAGTTGAGTTGAATGTTATATTGGTTCTATCTTCAAAATACATCCAGGATTTGGCTTATCTCCACTGCCAACTCCTCAGTTCAAGTCGCATCATGTCTCTCCTGGATTTTTTATTACCATAGCCTCTTAACATCCTCTCTCCCTGCTCCCTCCCAACCAGAATGATCCTGATAAAATCAGAGTCAGATCATGTCACTCTTCCAAACCCCTTCAGTGGTTTCTCTCCCTGAATAAAAGCCAGAGCCTTTACTCTTGATTCCTAGAGCAGTGCTTGGCTTGTAGTGGGCACTCAACATTTGTTGAACAAATGAACGGCTCCCACTTTAAAGAAACAGAAACTGAATGTTTTAGAGAATGCATTATAAATGTGGTTTATGCAAGAACCATGAGCTCATACTTGGCTCTGCATCAAAAGATTGATAAATGAATACACATTTATGTTTTATGTTAAAATGCAATTGTTTAAGGTATTTATGTTCACATTATTCTAAACGTTTTATTATTTTAATAGACTTTTTTTCTATTCTGAATCCACTGAGTCTATATAAGTCATATAAGAAGATTTTTACAATATGGTATTTATGGAGCATTTGATTAGAGGAAAATAACAGAGGGCTTGTTCTAATAATAGTAATTATAATAACTATCATTTATTGAACCCATGCAGTGTCCTATAGGCTGCATAAGCACTTGGCATGCGTTGCTCGCGTCTGGTCCTGTTCCCTGACAGATGTCTGAGTCCTCTCCTCACTGCCACTCACTATTGGATTGGTTCTCTATCAGGAAACATGCATAGCTGCATCCAGGTGCCCTGCGAGGTTACTGATTGCAGCATAAACATTGAAACGAGACCTGCCTTACCTGTGTTACAGACTCTCTGGATGAACTTCACCTTAGGTTATGACATGGTGTGACTGTTATTTATATACCTTCCAAACAATTAGATAAATGAAAGAGGAGTTTCCTCAACATAATGACTTTAAAAGTTCGGCTTTTTTTCTCTCTGCAACTTTGTTTAGAGAAATTGACTGTTTTGTAAAAATGGGCCCAAGAAGAAGACACTGCGGTGATTTTTGACTATGGGATTGAGGCTTTTTCTTCTTGAAGTCAGCTCTTTTGGAGTTAGGTTAATTTCTGTGAGCTCTCACGTACACCTGATTCCCAATGAGGGCTGTGTGGTAGAAGCTTTTTGTTAGTCATGTAACTAGCCCTTCAGCCTGTGGGTCCTACCCCTCCTGCCCTAACCCCTGCAGCTGCTCGTCTAACCTTTTCTAGGGGAGAGCGTGCCCATTGTGCTCTGCCTCAGATACAGCCTCCCACTTGTGCCCGAGTGGCTTGCTCAGCTGCTCCTGCTCTGCTGTGGAATTCCTTTCATCCCTGTGCAACAGGCATTCTCCATCGCTCTGGCAGACCAGAGCCAGGCGGTTGTCCTTGGGTCTAAGTGTTGGGGTAGCAATAGGGTATGTCTGTGCATGCAGGAATTTGTGCATGGTTCTGTCTGCAAGTTTGGCCACTCCTAGAGGTGTGGAGGCTGCTGCCTCCATACTTTTGTATCGTGAGCTGTTTTTATGCTAGATGTTGGTGTACAATGGCCATCAAAGAAGGCTTTGGGAAGAGGGATGAGTAAATTGAGTTTTGCAGTGATGCTGAGTGAGGGGCATGGTGCTTCAGGGGGGTAATGGTAGCATGAACTAATAGGTGTCTGAGAAACCTTTGACTACTTGGTTGGGATGGACAGTGTCAAAAATAGGGCCCTCCTGACAAATGTCAGAAGGCAGGGCGGCTCCACTATTGTGTCCAAGGATAAGGGAAGTTACCAGTTCCCCTCTAATTTGTTGTAAGGGTAACTTAATGACATATGCAATGTACTATAACAGCATTGTGAAGTAACTGATGTAGTCCATTGAGCTAGTCATTCTGTTTTGTAGGCTGTAGACGTTTTGACAGTTTTTTGTTGCCCTCTCAATAGATAGTCATCATTATAACCCTTTGATTCTGTGTGGATATGGAAAAGTTAAAAAGTATTTCACTTTGTCACTAGCTAGAATGTCCAGAATCCGATCCAGTCATGCTTTGTCAGCCTGTGGGCCCATTCTTTCCCTTTCTTCAGGTTCTCATAGCACCAGTCTTTTCATAAATAACTCCTTTCTGTGGGGAATGAAGAGGGAACCATTTAGATAGGGAAATGCTTTATATTGTGCTAGTAAGATAATTTGTAACTACTTTTGTCTGTTTGAACTGGGCATTTACTACTGGGGGTTTCTTAGAAGGTATTCTTTCTTCAGGTGCAATCTTCTCTTATTTTTCCTTAGCAAATTCTTTCCCACCTCCATTTATTTACATCTGGGTAGGACAAACAGAAACATGATGTATGAGAATGTATTTTTCCTTATATTTGTGTTAGAAACTCGGATTAATGTTTTCATTTGTTTTTATTATTTAATGAAGTGTGGGGGTGAGGGGGAATCTGAACACCCTTGTTACTCAGGGATCCAGGCTGATGGAGCAAACACTGTCTTGAGTGTTGCTAATTGCCATGCCAAAGGGAAAGAGAGCAATCGAGGGGGCTTCAGCTCATGCAGCTGAAGTGATGTGATCCCACCTGACCACGAGGGAGTCCTTTCTGTTTCAGTTCTGCCATCCTTGACCTGGACGGAGCTTTGCTCTCAGGCAGGCTTCCCTCTTGGTCAGAAGGTACTTTAGCAGGTCCACGTAGCACTTCCAGAAATGATGATAGAGAGCAAAAGGGCATAAGAAGAAATGGGTATTTTTTCTTAGGAAATTTTTCCCAGAAGCCCCCATTAGGTTTCTCCTGTTTTGCTGGGAAGAATTGTCACATGCCCATTCTAAGCCAGGCACCACAGTTGGTTTAGAGACCACAGTCTGCTTGTTGGAGCTAGGAGTAGGGTCTACCTCCTCCTGAAGCACATGGCTGTAGGCAGGAGAGGTGGATACCTAAAATTAAGACTGGGGCCCTAGCCAAGGTGGCTCAGTTGGTTGGGCATTGTCTGTGCACTGAAGAGTTGCTAGTTCTGTTCCAAGTCAGGGTACATGCCTGGGTTGGGGGCTTGATCCCTGGTTGGGGCAGCAGGGGGGAAGGGCAATGGGGAGGCAGCTGATCGATGGTTTCCTCTCACACTGATGTTTCTCTCTCACTCTCCCTCTCTCTTCCTCTCCCTCTAAAAAAATAAAAAATCTTTAAAAAGTTTTAAGACTGGGAATGTAGGATGAGCCTTCTTCAGCATCAGCCACACGCTTTGCAGCATGTATATGTATGGTTGAAGCTTTTGTCTCTGGAGGTGATGAGAGAGATTCATTTCTTACGGTGTCAGATGGTACATAAAAAGGAGACTTAAGTGGACAAGGGGTAACCCTAACTTTAAAACCTCTTTTTCAGACAGCTCAGCAGATAGAGAATATGATTGTGATTACGAAGGTCAACATCATACACACAGCACTGCCGTAGGTGCCAGGTACTGCATTAGAGGAGAGGCCAGGCCTGAATGTGTCACCTGTCACTAGTTAATAGAACTTCTACCTAAACAAACAGAAACCTATCTGAAGCAAACCGGAAATGGGCTATTGCTTCTAGCATCTCCTAAACAGCTCAGGTTTTACTTGGATGAGAAAACAACTCTGGCGAGAATTTAGTTTTTATTTCATTTCTTGCTTTCTAGTAGAGATGCACTAATAATATTATAATGATTTGTCCTGCTGTGCTTCAAATCCAGCTTGGTGTGTCTTTGAGGTCTTAAAAAAGGTGTGCTCCATGTTCTCCTTATCTCTAGTGCAGGCGAGACTGGTGATATGTCTGCCCATTTGTATGGAGTGGCCCCATTTTAACTTCTGAAACCCTGTTTCTTTCTGTTCTCACAGAGTTGAGCTTCCCTCTTCCATCTAGCACCTGAGGTACCTGGAAAGGGTACTATCCCTAAAACCGGCAGTGTGCTGGTGGAGATGTGCTCTTTCTCTCTGTAGCTTTATCTTTTTTGTTTTTCTTTCTAATTCTTTAGCAGGACTACTGGGGCCAGCCCCACAGTTTGTGTGCTGGCAGAGAATACCCGATTGCCTTGGCACTTGCCCTGGGCCCCAGCTTTGCTGTTAGCTTTCAGCCCTCTTCCCTGGCTTGCTCTTTCACCTGCTTACAGACCTGTGGGAGCAGATCAGCCTCTCAGTACTTTCTGCAGGAACCTTTTCATCTTGCCTATTTGGCTCTGGACCCTTAAGGTATTTTTTTTTCTTTTTCTTTTTAATGATCAAGGCCTTTTTCATTTGTGTGTTTAGGGTTTGAAAGAAATGTGTTTGATTAGTTTTCATCTGTGAAAGTTTCATATTATGGACACTTATAAATAAAACCTCAGAGATTACAGAATGGTAGAGACAGCTCACATTGCGACCCCGTGAGCTGGTTTCCACATGTGTAAAATGCCTTTTTCTTCAAGTACTTGAAAAATATTCTACAAATTTAAAGTAACAGTCTGTTATTATTATCAGAAAATTAGAAATCACTTCTTCTTATTCAAAGAAAATGCATTATGCTTTGGATGGTAAAATTACTTGATTGTGGTGGTGAACTTTTTTTTTTTTCTCCCCATTAGTGTATGTTTACCAAAGTAAGTCATACCCTTGGCATCCAGGTATTCATAACATAGTTTAAAAAAAAAAGACAAAATGGAAGGTCTTCTTCAGGGCCAATAAACTGACATCTCGAAGGTGAGGAAATGGGCACAGGGAGGTAAGGTAACTCGGTCAAGGTTATGCACCCCTGTGCTCGACCCTGCTGTCGATAATCAGTCGCTTCATCTTTTCCATTAGCTTTTTTTTTTTTTTGTTCTTTACTCTTTTGGTACAGTTTATATCCTGTTTAAAAAAGTGAGAGGGAGGTCAGAACTATATATTCTACATTTTTATTCTTTTAGGCAAGTGACCATTAGAACTTTTTTAAAAAAAATATAAACCCAAAGCAAAACCCTTATGCCACAGTATATTTTGGGATATTTACAGAAGCCCATAATTACCAAACAAAGAAAAAAATCTATTTTCTTTTTGCTGAGGTACGGAGCCTATGGCATCTTTCTAGGTGTTATTTAGTGACTTGGCCTAAGACAGGCGTGAAACATCTTACTAAGTTTATTATTTTCCTCAGTAAACCCATTGCAGAAAAGAAAATTTTGGTTAATGACCACACTTGCATTTTGCGTGTAAAAGCCCTAGAACTATTTCTTTAAGAGTTTAAAAAAAAAAAAAATCTCTCCATCTCTGAAAATTCTTGCCTTTTAAGGGTAATGAAATCTTATTAGTTTTACATGAAACAGAATGCAAATTAATTTCTTTTCACATGGTTCTTTCAGTGATGGGAGGGAGTATTGTGAGGTGAAGTCCTTGTGGAGAATAGAGGCTCTTGTTGAATCCAAATCTTTCTAAACCAAGAAAAAGGAAAATTTTTGTGTCTGATAACCTATGTAATGTTTATAGAACTACAGTGTTTGAGTTAAAAACAGGATTTATATGGAAATGTTTGATGATTACATTTGTGAGTCTACTTTGTGGGAAATAGAGGGAGAGAATAGTCCTTCAAATAATTTAGAGCTACTATTTAAAAATCACATAAATAGGATAGAAAGTGATTTAGTAGATGTGGTAGGGCCCACCCACATCAGGGGTCTGAGTGTTTGCAACGCTGTGGAGCATATCAGGTGGCCATGCTGGTCAGTGAGAAGATTGCCATAGAAGCACAGGTAAAAAGAATTGTCTTGAGACTGCAAGTAAAGTTTGGAGAAATGTTTCCTTTGAAAGCTTAAAAAAATCGCCATTCACTTGTCAAATGAAAACACTTTTCACTCTTAGGCCACTTTCTACTTTCTGAGAGTCTGTTGTGTTTGCAGCTGGAATGTTTTAAATTTATTCACAAGCATATTTCTTTGACGATGCAACAGATTGAGAATACATAGAGAGATGGGAAGAAGAGTTAGCTATCCTGGGTATGTTCTCATTTTTATCTTCATCTTAATATTTGTTAAAATCTCTTGAGCATATGAAAACTTTCTGTTTTAATTTCAAGATATTGATTGAAATATAACACACTGATATGCTTATTTTCCCTTGGTTAGTCTTTGTTGGCTGAGATCGAGAACTGATCAAACACTACCAATTCTGCCCTTGGTTGGCAAAGCCACAGTGTAGTGTACTGGTTTTGGAGATCAGTTTCTTTCACCCTTATATGTGGACCTCATTGATCATTGTTGGTTACTGGGTCTTTTATGGCTTTTACCCCCATTTACTTCTTTATAAATCCCAGAACTACTTTCCTTTTGGAATCTACAGGAAGAATGGGTTGAACTCTAGTGATTTTCCCATTTTGGTTTTAAAAAATGAACCACTTCAGGTACATGTGTTCAAAGCGAACAGCCTTCAAAATAGTAAAATAATTGGGAAATACCTGAATTTAATTAAGAATTTCTCTACTCCCCCCTTTTTTTTCTCATTTAGCAATTTCTTTAATAAACAGTCCACCTTTCTAAAATTCTTTTTTTTTTTTTAAATATATCTTTATTGATTTCAGAGAGAGGAAAGGAGAGGGAGAGAGAGAGATAGAAACATCAGTGATGAGAGAGTCATTGATCGAACCTGCAACCTGGGCATGTGCCCTGACCGGGAATCGAACCCCGATCGCCTGGATCCTAGGTCGACACTCAACCGCTGAGCCACGCCTGGCTGGGCAGCCCACCTTTCGATATTAGTTTTTCCTACTTGCATGGGTTTGGTAGAAAGCAAATTGATGACCTTGAGATAGTAGTAGGTCTAAGGGATAACTAGATTGTCATGTCTTTACTGTCTTCGAGGAGGTAATGGGGCAATAAGAATATGTTCGATTCTTAAATTCCTTTAACGGCCTGCATATTCTTTACTATTCAGCTTTAGTAAACATGGTTTTTGAACTAGTATGTGAAGAAGCTATCTCTGTGCCTTGTTTTGAATGGTATTTTCTGCTTCATTTTGATTTTCAACACCAATGGGATATGGTGCTCTTCCTAAAAAAAACTGTTCCCATTTGGGAATATATTCTACTGATGCCCAGTAAAGAGTCTTAAGAGAAACCACCTCAGGGGGTGGAAGGGGGTGATTCCGGGTCTACAGAGACTTTTCTGCGGCTTCTATATCCTTTAAAAGGCTAAGGTTCCTTTTAAAAGCAGTCTCAGTTGCTAGAATCTGAGATACCTTTTTTTTGTTTTGATCTCCAAATTTACTCTTTATTTGTTGAAATAAGTTTAATCTTTATGATACTATTTCTTCATGTTTTTTAGAAAGGTGAATTCTTGAGCCATCAAGGAAGTCATCTTTAGTTAAATCTGCCTTATAAGCTTTCTGCTTGGCTGAAGAGCCTGGACCAGTACGGACAGAGGTCTCGGGAAGTGCTCTGAAGGACTTGGGGCCTGAAGGCCAATCATCTGATTGGGTACAGAGATTGAGGATGCCCAGCCCTGGCCATTCTCTGACCTCTTCCAGGAAAGCTCTCTACCCTTTATGATGTTTTCACCCAGCCTGGTAATTAGTTTTTTACGCTATCAACATTCTAGCCTCCCAAATATCTAAATGTAAATTATAAAATAATTTTTCCCATTTTGGAAATTGCATCTTTATCTTCCTTTACCATCTTTGTTGTTGTTTCAGATCTATTGCGTCTATATTTGTATGTATTTTTTCAGGAATGTCACTGTAATTCTGAAACACATTATAAACTCATTGGGAAGGCAGTATGAGCCTGGGATTTCCCACCACTACCGAAATGAATTTTAACTGAGTCAGAGTTGGTGATGCTGCAGTTTCAAAACAGGTGGCTTGACTGACTCGTTCAAGAGTAGGTTTTGCCTGCGTATTAAAATCGTTATTATACAGATTGCCTGTCCTCCCTCCCTCCCCTTTTCTCTTTTGTTCTCTTTTTTTAACTTTGGGAAATTGAAAACCAAAATATTGAGAATGAAACATATTGCCAATAAATTTCAGTGTAGGTTAAACAGATGCAGTAATCCATCTAACTTGATAGTCTTCCAGCTGTTTGAGACCTGTGCCTCTTTGCCTCGTGGGTTCCACACTTGGCTATTTCTACTTCTATTAGAAACGATCGTAGTGCCTCCAGATAGTAGATGCAATCTGGCAGTTCCAGGGGCTGGTGCTAGTGGTCCACAGATTTATATTGTTTGAGCAGTATAGTCTTTAATGTTTAAAAATTAGGTCTCAGAATTTTTTTAAATGAGATTATTTCTGGTGTGTCTCAAAAAGAAGCAGAAAGTGTGGCAATGCCTGTGCATGAAGTAACTTTCTTTAGATGAGACACACAGTCTCCTGTTCCCCAATTCCATTTTATTCCCTTCATTTGCTATTACTTGCCTGACCCCATAGGCATTTTCAACCTGCCAGACCTACTCTAGAAGAATTTTAGCTACAGATGCTTCCCCGTTTTTATGGCATTGCATTTTATACCTTGATTGCTGCTCATTCTGTGCTTACTATGGCTTGTGAACTGGTGGGGAAGAAAAAGTATGATATTGGAAGCCAAGTTTTGAATCTATCTTTTGCCATTTACTTAGCTGGGTGTCTTTGGACCAGTTTTTTAGTACCTCCCTAAGCTCCAGATTGCTCTTGTGTGTAATGAGCATAATCTCCACCTCCAGGATTTGCATGAGCTCTCAGCTACTTAGAGAAGCGCTTAGGTGTAGCCAACCTGTTTGACTCAAGTGGTTGTAGTAACTTGTTTGCCACCCTCCTTTACTGCTCTCTGAGTGTTCTTGTCTTTCTATAACTCTGTATGCTTCTTAATAATTATAGCGCATGGCCTGTAACCATGCTCTCTGACCTTCTCTGGAATTCAGGGGGAAGCAGGTCTATACCAAAGAGAGGAGGAAGACCGTGAGTGATTTCCATGTAGGTTATAAGTAGGCCCCTCCCTGGACATAAACTGCCCTCCTCAGCCCGGTTTCTGCCCTTTGTTGGGTACACACATCTCACCTGCAGGAAGTCATAGGCAGGCTTCCCCTTGGAGTCTGTACTGAACCAGTGCTGTCCACCCCATCCAAGTGCTGGGGCAGAAGGAAGACAGACTACCCCCTAGCTGCCATTTCTGTCCCATCCCCTCTCAGATCTTACCGCTTCTCAGTCCTTCCTTTATAGTTTCTCTGTTTGCAGAGTCATCCAGGCCGTGGCACTGTGACACTGTTGGGTTTGGTAGTGCTGTGCTGTTCTCCTGTGTGCCCTTTCCTACCTGCCACCTGGACTCTTGGTAGCATGCCCCTGTCTTCTCTACATGTGACTTTTCCCAGTGGCACTAGGGTATTTTTCCTATTGGGCAGGCATAAATTCTGTCACTTCAGTTGATAAACATTTAAAGGTTCAAATAGCCTCCAGCTTAAAAATTAAAAAAAAAAAAAAAAGTTAAATTAAAAAAATTAAATAAAAAGCCCCAAACAAAAACATATTCACCCCCATCTACTGCTCTGTCTTCTATCCCTCTGTCCTTTCACAAGCAAACCTTTTTAAAAAACTTTTCTTTCACGTCTCTCATTTGTTCTCTCAACCCCATCCAATCTAGGTTTTGCTTCTACCTTATTATGGAAGTAATTTTCTTAATGATCACCAAAATGGGGATGATAATAATATTTACCTCATAAGATTGGAAGGGTGAAATGAATTCATACTGTAAAGCTTTTGGAGCTCTGTGCCGGGCACGTGGTAAGCACTCCGTAGGTGTTAGCTTTCGTGATTATTATTTGCCACATCCACTTCTGTGCTCATCTCTGGTCTGCTTTAATTAGTGACAATGTTTGACACAGATCATCTCATCCTTTTAAAATGCTTCTCTCTTCCCTTGGCTGCTGTGACATGCTACTGTCCTCTGTTCCTTTCCAGTGGTGTTGACCATTTTCAGCTTCTTCATTAGTCTCTGTTCTACTTGTCCTTTAAATGTGAGTATTTCTTAAGGATCTCTCAATCATCTAAGTGTCCTTCCCTTTTAATTTTGTTTGTTTGTTTTGTTAATGCTATTTCATCCTCTGAGTCACTCAGGATTTTTACCTTGAAATTCTTCTAAAATTCTGTCTTCTCCTTCACTTCCTTTCTCCAAACCATCCCCAAATCTAACCTTTCCCCAAATCCTGTTGACTGATTGCACTTCTATCATTGCATGCATAGCCTCGTCTTGTTCATTGCCACTGTCCTAGTTTAGGTGTTGGGTCTTTCAACTTTTTTCTCTCTACATTGCCACCAGAGTTATTAAAGCTCAGCCCCAGTGTCACTCCTCTGCTCGTGTCCTAGGGAGTATGCCAGTAGATACTTTTGGATGTGAAGAAAATATGAAACCTTGTATTTATGCTTAAATTAAGCTTTACTGATATTTGAGGTGTGCCTTCATCCTGTCCTTGAATCTATAAATCATTTGATCCTGTGTCTTTAGATATCCCAGGGAAAGAATGCAAGATGGGTTAGTTAACAGCCCCTTCATTGTTTGTTGCTCTTCAGCATATTGTGATGTGTTACCTTTACATGTGCCTGCTGAAGTGGATTTATAGAGTGTGACAGTTTTTAATAAGCAAATGCTCTCAAAATGGGTAAGTGACTTATAAAGGCTCCTACAAAAAAGGAGGTTGAAGACAATATTAATATGTAAGATGAGTAGGATTTAGATAGCAGAAGAGGAAAGGTGTTCCACTTAGAACAGCATGTGAGAACCTGGGAATGTCCTCTGGGCTTGGGGGGCAGCTTGAGGTCCCTTTGGTGCTAAGTGTTGGGTGAGAGCCTCCTTTCTTCTGGTTTTGTGTTTGCTTGTATGGGATTGGTATTTATTAAGGTGCTGCTCCTCTTTAGGAACCCTCACTTACTCTTCCCCAGGGCAGGGAAGTGACTTATCGTTCTGGAGTTTGGAAAAAGGAATTGGGCATGTCTAGTTCAGCTTACTATTTGCTGCCGAGAGCCTGCGTTCCGCCTGCCCATTCATGCTGTAAGTTTAATAGGGGCAGCTGTGGCTGGTGCAGCTGTATCTGTGACTGGGTAGATAAGTTGGCCTAATTCTGGGCTGAAGTATTAGCAAGACCACTTGACTAACTGACCTAAGCTACCTTTTCTAACTTAGGCTTTATTAGTAATAAAGCTGCTGTTTTATCTGCCTGTCTGGCTTCCCTGCGTGTGTCTCACTGGTTCTAAAGTTGGGGGGGTGGGAATTTCCATGTAAACACCAAAACCTCCATCTCTAAAATCAAGTTACTAATCACTGACTTTGAGAGTTTGTTATTTGAGGATAAAAGGTATAGAATAAAGTGTTTGAAAAATAAACTGTCTACAAATGTATAGATTTATAAATATTCCTGGGAGAGTGGGAAGTAGAAACAAGCTGGGACCTGTTACTTTTATAATTAACTGCCATCCAGAGATTAAAGCCTAGCTCCTGCCAGCTACTCCCTGCCAAATCCTTGGATTTCCTACTGGAAGTGGTAGTGGTGGGAGGCGGGGGTGAGTCAAAATAGCAAATAAAAAGATCTCACTTTGAAGGTAACCTGGGTATCAGGCTCTAAATGATAATATTATGATATCAAGAGTATGGGAATAAGGAAATATAAGGTCAAGAAAATTAATATTCCAACAGGAATGGGGAGACTTAAAATAAATATTTTAAAAGGAGAGCACTAAAGCAGAGATTGCCTAGGCTTTTCAAAAGTGCCACCATGTTATTTGGCCCTAAAGTTAATGTATTGTGGGAAATGTGCTTGCATTGGATTATGGTAGCAAAACCATAGTTCCTACTCTCACTTGAGAAAGTCCTAGAATTTGGGAGTATACACCTGTTACTGTGTAAGACTAGAAACAATTATTTGCAGTTTTTGTTGGGTTTGATCCTTTCCTCCATCCAAGAAAAATACAGCCCATACATGGCAAAACCCAGTTCAGTTTTTGAGAGTTTTAAATGCAGTGATTTAATGGTTTAGAGCATTTATGGTTTGGAGCACAGGTGAGTCATACCTATGGCATAGGCATGAAATCCTAACTAATGACTCATGAGAATTGCTGCTGCCACTGAGTTTTAGAACATAGGAACTGAACTCTCTCTGAAAATGTTTATATTTAATTGCATTTCTAAGTAGGTAAATAGGTAACAGCTGCTTGAATCTGGCAGTATGGAGGAGAAGATAGAGTGTACTGCATTTATGTTAGACCTAAGTTGTGTCCCCCTTCCCCAGTCTGGTTTAATGAGTACAGTAGCAAAAAACTAATCAGTTCAGGGAGTGGCCCATTTAAATCATCCTTCTTTATCCACAAAGTGGTTTGGAAGGAAAGTCGCTAAGATGCATATTTGGTTGGCACTAGTTAACCACATAGAATGTAGAAAAGCGAGTTGATGTGAGGCTTAAGTCATCTTAGGATCCAGGAGAGGGATGATAACCCACTTGTGCCTCTCGGTCTGGGAAAGGGGGTGTTGCTGAGAAGCCCTGTTTTGTAAAATTGTTTAACTTCTATTTTAGAAAGAAACTAGAGAAGTGTACAGTTAAAAGCTATACATTATACATTATAGTAGTAAAGAAACCACAGCTTGGATGAAAAAAATTCAGCTGCTGTGATTCAAGAAAAGCAAGAACCCGAAAAGAAATTACGAAAAAACATTCTCTCCCGTTCTTCAAGCCCCAAATCTGTGAGTAGGCACCTTGAGAACCAACGAGATGGAATACAATGGAGAAGTCCAAGAGCAGAACCAGGCATGACCTGTAAGGCAGGAAGTACCACCTGAGCCTCTGTTGAAAACAGCTCAACAATAATATCATTGACTGGGGATGGAGGAGCTGTTTTATAACTCTTTGGAATATGAGTTTAATAATTAAATTGCTCTGTAAACCACAGGAAGAGCACAACTACTAAAAGCTCTGTAACACCTCCTGTCTAGAATACAGGCAAAAATAGGAAAGTAAGGCAGAAAATTTCTCTGAATATCCCAAATGATATCACTAAACCTTGCCTGGCTTAGATTTCATTCTATTTAAATATGATTCTGCTAAGCTTGGTTATGCAATTATATTAGAAATGTGCCATTGGGAAGGGGGCTGCTATAGGTGCTCACAGTGATAGTATCAAGCAAGTATGTGGGTGGAGATAAAAAATTATATGATTACCTAACAATGAAAAGGAGATTAAAAAAACACAAAACTATAGAGCAAATATAAGGAAATAAAATCTCAGAAGCTGTGTTCTAATTAGGATAAAAGCAAAAAATTTATATCTTAGTAAGCCTTTAGAGATTGGAATTACAATTAAGTTATTTTGTAGACATCAAGACAACGGTTTATGTGCTGGTTCTCTAGGGTGGTGGGAGGGGGGTTGCCAGTGATGTCTGACACACTCATTCATCATCAGGCCTGAATAAGGGATAAACTTTTGAAAGTTTAATGCATCACGGATAAGACGATTGCTAATGATAATGATAAAGACTGAGTCTTAAAAGGATAACTGATGTGCAGAAAATTATTAAGAACTGCTCATTCTCTTAGCATTTTATGTGCAAAGTTTCAGAGATGATTATTTAATTGAAAGAAGCAAATAGTCAAGTGTGGTTTGAAGTTGTAGCTTAGAAATGCATTGTAATGGACTGTTGGATATAAATCTTGACTAAAATTTTTTTGTATTTTGCCATGAGAAGTCTAGGGGTAGGAAGGGCTTAACCAGGTTTTCAGATAATCCCTGGTTTCTGCCAGGCTGTTTTGTCGGTTTTAAATCCCATCATGTTAAAGGTAAAAAATTATTGACATGTTGAAAAAAATGATTTCTGATTTTGAAATGAGCAGAATAATTATCTGTGATTGCTGTGGGAGAGAAGGTAAACAACCATAATTTAAAACAAACTCTTGTTTAGTCATTCCAGGATTCAAAAGTATGTGTCCTGTCTTTCCAAAAAGCATCTTTTAAACTTTGACGGAAATGTCTCAAAGCTGCGTTATCTTCCATATACTAAGAAAAATAGTCTGTTACCTTTTACTATCTGGGTTCAATGGTTCCTTAAACATTTTTTGATGTGTTTTTAAGCCAGTTTACAATAATTTACGGAACAATAAAGGGTTAGTGAGAAATAGCTTTATTAGGACTTTTTAAGAAGAATTTAAAATAGCAAATCCAAATTCTTATTCCCTGTTTCGTAGGTTTTTAAGGTATGTACGTCCAAAATGAGTAGCTGCCTCTGAGTAAACTGCTCATCAGTTGTTTTGCATGACCCTAGAAAGATCTAGACTTCAAATATATCTCTAATAGCTTATCATTACTCTACTTGCTCTTACATCATCACATGTCATGCTTGAAGAATTTTTAAAATCTTGGATAGTTCATAGTTCTGTTGAAGAGAAGAAGGCCATCATCTTTGCCCCATAATTGCAAGACTTTTTTATTCCTGAGTTTGTGTGTGCCAGTTAGCATGGGCAATCTAATTAACATTTTCCATTTCTGTATCATGTATATCCTTTCATTACCCTGTCTTCAACATGTCAATTTGCAATCTACTAATGAACCATATGAAGTACATTTTGACATATAAACATCATAATAGATGAACGAATACTGTCACAGACTCTTTTAGAAAAATGGTGTGGTGCACAGTATTGTCAGAAAATATTGCATGAGGCAGTCCTTCCTGTTGAATGATTTATTGGGTGAGAATACCACACTTTTTGTACTTAGCAATATATTGTTCATGCATCAATTCTTGACTTTGAGAAAAATCCATCTAGACTTTCTTCATTTGAAGACTTGTAGTCTGAGATTTTGCTTATATGATTAATTTCATCATCATTAGAGTCTAGAGTGCTGTCATCTGTTTCTTTGCATTCATCTTCTGATGTATGTAATTGTAACATGTCTTCACTTGTCAGCTTTCTTCTCTTAGCCATTAAGGGCAGAACATGAAAAATTCTGAATTCTCAACTGTGTTCAGTAAATGCTAAAAGCAGACAACAAAGTTAGTGTATTCAAGTCTAAAACTTTCTTGAAAGATCATGTAATGCTTTTGGCAATGCAATGAGACAACTGAAGGATGACACAATAGTAACAGTTTATTTTATTATTATATCATCTTTCTCAAGATGATTCCTCCATTCTCTTTATTTTAGTATTTTTTAAAGCACAGTTGGGAATAATTGATTAATATTAATAAAATAATCTTAGGGTGATTTGTAAGGGTGAAACACCTCGTAAATAGCAAAGTGTTTCGAGATACATGAAAAGTAAGATCACTAAGATCCCATAACATATCTCACATTTACAGAATGGTCCATTGGACCCATCTTATAATTGTAAGATATGATGAATTTTGTTCTGTTTTCAAAAATAGTAAGTAGAGCCCAGCCAGGTGGCTCAGTTGGTTGAGTGTTGTCCCAGAAAGGTGGCGGGTTTGATTCCCTGTCAGGGCACACACATACTTAGGTTGTGAGTTCCGTCCCTGGTTGGGGCGTGTATGGGAGGCGGCCGAACCATGTTTCTCTCTCCCTCTCCCTCTCCCTCTCCGTCTCACCCCCTTCCTCTCTCTAAAATCAATGGGGAATATCCTTGGGTGAGGATTAAAAATAATAATAATAATAATAGATTTTTTCTTTGTTCTTGAGAATACCTCTTAGGATAAGTAAGAAATATATTCCTTACAAATAGTTAGGACTGCTTGAAAAAGAAACTCAAAAACTAAAATTGGGTACAGCAGACCCTAACGGTATGATGAGGGCCAGTGGAGATGGTAAGGGTGCGATGTTTTATGGAAGCAGAAGAGAAGATGGATGCCGAAAAGACCGCGAGCGAGAAAGGCCTGGGTTTGCTCCCTTGGGTTTTGAGAGCACCTCTTCAGCTTCAGCTTCTGTGATACTGCTTGCCGAGGGGGATTTACTGAGATTCCCCATCACGCTTTTGTGTGTGTGTCTGAGGTTTTAGCTCCTGGGAAACTTCAAGAAATGCAACGGGACATATGTGTTAGCTAGTCCAAGTCTCTGAGTTCGGTGGAAGGTGAGACAGTGTCAGAGCCCTTCAAGACCTGGAGCTTTTTGTATGAGCAAATTGTGTTTTGGGTTTTTGGGGGCACTTTTATCTGCCTTGATTTAATTTGCCTTCATTGTCTCAGAGACCAGTGTTGGTAAGAACTTGATACTGTGTAAAGTTTCCTTGTTAATTCAGTTGTGTGTCCTCTTTAGTTATGCTCTTTTATTACCACAAGTTGCCATATTTGGGGGGAAGGACTATTAAAAATTTTTGGGGGGTAGGACATGGGTATTCTATTTGCTTGTTCTTAACCCAAACTTAGAGTATATTAACTTCAAGGAAGCTCAGAGTAATGAAGAACCTTACTCAGTGCTGCAGTGAATTTGGTAGAAAATGTCATAGCCTTCTTGTGAAATCTGTGTTAATTCATTGGCTGATTGTGCCTGTTGTCCAAAATCTGATGAGCTTGGCTAGATTCCAGGTCTTGTAAGGCGTGTTCCAGCAGTCTTTCCTCTTCCTACACACTCACTGCAGCTGAATCAACAGGTCTTGTTCCTATGATACTTCCACACTGTTAGGCACAGAACACTGCATGGGGAAGTGCCCGGGGATTGGAGTCAGACCAGCTTCATTTTGAGCCTTGTTCTGCTGCCAGCTAGATTTTTGATCTTGGGAAAGTCAGTAGACTTCTCTGGGCCTCTCATTCATCTACAAATGGATTGCAAAGTTGTGATGTTTACATGCCTATAAATCTGAAAGCCTGTGACAGATCACTTAGTAAATTTTCTCTTCCCTTAGCTTGACTGAGCTAATGTCCTAATGATCCCTAGCTCTTCTTTTAAGAGGCATCACACACATACTAACTCACTTTAAAATTGCAGTAAATTTGAAAGTTGTCTTGAGAATGTGTGGTGCCCGTTGTTGAGATGAATATTTAAGGTAACATTTCTTCCTGTGTTCGTGATCTCCCATTTAGAAACCTTGGCTTTCTCTTTTGTGTGACCAGTCTACCCTACATCGTGGGCTAATTCAGACTATAAAAGCATTCAAGTTGCTTTTCTGTGGATAAGCAAAACAAAGTAATATGTCCGTTCAATTGAATAGCAAAAGCAGAGTTCAAACAAAGCAAAAATACCTCCCCATAAAAAACCAACCCTATTTATCAACCTCTTTTTAAAAAAAATAGAGGTAGCTTCTTGATAAAATCACCCATAGCACTATTGTCATGTAAAAAATTTTCCCTTCCTTTCCGAAACGTACTTAATTCAACGTTCTCCCTTACCACTCTACTGAAGCTTGCTCTCCCTAAGCTAAGGTCACAAAACGCCCAGCAGCGTGCTCCACGGGACACCGAGGGGCGTTCCTTTCCCTCACGCTATCTTGTTCTCCAGTCTGTCCTTAGCCATTCTTACTGCTTTTGTGCAGACAACTCCTATAGCTGCTTTCAGTTCAGATTTATCTTGGAAGCCTAGACTCATTCTCACTGGCTCTTTTGCATGACCACAGAACATCCTAGCAGAACCATAGCTTAACGTGATTATAACTAAATCCACTTCAGCATGTACTTCTTATTATTCTTGATCTCAGCTAATGGCACCAACATTCACCTGGTTGCCCAGCGGAGGTATAATTTATTGAGGTGTCATTTAAGTACAGTAGACTATACTCATTTAAAGTATACAATTCAATCAGTCTTGACATATAAACACCTTTGAAACCACCACCATAGTCAAGATCCAAAACATTTCTATCACCCTGAAACGTTTTCCCACAGCGCTTGGCAGTTAATTCACCCTTCTTCTGTCCTTGGCCCTAGGAAACCAGTGATCTACTTTCAGTCTCTATAGATTGGTTTGCATTGTCTGTATTTTAGATAAATGGACTCATGAGCTATATCAGTCAGGGTTCTCCAGAGAAATAGAACCTAATGCTATATATATGTATGTGCTATATATATTTATAGCTATATAAAGAAATTTATTTTAAGGAATTGGCTCACATGACTGTAGGGACTGTCAAGTCCAAAGTTTTTTAGGCCAGGCTGGCAGGCTGGAAACTCAGAAGAGTTGATGTTGCAGTCTTGAGTTTGAAGTCTGTAGGGCAGGCCAGTAGGCTGGAAACTCAGGAGTTGATGATAATAGTTATTATTGTAAATCTCACTCTGTTTATGTTCCTCCCTGCTGAAAAATCCTCAAGAACTGTTCATTTCTCCAGAGTTGCCTAAGTCTAGATGATGTCACCTGATGGAATTTCCATGTTAGAGTATGTGGCAAATCAGCCAGTTTTCTGTGTAAAGGAGTTTGGACTTGGAGGGTGTAGGCATGAGTTCTGTTATTATGTTTATCACATATTGTGTCATTATTTATTTTATTAGCCTAAACTTTTTAATACATTGCCTTTGATCTCTCTAACACTTAATACAGACTACTGTGACATGAAAGGCTTTCGTACCTTTTTAAAAAAGGGTATAATTAGAAAAAATAGTGATGGAAGAGAGGTATGGGCAGCCAATAATTTTTGGATGCTATATTATTCTTTAAAAATCTTGTAGTTTTACAGTTAGAGGCCCTAATTTAAAGAGAGTAATCTGGTAGACTAAATACAGGCTTCAGTTTAATTGGTCAGTAACTTTTGTCGAACTGGCAGGGAAGATGTGTTGAAGAAAATGGTGAGTATCACTGATTCATTATTCTGAATTTTCTTTGACATATTGGATAATGTGGCTCTTCTTTTAGGGCCTTGCTGTTTTGGTTTTAGATAAAGATTTCTAAGCAGCAAGATTACATGTTTTATGTATTTTTAGAGATATAGAAGCATGTGTTCAAGTTGAGCTTGTTCTTTGGAGGATTTTTTTATGGAGGTAGCATTACAGTTCTAAAAGACATCTCATAAAACTATTTTATGACTGCTATTCTAGATATACCCTGGCTAAGTATCCAGGAGATAAAATAATTTGGCCCATGGACAAACTATGTTAGTGTATTGATTTAATGTTTAGAGCTTGATGATACGGTATAGATTTTGAGTCATTTTTTAGCATGATGGCTGAAACTGTGCTTTGGAAATATTTTAAATTAAACCTTCTGACTCTTACAGTCCCATGAGCTTAGTTGTGGGTTTGTACATTTTTAATTCAGGGAATGAGAGTTGCTGGGGGTGATAAACTCAAAGGCGTGTTTAGAATTTGTAATGATTCTCTTCTATTCATAAGTAATCAGATCCTGTTGTGCTCCTATTAAAAACCTTCCAGGAGTTTCCCATTGCACTCTAGAATGAAATCCAAACACCCTACCAGGCCTGCAAGCTCCTGCCTGCCTTTCAGCCTTATCTCCTATCCCTCTTCCCCTCATTAGCCTGACTTCAGTGCTATGCCCTCTGAGCATGCAAGTTCATTCCCTCCTTGGGCCTTTGTACTTGGAGTCACCTCTGTCTGTAATCTTCTTCCTTCTAACCTTCAAATGCCTTTTTCAGGTCTCAGATCAAATGTCACCTCCTCAGAGAGGTCTTTACCTGTATCTCCCTTCCCCACTCGCCATATTCAATTACACTATTCTTATTGTCTTCATAATACTCGTCACCTTCCCTCTAATTGTCAGTAATCCTCAGGAGAGCCCTTTTCTGTTTGGTTCCCTTGCTGCTGTAACCCTGTGAGTGGAGACAGGTATCGGGAGCTTTGTAAGTGTTCAGAGGGATAAATGTAATCCTTATAATCATCCTCACTGAAATAAGGCCAGCCGTAAGTTAAAAACAACATGTGACTAAACAGGTACTAATTCCTATGATTGCCTGTTTACTCAGTAATTGATCTTTTCATTACATAGTACAGAATCCAATTATGGTAGAAACAGATACTGTCTCTTGTGGCTGGAGCTGGTATGCAAATACAAGATCCTATCTTTTATTTAATTTGTCAGGTCATGAGGTTTGTGTGTGTTTTTTTCCAGTTCTTTCCGAGAGATAGCTGAATAATAATTTCCTATTTTTAAGTTTATATTCTAGACACTTTTTGGAAATTGCTGAAATGTCATTAGGTCATGTGTTCTGTTTTTTGTGTTTTTTTTTTAATTTTTTTTTATTGCATGGCTTAAGCAGGGTGTTGGACTGAGAGCATTCTGGTCTGGAGGTCAGGAGGCCCAGGCTCTGGTTTTAATCTCTGCCAGAAGCCAGCTCTCCACATGCGTCTTTTGGCCCTCAGTTCCCTAATTTATAAAATAGTAGGGTTGAGTGAAATGATCTTAAATGTCTATCTTCTTTTAACAGTGTATAATTATGTAATCCCAGGCATGAACTGGTCATTTTTTCACTTCTGGGAATTTTTATAGGTTGTATGGGTGGGTATGTGATATACCTGATAGCTGTCTAGGTATCTTTACGTTTTTCCAAGAATGGAAAGTGTCAAGTTTGTTTAATTTAGTGGAACATTAAAACATCTGAAAGATTCAGAAGTGGTCTGGTTTGTTTCACTTGAGTTTTTTTGTGGTTTTTTTTGGTATCAGTTGTCGTAAGATACTGTACATTGGAGGTATTGATTTTTAAATTGACAGTATTATTTAAGTAGATAATTAAGGTTTATCTTAGGATACTAATTTTAGCCTTATCACTATTTCAAGGATCCAGTCTTTCTCTTACTTTAGCATACCAGATTTACCTAGAGTTCATATAAGTCTTCATTGACATTCAAGACATAATAGTTTTGAGAAATACTGTAGAATACTGTATATCCCACTCTGAATTCTGTAGTTCACTGGTCTTCAAACTTTAGCATGGGCATCAAAGTTGCTTCTAGGATGTGTTAAAGCACAGATTGCTGCCCTATCCCAAGTTTCTGATTCAGCAGGTCTGGGATGGGGCTGGAGAACTTGCATTTCTCAACAGTTCCCAGGTGATGCTGCTGCTGCTGGTCTGAGACTCCCACTTTGAGAACCACTGCTGTAATTTGTCAGGTTCTTTATTTGCACTTGCTGACAACATCTTGATCCAGAGTATCCTTGATTCCTCCGTATTATATAGTGATGCATCTCAGCAGTACCGGACCCCTCCCCCTCTTTACCTTGAGGTCATTGGGCTCCCAGGTATTATATGGTATCTTAAATCCTTCCCAGTCTCTTGGTAAGAGTGAAACATAACAAACGGTTAAATTCAGCTGGAACCCTTAACTACAGCATGCTGCCTATAACCTTTTGGATCGTGCGTTTAAATGGGGAAAACATGCATTTAGAGGTGACAGGCAACTTATTTTTGTCATTTTGACAACACGGGCCTTAGAATCAGTAAGACTTTGACTCAGAGGGTAGCTCTACTACTAATTGGCTCTTTTGAGTTGGAGAAAATTATGTAACTTTTCTGAATCTTAGTTTCCTTATTTCTAAAATGAGGTGGATAATATGTGCCTCATAGGACTATTGTGAGGACCTAATCAAATTAGATTAGGTACAGAAAGTACTTCGTAGGTACTCAATAATTGGTGGTTTTGTAAAAGGTCACATACAGTCTAATCTGCTTGCAGGAGCCTAGCCACAGGCAATAGGCAGTTAGGTGTCTACTGTGTATGCACAGATAGATCCTACTTCTCTTGTCTGGAAATACTCTGTATTGTCCTTGTCTAACCTGGCTCTGGATCACTGGCACTTAGTCCAGATTCTGGTGCCTGTATCAGGCTCTTCCTGCTCTGCAGACTTGTTGCAGCCTGTTTCTCTGACTCTGATTCTCACGGTGTTCTGGGGTGATTTATGCTCCTTTTTCTGGCTCCACATGAAAACCAATTTGGAGGTATGTAGCCCCATCTCCCGCCTGGAATGGGACGATTTTTGTGTCACAGTATTCACCATTCTAATCTTTAAATGTCTTTCAAATGTATGTGATTTAAATTTTATTCAATTTAAAGAAGAAACTTTTCATGTGCCTTTTAAGTTCCAGTTTTAATACTGGATATTCATTAGACACATAGCCCAGTGAAAAGAACTTTGATTTACTTTGTATCCCCTTAAAAAGTACCTGTATTCACCAGATTTTAGTTAGCCTGGAATACACTGGGGAACATTTTCAATGACGAATTATGTTGACTGGGATGGAGATTCCGTAAGAAACTGTTTTGGCCACTCACAAGTGTTTGTGAGAAAGTGCCAGTTGCTCCCATCACAGATTATGCCTCATGGCAGTGTTGGGATGGGGGATGGACTTTTCATTGTTGTTTTACATCCTTCCTTTGGGTATGACCATGACTTCTCTGTTGTCCTAAGGCCTATTGTCATGATGCATTTTCAGCCATATTTATGATTTCATGCTTTTCAGAAGCAGAGGAGGTATTTATACAAACACTTTGCTTCCTATTTCCTTTGCAGTGTACCAGTCCTTCTCTGGCTCAGCTGTGTATGTGAAGGGTGAGGGGTGTCTCAGCTAATACATATGAGTCCAACGGAGCAATCATCTCCTAAGTGTGATTTTTGCTTGCATTTGAGAGCACATGGCAAGCCTCATGCACTGGACCAAGTGAGGCTCACGGAGGGAGAACAGAGGCAGACCACCATGTATTCACAGAATTATGAAAACTATATGATGGGTGTAAGGAACGAGATGTAGTAGTTTTACTTGGTTGAATTAGAATATTTGAATACTGGTAGAATAATTCAGGCTTGGGACACAATATTATTGCCTAAACGATATGACTTAGTATGAAAGATTGAATAATACATAATGGAGCTCTCTCTGCCATTTACATATTCTTGCTTAACACTGTTCCGTTATAGTGAAAGACATATATACGACTTTTAATTTACATGGATTAGCTATATGCTCTCTATCTTTTGTATACACTATAAATGTTGTACAAGTCAAAGAATTTACAAATGGGAGAACTTACAAGGATAATTTCCATAATATGTAATATTTATCCTGTTCTTCAGACTTTAATAGCAATACTTGACTAAGATGTAACTGAGAGTAGAATTAACAGGGATAAAGACTTTTAGTGTTGTTAAAGATGGTATAGCAAAGAGCAAGGTGTAGTGGATTTTTGACAGACCAAAATCAGATGTTTTGGGAGTGAAGTGCTATTTGTTTTTTGACTTCCAGTGGTCTGCTTTTTGGCATCTCTGCTGGAGAAAAATGCATTTATTTGCTTTTATAACATTTGAATACTTACATGGTTTGTGTTGATTTCAGCTCTCATAAGTAAGCAGCTTTGGTGAAAGTTTGTGAGAATCTCTTAAATAGTTTAGGGACCAATAATACATTATTCTTGCCAGAAGATGGAAATGGTGTGGAAATAGTACCCATCAATGATTCCTGCTATAACTTGATGAGTTAGAATACTTGTTTTAAGAGTTAAAAAAAATAAAGGTAAAGTGAGTCACCTGTAGTTACTATATTTTGTTACTACTCCCACAAGCCTTAAGAATAGTGCTGTATTGTAATGATTATTGCAAACAAGCTATTGCGCTGCACTCATGAAATGAGTGTCTTTTCTGATCCATGAATGCTACTGTTATCAAGGGACACTTGAAGCCTTGAAGAAAAGCTTTTCTTTAGTCCTTTCTTCTTGATGCATTTTTTTTCTCTTAGAGCAGCTACCAATTTGTGTTTTAGAATACAGCTTAATAACTTGTCTTAACCTAATTAAATTGTAAATTGTCTTTCAGATAGGGTGAAATGAGTGACTGTAGGCCTGGAAAGAAAAAGGGAATATTTATACTTGTCTTTTAGGAAAGCCATACTTCTCAAAATGTAGGTCTGACCTCTCCTTCGAGGTCCCGAGAATGAGAAGAAATATGGGCACAGTGAGGAGGGGCTGCCTGTCTGTCTCCTGCCTAGTCAGAGCCTGAGCAGTGGGTGCACTAGGAACCCCAGGGCCAGGTTCATGGTCTTCAAGGTTTTTAATATTTTAAATGTGAGATTATGGGAAGAATCTTGAAGTTATTTTCATTCTTTGTTTTCACTCCCTTCTCCTAGACTTTATATAGAAGCAGACGACAGTGGGATATCTCTAACGCAGTGATTCTCATTTGGGGCAGTGTTGCCTTCCAGGGGACATTTGGCAACATCTGGAGGCATTTTTGGTTGTCACACCAGGGAGATTGCTCCTGGCATCTATTGTCAGTGGACAGTGGAACATCCTACAGTACACAGAACAGCATCTCTAGAAAGAATTACCTAGCCCAGAATGTCAACACTGTAGTTCCATCGCTGAGAAACCTACCTAGCGTTATCTGCCAGAGAGAAAAGTTTCTAGAGTGATAGGCTCACCCTGAAGGGTGGTTCTGGGAAAGAAAGCAGGCACAAATTCCAGTTTTAGCTCCTGCCTTCGGATGAGTGTAATAGAAATTGGTATACTGTGGTAAGTCGTGGCACAGGTTTTGTGTCCTAGCCCACAAGTCTTTTAGAAAGAAGTGAAGTTTGTGGGCTAAGTTAGTTCCAGTGCAGGCCATCTTGCATGTAAGTGAGTGGTGCAGATTCAGAGATGACTAAAGCCACAAATTTGTTTGTGTGCTCAAGAAATGAGGGACTCGTCACCAAGTAACCTCATGTGGTTTACAAAATGATATATAGTCTGATTTGGTATGTGGCACATTAGTGGTCCTACACTTGACTGTCATTTCGTTTAGTCTTAATTGGACTTTCTCAGAGTGAACTCAGAGCATAGATCTACTTTCACTGACACTTAAATCAACAGAAGATTATAGGGATCTTTTTTTGGAATTTAGTAATTGTGGTTTCTTTTTTGACGTAGTTACCCTAATCGAGAAATTGAAGCATGGCCTGTTCAGGGCAAAATGAGTCATGAAGTCAGAAAATGTATTTGTGGGAAAAGATTAATATGATATAAGTGCTAGAGGAGGAGAGAATAATTTGAAAACTCATTATTTATAACAAGGCAAATTAATCATAGTTCCAAAATTGTGTTTGTAAAACATGGAAAACCATATAATTGGTATGTTTTCCTGTTTGACTCTCAATTTTAAAGGACTCTAATTGATGTATTGTTTATATTGTTCAGTAAATACAGTGTTTGGAATGATAGGGAGGGAGTGGAGAGTACATGTGATGGCAGCTCAGAGATGTGCAATGCTTCTCCCCGAAACAATTACAGTGTAGCTGCTGCCAGCAGTGATGTCACACTCAGCAGATAAAGAGCCATCTAAGACTCTATAGCTATCATTAGGACAGTGAGAACTGGTCCAAAATCTGAAGCAGATTCCTACTGTGTTTCTCTGTTTTGTTGCCTTAAATGATAATGTTCTCAACATTTAATTACTTATATAATTTAAAAATTATATTTAGCATCATCCAGGAAAAGAAAGACTACTGTTTGTAAGGAGCAAAACGGTAGTTCTGTTTGTTTAAGCAGAAGCAGAAACTCAAAGCAATACTTTGGGATGGAGATAGAGAAAATAATGCTGGTTTTTAACTTGGTAATGTGGCTATTGGAGATGGTGTTGGGCAGAATTGACGTACCTAGATTGTAAATTTTAATACTGTTTATAGATAAGTAACATCCCTTTGGGGAGAGGAACATGGCATTAGACTTAAATTGTGTAAAAAAGTAAAAGACACCTTACAGGAAGGAAGAACCTAACTTAAAGCTAATTTTCCAAACACCAAAGGCCTTTGCCATCAGCTGTGTACTGTGCTATTTTGCTAAGACTTTGACATGTTTTTTTCCTGAGGTATTACCACTTGTGCTGGATTTGGAGCTGATGTTAGAAGGGAGTATGCTTTCTAACACATTTTAAAGAGGAGGAAACTGCTATCATTTGGCATAACAGGAGCAGGCAGCGAGAGTAGGGGGAAGGGTAGTGAGTGATGAGTCTGGAGAAGTGGGGAAGTTAACCCTTGAATTTTATCTCCATATTTTCAGTCCATAGTTTAGTGCCTGATCTATAAGTGCTTAACTAGTAAGTACAATAATTTATACGGAGGTTTCTAACCTAGATATATCTTTTATCACCCTCTTTAAAAAAAAAAAATCTTTATTGTTGAAAATATAACAAATGCGCCCCCCCCACCCCACTGATCCCCCCCCTCAGGCCTTCTCTACACTATTGTCTGTGTCCAAGGGTTATGCATATATGCATATAAGTTCTTTGATTAATCTTTCCCCACCTATCCCCCCAACCCTGCTTTCCCTGAGATTCATCAGTCTGTTCCATGCTTCTTTGTTTCTGGATCTATTTTGTTCATCAGTTTTTTTGTTCATTAGATTCCACTTATGAATGAAATTGTGTGATACTTGTCTTTCTCTGACTGACTTATTTTGCTTAGCATAATACTCTCCAGGTCCATTCATGCTGTCCCAAAGCGTAAGAGATCCTTTTTCACAGCTGCATAGTATTCCATGGCTATCACTCTCTTTTCTCTGGCTTTCTGCCCCCGTCTTAGCTCAGACCATCAATTTGAGAGGGAGAGACAGAGACCAAGAGAAATAGACACACACAGAGAGAGAAAGAAAATGAATACCAGTATAGCAGAAAGAAAACCTAAAGCACAATGGGCTATATAGTTTATTTCACTTAATCTTCACAACCACGTTGTGATTTAAATAGTAGTACTCACATTTTATGGATGAGAAAACTACGGTTCACAGATGTTACTCCGTTTATAGTAAATAACAGCTGAGATTTCATCCCAAGTCTGGAGGATTCCAAAGCAGCCCTCTGTTTTATAGCATTCGGTACCTGTGGCACTTAGGAATTCTACTAACGACAAGGGTTGTTACTGGTCTCTGTAACTCCATAACTCAGGTTTAGTTATAGAGAAATGCCAAGAAAGTGTTGAAGGATCTGTTTTAGTCTACAAACTTGCATTTTCTTTGGAGGGACAGATAAAAAATTTAAAAAAAGGGAAGAGTTAGGGTTACACTGAGAGATAAGATGAAGAGAAGTTAGCACTTGTGGTATGTCCACTGAGTGCCTGGTAGTGGTGATTTCCCACCAGAAGGGAACCATGGATTCATGATTTAGGCCATGAGTGAAGAAAGCAGGGGCACTGTGCACCTGCTGGTCTCGGGTGCAGTCTGTGCTGGGGCCTCCTGCTAGAGTTGTGCGCTATGCAGTGGGCCGCTCTGTTGCATGGTGAATATCCAGGTGTGTGCCACAATGGGAAGAACAAGCACCTGGTAGGTGTAGCTGTTCTTTTTGGAAAAAAGGAGGAAATGCCTGGAAGCTTAAAAGTCAGAGTTACTAAACAAACAAAAAATAAACTCAATGAAAAATGAGCAAAGGACTTGAATACACATTTCTCCAAAGAAGATATACAAATGCACAGTATCACTAATCACTAGGGAAATGAAAATCAAGACACAATAATATACTATCTCACACTCATTAGGATGGCTGTTCTAAAAAGTGTTGGTAAGGATGTGGGAAAAATTGTAACCCATGTGCAGTGTTGGTGGGAATGTAAAATGGTGCAGTTGCTATGGGAAAAAATGGCTATTACCCCCAAAATTTTAAATACAATTACCATATGGCTCCACATTTCACTTCTGGGTACATGCCCCAAAGAATTCAAAGCAGGGGTCTCAAAGAGATAGTTGTACACCACTGTTCATAGCAGCATTATTCACAGCAGCCAAAAGGTGGAAGCAGCCTGCCTGTCGGAGGATGATAGATAACCAAAATGCCATACATACATACAATAGAATATTACTCAGCCTTAAAAAAGAAGGAAATTCTGGCACAGGCTACACCATGGGTGAACCTTAAGGACATTATGTTAAGTGAAGTAAGCCAGTTACAAAAGGACAAATGCTCTATGATTCTAATTATACGAGGTACAGAGTAGTCAAACTCATAGAGACAAAAAGTAGAATGGTGATTCTAGGGGCCTGGGGAGGAGAGAATGGGAGTTGGTATTTAATGGGTATGGAGTTTTAGTTTGGGATGAATAAAGTTTTGCAGATGAGTAGTGATGGTTGCACAACAGTGTGATTATACTCAATGCCACAGAGCAGTGCACTTAAAAGTGGCCAAGACGGTAAATTTTATGTTATTTTCCCACAATTAAAAAGAGTAACTGTTCCTATAAGCTTTACTGTCTTCTCTTTTTGCCACAAGCTTTTCATGTAAACATGTAATTTTCTTGATCAATAAATATTAAGGGAAAAAAGTCATCTGTCATTTAAGAATGCTATTTACCAGGCAGAGGAATAAAGTGTTGACTGCTCCTACATCCACGCTTAAAGAATGTCTGAAGCTGTTGCCCTACAAGTAGCCACATTGGGTAGAAATAATTTGGAAAAATGGTGCTGGCAGCCTTTGCATTCAGTCTACTCTGACTTCTCCTTGCTAAACAGCCCCCTCTGAAATTTCTGCAGCTGCTGACTGTGTCAAACCTGTAATGACATTTGTCTTTGTGCTGTTGGATTGTTTGTGTTAAGGTTACTTAGTATAAAACCTCTTATTTTATAAGGTTGGAACTAGCATTTGGTCATTTAATTGAAGAAGTTGGTTAAAGCGAGCATAAAATGTTTTAAGGTAATTTTTAGCGCTTTCCTCATGCTGGATTTTGGGTAGCGGCAGGGAGGGAGAATACGGCGGAAGCATTGCTTCCAAGAAAGGATCTGAGAGGAGCGAAGGGCAGCAGTTTCCAGCATAATATTCTGAGGCCGCTTAAATCATGAACAGCACTGGTATTATAGTTCTTGCCTCAGAACCAGGCTACTAGAGTTTTATCAGCGTCCCTCCCCCCATTTAATACTGTTTTATTAATTAATTTACTTTATCGAAAGTATTCAATTTCGTTGTCATGGGAGTAACTTTTTCTTTTGTGTTCATATGTTCCTGGTCTATATAAAAGGTAATATAATTTCAGCAAGTACAGTTGGCATTACAGTTGTAATGTTTCACTGTGGTTTGAACCCACCACTCAGCAGGTGGGGTTAGCGATGTGCTGCTATGCTGTTGGGGACCTCACAGTACCCTGGACGTCACTGGTGTATTTTACAGAAGGAATGGAGATGTTTGGGAGAATGTTTCTGGTTTTATCATACCTTGGTGGCTTAGTATTCATTAAGTACTCTCCTGTCATAAACGTTTGTTCTGCTTCCTGTTATTTGCTGCTTTTCAGTAGTTTATCAAAGAAGATGTTATGCCAGTAGCCTTTTCTGTTTGAGGCTGTGGTCTCCTGAGGTCGGCCGAGAGGCCTGTTTATGGTTTCCTTTAAGTTCCTTCACTTGAATCGGTTGTTGCAGAGAACTCTGGGCCTCATCCCTGGGAGATGGATTATCTTTCACTGCCCCAGTGCTGTGAAGTAGGCACAATTGTATTTTTCTGGGTGAGCTAAATACTGGGAGTGCAGGAAGCCAAGATGGTAAAGCAGGAACAGGAAAAGTGGGAAGAGGGAGGGATGACTATTGTCAGAGACAGCCAGGACTAGACAGGACCCGCAGTGGGTGTGTAATCCCGCTGTAATTACCACAGCCAGCCTAACATGAAACCATCCCTCCCCTTCTCACTTTATATTGGAATTGTGCCTTCTGGCAAAAGGTAAAAGCTCTTTCCTTTTGTATGCTATTTATAACAGAGCATCATATGTGATTCGAGCGGACCTTCAAAAATAGATGGGTAGTAGTTAAGAGGTGATTTTGTTTTTTGTTTTTGTTTTTTTAACCTAGGGGCTGTTCTTGCTCAGTCTGCTCTGGTATGTCCCCATAAATTGTAATTAAAACTTGTTATATCTTATGTGTTTAAAAACATCAATCTTGAGTTTAAAATTACGATGCCAAACTTTGATAAGTCACAGCTTCTATTTTTGATATTAGATGCATAAACTTAAAACATTTATGTGTAAAGAGTATTCTGATTCCAGAGAAAAGACCCCTCCTTCCCCTCCTTCCTTCTTTCCTTTCCCTCCCTCCCTCCCTCCCTCCCTCCCTTCCTTCCTTCCTTCCTTCCTTCCTTTCTTTTTCCCCTCTCTCTCTCTCTCTCTCTCTCTCTCTCTTGTTTTTGCTTGGCAAGTTGCTCAATTTTTAAAGTATGGTACCCAGTTACCTTTATATGGAATATTAGGAAAGTGGAAACTTCCAGAATATCTTGGCCAGTCCCCTACACACAGACAAACACACACACACACACACACACTCTCTCTCTCTTTCCTTACTATCTTTCCTCTTGCAGCTATTAGATGTTACATATGTTCATGGGGTATAAACTAATATTAAATTTGGCCTAAGCTTCAGAAAAATCACAATGCATTAACAAGTAATTTTCTTGGAATGTCCAAAATTTTACATGCCATTCTTTCCTTCTGTTAGCATGTTTGATTGATTGTATGAAGAAACTTCTTATGTCTTACCTTACTTTTTTCTACCTGTATCCTTACATCTGTTTCTGTATTATGCAGAGGGAACCAGTTCTTCCAGGCCCTTCCACCTTGGTGTTAGCAGATGTGGAGAGAGTACAGAACCTGCTTTAACCTGCTTTGAGGTGGCTGGCTTTCTTTCCCATCACTGGAAGGTTGATGTGGCAGGGAAGCCCATAAAGCTAAATTAAACAAGGCCACATCAAGGCTGTGTCAGGGCAATAAACTAGACAGGGAGGGCTGCTGGGTGCCATGTCAGATGAGCACACGTGGGCCTGTGGGAGAGGAAGAGTAACTAAAATACTTGAGGAGTCTGAACTATGCTGTATAATTTTCCATGAGCATAAGTGACTATATGTAAGACTGTTGTTTATTTTCACAGAATACAAGTGTGCCACCAGTTCTGTATTAGTAGGTGGCATTTCTGTCCTCTTGAGAGAGTCATTGCTTGAAAAGCCTGACATGGGTGTGTGTGTGTGTCTGTTGATCAAATAATAAACTAGTTGTTTTTGAGTGAAAGCAAACACAGTGCCTTTGTTTTTGAAGACAGTAACACACAAGTATATCTCAGATTTTATAAAATACTGAATTTTTACCAGAATTTCCTAGGCTGTTGTGTTTTTTTTGGTGTGTGTGTGTGTGTTTTTTTTATTATTGACATGCAGAAGTGAAATACTGATCTTGCTCTGCCATGACTGGTGTAGGTGAAGTAGAAACACCAGCAGCATGAGGGAGCCCAGGCCCTCCACTCTTGCTTAGTCTCCTTGCTCTGCATCCGACCTTCTGCACCTCTCATATCTGGTCTCTGGGTACCATGATCTTGCTGTCGGCTTCTGTTTCTTTATGCTGTACATCCCTTAGGCCCACGCAGAGCTTCACTTTCTTTTCTGAGGCTTCAGAAATTCTGACTGACAAAAGTAAATAGTTCTAGGCTGTACTTGAGGCCAGTTATATGTGTGTGTGTGGGGGGGGGGGGGTATGAGTATGAGAGAGAAAGAGAGAACTAAATGAACAAGTCTTTGATGCTTTTCTTAGGAGAATTTTAAGTACTCTGGCTGTTTCTCCTCTTGTAATGCAAAGGCTGTAGTCCTATGTGTAAGTACACTTGTTTTCCAGCTAATTGTTAGAGAAAGTCTGTGTGAGGCTAGGGATTTAATCAGCTGTAGGATGATAAAACAGTGAGGGATAGCAGGAAACAGATTGCATAATATGGAGGCATTGCCTTTGTAATTTTCCAAAGAATTTGGAAAGGCAAGCCTTTATAAATAAGAAAGTTGAATATGGGTAGTTTAGTGTTTGGGTATGAAGCAGTGTTACTAATTGCACATACAACCTTGAGCCAGGAGGCTAGCAAAAAAGGCCTCTGAGCAGCCCAAATGGACATACAGAATTTCAGTGTAAGCACTTGGGATATGTGAGAAGAGCAGTCATAAAGTGGGAGCCAGCAGTCTGCGACTGCATTAGTCCTTGAGGACATCTTTATGAATATCATTTATTATACTCTCGCCTAGCTTTTAATGACAATGACTCAAGGCCATCAAGCAGAATATTCACTGTTTATTTGATTTTTGACAAGGCAGGGCAAGTTATGGTATATTCAGAAGTATTAAAATGAAAGTTATTGCCCAAAGAATAAGTTAGAATAAGTTCTGAAGCTGAGTAATCCAGAATATCACGTGATCCTCAGGTTTAAGAATGCCAGGATATTATTGTTAACAGCGACAGGATTTAAAATGTTCCAGGAAATGCCACAGGCTCTAAGTGGGACAAGAGAAGGTACCCACAGTAAGTCCTAGTGGTGGTGAGTGTGCCGGTGGTGTGCCTCAGGGAGAAAGTGGGGGCAGAAAATAGTCAGGTGGCTGCTGTCGTAGTTAAGGGGGAAGCAGGAAGTTAAGGTCAAGAACCTGAACCTAGGTAGTGACATGAGGCATGGAGAGGAAGGGATGGATGCAGGAGAGATACTGTGAAGCCTGCAGGGTGAAGTGATTAACTGGACATGGTTGATAAGAGGGAGGGAAGATTTAAAAGTGACTCCAGGTTTTGCAGTTTTTCAGTCTGGGAGAATTGTGGTTTACTACCACGGAAACGGGCCAGGCCAGCCGATTCTGCAGGGAAGGAGGCTTTGTTTCCGGGATGCTGAGTTGAGGAGCTGACGAGAGACCTAGCAGGCCTTTGGACGTGAGGGCCTGGAGCCCTAAGAGGCTCTTTTCAGCAAAGACAGGCATGCTTTCATTGTTGCCCTGGAAAGTGTTTAATAATCATTGGTTGGTTTGTAGCTCTTTTAAGATTTGTGGGATGATTAGGTTTGCTTGAAAACAAACAAAGTGAAAAGTCAGTAATTAGACCTATTTATGCACTTGGAGAGTGGGAACAGAAGCTGAGGCAGGCATGCTTGCCCGACATCACTGTAAAGTCTCTGGTTTTCTCTTGAAATAATATCATGTAAAATCTACATTCTACTCCATGATGTTTATTTTCATATAATTTTTATAAAACTATTCATGATTGCCATCAATCCAAAATGAAGAGTTTCCTACCATGTTTGTCTTGTGGTTTTGCTGGGCTCTTCTTGGTTCTGTGTAGGTGTGCTTTGCTCTTGACTGAGCTGCAAAGGGAAATCTAATTTCCTGCCAGCAATATGACAGCTCTTTTGGTACATCATTGAATGCTTTTGCAGTTATTTCCATGATCTTTAAACAAATAACCTAAATTATCAGAGCATTATGAAATGCTCTTAGGAAAGCAAGATAGTATAGCTCATGTTATTAGGACTTTTTTTGTGGCTGGGTTTGTAATAGGACAATAGGGAATGTCTAAAGTGACTAGTTAAGTCTTCCATTTTTATAGAAAATAGTGCTTTTTATCAAAATGGCTAATGAATAATTGCAGATACTGTCATTTAAGGGTTTAAGAGTCCAAATGCTTAAATTGGTGGATGTGAAGGAAGTCAAACCTTAGGTGACTTGAAATGGGGGGGACATCTGTTACTGTAAACAATAAATAAAAGTAAAAAATAATTACTACCCTGCTAATTAATAAGCACACTGCTTTTTCCTGGAGTGAGACATTTTCTTTCTCAGTAAAGAAATTATAAAAATAACAACCCCCCCCCCCCCCGTCTGGATATAATCAGCTTGGATTCCTATAGCCAAGGGGAAGATTTTGTTATTATAAACTTAAGCATACGTTTTTCTAATCAGTGTGATTAAATCAGACCCGTCTTTTCTGTGCTGCAACTTTGTTTCCAGTGAATGCTGCAGAAACAGGAAACTGAACGCAAGGGGAGTGTACAGTACTGGCTAAACTTTCTTTCCAGACTTGGAGAGTTTCCCATCTTTCAAAGTGCTGGAGCCTGAAGGCAGTTTAGAGAAGAAGCATTTTCTCAGGCATAACTTACTGCATCTCTAATGATTATTTTTCAGAGAAAAACTGTAATTTACTATTGCATTTGTGCTCCATGGACATTGATGTGTTACAGTTGATTTATTGCTGATGTTCTGTTAGTATAAATGATTTTTCATAATTTTTTCAGATCACATCACTTTTTTTCCTTGGGAAACTAAATTACAGTTTGCTGTCCTTTCCTAAGTGACTTACATTTGCCCCTTCTCACTTTCTTCTAACCTACGCCCCCCACCTTTTTATTGGTGTATTCTGATGACTTCTGTAAACATTGGCTTCCCCAAACCTAAAGTAAAGGAGCACCCATTCATAAAAAAGTTTTAAAAAATGCCTTTCCTTTTACTGTCAAGTTCTGAGTTTAATTTTTTTAAAATAATTCAACAACCCCAATAAGGCTTTTTCTCTTTCTCCTTTTTTTAACCTCTCTTTTAAAAGTAGGTTTTTCCCTGTATTTAATGCTTTGTGAAGGTCACACAAAGAAATTCCCTGCCATTAAGAATAGAATGAGCCATTGGAATAATGGTGACGGGAGCGCAGTTCCATTAGAAAAGCTGTGTAAAGCCTCTCCAGTGAATGTAGATTGTGAGGGGTTCTGCCATGACCCGAGAGCCAGCTAGATTTTTGCATAGAGAAATCAGTTCTGAAAAATTATTTAATGAGAAGTTAACTGGATGAGATTTTGTGAACTAAGAATTATGGCTTTTAGCTACTTTGAAGGCACTTACAAAGAACAAGATACACTTTAAAATTTTTCCTCTGTGACATGGAGATGTTAGCATCTGCCTATGACACAGCGTTGATAGTAAATCACATTTGTTCACTAAGTAGGGCGGATGCAGAGATGGTGGGACATTTCTGTCCTGGAGAGCATCCTCAATCCTGTGTCTCAGCTGATAAGAAGGGTAGTTCACCTGGGGAAGGAGGTAAGGAAGAATATTCCAAGCAGGGAGCGGACATCGGCCAGACGTGAGAGGGTGCTGGTGTGTTTGGAGTCCTGCACGTGGGTCCAGCGTGACTAGAGGGATAGAAAGTTGAAATAGAGCGTGCAGAAAGGTGATGCCACGAAGGTCGGCAGGGATGGGGTCCTGAGCTGCCTTTGCCGCGCTCGGAGTTTAGGTGAGGCAGTATTGCCCAGTGGTTGAGAGGGTGGCTCCTGGCTTTGTCCCTACTCCTAACTTGCTCTGTACTTGGGGTGACTCCCTTGGTCTCTGTTGCCTCATTGGTAAATCATAGCTAATAATTGTACCTACTTCATAGGAATGTTACGATGATTAAACTAGATCAACACCTGAGATCGAGTGCCCAGTAAATGTTAGTTTCTGTTATTGTTGATGATGTAATTATTGATGTTCTGAAGGCTGTGGGGCAATCATTAAAGGATATTAGACAGGAGACTAATGGGCAATAGGCGACATTAGCATTTTAGAAAATTTTCTGGCAAGCAGGGTGGAGGGATGAGGCATGTTGGATTAAGTGTAATGAATAGGTACATTACCACAGTAGTCATCTAGGTAAGACAAATTGGGGGCCTCACTAAAGCAGCTGCAGGGAGAGTGGAGGGAGGAAACGATGGATGGATTAGAGAGATTGAGAATAGACGTTTGGCAGGTGATTAATTTGATATGAAAAAACTAAGTGTCCAGATAACTGCAGGCTTTAGATTTGAGTAACAAATGGGAAAACCAGAGAGGAGCAGCACCTTGTAGGATATAAAAAGATGGTGAGCTTAATTTGGATTTCATGTGTTTGTGAGTCTTCCCCATAGAGAGGTCCAGCGGCCTGTGGGGTCCTGGTTTATGGTTCAGGAGCAATCCGGGCTGATCTTGAGATGTGGAAGACGTGAGTGAATTTATGGAAGTGAGTAGCTGAGATAACAGAGGAGCCCGAGAAGCCAGACCTGGAAACCACCACATTAATAGATGCCCCCCCCTCTCCCCGCAATTTACAGAACTTGTTGTTGGGGCTTCTACAAGAAGAAACCCCATAAAGAAGATTGAAAAGAGTCTGGAAAAGTAGAAGAGAAAACCAGGGGAGAGGAATGCTACAGAAATTGGAATGGAGTTGGGTGGGGCAGGGAAGAGTGGTTCAAGAGTGAGTGTGTTATGGAATAGCGGGGGCCAGTACATGGGGGGTAACGGACAGAGTCAGCGGGGGCCAGTACATGGGGGGTAACGGACAGAGTCAGCGGGGGCCAGTACATGGGGGGTAACGGACAGAGTCAGCGGGGGCCAGTACATGGGAGGTAACGGACAGAGTCAGCGGGGGCCAGTACATGGGGGGTAATGGACAGAGTCAGCGGGGGCCAGTACATGGGAGGTAACGGACAGAGTCAGGTGCTCTTCAAGGAAACTTGGCTCTGAGGGGAAGGAGAGACTCTCATTTATCAACTTGGTTCCCAGGACCCTACCCACAGTTTATAAAGCAAAGGTATAACTTGTGATTACTTTTGTGACAAACCTAAAGTAATGGATTTTGTTAAACTGCATCATTAAAAGTAAACTCCAAGTTTGTAAAATATTCAGAGAACCCTAATAATAATGCTAAATGCAAAGTGCCAGTCACTGCGCTTTACAGCACACTAATGAGGGCAGGGAAGACACTGAGACAAGAGGTCAGTGGAGGAAGTGAGAGGCAGTCAGGATTCTGGGCTGCCTGGCTCCAGAATCCATGCTTTTGAAGCATTGTGCTGTGTTGCTTCCATACTGAATTCATAGTTAAAAGAAGGACTTTGAACCTAGTAGAGAAAAGGAAGGAATCTTTCAAGCATAGCTTTAACCTTCATTCCTTTCCCTGGCAAGGTCCTGGCTCTCTTTGTGTTGTGTTGTTTTGCCAGATAGCTTGTGAACTTGGCTGAACTTTGTAGATGGAAGTATTTGAATGTTGGAAAATAGGGAAGAGTTGAAGGTTATCAGAACAGAAAAAGTGCAGCTCTTTTTTCTGGAGCACCATCAGGTGCCTTTAGGTAGAATGTGCCAGGGACTCTGTCCATAAGCAAGGAGAAGAGAAAGCCTTTGAACATGATTATACGTTGTGAAAATTTGTTAAAAACATCAACAAAGCGCTGTTTTGGTCAGCCATCACTGGAAGCTAGGCATGAACTTGTTAAGAATTTGCAGAACACTGTTGGTTACTGTTTGTGTATGGATTACGTATTGTCATCTGGATTGTTATTTGCTCGGGAAGAGAAGTCCTGTTTTCAGTTTCTTTTGTAATCCAAGCTCCAGTTGCCGTTTTTTAGACTTCTGTATATGTGCAGGTGGTCTGTGAATGTTGACCAAGTGGGATACAAGGTAAAGAAAGCTAATACGTACAGTTAGTACTTTCCAGTCTGCTTTTGTGCAACTGAGACCGTTTCATCATCACAAAACATGTCTTCAAGGTTACCCAGCCATTCATTGTGTGACCTATTCTTGAGGCCGCCATGTGTCACGTGTTGGACTTCTCTGCTGCAGATGCTGTCGTTGGTGCTCAGGATTCCGCAAAGGACAAAACAAAGGTCTGTGTCCCCACAAAGCTTACATCCCTGTGGGGCCAGGAGACAATCAGTATCATGCAGAAGTAAATGATATGCTGTAATAAGTGATGGGTGCTGTGGAAAAAAGCAAAAGTAGGGCAGGGTAAAGGGTGTCATCACACAGGGGGAAGACAGGTTGTGGTGTTAGAAGTAGGGTGGTCAGGGCAGGCCTCGTTGCTATTTGAACAAAGACCTGCAGGAGCCAAGGGGAGAAGCCAAGTGGCTAATTAACTGTGATGCTTGTCACCCCCTCTTCTTTTATTACCACTCTTCATCCTGTTGTAGGTAGACCGTGATTAATTCGCGTCCCTGTTTGACTCCACCAGTTACAAGTTGCAGTCTGATGGCTTATTGAGCATGCATTGTGGAATTTCGAAGTATCCCCCTCTATCCTCTCTCTGCCACCACAATCAGAGCACATAAATTAAAGCTTTAGCAGCATTTGTATTAAGTAATGTAATTTATTTGAGCCAACTCTATAGTTTTTGTGCTTTATTTTTAGTAAGCGCAGTTTTCATGTTTTAAAACTTGCTCTAAAGTTATTAATATTAGAGAACGTACAGTAGTGGCATCAACTTATTTTTTGCCTGAAGACTGATTATGCGTAGTGCATGCAAACTCTCACATCTTTCATTACAGCATCTTTCATTATATGCAGTTACAGTTGTTCTCGTGGGGGTGGTGAAGTGCGGGTGGCTGGAGAATGAGGGATTCCTCCAGGGAAGCATGTAAGAAGAGGGAAAGGTCTCTATTGTGAAAGACCCTCTCGGTTTTGATATTTGTCTTCTTTCCAATTATTTGCTTTATTGTTTAGAGAATCTGTCTTATTTCCTTATGATCCTAGTAATAACGTACTGAGATATAGGGCCTACCTTTCTAGAGTGCCTTGAAGGTATTGGGTACTGAGCTGTCTTCTCTAGCTGCATTCTTTGCCTGACTTAGTAGTGGGTCTTTGTAAACACTAGTAACAGAGTTAAGGATCTCTTGTCACTGGTGGTAGTAGATGTGCGAACAGAGAGAAATTCAGCTGGAGTTTATTTTATAAAGTCTTTTTATTGTCTATTTTCACTTAACCAAAAATTTCCCTTCTTGGTATTTGTGCATAGTAAGCTGAATAAAGAGAGTTGAATTAAAGCTAATTTCTAATACAATTATCCAGAGCAATTAATCTTAACTGTAGGTTTGCCAGTGTGACATGTTTCACATGGTAGGTTTGGTTTGGAGCCAAAGAGATGCATGAACAAAAACTGTTTTTATGTAACATACAGCTTCACTACCAAAATTACTCATTTGGACAAGTGAGACAAATGTGTCAAAAGGTAATTATAAAGTACTTGGATAATTTAGTGTTTGGGATCAGCTACTTGGGTAAGTGTGCCAATGTTTATTTTAAAAATGGGATCCCAGGTCTCTGGAGTCAGCTGACTTGTGCAGTCTGTTGTAAAACTGCAGAATGAACCTAAAGGATTACACCGTAGTTCTTACTTTTCTAAAACAATTAGTAAAATGAAGATCTGCTGTTTGTATCGATGATCATATTTACTAAGCCTAAGAGCTTAGTAAATTTCAAAATATTTATGTTAGTTTTATATCCTGATTTAAAAAATTTGACAGCACTATACTTTGTAAAATAAATTATGTAAAAATTATGTTGTTGCTAATTTTGCTTATAGCAGGCTGATGGGAGGAGTACATTTCTGTGGTGCGCTCAGATATCTTTAGTTATTATAGCTTACTGTCTAATAAAAAGCTCACTTTATTGAATGCTTGCTGTGCTGCCTGACATTGTTCTAAATGCTTTACATGTGTCTCATTTCATTCTCACAACAATCTGGTTTGATGTAATCTTCCTTTTACAGTTAAGGAAATTGAGTCACAGAGAGGTTAAGTCTATTCATTCATTTTATTCAGTAACTACGCTTTGAGTTTATACTATGTGCCAACCATTGTTCTAGGTGCTGTGACTACCGCATTGACAAAGACATTAAAACAAAGCAGGACAAAAAAATTCTATCGGTAGGGAGTTGTGAAGGAACCTGCCCAGAGTTGCACGGTTCCCAAGGACAGAGCTGGGATTTGGATAGTCTGACCCCACAGCCCATGCTCTTCACCCCTAAGCTGGGGGGATGTCCTGTGCATTTTTAGGTCTATACTTTCGATTCTTTCTTACCAAGTCCTGGGTATTTGCCTTCTTTCAGCATGTTAACACATTTTTCTCACCTGTTTCTTGGCTTTTCCCATAGTCCATCTCTTCTGTTTACCTTTCATCTCACACTCACATTCGTGTACACGGGCCATCATTCCTAGCCTCCAGGACACTGTTTTCTGTGTGGTGGTGTGCTTTATGTTTGTGCCCTTTATATTTTTATTCCCTCGCTCGCTCCTCCCCTTCTTTTCCTCTCACCTCCCTTTTCCTTCATTCCCCCGACTGCCTTCCTGCCTTGCCAGAGTGGGCGCTAGCATCGAGAGCTAAGGACGGGCCAGGGGATCGAGCAGGAGGAGATGGGAGCTGCGCTCCTCCAGTTGTTGATGGGAACAGACACCCAGAGAAAAGAATGGCAAACTCACCATGGTTAGGGGAGGGCGGACTGCGTGCCCAGGCAGAGGCTGAGTGGTGGGTCTGCTGGACTGAGGAGTGAGTCTCAATAGCAGGAGAGCTGCTGAGCTAACCCAGCAAGCAAGTGAGAGCAGACCCCAAGTCTCCTTGGAGGGGGCACATTGGGGAAGGGGGCAGATTAGATTACATAGAAGGCAGGAAGAGTGGAGCCAGCGCGGGGGAATTAATCCCCTCCCAAAAAGGACAGGACTCTACTTAATTTGGGTGCTTGAAACTGTTCTTACCATTGCAGTTACAGTATTTGTGGCTCTAGAGCATCATACAGCAAACTTAAATAGGTGGAGAGAGCAGCAAGACATGGACTACAAAATGCAGCTGAATTCAAATAACTGTTTCTAATCTCTTAATTAGGGCTCAGTATCTTAGATAAAGTTAGCACTGAAATGCTGGTTGAATTGAAAGTAATTTGGCCTTGTTCTGTAACTTAAAAAAAATGCACATGTGAATGTTTCATCCATCTCTCTACTGTGGGCCAGTGCACGGGAGTGTAAATGAAGATTCGAGACAATGCCCTCTGTAGGGGGAACTTAGGCAGACAATTGAGAAATTCTAAAGTTGTCTACGGAGTATAAACCAAGTAGAAACCTACCAATTATGCCTTATATTTCTACCAGCAGTGTCTAAGAGTTTGTGTTCCTCCACATCCTTGCCAACACTTTGTGTTGGTCTTAAGTTCAGCCATTCTGGTTGGGGAGTCCAGTCTTATAGAATCCAAATGAAAAATTGGATTGAGATAGGAGTTCAGAAAAGGCATTTCAGGCAGGAAGAATAGCAGGGTTGAAGGCAGGGCAAGTGTGGGAAGGATCTAAGTGTAGAGAAAAGAGACCCAGTGAGGATTGGATATAAGGTGAGTCTCAGAAGGTGAATTTGCAGAGTATGCTGAAGAATGGAGAATGCATACTCCCTGAGCCTTAATAATTTATAATTCTGTTTTTATTTATTTTATGCCTTAAAACTGTTTCTTAAATAGAGTCAGATTTAAAAGTAATGTCCAAATGTTTAGGTTTGGAAGAGTATGTTCTCTGATATACTAAGGATTCACATTGCTGTTAACACTTTGCATACTAGAAATTTTAATTTTAAAAATTTGTCTGCTCATCGTTAGTTTTCTAAATCAAGTTGTGTTTCCATTGTTTTTCTAATTGCAATGAATGCTGCCACAAACATTTTTGTGCAACTTTTAGTGCACTACCACGTGTATTTTTGTTGGGTAAATCTCTAGGAATGGAATGGGTGAGTCCTAGTATGTTCATGTTTTAACTTCAGTAGATCTTGCCAACAGTTCCACAGAGGTTGTTTATGTTTCTGCCAGCAATGTATAAGGGTTTATATTGCTCCACAACCTTGCCAACACTTCGTATTGGTCTTAAGTTCAGCCATTCTGGTTGGTGTATAGTATGATCTCATTGTGATTTTAATTTGTATTTCCCAATAACTAAGGTTGAGTACTTTTCATATGTTTATTGGCTCTGTAGATATATGTGTGAGAAACATGAGGGGAGGGGGTTGTTTTTTTACATAGTTGTTTTTTAAAAAATGTTGTTTTTAGTAATTTATATAAGTTCTTTTAATATATTCTGGATATGAGCCCTTAGCTAGTTAGATATGTTACATTTATCTTTTTTCATTCTGTGTCTTGCTTTTTTCACTCTCTTAATGGTGTCTTTTGATGGCAGACATTCTGAGTTTTGACGTGTTCTAATATGTCCACTTTTTCTTTGTGATGGCTCCTTTTGGTGTCCTATTTGAGAAATCTTTGCCTATGTTAAGGTCATAGAGGTATTCTCCAATGTTAATGTCTACTTATGGTGTGAGGTAGAGATTAAGATTCTTCTTTTCATCTCCCTTCAAATGGATAGCCAGAATTGCTTTTTTTTAAAGTTTCAAATCATAGGAAATAAAATATTTCAAAATGTTTTATCTAATTCAGCCTCTCCTGCAAATCATTTTAAATGACTTTAAACTTTCTTAATAGAAATAATGATGGCTCTATTTCTGCTAGTTTATAGTATCCTGAATTACAAACAAACTGGCTTTTCTGCACAAGCATCCTTTCTTTCATCTGTCTGTGGAGAAAACAAAACAAAAACTTAAGCTCAAGAGTTTTACTTAGTGTCTTTACCCTCAGCAGTCATGTCTTTTTGTTGAACACAAGAAATATCCTCTACCTTTGAGGTCATCATTGGGTCTGTTTCTGCATACATAGAAGAATGGAGGGTTGGTAGATAAAATTTACATATGTCTACCAGGAAAACCAGTAATTTTTTTTACCTGACTCCTTTCTATTTCTCCCTTCTAGACTGCTTTCTCATAGTGACTCCAAAAAGGATTTATTGATAGATTCAGAAAGCAAGTTATTTCATGTGATTTCTTTCTAGTATTTGTTTATACTTCTTTCTGCTTTCCCCAATTTTAGGAATAAGGTATAAAAATGGTTTTAGCAGTGGGACTGGTGAGCAAGCATATTATACCCTCAGAATAGCCTCTTATTTGGTTAATTGATACTTTAGGAGAGCGTGGTCATTTGAATTGGTGGTAAGATTTTGAGGAAACCCCTTTCTTCTGAAAGATAGATAATATTTCCAAGGCAAACATTCAGTAGGGCAATAAAAAGATGATAAAAATTTCAAAGTGTGTTGTGTGTACACTACTTCTGTCTGTAGTTGGACTATCTAACTGTTTGCAATGTTGAATCTATGAGGATTAGCTTAACATCTGTTTTGAAATTCATAATTTCCTATTTATCTAAACAGAGCTTTGCCTTCAGATCTTAGTATGAGATTATATTCTTTAACTCTAAAGCTCTTAAGTATAGTTTTATTTTCCCTATAAATTTGTTGGGATTATGTGAGCTGAAGTGTTGTCTAAAGGAGATAAGATAAAGATAGAAGCTCTTTGAGGAAACTGCAAGAAATAAAAACCTTGAACACTCAATTCATCAGGAATTAGTTTAAATCAGTATGTTATTTTCCCAAAAGTTGTTAGCTTTTAGTTTAAAATCCTTTTTCTTAATAAAATTGCCCTCACTCCCTTTCATAATGAAATCTTCTGGTTTAGTGAAAGATGAATATGTTAATCAGGTTTTCTTTCTTCAAATTAATAATCTTTAGGATTTTATTATAGTATGTAACCACAAAATTATTTTCTTTGTTATTATATGAAAAGGAAACTCTCACATCTTTATAACATAGTAATTGGCAAAATATAAGAGAGAGTGACGATCCAGGAGAGTCCTTATTAATCATAATCAATCTTAGTGTGTCTAGGAAGCTATATTTCCCATTGATTATACTATTTACTCTAAAACTTGAGGACACAAAATTAAAGGGTGAGGTTAACATTTTATGTCAATTTCAATTGTATGCATTAAGCATTTGTTCTAAGGCTTATGATTTCTGGGGTAGAATCATTAATAAGAAGATGCCATCGTTGCACCCACATAGTTTATAAACCAAAGTGGAATTAAGACGTTTGTATCTGGACTGTTCTAAGGTGAGCATCTAGAAATAACTGATTGAGTGGTGTGTTCTAGAATTCTATTTCTGCTGTGTGGGAGGATGGGAGAGTCCCAGGAGAGTCTCGTGTATAAGGTGACAGACATACTAGGATGACTCCAGCGTGCGCGCACTTTCAGAAGTGAGCAACATTTGTCCTTCTGTCAGGACTGGAGAAGTTTCCTCTCTGGTTTAACCTGCAAACCCAGATGCAGATAGTCAGAGGCTGATCAACGGGAGCTGAGTGAGCGAAAAACACTCATTCTTCTAAACCTGGGGTAAAAAAAAGCTAGTTATATGACTAAAAAGTTAATAATGCCACCCTAAAGGAGTCTGTCATTGTTAATAGTGACAAATGTAGAATGAAAGGTTTTATGGAATTCATCATAAAATATGGATGGATTTTGTCCTATTTGTAGTCTCTTAGATCATTTTATGCTTGTCTTTGATCACTGTAGTATATAATTTGATATTTATAACTAGTTTTTCTGTGCTCCTAAAAGTACAAAAAGTGTTAAACTTAATATTTTGTGTGAATGATGGACAAGTTATGTAATAGGCTTGATTGGTTGTGTATCCACACTTCTTTCTGAAAAGTCTTTCAGCTAAACTCTTCTTCAGCTTATATTGCCTTTATATCTTAGGTAATTGGGGAAGTTTTTAAAATATCCAGCTTATTATTAGAAAATACCATATATAAATTGAATTTTACCCATCCCTAGAAATGGTTGTTATTTTCTTATCTCCAGTTGTTTCAGTTAATTTGTTTAGACTTTATTGAATGTCTGCCATGTGCGGTCTAGGTCCTCTGATAATACAGAGGTGAATGGCACCATTTTTGCTCTTGAACTAACAAAAGATAGGTTAATAATAATGAAAGTGTATGCTAAATAAGTATGTTCTGTTTACTGTTTCACAGCTAATGTGCAAATTGTTTGTACATGTGTTGGCATTTTAGTTCCTCATCCAGTGGTTTATTTAATTGATGAATGCTAGCTTTACTTGGAGGTAGCAAAAATATGTAAAATTGTCGAAAAAATACGTAAGACTGTGATAGTCTGCAGGGTTAATCTTCACAGTTTTTCAGTCCTCTTCAAGTGTTAAGAGCTTCTCTTGAAGACAGTTAAGTAAATACTGAGGTTTGTTTAACTTAGAGAGCAGTGAAGTGCTAACACTAGTTAGTCTCCTAACGTACCAATTATTGGACTTGAGCCAAGTCATCGGCCTACTACAGACAAATCACGGACTGCTTTGTGTATCTTTAGTAGTTTGAATTTCCAGATACAGTGCTTAGAGACATGATACTTTTGTCTGCTAGGGCATTGGGCTTTAACATTTAAAAGCCAAAATGTCATATGGTACGTAGCAATATTTTTAGAGCTCTGCTAGCAGGAATTGCTTGATTTTTGTCATGGTGATAATTCACAATTAAGTTTTGTTGTAAACTTAATATACTCACTGCATTGTATTGAAAATACATTATGACAATACTGAAGAAAGTACTGTAAATATTTAATTATCAAATTTTAAAAAAAACAACCTTTAAGACTAAAGAAAATCAGACTTGTTTAGATCAGAGATTAATAGTGTGGCAGGTTCCATCCCAAAATTCTTGTCCACCTAGAACAGGGGTGGGGAACGTCCCATATAGGGCCCTCGAAATCATTTGGTCTGGCCCTGCCAACGCAACTGTAGGTGGGACTCAAAATTCAGTAAATCTAGGAGCTTTTTTCATAGCTAATTTTTAAGTTGATAGTTTTATATGGCCCAAGAATAATATTATAAATACCCAAATGGCCCTTGGCAGAAAAAAGGTTCCCCACCCCTGACTAGAACCTCAGAATGCGATCTTAGCCTCTTTGCAGATGTAATTAGGACGAGGTCCTTATAAGATACAAAGAGATACACACAGAGAAGAAGGTAATATGACAACAGGCAAAGATTCAAATCACGCTGCCACAAGCTAGGGATTACCAAGGATTGCCTACAACCACCAAAAGCCAGGAGAGAGGCATGCGACAGCTTGCCTCTCCTCAGAGCCTCCAGAAGGAACCGGCTTACTGACACCTTGATTTCAAACCTTTAGACTCCAGAACGTGAGAAGATAAGTTTCTTTTGCTTTAAGCTACCCACTTTCTAGTAGTTTGTTATGGCAGATGTAGGCAGCTAATACACATAGTTTACAATTCCAAAACTAATTTTCAGTAAAAGATGCATCATATGCTACTCAGAGCCACTCTATCTGCTTTTCCAACTGTTGCTCAGAGTTACTCCTCTTGAGAACTGGCTGCCAGTGGTATCAGTAAGAGGGGTCCTAGCATCACGTAGCCCTGTCCCTCCCTTGTGACAGAGAGCAGGACCCATCACCGGCCTTTCCTCTTGTATGTCAGAAGGATGGGAAGTTTGGTGCCCTACCAATGCATATTGGTGTTTCCAGTTGTAGAAGTTTGCTCATGGAATATGATAGCAGTTTATTTCAGCTCCAATTAGGGTGATATTTTGACTTGGATATAACGGTGTTAGGGAAATATTTATTAGCCACTGTAACAACCAACCACGCCAATCTTATACTTGAACATAATACATGTTTCCTTTGTTCTCATGATAAAGTCAGTCAGCTCCATTCCAGGTGACTCAGGAACCTGGGCTCCTCTGTCTTGTGGCTTAGCATCCCCTTGAGCATCCTCAGAGAGTTCTCCTGGACCATCTTCATCCCACTGGTCAGTGGAGGAGGAGCCTATAGAGGAGCACGTGTGGTACAGGCATATCTGGAAGTGGCATATATATTTCTGCCCACATTTTGTTGACCAGAATTAGTTGCATGGCTCCAGCTGAATTTTAAGAGAGGCTGAGAAATGTAGTTATTGTGTGTATCCAGGAAGACAAAGTGGGATTGTTGAACATCCTGCCAGTCTCTACCAAAATAGTATATTTAATATATGTTGTTACATATAATGCACAAAGTTTCGGTGCATTCATATTAAAAAATAACTTTTAAAGAATACGTGTTTATTGATTTTAGAGAGAGAGGAAGGGGGAGAGAGAGAAAGAAAGAGAGGCAATCTGTTGGTTGCCTCCCACACACACCCTGACCAGGGATTGAACCAGTGACCTTTTGGTCCAGGGGCCGATGCTCCAACCAAGCCACACCAGCCAGGGCTAAAAAAATCATTTTCGTGTATTTTGGAGTCATGAAGCTTTTATTTTGTTTTCTTATTTTGGATGTAGGATTTAGGTTTTCTGGTGTGTATCCTGAGTCATTCCTCTCAAATTCCCCTGTATTGTTTTGAGTAATGACATTTTATAATTTGTTGCCCTACTAAAATTACAACTTCTCTTTGATAATTGAGGATTGAGAAGTACAGCCTGGAATCATGTTCCATTACAGTACAACACACTGCTTTTATACAGCATAGTGAAAAGGAGGAGCTGGCTTTTAGATTTCTGATACAAGGATCCACAGTACCTGGAAATTCATGTTTCTTGAAAGTTTTTGTTCTTGTCACTTTATTTATAGCAAATATTCTTTTTCTACTGTCAGCAAGTTTCAGAGATGTATTTTGTTCTCTAATTTCCAGGGGCACTAAAAGTGATAAATGGACATTATTCCTGTTGTAAATACAAGTCTCTCATTTATCCTGCTCTCTGATTTCTCATGGTGGGATCTTTGTTACCCTTTTGTCATATTACTTTGAGCATGTGTGTGTGTGTAAATTATACACCTGTTACACTTTATGATGAAAATAGAGACAGGTTATTTTTTCAAAGCTCTATCCATACTATAATTAATTCACCTGAATGACTTTCATTTGTCCATTGAAAATACCCCCTTTCCTTTCCTTAAAAAACAAAAAGTATTCCCTATGTTTCTATAAAAGAAGCTTGAAGTATTTGATCCATAGTTTTAGACAAATGTTTTCCTTAATAATTAATATAAACTAAAGATGGTTAATAGCTAGAAAGTTTGTTTTGAGCCACATGTTTTCTCTCCTACCCTATCTGTTTTCCAAACACGTGGCTGTAGATGGTATAGTTTTAGTAATTTGCTGTGTATGCTGAGAAGTGCCTGTTTTCTTTGGCCCAGACATAGCAGTGCATTCATTCCTGTAACAGATACTTGGTGAGCACTTAGTCTGCTCCGGATACTGTGCTGGGCTTTGGACCTGCACATTGGAAAGAACCCTACCTAGTAGAACTTGTTTGGCCTACTCTGCAATCTCTAAGAAGGGGTGGGGTCTGTTGGAGGAATTCCAAAGCCCAGGAAGACTGGAGTTTGGGGTTCTAGAACCCCCTGAAGATCAAAAGACTTGTTGTGAATAAGTGATTTGGTCGCCAAGGACTAAAATCAGTATCCTAGATTTGAAAGACTAATTAAATATGCTTTCATGATAGCAAACACTTAAAATCCATTATAGTCTGTTACAGCTATTTTCATTATATTTGTTTGGATTTTTTTTTTTTTTTTTTAATTCATTGCTAAGTGTTTTGCTACTCCTTATAGTTACAATCAGTTAGTGACTAATGACAGAGTAACCTCTCCCTTTCCTCATTTGGTGCAAGCTGTTCTTGGGGGAGGAGAGGGATGTTGGGAGCAGAGAGGAAAAACAGTATAGAATACTGGACAAAATTAGAATGCTGTTTGTTTATGCACAAATACAAACGTTTTCACCAGAAAAATTACAGAATTTTTTCCTTTTTAAAACTTTTTTAGTCCATTTTCTTTTAATCGGTCTTTAAAAAGTAGTGATTTCACATGTCTTATTCAAACACAGCTACTGGCATCAACCATATGAAGCCTATTTCCATCATGGGTCGAGAATGTGTGTTCATTTTTATGACTAATATAGCTTATTGTGCTATTTTTTTCTTTCACATGTTCTTAGGATGTCTGGAAAGGCTACTCATTCCTCTGGGGAAAGTATTCAGTAGTAGAAACATGCTTATTTTGGCTTATTTTAATTAATAGCTGATTTAGAAGTGCTGGCTAGAAAGAACTGGTAATATTAAAGAGGGATCAGGAGTTGTTTTAAAAAAGCCATGCGCTTTGGTTTAGCAGTTTATAGAATGAGAATTATGAGGAGTTGCGTAAACAAATGATAGCTTATGCAGTATTTTCTGAGTCTTTAAGCTACGAAGACTGACAACTTGGAAAACCGTGTATGATATAGTTTGGAGAGGTTAAAGCAGGGTATAAAATGGTGTGTATGCTGTGATTACAAGGATGTAAATGATTTGTAAATTTAAAAAAATGAAAAAGTTCACTGAAATTATTTAAATACTAGAAAAAAAGTAGGATGGATTATGGTTATTTTGTTGTTTTTTACTTCCTTTCCCTTTAATCTTTGAATAATGGGGCTGTATTTAAAATAACAATTGAAAATAATTTAAGTGGGAACTTTGTGGATTTTGTGTGTGCTTCTGAGGAAGTTTAAAATGAATATACTGAAGTTTCCTATAGGTAAATAAATCATAAGAATGGGCTAGTAATGGGAAGTTTTGTAATTTTTTTTAGAGATTTCCTAATAAGTTGAGATAACCATCTCTTTGGAATGGGTGAGTTGTAGATATTTCTGAGGTGATGGTTGTACAAGATAGTTGAATCTAGACTCAACCTCTTTAATGGAATCAACCTCTTAGGGAACAGGGTTGTCCCCTGAATATTGTCTCATGCAGGAGAGATGAGTGGGAAATAATGTTCTTGGGAAATTGTTTTGCTCTTGAAATCTTTGTTTTTGTTTTGTAAAAGTCAAAATTTAAACACAATCAGTATGTATTATAAAGAGGAAAGTAACCCCCAACCCTGTCTTAAAAAGAAAACTACTGTGGAAAAGAATTTTGGATCAGATTGTGTCCTGTGTAATTGTGTAGACATTGTAACCTTCTCAGGTCATCTTGGCTGAAGTGTTCTTCACAGCAAAGGAAAATGAAATGTAGTTGTTTTTATTGTTGTGTTGTTTGTTTTACTATGTCTTAGGAGAGAGAAATAGTGGTGTGGATTATCCAGAAACCATTCATGCTTGACTGGAATTTTTATTTTGCTATTTACTTATGAATGTGTGTGTGCCTGGCTGGACATCACAACACTCCGAATGAAAGCATCTCACAGCGAAGACTTGACTCAGCTGGAGCTTTGGAGCTGTCTAGCTTCATCACCCTGATTTTCACACCCACCGCGGTGTGTATCACCCCCGACACTTCCGTCTTCATCTGAAGGCAGGAGTGTGTATGCTATTTTGAGAGTAAGTTAGAGTGAGTAGGGGTATACTGGACCTTAGGCATTTTTGGATTTAAGGTTTAGTCATTCCTGAGGCCTGTGACCCAGCATCACTTCAGCAAAGTTCATCTGTGACACCTCACTCCTGGTGGTTTATGCTTTAATGCTCGTGCCTTGGTGACATTATTCTTTGTGGAGAAATACCACAAAATAAAGCCATCTGGGAAAGCAGGTGATGAAAACTCTGACATCTACCAAAGTGATGGTTTTTAGCTAGAAAGTAGGAGTTGTAGGTAACTTAAGAATGTTGAGAGAGACTGAGGACGTCCAGCTTGCCAGTGGGCACTTCTGTATCGCATGTGACTAAAGAGCAATTTTAAAATGGGTGACGTTGAGAAGGACAAGATTTTTGTTTAGAAGTGTGCCCAGTGCCATACTGTGGAAAAGGGAGGCAAGCACAAGGCTGGGTGAAATCTCCATGGTCTATTTGGCGAAAGACAGGTCAGGCCTCTGGATTTTCTTACACGGATGCCAACGAGAAAAAAGGCATCACTTGGGGAGTGGCTACGCTGATGGAGTATTTGGAGAATCCCAAGAAGGACACCCCTGGGACAGAAATGATCTTTGCTGTCATGAAGAAGAGCACAGAAAGGGCAGACTTGATAGCTTATCTCAAAAAGCTACTAATGAGTAATAGTTGGCCACCGCCTTATTACAAATGACTTTTATAATGTGTACCATATTTAAATTGATCTCATACACCAGAATGATTTAAATAGATTGGCTTGTGGTTAAATGAATGTGACCAGCTTTTTGAACTTTGATGATAATTTGCTTTGAGCAAGTGTTATCACTGATTTCCCCTTCTAAAGATATGATTGGACTTGATTCGTAATGTTCAACTTTTTGCAGAGCTGGTGAGTTGCCATCTTAAAACCTGTGGGAGATTGGTTTTACATTTAGATTTATATAACTGGCTGTAGTAATATGTTTAAATACGGAGGGAATCCCTTCACTCTCCTAGACCAGAAGGCCTCGCCCGTTCTTCACGTTGTGTTCATTAGCCTGTGAAAAGGCAAAGGATGGAGATGAGCTGGCAGTGCCCACTTTATCTTTTTGGTCCTAACTATGTCAACTTAATTAAAATTCCCTGTACTTAAACTTTTACTTAATGAAAGGCATTTTAGTGTGGTTTATGTATAATATCAAATAAAGAATATTGAACAATTCTCAAAAAAAAAAAAGTTGAATATTTCAGAAGTTTAACAAACCTGTGGATCTGAAGAAGTCCACCGTCCGTTATAACAGAAATGACAGCAGAAAGTTAGTGAAACTGTTTCAGTGGTTTTTCTAGCCAAGGAAAAGTTTGCTCATCTAATGAGAAAGAAAATTCAAGAGAACGTTGAAAAGGCTCTTACAGTGTGGTCTGAAGTTATGCACAAGAGAAAGGAGACTGTCGTTTCTGAGATGTAGCAGATGGAGAAGTGACCAGACCAGTGAAGGGTGATTTGACATTTTTCAAATGTTTTCTTTGCCAAGTACGAAGTTAAGAAGGGGAGGCCACACCAGCTAACTACATATTGCTCCTGGAAGTGAGCTGAAGGAGCTCGTAAAGCCGGGGAGGTTTATGGTGTCCATGGGTGCACAATGATAAAGAAGCCCACATTCGAAAAAAATACCTTCTCTAAATACACACCAAGAAGAGATGTGAGCATCAGAGAGTCAGACAACTAAGAATTTATTTTGATGATGGAGTCGGGGGGGAACTTTAAAGATGCCTGAGAAATGAATCTAGTTCCTTATGAGGACTGGGGATGAGGGAAGGAAGGAGAAATAAAAAGGTTAGCAACCTGCTTGCTCTTAAGTTCATTCCCAGTTGCCTCTCTCATTTTCTCTCCAACTTGATTCACTTGCTTCTTTGGTCAAGGTTAATCAACCAAATGCTGATATCCCATCTGGTCAAAAAGACATTGTTAATCTAATACTGTAACTCAGTGGGTCTCAAATTGTGGTCCTTGGACCTGCAGCATCAGCAAAATCTCAAGCCCCCACTCAAAATGACTGAATCAGAAACCCTGGGTGGTGGAGCCTACAGTCTGTCTTTAGCAAGCCTTCCAGGTGATTTTGGTGCATGCTAAAGTTGAAGGCCCTCTGCTGTAATTTGTCTTCATTCAGCATTTCCTTTAAGCATTTTGATTTATTATGGTTTACTGTATATTAACACATACTGTCCAGTCATGATAATTGTCTTCATTACTGTGATTTTTCAGATTTGTTAAGTTCATGGCTAATTTTACTATAGTTTATATTACGTTAGCAGTAGTTTTATTGCTAAAATTAATAATACATTGATTTGGTTGATTTTTTTTTTTTTTCCCTTTTAAATTATTTGGACCCTGTAAGAGCCTGAAGGGGTAGCTCACATTTTCCAGGTACTGTTTTAATGAATATTGTAAGGGAAATTATAAGCTCTGGTGGTATGTATTCAAGAATTTAGAGATTAGAGAAAGGTGACATTTCTCGGAGATTAGAGTCTACGGTAAATTGTGAGATATAAATAAACCTAATCAAATTGAGTAGCTGTCAGAAGCAAGATTTACTGGACAGTTGACTATATATTTTTTGATCTGATGCATAAATTAACCCTCCCCAAATCTACTTAGCAGCTGGCTGTCATTTCCATTAGCTAAAAGGGACTAGTCTGAAATCTGTTTCAAAGCTCCTGCCAGCACGCCTTGCTGAGCTTGTTCAGCCTTTCAGCTCTGAGACAAGATTCCCAGGTGCCAGTTCAGTGCTCAGGTCTGTAGGCCTTGTTACGGGGTCATTGAAATCCTTCTGCCAGCTCTTCAAATGACCCTCGGCAAGTAATTTAATTCAGTCTGTCACTGGAGGTAGCCAAGAAGGATTTAAGGATATATGTGCAATCAGAAACATGCTTTAGAGTGTTAGCAGCCTAAGCTCTAAAGGTAGAGGAGGTGAGGTGAGAGTTGAGTATTTTCACTCATTTCTGACAATTTTTAGCTCCAGGGACGTGGTAAATTCTTTCATCAACATTTATGTAGTGATCAGACTTTCTTAGTTGCCATATCATCATGAATATTTTCATTCTCTAAATTTTTGGAAATTGCAAATGCTTAATGCGCTGCTCTCACTCTTGTTTTGACTATTTCTGATGATAATAGACCTTCACTAGTTTATACAAAGCCCTGTAAATACTTTCATAGATTATTTTAGGGAAAAGTAGGTTATTAACATTTTATCATGTTCAGGTAACTAGAACTAAGTGAAATCCACCTAGTAAAGTTGTACTAGTTATTGCACCAAAACTTAGTGGCTTAAAACATCACACATTTATTATCTTACAGTTTCTGTAAGTCAGGAATTCAGGAATGGCTTAGCTGGGTAGTTCCAGCTGGAGACTGTGATGAAGTTCTAGGGGCCAAGTTCTCTGGGTTGGGCCAGCGCCGGAGGATCTGCATCATGTACGGCTTGCGCACTTGGCTGCTGAAAAGAGGACTCAGTTCCTTGCAAGCTGTTCGCAGAAAGATTTGGTTTCTCTCCTTGTTGGCCTTTTCATAGGGTTTCCAGAATGTCATGGTCACATGGCAGCTGGCTTCCCCAGAGGGGGAGTGATCCTAGAGAGAGCAAAGGAGGAAGCTTTGTGACCTTTCCCACCTGGTTTCAGAAGTCCAAGGCAGCCTTCCAGGCTGACACATTGTGCTTGTTAGAAGCAACTCAGCGCAGTCCACGTACAAGGGGAGTGGCATTAGGCTCCACCTCTTGAGGGGAAGAAATTAAAGGAATTTGTAGACCTATTTTTAAACTACTGCAGTGATAGACACTAGGGTATATTTAGCAAAGACATGTAATTGGCACCAACCAAATTTGTACATATTTCTATGTTTTTTCAGCAGTCTTCTAGGTAAAACAGGTGTTTCTGCTACTATATATATGTTCCTGAAAATTCTGAAAAGGTTTTATGAGAAAATGGAGTTGGGGAAGGACAGGACTAAGGAAAATACTAATGGGTACTTCAGGAGATAACTTGGACAGCCTAGGCAGGCAGCATAGTGTGGCTGAAAGTTGAGTTGCCTTAGGAAATACTAAAAATGCTCAATAAAAGAGGAGTGGAAATACTGGCTTAAGGGCATTGAAACAATGCATATACTGTCCTACAGGGCCTCTCTGAATTTCTGACTATATTAATATATTGATATTCAGCGCTTTGAAGGAAAAAATAAGTGAAGAGTAGGTATTAGAAACTGAGTTAAATTAAAAATAACAGCACCTTGTTCCAGCCAAGATGGAGTCCCGGGCTGCATATACTCTCTCACCCGAAACTGCTAAAAATCAGGTGAAACAGCTTTTAGATGCTGGGCATCAGGCAGCACCAACTAACAGATGAGAGAGCGTTCCAGGCCTCAGTGGCAGACGAAGGAGCCCAGACAGAGCCTGGATCCATGGAGGCTGAGCAACTTGAGTTCACAGAGCAGAGTGCTGGGGAAGAAAGAGCTGCTCAGAGAGACAGGGCCCTGGAGTGGGCAAGGGGTCCTCAGTGAGCCTTCAGCTGAGCCATGATCAGTGCGTGTGTGTGAGGAAACTACCTAAGGCTGGGGGGGAAGAAAAGCACAGAAAAGGAGCAGAGGGGACAAACCTTGAAGCTCACGCAGGGCCAGGAATAGTTCATGTTCCCACCAGCAGCAATAGGAGATCTTATTATTTACAGGGTATCAGAGGACTCAGCTTGCTAATATGACTATTAGCTCTAGGCTTAAGGCCACTCTTGTCTTATATGGCCAGTCTTAGAAAGCAAACCTTGTTAGAACTGAACTATTTCCAACTAACTTAGCTGTGTCGCAGAACAAAACTCCATAATATTTATAGAAATATAAAAATAGCCAGCACTCAACAAGATAAAAGTCACAATGACTGGCATTCAACAAGTTACCAGGTGTGCAAAGAAGCAAGAAAATAGGACCTAAATGAGGAAAAAACTCAGTGAAACGAAACTGACACAGAAATGATACCAATGATAGAATTGGTTGACAGGGACCTTTAAGCAACCATTATAATATGTTTCATTGTGTGTGTGTGTATATAAGTGTATGTGTGTCACACACATATACCCCAGTTGAACTTCTAGAGATGAAAAGTACACTGGATGGAATTAACAGCAGATTCTACACTGCAAAATAAAAGATTTGTGATCCTGAAACCATAGTATACCAGAAATTGTGGAATGCAGCTAAAGCAGTGCTTAGAAGGAAGTTTATGGCACTTAAATGCCTGTATTAGCAAAAAAGAAAAGCCTCAAGTCAGTGACCCTAGTTTACACCTCAGGAAACTAGAAAAAATTAGCCTAAATTAATCCCAAAATTAATAAAAGAAGCAATAAGGGTAAGAACAGAAATAAATGAAACCATAAACAGAAAAACAATAGAAACCAAAAAAACAACAACAAAAAAACCCTAATAGAAACCAATGGAACTTTATTAAGTCCTTTGAGAAGCTTAATAAAATTGGTAATCCTCTAACTAGACTCACCAAGGAAAGGGGAAAGAGTCAGGTTACCAATATCGGGAATGACAGAGGTGACATCACGATAGATAGAGTCTATGGATATTAAAAGGACAAGAAGGGAATATTGTAAACAACTTTACGCCAACTATATGACATCTTAAATGAAATAGACTTTCTCTCTCACATACACACACACACACACACACACACACCCAGGAAATAACAAGACTCCGGGTCCAGTGGCTTTACTGAGGTGTCTAACAAATGTTTGAGGAAGAAATAATATTCATTTTATCCAAACTCTTTCAGAAAAGTGAAGAGGAAAGAATATTTCAACCCAGACACCAAAGCCAGAAAAAGACATGAAAAAAGAAAAGTATAACCTGAAATCTCTCATGAACATAGATGTAATAATTAGTGAAGTTCTAGCAGATCGAATTCAACATACGTAAAAATGATGTCATGACGAATGCAGTTTATCCTGGGAATGCAAGACTAGTTCATCACTTAAGAAGCAATTGAATTGATCCCAATCGCTTCAATAGATGGCAGAAGCAGCATTTGAATAATTTCAACGTGCCCTCCTGATTAAGAAAGAAAATTTATCAAGTTAGGAATAGGAGAGGACTTCCTCAGTTTAATCAAAGGCACCTATGAAAAACACACAGATCATAGTGTTTTTAGTGGTGAAAAACTGAATGCTACCCCATTAAGATTAGGAAAAAGGAAAGGATGTCTGCTTCCACTACTTTTGTTCAGTATGGTATGGAAGGTTCTAGCTAGTGCAGTAGAGCAAGAAAAACAAATAAAAGGCACATAGATTGCAACCGGAGAAGTAAAACGGCCACTCTTCACAGAGGAGGACTCATGCCACCTGATTTCAAGGCTACTTATAAAGATTCAGTAATCAAGTTAGTGTTTTCTTGCTATGTATAAAAAATTAACTTAAAATTTATTATAGACCTAAATGTAAGAAATAAAACTACAAAATTTCTAGAAAAAAGCACAGGAGAAACTCTTAGTAACCTTGAGTTTGTCACAGAGTCCTTAAATACAACACAAGAAGTATTAATTATAAAAGATAAATAATTGGACTTCATTAACATTGAAATTTTGCTTTCCCAAAGTACTGTCAAGATAATGGAACAGCAAGCCAGACTGAGGGGAAACATTCACAAGTCATATATCTGACAAAGGACTTGTATTCAGAATATATGAGGGACTCAATCCAGTTAAAATCGGACAAAAGATTTGGATTAGTCACCTCAGCAAAGAAGGTATGTAGAACGCAGATAAGCTTTTGCGAAGAGATGATCAGCATCATTAGTGATTAGGGGAAGGCAAATTAAATCTATAATGAGATACCACCACCTATGTTCTGGAAGTGTTGACAAAGAGGTAGAACAACTGGAACTCCGGCCCCTGTGATGGGGCTGTAAAATGGTACAACCCAGCCATTCCTGTCCTTCATGTTTACCCAAGAAAAATAAAAGCATATGCTCACCCAAGAACTCCTACACCAGTGCTCTCAGTCAAACTAGGCAACCACAAAAAAAGGGAAACAGCTTCAATGTCCATCAGCAGCTGAATAGTTAGACAACGTGGTATATTCATACAGTGGAATACTATTCAGAAAAAAGAGAGAACTCCTGGCATACTGAACAGTGTGGACAAAAAGTGGCAGAAAGCAGATCAGGGGTTGCCTGCACATGGGAGGCACTCAGGGGGAGTGAAGGGGCAGGGAGAGGTCACAGTAGGCACGAGGAAACCGTTGGCAGTGATCAGCGAGCTCATTTCCAGCAGTGGTTTTATGGGTGTGTGTAGGTCTTTCTTATCAAATTACCATGTGCCAACTGAATAAGAAAGACAGTGTATGTTTTAAGTCACCTTCTGTTGTGGTCAGGTCTCTATCTCAGTTTGAAATATTTGCCTTTGTTGTCTTCTGTCTTCCTGGATCACGTGAGAAATGCCTTAAACCTGTATGGAATTAGAGTAACGTTTCTGAAATAAAAGTTTCAACAATTGATCCAGCTTCACGCTGGCAGGCATTGGTCACTTGGTGGTGATATTTGTTAGAGCGTAGGACAGTTGGAGTTCCTCTGAACTGAGGGGCTTGAGAGTGGGCAGGGAGCTCAGGTGACTCCTATGGCTTAGAATAAGGGGGTCCCCCAGGTGTGTGTCGCTTGTCCCTCTCCACATTCCCGGTGCCCAGTTGGAGCTCACCGAGCCCTCAGGGAGTGTGTCTCATCTGGGACACGAGGGAGGCAGCAGACAACACGGATATTGAAATTCTGTCAGAACAAAACAAGAGCGATTTGATTCAGACTGGGATGTTCAGGGCTTTCCAAGGACAGGCTGATCTTACCGTTAGGCTCCAGGACTATTCAGGCCCCTTGGGAATTTTTGTTGGTGTCTCCCTACTTTTCTGTCATATATCCCCTTCCAGCCTTAGTCCACTCCATCTGGGGATTTGCTCTGGGGCTTTCTCTGGGATTTTGTGGAGACAGAGAATTGAAGGGCTGTTCCTTATGCATTCCTGTTGTCTTTTGCTTCAGTTTCAAGTTACTCACAATGTGACAGGTTAATAAAAGTGACAGTTTAACAAATAAGTATTCTTTCTGATGTGGCTGAATAAAACACTTGTTTCCCCCCCATATACATTAGTGTGTGTGTGTACACATACTTAGATCAGATTCCTTGTTAGAGAATGTTAGTCGTGGAAATTGGATTTTGGAAATCCAATTGCCCATTGTCCATCATTTTTAGTCTGGCACTTATCTATCATTTTTTCCTGGGAGTCTCTTGTCTCCCCTTCATCCCTACAGGAATAGCATCTGTCATGTAGAAAGGAGTTCTTCCACTAGCTGCCTGGGCATCTTCGGCTCGGGTGTAAGTGGGACAAGTGAGTGACTGTGGTCTGATCCGTCACTGGCAGCTTTGGCACGTCACATCTGTTTTGAAGTCTCCTGGGCTTCCTGCCGCTTTGTGGGAGCGTTAGCATTTGGTGGACAAACAGCTCAGTGGGGCTCCCAGGTCCACTAGAGCGCTAGCTGTGTGGTGGTTGCTGGGCGCCAGGTTCAAGTGGGTGGACCACTGTTTCACTTCACTCTGGCCCAGCCCCAGCAAAATTATGTTTTGTGCAGTGTTCGTTGTATAAGACATTCCAATATACTGGGAGAAAGAGGAAGCGAAATGCAAACCTGCTGGTTTTGTTAGTTGCTGACATTTCTGCCCAGAGGTATGTATTGGGAGGGTTCACCCTTTGGATCTTTTCGAGATCTATTTTTGGTGCTGCTGCTCTTCTTGTTTCCTTCTCCAGTAGCTATTAGACATATACCAAAAATGCTTGGTATTTGTGTTAATTTTAATATTCATAAGAACGTAATTTCTCTTGAATCTGTTTTTTCTGCCAGCCCTTGGCAACGAGGCAAACCTCAAATAAATATCACATTTCTGGCTTGGGTCCTGTTCGTGGACACGTGTCCCCCGTTTATTTCTGAGCGTGGGCTTCAGTACACTTTTACATTATATATTCATTGTCTGCAACTGGGAAATATGTTTCTCCTTGTTGATAAAATTCCATCCCATGTTAATCACAGTAGTTCTCCCATTCAGTTGGTGGGACTTGTCTAATGTTACTCTGCCACATTCATTTTCAGCTGGGAAACGGAGACTCTTCTTTCTCAGCTCTCTCTCTGTTTCTGTGTTCCCTTCATGAGTCTCAAGCACCACAGCACACCATCCTTCAAAGATAGGTGTGAGGTTTATCTTTGAGGACATAGCTTATGGTTATAGAGAAGTGTTTTCTTATTAGAAACGTTGTTTTTAAATTATCTCCTAAATAGTACATCAGGGTGGGGCAAAAGTAGATATTCTTTTAATACAAGAGTAAACTCTGTGTTTTGTGTACTCACAATTATAAACCTACATTTGCCCCACCCTGTATACATTGAGTATCTGTAGAAGGAAAAAATATATCAGCAGTTAATTACGTTAAAACTGATTAGTTTCATTAAGTGCTAGATCTTGAATGTTATTTTCCTATCTTCAATCTGTAGTATTTTAACTCCAGCCATTCATAAAAATATGAAGTCATCTCTTTTTTTAAATGTAAAATTAAATTCTGAAGGATGTAGAAGAAATAAAACTTAGGTTACAACAGAGGAGTTAAAATGGTCATTTCCTAGACTTTTAAGGAAAAAGCTGTTTTTCACCTAAGATTGAAATGTATATGTGGAGGTGTGTTAGTTCTTACTATAATTGCATTACTTCAGGTTTCAGATTCTCTCAATTACAAGTTATATTATTTCCCTATTCTCTGTTGTCCATGTAATTTATAGTAGATGAAGGATTATTTCTTTAAGACTAAAATGTTTGCTTGCATTTGTTCCAGGAAAACCTCACAGCACTGGTAGTTCTGAACGGATTCAGCTCTCAGGAATGTATAATGTCCGGAAAGGCAAAATGCAGTTGCCAGTGAACCGATGGACCAGACGCCAAGTCATCCTGTGCGGGACCTGCCTAATAGTATCATCTGTGAAGGACAGTTTGACTGGAAAGATGCATGTTCTGCCACTGATTGGTGGAAAAGTAAGTTTAAAACAAATGAAATACTAGCAGGTTTCCCAGTGTCATAAAGGCGCTTACTTTGATCCAATAATGGGTGGATGGTTTTCAGCTCATCTAAGGTCTTCCTCAGTCCCTGCTGTTCTGCACCAGTGGGCATTGTTGGCTGGTGATGTTGTGGAAAATACCAATGCCATTGGTTCAGGTGAGGCTGTGGTGATCCTCGCTTCAGTAGTGATGCATCTTACCTACAGGGCTGAAAATAGAGCAACTGGAATTTCAGTGTTATAGTTTAGGCTGTAGGTGATGTTATTACTTATGAGTAGACATCTTTTGATACTTTGGGCATATATTTTGTAGTATAACACAGTGACCCTTACGTCCATGACCTTAGGATCATTCAAGTGTTATTGGAGGTTAGACTCTAGCTTGAATCTTTGATCCCACTTTGCCATACCTCTCTGTGTTTAGTGACCGGTGCAGTTAGCATTTTTAGTTTGTCACTATAGTTAGTCATAATTTTTGAACCTGAAATGTTATTCATTTTGGAGAAAACTCATAATACAGCTGATAGATATTTCTGACACTTACTGGCTGCTTTTCTTTGAGTATGTTAACTAGTTTATTCCTATCATTTGTAAAATAAAAAGAACTAGATTGCTTGGGAAAATGTTACATACTTTTTTTTGCCAGATTTATTTATAAACTCTAAGTGTTGGTAGGGGCATCACTACCAAATTCTATGTATTTCCTGATTTTTAAATGACACGACAATCTATTTATAAATGGGGAATCCAATGTGGGTGAAGAAACGGGTTTTTGGAAATCGGGCATATTAAAGAAATGTTTTCCTCACCATTTCCCCCCGCTGAATAAGCATGGGAAAGAAAGCAAGATGTGGAGAATATAAAGAGAGGAAAGATAAGAAACTAACTTTTGTTAATGTGAACATTTTTCCGTTGGCAGATTTGATCTGCTGGTTCTAGGGATTAGAAATGAAGCAGGTAAGACAGGATGTGTTCAGTAGTAAATGGCTTCTTGTTCCCCTGCTATGAAGCAAGTTCATTTTTCATTCATTGGTTTACACTAGTTTTTCCCTTAAGAGTAAATAGCTCATGTCAGGCTTTATTATCCTCCTCTGCTATTCTACAGTCTAGTCCTAAGAAGACTAATACTTGATCAGTTTTTAAAATATATTTTGGCCAGGCTGCAAGGAATATTTAGATCTATTTCAGTCATTTATTTCGAAACCATTGCTTCTTAACTTTTGTCTGAACATTGAAGAATTAGTGTTATTTTATGACTGAAGATTTTGCCCTTTGGATGGATTACTGAAAATTGGGTCAATGGTAGTACTCCCATAGGTCATCATTAAAAATGCATATTTAATGTTTGATGCCCTGTTAGGTCAACAATCTTTTTCTTCTGTATGATGTTAAGGATTTGCATAGGCAAATTTAATATAACTATTTATTAAATACTCTCTATGGGGAAGCTGCTTTGTTTGGTGTCCCAGAAATACCAAGATGGGTAAGCCTCCATCCTTGCCTTTGAATAGTTTGTAACTTACTCTCCAGAGGTGAAGGATGGGCATAACAATATCTGCTCTAAGAGAGGTGCAGAAAAGTAGGACAGAAGATGAGTGGAAGGAATACTGCATTCTGTGGGACGAATCGGAATTTTTGTGGTGAAGGTAACAGCAAGTATGGTAGAACTTGAAAGGTGAAAAATCTATTGGTATATGAAGGAGATGGTCATGATTATTGTGCTCAGAGAAGCAGAGGCAGGAAAGCAGTGGAATGTTCAGATAAGGTCAGAAGATTCAATTATAATTAGCATTTTCATTCACAGCTAGAGACTTGTCCTGTTTCCCAGGCCTGTTATTGGATGTACTTCTACCATTGAAAGAATTGAAAGTTAATAGCTTTCTTTTCTCCCAGACAAACCTTGTAAATCCTGTTTTGCACTATGCCTCTAAAAATAATTGAGTATATTGAAAAATAAAGTCTTTTAAAACCCATTGACTGAGTTAGGAAAAATCTCTCTTTACAATCCAAGTTTTCATTAATGTGTGTCTGTTCTTGTTTTCATTCTTTTATGTTCTTAAAGGAAAAACTGAGAGTAAATGGAAGGGGTTTTTACATTAAGTTTTAAAATTTGTAAAAAAAGGTCTTGTAATGAGGTGTTAAATAGATTGGTCATAACCTAGACATAATTGCTGTGATAATCAAATTTGGAGTACCACTTGAGCCATGATCATTTGTTTACATTTTGAAATGTAGAATTCCAAATATGAAGTTAAATAAAGCTCTCTTAAAATTAGTTTAAAAACACTTGTGCAGAAGAGAAATTTTTATTCATTGTATAATTATTATGTTATATTTAAATTTTTCTTTGGAATTTAACATAGATTATTTTAGCTACCTTATTTTAATTAAAACTTTATTTAATATTCAAATTATGCATAATAAATTGAATAACTGATAACCTGTTACTCAGTTAAGAAAAATAGCAGGATCAATACCAGTGTTTCTGCTTGTGTTCTCTTTACATCTGTCTCATTGCCTCCCCTACCAGTATCCACTGTCCCAGAATATATATCTATCATTTTCTTAATTTTATTAAGTTTTATCATGTAACTGTGTTGTGCTTGCTTTTGATCTGAATAAAAATGGTACCGTATTGGGTGTGGTCTTATGAGTGAATTTTTTCACTCAGTATTATGTTTTATAATGAGAGTCTATGTTGCTTGCTCTATGTGTTTTTTATTTCTGTATAATGTTCCACTCTGTAAATGTTCTAAATTCACATAATTTCTTAAGTAATTTTCCTGTTGATGGATATTTGGGTTGCTTCTAGTTTTTTATTATTATAAATAATGCTGCTGAAATAGTCTTATGCTAATATGCCTCCTAGTATGCAAAGGAGTTTTTCTAGGGCAGTAGTTCTCAACTAGATTACTGTGCCCAAAGGGGACATTTGGTAATAGGTGCGTGTGTTTTGTCAGATGATTGAACAGTCAACATATCAGTTGATGTAAGCTAAGCTGTGCTGTGGTAACAAAATCCCCCACATCTCAGTGACTTATCATAATAGTTGTTTCTCACACCATATATCCATTGTGGATTTGTGGGGATTTCTTTTTTTCACATAATTGTATAGGGATCCAGCCTGATGGAGGCCCTGCTCTATTATTTTTTAAAAATATGTTTCTATTGATTTTTAGACAGAGAGGAAGGGAGAGGGAGAGAGCGAGAAACACCAACCAGCTGCCTCCTGCATGCCCCTCCTGGGGATGGAGCCTGCAACCCATGCACATGCCCTGACCGGGAATCAAATCGGTGACCTCTTAGTGCATGGGATGTTGCTCAACCAGCTGAGCCACATGACCAGGACTCTGCTCTCTTATAATTACAACATTTGGAACATGCAGCCTTCCTTTGTTGCTTAGGGAAAGAGGTAACTGGAAGATCATTAATCAGCTCATGTATATTTGGCTGCAGAAGTGATACATGCCATTTCTGCTCACAGCTCATTTGCCAGAACCAGTCACAGGACTCCACCTTAATTGCAAGGGGTCTAGGAAATGGAGAAGTAGATGAGTGTATGGTTAATACCAATATATTTTCTGCAAGGGGGCATTATCGGCACTTATAAGACAGGGACTCAGAGTAAAACGTTATGCAAAGTATTAGTCCTTCACAATGTACAATGAAGAATTGTTCAACCCAAAATTCCTATAGGAACTTTGTAACCTGTAGGAATTTTGACCTCCTTGAGAAATATTGCTCTTGGCGCATACTTAGGAGTGCAGTTATTGGGCTATAGGGCATATGCACATTCACTTTTACAAAGTTATATCAGATTATTTTCCATAGTTATTGTACCAGTTTACACTCATATCAGTGTTCAAGTCTTCTGGTTTCTTTACCTCTTCACCCGACTCGATTGAGGTGTAATTGACATACAATAAACTGTACATTTTGATGACCATTTTATAACTGTATACTCCCATGATTGCAGTTTGATAGCTATATACAACCATTAAACCATCACCACAATCAAGAGAGTGATTGTATCACCCCTAAAAGTTTTCTTGTGCTCCTTTGCACCTCTTTTTCCTCCCCCTCTTTTCCTCTCACTTTTCCCCATCCCCAAGATACTGCTGGCCTGATTTCTATCAATATAGATTAGTTTAAATGGCATTTAAAAGAAACATTTTCTCTGTAGTGTATAGAAATAGTTTATTTTTGAGTACTGATCTTATTATATCTGGCCACCTTGCTAGATTTTCTTATTTTTTCTAATATAATGTTTATAGAGTCTTGAATTTACTATGTAGCTAATCATGACTTATTCAAATAATGATAATTTTATTTCTTCCTTAATACATTTCTTTGTGTTATTGTAATCGCCAGGACTCTAGTATGCTATTGAAAAGAAATGGTAGATACTTGTCTAATCAATGATTTTAAAGAGATTGATATCTTGTTAACATTGAAGTTTGCCTTAGATGTTTGATAAATACCCTTTGTCAGCTTAAGGGAGTTATTTGTTCTTAGTTTACTAAGAGCTTTTATTATGAATGATGAATGGGTGGTGAATGTTACCCCTTTTTTTTTTGTAACTGTGGGCATGACCATAGGGTTTTCTTCTTTAATCTGTTAATGTGATTAATAATTTTATAGTTCCAATAATAATGTTAAATCATCTTTCCTTTCCTGAGCTAATTGCAACTTGTTCGTGATTCCTTTTTCTATATTACTGAATTCTGATGCAACATTTTTTTTCAAGATAAGTGTTCATGACTGAGATTGGCCTGTAATTTTCCTTTCTTTTACTGTTCTGATCTGTTTTTAGTTGTATATAGTGGCCTTAGAATAGGTTAGAGTGTTTTTCTTCATTTTTTGTTTGGTGGATGAGTTTGCACAAATTTGAAATGATCTGTTCCTTGTAACTTCGGTAGAACTCAACTATAAATCCATGTGGACCTGATATTTTAAGAGTTTAAAAAAATATTAAGTTTACACAGTGACAGATGATTCTTAGAATTAGTAGGGTGATCACATTGTAGGGTAGAAAAATGTTGAATCACTATATTGTACACCAGAAACTAATATAACCAATATAAGGTTGTGTATCAACTATACTTAAATAAAAAATAAATATAATTTATAAAAGCATTCATTCAGTTTCTTAAATGGTTATAGGACTATATAGGCCTCCTGGTGTTTTTTTTTTTCTTGACTTATGGTAGTAAAACATGTTTTTCTAAAAATTTGTCAGAGAATTGCTCATAAATTTGTTTGGAAATTTGATCTGACTTTATCACTGCATTATTAGGACTTGAACATTCTCAACAGTAGAGTTTTATTTTAGGTTAATCTCAATTTCACATCAAATTTTAAAAAACCGATATAACATGCTTGAGTAGCTCTTTTTTAAAACGGTTGTAATTCAGAATAATACAAAAGTTTCTTAAGTAAAAATCCACCCGAAGTAAAAATTCTTAAGTAGAAATCCCCCAAGAGGAAGTAAGAACCCCAGCATCCTATGAGGATATGGAAAGATAAGTAAAGGAGCCTGTTCCAATATTAAACAGGAAGAAAAATTTCACTATTATGGGGAAATCTAATGAAGATAAAGCTCCCCTTTTCTGGTGTCCTCATGACTCAGATTGGTTTATCAGACATGTGTTCACAAATATGTGCAGGCTCACCCGTCTAAGGTATAGTTAATGAAACATGTAGATGATTCTGCTTTCTGACCTGTTTTTGTGTCTGTTTGTTTTTACAGGTAGAAGAAGTGAAAAAGCACCAGCACTGTTTAGCATTTAGCTCCTCTGGACCCCAAAGCCAGACTTACTACATTTGTTTTGATACTTTCACAGAGTATTTAAGGTGGCTTCGACAAGTCTCTAAGGTAAGCACTTACCCAGGAACTCTGTTCTGCTTCTTGTTGGCTAAAGAGTTGCTTTCTTTTGGCTTTGCCCAGTTCCAGAATATAGTTATACCCTCAAGAAATTTTTTTTTCAGATACTGCCAGTAGTTAGCAATTTTTAGTTTTTTAAAAGCTCATGTTGGCTGAAAAGTAGCTTTTAAAAATTGTGTTTTGTTTGCCAGGTTTTGTTTGTACTTTAAAAAAGAATTCAGTGGGTAGACTGGCATTACTACTATATTCATGTTATAGATGAGGAACATGAGATTGAGTCTATTTAAAAGACACTGGGGAGGACAGCTGCAAAACCACAAAATACCCAGAGAACCGTCACAAATTTCCCCTTGTCTTCTGACTGTTTTTTCTTATAAGAGCCTAATCGTGTGCTATCTCCCTTTTTCTTTTTCAGCTTCTGCCTTTTGAATAGTTTAGTGTCTTTTGTCATCTTAATTATTTTGACCATTTTATATAGTCCCCTAAAAATAAAATCACCATGACCTATGAAACAATATATACTTCTGTGTGTGTCTGTATGACAGACACCAGAATAGCATGATAAATAAGATAGATAAATGTTAGTATCACAGGTACCGTGTGTGAGGATGTTTTTATATCACATTTATAAAATTTCTGTAAAATGGATGGATCACTGTGTTTGTGCCTTGGTTTTGGGTGTGTTTATGAAATGATGAAACCTCTCTACGGTGCAAAAGCATGGAATTTGCTTTCATATTTTAAAATTTATAATCCAATTTCTTATCCAAGTTCAGTATGATTCAGACTGCAGTATGATGTAATTATTTGTCAACTGAGTGAATCCCTAACTTTGTAAAGCGGTTAACAGAAAGTTAGAGAATTATGCCTAGAAAATCTTTTTGAAATACTAGTTGCATTTGAATGATCAGGTAAAGACTGTTCTCTGATGAGGTGATAGCCTTAGGAACAGTAGTTTCTGCTCCTTTTAGAGAAGAAGCAGTGGGCAGAGTTTAGCTTGATAGGACTTACAAGATTCTGCCAACCTAGTAGGCAGATGGAGTTTCTAAATGACAGGGCAGCACCCCCACTAGAGAAAACGGGAACAATGGCAGGCCTCCTTCAACCTGCATGTAGAACTAAGGTAATATTAGAAGCAATGAGCACATCTGTCTGATTGTTTTAATGTTACTCTTGTGGTTGCAAGTGCAAGTAAGTAAGTGTTAAATAATATTGTGCTTTTAAATTTAAGTGCTTATATAGGCAGTAAGTCAGTGGCCCACTCTGCTTTATTCAGAAAAAATGCCAAACTATGGTCAAAGTGCAGTAAATTTCTTTGTATGTGGAGATGTTGATTTTTTAATATAACCTTTTTATTTTGGAATAATTTTCTGTTTACAGAAAGGCCTCAAAGATAATACAGAGAGTTTCCATATACCTTTCACCAGGTTTCCCAAACATACTGTGCTTTTGTCAAATCTAAGAAAGCAACATTGGTCCATTTTTCTGAAGTAAACTCTGTAATGTATTTGGATTTCACAAGTTTTTCCATTCTTCTCTTGTCCCAGCATCTAATCCAGGGCCTCACACTGCATTTGGTTGTCACATCTCCTTTGTCTACCCTGGTCTGGGGCAGTTTTTCAGTCTTTGTATTTTCATGACCTTGATGGTTTTGAGGAGTACTGGTCAGGTATTTTATAGAATGTCCTATATAGAGGTGTTTTGATCGTTCAGACTAAAGGCAGTGTAATAGTCAGCTGCCTCACATTCTTTTTGGAACAAGTCAGAGGCATAAATTCTTAAACAAACATGGATAGGATGTAAATAAAAGTGTATGTAAATTATCAAGTTCACCAACCACGGATTATTTTGATTTAAATAATAATGGCAAAAAGATTACTAGGTATTGAGTTTAATAGTGGTGTATATTAAACATCCACACAAATGGTAAGTCACTGTTCAGAAGCCAGCAAGCATTTATTAAGCATGTTCTGTATGTCAGGTATGTTTTGTGCATCAGGATACAGCAGAGGACAAGTCCAGTTCTCCTTTCTTGGTAGGGCTTACATTGGGTAGACAGACAATAAATAAGTAAACAGACAAAAAAGAAAATGCCAAATAATCATACTTCTGTACTACAAGGTCATATTACAAAGAATGATGGAGGAGGAATAGCTCTTCTGAGGAGGGGACTTGAAACTGAAACTTCCATGAAAGAAGAATCTGATTATTTGAAGATCTGGTAGGAGGAGCTTTCTAGGCACTGGGAAAAGATCCTATGAAAACTCTAAAACTGGAAGGAGGGATGTGAAGGCAGGGAAGGCAGGTATCTTATCTTATAGAACAGGCTAAAGAGGCTGGATTTTATTATTGACATAATGGCAAGGCATTAAAGAGTTTTCTTTCAGAAAGTTACTGACCTGACATCAGCTGTTGTGCGCAGAGTGGATGTGTGGTGGGCAAAGATGGAAGCGGGAGGCCTGACCGACAGGAGGCTCTTGTGTGTGCTGGGAGGGAGGAGCGGGCAGAAATGGAGAGAAGTGAATAGATGTATTTTGAGACATGTTTTAGAGATTGAGTGACAGGATTACTGATAAATTACGTATGGAGCATGAGGAAAATGGAGAAATAAGAGCGGCTTCTAGGCTCTCACTTTGAATTACTGGGTAAATTGTAGCCTCAGTCAGAAATCATAGCATAATCAGACTCTTTGTATTTGAACCTTTAAAACTATGGCAAAATACAGGTCTTAACTTCAGAGAGCTTTCTGGAGAGGCAGCAGAGAAGGGAAGTGCTAGGGATAGAATATAAAATATCTCTTAAAAGGGTGTGGGAAATGTTGATTTTGAATTTGTTGCTGGTGATTGTAAATGTCTCATGTTACCTGGGTTAATACTCCTTTCTCTTGCTGGCTGGCCAAAATGAATCTCCATGGTCTAATAGGATAGTGTATCTATAATGAGGCTCTCACTCTGATTATCCAAACCTCTCAATAGGAGGGTGGAGTATGGGGAAGAATTGTGAGGCAGGAGAATGTGACTGTGGCAGGACGGGGGAGAGGAATGTTGGTGTGAGTTTCCCATTTCCCTGGTTATTGTCATTAGAAGGTGTTTGATATGTATGTGCTGAAATGTAATATAGCAGATGCAGATCGTTCACACACATAGGCATACAGGAGATTACAGCTTACACTTAACGCTTACAAGTGTGGGTGAGCGCTTCCAGGAGAGGGGAGCGACTTTGTGTTAATGGCTTTAGGTTACTAATAATAACAATAGTTAACTAGTAGTTATGAATTCAAATTAGAACCTTAACCTCCTTTCCCTACAGAAAGTCTCTGGATACTTAGGGAAGCAGAATTGTGTGGGGGGTCAAGCATTTGGGTTTCAAAGTAAGGCAGGCATGGGCTCTACCATTCGCTGGTCATGTGACTGTCCAAGTTTGTAAATGTTAAGCTTTTTCATTTGATAAAGAGAATAATAATAGTACTTACCTCTTAGGACTTGTATGAAATATGCGTGTAATGGACTTACACTGGTTCATTGTGTGTGTGTTGCATGCACACTTGAGAGTGACCAGCAAAATCAATACGTAAATAAATTAATTTTATGACCATCACCAGTGATTTGCCAGCCAGTCTTTTTTTAAAGCATTATGTTTTTATGTTTATTTTAAGCAGATAAAGACACAAATATGTTTAGTTCATCTGAACAAGGGATCTGCTTCTGCTCTTAACAACCACAGCAGCCATTTGGGATCAAGTCATTAAGCATGGCAGACACTGGGGAGAAAGGATATTTCTTCCTGAAAAGTCAGGAATGCGGGACTAAGGGCAAAACATTTTAGTAAAAGCAGGTTTTAGATACAGTATCTTCCCTTTCTCCAATCTTAAAAACCAGATACACAAAAATTATGGTTAGTGAATTAAAGGGGAAGTGAGTTGTAACAGGTTGATTAAAGAGGTTAGATATTATAGAAGAAATAAGTGAAAGAATGCCCTATTTGGATGTGATCCCTACGTGAAATATGGCCACACTCTTCTTTAAACTTTGTATATTGCAGATAATCCCAGGAGAGTCTTTTTTCTCTAACCCAGCATCCGGGGAGAGTAGGTTGGGGTGCTGGGAGAGAATGGGAACCTCGTTCCCTCTGGGAATATGCGCTGATGGGAAGTTTAGGGTGGCAAAGCCTGACGAGACTAAACCACTTCTTCTTCCAGCTTCCCCTTTCCATTGCCCTCTGTTCTTCCTCATATGGAGGTACCTAGTTTAGTCACACTCAGGGTTACTATGGAAATAGTTTCTTTTTCTTCTGGTTGAGAAACAAAAGTGCACAGAATGAATTGTCTTTACATCCTGATGGTTATATGAGGAGCCATTCATTTCGATAAGGATCTAAACAGAAGACAAACCGACAACAGAAAGAGATACCTGAATTCTGATTTTTAATGACGTCCCCAATCCAGCCAGGGTGGGAGGGCAAACAGAACCAAATTTCAATATTTTTACGATTAAGATGAATTAGATAATTAATTTGAAAGCACACTTTGTTATTTTCAGTTTATGCATTTGGATCTTAGCTACAAGAGATGCTAATCTTTGTTTCATTTGATTTTGGGGGAGGTTTATAAGAGGTTGTTAATTAGATATTTTCTGTCAAGAGGGTTCTTATATACTTATTATTTTTTAAACTTAATCTTAGCATTTAGTATTGCTTGCCAAAATAATACCCAAAGCAGTCCCTTTAGAGTTTTTATCTTGGGTGGATGTTAGTGGTAGATATTGTGTAAATAGCTCCTTTGAGAGGATTACAATATTGATTGTAAAGTCATCCCTAAAATATTTATGCACGGCATGCTTCAAAAATTCAGTAAACATCCTATTACTTGCAGTGTCTAAAAGGGCTCTGTTTGCTCAACATGGGTACAAGTATCCAGCATGTTTTCAAAGTGGTTGGAGGGGCAATGATGTATGAGGCCGAGGGTGGTAGCCATATAGATGTTATGTAGCTCAGCATTCTAAATGTGTGCTTCATGAGGCCACTTAGCTTGCCCACGTGTCTTTCCTCCTTATTGACTGGCGGCTGACTTGCTGGCAGTTGCTGGTGACTGTGGTTATCGCAGTGGTTATCTTCCTGGGGTCTTTCAGTATTAACCATAGTATTTTAATTTCAGGCCTTTTTTTTTTTTTAAAGTCACTGCAATGGACTTTTAGTTGTCATGATATAGTCACCCTTAAAATGCATAATGTAGGCAAATCAGGGCCATATTTCATGCTGAGTTAAAGATCATGTGAAATGATGAGTAAACATCACCCTTTAAATAAGATATATGGTGAGTCAAAGGTGAACTTTTGCTTTCGTGTGCTTAAGAAAAAAAGTATCTTACTGTTCAGATTTTATGCAAAGAATACTTCACTAACCACTTCAGTCAGCTCATTCTGGTGGAATAGAATTGAGGTTTTTAACATGTTAGGTTTGTGTCATTAGATGTAGTTGCAGGGAACCCTTTAAGATTAGTCATCTTTTACACGTATTTTGCCTCTTAATTTAAAGTGTAGTCTAGGGAGTATGCTGCTTTTTGCCAGCATGATTTGTCACCGTTCTCTTAGGGACTGTTTTATAGTTGGTTACATCGGGGTTATAGTGATAAAGAAACTTTGCTCTCAGTACTGTTCGCCTGAGGGGTCCAGGGCTTTTTGGGAAAACCCTCACTTCACATTTCATACCCATTCTTTAGATAAAGAATCAAGGGCCTTTTGACCAAGGACAATCTAGCAGGTCTGGTAGAATCTGAAGTAGAACTGAAGGTCTGAGCGACATGTATTTTAGCTTATAAAATGTCACCCCATCCCAAGAAGATTGCTCCACCAATTCTTTAGTGAAGCTGTGAGAAAAGTTTGGAAATTCAGTATATGAGACATTTGGGTACCGGAAGACTTCAAGGAAGTAAAGGGCTAGCCGACTCTTGAAGGCTGAATAGGAGTTCACCAGAGAGACAAGAGGGGAAAGGATGTTTCAAGGAGAGGTCAAGTGTGCATAAAGGCATTACTGTGTAAGATATAAAAATGTAATCTTACCACAGATGTCTGAGAAGTGTGAAAAACAGGAAAAAAAAAATAGAAGCTAGGTAAAATTAAAAATGCTGGCCAGTCTAGACTGTGTCCTGCTAGTTCTGCTTCATTTTCTTGGGGGAAATTTGACTGTAAGTTACCAAATACTATAACTAACTTCCCAATATAGTAATGGATTTGTTACATTAAAGAAAATCATATTATGAAATCTTTCCTTATTACATATATAAAGAATAGGTTATGAAATTCAAATTCTGCTTTGAATTTAAGCTAAAGATGAAATATTTTGGTTGCACTTGAAATTTTGTTTTTGTAATACATAAAATGGTGATTAAGTTACGTAGTGAAAATATTAAAATGATCTCTTTGCAGTTATAATTATGCATCATCTTATTTTCACATTGCTAATCCCTTCTATTTTCTTCCCGTAGTAACTACTGGTTCTGAAATCCTAGTTAATATAGTCCTAAAGAAGGGGTTTTCCCTTCAGTGCTAAGTCATTGTAGTTTAAAACTATTTTATTTAATTTTCTTTGTTTTTTTAATCCAGTATCATACAAATAAAAAAAGATACTTAATTTGCTTAACCTATGGTAACAAAAGAAGCATGCTTTTGTGAAACAGGGCCGACTCCTGTGTTTACCATTTTTAACTCACCCATGCATCTCCATCTTTCCTCCTGTCTCCTCCCTTCCTCCCCCTTTCTCCAGCTCTGCTGGAGTTACAGCGACATTGCCTCCCTCCCACCCCCCAGCAGGAGAGCCCAGGAGAGCGAGAGAGGAATGACAGGATCCGTATCCCACCCTTCCTTTGTGCTAGGCATTCTTTAGGCTCCATTTCTAGGGTCAGGACCTCAGCCAATGAAAGAAATGTGTTCTTCATGTGGATTTTATTTGTAGATTATTACTTTTAATAAAATACATTTTAGATTTCAAGTGAGGAACTTACAGTTATGTTTTAAAGTGACAACATGCTATTTTAAGATTGGGAAGGGCCCTGGTAAGGTATTCACCAAAAAGGTAACATTACTGGAATAATTTCTGGAATAATTGCCTTAACAATTATTTGGTAAATTCTTTGAAGTGTTCTTTAGTTTAACCTTAAATCTTTGTCATCATCTTAGTTCAGAAACTTATTTAAGATTTGGAAAGGGCCTTGTGGACTCCCAGACTTCCTTTCCTCCTAAAAACACATCTATAACGTTTCAGACCCTATGGTCAGACAAGACAGTTCTTCCTTGTGAGTGAGCTGAAGTCTCTATCCATGTAGTTTAGATTCATTGGGCCTCATTTTGCTCTCTGGTTTAACACAGAGAATTCTCCTCCCTCTCCTGTTTGATACCCGATAAATATTGAAGACTTACTGTGATTTCTGGGCCCTCCCCCACTCGTTAGCAGTCTATTTTCTTTGGGGAGAAACATTTCTGGTAATTCCCACAATTCTCTTATCACTTGGCTCCCAGACCCCTTCTCTAGCCTTTTTTCTGGGTGCTCTCAGGTTTCTTGATGCACTTGCACATGCCATCCATGAGCAGAGTGTGTGACCATTGTTTTTATCGCTTTAGGCATTATGTCTATAGTGAATTAGTTACTCATCCATGAGGTCAACACCAAAACAAAAAGACTTTTTGTTTTGTTTCCCCCACCCCCAGTTAGTTGATAGATACTAAAATATTTTCACCTGCAAAACTGATCCAGTAAGGACAGCAATAATGCAGATAGTAATCACTAACATCTTAGTGACTTTTTCTATGCACCAAGCACTGCTCTCGATGCCTTACAGGCTCGGTGATGTAGGTGCTCATAACAACTTTGGTCAGGCTTTACAACAAAAGATAACTTCTTGTGGGGAGATAATGTCATCTCCATTTTGCAGATGAGGAAACTGAGGTATAAAGTATTCAGCACTGCTTTATACAGGTAGTTCTGCTTCTCTCTTTTTGTTTAATTGTACTTCTAATATTTATAGTGACTTGAAGGGACAGAACAAACCAATATTCAAATAATAGCTGAAATTTACTGAAAATGCCAGAGAAGTACTTCATATACGCAGTTGTCAGCAGAATCCAGCAGCTCAGTTATTAGAATGAAAGGTGGTTTTATTCAAGCAATCCATTGAGTGGATTATGCTGCTATGGACACTGAGCATAGCCACTGTGCACCAACCACTGATCTTCTTAAATGATGACCAAGAGGTATTTCAGGAATCTGAGATGCCTTCTGAGGCATCCAAGGCAGATTAGATTAGTTTCAGTGTTGGGGTGGACCACTGTGTCTAATTCTTTAAAAACTGGTCAGCCCTGGCTGGTGTGGCTGTGTTGATTGGGCGTCGTCCTGTGCGCTGAAAGGCTGCCAGTTCGATTCTTGGTCAAAGCACATGCCCTGGTTGCGAGTTCGATCCTCAGTAGGGGGCATGCAGGAGTCAGCCAGTCAATGTTTCTTTCTCACATCATTGTTTCTCTCTCTCCCTCTCCCTTCCCTATCTCTAAAAATCTATTAAAAATTAATTAATTAATTAATTAACTGGTCAGGTATTCTAGCATATGTGATTAACCAGATCTCTGTGTCTGGTTATGTTATATTTTCCTTAAGAATTCATTTTCCATGATATATTTACTTATCTTGAAAGATCCCTGTATGTATAATCCAGAGTACTAAATTTTCTGCAGCCGCTCTGGAGTTAAATTCTTCCACTTACCTTGTTTATAATTTTATAAAGAATGGAATGATGGAATAATTTTAAAAATATCAATGAAGTCTCCGTTAAACTTACCAATCTTGTATGTTAGACTTGGAACTTGAGCACTGAGGTTTTTGTATTTTAGATACAAAACAAGTGGCTTATTTCTAATGGTGGAATCATTTAAGTATGTATTTACATTACTTCTTTTAATAGAAAGAATATAGGTTTTTTGTGGTTAGCTGTCTCTCCTCTTCTCCTTTGTTAAGGAGACACCACCTTTGGGGAACTCTGTGTGATGGACCTTGGAGACACTCTCAGGTGGCCACTTTCTAAAAAGGTTGTTTACACACATTTTGCCAATAAGGAAATGAAGGAACTCTGAGTTCAGATTTGATTTCCACACAAGGCAAGCTCTATTTTTCTGTTGTTACTGAGAAACACAATGGGGTTTGTGTGTGTGGAGGGGAGATAACTGTCAGGGTGACACAGTTAATGATTCTGGAAGGCCGTTGGTCCCATCTCCTCGGAGCCTTTTATAGCTGCTCTGACTCAGAGAGAGGGAGTGCCAGGCCTACATTTCCAGTTCAGGCTGTGCAGCCAGCTCACTGGACAAATACTACAGCGAGGCCCACTCTCCTTTGTGAAGAGCAGGTCCTTGCACAAGTGCCTGGGAATGCCCGCTCATTTTGTCAAATGAGGGGCTGTAATGTCACTGGGAGCTCGGAGGTTTGTTTTCTGCTCTCTGTGCTCTCAATGCACCGCTGCACACAGGCTCTTATAAATTACTGTTGTTTAGGTGTCTGTGTCCTCAAGAAACCAGGCTTTTGAAGACAAGGCACTCATCTCACCAGCACCAAGTACAGTGCCTGGTTCATAAAGGCAAACGCTAAATATATGTTGAAAGAGTCACTCTTCCCTGTCCCTTCCACCTCCCCAAGGAGGAGCTCTTGTTCTAAATGTCTCTGTATCATTTTGACTACATTGTTTTGGCTGGTGCTTTACCAGTGAGCCAGGTGTTTGTGTGTTTGTTTTCTTCTCCAGCCTGTAGCTCTCTATACGCTTTTATTCTTGGGTCCCTTAACTATGTTTTAACCTGGTACCTTAGAGTCTTAATAAACCTAATCTTAAAATCACAGTCCTCTCTCCTCTTCAGGTGCTTTTGCCCTCCTAGACTCCCACCTCTCATTTTTGCCTTCTAATGTTAGCCTCTCCAGATCTTCCCATTGTTTGTCTTCATCAGTTTGCCATTTTATTACCTCTAGTGGTTTGGAATGGTGTAAATTTGTACATTTTATTTCTTGGTGGTTCCCCCCCCATATCATTTAAGGCCAAGAAATGGTAAGATGCTAGAATTTCAAGCAGGATTTACTGAGTCCAAAATTGGCAGCTTGATAGGTTCCTGTTGGGACATTATTAATGTATATAATTTTATAGGAATGTTTTCTGCATCTGTCGTTAAACAGATTTTATAAATTGGTAATTAGTAAAGGATCAAGAAATGAGATGTCATTATGAAAAGGTCTGGGGTCAAGTTAAGGCATTTTTTATATTTGTAGAATTTTTCAAAAGAAATCACATGTGGAGCAGTGAGAATTTAAGTTTTATTAAAATTGGAAATTTTTGTTTTATATAAAATATAAAACTTTCTTGATGAGGGTGAAATTGAAAATAAGTAAAGTTATTAGAATGCTTAGCTAATAAAGATTAATGACTGTTCTAAATTTATATTTTCATTCCCCTTGCCTTCCCAAATCATTTGGAGGGGGTGAGAATGAAAATTAGGTCAGTTGAGGTCAATAATTTTTTACAGAAGTCTAGTAAACTCCACAGAGACTACCCCTGTAGCCAGGGGATAATTTCCCAAGCCACGGAAGGCCAGGCCAGAGCAATTAATGACTCATAATGCCAGTTTACGACAATCCTTTACTTTATACAAGCAGAATTATTTGTGCTATTTCAGCGGCTTTAACCAAGTCTTTCAGAATCATTTTGCTTCATTTGAACAGGTCATACACATAATAAGGATAAATACCACTTTACTAAAGTATAGTGGGGACAGAAATCACATGAGTGTTACTCTGAATGCTCCCTTGCCTGTGACAGACGAGTGTCTGTGCAGAGAATGATGGGAATAGTGCAGAATGCACTCCTGTTGCAGGGGGGATGTTAGTTTTGAAAGCATGGTGGAAACAGGTTAGGGATAGCACAGAAAAATGGGTTTAGAAATGCAGCTCAGCTAGAGTCAGAGCAGACATTCTTTAACATAAATGTCCTGAAGATTGGCAAAGAAACCACTGAGGAAAGCACTAAGCTGAGTAGCATGTTAGAAATGTGGGGAAGCCCTGTAGGTAACGTGAAAAGTTCCTTGTTCGTATTGTTATTTTTATTTTTACCCTGCCATGTTCCTTGGGGGAATTATTTTGAGGGCCCAATGAACTTTTTTCATACATGTTTACAAGTCATTTGGAAAAGAAGATAACCTGATTCGTGGTTGGGATTCATGCTCATTTTAATGTATCTCCCAGCATATGTAGGTTCATGGAGGAAAATAAAAGCATCCCAGTTAATTTACTAACTCTAAATTATCAGCCTTAAAATATGTTTTGCTGTTAATACAGACTAGCACTGATTTCTTTCCCTGAGCCACAGTTACCTTGAACTTAATCCTTTCGTGTGTCGTTCACTAACAGTCTGTGGGCTGCCTGGTAAGACAGTGTTCTGCCTTAGTCTGAGTGAGCTTGGCCTGTGTGACTGCTCGGTGGCAGCAGCAGTGGCCTGCACTGTGGTCTTTTCTTGTCTTATAGATCTCAGTGGCTTGCAGCTGTGGGCATTGGTCTGGGAACCCTTGGTCTGCAGAGCCTCTCCCGAGTTTCTAAATGAGAGCATTGTATTTACAGCAGCTTGGTCAGGGCGAGTACTATTTATTCCACTTTAGAGATGAAGAAACTGAAGGACAGATAGGTGAAGGGACTTATCCAGGGCCATGTGTGGCTAGGAAGTGGTAGAGCTATCTCTACATGCCCTACTCATTGTTACACCTGTGCCCTCTCTCCTGTATGTCCAGCTGCTCGGGATCAACTGTGTCTTCCACTTTCTTGATGTTTGGGGGTATAATAGAAGTAGAGTAGCTTTAGTCAAAAGGACTATATATTCTAATGTGAGGTCCTTTAGAAGTTCCTTTCTGTAACCAAGATTTGAGGCAATTTCTGCCTGTGTCTGTTTCTTTAATTTTCTTGCCAAATTTCTGTAGCCTCCTTTTAAATTTTTCCTGTAACCTTTTAAAGTTTAATAAGTGCTCACCAGGTAGCATCATCACTGCCCAGGTGGACAAGCTGTGTGAGGTAGGAGTGGGCCCAGCCAATGGTGCCCCCCCACCCATGGGACTTCACCCATTCCCTGAAGCCTGTATGTGGTCAGCAGATGGTCTCCTCTGCTTCTCTCCAGGAGGACTCCTGCCATTACAGCCGTCTTCACTCCTCATCTTCATTCCTGAGGCTAAGCTTATACTAAGGATGACATCTCATTGTCTTTGCTCTGCTCTGAGGGGTTATGTCGTTGTTTTATTGTGGAAGTTAGAGGATCCTCCCTTTGGGTAAGATCTGAACTGCATCCAGGCCCTGACCGGATGGCGTGGCATTAACAGCACAGGCTCTTGTTCATATTTGAGTTCTGCTATTGGTGTCATGTGACCTTGGGCACTCTGTGTGACTCAGTTCAGCCTTTATCTTTGAAACAAGAAGTCCTTACCACACAGAGTCGTTGTGAAAATTAAACTAAGTATTATGTTTCAGGCACTTAGAAGTGTGCCTATCACAAGTGAAACATCCCCTAGATGTTAGCTTTTATTGCTATTATTATTGCTACTTGAAAAAAAGCTAGAATAATAAAAGGCTACTTGCTGTGAGCTGTCTATATATACAAGTAGCTTTCTGATATATTTTTATTACTCATCTAGGCCTTTTTTATCTTGAGAAGGACCTTAATTTTAATAGGTGCTATGCAGGTAACCCAGCTGGTAGTCTTTTCACTTGGAATCAAGCCAGTCCTCTTTGAGATGGCGCCCTGGGTGCCCAGGCGGGTCTGGGGGAAAGCACTTAAGCCTCCCCTTGTTGCAGGAACAGGACCAGGCAGAGGTGCAGCCAGTGGTCACCTTTGTGGTCACCCTGGCAGCTCACTGCCCCGCTGCCATCATGACTGTTTAATTTCTGTTCTCTCCGTGGATGTGCCCGGTGCTGCCACGATTCCCACAGACTGCTCTTGCTCAGTGTAGCTTTGTTACTGTGGTTTCCTACCCGCCATTTCCAGCAGGAACAGCTTGCGGTCCAGAATGAGGAAGGGATCAAATACAATGTGATATTTAATCATTGTCTTTCAGTTGTCCAAAGAGAGTATTTAGTGCGATGCTTCAGTCGAAATAGAATTTGTCTTCTCCTAGGTAATCTCCATGTGAAAGAATATACGGGCGGGATGGGTCCGGTGCACACTGGTGAGAAGGGAGGGGTTGCAAAGTAGGGCACTGGCCATCCTTCCAACAAATATTTTCTGAGGATCGTAGCAAGTGCTGAGCATGGGGTATTTCAGTGAGCAAATAGGCAGAAATCTTGCCCTTTGGAGCTTCCGGTCTAGAGATGGACTCTTCTCAGAACCTCTCCACACCTCTCATGTGCTCACACAAAATGCCAGTCTTTACAGTGACCTAAAAGGCTCTGCAGGATCTGCTGCCCACCCCAGCCTTACCTTTCTAACCTCATTACAGGTCACTGCCCTTACCTGAAACTCTCCATGATGTTTCTCACGTAGTTTCCCTTTCTTTGCTGACATTTTTATCACAATTACATTATTTTTTCCTAATTAAACACATACACACACACCCCACAAAGGATACTACAGTTTCGATGTACCACCTCTTGGTTCTCAACATATTGACATAGTTCTTTCATATCGTCTATTTTTCTTATATGGAAACAAACATTACAGATAAACTCCAGATCTCCTATCTTCCCATCCCTGTTTCCATGCCCCTCCTTGCCTGTCTAGAGGTAGTCCTTATCATTAATTAGGTATATGACCAATGTATGGTTTATAGCTTCATTGCCCATATAACCATATATAATATGTGGAGTTGTGTGTTTGTGTTAAAATGTTTTCATAAATGGCATACTGTATAATTATACTGTGTATAACATTCTGCAGCTTGCTTTTTTTAATTTGTTCAAGTTGATGCGTATGAATCTAGTTTATTCATCTTAACTGCAGCTCTCTCGCTCTCTCTGTCTTTCTCTTTCTCTCTCTCCTGGATTCAGACTATACACATCCCAGAGAAGGCCTTTCATCAGCCTAGCTTGGGTCAGTCTGTGGGTTCAGCAGGTGGGGTACTCTGATTGCTCAACCCTAGAGTACAAGCCTACGCCTGTAGCCAGTGGGTCAGCATACTTTGTTTGCAGCTTTCACCAGGATCACATGCGTTTGAAGGATTGTTACAGGAAGGAAGAAGTGGAGAAAGGGTTTGGGGCAGATAAAAGCATTTCCACTCAAGTTTCAAACTTGAGTTTGGATATCAAGCCGTCCGGGACCCCTTCCTGACTCCTTAAATCGTGCTCCTGGTAACCATTGTCATGTACTGTACCATAACTGCCCTCTCCTCCTCATGAGGAGTACTCACTCGGAGCAGAGACACTCGTGTCTTGGACTGCTGTACCTCAGGAAACAGAAGGCCTGTCACAACATTGCATGCTTAACACACAGTTTTGAATGAATGATTTCACCACTTGCAACGCTCAGCCTTACTTCCTGTGAACAGGCTCCTGCCAGGGAACTTGTGTGGCTGTGGCATGTTTGCACCTGCCCTTCAGGCCCATTAAATTCTGGTGCTTTTCACATCTTATGGTTTATTTGCATGATTTGGCTCTGTTTGAGATTTCCTTTTTCTTATTTAATAGTGAAAATTCAAGGAAAGATGAAATTGTAACAATGTAAACTCTGACTTCCTTTGTAAAGTCTTTTGAGTTGGACCCTGTGTGCACAGTAATTTCTTTCCAACCTAAAATATGCCATCAGCTGATATGTTTTATGCAGATTTAATTCTGAATACCCTCTTAGCATTGGGAGAATTTGAATTGCAATGGATGTAAAATGGGAACCATCCTCTTTGGAAGTAGTCGTGGTAGTGATAACAGCAAACACCATTTATTGAATGCTTTTTCTGGGCCAGGTATGTAGGTACAGGTGTCACCTTTATGTCTGTTGTACAGATGAGAACACTGGAGCTTGCAGAGCCCAGTGATCTCTGCTCAAGTCCGGTCACCTCCTAAGTGGGGAGCTAGGCTATGATCCACACTGACCAGGGTCACACTCCTAAGACCGTGTTCTGCTGCCTTCTCTAATTAGGAAAAAGAAAGCTGGGGTTTGGTAATAGAAAAGGACATCAAATTGATCATATATAAAGCTTTGGTGAAGATCAAGGGCAGGAGGGAGAATCAACCAGATCTTAGAGCTATATTCCCACAGCTCTGTCAGGAGAGAAGGTACCAAGGTGTGTGTAAGAGGGGCTGAAGCCGTGCCCTGTGGCCTGAGCTGGTGCCGCATTACCTGGAACATTTACTGTCTCCAATATGCCCGTTGGTCTTTACCCCTGGGATTCTGACAATGGGAGGCGCCATCTAACCAGGAAGACCTGGACTATGTGGATAAACATTTAGACATAAAATAAATTTTACTTAGAATACCTACATGAAGCATCTCACTGAAACTTCGGAGGAAAGGCAACTAAGAAGTTTATAGCAGGCAATGGAATCTGAGTACATGCCGCCACTATTATTAAAGATACGTGCAAGGCCACTGATAGCACTTTTCTTTATTTGTGCTGTTTTAAATAAAAATATACAAGGACTTGCATAGATTCAGTCTAGATCTTAATGTCTATCTCCCAACTCTGTATTTACTCTTGAGTCTTGTATTATTTAGCTCTGACTTCTCTTACTGTGGATGTTCTCAGGAACATAACCCCTCCAGTTGGAGGTGGTTACTGATATCACTAAACTTGATAGGATAATCTGTGCTCTTTGTAACCTGTCTCCTCTACTAGGTTACTATAAGGACCTTCCAGGCAGGAACATTGTTTTCTGCTTTTGTAGTATGTACTTGACTCTCTTCTATACTAAGTGAATACTCTATTGGTTTATATTTGGTTGTGTTTGTGTTCCCAAATAGGGTTATCTTATTTCTATCCATAGAAAGAAGTGATCAGGTACGTGGATGGAATTAAAGTGGAATTGTGTTTTTATCGCCCTCTAGGTTGCATCACAGCGTATTAGCTCAGTGGACCTCTCCTGTTGTAGCCTGGAGCACCTGCCTGCCAACCTCTTCTACAGCCAAGACCTCACTCATCTCAACTTAAAACAGAACTTCCTAAGGCAAAACCCCAGTCTACCCACTGCCAGGGGGCTCAGTGAACTGCAAAGGTGAGCAGGCAGATACGGGTTATTTGAAAGGGGAGGGGTGTCCGCTTCTGGTTGTTTCTTGAATATTCTGACTTAGAGCTACAGCTTGTAACTTTCAGAGGGCAGGGTAATAGGACTTTATTTATGAAGACATCAGTTCTTATTCTGAAATTTTTATCAAGGTTCTTGCCTTTGAAATGAAGATCAAGACCTTGCCTAGGTCTTACTCTAGGCAAGACCTTGCTTTATGATATTCACTAACAGGATAGATTTGTATGAGAAGAACATTTCTCCTTAAATCACTTCTATTTCTTACCCGATCTACAAATGGGTCAGTGAAAAGCTAATGCTCTTTGGTGTGTTACTTCTGAACTACAGGGGTTTGTTCAGATTGAATTATTTCTTTTGAAATTTACAAAAGGTCAAGGTTTTTCCATGAAAAGACGTTTCCTTAGAAATTTAAGAGCTCACATTTAAATCCATTAACATCATCCTGGTCATCCACTTGATTAGCGTTTAGATTTCAAGAGTCAATGTTAAATGAATAGGGTCTGCTCCTTTGTCACTCGAGAAAAGGGACTTTGTTTGTATGTATCTAAAACAGATTTAAGAATTTACCATATCCATATCCATTCTCTTTTTTGGACCAATGATCAGTCTTAATTCTGTGGTAAATGAAGCCTCTGATACGTATATATTGGTTGTAAATTTATGAGACTGTAACTGCAGAAGAATATAACTTAAATAAATAATGAAAGGTTCATTTGTTCCTAAATGACTGCTAGTGATCAGAGATTAAACTATGGTAATTAATCATTGTGATTATGTGTTTTTGTTTTTTGACATCCAGGAAGAATAATTCAGTAAGTGTTTGTTGTAGAGTTTATGCAGATATGTAGGAAAAGGGAAGAGCGTTTCAGTGTTCTTTTCTGATCATTGTGAATATTCTTTTGATATTGTCCCAAAACTTGACAAGCAACCATTTCTTAAATATTAGCTCCAATGTGGAATCTAAGACCCTATTAATGAACTTTTAAAATTGTTATAGGATCCATTGGTTTTTCTCGCACTTTGAATGGGTCTGTGCCCGTGCATCATTTCACTGCATTATGTATTGGTCACTTGGAAAACACTGGTTCGTAGGATATTACAGATATTCCAAATGTTAACACATTTCATTATGCAATTTCAAGAAATCACAGTTGTTAATATCACCACTCATTTCATCAGAAAAATATTTATGTGTTGGAATGTTGTCAAGCTCACGGTGGAAACGTTTTCCAAATTTTAAATTTTCAATTGAAAGCTGGAAGGCTGTCCCTTGGCAGCAAATACTCTCAGTTGTTTTTCCTGAATTGACCTTTTCCCTTCATTGTAGAGAAAATGCCTGCCAGATACCCAAGTCTAAATAACGAGTTTGTCAGTTGTCCTTTCAAGTAAAAGTGGTATTCCGTAAACACTGTGACTTGCTTGGCTCACAGCTCGAATAATTGTACAGGCGTTCTCCTTGAGATGACCTTCATACTCTAGTATACAGCAGGGGTGCTTTATGCTTCCTTCCCATTTTATCACCCAGAGAATAAAGATATGGACTCACAGGTTGAGATGTAATACAGATAACTTTATTGCATCATCAAGGACATTTTTAAGTAAAACTGGCATTACAAAATCTTTTTGTTGTGATTACCTGCTAGAGAACAAGACAGTGACAGCTGGGACAGTTTGGTGCTACATCAAATTAGTTACACAGGCTGTCCCAACTCCAGTAAGGGTGTTATGTTCAAGCACTTCCTTATTGTTCCCTGGAGCTGATAGGTACGATGAAAGGAGAGCCCAAGTCTTGAACAAAGGTTCTCATGTGCCGTATGCATTGATAATATTTACAAACACTACTGTAATAAAGTTACTATGATTGTTTTGCCAAAGGATCACATTATGATTTGGTCTGTTTTTGAGGTTTGAATTTATTTTGAAATGTTTTTGTGTGTTTCATGGCAGTACAGGCTTCTGCACTTACATTGCAGAACATCAAGAACTTGATCTGATACTACTCACTCTTGATGTCTTAGAACAGAATTCATCCAAACCACTGCTCTCATTTTAGAGGTGAGGTAGATGGAGATTGTTAAATGCCAAATTCAGCTTAATGGTTATCTTCTGGGAGGCCGTTAGGGTGATGGGATTAGGGAATAGTTTGAATAGGGTTTCAACAATATCCATGTTTTTTTCTTTAAAAAAAATTAGCAGCAAATATGAAAGAAATTAACAGCAAGTATGACAAAAATATTAGTATTTGAAAAAGCTGAATAGTTGGTCCTTGGATTATCATTCCTATTTTCTTTATTTTTCTATTTGTATATTTCATAATAACCCCAACATTTAAACCTAAACAAGAAGAAAATTGCAATGCTTCTATATTCATAGGGGGGGGATATGATGCTCCCAGAGAGCCAGCATTTGTGGGCTAATTAAGTAAATAACCAGATGGATGGATATTTGTGGCATTGCCTTGCCTGTTCTTTCAGCCTTCCCTGATTGGTCTCCCATATCTATTGATTCTCCATCTGTAAATATCTTTTCAACCCATCCTCTTTTCTCCTCTGTTTTCCACCCCTCGGTGCACACCCCCTCCTCGCACTGTCCGAGGAAGCACGTCCCTGCTGTCACCTAGAACACTGTAGGAACCTGGAGAACTGGCTGTCTTACTGTCATTTTCCCTCTGCAGTTCATGCTCTCTAGTTTTCTTGCCTACTGTTCTGTACATTTATTGGTTTGGTTTTGTTCTGTATTTTAAAATTTTTTAACATTTTTCCCGCCAAGCTAATAGCCTATGTAGATTTCAGAAAAATTTAACAAGCAACAAGACTTATAATAAGAATAGGTGTGTAGAACCCTAGCCCATCCTTACACCCAAGTTCTGCTTCCAGGCAACCACCTTTGAGTCTTTTTGCTGTTTTCCTCCATCTTCTGAAATATCATGTATATACTACTATTTAAAACTTGTTCAATATTGGACATTATATACTGACTTATTACACTGGAAGAGAGGCTTTAACTCTTTTACACATGTCACACCCCCCCCGTCCCTCCCCACAGGCACAAAGTGCTGCTTCCCCATGCTGTGTGTATAGGTATGAACTTTTGGTTGAGTTGGTCTTGAGGGTTGACACGCTTTTGAGCACGGAACCATGCTTCGCAGCTAAGGCTCTTAGATGCAGTGGTCACGTTTCCTTGGTTGTGCTGCTTCTCCTTCCCTCTGGTGTTCCTAAGCTTTCTGACAGCGCTCTGCTGCTCTCCTTAGCACCGTTTTCAGGGGCACTCTTTCCTCGGGGAGCTGGAGCCGGTGTCCAGCCTTGCTCTGCAGGCCTGCTGCACAGCTGTTGCCCTGGGATTACCTTTGTCATTTTTTTCCTAATTCCCTGTTGTCTTTCCCATGTTGGACCCCTAACTTTTCTGCCTTGTGACTTATTTCTTGGTTTACTCCCTCTTTTTAACAGAATATCTTCTAGGGTTTTCCTGAGAAAGGGGATGTGGGAGCAAATTTCTTAGACACTGTGTATCTGAAAATAGTTCTCCTTTCACACTTGATGGGTAATTTGGCTGGCTTCTCGATAGGAAAACATATTTTCTCAGAATTCTGAAGCGAGTGCACCACTGTTTTCTAGCTTCTACAGTTGCTATTGAAACGTGTTGTAGGTCACCTGTTCGTTTTTCATTTTTCTGTTTTTTACAATCCCCCCAAAAAGATTTTAGGATCTTTTTTTATGACACTCCTTATTTAAGCCACTATGGTGAACATTTGATCTGAAAAAACTGCCCTTCAGTTCTAGAAAACTTTTTCACTGTGTGTTGGTGATTTCCTCTCCCTTGGTTTTCTCGGTTCCTCCTCTGAATTCCTCTTAGTTAGGTGGGGCCTCCTTGTCTGTCCTCTAATTCTCTGGTTTTCCTCTCCCTCTGTCTTAATTCCCTACCTACTTCTTGACAGGTTTTCTCTACTTTGTCTTAACCTTTCTGAATCTCTGCTGTCTTTATTTTTCAAGAGCTCTTTCTTGTTTGATTTAATTTGTTTGCATTTCAGTAGCATTCTGTTCTTTTTTTATGGGTGCAATTTTTTCTCTTTCTGAGGACATTGTATTTACTCATTTACTTTCTTTTTGCACTGTGTTGATTTTTTTCTTCCTGTTTGTATAGGTGTCTGTCTTTTATGTTAGAAATTTGAGCTCACCGCTTGGTGATCCTTAGCTCTTCGCTCCTCTTTAACGGTGAGTCACTGAAAAGTGAATGGGGCACCTTGGACTGTGGGCAGGGCTTCTCCACTTTGTAGCTTCCTTGCTAGGCTGTCGGCGGCGAGCCTTGTGGTTTCATTGGGAAACTTCCGTTCACAGTGTCTGTGGATCTTTTCCCTAGGGTGTGTCGGTTTTACTGGAGAGGAATCCTTTGGTCTCCTGCCTGGGCAGTGCATGCCAAGACTCAGGGAGCTGAACAGGGAAGAGAGGTGGAATCTCAAGGCTTAGAGTATGGATTTTTATTTGATCCCCTTATTTGCAGAACAATATTTTCTACAATGCCTAACATCTTTGAGCCCAAACTCTCTGGTTCAGTTTCTTCTGGGGAATAAACTGTCTCCTTCTAGAATTGGGGAGAGGACACAGGGTCTGACACCTCTTTATATAACCTTTTGAAAGTTTTTTGCTAGAAGTATAACAAAAACATACAAATGGCACAAATATGAGTGTACAATTTGGGTTTACAAAGAGAACATATCAATTTAACCAGTACCTGTATTGACAGGTAGAATATTACTGCACCAAAGGTTTCTGTTTTGTTTCTGTTGCTTTAAGCATGGGGGGAGATAAGCTGAGGGGACTTGGGATGTGGGGGCTGAGCAGCTGGTAAAGCTGACTATTGTACAGCCCTTTGGAAAAAATGATGCTTTAAACCAGTATCTTTTTTACCACATACGACTGTGAGATTTTTGTCCCCCACCCCCATTATCCAAGAAAGATTTTCTTGCTAAGTTTTCAGAGTAATAAGTGTGCAAGTGTGCGTGAGCATGCGCAGACACATACACACACACAGATCCAATGCTAGGAACTGAAATTTTGTATTTTAAACACTCATGTTTATACTCCAAAAAGCATTACTGTAGTTTTTATGTTTATACAGTTAGTATGTAGTTTTGAGAACATGCTGTTTATCTGATTGCTTATTTTTATTTGTATGTTTAAGGAATTAGTGCTAATTTCTAGTGTACATTTCACAGGGAACAGGTTAGCGAGGTCCCAAAGGATAATTTATTTTCATGTTTTTACCTAAGTCTCAAGGAATGAATATTTAGATTACAGTGTTAGGGCAGATATCCAGGGAGAAACTTTTTAAGTACAATGCATTGATAATAGGTAGGAGTTTTGAGACTTTCTCTCTTAACCACATATCCCCTGAGTTTTGCTTCCTATGGCAAATTCTCACTTTAAACAAATGAGCTATTTTCACAGAACATTTAAACTGGCATTTGCAGCAGCATTCTAAATCTGGAAAGATGCCTTGCTGATGTACACACACAGGTCAGCGGTTTCAGAGGGAAAACATTGTCCTTGGAACCACCACTGTTTGTTTTTCCTTTATTGGCATTGGAGCTCTTCAAGTTAGTTTTCAAAATAGAGGAGAGGCAAAATCAGTAATTTTTGTTAGTTTTAATGGGTTCTTTCCTGATTATGTCACTAATAATTATAATACATTATTTATCTCTCTTTTATTAGTACTTTACTTATATTAATTCTATCTCCATTTAGATGACCCAGATGGCATTAGTACTAAGATTGTTATTATTTGCAATGGAGAATTATTTCTAATGAAAGTTTCTTTGTAAAGTCAACGAAGACAACAACTTTTTGCTGGTGTAAATTCAAGGAATATAACTGTCCTTTTTGTGTATTAAATTGATTTTAATACTGTATTAAAGCAGTGTGAACTTACTCATACTAAATTATATTGGTGTTGCAAACATTTTGCTGTACTGACAGATATAGCTCTCTTACATTGATTGTTAATTAAAGTGTCATGGGTGGTAATACTGCATTGAAGGTCCTAGAGTTTTAAGTCTTCAGATCAGAGCTCTCTCATGGTGATACCCAGTGCAATGTTGCCAAGAGCAATATAGAGAACAAACTCAAAAGCAACGTTTGATAGTAATAATTTGTATGTCTGCATTCCTGGTAGCTTCGTCCATGGTATTTGGAAAGTTTGCCACTTAAGTTTCACTTAGATGTCTTTATTTTAGGTAATTTTAATATACTCATCAATTCTACCTACCGCTTTTAGAGGTAAGCCTATATTTTAGTAAGTATTTGACAAATTGATGAAAATTAAAACACACACACTTAATATTGCTTAATTCTATGTGTTGGAAATTATAAAATCATTACTCTCAGAAACCAGTTACGCTTCCATTGTGTTTGATGGCTGCTGGTTACTCATCACTTTCATCCAATAATGCAGAAGGTGAATCTGCCTTCCAGCTCTTGCTATTTGTGAGTGAACTGGTGTTGAGAAACAAAGCTAGCTCAGCGAGAGGGCCCCAGCAAGAAGGATTACTGGCTTTGATAAGTAGAAGTTGATATTTCAAGTTACTTAGAAAATTGTGTGTCTGTATGTCTATAGAATTATTAATGTGCTTTTATCATAAGTGATTCTGAAATAGGCCAAAAGGGGGGTGGGGAAGATGTACCACCATCAGCTTTTATTTTTTAATTTTATTTTTTACATTCTCCTTTGGATGCTGAATTTTGTGGTTTTGTTACTATTGACCCCTCACGGTTTCACAATATTTTAGGCAATAGTTTAAAAAGCCAGTTTTAATAAGTACATATACTGCTTAGGAAAATAGCACTGTTGCCTCAACTTTAACTATTTGAGGTTACACTTAATTTTTGCCCATAAGTGAAGAGTTGACTTCAGCCTGTCCCCTTTTTTACTTCTCTGTCTTCTGTATTCATGTTTGCTCTGCCTGGCTTTGAGTTCCTAGGGGGAAGGAGTCAGTTCTTCCTCAGAGGGAGGACCTGTGGCCAGGTCTTGGCACATAAACATATATGTGCATGCGTGGTGGTGGGAATTGTCTTCTCCAGCTCTCTGTTACGTATACCCCACTTCTTTGCAAAAGATATTTGTAGCAGCTTGTTGAAGGAAGTGAGACTGGTAATTTATCACTTATTATAGTTCTCTCTGGATGAAGGTAGGGTGAGAAGACAGCCTGCATAGTGACATGATTCAGAAAACATTACAGAGGAAAAGACTCATAAGAAAGGATTTCAAGTTAGAAAAGGAGACAATAGGTTTTAAAAAAAAACCCCTGTGGGTCTATTCGCCATTCTCTAAACATACCTCCCTTTCACCCTGCAAGGAAGGTGCCCTTCCTAACTTTTCATCTGCCAAACCCAGGCTCCACCCGGTGAACCCTGCCTACCCTTCAGGGCATGTCTGTAATGACTTTTGTTTCTTGAAGCTTTTTGGTTTCAATTCCATGTGACCTTTTTCTCTTCTGAATTGTTAGCTTTCTTTCTTTGTACCTAATGTACTTAATGCTCTGAACAGGGGGACCACTTCATATATTTAGTGCTTGAGGTGACTATTTTAAAAGGACAGTAGTCATTTAGAATGATTGGCCCCCAGAGATCAATTTCCAGGAATTTAGAAGAAAGTGCCTGATTGTGCTTTACAGGCTATGGTGTAAAATGAGTATAATGAAACCTAAAATAAGGTAAAGATTACCTTTGGGTCAAGGAGAGAATGAATTAAAGACTTGGAGGAAAGCAGTGATTTGAGCTCTGATTAAATGTGAAATTTGCTTTAGCTGAAAAGCATAAGGGAGATGAAAAGGGGCGTGGAGTTTTCAGATGGGAGAACTGGGAGAGAAGGAATGAGGTTGAGTTAGGTGTGCAAGTATGTGGGTGTAGTAGAATGAAGGTTATGGAGAAATGAGCACTGAGAAACTCATAATTATGCCTGGCATTTCTTAAGTACCTTTCTTCTTAGAAAGCTTGATTTTCCACATTTTTAATCCCCACGGAGTGGAAAACACGACCTTATTTCCTAGTCTGTTCTTTTGGGGATCTGGCATTCCAGAGCTGTGGAGTTACTCATGTAATTACTTACCCTCACCAAAAGTTCACATTCCCAGGTTTTTCTAGAAAGAGATTTTAATCTTTGTTTTTGTCAGTAATTCCTGAAAACTCACGTTAAATGGAAATGGGGATGCTGCATTAACATAGGGAGTCAGGATGAGCATGCTGGAATGTTTTTGCAGCTCATTTGCCAGACTTAAACTGCAGTACTTAGAACAATTTCAGCTTCTTTGAAGATGCTCTGCCATATTAAAAAAAAATTACAAGCAAACAAGAGCTGCCAACTTCTGAAAGAAGAAACACTTAGCACAAGGGCTGCTCAGGAGTAGAGAGAACTTGGGAAGGAATTTCACTGCTGGGGCGGGGATGGAGGGTTGCCAAATGTTTAAGGAATGTCATGGACTGTGTGGAATGCCCTTCTTTCACTTCACTCCTCCCCACACTGGAAGTTCCTTTCTTATACAGCTTTGCTTTCAGATGGAATTTTGATCCTCTTGGGAAGCTTTCCGTTTCACACAATTTCCATTTTCCTTCCCTGAGCATTTGATCAAAGGAAAGCCTTTACTTGGTGCTCGGGGCGCTGAGGTTGTGTAGCCTTTGGTTCTCTCCTTGGAGGCTCCTAACCTCATTTCTGGCAATAATGGCCCATTTTCTTCTTCCCTCATACAGTGCATTTAGAAGGGGGAGCTCAGAAGGAGACAAAAGATTTATTTATCAGCCAGACTGGACTAAATTACAGTTTGCCCCGTTGACTTCTTGGGGTCTTTTATGCTGTTCTTGAACATTTTTTCCCCTCTTAAATAAAAAGCAGGGAGGGATCTCCAGAAGCCTTGGCTTAATTCCAGTGAGGTTATTGTATTCTGGCCAGTGCCATTCTTCTATTTGTTTTAGTTGAGCTCTTTGCTGTACTCTCTCAGCTTTAACTTCACTGCAAGAGTTTAATGTTAAACATAGTATTTGTAGCTATTTGCTATTCTGCCCGGTAACCGACTTTTCGCTCTGCGTAGGTCCTAGGAGACAGGAATAAGCATGCAGGGAGAGGGCCGGCAGATGCTTGTTGTGCGGTTATTGATGGCGCAGTGTCATCATAACTTGGGACTGGGGAGCGTGGTAGCATCATTACCTGTGACTTCTGAAATAGCGCTTTGGTTGCCGGTGTGAGAACACTGGTGGGGAGCAGTAATGTGCCTCTTTTTCCCTTCCTCCGAGCATCGTTTCCTGTGACTTCTGAAATAGCGCTTCGGTTGCCGGTGTGAGAACACTGGTGGGGAGCAGTAATGTGCCTCTTTTCCCCTCCCTCCTCTGCCTCATCAGACACGGCTCACTGTGGAGCTCATTCTGCACCGCCTTGTGCAACTCCTGAAAGTTAAAGACCCCCGAGAGTTTCGGTTTTTCCTAAGAGTGCCGATAATTTTGATTTCACTCACCATGCTCTCCATAGTAATAGAGCTTTGAACGGGAGGAGTCACATGCCTGTGGTCATTTCCCACGGGTGGGTTAGGGTGATGATGCTAGAGCTGGCGGGATATTTCACTGACCTCTCGAAAGGAGGGCACACCCTTCCCTCCCTAATGTGTCTTTGGGACAGATAATTAACAAGAGAACCTTAGGGAAAGTCTGACTTTCCAAATAGTTATTAAAATTTTCTGTCAGAATGCACACTTTCACCCAATAGAGAGGTATGTATGTGTGTGTGTGTGTGTGTGTGTGTGTGTGTGTGTGTGTAGGAAGTGCAACAAGGGAAGAGGAGATGTTATTTGATTTATGAGATGTACAAATCCATGGATGGTGGGAAAGATCATTTCACTCCCCTATTCAATTTTTATTTCACTCCCCTATTCAAATTTTTTCACAGGTAAATATCAGTGTCTTCATCTGCAATTTGAAGTGCTCTGTGATTAGTTTCTAAGCATCCTTGATAACCACAGGAGCTCTTTGCTTAACAATATAGTTTGCTTACTGTTTCCCAAATACACCTGGAGTTTTTGCCCTCTGAATCAGTGTATCTGACAATATGATTCATGAAATGCTTGCATCCTAATGACTTGGGGTGTTTAGGAAACAGAGGTACTTGGTTTTTCATCCTAGACCTGTGAATCAGAACCCCCCTGGTCATGGGGCCCAGGGCTCTGCATTTTTAATGGTGCATGCTCAAGTTTGAGAAACAGTCACGCCACCCAATTCTCTTTGAATGCTCCTCTCTTCCAGTCCCCATCTGCCTATTGAACTCTGTTCATATCCCTTAGATAAAAGTGAGTTTTCTCTTCTGGAAGCACTCATGATATTTTTTTCCCAGTAAGTTTCATCTTCTGCTTTATATTATAGCAGCTTTGCTTCTAAACTGTTTCAAGTCCTTGGAGGATGGAAACCATGCCTAGTTCATGTTTGCATGCTTCACACACCTTTGTACACAATAAGAACTCAGGAAGTGTTTGGTGAATGAACGGTTCAGTCCTAGGATCAGACTTTTTTATACCTAGTAAACTTTTGGGTGTTGGGACTTTTTTCTGTTTAGCTAACAGATATGCCTGGGCTATTCCTGATATGAACTTAAGCTACGCGCATTTCCATGAAATAAGTACTCTCCCTGGCTTTAGCTTATGCTTGCTTTCTCCTTTGATAATCTGATACCCTTGATAGAGATGTTGTCCGGTTTTCATTTTTTATCTCCTTGTATGACTCAGCTGGGATTTTATCCAAGTACACCGTGTGGATCTCCTTTCCTTTTCTTTGAAAAGAGGAGTGGAAATAGCAACCTGCCTCCTTCCTTCTACTGAAATCTTCTTTTTACATTTTTGTTATTTGTCCTACTAGTGTGGTGGTTAATTTGAAACATCTCTTGAGTAGAATTGCAATTAAATTGGCCAACTATGGCAGATCTGTTGGTGAGAAAATGAAAAAAGGGTAAACTGAGTAAAGAATTCATTTCATAAGAGAGAGATGTTTAACTGTAACGTGATGACATGTTTCTTATTTGTCTTTTTCATCATTATTATATTTCCAGTTTATCAAAGAGTCCGAAAATGACAGATTGATCTGTTTATGACTCATTGTTTTGTTTGTTTGTTTTTGTTTTTAGTGTTTTTTTTTGGTTTTTAAATATACGTTTATTGACTTCAGAGAGAGGAAGGGAGAGAGAGAGAGAAACATTAATGATGAGAGAGAGTCATTGATCGGCTGCCTCCTGCACACCCTCAACCGGAGATGGAGCCCGCAACCCAGCATGTGCCCTGACCGGGAATCGAACCCCGATCGCTTGGATCCTAGGTTGACGCTCAACTGCTGAACCACGCCCGGCATGACTCATTGTTTTCATGAACTAGATCATGCAGGGTTATTGTGCTTCTAGTGACTGCTGTTTCCACGTGCTTGCTGCCTCATGATTTGGGGTGGCTTTCTATAGAATGTACTTACTTGATTCATGGGAACTGCTTCTGCACGACCCCTCCCTCTCCTGCGTTGACTGTTGTATCCATAGGACTCATTTAGCTTCGGGTCTGGTACAAGTAGGGAACCAATAACTGCCTCCTGCTTGAATTGTTTTAAAAGAGGGATTAGAATAAAATGTCCTCTCTTTAGGGAATGGTTTAATTTCCGTTTACAGCAGTATGTCCATTGTAATTATTGCCAACACTGAGTGTTCTCGATTTCCGTGATTATTATTTTGGGAAATTCATGTCTATCATTTGTAGGTTTGGTATACTTATTCTGCTTTTTAACATCTGCAGCAATTATGAAAATTTTGCTCAAATCTTTTTGTGGCTGTAAATTTTCATTTTTTATCCAAGTAAAATATGAATGTGTTTATTTTTGTTTCTAGTCCTGCGAGAAGGTTTTATGCTTGTTTTGCTTGTATGGAGAGTCATTTATGGTGGTTAGACTTAAGATGGGATGGTTTCTGTTTATTTTGGCTCCAGTATTGAGAAGCTGGTCATGGGTCGCATTAGTATTTGTGCGGGCAGAACCTCCCAGAAGACCCTGGCAGGTGCTCACTGGGAAAGAGACTGGTGGACTGCTCGGGCCCTCGACCAGAATGGCAGACATAAGTTCATGTGGATTCATTTCAGAAGTCAAGGGACAGAAGGAAAAAATGCTGCGCTAAGAAACGGAGAAGTCGGCGATGAGAGTTCAGTCCCAGGGCAATGGGGGTGTGGCCAGCAGTGTGACCGCTGAACGGAGTTGAGTCATGCCTTCTGAAACGTAGGTGTTCCCAGCAGTTCTGAAGCAGACCCAGCCGTTCACATGCTTCTCATGCCACCGCAGCCACAGACAAGTCCAAGAGGAACACAGGGCAGAAGACATTCTTTCCTTCCTTCTGAATCCACGAGACAGCCTTTTAAGTCTTGCGCAAATTGTTTTGCTTTCTTACGTAGCTGTGATAGCACGTACAGGTTGCCCTATCTCATACCTGGATCAGGGCAAAACTATCGAAACATGTTAGCTGTAGGACTAAGTTCACAAGCCAGTGAGGCTCCACACTTCAGGAATCAGAATTCGAGGACTTCAAGGAAGATAAGTCAGGCAAGTTACTGACTGTGTCTCGTTCATTCATCGACTTAACTGAGGCTTCTTGAGAGTAAGTGCATTCAGTACACATTTTTATAAGCACTTTCATCTCCGTCCCAAGATTTGTCTGTCTAAAGATAAAAAGCACTGCTCTGTCTAAGTAATCTTTATATTAAAGTATTTTGCTGGCTCAAAACCACAAGGTGGGCTCGCTCCTAGGAAGAACAAAAACACAGGCACTTGATTTTATAAATTCTCTTGGAAAAGAAAGGGAAAACAAAAGTAAATGTAACTTGTTTTTTACCCAAACTTTTTTCTTTGTTTTGTTTGTGCAGCACCAAGCTTTCTCTTTTTGTTTTCTCTTCTGCTAGTGTATGAAATTTATTTAAATTGAATGGATTTTGAAAAGGATGCTTTTTGTGATAAATGGTGTTGGCATAATTAGCAACCAGAAAAAAAATAATTAGGCCTCTCTACCTAACATTCTATGTAAATATAAATGTCAGGTGAAATAAAGATTGAAATGTAAAAAAATAGAATACATAATAAGGAAATACAGGAGAACATCTGTACCACTTTGGGGTAGAATAAGAGGACCTTCTCAAGCAAGATGAAAAACGTAGACTCCATAAAGAAAAAGATTGCCAAATTTGAGCAGATAAAAATTAGTGTGTGGCAAAAATCCATTAACAGAAACAGTGGGAAACAGTAGCTGGGAGTGTCATGTGACATATGTGCACCGTAGGACCCTGCGTATGGCACACCGTATTCAGGGAGTTCCTACAAACTGGTAAATACAAGACAAGCAACCCAGTAGAAAAATGGGGAAAGTGTATGAATGTGTATTTCAAAGAAGATGAACTTCACATAAAGACGAACTTCACTAAGAAATAGAAATAGAAATTGAAATGACCTGAGACCTGCCAGCTTTTGCCCCTCAGATAAGCAGTGATGGTAAGGATGCTAACATGAAATGCTAGTTAATGAAGGTAACATGGAAAGTAACCCTCTTTTACATTTATGCAATTTTTGGTAATTTTTAAGGACATATTAAAATTTAAATAGCACATGCTCTTGGACCAATCAGTTTATACTTTGACAAATACAGGTTCACAATCCCTTATCCAAAATTCTAGAGGCTGCTTGTGTTTTAGAATTCAGAGATTTGCAGATTATTGAAGATAATATGATGTCTGTACTGCATGTTTTGTTTTGTTTTTTTAAGATTTTTAAATTGATTTTCTAGAGAAAGAGGAATGGGGGAGAGAGAGAGAGACATTGATGTGAGAGCTAAACATTGATTGGCTGCCTCCTGCATGCCCCCCACCAGGGATCGAACCCACAACCCAGGCATGTGCCCTCACTGAGAATCAAACTGGTAACTATTGAGTGCACGAGACGACACCCAACCAACTGAGCCACATGGGCCAGGGCTATATTGCATGTTTTATATGACACCTCCAGCAGGGTTTGGGATAGCACTCCATGAGCAAACACATTCTTATTTCTAAAGAGAAAAAATGAATATTTACATCAGTCCAGGTCAGGTTTTGCCAATACATGAATCAACGAAAGGTCTTTGAATTTTCAGAACCTCTTGGATTTCAGAATTATGGATAAGGCACTGGCACTCATAAATATTGCAGAGTGAAATCATTGCTGCACAAATAGAGATGCTGAATTCTTTCTAATAGCATAATGTCATTGCTCCTAATGTCAGTCAGCAGAAGGATGGGATAAATTCTGAACATTTTTACTCTGTATCCTGCAGCTGTCAAAGAGTGAGTTAGATTTTTATGTCCTGACTCAGGAAGATGAACTGTTTGTATTAGATGAGAAAACAAGTTATAGAAAAAAATGTGTGTGATGTAATCCCACTCAGAAAACAGAGGGAGGTTATCTCCTATTTATGCACGTCTGTGTTTTATATGGAGGAAAAGCTTTGGAAGGATGCATACCTCACTCTTGTCACTGATTATCTCAGGAGGATGGGATTTGGAAGGAAGTTGGAGAGACTGTTAACGTTTCCTTTATCTGCTTCTATAGTTTGACTTGTTAGAATGAACGTTTGATATTTTGATAATCAAATAAAAGCAATCTGTCTCTTGAAAGTTAATATAGTGAGTATTAAAGAGCACTGGCAGCCTGGCCACACTCCACTAAGGTGCGGCCTCTCTGAACCACTATTAGGGAGCCTGCTTTTCATAATTAATGGAAAGCGGGGTACTAAGCTCAGAGCTAGGCTTACAGCTCCAGTAGTTCCTTCATTACTTAATACTGAAGCCTAATATTTCCCAAAGTGTATTAGCATGTCCCCCCACAGGGACAAACACATAGACTGTTACTATGAAACGGAAATGCAGTCACCCAGGGGACCTCTTTTAATTGACCTACTTGTAGTGAATGATAACTCCAGAAAAAAATATTAATTTTTTTCCCTCTGACTCACTGAGTAAAACAAGTATGGTTCCCTCTTCATGAGTGTAATGTGTGACACTCATTTTAAGCATATTTGGAATATGTTTTAAAATAGAACTACTTCTACCATACTGCTATTTTATTTTACTGTCAAATTTTACTAGTATACCCTTAGTTCCTGAAAGGAAAATTACTAAAGATTTAGATGGATCTAAAAGCCAGTTAGTGTTATGTTTCCCAGTAGTCATCATGCTATTTACTTGGTTTTTTGTCCTAGATATATACAGGTATATATAGCCATTCCCTTTAGCTCACATGCAATAAGAATTTTGTACATACATTTCTGGGTGTGTAGATGGAGTGGATAAATGCTGAGAAAGGAGGAAAGATTCAGCACTTCTGTGATCCTGATAAAAGGAGCTCAGGAGGGGGAGTTATATGAGAAACAGCAGCCTTTGCGCATCTGCTAAATTTTCTTAAGTTTGATATAGTAGAACCTTTGCCTCATCTTTGCTGCCCTGGAAAACATGGCTCCTCTTCATTTTCTAAGTAGCTTTTTGTGTTGTTGTTGTTTTTAAAGCCAGAATGAAATAAGCTTGTAGAGCTGTGGTTGATCTGTTTTAAAAACCTATGTATCTTCCTGTTAAAGACAGGGAAATCGGGTGCATGGATGTGATGCATTTTAACCTTTTGATTTAATGTAAGAAGTTAAGCACTTCCCTGTTGCAGCCTTAAATAATTTGCTCGAGGGAGTAGTTTGGAATATTATACCTGGCAACTTAGTGACGAAGAGAAAAACCCATTTAAAGCTAAGTGAAGACTATAAAATACATTAACATGGTGTACTGCCGTCCAGATTCAAAGGGAAGCAAGACAAGTGCAGGGACAAAGTAATGATTGCTCTTTTCCTGCAGCGGCGGCTTTAAGGTATGTGCTATTCCTGCTTTGCTGTTAATTAGTTATGGCTGTGAAGTTGGAGAAAAAAAGGAAAAGGTAAGAACATTAGATCAAAACCCCGGATACTTTAGCACATTCTGTGTCTTGATACAGAATCATTGTTACTCTACTTTTGTTTTATAATATAAAGACAGTAAGAAATGCAGATGAAAGAAATGTCATCAGTTTGGCAAAGCAGTGATTCTATCGGCTCTGTTCTACCGTCTTCCCTGCGTTTTGTTGTTATATGCCCCTTAGGATACCTAGTTTGAAAGGAACTTCGTTGGTTCTTTGTGAACACACCCAATTAGAGTAGTTCCTGTCTGTGGAGATTATCAAGTGTGTTTGGTTGATTGTACTTTTCTCTGACACTTGTTATTAAAAAACACAGTGTGCTTGGAACTTCACATTAAGTCGGACCTGAGTTCTGCGGGTACACACAGTTCTCATTGCCGTTTGCTAACGTAATACTGTAATACTGTACTGTGTAACTTCATTTTAGGAATTAACTAAGATTACTCATTAGACTCTGGGTAAATGTTAACTTGATTTCTTTTCCCTACTCTGAGCTGGGTTATAGAGCAAATGCACATGAGTTCGATCTCTTTCCTTAAAGCATGTGGCTTGCTCTGGAAAGCGAAGTCAGTCTTTCCTGGTTGTTGGGTGGGTTGGAAGCCCTAGGCTGTGCCGGAATGGGTTTGAATGTGTGTGTGCGGCGCAGTGTTCAAAATATCCATTGTCCTCCATCACCTGGAAGGCTGCCCTCTGGGGGAAAAGGGGAAAGACCTGCTTTCCAGACATTACTCTGAGGCCACTCTTTGACCTGTGACTTAGAATTATTAGTAATTGATACCTGTTTCCATTCAAATCTTTAATACGACACAGTAAAAAAGAGCAGGAGTGATGAGAGGCAGTACTGATGTTGAAAGGCAGTGGATTCAGGTTGTATGCGGTAGGCACACAGTTTCTCCCAGCCTGGTTTTTTAATCTCTGAGCTTGGGACATGAAAGAAAGTAATTTCAAAGGCTTTCTCTTCTCACGTTTGATAACCCTGAGAAATGAGGAAGATCTGTTGGTTTCAAGTACCTCTCTCTAGCCTTGGTCCTGTGTGTGTGCATATACATGTATAACAGATGTTTTTTAAAAAACAAACTACAGTTTCATGTCCTTCTAGTTTCTAAAGCATCAGAAAGACTCATTCCCTTGTTATTGCTAAACTGACCACTATAGTTGTTACAGTCATCTTTAAAATAATTTTTATTGATCTTAAATTTTGTGATGCTCTTGATTCTGCCCTGCTCGCCTACATTGAACAGCTCTGAGGAAATAACTGTAGCCTGAGAGAATATAATGTAATTTCATTTTAAGGATTTATTTTTAAGGTTTAAGAACTGTAATATTAGTTTAAAATAAAATTATTTAAAGTATTTCACCAAATATGTATTTTTTTTGAAGCCGTCCAGTGTTATTTTAGAATCTGGGTCTGTGCACATTTGGTAACGTATCTGGCTCACTGTTAGCATGACAGCGAAAAGTCTTTATTTTTAGGATTTTTAGGAGGCATAAAGATTTCGAGTCTTTTCCTCCATGAGTGTGTTGTCTGTCACCTTGCTCTCTCCTCTGCATTCTTTCTGAAGGAAGGTAAAAGGAGGAAAATCATCCACTCCCCATTTTCATGTCTTATCTTTCAACTTAACGTTGCCTCCAGGTATCTCTTTCATCCATTTTGAGACCAGAGGGAAGTAGATTCTGGGTGGACCTCCCCTCTTACCTTTCTCTGGAGAGGTTTTTGAATTGGCAGACGCCTTTCCATATCTATTAAGAAAAAGTAGGACTCTAAGAAGGCTAAGGGCTAGAGTTTCCAAAACAGATGAGCTTTAATGTGTTCTGATCGAGAACTTGAGCTCTCAGAAACAATCAGTGCTTTGTTAGCTAAACAAGCCTGTTGAACACTGTGTTCTTTTTCTGAGGAGAGTTTGGGGGATGGGCTGCACAGAGAGGAGTGTGAGGGAGGTGGGGGATGTGGTGAGACGGAGTGAGAGAAATTTAAGATACTTATAAATCAGAACCAGCCCTTAAAATATACAGGTGTAGGGAAAGAGTATAAATGGAGGCCCCATTCCATATATCTAAATATTTAAGTTATAACCAAGCTAACGAACTGTTAAATAAAATACAATCTCTCCTCCTATCTTGGCAAATGTACTTATATTATGACTTGTGTAGGGGAGGCAGAAACTTACCTCTACCCTCAAGGTTCTTACAGCTGGTTTAATCAAATAGAAACAAGACAGATTAGCAAGAGGACATAACCAAATTCAACACACATGGGTATGGGAGACCGCATCCTGGAGAGGTTCAGAAACAGAAAGAGAAAATAGGTATGTGTGACATTCTGAACTAGGGCTGAGGTAAGGTGTCTCAAGGGCTTTGAAAGGTCATTGCAGGATGGTAAGAAGAGTAGATGCTTAATAAATAGAAGTTCGTCGTGCTCTACAGACAGGTCAAAAGATATTATCTCTGATATCCTCTTATTATGGGCAAGACCCCTAATTCAGGTTCTTCTAGGGCTCTAATAGTTAAGGGAGGGGCAGAACAATCTGCACACCACAGAGGCACACCTTGAGGTGACTTGTTCTGAACCCCCACACCTGCACGTATAGATTCCAATGTTAATATTCTCAGATCCCTTGGGATTCTGCTCTGACTATGGCAGCATAGGGAGAGCTGGCTCAGTGGCCCAGATCTCTTCTCTTCCCTCCAGCCTTCACCCTGCAGGGGTGTGGTTGGACACACAGCCCACGCTTCCAAGCTCTGTCCACTCCTAGGGTCTATTACGGGGATGTGGGCCCAGGGAAGAGGCCTACACAAGCCCTGAAAACAGATTTGGTGTCATTTGGGTAGGGAATTCCGGGGTCCTGCTTACTGTTAGTATCAAGAGAAAACTTCTCCAATGGAAATGTAATGGGAACCATGTAAGTAAGTTTAAACTTTCTGGTAGCCACATCCGAAAAAGTAAGAAAAAAGGTGAAATTGATTTTAATAATATATGTAACTTAATTCACTATATCAAAATTACCAGTTCTAAGAAATTATTGAGTTGACATTCTTTTTGTATTAAGTCTTGTTGTACTCAGCAGCCACCTAATTAATGCCTATGGTATTCTACTTGACAGAGCAGATTTAGGGGAAGGGAGCTCAGGCTCCTTGTTCCATAGGGGTCGCTTAGCCCCTGGGACTGTGGGCAGCTCTCTTCACCTTAAAGTCTGATAGTGCTTTTGTCCTTGAATCGATGCAAAGAATAATTGCATTTTTTTAATATTTAGAGCTAGTAGCCATTTTATTTTATTATTTTAAAATATGTTTTATTGATTTTGGAGAGAGGAAGAGAGAGAGAGATAGAAACATCAATGATGAGAGTCATCGATTGGCTGCCTCCTGCACGCCCCCTACTGGAGATCAAGCCCACAGCCCGGGCATGTGTCCTGACCAGGAATCAAACCATGATCTCCTGGTTCGTGGGTTGACGCTCAACCAGTGAGCCGCGCTGCGGGGCGCTGGTGGCCATTTTTAAAGAACTAATGGAGGGTACTTGTTAAGAGTTCATTTGCTTTTTTTTCTCTCTCTCATTTAAGCTTGTCAGTTGCCTTTTACTCATAAAACTCATTACTACTCTCCTTGGTTCTCAGGAGTGGTGTGGTCCTAGTAAATTGGTTTGCAAGGATGAATATACACCCCCCTCTCCCCCCCCGTTGTTGGCAGATACTTTTCCAAAAGTCAGTGCTTCCATTTCCCATCTGGAGTAATTACTGGAATTGTCATCCTTCCATTCTTCACTTTCTGAAAAGTCTTTGTACATGTAGACATAAGAAACGTCCTGACCTGTAGAGAATTTTTATAAGAGTTTATTTGAGCCAAATTGATGACAGTGTCAGGAAGCAAAGATCTCAGATGCTGTGGAGAAGGACAGTTGCAGTTTCTTTCATGCATTTGGAATTAAGGAGGATGCCATGAAGGTGGGAGAAGGCAAGGCAGGGACTGGATTACAGGGTAGTGAACAAGATTGTGTCCTCTGGAGAGTGGCTGTGCTTCCAAGGGGTCTGAAAAATGGGCTTTTCAAAGGCGTATTAACCTAGATGGTCAAAAACAATGGACAGGGCTTACTTAAGGCAAAGATAAACCTTTCAGTGAAGAAGTTATATTCCTGAGGGGTGACTACCCACCATCTCTTGCCCAGTAAGGAATTGATGGTCAGTTGACCCTGTGAGGTTACTTTCTATAGTATCCCCTTTTTGTCTACATACTGTATGTGTTGGATAATGTCTATTGTCTTTCCTTCCTTGAGGAGCTTTAAAATTTTTTTTCAGCTTAATTGCATGCATGTTTTAAAACCATGACTAGTTCTACCAAATGAGGAAACATATCTATAAAGTAGGATACTGTCCGGTTGGCGTGGCTCAGTGGTTGAGCGTTGACCGATGAACCAGGAGGTCACAGTTCGATTCCCCGTCAGTCAGGGCACATACCCCGATTGTGGGCTCCATCCCCAGTGGGAGGCATTCGGGAGGCAGCCAATCAGTGACTCATCATTGATGTTTCTATCTCTCTCTCCCTCTCCCTCCCTTTCCCTGAAATCAATAAAAACATTTAGAGGAAAAAAACCCAAGATGCTGTTTTTGTTTGTACTGTACTAGGATAGCAGTTCCATCTATTTCAGGATAGAGTTGCTGGATTTAGAGAGAAAAAGACAGCCAGTTAAACTTGAACTTCAGAAAAACAAATACTTTTTTTTTTTTTTTTAGTGTAAGTATGTGCCATGCAATATTTAGGACATACTTTTATACTAAGAAATCATTTATCAGAAATTCAAATTTAACTGGATGTTCTATATTCTGTCTGGTAACACTATTTCAGAACTCCTTTACCCTCTCAAAAATCCAGGACCCTAACCAGCTTTTATTTAGCAGTAAATCTTCTGATTTTTACTGTATTAGAAATTTAAATTGAGAAATATTTTAATATATTCATTTAGAAAAATAACAAACCCATTCTTGTTAACATAGGTATATTTATGAAAAACAACTATTTTCTAAAACAAAAAATTGGGATAAGAGTGTTTTTGTTTTACATTTTAAAAATGTCTGGCTTATTAGAAGATAGTTAGATTTTCAGGTCTGTTTCTGTATCCAATCAAGTGTGCTGTCACAAAAGCGGGTTCTTTCTGGAAATCTCTGATCCAGTCAGGTGTGCTGTTACAAAGGCAGTTCCTTCTGAAATTCCCCTCTGGACACTTGGATGAAAATGAGTGACAAAAGGCAGATGACATCTTAGATATCTTAGTATTGTTATGAAAATAAATTTGGACTTGGGACTCTCCTGTAAAGGCCTCCTGTAAAGGGGACCTCTTCTGGGGTCCCCAGCAATACTTGAACCCCTCCACTAGGAGTAGCAGACCTTGTAATTCTAGCTTGTGTTGTGTAGGTGATAGACAATCAGAATAGACTATAAGCATTGTTTGTGTCAGGAAGGCCTAATGAATCAAATTGTAAAATATAAAGCAAATTAAAAAGTGACTATTCAGGTTTAGCAGTAATTCTTAAGGTTTTTTTTCTTTAAAATACTGTTAGGTCTACACTCTACCATCTAAGAAAATGGCTATTATAAAAAAAAAATCAAGGTAACACTTTCAACCTATAAAACCATGACCCTCCAGGTTCATGGGTTGACCCTCAACCACTGAGCCGCACCAGCTGGGCTTAACACTTTTCATTATAGAATTCAACAAATAGGTTGGCCCTGGCCAGGTAGCTCAGTTGGTTAGAACGTCGTGCCTATACTCCAAGGTTGCAGGTTGGATCCCCAGTCAGGGCACTTACAAGAAACAACCAATGAATGCATAAATAAGTAGAACAATAAATTGATTGATGTTTGTCTTCTCCCTCTGTCCCTCTAGAGTCAATTTATTTTATTTATTTTATTTTTTTATTAAATTTATTGGGGTATTTAACATCAATTTTAAAACAACAAATAAGTCACATGACAGTTTCTTTAAAATGCTGATTGGATTGATTCAGGTTTATTTTTAAGATATGTGTGTCTGTTCTAGGTATAGTACATACTGCCTAGTATTTAGGCTTGGGCAGTTTTAAAAATAATTAGCATACTGAAATAACTCATTTAAGTCTCATCTTAAATAGAAAAAGTATGGAAGTTGGCAATGGGTCAAATATAGGAATGCACAGACCAGTAAAACTTAACATTTATTGGACAACTGAGAAAATGAAAGAGCCATTAGCAAAACTAGAACAGGAGAAAGTGCTGGTCTGGGGTGAGGATGGTAAGTTCTGTTTTGGACTAGAATAGAGGGTGGCTCTGGAGAGAAGGGGTGACGGGTGATGGTTAAAGAGAGATGTTCACAGGGCAGGGAAATGATTTCCAAGGAAGACGGGGTAGGGACAGGAAAGAAACTGACAAAGAACTGACTTGTAAGGAATACCTCATTGATGGGGGGGGGGGGGGATGAAGGAAAACACAGGAGAAAAGGTTTGGAGAGTGCTGGGAAGAGGCTAGAGGAGGAAAATGTCCTGAAAGGGAGGTGACAGGACCTTTCCAAGGGTGTGTGGTTAGCAGTACCAAGCGTTGCATTGACACTGAGGAATGATAATTGGTGCTTAAATTTGGGACTACAAGCTTGCTTGTCTTAGAGAGAGAGTAGTTTTTTATTAGTTTGGATTTGGATTTGAGAGGAGTAAAGCAGAGAAGAGTTTGACTTGTCTGGGATAACCCAGAAATTCAGACAGCCTCATGTTCTTTTCTTCCCTCTCTGTTACCATTTACATGTGTGAATTAAGATGGATGAGGGAAAGTTAAAAAAAAGTACTCCAGCAGAAGTCACCTCCTCAAATATTCAACTGTAGAGCTATGTTTGTTTTTTTAATATAATGTTTATGTTTTAGATAAAATGCTGGCCTTCGAGCCCAAAGCTGTGCATTCCAGCTCTGCTGCTTGCCTAACCTCTGGGGGCTCCGTTTCCTCCTCAGCTGAGTTAGAGGTGGGCTGGATTAGCTCTAAGGCTGTGCGAAAATTACGTGAGGTTGTGCATCACGTAATTATGTGAGGTTATGACATTTGTCTTTTTCTTTCCTTTTGTTGTCATAGGTTCACCAAGTTGAAGAGTCTTAACCTTTCCAATAATCATTTAGGGGACTTCCCATTAGCGGTCTGCAATATTCCCACCCTGACGGAGCTCAACGTGTCCTGCAACGCTCTTCGAGCAGTCCCGGCAGACGTCGGGGTCATGCACAAGTGCGTATTTGAAACCCCACTGTGGAGTGTCCCTCAGAGCCCCATGGGGAGCTGTGTAGGGGCCACAGCCCATGAGATCACTTAACTTCTGCTGGTCGTATAAGTCTTGGCCCCAATCAAGGCTCTTGTGTAGAGTTCATTTGTTAGCTTTTATACTTGTTAGTATCTTGTAGAGAAGAAAATATCCCTGTTTAGAACAGGATCCCTACAGATAAGTGTGTTTAAACATGGGAGGAGGGGTTACTTGCTCATTTTCTGGGTTCTGTTGAATTCTAAGACTTAGAAGTTAATTTTTTAAAATAACAATCAAAGACGAGTATCTGGGCTGATTCCATCTATGGCAGTCACGCTGTAATTAGCTCGTGTTGTTCCCATTTATGCCTATCCAAGTTGGGAAAATTGGTCATAATTTTTGTTTTCAAAAAACGTTTAAGATGTTTATCTCTGACCTTTTCTCTCTGCTGTATCATTGCCTCAACCCTCCCCTCAGACATTTTGCCAGGGAAAGTACATTTTCTTTTTCTAGTAATACCATCAAACTTATGGAACTTTTATGTTGATGATAAAGATGTAAAATGTGCACATTCTCTTTATAACTCTTATGTTTTCTTTAATAGCTTACAGACATTTTTGTTGGATGGAAACTTTCTGCAGAGCCTTCCTGCTGAGTTGGAGAACATGCATCAGCTTAGTTATCTCGGTCTTTCTTTCAATGAATTCACTGACATTCCAGAGGTATTGGAGAAACTGACTGCTGTGGATAAACTCTGTATGTCTGGAAACTGTATGGAGACCCTTAGGCTACAGGCCTTACGAAAAATGCCTCACATTAAACATGTGGATCTAAGGTAACCATTTTTAAGAAATATATCCCATTTGAGTGGTTGGTTTATATTTGGGAGTTAGGTTATGTCCCTTTGGGTGACATTTTCCTGCCAAGGGGATCAGGCTGCATAGTTGCAATTAGCGCCCATTTTTCTATTTCTGCCCGGAGAGAAGAATGATTAATAGTAGGGTGTGATCGTACCTGACACTTGCTTTTAAAATTTTTTCATTAATGAAGGAACAGATGTCTTGAAGGCTTTGCTTTGTTTTGTAGGTGTGAGCCCAGTTTTAATTGACACAAATAGATAGGGGCTGTTGAGCCAGGGAGAGTTATTTATGGGGAATGAAACCGTATCACTGGCAGCAAAATGGATGTTTTCCTCTTAGCCCTCCTCTGTGGCTTGAGGCAGTTAACATCACTGAGCATATCTCCTTTCTTAAATTGTTTTCCTTCCTTGGCTTCCCTAAGTTAATATAATACATTCATCAAATTAGATTTATTTTTTTATGTAACTTACATATTTTAATTTTCTATCTCTCCATCCAGGTGGTTCTGCCTAGTTTACTGGTCTTTACAAAAATATAGCACCTCATAATGTCTTATTTGGCCCAAGTTTAGCTAGATCTGCCACTCTCACCCCTTATAAGAGCAGGGAACCTGCAGTTTGAATCCTGATCACACTAAACTCAGCTGGAAACCACTAGCCCAACCCTTGCTGCATCAGAGATGCTCCATAACCATCCCGTAGTGCGTAAAGTTCAGTGTTGTTTCTCATGCAGAAAGAACCAGTCCACAAGGAGGAAGCTATTCTCAGTTTCTCTATTTTAAGGAAAAACAAGCCTGTTATGGGATTGAATTACTGCAAAAAACAACACGTGGGGCTTAGGCTTTCCTACTGACTTGCCCAATTCGATACTTTTTCAACCAAACTAACTCCTGTACCAGGTAGGAGTTGATGACCATGTGTTAGCCATGTTCATTCTTTGGTGAGAGATTTGATGTCTCTGTGCAACTGTTCTCGTCTCTAAAGTATAGTTAATAGAACCTAATTCGTAGAGTTTTAGAAGGAATTGAGGTACAAACCTCACTTTGAGCAAATGTGATTACATTACTGTTATTACCTGATTGAGGATGTTTCTCTACTCACGGAACCTGCTCTGCTGTCATTCTTGGCATCTTTACACCTTTCCGTGTGTCAAAGGTGGTTCTTTCCCTGCTTTACTACCAACTCTCTCTCTCTAGATAGCCCAGACCCTCCCTCAGACCTGTCGCGTTCCATCAGTATAAAGTCGCATCATCTCGTTCCCTGTTCCTCTGTGTTCATGGCATCTGGCCTAGGAAACCCATTCATTCGGGCCTCACAGCGAGTTGCTTGGCTTAACCCATCCTCAGACTAAAGGAATAGTCAAGCCTGTCGCGCCTGGGAAAGTGATAGCAGTTTTGGGGACCTAGAATTCTTGATTCGGGAGATGCAAGTGGTCATAATTTATCTGGCTTTGAGAACTTTTTGGAACGTGACAAGTGAGGGAAATGAACGCTTTGTCTTGTTAACTTTCTTTCTAAATTGTTAACATTATTTGCCCCTGAATCACCTGGATTGAAAAACCCTTCATATTCAGAAAAGACTTTGGACATTGTAAATGTTGAATGATTGTGAATAGATAACTGCTTCCTGCAAGGCCACCGGTCAAAATCTGTTCAGATTTGTTTATAATTCTGCCTTAATATTTTAAATCGAAAGTAGTGGAATGATTTAAGAGGAGATTCACTTAGTTTCTGCAAGCAAAGGGCTAATTTTATTGATTCATTTTTTTATTCCTTCAGATGGAAATGTTACATCAGATTAAAAGTGATCACTTTTCTTTTAATCTTACTCTTTTTCTCGTATTGCTGTTGAGTGATATCATTTCTTCTGTGACACCATTAATAATTCCCCTGTCTCTTCTCTGTTCAAAATGTAGATGTTACCCACGCCTCTCCCCTTGGTCACTTCTCTTTCTGTGTTCTGCCTTGCCAGTTCCCTGTACTCTTGGGGCTTCATCATTCACCTTTCATCTCCTTGTTAATCATTCCCCAGTCTTTCTCTAACCCTTATTTCTCTTTTTGGAACTAATTCCACTTCAGCTGCCAACTAGATAATTTCACCTTGGTTTCCCCTGCTGATACACTTAATCAAATACATGTGAAACAGAGTTTAGTTTCTTTCTTTATTCAACCAGTTCTTCCTCCTGGATTCCTGTTTGCTGATAGCAACACCACGTCATTGGTTATCCAGACACAAACTTTGACTCTGTTTCTAGTTTACCCCCAGATTCTATCAGTTCTTCTTTCACTCTAGTTTCTCCCTGGTCCCTTCCTTTTCCTTCTCACGGCTGCTGTTGTCTCCTCGCTGAGCAAGCACAGTCTTGCTCAGAGCCTTCAGTTCTCCAGTTCAAGGTATTCAAGCTCTTATATCTGGTTTCCACCCACCAGGCTGTGAGTCCCTTGAGGTTGAGGCTATAGCTCAGAGCTGCTCAAAGTGTGCTCCTCTGACCTGTGCTGGCGAGCCAACTATTTGCTACTTTTCCACAAGATATGTAAAGAAATTGAGACTTAATACTTTAGAAACATACAGTGATTATTTGGGTGTTACCCACGTCTCTTATTGCCACAATATCCAAGTAGGCTCATAAAAGAAGACTCATCTCATTGCACGGGGAATAGACCTGTTTGGTGTTGGTGAACTCACATGATGAGCCGCTCACCGTTGTGAGTTGTCGTGTGCAGTATGACTACACATCAGTCTGTGACATCCAAAGTTTAGAAAATAGGCCCTTCACCATAGGTAACCTGGGAAGCACTGCTCTGGCTGATCCTTGATCCCCCAGTGTTAGCTCTTAGGAGATGCAGTACTTGATGACTATTAATTGACCAGCCCATCTTCGCATCCATCTTCTCAGTCTTCTCACATACCCTGCACTGTTCACGCATGTTGTTCACGCATAATGTTCACCCCGTGCCCTTCTGTTCAGTCCAGAGGCCGTCCTGCTGCTTCCTCAGGACGGTTTTCTTCTCTCATTTACATCTTTTCAGTTCTGCCTCCCCTTGGGATTCAGATGAGATGTTTCCTTTTCCATCGCATGTTTTTTGACCATTCTCTGTATTTTATACATCATTTATGGCACTTATCACTCACTTATAGTCCTTATACTTTATATATGAAAGCATATGTGATTTTTCTTCACTAAATTTCAGAAGCTGTTGAAAGACACCTCATTTTATTCATTTCTTATGAGCACAAAGCCATAGTTCATGGTCATCGTTATCACCATGGCCTTTCACTATTGGCAGAGTAATGCTCAGTGAACATTTATGAAATGGGTAAAATGGTGGTGTTGAGGGGATTGTTTGAAGGAAATTTTAACCATATTTTGCCTCTTTAAAAGTTCATCCTAAATAGTTGTATTATTGTGTGAACCTGAAAACTTTTGATGTTTGAATCCTGGTAAGACTTGACAATTTAAACCAAAGAGTGGGAAAGTTATCTTCCTTTTCATTACAGTTTTTCTCTTGTCTCCTCATTAAACCAACCCTTTATTTTAGTGTTAGTGCAGTGAAATTGTGGGGGTAGTTATTTCAAATGAAGATGATAATGCCACATCATGAAGGTAATATAAAGTGTAGAACAGGGAGACCATGGGACATGTTTTCAATTCTTGCAGTCTTTTATTTCCAAAATGAGGTTCGTTTCTTCTTTTTATTCTGCATACATATTCTGGAATCTAGCGAGCATTTGGAAATAGTCGGATAGCTGGGATGAGGCCAGTTTTTTAATCTTACAACCTGGAATAAAAAAGAGAAGGAGCCAGAAAAAACCTCTCGGGACATTTGAAGAGGCCATATGCTGTACTTGCAGGTTGACGAATCCTTGCTCTGTGCTGTCACTCATCCTTGTATCAGTGGCTTTATGCTCTTGCTATTAATAATTCAGTCCATTTTATTTAAGTTTTGAAAGGTCAGAAATTCATAACAGAGAGCGTTGGACATTTTCCTAAGCTCCAGCCTTCATATTAATGCTCTTCTAACCCAAGTCTCAGTGTTCTGTCGTCTATATAATGAGAAGTAGAGGCTCTTGTTTGTTTGTAAAGATGTTGGGCATAGCTTAGCAAACTAGGAGCTGGGATTTTCATCTGTTTTTCTCCCCTTCGAAGCTAAATGTGTCTTTGTTATATCGATTTCCAGTCCCCATTCCTCCTTACTTACCTTGGCAGCTCATCCCCAGCCACTTTAGCTCATTAGCTGTTTGGTTCTCAGGCCAAGGCTCTGCCTGCTTTCCCTGCGCCCTGCTCAGTCCTAGACTCATTGCTCCCCATCGAGGTTCTTCATTTTATAATTTCTCAGTGAATCCTAGATGCCAGTTCTCGTATTTTCTGCACTCTGCTCTTTCAAACAATATATTAAAGATGATGATAGTTTTGGTAATCGGCTCTCAGTTCTGATATTTGCATTCCTATCTCTGGTGCATATGTCATTCCCATTCATTATTTTTCTTTTTCTTTTTTTTATATATATATATATATATATATATCTTTAATGATTTCAGAGAGTGAGGAAGGGAGAGGGGGAGAGAGAGAGAGGTACATCAATGATGAGAGAGTCATTGATCGGCTGCCTCCTGCACGCCCCCGACTGGGGATCGAGCCTGCCACCCGGGCATGTGCCCTGACCGGGAATCAAACCCCGATCTCCTGGATCCTAGGTCGACTCTCAACTGCTGAGCCACACCCGGCCGGGCCATTCATTATTTTTCTTTCCAAGTTCACCCTTTAATTCTGTTCGGTATGGCCACTCGTCTACCTGCTCACTTATCCTCTCTCCTTTCTTAAACTCAGTGCAGTCATAATGTGCTTATTGGGCTGCTCTGAGTTTTGTTTCTTGCGTTCTTTCAACTAAAGTCTTTGGAAATAAATGTTTAAGTGGATTTTTTTTCTCCTCTTGAAATGAATTAAGGTAAAATCAATACTCGTGCTTCTCTTCTAGCCTTAGGGGTCTAAATCGTGTTTCAGAATATATTGCCAAGGTTAAGACCTTGTGGAGTTGTAGCTAAAAATAACCAGAGAATCTGGCCCGTTAAGGAAGGCCAGATGCCGAGATTAAAGAATCATGGAGGACTGGAATACAGTGAGACTCGAGTCCCTTCTCATCTCACCATGTTAGGGTGTAGCTATTTATTTATTTACAGCACTGCAGTTAATTATATTCTCTGCTTGTGTCCTTTTTCTCAAGACTGAACATTATTAGGAAGCTAATAGCAGATGAAGTGGACTTTCTCCAGCATGTCACTCAGCTTGATCTGCGCGACAATAAGCTTGGTGATCTAGATGCCATGATTTTCAACAACATTGAAGTTTTACACTGTGAAAGGAATCAGCTGGTGACATTGAACATCTGTGGCTACTTCCTCAAAGCACTCTATGCCTCTTCCAATGGTATGTAGCATAGACCACATCAAAGTTGCTCAGTTGGTTCCAAGAATTCACTCAGTGCCATCATCTCGGCCTTGCTTTGATATTTCTTTCCTCGTTTAGTAAAATAAGTGTCAAATTTTGCTAAGATAGAACTCATAAAAGAAGAACTCTAGTTTGGTACTTAAAGGAATCAAAAAGGAAGGTTTTATAGTTTCTAACTTGTTATCCCCTTATTGTGATATTTGGATGTTACTCCCACTTTTGATTTGGCAATTCTGCTTGAAAGGGAGTGGGGGGAGGGTGACTGTTTCTTGGGCGACCTTGTTAATAACAGTAAATCTGGAACTTTGGTTTAATCCCGGAGAATGAAAGCGAAGGGATCCATTGTGGATTCCATTCAGGGGCTCAGATTTTGTGCTCCACTGACAAAGGAACTCACCTCAAGAGGAACCTAAATTATATGCCCACAGGGACACCACAAAGCAAGAGTCTTGCTCATTTAGTAAGCTGTCTTTCTTGGAATTTGTCAATGATGGCCATTCTGATCAAGAAAAGGTCATCTGGGTATATGTTTGTTAACGTGAAGACTTTAGTTCCTGCCAGCATGAATGAAAACAAGTATTTACTACTACTAGTTAAACAGATGTTTAACAAGCACTTGTTTTGTGCGTAGTGTAGTGTATGAGTTCTAAAGGATAAGGGATTTTTAAAAATGTGTTTGCTGTCATCACACTGGGGAAATAAACCAAACCTTAAACAGCTCTAGGTCACGGAACGGTTACAGGATTTGGATAGCTGTAGGTTCAAAATGGGTGTTGAAGAAGAAAGAATGTGAATGGGGTGTGCTTGGGAGATGGGAGAAGACCAGGGATTCTGAACTCTTAGGTGCCTGCTGGGGAGTGGTAAGAAGTAATTATGGGATGCATGGCTTGGAGTCCTGGTGAAGAGGCATGTGATGGAAGTGACACTATAAGACTGTTAATAGGAAAGCACTGTGCAGAGTACACCTGTGGGAAAAGAGTGGAGTCACCCTCCCCTCTGCTAATCCAGGTTTAGTAATGATCTTCTCGGAAGCTGATAGGAATTTATAGTCAGGACTATAGATGTTGATTTGAGACTCAGAGGTGGTGCCTGAAACCATGCAAGTAGGGTAACTGGGAAAGAGAAGATGGCAAAGTAGACTTATAAACCCTCCCAGGTAGCTGGTGCCAGAGTGGACTGCCAGGAAAGAGCTGACCCTGTGATGAGAAACTACTGGGTCGCAAAAAAAAATAAAAAAGCCTTAGGTGGACAGTAGTGTCATGTTTCATACAATTTTGAGGAAGGGTTCTCAGTTCGAGTAGTGGAAGTCATTTGTGACCCTCAGGAGTGCTGTTTCAGGAGAGAGAAAAAGGCAAAAGCCAGGATGCATTTGGTTCATGGAAGGAACGCTGAATGTTAAAAAAAAGTCAGCATTCATACATTTCATCTTCCAATAAAATTTAGTATGCCTAACAAGAGGAGAGCCACAGTAAGTGGATGGAAAGAGGTAGAAAGTAGAACGAGTGATTTATTTTAAACCTTGAGTAAGATCTTGTGATTAAATTAGAAGTTCTCTGTCCTTTCCTGTACTTTCAAAGTAGAACAGATGGACGTATTGTACTTCCTAGTTAAACAAACAACAGAGAATACAGCACAGTAATGATATTCTACACACAAAGAGGCTCTGTGTCACTTGAATGGTAACGCTTTTGTGTTTCTTTCCCCCTCCTAGAGCTTGTTCAACTTGATGTTTACCCAGTTCCGAATTATCTGACCTACATGGACGTTTCCAGGTAAGGAGCCAAGTCCTAGAGTGCTCTACAATCCGCGTGAAAATTACTTAGAGAATTCTGTCTGAGCATATGCATAAGAACTTTATATACATTTTGAAGGTAAATAATACAAATTAAATTCAGTAGTTTTTACTTACCCTCTGAAAATGTACATAAATATCTGTCCATTAAAACACTACATTTGTATACTGTAGTTCAAACCAGAAGAATTAAGGTGTTGTGTTGCTGTGGACACCAATTTGAACACCAGGCTTGGGTTTGGAAGATTAGTGAGTTCAGGTCATGTGGCTGGACCATCCAGTAGTTTTTTAATTATATTAACCATATTTTCATATCTTTCTCCCAAATGATGTCGATTTCATGACAAAAACATTGTGCTGTATTTCTTTGACTTTTTCCCCGTTTCTCTGTATTATTTTGTACACTTATCTCCTTGCTAAGAACCCTTCGAATAGGTGGCCCATCTCACCTTTCATACAAATGCACTGCTGTAGTGTGTCTTATTTACTCCAGTTCCCAAAAATATTATAGTAGACTTTTTCCCGAAGACGTAAAGCATGTATTTATACAAATTAAACTTTAGTAATCTTAACACACTAAAATTGAAAACTCACTTTTAACGTAATTCCAAATGAAATACCCCTAAATTTTCTGAACAGCCACAGTACTTGGGAGGATGTGTTCCTCTCAGCTTGTCACTACCTCGTCTCAGTGTGTAAATTGGATATGTTAATAGTATTCTCAATCATAGTCATGTAAGCATTTGTCAGAATTTAGCTACTGTGAGAATTATTATAATTACAGTTTTCTTAGAAATTTATAATTATAAAATCCCTTATGAGTAGTAGTGCTTCATGCATTTCTTAGTAAATTTATGTCAGACAGTTTAGGTACTTGAAGTCCAGTACTACCTGATTATTTTATTTCCTATCAGCCTTGGTTGTTATCTTCATCTTTTAAATAAGGCCAGTACTGGAGTGGGGGTTGCATACATGAGTGTATATAAATATCTTGAAAAGATTTATTTTAGAGCATTGGCACACAGAGTGAATCTGCTTTCCATTTATTTATAGTATGTAATTGGCAAATGGTTCCCATTGAAACCCCTCAGTGAGACAGAATTGGAAACTCGTATATCACGCTTGTTCCTGAATTCTGCCACTTAAATGCTGCTTGCCTTCTTTTGTAACTCTCATGTCCAGAATCTTCAGTATAACTTGCTGTGCCTCATTCACCTCCCAAACCATAGGACTTGGTGTTAGAAAAATCTCTGATTCCCCCCAGACAGCTCTGAGTATTTCACCCCCCTCCTTTTATGTGAGTATTTATGTTATCTAAAGGAACTGAGCCATCATCCGTCCTGGTGTTTACTAGGTCTTTAGAGTTCCTCAAGTTCAGAGTTCCACACTTGCAGGAGTTTTATTGCTATATTGAGGTTACTTATACTGAGAAGTACTTCTACTCTCTTATCTTACTGAGAGGTGTTAGGAGTTAATTACTATAAAATAAAACCATTAAGTGTATCAGTCTTTAGGGCTCCAAGGCCAGAACTGTATGTGCCTATATAGACACTAAGCAGAAAATAGTGCATTGTTTTTTGTATTTTAATTGAAAAGTTGATATAATAGCAAAAATAAAGAACATGACTTTTAAACCACACATAATGCCACCATCCTAATATCATAGCTATTTTCACTTTTGCTCTGATATAATCCTTGTCCCAACCATTATATTTTTATAGAATTGTGGTTCTTTTTTAAAGAATTATAGTCATAACATACATACTATTTTAGATTCTTTGTGCCTCGTCATTTTACATATTAAAAAAAACAAACGTAAAAGGCTAACCGCCTGTGATTAGGGAGACATTCAAATATAGTAGATTTGTGTAAGAACCGGTCAATTCATTTTAATAATTAAAGTCACGATTAGTTTAGTTCACTTGTTTCTGGTAATTATAATTACCACCTAATGCCTAAGTAAATGTTTTCAGATAATTAATTCTGAGTGTTAAGGGCCCGTGTACTTGCCCTGCTGCCATTTTTTCCATTTCTCTCATTTCTCTTGCTATGCTTTCGTGATGCCCATTGGCATTGAGAATTATTTCAATGTTAAGGGTAAAAATGTAAATTGGAAAATAAAACCGTATTATGTCATTTGACTGTTTGACTTAACTGGCAGTGTATGTTTGTTTGTTTCCAATCTAAGACCTGCTCTTCCTAAGCTTGTGTGAATTTATAGACTTTTTAGGATAGCAAATCTGGGAGCCAGACTTTTAAAAAAACAGACTTTAGCGATGATGTAACTATGTCCTTTCCTACTTTTTTCTTTATTTCTCATTCCTTATCACAATATTGCTTCTAGATTAAGTTGAATACACATATCCTTTTCATTTATACTCTCTGTACTTTGGTATTTCATTTGATGTTTTATTTATTCTATGTAATTATTTTGAATTTCAAGCTATATTTTAGGCCACATTCCGATCAAAGAAAAACTTGTGTATTCTTGTATTTAGGAACCGCTTGGAAAATGTGCCTGAGTGGGTATGTGAAAGCCGAAAGCTGGAAGTTTTAGATATTGGCCATAATCAAATATGTGAACTTCCTGCACGGTGAGTGTGACAGATCGAGTTAGGGATCTCGACTCAGATAAGCAACTGTAAAAATTGCTGATTCAGTGTTCAGCTGTTATTAGGAACCCCTAAAAGAGAGTGTGTGTGTGTGTGTGTGTGTGTGTGTGTGTGTGTGTGTGTATTTTTTTTCCCTTTTTATAAAATGTATTGGGGTGATACCGGTTAACAAAATTATACAGGTTTCAGGTGCACAATTCCAAACACATCATCTGTGCACTGTATTGTGTGTTCACCTCCCCGAGTGAAGTCTCCTCCATCACCATTTATCCCCCCTATACCCTCTTTCACCTCCCCGTAAAAGAGTTTTTTTAAACCTTATTTTTTAAACTTAATATTTAGTGTCTTTACCTCATGTGGTGTCTTCAAGTTATAAACTTCCCTCATGAAGAGCAAACTGAGGCTTTGACTCTCCGCCAGACTTTTCACAAAGTCATGCAGTGGGTGGTTCCTGGTGGGGGATTTTAAATTAAGCCAAAAGAGACGTTGAGAGACTCAGCCAACAGTATGATTAGTGACTCTGTCATCTCCACTCTTTCAGAATCCTCCCCTTCAGTCCATTTACTTGACATGTCTGCCTTACCCACAGACAATGTTTGGTTTTCCTCGAACATAACTTTGGGGGAGAAAAGATTATTAGATCATTAAACCTAGAAAGAGCAAAGAACATTCTTTTTTATTTATCTCAGAATTTTCACTTTAATATCACGATTTCTAAAACAGCCATGTGGTGATGTCTAATACCCATAGACACAGACATCTTCCAGTTAACTAATTGTGACTCAGAGTACCTTTGAACTGTTAGCGACTAGCCTCGCAGTTAATAACCGAAGAGCACTCTGTCCTCGTGCTGGACTTTCTGTGATGGTTGCGATGGTCTCTACCTGTGCTGTCCGCTAGCCACATGTGACTATTGAGCACTTGAAATGTGGCTACTGTGACTGTGGAACTGAGTTTTAAATTGTATTTCATTTTAATTTATTTAAATAGCCATTTGTGACTAGTGGCTGCCACAACTCAAGTCTAACTATTTGCACTATTCTCGGCCAGTCACTGAACAAAGGAAGTCAGTTATTGTATAGCCAAAAATATCAATGAAAATACTCTAGAAATATGTCATCATTTTGGAGTTAAGATTTACTTTAGGTACATGATCTTTAAAGGTATGTCATCAGTATTCCTGTATTCTCTTGTAAAGAACAAAGATTGTGAAATATACATGCTTGGTAAGCATAATAAATGTGTTCAGCTGTTTAATATCATAGCCACTAGCCATTAGCCCAGGGTTTGTTGAGCAATTGAAATGTGATTGGTCCTAATTGAGAAGTGTTGAAGTAGAAAATATACGCTGGATGCAAAATATCTCAATAGCCCAGCCGGGCGTGGCTCAGCAGTTGAGCGTCAACCTGGGATCCAGGCGATCAGGGTTCGATTCCCGGTCAGGGCACATGCGCGGGTTGCGGGCTCGATCAATGACCCTCTCATCATTGATGTTTCTATCTCTCTCTCTCCCTCTCCTTTCCTCTCTCTGAAGTCAATAAAGATATATTTTTTTTTAAAAAAATCTCACTAATGTTGTATACCAATTATATGTTAAAATAATATTTTAGGCATATTGGGTCAAATAAAAAGTACTATGAGAATTAATTTACCTATTCTCACTTCTAATTTTAAATTACATATGTGGCTTGCATTATATTTCTGTTGGATAACAGTGTTTTAGAATCTAGTTCTCATAAAGAAAATCTGGGTTCACATTTTCAGTCCCTGGAAAGCTTGTTTTATTTTACTTTCTCAGCCATACATTATACCCATAAATTCAATCCACTTGAAAATGCTTTCTGCCTTCCAGTTTTATGCTGACTGAGCGTTTAGGTGACTCGATGAAGCTCATCACCATTATCAGCAGAAGATTTGGTGATGTGCCCCAGGGACAGCATTGGGGGAGGTGCTTTTAGGAGACAAACAGCAAAAATGAAAACAGGCTACTACTAGATAGGAAAAAAAATAATTTGTTGAAAAAATCTTTTCTAATCTTCTGTTTTCTCTGTTCCCCCCTCCAACTCCCCAATTCAGTAGATATAAGGCATTGGAGTCTAAGGCCTTTGTTTCAGTGTAGGCTACAACAAAGATATATACATAAACCAACAATTAAATAAATGCAGGATAACTGATAATTTACCAAATTTTCCCCAAAAGTTAGTCTTCGATTTGCTCTATGTTATTAGTACAAGCCTTTGAGGGGATCTAAACAAGTGCTTATTCAAAGCAAATCCCAAATGCTCTATTGTCAGGGAATTTGAACAGTGTTTGTTTTTGTGTGTTTCTGTTTTTAACCATAGGACAAACACAGTATGTATTGTTTTCTCATTTATGGTGGTGTTTAGCTGCAAACTTTGTATTAGCCCTATCATTGATCTAACATTTCAGACAAGACAGTGATTCATTAGAAGTTGATGTACAATTCAAGCTTTGTTTTTCTTTTTTTCTTTTTTTTAAACTATATCTTTATTGATTTCAGAGAGAGGAAAGGAGAGGGAGAGAGAGAGAGAGAAGCATCAATGATGAGGGAGTCATTGATCGGCTGCCTCCTGCGCACCCCCTGCTGGGGATCGAGCCCGCAACCCGGGCATGTGCCCTGACCGGGAATCGAACCCCTGTCATCTGGATCCTAGGTCAACGCTCAACCACTGAGCCACACTCGGCCGGGCAAGCTTTGTTTTTCTAAATGGTGTGTGTGAAGGGTTTGACAAAACAAATTAATGTTTAGAAGTAGAAATGTACTAAAAAGAAAGTATTTTACTGCGTAGTATCCAAAAGAATTGAACTAAATCCAATAATTAGCATTTAATACTCATCCTATAATTATCAAATCTGCATTTTTATTTGGAAGAATTGGAATAAAGATTTTGTCACCTGTCTTTCAGTTTTCCATCTGTTTAAGGGTAAAGTGTGTGTGTAAATAATGAATAAACTAGTTCTAAATTCTACCGCAAGGCAGTAAAATCGGTGAAACAGATCTTGAATCATTGGGTTGAGTGACCATGACAGAGACCCTGTGTTACCAGTGACTGATGACAGTCCTGGATAACCTGTCTTGTCACATTGATATCTAAACCTGCCAAGTCAGGCATGTTAGACGTCATTAATGTTGATCTGTGTTGTCACAGCATTGAAACAGGCTCTAGCATCTTTGTGAGCAAAGAATCTGGTTTTGATATTTAAAGTGGGATCCTGATGCACATTGTGATCTCACTTTCCCACAGCCCCCAGATTTCTGTATTGAAACCCAGGGTTTGTTTTACTCTCTGCAACTGTTGTCATAGAGCGGACTTCCATTAGATTATCAATATTCATCATTTATTGCAGTTTTGATAACTCACAGAAGAAACACACACAGCCAAACTTCCAAAGAGCTCTTTATGGCTCATCAGAAAACGGTGGATTAAGTGCATTCTGTTCTCTTTAGGAGGGAGTGTCTACTTCGGTCTAGGATTCAACCAAAGAGGAAACAAAAATATACAGACTTAGGGAAGTGAGGACAGGGAGAAATAATTATGATTGTGAAATGCAGCCGAGGAAAAAAAATGTAACATTTTCTCAGTTGACATTTGTAAAAGATTAATTGGAAAGAAGGATCCTTTACTGAATGTTGATCCTGTAGGTAAAAATTGCTTGATCGTATTTACTTAGAACCTGCTGTAAAGTATGGAAAATAATAACATATAAACAGCTCCAAGTTTGAGCTTCTATTAAAGTGAATTTGCAGTTGCTCTGAATGAATTTATGTTTTGGAGAGACCATTTTAAGTATTCTCCTACTCCTGTTCACTTTTCATCTTTATCCCATGTTAGCTCTGAGTAAGCTTCCTTCTGTCTGTCCCTTTGCACAGCTTACTCTGTAACAGCAGTCTCCGGAAGCTGCTGGCGGGACACAACCAGCTGACGAGGCTTCCTGAACGGCTGGAAAGGACCTCCGTGGAGGTCTTAGATGTGCAGCACAACCAGCTCCTGGAGCTGCCGCCCAGCCTGCTGATGAAGGCCGACAGGTAACGCGCTGGAACTCCCCATAACCAACAATCATTCTTTATTCAATTTTGAGGATTTGATTTGAAAGGGACAGTTCTGTGTATTTTGTATTCCCCAGAGGCAGTCAGTAGGCAGTCGTTGAGTGCCAGGGCAGATCTGAAAACAGGTCCTTGCAGGCCCTCATCGTGTAGTCAAGGAGATTGTTGTTTTCATGTGTGATGTGTTTAAACGAGGAGTTGAGTGGGGCAACACTAATTCAGATTGTTCCACAGGTGATTCTGACTCCCAGGGTCGAGAACCATTGCATGAACTGCCTTGTGACCCCGTGCAGGTCACTCTGAGTCTCGGTTTTCCCACGTTGCCTATTTTGTACAGTTCCCAAATGGCATCTGTGAGTTGGAAAAGGGAGGGTTGTGTGAATTGGCATATTTCTAGTAATGCAACATGGAAAATTCAGGACCTGAATTGGCCACTGGAAGACACAGTTGCTGTCATGGGGAGCAGAAGAGCTGAGCCTTTAGTGTAAGCTAAAGGTATTTAGGCAGACTTCCCATAGTCTGAATAGTCAGGCCTTTCCAGAGCCAGCTGCATTTTGGAAAATAGGGGCTGTTGTGGGGGAAATGGCCAGCCTCTGTAGGTCTTGGTGGGAGGGCAGCCAGGCTAAGTGCCTCTCTGGTATAGGAAGGTTTTTGAGTAAGGGGTCTGGCAAATTAGAGCAAGCATCCTCCTGCTTTATTTTATGAGAGGAAAGCAGATGACAAAAAAGACTGAAATAAGGAACTTTCTCAAGCAGGCGATGTGTAGTGCCTTTATTTTCCAACCAATATAATAGCCACATCTCCAGCCCAGTGTGGCGCTAATCTTATCCATCAGGACTCAGGGTCAGAAAAGGTAAGAGGTTTGGTTCTCGCAGCCAGATAGGGTTGTAAAGAGGATGGGGTAAACCCATTAGCTTTTTTTTTAACAGAATTCTTATGTCACTTGTTAGAAGACAAGAAAAGCAACATTTTATAATGATTCTCACCAAACTATTGATGGCTTCTTAAAGGGTTAATACTCCTACTTATCCCCTCTTCAGAACATAAATATTTGAGGTTTTATCTACCTAAATTTAAAAAATATATATATATATATATATATATATATATATATATATATATATATATATATATAAAAAATATATATACACACACACACACATATATATATATACACACATATACATAGGCATAATTTACATTCTGGAAAATGTAGAGATACTGTATATTTGGTTTGATGAACTTGGGGGAAGGAAGGAATAAACTAGTACTGAGAATTGTGGGAGCGGGTCAACCCAGAAACCAGGGAGTTTAAAATATTGAAGAGGGTTTTTCAGGAGAGAATCTGTGGCCAGCTTCTTGCAAGTGGTTTCCACTGGGATTGTTTTCATTCACAGGGTTTGAGGCAGCCAGCATCTTACTGACCAGGCATGTTGAAGTCACTGTGCTGAGTGATGCAGGGGTTGAAATGACTAGTATAGATAGGCATTACCCTCCAGGAGCTTACAGTCTAACATAGAGTTTAAAGTAACTGCACAATAAACCATAATAAAAGGGGGGTTGAGAGGGGAAAGAAGAAGGAATGATACGGGTGGTTTTAATTTGGCTCCTGGCGTGAAAATGAGCACTTCATATTAGCTGTGTGCTTGGCAAGTAGCTCCAGGCCGTGATGAAACTTTGCTTCTTTCTCCTTCCATTCATTTTGCTCCATAATTCAGATCTTAAAACTACATAGATCATCTTTTTTTATATTTTTCTGTGGTGATAAATTAGCGTTACCAGTTCTGTTGGGTGATCCATGACTGAAGAAAGGGCCCGAATACGAGTCTTTGGAAGTTATAAACGGTTTAGTTTGGGTTCTAAGCAGAATGTGTGTTTGGAAGTCTCAAGAGAACCGTCAGAAAAACAGGCGCTGTTGGACACGAAGCAAAAGATTCTTTCTTGGGAGTTTTTCTTTACTCTGCATCTTGGCTGCTAAAGCCAGTATCGTGGTTTTAGTTCTGTGATGTTGTCTGTTAAATACTACATCTTTAGAATGATACACTTTAATGTGCTTTAACCTGGTAGGGGAAGGTGTTTGGTAACCAAGTCAGAAAGGGGATTCTGCTCTAAATTAGATGACATTTGCTCTTATCTTCATCTTCCCCTGAAAACTTTGGACTAGTTCCATTAAAATTCGTATGACTTGAATCAGGAATTTCTGTTTAGGAGTTTGCTCTCCACGTTCATCTCTTAAGTTTTATTTGTTTTGCTCACTTTTCACTGGCAGCTTAAAAACTGTACATCGATGTGAAATACGATGGACCTTATGTTGCTGAAAAATTGACTGGGATTTTGATCTTAGGATAGTTCAGGATCTGGTTTTATAGGTGAATTTGCAGATATTCTAATCAGGCTCTTCCTGGCTTAGATCTCTCCTCTTCTTTTTGCTTAGAGCTGAGGATTTTCTTGATGGAAACCCCCAAAAGAATTTCAGATCATCAGTTTTCATAAACAGATGGGGAAGGGTGGGGGCTGATATTCCCCATGGGTCATCAGAGTGGGATGAGGCATTGCCACCCTGCTGTTCTTCCTGAGATCTTGGCGATGCCTGACTCCCCATCCATCTCGCATCTGCAAGATGATGGCCAGAGAGCTGCTCCTGATGAGATCACTCAAATTAACAATGCCCCAAGGGACCCTTTAAAGGAGAGTTATAGATTCCTGTTGTGGGTGGACATTGGGGTCTGTTTTTATCCTTGGTTAGAACAGTACAGGCATTTTCAGGGGTGGGAATGGGGAGAGTGTATATACAAATGAAGTACATGGTAATAAATATCCCCAGAGTATTAGTCACATTACAGACCATAAGTTTTAGTGACTCAGAACATGTTTAAATATCAAGGGGGCTAAAAGGGAACAGCAAATTGGGGAGAGCATAATCGATTGACCATGACAACTGGTGCCTTCTGGCAAAGACAGATAACTTCTGGCATTTTGAAGAGCTAAGTTGCCTACACATTTTTTTTTTTTTTTTTTTTTTTTAAGTGAAGAGAGCTATCTTGTGAAGTTCTAGAACCATAGTGGAATAAAACAGTATTTCTCAAAAGTGTGTCTTTAAAATCCCCTAGATTGATGAAATCAAAGCAGTGTTGGCCTATTCAGGTTTTCTGATTCTCCCTGATTTCAGTTTTACATGATCTCACTCATATGTGGAATCTAATGAACAAAATAAACTGATAAACAAAATAGATTCAGAGAGACAGAAGCAAGGAACAGACTGACGACTCTCAGAGGGAAGGCAGGGGTGGGTGGGTGGGTGGGGAGAGATTAATCAAAGAACTTATATGCATATATGCATAACCCATGGACACAGACAGTAGTGTGGTGAAGGCTGGGGGTGGGAGGATGCGAGGTGGAGGGATCAATGGGGGAAAAAGGGGACATCTGTAATACTTTCCACAATAAAGATAATTTTTTGAAAAATCCCCTAGATTACTTATTAAACGTGCAGATTCCTGGTGCTCTTAATCTCAATTCCACTGACTTAACTGGCCAGTCATCAGAATTTTTAATTCTATAGATTTTGAGGACTTCCTCTGACCCACTTAATAAGAATATCTCGCTGTTGAAGTTGAGACGCATGTACCTTCTGATATTAGGGCACAGTGTCACTTCTGTGTGCTTTTGCCAAAATGCACCTTATTCTAGTGATGGTAAAACCTAAATTGAAAGATGTTCTACAAAGTAATTGTCTACTGCTTTTCAAAAGTGTCAAGGTCATTTGAGACAGATATGGCTGATTAGAGGAGACTAAGTGTGATAATGACATGCAGCTTGGGATCCTGGGTTGGGTCTCTGACCAGAAATAGGACGTCACTGGGACAATTGATGAAATTAGGATAAGGTCTGTGGATTAATTTATAATGTGTCAATGTTAATGAATTAATTATACTTTTAAGATTAATTCTTTTCAAGTACTTATTTAACAAGTCTTATATATATATAACTTTCGTTCCTTTACACTATAGGCTTACGATCTGCCCAAACAAGGCAGATTTTCCGACCTTCCAAAATAAGTGTGTGAATTCTGTTGGACTTGTACGCACTTTTTCTTCACTTGCAACCCCACTATTAGGTGATGTTGCCAAATGATTAGTAGTGGCTTTTTTTTTTCTTCAAACTGATTAGTAGGGTATAATATTAATTTAGTGAGTTTCTACCAGCACTTAAAAAAGTTAAATAGGATAGAAAATACCAGTGTAAGAGTGAGGTTAAATATGGTTTTTTGAAACTTTTGTTTGTTACACATATATATTTTGCATGTGTACTCTGCTGGGTAGTCATGTAAAATGTATTTTGTACTCTTGGTTACCATCATAAAAATTTTGAAAGCCCTTGCTTTAAGAGCTATCCGCCTTGCCCTAGCAGTGTGGCTCGGTGGTTGGAGTGTCGGTCCTCGGACTGAAGGGTTCCAGGTTTGATTCTGGCACGTACCTTGGTTGCAGGCTCAGTCTCCTGCCCGGGTTGGGCGTGTACGGGAGGGAACCAATTGATGTGTCTCTCACATCGATGTTTCTAAACTCTCTCTCCCTTCCACTCTCTCTGAAAAGCAATGGAAAAAATATCCTCAAGTGAGGATGAAAAAAAAAAGGAGCTATCGGCCTTATGAAGATGGATGAAATTGTCAGAAGTGCTGTGTTGTAAAAATAAATGATAAGGCATTTAGATGGTTTTGTTTGCCATTTCTGGAACATTTTAGAGCCAGAAATCAGGGGGGTGTCTAAAAGTAGGAGAGTTTTGCTGGGCTTAGAGTCTTAACCTTTTGCATTTTTAAGAAACTGTAAGTCCCAGTACCGATCTTCAGGAAAAATATTTAAATGCAGGCTGCCTAGTGTGCCTACAAATAGGTAAATCTGTTGTACCAAATCCTGCCCTTTGTCTCAAGGACAGTTTGGCTGTAAAATTTAAGAGTACACTGGAAATTACTAAAAAGCAGTTTAAAACAAAACTAAACCAAAAAAAAAAAAATTAGATGAGCCAGCGAGATGGACAGAATGTGCCGAGGAAGAACAGCAGTTGCTCAGGAAGCAAGAAGTAGATTCATCTCCTGCTGTTGTGGGCAGCTTTCCAAATGCGTTAGGGTAGGAGCCATACATGGGTGTCTTTTTTCTACAACTTTTGCACTTTTGCTAAGGAAAGTTTTTGAGTACTGTGCTACTTATTAAGTTATTTTAAGAATTGAGTTTAAAGTGCTGTGCACGTGTGGTCTTCCTGCTACCCAGCAGGTGCCCTACTTGACCTCCAGCTCCTTTGGAGAGAAGTGCCTATGAAAATGTCCTCAGGAAATGTTTTATTATTACTATTTTTTACCATTTGAAATTTGGAGAGATCTGTTAGGGAATAGTACACTCTTAAGATTGACAAGGTCTGTGTTTTATTTCTGGCTCTGCCTCTAATTACTATTTAACTATTGCCAAGTAATTGGACTTTTCTCAGCTTCAGTTTCTGTCTTCTGTGAAATATGAGGGGGGCATCTCTGGGATGATGGGAGAATCCAGTGAAATAGAAAAATAGGAACCAGCTGTGGTCTCTACAAAGCACTTTCCAAATGAAAAGAAAGCAGTGATATGTTACTGCTTTTTTTCTAATTAGTAGAGGAGGGTTGCATAGTAAGGAGGGTTGTATGGGTGAAACATCTCTTGGCACATTAAACAGTATTTTATACAAAAATCTGTAAGGAAGAAGCTTGATGAGGTTATCACATCCCATTGAGACTGAGACCAAACTCAGTGCTTTAGGAATTTAGCTCAAAAGCAGGAGGTAGGGTTATATACCCTCTTTATTGAGTGAAACTGTTGAATTCTGCAAAATTAAAGTAGTTGTCCATTCTGGTGGAAATACACCACCTACATTAAACCAATTTAATTTGTGTCCTGAAACATTGTGAGGTTGTGGGACAAGTGTTTTCTGTTTAAGAGGGTAGGTGCTGAATTTAATTTTCCTGAGACCCCTATAAGAGAAAATCTTTCTAGTCCAATTGTTTGCTCTCTGCCAATTTGCCTAACAAGGGCATTTAGTCAGGCTTTGTTCAGTGCAAATGAAATCCTTTGGAACCAGCCAGTGTAGTTTCAACTCAGTTTTATTTCCTGGAGGGGTAGGGTGTGGGCTCCCCCCCCCCCCCTTAATTTCCCATAAAGAGCATGTATGTAGCTCCTTCAGCACAGGCAGATTTCAGCAAGGTGAGAGAACAAGGCTTTGGAAGTCACTGTCTCACCTTCATTCAGATGGTATGAGTGGTTTTAAAGTCCCCTCTGCAGCTTTCTACGTGAGTATTCACTTTTCAGTCTTTTCTCCTTTCAAAACGATGTTCCCTCTCTTTCTGGCCTAATGGTGTGCAAACATTTTTATGAATTAAGTTCTCTCTCTTTTCTCCTCCTGTATCTATAGCTACGTATTTCCTGGAGAATTGTGTTTTAATGAGATTGTCAGATAGTTTCCCTGCCAACCGAAGTCCATGATATGTTGGGGCAATACATTTTAATTTTTTCTAATCCTACACTGAAGAAATTCTTAACAGGGCATATTTAAGTTAGGTGATATAAATGGGGCCTAAAGAGACAGACTCTTCGTAAAATGCTTTAAAGAACCGTGGTGCTGACACTGGTTTCCTTCCTAGTTCAAAACCATTTCAGAACCTGCATGAGTGACCTTTATTTTCCTCTCTGCAGCACACACGACTATAATTTCCCATGACTATTTATGGTCTGTACAGCCCTTTTCTAACTTCCTTTTTTAAAAAATGTCAACAGAATACGTGTTTCTTTAATGGAAAATGTTCTATTTTGGGGAAGCTGCTTTTCCTCGGATAAGTAGTAGAGTTGTGTGTGTGTGTGTGTGAGCATGTGAGAGTTGCAAGATTGGGGAGTATTAAATTAATGGATTGAGAGCTTGGAATGACAGTCCTGGCAATGACTCCTGAATGCAAAGCTTTTCTTTTTATCCAAGATTAAAAATAACTGTACCTGGTATTCCTTTTTTTTTTTTAAAAGGAAGATTTTATTCTCTTTTTCCAAAGATATGGCAGAACAGCCCTGAATTCAGTGCTGAAAGCTTCAGACCCAGCTGATTTTAAAATGAGAGAATGGAGGTTCATTAACAGGGTGGTAGTAGGGGAGGAGGCAGGGCAGCTTTGCCTTGCACCGTAGCAGGTGAGTCCTGAGGGCTAAGCACGCTCCATGTTCCAGCTGCTGCAGCTTCACCATGGAGCACACACCACGGAGCTCCATGGTGAAGCGAGGGTTTGTCTGGCTCGTGAGCTGCGCACAGTTCCTGCTCTGTCCTTTCCTTCCCTGCCGAATGGTTTGGAACCTGATCACAGCAAGGATTCTGTTCCAATGCTGCAGCTTTGCGTTTTGTGTTTATCTACATCTCTCAATAACGGTAGGATCCCTGACAGTTTGAGTTGTCTTAGGTACAAAAACATCCTTCATATTTTAGCCATTGCTCACTCTGTCATTTGGATAACCACATATATATGGTATTTATTTGTTTTAACGTAAAATCCTTTGAAGGGTAATATAAATTCAGAAAAGGGGCCAAATCATAAGTGTAGCACGTGACGAATTTTCTCAAAGTGAGCAAGCACATAGGTGTAACCAGCACCAGGTCGAGAACCATGTCGTTACCCTATCAGAGAAGCAGGAGCCCTCTCCTAGACGCCGCTTTCCCCTTACTTCTAATACTACAGGTTCGTTTTGCCTGATTTTGAGCCCTGTAGTTATGGACTCACATGTACCTCTGTTCTCCAGCTTCTTTCACTCACCATTACATGTGTGAGATTTGTCCTGTGGCCCAAGTTGTAATTCTTCATTTTCCCGGCTTTATAGTGTTTTATTATAGAGCAAATCAGTTCCTGCAGTTGTGAATCTATGTCAGTAAAATGTGGTTTTGACAACATACTGACAAGGACTTAGTCACTGTGTGATTTAGTTGTGTTGTGATCTAATGCCTAATTGCTTTATTACTATAAGAGCTCTTTTAAAAAAAATAGGCCATTGATTTTCTCTTCCTAAAGACAAAATATTTATTTTGTCACTCCCCCTTCCACTCCCCATCAGCTGTACAGTTAGTCACTTCCTCTTACCTTTGTGCTTCCATAAAAATGGATATCTCTCTCTCTAGATTTAACACACATCGATAGCCGTTGTGTTCATCATAGATAGCAGGGGCGGGTATCCATATGGCTGCTACAGCCAGGTCCTGTCTTTAAATCCTTGTTTCTAAACCCAGTGTCTAATATGGTAGGTATCCATCAGAAAACTGGGCTTTTTGAGGATTCCGGACTAGAGCTCTGGCTTATCAGCAGGATTTTTGTTGCATCTTGTCCTTGCAGCCTGAGATTCCTGAATGCATCTGCAAACAACCTGGAAACCCTTCCTGCAGCCACACTTTCCGAAGAGACGAGCAGCATCTTACAGGAGTTATATTTGACGAACAACAACCTCACAGACAAGTGCGTGCCCTTGTTAACAGGACACCCCCATCTGAAGATCCTGCACATGGCCTACAACCGCCTCCAGAGCTTCCCAGCAAGGTAAAAGAAGGTCATTAAGGGATGCTTTCTATTGTGTTTCTAAACACCCATTCACAGATGGAAAGGCAAAAGCTAAAATGTTCCTTTCCCAGGTAACTGTAAAGTTTGTTTCTCCCTGATTCTTCCTCCTGGTTGTCTTTTATATAAGCCACAGTCAGCATTCCCCTAAAGAGAAACATGTTGGTTTTTCTACTATGAATGTATCCACAGGCCCAATCACTAGAACATTCTTAGGATTTTTAAAATAAGGTATGTTAGTTAGCAGATGCTTTTCTTTTGCTTCTTTTTAACCAGTCAAATTAATTTTGAAAGAAATTAACCTAATGTGGTGTGTGGTAATTAGAACATCAACTAAGGAGCCTGAAAGTTCTTAATTAGCTGCCAACTTTTGTGTTTGTGCTTATGGTATAAGAAGTCGTGGTGGCCTTTGCAACCACAGACACTGTATGACATTACGAAGACTGCCTGGCCCTCAGAAGATTCTGTTTCTAATAATATTTTGGTGTTGATTTTTTATTTTTACGAGCAGTGGCACTGTGTCTAACTCTGAGTGAATCCACACACCGAGCCTGCCCTGAGGGATTCACTCTCTGTCCATCTCCATGTCGTTGGCATTCATCCATCTCACAAGTTGGGACTTGGAGCACATGCCCGCACATCAAAGAAGCAAACACTAACCCCTCTGGTATTCTGCTAACTGCCACTGAGCCCTCGGCCAAAGCAAAACACTGGCACAGCCTCCCTCTGCTGCCCTCGGGACTGCCCATTTGTTTAAACCCTCACAGAAGGAGGAAGCCCAAATATGCATCGACTTAAAGTATTGCTCTTTTTTTTGTAGTGTATATTTATTTCTGCAGTTTTTCCCTTAGTTTGAGGATATAGATTCAGATTTTTTTTTTTTAACTTGTGTGTACTGTGGAATGAGGAGATGATATTTTGGGAAGAGAACCTGGTAATCACATAAGATAATATATCTGAAAGGGCTCATTGTCCTATTTCAGATGGTGAGTGCCTGAGCCCTGCCCGAGAAATGATTATCATACTCAGATTCTGAGGGTATCCGCCAGCAACCTACGTCATTTGTAATCACCCAAGTACAGAGAATTTTTTATGTACCCCATCAAGACCCGCCTTGGTATCACTTCTCTCTTCTTGGGGATTGTGATGTGGCACAGTAGCTTCCCTAAAAGACAGGACTGGCATTCACCTGTCTCCTTGAGCCTCACACCTCACACGAGGCCTGGCCTAGGGTAGACTCAGCAGATGGTTGCTGAATTAAAGAACGTGCTTCCACGGTCAAGGCTGTCCATGGCCGCCACCTTTCCATGCCGAAGGATATGAACTTCTTTAACTTTTCCTCTCGGGCCTGATTGCTATACTTTCAATCATTTCTCATGCCCCATTACCCGTAGTCTTACAAATTTAGGCTACTGTAAGTGGATTACTTCACAATCTGTGTAGGTAGTGTTGTTTGTAGCATATCCTGATACCATGTTGGATATTGATGGGATTGAAAGATCTGATTTCATAAGACAAAAACTTAGTTCCATCTTAGGCATGTATTTGTTTTCAAGATGAGCAGATGATATAACTTTTATATGTGAGAGATGACAGAAAGAAAAATAATAAAAGGTATCTTGCTAAATTTTTTAAAGATTTATTCTGACAAAACCACAGCAAGCGGAGAAGATACCAATAGCTGTAAACTAAGTGATCCAAATTACACATTTGAGTTCCACTTACTGGGAATCTTGAGCTTCTCGGAACCCAGCATCACCAGTGGTAGAAAAAGGGAGGAATGGCTGAGTGTCAGGTGGCCTGTATATCATAGGATTGTAGGGGTAGAGGGGTTTTTCCTCCATATTTACAGAAAATACAAGGCACCCTAACTCAGAAATGTTCCTTTACTTGGTTGCTGTAATTATTGATTAATATTATTAAGACTAATTATAGAGTAAGATTGAATAATAGTAAAAGACATTGTTAAACAAAAGTATTGGATTACATTAGGACACGTTATTAAGGTAAGGTCAGAGAGAGTCCTTTTTGTGGATTTTTAGGAGGCATTGAGAGAAATTTCTTTGGAGCAGAGCTTAACTTTGGGCCCTGCTAGCAAGTGGAGAGAGATGATGCAGATGACCTTTTAGTACCACCCCCCCCCCCCCCCCCCGGCTCCTCACATGACCTGTGTTCACCGTGATGTCAGGAATTGGGGAGTGCAGTTTTAGGAGAAAGCGTACCTTCCTATGACCTGCAACCCTCTTCTCTGTACCCCTTGAATTTTCAATGCCATTACAAAGGAAATCAGACTCTCCAACGATAAGCTCTTTTAAAGCACTGATATTGGACTAATGCTAACTTTTGACCTATTTGAGCAGTATTTTCGTTGGAGTTTAGACTAAGCTCCATAGCAAGGTGATTATTGCCAGGATAACTTAATTCACACACCGTTTTCAGAGGAAAAGGACATCTGTTTTCCTTCTTCTCACCAATTTGAAGAGTTCAGGTTAATAGTTTTTGTTTTGTAGTAGGAAAGGAGACATTAAAATACTTTGATACTTGAAAACAGTAGTGAAAAGATAGTCTTGTTTGTTAACATGACTAGTACAAGTGAATCTCTAGTCATTGTCAATTCCCCCTTTGATTTTCATTTTATATTATTTTCCTTTTAACTTTGCCTTATAATTATCCTATGACTCCCTGTGCCGTGGATTTTCTCATTTTAGTAAAATGGCAAAACTGGAGGAACTTGAAGAAGTTGATATAAGTGGGAACAAACTGAAAGCCATCCCAACCACCATCACCAACTGCCGGCGCATGCACACGGTGATCGCCCACTCCAACTGCATCGAGGTCTTTCCCGAGGTCATGCAGCTCCCAGAAATCAAGGTGCGTGGTTTCACTCCATAAACTGCAGGCAGCAAGCCCTCGAAGAGAACCGTCTCTCATTTTATTCATTCGGGCGTTTGCACCATTGTTGGACTCTCTCACATTGAGACTCAGTTGTCTTGACTCCATCCTTTCTAACCACTGAGCTACACTGTTGAGTCAGCAGAGGGGGGAAAAAACACTAGACTGAGATTGGGAAAACTGTATTCTAGGCCCTGCCCGGACCAGTTGCATGACATGAGGCTAGCCACATAGCCACCGAACGTTTCCCATCTACCTAATATAATGTCCTACTTATTTCCAGGCTCAGAGACTGACACAGGTGTGATGACAAACTTAGTGGTACCAATGTACCCCTCCCCACCCGCTCCCCTAATTAAATACCATCCACCAGCACAGCACCCAACTTATAATAATTCTCTGTATAGGTACAGCATCATTAGTCACCAAACATTCATTTCAATTTAATGAAATGGGCAAAACAGATACTCCCATTTGGTAGGTGAGGAAACTGAGGTGCTAAAAGAGGAAGTGATCTATGTAAATGAAGACAGCAAATTAGTGTGGCTCCTGACTCCACACAGGCTTATGGGATGAAACTATTCCCTGGGGTGACACTCATCTTACAGCTTTTTATTCATGTGTGTTTGTGTGTGTGTGCGCGCGCAAAGGTAAGAATTCTTTATAGATATAAAATGTAGTTTTTCATTTGCAGCGTAGCATTTCTGCTTATCCTCAGTTTCATGCTTAATAAAAAATAGCTCAGTGGTTATAGACTCTGGAGGATCTTCTGGTCTAATAAGGAACTAAAGCTGTCCTACTTAGCCATTCCTCACTTTTCAGGCACTTGCTGATACAAGCTTGATATAACAGACATTTGAAGACACTATAAATAGCATATGTAATTTTTTTATGACAGTGGTTTTTATACATTTACCTGGTTGACATGTGCCTTGACATCCCGAGGAGTTGGGTGGCAGATTGAAGGGCAGGAGGAGTGTGAAGCTGGAGTGTGATTGGATGGAATAAACCGAGTCAGAGAATCACCCTGACAGCAGCATTGTGGGGAGTGGGTCAGAGAGGAGACCAGAATCAGAGCTAGGGAGGGTCCTCGTCCCCCAGGGGAGGCGTGATGGACAGGGTAACAGATACTTGGAAGGGAACTGGCTGCAGTGAATTAAAGACGTGGTGGTGACCACACAGGCCTGGGAAGGGCTTAGTGCATAAGCACCATCTCTAAAAAGATCTCCTTTACCATCACCAGTTGTTATCTTTATGAATAAATACCCTACTGAGCTCATTTTATAGTTTGGTGATTTAAAGAATGAGCAGTTTTACATTGGCAGAACTCTGAAAGTTTAAATCTTTAGGTCACATTATAAAACATTGCTCACCAATTTTATAAAATTCAGTAATGTTCTAAAATGTCTTTAATCTTTTCCCATAATGCATACTCTGACCTCTGAATTTATTTCTGTCAACCACGTATGTTCTAAGTTACCCACACCTGCCAGTCCTAAAGCTCATGTTTCAGAATTAGCCAGGAGATTATATTTATACCATTTGTTGTCTTATCTGTGATGTATACCGACTCTACTGACTGAATAAACCATTATTAACCAGTATTATCAATTTTCCATTGAAGTCCAGTTGACTATTCATGCACCCGTTATTTATAATTGGAAAAACAAAATGAAAAGGCGATGGCCATTTCCCTACTATGAATGTCTAGGTTAAGCGGAGTATTGTACTTATACTCAGATTATTAAGGCTGTTAAAGGTGCTGAGAGTGAAGATATGGAGTAGATGAAATTGTACTTACATTTATGATTTTTTTAGAGTTTTATATTAATAATAAGCCTACAAGAAAAAAAATTGAATGCTAACACTGGTAGTGTTAGGGTGCTAAATTTAAGGGTAAGTTTTCTAAGCTTTTCTTTTTGTCCAACTTTTTGTAATGGGGTTGTAATGCTCTTTCAATAAAAAGTAATTTTTTAAAATTGTAATACAATTTTATATCATTGCTGTAGTTTGGGAGCAAGAGTATGAAACAATTTGTATGAAACATTGTATTGTTTTAAGTCAGTTAAAAATATACTTCTCCAAAAATTTAGGTTCTCATTTTACCCAGTCTATAGCTCTCCCCAATCCATTATAGATTTAAATTCTTTTAAGAATTTTTCCAAATAAAGATGATTTGGACCACTTTTAAGATTCTGAAATTCTTGGATACAATTTGCTTTCAAACTATCTTAATATTTTTAAATAGGCTCCTTAGGCGTTTTTAAAAATTATAGTCAGATACCAACTCAAGCCAGATAATTGAATACTTTCCACCCCATCCTGCTGAATTGTGGGTCCATGTTCTCTTAGCCAGAAAAGTTACCAGTTACTCTCGTTCTCACCTGTGCATGGAGAGCCTTCTGCCCTGGTTCCCTGCCCCCAGAGCAGCAGAGCACCTGGTGGTGGGCTTACCTCCTTTAAGCCTTCCATCAGTTTTGTGGGAAAGGGGGTGTGATCCCCATTCACAGATAACACAATTTCTCTTCTAGTCAGTGTGCTGACCCTTCTTGTGCTTGTTTTCTAAGTACAAAGATTAGGTGGGAGCTGCTGGGAGGGTTAAGGTATTCGAGGCCTGGAGGGCAGAATCCCTATTTGACTCAAGCCTTTTTCTATTGTGTATAGTAAACGGCTCATCTGCTAGTCTATCTTTTACCAATTTCTTATTTAGCTTCTTTTGAAGTATCTTCTCATTTTGAATATTTGTTCCCTGCCTTTTCCTCGGTTTGCATGGTTTTTTTTGGTTTGTTTTTAAGAAGTTCCATTTTGATGTTGTAACTATAACCCTCTTGGGCACAGCAGGTGCAGAGATTTTGTCAGCAATAAGAGAAACTATCCTTAGGATTTTTCAGTTAACGCTTAATTTTTAAATAGAGAGATAAACTTAGAAGCGTAAAGATGGGGAGAATAAAGAGCATGGATTTTTTGTGTGTGTTACTCAAAGAGAGTACAAATTTAAACTGTGTTTAGCAAAATCCGTTTTCAATGTCTACGGCGGAGTAGCAGCCAAACGTACTTTTCTGCGTTTGAAGCGAACGGTCCGCTGGTTGTACTGCGAAGCGTGGGAGCGTCGAGCCCTGACCGTCTCCTTGTTTGCGCTTGTTCCCCCAGTGTGTGGACCTGAGCTGCAATGAGCTAAGCGAAGTCACTTTACCAGAAAACCTGCCTCCAAAACTGCAAGAACTAGACCTGACTGGAAACCCCCGGCTGGCCCTCGATCACAAAACCCTGGAACTGCTGAAGTAAGTGTTTTGTGAAGCACTGACGACAGGCTGACACCTGAGTAAAAACGTCAGTCTGGCATCCATTGACATCCTAGTGGTGTCTGCCAGGGTTGAGGTGATTTGCAAGTCCATAGTTCACCAAAATGGGGGGCCAAAAAAGCCTAATCGTTGGGCACTCATGTCCTTCTGGAAATTTTTTTAGAAAATGTCCAAACAAAAAGGAACAAGAATACTGAATTCAAAGAGGAAAATGGGAGATAAAGACACGGGAGAGCAACAGATGACCAAGACGTGAACTTCCACCTCAGTTACCAACAGCGTGGGTGACATTTGGTGCAGATGTTTCAGTAGGACTTTGAGAGGGATGAATAATGTGGGAAAATTAACAATGTGGAAGTAAAATCCAGATTATTTAAACAGAACTGGGAGTGTGGGGTAGTTAGGCCCTGTGACATTCTCCCCGTGTTTTGGGAAAGTTCACTGATCCTGTCTCATTCTTGAAGTTGCTGGGGAATTCTAGGTTCAGGCTCTCCATGTTAAGTACTAAAGGGTAACCTCATTAGAAAAGATGTCTTTATAGGAATGTTATCTCAGGACTCTACATATCTATCCATAGAATTAAATAAATTATGCTCCACAGTTGAATATTATACAGCCATGAAAAATGATGACGTGTAGTTATATTACTAACTTGAAAAGTCTCCTCAGTGTAATAGTAAGTGAAAAGGAAGTTAATGAAGGAATTTGTATAGTATACCTCCACTTTTTGTTAAAGTAAATTTCTGTGCATTGGGTGGTATGTGTGCATGTGTGTACTCATGTGCAGCCAGAAAAATGCCTGAAAGGACATTTTAAAATGTTAAAATAGTGTTATTCTCAGGATTATAGGGCTATGGGTGGCCTTAATTTTCTTCTTTAAACTTTTCTGAATTTTTGGACTTTTTTGACAACCGTTAGTCATTATGTATGCTTAAACCCTGTTGTAATTATCTGTTGCTGAAAGTCATCTTCTGTTATCCTAGGAAAAGACAAAAAAGAAGAGTAGAGTTTTGAAAAGTAATATTAATACTACTTTTGGTCCATTAATACTATCCTAATCTTTTAGTGCAAACTAAAATTTGAAAAGCATTTAAGGTGATTCCTGGGTGGAATTGGCCTAATTCATGCCTGTTTGATGGTATTTTAAGTACTGAATGAGCACATTGATTTCAATATATAATTAAAGAATACTGCCTAAGTAGAGTGTTGTAAGGAAGTCGCAGAGACATAGGCTCTCTCCACTGTTCATCAGTCAGTATGGGAAGCCTTGGCCCAAATCCTTCAGTCTGCGCAGACCTCAGTTTTCTCCTCTGTAGTATGGGGAGGATGGCCAACATGTTCTCCAGGCTGCTTCTCAGAACTTAAGAGTCCATGAGTTATCAAAATATAATTCATGTGTATACAGATAACTTTTGAGTAGTTTTATAAATATGATATGAAATTTTGTGTTAAAATAATTATATCAAAATTTGTTAATAAATGCAAGTAGCTGTTTGGAGAAAAATAAAAGTTGAATTCTTATCTCACATCAAAATAAATTCCAGCTAAATTAAATCTATAAAATAAAATAATTTTTAAAAGTAAGAAGAAATCATATGAATATATTTACAAGCCAGAAAAGAACTTTTTAGGCCAAAAAAAGGGGGATGGGTATCACAAAAAAAGAAATCAATATCTATAGTTTGGTTTTGATGTTTATGTTATATGTATTTATAAATAAAAATTCATTTTATGCATAAAAGGTTAAATACCTATTCCAAAAGCTATCACGTGTATATCTGAAAGGAATGACAAACTAAGAAGAAACATTGGCAAAAATATGAAAATAAAATATTTAATATTTAGTATAAAATGTTCTTAAAAGTCAGTAAGAAAAGTCCCAAACAAAATAAGTGAAGGACATTAACATTTAACAAAAGAAATACAGATAGTTACATGGAAAAATCAGGTTCAACTTTATTAGTACGTCAAGGAAATATTAAATATTTAAATGATAATGATTTTCTCCCTCTAATTGGTGTTCCAGGAGGCCTATAAATGGATATAACTTTTAAAAGCTACTAGCCCTGTGTATCAGGCCTCTAAAAATATCTCCATACTTAGACCAAGGTTTTCTCTGGAAAAAAAATATTCTAAAAAATAATCAGAAATGGTGTTTATTTTGGGTACAGAAATATTCATCAAGATTATTTCTAATTTTATTTAGGATCAATGTAAAATGATGGGAAATGTCCATGATTAAATCAGGAAAAAAACAATGCAAAGCCGTAGGTAGGTAGGTAGAAAGAAAGAATGACCCACTGCTATATATGCATAAGAGAAAATCTACTTGTTAAATTCTCTACAAATGAGCATATGTCACTGGATTGGCCAGAGCTGCTGTAGTGAAGCACATGTGTGCCCTCAGGTTTAAAAAACAGTAAGACAATGAAATCATAACACTCTTACGTAAAAACATTACCTTCTGTTTAAATCTAGATGATTGTGGCCTTTTAGTAACTCTGGAGAGTTTCCATGTCTAATGTGTTACTTGCAGTTTTAGAGGGTTGGCCTGTTTGTTCTACATGAGCAGGGTGAGTGCCTCTGGTGACCCTCCCGTGTGACCGAGCAAGACTGTCAGGCTCACTTAAAGATGTACGAGAGTCAAAATTCAGGTCACTTCCAGACAGCTGCTCCGCCACACTGTGTTCAGCTAGGCAGAGAAGGAGAACTTGCTGCTTCCCTGGAAAGGATTATGGGAGAGTTTAAGGATTTATGTATTCTTTAGTAATCAGGCTAGGAAATGGGATTATTTCTTTGAAGGCTTTATGTTCTGCCTGTAAAAAGTATAAATGTCTTTAGAAATATGCCTTCAGTTTTCCTCTAGAATTCGGAAAGGTAGCAGAGGTGTAGAGAGAGCCTTAGCATGCCTCAGTGGACCATTGCACCCCTTAGCATTGCACATGGCGCAGGCCATATGGAGCGCAGATAATGGTAGCCTGTCTTTTGTAGTGCTCCTCTCTTACTGGTAGGATGGAAAACTTTGAAAAGAGGCTATGTATATATATAGTCCTGCTGTAAAATGAGGTATTAATTTGATTTGGGGATTTTCTGTTGGCACCATTTGTGCTTTTTATTTTTTCCAGCTTTTTAGGGTAAAGGGACAAGTAAATGTTTGCTGGTAATTGTGAGTAGAAACTTTGCTTTAATGAAGTGTTTTTAATTTCAAAGAAATTGCCAGCACCTATTTCTAGAATTAAAGTGAATACTATTTTATTGGAATTTGGGATCATAACAAGTGTTGAGGTGTTGTTTAAGAGATGATACATATGCTTTTTCTCCTGTTTAAGTAATGGGGGGGTAGGGCTAGTGGTAATTTACAAGTAAAAAGGAATTATTTCGCCATATGGCAGCCAGCCTTTTCAAAAACCTGCTTCACATCTGTGTGACTTCCTGTTTGGGGGCCGCTGAATGCTTCCTAGTAGACTGGTTTTCAATAAACGCCATTTGAGAGTTTACCCCTTTACTATTTCTGTTGTGGGTCCTATTGGACCAATTATGGCCTGTGGGAGCAGGGGTGAGATGAGAACTTGTCTCCCAGTTTAAACATACGTAGTTAACATGTAATTTATTGAAGTACTCATTTACTTCATAATTTTATTATATTAATCTTAGCATGGAAGGCTGTGCAAGTGAGGAAAGAATTAGAAGCTTTGGGGGATGGCAGGTCCTCAATAATCTTTGTGAAATAGCTTAAGGAGTGACGGGGCCAGAAGTTGGCTTTGGAGATGAATGTTGCAGGATTCTCTCACATCACCCAAACAAATGTAATTGTGACTTAGGTTTTGATCTTTTCAAACCCGGGCGTTCATGTTGTAAGAATATACCCAATTTAATGGTTTAATTTCCTTCTCTAACGCCAAGGTTGAGAGCTGTCTTTTTCATTCCCAGGAGAGAGCAGCCATCTAGCGTTGTGGGTGTGAAAGTCTCTAATAAATGACATAGAATGCTGATAAAAACTAATTTTCATACTCTGGATATCTGACCCTTTGTTTTCATTATGAATAAGTAGCTAGTTATTGTTGTTGATAAATATTTCAGAAACTTTAGGCCCTGGCCAGTTAGCTCAGTTGGTTAGAGCATCTTCCCGATATGCCAAGGTTGCAGATTCGATCTCCAGTCAGCACATGCGAGAAGCAACCAGTGAATGCATAAATAAGTGGAACAACAAATCAGCGTCTCTCTCTCTTCCACTCTCTCTCTAAGAAAAATCAATAAATAAAAGTTAAAAAAATATATTTCAGACACTTTAAACGCAGTAAGAAATGGTAAGTACAGAGTTCTTAGCAAGTGTTTTTCATTTCTCGGATAAAGGTAGCAACATGTCCATGTTTGGTTTTCCTGATTCCTGTCCCTTCTGTTTCTCTTGTTAGTAACATCCGCTGTTTCAAGATTGATCAGCCTTCGGCAGGAGATGCATCCGGAGCCCCAGCTGTGTGGAGCCATGGCTACACTGAAGCTTCAGGGGTGAAAAACAAGTGAGTGGGTGAAGCTTAGGAATGAGAGCCCTCCCGCCCGCCTTCCTTCTTTACTGGAGTAGGAAGAAACGCAGTGTCGGCACACACTGGCCTCATGTGATGTTTCTTTGAGCATGTTTCCCCAGAGTGAGGCCACCTCCTCACTTAGGTTTGAACATTAAGCCAAGCCCTGCTCGGCATCACATACTCTCTCTTTGTGAGAGGTGTTGCTAGGAAACGGTGTAACTGACACATTGTATCTGGGTGAGACTCCAGGGTTTGAAGAAGGCATAAGTATTGAAATGCATCCCTGCTCTTTTTAAAAAGCTCCTTTCTCTTTCTCTGAAGCCTGTTTACCCAGCAAAACAGGATCGTGTTAAAGAAGTTCCCTGGCCATATTGATGGTCCATATTCGAGATCACTTACATTATTGACCAGGGAGTGGTTCTGTGGAGCTATTTCTACAATCAAAATGAGCTTGGCAGGAGTTCAGTATCTCTATAATGCCAGCTGGTTGTTTTGCCACCAGGACCTGTCCCTCTGAATTTCTCTTTCTTCCCTATTTTCACTAACTTTCCCTGTCTTATATGCAAATGTTGATTTTCCTGAGAATTGTAATCTAGCTCTTGGGGCTTGTTCGCTTTTTGTCAACAGGTGCTAATAATTAGCACTAGAAAAGCAAAGAATCCTATAAATTGGAATAATCGTAATTTAATTAGGTAAGGGACAAGGATGTAACATTTCAAAGGAGGGGAAGAACAGAAAATAATAGCTAACATTAGTATTCAACTCTGGGTGCACGTGAGAATCAGTCAGAAGACAAACTTTAAAAAAACTCTCCAACCAAGGCCCATTAAATCAGACTGTTTGAAAACCTCCCCAGGTGATTCTCATGTGCACCCACGTCTGAGAACCACCATCTCACTGAATACCCCCCGTGGAAAATGGAAGGTGGAATTGTGGTTGCTGCTGACTGCCGCTCTTTGGGATGGAAAACAGAATCAGTTCAAGTTCTGACGCGCAGCCCCTTCCTCTTTAAGCGTGTGGCTTGGCATTGTGCTGACAAGAGGAGAGGTGTCCCCACTTAAGCACCCCTGTTCCATGTGCCCCCAGTGGGGCCTGGGCTCTGGTGGTCACATTGTTTCTATGTACTTTGCACTGTATGACATTGTATTTTGGTTTGTTTTTGTTTTTAATCCTCACTTGAGGATATTTTTCCATTGCTTTTCAGGGAGAAAGGGAGGGAGGGAGAGAGGGACATTGATGTGAGAGGGACACATCAATTGGTTGCCTACTACACAAGCCCCGATCAGGGCCGAGGATCGAGCCTGCAACCAAGGTACATGCCTTTGGCTGGAATCAAACCCAGGACCCTTTAGGCAACGGGCTGATGCTCTAACCACTGAGCAAAACTGGCTAGGGCTGTCATTGTATTTGGGGGAGAGGGGAAGACATTACACATTCTTTGGAGCACTCGAAGTTCCTTCCTAGAGATTTTTCTTTTTAGATTAAAAGACATTATGTGTTACTTGGAAACACCAGCATGTGAAACTGCTTTCAAATTCACGAACATCTCTGGATATTAAAATGCATTATCCACTCATATATATTAATGAAGCAATGACCAATTAATCTCCTTTTTGCATAATCCCTCCTTCCGTAATTGTTGAAAAACTTAGTTATTGAAGTATAGCGTAGGTACAGAAGCGATAAGCGTACAGCTTAGGGATCGTCCTAGGGTGAATCCACCTGCAAACCACTGCCTCCATCAACAACTGCAACATCTCCAGCACCTCAGAAGTCCCAAGCCGCCCCTCCCTCACTTTATGTCCCTTCACCTTTTTACCTTTGGTTTTGCCAGCAGAAGCTTCTCAAATGTTTTCTTTTAGACTTGTAGGTAGAGTGTTAAGTAAACAAGGAGCTTGCTTGCAAGAACTGTGGTTGTCCCTGCTTCCAAATCTCAGGAGGTATCTGTGTTCTCTTCTCTCCTTCCCTCCTGCCCCTGGGGTTGCTGGGTTGCCTCCAGTGTCTGGTCATTGCAGATCCTTCAGGGAAACCCAAGCTTGGAGCTTCATTTGGATAAGTTAGGTTCTTCCTCAGACTAAAAAACAAACAGGAAGCTTCAGCAGAAGAGAAACATCACTACTGTACTTTAAAAAAAAAAAACAAAAACTTTTTTTTTTTTAATACCCTTCCCCCATTTTGACTAGCAAGGGGAGTTTACAGAAGGAAGACAGAATTATAAGATGATTTAATATTATTGTTAAATTTTACTTTGCTACTAATTGCCATATAACTTGGAATGGCTTATTTTTCATAATAAATGGAGGCAGGAATTTGACAGCACTGACCTGAGAGCTGGGCTGCCTAGCTTTGCATCTGGTCTCTGTGCTTATTTGCTGTATGGCCTTGGACAGTTACTCAACCTCCCTTTGGCTTAATTTTCCTATCTGTAAAATGGCACTAAAAATACTATATGTCCTTATATGGTTGTTGTCAGGATCCCCTGAGTTATGTATGTGAAGTGCTTAGGATTTGAGACCATACATATGGTTTTATATTCTTTTCCTACATTTTTCCAGTGCTTTAGTTGTTACTCCATTTTTGCCCAATGTGGAATTTCTCCTTAATATCTTTATGCGAATGAATATGGACATACAGATTCATAATTGTGTTATTTCCCATGTCTCTTACTCTCTTTTCACTGCCATTTAAAAATAATGTCATCAGGAGATAAGGGCCCGGGAAGCCACTTGTGAGGCATGAGCACGCATCGGTCCTTCTTTGCTTACAGCCCTTAGTCTCTGTAAGTTAGCTGAGGTTCACTGACCTATTCTTACTCTGTCTGGAGCCATGAAGGAAGAGACAAGAGTGGGATAGACAAATCGAAAAGAAAACAGAGTTGGGTTGGGCATGGAGAAGGAAAGGTCAGACTTAACAGAAAAGCGTTCTTGCCTTGCAGGTTGTGCGTTGCGGCCCTGTCGGTGAATAACTTCTGTGACAACCGGGAGGCCCTGTATGGTGTATTTGACGGAGACCGTAATGTGGAGGTGCCCTACCTCCTCCAGTGTACGATGAGTGACATTTTGGCGGAAGAGCTGCAGAAAACAAAAAATGAAGAAGAATACATGGTCAACACGTTTATTGTTATGCAAAGGTAAAACTGAGTCTGCTGTGTGTTTTCTTGCTCTCCTTTGAGTGTTTGCCCTCCGGCTAGAAAATTAGGCGCCCAGTAATCTCAGAGCACTACTGTTGAATATGGGTGTACAAGATGCATTTGGGCCATTTGGTTTTGCCCGGGCATCGCGGACAGACTGTGTTCCACCTGAGACTTATTGATGTCTTGACAGCTTTGTAGGGGGCCACGTCAGTGACAGGAATTGAGTTTCTCTTAGGACTGGACCTCACAGGCGCGTCATGATTCCAGGTTTTCATGCTCCTTTACAACACACTTCCTCTTCCCCCCTCCCCCAAATCATGCGAGCTCCAGAGGCTCCTGACACCTTTTGGTGTGCGGACTTCTCTTTGAAATGGACTGTTCCTGTCTCAGGTTGTTCACGTTAGGAACTGTTGTCGCTGGTTCACTACAGTGCAACCCTTGTAAACTTGAGATGGTCATGTTTTAAGCCGGAAGTTAAATCATTCTTTATGTTGTTTTTCCTCCTAGTTAAATGTTCAGGTCAGTGTTACTAGCAAAATCCTAGGCCATTGTCTAGAGCTTACAGTCACCACAGAAACTTTGGAATGTTTGTAACTCTTAGGGCTGAATGGAATATTCAGAGGATTGCTCGTCTTTTGTCACGGTAATGGCTTTGTAGGTTGTAAACACGTTGCCTGTGTATTAATATTGTACTGCAAACACGTGCCTTTGTGGGACCAGGAAGTGGAGAGTGCGCTAAAGGTCATGGGAACAATGACTATCTTTTCTCTCCCTTGATCATCTGCCAAAGGAAGTATCTCTGTAATGGGTAGAAAAAGTATCTGCTAAGGAGCACTGGTTTGGGAAAGCCTTTTGCGTTCCCCTGAGTCATGAATAGTTAGTTCCTCTTTAAGAGCTCAGCAGAGGCTGCTAGACTCACCTCTCTCTCACTTTCTCAGTGGGCATGTTTAGTTAAATACTGCTCATAGCTAATATATCATGAGTCTTTTATTTGTACTAGTCATTATTCCAAATACCTTAATACCATAAATTGTACCCAGTGGGATAGGTAGTGTTACTGTTCTTATTTTACTGTTGGGAAACTGAGGCGCAGGGAGGTGAAGCACATAGCTCTGAGAGCTAGTAGAGGGTACAGCTGTAATTCGACCTTAGGTAGTAAGACTCCAGAGAATATTCTGACTACTGGGGACATCTGTCTACTTTTCTCTTTTCATCCCCAGCTTCTCCTAACAAAAAAGCAAATAGATAACACACACACATCCCCACCCCCAACACACACACCCTTCACATACCCCCCACAAGGACTGCTTGTTGTAGGCCCTCCATCACTGGGTAAGAATTAAAAATGTAAGAACCTCGAACTCTGGTTATTAGCTGTACTTGCCACAGATGCCACCCTATTTCTCAGCAATCACTGTGCCTTTGAAAGGAAGATAGTGCTGCATGTGGGGCCTAGAGCCGAATCTGGTTTGAGACCCAAATTGCTGGCCTGTCTTTAGGGTCATTTGTAGGCCTCTTATTTCCCATTTGTTAATAGGACATGAGACGTGTGGTGATCTTTTCGGTCCTTGGGAGAAATGCACATTTTTCGTGTGTGACATGCTAATACCCTGGCTTTCATTGCTACTGTTTTCATTTGCCTAACCTAGACAGGAGGCAGGAGCTGACAGCACCTGAGGGTCTGCCCTCGTAAACAGGTTTCTGTCCGTCTGACCTTGTGCTCCTGCACACTCAGGATCAGCGGGGCCTGATTGGCACCTCCCTCTGTGGGACTCGAGATAGGAGTTCTAGGCCCCCCTTGATTGTTAGGACTGGCAGGGGCTTTGTGTGTTCAGTAAGCCAGTGGGTTGATGGTCACACATACAAGCTCTGTGGAGCTTGATTACCAGAATGTTCTTTCTGTGAATGTTCTAGAATTGGCATTACTGGCCCAGCAAGTCTTCGCCGTCTAGAGCAAAGAACATGGACGGTCCAATACGTCAGAGTTCCTCCAGCAAACATCCGTATTGCAGGGGGAGAGGGTGGTCAGATGATTTTGAGGTCTGCATGCAGTGTGAGTGGTGTTTGCACCTGCTCCTATTGAACCTGCTGGGTTCCCCTCCTGGAGTAGAGGGGATTTGGAGAGGGGTGGGGAGAGCTTTCAGTGGTCACTTGGCCGCTGTCTCGAGTGTGCAGACATGGGGGTAGCAGGCTAGGCACAGAAGCACAGGGCTCTTTTACTGCACATCAGCGCCTGGGCTTTTAGTGTAGAGTGGGGCTGCCCCAGTTGTGAGCAGACCCCTCTCTGAGCATGTCTGTCAGATTCCATGGCTCTTTCACTCTGAGGAGTTGAGCAGTGCCTGCTTTGATGAGAGGCTGGCTTGAGCCTTCTGGTTCTGTTTCGCCCTTGCCCTGCCCGGGGCTGCAGTGTTCTGTCGAATTAGCAGAACTGACGCGGGGAGGGCTGTGTTGGGTTTTAATGCTCTCTCTTTGGATTCCAGGAAACTTGGAACTGCTGGCCAGAAGCTTGGAGGTGCTGCTGTCCTTTGTCACATCAAACATGACCCTGTAGACCCGGGAGGATCCTTCACCTTGACCTCTGCCAATGTGGGCAGGTGCCAGACGGTTCTCTGTCGGAACGGGAAGCCACTGCCTCTGTCCAGGTCGTACGTCATGAGCTGTGAGGAAGAACTGAGGAGAATTAAGCAGCACAAGGCCATTGTCACTGAGGTGAGGAGAGAGCCATTTTCCTGGGAGGGTGGGAGGACAGGGCCAGGGTCCTATAGAAACCAGCTAGGGAGCCTTCCCTCCAAAGAATGTTCTTTAAAGTGGTTTAAAATTACAATTCTAAACCCCTGGTGTCACAGAACAAATTCTTTGTATGATAGGTGTGAAGACATTACACAGTACAGAATAATAAACCATTTATTGATGGCCTCTCTGTGTCAGGCTGCACCAGATGTTCTGTGGCATTGTCCCATCTGCTCCTCACCTGCTGCTGGTAGCTGTGACCTTTAATCCTTCAAGCCTCAGTTTCCTCATCTATAAAGTGGGAACAGGAGTAATATATCTGTCCTCTTGGCTACTGTACCAGTGGAAATGACCGAGCTATTACTTTGGGTCATACGTCCTGTTCCATCTGAGTAAGGCAGTGAGTGCTCTATGGCCAGGGGTGATTTGGGCCTGACAGGACATTTCGCAATGCCTGGACACATTTTTGTTGTCACAAGTGGGGCAGAGAGTACTTTGGGCATGTAGAGGCAGGGATGCTGCTAAAAATCCTAAAATGCACAGGACAGCCCCCACAACAAAGAATTACTTGGCCCAACTTGTCACTAGTGCCCCTGTTGAGAAAGGCTGGAGTAAGTCAGTCTGCATTATCACAAGAGTCGGTACAGCGCAACTTCCACGTGGGGGCTGCACTCATCATACAGCATTTCCACCTGCCGGGTACTGACAAATGACAGGGGGATACAGAAGTGACCCCGCAGACACACATCTGCCACAGGAGGTGTCCAGTTTTGTATTGTCAAGAAAACCCACAGGCCTTGGGCAGCCAGGTAGATGGTGGTGAAAGTTTGCAGTTCAGTAGGGAAAAACAGGCCCTGATAAGGACCATGAGGAAGACAGAAAAGACTTGGGATCCACTGGGAGAGTCTGGAAATGAGTCTGTAGGTTGGTTTTATTTCCCTGCCTACCTGTTCCAGGAGCAGAGAGGATTAAAATAGATAGTAGACACTCTTGGAGTAGAGGCAGGCTAAGATGGGACAGATGCATTGAAGTAAAAACTCAACATTACATGATGCAAAGGTTAACAATTTCTGCTGCGTTAATGCATCACAGCTTGTGCTCGGAACGTTTCTCCTGTTTTCTCTGCCTCTCCTCCTCCTCACTTTTGGCTGCATCGCTGAATTCTCAACGCTTTTTGGTTTTGTTACTTCTCTGCCTTGAGGCATGCCCCCCAAACACACACATGCACGCACAGATGCACACAGACACACAACCATGGGTTTTGATGGGGCAAGATCTCAAGGGTTGGGCAGAACAGCAAGAGTAATTTCTAGCAAATTCCATACTTTGGGGAGCAACAGTTCCATCAGTAGAATTGAGGGAGCTGAAAATTGTGCTCGAAGCCCCATTTTACTAATTTTCCTTCTAAAGACTCTGCCTGCTTGTGAGGGTGTCATGGCAGGATTGTGTGCGGAGTTGCAGAGGGCACCCCTTGAACACCCAGAAATCACCTCCCAAAATTCCACATGAAGGAAGGAGGTGGGGTTGGAAAGGAAGTGGTCCTTCTCTGGAAGAAACACCAGCTGTAAGGGAGACAGTGAGACCATCTCTGTTACTTCCTCCTAGACACACACTGAGGCTGCATTGGAGCCTGGACAAGTGGTTAAAAATAGGGGCATGGAGAGGCACGTTATGGACCTGAGACCCTCAAACTTGATTAAACAACCAAGCGGGTACACAGGTCACCCCCTCCCCTCCAGCTTCAGAATAAAGGTCTTTTACCTGCAAATGGTCTGAAACTTTGGCTTGTGATTAAAATGGCACGAACCCAACTGAACTGAAGCCGAGGGACTTTGTCTTCTCCCTTTGTCATCAGCAGAGTGAGTTCTCGGAAGTGATGAGAACTGGCCCTACTCCCCAGCATCTGCCTCTCCAATGTGGGCATTCTGACCCAGTGAGTCACACCACGATTCTCCCCACCAGTTATTTTTTTACCTACTTAAATTTAAAACAGCGTCTCCTCTGGACCTGTGGTTGATGGCCTGTCCGAGAGTAGTGTAAGATGTGGGGCATTCATTTGCCTCAGTGTCTGCAGGACTGGCTTGTTTCAGAAAGGCCCTTCCTCTCTGTGGGCTACAGGAGACACCGGTGCCCGCATTGCTGTGCCAGGCTAGGTGATGGTCTGCTTTAGAGCCCAGGGTGAGCAAGCTCCTTCTTGGCCCTCCTGTTCCCTACCTGCCCAGGCCCCTGCCCCGGGCTTCTGCTACTAGATGGACATCGACCCCTCATCAGAGGGTGAGGGGTCCTTCCCTTTGTGGCCCACAAGCACTCTCCCCAGGGCCCCCAGCAGGGAAGTTGCCACGTGTGCTCCGTGTTAACCTCTGCTTGGAAACCCCCTTCCTCCAGGACGGCAAGGTGAACGGAGTGACCGAGTCCACGCGCATCCTGGGCTACACCTTCCTGCACCCCAGCGTGGTGCCGCGCCCCCACGTGCAGTCCGTGACCCTGACGCCCCAGGACGAGTTCTTCATCCTGGGCAGTAAGGGCCTGTGGGACAGCCTGTCCATCGAGGAGGCGGTGGGCGCCGTGCGCAACGTGCCCGACGCCCTGGCGGCGGCCAAGAAGCTGTGCACCCTGGCGCAGAGCTACGGCTGCCGCGACAGCCTCAGCGCCGTGGTGGTGCAGCTCAGCGTCACCGAGGACAGCTTCTGCTGCTGCGACCTGGGCGCGGGCGGCGCCGTGCCGCCGCCCAGCCCGGGCATCTTCCCGCCCTCGGTGAGCATGGTGATCAAGGACCGGCCGGCGGACGGGCTGGGCGTGCCGTCCTCCAGCAGCGGCATGGCCTCGGAGATCAGCAGCGAGCTGTCCACCTCGGAGATGAGCAGCGAGGTGGGCTCCACGGCCTCGGACGAGCCCGCGCCCGGGGCCCTGAGCGAGAACGGCCCCGCCTACCCCGGCGAGCAGCGCTGCCTGCTGCACCCCGCCTGCCTGTCGGGCGCCTTCCAGCGCCAGCTGTCCAGCGCCACTTTCTCCAGCGCCTTCTCCGACAACGGCCTGGACAGCGACGACGAGGAACCGATCGAGGGCGTCTTCAGCAACGGCAGCCGCGTGGAGGTGGAGGTGGACATCCACTGCGGCCGCGCCAAGGACAGGGACAAGCAGCACCCGCCGCACGCGCCGGAAACCAGCGACGAGGGCATCGTCATCAGCGCCAACGAGGACGAGCCGGGGCTGCCCAGGAAGGTGGACTTCGCCTCCGTGGGGACCATCGGGCGCCGGCGCGCCAACGGCTCTGTGGCGCCCCAGGAGCGGAGCCACAACGTGATCGAGGTGGCCGCGGACGCGCCTCTCCGGAAGCCGGGAGGCTACTTCGCGGCGCCGGCGCAGCCGGACCCTGAGGACCAGTTCATCATCCCCCCCGAGCTGGAGGAAGAGGTCAAGGAGATCATGAAGCACCACCAGCAGCAGCAGCCGCCCTCGCAGCTCCCCCTGCAGCCGCCGCCCCGGCAGTGCCCCGTGGACCCGCTGCCCGACTACTGCGACACGCCCCTATGACCCCTGGCACCGCTTAAACAATAAACTAACCGAGGCAGACGAGTTGCCAGAGTCTCCCAGGCTCGCATTAAACCAGGGGTTTACTCCACGCCCTTCCCCCAGACTCTCCCCTCAACCTGTCTTTGCAGCTAGTCTGTAGGTTCTTCCTGTTGGTGATTTTTAAAATAATTACCACTTTTCTTCTAGTGATGCTTTACCGATATGATTTAAACCGTTAACTTCTTTTCCTAACATATCAGATGTGTAAAGACAAAGAACAAAAGGTTTAATATATTACAGAGAAGCAGTTAATGATAATGTAATATTTTTTAAAATGGCTTTTTATTGTTTTGTTTGTTTGGCAGGCAGGGCAGGTTGCCAGTGCTAAATGATTTAATAATATTGTAATTCTGGGGGAAAGGCTTTTTCTTTTTTCTTTTTTTTTTGTCTTGAAAATGATAGACATTTGTAGAATATGGAGACTAACTCCTAGGAGTTGCTTTACTCTGTCAGGTGACTTAAGTCACTGGGATTCACTAATTTTCTCTGAGAGAACAGTTGATTGAGAAATTTCTATTGTAAATAGCTACGTGTTGTATAGTGATGCTTCAGATGTTTTGTAGTTTTGGCATAAGGACACAGTCTAAACAACTGACTTCCCTCCCCCTCTGAGGATCCTTCCCCCAGCCCACCTCCCCCTCCTAACCCACCCCTAGTTCATTCAGTGATGAAGCCGAGCGTCAGAGAGCATTTCTGTCGGAATAAGGTGCCCCTTAGGCCACTGGAAGGGGGTGTGCACCCAAGGAGCCTCTGAACCTTTTTCCTTCCTCTCCGGCCCCCACCTAGCCTCTTGACTTTTGCAGACACTTTCTAATTTGTGTTCCTTACTGCTGCCACAATCCGCATGATTGTATAGAGTCCAGTTAGATCATTTACATACCCAGAGTTATATTAAAGCAGAATGCACAGATGAACATGTCATAATTTTTGTTATAATAAATTCAAAATTTACAAGTATTGCACCCATCTGCTTTTGTCTCAGCATCCAGATGTGTCTTGCAGACAGTGCCAACAACTTGGGTTTGGGGTGAATGGGTGGTGTTATCAGATATTTCTGACTTCGATTGGTTTTTTTTTGGAAGGGGAGAAACACCCAACAGGTTACCCTACATTGAATGAGGTAGCGACACGGACCTCGTGACTGCAATAGAAATGGTCTTGCAGCCCTTCTGTTGTTATGTAGGCGAGGGGGTGTGGGGAGCAGACAGAGGCTGCATGGGGAGGCTGGACAACATCTCCCACAAAGCCACGCCCATTTTAAATTCTCTCAGGGGCCCCTAAGCACAAGAACAGGTTAGCATACCTTTAATGGACCAGTGCAAACCAGCAGCTGGCTGGCTCACTCCAGCACTAAGACCCATAACGCCAGCCCAGTGGAGCTGGTTCACTAGGAGACCCAGCACCCCCAGCTGACGGCTGCACCGTGTGAACCACGAGTTGAAGATGCTGTTGGTCTTCTCTGTCTCACATGGACCAGCTTCCTAGGTAGACTGTCTCCTCTCGCCCTTCAGGTCTGCCCTCGGTGGTACCTGGGTAGTTCAGTGACAGGACAATTAGTTTTTCCCAACTTGTGGACTCGGTGGTGGGCTGTCTGTCCCTTTGCCTGGTGGCCAGATCAGCGGACTGGCCTTGTCTTGGTAATGTCCTTACTTCGTTACATGTCGGGCTACTTGCACGCCGTGCTCTTTGAAAACTGTTAAGGCCGCAGAAGAGGCTCATCTCAGCCCAGTAAGGGATCAGTGACCGATGGACTAGACTGTTCAAGCCCAGGCCGAGCTCTCTGCTCTAGAATGAGCACAAAACCGTCTCAGGATTCCTGTGCCCAGCCCCTCACCGCACCTTGGCTTCCTCTGTCTTTGCCCTGCTCCAAGTGGGTCCGAGCAGGCTTGGAAGGCACCGGTTCTCCGACGTCCAAGTTTTAAATCCCCTGTCGCTGGGTTCACCTGTGGCCTTAGGGGAGGCATATCCAGACCAGCACTGGATTTCTCTGCAGCTCCCTCCCAGAGCGGTCAGCACTTGCTGCCCTGAGGCAGTCAACTGAGGCAGCAGTCATTCGAGGAGTCCATGATGGGTTCCTGAGCTGCTTGTGCTGGGGGCAGCCAGTGGGACCGTCAGGTGTCCCGTGGAGACCTCCCTCATTTCCTAACTTCTGTGGCTGAGGTGGGAGACCGGGCACAGCTGGGTGCTGGTGTTTTCCGCAGCCCAGCAGTTCAGTCAGTGCCTGCTTCTGTGTGTCATTGTCACTGAGCACACTTACGTACAGGGTACTGTGGAGGTAAAGAATAAAAGTTCGCCCTTGGGGAACTTGGGGTAAATAGGCATCTGAATGAAAAGATAACAGGAGCGTGTTAGGTGGCCAGAAAGGCAGACATACTAAGAGTCGGCTTGCTCCTGTGTGGGAGACTCCAGTCATTTTCTGGGGAGGACTTTCTTAGCACTTCTCGTCACAGCAGCATCTGATAATACATGTAAACTGTGACGTGGTTAATATTTAAAGGTCCCCGAAGCCAAGGGATCGCCAGAGAATATGAGCCTGAAGGGCATCCCCGCCTGCTGGGAAGACCAGGTGATTGGGAAAGGGCCGGGAGAGGGGAAGGAAGAGGTAGGAGCAGCAGCTTGTAGAAGCTCGGAGGCGGCTTGCAGCCTTGCCAGGAGACTCAGCTCCCCGTTGAAGACCCTAGAAGCCGCTTGGTGTCCCATCAGCCACGTGTGTGCCTGTGGAAAACTGACTTTGAAGATGGTGCCGGGGCCAGTGCGGGAGCCAGGACTCCCGACCCGCCTGACCCGGTTTCTCTTGATTTCCTTTGTCGCAGCACCACCTGCTGGTGAGGTTGGACTCGGTGGAAATGGCCTGACGCTTGTTGGCTTGTTCTTGCTTCATCCTTCCTGCAGACTCCCAGAAGAAACGCTCCTTCCTCACTTTCCTAGGCACGCGAAGGCAGCCCCAGCACAGGAAGGAGGCAGAGAATCCTGACTAAACCGTGCTGTTGCTGCGCCCGAGGAGGCTGCTTCGTCAGGTGGGACAGTGGACGGCCACTGCGCCCTGCAATGGACACTTTTCCCACGGGAAGTTGACCCGCAGACATATGAAGAGGTGGAACCAGAGGCCTAGCACTGACCTGGGAGAGAGGAAGTCAGTATCCTCAACATTCATCCAATTCCCCATTCCCCGTGGGGAAAAGTAAATACGTGAAAGTCCGTAATGAGCTTTGGATCTTACAGGACAACATCTGAGAGTCAGCTCGTTGCTGGCACTGCCCAGTGAACAGTTCCCATTTGATGGTGTGACTCCCACGTGAACACTCGTAGAGGGCATTGTGAATTCACCCCGACCCACCAGGGGTAGTGGTATCCGCCCTACCTACCCCCCCAATGACCAAAGCAGGTCATGCCTTTGAGGTCATTTGTAGACAGGAAAGCCTTATGTAAGTGGAAGTATTGTTGTCATTATTGTAAGTGAAGCATTCAGGATGGCCAGAAAGAAAATAATTGGGAACACAGCAAAAGTACTGTTTTAAATTAAAAACTCTTGGAGAAATATCTATTAAATTGTTATGAGAGAGAGAGATACGGTAATGGTAGAGAAAACAGGCTTTTCTCATTTCTTGCCATTGAGTTTCTTTTTTTTTCATCCCCCAACATACCTTTTGTGCAAATGAATCTCTGCAACCTTTGTTCTATTTCACTGTTGTCATCTATTTGTCACGAACTCTTCCTATTGTGTGTGTGAAAGATGGCTCTAAATTTTTTTAATCACTGCCACCAAAATGCCAAAGTTGCAGCAAAGGTCAGACTTACCTTGACAAGTCCATTGCCCTGGTCACTAAGTGAAAGGTCCCGGGGGTGATGGGGGGGGGGTCATAGTGTTTCCTTCCTTCTAGAAGATAAGGTTGAACACTTGACGGGAGGAGATGGGCAAATGGATCCCCAAGGCTGACTCCCATCTTCTGGGCCGTGTAATAAAGTAGGGAGTCAAGGTGTCCCCTGCCCAGGATTGAAGTGACCAGAAGCAAATCCTGCATTTGTTGGGCTCCAGTTCCTTAGTGGCCTTCATTTTGTTCCAGACCAGAAACACAATGTTCTGTCCTATTCAAAGGGAACAGCAGAGCACTTGGAGAATTTTCTCACATCTGCTTAAGACTAGAACTCCTCCCGTTACCTACCTCTCCTTTTCTAAAGACGTGGCAGTAAAACTGAATGATTCCTTAGGTCTTATTCCAACGAACTTGCACTTTCCCCTAATTGCTAATCTTATCTATCAAAAGAGCGTTGAAATAGCAACTGAGGTAAATTTTCCAAATGCTGCACCTCCAGATGTTGACTTCTCTTGAGCTCACTTGGAGGTCATTTGCTTTTCTGAGTCTAAGAAAACTGTTCCACGATTAACATCTAGAAGCTCTTAAATCAGTAGAAATTGCCCTGTGAGCCAGGAATAGACCATGCACACAAAATATTTTGTTTTATGATCTATAATCCATTTTAAGAGCTGCTTGAATATTCCCTTTCCTAGAACGTGTCAGTGTGTTAAAAATAGCTCATCGGAATGAGTGTCACCCCCTGCCTCCCTAAGCACAACCAGCCATACGGTTTCTACCACCTCCCAGGTAAAGCCATTAGGACGTTTTTTTCCTAGAAACTGTATTAGGTATGCATAATATTTGCATATAACTGCATATCATTTGCATATACTTCATGTGTCAACATTTCTGACTCCTCCGCACATCTTAGGACATTTCCCGGGTTGCAGCGTGTTGAGGTTTGTCCTGTTCCCTCTGCATCCCTGACACGCCCGAAGGGAGGAGCCGGGGCGAGTAAGGGGCAGTGGCAGGAACGGTGAGCCGCCCGCGTGACCCCGCTCGCTGCCTCTGCTGTCGCCTCGCTCTGGTCTAAGCATGGGGGGTGGACATGCCCTCGGAGGCCGCTGAGGGCCCGCTCCTAGGCAGACTCCAGCCTGTTGCTCTGCCGAGTGGTTTTTCCGTCTCTTCCTCCTGGAGCTCCGAAGATCGAGGCCCCTGGGCCCCCTTCACAAACTGCCGGGCGCCTGCGTGAGTAAGTTGGGTGCCACCCTGCGGAAGCGCTGGGAGAGCAGTGAGACGAACAATAAACCGCATTTCAAACGATGACCCTCCACCGTGGAGGGATTATCCGAATACACATATGACCAAGCATGTGGGGGCTGGGGGGAGGCTCGGGGTATAGACTTGCCCCCGGTTTGAGATGGCCCACGGGCCAACCCCGAGTTCAGAATTCTAAGCCCCAGCCCTGCAGTGGGGGCGCTGAGAATCAGGCCTGTGTGAAGTTCTCCTGTCGCCCAGTGGCCTTCAAGCCTGTCTCTCTGGGACTTCCTGAGGGACAACACTGGCTTCACCCTCCAATGAGCAAAAGCTGAGAAACACCCACATCCCACGAGCTGCTCCTCATTAATGCCCAGAGCGGCTCCCTTCCCGCAGGGGAGAGCCACTAGCCGTTGCTGCTCACTCAGGACTCATCACGGGGGCACCTACCGTCCCCCAAAGTGGGCCGCTCCCCACTGCCTCCTGGCCACCTCCCTCCCAGGACTCCTGCAAGCCTGACGCTGGCAGAACCTGTCACCTGCCACCAAGCCCTGTCAATTCTACCTCCTGAGCCTTCCTAATGGAGCGTAGAGACAATGAATAATTTTTTTTTTTAAAAGATCACGATTATTTCAGGTGTGAAGAAAATAGAAAGCGGGTTATGGGATCAAGAGTGATGCTTGAGAAGCCAGGAAGAGAATCTCAAGCAGGGGGCCTGCAAGGGCACAGCGGGGAGGGGGTAGTGTTGGGACATTGTGGGGAAGTGGGCATTGGGAACACCCCTCTTCTTGCCCCTGGCTCTGAACCAATGGAGAAATACGACAGAGATCAGGGGCCAAAAGGTGACCTTTATTACTTAGAGCCGACAGTGAAAGAGTAAGTGGGCTTCCCCATCATCAGACCTTCTCCTTGCTCTGGAGCGGAGAGCGCCCCCTGGAGGTGCGGCTGAGAACTGGGGCTGCCCAGAGTTAGAGGGGCGGCCGGGGCTGGGCAGGCGCAGGCTCCTGCCCCTCTCTCCTCCCTGGGAGGGGCTCCAGGGCCCATCCGCAGCTGCAGGGGGACCCTCCCGCCGCGAGCTCCGCAAACCCGGGGAGGCCGGCGAGGCTGCAGCTCGGAGATCCAGGGCAAGAGGCTGTGAGCTGAGCTGCTGCGGCAGGTGTAGGCCCGGGCCCTTGGGCTCGGGCTGGGGCGAGGCGGGTGCTTACTAAACTTTTTTTTAATGTTTCCTCTCCCCTCTTCGTCCCTCCGTGGCTCTCACCATGGCATCTCTACCCCGTTCATATAACAAATGCACCATAAATATCTACCCAACAGTGGATGGAAACACCAGTCCAGCCTCATTTCAAATATTTGATAAGCCTCTCACACCTGTCAAACTGAGTGTCCAGGTTTTTTATTTGGAGTCTGTGGCTGTGGCAGAGGCTGGAGGCCCAATGTTGCCTGCACCTGAGTTGGGACTGGCCTAGGTGGCTTCTGAGCAGCATATGGCCTCCTGTGTTTAATGTACAGAGTCACTGTTCCCCAGGCTCCTGAGCTGCACTGCGGGCAGGGGTGGGAGGTGGTTCTCCCCGGCTGGGAGGTTGGGATTGTCACTGACAGTCCAAGAGACCAAGCATGGATTGGCCGTCCTCTGCGTCAGTCATTAATTTCAGCTCACCCTATGACAAAGAAAAGGGGGGTTTTAAGACAGGACTGGAATCCAGGCTTCTTCAGGGAGTTTTTGACTCATGAATTCATTTATTTCCTTCCTCTCTTTCCATTTTGCTCTGGTTTGACCAGCGGGCTTATGTCATAAGGAATTTAAGCCAGCCATGTGCTAACTGATGTGAAGACCTCAATGACAGAGTTATAACCAGAACTATTAGTTTCAAAATGTCTCATATTCAACAAAATATCAGTTTCCTCCCTGGGTTGACTAATGATTTGTTTTAATCCGGCTATTGGCAGTAGCTGAAAGACAGCATGGGGAACTGCGGTGCCACATGTCTGCGGCGATTACCTTCCCTTCTCCATGGAGATTTCCTTCCTTTGCTGTTGGAGTCCTGCAGTTGGAACCCCATCCAACACTGGTACAGGTGGGTGATTGAGTCATTTTCAGTTGTTGTCTAGGTAGACTAAAAATTGATTGCATATCCACAATTTCCTATATGGTTCAGCTTAATAAATATAGTTCTTTGGAGCTGTGGAAAATGTCCTATTAAGTTAGCCCCCGTCCTGGACTTCATCTTGTGCTCCAGGATATATACTAATGACTGTGAATGACTTTGACTGTGGTTAGGCTTTTCACTATATTTCTCTTTTAAATCGCTTATCGGGCCCAGGACAGGCCATTCGTTTCAGGTCCTCCATGATCAATAAGTATCAAGTAAATGTGGGGGAGGAAGAACCTTTTCTCAACCTTCAAAGTGCTATTGGCCGGCCTAATAATTAACTCTATAGGAGACCGATTAACAGGAGAAAATAACCAAACTTAATCACATATGTGCATATGAGAACCCCACATACATGAGTGGTTCAGAGGCAGAAGGAGTGTGGCTATATCTGACATCCTGAGCTAGGGGTGAGTCATGCACCTTGGGGGCTTCAGAGGGTGGTTGCAGGATGTTAAGAGCAAATGTTCAGAAATTAAAAAGTTTTCTCTGCCATAGAGATGGGTCCAGAAAGGTTCTCTCTGATGATTCTTATTGTGAGGCCCCTAATTCAGGTTCTTCCAGGGGTGAGGGTCAGGGCAGGCCTCAGCTGCCTTTAGCTCAAATTCCCCACATAGCACAGAGGTACATCTGGGTGACTGGTTCAGAACCCCCCAAAAGGATCCAACAACAAGTGGAAACTGCGGTCCAGATAAGTAGCTGATTCGTGCCTTTACAGAATCTGTGCCGTGGACCCTGCAGCGGCCAGGCACCCGGAGCACACAGCTTTCATCTCTTTCTTCACCGAGCCAAGGACAAATTGGAGCAGGCACCCTGCAGGGGTTTTCTCTGCGAGGAGGACTCTTCTCAGCAAATGAATAGGCCTGTCCTGATTGGATGAGTTTCCAGGAAGACCTGTTGCAGGCCCCAGGGGAAGGTGAGTGGACAAAGCTGGCGCCAGCGGTGCCCGGAGCGCCACCAGCACAGAGCCTCGTGAGGAGGCCAGTGCGGCCTCTGCTGGCCCAGGAGGAGGGGAGACGCTGTGGTCACCAGGGCTCCTCCCCACAGGACAACCGGAGGAAACGAGGATGTGGAAGGGGAACATCAGAGCCCCCCCCTTACGTTTGTCTGCGTCCTGAAAATGCTAAGAGTTAAGACTCTCTCACCGCTTTGAGTGTCAGGCACGGCCCCAGGTGCTTACCGAGAGCAGTGAGTCCCTTCATCGTGATAACAGCAGAGGAGCTGAAGACTTATCCTGATTCACACAGGAAGCGCCCGGGGCTCAGAAGTTCCAGTGATCAACCCAAGGTCACTGCCAGGAAGTGTCAGAGCAGGGGTTGGGCCCAGACTGGTGGCTCCAGTCTCTTATCACCCTTTTTTAACCATTTCATGATGAAACCATCTTTGCCACGTGGAACATGTGTGTAATGTATTAATTCACACACACACACACACACACACACACACGTGCGCGCTGCAGACTCCAGCTTTGTTTTTCATGCAAGTAGAGGCTCTCGACTCCTGGGACAGAGCCTCCATGAGAACAGGAGCTGGTCGGTGCCAGCTCCCGGGCACTGGGAATGTGGGCGGGTCCCTTGAGCCCTGTGGACACAGCAGCCCTGGCTTGGTCCCAGCTCTCATGCTCCCGGGACAGCACTGTGGCAGGAGATAACCCCCCACCCCCAGTTACTCTCGACTCAGAGCTTGAGTTTAGGGTGCGTCCCGGCCTCTCCCTGCCTGTCTCACCAGCACGGTGCGTCCGGGGTTAAGGCAGCCCTTGGGATAGTTGGGGACCTTTCATTCTAGATGATGTGATTTCCAAAACTGAGCTTTACAGAAAGAAAGAAGGCTCTGGGATTTGTTGTTGTTGTTTTGACATCTGTGGCTCTATCGCTAGTGACAGGATTATGGCCTGGCTGCCCGGGTAAAGTCCAGGGAACGGGAGGCTCCCAGGACAGCAAGTGCATGGGGCGGGAGCGGAAGGGGGGGGGGGCTGCTTGGTACTTGGGGAGGAGCCGGGATGTCACAAGCAGATTATAGGGGACTGCAGAGGTCTCAGCTGCAGAAGGAGAAATCTGTCCAGTGCAATGCAATTTACAGACAGGGACCTGCTTTTTTATAAAGGGAGGAAATCTAACTCTAGGCAGGGGTCCAGCGCAGCCATTTGGGGGAAGTTCTGGTATGTTCCCGGACCCTCAGTGGAGGGTATTAGAGAGGGAGGGGATTGCAGACAGGGGGACCCCACTTAGTTACCACTCTCTTACAGTTGGTTGATTGTTTAGTCCTGAGAAAGGCTTAAAAGTGGTGATAAGAGGAAAGTATTCATCTTTAAGGATGTGGGCCCACCCTGTTCACATCTTATTTTCTCATTTCAAGATTTTATTTTATTTTTTTAGGTTAGTTTTTTTTTTAAAGACCCCACACAATTAAACCTTACATTTATTTTTAACAGTGGCTTAGTGAGAGTGAGACTGAGTTATTCTATATAACACAGGTTTGTTGTATCTTGTAATATTAAATATTAATACAACCTCCACCCACCCCACCCCACAATCACCACACTGTTGTTCAGGTCCATGAGTTTTCTCTCTTTTTTTTGCTCAATCCCTCCACACCCCCCCCAAAAACCCTCCCTTCCCCCCAGCTGTCTGCCTGCTCTCTATCTATGAGTCTGTCTCTATTTTGCTTGGTAGTTCAGTTTGTTCATTAAATTCCACATAGATCAATGGAACAGAATAGAGAGCCCAAAAATAAATCCTTGACTTTATAGTCAATTAATATTTGACAAAGGAGCCAGAAACATACAATAGACTAAAGATAGTCTATTCAATAAATGGTGTTGGGAAAATTGGACAGCTACTTGCAAAAAAAGTGAAACTAAATCACCTTCTTACACCGCACACAAGAATAAACTCAGAATTGATTAAAGACTTAAATGTTAGACTCGAAATCATCAAAATCCTAGAAGTAAACACAGGCAGTAAAATCTCAGACATTTCTCACAGCAATATTTTTTTCTGATGTATCTCCTCAGCAATGGAAACAAAAGAAAAAATAAACAAATGGGACTACATAAAACGAAAGCGCTTTTGCACAGCAAAGGAAACCATCGACAAAATGAAAAGACAACCCACTGAATGGGAGAACATATTCATCAATTTTTACATCTGATAAAGGGGTTAATATCCAAAATTTATAAAGGACTTATAAAACTCAATACCAAAAAAAAAAAAAAATCCAATTTTAAAAAGAGCCTGGCTGGCGTGGCTCAGTGGTTGAGTGTCGACGTGTGACCCAGGAGATTGCCCTTCGATTCCCGGTCAGGGCACAGGCCCGGGTTGGGGGCTCGATCCCCAGCAGGGGCGTGCGGGAGGCAGCCGATCAATGACTCTCTCATCATGGATGTTTCTGTCTCTCTCTCCCTCTCCCTTCCTCTCTTTGAAATCAATAAAGATATATATTTTTAAAAAAAATCAAAAGACCTGAATAGACACTTCTCCAAAGAGGTCATACAGATGGCCAACAGACATATGAAAAGATGCTCAACATCACTGATCATCAGAGATGCAAATTAAAACCATAATGAGATATCACCTCACACCTGTCGCAATGGCTGCCATCAATAAATCAACAAACAACAAGTGTTGGCGAGGGTGTGGAGAAAGGGGAATCATTTTAAGATTTTAAATGGGCAGCTCTCATCTGGTAGCTCCTTGAAGCAGAGGCCTTGCCTCACTGATTCTGTATCTCAGGGGCTAACCCTGTGCCTGACTCATTATAAGCTTCCAACCTATTTTTTATATAAAAGAATTCACCAGCTTTGCAAGCACCATGACTCTGTTGGCATTTTAATTGGTACTATTCTTATTTAGCACCAGACAGGCTAACCATGTTTACAAAGGTCCTGGACATGGGACAAAGCCGCCTTTGCTCCAGAAACTTCGGACACATTCTAGAATAGAACCAGCATTGTCTTTTCTGACTATAAAATAATGCACACACAAAAGTTGGAAAGGATAAGAACATTAATGGTGCAAGAAGACAACCCATGATCTCACTGACACATTAACATTGCTTTATTTCCTTCCAATCTTTTTTCTAAGCACCATTTTTTAATACATAATTGGAATTATGCTATATTCAATATCATTTTTCCACATTATGTTTTGCATATCTTTCCTGGTTACTAAACATTCTTAGTACACATTTTTAAAAGCTGGTAATATTTTATGAGGTGAATGTATCATAATTTGATAAAATAGATCAATAATGGTCATTGAGATGGTTTCTAGCTGTTTGCTATTGCAAATAACACTGCAGTGAACTTCTTTGCTCTCATTGATTAAATAATTGCAAACATTAATTTAATCACAATATTGATTAAAGTTTATGAACAGTTGGAGCAAGAGGTAGGGAGCTAAGCTGTGACTGAGTGATGTAGGAGGGTGTGGCCCTGGTTCCCAGATGCGGAGCAGATGCTCTCTGTACCAGGGTCCTAGGTGGGCCGTGTTGCCTGAGGGGTCAAAGCATCAACCACAACATGGAAAAGTACCCTGAGTGTTTTGTTTTTTTCCTACAAAAAGAAAGGAATTTCAGTAAAGAAAAAATTCTGATATAGCTCTGGGCCGATTCTTAAAGAGTTAAACATCTCAGCTTTGAGGAGGGAAATCAAGATTTTCATTTTCCTCTCTGCGAAACAGTCCTTCAAGTGGCTAGTGGTTGACAGCAGGTTTCAACAGCACGGGTTTTGAATTCCTAAAGACCGAAATCCAGCACCTGTGATTTCATGGCCAGATTTTCAATGTCAGGACTAGTTCCAGATACATGGTACTCTGCAGACAAACCGAGGACGCTTGGTGCTCCCCGTGAACCCAGCCTGGCGTATTTTGTCCCTCAAAGACTTCACAGGCTAGTAGAGGAGAAAGTCATTGAAAAAATAGTAGGAGCAGGACTTCTGCAGCAGAGAGCCCCGAGTTCAAATCCTGGGTCTGCCTCTGATCAGCCGGGTGACCTTGGCAATTTAATTACCCAGGGCTTTAGTTACTTGGTCTGCCAAGTGGAGTTCACAGGACATACTCATAAGATTCAAGAGGATTTGGTGATGGTAGGCATTGGCTCGTGAGAAGGGCTTAACTTCAAGGGTCTCGAAGGTTCAGAAAAGAGGAGCCGCCCAGGTCAGGAGCAAAGACAGGGTCACAGAGGGGTGCTTTCTGCAGTGGTCCTCAGGGGCTGCTGGGGAGCTGGCCCCTGGAGAAGTGGGGTAACAGCATCCCCGCCGGGGGAGCGATTGCTTGGCCCATGTCAAGTTGGGCCACCAGCAGAAGTTCAAGTTCTCCGAGCCCTGAGGCGTCCCCGCTGCTGCTGCGTCGTCTGTATTTGTTGACATCTTCTTAGAACGCACTGCTCTCCTGCCTCTTTGAAAAAACTTCTTCTTCTAAGACTCACAGATTATTGGAGCGTAGCCAGCTTTTTCTAGGCGAGCGGAATGGTGTTGAGTTTGGCATTGCTGTGCAAGTAGCCTGGTAAGAACGGGCACACTGCCGGGGGCTCAGCGTCTCTCATCTACTTTAAATACCAAATCTACAGCGACAGCCGGCTGGCTGCCGTGTATGTGTATGTGGGTATTTGTTGCATGTCCAAAGCTCATCCCATCCAAGGCAGAACTCTGGTTTCCTTCCCCAAATGGATCCTCTCTTAGTCTTTCTCGTGACAAAAGGTCGCAAGGGACCCTCCCCTTGCTCCAGCCAAAATGCCAGGGGTCGTCCTTGGTTCCTCTTTCCCTCACCACTCCACACAGCCACTTCATCGACTGCTCTTCATCCCGAACACATGTCCCCGCCGTCCACGTCTGCCCATCTCCCCTGCTTGTCCGAGCCACACTCCCTCCCATCCGGGCTTCCGGGCGAGGTTCCATTAAGGCACCACCCGCATCCATCAGCTTCCCACCAGACCCATCATTTCAGACGCAGAGGACCACACCGGGCTCCCCAGGAGAAGTCTCCAGGCGGCTCTGGCACCCCAGAGTGCACCCCAACTCCTCACGAGGGCTCCCCCGCGGGGCCCTGTCCGCCCCGCCCCCCATGAGCACCATCTCATCCGGGCCTCTCAGCCTCAGCACCGGACACCCCCTGGTCCAGATCACTCTTCCTCATGGGCGGCTGCTCTGCACGTCGGAGGATGTGTGGAGCCATCGCCAGCCCCACCCGCCACCCGCCAGCTGCCTTCTCCCGCACTTGTGGCAACAAAAATGTCTCCAGACATTGCCAAGCATCCCCCGGGAGCAAAGCCGGTGCTATTGGAACTCACCAGTCCCCTCACGCCGCTTCCTTCCCACGAACAAGCCCGCGCATCCCGATCGAGACCCGCGGGCCGCGCCTGCCCACCGATGCCGCGTCTGCCTCCCCCTCTGCTCTGTCTCAGCTCAGGCATCGCCTCCTCAGGAGGGTTTTCTTAACCATCCAGACGAAGGCGGCCCCTTCAAAGCCCCCTGCACTGGCTGCCTCGCGGCGGCTCGGTGTCTTCATACCCTCCGTCAGTGTCGGAAAGGACCCTGCTGCTTTCTCCGGTCGCTGGTCTGTCCTGGTGAAGTGTCCCAGATACGGCCAACAGGCCCGGGCCCGGGCCCAGGCCCGCAGCAGGCGCGTGACACACAGCGATGTCCAATGGACACCTAAGCGGCTTCCTGCTCCTTGACTGAGAGCTTCTGAAGGCCGAGGAGCAGTGGCATGAGGGAATGACAGAATACTTGCGGCGGTTCCAGGGCATGGCCCGGAAGGCCTGTGGAGATCTCGTTTGGCAGCACCTTCTAGACCCAGCTTTCTCAGTCTGGGGAACTAAATGCTGAGGTGCCGGGGGAGCCATCCCACGGACCCAGTCTTCTTATCGAGGAGGTGCCACACGGTCTTCCTGGCTCCGACAGGTCACTTTGGAGCAAGCCAAGCAGGGGCATAGAGGGTCAAGGACAGCCAGGTCTCGGAGAGGTTATCGACTTAAAGGGAACGCCGGCTGTTACGTCTGGGGTAGGCACTGCTCCAGGAAAGGGAAGGTGCCCTGTGGGAGCCAAGGTGTGGGATGTGGGAGGCTGGGAGCACCCCTGCTCCCTAGGTAGCGTGGCCCCCAGCCCCATCCTCCTGACCACCCCGTGGTCACGCAGGATGCGTTTCCGGGGGCCTCCAGCCAACCTCTTGACTCTCTTCTCATTGCTGAACACAGGGCCCAGTCTGTCTCTTCCGACCTCCCTGAAGCTGCTGATTCGGCGAATCACCCTCTATCCTCACTGTCCTCCTCGGTCTTGGCAGGCTGCCTAGCAGGAAAAACAAAACTCCTCTGCAAGATTAATATTGACCACAAAGGACATGTTTCTCCACGTGCTGTGTTTTTTTTTTAACATCTCATTTTTCAATCTCAATTGATTCAACTTTTTGCAACTCGAATACATGACAATTAAACATTAGAGGCAGGAACTGGGGACCAAAGGCAATATGAATAGACTGTTTGTCAAATATTGACATTTTCAACATGAAAATGAATCACTTTATTATTTCCTACAGACGTGCAACTGCTCAAAACAGCACACTCCTGGGCTGCAAAACCATCAGTTAGCACATAACATATGCCTATAGGACCTGAGCTCAGCGTCCAGGACTCTGAGGCTTGTATACCCTGGCGGGGAGGGGGGCGCGGGGGGGACTCAAGCAAGAGTCTCTGGTTCTCTCTCCAACAGCATCTGTGCGCACAAGGCTGGGAGATCGGGTGTCTGCACTCATGAGAATATGCCGTTTTATGGCTCTGCAGTAAGATAATGTTGAGGAATGCTCTGACTCCAGCTGCCTTCCCACCTGGATAGATCTTGGTGACAGTGCTCAAGAAATAAATAAGAAAAAGAATTAGAGAAGTGCTGCTGGAGGGCAAAATTCCATACTATTCAACCAGAGGCTTGTCTCCCACACTCACACTTTCTTAGGGCTGCCATAACAAAGTACCAACAACCGGGCGGCTTCAAACAACAGGATTTATTCTCTCGTAGTTCTGGAGCCTAGAAGTCTGATTCAGGTGTTGGCAGGGCCAGCTCCCTCTAAATCCAGCAGGGGTGGATCCTTCCTGCCCCTTCTAGCTGCTGTGGCTCCTGGCAAGTCTCGGCGTTCCTTGGCTTGCAGCCGCGTCCCTCCAATCTCTGCCTCTCTTGTCCCATGGCTTTATCCCTGTGTGCCTGCATCTCTGAGTCCAAGGTCCCTCCTGTTATAAGGACACCCATCGTACTGGATTTAGGGCCCATCTAATTCACTGTGATTTCATCTTAACCAGTTACCTCTGCAACAACCCCGCTTCCGTGTAAGATCACGTTCTGAAGTACTAAGGGCTGGTGCTTGGGCATATGAACTTGGTGGGGGAGGGGACACAATTCAACCCATACAGGGCCTTTCCAAGGATCTCCTGTGACAGCACTCTCAGTCTCAGCTGGAGGGCCCTCAGTGGGGACCAGGGACCCCACCATTGCAGTGTGTACTCGGGGCGGTGATGCCCCAATGGATTAGTTACGTGTCAGGGGCTCCTGTGACGCACCTGCACCACGGGCTGACTACTGTCCTAGAGCTTGTGCTGATTCGAGTGGGCATCACTGGCAGTGACAACAGAGCCGAGGAGCCCAGGGATGAACTGGGCTGTTGGCATGAGGCCATAACAACAGCTCCGTCCCCTGGAACAGCTGCGACATGCCAGCGCCCGTGGTTGAGATTGGGAAGGAGCAGAGGTGCCAGTGGGCAAAGGTGATGAGGCCGAGGCCCCACCCTGTGGCTCCTTTGTGTTCCTCAAGCCAACAGGGCTCAGCATTCCTGCAGACATGGGGTGCTGGGAACCCCAGCCGGCACGTCCACACTGTCAGTGAGTGTGGGGACAGTGTGTGTCTGTGTTTAGCCTGGAGACCCCATCACAAAGGGTGAGTTGGAGAGATAGGACATGGCTTTGTCTTGAGAGGCTCCAGGAACCAAAGCATAAGGACAGGAGGCGGGGCCGGGCGATGAGCATTTGGGCTGAGACTCAGGGGACTGGGGCTGGATCACCTGCAGGGAGGGTCAGAGGTCCGGTGGCTTAGGGAGCATGAGGCAGTGACAGTGGCTTAGAATAGCCACTCCAGAAATGAAGGGTCATTGGGAGGAGTCCCGGGCAGCACAGCAGGCGGGCAGCTAGGATGGGTGGAGTTTCCCAGGGGGCTCTGTGTGCCTGGGCTGTTGGGGTGTCTGCCCCGCAGTGTTTCTCGGCCCTGGCTGCACAGGAGAATCGCTTGGGGAACCATTAAAGAATACGAATGGTAGGGTGGGCCCGGGAAATCTGGTGGAATGGGCCTGGGGTGGGCCCCACGTTAGCAGAGTCTATTGCGCTGCCAGGGTGGAAACTCCCAGCTGTCGAAGGCCAAGAGGAGAAAACGGAGAGTGCTTTTCCCAACTCTGGGTAAGGAAAGGACTCAAGCACCACATCTGACACTAAACTAAAAACCAGAGCACTCAGGACTCACAGAAGACAAGTTCTGACAGATTTCCTCACCTCTGGAACCTCCTGTGGAGCAGAGAGAACGGATCCTGGCATGGCCACCGTGTCACTGAGCCAGCTGGCCTGGAGCTGAGGCCACGTCACCAGTGAGCAGGTCGCTCGGCTCAGAATGTCTGTGTCTGTCAGACCCACGGGAAGGAAAGACCAGCCCAGAGTGTCCCCACCTACGTCACCAGCAGGAGAACAGATTGGCCCTGGGGCAGGGTCCAGAAGGTGCCCCTGGCAGAACATCACAGAGGTGCCCTTGGGTGTGACATGGGGATGAGGGCAGAGGGTGGGAGCCTCTCTCTGAGCTCTGCCCCTGTGGGTGGCTGATGCCCACGGAGAGAGCATCGCCCATTCAACTCCTGCTCGGGAGGTAAGGAAGTGGGACATCCAGCCAGCGCTTCTAAACTTTAGGCCTGGCTCTATTTCCAGGGCAGACGAATCCACCTTTCAGCTTCAAGTGGTGGGAAGATACCAAGTCACCTCGCAGGCTTCCCAAAGGCTCATGATTTCACACCCGAGCAGCACCGCGGTCCCTCCTCACTGTGTCCTCGCCGCCGATTCCTTCTGTCTGCACTCTGCCCTGCAGGCGCACTGTCATGTTCCCACAAGGGCAGAGCCAGCTTGAAGGTGAGAGTGACATTAGGAAAACACCGGCGTGTTTATTCTCGCTAGTTTCTCTCACCACACTGGGAGGCCAGGGCATCTTACAACAGGGGCGCCCTGAAGTTGATGAAGCGCTTACACACTTACCGTCTCACCAAACCATTCAGTTCTACTGGGACCCCGAGGTGCTCATCTCTGAGCCCCTCACCGTGGGAGACTTTTGGTGCTCAAGGACCTAACTCCTCTTGATGGAATTCAAGTCAGAGGCACCCTGTTGTGGACTGAGACTGAGGAATAGCGCTGGAGCCAGGCTGCCCTGTCCTAGTCCAGCTCTGTGGCCTTGCTCCTCGATGGCCGCCAGCATCACCCGGGAGCCATGCCAGCTTTGAGGGCATATGACCTGAGCAATCCCACGGGTCCCCGTGCCCACGACTCTGCACTTAGAAGGGTAACCTGTCAGTTCAGCGCTCTACTCTTGTCATCCTGAAATTCTTAATCATTTTTAAACAAGGGGCCTTGCATTTTCATTTCGTACAGAGCCCTGTACATTTTGTAGCTGGTCCTGCTTGGACACTTCTTTAAAATGCAGAATCTCAGGTCCTACCCTGCACCCTCTAAACCAGAGCCTGCAGCTTAACAAGATCCCAGCCCTGGCTGGAGTTGCTCAGTGGTTAGAGCGTCGGCCTGGGCACTGGAATGTCGTGGGTTCAATTCCTGGTCCAGGGCCCATACCTGGGTTCAGGTCCGATCCCCCTGGTCAGGCATGTGTGGGAGGCAAACAATCTATGTGTGTCTGTCACATCGATGTTTCTCTCTCTCTCCCCCCTCACTCTCTCTAAAAATCAATAGAAAAAATATCCTCACTCCTTAGATGAGCATCAAAAAAATAAAGATCCCTGGGAGCTCCGCACAGCCGTGAGTGTGAGAAGCCCTCTTTATACCACTTTGGAGTTGTTTCCCTGGAAGTTAGTACCAACGATGTTATTGAGAGGACATAAAACATTTTGAAAAATACATGTAGGACAATGAAAATTTGGCAGCCTACAGATTCTGTCCCGTCGTTTCTGAAGGCTCACACCAGCAGAGATCTTGTCAGGACGCCAGCAAGGGGCAGGAACGCAGCCCTGCTTCCACCCGATTCCTTCATTCGGGAAGGGAGCCAAACATTCCTAGTCCGTGTCCTGGCCAGACAGTGGGGGAATTCCTTAGTGGGGGTGGGGTCCATCCTTGGGTTCAGTTTCAGCAGATACCACCAACAGGTTTCCTGGTGCGCTGACTCCTCTGGGGCCACGTGCCTATGCATTTTGGAAGCGACAGTGATCGCCCATGTGGTCCCACCACACCTGAGGGGCACAGCTCTCCCACCAGGGCCTCTAAGCAGGGGTGATGTCCTCAGTGGCTGCTCAAGGGCACACAGAGTCAGAAAAAGCTCCACCCAGCAATGACCCAGCTGAGGATCACTGATGGAAGAGACTTCTGTGATCAATATTTTCTAGACTTGAGATCTTTGGGTGGAGGTGTCTTTTGGTGGAACAGTCCCAGGGCAAATAAGGAGATGCATAAATGCCGTGGAGCCACCTGCAGGACATAACCGTGCCCTGCCAGTCGCCATGTCAGTTGAAAGGGACTCTCACCCCCTCATCTCAGATCTCCACACTCCGCTGTGTCACACAGTCTCTAGGACGGCTCACCCTGAACACAGCCACAGAAACCAAGGAGCAACAATGCCCATTCGGGGTGGGTGCCCTCTCCACCCACCCACAGAGGAATTCACACAGATTTATTCTGCTGGGAATTCCTGTAGAAAATGATAAATATTCCTGTAATGCAAAGGAACGCTCATGCATAAGGATACCAAAAAAGTTAACTCACTGAGATTCACTTCGTTTTAAATCTTCAAATTAAATCCTAAGTAGAACGGAGGTTGCTAGGGTCTGGCCGAGGGGGAACGGGAGTTAGCATTTAACGGGGACAGAGATTCAGTTGGGGAAGATGGGAGAAGTTCTGGAGATGCTGGTCACAGTTGCACAATGCGAATGTATTTAATGCCACTGAGCCAGACACATAAGTGGTTAAAATGGTAAGTTTTATGTAAATGTGAGTCCCTGTAGCTAACTTGTAGAGTGAGCTTGGTGGGGGGGATGAATAATGCTAAGTGTGCTAAAGTCCCGAAAAGCGACCAGAAGGCGGGTGAGACCCTTCAGGGGAAGCGCGCACTATGTCCTGAGCTCCAGGTTTGTGAGCCGAGCTTCCCATTAGCTGGTGGCCGGGTGCCGACTTCCTGCAACGCCCTGCGGTTTCAGGGGGGGTCTCAGGAATGGAATCGTATCCTTCAGGGCCCACTCGAGGCTGTGAGAGGAGGCTCCCTCCTCCCTGGAAGGCCTGTCCCCTCCTTGACTCCTCACTAGAGTGTGGGGAGGTCAATTCCACGTCCCGATGAGGAGCCTGGCACCAGGGAAGGTCACGGCTTTGGATGGTTGGGCCCAGGGACTCTCTCCTCTGGGGTCAAAATCCTTCAGGTTGGGATTTCTCTTTATGCTCAAATTATGATCCAGTCTCCAGGCAAAAACAAAACAAAACAAAACCTAACAAAAAGCAGGGATGAAAATAAAGTTCCCGTGACTCTAATGAGAAAAGAAGCCACTGTTGTGAGGATAGAATGGGAGAGGCCTGCTCGGCCACTGCAGGTGTGAAGGGGACGAGGGGTGGGGGCTGTCGGGAGGCAGCAAACTTGGCAGGAGCCAGTCAGAGTCTGTGTTTGGTGAGGAACTAACACAGACTTAGTGGCATAAATAAAGACGCGGTCTGCATGGTCTCTGGTTGGTGCTGGTCAGACCACACACCACCTTCAGGTCTAGGACCCAGTTCTCTTAGGGCTCCCTCACACCAGTGTTCCGTTGAGGACTCAGGTGGAGGGGGTGGCTAGGGGCAAGGCATGTGAGGGAGGGGCTGTTGGAGGTGTGGCCAGGAGGCCAGGACCTGGGTGCCACATCACACGAAGGCAGGCCGAGGTCTGATCTGGGAAGCTCCGGGTGGCAAAATGCAGCTGGGGAGGCAGTGACCATCTTTCGTGCCGGATCAGAGGAGCTGTCACCAAGGGGTCCCAGGGTGGTGAACAGCTGTCCCAGGAAGTGTCTGCACCCGGCCTGGGTGGCCACAGTGACGCCTGCAGGAGTATCAGGGGCCATCTCTCTCTAAATTCCAGCTTCTCTCTGTGCAGGACGATGCCTCTGACTGCACACATATTTTCTAGTAAAAGTACACTTCATTCACGTCATTTTTAGCATTAGGGAGCTTTGAGGTTGTGACAAGTTTACGAAAATCTTTTTTCATGAACAATCATCAAAACAGCAGGAACAGAAGCAAGGAGGAAAATGGAGACGAAATGTGGTTCTGACAATTTGTCATGAGGCCACTAGGGGGCAGGGGAAGATAGGTATTTGGAGCCACCAAGACCCGCTGCAATCCCAGTCCTTCTTCCCTCACCACAAAATGCCAGAGTTAAAGAGAAAATGTGTAGCACAAACCAAAAATGGCTTTCAAGAGAGAATAGAGAGAATAAGAGGGTGGCTGTCCTCAAAGACATAATGGCTGAGATTTGCGGGGGTTTGTTTGGAGTTAATAGAAGACATGATTCTTCAGATTCAAGGTGTAGGGAATCTGAGCAATATAAATAAAAATAGAAGCACACCGAGACAGGTGAAAATAAGGCTGCAGACCCCCAGGGAGGAAAAAGGGAAATTAAATACCTCTGGATGAAGAAACCAGAGATTTAAAACAAACAAACAACAAACAAACAGGTTTACATGCAAAACAGCAGCCTCATCGACAAAAGCCTTCCCAGTATCAACAAGAGAAAATAGAAGGCAATGCCCATGCTGACAGAAAATAATTTCCGGTGTAGACTTCAGATCTAGCTAAACTGTCACTCAAAAGTGAGGGCAGAATACAGACAGCTTCAACCCAGTAAATAGGAAGCGTTTACCCCTAGCAGACCCTTCCTGGAAGAAATATTTACAAATATATTTCAGAGGGGAGAAAAATAAGTTGAACCTAAAGGGAATGAGTGAGATGCAGGAAGACCTGCGTTCCCTGTCCGCCTTCTCTATCCCGGTCCCTCTCTCTGCTGCCTGTCACCTCCGAGCTGCTCCCAGTTAGGAGGGACCAACCAGGAGGATGCCCACAGACGGCGATGGCGGGAGAACGTGGCAGGTCCTTCCATTCCACCAGCGTCCAACATCGCATGGATCTGTCCTCCTGCGCGTGTTCTGAACGCCTCTGGCTCGGCTCCCCTATCAGCTCACCACTCCTGGGACAGGAGATGGCAGCCAGAGGGGCCACAAAGCTCATCAGGGGGCCCCCTAACTGTACACCGTAGCTCAGGCTGTAGAAGTGGCCACACTTTGTGATCTTGGGAGGGAAGCTCCCAGGTGTCCACTCTCCCCTAGCAATAGTGTCCACCGGTGGAGGTCGTTGCTTGCGTTCTCTCTGACAAAGAATCTAGGGAGAGTAGTTGACTTGGAAGATAATCCTAGGAGATGCTGGCAGGGGGCCTGGGTGGCACCAGGCCAGGTACCACCGTGGGTGACTGAAGCTTAATTCTGTTTGGAAAACTCTGGAGGAGTGTGGGAGACACACCTCAGAGCTATCCCGAGGGACCAGGGAGCCAGGTATTCGTGTATCAACACCTGCCCACCATTGTCGGGAGGCTGCTCAAGTCCCTGGCACCTTGGCCTGCTGTCCAGGTGGCAAAGGGGCTCCAGGTCAAAAGAATGTCCTCAGGCCAGGAAATGAGGTGCTGGCTGTGGACATTTGAGCCTGTCAGTGCTGAGGGCGAAAGACAAAGGTGTGGGCAGGGCTCAGTCAGCACCTGCCATAGCATCTTGATTCAATGCCTTTGGGAAAATGCACTTTTTTTTTTTACAGGTGAAAATAAAAAGACCCCAACAAACTCAAGGCCATGACTGGCTGTCTTCCTCAGAGGTCAAAGGTACTTTAGACCTTCCTGTGGCTCACTGGCATTTTCTAAATGAACCCGCCTCCAGCTCCCAGTTCTCTCGGAAGCCTTGTGAGGGGTTGCGGGCAGCCTAGAGCCTTTCGCTGTCATCAGAGTGACAGAATCGAAGCACACCAGGTGTGTGGTTCTCCCTCCACTGGCCTCGCCGCTGGCCTGGCAGATAGTCCAGCAGGGGGACTTGTGCTTGGAGCACCGTGCAGGGGCAGCCGGCCCTGTGGACGGATGGAGGGACGGGGCGCCCGGGGGACTTGACCTTCTGGCTGACTTGAAATACAAAAGAGGATGCACTTGTGTATTACTGGTTTTTGCCCAGGTTTGAGTCCTATAAAAAGAACTAGAGAGGACTAGAATTAGAAGCACACCTTGGCACTCCTAAAATAAAGTGGGATAAAAAGCTTTCCGGAGCGACAGGAGGACGCCAGGGCAATTTAGCCTTGGCAGAACCCGCGTGGGTGACCTGTCCCATCCCACTGAATACTTTAAGGGCCTCATTCCTTCTCTTCTTTTGTTCATTTCTATGGTCTACAGCTTTATTTTAGGTGCCTGGCATTTTAAACGGTCTCCAGCAGCTTGGACACTCATTATTTGCAGGGGGGTTCAGTTAGATGCCTTATCTGTAAAAGAACAGCGCTCCTTTCCCTTCTCTTTCTTTGCTTTTCTCTTTCTAGGAGCTCTTTGTAATTAGGAAGATTTAGGCCTTTTTTGTCATATGAATTGCAAAAACATTTTTTTTCCATTTGCCATTTTTAAAAACTTAGCATATGGTGCTTGTTTTTTCCTTTCCATGCAAAACGTTTTAAAAATATACGTGTCTTACCTTTCATGCCTCTGGATCTTGAGTCCTAAGTTGGAAAGTGTGGGAACAGGGATGCTGTTGAGGAGAGAGCAGACCGGAGGCCTCCAGGCCTACCCCCAGGTGAGCGCAGCAGCTCCCTGGGCCATGGGGGGCTGGCTGCCTTTTTCTTTGAAGCCTCATTTCATGGGAACTGGGATGCTGGCAGGACCTCACAGAGCCATTCGGAGAGAACAGAGAGCGAGCACAGGGCACAGAGGCAGGAGTCAGGGGAAGCACTGTGCACCCAGGTCTCTGCGTGGCCCCGCCCCCTACACGCCCCGCCCTCCGCACGGCCCCGCCCCTCCAGCCCCTTCCCTCCGCTTGGCCCCGCCCACACGCCCCGCCCCCCGTACAGCCCCGCCCCTCAGGCCCCTCCCTTCTGCTTGGCTCCGCCCATACTCCCGCCCCTCCGCGTGGCCCCGCCCCCAGCTCCTCCCGTCGGGTGGGCGCGGAGAGCGGCTGCCCCCTAAGCGAGAGGAGGTGCGCTCAGCCGGGGGCACCTGGGTCACCCCCCCTGCGTTCAGGCTGCGCTGATGCTGGCGGCCCAGCCGGGATCCTTCGGCATCGCTGTGCCAGGGCGTGCGGGGCGGCGCGGTTCACGTGCACCTTGGCGGTTCTCCCCGCGGACGATGGAACTTTCCAGAGGGGTCCCTGGTGGTAAGAGTTGAGCGGGGCTGAATGCGAGCAGCCGAGCGCCCCTCAGGCAGACCTCTCAGCCCTGCGTCCTTAGCAATGGAAACACCCCACCCCCCCCCCGGCACTTAGGGGGCCAGGTTCTGCTCCAAGCACCTGCCACGTGTCCCCTCACTTACCTCCCCAACCACCGGCCAGGTGGACACTGCTGTCGTCCCTTCTCACGGGTGGGAAAGTGGAGGGACAGAGAGCTCAACACACTTGCCTAAGACCACCCCCCACCCCCCCCACCCCCCCACCCCCCCACCCCCGTCAGTGGCAGAGTGGGGATTTGAACCCAGGGCACCTGCGCCCAGCCAGCGCACAGAGAGGCCTCAGCCCCAGACCCAAGGAAGAGAAAATATGATTTAAAGGGAAACACAGTTACAAAGAAATAGAGGTGGAAGAAACCCTCATGAGCAACGGATGGTTGGAGGGAAGGAGGGGAGGGACGGTTGCTGGGTTCCCGGGATGCTGCCAAGAATGTCACTGCCAACCACTGTGAGGGCCACGGTTTCTCCCGCGGGAGAGCTGGGCACGGGTGCAGGAGCAGGTCCCCGGGGTCCTCGGCTCAGCACCTCAACTTCCTCGCTCTATGACCTGGGGCAAATTAATTTTTATTAATTTATTTTTGATGGTGATAAAACATACATAACATAAAATTTACTTTTTTTTTTCTACTTTAAAGTGTACAGTTCAGGGGCACTAAGGGCATTCACCGTGCTGTGCAACTGTTGTCCGTCTCCAGAACTTTTCCATCATTGCAAACAGAAACTCGGTACCAATCAAACAACAACTCCCCCCCCCCTTGTGTCTTTATGAACTCAACTACTCTCCACGCCCCTGTATACGTGGAATGGGGCCGTCTCTGCACTTCGGTGTCCGGCTAACTTCATTTAGCGTAACGTCTTCAAGGTTCTTCCACGTCGAGCGTGAGTGAGGCTCTCATTTCTTTGTTTCCGGCTCAGTAATGCTCTTTTGTTCGCATGGACCACGTCTTGCTGTCCAGCCACCTGCCGATGGACGTGGGCAGCTGTGAACAGGGCTGCTCTCACTGGTGCTCAAGGACCGGCTGCAGTCCTTCGGAGTCTCCAGGCCCCCCCACAGCGCCCTATCTTAGTTTGCTCAGCTGCCCTAACACGTCGCCACAGACTGGGCAGCTTTAAAAACAGAACTTGATTCTCTCACGGTCCTGGAGGCTGGAGGTCCAAGATCAAGGTGCCCGCACAGTCGGTGCCTTCTGGGGCCTCTCCCCTTGGCTAGCAGGTGGCTGTCTTCTCTCTGTGTCCCCACATGGTCCTCCCTCGTGTCTGTGACCTAATCTGTTCTGATGACACCAGTCAGATTGGATCAGGGTCCACCCTAATCACCTCATTTAACCTAATCACCTCTTTAAAAACCCTATTTCCAAATATAGTCACACTCTGAGGTGCTGCGGGTTAGGACTTCAGATGTGGATTTGGGGCGGGGATACAGTTCAGCCCGTAACAGCGCGGCCAGAGGAGCCCATGTCTCCTCTTTCCTGGGAGTACACGCTTTCGCTCCAAGCCGCAGTCATCTCCTCGACCTCTCCTGTTCAGTGGCTCCTACCGAGTGGGGGAAACTCTCCAGCCACATAGTTAAGTGTAAAAGACAGTGAGTGTCTGCTGGGCCGATGGCCTAAAAGGGCCCACCAAACTACAAAGCTGCGAAATTCTGTATTTCAAACTATTTCCAGAGAATACAAGTTATGAGATGATGTGGGAGGGGGTAATGGGGTAGGGTCAAGAGATGGATACTGGAAACAGAAACAGATCCTCAGTCTGGGATTCTGCTCCTTCTGAAGCCAAAGGCCCTCACCTTGATCCTGCAGACAAAGCTGTTGCCTCCTGCGAGAGTGACATGCCTCCTCTACACGGATCGCGTGGGCGTGGGCCACAAAGCACAGTTTCTTCCCCTCCTGGAAGCATAAATTAAGTCTGTTTTGCACTCATCTGCTCGCCAGGTCTTGGCAGCCTTCTCTGGACCTTGGGGCTCTTTGAGTACTTACAGTCTTTGTTCAAATAAGCAGCCTCCCAATGGCTGGCCCAGATGTGAGGCCCACATCTGGAAACTATCCCTGGTCTTGGCCCAGGCGTTCAGGCTCAGGAGATGTGTGTGCGTCAGGTATAGCCACACCCCGCCTGGCCATCCCCACACAAGGCCCCGTGCGGGGCACAGGTCTTGGGGGCTGGTGGCCGGGTTAGGAGGCAGTGTGTTGGTGAAATCCTAACGGGCCACCTGCCAACAGCGGCAGGTCTGTGCCCTATCCCGTCCACCTTCCTTAGGTTTCTCAGCAGGGTCCCCATGCCAGGCCTGCCTCAAGCAGCCAGCACACAGCCAGGCATCTCACTGTGTCTTGCTGATGCCCCCACTGTGGCTTGGCCCACAGGTGGAAACGGTCATCCAAGCCTGCGACTTGGTCTCCCCGTTTGGAGATTTGTACTTGAGACTCACTGAGGGTGGATTATTTCTACATCATCAAGTGCTTAATTCAGAGGGGGCTCCTATTCTTAAAGAAAACCCTGGGCTACAGCTAAAAATACAGAACAACCCCTTTGGACCAGTGGCAGCTACCCGAGGAAGGCAGTGCTCTGACTGCCATCCCTAAGGAGCAGTGAGTGCCACTGAGTGGCCTGTGTGCAGGAAGGGAGGTGGCATTTCTGGTAGAACCAGAGTTTGAGCAAATGCTTGAACCGGGCTCTTGTGTCGAGCATCCGGCCCCTAGGGACAGATTTGAGGTCTGACAGATCCTATGAGCCAAGAAGGATCCTCACTGATGTGCTTACTTGGCTTGACTATTGTTTGTTTGTTTGTTTTCTAATTCCTTGAATGCTTTTAAAAAATTTCTTGAGTGGATCAGAGGGAACACTTTGTAACCTCTATAGATGTCTATCCGAGATGCTGTACACCTGAAACTAATACAAAAAAGTGTTGAATGCAAACTATATTGAAAAAAATAAAACTAAAAAGAAATTTGAGTGGAAAAAATTTTAAATACAAATAAAAGAAATATTATTTCTCGAAACTCAGTTTCAGAGATAAGCACTGTTCACGCTTTGGTTTATATATTGCTAACCCTTTTCTCATGTGTCGCATGTGTAAGTCCTCTCTAAAACAGCGGAGGCCACCATTCTTCAATGCTATCCTGCTTTTCATCCAATATCTCGTAATATTTCCACGTTGCAAATACACATGCACATCAGTGGCCTTCACAGGAGCGTGCAAGTGACATTTAAAGGCAAGGGACCAGAAAGTTAGGTGTCCTACAACGTTTAGTCCAGCTCAAATTTTGAATGTCCTGATGGATATTCATGAAAGTGGAAAAAAACCACAAACCTGTTTAGAATGATTTCAGCCCAAAACCTAACTCGGTTTTACATATAAACACAAAGCTTTTTGGCTTGGTTTTAGTATACGCTGAGTTTTATAACAATGCAACTAATGAGTTTTATTTTATTTACACTCTACTATGAATTGTCAACTCAGCCATTTGGAAAATCTCATCAGCCGCGGCACAGCCACTCGCAGCCACCTGGCTGGGCCTGTACTGGAGCCTCCGCATTCACAGCGACGGCACACACATGGCAACGCGTTTGTCCGCCTTCCTTCCCAAACGCCAGAGACAGAAAGTGTCCGCAGACGTTCAGTGGGACACTGTCTCACTTGTATTGAGTCCCATTTTACTCAGATTCAAGCACCTGGCTTCTTCAGTATGCCTTCAAGTGTAGCTGTGTCTACAAGTTTGCAAATTGAATCTTACCTGTCAGCTCTGTACGCCTCTCCTAAGCCCTGCTCTCCACCTCCGGGCTGGGACCCTCCAAGTTACAGCTTCCAGATTCCTTCCCCTCCGCCTTCCCTGAGGGTCTGCAAGGGGAGGCCCTGGGGAGGTTGGAAGAGGTCAGGGAGACGCCATTTCCCGCTGGCTTGGGGTTGTGTGGTGTGTATGGTGTGAGGTGTGCACAGTGTGAGGTGTGCACAGTGTGTGGTTTGTGCAGTGTGAGGTGTGCACAGTGTGTGGTTTGTGCAGTGTGAGGTGTGCACAGTGTGTGGTATGCACACTGTGTGGTGTATACAGTGTGAGGTGTGCACAGTGTGGTGTGCACAGTGTGTGGTGTGTACAGTGGGAGGTGTGCACAGTGTGAAGTGTGCACAGTGTGTGGTGTGCACAGTGTGAAGTGTGAGTGGAGGCATCTGCAGAAGCCTGGCCACTAGAGGCCGTTGATTCTCTGGTTCCAAGGAGTCCCTGCCGTCCTGTACGTGCCCTTCAGCCCTTCCCAGACCCTTTTAACCCAGTCCTGAGACTAATTTGCCTTTGTGTGAAACACTTAGAGTGGCTTGTTTCCCTGAGTGAGCAGGAATGGATTTTAAAATGCTTAAAATTGTGTTCTGTTAGACCTGTTTATATAGTCATGGAATTATATCCTTTTAAAAATGTACGCATTTGGAGGGTCAAAAGGTGCAAACTTTTGGTTATAAAATATATGTCATGAGGATGTAATGTACAGCACGGGGACTGCAGTTAATCACACAGCAAGTTCTCACCTGGGGTCATCGACAGGGTCATGGATTTGGTGAAACCGCGCACAATGAAGCCAGGTTTCCTGTAGGCCAATTGACACAAAGGAGGAAAGCGCCTGCGGCAGCTCATCAGTAACAGCCTGTGGTGCTGAGGGAATGTACGCAGTGAAGGGAGCAGGTCTTAAAAGTTCTCATCACGAGAAAGAAAATTTTTTGTAGCTGTGTGGTGACAGATGTTAACTAGACTTATTGTAGTGATCACCCGCAATATATACAAATATTGAATCATTACGTTGTATACCTGAAACTAATTTAATGTTATGTGTCAATGATACCTCAATTTTAAAAATTACACACTTGGATAGATATATTACCTATAAATTTAACTTTGGGATAAAAGGGGGTAGTGCAAAATATTTATCACTATAAAAAAGTGGTGTTGGGCGTGATAGAGTTGAAACTCATCTATGTCACTGTGGTAGTGACCTCATCTTTCCCACATCCCCTATTGTTTGACATTGAGAATTATTTCAAGCTTTTCATGATGACAATGCCCCTTGGATGAATATCCTGGTACTTGTTTCTAGTGCATTTAAAAACCTCGAAGGGCAACCTCTTCTAATAAAAGTTGTTTTACTGTCTCATCTCCTTCCTGGATGTGAGTTTTCATGAAGAAAGACCAACAGAAATTGCACCTGCAGAATGCGCCAGGGTGCGGGAGGCAGCGGGTGCTGTGGGCGGGGGTGGGCACGGGTCAGGGGGAGCAGGACGGCCACGCACACAACATGTGCTGTTTAAAAGAGATACTTCTTCAACCTAAAAATAAAGGAAGATTGAAAGTCAAAGGATGGAAAAAATCATATACTAAGGAAATACTAACTAAAAGAAAAATCAAGTAGTAATACTAACATTAGCCTAAGTAAACTTTCAGATCAAAAGCATTACTAAAGATAAAGATCATGACTTAGTGAGTGATATAAAGTCTAATTTTCCAGAAATGTAAAATGGTTCTAAATTTGAATACAACTAATAATAGAACCTCAAACATACATGAGACGAAAACTGACAGCTCTACAGGAGAAACTGACAAATTCACCACGTCCCTGGGAAATTTTAATGTACCTGTTTCAAAAGATTGGTATTATACAGACCATAATCTTTAATCACAATTTAAATTAGAAGTAAAAAAGATAACTCAAAACTCCCATGCATTTGGAAACATATATAAAACATTTAAAATTTATTCACATATTAAAAACAAAATCACAATCAAAATGAGAAAACATTCAAAACTAAACAGTAATTAAAAATTATGTAACAAAATTTCTCAGAGGCAGCTAAAGTGGTACTTAGAGAACAATTTTAGTTTTAAATGTTTATATTAGAAAAAAAGAAAATCTAAAACTTAATAAACTAAAGCGCCAACTTAAGAATTAGAAAATAAATAACAGCATAAGCCCCAAGAAAGAAGAAAAATAATAAAAGTAAAAGCAGAGTCCTGGCTGGCAAGGCTCAATGGTTAGAGCGTTGGCCCGTGGACGGAAGGGTAGTGGGTTCAATTCCCAGGCAAGGCCATGTACCTGGGTTGCTGGCGTGGTCCCTGGCCCTAGTCGGGGTGTGTTCGGGTGGCAACCAATCAATGTGTCTCTCACATTAATGTTTCTCTCTCTCCCTCCCCCTCCCTCCCTCCCACTCTCTAAACGAAAAAAAATTAATGGAAAAAATATCCTCAGGTGAAGATTAACAACAACAAAGTAAAAGCAGAAATGAATGAAACAAAATACATATTAAAGAGGGTCAACAAAGCCAAAGGTTTTTTGTTGTTTTTTTTAAAAAAAAGTCTTTATTGATTTCAGAGGGAAGAAGGAAGAGGGCAGGGAGAGAGAGAGAAACATCAATGATGAGAGTCATTGATTGGCTGCCTCCTGTGCTCCCCCTACTGGGGATCGAGCTCGCAACCCGGGCATGTGCCCTGACCGGGAATCGAATCCTGACCTCTTGGTTCATAGGTCAACACTCAACAGTGCGTGGTCATGTTGCCAATCGGTGACTTTGGATAAGTTCATTCCTTCTTTCATAAAATGTTTGAATTAGCTGATCTCAAAGATTCCATAAAGCACTGATTCTCACACGTTAATAGGGATTTCATTGCAATGCAGATCCTGACTCAGTGGGTGTGGGTGGCACCTGAGAATCTGCATTTCTAACAAGAGCCTCCCCACCAAGGGCTGGTCCCAATTTGAGTCGCAAGGCCTTTCGGCATTGTCATCCTACACGGTGGCGTCACTGTCTTTTTAGACAGCCTACCCTGCGCCCTGAGCTGCTTTTTTTCAGCACTCACTCCCGAACTTCCCAGTCCTTCCTGTGCCACCCAGATATAGTGAAGCTAAGGCTCAGCCCAGTCAAAACCTGAAACAACCCTAAAAGAAGCGGGAAATGAAACCACAAAACAGGCCCGATATGCTCTAATTTCACTACAAGTTGCAACTAAAAGGACATCATTTCTAAAAGAGGACACCCACAATTAAGCTCCCTTTTTTCTGTTTTTGGTTTTGTTCTGTTTCGATGAGCCAATTTCCTCTATATTATGGGAAATGGGTGAAAAGTGCTATGTAGGCAAAACGCGTGCCAATAATTTACCGAATAATGACATACAATTGCATAACACACCCACTGACAATAAACACTGTAAAAATTTCTCTTTTAACTATGTAAGTGGAACTTCTGTTTGTCTTCCTGCAACGTTTCAGAGCTTATCTTGATTACCCCAGTATCCTTCACGGTTGAATAAAAAGTCAGTCTGATGTGCGATGTGGGAGAAAAAAGCCTCCTCTGTGCGTAATGCCTTCTAAAGCCTGAACTTGAACTTCGAATTCCCTGCGTGTGAGTCAGGGAGAAACTGACTAAGTCATTTTGCTTGAGTACACAAAATGAGAATTTTTTTTCTTTTTTACTTACAGTTTCTAACAATAATAACGACGGTCAGCTTTCATATTTAAGCTCAAGGCGGGAGGGGAAACAATATTTACGCACATATGTGTACAACCTGGCAAATGTTCGTCATCCATCCCCAGATACCTGAAACCAAAGTAGAAACATAAATAAATTAAAAAAATAAAGCAGGCTGTTCCGGGTATCCTAGAAAGTGCGTAAGTTTTTTACTATAGTGTGACAGTCACTGGTGTGATTGCCACCCTGGGCATCCCTCTTCTCGTTGCGGCTGGCACTGTCCTCGGTGTCCTCTCTCCAGCCTCGGGCCAGGGCTGAGTGACCTCCTTGGACGCAGGTCAGAACTATCACTGGAACGTTCAAGCAATGGGCCTACGGGCTTGCTGTCACTCACGCCGTCTTCAGCTCAGTTCTAATTAGCTCTGGAGAGATGAAGGTGTACCCCAAGACAGAGGGAGAGCCAGGATCCTGAAGGAGCAATGCTCCCCAGGAAAGTGATGAAGAGAAGTATCAGAAAGACAGAAGAGCAGAGGGCTGACCTGGAGCAGGAAGGCGGAGCGTCCAGGGAGAGAAGGTGCTGGAAAAAAGGGGGACTCCCTAGGATATCTGAGATGGCAGTCACTAGGGCAAGCTGCATGGCAGAACTGATGGGGCGTTTTAAACAGAATAAGTCCTATTCACAGTCATACTTACATGACTTAATTTAAACTAGTGATCCATCATAACGGGTAATAGATACCATCGAAAACAGATAAATCAGGAACTATCCAGACAATCACACTGCACAGTGGTGTGAGGGCTGTTGCTGGAAGCAATAGCTCAGAGTTCAAAGTGGTTGCCTCCAGCTATTAACTAGAGTGTAGGGGAGGGGCAAGGAGGGGTTGAGGACTGCTGTGGTCTATTAACCAGGCTTTGAGCACTGTTTGATTTCTAACTCTATATATCTATGACTTTGATGAGAAATTTAAACTAAACGAAAACCGCTACAGTGAGGCAAGTGCTACAGGGTGGAATGGAGTGGAAGACGCTCTAAGTCTTGAGTGACGTGTCGGAGGGAAGCCTTCCCGGGAGAGGCAGGTCACACGGGCGTGAGGCCAGACTTGAACCCGCCTGTTTCACTCGTCTGCCATCCTCCACACCCTGTCCTAAGTTCTGGGACGGTAGCAGTGAATAAAGAGACCCGAGAGTTCATGCCGGTGGCAGTGAGCCACTTACACTCATGTGTTCTCATATATCCCACGTAGCACATTAAATGATGCTGTATTGGCATGGCCAACCGATCCTGGGGAAAGAGTGAATGAATGAATGAATGAATGATGTAACCTGTAGAATCCACAGCCACATGAACAGACAAGTAGTCGTGAGAATAAAGAGCATTTTTAAATTTTGATTTAAAGTGTAAAGTAATTTCTTTTCTCATCAAATGGCAACAAGTTTAGAGAAAATTTAGAAATCCAACATCCCAGACAGAAGGGTCCTGGATCTTCTCTTAGCTCAGTAACTGCATAGCCTTGGTTTTCAATTTAATTCTCAATATTACAAAAGCTTCATTTGTAAAATGGGACCAGGGATGATACCTCAGCATTGTCATAGGAACCAATGGAGCTCTGTAAACTGTAGAACTCTGTAAACACCCTAATTACTTTATCCTTGGGATTATGAGTAGACTTTGCCTCTTACTTTCAAAATGAATGATGGAAACTTAAAACCTTGGAATTCATGGGATCCATCTTCTCACTTGATATAAGTGGAAACTGAGGCCCAGAGTGGGGCAGGGGGCTGCTCGAGGCCACACAGCCAGGCCGCGCCTTGTTGAGTCGGGCACCCGCGTTTCCTGCGTCTGGCGTTCCTTCCTGTGGGACAGCCTCATTGTCCCGTGTGGGTTCTGAGATTTCAATTCAGAATCTTTTGGGAGCCAGTAATTTAAAAGTGAAATTCTGTCACTGAAAAGTGAAAAAAACAAGTAATCAAGCATGAAAGAATTCAAGATTTTGCATATCAGAAAGTCCTAAGGCCCTCATGAGCAAGGGTAGCTCTTGAGTTCAGCAGACTCTTCTGTCTTATTTTAAGTGATGTATCCATCCCTTATTTCTTAAGAGCAGAGCTGACAGCTCCTGTGACTGCTTTATGAATTATTATGCTATGGTAAGCCTGCTGCTCTGGTTTCTGGAGACTGTGCAGGAATGTGTGTGTATAATACCACACTGTGTTCTGGAAGGACTCAGGAAGAAGCTATAGAAAGGGGATTACATTTTATGAAGGCTCTGGAAATCCCACTCAAAGCCATGAGTGAATTTATATTTTAGTAGAAAATATAGCTCTTACTCATTAAGTACTTCTAGGCCAGGCAGGCATTGCGCTAAAAATCTTATGCAAGTAGCTCACTCGATCCCTTCAACAACCATTTTTAAAAAGAGAAAGCTAAGGCTCATGAAGGTTAACTGATCTTCTCAAGCCAGAGAGTAAATAAGTCAGTCTCAAGGGTGAGATTTAAATCAGAGCAACGTAGTTCCAAGGTCCGCGTGTTTATCCTTAGACCACGTGGCACAGAAGAAGGGTTGTTGCTGACGCGCACGACTTAGACCTTGATAACGGAGCTGGAAGAATGCTAAGGGTGTAGAGATATTGATGGTTCAAAATACACTAAGGGCTGAGAAATTGCGGGGCAGACATGATTCTACTTAAGAAGGTGTTGGTTATATTTTACTTCCAATTAGATGGCATCATACGTCTTTAAGAGAAAATCCTCTGCTAACAAGGAAAATATATATTAATCAAAGTCTTGGGGTAAGGATGGAGAAGGGCCCGACAGGCTCTCCTTTCTCCATGGAGAACCTGGCCACGGCTGCCGCCTGCCATGGGGACAGTGCAGGGAAATGTGCAAAACATCCAGAGACTTAGAATCCCACCAGGATTAGGAAGGGTGGTTCCAGTCTCCACCGGCCCCCTCTAAAACCACTCGACCGAAACACACAATCTGAAAAAACACAAAACACACAGTCTAAGTGTGTCTGCTGACCTTAGAGCCTTTAAGGTGAGCTTGCCAGAGTCCCACCCCTCCCCAATGTTTCTCTGTATTTTAATTTTATATTTACACAGTTATAATACAATTTTATATACTATGTGATATGTAACATGTTCTATATAAGTCACATATGCTATTTCTATTATCTTGTATTTAGTTTCTTATGTAGATATATGGGAGGCTCTTAGGGACCACAGCAACCTGCTTGCAGAGGGTCCAGTTGGGATGGACAGAGCCCATGAGCCCAGGTAACCTGTTCTTGGGGTGTCGAAACAAAGGGTATTGAAACAAAGGGCATCACCAGAGGCCCACCCTGGGTGACTTAAGAACCTGGATCCTTTATTCAAGTCATTTAAACAAATGATCTCGTGCTCACAAGAGCCGGCCACTGTGCCAGTGTCTCAGAGTGGATCCGACGGAAAGAAGGTCCCCGAGCGCTTTCCATGTCATCCAACATGTCACCTTCGACCTGCCTGGCTGGTGAGGTCCGCGCCGCGCCGGTTGCAGGTGGCAGCCGAGACTGTGGTGCTGGCGTCTCAAGCTGGGATCTGCCAAACTCCAAGGGTCAGAAGATGCAACGGGGGCCCGCAGGTTTTCTACAGTGGGTATGTTTAAAATTCCCTATTTTCATTTTGTTGCTAACTTAAAAAAAATCTTAATGGAAGTGAATTCAGGGTCATTTGATAAGCACTTTAAAACTGAATCCACTGGGATCTGCTAAAGGAGGGTTCTCGCCAGGTGAGGCCTGTCGACACCACCCAGCGGCATCACCCGTGCTGACTGTCCACAGAGGTGTCACAGGAGTTACCCAGAGAAAAGGGGAGGCACTCAGTGAGTCGCTCTGTGGCCCCTAGGAATATGGGCACGTAGAATGAAAACAAAATAGTGGGCCCCAAAACACTGCCAAACAAGAGCAACGATTTAGCTGTAGCAAGCAACCTGAGCAGCTGCATTAACTAAAATTTTAATTATGCTGGTTTTTCGGTTTATTTTTAATTTGTCATTTTTTAAAATAACTCAATGTATAAGGACTGTGAGCATAAACAGTGAAATACGGAGTTTCCTATTTGTAAGTAAAATAACCATAGAAATAATTGAAGCCAACAGTAGGGATCCGCACGACATTTTCTCTGTAACAGGAGCCCCAGAGTAGCTCAAGCTTAAACACACCCAGGTAGCGGGAAAGGGGCATTTCCTCAACCACGTGGCCCAGGAGGCTGTGGCTCGTTAACAGAAGCGCAGGGAAGGAGAGAGAAAAGTTGTCCTGCGTGATATCAATGAGCCTGAGTCTCCTGGGGCAGTGATTGCAAAATGTTCCGTGGTAACTTATGTAATAATGAAAACAAAACAGAGCTAGATACCCCCTCACACATTTTTTAGTTGACATTGAAATGTTTTGCTCTAAGTCATGATAGTCGCAAAAGATATATGTTCCAGTGTGCTGAAAATACTGGCATTTATTTCCAAGACAAACTGGTACAGGATTCTTTGAAATATATATAATGAGGTTGAAATACCATAGGAGTTGAAAAGGTCCATTGTTCACTTGGAAAGGATGGGAACCACTCTTGTTTACCTCTCGGAACGTTTGGATCATTCCTTTCTCTTCCTGAACACACACATCCATTCAGCGTTTTATCTGTGTGTTTCAAAGCGGTAGCTATCACCCTCTCGTGCCTCCTGCCACAGTTTTCTGCATAGAAATTTAAAAAAAAAAATTTTTGGCTTATGAACAACAGAAATTTATTTCTCACAGATATAAATTTTAAACTGTTGAAATCTTCAGTGACCATAAGACACTAAGCATTCCTTTCTTTGACGGGGGGTGGGGGTTGAGTTATTGCTACAATTATTATTAGTTCGCAACTGATCAAAACAACATAAATATATTTCAGATGTGGATATATAGTGATTGCACGCAGAAGTAAAATGGGATTGGCACTCCCTCTCTCAAAGGGGTGGGTTGGTGCGAGGTGAGCGTTCCTGATTGCTGCGGGACACGGGCTCTGCTCTGGTCTCTTCCCGGCCTCATTCATATGCATGTAAGTTCTACACGCAGGTTCCCAGAAATAAATAGCAGGCATTTGTTACAGGAACGGCACTCAGTTCTTTGAACTCCTTCCAAGGGATATTTCGAAAATCACATACTAATCCATCTTCAAAAGTTATTTTTATTAATCTATCAGCTGACTAATCAACTAAGTCCTTCAATTATATTAAAAGCCAAAAAAAAAAGGGAAACCATCGGCTTTACAAAAAGATTTGTTATTCAGGCATCAGAGTCATTCTTTAGTTTCTTAATTTGGGGAAAATATAACCAAACAAACTCTCCTAAGATTTAGTAAATTATAATCAAGTGTATATATCTATCCCTTAGGCATTTTATTCCACATAATATTGACAGAAGGGTTTAGGAAATTCTAAATACTGTTTATTTCAATATGCCTTCACCAATAGAATATTTTAGATAACATGCTTTTACCTTAGCCTTGGACCATGTGGTTCAATGGTTAGAGCACTGGCCCTCGAACTCAAGGGTCACAGGTTTGATTCCTGGTCAAGGGCACTGGGTTGCAAGTTCGACCCCCAGCCCGGATCAGGGTGTGCGGATGTGTCTCTCTCACATCGATGTTTCTCTTCTCTCTCTCTCTGCCCCTCCCTCCCTTCCACACTTTCTAAAAATCAGTGGAAAAAATATCCTCAGATGAGTATTAACAAAAAAATAAATAAATAAAAATGCTTTTACCTTATCAAGGGCTTTACATCTATTTTATCCAAGACATCAGAGCAGCCATTTAGCACATCTAACTTATGGAAAAAGTCTGTGATCTAAATGAATTGACAAAGTCAGTCCTCAAACTTGTCCAATCAATTGGCCAAATTTGACCTAGGCTTTCAGTTGGAAAGAATCCGCCTTCTTTTTTCAGTTCAAATGCGTTAAGATATGTCTCAACATCTCAGTTCAAGGAGAGCAGCGGGAGGAAGCCTAGAGCCCTGCCCCCGCTGCCCAAGTTTCCCTCCTGAAGCCGGAGCTCTGCCAGGAGTTCGAGAATAAAGGAGAGAGATGTTTAAAATCGTCTGCACAGCTAACTAGGACAGCAACCCCAGCTCTGAAGCTGTGTTCCCCCTTAACAGAAATATGTGGCGACAGCTCATGCCTGTCTGATTGCCCTTGGCTTGGCACTCCCGTTTTCACATCCTGGGCACCCTCAGAAGCACGCTTTCCTTCTGTAAATTACAGGGGGCGAGGAGTGCCAGGCAGATCAGTGCCAGGAAGCTTCTAGAGGAAGTTGGGGACCTGGGAATACATCTGTGTTTACTGAGCTCTGACATGTCTGGTGCTGTAGGGATTTCCGGGGAAGGTAGGAAGAGTTGGGTGAACAGAGGTATATTCCCAGACCCCCAACTTTTGGGGGAGTATTTTGATATCCATCTGCCTTGACAGTTCCTAACACCACCCAGAGGGTTAGATGGCGGCCCTTCTGTCATCCTACCCTGCTTCTGGATGAGACCCAGAGGCTCAGACCCTCTCCCCAGGCCCACCCGCTGGCCCTGCATCCCCTCCACCCACATGTCAGGGCTGGGACCAGTCAGGTCGGTGTAGGTGACTTAGAATGCATTGAGGGCTGCCAGTTGGGGCCAAAATGATTTAAAACATGCTTCTGATTCTAGAAGACAATGAATCTTCTGAAATAGTACTGCAAATTTTGTTCAGCCTAAAAAAAGATGAAAATAATTACTGGTCCAGGTTCTAATTCAAATTGTGGGGAAAGACTCTTTGCTAGATTCACAGTCAGTGGTTTTGTAACTAGACACAAAAACTCAGCAATTGAGAAAAGGGAGCCCCAATGAAGTAACATTGGGAAGCCTTTGCTCAGCCCACTTCCAGCGGTCTTTAAAAACAGAAACAAGGAGGCAACTGACCCACAACGCACCCACCTCTCCTAGAGCGAAGGTGAGGGAGCTTCCCCTAGGAGGGCTTTGCTGGAGGTTTATTTCCGAGGCAGTAAGAAGGCCCAGGCATTGTCCAGGCGACAGCGAAGGCCGTCAGGTGGTCCTGCCGTGCTCGGACCATGGGGATGTGGGGAGGCAGGGGGGCCCGTAGGAGGCAGGAGAAAAGTATGTGCTTGTCAAGTTTCCGTGTCTCATCGCTTCTGGAATAGGTGGAAATCACAGCTCAGTGCCTTCACCATGGGAACACCTGGGACAGAAGTACTCTATGCATATTAAGAGGACTATTTATAGTTTTCTACAAATGTTAGGGAAGGCAATTATGTAAAGTACTACTGTATTATTAGGTATCTGAAAAATCCCAGGCTTGCGATCACTATTTGCAAAGCTCTAGAAGCAATTCAGATTTCCTTGGCTCTGCTCACACGGAGTAGAAAAGTCCTGGTCTGTTCGCAGCAATGCCACCAGACTCCAGCTCACATCTCTGCGGACACCAATGAATGACGCCACCTGGCATGTCCACCCTACTGAAGTCTTGCTGGTGCTGGTCCCACACTCCTGCCGAGCCAGAGGGAAATATAAAGCCAAGTCACTTCTGAGATCGTTTGGAAAATCCCCGAGCACATAAGCGTGGGCTTGTATGAGAAGCCGTGTGCCCCCAGGAAGAAGCCAGCAACAGGGCTTGATGGTCACACACTGCCTGATGCTGAAGACCTGTGGGGGGCTGTCAGAAACTTCCTGACTCCCCGCTTCTGAACTTCCTAAACACTGGCAGCATTTCCATTATGTGAGAGTGTCATCCTGGGCCTCAAAGCACATCTATGTGGTTGTTACAGCCTGTGAGCCAGGGACGACAATATTAAAGACAACGACATTCGTGAGAAGCCACAAAGGTTTGGCTTTTTCATTGCTTGCTGGCATTTGGACAGACTCTTGTTGTAGCATCTTCTCATGTGTCCCAAGAATTGATGGGAGGGCCGGAGGGAAGTCAGGCAGGAGGTCTGAGCCTGGGCTCCAGTGGGACTGCATTGCCTTTAACGCTCAGTCTCTTTGTAGTACCTGGAGACGCGGGGTTCTGGGGCTGGCAGGTGCCTGGACCTCTGTCTCACCTGGGAAATTTTCAGGCACATGAATGGTAAGTCTAGAATTATCCCATCTTATGTTACAGTAGTGAGATCTGGTTTAAAAGAATAGCTTACAATGCAACTGTAAATTACATTTAGTTCTTCCTGAGCTAGACTATCTATGTGTGTATGTATGTTAGGAAAGAAGAAATTAAATTCCAAAGTAAAATAGTAGAGCCGTGAGAAGAAAAATAAGCATAGGAGAAAGGTAAGGTTGTCTAAATCCTGTTGATTTAATAATGAAATAGAAAAATGTAGGTGGGGAAGGATTACAGGGCTTTCAGGGGATCGGTCATCAGAATGGCAATGAAACCCCTGGCTTCCGTGGCTGCAGGAGGAAACTAGAAACTGGACAGTCGAGAGTGCAGCCCGGAGCCGGCTTACAATGCAGCTACCCAAGCATGTGATTCAATTTCACCTTGAACCACCCAGTCCTCTCCTGTATATTAGGTTCCACTGCCTGGCATTGTTTGTGGAATTCTTGTCTTGGTCCATGAAAGAAGAGCAAAATTGCAAAGGCCAAAAGTAATCCCATTTTAAATAAACTGAAGCCACCAATTCTCAAATGGGCCTTCTTCATTTCAATGCACAATTTTATAAATATGTGACCATTAGCCTTCCCAATTCAATTTCTCTATTTTCGCAGTTGAGGGTTAAGCGGCCAGTCAGGTATTATTCTTTTTGCAGATCAGAAATATGATTTAAAACATTTAAAATACAGCCACATCCTAAATGCAAGTCAGACGCCTTAGAGAAACAGTGTCTGATGTTCACAACTTCATAATGAACCTGAGCGCCCGGGTTCTAGTCTGACCCTTTGGGAAACTGACAAATAAGCCCGGATGATTGTGGGGGTCAAACCCTGCTGATCCGGTGCCCAGACAGAGGGTGCCCTTCAAGGGTGTCTCCTCACTGTTCCCATGAATGGATAACGCCTCCTCATGCCGGGAACACAAGTCCCGACTGTCCACCTCCCAAACCTGGAGCCTGGACGCTCCCCTTTTGGGCACATAAACAGGGAGTGACAAGAAAATAGAGAAGCTTGTTGATGGCCACGTCGTGAAGGGGTCTCCCAATGAAAAGACCACTCCCCAGGAAAAAGTCACCCCAAAGGTCCCACTGAAGAGTAAATTATTGCTTTAGTGTATTAAATCGTACCCTAGAGACCTAAAGGAATTACAGAAAACGGCCTGATTTACAAAGTGATTTACACACGGGGGTGTCGTCTGTCTCAGTAAATCTGAAGTCTGCACAACAAGCTACTCCTGAGATAAAACAAAACAAGACGATTTCAATTATGTAGTTATTTCTCTCCACTCCATTCAGAGGATAAACACGGGCCTCTTTAATTCATTCTGTCGCATGAGGACCATTTCCTCATGTGGTATAAGAAAACAGAGGAAACGCAGTTAAAAAAAAAAAAGATCAATCTCTCTTCTCCCTTCCCCTCCCCTCCCCGCCCTGCTCCTCTTTCCCCCTCTCCCTGGCCACGGTCCTGAGACTCTCAGACCTGTGGGTTCTCAGACACTGCAGGGAGATAGACAAAGGATGGGAAGCTCCTTTGGCCACAAGTGACAGGCCCAAGTATGTCCGGCTTTCTACATGACCGGTCAGTGTTTCCCTTTCCCTGCCTGTCCTTTGGTTCTGCAACTTGATTCACCATTGAAAGCAGAATCTCAAGTTCAAGGAGTAGGACAGTTTATCACCTTGAAAATGGAAATGACAGCTGAAAACAGGTTTTAAATAAGGTCTGTCTTCTGTGACACTGAGTTCACCAAACTCTTTTTAAATGTAATATTTATTGAGGGCATTTCCCAAAAGAGCATTTGCTAAAGTTGCTGCTGCCAGGAGCTGGAAATATAGTCACTTAAAAGCAGTTTTATTTATACACCTGAGAATTATCTATGTAACTATTATTGATGGAATGTCCAGCCCATTTTCCTATCAGCAGAGCATCTCCCCAAAATGAGAAGGGTCATTCAGAGGCCTTGGGGGCTGGAATACCCATGAAGTGTGCCATGACTGGTCTGTGTTTAGGAAAAGAGGCTGAGAGGCTGGACATGGCTGCCTGAACAGAGAACATCCCCTCTATCTGGTCAATCATAATAAACTCCTATCAAATCCCAAATCATAAGACACACACTCAAACCTGTTCAGGCAATTACTGCTCTTCCTGAAAATCATGGTGTGTGTTTTTAAGTCTGAAATTTCAGCAAGGAAAGGATGCTAGCCATTTCAAAGTATATATTTTAATATGTTTTTATTGATTTCAGAGAGAGGAAGGGAGAAGGAGAGAGAGAGAGAGAGAGAGAAACATCAACGATGAGAGAGTCATTGATCGGCTGCCTCCTGCACGCCCCCTACTGGGGATCAAGCCCTCAACCCGGGCATGTGTTCTGACGGGGAATCAAACCTCCATCTCCTGGATCCTAGGTTGATGCTCAACCTCTGAGCCACACCAGTTGGGCTCAAAATATATTTTAAAAATCTCCTTTCCATGCCTTGCCGGTGTGGCTCAGTGGTTGAGTGTTGACCTATGAACCAGGAGAACACGGTTCGATTCCTGGTCAGGGGACATGCCCGGGTTGGGGGCTCGATCTCCAGTAGGGGGTGTGCAGGAGGCAGCCAGTCAATGATTCTCTCTCATCACTGATGTTTCTATCTCTCTCCATCTCCCTTCCTCTCTCTGAAATCATATATATTTTTTTAAATCTCCTTTCTTCCCCCATTTCCAATTCTTCTTAATACAAAGATGAAACCCCAGCAAGACTGAGATGATGAAGCAGGAGACCCCAGTCTCTGTCCCCACACAAATATAAGTTAGACAGCTACCCACAATGACAGGTCTGGGGAGCTCAGGGATCCACTTCAGAAACTTCAGCAACACAACACTTGAGAAAAACCGCGCAAAATGGAAAGGAAGAAAGTGTCATTGTGCTTGTGTCATCTGTCCCTGGGCCGGCCATGCTCTGTGCTGGGAGGAAACTCCCTACTAGAAAGGGTCCCCTTGCTGGGACAGGAGAGTGAGTGAGGGGCCGGCTTCCCCAGCAGTTCAAGGAACCGCACACATGGAAACCAGCAAAGCTGACATGCAGACAGTGAGGATCAAGTGACCCACAGCTTTTGTCACTGAAGAAACTGAGTGTGCACAGCTGTGGAGGACCCTCTGTAGATGTCACCCACTTGGGTCTCACAAGTATTCGCATTTGCAGACACCAGACACCTGAATCGCTCCCTGTTCCCCTCCCAGCCTGCCCCTGCCTGAGCTCGGGATCTGCACCAGCAGCCAGCCCGGGCCTCTGCGGCTGCATCAGTGCAAGACACCAACCTCTACCCCAACGGCTGCCTCCCCCATGGTGTGCCCGCTTGGGTCCAGCCCCTCCAACTGTGCACCAGCCCCCACCGTCCCGGCCCCATCTCTGGTCCCCACTGCCCTGTACGCACCGTGGGAAGACCCGGGAGCCACAGGAGGGCATCAGAGTCCCCACAGCTGCTTGGGGTCCAGATCTGGCCCTGTCTCCTGTCACTGGCCTGCACCACTGTACCCACCAGCAGCTAGCCCCTCCATCTGTGCACTCGCATGCCCCTGGCCCAACCCCCGTCGGTGGCACCCGCTGTCATGCACCTGTGGGAAGACCCTGCAGCCACAGGTGTACATGCCAACAGCCAGCGTCCCTGCAACTGCTGATGGCCAGCTCAGGCCCTGTGACCTATCACTGGTCTGCATGACTTGACCCTCCAGAGATGTACCTGCACCTTGCTGGCCTCACTGCCATCATCAGCCTCCACTGCTGTGCACACACCTGTGGCAGCCACCCGAGGGCACGCAGACAGCCAGGGCCCTCAATGCTGCCAGTGAGCCCACAGATGGCCCTGGCCCTGGCTCCCACCACTACGTGTGTGTCTGTAACTGGCCCCTGCCAGTGCACAGACACCCACAGCTGGACCCTGCAACGAAGTGTGTGCACACCATCGACTCTGGTCACCGCAGCTGCCAGCCCTGGTCCCTAACCACTGGACCTGGAGGTGCTGCTGAGGACCCCCTGCCTGAGGGTGCTGGGGTTAGCAGGGGGCCTAGCATATAGTTGGTGCTTAATAGGCAGGTATTTGACACAGATTATATCAACTTGCCCAGGGAGGTGACTCAAGGGCCATAACACAGCCCTGGGGATGCTATCAAGAAGGGTGCCCCAGCGTGGAATTTATGGTCCCCAGGTGCCCCTAGAGGCTCTCACGTGCTCCTCTGACCACCTGGCACATCAGGTAAATGGCTTCTCAGGGGCAGTCAGGTTGTAACAGGGCTCTTGACTCGGATGGAGCACAAAACCAGAGTTTTCTGCAGCTCAGCCAACAGGAAAGATCTGAAAAGCCATTTCCAGGCCCAGAAATAACGCCATGCAGAAGGTTCAAACTGGGGTGATCAACAAGTCCATCTCAAGCCCCAGGGCTATACCAGGTGACCTGCCTTGCTCTGGGGATGCCAAGGTAAGTAAAACTCTGTGCCAGCCCGCAGCCAGTTTTGGGGCGGAGGCCGACTGTTACTCAGCTGGCAGGAGTGATGTTTGTTAATGTGATTTCCCAAATCTGAGCAGCCTGGGCGAGGTGACCAGTGACCATTCCGGGAAGGACAGAGGCCACATTTGCAACCCCACCACTTCCTGTCCTTAGCAACCTGTCTCTGTTTGGAACTCAGCTTAAACACTCAGAGCCTATGAGGCTTGGGTTTTCCTGTTTGCAAGGTGCTGTTGGGCTTGGTGTTGGTCTTTATAGAAGAAATTCCAGAGTCTCTAAAAGAACCAATATTAGTGCACAGGCCCCTGAGACACCCCTGCACAGCAATGGAGAAGCTCGTCCTTTATGGTGGATTAAGTCACAAAGCTGCTGTTCATGAAGACTGTAAGACACAGCGGGCTTTCATCGCACACAGAGGCAATCAGAACCTATAGGTTTGTTCTCTGTGCGGTTTGTTAACTTTATTTTATTTTTTTTAAATAAAGTGGATACAGAGTGATTAAACTTTGCATTGGAACAGCCTAACATTCCCTGCTTTCTGATGGGATGCAATGAGTTGTACGGCATTCTGGCCCATTGTCATCATCAGACGATCTAGGATGCGGGAGAGTGTCATGATGCCTGAAACTTACTTTCATCTGGTTCAGCGAACGCATCTTATATGAAATAGAAAGAATATGCTGTCCAGTGACGCGGCAAAGCAGGGTACAGGTTTCCTATAGCACAGAGTGTGTCCTAAGGAATTCACCTGGGCTGGGCTCTCACCTTTGGTCCTGGCGGTAGAGATAAAGAATGCTTGATGGTTTCATTCATACCTGGGAGTGAATTTAGTGCCGCAACGCTAACGAACCTGCTCAGCGACTTTGGGTGCCAGAAGTGAATGAGCCCTCCTTGGAAATGAGAATTCTACTTGCGGCTTTAAGGACAAATATGCTGCTCCGTCTTGTGATTCCTCCGTCTAAACCGAGAGTCGGTCCTGTTTCAGAGGATGAAGAACACAGGTGAAGGCTGGTCAAGGTCAAGACCAATGTATGAATGTTTGACAATGGCCCCTGGCTGCTGTGACTACTTCTATTTGAAAAATATAAAGCATCCTTTTACTATTTCGAGGGTGGATTCAGAGCAGGAGAAAACAAATTACGTCCAAGAATGGCTCTCCATTTCTCTTATGTGCCAGGCAAGTTTTGGATGCCGGAGCCCAGGTCATCTTTCAGGCCCTGTTTAATGAAAACAGTCTATAATCCAGTGGACTCTCGAATGTCCTCCTTTAGAATCTGGTGCTTAAAGGTCTCTCATCTGATTTCCACACCAGGGCCTAAGCCCCTCCTATGGGTTGACCAGCCCCTCCTCTTCCCTGAGTGACACTATCAATTTCTTCAAATTCAAAATGTTGACTTTTCTTGCCCTTTGCCCTTTGACTCTAGGCTCCTTAACTTACTCCCTTTTAACTTCAAATTCTCCTTCATTACACCTGAGCCTTCCAAGGGGGGAGATCATGATTCCGAACAGTATTGGGCCCAAAATAGGTGATTAGTGCATTAAGTTGGCTGAAAAACAAGACTGCTGGGGAAGCAGAGTAAATAGATGGGGAAGGAAAGAGAGGAAATTTATCAATGATAAGGGAGCCGGAGAGCGAGATCTAGGAGGTGCTTTGATACACCGAGATGTTAATTAGCGCCTAGGGTACCGTGACTTTGCCTCACCCTGTTCCATGGGAGCCAGCGTGGGGGTGGGAAGGTGGGGTCTCCTGCAAGGCAGCCCCCTCCCAAGCTTGCACTCTCCAGGAGGGCTTTGTGCTGGAAGAGAGAAACACAAGTAGGTGCTATGAGGGAAAGAAGAGAGGTACCCCTGGTTTGGGAAGGGCAGAGGCTGCCGGGCTGCCAGGTCGTGGAATATACTGGTCAGGGCTCCTCACTGCGAGTGCAGCTCCCATGGCTCACACACATGGGGGCCAGCTCCAGGCAGGGCGGGGGCTAAGAAGGCCTTGGTCTCTTTAGATCTCTCTTGTGGCTCGGTTGCCCACCAAGGTGGCTTCATTCTTAGTCAGATGCTCTCCACATAGGATGGCCCCCTAGGAATGGAGTCTACAGCGGGCCAAGAGGAAGCCCAGCAGACAGAACTTCCCAGACAGGAATCCCAGGCACTGACCTTCATTGCTTCGGATGGGCTTCAAACTTGGGTCAGGAGCTCACATATTCGGGTGGGGCTGGTGCTTTCCAAAAAAGAAATGGAAGTGCTGTTGCTGGAAGAAGGGGAAATATATTGGAGGGGCAAAACTATCAGATACCCTCTTCCATAGTCAAGGACTTGATCTGCCCCTGAGCAGAATGGGGGCGGGGGCAGCCTACACGGACTTAGGCCACTGTGAGTCCCCACCTGGGACCTTGCCAAAAATGCCTGACTCACCTAGAACACCACTTCCCCGAAGGTCCAGTGCGAGTGTTAACACGAAATGATGTTTTACAGTTGTTAAAGATAATCTCACTCACCCAGCTGCTGGCTGACAGGTATTTCTTCTTAAAATATTTATTGTTGCTCTTCCTTAACTAATTTTAGTTTTTCACCATTTTTTTTTTTTTTTGGTAGAGCATTTTCCTGTTTTTAGAGTGTTTTCATGAACTTCAGTTCCCCAGAGCTCTGCAGCATCTCTCCTTCAAGGAGGGTGGTTGGAGGTTGTCAGAGGCAAGGTGAGCCACGGAACAGGTCACATGACTGACACTCTGGGATGAAGACCCAAGCCTGCGTGGACCTTGACCTTGGTCACAGTCTTCTGTTCTCCTTGGATATGAACTTGCTGATATTTTTCATGCTGAATTGTGTTTAGCAGCCCACATCAAGGGCACTGGTGCCATGTTGTAAAATGGTAATGGCTCGAGTTGATAAGACCAGCCATAATTTATTGGTGCTTTAACCTCTCTGTTGCTGGGGCAACCAGTATCCTGAATTCAGACTCGGGCTATTTTAGTTAAGTTAAAAAATTTATTACCTTACCACCACTCAGCCCATGGCTTTGCTCATGTCCTACTCTTATGAGTCATGCTGACCCCTAAGAGTCGCCTCTAACTCTAAATTAACTAAGACCTGTGGCTTGGGTGCATGTGACCAGCCGGGACACATACATCGGGACTCATACGCCCAGAGCGGCCTGCTCACCTTGCTGAGGACTCTGAAGAGAATGGACCTGGGGGCTCCACGTTGATCTTTCAGGGAGCCTGCCCTTTATTGTGGGATCCAAATTCACTGCCGAACAGGGCAGTTCAGTTCACAATAACCAGGCCGGCCCACGGTTAATTTGGTGACATGGAAGGGTGGCCAGTGGGAAGGGTTAGGAAAGGAAACCAGCACACAAACCAACCCGCCTCCTAAAGCCGTCCTGGCGTAGGTTTTGGCTTCGCCCCGTTCCTCACTGCTTGTGGGAACACCAAATCCTTTTGCTCTCTCGTCTTCTTGGTTAGCTGGCCCTGGTCTGCCGTCACCACTTGCATCACTCTAATCGGAGCTCCTGGGGCCCCTTGGCTGGACAACTGTGCTAACTTCCGATCATCCTGCTTCATCCTGGTGCGTCTTTCATTTCACCGACATGGGGACACTGCACAGCTCATAGTCCCATGGAAGGCAGAGATGGGCAAGCAAATAGCTGCAATGCATTTATTAGAGCGTAAGTTCCAGGGACAGGGGCCAAGCTGGTTGTATTCTTTGTGCCTAGTAGTTGTTGAATAAGTAAATGAGCACTATTTGAGAGTTATAACTAAACACATGTTCCAAGAACTAGGAAATTCTTCAGAAGTCAGGGTCTGACGAGCCGGCAAGGAAAGGGGCTGGCTTACCCTGGCCACGTGGAAGGCAGGGGGACTCTCCAGGAGGCAGCCGTGTGCCTGCAGGCTCGCCTCCTCCAAGGCCTCTCCCGGCTGCTCCAGGCCTCAGGGACTCTCCTCCTCTGAACTGGGCACCTCATATTCCTAATGGCATTGTGCTTTTATATGGATGTGTCATGTGTCCCTAATTCGACTACAGGGTCTTTGAGAGACTACAATTTATTTTAGACCGGATGTTCATAACTATAGCCACTTTTTAATAGGACATATTCTACTTTGGGAACACTTTTCTGTACATTTTATTTACTCATGAGCCATAAGGGATGCTCCCCTTCGAACTAGCTTCTCTGGGATCTATAATTGTTAATTTATAAACTTTTAATTACTTGCTCAAGTCTGGGACAGGATCAGAAAGAAATTTCAAAGGGCCAAGTGTAACTATCAGTTGCGATTCAATCAGAAATGCACATGAAGTATCTTTGGGTAAATCAAAGGAAAACCATAATTTGATTTACCCAACACTTTGATTTCAAAACTACATTGGCCCTATTAAAAAACAAGTTTAGCCCTGGCCAGTGTGGCTCAGCTGGTTGGGCGTCCTCCCATGCACCGAAAAGTTGCTGGTTTGATTCCCAATCAGGGCACATGTCCCGGGTTGCAGGCTCCATCCCCAGTAGGGGGCACGCAGGAGGGAGCAGATTGATGTCACATTCTCACATCAATGTTTCTCTCTTCTCCCTTCTTCTATCTCTAAAAATCAATACATTATTATTTTTTTTTAAATTTTTAATAGGTTTAAATACTAGTGAATATATTACTTAGTTTAGCAATACTACACCACAGAGATCTCAAGTCTGTACGTCTAGCAATCGACTTCAAGTAGCTGGCACCGAAACCACTTTTGAGAATGTAACTGTCAGAGGGCTTTGTTCTAAGCATTTGTGGGTGCTCACATTTTTTAACAGTTCTAAAAGAATTTGCTTTGGTTTGATTCTGGAATGTAATTAATTAAAGACTCATATCATTTCAACATGTGATGCTGGAAATCCAATTTAAAGGGATTTAAAAAATTAGTCAGAACTCGAAAGATAAGGTTTGAATCTTAAACCTTAAATAGCCGTCATGTATCCATTTATAGCGATGGGATTTTCTGTTTTTCCCTCTCTTCCTGCACCTCGGCTTAAGTCAAGTAGATCATAGCACAAATGCAACAGTGGCATCCTGTGGCTTGGCCTGTGAATGACAAGTGTGTGTCACAGCCGTGGCCCGGGGAGGCTGGGAGTCAAGGCTACACAGAGACACAGAATCATTGTGGAGAATGTGGCAACGCCAGCAGAAAATACAACCATTTGTTATATTTTTAAGACCTGAAATCATTACCAATGAATCCTCATGGTTTTCTACCTTTAATGAAATGCGTGTATCATTTAAAATTGAATTGCACATAAAGCTGCAGAAATTAATTTTTGTGGAATCCAGTATGGAGTTTCCCTACGTATTTTTATACAGAGACCATGCCATTGTTTCTCTCACAATGATATTACAACATCCTATAATGTATGGATTAAATGGTGAGTTTTGTCTTTCTCACATTTTATAAAAGAGGAGAGAAATGAGGGAAACATTTTAAAAACTGTAATTCTTACGGAAGTGTGGGAAATGGAGTAGAAGAATCCATAGCAAACTAACAACTGCCAACCTTTTATCTTTTTAAAAAAAATTAATCCTTCCCCCGAGGATATGTTTTTATTGATTTTGAGAAAGAGAGAGAGAAATATCAATGTGAGAGAGGAACATCAATTGGTTGCCTCCCGTATGTGCCCCAATTGGGGATCAAACCCGTAACCAAGGTATGTGCCCTGGCCGGGAATCGAACCTGCAGCCTTCTGCTGTATGGGACAGCGATCCAACCAATGAACCACCCACCCAGGGCCAACTGTTTATCTTTTTATTCCCAGAAATAAACTGCAACTAAATCTTTGGTGCTCTTTGCTTGTCACCCTCAGTGGCCTTTCTCTCTGCCCTTGAAGGACATTACTGTCACAGCTTACTGTGCAAGCTTTCAGCTTTTTAACTTTTTTTTTTTTTTTTTGCATTTCTAATATCTTCATAAATAACATAGTATTGCTTTATCTTAAACATTTTATATAGAATTATGCTATTCATATTCAATTAATTTTTGCACTCAAGAGGCAGTTGAACTCTCATAAATGCTAATCTTGAGTGAAAAAATGTATAGAGTAAGAATACCATAGTTCTGCCCTGGTCGGTGTTCTCAGTGGTTAGAGCGTCAGCCTATGGACTGAAGGGTCAAGGTTAGATTCTGGTCAAGGGCATGTACCTGGGTTGCGGGCTTGGTCCCCGGCCCCAGCTGGGGCACTTGTGGGAGGCAACCAATTGATGTGTCTCTCTCACATCAATGTTTCTTTCTTTCTGCCTCTCCCCTTCCCTTCCACTCTCTCTTAAAGAAAAAAAAAAAATGGAAAAAATATCCTCATGTAGGATTAAAAAACACACATCATAATTCTATTTATGCAATTTATAAAATAAGAAAAAATACATATGAAGGCATTTGGATTTCCTTTCTATCAGGGTGCATCCATTCTTGTGTTTATTTATTTGTTTACTGATTCATGTTCTTTCTCTATTAAATATAAATTCCCTGATAAAACAAATATGTATTTATCAATTTCTTTGTTATAGGTCCTGCAAATATCTAAAACCCCCCAAAATTCTGCAGGGATTTTGTTTGGAATTTAGTTAAATTTATAGATAATTTAGGCAGAATTGACACCTTTATGCTTTTGAATCTCCTTACCCATTTTTCAGATCTTCTTTTAGGTTCTTTAGTAAAATTTTATAATTTTTTTTCCATAAAGCTCCTAAACATTTTACGTGATGTGTATTTCTTACGGGCTTTACAGTTTGTGCTGCTATTGTGAATTGGCTAATTTTTTTCAATTTTATTTCCTAAACTATTGTTGCTGACATATAAGCAAAGATTATATTGTTGATGCCTCTGCATTTTCTATGCCTAGAAATATTTTTTCATTTCCTTTCCAAACCTCACACATTCTTGCCTTTTCTTCCTTCCTTTCTTTTCAGTGCATTTGCTAGTGTTTCCTGTGTAATGTTGAATTGTGGCCACAATAGCTGCCTCCTTGCCTTGTTCTTGCTTTGAATGGGAATATTCCAGAAGGAAGCGATATGACGGCTCGAGGTAGGTTTTTGGTAAAAATCCTTCATTTGATTAAGGCAGTTCTCTTCTATTTCTACTTTTTCCTAAGAGTTTTTCTTTGAGATAAGTGAATGTTGAATTTATAGAATAAGATGTGTTATTCTGTTTTTCTGATGTTCCCACAGTCCTGGGATAAGCCATAATTGGTAATGATCATTTAAAAAACATATATACTGCCTGGATTTAATTTGCTAATATTTGTTTAGGATTTCTCACCTACATTTATAAGTGCGATTACGCTGTATTTTTCTCTCTCTCGCACAGTCCTTGTTTCATGCTTGTGCCAAGCTTGTAAATTAAGAGGCCTGCTGTCGTTTTCTACCGTCTGTAAGTATATAGACGATAGAGATGATCTTTTCCTTGAAGGTTTGGTACAATTCACTGCTAAAATCTTCTAAGACTAACGTCTCTTTTGAGAGGTGTTGACATTTGATTGTCAAATCAATTTTTTATTGCTAAAATTGTTTTTTTTCGGTTTTTCTGTATCTTCAGTCAGTTTCAGAAAGTTAGAATTTTTTCTATAAAAGGAGGAATTTCATTTATATTTCCAAATTTACTGACATAAAATCACGCAGCAAGCAGCTCCCTAACAATTTTTTTCATTTCTATTGCATCTGGGATACAGCGTACTCTTCTGTTGCTAATGTACTTCATTTTGATTGCTGAATAATATTCTGTTGTATGGATAGCGAAATTTATTCATTCAGTTGATGGATACTTGAGCTGTTTCCATTTTTGGCTAGTATGAGCAATGCTGCTATGAACATGAGTGTACAGGTTTTTATAGACATATGTTTTCATTTTGGGGGGCATGTCCTGCGGGGTGTAGCTTCTACCTAAACACTAAAACGGGAGGAAATTGTTACGCACTAGCAACATGCAGGGAAATACTGGCGGAGGTGTCAGTTGCTTTCTGCAGCTGGGCATAAGATGGAGGTTGGTTGAATAACTACCCAAACTACCCCACACTTCCCTTGCCTCTTACCACCACCTCAGTTGGTTGAGAATCTTTGCTTGATCAGGTGGCCCAAACTTTTAGTCTTGAGGAGTGTGAATCCTTGGTGACCCTGTCCACATGGAGCTGAGGCGGTTCTTTGTAACTTTGACCATGGGGCAAGCAGTACAGACACCCTACGGGGTAAGCCCCAGCTTCCAGGAACACTGTCCTGGCTCCTGATAGTGCCAACCCTTCAGCCTTCACTGCAACCTCCCTTTTTCCTTACTCCCTTCATGGCCTCAGGACATTGGAATGCCAGGTAGCAGTTTTTTTAAAAGCATATGTTTGTATTGATTTCAGAGAGAGGAAGGGAGAGGGAGAGGGAGGGGGAGAAGGAGGGGAAGGGAGAGGGAAACGTGAATGTGACATGAGAAACATCAATCCGCTGCCTCCTACACACCCACTACTGGGGCTTGATCCCGAAACCCAGGCATGTGCCCTGGCCGGGAATCAAACCAATGACCTCCTGGTGCATGAGATGATGCTCAGCCAACTGAGCCCCCCCGGCTGGGCCCAGGTAGCAGTTTTAATTTCAGTTCAGGGCAACTGGTGATGGGTTCACTGGTGGAAAACCAAGGGAATCCACAGCTATGAGGATTGTTACCTCCATGTGTGATGGTGTTGGGGAAAAATGGGCATATGCAGAGTAGAGCTACAGCTCTTTCTAGCATCAAATGGTCTCTAACAGTTCCACTCCTATGTATATACCTCAACGAACTGAAAATAGGTGTTTAGATAAATACACACATACACACGTGTATGTAGCTGCACTATTCACAATAGTCAAAAGGTGGAAACAGCCCAAATTTCCATCAAAGGGTGAATGGGTGAATAAATGTGATGTGGACATATAATGGAATATTATTCAGCTATAAAAAGTATTGATACATGTTGCAATGCAGATGACCCTTAAACATATTATGTTAAGTGAAAGAAACCAGACACAAAAGGTCATTTATTGTATGCCATTGACATGACATCCAGAACAGGTAAATCCAAAGAAACAGAAAGCAGATTTGTGGTTGCCAGGGGCAGGGGAGAGGAAGGATTAAAGAGCAACTCCTTAATGGATATGGGTTTCTTTCGGGGGTAATGAAAATGGTGTGCAAATAGACAGAGGTGGTTGCACCACATTGTGAATGTACTAAATGCCACTGAATTGTTCACTAAAATGGTTTATTTTGTGTTATGTGAATGTCACTTCAATAAAAACAAACAGAACCCTCTAGGGTCTTCCATTCATTCATTGCACAGCAATTCAGAGACAGCTCGACTTAGCACTCCTCTTTGATGTCATATATGTTACAGAACCCCCTTCGAGAGAGCTATGTTTTCAGTGAGAAAACATACAGGAAATCATTTTTTCTTGTAAGTCTGGAGCCCTGTGAGACATCTATACCTGTGCAGAATCACTTCACGTAATGAGTGACTTAAAGCAAAAGTAACAACCTAAATTTTGGATGCTTACAATTGGTCCATTGGAAGAGATTAAGCCCCGTAGGTGGGAGCAGCCCCCCAGGAGAGCACAGGTGCCCTTTCCTTTATGAGACCCCCTTAAGGACCATAATACAGACCAATTAGGTAGAGGCAGAGCCAGACGTGCCTCAATTTGTCAGGAGCCTTACCCTGTTTCCCCACATGGTTGGGGTCTGGTCAAATCCCATACACAGTTTGGCCCGGCACATTTTTCTCAGTATTTACATCCCAAGGGGAGTTTTAAGGGACATTTAATCCTCATGTTTCTGGTTCATTTTCCCTTAACTCATCAAAACCAGGTTCTGAAAGATTGCTTTGATCTCTAGCAGGACTTGTTCACGAGAGACATGAGGCCATTACGCTCGGAACAGAAAGCTGTTCTCTGCCAAGAGTTCGGGACTTCACAGCATGACGTCCGAGCTTCATTCGAGGCTCCCGACCTCTGAGACCCAACTGGGGCCTGAACGTGGCTCGGGGAGGCCTCCCGCCCTGCAGCCTAATAAAGCCCATTAATTAACTGTCAGACCAGCTGGGTAACAAGTGAACTTTTAGTGGCCATGCCATTTTCTTGGTTCCAGGCCAGAAACGATAGGTATAAAACTTACACCATTAGCGAGACATTTCAGAGGGAAATTGGTATTTGCATAATGAAGGGCTGCCTTCCAAATAACATGTGCATTGCAAGACACATATTTTTTAAGAATTAAAATGTCAATCAATCTGTTCACAGCAGCTTTCTTTGGGTTCCTCGAGGCTCCATATGCTCTTGAGAGTGAGCTACTACGAGGCACATGTCGGATTCTCTGCTCTATTGCTCTAATGCTTGTGTAATTCAGTGTCCAAGGTATGAGCGTGGGGAATAAGCATATTATCAAATTATGACCAAAATTCCTGCTTAAATGGACTTGCCCTATCTTCTGGTGAGATAAAGTTGTCAAAGGTGCTAGACTGAGGTCGTAGTTTAAGGTCTTCACTTTGTCAGGAATAGAAACTGAGTCATGACAGTTTGAAAAAAACAAAAGAGGAATTTGTGGAAAGCTATGGAGGCACGTGGCCCGTTAAAGAATGAGCTGGTGTGAGCCTTGGGATGGGCAGGAGCCGGCGGCGGGCAGCGAGGGGCCTTGGTGGCCGCAGCGCCCAGTGTTCCATGTTCAGACCCAACTGAGAGTGAGAGGCAGAAAGGTCATGGAGGGTGGGGTGTGGGAGAGGATTCTGTGAAATGCGCAGAGGACAGGCTGGCTGATCCCAGCGATCGTGCCCCCAAAGGAGGTAGTTCAGCACTGAAATGACCAGAAAAATCTGAGAATCTGAGCTGAAAGCGTCCTTTGATGTCACCCCTGCTCCTTTCGCCTCGACCCTGGGGCGTTTGGCGCCTGTCTGAACACTTCCCATGACGGGACACTTCCTGCTGAAGGGCAACGTATCCCATCCCTGGGCCACATGAAATAGAAAAAGGTCTTATGTGGAAGTGAAACGTGACTTCCAGTCTTTGGTTCACTCTCTAGACTTCAAGCACACAGAGCAAGTCTCGCACAACATACACACGACAACCCTTTATACGCTGAAAACAAATCAGTACCCCGCCCTCCTAGGGGTTTCTCCTGTTCTAGCTAAGGGTAGTTAACGGCTCCAAATAGTTTTCACATAATGGGATTTTTTACCCTGTTATTTAGTCTCAAATGGTCCCCTAGGATGGACTGTATACTCCAGATGTGAGCTTCTGGACAGTAAGCGCCCAGTGCCGTGGCTTTGGATTGAATCCGCAGCCCCATGTTGGCTCAGATTGTGCCTTGGGCCGTGCCTGAACTGTTGCTGAATCGGGTCTCCCCCAAGACTCTTGTGCCTTTGATTCTTTCAGCATAAATGCCGATGGTATAGGGTTCAAGTCAAAAAAGGAACAAGTAGTCATTGTTTAGATTATTTGGATTTTTTTACCCTGCCTTCCATTATATTAACTGTCTTCCCACCACCAACTGGTAGGCACGGATTCTATCCTTTACACCAAGTCATTGATTTTTTTAAAAAAACAGCGTTGCACTGACCAGGGCCAAATCCAGAGCCTTTTGATCAGGTCTAGAAATATCCCCACAAATGGGCACTGGACTGTAGTCTTTAAGTGCAGTTCTTCAGCCAACTGTGAATCAGCCCAAAAGCGGGGGTCTTCGGAATGTGTCTCCTGGAGGAACAGTTTCTCTAAATATTGAGAAGATTTACTTCTAAAAAATGTTCTCAGAGTCTCTATTATTGTGCCCAGTGAATCGTTAAGAACGTGGAGTCCTCCGTCCTGAGTGTCTGTGTGAGGAATTCCATACAGCACTCTTGGGAAGCACTGCTGGCCTCCTTTTATTATCACGCAGCGGGCAGGTCTCCTGGCATTTCTCCTGAGATTCAAATGAGAGGCTTGATGGAGGGCTCCACGCCAACCAAGATGCACTCTGCCCACAGCGTGCCTCTGCTCTTGTCACCTGTTAGCTCTGCCAGTGAGGAAACAAGGAGAGAGAGTTAAGAGCTGAGCCGAAGGGGTGGAGAGTAGGGAAGGTGCATGTTGTCCAGGAGGCTTCAGAGACGTGACAGCCCAGATCCTGAAGTGGCCAAAGCATTCGGTAGAGGAGAGACAAAGCTAGAAGCAAAGGCTGAGCCAGTTTACCAGCTAAGATCCAGGAGAGCCCAAGCACTGAGGTCAGGACAGTTAGCCGGTGTCCTGAGCGGTGGCAGCTGGGTCTTGAGTCAGAGTCCTGTGGCACCTGGCTTCTTCCTTTGGGGTCAAGATCCTGCCAAGGAGACAGTGGTCCTGTTCCCGACAGCGGAGAGTTAAGAGACTGTTTCTTTCTCTGCTACTTCTAATACCCGGCTGCCTGCCCAGCAGGGCCTAGCCTTTTTGTGTTCTTCTAGATGAGGGATGGAAACATAAACTCCTTTCGTTGTCTTTTGGGAAATCCCACAAGCCTTGATTTCTTCGGGGCTCTAACCTTCCTGACCTTCCTCCTCCTTTCCTTTCCTAGTCATCCTTGGTTCTTTGTCACACTTTTCATCTTTAATATATTTCTACAGTTTAGTCTTTCTCAAGTTCTATAGGCTCATTAGCACCGACATCTGCTCCTGGACCGTTTCGACGTAGTTAAATAGCATTATCCTAAAGCTGGATTTATTTGTAGAGTTGATGTGTTCCTGAGAATATGAATTTCGGTGAATAGAATTATATTTTTAACACCCATGGGGAGCTTGAAATTTACAGATGCTTCCAATGGATCTTGTTCTGTAAAGTTGAAGAATGCTTTTGTAAGTCACATAATCTCTAACTTGCCAATTTTGTAAGTCTGTAAATTTCATTTTCTTAAGTCATGGTTAATCTAAATCAATAAACACTGCGTTTTAAAATTCATCAAGTAGCAAAGGATCTGGTCAGTTGACCAGAACTAATTGATGTGATTTCATGACCGTGTTCAGCTTTGCAGTATGATTTAAGGTTCACACTTAGTAAATTAAATGAGATCATTTTATAACTACTCACAGCACTGGGCTGACTCCACGTGTGACGTGCGCGATGAAATAATGAATCCACGCTGGCCCAGGTAGCACCTTCCGTTGTCGCCCTTCATGTCACTTATTCACTCACCAAACATTACTGAGTGCCTAGAATATTCTGGAAACTTGGAATAAAAATGCCCCTGGTTTAATTCACATTAGACAATTACGAAGAGTGATCCACTGCCAGGCATCCAACCCTAAATCCCTACAAATGTGTTAATTACTAATTAGATTGGGGATTGATACATTCCAAGGAAGGGAGCGTTCTGGGACCTTTCCAGATGTTGGAACACACCCAGAGGCTCTTTCCTTGGATGTGGAAGGGCCAAAGATCAGTGGTGAGACCATGGGAAAGTGACAAGCTGAAGTCCAATCCTGGCCATGTCTCAGTAGCCAGGGGCAGAGTAAAAGGGAGAACAGGTAAGGTTTCTATTAGAATCTGCTCCCATTGCGCCTGACACTACCCTAAGTGCTTTGCTTGCATTGATTCATCTAGCCCTTCCAGCACCCCCGTGATGTAGGTTCTATTATCATTCCTATTTTATAAATGAGGCCGCTGAAGCACAGAGAGGCTAAGTGTCCTATTCAAGGTTGCACAGCCTGTAAATGGCAGGGCTTCGGTCTATCCATGCAGTCCGACCCGGGAGCCCATGCCTTGGTGGTCACAGGACTCGAGTGAGGTGGCAGCTGGTGGAGGCCTTCGGCTCCGTGACGCTGCCCAAGTGAAGATACTGCGATTAGTGCTGCAGACCGCCGGCACCAGACATCAGCCTCTCACCCACGCAGATGCTCTTGATTTACCCTGCAATAACGTAATCCCATGATTTATACACTTCCTCTCCTGTCGGAACAAGTACACAGCAACCTAGTTCTGCCGTGTTATGAAACAGAGATTTTAAAAATCCAAATGACCTGTGGAGAAATTAGCCTTTACCCCGGGACGAGGGGTTCAGAGGGAACTCCAGGCCCCTGCTCAGAATTCTCCCCACTCCCACCGTTCGCTGACTGTCTCCCACACCCCTGTCCCTGGCGTCTGGATAACGAATTAGAGATGGGTATTGATGGATAGCATTCGAGACAAGACCTGTAAAAAGTGATTCATTAACCTAGGCAACCTTTTATAGCAAAAAATATCAAAGCCGGGGGTTATCTTTCCCAAACACAGGTGTCTTCTTTCCCTAACCATGTGTCTTCTCTGCGGGAAACATGAACGGCCCCTCTTCACCCCAGGTGAGTCCCCGGCGCTGAGCTCCAGGCCCTCCAAGCCTTGACCCCTGTGCACTGCCCCCCAGCAGGCCCTGCGAGGCCTGCATTCCAGAAAGCTCCCCATACTCTCTTGCCTCGCCCCCCTTAGCTGCCCCGGTTCCTGCTCAGATGTGCTCGTGGGGGAAACCTCTCCCAGACAGAGCGCAGCTGGAGAGCAGCAGGCCCACACAGGCCTCGGCCTGGAAACTCCCCTGATCCGGAACATTAGGAGCAGGTCGGAGGGGCCCAGAGGAAACGAGGAGGCTTCCTGAGGCCTTGGCCTTGGGGGTATCTGGAGGAAGAGCCAGCCCCCCATTGTTACTCTGGGTAGGGGGGCCTCTGTGGAGTGGCGTCACGAGGTTGTCTCCAAACCCTGCTGAGTGGGGGAGGAAACCCCAGGTCCTCACTTGTTCTAGAGCCAATTCTGCAGAAACAGCTGGGATGGGACTGGAGAGGCAGGGGCCCCACAAACCCAAAACGGTAGGGAACCTGCTGGCACCTTGGAGGAACAGCCCCCCCGCAGACATTTCTGGACTCCTGGTGTGGCCACCCACGCGGAGAGCCCACTGAACCATCCTTAGGAACACAGGAGATGACAGTGAATTGAAGAACACGGGCGATGGGGGTGGATGTCCTCCCTGGGGCGCCCTCTCGGTGAGTCCTTCTCTTTCATTCGCCCAGCGGGGGGTTGGGTCCAGGTGGGGAGGGCGGAGGGCTGCTCCAGGTCCAGGGAGCAGGCGGCCACATGTGGGACCTTGCTGTCTTCCCTCCCCAGACTGGCTCTTCTCCCAGTCCCTCCTGATCGGGTTCTACTTCCTTTCGGGTCCACCTCAGGCTCCATCTCCTGCGTGAAGCATTTTTTCCTCGGGCTTCCAGCCCTTCCCCACTCTACCCCCACCTTCCCTAAATGTCTACAGCCCCAAGTTCCCTGTGGCATAGAGTTAAGTGCTTAAAGAAATTGTGTGTGGGCTTTCCCCACCCTCTTTTGACTACACTGGAAACTACTTGAGCCATAAGGGTTATATCACGGACTTTGTTTTGTTCTCAACAATGATTAGCACAGTCAGTGCCCACACATATCTGTGCTTGGAAAAAAACAATGCAAAGGGATTCTCTCCCTCCCTCCCTCCCTCTCTCTCCGCCTCTCTCCCTCCCTACTCTCCCTCTCCCTCTTTCCCTTTCCCTCCCTCCCTCTTTTTCTCTCTCTCTCCCTCTGTCTCCCTCTCTCTCTCTCTCTCTCCCCCTCTCCCTCTCTCCCACATCTCAGCAGGAGGAGCGCTGACCCAGCTGGCCCGCAGTGAGCCCTTTCTGCGGCGTGTCCAGGAAAGCCCCATCGGGGGACTCGCTTTGCAGGACAGCAGCAGTTTGCAGATGGAGAGCAAAATCAGGCTGCGGGCTTTGGGAGGAAGCAAAATTATCATTTGCATTTCTCTGCGGAGTGAGAACTCTGTAATTTAGGATTTGCCTAATTGCTGTTTAGGGTTCCCAGGGACGGTTTCTCCTCAGGCAGTCCTGTGTGGGTTGGAGAGGTGCACCGGGAAAGAAGCGCCATCCAGCTGCGGCTGGGAGGCGAGATGACTCCGATAGGGAGCTTGGCTGTGTTTCTGGAGCCCTGACTGGTGCAGAGGTTGGAGACCGGGGAGCGGCACCGTCAGGGTTGCGAGCACATGTTTGCAGGCAGCATCTTTGGTCTGTGGCTGCTCCAGTTTCAGCTCAGAGCAGCTGGTAGCCAGAAGCGAGGGGACCCCGAGGCAGGCACACCCCTGTTCTCTCTGCAGCTGGGTTCTCCTTGCGTATGCGTGGGAGGCTGCCGCCTTGCCGTTTCTCATTCATGCTGCAGACGTTTTGGAAAGTTACCTACGGCCTTGGAAAATTATGTTTGAGTGTCCCTATGTGGTTGTGAGAATGACAGGTGGCTCCCTTGAGAACCCAGGAAGGAGTCGGGGGCTGCAGGCTCTCCTTCCCTGGGATCCCCACACAGATTCAACCCAAACCTGTATTGTCTCCCTCCGTCTGAGTTTGGGGGTGTCACCAGCAATCAATTTCTTTTTTTTTTTTTTTAAAAGAAGGGCACATCAAAAGAACAGAAGTTGTGGTCATTTTTATCAATCATGGGCAAAACACCTTGGCAAATGTAAAACAAATGCACTTTCCGTTCAGCTTTTTACAACTGGCAGCTCTTTGTGGTTGTAGTTAAGGCCACAGATGTAAAAGCCACAGGGAGCAGTGTTTCCAGGTGGGGCAGGAACCGAGCTAAGAACACGATGTTCTCCAACTGTCCTATCTCCAGGGCCATCGCTGGATTCAGACCCCTTCACATCCGGGCAAGCCTTCTACGCAGGTCAGCCCGGCTGAATTCATGTCCTGGAAGCTTTGAAAGGGACAAGAGCACGTCAGACTTTGCAACATAAGAGCACAGGGCTACACACAGAACTGTGTGTGTGCGTGTGCGTGTGTGTGCGTGCGTGCGTGTGTGTGTGTGTGTGTGTGTGTGTGTGTGTAGGGAGGAAGGCACTGTTGACAGGAAAGGAGTTACTGTTGGCAGCCGGCTAGCTCTATATTGCAAAATAATGATAACAGTTACTATGCCTTGTTTTGTTTTGTTCTCTAAGAGCCAGATGCTTTGCATACAATACCTTATCTTAATCTTCAAGGCAACTCTATCAAGTGTTGTTATCCCCTTTTTATGGATGAGAAAACTGAGACTCAGATAATATATCAGTTTGCTGGGCCTGCCACAGTGGCCTAAAACAACAGAAATGTATTCTCTCACAGTTCTGGAGGCTGCGGTCTGAGTCCAAGGCCATGCTCCCTCCAAGAATCTGGAGAGACCCTCCCTTGCCTCTTCCTGGCTCCTTCTTCAGAGTGACTGTCCACCCGTGGGGACCTTTAGTTCACAGCTGCCTCAGTCCCCTCCCTGCCTCTGTCATCCCACGGGGTTCTCTCCTCTGTGTGTCCTGGTGTCTGGCCTCTCCTTTGTTTACAGTGGATTAAGGACCCATCCTACTCAAGTAAGACCTTCTCTCAACATAACTAATTACATCTCAACTGCCTTTTTTCCAAATAAGGTCACATTCTGAAGTACTGGGAGTTGGATCTTCAGCATATCTTTTGGGGGAATAAAATTAATTTCCATAACAGACGCAAAGCTATCTTACCCAAGGTCACACCGCTTGGAGGTACAGAAATAATTTGAACCCAGTACTGACTCTCAAACTCTTTTCCCCCCCTGTACACTAATTTATGCAATTGCATTAATTGATGTGTGTGAGTTACTCAGGTTTATTTTAGCTTTGTATTTTTATCTGCATGCCCATGTGCAGCCCAGTTCCTGGTCCCTGCAGTGGGGAGATGAGAAGGAAGATGACAGTCGGGGCTGGGAGCTGCATCAGTCTCAGGGATTGTGTCTCTATCAGAGGCCCCGTCAGAAAAGCAGAAACAGTACTAAGTATTTCTAACAGAGAGAATTAAATACAGGAATTGGGTTATAGGCGTGTCAGAAGGACTGAGGGAATAAGAGAGAGAGGTGAGGGCGGGAGAGAAACTATCATAGGAACAAAAAAAAAAGAGAAATTATGGTAGGAAACCATGTGAGGGCAATATGGCAGCCTAGGTCTTTGGAGAAATGTTTCTTTACGAATGTTTGGCTGAGGGAGAGAAAAGGAAAGGGAAACCACTAAAGAATGAAGGGAGAGAAGACCAAAGCCACCATTCTACCCACAGGCACTCTCCATTGGAGGCCTAGACCTTGGGCTCTAAGAAGCCATGTCCCTGGTGGCAGAGGAGAGAGCCTAGGGCCACACGAGCTGGAATGACACACCACAGACACCTATACCGAGCCAGGCTCTCTGACGAGTGCCACTTTTGAACTACAAAAAACACCACCAGACAGGATCAATAAGAACACGTGCTCTTCAAAATCTTGGCTCTGGGAATAGTGAAAAGAAAAAGCCAAGGTCTCTGATGAAAAAAACTCCCCAAGAAGTCTCCCATGAAAGCTCCTAACCACAGGCCTACACTCATGTGGTCTGTGGCCAGAATTTGTAGTTCTCAAGAGGCCCCCCCAAAATCCTAAGCCCATAATTTTGTGTAAGAGGGTTCCATGCCGGTAGTGTCCCACCCAGGTGACAGGCAGGAGCAGACAGGAAACCTCTCTGCGGGAACACACTTTAAACCCTGATGTACCGCAGGTAAAGTTCCAGGGAACAGGAGGTTGCAACAGAAATCGGCAAACGCGCCAGGACACAAGTCACCCTCAGCGAGAGTCACCAGGAACCACCACCGTAGAACGAGAGTCACGAAGACAGCAGGGGACGGAATGATTAGAGACCGGATGTGAAATTGATGTGCTTAATGTGCTTAAATAAATAAATAAATGTGCATTAAAGTGTAAGGAAGAAACCATCAACAGTGGCCAGGTCTTGCCTAGGAGATTTTGAGGGCAATGGGAAAGCAGAAGTTGCCTTTAGACCCTTTGTGTTCAGAGAAGCTAGAGTTTTTAAAAGGGGTTGAGTTAAAGACCAGTTTTCTGGGGTGGGGGCGGTGGGGCCTGTTCCTTTGGAGAGCGTAAGCAGGTAACATTACCCTACTATGAGGTATTTCCAAATGGACATGATTGGAAAGATGCTGAAAAGGCAGAACATTTGGGGGGCACAGAGGGGCTTCATTGGGTGGGTGGGGGAGAGAGAGAGAGGGAGAGAGGGAGAGAGAGAGAGAGAGGAGACGTTCCTAGGGAAGGAAGCTTAGTGCATCTTATGTGGGCGATGTGGTGCCTCCTCCAAGAGTGAGAAGCAGATCTTAATCCTTGCTCCCTGGCAGTGCCTGGTGGCTGAGCAGAACTTCCAAAGAGGTGGCTTGTGCGGTACCTGGTGATGCTCAGTACTGGTCTCTGGGATTCCCAGACTTGTCAGAGATCCCTGCTCAAGCCTGACCCAGAAGCAAGAGGCTGCTGACCTGCCCTCAGAAGACCACCTAGGCTCTGGGGAATGACAGTGTTGCCATGAACTGGAGATCTTGGCTCATCTTCTAGGCAAGAACCTCTGGATTCTTCTGTCCTGGGGGAAGGGGGAGTTCCCCTTGGCAATCAAGAACGAAGTGACATTTTCTGCCAGCCCAGTGGAAGGCTGGTTTAGAGTTTTATTTAATTTGATTCAAATAAAACAACGAGGTGTGTTATCTGCTGCATATCTTAGTTTGTGGAATGAAACCCGTGCACACTACACAGGTAATCTCTGCAGCTCCAGGGAATTTCAAGCAGGGCTTCCCCCACTGATGCCGGGGAGAGCACCTGAGAGATGATCTGCTGTGTCCTGGGACTTCCTATGTAGAAATAGGGTGGGTTTGCCCCACAGAAAGGAAATTCTAGGTCTTCTATGAGTTGGCTGCAAGGGGGGCCAGGCTTACGTTTGTTTTTGTTATTTGGGGAATTTTAAAGTTGATGGGAGTACAAGGAATAGGAAGGAACTTCGTAAGATGGTAAGAAGACCAAAACATCAACTCGCGTGCAGATTGCAGGCTCCCTGGGAGCCCCGCTCCCACCACCCGCCCTGGGAGGGCCTCTGCTCCACGGGAAGATGGAAGAGGCAGTCCGAGCATTCTATTTCATGTTTAGAGACAGAAGTTGAAGGCAATAGCCTCATTTCTTTAATGTTCAATTAATTCTTGGGATAGTTGATCCAATGTCAATGGCTTTGCTTTACCATTGTTAAGGAGTCGCTGGAGGAAGTAATTTTTCCCCAAGTAATTTCGTTTTGGCAGGACCCCTGGTTATACCTGTTTTTTTTGCTTTGTCTTTTGTCCTTCCGACTCTTCCTGGTTGAGAGAGCTTTTTAGTTATATGTGGTAGGAGGAAACTTTCTACCCACGAGAGAATGGGCTACTTGCTTGGGAAAAGAAAGTTCCTGAAAACCAGAATTATAAGGTGTGTGTGTTTTTAGCATTCCTAGGCGGGATTTTCCATTTCTATTACAGCCTGGTTTTTTTTGTGATGAAAAAGAATATTAGGAGCTAACAACAACAACAAAGGGGAACATAGCAATTTAAAAGGGAATATGTTGTTCATATACCTCTTCCTCCAATAGTTGACAAGTAGAAAAGTTGGTCAATCAGCCCAAAATTCCATGCAACTTCTTAAACCAGTGTCCTCTTTTGAACAGACAAGTGAGATATAGTAAGAAGCTCTTGGCTTATCTTCAATGCCAGTGACATATTACGAATTTACTTTGGACATTTCAGTGATGTCTTGTGGAGCTTGAACTGGGCCCTCAAAAATAAATGTTTAACAGTATTTCCCACAAGGGGCACTAATGTACTGAAAACCAGGCATCGTTGGCAGGCAGACAGAGCTTCTGCTTTTAGCTCACAGTTCCAATTAATATACCTCCAAGAGCATCATAGCTACAACCTTGGTGGTTTCCATCTCCCACCTAGACTAATAAATTGATGTCTTGGAAATGAACTGTGAACACAATTTTAAATTTAAATATTGTGTCACCCAGATCGAATGTGCTTTCAGTCATGATATTAGCTCAAATGAAGGACATACTGAATTGAAGATCTGGCTATGTTGGCAGAGGCCTTTAGCCTAATCAAGAAATTTATGGGCAGACAAATTTGCTAGGGAGCCAGACATCTACTCTAAATCGAGACATCACAAGTCATTTAGCAGCTGATCTACAGTGTCCCTGAGCTTCCCTGAGGTCAATTAGAGGACCTTATCCATTTAGTTCAGCTTTATGACTTTAACAAATGACTTGCTGTTTTTTTTCTCTCTTTCTTTCTTTCTTGGTTACCAGAACTAATAAAAACTTCATGGAGATTTAGAGACACCTAATGAAATCAGGAGGGTTGGGTTTCATGCCTACCTGTGCTAGCTCTTGTTTGGAAATTCCACATGCCCAGCTTAGAAACAGAATGGACAGCAGTCAAGGAGTTGGGCATATTGTTATCCAGCCTACATGGATCAGAGAGACCTTGAAAGGTATGAGGAATAACTTCACAGAACATTCGGTGCCTGCCACTCAACATGGAACCAGTCACTCGTGGGTGCGATCACTTTTCTGGCTTCTGCCTCCGAAAACAGTCAGTGAAAGTTGGTGACTTGGCTGGTATTTCAGACAAAGAAATGAGGGCATGGACTGAAAATAGACAGGGCTCTAAGGCTTTGAGAATGGCAGCTTTATGTCAAAATTCCAACAAAAATAGTTATTGAGGATTTTTTTTTTGAGGCAGCAGAAGAGCCTAGATCTGAAATTCTGTGAAATCCCTCAATTAAAACTCTAACAACAACAAACAGTTCTATCGCCCAGCTTATGCTATTCTTGGCAATGTTCACATCTCAGGTGGCATCAGAGGTGACTCTCTCTCTCTCTCTCTCTCTCTCTCTCTATATATATATATATATATATACACACACACACACACACACACACAATGAAGTCAGCTTATAATTAATTCCTGTTAGAATTACAAATTTAACTGCTTGAGGGTTAACCGTTCCCACGAGACAGGCAATACTACAAACAAGTAGATAATGGCCTATGACACATATGAGGCACAAGTGCCGATTTCCTTAATATACAAAGAGCTCTTAAAGGTGAATAAAAATATAAGTCACCCAATGGAGCAGGGGTTCTCACGCATACGACAAGTATTTTCATTTGGTATGACATTTCCTTTTTGATTTTATTCCTTTTGTGATTTTCACGGGCTCGGTGTTTCATGTGGTCGCATCTGCACTTTTTTCTCTCTTTCTGTCACCTCTGTGCTTAGAAAGGCAGCCTCCATTCTGAGATGCCTCTGTTTGACTTTGGATTGTGAGGGCATTCATTTCTGATCCAGCTGCAAAACTGGTGTGTGGTCAAAGAATAGAAATAGACTCATTTTCCTAAATAATTAGGAATAATTGTCCCAGCTTCGTTTATCGAGCGGTGCTCCTTTCTTTCCCCACGGATGTGAGGTGCAAGCTTTACCACGTATTAAGCACTTTTGCGCGCTAAAAATGAAACGTGATTTCGGCGTGCGTGAGCGCCGTGAAGCCCTCGGAGGCGTGTGCGGGGTGGTGTTTGCCACACGTGCGTGTCCTTCCTTTTCCCTCTGCCCTCCCCCCTTCCTCCCCAGAGACTGAGAACAGAGGGAAGGAAGCCAGGGCAACATTAAACAGCTCTGCTGCTCTGGATAATGTCTGTGAAGAAAAAAAAAAAACGCAGGCTGAGGTTTTATGATTTAAAAACGATTGCCCTGCTTCCAGCAGCCTGCGAGGGACTGTCCCTGCCGAGGCCTGGGAGCTGCTCCACGCCGGGCACTGCTCTGAGCACGTCCACGGACGTCATCGCTGCATCCTCAGGACCACCCACGACGTGGATGCGGCTGTGCTCGCCTTGATTTTAGAGATGAGAAAACTGACTCCCAGAGATGTGACGTCACTTCCCCCAAAATCATTTAGAAGGACAACCACCTACACCAGCCAATCAGCAAAGGTGCTGGAATAGTTACCTTCCCCCAAACAGTTCCCCTCAGCAAGGACATCAGGTGTCAACAAACGCCTGGAAAAAGGTCCCTGACTCAGGGAGCTGGTTTTTCCTCCGAATGGGGCTCCGTTCACATGGATTCAGGGGAACCAAACATAGACCCGGACGGGGCCTCAGGAGTCCTGGATCCCTGGGCCCTTTGTGTCACTCGCCCTCGCTGTCACCATCCCCTGTTTCGGCGTCTTCTCTGAAAGCAGGAGGAGCGGCGCAGCCCCGAGCTCTCCGCAGGCTGCCGCAAGCCCCGGCTGTCTGTGAGTGCTTCTTGACATGCGCACGTGGCCTTATAGATGCAAAGTTTTACTTCTGGAAACCAGAACTATGTTTGGCTGTTTTTGTTTTTTGGTGGCTGCGTGCATGTGTGTCCTGTTGTTGGAGGGTTTGTGTGTGTGTGTTGTTGTGGTTTTTTTTACCACCTTCATTTGATCAGCAACTCGTTTGGCTGATCTGGACCTGACCGGCCAGTCGGTCCCACGTCAGAGTCTCTGCTGTGACCCTTGCCGTCGTTTCAAACTCCCTGAAGAGGAATGAGCTGCCTCCTCTTGTCAGTTCAAACCACATCCTGCCCATTTCCATTTTCCATAGACAGCTCGTGACACCAGTGGTTTTTAGATGCGACAGGCTTGGTGGCAAAGCCAGAGCGGAGGCCTTTCTCACAGAAGTGAAAATAACTCACCCAGCGGTCAGCATGTCAGGTCTGGGCATTGAGCTCACCCTGCCCCCACCTTGATCCGAACCCCTGATTTGGGGGGCGAATTGCTGCTCAGCCTTCTCTCGCTCTCTGCTCTTACAGCTTTCTAGATAAAAACGAAACAGGAGACAGGGGTGACAGAGGTGCTGCCATGAAAGGGCTGCGTGGTGGAGGCACAGACTGCATTAGTTGGAAAGGTCTCGGCCATGTCCCAGTCACTTTGAGGATGAGGAAATGGCATCTTCCGCTGAAGAAACTGAGTCCAGGCAGGGCCGCTGCTTTGCCTGAGGAGACAGAGCCTGTAGAGACAGGGCGCAGGATGGTACCTGGGTCTCGAGGCTCGGGGCTCAACTTCAGTCTAAGGGGTCCAGGGGTACCCAGATCTGCAGTCCCAGGACCAGCGGCCTCACTGGACCTGGCGGATTCGTTCTGGTGGACAGACTGGGTCCTGGGGACTGAGGGGCACATGACCCAGCTGGCAGCTATTTGCCAGGAGGAAGGATGGGGCCAGCACAGAGGTAAGCCCATGCTCAGGACAGCAAATGAAATAAGTGTTTTGAAAGCATCTGACGCTCAAAGAAGAAAAGAAAGACGAGCGGTAGGAGGAGAAGCGGCGACATCGTTATTAACGATGAGAGTATCGGAGCACGGGAATTCGCAAACCGACAGTTTGCAATCATTTTTATTTTTAAGAGCAGGATGGCAGACACCACAGCTTTCCAAGGTTCACAGGAAACTGGGCAAAGTAAGGGAAGATCCACAGTCTAAGGGACTCAGGGCCCGGCCCGCCTGTGTGGGGAGTGTCCCCGGAGTGTGCAGCCCACAGCCCCCCGATGTCCAGGGCATGCTTGGGTCCTGCCCTGTGCTTCCTTCCCAGAGGGCCTGGCTGCCTTGACCGTGGGAAAAAACATTTTCCAAAGACATCTCCCAGAGACTTCTGACCCCAGACAAGGTTTCCACCAGGCTGAGGGCTCCCCTTATCTTTCAAGGGTACCAGGTGGCCTATAAACTATTAACTATTAACTCAGCTTTGATTCTTTCTGGGAAGCCAAGACTGAGTGCCACCCTCACTCCACGGCAGTGGCCTCCAGTTGCGAGGCCTGTGCCCTGGCCTCCCTGGGAGCAGCAGGAACCCCGAACTGGGTGGGGAAGGAGTCCCTGGTGAGAAAGAGCCAGCACCTAGAAAGGGCTGATACCAGACCTGCCCCAGCTTGAGTCGGAGCTAACTGTGGCTCCGTGTGGGGACAGTTCCCCTTTGTCAGTTTAACGGACACGACGACCCAGATAAGAGGTGCTGTGCTGGGCTCACAGGTTGCACAATCAGCTACTTTGCCAACGGAGGGAACAGACAGACATTTTCCGACCCCTATGGTCAAAACGACTTTCCTTTAGGGCTGTTCTCTGTACCACCTCCTCCCCAGCCCCTATTTTTAGTTTGCAAGTTGGTCTTAACTGGGTGCTGTGTTTTTGGTGGGTGAGGAGAGTGAAGGGCATTTTCCTTTCCTTCCTTCAAGCTCCGGCCTGGTGTCTGCCTTGGCCTCCTGCTCCCTTTCCTGGTCGAGATGTGCCCAGGGCTGCTGTTCACTGTGGACCGGGGCTGGGCGCCTGCAGGGACCAGGCCACAGGTCCCTTGAGCTTAGCCATGTGGCAGACAGTGACTTCAGAGCTGCAGCAGGGTCAGCGGAGCCACAAAGCTCTGGCAGCTGCGTCCCCAAACTCACACCTAACAGCTCGCCAATCAGGCCCTCGCGCTGCCAGGGAGGGAGAGCGGTTCACCTTCCCCCGCGAGCTCGCCAGCACCCGGCGCTCCCACACCTTCTGCACTGCCTCCCACGCGATGGCTGCTCATTCGCTGCGTCCCCATCACAGCCGTCTGTGTGGCAGCAGGTGTAAGACTTCACGGAGGCAGCGAAGACAGAAAACTCGAGATTTCACCTGATGATAAGCTAATTCAGCCGTGCAGTCTATGACGCGGGATCCTCTGTGGCTCAGCCTCACCATGGAGGAACTGTGCGTCCCCAGGACCATCCGCGGCAGGGGGCTTTTTAAATTCCAAGGCAGGATAAGCCACAGCTGTGATTGCACTGAGAGGCCCTATGGCTCAAGAAAAAGAAAAAGACTAGGAGAGGCAAACAACCCAAAGATGAACACGATGGGAAGAGAGAGCAGGAGAGGGAGGACGGGGTGAGGGGAGGACTGCGAGGTGCCACCCACAGTGTGCACGAACTTCAGCCCTGGGCTTGTTCAACCGGGTGCTGCTGCAGCCTCTGGTGCAAAGCAGCCAGCCCCTGCGGCTGGAAGAGCCAGACGGCCAGCCCGGGCACAGCTGTCCGAGGCCCACTCCTCCTCCGGGCCTGCGCTGGGGTACTGCGGGCATTGTCCCCGGGACTGTGTGGAGGGGAAGGAGCCAGCTCAGATGGCCCTTTGTTCCTTGATCTTTGCTCCTCTGGGCTCAGATGACCATGGACTCAGGTATGAGGGACTGGCAGCTGGCTTCCTGCCAGGAGGGCAAGGGGGCACCCTGGGGCCTGAGCCCATGGTCATCTCACCTCTGTTCCCGGACATCAAGGGGAGGAGGCTCAATGAAGCTCCAAGTTCCTGACAGAATGGGCTTAGACAGATCCTGTGGCACATTCGAGGATATTGAGGCTCCAACAGAAATAAAGGCTGTGATGACCACACAATGCTTTAAATCAAGCCGCATGGGGTATATGCAGGTATGAACTAAACATTGCACTTCCACTGCTCCCACTTCTCACCTGGGGGACACAGGTGAGCCACCCAGCATCCTGGACTGCCTGGCTCTGTCTCCCGCCTCCACTAGAGCCTGTTTACATGGATCTATCTGATTCCTGTTCTGGGCAGGGCCTGGAGCTGGGGGAGGGATGGGAAGGTCACCCTCTTCCCAGCACACACGGACACGGACAGCCTTCCCATGGGCTCATGGTTTACCATTGCTGAATTTAAACAGATGTGGTCAAGGACGGCAGGTCCCCAGGCTGACCTCCCGGGCTCTGCTACGCATATCTAATCCCAACCCCACAACCGATCATTCTCTTGGGCCACCTGTCCCCCCTTCTGTGGGACCACCAGTTGCTCACCAATAATTCGAAACTGTCTTTTGTGACAGAGACAATAAATGTCAGCAGTTTATGTGCTGTGCATGATTCCAGGACTAAAGAGGAAAGAAATGGTGAAGGGAGAGTGTTAATAACGGCAGAGCTCACTGCGAACCTGTGAAGACTCCGGGCAGCTCACTCTTCACCTGGGACGGGTGGACAAGAACCCACCCGTCCTCATCGGCAAGTTGCCCTTACCCTCACGGTGTCCCCTCCTGTTGGCGTTGGCTCCTCCTGGGCCTTGCGCCTCCTCTGCTTCTGCCCTCCTTGTCATCACTCTGACGCCCAGGGCACTGACAGGCGCCTACCCACCTGGGCCCACCTGGGAGGGACAGCCTCTCGTCCCCGCGCTGTGGGCAAGTGCGTGAACATCTGCGGTGAAAAAAGAGCCTCCTGTGGTATGGCCGGTGGGAGGCAAAGTCTCCACATTTTAAACGAGCTCGTCCGTAATGAAGAGGCGCTGACAGGTAGATGAAGAACCCCTGCCTTTTCCAGCCGGCGTTGCCACCGAGACTGTGCCAGGTTGTCTGCACCTACGCAAAGGTGGACAGGAGGACGGTGTCACAGATTGGAATGGGACTTGGCAGGAGACCGTGTGTGCATGCGTGTGTGCGTGTGTATGTGTGTGTATGTGTGTGTGCAAATACATGTGTGAATGTGCGTGTGTGCGTGTGTGAATGTGTATGTGTGTTGCAGGTGTGTGTATGTGCACGTGTGTATGTAGGTGTGTAGATGTATGTTTGTATGTGTGTTTGCATGCGTGTATGTAGGTGTGTGCATGTGTATGTGCAAGTGTGTACGTAGGTGTGTGCGAATGTGTGTGCATGCGCATGTATTTGCATACATGTGTGTGCATGCATGTGAGTATATGGATGTGTTGTAGGTGGGTGTGTTTGCATGTGTGTATGTATGTGTTCACATGTGTATAGGTGTGTGTAAACGTGTGCATGCATGTGTATGCGTAGGTTCATGCATACGTGTGTGTAAGTGCATGCGTATGTTCGTGTGTGTGAATGTGTGTGTAGGCATGTGCGTACATGTGTGCAAGTGCATGTGGATGTTCGCATGTGGGTGTAGGTGTGGGTGTGTACATGCGTGTATGTAGGTGTGCGTGTATGTGTATATATAGGTGTGTGCATACATGCGTGTGTGTGAGTGCGTGTGTATATGTGTGTGAATATTTGAGGAAGAAGGAAGCAGCTGAACATCACTGGAGAGGGCCGGAATAAATTATTTCAAAAGCCCTTGGTTGGTGGTCAGGAGCAGCCAGGAGAGAAGGGATAGGGTCCAGGTCCTGCTGAGCAGGGGTTGAGGGCCAAGAGCAAGAAGGAAACCAGGAAACCTCTGTCTTGACTAGAACCTGGTTCAACATGCACCTTTGGATTCCTTAGGACCCCCGTTGTGTTAGACAAGCCCTGCTTCTTTAAAATAGAAACTGAAGAACAAATTCTTTTGAGAGAAAAGGGAGAGAAGACTCAGGAACTTCTCTGAGCTGGGACAAACCCAGGCCCACGTCAGCAGAAGCAGGCTACAGCTTAGGGAGTCTGCAGCCGGGCAAGAACCGTCTCTCCGTGTCCCTGGGGGTCAGGAGGTCCGGGGCCCCGCAGTGATGGAAATCTTCCACTGGGTTACTCCCTTTCGATATTAGCTGGGAAGCATCTTCTAATGAATGAAACAACATGGTAAAGACACAAGACACCTGAGGTCAAGACTGGCGAAGCCAAGGACACTGCCTGGAGAGGCAACAGCGAGAGCAGAAACCCAGCTTTCAGGGGGGAGGGCCCTGGAGGTGAGCGTGGACTCAGGCTGGGGCCTTGGGCCGCTCATCTCCCGAGTGTGCTCTGTGGGCTGTTAGTGTAAAGGAGGCTCTCCCACTGGTCGAGTTTCAGGAGCACTCATTGTGGTTCTTCACTGTGGGACTTCTCATAGCCTTTGCTATGCGAATGTGACTCGACAAGAGGGAGATGTAATCTGTGGACTTCCTCAAACTCATTTGACCACGGGACCCCGTTTCTGCAAAGTGCCTCCTGAAGCTGGTGTTCCCCGGAACACTCTTCGGGAAACACGTGGTGGCCCGTCACAGGAAACGTGGCTAACTTGCTAACTTAGAAACTTGGGTGCAGAGCCGAGGCTCTTGGTTCACTAATCTATGAGGTTTTCTTTTTTGTTTTGTTTTCTTAATCTTGCTTCAGCCCCTTCTAGGAGCCGAGACCCCTTCCCCCAGAGCCTCCCCTTCTTCAGAGGGGAGCCTTGGGACAATGCGGGTGCCATCCTTGACCAGCCTGCAGGCAGGAGTGGGCTCACCTTGCCGGCGGCTCTCCTCTGGGCTTCCTGAGGACAGGGGGAAGCTTAGCCCGCTTGGCAATCCTGTGCCAAGCTTGGGAAGCGCTCTGCCCAGCCCTCCCCCGCACCCGTCCAGGCAGACCTCGGAGGGCCCACTCTGTCTGAATAACGCTCTGCCTCGGGGAAGATAGCCCACAGGGTCTTTAGGACAGCCCGAGGGTCACGGCCAGATCACAGTAACAACAGTAATATGACTTAGTTGCTATGAGAGAATTCAGAATAAAGAGGATTTTGGACTCCATCCAGATGGTGTTAGTTACAAAGGAACCAAAAGCACCGCCTTAGAAGGAAGGGCTCCCTCGGGAGGGGGTCCTGAGCCCCGAGGGACTGCGGGATGGTGAGACTGGGGAGTACTTAGGGAGAGTGGTCTGTCGGCATAGTTACTGGTTACACAGCACCCCCGTGGTGTGTCCCTCCGGAGACGGAAGGATTGGCTCCAGAGACAATTCAGCAGGTTGGGAATCTAGAGACCAGGACGTCTAACCCTAGTCCAGCCACCAATGAGCCGGCTGACCCCAGGGCAAATCACTTTGTGTGGTTTCCTCATTTGGAAAGAAAAAATAAAAGAGATAAAATCTGATCTACCTCTCAGAGGTTCGGGTGGTTTCTGTTTTGCTTTTTGTGAAGAGCAACTAATAAAAATGATACCAAACCCCTCTGAAAATAAATACAGGCTCCATGCATTTCTAGCAATAATAGCACATACTCTCATTGGGATTGTGGCTCAATTTACCACGATAAAATCACTGGTAAATTTCTAAAAAGTCACTCCTTTGTACACATACCTTATCCATAGAAAATGGTCTTCTGTTAGGAGAAAGTTAACGGACACTCCAAGTCATTCATTGGGGGGCTTGTGTATTTCTTTTCCCTACTTGAATAGTCTCTCTTTCTCCGACTTTCCATTTTGGTCATATTTCAGAAATGGCTGAACTTCAGATTCTGCACTCTCACTCACTGAGAGCGAATCGAGGGGGGAAAATAATGAGATTATCAGATAAGTAAACAAACATTTTGATTGAGACTGGAACTGTCGCGGTTCTTTGGGCCGTATGGGATTACATGCTTCCATATTCTTTGTTGGTCCGCAGGAAACCAAACCCAGAAGGTTATATTAAACATAATCACTTCACTCCTCAGGGCCCTAGAAAGTTTTCAATGTGGCAACTTAAAGGTGAGTGATTGTGCTAAACATAATGGCACAAATGAGTGTTTTTGTTGCTTTTGTTTCTTTCAGAAAGAAAATTAGTTCTTGGGGAAGGTAGAAAAGTACCATGTTTCAGACCCCTCCCCACAAAGGGGAAATACCTTGATGGACCTCACTGACCCCCTAGGACAGGTAGCTGAGAGTCCAACATGGAATGAAGTCTAACGCAGGTTTTATTTTGTGGGAACCTGGAGTCTGGCCCTCAGGGGTGCTTCTAAGTGAAAACTTCCCTTCGTTTGATATATTTTTTGGTAAATATTCCATAGCCTCCTATCTTAAGAGCTTTGTGATTCACTGGCGGCAGGGAGCCAGCTCTCTTATCTAACTGAACGAGGTTCCAGCTTTCTCTCCAAGAACCCACAAGGTCCGGGAACACCAAGAGCTTGCTCTGTTCCTTCTCGGCTGACGTCACACTGTTGTTGAGCTGCGACTGAGAAGGGCTCACCCCGTTCCTCTTTCCTTTCTCCTTTGGATTCTAGGTGGCCTTGCTAATCACAGAGCAGACATGTGGTTTCCAGGGCCCTGCAGTCATTCCTTGCTCAGCCAGCAGAAGGTGTCTGAGAGCAAACTGTCAGCAGAGGGGTGGCTCTCGCCAGAGGCTGAAGATAGACTTTGGTCACAAGGCCCACATAGTCCAAGAACATCAACCTCCACGTCCCTTCTAACTTTCCTGACATCAGGAGGGACCGGGTAGAGCTGGCTTGTCTGGTACATAACCACTAGCCACATGGCTCTTTACATTTAAATGAACCCAAGTTAAAGAAAATTTAAAATTTAGTGCCTCGGTCACACTAGTCACATTTCAGACACTGAAGGCATCAGACAGTGTGGAGAGAGAACATTTCTGTCACCCTGAGAGCCCCACTGGACTGGGTTGCCTCAGAGGTTACCCAGTCCCGGCCTTCATATAAATTCACTGAATTTTAAAAACTGAGACCCATAAAGTTTAAATGACTTTCCCAAGGATATCCAGGGATTTATGAGAATATATTTCTTGGCCATTTTGGAATCTTGGAGGATGTCCTTTATTTTAATCTTGATTTTTTGAAAGACATTTTCTATATCAAATATATATTTGATTTTTGCAAGTAAAATAGTCTAATATAATGATGGTCTTGTAGTATGAAAACAATGCTCCTTTTTGGAGACATTCAACACTGTATAATCCATTATGTCTAAATATTTTCCTATTTTCAGTGACCCATGAATTTCACAAGAAAGAGGAAGTCTGGATTAATTTCTGGAAACGGAGAAACATTGCTGTATTTATTCCCTACCCAACACTGTGATGCTGCTAAAGATGCAGGGAACACTGGACTCAATGACATGAGGAGGCCGACAGGTCAGCTAAGCCCTGGAGTCACAAGACCTGTCACTGTAACATCCACAGCCAGTCAGCTTCACTGGTCAGACCCAGGGTGAGAGGGACAGGCTCACTACACACAGCATATGTGTCCCAAATATTCTTCATAGATACTGAGTGTCACTTACAGACAAGGCAGAGAATATATGTCTCTCTCCGTCAACCAGTGCCTCATGCAAGATCTCACAGGAGCCAGAAGTCACGGTGGGCAGGAGGCTAAAGCCTTGCTCAGTTGCAGAAATCAAATGCAATGAGCCAGAGAGCATTAATGATAGGGAATTCAGGACTAGGGACTCTTGAAAAAGGTCCCCCCAATGTATGGTGCCAGATGGGTACTTAACATATCAGGGAGATCACTTTGTAAAGTATATAATTGTCTAATCACTATGTTGTACACCTGAAACTAATACAAAATAATATTAAATGTGAACTTTAATTGAAAAATAAAATTTAAAAATATATATACTGTTCAATAACTTACCAAATAAAAAAATATACATATATATTAATAAAAGAGAGCCCTGACCAACCGGGTGGCTCAGTTGGCTGGAGCATGGTCCAGTACACCAAAAGGTTGTGGGTTTGACTCCTGGTCAAGGCACATACAGGAAGCAATCGATCGATGTTTCTCTTTCACATCAATGTTTCTCTAGCTCTCTCCCCCTCCCCAGCTTCCTCTCTGTAAAAAATCAGTAAAACATATCTTTGGGTGAGGATTAGTTTTTTTTTTTAAGAGAAAGATGCCCCCCCTAGTAGGGTCCAGAAGCTACCTTTCCTGCTAGGCTTCCTTGTATACAACTTGTCCCCATAGAGATAAAAGGAAATTCGGGACAATTGTTTTAAGTTATTAATTTAGTGAAGTTGATCTGCAATTATTCCAACGGTTACCTGAACCATGATACAGAAAGAAGATAAAAGAAAGAATCTGGGCTCACTGTGGTCTTTATTAATCTTCTTGCTATAATGAATGCCTCTCCTTATGGCTTCCAAGCGCTTGCCGGCCCATGTGCAATAGGAGGCACAAAAGAAAGCGATGGAGCATCTCCTATTGGCACAGTGGGTTGCGTTTCTCTGACTCTGAGGCCTTGGCTTGTCGAGGAAGAAACTCTGAACGGCCAGTGCCCCCGTGGATGTGATTTTATTGAACAGACACTGAATTAGGGCAGAGGGAGAAGTTCTGGCCAGTGTTTCAAGTGAGTTACATGATCAAGAGTTGCGTTCCAGAATCACAAGCCAACTTGTAAGGACCCAAAAGACAAGAGACCGAGGCGAGGAAGACCAGCTGAGCGCAGAGCCTACATCAAATACCACAGGTCGGGCAAGGAAGGGCCAGAGCCCAGAGGTCGGAGAATTAGCAAACCCAACAATAGTGCTGTGTTCTCTTGTAATCCTGCCCTGCGTGGCTGAGCAAGGGCTCGCTGAGTTTTCCTAGTCAAGAGGGAGGGTTGAGGTGGGGCAGAAGGTGAGGCCGTGGTGGGGGTGCCAAGTGTATCATCGTCTTCTCCAGGGGAGACCCTCTCCCGCCTGGGCTCAGCCTGGAGGTGCACTGTGCCATGCAGGTGTCCGGAACGTGTCCTCCAGTCCATAGCATCCTGACCATCCAGGTGCTGGTGTGCTCCTATTTCTTGGAAATAATTATTGGTTAAACCAGATTTTTTTCCCTAACCCTTGACCTATTTTAAGAAGGAAATTGAGAGAAGGAGAGTTGTAGGGAAGACATTACCCACATAAGCTTTCAGGACAGAGCTAGGGAAGAATTTTAAGGGGTCCAGAGAGGGAGTGTGGTGCATGGAAGACAGGAAGCGAAATGAAATGAAACCAAGGAAAACTGCTGAGCTGTGGCTGTGGAAGTGAAGGCTGAGTTTTAAAGGAGGCACCTCTGGCCGCCAGACCTTATCCCCACAGAGGATGATCTCTGACACCAGAGCTCCTGGATCAAGATGTGGAGATGGCCAGAAGCTGACTGCACTGGCTGATGACAGTGAGGACCCACGTGCCTAGAGAAGAGCAGGGGTGAAGGTTATGCTTTGCACTCCTGACACGGTGCTGAGTTTGGCCTCATGGGCAGTTGTGGTGAACTCAGAAAGGGAAGTCTGAGGTCGTTAGAAAACTCAAACCTCAGCTCCAGGACCATGAGCTTGGAGGCTCTGTGAAAATAAATTTACATCTCTTAACCTCAACTTCTTTATCTATTGTGACAGGCTGGAATTGGTCCCCCACAGATGTCCATGTCCTAATCTCTGGAGCCTGTGAATGTGTCACCTTACGTGCTAAAATGGGCTTTGCAGATTGATTACGTTAATGATCTGGAGACGGGGAGACTATCCTGGATTGTCTGGGTGGGCTCAATGTCATCCCAAGGTTCTTATGAGAGAGATACAGGAAGGAGTGAGCATGAGAGAGGGAGTGTGACGATGGGAGCAAAGACTGGAGTGATGATAGGAAGGGGACATGAACCAAGGGACATGGGCAGCCTCTTCTAGAAACTGACATCTCATTTTAGCCCAATGGGATCTATAAAATTCAACAGTAATGGTAGCCACCTGACAAAGCTTCTGTGCCAGGTTAAATAATACAAGTCATCTACAGCACATAACAGAGTCAGCCAGTAAATGGTAGATGGTTTTATCATGTGTTTTTTGAAATTATATTATTAGATCCAGGGTTGAATCCCAAGTCTGACTTAAGCCTACCCACTACACTGTACTAAAGCGAACTTGGGGTGGTTGGGAGTGGATACAGTTCTCCCAAAGAAACTATGGTCAAGTATTTTAGAATTACTAGAACCCAAGAAGATGCTCCCTAGACCTTTATCTAGGGAGCTTTGGGGTCTCCAGAATTCCCTCATCCTAGCTCCTCAGCCACATTCTCGCAGTGTTCACAGGATTGCAGGTGCGCTTGAGCCACTGTCTCAGATAACGTAACAGCGAAGGCTGAAAAACGCCAGGCAGCTATGCGGCTGTGAAGTGAGTAAGAGGCTCAGAGGATGTCATTAGCAAATGGCTGGGCAGGTGCCAGGGTGTTGATGACTCTGGTGACTTCACGTGATAACTTCTTGCTCACGCGCTTGGATCCCTCCTGTGTTCCTGTCATCCTCGCCAGCTTTGTTTTGTATCTGAGAGACTGAATGTATACAAACAGACAAGGGCCAGACCATATGTGAAAGTGAACTCCGAACGCAATCCATAGCAACCGGCCCAGGAAATCAGCCTGCTCTCTGTAAATCAGACTGTAGCAAGTCAGGCCTCTATCTCTAGTAACAATCTAGGAAGCCAAACAACAACCCCTGAAACAATCGGCTCTGAGTGGCCAGGATTTGATTAGTAACTGACAACATCCCTGACTCTTGTCCCCACTTCCAACTTAGGACCAACCAGAGAAAGCCAAAAATGCTCCTAGGGAAGCCACGTACAGGCCACAAAGACAGAAATCAAAAGATTGGTTAATCGCGTAGGATGCCTTGCTTCTCCTTGGCCCTCCTGTGGCTTCCCCAGGCCCAGAGCCCTGAATCGGGCACCCCGAAGCCTTCTTTGTCCCTCGATAAAGCTTTCCCTCTCCTCTGCTGCCTCTGAGTCTCAGCCAAACGTGAGCAATGGTGCCGACTCCCTGCTACAAAGAGCAAGCTCTGAATAGACGGCCTTTGCTTGTTCCCGTTTGGTTGGTCTTCATTTATTTCCACACACCACACAGCGGCGAGCGTGGATTTTAGTGGGAGAACATGCTCTACACACCTGCCACGGGCAGGTTTGGTCACGTGATCAGGTCGGAGTGACAGCTGTGGCCTCATGAAGCCCAAGACCCCTCTTGGTTTCCGTCTTTGTGGCGTGTACGTGGCTTCCCTAGGAGCAGGGGGTGAGTGTGACGAAATAATGACAACGTTCTGTTCGAACTTGAATTAGTTCTGGTACCACTGGGTAGGACATAAAGGAAGTCATTAGGGAAGGCAAATGGGAAAAGCCCAAAATTAGAATTTTGTTTTTAACTAACACTTGGGAGAGGGCAATTTAGAAATGAAGACAACATATTTCCCTAGTCCCCTGCACACAGATCTCATTTTGAAGGAAACAATGAGAAGGTAAGGTTTAAGTGGTGTCGCTGGGAATGTTAGAAGCTAACGTTACTAATCGAAGAGCTATCAGGGCAAGGAAATATCCAGGTGGTTATGGGATAGAGATATTGCAGGAAGTCTCTGCAGGCATCTCAAATTGCAGGTCTTTGAAAATAAGTTTCACATGCGACGTTCTCTGCAGTGTCATTGTCAAGATTGTTACTAAGTTTATAGCTCGGTACCGTCAAGATAGATTCTCATGACGTGTACCTGGCTCCAAGGACCACATGCGATTATTATCCTGGGAGGTCACCTCTCTCTCTCTCTTCCTCTCTCTGTGTCTGTCTCTGTATATAAAAATGAAACGTCAGGGTTTGGTAATGATTAAAAAAAAATGTTGACATTGTGGGTCATTATAGGAATTTGCTTCTTTAATTCAGTTTTTTAATTTAAATCTTTACTCTGTGTTTGTAGATATTGTGGGTTATTATTTTCTGTGGCTGCACAGCTTTTAATGTTTTGGAAGAATAAAGACTAGAATGTGAGTTCCCATTTTATAGGGCACCATAACCCCTTCACACTTACCATTGTGATGTCCTCACATCCCCTATCCCAGGAGGCTGGTAGGACATGGTGGGACAGACAGGACATCCGTTTAGCGGGGGAGAAACCTAAGCTCGTATTTTTAGTAAGTGGGAATTTGAACCCCGATCTTTTTAAAATTGGTTTTTAGAAAGAGAGAGAAGTAGAGCGGGAGAGAGAAACATCTATTTGTTGTTCCACTTAATTCTGCATTCACTGGTCGTTTCTTACATATGCCCTGACCTGCCACTGAACCTGCAACCTTGATGTATTGGGATGATGCTCTAACCAACTGAGCTACTCGGCCTGGTCAGGAACCCAGATCTTTTGATATTAAGCATTCAACACCCCCCAACAGGGTTGGCAATACTGTCAGTGAACACAGCACAATCTAGTTCTCCCTTTCAACTGGCAGCCAGTGTTCCAAAAGGAAGAACTCTTTTGGGTAAGTCTGGAAAAGAAAAGTTGAGGGAGTTGAAGGGAAAGATGCTTTGCAGCCTTAGCAACTTAATTAGTGTAGGGGGTGAGGGGCAGGGGCAGGCAGCCGAAGGCATTTATTTTATAGACATATCATTTGTGTGTGAGCTGTAACATACTGAGACAGAGTCTATAGCTGCTCTGTCCGTCCAACATGGTAGCCACCAGATACACGTGGCCATTGGGCATTTGAAACGTGGCTCGTTTGAACTGAGATGTGCTCCAATTGTCAATTCTACACCAATTTCAAAGACATCCTACATACATATATATACACATAGATATACACACACACATATATATGTATGTATACATATGTTTTAAATTGATTTTTAGAGAGAAGCAGAGAGGGAGAGAGAAACATCTATTTGTTGTTCCACAATATGTATATATATATGTATATATACTTACAAAGAATGGAAACTACATCAATAACTGTTATATTGATTAAATAAAATATATTATTAAAATGAATTTCAGGTATTATTTTTAATTTTTAATGTGACTCCTAGAAAATGCAGAATCACATATGTGGCTCACATTTTATTTCTATTGGGCAGGGCTGGTCCGGAGGTCTCCCCTTTGGATGAGACAGGCCCTGAGGAGGTGACGGGAAGCGAGGCCAGGGGTCCATCCCTGTCTCAGACAGAACCTAGGCTCTCGCTGCAGCGTCCGAGGAAGGCCGGTCCACCCTGCCCTTGGGAATGGGGCCCTTATTATGCAAGACGTTCAAGAAGCAGCTAGAGTCCCACGTGGCAATTTCAATGGAAACATTTTTACTTCTGAAGCCTAGTTTCTTTCCTAAACTACCCCCAGGCAAAGTGGATTATTGCTTCCTGGAAATTGAAGCAGGGGACTTGAAAGTGTTTCATATTAAAAACAGAAAAGCCCAAGGAGGAGGAAAATAATTATGTTTCTAAAAGCTTTTTAGAACAAATGCTTGCTTGTGAGAAATAATTTTCCTATAAATATTTTATTCCTCCTTTTCTTTCTTCTGTCCCCCAGCTGAGGATTTCCACATGGACATAGGAGCTGATGTTCCCCTTGGGAGAGAAGATCAAAGCCCCCTGGCCTCCTTGCTGCTGAATTTGACTCACAGTCTTTGCAGTGTCTGCTTCCACCCGCCTGCAGGGCTCTGAGATGAAGTGGGCTCAGAACCTTGGAAAAACAGACAAAGAACGCGGAGAAAAAATTCTCGTAGCTACATCGCATCTGAGCCAATTGTTTCAAACAAAAAGGTTCAAGGCTTGGCTAGAGAGACAAATGCTTATGGTTTGTCTGTGGGAACCTGCCCATTCTGAAAGGCTTTTAGGAGTGTAAATGGTCAGTGACTCCTGATGGATGCCAAAGATGACTACAGAAAACAAAGAGCCCATTAAGTGGCGTTCCCCAACCAGAGCCCGTGTGCCCAGCGCTTTGAAAGGCTAAAACTCAAAACATTAGGGTTTGGAGTAAGGAAAGGTTTATCGATGGAGAAGGCGCCAACGGAGAAAATGAGAGCCCTAGTGGTCCGTCAGATCCACCCTGCTCGCTGGACCAGGCCAAGGGATTTTGAGGGGCTGGGGGAGCTGGTATGTGGCACTGCTGGTGGAGCGAGTTTTAATCGGAGGGCCTTGGAACTTGGCCATTTATGTAACGGGGCGTCAACACCAGATCTTGCTGGACAAAGAACCCTTGGTTTCTGAAAGGGGTCCAGTGTTCCAGTCCTGGTCCTTTCGTTCCCCACGTATGGGGGGGGTGAGACTTTGGTTCCAGGCGCAGCTGTGGTCACCATTCCCCCCTCTGTGCATGTCCCGGCTGCATGACTTGCAGTATTGGTCTGCTGTCTCTGAAGAGCAACTCAGCATCTCTTTAAACAGAATACGATCATCTTGAGCTGGTTCTGCTGTTACGATGGGACTTGAAAAACATTCAAAGAACAGAAAACAGGGAAGGCACTAGACTGAGAGTTCCTGAGGCTCAAGACTGGGTCTTGATCATTCCTAATACCTAGAGCCAGCCCCACACCTGTCCTTCAAGTGAAGCTCAGCAACTGTTTGGTGGATTCATTAATCAACCTGTTAAAAGAGCTTTGAGTGGGAATGATGTGCCCAAGGCGTTTAACCTGGAAAACGGATAGAAAAGGGGAGCTACGGAAAGACATAGTTTTGGGAGTAGATTGTAGCTTAGATTTGGTTGATGCGTTGAGATGACAGTAAATATCCAATTGCCCATGGATGGCAGGTGGCTGAGAAGAGAGAACTCAAGGTTATCTCTGATGATCAGCAGCACTGAGTCAGCTCTTAGCTTAGAAACCATAATCATATTTAGTAAAATCCTTTTATTTTATTTTTATTTTTTAAAATAGGTTTTTTATTGATTTTTGAGAGGAAGGAAAGGAGAGAGAGGGAAACATGATTAGCTGCCTCCTGCACACCCCTACTTGGGATCGAGCCCGAAACCCGGGCATGTGCCCTGACCGGGAATTGAACCCGTGACTCTCAGTGCATGGGATTACACTCAACCTACTGAGCCACGTCAGCCAGGGCTGGTATAATCCTTTTAAAGAAATGTTGACACATGGGGTGTGTCCAAATGGAGGAACTAGGATGGTATAGGGCTGAGAATCGTGGCCGGAACAGTCAGCGTGAGGAGCAAAGCTTACAGGAATATATTTTGCTGTCTTTGCATTCAGGGGCCTGACCTGCGGCAGGTGTAGACTTGTCCTGTGCCACTGCTGGGAGACAATCTGCATGGGTCGCCCGTGTTTCTGCTCATGTCGCAATCAATGCACCGACTGCTCTTGGTCCCAAACTATCTCTCCAAGGATGAAGTGTAATGAACTGCTTTGGGAGGCAGAGATAAGGTCCCCCTCCAGAGCTAAGCACAGATTTACTTACAGCCTTGGAAGACACATACCATGTCTTCTTCCACAGCAAAGAGCTGACGTGCTTGCTGCTCATTGTAAAATATTCGAGTTTGAGCTCAGAGTTCCTCTCCTGTGTCAAAGCCCACTTTGTGTGCAGATGTCAGCAGATCCTCCTCATGCTGTCCTGTGGGAACTGGAAGGAGCTTGGGGACCTGGCTCCAAAAGTGCTGATAGTCTGGCTGTTGCAATTGCCACCAGTCTTTGTCTCTGACCCAGGAATCTCATGTTTTCAACCAGTGGCAGGCTGACTAGTCTCAGGCCCTTCAGAGTTTTTGAAAGTCACTCTCAGGGATTCTTATTCTGGACCCAGGAGGAACTGTAGGAGGCCCTGAAGGGAGTCTATAATGAAAGTCAATTCAGACAGAGTTCTTCTCCAGGGGGCGAGAAAAGAGAGAAGATAAAAAAGGGCCTCGTTGCTTTGGGGCACGCCTTTCACTATGGTCATGGGCGCAGATATTTTAGCAGCATAGATTAAGAGAGGTCTAGGAGCATGCAACCCAGGACGCACACACAGACAGACAAATGACAAGTAAGATAAGGTGGGCAATGGGCTGCAGGGGTTTTTTTTAATGCAAGACCAAAAAAAAAATAGAAATTTTAACATAAATTTTGCAAGCAAAAAGAATACATTTAAAATTAATTAGCCTCAGACTTTTTTTTATAGAACAGAAGTAAGTCTATGCATTTAAATTAATTTTTGTGGCCCCAAGGTTTTATTTACTTATTTTGGTCTTGGAATGAGTAATTATTACAATTATGATTACCCAATTACCTGCTTCCTTGGTGCTGACAGAAAGATTTATTTCAATACAATCTAGGTGCTAGGTCCTGGAAGAAGGAGTGTATCTGCTACCCCTCCCATCACCCCCCCACCTCTCCAACCTTCACCCCCATCCTCCTTGGAACTTCCAATAAAGTCCAGAGGAGTGCTGAGAGGCTAATACAGGGCAGGGGTCTTCCAAAAAGTTGCCACTAAAGGAAGTTTAACTTGACATTTAATGTTTAGAATTTAAATGTAAATAGTTGCAAAGGAATTAATTTCCAATGCATTGCTAATAGTATGAAAAATTGTCCCAAAACTGTCACTGGCAGGATTTTTTTTTTTAATGATGTAATTTATAGCCTCTTCCATGAAGTAATTGTGATTGCTGATAAAATGCTTGAGTAATTTCCGGATAGACTTTAATGGGATTAAGAAATCCTGAGAATTTAGGGTCCCCCTCTCGGCTATCTTAAAACACATCAATCAAACTTTGGCTATTCTTTGGTTGAGGCACCTTTTTTTCTGTCTCTCTAGGTGTGTGTCCCAAGAGAGAATTCCTGAATTGAGGCTAGTTTGAAATAGAATTTTTACACATACTACAAACTTTTAGAAGGTATTTTAACAACTGACACTTTAAAATAAATTTGCTACATTACTTTTAATAATGATTTTATATTCAGCATCATCTACATGAAAAATATTAGAACAAAAATTATTTTTTGATACCTAGAAAGTTTAAATTTTCCTTTTCTCCCCTCAAATTCATATTTCAACCCTCCATTTTATCCTAATATATTTCTTAGAACTGAAAGCTTAAAATTAACCTCTCATAATTTTCTACAACAAAGTAAGTCTATAAATTTTTGTGACCATAAGGCTTTACTTTTTTGTTTCTGAGCTGAGTGATTATTATTACACAATTAATAAAATGTACAAATATATTACACATTTTGATAAATAATTATTAAAAAGAAATTTTAAATTTTATTGGAAATACACCTCTTAATGAAATGAATGGGGCTGGTTTATTCCACTTCCCCAAGAAAGACATGCACCCATAAATAGAAATGACCTATTACTACGAAGAGCTAGGGTTCACCATCAAGTCTATTCTTGTTTTTTGTGTTTAAGATGTAAGCTCTGAGGCGTGTTGTTCACTTAAGTACATGGGAGTGGAAGGAGTTCGTTATAGTAATATTACTCAACTCTTTGGACTTCTGAGTTATATTCTGAAATCACATTTAAAACAACATATCTGCCAGCTGTCATGACTAGGTATTCAACTTCGCTGAAAGCAAGGAATTGGAAAAAGGGTTTGCAAAAGGATTAGTTCCTCCTCCTAAGGATTCTAATCAGACTTTTTAGTAACTGGAGCGTTTGTTTGTTTGTTTGTTTGTTTGTTTTAAATATATTTTTAAATTTTTCAGTTACAGTTTCAGATCGCATAAATCTTTCACCTTTTAACCAGAGTGTTTTAATACTCAAGGGCAATGCCCAGGAATGTGAAGGTAAATTGGCTCAACGGGGAAAAAAAAGGGGGGGGGGGTACTTACAAAAAAAGTGCTGCTTGGGAGGTTTTGCTCATTTCCTTGGTGTAAATACTTCTGTAACCACAGAACAAGTCTAAACTGGCCGCCTCCTATTTCTAATAAGATACTAAGTTGTTTTTCAGAGATAACAGAACAAGGCCACAAAGCCACAAATCTTGAAGTTGGACAGTAGACATGCGCTATAAAGGAAGAATTCACCCTAGAATGACCTTTCAACGTTAAGGGGTCAAAACCCACCAGGGATGCCTACCAACCCCCCCAACTCAAACATGCAAAACATAAAAAGCAGTGATTCCCCAGCGCCTGCGCACTAGGCTCTCGTTGAGAGCTTCAGTTCTTTAAACACCTGATCACCTTCTGCAAAGGCTGTGCCCCAGGGCTCCATGTGCAGCCCTTTCAATACCACTGATTGCTCTCAGGGCTTTGTCCGCAGGACCACGCCTCAGATCCCGCCTCCTGTAACTTGTAATGTTTGAGGACATGGGCATATTGTTTCACTTCTGTGAGTCTCAGTTTTCTCCTGCAAGACAGAAGCCAATACCTACCTACCAAGGCAGTAAGAGCTGGTGGTGGTCTGTGTACAGTGCTGGCATCCAGCAGATGCTCCACCGATGGATGTTACTATCACAGTCCTCTTTTTGTGTTTGTGTGAATCCTCACCTGAGGATACTTTTTCCACTGATTTTTAGAGAGAGTGGAAGGGAGGGAGAGTGGGGGAGAAAGAGAAGAAACATCGATGTAAGAGAAACACATCAATTGGTTGCCTCCTGCACGCCCTCGACAGGGCTGGGGATCAAACCTGCAACTCAGGTATGTACCCTTGACGGGGAATTGAACCCTGAACCCTTCAGTGCATGGGCAGACGCTCCAACCACTGAGCTACATTGGCCAGGGCCAGAGTCCTCTTAATTAAGTTGAAAGGAAGAGACTTGGAGGGTTGATGCTTGGAATATCACACAAGGGGGAAACACAGGACCCTTGCTACTTAGGGCCGATATATATTTTTTTCTCCAAAGCAAGTGACTGCTTTGGTTGTCTTAAAATGCTCACTTCAAACTTTCAAAACCGAACTTTCAGCTTGTTTCTCTCGTTTTTATACAATCTTTCGCCTTATGGACTGCATGTCCACTTGATGTAGACAAACACACCCAACAATGGCTCTCTTTGGGAGTAGAATCCAAGCCTGGTCCATCTTGGACCTAACTAACCAGGGGGTTTAGTAACCAAGAAACAGAAGGGCCTCCTTCTAAGGTAGTTTCACCTGTAAGGCAATCCTGAAGCCTGGTCCCCCGGGGCTTCATTAGCATGAGGTTTCTGGTGGCTCTACTGGCTTGTTAAGAAGGCTTTTGAAAGTCTTGTTTAATGACGATGAATGGCAGAGCAAAGTCTTGTCACCACATTATAAACAATTCTAGGGCACAACCAATATCTCACACTGTACTTTATTTTTCTTCTCAATTTTAACTGGACAGACAAGGAAAGCTTAATGGCAATGTGGCTTTTTCTGATAACACAAAAAAGTGCCCTTATATTAATGCCGGTCAACTAGAGACTTACCCTATCTTAACTACTAAAATATGCTTACCATGTGCGTGCGAGAGTGTGTGTGTGGGGGGGGGGGAGTGTGTGTGTGCATGCGCGTGAAGCACTGCAGGATAGCAGCCACCCCGAAAAAGTATTCATCTTAAAAGCAGCCATGGAAGGTCAAAGTGGAATCTTGATAAACAAATGCTTTCACTACGAAAACACTTTTTATACACTTATTTTATTTCAAACAAAAATCATCCCAGTAACTCAAAACAAAAGCAAAGCTCGGTTGAAAACTTAAGAAGATAGTATAATAAACACAACCACCCCCACGTCCCCAAAAGAAATTTGATTGGCTATCACTCCTTCAAATGGTACCCAGAGGGGAAAATTTAATAACACGAGCTAGCTTGGAAGGCCCACTGCAGCAGGTTCCCCCAAAGATTCCAGTATATGGCACTGCTATGTATCTACATCACAGTCGTATTTAGTAACAATTCCAGGACCTTTTGATGAAGCCTTTCGGTCTTGCACAGGTGTTTTTGTCTGCTGGGCTCACATTGATACACAAAACAAACTTGTCATCGGTAGGATAGTGGCTTTAAGTTATTTTTCTGGGTAGTCACGATGAATTGGTGCAATACCGTTCATATTCCATCTGGTTTTCTTTGTGCCCAGTGGGATGCATATTTCATGGTTGTCCAAGGTCTGTCCTATGAGTACAGACATGGAACAGAATGATTCTTTGAGTTAAGGACAAGGGACCTGTATTATCACTTACCCAGCTCAGTTTCACATTGTTTTGTTTTGTTCTGATTTTCTTTCTGTATTGTGCATAATACGTATTTAGAAACAGATGTTCCTACCAACCAGAAGGTTTTCATTAAATATCCTGTTGTTTAAAACTGCAAATTTATTGTTTAAGTAGCCATTAGACATATCCAGGCCTGAAGTATATGCCGCTGCTGGCAAATGTTGAAAAGAGCTTTGGTCCTTCTGTGCTGCCGAACAGAGCTGGATTTTGAGTTGCTCTGAGTTCTCCAGAATCTGAACATATTACAGAACTTAACAATACTTCTCACTTGTTGCATAAGGCCCTTCATGGAGGTATGACATTGACCCCTAGTAAAGGTCGCGCTTGTTTCCATTTCATACCCCCGCAGCTCTGGCTATTCCGAAACCGCCAGGCCCTGATCCAGTCTTGGGAATGTTTTGCTCATTTGAAAATTCCTCCCTCCCACCTCTGCCACAAATGTCCTTTGTCCCATAATAATTAAAAAAAAAAAAAAAATCAATCTCTGGAAGATCCAAATTGAATAGCAACAAAGATCTGGTTGGAGCCTTCATAGGCCTGACAATGTAGAATTGTATTTCTTAAAAAGTGTGCAACCACACTTGTCTGGGGAGCAAAAGACACCACCGAGTGAGATCAGAATAGAATTTCAACTGACTCCCTAAGTTCCTTAGAATGGCTTATATTTCAAGCCCTTCCTGTTTCTTTCTGATAGAGCAGGTGTACATTACGAACTATAAGTGATAAGAAAGTATAAAAACAACCACCGCTTTAGAAGTTCAATCGAGAGGAGAGTTTAAGTTCACATTTGTAAATTAGTCATTTTAGCATGAGTTTAATTGCAAGATGGTCTATTTCCAATTCTGTTCAATCAGTAGATCCTTAATATGAAAGCCAGACGCGTTGGGGGCTGCCTTACTTATTTATGTTTCATCCTGATTATTGTAACTCCTCTTGATTTATAATCACTTCCTAGTTTTCCATCACTGGGCCAGGACTAGGCCTTTGAATGATAAACAATAAATATTTACGAATGAAATACAGGTCATATCCAAATGTCAGGCCATATCTGAATATGCAGAGAAAAGTGGGCTGGGGTAGAATTTGTTTTTTGTTTGTTTGAACTACTGAAAGGTGCTTCCTTAATTCAAAATGTGACTTTCACCCAAATCTCAAACGTACAAGGCTTTTCAGCCACCGGGCAAATTGAGATGAACTGTTTGCTGCAGGACATACCGGTTGTTTAGATCTCTCCTCCCAGGTGCTTGTGCACTGAGGGCTCGGGACGACCGAGGAGGTTCTTGGGTGATTTTCTCCTTGTGGTTCTTGTGAGAGCCCTTGACCCCAATTTGGAAAGTGCATGCGTCCCATGTAACCTTGATCTTGGCCAACATACGCACCGCGCTCAGGTGGGAATCCCTTCTCAGAAAGAAATAAGTATGAACGGTTCTCTGGTTGTCCGATCACAGAATAATTGAGACAAGGAAAAACAGAGGAGAAAAAACGACTAGTTGAAGCTTTTATAGACATTCATTGCTTCTAACAAGTTTTTAACAACAAGAAAAATGCAACATAACTACTCTCAGAGTGAGTGCAGCCACAATACTGTACAGTTCTGGGGCAGGCGGCTGGGCACGTTCACCATGAAAACCAGATAACAAAACCCCACAGCAAAAGGAAACCAGCCAGAAGCCAACCCCTGGGAGTTTTTTTTTTTTCTTTTTAACATATATATATATATTTATATATATACACATTTTTTGAATAATCTGCAAATCCCAGTTTGAACAATAACAAAAACAATAAAAGACAAACAGACTCTATATTAAAAACGTCCATGTTCTTCATTGTTACTTTAAAGCAGCTTGGAGGCTGTCGCCACTTGGAGTGTACTGCAAACTGACTCCATTAAGATGATCTTGGCAGAATAGCAGCACAGGATTTGATATTCCATATTTATCACTTTTGACAATGTAAACCTTTCATAAAATAATATTTCTCTTAAAAATTAGAATCATTCAAAGGTCTGATCGTCCTGTTCCCTGAGGCCCGCCAGGGAGGTCTGGCTTCATACCATGGGGTTTCCTGCTTTCTCGGTGTGGGGCATGGGGCGTAAGTGCCACTGCATTTCAGGAAAAACCTGAAGGACAGCCAGGGAAAGGGCCCTGCAGAAGGAGGGCAGGAGGGCTCTAGATGAGTCTATGTGGAAACAGGCCATGTAAAGCAACTCTCGAAAGGTCAAACCATTGGAGCCAGAATTTAATCCCCTGGTCACTTCTCATCTAGATTTTCAACTGAATGAACCTCATGGGTTTAACCAAACATGTATGCAATCCTAAATAATGTGAGTTAAATTATGATTTGCCCGGGGACAAATAAACCCGCAAGGAACAAGGGCAAAGGGACAACACATACATCCCTCACAATAAACAATTATGTTGTCAAGGAAGAGCGCATAACTCTGTGGAAAGAATCGCCTCCGTGGCCGGCATGCTCCAGAGTTTCTCAGGTAGCTGAGACCCAGGGCTTAGCTCATCTTCTCAGAAATGCTTTTAAAGAATTAAGCGACAATAATCTCAAGTGGAAAAAAAAAAAAAATGATCATTTTCGCTAACAAAGAACGTAGAGGCCATAACTAAATACAATTTTTAAAAAATGCTGAGATGCATGTATTTTTTTTTAAAAAGCAGCTTTCGAAATATCAACCACAGCATTAAACATTGAACATATTACATTCCAAAGTTAATACAGATAAATGGTATATAATGCAATAATGCCACAGTTATTCCACGTGTCTCAGGCTCTCTAAACTTGAAAACATTTCCTAGTTTACCGGCTGAAGATCACTTCTTTCGCTACTTCTCTACAGCTCTCCGCCACTGCTTTTTTTTTTTTTTCCTTTTTAAATGCCCAGGATGTACAGATAAACTCCACATTCCACACCTGGAACTTTTTTTTCCCCCCTCTATCAGGTTTTCAAATAAAACCAAACTACAATGACAAGATAATGTTTTACATCGTAATTCCATAGACATGGGTCAATTAATCCATGACACCTCATCTCAACGCTTCCTCAGGATTTATGACCCTCCCCTAAGTCATTTAAAGCCTTGCTTTCAACTGTTCAGACAGGTGGGTGGCCGTGGAGCCGGTGCACGTGCGCCGTGGCCACGCTGCACAAGGGCCCCGCGTGTCTCCTTTCTCTGCGTTTCCTTTTGGTGGTGGCACTCCCGGCCTTCGAGTGGCACTCCCGGCCTTCGAGGGGCACTCCCGGCCTTCGCCACCTTCCCTCCACAGTGGCAAATGCCTCAGGAGCGTTGGTTCCCAGGTTCCAGGCTCCAGGCTCCACATTCCAGGGGGAAAGGACCTTTCTGGCTGGGGCCCAGGGGTCCAGGCCCCAGCCTACTGCTCTTCCTTGACAGCGGGATTCTGAGTTCCATCAGCTTCCAGACACTGGGAGACCACAGCGCTCTGTCTGAAATCCCTGGAGCAGGCCAGCGATCGCCCAGGCGAAGGTCCAGGGCCGGGCCTCCCAGCTGGGGCGAGGCGGGACTCCAGACAGCGGCCTTTTGCGGCAAAGCAGGCACTTGCGGCGGCCTGATGCTCTGTAACTGCAGCCTTCCTGACGCTGATGCCGAAGAAGTCACCCAGACGTTCGCTTCCTCGCATTCCCGAGGATCCTGTTTCACGTGCAGAGCCAGTTTTTGGAGGGGGAGCGTATCCAAAATATACGACTATACACATCAGGGCTTAAGGTACTGGATGATTTTGTATAAATTGCTAAAATGCTTCTCGGCACAATTGGTAGCTTAAAAAAATACTTTCCTATGGTTTAAGGGCATTTTTCCTACCACTGTCCTTCGGTGTGGAAATCTTGGTGGATACCAAGTCCATCTGAAGTTCCCGATTTTTTTTTTTTTTCTTCCAACCAGGAATGTACCATGTGAGACATATGCAAAGTGTAGGTTCTTCTGGCTGGGAAAGAATGCACCTCCCTCCAAGCACCTCCCTCTATTAATATCACAGCCCCCGGGGGCAAATCAATGCCAGGAAAATGAACACCTCCTTCCAAACCTCCAGCAGCCAGAAGCTCGGCTTCTGGAACAGTCCTGTCCTTCGTCAGGTTGTTTGCCCTTCAGATGGTGAGTCAGTCCGGCCAATAACATGGAAGGCGAATCTGTTTGTAGGCACAGGAGATCCAGGTGGAGCCACACCGGCGACGCTTGGCAATGAGTGGTAGGCTTTCCAAAGACAGGATGCTCCACGGGACTGTCTTAAATAAATAAATCTTTTTTCTCAGAAATGTAAAAAATAAATGGTATTTCCCTTTGGCAGTAAATAGCTGATTCGACGTTGAGCCTGAAAGCTGTTTTTGTTGTTTGTTTGCTTGCTTGTTTTTAAGAGACCATAGCTCCGTTTCATGGTACATCCCTAACAATGCATATATTTCTACTGCTTTCGCGAACCTTTTGCATATTTGTTTGTGGTAGGCCTGTTGCCTTCACTTGTGGCCCAGATAGGCACCCAGGGTGATGCAAGCTCCCACCAGGGCCAGGCTGAGCAGCGCCTTCAGGGACAGCCAGGAGAAGTCGAACAGAGGCCGCATGTTGGGCCCGTACAGTTCCACAAAGGCGTCCTGCAGGGCAGAGAGGAGGGAAGACAAAGAGAGGGCGTTAGGGACAGAGGGCAGACCCACTCTTTCCACTTTCATCCAAGAAATATTTATGGAGACCCTATATATGTGCCAGGCACCACAGAGAAACAGCAGTGAATGACATAGACGGAAAGTTCCTGCCTCACGAAGCTTTTATCTAGTCGAGCGGGATGGGCAACAAACAAAATAAATGTATGATATACAGTAGTGTATTGGAGAGTGGCAAGTGAGAGAGAAAAAAATAAAACGGCAAAGGCAGTTAGAAATATGGGAGGCTTCGCAATTTTCGCGAGCGTGGCCATTCATAAAAATAATAAAAAACCCACGACCAAGATTACACTCCTTTATTGAATGCTTGCTACATGCCAGGCACTTGTAATGAACGCCTAACATTATTTATTCTTCACACTAATCCTATGGAGTCGTTTTATTTATTCCTGTTCTGTAGAGGGGGGGAAACCTGAGACTCACAGAGGTTAAAGGATTTGTCTAATCAATGATAGGGCCTGGATTTGAACACAGATCCAAACCAGTGCCCTTCCCTCTGCTGATGCCGGAACAGCAGCTCGGTAAGTGCCTGGTCTGCGCTGGATGCTGATGTGGTGAACACAGCAGGGTGACCTCCACTGGTGGCATGCCTAGCCTCTGAGGTCAGGGACAGGGTGTTCCCTGGGAAAGGAAGCCACTGTGGGGTTTCTCCCCAGGGTGGTTAGACTGGAATGACCACAACTTTGTGTTTAACGCAAGCTGTGAACTTTGCAAGCATGTGTGGTCTTTATGGTCAGAACGTGTCAATGGGCATGCAGGTCCCGGAACAAAGAAGATGGCTCCTGTCTTCCCTTCGTATAACTGCTTGGAAGCCAGGCCTGCAGGGTGCTGCAGCAAAGGTCTCTCTCTGGCTTGTCTTAGCTTGAACCGGCTTCTTAGATTTGTTGGGGAAGATTAGGTTCCACATTTGGACCCAATTAGTATTTGGACAACTGTAAATCAAAATATATAAATCAGTAAATGAAATGCTTTCTTCATGTAGTGCGATTTATTTAGGCATTCTAACAACCTGGAATTAGAGCACACAATTTCATTACGGAGACAGGAACACGCGGAGACTCCTGGCACTGCTGGGCGGAGAAGGCTCTGACGACCTTCGTAGCTTTTTTGTCTGTTTGGGGCAAGTACTTCAGTGAAGGGACCAGGTATCCTCTTTGTCCCAGTGCTGTGCAAGGTCTTGTACATGTAGGTGCTTAACAAATGTTTTTTCAATGAACGATTCAGGTTTTCTGAATTCAATTACTGGTTTGAATTCTCTTTGGCCTAATACGTCACCCAGATGCCTACTCTGCCTGTTTGAAGTTATTCCTTCTAAATACAACCTCTGGCAATCTTGGAGGTGAGAGTTAAGGCATCATTAGGGGAACTTCCCACGTTATTAAATATAGATTTACACAATTATTTTTCACGACTACGTAGTATTCCATATATGCTGCGCTTTATGAAATCAATGCTTTATTTGGGTTGTTCTAAACTTTTACTATTGAAACAATATTATGATACATTCTTATATAAATTTTTATGTACTTGCTCAGATGTGTTCTTTTTTTTTTTTTTTTTTGGAGACAAATTACTCAAAATTGTTTACTAAAGTCATAAAAGGTTTCTGCTGAGTCATCCCCACTCTCTCACTGGTTGCCCTGGGACCAGTAACACCTTTTACAAAAGGCAGGCACCGGTTTAGGGCAGTGGTTCTCACTGTGGGTGGCCTTGCCCTCCAGGAGACGTTTGGCAATATCTGGAAACATTTTTGGTAGTCATGATTTGGGGTGGGGTCATCTGTGGGTAGAGACCAGAGATGCTGATCAGCATCCCACAATGCACAGGACAGCCCGCACCACAGAGATCATCCAGCCCAAGGCTCCAAGGTGCCATGCCTGAGGAAACCTGTGAAGAAAGATTCTGAAGAACCTCTGTGTTGACTGACCACAGAACACAATGTTCTACCTAGTGTGTCAACAGCTCTGGTCAAATTAGCATAAGATTAGCCCACAAGTGAGAGAGCTGGACCTTCAGATGCACTGGATTAACTTGCACCAGGAGAGGGCGCAAGGGTTTTCTTCTTTTTCAATCTGTTGTTAAAATGTTCCAAATTCGAGCCTTAGCAAAGCGAGGCTCTGAGAGACATGATGAAGTATGTACTTAGTGCTCTTAGCACAAAGCTGAGGTAATAATCGTGATTGCTTGTCGAGAAACATACCTTCCCTATATACAGTCAGGGGTGAACGGGCAGGAAGGGGTCAGGACGTATTTACAGGCAGGAGAAACTACCTTTTGTGAAGTGCAGTCTGGGATCCCACAGACACAGCTGGGAAGGCCTCCGAGCCCTCCCCTCCCTCATGCTCTCTCTCAGGGATGGGCAGGCTGGAACCCCCAACCGCCCGGCCACAGGATGCCCCAGAGCACGGACACTGGGGAAGAAGGTCCGTGGTTGGACTCCGCATTTCCTTAGTTACCAATGGAGTTTTCTGTGGCTAACTATGAAACGGACTGAGACGCTGGCCATCTGACCTTTCTGGACAAGGAGCCACCCTGGAGAAGTGGAGGAAGCAGGGACACCCGGGCTGGCATGCCCTCCCCATGTGCCTGGGGCACAGGCCCAAGGGGCAGAAGAAATGCCTGTCCAAATACCCTTCCTCTGGGGCTGGAATAATCCCCTCCCGACCCCCATCGCCTCACATAAATACTGTGCTTCTAACGGGCCATTTCTGATGTGCATTACAAAGAAAAACCTCATATCCAGGGTGGGATGAGCTAACAGCAGCTCTTGACCTGGAGACCGAGCACAGCGGTGCTGACGCAGCCCCCAGGGGTCTGGGATCAGCTCTGGACTCGGAGAGAAGATCTGGGTGAAATCCCAGCCTTGACGTTTTATTGCTTATGACCTTGAACAAATTACCCCATCCCGAGCCTCATTTATTTCACCCATAAAATTGGTTATTGTGAAGATTAACGTAGGTGACTCAAAGCCATTTGTCAACGTGGCCCAGGACGGTGAACTAGTGGCAACATTAGCAGTCGGCCCCCTTGCAAACCTGCTGCGTGCCTCCTAAACCTGTCCCTCCCTCCAGAGGGCCCCCCGACGGCAGGGCAGGTTTTCACAGAGCCCTTGGCCAGCTCCCTCTAAAGATGCCTGGGGATGTCTAAAGAAATTGTGAATTAAAATGCACACGTGATGTGTTCGGGGGAAGACAGGAAGTGAAACTACAATGCCCGGCTATACTTCCTCATCAATTGTTAAGGCAGGTTGTAGGCGGAGGGGCCTCATTAGCCCCCCTGAGGTTGAATCGGCCTCCGAGCTCTGCCCATCTACGTTCCAAAGTGCCACGCCGACGCTGTGCTTTCAGGCCTGAAGGCCCTAAAATCTACTTTCGTACAGTGTTCTTGCTCTTTCAAACATCCTGATTAGGGCGATTTCCGAAGTCTGTTTGAACAGTCTGTCATTATTTGTTTAAGTTTGAGAGCTGTATTAAATAAACACATGCTCATTTTATGTATTAGGAGCAACAAAGAGGGAAAAAGAAAACCTGGGCTGTCGTCATGTGACTCAGTCAATACCCCAGTCTATATATTTAGGAGGCACCGCAGGCCTTGCTCATGTCAGGACTGGCAAGGGCTCTGCCCAGTTTCAGAGATGCGCAGAATAGGTTCCCAGGGGAGGGTCCTTTCTCCTTTGGCTGGCCCCTCACATCACAGAGGAGACAGGCGGTGCCCCAGCTCTGGTCGCTCCTGCTCTTTTGCAGAAGCTTCTCCACAAACTTCAACTTGGAGACCGCAGATGGTCTGAGTCTGAATCCCACCCAGGGCTGGCATCAGTGGGGCAGGAAAGCCCAACGCCCACCCCCAGGCCTGTGCTGCAGGGTTGGAAGTGAGCCGGGGAGGTGTGGACTGGAACAGGCCAGGCTCAGACTCCTGAGCTGGGGGAGGGGGTTGGCAGCAAAAGTGTCCTTGTCTCTCCTGCATTGGGACCAGTCTTGGGACCACTGTCACCCTCTCTCGCTGCCTCCCAGGAAGTATGGGGGGAGAGGGAGGGAGGCATCGAATTTGGAGGCACCCTCCAAATTCTCCCTTTTCCTCTTAAGAATCCTTCAAAAAGTTTCACTTAAACCTGATTCCAAATAAAATGAGATTGAAAGACAAACGAATCAGACGGGCAAAAACTGAAAAAGGCTGAATTCTGCTGAAACCGATGGAGTGGGGATGGGGGTGGGGGCCCCAGATGCAGGGAAAGGTCAGTGTAGAGACCTTTTTGTATTTGGCAAAGCGTATCAAAAACTTTAAAAATATTTCCCTTTGGTTAGCAATCCCCCTTCTAGTTATTGAGCTTGAAAAAGTAATTAATAAAATGCACAGGTTGTTTATAATAGTTAAAACCTGAAAATAACTTAAATGTCTGAAAATATGACTGGGTGTTGGTTCTCAGCTCTCCTTAGACCTGGGGAAGCTTACGATGGCTCCGTGGGTTGTAAACAAATGAGAAATTCAGCTTCATTCCACAATCTTTGAGCTGACTGTGGATACAGGCATTCTATGGTCATGGGAGACCCCAAGGGGGAAAGCCATCTTGCCCTCGAAGAGCTTAAGGTACAGAGAGAGATGCCACCTCTGTGGGCACCTCTGAACTAACCAAAACCCAGATGTGTTACCATTTTGTATCTCGCCCAGAGCACACCTGTCGGCGGTAAGAAGGAAATAAAAAGAAAATCAGATGGTGCCAACAGGAAACCAAACACTGCTATCAAATGCCCTTGGTATTTTCCATTTTTCATGGCTTTCTAACTTTGTCTCCATGGGGATCACCTCTCTCATGTCAACCTGAGGGTTAGGGAAGGAGACGAAAAAGGCAAGGATGGAACATAGTCACACAAAACCGTGAGCTGTAAGGACACTCCAAGCAAGTTCAGATCTCCCAGACTGGTGTAATAATGCCTAATGAAGATATTGGCCCCTTTTAAATAGGTGGGGCAAATGTAATCTAGACAGGTAAAGCGAGTTACTTATAGCAGGGACTAAGAAGCCCACCTGAGGTGGGGAGGAGAGGAGAGGAGAGGCCGGCTTTCCTCTCCTGCCTCCTGTGCTTAATGGGTTAGAACATCCACAAGCAGTGTGTTGGTCTGTCTCCCCGGGTGCCTCCCCCCTGCCTCCCCCAATGTGCTTCCTCCCACCCCGACCCTCCTCTGTGCCCCAACCCTGACCCCATCCCACAGCAGCCTCCTCTGGCCTTCAAGTGTTGCCGAAGAAAGTCGCCCAACCATGCAGACCAGTGTGGCTCTAAATCCATGGCCTCCAAACCCACTGAGTTCTGGAAACCACTTAACGTGCTCTTACCCTTGCTCAGATGCTCTCTCTGTTCCTTTTCATGACTATTACAAACAGTCACCACTTTTCTCATGTGTTTTTCTCGCTGCTTAGCAGCTGATGTCACTTCTTTCTTCTCTGAGAAACTCAGGGCCCTTGGGTGAGAATTACCGCAGCTCCCTATCCGGGCGCCCCCAGTTGCTCACATCTCTATCTGTCCTGCACTCTTATTCCACTGTCTACTGTGGCTTCTGGAACCTTCCTCCATCAATTATCCCTGCTTTTAACTACAGTTTCAATCTCACCCTTCCTTTGCGCTCTTTTTTCTTGGCACATAAACACTCAGATTTCCTCAGTATCCTCAGTAGAGGACACGCTTCTGAGTTAATCCTTGAAGGACGAGGGAGTTGGGGGTATTTATTCACTGACCAAAAAAAAAAAAGTAAATTCAGGTTTCCTCACAGTGACCGTGAACCACTGTCCCCTCTCCCCTCGCCGTCTTGGGCCAGTAGCTAACCCACCTTCTGGGTGCCTTCCCCCCCTCATTTTAATCCACGCAGCCAGGCTCCTTCCTGCATTGTGCCCCTGAAACCACCACCCAGAGGCCAGCAGCGCCCTCGGCGGGTTCTGTGCACTGGGTGCTCTGCAGGGTCATCTCGCTGGTGCTCTGCGCCCTGGACGCCGAGCCTCCTGGGGTCTCTCCTGTCTCCACGGGCACCTCCTCCGCCGCAGGCCCGACGGGGCCCCATGCTCCCCGGGCCTGTCTGGACACGCTTCTCTTCCTTTGGCCAATCTCCGTCACTCTCCTGGTCTGAGACACCATCCCGTGGTGGCGTCTCTGACATCTCTATATCCAGCCCCACTTGATCCTCTGACTACCAGGTTCCGATCCCAGTCGCCTTCTAAGAGGTCCCACTGGAAGTGACCGTTGCAGCCTATCCAGAGCCGGAGTTCCCATCGCCTCCTCCAGCAAGCACGCCTCCCTTCCTGCCTTCGCCGTATCTGTGCTGTTAAGTAAACCCACACCCTGAGAGATTTCTAGAGGTTTTCCTCTTCCTCCCCCCACCCCTACCCTTCATTCACTGGTAAATCCCATAGCAGAAGGTGGCGCTCCTCCAGAAGCAGATCCCAAGACGACGACTTGAGTGTAAGCAGTTCATTTGGGAGATGATCCCAGGAACCACTAGTGGGGGGCCTGGAAGGAAAGCAGCCATGAATTACCTTAGCAAGCAAGTTGCTGCTGCTGGTAACTAGAACTTAATCCCACTGGGAAATCTGGGTGCCGGTGCAGAAAATGTGCTTTTTGTTACTCCACTAAGGGGCCAGGGAGCTGGGGGATTTAAAGACCAACTCCTTGCTCTCATTGGCCAAGGGTTGCTCCTATGGAGGCATCAGTACCCCAGAAGTTCTGGCCCCTCATGTGCACAGGCAAACTGGGCTCTAGAGACCAGAGAAAGGCCTTAGGGAGAGGATGCAGATGCTGTACTTCTTGTAGCTAGAGGTCAGCTAGAGAGCACTGAAGTGAAGGGCAAGGGGACTGGACGAGGCAGTGCATGCACCGCCCATTTCTCCATCCCCACTACCTTCTCTCCCCAGCATTACTGCTGTGATTCCCCACTGATCCCTCTGCCCCCACTCTGTGGCCTGCGGTTCAATACACTCTCCATATTGCCACCCAACTTATCTAGTCAGAATCAAAGCTGTCACTTCCAGGTGTAAGTCCAAATTCTTTACTGTACCATCCAGGGCTCCCGGGCTCTGGCCCCAACCTAGCTCTGCTGCTCAGCTTCTGTTGCCTGTAAATTAACTTTGGTTCACTTAGGGATTCCATGCAATCATTTCTGCGGGCAGCTTTCTCCAAGCTCCCAGGTTGAATTAAATAATCCTGGGCTATTCCCTGCTCACTGTATTGTCTGAAGATCGTGCGTTCACATGTCTGTCTTCTCCCTATTAGCACCCAGAGGTGCAGGAGCCACATTTTATTTATCTTTGGATCCCTGGAGCACGTGTCTGTCACATATTAGGCACTCAGCAAGTGTCTGTGGACCTGAAGTAAACTGCTCTTTTACTATAGAACAGGTTTTCCAAATATATCTTAATAGATAATATTTTTGTTAAAGGAAGGTGTTCAGAGGACAAATATGTGGTGACAGGCTTAAACAAAATTCAGTGCTTTTTTTTTTTTTTGGCAGACTTTAGTCTTCCTATAAGGGGCAGATGCTCTGCCAGCACTGTCAGCATCGGATCTGATTGGTCAGCATCTGTGCCATGCCGGTTGCTACATATTTTGAATAATACCCCACCTGAATGCCTGTGAGTCTACAAGGGCATTTTCCAAACTCATTGGACCATCTACCCCTCTGTCAGGGAGATTCCTGCTGGGTTATGAAGACACCCTTGGAAGATGCTGCCTGGAGGTAAAAAGCAATAATCCCCGGCCCTCACCAGGAAGGCAACCTCTGGTGCCCGTTGGACAGCACAGGAGAGGTGATCGGGGATCCCAAGCTGTTTCTGGACACAAAGTCCCCCATGGTAACTAGTCCTGCACTCTACTCATGGGTGTGAGGCCCGTCCCCAGTGCTGTCCGTGTCTGCTCCAGCCCACAGAGCCTACGGACATGCACCTGCCAGGTAAGAGGGGGTGTGGGGAGAAAGAAAGAAGGAAGTGAGGGAAGGAGGGAGGTGAGGCACATGCAGCAGAGAGGAGAGCGCCCCCTGAAGCCCAGGAAGAAGCAATTCTCCGGACACCAACGTGCCTGGGGTTAAAAGGGGAAGCCAGCAGGCTGGCTGCTCTGAGTGGTGGCCAGCAGAGCACACGCGAGGAAGTGAGGGCACTTTCTGCCTGAATAAAGCAGCTGGTGAGGAAGTGACTCCATTTCCCCCTTATCATTGGCTGGGCAGGATTTCCTCTGCAGCCGCTTTGTCCTGAATGAGTCTTGAAGGATTCTGCCTGGAGATCAGAGCCGCTGTGGCAGTGGCAAGCTCCTGTCCCCTGCTCTTCCTCTCACCCCCACCCCATCCCTCGCTACTCCCAAAATATTGATTCCAGGTTTGGGGGAAAAGGAAAGGAGAAAAAAACAACCCTTGCGCATGTAACTGAAGGACACACAGCTGCCCAGCCTGCAGGAGAAGCGCAGGGACTTTGGCCACCAGGCTTGCAGGACCACCCCCGAAGCCATCTCCAGTGAATGGGGCTGGTTCCTGGAGGGTCTGGGCCCAGGGGGAGGGGCTAGTTGAATCACAGGCCAACGACATAAAGTGAAACCTAATCTAAGTGTCATCTGGATGTAACTAGAAACCTGCTAGAGAAATGGCAGAAGATGAAAAACCCAAACAAAACAAAAAACAAAACTTGCCCGCCTACCGCAGTAAGTCCACGGACATTTGGGTGTATTTTGTGATGCAAATTGAGCTGAGGATGCAAATTAGGCAGGGGCCCTCAAGAGTTAGGGAGGGCAGAAAATGAGAAGCCTATATGGTTCCTTATTTTCCTGAGCAGGGCACAATCTGAAAAAAATTTGCAAGGGAGCCTGATGCTCTAGAGACCCTGAAGCCAAGGAGCTAGGTCAAAGGCCGCTGGCCTAGTCCACCTGCTGGCAGAGAACTGGGCCAGAGCTGGCCGTTCCTGGATGGGATCGCAGGGGTTCTGAGAGTCTAACTGCCTTCCAGGCCAAGCTGGGAGGTGCCCTCTGGAGGGAAGACCACAGACAAATTCCCTGCTCTACTAGCCACACAAGTACTACAGGCAGAAGGTACTTAGCCACCTGTGGGCTTAGGTCCCTCCTGCCAGGAGGTGCCAACAGCCCCATACTCCAGAAGACCATAGGTGGAGCCCTGGATGGTTGTTCAGTTGGTTGGAGTAGCCTCTGGTACACGGGTTTGATTCCCAGTCAGGGCACATACCCAGGTTGCGGGTTTGATCCCTGGTTGGGATGTGTACGGGAGGCAACCAATCAATGTTTCTCTCTCTCCCTCTCCATTCTTCTCTCTCTAAAATTAATAAAAACATATCCTCGGGTTAGGATTAAAAAATAAAAGACCATAGGTGGAATAGGGCAACAACAATGCATCTATAGCAAAATGTGCTAAAATATGTTAATAATTGTGCTATTCAGTTCATCGTGTTCATATGACAAACCAAAGCAGGAGAGACTAAAGGCCATATCTATATTAGACCTTGAAATCTAATCTTCCAGTTGCTTATTTATTCAGGAACTAAATATTTTTATAAGGAGCTGAGGAGGCTTAAAGCTAAATGAGACCCAGGCCCTGCCCTCTAAGAACTGCTGGGTAATATTCTCCTGCATTCACAGCAGCTTTAATGGGCCTTAGAGTTTTCTCAATGCATTCAAAGCACTGTGTGTGTGTGGGTGGGTGGGGGGTGCATTTATCCTGCAGGGCTCTGTAGAGGAGAGTAGAGACCCAGGCACTTGACCTCATTTTAAGGGTACCTTTCGCTGGATCTCACAAGCACAGAGGCCTGGGTAACCTGCCTTGAGCATTTGGCTTCAAAACAAAGTCTCTCCATTTTTTTTTTCCTTACCTTCCTCATTCCACTACCTTCTTTTGGCTGGAAGCCTCTGAGTGCCCTGCAGCTGCTGGCACTTGGCCTTTTCTTGCTTTGCTGTTTTCACTCATTTTGGGAAAATACCACTTTATGATATTGTGTTGGGCATGAAAGTATGTGGAGTAAAGAAAGTATAATCATTACAACGCAACAGTAAGAAGTAGCCCAATTAAAAATGGGCAAAGATGTGAATGGACATTTCACCGAAGAAGATATACAAATGGCCAATAAGCTCAAGAAAAGCCGCGGAACATCATCAGTCACTAGGGAACCGCAAACCAAAACCACAATGAGATACCACTTCACACCCACCAGCATGGCTCTAACGTAAGAAATGGACAATCACAAGTGTTGGCGAGGAGGAAGAGGAGCTGGAGACCTCACACCCAGTTGGTGAGAACGGGAAATGGCGCAGCCACTGTGGGAAACAGTGGTGGCTTCTCAAAAATTTGAACTTACCATACATTCTAGCAATTCTCCTCCTAGATAGACACCGAAAGTAACTGAAAATGTATGTTCACAGGAAAACTGGTAGAGAATGTTCACAGAAGCATTCTTGGTAATAACCTAAAGTGGAAACTACCCCAAAGTGTAGCAACTAATGAAGAGATTAAACAAAATGGGGTATATCCATACAACGGAATGTTATTCGGCCATAAAAAGGAATGAAGTACTCATACCACATGGATGAACCTTGAAAACATTATGCTCAGTGAAAGAAGTCATTGTATGATGTCATTTATACATAATTTCCAAATTAAGCTAATCCATAGGAACAGGAGTGGTTCAGTGGTTGCCAGGGGCTGGCAAGAGAGAATAGAGAGTGATAGAAAAGTTCTGGAAATAATGATGATATACAACCTTGTAAAATACTAAAACCAATAACTTTAAATGGAATTCTAGGGTATGTCAGTTATTAAATAAAAAAAAATTACAGGTCTTACACTACATGAAGAAGGGGACTTAACTATTGTTACAGCGCATGGCATTCAACAGAAGGACTCACGGGTTCTGTAATTCCTGCTCGTGGGTGTGGGAGCCGGGGCTCCTTTGGTGAGAAAGTTTCTGCATCTTTTTAATGAGTTTTTTAGACGTAGGAGGTGGCATGGTGGGTGAAAACTGTTCTGGATGAGAAGTTGGGAAGGCTGAGTGGCAATCTGGGCGAGCAACTCACTTTATCTCCCGGGCCTCCGAGTTCCTTCATTCCTCTCTGAACGCTTTCTGGGTTGCTCATTCCAAGGTCCTCTCTCCACTGCGCCCACCTGCGCACTCACAGGTAATGGCCTTTTCCTGCATCTCTTCTCGTGCATCTCTTAGGATGCGATTTGAGAAATCTAGATGTATGCCAGAGACCGTGTCACCCCAAACACTATCAATCACTGACCTGGTCTCTGTGGGGTCTTTCTCCGCCTCCTCTGGCCCCTAAGACCCTCCTGTCCCCCAGATCCATGTGGCCTCTGTGCCTCCTGCTGTGACCTTCGTCCTCAGAACCCCAGACAGTCCCTCCTCTCTGCAGCATGGTGGCCACACTGTGGTGGCCTCTGATGCGCCTGTGTGCGTCCCATGGCTTTGTTTTTATGACCGTAATTCAAGCATTTGTCGCACAGAGCCCTCTCTACCTCTCACGCCAGTGATAATCAGAACTAGAGTCGCCAGTGGGCCTCAGCGCCGGGACCAGGTGGGACCGTGGCTTCTGCTCGGAATCAGGAGGGACTCTCCGCGTCTGCAGTGGGCCGGGGATTCCTTGGGCAGACCAGCGTTTGGAATATGTTCACCAACTGTTCTTTCTTGGGTTCTGGAGCCACAGGTGTGGCTTCCCCGCCCTGCCCCCTGCCGTGCACCCCTGCCTCGGTGGAGGTGAGCATGACCTCCATCCCTGCGCGCCTCCCTGGAGGTCGCTGCCCGGGGCCAGCACGCACGCGGCGCTCCGAGGTGCCTGCGACGTGGGCTGTGATGGCACCGCCAAGGTGCTTACCCCTCTCACTGCCGCTGCAAGAGTTAATTCATGAAAATATGCCAAAAATGGGAACTGAAAGCAGATGCTTGCTGAGTTCCGCAGCTTGGCCTAATCACTGTCATCAGGAGGGGCAGAGGGGTCTTTCATTTATTAAACGTGGAGGGCCGGGGTTGGGGGCCAAATGTCTGATTCTCACTTGTTTAAATCAGCAAGTGTTGACTGAGGTGGGTAGTGGTGGGGAGTACAAAGAACCCGCATTTCCTAATAGGAACCTGCTGAAAGTGGCCTGGGACCTGGAGTGGGGTGTGTCGGAGTGACAAGAGTGGGCAGAAGGAGTTGGCGTGGGCAGCGCCTCGAGGGCACGGCCAGCCTCCAGCCATGCCTGCTCCCACACTTGCTTTAGGACGGGCTAAGAAATCAGCATGGATGTCTTTTCTGGAAGCTCCGAATCCCGCTGGCCCCAGGTCCTTGCCTTGATGACAGGCTCAGACATCTGCCCATGACCAGATCTACCCCCATGATGGTGCCAGTCCCTGCGTTCTCAGCCTGCAGCAAATAAGTCTCAAACTCTGCTTAAAATGCCCAGGCGCCTAACGTTGTGCTCAAAAGCACCCCAAGATATAACAAGTTTTACCCTGTTCCCAGCTCCCCAATTCTGCTGCCCGGGTGTCATTGTGTGCTGGCTGGCATGACTGAGGTGATCCCCTGGGCTGCCCCATACGTGGACCCCCCCTCCAGTAAGAGAAGCACAAGTGTGCGGTCTGCGCTGGGGGGGCAGGGGCGGGAGCATGCTGGGGAGCTTGCTCAGTGGGCTCCAGATGGGCGTCCTAAGAAAAATCTGCTTTCACTTTGTAGTTTATGATTTAGCTCAGTTCACCTGGAAAGGCTCAACATGAATAGAAACAGATGCATGTCAAGGCGCACTGCCTGGCTCTCTGACAATCCCCTTCATTCCACAGGAGATGGTCTTCCTGTGTCCAAGGAAGAAAGCAGACCTCTCCTGCACAAGGGAAATGCAAAGTCTCCGTCAAGGGCAGCAGCTGTTGGTGCAGGGACGTGCAAAGCCCAGCAAGGTCAGCACTGTGGCTCTGGATTCAGGCTCGAGGACACATGGATGCAGGTGTGTGGTGTGGCCTCTCGTCTGAATGGACATGTACTATGAAGGACTTGTGACAATGTGTGCTCTCTGCTGCCAGAACAATACAGGGCCAAACAGACAAACAGAGAGGAGACAGAGAGAGAAAGACACAGAGAGACAGAGATCCTAAAAGCATTCATGGATGAGCCTCAAGTGAACAAGGGGACAGAGACGGAGAGACAGAGAGACAAGGAGAGTGACTCACAGAGAGACAGAGAGGGAGAGATACAAAGAGACTCACAAAGAGAGAGAGACAGACACATAGACACAGAAAGAGATAGACAGACAGATCCTGAAAGCATTCATGGATGAGCCTCAGGTGAATGAGGGGCTAAAACACTTTCCATCAGCACAGCCTCCAGGGGACAGCTGGGAGCTGGCTGACCTGGTTCAAGGACACTCTCTTGCAGTGAAGTAAGCCTGTTCTGGACATCAACAAGGTCAGAGGACAACACGTGTGCACCTAGCAAGGCCTGTCAGAGTTGCTGGCAGTGGGCGTTTACAAGTAGAGAAGCTGTGCTCCCAGGATCTCAGCTTCCCAGGCAACTGTCATGAGCTCAGACACATTTGCTGCTGACAGAGCAGAGCCTGTGAGCCCTGCTTGCAGAAGGTGCTCAAGCTTTGCAGGCTGGACCACAAGGAGATCTGAACCATGCTCTGGGGCCTTATCGCACCAACTACCCTCAGGCAAGGAGCAGAGCTGGAAGTTCACAGGTGGATCGGACAGGTCCAAGTCTGTGTCCTGGCCTATACGAATGGTATTACAGGTCTTGCCATCACCGACCCCTTGGAGAGGATCAGCTCAAGTTGAATTCATGGTGCGAACATGCAGCGCACCTGCTCTGTGCACAGCACTGCACTCAGCGCTCAGGGGAAAAACACAGGTGACCATGGCATCTGTATGACAGTGAACTCCTTAGACCCAACACAGTGTCTCACCCAGATCAAGGACTCAGCAAACTCTCCTCCAGTGGGACAACTCAGAGACAGCAGTGTCTCACTGGAAACACTGATCCCTCCTAAGGTCATAAGAAGAAACTCAAGTTTGGGCTGGTGAAGCCTTCAGGGTGGTCTTTGGGTCTAGCAAATTGTTATTTCCACCGTGGGAACTCCTTGGCGGAGTGCGTGAATCTTGGATCCATGTGCAACATGCTTTTCGTAATAAAACTGGTGCAAACTTTGGATGGCTCTTGTTAGCACTGCCTTTTATGAGTGTGGCCATGGTTGCTCTTGCTTTGATCCCTCCTTTGGACATGTCTGAATCAAGTCATCCAACCGCAGTTAAACCACTTATCGGAGTATTTATTTAGTGTCTACTTCTGGGATGAGGAGAGAGAACTAACTGTTGTGCCAAACCCCACGAGGTGGCTCTTCCAAAGGGCATTATACAGAAGAGACTGGGGTCAGAGAGGCTCCATAGCTTGCCCAAGGTCACACAGCTCAGAGGGGGAAAGCTGGGATCTGAATCTAGGACTGTGCAACTCATAAGCATGTGCTTTTTCAACTACACTTCACTTCTCCTGTTGGAGACGGAAAAGAAGTATAAGATCCAGGCCTTAGGGAGACAAGGGATACATGAAAGGTTAAAGAGAAAGTCCTGTGGAGTGACAGGGAAGGCTCAGGAAATGCATCCAGCGTGTTGAAGATGGGCTGGAGGGGACAGAAGGTTAGAAGGAGCTGAGCCTGAAGGGCTTTGCATAAGGACAGCAAAGTGGGGATGGCATTTCAGGGCATGGAATCGAGTGGGGGATGGGGCCCTGTTGTGGCAGGTCCTCGAGTGGGCTAGTGTTTGCAGGCAGAGCGAGCAGGGTTGCAGTAACAGAGAGAAGGCTTGTGACCACAGAGAAAGCACGAGTCACAAGGACCCCCCCACACACACACCCGGGCACTTGGGACCCCTCAGCCTGTGGTTGGTTTGGCCCTAGTGGGCGATACTGCACATGCCCCCTCAAGAGTATTTAAAAATGCCACATGGGTAGAGACACGAGCAACGCCTGCGTGGGATTCATGAAAAGCCCTCCTACTGATGGGGCTGTTTCCCAGGGAATTCTGGGATGTCAAGGAGAGAGAAATTTCCTTGAGTCACACAAACAAACCAACTTGAGGCCTACTCAGAATATTAAAACAGTGAACCAAGAACCTCTCCAGTGGCAACTGGATCTTTCCAAGGGCTCTGCTCAGTGCAGGAATAGGAGCAGCTCCCCCACTGCAGGCAAAGCCACCCACACTCCCGACCCTGCTTAGCAGCCTGTCCCCACCGCCAGCATCCCATGGCCCTCCTCCAGCAGACACCAGCCACTCTGTCTCAGGACTAGTGACAGTTTTTTCTGCTGATTGATATTTGGAACATTTTCACTACTTAACAAAGCCAGGCTCCTTTCAATTCTTAGGAACCTGCCCACAGAGCATTTTACAAGAAGCCATCTGCTCTGGGTATTTAATCCTTTAATGTTCCGTGTTTCTGGAAGGCTGGAAGTGTGTGGGGCAAGTTCTTGCTGCAGTACAGGCCAAAGGAGTCAGGGCCACTCTCCTTCAACAGCTCAGAAGTTGCAGCTGAGAGAGAACACGTCAGGGCAATGCCTGCAAACGCCGGATCACAGACAAGGGAAGGCAGTCACCGAGTCCGGCGGGACCCCTTCCATCCTGCCCACGGTTTACTGATCAGTGGGGTGCAGGAGGCGGACAGAGAAGGCCAGACCTGAGCCGGTCCTCGGACACCTCTCTGGTGTCCGGACCCCACCGTAACGCACATAGGGTGCCTCTTCTATATCTCAAGTCCCTTTCCCCCTGAAATTCCCTTTCTCTTTTGCTCCCTTGCCTTTTTCTTTGCTTTCCTGTTCTCTCCGGTTCTTGCATTTTCTCAGCTGAAGTTTGTTCTTTAGCTCTGGTTTTTGTTCCTGGTCTCCCTCTGTCCGCCTTTCTCCAGGACAGGCTGCTCCGAGTTTTTTGGGAGATGGTGATACCCCACCTCTGGGATGGCTCAGTGAACACCCGAGGTCTCTGCAGCCACAGCAAGGGCTTGGCCACAGCTGCGCAGGGACCTTCCGGCCCTCGTCCTGGTGACAAGACCCTGATCGTGGGCACTGATGGGAGAACCTGGGCTGGACCTGAAACCTACAGGAGAAGGTGCAAGGTCATGAAGCCTGAGAGGATGCCAGCTTGACGTCCTGCCTGAGGCCTGGGCCACGTGCTTGCTCCACAAGCCTCCATTCGCCCTTTCTGGTGAAACACCCTGCTGTAGTGGTGGGACAAGTGGACAGGGATGTGTGTCAGAGAAGTGAGAGATGAAAACAGCTAAACGTCATGTTCCCTAGGTGAGTTTTCACCTCTGCCAAGTCCTTGAGATTCTTGGGTCTTACAACTTTATGTGCTTTTCATTTCCGTTTAAACCTGAAACATCATTTACATGTCTTCAGAGGCAATCCTGACCTACTAAAACAACCCGAAAAACTGCGAAAAAAATAGTAGGGTTATTCCACATGCACCTGGAGGGTTTTTGAGAGCTGTTGGACCCCGGGCATAAATTCATGGTTGACGGATTACAGATTTGAATAGGTACATTTTACTAACTTGGTACATCAGTTGGAAGGGGTAATTTTAAATGTTAAAATATTATAATTTCACTGCCATCATCTTTATAGGAGCTTTCAATAAGAAAGTAAGAATTCCAAGTTTTCATCTTTGACAACGGAGCAGACCCTTTCCAAGCAGGAGTCGGAACAGAGCTGTTCCCTGGCTCAGAAGCTCATCACACCACCCCCGGCTAACACTTGTCTGTTCTACTGTCCTTGTCACATCACAGTCCACACAGTGATCAGACTGTGGCATCTGGGTGCCGACTACTCCTGGCTCAAGGGAGTCACCTCTCCAAGTTCTAAGAGCCTTATCTGTAACAAGAGGGGAAGCCCCCCCATGTGTCCTCTGAAGGCCCTTTCCGATTCCCAAGTTACATAACTTGTAGATTCTGGGACTCTGTTTTGTTCTTTTGTGTTAAAAGCAGGAAGGATGACAAAAGTTAAGTAATTGGGAGACTGGGAGAAACAGGCCACCAGGGCATGTGGGGTTCTCAATGAAAGCCCAGAGTTGTCATTCCTGCTATTCTGGGTGCAAATGGAGGTTTGAACACTAGAGCTGGTTTTACAAGCGGGAACCTGGAAGTCACTGCCCTAACAAAGAAGCCAGGAATGTGCCAGATCGTCTAGACATTGAAAGAAAAAATGCCCAAACCTTCGAGGCACTGGAGATGAGAACCCCAGGCAGGCTTCCTATAGCCCTAAGTAGCCCTGCTTAGGAATCCATGCAACAGCCAGTTCAGGTGGTGGTTCAAATGGAATAAAAGCCAAGTTTCAAGGATTTCATGAAAAATTAAGATGATTTTATGAAAACTTAAGAGGTACCTTCCTTGGACATGTCCTGCCTACCACTCATAAATAATCATCATTAGTGGTAAGTTTCAATGATAAGTTAACACACCGATCAAGGGAATTTTATGGTTTTCAGATAACACAGTCACATGTTACTCAGAATCTCCGTGTTACTCCAGCACTTCTCGGAACCTCTCGAGCTCAAACTCTGCATCCTGAAGTCTTTTCCCAGAGTATTTTCTTCTCTGCCCACCACCCCCTCTGGAAATCACAGAGAAAAATCCGTTCAGTCATTTTCAGGTTATCAGACTGTGAAAAATTTGTTTTTCAAGCTTCAGAAGATTGTTGAACTGCCTCCCCCCCCCCCCCAGATAACTCAGAACTGGTCTGGATCCATGACATCAACCTTGGCCTGTATGAAGAATCAGGAATGAGGACTTTGCCTTGTTTGGAACCAAAAGAGAGGAATATCCACTTTCTCTCCCTCTTTCATTTTTATTAAGACAGTATTTTTCCTTGTTAGCTGGATGATGTATACTTTTAACATTCCAGGAAAAAAGTGTCAGTGATATGAAAGTCATAATAAAAGAAAATCAAAAGAAACGCAATTACGAGAAACAAAGAACTTCATCACTTTTAGTATGAAATGCCCAAAGGAAAATCTAATTTTAAAAATTACCAGCACCATATAAATGAGAGGAGAATTATATAAAAAGATTTGTTGTTCTAAAAAATTAACTTAATCATTTATCTTTCTGGCTCTTGGGCTTTTATCCTTAATTTTAAAAGTCAAAAATGATCATGTGGTGCTGGGTAAGGAGTAACCCTCACACTAATGCAATATCATATTAGGAAGTAGCAACAGACCCTCCTGGTCTCTTGTCTGCTGCCTGGAACGTAGTAAGACACCAAAAGTGATGTTAAATAAAAAGTGAGCTATTTCGAGGATGAAACAAGAGTCTTCTCTTCCCCCTGATTATAAAGGGACCTTTGTAAATAAAAGCAAATACTCACATGACACACCATACTTGATACAGAGCTTCCATATCTATCAACTGGTTTGACCCTCACAGCAACAGGTAAGTTATGACAGCTGTAACCCCCACTTTACAGGTGACCAACAAGAGGTAACTATTCTAAGCACACATGGTTAATGGATGGTGGACCCAGGACTCAAATCCAGAATTCTGACATCAAATATCTTGCCTTTCCCTGCTATCACACGGCCTCCCCAAACATCGTTACGACTCCCAGCTAAATGGGCTTCACAGAGCCAGGGTGTCCTAAGCTTGAAGATAGTGGTGACTTGCCTATTTCTAACAGCTTTGTCTCTTTGAAGACGTTTAAATTATGAGAGAGAAAAAATCAAGCTCATTAATATCGTAAATGTTGGGCTGACATTAGGGGGTTTTGACTTGTTTCTGACTGAGTCACTATTCTAACCCAGAGAGGTTTAATTCCACCACCTTTAACCCATATTAAAAGAATTTGGGATCATTCATATGTTTAGAGTGAGAGTCCAAATAATAATGCGATAGCACAGCCTTCCTTTAAAAGCCTTTTCTTGATGGAATCTCCTATTTTCCTTTCAAGCGTGAAAAACAACACTGTTATTATAGTGGCCTGGCAGAGGGTTACAGTGAGGAAGAGACGAGATGCCACTAATAATACTGATTTCTAACCGTTTATCTCGTTTTTGTTTGGAATCAAACACAATGCTAAACTATATCCTGCTCTCTACAGAAAGGCTTCTACTGACCTAAGGCTGTCAGATTTGGGGAGAGAGCTTTCCTATGTCCAGATGTGATGTTTTTCCCCACTTGGCTATTGTCAGCCTGAAAATAAAAGAAATGGAGATCTGGTAGAAAGGTTTCAAAGATTTCTCTCTTCTTCCTTCAGCAGCACCCAGTAGGACTTTAGGAGTGGATTCCAAAGAAAGTACCCGGTAGAGCCCAAAGAAAACCAGGAAACCACTTTTCTGTCCATTGAGCATTGTAATACTTTTTCTTCTTTTATTGCTATGTATATCTACTCTTTTTTTCCTTCTCTTGCCCCAGTTACTTTGCCACCCCCCGCGTTGTCTTAGCATTTGTTTTTGTTCCCATAAGCCCTCTCTGGACCCCACAGCAGGGCATGCATTCTAGAACCAGACTCTGGTCAGCCTTCTGGTGAGCTGTCTCAGTCTGATACACCCGCAGTCCCCACGGAGGGTAAAGATGATTTAGACCCGGGATTCCTCAAAATGCTGATGCTTAGCAAACACATTTCGGAAAACTGGCAGTAGAAGTTCCGGGAATGGCGATTGCAACACAAAGCCTGATGCTCAGGAAGGGGTTATCTGGGTTTGCAGAGTGGGGACTGACTTTCTAGCCTCCCCTGGGCAACTCCCACCCTGTGCGTCTAGTTTGACAGGAACACGGGTCACAGGACTAAGGTGCATCTCCACTGAGAAGCAAATGGGGCCTCTTTTCATCCTGACTCCACTGAGCATCTTTTTTAACGTCAACAAATGACTCGGTAAGTCATCTCGGTTTCCTCTTCTGTAATGCGATTAGGGGCACTCCCTGCTTCGCTTTCATCTCTCTGATTGCGCAGAGGGAATTTTCCCCTTCCTGTGCTTTTTCTATAAATTAGCCTTATAGGCTGGTCAAATTAATCTGTGCAGATTTCCCCCCAAAATTCCCTTCCCCGAACTTTCCCCTGCAGCTCATCTCCCTCCTACCATACCATCCCGCCCCCTGACTGACCTACCCTCCATCTGCATTCTTCACTGGGCATCAGCTATGTGACCAGCATGACCTCAACTCCAGGGTGGACTCAAGAGAAAATTGCAATCATTCCTCTCCCTCTAGTCCTAGGCAAGTCTGTAGGGAGCCAGGAGGGGGCAACATACGAAGGAACAGCCTAAGTGGCAGAACGTGTGACACAGACGCAAGAGTTCTGAGAAGGACAAGACCGAACAGGTCAGTTTGTGCAGGCGAGGAGCCCACAGTGGGCGAGGGGCAGGGGCGAGGGTGACACCCCAGCTGGAGGTGGAGGGAGAGATGCGTACATGGGGAATGCCTGCCTGAGTGGGTTTCAAAACAAAAATCTCATGGAAAAGATAATTGAAATGAAAGTCAGAGAGCTTATTAAATTTCTGTAGGCCCAACCCAATTTCTCACCGTTCCCAGTCATGTGGATACATGCTAATTTCCTTGGCAGCCTTAGATAAAGCTCTTAATGTGATTTGAGTCCCTTAGAGATTAGCACTATTATAAATATAAATGTTCAAACACAAGCAAGTTGAAACCAAATGCCCCTCAAACACTGGCTTTCTGTTATATGAAGGTTTTCAGTGGTGCATTGAACCCTTGAATAAACGAGCTAGAAAACAGAGTTAAATGGGCCCGTCGGCTAATTCTCAAGGCCAGGCTCCTTCTGGGCAAGTAACAAGCTTAGTAGCTGCTCTCTATGTATATAATCTACAGCAGCTGGCAGGACAGCTTTGGATGACAATCTGAGAAATACTAAATCAGAACTTCAAGTAGGGGCTTGGGTAGGATGCACCGAGGCCCTGATCCAAACAGACGGCCTTTGCTCAACAGCCAACCTGCAAAACATCTCCCTGGTGTTCTAGCTGCTTTGTATCGCTTACGAGAGACTCACTAACAAACGGTTATAAATAGACATCAAGGAGTTTGTTTATATAACTAAGAGAAAACAGTGTTCACGTTCTTTAGAAACACGCATCTGACACCAAACCAATGCAAATGCTTTGGGAGCAGAAACGAAGCACTTGTTCTGAGCCTGGGGTTTTGATGTGGTCGTTTCTCGCGGTGCAGAACCACCGCTTGGCAACACCTTGTGTACCCGATGCTAGGTAGTTGAACTGTAAAAACATATCTCTTTCAAGAAAATTCTAAAGTAGAAGGTTCTTTTCATTAGTTTGTAAACACGTTCCCCAAAGTTGGTCCAAATGCCTGAGATGTTACTGTCAAGTCAAATGCAGGCAGAAGGGATTGTGATGACAGAATCTAGTCTTCAACTTTCTAACTTTGTGCACAGGGCTCTTGTCAAACTAACCAACCAAACAATTTACAGTGTGCTACTCCTCACTGTTCTTACTACTAAGTAATAAAGTGCAAAGTATTCCCAGGAGGCAAAAATAAGACAAAACAAAGCAAAACGAAAACAAAAAACAAACAACAAAAAGATAACTCATGTGCCTGTCCTCTGCACCTGCTAGAAGTTTATTCCTTACTGACAGACGTAATTACTTGGGTTTGGTGAAATTTGCAGGATACCTGTTATAAAGGATGGTGGACTGGTCAGGAGACAATGACTCACCATGTCTTCGATCTTAGTATGTCCTACCTCTCTGACATTGACTCTTTCAGCAAAGAATACAAGAGGCCATCACATGCATGTAACTTCAGCTCAGATTTCAGATGGCATCCAGTGTGCCTGCATGAAGACCCATGGCCTGCCCTCTCTCCCCTGAGAAAACACCTCACTCGGCCTCTGATTCTGCACCTCCACTTCTCACCCTCCAGGAGGCAGCTTGACGCAGAGCAAGGGGCACAGACTTAGAATTAGGCAGAACTGGACTTGAACTTTGACTTTGCAGATTATTAGCTGGTCAATGAGTTGGGTGAGTTAGTTACCTGTTCTTCTTTCTTTACCTGGAATGCCTAAATCTAACTCATGTTAGATGAGACCTTTAATCTCTCTGAGCCACAATTTCTTGATTCATAAAACATGGAAAATAAGACTATTCTTGAGTTGTCATCAGAACAAGCGTAGCACAGGCACTGACATTCGGTAATTGTGATTTCCTTCCATTCCTCTCTCAACTTTCCACTTAACTGTCAGAGATCCCAACTTCCCTTTCCTGGGCCCTTCTTTAGTACAAGGAGGGGTAGGAAATGCACATGTGAAAACAGTAGTGTGAGAAGTTTGAAGCTGGTAAAGCTCTTTGCGCAGGGTTTGTAAGTTTATAATTTTAGAATCTTCTTTTTTCTTTAAATATATCTTTATTGATTTCAGAGAGAGGAAGGGAGAGGGAGAGAAACTAGAAACATTAGTGATGAGAGAGTCATCATTGATTGGCTGCCTCCTGCACGCCCCCAACTGGGGATCAAACCCACAAACCGGGCAGGTGCCCTGACCAGGAATCAAACCACTATCTCCTGGATCCTAGGTCGATGCTCAACTGCTGAGCCATGCCCGGCCAGGCAGAATCTTATTTCTTAACAAGAAATAAGAATTTTATTTCTTGACAAGGTAAGTTCTAAAAAAAAAAAAATTTCAAACCATGATACCTTTGAGCTATCAGTTACAAGCCTAGAAGAAGAGTTCTGGAATCAGTAGAAGCTATTTCTTCAAGACTTCAGTGCAGAAAGGCCAGCCTGGTCCTTATCAGGAAGGGATTTCCAATCCAACAGGAAGAACATCTGACCCTGTACTAAGCCACCAGGTCCCCACCTGGAATGCTCTATGCAGAGATGGCCATTTCAAAAGCCAATGGCAGGTACAGAGAAAGACAGGCAGCTGACATAGAGGGGAGAGGACCTTCTGTAAGACAATACTTTTTAAAACTCAAGTGTGGCCCCATAAAGGGGAAGCCTGAAGGTGGATGCTGGGGATATTCATAAACTTTTACAGGTACGGAAAGGATGACAATCACGTATCCATCACATATATAAACCTTCCAACTCTGAGCCATTCCTGTCAACCTCGGGTAGGTAGTTTAGGGTCAAAGACAATGCAATGCTATTCCACAAAGGGGGACAGGCTTACGGAAACGCCTGCCCCCCAAGCAGCAGAGACCTCACATCTCTCCTTGATTGCAACTACAACCTTGCTGAGGGCCTTTAGGCTGATGGCTCCCAAATCTACGAACCTTAAACCCCAATTTGGAACCACATGTGCCCACATATACATCAGGTACCTCAAACACAATAAATCCCAAAAGGACCTCATTAAGCTTTCCCTGAATCTGCCTGTAAAAGCCCAATCTGTCCTCTTGAGAGCCTACAACTCAGGCAGAAACACAGAATGATCCTCAGCGTCTCCCTCCCCCTCCCCACTGACACACCATCACTGTCATCTCTACCATACGGATCCTCTTTCCGGTCCCACTGATGCCAGCTCCCAGAGCCCCACTGCACGGCTCCTGACCTTACCTCACCTTGCTCCCTCCAGCCTGCCCTCGGCATTGCTGCTAGGGGCTCCTCTTAAACCACGAAGCGACTGTCTGCTCAAATGCCCTGACTGGCTCCCCACCATCCACAGGGTAAACTGACCCCCGCCTCCAGCCTCACGTCTCCCCATGTCCACCTCGTGCGTTCGACTCCACATATCTACTGGCAGCAGCAGCCCCAAGCGCACACGCCAGCCGACCCCGACTCACAGCACACCCTCGTGCCTCTCAAGACTCCGCTCACACATCACTTCCTCCCGAAGCTTTTCTTGACCAAGTCCCATCACCTGCCCAGCACGCCCACTTCTTTTCCTGCCCATCTCTGCTCACTGTTGATCTCTCTGCCACACGCCTGTCTCCCTCTCCTCGGGCAGCACCTGTGTTTCACTCATCTCTGTCTTCCCAGGTTCTCACAGTGCCTGGCACCTGGTAAAAGCGGTGCGTTTGCAGAATGAATAAATAAATGAATCGAAGTTAAAAGTATTTAAGCACCATAATCCATAAATATTGTGCTATGCTCAAGGAAGATGGACTTGTTACACTCCTGTCACAGAGTCTCAGGACTGTCTGGACTGGAGCAGCAATACGGTGTGTGGAAGAATCTGGAATGGAGTTAGATTTCCAAGTCCAGTGCTTCGTAGCTTTAAGACTTTGGCCAACACATCTAATGCCGCTGAGTCTTAGTTTATTTGTCTATAAAGATGAGGGGATGCTAGCATTGGCTGCAAAGGCGATGAGAATGCTGAGATGATGTCCCTCAGAGGGGGCACAGCAGGCTGGCAGCAGATGGCAGTGTCCCCTTCCATCAATCAACAGAACTGAGCTGAGCACCGGCTCTCAAAGGCACTATCCTGAGTGTGGGGGAAACAGCAGGCCAGAGAACATAGGAGTCTCAAGGGATAGAGAGTCAACTTGAAGAGGCAACATATCCTCACTTGAAAGGTTGAGAAACCATCCAGCAAGTCAATAATATGAGATGAGTCAAGAGGCTAAACCTGACCCACAGCCAGGTCAGCGTGGGACATGGGGCTCACTGAGTGGGGAGGGTTCTCGGGGGGAGGTGAGGGGGAGGAGGGAGACTGGTGAAAGAGGGGGGTCTCAGAGAGCCAGCCTACTGGGGTGGGGGGGGAGACAGGGCGCTAGGTGAGGGGGTGGTTCAGAGCTTAGGTGCTTAGCTTTTAGGCTTGTCTGCTGCTTTCTGCTGCCCCCGTTGGTGTGGAGAGAGAAGAGCAGACGGTGGCTGAGACGGAGAGAAGGAAGGAAGGGCAAAGCAGGTGAGGAGGGGACAGAGAAATACAGCGATGGGGACAGGGGGTGGAGGTGGGGAAGGCTGCTGGTCACTTTGTCCCCCCCAGACCTGATTTCTCTTTGCAGGCCTGAGGCTCATCTTCCGTCTCGCAGTATCCAAGTGTGGACCACAGGTATGACCAAGGTGAGATGTGAGGCCAGAAAACATTTTAGCCCTGAATAATGCCCAGTAATAATCATAAGGGTTGTTGAAAAGAAAATTTAAAAAAAAAAAAGAGGGAGGGGCAAAGAAGGGAAGGGAGCATGAGTGAACGCAAAGCTTTGTCCAGCAGCAAGTGTCAGAGGATTGCCCCTTGGAAGTGGTGGGGGGACAGCAAATAACTTTTCCCATTCACGTCAGCCCAGGGCTTTCCGTTTACAAAATGTGACTAGGCTGTAGGACTTAGATCAGTTGATATTTTGGGCCTGGTAATTCTTTGTTGGGGGAAGGCATCGGAGGATGCTTAGCAGCACCCCCTGTCTCTACCCACTAGCTGCCCCTGCCCCTGCCCCTGCCCCTGCCTTGTCAGGACAGCCACAGATGTCTCCAGACCTTGCCAACTGTGCCCTGGGAGGCAAACTCACCCCCATGGAGAAGCTGCCTGGGAGCATTGGGGAGACCAACCCAAATGCCCCCAGGTGTCCTTCCCCATCCTGCCGTTAGCTGAGCACTGCAAGAGTGCTGCGTCTACCTGCCTGTCCTCAGGTTTTCTCCAGAGGCCTGGGAATTGCAGGGCCCTCTCTGCTCAGTAACTGAAAACCAGTGGACTCCATGACCCCAAGGGGGCCCTGTGCCCAGAGTCCCGATTTCCTCGCAGACCAGAGGTTCAGGTAGAAGCATTTGCCCAAAGGGCAGCTCTGAGGTTGGCGGTGTGAACCTTGGAGACTTTGTTCTGCCTTTCCTCCCCTCATTCCACCCCCACCCGCCCCACTGGTGCTCAGCAAGAAAAAAACACCGCAGCTGCTCATGTGAGCAGAAATCTGGGGTCGCCCCCCTTCAGATTAAGACAGCAAGTCCTGGAGCTAAGTAAGAAAGCCTTTGCACAAATAAACAATTAAGTTAATTGTGGGCCTGACAATTTTATTTTTTCCTGAGGAATTAAGCACCCAAATAGGGTTAGGTTCCCAGGCTGAGCCTCCACCCGGAAAAACCAGAATGCAAGAAACTGAAGGAATAGGTCCAAGTCCCTTTATTTTTTTAAGTGACTAAACTGAGTCCTGGAGAAGCAAAATGCCAGCCAGCACGGAAGCCAGGACCAGGCACATCATGATGCCTTGTTCGAAACAAGAGTTCCCATGGCTGGCTCCCCTCCACCCAGAGGGACATCAGGAACATGCTCCAGGGAGGAAGGCCCTGGAGGGGATCCATGGAGTGTCACCACCGCGTCTGCACCTCAAGTGATGGCTTATTTCATAGAAACCCTTTGCTTGGGACTGGCTAATAAAACCATGCAAGAGGGAACAGGAAAGAGTCCACTAAAGGGGCACCTAGCCTGGCTCTGTGGCATTGTTTTCGGTGAAAATGAGCATTAGCTGTTTTCGGCTTTAACCTTAAACTCCAGCTGGCTTTATCTTCTCTCACTTATTATAATTGTAACGCTGTGCACACTGTAAAGGTCACACCTGTGTTTATACACCATGTGCTATCAAAATACCGTGAAGAGAACACTATGTGGTCTCTATCAGAAGGTCAAAAAAAAGATGGGGAGAGGCAGGCTTGACTCCTAACAGGGCACACAGTCCTCACACACCGGACCAGGCCAGTGCTACGGCGATGGGTGCTTTGCTTCCAGGCCCACACGCACTGTTTATTGACAGAGGCAAACAGGCACCTGTCCAGTTTCAGGATGACTAGGGAGTTTCCACCGTGGACATGAAAAAACTTTTACACTGTACCCAAACATTCTTTTTTTTTTTCTTTAAAGCCAAAATTAGAAAGAAAACAAACATATTCAGGGCACAAAGTGGCAGGAAAAGAAACTCAAAAGTCAAGACATTTCATAAGAGGGGCTCTGACTGGGTCTGAACCCACCTGGTCTAGAATCTGGGGTTCCTTTGATTGAGGCAGGAGCAGGCTGCGAACCCCGAGGCCTGGGAGAACAGCTGTCCCAGGTGGGAGGTGCCTGCTGTCTCCCACGCCCCAGGGATGCATGGGGAAGATGTTGGGGAGTATTTTTCTAGACTAACTTAGTGGTGCCTTGAGGTGCAATTAATAAGTAACTGCCAAGAGCAGCTTGCAGTGAAAGCATTTAGCCCACTGCCTCCCTTTGCCTTAGAAAAAATAACCTGATACCTTTACCTGGCCTGGGAGTGACCTGACCTTAGCAGGGACTTCACCAATTAGCACAGTCCCTCATAGCCCAGCCTTGGGACTGGCTGTCACATATTCTCCCACATTCCAACCATCAGTCCACGCTGGACCCTCCGAGCCCCCAGGCAGCGGGCCAGCCAGTCCCAAGACCAACAAGATCCACTTTCCTCCAGCTGTCCCTTCCACCTGCTGGCCCCACCCTGGCCCTGCCCACCTGGGGCACATCAGACACAAGCCTGTCCCAGCACCAAGCATCCAAGGTCCACGTCCATCTTTCATGAGGCATCCTCTGAAGCTGTGTGGGGAAAAGAGCTTTTTGCTTTAAAATAACCTTGTATTATAACGACTTGTAAACAGGTCGGTCGGCTTCAATGAAGCCAGGCTGTACCTGGAACGGATCATGTGCATTAACACACAAAATGCCGACAGAAATTTATACAGCGCCTGTCTGCCCACCATTCAGACAGGGCTGAGTCACTAGTTCGTGGGCGAGTCACCAGTTTATAAAAGGTACTGGATAAGGTAATTATTTAAAATCACGTGAATACAGACTTACGCTCAGGTTATCTACCTTTTTACAAAAGTATCTGCATTGAGCTCTTGTCACCTGGGCAGTGCAAGTCAAGTCATCCTGCATGCCACCGTCTCCAGCCCCACGCCCGACAGAGAGCGGGGATCGTGCCGAAGGAAGCCAGAGGTGTGTCTGGGCAGAGAGATTTTCACCTAAATCACAAAAACACAACTGAAAAACACTATCTTAAGAAGACTCATGTACCATAGAAGGGGAATTTCCAGAGGCCTCTGATATTAGCAATTCACCCTTCCATTCCCTTCCCCTCTAGTTTCAAGATGAGGTGATGAAAAAAGACTGACTTGTCACAAAAAACACGAAACTATACAAACGTGGAAACCGACACAGTCTAACTTGTGGGAATTTCCACACCCGTTCTTCTGATTTGCCAGGAGGAGGGGAGCAGACAGAGAAAAGGCAAGGTTGCCTTTGCCCCCATCCTCCCACATTCAGACACAGTCATGAACTCGGCTTTCTTCCTGTAAAAGAAATATCACTACTTACGGGGTACATGTCATATTTTTCTCGCTGGGCAAAAATAGTTTTTCCAAAGTAAAAGTTCTGAAATGGGCTTTATAGCAGCAGAGATAGCTGGGAATTTTCTCAAAACTAGTATAAGTATGGATGTTTCTCCTTTCACTTTCCATTTTTACAATATGCCTTGAGGGCCAACATGCACTGGGCTAATTTCAGTAGAATGTTCCAGAGCGAGGGGCAGCACTCCATCTCAGGGGATGAGTGGACATTTATTGGGCATTCGCTTTTTACAGGCCTGGGATATTAGGTACTGCGGGGGAGTCGTGTTCAGGAAATAGAAGACAAAACCCAGTTGAATGGGGAAATGAGCCAAACAAAAATGGACATAAAGATTAAAAGAAAAAACACCTACAAAAGCGCAGACTCGTGCATATAGCCAGCTGTCGTTTCTATAAACTGGGCTGAATCTGCCCACCTTGCGAAGATTTCTCGTACGGTGGGGGCTGCCCACATGCATTTTTTGGTTTCTGCTGGCCAACTCAAAAGTTTCTAGATCCTTTTTGATGGGGCCATTTACAGCAGGTCAACTTTTTATTTTTGGCAAACTCAAGCCACTTTATTATTTTTAAAAATTCTCATGGAGGCAAAATTTACATACTGCAAAAGGAACATGTTTCCTGGGTACAACTGGATGGATATTCACCGAAGCAGACAACCCCGGAGCCCGCGCCCCCGGCAAGAGAGGGAGCATTTCCATCTCCCCAGAAAGATCGCTCGAAGCCACTTTGTTTTTAAATTATTGGCATCTGAATGTCTTTGCGTGGAGATTATCAAAGCCAAATGTGCGGGCAGAGAGCCTAATCATCAATCATCCACTGCAAACACAGGTAGTGAAGGCTCTGGAGACGGGGCCCGCGCCTGCACGGACCTGTCTGAGGGATGGGCGCTTTAATTAAACGCCAAGGGCCTTTTCAGGGACAGGCGCATGGGCCCCTCTCAGCAGCCCTGCTGGCACTTGACCATGGAGCTGAGACTGAGTGGGTTTCTTTTCTGGTTTTGTGCTTTAGGCATCAGACAGGGTTTAGAAAGAGGGAAGTTGGGGCTGGATAGTCAAATCTACCATATTCTCAAAGGAGCAAATGTTCTCCGATGAGGAGGGTACAACCACAGCTCAGAGCACCGCTTTCCAAAATTCTGTTGCAACATCGAAAGAGGAGTTCACATGACCAGGCAAATTAGAAATTTTCTTAACATTTCCTGTTTCCCAAATTTCAGAGGAGATCCTTCAGGGAATGTCTGGCCCACAGTCTCACATTCAGGGTGAGGGACAATGTCTCCACTTAGGCAAAATGTTGCCCCAGAGGCCTGTCAAAGCAGGGAGGGGCAGGGCTGGGAGGAAGACCAAGGCCAAATGCACTTCCTTTGTGGACGGGGGTGGGGGCACCCCTGCTCCAATGAATGGAAATTCTGGCAGAGGGCTCGGGAGCCAAAGACTAGATGGATCCGGAGCCAGAACCTCTACACTCCTGGGCGTGAGTTTCTCATGAAAGGTTGAGCTACTTTGTGGACCTTTGAATTGTGTGTCTTCAAAGCAAAAACAGAATGAAGAAGAAAAAAAAAGTCCCAAAATATTATGCAGGAAGCAGTTTTTTTAAAAACATCACTTTTCCAAAATGGTACCCTGAGGTAATCCTTTCTTAAGTCTCCCAGCAATCAAAACAATGTGGTTGCAAAAGTTTACAACTTTAAAACCTTTCAAAGGTCACCTCCCTGCCTCACACCCTCTCGCAATTAAGAGCATAACGGATATTTTGAGTCACATGTATTGTTCTTTGTTCATTTGCATTTGGTGAAATCCCTCCTTTGGACCAATTTAGTAAGCAGTGCCTTGGTCTTCCTTGTGACTGTCCTCTTGTCTGCTACATATATGTTTTTTTCTATCAAAATTGTTTAGAGTCCCAATGGACAAAATGAAGGTGCAGACTTGGCCATTTATTCTTTCCCTTTGCTCAGGTGGTTTTTCCATCTTGTTGGGATGGAATTTCTTGTCCTTCATGACAAACTAAGTCCTTTGAGGCTCAGTTGAAGTTCATTGACTCCATCAGGCTCTTAGACGTCTCTCTCCTTGGCCCCTCCCCACCTGACCTCTGGTTGAACTGACACTTCACCATATTTCAGGCTCAGAGGGGTTGGTCTGCACCACCAGATCGGGACATCGGAGGCCTTAATCAAGGGTTCTAAGTGCCCCATTGAGACTGTAAGAGAAATTGGTCAGATGGAAATTTTATCCTGAACACCCAGTGCCCCAGGGCAGGGGTTCCCACTGATGGAGATTCTCACCTCCAAATATAAAGCACAGCCAAGAGCTTGCAGGTCCGGGACCCTTTCTTTGCACCAGACGCACCCTGCTCGCCAGCTGTCATGGGAGGCTCGAGTGCTTTACGAGGCTGCCTGTTCACTCCCCCGGCTCCATGTGTAAGCCAACGGGGCTGGCTTTTAGAAGCATATTTCTTTCTCCATGAGTAATTTAAAAGTGACTCATGCTCAGCTTCACCAGCCGGTACATGTGACCCACAGTGCTGGTTGAGTGTATCTATAGATGTGTAAACCAGAGCAGTTCTTAGAACACAGATTTCCCCCCTCCCACGTGCTGTTTACCTCCCTTCACTTCACAGGGACTGAACCACGGTGCAGAGGAGCGGCTGGGGACTGCCTGCTCCTTACTCACGCAGGAGCCGGCCCACTAGAGGGAACAGACATCCTCTGACAAGAGAAGAGAAGAGAAGAGACCTGAGGAGGAACGAACGGGAGAACCGCCCAATACATTTATTTTGTATTAGTAGATTAGCAAGAAGCTCCGAGAAAAGGCCATAAAAATGAGGATCCATATAAACAAAAACTACCCTAAGTTCTGTCTCTTTCTGCCCCAGTAGAAATTCAGACCCAAAGAAATAGAGAACACACACACACACACAGACACACACACTCACGCACACCGCCCCCCCCCCATAACCCGCCATTTCTTCATTTCTAAAACAGAAGACCATTCCTGGGAACTGCTGTGCTTTGACTTGCTAACTCACGTATATGAACGTGTTTTTTATTTCTCCAACCGACTTAATTCCTCCATCACTGGACAGCGGACAAGGCCCAGTATGGACGCCACCACTGCAGGAAGGACACAGTTGGGTGACAGCTGCCGAGCCTTCTAGATAGCGCTTCCTACCTCCTTCTCACTTCCTTTTTTCTATTCAACCAAATCTAAAAGCTCTCTCTTGCCTTCGTGGTGAAGACCTCCATAGTCTCACCTGTCTCACTATTTCCTAGCACTGTCTATTTAACCATGCAGTTCATCCCTGGCTATGGCTGCGGTGGTGTCTTCACGGCCCCTCCGGTAAGCTGAGTGATTCTCACCCCAGACTTTCACCCATTCCCTCCCTCCGAGCCCCGCAGGGACCCTCGTCACTCTCCTTCTCTTCAGCCTCATGGTGTCTTCTTGTCTTCATCGCCAGAGCCTTATCCCAGCTCGTGCCACCTGAAGACCTTCCACAGGGACTTACTTGGCCATTCAAGTGGTCTTCACATCCCTGTCTCCTAAACTTCTCTTATACTCCATTATGTCTGTTCTCCAGTTTTATTTTGTTACTTGACATATGATAGTCGGATTTTTTTACAGTTTGATGGCAAGCTCTCCGAGGAGGGAGTTACATATTTTACTCCTATATGTCCTCACAGTGCCTAGCCCCACAGCAATAGGCGAATCGAGCTTACAGATGAAAAAAAGCTTTTTTGTTTTTGCCAAAAAAGTGTAATACGCACGGTCTCTCCTAACTTTTAGCCCTCTGTTAACTCAGACTGTATGTCAGCTGGAAGATAAACTTTACTATCCATCCTAGTTAGAGGCTATGTGGAGAGGAATAAATACATTGAATATTCAACAGAATGACAAAGGCAGGCAACCACAGGCATTTATGTAGCACTGCGTATAAGATTGCTCTAAGCATTTAACAGACATCACTTCATATGAATTTCATACTGACCCACCTCACACAGGAGGAGAGAGCAGAGCAGGTAATTTGTCCAAAGTCACATACCTAGAGAGTGGCCACGCTGCATTCAAACTCAAGCCAGTGTGGCTCCACTCTGTGCTCTTAGGTGCTATGCTACATTCGTGTTGACAGGTGTGTGTTTTTAACAGTCTGTCTTCTACACGGATACCTTGTCAGTATGTCTGCTAAGAACCATCATTACTCAAGTCCAATGTAAAGAGAACTGATGGTTAGATGTCATCTTACAGGGAAACTTAAAAAAGGAGCATGGCTGTGTGGGAGCTAAAGAGTATCTTTTTTGAAGTGTAGGGGATAAAGTCTCCCAGTTCATCGTGGGGACCCCGCAAAATGGCACTGCCTGTGCTCCACAGAAATACCAGCTTCTAACCTTGGGGTGACCTTGAGGTTGGATCCCCTTCAGCTCAGTGTTACTACACACTCAACAGAATCTTCCCAAACCCTTAATTTCTCAACATAAAGAAACTCAAAAGAACCCAAACCATACAGCGGCACTTAGATTAGTTCACTATACTTTAAATAGGCTCATGCACGCCCACACATGGCAAGCTCAAGAACTCCACAGTAAGTACAAGAAGAAAAACCTCAGCCTGGTGGTCAGATCATGGCAGGAAATGATGCCACCAGCAATTATTCATGTATTAGCAGTTGCTTAAGTACTATAAGGCTTTTAGGGGAAAAGACTGGGAGGCAGTGGTTGGAAACGAAGCCCCATTATTAATGTAGTCAAGCTATTCAGCTGGATTCAATAAAATAAAAAGCCCTGCCCAGACCAGTGTCTGTAGTAGAAGATGCTAAGAGCTGTTTTTAAAAATCTGGTTTTATTGAATCCAGGCTTTATACACAGCATTCCTTCTTCCTGAATGGTTGAAAAACCACTCCAAGCCTTTTAAACCATTGGAGAGGAAATGGACTTAAGCTGTGTCAAGAAAGCACAGTTAGATTTAAGGGAGACAACTTCATAATGTTCGAAGTGATCAAAACCTAGGTAGCCCTTTGGATATATTGTTAAGAAAGACTGGGAAATCCTCTTCAATTGATTCAGTTCAGGTTCAAGACCATTACTGAGAGCCTGCTATAGGCCAGACCCCAGGAGGCTCTGTGGCCCCTGAGCACACCCAGATGAGCACAATGAAACCCAGGCTCGTGAGGAATTTACACCCCAGGGAGGAAGCAGCAGCCGGGGCTGAAGAGCAATGGGAGAAGCACCGGGGTTTGGATGAACATCATTTGATTGAACTGTCTGTCTGTGAGTCTGTCTCCCTCCCTGGACTTGCTGCTGTCACTGTTCATGTCTCTGGCTCTGTCTTCATTGTTTTGGGACTGTTTTGATCCCATCAACCAGGCCCCAAGCCTCCGACCTCCCTGGCTAGGGAGCCCACAGGCTACTTCTGTGTTCATCCCTCCAACCATGTCCTGGGCAAACTGCTGCTCCTGTCCCACTGCCCTGCTCAGCGGCCGGATTCAACTGGTCAGGAAGCTGGGGGACTGCTCTGTCCCAAATCTTCCTCGTACTACTTGGCTGCACAACCTGAAAAGAAGCCACTGAAGAACTGACTCCTTGGGCGAAGGCATCAGGCCTATGTGGTTCACATTCACCTGCTCAACAAACATTTACCAAATGCCAATAACCCAGGTGTGGCGGGGGAAGAAGGGCCAGGCAAGGCTCTGTCCGAGAGGACCCTATGACCTGGAGAAGGGATAAAAAAGACTTCAGCCCACAGGAAAGTGCAATTAACAAGCAAGCTTTATGACAACGTTAAGAACAGAAGTGACTCCCAGGAAGGGTCTCATGGGACCAGACAGTTATTGTTGAAAGTCAAAGGCCCCATGTGTGTCAAATCATCTCGCACCTGTGCTGTCCACCCTGGAGTAAGTCCGCGCCTTTGCCAAACCATGGACCTCAGTCCAGTATCAGTCATGGTCAGGGTTGCAGGCGCACAAGACACAGCACCAAGCCCCTTGGGGTGAGGGACAGTTGCTGGATGCCCCTCTCAGAAGGGGACTGTGGGTGTGGCAGGCGGCCGAACACAATGACCCAGACAGAGATGGTTAGCTGGGAAAAGAGGGGCACCAGGAGGTGCTAAGGAGGGCAGAGACAGCTTCAGGGATGTTCTGCGGAGGGGGAGAAACTTGGCCAAACCTTGGATCGGGCCTTGAAAGATGATGGATTTGGATTTGTAGAGAAGGAAGGAGAGTTACTCCAGACAGATAGCTGGCAGGAGCTCCGGATGGGCAGGGATAATACACATACCCTGATGGACTCAGGGACACTGTCTTGGGTGTATAGGGTCACTGTGAAATGACATCCCTAGCATCACACACTGTCACTTCCCATTCTCCTAAAATCCCCTCAAAGTCATGCCACACCCCAGCCGCAGTTCCTCCAGCCCCTCCATAGTTACTCCTCCAAACTTCAGTGATACAGATGACACCTTTCACCAGGTCCCTGGACTTCCCGGCAAACCTGAATTGCCGCTGATCTTTACCCCATTTTCTTTAACTCCCCATGATGGCATTTGGAGCTAATCCTTTCTGCCCCCTCCCCTCACACACAGCTTTTGTCAGACATTTGTGTCAATGGCAGACAGAGAATGAAGGAAACAGAACATATGCAACGATGGGAAATGCAGAGAGAACTCACTGGCTGAGAACACATGCATAAGGTACACCGACAGTCATCGCTGGACAGGATACTCCACCATTTGCCACACCAGCTCTCACTGGCCAAGACCACGCAATTGTACCCAGATCATGGAAAATGTATATATAGAGATTAACAATGAATGCTAATTTAGAATGGTGTTAAACTGGAGTATTATAAAACCCTTCCAGCACTGGGCAGATTTTATAACTATGTTGACTCTAAGTGTGGTAGCTAACTGAGAAGAAATGGAATATCAAATAGGTTAAATTTGGGTAGGAAAACATTAAAGAGCACACCATTAGAAAAGAGGCATTCCTCAAAGGGGCGTTATTATCTTGTATGAATTTTATTTATCATGTTGGTTGACCTTCTTACCCCCCTCTCTCCTTTCCTCCCTTCCTTCTACGGAGTGAGGCACTGGGCTAGATGCTGAGACCACACAGTAGAATAAGGTAGGATTCCTGCCTTATGGAGCTCACACTTCAGCCAGGGAGACCATAAGCTAACAAATTCTAATGCTACATGGTAAGGGGCTATGATGGAGATATGTGGAAAAATGCTATGGCCACACGATTAAAGGTGGCACCTGTTTGCAATGGGTTTTAGAGGGCTCCTCTGGCATATGCTTCTATAATAAATGTTTCTCATACATCTCATTGCTAGGGGTTTAACTATCTTTCAGTCACCTATTCATATTCTTTCTCTCTCTCTCTCTCTCTCTCTCTCTCTCTCCCCCCCCCTCTAATATTCATTCATCTATCTGCATTTATCTATATATCTATCATCATCATCATCTCATCTATCTAGAACTTTTTCAATCAAATAATTTCTAAGGCAGGTTCCTCTTCTCGCTGCAGGGACAGCCTGGCCACCAAAGATCACTCTGCCAAAACGAAAGCTGACAAAGGAAGTTTGGAGTGGCTTCTCAGGGGTCTTTAAAAATAGGATCGTTCTCATTGGCTGGGATGGCTGGGTGGTCCTGCCCGAAGGCAGTGGGGCCTACCAGAGGACCTTTCAAAGGCTTCTGTACACCGTTGTTTCCTTCATCACCAAGAACCTCTAAGTCCTCTTGGACCATGAGCAACTGCTACCACCCAGACCAAAAGCTGAACTGAGGAATGGCAGCCGTGGAGGGCATGTTTCCATAATCTTAGAGGTCACCGTTGCAGCTGGCTGCAGCTCTAACAGAGACTGCCAACTCTGCGCGGAGAGTCGCAGCAGGGTTATAATCATCCATAGCTGACATTAAGAGCCAAAAACCCATGCGATGCTTGAACTTAGTTAGCATTTGTTATGTAGCTTGTGTTTTCTAATGCCCCAAAAGCTTCTGATCTGTTTCCAGCTGGAGAGAAGTGCAGATTGCTCTGTTCATTGGTAAACCTGGCCTCTGTAGCACAAAATTCCAAAGGTCCCCTCATCTTCTATTAGGTATAAAGTCCTCCTGAATGCCAGGACTTTTTAGGTGGTCTGTGTGTCCATGGGAAAAGGAAAGGTAATCCAAGGGTGGTATCTAGAAACATTGCTAACTGATGGTTATTGCCCTTTCTCTACTGGAATCCAAACCAAAGCACCAGCCACCCTCAACAGCTGAACATCAACACCACCGTGTCCTACAGACAGAGCAGGCCCATGGTCATCAGCCTTTCTCTTGAGGCCTTAACTGTCTTTGTGAAGAGCTGCTGATTGGCCTAATTACATTGAATCAAAAGAGATGATTCTCAGGTTCTGCTTTACTTTCTTGGAGAAGCCCCGGCCTCTGATGCTGAAAGTCTGACAAGGCCTCTACAGGTCTACAGGCACAGGGAGGCACCTGTGCCATTGGATGTGGTGCCATTCATTCTGTAATTGATTCCCCAGGGGGCTTCTTTGTGGCTTTGTGTCAGAAGCAACCAGGCTTTGTTTTCTAGATGCACTTTCTTTTAGGGGTAGATACAAGGCCATCAACAAGGTAATTTCAATCCTGTTTTGGGGATCAGAGGTGATCTGTTCATACTCCTTTACATTTTTGATGTTTTCTTTGCAATTATAACAACCAAACTAATATAATCAATAGCTATATTATGGTTATAACAGTGATCAGTACTGAAGAGGAAGCCTGACATGAAGATGAAAAGCAGAAACACAGGTTTAATCCTGTGTTTAATCCTCAACGACTTACTACTGCCTGATCTTGGGCAAGGTGCTAACTGTCTCTGTGCCTCAGTGTCTTCATCTGCAAAGTGGAGATAATGATAGTACCTATCTCATTGTGCTTAAATGAGTTATTACATGGAACATGCTTAAAGCAGTGCCAGGCACACTCTGTTACCTACTACTACTATTATTATTAGGGATGAATAAATCATGGAGCTAATTAACACCAAGCAGAAGCAGCAGCATCTAGGAAGATGGGTTTTAAATGGGATACAATAACAGCAAAGAACTTCGTGCATTGTACCTGCTCAGCGTTAGCAATGAATACCTTGTGCATCTGGGCCCCACTTTTATTTGGAACAAATTCATATTTAAATTATTTTTTTCAGTGACCTTAACTTATTCTTGCAGAGTTCCATGGTACTACTTTACAATTTGCTTCCTCTCTGCCATCTTCGGTGTCTGGAGATGCAGAGTCACGCTCCCATACATGACCAGAAAGTTAGGTCCCATTGTGCAGTTCTTTCCCCTCCTTCACTGTCCTGAAGACTTCAGATCATGGAGTCCCCTGCACCCTATGAAGTCTCATTCACTAGTACCTCTGTTTTGCACATAAGGAAACATAGGTACAAATGATAACAAGCTAATCACAGAAGGTCACTGTGCTCTCACAGATGCTTGTCTCACATGTTGCTGTTGGAAGTGACTGGGCATCGGTACAAAGAGAATTATACCAATCAGGTGCCTTCTTCCAAAAACTTAGCATCAGAGAAGATAACCTTTTCATTAGGGATTCTTGGTAGGCAGATTTTTTTAAGAAGATCAGAAGAAGATTAATTTACCTTCGAGGTAATGTTAATGAAATTATAATATTATAAACCGAGTTTCTGTGAGATTTTTCTCACTGTTAAAATTGATGTCTTCTTCTGTTTTGAATTCAAAGTAAATTTTTTTGTATAAGTTTAAAAGACATGTTTGGCCTACAAATTCATAGCCATGTGTGTTGAACACTCTGCCAATGGCTAAAGTGTACTGTGTACTTTCCAAGTTTCAGTCCCCATGCCAGACTAATGGGTTAGAAAAAGAAAAGAGAGAGAGAGAGAGACCACCTTAACCTCAAAGCTCTGGCCTTCTCACCTTTTAGGAAATGAAAGGATTTAAAGAGCCTGATTCACAGTCAGGGTTAGGAAGGTTAGGAGATCCTGATAAATTCAGATCAAGTGTAATGAAAATGCTTAGCAACTGGGGGCCCAGCAGGGTTCAGAAGGCTGGCAAGAGAAAAGCACTTATAATCATGAGAAGAGAAGCGATGTTAATGACAACCACCAACAGACTGATAACACCATTTATTCCTGTACCAGTCTAGTTAAGTGCACTCACAAAAGAGCTATACAATACAATGGGTAAGATGAAACTGGGAAACCTTTCGGAAGAAAGCAAGTCCAATATACACGGTAGACATGCTTCCAGTTATAGGAGATCAACGTAATAAATACAAAGAATAGAAGAGAGATTTCAACTCTGACTATAGTTGGGGTAACACATACAAGCCCCGAGCATTCCAACTGACAGCTGTAATGCAGAGCACTGGGCCCATTCATGTCTATGTAGCTAAAAACTCAGGGAATGAATGAACAACTTCTAAAGATAGATGAAGCATCTCCCTGGATAATTATTTATTCATCCTTTCATTCATTTACTCACTCAGCAAATTCTGTTTACTCATCCACGAGTATTAACCCATGTTCATCTGTTAATTGAGCAGGAACAATGCAGACATAAAAATGGTGGACTGCTTGGCCCTGAGAATTGGTGAGATGAATCTTGCTTTTTATAAAAAAATAAATAAATTATTGATTGATTTTTAGAGAACGTGAGGAAAAAAGAGGGAGAGAGACATCAATTTGTTGTTCCAGTTAGTTATGCATTCGCTGGTTGTTTCTTGTATGTGCCCTAACCAGGGACTGAACCTGCAACACCTTAGTGTACTGGGACGACACTCTGACCAACTGAGTTACCTGGCCAGGGCCTGCTTTTTAATCAAGATATAATTATTTTCTCACTTTGGATATTTGAAGTGTCAAGGATCATGCCCTAAGAGTGGGGATCAAATGGGAAGCGATGAGCTTTAAATCGTCAATTGCATCTAAAAATTTAAAAATCCTCCTATGAGGTCATTATCCACATTTCCACTGGCTCTGCACAGCATGTCTATAAATAGTCATTAAAACTGGTTGTTGTTTTTTGTGGGGGGAGGCAGCTTGAAATTATTTTTCAAAACAACAAAAAAGTTTGGTTCCAATATAAAAGTTGTGATCAGTTGTTCTCTGTTTTATTTCTGAAAGAAACTGACACATTTCAGAAGAAAAAATTCTATTTCAGTGTATGTCTTCCTGGCTCACTGTTAAAATACGCAAGCACCAAAAACATCAACTCTCCCTCAACAGTTTGGGTGTTATTTGTTTAAACATGTTTGTTTTCTTAGTTAAGTTAAAAATATTTTCCCCGGGTGTTTCTGAAGGGACATTTAGGCTAAAATAAAAATAAAAATAAATGACATGTTTAAAAAGTTATATTCATCATACCTGGACCAGAAAATGAAATGGAGGAAGTGAATTTCAGGACCTGTGTGGTACTTTTCCTATTTCGGTTGCTCTAAATAGCTGTGGAAAAACAAATTGAAATAATAAAGTACACCACCACCCTGTACAAGTGAGAAATGAAAAAGTAGTCTTTGTATGAAGTTAAGCTTAGAAATGAATTAATATATGTCCATGTAATAATTTTTCCTGTTATTATATATCAAACCCTGTTACTATGAACTATAATACCCCCTTCTAAAAATGTTTATGGTCTGCCATTTTACCTAAGACGTCACCCTGAGCCACAAATCAAAGTTAAGGGAGACCTTGACATTCTATACGAGTCTACCATATTTTGTCAAAAGTCAGCTTCCTCAAATTATAATCTTCATTCAAAAGGTTGACATGAGTCACTTTGTAAAGTTCAGATACGGTTCATTCCCTGGATCCCAGGGGAGCCAAGCCACTACCACTCATGAAAAAGTACTGGATAGAAATGTTTGAATCTAAATGTTGCAGTAACTCTCCTGTCTTGAGCCTCAAATGATATAGGCTCCAATCTGAAAACTGTTAATTTGTCAACTAACAAGAAAAATGTATATAGGAACTATATAGTTTAAGTTAGACTTAGACGTGAAGTGGTGACCACCCAAATGCCATAGTCAAATTACCTAAGGGTATACTGTACTGTCTACAAACTCTTTAAAATTACAAATTATCTCCAGGAGCCATACCCAAAATATGGAATGAGCAGCATGGTGTGCACCCAGTCCAACCAGAACAGTGGGCTCTGCGCAGCTGGCAGGGCTATGTGGGCATCCGGCTGAACTCCAGCCCTGGCTGGTTCATCCGAGGTCCCTGTTGGCACTAAACCTGTTTTACCAACGGGTTTAAGAAGAAACTCAAAGGTGAAGAAACCCAAGTTCAGAGAAGTTAAGAGGTGGCCTGGGCTCATGGGCTGGTCCGTGGTACAGATGAGATTCAAATTCGGACCCGAGCCCTGCTCCAGCCTCCTGCCACTGCACAGGTGACCAAAAATACTCTTTGGGAGCCTAGGTTGCCTGGAGCCCCATGAGATACGGACAGTGAGGCTACCGGGACCACTCAGGAGACGGTCTGTTTAGACACGCTTTTAGGGCCTGCGGGACAGGTGACCTCCACTCTCGAGCTTTCCGTGGGGCTCACACCTCTCAGAACAGAGTGATGGGCATTGAGTCAGAAGCACCGGTTCCACAGGAGTCCTCAAAGCACGAGACGGGGAGGCACCCACAAGGGATCCGACTTGGGGTAACGCGAGTGAAACTGGCTTGGGATGATGGGGAGGTAGGTGAAAGCTGTGGATGGCATTGTCAAGCAAAGGTAAATCAAAAAGTGATCTCAGCTCCGAGTGCTGCCTCTGTCACTTGGTTCTGTCCTGTCCCAGACGGGTGCTTCAATTTGTTCCGGTCAGCAATCTGCATGGTCCACTGACAAGATAATACTTTATCAGACCAGGGGTGGAATGGAAACGAGTGTTTTGAGAACCCTTGTGACAAAATCACCTGCAGACTCATCAGTATTCTCCATAATGCTGGCCTGAGACACAGATCTGTGCCTCCTCCTGTCCTCTCTCCACGTGCTTCTGACACCAGAGACCCAGTGAGCGTGCAAAGGGAGACCCAGGAGGCCAGTGTGGGTGGTAGGGCACGGGGGGGGGGGGGGGTGACGATCAGGGTTCTCAAACCTTCCTGCTGTTGGCTCAAGATAAGATGTTTGTCTGTCTAGCAGTGCCAAGTGCTTGCTTAGGAGACGCTTGTTGATTGAGTGAGTGAATGAGTGAGTGATTAAATGAGTGAAATAACAAATGGAGTTAGTGAATGAGTGAGTGAGCGGTAGGTGAGTGGCCAAGAGCAGTAATAACTCAGATTTTTAGTCCATTCCTGGAGCCCCTGGGTAGAATGTAGGAAACATGCCTTTCCTAAGGGCAGGGAGAGGCCAAGCGTCCAGCCACACCTTTGCATCTCGCATCTAACTCACTCTACACGAATGAAGGCCAGCGCAAAGAACGCTTAAAAACAAAACCTAGCCCTGGGCCTCTGATTGCAGGTACAGTCCCCTCCGTGGTACTAATGCCAGAGGTTCCCTTGCAATTCTCTGAATGTCCACCCTGTGCTTCCCGCTGCAACGCTGTCCCCTTGGCCTGGAGAGCCCACCCCAGGAGGCCCTCCCCACGCACTAGTGTTTGCCCCCCTCTCCTGGAGCTGGCCGGCTGCCTTGGACTGGACTCTGCTCACGTTTTAAATTGGATCACGACAGCTCCAGCGTTGGGAACCCCACAGCAGGCTTGAGAGATGGGTATTTGATGATGAATAACTAAGACAGTTTAGAAAGTTAAGACTTTTCCCTTCAAGTGTTTCAGCTTTTACATTTTCAGGGGCCCTCAGGAAACAGAGCCCCAAACCCTTGGGTGAGAAGTGCAGGTGGGCTCTCAGAGGGGCCGGAGGAGCAGGGTCCCAGGACGGGTCTGGGGAGTGGAGGTTCCACACCGACCTGCCTGCAGACTGACGATTCACCAGGGAAGGGCTGGGTCTGCTCTACCCCCAGGACATTCTCCACCTCCAGGAAGAGACAACGGTGGAGAATTCGCTGGCCCCCCTCCTCCAGAGACCAGCACCACGCAGCCAGCCTGCACAGGTGCGCACCATCTGCACACCTCTCAGCAATCTTTGCCCATCAGTCCCTTTCCTAAGCTCCCAGTCCCGATGTGCTGGAGGGGCAGGAATAGGGGTTCTAGTCCTGAGTGGTGTCCTCTGAGCAAGGGGCCTCATGATAGACCAACACGAGAGAGCTTGGTGGCATAAACTACCACAAGTCGCAGTCTTTGCTACTTGGCTTAAAAATGGCACCGAGTAACGAATTCTGCCAATTCTCCTTCTCAGGAGATCGCCCGCCACCTGGACAAGGCCAGCCGCTTAGCAGGAAAAGGGTTCCAAGATCCCAAGAGATGAAAAGGCTCAGATTGTTGTTTAGAAATGTAAATGGGCCCTAAATGATAAGCAGAGATGGAAATGCATGGGGAGGGAGGGAAGGACATCCTGTGATCGGGTCTCGGGGTGGCTGACCTCTCCAGAGCACGAGGCCAATACGAACGGTTTGTAGACGTGGGCGAAGGTTCCCGGAGGGAGAATGTCCGTCCCATCAGAGATTAACATGCAGTTTGGGAAAACAATTACCTGCCCGGGATCCTGGGAAAGTAAAACTTCCTGGTTTGTCTGCCAGGAAGAGCAATTGTAAAACTAGGGCTGAGAATCTCACAAACAAGATTTTAGAATTTTATCCAAACAGCTGCAGTTCACCTTCAAGGAGCCCGGGCTCGCTTGGCTCTGATGGATGTTGCAACACCGAGTGAGAGGTCTCCCCTGTCTGGTGCCAAGAGCTGGCCCCACGGGACAAAGAGAGAACAGTTGCTCTCTTAATGGGAGCAGAAAACAAAACTCCCTGCCCCCAACCAACCTCCCTGCTTTGTTGTGAAATTGTCACTGAGATTAAAATCGAGCCATGTCAAATTTAAAGGGCAGGTTCCCAGGCGCAGAAGGCAGAGGGGTTCAAGGAGGGAAAAAGTCAGTTGCAGCAAATTTATGGAGGATTTGAGGATCACAAAAAGTCATGGGACTTGACTCAATTAAAAATAATGGAAATCACAAGCCCGCAATTTAAAAATCATAGTAAAATAAAGCGGCAAGGATAGTCTGGCTTGTTCTCTGTTTCCATTCTCGAGCCTGCCTGGGAACCTGGGAGCAGTTTCCTGGAGCCCAGCATGGGTGCCGAGCGAGCAGCTGTTTTTACCTACTTCCCTGCCCTTGACACATAAAGATTCTGCACTGGAGAGCGAGAATGAATGGTCCACCCACGCTGAACATTTCCTGAGAGCCAGCCCGGGAGGTGCTCAGCAAAGTCCATGGAGTGGGGGCCAGGAAAAGTAGAGAGCTCTCAAGGCATGGGCAGAAACGACGAGAGAGCCGGAAAGAGGCTGTAAGAAAGCTGCCTGGTTTGGCAGCCTTGCCTGATTCTCAGACGTACAGGACACCCAGCTCTCCAGAAGGATCCTCCAGGGCCCCCTGAGTCTGTCATCTGGTTCCAAATCTTCGGAAGTGACCGTGCCTGCTCTACATAGGAACCCTCCATGTGTTCTCTCCCCGCACCATTGGTAAAGATGATGAAAGACGGGTGACACCAAAGCAGTTCTAATCCCATGGGTTTGGTTCCCAGAGAGCCACATGCTGGGGAGCCCCAAACTCCACCTTAGAGGGGAGCACACCTGAGCAAGGGGCCTGATCTGGTCTGAATAGTACCATCTTTGGATGGACACTGACATTGAAGTAATATTCCTTAATTACTCAAGTCAAAAGATTTTCCAGGTCGGCTCATCCTTTCTAAGACCAAGATAATGCTACACCTAACTCAGAGGTTAGGGCCCCTGTAAAGACCAAACAAGTCAACATGCCTGGTGCTTCGAGCGGAGCCTGGCACCTGGTAGGTGCTCAATAGATATTAAACTTCATTCTGTTGTGAGGCCATTGTTTTCTGTTCATTCGTTTGGCTTTGTTTTCCCACTCAGTGAGATTTCTTATATTTTGACACATGCCAAAAAGGTACTTTGATGAATGCTACATACTCCCCTTCATTCCTGAAAGAACTCCGGGGTCCCCAGCTAAATGAGCCGATGGCAATCTAAGCTGGTCATCTATCAATTAAGCACAATGTTTCACATGATTAAAAAAAACCTTATATTTCTGCAACATTCCTTCCTTCCTCTCCCCTTCTCGTCCTTTCCAAATCCTCTCAAGAGTCCTAGCAGATATTTCATTAACCCCTGACAGGTTATGGAAAATGAGTTTCAGCAAAATGAAGATAGATGTCGTGTATAAAGTTGCTTTTCTGAATCAAACACCAGCACCCTGGCCAAATCTTGCAAAGCAGAGGAGAAAAAAGAAAAAGAAAAAAAAAGGAAATCCTGCCATAAAGCAGAGCCCTTGGTGTTGCTAGGAATTCCTGTCCTTAAGCAAAACCTGCAGCAGGAATGCCCTTTCCCCCTTCGTAATGAACCACTTGCCAGATCCCTTGCACTTGGGGCTCCTGGGCAGCATTTACCCCCCTGCAAAGAGGGGCAGAGGCGAGCTGTCTGCCCACCCAGCAGCCCAGGCTTAGTCTCCATGGCATTTTCCACTTTCCCAGACCAACCAGGGCAACGTGAATGATTTGCTGCCAGCCAGCTGGAGCAGCTAGGCTGGGGTGAGAACTCCCTGTTCCAGAAGCAGTGGGGCTGGTGCTACAGGGGAGAGTAGGTGGGTTTCCCATCTATATTCCACAGACCCCCCCCCTTCTAGCACCGGGGTTGCAGCATCAAAGCTCCACACTTCTGATCTCCTGGGCCCTGGAGGGGGTCCCTACAGTAGCTGTCCCTGTGGACAGACACATCCTATTATAGTTACAACGAAAACAACAAGCAGTAAACCCACCGAGGGTCCTAGCAGGCTCCCGCAGGCCAACACTCTCACACTGCCCATGGAAACTTGTCAGTGCACAGGCCCTTGGATTCACTGTGGTCCCAGGGGCTTCTCACGCTTTACAAATAAACACGAAGGCTGAGAGGGTGCTCTCTTTCACTTTGACTCCCAGAGCTGATGAGCGAAGGCTCGAAATGAGACGCTCTCAGGACAACCGTGGATAAAAACGGTGTGAAATAACTCATTTTTGCCTCTGCAGTCAGAACTAAAAAGGTTTTCCCCTTATTGGTTGGGGTTACTAATTTGGAGGATGCCGGTTTTAGAGTTCGGCTCAGTTTGACTTGTAAATGAAAGGTGTAACCTCGCCAAAATTACCCCTCTGTGCACCTCCCTACCCCAACACGCCTCGCACCCCCTCTTTTCTATGCTGGGGTGGGGCAGAAGTTCACTGAAATCATTAGAAAGTTCAGGAAACCAGGAGGTGAAAATCAAGCAACTCAGCTTGGTGAAAACACAGATGCTGGGCCCTGCCCGAGCCCAGGGCCTCTGTTCTTTTTATTTGCCTTCCTAAACCAATATTTCGGAACCACTGCCTCTCAGGTGAGCAGGGAGAAAGAAAGGACGAGAAACGTTGGTAAGGCCTGCAGAATGCCTGGCCTGTGCCCAACTTCACCCCCATTCCATCAAACCCATAGCCCCCCCGCAGGTGGGACTGAACCTCCCTGTTTCGTGGGCGAGGACCCAGAAGCTCAGAGAGGTTCGAGTGAGCTCTGCCTGGAGATGCACAGTTGCTAAATAGTTGGTCTGAGGGAAAGACCACGTGCAAAATACCACAAGTGGATTCCAGCTCCTCCGCGATTGCTCACATTCACAGCCCAGGGCTGGGCTCTGGCCCTTCTGCGGGCGAGCCCTGGGCACCTGCTGGTGGTACCACCATTCTTCACCACGCCTGGGCAGCCATCCTTTCTTCTCCCTGATCATTCTCTCTTCCTGTCTTGCTTTGCCCTGACCTTTTCTCCTTTCCCATAGACCAGTGACTCTCAGTCTTACCCACACAGTGACCTCACTCAGGGAGTCCTAGGGGACCACCCATAGATAGAGTGTTGGATGGAATTTGTTCAGTACGGAGCCTGGGCATCAGGATTTTAAAATATTCCTGGGTAATTCTAACATGCAACTCAGACTGACACCTGCCTTATTTAAACCAGCCAGACACGGCCTGCAGAATCTGGAAACCCCACCTGCGCACACTCAGGTTGAAGAGGTGGCTGACCACCAGAGCAGCCTCCAGCGACTCTCCAGCCACATCCCCTGAGAAAACACCTGAGCACATGGAGTGGAGAATCCAGCACTTGGAAGGGCAAAGTGTGCCTTGGCTGGTCTCGGAAGAGGAACTCTGGGGAAACACATGCTGCTCCCTTGGGACCAGGGGATGTCCACGAGCAGGTGACAGAAGGGCCTCCCTGCACAGTAAATAGCCTGAAACAAGCAGTGGCTGTGCAAACTCTGCTCTCCCGGTGAGATCAATGCCACCAAGTATACCATAAACCTGGCTTCGTTGGCCCCTCCTGCAAACCAGCTCCCAGTCTATGCCACCCCCCCCCCCCCCCCCCGTGTAGGACCGAGCATTGCTACACGCAGCCCTGCTCTGCACCAGCCGCCTCATGTTTCAGACTCTAACACAGCTCCTGTTCCTTCCTTGGGCGTTTGCCTGAGGACAGAACAAGCCATTGCCAAGGATTCCGTGTGTAATGCAGACTGCAGCCCACGCGGGATGAGCAGGCTGGACACAGAGTCACGGCACCCCCCCAGGAAGCAAGCGTGCATATGCAGCACTTGGCACAGAGCTGGTGCACACGGGTCAGCAGTGAAGGAGCAAACTGCACGTCATATTGAAAGCGGGGCTTCGACCCCCTGCTTGCCACGAGCAGAAACGCTGGGGAAGGATAACAAACAGCACGCGTTCCTCTAGGAGTCAGGTCGCTGGCAAGGCGGAGTGCAGAGGGAGCTACGGCACCAGGGAGGCGGGCAGTGACCCCTCCGGACAGCCCCGTCCTGGCTGTGGGCCAGGATGGAGGGAGAGAAGAGCAGGGCCGTGTCTGCCCCTCTGGCTCCCAGGTGAGCTGAAGGGCCCGAGCTGGAAGGGCCGCCTCTAGGCGCTGGTGTTGTGGGGCACGCCCCGGATCCCAAGGGGCTGCACGCTAGCTGAGCCATAGCACAAGGGGTGTGGGGCTCAGAGATAGTCAGGGACAGAGGCTTCCCTCTCTTGGCCGGGACAGCTGCTCCTCGTGAGAGACAGCTGCAGAGGGGGGCCCCACACTTGGCCGCCAGCTCAGCTGTGCCCGTGGGGACCTGGGAGAGCTGAAGCAGCTTCTAAACGAGAGGAGTTTCAAAGACATCAAGAATTAAACCAACTCCGAGAAAGGTGGCTGAAGACAAGGGTGGCATTTGGATGGTTATAGGTGTGGCAGGAGTTCAGGAAGGGGACAGCATGGCATCGCCCCTGCGCGGGGGTGCGGCCCGAAAGTGTGTCTGAGAGCTCGGTATGGACATCTGTAATCACGCATCTGGAGCAGTAAACGTTTGCTTGGAGAGAATTCCTTTGCTCTCTTCTCTGTCTTATCTCTGTGTACACTCAGTTGTGTGATTTATTTTAGCAAGAATAACTACCCCCCTCCTGTTGCCTGACTTTGAGCTCCTTCTGGAGGTCGCCTGCCCTGGAGCACCAATGCTCCACTCCACCGTGGGCCAAGCCTGCACGGCAGCCCCGCCCACCAGCACGCACTGCCCCCGGTCCCCACAGGCGCAGACAGGTGGTGGCCAGGGCAGTAAAGCAAAAGGCATCTTAAAGCAACAGAATGGACCCAATCCTGCAGTGTTTAACTACAGCCTGCCGGGTGTGTTTCGGGGCAGGTTAGGCCAATCAGAACAGACACTTGTCCACTGCGGTCAATGAGCTGGAGAGGCCAACATTGGCATTGCCCATGCCAACCTTGGCCAACTCACCGAGGCAATCTTCGGAGTGAGAGAGGCCGTCTTGGTGCCTTAATCTTGACACCAACCCACTCTCCTAACTTCCTTTGTTCAGATTCTGTGCTCACCAAGCTTCATCTGAAGCCCACCTGGTTTCCCAGAAAAATCAGCCCACAGAGACAGCAAGGGTTGGGGCAGGAAAGCACACATGTCTGGCTGCAAACGAATATCCTGGCATTCTGGTTTGAACACCTGTTCAGTGGGCTATTGATGAGAGTCAGCCCCTAAGAAATGGATCATTCCACGGACGACAGAGAATTCAGGTCTCAGAGGTGCCATGATGAGGTCCATACCCTGGATTGGGGTGAACTCAGAAAGTAATGCCACCCTTAGTGGTCTCTGAGGTCATGCTTAGTCTTTCCCTAGTGACAGCCCAAGAAATTGGTGAAAGTCTTCCATGGCCACTTACTGAATTTCTATACTTCTCGAGTAAAGACTATAGGTTCAGAGATGGGCTGAGTTTGTCAGGGCCTGGGTGCTCTGCATGGTTGTCACGGTGCCAGAAGCAGGGGGCATCTCTGTTCCACTCCTTAGCTACAGGGTAAGCACAGTTTATATCAATTTTAATCTGCTGAATCCTTCAGCCATACCTGATTCTGATATAATCAGACTAAAGCCAGTCAAAGGTTGACCAGAAGGTGTAAGACAATCACTCTCAAAGAACACAGGACTGGGGAGATGTAATATATATATACTTTTATTTGTGATGTTGAATGTTGAATATATTTGATCATTTCATATATATATATATATATATATATATATATATATATATATATATATACTCCAGACTGATAACGGAGTGAGCCAGAGCTGGGCGTTCATCTGGAAAAGCCTTCTGAAAGAAGAATTTCTCAGGAAGAGCAGCTCAGCGTCATGATAAGAGGATGGGTCTTGGAAGTCAAAGAGACTTGGGCTCAGAGGCTTGACTGTGACCTCATAAGGTGCAGGCAAGGCTAAGCAGGGTGGAAACAAAGTACCGAACACCTGGGAGGTGCCCAAAGAAATGGTCATTCAAAAGTATTCACAGAGAAGTTGAGAAAGATGAAGTGAGATACAAACCGACTTGACGCTCTCTCTGCATCAGGCACTATCCAAATGTTTTACTGTATTAACTCACTTCACTTTCACAACAACCCTGTGAAGTAGGTTCTATTATTAATTAACCCCATTGACTGATGAGCAAAACAAGGCACAGAGAGGTTAAGTAACTTGCCCAAAGTCAACACAGAGCTAAAGCTTGAATCCAGGCAACCTGCACCCCGAGTTTGGAATGTCAGCCAGTTTACTGCCTCGTCCCACTACTTAAGCCGCACCACGTTCTCTTTGAACCATATTTACGACCGGACAAAATTGTCAAAGCAGCTTGGGGTTTTAGGATGAATATTTAAAATATTATAAATCTCTCGCATGTTGGGGAGTGGTCATTTGGGACAGTGACGGCTGATTGCTCAGTGATCTATCCAAGGCAGTGATGTGTGCCAACTATTTTTGTCTCGGTTAAGTTACAGCGCCACGTAAACACTGACTCAACTGGAGTGACCGAACAATAAATTATCACTAGCCCAAGCGCAAAATAGCACTTGATTGCTCTCTGCCCGAGCATGCTATCTATTTATACTTTGCTTACTTCTGTGCAGTTCAAAGTGCTTTACACACATTTCTTCATAGCTCCACTTCTGTCGATTTATTGTCTTTATTACACACATGTGACCGATATGCCCTACCACACTTAATATTTACTACAGGATCCTCAGTTCTCAACTATCTCTTTTCATCTAAGTGATTTACTGCCAGCCCTTAATTTATAATTAGTGGAAATTTGTTGACATTTAAAGAATAGCATTTTACTGTCTCTTTTAGCGAAATTCATCCTGTAGCTGACATGACCACTCTTGTCCCTGAATATTAGCCATATATAATTGTTTATCCTTTCTTTCCAATTCCATTAATGGTTGCCCTCGAACCAGGAGAGATCTGTTATTTTCAAACTATCAGTACAATCGCCTCGTTTTACTCAGTTGACTTTCTGAAGTTCATCCTGTATATTATTCTCATTTTTTTTCAGGTTGATTAGTGCGCCGGCACACATGAATTTATAAATCTGGTTTTCGCTTTTTTCAGTTTTCATGTTCATGGGCAAAAAATAAATTTAGATGATGAAATAGAGTAAGGAAAAGAACTCCATGGAAAGGTTTCCTTGATGAGCTGGAGGACAGATGAGAGCCCAAACTGTGGCATACATGAGCTGTAAACTAGGTTTATGCACAGCTGGGAGCTGGTAGGACATCAGATTTAGAACCCAGACTAGGTGCTGGACTCATACAGAGAAAGAAGGAAGAGTTGTTATTTGATATTTCTGTCAGTGACAAATAAAAATAGCCCAATGCTTAGCCTAAGGCTGGGTGTCCCGTTTTCTTTGGCCCTCCCCTCACTTGAATATCCATATTCGTTACTGAAAACAGAAACTCCAGCCCGAAGCATTTCCCTGTTTTTGCAGAAAGGATAACAGTCCCTTTTCAGAAACCAGCAGTTATCATTTCTTCCTACATGAGTCCTTGGAGTTTCGCCTGGCCCAGGTGTGCCATCTGCCAGTGTGAACATAAGAGGATGGGACAGGTGTGGCCAGATACAGGCGATCAGAGAGTCATAAATACCCACAGGATCAGTCATGGCATTGGAAGGGTGTCTAGAAACAAAGTCACTTATTCTAGGAATGTTTTTGTGCCCTAGTCGTGCTGATGTGATGAGGGCCACGGACTTATCTGTAGTAAATATCATCATTCAAAAGAGAAGGGTAGACTCTTGGAGGCTCAGAGCTGGACAGATGCCCCGAGTTCTCTTTTCCTTTGGGCTTCTGCACATTGTTCTCTCTTCCTACGTAACTGGGAGCCTCTATTATTTGCCTTTCAGGACTCAGTTTAGTTATCATTTTCTCCAAAAAGCCCTTCCTAATGCTGGGTGAGAGGATGCCTATTTTGTGGCCATAGCTCCCTAGGCCCACCCCACTGATCTTACTGGGCTGAAAATGCCAGGATCGCCTCCAGAGAAAGACCAGGTCTCAGGGAGGAGGTGAATGAAGCCTGGGTGAAGGAGGGCAGGGAAGCCAGACGGGACACGGGCGTGGAAGGGCCTTCCTCTGGTTACTCCTCCCTGGCCACCCTGGGCGCACCCTACAGAACTGCGGAAATCTCTTAAATAGAAACCAGGCCAAGCCTAAAATTAGTGCAACGAATAAAAATTACATTACTTGAACGTTTTCAAAAGCAGGTTTTGCCCTTTTATTTTCCTTTGTTCTTTGTCTCAAGAAAATAAACAATGGTATAGCATTCTCATCTGAAATCAGGTCCAACCCTGAAGGCTGGAGCCGTTTTCGGATGGCATACACCACTTGGCCCTGCTAACACGGGGCTGGCGTTCACACGATGGAAATATCAGCAGAATCACATGGGCTTGGGGAGTTTCCATTAGCTTCCTAAGTATACGTTCAAAGTTCAGATACATGTGAGGCACAGGACAAAAAATAATAACAATGGTGAGTGCAATGTGCTAGAAAGCAAGAACAATAGCAAACAATTGAAGCATGTTTTCTGTTACAGCTCTTTTCAAAATTCTCTGTTGCAAGAGCAAAACAGACTCTCTGAGAATTCAGCTCGCCAGCGCCATATCTCAGGCGAGGGACATATGGAAATAGCATGGTCTTTGGAGTTAGACCAGTGTGGGTGCCAGCTCCCAGACCTCCTGGCTGCACGACTTTGGCAAGTTACTTAAGCTGGCAGAGCCTCTGTTGCCTCATCATCTTTCAGGATTTTTGAGGTTTAGAGAAAATACAAGTGCTTAGCACATAGTGGGGATTCAATAAGTACTAGCTAGTGTGGCCACCATTATTTTCAACACTGTTGGGGAAACAGTCAAACATCAATTTGGAAATTATGAACGACCCTAAGCTGGACTGAATTGTAACTACATATGTGATTTGTTCTAAACTGCAACTAGAAAATACTTAACAAACACAAAGAAAGCAAACTTTCATGTAATTTAATAATACCCTTACTATAAATAATATGTTTATATCAACTCATCTTATTTTGTCACAATTATTCATTTTAATTTATAATGCTCATAATTTTTAAACTTATTATATTAACAGAACAGTGTGATGTGTATCCTTCCAGAAAACACTATGCACATACACACATATGCTTGTGTATCTAACTTTTTTTCTCATTAATGAGATCACAGACTTCAACTTTTTCACTCTACAATAATCTTGGGCACCTTTCTAAGTGAGTTCATATAGGTCTATCATGTTCTTTATCAGCTGCATTTTATGTCATAGTGTCAATTCACCATTATTTAGCCTGCCCCCTGCATAGCTATTTCTTTTCCCCCCAGTTTGTTTTGTTGCTTTTTTGCTGCAAAAACAAAATAAAGAATGCTACAACGGATGTCCTTACATATATGTAGGAAACCCCCTAGATATGAAATTACTGGGTCAAAGGGTACATAAATTTTCAAAATTAAAGTCAAATTGCCTTCCAAAAAGTTTACTAGAACATATTGTTTTTTTAACTCTTGCTTGTCCTAATTCTCTGTCCTTCTAGACTTGTCCCAGAGAAGAAGGTATAACCTGAAGTTATAATAGTAACTGATTTAAATATTTACCCTTAATTCATGGTCATTTCTTGCAGTTTTCATCTGCAGATGCTCCTCTTAAAAACATAGGCAATGCTGAGGGTCAAAATTTTCCTGCCTGTCCTACAGAGCGTTCCTGCACCCAAGAAGGAGGCGTAGGAAGGGCTCCCCGACCCCCCAGAGGAAAACACAACAATAAGCCACACCAGTCACAGATAAACTCGGTGAACTTACTTTGCATGGACTCAAGGTTTCTCTCTGTTAAGCTCAGTGCTAGACACTTCACAGGCCTTATCTCACTGTGTATTTGTGAGTATTTATAAGCCTAATAAAAGCCTCACGGATTGCCTGATGAGACCTGGGAAAATAAGAACTGGCCTTCACCTCCGAGGAGCAGTGGAGATGGTATCAACCCCTCCCTGCCCCCGTCCCCCATCAGGAAATCAAGTGCAGCTTTCAACCAGCAGCCAAAAGTCAGCCTTCTATCAGCCCCCAATCCCTGCTAACGGCCACTTCCGAGATAACTGATGTTCTTCTTAATGACCCCGAGGCTCACTGAGGTCCTCAGATATCTCCTGAATTATTAAAAGAGACACACACGTGTCTGGTGTAGATTTGGTGTTGGGTATGTTTCGTTGTACTTGAATTCTATAGAAACTGGTCATAGAGACGTGGTCTGGTTAGGTACCTCTAGGTTAAACAGAATGTTTAACGGGAACACCTCACCCTTCTTCTCACTAACTGGAGAGTTTACTGTACTTAAGATAAAGTGGCATTTACCAGATTACTCACCCCTGATCGCACCATCAAAAGTTCTTACTCTGTACTTCCCTCCTACTGTCAAACTGGGCAAAAGAACACATGCCCCCCTCCCAGGCTAAAATTTTTTTTTTGAAAAACAGTTCTTTCCCATCATTCCCCCTTGTCAGAATTCAGCGTAACTGTTAAATCCACCCTTGATAATGATTTCCCAGCTAACAGCTACATCACTAATTAGAGCAAATCAGTAACTGGACTGGAATGCAAAGCTTGACTAAATGGTTTCATGCCACAGTATATTCTCTGTGATTTGCTAATATCAAGGTAGCCCCTAATTTATATTTAATTTTTTATTCTAAAACTTTTTCAAAAGTCAGGTTTTGTGAAACTCGATCTACATTTCCTCCCCAAATTAATAAGGTTACACTCCCAAGTATGAAGCCATGTTCCTCAAAGTATCAGAAGCTAGACACCAACAGTGTTGTGGGACTTAAGTGTCCACTTACTGGAGACTACACCTCACTTTGAGACGGCAGGACCACAACCCTCACCCAGCCTGCCCTGCAGGGGAGGAAGGCATCCTCCCAGCCCCCTTGCGAAAGGCCAAGTCCCTGGGGACGTTTTCGGAGCCCTAGAAACCATGGGCCTGCCCCAGCAAATGAAGCCACCTCAGGAATCTTTTTGAGTCCAGGTAAATCCCCTTGCTCTGCCTATGACAGGCTTGTCTTCGACTGAATGCCACTTCTTAGCCAGAAAATGTTTTGTGAAGTTCCAGAGTATTCACGAAGGGGTCATCTGTGTTCAGTAGTGTCACTAACCTACTCCAGTGAAAAAGGGTATTAGGTGTGTGTGAAACACATCAGACTTGAAGGACCAGGGGCGGGGCTCTGTGGAGTCACTCACTGTGGGCCTCTGTGCAGACAAGCTGTTCAATGAAGAAGTGAAACCGACCTTGACGTTCAGGATAAGCCCTGAAGGCCTCTGGTGCATTAAGCGGGGATTCCGACTTTGGTGCCAGTCAGGCTTCTGTTACTCTAAGGGACAAGGCTTTGTACCGGGGGATGGAAATATAGATTGAATTTCAAATATCTGACTTTTGAAAAACTTTTAGGAAACTTTTTTTTTTTTAAATATATCTTTACTGATTTCAGAGAGAGGAAAGGAGAGAGAGAGAGAGAGAGAGAGAAACATCAGTGATGAGAGAGTCATTGATCAAGCCCGCAACCCGGGCATGTGCCCTGACCGGGAATCGAACCCCAATCGCCTGGACCCCAGGTGGACATTCAACCGCTGAGCCACGCCCGGCCGGGCAGGAAACTTTTTAAAGTATAAATTGGACTCCCTTTATATTAGCAAATCACAGAGAACACTTGGTGGCATGAAACCATTTAGTCCAGCTTTACACTTGCATTTGCAAAGCTTAAAAGAGCAGTGCATTTGGGTCCCCTTAGGACAGGCTGTGGTATGCGATGAATTAATCACTGACCAATCAGGGGCTTGAAAGGCAAAAAGAAATGGCCCTGGGACAATCAGGAGGAGCACAATCCAGGCAGAGGTCACAGGTAGCACAAGGCCCCAAGAGGGGACGAGCTTGCTATGTCAGAGGATCAGGAAATCAGCCGGCGTGGCCTGTGAGCGCCGGGGAAGTGGTAAGAGAAGGGGCTTAGAGCTGAGAAAGGGTCAGGAGGTGAAAGATGTGGCCCATCAGGCCAAGGAGTATGAATATTATCCGAAGAGTGACGACGGGAAGTATTTGGGGTGATTAGACAAATTGAACACAACCCCTCTGCAAAGAGCCCAAAGTAGAAAGATGACCAAAGTGAGCGGGGAGGGGACAGCTGAAGTGTACCCCTCTCCTGACACTCCTCACTCAACCAGTGGGGCTCTGGGAAGTGTGGATGGCAGCTGGGTTCCTGGAATGACATCAGGGTGTGTCACCACAGCATCACACATGCCATCACATCAGCATTTACTTGGTCAAGACCAAGGTCAGCCAAAGACCTTCTCCCTTGACCCAGCTCCAGCGCCCAGACTTAATCCAACATCTCACTGCTCCCCAGAAATACTGCCCCAGTCTACTCTCTGCGCTTAGACGTGCCAAAGGGTTTGGGGCCCCAAGCACTGGCAGATTCCACACTTCTCCTGTTAACTACTTTTGGGGACAAAAATATAGGGAATTCTGAAATTCTGAATGCATTTCATCAAAGGAACGGGGTTAATGAATTCTGAAGCAAAACACGGGCATGTTTCATGATATGGAGAGGAAAACTCCCGAATATCAGCACCCCGTGATGAATGTCCTACTCAACCATTAAAGACCTATTTTTAGAAAGTCAACCACTAAGCTCAGAGCCAAATGAAAGGTCACGTGTTATCTGAGAAGCACGTGTTACTGTGGTTATCAAGCAGCTAATCCGGGTGAAGGGTTCCGAGGAAGATGCTTGTTATGAAAACAGAGTGTCCTAGGGTGATCGCTGCTATTCAGAAATTTTTAAAAATTGGCATAAATAGCAAGGGGAACACGGACTTAATGACTAAATTTCAAATGACATTTCAAAAGAGTCCAATGAGATGACAGCTCTTGATATTCATTATTAACATCGGCAACCATGTGCCCTAAGGTTTCTCAGCGTAGTTTTCCGTGGTAGTGGTGGCCAGACATCAAATACATAGTACATCAAGTGCGTTGTTCAAAAGGAAATGAGAACATCTAGTGCAGTACTGAAAAGACCTTCTTTCCTTACTAGCATGACCTTGAGCAAGATGCATTCCTTTTTTTAAATTGAATTTATTGGGGTGACATTGTTCAATAAAATTATATGGGTTTCAGGTGTACAATTCTATGAAACGTCATCTGTATATCGTATTGTGTGTTCACCACCCCAAGTCAAGCCTCCTTCCATCACCATTTATCCCCCCTATACCTTCTTCTACCTCTCCCATCCCCCTTTCCCTCTGTTAATCACCATGCTATTGTCTGTGTCTATGACGGGTGTGTTTTTGTTCAATCCTCAACATCTGAGCAGTTGGGAATTAACCAGAGTGACTCCAGAAGAGAAGGAAACATCATGCTAGGGCAAAGAAACCCGTCTCAGTCAGAAAGCTGGGGATCAGGACATGGCACTGCCACCAAGAAGCTGTGTGGCTTTGGGTAAATCATTTAATGTTTGGTCAAGGAAGCCTTGGTTTCATCGTGTTTAAATGACCAACAATAGCCTATTATTTTATTTTTTTGTTAATACTCACCCAAGGATATTTTTTTCCATTGATTTTTAGAGAGAGTGGAAGGGCAATAGAGAGAGAGAGAAACATCAGTGTGAGAGAGACACATTGATTGGCTGCCTTCTCCTGCACATGCCCCAACAGGGCCGGGGATCGAACCTGCAACCCAGGTACGTGAGGGGGAATTGAACCCATGACCCTTCAGTGCTTGGGCGGGCGCTCTAACCACTGAGCAACACTAGCCATGGCAACAATGGCCTATTTTATCTCTAAAAGTTCAAAAGTCCCATGGTGACCCCAGCCTGTATCCATCCACAAGGCCTTGCTGTTGTAACAAGTACATGTATAGAAACCACAGATAACAAGAGGGGAAGGAATTAAGGAAGAAACAGTCACTCCTTCACTGTCTTTTCAAGAACAACTACTCAGGACTGCTCACATCTGGCATGCCCCAATGGTAATCATTTGCAAGGTTCACAAACACTGAGCCTTGAAAGTGGAATAAGGAGCTTTATCTTCAAAAGGAAAATTAAAGGCCTGGAGCAGACCACTTGGGACCTTTTTATTACACCTGGATAATGGCAGGTATTATTACTCCATGCAGCAGTATGTTTTTATGAATAGGCCAACACATACCCTGAGGCTGTAAAATCATGCTTTAGGATATAACATGTTGATTCAGAAACAAAATAAAATACTGTTTGCATGGTAGGTTTTTAATGAAAAGTCTAAAAACACATCTATTTAACAAACCTCTATTTTTATAGAGCCCGCCTAAAAAAAGTCTGCTTTTCAAAAAAAAATCTAACTATGGGTGGTCTCACACCTAGAAGTGGTACAAGAATCCTTTGTCAGACCATGTGTCTTAATTTTTGGTATGGAAAATGTGGTCACCGTAATTATAAGCCAGAGAAAGTAAAAAGTTTTAAAAATTCTGTGCAGGAGGGGAGTAATAATTCGTTAGCATTCAATAAAACTGTAATTTAACCAGCTTTTAGGTATGTAATAATCAGCATTAAAATTATAGCGCTTGGCAATTATCTATTTTACCTTATGGCTATTTTTAAAGTGTCTTAGTTTCTTGACAAGACTTAAGCTCCTTGAGAACAAATTCAGTGTTTCCCACGTCCCCGTACCCCCGACCCAACCCCGTAGGTACACGGTTTGTTTTTTGTGTTCAATGAACCACAAAGAATGTTTCAGGGAAAAAAAAAAAAAAACTCAGGAAAATCAGGCAAGAAATAATTCAGGGTAAGAGGAAATCAATGCATAACTTGTTTCAAAGCTATTCTCTGAGGCTTAAAGATATTTCAAATATATACTTTCAAAGGCTCAGTTATGCAAAAAGTTCATTGGCAAGGGTTCTGAAATGGGATCGAGCCCAGAAAAGAGTCAATACTAATTAAGTATTGATAAAGGAGGCGGGGGAATGTTTTGTAACTTTTTCCTGATCGAAAGGCATGGCAAGGGGGCTCCAACGTGCGGGCTCTCTCTATAGGGCTTTTGGGGGCTTAAAATGAAAAGATCAAAGCCAAATGTGGGAAAGTAATGCGAGCTGAGCATTGCATGCACTTAATATGCTTAGTTAGCTTGGGCAGCGAGAAAGAACTGCGGGGGCCTTGTCACACGGGGTGAAACACATGCGCCCTTCCAGGAGGCGACCAGAGTCTCCTAGGCCGGGAAGCATTGCAGCGATGGATTCCTCTTGGCTAGGATTTCCCCCGTTTCTCCGATTTCTTAAACTGCACATTGCAACCTACTTTTCCTCTTAAGCACTAATATTATACATGTACCTGTTAATATAAATCTCAATATTCTCACATCTGAACTCCGTCTGCCAGACTGTGCACCTCACAACCAGAGGTGGCAAAAAACAATTCTTTAAATGTTTTGATTTCTTGGAACAGAAACTAGGATGATTATAAATACAGGTGAGAAAAAGTACCATTTTCCTGAAATAGGTCAGGTAATTGTGGCTTAGTGACACGTGGCAGCCCAGGGCCCGCGGGCTGAAATAGGCTTGACTGTGTGTTGGGTTGTCAGGGCTGGGGTGCTTCTGGGGATGCTGCGGTGAGAAGGAGCTGGGACAGCAGAGCCACCCTGGGCTCGAGCTGTGCCATTGATATAGCTCATTCGCTCTCTCTGAGCTTGGCTTTCCTCGCTGGAAAGTGAGGAAAGGGTTCCTGCCTGCCCGTGGCTTCCAGGACTCAGACAGTGAGCGCAAGGTGAGCTCCGGGCCTGGCGTCGGTCCTGGGGTGAGGACTCTCTAGCTGCTGGCTATTTCCGTCACCACCTTCTGCCGCGGCCTGTCCTGCTGGACCGGTGCAGGATGCAATGGTGTGTCCAACTGTGCCCGCGTTTTCTGTGGGGCACCTGGGGGAGGGCACTGCCTCCTGCCTCCAGGAATTGGGCCTGGGAGGTGAGAGGCAGCCACCGAGAGAAGGGAGGGAGGGAAGGAAGGAGGGAGAAGGGAGGAGAGCTTTCATAAGATAATGTCACATTCAGCCTCTCAGCCTCATCCCTCTCCAGTCATCACCAAATATTTTAAGTTCAAATAAAAGCCGTAATCAGCAGGCACGGAGAGGGGAGCATGCGGCTGGCGAGTCGGGGGGGGGGGGGGGGGGGAGGGCCACACAGGCAAGAGGCTCCCGTTAGACGGGCCCGTCTTCCTCCATGTGCTGTGGGATTTTCCCCACGGAAAACTCCTGTTTCTAATATTGGGTCCTAAGTGGACTTTCTTTAGCTCTTCGGGTTCCTTGGTCTTTATTTGGTGAGAAAGCAGTTACATTTGCTTTAACGACAAAGCGAAGTAGCTTCGGGTTAAGGAAAGGAGAGCGGGGTGCTGAGAGGAGACGTCCAGCTCACAGGGCTGTGTACCTGCGCCCCACGGGCGCCAACCCACACGGCACAAAGGCACGCCCACGGGCACACACAGGCACTCACACAGGCGGGCACACACGCACACGTACTCACACAGGCACGCAGACATACACCCACAGGTGCACACACACAGAAGATACGCCCATAGATACACACACTCACACAGACACACACATACTCACACAGAAGATACACCCACAGACACACACAGATGCACACACACACGAAGATACGCCCACAGACACACACAGATAAACACACACAGACACATATACGTAGACACACAGCCACACACATGCACACATAGGTAGGCACACACACGGGCACACACAGACACACAAATAGACACACACAGGCACACATGCAGATACTCATAGACACAGACACGTACACACACAGGTAGACACAGACACACATGTATACACACACACGCCCACACATCCTATTCAGGTTTATCCCACCTCCCCTACGATGCGGGTGGCAGAGCCTATCTTCCCTCCCTTTTTTATCAAGGAAATCCAGAGATTTCCAACCACACACGGGGGAAATAGGGGGTAAAAACCAAGATCAAAACAATAACAACACTCGAAAGACGAACAGCATCTTTTCAAGCAAGTAGGTCTCCAAGGGCCGTCTCAAGGGCCAATTCAAAACCTTAACTCTGCGAGAGGCACACGTCTCACCGCCTCAGCCTTGTCCCCATTTTGTTTGTTTGGGTTTATTTTTGCCTTCCTCCTGCAGGGCCCCGCAGATGTGACATGGTGATTTAATTCTGTATAGACCTCGCCTCCTGCTCAGTTCTTAGAATGTAGGTAGATACCACTACCGGTATTCTTAGAGCTACAAGCCTCCCACACCCGATATAGCGAAGAGAACCACATTTCACTGGAATCCCTACTTTTAGTTATTTGCAGGTTTTTCTTTACAACACAGGAAACCAAACATGAGGCACTGTTGTAGGTACTGATAAATGGGCTTCTAAAATGTTCTCCGGGGCTGGCAAAACAAAAACTGATTTATATCCAAAAAAGGGATATAGTGGTTTCCCCCCTGCACCTTGTAGAGGAGAGGAAGAATCTAGAACTGTTGTCAGGGGTCAAAACTTACTCAGGACAACAGATGTGGCCAAAGGCATCTGTGAAGGGACTCGTAGAAGGTTCTTCCTATCGTCCCAGGTGGCAAGACAGTCAGGAGTCAGAGGAGAGAGAACCGACAGTGGGCCACGAGATGGATGGAAAATTGAGCTGTGAACCAAGGGGTGGCCTTCACAGGAAGTGGCTGCATCAGCTGAGCCCCGAGCCCCACCAGGAGGGTGTCAGGCACATGTCACCTGAAGTGGGCGGTGAGCAGGCAGCACTTTGGGGCATCGAGAGCAGGCTCGGACTCTTCATCAGCGATGTCTGCTCTGACTGCTACACTGGCATCCAAGTCACCGGAGGGAAGCCTCTCGGGCTCGGGCTGACCTTCCCAGCCAGGCTCTCTGCACCCTGACCTTGAGTGCATAACAAATAAGAAAAGTCCAGTTCTTCCATCCAGTGCTGACACTGAAGATTTTCCATAAGATGGCCCAAATGTCTTCAAGCCCAGATTCCTGAAAGTCTTTCAAAAGACACTAACCAATTCACGCTTACAAATGCCCCTTTCCCCTCCACGCCCAACGCAATGTTCCTGGGGCGATCGCCTAAGATTTGCACGAAAGGAAGTGGATGATTCTGTGACTTTACTAAATGAGTGGTTTTTGAAATAAGCTTCTTTCTAAACGAGGTTCATTTCTTCGTTCCTTCACTTAATATCGGCGGCACAATTCTATGGCAACGAACTTACTAAGATTCAGAAGACCTGAATCTGTCGCTAACCAGGAACACAGCCTGAGGCCATTTACCTGGCCTGCCCAACCTTCCTGGGTCTCAGTTTACTGATCTCTAAAATGGTGAGGTCTGGACAAGATGGTTTCTCAGGTTTTGGCCTTAGCATTTTTGCGACAACAAATTTATGTGGATTTTACTCTATGGAAGACATCCCACTGGATGCCAGAAGGAGCAAAACAGGCAAAGACATGGCCACGACCTTATTCTGTCTACAGTGTCCTTGCCTGGATGTGTTTCCAAACGTCCGTCAGAGGTTACGTTGACTAGGAATCAAATGTCTGCCTTTCCTTAAACAGACGCCTCTCTTTGATGCTGAGAGATTCTCAGTGAAACGGGGTCACTCCTATCCGCACAGGCGCGGCCCGGCAGCCTCACGGTCACCCGGCTCCCATTTCCCCTGCAGCTGGACTTCAGGGCCCCAGCGCCATCGGGAGCTCTCTCTACAAGGACTCCCCGGGCCTGGGCTGCCAGGTTGGGGGATTCTAGGAGGTGGGACGATTCCTGATTCATGCAGCCTCGCTCCCCGAAGTGGATCTTCTCTCCTCCCTCAAGAAACAAGTGTCCTGGCCCACAGCCCACAGCCCAGGGACAAGAAACCTGTTTTAAAATCTGTGCATGTCACCCTGTCGCCATCCGGGCTCAGGCAAACAGTCTGCCCTTGGGCAGAACAGCTTTGCTAATCAATCATGCTTCAGGGAAGTGCGTGGTGTGTCCGCGGGCCCACTCTGCCGTGACCAAGCCCGTATGAAAATGTCTGAGTGTGAATGAAAAACACAACAGTCTACCTTCCATGTCCACCGCAGGAGGGCCAAGATGGGGTTTTATTTAAAAAGATCTCTTTCCCAAGGACTGAAGGCAAGCAGATGGCTGGGAAGAGAATCCCTCTTTCTAGATTCGCTGGGGACCGAGATCAGGAAACAGAGCTCTCAACTTGAACAACCATGTTGCTTGCAAAACAGAAAACCTGAGGGATGTTTCCACAAGTATTCAGAAAGGACAAATGAACTATGTCTAATTTTTAACAGAGAGCCTCCTGGGGAGATTGTCACATGTGATTGTCATGTTTGAATGTGGCAACTAGCAAGCAGAGCAAATTAATGTCATTTGAAGCTAAACTAAAAGACACAAGTCCCTCCTAAAGAAATGCAGTCATGGGGAGAGGTCGAGTTTGTTGTCACAGGCTGGGTATGTATCCTGGCTCTAACCTGCTAGTTGGGGAAATTTATGAAAGTTATGAAACTTCTCTAAGTCTTAAAAAATACACATACACACACTATACATGTGAATATATGTATACATATAATGAGGCCAGTCATAACTTCAACTTACAGAATTGTTGTGAGAATTAAGTGACACACTATAAATAAACTGTTTCTATACTATAAGCACGACAGAAATGTAAAGAATTATTATCATAGACATATTCAAATGGATGTCACTTTATTCAAAATGATTTGATGTCTAGTATTTCATCTTTTGGGTTATTTTAGGAATGAGTTTCTAATGAATTCAGTTTAGATGCATTTCTTATCTAAACTCTTTACACATTTTCAAAGCTCCTACACAAGTGAGAGAAGAACACAAGCTTAAAATAACCAGGGAAATAGCACCACAGAAATAGATGAGACACATCATTTTAAAGGCATCTACCCTTTGTCCCAGCAACACACTTCTGGTAATTTATCCTGCTCACATGTGCACTGACCACTGGACAAGACTGCCTACTGAAGCATTATTTGTAATGTCAAAAGACTGGAAATACACCCATCAACAGGGGTGGTTAATGAAACATGTGTAGTAGATAGTTACGTGGTGACCTCCGATGAATGGTCCCTCCCACTGTTCGCTCCCTCCTGTAGGTCCTTCCCACACTGACGCTGGGCTTGGCCCTGTGACCCAATTTAGCTATGAAACATTAGCCAACGTGATGCAAGCAGAGGCTCCAGAGCCCAGAGCCCAGAGCCCTGTAGGATTGGGGTGTAATCCCTGTCTGCTTTCGGAATCCAGTCACGTGTGAAGAAACTTGGGCTAGTCTCCTGGAGCTACAGATTCCAGCTGGCAGCCAGAATCTATCACTAACAAGTGAGTGACGCCATCGTGGACCACCTAGCCCCAGACAAGCTGCCAAGTGGCCTCATCCATGAGTAAATCCATGCAAAACCACTCAGTCGACCCAGTCCAAATAGCTCACCCATAGAACTGTGAATAAATAAAACCGTTGTTGTTTCAAGCCTCTAAGTTACAGAGAAGTTCATTATGCAGCAATAGATAGCCCACACACTACGATATCCCCAAACAATGAAATATTATGAAGGCAGTCTCCTACCTATGAAGAAAGAAAAGGGATGTACTCTATGTACTGACATGCTAAGCTCCCCAAGGTAAACTGTTAAATTAACAGGCCAAGTGAAGAGACACTGGATATATACTCAAGAAATTCACACACATAGTTGTTACCTGTTTTGATGGGTAAGGGGGTAGTGAATTGGGCAGATGGGGACATGGTGGGGGTGACAGTAATTAATATATATCTTTCTAAACTGTTTCAGCATATGAACCATGTAAATATATTACCTCTTGAGAGGTAATATATATTTTTTAAATTGAAAAACCAGGCTAAGACAGCACAGAAATGACAAAGCTGGAAAAAGTTGAACTTCACACTGATTATTACCATCCCACCATGATGCCGCACTTCCCGATGGCCTTCCTTTGAGCCCGAATAACCCTTTCTTTGCAATGCATATGGTTATTTGCACATACCTTTCACCTTCCCTGCTAGACTGAATGCCTTGCAAACAGGGACCACATCTCATGCATTTTTGTTTCTTCTTCAACTGATAAAAGCATAGTGCAGGGTACAGAGGAAGCGCTCAGTAAAGAAATGGTTGTTGAGTCTGACATCACTAAACGTCTCCATTGTCAATGCTCGGGAGTTCTATTAAATCTCAACAGCCAACTTCTTCCATCTGTTCACATATCCACGCACCATCTTTGAGGGAAATGTAAGCATTTAGTATGATCTGGGTCTTGCATCTCTTACGTATATACTTAGAACTATGGGCTGGGCACATACAAAAACTAAATTTGAATGCCACGAAAGGGGGAAAAAGCTAAGCAAACTCTCCCATTTAGAAAGACAACAACAACACCCATTTGATTAGAGGAAGTCTAGAAAAAGAAAGGCCTTTTATTATTTCTCATAAGTAACAAATTTCACTTCTGTGGTTGAGTAAGCAGCAGCCTGTAGCAAAGTAATTCTGCAAAGCATGCTGAGGAATCCAGATAAGTGAGCTGTGGGGATGGAGGGCCAGAGGCTCCCTGTCCCATACGCAGGCCTCCAGAGAAGTCGGGACATGGTGCAGTTTGTCTGTTGTGACTTCGGCATTTCTACGAAAGAGGAGACCACAGCTTTCTCTGTAACCCATTTCGGGGTTTGACAATTCTCACTGGAAATCGTCACTTACTTTGAACCTGTACCCTTCTCACTGTGCCCTACCCGCTTCCTCTTCTATTATAGTTCACTGACTCCATGTCTCATCCCTGGGGAAGCTTAACCTCTTCGAGGAGGAGGTCTGGGTCACCTCCATGACTGTGTCCACATCTCTCCCTCCAGGATGTGCTCGGTCAGTGTGCAGAGCCATCCCACCTCGTGAGGCCTGGACTGAGTCATCAGCAGCATCACAGCCTTGGCACTATGTCCAGGCTCTTTGAACATAACACATGGTAAGAGCCATGGGCGATGACAAGGTAGAAGGTAAAGTACTAAGTATTAAAGGACATGTATGAGTAAGAGTGGAAACTAAGGGTGTGGACACAATTATCACAACAGAGGCAGGGCATCTTCCCCCTGTAAGCTCCCACTGTCTTAGTCTCTCCCATATCAAATAATTCCAATCCCTTAACTTTCTCCCAGATTTCATTTCCCAGTTTTTTAAATGTTTCACTGTTCTCTGCAATGCTCCCCCCCCCCAATAGCTATGACAGTGGGGCCTCTGTCACTGCAGGGGTCACCACTTGGAGGTTCTACAAGGGAAAGAAAGAAGAGGCAGAAAGCTGAGGTTGGCAATGTAAAATCTAGGCATGTGTTTGCCACAACAGACCAACAAGCATTGGTTATATGCCTACTGTGTGCAAGGAGCTGGGGTAGATGCTGTCTAACCCAGAGATATGAAAGAGTGAGACATCACCTCTGCCACCTAACAAGGGGTCATCCAGAAGATGGGATTTAAAGAAGAGAATGTTGGCTTGGATATGCAGAGCTCATTGGAAGGGCTGAGGCAGGTGTGCGCCCATCAGGACCAGGCAGGATGGAGACTGTGCGAATGGCAGAGAGGCAGGGAATCAATGAGAAGGTCGGAAGGAGCCTCAAAGCTGATTCCTGGACACAGGGAAGAGAGGAGAGGGTGACCCAGGAAGAAATTAAAATGGCACAGCTCCTGTCAGAGGCGGAGAGTGCTGTCAGCTCACTCATGGGACATGTTGAACTTTGGAGAAAGCAAGAGGAAACTGGGTACCGAACAGATAAGAAAATAGGACTGGCGATATAGTTTTCTCATTGAAGCCGTGAGGAAGCATAGCCTTTCTGAAGAAGCGAGGGCACAGGGGAGAAGAGGGCAAAGGAATGGCTTGGGGACCTCCTCTCTGAGGGCCCTCTGAGCTCTGAGAGCTCGGCATGATAGCGGAGGAGGGAGACGCAGAGAGGCAGTGGTGTCAGCAAGGGCGTGGGCAGGGTCCCCTAAAGGGCAGGGCATGCCCCATTCACCTTTGTACAGATCCATGCAACTGAGCTCTCAGTAGGTGCTACATAAATGCTTCTTCGTAAGTGTTTGTCAGGGGACACGGAAATACAGTTCTCACAGAAGTGGGGAGAAAACCAGCGACAGAGCCATGTCACACACGTCCAAGGAGAGGAATTCAGATGGTGAAGGGCAAATGCTGTGGAATTACACAAGATTTCGGGAAGGCCAAGGGCTCACAGGGAGGGTTCCAGCTGGGGCTGGCGACCCAGTCACAGAAGCTCGGCCTGGACGTAGCGTCCGCACACACCACCAGGGTGATGTTGCCCTATCTAGTGTAAAAAAAAAAAAAAATCCCTGGGATTTATCATATTTTCAATTTAATTTCAGCACTGTTTTAATTTTGGCTGAGATCTAGAAAGTTCCAATAAAACTGAAAGGAAACGTGGAATATTCAAGCTTGCACAGACCTCACCGACACTATCTGTTTGTTCTAACCTCAACTTTGCCGAAAGGAAAAACTGACATCGGAATTACTTTTAACAAAAAAGGTCTACTTGAAGACACTGGCCATTTATTTCACACTGAGGGAAGGGGCTCGGTGAGAAGGGTTCTTGACAAGAAGACCTGAAGCTCTAAGTCAATATCCCCACCTGCTCCTGGTCCCGCCACCGGGCCAGTGTGCCTTCTGCTCTGCTGATAGGCGTCAGCCAGCCAGTTCTGTTTTATTTGTGCAAGTTGAGAGGCCACCTGTCACGCAACAGACTCGTGCGTTAAACAAAGTGAGCAGTTCTTGTTTCTCTGCTTCCCGCAGGATTTTTTTAAACACAAAGCATTCACTTTCACCTTGAGCAGGTTTACGAAATGCTGACTCGGAAGAACGGGTACAAACAAGGCAATCTTTTGTTTATGAAGATTGTTAATGACCCACTCCTAGGAGGACCCCTCTTTTCCCCCAAGACTGGTGAATTCATCCACCCACACTTTTCTGCTCATTCCCCTGGCTGTTTCGGGCTGAAATGGAGAAAAACGGTTTTACAAGGGGTCATGGTATATTTGTGCTAAAAAACGGGCACCATGCGATCCCAGAGAAGGGAGCCAAAAAGAAATACCAGGCGCAGGGGGCAGCGTGAGTAAAGGCAAAATCGAGAAGAAGGGACGCTACCGTTGCGGGGGACGGAACCCGGGTGAGGAGGGTGCAGGGTAGAAGATCTGCAGCCCAGGAGGCTCGGTGGAGGGCGTGAATGATCAGGCTAGGGCAGGTCGGCCTCCTCCCGAGGACTGGCACCAGGGAATGCGCAGGTCACAGGGGGAGGACAGCCAGCCCCCAGGAAGCCCAGTGGCGGGGCGCACGCCCAGCCCCAGCAGCCTCCACACGGTGTCATGGGAATGGGCCCACAATAGAGCCGAAACGCCAGGGATCCGCTGACCTCCGTAAGCCCCTGCTCTGACTGGTGGCCCACAGTGACATTTGGGTTCTCGGAATTAGGGTCAGCTCAGAGCCAGTGTCCAGTGATCCCTGATAGGTCTATTTCCTGTCCCCCAGTACACAGTCACCCTGGTGAAAGGCCGTAGGTCCCTTTGGGGAAGGCTGGGGGAAAGATTAACAGTATAAATATCTGGCAGAGTAACAGGGTCCTTCCTCAAGGGGAGCCGGTCACCCCCTCACTCAGGTGGTATGGGTGTGTAAATTGGCTCCAGCCTGGGACTTGATTGAGGGGCCATGACGCTCTGTTTTCATGGTCAGGTTAGACTCATGTTCACCTGGGTTGGAACTCTTCCGCTTACACAGACCAAGTAAGAACTTAGGAGGCTGCCCATCCACTCCACTCTCAGGAACACCGGGGGAAAGAGTTTGAAAGGAAGGAAATGAGGTATTTGTATTAGATATGGAAAGAAGCGAGAAGAAGAACCAACATGACTAAGATGTGGGGACCAGGGTGAGGTGCCCCCATTACCAGATTCTAGGGGGGCTTGGTTTGGGCAGGGAAGAGGCAGAGCCCAGTTCACTGGTGGTGGATTATCACCAGCATGTGACCAGCAGAGTTGGGAAGGTGAGATGGAGCCGGAAGAGCTCCCAGGTCTGGAGATGGGCTTTTGGAACAACCTGCATACAAGTAAAAGGTTTGGAGGGAGTCCATGAGGTCCCCCAGAGACAGAAAATAGAGTATAAGGCTTGCCTTAGGACCAAGGTCTGGGCTGATGCTAGTGGGAGAAAGAAGAAAAGCCGGTGATCTGGACAGAGATGGGCTGGTTGGCAAGATCAGAAGGAGAATCAGCCTCGTGTAATGGAAGCGAGAAGGTCTAGTGTTTAAAGAGAGACGTCTCCCTGGGTTCCAACAGCCACAGAAAAGTAAAACAGCATGGCTCTGGAGGTCCTCGGAAATTGGTGCATAATCCCCTTATAAAACAGCTGTTTTATTAGACGATAGAAACAGAAGGCCCGCTGGCTGGGTAGGGGGAGGGAGTGAGGAGTTAGAGAGAGATCATCCAGCTTTTAAGAAGCTTACAAACATGGAGAGGAGACGTGAAGGCAGTCCAAAGGAGCAGCAGAATTAAAGGCCTTTTTTTTCCTTCTAGGATTTGAGAGCCCTAAGTACACTTGTGGGCAGTGAAGGGGACGCAGTGAAGTTTCTAGAAAGCGAGGGAAGGCTGGGGTCCCCTGGGAGGGCCTGGATTATTCCTACAAGAGGACAGGAGGGAGAGGTGATTTGTGGGGGCCGTAGCAGGGGAAGGCTTCAGGCCCAAGGAAGAATCATCTTTTATTCCTCACAAAACAGTCACTGTAAGATTAGTACTGAGTCTTTACTATCGTATCACTGGCTTAAAATTTCATTCCCATGTCAGGCGTTCCAAGGATTTTTGTTAAAAACTTCTCTAATTTATAAAATCCTCATCAGCAATGAGTTTCTAGCAATAATTCTATAAGCAGATATATTAATTTAAATGCCTAGTGCTCTTTTGTGAATGAAATACAAAGAAACTGAACTCCTAATGAAAGACACAGGATTAAAAGATAATATTTTATCTGGGTTTCAGTTCAGTCATATGTCTCCCAATGAGCTTATCTTGCCCATAAGACTTCTATTTTCCTTTCAGTTCACCCCCCCCCCCCACCCGCCATTCATACTGTGGAGTAGGTTTTTAATTTTCTTGCCATTCACTTCTGTAGGGCTCCGCTAAATAAATACGGTGGCTTTGCTCAAATCTTTGAAGATTTGGCCCCTCCTGGCCCCTGCTTGGAACCCGCAGGCTCCATCCCCACTCATGATCTCGTTGTTTCTGACCCAGTTCCAAATCTCCAGCCCTCTCTTGATTTCATTCACCTTGTCCCAAATATCAAGTTTTACGCTCAAAGATTGCTCTGTTCTCACTGTGTCCATTCGTCATTTTGTGGCCTATATTTCTTCACGTCTTTCCAAAGCCTTCAGAAAACTGCCTCTCGCGAGGGACTGATCTTGTTTTCTTTTGACTCAGACCTGCATCCTGACTCATGCCCACAGGAATCTCTGTGTGGCATCCTTTATTTCCAGTTTTAAGCCATCTCTGTGTTTTAAGTGGTCACTGTTAACCCTTCACTAAAATTCCCTTTGATGAGGCACTGTAGTTTTAAGTAACCCCTACTTTCTATGTTTTATTTTAGGGAGTCTGGCCTCACTAGAGTCCTTCAGATGTGCCCAGTGAAACAGGCACTTCACAGTGTGGCGTCTGGCATTATTCTAACTTGGTTGCCATCTCTGTCTCTACATAGCTCGTGGCCCACACAGCACAGCCCACTATGCAAAGGCCCTTTGACAGAGGCACAGGGTGAAGCTCTTCCGTCATGAAAATCAGGGGACCCAACACCTGTGACTGCCCTGTCCTCACATAAGTTTAATCAGAATGCAATCAGGTTTTACCAGAAATATAACCTGTGTGCTCTGAGTGGGGGTATTTTAATGAATACATTCATAAAATATGGCATTTCTAGTTAGGGACAACTTCTAAGTGGCCCTAAAAATAGTGCATTTAATAGTTTTGAAATTTCTGAGTTACTCCAAAAGGAGGGAAGGAAGGAAGGGAGGGAGGGAGGGAGGGAGGGAGGGAGGGAGGGAGGGAGGGAGGGAGGGAGGGAGGGAGGGAGGGAGGGAGGGAGGGAGGGAAGAAGTGGTACAATGCTTTTAATGGCCCATTTTAAGGATTAGAAAAGCCAGGCTAGAGAGTGAGTCTGGTGGTAGTAAGTGGCCATAAGCCACAGCTGAGACCCAGGTACGTATCTGGATTTCAAGCTTCATCAAATGTACAGGTTGCTACCTTTACAAGAATGGAAGTGTGGAAAGGAATTGCAGGAAGGGGCTGTGAGCAAGAAAGAACATACAGAAATTTCAAATTTGTTAAGATCCATGTCCCCTCGTTTATACATTGCTCTTGACTAGGCCTGAATTCTTACAAGCAGTGAAAGGAAAATGCAGGTAAACAGATTCAGTCTGACTATATATTCTACTTTCCCTCCCCAAACTATAAAGGTTGGTTTCAGATTCTCAAATAAAAATATATGTCAAAACAGTAAAACAGGCCAATCTCTCACTCTTGCTGCGAGTCATAGCGACCAGGGTGCTTTCCTTGGCAAATATTCAAATATCACACGCCGGCATCACATGCTTAATACTATTTTAGTCAATATGACTTGTGTTAAAGTCACCTGAATCGGGTGATTGTTTGATCTTAGTATCACCAACAGGTCCTCACACAACACCACTTGCTGCCGATGAACTCACGAGAAAGGCTTTAGTTTAGGAAACGCGTTTTCTTAGAAAAAGAAAAAAAAAAAAGCAGTTCTCAGTAAAAGATAAACCACAGAGCTACTGCGTTCAGGCAAGTTGTACATATTAAACCACACACGAACTGTATCAAAATAATGGTTAGGCTCTGTCTGATCCACAAGTGTGAGTCAATTCAGGATTCAAGGAGTTAAGGCCAGAATCCCACCCATGACTTTCCCTGACATTGAGAGTATATTGAAAAATGATGAAACTATATTCCAGATTTCCTCATTTGCTCTCCATACAGTTCTGACAACCCATAATGGCCCAGAGGTTCTTGGTGGGCAGCAATAGCCAGCATTCTTTTGCAGAACAGGCTGGTCAGAGCTGCCTCAGAGATGGAATTATTTCCACTTCCAAGTACAGGGAAGCCGCAGGCTCTTGGGGACTCAAGGTCCCAACATGATGTCAGATAAAAAAAATTAGAAGGGGTCCCAGAGAAGCATTTCTGTCAGGTAGGGAGCCTTTCAAAATTAGGAATAAAAATAGGTAAGACAGGCCAATGACCTTGAGGTTGCACCCATTGTAACGTGGGAGGTGGGCTTGCTGGCCCCACAGTGCAATCTCAACTGCTCCAAAGGCAAGCGGCCTATTTGGGGAAAGCTGAGTAATATGAAGAAATGGGGGGGGGGGGGGTTCAGAAGGGACAAGTAAGAGAAAAAGCAAGAAGGACAATAAGTGGTGGCAGATATCGGCAGCCCAGGATGCGGGCAGAAAGCCCCAGACGGTCCGAGCTTAGAGAACGGGACTGTGCTGCCATCTCGGAGGAGTGGGGGAGACACGAACATCCTCACACAGCTCAGGAGGCGGGGGGTGAGATCCACGCCCTCCACCTGCTTCTGAACTTGGAACTCCACGTCAACAGGTATTCTAGAAGCATCTGAAGTATAAACCATGCTCACGGCAACTCTCAGTCAGATCTCAGCTTGACATCCATCCGTCCGCATAGTTTCAAGGTTGACTCAAACGCTCAGAATTTGTGTGTGGTGTGTTTTACTGAGTTCTGACAAAAGCTGTAAAGAAGTAAATTAAAGACAAAAGGGAAATTTCTAGCTGCCACGCTAACCAAATAATGTTGGGTAAAAAAAAAATCATCCTAAAAATAAAATAACACTTCAGGCCAAGGGTTCATTTCTGTAAATACTACTTCCCCAGAACCCAACTCTAGCAAAGCGTGATCTCCCCTTAGTAAGTTCTCTGATTTGTATTACCATGATGGTCTAATTATGGCCCCATATTTGTTTTGAAGTTTGGGATTTCAAAGGGACCCGCTCTGATGTTCTCCTGCAGTTTAGAGGCACTGCTCCTTGGTTGTGACAACTCCACAGCCACAAGGCAGGATACTTTCATACACTGCTGGTGAGAATAGAAATTGCTGTCCCAACGATCTGGAAATATCTACCCAAACTTAAACATACAGTCATTGATCAAGCCGTCTCGTGCCCATGTGAGCACAGGGATAGTCACTACAGCCTTGTTTATACTAGAATCATGCAATAAGCTGTGCTACAATCAACCAAGGAACAGTACGCAGGCATGAAAAAGAAAATGCAGGAATTTCAACAATGAATCACCAAGTGAGAAAAAAGCAAGATGCAGACAGGGGCGTATGATCTCATTTTTTTAAAACAATGACAAACCACATGTACATGAATATCTGTATGTATGTCTAGCTACCCAAATGTTTGGTATGATTATCTGAACGTGAAGTAAAGCATGGAAGGCTATGCAAGGCTGATAACGCTGGTAGCATGGGGGAGAGGGATTGGGGTGGAGGAAAAGAAGGGAGCAGGAGGAAAGAAATAAGTGAAAATGAAAGAACATGTCAACCATAAAAACCACATGGACACTATGATCTCACTTATCGGAAATCATGTGTGTTTACTTAGGCACAGGCGTATAAACAGATGATGACAGGATGGTCTACAGAATGTCAATGGTTTGTATTTCAGGGTGTTAAGATGTTTTGAAATACAATTTTCACTTTATTCCTGACATGTATTTTTAAAATATTTCCAACCACATGTATTATTTATATAATTAGAAAAAAAATCCATTGAGGGGGGAATATGAAAAGCCCTATGTAAGGCATTCTAGGTCCCAGAGGGAAAGCAAGTAGAGCGATCGGACCTGTACAGTAAGGCCAGGACCAGAGTGGGGAGGTTCTCAGTGCTGGGCAGACTCATTAATAACAGGCTGTTTTTTTATGGTGGTGAATTATGAATGTTTTCTTCTTTTTGTTCCTTTTTATTGAATTTATTGGTATGACACTGGGTAACAGGTTTCAGGTGCACAATTCTGCAACACATCATCTGGACACTGCACTGTGTGTTCACTACCCCAAGTCAAGTCTCCTTCCATCACCATTTATCCCCCCATACCCTCCTCTACCTCCCACCAACGCCCTTCTTCTTTATTTTCTCGATTTTCCAGATTTTATGCAAAAACCATACCTTGCTTTTGTAATCAGAACAAAAGTATTATTTTAAAAATTATGCCATGAAGGCTCCTAAGTGAGAGGGGGTCATCATCAAGGTGACATTTTAAGAGATTAAACCCCATTTATGAAGCAATGGTGTCCATGTGAGTTGATAATAGCCCCACATAAGGAAGAAACAGTGGAAATGGAAGGACCACGGTGGGCCTCAGATGTTCTCTAAATAAAGAGATGCATGAGTGAAACATTGCTGGAGTAGAGCTGCTGACTCTCAGTGGCCTTTGCAAGGTTATGTGAGTGCCTGCAGAAACACGGCCAAATGTCAAAGTCAGTTGATTTGACCCCAAGATTACAGAGAGCTGTAATTGTTTTAGAAACCGGCCCACTTTTACTATCAAGCCTCGAAATGCAGCCACCTTTTGGAAGCCATAGTCAGGAAAACTGCAGTGCTCAAGGGAAAAGACAAAAGTGGTGGAAACCACAGCAGATGAAGAGAAATTATGTGATAAGATGATGCAAAGAGCTTTCCTCCACACAAAAAGGACATACATCACTGACAAGCATTGCCTCAAAAACCCACTGGGATTTTGGAGATCAAACAAAAAATGTTCCCAGGTAACTTCTGGCTTGCATTCATTTTCTACTGCAGCCAACATAGCAAGCTTATGATCTGTGTTAGGAGAAATTAAACGTTTCTATTTAATTGTGGTTTGCCTTTTTCTGAAAGCTGGCACATTCTGAGAACTCCCCTTCATTCGAAGTATCCAGGAAGAGGCTGGGTGGGACCCAGCTGAAGGAGGGGGCAGCAGCGGCTTCCAAAGACCTTCCCGGCCTCAAGAGTCTCTGGTTCAAGATGAGACAGGATGCCAACTGCCAGATTTTACGCCTTCCCTCTCTCAGAGGCTCCAACGGAGGTGGTTCGCTAAATAAGCTGTGTTTGTGTGTTCTGGCATTCCTGGAGCAGATGTAATGCAACTGAAGGCAAACAATTTTAGTAACGCAACTCATGCATTGCCATCTAAACGCCGCGTAATCATGAAACTGAAATGTTTACCCAATAATCAAAGACTCAGGCAAAGCGAGCAAAAGGCATTTTGTAAGACAAAGTACTGGCCAGTGCTCCCAACAAAAGAATTTATTGAGTGTTATCCTGAAATGGCTCCTCAGAAGAAGTCATTGTGACTTGGTTTCTTTCTTTTTATTAAAAAAAAATGTATTTTATGGTTGCCAGCATTACACATGTGACTTGCTTTCACATCACACGAAGGTCAGAAAACATTTAGGAGGAATTGGGGTGGAAACAGGGTTCTCCTGCTAGAGTTTCAGGATACACTTGTCAGAAAGTAAGCAGCGCCCTCCCCCAGATGGGCCCCCAGAGCCCCTCATGACAGTTCTCCACATGCAAACCTACCTCCAAGGTCACTGGAGTCCCTCTCGGTCTGGGTGCTGGCTCCGGCCCTCTTGCCTCCTCTGCTGCTACGCCCTCTGACTCAGGGTGGCCTCTCCATCACCCCAGCTCGCTCTCTCCCTCCAAGCCTGGCTCAAAACTCTCCTCTGTCTGACACCAGCAAGCTCTGGTCTCTCATTCTTTCTGAGTCCCCTCCCGACTTGTGCACTCGATTAACATGAAATAATTAGTAAGTGTGTTGACAGAAACAGCCCCAGTGAATGACTCCCAGCAGGTCCCCTAAGACGCTAAATATCTCCCCCTGTCGTGGCACAGTGTGGCCAGAGAAAAAGCTCCTTTCTCCCTGGCTTCCCCTGCTTCTTTCAACTTATTGATGACTGAACACCTACTTCATGCAAAACACCGTTCAAGGTGTTTTTTCCCCGCTCACACATCTCACTCGATCTCCTCTCAAGCCTCCCTAGATATCAAGCACTGTCCGCCCCTTTAACCCTGCTCCTGTCCCGCGTGCCAGGGTCTTTTCGCAGCGTCACCGTTTACTCGGTTCCTTGGCGTTGCGCCTGGCTCTTCCCTCCCCGCAGCCCCACCTCGGAGCAGCTGCCACCCCTGCATCTCAGGTCCGGCTCCTCCTTTTCATTCCCTGCCTGTGTACCCTCCCCACAGCTGGCCCCCCGCTTCTGGTCTCCCTGCCACCAGGCTATCGTTTTAACACATGAGTTGGTGGATGTCACTGCAGGTACCCAAACCTTCATGGGATCCCTGTTGTCTACATAATATAACTCGAGCTCCCTCGTTTGGCATTAAAGGACCTCCGCCTGCACCGCCCACCACCTATTAAAGCTTATCTTCCACACACACAGGACTTCTTGGGGTTCCCCAAACGTCCCAAGCAGTTGTCCTGCTGCAGGTTTTGTTGGAGCAGGTTCCTGCTGCGTGCGGGGGCCTCCTCCCGCCTCTGTCCTAGAGCGCAATCTGACTTTCAAAGCTCGCCCCAATGCCACCCAGTTCCCCCGTCAAAACGGATTGTTCTTTCTTCTGAACTTTCTTAGATTTTGTTGTTTACAGCTCTGCCGCTGCCTCTAGATCACTAAATCCTGGAGGGTAGAGATGGAATCTGCTTTTCTTCGTAGCCCAACACCGTGGGCCACGGCAGCACTCCCTAAGCAAGGCTGAAATGAAGTCACTAGCACTGGGAAGTTAATTTACTAGCAACTATTGTTTCAAGCTGACAAACATTTATAAAGTGCCCACTAGGTGCAGACCACTCTGACAGGAGCTGCAGAAGCAAGCCAGCTAGTGAGCAGTGTGCTTATAATGCATCTTTTCAAAGACCTCCTTCACCTGAGCACGCTAACTCACCAGGCACACTGTTATATGAAGACACCTCCAGTCCCGTGGATCAGCACTCATCTCAGACATTCCCTCCATCGCTGGATATACCCGGGGTAAGACCCTGAGGGTCCCCAAAGCACCCCAGCAAAGGAGGCCCGGAGCTCTGGAAACCAGGGCTGAACTTTCCTTCCAGGACAGAGGGTGGGTTGGTTTGGAAAATGAAGGAGTTCACCTCTTAGCGGTACTAACTCTCGAACCCATGATTTACTTTAACTTCAGTTATGGTGAGCATTTAAAACCGTGAGAGTAGCTGGGAAAACACGAATGTCTGGGAAAACTAAAAATCTGATTGCCCTGAAGTTGTGCCGGTGGATGAAAACTTTTGGAAGAGATGATAACATTTTTTGTTTAAAGGTTGGTATTTTGATAACAGCTGTGCAAATTTTTCTGGAGAGCTCAAGGTGATCTGTGACATAAGGTGACCACATGTCCCGGCTTGTCAGAGAGAGTCCCGGTTTACACCTGTTGTCCCTGCACATTATTAATAGTGACCCTTCACTCTCATAACTGCCCTGGCTTGAGTGATAAATTGCGGGGCCACTCTCTCCAGGAGCGTCGGGTCAGGCTTCACGGCCCCTCCACGCGAGGGGAGACGCTGGGCTCACATGCACAGGGAGCCGGGGCTGAGAAACGCGCCCGAATCCAGGCTTCCTGACACCCAGCTCAGGCTCTATCTCGGAGACCATATTTCCTCTGAGTTGCTTCCTCATCAATTAATCAAGAAAACCAGTTTGGGAAATGGTCGAGATGGCATCAGCATGGCTTCTGCAAACGAGCACTTACCATGGAGCTGGGGAGCTAAACCACACACGCATTCAATAATGCAACAGGGTCAGATATGCTCAGAACACGGTGCCAGCTATATAGCTACATGACCATTTCAAAAGGAATGAGAGAAAAGCCTCTGTGGGATTCAGGGAAGTTTTCTGGAAAATGATGGAAGCTTAACTAGGCCATAAGGAGAGGAAAGGGAAGAAAGAAGAGGGAAAGGTATTTTTCTTTGAAAAAATGAAAGTAGAAAACAAAGAACACTGAGGCAGGAACAGACACCACTTAATTGATTCTACAATCATTATTTCTTTACATTCCAGAAAATGAAGACAAGAAAAGCAAACACAAATGATCCGTGTGGCTTTCCCCAAATCTCACAGGACTGAAGGCACAGCAGCCACCAGGTGAGGTGTCTTGCAACCAGACAGGTGCTAGCTGCTAGGTGACAGTGCTCATCCCTGTGACACGGTAATAAAAAAGGGAGCCATGTTTTGAGTTCTGTGGCCAGCTTTTTCACTAGTGGGCCATGTGTCTGTAGGCAAGTGGTTTCATCAGTTTTGAGCCTCAGTTTCCTTAAATAATATGCTGGATGAACCTCTTCATCTTTGGCAATCCATGACTCCAGTCAGTTCCAGGTTTCGTTTAGCATGTTCTTGGCTTAGCTCAATAGTGGATGTGTGTGTCCATTTCCAGAAAATGGCAAACCCAGGGCTGATCCTATGGGTCTCTTTACTAGAAAGATGTGAAATTCTCAAGAAAATGTTACACAGCTGAGCTAGGAAGGGGGGGGAGGGGGGGAAGCATGGGTTCCAGGAGTGAAAATAAAAACTGAAGGCAGAGCTTTAACAAAATGTTGATTCCATAGTACCGAAGGGAGTTTCAGACCTATACAGATGCCCCAGAGATCAGAGGATGGTGGTTAAATTCTAATGCCCATGGACATGCATGCAGGAGGGCATGGGGGAGGAGTGCAGAATTGAACCCCTTTCATAAATCTCAAAGCCTTAAAAAGTTGCCCTACTCTTGAAAAGAGGACTGAAAACACTCTGCCCAGTGGCCCAGAGATGAAGAGCAGAAAACTGCCTTAAATCCAGAGCTCAGGGCACTTTGAGAAATCAACACCTAAACAAGAGCCACATTCAGCGGTAGGATCAGAATTTACACTATATGTGTTTGTGGGTGTGGGAGTCCCATGAGAAGAAATGAACAAAACAAGACAAGGTCATATGATCTCACTCATATGTGGAATCTAATGAACAAAATAAACTGATGAACAAAATAGACTCAGAAGCATGGAACAGACTGAGGAATCTCAGAGGGAAGGCGGGGGGTGAGCTGGGGGTGGGTGAGGAGAGATTAACCAAAGAATTTATACGCATATATGCAGAACTCAGGGACACAGACAACAATTCGGTGAAGGCCTGGGGTGCGGGGTGGGGGTGAGGTGGAAGGGGTCAATGGGGAAAAAGGGGAGGACATCTGTAATACTTTCAATAATAAAGATAAAAACAGTTGCTTAGCATTCAAAAAAAGAAAAGAAAGAAATGAACAAAGGCACAACTCCAGGACCACTGAAACTCCTTAGATCCCCAGATAAAACAAATATGTGGCCACTATGTAGAAATAACTTCACAACTCAGGGCTCACAAGATTTCCATAGAAAATAAATCTCTGTGAAGATGAACTTGCCAAAACACACACTGTGTGCAAGCACACACACACAAACACACACAAGGGAATAAAGTGCCATGAGGGGCAGTCACAAAGGGACATTTTTTAAAATTAAAATCCTAGGAAGTAAAAAAGTCGATTTGAACAAGAACAAAATAAAACTCCTGAAATCAGCACAATGGAAAAGTGAGACAATAGAGTAACACAAATATAGAATTAGTGAACTGGAAAAGTAGATTTGAGGAAATCAACCAAAATGTAACATAAGAGTTCCAAGTAAAAACGAAGACTTGAATACTCTATATCTAACACTGGGCTCACCTGAAACCTCACTGAAACTAGGAAAAGTGACCACTTAAAAAACATAAACCCACGAGGACAAGAAGAAGGGGTGAAGAATTAATAGTAATAAGATTTTGGAAGATGGAAAACAGATGGACAAGTAGTAACAGAACTAACAGACCAAAGGAAGTGAATCCTAAATTAGGAGTAAGGAAAGTTAGGAACGAACCAGCAGATGCTCCACAGGTGCAGGAACAGATAACACTAGTTACCCCTGGGGAGAGGAGAGGAGGTAAAATAGGCAGAAGGAAAGCTGATTAAGTATATCCCTAGGTCCCCAGGTCCCCTCCATAACTCCACCCCACTGGGCGGCAGCCTTTATCCCAAATGGCAAAACCAGAGATTTGGTCTCTGGAGACAGGGTTCCTGGATTGGGAGACACCATACATCAAAAAAAAATAGAATAGTGGATATTGAATGCTGGCCCCTCCAGTCTTATTCCTCACCTCAGCTCTCAGCACTGGGACAGACAGACTTTCACCCTCCGGGGAGAATCTGGACAATGAGTGTTCTCTATAGAATCTGGCCATCCCCAGGTTCCCCAGTGGGTGACTGTAGGGGTTGACATGGGGAGTTCCCCAACAAATGGCAAAAACATATTATTCTACAGCTATGCTTGAAGTCCACAAGCCCCTTTCACAGCCTCAGTGTTTTCAATAAGCTTATTAGTTCTTCATTCTTCAGTCAAGGATTAGCAAACATGCAAGGAAGGTCTCTACGCAAAAGACAGGGTTCGAAACAAACAGAAAAAGGCTTCCTGGAGGAAACAGAGACCACATAGGGAGAAGACGATTTCAAGAGAATAAAATTTCTTTTTCAGAAAGTGAAGAGAATGTCACACACATGAGAACAGAACAGAACAGAATGCTTTGTTAAAAAACAACAACACACACACACCACCTATTTATAGATGAAAAGAGGAAATTTAAAACAATAACAGAAATGAAAACCCAACAGACAGGTTAGAAATTAAAGTTGAAGAAATTGCCCGAAGAGAGAGCAAAAAGATAGAGAGAACACAGGAGAGAAAATATGAGGAAATTAGAGAACTGGTCTGAAAGTACAACACCCAAATAATAGGAGCTCTGGAAAGAAAAACTGGTGCTAACTGAGAAAAGCAAACATCGGCCGATAGAACACAAGGATTGCTCAGTACAACAGATGAAAAGAGACACATGGGAAAATTATCGTGAAATGTACAATCCTGGGTGAAAGGAAAGATTCTACAGGTTTCAGGGAGAAAGAAAAAAAAAAAGGTGAGATACAAAACATCAAGATTCAGAAGAGTTGAGCCTTCTAAATGCAATGCTGGAAGATAGCAGAAAACAGAGCAACGCATTCAACCTTCTGAAGAAAATGGGTTTTGGCCTAGATTTTCTTTGTGCAAGACAGACAAGCCATTAAGTGAGGAGACAAGATAAAGGCCTTAACGAATATTCAAAGTGTGCATGCATCTCTCATGGATCCATTTTTCCCAGGCTATGGCAGGCTGAGAGCTACAAAAATGAGTGAGCAAAAATGAGGGAACTGTATGCGATCCCACAGGACTAGAGCAGAGGGATGATGGGATGAAGTGAGCTGTCAACAGGGTCACAGGCACAGAGAGCAGTCCTTCCAGACAGGACCAGTGGATCAAGAGAAGGACATGGTAACTTGGCCAGTGTTGCTCAGTGGTTAGAGCATCAGCCCGCCCACTGAAGGGTCTTGGGTTCAATTCCAGGTCAAGGGCATGTACCTGGGCAGTAGGTTCAATCCTGGCCCAGTCAGGGGGAGTGTGGGAGGCAACCAGTCAATGTATCTCTCTCACATCAATGTCTCTCTCTCTCCCCTTTCTCCCTCCCTCCCTCCTTTCCTCTCTCTCTAAAATCAATGGAAAAAATATCCTTGGGTGAAGATTAACAAAGAGAGAGAGAGAGGGAGAGAGAGAGGAAGAGAGAGAGAGAAGGGCACAGTGAAGGCCACCACTGCACCAGGTTTTCACTTTGATAACCTGCTGGAGACTGTACTCCCCAAACAATGGAGTCAATCAAGAAAGAGTATCTACCTACAGCCGGTGTGGCTCAGCAGTTGAGCATCGACCTAATGATCCAGAAGATCGAGGTTTGATTCCCTGTCAGGGCACATTCCCAGGTTGCAGGCTCAGTCCCCAGTGGGGGGGTCGTGGAGGAGGCAGCCAATCAATGACTGTCTCATCATTGATGTTTCTCTCTCCCCCTCTCCCTTCCTCTCTCTGAAATCAATAGACATATTTAAAGAAAAAAGAAAGGGGAATACTTTCTTAGAATACTAAGGAAGAGAAACCCCAACATGACAGCTGAGCACCAGGCCTAGAGAAAAGTTCAGATCAAAGGAAAATGGAAGTCTCCAGGAGGGATGTCACCAAGAAAAAAGGTCAAATGGGCAGGTTACAGATGCGATCAGCCTTGTGGAAAGTGTACTGTAAGCATATGAAAGATACAGGGGAAAGCTGTAGTAAGTACAAAAAACACTAAGGAAATGAGAAACAAGACTGATATTAATTTCGTAAAAATAAAAAGTTCAGCTGTTCATGCGATTTACATAGGCAAAATAGGGAAAACACTAACAACTGATTTAACAAAAAATGAAAAAATGGCAATAAAATTGTATTGGGTGAAAGGGGGAAAGAAAGCAGTGGATATGGTTATATAAGAAAGCTGAACTTTTATCTACTTTAATAGGAAGTTAAGATATCATAACTAAAATTGATTAAACAAAACATAACAGCAAGCACATAATTTAGAAATGTGGAAATGTATATATGCCAAAAGAAAGCTAAAATATAGAAAGTGATTTCTTTGGGAAGCGGGTGGGCAGGAGGGTAGGATTTGTTCACACAGAAACCAGCACAAGTCAACAGATACAAGGATGTTTTTGTCTACAGTGTTTGTGGAGACGTAAAACTGAAAATAACCTAAGTGTTCACCAATAATAGTGCAATGGCTGAATAAATCGTAGTGCAGCCACACCATGGAATTTACTTAGCTATTTTTAAAAAAATGAGTTAAATTGACATCTACTTATCTTGAAGGATATCCTTAATGTACTGTTAAGAGAGAAAGACAAGTTGTAAAGCAATGTATGTGGTATGCTTGAATTTTTTTGGCAAACAACAATAAAATACTGTTATTTAATTTATATGAATATATATGTGCATGTATTTATATGAACCTGGAGAAACATGTGGAAGGATGCATATGAGATGTTAACATTGATCACCTTAGAAAGTTAGGAATTAAAAGGATAAGGGAAGTCAAGAAAAAAATAGACCACAGAGAAATAGAGACATGGGAGATATGAAGGTTAAGAGACATGAAGACGATAAGAACAAGGCCCACTCTACATACAACAGAGGGCTGAGAAGGTTTAACAAAGAGAGCTGGGGAGAGAGTATTCAGAGCTGATGAATACTAGGACTCTAGATTCAAGAAGCAAACTGACCCCCATACAAGACTGGTGAAACTACAGATCATCAAAGACAAAAACAAAAAGAAAAAAATTTTTCAAGTAATTAGAGAAAGAAAATATACAGCTCTAAATGAGTAACAGACTGACACTAACAATACTTCCTCAATAATAGATATCAGAAGGCAATGACATAATGTTTTCAGATGCTGAGGAAAAATATCTAGGTAGAAGTCTATTCCTAGAAAACGATTATTCAACACTGAGGGTGAATTAAAGATATTTTCAGGTGGAGAGGGAGAGAAATAGTTTAAGACTCCCAAATCCTTGATGAAATAACTACTCAAGGATGCACTTCCATAAGAAGGAATCTGAACTGAAAAAGGAAGGGCAGAATCCAAGAAGCTACATCAATAACATTTATTGAGGGCTTACTCTGTACTTGACTGCATACCAGGCACCATTCTAAGTGATTTACAACTACATTGGGATCCAAATTAAGGCAGTCTGGTTCTTGATTTCATACTCTCAACCACAGTGCAAATAAAATGGCGTCTATTTTGAAACATTCTAAAAAGTAGATTTGTAAAAAAAAAAATTGGATGGGAACAAAAAAGACAGAAACAAAATGATAAATGATAAAATACTGAATAGTATCATCTTGAGAGAAAAAAGCTAGGTTAAAGTGTTCTAAAGAGTCTACATTATATTGGTTGGGAAGCAAGTGGAGATGCAGGTAAACTTTAATTTTAGACTTTGTTATTCAAATATAATTTTTTTAAATTTATCTTTATTGTTGAAAATATTACAGATGTCCCTCTTTTCCCCATTAAGCCCTTCCACCCCACACTCACTCCCTGCCCCAGGCCTTCACAACACTATTGTCTGTGTCTATGGGTTATGCATATGTGCATATAAAGTCTTTGGTTAATCTCTCCCCATCCACCCAGCCCCATATTCCCTGTGACCTGGAGAATATTATGCTAAGTGAAATAAGCCAGGCAGAGAAAGACAAATATCACATGATCTCACTTACATGTGGAATCTAAAGAACATAATAAACAGATGAACAAAATATGTTCCAATATAAATTTTAAGATTTAAGGGTAACAGCTATAAAAACAGAACAAAACATATACGTTACAAAGCAAGAGGAAAACAGTAATAGATTTTTGAACAATATGACTATATTTGTTGTGCCTGGGAGGCAAGGTGAGGGAGAAACCTTAGCAGGAAGAAAGTGGGGGAAAGTCTGGAGTCCCCAGGAAGAGGCAGGAAAGTCCTGCAGAACCCAACACAGAATGAGAGAGGAGGTTCTCAATGCATCATTCCCTTTGTTTCTCCCCTGGGATTCTCGAGCTTCTCAAAGTTCTTCAGAATGATGTCACACGCGTTGCAGATATCCATGGCCATCGGCCAAGGTCCTGGAAGCTCTGCCTCACTTGCACGCCAGCTTTTGATAATTGCGCACATGGGGCTGTTTGGCTACAGCGCCCCACTCCGGGGAATCCTTGGAGATTTGAGTGTGGAAGTCTACCTACTTGGTGTGAAAGGTGGTCATCAGCTCAAACATTCACCTGAAGAGCCCCTTGAAGATTGTTCCCATCCTCAATCCAAGGTAGCTGCAGCTGCAACCCTGTGGTGACCAGGTTGACTGCTCAGTGACATCTCTGGCTCCTTGCCATTTACTAGGTCACCAGGAGGACCTCTGCCTTCATCTTTCCCTTTTGTCTTTTCACCCTTATCATCCTTCTCCTGTTTCTTCCACTCCTCCTTCTTTCTCCTTGAGTGCGTCAGGCTCCAGGACTTCAGATGGCTCAGGTTGGCTTCATTGACATCTAGCTTCTTTAAAAATGCACTCAACTCAGGAAGCTTCTAGGGGAAATAGCTCCCGACTAGGTTCTCTGTCTTTTACATAGCTCTTCACCAAACACATCCACCTGGGCTTTCTGGTTTCAGACTGGACCCTGAGTGTGGCCATGGCCAGGGGGCTGGTGCCCCAGGAGAAGCAAAGAGTAGGCACAGGGAAAGGAAAGGGAAATCAATAGGAAAACTCAAGTAATCTAACAGAAGACAGAATAGGAAGAAAAATATCAGTACAGAAGAAGCATGGCATACAGAAAACATTTGGATTCCTAGTGAATTCCAAACATATGGCTAATCATAATAAATGTAAATGGCTTAAACTAATCTGTTAAAAGCAGAAATCCTCAGACTGAATTCTGTACAACTCCAGTTGTTTAAAAGAAAGAAGTCTAAAACATAATGGTGCAGCAAGGATAAACATAAAATAATGTATTCAAATAATAAGTGTCCCTATAAGTAATAAATGTTCAATAAATATTTGTTTTAACTGAATGATTGAGTGAATCTAATAAAATGAACTTTACAGCCAAAAGTATTTTGGGGAGTAAAGAGGATCATTGCTTAATGATAAGAAGATATATTCACCAGGAATCCTTCTGTATATCTAACACTACAGAGTCAAATATATATGTATATATATATTTAATTATATGAAAGTAACAAATTCAAAATTATAGTGAGAGGTTTTAATACAAGAAATCTAAGAAAGATTTTTAATTTAAGAAATCAATAGACCAAGCTAAAAAAATAGACAAAAATAGATTTAAATAATGCATATAACAAGCTTCATCTAATTGATATGAAAAAAGAATCCTCCACCCAATTGATGAAGAATACACATGAAATGTTTGTAGAAATTGATCAGGTTCTAAGCCCCAGAGCAAGGCTCAACAAATTCCAAAAAACTCCTAACATTTAGACCCCATCAACTGACCAAAAGACAAAGTTGAAATCAATAACAAAACTACAGCCCTCCAAACCCAGTACATTCTGAAATTTTAAAAGCATACTACTAAGACATTAATATGAAATCAAAAATGAAAGTAACAAAACATTTAGAATGGAACAATAATTAAAACCCTAGACTTCAGTAGAAGGAATGTTTAGCATTAAATACAGTATCAGAAAACAACAAAAATGGTAAAAAGATAAAGAGCAATAAAGGAAACTCAAAGACAACAGAAAAAAATTATTTTCCCACAAATGGATAAAGCAGTAGGAAGGCAATAATAAAGATAGCAACACAGTAAGATAAAAACAAAGAAACTATAAATATAGAGTAGGAACAAAATAAAGGTTGAGTCTTTCAAAAGGCTAATAAATTAAGTAGACATTCAACAAGCAGCAGCAAGAGAAATAAAAGAGCAAATAAACACCGTTAGGCATGAAAAGGGGCCAACACTATGAATATAGTTAAGTTTCTATTTAAGTATGAGTATTCTATTCTCTACTTCAAAGCAATAAATCAAAAAACAGATGATATGGAAAATCTCCTAGAAAAATGTTGCCAAAATTGACACACAAAAACAGAAAAAGATACGAAAGCTCCTGAACGTATTTTTGTAAGTTCTGCCTGAAGCTGGATTTTAGCAATATGGTCACGCACTGCCCGATGACGTTTCGGTCAATGACAGACCACACAGCATACGGAGCTGAAAAATTCCCATTGCCTAGTGACATCACAGCCCTGGCAACGCCACAGCACAACACGTTACTCACGAGTCTGTGGCGATGTCGGTACAAACAAACCTACTGTGCTGCCGGTCACGTAAAGGTCTAGCACACACGGCTATGAACGGTACGTAATACTTAATGATATTAATAAACAGCTATTAATTTTATTGGTTTATGTATTTATGATACTATACTATGCATCGATCTTTTAGAGTGCACTCTTCCTACTCAGAAAAAAGTTTGCTGTAAAGCAGTGGCCACGTTATTCCCGCAGGCGCCAAATACTTCTCAGGCTGACAGCGTCTCTCGATTGCGTCATTTTCTCTTGCACTTGATTTATCTCATGTTTCGTACAGTGACATGTTAATAGGTTTGTAGCATAGGAGCAACAGGCTAGACCACCGAGCCCGGGTGAGTAGGAGGCCACGTGTGTGCAAAGAACACGTGCATGTTGCAGCATCGTCTGCAACGTCAGAAAGTTAGAAGCGACTTGATTGTCCTTCGCTTGATAAAATACTACACAGCACGGAACATGGGTGGAGCAGAGTACAGATAAATCTTACAAATAACATGTAGAACACGAACCCAATGATGTCACTGAGAGAACGTTTAAAAACATTTCAAGTAGAGTGCGTATTATCTGTGGATACACACGTGTAGAAGACGAAATCCTGCATGGTAAGAAGAGACGTCAAATTTAAACTGATGTTGGAGCTTGGAGAAGGGGCATGGATGGGGAGTGCTTTATCTCCGGGTGCAAAGATCTGAAGCAAACTTGGCATAAAGACATGAAAAAAGGATGGCAGGACACACATGCGTTTGCTCCCTTACTCCCTATATTTCCTGTTTGCTTGAAATATTTCATAATAAAAAATCACTGCTGTTTTGCACATTTTTAGGATGTCGATGGATGTGACCATTTGTTCCTCAGAGCCCCCGAGGTAGGTAGGGCAGGAGCAGGCACATAGGCACATGGTTTACTGTCCGAGGGCTCAAGGCCTCATCATCGAATTGTGACGCTCGCCCCACTCATTCAGTAATTTCTGTAACAGGGAACAGGAACTTAATGAAGCTTAGGGTAGGCGGGGGAGAAGACAACTTCTTCCCTTCTGGAACAAACCGCAGCCAAGGAAGAGCAATGACATAACTTGATAAAAAGGGAAGAGGCCAGGCTTCTTGGGTCATCTGACCGCTTCTCAATGAATCTGTAAGTTGCTCGTGGAGGAGCTGACTTCTGTTGTGCACCTGCTGAGGAGGAAGAAGCGGCCGGAGGAAGTGAGAAAAGCGACCTCAATTCCAGCATCACTTCGCCTTCAGAACACAGCCTTCTATGAAGGAGGGACAGGATGCTGCCTTGGGGACATGAGGCCTGAGATCCAATCGGGGATCGGTCCGTTAAACACCCTTCTTACTGAAAACTGAGGGGGTGGACGACCGTTTCAGGGCCACTGAGATTCTAGAATCTATCTCCTTTCTGTTTCTTCAAAATTCTTCTTTCTTTTCTTTTAAAACCCAAAAGAAGAGCTTCGGCATTTAATATTTGCACATGGTTTTGAGGCTCAGCCCCTGGACGTGTCACAGCTACGTTCTTTCCCCCTGGTGACATACACGAAATGCCTAGTCCTAGTACCTGGTACCTGGACGTTGCAATAAATGCCACTCCTCTGCCCTACTCCCCAGCGCTGTTCCCACTCTTGGCGTCCACAGACTCTCAGGCACCAAGGTCAAAGTGACTGTAGATTTAACTAAGCAGCAAGTAACACGCTCCATCCCACCCTGGGAGTAATACACACTGCGGGGAGCTGGGTGGTCCTGATCCAGAACGTAGCCCCCAGAACAGCACTCCATGCACAGTTTAGGCTGAAACAAGGACTTCCTGCCTGTCGGGATTGCCAAATAGTAGGGTGGGTAACCAAGGGAAGTTCTGGAATCTCCTCTGGAGATCTTTAAAAACCCTGTACAATCTCACAAATCCGAGATGACGTTTTGCAATACCGAGTAAGGACAGACGGGCCCGGTGCCTACCCTCCTGGCATCCGGTCCTGCCTCCTGCTTTCCCCTCTCTCCTCCCATCATACAATATGCCTCCTTACACTGTCTTCCCCCTGGACAGGCACACTTACTGCAGCCCGCAGGCTTGTTTTCCCTCCACCCCTGCCTCCTCACACCTTGCCTGTTGCTTTAGGAAAAGCTGGCCAAGGCCAAAGGTCAGAGCTGCCCAATTACCCCCCCACTCCGCTGGTAGCATCAGATGCCCAGGCAAAGCGCAGCCACGGTTCCCAGCCCAGCCTCAACTGCAAAGCTGGATGGAAACACAGAAAATTAGCTGTTGCTAACAATCCGTTGTAAATGAAAATATGATCCCAGTAATTGATTTTAAATAGATTTTTAAAAGAATCCTTGGCCACATTTCATCAAGAATACAGAGTTTCAAAAGCGTTCGTTCCAGGGATGGATTTTTTTTCCCCCCAGTTCTTCTGGCTTAAACCCCAAATGGCCAAGATCCGAGTCTGAATAAACAGTGTGGGTGGTGACTGTTCCGTGAGGCCCAGCAGAGGATGCAATCACTTTCTTCCTCGGTTCAGCATTAAATCATGTGAAACTCGCCTGATTAGTCCACGTAAGTTTCCCCCGGTCACGGAGGGCAGCACACATACTCTTTCTCCGCTTCTCGGGGGGAGAAGAAATGAATTCTCCTAACTGCGAATGTTTAATTATGTAGAAAGTTCATTGACCTCACAGGCGGCTGTCAGATGATCCAGCAGAGGCCTGTGAAAGGCATCCCAGGAATGCAGTGATGTGGGCAGAAACCTAGCGGATTCATGCCACAGAAGGCTCCAAACACGACCGAGTCGGAGTCGCAGGCGGCCAGAGACTGCAGTGCAAACACACTGCGGCACAGGCCTCCCCTCACTGTACCCAAGCATTTACTCCTAGGCCTTCCGAAGGGATCTCTGCAAATGAGAAGCTCAGGAAAAATCCTGGGGGGATGGGGTGCAGCAAGGAATCCTGCCTGCTGGAGACTGTCCCTGCTGCTGCAAATGGACGCATTTGCAATGTTCCCGTGTTAGGGGTGATGCCTTCTGCCTTCCCTGCTACTGACATGAAAAGGCAGGGATGCAGCGATCTCATTCATAAATGCACGTGGGGCGGGAGGGAGACGGCGGAGGCTGTGTCCACGGACACAGATTTGACGGAACAGGGCACACGTGTACGCAGGGACTCCGCCTAGTTGTCAGTAAATGCCTTCAAGTGCGTTCTTCATGCACAGGGCTGGGTTTTCCTCTTTGGGCAGAGGGAGGGAAAGGGGCTGAGCAGGGTGAGCTACTCACACAATCTCCCTCCTGAAGTCTCTATCTGGGGCAGACCCAGACGGTTGTGAAAGAGCAGCAGTGAGGAAACACTGAAGACAGGCTGGTTGGGGCTTCCTGCTCACAGGAGGCCGGAGCCCCAGGGGACAGGGTCGGTAGCTCACTTCGGGGCCTCTCCTACTCAGAGGAAGGAAATGTGAAACATTGGGGCTTCGTGCTTCCTAAAATATGAAAATGACCTGTGGGGGGTCCAACGTTATTTTCTTTCTTTCGGTAGCTTTCTCACCAAACATACTTCCTTTAGCAGTGAAAATATTATACTTTCAGTGAATAAAATGTCACAAGGCCATTTTCTAAAACCAAACTAAGCTGCATTCACTCCAGCGTCTTATCATTAGGAAGACAGAAGGGGTGGCTGGAATTTAGCCAACAATTTTGATAGAAGCAGAATGGAAAGAGTCTCACTTGTTTCATCTTTACTCAAACCTGAAATTCTTGGGTCCTTTACCAAAACCAGTCACCTAGATTTTGAATGCACAGTATCGGTCTGCATTCAATTCTTATTACTTCAAGAGATATTTAGAAAACGCAAATAATAAAGTAGGCACTATGGGTGATACAGAAATCAAAAGGGCATGGACCCTGCCCTCCAGCAGGCCACGAATGATGAGGCGGACATGAATCCCACCTGGAGGATTCGGGAAGGCTTCCTGCGTGGAATCCTCCCAGGGGAAGGTGACATTTGACCTGAACCTTTACTAAAAGCTCTGCTCACACTTGGACACTGCAGCATTCTGGACAGGAAAGAGACATATAACTGTCATGGAGCCATGCTTCTTCCTAGCTGGGGTTCTATAATTTTACCTTGTTTTTAATCCATCTGATACTTGTGAGGTTTCCAGTCAAGATTCCTTTTTTTTGAGACCTGGGCCATTGTTGACATAAGAGATATCCAGACCTGTAAGAGTTTATTTGAGTCAAACTGACGGCATGTGCCGAAGAGCAAGATCTCAGATGCTCCCGAGAACAATTTTGCAGTTTCTTTTACGTATTTGAAATTGAGGAGGGGACATAAGGAAGATTACATGAAGGCGGGAGAGAAAAGCAAGGCAGGAATTAAATTACAGGACATTAACAAGGTTATGTGTTCTTTTGAGGGTGGCCACATTTTAGAAGGAGGGTCTGAAAGGAGGCATTTTCAAAGGTGTGTTAACCTAGATGCACAGAGACAATGGACAGAACCTGCTTGAGGCAAAGATAAACCTTTTACTAAAAAAGTTAATGTCTGGGGTGTGACTACCCACCATGACCAGTCTAATTGGGAATTTATGGTCAGATCACCCTGTGAGGCTACTTTCCATCGAACCCCTCTTTTTCTGTCCACAATATTTAATATTTGTTTGTTTAGTGAACAGTCAGTAAAAGAAAAGGAATTCCCTGTCTTCCCACCCTGAAGTAGGAAGCCGTCCTTCAAACCTTTAAAATTTTCTAGAGATATAATTATCCCCATAGTTACAGGGGAAATAAGCTTCCAGATAAAGAAATTTGGATGCTAAGTAATATCCTCAATCACTTCCACCCTTTGGGTACTACAATTGATAAAATTCCATGAAGGAAATGACTCTTATTTCTCATGAAGTTCCCACAGGGAAATCACCATGAGCCACAGTTATGAAAGCGATATCCTCTTGCTTAACCCAAATCCTTCCCTTTGTCAAGGGCCTTCGCCATCTCCACACAGCAATTTAGTTGTTTCTTGTCTGGAGTATGCACTGCAGTCCACCTGGCCAGGTGGCAATCTGAGTACATGACATGTTTCTGTGATATAAGTTCTTGCACACTAGGGACTGCTTTATTCAACCTGATATTCCCCAGAGTGTCCCTAAAAGAATAAATAAGTAAGTAAATAAACATCATGGGGATGTCTACAACAGGGGTTGGATGCTTCTGAATAACGAACTGGATCGTAAATATTCCAAGGTGCACAGTCTCTATCTTAACTCCTCCACTCTGCTGTTATAATAGGAAAACAGCCACAGACAATCCATAAGCAAGTGGGCATGGCTGGGTTACAATAAAACTTTACTTACAAAAACAAGTAGCAAGACAGATTTAGCCCACAGGCCATAGTTTTCTGATCCCTGATCTATGGTATTTATTTTTGCCATAAATCTCAGTATATTCTTTAAATTTTCATATGGCATCTGTGCTTTTCAATAATTAGATAAAGTGCAGAGTATGTAAACATTCGAGAGTTGTTTTGGAACTCCACATGAATGAATTTACTAAAACACACACACAAAAAACGGGAAAACACATACAGAAATCAGCTATTACTCCAAGTGTATTTCACGTTCACTTATTTTGTACTTCATATGCCTTTAAAAGGCACAGTTCTTATCCCCCCAAATGAGGGTAGCTGTTTTGCCTTTTACATCATCATTATTAAGTAAACTTGATACAAGATCTCAGAGTTATCGGGGGAAGAAAGTGTTGTGCTGGGGCATGGTGAACTTGACACTTTCCTGGAAAGGGGGATGAACGCCCCAACCCCACCCCACGGGTGCTCTCCACCAGATCATTTGGTCTCTGACTTTACTGCTAAATTCCTTCCAAAGGTTATTAATGCAGAGTGGGGTACTACTTTTTCTTGATGACCTTCTGGAAAACATCCAGCTACAAAAAGCACAACAAAACCTCAAAATCCCAGCAAACGCACCTAGAAGTAAAGGATAGCTACGAGAAATTGATGAAAACAAGATGTCCCAGGCTGTCACCCTGGCCTGATTAAAGAGCACCCCACCCATCATTACTCTTTCCCTCACTATTAGGCTACCTTTTGTGCGAAATGCAGTTTTTTAAAAAAGAGTTAGACTTGAATTGTGGTGGAAACTCAAAGGATGCAAAGTCCTAAGGTTAATTGCTTAGTTTGGGAAAATTCAACTTGTCCTTTTCAGGTATGAGGAAATGCACATCAAACGATGTACAGATGAGCTAGTCTAAGGTGGAGATCTTCAAACTGCATCAGTCTCCCCAGGGTGTCATGAAAGAGTTCTAAAGATTTCTTGAAGAAGAAAAAATTGAAGTTCGAGCCTTTCCAATTTTCCAAGCTTCTCCTCAATACCCAGACGAGGTACAAAAAATAAGGATTCTCTGCCTTAAGAAAATGAGAAACCACTGAAGGTGCCATTGGGGAATCAAAAGACCTGAGTTCAGATCCACCACATTCAACCTATATGACTTGAAGAAATCATCAGACTTTAATGTAATTGTCCTCATGCTTAACACAGGGCTACGATCAGCACATTGCAGAGAAATCTGGAAATCGAAGGACACACTGTCTATGGCGCGATTTATTTCAACAAATGTTCAGAGCCTCTCGTGTCAGTGTTGCAGAGTGGAAAATGAAGACGCAGCAGATTCTGGGCACAAAGAGCAGGTGATGATCATGGACAGCTTTTTTCCCCCAACACTAGCGCCCAACCACCCTCAGTTCCTCTCTTCTGTTTATTGAATTTCCTCCCTCCTGCCTTGTCACCGTCTCACAATATCAGTTGCTCCTCACTGCAACATTCCCGTGTCGCGGTTCAGAACAGAGCCCCAGCAAGCAGGCACCATGTACATGAAGTGATGTTACTGACATGAGCTTCATTCCTATTTGATAAACTTTCAAAAGGATTCAAATGGTTTCAAACACATGGGGCAACGGAGCATAGGAATCTTACTGCAATCTTGGGCTGGGGTAAGATGTATAAAAATAAAGTCAGGAGTTAAAAAGAGGGCTCACACGGAGTAGACAATGAGAGGAAAGTATAAAGCTAGGGAGTGAAATGTCCAGAAAGGTTGTTCACGATCGTGCAGGACCACTTCCTCCGCCTCAGCATGGCGGTATGGTGACACGGATTGGGTCATTTCTCCAAACGAAAAAACTCACTGACCCTGAAGCACAGGTGTGTGGGCATCCCACCGCGAAGTGTGGGTAAGGGGGGATCAAGAAATAGCATACCCACGGAGAATACCCCATCCCTATTTTCTTTAAATTAGCCTCTTGGGCTGTGCCTACCTGCAGGATACAAACCAATGCCTCACGAGAAAAAATAATGCATAAATCAAGGGACTTATTGGACACATGGTAAGTTGAATCAGTCATGGAGAAAGATGCCCTGACTCCCTTCTGAGACTTCATGAGACCATTACCTGCGCCTCCCTTCTGAGCTCCAGCTTCTTTAATACCAAAAACTGCTACCTGAAATACATAATCTTTGAAGAGCCTGTCTCGAGATTTCCAGAGGTTTCGTTGAGTAAAGTTAACGGGCTCATCTGAACCCATGTGTCTGGACCAACACCAATAAAATGCCTTTTAAGTCAGCCCTTCTAAAGTCAGCGTCTGTGGAATGCTGCTTCAGCATCGGGGAACGGGACCCTCCGAGTTTCTTTCATCAGGCCCTGGCAGTGCTCTGGGCACAGCGGACAGAAAATCGCGAGGCGAGAGAAACTTCCAGAGCCTGCTTTGGGCCCCTTTGCATTCCTTTTTTAAGCATTACAAGACCGATTCTGGGCCCCAGATGCAGCTTTTGGATGTCAGATGCGGCAGGCAGATGTTTTTCCTTAAACCCGCTGTCTCTCTCAATCTGTTTATAGCTGTTTCCCTTTTACTTGCACCTCAAGCTCTTCCTGCTCACTGCACGTCCTAAAGGTTTCTCCCTCCACACACACAGGGCATTTTCTACCATCTGTTCTCTTTTCTATAAGGGACGTACCCACTCATCGGGTAACCTGGCCACCCAACACTTGGGTGGCTTCCTCCTCTGTCATCTTCAAGATGTATTGGAGTAAACGTCCCATGTAGATTAAGTCCCCGAAGGTAGTGGCCATAGAAAGTGTTTGGGTTTCCTTAGAAGGAAATACTGAGGTCACATAACTGGTATTAGCCTCTTAAATCAACTGGGCACCAACTGCTGGGCTCCCATGATGAGGTCGGGACTCTTTACTGACACCTGCATTTCTTTGTTCCAGGCTTGGAGGTACTTTTCACACAGGTCGGACCAAGGATCTTCGCTATAAGTCAGTTATGCCTTCCCCAGCAGCCACACCAAGCAAGAGATTTTAGGCACTTATCCAACTGCCCTATGGAATTGAACAGAATGTGATCCAGATGAGAAGCAGAGTGACAGCTGTGGCTATTTCTCATACACGAAGGTGCCACGGGAAAAGGGAGTTTCCTGGTGGTGATAAAATAGTTCTGTATCCCGACGGCAGATTTTGCTCACCAAAAATCGTCCCCAAGACTTCTCATGGCTCCTCCTCATCTTCTAGGTCTGAGGCCAAAGCAAACACCTCCTGTGACACTCTGGTTGCAACATGACCCTCTGGTCTACCACCACCTTACTTCCTGCCTTACGTATTTATCATCTGTATCTCTGCATTCACACAGGAGCTCCATGAGCAGCTGGTCCCTGTTTACCAGTGTGTCCCCAGCACTGTGGACAGTGCAGTATTTGTTGACTGAACAACTGAAGAAACATCTCTGAAGCAATGGCCTATTATCAGACTAATTCTCAAACACACAGATCATTATGAAGTGACACAGGTCATTATGAAAGGGCCTATGCATCAAAATCTTTTTTTCCCCCATTGTTTTTCAGAGAGTGGAAAGGAAAGAGAGACACAGAGAGAAACATCGAAGTAAGAGAGACACATGGATTGGCTGCCTCCTGCGCTCGCCCTGACCGGGGCCAGGAATTGAGCCTGCAACCGAAGTACATGCCCTTGACCAGAATCAAACCCCGGACCCTTCAGTCCAAGGGCAACGCTCTAACCACTGAGCAAAATCAGCTAGGGCTCAAAATCATTTTACGTTTGACAAAGGGAATACATATGACAAAAATTTGAGTGCTGTCTTTAACGCTAGCAAGACCTATGAGAATCCCAAGGAAAAGGCATGATTCCTTTGAATTTTCTGAGGTAGAAAGACCAGTAGGTCAGTAGACATACGGGGAAATAGGAACAAATGTATACACCCAAATACACATACGCGCCCATTTTCTCATCTCCAAAGATGTAGTGGAATCTTGGCAGTCCTTCCTTTACCCTTGTAAGTCATCCTGCAGTGGATCCGAGTCCTCTGTCTGGGCAGAGGCAGAAAAGCATGAAGGAGACAGGTATGGGGGCACAGGTAAGCAGAGAGAAAAGAGAAAGAACCGCAGTGTGACACTGAGAGGGTCTGGAATGATGTCATCACCTCCACCATGTGGCTTCACAAGGGCCGTGAGAGGTCAGGATGAGGCCCGTCCTACCCACCAAGCCACCAGCCTAGAACTCACGTCCAGGCTGCTGAGACCTGACACTCTCCCAACCTATTCTTGAACCTATCGCTTCATGGTATCAGAGACTCCCAGAAGGTCAGATCTGGAAATGCTCTTAGAAATAATCCTAAAGTAAAGGTCAGCCCTGAAATGGGGTCAGTCTCCCCTGAAACAGGTGACATCATCATTCAAAACAGGAGAGGCTTCGGACAACCCACCATGCCCAAGATGTCAGAAGAAAACTCTTGGAGGGTTGTGCCTTTTAGGTGCGGTGAAATGTTTCAAATAACCTTACATGTATCTGCTTTAGGGAGGAAAAAACTCCCCCCAAAGACCTCTTAAAATCCTGGGAATAAGAAAGAAGGAGGCCAGTGACCCCTTGACTTTAAGAGTGTACTCGGAGCCAAGCAGCCTGAAGTGAGTCTTCTGGTACCAAAGTCAGCCTGTGCTCCCTGACTCCCCTTCATTTCACGCTTCTCTTAAAAGAAAACAGGCCGGACTGTTTCAGTAAATAACAAAAGGTCAGAGAAATGCTACTCACAACATGAGCAAAATAACGGCACAACCTGCCAAAACGTTTCCTAAGGCCTAACAGGCGGAAAAAGCCAGTGGCGAAGCAGCGCACAGATCCACATGGCGAGAAGAAAGGCCCGTCCTGGAAAATCTGCCCCGAGCAAAACCTGCTCGCATTTCATCAATAAGTAATTCAAATATAGATTCTGCCTCCAGGTGCAACCGGCACTCACTGTCACGCCCCCCCCATAAAGAAGCAGTTTGCTTATGTGTGTGGTTTGCTGTTTTAGGCTCCTCTCCTTGGATTATATTTTGACTTTAGAGCTGAGTGTCCAAGGGGTGGGGAAGTAATGAGGTCCTCAGAGCTAAAGCTCAGTCGACTTTGTAAAAATCTCCTCGTGGGTGAAATTTGCAGCTGGTTTCACCCCAACCACCTGAGGTTGGGCCCCGAATGTTCATGTCATCTTCCGAATTTCTCTGTGAACGGAATGCAATTACCACGATAAGAGCTTCAGAGAGTGACAGAGGAAGACACATCCAAGACAGAAGCCAGGTCTCTTCACCCCCAGGACACTGCCTCAGAGGATTCTGCTGGGATGCGGTCTCCCTGGGCACCCCCGCCTCAGCCGTGCAGACAGCGGCCACACTCGAAGCCTTGTCCCCAGACTCATTGCGATGACTGCTCTTCTTGGTCTCTGGCTTGGCGGGGCCTGGCAAGCACCTTCAATGGGTTGAGTCGATGGTGTCCATATTGTACCCCATCCCCTGGTCTAAAACCACAAAGCAGCATATTTGCAAAATAACTCCCATGAAATACTAGTCTGGCAAGATATTACGTGGGTGCAACATAATTCTGATTACGTGACGAAATACACTTGGGAAATGCTTCGTACCGTTACTAGAGCCCTGCGTTCTGGAATGGGAATGCATACGAGCGAAGGAGAGGGTCCGAGAAGGCCTGCAGGAGAGAAACCCGTGGAAGTCAGCGCTTCCCAAGCGATTTCAGAACCTCTCCCCAGTGGGTGAATACCTATTACTATCCCAAGGCACTAGCGCTTGGTAGAGGGCAGTCAGGAGTGCTACCTTGGAGGAATTTCCGATTCCTGGCCAATCAGACCTACTCCATCCTTTAAGTCCAATTCATTCTTCCTTCCCGTGCTATCACTGTGGCCGATGCCGCCCACGTCACACCTTATTATTAGTTTCCTTGTTCTTTAGCCTATCGCTTCTTAAGAATCATACTCTCAGCCTGGCTGGGCGTGGCTCAGCGGTTGACCTAGGATCCAGGCGATCCAGGTTCGATTCCCGGTAGGGGCACATGCCCAGGTTGCGGGCTCGATCAATGACTCTCATCATTGATGTTTCTATCTCTCTCTCTCCCTCTCCTTTCCTTTCTCTGAAATCAATACAGATACATTTTTTTTTTTAAATGCTTTAAAAAAAAAAAAAAAAAAAAGAATCATACTCTCAAAAGGTCAGATCTGGAAGTGCTCTTAGATCCCAAGGTAAAGGTCGGCCCTGAAGTTAACAGAGTTGTTCACCAAAACCCCCCTCGGGGAAGGGGCTGGCCTAATATGTCACAGTACAATGCATTTGGCTCCCTAATGGCAAGGGTGTTTTCAAGCATGAATGCTCTGTCTCCCCACCCACACTGTGTGCAGGGATTACAGCAGTGGGCCCCCAGTGGGCAAGAGAAGGGACAGGATGAGAAGAGAAGCCACTAGAGCACCCACTGAAGGCCACAGACTTGCAGCCCCATCCTCTCCCTTAACTCTTACACAAGTCCGCAGGTTGGTATTTGAAAGACCAGGGAGCTCAAGGCCACACAGTAAGCAAGTAGCTGAGCCAGGATTTCAGCCAAGAACAGTTTGACTCCAAAACACATACTCCTGCTAGTATATGAAACTGCCTCCACAAAGAGGCCCTCCATAAAAGCACATGGAATTACATATTAAACCAGGAATTTGCATATCTGAAATTAGAGGCAGAGGCTCTTGCCACAGCTGCAAGGAGGCACACAGAGTGAGCCTTTGTTTTTCATCGACATCTTCTATCATCTGCGAACGTAAAGGAGATAGTAGGGAGCTTTTGAATTCACTGTTAATGAAGTGCAAAATTTTAATTAATGAGCACTGAATCAAGTTAATCAAATAATGGGAACAGAACTCTGGTATTAGTAAATATCACACATAATATATTTGCCAAAGTTTTGCATGATCATTCCATGTTAGAATGTACGGGCTTCTTTCAAGAGTCGATTCCTTTGGTTACGTTTCACGAAATCTGCAATGGGCACGAGTCCAGTTAATATGATGACGATGACGGTGAGTGATATATTTACATTTTATAGGCAAAAACATATACGACTCAAAACTGCTGTGGTCCTAACATGGAGCAGAGATGTTCTCCAGATTTAATCACCTGATGAACTCTGAGAGCATCCTTTTTCCGTACTCATCTCTCAGTAATTCAAATTTTAAAGTCAAACCTCTTTATTTTAATTTGAGGCATTCTGAACACTAGCTAAGTGATTTATTCCGCTTACTGCTAGTTGTACCGTCTTTTGAAGAATTTCCGAAGCCACATGTGGTTCCATAAGTCCAAGTAAAATATTAAAAATGACAACAATAAGCCAACAACAAGTAATAGTAGTCACAACTCCATGAGTAATCAATAAAAAAAAAAACGGGCTTGGGAAGATTTATGGTGCTCTTTATAATGATAATTAATGTGCAATTCAGCTTGGATACCTTGGACTTGCAATATTGGTAGACGGGGAAATTTTTAATTTTAGTATTTAAAAGTCAACCATGATTGCGTAAACTTAAGAAAAAGAATGCCTAAGAAGGCCATTTTATATCTGAATGTCATTATTTAGTCAGTTGTTAGGTAGTGACCTTTTAGCATTAGGTTTACCATCTGGAAATTAAAAACAAAACCAAGTTACAAGGGTGAATTTATGTCTCCACCAATCTTTTATCTCTGAAATCAGAGTAATGCCAATTTTCCTGATACTTCAAAACAGCCATCAATAAAATCTTTGTTCACTGAGATTATTAGATAAAACGAAGTGAAAGTTCACAAGGAAACAGAGCTTGTTAAATCTTGATCATTCATGTCATGGTTTATCGACAGAAAATTTACTTTCAAGTGAACTGACAGCTCCTACTGGACAAGCTCACTTGCTTCATGAACGTCCCAAGCTCCTTTACTCGCTCGCTTTCTGCGTATGTCTTCATGGCTTAGCGGAAGGGCTCCAATAAGAAATAGTGTTTCAGTTCCTCCCATATCCAAGTAAATTGACAGGGTCAGCCCTGCAAAGGTTCCACACAGAGAAAGCCATCAGGTTAGACCTGGAACGGAGTAGGTAGCCCCAGAAATTAAGAAGGAAGCAGAACAGGCAAATAATTAGCTTCCTAGCATCTGCTATTTTGTTGTTGTTAATCATCACCAGAAGATATTATTTCCATTGCTTTTCCGAGAAAGTGCAAGAGGGGGAGAGAGGGGGAGAGGGGGAGAGAGAGAGAAACACCGATGCGAGAGAGACACATCAACTGGTTGCCTCCTGCATGGGCCTCGATGAGGGACAGGGCCACAGCCCAGCTACGTGCCCCCTTGATCTGGAATCGAATCTGTGACCCTTTGATGCGTGGGCCAAAGCTCTAACCACTGAGCAACACCGGCCAGGGCCAGATCTAATTTTTTTAAGGGAATGTGCAGACAACAGATATCAACTGCATAAACAAAAACCTATTTTAACGGTAAATGGAATGACTCCTACAATGAACAGTCTGAATTTCTTCCTCGGTTTCCAAAATAACAGCTGCCACTTACGCAGGGCGTAGTGCATGCCCAGTACTGTTTTAAGGACTTGACTCATGTTAACTCATGACAACACTTACGAGGAAGGTGTTCTGTAATATGCACTTTGCAGGTGAGCAAAAGGAAGCATCGAGAACCAGGTAGAAAAGGGCAGAGATGAAGTCTGAATCCAGACAGCCTGGCTCGGGTCCATGCTGCTAAGACTGGACACTACTGACCCAATAGGAGGTTAGCTGGGTTTACTACACTGACGTGCTTGGAAAAGAAGCATAGTCAAGATAGTTAGTAACCATTTCCCATATAAGAATATATTTCCGCCCTGGCCAGTGTTGCTCAGTGGTTAGAACGTCGCCCCCAGCACACCAAAAGGTCATGGGTTCAGTTTCTAGTGAAGGGCATGTACCTGGGTTGCAAGCTCGATCCCCGTCCTGGCCTCGATCGGGGCATGTGCTCAAGGCAACCAATCGACATGTCTCTCTCACATCAATGTTTCTCTCTCTCTCCCTCCCTCCCTTCCCCTCTCTCTAAAAAAATCAATGGAAAAATATCCTCAGCTGAGGATTAACAACAACAAAAAATATATTTCAATATTCAGAAAAGGGTTAAACTATTCTGTGATCCTGCCACGATATCGAAGAACTGGCGAGACCTCCGGAGGAGCTGTCTGCGGGTTATTTCAAAACATCAGTGACCAGGGCAAACCCCTCCTTCAGCACATGATCCGTTTACAGTGTCATTTGGGGGAGAAAACTACCTGAGGTGGACATTAGAGACCCCTCTGATTCTCTCTTTTACAGTCAAGAGATGAATAATTTCATTGCTAGAGTTAAAGACGTGTCTGTGTTTTAGGAAAATGAGATTTTTATTTGGGATTCCCCAGTATATTAGAAAGATGATTCTTAGTATAATTGTGGGCAAGAAGGAAATAATATACATATTTGTGGCTATGAGCAGCTAACCAGAAAAAAAAAAAAAAGGAAAGAAAGAAACTGTCTGGACTTGCACAGCTCCAAAAACAGCTGAATGTTTGCTTTTTTTCCACACGACTAAGCATTTCTTTCTTATCGGGGAGGATTCGTTTCCCACCTGTGTCTTTGACGTTCTTGAAATGCATATAAAGTGAGTGTTTGTTTTCCACCCACGGAAAGCTGAAGTTATTCTTTCTCTGGGCTTCACTTTTAGGACTCACAATTTGTTTGGCAAGCTTTGGCGTGAGAGAAAGCTTCCTTTTATGTACAGCAGACTCCCGACTATTTAGAATGTTTGTTTGGGAGTTAAAGGGATGCCTGGTGTTTTTCTGTTTTATAACAATTACCATGTACAACATGACCGGACAAAAACCAAAATGTGCTCCAACCGAATTCCATCTTCCTGATGAGCGCACCTCACCATGGGGACCATGATGATCGACACCAGATTCTTTTGTTTAGTCCAATGTGACTGTTTGTATTACCAATTAATGCATATATTCCAAATACGGGTTCTGGAAAGATGCAGCCTGGAGCAGTCCAGGCCTTTGAGTTGTGATGTCCTCACTCTCGATACAGAGTGTTAGATTTCAACTCAAATGAAGTTCAGATCTTCAAGGGGGCTGCCATCAGACACCACCCATGGCACACAGGCAGCACATTCCCTGTATCACAGCAAAAACCACTGGATGGGAACAAAGAGACGGCGAGGCATGAGGTCCTCTGAAGGTCAAGGGGAACCAGGACAGAGATGAATGGAGAAGGGACAGGATGCAAAGCTACAGAACAGGGGCCCTGCTTGGATCCAGACCTGGTCCTCAGGTGGGGGACCCCCGCTGTGAACTGTGTAGACCTAAGGAGCACAGGGTTGCAAGTCTGATTCCTCTCAAGAGCATTTAGAAGAATCAAAGCACCGGGAAGGTCTGGTCTGACCGCCTGCCTTCAGGCAGTTAACGTCATTTCCCCCATTTTACCGATAGCACAGCTGAGGTCCAACAGAGCAGAATAGCACAGAATAAGGCCAGCACCTGTTCGGCTCCATAAATTAGAGCCGGATCTTTTCGGGGTTACGTGTTATGGGTGACCAATGAAACGGGGCGGCGCTGTGGACAGCTCCACCCAGCTCATTACTTCTCATAAACAGAGCAAACTCGGCTAAGATGCTGCGGGTTCAGAGCCCCATCTGAGACCTCGAGGGACACGACGCTCGCTGCTTCTAACTGGAAAGCCATGGTTGACTCATTGGACCGTTCAGTTCTTCAGCGCCTGCGGCGGCCCAGTGTAAACCCTGGAAGTCGAGAATGTGGATCCAGAGAGATGCCACTTACGAGCCAGGGTGGGTGGTGAGGTTTTAAGACGCTGGACTTCCTTTTCTCACTTCGCAGCTCACTTGCTGAGTAAAGCTGGGCTACTCGCTTCTTAACCTTGGATTTCCCCTGTGTAGAAAACGTGGGAAAGCAAAGTCTAACTACCTCTCAGGGATGATATGAAGATGACCCGACTGATGTTTTAAAGACGTGGTTCAAGGGCAGAACCGTGTGCTCTGTGTGACCCTCCATTAAAACCGTCTGTGGTTCGTTATGGACACACACACCAACGTTTACAAAAAAAAAAAAATGACAAGGAATCAATTCTGTTCTTATTTGGGGAGAATTTCACAAAATGTCATTAAAACATGAGCATTCTGGAACCTAAATTCCATTGAATGTAGCAAAGGAAGGTAATAAAACTTGGTAATGGTACTATCCCAATCTGCAAGTTCTTTAAGGAGAGAAAGAACTTAACCAGATGGTTAATTAATCAAATATATTTGATGGAACAAATATAGTCATTAATCTCATTCTGTTTCAAATTTAGCTGGAGAATACTGTAAAAATGCTGCCACCCTGCATCTGGTGAATGCTGGACTTGGCCAGTTGTTTCAGCGCCGCAGTTACAGAATGACCCTGGTGGACTACGAACGGCAGATACTGTTTTGTGGCCACGCTATTTAACTTTAAGAAATTAACGCAGGACTAAGGGGTGACTTAATCAAGGGCTACATATGCAGAGATGATAAATCTTAAATTCCTCTCCTGCCCGATACCCCGAATTTGTGAGTCAGCTCAGTTGGCCTGGAGTCGGGGTACATAGTTGGGGGATGGTGAACTATTATAGCTGGGGGGGGTGTCACAAAATAGGGTGGCCAACCTTCCCCCCCACATGGAGCCTGCGCCCTGGTCTTGAGCACCTTCCATCTCAGGTTCTAATGAATCCACTTAACCAGCCACAAAATAAGTGGCATAATTAACAGTTATGTTCCACATCCATTAAAAGCAAACACATGTCCACTAGACATGGATCACCCAGGACAGCCTTCCTCCAGACTGTTTTCACCAGTCTACCCAAAATGGGAAAAATTAGGAAAGAGAGGGAGCTTTTTTTTTAAGTTAAAATTCATTCCATTTTAAAATACATAGTGTAATTTTTAAACTGAGAGTATGTCCTTCCTACTTTTTTGGTGTTTAATGTTCTTTATTTTACCAGTGAGAGTAAATAGTTAATTTCTTAATATCCCAACTTGGCAAAGTAAGAAGTTAGCATCTCTCTATTGGTCCTTAAATTAAAAGGAAAAATAAAGAAAACCAACCAAAGAGGCTCTGAAATCCAAAAGTTTGACTAGTACTGCCTTAGAATGAGTCACCTGCTACTCACCACTCATAAAGTGTAGGGACCCACGTGGATGTTATTTCATGGGATCGAACATTTCCTAATAAGAGACAAAGCTCCATTTCAATACGCAATGCAAAAGCCTTTTGAAAGCTGTACTAAGAAAAGGATTTCCAAACTAAGCTAGAAAAGTATGCTGCCATCTAAGTCAAACGCAACGCAGATTCTAACACACTATACAATTGTCCTTCTTCAAATGGTACAAAGCATTTTAATTAAAACCCACAGGGCATACAAAGGCAATATAATCCAGCAGACATCGTCATAATAACAAAGAATGAAAACACTGCTGACTGGTGTGCCACCTGTAGATCCCCTCTATGGAAGCTATAGACAAATATCGGTTCTGCATCTGAGGACAGATGGCAGAGGATTGAACCATGCAGAGCACCCAAAGGAGCCCAGGTGTGGTCAACCTTGGCACTGTTTGACAGACGCTAGGAGGTGGGGCACGGGAGGGAGTCAGAAGAGCTCATATTCTCATTTTTTTAATAAGTAATTAAGCGATGCTCTCTATGGTTAACAGAATAAGAAATGAGGTTGCAAGAATGTGTTTGAAGTTGAAGCAATGTCCTTTATAGGGAGGGGCCGAGAAGGGTGACATACCGGGGAGGGAAGATGCTCAGGGGAGAGGTGGGGCTGAGTAACGGAGAGAAACCTCATCTACCCTAGAAGGAAGTCAACAGAGCCAAATGCTTATGAACTGAGAAAGAGTGGGGTTATGGGTTGAATTGCGTCTCCCCAAAAGATACATTCGAGTCCTGACCCTGGTACCTGCCAATGCTACCTTTATGGAAATAGGGCCTTTGCAGATGAGGTCATTGGGGTGGGCTGCAGATGTTGTTAAGATGAGGTCATTGGGGTGGGCTCTCATCCAATGATTGCTGTTCCCATAAGAGGAAAATGCCAAGTGACAACAGACGCACAGAGAGAACTGCTTGTGACGATAGACAGAGAGGTGGACAGTGACAGCTGTAAGTCAAGGGGCCCAGGATGGATGGCCACCACCAGAAGCTGGAAGAGACAAGGAAGGAGTCTTCCCTGGAGCCTTCAGCGGCAGCGAGGCCCTGCCCACACCTTGATTGGGACGTCCACGCTCCAGAACTGTGGGAGAATACATTTCTACTGCTTTAAGCCACCCAGTCTTCAAACACTGGTACAAATGGTATACATATATTATTTAAAGATATGAAGGCAACTACCAAAAGAACTTTTAAAAAGGGTGGGAGGGTGCAAAGGCTGTTGCCTCTGGGAAGTGGGCCTCAGGGAGGAGAGGAGAATGCAGAGACCATTATATTTTATTAAATGCCTTCCGGACGCTTTGGCTTTTGAACCACACATATGTTACTTTGATCTTAAAAATGTATAAATAAAATATCCCTGGGATGGCACAGTCAACTTTCTCCATGTCCCCCTGGCCTCACCCCCACCCTCCAGTGGACACTCCCTGGACACTGTCCCCAGCTGTCTTCAGGGAGGTCTGGAGCCGAGCAGGGAGGGGGGCCAGGGGGCACAGTGTCTGAATGTCCGGGTGCTCTGTGCTCACATGCCTGCTGTTGCACATCTCGAAATCAAACACAAAGTATTTTGGGACTTTCTGTGGGTTTTTATCATCGATGATGGTAATTTTCCCTATTGACTTGGGTGATGAAGAGTTGACTATAATGAAAACAGAACATCAGAGAGCTTGTCACTAGCTTCCTTTACAGATTAACATGCAAAACAATGCCTGACAAAGATTTCAGTGATGAGGTTATGTGCTATCAGAAAACCTCACAATAGGCCTTAATCACAAACGTTTGCTCATCAAATTTTATTTAACCCACAAAAGAAATGCTCAGTGCTCCCCTGTGGCCTGGATCAAGGATATTCCATCGGTGCTGCGGGCTGTGACTCTCCCGGCCCTAAGAAGTCCCATGCCCTTTGCTCACTCTAAGAAGAAAGCTCACATTGAACCCAGCAGCCTGTACTGTGGTGGCAAGCTGTGTTGTCACCTCCCACATGAACAGGCCTATTGATGACTGAGGGACCTAGAGCCCCGGTGGCAGAAAGAGCAGGAAGCGTGTCAGCGTTAGCATGCCCTGCGCGAGAGGAACAGAACACGGAGGGGACAAACGGCGTGTGGGCACTGGAGGCCTCTGCACAGGGCTGTTCGCACGCGTCTCAGGGGCAGCTGGGGAGCACCTTGCCATGTGTCGGCTGGAAACAGTGAAACGTCTAACAGCTATCACATGGATGAACACGCAGGAGGCGGAACAAAGCGGAGGGTTTTATCAGGAGCAGCATCCTGATTGCAGTCCCTGAAGTGCCCAAGGGGAAACAGTTTGCTTTTATCGTCAGCCCAGCCTTCGGTTTCCGTGGGTAACACCTCCCAGCCACCCAGGAGGTTACCTTCCCTACCCACTGGACTATCGCACATCCACGTTGAGTAGGCGTCTTCCCTTCCCGGTTGCAGGGGCCAAGGTCAGCCAGGATGGGCTTCCAAGGACAGGTGTGAACAAGTCACAGTCCACAGGCCACTGCATGTGTGCATCTATATTGAACACAAAGAATAGAATGGCTCGGTTTTCATTACGTGACCTCCCGCAGACCTCTCCCTCCAGCCCCGCAGAGAGAAGGGACCGGGCACCCACCTAGAACTGATGCGTTCAAGCGCATACATCTGCTTCCCAATCGTCTCGGTTACTGTTCTCCACAGCTGGCCTCTTCTCCTTTCTTGCTTTAAAGCATCACCTCTCAACATATCGTGATGAAGACCAAACCCTTAGACGCAGACGTTCCAGAAACCTGATCTATTAGATGTGCTTTGATCTCGCCTGGCTACTTCTCATCTGCTTTGTTCTTGGCCACGTTAATGCTGCCGTAAACACATTCTGTCTTTTTAGTTACGCCGTAAGCCTCACCAGTCTTTGCTAGCACATAACAATGGACTATCTCACTTTCCTCGTTCGGTACATACACCCGCATGCACACACATGTGCGCGCACACCCAGAGCCACGTATCATCTGAGGACACAGGCCGAGTTTCCTAGCAATGTCACTGAAAACACACCAATACCCTGTAGATCTCCAAGTCCTGGATTTATTACGTAAATTAAGAGGCACAGGATGGAGGGCTTCGTGACCCCATTTTACCAAAAAGAGATTATAGCAGCTACTATCCTGTAGAACTTTCTTACATGACAGGGCACGTCTGTACGGAGCAGCCCCATTCCTGAGCTGGGCTCCCCTTCGTCAGCAGGGGTACATGATAGCACAGACCCCAAAGGGACACCCAGGCCAGGGCGGTCCCTCAGTCCGTAAGAATGAACATGATCCAGCTCCTTTGGGGTCAAATTTAGAACTAATGAGGCTCCACATTATGTAACAAACTCACTAGGGAAAAGGTGACTATTTCTAAAGCTATCTAGCCAATTGATTTTAAAGGGGGACGGGGGGAGCCTGGACCAAGTACCCCCATCTCCTGGCAGACGACGATGGGGGTTGACCAAGTGGGAAGAGCAAGAGGAACAATAACTGTATAAACAAGAAGAAATAAAAAGAAAAAGAAAAATAAACATGAGCTGAATCAGAAAAAAAAAAAAAAGGCAAAACAAGCAGAAATGATCTTTTGATAAGACGAGCATTACATAATACGGCGCCTACAACATGTAAAGCCACTTTGCCCTACAAATCACTTTTCTACAAAGAATTAAGAGCGCAGAATGAACACAAAAATCAATTAAGGTCCAGAGAAGGGCTCCATCCCCCTCGAGGGGCTTGTTCTTATCCAAACACTGACTGATGCAGGTACTGTCGGGCTGCCCACTGGAGGGTATTTTTTTTATCATCACTCGAGCTTTTCTGTTTGGAGAGTCCGTTTCCCATATTAGTTTGCAAGAAAAGGTTAACTAGGAAAAGTCGAACGTTCATCCACTTAGGAAATAATCCAATGCATCCCAGTGCCAAATGCTCGCGGGCCTCCTGTGGCCCATCCGCTTCCAAGGAGCTCTCCTGGCTGCACCGAGGACCAAACAGTGCCCCTCCCTCCAAGAGAGACCACAGCACCCCCATTCCAGACACTCCCACCAGGGACAAGGCAGACATGAGCAAACCAGTGCAGAGCTTGGCCCACAGGAAGCACGAAATAAATATTCACTGAAGAAGTGAGGAGCAAGAAACGGATTTCTGACCCAAAGTGATTAAACACCAGAGCCCACATGCTCCTTGCATGAGCCACTCTCGGCAGCCTGGCCCCACGTAGCACAACTCCATGTGCATCTGTTGAATGAATGAGAAAAGGCTGTGTCAGCTTTGAAACTGACACAGAAACAAAAACATCTTTGAGGAGGAAATCATATTTTTATTATACTATGAATAAAATAGTATAATTGATAATATTATTAATAAATAATATTAATTATAAGTATTATTGATTATACTATCAATAATAATATTTATTATATCTATACCATTTAAGGAATGTGGTGATACATTTTCTGAAAAATAAATTAAAATATCCCACTCTGCCATACAAAACTAAATTTTTATAATAGTGGGTTTGCCTAAAGATGAGAACATATATGCTTATTTTCAAAGAGTACAAAGTTCTCTGTACCAGCACAAAATAAAGGAAGGTGATCAGAGGGGCTTGAAGGTGAGGGGTGTTTTACCAAGTAGTTGCTGCGCATGTGGCTGATCAAACCCGAGGATGTGCAAATAGGTAGGTGGTGAAAATAAAACACTGGAGGTAAGAACTCTTGCCAGGGTCACGGCTCAGTCTCCTCTTCAGAGTAAGTTCAACTCCAAATTAGGCCTTCTTGGGCCTCGAGGGCAGCCCTTTTGCATTTCCAGGAAGGAGGTGGCTAAGTGGCTATTTTGGTCTGTCTGCCCATCTGGTCTGTTTGTAGCTCCAGCTCACGGTCTGGCCAGCCGATTAGTTGCCTTTGCTCTGACCATTTGGCAATCCCACCATGACACAGGACACTCACTGGAGACAGGAGACGCCACCCAACAAGAAAGTCCCAGGGGGTAGGCACCCGCTCCTCCCCCCCATACAGTGCCATTCCAGGCTGTGGGTCAGCAGCATCCTTGACACTGAGGAAGGGAAAAGCCCATCAGAACTTGACCGTGTTGTCCCCAAATAAAGAACTCACATCAACAGGGAATATAAAAATGTTATTTAGAACTTCTGTTCTCAGATGTGTAATACAAAGGAGAGCTTGTTGTGCCAGGGAACAGAGTGATCCAATATGCACAAGGCAGGAATTCTCCCACTGCACATTTTGTTTCCAAAACACTTAGGGATACAGAAAGATTGCAAGTTGGGGTAAAGAAGCTCCTTCTGGAAGCAAGAGAGGAGATAAGTAAAATCTTTCACAGACAGGCTGAAATTCTTCCAAGAAAACTGCACCATGAATGTCGGCATTTAGGGGCATCCAGTGTGGACGGTGAGCCGATCTGGCCCCGGATATGTGGAGCGGGTAGGGGTGGGGAAGAAAGAGGGCTGAGAGTTTTTAAAGCTACAGAATACTCTGGCAACGTATCATGGGAATTCAGGAACCTCAAGTGTTTTTAAAAATTAACCCCTTGGGCCCAGGGTTCCAGGCAGACCAGGTAGTTTTGCTTCCCCCGGGATTGCAGCCAGAAAGGAACAGGCAGTGCTTCTTTATTACATATTTTCGAAACCTGTTTTGTTACCTGCAGGCGAAGTCAGGTGGTGAGGAGACTTCTTTTATCCAGGTGGGGGCTGGGGGAGCAGGATGGCTGGGGAGTGACCTTTCTCCTCTGAATGTTCACTGCACGACAGAACTCAGAGCCAAAACCCCAACCAGAAAGAAAGCTCAAGGGGAACCCACACGTTCCTCTTATTTTTGCGTCGTTAGTTTTACTTTCCCACTGCAAACAGTCAGTCACCCTCTCCCCTTGGCCGGAGTCACGTGCCTGGAAGGTGACGCAATTGAGCCAAGGAGCCCGGGCTTTGAAACCAGGTCCACCACCTCAATCTCAGCTCCACGGTCGCTATGGGACCGACCTCACGTTACTCGACTTCTCTTCGACTCAACTCCCTTACACGTAAAACTGGCATAAAGATGCCCCTCTTTTAGGATCGCGGCAAGTATCAAATGTAAAAATGTAAGTCGAGTGCTCAGCGCGCAGTGCGCCCTGCTCTGAGGGCAGAGACTGGGACGGGCTCATTTTTTGTCCTGTATTATTCTCGCTCAGTGGGGCTCCTGTTAAATTGAACAAAACAGTTAGATGTCTTATTTCCTCTGTTCATTTTCCCCTCATCATCTGTCCTTTGCCCTGGCCCTTAAACTCACTGACCGAGCCCGCTCCGGACCAGCCATGGTTGGCGTTCGATACGCCCCACTGCAAAGCCAGACACTGTGCTCCAAGCATTATTTTACTGATGGCAAGGCTAGTGGCAAAATTAAACGGGGGGCGATCTTACTGCCTCCATGCATCTCCTACCGCTGGAACGTCAAGGGCCTCGGCTAACACTGAGGGTACAAAGGAAATGCTTAAAGAAGCCAAGGGAGCGACAGAGATGAGAGTCAGGAAACTCAGGCCGAACTCCCAGCTCCGGCACCAAAGTGCTGGTGTCTTTGAACAGCCTGCAAAATATTAAACATTCTTAAGGAGTTAACAGCTATGACAACTAAAATTGAGTCAATGTTAACAGAAGCTGACATCATGGAAATTTTTAGGGTGATCATTCCCCCCTTCGTATGTGGCTGATGGGAATGGAGACCAAGTGAAGTGATTTATGGTTCTTAGCGGCAGTGCCTACACTCCACGCCTCTTACTTCTCCCACTCACCTGGCGACAGTATTTCCCGGGCACCTGCTGTGTGGACTATACTGCTCTGTTTCAAGTCCCCTCACATATGAGCGAGAACCAGGAAAGGTGCAGCCCACAGAAATCGAGCAATGAGAGGTGAGGCGACTGTGCACAGGGGAAGAATATCCACAGGGCAGGAGGCACAGAGGCAAGGGGACCCTACAGGGCAGGGAGCTGCAAGGCGGTCTCGGGGAAGCACTTGGACTCTCACCGATGACCCACGAAAAGCAACAACCCTTCAAGAAGAGCCCCAGCTAAGGTGGGAGAGGGGCTGGGGAGAGCCAAGCATATGGCAAGAGGAGTGCAAAGGAGAGAAGAATGGGCTTCTGTCCTCTCACAACTACTATCGCATTTTCAAGGAGTAAGAAGACAATAAAGGCAGCTATCGGGAGCTAAACACAAGACACTTCCCCTGTGGTGTCACATCGGATCTTCCTGGTAACCCCAGAATAGAGACACTAATAACCCGTTTAAACATTTCATCCGTGACCATAGAACTGGACAGAGATGAAGCCAGGGTTAAATGGGAGGTCGGTCTGACCCCAGAACCTGTTTTCCAAGCTCTTACGCTCTACTGATTGTCTCTGAAACAGCTTCACGGGTACACGCGCGCACATGGGGCAGGATTTTCTAACCTGGGCATGAGGGCAGGCCCATCGCACTAGAACGCAACCCCCACAGGCTGTAAAGGAATAAACCTGGTAAATGTGGTTACATGAAAATAAAAATATTCTGCCTGGGAGGGGGGATAGACAAAGACAAATGACAATGCAGAGAACTATTTGGAACATAAATCATAGACAAAAGGCCAATTTCATTAATACATAAGGAATGCCTGTAAGTCAATAAGAAAAGATCCAACAAAGCCAAACAGACCGTCAGCTAATATAAAAGAAAATCAAAATAGTTCACAGATACATTAAAAAATACTAAACTTGACTCACATAAGAGAAATGCAGACAAAACGTTATTAGGATTGGCGTACATCAAAACGCTTTCTTGTAACGCACTGGTGAGGGTATGAGAACAGAGGCGCTCTCATAAATTACTAATGAGAGAATAAATGGATACATCCGCTAGGAAGACAATCTGGCACTATCCATCAAAATTATAAATGTGCTTAGCCTCTGACCCCAAATTCCAATTCCAGGATTTTATCCTGCAGATAAAACTCGTATGTGTGCAAAACGATGCCTGTAGGAAGCCAATCTTTGCAGCAATGTTTGTACTAGCAAAAGTTTGAGAACAATCTAAATACCCGACAAAAGGAGACCGATTAAATAAATTATGGCATTTCCCTCGAATGGCCTATTATTTAGCCACAAAAGGGAAGGGGAAGCTCTTCATGTATTGATATGGAACAAGCCCCAAGGAATACTGCTAAGCGAACAAAGCAAATTAAAAACGGCAAGCAGAATATACTACCACGAATGCACAAACAAAGGGTATAGTGTTCACCTACACATTTACATGTAGCCCCTGGAAGGATACATGAGAGACTGGCAGCAACAGTGCTTCCAGGGAGGAGTCGGGGAGATGCAAGCTTAGGAGAAAGACCTCACCTTGGGTCTTTTGAATTTAATAATATATGCTTATATTACCTACTCAAAAATAAACTGTATATATATTTATATGTGTATATACAATTTATGTTAATAGATTACATATATACATACAAAACCACATATGCATGGATATATGCCACATACAAATTACACATAAAAATTACATATATACACACATGTATATGCATAGATATATGCCCCATACAAATTAAAATCAAGGTGCCCAACAGTGGCCAAAGCTTCTCTGGCCCAGCCTTGCAACAAATGGGCCAGGGAAAAGCACGTGCAAAGGTCAGGAGGCAGGAAATGCACTGGTGCCCCCAAGGAAACAAGTGTAGACTATGAGGATGGGACAGCAAGACATGGCTAAAGGAGCAAGCATGGGCCAGTCAGGACAGTTTCTCTGAGGGAGGATGGCTGCAAATGGAGCATTTCAGGCAGAGGAATCCCATGATCAGACAGGCTTTCCTAGAAAGAGTTCTCTGGTTACTGTCTGGAAGACAGTTGGAGACAGGCAAAAACTGGGTGGCAGAGGCCACTTGGGGATTGTTGCAGCAAGTCAAGAAGAAATGATGAGGTTGGGAGCTAAGAAGGGGCAGTGAGTGCAAGAGGAGGAATGGAGACAACACAGAGGTGGAATCCATGGGGATTGTGCACTGGGAAGGGCCTGGGGTGGGAGGGAAGATGGATAATTCCCATAGTTATGACTTGGCTAGTTAGGAGGACTGTGATGAAACTCAATGAGGTAAGGAGTTCAGACAAAGAACTGATTGGAGAGGAGGTAAGATGGTGGGTTAAGTCCCAAATTTGTTGAGGTGCAAGTGCCTCATAGGTAATCTGCCGTTAGCTTCAGGTGTGGAAACTTCAGCTGAAGGACTGGCATTGGAAATACAGCTCTGGGAGGTACCAGGCACATTTTTTAACACTTAACAGCTCTGGACTATGGCGAAGGCAGCTGCCACGAAAACGGCAATGGTCCCTTTGGTCCAAGTAGGAGACTTCTGAGAAGGTACGGTTACCTGTGATGTAGGTAAGACCCATGCTCCCTCCCTCCTTCCCTCTCTTCCTTCCACTTCTCCTTTTTTTCTTTCTTCCCCCTGTCTTCCTTCCTTCCTAAACACATAATAATTGTCCTCATAAGACGTTTCCTTAAATACTTCACATAAAGCAACCCATTTATGACCAGTCCAGGCTTGGCTTATCGGTAGTGACGCCTTTATTATTTCCCAAGATTCCTGCTGTGGCCCTGAGTATTAAAAAGGGCTTTTGCTGGCTAACTGGACTCAAATGGAAAAAAAAAAAAACTAGAAAAAAATATAAAAATACAAAAACCAGCGCCTCGCAGCCATTTCTGCACAGGGGCCTCACACAAGCTGCAGCTCCCGGGCTCCGCGCTAACCCGCCAGCCCCGCCGACCTGCCTGCGGGGCGCTTCTGCCACCTGAGCCCGGGGCGAGTCCTTATAAAGAAGTTCCCGGAGTCCGATTTCAACCAATAGGACTGAGGCTTTCCCCGGCCAATTGGAGCTGCGCAGCTTCGACCTATCAGAGCGGCTCTATTCTGGCCAATCGGGGACCAGGGGCGGGGCCTTCTGTCTATATAAGCCAGCTCCCCGGGGGCGCAGGAGCACATTTCCCACGCAGGACTGCAGGGTGCAGCTCTGCTGCAGGGTTGCCTCACGGCCATGCGGTTTTCACAGCCACGCTGTAGCACTGTGGAGCTGTTGTTTCCTTCTCTGTACCCCAAATTGGGGATTTGAATTGGCCGTCGGGTGACATTGCCCTCCTTTTGCTTCCCTGTTCACACATAGCAGAAGCCCCGAGAAAGTTGTCACCGCCCTGTAGGTGCCTGTCCACAGCACAGGGAGCGTCCCCTGCAGGCCTTATTTTTCCCTATACTTGTATCAACAGGCTCACTGCCCAGGCGTTTCTTAGAAAGGGCGGTCTGTGGTTCTCTCCAGCTGTGGGTGTTCAGCAACACCACCCTCCCCGCTAACAGTCCACCTACCCAGGGTTTTGCCAAGAGACCGTAGAGCTGACTTCTCAAAGAGCATGCATTTTTCTAGTTTAAAAAAAAAAAAAAAAAAGTCACGGTTAAGCAAGATTTCTGGAACAATTTAGCCAGGTGAAGTCTGAGGCCAGGATTCAAGAGTGCCAGTTTTGCTACTCACAAAAATGATCCTATACGCTCACGTTTAGTTTCCTTACTTATAAAACTGGGATTCACTGCTGGGTCACCTCCAATCTCCTTCTGGTTCTAAAGTTTTATGAGTCTAGATTTGAGGAAAGATTGAAATTGGTTTCATGACAGGGATATTTCAACAATTTGAAGCTGCCATTAAACATTCAAAGCAACTTCATGTTTGAAGACTGGTTGATTTCCTGTCTGGGCAATAGAAATATTCCCATTTATTATTCACAAAGTTTGTGCAATGGCCAGTATATTTATCCCAAAGGGAAACCCCTGCTATGATAATGCAGCAGGTGCTCAGTTTTCAGATGTCGTAGTTGCCAAAGGAGCCATCTCTTTTCATGGCCTGGAGAATCCACAGCTGAGACCCTCAGAGAAGGGGGAAAAAAAAAAGACATTCACACGACAGAATTGTCATTCAGTCTATAACAGTGTAAACAATCGACTTGCCTCTTTAAAATAGAAAATAGAAAGTTCAGTCTACCAAGAAATGGACAATGTCTTTTCCTATTTGTAGAGATTTATGTGACTTGTGAGAGAGCAAGGAAGAAGCATGGACTAGTAGACCTAATCCTAATAACACTCCCGACTTTCCTCTCTGACAGAGGTCATGGGATCGGTGAGATGAATTCAGTTATGATAGCGAGGCAAATAGTCATGAGGGGTTTTCACCCAAAGCTCAGCACAAAGAAAAATATCAAGGAGGAGATGGTCATTTTTATCTTAAAAAAAAAAAAAAAAAGCAATTTTTTTCATCATGTCTTTCAAAATGTGATTTCTCTAGAATCTGTGTACTTTTAGTAAAAAGCAACATATGCCAGAGCTTAATTGACTTAAAATATTGTATCTTAAAAGATATCATGTAATGTACCCTTACAAATCGAAGCTGGATTAGATTAGTTGGAAATACATTATTCTTAAGATTTTTCTGCTGAAATCTGATTTCAGCAATATGCTTTTGGTAATTACATAAACGAGAATATTAGGTATCTTCCAACAGTTATAGCGTATTTACTGTTAATAACACAGCAATATGGAAATTAGACAGCTAATTTACTAGACACCAGATAGCATTTACTGGTGTTTTGAGGAGATAGTGGGGGGGGGGGATGAAGAAACATGCTTCCACATTTGAAATTTATATATATATATTTAAATTGTTCATTATATCCAACATCACTCAAAATAAGAAAAAGGACAAATTAAACCAGAAACTGAGATAGCTATTTCACCTGTTATTTTCACAGATGTCAAAAAAATAAATTTAAAAAGCCTGCTGACTATTCACACTGCCAGGGAGCTGTAAACTGGTCACTTGTAAAGGGCAGTTTGACAGACTCAATCACAATGACAGGCACACTCACTCTGGGTGGCAGCAATTCCATTTCTAGGATTTCTTTCCTGTAGAAGCAAAAATAACACAAAGCTATTCCCGCATCATTGTCTGTCCCAGAAAACAATGAGAAAACAGCCCATATATCTATCAATAAGGAACTAGTTAATAAGTCATGGCACTTTAGTACAATGTGGCCTTAACAAAGAAAGACAAAGTTTGCTCCTAACATTGACATGCACTGCATTCCAAGATGTATTTAAGTGAGAAGCACATGTGCAGAACAACATGCTTGCCTCCCTCTGTATAAAAGGGGGACATGAACATACACACACACACACACACTGAATTCTGAGCCTTGTGAACATGTTACCTATTGAGAAATAAATTAACAAATGTAAATAATAATAAATTGTTCACTGCAAAGCAATAAATACACACTCATATGTATTGCTGCTTAACAAGAACTGAAGGACCACATTTTTTAAACACCAAACCATTGAGGCCAAGATTGGTTTTTAAAAGGGCCATATGATTAAAGCTACAAAGAATAAAAATGAGGTGCTCTTTCTCTTTCCATTCCTATAAAATAATAAATGACATAGAACAGTTTGGAGGAAAACCAATTAAAGGGACATAAATCATCATTAACCCCTTCCCCAGATGAATGACAGAGAGACACATGTTCTAATTAACACTGAGTAACACTGTGTTAAGAGCAGTTTGCAATGGAAATGAACAGATGGCAAACAAGCACATGAGGTATTGGGGCGTCAGAAAGAAAACTTGATCTGACACTGGAAACTTCAAGCCACCGGAAGAAATCGTACCTGAACTAAAATTGCTGTAAAAATACGGATGCGTTTTCCTACCTCACCGTCTTTAGTTTTTAGGCAAATCGGGTTTTGCTGCTGTGTTTGGTCTCCACGAGACAAATGATATTCCACTTTCACATAAGAAAACACTCCCACACACTGACCAACCAGCCACCTTTTTACAACAGAAAGATTTCCTATCCCCAGGCCATGAATGGCTCAGCTATTTCAAACCAATCTTGCATTGCAGTTCAACAAAAGGTTTGGGACATCATCTTGGAGTTTGATGTAATGAGACCTGACCTGGAGGTTTATGCTTTAACAACCATCTCTTTTCTTTCCTTTGAAACAGATTTATGACAGGAGGCAGAGAAAGAGACAACGATCCCAGGGCTGAGGAAACCCTCCTGGGGACCCACAGAGCAGGGACCAGCGGGGTCGTGCTTCTGACTTCTCTTTGCTCAAGCGCAGGGGAAGGCATCATCTCCTCCTGATTTCAAGTTCATCCCATTCTTTCGACTTTTCTCTGGGAAACAAGGCTGCCACAAGCAGTGGCACTTTCGTTAGCTGAACACTCAGCAAAGAACCAGTGACTGACCCCACACGTGGGAGACTTCAGCACAGCTGACAGATACTATTTCTCTCTGTCCCCACTGACCCAGGCTGGGGAGACAGCACATTTCAGACAGGATGCCCTCCCAAAAGTGTGATGCAACCCTACCAAAAAAAATCTGTTCACGATCCAAAACCAGAATCTGGTTTCTGCCAACTCAGAAGGACAGAGACCAGAGGCTAAAGCACTGTAGTTACAGAAGGTACATTGAATTTGCACGTATTTAACATCAACCGACACTTCATACTCTTGTGTCTTTGATTGTTTTACTTACGTATTGATCGTGCTTTAAATGTATATTCTGCAGTGAACAACAGCTGGATAAAAAACATACATGTTTGAGGAAACATCAGATACAGTTCTTGCTTTCCATGCAAAAAGCAGAAAATTTTTTTGTCTGATTGATTTTGGAATGCCAAATAATAACTTGGAGGAAAAAAAGGCAGATAGCGGGCTAATCAGATTATCTTTAGCTATATCCACAACATTTAAGGCTAAGAATTGTTAAGTACAAACAATTTGTGCCATTTGAATCTTTGGACTTAAGCTGACACTTTAATTCGTGTGTTTGAGAGGAATATACATATGATATACATTTCTACAGGTCCACGGCAGATTTATGTATACATTTTATACAAAGCAGACGGTTTCCACTGCACTATTATTTGAAGTACTGGGACTCAAACTCAATTCCATTCTCTGTCTGAGACAACAGACTCCTCTGGTTTGAGGATATTTTTAAATATAATTACTCTATCTCACTGCCTATAAATTCAATTTCTATTTCTGAGGCTGCTTCTGTTGTACGTCTCTCAGTAGCCCCTTCGCCCGATGGCTTGTTTACAACCAAGTCTCAAATCCCAGGAAAGACAAGGACAATATAAAAATTAGCTTCCTAACTTTTGGGAAGGGTTTGGTAATGCAGAAGCATTTCCGTAATGCTATCGGTGGAAAAATAAATCCATTTTCAGGAAAGGACAGTCCTTTTTACATGGCAAATCTTACAGACAAAAAGCGGAGAGCGTAAATGGGATGCATGAGGAGCTGGGCTAATGCCAGTGCCAGAATGCTTTCCCTTGGTTAAGATTTTCCCATAAAACCCACCAACCAACGCACATGGGAGACGCATCACGCAATCTCTGCAGGCCCAGGGCCCGGGTTTTGCATTAAGTCAACCTACTAAGAACTTCCAAGGCCACGGTCATTGACCACAGAGTAGAGGCACCATGTACAAGGGACGCTCTCACTTCCTAACCCTCCCAACTCCTTAAAAAGAGAGTCCTTCGCAAACAATGTCAAAGAAAGCAAGTGAAGCCCAGGCTGCAGTTTACGCTCGCCAGCTGGGGTGGTGAAGGTCAGAAGCAAACCCCAGTAAACTGACAATGATAAAGAATTAAAACAGCCGATGGCTATTTAAAATAAATAAATAAATCCTTTAAGTCCTTCCTGTCCTCTCGGTGGCAGGTATGTGAGCCTATCTGAAGAACTCCAGAAGCTCCTCTTCAAAAACCTGCCTTTAGATTCTTCGCTCAGCCACCAATGAACTGTTCAACCTCTGGAAGCCTCTCTCTCTTACTTTTCTTATCTATGAAACGAGGGAGTTGAATAAGGGGACTCTGAGCTTCCTTTCAGCCCTAGCTGTCCACAGTTAACGATCAAAGGCTGTGTCTGCCCCCTAACTGACTCCCCCAAAGCTTCGCCTGACTCATCTCCTCAAAGCTCCGTCTACACTGTGTTCTCTGGGCCCGGTGGGCGAAGGCAAGATCTTTTGCAGGCCTTCGTGATAAGATGCTTTCTGTTTCTTGGTTTTATAAGCATCTCCAACCAAATGAATAGTAAGAAGAAGGTCAAAGAATGAGCTAAGGTTATGGAGGTGATATGCCTCAAAAAAGAAAGAAGACGCATGAGGAGGGCAAAACCACTTTTGGAGACTCTCCGGTCCTTTTTTTCAAGAAGGGATCTAGAAAGCCATTTGCATGCTTCCCTCCCTCGGGGCCCATTCTTGAAGCTCTGATTCTTATTGTCTCAATGGAAAGATAGGTCCTCTGCCTTCCGATTTGGCCAAGTCTAGGTCATCCCTCCATGCCTGGGGGTCCATGCCCTGATTTCTGAGGCCCTGGTATACTTTGATCAAGGCCCACCTACCATGGGAGTTGACCTTCTGTAAAGGTATTTGAAATAACACTTTCCCACAGTGGATATCCACAAAGGTCAATATTTGAATTCTCCCCACCCTTATTTTTGAAGCAATAACGTTTTCTTCAACCTGCCACCTATCAGCAAAGGCACTGTGTCAGGGGCCTGTCTTCCTCCAAAGGAAGGAACTGTTGGGCACTTCGCTGAATCCAGGTATTTGTCAACCTATTTAGTAAATCTAAATAAAAGATTAATTTTTCGAACAGAAAATTCTGATTCCAGGAATGCCCGCAATGTGAAGAATACAGTCCCGCTATCACTACATTCTAGGACTCAAACCTTCGCTCATCAACACACTTAAGAACAGATAGATTCTGCCTACATATTCCATGTGTGGTCCCTGGGGAAGCACTTATTTGGCTACTATGGTATACACACTTGCTACCTCGCTCCAATGTCCTTTTGTATCCAAAAATCTGTAAACGATTTTTGATGGCCAAAGTTTGGATGAACTGCAGACCACTGAGTTACTGAGGCTATGTTAAATAGTGTTCGATTTCATTAAAACATGCACATCAACAATAATACCTTTCAGTACTCCCACACCTGCTCCCAGGCACCGCAAGTTAAAAGCGACACTACCCTTACTGTCCCCTCCTCGACAGCCCTGAACCCATCGGAGCCATGGGATGGCAGAGACCTTGGACCTGTCCTTCCATTCTGATTCCAAGTGTGATCCAGCCCTGAGTCTTTTCTTAAACACACTCTGAGAGGGCCCGGAGTCCCACCACTAAGGGAGTTTCATTGTTGTTGGAAAATAAAGGACCTGCTTAAGTAGTTTCATGTGTAAACAGCCCGGCTCCCAGTAGTGTGCCCACGCCGTTCTGTGGCGTTTTCTTTTTTATTGTTCGCAGTTTCCAGTTTAGGCTTTATCCAATTATCTCTCTATTGTCTGGCAGGCCCGCGCAGAGCATTCGAGTTACAGGAAACGCTCCTGTGATCGCAGGCCCAAAGCAAGCCCCGGAGCAGATGGCGCCTTACCCGAGGGCGAGGGCGAGGGCGAGGGCGGTGTGCGCCAGAGGGCTGGGCTCCGAGGGAGAGGCGCCGCCTGGCAGAGCAGCCGGTGCGAAGTTCAGCTACAAAGCTACTCCTGACCACGTTGCTTGGATCTGTTATTTACTGCAGGAAGGGGAGTAAAACAGATTAGGGGTGTGTGGAAGAGTAGGGGAGTGGCCCTGTTGAAACCTGCCTGGGTGGCAGCCTACACCTGCCCTTGTGAAGGGTTCGGGGCACAAAGGGCACCGCGGGGGTGCCACGCTACAGTGGACAGCAAGGCTCTGCTGAGATACTCACAGAGGCCCTCTGAGGGGTGGCTGGCCAGCTCTGGGGTAGACAGACAGACTTCTAGGCAGGGAGGACTGAGGTCCGCTCAGCACCTCTGCAGCTCTCTCTGGGGAACAGTCCTGGCTGAGAGACACAGAAACCTCTGTCTCCACTTCATTCTGTATGGTCAGCAGATGCCTTTTCAACCTAAGTCAGACCATTTCATGTCCCTGCTCAGCACTGTTCACTGGCTCCCATCGCACACAAAACAAAATCCAGAACTTTGCAGGAGTCCACCAGCCCCACTGAAGTTCTCCATGGAAACAGGAGACATTGGGGAAAACCACGGGGACCACTGGGTAGTCACACGATAACTGGGGGTCACTGATGGCATTTAGAGGGCGGACAACCTGAAATGCATGGAATAGTCCAGCATAACCAAGAAATGTCCACGTCCCCCATGACCGTCCAAAGACCTCTAGGTGTTCCTTCGGGTGAAAAACCTAATGCCATTTACAGGTCAACCCAAAGTGTTTCCTCAGTGATTGTCATAAACACCAAATTCTAGGAAGGCAACAGGGAATGACGTACTTTGCTTGGTGTAGAACATTGCTGAGATGCCTTTACCCCTTCACAACTGTCACATCACTAAAGGTGACATTGATTGTCACTGAGTGGCCCATATAACACACCCGCAGCCAGCCATCTGCCTTCTTCACTGCCATGTTCCCAGTGATCCTACCTGCGGGCGCAAGACATGACCATATCGCCACAACTGCCAGGATCAACACTGATGTGCTCAAATAGTCACTTTATTATAACTGACTCTCTGTTTGTAGTTTTGCTTTTACAGGACAGTTAAGGCCTTATATGGATGGTCTGCAATGATGTGGGTAGGCAGGTTGTGTTTTCTACAAATTTCTTGGCAAGAGAGTAAAAGGAACGTTACTAAATACCTAAGAAGCAAGATTTGGGTCTGGCCAGGGCCGCTTCCCTCCATCGGTTTCCTGCCACCTCCCTCTCACCCGGAGCCGCCCCTCTGCTAGTCCGTGAACAGCCCGCCTCCTGCGTGTGTCTCTCGGACTCCACACGGCCACGTCCCTCCTCCCCTTTCACTGTCCCCTGACCCCCTTTTACCTTTCTATTGAATTTACACTGCCCAACGTTACATTTTCTTATCAATGTTACTGAAGTTATTGGGGTGACATTGGTTAATAAGGTTATATGAGGTTTGAGTGTACAATTCTTTAATACACCATCTGTATATTGCATTGTGTGCCCACCACCCAAGTCAGGTCTCCTTCAGTCGCTGTATATTTGACCCCTTTCACCCACTTTGACATCCCCCCACCTCCCTTCCCCTCTAGTAACCACCATACTATTGTCTGTGTCTATAAGTTTTTTGTTTGTTTTCTCAACATTAACTTTTATACTTAATTATATATTGACTTTGCTACTAGAGTTAAGCTCCATGAGACCAAGGACTTGTCTGTCTTGTTCCCTTGCACCAGGAAGAGTGCCCCACACATAAAAGGCACTTATTCACATTTCCTGACCAACAGAGCAACAAACAAACACACAACCTGAAGTTTGATCCCAAGGGGTGTGGCGTCCCTGGGAACCAGCAAGTCCTCCCATAACCGCTGCTGAAAAATGTGCCCTTTCCTCCACCAGCCACCTTTCTCACACCACCCCATCCGAGGGAGCGTAAGAGGGAAAGGAGCCCGTGGACAGGAGGAGGGTAACTGGTTTTAACAACCACCTTTTCAGGACAAGGTATTTTTGTGGAACTTGATCAGCTGACCCTCAAAGGGAAGCCCCAAAGGCCAAATACAGCCAGGATACAGCTGAAGAAAAGAAGATGAGGCACAGAACTTATTCTACTGGATGTCAAGCCTTAGAGTAAGACATTGTGTCGCTGGCACAGGTGGAGGCCAAGAGACCGCAGGGATAGACTAGAGAGCCCGTAATCCGAACCCGCATGTACAGAACTGACTTTTTGAAAATTCTAACTGCAGAGCATTAGAGGAGAGATGTTTTCCCCAGTAAACGGGGCCGAGATGCTTGGACATCCGTATGAGAAAGAAGAAAACTTAACATTCATAGAAGTCAATTCCAGGTGCATTATATAAATGTCAACGTGAACGGCAAAACAATAAGGCTGGAAGAAGCTGACATTAGAGAAAATCTTCACGACGGTGGGATAGGAAACATTTTCAAGCAAGACATGAAGGAAGCGTGACAAATAAGGCTACATTAAAATGAAGAACTTCTTGCCATCAAGAGAGTGAAAAGGCAAGTCAGAGAGGAGAAGAGATTTGCAAAGCACAGGATGAGTGAAGAATCCCGTCCGGGAGGCGTAAGAACTCCTACAACTCCATCAGAAAGAGACAGGTTCAAAACACGGTTGAAAACCGGGCCCATTATAAAAGAGGATGGTCATTAGCTATATGGGGAACACTAGTGATTAGTAATTGGTAATGAAAGAAATGCAAAAACAAAAACAAAACAAACCCTCGATGTGATACCATTATGAACACACCAGAATGGCTAAAATAAAGAGACTGAAAAGTCTAAGTTTGGAATTTATGCAAAATATCAGGAACTCTCACACACCTGGCGGGAGTGTCAATTCATCCAACCATTTCAGAAAACCGATCGGCATCACATCTACGGCAACTCCACCACTTGGGATGAGCCCAATAGAAATGGGGTATATACATGCAGTGGAACGCTAGTCAGCTTTAAAAAGGGAGTTTTCACACAAACTACCACACAGATCAACCTTGAAGGCATTATGTTGAGTGAAATAAGCCAGACACAAATAGAATTCCACTCATATGAGGTCCCTAGAACAGTCAAATCTACAGAGACAGAAAGTAGAATGGCAGTTGCCAGGGGTTGGGGCTGGGGGGGTGAAGGGGTGAAGACTGGCAAGTTGTTGTTTAATAGGTATGAGTTTCTGTTTGGGAAAATAAAAAAAATGTTCTAGAGATGGGTGATTATGATGGTTGCACAGCAATGTGAACGTAATTCATGTGATTATACTGTACATTTAAATGTGGTTAAAATAGTACAATTTATGTTTTTATATATGTGTGAGTGTTTACCAGAATTTTTAAAGCAACTTTAAAATAAAAGTAAATAAATGACAGCAATTGTTGTAAGGCACACCCACAAACCAGAGGGGCTCATTTTAACGCTCTGAAGAGTGAAGGCCACGCATCCACCACAGGCTCAGCGATGTTTGTCTGGCTGTTGGGGGATGTTATTTTTTTTTATCACCCTATGCAATACTCAGCTAACAACTTCCCTAAGTTATTTCATTGTTCAACATAAATACCAACAAGAATTTCCAATAGTAAACAATGAAGTCAAGTCAGTCCATAGCAGTACCAGATCTACTCTCAATATTAACTAAGTGCTAGTTGTTTGATGTGGCCCACAGTCCTCATTAGGTAAGATGAACTTAATGCTCGTGAGGTAAATTAAAGGTTAGAGTCAATTAAAGGGGCATTAATAGTACCTGACAACTCATCTCACGTAGGACTGTTCTCCCAAGTTCTTGACATGTGTAATTAAGAAAGTTAAGCTACCAGTCACACTTTGATGATGTTTAAGGTGAAATTCTCATTATCTTTAAATGGAAATTCCAGTCCATGAGATGCAACTAGTAGCTATTTCCCTCATGTGCCAAAGGATCAGAATTTACCCTAGAAGTTCATCAAAGTTGCTTCCAATCTACAGAAATCCAGATATGCGTGTACCAGCCTATTATAGTGACCCTGAAAATGATCGGCCCAAACACCCACCTTAGCCCCTGGTTTAAGCAATAAGAAAGTTGACTTCATTTACTTTTTCCTTCTTGAATGGAGGTCCAATTTGTAACGCATATGAATGAAATGGAAATCTTATTTTCAAGGTCAGCTTTACCATACATCTAAACAACATTTCAAATGTCACTACAGAAACACGGAGTCGGCACTATGACCCTCCCATAATCTACTAATGACTCCCGTGAAAGGCACTGAATCTTTGTAATCATCAGAAGTAAGATCATGAATGTCAAAACACAGGCCCTGGCCCACAGAAAAATGCTTAATAAATGGCAGTAAAACACACAATAACAGCAAGAGTTGAACGTGCATGGTGCATGTAAGCTAAACATATTATCCCATTTTAGCTGAGCAGATTTTAGAACAGTCAACGATTCCATTCCGTTTTGTAAATTACGGAGCTGCACCAATTCAAAAATTCTTCTGAAACTCAATTCCTAGGCATTTGGCTTTTGTTCCTGGGATTTCCAACTGCTTTAGAGGATCCAATTTTAATGGGCTCTTTCTGAGAAATCCTCCATCGTTCTGAGAAGTACTTTTATTGAACGCTCCGTTTAACTTCATTTTGCAATTAATGAAACTTTCAAGACATATTTCCCCTCCCCATTTTTTTTATTCCAGCTTTTTTTCTTGCCTTTGGGTAATTAGGAGCAGAAAACTACTCCCACTAGGAATGAAAGGCAATAAATATGACGACAAAAACACCAAACGCCCAAACAGACGTAACTTGCAGAGTCCTGAAAAGCCCATCTCTCAGAATTAAAAACATTCCGTGTCACCACTGAAGGTCTTTGGTCGCTGGCTATCAAACGGGTCGCTTTCTGATTTCAGTGACATTCAACCAATAGTAAAGCTCTTCGAGTCTCTAGTCTTCCTTGACCAGAATACTTAACCTTTTCAGGTCTGGGAGCTAGACTCCTGCCTGCGGAACTCAACCAGTTTCGTAATAAAACAAACCACCAATTTAGTTGTTTATTTTCTCAGCCTAAAAATGTTTGCATGGTTAACAGAGTGCAAATGTACTGGATCTGGTCTTCTTCTTTTTAAATTTTAAACAAATAACCCCCGGTCAGGATGGGCCAGGAATAATCTGCTGGTGAGATACGCATCCCAGCCCAGAAACACAGCAGGAAAGGGTGCCATTCATAGAGACCTGTGGTCTCTCCAAGTCACTTTTCGCTGCATTGCGAAAACGTGTTTCACTCGCTTTCCGAGTCACCCGATGCACGGCCCCAGAATTTCCCGGTCAATTCTCTTCCTAGGAAGTCACAGGGCCCCTCTGGTAATGGGTCAGACTGTAAGGCTTGGTTCGGAAGAAGCAAAGATGCATTCAAATGTGAGAATAAACTGCTCCCGCAGGAGCCCTTCTAACTTCCTAGTTTTAGGTAGATCAAGAGCACTTCTAAAATAAACTTGGCCTTTGTTTCCTACTCCAGTGGAAATTCTGACTTCAGGCTCTGCAGCGACAGAAGAGAAGCCCTACTTTTCTGGGCGACCAGAATCCAGCTTTTGTCCCGTCACTGAGGCAGAACAACAAAAGGGGCACCGACGTGCCACTGAATGCTCGGAAGTGCGATGTTGGCGGCCTTGGCCTGGAGCACCTGGGGAGCTTTAAAAAATGCTGATTCCTGAGTCCCACCCTCCACCCCCACATGTTCTGACGCAGCTGGTCTGAGAGGTGGCCTGGGCACTGGGACTTTTAAATGTTCCGTGGGCGATTTCAACGTGCAGCTGAGGTTGAGAACCCCGGTGTCACAGTCTGTTTGGGAACAGAACACCGCAGGCTGGATGGCCTATGAACAACAGCAATTCGTCACAGCTCTGGAGGCTGGGAAGTCCAAGGTCAGGGAGCCAGCAGGTTCGATATCTGGGTTCCCAGACAGCCATTCTCTGTGTTCCCATCCTTTGGGGTGGTGAAGGAGCTCTCTGGGGTCTCTGTTATAAGGGCACTGATCCCATTCTTGGGGCTCCACCTTCATGACCTAACCACCTCCCAAAGGCCTCACCTCCTAATGCCATCACATGGTGTATGTTAGGATTTAACATATGAATTTTGGGGGGACACAAACAGTCTATAGCAACCAGGAAGTTGGTCAAGATGCCCCTATTCCGTTTCAAGGTAAGGGCCAATGGGGGCTCCCTCTGGGCATGGAGCTCACTGAAGCCTTGTGAGGGAGATGAATGAAGTCAGGGCTGAGCTGAGGGCACAAGTGCTCCTAGAAAGGGAAGGAGGCCCACCGTCAGCCACAGCTTCCTCCCCACTGGGAAGCCCAAGAATCCCCCAACAAAGAATTCTGCGTGGACCCAAGTATCACATTGATCACAGTCTCCCTTATTGGGGAGCCCCAGAAGTAAATACTCCAAGGATCTGAGTTGTCCCAAAAGTGTCCAGACTCTTCACAGGGGTCGTGCTCAACAAGGGGGGTTTTGCCTGGAGGCCCACAGCCGGCTGCTCCGGTGGCAGGACCACGGGCCTGGACCACAGGTCGGCTCTGCAGAGCTTATGCTCAGGGCTCCTGATGCTCAACAGGACTTCCAACAAGTCCACTATTTTAAAATTTTAAGTCCAAGAAAGGTACCTTCAAATCCACGACTCAAGAGCACAGGGTTTCAGAGTAGAGAACTCTGCTGTCCTAGTAGTTGAAGCATCTCATTGTCAAACGGAAGGGGACATCTTGACGAAATGTTTGGTCACAGCGTATTCTGGGTCGAGGGCAGGAACCATGTGGGGTTTTACTCAAAACAGTTCTCCCCTGGCCCTGAGTCAGGCTTAGGCAGCTCTGGCTCCAGACTATGAGAATCTGGCAGCGAGTGTAGATGCCAGGAAAAGGGGGCAAAGATGTTGCTGGCAACTGGCTGCAGAGCCTCCCCGAGGAGCAGGGGTCGCCCAAGCTGGGCTTCCCACCTCGCTCTCCCTGCGTGCTGGCCGGGCCTGCTCGCCTACGGCGACACCACCCACAGGACAGGACACAGGAGGTGCGCAGGCCGCAGCCGGAGGACAGGCGGGAAGGGGGGTCCTTACAAACGGAAAAACAAAATCATTGGGGGCACTTCTCGCTGGTCCGGGAGCCCTGCGTACTCCACCCCGACAAGGAGTGAGGGGGTGCTGTTCCCTGCTGAAGGCCGCTGCTTTGGAGAGGGGCTGGTGCGAAGAGAGACCTTGGTGGGTTCTCTCTCTGGCTGACCTCTGGAACCAAGCCCCGGGCGGAGGGGCCCCTGGGATGCACGGCCTTAGCCGGAGCTGTATCTGGGCAGGGAGGCAGCTGGGGACCGCATCCCACCCACAGTTTTGTGCAGGAACACGTGTAAATACAAGAGGGGAATCGCTGGGGAGGTGCTGGACAGGAGAAGCGTTCGAGAGGCTTGTGTGGGCCGCAGGCCGAGCCCACGTCAGCCACGCGCTGTGTCTCTTACCCGGGAATGGAGTCCTGAGCTCGGGTTTCAGAAACAGGCTCACGGTGCGGGGCAGAGACGTGGATGTGAAAGGGGTACGGGTTTTCGTGGAAGGCACGTGAGAGTGTGGGGTGGGGGGCCCTGCATCTCTGCCTGGGTTTGCAGGAAGATACTGGACATGCACTCACTGAACTTTACTTAGCATGTGTGTCTTTGCTGTCCCTGCGCTTTCTGGCAGCTTCAATCGGACAGCACAAAGCACTGGACGGGGATGTGGGGAGGTGCAGTGGCAGGGCAGAGCCTGGCCTTGTCCGGGCTGGCTGCTCATCCACTCTGGGTATATCTGGACTCTGTCCTAAAAGGGTCACCTGAGGAGCTCTGACCATATGACAGCTGTTCCAGACCTGAAACCTGTAAGAGAAAACCTGCCCCACCGCAGGCACACGACCTGTACATCAGAGTGAGCGCGTGATGTAAAAGACATGCCTGCTGGGATTATTGAGGAATTAATTTCATTTAATCAGATAGGAATTGAGAACCTTTCACACAGCTCGGGGGGGGGGGGGGGAGTGACAGAGACACAGATGAATAATTATGGTACAAAACCTATTGTGCTTTATATAAACAGAAGGAGGCTGTAAACAAAGGAGAGGTTAATTCGGATTGAAGGGGAAACAGGATTCAACAAAGTGGAGTTGAACACAGCTGGAGCATGAGATTGGGGCCGAGGGGGAGGAGAGGAGTCAGGAAGTGGGGAAGACAGACAGAGAGACAGACAGAGAGAGAGGGAGAGACAGAGAGAGGGGGAGGAGGGTAAGCTCGGTGCCAGCCCCGGGGGTCAGGGCACAGGTCCCTGTGCACCCAGTTGAAGAGTTAGGATTCAGTGACATCAGGCCCAGATGCACTGATCAACTGCTCCCCCCTTTAGCACCGACCAATCCGTACAGGCCACGGCCCTGACCGTGACTCTAACTTCCCTCGGTCACCGTGATTAATGGCTCTCCCCTTTATAACCCATTCCCTCGAACCATGCAGGGAGCCAGGTCTTTGAGCATTAGCTCACCTGTCTCTAGGCATGGGCCACTTTCTAAAAAATAAACCCTTACTTTCTTCACTGGAAAAAATAAGGAAGAATTAGGATTGGGGGCAATTTGGGAGCGAGGGGTGGAATGTGAACGGAGAAGCATGGGAAGACGTCACCATTTCCTCAGTACAAACCTCTTCCAGGCACAGCGCCTCCTGAAACCTTCATGATAACCCCACCGAACAAGGTTATTCCCATTGTAGATCGGGTCTCTTGGCTCCCTTTTCAGCGTAGAGACCCACTCAAAAGGAAGCCTAGACAGCTCTACTGGAGCTGAAGGAATGCAGGTCTCCGATGCAGGGTCCTGGGGGCACAGCAAAGCCCACCCTCCACCTCCTCTGCAAACACCTCTTCCCAGCAACTGTTTCTTCCTTGAGGTGGCTGTTCCCACCTCTCCTTCCCCAACAGCTCCAGGGCACCATTTCTTACAGCCACAGACAGCTCTTCTGGTTTCCCCCATCAGCCATTCAAATGAGCGAGACCAAGGGTCCTCTTCAGGAACCACCCTTCTTAGAAAGTATTAGAATTATTTAAGTTAATTGTATAGTCCTGCCCAGACTTATACTAACAAGGAAATGGAAGCTCAGAGAGAGTCAGGATTGCTCAAGGCCTAGAACAGGTGTTTGAGGGAGATATTATGGCACCGACCAAGAGAATGGAAGGGTTGGAAACAGGTGCTCAAAGAGAGGGGAGAGCAATTATATGACATCTGAAAAAGGCAAAACTCCACAGAGGGAGAAGAGTCAGAGGTGGTCAGGGGCTAGAAACTGTTCTGTGTCCTGATCACAGTGGTGGTTATGTTCCTAGACATTTGTCAAAACTCACCAAATGGTACACAATCAGTGGCTTTTACTGTATGTCAATTTAAAAATAAATTTCAAAAAATGACAGGGGGTGGGGGCAGGGTAGAAGGGGTCAATGGGAGGAAAGGGGGATATCTGTAATACTTTCAACAATAAAGATAAATTTTTTAAAAAATGACAGGGAGGCTGGCTGAGAGATTATAGAATAGTCAAGAAGTAACTAGAAGTTGAATTACAGCATTAGCGAGATAAGAAAAGGGGGGGATCTAGGGGGGAGAAATTTCAGAGGTGAGGCTCAGATGTGTGGGAATATGCGTGAAGAGGGAATCGCAGAATGGGAGGCTACGGATTTTTAGAGTTGGAAAGGATCCGAAGGGATCATCCAGGAAAGTTCTGTCTCACTGATGAGAAAACTGAGTTGAAGATGATTTCAGGGTTTGGGCTCTGTCTGGGTGGCTGGTGATATCATTAACCAGACGGGACAGGCACGGAACAGCAGGCTCAGGGAGGAAGTTGATGAGTTCACTTTTGGATATTTTGAATTTGGAACATTTATGTCACCAAGGTTTCTTTTTTTAGATTTCAGGAATTTGAAAACAAAATGGTTAGGTTTTGGCATGGAGAGCAGACTCTTTCCCCAAATACGGTTTCAGGGCAGCTACAATAAAAAAGAACTCGTGGCTATAGAGTCCTACGTGATGGTGACACGTTAGAACATGCCGAGTTTGTGTGCGTGTGCCCGACAGCCACGGAAGATCACAAATAAAGAATGACACTGATCCAATAAAGATTTCAGGCACATTCTTCATTAACGTGTTTGCCATTAACACTACCACATGTTCATATATCAGTGCAACAGAGTTTGCTCTTCTTTATCTGTGACATCCATGCAGACCAAACTCTGAAAGCCAGTTGCTTCCCACTCTGACTGACGCCAGGATGTAATTCACCGCTGCTTTGTTTTTGCTTTTGTTTGAGCACATGTAGCAAATAACCAAAGGAAGGTGAGATTTGACTTAACTACTAGTCAACTGACAACAGCCTAGCAAAAGTGTCAGTGCTGCAGATGGGACTGCATCAAGGAGACTTTTGTCACTATTTCAGAGCAATTTGCAAAACGACTTGATGTAACAGGCAGGGGAAAGAAGCATTCAACACCCTCCCAGCCCCTGGGATATGTAACCAATTTTAAGAACCAGATCCTCAAGGTTACAAGCCAACAAGAAGGCATAAAGCTCTTGGCTATAAAGTTTAGTCACAGAATAACAAAGTATAAAGTTAATAACATTTAAAATAACTGCTTCCTGTTTTTTCAAGGGCTGAGTAGGATGAAGGCTGAGACGGTGAGTCTTAGGAAGAAGCTAGAAAGTAAGAGCCTTGGAGCAAAGATCTTTGTTTTGCTCAATGATGTATCCAGTGCTTACCACTGTAGCAGGCTTTCAATGTATAGTTGTTGAATGAATGAAGCTAGGAGAGACGTGAACAAGTCACAAAGTGAGAGATGGCAAAGCCACTATACTTCATTCATTCATTCATTCATTCATCCATTCAGCAAATATCATTGAGCACTTGCTAGTGCCAGACCATTTCCAGGCACGGTGGTGCAAATACCAATGCAGACGACACAGCTCTGGGCCTCAGCATGTTTATAACTTAGGAGAGGAAGGAAAAATAAGAGTAATAAACATTTGTGTATCAAAACAGTATCAGAGAGCATGTCAGGAAGGGGCACAAAAAAGGTTGAAAGTGTGGTGGAGACTTAGAGGTCGGTGAGGTCACTCCCAACAGGGGCACCTTCATCCAGGAGGTCTGAGCCTTAAGGGATGAAGAATTTTGTAAAACTTGGTTGGAAGCAGAGTATTCTGGGATGTAAAAGTAGCAGAGAATAAAAACATCCGCAAATCTCGCTAATCAGCAGCAGGGGCTGCTGGACGCCCAACACTCTCAACCAGAGAGGAACTTGAGCATCAGGTTCCTTCGCAGGAGAGGCTAAGCCTTTTTTATTTCTTTTTAACGAGGGAAAATGTTTAATCAAAATTGTTACAAAGCATCAGGTAGACCAGCGAGGAGAAACCGGAGTGGGTTACTGAAATCACCTAGCAAGATTCGTAAGGGTGGTGGCCGCAAGATTAGGGAGGGATAGAGCAAGGATGGGGCTCCTGACTCCCTGCTAGGGAGCGAGCAGAAACAGTAAAAATGCATCCGACGTTAAAATGCACCTCCTGGGTGGTCGGGAAACCGGTGGGGACGTGACGAGAAACTGTTGAGTCGAAGAAAGGCCTTGGAGGGATAATGATGAGTTTCGTCCCGAATTAAATGTTTTGATTATATGTTAAATTTGAGCTGCCAACAGGAAATCCAGGTGGAAAGGTGGGTTCCTCGGGAAACAGCATAGAAGCAGGACTGGAGTTTTCATTTGAATAGAGAAAACACCTCATTCGTGAGAAGGGTAATAGCAATAATCCTTTTCAAGAAAGCTCAGCTAAGGGCAGGTGGGAGGAGGGAAATACACCCATCGCTTCCTACGGCTCTCCTTTCCCAGGCTTAACTCATACTTCACCGGGGGGGGGGGGGGGGGGGGGGGGGGGGGGGGGGGAATGAAGGGCTCATATAAGTACTTCTAGTTGGTGGAAGGCAATGGAAACGAAGAACCTAGTTCATTTAACCTTCAGTCACCACAGCTACAAAAACAAGAGGAGATATGAGCACCGTGTAGGATGAATGTTCCTTTCTTACTCCCACCCTCACCGCACCCGTCTCTTTCCCAGGTCTTTATCGACACATTTCAAACGCCTCGGAGATGTTGATAAAGCTGCTCCCCATCTGCAAACTCCTCCACAGAAGAGAGATGCATCTCAGGATCAGGCCTTCCCACCTTCGCGCGGAACCGAAGCCCGACTTCTACCCTTGGCACCCACAGCTGTTTTCCACAAAGAGAAAGAACCCCGACGACCCAACTCTCTTTGAAGGCACCTATCCTCTACCTGTGGCCTGATTCAGCTGCAGGTTGAAAAGTGTCACAAAAGCAAAACGTGGGTAAGGTTTTTCAAGAGTTACTTAAAAAGATGAAGCTGATTTTCTTCCAATATCAGATTCTTGGTTTCTATTCTTCTTTATTTGTTGAAAGAATCTCTACATAATTCCCCCAAATGTATTATTATTCTGACTACAAGTTCATGGTTATAAAAAAACACACACACATTCTACATTTTTAAAAAAAGTCATCACTTGTGAGTCTTCTTATCAAAGACTCACAAGACAGTGTTGATGGGAACATGACCTAGTTGGACGGCTATTTTCACCTACGGCCAGATGCTCTTCAACAGATCATCGCTCGCATGGAAATCAAGGCTCATCAAGGGTCCACAGCCCTGCATCGGGCATCATTTACCGACAGTTAAACAAACAGAGCTCCCACCCTCTTGGTGTTTGCAATTTAAACCAAAGAGGCCTATCCCAACCTGTGACAGCGCTGGAAAGAGCACATTCAGCTGCGCGAAGGTTAGCAAATAACCTCTGAGTGACTTAGTTCATTTGAAACCCGTTTGTCACCCTATCAAACAAGGTACTCACGGGTAGTCATTCTTTTCCCCCCTCAACAAAAGAAATTTTTTAATGTTGAAAGGACTTTTTAGATACATTCCTTTATCATGTAGAAAAGACAGAAGGCAACCTTACTAAAACAGTTAGACACAGAATCTAGCTAATGCCTCTTAGTCCTATTCTCAGACTCCTAAACAAAGAAATGAATTTCTAAACAAGAAGAATCCCACGGGAAGGAAGTTCAATCAGAGTCCAAAGAGGCTGAAGGGCACTTTAAATCAGTGCAGAGCTCATGGGATGCCCTGAGAAAATGGAGTGGGGCTGCCTCATGAGGGTGGAGATGCAGGGTCTGGCTAGGACCTAAGGAAAGACTAGACAGGCCGACTAGAGTGGTTCCTGTTTATGTGTTTGGAGGGTGGTTTATCATGACACAGACACCTACAAACAGTTCATCTGGTTTTCACAAAAATGCAGGAAAGACTCAGCACAAAGCCCAAAATTAATAAGAATAATAATCATGCCTAATACCTAAAAAGATAAGACGGATATGTCCAGGGTTATTCCTGCAGGTGCCAGCTTGCCTGGGTCCATCCCAGTTTACCCTGATGGCCCAGGGAAACAATTAGCAACACTGCTTTTCACCCGCACAAGTATCCCGGCTTGGACAATAAAGTTTAGTCATCCTAGATCTGAAAGGATGGCAAGCTAATAACTAAAGTGAACATGGAAACAAGATACAAAATTTTAGAAAGGCTTCCCTTCTGAATTGCGCAATACATTTCATAACTAACCCAGACTGTATGTATTGCACCTACGTATCCAACTCTGGGTTGGGAGTTGCATTCTGAGACTAAGGCGTGGGGCTCGCACGCAGGAGCGGGCTGGGGGTGACCGTGTGGCTCCAGGCGGTTGCTCTGTAAACCGGCAGCAGGTGAAATGGTCTTTGAAAGAAGCAACAGGAACAACAGAAAGATTTTTCACCAACCAGTGTCTCATATGAATGGTTCTTCAGCCACAAGATCCGACACTGAGGAAAGGCTCACAGTTCTCTTTGATTCTGCGGGTGCAACAGGTGTGTGTGTAGGTGGGAGGAGGGACCATCAGAGGAGGCTTCTGCTGCAGAAGGTCCCGCAGAGCGAGGAAAGCGCTCTCCGCACCACGCGCCGGGAAAGCAAAGCGAATTCTCTACTGCGTGCGGCGGGCAAGCAGGCCTACAGGCACATTTTCGTGGTCTGGGCACCTGCAGGAATAGCCCTGGACATATCTGTCTTATCTTTTTAGGCATGATTATCCTCATTAATTTTTGGCCTTGTGTTCCTCCTGTTGCAGGTGACAGGTCATTCAGCGATGGCTCTTGTACCACGACCTGGTGGCTGCTGGAGCCTCACTTTGGTGGGAGGTGTGCTCTGAGAGGAGAAGCCCAGAAGAGTCAACCTGGGCTCTAAGCCACCTGTGAACATGGGGCATGCGTGTCTCGACGACCTCAGCTCCTGGCTGGGCCCAGCCCTCCTCCCAGCAGGGACAAGCCAGGCTCTCAGCCGCTACTCGGCCTCCCCCACCCCCGCCCCGCAAGCAGGAATAGGGACAGGAGGTTTAATCACATGAAATCAAAATACTCTCCAGATGGCACTACCCAGAATGAAATGCTCTCTGATCCACTGAGCATTTTCAACCAAAACATACTCAAATCCTGAACACGAGCCATGTTTGTACTTCTCTTTTTTGGGGGGCTGTGAAGGGAGGGTGAGGTGCTGCACCGAATAACAATGTTCAGTCCAGGAAAACCCCCAACACCCAGGCAGACACCTGCTTCATGCACGATCCGCCCAACCTAGTGAAATCATCACAAACAGTTCTTGACGAAATGTCCTCCCCGGGTTCCGAGATGACGGTGACCAGGGAGACGCTGTGCCTGTGCTAGGGTGGCGTGCGTGAGTGTGGGCTGAGGAGGGGGTGTATTTCTGGAGAGGGAACAACAGGCTCGAAGGAATGGCTGCAGAGAACAGGATGGCAGCAGGGGTCAGCCTGGCAGCAGGGGAGAGCACGGTTACATGGAACAGCAAGGCAGTGTGGAACAGCACAGCAGCATGGTGTGTCTGGAGGACCCTGGGTATGTGCAATGTGAGTGTGTGTTTGTTCAGGGCCTGGAGAGGATACGTACATACAGAAATCACCACTTTTTCTCAAGTCCACACACCAAGGAAAACAGGATCAAACTGTAGTGGGAAATTGGAAAAGTCCCATTCCAAAGTTTAAAGTCCTATTTCAAAATGCTTTAACAGATCATGCACATTTATGGAAGCACCTCCTCACCCAGCTCCTGATTGTCTACAGGTACCAATTATGAAACAGTTCATCTTTAGATCTTTGTTAAGAACGAGCTGTCTACCAGACATCTTCACTTCTACACTTTTTTTTTTTTTTCAAATCTAGCATCTCCTTTCCATGTGATGCCACGATGCTTAGAGTTGGCAGAGCAAAAGCCTGTCATTCTTAAAACATGAAGAAAATAATTTGGCGCCTTCTTTGTGATCACAGAAAATGCAATTAATACTCTGGCTGCCTTGGTATGTAGACCAAACCTTCTGCCACAGTGTTTTGCGGTGCTGTTGTCTAGGGCAGCTCTGCCAATCTTTTCATTCCAACAGAAATGATGCCAGGTTTCTCGGGGCCCAGCAAGGTCTAATGAGGCTGAAGAGGTGGCTGGAAGCCTCCATGGGGACTGTGCTCCTGGGTGCTTCTCTACAAAACACAAAACTATCTCAAGATCCAAGGGCTTCAGTCTCCCCACACCTACTAAAAGCAATTAAAACATAGACTTTACAAAGGAAAAGTAGTTAAAATTTTATGTCACTCATCTATGGCCCAGGATCTTTTTAATTTATAGGAAGAATATGGCAGAGAAAATAGTTGTGGGCAGAGAACAGCAGTGATTTACAAAAGCATATGATCAACGTGAAGGGATTATTACCTGCATAGCACTGGACTCTCAAGACATAAAATAAGACCTAGGGTAACTCACAGAAAGTATAGGGATAGGGTCAGCAGAGAGAGCCAAGAAAGACCAAGGCGTCTACATGGGCTTAGGTATTGCACTACAGTACCTGTGTCCTGGCTCAGCTATAAGATAAACCTAGACCCAGCCCGTCTCACCCAGGGATGACTGAATGGTCCAGACCAATGACGGTATTTCCCATGAATCTCGGTGCCACCCCCCGCAAGTACATTTGAAGACAGAACAGCAGTAAGAACCAAACCCCTATGTTGTCATCGATAGCTTGTTAATGCTGTTCTTGCTGACTCTCTGGCCTTCCAAACTCTTAGAATCACAAATTTTTTTTCTCATGAGAGACCCTCTAACCCAACTCCCTTGTTTGCAGATGAAGAAACTGAAGCTCAGAAGTGGGCGATGTGCCCCAAACAGCAAGGTCCTGGGAAGGCTAGGAGAACACAACTCAAGCCCTCGGCCCTAAGTGTCCTCAGCACTATGCTGATCTCACCTGCCGCGCCCACTCCTATTCTTGACCCCGACAGCTCCTCTCCTCTCCCCTGGGAGAGCAGCTTCCCACCCTCTGTCCATACTGGGTGTGTGATATTGGGATATAGTAAGAAATATATATTTGGTAGTTATCTCCAGTTCCTGGCACAGAGCTCCGAAAACTTATCTTGTCATTTCCTGAGTGACAGGGGTGAGAGGAGCATGTATTGTCATAATATTTGGCCTTGGTCCCCAGTTTCTAATTAAGAGCTTCTAAGACCCTTGGGAGCTCCAGAGTGATGAGTGTCTTTTGTATGCTCATAAGATGACTGGTGATGGGGATCCCTAGATAGCCTTAGGATGGGGGCCGGGCACCAGAAAGACCAAGGCATGAGTGGAACTTGCAGCCCCACCCCCTGTCCTCCAGGAAGAGGAGAGGGACTGGAGATCAAGTTACTCACCGTTGGCCAGTGATTTAAGCAATTGTGCTTACCCTAGGAAACCTCCACTAAAACCCCTAAACGATGGGGTTCAGAGAGCTCCCTGGTGGGTGAACAGGTCAAGGTGATGGGAAGGTAACGAGCTCCACGCCCCTTCTTCCATACCTTGCCTTGTGCACCTCTTCCATTTGGCTGTTTCTGAGTTGTATCTTTTATAACAAACCAGCCATAGTAAGTAAAGCATTTTCCTGAGTCCTGGGGGTCATGGAAACCTGTGATTTATAGTCGGTCGTGACTGGTGTCTAAAGTGGGGGCAGTCTTGTGGGACTGAGCCCTTCACTTGTGGAATCAGATGCTAAACCCAGGTAGTTAGCGTCAAGATTGAATTAAATTATAGGACACCCTGTTGATGTCCAGAGATCTGGAGAACTGGTTGTTGGTTTAACACCTTTGGTGTTAGAAGTGTTGTGAATAAGATAACTGAGAGGTGACTTCCTGGATCTGATTTCTTGCCTCTTTGGTGCGGGGCACCTGCCTCGTCCTTCCACCCCGTGGTGACTGACCTCAATCTCGGGCCTTTCTGACGGGTGAGATCCACCAACTTTGCTGCCAGGAATTTGACATGACAATAGCTGACTCCCAACAGAAGAAACATCCTTGTCATGGCAACATGCCTACCACCCAAACCTGGCCTTGCCCTGATGGGTCTAAAATTTCAACATGAGTCACCTTCCCACTGAACATCAGCTACAGCGTTTAGCGAATGTGTCACATTAGCCAGCTGCAGGACATGCTTGTGTCCATTTAATACACAAACGCACATAAATATTTACTTCTGAAGAGGACTCTGTCCTATTATCTTTGGTACAGAAACACAAACATTTCCACGGGTAATTATTAGTATACTTCTAACAGAAGTTGGACTAGAAGTCAAAGCTCTGAAATCCTACTCCCAGCTCTAACTCGTAGAGGAGGTGGGCAAGCTCCTTTCTAATACCTCCACATATTCACCTGCATATGTGTGGCCAGCCCTCCCCTGCCTACCTCAGTGGACCATCAGAGCCATCAACAAGAACCGGGATGTGAACGCGCTTGTAAAGAGTTGCACAATGTGCCATGGAACTGTCTAAGCTCCACCCCATCTGTGCAAAAAAGAAAGGTCTCTCTCCCCCCCTATATGATGATACTGAAATGTGGGAATAAAGAGGGGACCACCCTGTGCTATAAATGGTTCGCGGTCTAGACCAGTGCTGCCCGACAGAAATACCACGTGAGCCACGTACGTAATTTTACATTTGCTACGGGCCACATATATTTTATCAAAACCAGTATATCCAAATGATCATAATTTCAACATGCAATTAACAACAATTACTAGTAGAACATTTGCACTCACTTTTTTGAGCTAAGTCTTTGAAATCTGGTGTGTATTTTACATTCCAACCACACTCCATTTGGACTAGCCATGCATCACGTGCCCAGTAGCCACACATGGCTAGTGGCTACCACGCTGGACGGTGCAGAGTTTAGACGTGGCACGCAGCTCCACACAGTGATGGTGCCTATGAGCCCTTGTTCAGTGCCCAGCACAGTGCCCTGCAGTGAGCCAATGCCCAGTCAATACGTGTGGGATGTGTAAGTGTCTGGATGTAGCCTGCACTGTGGAACATCTTTGGGATGTGGAGGAGTAAAGAACTGTAAAAAGCGTTAGGTCTGTGTTGACCTTTTCCAGTTCTCAAAGCACCGAAGTCTTGACTCGCAGGCTGCCAAAAGGCGAGCTGCTGGTCACGATGAAATCCTAGGCTCAGAGTCTACGGGTGGAGTGACCATTCCTCCCCAAACCGTCTTTAGCCTACCTCACTGAGGACTTGTCCCTGCCTCTACAGTGGCTGCTGTTACAGGCCCGGGGAGACTGCTGAAAACAGATGAGCACTTGTCCCTGGGTCCCCTACAACTGCGAAATCATTTGCATACTGTTCAGCGAATTTGCATAAAATTGGAGCCAAGAGATCTTGGCTGGGTTTCCAGGCCCCACTCTTGCTCCGAGCTGCTATGGCCACCGCTATTTATCACCATTCACGAGGGTGGTGGAGCAAGACAGACCCCCCAATTAGAATCAGCATAAAAATGGAATCCCTTCCCCACACCGACATGAAAACCAGAATCCTCGGGGGCAGACTCAGATGTAATCTGGCGGCCGCATCCTTTGTTATGACAAGAGTTTATTTTATATGACTCTGACCTGTGACATGAAAACACAGCTTCGGTTGGGCTGTAATGATCCATGACGGCACACACACCTGAACGCCTCGGAGCTCGATGCCAGCCTGGGGGCCACCCGGGAAACCAACTCACCACCCTTCATTCCAGAAAGCCACAGGCCTCCATCCCCAACGCAATGCTGACCCTAAAGGACCCCTTCTCCCTCTGGCCAGGGGTGGCGAGGGGTGAACTCAAGGCGAGGTGTGGCCGCCTCTAGGTGCACACACCTCTCTCTTCCTTCGGGACAGAGGGGCCCCATCTACAGGCAAGTGCACACGGTAAATGACACAAAAGAGAAGGTGAGTGTGACAGAAAAACACAACATGATACCCGTTTGCATTTAGTTATTTTATCTCAGCTGCCTATCTCTTTCTAGGACTACTTCCCAGAGAAATTCCATTTTCATTACAAAACTGGCCTCTTATGCCAGGGTAAAGACTGCGGTGCTGTTATTACGGCCACTGTTTTTCCTACAGCGGTCATCTCAGATGGTACATCCACGGGAGATAAATGGTTTCCTAAACAGGCTTTTCTGCATCCTGCTGCTGGTCGCGTTTGCCCGGGTCACCACGTCTGGGGCCTGGATCGAAGCAGCTTCCCGGAGACTCCGGAAGAGGACAGGAGACAGAGGACTGTGATTAAGAGCACCGAGTACTCCTCGGACACCTGAGTTCGAATCCCAGCTCAGCCACCGAGGCAGCTGTAACCAGTTACCTCCCCAAGCCTCACCTGCAAGAGAGTAAACCCATGCCGACCTCCCCAGACGGCCGTAAAGAGTAAATGCATTAATGTAGACAAAAATGTTTAGAAAGCGTCTGGTCCAGGGCGCACACCTATGAACATCTGCTTCACCATGAGGGGAGACCCACAGTGCCCGGCGTATGCTGCCAGCACTTGCAGCATCCACAGGCCAGGGACACCCTGGCTGTACTCATGCAGAAGTACACCAAAATGACTGTCCATGCAGTCACTCAGTCAGTCGACATTTACTGGGCACCTACTATGTGCCTGCCCTGCGCTAAGCACTGAGGATCCAGTCATGGTCCAGTTGCACCACATCCCTCAACTCCTGTGAACAACCTTGCTGTTTCTACCTTTGAAATGCCCTTCCAGGCCATGCCATCCCAGTGGGGCAGGTGCCCAGGTGCAGCTGCTCAACCCACCCCAAGACAGGCACCTGCCCCGTCTGGCCTCCGGCTGTCCTCTCTGCCACCAACAAAAACCACGACCCAGCTGAACAGCTTCACTGCAGGAAAGGGCAAATCCAAGTTCCTTGAGGCGATGTACAGGGCCCTCGGGAGTCAGCCCCCAGCTTCACCTCCTTCCACTCCACCCCGTGTCCCCCACGTTCTGGTCACGCTGACCTTTGTACCATTCGTGTCAGAACCTTCTATTACGCTGTTTATTTACACACAGTACCCTTTCCCACTCTCCACGGGGCACGCTCCTGCTTACCCATCTAGACCCAGGCGAAATGGCACCTCCTCTGGGAAGCCACCCTTCACTTCCTTGGGAAGAACTCACTGGATTGTAATATTTCTGTTTGTGTATCTGTTTCCCCAGGAGACTGCCCTCTGCAAGGCCAGAGAACACATCCAGAAACCCTGCAGGCACAGAGATTGCTGGAGGAAGACATGAGCACATTTCACTGTACAAAGGTTTCAGATTGGAGCCACGAGGCAGATGTTCAGAGTTAAGGCGGCGAAGGCAGCTCCTACGCGTCCTGCAGCTGGACTGGCCGCTATTCTAACTATGCCAACAATGCAGCCCTGCACCGGGAGGATAATCGAGATGCAGCAATACAGCAAAAACTCCCCCAGAAACAACCACCTCCACAGCCACCGAGTCACGTTCCTGTGAATTCTCTACTCAGAAAGAAAGTGAGGTGGGAGAAGAGACAGAACCGGTAAGCAGGTGCCATTCAAAGTCCCAGCCTCTGCCTGTTTTGTTTTTTTTACACGATGATTGCTTTGCTTCCCCTCTTTCGCCATGTTCTGGAATGAATCATTTCACATAAGTGGATTTTTCAGATGACTGAAGCTGAAACTTTTTAAAAATTTTAAGCATTTGGAATGGAGATATTTCTGAAACAATTACCCTCCCTCCCTGAACTCTTCAACTCTTCCTATGGAAAGTCACCCGCTCTTGATGACTCAGCAGCATCTTCAGGACTAAGGAAGACGGTCCCCGTGCCACAAGGCAGGGATGACCTCAAGGGCTGGGGACCCCTCCGTTACTGTCCGCCCCACACAGAGGAGCCTCCGACAGCTGAGTGTCTTAGTTCCTGACCCAGCTGTAATAGCAGTTTTCTCCTCTCCCTTACCGTCAGACTCTTCCAATAACTTTTCTAATAATTCGCAGGCCTCTCCTGCCCACTCAGTACTAGTTTACTGTATCAAGTGTTTCCACTGACTGGAAAAAACATGATAACCAATCTTGTGAGAAACTGTATTCGTTTTTTTTAACAAATGGGGTGGAAAATTATTCAGCCTTAAAAGAAATGAAATTCTGACACATGGTACAACATGGATGAACCTTGAGGACATCACGCTCGGTGAAATAAGCCAGACATAAAAGGGCAAACCCTAGATGATTCCCCTAATATGAGGCGCGTAGAGCAGTCAAATTCAGAAAGACAGAACGCAGAATAGTGGTTACCAGGCGCTGAGGGGAGGAGAGGATGGGGGTTACTGTTCACTGGGTACATACAGAGTTTCAGTTTTGGGTGATGAAGAAATTTTGGAGATGGATGGTGGTGATGATTGCACAACTATGTGAATGTGCTAAACGCCACTAAACTGTGTCCTTAAAAATGGTCAACAGGGTAAACTTTATGTTAGGTGTGTTTACTGCTATATATGTAATCTTTTTAAAAAGCAAACCTGTCACAACGATGCACAGACTCTTATGAGTAACGGGTGTGACCTTTCGAGTGTGAACTTCTGCGACATCGTTCTGCAGAGCCGGGGTTGAAATTACTTCCTAGTCCCATCAAAACTGCTAAACAGAGATCTCGAAGGTGTTCGTGGGCTTTGTGGCCATAAAGGCCTTTTCTGCACAAATTATAACACAGGTGACACTCAGGTGCTCTTCACTCCCACGTGAATGTTATAAATAATCTCAGGGAGAACCGGGGCCAAGGAGGGGTGGAGCTTTCTCCTCTGCCCTGGAAACCACCGAGTCTACCCTGGGCACCGAATCCCGGGCCTGGAATCCACGCCTCCCCTCCTGTGCTGGGATCAGTCCCTATAAGCAAGAGGTCACATCTAAAGCCCTTAGAGAACAAAATCCTAATTATCTGAAGTCATTAGGATTTTAAGGATTTCTAAAAAATACATAAAGCAGCCTTTTAAATATTATACTGTTGAGTTATAGAGTATAAATTAGACATTTCAGATTATATTGGACCAACATTTTTAAAGCAGTCTGGTCCATAAAAGAGAGAGGAAATAGCTGGGGGCATGTTCAGTTCCACTAACGCAGGCCCGGGGTTTGGGGAACCTGGTGTTGAACTCTGTCTCGCTTAATGAAAGGTTACTATTGTCCCTCTGCCTGAATAATAATTTCCCTTCCTTTTTCGCTTCCTTACGAAATACCATGAAGTTCTATTCTAAAAGTTATAACATGTTGTGCCTGGGAGAGAGGTTTAATTTAATTTTTTATTTATACAGGCTTTATTAAACAAAGCCCTTAAAATAGTTCTTTCTCTTCTGAATCTGAGTTCCTTATGTAGCACACGAACTTCAAATTAGTTAAATATTCAATCTATACCTGGGCAATAACACAGAGATTCGTGAATGCATGAGAAAGCGGGAAAGAAAGAGAGAAGTTTCACAAGGAGCCCAGCAAGACTTTCCTATCTTGTCAGAAGTTCAAGTTTAAGTTTCTTTAAGAAAGTAGTTTCCTGGCCCGTGGTGCAACTCCCTGAGCCCTGCGAATCAACACAGCAGCATCCTGTGGAAATGTTATTATGGAAACACTGCGCTGTTCTAAGCCAAACGTATCCAAATTAAACCGAGGGGATGGAAATAACTCTCCCCTGGTACACCCGGGTTACTGAAGGTGGGTTTGTTTATGAGTAGAATAAAATTTACAGCTAGATATAAAAACAGATACATCATCATCCTGTAAACTTGGGGAACATGTCATTCCACTTCTGGACTCTGGAAAACACACGGAGGTCATGCCTAAAATAAGAACGGCCCAGGGCTGGGGATCACACCCCAGGTGAAACCGCAGACCTTCCCACCTTCTGATTAAGGCAGGAGGCTTCTCACAATTGGACAGTGAGGTCATTTCTCCTGAAACGGAGCGCACTGTGGGCCTGTTGTTCCAACACACACGCGCGTGTACACACACGCACACACCCACCCACGCACACGACGGCCGGCCACGGAGGAGCTTCTGAATCAGGTGTCTGGTCTTGGTATGAAGCAGTTTTTACTACTTATTTTTCAAAGGCTATTTATGCCGACGACTGGAGCCAAAGAGGAGAGAGACAGAAACAAAGTGTTTCTCTCCTTTTAAAGGATGAAAACTTTTAAAAACCCACGTCCTACTTACCAAAAGAAAGACAGCCTACTGGCTTCCTAAAGAGACACAAGAGAAACCCCAGAGTTACTCGCCTCAAGTGGTTATAGTTGAGAGGTTTCTGTTTTAAAGTTTTTTAAATGTCTTTAAGTTGCAGAGGACATCAGTTACTGCTCGGGTTGCCGAAAACCTTACGAGGCCAAGTTTACTTGACTTTGCAGAACCTCTGTTTCCTCAACTATATTCCACTTCCTACCCTCAGGAGAGGTTATCAGGGTTAACTAATCTCCTGTCCATAAAAGCGTTACACCCAGAGTCTGGCACATATTGGGGTTCAAACATGCTCGTTTCCTTCCTTTCTCCTGACTTTCAGTGACTGTGGCCAATGACCAGTGTCATGATAAATGAAAATGGGGAACATGACAGGATCGGTAGGGAGCAGGGAAAAGTGCTCCAAACATTTTAGCCAAAAATACTGGCAGTCTTTCCTTCCATAGTGTGCACGGAAACCCGTTTTAAACTGATGTGCAGGCTGCATTGTACCAATCACATATATTAGTTTTAAGGTAGAAAACTCTGTTTTCAGCTGTTCGTTTTAAAAAGCCGTTCAACCACCTCTGTGTAAATTGCAAATAGGAGCAGAAGAACTTCCAAGGCTAACTTAAGCCTGGGGGGAGCCGGGGAGGGGGGTTGAGGGGATCGATGGGGAAAAAGAAGACATCTATAATACTTTCAACAAAAAAGATAAACTTAAAAAAACCAAAAAGACTAACTTAAGAAGGTAAGACTGCCCCATCAGTACTCCTGTATCAATTTGTCCTGTTTTTGTTACATTTTAGTCCTTAGAGCATATTGAGAATTATTTGCCTGTACAATGTTGGGTTCATGAATGGTAATAGATGGCCCCTGGATGTCATGTTTTCTGTTATAGCTCCAAGCACTGTGATAAATATTTGAATGACTGAGAAGTTGAACTCACATAGCCACATGCTCTTTAACCACCAGAAGCCCTGCTGATGAAGGCTCCCCCTTTTCTAAATTCAGTAAGCACTTCACTAGGCAAATGTATGTCTGTTACCTAAAGAGAGGAGCCCAATTTTAAAAGTCAATACAAACGTGACTTGCTAGTTAGACACCAACCATCAAAAATGATATAATTCCACCTGTCCCTGTGAAAGGGGCTGTTCTCCAGAACTCTCACCCGGAGTTTCGGGGAATGCTCACATCCATCACGCTGCTGTCCCCTAAGGAGGCGTCGCAGGGTCAAGTCCACGGCCCAGCTCACACGCACACCCAGGGCGTCTTGAGAGAATGTGTGGGAATGAAACGACAGGCAGGTGGGTGTCCCTCTGCGGTACACTTATAAGACACACTTCAAAAGCTAAACCAAAGGAGGAACGTCAACCTGAAAGGAAGGCTAGATTTAAATTTTCTGAAACATTCTAGATAGAAAGCAGGAGAGGATAGATATTTTTAAATTAGAGATACCTGATTCAGTTTCTACGGAGGAATCTGGCGTCCTTATGAAAACATATCCGGACAAGCAGCTCAGTGTAATGAAATAGCTGCGGACTCCGGTCTGGGAATGAAGACCAGCTCTTCTCGACTTACTGGCTCTCACGGAACTTGGTTGGGTAAAGTTTTCTCTTCCCGCGGAAATAAACAAATAACAATACGGGTGTGGGGAGAGAAAAGGCAGAGGCCAGCGGGAACACAATACCCGCCTTGCCTACGGTTTGTCCTGAGGCTCAAACGGGCCAGGAGGTGCGAAATGCCTTTGGAAACTTTAAAATCCTCCATGAGGGCAGGAAAACACTGTTGTCAATTTTTCACCTGGAGGAGAACTCTATGGAAACTGCTTTTCCTAACAGAATTTGTTCTTCACTTACACTCTCCTAACTGTCGATGAAGATGTATTGCAACGTGAATTCTAACAAAATAAAGTTTTCAACCGGGCAGTGTTAAGAGAATGGGAAATAAGGGAAGCAAAGGCTCATGTATAACCACAACAACGACCATACTCTTTTCACAAGGGCTGTAGAGAAAGACTACTGGAGTTGAAGATGAGATGAGCCATGTTTCGAAGCCTTCAGTCGATCACTACATCTTCCCCCAAATCTCTCCACTCCGGTCCTAATCGTTGCCCAAAGCTATGGATTTCTTGCTGTCTCCACTCCATTCCTCTGGGTCAGGCACACAGTCCTACTGAGCTGTCACTGATTTCTCGCCAGTCTCATTAACTGGATGACGTGGAGCCAGAATGACCTTTCTGGAGCGAAGGCCTCCACGCCGGTACATCTCCAGCATCATCTCCGTGACCTGGCGTCCCCGCTAAGAACAGGCCGGCCCCGCAATTCCTGCAGCTCGCCCCGTCCATGCTCTCTTGCCTCTGGTATTTGTTCTCGGTGTTCTGCCTGCTGGCCACACTCTGGGCCTCCTTCCCGCTCCTCCGGGGTAATTTCAGCTCATCCTTCAGGCTCCAGCCCCCTTTCCTGGGAAGACTTCCTTGAGTGTAATAAATACCCTTACTGGGACTGCATTTCCTCCCTCCCAGCTCTACCCTTGCTTGATTGTATCTGCTGTTTAATGATCCTCGCCCCCCAGACTACGAACCACATCTAACCGGTTCCCACTTCCCACTTTCCCACTTTCCCAGGGTGTGGCCTACAGCACTCGCTCAATTAAAAAAAAAAAATGTGGGATAAATGAATAACTGACCTCCTGTTCCGTCTGCTTTGACCGTATCACCCAGCCCCCAAAACCAATTATTCCCAAGAAAACAGAGATGCAAATGGGTCCTTAATAGGAAGAAACAGGACATCGTTTTTAGCTCCGTGCCCAGCCACGCAGGTAGAGAAGTTTGTAGGCCAAGTCAAGCATCTCAACTCCTATTAAATTTCCCCAAAGTCTCCACATTTTCAAACCACTAATTTACTCATTGGTCATGCCCTTTCGCTATTCCTTCCACAAGGTATTTTCAAATTCCATTTGACATGCACTTTCATCAGTTAATTTTTAATTGCGCTAAATATTAAATGCTCACATTCACCAGACAAGGCGTGTTCGGCTACCGATCTGCAGTGACAGCCTGCGCTATTCTCACACACAGGCCAAGCATGAAATAGAAAACTAATAACCCCTTAAGTGTACTCTCAAAGTATCATTTATGGGAAAGAAAACTACATTCAAAGGAAACTTGTGCAATGGCTGTCATTTTTTTCCTCCCCGAGCCGCAAGCTGTTACAAAGCAGGGAAGCTCATTTTCTCACGGATACAGACGAGCTCAAGAATCCCACTGTCACTGGATGCATTCATTAAGAAGGAATCTGGCAGCAACACAGGGGATAGATACTTTGGAAAACAGGCCAATTATCTGGGTGTCCTTTATAATTTGAAGTTTCTGAATTCACTCCTAGATAAGCCACTTGAAGACGGCCTGGCAGTGGAAGCATGCCGCGCAGATGGTCACCGAAGGAAGGGTGGATGGGGGAGAAGAGAAAATCTGCTTGCGGTTTCATTCATGGGGACAAATCTGTAAGCTGACACATCCCTCTTTTTAAAAAGTCCCTAGAGCGGTACGGTCAAGCTTCATTACAAGTAAACAAATCATACCATCTTTCTCAAACAGATGACAAATGGTGAGTAATAATGCTGTGAGTCTGCTCCGTGCCAGGGAATGGGGACTCTCAAAATACAAATTCCACCAGTTGGTAAAACCAAGAGAGGCGGGATGCTCGCATCAAAGAGAACAGAAAACGTGGCCCAAAGCTGTCTGGCCAGTGGTTTTCCCCATGACACCCCTGGTGGTCTTCTTGTGGGTCAATGTCTGGGGAAATGAAATCTTATCTTCGGTTCTCTTACCTCTGGGAACACTGAGCTGTGCTGACTTCCACCTTCAATTGGCTGCTTGTTTTCATGGGAACTGGAGGACCATTTACCCCCACGACTCCCGTGCTGTAGGTCTTTTATATTTGAGCTACGACGCAGACCAGAGGGAAAGCCCGCCTTGTCCCTACTGGGAGGACCTTGGGAAAGTCTTGACGTCCTTTAGTAATAAGGTGATGAATAATCTCAGACATCAAGACTTTCACCGTCTGGACGGGACGTGAGATATGAAACATGAGGACTGAGAACACCTGTGCACATGTATGTAGAATGTATGTCTATATTCTTTGTGTAAACAAGACACAAACATGACGATCAATGGGCTAGTGTCTAACGTCTAATATAAAGCAAAATCTAGACGATTTCTCTTCAGGCATAAATGACATACTTTTTCAATTCACTGATGATGGATGAATTCAAAAGAGTTAATAGGTATTTTTCTTTTTTCATTTCTATTAAATATTAACAGATCTGTGGGATGGGACATTTGACACACACACACACTATAATAAGGGGAGTGGAAAAATGTCAGTTGGATTAGGATGAGTTAAGTCCCCCAAATGCCTCTAACATAATCGTTTTATTAATTCATTAATTCAGTAAACAATCAATGTGTGCACCGCTACCCTATTATGCTAGGTGCCAAGACAAATTTAAGAGGAGAAATATTTTATCAAGTGAGGAAGCCCCAGCGAAGGAGAACACCTTGACTGTATAAGCCGCCCACGAGTGGAGGATTCTACTAGGCCAGCAGAGCAACACTGATTTCACTCAAGTTGAATTACTTTGTAAGTAGGCAAACTGATAGTGAGAAGCCAGCTTTTGAACAGTAGGACTCCAAATGAGTAACTGTAACCCAATCCCTAGAAGTCTACAGAAAACTTTTGGGGAAAGGCAGTGTGGGAACAGCAGTAATAAAAGAAAGGAGGATCAGCAGCGGCTGCTAGGACCACTTTGGGACTTGAAAGAGAAAATGGGAAATCTACATAGCTTTGGGGGAAAAGGCATATTGGATACCAGCCCCAACTTCTCTCTTGAGCTCCAGGAAACAGTAACTCTTCTTACTTTTCCCTTCTCTCTTAAGAACAGTATCATGTTTTGAACCAGCTGGGTTTTGAACTTGAGTCCTTTGCTTCCTCCCACCCCTCATTCCTACGTCCCATCTGTTGTCAGTCCTTTGGTTTGACTGGACCATCCCCCAGGTCGGTCCCATCTTTTCCATTCCTCACTCCACCACCATGCTTCAAACTTGCTACCTGGTCTCCCGCTGTCCAGCATTGGTCATTGTCGCTCTTCTGCAAACCCACAGATGCCTCGGAACCCTTTCAATATCCTTTTAATTGGCTACCAAGTTAAAAACAAACCTCTCGACTTAGGACCCGGTCTTATCTCACAAGAGAGATCTCTATGCCCCCATCGGGTCCATCTCCTTGCAGTTCCCCAAACGTGCCTCATACCTTCCCGCCTGCTTGGACTCCTCTGGCCCAGTTACTTCAAATGCCCCGTCCCCATATCTCCCACGCATCATCTCCGGCTTGAAACCCTTCCAGACCCCCTTCCACCGGGACCTGATCTCTCCATCCACTAAAGAGTGAAAACTGCCCAGCAATTCACATATGGACTTTTCGTGGTCTCACTACTGGATCCTTGAAGTAGTTCCTTGAAGGCAAATGTCATCTTACACATTTTTTTACTCAATTAAAACACCTGGCATAGAGCTTTGTATGTAATAGACTCTCAATAAGCAGTTTTCACTCAGAAAAAAAAAAGTTAGTCTGCATGTTATCTCAAATAATAATAAGATCTGTACAACCCTTTCCATTCCCATCACTGCCCTGGTGACTAGGAACTTGCGGTTAAGTTTCGCTCATTTTCTTCAAATCATTTTCTTCTTACACTGTCACGTTAATATTAATAAGTGGCTCTACCTCATTGTACTTATAATTTTGTTATGAAATGGCTCAAAACCACCTCTAAATTTTCAGTGTCAGAGAGAAAGAGAAGACAGAGAAAGGCAGAAAGAGAGAGAGAGAGGGAGGCTGGCTGGCTGGAATTCATCATGGAAATGGCTAGGAGACAGTCTTGAAATTTTAGACTCGGAAGTGCCAACTGGCATCCTTTATGAACTTGCTTCTTTCCCCAAAGAGATAAAAAAATCAATATCTAAAGCTGATGATATAATTTGTAATTAATTTTATTCCTACCCTAATTGTAAGAAGGTAATATATGTCCCCAGTAGGCACTGAACGAATGGCAGTAAGCATTTGTCCCATTTTCTCTCAGAACATTCTAATGCAGTGGAGTGGAATGCTTGGCTGCAATTCAATTTCAGAGTTAATACATAGAAATAACATTCATCACGTTGTAAAGCAGAAGAAATCTTAGTATCGCTTAAGAAGAGTTGGAAAAAGTCAAGAAAAGTCAACCGGCAACATTGATGCTCCAAATGTTAACTCGCCATTTCCTTTCAAAGCTTAAGAAAGACGCTTAAAAACTGAGAACTATAGATCCCTGGCCGGGTAGCTCAACTGGTTAGAGCCTTGTCCCAAAACGCCAAGGCTGCGGGTCGATCCCCAGTCAGGGCACATGCAAGAACCAACCAATGACGCACAAACAAGTGGAACAACACATTGATGTTTCTCTCTCCCTCTCCCTTCCTCTCTCTCTCTTCAAAATCAATTTTTTAAAAAAATAGAGGAATATAGTCCTTGGAACTGTCAATGGTAAAATCTTTCCTGAAAATCGGAAGCGTCACTTGACGCAGTGGGGCCTGGGTGGTTTTCAGGGACAGAGTCAAGAGGAGACTTAAGTCCGTCATAAGCTTCTGAGTCGTTATGGTGAAGCCCCGGGCAGCTGGTGAGCTGATGACTAACTAGAAACGAAATATGGCTCTAGTCCTGAAATTCTGAAGGCAAAAAAAAACCAGGAGAAGCATGGAAATAGCAATTTTCCAAACACAGCGTTTCCCGGTGAAGCGTGGCCTCGGTGCGCAGCATGTCGAGAGGCAGGTCGACAGTGGACCCTCGGGGAGAATCCACCAGTGGCTCAAGCCAGCCACCCAGGCAGCTCGCAGCACGTTGCTACAAATGGCCACCCCGGCATCGCAGGGACAGTCCCTTTCGCACACTCTCAAGAGGGTGTTTGGGGAAGTGTCTTTAGGGTAAGGGCCTTTAGTTTGAGTTTAGTAAGTCAGCCCTCACGCTAAGCTCCCGCGGCTGAGACCAGAGCAGGGAAAGCTTCCGCGGCAGATGCTCCCTTTTCCCTGCAGAGCGCTGGAATGCATGGTCCCTGGGGGGAAGCGCGGCCTCTGTGGGCAGAAATGGTCCTTGCCTTGCTGCCTCTAGTAAGACTGGACTGGAGGTTCATTCGAGCTCGGGTCAGACCCCTTTCCTGCTGCCTCTTTCGGCTACCCACACATAATGCTATTTCTTCAGCCGAAGCCTACCCCTCGTGTGCTGGAGTGTAACCGAGAACCACACCCAGGGTCCTCTCTGGGGTGGGGCCAGGGGCAGGTAGAGGGCCGTGGGGGATGCGGTGGGGTCCCTATGAGAAAGCCCAAATGGCGCTGGGAGAGAGAAATAGCCGCTCAATCATCATTCTCCCTGAAGGGCAGGCTTTCTCTTCTGTCTGGCAAATAAAGAGGGGAGAAATAATGTTAGCACTACAAAACGGAGCGTAGATCAGAACGAGAGGCCGTCCACAAAAACACTTTAAAAACGCAAACGGCTTTGTTGTAATTTCAAAACTTTTACAACCTCCATTTAAAGAGAGAGGACCACGGGGCCAAGAAGCAAGACGGCGAACACCTGCTCTCTGGGAGCCTGTTACGGTGGGCCAGGAATTCCTGCAAAGAGCGATTTGGAAGGGGAGCCTCTTGATCAACCGAACAGCACTATAACCTAAAACCAAAATAAAACAAACCCTTTTTTTCTTTTCCCTTCTCCCAAAGGAAGAACCCCTGTTCTGGTTCAAAGTCGACTTGCACTTTCCTGCATGCAAGAACGATTTAAGGAAGACGGTCCTCCAAAGGAAGCTATTCTAGCCACCCTAATCAGAGCCTTGATTACCTTTTACTTGAAAGAACTAATGAAATCCTTTAAGAACGACAGACTGGTGCTTATGAAGTCCTCTTAATGTGTAGAAAGAGCGCTTAATGGGTAAATATTTAACAAGGGAACTCCCCCTACTTTTCAGTTCTCTTAAGCCTATGTCTGTGTTACACAGAATTTCAAAATGTATCTACGTTTCTCCTCCCATTTACATCAGGCCTAATGCACATATGAACAGCCACATGATTAGAAATAACTTTCTTAGACAAAGATCGATGTGTATCCAAAAGAACACATACTTTGCTTTCTTCCTTTGCCTCTAAACTCTAGGATCATGCCCATCGGCTGGCTGCAGGGTAACTATTAGTTTACTGAGCCGCCTAGCACGAGCCTGTGAGGTCACCCGGGACGGGGTAAGGCTTCCCTTCCTGCGCCCCCTTGCTAACCCAGGGCACGCAGAAGACTCGCAATCGTGTCTGAATAACTGTCTCAGTCCCTGGCTGATTTTCATGGTCAATTCCATTTAGATGTCAAACACTAATTTTGTTTGAATTCAACCAAGAGGAATGAAAGAGAAGCTTCAGAGTGAAATAAATTCACTGAGTGGTCTCTGTATGGGGCCGGGGGAAAGAGCGACCAGCTTTCGAGGTTACTGCTATACCTGAATAAGGTGATATTAGATTACCTTAAAAAGGTTTAACAGAACCTTTGAACCTCAAATACAATATATCTCTGGGGGAAAAACCTTTCTACCTGCGCACTACCCTATACTCCACAAAGACAGTGTTGTTTTCCTAGGGCGAAGGCACCGCTGCTGAGACCCTGCCTGGCCGGGCTACTGCGAAGACGTGAAGAGGGGCCGCCGAAGCGGGTGCGGGGTGTCCGCGTGGGAGAGGCCACTATGAATGGGGCACCCACACCCCTGCTTTGTGAGCGGTTTATCATTCCTCCAAAAAGCTGACGACGCCTGGGAGTAGAGATAAGGGAAAATATATGAGAGTTTGGCTTAAAAAAAAATGAAAAAAAATCTGTGGCTTTCTGTTTCCTGGTGTGCCGTGTGGCCTAGTGACATTTAAGCAATCAGAAATGTACCAGTTCGATCAAGGATTGCTGAAAAGATCAATGAGCTCTCGCTAGAAAGCGCAGCGAAAGGTAGCAGGAGGCGTAAAAGAGAGCCACGTTTTCAAGGGACGCGAAAGAGCGACCAAGGCCTTAACACAGAAAAGAGAACTGAGCGCACTGTGAAATTTTACAAAGGTCCAGAAATATAATTACTCAACAGCACATGACTGCAAACTCTAGGAGCAATAATGCGCTTATTTTTTTTCCCTACAAAATGAATTATTGAAAGGGGTCACGTGGCTCTTAGCAGGCAGAAAGATGCACTTTCCCAAGGAAAGTTCATCGTTAAATATATCATTTAAGGCTGGATCATCTTCAGGCTATTTTTAATCTTATCATTTTGCTGCCAAAATTGGCCATTAGCCGGCCGATACTCAGCCGCTGGAAAAAGGATGCTTTTTCATGTATTTTGTACACAGGCATGAGAATGGTATTGCTTTCCAGTTAATCAAATGTTTTGGTAGACATGGACTAGATACAGAAAAGAGAAACTGCTTGTCGACCAACTAATAAAAAGGAAGCTACCTCTACTGGATGTGGAGAAGTAAGTTTCTGTCTTCCTTAACCACAGAGACCAAAAGACGAAAAAAAAAAAAAGGCGGGCCACCATCTCATCAACAGAATGAAGGCAGGCTCCTGGTAAGCCATCTCATTAGCCCACATCTCGCTCTCTTCTAAGACATGAAACTAAATATCACATTTCTCAGTCTGGAGGGTGCTGTCAGTTTTCACTCACCATCAACCTGCCCGTATCTCAGCCCTTTGCTTGCAAGAGCCCCTTCATCTGGAAGCAGTGTCGGGGCCAGTAAACCCATCTACAGAATTTCAACCGTGTTACGAGGGGATAAAATAATAACTAACGCAGCTATTAAAGGAGCTAAATCTCCGGCCTTTCGTCGGAGCAGGAAAGCTATCTTGTTTTAACGGACGATGCCAATACAAACTCTATAGCTACCATGAAAAACATTCCGGAGAAGACTGAGCTTATCATAATTCATCTCCCGTCTCTTTCATTCCAACCTGTATCTTCCAAGGGTCCCATCAGTCGAGCGGACATCTGGGAGATACTCAGTATTCTAGGTAATACCATGGCCCTGTGAAAGGGACACATGAAGATCCATCCCAGATTGTCATTCTTTGTAAAAGATGTCCCCAGGAATGGTAGATGATGGTGGCCAAGCATCTCTAACTTCAACATGCGCACAAACACCCGTAGATCGTGTGGACCACAGATTCTGACTCCCCAGCTCCGGGTGGGACCTGAGCTTCTGAATCTCCGCGACGCCCCCCCCCCCCCCCCCCCCGCTGCTGGTCCACGAACCCCATTTCGCCCAGCAGGGTCTTAGACATTCCCTGGAACTTCTGCCATCTCTCTGCTCCCTCTGCAGTGCCTCTCTCTGGATGCCACACAAGGCCTTGTTCAGACTTAGGAATAAAGCCACACCCCACTCGGCACCCAATTTCTTCTTTAGTCTTTCTTTAATGTGTAGGATTCTGGGACCATCTCTCAACTGCCTCTCATCCCAAGGCCCTGCTTTCTCCAAGTTATGGAACGTGGAACGCAAACCGTTTCCTCGGCCACAAGAGGTTCTGACTTTGCAGCAGCAGCAGCAACAAAGAAAAGCAGTGATGTCAAGTCTAAAGCCCCCATCAGTATATATTCAGTAGGCAAGCTGATCCAGAGTCCTGGACCCAGTGCAAGTCACTGTCAAACGTCAAAAGAATGTGCTAGCTCTCTCCTGAAACTTTATTATTGTTATTAAGAGTACTTTTCACTGTAAGATGCAACATATCATTAGAGACGGAACCCTCAACAGATGCAAATTTGGAGGAAAATCTGTCTGTACGCCAGACGTCTAAAACAAGGATTTAGATTAAGAATGCACATTCGAAAGGACGGGTAAATCATTTCTGCCACTTTTATTCCGGCATGTCCACTTACGATTGCATCTGCTGATATAGACTTTTTTGCCAAATTCCTTTGTTTTCCTCTAGAGTCACCCATCTATATGTTGTTCCGAAAACTACACATTTTACCATCAGCCATCTGTGCTTCTCTCTGATTTATTTTTACTATAAGAGGTTTTGTCAAAAAAATGTTATCATGTTCTATGGTATGTCGTTGTGGTTTGGCATCATAAAATATAGCCTCTACATTTATTAACCTCAGATACCTGTTGACCACAAAGATGGGCTCTACAACAAAAACTCTATTTTATAAGGAGGAAAAGCAAGGCTTCACTTAAAAAGAGCACTCAACTGCATGAGATTACTACAACTCAACAACAAAGATCAAGGTTATGTCTTAATTTCGATCATAACCATATGTCTCTGTTTCCCATCTTTTTATTAAATAGCTTGACAGATGACAGTTACCACCTTGGCTTTCTTTCGACTAGAAAGAACATTTTTAGGTATTTTATTTTTCATAAAAAAATATGAAACAGAAAAGCTGTTTAATCAGTTTTACTTTGGCCTTAAAATGATCGTTTTTGGCGTCTGCAAGTCTCTACTTCTTTGGTTATAGTGGTTAAAAATAAAACCACCTACTTAACCAAACATTTAACAAAAATATTCTTCCCACCCTTTGGTGAATTCTTCCAGAATTACTAAAGATCTGATAATATAGGATCTCAAAAAACAATTTCCAAGGAGCATTTAGATTATAGAGATTTAAACAAGGGGAGGGGTGGTATCTTAGTCGATTTTCCTTTTAAACACTGAAAAGTGTCATCACTGTTTTGTCAACTTTGGTCAAGTGGGATCAGATGTTCATGTCAGCCAGATACTTTTTCTTGGCCTTTCCTCTTTTTGGCCCCTTAATATCAGCACACTTTGTAAACTGTAGTAAAATACATAACATGCTTCTTGAAATCAAATCCACTGGTAATCATTCCTAGGCATTTTGCTCCCGTTAGGTCCTATAAAACAATAACATTAGTAATTCTCCCTAGAGACTATAGAAGGAAGCACTGAATTGATTCCTTCTCCAAAGGTAATTCTTCAGATTAAAACAAAAAGTCCGAAAAAAAAATTCAGACAAGAACTATTCCTCTTTTACTTTTTCACCAGTTAGTAATTTTAGATGTAAGGTGTAGATCTCAATGCCAATGCTTCTCCTCCCCCAAAGAATCACACACACAAAAAGAACTTTATGGTCGCACGATGGAAGCTCTATCTGACACAGTACCGGGAAAAAAATAAAATAAAATCATCTCACAGGCGTTCTTTCAAACTACAGACATCGATCACTTCAACTAAAGTCACAGCTAGGAATCAGTTCTTCTCTGCTCCATGCAGGCACTGTAGACGCAAGTTTGCTCAGCAGAGGAACCGAGTGACGTGGGTTCTAGGTGGTGAAAACTAAGAGGCTAAAATTCCGTAAACTTTAAAATCATACACCAGGTATAGAAATAGAACACAAAGTGTGCAGCCAATGCAAATTCTGTCACCCACGAGACCAAGTAAAGCATCCACGGCTGAATGTTCTTCAAGTCACTCGGGCACGCCCACTGGGGATGAGGCACACCTGTAGGTTGGGGTCCCCGGGGGGCTTTTGGAAAGTCAGCTTTCCAGGGACAGGGGCTGCACTGGTTTTCCGCTTTGGGTAGATTTTACCAAGTGAGTCGGAAAAGGCTCGGTGCCTTGGTCCTCTGGTGCAGTCTGTTCTTCTAATTGGGTGGTTCTCAAATTTTAGTACAAAGAAGAAAACCCCCCGGGGGGGGGGGGGGAGTCTGTGTAGGATGCAGACTCCCAGGACTCAACCTGGGCTCTCCCATTTCAACAAGCGACTCAGGCCCAGGTAACTGTGGCGCTGGGGATTCTTGGGACTCCCAGTTTGAGGAACCCTGGAGGGATCCCATTTATCAACCAAGATCTTACTGGATAGGAAATGCCGGGTCTTTGAACCTCAACAGCTGGCAGGCAAGGAAAACGCTTTTGGGTAGGAGGGAACGATCACAGTGGGGTAGGCGGGGCGCGTTTCGTACAAGGGAAGGGAGGGTGGGAAGCAACACACCTGGTTTTACTTCACTGGCTCGGGGGCCAGCCCGTAGCCCGGGAGCCCACCCACACTCCAGCCCCCGCGTCTCGCCCCGGGCCTGCCATCCCGGACTCCCATCCAAGCAGACGTGCACCTACCCAGCCTCCGTTATCCTGGATCCAGGTGTGCAGGTGCCGGTTCAGGTACTCCGTCATCCACAGGGCGATGTTGTCCACCAGGGGCGACATCTCCCGGTTGACGCTCTCCACACACATGACCCCACCGAACTCAAAGAAGGCCACAATCCTCCCCCAGTTCACCCCGTCCCTGAAGAGCTCCTCCACCACCGTGGCAAAGCGTCCCCTCGCGGTGAAGGGCGTCAGGTGCAGCTGGCTGGACATCTCCGCGAAGTCTCGGCGGTAGCGGCGGGAGAAGTCGTCGCCGGCCTGGCGCAGGGTCAGGTGGACCACGGGCGGCACGGGGCTGAGCGCGGGCCCCGCGGCGGCGGCGGGGGCGGCCGGGGGCGGCGGCGGCGAGGTCCTGGCGGGCGCGGCGCTGCGCCCCGGCTGCGACGAGAAGATGCCCGGCGCGGGGGCGGCCGCGGGGGGCGCGGCGCCGGCGTCTCCCGCATCCCATTCGTAGCCCCTCTGCGACAGCTTATAGTGGATGTACTTCATCACTATCTCCCGGTTATCATACCCTGTTCTCCCAGCGTGCGCCATCCTTCCCCGGAGGAAGAGCGACAGGAAAGCAGCCGGGGACCAACGGCACCTCTCGCCCCCGTCCCCGCCCCCACGGCCCCCAAAGAAAGAAGAATAGTTATAATCCAGCTATTTTATTGGATGTGCTTTGCATTCTTGAATGAGGGGGTGTCTTCAGTCACGCGGAACGCTTGATTCTGGTGTTTCCCTCTTGGCATGAGATGCAGGAAATTCTTATTTCAGTTCCTTTCGGATCTTTATTTCATGAGGCACATTATTAATTATTGTCAGTCTCAGTCGACTTCCTCCGTGATCCTGAAAGGTTAAAAAAAAACAACAACACCGATAAGCCAAAATCAGGTGCATCTCCCTTTACACGCGGGGGGGGGGGGGAGCGGGGCACACGCGCGACAACCACACGCCAGAAGGAACGGATTCAGCTGCCTGGACAGTCAACGTCCTCGAATGCACTTAGAGTGAAAAATCTCAAATGTTGCCATTAAAAGTTACATCAAAGCCAACTGCCTGCGCGAAGAACTTACTTGTTATTCTTTAAGGACGGCATGATCCTCTGTCAAGTTTCCTTTATTGTGAAAACAAAACAGACGCGTAAGGCAGAGACCCATCGACCTTCGGGGCTCCCCGGTGACAGCTGCTGCGAAACTTCCAAGTGAATCTGGAGTTGGGGGTGCGTGGGGGCGCGGTAAAAGCGAGGAGCCCTGGCAGAGGCAGCCTCAGACTTCTCCTTCGCAGAAATGTCAATCCGCAGGAATCCCAACCGGAGATCTCAAGAGCACGAGAGGAAAAAAAAAAAAAAAAAAAAGAGAAAAAAAAAAAAAGGCAGCGGCGGCGGCAGATGAATTACAATGTTCAGTCCGGTATTTGCCTAAGTCCTGCGAGGTCCCCCCTCTCGGCAGCACACGCGCGCGCACACACGCGCGGGCGCAGACATGGACCCCCGGCCGCGGGACCGCTTCACGCCTCCCCGGGGGGAGGGACGGGGCTCGGGGGCCGGCGGGCGCGCGGGGCACGGGGGCAGGAATCCGCTTCTGATTCAACTCCGAACGGCAAACGCCTTTTCCGAAAAGCTGCTGGATAAATGAAGGCAGGACGCGCCCGGCCCGCCGGTGCAGAGCCGAGGAGCCCGCGCTGTGTGTGGTGCGGCGAGGGGTGGGGAGGAGGAGATGGTGGGGGAGGGTTTTATTTTTTTCCCTCTTTTCCTAAAAAGGATGACTGCTACGAAGTTCTCCCCCCTGGACCCCCTCTTCCGCTGCACCCCACCGGCGCACCCCGCCTCCGGGCTGCGCACCCTTTCTCCTCCTGCTCCCGCTGCTGCTCCTGCGCGGCGGCGCTGGCGGCGGCCGTCTCCCCGCGCTCCCGCCGCGCACCCGCTCCGGGCGATGACGGCCGCGCCGGCGGGGAGGGCCCGGCGCCCGGCACCTTCGCTTGCAGCGGCGGCGGCGGCGGATCGGCGGGGAGACCGAGAGCGGCGGGCGCGAGGGCGCGAGGGCGGGCGGGCGGGCGGGCGGGCTGGCGCGGGGCGGGCGGGGAGGGGGCGGGGAGGAAGGGGGCGGGGGCGGGCGCGGGGCGGGGGGGCCGGCCTCTTACTTCATTCTCCGCTGGAACCGACTGGTTTCCTGTAGTACGTCACGGTTCATTCAAAAAAAGAAGAAAGAAAGAGCCCTCCTCTGAGCGGCTCTGCCGCCCCCCTCCGCCCCGCTCCCTTTCCCGGGTTAAAGGAGCCGCGGCCGGGCGGGGACCCGCGCGCTCCGCCGGGGACACATGGCGCGCAGGGCCGCGGCCCGGGGAGGGCGCGCCTGGGACGGCCCCCGCCCGCCGGCTCCTCGCGCTCCGCCCGCTCCGCCCGCTCCGCCCGCTCCGCCCGGCCGGTGGGTGGCGCGGCGGGCGCAGGCCTCCCGCGCGGCCGCGGCGCGGTGGGTGTGCGCGGGGCCTCCTCCGGCCTGCGGCGCTCGGGGCCGCGAGGAGCCGGGCGCGCGGGGAATCGCACGCGGCCGGGCCGCTGGCTGGCTGGCTGGCTGGGTGCGTCCAAGAAAACTGGCGCTGGGGGAGTCGCTGCGACCCTTCCCAGCGGCGTGGGGGGTGCGTTGGGGCGGGGGGGGGTCACCCTTCGTGTTGCCAGCGCCCGGCCGCCGAGGCCGACCTGACCTCGAGCCCAGGGACCTCAGCGCTCCCCTCGGGTAAAGGGAGACGTCGCCGCACATTCATTAGCGTCTTGTTTACTTTCAAGTTGCTTCCTAGGTGTCCAGGCAGAACACACACTCTGCGGACACCATCCCCGACCCAGGCCAGAGGGGGCTCTCGGGGGGCCAGCGGGGGAAACGAGGCGCTTTGAATGGTTCCCTGAATGCTTTTGCTCAGCTCCTGACACATTGGGCCCCGGGTTAGGGCTGGGCTCTGAGGTCTACATGGTGACTTTCAGGCCCGCAGCCCCAACACCGGGGTGGGTGGGTTTCCAAAGGCCTCCACGGTCGCCTAGCAGCCTATCCCAGATGGCCACACCTTCTCAAGTTAGCCACACACACATATAGGCACACACAAGCACACACATTTCTTAATTCATCAGCATGAATAGCCCCTTGGAGAAAAGCCCAAGTCGGCAATCAAGTTGCAGGAGCTTCACTATTTTTATCTCTAAGAGTCTTTGACGAATAAAGCCCGGAGAGAAAAAATGTTTACTAAAAGCATAGCAGCTTACTTATTAGGGCCCAAGTACAAATATATAGGGACACTGGATTATTGTGGTCATAGAAACATGACAAATGAGCGCTGCACTTTGTACGAATTTGTTGAGACGCTATCTTTGTCTTGCTCCGTGTCTAAAATCAAAGCATTTATTCGTAAAATAAGCACAGAAAATTATGTTCCTTTCTTTATCATTCCCAGTCAGCCCCCCTGCCAACCTCTTGCATGTGGGAATGGGTGCCTGGTCCAAACTTCGTGTCCAGGCAAGAGGGAAGGAAAGGAGATGCTCTGCCCTGTCTTCCGATGGCTGTGACAGAGTCCCCATTGACCCATGGCAGTGACAGGAGGCGTTCTGGCCTGGAGGTGGACGCTGGGTATAGATTGACCTGAGATAATATGTTCCCACAGAATTAGTAGAAACCCGCCTAATGCCACAGCATTCTGGTTTGGGGATCTTCTCAGAGCCTTGTCATGAACCTCCAAAGCTACTTAAGAGGAATTGAAAGCCTCGGTGCTTGTGAGACCCAGCCTGTGAGTGAGGAAATGAGAGGACAGAGCTGGAAAAGAGATTGTACTTCTGCAAAGGGGCAGCCAGAACGAAACATAACCCCATTCCCAGAGAACGAAAAGCTTCCGTATCCCTCCCCTCCTTTGCTGCATAGAGCCCCGCTTTACGGATGTCCCAGGCCCATTCCTTACGTGGCATATTGACCATCCTCTAACATTCTCAGGACAGATCTGCATGAGCTGCTTGGCTACGGATGATATTCCCTGGGACTTTGAATGGAAAGAGTGAAACCCTTCCTCCATTTGGATTCCACGTCTTAGACTCTACTTTAAAGAGGTCAAGTATTCCTTAGAAGTGTGTGCATGAACTCTGTCTCTGGGCACTGATGAGGTGGCAGAGGCAGCATTGGCCTGAGTCAGGAGTCCTGGGTTTTAACCTCAGATCTGTGACAGAGACCTTCCAACAACCTCCAAATGTTTCTGCTACGCACTTTTCATTTCCTAAGATGTCTTCCACTTTGTTTTTTTAAATCCTCACCCAAGGATATTTTTGTCCATTGCTTTTCAGAGAGACAGAGAGACAGAGAGACAGAGAGACAGAGAGAGAGAGAGAGAGAGAGAGAGAGAGAGAGAGAGAAACATCGATGTGAGAGACACATTGATTGGTTGCCTCCCTCACATGTCCCAACCGGGGCTGAGCCTGCAACCAAGGTATGTGCCCTTGGCCAAAATCAAACCCAGGACCATTCAGTCCTCGGGCCAATGCTCTCACCACTGAGCCAAACTGGCTAGGGCTGTCTTCCACTTTTAGGAGCCAATGGACAAGCCTTTGCCAGCTCTGCCTGGCTGGATTCTAGGACGAGGGGAGCACCAGGAAGAGAAAAGACCAAGACCCAGGGAGTGGAGACTGCATGCAGAGTCGGAAAGGCCTGTGTTTTCCTTCTTTATTCTCCAGTCTGCCAAACAAAAAGTTTTTTATTGCCAGTTTTCGCCACCTACTGGTTGATGTTTAGCAATATCATTCAGACAGTTCTCTTCATCACCAACATAAATATTTCCAAAGTTTATGAAATTCGAAAAGAATATTAGTCTAGTCTGGGCATACTATACTAATGTTTAATATAGGTATGCATAAAATTTTCCCAACTATTAAACTTTTTATTTAAAATGAGGATAGAAAGACACCATTCACAGATTCACAGAGGAAATTGATAACTAATAGGTAAGATGAGAGAGTTAAAAATATAAAACATGACCTCAAACCACTTAGGTAAATTGAAGTGGAAATAAATCCACACACAAAACAAACTGACTAGAGAGAGTAAAATCAAGTAGTCCCTTTAGTCTTCACAAAAGAAAAAACGAACTGCTTGAAAAATGACATTTCACAGACCTGGATAAACAATCCAAAGTACTAATTTCCAATTTCAAGTATCTTCTAAATTACTGTTTCCAGCTTCATTGAGATATAGTTGGCATAAGTATCTTATACACTATAAACTCTTATGCTAAATAGTGGCACACCCTTTCAGATAGTTCGTATACTCTGTTGGCAAACATTATGTAATAATGTTACTAATTAGTTACTAATATAAATACTAAGAGTAATACTGTTCCCAATTCACTTATGCTCCAGAGTGTCTTCTGCTATAAGAGTGATCACACCTGAGTCATCCGCTCCATGCTCTCAAACCATCCTTGTCATCCTCAGAAAACTCTTGTCAAATCTAAACCAACAAGCCTTGGTTTAACTCAGAAACCCACCTGACTAATTTATGATGGCTCCTAATCCTCAAAAATGTTTAGAGCAATTAAGCAACAACCTTTAAAACTAGGCAATGAACAGCAGATCAATCATTCTTTATGCAAGTTTCATAGCAGGCAAATAACGTTTACTTTTGGTTTACAAAGGAAAGCACAGGAAATTCACCTGCGGTAATTTTTTCCTTTCAAATTAATGACTTTGCTTTTAAGGTGAAATAAAAGAAGAAGAGAAACCTATATTTTTCAAATGCCTACTGCTCTCACTGGATTGAAACTGCACTCATAGAACCAAACAACATGAACCACCAAGGTATTGAGGGGGTTGAGACAAAGAATTGACATTCTTAATGTGCAAAAACTTTTGTTCTCTTATGCTAGTTAGCACAGAGCACAGTATCTCCCAGGTATTAATTCCTGATGAACACGTGTAGAAATATCAAGAGTAATATGTTTGATTCCTATTGCTGGCATGACAAAATACTCCAAACTGGGGGGCTTAAACCAGAAGTGTTTTCTCCCACAGTTCTGGAGGCTTGAAATCCAAAATCAAGGCGTGAGCAGGGCCACGCTGCCTCTGAAGGCTCCAGGGGAAAAGCCTTCCTTGCCTCTCAGCTTCTGGTGGTGGCTGGCAGCCCTCGGCTTGTAGCAGCATCACTCGTCTCTGCCTCCGTGGTCACATGGCACTCTGCATTGTCTGTTTTCTCCTATCGTAAGGTCATCAGTCATACTGGTTTAGGACCCTACTAAGCTCGCCATAACTTGGTTCTTTCTGTAAAGACTCTGTTTCCAAATAAGACCATCTTGTGAGGTACTGGGGGTTAGGACATCAACTTGTTTTGAGGGCACACGACTGAACCCATAATACGCATCTAACGTGATACCTTTCAAATGACTGTTTATTCCAAGGCCTACGGACTCAGCAACCTCTGAATTTCAAGGGGAACCAGGATCTTTCTAAAGCTGAAATCTGGCCATTTCACATTTCTGCTCAAAGTTTGTCAGAGACTAAAATCTCAACTCCTTTGCCTGGTATGATGTGGCCCAAGCCCACCACCTGGGCACCCTTCCACTTTTCTTCTTGCAGCTGTATTAGTTTCGTGTGCTTTCTGGAATATGCCAAGATCTCTCACATCTTTTACCTCTGCACACCTGCTTGTCACCCTGAAATGCACCCAAGCTTCTCATGGCGAATTCATACTTGTTCAAGTTTCATCTCCCCTGTGAGACCATCCCTGACTTTCCTGGGCAGTCCTAGGATTTCACTTGTGCCACTAGAAGAGATTTAGTACAGAGGCTGGGAGTTTAGAAGTCAGAAAGCTGGGATCTGGATCCTCTCTAGCACTTAGTAGGTGGACCTTGGGCGAGTTCCTGTGCCCTGGTTTATAACACGGGGATATAAATGGCACTACAGTCGACACTCCCCCACTTACCCACAGTTAACTGAGGTCCAAAAATATTAAATGGAAAATTCCAGAAGTAAGCTATTCCTAAGTTTTAAATTGCACACTGTTCTGAGTATTGTGATGAAATCTCTCACCATCCCACTCTGTTCCACCGGGGAGGTGAATCATCCCTTTGTCCACACAGTGGGTATGCCACACCCATTATTTACTTCGCAGACGTCTCAGTTATCACATCAATGGTCCTGGTGTCGCAGTGCTTGTGTTCAAGTCACCCTAGTATTATTTAATAATGCCACACTCACATAAGTTTTATAGCAGCATAATTACAATTCTTCTATTTTATTACTATTGTTAATCTCTTACTGTGCCTAATTTATAACTTCAACTCAGGAAAACCATAGTATCTATAGGGTACAGTACTGTCTGCGGTTTCAGGCATCCCATGGGAGTCTTGGAACATATCCCCCTCAAATAATGGGGGGGACGGACTGTGTACTCAGAAGGTTAGAGTATGATTTAAATGAGTTCAACGTGAAGCGCTCACAACAGTGACTGGTACTGGTTATGTTTTCAACTTTAATTACTTACATCTTCATCATAGCTAGTGTGGGAGCCAGTCCTAATTTCTGACATACTTTTTTTCTCTAGATTATAAACCATTTGCAAGCAGGGACCATATTTTTCCTTTGAGCATTCCAAGCCTAGAATAGTGCCTGGCATTCAAATACTTGTGGTATAAAATTCAGAGGCGCCAAGCCAAAGAAAGGAATGAGGAGTGGTCCTTTCTCCAAGAAGACTTGTAAGAGCCCTCAGAGGGATGATGGGGGGGGAAGCAGCAAGAAATGTAATCGCCGAGGTGGGGGGACATGTTGTTTGCGCAGAGTTATGTGCCCGGTGCCTGGATACTGAGCTCATCATGGGCACTCAACAAATATATGTCGAATGAGAGAAAATGGAAGTTACAAAATCAGAAGTGGAACAGAAGAAATATTTTTTCTTTTCAAAGGTCTGAAAATAAAAGCTTTAGAAGTGATATCATATGCCATTTATGTATATCAATTGCTAAAATTTAAAGAAAGGTGGAGTTTGCAAACCAAGATGTCCAAGGAATCTCTCCCCAATGTGACTTAAATTTTTTTATTGAAGTACTGAGAAATACCAAGGCGTGTTCTTTTACGCATTAGTATTTTATGCCCTTCAAGATCTAGGAAATATTTCATTATTAGAATATGAAGGTTTAAAGTATGGGAAATCAACTTATTTGTATATGAAACATAATTACTTAAGAAATTCTACTAAATTCCACCTTTCTTTTGGTTTTACGCATATATCCCACATCAGAGTCACAAAAACACAACATATTTGAAACAAGAGTTCATTTTATCAAGTATGTTGAAAAATCACCATCTAAAAATGATAAAAATCAAGCCTTGTCAAGTGTTTAAGATGCAAGGTTATGGAAGAGGCCATGTTTTGCTTAAGTGTATCTTCATAAATGCAAATTTCTAGAAAAGTAAGTTTTCAAATCTGCAAAGCTTATTCCCCATTTATTTTTTGTTGAGATTCAGAAATACAAGGTATGAAAATTAGGCTACAATTCTGCTGCAAAAGCTTTCAAAGTAGCAAACCCAAGTTCTCAGGTATATCAATATCCATGTGCACTCTCATGGGTGTTTAGAGTCCTGGCCGGGGGGCTCGGCTGGAGCGTCGTCCTGTGCACCAAAAGATTGGGGGTTCAATCCCCAGTCGGGGTGTGTGCAGGAGGCAACTGATGGATGGTTCTCTCTCCCTCTCTCCCCTTCCTCTCTCTCTAAAATCAATAAAAACATATCCTCAGGTGAGGATTAAAAAATAAAATAAATTAAAAAAATAAAAATGTTTTTAGAGTTGTGACATCAAGCAAATGTAAAATACCTATTATCGCCTCCTCAAAATAGCAAATCTGCCATCACTGGAATGAACTAAATGAGATTTAGTCCAGAAAAACGGAAGGTTATAATTAGTAGGAAGTTTTAAAAACTGAGTTACTAAGAATTAAAAGAAATGAGACAAAGCATCTTGAGTCTGAAAGTATGAGTATCTAAGTGTCGAGTGACTAAAAACAAGTTTAAATTAGAATATGATATAATAAAATTAAGTCTGTTGATGATATAGTTCAGTTAAAAAAAAATTATTATAGCATTGCCTTCTTCTAGAAAGACAATGACATACAATTCTTGGAATGGAAGCAACTATTACCAAAATACTTTGTCATCTAAATGTTGGAGTCTCTCAATATTACCTTTCAATATATGGTTTAACATAACCAAATAAAGACTACAACTCAACACCAGTTATTAATGCACAGAGGCTATCATTAAGAGAAAAAATGCTTTTTCAGCTGTGAAAATTAAATTTAAAAAATATAGGAAAAAACAATTCCCTTGACTCTGTTTTAGTGAAGAAAAAAAAAGTATTTTTTATACCTTTTTCAACTACAAAGGGTCCCAACATTTCAGAATTTCTCTGGCTGAGTGGCATTAAACATTTTAAAATACATAGACTCACAAATATGTTATAATAAAGCAGTACAACCAACCTGGCAGCGGCAGGCTCTTCAGAACTAAACTTGCATAAATGAGCTGCTGCTGGTCAGAGAACCAACATTTCAACAGAATTATAATTAAATTCCCGCCATAGGGAAGACTGATCCACTTCTAATATGACAGAAAGCACTGGATCAATGTGATCCCTTAAAAAAAATTTTAAAAAGCCAGTAATTTCCCTAATAATCTGACTCAGGGCTTTTTCTTTTCTTCCCCCAAGAAAAAGGGCAATGTAAAAAAGTTGTACAAGAAATGAGCCAAAAACATAAAAAATAGAATTTGCCTTGTGACATTTTCATTTTTTTGCTGAAGTCAGATTTTTGCATGCTGCTGCTTAAATGTCTATAATCCCTTTATCCAAAATCCTTCAGGCCAGGTGCGTTTCAGAATTCACAATTCTTTGCATTTTGAACAGGTAGTATGGGGCATATACTGGATGTGACGAAACACTTCCACAGAATCTGGGGCAATCCCCATAATCAAACCCAATGGTAGTTCTTCAGGTGAAATGAATGAAGTCCATGAAGTGGTATGAATAAAAATTATAATAATTTCACGTCAGTTTATGTCAGGTTTTCCTATCAAGTGAATTATGGCACCAAATTTAGATAGAAAAAAAAAAGCACCTTAGTTCGCAAAGCTTTTTGGATAAGGGACTGTGGATCTGTGACGTCTCTGACAAGCCCATTCCCTGACATCGTGATCTCCACAAATCTGCTCTCATGCCTCAGCATCAGCTACGGGTTGGGGACATCATCTCCCACCACAGAACAGGGGTCCAGGCAGCAGATCACCTGCAGTCACAGGACTATCTATGAGGACACTTTGAGAAATAAATATTGAAATAACTACTGTTAATTACTTTTATTAAATGAGACACCGTCTTGGACTAGATTTCCATAGAGACCAGCAGAAGATGCCAACATGTGAGGAACACTGATGAGAAAAGAATAAAATTGAGAAAAATCCAGATATGAAATGTAACTGTTTTCTTCAAATTAGGAAAATACAGCTCTTACTCGACTTTAGAGTCTGCACAATTTGACTCCGCAGAGTTTGCAGACAATGGCGACCTAAGACTGAAAGATTCATGACCCCATGAGGGCATCAACCCACCCCCATCAACTGCACTGAAATCATCCCAAGCAACTTAAACATTAAATAGTAATTTCTTCTGTCTTTGATAGTGTTTAATGTGCCATTCTCACATCTTGATTAATAAGACCCCATGGATTAGAGCCATTAAACATCTCACTTTTTTTAAACTTAAAAAAAAAAAAAATCCTCACCCAAGGTCATGCTTAGAGAGAGAGGGAGAGAGAGACATTGATGTGAGAGAGAAGCAGCGATCGATTGCCTTCTGTAGGCCCCCCATCAACCCTGCAACCATGCTCCCGACTGGGGACCGAACCAGCAACCTCTTGGTGCTGGGGATGATGCTGAGCCACTCTGGCCCGGCAGGCAAACATCTTACTTTTAAAAAATTAAGTCAAGAGGTTCAAACGCTCAAGAGCAAAAAAAGCTTTGCTATGGTTTTTTGGTCTTTAATCTTTTGTAGAGTTTCTTTTAACAATAAAAAAACACCAAACTTTCCTCTTTGAAAGCAGTGGTCTGTTCTCACCCAGATGAGCTGGAAGGTGCTCCAGACACGCATCCTGACGGCAAGGAGGGGGCATCATGTCGTGATGAAGGTGGCCGTCCTTACTCGAAGGAGCACAAGGACAGGACGAAGCAGGTGGCTCTGGCTAAGACTCACCAGAGGCACTTGCTATGGAAATCCACCAAATGAACGGCAGGGCCCGCAGTCTGGACGCAGCGCGCAGGGCGAGGTTTCCGGAGCTGAGCCGCTCCAGTGACCACGGCGCTTCCCGAGCACGTGCTCCAAAGGGAACGTTCTCAGGGTCGCTGCGACGGTCACAGGAACAACGGGAAGTCGTTTTACTTCAAAATCTAGTATCTTCGAGATTGGCTTTGGTGTCCAACTTTCTTTTCTTAATGAGTGAAATTTAAATATGTGACGCCAGCCTTTCCTAAAAGCTACTATCTACCACGAGAACATCATCACACTGCTTCATTGTTTTTCTTAGTTTTCGTTAGTTCGTGAATGAATTGAAAAGGTCAAATCAGAAATTTTTAATGGATTGTTTTTTATGTTTTTTCACAAAAATATTAGAGTAGTAGAAGCAAAATTGGGAAGGAAAAGACGAGCAGAATAAACTATAATGGAATGAAACTTCAGCTCATTGTGGCTAGTGAAAAAAATTGTAAACATTTAGGCTTCTAAGATTTTATTTCTCTTCAAGAAACATTTTAGGAGGCTGCCTTTCCCCACGAGTGAAAAATGAGAAGTGCCCGAAGCGTTTGAATCTAAAGAAGACAAGAAAGCATTCTTTTTCTGACTGGAAAATGCCCATCTCCTTCCCTTCCCTGCACTGCCCTCTCCCATCCCCCTTGGAGTTTCATAGGATCAGAGAGAGAATCCACAGGAGTCCACTGGCAAGAAGCACAGTGAGCCAGGGATTCATCAGCAACGCGTAAACTCATCTTGAATAAAATACACTAAATGAAAGAGAAAAGAGAAAAAAAAGCCCCAGAAACCCATAAACTGCCTCTCACGGAAGGTTTAAGAAGTCCTCACAACATCTTATGTGTCATGAAGTAGATTTCTGGACTTGATCTCTATGGGGGAAGAAAAGAGTAACTAGAGAAAATGTAAATGATCACTCTGGAATCCGGTTAACAACCCTGCTCACACCTATTACGTCCCACACCGTCATCACCTCTCCACCCAGGGATCAGATGCTCTCCTATTCCATGTTTGCATAGTATTAATAATATTGTCTGCAGTTGAACCTCTACCCCCTCGCTTTGCAGCCAGGTTGCCGAAGTCCGCTGGTCCCATCTGACATATTCAAAGCAATACCCAAGTGTCTGTGGGCCAACAACTGGGTCCCATCCAGCAGCAAGCTGCTCACATTATTTAGAAATATCCTTTTCCCAAGGTTTTAGGCAGTTTTGTCTGCAGTTTCATATTTTGCTCTTTCTATCATGCAGCGACGAATTATGTTGTCGAAGCTTCCAAGGTAAAACAAAGAGAGCATACGGAAAAGGCCCATGGTGACCACCTGTAAGAAAAAGATAGACCCATGAACTCAGCCAACAGTACAACACAACAGTCACTTCAAGAGATTTTAGGATATGTCTCTAAAAAATAGTTTTCTGAGCCACATTTTCTCATCTGCTGCAAGGATACATACAATGAAAACTTTGTTAGTGTCAGTAAAACATTGAGGACAGAAGCTGTCGGCTCTGCACCACTGGATACACAGTGCCTGCCAGATAGGTAACCACAGAATAGATGTCCAATTAACAAATTCAAATTAAAGAACAAAAGAGGGATTCCTAGCAGTCTTGAGGTTCTAATAGCTAGGGAAAATTCACTCTGGCATTTCAAATATCCAAACTACAATCAAGGCTTTTTGGTTTAAGATTTATGTTCTGGTTACAAAGTCAGACCATATGCCGGGTTCTGAGAACAGATATAGGCCTGCCCTCCAGGAACTTAGTCCCCAGCTGCAAAGACAATCAGTTGGAGAAAGACAATTACTGTTTCAGGGTTAAGATGGCAAATAACCATATCCGCTAACTTTCACTTTTTACTCTAAAAGACTCACTACCAGAATCTCAAAATGGAATTCTTGAAAGGCATAAAACTGCAAAGAGAAACATTTTCAAATATGCAAGGTCTCAAATTTGCCTCCCGCACACCCTTTTTACAGAAAGCTACTAGAAGTAAACAGCCACCGTGAGGGGGACAACAAAGAAAGGTAAAGTCATGTGAACCAGGAGGCAGGGGACCCCAAACAAGAGAGAGGCAGAGGCGTTCCCCAGGATGACCGTAAAGGCTGAGGGGAGGGTCAACCATGCACAGACATAGGGGCAGGTTTCAGGAGGAATTTGTTCCAGAAGGTGAAGCTGACAGAGTACCTGATCTTTCTGAGCAAAGAAGAAGACAGTCATTATTAATAACACACAGAAATCGTACACTAAAAGGAGCCGTAACAGTTCAGGGAAAACAAAAGGTTGTGCAAAAAGGGAAATTCATTATTTCTATATTTCATAGCTCAGCTGTGAATAGCACTTAAATAGCCATAAAAATGATGATCCTAATGTGGATGGAACATCACAACCCAAGGGAAAGAAATGTATCCAGACTGAGTTCAGGACGCAGGCACCGGCTGAAGCTTTAGATCTGACATCACTCAAACAGCCGTGGGAGAATGAAGGCGGCCCACAGGGGCTGTGCAGCACTCACGCGCGTGTTCCACGCAGGCATTCTCAAGTTCCTGCCCCGCGCCAGGCACCGCCTGTGTCCTCAGAGAGCTTAGGTCTACTAGAGCGCCTACGCCGGAGAGGGAATCACAACATCGCGGGTGTATCACAGAGAAAAGAGGAAACCAACAGCTAAGTCATTCGGACCTTCGTCTGGATGCGGTCTACCGCACCTAACTCAGCCCTTTGTTATAACTGCCCATCGGCACCGGCAGCCCCAGCTCAGGCAGCCCTCCCGCCCTCTCCTTGCCCTCCATCCACCCTCTCTTGTCCACGGGGTTGTCTTTCCAGAGCAATCCGTCTGGTACAACTCAGTCACTTTCCACTACATTAGCATCACCGTGCATATGGGTCTCTCCCACCAGACTGTGAATCCCCTGGAGTTCACACCTGATTCTTCAGCAGCAAACACAGCACCGAGCACTTCAAGGAGCAGTTAAGTGTTTGCGTCCTGGATGAACTATAGTAGCCATTACGGTGGGGATTGTGTTGAGTCCCTTACTTCTATCTCCCTAAGTTGGTTATCTATGTTCTGACTCACCTAGACAGAGTGTTCTGGTCTAATATCCCAGTACTGTCAGGCAAGGCCACCCCTAAACTACTCTAGACAGAGGAGAATTCCATTTTCCAAACACTTCAGATCAGAGGAGAGCCCAGATTAATGCCCAACCACGGAGACAGCATTTTCTCTCTGCGTCTGCAGGGCCCAGCACTGACAGCTTCTTCCCAGTCCAAATGCCCCCTTAAACCTTTCACCTATTTCCCAGTGACATCCCTCGTAGAGGAAGGGAAAAAGTTGATACTTTAATAAAAACTTTTTCACTTGCTCAGATCAAGTTGCTAAGTCTTCCTTTATTTAGCCTTTCCTCATCGAGGTTTAATGAGAGGCACTATCTATCTGTCTGTCTGTCCATCTGCTGTCCACAGCACAGCTTACCTGCTGGAGCCCTTCGGTAATAGAAGTGACTGGAGACATCCCGCAGGTCAGGGATGAGAGCATGTACCCATCCGAGCCAACGGAACTGTTAAAATTTCCTTGCTGGACAGAAGAGAAAAAAAAGAGGCAATAGTAGTTATTAACCAATTCAACGTGTCAGAAACAGGGAAGCGTGTCATTTAAGTGGGGTAAGAGGGTAACAGACCATGGGCCGCAGCTCAGAAATGAATGTGGCCTTGGCAGAGGGGCTGAATGGCTAGATGGAAGGTTCTCAAAATATGGGTCAGTCCATGGGCCCTGGGTGTCCATGAAGCGGGGGGGAGGTCCATGAGGACAAAACAATTCTCATAATAATACTAAAGCGCTAAAGTCCTTTTTCTCTGAGTGACATCTGCAAAATGATGGCTCATTAGCACAAACCACAACAGTGGCACCTCTCCACTGCCACACACACCAGCTATAATAAATACAAAGAAAATAGAAATTTTGAAAGAGCTTATAAAATTTTTAAATGTCAATTTTGCTTTAAAATGCTCTTGATAAGGCACGAAAATGAATCATTTTATTAAATCTCAACCCTTGAGGCCATGTCTTCTTAATATTCTGGGTAACAAAAGGAGACTCCGCTGTGCACCAAACCCAAGGGGCTGCTGCCTGGAGACATGCCCTCTTCCTACGGCCCACGTCATGAAACTTGTTTTTTCCATGGAATACCATTTTTACATCAAAGAACCATGAACAGACAACCTACGGTTATTCACGCTCGGTATTCGGAAAATATCTTGTAGACAATCAATGAAATGAGCAGTTTTTGTGGCCAGTGTTAAAATCTGAGCTTTCCATGAAACTGTCAGCTTCCTGGTATGTGAACTTTTATAAGATCATCAGCGACATCAATGAATATAATTTTTTGGGTAACGCAGCAAACCCATATTTTCCAAATGACTAATGTATGATGTTCCAAAATCATGAACGGGTACAAAGCACTCCAAGTGCAAAGACCAGTGGGTTTTACTGCAACAGAGAACAAAGGTTCATTAATGGAGTTTCCAATTCCACACAGCAACTAACCTCTAAGAAACTACCATTCATCCAGTTTGGGTTTAATACTAAAAAAGAATGTCCACAATGATCTGAAAAGCCTATAAAATACCCCTCCCTTTTCTAACTACACATGTGTGTGTAAGGCCAGATTTTCTTTCTGTCCCTCATTCAAAACCACATATGACAACAGACTGAAGGTAAAAGCAGCTCTGAGAACCTGGCTGTCTTCCAAGAACACAGACATTGAAGAGACGACCGAAGTGTGAAACCAAGACTCTTGTCTCACCAAAAGTTTGTTCTGAGAAATAATTATGGTTGTAAATATGTTACACTAAAATATAATGGGCTGCCCGGCCGGGTGTGGCTCAGCGGTTGACCATCGACCTAGGATCCAGGCGATCGGGGTTCGATTCCAGGTCAGGGCACATGCCCGGGCTGCGGGCTCGATCCCCAGTCGGGGGTGTGCAGGAGGCAGCCCATCAATGACACTCTCATCACTGATGTTTCTATCTCTCTCCCTCTCCCTTCCTCTCTCTGAAATCAATAAAAACATTTTTAAAAATGTAGTCGGTTTATTATTTTAAATGAATTAATAAATATTTTTAAAATTATACAGTTTTCACTTCTAATATGGCAAACGTAACCAATGTAAACCAAAGTTCTCTGGGGTTGTCAACCATTTAGAGTGTAAAGCGGTCAAGAGGTGAGGAAGTTTGAGCACCACCAGACAAAATGAATCCTGCCAAGATACAAAGAGCTGTTTCAGATCATTAAAAACACAGAGTGTTTGCTTTCACTGGAGATAAGCAGGAAAAACAGAGCCCGCCCCATCCATGGTGCCGACTTTCTATGCCTTTGAACACGGCAGGGTCAAGTTCTCCCAACGTCTGCATGTGTTTTAACAGAGTCTGAGATTTCCCATTTTCTGCTCTGGTGGGCCTCAGGCACAGCGTCCTGACACGTCTCATTCCAGTGGTCCCCAAATTTCCTAAGTTCAGTGTGAGCCTAAGGTTTACAGACATCCCTCATAATTGGCTGTTTGGCTGCGCTGTGGTCACAGGAATATTGTCAAAAGCCTGCGTGCGGCACATGCGCTGTTCTACAAAATAGCACGTGGTTTCTGAAGGTACACTTTTTGGACTCCAAATTAACTCAGTAGCCCAGATGCACGTGGCTGGGTTGACAGGGGATGGCCCAGTGGGCTGGCTGTACTTTCTTACTAGTGAACATTTGGGAAAAGGATTCTGTGAACCAGGAAGGTGAAAGACAGCTGGTGGGTCTGGCAATCAGGAACCTCAACTAATCTAGAACTAAAAGTCCTGTGGGAAAGAAGAGACAAAGCAGCATGCCACATGCAGTATATAGAACACACGCTGACACATCACAGGTCAGTCTCATTTTCTCTCTAAAGGACTAATGTTCCCAGGCACCCACACTGATCAGTCTACTCCTAAGGTTAAGATATATAATTCATTTCCAGAAGCCTGCTAATTAACGTGGAATCGATAACGTGTCTGGGGGAAGAAAAGCAGAGTCCCATATTAGATATGATGAATCTGACTGGCCCAAAAGATATAATAAATAAAATCAGGACGACTTACTATGGCATCTTTAACAATCTGTTTGGCCACTTGCTCTGGTGTGCAAATAGACGTGGTCTCTGAAATAAGACGGGTTTCCAAAGGCTAAAGTGGAAAAACGGACACATCAATACCATTAATTTAAAAAATCAATCATTCTTACATCCCCCTTCCCCCGATTTATAAATAATTCCAGTTCTCTACCTTTGAGTAGATTCCTATTTTGAGAATTAGGTCCATCTGGATTCTAAATCAGTTTCTACCTGGTCATTGTGTAAAATTCAGCCCAGTAGCTGAACCCAGACAAGGAGGCCCTGGCCACACTCTCTGTAGGACGTGGGGTCTCAGCTCCAGCGAGGACCATCAAAGCCTGAATGAGAACCCATCACTGGTACAAGACCAGAAACACCCCTCCTTGAGTCCTCACTGCTGGCCAGACACCTGACTGATGGTGTTTACGAGGAGCCTAGACTGGGTGCCCTGAGCAAGTCTGCTCTTGTGACCTGCATCTCTGCTCTCACCGTCCGCCCAGGCCTGCAGAGGACTGGCACCTGGACAGAGCTGGGGTCCTGAGCAGGGACAGCTGCAGCTCTGCTCAGCACCACAGCTGTTTCTTAAAGGACCTGCGAAGAGGCAATGAGGAGGCTGGAAGATAAAACGTAGCTGTGTGCTCTTACTAGGTGGGGACATCAGAACCCCAAATCTTAGCCTTTTGTTAAAGGTCAATCTCAATTGTCACTGAGGTCAAAAAGCCTTCCGTGAGCTCTTAAGTGGCAGCAATTTCTCTTTCCTTGAACATGTCTGCCTTAATATATATTATAGCTACTTGAGTATTTACAATTTACCTCCTAAGTTCTTCATGGGCAGGGTCTTTCTCCCTGGTTTTTTTGTTTGTTTGTTTTTTGAGTCTTCTTTGTGGAAACCTGCACACAAATGCTCAAAAACTCTTTAGGGACTTTCAGTCAGAAGTTTCAAAGCTGAAGCCTTAAACTGCATGAAACTATAATTTGTATTTAGCATGCGGGCTTAAAAGAATTAAAATTAAAACCAGAATATATCTTCTTAAAATAGAAAAGCACAGCACTTCATGAAAGTCCAGTACGTCTTGACAAATCTGAATTAGGAGAAAGGCCCTTTTGAAAGGGCCGCCATTCACTCTTCCAAACCACCAGGCTTGTACAACCCCAGGCGGTCAACACACATTAGATTTAAAAGCACTATGGCGCCCCCTAAAGGGCTCACAGACCAGTGCAGGATTTGATTTGCCCTGAGAAGTCCGTCCAGCATTTTAGTGGAGGGGAAAACCCCCACCCAACCTAACATCAAAATCAAATCTTCACAGGGAAATCTCCACCCTGTCAGTGTTGGCTTCATACTACAAGACTGCGTAGCAAATGCTGCAAATCCGCTTAGCAGGTTCCCTGCTTATTCTAAGACAGACATTTGGCTTAAATTTACTCCTTTGAAATAGCAGTAATTTTCAAAGAGGCAGAGCCGAAGAGAAATGAATAGGAAAAAAGCTTCTAAATCATAAACACCTTTTAGCAAATATACGGTGTGTGGAGTGTAAGTGCCCATTTTTATGCTGTGGAGCTTCACACTGAGCATTATTACGGAAGAGAGGAAAACAAGCAGCGCCAGTGCAGGCGGGAAGTTCTGACTCCTTTCTCCACTTTATTGATTTTGCTCGGTGACTACTATGCATCACGGCATGGAGGAGGTTCCTTAAAAAAAATGCAAAGCTTGTATTCAGCTCAGGACCACCGAGAGTCCTGTATATCATGTAGGTGCCCAGCGGTCATAAGCACCATGGAGAAATAATAAAGCCAGAGGATGGTGAATGCCCAGGGGTGCTGGCAGAGCCGCAGAGGGCAGGGAAGTGGCCTCTGTACAAAGATGGGAAGACACAGGGGAATCACCCACGCAAACATCCAGAGGGCACAGCAAGAGTGAAGCCCGCAGGTGACCACAGGCCTCGCAAGCTCACGGAACCGAGCATAAGAGAAGAAATGCTGTGGGCAGGTAGGTGGCCGAGGTCCAGACAACTGTGGGACCTTACAAGGCTCAAGGCCTTTGGATTCTGTTCCAGGCACAATGGGAGCCACCGGTACCGCACTAACATGCAGCCACGACCAACATGCAATGTTTTATTTTAACTTGAAGTTACTTAAAAGTATATAAAATTAAAAATTCAATTTCTCAACCCCACTTGCCACATTTCAGGTGCTCAAAAGCCACAATCTGACTACCATATTAGAGAGTAAAATGCAGAACAGTTCTGTCATCCTAGAACATTCTATTGGACCATGCTGCCCAAGAGGTGTTCGTTCTTTCGGGTTTGTTTTCTGTTTTGTTTTTGCACAAGAGGGTTTTAAACAGGGATGTGACAAGGCCTGACTTAAGCTTCACAAAGGTCACTATCGACTTCATACAGAACAGACCCCAAGGGAGATGAACAGAAGCAGGCAGACCACTCTGAAGGCTAATAAAGGAATTCGGGCAAAAAGATCAGTGGCTGTTACTGCTGGAATGGAAGTGACATGTGCAGTTAAAAAAACAAACAAACAAACAGGTCCGATCCACAATATATTCTGACAGTGGAGCCAAGAGGCAGACTGAAGCTGGCTTATCGGTTTCCACCTGAGCAGCTGGGTGAACGGTGGGCGCCAGGTAATGAGAGGAAAGTAACAAGGGGAAATGAGAGGAAATCAAAAGGTCCGTTTTGGAAATGTTAAGTCTGAGGTGCCCATTAGACCTCCACAGGGAGACAATGGAACAGCCACCGGGTCTTTAAGTTCAGGGGGAGAACATGATTTTTAAAGAATATCGTCTCATTAGCTAAAAATCCAGGCTGTACTCTCTCCATCATAAAGAAAACACCTTAATAATTCAATAAGGCTTCAAAGATTATTAGCAAAACTCATGGCCTTTGAAAATATGGCTGCATTGTCCAAGATCTGAAATGAAAGTTTCAAAAAGTTCAGAGGCCTCTAGCTAGCACCTAAATTGAAAGAAACTCAATTTCCTAACTGATGAAAATGGCCTGTGGGCTGAAGTGTGAAAAGAGAAAAATCAGAAAACGGGTTTCCGATGTTAAGACCTGAATCGGGGCACAGAGGAATACTTACCTTTGTTTTGTTTTCTTCTGCAAACCCAGGGGTGTCCGTGTCAGGTGGGTAGGCGACGGTGACATAGACATTATATGGCTTCACCTGCATTTCAGAAACAACAGATGCCCCTTCGGTAAACAAGATGCAATTCCCGTCCACCCTCGCCAGCCCGCACTGCGTGCCACGCATGTGTATGTAACAAACTCTGCCCTGATTTCCTCAAAGGTGGCCCAGACCAACAGGTCATTCTGTAAGTGCAGAACCACCACCCACGATCTGAGTCAGGACACGCCTCCCACGCCTCTCCACCAAAGTCATTTAGAAATAAAGACAAAAAGCTCATCCTAACTTCTGCTCCAGAAGACAGCTGGTCCTAAGGTACGGCCACTCACCCCTTCTTGGTTTCTTCCCGCCCACTGCTGCCAGTGACAAACAGACAACGCTAAAAGGAATCCCCTTGGTCTCCCGGCCCTCTGCGTGCCCCTCGGGTTCAAGGCGAGGCCTAAGTCTGCTCCTCCACCGTCAGGCTGCAAATGTGTTTTCCTCTACGCTGCTTCTGAAACTCCTGTTACAGTGATTTCATCTACAGGATATGCTGAGGTCATTCAGACCCCTTCCTGTGTTCTTCTCGTGACACCCAGACCCGGGTCTAGAACTGTATGCACCCCGAGAAGTTTGCTTGTTCAGGGGCTCTCTGTGTAGCCAGCCCTGCCCGTGAGGGCTCAGGAGTCACTTCCTCCTTCACAGAACTGGCCAACAGGAATCTTCTCGCAGGTGGAACCCCCAAGTCAGCTCAGCCAAGCACCTCTCTTGCGGACAGCCTCGTATCTCATTGACATAGAGAAACCCTTCCAGTTTATCGTCACAGCTCCCTCCCTTACCTGGAACCCCACCTGCTCCTGGATGGAAGAACATGTTGCCCTTAGGCTTGTTGACCTCACCGCTATGCCTCTACATTTAAACGTTCCCACTCATAAACACCTCCCCAACAATTCCAGGACACAGCTTGGTCAGGTGGGACACACCCTTTCTAAAGCCCTGCTCTACCGACTCTTAGCGACTCTAAGGGTGATGGTTCATACCATCAAAATCTCTGCCATGACCTGTTTGCCACTGGCTCAGTGTTTGGTCCCCATGAATTGGAAGTGGGAAGGCAGCTGGTACTAAGGTCGGCCACTCAGTGTCTTAAGGATGCTGAAAAAACACAACAGGACAGCCTAATGCAACAGCCTCGGAGAGCATCCCGTGGTCCCCTCTTACCATAGAGCCCTTTTCCCCCTGTGGGTGGGGGAACTGTGAGCACAGTTCTGAAGCCCGTTGGAGGTGCTGTAAGGGCCCAGAGAAACCTGCAGACAGAAGGTCCTGGCCAGCCAGCCTGGAAAGTGCAGTAGCAAAGGTGACACCTCTGTTGGTTGGGCTCCGGTGCACCTAAAGCGCCAGAGCTCATTCCCTCAGCACAGACGGGCGTGTGGCTTCAAGGCCCAGCTATGCTCCTACGTAGCTCCGGATCTGGGCCAGGCAGTGAAGCTGATGAGCAACGTTCTCTTCCCCTGGCTTTTGAGACTTTAAAACTCTCCCATGGCTTTGCCCTCTGTTGTGCACAGACCAGAGAGCTCACACATGGGACATAAAACCGAAAGCAACAAACCAACAAACAAGACAGACAAACAGAAACGCACAGACACAAGGCGACAGTACAGTGGTTCCCAGAGGGGAGGGGGGTGCGTGGCAGTAAAGGTAACGGGGTCAAATACACGGCGACAGAGGAAGACTTGACTTTGGGTGGGGGGCTCACAATGACATAGATGACGTACCATAGAAATGCACCCTTGAAACCTATGTAATTTTATTAATCAATGTCACCCCAATAAATTTAATAAAAAAAGAAATTTTTAAAAAGCCAGTAAGTGGTTACTTCTGTGCTGCCGTGTCCCCAATGGTAAGGATGGTGGCACATAAGCCAATGTAAGACAGCATTTCAAAGCAGTGTTTCTCAAACTCAAGGTTATGGCCGGGTGGGAAGGGGGGGCAGAGGGGCTGAGCAGGACGACACCAGAGAAGGACAGGAGCCCTAGTTTTCTTACATGGGGTCTCTGCTTTCCCCCAAAATTAACTAAAATCTTTAAATGATGTATCTGTACTTAAGAGACTGAATTTTTAAAAAGACAAATGTAACGAAGCATTCTTTCAGAACTGTTCACCGTACACACAGCATTTCTAGGGCCTGACGTTAGTTTTGGGGCAAGGTTGTGGGGTGGACAGGAAGACTTAAGAGTTAAACCAAAAAGGGTTATCTAAAGTATTTAACGTTTGAGCGATTCTCTAAGATCTGTTTCATTCACAGAAACCACCACCACCTTGGCCAAAGAGACTCAATTATCCATGTCTCAAAAACACAGCACCGGAAGTTTGCAGGGAAATATTTGTTATGATGAGGGTTCGACTTTGAACAAACTAGATTTGGATTACTGAATTTATTTCCCCCCAAACCTATTCTTCATGATACAGGTTTTCTTCATTTTATTTTCTGTTTACGTCAGGACATTTTCAATGGAGTCCAAATACAGACAGAAGTCAAGCCAACTGCCAGGCCCAGCCCAGCTATTTGCAGTGTGTGAATCACTCTTGTCACAAAGAGGCTGCAGGGGCTCTGCACTAGCAACGTGTCCCTCTTCATTAACATCTCCATTCTACCGGAAGTAAAACCAGGCCACTCACATTATACACTTTGCCCTAAATTAGTGAATCCTGAGGTGGGTCCACAAGATAAGATGTAGGGGTGAAAAGCCCTAATGGGCAGAGCTGTCATTTCCAATGCCCTTCACCTGCTAGGTTTCTAAGACCACAGTCCAGGATTGAGACAGCCAGTGAGATGAATCAGGGCCCTTCTGACCTGAATTACAGACACATCTGCTGCAGGAGAGAGGCAAAGGCCAAGCCCAAAGCTGTGGGCTTTGTTACTATTTCGGTCACAAAGTCGTGCTTTGAGCAACTCCAGGAACTTCTTAAAAACTCAGTTTTCTGATCTATAAGGTAACATCGTCTGCCTCACATATTTCACAAAACTGTTATAAAAATAAAATGGTGATTTATGAAGGGACTTTTCAAAGTAAAAGTTGCAAAAGAAATTCCAGTATTCTTGTTTGAAATTTCAGTCATATGTGTACTCTTGGCTACTCATATTATAATGACTGATTATTGGTTAAAAGTATTAAGCAAGTTGATGAAAATGAAGTTTGGGGTGATTCCTTTCATAGGAGAATGGCACGGCCTATCTGTCCCTAAGTGGCATCTCAGGATTCTGTCACTGACTGAACAACTCGTCTACCACAATGCTCGTCCAGTATCTAGGCAGTGTGGCTCTCTATGTACCATCCAGGGCTCTTCTAGGGATTTTCTATTCAGGGGTCAGCGAGCTATGGTCTGTGGGCCAAATCTGGCCCTTCACCTGTTTATAAATAAAGTTTTATTGGAATAAAGCCACAACCATTCATTTATGCATTACACATGGCTGTTTTTCTGCTATCACAGGAGACTTGAGTAGTTATGACAGATACCACCTAACCCTCAAAGGCTAAAATATTACTATCTGGTCCATTACAGAAAAACATTTTCCTTCTCCGGATCTAAGTCATTAAATGAGATTCTCAAATCACACTGTTACTAGAAAAGAGGGTTGGCCACAATGAATTCTCTTCTGGGTTTTACATCATGATACAGCGTTATACTTCTGCATATACTGCGACAGTGAAACTCTGCCTTGCCTTTTTCAGTGCATGACTCTGGATAGATAAGTGTGATAGTCTCTAAGCATCCCCATGTGACAGGAATGCAGAAGTCTATTTCACACAGCTGAGTGTCAGGCTGTCACGTCGTGACAAGCACTTGCTCTGATACTAATCCTAGTCTCACCCTTCCTCTGCAAAATGTGCTATTAACTGTGAAAACAAAAGGCAATCACTTGTATCAATATTTTTTTAATGAATTAAAATAGGAGTATTAGGAGAGCCAAATGACTTTTTTTTTTAGCCCAACCCTCTCATTTTATAGATAAGTAAACTGAGACCAAGTTAAATGATTAGTGTAAAAGCTGAGAGCTAGACAGCTTCACCTCTCCCCTCACACACATGCTAGGTCTATTATTCAGACATAAAGGACAGATCTTTTTGTTAAAGACACATCTCTAGAGAATAAAATACCTGGTTAACCCTATTACACACACTCACACAGTATCAGGCCAATAATGCAATGAAGACATTAGTAGTACTTTGTGTATTAAATTAAGCAAGCAAAAACATCACAACCATTTTGCCTGTCACATCTAGAATCATTTTATGCAATAAAAAAATGTTAGCTTTTTAACTGCAAAATTCAAGCACCAAACCAGTTCTCTTTCACTAATGTCAAATCTACAAATCTTTAACTCAATATAACAACATGTGTAAAGAAGCTACAAACTAAAGGGGAACATTTGCTGAGCCCAGAGGAATAAATATAAAACCGAAAACAGCATTTACCTCCATCTGCAGAGCTTCAGCCAACCCCTTGATGGCAAACTTGGATGAAGAGTAGGCCGTGAAACCGAAGAGTCCCACCTGTCCCGCCTGGGAGGACAGAAAGACGATCCTGCCCACCCGGCGCTCCTTCATGGTGGTGATGACGGCTCGGCTGGGGTACACACTGCCCAGGTAGTTGATGCTCATTAGTTTCTGCAGGGAGCAAAGAGGCCATGAGGCGTGAGGAAGGTCAAAGCCACAAGGCTGCGCTCCCAAGAACTCAGTCTGCTCTCCAGTTGGCAGTTCTTCAGTGGAGCCCAAGAGACTGGGAGCTCTGTGGATTTGTTAAATGAACGAATGATTGAGTGACCCTGTCAACGAGCCACGATGCTTAGGATCTACCATCTGAAGTCTGTCTCAGGCCGATCTCACATTCTCACCATGACCACAGTTATGTCTTGGCTGAAAACGGGTCAAAATTAGTTTTCCCCTTGCAGGTGGTGCTTTTTGAAAGAGTTTTAGGAATGAGATTCCAAATAGGTCCAGCCCTTTAGTTCCATGCGAAAGAAAGACTGGGACAGTGGTTAACAGCATGGACTGTGGTGTGAAGGTTTGGCTCTACCATTTACTACCTATTTGACAATAAGCCAGGAAGTCAAACACTCTACTTATTTCTGCAGCTAAAAGCTGGGTTAATAATGGTATTATCTCACAGGGTTGCTGCAAGGACTACAAGAGGAAACACAAGTTGAGTGCTAGTATAGCACCTGACCCACAGTAAGTACTCAATAAATGTTGGCTCTTATTTATGATGGGTAAGATTTTACGTAAGTATCCACAGTGTATTTATTTCCCCTCATCCAGGGAACTGTTAAAAATCTTACATTTTAACTTGAAAATCTAAGACTACTTGCATTAAAATGTTTTTATGTTAAAAGTCTTGTAAAAATATTAAATCTATCACCATGTAAAACCAAACACTTCACTGGGGGAACTTCTGAGTCCACCATTAAATGTTAACTCAATAGAATGTTCGATAACTTCTAGAAATAATGACCAGAAAAACCAAGAGGGGGAATATTTATTCTGTAAGTTTAGAAAAAGCAGAGGGCAGACTGGATGTACACTGTGACTGGAACTATCTCAAATATTAAATAAAAGCACATGTACACAGGAGTGAACCCAAGGAAATACAGGAAATTATATGTGATTGTGTTACCATTTTCCTACAAATGCCTTTTAATATAATTATATTGTTATAATAATAAACATTCTCTAAAACAGTACTTGAAAAAAGATGGCACACTGAATCCAAGTGTTAACCTCAGTTCCCTTCAGAGACCCCATTAAAATGTCAGTAAAAATTTATATTTTTAAGGGTAAGAATCCACAAGAGCAAAGAAAAATAGGAAAGAAAATAATAGCAGTAATAGTCTGGAAGTTGAAGAACAGAATGACAAGTGATAACCAGCTTAACAGAAAGCTGAATGCTAAGCAAGAAGCAGAGAAACTAAAAAGCAGGATTGTACCACAGAACCCTCAAAAGCCTCAAGTATCTCAGGGAGGCTGAAAGACAGGAGTATCGACTAAGAATCTGTTTTTTAAAAAAAACAGTCAGAGAAGCAAATTCACAATTATAATCAGAGACTTCAATACCACTTTTCAATAATTGATAGAATAAGTAGACACAAAATCAGTAAGGATACAGAAGATTTATGTATCAGTCAACTGGACCTAATCAGCACTAATACAACACTTCACCCAAAGCAGCGGAATACACATTCTTTTCAAGTGCACAAGGAAGGGCTATGGGATAGACTGTATTCTGGGCCATAGACAAATCTCAATAAATGTGAAAAGATTCAAGTCATGCGAAGTATGTTGGCTGACCACAAGGGAATTAAACTGGAAATCAACAGGAGAAAGATTTCTGAAAAACACTCAAATATTTGGAAACTAAACAACACACTTCTAAATAACCCGAAGGACAAAGCAGAAACGAAAAGGGAAATTAAAAAATATTTTTAACTGAATGAAAGTAAAAACACACATGGTCAAAACTGGTGGGATGCTACTGAGCAGGACCTGGGTGGAAATGGGCAGCCCTTAAACATCTGTATTAGAAAAGGAAAAAGTCCCCAAACCAATGACCTCGGCTTCCACCCAACGAAACTATAAAAAAAAGAGTGAATTAAAACAAAAGCAAGCAGAAAAAAGGAAATAATAAAAATAATGGAAGAAATCAATGAAATAGAAAACAGAAAAACAATTTTAAAAAATCAATAAAACCAAAGGCTGGTTATTGAGAAAATCAAGAAAACTGATAAACTTCTAGTCATCCCGGTCAGGAAAGAGAGGGGACACACAAATGATCACTATCAAGAATCAGAGAGGGGACATCACTACAAACTCTATGGATATTAACAAAAGGATAATAGTGGAATATGACGAATAACTTTGTGCTAATCAATTCAGTCACTCAGAGGAAATGGACAAATTCCTTGAGAGACGAAAAAAACCTCGGAATTCACCGGTGAATTCTACCAAACATTTAAGAAAGAATAATCCCAATTCTACACAAACTCTTCCAGAAACCTGGAGAAAAGAGAATACTCCCCTACTCGTACCACGAGGCCAGCATTATCCTTCCTCTCAAACCAGAAAATAACATTATGAGAGAAGAAAATATCCCTCAAGAACATAGAAATAAGAAAGCATAGCCAAGTGTGATTTCATCCTAGGAATGAAAGGTTGATTTAACATGTGAAAATTAGTCAATGTAATTCATCATATTAATAAACTAAACAAACACAACCCTATGATCATCCCAATGGATACTAAAAAAGCATTTGACGCCAGGCTGGGTGTGGCTCAGCAGTTGAGCGTGGACCTAGGATCCAGGCAATCAGGGTTCGATTCCCGGTCAGGGCACATGCCGGGGTTGTAGGCTTGATCCCCAGTCAGGGGCGTGCAGGAGGCAGCTGATCAATGACTCTCTCATCATTGATGTTTCTATCTCTCTCTCTCTCCCTCTCCTTTCCTCTCTCTGAAATCAATAAAGATATATTTTAAAAAAGTAAAAATAAATAAAAATTAAAAAGCATTTGACAAAATTCAACATCCATTCCTTATAAAAGCTCTCAGCAAACTAGGAACAGAAGGGAACGTCCTCAACTTGATAAAGGGCATCTACCAAAAACAAAACTACAGCTAACATCACATTTAAACATTTAAACTGAATGTTTTCTCCCTAAGATCAGGAACAAGACAAGAAAGTCTGCTCTCACTACTGTACTGGAAGTTCCAGCCAGCTCAATAAAGGTGTCCAGAAGGGAATGTTAGATGTAAAACTGTTGCAGGTGGCATGATCCTCGATGTAGAAAATCCAATGAGCACTAGAATTCATAACTGCGTTTAGCAAGATTGCAAGATCAACATCCAAAAATCAACTCTATTTTTCTACATTAGCAATGAACACTCAGAAACTGAAATTTTAAAAAAACACATTTATATAAGCATCAAAAAAAAAAAAAAATACTGAAAAGCAATGTGCAAGACCCACGCACTGAAACTATGAAACCTTGATGAGAGAAATGAAAGAAAACCTATGTGAAGATATAGACCATGTCCACAGGTTAGAAGACAATATTGTTAAGATGTCAGTTCTCCCCAAGTGGGCCTATAGAGTCAATGTAATCCCAATCAAAAATGTAAAATAACTCTCATTCATATCCACAGGTAGAAAAAACAAGACACAGCTTCAAGAAGCCACAAAGAAAAGCATTAAAAAGGAAAGTGAAGTGTGTTGGAGGTCCCCAAGTTCACCTCCAGTTTTGTGATTCATGGGAAGGCCTCACAGGATTCTTCTGCACAGAGTTGTGCTCATGACTAAGATTTATTACAGTGACGGACAAAGAGCTAAATCAGCAAGGGCAAAAGGCACCCAGGGTAGAGTCCAGAGGACACCAGGTGCAGGTCTCCAGGTGTCTGCTGCTCTCGGAGTCACACAGGGCGGGCTCACGTCCCTGGCAATGAGTTGTGACGACAGCACATGCAAAGTAGTGTGCACAGGCATCTTATGTGCGTGTGAACGTCAATAAAAGTAAAACTTAAAACAAGGAGCTAAACAGAAGTAACTGAGATAGAATTTAAACAAAAATGAATCCCCAGCTTCAGAAAATGCATCATATGTGGTGGTGTGTGTTCTAACAGTGCTCACTGATCATAAGCCCATGACTCGACTTGACCAGAACAAGGCAAGTGCCCGAGCCCGAGATGGGAGAGGGCAGAGGGCAGAGGGCAGAGGGGCCTTGGAAGGTGATGGTCCCCAGCTGCCTCCATTCAGGGCAGCCAGGGGAAGAAGGGCCTTTCTGTAAGGGAACTAAGGCCAGAGAGGGCCTCCTGGTCTGAGACCCTGTCACTGGAATAGAGGCCCCAGGTTTGGGATTAACAGTCCTTTGTTTTTAGAAGGCTAGTTCTCACTGGGGCTGGGGTCACTTCCAACATCCCCTATCAGCCACTTGAGTCTTTGTGCTGACCTGTCCCTGCCTCCTGCCTGCCCCCTGCCCCCCACACTTCATGGCTGCCCAATACTCTACCTCTATCCACTTCCCAACATCACCATTTCTTTCCTTAACGACCCCAAAAGCTCCTAAAAGTCTCCCTGACACAGTGGGAGATCCTTTAAAAACCGCAGATCACGCCACTGCCTAGCCTAGCTTAAAACTTGAGAGGCTCCAAACTAAAACCCATACTGCAGACCTGGCCCCTGCTCCACTCCACCCATCCCTTGGGCTGCTCTGGCCACACAGGCCTGCTGGTCCGTCCTTGCGGTTGCCAAGCTCCTCCCACCAGGGGCCTGGGCAGCTACTGGCCCTTCCACCTGAGATCTCTTCCCAGGTCCCTTTCCCCTAGTTCTCCAGGTCTCAGAGTCCCCAGGCTGGGCCTCCATCCACACCACCTCACAGAGCCCCATTCCTTTCCCCACGGCACGTACCAGTCTGAAATCACACTGCTGTCTGCTTGCTCCTGTGGAGACCGGCCCACATCACCGGGCCAAGACTTTATTTTCTCGCTCACCACAGAACAATGCTGAACGCACAGAGGCTTTCTCGAGTATTTGTGGGTTGAATGAGTAGCAGGGAAAGAACATTATTATTTACTAAGCAGCTGCCATGGGCTAAGCCTCACGCACACATTATGTTACTTAATTCTCATAGCTCTGAGAGCTGTCTATCCGGTTCAGAGATGGGAGCTGGGGCCGGAAAAGGAAGGAAGATCTGCCTGAGATAAGAGAGTGAGCAAAGGGTCAGACTAAAAACCATTAGATCTAAGACCTCAAACTGGTTTAGCCTGATGCCAGAGTCTGCCTTTCTCTCTGCTGTACCTGCTGCAGAGCAGAGAGCAAGAGTCATTCGGGTGGCTGCAGGTGTGGAGAGATGCAGGTGTGGAGAGATGCAGGTGTGGAGAGATGCTGCAGGTGTGGAGAGATGCAGGTGTGGAGAGATGCAGGTGTGGAGAGATGCTGCAGGTGTGGAGAGATGCAGGTATGGAGAGATGCTGCAGGTGTGGAGAGATGCAGGTGTGGAGAGATGCAGGTTTGGAGAGATGCTGCAGGTGTGGAGAGATGCAGGTTTGGAGAGATGCTGCAGGTGTGGAGAGATGCAGGTGTGGAAAGATGCAGGTGTGGAAAAGAAATAAATTGTGAGTGTTGATTTTTTAAACAAAAGAGGGGGGCGGGAGGGTGGAATGAAGGAAGGAACAGAAAGGAACAGTGTGAATGGGAGACTGAAGGTTGAGAGAAAAGTGAATTTTTAAAAAAGATTAGAATTGTGCTTTTTTGTTGTTTCACAAGCTTCATATTATTATTTTCCTCCTCCTTCACCTCACCTACGTCACACTGTCTGCCTGTCACTGACACCCACATACAGGCATTTCCCTGGTACTGTACAGGTAGTTTCTTCCATTCTTGCTCACAGTTACACACCCTACAACACAGTCATTCAGTTTCTTCCCACTTCCATCAGACGCACAGTGCAAATCACCCGACTCCCCCTGTCCCGGAGCAGACACGCCCTGCTTCCCAAGATCCCAGCTGTAAAACAGGGCATTCATTTATTACAACCCTGCATCTAATCACACCTCAATCCTCTCGGCCCTCTACTCTCCGTCAAGGGGAGTCCACTGATTGTCCCTCTGTATCATCTTACACGCGCGCACACACAAACACACACGCACACCCTGCTCTTGTGCTGGCCACCCCTGAACTCCCTCCCTCACCATTTCAGGCCAAGGTCACTACTACAACTATTTCCCCCAACTGATTCTTTATACAGCTACTGAAATAATCTTCAAAATGCCCCTTGATTACTCACAGATAAAGGTACGCCAGTCAACCATGTTTATGCCTAGTTGATAAAGGAGCCTTAAGACTCTCAAGCCCCAGGTAAGGCACCACTCTGATTATATTACATCTGAACTCTCCCAACTTGACTTTAAATCACAGAGTTCACAGTGCCTTCCCACAGGGCCCCAGAAGCAAGATATCTGAGCTACTGCTCCAACAGTCTCCTCTCCTAAAGGGTATACAATTCTACTTCACAGACTAAAGCATTTAAAACCCATGACTATGATGAAGCTTCGTAGAACATTAAGAAAAAGGTGGCTGATGCAATGTCAACTAAAAAAATCTTTTGCACTTAAAGATTTCAGGTCTGATGTCCATTTCTTTAGGGCTGAAATAAATGTCTAGGAGAGGAGGTTCCATGTCAAACCCATATAAAAATATAATCATAAATATGATGCATTATTTTTTAAATTTTGATTTGAGAACTCTTCAAGAATCTGCTCAGCTTTTTGGTTTTTCCATGTTAAAAATACTGACACTTAAAAAAAAATTAAAAAGTAAAAATAAATAAAAATACTGACACATGAAAATCCAGCATCTGCCGGCTTACACACAGGGCTATTACCTCAGGAATTCGTCACAGTCATCTGTTCCAATTTTACAACTGGGAAAACGAAGGTTGAGGGACTCATCTAAACCATTAAGGCTGGACAGTCATGGCAATGGGACCAAAAGCTTGTTCAGGTTTCTTCCAGTCTCCTAAAGCTTCTATGACATCTGGACACACTTCATCTATCTCACTTGTAAAGCCTTTACCCAAGGGCCTTGTTCTAGTTTTAGTGTATGGGCTACCCCATAATCAAAAAAACAAATTTTACTTACTTCAAAAGTACTAACTTCAAGATCTTCAAATTTTCCTGACACTGACATTCCTGCACAGTTTACAAGCATGTCCACTGGGCCCAGTTTCTCCTGTGCCTGGAACAATGTATCAGAGCACACATTAACAAAGACAAAAGAAGAATCACTCAGTAGCAAATCAATGCCAATAAATAAAATCTATAAAACTATTAGATCTCTTAGGAAGATTTACCAATTTCAAACCACATAGCAAAATGCTAAGAACCAAACAAAAGGCACAGGAATTAATTCCAATTAGCCCAACCTCTTACTTGTTTTATGACATTCTCTACTTGGCCATAGTCTTGGGATACATCAACTGATATACAAAGCACCACCTGTTAGAAAGAGAAAATAATGATGAAAGCTATGCAGGCATCTGAGACTATTTTTAAAAGATTTTTTAAGATTGAGGACGATTCTTTCCAAAAGATAAGGAGTCCAAGTTTGGATGCACCAATTGCATGATTTGAAATCTGTTGACAATGCAACTAGCACAGTCTAATTTTCTTGGCAGTTTTCATAGAAAACTATTTTGAGCAAACTCAGAAGAAATGTTGGTCAAGGGTACAAACTTTCAAGGTATAAGATGGGTAAGTTCTAGAGACCTAATGTATAGCATGAAGGTTGTCATTACTAATACTGACCTACTGTATATTTGACATTTACTAATAGCAGATCTTAAGTGTTTCTCACCACACACACAAAAAGTAACCATGGGAAATGATGGATGTGTTAATCACCTTGATCGTGGTAATCATTTCACAATGTAAACATACATTAAATCATCACATTGTACACCTTAAATATATACAATTTTTATTTGTCAATTACACCTTACTAAGGCTGGAAGTAAAAAAAAAAAGAAAGAAATGTAAAATTGCTCCTCTTGAGATACCACTAATCTATAGTGACAGACAGCAGGTCGGCGACCACCTGCAGCCAGGAGGGAGGCAGGAATGGCCTGCAAGGGGAGAGGCCCAACTCTGGGGGAAGCAGAAAACGTCTTGTATCTGCATTTCAGGGCTAGTTTCACATGTGTATATACCTTTAAATGGGTGTGGTTATTAAAATGAACACATGCATTACATAAAGAATACATAAATTGTACATAAATAGGCTTAAAGAACAACTCCCCTTGGAGCAATATCAGAGCTGTGACTGCCCTGTTGGGACTGAACACCAGCAGGTGGAATAGAGAGAGATGCAGACAATATCTACTAGCAGAAGCCTCCTCAGCCTGGGCCCTGCTCGGAGGCTGGGCCATGGGACATTATCTTAGGAGAACAAGGGTCGATCTTGGTCTGCGGGAGCTGAGCAGGGAGCTAAGTCATGTCTGGTTCCTTCTGAGTTTCACTTGAAATCCCTGCCTCTGGACTGACAGCCACTCAATAGATTCTCTAAACGAGGGGTCAGGGAGCCCAGCCCCAGAGCCCACCTGGTACAAACCAGCCATGACCAGGGATGCGCAGCCCAGACGGACGGCAGGAAGGGTTAACTAGCTGAGCAGAACCTGAAAGGCTGCGGTGACCTCACCTGTACAATAAGGGTGCCAGACACTATCAATGACCAAGATCCCTCCTGGCTCTAAGAAACTGCACTGTGAGAAATGAAGCCATGCATGGGAGGCGAAAGGGATGAATGGCCATGGGGTTTTCAGGCAGGAAGTTTTCCTTAATGCAGGGAACCCCATCCAATGATCTAAATTCCTAAGGAAAAGAAAAACCCCCCTTCGCAAATGTGCCGTGACGTATTCCAGACTCATGAAGGTTGCCCTGGACTTTATCCCTCTATCACTGCACAGAATACAACTGTTTAAAAAGGGAGCAGGGCCTGGCTGGTTTGGCTCAGTGGTTAGAGTGTCGACCCATGGACTGAAGGGTCCCAGGTTCGATTCTGGCCAAGGGCACGTACCTCGGCTGCAGGCTCAGCCCCAGTTGGGGCGAAAGTGGGAGGCAACCAATCACTGTGTCTCTCTCTCATTGATGTTTATTTTTCTTTCTCTCTCTCTCTCTCCCCCTTCCACTCGCTCTGAAAAAGCAATGGAAAAAATGTCCTCTGGTAAGGATTAAAAAAATAATAATAAAATAAAAAGGGAACAGGAATCATGGGATTTATTTCTAAACATGCCTTTTTATACATTATTAAATCATTTATTACAAATAAAACCTATACCTCAGACAGTGAAATTTAAAAAAAAAAAAAAAAATGTTAACAAATTACCAGAAAAAAAATGCCCACAGTGCACTGCTTATGCTAAGAGTCACGACAAGCTCGTTCTGGGCCCTGCAGAAGGTCAGGCCCCTCTGGCCCACCCCAGCCCGGATATCTTCCCCATGTTGAAGTCAAGAACCATCCACAGGACCTAAAGTCTTGGATAGATGAGGAGGGGGCAAGAGTAACAATGAGGTTCAGAGCAGAGAGCTGGTGCTGGCGGCAGGCAAGGCTGGCTGGCCCTCAGCCTTGAGCATCCAAGCTCCCTGGTTTTAGACGATACTTCCTTCTCTATCAGAAGTTAACAAATATGAGGGAAAAATGAGGTCTGCTGAGCTGGCAGCTTGCAAACATTTGTGGGCTTCAGAGAAGGGAGTATAGGCAGAGGCCACGCTCTTAGAGAAAAACTCGCATGTGTGCACAAGGAGACGTGAATGAGGATTTCTACCTGTAGCAAAGAATGCAATAGCACAAAAACCAAAAGCCCAACAACAGGGGATTGGTTAAATAAACTCTGGGATACCCAATACTATAAAAGATGAGACCTTTATTTTTTATTGACATGAAAAGATCTCTAATATGTTCTGGTGGGAAAAAGAGGCAATGAAAACTACGATGAAATATGATTTGAAACCCACCGAAAAGGCAAAAGTTAGAAAATCGGCTAATACCAAGTGTTGGCAAGAATGTGGGGCTACAGAAGTCAGCAACCACATTGGTGGGAGTGTAACCATTCTGCTGAGGTTGAAGACACACGTATACTCAACTCAGCAATTCCATTTCTGGGTATATTCCATTCTTGCTCATGTGCATAAAGAGCTAAACTTCAGTAATAGCAAGAAGCAAAAATAACAAAGAAACTGGAAACAACCTAAATATCTACCAACAGTAGACTTGATGAACAAAAAGGTAGTCTATACATATAAGACAATCCTATATAGCATTAAAAAAAGAATGAGCTTTATGCAGCAACACAGAGGAACTTTAAAAATAGTATCAGGTGGAGAAATCAAGTTGCAAGAGGATCCATAAAGAATGACATCATACAAATCTAGAGAGAGGAAAAGTAAATTAGTAATGCACTGGGGCTGGGAGGGGTTGGGAGGGAATGGGGAGTAGCTGTTAATGGGTATGGACTTTCTTTATGGGGTGATGAAAATGTCCTTACACGAACTCTTGGGATGTTTGTGCAACTCTGTGGGTACACTATACACCACCGAGAGGTACACCTTATATCGGGGAACTGCATGCTAGGTGAATTCTGTCTCAATAAAGCTGTCAAAAAAATGATGCCACAGAGTTCAAAAAGCAGCAGAGGGAAACAATATACTATGTACGATCAAACATTTATGGTCAATTATAAAGAAAAGCAAAAAAAGGCTCAACACAAAAATCAGGTTGGCCTTCCCTCTAGGAATGAGGCTGACGGGGGCTCACAGAGGGGCTTCGGGGCCCTGGAAAATTCCATTTCTTAAGCTGGGTGATGAGGGTATGGTTATTGTGTTACTATATTCTACACTAAAATATACGTTTTATATATATGTATACATATATATACAAACACACACACACACCATTTTACCTATCAAACAATTCTATAACCCAAAGATATTTTTAAATGCCCCTTTCCCCTTAAGTGTTGGTATAAAGTTGATTTAAATAAATAATTGAAATAAAATCATTTTCTAGTAAAGCATTTTGTTATTTAATCGTCTCTGTGTGTGTATGTGTGTCAGAGTCTATATGATATGTTTTTGTCATAATCTGAAATTCTAAACAATTCAAACAGTTTCACCTTTTTCACAACAGTCTAATCTGAATTTTAGTGAGGAAACTCTTACATCTTTTAATAAACTACTCAGTTGAAGTAGCCCTTTTTTCCCCTTTATGCATCTGTGTTGGTTGTACAGAAAAGGCATCCAGCAGACAGTAAGTTTACCTGTTTATCATTAATGGAGTGCTTTTCAATTTCTTTCTTTGCCTGCACCAGCCTGTCCTGAAAGCAAGAAAGAACAATTAGTTCTGGCGACTGTCTATTTGCTTGTTTGTTCAAAAGGAGAGAAAAAGTAATGCTTTGTGTAAGTACTTATCAAATTCTAGGAAACACACAAGACAGCACCTATGTTGTGCAGCGATGGGCCACCGCTGACGAAAGAAAGCAGCTGCAGAGTACGTTAAGCTATGGTTAAGTAAAGCAAGTTTTTAAATTCATTGCATAGAAAGATAATAGAAAAATAAATGAACTTCAAAATCCCAATTAAGAGTAATATTAATTGCTGATGGTCATCTTATCAGTTCGAATCAATGTTTTGATTTGACATTATTTAGTTGATATAAAACAGGAACAGCCATGTGGATATGCAATTAGGAATGCATATGATTCCATGTCGAGAGATCGCCCAATAATATTTCCCTCCTCTGCTATAAAAGCAAACATAGTAAAAATCACTTTTCAGATGGACTGGATAAATCTATGCCTGGCTACTCTCAAAAATACTCCTCACAGACAAGCAAAGTTGTCCATATAACAGTAATTCTTCCAACATCTCAATTTCACTTGTTTCACTCATTTTCAAGAAGACAAACATCAGACTACAATGTCTTAATTTGCTATAAAAGATGTAATTCAGATACATCACAACAGCAGAAAAGCACAAAAAAGAAAGTGAACCTATGGAAAGACACAACTGTTTTCTAAACATCAATGTGTCTATAATAAAATAATATTGTTTTATGAACAAAGATATACACAACTCGACTTTGCGAAAATCAGAACAAAAAATTACATCAGAAAAGTGAAGGACTTCTAGAGGCCAGAAGGCACATCTGCTCTTTCACCTCCATCCACGCAAGGACCACACAATGGCCTTCTGAGCACTCGGAACACGGGCCTCCCTGCCTCCTTTTCGTCTGCCTCATGTCAAACACAGGCATTGTTTAAACCTCACAAAACGCCTTTATTACAGTTATGCTTCCATTCCTGTAAGGCAGCGTCAATGCCAAAGCAAATTCTCTGTTAGAGAAGTCAGCACATACATAAAAGGTAGCTACTTCTGCCTTTCTTGATTTTAAAGAGATTATGGATGCCCAAGCCTAATTCTGTCACTGTTTGAATGTTTCCCCAGTGCCCCCCATGGCCAGCCATTTCCACTGAGGCCTGCTCACTTGTGCACCCCCTACCTGAGCAGTCACCATACTCCTGCCCTCCTTTTGCACAGGGACATCCCAGTCCCCAGGAACAGATGCCACTCTGTCGTTCCCATTCCCTCCATCACCTCCTTCACATCTTCATTCAACAAGGAAGTCTGAGTGCCTGCTGAGCCAACTATGCCAGCCTCAGAACAATCACAGTGGACAATACAACCCTGGTCACTTCCCCCGCCCCAGGGAGCAAGAGGACTGGATGCCACAATAGTGTCACTGCTTCATGGGGCATGGAAGCAACTTGAGAAAGAACAACAGACCACGAATTAAAAGAGAAATGGGAGATTAAAGATGGCTACACTGACACTCTCCCGGGACCAAACTGGAATTACAACTAAAATATAGAAAAACCATCCTAAATAACCAACTGTAGCTGGGGAAGACTAGCTGGAGAGCACCCTCATAACCAAGGAGGGAAAGTGGAGACCGCATAGAGACTGGAAGTGCGGAGGCACCAGAGGGCTGGCTGGGCTCCCACAGGCCACAGCTGAAGGTGTAGGGGGATATCTCAGCTGTGGGGGGTTCCCAATGAGGACTCCGGGGTCTAAACCCCAGGATAGGCTTCCCAGCCAAGAGCACCAGAACTGAGAAAGGTGCTCAAATAACATCTGGCTGTGAAAAGCAGCCTGGTTTCTGTCTGCCTGGGAGAGACAGCTGGAAATGCAAGCAGCCTCTTAAAGGGCCAACACACAAAGTTTCATGTGCAGCCACTCAGCTTGGGCTCCAGCAGAGGGAGGGCAGAGTGCACTGGAGCTGTGTGAGGAGAATCTAGGGTTGCGTAGGCTCTGGAGATAGAGCTCAGAAGTCACCTCTCTAGATTCCTATGCTGAATCATTCCCCCATACAGCAGAGGACTTCTTTCACTGGAAGACATTTATCTTTCAAGCAGCTTTTGCCTCAGGGGGAAGCAATTGCCCTACCCTGATGGAAACCCTCTCACCCTACCCATTGGAGTTTCTACAGCCTGAGGCTCATTAAGAGAATCAGATTAATCAGCCTATAGGAAGAGGCAGACTTCAGAGTGCTTTGAGTCTCTGCCTGACCTGCTTCTGGACCCAGGCCTTGGAAAAGCAGACTGTGGTGTGCATCTTGGTCCTGTCCAACTGCACCCAGCCCCAACAGAGGGGACCTCAAGCCGAGGGTAATTGATAGCTCCAAACAGGTATTCAGGACCAGTCACAAACTGCATCTGACATTGGCCTGCACCACAGACCCTCCAAAAAGACTGAGAGTCCTAGCAGATCTACCTAATACATAGAAACAAACACACACAGGCAACCAAAATGAGGATACAAAAAAATAAGCCCCAAATGAAAATACAAGATAAGTTTCCAGAAAAAGAGCTAAATGAAATGGAAATAAGCACTCTATCAGACATAAGAGTTCAGAATACTGACTGTAAGGATGCTCAACAGCATGAAAAAAGATATGGGAACTATGAAGGAAATTAAGAATGACATAGCCAAAATAAAGAATACACTGGAAGGAATAAACAGCAGATTAGAGGAAGCTGAAGATCGGATCAGTGAATTAGAAGACAGGGTAGAAAAAAATCACTCACTCAAAGGTCCAAAAAGAAAAAACAATTAAAAAACAGGAGGACAGTCTAAGGGACCTGTGAGACAACATAAAATGTAACAGTATTTGCATCACAGGAATGCCAGAAGGGGAGAAGAATAAGCAAGGGATAGAGAATTTGTTTGAAGAAATAATGGCAGAAAACTTCCTTAACCTGGTGAAGGAAAAAGTCACACAAGTTCAGGAGGCACAAAGAGTCCCAAGCAAGAAGAATCCAAAGAGGCCCACGCACAGACACATCATAATTAAAATGCCAAGCATTCAAGACAAAGACAGAATCTTAAAGGCAGCTAGAGAAAAGCAATCTGTTACCTACAAAGGAGCTCCCATAAGGCTGTCAGCTGACTTCTCATCAGAAACTCTACAGGCCAGAAGGGAATGGCATGAAGTTTTCAAGGTAATGCAAAACAAGGATCTGAAACCAAGAATACTCTATCCAGCAAGACTACCATTCAAGATAGATGGTGAAATAAAGATTTTCCCAGACAAAAAAAACGCTAAAGGAGTTTATCACCACCAAGCCAGCATTGCAGGAAATGTTAAAGGAACTGCTATAATTAGAAGTAGAAACTGAGAGAGAGAGAAACATAGGCATAAAAAATTAAAATGGCAATAGATAAGTACCTATCAATAATAACCTTAAGTGTAAAGGGATTAAATGCTCCAATAAAAAGGCATAGGGTGGCTCACTGGATAAGAAAACATGACCCAAATATATGCTGTCTACAAGAGACCCACTTCAAAACAAAAGACTCACACAGGATGAGAGTGAAGGGATGGAAAAAAAACTTTCCATGCAAATGGAAATGAAAAAAACCTGGGGTAGCAATACTCATACTGAACAAAATAGACTTCAAAATGAAGACCATAACAAGAGACAAGAAAGGTCATTACATAATACTAAAGGGATTGATCCAACAAGAGGATATAACCCTGATAAACATATATGCACCCAATATAGGAACACCTAAATTTATAAAAAAACTTCTGGAGGACTTTAAGGGAGAGATTGACAGCGACAGTCATACTAGAAGACTTTAAACATCCCACTGATTTCACTGGATAGATCTTCCAAACAAAAAAATCAAACAAGGAAACAGTGACCCTAAATGGTACACTAGATCAGATGGATTTAATTGACATTTACAGAACATTTCACCCCAAAGCTGCAGAATATACATTCTTCTCAAGTGCATATCAGTAGATGAGTGGACAAAAAAGCTGTGGTACATTTATTTCATGGAATACTATGCAGCTGTAAAAAAGAAGGATCTCTTATCCTTTGGGACAGCATGTAGGGAACTGGAGAATATTATGCTTAGCGAAATAAATAAGTCAGTCAGAGAAAGAAAAGTACCACATGATCTCACTCATATGTGGAATGTAATAAACAAAATAAACTGAGGAACAAAATAGATCCAGAGACATAGAAGCATGGAACTGACTGAGGGATCTCAGAGGGAAGGTGGGGGTGGGGAAGCAGGTAGGGAGAGATTAATCAAAGAACTTACATGTCTATAAGCATAACCCATTGACACAGACATTGGTATGGGGAAGGCCGGGGGTAGGGTGGATTCGGAGTGGAAAAGATCTATGGGGGGAAAGAGGGGACATCTATAAAAAAAATTAAAATAAAAAGTATGAACTGAAAAGCACGGTTTGCTCAACTGCTGGGGAGGACTGAGATTCCTCAGTGGGTCAGGGTTTCACTAGAGATGTGCATCATGTCATAAGCAAATTAGAAATATCCACGCATCCTTCAGGACTCAGATATCAGCTCCACCATCGCTTCTGCTGGCACCTCTGGTGGGTGGAAGGCCCTCCAGGGCTTCCCACGGCCAAGTGTGCTGCTTAACTTCCTCTTGGCTTCTCCCATCCCAAGATCAGCAGCCTCTATGGTACTGCCTAATTGCTGCTGGCACTAAATAAATATTTGTGGAGCTGATCTGACTTCGACCAAGAAATTGCCCAGAATATGAGAAACAACCAGTGGTTCAGGAAGCATACCTCAAACCAGAGATTTCCAGCCAGGTATCACACCAGGATATCTGACTAATTGAAAATTGAATGAGTTAGTAATAACATGCCTAGAAGACTTACCTCATTTCGTGCAACCAGAGTTATAAATGCACCTTGTTTGTAGCACTCGATAGCAATGCACTTTCCAATTCCACTGGAGCCCCCCGTGACCTAAAAGCAAAAAATAAGAAACGTCTCCTTAGCACTTGGCATTTCCCTTCTGTGGGAAGTTCAATTAAAATCATTATGATGGGCTCTAAAAACCAATATAAGAACTAGATTTTTAGCTACTGTCACTTTTTCACCTCAGACTTCATGGACGGGATGAGTGCAAACACAGAAGATGGTACCATCAGCAGGGCTGCTGCCACTGTTGTACTCAGCACTGAACTATACAGGTTGTCCCAAAAAAATGTATACACATTTTGAATACTTACAAAGGCAGTTTATTAAAATATATTTCATTTTCAAAATGTAATAGAATCAGCTGTTAAAGTGTGTATACGTTTTGGGGGGACATCCTGTATATACACTGCATACCTATACTATTTTCCGGAGTTCGCAGAGGGAAAGAGCCCTATAAATCTAGCTAATAAATAATACATGAGTCCCAAGTGCCCATCAATAGACGAGTGGATAATGATGTCGTACATGTATACAATGGAGTATTACTCAGCCATAGAAAAGCATGATATCTTCCCATTTGTGACAGCATGGATGGACCTAGAGGATATTATGCTAAGTGAAATAAGTCAGGCAGAGGAAGACAAATGCCAAATGATTTCACTTATATGTGGAATCTAAAAAACAATATATAAAAAAATTAAAATTAAATTAAAATATAAACAAACAAGCAAAACAGAAACAGACTCATAGATACAGAGAACAAACTGATGGTTGTCAGCTGGAAGGGGGGTTGGGGAAAAAGGTGAAGGGATTGAGAAATACAGATTGGTAGTTACAAAATAGTCACAGGGATATAAAGTCGAACATAGGCAATATAGTCAGTAATATTGTAATAACTATGTATGGTGCCAGGTGGGTACTGGAATTACTGGGGAAGATCACTTTGTAAATTATATAAATGTCTAACCACTATGCTGTACAGCTGAAACTAATATAAAATATTGAATGTCAACTGAAATTAAAAAAGAAAAATACTAAAAAAAATAATAAAACATTAGTCTGCCTTTGAGTCCAATGCAAAGTGAATCTTATTTCCTTACTGCATACCTCCTCTGCATGACCAGCTCTACAAGAGATGCAAAGAATGGTCACCTGCATACGTCTTGTGATATTGTCAGTGACTGTTTATTATAAAGTAATATATGATCGCATGGAAATCCTGAAAAGCACAGCTTTTCTGCCCCTCACCATCTACAGCTCAGCCATCCTGGCGGTCTTTCAGATCCACGCTCTCGCGCCAACAGCACAATGGGCCTCTGCACATCCAATGTTCCCGGCAGGGAGGCTCTCCTGCCCTCTGTTCATCTAGCTGGCACCTACTCACCCATCACATCTCAGCTCAAACACTGCTTCCTCAGGAAAGCCTTCCCGGACTCCCCAGCATCTCCTCCACCCACTTTTCAGCAGTGCATCCTTCAGTCTATGGCACTCACAGGGGCAAACAGCCAGGGACTGATTGGTGTGATTATTTAACTCAAAACCATTTCTCCTATCACCGCCCCATAAACTTCATTAAAAATACCAACTCTATTTTCGCTCCCCACTATATTCCTAGCACTTACACAGTGTCTGACAAATAGGAAGGACTCAATATATATTTAACTTAATAAGACAAATGCAGTATTTTCTTTCTAGTCATTTTCCCTATGCAGATTTTTATATACTATGGGCCAGGGGAGTGGGGGGCTCAGGGCTGTCAGATGAAGGGGAAGGGAAGTGTCAGGACGCATCTGTCCTAACAGGGTACTGTATCCTACTTAAAAATAATCAGGCCGCAGTATCTTATGTCAAAAAACTAAAAGGCTTTACAATATTGCACTCATAGCTCTATCAAAACTTAACCATTTCCCTATAGTCAGACATTTGGATTATTTCGAATACTTTACTGTTAGGTATTAGTTGTGCTGTAATGAACATCCCTGACCCATCCCATGATTTTAAATCTTCCTAAAGCCCCTCCTACACAATGTACCAATCTCCATGCCACTCCTAGGCACCCCCTCCTTCTCTCTAGCCTCATCTTTCCACCAGTGATGAGATTTCTTTGACGGGTCACAAACCAATTACCTACAGATTACTGTAAAAACATACCTGTTGCCTAGGTGAGCGGTTGCCTCTGCTATGGAGCTATTTCATGGGTGGTTTCGGCTTATTAATTTGCACCGGACATTCCAATTCCATAGCAATTAACAGGACCCCTAACAATATCCTGGCTTTTTTATGAGGTTCCTGCTGCCTAAATGTCCCTCCACCCAATATCCCCCACATACCTACATTTCCAAATCCTGCCTATCCTGCAGAGGCCAGCTCCACGTCCCCTCCTCCAAGCAGCTCTTCCTGACTTGCCACTCAGCCCCATTCTTTTCCTGTCACTTTCTACCTTGTATGCAGTTACTTATGTACATGTCTTAGTCCCCTTGCCAGACTGTAAGTCCCTTGAGGACCAGTACCCATTCCAATTCATCTCCCTCATTTCTAGTACAGTGCAAGACACAAGCAGCTGCAAAATAAACACTTGACTACATTAATTTGCAGAATGGCGTATGGTGCCATTTCTCTGAAAGATATGACAACAAGAATGCTTATAAGTAAAATTTTTCTATTCATTATTCAATGAATGAATGGAAGTTGAAGTTATGGAGTTAATGAGAAAATGTACATGCTGTAAAGTGCCATATAGATATCAGCTGTTGTTATTATTGCTGCCCTTTTCTAGACTGTAATAAGTCACTCTGCTGTGTGAAATAACTGCAAAGCAAAGAATTGTTCGACCTGATCACTTCTAAGATTTTTCCATAAGAGCAAGAGTAGGACTTCAACTTCTGGGCCATGGTTCATGGGAAACGAACCTTATTCAGTCAAGCCAGCTAATTCTTAGAAGGCACCTAAGAATAAGCCATTTCGGGGCGATGTTGTTCTGGAAGTTGTAAGCAAATAATATAAGAGATGTTCACAATGTACTGAGTTGCCTGACAATTGGTAAACTGAGCCCAGATGTGGGACACTAAAGATAACAGTTTAATTTCTCTTCCTTTATCATTCCCTCTTATTACTCACTGGAAACACTGTTTAAATGTTACTAACTCTTTAATCACACCCTAAACCTCTTATTGAGGGCAAGAGAGGGGAGGGTGTCACAAGGAGAGTTGCTCCCAGCCATCCCCAAAAAACGAGAACTTGATTTTCCAGTACGCAAGTCGATTAAACAGCTTTTTCAAAACCAGCTGATGTAAATAAGCACATACCCTGTAAGACTTCTGCGCGGTAATTAGGGCGATAACACTAGCCCGTAAGAACTGTTCTAAAAACGAAACACGAAATAGTTTCGAGCCAGCCTGTCCATGCTCCCACCCGAGCAGGCATTCCCAGCATCAGCTCCCTCTCCCACCACCACCTGGGCTGGTCCTCACGCATCTCTGGGGGGGAAAAATAATTAGGTTTTCACTCCCCTCAAGACATTAAAAAAGAGGACAGATGGCGACATCATGTGAATTATTTGCGCCACCCTCACATTACTTACAAGGGCACATTAACACCGGGCAGTGAAAAGAAGAAACTCCTCTTGGCCTATCCCAGACCTGTCCTGCATCTCACCTGCCTGCGGCCTGATGGGGCTGGGGGACGGGGTGAAGGTTAAGTGAAACCCTCTTGGAAACTCTGGCCCAAGCTTGCTTTCCATCACTCCTTTTGGCTTCGCCTTTTTCCAAGGCATGCTCTGCAAGCCTAAGTTCTGAAAGAGCGCAGCTCTGAAAGCCATGCTTCCGTGGCCGGCGTTATCCTGCGGGGGGACCAGACGCCGCCAGCCTTTGGCAGGTCGGTCAGGTTCTGCTCCTCTCTCCCTCCTGCTCCCTCCCAGAGAATTCACACTCCCCTCCCCCTCTGTCCCCCCCCCCCGTCGGGGACAGCAGGAGTGGGCAGTTCGCCCACAGCCTCACAAAAGAGAACTTCAAGGACACCCCCTTTCTCATTCACGACGCCGGTCCAGGTGTCCAGCGCGCTGAAGGAAACGCCCATCCTGTCCGACCACGGCTCGGGGAGGACCCTCAAGCATGTCACCCGCGGGCCCCGGGAGGATCTGTGCCGCCAGCTTAGTGACGAGCGGCCTGTCCTTACTCACAGCCTCCGAGCCTGCGCCTCGAAGCGGCCGCCCGGGGAAGGGGAACCTCCTCGGCGGGAGGGGGGCGCTGCGCCTCCCGCGGGAAACGAGCGGGTCCCCCGCGGTCCCGAGGCACCGGCCGGGAGGATGCGCGCGTCCCCCGGGCTCCGCGGCGCGGGCGCAGGGTCGCGCTGGAACCGCCCCCAGCCCGCCCGGGCCGCGCAGTGTAGACGCGGCTGAGGGTCCCCGGGCGCCTCCCGCCGGCCAGGCCGCCCGGCCCCCCGGGCTCCGGCCGGTTTCACCCCCGGGGCGCCTTTGGCAGCGGCTCGGTGTGCCCCTCGCACGGCCGCCTCCCAGCCCCGAGCGCCCCAGCCCGGCCCTTTCCCGCCTCCCCGCTGCGTCCTGGACAAAGTTTCTCAGCCCCTCGGTGGACCCGTCGGGAAGCTGAGGACAAAAACAGCCCGTCCCGGGGACGCGCCGGGATCGCCGAGCGCGGCGAGGAGCCCGCGGGGGCGGAGGACGCGCCCCCAGGCCCCGGGCGGGGGCGGGGCCCGGCGCGGCGGCAGGTGCCCCCGGCTCGGAGAGGGGCGCGCCCGGAGGGGGCCACTCACCACCACATGCGCGCCGGGCAGCGCGAGGGGCTTGGGGCTGATGAGCGGAGACAGCATGTAGAGCAGCAGCACGAACGCCACGAGGCCGGTGCCCACGAGCAGCAGCATCGCGCGCGGCCGCGGGCCCGGCGGGCGGCGCAGGGATCTCGCGCGGTCGCCGAGCGGGAGCCGGTGTTTGGGTTCCCGGCGGGCGGCGGCCGAGGGGAAGAGGCGGAGCCGGCGGAGGGCGGGGCGGCGGCGCGGGGACGCGGGAGCCGGGTGCTCAGCGCCCGCGGCGGCCGCGCCGCAGCCTCCCGGGGTCCCCAGCGCCCCCGCCCGCGGCGCGCCCCCCTCTCCGGGAGCGCCCCTGCGCGGGCGCGGGGACGGCGCCGGTTCGGGTCGCGGGCGACTCTTAGGGCCGCGGAGAGCGGGCTTCCCGGCCTCCCCGTGGCGCGTGGGCGGCGGGCGCGCTCGGCGGTGCGGATCCGCCACGTCGCGCGCGCGCGGCCCGCCTGGCGGGAGGCGGTGCGGAGCGATCCGCGCGCGGGCTGTGCGGCCGGACCCTGCCCGCGGCCTGGAGGCCCGGGTGCAAGGTCCGAAATCCCGGCCTCCATTTCACGGGCCTGGGCGCGCTGAGGAAATGGTCACGGCCCGCTGTCGCTGTTCAGAGGAACATGATTGAGTGCCCTTGAGCTCAGTTCATCTTTTTTACCAAAGATTTAAATTAGAAAAAAAAAAAAAAACCCTTGAGATATACATCCCGAGTTAAAGTTCATAATAAATGTTTACTATACTGAGATGTGCAACCCTCAACTGCAATCAATACTAGAACATTTCATTACACCCTCTCCCCCCAGCAAAAAACCTTGTACCCAAAACCTTGTGCCCATTAGCAGTCGCTGCCCTTTTCCTCCCTGCCCTAGGCAATCCCCAGTGTTTGTCTTTATAGATTTGCTTATCACAGACATATATAAATGGAATCACACGCTCTGGAGCCTGTTGTATCTGGCTGCTTTCACTTAGCACAGTGTTTGCAAGGTTCATCCATGTTGTACAACGTGTCAGTACTTCATTGTTTCTATCACCAAATTATATTCCATTGTATGGATAGAGCACATTTTATTTATCCAGGCATTAATTTATGGGCATTTAGGTTGTTTCCATTTGGGGGCTTTTACGAATAATGCTGCCGTGAATGTTCACATCCAGGTTTTTGTGAGGACACGTTTTCATTTATCTTGGGCGGAGACCTAGGAGTGGAATTGCTGGATCTTGTGGCTGGAAAGGGGTTTCTCTGGGAAACAACCTTACAGGGTGGTCTGGTCATAAATTCCTAACTGGGCAGGTGGTGCTGGGTAGTCATGCCCCAAGAACTTTAATAAAAGGCTTACCTTTGCCTTAAGCAAGCCCTGTCTGTTGTTTCTGTGCATCTAGGTTTACACACCTTTGAAATTATCCTTTTAGGCCCCTGAACACATAATCTTATTAACTATCCTGTAACCCAATCCCCTCCTTGCTTTCTCCCACCTTCAGGTAATCTTCCTTCCTTCCCTCTTTAATTCTAAATGCACAAAAGAAGCTGCACACTCATTTCTTGGAAGCATTTATCTCAGTGTGTTGAGAGCTTGCTTCCAGGCTTATCCTGTTTGGCTCAAATGCACTTTTATAAAAATTGTCTATAGGTTTGATGGTTCTTACATTGACAATCTTGTGATAACTCTGTTTCACCAAAACTACCAGACTGTTTTCCAAAGCAGCTGCACCATTTTACATTTTACATTCCCATCAACAATGTACGAGGATTCCAATTCCTCTATATCCTCAGCAACACTTCTCGTGTCTTTATTATTATTATTATTATTATTATTATATTATTTATTTTAGAGGGGGAGGAAAGGAGGAGATAGAAACTCCAATGAGAAAGAAACATGGATCAGAGCCTGCAGCCCGGGCATAAGCCCTGACTAGGAATCAAACCTGTGACCTCATGGGACTGCGCTCAACTGAGCCACACCGGCGGAGCACATCTGCCTTTTTCATCACAGCCTTCCTAGTGGGTGTGAAATGACATTTCATTGTGATTTTGACTTGCATAAGGCACATATTTTTGCTTGCTTGCTTTTCCTTTCTGTTGTTTTTAGAAACACTAAGGAGCTCAGGAGCAAAGGAGCTGAGTTTTTCTTCTTTATTAACTTACTGCCCAGAGTTAGCCAAATTACAAGGTGTAAGGGCACAGGCCCCAAGACTTGTGACACAATTTCAAGTTTGCTAAGTCTCTGGAAGGATTAACAGAACTCACAGAATTGTTATACTCATGGTTATGGTTTATGACAAAGTCAGCTAAAGAAAAAAATGCCTGGGGCAAAGTATGGAGGGCTCTAAATGCACAGCTTCTGTTGCCATCTCCTATGGACTCAGGATGTGCGACCCTCCCAGCATTGGTGTGTGACCGTTTACATGGAGCATTGCCAACCAAGGAAGCTCCTCCGGTGCCCAGAGACTTTTAGTGGGGCTTCCTTACATGGGTGTGATTGATTGATTGATTGACCCTATGGCTGGACTCAGTCACCAGGTTAATTGCTAATGCATGATACAAAGCTTCCATGTATATCACATGGTCAGTCTTTCTGACATGGTCACGCCCTCCTTAAAATCCAGTTTGGCCAGCCCTCATCTAAACAAAGACACTGCTATCAGGTATGACATTCCTGATTACTTCCCAGAAGCCAAAGACAAAGGCAGACCTTCTCTTTGGGCAAGGCCAAATTCTTTACTACAAGGTCACTACCTGGTCTTTGTTCAAAGCTCCCCTACAGATAAACAAACAGATGTCTAATATTTGGAGGAGGCAGTGTGGAGTAGAAGGCTCTTAACTCAATTGCCCTATAGATTTGACCATCAATATCAGCGTTGCAATCTCACTAATAAGACAGTGACAGCATTACACCGTATTATTGTACCAGGTAGAAAAAAAGAAAGTTGAGCCCAGTTGGCGTGGCTCAGTGGTTAAGCGTCGACCTAGGATCCAGGAGGTCACAGTTCAATCACCAGTCAGGGCACACGCCTGGTTTGCGGACTGGATCCCCAGTCAGAAGCGTGTAAGAGGCAGCTGATCAATGACTCTCTCATCATTGATGTTTCTCTCTCTCCTGCCCCCTTCCTCTTTCTGAAATCAATAAAAACATATATTTAAAAAAAAAAGTTAAGGTGATATGGAGAAAAGAGAAAAGTGTAGTCACAAGAACTACATAGGCACACTAGCACCCTCTCCCACCCTTTCTCCTCCAGACCCCAGAAAAGTGGTGGAATCTGTGTAGTGGAGACTGTCCTTGGTCCCCCTTCTGCTAAGTGTGAGCACACACTCACCAAGGCCTGTAAGTCAGCCCTCCCTGCCTTTATCTTCCCCTCCCCTGTTCCAACTGCCTCTTTCGACGCGCTATTAGACCTTTACTCTGAGGATGATATGCGACACGCTATGTCCATTCGATGTGCTCTCACTTTGACCACTGTCAGACTCTGTGTGCTGTAAAATGTGCTTCGAGGTCTGAAGAAACATAATTTGGAGGTCCAAATTGGTGCAATATTCTGGTTCAGTCTTTTATAGCATTTTGAGCACTGCATCTACCTCTGGGCATGCAAATCCCAGTCCAGAGTCAGTCTATTCTGGTCAAGGTCCATTTGTAAACTTCCAGGGCTAAAAGCATCTGCCTGCCTCCAGCTCTGTGTCACACCTTCCCTCTGGGGAATCTGCCCAATAGCCATCAGTAGCCTCTGTGCTCTTGTTGGCACAGAAAAATTCTCTTTAACGGCCAGTTTTCTATTGCCTTTCTACTTGACTGTATGGCCAGGCCATTAGCCAGTGCCCAGGAGTTGGTTCAACCCAAATAGGGACTAACAGCATGTAACTCAGCCAACTGAACTGGTTTTTACCGTCTTCAGAGTGGCAGCCTTCCAAACAGGATGCTCTCCATTCATCTTTAATCTGACATCCATAAAACCAAGCAGATCTTCTTTTGGTCAATAGAGAGCTATGCATAGGACACTTGCCCAAGTGGCCAAGGGCGCTACAGGTCCAGGAATTCCTCAGATGGCTCCAAAGTCAGCCCTGGAGTCTGTTTGCCATGAACACAGTTAACCTCTTTGCATTTCCTGGTAGCATGTTCCGGCAAAACCCATCCCACTTCATTATGAAACTCTTCTGGGCACTGCCTTTCCCATTAGAGTGTTTCTCTAACATCACCAAAGAGGATTGGTTCTGTCTCTCTGGGGAACCCTGACTAATTGGTTCTGTCTCTCTGGGGAACCCTGCCTAATACAGGAGGGATCCTGGGTTTAAATGCAAAACTATGAAACCTTTAGAAAACGCATCGGATTTTAAAAGAATGAAGACTTTGGTCAGTCAGAGGGGGGGGAAAATTAGGTCACTTACTTACAAAAGAAATCAGGCTAGTTTCAGATTTCTCCACAGCAACATTCAACACGAGAGGACAATGATAGATCTATAAGATCCTCAAGGAAAGAATGTTGAGCCAAGGTTTTAGATCCAGCTAATCTGTATTTCGCTCACTGAACATGTAATAATTAAAGAAACAGTTTTCCCACGAGAGCTTCTTGAAGAAAGTATTAAGCCTTAGTCCACTTGGGCTGCTGTAACAGATCACCAGAGACAGGGTGGCTTATGAACAATAGAAGTTTGTTTCTCACAGTCTTGGGGGCTGGGAAGTCCAAAATCAAGGTCCTGGCAGATTTGAAGACATAGCAAGAAGGCAGTTTCTGAAAGCTGGAAACAGCTCTCACCAGAAACCGGAATCTGCTGGCACCTCGATCTTGGCCTTCCAGCCTCCAGGACTGTGAGAAATTGTTTAAGCTCCCCCACCCCGCCCCCGGCATCTGCAGTGTTTTGTTATGCATGCCTTAGCTGGCATCATGCTGTCAAGTAATTTCAAATTTAAGTTATAAACATTACGGAATCCACAAATGTTACTTCACTAAGCCTATTTTGCAAAGCAAGAAGGAAGCAGAGAGCTGACTGACAAGCTGGCACAAGCTCCTTATCAAAGCAACTACTCCAGCAAGTTGTCCAGGCCCGGCAGCTGCCCTTTAGAGCACCCTCCTGCAGAAAACGGAAACAAGAGGACACATCTGGTGACAAAGGAATCCTTCCGAGTTTTAGAAAGCTCTGAGCTAGCTGTGTTTGTCAGCAAGGAATCTAGAAATGAATGTTCTGGCCCTACCCGGTTTGGCTCAGTGGTTAGAGCCTTAGCCCGAGGACTGAAATGCCCCAGGTTCAATTCTGGTCAGGAGCACGTACCTTGGTTGCAGACTCGGGCCCTGGCCCTGGTTGGGGCGTGTGTGGGAGGCAAGCAATTGATGTGTCTCTCTCCCATGGATGTTTCTCTCTCTCCCTCCTTCCACTCTCTCTGAAAAAGCAACGGAAAAAATATCCTCGGGTGAGGGTTAAAAAAAAAACATTCTGTCATGTTAAAATTACATATATACTAAAAGAATTGTCATTACCACCCAGCTGGGCGTGGCTCAGAGATTGAGCATCGACCTGGGATCCAGGAGATCACGGTTCGATTCCTGGGCAGGGCACATGCCCAGTTTGCGGGCTCGATCCCCAGTGGGGGGCGTGCGAAGGCAGCGGATCAATGACTCTTTCATTATTGATGTTCCTCTCTCTCTCTCTCTCTCCCTCTCCCTTCTTCTCTCTGAAATCAATAAAGATATATTTTTTTAAAAAATTGCCGTTACCAGTATCTGTGCACCCATGAAACTGCAATAAAGGTACTCAGCTTTGCTTGTTTTATGAATTGGTCCTCAGTTTCTGAGCGTTAAGTTGCGGTTATTGGAAAATGGTCCTCAGGACTTTAATGCAGATTCACCTCGCGCCCACCCACCCCCTGCTGCAGTCTGGCGCTGACGGCTCAGCAAGTGCACATGGGTTTCTAGTCATTTACTCTGCACAGCCCTACTGCCCCCATGAGCCTCTACTGGTTGGCTGTATAATTCAATCTTCCTTCAAGTTCTTTTGGTTTTGAACTTATTTCTTTAGAAATGTAAATTCTACTTTAGTCTTGACGGTTGTATTGTTTCATTAATCAGTGCATCTCCTTAAGGACACACTACGTACGGTTTTAACACTTCACTATCAGTGATGACTACACACCAAATCCTATTTCAAATGAAGTGAGTACAAATATTTTGGCGTTCATTTCTTCATAATCACTCCATCATCATCCTTAGGTACCATGTGCCACATTCAGGAATAGTATTTTGTTTGACACAAAAAAAGTGCAGTTAAATTCATATTATGTCATAAATTAAGATTAAAAATACTACTAGACTTTCCTTCTGAGGTTTAGCTTAGAATGTAAAACTCTTCAGTTAAAAAGAAAAGATACAGGCTTGAAACTGGGAAAGGGCCACTCTTATGAACAGAATTCCAAATAATAAATGTAGCAGGAATGAGAGAAATTGAAAATCACCACTAGAACACCGAGTAATAACTGCTGCTGTAGGCAAGATCGACGAGTGGGTACAAAACTAAGGAGAAACAGAATGATGCATAGCCTCAGTGCAGCTTCCCCCAAAGAGTTATCTAATACTGTGATTTTAACATATACCCACAAATTCTTGAAGTCTCTCCCTCTAGGAGGCTAAGTTTAATTTCCTTTCCCTTTTCCTCAAGGCTGGACTTGGTAACTAGCTTAAGAACAGAGTGTGGAAAGGAATAATAGTAACTTTACAATAGAAAAAACCCCCCAGACATCATCTTAATCACGCGACCAAAGGTGCCGGACATCACTGAGAGTAAGACCATGACTCGATACGCTGGTGGGCACATCGCTTATGCGGTCACTTCCCCTAAATCCCAAACCTGTCTGAGAGAAGGTATCAGGCAGGCCTAAATTGAGGGACAGTCTTCAAAACATCTGGCCAAAACTCTTCAGAAGTGTCTCAAATCCAAAAATAACAACAAAGAAAGTATCTTAAGCTCATGAAATCAAGGCAAGATTGAGGGAAATCACCAATTAAAGGAGACTAGGAGATAGGATGACTAAATGCCATCCTGGATTGGGCCTTGGAACAGAAAAAGGACATTAGTGAAAAAATTTAAATCAAAACAGTTGTAGTGTGGTTAGTGGTTAATTTCTTGGTTGGATCATACCATGTTGTCAGCCTTGGGTTGGAAGCTCTGGGTACACAGGAAGGCTCTGCATTGGTTTTAACTCCCCCTCCTGCCCGGGGAGCTCCCGCCCCCTTCTGTTCACAGGTGTGGATCTTGGCCCCCATGGCTTCTGCAGAACCCAACTTGTACTAACGTGTATCACCCAACAGCCAGCCCGACAACTTCTCTTCTTAGGTGTTAGGAAATCCAGATGCAATTTGTATTTTCCTCAAGTTCTTTGCATTTTATTCATGCAGAAGGTAAAATAAGCCTGGTTAGATTTTAGACCCAACTGCCAAAAAGCTTACTTTTGGTAAAAGTCAAGAACCGTTGAGGAAATCCCAAATGATGGCTCTTTGACGCTGCTGGTACCCACTGGCCCTGCACATCAGCAGGAGCTCTTTGCTCAAAGGCTGGAGAGTAAAATACGTGTGGCTACTAATTTGATAGGTTTAGCAAAAAAGAGCCCTAGTGAAGTAAGTTCAACCTTCTTTCTTTTACTGCAACTGTGCTGCTGTCTATAAACACAGGGGGATGAGACAAGCGTGAAGGGCTTGAGGCACTCAGGGCACAAAGCAGAGGCCAAAAAATCCAGTAATTAAGACAAACAGTACTTTCAAAAAATACAAAATCCATGATGGAGAAAAAAACAAAACCAAAATTGTTGTAAGGATTGTCTTGATATGACCAACTGAACAAACAGCAGAGGTTTGTAATGGGGTTACATCCCACTATTACCCTCAAGCAGGCTACCACTGCATTCTCGGTCTACGTAAATTGTGATTCCGACATTTTTTTCCTTAATTTTAAAAATGACAAATATGTGCCACACCCAGTAGGATGGCTATTACAAAAAACAAACAAAACGAAATAAAAAAGAGCAACAGCAAGAGTTGGTGCGGATGTGGGGAAACCGGAACCCTCATGTTTGCTGGTACAGATGTAAAATGGTGCCGTCACAGTTGAAAACAATTTGGTAGATCCTCAAAGTTCAACCCAGATTACCACAGGATCCAGCGGTTCCACTCCTAGATGTAGACCCAAAAGAATGGAAAGCAGAAACTCAAACAGATTTAATAATTTTAAGTTATTTTTTGTATCTAATCAATGTAGATAATATTTTTTCCTATACAGAAGACCCCAAAATAAAGAAGCATATACAGAATATACACAATACTAGGTTATATCAATTTACTTCACATAAGAACAGCATGTTTTAGGCCTACGATTTCCATTTAATATGAAAAAAACAATCTGTACAAAGAACCCTAAGGCAACCATATAGCATAATATGTAAATGTGCAAATATACTTTAAAATGCAAGTCATTCCATAGCATTTGCAAGGTAGAGCTTTATAGTAATAAAGGCATCTACCTCATTGTAGCTAACTTAATAATCCTTTGCATGTATAGCCAGTGCAAATGTACAAGGCACAACTTAGTGTTGGTGCAAAAGTGTATACCCCCCCGATTTTTTATTTGAAAATATTAAAATAACATAGTGTCATGTCTGAATTTTATTATTGAATGAGACATCAGTTTATTTCTAAAGCTTCACAAAACATCATACTGACAACATGTGGGGCCAGGACACAGTTCCCTGAACTTAAAACAGTAAAAGACCCTTGCTACCCTATATTAAAAAAATTATATATATATATGTATGTATGTACACAGACACACCAACATCACACACAAGACACTTCCCATAATCCAAAGGGAAGCCATTCCTTTTAGCACAGGTTCCCATTACAGTATTTTATGGCAGAATTATTTTAAAAGGACATTATTTATTTACTGCTGGTTTAGGTTAATCTTGCTACAAAAAGCCACATTTGAAATAATTTTCTCCTTCAAGATAAAGACAGTACCTAATTTAGGAAGTCTTTTTCTTGACATTGCACAGTGAAAGGTGTTATTTAGTTAATACAAAAGCTTGCAGCTTTTAAAGAAATTATTTAAATCTACATGAAGAAAAACGTCAACCTACCAAAAAAAAAAATCCATGAACCTTGGCCAGAACATAATTCAAAATCTTCCAAGCCCAATCACAGTGAACTTTGCTGTTTTATTACCCATCCCTGAGAGTAAAGGTTCTATCATTAAAAATTTTTAATACAGTAAATAAATTTACATTGATGAAAATGCTGCTTAAGAATTTTTACAAAATATGAAATAAGCCCTATTTCATTACAGTAAAAAAAAGATAAATGTTCTTTACAAAGACCACTATTCATAAGAATTTAAAATATTTGTATTTCAATCAATTTTAATCATTTTTTTTACTGGGTAACTTCTGTTTTGCCATTCATGTATCACTCATTTCCTCAGAGCCCATTATTTCATAATTTTTGTTAATAAGAGCATTTAATTGGTAATAGAACAAAAATACATGTAAAACATAGAGGAACGCTGAAGTGAGATCTATGTTTCCCTGTGATAAAAGTGTTTTACTGGAAATAATCTGAATGCTGTCCAAGAAAGGCAAAAATGCCTGTCAGAAAGAACACTCATGGTAAACGTCTTCCTCGTCTTTGGTTTAGCCTTCTTGGCCAAAATCTTCAGAAAACTTCTTTAATTTCAGCAAGTCATGTTCATTGACTGTGGGTTTTGTGCTAGATAGTGACCGTAACATATCCGCCTGTCAGGGAAAGGAGGGAGGAGTGTTAGTAATAGCTTTAACCACTGCATTATCGTCACCATTACTGACTTTCAACTAAGGTGAGATCTGAATATTTGGAGTTTATCATAAGCTACTGACAATAAACTCTTAGTCTTCTAAAGGACAGCCCTGACCACGTTACTCCTCTGCACAGAAACTTTCAACTGCTCGCCTTGTCCTGGTCACAACCTTCAATAGCTCCTCATTACCCAGCAGAAAGAGTCAGTTCTCTTAGCCTGAGGGTCAGAACCCTCCAAAATATGCCCCCAATCTCTCTTCTGACCTTACTGGTTTTTTGCTTAAACAAGAGAGGGGTTTTCCCAGTGCAACTCAAAAAAATAGTTACTCACTTATATGAAACAGAGTACTATTAGTTAAGATAAAAATGGTAAGAAAATAGGCTAATATTAGGGTTTCGTTAAGTTCTAGGCTATGGCTTTGTCTCTCCTGTAAAATAGTCTGAAAGTGGTCAAAAGAACCAAGACTAATAAATCAAGGATTGAAACAAAAAATGGGTTTCTGAATAACTTCTCAGAGAAGTATTATGATTAACACAAATATATCTGTGTGTGTGTGTGTACACACTCATATATTTATATACATATATATGTTCACAGAGGTCTTTATATCTATGTCTACGTATCATGTAAAAGTTTCTCCCCTGGAAGTTACTGTTCATTCTGACATAAAGCTTTTTGAATATCTGTAACAGAAGCAGAAAATTTTAAAAACAGTGTTTATCAATAAGAAAGCATGAACATGACAAATATACCTTTTCAATCACAGTAAGTTCTCTAAAAAATGTATGCCTTACAAAATAAAGCCTTATGAATTATTTTAATTCCTTTAATATAAATACTAGAAATGTAATTTTTTATAAAAATTATTTCAGAATTTTTTTCAGCATTGCATTATTTAAACTTTCTATAAAGCCTTGAGAAGTAAAACAGAAAATACCATTATTAATATTATGATAGATGCATTAGAGTTTCTGAATGTTTTACCAAATATGAGATTCAGGGGAAAAATTTTTTCACCAATCCTATTTTTTAGTAAGTCTTGACTAATTTATGCAATATATATGAGCAGTTTGGTAATAATATCCCAACTATAAGACCTATAAAGTCAGAAACCTGTGTTTTTGAAAAATAGTTCACTTAAAATTAAATTTTCCTCAAAGCCTAAGAAAACATTTTAAAGATGATTACTTTTTATCTTTTAAGTTCAATTAATTTTTACACCTTTTTAACTGAGTAGATAGTATTAAATAAGCATGCCTGGTCATGCTAACATTTTCTAGCTAATTTTACATAACTGAAAATTTTTATCTTTGATAAATTACAAAGTATAATGTTTTAAAATTGTTCTTAAAATAAAACAAAATGTCAAACCATGGAAACAATTGGCTCCAAAAGTTTGTCCCCAGGGACATCCACCCATGTCATCTCAACGGCACCAGGGTCCCCGGGAGAACAGGGCGTTAACAGATCATCCACTATGTTGTTAGGATCAGCTCGTGAAGGTCCTCGAACCTGGAATAAAGAGTAATAGAGAATAGTTATCTGAACAAATTAAATATTAAGATTTAAGCGATTGCCAGGAAATTGGAAATATGCTACTATTTTATGTTTCATTAAAATGTTTACTTCTGAAAATAAATAGAAAAATATACAACAAAAAGTGATTATCTCTGGGTGATGGGATAGATTTTGCTTGATTGTAATTTTTTTCTTGATGCTTTTCTATATTTTGAAATTTCCTACAATGACTACAGGGAGAAATGAGTTAAGATTTAAAAAACAAAAACAGAAAAAAACCCCAAACAAAAAAAAAACAGCTATCTATGGCTAATATTTCTCTAACACTTACTGAGTGGTAATAATCCTTGAGACCAAAAATAGAAATACGTATTCTGTATTTAATATTGTCTGTCTTTCCTCACAAAAATTTCAGCTGCAGGGATTTTTGTGTTTTTTAACTGTTGTGCTTTGTGACTTACCTCTGGGCCCAGATTAGTACTTTTGATATTTGATAAACAGGCAAACTTGTTCTTGGTGACTGAGAGATGGGAGAAAGGATGGAGCGAGAGAGAGTTGTGCTGTAGTTGGTGATACAAAGGCCTAATGTTAAAAGTGACTGGGCAGCTTCACCCTTATTCCCAACGAGGGCCTGGCCTCAGGGTCGCCGAGGCTGTCCCTGATAGTATGCATTATAGAGAACTGAATGAAAAGCTCTGGGTAGGAAAGGAAATGGCAAAGGAATTTAAGAGAAAATACAATGGTTGTGGCAGAACTTGATCCTAAGTCTACTATACTTCTCCCAGCAATGAAACGGCAGAAGAAGGAGAGAGGAGTAACAGTTACTGGGCTATTAAGTACCATGACAGGCGTTTTAATATTACTTCATTTCACTCTCCCAACAGCGCTTTGAAGTAGTGTTACCATCCCTATTTTAGAGATGATGAAAGTGAACCTTAAATAGAGAATGTAGTAATTTGCTCAGGAAGATATAACAGATTGTGGAGTTAGGCTTCAAATTCAGGTTTTAATTCAAGGTCATCATTAAAATAATTTATTTTATTGTGGTATGTAAGAGACACACATATGCATCTTAATCATGATATATTAGTCTTGTCATATATTGCTGGGTTAAGTGTGCTAACAGTTTTTCAGGATTTTCACATCTCTGTTCATGAGTAACACTGGATACTGCTGTCCACAGCAGGAGGTCCAAATTACCTATACTGTTCCTTAAATTGGATACCCCAAGACCACAGGCTTTTTACCCAACTCTAACTCAACCGTCTATGCTGAACTTGCTCATACACACAAAACAGTGCCCGGGAGGGGCAGGAGAACAGAGTGATTGAGACTTCAGATTCGGAAGTGTTCCTTTCCTGGGGGGGATAAAAAAATCACACCTCTTGCCCCTCTAGTTGTACCTTGGCAAACTGTGTTACCCTCCAAGTCCCAGTTTAACCATGTTAACATCTATGCCTCAGATTAACTATCAAGGTGGCTGTATGCACCTCTTGTAGTTTGAGTGAAGATCCAATGAAACAGTAAAAGAACACGGTGCCAGCCTGTCGATATTTAAACAATACTGGCTATTATTTTCACTTTGTTAATGAGGTACAAATACACCAGACTCTGCTCTAGAATATTCTACTTACACAGAGCTAACTATACATTTAAGTTTCTACACTTACATCAAAATAATAAGTACTTTGAAAATCACTGCATAGAAAATTTTAGAATACTTTAGGACTATTAATAATGGCTACGTAATAAACAAACTATGGAAAAACTTCTGCTCTTTTTTATTTGCTACAGTATGTATTTTATTATTGGGGTGACACTGGTTAATAAGATTACGTAAGTTTCAAGTATACAATTCTATAATGCATCATCTGTGTACCATATTGTGTGTTCAGCACCCAAAGTCAAGTCTTCTTCAAGAACTTATTTTCAATGAAATGGAAGTATGTCTATTATGTAAATTCATTTATTATATAAAACTAAAACTTTCCTAAAATTCTTTGGAGACAAATCAATGATGGTCTTGAAATTTGTTTTAAAAAACATGAGATGATGGATAAAAGCTCCTTACCTTTTTAAAATGAGTGGCCGACTGTACTTTTCTCACAGGCTGCATAAGTGCATCCCGCACAATGACACTTATGTCTGCCCCTGAGTAACCCTCAGTTTTCTTGCCGAGCTCTCTGAAGTCTGTTTCTGTTAGAGTGTTCTGAGTAGTACCCAAGTGCAGTTTAAACATTGCAGCTCGCGCATGGGCCTCAGGCAGAGGAATATAAATTCGTTTCTCAAATCTTAAAATGAAAAACAAATTACATCAAGAATATTACTATATATATTTCATTTCAACTGAAAATTAGGATACTTTCAAGAAGAAACAAGATATTTAGATATTTTCATTTGTACAAAGTTAAGCGGAGTAAGTTAAATGGGCCCATATGTGTCAGAATTAAACATATATTTAGGTAAAGTGAAGGTAAAATGTCTAGGACATAAAACAATAAAACCAGAATAGCCAGCGAACTGGTTGAAATGGGTGAGTCTCACATGACTTTTGGGTTTTCTTGCCATAGTGTTTACATGTCTGGAATTCATGACATGACATGTCCTCCAGAACATGTCTTCTTGGTACCACATGGTAATCTAGCATACTGGCAAACCATCAAGTGGATGGGATAAAAGTGGCAAAAACCGAAGTGGTAATTTTTACGTGTAAAATTAAATGAATGAAATAGGGAACTGTGAAGCAGTAAAAATCATTAAAGTAGATGCCTTTCCTGTAGCTCAAGTTTCATCTGCAATTTAAAAATTACAGACATATTTTTTAACTGAAAATATATCTCGGTTATCATTCTTCAACTTGTGTGAGTGTCAATTTGCTAAAGTTTTAAACGAGGGTTCTTCATTGAAATATCAAACTACATTTGTAAATTTCTGAAGCATCAGTGCCTACTAAGCTTAATCAAAACTAAGAGTTAGGGGTTATCTTTCGCAACATGAAAGATTCCAGTGTGTGAAAATCTCGTATCTTCAAGATAGCAAACAAACAAACAGATGCCCGCCTCTCTTCTCCCAAGGCAGGGGACTGCAGGGTTAGGGCACATTAAAAAGATTCTGAAAACTCATCAGAATGACTCCTCACTGGAAAGAATGGGACTCTTACTCACTTGGCACATCTGTAGTTAGAAAAAAGATATTTACTGCGGCATCATACCTTCGCCTAATGGCAGAATCCAGAACCCAGGGTATATTTGTAGCTCCCAGAACCAAAATCCCCTCATTGTCCACACCAACACCTGCATCAAATAGGCAGTATTTTAAATAATTTGTTATTTTAGTGTTCATTAAACCTCATCTCTATGCCCTATCAACAACGTGATGCTTTAACACCAAAGTACCTCATCTTGAGAGTCTCTCTCTGAAAAAAACTGTACTGAATCAAATACCAAATTACAAAAAGATGATGCAAATATCCCAAGAGTCAAATCTCCTGGACTGTAGACAAATACTGTTAATATTCTTTTCAAAATAGTTGAGAGATTTCATTTCAAGTCTACGCATTCCTTTTACTGATACTGTTCCTTGTACAAGTGAATACGTGGGTCTCTTTAACGTTTATACCAGCAAGTCCTATAAGACGATTACAACTGGGTGAAAGACAATCAGAATGAAACACAGCATATGGAACAGTCTGTTAGAATGAACAAATTCTGCTTAAATTTTTTACATTACTGTTATAATAACGGTTATACAACAGGAGCTATTTTGGAAATCAGGGACACCACCTTGCATTTGAACTAGGAACTCCGTCTTAATTCTACGTGCGGCCTCGCTTTCATTTTCACTCCTTGAGCCACAGAGAGAATCGATCTCATCGATGAAGATAATGGAAGGTTTATTCTCTCTGGCAAGTTGGAATAAGTTCTTAACTAGCCTAAAAACAAATAGAAGCTTTCAGTTTCTAAAATACAGTACACAACATATGGCTTAATGAAAAGATGAAAACAAAACAATACACAGTATTACAGGAACTCTATAGATTCATTCATAGGCCCAATCATGTTTTGGTCCACAAAATAAGAATGCTACAACTAGATAATTCACTTTACAATTTACTAAACTATACATACATGTTATCTTTCCCCTACGAAATAAATTCCAAACTAGGGACTGACATGACAGAGAAATGAAACCTGTATTATGTCACTTCTCTGAATGTCTAATAATGATGAAAGAAATCCATTGCTTTATAGAGTGATATAGTGACTACCACGCAAAGAAAAACTAACAAAAGAAAAAAAGAAAAAAAAAAAGAAATCAATTTATTACTTACTTTTCACTTTCACCTAGCCATTTGGAAACAAGGTGGGAGGAATGTATTGAAAAGAATGTTGAGTTGTTTGCTTCTGTGGCTACAGCTTTGGCTAAATAGGACTTTCCTGTTCCAGGTGGCCCAAATAAGAGGATTCCCCGCCAAGGTGTTCTCTTGCCTGAAATTTGCATAAGAAAAATAACATGAGGATTTCAAGACTGTTGATTTAAGTTACCAGAGACATCCTCCATCCTGAAGAATACTGTGAAGAGGTTTTCACTCTAAAGCTATCAGTAGAAGAAAATACTTTTTAACAAATCAAAGTCAAGTCTTAAATGTATTTTATTTGCTCTTTTTAGAGACCACTGTCAAAAGTGAGCTTACATGAATATAATCCTTCAAACAGGAAGTTAATTTGCTTGCTCGCTCATTCATTCAACCACTTTGTACAGAAACCGCATGTGCAGACAGAGAACTAAGAATACAAAAGGATCTCTGCCCCCCACCGGCTCACAGACTAGTGCAGAAAAAGAGTTCAATTAAAAGGCACTTTTGACCATACACTGCGTATGCTGCTTGATATCAGAATATTGTCAGAGAGCCTCTGCCAAGTAGCTCAATTGGTTAGAGCATTGTCCCTACACACCAAGGTCTCAGGTTCAATCCCTAGTCAGGGCGCATACAAGAATCAACCAATGAATGCATAAACAAGTGGACAACAAATCAATGTTTTGCTAGCTCACTCTCCTCTCCCTTCCTCTCTAAAATCAATAAATAAAAATTAAAAAAAAATGTATTGTGAGAGAAACTATATCCACAAGGTAAAAGAAGCTGGAAAAACTTTCTTTTAAACATTTGTGACCTTTGGGGAAATGAAACTAACAGTTTGGTTGACCCTTGTGAAGTTCTGCTCAATTCTTGATTCTACAAGGAAGTGTGGGTTATTATTACAGGTAGCATACTCTCATTCAAATAGTTGGGTAATGACAAGGGGATTCTACCTTAAATAGTTTTCCCAAAATACAACATGTGAACAACTCCTTGTATCTCAATGTCCCTAAAGAGAAATTATGATGCTGCCTAAAAGAAATCAGGCTGTTACACCTGTCAATAAAGTATCAACTATACATTGAAAAACTGCTAAATGCAGATTGTGGATGGGTACATAGTGTCTGCATAAGAATGATATGCAGATAACTAATGGCAAAACTAAATATTGTTATATTTATTGTTTCAAAGGCCTCAACTTTACTTGAATTCTATTTTCCTATTTTAAATATCTGCAATTATAAGTCAGTGTTCCTTAACTGTGGTACATATACCATTTGTGGCATTTAAAGTGCTTTCAGGTGATACAGAAATACTTATTTAAATGATTATCTTTTTAATGTGTATTAGACAAACACTAATTATTCCATTTGTAGTAAACACAAAACAGTCTTCTAAAATAACAGTACTAAGTAAAATAAGTGAGATGATTTAAAAGTTCAAATACAGTCCGGCCAGTGTGGCTCAGCGGTGAGTATCGACCTAGGATCCAGGAGATCAAGGTTCGATTCCCGGTCAGGAACATGCCCGGGTTGTGGGCTTGATCCCCAGTGTGGGGCGTGCAGGAGGCGGCAGAACAATTACTCTCATCATTGATGTTTCTAACTCTCTCTCCTCCTCTCCCTTCCTTTCTCTGAAGTCAATAAAGACATATTTAAAAAAAAAAAGTTCAAATATGGGCAAAACACTCCATGGTGTTGGAGTTGAGAGTGATTACTGCTGGGCAGGAAAGAGGCAGGGGGGCTTCCGGGTTACAGGTAGCACTTTTTGATTTGGTTGATGATTACACAGGCATAGTTACTCTGTGATAATTTATGAAGCTGAACACTTATGGGCTTCTGCATGTCTCTGTATATTTATGCTGTGCTTTAATAAAGCTTTGCTCTAAAAGTTAATGGTTTAAAGAAAAATATTTTTTATATAATGGCACACACATACGAAAAAAATTCATGACGGTGATAAATAAATGACTCATGCTTGAGAAACACTGGTGTAAGTAATATAAAATGAAGTCAACTCAACTGTACCTGTACCTTTGTAGGATTATGATGTCAACTTTTATACTGCTAATTTCATATTCCTGAAGTTAGGTTGTAAGTCGTATCTTGAAGCCAGGCTGCCGACGGGGCCCACATGATCCTTGCTCTCTATCACTGCACTACACATCACCACTGTCCAGGCCTGTTCCGTTTGAGGTCAACACCACAGATTTGCTCTCTATATAAACCAGCTTGTTTTTAGAAGGAAAAAAACCACACCTCTGTGTCACTGTAAGACTGTGGGTATAGCCAAGTCACAAACACAGGTTAGCAGTGACAAAAAGGACAAGAAGGCATGGTGTGGCACAGACAAACCACCGAGTGCTGGAGCTGTAACTTCAACCACCCAGTTGGTGGGTTAACAGCACTCTCCTCACAGTGCCACGAGCTGTCCCTCCGCCACTAGGGGATAAGCACTGCATCTGAAAATAGTAAATAATCCCTACTCCTCTTTTTAAGAAATGGAAACACTCAAATAAAAACTAGTACATGTCTATTACAAAAAAAAAAAAAAAATTCAGATGTAAGTCAAAAGAAAAAGTAAAAACCACCCATCTTATTTATGTCTATCCGTCTACACCTACTTCTCAGCATGCATTTATTTAACAAACACGGAATCATACTATACAAATTTTATTACTTGCTTTTTGATCTTTATAATATGAGTGGATGTTCTCCCATGTTAACTATAATGTAGATCTAAACTTCTGGATGTAGATGTTCACTCTACTTGATGAGTGCACAGCATTCCACTGCATACTGATGATTGCCCTACTGGCTGACATTCAGATTGTTTTGCAGTATGTGTATTAAAGATGTGTATGTATATGGAATAAGTATCTATATATAAAGGCATATCACTGCCTTAGAATTTATTTAAGGTAATAACTCATGATGTGGTGACAAGAATTCAATGCGGTTTTGAAAAATCATCAAAAAAAAATTACTGAAAAGTCATCTCACCCGTAAAAAGATGAGGAAATTTAATAGGCAATATCACAGCCTCTTTAAGTGCTTCTTTGGCTCCTTCAAGACCAGCAACATCGCTCCATTTCACATCAGGTCGCTCCATAATAATGGCACCTACAAAACATTATGTCATCTTTAAATTGAGGACTATTTCATCATATTTAGAAGACAACATGAAATAATAATGTTAAAGAAATATATTATAAAATAGACCGGAAAAATTTTATGTATTAACAACTTTCTTGAAAGAGTGTGACGAGGAAGTAGCTGCGAGCAGGAAGTAGTAGGAGTCAGGAACCTGGGGTGGATGGCTAGATAACCCAGGGTAAAGTCACTTTCCTATGACTGCTTCCCCACTGTGAAATGAAAATACTATCATCTACCCAAACTACTAAGACAGGTTAGTGTAAGGGTCAGATGACATAATAAATATTAGAGTGCTTGGAAAAGCACCAAATATTACATTACAGCACTAATTCTGGAGTTTCAAAAGAGCTTGTTCAATGGGGGTTGAAATCTACTATTTCTCCTCTTAACCAAACAACAAAAAATGGTGATCTAATACTCTCCTTTAACCACAGAAAGAAAATACACCTAACAAATTTAACTTAAGATAGAGAGATAGATGGACAGACAGACAGAAGGGGTGGGAGGGGAGGGAGATAAAGGAGGGCGAGGAGGGGATGATGAAAGAGAGAGAGAGAAAAATGTCCTCTTGTAGATTTGCAATACTTTCCTGAGATTTGCAAAATTTTCTGTTTGGCTTCTAAACAGACCTATTTACAATCTTTCTATATTAACAAAGTTATTTAAAAACTTAGTTTCTGAACACCATATATTCAAAAGCCACAGCAATTGTCACAGTAAGAGTCCACAAAAGATTTCTTTCAATATAGCTATTGGCAAAACTTTTTAGTTTATCTTTCATCAAAGCTTTTCCAATTTTCCAGCATATAGAAATTGCTCATCTACAAACCACTAAGCAGCTTGTTCCTAAGTGACGTGTAATGTATAATAAAACACTACCACTTACACAATCTACTGCTTACCTATGAAATTAAGTTTCTGGGTATTTCTTCTCATTAGGAAATATCATCCATTATTCTAAGAGTAGCTATCCTCTGAAACTTCCCTGAATTATGAAAATCTTTAGCTATAGATTAAAATGAAATAAAACCATAAACACATCTTGCATTCTAAAGTTCAGACTGAGTATGAATTAAGAAAGCCAATTCACTTTTTCATCTCTATGTTCCACTCAGATTAGTAACCCTACATGGGGAAATAATGTACCTCATCAGATAGGATTTGAGTTAAACAAAAGTAAATTTACTTTATATATAAGCACCATTTGGTCAACTAAAGGTTTTTGCTATGAATTTTCTAAATACACATTAATCTTCACATTTAACTAACACTGTTTCTCTTAAAGTTCAAAGGTAATTTTGGAATGTTTAGTGATTAAAAAATAATAAAAGTAATATTAATCATTAGACATTGCTTAATGGTTTGTAAAATTAAACGGAGGGATGGATTACTGGAAAATAAAGGCCAAATAATCTGACTGTTTCCTGTTATATAATTTTACCCTGTCTTTGACTATCCAACTTATTATGCTAATTTGTTGTTTAACCTCAAAAAGTCAATGAATATCAAATTTAGCTAACAAAAACTCAAACCATAAACTCTTAATTTTATCAATCAAATATTACACTTAATGTCATAACCTAAAACAGAAGATTTAAAAGTTTCAGGAAAAAAGAGGAAAAAATATACATTACACAATATTTTATTATACATTATATTCTACAACTCGATCAGCAAACCATTCAATTAAAAGATGAGAAAAAAGGGCTCTCAGATATGAAAGACTAGGACTCACATTTCAGATTCTGCTTCATCCTGAAATTCTAAATAAATATCTTCATTTCAATGTCTTACACATTTCTATTTTTTATATATCTCTGGTCCTTATTTTGACTGATTTTTAAAGAAAAATTCCCAATTAAAAACTGAGTTGTATCTTTTCAAAATTAAAGATACAATCTGATTTTTACCTGGAGTGGGTGGGCAGGGCTGGAGAGAGGGGAAACAAACCAAATCCAAAAAAGACAGAGCGAAAAAAGCTTTCTGCCTTACAACTGAAATAAGGCCACTCGGGACGATCACTGGGTTGCGCCCAATCAAACTTACTAAGCACGAAGTGTGTTGTCCCCACTGCCACAGGCAGTGGTGCGGCAGTGGGAACTCAGTTCTGTCCTTGGACTACATCTACCATTGAAGTTCTAAGTATATAAAAATATCCTCATTAACTGTAGTGTTTTTAAGACACTATCCTTATACATCCCAGTGGAGTTGGTGAGACAGTTTTAATATTACCAAAATGAAGAGACTATCCACCATTCACGAACCCACCTGAGCCTATATAATGGAAATCTGTCCCAGTTATGCATTCTATTTGGCAAGATTCAAATGAACAAATACATAAATTTCAACTTGAAAAATCATCAGCTAACATTAAAAAACAATCCAATCTCAGTAACTAAAGAAACCAGCAATTAAATAGATTACTACATATAGAGCTACCATTTATTGAGTTCCTAGAATTTGTTAAATACCAGGCAGTTTTTTCATTGTCAGAAATCTTTTACTAGCCCTGAAAGGAAAATATTAATTTCGATTTTAGAACTGGGGTCTCAGATTGAGGTGTTAGGGAACTTGCCCAAGATTTAAGCCGCTGACCTGGGGTAGAATCCAAAATCTATGCTTCCTCCATCCTGCTACTAGACTACAGCTGAGGAGAACGAAAGAGTTTTCTTCTGCATGGAAGGCAAAAACGAACGTGGAAAGAGATAAATATAAGGCAGTGCTGAAATCAAATAAAAAAGCAGATGAGGGAGAATAGGTAGGAAACAGGAAATAAATCATCAATAAATAAGCAACAGCAATAAGCCAAGTGTAAGTCCTAATTCATTCTGCTCCTCTGACAGAAAATTTGAATACCCTCCGATTTGGTAGTGTGCTATTAGTCTAAAAGCTACCTTCTCTACTAGGGGGAAAGCAAGACAAAATGAAAGAGAGTAAGTCAACTGACAGGCTTTTTAAGGCAGCTAAAAAAACCAAACAATATTTTTACTGCATGGAAAAAAACCCATTAGAGACCCTAAAGAGAAAATCCTATGAAGACCAGCAAGTGACTACTGGGAACCAAAGCCAGTTCTTGAACCTCATTTAAATACGGGGTGGGAGGAAGCAATTAAAATAAGACAATACACTATGAGTTTTTTTAAATAAGAGAGTAAATTTAAAAATGAAATCTAAAGCAACCTTGAAGTTGATTCTGTAGTTTCTTTGCTTCAGGATCATCAGATTCTCCTTCCCCATCACTGTCATTCCTAATAAAAAGAATTTAACATATTCAAATGATGACTCATTGTATCAAAATAAGGCAAGAATGAAGAAAAGATTAACCTGAAATATTTGTAAGTGGCAAAATAAGAAATTCACATGAGAAGTTATGCTTATTTTATTACTTTTAAGAATATATTAAATAAACTATTAAGCAGGCATATTATCCATCAATATGGAATCACGAACAGAGAAGGGGCAAAAAGACCAGAATGAAGTCAGGAACTAGCTCCAAATTCCCATGACACACTTACGTATGTGGCTAATTCATAAATGCATGCCCCACACCTTATCCCACAAAAGATTTATGATGAATTACAGAAGAGCTGTAAACAACAATAAAAACACCAGAACCAGGCAAACTACATATTAGAGCAGGAAGCCATAACCAGGAGGAAAAGACCCAATATTCATTATTTAAAGTACAAAGGTCTATAACCCTTAGTCTGGGGGTTCCAAGGGATAAATGAAGCTTCTCATGAAAATAAACTGAGCCTAAGGAACAAGCACACCAACCAGACATTTCATAACTAAGAATTTATTGAGGAAATAATTTAAAATGAGTTCAAGGATTTGACTACAAGGATAATCATGCCACACTGCTCACAACAGGGAAAACAGACTAATGCATGTTCAATTACAGAAATCAGCAATGCACTGCAATTTTGACAAAACGAATATTGTACAAAGTTTGTTGGAAATATGTTCATGCTACATGTTGAGTGAAAAGGTGATAAAGCAAAAAATAGAGCAATATATCATTTTTAAAATATAAAATATAAAAACAGATAAAAAGCCTAACAGTGTTATCCCAAAATGGGATTGCTTTGGTTATCATAGGACTGCAAAGTGATTCACTTGACACTCAAGCCAACCTCCTTCTACCATGCTTTCTTGTACAATAAATGCCACACTGATAAACACTGCCTTTCCTAGGCTCCCTTGCAGCTAGGGCTTCACATGAAACTAGTTTCTCCAAGAAGGAAGCAAGCAACAGAAGTGGGGTTTGCATGCAAGGTTTACACCTGCAGGCAAAAGCACTGGCTCTGAGGAAGCTGTGGTGGAGGACTGAAACCCCACTCCCTGGCATCAGAAGTGCATGGCAGGAGAACTGACAGCAATGGGTCCCTGCCAAAACAACCCTGGTAGAGCTGGGCATTTCTCCTAGTGATATGGAATCCAGGCTTCATTCCCAGGCCCCCAAATTCTGTAAGGTAATCCACTATCATAAGTCCCTTTTGCTTAAATTAGTCAAAGTGGGTCCTGCTGTTCAATTCAGAGCTGGCATCCCCTTGCTAGGTAACCATCTGAGAGCATTACAGTGTCTTCAAGCAAGACCTGAAATGCCTCAACTCTCAGGGAGGAAAGGGCTTGTTTGCTGGGAAGGGAGTTTCAGGGAGAGTCGGGGGTCCAGGTTCTCGAAGTCAACCGAATTCTTCTCAACAGATTCACTTCAAGTTTGGAGTCCCAGTCTTCCAATAAATGTCCCACTTTTATATAAGAAAGCTGGTGAAAATGAATCTCTGCTGGAATTCAATAACCCACAAGATCAGTTGGGGTCTGTGTCAATGCTATAGCTGTACAATGTAAAATATCCTTCAGTATCACAGAAAATCCCTGGTTCCCTGACCATGAACAAAGAATATAAAACCTTGAGCTTAAAATTTTCTTCAAACTCTCTCGTGTAGTTTGAAGCTGCTGGTTAACTCTACTTTTATATTGCTCACGTCCTTCAAACTGGCCTATGGTAGTAGCCACCAAGCCCTCACAGCACTGTCTTCCAGGTGCTCCATTCCTGGTGACCACAAGGGACTGGCTAAGTAGCTTGTGCCACTGCACTCCATGAAGTATGAATATCACATCCTCTAAAGCTAATCAGAACTTCCTGTCTTCAAACCCAATAAGCCAGATAACCCCATCCCAGAATCTCATTTTCTTAGAGCGTGTTGTCATCTGGAACCACTTCTGGCACCAATTAACAAAATGGTCAGAGGATCTGTGTAGAATATGTTCCCACTGCTCAGCACAGAGTTTGGCACCAACATACTGAATAATAAACTTTACATCTGTAAATGATACATCTCCCATCTGGGAAGACATTGCAAAATTGGGTTTAGATGTTTATAAATTATGCTGTGTTGATTTCTTTACAATGACAAAATAAAAGCAAATCTAAAGCAAATTAACATAAAAAAACTTTACATAAGTATCCAAAAAATTATTCACATTATTGGAGTCATTTTTTATTTTGTCCATGTGGTTAGTAGAGACTAAGAGTCAATACTACTAATCAAAGATTTAATTCACAGATCATTCCTATAACTTTAAACTTCAATGTTACATAATGGCCAGACAGTAAAGAACTGAGTACCATTCCTACAAATGTTTTCTCCTACTACTACCAAGTGGTCATGGAGGGTCATTTGAGATATATCATACCCTAAGCTTGGTAAAGTAGGAATTGGGAAACTTCTTCCGTAAAGGGCCAGACAGTGAATATTTTAGGTTTTGTGGGTCAATCTCTGTTTCAACTATTCAATCTTATTGGTACAGCACAAAAGCAGCCATAGACAATGGATAAATGAATGGGTGAGGCTCTGTTTCAATAAAACTTTATTTACAAAAACAGGCTGCAGGTTTGTCCCATGAGTCATTGTTGGGCCAACACCTAGTTTAAATGAAAGAAATTTATTTCACAAATAAAATTTAAGTTTATCTTTTAATTAGATACAATAAAATCTAATGCTCTAAAATACATACCCCTTCTCATCGGCTGGACTCGGCTGCCCCTCTTTCACTGGCTTCTGTGGTTTTTTCTCTTTCTTTTTCAGGTATTCCTTTAGCTTTTCTGCTCTATCAAGATATTCTGTACACTTTGCCCTGATACTCTGCTTGGCCTTATCACCCTGTGCTTCATCTATTAAAGGAAAATGAGAGAGATTTCTCCATTAGTGTTCTATCCAGACATGTTTAAGCTCTTAAATATACTTTTAAACAAGCAAAATCTATTTTAGGGGAGGAAGATCATCTCTAGTTCATTGTAACCAAGGATTATCAATCTTCTCAGCAAGGTCAGAGACCAAAAGTGGGTTTGAGTCAGAAAGACATCTGAGCAAGGCACTAAGATAATTTAAGTTAATGTTGGATAGCAAGAAATCATTTAACATTCTGCGGGTTTCATACACTTCCCTTACATTTTGTGCAGATAGCTGAAAGCTGCTTATCTCACATAAAACCAATTATAAGACAAAAAGATATAAAGCAAGGTTAACCATTTCCATTAATGTCTACATAAGCTTTATGTCAAGAGTATGAACAGTGACAGAAATCCCACATATTATGTGTACCATCAATGTAGTAATTATACCACACACAGGCAGGCCTCTGTGAAAGTTACCTGGAAAGTAGACTTCAGCAATATACGCAATTTATACACAGTGCACGGGATTAGCCCCACATCTTATGTTACAACTCATTCTTAGTTTCACTTTAATTTGACAGAAAAATCTCAGGTTAAATGGGAAGCTCAAAGGAAAATGCTAAATTATCCAACTGCTAAAGTTTTTATTTAAAAGTAACTTGAAGTTTACCAGGAAGATAGATTTTCTAACATCTTATTTCACCTATGTTCAGCATTAGGTTTAAGATACATGAAAGCAAGAGTTTTTACCCATTTTTCCCTCACTGCTGGGTCCCAGTGCCTAGAACAGTGCCTGGCACATGGTGAGCATCCAATATTTGGAAAATACATGGAAAAAAAATATGTTTCCCAACCTGTTTTTAAAACAGAGTATTTTCAAAGAGATGCTTGGACAATGAGAAGGTTCAGATTACATAATCTGGGTACATTAAAATAAAAACTTACTTCCATTGACTGTATGACATTTTCATATGTTCGAGTATGCAAAGTATAACTATAATAGCTGTGCATTTTTGTTAGCTGAGTACCTAAAACCTGTCTAGATGCATACTAGAAAGCTAGTGGGATATATATATATATATATATATATATTTGCAAATTGATGGTTTAAAATTTTCCGACATTATATTACAATTTTCATAAATAGAATACATTTTTCTTTTAGTGTTCTTAAATAAAAAAGCAAACTGTGGCCTTACATTTAACTACGTGGAGAAAATACTGCACAGCATGTTGGTAGAGTTGAAAGGCTTCCTCATAGTTTCCAGCTTTGTCTTCCTGGGCTGCTTTGCTAGCAAGATCTATCGCTTTCTGTTTGAAAAGAAGAAAAATCATACCAACAAAATCATACCATCGAAATCAAAGCATAAGTTTGAAGTAAATAATCATACGGAAAGTTTAAAAAATAAAAACAACCTTGAAACAATCTATCTTCTTTTCTAAATCACAATAACATTTTATTATAAATTGTAGCTATTTATAAAATGCAAATTAAATGTTATATGGGTAAATGCTATCTGTATACAAGTTTATCTAGTACCAATCACTCAGATTCTCATATAATTTGCACTCAACAAAAGTCAAGCTTAGAGCTAGTACAGAATAATAAAGAAAGAATCTAAAATTCAAATTAAAAAGCACTTAGGGAAATCCTCAAAATCAAATACTTCTTTATCTAAAACATGTAACAGTCAAATGTAAACGGGTAAAACCCCTTCAGAAGCAACAGGCCAATGAAGCATCAAGAGTCAAAAAAATACCTGTCTTTAACCTAGTAATTCACTAAAACGGTAACTGAGCAAAGACAGTAACCAGAAAGGTCTTTTAAAAAAAAACAACAAACCTCGGTAAATAAAATTTTAAACAGCACAAAGATGCCACACGATGGAAAATTATAGAATCATTCAATAATATTAAGGAACATTTGTAATAATGTGGAATATATTTATAATGAAAGATTTTGGAAAGATACAATTTTTACATGTAGCACAAATGCAACTATTTGAAACAGAAAAAAAAAAAAGCACAGGAAAAAAGATGGGAAGGAAATTTAACAGAACTTATCTTTGATAAGACTTAATTTTTTCATTTTCTACTTCCACATCTTCTAAAAATGTCCATAACGTACACAGACTTTTGAAGTATTTAGGAAAAAACTCCCAGAAATAAATCTATACAAATACATCCAACTGAGTGATAACAATGCAAAAGCAAGCAAATGGCAGAACAACAGGCTTTTTAAGAAATAGTGTGAGAGCAACTGAATATCCATAAGTGCACACTAGAGAGAGACAGACAGACAGACACGCAGAGAGAGGTGGGGGGAGAGAGCTAGAACTTCAACCTAAACCCCATACTTCATACAAAAATTAACTCAAAATGTATTATGGACTTAAGTAAAAAATGTAAAATTATAAAATCTTAGTTCTTAGACTTGACACCAAAAGCACAATATATAAAAGAATAAATTTTTTCATAAACTTAAAAACCTTTGGTCTATAAAGGATCCTGTTAAAAGAATCACAAAACAAGCTACAGACTGGGAGAAATATTTGCAAACCACATACCCAACAAAAGACCAGTATTCATAATATATAAAAAACTCTAAAAACTCAACAGTTAAAAAAAGAATTCAAGTAGAAAATGGGCTAAAGATATGAATAGACAATTCACCAAAGAGGATGTGTAGATATAAGCACATAAAAAGGTGTTCAACATCATTAACCATTAGGGAAATGCAAATTAAAACCACAATGAGATGTCACTACACATCTATCAGAATAGCTAAAATAAAAAATAGTGATAATACCAAATGGTGGTGAAGAAACAGAGAGACTGGTGGTGAGGACAGGTGGTGAGGATAGAGAGAAATTGACCACACATATACTACAGGTAGGATATAAAACAATACAGCCACTCTAGGAAACTGGTTGGTTTGTTTTCTACAAATCTGAACATGCAACTCCCATATGAACCAGCAATGCACTTATGGGCAGTAATTTCAGAGAAATGAAGACTTAAGTTCACACAGAAACTTGTACATGGATGTACCAGATCCATCAATGATTGCATGGTAAACAAACTGTGGTACATCCATACCATGGAGTATTACTCAGTACCGAAAAGGAATGAATACTGATACAGGGATGGTGGGGTGCGGGTCCCGGTTCGATTCCGTCAGGGCAAGTGCCCAGGTTGCAGGTTGGATCCCCAGTAGGTAGCTGATCAACGATTCTCTCATCATTGATGTTTCTATCTCTCTCCCTCTCTTTGGAATCAATAAAGACATACAGTGGTACCTCGGTTTTCGAATGTAATCCGTTCCAGAAGACCGTTCGAGTTCTGAAACGTTTGAAAACCGAGGGATCAACAGCAGACAGCTAGGCTTCAGGATCTTGCCCTCAGTGGACCCTGTGTGGCATGTTCGACTTCTGCGGTGTGTTGAAAACTGAAGCATTTACTTCCAGGTTTACAGCCTTTGTAAACCGAAATGTTCGTCAACGGAGACATTCGAAAACTGAGGTACCACTGTACCTTAAATAAATAAATAAATAGGGCTCTCTAATGATGATAGATCCAAAGGCTGGTTCCATCTTCATCGTGATCTCCTGACAATATTCTGCGATATCACTCCCTTCCTGAACACGGCCCTCTGCTGAACTCTGGAGCACCACCCTCCCAGTCTTTCTCCACCACTCTGAAGCTCCTGCTCAGTCTCCTTTGACTCTTCTTCTGGCACACGATGCTGAAATATTAGGGTTCCTCAGAGTTTGGGCAGGGGGCTCATTTCTTTCTTTCTTTCTTTTTTTAAATGTCTTCATTAATTTCAGAGAGAGGAAAGGAGAGGGAGAGAGAAACATCAATGAGAGTCATTGATCGGCTGTCTCCTGCACACCCACCCCCTGCTGGGGATCGAGCACACAACCCGGGCATGTGCCCTGACTGGGAATCAAACCCTGATCTCCTGGATCCTAGGTCGATGCTCAACCACTGAGCCATGCCCGGCCGGGTTCCTTTCTTTCTGATTACTCCCTATGTAATGTTTTTGATCATTTAAGCTGATTATCTGTATGCTGGTGACTTCCAAATTTATTCCGTTTTAAAACACATCTCATTTCTGTTTAAAATCATTCCAGTGGCTTGTTCCTGTACATGCGGGTTTTGTTTTGTTTCTGCCTGTCCTCTCCCACTAGAATATAAACTCCATGAGGATGGGAGTTATGACTACTGATTTCACTCTCATAATCCGGAGTTTAGCACAGAGGCTGGCATGAGACTGAATGGATACATTACCCCAGGATGAGTCAGGATCCAGTCATCAATACTGAAGTACAGGCTTGGGAACATCTGGGAGTACTATTTTCAGATTAAGAGACCATGACGCGTCCACACTAGAAAACCCTGGGAAACTGGGCAAATTCTAGAATCACCTATCTCAAGAGGAAAGATGTCCCAGCCCCTGTGTGTCAAGGCTAATTCTTTTCCCTGTGTTCTTGAGCCCATCCCCACCTTCCTTCTATGACATTTATTCCACCCAATTATATGCCACTCTACTGTTCACCCCAACTGAACCGTTCCCTTTTGCCTTCTTCAGCATAAAAATGTATGTAAATCCGACCTTAGACTCATGTCTGCAAACACAGACTAAAACACACCAGCTCTCCCCAGTTCTAGGTTTCTCTCTAGCTACCATCTTCTATCTTTTCATCTCCACAGCAAAGTCCAAAGAGAACCTGAGGTTCATCTCCATTTCTCAATTCCTCCCACATCAATGCTTCCTGCTCCCCGACTGCCAAATCTCTCAACTGCCAATCTCACTCTTAGCAGCATTTAACCCTAGTAACAGACCTCTGGACATGGCCTCCTCCTCTGACTCTCACAGCACCATTTGCTCTTGGTTTTACTTGACTATATAATGATTCTTTTTCAGGATCCCCTTCCTCTCTCCTTAGAAGCTGATATTCCCCAGGATTTCTATCCTGGTCCTTGCTTTTCCTCATTCTATAAACTCTGTAAGATGCCCACAACCTCTGCTACCATCTGCATGCTAGTAACTCCCAAATCCTTATTTCCAGACCAGCTCTCTCTCTCTAGTTCTGCAAGTACACATCCAACTGCTCAATGGACATTTCCTCCTGACTGTCCCCACATGCATTTCAAACTTAAGGAGTTCAGGCTCCAAATATGCCCCTTGTCTTGTAATCCCAGAACCAATTCCTACCCACGCAGACATCCAATCCAGGAATCTAGAAGAAAACTCAGACTCCTCCCTCCCTTTCTGAATGCAGATCCAAGCCTGACTATTCTTTGTCCTCAACTGTATCTGACCAATCCTTTCTTCTTTATTTTAACTGGGACTACACTACTTTGGGTGGCACCATCTCCCATCACACAAAACCCTGCCTTACTGGCTCCCTGCTTGAGGCTTGCTACCAGTCAAGTTGTCCCCTGTACACGACAGTTTCATTCTAAAACAAAAACCTGAGCATATTACTGTCTATGACTCCCCATCTAGACGTGGATGAGGATCAGTCATCTATGTGACATGTCCTACCTAGGCCCATCCTCCCACCTTGCACTCAGTTCAGTCATACCAAGCTACGGGGACAACTGAGACAACCCAGACTTCATGCCTTGGTGTATTCTTCACCTGGAATACCTGATCCCACTGTCTGCCTGTCTCCCACATGACCCAGCACAGTCATGGTCCTCCTGCTGCAAAGCCCTTCCAAGCACCCTCAGGTGACCTAGTCCTGTGCTTCCTCCAGATTTCCACTGCCTCCTAGAGAGATTTCCAATAATCACACAATATCCTATTAATCACTTTACATGTTTGTTTTCATATCAAAATATAAGCCCTTTAAAGTCAAGAATGATATAGTTATTTTATGATACCCCAAGACTTAGAAAAATGTATGGCATAGTTTACACTCCAAAAAATATTCAGGCCTGAGTAAACTTTGAGCTCTTTGCATACTGCATTACTTCCAATTTCTCCCAAACCTCTCCAAAGTTTATTACACTTATAGACTAAGGATGTGTTGTTTTTCTCTGCCTGGAATGAGTTCCACTTTCTTGTCTAAGGATGCATAATCCTATAGTGAAAAAAGCACAAACTTGTAAGCAGACAGGCCTGGATTCAAAACTATCTTCAACATTAATTAACCATATGTCTTTGGGAAAATTTAACCTTACTATGCTTTTGCTTCTTACACTGTAAAACTGGAATAATATTCCCCTTGAAGAGCTGTTTTGAGGATTAATGAGATCAAATCAACCACCAAGTAGACAATTAGTGTCAATACCTTTCACTTGATCTAAGCTCACAATGATCTCCTCTGTGGACTGTTACTCATTTGCCCTGGAAGTGTAAGACACCCTTCTTTTCGGCCCTGCCACACTAACCTCCAATTCTATTATAGCATTCAATGTATTACTTTATAATTTTTTATTTTTAATTATCTGCATTCCTCCATTAGATTATAAGTACATGGCTATGGAGATATTTGCCTTGTTTGGTGGGAAAGTTATTTGAGTATTTTTTATTTACATGTTCTAGGTTAGAAGGTTGAAAAGTATGAATGAGAAAGCGCATCTGTGAAACCACCACTAATAAAATAACTCAGTATCTCTCCCTGTTTAACAGTAAGCCTATAATGTGGGTCAATCTGTAGCTGACTCAAGAACATCCAACAATCCAACTCAAATATAATGCAAACTGGTTATAAAGTGAAACCTCAAATCTTCCAAAAGGACATCAATAAATTGATTAAAGGCATGTAGAATGCCGGAGTCACATGCAAGGTCTGACAAATAAAGACCTGGTGGAATGAAACTGCTTAACTGGGAAACCACAAAGGATGATGGCGAGATGAGCATTTCAAAAGAAATGGCCTTTGATACTCACAGGAACAATACTTTCATCAAATGACCAATATTTTTTCCCCAAGTACATTTACTAGGAGATCCTCTGTGAATGGGACTACAAAAGACTATCCTTAAGTGAAGATTGTTGTATTTCAGTTTAATACAATCTTGTTGGAAAAGATACACAAATCTACATGTGACTTATTCTTTATTCTAAGAAGTCATTGTTGTAATTTTAATATCTTGTGAAAGATACATTTTCGGTCCATAATCTTTTCAGTCCATTTTCAAGATCAAAGTCCCAAGCAAACCTCTTCCCCCTCCACTCCTTTTTTGTGAAATTTTGGTCTCCATTTAAATGGGTCCACTTTCAGAGGTCCTTCTTCAGGATCAATGATCCTGAGTTAAGTAGTTTCTCCATTATCCTTGGTGCCTGTACCAGGCGCTCAATAAATGCCCATTCAACCAACTACGGCAAGACCAAGGCAAGGATTCAATATAAGTATTTCACTCTACTCTTTTGTCCCAAACTGACCTGGCAGACGGGGCTTCCTCCAGGCGAAGCCACATTCCAAACCCCACTGAAGCCCCAGATCCATTCTGATGGGAGACACTTTCCGAAATTTCTCAATGTCCACTCCACAGAAGTCTAACGATTAAGTCTAAAATTTTAGTATTCCGTGATTTATGTACAAAATACCGTGCTCACTGCGGTGGGAGTGGGGGAGTGGAGCCACAAAGTAATTAAAAAGCATCCCCTGATCTTATATACTACATTCTGGGAGTCATGGGAAAGTGCACACAACTGCATATGATCAATGAATCCACGGATTCTTCAGAGTCCAAGGCTGTTCTCACGTTTCTGTTCACTTGGCAGCTGGAAGAGAAGGGCTCTGCCGTACCAGCTTGAGAACTAAGACCACCCTGTTTTCAACTGGTCCAGAGCAGTGCTTTGCAAAAACATTATGTACTTTCCACTCTCTGACACTGAAGCGTCTGTTCACGGCTCTGCCCGGTTCGATTCAAATTCGGCTAGTCTGAAGGAAAAATATTAAAGCCTCAACCTAAGTCAAAGGTCTCAGAAAGCCATGGGCTGGGAGACCCCGGAAGCGGGCGGAAAGCACCGGACTCGCCCACCGGCGGCTGGGCGCCGCCCTCCTCCACCCCGCACTGGGGGCGCGGCCGCCGCCTCCCTCCTCCCGCCCCCCGCCCCGCGCCTCCCGTCCAGAGGGAGGGAGAACAGTGATACCTGGAGGTTGGGCGAGGTGGACGCCATGGCGGAGATCCGAGGCGGTTCCCTGGGGAGGAGCGAGGGCACAGGACCAACAGCGGCGACGTTGAGTCGCGCCCGGTGTAGCCCCCAGTGCGCGCAGGCTGGCGACTCTCCGACCCCCAGCAGCGGCCTCCCTTCTGGAATTTGTTCCAAAACAACGCAGAGCCCCAACAGCGGCCAGACCCTCCTTACAAAACTTCCGCAATCCCGAGCTCCTCCGGGCTCTCGTCCCGCCTCTGGTCCCCAGCCGTTCCGCTTACGTCATCAGCACGCGCACTGCCTAGTTCTCAGTCATCCAGCTCTCGCCTCAGCCCGGGGCATCGCGAGACCGGGAGAGGACTCCCTGCCACCCGCGGAGCTTGGGCGGAAGTCAGGCTGGGCGCGGCGCAGCGCAGGGCAGCTCCGGCTTGGGGTCCGGGCGGGAACAATTCTCTTTTCTTCTTTGCCCGGGAGTTTTACGCTTTAGGATGAGCTCTTGGCTCTGGCTCCGTTCGCTCCCCATCGTGGAACATGCTTTTGTCTCTAAAGCTTTGAGTTGAAAAAAAATCATCCGGTCTTCCAAGACCCACCGGTTGTGGGCTTTGGGTCCCTTACCTGCCTCATTTATTCTGTCGCCTCCTCTGCAAAACGGGGGTGATCGTAGCTCCCACCTCAGGTTGCGAAGCGTGCTGGCCGCGCTCAGGGGGGCGGGACCCTGAGCATGGAGCTCGGGGCGCCGGGGGCGCGCCCACCTCACCTTCACCCCACAGGCATTCGCCAGGTGCTCGGAGGCATGACGTCATGCTGCCCGGAGGCATGACGTCATGCTGTCCTGGGAGCCCGCAGCCTGGGGAGCTTGAGTCTTGTGAAACTGGGGGATCAGCTGCTGTTTATACAACAACAAGGTTAATAGCTGGGCAGGTTAAGGGCTTTGCATGAGATCCTGTAAGTGAGGGGTAGGGCAGGGCCAAATCAGACCTTTCCTGCGCCTCGCTGTTGTTCGCAGGCACAGTCCTCCTTTTCTCCTCCCCTCCCGGCTGAGGGGGTTCCGAGCGAGTCGCCCGGTGCGTCTCAGCGGCGCCGGCGGACTGAGCTGCGGCGCCCTGAGTCGCAGGCTCGGGGGAACCTCCGCGCCTCCTTTGCCTGGAAGAGCTTGAAGCGGGGCCTGGCCCGTAAGAAGCAATTACTGGAGATAACGTGTTTTGATCTCTCTGTAGGGCAGGACGTACTTCTATTTACTAAACATCTGCTGGCTTTACCCTTTGAATCTCATAACTTCTGGCTCAGCATGTCAGGTATGCTCCAGGTCCCTTCTGTCTCTGAGCCTCCCCCGGGGAGTTGGTGGGTCCCTGACTCTCAGGTGAGCAGGGTTCCCATACGGATCTGTTTGGTTATTAGAGCATCCAGAAGAACCTTGAGGGTCAAGGACATGTTCTTCCTCCCCCACAGAAGCTCCAGGTGTTGGGGGCAGAGACGTGGGTCCTGCCCTGGGGCCCGTGATTGTTAGCTATGGTTATAAGAAATATTAATCATTAATCTGGTGACTGTGATTGTTCTAATTAGAAAAAGCACTTTCTAACCTGGCTGGGAGTTGTGCGCTCCCGGGGACATTCGGGGTGTGATCTATTCTCCTGAACTGCCTATCGCTGTGGAACGATTAACAACCTTGTTCCCAGAACAAAGGGGTCCCCGAGGCGCCTGCCCTTTCGCCTCCCTCCCAGCCCACATTTCCTGTGACCTGTAAACCCTTATACTCATGGCTTGTTCCTTTTGCTCACTTCCCCGTGTAATCTTTGTCCTTCTACCCAATATAAAGAACTGGCGTGTGAGGGGCCCATGGAGCAGATTTTATGCGGACAAATCCTGCTGCTCTCCCGTATTGCCAGCATTATTGGAATAAACGCGCATGTATGATTCAACCTCATCTCTGCTTAACTGACTCAAGGAGCGACAGGCAGCCTGGACCCCTGTGTCCGGTTTCAGAAGGAAAGGGAGTAGATGTTTAATCACTTCACCGTTTTATGTCCCCTTGCTCCCTAATTCTTTCTAATCATCCGCCATCTCCTACGTCATTAAAGCACTGTCCTCCTTCATGTTTGATACTGTCAACTACCCAATTTTAGAAATCCCTCTCGTCTAGCATTCTACATTCCTTCTCTTTCTCCTTCACCGCCCCTCCTTTTTACTCCTCTCTACCTGCAGAATTTCCTCCAGCCTGATGTCTTCTGCCTCAGAACCACATCTGTCTTCACCTTTCCCCTTCCTGGGTTTCAGATAAAAACAGAATAGAAATGGCCTCAAGCTAGAACCCCTATGCCCATCCTGTCCTGTGCCCAGCATTTACGTCCAACTCCAGAGATCTCCAAAAACCGCAGGGTTCTCCCAACACATTTGAAGCCAAATGAATTATCTTCCACCCCAAAACTTTTTTTCTGTTCTCTCCTCAGAGTGATATCACTAAATCTCCGTCATCTAGGCTCAAGGCTCAAAGCCCTCTCTTTGTCTCCATCTACCAGTGCTCCTTTCCTTGGTTTCCTTCCATTTACAGATAAAATACTGACTCCAGCCCTCAGAGCGTTAATAGACACTTGACACACATGAAACCGTTTAACGGAGCTGCTTAAAATAAGTTGCTGGTTCCTTACCAACTATGAAATAAACTTGATTTTGCCTGGAGATGCAATCAGACTCCAATTTACCTTTCAATTCAATCCCTAGACATTCACCGAACACCCACTAGACACACGTCTACGAGGCATTAGGAGACTTGTGAAGATGAACAAAGATGCGGCCTTCGCTGTTTACTAGTTTACAATTTAGTGAAGACACAGACACATACCAGTGAAAAGAGAGAGTTCATTGAGATATTGAATCCACCACATGCCAGGCTGCTTTAAATGCCAAATATAAACCAAACAACCAAAAATCCATCTTTTGTCGGCAATAATAAGTTGTACCGATATCCCACACGTCCTAACACAATGAGAAGGGTCAGTAGGCTGGTAGGGCGGCATTTGTGGATATTTAATTTGCAACAGGGTCCCTGTCCAGCCTGCCCAGGACCGAATCCATCTCACTCAGACCATCTTAAAGGAAATGCATAATATGAAAGCCCTCGCAGCACACCAGCCACTTGTTGAATCACCGGCTCTGACCTGGCACAGAACAATGACGCTCTGACAGTGCCGATCATGTGAAGGATGTGACTCAGGCTGCTGCTAGGCAGGAAACCTGTGCTCAGAGGAGGAAGCATACCTTTCCGAACGAGCTCAGTAACCCCGGAGGCCCAGCCCTCTCCCTGATTGCTGTTTGTTATTTTTGGAAGCCACGGAGAGCTTCTGGATAGATAAGCGGGTTTGAGAATTGACCCATCAACCGTCAGCCAACCATGTGATGGAGGGTGTGTTGGCTGAAGCAGCCATCCTGCGCTGTTGATGACCTTTGGGCAAATATGATGTACATAATTAGCATGGAAGAAAAGGTGAGGTCCCTGCGCTCAAGACGCTTGCAGCCTAACCCCATCACCTCCCAGGCTGTGACTACCAGGCACACAATAATGCGCTTACGAGAGTTGATGTCAAACACCTTTCCCTACTCCTGCTCAACCGGGTCTTTCCCTTTTCAGGTGCATAGACTTATATCTGCAAACATTTTCAAAAGGGTATCGTGTCAGAAAAAAAAAGTTGGTTGTGGTTATGTGTAGAACAATTTAATTACTAGCTACCTGTTTAGCAAATGGCCCTATGGCAAATGTCTGAGTAACGGATGAGGCTGAGAACCTGGGGAGAGAGGGTGTGGGGACAGGACCCGGGAGCCCTGAGTAAAAGGTCAACCTGACCACCTTAAGACTGACTATCAGCTGGCAACTTTCTCTTTTTGGTTTATCAGTTTCCCTATTTAGTATTTAAAAACAGATTTGAAACTGATGTATTTCAATGGTGAAATGAAAAACCAAAAATTGCCAAACCTAAAAACCGTTCTGTTGGAAGCTGTTGTTTCAATGACCCTGAAGGTCAATCTTTTAACTAGATAAGACATTTAATACTCCCATTCCTACTCTATTTGTTGGACTTTGGAATCAAAGCATGTGGGATGGGACTCTGAGAAGACACAATAGACTTGATGACACACTTACACTTGAACGAATCAACACAGGCTGATACCTTGTTCTATTGCATTTCACAGTTGACCCTCCGCCAGCAAAAATATTACTACTTGCTTTAGTGCAATACTCATTTTATTGCAGTGGTCTGGAACCAAACCTGCAATATCTCTGAAACCTGCCTGTTATGCTTTTCAATCATGCAACCAACCGGTGCCGATTGAGCTCGTGTTATATGTAGCCCCTGACTCTAATGTTTAAATGTATCCAAATGAGAAGTCAGACCAGGCCTCTCCAAGAAGTCTAATATCCTTGGAAAAATCAAGGAATTACAAACAGAAAGCAGTCTTCACTGTAACCGTGAGTGATAAATACAATGTATGTCTTCTGAGTTAGAAATAAGTGGTGAGAAATGCTGGCTACAGTGGTTATGGAAGGGGGGGGGGGCTACATTGTGTCCAGAGAGGAAACTTCAGATACAGCGAAGGAACTTCCATGTGTTCACATAAAGACACTCTGTGCTCACATTATTCAGATTATAATTACAAAATGGAAGTCTTGAAAGCTCAAGTGTGTACTCATAATCTTGGCCAAAGTCCACCTTGGAAGATGAAAGATAGGTTAAAAACTACAGCCAATTCAATGATTTAATTTCACTGTATTAAAGCTCAAGGTTGCCAAATGATCTCATTACCAAATTGTATCCTAAGGTCGTGCTGCAAAAATAGGATATTCTATGCCAGACCCGCTACTCCCAAGGGCAACTCCTGGCCAATGATATTTTTGAAGTTGTAAAATAGCTGCGTTTTTCACTGGAAAATTCCACCCTGCACCCCCGGTAGTCTTGAAGAGTTCCTTGGCTTACCTAACCTAGCGCAACAAAGCATTGGGCCGAACATTTATCATGCAAAAGACACTTAGTAACATGTGAATGACAACTAGTAGCAGCCTCGAAAGCAGTTTTGTAATAAATTTCATAAAGAGGCAACCTGAGTCTATCAAAGTCGTGTGGTGTTAACGACACGTACCTTACACCTGATCGTTATGATCAGGTGTTCACAGGTGTTTAAAAATGTTATAATAAGCAATGCCATGCTCGGGGAAATTAGAAACAAAGACGTGGAAAGACCGAAATGCTCGGCTTTCATTCTTCATATTTTACGGCCTATTTTTTAAGATGGTGGAACTTTGTAGAAGCCAAAGATTCAGGTTCCCTCTCAAGGCAAGGAATACCCCCAAAGAAAGTGATTTTTTTTTTTTTTTGGTGCCAGTGGGAAATTCCAGGAAAGGGATATTATAAAAGCCCCTAAGGGGTAGATTTAGGTCAGGGGAAACATATACCTTGGAGAGAGATGGAGACACTAACTTATTGAGAAGTTGGCTCTCTTCAAAGACCCTGGACTGTAAAGTATCATGTAATTGATCCAAGGGGACAATATGTCGATTAACAAATCTAAATTGAGGCGACTATTATGCGAAAGGCACCTAACCTTCCAAGCTCCTTCTAAATTTCCCGAGTGAGAAAGGCCAGCATTGTGCATTCATTGTCTAACCAAAGGGTATTACAACACAAATATATTTCAGAAGTGCCAACGGGGACGTTGTAATTTTACTGCCCCGCGTCTGCGGCCTGTGAGGCAGAAAGGGCTCTCTCGGGGCTTGGAGTCTGGACGTCCCAGGTTCGAATCCTGACTTTCCCACTCAACAGCGTCGTGGCCCTTCTTAGAGGGTTAAGAGAGGAGTTTGGGTAAAACGCTGTGCGATTCGATCAGAAGACCCCAGTTCTATACTCAGGCTATGAGGCTGCCTTGCGTTTTGAGCTTAGAAAGGTCCTTAGAGACTCTCTGCTATCGTTTGCCTGCCTGGGAAGGGGGTGGGCGAGGCCACCTCTGCAAGCTCTGGCCGCTGTAAACCAACGCCTTGCCGGAAAGCTTAACTCCATCACTTGAATTTACCGTGGATGCTTAAGTTGCAGTTCTCTTTTTGTGCCCGATTGCCGAGGTGCCACCCTACAGCAGAAAGTATTCAAGATGTTGAAACGCGACCCGAGGACAGGCACTTCGCTGCTCTGAAACGGTTTTAGCTTTCAAACGGGACTCATGATCCCTGCTTTACAAGGTTACCGCAAAGACGAGAGATGGTGAACCACGATGTCTGGCCCGTAGTGGACGTTCAATACGCGGCGGTGGTTTTGATTTTTACCTCTAGGAACGACTCGACGCCAAGGCGTAGCGTTAACCCTCTGGGAAAATAAAAGAGGCTTCGTAACAGTCCGCGGTTTCTAAGGCCTCTCCGGCAGACACAGCGCAATGCCTCCGTCTGTAATGGAGATGGCGATCGGTCTGATAGTTCAGGAGAACTTGCTAAGGAGCTCCAGCGGGAGCCCCTTAGCTACGAAGGTATTGGGTGATGCCTTGTACTCCGATCTTACAGTTAGCCCTGCCGCTCGATGCCCACGGTTTGCACAGGTGGTCAGGGCGGCCCCCTCGCCCGCTGCGGGCGCCGAGGGGGGGCACCGGTGTGCCTGGGTGAAGCCGCTTCTCGGCCTGGCACTGTCCTCAACCATTCCCTTCAGGCTCCCCCTTTTCCCCGCCACCCCTGGCTGCTACGTGCCCGCCGCCCCACGCTTCTGCATTTTTGCCGCATCTGGACACTGGTGGGCGCTTCCGCTTTCTCTCAGGCCGGCGCAGACACACATGCAGGTTTCTGCCGGCCTCGGCCACTTCCTTCCCTTCACCGTTTGCACCCACGGCGGCCACCGTCAAGCGCCAAGTTAGAAGCACTTTCAGTTGCACACTGCGATGCTTGCTCCCAGCGTCAGCCTCAGATTCATTCCTTTACCCCATTCCCTGGTCTTGGGCCCGGGGCTTGTCGCTGGTGCCGACCTGTCGTGTGTCCAGCTTCGTGGCCTTTCTCAGACAGTCAAGGGGGGGGCTCGGGTAAAACGCTGTGTGATTTAGTCAGAAGACCCCGGTGAACTGCTTTTTGACTCTAGGGAGGTCATTAAGCTGCTCTTACCTTTAGTTTGCTTGTCTGGGGAGGGGATGAGCTAGGTCATCTCTGAAATCTCTTGCTGCTTTTAAGCCAAAAACTGCTTTGCCGGTTTGGCTGGTGGCTGCCTGTAGCAGGGACCGCCCCTGATCCCAGAGAGCAGAGGATCCATCCCCGAATGGAGAGGGGAGCAGAGAGGACCCGCAGACCGTCCTGGGGGTTGGAAGTCCCCGTGCAGTGTTGGCAGGGCCGAGCTCCCTCTGCAGGCCCTGGGGGGTCCTTGCTCGCCTCTCCCAGCTCCTGGCAGTTGCCTGTCATCGTTGGCGTTCCTCGGCCTGTAAATCGATGACCCCCGTGTCCACCTCCGTGGTCACATCGTGTTCTCCTCACGTCTGAGCCTTTGTAAACAAATTTCCCTGTTCTTATAAGAACACCGGCCCTCTCAGCCGTAGGGCCCACCCAAATCCAGTATGATCTCATCTTAGTTTTATTTCCATCGAGATATAATTGACACATAACATCATATTAGTTTCAGGTGTGCAACATACCACAGTAAGTATCCTTAGCATCCATCACCACGCACAGTTACAATGTTTTTCTTGTATACCTCATCTTGATTCAGTTACATTCGCAAAGGCCCTATTTCCAGATATTCCCATTCATGGGTACCGGCGGTTAGGACGCGAACGTGCCTCTTCTTGGAGAACACAGTTCAGCCAGAGCACCCGGGCTGCCCCAGGGCAGGAGGGAGGCAGGGCCTCAGTGTGGAGGCTGGGGCGGGCCGGCCGGCCTCCGGGGCGCAGAGCACGAACCCATGATGTCAGCTTGTCTGAGCTCTCGACTCCTGAGCAAGCGCCCAAAGTGTAAGGGGAAGCGCGGCTGGACCCCAGAACCTGGCCCTGGGTGTGGCCGTGACAAGTGGGTGGCTGAGTGGGGACACTTCTGCCCTCCTCTGGCTCCTGCTTGATTCCTGAACTTCATTCTCCGGCCTTCCCTTCAAGTCTATCGCTGTCCTAATGTCTGTTCAACAAATTCTCCCTCCTTTGTTTAAAATAGACCAAGTCAGTTTTTCTTGTTTGCAAGCAAAAACTCTGAGTAATGGCAATATCAAATTAAACTAATTTGTTATACAAATACTGCCAGAAATTTCCAAAGAGGAGCAGAGCCTGGGGATAATTAGTTTAAGAGGAGTAACTGCCATTAAGAACATTAATTATGACAGGGCATTGAATACTGGCTACCATGGCACCCTTTGGTAGTAAATATTTTATACAAATGACAAAGATAAGGCTCCTTTATCAAGAAAAGAGTTGGCTACATCAGGAAATTTTGGAATTTTACTCTTTAGTATCTAAAGTCCCAAAAGGGGAAGTCAAATTATTATTATTATTTTAAAATATGTTTTTATTGATTTCAGAAAGAGGAAGGGAGAGGGAGAGAGAAACGGCAACGGTGAGAGTCATTGATCGGCTGCCTCCTGCACGCCCCCTGCTGGGGTCAAGCCTGCAGCCCAGGCAGGTGCCCTGACCGGGAATCGAACTGTGACCTCCTGGTTCATGGTCGATGCTCAACCATTGAGCCACACCAGCTGGCAGGAATTCAAAATTATTTTAAAATTTTTAATTAAAAGAGTTTTAGGCCCTAGCCAATGTGGCTCCGTGGTTAGAGCGATTCCGGCCAAGGGCACTACCTCGGTTGCAGGCTCAATCCCTGGCCCCGGTCAGCGCATGAGTGGGAGGCAACCAATCTGCATCTCTCTCATTTTAACGTTTCTCTCTCTCTATCTTTCTCTCTCTCCCTTCCACTCTGAAAAGCAATGGAAAAAATATCCTCTGGTGAGGATTAAAAAAATAAAAATAAAAATTTAAAAAACAGTTTTAGAAAAAAATTAAAATAGGAGTTCAAATATTATTTCTCCTTTTAAACAGTTTTTTAAAAAAATATATTTTTTTATTGATTTCAGAGAGAGGAAGGGAGAGGGAGAGAGAGAAACATCAATGATGAGAGAGTCATTGATCAGCTGCCTCCTGCACGCCCCCCTTGGGGATCGAGCCTGCAGCCCGGGCCTGGGCCCTGGACCAGGAATCCAACTTCAATCTCCCGCGTCGTAGGTAGATGCTCGACCACAGGGCCATGCCGGCTGGGCTCCTTTTAAATAGTTTTTTTGATAGTTAAGCAGTTCCCAAATATCAGGTCCATCTGCTAATTTTAAGGAAATTCTTCCACTCAATAAGAATGAGTTAATTTTCTTAGTTCAATCCACCTATCTGTTAACCAATGAACAATGTTACAAAGAATTTATATTCCACAAGAACTGCTTTTCAGTCCTAAGTGTGGTAAGGGCTCCCTCTCCTGGCTCTTCTGAAAAACTACAGGTCTTCACCACCCCAGCTGCCCGCAGGGATTCAAAAAGTTAGTTTTGTGTACCCCCTCCCTACCTCCTGGAAAACTGTCGGAGGTGGTAGCAGCCTCAGGGCAGGAACAAGAAGAGACACAGGTTAGGAAACCTGCTGAGAAGTAAGTATTGGCCTACAGGTCTCTAGAATAGAGTTCTTCATAGGGAAGTGCTTCTCTGCAGAATAATGCTGTTCAATAAAAATGAAATAATGCGCCCTGGCTGGGTGGCCCAGTGGGTTGGAGCGTCGGCCCCTTGCACTGAAAGGTTGTGGGTTTGATTCCCGGATATATGGGAGGCAACTGATTGATGTTTCCCTCTCATGCCTATGCCTCTCTCTCTCTTTCTCTCTCTCCCTCCCTTCCTTGCTCTCTAAAAGTAATAATAAAAATAATAATGCAGGGCACAAGCGTGAGCCATAAATGTAATTTTAGATTCCCCAGTGGCCACATGAAAACAAAACAAGCAAAGTTGATTTTAAGCATGTATCTTTGTTTAACCCAATATATCCAACATAGTATCGCTTCAGCACGGAATCAAAATAAAAACAAGTTAGTGAGTTATTTTACATTCTTTTCTTGCACTAAGCCTTTGAAACCTGGGGTGTACTTTCCACCTGTAGTGCCTCCCAATTCGGACTAGTCGCATTTCCGGTGCTCAGTGGCCTCTCGGGGCCAGTGGGTGTTAAACAGCACGGGACCAGGGCGACTCCAACAGCAAGCACAGGGACCTAAGGGACATGCCATTAGCTGTGTCGTAAGTTACAATTCGCACCGTCTCACAATGATATAAAACCCTTTTAGTAAAGGATCATTAAACGCGAATAAATTGGTTTGCAGGGGCCTGGAGGTTCATGTGTTTTTGACTCGCTGTTGGTTGAGCGTCACTTTGTACAAGGCCTTGGAAAGGGGTCTGGTGTCCGGTGCTCGGAGCTTTGGGACGCTCGGACCTTCTCCAGCAGAGTTACGCTTACGAGAAGGGCGGCGGGGAATCAGCACGAGGCTGGCTTTGGGTGCCGGACTCCTGCTGGACAGTGGGCGATGGCTCTTCGCCCCTCACCCGATCCGGGCAAGTCTCTGCCGGCTCCCAGGGTGGTGCAGCCCCTGGCTGTAGAGCTGAACCCAGGGCCCGCCGGCCTGGCCAGAGGTGACGGGCGGGCGGCTGCTGTGTCCCGGGCCCAGGAATAGCCGACACACCGCGACTCTGGCGGTGGCACACTGGCTGGCTTCCCTTCCCCTCCTCCTGGGGTCTGAGGTTGCGGGTGGCTAGTTAAACGTAAGATTGTACATAAAATTAAACAAATGAATGAGTATGTGTAATTTAACTAAAATAAGTATATAATTAAACGGATTAAGTATATTATTGATTCTGAAGGTCTCTGTCCTCAAGGGGGTTTTTTGGGGGTCTAATCAGAAGGCATCATGGGCTCTGACGGAAGGGCACGGCCCTTCTAACCGCGTCCACTGGCCTCGGCCCAGGATGGGAGCCGGCCCCGGGGAGGCAGAGAGAGATGCAGACCCAGCTCCGTGGATGGCGCTGCTCAGCCTGGCCATGCTTTATTAGGGGGGAAAACAACTTAAATGGCCAACAACGGAGATTGCTGAAGGACATGGCATCTCCACACGTGGATATCAGGCAGCTTTCACAGTGAGGCTTCAGTGAATGTTTCCCCTTTTTATTGTTGGTTCTTGGCTCTGTCAGGGACACGCATGGGTTTTACGTGGTTTGTTATGGGAAGCATCCCCCCTTTCCTTTCATGTTTCCTCTCCCCAGAGGCCCCCTCTCGCACCTCTTTTGAACTGGTCATTTTAGAATCGACTTCCAGTTCTGCAAAGGGCACGGGTGCATTTCTGCTTCTGGATTTCCCAGCTTCAGTCCTTCCCTATGGGCTTTTCGCTCGGAAAGGCGAGGACTTCGCTCTCTCCTCTCTCAGCCACCACGAACGCTCACCCTTCCCTTCCCTTCCCTTCCCTTCCCTTCCCTTCCCTTCCCTTCCCTTCCCTTCCCTTCCCTTCCCTTCCCTTCCCTTCCCTTCCCTTCCCTTCCCTTCCCTTCCCTTCCCTTCCCTTCCCTCCCCTTCCCTCCCCTCCCCTCCCCTCCCCTCCCCTCCCCTCCCCTCCCCTCCCCTCCCCTCCCCTCCCCTCCCCTCCCCTCCCCTCCCCTCCCCTAACCCTTCCTCTTCTCCAAGAGTGTCCCGGGCTCCTCAGGTCGTTGCTCTCAGTTTACCCCGTGGGCTGCCCCGTCTGTCACTGTCCCCCATTGAATGATAACCATTCACTTATTTGTTCCATTACCTGGCCGGGAATCTTCGAGGACATGGTCTATGCCTTTCTACTCTGCGTCCTGGGTGTATGGTACCTTCCAGACAATGTCTGAGAAATACATAATTAAACTGACCGGGTGGCAGTCCGTGGGCTGCTGCTTTAAGAAGGGTATGGGATATCGGGGAATTAAAGCCACCCCGCAAGGAATTCATTAGGCAAGGGACTTCCATTTCTCCATGCCTGTGACCAGGCCTGAACCAGCATCCCACATACCCTCCCAAGACTTTCCTTCTATGTTGACGTAACTCTTCTTTCTCCCTCCCCATATTGGCCAACTTTGTCTCCGAGCCTGCTTAGAATTGGGAAAGCTAAAAGTCAAGGTCATTTGAAATGAGGATCCTTATTGAACTAGCCCAAGTGGAACTGAGTGCCCTTAGGAGTAAGATATAGAATTTTTAAAGTTGTAAATTGGACTTGGAAGGTCAGGTAAGATGCCAACAGATGGGGACCAGTCTTCTTGGCAGGAGCACGTCCTTAGAAGCGGCCCTTTGAAACGGGTGGAATGGGCCAGCCTTTTACTTTAGCTGTAAATTAACTGTATTTGCGGTGGATTAGGCCATAATATTGTTGGCGATTACATATGGTGTCGTCTTGCCTTCCAAAAGAGTTTGTATAGATATATCTGTGAGGTTTCGTGAGGTGCAGGTTTGTGTGTAGAGTGTCTACCAGATTCTACTGAATGCCTGTTATAGGGCGGCCGCCAGGCTGGACCCTGGGGATGGGTGCCGTCAGAAGGAGATGGATCGTACAGTCCAGTTGGCAAGATAATCGCAATAATAAATAATAATAGCAAATAAATAATGAAATAGATAATCACACATAATTATAAGTACAATAAACCCTCTGATGAGAACATGCCGTGGGAATATTTGAAATAGGAGGCAGGGCGGTCATCGAAGGCGTCCACGAGGGAGACCTGACTAAAGCCACTTTCCACTAGAAAAGATTGGAAGATGGGAGATGTCCTGGGGGGAAAAAGTCAAATCCCAAGGAATTAAATGTATGGAGATGAAACAGGCATGCGAGGAAACATTGGACGATATAGGGCCAATTAAGCATGCGGTGTGACGAACTTTCAAAACCTAGACATTAAACATGCGTCTCTTGATAACTGAATTTAGTTTTAATGTTGAGAAAGAAAACAGTCTGTCGGTCCAGCTACCTTCAGTAATCTGGAGAGGACGTTCCTTGTTTAGACTCGGTCACACTCAGAACAAACTCCGTCACATTCAGGGTTGTCATTCTGGGCACACTTCCTTTCCTAAGAGAGATGCTAGGAGGGGATGGTTTTGCATCCCTGCTGCGTGAGGCCCCTGGAAGGGGGTGGCGGAGGCATGGTGAGGCCCCCCAATGCCTACGCCTTCTCTGACTGCCTTTCCCCTGCAGGGTTGCCACAGTCTGTACTCCAGGGAGAACCTGTCCGTGGGGTGTGCTTTCTCCCTGGGCCTCCTCCAGGGCTTGAGGCTCAGGCCCTGGCTGTTCTTGAATTTGGAAACTTACGAGGGGACTTGATCTTGTGCCCTTACTTCTCATTTCACTCCCCCCCAGGCAGATGGTGAGGCTCCCACAAGGAGCGTTACCTTCCCGCTTCCTTTCCCAACCTTCCCCCTCCATCCGAAAGGACAGGGTCTTCTGTTTCCCTGGAGTGGGAGTGGGGCCTCGGGGAGCCCCATCTGCCCAAACACTCCCCCTTTCTCGCCCTTTCTGCTTTCCGCCTTTCAGCTTCTTTGCTCACTAATCCTGTCCCTCCTGGGGCGGGCGGCAGGGCCCGAGAGTGTCAGCGAGGGATGCATACGGAGGGGGAGCTACCTGCAGTGACATCCCACAAGGGCCCTCTGCCTTCCCAAGAGAACAGGGCTCGAAAGTGGTCCCGTGTGGGTGCTGTGGGTCTCGGGAGGGCGAGACCTAATCAGGACAGAGGAGCGAGCCTGGGGAGAAATAGGATCACGGGTCTGCATCAGGAACGAGGGACGGTAGGCGTTGGGATTGAGGGGAATTGAGTCGGGGGGTGTCCTGGTAGCAGAGGTGAAGGAATTCAGAGGAGGCAGAGCTTAACCTGTGTTCTGGGAGCCATTCCACCATGCCTCTAAACAACTTGTATTACTTTTTTTTATTTTATGTGTTGTGATTGGAGGAAACAATATTGCTTATTTTATTTCTTGGGCATTAAAACTTATTTTTTTGACCTTGAGTAAATACCTAGATGTTTGAAAATGCTATAAATTAAAAGCATGTGGTAGCTTATAGGAAAATTACTCCCCTCCCCCGCAAACACACCCAGCATGCCTGAGCCGGTCAGGTTGAGTCTTCAAAATGTGCTGCCCGAGTGAGGCAGCGATGATGTCACTCCTCGGCAGTGACAAGGGGACTGACAGGAAGTCAGAGAAAAGGGTCCCCAGGGAAGCAGTTTGCTCTGCTTCCAGCTCCTTCAGATGTAAATGTGTCTCTGCAAAGCATACATATATGTGTGATTTCCTCTCACCACATAAACCTTCACCCCTAAGGCACAGGGAAGGTGACTGGTTGGTGTACTCAGCGTTCCCTCCTCAAAGTTTCAGTCCAGGAGTCCATTCCTGGGGTGACTGAGGGCCTGAAATGGGATTTTTGTTTAAACTGTTCCCCAAATTCCTTCCCAGGCCTTTCTCAAAGTGAGTTCACTGTGTTGAGCCAAGATCCATAGAAGACAGACGGGGCTTGCCCAGGCCCTGCAGAAACGTTCTTTTCGGATGTGTAAGAGAAATACATTCATTTCTAGAAACTGGAATCTGGCGATTGTCTTGTAGGGGCCTGTTCGGGGTGTTCCGATTGGAACAAATCCCATTGGAACTGTGCCCAGACCTTGGGCAGAGAACCTACCCGATCAGATTCTCATCCTAAAGCCACATATCTCGTCTTCTGAGGAAACAAGTGAGTTCTGCTAGACATTTTATGGGAGCAGTAGAGGGGGGTGCTTAGTCTTATATTGTGTATTAACATATATATAAAAGCTAAGTTATTTTGAACTTTTAAGCAAGTACAAATCACAGTATCATGTATGCTGTGATTTAAGAATCACATTTGAGAATACATTTCAAATTAATGAAGTCAAAATTATTGGAGATGTTTGACTTATTATGAATATTAAAGTAATTATTGCTTAATCATTAACATGAGAACTGCTCTAAGGTCTCTGAAAGGTCATTTGAAGGGTGTTCCCCTTTGCAATGAACAACTTGGATTCGAAGATCTGTAAGGATATATATTCCGTTGATATCAGGCTGAGACAACAGTCACTGATCTGGAGATGGACTTGTGCCCAGAGTCAGGACAAGTAGGACATTTCCTTGAGGGTTTTCTGAGTGGAGTTGGCAGGAAAGAGCCTGTGCTCTCTGGTGATGACGTATTACTATGTGTGGCTGAAGTGGCTGGGGCCCATGTCCCCTCCGCCTGGGGGAAGCCCATCTGCAGCCCGAGGTAAGGCCAACAGGCAGCGAGAAGTAGAAATGAGCTGCATGAGGAAAAGTTCTGAAGGAATTGACTCCTGGTCCACTCCTGCCCTCCCCACCACTTGGTTAAATGGGCCTACCCCGTTCCCTTTTTAATTTAGTTTTCAGGTAAGTTTGTTTGTGAACTGATGCTAATTAGTATTGTTAGATCAGGAAAGTTCTTGCAACCAAAAGAACTTTCCCTAATCTAATAATACTAATTAGCATTAGTTCACTGGCAGAGGGAGGGGAAATGAAATATTCCAGGTGCACCGGCAAAAAAATAAATGGTTTATTCAGGGAACAGGACATTCCCTTTGATCAGAATCGGCGCTCTAGTCAACTTCCCAAAAGCCAATATACTGCAGGATCAGTTCACTGAAAACATATTCTTAAATAAATCCAATGAATATGTGTGTGTATACATATATATGTGTCTGTATATGAGTGTATATGTGCATGAAATTATGTGTATATATGTATATATACATGTATATGTAATTTTTAAATTGATTTTAGAGAGAGGAAAGGAGAGGGAGAGAGATAGAAACATCAGTGATGAAAGAGACTCACTGATCGGCTGCCTCCTGCACGCCTCCTACTGGGCATTGAGCCCACAACCCAGGCATGTGCCCTGACCGGGAATCGAACCATGATCTCCTGGTTCATACCTTGATGCTCAACCACTGAGCCACCCCAGTGGGCTGTATATGTAATTTTAGTGGCTATCTTCATGAATATATTCTTCTTGAATAAATATGTTATTTTTATTTCTTTTCTCTCCTTGAGCTGGAGATTGCAAGAAGTTCAAAAAAGGTGAGGGAAGGTGGGGAATCCCAACGTGTTACTAAGTCGCGTTCCTTCCTAATTGAATAGGCATCTGTGTCTCCTACATAATCTTTCATGTTGAAATGTGATAGTTAAATTGGTCTAGGAGTGTCCTCATCTTGAATACAGATTTTGGATCAGACAGTTTGTCCTTTACATCTGAATGATAGATGTGGGGGAAGCCTAGATGAGTGAGCTCCAAGCTTCAGACACTTGACGAGATATGAAAGAAGATCATCTTCTCTGGGGGTGGGGCTCAGAGAACTGTCTTTCCAACCAGGTTCAAGAAGCATTCGTTACACCCCCTCTCCTGGACTTGAATTTTAGTACACATACAAATTATCTTGGAAAGTTGTTAAAAATGGAGATTTTGGGGCTCCTCCCAGAAATTCTGACCCAATAGGCATCGGGTGGGGCCCTGCCCTAGAATTCTCATTTTACAACCAACCTTGGTGGTGATTCTGTTGAAACTGATTCCTAGATCACAATTGGAGAATACACCTACCCAGTGATTTTCAACCCTGGTTGCTATTTAGAATTTCTAGGGTACATTTTTAAAATACTGATGCCTGGGCCTCACCCCAGATCCATTACCCTAGAATTCTGGGGGTAGAGCTTGGGAACTGTCCATATTAACTGCTCCCAGGCAGCTCTGACATGTAGCTTGAGCAAGGAGAATTCTAGCTAGACAGCTGTAGGGCAAAGTTGGCATTCGATTGCACACACGGGCAATGGGTTTACTTACAATTTAAAGTATTCACTTAAGACTCACACCAATTCTATGAGTTTGGTATAATTATCCCCATTTTACAGATGATAACACTGAGGCTAGGAAAAGCTGTACAATTAATCTGTTAATGTAAGAAACATTCAAACCCGTGAAGAATTTTTGTGAGTTTATTTGAGCCAAACTGTTGACAAATGCTGGGAAACAGAATCTCAAAGGACTGAGATAATGCCCCAGAGAATAGTATTTGTGCACCTTGTTTTATACATTACAATCAAAGGAGGAGCTGTAAGTGGGTTACATGAAATCCACTGGTGATAAGTTAGGGAAGTGGGAGAAAGCAGAGCAGGAAAACCTCTGGGATTGGATAAAAAGTAATATGATAGACACATACTTCTGTTACATAGGTGGGCCCAGGATAGTTAACAATCAACAATCAACATGATAAAACAATGAGATGATTTATGGTTTCCCTCTCAGTGCACTGGTTGTGCCCTGAAGGGTCTGGGAAAAAGGGAAGTTATCCTGACATTCCAAACGAATGTTATCATAGATGCAAAAGACAATAGACAGGCTTAGTTAAGGTAAAGATTGACCTTTGTCAGGGAAGAGTCTAGCTTAGGACTTGACTACCCACCATAAACTGCTTTTAGTTCAAAAGTTTTCATTTCAGACCAGCCTTTGTGGTTACTTCAGATCTCTGAGTTTGCAAGGACGCCACACAGGCCTTCCCTGCGATAGTTAGGTTAGCATGTGGCCTCTTTTTGCCCACAGACCTGAGGACATATATTTTATAAATGTGGAAACCAGCATTGGATTCTGGGGCCAGAGACCCAATATATCTTGCTGTCTCCTTCCTCAGAGAAATGCTATGGAAAAACAAAAACAAATTGGATTCAATTTTGGAATGCAAATGAACTGATAATTAGAATGCTTTTATATAAGATATTATATAATATTTTATAAGCTTCCGTAGGTCACATGCATGTAATGTGATGAATGATTAACCAATTGGACACAACCTCGTCAGTTTCTGACTTACAGGAATCTTGGTCATGAGAAAAAGTGAGATCTCTTTTTCCCCATATAGACCAGCGATTCCACTCACTGTGGCGCAGACCCCTTCCACGAAGCTGGTTAGTTCCTCCCAAACAGGCACTGCCTCTTGTTTCTCTCAGTTCAATAGTTGTTTTGAATCTGAGTGGAACATTAATTCACATATAAAAATGGAAAGAGACTACTTAATCTCTTATCCCCTCATCTTCAGCGTTTCACTTCTGATCTGACACAGCCTGGATGGAGGGGTGTGACCACTGCAGTGACCTGTCCTCTCTCCCTCTGCCTCACTCGTGAAGTCACTGGCTGCCCCACTAATGGGCTTGGTCTTGACTTCAGCAGATTCTTGCCTACTCACGGAGAGAGCTCCCAGTGGCCTGGGGCGATTTGGACACTGCCATTAGCTGCCCCACCCATTGCTTCATTAACTCACATATTAAGGGAAGGGCTCTCTGTATAGTGCTCCTTTCAATTAAATATAGGAATTTCACAAATTTTTCTGCATCCATAGGTGCATTTTTCTCAACACAAAAACTTTGATTTGGAAGGTAGACCTTGAGTTTAAAAGAGGGACTAATATTCTAGGTTTTAGATTTTTTTTTTTTAGGAGTACTCAGGAATGGTAACTAGGATGCTACTGAGAAGCCTTACTTTTGTATAACGTGTAATTGTAAAACAAGCCACCCCCCAGGGTATCTGCATAGGTCCCCTTTGGTACTCAGGTAACACAGCCTGCGGGCTGAATGGCTGCACCCGCGGCTCAGTCACTGCACCCACCCGCCTCCCAGCGACGGTCTCCGGCAGCCCCCATGTCACCTCCAGTCTTTTCCCCAGAGCCTCTAGAACAGCCCCCATTCCAGCAACAAGTGTTCAGAAAAGCATGATTTTCTCCTAACACGCAGGCGGCTGGCTACTAGCAGTTACGGGTCACTCTGACTTACATAACAGCTTCATTGAGGTATAGCTCACATGCCATAAAATCCACTTTTTTAAAGGACACAGTTTTTTTAGTATATTCACAGAGTTGTTCTACCTTCACTTCTACCTAATTTTAGACACTTTCATTACCCCTAAAATAAACCCTGTACCCATGAGCCACCACTGCCCATAAAGTCCCCTCTGCTGGTCCCAGGAAGCCACTAATCTGTGTGTTGCTCCTACAGATTTGCTTTCGCTGGGCATTTCACATGAATCGTCATACAATATGTGGTCCTGTGTGTCTGGTTTCTGTCACTGAGCATAATGTTTTCCAGGTTCATCCATGTCGTGGCGTGGATCCGACTTTATTTCTTTTTATGGCTCGGTGATATCCACTGTCTGACTATCCCACATTTTACTCAACTGTTCATCAGCTAATGGACGTTTGGTTTGTTTTCATTTTTTGCAGTTATGAATAACATTGCCATGGACGTTCATGTATAAATATGTTTTCATTTTGGGGGGGCTTACACTGAGCGGTGAAATTCCTGGGTCCTGTGCTGAGCATTTTGAAGAACTGCCAGACCGTTTTCCAAAGCAGCTGTAGCATTTTACAGTCAACCAGAGCTGCACAAGGGCTCCGATTCTCTACATCTTCAACGCTTGCTATTTTATGTCTTTTTAAAATTTTATTATTACTTCTATCTTAGTGGAGTGAAGTAGGATCTCGTGGTTTTTATCTGCATTTCCCTAATCACTAATAATGTCAGTCATTTTTCCATATGTTTACTGACTACGCATATAGCTTCCTTGGGAAGACATCTACTTAAATCCTTAACCCAGTTTTAAAAATGGGGTCATTTGTCTTTTTATTGCTGAGAGACAAGAATTCTTTATATATTCTGGATCCAAGACCTTTTCTGATTTGCAATATGTGTGTGTGTGTGATCCACAGATATTTGTCTTTTCGCTTTCTTGTCTTTTGCATCACAAAAGTTTTAATTGTGATGAAGTCTAGTTTATCTATTTGTTGTTGCTGTCATTGCTTGTGCTTTGACGTAATTTCTAAGAAACCATTATTTAATCCAAGATCACAAAGACTTACTCCTATGTTTTATTCTAAGAGTTTTATAGCATTTGCTCTAATATTTAGGTCAATGAGTCATCTTGAGTTAATTTTTGTATATGGTGTGAGGTAAGGGTCCAAGTTTATCCTTTTGCATGTGGATATTCAGCTCTCCCAGCCCCATTTGTTAAAAAGATTATTTTTTTCTTCCATTGAATTGTCTTAGTATCTGTATTAGTCAACTTTGGCTGCCATAATAAATACCATAGACTAGGTGATTTGAACAACAGAAATGTGTATTTTACAGTTCTGGAGGCTGGGAAGTCCAAGATAAGGTGCTGATCAATTTGGTTCCTGGCAAAAACTCTCTCCCTGGCTTTTAGACAGATGCTTTTTTCCTTCTGTGTCTGGAAGGGAGAGAGTGAGAGAGAGAGAGAGAGAGAGAGAGAGAGAGAGATTTACGATTTACATATGAATTGGGGGAATAGCAAACATTCAGTCCATAACATTCTTCCCCTGGCCCCTCAAAATTCATGTTCTTCATACATGCAAATTATATTCCATCCCCGTAACTCCAAAAATCTTAACTTGTTCCAGCCTCAACTCTAAAGTCCAGAGTTTCATTTAAATATCATCTAAAACAAATATGGTGAGACTTGAGGTATGATCCATCCTGAGGCAAAATTTCTCTCCAGCTGTGAATCTGTGAAACAAGATGAGTCCTGTGCTTTTGAAATATAATAGACAGACATATGATAGACATCTCATTCCAAGAGGAAGAAATAGGAAAGAAGAAATGGTGTTGAGTTCCTAGCAAGCTCAAAGCCTAGTAAGGTGAATTGCATCAGATTTTAAGGCTTATAGATAACAAAAAGTTACTTTTCACCGTTCTGGAGTCTGGAAGTTCAAGATCAAGCTACCTGCAGGTTCAGTGTCTGGAGAGGGCCTGCTTTCTGGTTCATAGACGGCTGTCCTCATATGGTGGGGGGCTCTGTGGGATCTGTTTCATAAAGCACTCATTCCATTCATGAGGGCTCTGCACTCGTGGCCTAAGCACTTCCTAATACCATCCCATTGGGCATTGGATGGGGGGGGAGGGCATTTATATTCAGCCCATGGCAACTGGTTAACTCAAGGGCTTCTGTGTGTGACAGACGATTCTGATACATATAATGTTTTTCTTCATCATTCTAGGATTTTCCTTCACACCTGAATTTTTTCTAGTGTGAGGAATTACTATACATTGCTTACATTACTATAAGATTATCGAAAGACACCACACCCCTCAGATGAGAATCACAGCTTACACAAAGGGGATTTTGGGTGTTGCCGAACACGTTCTAGATCGGGAGATACACTGAGAATCTTGGAGTAATCACCAAGCTGCCTACTTCTCTCTTACTCGCGCTTACAGTTGATTTATGACATCACTCTTGCGCAACTCTGACATTCTAACCATAGCACTGGAAAAGATGACACCTAGATTTTATCTCGTGTATGTGTGCGATTCAACATAGAATCATTGGTATTCGTCACAGAGAATCCTGAAAAAACTTATTTTCATCTGCATAAAGGATTACTTATTGTAGGCTTGTGTTCTAGCTTTACATGATTTTTAAATTTTTATGATACATTTAGGTATTACGTTGATCAAAATCATAACTAGTAATTATAATACAGAAGTTTGTATCTAGAATATCTCTGGAAAGGCAAAAGTATTGGTTTCTCTTCTTGTTTCTTGTGCTATGGGGTCTTGAAAAATTGCAAAAGTATATGTTAATTGAAGTACATTTGGAAATATAAGAAAATGAAGAGAAAACAGAAATATTCTATAAAGAGTGGATGCTCTTTACCTTCATAAAAGTACATGGCTTTGGTTACTGTCATCTGTATAATCACAGCCAGGTTCCAGATCTTCCCTTCAACCCTTCTGTGGGGTAAGGAGAGCAGGGATGGGAGGTCGGAGAAAGAAGCTGGATTCCTTCAGCTTTGGATGGAAACAACCAGCCTCTGAGTTTGCCACACACCACGTCTGTTCATTGGAGTCCTTCAGACCCTGATCACTAGACCTTCCTGGTTTCTTCTTGCCTAGGCGGGACCCCTTACGTCTTTGTAGGCCCGTTCTGGGGTTCTGCTATTTGAATATTCTATATTCAAATTTTATATTCTCAGGTTTAAAATATTTGGTTTGACATTCCCAGTTCAACTGCATTACTGGCCACAACTAAAGTTCTAAAATTCCACCTACTCTAAAGTTGCTCAAATTGATTGTTTTTAACTTTTCAAACTTTCAGAAAAGATTGCAATGATAAGACAAATAATTCCATGGTATTCCATTGTGTTCTTCACCCAAATTCTCCAAATGTCACTGTTTGACCTGATTGTTCTCTCTTTCTCTTCCTCTTCCTATCATTTCAGAATAATTATAGACACATTGCCCCATTATCTCTGAATATTTCAATGTGCATTTCCTCAAAACAAGGACATTTTCCTATATGTTCACAGTTCAATGATCAAAATCAGAGAATTACCACTGATATAATACTGTTATCAAATCCACAGACCTCTTTTCAAATTTTTCCAGTTGCCCCAATGTCTTAATAATGTCTGACAGAGCTAAAGAAGAAAATATTCCTCCCTCCCTCCCTCCCTCCCTCCCTCCCTCCCTCCCTCCCTCCCTCCCTCCCTCCCTCCTTTCTTTTTTTCTGGTTCAGGATCCAGTACAGAATAACACATTCATTTTTACAAATCCACTTCATTGAGGTATAAAGTACAGATGCTAAAATTTACCCACTCTAAGTGTTTAGTTTTAAGTGTCTGCGTTTCGACAAATGCACGCCTCATGTATTCGCCAGCATGGTAAAGCTATGGAATGTTTCCATCACCCAAAAGACTCTCTTTGCTTCTCCCCAGTCAAGCCCCCACTCCTGGTTCCAGGCAGGCCCTGATCTCTGTCATTATAGATTAGATCTATCTTTTCTATAGTTCGGTGCCAATGAAACCTTATGGTATGTACCCATTTTGTGTCCGGCTCACCAAGTTTTGAGTTTCATCCAGGATGCTGCACATTTCATTGTTCATTTAAAGAAATCGCTTGATGGCATTCCTTGGCATGGGTATTCTGAAATTTGTTTACTCATCTACTGATGGACATGGGGGTTGTTTTGTTTTTTGCTATTACAAATAAAGCTGTTATGAATGTCATTGTACACATCTTTGTGCGGATATATGTTTCCATTTCTCTTGGGTGCAATTTCTGGATCACATGCTGAGTGTATATTTTTCTTCTTAAGAAATGGTTAAGCTGCTTTCCAAAATAACTATTCCATTTTACTTCCCACGAGCAATGTCCGAGAGGTCGTTTCCGTCACATTCTTGCCGACACTGATGCGCCCAGTCGTTTTAAGCTTAGCAGTCCTATAGATGTACAGTGGTATCTCATTGTGGATTCCATTTATATTTCTCTGATAATCAGTGGTGTTGAACATCAGCTGATTTGCTTTTAGAACCTGTAAATAATAACTTTTATCATGCACATACAATATGCTAAGCTATGCTTAAGCACTATACTTGCTAATTAATTACTAAAGTGCTTAATTAGTTAAGCACTTTAATTAATTCATTTCATTCTCACAACAACCCTGAGATGGATACTACTATCATTTCTGTCTTACCGATGAGGAAACCGAGGCACAGAGAGGCTAAGCCATTGGCCCAAGCTCACATATCTAAGTGTGAAGCCAGTTTTTTGTGTTTTTTTTTTAAAACATATCTTTATTGATTTCAGAGAGAGGAAAGGAGAGGGAGAGAGAGAGATAGAAACATCAATGATGAGAGAGAGTCCTTGATCGAGCCCACAACCCGGGCCTGTGCCCTGACCGGGAATCGAACCCGATCGCCTGGATCCTAGGTCGACGCTCAACCGCTGAGCCACGCCCGGCCGGGCTGAAGCCAGTTTTTAAACCCAAGTTGGACGGTATGGTAGTTACCAGAGGGTAGGGGGGGTTGGGGGAGGTAGGAAAGAATAAAGGGGGTCAAATACAGTGTATGGTGATGGAAGGAGACTTGATTTGGGGTGCTGAGCACACAATGCAATATACAGATGATGTGTTATAGAATTGTGCACTTGAAACCTATATAATTTTATTGGCCAATGTCACTCCAGTAAACGTAATAAAATTATAAAAAAATAAACCTGAGTCGAGGGCCTGGCTCCTAACTGGCGTACGGTTCTTTATTGATGGGTGGTGTCTGCTTGGAGCCTGGCGCTCTTTATTAACTGCTTCTAATGCACCTCTCTTCTAATGCATCTGGTTGTCTTCTCTCCCCCTCTGCCGGGTTCTGATTGCTCTGATGCCACTTGCCCTTGAAATTTTCCTAAACTGGTAAAATGGTCTGTCTTCAAAATTAATTCATTATGTCTAGCAGGTTTCCCAGCTTCTTGTATCGAGAGGCTGTATACCTCTTTCTCTTTTTAATTTTTAAATTCTCTCCCTCTTTTTAAACTTTCATTATGGGATATTTCAAATATACTCAGAAGTAGAGGAAATATTATAATAAACCCTCATTTTACCTGTAAAAATATTAGTAGATATCTCTAATTGAGGAGGATTTTTTAAAAAATTATAACCCTGATATCAGAATCAACTGAAAAAAACTACATCAGTTTCTTAATATCATCAAAATTCAGTTAGTGTTCAAATCTCCTTGGTTTTGTCATCATTATTTTTATTTACAATGTGTGTGATGCATGACCCAAATAACTGATTATTTGCTATCTCATAAATCTCATTGAATTTATATGTTCCCCCTGGAGCTCTTTTGGTTTCTGCAGTTCAGTTGCTGACGAAAATAGGTCATATGCTTGTAGAGTTTCCTGTATTCTGGATTTTGCTCACCAAATCTCTACGGTATAAAGTTCTCTACTCCTTATACTTCCTGAAATTTGTAGTTAAATCTGGAAGCTTTATTATATTCAGGTCTGATTTTTTTTTCTTTTTTGGTTAGACTACTTGAAAGGTGATGCTGTAAACGTCCATCAAGAAACACACAGTGTCCGATTGTGCCTCTTTTTGTGATGTGTCAGCTTTCGCCGATCATAGCCCAGATGAGTTCACTTATTAGGGTTATAAAATGGTGTTGTAATCCTATCATTTTTTCTTTGCTTATCAGCTGGAACACATCTATACAAGGAACATTGTTATGAACTATTAGGCTACCTGAGATTTTCATAGGAAAGAAAAAATTAATGTTGGGCTTTTTCACATTTGTTTTCAAAACAGTAAGTTGTTGAGGGGGAAAGACTGCAGCTATAGACTATGTGGCCTCATTTGCCAAGAATTAACCATACAGACTCTCTTAGTATAGTCTCCTCGTTGGTTTTCCTGAAGTACATGCCAAAGCAAATGGGAAATTTGGCATCTTTTGCCAGACAATAGAGCATACAGAGTAAGGGCGCATTCTCATCTTCAAAGCATTTCGGGGCTAATTACTTCTCCCATCTCCCCTGATAACAAGTAGGAATAACAAGTAGGTGTTATTAACCTCATTTCAAAGATAAGAAAATGGAGACTGGAGGAAGCTAGGAGAGCCACTTGCCCCAAGCTAAGAGAGTGTCACCATGAAAGAGGAGACTCTAATTTATGTATGGCTCAATTTTAAATTTCATGCTGAGGAAGAGAGACGCAGGGAAGGCCAGAGAAAAAGAGGGTTCGAGCCCACTGACTCAGCTCTGACACTATGAGCTGTGTAGTGTGCCGAAACTAGGGGCCACCCTGTGCCACTGGGGATTATCGATGAAGTATTCGATATTGTCATGCCTGACACTCGATAGGTGTGAGCACATGCTTGTCAGTTGACTAAAAACAAACACTGTGCCACAGTTTGCTACTCCAGATATCCCTATAGTGGGACAAGGACAGAGAACTTTGCACTAGATTCAGACTCTTCAATAACTGAGCACCAGACAGCTGGGAGGTAACAGTCATTTCTGCTCTGAGTTAGGCCTCTGTAGTGTGTGCAGATTACTTCCTGTAAAGAGGAGATAGTATTTGTATTCGAGTTTGAACATGTTTAGTTCATGCGGACAAACCACATGCCATTGTGAGTCTGGCTCAAACAGGAGACAATATAATTCTTGGGACTCAGTCTTCTCAACAGGGGGCCGGCACTCGGATTTTTCCTTGGACAGGTGTTGAAGTTAAAAGAATCCCAACACTTGGGAGCCGGAGCATATGACACTCGTGTCCACCCAGACTCATTGCCCCAACAGCCTCTAACTGCTTAGACGTTGGCGGAGCTCATCTGGTCAGCTCAAGCGCCGTGGTCGGTGCATCCGGGGGAGGTTAACACAGGTGATTTTCAAGAGCGGGAAACCCAGAAGCCTTTTTGGCCCCTGATGTTAGATTTGTCTTATCCAATAAGACCACCCCTAACCTAAAACCCGCCTGTGGGCATCATGCATGATCACTTGGCAATCTAGCTCCTCCTTGGAAAGAAAGGCTGACACCTTTCAGGTGCTGGAGAGACTATTCATTCCGAGTTAAATGCTGCATGTTTTATTTTTGGGGGAGAGAAATTGTTTAATTTATCCGGCGTGTTTCTTTCTATTTGACCCTCGATCCATGTGTCCATGAGCCTATGTGTTGCTTTCTTCCCCTGCAAGGAGCCGCAGGCCTCTCGAGCGTTCCCCGGGCTTGGAGGCAGCTCTGCCCTCCTGGGTGCCTGCCATCTAAGCGCAGCCTGTCATCTCCTGGCCGGGGCAGAGGAGGGAGGAGGGGTGTGGCCCTTCTCACTCAACCGCCTCCTGCTCCAGAGCCCCCCAAAGGCTCGCTCCACTTTCCTCGGGCTCCTCCTCTGGCTAATGATACCTTCCAGCGAAGCCATGACCTGAATGAGCAGGTAATCACTAGCTTGCTTATCAAACCCTGGAACACAAAGACCTAGGAAAAAGGAGGCTGAAGGCTAGTATCATAGAGGCCTGATTTTGCACAAGAAGAATGATTACATCATCTCTGTAGGACTAGCAAGTGCTGGCGCTGACAATATAATTTGGTGTGGGTGTGTGCAGGAATTCTGGCTCCACGGCAGAGGGCCCCGTGGGAGACCCTGTCTCGGGGGGCAGCCGGGGAAGGGCGCTCAGCACAGGGGGCAGGGTGGAGCTTGGCTCCAACCAAGTGAGTCAGGGTAGAATAGTGGTTCGGCTTCGTGGGCGGCCTTGGGGCTTTGCCCTCGAAATCTCCTTTGAACAGAACACTGATAATTAATGTTGAGGGAATTGTGCTTGATTCATTTGTTTCTTTCCATTCTTGAGCTATATTTAGGACTCCATGCTTATCTGTTCACTTAAAAATATGTACTTTAATTTACTCGTGAGCCGTGAGAAGTGGGGTGCTGTTTGTACAGGCTCAGGGTTTGGAGTCTGAGTTCTGGGTGTGAGCTTGACTCCAACTCTTCCTAGAAATTCCTTACATTTCTAATTGCTCATTTGTGAAATTAGAATCCCAACACAAAGCCGACTCGAAAGAGATAAGATACATAAAATTGCTTTGGGGAAAAGGCTGGGTATGCAATAAAAGCTTATAAGTTGCAATATAAGTTGTCTTAGTGATAGTACTTATATGTCCATTATTTAATAAGAAATTTAGTATGAAATATTAAATATACACTCCTCTCTTCACAGTCTTCATCCCCTCTTTTACTACTTGTAAATTCTACTTTTAGTCTTGTTTATAAATTTATTCTTTTGCTGAGGCTCTTTGCGGTTTCTAAGACACCCGGACCTAAATGTAGAAAGTGAAAACTGCCCAGAACTTGTGCGGGTGTGCGTGCATGTGTACCCAGGAGACACAGCCAAGCATTCTTAATTCCTTCCAAGCTTTAAAAGCTATCAGATTTTTCTCCAACTCGAAAATTAATCTACCCTTTTCCTCCCTCCATATCTGCTCTAGAGATAAAATTAATCTCTCTGAGGTTTGTAACCTCACTACAGTTCTTAGAGAGTAAAAATCACGATAGCTAACATTTTTGGACATTTATTGGTGGAAGGAGCTGTTCTAAGTACTTGACATGTGTTTTCTCATTTAGTCATCTTTCTAACTCTATGAAGAGTTGCTAATGTCACCCCATTTTACAGGTGAGGAGACTGAGGCAAAGTGAGATTTGGTAATTTGTTCAAGGCTGTGGAGTCAGTAGATGGCAGAGCTGGGAACCAGCCAGCCTGGTGCCAGAATCAGTACGAACCACTGGACAGCCTGCGTCCGTGTGGAACCTGTGGCCTGCGAATGACCAGTTCTGAACAACTGAAGGAATCAGATTCTGGGGCCTAGACATATGGAATCATATCTCTGGGGGTTTGGGCCTAGGAATGGGCGTTCGATTGTACCCCCTTCCCCTTCCAATCTCTCCCCTAATATGCTGGTGCACAATTGTATTGAGGAACCAGCAGCATGAGTATTTTGATATAATGGGGTAAAAAAGAAAAGTTTGATTAACCTACTATAATTTTTAAATTAAAATTATTGGGGTGACATCGGTTAATAAAATTATATAGGTTTCAAGTGTACAATTCTACGATACATCATCTGTATATCGCATTGTGTGCCCACCACCCACAGTCAACTTTCCTTCTGTAACCATGTATTTGACCCCCTTTACCCTTCCCTACCCCCCCCCTTTCCCTCGGGGAACCACCGTATTGCTGTCTGTGTCTATGAGTTTTTGTGTGTCTGTTTGTTCATTTGTTGCTTTCAGTTTTAAATCTTACATATGAGTAAAATATATGGTTCTTAACTTTTTCTGTCTGACTTCTTTTGCTTAACATGATATTCTCAAGAGCCATCCCTGCTGCCACAAACGGCAGTATTTCATCTTTTCTTATGGCCTACTGTAACTTTTAATTCTTTATATTTCAAAACATTCAAATAGCATCTTTCTTTCTTAGAAGTGGACACCAGCTGCTTTCATAACAATCATTGCTTGCACCTGCCGTGGCTACAGATCCTGCTTCTGCCACTGGGTACCTTACCTGTTCATGTGTCCTCTTACAAACTTCAGACATGTTTATTTAATGTCTAGTGTGCAAAGCACTGTGTGAGCTCCACGAGGAGGGTGGGGATGCACAGATAATAAAACGAGGTCCCTGCTCTCCCTGTGGCTTAGGGCCTAGGAGGGACCAGGCGCAGACGGACATGGCAGTGGGTGTGATGATGGGAGCAAGTGCAGATGGGGCTCAGTGAGGAAATATCGGTCTCACGTTTCTACTTGGGGAGGACTTAGAGCTACAATGAGCAAACCCCAAAGTGCTCCATGTCCGGGGAAAATGAAGACTCTGGGTAGAAAGCACCCTTTAGATCCCATCCCAGGAGGTAGAGGCCAGAATCCAGAACTCTCTCCTGGAGAGCCTGGCATGGTGCCTCACATCATAGTACAGCTTGGTCCAGGCATTGCTGCCTCTCCTCCCAAATACCTTGGGAGCTTTTGAAAATTTCCTCCCCTCCCAAGTGAAGCCAGTTGACTTCATGCATCTGAGATCTGTACATTCTTACTGTCTCTCTCATAGGTCCTGTCAACAGGTAGAACTGCTGCTTATTAGAGGAAGGAGTCCTTCTGATATTCCACCTGGTAATTCCACCATCCGTGTTACATGGGTACGTTTACTCTCAGATTAAACACAACAGCACGGCCTTTAATACGGAGCATAGGGTACTTGTTATGAGCACTGCCTGGATTTAGACATGGAACCTGCTTTCCCCATTATCGACCTGGGAGAAGTTACCCACTAGCCCTGTGCCTCTGTGGTTATTTCCTTTTCATGTATAAAATGGAATACAAATAGAATGTATGTAAAATGGTTATTGCAAATCAGGTAGTAAAAGGTCTTACATCACTTTTAAAAATGTGCACACAAGGCGTTGGAGGCTCCACTTCCACTGTTTGGAAACAAGGGGTTTGGACTTGGTGATGGCCAGGTTTCCTTTAGTGCTGAGCGTGGGCTCCTCCTTGACCCGCTGTGGTTGCATCAGGTAGCCAGGCAGAGATCAAGGCCTCCGCTGAGTCAGCATGTGGGCGGGTGGTGAGGAGGCGGGGAGGAGGGAGAAAGGGTCAGGCCTGTTCCCGCCTGTACCTCCCTCCTGGGGCGGGGATCCTCCTGGAAGGGCTCCAGTCCACCAGCCAGCACCGCCTCCAGCTCCTGTTCTCCTCGGCTCGTTTGGGGAGGGGTTGGGGCTGGTTGCTGTCTCTGGTGTGACCCCAGCTTTTGCTGGGCTACTTTGAGCTCCTAGACCTCATGGAAGGACACTCTGGAATTTCTACTTCTAAAGAGACATAACTTTTTTCTTAGAAGTAATTTAATAGCCCTTTATTAGCTACTAAAATAGCAGGTATCTGCTGAACACCACAGGTAGTAATTGACTGCAACTGGAGATTTTTTATGCAAAGGCTCAATTGTAGCAGATGGCGTTTTGAAAGTAATTTGTCAAGAAACAGAACTTTCTAATCATAAGAAATAATATATGGTGACTGTAGAAAATTTGAAGTACACAAGGCACTACAGAAAATAAAATAAAATCATTTTTAATTTCACCAGCCAGAAGTAACCATTGTTAAAATTATTGTATGCGTTTTCCTTAAGTCTTCTAAGTATACAAACACACATGCAATTTTTTAATGCAAAATCAAGAAACCCTTATGTGCAGTACAGCAAGAAACAGAAGTCTCCAAATATATATATATACATTTATACATTTCTTAACCTGCTGGGACACAACTAATCTTGTGAGCATTGCTCTTTCCTTATTGTTTGTTTAGTTGTCTTGTTTTTTATTCTCCCCTTAAGTTTGTTTATTAGTAGAAAATTACATGTAAGTTATTTTCCATAACAGGTTATCATTTACTGTAAAATTTCTTCTAGACAGAATGTTGGGCTTCGTAAACACTAGAAGTTGGTGAGACCAGGAGCATGATGGCATGTTAGGCCGCTGGATTCTTGAAATGGATGTAGTTAGGGTGAAGGGTTATAAATCTGAGGTTTTGAAAACATTGAAGCTAAGGGAAAGTGGCCTTATCTTTCCTGACTCAGTTTCTCCACCTGTGAGAAGGCGATACTAGCTCTCAGCGACCAGATGGGAGCCTCTATTGTATGATTTCTGTGAATTGCTGGACATGTGCAAGGGTCTTGTTATGCGTGGCTGTGTGGGGAGGTGCTCACACTTATCAGTCAGAGAAAACACTGGGTTATTTGTAGGTACCTGGGGAGGGTGCTCAAGAATTGGGGGCTGAAATTTATCTTCTTGGAGAAAGAGAGCGAGAGGGTGAGAGAGGATCTGGACGATTCTGAGCGTGCTGTGACAAAAGCTCCTCTGAGTCGTGCCTGGGAGGGGCTGGGTGTGTCAAGCCATTCCTCACCCCAATGCTGAATAATTAAGTCACAATGTTTGCAACGTTTCAACCTATGGGTAAGAAAAAGCCCCAATAGAGCAGTCTCCTAGGTTATTAAATATTTAGGTAGATGATTACTTTTGTTGAACTAGAGGAAATTATTGTTTGATAAATTTGTATGACGAATGAATGGCTAATTCATTCTTTAAGCTATATGTCTTCCCTTCAAAAAAAATCATCTGCTCTTTTTAATATACATTTAGTAACATGGGTTTTGTGGCAAATAAAAAAGAAGAAAATTACGGATTACTTTTGGAGTTGGAGAGCAAATGCTTCTTCCTACCAACAGATATATATCATTCCCTACTAAATATTTTTAAAGAAATTTATTTCCAACAGTCAGAGTTATGTTTGGGCTTCCTTGGGCATTGCTGACTTCCTGTTGCTGGAGGTGTTTCTGTCTGGGTGAGACAAGCACTGGACAGGAGTGTGACAGAGGGAACTCAGCCATCAAAGGGGAAAATGGACAAAGCTCTCTGAAATAAGTGCAATTCTCTTAAAATCTTTGGCTCACAATAGCAAGCAGGCAGCAGGTGTTCAATAAGTGATTTAGTGACTTAGATGTGAATATCCTGCACCGGCCTTTTGGCTGTTTTGACATTTCCTGAGGCTGTGCCTATCCGAGGCATAGTCAGCATGGCAGTAATCACCCCATTATCAGGGAACAGAGGCTACATGTCGGGCACTTACATGGACTGTCTCTTCATGCATATGTGTGTTTCATTTTACACACGAGCAAACTGAGGCTTGAAGGGATAAACACTTCGTCTAAGGATTATCAAGCGATGAGTGGTAGAGTCGGTTTCCAGGTCTGTGATTTGTCCCCTAAACCCATGTTCCCCACTATAGCTGGATGGTGCAGTTTTTGAGAGGAATCCTGCCCACATCACTCTCTTATGACCTTCTTGCTTCCACTTGCTCCACTGATGCCTGAAATTCTACTTTTGGAGTTTAACTCATTTAGTTTATGACTTTGGTCCTGGTTGATAATAAAATACTCAGGGCCTGGATGGGGAAGGGGAGGGGAAAGCTGCTAGTCAGTCTTAGTTTAGCAAAATGAGTTGTCGTCATTCCTTTAGTCGACAAGCATTTATTGACTGCACACTATCAAGCCCATACCAAGTGCTGGTGTTTCAAAAACGAGTGAGGCTTGGCCTCTGCCTTTAAGATTCTTGTAGTTGGATAGAGGAGATTGTACAATAAGTAGATTGTCATGAAACAATGTCGTAAATGAACAATATTAGGTGAGCACGGCAGAGAGGGAACTGGCCCGGTTTGAGGTCCTTTCCTGAGCAAACTGGGTAGGATTGAAGAAGGAGGTGCCACTGAGCCATGGAGCTTCAGGAAGTCAGGACAACTGGCATCTGAGCAAAGAGCCGGCTCCCCAGGGAGGTTTCAGGGCAGAGCTGTGTAAACCAAATCACCATATTTTATTGGTAACCCCATCAACCAATTTCTCTTATCATTTTGATATTACATATTTTGCTACGTATGATTCCGTTAACTGACATGTTCTCTTTCTTTTGCGACCCCTTTTTTGTTTAATAGGGAGCTAACAGAACGAGCCACCGAAGTTCACGTGGGGAGGGCGGAGGGCGGGGTGCTCTTTGTGGCATGACCATATTTGGGGCGTATGAATTATTTGTGGCCATCACATACGCCTTCGGTTTCATAGACTATCGCCTTCTGGGCCCACGTGGGTTGCTCGGGTTGCCCTTATGCGTGTGTGTATTAAGCTCAAGGCAGGCTGATTGCAGCCGCTTCCTGCCCGAGCCTGTCCGAGGCCTCTGGAAGCTTGCGGGCAGCCGCAGCTCCAGCCCGAATCATTCCTTCAATCGTGGAGAAGCTGCCAGGAGACATGAGTAAGAGCTGAGCGTGCAGAGTGGGCGGGCTGAGTGCGGCTGGGCGAGGCGGCGGGAGGGGCCGGGCAGGGCCGGGCCAGGTGAGCAGGGCGGCCCGCTGGCCGGAGTTACTTCTACAGCGAGGTCTTCTGAGCCTCGCTTTCCTTTCCCCTTGCCGAGCGTTCCCCAGGCTAACTGTACCTCCAGGTAAGCAAAGGGGGGGGGGGCAGGGCTGGGGAGCTCCATTTTCAGGGCAATTCTTAAAACAAAAGAGGTGCCTGAGCTGATTCGAGATGGTGAACAAAGTTGATATAATGGATTATTTTCAAGGATAGGCTGTGGGCTTCGGGACGGTTGCCCATCACCTCCCACATGGGCAGCATTTCTGGCTCTCGGTCCTTTGGGAACCAGGAGGCCATGTAGGGAGAGAAATCACAGCCACACAAGGTAAGACTATGAAGAAATAACACGCCTGGGAGGCTGTGGTGGTGGTGGTGGTGGGGGGGGGCACAGCAGTGATTGACGGAGGAGAAAGGATTTCTGAGCACACTTTTAGCCCAGTCTTGGAATTAAGAATGCACTTAGCAATGCTTATTTCAGAAAGGGCCTGGTACTCAAGACCTGGAGAAAGTGGAAATGCATTTGAGTGTCTGGGTCACCTTCTTGGCTGGCTTTGTGTGGTTGAGATTCAGACTTCAAAACTGCTCTTCTTTTTGGCATTTTTAAGCAGCTAGTCAGTGTTGATTTACTTGAAACTGCATTCTTCTAGGCAGAAAGTATTCCCTCTCCCTCTTTCTGGGTTCCAGGATACTTAAAACAGGTTACAGGTTTCAAATAGGTGTTCTTGGGCAACTTTTCAAACAGATTGGCTCATGGTTTCTTTTTTATAGTTGCTACTGTTTTTATGGTTTCATTTAAGTGTATCGTACTGAAGATCTGCTTAACATGCCAGGCTGTTCTGTAGACTAGATTCAGAGCTGAGGCGTGTTAGATGTATTTCATCTCAGCCCTCATTCTGTAGATGAAGAGCAGTGGCTCACAGGGGTGCCGAAGTGGTGTTCTAAGTGCCACAGCTTCTAAGTGGCAAGATCAGTAGAATTTGCACCTTCCAGCTCACAGCTTGTGGACGTTTCCGTGACACCATGGGTCACCCCCTGGGTGACCCCCTACAGCCTTAACAGCCTTGTCACCCCCTACATCACTCAAAAGGTTTTGAATAGAATTAGGTGGGCCTCAAGCCTCAGTCCCCACCAGTAGGTGCAAGGATTGGCTGGGCTGCTTGATGGGTGGAGAGAGGGACGCCCGCCTGAAGAAAGGATTCTCCGCAGAAAATGACTCAGCAGGTCATCATCGCTGCTTCCCAACGCTTTGAATTCTGCCACTTCAATCCCTCGGAGTTGTCGGTTGACTTTGAGGGTTGCAACCTCAGCGATTTTGGTCACACTGGCGTGCCCATTCTGGCTCTAGCTTGCTGTTGGGCAGCAGTGGGATGGCTCAGGGGTCAAGATCAGGCTCTGAACAAACAGGAGCAGGTAGGATGTCTCAGGATATTGGAGCAAACAGAGGCTCTCGTGCCATCGAAAATTAGGCACTGGCCTTATTACTGATAGCAGCGTTGTCCTTTGCTGCTAACAGACGTCTCCTCGTGTATGTTTACTCCTTTCGTCTCTTCATTTAATCCTGACATTCTTTCACACTGTACAAGCCGCCAGCTTTCTTATTTTCCTAATGTGTCTGTTTGTTCCCCTCTTGAAGTTAGACGATGGACAGCAGAGGCTGTATTTTCAAGCGTTCTGTTAATTATTCTATTAAGTGAGGCTTCGCAAGGCCATTGCCTAAGGACTGACTACACCAAATACTCAAGATTTTTTCTCCCAGTTTTCTTCATCTGTCGTAGGAGGCAAGTTAGGATGAATGATAACCACAATCCTGACTCTGAACAGGATTTTAAGGAATGAGAAAACTGCACCTGGCCCTGCGTGTGCGTGCATGGACCCGTGTATGGGAGAGCGTGGTGGATGGCCTGGAGGTCGGCCGAACAGATATTGTTCAAAACACAACATGACTGAGAATGAAAGGGGCATGTCAGGACAGCAAACACCCACCAGGACTGTCCCAGGCAAAGCGGGACACGTGGTCAACCTGTCCCTAGGGTGTTATCTCACCCAAATGGTCTACAGACAACACACTTCAGGGCCGTTGGCTTAGATGCATTGAAGACTTTGGAAAGCTTTACACAGGGACCGGTGGCCAGGGGCAGCTGTAAGTCCAGAGAAGCGAGCACATGGTGCTGCTCACGCCCCGCCATTCATTTGGGCCTGCTCGCAGCCTCTGAGGCACGCCAGGTCTTTTTGGTCCACGTTGTTTGCATAGCTAACTCCTACTTGTCTTTAGGACTCACCTTTAGTGGGACTTACCTAGATGTCACTGTCTCTGAGGAGACCTCGCTGAGATTTCTACTATAAGTGACCTCTCTCTCCAAAGGGTTCTCATGGCAACTTGTGCCCCCCCGTGAAAATGCCCACGGCCCATTACCCTCATTGTGCCCCTAGGCCGGCAGCTCCTTGGAGGCGGGGCTCATGCTGGGTTCACCTTTGATTCCTTGACACTTAGCTCAGTGCCTGACACGCATTCGGTACTCAGTTTCTGCTTCTGAAATGCAAGCAATATAGCTTTAATAATTGGCAATCTAAACGGCAGAAAGAGAAGAGGTTCTTCAAGGGGGAAAATTAGAAAAAAGTTTGTGTCGATTAAAAAAACATGCAAAGTATCTTGATATCTCTAGAGAGGTATATTCAGGACATGTAGGAGTTTGGGGACTCTAAAGACTTGACAGAGAAAAAATGTCAGCAAAGACACAGTTGCCGAGGACGGGGGTGAGGTGTGGTTGGACACCGCAGGCTGGGCGCCGGGACAGGTGAAGCCGGGGCCGGTTTTACAGCTGGCTCCCGGCGTGGGTGGCCCAGAGAATGACGCCATCTCTGTCTGCTTCACTTTCCTCCTCTGTAAAAATGAAGACATGGAGCCAGACTGTATCCACGCCAAGATCTTGGCCCACTTGAAAGGTTTATGATTTTAGGACATATTGCAAAAAAACAGGCAACTTCGTGATAAATTCTTACAGCTCTTCGTTGTTCATTTGTTGCATCTGTATTACTACTTAAATTCCCATCTCACTCTTCGCTGGTTAAAAAAAGTGCCTTTTAAACTTCTAAGTGACAGAAACATGCAGTGTTGTCTACATTGGAGCTGTAAACAAAATTCTCTTTATTTGTTATCATCGTTTGAAGGTTTTCATGAAGATCAAAGAAGCTATCTTTGTAACAAAGTGCTGATGAAATGAAGAGAATCTATGGTGGTTTTAGCACTCTGAACAGAAGTCATTAGACATGTAAACTTACTCTGCGGGTTTTGCTCATCTCTACCCCTGTACCCATAATTTTTATGGCATTTGTTACTGAAATGGTCCATGTAGAAACCTGATGTTTTTTCCTGTATGTGTTGCTCACATTGCTAAGATCTGTTTAAAAGCTTTGACTACCTTACAGCATAGGGAGGTGGCCACTGACTGTGGCCCAAGTCATCCCTTTAACTACCTACCCTAGCCTAGATCAGCTCTGCAATGTTTTGGGGTCACTTGGGACCAATGACTGGACAACTGATCAGATTTATCAGGCAATATCTGATTGATGACTTAGCTGGAGATTGTTTGCTCCTACAGCAATTTCCACATCCAGACCCTTTCTGATACCTTTGCCAAGCATCAAACTATGCAGTTGTTGCTGGGATCTCAGCTATTAAGAGCTGCATGACCTTCCTCAATCTGAAGGAGAATTTTCTGAGAAAGGAGATAGTCAGTATATGGATGGGAGGCAGGCCCGTTGGACTTATGCACTGAGGACTCTTATGCAAAGGAAGGGGCTCTGGAAGGAGGGTCTGCACCCATGGGAAAGCCCCAGATATCAGGTGTGTGCCGATTGGCATTCTCCAACAGGGGCCTGGTCTAAGCCTTGAACTGCAACACAGTGTTAACTATGTTGTGTAATTAACTGTACTAAAAGCCACCAGGAGCTTGTACTCAGAGCTACTTAGACTCAGAGTATCTCCGAATGTTATAATGAATGATAGGATAATGCTTCGGTGGAAAAAAATGCTAACAGGAACATTTCCTTACCTTTGACACACTTTGAGGGGTTTGCTGTCAAAGTCCCTCAGCAGATTACTCTGAGGTCTTAAGCACAGGTTTTCTACACAAAGGAAGGCAAACTTTACAAGTAAAGTTATGGATTTATGGATTATGCAAAATTATTCGAATTGCCCTTCTTGGGGGGTAGTAAATGCATTCTGGGAAGAACTCCTTGTGTTTGTTCAAGCACAGTTGGCATGTTTTCATATTATTATTAATGTGATTAGGCCTCAAGTTCTTGAAGCTTTGAGAAGTTTGCAGGGATCTAGGCTGAGACTTCTCTATTTGGTGAAAAAACAGCTCATTCAGGCTTCTCAACTTGGTGGAGAAATTGAATTTTTGTTGTAGACAGACTCAGCATTATCAGTGTTAAATCTGCTGTTGGAGAAAGGGCTCCCCAAATCTTTTGTGAACTTTCTTTTTATTTCCTTGTGGTGGACACACTGGTCCAAACACTCTGCATGCTCCCATTTTGGTCTCACCTAGTGTTGGTCCCTGCAACTGGGGGTGTGCAGTCATCCCTTGGCCCCTGACCCCTCCCCAGAAGAGAGAATAAGCTTGTGGCCTTAAAAGAGTGTGAGATGCCCTCCCTGCTTTCAGATTACCTTGGAATAGGTTTGTGATGAGAAGACTGACCTGAGTTCACTGAGCTGAGTTTGTCAGGGACATAAAGTGAAGAAGGAAGAAGTCATTGGAGGTGACCAGTGAGCATGAACAGGTCGAGAAAACATTTTTGTTAATAAACTTGCTTTTTCAGACTCTAGGATATAATCTTATGAGTCCATCCTACACACAAGTCATATGTCCCTTAAGAGAAAGAATTCTGAAGAAATATTTGAAGATGAGGGGCCCATTCCTTGATCTTAATCTCATGTCTTTACATCTTGAATTTCTGTTCACGTGTAAGGTGCAAAATTGAGATCCTATCCATGCATTCGATTCTATTGCATCCTTGGGTCCTACTGAAGGAAGCCCTCTGTCCTGAGTGGTGTGGCTTTGTCTGATGCCAGGGAGCATGTTCCACCTGACGACCTTCAGTGTCATGCTCCCTCTCCAATGTCATGTTCACTCTCTGGCCTGTGCACATGACTGCGCAGTGTCTGGCTGCTTTGGGGGAAAGCCGCAAGCCTTCATCTATGCACTAGTCACTCAGGGGTGCTAATGTCAATCTATGTTCCTCAGAAACGTGCTGTCTTGGGGTCAGGCAGAGCCTGGTGAGTCCGTGTAGCTCAGCTCTGCTTCTAGAAAGAGCTGTGCCCTGACTGCTCGGTTTATCCCAGCACCTTCAGACTTGATCAGTACCTACAGCACTAGATAAGTAGAACTTCCACTAGAAAAGCAGTTCTCAAACTTGTAAACCTCAGGACCCTTTTACACTCTTCAAATTATGGAGGATCTATTTTTTCTTTCTTTCTTTTTTTTTTTTAAATGTCAGTAATATCTATCAGTATTTACCAAATTAGAAATTAAAACTGGAAAAAAATGTGAAATATTTATTTACTAATTTGTTAAAATGATAATGTTACCATTACATATTAGTAAATATTTATTTACTTGTTCATTACAATAATAATGTCATCGTTACATATAAATACCGATAACATTTTTATGAAAAAATAACTGTTTTCTAAAGTAAAAAGGTGTAGAGACAAGAGTAGCACTTTTTCATTTCTGCACATCTCTTTAACGTTTGGCTTAATAGAAGACACGTTGTATGGCCTCTGGGAAACTCCTCGGTATATCTGTGAGAGATTGAGAGTGAAAAGGCAAATAGTGTGTAAGTATTATTATGAAAATAGTTTTGGCCTCATGGATCCACTGAAAGTGTTGCAAGGGGGTCAAGGGCCACCATTTAGAGGCCCTCAGACTTATAATAAGAGAGTTCAGACAAGACCAAAGCCACTCACCGCTCTTTCCACTTAACCGGGTTCCTTTTTACCTGAAGCTACTCTCTCTTTCTTTTAACTCCACAGACTTGTTACACTGAGCATATGGCATTGGACAGCTGTGCATTTTACTAATATTCTACGTATCTGCCCAAGATATTGCAAACTCGGAGAAGTAGGGACTCGGTGCATTCTTATAATACTATGTACAGGGTCTTCCCAAGTGCATTAACATCAAAAAACAATAACAGCTTCTGTGTATTAAGTATTGCTATGTGCTGGGTGCCTTACGAAGGCATTACTGACTGTCCTGGCCTCCTGGGGCTGCCCTAACAAAGTAACACAAACCAGGCCACTTAAGCAATAGAAATGGGCTCTCCCACAGCCCTGGAGGCCAGAAGTCTGAAATCGAGGTCCCGCAGGGCCATGCTCCCCCTGCAAGCCCCAGAGGAGACTTGGTTCCTTGCTTCTCTCTTAGCTCCAACATCACCAGTGATCCTTGGTGTTCCTTGGCTTGTAGAAGCATCACTCCAATCTCTGCCTGTCGCCACATGGCCTCTCGCTGTGTGTCTTCCTGTCATCTTCCCTCTGGTCATGTCTGTCTCTGTCTGTCCTCCTGTTCTTTCTGATGAGGACACCAGACATATTGGGTTAGGGCCACCCTGCTGACCTCAACTTGATTAAATCTACAAAGACTCTATTTTCAAATAAGGGCACATTCACTAGTAGCCAGGGGTGGGACTTCAATATATCTTTTTAGGGGACACAAGTTCAACCCATAACACTACTAATTATTAAACTGAAGCACGTAAGATTGCTGTGATTTGACTATTTTTTGATGCACAAAAACTTCAATTTTATATGCTTTAACCTAAATCCTAATGGAAAGAGTGTGGATAAATGAAGCCAACTGATTCTGATCAGTATTGTCAACTGTTCTGACCACTTGCTGAGGAAGAGGTGTGATCACCAGGCTCCTGACAATGGCCACTGTGGCCGAGTAGGCCTGAATCTGAAGATTCTGGGCAGAGTTGCTCGCACAGAGGACCTCCCATGCTGGACCATTCAGACCTTAGGGCATTTGCCTGGAAATTTCTTCCCCACTGGCTTTTTAAATCTCATTTAGTGCAAAGTCCCTTCCTCTCTTCTACCCAAGACCATTATTTTGTTTAGGTGGAATTATTGCTGGGTCGGCAGAATGCAGGTAAGAAGACTTTAAAGACCCTTATTCTTTGTTCTAGGCCCACAATGGACGCCCTGCAACTGGCAAACTCAGCTTTTGCAGTTGACCTGTTCAAAAAACTGTGTGAGAAGGAGCCTGCCGGCAATGTGCTCTTCTCTCCAATCTGTCTCTCCACCTCCTTGTCACTTGTTCAAGTAGGAGCCAAAGGTGACACAGCCAATGAAATTGGACAGGTAAGCCCTACACCTTGTTTCTGCTTTGAGCTGCAATAGAGTTATTGGAACCCGTGGGCAGTGCCTACAGAAGAAAGAATGGGGCTCTGTGGTCAGAGCTGCTCAGGATTGAGAGTTGTGACACTTCTAACACTTTCTCAATCTATTTTTAAATGAAAGAAAGGTCATTTACCTGTCCTGCAACCCAGACACCATGTGTGATGGAGAATCTGGGGATCTGCTATTGATCACAGGTTTACCACTAATGAATAACCTTTGGCAAGTCACCTGACATCTTTCTATGTGTTATACTGTAAGAATCAATCAAGGTGGTATCTATGAAATGTTCCACTGCAAATACCCTGACCAGAAAGAATATAAATCTATATTCCTGTCTTATGCACAGAATTTATTATAGCATCAGCTTTATTAATTTTTTTTAAAAAATATATCTTTATTGATTTCAGAGAGAGGAAGAGAGAGGGAGAGAAAGATAGAAACATCAATGATGTGAGAGTCGTCATTGATCGACTGCCTCCTGCACACACCCCCCCCCCCCCCCGCCACTGGGGATCGAGCCCGCAACCCAGGCATGTGCCCTGACTGGGAATCGAACCGAGATCTCTTGGATCCTAGGTCGATGCTCAACTGCTGAGCCACACCCAGCCAGGCAGCTTTATTAATTTTTATTGAGGTATAATGGATATTCAACAGTATATTAGTTTCAGGTATGCACGTTATGATTTGATGTTTGTATATATTGCAAAGTGACCACCACAATAAGTCTAGTTAACATCCACTATCATACATAGTTATATAGGTGTTTTTTTCTTGTGATGAGAAATTTTAAGATCTACTCTCTTAACTTTCAAATATGCAGTGCAGTATCAACTATAGTCACCATGCCTTATTTTACACATTACATCCCCATGCCTTATTTTATAACTGGGAGTTTGTACCTTTTACCCCCTTTACCCCGTTTCTCCCACCTCTGCCCCCCATTTATTTTAGATAGTATGTAAACTCCAATCCATCATTATTCTTATGTTGATCTTCCTAGGTTCAACAGAATCCTTCTTTCCATGAGCTCATAGCATTTAAAAGGGGAACATCTTGAATCTATAACTCCCCAGGTAGTATGACCCAGGAAGTGTTCTTTGGGTCGTGATAAGTGAAGAATTTACACTTGAAATTGAGTGCACTTGAAAAAGAGCCTTTAGTTGTGGGAAGAGGAGCTGAATCTTCTCGCCTGCCTTGCTCACTCAACTGCCCCCTTAATCCCTACCTCATCTCCGATTCCTCATTTCTCATCTCCCACTAGAGGAGGGACAGAAGAGATGACTTCCTGGGAGAGGGTTTGTTCCATAATAATAATAATAATAATAATAATAGTCATGTACAGGCAGTTGTTTCCCCAGCAGTAGTTACCTAGTTTTTAAATCTCTGGTCTTCTTACCTGTCACCAGGCATGAGAGTTATGCACGGCCTTGGACTAGCCAGTGTGACCCTGCAATACTGAGGCTCTGTGACTCATTGGCGCCGCGTGCCCATTTAGTGATGTTACCTGAGGTGTGGCCTCCAGGCACAGTTATCAGGAGTTAGGAGTGAGGAGGGAATCACCTTAGGCTGCCACCAGGTTTTGAGGCACCATGAGGCACGGGAGGTGCTAGGCTATTGATGGGAACAAAAGAAAAGTTAGGAACAAACTCAAAGGATTAAGCCCTCCAGAAGCGACATCCTAGCTTTAAATGGCTTAGAATGGTACTACAAGAATAATTATTAGCATTTTTGAATCCATATGATATTTTAGGTGTTTTACAAATAAAATCTGTAATCCTCATAACAACTCAGAACAGTGGGTATCCAGTGCAGTTTACAGAAGGAAGAGTGAAGCTCTGCAGAGTTGGGCTAGATTCTATTTTACTAGATACAGACGGGCAAAGGCCAGGCCGTCTGATTCTCGCGCACCCAGGGCAGCCGACCATTGATGGTAGCGGCTCACCATAGATGACACACCAGCCCATTTAGCACTTGTCAGAGGAACTAAAGGGACCAGCTGGACCTTGGCTAGAGACGCCTCTACCCTGGAATCTGATACGTGCCTGCTGACTCTCTTTTGCTACTAACCTCTCTCTTCTTATGTCTGAATGGGATGGAGCCTCTAACCCAGCTTCACTCCTTTCCAAGTTAGGAAAGCCTCTGTGTGAGCATTGGGGGCATCCTGTTGAAGAAAGGGCAGAATGTCCCTATAGTTAAATCCAGAGAAGAGTATCTTTATGGCAGCGTTTCTCAATGGGGACAATTTTACCCACTCGCCACTCCCCGGGGACATTTGGCAGTGTCCAGAGACATTTTTGGTTGTCACAAATGGTACCTAGTAAGTCAGAGACGCTGCTAAGCATCCTACAGTACCCAGGACACTGCCTCCACCCCCCACCCTCCCCCAGCAACAGGGACTATCTGCCCGCAGCGCCTGCAGCGCTGAGGCTGAGAAGCCTTGCTTCCCGGGCCGGTGGAGCAGGGAGCTACAGCATCCTCCCGGAGGGGGCAGTTCCCGTGCCCACTGCAGCGGGAGGGCACAATGCTTCATGGGTCACGACTTCTTTCTCTCTTCACAGGTCCTTCATTTTGAAAATGTCAAAGATGTGCCCTTTGGGTTTCAAACAGTGACGTCGGACGTAAACAAACTTAGCTCCTTCTACTCGCTGAAACTAATCAAACGGCTCTATGTGGACAAATCTTTGAATCCATCTACAGTAAGTGGGCCAGTGCCCTTAGCAAGATTTAGCTTTCCCCCAGGTCGGCACCGTCGCGTGGTCAGGCTCATAGTTTTGTCTTGTTTTTTCTTTTCCTGGTAAAACTCACCTCTAGGATGCTCATTTATGATTTGAGGCTAATTACAGATAAATCAGTCCTAGCGGAAGGGTGAATGTAGCAGGATTCAGTTGCAGTCACATCTTCTGGCTTCACATATGGAGCAGCTCGCGGGCCTCCCCCTTAGCTTCCTTTCTCAGAGAGACGGAGAAAGGGGCCGTCAGAAATGCACCTCCACAGATGCAAGGCTGCCTGGGATTCCCACCTTTCTCCTTAAACAGCAGGGCACCCTACCTGGGCCAACTTTTTGGGTTCTCCACCTCATTGTTTGTGAATACATTTTCCTGGTTTTCTCAAAAGCAATACAAAAAATAATAGTAACCGTATGAATCAATAGTTTTCATCAGTCACAAATTGTTTTTGTTTTACTAGGCTGGCTGATCATGAGGGTGCCTAAACTGGTAGTTCTGGGTGTTTAATTTCAGCCATTTCTTGATGGAATCATAAAGAACACGATGGAACCCTTAACTTTGATCCTAGAATAACATAATATTTTTTAAAAATATGTTTTTTATTGACTTTAGAAAGAGAGGAAGGAAGAGGGAGAGAGAGATAGAAACATCGATGAGAAACATTGGTCGGCTGCCTCCTGCACGCCCCCTACTGGGGATCGAGCCAACAGCCCCGGGCGTGTACCCTGAGCAGGAATGGGACCTACGACCTCTGGGGAAAATTTCCAACCAACTGAGCCACACTGACTGGGTTAACATAATATTTTAAAAATCTGTATTTGAAACACATAACCAATATCCTAGACTACAAAGAAGTTCGTTCTCTATGTTAGTAATACAGAGTTGATTCAATTTTTGCTTGGATGGTCAGAATTTTAAGCTTTCCAAATCTAAAAGGTAGACTACCGATTAAATATTTTACCCCAGCTTTATTACTTGCTGCAGTAGCTGTTTGTTTTTCTGGTTGAGATTTCTTGAGAACATTGGTCACTCACATTGCTGTGAGTTTATTCTTGTTGTTTGAAGACGCATATACACAGCCATTTTTCTTCCAACAATCACTCAAGGAAGTGAAATAAAATATTGAGTTGTGACCTAAGTAGAGAAAAAATTTAAAAGCTCCTCAGGTGGTCCTTAAGGAGATGCTTAATCCATTTTGTTGCTGGCAGTGAAGATGGTGGAGGCCATTAGTCTTGCTGAGGCTCCAATGTTCTTAGGTGGTCCCCGCTCTCTCAGTCAAGGGTGACACTTAGTTCCAAAGTTGGGTTACAATGAACAGAATCAAATTGGCTACGGCCATAGCTGCTCTGAAGAAGCTGAAGGAGCCCTGTGTTAGGACATTTAATCAGCTATGTTTAATTTGGTTGAACTTCTATTCAACATTTGAAATTATTTCAACCAAACTAGGAATTGCAAGGAATTTTATTTTAAGACTGTTTTCCATGCTCCTGTTGGTTGTATGGCACCTGCAAATGTACTGGGCTTAATACAGACAGGTGTGGTATGAGGAGGGCCGCCTGAGCAGAACTACCTGAGTGTTAAAAGTGCAAGTTCCTGGCTTCAGATCACTTGAACCAAAATCGATAAGGATGAGATTTAGGGTTTTGCATTTCAACAAGTATTAGGATCACTGCTATGTTCTCTATAGCACTGCTTCAGACTTAATGTGCATCTTGATAAGATGCATGTTCTGGTTCGGTAGGTGTGGCGGCTCTGAGATTCTGCACTGCCAACAAGATTCCAGATGATGAGGCTTTTGGTCCTTGGACCACACTTTGAGTAGCGAGAGTCTACAGAATATTTATTTCAGTGAGAATAAGAGTTTTCTGCTCATAAAGTTCTCTTTTCTGTACATTTCTTCTATTCTAAGACACATATATGTATATACATTTTAATGTTTCTGAAATCACATTTGATGAATGCATTTAATAATTGATATTGTTTTAGAATTAAAGGAATGAAACATTCAGTACAAAGATAATTCATTGATTTCTCCATGAAGTTTCAATTTCTCCATGAGGTTCACTGAATAGTTCTGATTTTGAAAGTGTGTACATAGCAATAGACACTTAGAAGTCCTTTTGTTAGCACTGTGTGGCAACGTGGTATTTTGACTACAGACTGGGTGTACTTTGTGATTTCATGAGTGGGCTCCTTTTCAGGAGTTCATCGGCTCTACGAAGAGACCCTATGCAAAGGAGATGGAAACTGTTGACTTCAAAGATAAATTGGAAGAAACGAAAGGTCAGATCAACAACTCAATTAAGGATCTCACAGACGGCAAGTATATCTCCCTATCCTGCGCCCTTCCTTCTTCTCATGAATCTTTCTGCCAAGCCAAAAATTGAACACCTGGAGGAGTCCTGAGATGTTTTCAGTACAGAAACTAAATTCTTGCCCATCGAGCCATTTCAACAACTTAGATTTCTGGGCCTTTCCACCATCATATCGTTTGACAGAAATTCCCGGTGTTCCAGTTTTACTTAGTCTACTTGCCTTGCTCTCCACCTAGCTGTCCCGCATCCTCCGGGAACCTCAGCCCTGCCTCTAACAAGTCTCGCTTTGGGCAAGTCCTGAGTCCGGTTTTTCCAATCTGGACACGAAGGGCTTGGATTGTAACTTGATGATTCCTGAGGACACTTTTAGCTCAAACATCTACAAGTTTATTAAGGAGAAAGGGATAGTCTTAGGTAATCAAATATTTGTATAGAAAAAAAATAAAACAAAACAAATCATAGTGGATGGAAACGTGTCCTCAGTCTCACAACTCCTAGAACCAATCAGTCCTCTAATAGTCCCCGGGTCTCCTCTCCAGCATCTACCTGGTCCTGCTCCAGGCTCAGTGCTTCCCTCAGGCCTCTCCTTTCCCTGAATCTTCCCTCCATTAAAATTCTGTGAGTCTTCCTTGGTAGAAAAGAATTGGAAGTAAGATGATTTTTGAGTGCAGATCAGGGTACATGTCTCCGTTCCCAGGAACATATTTATATTTACATAGGGAGGAACCTATTGAGACACAGCGCCTCACTGTGAAGGCATGAATGGTAGTGATAGATTTTTCAGGCACCAGTGTAGTCTGGTGAGGGACACGCTTCTGCGGCAGGGACACACACTTCTTGTATGAATGGCCAGAGCTGCCCTGGCACTAGGAGGATTCAGGAATGATAGAGTCCACACCATAGCTGCAGAGTGAGAACATGGTAAAAACATGCCTTGGAGTCTTCAAGACCTTAGATTCAAATCCAGACTGCCACCTATAAACTGAAGTGTTTGGATATAGAACCTCAGTTTACTGAACTGTAAAATGGGAAATATGTTATCTAATCTAATCTTAACATGTTGTTGTGAGGATGAACTTGAATAATGTGTGCTAACTGATAATGTGTAATAGCCAAGATAAAGATGGTAACCAGAGACATGCGTGCTCACACGCAAATGTATGCACACATAATATATTTGTTATTGGAGTGAAGTCCCTGTGCCTTCATATGTAGAGAAAAAACTGGTATAACATCAGGTTAAACACAGTTATCAGCAATATGCAGCTCCTGTTTAAATTGCTGTGTAACAGTTTTGCTTTTAGAATTTTTAAATAATAGTATTTTCCCTTTAGGGGCCTTTGTTTTAAAATCTTCATGAATTTAAGGTTTTTCCTGAGGGATCTAGTTCAGTGAAAAGACCTCTGAGTTTGGAATCAGGAGCTCGAGGTTTCAGCTGAAACACTGCCACTCCCCCGCTCCCCTCTTCTCTGCCTTCGGGTTTCCTCACTGACACTGTTACATGTTCACGTGTCCAACATGTCTCAGCACTGGCAGCACAGTGACACGATTAGCAGGTCCCAGAGCAAAATGCAACTGTAGGGCCCTTTATTTAAATGTGTATTAATTTTAAGATGGTGACAGCTGAGCATTAAACCTGTGAAGGGTCCTTCACACATAGGTCACAGGCCCCTGAAGTGGGCCCTGAGATTAGGTAAATGAAAATCCTTTGCAAAAAACATTAGTACTATTCAAATACGAGGACTTGATTTCATTAGGGGGCTATCATGGCTGAACTGTTGCGCTGTTGGGGGTTTAAGCTCTGTGATAAGTACAATTGTGATGGAACCAGCTGACCTTGGTGCGAACCAGCTGCCACTTGGGGAGGGGGCGGAGAGCCAAAGGTGAGGAGGAGAGCGCTGTCCTCGGTCACACCTGCTTTCCAACTGAGTGAACTGGAAAGCTGCCCGGCCTCTGGGAGCCTCAGTCTCCTCCACTATAAAATGGGGACAAGGATCTTTGCCTTATGGGATCACAGTGAGAGACGCGAGCTGATCCAAGTGAAAATGCCAAGCATGTTCATGCATTTTCACTCCCGAGCACAGGCCTTGGGTCCTGATCCCACCTTTGCTCGAGTGTCATCTTGGGTGCGTGCATTACACCCTGCCTCGGCCTCATCTGTAAAAGGGGAGAGATGCACGATGCGTGTGCATTAATGCCTGGGCAGGTGGCTGGCTCAGGGTGAGCCTCTGGTAGCTTGTGTCTTTTCCTCTCCTTTCCTTCCCCTCCGTCCCCCCTCCTCCTTCTCCCTGGGTGTCTTTTAAGTCCAGCTGTGGCAAGATGTAAGGCGGAAAGAAGGCCTGCTGAAATGAGGGGGTCTGGCGCTCAGACCCTCCCTGGTGCAGGGCATGGCTCTAGCAAGTGTCACACCCGCAGTGAGTGGACCATCCTGTGCGTGGCAGGTGTGGTTGAGAATAACCCCGTGTGATCTGTGCTTTCTTAAAATCGTTTGCAGGCCACTTTGAGGACATTTTATCCAACAACCATGTAAATGACCAGACCAAAATCCTTGTGGTTAATGCTGCCTACTTCATTGGAAAGTGGATGAAGAAATTTCCTGAGTCAGAAACCAAAGAATGCCCTTTCCGGGTCAACAAGGTATGTGGGGCAGCGCGTCGGAGGGTCCCAGCTATAGATCTGAAAATTATAGCAACAGACGGGCGCGTGGGAGTTCACCCAGTGAGGGGAATGAAGGCTGGGGCGGTGCGCCTTCCCTGGGAGGGAAGAACCACGACCCAGAGCCTCTCACTCTTCCCAGAAGGTTCTCAGGGCCTGAGCTGAGCGAGGGCTCGTAGAGCTTGCAGCCCAGTGGGTAAAACTGGAAAACGGCAACAAATCTTCAGGACCGTTAGCAAGAAAGACAAAGAAACAAACCAAATCCTAACCTCAGAGGCCTTTGAATCATCCTGAAACCTGGGCCCTTTGAGAGTCTTGGTCCAAGTTAATACCCTCCTCTGGTCTGGTCCCCATCTGTTCATAGTGAAGTAAATGGTTCGGATATGTAAGCGTGTAGGGTGAGTTGGGGCCCATGTTGGCTGTGAAGGAAAAGTCCCGCTTACTCCCTGCCGCTCTGGGCATCGCCACACGGATGAAAGAGAGACCTGTTTGCAGGGAAGCGTCACACAGATGAAAGAGAAACCTGTTTGCAGGGAAGCGTCACACGGGTGAAAGAGAAACCTGTTTGCAGGGAAGCCTCCTTAATGCCCCTGAGTCACTACCGGGGCCGTATGCATGTGAAAAAAATTCTCATGGATAGGTGAAGAGCCTCTTCTAAAAAGGAATCCAGAGAGCCGAGACTGGAAAATCGGCCCATGTCATTAGTCTGTGACGATGATGCGATTTGTCTCATTGGACGGGATCTGACTTGCGCTCAGGACACAGACCGAGTCCCATGCCCCAGGTAGCACAATCCCCGAAGGGAGCGCATTTACCCGGTAGCTCCCGTGACTTCGTTCTAGCTTTCAAGTTTCTCCCAGCACTGTGGGTACCTAGCATTCATCACTTTTGTTTTTGCCAAATATTATAATGGCACCTTCTTAACGCTACCACCCAGGAAGAGAAGGCCTTCCAGATAACGATTTATACCTGGGTTAGCTGGACTGGCGTTTGGTACTTTTTCTTTGTACCCACAGAATTTTGTTCTCATTACCAACAAGTGCACTTTTCATAGTGAAATCTAATTATTTATACTTAGCTAGATCCGTCCTGAGTGCATGGGTTTTGTAAAGGCAGGAATAATGCCTGATTCATCTTGGTTTCTATAACTCCTGGCCCAGCCCCTGGTACATTAGCAGGTGCTCAGCAAATGTTTGTTGAATGAATGACTCATTCCTAAGGGTCAGTTTCAATAAACAGCCAAAGGCAGAGCAAGCCTGACTGGCCTTTGGGACCACCACGGGTCTTTATACAAGATCCATTGGGCATTTTCACTGGGAGAGGACAATCATGGCAGAGAGGGCTGCTTACCTCTTCAAAATATCCGAGCGCCCAAGGGGGGGAGCCCAGCCCTTCCTCCACTTCCTCTATAATGCAGGGTCATTACTTTTCCTCTGTTTCCCTTGACTGGCTTTTGTCAGCCCCTGAATTTTTTGAGTGATTTCACTCATGTTCAGTGGTGTCTCCTTTAAGGGCTAGACTAAATTGATGAAGTTATATTATTAAAAGTTTAGTATAGTGCCTATTCTGACAAAGGTGGATACACACACACACACACAAATTTATGCATTTCTAACCTAATAAAAAGGCCTACTTTTAATTTCCCCTTCTTACAAAGAAAGAAAACAAATATTTGAGGTGTTTCATGTAATTATAACAAGAACAGTTAACGTATATATGTGTGTGTGCATATGTGTGTGCATATGTGTGTGCGTGTGTGTATACGTGTGTGTGCATGTGTGTATATGTGTGTGTGCATGTGTGTATATGTATGTGTACATATAAAAGTATAAGCCATCGTGTTTTATGGGGGAAAAGAAAATGTATATGTATATATGCACTTGCTTGAATTGCAAAGCAAGCAGCCAGAGTTGTTTTCCTGTTCCAGACAGACACCAAGCCAGTGCAGATGATGAATCTGGAGGCCACGTTCTGCATGGGCAACATCGACAGTGTGAACTGCAAGGTCATAGAGCTCCCCTTTCAAAACAAGCACCTCAGCATGCTCATCCTGCTGCCCAAGGACGTGGAGGATGAGTCCACGGGCCTGGAGAAGGTGAGGGGGGAGTGTGGGCGGCACCAACGAGCCCCCTACGGTGGCATGGACTGCCCTGGGCGGGCCGGGGAAGGGGCCGCAGCCCTGCCTCACGCCTCACTTGCTCTGTCACCTCCAAGGGTTTGTTCCTCCTTAATGTTCAAAACAGCCAACATTTACTTGGCACTTACAGTGTGCCCAGAACTATAAATTCTCTACGTGCACCATCTCATTAACTCTCACAACAGGCCTAGGAGTTAGAAATGATCACCACAGTCGTTCACCGCCAGGGAACTGAGGCACAGAAGGGGGGTAGGTAACTGCTCCAGGGTCACATAACTCATCGGTGGTTTGTAGAATTGAATTTGAGCCAGGGAAGTTGGAATCCGTGTTCTTAACTCTAGACTAGAGTTTCTTATCATTAGCATCTTGCATCAACTCAGAGCATTGGTTAAACAACTGTTGAGCCAGTACTGATACACGATGATCACTCAAGTCCACAGTTTACACTGCGGTTCACTCTGTGTCGTGAATTCTACGAGTTTTGAAAAGTTCTTTCCATGCACACACATATAGATGAATTTTACTATGCTTTGTAGTTCATACAGGTTATCAGAGGCGCAAGACTGAAACACGGCAGAGGTTTTATTTACTTGTGAAGGACATAGCTTCCTCTCCGCTGGCCAGCCTGGTCCTGCGGCCACTGCCCTCCCTCACCCTCCAGCCTCCCTGCTTCCCTCCCCCGGGCCTCGGCCTGGCCAGGGAGAAGGAGGGCGTCCTTGAGGAACCCAGGGGTCACCCGCTGCATTGCCAGTCACCGCTCAGTGACTCCTCACTCTCTAGGGTTGAGGCAACTTGGCCACAGCTCACCTGCTCCTTCGGCTCTCACTGTGCCTGCTCTGCCATTTGTCCACTGAATTCTCAGTCCGCCTCCACTCTTTCACTCACTGTCTTTCTTTTTCACCCTACTTCATGCCTTCATCTCATTTTCTCCATTGGCGATTATTTAGCACTTTACTTACTTAAAACATCTTAATTTTTTTTTTTTTCCATATTAAAGTACAGAACGAAAGGAGCAAGTTAAGATTTGCTCTGTGAAGAATTTTATGATGAAACCATTTTATGCTTTATTTCATATCTCTCATTAAAAATGTTCTAACAAAATATGTTGTTGAACCCAATATTTCCAAAACACTATCATTTCAACATGCAATCGATGTAAAAATTATAAACGAGATATTTTACATCCTTTGTCTGTAGTAAGTCCTGGGAATCTGCTGTGTATTTCACAGGCAGAGCATTTCTCAGTCCTCACGTTCACGTTTCAGGTGTCCATAGCCATGTAGTGGACATTGTATTGGACGGTACAGGCATAGAGGTTTCCTGTTGGGATGGATGAGTGTTTAGGTTCTATGCAGGTTTAAGAATATAACCTGCTATTTTTTCCAGATTTATTGAAGTATAATTAAATAAAATTGTAAGATACTTAAAGTGTACAATAGGATAATTTGATAAATGTATAAATTATAAAAGGGTTCCTCCCATCCAGTTTATTAACACACCTATCACCTCATATACTTATCTTTTTATCTCTCTTTTTTTTTTTAAAAAAAAACCAACCAACTGAAATGGATGCATTCATTGCCTATACCCGTAAAGAATGACCACAGACAGTTCAGATCCTCATTCTTAAAAGAGCTCACTTTAGCTTCAATTTGAGTTATTCAATTTTTTTTTAATATATCTTTATTGATTTCAGAGAGAGGAAAGGAGGGGGAGAGAGAGAGATAGAAACATCAATGATGAGAGAGTCATTGATTGGCTGCCTAGCCCGCAACCCGGGCAAGTGCCCTGACCGGGAATTGAACCCCGATCGCCTGGATCCTAGGTCGATGCTCAACCGCTGAGCCACGCCCGGCCGAGCTGAGTTATTAAGTCTGATGTCATGCCCAGTACATGGAAATTCTGGATTTCCTAGTAGAGAAATCAAAATAAGCATTGGAGAAATATTATGTATGAAAACCCTTCTAATTTTGTATTTATTTCACTATTATTTATGCAACGCCATAATCCACGCATTTGTTTCTATAAAGCTCCTCTGAAGCTTAAAAGAGCTGCCCCCATAAATTTCAGTGCGAAGGGGCCGCAGATGTAGCGGAGGGTGGAGACCAATGCTAGGCGGGGGGTCTTTTGAAAGAGAAACTGGTCACATACCAAAGCTGCAGGGCTGATTTTATTTTTGATGGTCCTTGGGTACTGCTTCGACACTGGGCTCATGTGACACGTGTTTCTCATCAGCAGGGCGTTTTGCCATCAGAAATTAAAAATATATATATATCATTTCCTCTCCTTTTTGTTCCTTCAGGTTGAAAAACAGCTCAGCTCAGAGACGCTGCTGCAGTGGACCAATCCCAGCACCATGGCCAATGCCAAAGTCAAACTCTCCATTCCAAAATTTAAGGTGGAAAATACGATTGATCCCAAGCCTAGTCTGGAAAACCTAGGGCTGAAAAGTACCTTTGACGAGAATACATCTGATTTCTCTGGAATGTCAGAGGCCAAGGGAGTGGCGCTCTCAAACGTCATTCACAAAGTGTGCTTAGAAATCAGCGAAGACGGTGGGGATTCCATAGAGGTGCCGGGCTCGCGAATCCTGCAACACAAAGATGAATTCAGGGCCGACCACCCGTTTATTTACATCGTCAGGCACAACAAAACTCGAAACATCATTTTCTTTGGCAAGTTCTGTTCTCCTTAAGTGGCAGAGCCCAGGTTAAGTCCCACCTGACTTTTCTGTACACTGCATCCAGAGAGTCCCTTTCTAAATACGATGCATTAATGCTGCTGGATGAGGAATGCCCTGGTGCTGGCCATATGTAGCCCTCACACTAATAGACCCTTTCTCCCAGTCTTTTCTTTTATGCCCCCTTCCCACCCATCAGAGACAATGCTCTGAATGAAAAGGAAATATATATTCATTATTTGTCATATTATGTAGGGTTATGGGCAGAAATGCAATTTTTCACAAAGAAAATTCTTATGAGGAGGATCTGTAGGATTTTATTCCTGGAGCTTTGCCTTTCTTCATTGGGATACAGAATGTTCCAGGCTTTCTCACATCCCCGAAAGACTAAAGGAACTGTGGTTCATGGGATATGCCAAACTTTCCTGGCTCCAGGGAACTTGAGCACATGTTCAGGTTACTGTAGATCCACAGCTCCTTATGCTAAACCCCACGGGACAAATGTTTTCTTCAAACTCTGATTTTTTTGGGCTTTTAGGAAGATAATATGTTGCACAAACTGTATGTTATGGAAGTCCGTTGAAAGAGTCTGAAACAGCACCCTCTATATAAATCGATACCTTGATATTTCTGCCATAAAAATGTAGAATATTGACACAAAGTGGATAAAGACTCTACGCGGCCCGTCAGTGACAGGCTTTGCTGACAAGTGGCATATGCCACCACCTCGTGAACAAGCCTCGTTTTCAGAACTTTTTGAGATTTTTGGAATGTTGACTAAGAAATTGCAGGCCTACGGTAGCTGACTTGCAGCCCGTCAAGGGGAAGCTCAGATCTCATGAACAATTCATGTTCACCTTTGATAGGATGACCACCTGGTCATTGGGTTGGGGACAGACCACTGGCTGGGGCTTGTAAGTGACTCAACAAGGTTTTGGATGTTTGGCAACCAGGGTCTTAAAAAACACAGAAACCTTCATGGTAGCCAGTAAGAGAGTTTTATGAGTGTTGAGGGAACTTGTCTCTTTCTAATGTGATTTCTACACCTTTAGAAAATATAACTCAAACTATTGAAGTGCTCATGCTGCTTTGACACATATTTCTCCCAAGTCTGCGGGTTTGGTTACTATAGATAGCTAGTCAGTCACTTGAATTAACAGTAATTTTTAAAGTTGATCTGATAAGTTACCTATAAGTTCACATGTTAATTCACTATCAAAAGAGCATGTTAACTGAAGATTTTGTGACAATCCATCTTCATTTCTTCTTTGTAAATAGGTTCCACTTTCTTCTTGCTCCAAGAGATCAATATAAAATTTCTTTTATGCTCTCGACAATAAAATATTATTAAACTCCGTGTCTTGTGTTTTTCCCCATAAAGTTAGATTTACTATTTTGAAATAGAACCAAGCCATTTATTTATAAAGGCACTCCTGTACATAAATGCTTTTTTTGGGGGGGGCGGGGGGTTGATGTGGAATGAGAAGGAATGAGAATAATTACTGCCCCGCCCCCTTGTCTTCCTCTCTCCCCACCCCCAGCTCTTGCTTCCTCCTCTATCCCCTCTCCTCCTGGGGGGGGGGGGGGAAGAGGGGGGTGCAGGGGAGCCCAGAAGGACTTTCAGCTACATGCAAGTGTATCATGGAGTGGAGGCCTTTGGGCCCAGCCTCAAAATGTAATTTCATCAGGTAAGCTGTATATGCTTGAAATGTTTTCTTGTTAAGTACATTTTCCTCAATGTCATGTGCATTTGTTTTAAATTACTTATGGTGTCTCTGAACTGAATATTGCACATAGCCCTTTCCCTGTCCCCACAGTGAGCCTAAATAGAATGCATCCCCCCTTGCAATAAATGTTGAGGACCCAAAGTGACAAGAGCCCCACATTCGAGGAAGAAAAGACCATTTGTGAGCAATGGCTGGGAGTGGCCCAAACCAGGATTTCCCACTCTTGGCTCCTTACCGCCCTTCTCTAGGCTGTGAAATAGGAAGTAGGAAGGACCGAAAAAGCTCCGTGAGTCTTTAGGGGAGGGGAGATTAGTGCCTCTTCAAGCCAAGTGTTCATGGAGCCTACAGCCTCTCTCCTGGCGTTTAGAAAGCACTGAGATTTTATATTAGCTCTTGCCTAGGATAGCCTAACCCAGGGGTTTTCAACACGGAGAACAGCCTCGAGAGGGAGCGGAGGGTCCCTGCTTGCTTTCACGGCAGTGAGGTGTGCAGGCAGCCAGGCTTGGTGATTCTGGGACTCTGCTCCAAAGGTCTGCCTGGTGAGGGGGTGGGGTCTCCAAGGGTCCCACAAGAGCACCCCAGGAAGAAGAGGATGTTTGGCACCTCTCCCACGGGATACTGGATTCCAACTGCACCAGTCAAGTAAGGTTCTTAGGGCTCACCTCTCCTTCCTTCCCTGGCCCCACAAGTCGGGTGCTGTGGGAGGAGAGGAAGGGCAAGGGGGTAAATGGTGGGGAGCCACCTCCGCCTCTGTCCCCCTGTTGGGTAGCGAGTCTGAATCAGACCCCAACTGTGGTGGATGCAGTGTCCCAGTCAAAGGAATGATGTTCTGGGTTAAGAGAATTCTGGGCTTTTTCATTTCTGAAAATGTCTTTGTTTAAACATGAAAGTACCTAGAGGGTATTAGTTAGGGGATTTGGTTCAGGGGAGGGGGGGGCACTGGAAACAAAGATTCAGCTGCCTTTTCCCAGTACCCTGCCAGTCCAGTTCACCAACGAACTGGTTACAAGTTCATCATCTCATCACATCAAATATATGAGGAAGAAACGGTGACCTCGTCTTATAAACAAGGATTCTGAAACAAAGGACAGTGATAGAGTCCACTCAAGGTCACAGAGCTAACGGAAGCTGATGGCTGGGTTTGACCTCAGGCCGACTGAGCCCAGAGCTAGAGCTCTGACCTCTGTACTCGATGCCACCCTCTTCCAACTGGCACTGACCCTCGACAGGCTGCTGCTGAATGCACCTGGAAGAATCCCTCTCTCCTCCATGCCGTCTCCATTTTAGGATTCCCAAAGATCTGCCTCATTCCGGCAGTCCTTTTTTGTCAGCCAAAACATCCCTAGCTGTAACTGGCCCGATTAGGTCCATTTATAAGCATCTTTTATGGGCCAGGTGTTGTGTGTGAAGGTGCTTTATGGATATTACTCCCTTTCCTCATTCTCACAATAGCCCTAGAGTTAGAGGCTGTTTCATCTACTCATCTATTTCAGGAGGAAATGTGGGCTCAAAGGAGTTGATGAAGGATATAAATTGGTAAAGAGCAGGAATTGGCTGCAGCTCTCTCTGACCCCAAAGCCCACGCTCCTTGTACTCTGACTTATGGCCTTTGGACCACGCACTGGGGCAGGCTCCTCTGGATGGTTTTGCTTAAACTCTTGTATCACATGCCCCCTTGGCCACTCAATGTTGCCAAAGCAATCAGTCTGTCCCTGTCCTTCAGGAAAAAACAGAAGACAAAAGCCTTGGCCCTGGGCTCGTCCCCAGCAGGACACCAGGAGCAGCAGGTTCTCTTTCCTGCCCAGACAGAGTGCCCAGGATACCTGGTGGTCACTGGCAGATATCAAATTTCTGCCTCAGGTGGCCGGGCCCAGAAAGCACTGAGGAGGAAGCGGGATTTTAGAAGGGCCTCAGCCTCAGTCCGATGTGGATGGGCAGAGAGGGGCCGGGAGCCCACAAGGCAGAGGCATGTGCTTGTTGGTTATGGAAGGAAAACAAGGTGATGCACACACGGCTCAGAGTGGTTTGGGGCCTGAAGGAAAAGCAGGAGCTCAGACTGAAACTGTGGCTGCGTGATGGGCACTGGGTGTCCAGGTGACCTAATGACGACAGTGTGCAAAGCTGTGCTGTTAATGTCAGAGCTGCCTTGCAATGGTCTATCAAAAATGGAGCTATAAAAATATTACATCAATCTATTATCTATCTATCTATCTATCTATCTATCTATCTATCTATCTATCTATCTATCATCTATCATCTATCTATCTATCTATCTATCATCTATCTATCTATCTATCTATCATCTATCTATCTATCATCTATCTATCTATCATCTATCTATCATCTATCTATCTCTCTCTCTCTCTCTCTCTCTCTCTCTCTCTCTCTCTCTCTCTCTATCATCTATCTATCTATCTATCTATCATCATCTATCTATGCACACACACACATACACATGCACACACACGCCTACTTCAGAATGGGATTACTGAGTCACACATGATGCAAATACTCAGCTTTGGTAAATACTGCCAAAGAGTTTTCCAAAGTGGTTTTCCTTAATTATTATTATTAATAATTACTATTACTTGTATTTTTCATTGTTGGTTACTACTTTATCTCTTATTATTAAATAATTATTAATTTTACAATTAATATATCTTAAAACAATTATTATTAATGAATTTTTCCAACTCTGAGTCTTATTGACGCCCCTGGCAGCATAAGACATTATAAATTCAGCTTCCACAGCAGTCCTACGAGGATTGTTTGTGGTGAAGGGAACTGAGTCGAGAGACATAAAGAAACCTGCTAAGCACACACGGCTGAGTTGTGTAGTTAGGATTTAAGCTCAACTCTGACTCCAGAACTCACACTTTTAATCTCTATGTATTTGATTACATTGCATTTTTTTACTTGGTGAATTAAACCATTTACCTACAAGGGCAAATTTCCTTCTGTTTATGTTAAAAATGAAATAGTATGTTAAATACAAGACAATGAATGTAGATAAAGATAAACCTCAGCTAAATATTTATAGAATAAGTGAACTTTCGAGGAGGGTTTACTTTTCAAACATTTCTGGTTAAGTCTAATATGTTCTTTGCAACTCTGAACTTTTCCCTCAGGGGTCCTATTTAGTCACCTGTATGCCAAGTGCTATTCTCAGCAGATCTGAAAGGCTTCCCTTTTTTAGTGTTAGGTCTTTGACCTGAAATCGCCTCAACAACATTCTTGCCCTCCACTCCACCCCACTGATGGGAAAGATTTAGGAGATGGGCGTTGCCCTGTCCAATGGCTTCCTCCCTGTCACTGTCCTCTGGACAATAACAGCTGCCTCGGCTATTGAGGGCTTTCAAGTGAGGGGATCAAAGCGTCCTACTGACAGTAAACGACTGTTCTTGATCCAAGTCCTAGAACAGAAGAAGTAGATGGCCTCACTCTCCACTGGAAACAATAGATGCAGGGTGTCCCTAGAATGTCTCACTGCCTTCGAGGACACTAGCCAGACCCCTGTAGCCTCCCCAAGGAGACTTCCTTGTCTGTCCCATAAGCCCATAGAGCAGAGAGTGGAGTGGTGGTTGCCAGGGCCTGGGAGGAGGGGAAATGGAGGATTGTTGTTCAATGGATATAAAATTTCAGTTATGCAAAATGAATTCGTTCTAGAAATCTGCTGTACAACATTGTGACTATAGTTAACATGAGGTATTGTAAAAATTTATTAAGCAGGTAGATCTTATGTTAAGATCTCTTACCACAATTAAAAAAGAAGTAGATGGAATTTAGGAGCAAAGAAGCAGATGAGAAATAGGCCACTCGTATGAAGACATAACCACCCAGGGAGGGGGCTAGTGCACAGGGAAACCTCTACGTGTGCGGAACACCTACAGCAGCTGGGACTGTTGCAATGAGCATCCTGCTTGCTGTGATGGTGAGCTGAGGCCTAACTTGATTCCTTCTTTTCACCCTTGCCTCCTCCTCAGTCAACCCATAGTCCAAAAGGGGTCATTCCCACACTATCTCTAGTTCCATCACTTCTTAAGGGGGACTCGTAGATGAAGGGAGTTTTATGCCTAAGGACCAAAGCTTGGATATGGTGGGAGCTGGGCACTTTGCACCCTGCGCCTGAATAAACAGGCTTTGTTTACTTTTTCAAGAGGCTGCTGTTGATTGCAAAATTTGATCAAACACTGAAGGCAGGTTGTGGGGTGCTGGGATGAGCTGTTTTCCCTGCCCTTAATTCTTCTTCTCTGCTGACTTAGGGGAAAGCAGGAGCTAAATGGGCAGGGTAATTAGGTCAATGGCTTTCCAGGTGGAGAACAGGTTTTCCCATCCTTGGGGAGGCACCACTGCCAACCTGCTGGCTGGAGTCATCCATTCTGAGCTGGCAAATGTGAGCCCATCCTGAGCATTGTTCACTTTGCTACAACATTCCTCCAAGTGGAATCACAAGCACCAATAATGGAGTCACAATAGACAGCAAATGAACTTGACGTTTCTGTTTTCAATAATCTTAAGCACATCAGGCTCCACAATGAATTCTTTCTTCATTAAATAAAATTACATAGGACACCCAATAGGCAAAGCTTTGCCTATCTACCTATGAAACGACCTAACTAGACTATCATTTCCTATTTTCATCTTGTCCACAAAGTTATCAAGAAAATTTTCATCAACCTAATCTTTCATTTATTCATTAATTCATTGGATAAACATTGTGTTGAACACTGTCCAAAATGTGGGGGATGAAAAACATGAATTAGACATAGAGGCCATGGTCATGCAGCAAATGAGCAGAAATGAGCTAAGAGGAGGTAATTAGAGTACACAGAGTGGGGGTCCTTAGCTCAGTCTGAGGGATTCTCCGGGATCTGGACTGAATCTTAAAGGAGAGCAGGCGTTCATTAGTGAGGGAACAGGGGAGCACAGCAGAAAAACTCAGGGTCGGGCCTGGCGGTTGGGTGGAATGTGTATGAGGGATTCATGGGAATGGAAGCTGCTAATTTCACTTAGTGCAATGCCTGTAAGGTCCATCCACGGCACAAAAGGCAGGATTTCCTCCTTTTTATGGCTGAATAATATTCCACTGTATACATAGCTGATGTACATACCATATTGAGAAGGGGCTTTTATGCAGCACTCTGGGAAGTGTCATTTTTCATTCAGATATTATGTGATTGTTTTTCTAAATTCATTAACTCGTTTTCAATTCCAAATTTTTTGTGCACAGAGGCCAAGCGAAGCAATAGCTATAGATGTGTTGTTTCATTTGAAGAAGAATGTCCCAAACAGTTAAATGTCAGCTTTATATCATTGTCATGAGCTATTTCAAATGAAAAGACATTTATGTTAATTTCAATAATGGTTCCCTTTTTCTTTTGTCCGGTTCTTAAAGCCTTTGGAATTTCGTCCATCAAATGAAAACCATCTGACATTATTATGAATTCAATAGCAAATTTAGTTGAAAGGTTCAACATTGAAGATAAAATTATTTTTATAGCAATAACATAAAAAGAAACTTTGGCAGCTTCCATGTTATAATGAAAATAATTTTCTTTGCTAAATTAAAACCCTCATGAAATTGCAATAGACTTAGAAGAGATTATGGTGTTCAAAAACTCATAATTGTGTCCAAATATGCTGTTACTCTACCAAAATAGAGTTGCAGTTGTAAAAATATATAAATTTTTAAATGTACAAACAGAGTAACCACAGAATATTATTGAGGCCATCATCAGTTGAATTTTAGAAATGCTTGAATCTTCGAAGAGCTATGTTGTAAACCAACTCGTGTCCTACAGTAATCTTAAGGTTTTGCTCTTGTTTTGGGTAAATGAATCCTTTACCGTTTAGTTGCATTTTGTTCACTGTCCATTGAAAGTCTCCAATCAAAGCATTTAAGGAACATAGCACTGCAAAACCTCTTTTGGTGCTTTTAGCTATTTGCAACTATTGAAAACAAAACTCAGAGACAGGAAGACATTTTGAATTGATTACTGAAAAAGAAAGGGGAAAACTGAACAAATTTAAGAACAAGATTTGCTCAAAGATGCACAAGATTTAAACTTGAAATTCTGTAATTGTGCTTTAGAATGTCTCAACTTGTGGGAAGAATTTTTTGATAGAACTTTTTTTAAATTAGATGCATTTATATTTATTACCAGAGTAGAATAAAACTGAGGCCCTCATTTTTGCATAATCTAAATGTGGTGAAATGTTCAAAAGACTCATGGATAGAGAGAACTTATTTGACAAGATGTGGCTTGTTGGCTTGTTGACACAAAATACAGAAACTTCGAATAGAGAATAACCCTCATGCAGCAGAATTTACCCTGAGCTTAGCCAGGTACTTCAACACCTCTAGAGAGACTATTTTCTTAATATTTTCAACTTTATTAAATATAAAATGCAACTTTAAAGACAATTTCTGCAGCTGTGTAGTATTCCATGGTATAAATGTATCACACTTTTTTACCCGCCCACCTACTGATGGGCACTTGGGCTGTTTCCAGATCTTAGCTATTGTAAACTGCGCTGCTATGAACACGGGGTGCATATATTCTTTCTGATTGGTGTTTTGGGTTTCTCAGGATATATTCCTAGAAGTGGGATAGCTGAGTCAAATGGCAGTTCCATATTTAATTTGGGGCAGCGTGGATGGAACTGCAGAGTATTATGTTAAGTGAAATGGCCAGTCAGAGAAAGACAAGTATCACATGATCTCACTCATATGTGGAATCTAATGAACAAAATAAACTGATGAACAAAATAGATCCATTGACACAGAAGCATGAAACAGACTGAGGGATCTCAGAGGGAAGCGGGAGTGGGGGGATGGGGAGAGATTAACCAAAGAACTTATATTCATAAATGCATAACCCAGGGACACAGACAATAGTGTGGAGAAGGTCTGGGGATGGGATGGATACAGAGTGTAGGGGATCAGTGGTGGGGGGGTGGGGGGAAGGGGACATCTGTAATACTTTCAACAAAAAAGATAAATTAAAAAAAATAAAGACAATTTCTGGCAGCTTTATGAAAGGATTAAAAATAATACATCATATTGTAAAACTACATTCTTCAGAAAAATGCTGGGGACACAGATTTAGAGACCAGTTCTAAAGCCATTTAAATTATCCAACTATTATTGTTCTGCTCATGTCTGGTATATCTTTAATGCTTAATCAATTCAAGGAAGTCTTTTTTCCTTTTTCACATTTTGCTTAGTGTGCACAGATACATGCTGTTTTTAAAAGAGAATTTTATTTTTGAAAAAAGTTTTTGTATAGAAATTTTAACGGTCTACCAATAAAATAAAACCAGTTTATCAGTCAAGTAAAGATTTTCTATACCTATGTCACCCATATCTGTATCTATATCTGTATCTATATCTATATCTGTATCTATACCTACCTATTTCATCTATTTCTGTATCTATATCTTGTATAGCTGGATGTTTGGTTACTTTTGGTGCCTATTTCACTTCCAAAAGTGTCCTGGTTTGGAAATTAATGATATGGTCACATTCTTTGTAAAAGACAATGTGAAAAAATGATTTTCTCCCTGAAAGTGTTAGAGAAGACTGGAAAGAGAAGAGAAACCCACGTGACAGGGTGGAATAGTTAAAACACTGTCAAGAAAAGGGCCTGGTAGTGTCCAGTTCTCCCTCATCTCCATGTTGGCCTCAGAGGAGATGTTGTTGGTGATCTCAGCCCTGGCACCACAGAGGGGGTTTGTTCCATGTTTGGGCTGATGCTCAGGCTCAGATAAAGAAACAGCATTAAAAAGTAGAGGTAGGGATGGAGATTCACTGGAGGAAAATTCGGGAACCAGAGGTATCTGGGAATTCACAGAGGCCACTGGAAGGCACTGGACACTCTGCAGGGCAGCGAACAGGGATTTGATCCAAATCCTGTGCAGGTCCTAAGGGGCAGGGAGAGCCAGGGACACCTCGGCCTAAGTTCCTGCGGGTCCGAGTGCTTTCTATGACCTCAGTGCCCTTGGCGGCCCTGCTGCATAATGAAGATTCGTTGCTGACTAGCCAGGTGCTAGTCCAGCTCCCTCACTGGAGAACTCGCACGGCTTGCAGGGAAGTCACACTTAGTCCCAGTGTCCTGTGCTCCTGTAAAATATTATCGCTGCGGTGCACTGCCCCTCCAGCTCAAGGTGGTTACCAACAATTAAGAAAAATCCGTGTCCTTTTACCTGTTCATCCTACGGTGCACTAGGTGGCGCTGCTCGTTGCTCTATAACAGTGGGCTCCAGTTGTCAACTTTGAGACACAAAATTCAGCAGCGCCTTGGACCTCTTCTTGATCATGCTTTTCTGGGGATGTTCTTAAAGTGCTTTCGTCCCCTGCTGCCAACACACAACGCTGCAACTCTCCCTGTGCCTGCCCTGTAGATATTAGCATTCTGTTCCGGGGCCCCTCTTTTTGTGCTTGATGGAGTTCCCGGGCTTCAGTTACTAGCTGCACGTCGACAGCTCTCAAATTTTTATCTCCCACGTCTCCCTTCTGCGTTCCAGCCACGTATCCAACCACCCAGTGGACACCTCCATGTGACACAGACACCCCAAGCGGAACTCTCCTGCTCTATTTCCCGTACCCTTTCTTTGTAGATGGCCACACCATCCGCCCAGAGGCCCAAACTGGACTCGGATCATTTTCCACAATCGTTTCCCTCCTTCACCCCACACAGCATCCTCATATCCCTCAAAGTCTCCCACCTCTCTGCTGCTACTTTCCTGATCCACCTCCATGGGTCTTCTCTGGATAATAAAGGCAGACTCCCAAACGGCCTCCTGTGTTTTCCTCACATGGTTGACACACGCACACGACATGCGTACAAATGTGCATATATGTATGCATAAATATTCTTGAATGAAGAGATATTTGTAAGGAAATTATATAAATATATATACTTGTTTATTTATATATTATCTGCTCCTCACTCCATTGTAAGGCCCATGAGGGCAGAGATCCTGTCCCTTCCGTTGCTGAATCTCCAGTGCCCTCAACTGTGCCTGACATACAGTGCTCAGTGTTTGTGGAATGGATGAGTTCACTGCTGAACTCATCATTGTGGTCAGAGGAATGCTGTCTATTGGTTATCCTAGATATTGGTTGTATATGCTACTTAGAAAGCTGGGGGTTGCTCTGGGAGACACCATCAAATATTCCTTTGTACCCTCCTCACTTTGATAACAAATATGAAGTCTGTTTTCTGGGTTAGGGTTATGTGTGGGTGAGTTAAGCATTCATCTGTCTCAGGAAAGGTGAATTGAGGCCACTCAGAGTCTTTTTAATCTTCCGAATCTTTTTCTGGCACTGGGCCTTGCATTCTAATAATCGTACCACTCCTCCCGGGTCTTCTGTAATATAAAGTTGTTTTAAAGCATTATCTAATGGGAGAGGCAACCCATTAGCTAGAAGATACATAAGCATCGGCTGGTTTATCTGATCATTTCACTATCATTCTCTGATGTCTTGAAGATGCTCGTTTGGACGAGGGTGTGTGTATAATGAACTTGAATAAACTGAGGGGAGTGTGGGAAAGCTGGGCATTTGGAAGTTTGTCAGGATCCTTGAAAGTGAGAAAGTCATTTTCAAGAACAGGTAGGGACAAGAAAAAAACCTTCTATTTTGTAATTTTTCTTGGGTCTGGTTCTGCTCCTTAGTGCTTCAGGAACCTGTGGATTCATGTATTTTATCCGTTCTGGGAATTTCTCAGCCACTGTCTTTTATCTCATTCATTTTCTGTACTTTCTGCTTTTCAGACTTAAAATAGACATATAACTTCTTATTTATTTTCCATATCTGTTAGTCTTCTGTTTATACTTTCCACATCCTTATATCTTTACACCTCATTCTCAGTTACTTTTTCATATCTGTCTTTTATCTCACTAATTCTTTCTTCAGCTGTGTCTGATTTGTTTAACTCTCTATTCAGTTTTTAATTTCAATGCTTATATATTTAATCTCTAAAATTTCTGCTTGGTTCCTTTTCAGATAGGTGTGGTCATATATGATGGTCTTACTACTTGTTCATATCTGAGGCTCTTAAATTTTTTTAAAGTAACATTTCACACATGGTTATTTTATATCCTGTTTATGATGATTCCAATAGCTGGAAATCTTGGGTTCTAAATCTGTTGTTTTCGTTCATGATGGCTCATTTTCTTGTACTTCTGGTGATATTTTGTAGTTGGTTGATAGTAATCTGGGGGAATACTGGAGGCATTTTTTCTCAGATGATTTGTATTTTCCTTTGCTGAGAGCTAGGGGTGCTACTGATCTGTATTGATCCATAATCCTTTCAGAGCCCAGAGCTTTATGTGGGCCTCTAGGGATCAGATTTTCCATTTTTTGAGTTTGATTAGTCTTTAAAGCTCAGATTTCAGCTCACAAGTCATTTTTAAAAAAACAGGTTCTGAAATTGTGCTGTCCAATATGATAGCCACTAGCTGTACATACTTGGTGAAATTAAGCATTTCTAGATATCAATAGCCACACGTAGCTAGTGGCAGCTGCATTAAGCTGCAGAGATATAGAGTGTCATCATCACTGCAGGCATTTCTGTTGGGTCCTGCTGTTCTTGAGCATCACCTTTATGTCACAGGATCCAACCATGCATTAAAAAGTATGCTTCATAGACAGGAGCTGTTTTGTAGATGGAGGGGCCTTCCTGCCAGGGGTGTCAGACAAAGATCTCACGCATCTTCCTCTGACACCAATGCTATAAACAATGGTGAAAACAGTAGAGATTTTTCATAGGAGACAGGGCACGATCACCCTGCTTATTAAGAGTTACTAAGGCAAAGCTATCGGAGGGAAGGAAGGTTAGAAGCAGGGGATACAGCCAAGAGGGTATTGCAGTGTCCCAGGTGAGAAGCGTTGAAGGTTTGAACTAAGTCGGTGGGAGCGGAGGTGGGGAGCAGAAGAGAAACATGAGATTGAAATGAGGGTTCCCATTGACAGAGTGCTTGGAACAGAAGGGGAAGAGGAGAGTGGACTATAAGCTGGGTTTCTGATTGAGTCAGTAGCCGGACGGTGATGCCATTAATCGGAGTAGGCGCTGCTAGAGAAGCAAAAAATTTAGGAGAGATGAGCTCAGTTTGGGACATTTTGTGTTCAAGATGCTGAGCCTCACCTGGTGGTGTCTGAGGCACTCTTGGACCACCTAGAAAGCCCTATGGGTCGCCCTGTGCTGAGCCAATGGGAACCCCAGCCAACAAGTAGTACACACGAGGAGGGGAGTGAACACCTACTCTAACCCCCCCCTCCCCGTGATATTTGAGCCCCTTGGCACCATGGAAAGCTGGGAGAGAGCTCCAGGACCCACCCTGTGATGAACACCATTATCTCTTGCCTTCTGTGCACATTCACCTTGGATTTCACAGGTTCATCTTTTTCAGTCTTTCTGGACCTCACGTTGCATCCTGTGTTACTCTGATTTACCCCCACAATTCAAGGTGGGGAGACCAGAATATTTGGTAGAGTGGTTTGCAATGGCCAGGGTACTGGGCTTTAGTGAGTAGGAGCAACGCTCTGCCCAAGAGCACCCCCCTCTGCATGAGCATCATCTACAGGTGAGACCAATGAACTCAGCCCACTTACCGGACATAGCTCTGCGAGCGCCAGACGGTGGGCTGGGATGGTGCCCATCTTGGTGGAGCTTCCTTAGAACCTTCTCCAGGTCAGCAAAATGCACAGGAAAGGAAAACTCAGTGGGAACAATCCTGAGACAGCTGATGCCTTTTGAGAATCTGCTTCATGCCAGGCGTGTGTCAGGTGCTTCCTTCTGTGTTTATCTGCAGCACAAAAGCCCTGTTGGGTGGGGACTGGTACCTTGCACCTCACTTCGCTTCTTGGACTTTTGCTAATTGTTCTTTGCTTCCTCTTTAATCCCATCCCTGCCATCCCTTTCAGGTTGTCATAACAAGTGACTTCCTAACTTTGTTCTCCAGATTCCAGCACCATTTGCTGCACCATCTCAATTCACTGATGAAAATCAGTCTTCTATGTAGGCGAACTGCGTTTCCCGGGTGCAATCCCGTGAAAGCCTGTGTGTTGGTGGGCTTGTCTTAATTTGCTGTCACAAGCTGCCTTATTGCTCATTCTAGGAATTCGGAAAGCCTTCTTGTGCATGAGAATCTCTTGCTGAAATCAGATTCTGATGCCTGTCTCTCTAGGTTCCGATTTATTATCTAAGGTGGGGCTCGAGAAGAAGCATCTTGAAACAAGCACCCCAGGTGATTCCGGAGCAGTTTTTGAGGCTCCCACATTGAGAAGCCGTGCTAGCCCATGGGGTGGTTCAGCCTCACAGAGGCCTTGTGTAGACACCCAGCTTCCCCGCTCCCTGCCTGTCTCCATGAGAGGCACTCTGCACCACACCCACCACCAAGGGCTGTCTCTTAGTCCCTGGGGACCTTCTGACATACCGATCAATGTCTTCCCACTTTATCTGCTTTCAAGCTCCAGGCTCTAGCTCCTCCTCAGAGAGCAAGGCCACAATACCCTCATCTCTCAGCGGAGACCCACCCAGGGACGTGGGAAGGGCTCGGCTCACCCTCAGTGCAAGCTCAGGAATGGCAGAAGCCTTCACTGTGGAGCAATCACAGCACCGGAGTCACCAGCATGGGACAATAGGGACAGAGTGTGCTCCCTCCCAGCCCTGAAGGGTGCCTAGGGTTTCTCAGGCAGCATCAGGGTGGGGTGGAAGTTATTTCTGGCTCTTAAAGCAAGACCAGTGAAAGGACCAGGTGTGTCTGGGACACAGAGAGGCACTTGTGTGGAAGGGTGTGGAAGGAGGCCACGGACCAGGGGTGGTTCTGGAGGGGAAGGCCCTGGACCGCCGCTCCTGGCGAGGGAGGTGCATGTGCAGATCAGCATGCTGAGGAAAAGGGGGAGACAGACTGAAATGGGGGGACTCAGTAAGGGATAAAAGCCCTGACTGGAGGTGGTTGCAATGGTACAGAAGAAAGGTTAACCAGGCTCAAACCAGGGCGAGATAGAAACATCAATGATGGGAGAGTCATTGATTGAGCCCACAACCGGGGCATATGCCCCGACCGGGAATCGAACCCAGATCGCCTTGATCCTAGGTCGACACTCAACCACTGAGCCACACCCGGCCGGGCCATATTGGAACATTTTTTTTTCATAAGAGTATACAACTGGTAAATACGACTATGTAAACAAGCAAGTGCTATGCATTTCAGGGTCCGGGGCTTGGGGTGGGAGGTGAAGGCTCAGTCAGTGAAAGCACAATTGGGCGATTGAAATGTAGAATAATTTATCATTCAGAAACGTGGGTCTTGTTCATCAATCTGGGGCACAAAATTAGGATACCTTTTTCTTTCTCTATTTTAGTTAAATGACTGTTGTTAGTCATCTTACTTATTACACGAATATCTTCCTTCTTAGATGAGTACATTTTCAATCATTGCTGATTACTACAGTATTGGGGGAAACAAAGTGAAAAAGGCATCTAAGTTTGCAGAGGAGCCCCACTCTATCACCATGGCCAGTGGCCCTGTGGAAATACAGGCACCCTGGATGCCTAATGCTCTAGGTAACCTGGGCATGCAGAGCGCAGGCCAGGCTACCCTGCAGGACAGGTTGTCCCTGTCCACTAAAGCTGAGTTCTTTGGTGAACTAGGCCTGCAGCTATCAGATAGTGTTGTGGGGATAGGGTGGCAGGTGTCTTTGCCCCATGATTCTTCCCAGTTGTGTAGACCGCCACAGGTCTTGACTCCCTCCAGTTACACTGCCATTTGGTGGCTGTTGTTGCTTGTTTGTTAATTTATATATACTCACAGACATTTTTCTAAGAATGACACAGGATAGCCAGGTCTGGACCTGCCCTTTTCCCCAGACTTCCATGTGTCAGTCTTTAAAGCAGAGGATGACTGTCCTTCCCTTGGATTTAGGGCTTGGCTTTGTCTCTTGTCCCAGGATGAATGATACTTCTCCGCTCAACTTGTCAGACATCAATCAAAACAACGTTGGTGAAAATCAGAAATTGTTGGCACACTGCCACCCTCAAAATTTGCTTTACCTTCAAAGAGTGGCCCTCAGCGCTTGGTGTTATGTTATATCAGTTGACAATCAGTCAGCAAGTACTTCTCAGGCTGCAGGTTACGTAACTCACGGTGCTCATGGACTCAGGCCCACCCGCAAGGATTCACAGGTGGCAGGTGTGTAATTAAGTGAAGAATGCCCTCAGAAGGGCAATAATTAGAAGGACATTTTTAAATGGGAGGGTTAGGGTTAGAGAGAGGATGAGTGAGATAGGAAAGCCTTATGCAGAAGGTAGATACTGGACAGTTCAGAGACTCAGATGATATTTAATAAACATTTATTGCTAAGAGCCTCTCACTCCCCTACACATTATTTTCATTGTAAGAAATATAATTCATACTTAGGTATACCCTGCATGGGAGGCAGAAATAATAATTCTTTAAAATCAATAGGGTTCCCCAAGGCACTATAAACCTAAGTCTTCCATTATAAAATTGTAACTTGAAGAGCATACTCGCTTGCCCTCATGTGCAGAGATCTGCCAGGGTGCCAGCTGGGGTTTGCCAAACCTCAATTCTTGGGAGAGTTCAATCAGCGATTGTTGACCATAAATCCATGCACACAAAGAGATTATTTCCTTGAGACCTTTAATTTTCTCCTGGCTTCCTTCTGAATCCTGGGATCTTTAAGCTCCAATTCCGGAAGACTTTCTTAAATTCTAGTCAACATATGGGTTAATAATTTGGGCCAACTTCACAAAGAGGGAGGAAAAACTGCCAGAGATATAAGCCAAGTCTGTGGTTTTCAAACTTGTTCAGGGATGGACCATCATACAGTTTTCACTATGAAATTCAAATATTTTTGGTTTTTTTGGACACAAAACATAGGCATATAGTTTTGGAGGCAGTACAGATTTCAGAGTTAGAAAGAAGTGGGTTTGAATCACACTATTTAGAGTTCAGTAACCTTGGGCCAGTCACTTAACCCCTCCAAGTTCCCATTTCCTAACCTGTAACATAGATATAATATTCTCTATCGCCTACTGAGGGTCAAGTGAGATAAACTAATGAAATACCTAGTTTAATGCCTAATTCAACATGTATTTATTACTTCTGCTTTCTTTATTCTCCTAAATGAAATACCATCTTGGACTTATTTCTAATATAAGTAATTTGGAACAAATATCAAAGGTTTAAGAAATTCTTTAAGTTGAAATAATCATTATGAATATTTGATTTCTGTGACCTGAAGAAATGTTATTTACTTATAGCTGAGAAACATTTTGATACAAACTGTGGAACCCAGGACACTGAGAGCCTGCAGCTGGTGTGACTTAGGAATGGTGCTGTTCCAGATGACATGGTGCTGATCCAGGTGACATGGTCCTGTTCCAGGTGACGGGTGCTGTCCCAGATGACACAATAGCCGTGTAATCACTTCATTCCTATTGTTTTAAAGGCTATTGTTGAGATCTTGGGAATGGCATCATTGTAATTAGTACAAATCCACCATATAATTCTCAAGGCCAACGGGATTCTAGCTCACACCTTTGTCCTTTTATTTCTCATACTTCGCTGCGCAAGACAGGAGGCACCCTTTGGTGGTAGGCGTCCTACCCAGATACAGGTCTCAACCAGACCTTTTAGTTAGAGACTTAGGGGTTGCTCCCTCCAGCCTTTACTTCCAAGTTTGCCAAAGCCCTGACAACCTCTAGTACACGTTTGAAAATACTTCCCGTTGGTATGTTAATGTCATCATCATCAAGGTGAGGTTGGGGGTGGGGATAATGTTTGGGGGAGGGGAGGTGGGGATATCTAGAAAAAGCCACCTGCACCGTAGGAAAGATTCCACTTAGCACAACTTTATCAGACCAGCCAGCGGATGTATCCTTCACTTCAAAGGGACTGATGAGAAGGCTCATTTCTGCTCGGGGCCTAAACGCTGGGCGTTTGAGATACAGCCCGAGAATGCTGATTAAGGAAAGGAGTCTTACGAGGTGGAGTCCTGGGCTGAGTGTCCCTGGGAGCAGTGAGGATTTGGGAGGTGGAAATGAAATCTTGGATGAAGTTTGCCTACTCCACAGTTTTGTCTTTCACCCCTCCCTGTACTCATCCTGAAGATTAGGGTTGTTTGAGATTACAAAGATTGTCTCCACAATAAATGCAAATGATCTTAAGCACAGTATGAAAGAATTTGCTAAAGTGTTGCTATTATGAACAACACTCTGTACCTCTAAGGGTGTGTCTGCAAAGCAGAAGGTACAAATGCTGACTTCTGGGTGATGTTTGAAAAATGAGGATTGAAAAATCGGGAAAACAACAGTGGTAACAACAGTGGCAGGGACAGCAAACCCACCGCCGCCGTTCTTGCTTGTCAGGGACCAGGTTATATTCGCAGTGTTTCCGTAAGCCGTCTGGAGCTGACCTTGGGAGTAATAGGACCTCCTTATAACATAAATCCTTGGTAAGCGCTCAGTACATGCTTACTAACTGAATGAATTAAAATCTAAATCCTCGTGGTTGGGGGTGAGTAAGGCTGCATCATGAATATGGCATTTAATGAGCTCTTTCAACCTTGGCATCTTGGTTAAGTTTCTGGGGAACCCAACTGTCCTCCCATTCAATTATCATCTGAACAAAATATGGCAGCCTATTATACCTCACACCAAATCTGACATTACAGAATGTCAGAGCTGAGAGCTCCTTTTGTCCAACCCCTTAATTTTCACAGATAATGAAACAGAGGTATAGTTTTAATCCTTTTGAAAACGTGTTAATCCAGATTCCCTCGAGTCTGTAATGAATGGGTGCTGATCTTCATGGCTGACCCACAGCTGGGGTTTTAGGGATGAGTTTTGCACAACTCCTTCTATAATGGTGTGTATGTATGACTTTGGCAGCCTCCCACCACCCCTTTTGATGAACCCTCCCAACTTTTGAATTTCCAGGGCCCAACAAATATACCTACAAGGGTAGAATTCTAGAAATCTATACAGGTCTGTGGGAAAATACACATATTTGGAAGAGGGGTTTCTTGTCTTCCTAATATCTTTCTAGGTCTAAACTTCTATGACCTTTTGAAATGTTGGGGTTATGGACTAGGCTTATATAAGCAGAATACTGCCCGGGTGAGAATGGATTGAATTCCTCGACAGGCTCTCCCCTGGATATCAGCCCCGGGGAAAAAGTTGTGGCTGAGGTGGTGGCGCGATGCGCAAAGACGCTGTTGCGTTCGAGTCTGGAATCACATTGACACGGCCTATGGCTTCTAGTTTTGCTTGTCATGGACTGGATTCCATTTTCTCTCTACTGCATATTTTAAGTTGATTCTTGCCCCCTAAACTCACGTGCCTTCCTGAAAAATTCCTCACCAGTGTTTTCAGATTAATCTGTCTTCACCCACATGCTCAGCATCTAAGTGATGCACCATTGCCAATAAAATGGCCCGCTTGTACTTTACCCTCGCCTTTAGCTCAAAAATCAGGCCCACCTTAGCCGCTAAATCAGTCCTTTAAGTCCTGAGCACGCTAAAATGTGTTCTTTGGTGGAAACACTTTTCCAGTCCCTTTTTGATCCTCAAGTGGATTTGGCCAAATCTGCAGCTCAGGGTGTACCACAGTTTTTTTTTATTACGTGAGTTTCTCTTACCAGTTGATTTTGAAGGAATCTCCAAGCAGTCTTTTACTGTTTATTTGATAGTACTTTTATTAATTTTTTTTTTAAAGTTAAGACTCAGGTTAATTAGAAAAATTCTAAAGATTTTCCTTCAAAATGTGATGGCTAAATTTTTTTTAAAAATATACCTTTATTGATTTCAGAGAGAGGAAAGGAGAGGGAGAGAGATAGAAACATCAATGATGAAAGAGTCATTGATCGACTGCCTCCTGCACGCCCTCGACTGGGGATCGAGCCCGCAACCCACACATGTGCCCTGACCGGGAATCGAACCCCGATCGCCTAGATCCTGGGTCAACGCCCAACCGCTGAGCCACGCCCGGCAGGGCTGTCATGACTAAATTTTAAATGTCCTTGTAAGACTGGTGGTTTGAAGCACATAAGGTACATTTATGCATCTTCCGACACACATTTTTCTCCACAAAAGGAACATCAAGTTTCAGGATTATTTGCATTAATATAACAAAAACTTAATTTTGAAGATAAGTGTCTAATTACAGTTTCAGGTTTACCACTCTGCTGGCCTCTCATCTGCTTGTCAAGCAGGGAGCGCAACATGCCAACCACAGCCTCTGATAATTTGTAGATTCTTTGAGTTACTGCATTTTTACTCATTCAAAGCTCAGGTTTTAAGTCAAGCTTTTGCTTTAAATTTCCATTTTAACCATTTTTCTAAATTCTGATTCAAAATTTTAAATACCAAACATTTTGTTTCCAAAAACTATTTGAAAAATGATGCTGAAGTAGCAAAAACTATGTTTTTAAAAAATGTTTTGAGCCCAGTCAGACATGGCTCAGCGGTTGAGTGTCGACCTAGGATCCAGGCGATCGGGGTTCGATTCCGGGTGAGGGCACAGGCCCGGATTGCGGGCTCGATCCTTAGTCGGGGGCTTGCAGGAAGCAGCCGATCAATGACTCTCATCATTCATGTTTCTATCTCCCTCTCTCCCCCTCTTCTTTCCTCTCTCTGAAATCAGTAAAGATGTATTTTTTAAAAAATTGTTTAAAAAATGTTTTGATATACCTGAGAAACTCACTGTAGAAGGAAGAGACACTAAACTGAAGACCCATTTGATTGAGCATAGTTTTGGTAGGAAGATGAACTGATTTGTAGGAGCTTATGGTTTTTGGTGTCAATAAAAGCAACTTAACATTGATAGAAATTGACACTCTACCTTTGAAGAAGACAACTCACTAAAAACCCAAAACTATCTGTGGACACCTATAGGGACTTACCAAAGGGAAAGGGCTGTGCATTTTTCATACTATATCCTTCGTGCCACATGGTAGTATCAATTACACAAAAGGACCAGATTTTCCAAATTACTTATCTCTCAGAAAATTCTTTTGTTCTGTGAACTTTCATGAGCAAGCATGTTGTTAGCTAGTATGCAAAAGCTAGAGTTGGCTGATTTTAATTGCACACTTGTGTGCTGAGGGTTAAATCTAATGGATCATGGAAAAACCCTGGAATTAACACAAGTTTTTTTTCTTTCTGTCTCTTCTTCTCAGTGGAAAAAAGTAGATGTTTATAAGAAACTCAGCCAAGAAAAATCCCCAGTAATTTGTACTCATTTGTATTCTAATATAATGTCTCTGTCCATTAGTCATCAGTACCAGCCTTGTGGGTTGCTTTTCTAGTGGTGGGAAGACTTTGCAACAGCACTTTTGTCTTAGTGGTTTCTGGTATGTGGACACTCTTAGATTTGAACAGAACCAATGTCTCAAAAAATGACAATCTTTCTCCTAAAAAACTTCAGATAAAAGGTGGAAAGGAAAATATAGATAAGTTATGCTCCACCAGGGTTTTTCCCTAATGGTTTACCATTCAAGAATGGCTTTCTAGTCAGTATCCTACCTATATTTATTAGAATATCAACTAATAAATATAGGTAGGATACTGACTAGGAAATCATTGTTTTGAAACAGTTACTGTAATAGTTGATCCAAGCAAGAATCACGAATGAGTGCTAAATTTGAAAATGTTTGGTGAAGACAAGAATATGTACAGTCTCAAAATATCTTTATAATGGATGAACCCAGAGAACACCACCCAACTGTTAGCAGTGGAAAAATGGCACCAGACGTTAGCAATGAGTTAGATTGGACGTCAATTCAGCAACCTTAGTACTTGAGTTTGACTTGAAAGCAATGTGTCTAATGCTTAAAAATAAAAAGCTTTATTGAGATAAAATTCACCCTTCTAAAGTGTATGATTCAGTGGTTTTTAGTCTAGTCACAGAGTTGTACAACTACCATCCATCATCATGATTAATTTTAGAACATTTTTACCACCCTTAAAAGAAACTGTACATATTAGCAGTCAGTCCCCATTCTCTCTGCCCCCTTATCCTGGCATCCACTAATCTGCCTTCTGTCCCTATGGGTTTGCCTGTTCTGGAAATTTCATGTAAATGGACTGATAAAATATGTAGCCCTTTGTGACTTGCTTCTTTCACTTAGCATCATGTTTTCAAGGTTCATACATGTGTAATACGTATGGATGCTTCATTTTTTTTTAAGGTCAAGTAATACTCCACTGTATGGAGAGACCGCATTTAGTTTATGTGTTTATCAGCTGACAATCTGGATTGATTACGCTTTTTGGCTATTATGAACAATACCGCTATAAACATTCTTGTACAAGGTTTTGTGTGGGCATGTTTTCATTTTTCTTGAGTATATTCCTAGGAGTGGAATTGCCGGGCCATATGGTAATTCTCTGTTTAGCATTTGGGGACCTGCCCTGCTGTTTCCAAAGCCGCTGCATCATTTTACATTTCCACCCACTATGGATGACAGTTCAGTTTTTCCAACACTTGATTTCAGAGAGGAAAAGAGAGGGAGAGAGAGATAGAAACATCAATGATGAGAGAGTCCCTGATCGACTGCCTCCTGCACGCCCCCGACTGGGGATCGAGCTCGAAACCTGGGCATGTGCCCTGACCGGGAATCGAATCCCGTTCGGATCGCCTGGATCCTAGGTTGATGCTCAACCGCTGAGGTAAGCCCGGCCGGGCAAGAATTTTTTAGTTTTAGCTCTTACATTTAGATCTTTGATCAATTTTGAATTTATCTTTGTATATGGAGTCAGGCATGTCGAGCTTTATTCTTCTGTTTGTGTAATCAGGACAGTGAGGTGCTGACATCAGAGACCTATAGATCAATGAAGTAGAATTAAGACTCCAAAACTAAACTCATATTTATGGTCAATTGGTTTCTGACAAGTGTCAAGACAATTCAATGGGAAAAGAATAGTTTATCAACAAATAGTGTCAGGACAACTGATGTATTTTTTATTGCCTTTGGGGATACATTAATATTTTAGGTAGATAAACTCTTTAAGGGACAAATCTTACTGTTATCATTGCTGGGATATAGAAATGAGTTAATGTTAATGTAATAAATGGGTAAAAGATGAGAATCGATATTGTGGGTTTAATTTTAACTAAGAAGAAAATATCTAATTGGGACGATGGAAGCCATGGAAGTTTGAGGACAAAAGTTGGAGTTCAAAGGTGAAGACTGCAAGGACTGTTGAAGTCTGTTCCTTACACTTTCTAAGTGCATACATAAAATAGTATTATCCTTTGCTCTGAGACAGTAAGAGGGATTATGGTTCAAGAGGACCAAAAATAAAATTCAGACTCCGTAATAACCAGATCTAGATGAGAGGGGAAGGAACACAATATTGAAAGAAACGTGAACAGCTGCAAAAGGGCCTGCTCAGCAGCTCAGATTTTAAAACACCATGTGCAACAGACAAACGGCTGCTCAAATAACCAAAAGCGAATGTTCTACACGCTCACAAGAAAACCTCCAAGGAGCGTAACATCAGAATGAAGTAGTTCGAAGACATGAGAGGGGAATGAGGCCGACGTGCATTCCCACAAAAAGTACAGGAAATTATAGGGTACTTTGCTGGCCTTTAGGAAAGAAAGCAGGGGGTCATTGAGTCACCAAGAGTTTTCCCAGAACAAGTCAGGCCTAATATACAAAGAGGGTGTGAGGAAACTTGGAGGCAACAGAGATATTGGTGGCATAGATGCGGTAATGGGCTGATGGGTGTACACTTCTCTCCGTGAGATTTATTTCAAGTTACTCACATAAACGTGCATGGCTTGCTGTTTGTGAGCCATACCTCGGCATGCCTGTCATTCCCTTCCATGCGCGTGGCTTTCACCCTCCTCTCTCCTAAGCTCCAAGGGCCCCTCCGCTGCCTCTAGCTTCTTTCCTGAGCCGATGCGACCCAGCCGGCTCACTTCTACTGCTTCTGTGACTTTCTAAATAAACTTTCTCTAAAAAACCCCCAAAACCATCCCTCAATAAAGTGGTTAGAAAAGAAATAAATAGATAAATAAGGAACAACGATGACAAAAAGAACAAGGCAGTTCAGAAACAATCGTCCGGCCGGTGTGGCTCAGCGGTTGAGCATTGACCCAGGATCCAGCAGATCGAGGTTTGATTCTCGGTCAGGGCACATGCCCGGGTTGTGGGCTTGATCCCCAGTCGGGGGCATGCAGGAGGCAGCTGATCAATGACTCTCTCATCATTGATGTTTCTCTCTCTCTCTCCCTCTCTTTCTCTCTCTGAAATCAATAAAAATATATTTAAAAAGAAAAAACAATCTGATTTCTTATCGTGACCAGGTTTTTGATTTGCTGAGCAGAGGACGAGCGCACCTTGGCTTCAGAAAGGCAGTTGGTCAAGGCTCGCATCAGATCGTGGGCAATGGCCTTCTCTGATCCCTTTGCACCAACTCTGACTTGTCGGTTCTCTTCTTTGCCATCCTAAGTTCTGTTAGTTCTCTCATTTTCATGGTGCCAAAATTTGAAGTTGACATATAACTGTGTGCATTTTTTTAAAATTACTGTTTGGTTTTGAAGAAACCAGAAGGCTCAGTAAGTTTTGGTGAAGAAACTGAGACTCAATATGTTTTACTGGCTGGGTCGACGTTGCACAGTGAAGGAATCTATTGGAAAATTTCGGCAAAAATCCTGACTCTTCCCTTATGTTTGAGCACAATTCTTATTCTGAGCTGATACATATAGTTTCCCGCTCCTGGGTTTTACTGCACAATCATGAGCCTTTAGATGTATGGGATGTTGCTTGTGGATCTCACACTATCTGAAACAAGGACGTTCACTTGAGACAAATAAAATGAGGCAAAATCCCCCGACTTGGCACACAGTTCTTTATTCTTTCCTGGGTAACTGGATTACATTTCATAAGAACTGCTTCCCCTTGAAAATCTCCCTGTCATTTCTGGCCAGCGTTTAAACTATGGACCCCCACCTGGGATGGCTGGGACTACCAGTTCTCTCTGTGGGGAAAAGAGAGCCAAGGTTCCACACTTACCAGTCGTTTCCTCAATCCTAGCTTTGTTTTGTCTTTAAGAGCATGGCCCTTCTCAAGGGCGCCAGTCATTGTCATCAGCAGCCATGGCCAAGGCCATTCCAAAGGCCCAGTCGGAGCTGATAAGAAAGGGAGAAACAGGAACTCAAGCTCTCTCTACTCCCGCTGCCATTTTTCAATAAATCTAAAAATGCTCTTAAAAGGGAAAAAAAAAGGGGGGGGGGGATGCACAAAGTGTTTACACTTCTTCCACAAAGCGGAGTAAGCACTAGGAGGCGCTGCGTGTCACAGTGTGTTTAGCACTGTCATCTCCAGAAACAGGGAGACAGGTGGTCTGGGCTGTGGGAGAAGAGAGGGTTGTAGGGAGGGATATGCAAGGACCACAGAGACTCTGCTTTCTTGCCTGGCTGTGTCAAGGAAGGACTCTCTGCCCTCTCCACTTTTCCTGCCCCTCACAAGTTCCCTCTCCCTCCACTTTCAAATAAATCACCAGTCGAATTCCATCGTTCTGTTTGGGAACTCAGAGTGACGCCTAGTGTAGGGTTTTTCTAAAGTGTGTTCTGTCCCCCAAGCACACAGGGACACAGATGGCAGTGGGGTGATGGCTGTCCCAGAAACCCTTATGGTGGAAGGGACAACCAGCTGGGCATTAGCCAGGGGAACATGTCACATGGGTAACCTTCGTATGCAATGTTTTACCTTAGTCTAATTTTGTGCACTGCTCTAACAGATAAACGAAGTTTCCGAGGCTTGGCTTCTAAGTTTCGCAATGGCGTATCCTACATAAGTCGTTGCTGGGCGCCACTGGAGAAACTCCATGCCTGGATGTGGAGAATTGCATCAGGATGAGAGAGCCACAGGGAAAAAGACAAGAAAGGTAGGCTGCAACTTGTCTTTGGTGTTCCCTTAAGAAAACTCAGAGAATTAGGGGGTCACACCCTGTCCCCACCCCTCGGTGATAGACTAGTTGAAGGGTGTCCAAAACCTGACTTGAAAAAAACATAGACAGTCTACGTTGTGCAAAGTGGTGATTTATGTTGGAAGAGTTGTAAAGAATGTTGATCTCTTTCATTCCGCCTCCTTCGGGCTGGTTACCAGGTTTTAGGGAGGAAACTGTTAGCAAGTAACAGTGGAAAGGCAGCCCCTCTATGCACTGCTGGGGGGATTGCTCTGGAGTGCATCTGACATGATGTAGGCGAGCAGAAAGACATTCAGACATTTTATCCATTAATTCAGCACCTAGCTAGCTATGCTAAGGAGACCATCTGCGATTCAGAAAAAAAAGCTAAATACAAAGATTTTTAATAGCACTATTTATATACATTGGAAACCACTTAAGTGCTTAATTAATAAGGGAATAGGTGAGTAATTTATATTTATATGGCACATTCACGGTCATTAAAAGTAATTCTTATAAATAGAATTTTAAAATACAGGGAAATATTTAGGTTGAAGTATTAAATGGGAAGGAAAAAAAAGCAGGACACAAAAAATACAAATGTAGTGTGAGCTCCATAATGTAAATAGAGAGTATGTAGCAAAAGAGAAAATTGAGAATTTTGATGGGCTTATAATTATTTTTATTTATATTACTGAGTAGCTTTAATTTTCTCAAATGACATGACATCATTTAAAATTCATTTATAGACTACTACCCAGAATGTCCAGCCATCTTCCTATTCAAAACTTCTATTGCTTTTACAGTTAATTCTCAGTTTTACTATTATTCTGTGGGTTAAATCTGATTTACAGAAAATTAATTTCATTGTTGTAAATTACATGCTACTTTAAGTTCTTTTAGATTCTCTGATTCTCTGGTTTATAGGTTAGGAGCCCACAACTGTAACATTCTGCAGAACTGCAAGGTTTTCTTTTCTAGTGGGTTGCAGTCTTCATTCTTGATATAACTACAGACAATATGTGCGCCTGGAATCATGATCCTCACTCAGCCATGGCCCCGGGATGGGTTCCCGTAGAACATCAAGTGAACTGTCCTAAAATTACATAAAGAGGAAGAGACTTTCTATGGAAATCCAAAGGCATAGTTTTGCCGTAAGGCTGCAAAATGAACTAAATATCTCAAAAATCCTCCTTGGATGTGTTATTTTCCTTAACAAAATATTAAGCATGTTTTGAAAGGGAGCCGATGTTGTATGATAAGGAAAATCTTGTGAGTTTTACAGGTGAATTAATTCCTCTGAAATAGCTTTGGGAGAAAAGAGAGAGAGAGAGGGCGGCGGGGGGGGGGGGGGGGGGGAGAGAGAGCTGGGAAAATGGGGAAATGGGTGGGGTAGAACTATTTGATAGGAAAGAAGGCGATAAGTCAGAGATAAAGATAGGGAGATAGGGGAAGGGGAGAGAATTTGTTCATTTCTTAGGTTTTGTCTGAGATGCCAGAAGAAAAACTAGCAAGTAGTGAGGACACTGAGGATTCTTGTCACGGAAGCCCTGGAGTTGTAGGCAAGATTGATGAAGCCGATAATGAGGCCTGGAGACAAAAGGTTGCAATACCGGACTTCTCTCTCAGCTACAGCGAGCTCCACACTTGGCTCCAACCTTAGAACTCTGTCACCACTTAATCCATTCAATGGGAGTGGATTGTGACACACTGAAAACAATTCCTCTTGGGTTTTGTGTGTTTCACTTACAAACTATGACTCATGGGGTTTCACCGTGCTGAAAAGGATCTATAAGTTGTTTAGGGGGAGTCAAGAACAGAGAAAGGAAATCTGGGCCCTTCTAGAAGCCCTTTATAAGGCCTCCTCTGTACCTGCTCTACAAGCTGTGGGATAGCCTGTAAACAGAGGCTGCATCCAGTCTAAAAGAGAGATATCACAGACTTAGAGATAGTTAATTTAAAACTTGAGTTAGTGACCATAAATATATGTCTTTCCCCCCCCATCTAATAGGTTAATTTTCTGATTCATAGTCATTATTTAAAAAGCCACAGAATTTCTTGCTCAATACCTATCCTTACCAGTTTCCACAGGCTATAAGACTCGGATGTTCCCTCCTCTGCATGATATTGAATTGACTTCATCAGAGCACAGACCTTAGCTGGGGACAGTCCTCATCGGCTTCCAGGTATGTGCTGGGAGGGGTCAGGCTGTTTTGGTCAAGGTGCCTTTGGGGGCCAGCTGTCCCGGTGTGAAGCTCTCTGTGCTGCAGGCCTTGACTCTTGGCAGCTGTGATGTGATGGTCCTGCTGCTCTCTAGCATTGTGACTCTGAGCAACTGAACTGTCTAAGTCCTAGGTTTCTCATTTGTCATGTTGGGATAATGAAGTGTCCCTTCCTGACTTGCTGGAAGGACTGAACCAGATAATGGTTGCAGAAGGGCCTGTTATATATTAGGCCCACCATAAATGTGTATTATATCTGGACGCTGGGTAAGCTCCTACTACAATAGGTGTCATGAATGCAAGGACAATGCCACTCTTGTTCATTGTGCACCCAGTGCCTGGCACATAGTAGGTGCTCAATAGTCACCAAATGAATGAATGGGCTATTATTTTACTGCAATACTCAAGGCACTTAGAGTTTTGTCTGGGGTTAAGATCAAACCAAAATGTATATTTTTAATTTAAGGAACTATTTCTTATAAGTGTATTTTAATATTTGTTTTATGAAAGGAGAAGTTATACGTCAAAGGACGTAAAAACTTCATAGGCTTTAAGTATTATTATATTTCATCATTTAAAGCAAGGGCAAGCAACCTTTTCAGTTAAGGTGAAAGGGACTGAGAAGTGTAAATTCCAGTTATAGAAACAGTCATGAAATGTAAAGTACAGCATAGGGAATATAGTTAATAATATTGTGATAATTGTGTATGGTGTCAGATGGGTACTAGACTTATAGGGGTGATCACTTGGTAAGCTATATAAATGTCTAATCACTAGGTTGTACACCTGAAACTAATATAATAGGTCAACTCTAATTGAAAAGTAAATTAAAAAAATAAAAACTATTATGTTTTATTATTTAAAGCAAGGATCAGCAAACTTTCAGTAAAGGATCAGGCAGTAAATATTTTTGTCTTTGCAGGCCATATGGTCTCTTCACAGCTGCTAAGACTCTGTGAAAGCAGTCATAGACAGCAGTAAATGAATGGGCATGGCTGTGTACCAGTAAAACTTCATTTACAAAAACAAGCATTGGTCTAGATTTGGCCCACAGACTATAGTTTACAAACCCCGATTTGAAGGATGAAACCCTGATTACAATTATAGAAGAAATAGATATATGATATGAAAAAAGTTTATGCAGTACTAATTCTATGCAATTACAATAATACTACTAACATTTGTATACCACATTAGAGCATGCAAAGCCATATTACTATTCCTTTTTTTTTTTATAGGTGAGAAAATTGAAGTTCAAGAAGAATTTGCTCCAGGTCTCAGGTTAGTATGATTCACACCAGGATCTGGGTTCTCTAGTTGCAAATGTACTGCTTTTTCTGCAACGTGTTCTTCGCCACCTCCTGGCTATGCCTGCCTTTAGCCCTGTGTCTCGGTCACATTGGGGTAGGCAGTTGGCCTCATTTCCAATCCTGGAGGCTTCGGTTTTGGATCTGAAAGAACTGAGGGCTTTTTTGGAAAGGGTAATTGCTATCTTAAGGGTGGCTGCAAATTTTAAAACAAGTTGATTGCCGTTTCAGTCTTCATTATTGTTGCTTTTTGTTATTTTAATGGAATTTTTTCTTTTGGGGGGTTTTAAACGTTGTTACCCAGGCTTCTGAGTTTGAGGATAGAATGGTGAATGTCAGATCAACTGTCTACTTTAGATAAAAGATACATTTTTCATTAGATCAAAAGTCTCTCTGCTGATATTTTCCCCACAAACACATTTGTTTCTTTACTATTACAAGGTAAAACCAGATGAAAAAGAGCCTCTTTACAATATCTCAGAAATATTGCTTTTACCACACAGCACAATTTTAATCACACTGTTTTGCATCACCGGCTAGCAAAGGCTTTGTATCCCATTCTGGCATCCCTGAATCTTGAATTCCAGCCAGGAAAAGACTAGTTGCTAATGGGTTAAATGGTTGGCTCATAACTCACGGTGAGTCGTGACACACCTAGGAGGGGTCATCTAACTCTGCACTTGATGAAACCCTATTTTCACAGCCTGTTGACACAGAAAAACCTTGTAGCGTGCCTGCCAGGCTAGTGGCCTCCAGAATTCCTTCCGACCCAGTGGTCTCTCTGAGGCTTTAAGTCCCTGAGTTAGAGGGACCGCTTCCCTCAGCCTCTCAGCTGAGGTTGCGGGGTTATGCACGCACAGTCCCCCGCGGGCCTCGACACGCGGCCGTGTCCCTGGATTCTCACGCCCTCTGCAGTGGTTTATCAAGTTACTGTCATGTCCAGCTACACTTGGATTTCGTCACTGCTGATTGAACAAGCACACCACCCCAGAGATTTAGGCCTGTGAGACACAGTCAAGCGTTGTCATATCCTTGTTGAGTTATTTGAGAAGATAAACAGATGCGCTCCTAGATTAAAGATATCCAGACAAGCTCTGGATCTGCTCAGGAGCCCAGGTGCCCCAGGCAACGTGAATGTCACCAGCCAACAACAAGCAAACGGGACAGCCAGAAATCCAGGGAGCCAGGCGAATTCACCCTGCTCGGAGTGTGCATCGCACCCTCTCCAAAAGGTGGGGCTGGGCGGCCACCGCGTGACTTAGTTACTGATAAGTGGCACAAAGTGTTGATTGATTCACATGTTAAAATTTTCCAACTCCTTGTAAGAACCGTAAGCAATGGCCAGACTCAGCTGAAAAAAGGGTGGCTTTTAGAATTTTGTGGAAATGTTTAGACAAAAAAAAACCACAAGCATTTTCAAATGAAAAAGCGAGGTGAGGAAAATTAACAGCACATTTGTTTTCTGCTCACTATTGAGAATTGAAAGACCGCCTTGATACCCGGCAACTGATTTCCACGGGTTGATATCTTCCCTTAGAAAAATGGTTTTTACTTGTTTCATGTCTACACTAACTGCATAACTAGCTTATATTCTCCGTATAAGTAAACATATATAGACTGTATACAAGGTGCTTATATTCTCCATAAAGGCAACATCCCCACTTTAAAATTTTTTCTTTTGAATTTCCCTGTGTCTAACATAATCATATTTGCAGGGTTGGAGCTGAGCTAATGTTGTCTGACAGGTTAGAAACGGAGATAAAGGGGCCAGGAAGGGAAGCAGGCCAGAGAGGGGTCATCATTTGTCCCCAGGTCATGTCCATTCCCAATGTGTTCACTCCTCCTCGTGCCCTTCCAGGTACAACTCTGTGCCCCATTCACCCACCCCCATATTTTTGGTCATAAACAAATAGGGATTATAGAATATTAGAACTAAAAGGAACAGCAGAAGTTCTTTGATGTTTTAAAAGGTATTTTTTTCGGTGGTGGAATATATTTGTCCCATGAAATCCTTATTAGAAACCGGATAAGAGAGGGAGGGAGGAAGGACAAACAGAAAATGTAGAAAGTGGGGCGTCTGGGGCTCTAAAAACCCTTTGAGGAGATAAACAGGATAATAGATGAGCAGGTCACAGCACAGAAAGCAAACTCGGGCAGACTTTCTGGAACTATCGGTCCAAGTTTATTGGTTTTCTAGTTTTTAGCAAATTAGTTCTCTTCAAGAAATTCCCTCCCTCCCTCTCTCTGTGTCTCTTGATAATTTCTATCTTCTGGCTGGTATTCGGCTACTCCAGTCAATAAATTAAATAGTAATCTCTACCCTCACACCAAGGCTGCTGCAGGAACAAAGCCCCACAGCTTTGAAAAGAGCTTAGGGCTCATTTTATAAGTCCTATGCAATAAGTTAAAAAAAGTTTAGAATAATATAGAAATTCAAGTATAAGCGAATGTCCAAGACAATGGGCATATGGAGTAGAAGGGTTCCCTGCTTCTCTATCTAGATGGGGATTTGATTTGAAAGGTAGGGCTCAATGTTATTATGTGGACTCCACAGAGAGACTCAATTGGAAAAAGCAAAGAAAATATAAATATGGTACATTAAATATTTAATTTAGTTGATAGTATAGAGTGTATTTCTTTAAAAATTTAGATGCCACACATTCTTTTTCTGTTCTTTTTTCCTCCTTAATCAATCAACAATAATTTGACCCTGGCTTCCAAAATGGCAGTTGGAAAGGTGCCACTGTGGGAGGGGCAAAGTTGATATATTTCCATTCTTGACAGGGTGCGGATCGAAACCTACCTGGCCAGCTGTTAGCAGCAACTCTGAAGGCAAGAAGGTAAATGCGAGCATTGCCTAATATCATTTTTAACAATAAACACTGCATTGGAAAATTATTTTAAAGAATAGAAACCCAGAGTAGATTTGAGGAAAACTAAAAGATATGCTGTTTTTAGTTAGTCAAATGTCTTTTGAAAAAGAGCATTTTTGTTTTACAGTGTTTTGAGTGGTTGGTAAATGTGGCAGTGCCTGTTAGGAAATAGTAGGGATAACCTGTCATCTCCCTCAGCCCCCCAGCACTGGTCCCATGTTGGATGTGGCTGATTGATTTCTTAAAAATGTGGATGTTTGAATAATTTTTAAAAATCTTGACAGATTGTATACTATGTTTTTACTAATTTCTGCATTTTAGATAATATGAGCTTACATTTCTCTTTGGCAGCATAAGATGGAAATGCTTTGATTGAATCTTTCACAAGTATTTCTTTGATTTTAGATATTGCTTATCATTTAGTTATAACCAGGTTTGAAAACTGAGTCCAGCAGAATCACATCTGCCTGTGTAAAGTTGAAATTTTATGCTTAGCCAATTAATAGCTTTGTAAAAATGATGGAAATTATGAGACATGAAATATTTTTCAGATATAAATTTTTTTCCATACTATCTAGAAAAAAACAGTACACTTAGAATAGTTTGGATTGTTCAAAAATCTACCTAGTCTAACTTTTTACATTATCACAATAAAGGAAGCCATATTTTAGTAACTAAACTATTTCTAACAGAGTAGAAAATTAATCCAAAGTTGATTCTGCTATGTAACACCTCTATTGATCATGGCTGCCTGCAGAATGTATAGAGTTCATGCAAAGTATGAATTATCATCTACTATTTCAAATATTAGAATTATTTACAATGGAAAAAAAAGGCAGATGATAGCAAATAAATCCATAAATACGTATTAAGTGCCACTTTTTATATTTTTTACTAATGGGCTACAAAGATGAATAAAAAACATGGAACCTCCCCCTCAAAAAAATTATGTTTTGGAAGGAAAGATACAAATATCAGAAACAATCACCTTATAGGCAATGATAAGGGAAACAGAAATATGAACATTTGTCTTTCATATACAGATGAATGAATATATGTATATATAAATATATATGCTATGATTGTAAGATGAGAAAGCACATAGGAAAATACTTGTCGATATGGTGAGAGCAGAATTCACATTTGTTGTCAGATGGCAACCTCATTACTGATATTCTGCTGTCTGTTCAATAAATTTGCTTTTGAGAATCAAAATCCTTCTTTTGCTTTACTAGAGATTAAATAATAAATCACTTGGGGAGTATGACAGGCAAAAATATAGTATTTTGATAGATATCCAAGTGAGATTTCTCTTCTTTTTTCCTGAATGAATTGTTCCTTACCGTCTCCGTGTGTAGCACGGGGGGAGGTGGCTTTGGGGACTGAGTGCGAGGTTAGGTAGGGGCGCCCTGCCTGCTCCGGAGGGCAGCGGGCCGCTTGGAAAGCAGAGTGAACCGGCAGATTGGCACACCAGTTCCACCGCTTCATGGCTGGATGTAAAATGAAGATAATTTCTGACTTATAGGATCGCTCGAGAATTAGAGACAATATTTGCGAAATGCCAGGCACACTGTAGGCTCACATGAAATGGTAACTATTATTACAAAGTCATTTATAATTGGGTTTTAATGATTCCTTGAGTTGAATATATTTTTGAGGGACCTTACTATTTTAAATGGTTCTTTCAAGTCTGGTTGAAAATAATGATTACTGGAGTCCTTGTGTACAAGTTTTTCAAGTTGTAGCTTATTAAGAGACAGCCTCCATCAGCAAACAGCCTTTAAACTTAGCAAAACTGTGACTTCTTTGTTTGGAGGACGTTTTCCAGTGTAGATGTAAAGACACGTGTGGCACATTTTTTTAAAAAGTTACCTAATGTTATGTTTTTGAATTAGGTTTGATAGGCTAAAAAAAAAAATCTATTAAAGTGGGAAGATGTTAAAACCAATGTATACCATTCAATTTAAAGCAATAACTTTTTTTTTTGAGAGAGAGAGGAAGAGACAGAGAGACACACATATTTGTTGTTCCACTTATTTATGCATTCATTGTTGCTTCTTGCATGTGCCCTGATTGGGGACTGAAAATACAAACCTTGTCTTATCAGGACTACACTCAAACCAACTGAGCTGCCTGCCCAGGGCCAAAGCAATAACAATTTCTTAATTCTTGCTGTGTGACATATGCCTGATGATAAAAAACACAAATAAGGGGGTTTACATTTCCATCTTGGAAATATATAATATCCATAGGCAAAAAGACAAAAGACATTTTATTTGAGAGGGATAGGTCCAAAGTGAAATCTACATAAGATTGTCTTGCTGTTTCTGGAATAGATTATAGGGCTGGGGGCTGGGGCAAGGGCTGTCCTAAGTGAGGACATTCCCTTTCTTTGGTTCCACATTGTCAAGAGAAGGTGTTAAACTTAATGGCTTCTAAACCCTCAGCATCTTTCAAGATCTATGATCTCTTGGACAATATCAAGGACTGACTAAAGTGCTTCAAGCCCTATTGGTTTCATACAAAATGAATTTGGAGGTGAGAATGTCAACAAAGGACATGACCCATGACAGCTTGCTGGGCATATATTCTGCCATAGAACATTCAGGGACAGTATAGACAAATGTCTTAAGTAGAACCAGGAGAGGAAGGGGGTGGTTTGAGACTTTCTGGATCGATAACTTGACCATGGGGACATGGTAGCCTTTGACTTTGTTTTACCTGAATAAAGGAAGTTCCACCATGAAGGGGGTAGAATTTTGCACCCCCCCCCCCAAAAAAAAGATGTTTCATTCCTAATCCCCAGTAACAGTGCATGTGATTTTATTTGGAAATAGGGTCTTTGCAGATGTGATCAAGTGAAGATGGGGTCAAGCTACTGGATTAAGGTGAACCTTAATCCAATGACTAGTGTCCTTATAGGAAAAGGGATGTTTGGACACACACAGAAGACACAGGGAAGGACACATATGAAGATGGGGGCAGAGACGATGCCCCTATGAATCAAGGCATGCCAGGGATTGCTGGCAGCTGCCAAAAGTTGGGAGAGAGGCATGAAACAGATGTGCCCTGAGAGCCTTCAGAATGAACCAGTTCTGCCAACACCTTGATTTTGGACATCTGGCCTCCAAATGACAGAGAATAAATTTTCGTTGTTTAAACCACCTGGTTCCTGGTAATTTGTTATGGCAGCCATAGCAAACTAATTCACATCACTGAATAGAAATAGATCTCTACCTGTATTATTATCAATATCAACATCAATATCTATAGGCCAGGGTGACCATGACCTGGTCCAGTTTTGAATAATACAGAATAACTGTATATGGCTATATCCTGAGTATTTAAAATGAGAACTGTCTATTTATCTCTTTTCCTCTGATTGTCATTTTCTCTCTCTCTTGTTATCTGTTTTTGTTTGTTTGTCTGTTTGTTTTAGACTGTCATCAGTGTCACGATGGATTCTCTCATTGCAGCAAACTCCAAATTTTGCTTTGATCTTTTTCAAGAGATAAGCAAAAATGATGGTGCTAAAAACATCTTCTTCTGTCCTCTGAGCCTCTCAGCTGCCCTTGGCATGGTCCGCCTGGGGGCCAGAAGTGACAGTGCACATCAGATCGACCAGGTGCGGATGCGTGACTCTGGGCCCACTCGCAAAGCCAGACCCTAAGCAGACCCTGACCCTGCTTTTGCAAGCCAAGCTGCTCACTCCCTCTGGGCTTGCCTTGGGGGCTTCATTTATAGCCCCACCATGCTTTCTCTTTAATCCCGGAGAACTCTCACCAGTCTGACAGCTTTTCTCACTCATCTCTGTATCTGTCTGTCCGTATGTCTGTTGCTCTTTCTCTCTATAATTATTGATATCAGTATTGTCAGTAATTTTTAATGTGTATGTGTTTTCTCTCTCACTCATTCCATTAGGTAAATATTTAGAAGGCACCAGTTTTGTATCTAGTGCTTAAAGACCCCGGAGTCCTTCTTGACATTCTCTCTCACTTCGCTTCAAATTTGTCAGAAAAGCTTTTTGGCTTTCTTTCTAAATCTATCCAAGAACCTAGGCACTCCCACCACCTCCATGAGGTCCTTTCTAACCTGGATAAAAACTTCCTCATGGGCTTCCTGCTTCCACTGACAGTGTTCTCCAGCCAGCTTCCAAAAAGACCTTTTTCTTTTTTTTTTAATGTGTTTTTATTGATTTCAGAGAGAGGAAGGGAGAGGGAAAGAGAGGTAGCAACATTAATGATGAGAGAGTCATTGATCGGCTGCCTCCTGCACCCCGCTACTGGGGATGGAGCCACAACCCTGGGCATGTGCCCTGACCAGGAATCAAAGTGTGACCACTGGTTCATAGGCCAACACTCAACCACTGAGCCACACTGGCCTGGCCAGAAAGATCTTTTGAACACCTAAGTCAGATCCTGCTTCTCATCTGCTTAAAACCCCACGTTTCCATTTCACTAATGATAGAAACCAGAGTCCTTACAATGGCCCACGATGGTCTGGGGGTCTGAATTCCAGGTAACCTGGTGACACCATTTCTCCCCATTCCTGTCCTCGCTCACTCCAGTCACAATGGCCTCCCGACTTCCTTGGGAAGCCTGCCCCTGCCGCCTTCGGGCCTGCTGCATCCCCTTTGCCTGATGGCTCTCCCCTCAGGTAACTGATCTATAACTTACTCTCTCCTTCAGGACTTTGAGCAGAGTTTACCTACCTTAACCTCTTAATCTAACGCATCCTGGCCCCAGTCCTGAAAGATCCCCTCTTATCCTAGCTCTGCCAGCTCTGCATGGCATTTTTCACCTTCTAACATACTGTGTACAGTAACTACTTAGGGTATATGTAAGATTTTATATGCTGCTGCTATTTTTTTTAAAGCTGGCTTTTTGTATGCCTTCCCCACTAGAATATAATCTCCTAGAGGGCAGGCATCCTTGTGTTCTAGAACAGTGCTTGGCTTCTAGTAGCCAACGTGTAGAATGAATGACTGAATGAACGAAAGCAACCAGAAGAACTCCCCAAATAAAGCACAGGCTCCTGAGGTTGGTCTTCTACTTCCCCGGCTCTAGCACACAGCACAGGGGCTGTCCGAGCCCGGCTGCTGTCCCCAGTTCAGAGGAGTGAATTCTTGGGTTAAGGCAGAATGCGTTCAGGGTCATTCTACTTTATTCATTTACTTTCATTTGGTACATTACTCCTTTATCAAAACTTAGCTTTAGAGTGTGGCTGGTGTCCTCCAGGTCAGGTTTCAGGCATTTTTTTCTCCAGGCACTTGGGTGTCACCTGCCAGCAAACCTACCCCAAGCAGTGCAGGAGGCACCACTGGCCTCCTACCTGCCACGCCCTGGACAATGTGTCTTCTCCTGTCCTCGCTCACTTGATCGCTTTGAAGCTCTAGATCAGCACCGTCTAACATATGCAGAATTTGAGCCACGTATGTAACTTAAAAAATCTGTAGTAGTCATACTAAGAAAGTAAAAAGAAATAGGTGAGCCTAATTTTGGTAACACATTTTATTTAACTCAGTACACCCAAAATATTATCATACAACATGCAATCAATTAACAATTTAAATGAGACATTTTACCTTCTTTTTTTCATATCAAGTCTTCAGAATCCGGCGTGTATTTTCAAAGTTAACTCAGACTGGTCAATAGCCACACTGTGGCTCGGAGAAACCTGATTCTCTTCGTTGGGTCACATTCACTGTTACATGTCCCAAGGGGGTGTGGGTAGCATTCAGTGGACTTCCCCTCCCTCCCACCTCACCACCCAAGTCAAAAGAAATACCCACTTCCCTTTAAACTGTTGATTGTTTCGTTGCACTATGTAGTCGTTGCCATTGTCACATGATAAAAACGTTTCTGAAGCTCTCCTGACCCCGAGCTACTCCCATCGGCTGAGACCCTGCACTGTCATCGCAGGTACTCCACTTCGACGAGTTATCCCAGGAGAAAAGCACAGCGCCCGACCCCTGTCTGAAGTACAGAGAACGCCGGGTGCTGACCGACAGCTCCCCGGAAGGGCAGAAAGGAGGGGCCAAGTCTCCGAGTCCGCAGGTGAGCCACCTGTAGTCTGCCCCTCGCCCTGACTGCTCATGCTGGCCGTCCCGTCGGTGCTGACGGTTGCTGGTCCCCACACACTAGGTCCTGGCTGTCACCCACAGCTCCAACAGCAATAACCCCATGTGACCTGTGCACAGTCCCTTTCTGTTTATGTTCTTGGCTGTAAGCTGCTCTCCTAAAGATCTAGCATCTTCTGTTCATGATAAAAAAAAAACACTTAGCTCAAAGCTCTTGACTTACCTCCTTTTACAGGCCCGGGTCCCAGGATGGAGCCTGATTAAGGGGAGGGTCAGCTGTGGGGGTGTCACTCTCTCGCTTCCACTTCTGCCTGTTTTATTTCCTGCTGAAAGCTGCACTGGCACACACAACTTATACTGGTTGTCTCTTACCAGGAGCAGGAAGGATATTCTCCAGGTTATAAATCCCTCGACCGGAAACAGTTTAAGAGGAAAGCGGAGAGGGGTTGTCTCTTTGTTGTAGCTTCTGAGCGCCGACCTGAAATGTTGGGCCTCGCAGAGCCCCGGCCTGTTCCTTCCGCGGCCCAGCCCTGCGGGCCTCTCCGCTCCTCCTCCCTCTCGGCTTCTCGTCTCGCTCCCCCGCCTGGTGACAAAGCCGAATGACAACTTGCTTGGAACGGATTAAAATCACATTTTGTTTCTTCCTTTCTCAGGCGGAGTCTTCAAAGGAGCAGAATGAACTTCTCAGCTGCTACTTTGGGCAGCTTCTCTCCAAACTAGATAGGATCAAAGCCGATTACACCCTGAGTATTGCGAACAGGCTTTACGGAGAGCAGGAATTTCCAATCCGTCCGGTGAGTTGGGCAAGAATAGTGTTTACAGCTCTCTGTTGGAAACTATCGAAAACTCACCCGCCAGCCGGCGCGCAGGCCTCTTTGACAGGCTGCGCACTGTGGACTGGTGGGGTGTCCGGGACCCATCCCCTCTCCCGCACCTTCTGTGCCCTCCTGCCACTGTGCAGCGGGAGCGGTTGTGAGTGGGCCAGAGTGGGGGGAAGAGGGTCCCCTGACTCACAGCCTTCGGAGCCTGTGTGGGCTTGGTAATGCTGTTCTCTCCTGTGACCTCTTCCCAATCAAGGTGCCTGGTAGAGGCACTTGGTAGCTGCTCTTCCTGTTGACCCCTCCCAACCCCTGCCTTCCAAGGCACTTCTCTAAAATCACCTTTGGTGCCACCATCCAGCCACGCCCCAGAGAAACTGTGCTCACTTAAGGAGCAGAGTAGTGCAGCAGATGGAGACTGTATTTGGAGCCAAAAGGCACGTGTCTTGTCTCTGGGGCTACACTGCTTTGTCCCTAGAGCAAGCTTCATCTGAATCTGGGCTCAAGTGTCCTCTGTCACCGCTAGAAGGAGCCATGTACATGGCATTAAACATGAAGGGTGTGACCAGTGGAAAATGTGCCTCACAGCTGGTTAGGGCTGGCCTAGAAGGGAGGGGCCATCTACTTGGACCAAAATAAGTAGCTTTCTCACAATGGAAACGAGATTTTCATATGCTGTTTTTTTAAAAAAAACTGGCTTTATTGAGATATACATTCACAAATCATACAATCCACCTAATAAAATTGTATGAATCAATGGTTTGGGTATATTACATTACTAATTTTTTAAAAACAATTGTATAATATTTTTACCATAAAAGTTTCCACTTTAATCATTTAAAACATACGATTCAATGGCATTAATTACATTCACAGTGTTGTGTAATCATCACCTTATTTCTAAAACCATTTCATCGCCTCAAACAGAAACTCTGTAACTATTCAGCAGTTTTGATTTTTAAAAATAGAAGCATTTTACAGCTAAGTCGCTCAAGTTACTTGACTTCATATTTCTCTTGCGATGTCTCCCTAAATGGAATGTCCAAATACAAGGCTGTCTGGTAGGAGAGGCTTGTGCCATTATAACTGAGGGCTGCTCCATAAAACAAGCCTTCTATACCCTGTCACTGCAGCAGTTGAAAAGTCTCTGGCTAATTAAGACTTGGGGTAGGTGCATGGAACAGACTAACAAATCTCAGAGGGAAGGGGGCGGGAAGAGATACGTATATGCATATATGCATAGCCCATGACACAGACAATAGTGTGGCAGGCCTGGGGGGTGGGTGCGGGGTAGAAGGGTCAATGGGGGGGAAAAAGAGGGACATCTGTAATACTTCAAACAATAAAGATAAATTTAAAATAAAAGGCTGGGGGTAGATAGAGACTGACAGGCATCCAGTTTGAATGATGAGGCACATGACTGCTTCACTCCTGGCTTTTAGCATAATTATATGATTTTGTCCCACTATTTTTATTTATTTTAATTTAACAGGAGTACTTAGATGGCGTGATTCAATTTTATCACACAACGATCGAAAGTGTTGACTTCCGGAAAGACACTGAAAGGTCTAGACAGAAGATTAACTTCTGGGTTGAGTCTCAATCCCAAGGTAAGCAAGGCCGCACACGGTGTCGCTGGTCGTCCTTCCCATTTGAAAGCAAACAGGTCAGCCTGCTTTTCAGATTGCTTGCCTGTCAGGGACCAGACGCTCACATGTGTGGACTGGGTCCAAAGCTTCTTTTGCGCCTGTGGAACAGTTAAAATGTGTAGGTGCTGCAGTTACTGCCGCTCCTCTGCTCCGCCAATAAGGTGATGTGCCTTTTAGCCAAGCACAATGCCAACAGGGCGTTGACTCTTTCCATTTCTTTTAAAGCGTCAGTAAAATGATTGTAAAGAGAATCTAGTTATTCAGAAGGACATGGAAATAATAAAATCCTCATTCTTATCAACCTTTTGCTGGAAATATAGGTGTTCTTTTGAGTGAAGGGGGATTTACGGACAGTGATGAGTGCTGGAAATTTCAATATGAATGGAATGATTTTTTAATATGAAACTCCCCTTCCAACTTTATCCAGCTCCCAGGAAATGGAAGTCTCTAAATGGACTGCATGAACCCGGAGCTCCCAAAACAGCCCCCCCCCTTCACATTGAAATGCAGTGGGCCTCATGCCTTGCTCGCTGGCAGCCCAGTTCATCAAACACACTTGCCTCGTTACCAGGTCCCCAGCCATGGCTCCTCTGAGCATCGAGGGGTCATCTACTCTCCACTTTATTGTCCACCTTCTAATATTTTCTTCAATGTAACCCACTTCCGTGGCTGTTTCAAAAAACATATACATTGTGCTACTTCGCAATAGGGTCAATCTTTGTGTATTCTGGGGCTTACTGCAGCCAAATTGCTCAGATGACCTTGGTGTTGATGACCTTTTTGGTTCTCAGTAGCCACATTTGTAAAATCATGGAGTAGGCATGAGAAGATGTCTCACCTCCTTAAAATCCCACAATTCATATTTTCTTTAGTAAATGGTACCCACAACTTCGCATTCTAAATAGTTTCTCCACATAGGCTCTGTTTCTCGTTGCAATATTGCTAATGCTGCGAGTGCTCTCATTATAGTTTAGTGTTTCCTTTTGATAGTGTTGATCACTTATTTTTTGAACCACACCAGTGTTTTCTGCACTCAATGTTCATTTGTCCGTAGAATCAGACTCATCTTCCCTCTAAAATGTCCACTGATATTGGAGTTTTTCTGTTGTATCAGAAATACTTGGGACCCCATTTCTTGGACTTACAATATCTAGCACACACAAAAAAACAATTTAGCGTATTTAAAATCTATTCTTTAATTCAGCTGTAGGGAGTTTCACACCTGCAATAGCTATTTTAGTGACTTATATTTACTTATAATTAATATATAAAGTCACATTGCCTTTTTAAGAACCCACCCAAGTATAAAAGTTTTCAGATTTGATTTACATTATGAACCAAGGACAAAAGGAAGTTAGAAAGGCTTAAGACAGGGAGTGTGTCTTTAAAAAGACGTCTCTGATTGTAGACTGAAGAACAGATCGGAGGTGGACAGGAGCGGAGGGGTGAGGTGCCAGGGGCAGAGCGAGAGCATAGGTATAGACCAAAAGGGAGGTGCTGGCGGCTTGGACCAGGTGTTGGCTGTGGCGATGGCGAGAGGCGGGTGGATTCGAGAGATATTAAGATGTAGACCAGAAGGATTTTACCAAATACTTGGGTAGATGATGGGTTGTTTAATGAGAGTCATCAGGAATGACCCATAACACTTTAACACGAAATCCTAATTCTTCGAAATGAAAAGCAGAGTCTATGAGCTCAAATAAAGAAGTCACCTTTCAGACATGCCATTTATGCCTCCTTATAACAGATGTCAACTATTTTAATGTACTTTTTCAAGCAAAGATTTTCCTACATGGGAATATGCCCTAACCCCTCCCTGTCTCCTGTCCTCCTCACATTGGCTTAGGGCTGGGGTACCCCTGCCTGGCCTTTCCTTGGGGGAAACACCCAAACTCCAAAATTATTTCTCCTCACTTCTTCCACATTCCACCAAAAAAACCCAAGTGCTATATCTTCAAGGTTCCACTCAGTTGCCAAGAAGAAAAACTTTATCCTAAGGTATGAGTATCTAATTTCTCCTTAGTTAGTTAACTGTCCCAGAGTATTTTAGTGCAGACGGTGACAATATAACACGTTATGATGAGATTTAAGTGGGGATATTCTTGAGGTGGAAGGGTTTCTCCGCCAAGGCTTAGGCAGGCATTCCAGGAATGGCACTGCTGCTTTGGTGTTTTGAGGCAGGAAAGGATGCGGACTGAAAATGAACTATTGCCCGAGAGCGTGGGGTTCGCAGCCTGCTGCAGGGCTGGGTCGTGGTGGAGCAGCCCCAGAGCTGAGCCAAGAGTGAGGAGGTGCCAGGACTCATCCCAGCCGGCTTTCCTGCCTTGTGGCTGTGTGGCCTCAGCTCTCGTGGGCTGTGGTTTATTCCGCTAGAGAGAAAGGACGACAATATCTCCTTCTCATGGCTGGTGTGGGACGGAATGAGGGAGGGCATGTGAAAGTCCCTAGAAGACAGGTCTTACTCATTGCTGTTTACATTTCTAAGCATTTTTGTTTATACGTAAGCATGTGCACGCTGCTGTGATGAGCGCTTCAGACAGAAAGTTTACACAAGAGCCTTTCTTCTCAGGGGCATGATAGTGTAATCAGGCTGCAGGATCTCTGCTTGGAAGGGTAAGTCAGGGCGTAGATGTCTGATGCCGAGTTCCCACGGCCGTGATGTGGAGAACCAGAGGAAATGCTGCAGTTATAGGGCTCTGAATTGGACTCTCCCCGCACCACACTCCACCTGACCCCCCAGGACTCAGGGTGGTTTCGTTTTCTTGGGTTAGTTCTTGAATGAGACACTCTCTAATCCTGGGCATGTTAAGCTGAATTTTTTTTTAAAAAATCTGTCTACATGAATACTCTTGATACAATTCATATTCAAGATATTCTCTGGGCTCTAACCAGTTTGCTCAGTGGTTAGAGCATCAGCTCCTCATTCTGAAGGGTCCCAGGTTCGATTCCAGCCAAGGGCACGTGCCTCGGTTGCAGGCTCAATCCGCAGCTCCGGTCAAGGCCCATGTGGGAGGCAACCAATCGATGTGTCTCTCTCACATCGATGTTTCCCTCTCTCTCTCTCTCTCTCTCTCTCTCTTTCTCTCCCTTCCACTCTCTCTGAAAAGCAATGGAAAAAAGATCCTCTGGTGAAGATTAAAAAAATAATAATAATTAAAATATATATATATTCTCTGGAACTTTTCTTTTTAGGTAAAATCAAAGAACTCTTCAGCAAGGACACCATTAACAACGGGACGGTGCTCGTGCTGGTGAACGCTGTTTACTTCAAGGCCAAGTGGGAAAATTACTTTGACGTTAAAAACACGGTGGACGCACCTTTCTCTCTAAGTGAGGTACTACATTAGAGCGCGTGGTTTTCTAAATATTCCACCACAGTTTCCAAGAAGAATGGTTTGCGGCATGTATACTCAAATTTAAAATTCAGGCCTCTGGTTACACCTTACATTTATAAGAACACATTTGCTATTAACGAAAATCAGCGTCCGAAGTGTATTGAGCATGTTTTGTGCCAGGCACTGCACCGAGCATTTTCCATTTGTTATTTCATTTCTCTCCTAAAGTCACCTTATGAAAATGGGTGTTATTATCATTTCCACTTAGGAGCAGAGGGGGAAAAATGCAAAGGTTAAGCTATGTAGACAAATCCATGCGCTGGGATTCACATCTGTGTTTGCCCGGAAAACCCATGTTCTAGGCCACCAGGCTATGGGGGGAGGGGGGGAAGGGGAGAGTCAGGCCTCAGCCCAGCACTTGTTAGCTGCGTCACCCTCAAGGGCTTTGCATCCTTACCTGTAAATTGCTGGTCCCCCACATACTGTGAGGTTATCATGAGGTTTGAGGTGTCTGGGGCCTTGCCCTTGCCTCTGATGGAAGCCTACAGAACAGAGGATGTTATTTACTATGTAGATGATTGTCATTTAACCAAGGCTTCCACTGGCCCTGCGGTGGAGTCATTCAGTCCAGCTCAAACAGTGGGTCGGGTGAGGCCATGGGGCTGGGGTGGCTGAGGCATAAAAGATAGAGAGAGCTGCAGGGCTTGTTTCTGCTGGTTAGGCTGTGGGTAGGTGCCTTGGATAGACAATCTACCAATAAATGGTCTTGGGAGTTGAATAACCCATTGCAACCACAGGAAGAGTAAGTATTGACAAAGTAAGGGCCAGTGGGCAGATGACTCTTAGCTTGGGTCACTGGTGTGGCTCAGAACTTCTGGTGAAGATCCCGCTCATGTTCCCAGGGAAGTTGGGGACCATGTGAGTTTGTGAGCTTATCATGGCAGTCCTGTGACTTTCTGCTTTGCTCGCTTTGTACAGAATGAAAAGAAGACTGTGAAGATGATGTATCAGGTGGGTATGTTCAGAATAGGCTTCATAGAGGAGGTGAAGGCACAGATCCTTGAGATGCCGTACACCAAAGGCAAGCTCAGCATGTTTGTCCTGCTGCCACCTGACTCTGCTGATAATCTAAAGTGCCTGCAGGAGGTAAAGCTTCACTTTCCTGTCTCTCCAAAATGTTTCATTATAGATCCGTGAGGAACAGCGCCATCTCCATCTATCTACCTTCTAAGGCAGGGTGGTACCCGAGCTGTCAGAGATAAGCAAAGAGTATGTAAGAATCTGAATTCAATGGGCTATTTACTCCTCATTTCTTTAGAAAAGAACAAATGCCAAACATGTAGGCTAGGGCTTTCCTCTCTAAGCTCATTGCTCTCTGTCATCATATTTTTCCAGACCACCAAATCTGGATGGGGAGTCACTTGAGAAATGCTACAGATAAAATAGCTTTTCCTTTGCCCTGAATATCCTGACTGCTGGCCTCTTACTCAGGCTATTTTGCTATAGCTCAGTTGAAGACTCTTTAGCTGACTCCTGCTTCGAGGTGCCTGTGCTTTGACAGCAGTGGGGATGCTGATACTGGAATAGATTGCTAGTGAGGTGGGAATTAATAGAGGCCGAGGAAGCTCAGCTACACATCCTGTGGTCGTAAAGAGATAGAGATGTAGGGAGGGAGAAAGCGAGAGAAACACAATAACAACCATTATTCAAAATTTATTATGTGCCTGGACTACGTTAAGTACTTTAAATACATTCTTTCGTTTAATCCTTGAAGAGCTTAATGGTATTATCTCTGTTTTATAGAAGAGATTGAACTTCCAATGTCAAGTCTTGGCCATGCTTACCCAACTTAATCAGCTGAGCTTTGCTGGGCTCTGAACACTAGGCTGTCAGACCCCAAAGAACACTGGAACTTAATTTGTCCTACAACTTCGAAAGAGAAAAGAGATTTGCTTGGAGGAGTTTTAAATGAAAGTGGAGTATTTTGAGGTGTAGGAAAAGAACCTAAAGATTGTTACCAACTGTTGAAGTAGACCTGGGCCCTGAGAAAGAATTGGGACATTCTTTGCAGGCTCATAATCTGACCCTCAATATTATTTTCTTCATCTTGCAGCTTGAAAGGAATATCACCTATGAAAAAATAGTGGCCTGGAGCAGTTCAGAAAATATGCCAGAAAAAGAAGTAGCTGTCTCCTTTCCCCGGTTCACCCTGGAAGATAGCTACGATCTCAATTCTATCCTCCAAGACATGGGCATCACGGATGTCTTTGATGAAAAGAAGGCTGATCTTACTGGAATCTCTCCAAATCCCAGTTTGTACCTATCAAAAGTTGTCCATAAAACCTTTGTGGAAGTGGATGAAAATGGCACCCAGGCCGTCGGAGCCAGTGGGGCCTCCGGCAGCGTAATGTCTGCGCCATCCTGGGAGACCTTCAATGTCGATCACCCTTTTCTCTTTTTCATCAGACACAACAAAAACCAAACCATTTTCTTCTATGGCAGGGTCTGCTTTCCTTGAAAGGAGCACAGTGTGTGGTACCTGGGAGCTGGAAGAAAATGTCAATGCAGTCTTACCCTGGCATAACGTGGGCTTTTGAGTTTTGGCTAAAACAGATGGAATTTCATCACAGTGCCACGCTCCCTTCCTCCAGCCATTGGTCTGGGCTTGTCCTGCTCTCTGTCTCATCCTATAGTTGATTTTCATCTAAATCCCTTAGTACTGAAAGACCCTTGCTGCCTCCCTCACCTCTCACCACCCTGAACTTTCAAGCATATAAAAAAATTCTCCCTGTGTGACCTGAAGGTCAATATCATTAAGAATGATATTGACTTTAAGTTACCTACCTTCTTATGAGGGACTCGTGAAAGTTCAAATCATTAGACCATTTCTAGGAGATGGCAAACTCAGAAACCACTTTAACATGGGCAACAAGAGAACATGTTTCAGTGGAATGTATTTTGGAAACCCAGCTCTGTTTCTATGGCAGTTAAAACTGCGGTGCGCCAGTGGGCGAGATATGCCATCTTCTTCCATCTTCTACTGCCCGAAGATGCCTGTAAGGGGCTTCTCACTTGGGAGGGAGCGGGGTGTGGGGGTGGATCTCAGCGAGAGCTCAAAGATGTAAAACTGCACCAACCAGGATTCATTTTGCACAGAGAATTTGTCTTGCAAATTTGACATTCACCCAGGACAGTGACAAGTGAATTGAAAAGAGATTAGTCTTAGTTTTTCTCATCGAGTGTCCTAGGCCATCATCATGAAGCACTGCTCTCTGTCTTTTCTGCACCCCCTTCCCTTACTCAGAGAATGTTCATCTAAATGCCCAACATGGTGAGGTGGGAGAGGGGAGCACAGCCCCCACTGTGGAGAGCTGGGTTCCCCATCCCTCTCTCTTTACTCTGCTCACATGAACTTATTTGTCCTCCCAGAGGCCTCAGGTCTGGGCCTGGGCACAATACATGTGGGAACCCTTGTCAGGAAGGCCACTGGCTTCATATCCAGCCCCAATCTACCAAAAGCCTGATGCCTGAATGTTCAAGACTCCAGGACCCGTGTCCTCTGTTCTCTGATGCGTCCGCCTGAGTTCTTGACCTCTGCCTTAGCTGAATGCTCTGGAATGATCCCGACATGTCTCATTCAAGGAACTGGTCAGTGGTTCTTCTGTGGAGGTGAACCTCTGGTCTTGGTGTGGCCCACTTCCCCGCTCTGCCATATGTCCATCTTCCGCCCAGTCACCACCGTGTTGGTTCAGTGGGGTTGTAGCAGTTTTTGCAGGTGAAAGTAGGTTAACTTCAGCTGCTCTCATGCTGCCTCCCCACCCCCGCAATATTCTTCCACACTGGCGAGTTTTTTGTGCTGTGAGAGACAAGTTCCATGTTCTTCATACAGGTTGCAGATCATTAAAGCTCGTTTATAGTATTGAAATTTTTCTCGGTAATGTGAGGCCGTTGGAGGCAGCTCTTGCAAGTCCTTTACCCATAATGCACATCCCACAGGTCAAATTTATCTCATATAATCAACTACTTAGTGTCTCCTGTGGCTCCTTTTGGGGCTGATGACTTTGAGGGTTTATCAGCGTGGACTGACCTGCATCACTGCTGGGCACTGAGCTGGATGTTCGTGACCTAAACGTAGACTTGGCATCGTCTGGCATTGTTTACATTCTTATTATTTTCCTTGGTGAACAAATCTTCTCATTTGTATTGTGATTTCTCAAAATTATAATTCCAGGGGGAAAATGTATCTATTTACAAAAAAGAGAAAGTGAGATTCTTAAATCTTTCTGTAAATCAGTAAGCACGTTCTTTATGGATCTTAGACTGATTGAAATGTTTCTTCTTAATGAATAAAAGTACTTTTGTCATTAAAATGCATACGGTGTGTTGCCAACGGACTTTTTAGTGATATAAATCTAACTTAAATTTTTTTTCATCCGAAAATATAGAAATACATAATCTTTAAAACTAACAATTCATCTCCATTACATAGGAAAGATATATCTTGCACCACACAAAGTCTCCCAGCTTTACACCATGATTACACAGGGAGGCATACAAAAGAAATGAAAACTCACACCAATTCTAACACCTAAGAGATTGCCAAGGGATCATGAGAATGTGGAAGAAATTTCTGCTGACTGCAAGTTCAGGGGGCTGGGTGGAGAGGTCCAGCTGAGGGCTTGCCTGTGTCATGCCGCCACTGGGCTCCTGCCACGGCTGCCTTCCCGAGGTCAGGAGCACGAGGTCTCTGCCAGCCTGACTTCTGGACACCCGCCTGCACTGCACGTGCCCCTGCCTCCTAGCCTCTGTCCTTCTTATCAGTTTGTTTTCTTTCTGTAGCCATGTGAAGGCCGGATGGAAGTCCCCAAGTAGAGGAGAATGAGGACAGGCATTGGCACTTTCCACTCTTAGCAGTTTAATCATCATGAGTAAAGTATTTTTTGCAGGACCAGGACAGAAAGAACCCTGGGGGCAATATTTGGGTTGCGTATTTCATCCACGCTCTGTTTGGAGTGTCAGTCAGGCCATCCGTGGAGAAATGCATTCTTGCAGTCCAGCAGAACTTAACTAGGCGGAGGCCTATGGGCCTGCGGGACTCATGCTCAAAATGAGGAGCTCTCGACTCTTCTTGCTGGTCTTTTCACACCAGTAGGGCAGGCAGAGGCAGGCAAGCATACAGATCAGTAGGCTGCCATAACTGCTAGCAAACCAACTGGGGAGTGAACTCCTCGGTGTCTAGTTCGAAATTCCCTCCATCCAGCAATGTTGCAGGACAAGTGAGGCAATGCACATTTCAAAACAACTTACTCATTTATGCTGACTAGTCAGCAGGTTCTCTAGTACTTCGTAACTCACAGTTCTCAGGACGTTCTGTTTTATTTCAACCCAAGTTCTCCGGATGATTTCATACATCATCTAATGCATGCATATCTCCCTTTCAGACTCCTCCCCAGTTTTTCCTGGAGCTGGGACGAGCCAGAACACTTATTGCTTCATCCCTGATGCTGTTTACTTCTTTGGCACGCATGATATTGTTTTATTACACTGTTATTAACTTGTGGCGGAGGCCCTGTAGCTGGGGTGACTGTGCAAGGAAGGTGTGCAGTGGCCTCAGTGGAATGATTCCTTTGTTCCTCAGTTGGATGCCAACTTCATCCACATTAGTCACCTTATATTCTTGTTTTCTGCAATCCAGCGCCTTATTCTTTTCTTTTACTCAGTAAAAATAACACAAAACTTAGCCCACAAATGCATACCTTTCGCCAATGTATTCTCTATACTTAATATTTAATTTAAATATTCTCTAATATACCATTTCCCTTACAAATAATGTTATCCATGATATGCATCAAACAATGTCTTAGCTACAGATGGGTGACAAGGATTTAAGAAGCAATCAAATAAATGTACAACAGTGGGGCCGACAGAAACCTGCTGTTGCCACACACCCTTTGCTGACAAACATAGATTCTGAACACATCAATCCATAGCCAAGGTTAAATAAATGGGTAAAAACTATAGGGTTATAAAAAAAATAGTGTCAAATGAGGAAGGGATACATCATGGTAGAGACAAAAAGTGAGATTTCAGGGAAAGATTTATGGCAAGAATTAGAAGATTAATAGGATTTAAGAAGGAAAAAAAGAAGGAAGAACATCTGTGGAATTGGAAGGGACATCCGTGAAGATAAACTGTGATAAGGTGTGAGAGAACTGAATGAATTGTAAGAAGACTGCTAGGGCCCTGGGTGGTGTGGCCCAGTTGGTAGGGTGTCGTCCTGTGCACTGAAGGGTTGCCAATTTGATTCCTGGTCAGAGTGCATGCCCAGGTTGCAGGCTTCTCCCCAGCAGGGAGCATGCAAGAGACAGCTGATCAATGTTTCACTCTCACATAGATGTTTCTCTCTTCCTCTCCCTCTCCCTTCTCTCTCAAAAATCATTAAAAAAAAAAATTTTTTTTTAAAAACGGCTTCTAGGGAACTAAAAATGCAACAGCAGGATTTAAATAGATTTTAGAGGAAATAAGGCAGCAAAACTGATGCACTGGAAAATTTAGTTAGTGATGAGAGGGGGGTATTTGAGTGTCTCTCTTAGAACGTAGGAGAGAAATTGTTAGATACAAAGAGAGAGCAGAAAGTAAACCCAAGAATTATGGTGTTTCTGAGAAAAGAAGCAGATTAATTGGTATGAAATCAATAGCCAAAGATATAATTTCAAAAAATTTCTTAACTTAGTCACCTGATTACACTGATTTCCAAGAAAAATAAACAAAGATAAACATCCCAAAAACTTTAAAAAAATAAAAGTTTGAGAAAATAATTCTATGAGCATTTGGGCAGGAAAGAAAATTTACTTAAAAGGATAAACAATCAGATGGCCCTCAGATATTTGTGTTCAATTTCTGAAGAAAATAAAATCTAGTGTAAAAGTTTGAGGGGAAAATATGTGATTAAAGAATTTCATGCTGAGTCAGGTTGTAAATGCAACAGAAAATTCTTCTCCGATATATTTTTGCATGTTGAGTATATGTTTAACCCCCAGCACCTAGTAAACATCATAGGAACTGAAATTAAATTCTTGTTGCTTTGAGCAGAATCCAATGCAGTCAAACATTCCGAAAAGTTAATAATTTCCCTCAGTGAAAATGTGATTTCAATGGACAAAGGAAGAAGAGAAATTCTTAATTTTGAACCCTAATGCTGTCCTCAAATTGTGTGACTCTTCTCTTTAGCACTATTTATTTTTTTTATAGTGGGTAGGGGGTGAGTCTTGATATCCTGAATGAGACTGCAGCCTTGAAATCTCTGAATTGGAACAATAATAATTCCTAATATTTATTGAATATTGATTGTGAACCGGTATTGATTGAAGACCTTGATAGGTGTCAGCCCATTTGATCCTCTCAATCATCCTACGAGGTGTTATTAATATTAGCCACATTTAACAGATGAGGAACTGAGGTACAGAGAGATGAAGTCATTTGTGTAAGGTCACTCAGGTAGCAAATGGTTGAACAAGGATTTGAACCAGGCTGTCTGGCTGGATATTATACAGTGGATTTCTAACCATGGCTCTGTCTATCCTTCCAAGGAGAAATAAAGAATAAGAGGTCATTTATATCCATTTCTTTATTTTGCACATGGAAACTTTGAGGGCCGAGGGTTCCCCAACATCAAGTTTTAGGTGGCCAACAGAGTTGAGAGTGCCGGTGTCCTTTAAGTCTGGAGGTGGAAAATTCGGAAAGCAGTAGGAGTTATGAGGCGGGCAACCATTGTGGGGACAGGTTCGAGTAGCACTTCAGTAGGAGCAGCCAGGTAGGTGTGCGTCTCCCTCTTCCTGCCTTGTGAGAGGCAGTGAGCCACAGAGGTCTTTGCCCCCAGGATGGAGCAGTAGGTGTGTCTGCTTGAGTCATAGGCGCACAGCAGTGCCCCAGGTGACTGCCATTGTCAAAGAGAAAGACAAGTTCCCGCTTAATGGTTATAAGCAACTGGTACCCTGGCCTGGAAGCACGCTGGCCCCTCCCACTCCTAAATTGCCAAGGTAGGCTGTGGTAACTGTAAAACAGCATTCATACAGTCTAATGAGGAATCTCAAATACAGAGATAAGCATATAATCTAGATTACCGAATGTTTAAAGGAAGCAACTCTTGAAAGAAAGACATCAACCTCGACAGAGTAATAGGTCACACAAGAGACATTAAAAGTATAAAATAAGAACAGGGAATTATTTAAATATCTCTTTAGAGTTCTTGGAAATAAACTTAATTATTACAGAAAGGTTAGTAAGTTGACTGAGTAGCAGAATGAGCACAGCTGATAAGTCAGCTGGAAGACTGAACCTTGGAATTCTACAAAACATAGAAAAAAAGATAAAGTACTGAAAAATGTTAAGAGCCATGCAAGGTAGTTTAAGAAGTTCCAATGCTTATCAAGGAAGATTTCAAGAATAGAGTTCTGAGGGGGTGGGGAGGAAGTACTCAAAGATATAAGGAAAGAAAAATGTACAGAATTGAAAAAAAAGTCATGCGATTGAGAGGGCCCATGGAGGACCTACACTTCCACACTGTAGCACAAATTATAGAAGATCAAGGAAAAAGGAAGCTTTCTAAGAGCTTTGTCATGAAAAGAAGAAAAGCTCCTACAATGGAGTGAGAATCAGACTGTGTTCGGGCTTCTCTTTGATCCTTCAGGAAGACACAGAGCAATACTTGCAGTTCTGAGAGAGAGAAAAAATTATGAAACAAAAACGTGTATCCATACAAACTATTACTCAAGTGTGAGCAAGGACTCTAAGTGTACTATCTGCACATTTCAACCTGCAAGAATACCTAGAAGTTCTGCTCTAAAAGAATTTAAAAGACGAATTGGAGAAGAAATGTGGGATATGTGTAACAGTGTGTCCCCCAAAATAAAAAAAGGTTAATACATGATTTAAGCTTAAATTAGAATAAATAATTTAAAAATTAAGATTCAGGTGATGTCGATATGACAGGTGGGAAATGGTGGAGTTGAGGAGTGAAGAGGGAATTAGATAGAAATAAAACTCCTTGTTATATTTTAGGGGATGCAAGGGAGAACGGAGTGATCTTCCACATTAACAGAAATTTATGTCTGGATATTTGTGTTAACTGAATGGAGAGAGAATGAATAATTTAAAACTATTCTGGGGAAAAAGAATGAAAAACTCTTGCTCAATTTGAAGAAATGTAAAAAAGAAGAGAAAACCACCAAGACAGCATGGTGTATACAAGGGGGCAAATAAGTTGAAATATGACTAGTCCCAAGAAGTACGGATGAGTTAACTTGGACAATTAAAAGACAGACTGAATTCAAAAGACATAGATTTATGTGTAGGAGACAGCAAAAACAAAGGGAAAATTAAAATAATGACAGAGAAATTGAGATACCAGAGAAATATTAACAGGAGGGAAGTGAGAATCACAATAATATCAGATAAAAAAATCAAATCAAATCAAAGTCCAAAACAGTAATAGAGACAAACATAAATATTTCACTTTGATAAAAGATGCCATCTAAAAAAGAAAAATTAGTATCACTTAATAGTATAATTTCTAAATACCAGGAAGTATACATAAAAGAAGAAATGGGAAAAAATCTACAAAAATAGTGGATAACTTTAGTATATCTTTTCTAGATTCCAACCTTTCAAGTAAAAAAATATCATTTCTCTTTGACATTGCTTATTGTGTCTATTTTTTTCTTTGGCCAAACTCCCCCCCCAAAAAACTGAAGTTATTTTTTGAGTTTTAGTAAGTTGAATTGATCAATCTTTTATTGTTTCGATTTTAAATCAGGCTTTTCTCATGTTCAGGTTGTAAAATAATTTACTCATTCCTTCTCCCCCATTACTTGTGTGATTTCAGATTTAAAAATTTAGATCTCTGATGGAAACGGAATTTGTTCTGGCATGTGAGGCGAAGTATGGATCCAATTTTTATCTTTTTCCAAATGGCTCTCCATTTGTCCAACACTACTGACTAAAACACCTCTTTTTCCCTCAGGAATCTGAGATACCGCATTTATTATATACTAATTTCCATATGTGCCTTGGTCTATTTATGGACTGTTATCTTGTTCCTTGGCCTGTCTGCTCATGTGCCAACATCACAGTGTTTTAATTATAGAGACTTTATTGCTTTAAATTTTTGATGTTTTTCTATTTATTCTTGTCTGCTTCCCCCCCCCCCCCCATATGAACATCAGAATCATTTTGTCTCATTTCACTCTTTTAAATTTTCCCTCTTTTTCATTTTTCCTTGTGACATTTAGGGAAGTTGTTTTGTTTGCTTGTTGTAGATGTTGCTTTTATACTATAGCATTATATAATGACTTTACACTACTCTTTTTCTTACTTAGCTTTTTAGTACTTAAAATAGATTTTGACTTTCATCTATGACCTAGGCAATAATAGATGGACTTTATCTATCTTCTCATTTTCCTTTCTAGCATCTTCTCCCACTTTCTTAGCTTTGTCGTTTCTGCTCTGGCAGAGCATCCATGCAGCTACCACCCAGGTAAAGGAATGTAACAGTGTCGTCACCCCAAATCCCCCTTTGCATTCTTTCCCAGTTATTACATTCTTCATCTTCTTTAAGGTAGAACAGTCTGTTGATATGTAGCACTATAATTTAGTTTTGCCTACTCTTGGACTTTATATACATAGAATCAGATAGTATATATTCTTGTGCATTTGGCCCTTCCTGTTCAGCACTGTGAAATGCACCCATTTTGTTGTTTAAACTTTAGCCCCCTCCCTGTTTAAGCTTTAGCCCCTTCACTGTCATTGCTGTGTAGTATTTCCCGGTGTGACTATAACACATTCCATTTGCACGCTCCCCTGCTGTGCATGTCTCGTGGTGCCCGGGAGCACACATTTCTGGTGGGCATACACCTGAGGCGGAATTGCTGGCACAGGGTATGTATATGTCCAACTTTAATAATATATTTTTTTTGGTTAATGAAAACTTTTAATGTTTATGTAGCCAGTAATAGTAATTAATAGTAATATTTACTATCAATGTTAACAGTTTTGCTTGTTTCATTTGCCTCTGCAATTCATTTAGAGTGGATATTTCGTATATGGTGTGAGGCAGTAGTGAAGGTTTATTTTCACCTGTATGGATATCCAGAGGACTCGGCGCAATGTACTGAAAACACCCCCTTCCCACCGCCCTTAAGCCGCGCTTCTCGGAAGGGTCCGGCGAGCACGCGCGTGCAGGTGTGCGCTCTGGCCTCTCCTCTGCCCAAACCGCACTTAGTTATTTAAGGACAGGTCTTACTATCTGACAGGCCCTCTTCCTCCATCTTTAAGAGTGTTTTCGGTTATTCTAGGATCTCTGCTATTTCATATAAATTTGGAATCCCTGGCCAATTTTTTGATTTAAAAAAAAAAGAAACTTCCTGGGATTTCACTGAGATTGTAGAGATCAACTTTGAGAGAACTGACATCTTTACAATATCAAGTCTTCCAAACCACAAATAAACTATCTCTTTCATTTTTAATAAATATTTGATGCTCTTTGGTACTTTTAAAAATCATATATTTAAAAAATTTCCATTTTCTAACAGTATATTGCTGGTATATAAAAAATAATTTGATTTTTTTTATACTGACCTTGTATTCATCAATCTTGGTAAACTCACTTTTTAATTCTTATAATGGATGTGTCAATTCCTTTGTGAATAATTTTTTTTCCATTTTGAATCTTGAAACTCTTAACTAATTAAGTAATGAATTAATCAACTGCCTTATTGTCTCTGGTCCCATCTGAATGGAGGCAGTGATAGTGGGCGTGCTTGTTTTTTTCCAGCACAGAGAGAAGTCCCTCTCTTTCTCCATTTCTTTCTATCTGTAAATGCTATTGAAGGACTTGTAAGGTGAACACGTTCCTGGCTCAATATGTAAAGATGACAATTTCTCTCCCCCATTAAAGCACATTTGTCTTAGGTCAGCTACCCTAGAAGCAGAGCCAAAGACAGGGATTCTTGTTCAGGTATTGGGGGGGTGGGGGGCGGGGAGGTGATCGGGGCTTGTCTTTGAGAGAAGCAGGACAAGGTAAGAAAAACATGTTAAACACTCATGTGGCCTCAGCAAGAGATTGGCTTCAGTCGGATCCTATGGGGAAAGCTCTGGATGACAAATTGCATTTACAAAATGAGTCCAATTTTGATGTAAGGGGACCGTCCTGTCCTTTAATATCCTCATGCCAGTGAGTCACTCCTGAGGTGTGCCCTGGCAGGCGTGGGGTACTGTGTATTCCCAGGTAGGTGGTTTCCATTTAGTTGAGTCATTCGACAGACACAAGGGCAGATGTGAACGACCAGCCAGGCCAGCAAGCAGGTGATAGAAACACTGGCTGGTTAAGGGAAACTGGGTAGGACCCCAGCAGCATCCACTACAACGTTACAGGCTTGGAGACGAAAATGTTACAAGGCAGAATCAGTAACAGACACGCAGGGGTTGTGCCAAACTTGGAATGGGGTGCGAAGCTCATTAGTACTCTGATTCAGGGCTTAATTATTTTCTGTCCTCACTCATAAGCATAGAAACCACTTTTATAGTTTCTAATTATTAACATATTATCTACCTTTGGGACAGTTTTGATACTGGATGGGACTGATGAAAGAAAAAGGAGGAGGGGTCCAATGATGGGAGGTTGTGATGATATTGAAAATTAGGTTTCTAAAGATCAAGGATGGGCACCTGTAACCAGACGGAGAAGTTTTGGTGTCCAGTCATTTATGGCAGGAGCAGGCCCTGGTGGCAGCGCCCAAAGCATGGCCATGTATGTGGGCTTCTAGAGGAGACGGGAGGGGAGGGCCATGGAAGTGAGGGATGCCCACATCTGGGCTGTGAAGACGTCCAGAGGGTGGTAGTGGTTAGGGCGACAGGAGGACTATGTGCCAAGCACTGGGGTGGGAAGCTATGGTCAGGGGAAGTGTGGCACAGCGAGATGTTGTGACCCCAAAAAGGGACATTGGAAGTGACTGAAGGGAGAATGGCTTGGAAAAAGCAAGAGCGGGAGAGAGGTGACAAATGGGCACCTTGCTTCCTGATCTCAAGATCTGAGTGGCTGTCCCCGCTGAAGACTTTGTGGGGTGTGGTGGTCTCAGGGGAAAGCCAGGCATCCCTGTGAAAGTCGGGTGGTAGAGAAATGCTTCAGGAGAAGCGGAGGGCAATGAAAATAGCTGGGCAATGGAACTGGAGTCTAGGGTCCCAGAGAAAGAAATTAGAAGACAAACTGATTAAAACATAGAGCATTATTGCCAACTCAAGGATTCCATGTCATACTTACTTCCTTTTTAAAATTTATTTACTGGGATGACATGGATAAATAAAATGATATAGGTTTCAAGAGCACAATTCTACGATACATCATCTGTATATTGCATTGTGTGCTTACCACCCAAAGTCAAATCTTCTGTCACCATATGTTTGACCCCTTTACTACCCTCCCCCCCTCCCCCTCCCTTTGGCAATCTGTATCTATGAGGTTTTGTTTGTTTTTTCATTTCATTGGCATCCAGGGTTAACTCCACAACTAAGTGCTGATTCCTTCCAAACTTCCTCAGTTTACATATTTCTCAGAGACAGTTAGAAACAAAGTTAATTACATACTGCTTTGAGTTTGCTTAAAGAGCTGTAATCAAAATATTTTTTTAGAAAGCAAACTGTGAGCATTGAGATTGGCACAGACATCAGGCAGCCCTTGGAAACTGCATCAGAGCTGAGCGGCTTCCCTGGCAGACACTCGCATGGAGGGATGGATGTAGATGTCCTTCTAGGGTTTGCTGCTGGCTAATGTGAGGGATCTCCACGCCCTGAGTCCACGAGCTGCTTCCTTTAATGAACTAGTAGAGCCAGCAGGGGTGCCCCAGGGTTGGCAGGAAAAACTGGAATTTGGAGGTGGAACTTCCTGTTGAGGTTTTTTTCAGTAGTATTGTTCTCCTGGCATCAACAAGCTTGTTGGATATTTACGAATTATTGACGCTTAGCCCAATGTCTGATACATAGTAGAATCTCAATAAATGTTTATCGAATGAATTAAAATGAGAGATCATAATTAATGAACAGAATGCTTGAGAACAAGAGCTGGTGTGTGTATGTGTGTGTGTTTAGCTGCCTGCCTAAACTTTTCTCATGACTTTTTCTCACTACTTTTCTAGCGAGGCAGTTTCTTTCATTTTCTTCTTTGCGTTTGGCATCCCCCACATAATGCAACCCCAAAGTTAACTTAATTATAGAGATGGGGCTTGTTAGGACATAGCTCTGTACATCTGTGGTAAATGAAGTATGCATTGATTCAGAGCTTCCTGTGGCTACAAACCAGTGGTTCCCAACCTCAGCTGCACATTAAGTCACCTGGGGTGATAAAAATTCTGGTGCTTGGTTCCCACCCCAGCAATGCTGACTCAGTTACGTGGGTTTGGGCATAGATTTTTTTTTTTTTTAAAGTTCCCTGGCAGATTTTAATGTGCACCCAACGTGGAGAACCAATTCTTCTCAGAGGATCCCCAATATCATTAGGGTTGAAGACCCTCTTAAGGTCTCCCCTTGCTTGGGTCATGATTCATTTAACTTGACTGTTCTAATGCTGCCCTTGGTCCTCAGTTGAGCTCCTGCTTTTAGTTTTATTTTGTTTTCTTGTTAATTTAGATCTCTTTATACTTGGACACCCTAAAAGGATTTCTAAGGGATTTGAGAGAAGTGAGAAATTGCAACCCTCCTCCTCTATGTCTAAAGTGTATTGTATTTGAGCTACAGTTGACAGTGCATTTCCCACAACTTCAAGTGCATAACTGCATGGCCATGACGGAAAGAAATAGGAAATTCAACCTCAATTTTGTCATAAATCTTGCATGCTAATTTTATGAAGGACATCATCATTGAGAAACCAAAGGTTGTTTCACTGGAAATGCAAAAATGGTAATGACTAGGGAGAGGCAGAGAGAGAGATATAAATTAAAGATCTCAATTACTCATGTTACACGTGCTTCCCGGGTCCATGCTCAGCCACCTCTGTCTCTCCAGAAGCCAGGTAAGTTCTTTCTTCAGTTCCAACTGAAGACTCTTTGTGTTTTGAGAATGTTTGTTGATTTGAAAGAAGACCTTTTATTGTGCATAACTTTCCTTGGGGTGATCTGATTTAATTCAGTGTCTACATAGCCATGAGACTGTATCTTCTTCATGTTGTTTCACAGCAAGTTAATTCATTGTATTTCTGGGTTAACCTGCAAGGTAACCTGGGGTGAAATGGAAATCTCCACAGCAGATGTCGGATGCCCTAGCAGGCAGCGGTGGGTCCTTGATGGCAAAGACACCCTGCTCCCCTAAGTATGTAGGCTGTCAAAAAATTTTATTCTGCCTAATCTCATTCTTGTTTTAGGATTTTTTTTTTTCTTAAAGCCTTTATTAACTAATTATAACACAGCTAGCTGGAAGTGAAGAAAATATAAAATGTATTTTGTTTATTTTGGGTAAATATTAATTGTTCTTAAATTTTTTTTTGATGAGATAACAAAAGTAATATGAACTCACTGTACAAACTCAAAACTATATAGAAAATTATAAAAAGGAAAACCTTTCACTCTCAGTTAATAATCTATATGTCATTATTGTGGAGGAAACATTGAGCCCAGAGTCAAGTTTTCATGCAGCTAGGGACTGGGGTTTAAGAGAGTTAATTTACCCCACCGCCTCTGCACAGGATTTTGAATCAATTGAGAAAGTATCAGAGAAGGATGACTCTTGGCTTGATTATTTCTAAGGCTGGCCGGGGGAACAATGCTTGGACCGGCGGCATGGGGCTCCCCCGCCTCCCCCGGCCTGGCCATGGGTCCCTCATTTGGACAAGCCGGGCAAGGAGGGCAAGGACTGGGCCTGCCTGGGAGCTTACCTCAGGGAGGAGGTGGCGGGCAGGCAGGTCCTGACAGAGAGCAAGGGAGAGTCAAGCGCCAGGCGGTCACCTTGCTCCCTGGAGAACCGAGAACCGAGAAGCACCGGGCGGTGCCCGGCTGGTGCGCGTCTCTGCTGAAGAGAAGGCTGAGCGAAGGGGCGAAGAGCACGCAGCAGGGACCTTCCACCCAGAGGGGGGAAATCCCTCTTTCTTTCTTTTTAAGTTTAAGAAAATACTTTATTGAGGTATAATTGATATGCACAAAGCTTACATATTTAAGGTACACAACTTGATCACCGTGATCAAGGCCATAAACATACCCATCACCTCCAAAGGGGTTGGTGGCCATTATCGTTGTCAGAGGAGGTGAGTCTGAAACGCCTCCTGAGAATTCTGCAGCTCAAGTCCAGGCTTGTCTCTGTGTCTGACTTTAATTTGTTTATTGAAATAGTCCATAAACCCTCTTTTATGGATCAATGCAAGAGAGAGAAGCAGGGAGGGTTCCCATGACCCAAAGCAATTCCAAGTGAAAAGTGTTCATTTGGTTTGTTGTTTCTTTTTTTTTGAGAAATAATATTTTTCAATTACAGTTCACACTCAGTATTAATTTGTATTGGTTTTGATTGCTGTTGCTGTTCTAGATCTCTCTAGAATCTTCATGGAGTCGCTTGGAGCAGCGACCACTCAGTTTGGGTTTGATCTTTTCAAAGAGCTGAGTAAAAGAAACAGTGGCAACGTCTTCTTTTCCCCCGCGAGCATCTCGACTGCCATCGGCATGCTCCTCCTGGGGGCCCGAGGGGCCACCGCTGCCCAGCTGCAGAAGGTAGGTGGGGGGCTGCCACTGCTTCTCGAGCAGCCTTTTTTGGGGGTGAGCCCTCTAGAATTACCTGGAAAACATGCTCCTCTTGACCCATGGGCCAGGAAACAAAGAAAGCGTGTGAAGACATGAAGCGGCTTTAGGTCTATCAGTAAAGCCCTCTTCCCTCTCCAGATTCCCCAGGCCATCTGCTCCCTGGCACTCAAAATTCCTCCGGGTGAGGGCTGGGTGAGGCCCCGTCCAAAACCATTAACCTGATAATTAAAGACCTATCAGGAGAAGTTGCATAACCCCCACTAGGCTATAAAGGACACATCAAAGATGAAGACATGCACGGGAGAAGCATTTGCAGGCTCCTCTGAAGACAATCAGACTGTTCATGATTTTGCAAGGAGACCAATGTTATCTGTGTGCCCCTGAGGAGACTTTAACAAACGCCCACGATCCCCTGACTGATTCTGTGGGAGGTTTTCCCTGCTCTGACCACCGTATTTTCTGTCCCTTTCAGGTGCTCTTCTCTGAAAAAGACACAGAAAACTCAAGAACGAAAGCCGAGGAAAAAGAGGTGGGAGACCTGCCTTACCACGTCACTAAGGTGGCTTTGCAGATGTGGCCTCACTGGGGAAATGTGTGGAAGAGGGACTACCTCACACTTTCTTTTAAGCAGTAATAATCACAGCAGTGAAACAGTGTCACTAGGGTTATACAATTATAACAAACCCTTAGTGTTAAGAGGAGACCTTATCTTGAATGCACACTAACCACTATGATAGATACTGGTAAAGGCCAGCAGACTGAGGAGTCCCTACAGCAGAGTGGATGGGTTTGGAGGTAAACAGACATGGGTTCAAATCCTGATCCAGTCAGTTAATAGCTGTGCTGCTTTAGGCAAATTATTCATCTTCTTTGGGCCTTGTAGAGTGCCCAGTAGAGTGCCTGGAACACACTGGTGACTTGCCCAGTGGTGGCATGGTGGTATAGGTGATATTGTTACTACACTGTATTTTTTTTTTTTAATATTTCTTTTTGATTTCAGAGAGAAGAAAAGAGAGGGAGAGAGAGAGAGACAGAAACATCAATGATGAGAGAGTCATTGATCGGCTGCCTAGCCAGGAACCCGGGCATGTGCCCTGACTAGGAATTGAACCCCAATTGCCTGGATCCTAGGTCGATGCTCAACTGCTGAGCCACGCCTGGCCGGGCTCTACACTGTATTTTTATTTTAAGTCCCCCGTTCCCCCTATCCCTGCTCTGATGTTTTATTTTAAAAAAAAAATATTAGCACAGGATTAATGACTTCCTGGGGTCTCTTCCAGCTCTAGGGTTGTATATGCCTCGTGCAAAGGACAGAGTATGCAAACATGGGAGAGAGGTTAAGTCCGAAGGTTGGGGTTGACATTTGGAGATGGTTAGAGCTCTCAGGAAGGGAACATCTGCCCTGACAGTAGTTATAGCTCAGTCCCAGACCCTCTTAAAAATAGGGGTCAAGTCACCCAGTCATACGGGCTGTTCATTTCACATCCCACACGGCCAGGTCGTCTGGGTTCCTCCAGTGCCTGCGTGGAGAGTCAGGCCTCCTCCCAGGCTCTGTATGAGAGCTGGGGCAGGTAGCTGCTCCGCTGTCCACTCAGTCAACGAGCACAGTGGTTTGAGAGCACTTACCCTCCCAAATAGAACCTTTGTGGGAATTAGGAAAAATAGAGCAGAGATACTAGAAATTTTAAGATAGTATGTGGCTCACATTTGTGGCTCGCATTTTATTTCTATGAGACAGCGCTGGTCTATAGCATATATCTGGGAGGTAGGGTGTATGCAGGTTCCACTTTATTAAATATTACCTAATGTTTGCAAAAGGGCTGATTCCAACATCTGTTGCTCTCAGCAGTGTATACAGGCCCATTTCATATGGTTGTAAGAAGAAAGTCAGACCTGAGATCCCACCGGCCTTACAATCCCCAGCAATACATTTTCATCCATCTATCCTTCCATACACATATAAATAAGTATATATTTTTCTGTATCTATTGGTGATCAATGATTTATTTTCTCTGTTAAAGAGTGAATCCCATTAATAGAATTTCTAATGTTGTCATTTTTTCATCTGTGGGATAATCAACTTGATCATGATTTTTAAAATTATACATTATCGAATTGGATTTGGTTATATTTTAAGCGTTTTTAAAAAATTTATGTTATAAACATAATCAATCTGTACTATTTTTCTTTGTCTTGTCCTTTTCTAGTTTTGATATCAAAGTCTCACTAGACTCCTAAGGTGGGGAATGTTTCCTCTTTTTTTTATTCTCTGGAAGAGTTTTTATAAATTTAGAAACACACCGAGTATTCTGTTCAGAATTTGGATTTAAAACTTCCTGGGCCTGGTGATTGATGATTGATAATTTCTGTTTCTATAATTGTGACTACTTTAGATACTTCATATGCGCATACAGTATCTGTTTTTTTGTGTGCTTGTGTGTGACTGGTTTATTTTACTCACCATAATGTCTTTGAGATTCACCCGTGTTGACAGATGCAACAGCATTTCCTTCTCTTTAAAGGCTGCATAATATTCCTTTGTATTTATAGACCACGTATTCTTTATCCATTCATCTGTTGATGGAGACTTAGGTTGCTTCTAGTGTTTGGGTGTCGTGAATGAAGAACTGCAGTTAACATGGATGTGCAAATATCCCTTGAGATCTTGCTTTGAATTCTTTTGGATACATTCCCAGGAGTGTGATTGCTAGATCATATGTTAATTCTACTGTTAAATTTTGAGAAACCTCCATACTATTTTCCGTAAAAGCTACACTATTTTAGATTTGCACCAACAATGCACAGGGGTTCTGGCTTCTCTACATCTTCACTAACACTTGCTCTTTCCTGTTCTTTTTATAGTGGCCTTCCTAATGGGTGTGAGACGATATCTCATTGTGGTTTTGATATTGGCACTCTCCTTATGATTAGTGATGTTGGGCATCTTTTCAGATGCTGTTGGCCACTGGTATGCTTTCTTTGGAGAATTGCCCATGCAAGTTCTTCGCCCATATTTGTCATTGGTTTATTTTTGGTGGTGGTGGTGTTGTTGAGTTGTCGAAGTTCCTTGTATATTCCAAATATTAACCCTTATTAAATATATCATTTGCAAGTATTTCCTCCCTTTGTGCAGGCTGTCTTTTCACTTGGTTGATTGTTTGATGATCAGAAGTTTTTTAGTTTGATGTAATTCCATTTGTCTATTTTTGCCTTGTTGCCTTTGCTTTTGATGTCATTCTCAAGAAATCGTTACCAAATCCAGTGTCCTAAAGTTTTCCCGTTATGTCTTCTAGTGGTTCTATATTTGTAGGTCTTATTGCAGGTCTTTAACCTATTTTGAGTTTGTTTTTTTTTTTTTTGGTATGTGGTTTAAGGTAAGGTGTCAAACTTCATTCTTCTTCATGTGGATATTCAGTTTCCCCAGCACTTTTGTTTAATAGACTGTCCTTTTCTCATTGTGTAGTCTTGGCACCCTTGTGGAAGATTATTTGGCCATTTAAGCAACGGTTTATTTCTGAACTATCTATTATTTCCATCGGTACATATATCTTTCTTTATGCCAGTACCACGGCATTTTACTTACTGATGCTTTGTAGTATGTTTTGAAATCAGGAAGTCTGAGGTCTCCAACTTTGTTCTTTATTTTCCAGATTGCTCTGGCTACTCAGGGTCCCTTGAGATTCTGTATGAATTTTAGGATTTTTCCCCTATTTCTTTAAAAAATGCCACTGGGATTTCAATCAGGATTGCACCTAATTTATACATCACTTTGGGTAATACAGATATTTAATGATATTGCATTCTCCAATCACTAGCATGGGATGTCTTTCCACTTATTTGTATCTCCTTTAACTTTTTTAAAGCAAATTTTTGTAGTTTTCAGTATACAAGTCCTTTACTTCCTTAGTTAAGTTATACATACGTATTTCATTCTTTTTGGTACTATAGTAAATGGGGTTATTTGTACTAAGTAAATGGGATTACTACTTTTTGGATTGGTCCTTGTTAGTGTATAGAGATGTAACTGATTTTTGAATGTAGATTTGTATCTAAACTTGCTGACTTAATTTATTAGCTGTCACTCGTTTTGTGGACTCTTTAAGGCTTTCTGCATATAAGATCATGTCATCTGCGAACAGACATTATTTTACTTCTTTTACTTTCAATTTGCATTCCCCTTTTTAATTTTCTTCTCTAGTTTCTGTGGATAGGATGTGCAGTACTATGTTGAATATGTTAAGCAGCAGTAGTGAGAGTGGACGTCTTTACCTGATTTTGGAAGAAAAGCTTTCATTTCACCACTGAGTGTGATAATATCTGTGGATTTTGCACAAATGGCTTTTATTACGTTGAGGTTGATTTCTTGTATTTCTAGTCTTTTGGGTGTGTTTTTTTAATCATAAAAGGGTGCTGAATTTTGTCAAATGCTTTTTCTACATTAATTGAGACAATCATGTGGGTTTCATTTTTCGATATGAATGTGCTGTATTACATTGACTGAATTATTAGGTCAAATCGTCCTTGCATTCCAGGTATAAATCCTACTTGGTTGTGGTGTATAATCCTTTTAATGTGCTGTTGAATTTGGTTTGCTAGTATTCTGTTGAGGTTTTTTGAATCAATACTCATTAGGGTTATTGGTACATAGTTTTCATCTCTGATGTCTTTGGTTTTGGTGTCAGGGTAGTTCTAGCCACATAGAATGAGTTTGACAATGATCCCTCTTCTTCAAGTCTTTGGAAGACTTTACAAAGGATTGGTATTAATTCTTCCTAAAATATTTGACAGAATTCTCCAATGAAACTATCTGTCTTTATTAGAGGTCTTTGATTATGGTCTTCTTACTATTTATGTCTGTTCACATTTTTATTTCTTCATCATTCAGTCTTGGGTGGTTGTATATTCCTAGGAATTTATCTGCTTATTCTAGGTTATTCATTACTTTCACATATATACTTGTTCATAGCAGTCCCTAATAGTCCTTTTTATTTCCAGACATTTCTAATTTTTGTTATTATTCTATTTTTTTCTTAGTTAGTTAAGGATTTGCCAATTTTGTTGATCTTCTTTAAAAAAAACCCCCACAACTCTTGTTTTTGTCTTTTTTACTGTCTATTTTGTTTATTTCTGCTTTATTATTATTTTAAAAAATATATCTTTATTGATTTCAGAGAGAGGAAGGGAGAGGGAGAGAGAGATAGAAACATCAATGATGAGAGAGTCATTGATCGGCTGCCTCCTGCAAGCCCCCAACTGGGGATGGAGCCCGCAACCTGGGCATGTGCCCTGACCGGGAATCCAACCACGATCTCCTGGATCCTAGGCCCATGCTCAACCACTGAGCCACTCCTGGTCCCACATATTTCTGCTTTAAATGTAACCCTAACTTTTGGGTTAGTTTGTTCTTTCCCTTGTCCCTTGAGATGTAAAGTTAGGTTGTTGATTTAATTTGTTCCTTTCATTGAGTCACATTTCCTCATTTCTTTGCATGCTTGTTGTCTTCTGTTGTGATCTGGCAATTGGAAACTCAGCCACACAAGAATATCTTTTAAAAATCAGGCTGACTAGAGCCCTAGCCGGTTTGACTCAGTGGTTAGAGCATCCGGACTGAAGGATCCTGGGTTCAGTTCCAGCCAACGGCACTTACCTGAGTTGTAGGCTCCATCCCCGGCCTCTGTTGGGGTGCATGCGGGAGGCAACCAATAGATGTGTCTCTCTCACATCGATGTTTCTCTCTCTCTCCCCCCCCACTCTCTCTGAAAAACAATGGAAAAAATATCCTCGAGTAAGGATTTAAAAAAACAAACAAAAAAATTCCTGCTGACTAGAGATCCTGGAGACCACTAAGCCTTTTCTGGGGATGAATTCCCTTTGGGTAAATGCGGGTAACCTCCTGATTGAAGAAGTTTGCAGATTTCTACTCAGGAGGACCCCTGGTGTCTGCCTGTGGTACTGCAGACTCATGAATGTTAATTGCCTTTGTTCTCAGGGGCTCTCTTGGTGCCCTGTTCCTATGGGCACTTAGGTTCAGGCCAGACAGGAACCAAGCCCTCAGGCAGCTTCTGGGAAAGTCAGAATGTTGGATGTACATTGCACTCTTCTGTTTCTCTCCCCAGGGATAATTTGGGAGTTGGGAGTTTTCCCCTAATCATATCATGGTGTGTGTGTGTGTGTGTGTGTGTGTGTGTGTGTAGGGATTCTGGTGAATAAATGCCGTGAATTTTTTTGGCCAGGATTCAGTGCAATTGGTTTCATGCTCAATGGGATACAAAAACCTCTTAACTCATTTCCGGATATCTTACAAATGTATTTGTTTCTTGTATTGTTGTTAAGTCAGTATCTCTAGTCTGGCGCTTCTTATTTGCTCATCTTGATGACATCACTCCTGGGAAGCCTCTTTAGTAAAGATTAGCTCATGGTAGATGCTGTCAGGTTGCACTGGGCTTTGTTTGTTCTCGAATGAATATTGAATTGTATGTTGCATTCTAGGTTGAAATTTTCTCCAGCTTTTTGAAGATAGCATTCTACTCTCCATGTCCAATGTTGTTGTTAAGAAGTTGGTTTATTTGTCAGTCTTTAGTAGGTGATCTCTCTGGCTGCATTTAAGTTTTGCTGTCTGTTTTTGTTGTTTCTGAATTTTACTATAGTATGTCTAGATGTGGATTTCTTTATTTACTAAGACAGATCTACTGTGATTTCGGAATATGAAAATTCGTAATTTTAAAAAATATGTTTTTACTCATTTCAGAGAGAGGAAGGGAGAGGGAGAGAGAAAGAGAAACATCAATGATGAGAGACAGTCATTGATCAGCTGCTTCCTGCACACCCCCTACTGGGGATCAAGCCTGAAACTCAGCATGTGCCCTGACCAGGAATTGAACCATTACCTCCTAGATCCTAGCTAGACACTCAACCACTGAGCCACACCAGATGGGCTCTGAAAATTCATACTTTCCATAATTCTGGAAAATTAGCCAATTAATTTTTTAAATAATGCATGTTCTCCATTCTTTCTTGCCTTTTGGAAGAATGTTAGAATTCTTATTCTATCTTCTAGATTTCTTCACCTGTCATACATATTTCATCACTTTTTGTCTGTGAGCTGCATTCTGAGACAATTATTCAGCTCTATCTAGTCTACTAATTTAGCAGTGCCTAACTGGCTGTTTAACTCATCTATTGAGCTTTTAAATTTCAATGTTTATTGAACATATAGAGATTCTAGTTGATTATAAAACCAACTTGGAACTTGATAACAGTCTCCTCTTTCTCAAAGATATTTTCAATATCTTTTCTCAATATGCCACTTTTTAAGTGTGATATCTGATAATATCAACATCTAAAGTCCTGAGGGCCTAATATGGCTCTTTGCAATTTTTTTCATCTGATTCTTGATGTGAGACTTATTTTCTCATGATTTGTAGTTTTGGAATATGAACTAATATTTGGTTGGTAATCTATGGTAGTCCGGTGAAATCTGAGATGCAGTTACCTTTCTAATATAGATAATTTTTTTCTGGAATAAGATCTTGGAATGTTACCAACCTAGGGCCACTTTAAGTTAATTTCTTAGTTTGTGGTTTCCCAGTCCACAGAGGTAGTATGATTTCAGACCTCAAACCTGTTTGACTGTAGGCTTTTACTCCCTTTCTCCATTTTCAGGTCAACTTAGTCACAACCGGCCCACTGGAGAAATACTCCGATTACACCCTTCTCTTTATAGCAGTCCATTTTCCCCATAGGCTTCAATACCTTGATCTGCTCATGTCACATGTCAGTCAACCTCAGTCATGAATGATCACTGGACATTTAAAGGCTCATAGTAACAAGGAGGGAGCCAAAGGTCAAATTCAACCTCAGATATTTTGCTTGAGTAGCACACTTTTACACTTTCCATTTGAATGTCTTCAAATGTTTATTGGTTATGCACAGAATCAACTGAATGTCTTTTATGTGCCAGCTACTACTTTGGCCATTGAGTAGCCATTAGTGAAATAAAAAGATGAAATAAACAAAAGACTCATGGGTTTTATAGTCTAGAGGAAGAAGGCCTTTCTGTTAGTGCCATCAATTAAGGGTAAGGTTTTCAGTTCAAAATTAAAATGTCTCTCCCTCGCATCCAGCGCAGATGGAAGTAGCCAGACATCACTTGACAAGCAGGGGAGCGGTCTTGCTCTCTGTTTTAGGGACATGAGCTGTGTCAGAGTGCCCTGCCATGGAGCACTCACTCTTCAGCCCTCAATCAGAAAACTGATGGGTTCTACAAAAAATATCTAGACATAAGATATTTTCCCCTCCTAGACATAAGGAAAAAAGTCTCACTTCAGCCCAGTGTGTAGCTCTGACAAATGGCTACTTATACCACCAAAAGTCTCTTTTCTTATCCACTGTATAGAACAGATATGTCCAAATTTAAAGTGGATAAGAGTCACCTGAAGAATCATCTACTTTCCTCAGTTACTTAGTATTGCGAGGAGCTAAAAGCAAGCACATGAAACACTTGGTGGGCAATTACATTTGAGATGAAAAATGCAGCCCGAGCCAGAAAAGCAAGATCTGTGGTATTGGGCCAAGGAGCAGGCTTCTTTGTGGAGCTGAGATCAGTTGTGACTTACCTTATCAGATGATTTGTGTAAAAGCCACCTGACATCCAGGGAATATACCACACTCATGAGCCATCCTCAAGGCTGCCAAGCTGAGGGAAAGGCCCAGCAGCCATGTCCTCCTGGGGAAGAACCTAGGCTTGCTTTTGCTAAGATAACTCATTGAGTTTTTGTTTTGATTTTGAAGATTGAGAAGACAGAAGAGATACACCACCAATTCCAAATGCTTTTGAGTGAACTAAGCAAACTCAATAATTATTATGAGCTGAAAATAGCCAACAGGCTATTTGGAGAGAAGACATACCTTTTCCTTCAAGTAAGTATTGCTGTGTCCACCACCTCTGTGAGTCATGCTCGTGAATGGCCAGTGGCCCTGTTGGGACTGTAGGTCCTGGTAGCATGCTGCCTACATTGACTGCCTGGGTTGGCCCAGATCACTTGCTGTCCCCCATGCCTGTTTTTCAGACATCCAGGCCCTTCGAGAACTCCTTTTTAAACTTGGCAGTTTAAATCTGATTTTTGCTTTAACCCTATTGCACCTGCATAAAAATATGCACGGAAGTATTCAAAGTGATTTGTCCAGGTCCTCAAAATCCCTGCTTACAATGTTAAGGATCTTGATGTACAGCTAAACTCATTTGGAGATGTTGGCAATGGATACATTGAATTTCAACCTCTTTTTATTCCTTCCCTGTTTCTCCTAAAGAAATACTTAGATTATGTTGAGAAATATTACAATGCATCTCTGGAACCTGTTGATTTTATAAATGCAGCAGATGAAAGTCGAAAGAAGATTAATTCCTGGGTTGAAAGCCAAACACATGGTAGAGTATGGATGGGTCGTTCATCATAAAAAAGCTCCTTGAGTGCCCTCTGTGAGTGAAGCCCTGTGCTTGGCACTGCGTGGGGGGCCAGGGTGGACAAGCTTTGAGAGGGGACTTGGTATGGGTTTTACGGGGTCAGAAGGGCAGGCCTGGGCATGAGGGGAGGGAAGAGGCACTGCAAATTGTAAAGAGGGCCAAGGAGAACCAGAGAGGGGGTCACAGGAGCCAACTCCATGGAAACACTTAGTGGAAAATTATTTGCACATGGTTGTGCTTCACAATAACTTTGAGGGCCCTGAAACTGGGCTCATGTCTGCTCGGGTTCACATCCTTTCCTTTATATCAGAGCCTTTCTTTCTGAGGTCCTTAAGTGGAAATGTCAGAGAGGGTTTCCTTTCTCTTTATCAAGTGAGAAACAGTCAGCTCTCCCATCAAGACCCACTTTTGCTACCTACAGCTGGGGCTACCTGGGCCTGCTCTCCACTTGAGCATCACTTGGCGGTGATAACAACTTTCAGCCCCATCCATAGCAGGGAACATGACAAAGTCCTCACTTCACCCTGTCCTCCCCATTACCCACCTAGCGGGAGCCAAACACTCAAGAACTTCCCGAGAGGAGAGGTGATATGCAAAAACCCAGGGGTGGGGGGATAGCTGATACTTTAGCGTTAGAGCTCCAGATCACATTTTTTATTCCAGTTATCAGCGAGACATCTGTCATTTCAGAATGCATTTTTCTTCATAGTTAATCCAAAGGAAATAAAAGGTTTTAAAGGTAGGAAAATAAAGGGTCTATGAAAAGGTTTTAAAGGTAGGAAAATAAAGGGTCTACCAAAAGGTTGGTCGAAGATAATACTCTTTAGAATTGAGTTTGAGGTGGGCTGAACCCAGAGACAAGAATGTCAGCTCCTTCTCCAATAAAGTAAGAAATCTCTCAATCTCAGGTGGTAACCATATCAAGTGGGTAAAAATAATAATAGCTAACATTTTCTGAGTGCCTATTGTGAGCCGGGTAGGGATCTAAGTGCTATCCATGTATTAAATCACTCCTTTCAGCAGCCCTATGAGGCAGGTTTCATTCCTGCTTTACAGATGTGGAAACTGAGGCAGAGAGAGATTCCTCAGTTGATAAGAGGCCAAACTGGGTGCTCACAGAGGCAATCAGATGGCAGAGCCTGAGCTCTTCACCCCTCACACCTCAGTCCCCTGGGATGAACAGGCGGTGGCAGTGAGCCTGTTGCGCAGGGCTCGCAGGTGCCGGCCTGGCCGAGGCTGAGGACCCATCGAGTCCACCTGCATGGTGTCTGCCACGCATATCACTTATCATATTGAAGATGGGCCAATTCTGTTGCTGTCGTTTGCAGAAAAAATCAAGGACCTGTTTCCAGATGCCACTCTAAGCAGCTCCACGAAGCTGGTGCTAGTGAACGTGGTGTCCTTTAAAGGGCAGTGGGACAGGGCGTTCAAGAAAGAGCACACCAAGGAGGAGGCGTTCTGGCTGGATAAGGTGCGGTGCTTTACAGAAGTGACGTGCTCACGGGATGTGAACCCCGATGCGTTTCCGTCAGGGCGTGGGGGCAGCACCTGCGGGTTCGGGGGCCGGGGGCTGGCCCGGCGGCCCTGCCCTGACGCGGGTGCCCGGGCGTGTCGCAGGGCACGAGCAAGCCTGTGATGATGATGGCGCAGCGCCGCTCCTGCAGCTTCGCCCTCCTGGAGGACCTGCAGGCCAAACTGCTGGGCATTCCCTACAAGAACGGCGACCTGAGCATGTTCCTGCTGCTGCCCGACGACGTCGACGGCCTGGAGGAGGTAGGCCTCGCAGGTGCCCGTGTTCGCTTCGGTGTCCGGGGGCCCTGCGCCCCGAGCTAGTGCCGGGTGAGCCTGCAGGAGGGGCTGTGCTGGGCGCCGGCGGCTGCAGGTTTTCCTGCCACTTTGCCGCTAACGTATTGGCGTGGCCGGTGCACTGTGCTTTTGAAACCAGGAAGGCCTTGCTTCTGACCCTGATTCCTCTTTAGCAGCGTTGTGTCCTTTCAAGCTATTTAACTTCCTTGAAACTCAATATTTTTCCGTCTATAAAATGGGCTTCATGGTTTTTAATGTGTAGTGTTATTGTAACGATTAGAGACCATACTCTATCTCTCACTCTGTCTCTATCTCTATCTCTGTCTCTATTTTTATCTCTGTCTCTCTCTCTTTGTCTCTGTCTCTGTTTCTGTCTCTATCTCTCTGTCTCTCTCTCTCTTTGACTGTGTCCCTGTCTCTATCTCTGTCTGTGTCTCTGTCTCTATCTCTATAACATGCACAGAACAGCATCAATATTATAACAATATAGCACCTATCACATATATTATTATAATACTGGATGTTGTCCCGTTGCTGTGAAACATGGCTAATTCGTTACACATTGGACAACACTGTGGGACAGCGACATCAGAGTATGTTTAAAGGCTTTGAGAGTATTCCTGCTCTGACTCAAACACCCCAGTTGTGGAAATTATCCCAGGGAAATAATTCAGGAGAAAAAATTGCCTTTTTTGAGTCAATTAAAAATTTCTGCATTAAATACACTAGGATACCTAGCTTGAAATTCATCATCATAATGTTTTGTATCAACATAATCTATTATCTATTACAATGCATGATACATAGATACTTGTAAAGTGATAAATGGGTGAATGTTGGGGAAAATTTATCAATTTGGTGAAAATATCTCTCAGATTAAAGATATTTAGGAGAGATATGCAGTAGTGTAAAGAAGTTTACATTATAAAAAATAAACCAGACATTCTCTGTGATTGCAACTATGTAAATACATAATTCATATGTAAATGTATTGATATGTACTACATATTATAATAAACATTACATTATTTACATTAATATAATATATTAATTATAATTTGCTTATTATATAATTTACATAAACATATATTTTGTTATCTATAAAAAATATATAATATATATGCAAAGACATTTGGGGAATAGTAAGATGTGAAATAATATGCAGTAGATCGATGGAATAAGAAATTTCTTATCTTTAAAAATTCACTAAATGCTATTGACTTTTCACATAGGCACAGAGAATTTAAATAGAGAAAATATAAGACAAGTGCCTGCTATATAAAGACAACGGTCTAATGAAATGAAATTTCTACTGTTGTTACTAAAATTAATGATTTCTGACGGATACAGATCAGTGTTAAACTGTTTCAAACTTTTATTGATAATCTTCCCCCCCTTTCCTTAATAGATGATAAATAAAATAAGTCCCGAGGAGTTAGTAGAGTGGACTAGCCCGGGGCAGCTGGAGGACAGGCCTGTGGACTTGCGCCTGCCCCGCTTTGAAGTGGAGGACAGCTACGACCTGGAGGCGGCGCTGGCCGCCCTGGGCTTGGGGGGCGCCTTCAGCGAGCGGGGGGCTGACTACTCGGGCATGTCCCCGCACTCAGGGCTGCACGCCCAGAAGTTCCTGCACAGGTCCTTTGTGGCGGTGACGGAGGAAGGTACCGAGGCTGCAGCGGCCACCGGGGCGGGTTTCGGGGTCACATCAGTGCCAGGCCATGAAACTTTTCACTGCGACCACCCCTTCCTGTTCTTCATCAGGCACAATGGGTCCGACAGCATCATCTTCTTCGGCAGATTCTTCTCTCCTTAGGCCAGCCGCTGGCTTGGCGGGAGATCAGTGTTGGAGTATCGATAGGACTGTGGGGACAGCCCGTTCTTTACAGCGATTTGCTTTCCTTGCTTGCATTCCAATCTTACCACCAAAGCGGATGAGTTAGTGACTGCGCTGGGTGTGTGTGTTTATAATTTTCCTTAAAAGGGAAAGGTCCTTTTGTCTGTGTCATGTATAAAGTGACTTAAATCAAGGCTTAGTATTAAAATGCGGTTGATTTCTTCTGAAAGTAAATTAATGACGTGGTTTTATGCACCAATGAAAGTAACAGTCTCGTCAGTAAAGACTATGAATTAGTGATTTTTGGGTCCCTCTAGTTCTAATATTTTGAAAGATGATAATGAAAAGTAAAATAAAACAATAATTTACTCAATTCATGTGTTACTTTTTTCTTTCTCTGCAGATAGTGCGGCAAACTGCGCATAGGAAAGAGAATGTAGAAACACATTGGCGAAACAAATTAAAACTCAAAAGCCAGAACAAAGTGAAACAATGTCCTAGGCAGAGAGGATGCCCATATTTCCACCCTGTGCTCTAGCAGAGCAAATCACTCATTGTCAGTTGCACAAACATCTTGATATTGTGAAGTCAATGTGGTCATAAAAAAAGATGCACTCATTTTAATCCTACAACTTGAGTTTTGATAAATGTATACATCTGTGCAAACACCACCACACTCAACATACAGAACATATTCATCGTTCCCCAAGGTCCCCTGTTCTGTTTCCCTGTCAACCACCCCATAAAGCCCCAGCTCATGCACCTGCTGACCTGCCTTCAATCACTGCAGGGTACAGTTGTCATTTCTAGGGTTTCATTCAAATGGATTCGTATCGTCTGTTCTCTTTTGTGTCTAGCTTCTTTTGCTGAGCACTGAGCTCTTCGATGTTGGGGTATCAGTTACTTCCTATTGACAAACAGTATTCTCTTGTATGGATAAACCACATTTTGTTTGTCCATTTACCCATTGGGCATTTATGTTGTTTCCAGTGTTTGGCTCCTGTGCATAATGCTACGATGCACATTTCTGTGCATAAGTCTTTGTGTGGACATGTGTTTTCATTTCTCTTGGGTAGACACCAAGGAGTGAAATTGATGGGTCTTATGGTATATATAGTACACATTTAAATTTATAAGAAGACGCCAAAATATTCTCCAAAGTGGTTGTGCCATTTTCCACTCTTACAAGCGATGTCTGAGCATCCCAGTTGCTCTGCATCATCACCAGTGGCTGGTGTGGCCAGTGTTCTTCATTACACCCACTCCAGTAGGTGTGAAGGTGGCACCTCATTGTGGCTTTAATTTATGCATTTCCCTTATGACGGATGATGTTGAGAACCTTTTTCATGTGCATGTTGGTCATATGCATATCTTCTTTTGTGAAATGTCTATTCAATTTTTTTGCCCTTTTTTTGCCTTCTTTTATTAAATTGTTTTCTTATTATTGACTTGTAATTGTCTTTGATATATTCTGAATAAAAGTGTTATGTCAGCCATATGAATTTAATTTTGGTGTCATTGAGCAATTTAAAATTTTCAGAGTCCAATTCATTAATTTTTTTCTCTTATGATTTCTGTTTTTTTTCTGTCTTATTTAAGAATTTTTTGCGTATCTCAAGTTTGCTAATACATTCTTCTATGTTTTCTCCTGGAACTTTTATGGCATTAGCTTTTACATTTAGACCCATGATTTACTTTCAATTAATTATTGTGAAGTAAAGTTTGGGGCTCATTGTTTCTCATGTGGTCATTCAGTTGTTCCAGCACCATTTGTTGAAAAGACCATCCTTACCTGATGAATTAATCACCCTGAAAACTTTGTGACATATGCATGTGTGGGTGTGTTTCTGATCCTCTGTTCCTCTACTGATCTATATGTCTATTATATGTCAATATCTCCCCATCCCCGAACATAGTCCTTCCTGAGCTTTGATTTGTCTGATAACATAACCACTCAGGCTTTTATATGACTAGTGTTGGCATGGTATGTCTTTTTCTATCCTTTCATTTTAACTTAGACATGTCCTTAAACTTAAAGTGAGTTTTTAAAAAATTAAATTTATTGGGGTCACATTGGTTAATAAGATTATATAGATTTCAAGTGTACAATTTTATGTTATATCATCTGAATATTGCATTAAAAATAGACGTCATAGAGTGGGATGCTGTGGTCATCCCATGGAGATGGAATGGACTCCCCCAACCCCCACACAAAAAATTGGTTGAACATTGATACTGATGATACCACACATGCACCAAGAAGGTATGAAGAGGTTTATTACTTGACCCAAGGGGGCTTTTACTGTGGTTAAGACTTGGGCTTGGGTGAGGGTTCCTGTGCCTGGTCAAAATAGAATTGCTTGGCTTGCACTTCTTGCAGGTGCCAAGGAAGGGAGCTCAGGGGCTTTCTTACTAGCTAGCTTAAAGACACTCTGTGAGCACCCAAGAACCTCTGTGGTGAAGACGGGGTATAAACTCCCTCTGTAGCTAAGGTCTCAGGTGTTCTATACCCTGGTGCTACCCACACTCGGCCTTCAGCACTTGTCTGGGGCTCTGTTTTCTTCCCATGTTCTGCCCCAGGCAAGTCAGTGCTGGCATCCTGTCCTTCCTTGGAGGTGCTTGTCTTTTCTTTCATTTCAGGCTGGGTAGTTGCCTTGCAACCATGGCTTTTTGTGGGCTTCAGAATCTGAGCCTATATTTGTTATGCATTCTGCATCTCCAAGTAAATTTTATCTCATTGCCTCACCCAAAACCTTTCACTGCAAAAGGTGTGGGCAGAATAACTGGTTCTAAAATTAACACCCTTTCCATGCCTTTCTCTGGGGGTCAGCAGAAGGTCCCGGGACCCCTGAGCACTGATCTAACTGCCATATTTTTGCAGATGTGTATTTGGAGGGCGGGGTCTTGGGCTGGAAAGGATGGCCTTCCTGGCACCACCGTTTGTGCAATCTGGGACATGCTCTAATGAGCAAGAGCCCAATGTTGCGATGGGCCTCACCAGTCCTGGGATGCAGAGTTCTAGGATCCTCTGCAGTAGTTGCCCTGGCATTGCCTTCGAGGTCATTAATGTGCAACCTCTGGAATAAACATCATAGCAGGGAGGTGAAATGCAGACAATGAACACTCCGTTTGTCATGTGCAATTTATCTAAAGGTAAACTTCACTTGAGTCTGATTACTATCTAACTCAGAGTGTACTCAAAAGAATGCAAGCTTTGCTTTTTCAAAAACTATTGTTAGACATAAAATATAAGTAAAAGAAGTCCTTCTTAGAAAGGAAACAAGTGCATTTTTAGTTTCAAATGAAACGTGAATCATCTTAGGCGATATTTTGGAGTATGAGTGTTTCTGGTTTCCACCCATTAAGGCACATAATTATCAGAAACAGAGGCAATAATGCAGCCTTAGATGTTAAGATTCTAGATGGCAATGGCCTAGCCCTGGGTTTCTATGCCCTGGGATGGCCCTACCCTCTGAGGGATAACACACAGCCACTTGGGAGGGCAGAACTGTCAGTGACTTCTGGTCTCTGGGTCTATTGTGAAAGTCTTCCTGAATTTCTGAGTTTGCCTCACTTATGGGATCCTTAAGTTTTGTGGATTTCTAGAGTTCTGACTGCCCAATAGCTATTTTCTGACTGATTTCAGGTACTTACATAGATGTGTTGCATCCGTACTGCTATTATTTTCCAGAACTTGAACTCTGCCTCGACCATCAACATTAGGGCATTTGTTCCAAATGCTGACCTGCTTGTGTGCTGATTTTGGCTCCCCTATTCTGGCCTTCAGGATGCTTGGTTTATTTATGTATTTTTTTTGTCACCCTATATCAGAGAACCCGCTGCCTAATCCAGCATGGCACATAGTAGGTGCAGAATAATTGTTTGTTAAATGGCCTGTCCTACACTACTCACAGTGAGGTATATAATAAATACATTATTGGATTTTTATGATGTCCTTTATAATAGGATTATAAATGAGTTCTTATAGAAGAAATAATAGGCCCCTGAGAGACTTAAAGGGAATGACTCAATAATTCATTCATTCGTCACATAGTCACTGACTCCTGTGTGTGCCCCGGGCATGCAGCACCAACAATTCTGACAGAGCCCCGATCTGATGGCGCTGACAAGGTTATACAGTGACGGTTTTTCCCAGAACAGGACAACATCATTTCATAAGGGAACTAGGTATGTATCCTTTCATTCACACAACATTGTGAGGCTTGCTTTCATCTATGACTAAGGAAAAGCAACAAATAATATGAATAGGCCACCATTTTATTGATAATGCATTACATAAAATCAAAAAACGTAGACACTCCAGGGCCCCAAAGGGAAAAATAGAAATGATGTGATTCTCAGTGGACACTGAACCCAATTTAACATTGGATTGAAATGTTACAGCAGATGTAAATAAATTTAAACAAATGTAGGTGTAAGGTTAATAAATTTGAAGAGTAGATAAAATTTTTATAGATCATTTGAATAGTAGATATAATTTTAGCAGCAAATGTGTTATTTCAAACGTAGAAGATAGAGTGCTGAAATATCCTTTTACCTCCCCTTGAACATTTTATCCCAAAGATGGAATAAAGTATGTTTACATGTGTTTGTAGAAAGAGAAAGACAGACAAACATGCTCTCTCAACCGTTGCATTCTTAGAGATTGGAAAGGAAAGCTAAAGAGAACCCGTGTCGTGCAGTCACTGTCCCGGAACAACCCTGCGAAAGTTCCCCTAAAGCAGTGGCGCCCTAATCGCACCTACGGGCAAGAGACCCTGCCGAAGAAGAGAATGCTGTTGGTCTTGTTGTGCCTGATGAGGAACAGGAAAGGGTGATCACAGCGGAACGTTGTATAAACGGGGAGTGAGGTGGTAACAGCTCCTGCGCCGGTCGCGGCTGCGGCCTCCGTGCCCTCTTCCGTCACCTCCACGAAGGACTTGTGCACGACTTTGGACAGCACGAGACCCCCGCTCCTTGTCATGCCTGAGAAGTCAGCGCGCTTCGGGTCGAAGGCGTCCACCATCCCCAGGGCCACCATGGTGGCCTTGAGGCCGTAGCTCTCCTCCACCGTGAAGCGAGGCAGCTGCAAGCGCACATCTCTCCGGCTCGTGTTCCGGGAGCGCGTCCACGCGACCAGTTGCTCAGCGGTGAGCTTATCTTCCAGCTGGGCGACGGGGAAGGGCAGACGCCAGGCCAGCAGACACCGGACACAACCGAACGTTGGGTGGATGGCACGGCAAACGTAAACACGGGAGAGTCAGTTAGTTCTACAGTATACAGTAATCTATAATTATAGATAATATAATATATAGTAATACTGAAATATATTATATATAATAAACAGAATCTTCTGTATTATATACATAAAACAATAGAAACATTAAATAAAATTATTTCATAAAAGATGAGCTATATATCTCCATTTCTTAACTGCCCACCCACTGCCTGTTTCTATTTATTTATTTATTTAAATATATCTTTATTGATTTCAGAGAGAGGAAGGGAGAGGGAGAGAGAGAGACAGAAACATCAATGATGAGAGAGCCATTGATCGGCTGCCCAGCCCGCAACCCGGGCATGTGCCCTGACCAGCAATCGAACCCTGATCGCCTGGATCCTAGGTCGATGCTCAACCGCTGAGCCACGCCCAGCCGGGCTGCATGTTTCAATTTAAAATTGTTCTTTCTAGTTAATGTCCTTTTGTACATAATTTTTTACAATTTATAGCATATAACTTATTTTTATTCTTTTCTGTTGCTTGACCTCCTGGTAAACATTTCCCATGTAGCTATATGTTTCTTTAATCGAGTTTAAATTGTTATATAATACTACCATTAAATTGATGGTCAACATGTATATCTTCCCGTAATGAATATTTTTTAAGCATTTACTGGGTGTCAGCCTCTAAGCTAAACTATTGGCAATACGAAGCTACACTATTGTTCCTTGTTTTGAATTTTCATTATTTTAGCCACTTTGGTCCAAAAGTTTTTGCCTTGTTTAGACTTGCTAGGGTAGGGTAAACCCCAGGACCGGGGCTCCTGATGTCACCCATCAGGAGGGCCGCTAAGCGGGAGCGCCGAGGTGGCAGTGGCTGTTCACACACCTCGCCAGGCTCCTGTCCCGAAGCGCTTGCCCATTGCCAGGGTCGCCACATATATATTTTGAGTGGCGAGCTCACTGCAACTCCAGCAGTGTCATTGGCTTACAGGAATTGCCGATGGCCATACTTGCAACTTCTCAATATGTGAGCTATTGTGATTGATGTTTTTACACATTATCTTTACTTATCACAACGCTAAGAGGAAAATTCCTCTTTCTTTTCTCACAGGAATGAAACTCCAAACGCCTTTGATCTCCTAGGGACAGGAGCTTCTAAACTGAAAGGTGAACATCAAGATGAATGGATTTGTCTACTGTCCACAAACTCACTGGATTCAGTGTGAAATCGTACCCATCAGTTCTTTAATTTGCTTGCTTTTGTTTATGGGCAAACTTGCATATGTTTTCCATGCGTCACCTACATCAAAGTCTTAGTTTTTTTTGTCTTCAAATGAATAAACTGGCATATACCCATGGTTCTTATGGTTGTGAAATATTCTATGTGCGTGCCATGGTATATATTTTTTTCTGAACTGACATTCATGGTTTTATCAGAATATTAATGGAACCCCTGATCTTAAAATTTTCTATATATTCTTCCATGTGACACACACCGTGATACTTAAGATATTTATTTATTTTTCGGAACATGACGGAATGCCAGGTTCTCCTTAACACCTCTCCTTCGGGCTGTATGCGGAGAAGAGACAATGTAATCTATCCTCGCGCCCTGTCAGACCTCACCCACAGGCCGTGAGCGCCGTGTCCGTGAACGGCCCACACAGCCTTGCACTACGAGGACACTGGGCAATAGGAGGGAGAATTGGGGGTACAGGGTTTTACCTGCTGAAGACCATTGATTTCATTTGGCAGCAGCACCAGCATGCTCAGTTCTTCGCCTTTGTATGGTATTTCCAGGATGCTGGCCTGCACGTCCTCCAGGGAAGTAAAATTAAACTTGTCGCTTTGTTGCATCATCTGCACAGATTTGCTTGTATCCTGCAGTAAGTTAGTGTGGCAAACAAAAGCCAAGGGAGGCATAAGTTAAAAAAAACCAAAACAAAACAAAGACCAGAGGCATAAGTTAAAAAAAAAAGAGAGATAATATTATTGAGATACCAAACACATTCTCCTTCTAAGAGGTAACCTGGAACATCTGTGAATTAGAGAGAAGAGTTTCTTTACGTGTTCCCAGCTAAATAGAGTAAAATAATAATAATAATGATAAAAAAACAAGAAAGTGCAGCTCTGAGAAATTCTTTTCTCTACCTGCAGTTGTACATTAATCAGATCTGTGCTGAAATGGAACATTCCACGTGTAGGTACGTTGCATTATATAAATAAATAATAGACAGTACCTTGTTCAGCCAAAATTTCCCAGGCTCAGTTACTTCTGGATCAAATCTCTTATTCCACTGCCCTTTGAAATAGATGGCGTTCACCAAAACCAGAACAGTGGTGTGGTCAAGAGAACCTTCGGGAAAGAGATTCTTGATTTTTTCTGCCAAAGGAAGAAAAACAAAGGTCTGTCATGAAAGGGAGAAGTGGTTTGTCTGGAAGATGCTTTGGACACTAACGTGATCATTAACTATTCGCACAAGTCACCACATTAGGGATTCCATGACCAAACAGTTCACAAGGTGCATGGCCTGATGGAGTTGCCCCCATGGAGAAGACACCCCCTGTTATGATTAGGAAGGTGCTCAAGTTCTCTGAGGGCGACTTCAGTCATCTCACACTGAATACTGGTGAACTGATTTCACTACTCTTTCAACAAATGTATGTCCTTCCTCCATGCCTCCCTCCCTCCTGGCCTTTCCTTTTCCTTCCCTCCCTCTGTTTTCCCCCCCATCTTCCTAGTCTATTCTTCCTTCCTTCCTTCCTTCCTTCCTTCCTTCCTTCCTTCCTTCCTTCCTTCCTTCCTTCCTTCCTTCCTTCCTTGTTTTTCAAGTTTAGGCTCATGACTCAGAGGAAATAGGGTCTGAATGCTTTTCAGGGACAACGTCACGAGCTCTGCAACCTGAGGCACATGGCCCTTGTGGTCAGCCACCGTTCCCTGGGGTGCACTCCTCTTCGAAATGCTGTCAGTTTAGCCTAAGCTGCGGGAGGGAGGCTACGGTTCACAGGATGGAGACTTTGTCAAGCGCTCTGTTGCATTTAGGGAAGAAGCTGTGGGGATGGCCAAGTGGGCCAGGCAGGTGGTAGGAGGGGGGGATTTATAGGAGAGTTGTTTGTTTCCCAGTTAAAGAAGGATACAGGATCATAATCCAGAAGTTAAGCCTCTGATTTAAAGTAAAATATGTGAACGCAAGATGGGATCTGAGCAGAGACTTGCGATCCACAAAGATGCCATCAGTCTCCAGCTGTGTTTCCATGTAGCTGGTCCTGCGGTCCCTCTTGGGCCCCCCTTGTTCCTGTCCACATTTACTTGGACCATGCCACCATCTGCAGTGCCCTCCCCCAGCCTCCATGCAGATTCATCTCACCCCCTATCCTGGTACCTCATGCACTGTCAGGCACAGGGTTCACGCACGGTGGGGATTCAGGGTGATTTTCATGGGTGATCCTCTCATACTGTACCATTCGTTTGTCTTTCCACCCAGGAATTAATCATCTTCCGGCTTTCTTCTGCAGCATTTACAAAATCAGCAGATTCCACGCTGGCTAGGTAGAATTCCTTAACATTATCCAAGTATTCCTTTGATGTGAGGAGGAAGAAAGGAGCAGAGAGTAATTTATCAGCAACTATGTATTCCCAAATTAAGTTACGTTTAATCATGACCAAATATAGTACAAAAGATCACCCCTCAACCCACACTTTACTGGTGGGTTGTCAGGCTTGGGGACACTCCAGTGGTCAGAGCTGTGGGGAGGGGTCCTGACTGACACACCTGAGAAAATGGTCCCCGGGTGGGTCAGCCAAGTTCTTGTGACTCACTTTCTCCAATTTGGTCACTGGGGACAGAGGGCCCAGGATGCAGGTGAAGGATGTGGCAGACCCAGGAAACTCACCTGAAGAAACTGAATCTTCTTTTCTCCGTAGAGCCTGTTGGCAAGGCTCAGCTTATAAGCGTCAGTGGGTTTATTTAGCTCAGTCAGAAGCTTTTGAAATTGCTGGTGTATGCTTCCCGGCTCTTCAACCTTCAAACATCAAAAGTGAGCTTGCTGAATTCTCTGTCAATGTAAGTACTAAGCCATGTACTTAAGTCTGTTAGATCCATACCTAACCTTTGGCAGCCCCATGGATGACTTTTGTTGTTATTTTCTGATATTTGGTGTATTTTACCTCAAATATCCTTCATAATTTTTCCATTGAATCATCCAAAAATTATTTCTTTCTGCTCTAACATACTCGTCTTTCCCCCTGTGAACCACAGAGGCAACACCGTTCCTCTATTGGGTTGTCTTTTGATTGGCTTAGCGATTAGGCTCAGCTTTCCAGCTAAACCTCAGTTCCTTAAGGACTAGATCATATGTCATTTCTAACAGCCACCAGTGGTGTGAGAATGTTGAACTTGTATATTTTAATATGCTGTGACATGAAGCCCTATTATACGCCTCAGCAGTATCATCTCCTAAGACCCATTGACTATGATCTATGCTTTATTCATAACGGTCGTACTCGAAGGCACATTACTAAGGGCTTTCCATCTGTATCTAAGTCTTCAGTCTAATTCAGATGAAAACAAGAAGCTCAGAGAATTAAATAACTCCTCCAAGGAGACACATGTCACAGAACCAATTTTTGAAGCTAGGCCTGTCTGACTCAGAACCTTCCGCTTGCTAGCTAAGAGTTTTGGACTATGAAGGCTACAAGCCACGTATCTCATACACTCATTTCCCCAAATATACTGGGATGCATGCTTATTTTTAAATCCCATTTATGAGTTAATTAAAATTATATGATTTTTAGCAGTGCTATGGTGGTTACTAGAATTATTGTTATTCTACAATAGTAATAACACATTATTTTTTTATCAAGGTTTCCAGCAATCCTGGCACTGTTGCAATGTTTTGAATGTATTTTCATGAATAGGGGCAGATCTTTCATTGCCCTTAGTTTATTGGAATAAGGTCACTATGGCTCAAAGCATCTGTGTCTTGCCCACGGTCACCATGTGTTAACAGCAGAGCAGAAATTTGAAGCTAGTGCCCACGCTCTTAACCACAATGCTGACCTCCTCTCAGGAAAACAAAAATATGAAATAAATAAGTATGTAATATGAAATAAAAAACAGTTCTGTTTGTCCAATCTATTTTGCCCAAAGGTATCCACCCCCTAAGAAATGGACTTTTCAGTTTATATGAAGTTGCCAGTTTAATTTTGACCCTCTTGAATATTCAGTGCTCCCTGTAGACCCAAGTGCTGTGTGACTCACGTGAGCTTTTGTGGCTCCTCCCTGTGTGCTCCCTGTGACTTCATTAAAGTGAAGAACCTGGAGGAGACAGGAAGTGGAATAAGAAAACTTTACTCAAAAGATCTGTCTGCAGCAGAGGAAATTAAGAGGCAAAAACAAAGAAAGAATAGAAGAAAAAACGTAAACGTAAACCTCAAACAACTAAACAAAACCCCCAAGCCAAACCAACACAAAGAAACCAGAATAAAGAAAACTTTAGAGTAAGAGTTTGCTCCTTGAACAGCCAAGCTGGGTGATGACCAGCCACTTCATAGAACCCAATTCACACTCATCCATTGCTGAGGACACGTGATGATGTTTCCCATGGATTTAAGTCAGTGTGTCCCTTCTACCAATAATTCTCCATTTAAGCCTCACCTCTGGTTGGTGGGCAATGGTAGGGGTTCATTCCAGCTCCCAGAGGAAGTCTAGGCACAAGGAAGCAGTTGGGCCAGTCATGGGAATACTGGCTCCTCCTGGGCTTCCCATGCAGGCAGCCGGATCTGTGACCACACACATAAGCCAACAGAGGGACCAGCCCAAACTGGTCAACGTAAAAAAAAAAAAGCTGACACTTACCTTCTGAATTTCTGATGCAGTGTGGTTTTGGGACCCTAAGTAAGTCATGGCTAAGGCTGATGTGATGCTGAGTGGGGAAAAGAAGATATTTTCCTTCTCTGATTTTCTGAACTCCTGGAACAGATCGTATGCGAAGCGTATATTCGCGTCACTGAGTGAATTCATGGTGTCGTTGGTGTGATCTGGAACTCCCGGAAAAGCAGCAGATTCATTAAATGATTTTACCAAACAGAAGGTTACTGTGTACTGACTTTTTTAAAAAAGAAACAACTTATATCTCGGTTTTAGGATTCTGGCAACTCAAGTGTTTCTTCTTTTTACTTTTCAAACCTTCTATAAAATACGTATATTAATTTTGGAAGACTAGCACAATTACTATTTTAAGAGTTTTGTGAGAAAGAGAACATCTTTATCTGTCCTTTGTAACTGGCTGCACTAGATCTGTGAAGGAAAGGCTTTATAACAGATGCCAAGGCCATGGTCGATGTGGCTAACATCCAGCCAGCTCCTCCGAGGCACCTCTCTGCCTTTTCTTGCAAGGCTATGTGGTTGCATCTCTCCACAAGTGCTCCTAAGAGCGTGTTTGTTTACTGGGAAATAAATTTGAGAAAGGACAAATGAAGATGAAGAAGGTATTTGAATTTTGCCCTGGCAGAATAAATAAAATTCCCTCTTACAGAAAGAAATGCATACATGATAGAAGACACATGATTGCGCATATTTCCCAAAACAATTCACGTTGTTCAGCGGGAGCAGCTGAAGCACTTACCTATGTTCCTGGAGGAAGCAGGTGGGCAGGGAGCCTGTGAGCCTATGTGCGGTGAATGGTGAGATCCTGAATATAAACCTCTCCTGCCCCGCCTTTCTATCGTTGCTATTTCAAGTAAAGCAACATTTGATTTCTCAACCAGACCAACCCTTACCTGAATAAGCATAAAATTCTTATGAGTAAAACATGCTTATTGCCCTACTACTCTACTTTCTTATTGAGGCCATCACTGAGTCATAGAACATCCTTGCAGGTGCCTTTCTAATAGCAATATGAGAATAAAGTTAAAATCCCAGCTTCCTCACATTCCCCCAGCTACACCCACTCAGAACTAACACTTCAAAAATCCCTTTCTCCTCTTGGTGGTGAATTGTCTTTCAGGACCCCTTAAAACACCAAGCAACCAAAAACTTACGTTTGCAAATTGAAGTTGTGAAAGGGCTTGTGCAACTTACCAAGTCCCTTAGTGGTTATAGTGTGTAGCCAGGAACACAGCTTGAATTTCCACCAGGCATTGAGCAATATGTGGAGGACAGGAATCATCAGCAATCCATATAAAGGGCCATTTAATAACCTATCGTGGCGGCATTCTATTTCTGATATAACTATGAAGCTAAAATAGGTTGTTTGAGCAGCCAGGGCCATGACACTTTTCTGTCACCCTGCCCTTTCGTATGCCAGCTTCAGATTCATGGGCTGGACAAAGTAGTCAAGGACCTGTAAGAAAAACTGAGAAAAAGGAGTTCATTGAATGCCATGGTTAATTCTGTTATCAATGGAGCCTTTTTCGCTTTGTGTGCATGGTGTTCCCAGAGGCAGAATAATATTAAAAATTGTTGATGTTTATTAGCTGGGATATGTATTCATCCACTTATGACTTTAATAACCTACTGGGGCAGGTTTTTTTGTTATACCCATTTCTCAGACCATAGAACTGAGGCACTGAGTGGTTGAATGGAAGCCCAGTTTTTACAGGTGGGGTGACCTGCATAGGTGATACATCCAGGCAGATAACCTGGCTCAGGGACTGCACATGTATCCTCTGCCCACACTATGTTAGGCAGACTCTGGGCTTAAAACGAGGCATTTCCTTGTGTTTCAATGAAGAGAACTCTTTTCTTCCACACTCATGAAAGAGAAAATGTCTTCACACGGAATCCAAAGGAACAGGCATGAGTCAAAGACTTAGCCCCCAAACTCACCTCTGAGCCTCACAGTCACCAAGAGAGGAGGCCTGGCTTTCAGTTACCCTTTTAAGGCTCCATCCAGAGGCAACTATGAGCAATGTATGGGGACTGGAATGGGATGACCTCTTCTGAGCTCAGAGAGGGAATCAATCATGCCTAACCCTCCCATCCCTCAAACAGCTCTGTCCAGCTGGGGTTTAATATAAATGAATGACCTTGAGAGGGAAGGAAGCTGACAAAGAGAGTGCTTTTCCACAGAGCACACTGTACCTGAGGCATGGCTGTGGCCAGGGAGAGGGCTGGCATTTCAAGCATCTAGCCCATATCCCACAGGGGTAGGGATGTTTGTCCTGTGGGCCGACTTTTTAATTGCGATATAATTCATGTACGATAAGGTTCGCTTTTAAAAATATACAAGTCACTGTTTTTTCGTATATTCACAAGGTTGTGCAACCATCACTATAATCTAATTCCAGAATGATTTTATCATTCTCCAAAGAAATCTCCTGCACAGTTCTCTCTTCCTCCCAAATCTATAGATTAGTCTATTCTGGACATTTTCCATAAATGGAATTACATAATATGTGGCCTTTTGTATCAGGTTGCTGTCACTTAGCATAATATTTTCAAGGTTCTTCCATGTTGTAGCATGTATTAGTGCTTCTTTTCTTTTTATGGCTAAGTAATATTCCTTTGTGTGATATAACACTTTTTTTTTTATTCATTTGTGAATCAATGGACATTTTTTGTGTGTCCACATTTTGGTCATTGTGAATAATGCTGATATGTAGTCTTGTGTACAAATTTATTTGTTTACTCTATTTTTTAAAAACTGAGATACAATTGACATATAACATTGCATTAGTTTTAAGTATACAACATAAAGATTTGATATATGTAGATATTGCAAAATGATTACTGTCACTGGAAAGGGCCCAGGCCCAGGGCAGGGATGGCTGGTAGAGTGTGGGTCCTTCATGCAGGAAAGATTTCACAATGCAAGTCCAGGTGATTTTGAGAGTACGTTTTTTAGAGCTGGGGACAGTGAAACAAGGAAGGGCTTAGCATAGAGGAAGTGACTGGAAAGAGCCTAGGTGGGGCTGCTTTGACTCTCTAGAAATGTTATAGGAAAGAAGTGAGCCTAGGTGGGGCTGTTTGGCTCACTGGGAAGTCAGAGAAAAGGGGGCCTTGGGGACAGGTTCAGGGGAATAGCCTGGGATGAGCTGACACTGCCCAATGCTCCCCTAGTCTCCTGGGGTCCCTTAGAGTTCAGGAGAAAGAAAATTCACTCGAAAAGGAGATTGAAGTGGGCCTGCCCCAGGAAGGGCCAGGCACTGACTTCTTTGTATTGAGTGGTTTTATCTGCTTTCCAAAAGGGGAGATTTTAGGGGAGCTTTCAGGGGAGATCTCAGTAGAATATTCATCAGCTTTTTCAGGTATGCCCTTTTATGGTTGGCCATGGTATCTGCTAAATGGCCAGCACCAGGGGGCGATAATTAATCATCACAGCTGGTCCTGGCATTGCCTGACTGGTTTGCGGCTTTTCTGGGCCTGGAGCTGAAATACAACTGAGGCCTAGATGTTATTTCTAGGGAGGAAAGGTCAGGGGAGGGTCAGAACCTCATGGCCAGCGATATGAAAGGTCAGGGAATCTAAAGTGCATGACGAGTGATATGCCAGGGGAGGAAAGGCCATGCTGGGGGCGAGGTTTTACACCAGTTTTGCCCCTTGCTAGGCACCCCGAGCTTTCCGCCCTGGGGACTTTCTGTATCTGGCTGTAAATTGCTCGGCCAGTTTGTTCAGCTATCTAGCTTAGTTTCCCCATTCCACTTGCCAAGGAATTTTCCTAGCTTCTTACTATCCTGCCTCAATTACCACAATAAATTTAGTTAACATTCATCACCACACGGAGTTACAATGTTTTTCTTGTGATGAGAACTTTTAAGATGTACTCTCTTAGCAACTTGCAAATATACCATAGAGTATTATTAACTATATTCATCATGTTGTACATGAAGGCCAGATCTTCTTTTTCTTTTTGTTGTTGTTGGTTTTTTGTTTTTGTTTTTTGAGACAGAACAACTGTTTAATGGAATGTCAAGAGTTGGAAGGGAGAAAAGAGTTGGGGATAGTTCTAAGGTTAAACTACTGAGTTATACAATGTCAAACACATTCTTTTACTGTGGGACCTCTCAGAGCCCTCTGTGCTGATGTTCATTAAACCTTCCAAAAAATCAGATAAAGTATGCAGAATTTTCCAGATATTTCACACTTAAAAAAAAAATTTAGTTCCTTATTAGGCTAGCAGTCCCTGAAACACATTCAGGAAACGCTAATACCGACAAGGTCTTATTTTTCTTATAACTGGAAGTTGATATACTTTTGCCCACCTCCACTCATTTTACCCCCCCTATGCCCCACCTCTGGCAACTACCAATTTGTTCTATGTATCTCTGAGTTCATTTTTAAATTTTTTTATCTATCTAAGAAATTATTATTATCATTAGATGCTATCTGTGTGATCATATTGCAAGACTGTCTTACATTCCCACCAGAATATGATGGGAATACGCACAAGAGTTCTGATTTCTCTACATCCCTCCAACATTTGTTACTGCCCTGGGTTCTTTTAACATCAGCCACGAGCAGGGTCTCTAGTCCCAGCGTGTCAAGAATCTTACCATTTGCGTCAATGTGGATGGACCCAGAGGGTATCATGTTAAGCAAAAAAAGTCAGTCAGAGAAAGACAAACACCATATGATTTCACTTATATGTGGAATCTAAAGAACAATATAAATGAACAAACAAAACAGAAACAGACTCAGATCCAGAGAATGCACTGATGGTTGCCAGAGGGGGGTGGGTGGCTGGAGGACTGGGTGAAGGAGGTGAAGGGATTGAGGAATACAGATTGGTAGTTATAGAATAGTCACGGGAATGTTAAGTACAGTATAGGAAATACAGTCAATAATATTGTAATAACTATGCACAGTGCCAGGTGGTACTAAAAATATCAGGGGGGAACACTTTGTAAAGTATATGGTTGTCTAACCCCTATGCTGCACGCCTGAAGCTAACACAAAATAATATTGAATGTAAACTAATTGAAAAAAATGTTTTAAGTAAGAAAATGTAAAAAAAATAAAAAGAACTCATAAGAAGATTCACCTCCAACAGGATTCCAGGAGCAGAGAGGATGGGTTCAGGGGCAGAAAGGGATCTTTGTAAAACGGAAAGATTTTCCCTGCTTGATCTCCCCACCCCCAGGCGCCCTCTATCCTTATATGTATAGGATCCCAGAATGGCACTGTTGTGGAAATGATCCCTGAGTTGAAACTGGGAGGGGTGAGAGGGGGGTTGTAGACAGTGAAGTTTTGATTAACTAAGGCATACGTTGGATGATGACAGAAGAACATGACAAGAAATAAGACCCAGGATGGAAAAAATTACAAACATGAGGAATAAGTTCCCAGGCAAGGTGGTATCACAGGCATTGTCACCAGATAGGGCAGAAGTTCCTGGAGCAGGGGAAGGGTGGATTTATTTGGGCTCAAAAAGAAAGCAACCTGACTCTCCTAGGACGGAAGCAAGTAGCTCAGCCTGGAGGTAGAAGAAGAAATAAGACGAGGTAGATAGATTGGCCTTCAAGGGAACTTCTAGCTCAGGCTGAATTCTTCTGAGGCTAAGCTACCGAGATCCCTCAGGCAGAGGCTGGGTTTGAGGAGAAGACACTAATTGATAAGGACCAGCAGTTTGCATAAACATAGAGTTTGGATTGCAGACACTTCGTTTTTTTTTTCTTCTTGTTTTCAAAACATACTCTTGGCATATAATAGACAGGATTGTGACATCCTGATCATAGTGTCACCAAAGAGTCAGCAATTCTCAGACGTTTTTGCATATTAATACTTGCCAGCTTCTGGCTTTGAGTATGTTCCAAATATTCACCGGCATCATTGATTCCAGGAATTTGGAACCCAATGAAACCCAAGAGGAAATTAAGTTTCAGGAATCATCCTGCTATTTCTAATATCTTTATAGGTTGGTTAAGAAATATTTCCTAGTTTTTCCTGAACCTCACTTCCCTGTGAAGGGCATGAAGATTTGAAAGCATCGTTAAGCTGTAAATTATAGGGGACAATATCTTTCCTTTCCTTTTCCTTTTCCTTTTCCTTTTCCTTTTCCTTTTCCTTTTCCTTTTCCTTTTCCTTTTCCTTTTCCTTTTCCTTTCCTTTCCTTTCCTTTCCTTTCCTTTCCTTTCCTTTCCTTTCCTTTCCTTTCCTTTCCTTTCCTTTCCTTTTTTCTTTTCTTTTTTTACCAAGAATGTAGTCGTACCTGTCTACAGGACAACCTGTTAGTGAAGAAGATTCTTCAAGCATCAAATAATAGAATGTGTGTCTAGCACAGTGCCAGAGAAGGGACTTACTGACAACGGAGGTTTGCAAGGTTGCTTTGCTTTTGGGGAGAGATGATTTGCTAAGCCTGATCCCCTGAGCCAAACTTCTGAGCCCATTTGATCACCAGACACTTCCCATCTTATTACCTCTGAAACCAGCCTCTGTCTTCCTGGAAAGAATCCTGCCCTTAATTTGCATCTCCCGACTTGTCAAAGAAGTTGTCACTTCCTTGAGTCTTCTGGTGGCCCAAGCGTAATAATATCCACTCCCACACATACCAGTAATGATCTGTTATTGCATGAGAAAGTCCAATTTTTGAAATTACCCCAGTGATCTCTTCTCTACACTATGAGGATCACTTGAGAAAACATGGTAATTAATTGTACTGTACGTAAAAGAATTGTTCTGAAATTCAGGGCATTAAATGGAATACTCGGCCAATATTCATTTTGATTTACTATATCATTCTTATGATGCTTATCTTTACTTTTTTTAAAGTATTTTTTAAATTGCTGAAATACTAGATCCCTGCCATAGAAATGAAGACGATTCAGAAATGCAGACAGGGAAGTCTACAAGCAGAACTCTCAAGCGGGACTGCTGTCATAAGGTACCCAGGCCGGGGCTTACAACGACTGACATTTATTCTCTCACTTCTGGAAGCTAGACATCTAAATTCAAGGTGTTCTCAGGCCCACTCCCCCTCGGAAGGCTCTAGGAGAGAATCTTTCCTTGCATCTTGAAGCTTCTGGGGGTTCCTAGTGTTCCTCAACTTATGCATTCAGCCTCGGTCTCTGTCTTCACACGACATTTCTGTGTGTCTCTTCTCTTCTTATAAGGGCAACAGTCACTGGATTAGGACCCACCCTGAATCAAGTGTGACTTTATCTTAACTAATTATGTCTATTTCCAAATAAGGTCACACTTTGAGATTCTGAAATTTTGAGGGCTACCATTCAACCCATTATAACCAGCAATCTCATTAGTCAAACTAATCAAACTAATCACTTGGAACAGTTTGAGGAGAAACCACCCAGCTTTTTTTTTTTTTTAATTAAATAAGACATATATTTATATCCATGTGATCATGAATAAGCCGGAATAGCCCAGACACGGGGAAATCCATGGACACCAGAGTGTACTTCTTCATGCTGACCTATTGAGAGCAATGGGGCCAAGCTGGTTGGCATTAGGACTGCCAATCATCCTGGGGCAGCAAATGGGCAGACCATGGCCCTTGCAGTAGGCGGGACATTCAGCAGCCTTGAAGGGCCAGCCAGAATGGGATAGGGTGCCCGAGGTCATGTCTTCTGGGGTGTTTACCCCCTCTAGACCTCATGAAATGAGCTCAGGGTGAACTGCACTCTAGTTTCTCCATTGCTTTTGTTTTTATTTTGGGGGAGAGGGGCGTGTCACTTCTGGTGGCAGCAATTGAGAGACCATAGAGGTAAAGTCCTAGTTTCAAGAGCAAGGATTAAAAGGACAACACAAGAAACTGTCATGTCACTTGAGAAGCCCTTCCCAAGGCCTGAAAGGGGGGATCGTTCCAAAGGCAAGACGTGCTAATGATGGGCCACTTCTGACCCAGGCCCCTCCGTCAGGCGGTGTGTGTGTGATTAGGGAGAGAGGGAAAGGGAAATGGGGGGGGGGGAGACAATAAGAAGGGGGGGAAGAAAGGCAGAGAGGGAAGTAAGGAGGAAAGGAGAGAGAGAAACAGAGAGAGAGACTGTGAGACAGCGTAGAAGGGAGGAAGACAGAGAGACAGGGGCAGGGAAAGAGACAATGACACCACTGAAGAGGACAGTGGGTCATGGGGCCACGGCAGCTGACTGTGTGTGGGAGCAGAGGCTTGTCCTCACCCAAACATCGTCTAAAAAGGGGTCTTCAAATTAGACTAATCCGAAAGGTGTCCACAGAGACTCTTCTGTTGTATGAAAATTTCTAAGTCTCAAAGGCATGTGTTCTCTTCTCCAAAATTTATCTGCCGGAAATGTCCCATGTTCACAGCAGTAGGTTTCCCAATGGTCCCTCATTTCACAAAAGAAAAGCAAACTTGTCACCTACCTCAAATCTCACTCCATCCAGTGAGATGCCCGGGAGTAACACAGGCAAACTCTCAGTCACCGATTCATCAAGACCCTCTGGCCCGCAGGGCTTCCTGCTTTCCCTGTGCTGCAGCGAGCCCTGGAAACTGAGGAAGGGACTGTCAGAGGAAAGTATTTTAGCTCAGACTGGGTTGTTCTGAACAAGAATATATAAACATTAAGGCCGTGGTGGTTGGAGTCAAGACACATTTTCAATAACAATACAAGCTCTTTGAAGCTTACACAACTGTCAAGATCATGTTCTTCTGGAGACCAGAGCAGAAAAACATCTACAGGAGCTACTGAACGCTACATGTGATTTTTCTACCCATGAATTTACATGTGAGAAATTTTTTTTCTGCTCTTCCTGATAGTTATTGCAGGCATAGGAAAATCCCAAACTAGCTGGAATGTTTTACTACACTATATATTTTCAAGATACATTGGATAAAACCTATGAAATTTCTTTCCGATTTGCCGTGTATTCAATTAATACATAAGGTCGATTTCATCATGTCTCATCATGGATATTTCCTCCTATAAAGTTACTCTTTATTTTATTTCATCTCTTAAAATGATTACTAGTTCAGTCTTCTATCAACAAAGTCCAAGATTCTATGTTAGATGAAGACCTATGAATTTTTAGCAGCATACATTTTTATCTTAAATTAAAAAGCACAGATAATTTTTTAAAATGATTTGTCTTGTTGAGTGATGTTGCTTCAATAAAAACCATTAGCTTTTGTGTTTAATAATTGTCAACATTGTAATGTATTTATTATATTTTCCAATTTTATACTAACAATAAGTGTAGTAATAACTCAATCTAAAAGAGACCTTTTAAACATTTAAAGCAATATGGTCATGAAGAATACAAACATTTCTTATTTTATTTTATTGCTTAACTATTTCATTTTTTATTGTTCAAAATATTACAGATTTCCATTTTAAATATTTCATATTTTAAATTTATATTCATATTTTCATTGGCAAGAAGGATGATAAAGTTATCAGTAAGAGACTTTAAAACATAAAAATATTTAACTAGAATAAAATTCCTTGGAGAAAGTGGGTCGGAAATGTAATTTCCATGTAAAAAGGAATGATGTAAAATATTCTAAAGTAAAAGGGGTTGTTCATGCATTTTGAAAATGGATGACATCACTTCACAATATATGTAAAGCGATCCATCATGCTGCACGCCTTAAATGTGTACAGTGATATATGTCAGTTACTTCTCAATAAAACTGGAAAAAGATTTTAAAAAGCAATGACAGTGGGTATCATATCGTTAGACTCCATTGGATGCATTTAAAAGAGTGATGTAAGAGTTTTATTTTAAAAGAGCAATGTTCATAATAGGACATAAATTGTATCCTTCATAACTACGTATGTTATGGACAAAAATTTTAGATGTCAACCAAAAAATGTGGGAGGATTTAATAAGAAGTTATGAGTTGTTCTTGAGCAAAGGGTTTGGCGATCACTGTTGCAGGGTCCAGACCCAGGCCACAGGGTTTGGTGATCACTGTTGCAGGGTCCAGACCCAGACCACAGGGTTTGGAGATCACTGTTGCAGGGTCCAGACCCAGACCACGGGGTTTGGAGATCACTGTTGCAGGGTCCAGGCCCAGGCCGCAGGGTTTGGCGATCACCGTTGCAGGGTCCAGACCCAGGCCACAATGGTGCTTTGCGCTACCAAGTTCACACATTCCAGGCTACATCACTGGTGACACCGTGTGGCAATGGCTGCAACAGCAACTCAATAGTACACTCCTCCTGAGGACAACATGGATTTCTGGCTTTTCCTCTCTAAAATAAGGGCAAGGTTGACCATCCCTTGTCATACACTAACTAGGTAAACACCCCGGGTTCTGAAGGCTATTAAGAGAGGGAGGATCCAGGCAGAGAGAATGACATCAGTGTAGACAGGACGTGGCTGGATTACATTTCAGCAGATCATGAAGAGGAATGTGGTCTTTCTACCAACAAACAAAAACCCTGGTCCAAACAGCTCCACTGGTGAATTATATCAGATATTTAAAAGCTTGACACCAATCCTTCTGAAACTTTTCCAAAACATTGAAGAGGGTACAGCGTTTCCGAATTCATTCTATGAGGGCAGCATTACCCTGTTATCAAAGCCAGAGAGACACGAAAAAGGAAACTACAGACCAACACCCCTTATAAACACCGATACAAAAGTCCTCATAAAATATTAGCAAACTGAATTTAGCAGCACACTAAGAGGATTGTACATCCTGACCAATTAAGATTTATTTCTGGCCCGGCTAGGAGTGGCTCAGCAGTTGAGTGTCAACCTAGGATCCAGGTGATGGGGGTTCGATTCCCGGTCAGGGCACATGCCCAGGTCAAGGGCTCGATCCCCAGGCGGGGGGCGTGCAGGAGGCAGCTGATCAATGACTCTCTCATCATTGATGTTTCTATCGCCCTCTCCTTTCCTCTCTCTGAGATCAATAAAGATATATTAAAAAAAAAAAAAAAAGATTTCTTTCTGGAATGCAAGGATAGATCAACATATGAACTCAATCAATGTACTAAGAAATTAAGGAATTAAGAGTAATTTATCAAGAACTATGCATTATCAAATTAAATTATTTTCAACCATGACCAAAATTAGTACAGGATTCCAGATCCTAAAGAAATCTACTTTTCCTTGCCCATGTGTGTCTTTGCACAGGGGCCAAGGTTGTGGCTGGCCTGACCTTTGTAGTTCCTATTATGATTGAATGGTGCACTTCAGAAAAAACTATCAGGGAACTTTAAGAAACAAGATTTTTTACTCAAAATTCCTAGAGTTTACACAGCATGCCCGAGGGGTAAACAACAAGGTTTCAGGTAGAGAGGGTGTGTGTGAGGACCTCAGGTTAGGGCTTGGATGCCAGTTGCAAGTCCAGGTTGTTACCTGTGCTTCTCCATGGTTTCAGATGAAAAATTTGCTGTCTTCGAAATGAGTGTTTTTCATGCTCACTCTGTGCCAGTTTTGTCCTGGGTTCTATAAAAGATAAAAAGGAAAATGCAAAAGATTCTACCTTCACTGTGCTCAGCCACTCATTGGCAACATCTGCCAATAAACACATTAAACAGTGCAAATGAGTAACTTGAGAGGCCAAGACATAGAATGTGACGAAACTCAATGGGCAGGCGGGCTGCATGAAGTCTCTGCGGAGGGCCTAGGAAACCTGGGACCATTGTTTCAACACAAAGCATCTCAAAGCCTACGCTCTCTTTGCACTGTCTGCACCCCAGGGGCAAGCTCCAGTGATTTCACAAGCTCTTGTTCTTTAAAAAGTTGAGCAAACACAAACTAAAGGGGCCGCTATCTTGCCTTTATTCATTGTGTGGTGCAGTTGGAAGACTCAAAGCGGTTTGCCTCTTCCTGGTGGAGAAACTGGTTAGGCAACAGGCCAGTGTCCTGACATTCGTACCCGGGATGGCTACTGAATCTCAAGATTCAATGCTTTCTGGGCTCTCTCCCCTGGCTCCGAGCACAGCGGGATCTCACTGCCCTGAGGCCTTGCGCTGGGACTAAAACCTCGGATAACCAAACAGCCCAAGGCTCCAGGATCCTAGACTTAGATCTAAAAAGGGCCCTTGAAGCCAAATCGGCAGCAAGCATAAATTAAATTATAAAATATACTTAAAGGGTGAAAAATATGCAAGCAAATTAAACATTTAGCCAAAGAAACGGCAGCAGGAGTTCTCTGGTGGGGCGGCTGAGCTGTGGCACCGCGTGGGGCCAGCTTCAGGCCTCAAGGAAGGGGTGAGATACCTGGACGGGATGGGGAATCAACTCCAGAAAATCATTTGCTTCAATGGCCTGATTTGCAACTGCAAAAAAGGCGGCCCAGAGGGTTTTCTCAAGATTGCCAAGGAAAGAAGGTTAGTAATTTGACCACTGTCAGAGGGGCCTAAGGAACATGGTTTCTACCCCCAGAGCCCTCCTGGAGCTCTTGGGGTCGTCATAGCTTTCCTCTTTTGCAGCTCTCCAGCTCCTTCCTTCCCTCTTCCTCACCTTTTATTCCTCCACTTAGATCCCCCCACATTGAATTTAACTCTACCCTTTTCTTGTCTGGTATGCTCTAGAAATTTTTAGTATCCTTGTAATGATTAAATTAAGATTCAAGTACTCTGTTTCGAACCTTTTTTATTTTATTTGACAAGTGGATATGTCAAATATTTTATATTTATCTCTCTAAAAAATAGTACATTCATTAAACTGCTTGGTGACTCTGCATTTACCCTGTGATTTGAATACGCCCCTCCCTGCTCCCAAAGCTCCCTCTTGGGTTCAAGCCCTAGAAAAATTTCTTTCCTTTTTAACTCCCCAAATAAGGCTCAGTAATATACACAAACCTCAGATAAAAGCAGCACATAATATTTACTATTTCCTGCTCTCAGCATTACTCAGGACATAGGTTAGAAATCTGCAAATAACAAGGCAACTGTACAGTTAACTCCCAACTGCCAACCTGTGTGTGATCTGGGTAAGCCTCTCTTTGGGAAGCTGAACTTTGTCCCCCTAAGTCACCAATACAAACACTGGAATCCAGTCCCCAAGGAACCTGGAAACTGAGAGTGGTACCAGGCTGGGGTGGAGGGCTGTGGATTTTTTAAGAGATTCAGAAACCCAGAAAGCAGATCAGCCTATTAGTCAAACCAGTGAGAATGTTCTAAAATTCAGGCTTGCGGCTATCAGAGGAGGGTTTTAATGGGGTTCCACAGACACCAAGGTTTGGCACCATGGATGTTCCATTTTATTTTGGACCCAATCTCCCAGTGCCCTGGCCAAGATATAGGCAGAAAGGCAGCTGAATGAGAGATTGTAGTTCTAAGAAAGAAGCTGTAGGGTCTGTAGAGGGCAAGAGGGACAGGAGAAAATATTTGGGAGGCAGAGTTATTAGGCTTGACAAAAACAGCACAATCTATAAAAAGAGAAGTTGATAAATTAGACCTCATCAAAATTAAAAACTTTTGGTCTTTGAAAACCCCTGTGAAGAGGGTGGAAAGACGAGATATCCAACAAAGTACTAGTATCTAGAATAATAAAGACTTCTCAGAACTCAACATCAAAAAACAAGCAATCCAATTAGAAAATGGGCAAAGACATGAAGAGACATATACAGGAAGAGCATATACGGATAGCAGATAAGCAGATGAAAGGATCTTCCATGTCATTAAATGCTAGGGAAATGCAAAATATCACTACACACCTATCGGAATGGCTAAAATAGCAGCAACACCAAATACTAGTGGGGATGTGGAGAGCTAGGTCACTTACACATTGCTGGTGGAGTGTAACATGGTACAGCCACACTTGAAAAACAGTTTGGCAGTTTCTTAACAAAAACCCACAAAAAACTAAACTAAACTACACATGAAATTACCATATGGTCCAGAAATTGGCCATTTACCCAGAGAAATGAAAACTTACGTTTATATAAAAGCCTGTACATAAATATTTATAGCAGCTTTATTTGTAATATCTGCAAATTGTAAACAACCCAGATGTTTTTCAACCAGTGAACGGTTAAGCGTATGGTGGTGTATTCATACCATGGGCATTGCTCAGAAATAAAAGTGAACTATTGAAGAACACAGCAACTTGGTGGAACTCCAGAGAACTACTCTGAGCGAAAAAACGTGAACCCCAAAAGATCATGTACTATGCGATTCTGTTTATATGACATTACTGAAATGACAAAAGTATCGAAATGGAGAACAGAGTGGTTGCCAGGGTTAAAGGATGAGACGAGGGTGCAGTGAGTGTGTTTTTAAAAGGAGAACATGAGGAATCCTTGTGGTGGTACCTTGACTTTGATAATGCCGATATCCTGGTTGTGACATTGTATTATAGTTTGGCAAGGTGTTATTGTGAGAAACTGGGCAAAGGATACACGGGATCTCTATTATTTCTTACAACTGCATGCTCAGATCAGTCAGTTTAATCAGTTTTGACCAATGTGTGTACTCACATAACCCATAATCTTATCAAGAAATGTAACATTTCTCTTATTCCAGGAAGTTTCTTGCTCCGTGAGACACAACCATTGCTTTGATTTTTGTTACCATATGTACTTGCCTATGTAGTTATTGGTCTTATTTTTTGAGGGGTGGGGGTGGGCCTGGCTTCATTGACTCAGCATAATGTTTTTCAGGCCGACCCGGTGTTATCACGTGTATTAGCAGTTTGTTCCTTTTTAATGCTGCGTAGTGTTCCGACGTATGACTGCACCACAGTTTGTTTACGCTTTTTCCTCTTGATGGACACCTCGTGCTTAGCTCTTACGTTTAAAACTCCTACCAACACTCTTGAACAAGGCTTATTGTGGACAGATGTTTTCATTTCTCTTGGATAAGTACTTTGGAGAGGACTTGTTAGATCACAGGAGAGATGCATGTTTAACTATTTTTAAGAGGCTGGCACTTTTCCCAGTGTTTGTAACATTCTGCATTCCCACCGGCAGGGTAGGAGGGTCCTGGTGGTTCCTCCTCTTGACTACGCCAACATTCGGTGTAGTCAATCTTTCTTATTTCCTCATTCTAGTGGGTGTGATGTGGTATGTCTTTGTGTTTTAATTTGCTTTTCTCTGATGACTAATCATGCTGAGCACTTTGTTATGTACTTGTTGGCCATGTATACATAATCTTAAGTGACATGCCTGCACAAATATGTTGTCCATTATTTCTAGCTTTTTTGGGTTGTAGTTCTTTGTGTATTCTATATACAAACACTTTTTCAGGTATATGTGTTGTGAATGGTTCTCCCAAACTGTGGCTTGCCTAGTTTCTTAATAGTGGCTTTTGATAAAACTTACAGGATTTTTAAAAAGACCGGTTTTAGGTAGTGAATTCCTCTTGACTTACTTAAGGATATATTCCAAGTGTACAGACTAAAGTATAGAGGCACATCCAAGTCTTGAAATACCCATCTTTCTAGTCCTTAGAGTGCTTATTATGGCTGAAAGGCTCTTTGTGTGCCTCCTGGAAAATAAAACAGTGAGATAGCTGATTACTTTCCTTGGGTCTGTGCTTCACACTCCAGTTTGTCACAACTGGGTCTTTGTCAAGAGCTAACTAAGGAGAAAGTTCCCTAAGTGTTGTTTCCAAAACTCTTGGTTTTCACATGGCATGACTTCTTTTGAAAGAATTGTTATCTGTAATGGAAAATAAGAGTTATAGGGATTCATTGAAAAAAGTGCTGCCTTTTTGAAAACATCCTTTCAGAAAATGGAAACTTCTGCAAGTTGGTTGTGAGGATGGCATTCCTAGGACTTGGAAGGCCTGGGAGGTGCAAATCACAGCAAAATGTACTTGTTGGAATGCCATTCTCACTTTATGTTACTGATCCCCTGTGGACCCTCCTCACCTGGCAGTCAGTGGGGAAGACTTTGGTGTGCTCCTGATCTGGCCGCTCTCCAGTTTTCCTAACGGGCATTTCCAACCCTTCCTTTCTTGTCTTACCCCAGCCTAAAGTGCACCCTTTCCCTTCCACTCAATAAAAAGATGGCCAGTTGAGTTTAACACGTGATTACTGAGTGTTTACTACATGCCAGGCATTTAGCCAAAGCATAGCCCCTGCCCAGGAGGTATTAACAGTCTAGACCAAACTTTTAACTGTTATATATGCAAACTTATTTAAATAAGTATGCACCCTCTTCTGCTCTTGTGTTTGGGAAGAGCCATCTGTCATCAGTGTGAAGTTGGTTCTTCCTGCTGCTTTGTGTCCCACCCCCTTACCTCTCTTTGAATGGTTTTCTCCCATCAGTGCTTCTCCCTCTTTCCCTCAACAACAGCCACTTGGTGTCCACTTTATGTTTTCCTTCATCACAAAAATTTAGCCGCCAGCTTCACACCAGGCTGCCTTGCAGACCTTCCTTAATTCTGTATTTTGTTCAAACAAATGTCAGCAAATATTTTACCACAGTCTCTCAAGGCAATGCCAAATAGGTGGGGCTGCCAGATAAAATACAGAAAGCTCCATTAAATTTAAACTTCATATAAACAGCAAATGCTATTTTGAGTGTAAATCTGTCCTAGACACAGTATAGATACGTCCCTTACAATATTTAGGATATACTCATACTATAACATTATTCAACATTTATCAGGAACTCAAATTTAACTCAGCACCCTGCATTTTCACCTGCTAAATGTGGCCACCCTACAGAAGGGGATGGCATTCAAGCGTAGAGGCCTATCCAAGGCTCAAAATACTCATTTTTCTAGTCCTTAGAGCTGCTCATTATGGTTGAAAGGCTCTTTATGTGCCTCCTGGAAAATAAAACAGTAACGCCACAAATGAAAACTAATGCAAATGAAAACTCCAGAAAATCAACATTCTCCATCCCTGCACCCCATGCGGGACAGATGCTCCAGGAATACCCTTCACCCTCCCTCCCATTCTAAGTGCCCAAAACAACGAACCCAGTCTCAACAGGCTCCTCTTTGTCCAACCCTATTTTGTTTCGTTCCCATCAGAGGTTCTCAGTTCCCCAGTGAACCTTTTGCTTCTGCGTTTGGCACCCACCCCACTCCCACCCCCATCATCTCATTGAAATCACAGAGGTGGTCCCAGCTCAGCTGTCCTCGGGACAGTCTTCCTCTGGGAAAGCAGGGAGGGAGAAAGGTTATGGACACCTATCAGTCAGGATAGGCTAAAGTCGCCCATAAAATAATCCTTCAATGATGCTTCCTTTAGGATTGCCACCTCACTTAAAGGGTGTGCTCTCTCATAGGACCTGCATGCAGCGGGGCTTCGGGCTTCGAACCCATTCACGCAAGGTCTGCTGACGTCACTCCTGGGGACCTCCTGGTTCCCCCCCCCCTTAGCTCCTGGCGAAGGCCACCAAATACAGGTGGTGTTAATGGTGCCCTGACCCAGCTGAGGGAGTAGCTGGGGGCAGGAATCCAGCCTGCACCCCGCTCTCCAGCCCATGCTGACGGTCATAGGCTATGAGGCCCAAAAAAGAATATTTCTCACTTCACTTGAATCTTGAAAAGTTTTGAGAGAAAGTCAGTGAATTCAGGCAGATGGGGAACAAAATACAGGCTGTCCCCCCAAAATGTATACACACTTTCACAGCTGCTAACTCGATTGATGTTTCTTTCTCTTCATATTTAACCTATTGGAATTAACAATTATTCAAAGTATGTACACTTTTGGGGGGACACCCTGTATTTAAGAAGGTAAGGGTAGGTTGGGAGAGAGGATTAGGTATGAGCCAACAATGGGTTTTCTAATTCTGGTTCTCAGAGTTAAACAGACGTCCAACCTAGCCACAGAGGTTACTGGGCTCTCAGTGGAGGGTGCTGCCCCAGAAAGCGTAGGGCAGGAAGAATAGTCTAGAATGTGTGCTTCCTTCAGACAGCTGGCACCCACATAGGGAAACCGGAGGGCATCTCCTCTCCCAGACCCACCAGCAGACCATGGCGTGGATGAGATATGTTGGCCACTTCTTCTGAGTCACTTCAAATTCTGTCGTCCCATCTCTTAACCTAGCTGCTAACAAGGCTATCAGTTCTGCACAAGCTCTAAATAATTTCAACTTGACAGCACCTCCCCTCACATCTTGCTTCTAGCTCCAGAGCTTTCCTGATGCCTTGGTGTGGGTTGAGCATGCTTGACACGCATACAAGTGCAACCTGAGTTAATTCCTGTGGGGTCATTCTTGACCAATGGTATGAAAGCCAACAGATAAAGGCTTCCCTCATTTTTCCCCTGGGAGGACAGTTCTAAGATATATTTTATAAGGGTCTTCTGAAGGTCTATGGGAACAGGTACCAGTGGCCAACATAACAATCATTGCAGAGCTTTCTCTGTTTTCCTGTTCCACTCCTGTTTTTCTTCTATTTTTATTTCCTGAGACAATTTCCCAAATAAATTACATGCATTCAAGACTTTGTCTAAGGTTAAAACACTAGGCGGGGTGGGGAGGAGTGAGTGAGAAAGTAAAGAGAGGCAAACAGTGTTATACAATGGATGTCCTTCCACCTGGAAAGGAAAATCCAATGAGCCCAAGAGCTTCCCCTCTGACAGGAAAAATAATATGAGTACAATGGGGACCAAGGATGAAAAACACCTCTTTTGATCAGCCCAATTCTTAGATAGCCCAAAAGCTAAGAAAATTAGTCCTTTTTTTTTTATTGGATCTCAGGGGAGACGAAAACAAGATGAAGGGGTAGAGGACTGGCCCGGAGCATGGACCTGAGGCTTCTGAGCCGTGGGAACCTCCCAGCTGGAATGGGCCCACATCAGAAAACATTCGCTCTGAGCCTGGCCGGCGTGGCTCAGCGGTTGAGCATCAACCTAGGATCCAGGAGACCATGGTTCAATTCCAAGTTAGAGCACATGCCTGGGTTGCGGGCTCGATCCCCAGTAAGGGACATGCAGGAGGCAATCGATCAGTGATTCTCTCATCATTAATGTTTCTATCTCTCTCCCTCTCCCTTCCTCTCTGAAATCAATAAAGACATATTAAACAAACAAACAAAACCACTGGTTCTGAGCAGAGCAAGATGGGACAGATTCAGGACTCCTTTTAGTTTTGTGGTTGGTGGCATATAGCTATTTTTATGAAAACTTTATGGGTACAGTGGATATTAGGGCCATCATTTTAAAACTAACTTTTCTAGTTCCTGTGTCTAGTAAAAAGGTTTACTTTTGTCTAAGGGAGGACATGTTGCACACTGAGGTTGAAGAGAGAAGTCATTGGCCGTGAAGGACTTTCTCATAACCTACGCGCCCTGCGCTCGGCCAGCGTGGCTTACCTTGGGCACTGCAATCACCCCCGGAGGCCAGGCTGTGTGCAACAAGGACAGGACTGGCCTTTGGGAAGCTAGGCTTGTCACATAGTGCTCATTCTGGCTGCTGCACACCGCAGACGTGTTTTGTCTCCAGCTTTCATCCCTACCCCTAATCTATAATCTTTTTAAAATAGTTCTGAATCATACCTCTGAACTTACTTTAGGTAGGGCTGGCTTATTGCTTCTACCAAGCTTTTAAACAGAAACCACAGAATAGCTCCTGCCGGAGCTCCTTTTTCTGTTCTTTTTATGGGACAGGAATTACCTGCCAACAGATTGTTGAAGCTCCGAGTAAAAACATGTGTTCCATGCAGGGGAGCCCAAAAGATCTTGGGGAGAGTGTGCCTCGGGCCAGGAAGCGTCCATCCCGGCTGGAATCTTTCCCTTTGGGTAGCTCTGTGCCTTGCTTGCTGACACAGGCAATCCCCAGAACATGAAATATGGACCTGCCCACTTGAATGTGTTCAGGTTACCCTTTTTAGACAGTTGGCTTATTTTCTTGAATAGAAAATACATTAGGCTTGTCAATGTTTCCCCTTTAACAGAGCAGAAAAAGTTCAAGAACTGGGCGCTTCTCCAGAAAGCACTGGCCATCCCAAAAGCACTGGGCATCACCAGCGTCTCTGGTGACATTTAGAGGGACTTCCTCTCAGGGCTGAACTTACCTCCCAGCAGGTGCAGAGCTGAATCACTAAGGACACAAATAGAAAGGGAGGGGCAAAAAGTGAAGGCTTTATATTTCCTCTTCAGGGACGCGGCTCCAATCTCACCCCAGAAAGCAGCAAAGGCAAAGAGGAGTGCCTCTCCGCTTTCTGGTTTCAGCTGTGCTTGTTGTCAAAGGGGAACAGGTAAGAGTAGCAAAATAGGGCATTTGGACAGGGTTGTAGTGAGCCGAGGGAGGGGCAGCTTGCTCTTTAATCAAGTGTAGCTTTTGCTCACACCTCATTCTACCTGTATATCCTGGCATATCCAAGAAATTGGATTAAAATGTCATCCTTCATTTTTTCCTTCCACAGATGTTTAGTGAGTGACTAGCCAGGGCTGGTCTAGATGCTGAAATGAAGCATAAAAAAACAAAGTCCTTGCTTTAATGGAAGTTGTACTCTAGAGGGAGGGGAGATAAGACAATAAATATATGTATAGTATATAACATACACTATAATATATATAGTTCATTTATATTTGTATAAATACATGTATGAATAATATATATGGCAAATAAGTACATATAAAGGGCAAATAAATAAATGTAAATTTATTTATATTTATATAAAATGTGTGTGTATATATATAATATATAAATATAAATTAGGGTAACAGAATGAATGATTACTGGAGGGATGTGGTGAGTGAAAGCCTTATTGAAGGGATGCTATCTGAGCAGAGAGAAATGACCTGCTGGAGTGAGCCATTTGGATATCTTTGTGAAGAGCATCCCAGAAGACGGATAGAACATGCTAAGGCCCTGAGGTGGAATCTGTTCGGCATGTTGAAGGAATGCAGGGAGGTGACATGACTAGAACAGAGGGAGCTGGTGGGAGACTGGTAGGAGATGAGACTAAGAGGTTGCAGGGGCCAGATCATGAAGAACCTTGGTCACAGAAAAGAGCCTGGCTTCTGTGCTGAGAGAAAGGGAAGCAACTAGGATTTTTGAGCAGAGGCTGTAGGCAGTTCTGCAGTTAGTACATAGCTAAATGGTATTTTAAAATACCACTCGGTCTTCTCTAGGAAACGTAATGGAGGAGAGTAAGGACTGAAGTACGCAAATGAGTTAGAAGCCTGTTTCAATAGCTCATGAGAGGGATGGTGACAGCTTTGACCCAGGTGGCAGTTGGCGAGGGTGAAAAATGGGGAGAAGCTGAGTATTTCTGAAGACAGACAAACAGGATTTTTGGGGTAGATGGAATGCGATGAGAATGAGACAATGTTTAAGGATGATCCCGCGGCTTTGGGTCTGAGCAGATGAAGGAACGGAACTGCCATTTACAGAGACCAAGACCAAGGCTGCTGGGGTGCAGGCTGGAGAGAGGTTCGGGAAGTCAGTTTTTGGACGTGTTAAATTTGAGACACATATTAGACACTCAAGTAGAGATGTTCAGTAGGCAGTTAGATATATGAATCTGGAATTCAGGGGCACGATAAATTTGGGAGCTAACAGCGTATCAGTGACACTTAAAGCTTGAAACTGGATGAGATCACCTGCCTGAGTGTGAACGGAGGCCCACGATTTAAGATATAGCATATGAGACTGAGAAGGAGTGGCCCAGGGACCGAGGGGTGAACCAAGAAAGAATGATGACCTAGAAGTTAAAGGAAGAAATGTGTTTGAAGGCGATGGAGGTTCCTGGAAAATGACACCTCCCGCGGGCAAGAACTGTGCTCAATAAGTTTTGTATCTACAACCCCCTATAGTCAGGGGTGATCAGTAAGTGTTTGCGGGGCTGAGTAAAACAAATCCTTCCCGACATAGCGCTGTCCTTAGGTGGCACATACTTCAGCATTATGTTTTTCTTTCTCAGGTCTTCTTCTTCTGGGTCCACCACTTTCACTGGCCCCATGGCTGCGGCCCAGGGCTGAGGGCTCTGGGCAGCTTCTCTTGCATGACCTATTTGTTAGCATTGCCTTACTTTCAAAGAGGAAATGAGCAGAGAAGCTTGCCCAAGTTTACCTTATCGATTCTTACCTTGTTCGGTTATGAATGACCAGGATGGGAGTGTTCTCTCCTTGTGTTGGTGGATAGTCTAGCAGGAAAGTATCTCATTTGGCTGAGCCTGTGTAGTTCAAGAATTTTTCCCCACAAATTCCAGGATGAGTAGTGTCGTAAAACATGAAAATTCAAAGCACAAAGATCTAATTCCTTCTGTTCTTTTGCTCCGGAAGAATCACAGGTCACTTTTAAATGTACACAAATGATAGCTTTGAGGTATTGGTTGAAAAGAATAGTAAATTTTCTGTTCATTAGAATCTAAACTACTGTGAATTCCCCTCTCTAGCATTTTCTAATTTCTGAAGCAGTGTGCTTAGGCTCTTTAATTCATGAAATGTAATAACTGAACTTCATATATTATCTATACCTCCAAGTAATATTCTGAGCTGTTTTCCCTTCTGTCCTCAGGTAGTGCTGGGCATAAAATGGATTCCCTCAGCACAGCAAACCTTGAATTTTGCCTTGATATGTTTAAAGAGTTGAACAATAACCACGTGGGAGATAACATCTTCTTTTCCCCGCTGAGTTTGCTTTATGCTCTAAGTATGATCCTCCTTGGTGCCAGAGGAAACAGTGCAGAACAGATGCAAAAGGTATGGAATCACCAAAGATGTCTCCAGAGCCTCGAAGCCTTACCTGCGCCCCCTGTGGGTCAGTCAAATTACTTACATCTTTACACCAAGAAAACTGCCATCTTGTGAAAGAAGAACACACTTTTGGGCAAACCATATTTCTTAAAAGTGGGTAATGGCTCAAGTAATATAATACATTAAAATTAAAATAACACAGTACATGCCATACACAGTCTCTTCTTTACCATCGGTAACCACACATACATTTCCACAATTACTTTTAGAGTTCATCCTTTCACGAGTCAAACATAACAGAGACCACATGTATGGGTACTATTCTTGCCCTCTAGAAGTTTAATTTATAATAAAATTTAATGACATTTCAAGAGTTATCAAGTTTTAAAAATATTTATTAGTGTATTTGAACATCATAACAACCCTGTGTGGCAAGTAGCTATTGTTGTCCCTAGTTGGGGAAACTGAGACTAACAGAGAAAGGATGACTTTTCAGGTAACATAGACTGAGATTGACTTTTCAGGTTACATAGGCTGATATACAGTGATTTTTCCATTATATGTATTTTTTATTGATGTGGAAAGCCTAGAAGAATGTCACCTAACAACTTCCAGGATACTTGCACAAACTATTACTGTTTGTTCTTTATTTCTTTATTCCATACTTTGATGAACTTTCATAATTTTTTTGAATTTAAAATAGGTATTGTGCTGAAAAACCACATAATGTTATATGTGGCTCTGGATGGGCTCTGTCATAGTGAGTGGCCTCAGAAAGGTGGGAGAGGGGAGAAGAGTCTAGTCCATGACACCTCAGTCTCTGGGCCCTCGCAGACAACGGTCCTGGGCACGTCGCTTAATTTCTCTTTGGCTCAATTACCCTAACAAAAAAATGGGGATAATAGTTAATACTCATAGAGTTGTTGGGAGAGTTAAGTAAAATATGTAAAGGCTTAGTTCAGGACTTGGAATATAACATCGTTAAATGTTAGCTATTATATTGGTCCTTATCTGAAGTGGAAAAGTAGTTCCTTGTAACTGTTAACCTTTATAGACTGTGCACTGCTTTGGATGCCAATTGACCCTTCTTTCTTCTTCTAGGTGCTTCACTTTAACCATGTTGCAGAGACATTAAGGCCAGATCAGGACTCGGCTAAGGTATGGTAGTGTTACTGCTGAGCTGTCACACGCTCTTTGGAAGACAACCAAGAGATAAAGGTGCAGGGGCTGAGTAGCAGAGCCCCTCCTTGTTCTTTAAGGGGCTCGCAGTGTCCTCCTTGGTCTCCTCCTTCAATCTTCCTGCTCATTGCTACAGCCTGTAGAGTTAATGTAATGATGATGACGACAATAATGAAGTCCCCAGGTTTGACCATATGACTTATTGTCATCCTTACTCAAATGTTTCTGTTCTTTTGCAAACTGTGTGCCACGTGGAACCTGCCAGCCTCATCTGTGCCGTGTTACATTTTTCAGACCAGTGAGGGGACTGAGAAAGGACCCTAAGGCTTTGCCACATAATTATACGCCAGGACACCAGGGCTTGATGCAGCCCAGCCCCCTGTTCCTAGTTCCTTCTGTAGGAGGGTTCCTTTCTACATGAAATTTATTTAGAACTCCACGTGACCATAGTTGTGTGTCTGATTGTGATTGACTGAGAAAATACATACGTGTGTATAGATTCACAGAATACTTGCTTCACGGAAGCCAATTTATTGTTAGGAGATTCAAGCCGATAGTTTGGGAATGTTCGCTTTAGGGAATATAGGCTTAAGCCCTCTGATGTCCGTGAAGTCGGATGCATTAAAGCTGCATGCTTAACCAGGTTGCTCCCGCGAGGGACAGGTGGGTGTGGAGGGTCAGTTCAGCGAGGAGCCGAAGACTCCTGTTAAAGGGTCACAGAAATGGAAACACTGAAAGGAGTGTGATGGAGAAGAGAAATGATTCTATAGGTATGAAGGCAGCAAAAAACCAAGCCAAAACCAAAAAACCCTTGGTTATTGCCCTAAAAACCCGATTAGGATCTCTTTATAGCTTCTGCTTTTGAACTAAAACATTGGGGCTGCAAGTGCATGTGTGTTTTGCAATAGCTCTCAGTTGTGTGCACAATCTGTAACCAGAGTCACAGAGAGCTGAGATTATTGTGCTAGAGGAAACTAGAGAAGGAAAATGCTTTCAACTCTTTGTTGTTTTCACATTATTTATAACCCTCCTATGGCAAGAAATCAAGCAATTTAATACTCCATTCTTTGTTTACTGTGCTTTAGTGTAGCCAAACTGGAAGGATTCACTCAGAGTTTGGAGCCCTGTTCTCTCAGATCAACCAGCCAGACTCTAACTATACCCTCAGCATCGCCAACAGACTCTACGGGTCACAGGGGATGACATTCCATCAGGTAAGGCCACCTGGAATGATGGTCCCCAGCTTTCTTGGCATCCTCTGAATTTCATACTTACAATAAATCAAGAATGAGAAGAATCACATGACATTTATCTTTAAGAGATTAAATTGGAGCCTAGTTAGAGTTTCAGTGAGATGGTTTCACCAAACCCCCATTTAAGGTTATGAAATATCACATAAAAGCTTTATTTCCACAAAATCACCAAAGTTGTTCAAGAACCAAGGTCAGGGATGAAGCACAAAACAAAGGTAAGAATTATCCCTTATGGACAAAATCCATTTCTCATTTCTTCTTCAAAGGCCTTAAAAGGCAGAGTATTAAGAATTAGTGGAAAGTACACTGGACTGGGAGCCAAGAGATCTGAGTTCTGCTCTCATTTAGACATATGACTTTGGGCAAGTCACTTCTACCTTTAAAATGAGAGGACTGGACCAAGGTATTTTTTTGTATGTTTGGTTTTGGTTTTGGCTACAAAATTCTAACACAATTTGTGCCATTTCCCAAAAACATTGGAATATTCAGTTTTATTATTTACTATGTGTCAATCACTCTACTCCATACATTACAGACATTATCTTATATAAATAATCCTTACATAGTCCTAATATGTAGGTACAAAATTGCCATTAATTCCACAATTGTGAAGCAAATCATGAAAAAAATTGAGAAAGGTCACAGAGATAAGTGGCAAAGCTGGAACTCGATCCCTGTCCAAATCCAAACCCCTGTTTGTCATTGCTATGTCATCTTGCTGTGATTGAGGTGATATGCTGGCCCCAGTGACTTAGTTTTTGTCTGACCGGTGTTACTTAAATGCCAGCCAAGTGAATCAGGAAGCAGCCTTGTCTAATGTTCTTTATCCGGGAGGCGTCTTACATGTGGCAAGTTTTTAATTGCCAGAATTTTTATAACTTGGGGTGGCCCACCCTGGTACTATAGATATTTCAGAGTTATCTCCTCTACTGCCCTAGAAGCATATAGGGAATGTTTTATGAAGAGTGCTGGAAGTGTGGGAATTAATATTCATGATCTTCGGAGTTGGATTCCCTTGTCTCCCCCAAACAGTGATCTGGGTGTAATAGTAGAGAAATGCTAATTTGGCTTAATGATGATTGCATCTGTTTCACAAGTGAGAAGCTCCTCATCAGTATTATGAAGATTGTCATGAACTGTGTCATAAGATATTATTATCCCAGGATTCTGTCTGGAAAAACTCCCATCTCCTGGGCTATGGGCAGTCACTTAAGCATGTTCCAGCCACCATGGAACTCAGCTCAGGACAAGAATCATGTCAAGGCCCAGATTTTGCTCTTAGTTAAGCTCTCCTTTTGTTCTACACTGGATTTAGGCACAAGAGAACCCAGTTAAGCCAATGGCAAGCCAAACACCAGGCAGCCACCTCCACACCTGCCATATTTCTAAATCTTGTGTCACCCTAGATGTTCATGGTGGGTCACTGGATCCTGCTGGACTACAGAGGTATGTCCCCAAGGTCTCAAGAATGAAAGGGCCAGCAGTTTCATTTGGGTCTGTGCAGATTTGGCATTGGGACATTCCTAGTTCTAGGACCCGAAGGCCATGGGTAGAAATCAGTGGTGGCTTCAGAATGCTACACGGGAACCAATTTGGGAGTGGAAATTTGATCAAAAGAGAGGGCTAGGTTCTTTGTGCTAAATTTATACATTATTTTTACTTGGATAATACATTATATGTGAAAAAAACTAGTGAATCCTTAAGGTATTTTTGTTTACATTTTACATAAAGTTGAAAAAATGTCAACATCTACTACATCAGAGAATATTGTCATTGATTTTATTTGTGGTGGCTTGTGAGGAGGTTGAAATAGACCATGTGGAGACGTAACCTTCTGTTAGACCTCAATCGAGCAAACCCTTTGAACACTCCGGTCCTCAATTTTCCTACATGGAACGTGAGAGCCTAACTCCCGTTTGTGTCCTTTGAAGAGGACAGTGGAGGGGTAGAGTGAAAAGGTAGGCGCCCTACTGCAAGCTGTCATTTTGCTTTGAATGTTTTCAAACTAAGGATGCCCACGATATGACAGAAGTGGCAACCAAAAGTTCCCGAACATTCCTTTTGAAAAGTTCTTCGATTCGCCTTTGCGTGCACTCTGCCTCCCTTCGGGCGCGTGTGCATGAGCCGCCTTTGTGCGCGAGGATGTGGGAGCACATTCAGCCGCAGCTGTTTGGTCTCCTTACGGTGCAGCTGTGCTCTTACCTGTTCTCCTGTCCTTTCCAGCAATATTTAAGTTGTTCTGAGAAGTTGTATCAATCCAGGCTGCAAGCCGTTGATTTTCAAAAGTCTACAGAAGAAACGAGGCAAGCTATTAATGCTTGGGTTGCGAGTAAAACTAATGGTAAGTCGCATATGTGTCTGCAAACTCGACCCGTGCTGTCCCGATAAACTCCCCGAGCCAACGCTAGGGAGGAAGCTGGGGGAGGCCCGGGGCAGGCCCGGCGCATGAACAGTGCAGGAAGTGGGAAGATTTTGAAATGTCCCTCATACCCATTTGTCCTAAATGATCTAGCCAAGTGACGCTGGGAAAAGAACACTATTTCTACATTATAGAGGTGTTGCCATGCATCCTGCTATTAAACTCAATTAAACTTAAATCTACCTTTCCGAATTTCAAAATAAACCCTATAATATTGTTAAATATTTCCTTTTTAAAAATGGAACATTAAATGTTCTTACCAAAGATGTGTCCTTTTTTTTCTTTTTTTAATCGAGTTAAGGAAAAATTTAAAGAAAAGAGAGACTAATAGAATGAATCCTTATTTAGCTGCAATATTTATTACTTAAGGCCAGTATTATTTACTAAACCCACACCCTTTTCCTACCACTTCTGTCACATTATCTTGGAGCTAATCCCAGATATCATATATTTTTTTCTGTATATGTTTCAGTTTGTGCCTCTGAAAAAATATAAGCTTTTTAAAAATATGACTACCACACCATTATTACACCTAGAAAATTAAAAAAATCATTTAATATTAAGAAATATTTACTGAGTTTTTGTATTCCTCCAACTGCCTCTTTTTTTTTGTTTGAATCAGAACCCAAATGATGTTTGTACTTTGCAATTAGTTAATATGTTCCTTAAAGCTTGATTTTTAAAATAAGCTTTCTGATTGAAATGTGTGTATATTTAGAAAAGTTTATACATGATATGTTTGCTGTTCAGGGAATTCTTACAGAGATGAATACTCTGTTGTACCACCCCCCAGGCCAGGAAAATAAAACATTAGTTCCTGGGAAGGGCACTATGAGGCTACCCTCATGTCTTCTCCCAGAAACTAACCCACCCCATTCCCAGACCTTAAGACTTCTCTGACTTCTATTACTCCGTATTAGTTCTGCCTATTTTAAAATTTCATCTAATTGGAGTTGCTGATTACTGCTTAGGCCCATTATTTCATTAGGGGTTCTAAGGTTGCTGTTCCAATTCTTGCATTCTTTCTTTATTTATAAGATGAAATGTTTCTATATGAGAAGCTTCTCATAAGATATTTGGTTACCCCAAGTACTGTTCATGTGAGAAAACAAAACAAAACAAGAAAGAAAGAAAAAAAAAGGATGCTGGATTCTTTTTCTTCAATACAAGTTTTAAAATAATGCCCCCCCCCCCACAGCATCCTCCAAAGTAGCCAATGAGTTTTCTTTTTTTAGGTGTCATTATGAATTCATACATTTAAACATCTCCGAGATGTTTCAAGCTATCAAAGCTCAAACTGTACCCTTTAGTTAGGGGACACATCTTCTGATGGCTCCTGAGTCCTTTTGACATGGTCCCTATAGAACATGACAGTATCCTTTTGTTCTGAATTGACCAGATGTTCCAGGCTTATCTTGTTCATTCCCTGTCCCTGACCTGTACTTGCCTACTTCTCCAGGGAACTCTGGATCCTTTTAATGAGAAATGATATTTAGATACCATAATCTCAGTATAAGAGTGCTCATTGCTACTGGTTTCATCATTGTTTCTAGGCCTTTAAAGTGGATATAACTAGGAGCTACACATATTTAGATAAAATACATTTAGAAATTTTTATTTCTTACTAATATTACCAATTCAAATTCAGATTCACGGGATTTTTTACTTTACACCCCCTCCATTTTACATCTATTTATTTTTTATCTCACGTCAAAAATTCCAGTTTTCAGTGTCTCCAATATTATTGCACAGTGACTTCATCCAACAATCCACACAGTTGCAAAATAACAATACTAATAAAACAATCAACAATAGTAGTTGAAGAGATTTTTTGTAGTTATTTTTGTCCTTAGGGCATATCTCACTAGATATGTACAAATTACTGTGTTGAAATAATCTCTCTCTGTGTGGTTGTGCCACCAACTCATTATACCATTAGTTTCTGAAGTCTTGGAACATAGATAATCATATTTCCTGACATGGAAGAGAATTAACTTTATTAATTAACAGATTAAAATTTGGATGAAATAAAAACAAAGCATTAAATTAGAACTAACTGCATTTATGAAGAGCATGTTAGTAATATAAGTTACTAAGAGAAGATGATTACTTCTCTAATATAAAACCTATATTTCTAACATATTTGTATCTATTATGTCACTTAACAGTGATGAGCTCTCAAAAGTATCGTGTCGATTGATGGGTGTTATTCAAATTCAGTAACAGGTGACCAGATTAAAATATGTATCTACTCAGTTCTTTGTATTGTTAGAAAACACTTGGGAAGTTCTACACATTTTTTTAGATCTGTTAATTTACTTAAAACTGTGGAAGAAAATGTGTTTTATCTCACATGCCAACTTTGATAGACTGCTAGTGTTTGCCGGGAACTCTGTGTTGAGAAAGAGCCTGAGGCTTAAACTAAGGTTACCTGAAGGAGCCCACAATCGAGTAACTAGGATGTTAGCTCCACGATGGAAAGGGTTTTTGTTTCTTTGCTTTACTATTCTGGCCTCAGTTTATTGCTCCAGTACCTAGAACAGTGCCTGGCACATAGGAGTCTCATAAAATATTTTTAGCATAAATGAATAGATTGAATAGATTGATTAGTTTTGTCTCCCATGGGTGTTCATTGAGGATCCACATGCTGTATTTATTTAGAGTATTACTTTTATTTAATAATTCATTTATTTATTTATCCATTTATTATATATAAATATATATAGAGAGAGCACTTAATGCTAGCTATTGTGACTGTTTAACTGTCTACCATCAATAAGTTCAAATCTAAACATATTGTCTATTCTTTTTCATATTACAAGGAAAAATTACAAACCTCTTCGGGAAGGGCACAATCGACCCTTCTTCTGTGATGGTCCTGGTGAATGCCATATATTTCAAAGGACAATGGCAAAATAAATTTCAGGAAAAAGAGACAATTAAAACACCTTTCCAGCTAAGTAAAGTACGTACTTCATTTTCAGATCGATGATAAATTTTGGAGACTGTAATAATTGTTTAAGGACATGATAGAAAGTTTAGTGAAAATATTGGTCTAGATTTCTGTAGATTGCTTTAATTGTGTATTCTATGATTTTATTTTCATTTCTCCTTATGAAGTAACAGTAACCTCTCTCACAGGGCATCTAAGGGGAGCCTTCGAACCCTGGGGTGCCCTGAAAGGAAGAAAAAACTGCTCTTTTCCGAATGCTCTCCTATCTGTGTGTCCTTCCCACATACACTGCAGTGATCTGCTCTAGAGGCACAGCACAACCCTCTCTTATTTTTCTCCTAAAAAGTCTCTAATTAAATTAAGAAAGGAATGATCCTATGATATCATTTTTCCATATAACTCATTTTCTTGGGAAACCTTGGCTTTGTTTTGGGGGAACATATATATTATCGTTTTTCTTACTATATACATAATTCAAACTATTCAGTCTCTAACGAGGTCTTATTTTGAAATTAAAAGGTCCTAACCTTTGTGAAAGAAAGTGATAAGGGTGTATTTTGTAGTTTATATTTTACCCACGTGTTTAGAGTGTTAATTCAGATATTTGTTAGGCAAGCAAATCAGGACCCATGCACATATGTGACTACCGTCTAATTATAATCTTAAAAACACGCAGGGGAAGAGCGTGATCGTGGAAATGATGCAGCAGACGGGAACGTTTAAACTGGCCTTCGTAAAGGAGCCGCAGATGCAGGTGCTGGAGCTGCCCTACGTGAACCACAGACTAAGCATGATCATCCTGCTTCCCGTGGGCACGGCTAGTCTAGAGCAGGTAACCTCACAGGGACGCCGGCAGCAGGGAAAGCACGCGTGCACACGCACACGCACACGCGTGCACGCCCCCCACACTGTGTGTGTCCCACGAGGTCAGCACAGCCAGTCACTAACTCAGTCACACTGAGCTTGGCGGCATTGCCCCAGGGACTGTGAGAGGAAAAGGGGAGCTCTTTTGGTCCCTGCCTTCAGGATAGTGTATTTAGGGAAGACAATTCATTTTTATATTTGAAAAGGCACCTGGTGGCAAAAGGACCATGCTGTATGAACACAGGTACATGTCGATCATTTGACACTTGGGAAACATCTTTGTAAGGAAATGATAATGCTGGTTGGGCTCTCAGGCCAGGGATAGTGAATGAAGCCACCTCCCTCTCTGGAGCAGTACTTCTGATCCAAAAGTCACATGCTTTTGCGGGCTACCCATCATTTTTAGCGTCCTGGTTTTGTGGGGAAATGAGAGCCCCACCCACTGAGAAGAGGTCAGGGTGGTGGCAGGAGTTTGGGTCTAAAAAAACCCCCTCTTCCCGGCTGCCATCAAAGCTGCCTGGCACAGAGCAGGCAGGACACTGCTGTGGGGTGGCCACAGCTCCTCCCAGCCTTGCTGGGGCCACCCAGTGCTCTGCCAGCATGATAGTTGCCTAGGAGGCCGGCTGAGCTTCTGCGCTCTTGTAGAAACTGAAATACACGCTGGGTGCTGTTCTAACCAGAGCAGAGCACCAGGCAGCGGGATGGCTTTGCATCATGAAGTCGTGGTAACTTGGATCAGGGCAGAAAAAGACAAAAGGAAAATAGAGGAAGCGAAACCACTGATCTGATATTGTCAGGGTCCCGAGTAGATAACAAAAAAATCTTCAACCTCTGCAGTAGAAAAAAGATGGTGCCTGAGGTGCTGGTTTGGAGATGCAGGGGGGAGGGGGGGACTGTAGAGAGTTTCAAATGCCCAGGGACAAAGTTTGAAGAGTCCACAAAAACTTCTGGAACCGGGTGGAGAGTGCAAAGTCAGGGTTGGAGGCTGCTTTGGGAAACCTGAGCAGGGATGTGGGAGTTGATTTGCTAGGTGGAGGCATTCGGAATTCAGCTTCAAGAGTGGGGCCAGGAGGGGATTAAAGCAGAGTGGAACAGGGGGGCCTGGGCATCATAGAAGCCAAATGATGAACGAGTTCATAGCAGAGGTTGCTATTGAACGTTTCAGATATGAGAACCAAGAAGAACTGGTTGAGTTCACCCAGAAAACGAGAAGACAATCGCAGAAGCATTGGAGAGTTTAGGTGAAGCCTACACGCAGGGAATGGATTAAGACAAAGATGGTAGGATGCACATTGGGCAAATTGAATTATGAAATATCAATGACTAGGCAATAGAAAACGGAAGACATGGATGAATGCAAGATTCCCCCCCCCCCCCCCCCCCGGATAAAACCTGAGCACAGTTTAAAAGTAGAAAAGAAGTGAGTGGAATTGAAACAGTCACACTGAGAATTGTAAAACCAACAGCAATTAATGCAGAGGTGTGTGCTGGGCTCGTGCGGGCCCATCTGTGCTTTGTTTCTTAGGTAGAGAAGCAGCTGAACGTGAAGACGTTTCGCAAGTGGACCAGCTCCTCCAACATGAGGGAAAGAGACGTCGAGGTCCATTTGCCCCGATTCAAGCTGGAGATAAAGTATGAGCTGAACTCCCTGCTAAAATCCCTCGGGATGACTGATGTCTTCCACCAGATCAAAGCTGATCTGTCTGGAATATCACCAGCCAGGGGCCTGTATTTATCAAAGGTCATCCACAAGTCATATGTGGATGTCAACGAAGAGGGCACGGAGGCAGCAGTGGCCACTGGGGACAACCTCGTGGTCAAAAGACTCCCCATCCGAGCTCAGTTCATGGCGAACCACCCTTTCCTGTTCTTCATAAAGCACACTGGCACCAACACCATTCTCTTCTGTGGCAAGCTCGCCTCTCCCTCTCCCTCTCCCTAAGCACATGGGGTTGAACAAGGCCCAGGGTCACAGAGGAGGTGCAGGGATAAACCAGTGACTCAGAGCAGTTCACACCCCTCACACCTCTATGCCTCGGTTTGCTTATCTGCAAAATGGGTCTAGGATCTCTTTCTACTTATTCCATGAGTTGGTGAACCCTAAGATTGTGGTAACCATGGAAGAAGGCGTATTTACAAACAAAAAGCTTTCCTGGCTCTCTTATCTTTGGGACCTCATTTGAAGACTGTCTGGGTGACATAATCAAGTCATGGAGGAAAATTTTAAGGAATTACATTTTCTTCACTTGTGTATGTCAGTGAGCTCTTGAATAAGTGACTGCCCCACCTCTAGAAAACCAACTGAAGGGCTTCCACTTTGGTTGGATTTTAAAATATTGTCATTTTCTTTGCATGTGTGAATATAACATCATGAATTTTAGTTCAAAATAATTCTGTATTGACTATACTAAATATACTAGATGCCTTAAGCTCTTTGGAGACATTTTAGTGGAATTTTTGGCCAAATTTCTGTCCGACCCTAAGCTGAATAATAGACTCTCCTTTTATCTCCTTCCGTTGGTTCCATGTGTTACTTCTTTGTGTCAATAAAGAAAGCAGAGCTCACTGAGGCACCCAGCTCAGTGTAGCCGGATCCAAAATGACACGTATACCTCTAGCCAAACACCAAATTTGCTATCCCAGAGAGAACGACTAAAAGATTCTGGTCATTTCATTATTGATACCCTGGTTCATTTCATGAAGAAATATTTCTTGAGTTCCATGTTAAGCCATAAATATATACAGTGAATAGCCAAGAGTCTCTATCTTTGTCTTCATAAGCTAATATGTCAGCAGAGAAGGCAGACTTTAGAACAGTCATGGCAATGGGTGATGGCTGCTGTGAGAAGACTGCTATCAGCAAGAACAAGCCATGAGGACAGAGTGATATGGGGGGGAGGGGGGCTCCTTTAAGTGGTGACCCCTGTAAGGCATTTCAGGAAGTGGGGGTTCTTTTCTGAGGAAAGTGACTTGATCAGATTTACATTCTAGAAAGATCACTTGGGCTTCCAAATGGCCGTCTTTATGATGGGAAAGATGCATTAAGAACTCCATGAAATAAATCACAAAAGAGCATTTTCCATGTCAATAATCACTTCGGTAGGACTGGGGCAGTTTCGCAGTGGGGAGAAAACCCCTGTTCATGGTTTATTTTGGTTACACGTAGATAGCATCTTTGACAATTTAGGTGTAACAGTGAAAGGCGCCATTGGGATGCTTAATTGGGTGATGGAATTGTCCAGTAATATGAACATGAGTCAGAGTCACCCACAAGAGCTCTGATACATCCATGCCAAGAATTCCCTAGTCTGGTCCCCAAGCACCTTTCACCATCAATGTTGAAAAGATCCTTTGTTAAGACGTAATAAGGCTGTTGGCTGACATTTACCAGACTGGGATTTGGCAGGGTTTCCAAATTCTATATGCATTCTACAGACTTATTTTTTCAAATACTGCTTTCTGTTAATGAAATCTTTGTATGACTTTGTATACCCCGTGTCTCCCAGACTACATGAAACTAACAGTCTGTATTGGATCTCACTGGATATTATGGGTCCTTCAGAATCCCATGCCTCACTTCCCTAGCTCCCCAAATCTTGTCTGGGATTCCCCACTTTCCTCCAACTCATGGTTGGCTCAGTATGGAACCTGCTCTCCTCTCTCTAGTGCCACAGAGCAGTGGTGAAGCCTGAGACTTCACCAACAGGTCCATGAAGGTGCCACCCTCTATTGGTGCTGCATCTAGAACTGCATTGGGCTAAGACTCCCTGAGTTCCTGGAGCTCCTGTTCCTGCCCAAAGGGCCCAGGGATTTGGTGTGGGGAGGCATTTCAGTGCTAGGAGTGGAAGCTGGGATGGGAAGACTCTCCCCATCCATGGGTATCGGCTGCGTCCCATCCCATAGTTCTCAAGCAGGTCTCCCGCCTTGTTCAAGGACAGAGAGGCTATTTGAACTGTCCCATGAAGGCTTTCTCCCTGGGACTCAGGCTCGAGCACACAGGTGGGCTGCTTGCACGGTTGCCCTTTGTCTCCAAACCTGAACCACCATTTTTGGGTCACAGATACTCTGAATTTCCTCCTGAGCACTAACTCTTTCCAGGATACTCCTTGGTTCCTCATGCAAATAGGCTCCAGTGGGCTTCCTCACCACCTCTTCAGACACCTCATAACCCCTGAATCCCTGCATGACTCCTCCTTGGTTTATTTTTCTCATTAGCACTTATTGCTCTCATTATATATTTTATTTATTTATTTTGTTTATGGAGAATCTCTACCCATTAGTATGTGAACTTGATGAGGTCAGGGTTTAAAAAAAATTTTTTTGGTATGTTGTCCTAGTGCTAACAATGCCTGGAGCATAATAGATACTCAATAAATATCAGTTGGATGAATTAAGGAATTCATTCCTTTAATACTTCAATGTTTTGAGTGCCTGTTCTAGAGTTGGAAAATGAAGATCATTAGTCTAAATAAGACATGCTGGAGATCATGCAATGAACTTGACCAATGCAGAGCTCAGTTGACAATTCTAATAGGATTGCTACATAATTAAATTAAGATGTTCCCAGGCTGCACTGTGGAAGAATGTTTTATTTCGACATACATGGTCTCCCACATACCTCAGATGGTTTAAGACACACCTTGTGTTGCGCTGGGTTCCCCAGAACATCTAAGCTACAGTTTAAGAGAGTCAATGACCACTGCAGTCGGCTGACCCGTTACAACGATGGTCACAAGTGCAAGGGGAATTCCAGCCTGTCTGAGCGCAAGGTGTTGATAACTGGGAGCTGAGCTGTGGAGTGGCTGCTGGTTTGTTAGGACATCATTCAAATTAAGTAAAATTGTTAGGGTTAGTCAAGTGTTTCTGGCATCTCCAAAACAAAGCTTCATTGAGTTAAATAATGTAACTGATTTGGCCAGTTATTCAGCTAAATTTTATACAGCTTTTACACTCAAGTTACCACCTCTGTGTCAATCAGTGTGTCTTGAGCTCCTCCTAGTGGGTGAGAAAATAACATGAGATGCATACAAGATATGTCTGTGCTGTGATGAGAACTGTCATTTACTGAAGTATTACTACATGCCGGGAACCATTTTACCAATTTGATCCCCACAACTGTATGTGATGTCACCTGGTCACTTCAACTAAGACTTAGAGAATGTCAGTAACTTGCCTAATGCCACACTGTTAGTTGTAGAGCCAAGATTTGAACCCAAATAGCTTGGCTTTAGAGTCCATGTTTTAACCTCTGCGCTATTGCTATAATGCTACTCACTACATTTATGGACTTTGGAGAAGTTACAGTGGCAATTTAGAGACTTGGGTTCCAGCTCTGCTTATGCCACAGCACCTCTTAAGATGGTGCGGTCCCTAAACATTTTGGGCTGACTCACTGGTTTAGAGGCAGTAGATATATCGCTGCAGTTCCCCATCCTATCACTAGATGGCAGGCTTGCTAGAGGGGGACCAGAGGGTGTGGTCGACGGATGGTATGTAATTTGTAAATCTCACCTGGAATCTTGGTAAAATAGTTCACGGGCTAGTTAATCAAGCATTATAAATATTTATTAAATTTATGCGCATTAAATTTCTTTCACTTTGATTTTAACAGCTCCATTTTTCCTTTTTTTGTTGTTCAATGTATACAGTATTTGCAAAAGGAGTTTAAATCAGATAGTGGGGAATTTGGTTCATTCATGACTATGTTTAGAATAGTAGGAACTCAAAAATATTTGATAATTGCTTTACTTTCTTTCATGTTCTAAGCACCTAATTTTGAAAACTCTTTTTACTTTTAATAAATTTTGGTCTTACAGAAAAGTTGCAAACATACTAAAATCTTCCTTTATATCTCACACCATTTCCGGTAATGTTAACATCTTACATAATCATGATATAGATATCAGGAATAAAAAATTAACATTGATATAGTCTTATTAATTAAACTACAAACTTTTTTGGAATTTTACCCATTTTTTCCCCCCACTCATGTCCTCTTTCTGTTCTGGGATCAGACCCAGGGGCTCATGTTGAATTTCGTTATTGTTCCTACTCAGTCTGTTAAAGTTCCTTGGTCTTTCCTAGTGTTTCGTGACCTTGACAGTTTTGAGGAGTGCCGTCCATTATTTTATAGGATGTCCATTGGTCTGGATTTGTGTGATGTGTCCCAGTTGGAGGGAGATGGTGTGCACTTTGGGCAAGAAAACCAGAATAAGGTTGTGCCCTTCTCAGTTTACCACATCAGTGGTGTTTACCCTGATCACAAAAAATTCATTACTAATTCTTCTCTTCATTCTAACCTTGTTAAAATTATGTCCATTTCCTTCCAGAATTTTCCTATGTATATATTTGCATATATTTAAATTTCTATTTTAAAAATGGTCATATTGCATATACAATGTTAAAATTGATTTTTGTACTTAATATATTTTGGACATACTTCTGGGTCTATAAACATTCTCTACAAAATAATTCTTAAGAATAGCACAGTATTTGTTTACAGGATGCAGCAGGATTTATATAAATAATTTCTTCTTATATATGTTTTCCAGTTAGTTTACTGTTAAAATTTTAAATGTATCAGATGATAATTTAAGATAATAGTTGAGGGGTTACTTCCCCCTTGATTCCTCACATCCACCTTCCAGACTTTCTATATACCTGCCTTTATGAGACAAGACTATAAGTGTGGGGCAAAGACATTGCTCAGGTTTCTCAATGGGTTTTCTAGACAATAGCCTTGAAAGTCAAACTCACATTTGCATATATCTGAATTTGAAAGAGACTAGCTCATTGATTTTACAAAATGTGGCACTAAATATGCAGGGTGCAAGCCATGAGAGGAGCATGGCTGATTTGGTACACATTTCTGTTGAGTATGTGTATGCAGGACTAAAGCAGCTTCAGCACAGATTTAAGATCAGCTTTAGTAGAAACTGCCCAAGAGTACTATTCCTAAGTGGGATTCCCAATGTATACTTCCACCAGCAACACATGAGAAGTTCCTGTTCAAACCTTTTGCATATTTTCCTTTGGGTTGTCTTTCCTTTCGTGACTGATTTGTAGAACTACTTTACATATTCAGGATGTCAGATCTTTGTCACAAATATTTATTGAAAATATCTTCTACCAGCCTGTGGCTCATCTTTTCGCTCTCTTGAAGGTGTTCTTTGATGACCAGAAGTTCTTAATTTTAATGAAGTCAATTTATCAATCTTTTTCTTTATAACCTTTGCTTTTTGTGATTTGTTCAAGAAATTTTTTTGTCTACACCAAGTTAACAAAGATATTCTCCTTTGTTATCTTCTAGAAGTTTTAGTGTTTGTTTTTTGTAAGACCTGCAATCCATCTGGAATTTCTGTAAATGCTGTGAAGTATGGCTTAAACTTCATTTTTAAAGAAAAGTATGGGTATCCAGTTAGTGCAGTATCATTTATTGAAAAGACACCTTCCCTTCTCCTCCCATTTAATGGTTGGTGCCTTTGTTCTAAGTCAGGACCAAATTAGTTGACCTGTTCCTGGTTTCTCTCTTCTGTTCTATTGGTCTGTTTGTCTATCCTTGCACTCTTATCATCTTCTTAATTACTGTAGCTTTAGAGTTTGGCACCTGTTAATGTGAGGCTGCAACTCTGTTCTTATACTTCAAGACTGTCCTCTTTATTTTTATATAAATTTTAGAATCAGCCGTTAATTTACAACATACACATAAAAACTTTGTTTGGAATAACAAAAAGAAACCTATGGGAAAAATTTGGGAGGATTGGCGTATTTACAATATTTAGATTTTCAATGCATAGACCTGATATATCCTGCTATTTAAGTTTTATTTCTCTCAATTATATTCTTCAGTTTTCTATGAGGAGGTCTTGCACATACTTTGATGTTTGGATCTCTTTATAGATATCATCAATATTTATATTTGCTAATTTAGCAGTGCAAATGTCAGGGCAGAAGATGAGATTCAGAGTCATGGACAGGTCTGGTGGGGAGAACTCAATTCTGTTCAGTCCCGTCTCTGTTTTCATTGGTTTGTTTTGCTTTTGTCTTGTCATGTTGATTGTTTTCCAAAGCCTTGAGGTTGGTTCAGGATTCTCTGTGGTCAGGCATCCAATCCATTTTTGACGAGAATAATCCTGTTTTATTCATCGATTTGTAACAAAGCCACTTTGGGAATTCACTCTTTTAAAACTTTGCCAATGATGTGTATCTTGGTATAACTTCTAGTACCTTTGGTTTTCAAGACCATTTTTGCTAGGCAATTATTGACTCTAAAGAGATGTTTTGTCATCTCAGGAAATCCCCCTTTAGGGGCTTTCTTCCCTTACAACCAAATGAATGTCTAGGTCCCCCGCTGCCACCAGTCAGCAGCAATCAAGGAGAAGCCTAGAAAGCCACTCTTGGCTGGTCTTGTTGCCTCATCACCTTGGCCCCATTCTGTCTTCTTTTTCATGTCTAGGCAGGGAGTGCAGGGTCTCCATCACCCACTCCTGAAGGTCTTGCTCATGTGATTGATGGATATTTGCAAGTGAACTATTAGTAGTTTAGTTTTCAGAGAGTCAAAAGTTGTATGTGGATTTCTGACTACATGGGGTCAGGGCCCCTGGTCCCTTCAGTGTTCAAAGGTTAACTGTATGTACTAAGTACTTTACACGTATTACCTAAATCATAATATCACCAAAGTTCTCTCCAATTTTCAAGGGAGGAAAGCAAGACATAGAGAGGCCCAACAGCTTGCCGAAGGTCACCGGGTACCAGCTGAGAAGCTGGAGTTTCCCAGGGCACCACACCTTGTGAGTTCTGCCAGCAAAAGTGCACTTCCCAGGCGACCCACCCTGATGTTTGGTTCAGAGTAGATGGTCTCTGCTGCGCATGTGGGCTGTCAGCCTTTCTCTAGAGTTGCACCTTGCCCTGTGTTGTTGACAAAACCATCCTTATGTTGCAAGCTTATCATGAGATCTGGGACTTGAGTCACTTCATCTTTCAGGGACACCATCTGACCCCTAGCTAATGACGGCCCTGGGAGTAGATAAAACCAGGCATTGGACCTCTGTCCTGGATGGAGGACAGGATTGGCTAAGTTCTCTACCAGCTGCTTGGCTCCTCTTGTCCCTGGCTCGCCCTCCTGTTTACCTTTTCCCTGTGTTCTATGCTGCTAGCTCTGGTTCTCGACTCTTAACCTATAATTTTCCCGACGTCCAGGTACACACAGCGTAGAAGGGAATGTGAAAGGAGAGTCTTCCGAATGTTTTGCTGCTGTGGCTCCTTGCTTCTCATGAATTAGCAATGGGATGGCTAACTTGCACCAAGGCACTGCTCTCTGCTTCCAGCTGAGCAGGGAGGGGTGCCCTGAGCTTTCCTGAGCTGCACAGGGAAGCCCATCTGACGTCTCTTCCCCGATTTTCCTGAGCACAGTCTGGGAGAGGGGAGGGACTTCTCACCCACTGCTGTCACTGTTGCTGCTGCTGCTGTTACCAACCTCTCCCTTGGGGTTGAGCCAATGGGACGGCTGGGACATTTTCCCTGAACCTTGGCAGAGGTGAGATGGGAGGGGTGAGGAGTCTTAGGAGAGAGGAGGCAGGGGAAACCGGAGCCAGCAGTGAAGGCCTCCGAAAAGCAGTGGGAGGAGGTAAGTGGCATTCTTACACATGCTGGGTGATTCTTACCCATTCTAGGCTTCTAAGTATTCTCAAGCTCCCTAAAATTAACGGACAGCCCCTGGAGCTGTCTGTGGGAGCATTCATCTGCCTTCAGTTACAGCTTTGTCCCTAACTGCGTGGCTACGGCTCCCCACCTCACCATCAGTCTCTGTCCCTCTTTCTTCTTGTGGCTCTTGGGTGGGGAGAGGTGGGCTCTTGACAGCCAGACACCCCCTTGCTTGGTAAAACCATAGCCTCCTGCATTTCCTTGAAGGCAGCATAATCTCCCCCATCCAATCTCTGTTCTCTAGCCGGTTGTTGTAGAGTGATTTTTGAGATTAGGATGGCAGCATCTATTATGTTGGCCAACATACTGGATATAGGAAAACCAGCATTGTTCTTTACCTTATGTGAAATATGCCTACCAACTGCTGAACAAATCCTGATGCCTATAAAATATAACTTGTGCACTGAATATGTTTAATGCTTTTGTCTGGGATTTCTATCTGTGGGAGTTACAATAATGTTGAATAAAGATGTGTGAATGAATGAAATGAATGGATATTTACAAGCTCGTCTTTTCTACCTGTTTTTTTAAAGCAAATGATCTAAAACCCTGGTGACAAGTTACATGCCAAGCCCCAGGTCAAAAACAAGAGCTAGAGACCACAATGCAATAATGATAATAGTCCCCCCAAAAGTGTGCTGGCTGGGAGACACTCCCTGTTGATTATATTTTCATTATTATCAATGATATTTGGCAACTTTAGCAGCAATGGTGAGAGGCCTGAGTCTGTTTGTTGTTTTTAGTAATATTAGGCACCTTTGAGTATTTGATAAACTTACTCAGAATCAAAGGTCCTCCAAAAAATGCAAAGCTGAGTCCAGGCGAGCTTTGGAATATCTCTGTGCTGTAATTGTCTTCTACTATAATTTATAGAACCTCTGCTTCTGCTTTTGTACTAACAACAGTGAACCAGAGATCGGGCTTCTCATGGGACCCCTTACAAGGCGTGACACAGAGGAGAGGGGGAGGACTATTTATAGTTGTGGGGCCTAACATCTATGGTGGTTAGAACAGAAACGGTAACAACAAGAAATCTTGTGTTTAATCACAGTTTTATCTGGAAGATTTTAATCCAGGCTGCTCAATACCAACACATGAGTAGAGAAGGTAATATTTATACTGATAAATAAAATCACATTGATTCATCCTCCGGGATTAAGTAAAACTATGCTGCAAGACTTCCTTATAAAAAGTCTGCCATTTGTCTGGAAAGTGCTTTAGAGATGTGCCTAGGATGGGATAAAAAACGAAGTTTCACCCCAGGGAAGTGTGCCATTTACTCGTGTTTAATGAGTGAAGACCAGGGTTGGGTTTGCTGCATAGCAAACACGATTTACTGGTTTATTCTTTTTGCTAATTGATGAGGTGATGTTTTCCTGTCCTGCCCTGGTTGTTTTCTAATGCTGATTAGAAAATCGGTAAGTAGATAACAGCTTCACAAGTGACCTTGTGTAGGCACCAGCCCTGTGGCCTGAGATGCTCCTCCAAAGATCGAAGACCCGGGTGGGTCAGGGTTAACTCGGGTCATCCGGCCGTTCAGAGAGAGGCCGAGCGAGGACAATGGCAGGGCTGTGAATCTCGGCTCCTGAGCCCTCCCTCCAGCCCAGCCCACCTCCCTGGATTGTGTCCTTTCTTCTGCAGGAGGAGTCGGGGCATCACCTCCACTCGGAAGCCTTCTGTAATCCCTCCACCTCCCAACAGCGCTTTCTGGGTTTCTCCAGCCAATACAGTCCTTACACCATCGCCCGGTGTTCAAATTTACTTTTAGGTCATGAACCCCTGGGTCGAGGGGAGCAGGGAAAATATCATCATAATTTCCTAGTGTCCCACAGTGTTTAAGCCAAGGTGTTGAACTGAGGGTGGGGTTTCAGGCCATGGTTACAGGCTTCCAGTTTTCCCCCCTACTTTTTCTGAAATGATGAAAAGCACTTTTTTTTTTTTTACTACCTCTTTTTTGGTCATTTCCCACTTGTTTCCATTTTTCTTTTCCTGTGAGAAGTCATGAGAAATTTTTGGATAGGAGGAGGCACTAATAGGAACAAAAATTAGGGATAAAACCAGAATGAGCCTAGAGTGTTCCTACTGGGCTCTTTGGTATAAAATTAGCCTGTTTTTTTTAGCTTTATTTTTATTGTTGACACTATTACAGATGTCCCCATTCCCCACCGCCTTTGCCCACCTCCACCCAGCCCCCGTCCCCTCCCGCTGGCCATCGTCTCACAGTCTGTGCGTATGAGTCCTGCGTATTTGCTCTTGGGCTGATCCCTTCGCCTTCTTTCATCCAGTCACCCCCCCCCCCCGAGATCTGTGAGTCTGTACCATGCATCCATGCCTCTGTCTCTATTTTGTTCATCAGTTTATTTTGTTCATTAGATTCCACATGTAAGTGAGATTATATGGTATTTGTCTTTGTATAATTAGCTTGTTTTTATGGCAGACCCTGGAGTTTATGGGTTAGCTGAGAAATATTCCCTTGCAATGACATCATTTTGAAGGGTGAGCTAGCGAGGCACACGGGGCTCAACAGCTCTGCATTCTGAAGAGCCCTTCATTCGACTTCTCCCTCTCGGGTCATTCTAACGGCTTCCCATCACCTTCCACCCAAGGTGGACACGCACAGAGACCGCATTCAGTGAGATAAATGTTAGGGCTTTGTACGTGAACCTTTCAACTTGAAGAGTAGGGCTGCTTTTTGTGACCTCAGTGCACAGGGATGCTATGTAGGGGGAGTGCGCCGTAGGGGATGCAAAGTATGGGCCAGAGATGTTTGCTCTCGCATGTCGTCGCCTGCTTCCGTCTCAAGTGTGGGCTCCGCTACGTACCGGGTCCCATAAAATCATTACACCCTGTGGGCGTGTGGGGTGTTTCAGCAAGCTGGTTAGGAAAGCATATTTTTAAAATCAATTTTTAGTGAGAGAGGAAGGGGGAGAGAGGGAGAGAAACATCGATGTGAGAAAGAAACACTGATCAGTTGCCTCCCACGGGCACCCCACCTGGGGATGGAACCTGTATCTAGGTAGAGGCCCCGATTGGGATTCAAACCCACAACCTCTGAGGCCCCAACCAACTGAGCCACCTGGCCAGGGCAGTAATGTGTGTGTGTGTGTGTGTGTGTGTGTGTGTGTGTGTGTGTGTGTGTGATTTAAAAAGAAAGAAAAACTTACAAGGACCCTCATTTCTTTGTAGCTGGCATTATAGTGAATTAAAAGCCTTCTTTTTCTCGAATTCTCTACTTTCTTCCCACATTAGTTGCCCTCACCAATTTGAAAGTTTCTGTTCAATGTTAAGAGTTAGTGACACCGAGATGATCAAAATAGATCCAGAGACATACAAGCCTGGGGCAGACTGAGGAATCTCAGAGGGAAGGCACGGTGGGGAGTGGGTGGGGAGAGATTAACCAAAGAATTTATATGCAGATATGCAGAGCCCACGGACACAGACAGCGGTGTGGGGAAGGCCGGGGGCAGGCGGTGGGGGTGAGTGAGGGGTAGAAGGGGTCAATGAGGGACAACAATAAAGGTTTTAGAAAAAGAGTAAGTGACACGGAAGGTCCCTCTTCATTGTCTAGGAAACTCAGTCAGCTGCAGCAGGAAAATCTAGATTCTGGATTTTCTGATTCCTATAAAATCAAATGAGAGGGGTCAGGCTCTCTAGGAATATTCTTTTTTTTTCTTCCACAACAGATTATTTGCAAACCCCGATTTCCTTTTTATTTCATGACCTAGCTCTTCTCTTTCCTTGTTTTTCTCTCATTCTGACTTTTTCATGTTTCTTTTTCCTGCCTTTGACCACCAGCTCCGTCGGTCACTTGAAGGACAACTATGTTCCCTGTGGCCCCTGAAAGTTTGCCCATGTGGCTCTGGCTGACCTTCTGCCCCTCCAGGCCAGGCCAGTTCCAACTTAGCTGAGGGGTCTAGGTTTCTCTGCTCCCTCTAGTGCTCAATGAACTCTGTTTCTTGGTTGTTCAGACGCCACCCCTTGTGGCACATTTCACGCTGCCTTGTAACTGCTCATAAGTTGCCTCCTAGCCCAGATTAGGGGACCATTGAAGGAAAACTGTGTCTTCCTTAACATAGTATCACTACAGTATGACACAGAGCCCAGCACCTCATTCACCCTTGAAGAAAGTCTGTTGAATCAATGAGTGGCAAAAAGATGCAGGATTTGAATGGGCAATTTTATTAAAATAAGTTCTATTATAGTCAGCACTCTTCTTTAGCTTTGTGCACAATGCCAAAATGTCCATGGAATTTCCCTCTGAAATAGGAGCGTGACATAGTTTTTGTATCCTGATTCAGGTCTCACCTGCCCAAGACCTGCCTCTATTACTGAGTCTGACTTACAGAATGTTATGTGCGTCAGTATGTGTGTCAGGTCTAGGAGACATGGTGACCTCCCCCATGGGAAGAGATCATCTATGTTAAGGATCCTAGCTTCAGGCACATTCATGTGCCAAGGATCCGATTTGCATGGTTTTCCTTGGCATGGTTTTGAACTGTGTATCGTGGCTGTCTCAGCCGGTTCATGTGGTAGTAAGTGAATGCAAGCAAAAATCTTCCTTGCTCTCCAGTAGATCAAATATCAAAGAGGAGATATTTTTTCTTATAATGGCATTTTAATGTCAAATGTCATATTGATTTAATTGGATTAATCTATATCTACAGAATATAATTTGTTGTATCAACATTTTGTAAATTTAACTTTAACTCAGTTGATAGAATTCAGCTAATTCAACATGGGACATGCCTCTTTTCAAATACTCACCAATGAAAGGAGATCCTGTTGTCTCTTTTATCTCTGTAATTTCATTTATTGAAAAACTATTTTTAGTGTCTACTTGGCTGGCATAAAGGTTATCTTAGTGACACAAAAGATACAGACACTGCCTACGTGGAGCCCAGAGTGTAAAGGAGAGACAAACATGCAGGAGACAAGTAGATACAACTAAGGTCATATTCGTGTGTACTGGGGGGTAATAGTTAGCTATATATTTTGGGGGATACAATTCAACCCATTCCAGGAGTAAAGAGGGAGGAAACCATTGTGACAGTTGAGAGATGATAAATGGACAGGCCCGAGATAAGTTTTGGAGGAGAAATCAGTAACACTTGGCAATGGATTGCATAAGTGTGGGGGAGATGGAGAAGTCAAAGGCCACACTCAGATCCCATACTGAACAATTGGGCCAATGGAAGTTCCACTTCCTGAGACGGGAAAGTCTGCAGAGGAAGAGCAGGTTCGAGGAAAGATCATGAGGGTAGATGTGAGGGTGAGAAGTTGGAGATGTCTATGAAATACCACGTAGGCACTGGAATATAGGAATTAAAGGAGATGTTAGGTCTGGAGATAAAAATTTAGAAGTCCTCAGTGGTGGGTAGACTTGGAAGTTATGGGAATGGATGAGATCTCTTAGAGTGAGAGTGGGAAGAGAAAAAGGGCCAACATTTAGAGCATAAAGGGAACGTAAAGAGCCAGAAAAGGAGACTAAGAGGACGTGGTATGGGCTCTGTCCGACTTCCACCCATCTCAGAGAAAAATATCTGTGGACATCGGTGAGTACAGGAGACCCAGTGTCAGAAGGCCTGAGTTTTGTTGAAATGCCAGACACTCACCTGTTCTGTGGTTTTGGGTATTTGCTGTCTCTACAAACAAGTGCTAAGAACACAGACTTTTAAAATAAGTGTGTTAAATATGGGTTTTATTAATCTTTGCCTTTTCTTGTACAGAAAAAAGAGTCATTTAATGTGGTGACCTATTTCACTACATTCAGCAACACATTCTACATTGACCTTTGTTTCTCAATTTGGTCAAAAACAAGTGTTGTATAAATACAAGAGGATATTTTTAATTACAAAATGAATTACACTTATGCCCATAATGTAAGCAGACAATTGTGAATTAAGAGGTTGACAAGATTTGTTGGAGGATAGGTCATATCCTTATCTTTAGATTACTTCAGAAAAACAATGGAGAGGGGAGGATCCAACAATTGTGTTCTAGTGTTAAAATTATTCCATCATCTTGGGGTTTGGATGGATTGTGGTTAGTCACAGACTCATTTTGTAATTGTTTGTGGAAAGAAATAGAAGGATGAACGAAAATCCTGTTTTAGAAAGAGACTGAGCACCCTAACCCATAGCGCACAAACCTCTACTTTCCATTAGGGAAATGTCGACATAATTTTCTTCTGAGATCCGCCCGAGAATTGTTGAAAATCTTGTCACCTTCGTGCAGCTTTGTGCTTCAAACTTTCCTGCTACTAATTCATTTTTGAACAAGTGTAAATAGAATGCTAACAAGTGGAAACAACTAAGGCATCTCTCAGAAAGAAATTTGCTCACTAGAATAAACTGTTCTGTAGGGTTTTGGTTGTTATTACTTAAATATTTTAAAATTTTCTACCTAGAAAGACTTTATGTTTGAGCTGGTCTAACTTTTAATATTTAAAAAAAAAAAATTGGAAAATAATCCACTTCAAATTTACAAAGGGGTCTAAAATAGGCTTTTATTATTTTAAATAACCCTGGTGAAGTCAGTCAGAAGCTAAATTTGGTAGTATTCAAATTCATCAGATACTTGACCTAAAGAGTAATGACTAGTCCAAAATTGAAGTAGCTGAATGTTAAGGTGTTTGGGGAACACAAAGGATATTTAAAATAACAGAAAGGCCAGGGAAGGAGATTAGGGGCTAAGGAACCATAACCTAGGTAAGTGGCAGCTTTTAGTAATAACTGTGATTTTGGTTGAGTGTGGTTGAAATTACCAACTATTGGGCAAAAATTACTGTAGCTGCTTTCCCTTCTTAAAGATCATGTCCCTTGAACATATACTCACTAACTTTCTAAAGTAAGAACTAATTTTTGATGACTTAAATCCTAAGATCTCACCAAGCCGTGCTTTGAGAATTCCATGACTTGGGAACATATTTCAAGCCAAGGAAGCCAGAAAAGAACAAGTTTGACCTGTGTTTCTAAATGGGTCACTACAAAGAATTGCATTATAATACAATTACAGTTGAGTAGCATTTCCCAAGTTATGAAAACAGAAACTCTGCATGCCATTTATATGGTGCGAACTAACCTGAAGGCAGGTCCGAGAGTGAAACTAACCCAACCTTCAGCATAAAAGAAAAGAATTCTCCCAAGACTTGGGCTCTCTGAGGACTGACTGATTGGATAGGCTTAGGTGAATTTTTCTCAATTACTTACAGGCTTGGTTACCCAATCTAAGAAGACGCTACTAAGTCTCTATTCTTTTCTAGCTTGTATCCCAACTCCTCTATGTTTGAGATTTCAAACCCGATTTTATCTTCTCTCTGATTCATATTCAAGTAAAGGTTGAGTGACTGAATGATTTGGCCCTTCCTTGAAGGAAGTCAAGTCTGTGCTTGTTTGGGTCTGGCTGTCCCTGTTTGTTTCTACATCTTGTACACAGTTTCCTGCTCCTCCAAGGCCGCAGATTGCGGTCTTCTGAGGAAACTTCATACCAGTCTTCCAAGAGGTGCTGTACCAGAGCACCGGGGCTATTCTCCTCAAAGTAGCATGTGACCCAGCATGTTCTTAAAAATCACATAAATTAATGCCACTCTCTACTAGGATGTTTTTCTTGGGAGACAAAAGTCTAAAATTCCTGTGGAAAAATTAAATAAGTGAAAATAGTCAAGAATGTTTTGAAAACAATTTTGGGAGACTTGTCCTATCAAATGCTGAAATATATTTTTATTAAACAGTTCTTTGTTGTGTGTTGTTGCTTTTTAAAAAAAATATGTCTTTATTGATTTCAGAAAGGAAGGGAGAGGGAGAGAGATAGAAACATCAATGATGAGAGAGTCATTGATCGGCTGCCTCCTGCACGTCCCCCACTGGGGATCAAGCCCAAAACCCAGGCATGTGCCCTGACCGGGAATTGATCTCCTGGATCATATGTCAGTGCTCAGCCGCTGAGCCATATCTGGCTGGGCAAACAGTTTTAATTAATAAAAAAATAAATGGACAGATTAATGAAACAGCATATAGCTCAGAAATTTACTTACATAGTTAAAATTTAGCTTGTGATGAATGGGAATCATATACATTTGGGAGGAAAGAGTTTAAAGAAATAATAGTAGTAGAATCATTGATTATTATTATAATTAAATATGTAGATTTTCACTGCATAGCAAAAAATTATAGAAGGAAACAAAAATAAAACAAACCAAACTAGTAGAAGACATGGGTAGTTAGGTACCGGATCTCAGAGAAAAGTAGTTTCTAAACATAAGAGCAACAGAAGAAATCATACATTTTCAACTACATACAAATTTAAAATAGGAGTAGGGAAGAGGGAGGAATGAACAGGTGGAACACAGAGGACGTTTAGGGCAGCGAAATCACTCTGTATGATGCTATATCGGTAGCTACATGTCACGAGTTTGTGCAAATCCCAAGAGTGTACGCCACCAAGAGTGACCCCTAATGTAAGCCCTGGCCTCTGGGTGATCATGATGTGTCAGTGGAGGTTCATTAGTTGTAACAAACGTTCTACTCTGGCGGGAGGTGTTGATTATGTGGAAGGCTAATGCATGTATGGAGCGGGGAGTATTGGGGAAATCTCTTTACTTTCTGCTCAATTTTGCTATGAACCTAAAATTGCTCTACAAAAGAAAGTTTATTAAAAGCTAAACATTTTTGTGTGTGTCTTTTCTACATTTTTTTCTACCAAGTTTTTGGTATTTTGTGCTCTTCATGTTTAAGAGATTTTTACATACTGGAGACATAAGCCTTTGTGATATGTGTTGTGAATGCTTTCTCCAGTTTGGCTTGGTTTTGGTGTTTTCTGACATACATGAGTTTTATTTTTTTATTTTACATTACTTTTAGTTTTTTTCAATTACAGTTAACATTCAATATTATTTTGTATTAGTCTCAGGTGTACAGCATAGTAGCTAGACAGTCGTATACTTTGCAAAGTGTTCCCCTGATATTTCCAGTGCCTTCTTGGCAGCATACATATTATTCACTATATTTTCTATGCTGTATTTACATCCCTGTGACTATTTTATAACTACCAACCTGTTCTTCTCAATCCTTTTACCTTTTTCACCCATCCCCCAACCCTCCCTGCCCTCTGGCAACCACCAGTCTGTTCTCTGTATCTATGAGTCTGTTTCTGTTTTGTTTGCTCATTAATATTGTTCTTTCTATTCTACATATAAGTGAAATCATATGATGTTTGACTGACATACACAAGTTTTAATTTTTACTTTGTAGTCAAGTTTCTCAGTCTTGTCTTTTTTTCCTCTGGATTTTGAGTCATAGTTAGAAACCCTTCTCCTTCACAGAAGTTAGAGAGTAACTGACCTACATATATATTTTTTCTAGTACACCTATCTTATTTGTTTCATGAGACCCTTAGTCTATGTGGAATTTATTCCTAGGTATGGGGTAAGATGTGGATATAATTTTATCTTTTCCTAAATGGTAATGCAGTTGTCCCAAAGTTATTTAAATACCCTTCTTTATCCCATTGATTTGAGATGTTGCCTTTATCACATTCTAACTTTCCATAGGCGTTTGGGTGTAACTCTGGACTTTCTACTGATTTTTGTAGGTTGATTTTATACCTGTTACGTCACCGAATTCTTTTGCTGTTTGATTAGCTTGTATCATTAATTGTGCATGGTTTCCCAGATATGCTCTTACAACATCTGCCGATGCAGGGAATTTGACTTACGCTTCAGACCCGCTGCCGTTCTTCCGGTCGGCTTGCTAACACCGTCAGTGCAGAGCTCGGTTGTCACAGAGGCAGTAGGCGTCTTTTTACTTACTTTCGTGTTTTTAAATTTTTCTTACTACGAATGGGTATGGAAGTGTGCCAATGGTTTTTTCATACTATGTTAAAATAATCGTATGAAGCAGTTCCAACTTCTTATTTGAAAAAAAAGCACAAACTTTCTGAGTCCTAGTTTTTTCATAGTGTAAAATGAGAGATTTAGACTTAACTGATCTCTGAACTTTCCTTTAGCTAATCTCATACCTATCTGCTCACAAAGAAAGAACTGTATTTATGTTTACCTCTCAGGCCACTGAATTTATAGAATTAACTAAAATGTATGTGGAGATTTAAAAATAACACTGCAAATGGAAGAATATACCTAAACTATAGTTTTAAAGCAGCCATTGAGAACCAGAACAATGATTTAAAAAGATAAGAAAATAAAAGCTTATACGAAAAAATAAATATGTTTTACATTTAACTTTGCCACTGGAACTGATCAAGGGTGAAGCTCACTGAGGGTAAAGCTCAATGAATCTGGAGATTTAAAGTATTTTTTCATGAAAGATAACGATATTCAAGATGAGGTGAAAAAATAGTTCAGGAAATCAAATGGGACCAATTAGTGCACTTATTTGGGAAGTAGAAATTCTGCAGTGGAAAGGGAACTCTAATTTGCTTAAGAAATTAGAATTGGATTTGGGGGGGGAACCTCCTATTTCAGTGTGTTATAAATATCATAGAAGTGAGAGAGTTCAAATAAAAAAGGTGGTGAATAGGCAATAGTGATGACTAAATCCTTTGGGACTGTCCCATTCATTGTTCTGCTGTGATAAAATGACAGAGCACAAATAAGTGGAAACACTCAGGCCTCCAGTGTTTGGAATTCTGATGGCGAGAAATCCCAGGACGTTCCTACCATTGCGCTCACTTAAAGGTCCGAGGAGAATACTACGCCTTGTATCCATTGCCAGGTGAAAGCTAAGTGTATTCATTCCAAAGACAAAAGAGAAGGAAGTGGCGAAGAGAGAGAGGAGAGGGTAAATATTCCCATGTAAATAAGAGAGGTAGACTATTGAATTCTCTGTGCCCTGCCTGTAGTGAAACAGCCAAGAAATGTTCAGAAGTAAAAATAGACGTAACCCTCAAAGGGTTTAGAATGACTCACCCATGACACAACATGCAATTAAGGCCTGGAACTTGCTACTACAAGATTTTATTCAAATAGATAACTTAGATTCGAAGGATTAGATCTGGTAAATACAGTTTATATCAAAATTTCAGTCTCTGCAGTTCAGAGCAAACAAAACACCAAACGCACAAATAAAACCCAAGTAGCTTCAGCTTCCAGGGGATATTTGAATATCTTTTAGGATGTGAAGGAAATTTCTCTTGACTAATGGTGTTATTGCTGTTTTTATGGATGGATTTTAATTATTGCCTCCCCAAATAGTCCTCCCGAATGCAAGGCAGAACGAATGTAGCATGAATTCCTTGCTTTTCAAAGGGGAAGGTCAATCAAGAAGTAGCCATCAGTGTATTATAACAATTAATTTTCCCCATCTCAATTGTGCAAAGAGAAACTTCAGGGGGAAAAGGGGGGGGAAATCAATGAATAGAAGATGGTTTAATGTAGGGAGGAAAAGGAGAATTTTGGAGGCGCAGATGTTCATTCCAACTTCCCTACACCTCTCTCACCTCTGGCTTCTGCCTCTCCACACCCTTGACATGTCTACCCTTTGTAAGAATTTCCCAAGAAGTCTTCCCAAGGAGTTGTTCTTCTTGCTCTGGACTCGGTCTGAGAATCTCACTCATGGTTTTAATTATAACCTGTGTGAAAGGCACCCAAATTAACATCTCTATCACCAGCCACTTTTACGTACAGGACTTGAATTTCCAGCTACGTTTTCCAACTGGATATCCTATGGGCAAAATCAATATGTCTGAAGCGGAGCTTATTATTTCTTCCCCCTCTGTCATTCATCCTCCTACCCCTGAATTCTCTGTCCCTGTTAATGACATCTCACCCATGTAGGCAACAGAGCCTGAAGGGCCTCCACCCTTCACCATTGCCTTAGAAGGCATGTGCTACCTAGTTCCAGAACACATCACGTACATGGTCTTCCCCATGCTGTTCTCCCTGAAATGATCCTCATTTTTATTTTCTAAGTTCCAGTTCAAATGCTTGCTCATTTGTGAGGCTCACTTCCAATACATTGTCTTCGTCAGTGTTTTCATTGGCTTATTCTATTCTAGGTCATTTCTTTCCTTCAATAACATTTATTCAGGCTAACACTATCATATACATGGGGGAAGAGAGAAGACGAAGTCTTGGTTTCTGGCCTGAAGGAGTCTCCTAGTATCTAGAATATATATACAACATATAGCCTTACAAAGCACACCCATGGTAAACTCGATTAAATATTTTTTTAATCTTCAAAAAATGAAAATAATGTTGTTCAGGTAGCTGGAGAACTGCCACAATAAAAACATTCCTAGATGGGCAGTCATGACATCAAAGCTATGTGGAGAAAACATCCCTTTCCTTGTAGAGTTAGCATGAGAAAGCAGCGCCTGCATCACAGACACTGGGGTTTCCCCTAATTACTTATGAAACTGCTCCCTTGGTAGGTAGGACATCCACAGTGTGGAGCAGAGAATAACTTACGGGTCTAGATAGACCATTTTGTTTTATTTCCAGGCATTCTGTTGGGGAAGGTGAACATTTTTATTCACTGTATATTATGCCTTTAAAGAGAAGACATGACTAGAGGTTCATTTGAGGATAAGAACAGTAGAATATGTTTCAGATGAAACCTTCATATAAACTGTTAAAATTAGAAAATTCATTAATAGGAGAGAAAATTGGTCACATGATGGTTTGGTAGTTCCCCAAAGTGCCTATTTACAATTGTTCAGTTAAATGAGGCAAGGAACCTACAAGAAGAATGTTTATGGTGTTTCTGCACGGGGATCTATGGGTACAGTGGGTGAATTAAGAAACACAGGAGAATCTCTGTTATTTGCCTGGTCCCAAGGATAAGCATCAGCCAAAGAAACTGTGGAGATGGTAAGCTCTGGAAGATCTAGCAGTAAGCATCTCTGCTACATCCTGGCAATAAGGTCTAAGAGTGAAGAATCAACCGTCTTCCCATTTCTTTTTTCTTTTTCTTTTTTTAAAATATCTTTATTGATTTCAGAGAGAGAGAGAGAGAGAGAGATGTCAATGATGAGAGACTCATCATTGATCAGCTGCCCCCTGCACACCTCAACCAGGGATCGAGCCCACAACCCGGGCATGTGCCCTGACAGGGAATCGAACCGAGATCTCCTGGGTCCTAGGTCGATGCTCAACCGCTGAGCCACTCCTGGCCAAGCTTCCCATTTCTTACTGCAACCAAATGAAGGTGCTGACCCCCTGCTTGGGGTCTCTCGGGGCACCAGGAAATAGTATTCTTTGCGGGGACACTGGTGCTCTCTCAATGAGCAGCAGCAGTAACAAAGGTGAGGGATCCTCAAAAGTCCTGGAGACTGAGGATGTCGATGAGGGTGCCTGAAGGGAAGAGAAGCATGGAAGACCTATGTGATGGCTCCAGAGATGAGCAAACTTCACGGCAAGCTTCAGTTCCGGGTAAACAAGCGAGGACAAGAGACAGTCAAATTTAGGTTATTAAGATTCATGTGACCTTACTCATGTGACTTGTGAACTGGTAAGGCCCATGGAAACTTGGGTTATCATTGTATGGCAAGGGAGAATGGACGTGACAGGCCAGTTCTCATGGCTGGGTTTCCTCCTTGGACTTATGTCACTTTGGGATTGGTTAGTTGGGAGTGAACTGCTGTAAACACAGTAGTGGGAGGGTTGTCTGGGTTAGTGTGGAGAAGAAAACAATGGTGAGAAGAACTTTAATTATGGCTGACTGGTAATTCCAGGAGGATTATCCAGTTCGTGTGTCACTCAGGTCTTTTGCCTTTTACCTACTAGCCATTTCACCACTTGAAAGTCCTTTATCCCTACAATGGGTATATAATAGAAAGGATATGGATTTAAAAATATTTCAGCTCACTCTAGTCAATGATCAATGCAATCAGCATACAGAGAAGAGAAAATCCATTTGTAAACTTATATTTCCCATATTAACAACCTTCTCCATCAGAACATTTACTGGAACCACTAAATTAAGCCTGGTTTTCAGGCATTATTTGTGACTTTATTTTCTCTATTTTATTACTCATAAGCCATCATGGAGGTGAGCAACAGCTACCCTGTTTGATTTTGGCTAAGCTCCAGGACCTCCTTCATCCTGGAAAAGAGGCAAAACTAGACAAAATTGAGAAGCAACCATAAGTTGATGGTGCCTGTAGATTCCAATAGCTTTTCACAATAGAGGACTCAGTCATCTGGGTAAGCATTGGCTATGCTTTGGAAACATTCAGCCAGAAGAACCAGGCTTGCTGTTCCTTCTGTGCAGAACAGGTGCAGGTGGGTGCAACTTCTAGCTCAACAATGTGATCCTGGAGCCAAGACCAGCATGCATGCCCCTGTGTGGCATGTTCCAGTGACAAAGGTGTCAGCAACTGATTGGTCCTAATCTACCTCTGCTTAGGCCTGGCCACTTTTCAAGGGGAAAAAACACTTCAGTGAACCCTGGCCTGTACGATAGCAGGGAGGGTCTGGGTGTTGCAGAAGTGACTTTCCATTGCCAGGTCAGGAGGGTGGGGAGGAGGCTGGCAGAGTAACAAGAATGAACTAACACCCCAAGTTTCAGCTCCTATCTGAAGCTGCTCAATGCAGGTAAGCATCCAGGTGAGGTTACTAACTGACGGATAGGTCTCTGGAAAATTCCAAGTCAGAGAAAACTGGGAAGAAGAGAGAGTCGGGGAAGGGTGGAAAATAGTACAAAGAGAAGCCACAGCCAAGGTAGTTTGGGGTCCAGATGAGCACCTGAGTTGGAGGAAGGATGAATATGTTGTGTTAAATGGTACGTTAGGTCCCGATGCCAAGCACATTTACACAGGACAGGTTTGGAAGAATTTAGACTATGAGAGCTCAATGACACATTGCAATAAAATTGGACACTAAAATTGTAAACTCCCAGAGTCACTGCTGTCTTGCTTTAGTCAGGCGATGCTCCCTCTCACAAACAGAGGGTCTGTGCCGAGACAGGCTGGTGAATATCGTGGCCCCTGACATTTGTTGGTTGGGCTACAGTAAACCCATTGGCTTCGTAAACAACAGAGATGGGCAAATTACCTCTTGAAACCTGACTCACACACTAACTGAATGAACATCCTAATGACCTCCTTAGGTGCTCGTTTGAAACCTGGTGCAAAGGCTGAATGATTATAAGTTTCTTTAGGGACAGCACTTACTCTGAGTCACAGGGAAACCATCCCAGAAGCTAGGTCTACACATCAACAAGCAGGTGCTTGGCCAGGGTGTAGGCTGTACCTAGGGACAGCCTTTAAAGCCCAATTCTAAGGAGTTTAGAAAACAAGATCAGTTTAGAAAGGCCTGCTTGGTTTCATGAGACAGTGGTTAACCAGACTGCCATGCGGCCCCTCGTCGCCCCCTTCTTAAGGAGGGGGGAGAAACGTTTTCTCCGTGAGCGACAGCAAATCACTTTGGGAAAGGAGATCAGATTCTCGTCTTTGCTGCCAGACGCTGTTGGATACGTTACTGATTCGCATATTCAAATAGGCTGCTCCCTCCTCTGCTGCCTTAGGTGAGAGACAAGCTCACTACGGAACCTCGAGAGGAAGAGAAACTGGCCAAGGCTCACGTTCAGAAGCCTGAAACCTCTGCGGGTGGCTTCTCTGGAGGGGCTGTTGGTCTTTTGGGGCGGCAGCCTGGGTCACGCCCCGAATTCTTGCTCCAGGAAATACCCTGAGCCCTGGTCTCTGTCACGTGCCATGTCTGTCGGTCCTGGTTTTGACACTTTACTGTCTACCTCAATGCCACTCAGCTTATCCTCGGCTCGGGGTCCCAGCCCATCCTGCTCCCGGGAGCAGATCGCTTACTAGTTACATGCAAGCACTGTGATCCTATCTCCGAGGCATCTTATTTCTTTATGTTTTTTACTGACTTTTAGGAATTATGAAATATAGCTTGAATACATCAAAGTGCATTCAGTATGTGCCTGCAGTTTGACAAATAGAACACTGCCAGCTCCCTCCCCCACTCTTTTACCAGCAAAATCCTCCCTCCCCACTAGAGGCAAGTAGAGGCAATCCTGTCCTTAGCATAGCCTGCCCATCTACGTAAGCATCTTTAGAAATACATTTTTGCTTGGCTTGATCTTTTCTTAGAGGGAACCCTGCGGGGTGTTCTTTTGCTCCTGACTTGCTTGGTTCCTAAGCCTGACTTTAACTGCGGCATAGGACCCCATGTCTCCTGTCACGGTGATTTCAAATATCAGTGAGCAGATGGGGGCATATTTCTGGGTGTCAAGAATACATTCTGTGTGACTCAGGACAGTGAGAATGGAATGACCATGTGATGGTGTGGAGCACAGATTTGGGGTGCCCTAGGTAAGTGACGGTCTGGGGAAAGCCTTGGGGAAGGTGGCCTAAGGAGGGAGCATCCCAGTGGGTATTTCACCAGGACTGGGGGGGTTTCCAGGATGCGGGACTTTTGGTGTTAAAATCAGGAAACCCCCAAGAAAACTGGGTCACATTAATCACCCTAGTCTTTCCCTCTGCACATCAACCTCTGTGCTGTCAGCCATCGCCACTCCCTGCTCTCGACTCTGAACTTTCGCTGCCCTGGGCTCCTGAAAGCTCTCCCGCACCCGGGACGGGAGCCCGCCCGACGAGGCCCCTGCACATCTGGGCTCGGAGGGACCGAACGCGCACTGAGGGATGGCAGCCACAAAACCCCCATTCTCCAAGGGCTGTCCTGCGCCGAGCCCCATGCCGGAGATTTTATACTCACATACACATGTGCATCTATGAAATATGCACATACACGCATTTAAAATGAAAATATAATTGATCTGACTTCTTATTTTATGGATGAGAAAGTGGGGGCTCAGGGAAATGGAGTCAGTTGCTCAAGGTCACACAGCTAGGAGAGCTGCCGAGCTGGGACTTAACCTCCACCTAGTATATACTCCAGCTGTTCCAAGTTTATATATGATCGAAGGAGTCCAAATGAGACCGAAAAGCTTATCCTGTAAAACAGTGGCCTCCTCCCCTCCTCCTCCCACTCTGCCTCCCACTGAACAGGAACAGCAACTCTCAACTGCTTTTTTTTTTTAACCGCTTTATTGAGATACGATTGATTTGTGGTGAAGGTTTCACAGGTGTATACTTATCTCCAATCTCAATTGCTCTTTTTTTTTTTTTTTTTAATTTTCACCCTAGGATATTTTTTCCATTGCTTTTCAGAGAGCTTGGAAGGGGGGGAGGAGAGAGAGAGAGGGAGAGAAACATTGAGATCAGCTGCCTCCTGCATGCACCCCAGGGGGCCAGAGATCAAGCCTGCAGCCCTGCAACGGATCAAGGCCCTTGGCTGATGCCCTTGACCAGAATCAGACCCTAGACCTTTCAGTCTGAAGGCTGACTCTCTAACCACTAAGCAAACTCAGTTAGGGCTCAATTGCTTTTAATGATGCTGCTTGTATCTTCCTCCAGGCACCTAAATAACATGCCAATGCTGGTCTTTTATCTCTTCACTTTTAGAGACTCCTTACAGACCTCCTTTCATGAAAGGCCCATGTGCCTTTTGGATGTTCTGTCCCCCAGTCCTCCCACAATCTCCTCTTAACACTCCTACAGAGATATATAAGTTTTGTTCAGCTCAGTGTGTAATATTTAAATCATTACAACTAAGAGAATGTTATCCACAGATGAACTATAAAGGGTGCTGTGACATACATTTCATGGTGTAAACTTTGTTTCCTCTAGAGTTTTTCACTGTCATTTTTGCCCAGTTTTTTTGTTAGCGTTCAGTGTTCCCATCACTAATGTAATCCTGATGGTGGCACATAGCTCCTCAGGTGTCCAATGTGTTCAAACGCATCTGTTCTTCCGATAGAATATTCACCTTAGAGAACTCCGCACTTTCAGGATAGTCCACTTTAGCGTTAAAACATACAGTTAAAGGCTTACTCTCAGGGTGGGCAAAGACTTGTAGGAATGGTGTATAAGGTAAAGTCAGAAATGCTGTGTAAAGTAAAACCTTTCTCTCCTGAAACAGCTCACTTACCTCCCTCAAATCCAGGACTCCCCAGTCCCCAGCCAGAGCAACCCCCCCCCCGCTTTGTCCAGCACTTGGCTCTCCCCATTTCCCTAGGACTATAGGGTGCTCCTCTGTGATGGATAAATTTACACATGCTGGGACAGAAACCCTGAAGGGGAGGCTCTGCCGTGTTCCTCCTTAGATACCAGAACTGGAGGGGGGGAAGACTTGAATGAACAATAACTAACATCAGGGATTGAACCTGAAAAGCATACTTTCCATACATAAAAGTGCCATTGCACCACAATGTATGAGCATCTACACACACTATGTGAAAGTACTATGTGATGTTAAGATCAAATTAAATGGAATTTCCTGCTGAAGTTTGATTCCTTAAAAAATACCTATTTTCACTACTTGGATTTGTAGTGAATGCTCTACCCACTTCTTTTCATTTGCTCCACAAAGGGCCTGAACACAATTCCATCTTGACAACATTATCTAAAACTACCATGGTCATCACAAAAGGAAGTAGGGAGTGTCTGAGTCAGAGTCTTTATATTTCACAGTAGAGCAAGGAACTCTTTCAGACTCACCCAACCAGCTGCTCGCTTCCTCTATGAAGAGTGTAAGGTAAGTATCTCCAAAGCCCACAGCTTAAAAGTCTAGCCAGGCACTTAGAGAAAGAGAGAAGTGAATGAGTTATGGCTGCTTCTCGGTATCTGAGAGTCCAAATTCATCAAACAATATCAAAATCGTTGCCTGGTCCTGTTCTCAGCTTCTCTGTCTCATGCTCTGTCTATGGCTGACTCTGTGGGTGTCCTGGGAGCCTGGGGAGCACCACTGTGCAGGGGCCAGGCCAGCTGAACACTCTAGGTGCTGTTCTTGGAATGAAAAATAGCATTTAGGGGATTGTGTACAAATCTAGATTCTGTATTTCCAGTGTTCTCAGTGAAGGCATTATAAGTTGGAATATACTAAATTCTGAGATTAGAATTGAACTCTGTTTTAGTTGCATAGCAAAGTGCACATCTGACTAAGGATTTATCAACATTTGAAACCACATTTTTAATAGAAATGGGAAGATTTGAAAATATTTCTGTAAAGGAGTAACTCTACTTTTAGCATTACATTTAACTTTATGGTAATAATAAAAATTAAACATGTTAAATACTAGTTATTAATTTTTTCCTCCAATCTGTGTATTTTGGTTTGGTAAATACAGAAGTCTTTTTTTCTCTCTTTCTTTTAGTAATGTACCATGAAATAGGATTACTTTTCCTTTTACAGACAAAATTATTCTAAGATTAGATAATATTTTGATCAAACATTTAAGGCAATAATTGATCAGTTAAGTATAATAAGCTTGAGTACATGAAACATTATAATTTCATGTTTTATTGACTGTAGTTTTTAAAAAAAATGATACTCGTGCTTTTAATATATTATCTGGTATGTTACTGAATGTATTTTGTTCCTTGTTTTTCCTATGCTTCATTTTAAAATTATTTTTCTTTCATCTTATTAGACTTTAAAAAATGCTTTAGTGAGGATGTATTTATTCTTTGTTTTGACAACAGAAAGGAAGGGGTAAAACATTTCTTGCATTGAAATACCCCATAAGTGAGCCAATATGCTCCAGGCTTCTGTGGGCTTCTAGATCCTCAAGTCTGATGTTTGGGATTGAAGAATCTTCATGAGTTATAACTTAAAAATTATAAATTAACTACATATCAATGTATTAAGCTAAAGTATTTATGTAAAGAACATAAGAATATGGTATATTTGTAGTAAAACATAGAATTAATCAAAAGCCAAGTTCTTACAATATGAAAAGAATTTTCCTTCCTTGCTCTGTCCAGACGACTGCATAGGAGAGAACATCATAGTGATGTCTTTTCTGTAACTTAACATAACTTATCTTTCCTTTCCACTTTCCTGTAGTTATTTAGCCAGGACTCAAGTCATCAGGTACTTGTTGATAGTTTGTTAAATTATGTTTTGTTTGTTTTTAAAGAGTTGCTGCAAAAAGAAATTATAGGAGAAAGAAAAATTAGAGTTTTGGTACCATGTTAGTATTTATTTATCTGTCACCTGATGGAAACTTGGGTGCAACACAATTAAGTCAGCCTTATATATTGTTCTCTGTTTGCCAACAACATTCCTACTTTATGTCAGATGAGAAGAAAAAGAATCTTACTTTCATTTCTGGAACCTATAGTGCACCTACATGAAGCTTATAAAAGCAATTATGCGACATGAACATGCTTTTTGGTATTTATTTTCAACATGTATGAACAAGAATGCTTAAAGGTATATTTTCTAGTGCCACTTATCATTTTAAAAGCCATTGTTTGAGAGTTGATAATGGTCTAGAAATGTCTGGGTTCATATTTCTCTGTAATGATTATTTTTCTAGGATGGCCTCTTTGCCATAAAACTTTCCTAAGTGATAAAAAAAATATGTACTTGATGCCTAGATATACACATTTCTGTGTAGCTTCTCTTCTCTTCAGTACCTTTTGTGAAAAGTCACCAGGATGACTAAAAGATTAGAAACTAAAAATTTGCAATTATTGCTTAGAAAGTGATTTAAAGAATGATTTGAAAGAGTTTTTTTTCCACCTCAGAAGGTAAAGTAGTAAACCATAAATTAGTAAAGCAACAAGATAAGCTTGAGCTTGAGCAAAGAAAATTCATTGAAATGTGTGTTTTTATGCTTTGGGGTATGGTACTGCCAAGTAGCTTCCAGAACTCCATTGGGCCAAGCAGTCAGGTCCCCAAAAAGAGTCACTTAAAAATCTTTCAGGTCTTATTTTAAACATTCTAGTCCATATTATACCGAATGTATTAAAATATACCCACAGTTCTCCATTAAATATAATTTTCACTGTAAATAGTTTAAAAGGGGTATTATGACTTTCTATTTAAAGTTAGTTTCCTGCCCTAGCAGGTTCGCTAGGTGGTTAGAGCACCAGCCCACAGACCGATTTGGGCCAAGGGCTTGTCTCTCGGTTGCAGGCTTGACCAATCGGGGTGTCTCTCACATCGATGTTTCTCTCTCTCTCTCTCTCTCCCTTTCACTCTCTCTGAAAAGCAATGGAAAAGATATCCTTGAGTGAGGATTAAAATAATAATAATAATAATAATAATAATAATAATAATAATTTGTTTCCTAACAGTGATTTTCAGCAATCAACAAAGTCTTGGAAACTATTTCAAGAGAATCTAGCTCATAATTTCTCCCTAAAATTAAGGAACTTCTTATGACTACTAAACTTAATATAAAAATCAACTTATGCTTCAATTTAGTATATTTACTTGTATGCTCAATAATTTCAATCTTACCATTTTTCACATTTTAGAAATTATACTTATTTTTCAGACATGATATATGATTTTTGAGTCCCTGAAAAGTTTGGGGGCCTCCTTAGACACTGCCAATATTGCTCACTGGATTCAATACGAAATTAGTTAACTATTTTTCTGGATAGCTATTAAAAGAACATAGATGTTCTTTCTTGTAGTAAAGTTTGTGTGGGGAGTGAATGATTTTCTCACCCTGTGTTCCTGGGGGTACAACATAGAGTGAGACCTACAGTGAATTGAAAAGTAGCTGAATTTGACCTTGAAAGACAGTCTCACTTATGATCTCGTGCCTCAGTGATGTTCTCAGGACTTGGAATTCCAAAGTGCATATGGGGTCCTCAGAACACTCTGGAAATGTCCAATTTGTTGCTTTTCAGGACAGAACAGATTCCGACCATTGTCTAGAGAATATGAATGGAGCAGCTTTAACCCATTGACCATCTACAGCGGGTCAGGTATTATATAGAGTTGTTTCTCATTTATTTTTAAACTCAAGCTCCCATTTGGTGAAATAGAAATTGAAAACTTATTTTACTGTCATTTTTAATAAAGGCATGAGGTTTTGTGACTTCAACGAAGTCAGTAAGATGACAATTTTGGAATGTTCTTATTTCAAACCACACATATGTCCCTCTTCCTGACCTTCTTTAATTCCCACCCAACCCTGACCCCTCACCTCAAATGTCCTGATGCCATGGTGCGTTCCTCTTACAGGTGTAAGGGTAGAAGGACTCATGTTTTTCTGTCCTGTAAATTGATCATCCCACTGAGTAAGATGAAACTTAAAAGCTCAGAGAAGTTTAAGACTTTACCCAGGTCACACAACTATTAGCCATAGTGTTGGGATTAAGACTGGGTCCCTTAAAGGTCCTCGTCTCTTGAGAACTGCCACACCATTGGATGTGATATCGAAGAATATACAGGGGGAATAATTTAGAGTATTCATGTTAATTCGTATGGTGAGGACAACCTCTACTGTGGTATTGGGATCAGGTTGAGTATTATGGAGAAAGTCTGCAAAGAAATACCAAAACAGATTCCTGAAGAATTCCATGGTGGGGGCGGAAACAACATTATCAAGAATTCATTTTCGTTCTGGATTCTACATTTGCTATTGTACCTTAGGTTCTCTAGCAAGAGATAGACCTCTGTGTTGGAAAGTCTTGTGAATGTTTGTGATACATAATGTGGTAATTACATTTCCATTCCCCCAAAGAATCAGAAAATGATCAGAAAATGGTCTGAAAACAATAAATACACTTACAGGACCAAAGAGGCATAGTATTTGAAATTAGGATCACCCTAAAAAAATGTTAGGGTATGATTATTCTAAGAATGTGAATGCAGGCTATGATGGAGACAGTGGGTGAGAAAATGCTGTGTTAAATCCTCAGGGTTGTAGCCCCTTTAATAGACTATTTAATGTCATAATATTTATTTTACTGCAAACAGCACTTTTGCTTTATTTCACCTTAGAAATCTGGGTGATTTTAGAATAGGCCCCATGAATGTGTCTGCTTAGGACTTGAAAATGATTGGGGGAGGCTCTGTGGGGGGTTGGAGGAGAGTGTAGGGGGGATAAACGATGATGGATGGAGGGTGGACGGGTGGTGAACACACAATACAGTGTCCAGGCGACGTGTTGTGTGGAATTGTGCACCTGAAACCTGTAGAATTTTGTTAACCAGTGTCACCCCAATAATTTCAATAAAAAAGAAACTCTCAGAGGACCCTGGATAGAAATGCCGCATCAAAGAGAAATGGGAATATGTCCTAGATAAGAATATGAGGCCATGGGCAGGACACAGAGGCCTTGCTTAGAGAGTATCCATGTAAAAAAGACGAGTGTGTCATAACCTTGTTGCCAGAAGAGAGAGTTTTAAAGGGTCGGCAACAAGAGCACTGGACCAGAGGCTGAAGGCATGGAGCTTTTAAAAAGTAAAAGAATGTAAAACCCAGTATACTCAGAGAAAATGTACTTGAACTCATAGCATTTCCTTGATGTCCTTCAGGCGACGCTCCCTTCCACGATGGCCTCCCTGGCGACAGTAAATGCGGAATTTTGCTTCAATCTGTTCCGAGAGATGGACAACAACCAGGGCAGCGGGAACGTGTTCTTCTCCTCCCTGAGCATCTTCACCGCCCTGGCCATGGTCCGCCTGGGTGCGCGAGGGGACGGCGCTGCCCAGATGGATAAGGTCAGTCCCCGTCGTGACCCCTGCCGTGAATCCTTAGGGCAGCTGGTTCCCCCGACAGTGCTTGATTGCCACAGCCCCCGGAAGCCAGGACACCCCGATGGGCTCCCCTGCAGGCGTGCAGAGTGCACCCAGCTCAGGGCCCTTGTTTGTCAGCTGGGAGGGGGCGACACTGTTTCCAGAACCGCAGCTTTGGCCTTTCACCTTAGCACAGGCTCTCCGAGTGTTTCCAAGGCCAGCCGTCTCAGCATTACCCGGAGGGCTTGTTAGAAATGCAGATGCTTGGCCTTGGCCTTCTGCTCACACCCACCTGACCAGAGACCCCAGGGATGGGGCCCAGCCTCTGCGTTTCAGTCAGCCCTCGGGGTGCGCAGGGAAGCTGGAGAGCCACCGTCTAAGTGGACGTGAGTGAGAAAGGAGGGCTCCAAGGAGATTCCAGAGAAGTCCCAGTTGAAATGCTAGTGGCCTGGCCACAAATGACACAACAGCGGCCTCCCTGGGTGGTCATCGCATTGTCACCGCCACCTTTTAGAAAGTGCTTATGAGCCCTGAGCCAAGCTGCGCAGGGAAGTGAAATGGTCACGGTTTCTCTCACTTCTCTCAGGAATTTGTTATCAGAATTCAGGAGCGGGAGAGACACCAGGTCCAGGCTGCCTGTGAAGGCCATTGTCACCCCTTTTGCCCACCCATTCCTCCTGTTACGGCATCCATCTGTATGTCTCTTCTAAGCACTGCCATGGACCAACGGTCTTTTCTCTTTTTGATGCTCAAATGGTTGCAGTTGGGCCAGTACAAATCCCTTCAAACTTGTCTTTTAAAATAATTCTTCCAGATTACTCTAAACTATCTTTGCTTACTGACAATGGGATGTTCTAGATGTCTCTTGAATTTTCTTGGCTCAAAGAAAGGTCAGCTACCCTCTGCAAAGTCTGGTTCCTTTGCCGGATAATAGCGTTGAAGCCCAGAGTCGGCATAAGTGAGGTTCACTGGGGTTAAGGTGACCTGCTTGCCATTGAGTGAGGGAACCAGAAAAGGACACTTATTTATAAGGTCTTGTGTTCAGGTTCATAGTTGTTTATTTAGCTCTAATATGACTGTACTTTCTTGATTTAATATAAAATTTTTAAAATTTTATTTCCATTTTTTGAGCTTCTTGCCTCTCTTTTCTCTCTCACATAACATTTTCATTGAAATACAGTATATTATAAATTTTTATCCTAAATCATGTTTTTATATTACAATATTATTTAAAAGTTATACAAATTGAAATTTTCTAAAACACAATTGGGTTTTATCAAAAGCATTATAACAATAATCATTATAATATATTACTTATTCTACCACTTCTGCAGGAAGATATAATAGTTTTTTAATTTGGCATGAAAACACAGGGAGAAGCCTATGCAGAATTATTGGGATACAGGTGACTTATTGTATCATTTTTTTACCCTCAATCCTAATATCCTGAAATTCCTTACATTGTATATACCCATAATTTTCTTCTTTTTACCATCATCTGAATTTGTTACCAGTTATTAAAAAAAAAAAGAAAAAGTAATTTTGATTTTCCTACATAGGGACTCTAGGGTATAAAAAAGCATAGAACTCCTAGCATTTCAAATGATGGTAAATATGCCCTTTGAAATTTTATTTAATATTTATCACATTTAAATATTTACTAGTATCATCATTCATCTTTAGCTATGGTTGTTTTACTATTGAATCTGTAATTTCTTAGAATTTTAAAAAATAGAAAAACAGATATGTATCACCTTAATATTGTATCAGTCTAGTTTACTAAAAGGCAATTAGAAATGTCAGAAAAGGCAACCAAATTGATATCAAAATGGAGTAAAATTAGAAATAATCAAAGAATGATGTTAAATATTGATACTTATTAAACTTTTTCTCAAAAGTTACCAAGAAAGACTTCTGGAGATTCATATAATTTTTGTAATAATTTCTGGGTTCCACAAGTCAGCTCAGAAAAGACATTGGGATCTTTGAGTCCTGACACTTTATTATTGTATTTATTTTTCTAGTACATCCATTTACTTTCAAATGGCAATCTATACAATGGGGACTTTAGGACTCTAAAAAAAAAACCCAACAAAACAAAACTGCAGAAAATTTAAAATGTTAATCTGATTTAGGAGGAGTTTTGGCCAAAAAGGGAGGGATTTCATTTCTCCTTGCTAGGCTTCACATTAATTACTAGGTTCTTTTTATGAGGGAGTGAATGAAATATTTAAAAGTCTGAGCACATATCATTTAAAAGGTTTTCCACAAACCCACTTACATTTTATTCAAGATTACATAATAATAACTATGACTTCCAATGTTTTCTCAGCCTTCTTCTGGTTAAAGTTTTCTCCCTGAACTGTTTCAAAGCTCGTAGAACTGGATCCTCCTACTCCCAGCCCCTCACCTTAGGGAGAAAAAACACTTAAGGGACGACCCAAGCTCAAGGTCGGTGGACACAGTCTGGCCAGTGCCTCTCTCTCTCCGTCTTATACGGAGGTGACTGAGGGTGATAACTTCTGTTTGCAACCTTTTCATTTTCATTTCAAGGGCAATGAGAAGTCAACTTCATTTAGCTTCTAACTTAAATGTTACAATGCAGAATGAAACAACTGTAATGACATAGTCCAGATTATAAGGACCCATGCTTTTATTTCCTCTCCTTGTAACAACAAAATAAATAATTCCATGGAAATGTAAGGTCCTCATTGAACCTTTGTCTCTTAATGACAAGGTCCCAACTCCATGTTTACCAATGGACGGGTCTTAGTCGCAATAAAATTGACCACAACACAGTGAAGCAGTTTAAGGACCCTCACAACTCTATACGATATTCTGTAAGGCATTGGACATCTTTGTGTTTGGCCAAAGCAAAATGAGAAAGGGGGCTGATGTTCTTCATACTTCATAACGTCATAAAATTAGAGAGAAAATGACACTCAGGCTGCAAAGACCCCCACTTGTGAATTTTAAATTAACTACTAATTTGTATATGAAATCTGCCTCCTTGATTTTACTTTATCTCTCATTCCATCTCATATTATTATTCAAGATTAAGAGTATGTAGCAATGAGGTAGGTTCTCATTCTCTGTGACCTATTAAGACTAATAGTGACACTCTTGGCCTTGTTAAGTTTTCATATCTCTCGCTGAGCTGTCCCATTTTCCCCTAGCCAATAAGATGTTGATGTGAATTGGGGGTCTGAAGCCTTGATGTCAAAAGCCCCACAGAGGCACTGATAGCAAGACTGACTTGTTTAATTAAATTACCCTTCTGTTCACCCCCACTGCCCACTAGGGATGTGTCTCAAATATAGCAGACAGGATACCTTAAAGAAAAGCTACATATTTCTACCAAAAAAATCCAACCAATAAGATTCTAGGAGTCATAAACTGAGACAGTGGGACAAATCCACGATTGCCTGGTGGCTATTTAAGCCTTTCAAACCATTGGTTGGAGGAATATAAGTTAGATGAGCCCACGGTTGCCTTCATGTGCTGTCCATCCAAGCCCAGGAGGCAGCACACGTTCAGTTTGCCCCAGTCACTTGCACAAGTGATTGTCAGATGGCCAGTGTCCTTTCTCGCGTCTTCATAGAGGAGCTTGCATTTCAGATCCCACAGACATAAGGGTCTGGGGGAATTCAGACAAAGTGCAACAGAAAATCAAGGCTTGGGCACAGAGCAATTATTAGAAAAATGGGGCTCTGAGAGTCACCCTGGAAAAAGGAAAACTCAAACTGCTTAATTTCAAATAATTGCAGGATCAAAAATCATATTTCCCAAGTCCCAAATTAACTTCCTACTTAGGCATTTCTAGATAGTCAATAATGACTTCTCCGTTTTAGGCTTTGGAGCCCATGAGGTAAGCTTTAGTCTTGCCTCCCTCTTGATTAAACAAAGTTTTCGTTTTTCAGTTCGCCCCTTTTCATTCTTGTCCAGGTTTAATCAGTGAGCATTTATTAAATTACTCGCCCAGAACGAGTAAACTAAAATAATTCAACACATGTCATTCATGGCCATTGATTTCACTCTTCCAAGGTATACTTTCTCCAGTGAGCCAGATGTTGTAACCAAGCCAGTGGAGTAGCTGCACAGCTCACCCCTGCCCCATGTGCTCACACACACACACACACACACACACACACACACGGAAGACTCCACGCCTTATTTTATCTCCCCAGGTCCCTTCTTGTTCAGCATGACCTGCTAATGTCTTCCCTTGTCCCTGTTTGCAGATACTCCACATCAACCCCGTCCCGGGACATGGAAACTCTCCTAACACTCAGGTAAAGACAATGTTTCCTTTTAGAAAAACAGTCTGTGAGACTAAATTTAGAGAAATCCCTGTCTCTCTGACATATTGAATTACACTCTCTGTCCTTTCAAAGCAAAGGAGCATCTTTTACTCAGATTTCCATATTCTGAATATTTCAGAAATGATTTTTTGGAAATTTCTTTGTTAATTATTAATTTACCAATATTTTACTTGTGTGTTGGCCAGATTTGGGCAAGGTAGTGTGGAACTAAATGTTTTGCTTTTATCTTTGATATTCACTGCCAACTTACATTGGTAAAATGAATTATTTAGTGCACATAGTAGGCAAATTTATTATCTTCTGTTAGTAATTTTATTCTATGGTTAATCATTTACTTTAGTAAATCCTTTAATTGACTTTGATCACAGACACTACTGTGAGAAAGGGTAAGAAGTTGTAGATTTATGTGGCATTATTTGCTGCTTTTATAGTGTTATTATCTTTCAATTCTTTTATGGTACAACGTACATGCTTTATTTCCTATGTAAATAAAAGTATGTCTATCTTTGCAGTCCAAGAATAAATTTCTATAACTTTTTTTAACAACAGCCAGGAGTCCAATCTCAACTGAAAAATGTTCTCTCCGAAATAAACGCATATCACAAGGATTACGATCTCAGCATGGCCAATGGTCTCTTTATAGAAAAAGTGCATGACTTTCATGAGGTAAGTTCAGCCTCCTGTCTTAGAAGGTTATTTTCATTTTGGACCTGAGTCTTGTTCAATCCAGCATCTGAACAAAGGCTTACATCTTTCTGCTGAACCATACAAAGGTGATTTTTTTCCCTTGTCACCACTAAGTATGTTCCCAGGCGTATTCAAAATATCATCACTTGTTTTCAAGGTACAACTTCACTTCACCCGAGTGATCCACATATTCAGGGTCACTAGATGGACAGGCTCCAAAATCGAAGAGAACTCGTCCCGTGGCTGCGATGTAAAGCTGTCCTTTGGGCTGCGGGGAGCAGATGGCCCACTTAGGGTTATCCACAGGCAGCAGGGGGAGAAATCTGTCCACTTTTTTCTCTGAGCTTTATGTCTGCTGGGGTAGTTTTGCAGCTCCAGTGTTGCATTCACCTTCTTTTTTCTCAGTCATGCCCTTTCATTTCTCCTTACTTATCTTTTCAATCAAATCAGTTATAAAAAGAATTCCTGGTCAGAGACATAGCCAGGCGAGGCCAGCATTGGCAGAGGAGCAGTTCAGACTTGACCCAGAGGCGGGAGTAGGTTTCCTTGAGGTCGGCAGTCTAAATTTTAGTATTACTCTATGGTGTTTGTATTATCAGTTTATTCGTCCTAGTATGTGCCCACCCAAATGCCAGTGAGGTCAGACGCACGCTCTATGTTGCTGTGCTCAGCCCATACCCTACAACCGTCACTGCTGTGGCAGCCAGAAGCTGGCGAGTGCCACCCAAGCAGACACAGTGGCAGTGACTCTCTGGGCAGGTTTGTTTGTTCACCCTTTTAATTCTCCAGTTCCGAGACGACTATGAACCTGCTCCTCTGTGACAGCTCTGGACTAATCCTCACTTGCATCTTCCCAGCTCTGTGTGTTCCACCCAACCATTATAGTGTCCTCTGCCTGTCGCCCACTCACATTCTTTGCCCCTTTCCAGCACCACTCCTAAATCCTTGGGCAACCTGCCCATTACAAAGCATTAGGCCACTTTGTTCTTCAATCTTCCCCCAAGAATCCTAGACTAGGGTTCCAGGGACCACCGTGCATGTTCAGCCCCGCAGTTCGGGCCTATTCCCACGCATGCTGCTGTGTCCCCGAAGGGCTGCCGACTCTTCAGTGGAGGTCGCCGTGTCTATCAAGCTACTATTTATAGCAGACTCCCGGGGGCCCTTTTCTGGCCCTCAGTGAGTGCACAGAGCAAGGCGCCTAGAAACACAGTAAAGGTGAGAGCTGATGAAGAACTTGGGAAAATGGAGACACTGAAAGTCTGCTATCGTTGGGCAACGTGAAGAGGATGACACAGTGAAGTTTACAGAGCAGTTAATTCTCACCAACCAGAAGCTGTGGACCTGATCGTCATTAAATGTATAGGAAACGGAAGGTTAGCCTGCAGCGTTCACCCAGGCCTTCTACTGTCACGAGTGACCACCAGATATTTTCAAAAGCAAGAGATGACTCATAGTCTAAGCATCATGACACTGTAATGGAACTTTGATTAATGAAAGCTGCTTATTCTTCAATTAAAAAAAAAGAGAGAGAGAGAAAACTTTTTTCTTGGTCACAGGATTGGGAAATCTCAGTTCGCTTCCTCCACTTACAGGAACACACACAATGAAAAACCTTTAATTCAACAACTCAGCCAGGTGACTGCATCAGTGCAGGCCATGGAGAAGAAGAGTTTCGCCCAGGCCACAGCCTGAAGAGGACAGCCTCTGCTGGGAAGAAGACAGAGCCAACCATAGCCTGTAAGAAGGCAAGAACTATTAGAGGAACACTCTTTCCCAATCTGAAATCCTGCAGTACCATATGTCACCAAAGGGCTTCCCAAATGGCTGGATCACATATTCATTTTTTAAAAGGCATTCAGGTAGAATGAAGAGTGCCAGGTAAGGGGCAGGTTCACCCGAGTCCTAACTGTGTCACGTTATTGCTCTGTGTTCTTCAATAATCAGTTCATATGTCCAAGCCTTAGTTTCCTGGTTGATAAAATGAGAGAATTGTACAAAATAGTCTCTATGGCTCTCAACCTTCATGGTTTAATTTGTAATTTTGAATCTTCAATATGCATTGAAAATGGAAATTATGCATGGTATTGTGTGGCAGCTAAAACAAAAGTGTCCCCGATGTACCATCTTCATTCAATATCCAACAACTATTTCCTGAGCACTGACAAAGTGCCAAGAATCATAAGGACATGGTGGGGATTCAGAAATGATATATTGAGTTAACATTTAAAAACCAATAAACGTAACTCACTACATTGAAAAATTAAAGGGGAAAGAACTTAACATCATTTCAATAGATGCAGAAAATTCTCACAAGCTAGAAAGGGAATTTTCTACATAAAATGTTTTTGGTAAAATACCAAATGTTTTGCCTTAATACCAGGAACAAGACAAGGATGTTTCCTGTAACATTTCCATAAACATTTTACTGGAGTCATAACCAGTACGAACACTGAACTGGAGGTCACAGACAGGAAGAAAAAAATAAAATAAAATTTATTTGGATTGGGAAGGAGGAAATAAAATCAGCATTGTTCACAGATAACAATTGTGTATGTAGAAAATCGAAAAGATTTTAGAAATCAGTTATTAGGCTTAATAGTGAATTATCAAGTTTAGCATATAAACTCATTTCTATTTCTATGATTTTATAATTTAAAAATCAAATTAAAAACAATAAATCCACAGTGGCATTATAAAACATTAAACACCTGGGGATAAATCTAATGAAAGATGTCCACAAATCAAAAAGTTGCTAAGAGAAATAAGAATTTAAAAACAAAGGATACATTTTGTTCATGGATAAAACATTCAGTATTATAAAGATGTCTATTTATTTGCAGATTCAAAGCAATTGATTTTGGAGAAATTGATTTTAAAATTTACATGGAAATGCAAAGAACTAAGAAAAGTAAATTGTGAAGGAAAAAACCCAGAGGATTTACATTACTGGAAATTAAGGCTCAAAAGCTATAATAATTAAATTTGCTGGCATTTTTACAAAGAGAGAGAGTAGACCAGAGGAACACAGTAAAGGACCCTGAAACAGATACATAGAGAAGCTTGATTTATGATAATTGTGACTCTACAGAGCAACAAGGAAGAGATGACATTTGTAATAAATGGCATTGGCTCAACTGGCTAGCCATAGAGAAAAATGTATCTTGACACCTATCTGTATGCCAAAATATCAATTCCAGGTGGCTCTTAGATATAAATGTGAATAGTGAAACAACAAAGTGTTTAGAGGATAAATGTGGATTATTCTTAAGACCTTAAACAAGCAAAGATTTTCTAATCTTTGTTTTGGGTTACATAAAGCACTAATCCTATAGGATAAAGCAGACAGGACAAGTGGCATTAGAATTAAGAATTTATTTTCATTAAAGGACATCATAAAGAGAGTAAAATGGCAAGCCACAGTGGCAGAACGTATTTGCAATACATATAAGCATCAAAACACTGATATTCAAAACCAAAGGCTCCTACAAAACAATAAAAGAAACACAAACAGCCCAGTCGAAAATCTTGAACTAACATTTTACAAGAGAACACATTTAATTGGCCAATAAACATATGAACAGACAATCCTCAATAGTTTTATTCTTTGTCATTTATGCTTCATGTATCTTTCTAAGGACAGAAGCAGAAGTGCCTGAAGGTGATTGGCAAGACATACTAGCTGGACTAAACAAAAATTTTATGTGTAACACACACACACACACACACACACAAATTCTTGGTGACCCAAAGTTCTTCCAGAATTTTTCTGAAGCTCTGACACCCTGCACTCATCAAGTTCTCTGGCCAGGGACTGTTCTTAAAATTACTCTTTGTAGCCAGTGTCAGGATGGATGGATGGATGGATGGATGGATGGATGGATGGATGGATGGATGCATGGATGGATGGATGGATGGATGGATGGAAGGATGGATGGATGGATCAGAAGATGAAAAGAGCCTTACCCATGGAAGCCTTCTTTATAGATGTAATATCATCCTTCAGACAGACAGTGGATATCCCTTGACAATACACATCATTTGTAATGAATCTCATTTTCCCCAATGATGAAAAGATTTCTCTCAAAATGTATATGCATATTTGTTGTATTGCTTGTGTGTTGATAAATTAGATCACCATGATTTCTTTTTATTAAAAACAATAAATATTTATTGAGCACCTATTATGTGCAAGGCAATGTGCCAGAGACTGAGAATACAATAATAACTAAGGCATGTATGGTCCTGACTTTACCGAATTTACTGTCTTATGAGGGGCTTGGAAAATCAGATGTAAGTAAGATGCCGTGAGATAATAGCTGGTCAGAAAATGAAGGTGAAGGGACTGTTGGAGGACACAGGAAGGGCCAAGGGAAGACTTGTATCAAGGAAGGGCATCTGTGCTTGGAACGAGAAAGTGAGGAAGGCATAACCACGGGGACGTTCCAGGCAAATGAATGCTGTTCAAAGGCCTCCAAGGAGACAGGATACCTGGCACTTCTGAGGAGCTCCCTGTAGCTGGGTCTGGCTGGGAGCAGAATATGAAGGGGACAGTGGCTGGAAATGAGGAAAGTGGATGCAGATCAGCAGAGCCTTGCAGGTCAGGTCCAGGGATGTGGGCTTTATCTTAAGTTCAGGAAATGGCCTTGACAAGTTTTCAGTAGGATGGGGGTGACATAAGCAAGGGAGACAAGTTTGGAGCCTCTTGAAGTATTTATGGTGAGAAAGCAGCAGTAAAGCAAGGAGGTGGGCATTAGCCCAAATCTGTTAGTCTCCCCCAATCCATTTCAGATACACTTCAGTTAAACGGTCTGCTTGAGCTCCTCAGTTTCCCTTCCAGCCATATTTCCATATTTCTAGCTGTATTTCCTCACCTCTGAGAAAGGAATGAATCTGTGAGTAAATTGGTAAAAATAAAGAGCCAAATTCAGGAATATATTTCTTATATGCTTAGTTGGTGGTGACTTGTAAATATAAGAACTACATAACACTTATAGAACTGTATATTGTTTGTGTTTATAGGACTATATGAGGTGTGCTGAAAAATTATACAATGCCAAAGTGGAACGAGTTGACTTTACAAATGCTGTAGAAGACACCAGATATAGAATTAACAAATGGGTTGCAAATGAGACACATGGTGAGTGCAATGCTCGATTTTTCTACAGGTCGGTCAGTTATATGTGAATGCTGAGAACTGTCAACGTTAAAATTAGGAGTCTTTTGTGCACAGAAGGAACTGCTCTTCATAATCCAAAGCAATGGTTGTTGGTATTTAAAATTGCTTTAGTATTTGTCTGCAATGCGATGTTGAGCAATCCTAATAGTTTGAATGCTTTATACCTTTAAGAAGTCTTGGTTATTAAATGATCTCATTTGATTGGGAAATAATCTTGTAAGACACATAGATTTTATTATGGCCATTTCATAAATTAGTGATAAGTTAAGGTAATTTTCTGTTATCCTCAATATATTGAGCCTGGTTAGTGAACAAGGCTAAGAGTAGTTTATAGGACATTATTTTTAATGACCACAACTTAATTCATCTAGTAATCAATCCAGCATCTTACTGTTCCTTCTTTGACTGAAGGATCTCATTAAAATTATGACATCCTACTTTCTAAGAAATATATTTCTTATCATTGCTTTTTCTAAGGGATGCATACTTTATCTTTAATTTAAAAATTATTTTTATTTATCAAAGTAGTATATGCGGCTCAGGTAGTACCTTCAAGAAAAAAGTACATTTCTTTATTGGTAAGTATCTTTCAGCTTAACACTGAATCACAGCTAACATTCTGGACAAAGCAAATAAAGAAATCTATTCCTTGTTGTTTTGTTAACCAACGACTCCAAAGCTAACCATTTTTTTTTTTTTACCTAAGGCTTGGTTTCGTTTTATACTCTAAACAATACAGATGCATTTGCTGAGTCTGGCTCTGTGTTAGAAATATGAGACGTGATTTGTACTGTTAAATGCAAACATTCAACAGCATCAGTTAATCCTGGGAACAAGAATACGGTGTCTGAGATGTCTCTTTGTTCATTTTTCATCATTACATCAGTAGAGGGTTGCTTTGACCATCAGCAACTATATGTTTCAAATATTCTACTCATACATCAAGAGAAACTATGCAATTACCTTTCTAATAACTGAACGGGCTTTTATTTACTGCTTAGTATTTAAAGGTATCAGGTTACTAATACTGTTCTCCATTTGTACCATTTATTTCTGTTCCTTTTCCATGCAAATACATACGTATATATTAATTATTCTCATTTTGATAAGCATATGTACTCAATACTCACTTGGGCGGACACTTCAAGTGTTGCCAATAGTGCCCCCCTCCCCATTCTCCACACACTACCAGAGCCTTCCTTTTGAAAGACAAACCTGATCCATCATGACCATGCCCTTTCTTGCCTTCCAGCGAATCATGAGCAGTAGTTCTCCGCCGCCTTCAGGACAATCCCAGATTCTTAGCAGACACTGAAGGCTCTTCATTAGCTGGCCCCTGCCTCAGACTTCCCCAGCTTTACTGTTAGCATCAGAATGGGTTAGGGTTTCCCCAAATTCACTTTGCCCTTCCAGGCTTCCATGTCTTTGAAGAAACAGTCCCGGTTTTATGGAAGTTCTCCCTGCCCACGCCTTGGCCCAGCCAGAGAGGGTGCCTCCAGCCTGTGACCCCACAGCACTGAGCGCGTGGTGTGGTGTCGGCACCAGGGGGCTACAAGTGCATTTGGCTGTGGCCTCCCTGTACTGGAGTGTGAGCCCAGTGATGACATGGACTGTGTCTTTCGCTGTTGTGATTCAAGTATCCAGAATAGTCCAAAGCATTTAGCAAAAATCTCATTAATGCAGAATGAAGGAAGGAAATAGCTCTTTCAATGGAATGGGTTGAATTATTCTTGGGTTGCTGTGGCTTCATCAATGAAATAAAGGCAGTTTGGTGCCTGTGAGCAGGGAGGGGATCTGGGAATTGCCTTCCTGGGTTGGAATCCTCTTCTGTGACTTTGTGCAAATTACTTAACCGCTCTCTGCACTAGTTTCTTTGGCAGGAGCCAGAAACAATTGTAAAGCCTACTTCACAGGGATTTTGTGAGAGTTAAACCAAATTTTGCACATAAAGCATTTAAAAAGTGCTGGACAGAGTAATTGTTCATAGGTTATTATAATTATGTGATTAAAAAATATGTTTATCTCATCTTAGATTTTTTCCTAATTGACATAAAAAAATTGACATTTTTTTCCTCAATTTCTTTCTCAAAAGGCAAGATCACGAACATCATTAGTGAAGGTAGCATCAGCTCCTCCGCGGTCATGGTGCTGGTGAACGCCGTGTACTTCAAAGGCAAGTGGGAGTCGGCCTTCACCAAGAGCGACACTGTACACTGCCGCTTCAGATCCCCCAAGGTGTGAAATCTATTTAATCTAGGAAGTTTTTTACGATAGTATTTCTTTACAGCAATCATAGTATTTACGTGGACAAATGCCTGGCTCACCTGTTCTTTATTAATTTTTCTGCTGCATTAACAATATTATATGGTCAAGAGCTTATAAAATAAACTTTCTATTTTCCTGCTAATGCAGGTGATGGCATACAACTGGAGGTGCCCTGTAAATTGCTATTTCTTAAAATATATTTGAAATTGAGCAAAGTAATAACATATGAAATTATTTGAAGTTATTCCAATAGGGGGCCTGTAAGAAGAAAATATGACAAAAGTGTGGGGTTTTTTTTAGGGATTCTTACTGCAGGGTGCACAGTTAGAGTCATTTAGTATCAACGATTTTTCCTTAGTCAAGGCAAATATGTGGTTCTTTTTACAAAACAAAAATTATGTTTAATAAAGTTATGTATCGGTTATATCTATTTCTTCATTTAATTCTCTTCGATTTAAAACAACCTTCATAAAATATATAGTCTTTTTTTTTTTTTTTTTTTACCAATTTGAACATAATAATCTTAGTATAATAGAAACGTCAAAGGCCTTGGAGTCAGGACTATCGCATCGGAGGCCTCAGAGAAGCTACCTGGTCTGAGCAAGTTAGCAAAACCTCTGAAGCCCCCTCCCCGGTGACGCCAAGCGACTCCACGGCTCACCTCTACTCTCCCTTCCAATCGCTCAGTCTATTATGTTAAGGTGGAGACACTGAGATTTAACTTTTAAACTTAGTTTTATTTTTCAAGTGGAAAATGCTACTGAAATGTTCTTTCTGCATTTCCCCACATCAGAAGTTTAAGACGCAGGAGTGCTGAATGCTGGTGGAAAGGAAAGGCCACTGGCGAGCAAGGGGGTGGGAATAAAGGCCACCTAGGCCGGCTGGAGCCACAGTGTGGCAGGAGCTAGGCGTCTGGGAGGAATGTCAGAGGAAGGAGGAGACACAAGTGCAGGTAGACAGGGACTAGGGTGACCCCCAGGCTGGCTGCGGTGACTGCCCTTTGCAGCCTTCTTGCGTGGAGTGCAGCCAGCCCTGCCGTGTGTCCCTGACGCAGGGTCCTAAGCACAGCCTTGAGGAGCGAGTTTACAATGCAGGTGTCTCCGTGGGAACAAAGAGAGGGGCGTGGAAATATTTTGAAATTTGTATGTGACAAAACAATAATGTAATAAAGCCGAATAAAAATGTAGCTCTGCCTCTAGAGACATTATTTGTCTAATTGCAGTGGGAAGGGTGTTAGGGAGCACCAGAGTTTTAGGGATGGGCTGGCACTGTTAAGAGCTTGGAAGTGAGTTTTTTCCCCGCTTTCCTTTGACACCTCCCCACGTAGACGGCGTTTGTTGAGTCATTTCCTCCCATGAAGACACAGCAAGCCTGTCCCCTACACTGTTTGTGGGTTTTTGTTTATGGTCCTACAGAAGTTTTTACTTAAATAAGTGTTAATATGTAATACCTGTTTACTGTGACCTTCCTGCCCATCTTATGTCCCTTATAGCTACGACATACAGTGTCTAATAGACTATGGAAACTATCACTGACGTCAGTTTTGGTGAAATGACCCCTTTGCTAAGAAGCCTTGTTTCAGCCTTTCTCTGGCATGACTCAGCTGTGTGACCCCTGCACTGGCACAGAAATGCGAAACCGTGGCTGTAAGATGCCAGGGCCTATCTGCACCAGGCTGGGTTCGGCAGGTGCCTTTCCCCCTTCACTGCTCCAGGGGTGTTCTTTCTGAGGCTCAGACTCTCAGTCAAAGAGGACATGCTTTCCAGAGGGAGGAGGGCACTGGTGCCAGCGCAAATAGTTATCTCTCATTCTCCTGTCCAGCTTTCTGTACGAAAGGGAGAGATGACAGGCAAGATGACAAGTTCGCAGAATTACATTCTTTTAGGAAATGGATGGTTTATTACACGTCTGTGATGTTTCCAAATCTGCAAATGATATTTCTCAAGGTTAAAGCTACTGTGTTAATTTGAGTGATGTTGTAAAATATTTTGCAGGAATTGAAAAAAAATTTTTTTACAAGACCTCATTCTTAAATCATGTAGTTTTAATAGTAGTAGTCTGTATTTTATTTCTAATGAGAGAAAAAAATCTATAGCATTCATATTTAAAGGTAATGCTATTTAAAATTTATTTATTACTTATTATATAGACATTTTCAGATAAAACACTAAGTGCAAGGCAATGTTCCAAGTGCTAGATATATTAACTCTCAAAATCCTTACAATAATCCTATGCAATAGAGACTATCATTACCCTCCTAATATAGATGAGGAAATGGAGGCACAGAGAGGTGAAGTAACTTGCCCAAGGTAGCACAGCTGGGGAGTTTGAAACTCAGTTCAGCACCGAGATGCGCACCAATGCAACCACTATTGGTAACATGTGAGGAAAAACCTACAAGAAGGGGAACATTCTCCTTTTTGTACCTGGTCCGCCAGTGAAACAAGGTGGGCTCACTGAGATGTTTTTGTGACTTGACTTCCAGTGTCCCGGGAAAGCAGTGGCCATGATGTATCAAGAACGGATGTTCAATCTGTCTGTCGTTCAGGACCCGTACATGCAGGTTCTGGAACTCAGGTATCAGGGCGGCATAAACATGTACATACTGCTGCCTAAGAATGAAAACCTCTTGCAGGTAAGTTGCCCCTCCCGCTTCCAGCGTTGGGAACAGCTTTTCGGATGCTGTTAATTGTGTGTTCACCCATCAACTTTATGATGTCAGGTTGTTGGAATAGTAAAGACTTACCCACTTATTCAGTTATCTGACAAATATTTAAGGAGTACCTACTATGTGCCTGGCATTGTTATAGGTTCGAAATTGCCTTCCCTCAGTTTAGCATGATTTTATTTAAATAGTTGTAAAATTGGAACCCTGTCAAATCTCAGCTGTGGAGGGACTAGGGCATGAGTTTCGGTCTTCTTTGTCCTTGGGCTTGAAAGCTGTCTACAATGTATATTGAAATTCTGATAGACTAAGTATTTTCAGGCAGGAGTGATGTGTTGGCATTTTGAAGTCCTAGCCTTTTGAGAATTAAAATGTACGATCTCACTCTGCTGCTGTGTTGCTAGGAAAAGCAGAGGTTAAGGCCTGCCCTGCCACTGGTGTAGCAAAAGTAACAGACTGGCACAGTGCAAGGGGCAGAGGGTGGTGGCCATGCGAGCCAGACGTCATCGCTGTATCTCAGATCCCAATACTCTTCCAGCCCTTCATCTTCTCTTCCTCATGAATTTGGCCAACTCGGTCTGCAGCCTGCAGTTCTAGAAGCCTAGATCTCATCTCCCTTCTCTCTACTTCCTATCAAAAGGACTATTTATTGAGCGCTACTATGTGCCAGGTGCTTCATTTATATTATCTTGTTTAACATGAACAGCAAGTGAAATGTCATAAATTGGCATTTTTAAATGGAAAGTGTGACAATATAAAATATGGGTACTCATATTAAATGATTCACTTGATAATATTTATACCAATGAGATTTTAGCACACATCAATTATTTAACTTGAAATAATCTGCAATCATAGAAAAAGAGGCAAAGATAAAACAAGCAGTAGGCAACTCAAAAGATAGATTTGTTCTTGTATTTACTGTCTGAGTTGTCTCTTTTTGTAAAGATTGCCCCAGATAAGATTAGTATAAGTCTACATACCTACATAATCTTACATTACCAAGTAATGATGAGGACGTTGGCTTTGCAGTGGGCTAAATGAGAAAAAAATTCTAACTCAGAATAAAAAGTTATTACAGATTAATTTCAAAATGGATAATTTACATACAGGAATTTTAAATAAGGTTCAATTTTATTGTATAAATTTGGATTCTTGCTAAAATACAGGTAAAGTTGAATAGCTGTGAAAATCTGTCTGGGATTCCAGTGGGCCTGAATTTGAGAACAATTGCCCATATATAAGATCTGGAAACAACATGCATGAAAAATCTTCCCATTTTAAGCCTGGAGTGATCTATGACCAGTTCTCAGGAGAATCTAATATGTGAATCATTTGGGGGCAGCAATGCCGTTGGAGAGAGATGTGGGCTCCTAGCTATGTAACTAAGTTTCCTAGCTGTGCACTTCAGGCACATCTCCCCACGTTCTCTTGAGTTTCAGTCACCTCATGTGGAGCAGGAGAGTTATTTTGGATCCAGGCCTCCCTGACAGTGTGAGTGATTGTACTGGGAGCTATTGATCACCCAAGTCCTTGAGGCTAGAGCTCCGTGTTCCTTGCCTCGGGTCACCTGGCTCATTCCCATTGGTTTGTTCCTGCAAGCTACGCAAACATTACCATTTTCTATATCTCTCATCAGGAGGAAATGGTGAGGCAACACTGACTTAAATGACTACTGAGCTCCTTTCTCCCTCTGATGATGTCTGATTCCCTAGTTCCTTCGCCTGCCCATTGTTCCACTTTGGCTAAATATGTTCATATGTGGGCAGAGAACAGAAATTCCCTGGGATACAATTAAGTCACACCCTGTCATGGCAGAACAAAGTAAATATGTGATTTATTAAAGAGTGCTTGAACTATTAGCCTTAATCATTTCCCATTTCCAAACTCTCCAGGACCCATTCACATACTGACGCATAAATACAGTATACAGGAGAGGATAATTATGGAAAACCATATATCTTTGTAGTTGCTTCCTTTGTTTCTTAACCACATGGTTCTAAATTGCCTTTTAAATATTACTACAGATTGAAAACCAACTGACCTTTGAGAATCTAATGAAATGGACCAACCCAAGGAAAATGAGCCGCCAGTACGTCAAGGTCTTTCTTCCTCAGTTCAAGATAGAGAAGAATTATGAAATCAAACGCTACTTACAAGCCCTGGGGCTGAAAGATATCTTTGATGAATCTAGAGCTGATTTCTCTGGCATAGCTTCAGGAGGTCGTCTGTATTTGTCGAAACTGATGCACAAGTCGTACATAGAGGTTAACGAGGACGGTACAGAGGCAGCTGCTATCTCAGAAAATAACATTGTAGAAAAGCTGCTCCCTATGTCTACAGTGTTCAGGGCTGATCACCCATTCTTATTTGTCATCAGGAAGAATGACATCATCTTGTTTAGTGGCAAAGTCTCTTGCCCTTGACAATCCAATTGGTTTCTATTATGATAGTCCCATCAACATTAAGGAACCACCTCAAGTGAATAGATATAGTTTAATGGGAAGCACGTGGAGCTCCCTTTAGTTTACTTTCTTCTAACATTGGTCAGCAGGTGACTTCGGTGACTTGACCCTTCTCAGACACCTGGTTGATTATCCCAATCTTGCTCTTAGCATTTCTACCACCATCTGCCTCACCCATTCATAATTTCATTGCCTGTCTACCCACACTCATTTCTACCAGTCTGCCCCATAGCCACTTGCACACAGATCTGGGTATGGCATCTGGGAATTGTGAACATGTACTCCACTGATAATGACAATGGAGAATCAGTCCTAAAGATGTTTTCTGAAATTCTGTAGGTAACCCAGATATTTTAGTTTTATAGTAAATGATCTAGGAAGTAAGTCCACATGCTAGAAATAAATGTGAGGGATAACTTTTCCTTGGTGACTTCAGAAGATATTAGAGTTGACTTTAACATTGACATAAAATCAATCTCTAATCTAAAAGTGAAAAAATATGGATTTGGAATTGGGGGCCAACCAAAATATTTCATGAATAACTTCAAATGAATGAATGTCTTTTGGCTCTTCCTTGATAGACACTTAATATGTACATAGTTTTTTCAAATATTAAATACCTTTTAACTGTTACGAGTTGTTATGTATAGTGTATTATTTCACATGCTGTGTAGTTTATGCATGTTTTCTCTATTTATCAGAATAAAGAAATACAACATAACTATACCATGTGATTCTTCTCGTGACCAAGTGTGAGACTGCAGCAATATTTTTTTCTAGGCCAAGCAAGCAAGCAATGGAAAAGAAAGAATGCTTTCAAATATAAATCTGATTTTGTTAAATGTTGTTAATTTATTACACAGGAAAGTTACTTTTATAGCTATTTACATAGACTGATAAGCTCATTTTAAATACTAGGACTTAAATTCGTAAGGGGAAAGGATTAGCACATATGAATACTTAGAGTAAGTCACAGGTAGCTTTATAAAACAGATTCAAATAAATTGAGGATCAATAGACCATGCTGAAATTCCCAGTAGCTTATAGCATGGCTCTGTGGTGCTTCGTGGTAGACCTGGCAGATATCAACTTTAAACAAATATTGTGGAATCCAGGAATATGGCATGAATGAGTGAATGTGACATGATTTGAAAGATATAGAGAAGCCTCTGACTAAGCTAATTTGGTCACTAACTTGCCACACCTGAAATGGCCATGATCTTTCAGAGACCTTTGCAGGGGGGTGAATAGAACTGGTATGCAGCGGTTTGTGTTTTTAGGAGAAGAAACTGGTTTTTCTGATTAATTCCATTCCCACCTACCGCTATTCAAGAATAACATACTCCTAGACTCTGTCCTTAGCAGGACTTCAGTCCCTCCATTTGTAGAATTAATTAGGGGGCCTGATAGTTTTCTTCTCAAGTCTGTGAGTCTTCTTTGAGTTAAATCCCTTATCACTAGAAAGAGGGAGGAAAGATAAGCATTACTGAATAATTTTTCGACTTAGAGGCTTTATTTTCATTATCACATTTAACATTCACAGCAACCTTGTCAGGCATCTGCTGTTATCCTTACTTTATAACCAGGTTCAGAGAAGTCAGGTCAGTTACTCACATGGATGGTGAAAGGCAAAGTTCATGCTAAAACTCAAGTCTGTCTGACTTACGAGCTCTCTGTTATAAAGACCTATGATGGGCTATTTCAACTAATTGTCTTTCAGCAGCACAAACATGTGTTTTTGGATTCTGTGGATCCAATTAGAAAAATCTGGTATAGCCAGAGGAAAGTTTTTGATTGTAGGGTGATCATGTGAGTTACCAGGGGGCAGGCTTCCCAAACAGTTGAACAAATGAGGGGGGTGGGAAACAATGGGTCAAGTGCCTCACAGACTTTGAGGAACAGGTCCTGGTCTTTACATTTATTTCTATTTTCTTGTGAACTTGAACCCCCTCTGACCCCCACTTTTTGCCCACCCTCCACTCTATTCCTAGTTATATGACAATAGGCATCAGAAATATACTGATGTCTTAGAAGATTTTACTTCTGTGTTGATGTGAAGAGTGTGATAGCTTTTCAAGCAAGTGGGAACACTTCTGGTGCCTATAAAACATCAACCACCCCACCAGGCAAATTATTTCAACTTGCTCTTCTCTGTGTAGGAATTCCTCAGGCTGCTTTACTGGAGCCCCACCCCTCGGCCTGGAGACATTGCAGCTGGGCCTCTGGGTATTGGCAAGACATTCTATAACTTCAGTCATCAGAAGTAAAAATTACAACTTCTCTATTTATATTCTCACCCCAACCCAGAAACTTCTAGTTTTCCTTTTCACATGTTCCTTTAGGAACCTTATCATATAGAGTCTTTACCCCTTTTAGAACATCAGGACAAATAAGGCCTTTTTTTAAGATTTTTCGACTTTCCTCCGACTGAAATACTCCATTTGCACCAACAATAGACAAGGGGAGAATTTCACTCTAATTCCAATAACTTAATGGAAGCCCCTTAAGGTATCTGTAGTGCAATATAAGATAACTGTAGAGCCACCAAAATACAGACGTTCAGCCTCCTGTATCCAAAACCCTGACCAGGTATCCCAAGCCGGTCAGAAGTTAAGTGAGGCAAGCAAGGCTCCAAAGGGAGCAAAATTTAAGGAGGCCTCCTTAAATTTCACTCAGAGGGTGGCTCATTCTTAAGGAGGCGCTCACTCCCAAGGTCAAGGTGGCAGAGGTACAGGGTCAACACTTTAAAGTGAGAGCTTCCATAACTTTTGCACCCTAGGGTCTTCCCTCCTCCTAGGCCCAGCATGACTCTCTAGAGGCCATCAGCTCCAGGTGGTTCTTCAAAATAGCCCCTTCATGGGAAAGAGAGCTGCAGAAGTGAGTCTACAGTACCAGGGTCCCATGACTGTCTGCTCTTAGCTGCAGGTTGGAGCAGAAATGCTCAGGTTTCCCTGTTATCCTCTCACCTCAGGCCTCCAGACAGTGCCCAGGGCAAGGGAGGATTCAGTGCACCGAAGAAAGAAAGAACAACAGACTGTCCTTCCTTGAACACCCAGTGGCATTGGGCTGGCTCCTGTGGAGAGGCTCCTGAGCCCTGTGTGGTTGTGAGCAGCCACCTGAAGGCACCAAGCCCAGGTGAGTTCTGCCAGCCCTACAGACCCCGGAACAGGAAGCTCCATCTTTTCTTTTCTTTTGTTCTTCTTCTTTTTTTAAAATTTATCTTTATTGTTAAAAGTATTATAGATGTCCCCCTTTCCCTCCCCCCCATTGACCTCCTCCACCCAGCATAAGCTCTGTCTTTTCTTAATAAATATTTGAGAATGGTTTCATAGAAGAAAGTGGGATAAAAATTCTGTAGGACTCTAATGTGCTTCATTATATTTCTTCTCCTTTTAAAAAATGTATAAAATAATGCTCTCCATTATATATGTTGATGGCACCACCAATCCATGGGGGGGGGGGGGCAGAGGTGCTCTTTGAGGTGTTTCTGCAATGGTGGGAATAGGCTTTGGCTGGTGTGTCCTTACTCTCTCATTCAGTCAGTTCCTTTGTGTATTTTTGAAAGACTCAGAGATGTCATGTTTCTATTGGGATTAAAACTATAAACTTGTACTTTTTGTTATTACCTAACCCAGTGAACTAACCTAAGCTAACAATAACAACAGCAATAATGGCAATATTCATTGACACATTTGACCACCTACTATATGCAGGCACAGTTCAAACAAACATTATAAACATTACATAATTTAATCCTCACACTAATCCTGTAAGGAAGCTGTTACTTAGTCACTTGCAGAATAGAAAACAGAGACTAGGAAAATTTAGATAATTGGCCCATGTTCATAAGTCTAGAATGTGGCAGAGTTGGAATTCGTTTGATTCCAAAATCTGTGTTCTTGTTGCTTCCATAAAACCTCGTTTTGAACATTTTAGATTTAACAAAGTAGAGGTAACTCTTTTCATAATTTGAAAGAAATGGCTAAGTGGTGGTATTTTGACCTACGTCTTTGTTGGTGGCAGTTGCCCTGTATTCCAGAACACAGTCTGCTTTGATGTCTTTAAAGAGGTGAGCTCTGACCCCACGATTGAGATCATCTTCTTCTCTCCCTTGAGTCTCCCGTCCGCCCTGGCCGTGGTGTTCTTTGGGGCCAGAGGAGACGGTGCATCTCAGATGGAAAAAGTGTGTCAGAAACACACTTGCAGCCATGTATGGAAGAAAATCAAGTGACGACTTCAAACCCCGCTTGTTGCGGAGATTTCACAGACATCCAACTGTGTCAACACTAGAGACTGTCCACCTTCACTTAAGGGTACCTACCTAATTGGCTCTTTCAAAAATGGGTGCAAAAGGCAAGATTTTCCAAAGCTCTGTTCTGAGGAGCAGGGGATGAGTGGGCACAGCAGTGGCGGAACAGAGGGAGGCATTCGATGAGGCCACCCTGACCCACAGCAAAACCGGGAGTCTCCACTGCCACCCCCACCATATGCACCCTTACGTTCCCAAGGCCTTCCTGCATAAAGAATATTTTGCAAGGATTTACAATCTGTACTATTATTCCAGAGAGATCACCAGTGCTCTAACTCAACCAATAATTTTGGGTGACTGGAAGAAATATTTCTTAGTAGGCATCTTTCAACATGCCTACTATCTCTCTGCTTATTATAGAGGAAATAACGAACTAGTGGAACAAGCTTCTCCCCAGTCAGGATTCTATTGGAAATGAATTTGAAATCTGGAGTCAAACTCTGGATTTAATAATATATTTAAACTGAAGAAAAATTAAATGTGAAAGCTCTTGTGTTCAATTTTTTTCTATTTCCATGTGTTGGGAGAATAGGACCTAAGTGTCTTACCCATAACAGGTGCTCAGTAAATACATGTTGTAAAGAGGGAGAAATTGTTGACGACAAGAATGCTGCTGGAACCTTTACAAGTCATCCTGGGATGAGTGTGTGCAGAGTCACTCCTCCCGCTCCCCCTTCCTTCAAAGAGAGAGAGGACCGGCTGGTTGCTGGCTCCACGCATACCTGTGATTGCTTCTGGTTTTGCAACCAGTGGCCCATCGTGTTGAAGGCACCAGCCAGGCAGAGAGAGTCTGGAAATAATGTTTTGTCTCTTCTAACAGCCAAGCAGCCTGAGTTAGAAGAGAACCAATAAACTCAAAGGTTTCACTCACTGCTTTCTATACAAAATGGGGGGAAAAAACCCTCATATTTTCATCCCCTTAATGATTCTCTCCCACAATGTTCAAAGGCTGAGCCAGAGTCTCAGAACTCCAGGTCTGATAATTATGCTTTCTTTTGATGATGATGATGATGGTGGTGGTGGTGATGGTGGTGGTGGTGACAATGAGGACTGAAGCAACACCAGGGGACACCATTCATACAGAGTCCCTGGAATACAGGACAATACGACCTATGATATAGGGCATATGATTATACCTCAACTAAATCTATAGGACTATAGGAAACATTACTTCCTAGTGAAGACCACGATACAAGCGACTGAAATCTCAGAGATACTTTGAGCTTATAATCAGATAACATTTATGAAAGGACTTGAAATTAATTACCTGTTATATGAACTCACTATCTTTGTGTGCTCATTGAGTAACCACTGATATTAGCTGCCTGCAAATGATATTAAGACCCATTCATTTATACAAACAATCATTCATTCTTCATTCCACAAACAATTGTGGGGTTCCCAAATGTAGGCATGAACAAAATTAAGTAACAATACAGATGAGTAAGCCTGGATTGATTTTAAAGCACTTTTTTAAACCCTTCATCTTGCCTTCTATTACAGCAATATAAAGGTAGCTACACACATGTAGCAGTGCCTACCCCCTGTCTCTAACGCTCTTCAGTACTCAGACTTCTGCCTGAGAACACATGAAAGATTTGGGTTTTCAAACTTACCTTTCCTCTTTCAAGTAATGTCTTCATTTTTTGGTGTTTTAAATATTTTTTTACTTAACTTCTTTAGTGGGTGTGTAGTAGTATTTTATTATGGCCTTAATTCACATTTCTCTGATGACTAATGACATTGAGCATCTTTAAAACTATGTCTATTAGCCCTTCTATCTTTAATCATGAAGCACCTGTTCAAGTTATTTGCCCATTTTGAATTGTTTTTATCTTTTATTATTCAGTTGCAGGAATTATTTAAATATTCTGAATATAAATATTTTGTCAGATACATATAGTGTTAATATTTTCTCCTGTTCATGCAGTTACTTTAACTGTATTTTTATGAGCAAAATTTTTTAATTTTAATAAAGTCCAATAATTCAGTATTTTTCTTTTGCAGTTTGTGCTTTCTGTATATTCTTTGCAAAAGCTTTGCTTACCCTAAGGTCATGAAGATATTCTCTTTTGTTTTGTTTTTTAGTAGATTTATTGTTTTAGTGTTTACATTTAGGTTTATGATCCATCTCAAGTTGACTTGCATAAAAACTTATGGTAGATGGATTATTATTTATTAAAATGTTTTGGCAATATTAACAAGACTAAAATAAGCATACTTAATAAATTTATAAATTTTAAGCAACACCCTTATAAACAACCTTCTGCACAACTGTTATAAATTCTTTGTTAGTCTTCTGTGCATTACCTGTTCATGTCCTCTGTTCATTTATGTGTCATTTAGCCCCCTTCTTGTTCATTTGTCAGAGCTTATTACATATGATAGATATTAACATTTATTGTATGTCTTGCAGCTAAGTTTAAATCTGTTATTTTTTATTACTTTAAGTTCTTTTTTGCCATGTACATTTAAAATTTTAAAGTCAAACATGACTATTGTTTTTCTATAGCTTCTAGGTGTACAGATTGTTGAAGGTCCTCCTCACTCTAAGACTGTACATGTAAGAAAATACATAACCTTTCCTCAGGAGATTTTCATTGTCCTTTCCCTTTTGTCCTATCTGGCATCCAAGTTATTATTAGTGTAAGAATTTTACCAAAGGTAGAGAAACATATCATTCATTAATAAAGTAAGACAAATAAATTTCATCAAAAGTTATGTACGTAGCCATAAAGTAGGTGTTAGATGGGCCAGGAACAGAAACTAGGGTACGAAGACTCACCAGGGCAAGAACCCTGCAATGGCAGGACTGGGAAAACAAGAACCTTGTCCCAGGGTAACCTGTCCTCCCCTAGGATATTGCTGATCATGTGGTTTAGACCCCTGAGCATGTCCTCCCTAAATATAACATCGAGGCCTCAGTTGTATTTCAGCCCCAGGCCCAGGAAAGCAGTGAAACCAGACAAGTGGTACTCTGGTTGCCTCAAGACCAGATACATTAACTAATGACCCCTTGCCATGGCACTGACCAATCAATGGAGACCACGATCCCCAAAGAGCACCCCTGGAAAGCTGATGAGTATTCTATTGAGACATTCCCAAGAGTCCTTCCCTAAAATTCTTGCCTGCAAAAAAGAGATAAATATGCTCAAGACAAAGGACACACCTCATGCTCCCCAGCAGGGGAGCAGGCCAATGCCATCTCCATCCCCCTTCTTCCCTCTGAAGGGACCCCATGAGACTTGCAACCAGGGGAGCAATGGGCAGCAGTGACTGGTTATAGGCTTACCCCTGAACCTGTCTCCAAGGCCCCGTCTCTCTCTGACTTCTCAGGGAGCCCGAGCAGCCCAGCCAGGCTCTCCTGCTGCTTCTATGCTCTTCCTTGTTTCACTGTCCCAAGTATATTTTTGTTGCCACCATGGACTCAATACCTTTTGGCTCAGTGCTGCGTAGTCCTTCCCCTTGGATAACCAACCCCATCCTTTTTAAATAAATTTAATTTTTCTTTATTCACTGTCTGAGATGGCTCTTTAGCTCCCTGTGCACCACAGACCTTACCCTTTCAGTAGACAGGCTCTACACTCACTTTGTTTTCTTCTGCAGCCCACATTCTTGACTTATTAAATAGTTATGAATTCTTTACCTATTTGCTCAAAAATCTTTTTAGTGCAGCTGAAGATATTGAGTGGCAATGACTTATGTCAACTCAAAGCAAAACTGGTGAAAAAAATTCATATTTCATAGCTGACCAGGTGTGATCTTACTGTTTTTCTTCTCAAAGGTGAAATCAAAGACCTCTTGCCACCCAGCAGCCTCATGTCTTCTGACCAGCTGGTGCTGGTTAGTGCCATCTCCTTCGGAGGGACCTGCAAGTACACATTTCAGAAAGACCAAACCAAAACTATGGCTTTCAGCTTGCATGAGGTAGTTTCATGATTTAATTTATTTTTCTCTCGAAGGTAATTCTCAACATTTTTGCCCTTAAAATATGTTAATTATTTCTGGCATTAGGTAGGTAAATTAATTTCCAAGTGACTACCCTAGTTATATACTCAATAAACTACTGGTTTAGATTTACAAGATATTTTTGAAGAAACTTATTGAACCTTTCAAACATATTCTCCATAGTACTTTTATCCTATTTTGAAAGTAGGCATGCTGTTTTTTAGCACTGTAGTTGTAAAATTAAAAACGAATGAAAAATGTAGACCTTGAAAGGCCTTACAGAAAGTTTAAGCTTTGGGCTAAGTTTAAACCATTATGAGGTAGTTACTGCAAACTGGAAATGGAGTCAGGTGACCGGCAAGAACTAATAGTAACTCCTGAAATCAAAAGCAGGTCCTGATACTAACTGAAAAAAAATTTAAATTAAAGAAAAGAAAATATTAAGAAGAAAAAAACAGGCAGATCATTTGTAAAATAGGTATCATCTTAAAAGCACATCAAAATTGGTGAAGGAGATTCACAGTCAAAATCAAAGGTTCTAGGTACGCTGTCCTACCACCCTCAGTCTTCAACTTCTTTTCTTAGTGCCCCACAAGTGTGCTAAATATCAGGCTAAAATCAAAATAAAACATGTTATTCAACATGAAAGAATGGGTCTGTGTATTATAATTAAGTCCTTAAGCTATCAAATGTATTACCAACAAATGCTTGAAATTATTGGGCAACTTAAAATTTATTACAGTAAACTGTAAAAATAAAGAGAGTTTATGCTTGTGAATAAATATTTTTCTTGTAAAAGAAATTGTGAATGACTTCAAAGAAAAATATAATACTCTAGCTAAACGTATTAGTCACATCTGAAAGTATCTTAGAACTATCTTTCCAAAGACTATTGACATCAGATATTGAGGACATAAAACAAATAGTGAAATTATATATTTTAATATCTGTTTTTTAAAATTTAAGATTCCAGGGCCACATCCCTGAAGATTCTAATTTGCAAGAAGTACTTGAGTACGTGTATTTTTAAGTAGCTTCTACAGGTTCGTTCACGAATCAGCCCAGTTGGAGGTACCACAGTATAAGGAAAATGGAATAAAATATTTTAGCAGGATTTATAGAGAGGCACTTGAAGAGGTAAACATACTCCAAAAGCAAACAGACTTGCTATAGAAAACAGTTAATAAAACAGAATCTTTAATTTTGCAGTAAAATCTGGTCTATTTGGTTGACATACACAATACAGATATATTTAACTAGTTAACTGGCATTTCAAAGAGACAAACATAAAATATGGTTACAGTCATAATTAAATTTCCTTAAATGGTCTCATTATGTAGAACCTGAATTCTACATTCTTGGCTTATTTGTAACTATTTTGTAATCTGCAACTCAATGCGGCAGACTGGTTAGATTTTACTAGAGCTGGAGAGATTCCTAAATTATATTCTTGAAAGGATCTATTTGACTTTAAAAAATGGTTGTCCTGATAAGATCTTACGGTGCATATTTCTCAGCTCTTTGAAGTGAATTAACTGCTTGTGGGCATCAAAAAAAGACAGTTGAATAAAAACAGAAAATGCTTTGTACTTCAATAGCTTCTTTGTTTAGGCTCCCCTCCCTTTAAGTCATCACAATAATGATCCCATATAATTCTGTGGAAAGATGAACAGCTTTTGTTTTGATCACTCAATGCGAGCAATTTTGGAGAATGAATATAAATGTAAATTTCCTGTCTTAAATGGAAAAATGAGAAGGCATTAGCTGTGCTGTTTCTCTGTTTTTAAGTTTACAGTCCCAGAGCAAGGCTGCAAGACTGGAAACTGGGCTTCATAAAGGAGCCTGGGGTCCAGGTCATTGAGATGCCTGACACCGAGGATCACCTGAGTATGGTCATCCTCCTGCTCAGCAAGGACATCGGCCTGGGACAGGTAAACCACGGAGCCTTCGCGGCCACAGCCACAAGAGAAGGCTCTGAGCTTTAGAATTACACATGCAGGAGGCCGGAGCATTAAAAATAACCGAGTATATGCTACTGAAGGCGGTGCTAATGTCCGCTTAAACAATGAGCAGCACCCCTAAATAAAGAACACCCACGCACTAGAATGTGTTGCTTGCACTTGTAAAAGCTTCTGACATTCAAAGCACAGCCATGTGCTTCCTCTTTTGGTCTTTCCAGTTGGTCATTGTTTTGTGTGTTACTTACTTTGATATAAATTCAGTCTTCCCGGACACCTGACTAATGAGAATTTTGAGTTGAGTTGAGGTAGACTGTTATATTGGTCAGTCTAGACTTATAATTTGTGCTGTCAGAATTGAAGGATCTCAGGTTCCAAAGACATCTTTTAATGTGGCCAACAGAAAAGGGTGGGCCCTTATATACAAAGTGTACAGTTATAATACATAAGTTGAGCAATTTATAGAGGAATCATAGGAGGAAGAAAAGTAGAAACGCCCCATGATGACCCATGTTTCTCTGAGTGGCTCTTGGTGGTGTGCCCAGGCCTAGACTCCATGCTTTGTATCATAGATTCAAAGGCATCAATTCCAGGGCTACATGCTCTGACTGCAATTCTTGCTGAATTCTCCCCACTTACTCTGATAGAATCTGCTTCCCAGAATGACAGTGGGAAGTAGCCTTACCTATTCCTAACCTCACATGCAACCCTTAGGATGCTTCACGTTTTAGTATAATTTTATTTTCTAGGGGAAATTTATTTCTTCGTTGCTTCTCACTTTCTCTCCCATAGGTTACCAAGGAACTCATTTCTGAGAAACTAAAAGCTGGATAGGCTCAGCCAACATGAAAGACACAGCTATGGTTCTACACGTGCCCCAGCTCAGGCTTGATGGGCACCACGAGGTTTGACTTCACTGCTGGCAGCGTTGGGAATGGCTGATGTCTTTGGCCACTCAGGGCTAACTTGCCTGGCATAACTGCAGGAGGGGCCTCCTAGTCTCCAAGCTAATCCGTGAGGCCATGTTAGAGGTCACTGAGGGTGATTCGGAGTTAACCCTTACCAAGCGGACAAGCAAAGTAGAAAACCCTGAAACCTTCAAGGTGGACTGTCCTTTCTTCTTCCCTGTCTTTCACAAGGGAACAAGACTATTCTTTTCTATGGCACAGTTTTCACCCTGTAAGCAAGGGAGTGACTTTATAATCAAAAAGCTTTATGATTCCTCAAATTAGCTGAGTTTTACTTGTAGAAAACACTCAGTATAAGTGCAACTGAAGGAAATAAACCATACTTATTAACAATGTTTTTATTTTTCAATTATCTCACATATAATATCCATCCTTGGTTTGGTTTACATTGGTTACACAAATTACAGCATGCCGTTAAAAAATTATGATCAGCACCACTTCTTTCTTATGTCACCTTGAACTCGCACAGAACTTCATTTAACTGTTACTAACCCTCAGAAAGCCTCTTCCAAGGAAATAATATTCTTCAGCAGAAGCTGAACCAGGTATTGAGTAAGAGGAGCTAACCTTCCCTGGGTGCGTGGCATTACCAAGCACTCACATGGGCGGCCCAATTTAATTTTCACCAAACCCTGAGAGGCAGGAATTACTGTTTTGATTTTTTTTTTTTTCCATTTTAAAGAAGGGAAACTGAGACTTAAGTTTAGTTATTTAACACATAAGTGATTATATTTTCAAACCCAGAAAGTTTGATATAAGACTCCAACTCTTAACCATGATCAGCCCTGTCCTGTCCACAAGTCTGTATTCTGAGACTTGGAGCCACAGCCTCTATGGTGACAAATGAAGCAGAACCCCACTGGTGTGGCTCAGTGGTTGAGCTTTGACCCATGAACCAGGAGGTTACGGTTCGATTCCCAGTCAGGGCACAGGCCTGGGTTTCGGGCTCCATCCTCAGCAGGGGGTGTGCAGGAGGAGGCAGCTGATCAATGACTCTCATCATTGATGTTTCTATCTCTCTCTCTCCCTTCCCCTCTCTGAAATCAATAAAAAGATATTTTTAAAAAACGAAGCAGAAAGAAAAAGAAGAAAGTTGTTTTTCTTCTTTATTTCACAAAGGAATGGGCACAGTTTAGAAATGGCACTTGCAGAATTTTTCAAGTTTACAAAGAAGTTTCATACTTGAAATTATTTCATAGGAAAATGTGTTTTTATTTCATGCTCTTTCTTTGCAGGTGTGTGTGTTTCTCTCCACTTCTTAATTCCCACTTTCTGATCATCAAGCTCTTATTCCTCCTGGCCTCTAGATGCCCAGTGTCTCAAGTCCCTTTTCAGAGGATCCCACTGAGAACAGGACAGAAAGAGCCGAGATGTGGCACCAGGAGATCTGAGTTGAAATCCTGACTTTGTACACTTGGTAGGTGACAAGCTTGGGTGAGGCAGGAACAACTCAAGGCTCAGTCTCCTCCTCTGCAAAATGGACTTTCCGATCCTGCCCCCTTCCTAAGGCTGCTGGAAGATTCACAAGTTAACACAAAAGAAAATGCTTGATAGTTGTTAACTTTCTAATTACAGCTGTCTAGAAGCGCAGCAAAGGGCCCCCAAGGATCCTCTTTGGGACCATCCCCTCTTTGGTTGGGTCTCTCCCTCTTTTCCTCTCTGCTTTCTCTTACGGGAAGAGTCTTACTCCTTTGTGTTGTCTGCAGGCTTGATTATCTAATGCCAACTGCATTCCCTGGGTTAATTTTGCAAGCATCCTGCATTTTTAGTTTTATCTAGTGGCAATGATTCAGGGAAAGTTCTGAGTATTTTCCCCAGGCATTTAAAATTTGAATCATATCTCCACTTTTAAGTGAGCTGGGGACACACTCCAGTTTACAGCTAGTTCAATACCCTTGCTCATGTCAAAACTTAACATTCAACTTTAAATTTACTGATGTAATAAATCTAATATTAACCACTTTTCTTGACTCACTGGATTGGAAGCTTCTATCAGGTGAATCATTCCAATGATGCTCCTTCATTGTAACAACTTGCTTCTCAATCTCCACCACCTCACAATTGAGATTTTTAATAGCTTTAGGTTGGACACAGCAATTACATTTAGACAGAAGGGAACAGAAATTCTGTAATGTGTAGCTACGGGAAAACATTGGTAATATCGTACTACCAAACATTTACTAGTTGCCTAGAGTACTTTGCACTGAGTACTATGCTATACACCCCAATAATACACTCCCAAAATTTGTTGTAAATACCTCCCATTGTCTAAGCTGACTTCTGAGTCACCATAGCTTCCAAAGGAAGTCCTGGCAGAAGCAGCCCGTTGATAAGAAAGGTGAGGGGCAAGGGCGAGTGTGCAATGGGGTGAAACATTTCAGCTGTGGATTATTTTTATTTTAATGCTGGGAACTTTTCTTCTCATTAAGCTTTGGCATCCATTCCCCTCCTCAGCTCTACAGGGAGAAAGAAAAGAACACTATACTTGGGAAAAGGGGACTCATACGGCTTTGGGGACTCTTTTCTCTAAGAATCAAATTCAAAGAATTGAATCTAGTTCCAACAGAATGCACAGAGGCCGAGGGCTGAGCCAGTGTATCTCCAACGTAAACAAAACGAACAGTGTCCTGGCCAAGACTCCCTTGCCAGGGACATGTTTCTGGAGGGTGCGGCAGCCGGCTCGGCGGACGGCCGTCGGGGGCCCTTTGTCACGGGATGGGAGCCTGCGCTTCTCAGCAAGTACAATCATGAAGCTTAATTGGCTATGACTTTTTATGTGCTGCCTTTGGCTCCACTCATTTCAAAAAACGTGATTGATTTTTTTTTTAAAAAAGAGAGATGTTTAAATCGCTTTAGCCTTTTTTTTTTCTTTTTCTTTTTTTTCCCCATAAATAAATGTACTGAATGCCTGGATTTGTCCCCGAAGGAACCCATGGATTATACTTTCTGGGTTATGGCATCAGTTACCTGATCAGCTGCCCTGCGCCATTGGAAGTATTTCTTTCTCCCCGAACAGTCAGGCCACTGAAAGGTTTTTGCTAGACTTGCCCTTCGGTCGTGCTTGGATAATGTGGGCTTGTGGTTTCATCTTTGCACTTGTTATTTTACTCCTCACGCTCCCCTGCCTCCTCCCTGCAGACCGTGTGTCTGTCGCCCAGCCCGCAGGCCACACGCTCCCATGCTCGCGCTCCGGCCGCTGCTGCCTCTCTCCACCTCCCAGTTTTATTCTTTCACCCAGGGTCAGCCTCTGCTTCTCCTTCGGGCAGAGAGAAAATTTTTCTGGTCCGCTAGAATGTCAAGCATTTCCTTATAGACTTACCCCCTAAAAAACACACAGAAATAGTGCTCAATGAAACTACATGGTGCCAAACATTAAGTAAGGATAGGACATTTGCTTTCCACTATAACGTATTAGAGAATCACTTTAATCATAAATTCATTGCTGAATATATAAGTAGTTTGACGTCTTTGATTAGTATATTTCGTTTTAAACAGCATAGGACCCCCTTGATACACAGAAACGCAATGCGATCAGAATTAGAGTGTGATTTCTATTTTCTGAAAGCTGGTGTAGATAAGAATATTGCATACAGGACACACCAAGAGTCACATAAACTGACCATCACCCACGAATACACTAAATTTCTTAGCACCCAAAGACAGAATGGAAATAGGAGTCTGTGAATTCTACCTGCCTGATGTAGACAAATCAAAACAAAACAAGAAAAATCTCCACTCATTGCAAGAGAGAGAGAGAGAATGAGAGAGAGAAGAGAGGATCTGTATAAAACAGAAAAGAATGGACCCAAAAATCAATCATTAAAAAAAAAAAAAGAAAGACAATCTAGAAATCTATATACCATTTAGAATGACCCTTAACAAGCACTGATTTTTGAAGATGTGTTTTTATTTTTTATTTTGTTTATAAAATGTTTAATATCATTTTTGAATAAATATTGCTTTTATATGATTCCTACATAAGCAAAGTACAAAAGGGTGTCCAGGGAAGCCTCCCCCTCCCCCTCCCCCGCCCCCAGCCCCGGAAGGTCTGGGGAAGCAGCCAGCGCAGTGAGTCTCTTTCGTACTTTCCAGAGGCCTGTCTCGCGCAGATGATCACATTTGCTTAGTTTCTCCCTCCCCCTTTAAAACAAATGTTAACTTTTTCTTACTTAACAATGCGTCTTAGAGCTTCTGTTATTCTAGGTTTGATAATTTAACCATGACGTGCAAATCACGTCTGCTGGATAAATTTCAATGTGCGTTTGTGATTTTTATTTACATCACCAAATTGTTCCTCACCGAGATAGTACACATTTGCGTCTTTTAGCATTCAACATTATTTTGTATTAGTTTTGTGTGTACAGCATGGTAGTTAGACAATCATAGAACTTTACAAAGTGTTCCCCCCGATTTTTCCAGTACCCACCTGGCAACATGCATAGTTATGACAATCGATAAATGCTTTTTTTTTTTTTTAATTAACAGTGGTTCTGGTAGAAAGCATAGATTAAAGAAAAATATCTTTACCTCAAATAAAGAAGACATGTTTCGAAAGAGCCTGAATGTGTGTGGAGCACTCCCAGACAAGCCAAAGTGACTATGACATCATATACACGGTGGGGCAAAAGTAAGTTTACAGTTGTTTGTATGGTAAATAATAAATACAATGCTGAACAAATAATTATACAAGAATAAACTCTGTGTTTCATGTACTCGCAACCGTAAACCTACTTTTGGCCCAGCTTATATTAGCATGAATGATAGGTTAAAAAAATCCTTATTTGGTACTTAATAAAAATATTTCATTTCTATCATCAGCATTTACATGTTTACGTGCCTCATCTTGCACACGGCCTACTTGGTTCATTAATGTATAGTTACATTTGCATTTATACTCGAACCAATCAGTGATAGTATTAGAGAAATTAGTCAGCCACCACCTGTTGTTTGAGCATCTATAGGGAACATGGTGCCACCCAAAGATGTCCCCACCTTCAGCAGAGCAACCAGGAGACTCAGTTGCTCAAGAAGGTTTCGCCTCCCTCGCAGCCGTCATTCTAGGGCGGGCTGCCTGAGGGCTGTTCCATGTGCAACTCTGTGCTAGCAAATAAATGCTGGTTTATTGTGTCTCTATTTTAAGAAAAATATGGCACATGATGAAAGATGAAATTTGAAACACAATATCTTATGAATTAATCTCTGTGATCTTGACATTAAAAAATTAAGGACAAGGGATAAGGGGAGGAAATCTGCCAAAATAGCAAATAAATCATTATCATTAAGTTGAACACTTAAAATAAGCTTCACGTGGCACGGTCTTAGACCAAGACACCTAGGTGGCCAGAGGATCAGGAGTAAACTCTTGTAATGAATTCTATGGCAGTAATTAAAATTTCAGAATAATCATATAGTTCTTTATGCAGAACAATATTGTCTGAAAAAATAAACTGTAAATGTGTTCATAAGGTGCTGTTTGGAAACAAGTATTCTATTTAGGAATTGTTTCTAAAACAAAAAACCATAAAAGCTACGGACTGTCGCTTGGGCAATCTCACATTTTCCCTCCGCCCCAGCACCCATGTGACTGTTCTACAGCATTTTAGCAGCACATGACACACACATCACCGTCATCTTCATGAGCAACTTCAATAGGAGCAATTAAAACAAAAATAAGAGGAATGGCGCTTATTTGCCTCCCATTTTAATTAATCATTTCATCTGGTTCATGATTTTACTTAGGTCAGAGGCTGGCACAAGTATTTCTAAAATTGAGTAGGGCTTTTGATCAATGAGGAAACACAGAAGAAATAAAATAGAAGATTGAAATGAGGTAAAGGCCTTGAATTTATGCAGCTTGCTAAGGAGTTGAAAACACTCCCTGCGGTGGCCCACAGCTTCCTTTCTGTGGCATGTGGCACTTTCTCTTTAAAGAAACAACCTAGGCCTATGAGTTTACTTTCTGACAGGCCAGGGATCTTTATTTAAGTTATAGCGTTCTTTTCATTATGTTATCACTCTATGTGAGTGACTAAAGTACGAATTAATAAAGTGAGGAAAGATATTTAAAACTGTATGAATATCTCCTTTTGCAGAGAGTTTTTAGAGGTAAGCCAGAGGATTTATTTTTTGCATAGCTATCTTGCAAAAGCTCTAGGGAATGTATAAATAAGGCTCCATATACTCGATCTCGTCATATTATTATACTTTACTGTAACATTACAAAATTATTTAAGATGTACGTTATATGTATTATATTATTATTGTAATATATTTTGTCAGGCTAGTTAGGGGATTGGGTGGGGCCACTCAGGTGTAAAATCGGGAAGAAGCAGTGGACAGACGTCAGAGGGGAGGCGGGAGGGAGGCGGGAAGGGACTGACCCAAGAACTTATGGGCGTCTGTGCACAGCCCCGGACACACACAGCAGCCAGGGGGAGGACGGGGAGGGGGGAGGAGGGGGGACATCTGTAGGACTCTCAACAATAAAATAAATTTAAAAAACAACAACTATCTATTACCTCAAAAAAACAAAACACACACACAAAAAAAAACAAAACAGAAAAGAAAAAAAGCAGCAGCCGCAGTGGAGAAAACTCAGTAAAGTTTTTCCCCTCAAAACACTTGTCCATGAAGACGATACTCAAGGCCGGCTATTCCCTTGTGCTGCTGATGCCACTCTCACTTCAGCGGAGGCCAAATCCTTTCTCAGTGTAAAAGTTCATTTCAGTTATAGCTTATTTGCAATGTTTAGAAAATAAAGGGATTGGGATGAGAGAGAGAATTTCCAAGTCCATGCTTTAAGCAGGCCCTAAGTGGCGCAGTCCTGTTTTTAATGATGCCTTTGAGGATGTGCCAGCCTGTAGCATGACGTGGGCACAGCTGTGCGTGGCACACGCGGGGGGACCGGAGAGAATTAGGAAGAATGAGTGACGGCGCTGAGTGAAGACTAGTCTCGCTTTCACGAAATACTGTCCGAGGCCCAAGGCGACAACGAGAGAGGGAGCGTGTTGTGACGGAGTCAGCATCCTTTTCATGTGAAAACAAACGGAACAAGAATCCTTTATACTATTAAACAACTTTCCTTCTGTTTATCACAGCGTCTAGTCAATAAAAACGATGTTTCCTCTATTTCATTGGCTAGAAAATGCTAGACATAGAAATAAAGCAAGTTTTTTTAAAAAATAGTCTTAGGCTCCCGAGGGAAATCTTCAGTGACCTTGAGCCTAAGGATTCTTCAGAGTTACCAAATCATTAGAAAACACCCATCTGGTGGATGGTGGATGGAAATATGAATAGAGAATAAAATATGAAAATTTTGTCTTTCAGTGGTTGCAAAAAGACACAGTGATTGAGTTGTAATGAGTGGTGATATGTTTTCTCTGAGTTTCCACGAGCTAAATATTGAATGTCACACATTCATGAAGCAAAGAGCTTAAATGGGCAAACCCATACTTAACATAAATATATGTAAGTTGTATGAGGAACAGTGAACAAATAGAAATTTCAGTGATTTCCAGGGGGAAGGGGAGGCAGAGGGAGAAATTCTAATATTAAATAAAATCATATGGAACTTCATTATTAAGTCTTCATCTTTTGAAGTGTGTCCCTGAATTATAGCAGGTTTCGCCTGCTCCCAGGGGGTGTAGGTGCCTGAGTGAGGGGGTTCAAGAGCCCCGTCAGCATTGAACCTATGCCTTCTTCAAACACAGTGTCTTCTGCTCTGGATGCACTAGGAGCCATCTAACCAACCTCCCCGGTCGTTCTGCCAGCAGATGCTTGTTTATACCTGTTGGGGGTCAGGCACAGCACAGGGTACTGGATATGCAGTGGGGAAAAAACAAACCTACTCCTGCCCTCATGGAGCTTATAGACATTTAACAAGCAAACGCAGGAGTGTGTACACAATTACCCATTGTGAGGAACACTATCAAAAGCTGAAGAAACACACCACATTTGAAGAAAAAATGTGGTGTTAGGAGAAAAACCGAAGGGGGAATCTTCTCAGAGTGAATTCTCAGAGAAGGCTTTTCTGAGAAAAATAAATGAATTAGAAATGGAACCCCAATTTGGGTGGACATCCTAATTCTGCCTGTACAGTGTGTGTTTACTTATTTACACTGATATCTGCAAGTCAGATCCAACCATGCAAGGTTCTTCCTCACTGTGCCCCTTTTCCTGTGTGTAGATCCCTTCCCCCACAGTGAAAAGACTTGGTTCCCAAAACCTTATTTACTCACTTCCGAAAATACACACCACAAAAACTCTTAGAATCAATGTGGAACTCTTTTTACCAGGTCGAAGATTACTCAGGAAGTGACATTTCATGAGTTCTTACTGACCCCTAGTGTTTTCTTTGTTGCATCTGCAGTTTTTAAATAGTTCTCCAAAAAGGGGTTGCCTGGTCTTTATCAGGTTTTCACAACCTCAGCACCTGACTTTTTGTGCCAGGTGATTTTTTGTTGTGATGAGCCATGCTGGGCATTAAAAGATATACAGATATATAGCAGTATCCATGGCCCCTACCCTACTGGATGTGAACAGCACCACTTCCTCCCAAGTAGTGACCCTCAAAAATGTCTCAGACATTGCTATTACTCTAGTTGAGAAGAAGTGCTCTATCTAGACATGTAGTAGAGAGAAATACTATTCCAAAAACTTTCTAAACATAAATATCTAACTTTCTGATAACAAAAATGAGTCATTACTAGAATTTTTCGGTTTGGTTCATTACAGATGTTTTCCAAGGTTCCCAGGATGATAGACTTTGTTATGGTGGAGTTTAAAAAATTACTATGCAGTTTTCAAATAGAATAATATTAAAATAAATAAATCAACTGTAGAAAATACATGTGCCCTGAGTGTATTGTTTCATCATCAAAATGGGAATCATAGAGAATTTTTGCTTCAAAATACTCCTTTCCCTGCTGCTTTCAAGTAGCCTGAATGTAATCCCCTTTCTAGTCTGGGCCAGTGGACTCCTACAGGGAGGACATGGGAGACATAGACTCAGACCCTCAAGAATATTTCCCATTTTCAGACCCTTGAATTCTCCCTCTAAACCACTCTTGCAAAGTTTTGCAGGGCTTTTAAAAATTAATCTTTATTAAATTTTCTATTTTTGGATTTGATATCCTGAAAGTATTATCTGAACTTTTCCTCTTAGATTCTTGTCATCTACAAATTCAAACAATTTGTCATCAAGGCCCCTACAAAGTCATTAAATAATGTATCCAATGACTCTGTTTTCCCTAAGTGTGGTGTGAGTAGCCCTTAAAAACCCTCTGGCCAAAAACTTCTGCCATGGCTGCAAATTGCCCATATTAATGAACTATACATACCACTGGGTTAAGGCCTGAGAAACCTTGTTAAAATAAAAATGTAGTATCTTGCAGTGGTAATCAATTAAGTTTTGAAGGCAACAAGACCAGGGCTTGAAGCCGTGGGAATTTAGAGACTTAATTTGCCTCTATAATTCTCTGCTTCTTCCCCCATAAAAACAGAACAACTAGCCCCAGCTTTGGAGAGCTGTTGTAAGGATTAATTTGATAGCAAATATAACGTACTTAGTACAGTCCCAGTAGACCCTCAGTAAATAATTGCTTTTGTTTAAATTCTTCCAACATTTACTTCTGGCAGAAAATAATTTGAATAGCTGTGTGTCTGTTTTTTCCAAAGTGCTTCTGACTTAAAATCCTCATGGAACCAGAGGTTTCTAATTTAAGATCCCTTTTAGATTCCACTAACATGTTCTCCCATAAAATGTTAACTGTGGCCATCCTCACTCTAGAGCAGGGGTGGGGAACGTCCGGCCCTTGGGCCCTATACAGCCTGCGATATCATTGGGCTTGGCCCTGCCAAGGCAACGGCAGGCAGGACTCGAAATTCAATAAATTCAGTTAAATTGTTTGACCAAATATAGCAGTCTGATTTTTAAGTTGATAATTTTGTATGGCCCGTGAATGATGTTATAAATGTCCAAATGACCCTTGGCAGAAAAAAGGTTCCCCACCCCTGCTCTAGAGGAATCCATTTTTGGGGGAGGGGAAGGGAGGGGGCTCTCATACTAAACCACATTCATTTTTATTTGATGCAAATTAAATGCACATAGTCCTGGCAGGTGTGGTTCAGTTGGTTGGAGCGTAGACCTATACACCGAAAGGTCACAGGTATGATTTCGGTTCGATCTCTAATCAGGTGCTTATGGGAAGCAACTGATCGATGTCTCTTTCTCACATTGATATTTCTTTCTCTCTTTCTCCCTCTCCCTTCCTCTCTCTCTAAAATCAATTTTAAAAATTACGTGCACCACACACAGATTTCCCCCAATATATCTTAAGGCTGTTTCTCAATGTGAAGATGAGTGGGTATACTGACCAGCTTCCAAAATTATTTTTCTAGAATGAGCCTGACCCCTAGAGGACAGGAATTGCATGCAAACCAAGAGCCAAGGTGAGCAGCAGAGCGTCAGGGTGCTATAAAGAGTCAGACAGATGCTGGGGTTGGCGTGGTGTCAGCGTAGCATCTTAATTCTAGCTTGAGCACAATTTCAGATCCCCTTGATCTCAAACGTATAGATTTTAGAAAACTATATTGACACAAGTTACGTGTAATAAACTGCACATATTTAAAACAAACCATTTAGTCAATTTGACAGCTGTGTCCACACCAGCTCAACCGGAACCCAACAGTCTCGTCGCCCTTCAAGCTCCCTCATGCCCATATCAGCCCACCCCGCCCTCATCCCCAGCCTCTGACAACCGCTCATCTGCCATCTGTCATTGTACATGAATTGGCATTTTCTGGAATTTTTATAAATGGAATGACACAGCACATGTTCTTTTGGGGCTGGCTTCTTGAACTCAGCCTGATGATGGTGGGAGTCGGTGTGTGTCAGTGATTCGTTCCTTTTTCTTGCTGAGTGGTGTTTCATCGTACAGACGCATCACGTCTTGATCATAGATTTTAACGTAAGAGTTAAACTTCTAGAAGAAAACATGGGAAAAAACGTTCGTGACCTTAGGGTAGGCAATGCTTTCTTAAAATACCAGATAAAGACATGATAAATGAAAAAAATAAAAGATAATTGGACTTTATCAAAGTTAAGACATTTGCTCTCTGGAAGAAGCTGTTCAGAAAACAAAAAAAGCAAGTCGCAGATTGGGAGCAAGTACTTGTACACCTGTGTCAGACGACGGACTCGCATTTAAAATAATAAGGAACTCGAAGACAAAGAGGCAAATATACGAGCAGGCGCCTCACAAAAGAAAATATTCAAGTGGCCGGGAAACACATGAAACGACGCTGAACATTTTTTTTTGGATCAGGAAGATGATAAATGCATGTTTTAATGCCTCTGAAATTGGGTTAGATCTCATAACTGATGGACTTCTTTTTTACATAAACTTAATATTTTTTATTTTTGGAAGCTAATATTTATTTGGCACTGTTCTCAGAACTTTGCCTGCATGGTTTCATTTAATTTTCAAAAAACCCTATGAAGGAGGTGCTATATTTAAACCTATGTTCCCTAGGTGCTTGCTATTATTGCTATGAATTGAATCAAAACCTGTGCTATTTTCACTAAAAAAAAAATACTGTCTGCATATAAGTACAAAAAAAGATAAGGACCATGAGGTGGTACTTGAGCCCAACGGTGATGGGTGGGTGTGGGAGGAGGAAGGAAAAGATGTCGGGGTGACCGGAGGGCTCACAGAGGGGCGCTGGCACAGACAGGCCGAGAATGGGAAGTTGGGGAGCTGATTCAGTACCGTAAACAAAACTCAGCTGAACTGACTTCACACGACCTCTTCTAAATGCCTGCTTCAGTCCCAGCAAAGCTAATGGGGTTCACTGTAAACCAGAGCCTGGGGGGACAGGCAGGCCCAGCACTGCCTGCTTGACTTCGGGGGGAGGAAGAGGCGCGGGCCGAGGGTCCCAGGAAGTTCCCATTCGGGGTTTTGTTTCCACACTAACGAGGTTTCATGGCCTATTATAAAAGCATCCCAGGCGGAGTAGAGCAAGAAAGACTAGAAGTTAGATGGGGGCGTCTATTCCCCCCGCAAAAAAAGGCAGAAAGGGAAATTTAAGAATCGCCAAAGCCAAAGGAAGCCAAAACCAAAGATGAAAACTGGGATATGCAAGCAGAAACTGAGAGTCAGTTAGGTATAAATAAACATGTTTCAACAACTTGGAAGTGACTGGGTGGGGTGGGGTAGGGAAGAGAGTGGCAAGTTTTTGGCACAGCTCTTTGTGCATATGGATGAGTTTTATGACAGTAACATACACTTTTTAATTACTGGAATGTAAATTCTCGTTTTAGATTGAATTTAGAAATTAATGATTTATTGACTTAAATACATAATTAGATTAATGATTTATTAATAAGTGAGTGCTCCCAGCCTCCCCGCCCTGCTTCCCTAATTCTCTTTGCTTCTGTTGTGTGGGGAGGCTTCTTGTTTCATGGGTGAGCTTCCAGGCAGGAGAGGCTGAGTAATGCAGAGCACACGGAGAAATGGAAAGAAGCCAGGAGGTAAGTTAACCGATACAAGGAGAGGCGGAGAGAGGCAGAAGGAGAGAGAATGAGCTGTGGTAGAGTGAGGGGCCCTGGATGAATGAGGGGTCCCGGATGAATGAGGGAGTGCGAAAGTAGAGAGCAAGAGAGTGGGGGCAGGAGAGAAAGGCAAGAGTGACAGCGAGGTGCTGGGGGCAGGGCTGGTGCTGAGAGATTTGGAAAAGAGTTGCAAAGAGATTTATAAGATGGTGCTATGGGTGCCCAGCTGGAAACCCTTCCATGTTCTTCCAAGGATGGCAGTAAAGGGTGGAATTGCTTTTTGATTATTTCTGGTCACTACTGCATAGTCAGAATGCACAGTGAGCCATACGTTCCTGTTGGTGTTCAGTGTAGAACGCGGGTGAGCTTTATCTGAGTGGGACGTTGGGGAGTGGGCATCAAGACAGACCCAGAGCCCTGGCCGGTGTGGCACAATGGTTAGAGCATCGGCCCGTGCACTGAAGGGTTGCGGGTTCAATTCCCGATCAAGGGCACATGCCTGGTTTGCGGGTTCACTCCCCACCCCTGGTCAGGGCACACTCAGGAGGCAACTAGTCGATGTGTCTCTCTCACATCGATGTTTCTCTCTCTTTCTCCCCTCCTCCTTCCCTCCCTTCCACTCTCTCTCTGAAAATCAATGGAAAAAATATCCTTGGTTGGGGATTAACAAAACAAAAAAAGAGAAAAAAAGAAAGAAAGACCCAGAGACAGAAACATTTAGAAAAATAAAGAAAAAGTCAACTTTAGGCTTCAGAAGGAAAAAATGTGCTCAGTCCGCAAGGTTTCCCAATTTACGGTAATCCATTCATGGTGGAGAAACAACTTCCACACATCCTTGCCTATTCACAGGGGCCATGGCGTGGCTTCAGATATCAGTACAGCAAAAATCAGAAATGCAATGCTTTCTGTTAGGGAGTCCTAATTTATTCCAAGTTTTATTGTCTGTAAAACCATCACCAGCCCCGACCATGTTCTTAACGCTCTCTGGATGCCGTTGTTTTCTCGCTATACGTGAAGCGCTGAATCATATTGGAAGCCAAGAAAAGTGTCGGATTTTGTTTCCACACTAACAAGGTTTCATGGTGTATTATAAAAGCATGAAGGAATAATCAGAAATGGGCTGGAATGGCCAATGCTACAATAAACTATTAAAAAGAGAAAAAAACTGTGAAGATTAGCAAGGCCGGACAGCAAGGCAAAATGTAAATCAGAGAGACTCCCTGCCACCCACGTGTGTGGCAGTGTGTTCCGCAAACACCTGTCATCGAGCTGACTCCTTTGAAAGCCGAAATAATATGCTTCAAACCTCTCCACAGGGATGGAAATTGTTACTTGAGCGAAACGTTTGTTTTACCTTTTTTTGTTTGTGTTTCTGTTGTCAGCTGCGCCTAGAGTTCTGATGTTTTGTGTTGTGTCCGCAGGGGCCGTGACACTCGCTCATTCACCTTCCATTTCCTGTTACGCTGTGCGGTGATCTGGAGGAACTATAACACATAAGATTCTGTGAACATTTTCTTCAAAATGTTCCGTGTAAATTCATCGTCCTTACAAGGATGGTGCTTCCTGCCACATGCGTGTGTGCTTGGCCTGCCTCCTGCAAATGTTGCAAGAATCCGTGCACGGCTGGGTTGCCACACGGCACAGCTGTGCGATGTGGTGCCATTGCAAATATGCAGGAAATGGGTTTTGGGTGTGGAGTGACCTTCCTTTCCTGTCTTTCCTCATGATTAGAAAGATGTGTTCTTGGGGACAAGCGCTGGGTCAGCAACTCCGTGTCGGTGTGGCAATTGTCAGATGCTCTGGTGTTCTTTCCTGGAGTGGGGTAAAGGGTAGGTCCAAAGGGTCAGGACCTGGCGTGCCAGCATCTAAGCACTCAAGCCCAGATCTAGGCTGAAAAATAAAGTAAGATTTGGGGACATCTGTTGATGAGACTTCTATACCTCCTAGAAATCCCCAAAGAGTATTTGGGTGGTTTAGAGGTGAGGGAGCGCGTGGGCCAGCCCCACCTAGGCAGGGATGCGGGTAGGATGGCAGCTCAGGTCCCGCATGACCACAGGATCAGAAAACCAGGGAAGGTTTTAAATCCACTCCCTCAAGACATTGGATTCAATCACCCAATAAGCCATTCAGCTTCACAGATGACAAGACAATATAGTGACCAGTTTGATGCCCTTTGTTGCAGGGAAGACAGTCCATGGACGGAGAGCAGGGTGCCTCAGAAGCAGTGGCGTGCTGTGCCCCAGGATTTGGAACAAGAGCGAAGTGTATGGAGCGTTAGAAGAGGCCAGGTGGGAACAGGGCAGGATGCGCTCGGAGGTGGGGCATTTCCTTGTAAGGGTTTCCCAGCAGGTCCTGTTTTCTAGGGCGAGGTGAACTCACTAAAGAATCACGATGGGTGTAGGTTAGGTGTCCTTGACCTGTGTTTTCCTTAAGTAAGTGCAGGCTCATTTAGGTGTAGACTTGTGACGTGGGCCAGGCCACTGTGGCACCTCCATTTTGTGGGTCCTGATACATCCGAATTAACTTTAGCAAACAAATTGATGAAGCACATGCTGGGTGCCGGGACTGTGCTGGGTGCTGAGAAACAGCGGCACATACTCTCTCACTGCGGAATTGTGCTGGGGTGCCTCTCTTCTCAGATTCAGTTAGAATCTAAAACCACTTTGGAGGAGGCCCCCTGTTTTGGGTTGAGTTCCCTCAAGCTTAGGATTCGTGGAGAATGATTAATTTAAGGAAGTGTCCCCGGGGAACCAAGAATTCATGGGGGGGGGGGCAGCTGAGGAAGGAGAAGCCAGATGAGGGTGGGGTTTCGGGTGAAGGCCCAGACTCAGCCTGACCCCGTGGAAAGCTCTGGAGGGCAACACTTCCGAGTCTGCACCACATCAAAACACAGGAGGTGGGCTCTTGCATTCCCACCTGAGCCAGCCATGGGCTATGGCCTCTTATGGGAGGTGGAGAACTCCCAGGCGCTTCCAGCTCTCATCACTGAAGGCGTGGTTCTAGCACCGAGTGGAAATTCTCTGGCTGTTGCAGATGCAAGCCATTCTCAGCTGGGGGTGGGCATGTAGGAGAGGCACCAACAGTGTCCACTGCACCCACCAGTGTGGGAAGTTATAGACAAGATATAAGAAGGAAAGAGCACCCAGAGCCCTGCTACTCAAAGTGTGGTCCTAATGGGGACTCACCACCAAGGAGCTTGTTAGAAATGTGGAATCTCAGGCTTCCCTAGTTGATCAGATGTTAGAAAAGATGACTTACTGGCCTCCTACACTGACAGTAACAGGCATCAGGGTCAGAGCTGTGACAGGGGGACCTGTTGAGTTCTCAGGCTCAGGGGCCCCTAGCCTGGTAGCTGAAACCAGAGGAAAGAGAATCATTTCTAGGTGAAAGCAGGCCAGTGCCCACATCCCACTCAGTGCTCTATCTCATTAGGCTTGCTGGTCCCAAGTTCCTGGACTCGGCGGTGTAATTACTTCATCTGGAACCGACTTCACTGTGGGTGTCAAAGGGTGGGAAGGGGTGGGGGAAGAGAGTCTGAGGAGGAAGGGGTGGGTGTGGACATGGGAAAGAGCAAACTAAGGCAAGGTTTAGAGCTGCCCCCACAACTTAAGCTTGAAAGGCATTTGGAAAAGTCACAGGTAAACCAGTTGACTCAGATATGCATCATCAGGGAGTCAGGACCCACTTCATACATGAGGAGAAGCCTCTGGGGTAAAATAGGGTGGCCGTTTTTGCCCCCAACAGTGCAGAAGTGTCTCTTTTGCAACATTGAATACTCCTGCACTCCTGCCATCACAACACAGTCAGTCAACTAACACAGAGACACAGGGACAAGTAACACAGAGAACTGCTGTGAAAAATCAGGGGGAGACATTCGTTTAAAAGTTAGCAGATCACACAATTCATTTACCCTCAGGTCCTTCCTAAGACCACACAAGAAAATCATCAAATTCTCTTATTGTTGCTGCTGTTGTTTTATATAAAGGGAATAAAAGAGCAATAACTTTTGGGAGGCTAAAAAGTAGATTGGTTCTTGGGAGTAATAATTAACTTAGCAGAACCAAGAAAGTTGAATTCTAGCAAGTGAGCAATGGAGAAGACTGATAAGCAGTTTAGTGAATCCACAGGGTGTCTCTGAAGGCTGAAGACTTGCACCAGGCACCTCAGGCATGGAGAGTGGGGCCCAAAATACACAAATCAAGGCAGTTGGACATTCAGGTCCTCCGTCCCACTTTACATCTCCAGCATGCTGCCCTGCCCCCATTGGGAAGCAAGGACGGTGAGTGCCCATTGGTTCTCTAGAGAGAGTTAAACAGAAGGTCACCTTCAGGTTGCATCACACCAGACACGACTAAGGTCGGAGTTGCCACAATGAAAGAGAAGAAGTGAAAGTTTAAATTCTGGACTGTTCCACCACCACCACCACCCCCCCCCACCACCACCCCCGGCCTCAGAAACCTGGCTGCCCTTATCTTGCAGGCAGAAGATAGGAACTGTCTTCTCTGGGCATCCAAAGGTAACAATATGGGGATGTCCCAGAGAGACAGCTCGCCTAGAGTATCGTCCACCCAGCACTTTCTCCCTGCCTCCCAGATTCTCGTCTAAGCTGTTGGCTTTTTGGTGCCCCACACTAAAATAAGAGTGACAGACCAGCAAGTATCCGCGAGCCTTTAAGGAAAACATGTAAAATGAAAGACTGACATCAGAGCATTTCCAGGTTAGCGGCTTCTCCCAGCACCTGCACAGAGGGGCTGGGAAATACAGCCCAGAAGCTGAAAGAGTTAATGCTCCACAGAACAAGCTCAAATGAGAGAGATGGAAGCCTAGAATTAGCCCACAGATAAACCCCTCTCTTTTTCTGTTTGAAGAACTGTTCTGTTCCAAGCTGTGCTATATCTATACCGCTGCTCCGAGATGTCCTGTGTGAATGGGCATCTGGCTGGGTTTTCAAGCTGTGGCCAACTAGGTAATAGCTTTCCTTCCTTCTCTGTATCACTTCCCTTTTCCCTTCCCTCTCAGTAAATGGTCTGGAATCACACCCCGTAATAGCGATGAGCTGGAAACTTTGCCCAAGGCTCTTTTCTAGATAACAAGGAGTCTTCCATTGGGTCTGGGAATGACTGCGTAGAGCAGACCATTCACCCTCTACTCAGTGATCCATATGGGATGGTGGAGTAATTGACAAAAGTCTTTTATTGTGTTAAGGGATTAATTTTTATTTGATTTTTATTATGGAAAATTTTAAATACATACAAAAGTAGAGATGAGTCAGTTTAATGAATATCAATATACTGATCACCTAGCTTCGATTGCTATCTCCCCGTGACCTCACTTATGTCACCTACACCTACACCCTTTCCTCCTCAACTTTGGTTACTTTGAAGCAAATCCTAGGCATCATTTTATTTTATCCACAAATATTTCAGTACACCTCGCTAAAGGTAATGACTCTAAAAATTATAGCACAATATCCTTTGTCATAACAAAAAAAAATATTTTCTTCATACCATCAAAGTGGTGCTAAAAAACCAGAACAGGCAACACGGCCAGTGGAGGGTCAGCTTAGCGGTGCCTGGCGACTTCTCATTTGCGAATTACACTGCTAGGCGCTGGGAAGTCAGGAGAGACTATGACATTGTCTCTGGCCTTGAGGTCCTAACAGCTCCTTAAGCAATCCCAGAAACCTAGCATCACACGTTTCAAAACTGGGAAGGGCATGAAAAGTATGTCACTGGAAAGAGCATTGATCTAAAACTTTTGGTTTTAATTTAATCCTTACCATTCATTGAAAGTGAGGCTACTGTTAATGATTAATCTTTTGTTTCCTCAGCTGTAAAACAAGTTTATCCTACTTAAGCAGTCATTGAAAACGTTAAATAACAGAATGTGTATTGAAATGTTCTGGAAATTCTATGAGACTATTACAATGTAAAGAGAGGGAAACCCAAAGAATTTAAGTGGCCTATCCAAAATCACACAGCTGTCATCAGACGTGGGTCTAACACTCAAGTGGAGATAATTCCAACAGTACTTCAATAGTCACAGTAATAATGAGTTCTTATTATGATTATACATTCTACCCAAGGCTTCACCTAAATTATTTCATTATAACAATAGTTTTATATAGAAAATGTGACTCTTCAAACCTCTTTAAAATTACTTTGTATTTATTGAAACTCATGAGTATTATCATATTTTAAGTGACTATATGAGAAACTTTAGGAATGCTGGATACTGGTCTAACTTTCCACATTAAAACAGTAAGAAGAAAGAGGATCTTCACGATTATGAAAATTAGGCAACATTATTTCCATATGAGTCACAGACACAGGCTAAGGGTCATGATTTTTTATTATAAAAGTGTGATGACAAAAGGTTCTTCCTTGATGAAGTTTTCTAAAAATTTTTTTGAAATGGGCTTCATGTGCTCACATCCAGGCAAATAGGAATTTGTTATGGAGAAAACGATGTTAAATATTTGTAACTCTAAGAGATGGTCACAAGGACATACATACCCGAGTGCTGTGGGAAAGTCTAGAACCGGCCTTGAGTTTCCTAGCACCACTGGATAAGACATGAGACTAATACAGTATGAGCTGATTCTGAGAGCTATTGGATACTAAGAAATCACTACTATAAAAAAGTTAAATTATTGTACTCAGTGCTATGCTCTGCCAGGGTGTGAAAAAGGGAACCACACTTTCATATTAAGGCAATAAACTTCTGGGTGCAAATATTGAAATCATCAAGCAACATGATTAAAATCGTGTTGGAAGGATGATAAAAGCAAAAACCACTTAGAAATAACAAACTTTGGGGAATATTCTTTCCTTTGACTCAGATCTCAGGTAAACAAAAGTTTCAAAGGGATAGATGAAGTATCTAGAATCAAAAAGTAAGCCTTGCAAGTCCGGGCCTGATGGAACTTGGAGATGTTCTGATCTGTGTATGATCTCATTAGCCTGTTCACTTCAACGTCTAGTGCATAAATCATTTAAATGATTGATTTCCCTGAAGCCAATACTCCTGCAAATTTTATGTAATCTATTACCTGGTACATGGCGTTTAGCAGCATCTTCAAAGTTGGGTTTTTCCCCTCAATTAAAAGTTTTATTTCTATTTGTAGTCAGGTATCCAAAACAAAACTTGGAAAATGAAGTAGCTTTCTTCCCTCGTGAGTCTTCCTCCTGTGGCCTTAACACTTACCACCTTCTCTTAGCTCTTTGCCTCTTTCCTTAGCACAGTACTTGATTCTTGCCCACTTCTTAGAGATCCTGGGATCTCAGCTCCTATGACACCTCTACCCAAGCCCTGGAGGAGAGGAGATATTTTCCCTTCCACAGGCCTGATCCCCTCTCTGCCTATTGCAGTCAGCCAAGATCAAGGCTTCTATTCTTTTGCCTATGGAGTCCTATCCCAGCACCTGCCCCTCAAGTTCTCAGAGCTCCTAGGACCAGAATCCCAACATTCGCCTCAGATCTAGTTCACGGGACTCAGCCTTAACTTCTCCCTGTCCTGGAAGATAGTTTTCTATCCTCATAGAGAAGGGGAAGGGAAGGAAAGCCTGGCTTGGGGTTATCTCAGTAATGCTAGGGGGCATCAAAATTGGCATACAAACGTTTGTGTTCAGTTTAGTTAAAAAAACATTAAGTAGGCAGCTCCAATGGGCACATATCAATTATACTAAATGTAAATGAGATACTCAGTTTCTGCTCTTAAGAGCCTAACAGAGAAAAATATGTAAAGATAAAATTTTAATACAATTTTCTAAGTACAGTAATAGAGATAAAAGTTATAGTAATCATTAATGCTAACAATTTTGGGTACCTACTATGTGCCAGATATTATGATAAAGGCTTATCTAGAGACTTGAATGTAATGTGTGTGAAGAGGAAGGCAGGGGCCAGATCACAGATGGTCTTGGACTCATGTGAACCCAATTAGCACTTCATCCCGTATTTAATGGGGACTCATTGCAGAATTTTAAGAAGAGTCATGACTAGGTCAGATTCACATTGTAAATAGATGAAGCATATGGCTTGCAGGACAAGACGAGACAGGGAGATCAGGCCAGAGATGATGAAGACCAGACCCAGAGCAATAGTTTTAGAGAAAAGTAATTCACAACTGAAATTAGTGGGACTTGTTAAGTGATAGATGTGAAAGTGGATTAAAAAGAGTCCAGGATATTGCTCAGTTTTTGGCTTGGTGACCAGATGTGAAGTAGATGAAGAGAAACAGGTCTGGGGGAATGATGGGGAGATGATTTGTCCAATATTTGACATGTTGAAACGGGAGTGGTCATGGATAGTCAAGTGGGATATCTACTAGGGGGCCAGATTTGGAGGTCTCAAGGTCAGGGGAGAGGTCAAGGCTGGAGATAGAGTGGTAGGAGCCATTCTTCCTCCTTTCCTTTCCTCCTCCCCAGTCACCCACGCATCACATTCTCATATTCCTGTCCGTGCATTACATGGATTATGACTAATTAGCAGAGGAGAACTGAGCAATAATCTCCCTTCCTTCCTCCTCATTTTTACACAAGTCTAAATAAGGCTGTCATGATTTGAAGACAATGTAAATTCTCTGATCCAATCCTGTGATAAAACTCATTACCAGCTCACCATTTCTCTAATTTTTCTTTGACATTTCCTTCCTAGAAACCCAGGGATTCCCCAAGTCATTTAAAATGGGATCACTTCTGGAGTCTCTGTGTGAATCATATGTGTATTTTAGTAGTAAGTGTGGATTTGTCTCTGGTCTTTTATCTATTCTTAATCACACACACACACACACACACAGAAATCCTTAAAGGGTAAAAAGAACTAATTGACATCTAGATTTGGAATTTATTCTGATTATGTGGTTTTATGTGCACCTTCTTAGTGAGTTTTATGAAAGTTAACATAGAAATATGTTACTTTTATTAGACATACAGTATTGGCTGAGTTGTGCTAAAAATATGCTGGAGAAGAGAGTGGCTGAATTAACTTGTTAAGTAATATGATAATCCACTTATCTACACATAATCCAAGAATAATAGAGAGTTGAATGATGCATGCACTGTGGTTAGGAGTCCAATGTTATATTATTAGACCCATGACGGAAACGTATCACTGAAAGCACCGAGTTTCACCTGGTGTGTATGAAGTGTGGTCGTGATTCACAGTGCATTCTGAAGCTGTTCTGAAAATGTAATTTCTCTTCGTGTGCTTTGGCATGACAAGTTCTAGGAAGGTGATAGGCTTTTTCAAGTGCTGACTCACAGATACCAGATATATGTTCCCACAGTGGCATCTATGTTGGGGTTAGCACTTGGCAACAAGATAAATACCCCGACTGAAGCGTTACACTCCCTAAAAAGCTTGTTTCATGTGCAGACTTTCTCACACTCACGGCTGGCCCAGGGCAGTTTCTTGCAATAGGCGAGGCTTGCTTTCTGTTGCCCTGGAGTCGGGGACTGACCCTCTGCGGCCTGGCGCGCTCCCGCTGAGAGCCTGCCCGGCCCTTTGCATATCTTCACACACCCTGAAACTGCTTCCCCGACCACTCTTCCTGCGCCCCATCAACGCTCTCTGCAGGAACTTAGATACATGCATTGTTTCTCCCAGAGCCATTAACATACTAAGTTTTATTGCTAATTTATAGGAGGAGAGGTTTATATTTTGAAAAGTATATAGTGGAGGCTGTCTTAGTCAAAGTGACTCCAAATTCACACCGTTGAGGTGACCACCTTTGCGTACATTTGGTCCTGCTCACAGCAACAGCTACATAAATTTCTAGAGCAAACCACGCTTTCTAAATACTAAGGCTAATGAGTACTGGTGGTCCTTGTCATAAATAGTGTTTTAATATATTTAACTGAAAGTCATTAATAAAATAAGATTATTATATGGAATTTTATGTCAAAACAAGACTTCCTTTTTGACCTACGGTTATGTCAGGCTTTGAATAATTTCAGTGGTGACATTACTTACTGCTGATATAGAGATGATATATTTTTCTAATTTGTGTATTTCCCATCTACCAGTAAATCACATGTAATTACAGAAGTACCCATGGTTGCTCATTCAAAGTGGAGAGGGGAATATGTTGCACTATGCTGAGCATAAGTAAGTCCTTTAGCAAATACTGAGGTGAGCCAAGAGCCTGTCACGGTCATTGGGAAAGACTGGTGGGGTTTATCATCAACGACGAGCTAGACACTGAATAGTTAACTGTACAGGTCATTCAATCACAGTTGGATGGGTGTGTCAGAGAAAATGCACAGTCTACGCCATCTCCAAACAGAATATTAGAACTTTATTCATAAAGTTCTTTTTTGTTTCCAGTATTATTTCTCCTTAATACATGATTCATTGTAGTGCTACTGGGAAGAAAATGAATACCTCAATATAGATACTTAGGTAACGTAGTTTCGATTTTAAAAGTAATGCCTATCTATATACGGCCCATATGGCCCGTCCACCTATGAACCAGGAGCATGGTTCGATTCCCGGTCAGGGCACATGCCTGGGTTTCGGGCTCGATCCCCAGCAGGGGGCGTGCAGGAGGCAGCTGATCAACGACTCTCTCATCATTGATGCTTCTATCTCTCCCTCCCTCTCCCTTCCTCTCTCTGAAATAATAAATAAATAAATAAATAAATAAATAAATAAATAAACAAATAAATAAATAAAAGTAATGCCTATCTATGATGGAAAATGTGGGAAATTTTTTGAAGTATAAAGAAAAAATGGCAGCTATCTATAAAGTTACCACCCAGAGATAACCACCTTTACATTTTGATATATTTCTTTCAAGTCATATTTCTGCACATATTTTATTTATATACTTGAGCCATACTGCGTATATAATTTTATATTCTTTCTCCCACTTATGATTATCTCATACACATTTTCCTAGAAGGTAAGAAAATGAGAAGGTGAGAGACATTCTGTTTCACTATTCTCAGCTTCCTTGGAAGCGATCTGCCCTACAACTGTAGCATGTGCTATTTCAGGTCATTTGCGAGACCACCATCTTATTTTATAATAGTGAGGGACACTTTGCAGTAGCTGGGCTCCTTCTTCAAGTTCACTACTGACTGGGTCACTGCAGTGATCTCCTAAGAGGTGCCTCACCCTTTGGTTCCTCCTCTTCCAGACTTTCCAGATTTTTCTTCTTAAAACACCACTTTTTACAAGTCACTCCCCTTCTCCAGAGTTTGCAGTAGGCAACCTTCAGATTAGATCTCAACTCAGTCTAAAATCACAGGCCCCTCTGTAAGATACCGTCTGTCTCCTTTCCTCTCTCCCTCCCCTATAACTCTCACTGCTCCAGGCAGACGTCAGATAGCCACTCAGTGATCTTTCCTTCCCACTTCTATAATTTCAGCGTGTTCTCATTTCAATATTCATTTTATTTCACTTATCACAACCTCTTTTTTTCAGATCTAACACACATTTCTCAATCTTTTCCCCTCCTTCCTATGGCACACACCATTGTTGCCACTCAATTTGGCTCTTAATCGTATATTGCCTTTTACAACTTTTCCTAATTGTTTGATGGGCAAACATCTTCTCTTCCTATGCTGAACTCATAAAATTAATCTTGGCAGGAAGGCAACTCCTACCTCTGCCACCAACAGTCACTCTGTCATACCAGCTAACACTATGGAACATTTAGTATATGAAAGATAATATGCTAAGTACTTAACAGACATTATCTCATCTATTCTTCACAAAAGTCTGCATCATTTAGGAAAGCTTTTGGCTGCAGATGACAGAGGACCCAAGGTGTCTAACAATGCCTAAATAATACAGGCATTATTTATTATCTCATGTAACAAAAACAAAACCTGGGGATGGGTGGTTTCCACTTTGGCTTAGGAGTTCCCTGACGTCAGAGGCTCTGGTTTGGCATCTCTTCAAATCCCTTCGCCTTCCTCTATTGTTGCAGTATGGCTGCAGAATCTTCTGGCATCACATCCCAGACAATCATGCTCAAAGTCGGGTAGGAAGAGACTAGGTAGGGTAGTCTCTCTCTCATTGGGAAGTAAAAATTTCCCAAAACATTCCCCAGCAAACTTCACCCACATCTCATTGACCACCACCTAGAGCAGAAACTAGGCCCGCCTTTCTCAAGATCAAGAAATCTTGGAATAATACCTAAACAAAATCAGGAAGAAGAACAGCAAAAATGGATTGCTGGTACCAGCCACATAGCAATATTAGGAAATTAAAGCTCAGAGGGGCTGAGAAATCTGTGCAGGATTATATAACTAAAAAGTGGGGAGGGGCCAAATCAAACTTTTCTGAGTCCCTTTGAGTCCACACCTTTGCTCGCCACAGTCTAGGGCCCTCCTAAAGAGTTTTAACATCTTACTCAATTCATCAAAAAATATTTAGTAAGTACCATTGTTGCTCAGCACTGTTCTTGCTGCTGAAAGAGAAATAAGTATAGAATCTAGTTAGACATAGAAGCCCAACTCCGAAAAACACCTGGAATACACAAGATTAATTAATTAATAATAACATTAATATATTGCAGGCTCAGCTCTAAGAGGTGTAGTTCTCTGCAACAGGAGTTCCCTGAGGGTTGCAGAAGGCAGACAGGATTTCATGAAAGTTATGAGGAGTGAGATCTGGATCAGTAGGAAGAAGGAAGGATGACATTCCCTTCAAGAAGGAGAGCATGAGTGAAAGCAAGGAGGCAGAAAAAGTGGAGCCTGGAAAGTGAGCGAAACAAAGTTCTAGACGCATCCATCCAGTGTGGTTAAGGGACAGTTGCACAGATTGGCCACATGGACGTTGCCAGAGGGGGCTCTCGGGGGGACCTAGGCCACCCAGCAACAGCAAAGAGGCCAAGGGCCAAGAGATATTAAAACTCGTAAAATGGTCAGTGGCTGCCTGCAAGTTTCCTTTGGTCTAATGAAGGAACTTAATTGTTGAAAGATCATCGATGGGGGTGGACTTCCAGCTCTTTTTCTTTATGTAACCTGATCTTCCAGCAACTAAACACTCAGATACAGTCATTCGATGCATAAGGACATTTTGGTCACAATGACGGGCGGCAGACACTCTGGTGGCCCCATAAGATTATAGGTGGAGCTGAAAATCGCCCACGACCTAGGGGCACTGCAACCATTGTGAAGTCATGGTAGTGAAGCCCATTTCTCGCCTGTTTGTGCTGATGCTGGTGCAGGCGATCCTCCTGGGCTGCCGCTCATACAAAAGCATAGTGCACACGGTTATGTACAGAACGTGATACTTGATAATGATAACAAAGGACTATGTTACTGGCTTATGTATTTATTATACTATACTTTTTATTGTTATTTCAAAGTGTACTCTTTATACGTAAAAAAAAATCTTTGCTGTGGAACTGCCGTGTTACATCGCAGCTCCTCAGACATCCCGTGCTTCTTGAGTATAGGATCCCCTGTTGTGTGAACAGGCTTGTAGCGCAGGAGCAGCGGGCTATCCCATATAACGGAGGTGGGTGGCAGGCTAGACCACCTAGGTTTGTGTACCGCGCTCTATGATGTTTGCCCAACAATGAAATCGCCCAGTGATGCTTTTCTCAGAGCTGATCCCCATCATTACGAGGCGCATGACTGTAATTTGGCTTTTGATTGCCAGGCAAAGTTTCTGAAGGACACACCTAGGCCATTGTCCCTCTAATGATAACAATGATAAGGAGGGGTTTGGGTTAAGTAACCCCACTCATTTTTGACCGGAAACTCACCCTGGCAAGACGAAGTAAGGATGAATCTGGCTCTGGGGACCACAGCCAAACTGAGAAGGAGCTCGCACAGGACTCAACCCCAGCCTCGGTTTCACGGACACCTCAGCTCATCAGCCCAGACATGGAGCTCCCCACACCAGCTGAGAAGCGCAGTGCCTTGACTTCATGTCATCCTACCCCTTTGGGGACTTCCTAAACATGAAAGTAAAGGGAAGCCGTCTTCACAATGTGTTGCAAACACTTTTCAATAAGCTCTAACAACATGAATCTTTTCAGACTCAAGTTACATTTTCACACATATCGTTTATTTATTTTTGCTCCTCAAGTTCCTTTGGCTGGGTCTAAAAAAAAATCTAGAGACTTTCTCAATCAAGTTTTCAACGTCACAATTTCCAATCAACACCCATGATAGATGCAGAGTTAAAAATTAAATTAAAGTACACCGTGGATTTTCACTCGCTGTTCAACAAGATAAGATCTGTGTTCTAAACAAGGTCAGATGAAAAGTGCTTGGGGTGTGGCTGGTGACAGGAGATTAGGGTGGAACCCAGAATTACTCAGGGAATTATAGCTTGAGAAAAATGTAAGGTTTTAAAATAGAGAATTTCTAAGAAAGGAAAACAGCGGTTGTCTTTTTTCTTGTCATGACCAAAGGGTCCCTTGGGGGTTGCTAGAAGCAAAAGAGAGACAGGAGTCCATTGCCTTTATGTATTGCAAAGAGCCCACAGGTCAACCCTGTCAAAAGGTAGAAGTGATGTGGTGGAATTTAGTGCTACCCTTGAGTGCAGGTACAGTTTACAGAAGGACACTCGAACCTGGGGCTGACAGGCATGTGTAGATATTGCCAAATTCATAGGTTTCTGAGTGACGTCATCCTCCCAACATATTTCTTAAATGGTGCCTTAGCAAAAAGGCATTTCTATTGTAGTGATGTCTTTCTGAGTAAAATGTTGAATCACTCCGAGGATACAGATTAGAAAGAGAGAGAGGGGAAAAAAATGCTCTGTGGGAGGGGCCAAGCTTTATAAAACCAGTCATCACCATGCCTGAACCCTAACAACTCTTGGAGGACCGTTTCCTGTGAGGGAGCACCTCAGGCACTGCCAGGTATTTCAGTGATTTCCACGATCATCTCTATGAGCTGTGGTTTCATTGTTTCTTCTCCTTCATGCTGGTGTTGCTACTCTAATGATATTTAAAATGTGGGATGTTTTTAGAGGATGAGTAGAAATTTAGTGGTGTTTTCTTGTTTAGTTGTTTAACTGGAAATATTTTAGCTCAAGATGTGAATTAAACTTATAGCCAGACTTAATCTTGAATCTCAGAAGCCAGCAAATGCCTATGTAACATGAACCAAACCGAAATGTACCTTAAAGCTATGATGCCAATTTTATCAGATGGGTTAGAATATGTGTCTTCTTTACTAGCTAGCGTGGGACACTGAATTTAATAAGAAAATCTAGATTGATTAAAATACATTAATTTTAGCAATTGAAAGTAATCTACCGATTGTACATAAATATTAAATAATTAAAATATGACTGAGTTTTTAATCTAAAATAATCAGAAATTAAGCAGCTTTCTCAGTTAGATTAATTCAACACCAGAATACATGTATTGAATTTAGTTCAATAGTCAGGCAATTTAGTGAAAGGGAAAAATCAGCCAAATTTGTTGTTGAATTGACTGAAGTAATAGTTCAATAAATAAGTTAGTACTCCATAAACAGACAATTATTCACTGTGAAAGTCATCAAACACAAGAAACTGCTTTTCATTTGTGTGTGTGTGTGTGTATAGGGGGGAATTTGGTCATTTTGGACAGGAAATTTCCTTAGAATTATTGTTTTTACTTTGTTCTTGTGGATTTTTATGGTCAATTTCAAACTGTTTGCACTATGTAGTCACAAAGAATTTGTTTTAAATGCCACAGCAATTTCAAATCTAACATCCAGTGCCAGCGAGAGGGACTGTGGTAGTGTGCCTGGTGGCACCTCCCAAGTTCTTTGTTGCCTGTGCCAAGTTTCAGTGGCATATTTGTCAACTTGTGTAGCAGGAACTGCCACAAACATCATGGAGCCCAGCCCCACATATGTTTTCCATCCAGCCTTCTCCTGGATAATATTAAACATTAACTGCGAGCATAACACTTAGGAGCTAATGAAGTTGTATAACTTACTCTTGTTAAGAAATTCACAGCAGGTGTTACCTGTTCCGGGAGATTGTGCCATTTGATGGCACTCTGTGACTTTAATTTTACATTGCCCTAGGGATTCCCACTCACATGTAAGCCGGGGACTTGTCTTGAGGGTCAGGAGACGCTGTACATGTATGCCTTCAGAGATTTCTAAAACTATGAACTGTTCAAACCTCATTTGAAAGGTTTGTAGGAAAAGCCCTAGTCTTGCAATCAGAAGGCTGATATTTCGTCGAGGCTTTGAAACTGACTAGCCGTGCAACTTATGTCTTCATATTTTCATCTGTATAACAGGAATTGCTATGTTTTACTGGGTAAGTAATTATGCAAATTAAACAAAACAACCCAGTTGAAGAAATCTGACAACTGCAATACAGACATCAGATATTATTTTTTATGTTAAATGCAGTTAATTGCACCTTATTTTAAAAATAAAATTTAGACTATTTTTGGGTGGCAGGGGGCAATGGGAGGAGAAAGATTTTTTTTAAAAAAGAAGTAAATGCATCTGGGACAATTTATCTCCTTTTTTTCTGTGTAAAGTCATCTGAAATTCTTTGGCATTAAATGCCCTCTCTGATAGTTTGTCTTGACACTGGAATTTTGTTAGTGTCCAGGTGACCGACTATGCAGGTTATTATAAAGAGGTAGCTGCCAGAGAAGCCTACATTTACTTTTATGGCTCTGATCTCTTATTTGTTTTCTTCATATGAGAATAAAGAAATATTTTATTTATTAATCCTCAGTTTTCCCCCTAAACATTACAAAAAATATCTTACAAAAAATACCCAGTAAGACATTAATTATAAAAACACTTTAAAATCAGAAAAAGGAAGGGGAAATAAATTTCTGACCCATTCTACTCATCTAATCTCAGTAATGAAGCAAAAGAAAAAATACAGTATTTTTTTTTCCACTTAATGAGCCTTCTAGGAGCATTACAGACTTGCAACCTTATTTTTATTCCCTCTTTCTAGCATTTCTCAAACGAGAAGCTCGCCTAAACTCTTACCCTGCGGAGTGAAGTTGATCGCCAGCAGGTGAGGCAGTGTGGGGCGCTAGATAGACTGGGTTTCCAAAGCAGACCTAGGCTTGAACCCCTGCACCATCACATACAAACTGTGTGACCTTGTACAAGTTAGTTAACCTCTCTGAGCATCAGGATGGGACCTATGCTTTCAATGAAGATCAGAGTATGTGTCTCATAGGAATCCTGTGAAGATTAAACCGTAAGAAGAGGTGAGAGAGTTTCAGGGACAAGTGTCACTTAATTTACTATTTTGTCTTGATGATGTATGTTATCAGGTAGCATTTCAAGTGAGAAATGTTGGTACAAATTGTAATCACTTTCTTATAAAGAAATGCTCATGACTCAAGTATTCACATAAGACATCCGAGGATGAGGCAGAGGAGTGAGTGCTGGCCCGGCTGGGGAGCCCTGCTGTGTGAACCTAGACGGGAGCCGCAGGGCATGCCTCTTCCTGGGCCACCCAGCTCCTCCCCAGCTCTGGGAAACCACTTCCACAAGAAAGTTTCCTGTGGAATGATGAGTGTCGGCGTCGTCTGGTACACATATATTTTGGTAATTGTAGGGTGTGTTATAAGCCATTACGAAAGCAAAACATGCAGAAAGAAAGATGATCATTGGCCAGTACCCACAGATTCCCCCACACACCTGGGTGTGTCCAGGCATTTGGCTGCATGTGAAGCCTTTGGTCATGGCAGGCGTGGCTGTCATTTTTATTCAAGTGGTTGATCTGGGGTGTGTGTGTGTGTGTGTGTGTAGGGGGCAGGTGTGGGGCATGGGACTATGAAAGCCCTAACCCTCGAACAATGAGTCCAAGCCACTTCCAGAAGCAGGAAATTTGAAACATTTACCATCTCCCTGGGGCCAACACAAACATGTGTGCATGTGGCAGTTTGAATCTGTGTGGACTTGCCTGTGTGTGTGGTGTGGATTTGCAGGTGCAGCACAGAGGTTGAGAGCATGACCCCGAGGGCAACCCACTGACTTCAATTCCTAGTCCTGCCCCTAGTCAAGTTACACCGATCACTTCTCTTATCCTCTCTGTGCAGCAGTTTCTTTCTCTTTTTTTTAAACTTTATCTTTATTGTTGAAAGCATTACAGATGTCCCCTTTTTTCACCCATTGGCCCTCTCCCCCCACCACTCTTACCCCTTCCCCAGGCCTTCACCGCATTATCTGTGTCCATGGGTTGTACACATATGCATATAAGTTCTTTGGTTAACCTCTTCCTGCCCACCCCTTCCCTCTGAAATATGTAGGTCTGCTGCATGCTTCAATGCCTCTGGGTCTATTTTGTGTGCCAGTTTATTTTGTCCATTAGCGTCTTCTTAAAGAAGACTCTTCAACATTTCATTTCATACTGGTTTGGTGGTGATGATCTTTAGCTTTTTCTTGTCTGTGAAGCTCTTTATTTCAATTCTAAATGACAGCTTTCCTGGGCAGAGTAATCTTAGTTGTAGGTCTTTGCTTTTCATCACTTTGAATATTTCTTACCACTCCCTTCTGGCCTGCAAGGTTTCTGTTGAGAAATCAGCTGGAAGTTAGTTACGTACGAGGGAGCACCCATGCAGCAGTTTATTTCTCTGTAAAAGAGGAATTAGCAGTGCTTTCCTTGTAGGGTTTTGGTAAGGATAAAATGGTTAGTACAGGTAAAATGTTTAGAACAATCTCTCTTGTATAGTAAGATTCAATAAGTGCTATTTATTGTTATTGCTGTTATTATTTTATTATTATTATATGAAGTGTCACTACTCATCATATGACTGCTCACTATATCTCAGGATTGGCTACATAATTTGCAGAACCCAATGCAAAACAGAAACGTAGAACCCATTGTTTAAAATTGAGAATTTCAAGATGGTTACAGCACAGCTTTGTACCAAGCTTGGGCCCATATGGCAGCACAGGCCACACGAACCTAATGCTCCACTTTGTGTTGTCATGAAGGAAGAACAGAGAGGGAGCCTCTGCCCTGTGCAGGGTACGGCCTGTACCCCTCTGCTGACATCACCCAAAGTATTGTATCATCTTTTAGAACTATGTCTTCTTCCTCACTTTCCCTCTAGATTGGAACAATGGAAGACCTTTATGTCGCAAACACAATTTTTGCCATCAATTTCTTCAAGCATCTGGCAAATACAAGCACCACCCAGAATCTCTTCTTCTCTCCGTGGAGCATCTCATCCACCATGGTCATGGTCTACCTGGGTGCCAAAGGCAACACTGCAGATCAGATGGCCAAGGCAAGTTTCTGTTGAAGCTCCATATAAGGACTGAGAGATTCCCGAACTGATTTGTAGAATTGCTCTGAGTGTAAGCTTGAGAGAACTTGGCAATCTCAAGGTCAGCAATCATCACCTGCCATTACCACATGAGTTCCTTAGATTTAAATCTACACAACAGCTAAATCATGAACCATCTACTGTAGACAGCAAAAAGGCGTATCAGAGTTTCTGATATTGAGGGCTGCAAGTGATGAATAGTAACCACATCTAACATTATAATAATATAATGTTTATATTTTTTAAGTGTTTTGCATGCTTTATGTCTCTTTTTGTTTTAAGGCAAGTGCCATTTTTTAGGTGGGAAGACTGACCTGGTGAAGGTATCACCTTTCCTAGGTCTCCTAAGCTTTCCTCACTTCTAGCTCAGGCACCTTCCATTGCTCAGCCACTGTGATGTGTTTGTTGCCCATTTGCAGAAAGAATTCCTCCTAATAGTTTTAAGAGAGTGTCCCAAGGAGAAAAAAATGTCCCAGAGCCTTGGTCACCACGCTCTTAGAGATACACAGAGAACAATGTTGACTCAGCCATGTTATCAACCTCTTGAGATCATGTCAACAAAATGGGGCCTGGCCTGATAGTCAGTCTTCAAAATCAAAATAGACAGGGTGTGGGACAGCTGGCTTCCTTCCTGGGTGAGTGGACACAAGTTCAGTCAGGGAACCCTTTTACTGAGACTAGGACTTTGAAAATACATTGGACTATTTCAGCTGCACATTGCAATCAATATTCCTATGAGATGAATTCAACACAATGAAAATTCATGTGATCCTATTATTTCCTAGGTCAACGACCCAGGAGGTCACCCTATAATTAAAATTCTTTTACATACACATGTACACGAACATTAAGATGGAATGTTCTGTTTTCTCATGGGCACACATTGTGCTTTCAGTCATACCAAAATGCCTCTGGCTACTTTCAGGTTTCCCATGAGAATTGTACCTGAGTGTATATATATCTTCCCCAGGTACACAGTGATCCATTTAGAATGGACCTTGTTTGAAGAGAGTGTTGGCCAACATCTTCACAGGAGGAAGGGGATGGCTGCATCACTCCCTGTACTTGTGGCAGTTCAAACATCAAGACTTACAACAAAGCTTAGTTGCTCAACTCTGATACCAGCAACATTTTGCAACCCTCCTTCTCCTTTACTTTCTTGGCCTTGAAAAAAATAAAGATGGTGAACTGCATTGACAGCTTTAGAAAACAGCAGGGTCTTAATTTTTTAAATGTAAAGAAATCAGTAGCACTCAGAAGCAATGTATTTTGAGGGCAATTGCTAAATGAAATACTCTAAGTAGTTAAAATAAAAAAATTGATTTTGATACCAAAAGAAAATTAGCATATGGGTTGCTCTGGCCACAAGACAGCCGCTGGGTACCTGGAAAGTGCTTGAGCACGTGGGAAGATGCCAAGATTTTATATCGTTTTCCTGTAGCTCTGCTGCATGGATAGATTTTAAAATTCAAAGGGAAATTTCATTAATTCCCTACTTAAAAGAAAGAAGATAAGCTCTTTGGCTTGGAGGAGGAAGCACAGATTTTGGGGACAAGACCTACCTGTGTTTGATGGTGGCTTTGCCACTCTTGATGCGGTGTGAGTGAAGGCATTGAAGCTCTCTGCGCCTAGAGACTAATGGCTAATATGTAGACGAGTATAAAATACCTCATACTGATTCCTGTGAGGGAAATTTCGGTTGGCTGACACTTACATGTTACATATAGAAAGTATCTACGCTTGTACCCCATACACAATGGCAGACCACTGAGAGGTACCTGTTGGCAGTGGTTTAAGTTAAGTAATTTAGCAGGAAAATGTAACCATTCCCTCTAATTCCAATTGTAGGTGCTTCAGTTTAGCAAAGTTGGAGTCCATGAAGTCACCCCAGTGACCCCAGAGAACGTCACCAGTTGTGAATTCATGCAGCAGGTCCGGGTCACTTATCCTGATGCTATTTTGAAGGTATCTGATTCATTCATTCATATTTCTTTTGTATTTTATTTCTAAAATCTTCTTGCCTTAAAGTCACAATGTTAGACTGAGAAGGAACTTAGTACAACTTCCCCCAACTCCCAGAAAAAAAACCCTAAGACTCACAGCCCTTAAGCAAATATTCTCCGGTCCCACCACTAAGAAAGGACAGAACCAGGGCAGAATGCAGGCTTCCTGACTTCTGTCACACCACCTTGCCGCTAGTTGGGCTTGTATAACTTATCCTAAATCCATGGTAGAGGAGACTCCTAGAATACACAAGCATGCACGCAGATTTCCAGAGCGGAAAGGGTAAGGAGGGCCAGGTAGCCGAGGAATGGAGAAGGTCAGGCTCGATGACTTCATGAGAGGCCAATGACCTCTAGATATCCCTCCCATATCCCTCTATCTAGCTAGCTAGCTAGCTATCCACCATTTATTATCTATCTATCTATCTATCCATCTCAGGTAATATTATCCTTTCTCAATACTCCACTCCTTAATTACCAGCTATCCAGCTGAATTATAAGAACTGGACCAGATGTGTTCCTATTGGTAACCGACTTCCATAATTACCCTCCTGAGTGAGGTTATGTGGAGACATCTTCCATAGCCCTACTTGGGAACACTAATGTCCCATCTGTGGAATTACGGGCTAAAGGAGGTGGAGAGGGCCCATATATGAAGATTCAGCCAGATCTCTGGAGACAGCTGGCAGTCACCTGCAAGGTTCTGTCTTCTGCTGTGACTGAGTCCTATGTCTGTCATCATGTTTACAAACTTTAGGTACATTTCTATGATACATGATCTTTATATTGCACTGTGTGCCCACCACCCAAAATCAAATAATCTTTTGTAAAGTAACATTTTAATATAATAAAAATTTCTTAGAGACCTTAAAGTTTAGGAAACTATAAAAGGAGCCTCACTTTAATCTAGGATGTTGGTTACTTCATGGTTAAATCCAATCCATAGGCAAAATATGAAACAAGCAAAATATTATCTTGTTAGTTTTACCCTGAATCCATATCAAAAGTATTTCCTCGGGGATTCCTCTAAAGTGTCATTAAAAAGTGTATATTAATACAGCATTTTGATGTTGTATAGAAAAAATACCACTGCTTAAGAGATATCCTGCTTAGAAGTCCCGTGTTATATAAAGAGGCTCTCTCCTTTCTGTTCAAGGTACAAGCTGAGGACACAATCCATTCAGGTTTCCGTTCTCTCATCTCTGCCATCAACTCGTCCAAGGGGGGTTACATATTGGAAAGTGCCAATAAGCTGTTTGCAGAGAAGACGGCGCAAGTCAGGGAAGTAAGTACAGCCTGTCATCGAAATGGCAGGGCCCTGCCCCTGCGGTGAGGACACTGTCAAAGCTGTTCTCTAGGATTCACACTTACAGGGAGTCAGAATTGCCCAGGGCTCCCTAGGACTCCCTAAGGCCATTGGTCATGGCAGTGGCCCTGAGCTCCCCCTGTCGGTGCTTCTCTCCCTGCTGCAAAAGTCCCACTTGCAGGGCAAGCCAGGAAGGACACAGCTGACTTCAGGAGCCACGTCCCTCTTTCTCAGTGTCTATAATGTGAAGAGTGCAGGGGGACAAGAGTTGGGGCTGGAGTATGGGGAAGGGGGTCCACTGAGTGCTCATAATCTGCACCATTTTCTCTTTCAGCAGCCCCCAAAGCCAACCTCCACCCACCCCCACCCCAACCGCAGGCCCCCCAGTCTCGACAGGAAGCCCATAATTCACAATTACCCCAAGGCTTTTCAGCACACACTCCATGTAACCTCCTGCATTTTTCTTGCCTTAAAGGAATACATACGCCTCTCTAAGAAATATTACTCTGCAGAGCCCCAGGAAGTGGACTTCCTAGAATGTGCAGAAGGGGCCAGAAAAAAGATCAATTTCTGGGTTGAGACTCAAACCAAAGGTAAAACCAAGGAAATATTTTCTGTTCTTCTTTCTGCTTTGAAAACTCTGATCTGTTTCTTGAAATCATCCTTGAACTTAGCCTTTAATCCCTTAAAATTCATTCAACCTTAGTTATTTTGTTAATGCAACTTTATTCTTTTTTAGCTGAGTGATGTTTTAATTGAGATCTACTAATTAAATACTCAAAGAATTGGATCTTGGATAGTACGTTAGAATAGACTATGAGAGACGGCAGATGTTTTTAAACATGGGAAACATCAGTATTGAAATAATTGTGACACTCTGTCCACTGTGGACAAAAAGAAAAAAAAAGAAAAAAGATTTTCTTAACTTCTGGGTTTAAAACATCATTTCCAGAAATAGTTTTGTCTCTTGGTTTGTTAGCTACCATAATGGAAACAAAGCACATGAACTAAGTTCTATAGAATTAAAAAAAAAAAAAAAATGTCTCTCTGAAAGTAGTTGTTCTATTTATACTACTTCTTCCTGTCTACTCTGGATTTTTAAACCGCTGTCCTAAAACACCAACAAACGACTGCCACAAAGACGCAGGAAAGGGAAGATGCACAGAAGTGAAAGTAAAATTGATGTGCAAGGTTAGAGACACATGAAAGTTTTGCTTTTTGAGAACAGCATAAATTTTCTCTATAAGCACTGGTTGTGTCGAATGACTATGCATGAATCGGTTATATGGCCAAAAGGCCAAGGAGTCATTGAGGCTGATTGTTTTACCAAACTTTTTGAGGATTTGAGAGAATTTTCTGTTTTCTTTGTTATGATCAAATACTGGTTTTGCCACATGCATCATAAAGTTAAATAAAACGTTAGTAGATTTAAATAGTAACCAAGAATTTTAATTGCCTGGGGGATATATTGAGTGGAGATATTGAATGGATATAGTGAAGCTGGTCAGACTGCAGTGACCTTTTTATTAGACTTTTTCCTGTCAGTAGGACCTGAGGGTGGAGGACAGTGGGGACAGAATCCTGATCAGCTCCCCAAGACTGTAGCCTTGAGAAGATTGCTAACCTCTCTCGTTATGGTGTCCTTTTGTGTAAAATGGCACTAATACCTAATAGAGTAGCTGTGGATTCAATAAAATAATGTATTTAGTGGTTGAAATATGGCAGAGTAGGTATTCACTATAAATGGGCTGTTTCTTAAACCAATTAAAAAAAAAAGGTATCACACTCAGAGGCTTGCATTTCTGAGAACCTTCGCCGCTCACTCATTCTCGGTATTGTCAAGTACTTCACATTATTTAGCTCTATTAGAAAACTCATCGCATGTTTCTCACAACTGGTTTTGAACGTCACTTTCAATAACACTCTCAGTCCCACCGGGACATTTCCTCCTTGCTCAGTTCATGGATCTGCATTACTCCTAATGTAGGTCCAGCCTAAACTTCCAAAAAATTGTTTTAATGAATCATTGGGTCATAGACTGCTGAGACCAGATCTAGCAGGAGCACTTCGGGACATACTGTGGAAAGACACCCTTGTCTTCCCTAAGAGACTCTCTTTCACTTCCATCTGAATTAAATAACTTTATACAACTATAAAGCTGAGAAAACAATATAAAAGGAAGTGAAAATCTCAGCTGCAAATTTGATAGTAATTCTAAATTTTAAATGCATTACCTCTTCATTTTCTCTTGAATTTTGAAAAGCTTCTGAGGAATTTGCTCAGATTTTTACTTGTGCTTTAAATAAATCAAGAGGAAAACTTGAGCTTGAAGATCAACATCTTTGTAGAGTTTAACAAATGTGTCTACTGAGTTTGATGGCAACTCGAAAGAGTCAAGAAATTATAGTAACTTCACCTTCTTTTATCATGAGACCTAAACATACATCTTTTTTTTTTTTTTGTAGGTAAAGTTTTAAACTTGTTACCTGAAGGTTCTGTGGATTCAGAGACCAGGATGGTCCTGGTGAACGCTGTCTACTTCAAAGGAAAATGGAAAACTCCATTTGAGAAGAAATTAAGTGGGCTTTATCCTTTCCGGGTGAACTCGGTATGAGACAAGACAGATTAGCCTAATGTGTATTGGAAAAATAGAGACCACTGGTTGATGTCACTACTTGACATGCCAGTTATAACTTATGGACACTGGACAGTTGATTAACTCTTTCAAGCTGCTGAATATTACTCAGTAATTTTATAAGGTCATATGAGTGAAGTTGAAAAACCATGGGCTGTATACTTAAATCCTGGACTCAAATGTAGGCTCTATAACTTACCAGCCATAATTTTACTTATGTTCCATGAGTTCCATCTTTTGTCAGAGAAATTTGGATAATAATAGTATCCAACTCAAAAGGTTGTTGTAAGGATTCAATGAGATTTAGCAGAGTTCTTGGCCCATGGTAGGTACTAAACAAATATTTTATTATTATTATTATTATTATTATTATTATTATTATCCAGAATGGGTATAATCTTGAAAGGTAATAAGATCAGAGACCTGTACAGTATACAAATAATTTATTTTGTTGATTTTTAAAAGCGTAATTCTTAAACCCTAAAGCAGAGCCCATTCTCTTTTATGTCTAACTGTAAATCTCTTGACATCTTAGTATTAACTTTCATATTTTACTCTTTAATCTTTTTAGACTCAGCGTAAATCTGTACAGATGATGCACTTGCACGAAAGGCTGAACATTGGGTACATAGAAGACCTAAAGACTCAGATTCTAGAACTCCCATATGCTGGAGATGTCAGCATGTTTCTGTTGCTTCCAGATGAAATTGCTAATGTGTCTACTGGCTTGGAGTTGGTAAGCCATTCCAACTTTAATTGTTTTAGATTTCTGGGACTGAACTTACCTTTCATGATGAAGTTGTCTACACCTTAAGAAATGGTCTGCAATTTCTTACAGAAATATGTGAATTGGTTGATAGTAAGTGTGGCATGTCTCAAACTTTCATTCAAAGCCTTAAACTTATGTTATACCTATTGCCTTCTTGCAAAAACTTTACCAGTCTATTAAATTTTTATATCACCCACAATGGAGTGACATTAAAGTCACTAATTTTTTAACATTAGACTTAGAAGTTGTTTTTCTACTTTTCTAAGCACTCACTGGCATGTGTTTTTGGATTTCTAGCTGGAAAGTGAATTAACTTATGACAAGCTCAACAACTGGATCAGCAAAGACACAATGGTTGAAGATGACGTTGAAGTATACATCCCCCAGTTCAAATTAGAAGAGCACTATGAGCTTAAACCCATTCTGAGAAGCATGGGCATGAATGATGCCTTCATCAAAGGCCAGGCCAATTTCTTAGGAATGTCAGAAGAAGATGACCTGTTTCTGTCCGAAGTGTTTCATCAAGCCTCTGTGGATGTGAATGAGGAGGGCACTGAAGCAAGCGCTGGCACCGGGGCTGTCATATCAGGGAGAACCGGTCACGGAGGCCCACAGTTTGTGGCAGATCATCCTTTCCTCTTCTTTATAATGCACAATACAACCAAGACCATTCTCTTTTTTGGCAGATTTGCCTCACCCTAAAATTGGAATTTGTAGCATGAGTTATAAGCCTCAGAATTGCTATAAGTACCAAAAATTTAGGGACTTTTTCTATGTGTTTCTGTTTTCCCGAACAACTTCTACTACACACTAAATGTAAATACAGAAATAACCAGACAACTGTCAATCATAACATTGCAACCCTATTAATTGTCTGGTTTCCTAAAATGGGATGATGTTGCATTTACTTCTCCCTTACTTTTAGTTTATTTTATAGCATTAAGTGTTATTGTATTATTTATTATTTTATATAATTTTTATTATTGGTGTCTATTTAATGTAGCTGATACAGTTATAGAAACAGATGATCAGTTATGTTTCATTCTAAGGAAGTGCATTTGTTTTTATGAGGAAGGATGAGTAGGTGTCCTGCCATCCCCTTCTGTGATAAAAACCTGGAAGAAAGCGTTGAGCAACAGGTAAATATATATTGTGTGCATTTATAACATTATGTACCACATAGATGTGTCTGTAACTGATGTAAAATGACAAATATATAATAAATAAACATACTTCCACACAACCTTTTGTTTGTTGTCATTCCATTAGGTCTTTGGATCATGAGACCTGTTATAGCTTGATTCCCAGGAATCAGGCATCAGGCTAATTGTGGGAACCAAGAAAAAAATAGACAGAATAAAGGAACCAAGGAGGTAACTGCCCCTTTTACAAGGAGCCCCTCCCTTGGGGTGGAATGGAGTTGTGTGAAAATTGGGTTAGAGCTGCCTTCTCACAGCAGCGAAAGGTAGCAATTCAGAACAACAGTCTGTGTTAATATTCTCTGGACACTGGTGTTTAAACCTCAAGAACATCAGGAATAAATGCCAAATCCAGTGGTCCATACATAAAATCAAGGTCACAGTCATTGATCTGAGAGTTGAGAGGAGTGGAGATGGGCCGGTGACAGAGCAGGAGTGGAAACACAAGACAGCTTGTTTTAAGGGTGTTTGTTTCAAACAGTACTCAATGCTTTTGAGTGGGTCAGAGGCAAACAGAACATAATTTAAGAACTAGGAACTAAGACATCTAAAGTTTGGGGCATCTGAACTGGCCTGAGAGTCTGGCTGCAGAAGTTTGTCTGGATCCTGGAACTGAATCCTAGGCTCCACCTTCCCTATGAGGGAAGGAAGGAAGGTAGGGATGGATGACCCATGGAGCATGGTGACTAAATAGGCAGCCTCAGGACCTTGACGATCTGCATCTAAATCCCAGTTCTAACACGAGTCGTCTAACCATGGGCAAGGAATGGTGCTTCTTTACGCTTCTTTTCTTTCCGTGTAAGCTAGAGAAAGTAATGCTTTTCTCGTAAAGTCACTGTGATGGTTAAATGAATTCATGCATAACAAGCAGTTAAAAGAATTCTTGGCATATACAGTATTTAAGAACACTAGTGATTATGATTATTGTCTTTGTGAGTAATAAACTGTCTCTGGTTTTATTTACTTATTGTCAGCTGGTCAAACAGAATCCCAGAAAATTATTCAGTTAAATTTTTTATGGCTTTAATTGTGGTTCATTTTCTCTAACTAAGACATTCTTGAAAATTAGGGGTTCTTGCTTGTGCCTTCTCCTATTTACTTTTAGATTCGTCTATGTACTTCCATAATTCATTCAGCAAGGCAATAAGTAGTAGCTTTCTGAACTGATGTCAGTCTTAAGTTATCCATATTTCACTCTCATTATTGAGTTAGAGTATGAGTGTAGAATTCTAGGTTCAAAGCACTTTTCAGCACTTTAAAGGTATGATTTTATTACTTTCTGGCACCAAAGTTGCTGATGGGAGAAAGTTGATGTCAAGATCATTCTTGCTTCTTGTAGTTCTAGTAATTTTCTTTTTGTTCTTGAAATTTCATTGCATTGAGTACTTTTTAAACTGGTTTTTAAAAATTAATCCTGTTAGCCCGACCCGTGTGGCTCAGCAATTGAGCATCGACCTAGGACCTAGGATCCAGGAAATTACAGTTCAATTCCAGGTCAGGGCACAGGCCCAGGTTTCGGGCTCAATCCCCAGCAGGGGGCGTGCAGGAGGCAGCCGATCAATGACTCTCATCATTGATGTTTCTATCTCTCTCTCTCCCTCTCCCTCTCCCTTCCTCTGTCTGAAATCAATACATATATATTTCAAATTTAATCTTGTTCATCAGCAGCTTTATTCCACCTGGAGACTTGTATCTCGCTTCAGTTCTGGGAAACATTCAGCCATTGCTATGAAGTGAATGTTTGTGTGCCACCCCCCTCCCCAATACATATTTTGAAACTCCCACCCCCAAAGTAATGGTATTTGGAGGTGGGGCATTTGTAAGTTAGCATTAGGTTAGGACATGAGGGTGGGGTCCTTATGATGTAATTAGTGCCCTTGTAAGGAGATGAAGGGAACAGAACTTCCTCTCTCCACCAGGTGAGGACACAGAGAGGAGACAGCCATCTGTAAACCAAAAGGGGGGCCCTCACCAAGAACCCAACCAGGCCAGCGCCGTGATCTCTGACTTCCATGGTTCCAGAACTGTCAGAAATACGTTTGTGGTTTAAGCCTTCCGGTCAATGGTATTCTGTTATGGCAACTCAAACTGAATGAGACAGCTATTATCCCCTCAATCGTCTCTGCCCCACTCTATCTACTTTCTTTTTCTGGACTTGTAGAATAATATTGATTCACCTGGAGTTCTTCTGTTTCATATTTTTATTTGCATACCTAATAAATTCATGTTGTCTAAACATCAAATATCATAAAAAGACTAGAACAAAAACTCTCCCTCCCACCCCTCTTCCCCATTTATTAAGTTCCTTTCTCTCAAACCCACCTAGTAATATCTGCACATATTGCTAAATATACATAGGGAAGGCCATAAATAACAACAAAAAAGAAACAAAATTATGCTAATAATATTATATTGTTAACTTAGAATACTATTAGCTCTTCCCTCGTCCCCCAAAATGGCATCAAAATAATGCACAATCACCATTTGTGCATTATTGGCAGTTTCATTCCAATCAATCAGGGCAGTGCTTTTTGGATCAATCAAACTGAGGATTTGGAGTCCTCATCTGCATGAAGATAGAATAATCAGGGACCTGGGGTGTGGGACTTCTCTTTATAGAAGTCAACTCTCCTCTGGCCCAGGGAGTGCACTTTCTCTTTCCAAGACTGGAGAGACTACATTTTCCCAGCTGGAGCTGAAACACTGAAGATGTCTCACTGGACCAGAGTGGAGTAGATTGGAGCAAAGCAGAGCTATCTGGCCAGATAGCTCTGAAGGCCACCTTGCAGTCATACTGAAGGCCACCTTGCAGTCATACTGTTCCACAGCCGTGCTGTCTCATAAATGAGCTGCAACATTATTGGGCTGTTTCACAGCCATGCTATGTCACAATTGAGCTGTTTGGACTGAATAACATTTCCTTCTTCAGCACACTCTAAATTGGGGATACCTGTTGGAGCTGAATTGATGCCAAAGGCCATTGTATGACACAAGGAACAATGAGAGGGAATTTTACTGTCTGCTAATTAAAATTGTATCCCCTTTCAGAGCATCTGGTAATAAAAGCAAAGGCATTCATTACATGTACAGGAGTCAAAATATATGAGGAATCAGTGTATTATATCTTTTGATGAGCATTCAAAGGACATAGCACCACAGTTTTGGGAAGATTCCAGCAAACTGAAGACATTCCCGCAGTGTTGAAACGCCAACATTCAGCACACCTTCAAAGGGAGGCATTTGTGTGGGTCTGTGCCACGCTGTTTACCTATCTCTTATCATCACTTAAGGTAAGAGCCGCCTGAATGCTGGGGAAGATTTATGACGCCAGCGGTCAGACTCACTTCAAAGTGGAGGCCTTTGGTTTATTGTCTGCCCTCTTGGCAAATCAGAGGAAATAAAACAGCAGAACAGATCAAAGGTGATATATTTTCAAAGAAACCATTATTCAATGTAGATAGAGCTTTTATCTAACTCAGTATATGGTTTAGGGTTTCTAATGGCCTTGGCTTACCAGTAACCCTAAGTGAGGAAAAATGAACATAAAAGAAGAGACAGAAGGAACGGAACAAAGATTTAACTGCCAGTAGGGCACTTATATGTGGCCATTTTACAGATGAAGAAACTGAGGTTTTGAGAAGTTTTTTTAAAAACTAACCCAAGGTCACACATCTATTGAGGTGTGAAGCCAGAATTCAGCCTGTACTTACCGTGTGCCAGAGATGGGCCAGTATGATTTTCAAGGAGGGGATCAGTTGCGAAAGGCCCTGGAGTGAGGGGACAGCACTCTGGGGTGTGACCGAGGCAGGAGGCTACCCAGAGGCGGCTGTGAGGGAGGCAAGGCGCCTGACTCCAGAACCTGCCTCACCGCACGTGCAGCTAAGAATCTCGAATGCTGAACAGAGACCTTGGGCTTTGGAAAAGAAAGACATTTCCTTAAGAAGACAACACAGCAGCGGTCTGGGGATGGATGCCATGCTGCCTCTGGAAAAAGAAAAGCTGAAAATCCGGGTTGAAGTAGACCTAGATTCCACCTCCAGGCTCCTGACAGAAGTAAACACATATCCTTTCTAGAGGTATTTAAAATTCAAGCCCCACACAGTGGCTTGAATTTTAAATACCTCTAGAAAGGATATGTGCTAAAAAACACACAAAAAACTTGAATTAAAAAGAAAACTTGAATTAAAAAGAAAACTTGAATTAAAAAGAAAAAAAAAATCACTAAGTACATGAAGAAACAAGCCATCCCAACCTAGAGTCAAGGACAACCACCAAGAAAAGAGTGAAGGGAGAGAATTATGCACAAAGATGGAAGGAGGGAGAATTAGCAAATTCAAACATATGAATATGCTTAAATCAATTTAAAAATGAAGGACTAAGAGAGCAAGAAAATGGGCCATATAGTTTTAATAAAGTACCAAATGGCATTTCTGGAAGTGAATTTCTGACCCTGCAATGCGTGTGTTACGTGCCATTGAGTCGGCTGGATTCCCGTGACCCTCCCCTCCGGATGCAGTGCCATTTATAGCCCAGAGCTTGTTGAAAACATTCGAGCTATCAGCCGTCGGTTGGTGGCGCCTAACAGCTGAGTATGGGGGACAGTTTAGCAGATAATACAGGGGAAGAGACAAAGAGAGTCAGCTAAAGCACTGTCACCCCAGGCTGAGCGCGCCTGCCCAAGGCTGAGCCCTCTGAGTGACGCCGAAGGCTAAGGCTTCAGGGGAAATAGCTTCGCTAAAACAGTGTGGCCAAGTCACCAAGCAAACAAGCAGCTACCAGCACAAACCCCAGGGAGGAGAGGGCCGTGTCAGTGGTGAGAGTTGCTACAGTTTATTATTTGACCCCTAGTTTTTGAAAACAACAAAAATATGAGGCATGCCAAAAAACAGGAGAGTGCGATCTATACACAGGGGAGAAAATCACACATTATAGAGCCCAAGTTGGACCCACAAACACACAGGATCTAGATAAATGGTAGATTTAACAAAACAAAGCAACGGGTGACAAACTAGATTAGAAGATGAATGAGAGAGAAAGGAACTGGATGAGAGAAAAAGAAGCTAGAGGCCTACCTGAATTCTTGAAAAAATGTGGAATGCAGATGAATTAAATACTTAAATAAGAACAGTAAAAGTACAAAGCTAATGAAGGGAAATGTAGAAAAACAGTATAATCCGCAGCTGAAATATATTCCTTAAAAAATAAAAATAATATGACAAAACCTGGATAGATTTGTCTCCACCAAAATGAAGTATTTTGATTCAGCAGATACCCAGAGACTCTCAGACTCACTAGTAACCAGAGAAAAGCACATTTTAAAACTTTGGCAAAGACAGAGTAACAAGGATGAGATTTTTCTTACCCCCCCCCCCACACACCCACACACATACCTGAAATGACCAAAACACAGTACCACATATATTAAATAACTATTTTTAAGACTTGGGCATCAGGCAGCAAAAGTCACAATGGCTGTGATGGGAAACAAGAGCTGACTGCCAGGCACGGTGCAGGGGGAGCCTGCAGAGACCAGTGAGGTCAAAGAGCTTCATGGGGAGAGGGGCAGAGGACTCTGGGAGATCTGCAGGGGCCCCAGTCTTCAGGTGAGAAGGGCTGAGTCCATGTGTGGGGGGGAACCACCTGAGCCCCAGGAAAACCTGCTCAAAAAGACAAGAGAGCATTCCAGGGGCTGAGGGACCGGGAGGCGGCCTGCTCTCAGCAGCCACCCTGGGAACCTCCTCAGTTACAGGCAATGGGTGGGGTGCTCTGAGAAATCCAGCTTCATGCATGGGAACATCTGCCCAGGACTAAAGGTCACTCTTGTTTCCCTAACAATGTCAAAAAGTGAGAACCAAATAGATCCAAATAACTTAATGGGATCCAGAGAGAAGCTCAAAGGCATCTATAAAAATACAAAAATATCCAGTGCCCAACAAGGTAAATTCACAACATATGATGCCCAATCAAAAATTACAAGCATGTAATGAAGAAGGAAAATATAGCCAAGACAAGCATCAAAATATAAAATACTTAGTGATAAGTCTGGGGGGGAAAGGTGGCAATGGCCCAGACTCCATGCCCAGGGGTCCTTCAGGAAACAGGCAGAGGGGTTCAGGGCCAACTGTGCACCATCCTCAGGAGAAGGATTGACTGAAGGTCTTCACTGCACCTAGAAATACTAACAGCTGTAAAAAACGATGCCATGTGCCCAGGAAGTGCCGTGGGTAGGTCTGAAGAACATTCTGTTGAGAGAAAAGGTGAGAAACACGTGAACACATCAAAGAGCCATGCACAGCCCGTAAGTTTTCACCAAACAGAGGGGACCTGTTGGGGAGGGGAGGCCGGGGCAGTGAAGGGGGAGGGAGGGCAGATGGAGCTCAGCCCAGGGTAACTGGAAGCTGGATAACAAGACGGTGGAGTTGAAGGGATAGCTGAAGAACACGTGTGTTTATCCCGGGGACGTGAACAATAGTGTGGTGAAGGCCAGAAGGGGGAGGGGGGCAAAAGGGGAAATGGGGGAAGTCTGCACTGATGTCAACATTAAAAATTTTTAATTAGAAAAAGAAGTAGAACACGCTCTGCAGTGAGGGCTCTACACCACCACAAACCCTTCTGATCTGTCTGCAGTCCTCCCCTCCTGCCTCACTTCACTGTTGGAAGGGAAGATGGGGAGAGACATTGACAGTGAGATTGTATGTGTACCTCAGTCGCAATAGCTACATTTTAAATAACTCAGAATTATTGGCACTAGCAAACAGGGAACTCTGGGTCCTCCAGAAGGTAAAGGTTGTTTCCTCTTGTCAGCTCCAATTTACCTCTAATCACGTTGTGCATCCATGGTCCCTCTGTTTCCCGCAGAGACGGGGGCTCCCCATTTCTTGCCCAGTGCTCACTGCTCCCTGGCTGCTCTTCATGCAATAAGCATTGTGGGACACCTTCTGTGTGCAAGGCACCCTTCCAGACCCCAGGGTAGGAAAGATGCATGTGGTCTGGACACAGAGAACAGCTCAGGGCCTGTGGTAAGAGCTATGGAGGGATCCAGCCACTGAAGCCACTGGAGAGGCTGCCACTCAGCCCCTCATCTGTGTTGCTGGTGTTTGAGCCCACCTGTGTCAAACAATGTGCTTGGTGCCAATTCAGCGGGGAGCAGGGCGACACAGACCAGGCTTTATGACAGGTAGCTTTATGAAGGTCAGCTAGGGCTGGGCCCAGCTGGGTGCTGAGACAGGTGGGCCTCACTCTCTCCCCTGGTCTCAGGGCTCCCCAGAGTACAAAAGCAAAAGCTGCCTGTCTTCTTGTGGCTTAGGCCTGGAACTAGCACGTGTCGCTTCCTGTGCATTTTATTGGTTAAAGCAAGTCACAGGGCAGAGGACACAAGGTGGTGTAGACTAGCAGGCTTGGCTTATTTGGGGGCCCCAATGTTACAGACTACCACAGAGCATGCCCCCTAATTTTCAGTTCTCCCTTTCTCCTTGGGCCATGGCAGCCAATCCATCCCCTGCCTCGATCTTGGTCCCTGTGCCCAACATGTCCACAGCCCTTTGTATAGCTCTGTCCTCAGCTTCAGGCCACTCTCTGGGGTGCCGACACCCCACCTAGACCTTTCCAACCCTTAGGAAATAGTGGCTGTGGCCAGACTGAGCCACTGGACCACATTGTTCATCCCTGCCTGGCATGAGTCTCACTTGACCCCAGGCTTCCCCTCACTCTGCACCCCCCGGTTCTGCCCAGAGCCCCCCCCCCCCCACGCATCCACACAGAGGGGGAGCCAGGCATTGGCTGGGGCTCATTTACTAGTTGGCAGGGTCATCATGTCTTCAAAATCGCCACCCTTGCCAGGCCCTGAGCTTTTCATTCTGCTTCTGTTCATCCCACCCTCTCCCCCACCCCACCCACCAGGCCTGGCTGAGAAAACTGGTCCCAGGATTCATATTTGGTTTGGGATAGAAGATCAGCTTGGCTGCCCGCATAAGCTGTGTCTCCATCTCACCCTCCTGCAGAGAGGCTTGCCCAAGGGCTGGGAGGCGGGGGATCTGCACTCATTTGCAGCTAGATCTGCAAAACATCTTCCCAGCTACATCTCCCTGGTAGAGAGGCACTTGACTCTAATACCCAGTTCATACAACAGATGTCTCTCAGCTGATATTTTAAAATATTTTTTCTGAAAATTTTTAAATTCAGATTTAATTCATAAACCATGAAATTCACCCTTTTAAAATGTACAGTTCAGTGGGTTTTGGTATATCCACAAGGTTGTACAAATATCTAATTCTAGAACATTTTCATTACTCTAAAAGAAATTCTAAACCCCACCAACAGTCACTCCATTTCTCCCTCCCCTCGGCCCCTGGAAACTAAGCCACTCTTGTGTCTATGGATCTGCATATTAAAGAACTCATATAACATGTGGCCTTTTGTGTCTGGCTTATTGCAAAACATTTTTCAAGATTCATCTGTTACCTGACAGGACTGGACTGGAGCGGGTCTGCCTCAGGCCGGCCTGTAGTGTGTGGGTCCTTGACATCGTGTAGGAAAGATTTCACAAAACGAGTCCAGATGGGTTTGAGAGTATGTTTATTAATGCTGAGGAGAGTGAAACAAAGAAAGAAATTAGGGTAGAAGAAACAACAGGGGAGAGCCTAGGCGGTGCTCTGCTTTGGCTCCCTAGAAATGTTATAGGAAAGAAGTGAGCCAAGGCGGGGCTGCTTTAACTCACTGGGAATCAGAGAAAAAGGGGGTCTTGGAGCCAGGATTGGAGGAGAGCCCAGGTCAAGCTGCCGCTGACCACTGCTCCACTGGTTACAAGTCTTATAAGGACCCTTAGCAATATAAAGTTCATGCCCAGAAAGGGCCATGGGCATGCTCTAGAGCGAGCCGGCATTGAGTCTTTGTCCTGAGGTTTTTTATCCATTTTTCTGCAGGCAAGAATCTTAGGGGAGGGTTTCAATAAAATATTCACCGGCTTTCCAGGTGCATTTTTAATATGCTGATGCATTAAAATGAGAGTATAGCCTGGCAGGGCGTGGCTCAGCGGTTGAGCATCAACCTAAGATCCAGGCGATCGGGGTTCGATTCCCGGTCAGGGCACATGCCCGGGTTGTGGGCTCCATCAATGACTCTCTCATCATTGATGTCTCTGTCTCTCTCTCTCCCTCTCCTTTCCTCTCTCTGAAATCAATAATTTTTTTTTTCTTTTAAATGAGAGTAGAGGGGAGTTTTGGATTATTCTTTGGTCTGTTTTACTGTTGTACTTTTATCTTAGGTCTGTCTGGCTTTAATGGGGTATTTGTTATTTGTTCCCCAACTTCATCTGCCCTTGGGTTTAGTTGACACAAATGGTATTAATTGGGTCTTTGTTTTCTATTTTTTTCCCCTCTCAGACAAGCTCCTGGGCTGTGCAGCACCTGGAATAACACAGCAGAGTGAAGCTTTTGCAAGTCAAGGTGCCCACTTTCACCTTCCATGCCTAGTTCTCTCTTCCTTGTGGTCCCTGACCAGCAAAATGAGTTACACTAAAAAGAAAGCAGCTCTGACACCCAGAAACAGCTCCAACTAATCAGGATCATAGGGCTGAGGACCCTGAGAGCTAGCAGATGGGGATGCAGCCATCAGAAGGCCCAGGAGAAATGGGCTAACCCAGCCCAAGCCCCTCCTTGGGCCACATGCCCAGGACATGAGAGATGCCTTGGGAGACACAGAGCATCCCGCCAAAACGTGGTCTTAGTGCTACAGTGTGACATGAACAAATAAAACCAATTGACAACAGAGCACTTTACAGGGACCAGAAATTTCCACCCCATCAGTTTCTCTTTCCCTCACCCCCACAGACACATAACCCCTTGGGGTCTGGAGATGCCTGTGATGATAGCTATCCCTTATATGGCACTTTCTGCACACCAACCCATCCCCCAAGCTTTGTATGGCTGAACTGAGTTAATGCTCATGCCAAACCTTAAACATCACCCTCCTTTTACAGAAAAAGAATCTGAGGCATGAAGCAGTTGCCAAGGTCATATAGCTGGAAAGTTGGGGAGCCTGGGCTTGAAACCAGGTGGTCTGACTCTAGAGGACACTCTCACTCAAAGTTCTGCTGTCTCAAAACAGCACATTCTTCATTCACTTGTTTCTATGTTTTAAATTAATATATAGTAAGAATCACTGTTTTGAGTTACAATTCTGTGAGTTTTGACAGCTGTATACAGTCATACAGCACCACAATCAAGATTGAGAACAGCCTTATTGGCCCTAAAACTCCTTCATGCTGCCCCTTTGGAGCCAGTCCTACCCCTAGCCCCAGCCCCAGCCCCTAGTAATTGCTGTCTGCTCTCCTCTGTCCCTCCATCAGCAACACATTTTTAAGGAGAAGTGTATTGTGTCCAGGACTTCACCCCACCCCACAGCCATGGGTGCTGGAGCCTGGGGGTAACATGAATTGAGACAGAAAACATGAATGACAAAACCTTGGAATGGTTTTTGACATGTGACTCCACCTAACAGGAATCAAACAAGATGCTGGTCAAGCCCAGCTGGCATAGGGAAACTTCACAAAGAGTCACTAAGTCCAGAGCACACAACTGCCACGTCTTCTCATCCCTGCCTATCAAAGTAACAGTGATCACCACTTGACACAGTATCACATGCAAGACAATAAACATGGGACCCCTACTTCACACCATCTACAAAAATTAATTCACAATAGATCTATGACCTCAAGGTAAGACCTAGAACGATAAAACTTTTAGAAGAAAACATAGGAGGAAAAGCTTCATGACACTGAATTCTACAAAAGATTGCTTAGATATGACACTGGAAGCCCAGGCAAAAATAACAGCAACAACAAATAGCTAAATTAGACTTTATTAAAAGGAAAACCTTTTGTGCATCAAAGGACACTATCAACAATGTAAAGAAACAACTCACAGAATGAAGAAAATATTTGCAAATCACACCTGATAAGGGAATATCCAGCATATGTAAAGAACTCTTACAGCTCGAAGGATTTCAAGATGGCAGCAGAGCAGGTGGAAGCTACATTCACCTGCCCCCAGCCCCAAACTGGATTTACAGCTAAATTATAGAGCAAACAACCTGAATTACCAACTGAAGTCTAGCTGAACTGAAATATTATAACCAATGATTTACAGAAGAAACCACATAGAGACTTGTAAGAATAGCAGAAACATGGAAAGGGCTGGCCCCCTCACACCTACGTCAGTGGCTGAGAAGCCAGAGGGGAATTTTGGCTGCAACCCCAAAATTCCCCAACCCCAGAGTAACAGAAATGGAAAGAGGAACCTGTGTAGCAGCTGGTGCTGAAAAACAGTGGAGACTCAGTTTTCTGGGAAACAAAGGAGTCTGCTAGAGGCCTAGACACCACCGTCCCAGGGTTGAGCACTCCTATTGTTACAGCACTAGCCTGGGGAGTGCACTGACTGATACCTTAACTGTAACTGGAACCAAGGTTCAACTTCCTGCCACCACGAAAACCAAACTCATGAGACAGATGCTGGTGAAAAAGAAAAGAGGTTTATTCAAGTGCTGACATTTTGAGAAGATGGGGGACTCTTGTCTAAAGCCCATCTTAGCATCTCAGTGCAGGCAAGGGTTTTTATAGGGAGGGGAAGGGAAAGCAGAACAAAGGGATCAGGAGGAGGGGCTGTGGACAAGGAGGCAGTGTCCTTACTGGTCCCTCAAATGTCAGCATACTGGAACTGGTCAGTGCTAACAATATTCCTGCTCTTGGGTGATCTGTGTCAACTAAAGCCATGGTCAAGGCTGCTTTTTGTGCAAGCAGGAACTGGAACTACTTATGCCTGTAATATGCTTATAAGGAAACTGTCAGTATGTGAGCTCCTTTTATCAGTTTGTTAGTACATTTTATTCTACTGCCATTTCATGGTTAGTCAGGGTAGTTTAAAGTTTTTATTCCCATTTATATGACTGCTGGCAAGGCCATTCTGCCATTCTTGGGACCTGTGGAGAGGTCTGCTGAGTGTACCCAGCAGGTACCTTTGGAGCTCTCTTTTTCTGGGGCAGCTCACAGTGGAGACTCAAACAGTGACTGAACTGTGTGACTTTGGAAAGGGGACCAGTATCCCCCACCTCAAGTGCACAGCCAGTGCCTCCCCCTCCCACACACACCTGTTGAATCCCTTGGCTGTCCCGGTCCTGTTGAGTTCAGTCAAACAGAGTGATTATAGTGCTGCAAAGAGCTGGAAATCTTGGAGCGTGTGTCCTGGGGAGGCTTTTGTATAAGAAGCAGACAAGTGGGTTGGGTTGTATGGCTACTTTGTGGGTGAAGCACACTTATTTCCCCTGTGAGCTTAGCCCATGCTATCCCGAGAAAGGGAGAAGTGCCCACCCCCCTCCTACAGGCTTGCAGGCAGAACCTAAATGGGAAACTGTTTGAATTTGCCGTCCAAGTCTCAGATACCCCACCCTGCTGAGCTCAGTTCCGCAGGAGGAAGGGAGAGCTGCTGGGAGCTGGGGCATTCAGAGTGTGTCCCTCTAAGGCTATTGCCTGGGACCAGTATTAAGGGCTTGGCACCCTCCTGGGGCCGGGTTGGCATCACTCCCAACAGGAGACACTTTTGATCGTCATCCTGAGCACAGTGGCTCCACCCAGCCAAACTTGCTCCTATAGAGGGGATGGTTGGCTGCACTCAACCTGAACCTGTGGTGTGCTCCCCCTGAGGGAGCTAGAGTTGAAGACTCTGGCAGAAACTGAGTGGTTTGGCTCAGGAGCAGGGGCCACATGGCACACCAGCAGGGGATCCACTAGCCTGGTCCTCCTGACCCCAGTTACCATGCAATACCAAACTTGTAACCTGTGGAAGAGTCTGTGGGTAGTGACCATCCTGGCCCAGTCTACAGTCTTTCTTCAGAAGGCTCTGGAGGAAGATCAGGCAACCTCAGGGGGAGGAGGCATAGCTGACAAGTAGAGGTAGACCTCAGGACACCTCAGACATTTTACAAATCTGCTCCCAGCTCTAAGCTGGAGGAAAACGACCCTTGTATACATATTAGCCCCTCCCACACATACACAGGCCCTATAGGTGCAGCCAGAATGAACAAGTAGTGTGGTAGCTCAGAAAGGTAGCCCAAGTCCAGTTACACACAACATCTAACAACAGCTTGTAACTGAACCTCTCCCAAGTGGACCTAGAACCAACACAAACAATGGTGGGTTTCAGACCACACCAGAGCTTGACCCAACTAGCCACACAAGAGGCACTTCCAAAGTGGGATTCTGGCAGGCACCCAACCCTACTGGGAACAATTTCACCTAGGGGAACAGCCCCTGCACACCAAATCACACAAGGTGATTGCAGTTTATCCTTATGGTCAGGCAACCTGAAGGGTTTACTCCACACATGGAAGGGCCAACTGCATTCAAAACTCAACTACAACAGGAGGATGCACATAACCACAAGAAACACTCCCAGAGCACAGAGGCCAGGTGATCTGGAAGATTGTGTCACTGAGCCCACAAGACACCTTCATCGTAAAGCCATCATAACAAGTTTGGGAGTCATAGTATATCTACCTACTACACAGACACAAAATGAGGAGACAAAGACATATGCCTCAAATGCAATAAGAGAAATCCCCAGAAAAATAATTAAAATGAAATACCAGATGCAGAGTTTAAAACAGTGGTTATAAGGAAGCTCAAGGACCCTAGGGGAAGAATGGATGATCTCAGTGAGGCCTAAACAAAGAGATAGTAAGCATTAAAAATGACATAGAAACCATGAAAAAGAAACAGTCAGAAATGAAGAATACAATATCTGAAATGAGGAATACACTAGAAGGAATCAACAGCAGGTTAGATGAAGCAGAGGATCAAGTAAGTGACTTAGAGGACAACATAAAAGTAATCACCCAAGCAGAGCATTAAAAAGAAAAGAAACTTTTAAAAAGTGAGGAAAGTCTAAGCTACCTCTGGGACAACATCAAGCAGAATGACATCTGCCTCAGAGGGGTACAACAAGAAGAAGAAAATGAGCAAGGGATAGAGAACCTGTTTGAAGAAATAATGGCTGAAAATTTCCCTAACCTGGTGAAAGAAAATGTCACACAAGTTCAGGAAGCACAGAGAGTCCCAGTCAAGATGAACACAAAGAGACCCACACAAGCCACATCAGAATTAGAATGGCAAAGGTTAAAGACAAAGAGAGAATCTTAAAGGTAGCAAGAGAAAAGCAATTAGTTAACTACAAAGGTGCTCTCATAGGCTGTCAGCTGATTTCTCAACAGAAAAATAACAGGACAGAAGGGACTGGCATGAAATATTCAAAATAATGATAAGCAAGAACCTACAACCAAGACTACTCTAGCCAACAAAACTATCATTTAACATTGAAGGTGAAATAAAGAGCTTCCTAGACCAAAAAAAAAAAAAAAAAGCCTAAAGGAGTTCATTATCACCAAATCAGCATTGCAAAAAATGTTAAAGGGCTGCTTGAAAAAAAGAAAGACAAAAACATCAAGAGAGAGAGGAACATAGGTATAAAGAATAAAATGGCACCCAGGCCAGTGTGACTCAGTTGGTTGAGTGTCATCCTGTGCACCTAAATGTTGCTGGTTCGATTCTGAGTGAGGGCACATGCCCAGGTTGCAGGTGGGGTGCATACGGTAGGCAACCAATCGATGTTTCTCTTTCGCATCAATGTTCCTCTCTCTCTCTTCCTCTCCCTTCCTTTCCCTCTAAAATCAATAAAACATATTTTTAAAAATAATAATAAAATAGCAATAAGTACCTATTAAAAATAACCTTAAATGTAAATGGATTAAATGCTTCACTGAAGACACATAGGGTAGCTGAATCAATAAGAAGGCATGACCCATTTATATGCTGTCTACAACAATCCACATCAGAACAAAAGATTCACACAGGCGGAAAGTGAAGGGATGGGGAAAAGGTTGCATGCAAATGGAAATGGTAAAAAAAAAAGCTGGGGAAGCAGTACTTATATCAGACAAAATAGACTTAAAAACAAAGGCCATAAAAGAGACAAAGACAGTCACTGCATAATGCTAAAGAGGTTGATCCAACTAGAGGATATAACCCTTGTAAACATATATGGACCCAACATAGGAGAACCTAAATATATAATGAAAATCTTAGTGGGCATTAAGAGAGAGATCTACATCAATATAGTCCTGTAATGAAAAAGCAGTTTCAGCTACCTGCCACAACAAAAGAGATACTAATGTGACCTGCTAGTGCAAAAGGAAAAAAGTTTTATTCAGGTGCTGCAACCTGAAAGAATGGTGGCTTCCTGACTCAAAGACTATTCCCCCTTCAAGCTCAAGCCCATGATTTCTATAGGCATAAGGGAGGGAACGGCTATATTTTCTATCCAATTATCTTGCTAGCTTATGGTGTGCTTGAGCTCTGTCCATTCATCTTTCCAGCTTTTGGCATGCTAGGGCCATGTCCGTTCAACTTTCAGGCTTCAGGTGCAGTGGGTGTAAGAACATCTCCCTGAGCCATCTTGGTCAGTGCTTCCTGTTTGTCTATGGTAGTGGGGAAGGGGAGACTGCAGGACCTGCCAATTGGAAGCCTGGAGATGCCGCAGCCCTCAACTCACCTCCCAATGCTGAACACAGGCCACACATCCAGAGGAGCCAGTTATAGTACACGAGGAACACCTGGATCACAGCACACCAGCATCCTCTGCACAGCTCCACACGGCCCAGTCCTCTGAAGTGGCCAGCCAGGCCTGTGCTCTCAATGATGGCTGCCTGCAGTAATAATCATAGTAGGGGATTTAAACACCCCACATCAATGGATAAATCTTCCAGAAGAAAATCAACAAGGCAACAGCCTCCTTAAATGAAACACTGGATTGGATGGATTTAATTGATATTTATAGAACATTTCATCCCAAAGCTGCAGAATATACATTCTTCTCAAGTGCATATGGAACATTCTAAAAGATAGGCCACATGTTAGAACACAAAATAAGTCTTAAATAAAAAAGATTGAAATCATATCGAGCATCTTCTCAGATCACAATGGCATGAAACTAGAAATGAGTTACAATTAAAAATAAAACTCAAAAACATTCAAACACATGGAAGCTAAATAGTGTGTTATTAAACAATGAATGGGTTACCAATGAGATCAAGGAACAAATAAAAAACTTACTGGAAACAAGTGAAAATGAAGAGACAATCCAAAATCTATGGGTCACAGCAAAATCAGTCCTGAGACAGAAGTTCATAGGATTACACACAAGAAGCAAGAAAAGTCTCATAATCAATCTGACCCTACAACTTAAAGAACGAGAAAAAGAGCAACAAACAAAGCCCAGAGTAAGTAAAAGGAAGGAAGATAAGAGCAGAAACAAATGACACAGAGCCTAAAAAAAACACAACAATACAAAAGATCAATGAAACCAAGAGCTGGTGTTTTGAAAAGAAAAACGAGATTGATGAACCTTTAGCCAGATTCATCAGAAACAAATAGAGAGGATCCAAGTAAACAAAAGCAGAAATGAAAGAGGTGACATAACAACCGACATCACAGTAATACAAAGGATTGTAAGAAAATACTGTGAACAATGACATGCCAACAAATTGGAGAACCTGGACAAAATGCACAAATTCTTGGGAACATACAATCTTCCAAAACTCGATCAGGAAGAATCAGAAAAACCTGAATATAACAAGAACAACTAATGAAACTAAAGCAATAATAAAAAACCTCCCAGCAAAAAAAAAGTCCTGGACTGGATGGCTTCACAGGTGAATTTTACCAAACATTCAAAGAAGAACTAACACATATCCTCCTCAAACTATTCCCAAAATTCAAGAGGAAGGAAGACTTCCCAGCTCTTTTTATGAGGCCAGCATTATCCTAATTCCAAAACCAGACAAAGACACTACTCAAAAAGAAAGTTATAGGCCAATATCCCTGATGAACATAGATGTTAAAATCCTCAATAAAATATTAGCAAACCGGATCCAGCAATACATTAAAAAGATCATACCTCATGACCAAGTGGAATTTATTCCGGGGATGCAAGGCTGGTACAACATCCGCAAATCAATAAATGTGATACATCACATAAACAAAATGAAGGACAAAAATCATATGATCATATCAATAGACACAGAAAAAGCATTTGACAAAATCCATCACCTATTTTTGATAAAACTCAGAAAAGTGGGAATAGAGGGATCATACCTCAACATAATAAAAGCCATATATGAAAAACCTACAGCTAACATCATACTCAATGGGCAAAAGCTAATAGCATTTCCCTTAAGATCAGAAACAAGACAGGGATGTCCACTTTCTTCACTCTCATTCAACATATTACTGGAAGTCCTAGCGACAGCATTCAGACAAGAAGAAGAAAAAAAAACATACAAATTGGAAAGGAGGAAACGAAACTGTCATTATTCACAAGATAACATGATAGAAAACTCCACATAATCCACCAAAAAACTACTAGAGTTAATAAATGAATTTGGCAAAGTAGCAGGATACAAAATTAATATCCAGAAATCAGTTGCATTTTTATACACCAATAATCTACTCTCAGAAAGAGAAACCAAGAAAACAATCCCATTTACAACAAAAAATAAAGTATCTAGGAAAAAACAACCAAGGAAGTAAAAGACCTATACTCAGAAAACTATAGGTCACTGAAAAAAGAAATAGAGAAAGATACAAAAGAGTGGAAGCATATACCATGTTCATGGATTGGAAGAATTAACATCATTAAAATGTCCATACTACCCAAAGCAATCTATAGGTTCAACACAATCCCTATTAAAATAGCAATGGCATATTTCACAGATCTAAAACAAATATTTCAAAATTTTATATGGAACCAAAAAAGACCCCGAATAGCCTCAGCAATCTTGAGAAAGAAGAACAAAGTTGGAGGGATCACAATATCAGATATCAAACTACACTACAAAGCCACTGTAATCAAAACAGCCTGGTACTGGCACTAGAATAGGCATGTAGATCAATGGAATAGAACATGAAGCCCCAAAATCAACCCACGTCTTTATGGTCCATTAATATTCAACAAAGGAGGCAAGAACATATAATGGAGTAAAAACAGTCTCTTCAATAAATGCTGTTGGGGAAATCGGACAGCAATATGCAAAACAAAACAACAAAAAACCTACTAGACCACCAACTTATACCATACACAAGAATAAACTCAAAATGGATAAATGACTTAATTATAAGTCACAAAACCATAAAAATCCTAGAAGAAAATATAGGCAGCAAAATCTCAGACATCTCTTGGAGCAATATTGTTGCTCATATGTCTTCAAGGGAAAGGGAAACATGGGAAAAATTAACAAATGGGACTAAATTAACATATCAGACTAAAAAGTTTCTGCACAGCAAAAGAAGACATCAGCAAAATGAAAAGGAAACCCACCTTAAGGGAGAACATATTCGCCAATGATACATCAGATAAGGGGTTAATCTCCAAAATATATAAAGAACTTATACAACTCATCACCACGAAGACAAACAATACAACTGAAAAGTGGGCAAAGAACCTGAATAGAGACTTCTCCAAAGAGCACATACAGAGATGTTCAATAAACATATGAAAAAATTCTCAAGGTCACTAATCATCAGAGAGATGCAAATAAAAACTACAATGAGGTATCACCTCATACTGGTCAGAATGGCAACTATCAACAAATCGACAAAAAACAAGTGCTGGCAAGGATGGGAGAAAAGGGAACCCTAGAGCACTGTTGATGAGAATGCAGACTGGTGCAGCCACTATGGAAAACAGTATAGAGTTTCCTCAAAAAATTAAAAATGGAGCTGACTTTTGACCCAGTGATCCCACTTCTGGGAATATATCCTAAGAATCCTGAAACACTAATCAGAAAGAATATATGTACCCCTATGTTCACAGCAGCTCAGTTTACAATAGCTAAGATCTGGAAACAGCCCAAGTGCCCAGTGGTAGGTGAGTGGATAGAAAAGCTGGGGGACATTCACACCATGGAATATTATGCACCTGTAAAGAAGGGGAATCTCATACCCTTTGAGACAGCATGGAGGGACCTGGAGACTATTATACTAAGCGAAATAAGCCAGGCAGAGAAAGACAAATACCACATGATCGCACTTATATGTGGAATCTAAAGAACAAAATAAACTGATGAGCAAAATAGGACCAGAGGCATGGATACATGGAACAGACTGAAAGATCTCAGAGCAGAGGAGGGTGGGGGGGATAGGAAGAGATCAACCAAAGAATATATATGCATAAATGCATAAATTCACAGCCCATGGACATAGACAATAATGTGGTGAGGGCCTAGCAGGGGCAGGGGCAGGGGTGAAGGAAACAAGGTGGGGGAGGAATGGGGGACATCTGTAATAGAGTCAATAATAAAAAATAAAAAAAAGATACAACACAAAACAAAACAAAACCATTATGCTAAGTGAAATAAGCCAGACACAAAAAGACAATATTGTATGATTTCACTTATATGACGTATCTAGAATAGGCAAGTTTGTAAAAATAGAAATTAGATCAGAGTTTGCCAGGGGCCAGGGGAGGGGAAACAGAGAGTTATTGCTTAAGTGTTACGGAGCTTCTATTTGAGATGATGAAAGAGTTTGGAGAATAGAGATGGTAATAGTTGCACAACATAGTGAATGTAATTAATGCCACTGGATTGTACACTTAAAATGGTTAATCTTATGTTCTATATACTTTAACAAAAAATTTTAATTAATAATCTAACATGCCAAAAAATCATTGAATTGTACACTTCAAATGAGTGAATTGTACAGTATATAAATTATATCTCAATAATGCTGTTTTAAAAGAGAAAGAAAAAATTTAACAGTAACCACCACCTGACTCAGGACATTGGGGAAGGCTGTTGCTCTTGGACTTTGGTTCTGGACCCTTTGCATTTCAGTCATTAGCATGTACCTGTAAATAATGAGCCCTAAGCAAACCTCAGAGATTCCAATATTTTGTACCAGATATGAAAACAGTCTCTACCTTTCCTTCTCATGGCCTTGTTTACATGAGAACTAAGGGGGGAAAAAGGGGTGTTTGTAATACGTTCAACAATAAAGATAAATATAAAAATGAAAATAAAATAAATAAAAATTTAAATTCTTAGAGAATAGTGTGGTGAAGGCCTGGGGAGGGGGTGGGAGTGGGGAGAAGGGGCTCAATGGGGGGAAAAGGGAAGACATCTGTCACACTTTCAACAATAAAGATAAAATTTTTTAAAAAGCTAATATTACACAGCTGGGGCTCAATCAATGAAAAAAAAGCTAATATTATTATAACTTTGGTTTATAACTCCACATTTTGTTTTTCATATCATTTAAGAGAGGGATGCATTAAAAATTTGAGTGTATGCTTTAGACATAAACTGTACAAAAATGTAATTCGAGGACATCAACAACTTAAAGGAGTAGGGATAGATATGTTAAAGAGGCAGAGTATCGCATGTCATTGAAATTAAGCTGGTATAAATTCATATTAAGTGTTATGACTTTATGACATGAAATGTAATCCTATGGTAACCACAAAGAAGGTAGCTAAAGAATATATACAAAAGGAAATGAAAAAGAAATGTATATGTTTTACCACAAAAAAAAATCAACTAAACACAAAAGAAGACACAAAAAATGGCAGAAGAAAGTCCCTCCTAATCAGTAATCACTTTAAATGTAAATAGATTAAATTAACCAATAAAAAGTGCTTGGATTATTAGAGGGCATGTGGACCCCTGAGAAAGAAGATGACTATTAAGAAGGGTTTGCACTTCAAGGAGAAGCCTGCACTAAATTGCCTGCCTCCTGCACTGAACTGCCCGCCTGCACCGTGTTCCTGCCACCCGAGCCAGCCCTTAGAGGAGTTCCTGGAACCCTGTTTCAATCACTAGGACTGAGGCTTTCCCCATCCAGTCAGAGCTGCGCAGCTATCCCTGCCTGGAACCCAGTAGAACCCAGTAGGACCCATCTGGAGCAGATCTTCCCCTGGATGGTGTTAACATGCAAGTTCTGATCCAGAGAGTCTGCCCAGCCAACCTCCCCGGGGGATGCAGTACATGCATAGTCCAGAGGGCACTGGGAGCACTGAGGCTCAGGCATCTCCTGTGTGGCCCATGATCTGCCCATACAGCTCGCTCTATCCAGGCCCTGAGCATTTGCATGGAGAAAGTCCCCAAAGCCTCACCACAACCCTACCAGAGGGAAACTGAAGCACAGGACCCACGCCTCAGGTCACCTGGGTTTTGACACTCAGAGCTGGATTTAAACCAAGTCAGGCCATTTGGCTCCAGAGACCCCCCTAATTGCTGAGCTGGCACGTAAACGGGCAAGTTGCCAGGAGCTAGAACCTGTGGGCCACACACTGTTCCTTCTGCCCTTTCACCAGCTTTGTGTCAAAGGTAGGCTGTGACCCATCAGCCAGCAAACACCACTCCTCCCCCGATTCCTGGTGCAGAAGTCACCGCGGCAGCATGTGCCCTGACAGCGTCATCCTGACTCTGCGGGCTGCACAGGCTCCTGCCTGCCCGCTGCTGGGCAGGGGGACGTCCACTCGCACCTGCAGGCAGGCAGTCTCCTGCAGGGGGCCGCTCAGAACCTCAGAAGACTAGGGTCTTGGACCTGAGAAGTATGGTTTGCAGAAGGGAATCCAAGTGATTCTGCTTCCGAAAGTCCCTGTAAAAAAATTTTTTTTTTAATGCAATGTCTCTTCTGTGAGTTTCGAGACTAGAAGATCGCCGCGGTTTGGTTCACAGGTCTCATTTCTCTTCCTCCCCTTCCTCCCCTTGCAAAGAATCGCACTTTGGAAACTTGAGTAAAGGAAGTGGTTGACTTTGTAGCTGACAGATGTGGGAGTGAAGAGCTTCTGTTCAAAATGATTTAGCAAGAAACCACCACCCCTGCCCAATAACAAGGCAGGCAGCCCCCAAACAGGCGGGGCCATTTGCGGGGTCGCCCACCAACACCATGCGCACAGCACCGCCTCTGGGGGCCCACAGCCAGCGCTGCCTCCGGCCAAGCCATGCTGCCAGCCTGGGCGCTGCTCGCCTTCTGCGGCCTGGTCCTGAGCACCACGGGGGACCTGTCCCCAGGTAAGTGGAGGCTCTCCCCAGGTTCCGCCGCTCTCAGACTCGATCCCAAGATCGCTGTAGGGAGCCAGCTGGCCATGAGCTCCTCCTCCCAAGCCGGGTCCCGAAGCACAGTCCTGGTTGGGCAACCCTAGCAGAAGGTGGCTGCGAGGCACCAAGGCCCCAGTGCTGGGAGCAGCTGCCTTCCAGGGGTTCAGGAATAGGGATTTGAGTGCCACCTGGGGATGACGGAGGGGACTTCTGTTCTTGGCTGCTCCCAGAATCAAGGGAGGCTCCCTACGGCCCCTCCATGGGGACAGAACACAGGAATGGGTGAGGTTAGGCAGTTTCTATCTTATGGCTGGTCATCCCTGTCTGCTGGCTGCTGTCCTGTGACTTCCTCTAGGGACCCTGATGATCAGACACTGTCATCCATCCTGCCAGGCCAGTGCTGAGGGGAAGGGGAGGAAGAGAGAAGTAGCCTTTTGCTCCTGGAAACTGAGGCACAGATAGGGTAGGTGACTTGCCCAATTCACACAGCCAGTGAGCACCTACCTACACACACACACACACACACACACACACACACACACACACACACACTAGAGGAGTTGGAGATGCCTTCACAGCACCGGAATCGTAGGTCATGGATCATGGATGATGGTGAAGACCTAGAGGGCCCCTATCTCACCTCCTTTAACCAATGAGGAAGCTGGTGCTAGAGGACTGAAGTGACCTGCTCAAGCCGCACAGCCACTGCCTGGGGAGCAGGGGCAATGCCCAAGTGGTGGCTGGTTTTTGCCCTCCTCCCTCTTTGGAAGGGGGCTGGAGCCTGGCCACAGGAGGCCAAGTGGAGCGTGTGCAGGCAGGACCAGTAACAAGGGGCCAGCCCCAGAGCCACTCAGTCCATGGAGGGGCCACACCCCTCTTGGCCGACAGTGTCTCAGGTCCCTGGACAATTTCGGGTGGGTGCTGCACTCAGGGACTATGGGAACAGGGTACCCTGCCTCCTCCCTCTCCTAGAGCTTCGTTCTTAGCTCATACAGTGAAGCCCTGAACCCCTTTTCAGCCTGTCCTGATTGGATGCCACTGTCTTCCTGTGCCCCCTTAATGCCCATAGAAGGGGACAAGCCAGGGGAAGAAAGGGGATTCTCAGACCAGAGAAGCACACTTCCCAAACCTTAGTGAAGGGGCTCCTGGAGGGATGTGGTACCTGCCTTCTCAACTGTACTGGGATTTCATTATTCATAATAATTGCTGGCAATTATTTGCTGAGTTCTTTCTGCTTGCCTGAGCTTTGTCCCCTAACGAAGCAGGGGCAGTGCCAGGATTAGCCGACTGTTAGTGCCCTTAAAGCTTAAACCAGCAGAATTGCCTCCCCTTTGCTGATGTTTCATACTAAACAGGGCCCCCTCCAATACACTGCCCCGCCCACAGCTGCTCCTACCCCACCCTGCCGAAGCCCTTCTCAGCCAGCTTGGGCCCTCCCCTGTTAGACCTGCTCTCTGCCACCAAGCCCCAGATGGAGGCTCCAGAGTCTGCACTCAGATGCAGGCCTTGGGACACACAGACTCCCTGAGCCTAGCTGTGGAGCCTGGAGCCTCCCTAAGTGTCAGTCTCATGACCCATGAAATGGGTAAATAACCATCCCCCTTGGGCCCTACAGAGGCTTGACTGGCGTGGACGCAGAAGGCACTCTCACTGAGCCTGGGGTGTTTGCAGCCACCCACCCTAGCTCTCCTGAGTCTGCTGGGCCCTGGCAACCCCCATGCTGTACCACCCCACCCGTATTCTACCCCAGCTTGGATCCTTTCAAGTGCTTCCTTCATTGGACAGATGAGGGCCTCAGAACGAGGGCCTTGAAGGGCTCTGTCTAGTGGAGGAACAGAGATCGGAACTCAGCCCCAGACCTGGTTCTCTCCTCCACCTCCACCCCCACCCAGTCCACATGGCTCCCACAGCCTTCCCTCCCCTTCTGAGAACAGATTCCAGAGCCTTCCTGTAGTGCGGGGAGTGGGTGATGGGACCCCAAGGGCGGCACCATCTGGGCATCTGGCTACTCCCTAAGCCTAAGCACTAAACTACACTAACCTAAATGCAGAGCCCCCAGCAGCTCCTGCCCCAGCCCTGCAGAACTTAGGGAAAATGAAAAGCCCTGCTTCCTCAACCTGTTAGCTCTCCTGGAGAGCTCCACTTGGCCACATGTCATCCTCTGTTCTCCGCACCCCACCCCTGTCCCCAGCCAAGCTGGCAATGGCCCATCTTCTCATTTCAGGGCAACCTGGGCACAGGTCCAGCAGCCATCACTCCTTCCACCTGCAAGGTGACATCAGTTCTCAGTTACCAGTAGCAAGGGCTGGGAGCACCTGTCACACCCAGAGACCACTTGCAGCAATAGAGGGACCACTGCCCCTTTGTCCTGGGGAGGGGTCCTGGGAACTGCTGCAGGCTATGTCTGGGCCCATGGGGGCTCCTGATCTACTCTCTGCATCTTGAGATTTTTTTCCAAGAGAGGACACCAATTTTCCCTCAGGGACCCCACTGTAGCCATGCTGCATATTTGATAAATACTTGATGATAACTACACTATTGGGTACCATTTATTGGTATGACCTTCACCTGTACATCTCATACATCCTCACTGCTACCTTGTGGGGTTGGTGACACCATCATCCCCATTTTTGCAGATGAGGACAGAAGAGGCTCAGAGAGGTTAAGCAGCTTGCCCAAGGCTGCAGAGCCTGGGAGGAGAGCTGGGATTCACACTCCGGACATGTCCCAGTGGGTTAAGGCCAGGACTAAGCAGCATCCTGTTTATGCCAGAAGAACGCATGTGGCTTTAAAAGAATGGATATGATCATTGCTCAGAGCCACCACAACACAGCTGGGCAGGGGGCAGCTCCATGGAGCAATGGCAGCAATCCAGATTCACTGAATTTTGGTGTCATATGAGAGGATCAGAGGGGTGCAGGACTCAGGATGTCATCTCCAGGTAGGCAGAGTGGACACCAGCACCCCTGAGCCTGACAGTCACCACTACCACCCCAGTCCTTAGGGCCAGACCTCCAGCCTGTGGGCTTCAGGAGCAGGGGCCGATGGGGGCTGCTCTCCAAGGGTCCTGGCTCCCTGCCCACAACAAGGGCCCCATGATGCTGGTGGAAGAAGCCCAAGCAGCCACCTGCACGAAGCCACCCCCAGGTCACACAGGGAGGACACCAGCATGGACTGCCAGTATTTGACTCTTGGGCACCCTAGGGTTCTCTTCTCAGGGATGATGTCACACGCTGGGGTTCCCTTCACCTCCCAGGCCACACCTAGAACACTCCTGAAAGAGGAAGGTGGTGGGGAACCCCAGGTTCTCCTGAGCACCTCTTTCCCCTCCACATGTGAGACAGAGCACAGGGTGGACAGGCCCAAGGCGATAGGCGCTCTCTCAAAGGGTCTGGTCCTCCATATGGTTTCAGGATGTGGACACGTGGCCAGTGCCCCAGGATCTGGTGCCCCCTGCTGGACATACATCCAGCTTGTCTTAGTTTTTCCGAAAAGTAAATTAAGGGTTGTTTGCCAGAAACATGCACTACCCTATTATTTTACCAACTGTTTTTTGCCAGGAAGTCATAGTCCCACGCCTCCTAAGGGATATTTTTCTGTATATTCATGGTAATTGGAGGGCAGATTATACCCTCTTTAATCTGCCTAGAAACAGTTAACTGTTGCTACAACTAACATTCTGGTTATTAAGTGTCCCCACGCTGTGGTGTCACCTGTTTGCCTGTGGATTTGACTGAAACTCTTAGCTGTTTTCCTGAAGAGTCGACACACACCAGCAGGCCTGGAAATGAATCCCCCCCCCCCCCCCCCCCCCCCCCGCCGTCCCCACTCTCAGAGGACAGGGCAGTGCCCTCGGGGGTGACCTGTTAGAGCCCAGCATGCTAAAAGCAAATCTAGAGTTAGTGTCACAGTTCTGGAGGGGGAGTGGGGATGCAACAGGACCAGGAACAGGATGCTGGAGTAGGAATCATTTGTGATTGGTATAGAAAAACTACGTTCTTAAGTGAGAAACATCAGAACATCTCCTTGAATTCAGCTTTGCTTCCCATTTTGATCACTGGGGAGAAGAGAGACCCCTAGATATCTTTGATACATGGGAGATTGGAGAGGACTCAGGGTGACTGTAGAGAGGATGGCCCAGGGATCCACTGGTGCAGGCCTGGCACAGCCAGGAGCCTGAGGGGACCCCTAGCCGTCCCAGTTCCTGCAGCAAGGCCGAGCTGAGCTGTCCGCGGGCCTGCTGTCCGAGAGCACTGCGCAGCCCAGGCAGGAGTCCAGCCCACTGGGCAGAAGCTGCTGCACCCTGACACCCTGGGAGCTGGAAGCGGCTGCCCTCCTCCAGGCTCTTCAGCATTTTGCACCTGCACCTTGTACTTGTCCCCTCCTGTTGTTACTCCCGTGTGCCCTGGGGGTGCCACCTGGGTCAGAAGCCACAACAGACTGCTCAGTGGCCTGCCCAGCCCTTGGATATCCTGAGGCTCCCTCCCTGCCCCCCTGCCCCTTCAGGAAAGGGACGCTGCCGGGGTGGGTGCTGTTCCTCCCTCAGCTTCACTTCCCTGCCCCTCAGTCTGCTTCTTAAGTCATTATTTTCAACACCAGAGCAGTTTCTTTCCTATGAGCAGTAGGGGCATCCTTTGAGGAGAGCCGCAGTGGGGAGCAAATTCCAGCATCTTCTCTCCTTTCTGGGTGCTTTCGATTTCACTTCCCACCTGATGTAGCCCAGGCTTTGTGCAGCTCAGGTCCCTGGGGCCAGGCCCAACATTGCGCGTCCGATCCCTGGGCCTTGATGTGTTCTCTGTGCTGTCCTGAGAGGTGGGAGGGCCTGGGAAAGTCGCCCCTCATTTGGAAGAACTTTACTTCTGTCCAACTGTGCATGGCCTGTCCCCACCCCAAAATCGGTCCTTTGCAGAAGGATGTTTTGTTTCTTCTCACCAACCTGCTCCTCCTTGGACTGTCCTTTCAGGCCTGTCACCCAGGCCATCACAGTGCCACCCCCAGACCCAGCCTCCCACTAAGTGCCATCAGTTCTGCATCACACTCAGCTCTCCCCCATCATCTAGGTCATTTCCTGCTGTCACTTTCTCACTGGTCTCCCCACCCCAGCTCCCCGCCCTCAGGGTTCTCTTTATGGGCAGGTTACAGTCACCTTTCTGGAACCTGCCCAGCTCGGGTCTGCTTACTGCTTCCCTTCCTGTACTGTGGACTCCCTTGTTTCAGAGTCATCTTCGCACTACCCATAGCAGCTGCCAAAAAATACTTCTCGAATGAGGGGAAAAAGAGCATGGTCTTTAGAATTAGTCAAACCTGGGTTTAAGTGTGCATGCCCTGCACTCCTCTGAGGCCTCAGTTTTCTCGCCTGTAGAATGGGGACACAAGCACCACCCCTGAAGAGGTGTGAGAAGGGGTCTCAGAGCAGGCTTCTCCTGCTCCCCCAGACTTCAGCTCCCCTGCACGAACCACAGATCCCACCCAGCCCAGAGGAAGCAGCAGGGAGGGGCTCACTCCCAGGCTGGGGCCCAGGGACCTCGCCATGTTGTCGGGACCTGTTTGTTTTCTTCCCTGAAGGGAAGCCACCTCTTTGGGATATTTTTCTTCATGAACAGCCCTTCCCTGTTAATTTCTCTTGAATCATCCTAAAAATAGGTGTGACTTTTCAACTTCTTGTAAATGAAAAATGGAGCTTTTATTGTTTGTTTAGACCCCTGTTTTGACTTGAAACCGAAATTTGGGAAACATGTAGTTAAATAAAAATAAAGCAACTTCAGTAGTTTTCATGACTCTTTTGTAACTTTCCCAGAGTCACTTGGGAGCTGCCTTCACATTCACCTGAGGTTCAGCCTCACCCGAGTTCACGTCATTGTTTTAATTCTGCTAAATTTGAGCCAAATTAAATGTAACACATTCTATTTTAAAAACAGTTAACAGTGGTTACCTTGAAGATATTGAGCATGATTTCTAATATTTTTGTTAAACTGTTCTGTATTTTTCAAATTTCCTACCAAAAACAGGTAAGCTGATAATCAGAAAAAGCAATAAATGTATTAGTCTACCATGGGGTTGGGGGACCGTGTAATAACTGGAAACTCAAAAGCAAGGGGTTTCTTTCTCTGCTGTGTAGTCTTCAGCGATGAGCAGAAACCAAGCTGTTTTCCGAACAGTTTTCTGTGAAAACTGAAATCCACACCCATCTTCCTACTGTCAGTAGGCACAGGTCCCCGGGAGTGGTCTCCCCACCATGTTAGCATCAGTGTGCACGGCTCGCAGAAGGCCTCCCAGCACCACCTGAGTCAGAGCCACGTGGGGAGCCGGGGAAAGGAAGGTTTCAGGGCCTGGCGCAGCCTGATCAACCCAGCTCCTGGAGCTCAAGGGACAGAAACAGTTTTTGTTGCTTTGATCTTCAGACGTCTCAAGTGAAGGCTGCAGCCCAGCTTCCCTGAGGATGTCATTTGAGGGCTGGATTATTGCAAAGGCAGATCTCAGGGGACAATTGTGGGGTACAAAGCTCTGGGAAAACCTTGAACCAATAGTGGCCATAACCCTCTGTTTGGAAGAGCCAGGTCTTTGGAGGCTACTAAAGCGTAGGGAGCCCTGTGGCGGAATCATGAGCTTAATCTTCACATTTTGCCTTTGGTCCCAGGGAACCAGCTGGGGAGACCCACTGGCCAAGCAGGGTTCACTTGATCAGGCAGTGTGGGTCCTTGGGAGACACACGGGTCCATGCCTTCTCTTCTCTCTGCCCACTTCCAGCCTTCTATTGCACCACCCACAGGGAGAGCTGACCCAGCAGGCGGGCCGCATGGGACCAGCCAGCCAGATGCCCAGCCATCCTAGTTCTTACAGTCGGTGGGGGTCTCATGTGCGCGCCATTGAATCAGGTGTCCAGGTTCCACTGCCTGGCACCTGACTGGCAGTGGAAATGGCCTGTCAGATTAGATCACTGACACCCTGGGCAAGGCCTCCCCACTGAGCTGAGCTTCCACGCCCTTTTCTCACCCTCAGTTGTGACCCCTGTAACCCACGCCTGTCCCCTGAGAAATGTTCCAGTATGCTTGACCGACTCCAGCCTGAGGCCATAGAACAGTCTGTTTCTAAGGCCCTGCACCCAGCGTAAAGCCCAGAGAAGAGCCTTTGGGGGGGAAGGCTCCCTAACCTCAGCCGGAGCCCATCTATGTGGAGCGAGGGGGGAGCACAGGGCGGCGGGAATCCCTGCGCCGTGCTGGTCTGTTAGCGCTGCTGCTCCCTCACCCACCTCCTCTTCCTGCTGCCTGGGCACCCCTGTGCCATGCTAAACCTCCCGCCTCTGCAGGACACAGGTCCCTGTGGGCACCAGCCCAGATGGCTGTCACTGCCACATGCGGCTGCGGAGCACTTGACACTAGCTGTGCCACCGAAAAGCTGAACTTTATACTTCGTTTAATTTAGTTAATGAAATAAAACTGCTGACTGGGCCACTGCCAGCCTTGTGGGAGGCCGAGCTCTGGACCATGTCTGCCATGCGGACATTTCAGGAAAATCTGGGGGAAAGTCAACAAAAATCAGTTCACAGACCTAAAAACTCTCTTCCCACACTCCCTCCCTCCCGATTTATTTAGATTTCCCCTAAAACTTTTAACTTTTTAATATACAAGAGGTAGTCAAATTGTAGTAAATTTATTACAATTCACTATTGTAGTAAAATTGACAACGTCACCATGAGCCACTAACCAGAGAAGGCCAAGCTCACTTGTTGCAATTCACTTAGCCTGTGGGTTCTGTACATCCCGACTTTCCTTATAATAAAATCCAATGTTCATAACCTGAACTAGCGCCCCCCTGAGCCCTGGGACACCTCTGCCCCATGGCCCAGAGCTGGCTCTCGGGCCTCCATCCAGATCTATGTAGAAGGTGCAGCTGGTCCCTGCATCCCTGCGGACAGGGTGCTTCACAGCCTCCGCCTTTCCCCACTCGCTGCCCTGTGCTTCTTGCCTGTTCATTTGTGGGTGGTGAGCTCCAGTGCACCCCCTGCACTTACCGCATGAAGAGGGCTGGGCCCGCGGGGAGCTGAACAAAGGAGTGACGTCAGCTTCTTCCTCCAGGAGGGGCCTTGGGTCCACCTGGGCTCCGCTGCTGTGGGAGCTGAGGGTGTGGAGAGTGGAGGAGGGGTATTGGGGTCCCCGGTTCTGCCTGGCTGTCAGAGGCTGGGGCATGTGATGGCAGGGAAACCCTTCTTGTTGCTTCCCCCATCTTTTATTCAAACATGGGCCTCCTCAGGACAGAAAGCGCATGGAAGGGGGGGAGAAACCCAGGCCCACCCACCTCCGCCACACACCAGCCCCATAGAGGAGCTGTGTGGGATGACGTCACCCAGGCCTGGCCCTGCCCTCAGACTTGTACCCAAAACAGTGCAGGAGGAAGCACAGTGTGAGGAGTACCAGGTGCTTCGGTGCTGCCTGGGGGACGGGGCCCCTAGGAGCATGGCCTGCAGGCCGAGTAGATTCTAACAAGAGTCCCCCAGGAGGAAAGCAGCAGCCTCCTTACAAGAGAGAAGGCAGGACCAGCCTTTGGGCACTTCCCCGTGGTCTACTCGCTGAGGGGTCGGGGCCAGATGTTGGCCTTGAAGGCCAGCTAGAGCGACTTCTCTTCACACCCCAAAGCTGCATCCTGTCCAGGGGCTCTGCCACCTTCAGACGTGTCCAGGTTTTCTTTAACACACATTGGAAACAACCCTGGGTTCTGAAGGAGGCTATGTGGGCAGGGGCAGGGGACAGGAACTGCATCTTATCTATCACCGTGCCACCTACTTCGCCTGGTCCTCAGCTTTCAGTACGGGGCAACCATGGGGATGCACAAGAATTGCACTGTGGGGTGAGGGCTGGACGGGCCAGGGAGAGTGGACAGGAAAGTAGAGGGTGGACAGGAAAGTGGGGGGTGATCGGGGGAGGGGATGAAGGTAGAGGAAAGACGGAGTGGTGAGAGGAGGGCAGATGAGCCACGAGCTACATGGGCTGGGGACCACACTGGGAGTAGAGAGGAGAACCAAGCACCAAGGTGTGAGGCATGACACCTGGACCAAGGACCCCACTAACAGCAATGCTATTGTCTGGTTCTGTGTTTCTCTTTCAGATTTCTGTTCCCAGACCTTTAACTTAGGTGTAAAGCCAGGATTTCCCAAAACAATCAACACCAATGACCCAGGAGTCCTCAAAGCAGCCAGACACAGTGTTGAAAGGTTCAACAACTGCTCGAATGACATCTTCTTGTTCAAGGACTCCCATGTCAGCAGAGCCCTGGTCCAGGTGAGGGTCTGGGTTCTGGCACCAACATCTCAGGACTAGGAGGCCAGGCGGCCAGGCTGCAGAGGCTCCTGTCCTACCAAGGGCCCACCCATCTAGTGTCCTGGCCATTTGGAGCACAGAACAGGCCAAGAGGCTGACAGCAGCAGCCACAGATAGCCCACAAGCAGGCCAAACCAGTGTCACCAGAGTTGAGCAAAAAATCCTGGAGCCGTCTCTTACTGAAACCGGCTTTTCCGGGGTGGTGCCACCAGGAGTAGCACAGAGGAGGGCAGGGGTGGAACAGGGACCAGAGGTGGGAGTGCTGAAGGCTTCGGGTGGGGAGAAACCAGAAGCGAGGCAACAGAAACCAAACCGATGAAGGTGCTGTCCCCTTGAAGGGGCCGACTGCACCACATGCCAGAGCTGCCCCTGCCTAGGGCCCCACCCCTGCCTCACCCCCTCGCCAGAGCCACAGCCCCAAAAGACCTTTTGACATTCTCCACCTGGAACTTGTTCTTTCACATCAGGGCTTTGCCCAAAATGCACCCCTTTCCCCACACACAAACCCCCCCTCCTCCAGCCTTGCCTGAGTGTCACACCCTGTGAAGTTGTCACACAGATGGCTCAGCGATTTCCCTCCTAGAGGGGACCCTACAGGGCAGAGCCAGGTCTTGTTCATCTGTGTCCTGAGATCAGAGGGTCAGCTTGGGATAAGGGATGCAGAACAGAGGCGAGGCACAGTCAGGGAGTGGCTGCCCAGCAGTCTTTGCCTTTGCTAAAACCAGGGATACTGTACAGCCACTCAAAAGGAAGTTCCCAGACGTGGGGAGCTGGTTTTGGACAAAATCCCCATACTCCCACGGATGTGTGGAGCTGAGGGAAGAGGGAAAGATGCTGACAGTTTTTACATACTATTAATGGTTGGTTACCTTTGGATCACAGAATTATAGGTGATTTTTATAACTGTCTTTATTCTTTTTGGCATTTGCAAACCTTTTAAGAGCAGTGTATTTTTTTAAAAAGATTTTTAAAATTGATTTTAAAGAGAGAGGGAGGGAGAGGGAGAGAGAGAAACATCAATCAGCTGCCTCCTGTACACCCCTTACCAGGAACCAAGCCTGCAACCTGGACATGTGCCCTGACCAAGAATCGAACCAGCAACTTTTCGGTTCACAGGACAATGCCCAACCAACTGAGCAACACTGGCCAGGGCGAGCAGTGCGCTTTTATAATTAGAAAAGTGTTTTATAAAAGGCAGTATGGTGTGGGAAGGGTTTTTTCTAAGGTTTTCCATGGAAATAGCCCAAGTGTCATCACTCCAAGGACACAGCCCCAGGGACCATGTGAGGCTGTGGCCTCCTGCAGGACCACTACAAGCACAAGATGCCCAGAGCCTAGTGCCCAAGGGCCTTTGGGAGAAGGGGGTACATTATCCCTCAGTGACATTGGGCACTTTATTTCACTTGGTACTTGGTGGGGCGAGACTGAAAATTGAGGACTTTTCCTGCATCCCCCTGAGACCACAAGTGAGGGCGGGCAATGCTGCCACGTGCAAGTGAAGTAGGGCTGTCCTGAAACTGAGAAAGAAAAGACCCACACTGTTGCCAGGGATGGCGAGGCAGCCAGGAGGCACACTGCTTGCACTCATCCCATGTACAGGCTGCACAGGGCAGGTGACGGTGGGCCATTAGGGCATGGGGGCATGGCAAGGGGCCCCAGGGCAACCCTAGCCTGCCACCCTCCTGAAGCCTGATGGCGAGTCGAGTCCTGGGCAGGAAGGAGATGTCCTAAGACAGGACACAGAGCACACCTTTCGCCCCTGGAACCAAGAGCTAAGTCCCTGGGCTTTGAGAAGATGAATAAAGGAGAGAACAGGGAGGGGTCTGGGATCCGGTCACAGGCTTTCCTCCCACAGCAGTTCTTGGAAGTCCCACAGTCCCTCTCCACCACTCACTCCCTTCCAGCAAGCACGGACCAGTCCCAGCAGGGCATCTTCACCACCTGCCGTAAAGCCGCCTCCTGCCAGGAGAGGAGCTGCCTTCCCTCCTGACCCGAACCAAGTAACCCAGGCCCTGCCCTCTGCTCTCTTAGGTAGTGAAAGGCCTGAAATACATGCTGGATGTGGAAATTGGCAGAACTACTTGCAAGAAAACCAAACACCCCAGTCTGGACGACTGTGACTTCCAGACCAACCACACCTTAAAGCAGGTAAACAAAGGGGGTGCACCTCCTCAGACCCTCACCCCTTTCCTAGCCCCACCCACTCGCCAGGGCTTTGGGAAACACCCCTCCATCCCTTCTCTGTCCCCATGGTTCCAGATTTCACTCTTGAGGCCAGGCCTCTCGGCACCCAACAGGACCCAAAAGACATGGGCAGACATAGAGGGGAGACCCCACCCTCCTCAGAGAGGTGCATCTACATTCAGGGGGCAAGTTAGAGCGAAAAAAGACCTTTCAAATAATTCAGAAATTTATATACACATGCAGGGTTTGAAAACAAATGGGGCAAAATTTAATAATTCATAAATATAGGCAAAAGGATATATTCCCCAATTACTCTTTCAATTTGTAGGTTTGATTTTTTTTTTTTTTACAAGGACCCTCAGGGCACGGAAAGAACTTCTCACTAAGGAAAACACGCACATGCACACACACGTGCACACACACACGTGCACACACACACACGCACACACACGCAGCAGCACTGGAAACTGCCGAGCTTCTGGTGGGCAGCGGCGGCCTCTGACGGCAGCAGGGTTCTTAGGGAGCCCCCCTTTGTTTCAGATTCTCAGCTGCTACTCTGAAGTCTGGGTCATCCCCTGGCTCCAGAGGTTCGAGGTGCCCGTGCTGCAGTGTCACTGACGTCCACCTCGCAGCAAGACTGCAGCTGCTGCCACTTCTGGGACAGGACATCCCAGCGAGCAGGACGGAAGTGCCCACGGGTTCATCGCGGAGTAGCCGGGGTGGAAGAACGCCCGCCCGCAGCGAACACTTCGGATTCTCTTCTAAACGCAACTATTTCACTGATGCCGTGGCCCTGGGTTGAGCCCGAACACACCGGGCTGAACCCTCCGGTGGCAATGTCTTGGGTCCTCAGCTCCTGGAGCCCCTCCCACCCAGCACCCAGTGGTCCGCACCTGACCGCCCCCTGGTCCCAGGTCCCCTATGAAAGCCCAGAGGTCTGTCCTTTCCCCTGAATGGCTAGGGCACTGGACCGAGGGACTAAGTCTGCTCTTGAGCACCTTGACCTTGGTGCATGAAGAGTTACAAATACGAATAAAGAACTGACCATCTCTAAGCAGTGGCTGTTGCTCATCTGTTAAAGGGACGCGGGAAGGTGAGGTGGGCGTTGGGGAGCCCCCCTCGCTGAGGGCCTGACCGGTCTAGGTTATTTCCATAAAGTGCCCGGGGCTTTCCAGCCTTTAGTCGATGGGCAGCCAGAAGCAGGCCAGCCTGTGTCCCTGTCGTGAACTGGCAGGGGAGGCGGCACCCCCCACAGGGCGCTCACCCCCCAGCTGTGCCTTCTGCTGACTGGGGGATGCCCACTCAGTTCTCTGCTGCCTTTGAGACTCAACATGTGCACCGCTGTGCTTGGACAGTGGGAAGGATAGGGTGCCGGGACAACATCCACAGAGACCCCAAGGAGACGGAGCACCATACCCCCACGTGGATCCCTACCCAGGAGGCGCACCCCCCACACAGACCTGCCCAGGAGAGGGAGCACCCAACACACAGACCCACCCAGGAGAGGGAGCACCCCACACACAGACCCACCCAGGAGAGGGAGCACCCCACACACAGACCCACCCAGGAGAGGGAAGACAAGGTCAAGGGTGGACATGCTGCTCTGGGGGTACAGGGGGAGGAGACCACCCAGGGTCCTTGTAGTGTGTAAGATGGGACCACAGAGCAGAAGCCCAGGAGATGCCAAAGGCTGGGAGCCCCGAGGCTCCATTCAGAGAAGAGATGACCCCAGACACCCTGCACCAGCAAGCCTGGTGCAAATGCAGGGGCCCCTCACTTTGGAATTCTTCCTCTCCAGGCCCTCTTCAAGCTATGGGTTAGTAAAAAATACGTTGCTGCCTTTAAAAACTATGGGCCTGATCATTCACAGGAAAAAGGAAATCTGCATTCAATATGTACAGCGATGTAACACAGTCATAAAATTGATCCGTGTGAATAGCCACAGTGAATGACCCTCGACTTCCCTCAGTGAGGCAGTAAAACTGTAATTCCAAATCCTCAATGTTTTTGCTGTCTTGACTCACCTCCTTTTGGTCATTTAATTAGGGACAGTGGTAGCAACTATGACACAAGACATTTAATGTATCCTATGATTCCAAAGGCCCCTGAAGGCAATCCTTCCATGAAGACAAATGCATTCACTCAGCACTACTGGCCCCCTACATTAACAAGGTGGCAGGGCACCCACACCAGGACTGTAAGACAGACGGGCTTCAGGACACAGCTCTAGGGAGCCTTGTGACTTATGCAAGATGATGCGGCAAATGGGGGAGGGCCCCAGATTCTGAGCTCCCAGTCAGTCCTAATTTACATTTAAGTATGGACCAGAGCTCATCAAGGTCAGGCCTGTCCTAAAAATTACTTAGATCTCCAGACAGCCCCCACCCCACTGGCCTTACAGGCAGGGTCAGAAACGAGAATGGACATGTAGCTGTGGGGGAGAACAGGCTCACAGCCTCACAGCACCCCTGCCTGGAGCTGCACTGGAACTATGCTTCCCCCCCCCCCACCTCTCCACCCCATCGCCTTCCCTCCCAGCCAGAAAGCTACGGCTAACCTTCCCTCCTAGCAGGAGGGAAAGCCTCAAGTCTCATCTCAGAGCTCTCAGGTTTAACTATAACCTATACTCACAATTTTCAAAACGTCATTTGGGGCCAGGTATTTATTGCCTCCTATAAAGTTGACAAAGTCTTAGAACTATGGCAAACCAGTCTCCACAGAAGCCAGTTGACTATGTGCCCCCAACCTTCCTTCCATGAGGTCCTCAGGGCCTGAATTCCAGGTAGAAAGGGGCTCTACTTTATAGAGCACCCACAGTTCTATCACCCCCAATCCCAATCTGTTTTACATAGTCTACCTCACAGAAGTAAATGCTTGTCTTCAAATAACTCTTACTCCTGCCATGGCGACACCAGAAGGAAAGGGGCTGGGTGAAGCTACCTTGAAATCTGGAAGCCAGCAGCTGGTGTACCTTCAACCCCCGCAGAGATGCAGCTGCCAACCACCACTGCAGACATTTTGCTCCAGCTTCCTGGAGAGCAGGCCCGCAGGCCCTGTGTGGGCTCCATTTACTCTTTCATCATCATAACTGACCGCTGTAAGAGACGTCCTGACTCAGCACACCAAAGCCCCACCTGAGAAGGAACTGCCAGACAGCCCTTCAGTGGGTTCCAACAGATGAACCCAGACGCCCACATGGAGAGACCGTGCCTTACCGCAGGTGGTGGATGTCCACTGGTGATGACCTGAAGTCCAGTACTGCCAACCCAATTCTACCTGCCTTTTAAAGCTCATCAGCTTTACTCTGACTCCACTGGGCATCCCAGGGGACTCTGATGTGCAGCCAAGACCTGACCCTCAGGCTGGGCAGTGGCCACCACAGAGCCAGGTCCTCACAATGCCACCCTGCCTTGTCTCCCAGCTTCCCCAGCGGATTCCAGAGTCACAGAACAGGTCCTGGCTCAGCTGTGTGCTGGCTGTGACTCTGGGCAAGTCATTTACCCACCAGCCTCAGTTCCTATCTGTAAAATGAAGCCATATCTCCTTGCATCTTTAAAAGGCCAGAGTACGGGAAAGCACTTTCAAAAACCATACACCATCCTGCAAGTGTATATTGATGATAATAATATCAAAATGGGACTTCTGTCCTATAAAAAGCAGTAACTGAATCTTGATGGAGTTTTTATAATAGATAATAAAGCAGCACACAATGAATGAACTTGATTTAATTTTAAAACCATGTAATTCACATTAGAGCAAATCCATTTTATGTTTACAATAAAAGCATATCACATATTTAAACCTAATAAGGCTGTATTTTGCACCTTACCATGGCAAACTACCAAATAAAATGCAGGAAATGACACTTTGAGGCAGAAAATCATATCTGAGTCAAATCAAGAATCCTTTGCTGAAAACTGTGAAAAGCAATTTACCAGCTGCTTTGTAACAGTAAAAATTAATAAGCACTAAAAGCAAAGCCCTATCTTCCCAATCAAAAAATCTACTTTATGCCCTAGCCGGTTTGGCTCAGTGGTTAGAGTGTTGGTCCGTGGACTGAAGGGTCTCAGGTTCAATTCTGGTCAAGGGCATGTACCTCGGTTGTGGGCTCGATCCCCTGCCCCAGTCAGGGTGCCGGAGGCAACCAATAGACCTCTCTTTCTCCCTTCCTCTCTCCCTCCTCCTCTCCCCACCTTCCACTCTCTCTGAAAAGCAATGGAACAAATATCCTCAGGTGAAGATTTAAAAACAAAAAAGAAGTCTACTTATTTAGGCCCAGCACATTTAAATTGATTTTTGTAGCAGAATGATGGGGTTTTACCCTATTATTCTTATGTACTTGATATATGGGGTACACCATTATCTATTTAAAATATTTAATAATCACTACTCAATTTTCTTTCCTAAAGTTATATAAATAATTTTAAGTCATTCATCTGAGACAATACGGGTTGTTGCTTCAACCAGACTGAAGCTAGTCTTCAACTCTGTTCTACGGCTGCTGCACATGAAGCCAGCCTGAGGAGGGCGACAGGATGAGTCCACCACTAGACTCCAGACTTCCTTCCCCCAAATCAGGCCGACCAGGGCAAGGGGCGGGGGTGGCTGCAGCTGGAAGAGGGAGTGAAGGGGCTAAAGGTCGGCCAGCGTGATAAGACACAGGATTCAGGTTTTACCACAGCTCTCAGTCCTTTGAATTTTAGTATCGTTACCTATTTAAAATATTGTCTTTGTCAAGTTCTTAAAAACTATCCCAGAAGCACAAACTGTTCTTCAGGACATTTCTTCAGGAACAGATATTAGCCTCATTTTGTAGGTTGGAAAGCAGGAGAGCAACTTACCCAAGAATGAATGAATCAATGCCAGGAGGCATGAAGGGAGGCAATGGCCTGAGGCCAGCTGCTGTCTCCTGGGAGGTCCTGAGCAAAACAGATGAACTGCTTGTCCCTAAAACAAGATCCTAGCAAAACAATCCCCATATCGACACTGGATAGGATCAGATTTCAGTCACTGATAATTATATTTAAAGTAGAGAAGAAACTTCTAGGCAACACCACCAAAAAAAGACTAATCAGCATAAAAGTTTATTTAATTATCATCGTTACATGGGTTTCCCTGACAAAATTACGACCAGTGTGTAGACATACAACAAATTTCAGGCTTCTGACACTCAAGCAAATATGACATTAACACATGCACTATTCCTGTCTGTGGATCTAGCAATAAGGAACAAAGGTGTATAAACAGCCCCAAATTCACCCAGCTGCTGGGTCACTCAATGCGTATGGTAGGTTGCTCAGAGAGAAACCCAGCTAGTCTTCTCAGAGCTGTTGAAATCAACATGCTTCTCCTGTGCACTTACTCAGGTTCTTCCTTTATATGACTGACGGGACTTGAGTTTTTTTAAAAACCCTGTTATGAGCCAGAGTGTGCTGGAGTGTGGAAGCAATGGAAGGAAAAGCCCAGGGATCAAGGGCCCACGTCCCACACCACTCTGGAGAACGCAGTGCCAAGGTCTGCGCTCGCATGGGCACTTTTACACTGAGCAATACTTGCCCTTCCTGTGTTCCTCCCCCTGAGACAGGCATTACCCCATTTTATAATAAAGATACTGAGGCTGGCAGGACAGAGGCAGTAGCTAAACAAGATCCCTAGGGGGACAACTCATCTACTGTTCTATCCATCAAACCCTGAGGCCTGCTGAAAGTGCATGTCCCCTAAGTCCTAGAGAATTACCGTACTTAGAATTTTTTAAGAGAAAATGGCTTTACATGAACTTATCTTGCAATGGCATATGTTATGCTTCCCTCCAAATGCAAAGTCAAACCCAGGTGAGGGCTGTCCTACAGGGGCACATACATCCACAGGGTCACAGCACACTTCTGAGGGCCAGTGCTACAGGTGAAAAGGGCTGTGCCCATGGTGCTTCCTGGACCAGGTGTAGTGCCCAGTGTGCCAACTCCTGGCACAGCCGCGATCAGGGCTGCCATGGGGGCAGCTAGACTGACTGAAGGCTGAGTTTGCAGAGGAAGGGGTTCCTGAAGGAGCCCAGGTATAGGTGCCCGTCGTGCTCGTGTGCTTCGCTGATGTAGGGGGCCACCTGCCCGTCAGGATCATGCAGGCTTCTCAGGAAGGCGCCACTGTTGCTGAGTTCTAGGACGAGGGTATACCGTGGCACAAACTTCATCACCGTCTCCTGACTAAACAGCTGGAAGGGAAGCACAGTGTGAGCCGAGTTTCCCTACAGACTAAGATAATGCGAACAGATCCAACCTTTTAAAAACAAGACAACAGGCCCACAGTGGGGTTGCTGACAGTAAGCCCACGCCACCAAACCAAGGCTGAACTTATTTACAGTTTGGGCTCTCTCAGAAATGGACTCTGAAGCCAATCCGGAATCAACCTTCCGATCAGCACTAGTTAAGTCATCTGCCTGACAGACCCCTGCCATCCCCTAAAGGAAAGTGACCTTGCAACATCTACCCTGATTTATGCTTAGTGTGACATCCTTGTTCCTGTTCCCTTCTGCCTGTAAAAGTCCCTCATTTTGTAGAGCTCCTTGGAGCTGCTTTTTATCTGTTAGACTGGATGTTGCCCGGTTCATGAATCACTGAATAAAGCCAATAAGCTCTTTAAAATTTATTCAGTTGAATTTTATTTTTTAACAGACCCCACAGCCCCTCACCATCTACAAAGGGCCCAGCTCCTCTAGTAATAGGGAGGCCATATAGGGCAGAGCCAGGTTAAACCAGTTCCCTACTCCCAGCACAGGCTGTCCCACAGCAGGGCTCCCCCAACTTCCCCCCACCCCCTGAGCAGATACAGCCACAGTGCCTCCTGTCATTGCATGCAAGAGACAAGGTTAACCCAGTATAAGGACAGTAGCTGTCCAACAGCCCTTATGCAATACCCACCAGTCCTGCAACGTAGGAACCTCTGGATGACCTGGCCGAACACAAAAGTACAAATCACATCCAAGGAAGACACAACATGAGGCCAAGGCCTAGAGTGACATCGAACCCAAGAATGCGGGTTAAAACCAGCACAGCCCAGCTGGAATAAATGCCAAGCCCTCTGACTGTATTTAAGATAGTTCAGCTGTGCAAGGTGCAAATGATGGAGATCTGAAAGCAGTTCATGTTAAAGAAAAAAAACCTCACCAGGTCTAATGAACATGTCCCTGTCCTGAGACATGACAACAGCTCTAGACTCTCCTCGCAGCCAGTGCAGAGCTCAAACACACCCATGCTGAGCAGACACACCTTCTAGGAGCCTAGCCCCTGGCTCAGCCCGGCCAAGAGGCCCACAAGGCTATTGAAGGGTTTTAAGCAAAGAAAAACATAGTGAGATGCACAATTTCTGGCAGGGCAGGTAGGAAATGACGACTAAGGACACCACTGCATAAGATCAACAAATGAAAATCAATAGGCAGAATTTACCTTCTAATATAAGGGAAACAGCCACACAATTACAAATGTCCAATGAATAATGTCTCCTAGTCACTGGAAATGTTCAAGTAAACATACAAGTCGACTGTGTTCTAGAAGGTTCTATAGTGAATGATCAAAGTTGCACTATAGCTCAAAATATTCCATAAGGCTTCCCAGGATCCATGAAATCCCACCTCCCTTCAGCCATAGGTCCTCCTCTCTGCTCTCTCCACCTTATCCTTAGAGATCTCATCCCTTCTCGTTAGTTTAACTCGTCACTTTCCCAGAAGCTGACCGCTCTCCTGTGCCAGGGACCCCATCCATATTCTCTGTCACCAGGAGCACATCCCACCACTCCAGCTCTAGTTCATATTTATGGTCTCACTCTCTAATCACTCATTTATTCAACAGTAACTTCTAAGTGCCTACTGTGTGCCAGACACTGCTCTCAGTGCTGAGGATAAAGGAGTGAACTAAACAGAAGAAATTCCTGCTCTGCTAAAGCGCATGTTCCATCAAGGAGAGAGACACTCACTCACCACCCAGAGGCACACCCTTGCTGGAGAAAAGCTGACAGGTACAGGCACTGAACACTTCCTATACTCAGCTAAGGGCTTCTGTGCACATTCTCCTATTTTTCCAGCACTTAATGAAATGCTGTGTTTCCTCCTACTTGACAGATGGAGAAATTGAAGCAGAGGTGACATCTGCCAGGGTCAGGTGATGTGGTCCCCTTCAAAGCTCCTCTTCTTGCCCACCCTACCATTCTTCCTCCTCCTAGGTTCCAGGCTCTGACACCAACCAGACAAAGAGGGGGAATGTGTTATTTCCGAACAGATCAGAATTTTCTACAGTGGCCACTAAACTCAGAACAACACTGACAGCCATGGAGCAGCCTGACTGAGCAGGTGAATGCAGCCCCTCACCGGGGACCAGACACGGGGTCTGGCACCACATGGATTCAGTAATTGCTGCCTGGTACTGTTAAGTTACAAATATTTTAATATCTATTCAAATATTCAATATCAATTTCAAATACTATTCAGCCTATAAAATGGAGCTTTTCAGAAAATAAAATTTCTATATGAAGGAAGCACCTCTATCAGCAAGTGACTCACCCCCACTGTAAAAACACGTAGAGTTACACTCGGGGCATTTCATGGAAGCCACTGATAAAAAGGGTAGGATGACAAACATTTAAAGGCTGTGCTGAATGGCCTGCTGGCCGTTGGTAAGGGTGGGTGATTTTTTTAATGGAAAATATTTTGGTGTGCTAAGATGTCAAAGGGCAAAAATCCTCTGGAGAGGGGTGACTGACAGGAGGTTCCAAGAAGCAGGAGGGAGCAGGGCAGCATGGGGCCCACGGTGAGTGAGCTGACATGTATGGCCACAGGAAGAGGCACCAAATAGCCCTTTAAGGAGAAGCAGTGTCACCTGCTGGCAGGCAGGGGAAGGGGAGGTTGCAGGGCCTGGAGAAAGGAGAAGGTCTGAAAGGCATTCTTAGAGTTGGAAGAGCAAGGATGCAGGCAGGGTAGAGATGCTGAAAGGTCATGATGGTGAAGGTGATGATAAAACACCCAGACCAGAAAACCAGAAGGAAAAAACCAAAGGCTTCAAATGTTTAAGTTTACATGTCGGGCTGAAGAAAGGTGTTTTAAAGAAATCACTAAAAGTACTAAATATAAGCCAAACTAGAATTTTTAGAGCTATAAATCAAGAGATCATAATTAGATGCATCTTCTAATTATAGTTTTGGTTTTTAGAATTATAGTTTTCAGTTACCTTAAAAATCATTCTTTTAATGTAAGGTCTCTCGGATAAGAAATCCAACATCGAAAACCCTGGGTTGGCGCGAATGGATGGCATGCTGACCCAATACCCGCCAGAGCTGCTGGGCCGGATGTTGTCTGGGAATCCAGGCAGGTTCTCCACGAACAGGTCAGACCCTCCCTTCATCAGGCCAGACACGTAGAATCTGAAAAATGCACCCAAGCAGGTGTGAGCAGCAGGCCCCCAATTTAAGAAAATGATTTTAGCCAAGCACCACATCAGTCTTGGTTCCAATAAGTTTATGGCAACAACTATAAATATGTCGATTATGAACAAAGGTGCAGCTGCTGAAAGTGGCACTCATGAGCCCCGGGCCCAGCTAGATGCAGTCTAGGGAAAAGGTGGTAGGCCAAGACCCACTGATGGGGAAGGGACCTGGGATGCGCAGTCAGCATTACATTAAGACTCTCCCAGACTGCGACGCTCAAGTAGGCTGAGAAATGGGAAAAAGAAAACGCACCCCTGAGTTTGACGTTCTCAAATTCTCTCAGTGGACACCTCCATGCCCATCCTGGGCACAAGGCTCACTGGTGAACACTGACAGTTCAGCAGATGCTGCATGTTACCTTCTTATCCTTGCCATGGTCATCTCTGTCACCAGGATGAAGTCCTCTGCAGGAGATAGCTGCACTCCGTTAGGGAACAACAACTGGTCCAGTAAAACCTTTACTTCCTTGGTCTCAGTATCATATTCTAGCAGGCTGTGGGTGCCAACAGCAAAGGGTCACACACGGAGAGTCCACAACCCCCCTGCTGGGTTGGAGCCTTGCTCCTCTCTGGGCAGGGACCTGCAGAAGGGGACTCAGCCTCACACTGGCCCCTTGTGGTGCCCTGCTCAGACATGGTCCCAGGCTGACCGCTAGGAGCCCTTCCCCATCCAGGGCAGCCCCAGGCATCCTCTTCCAGATACCGTGCCCCCCCCCCCCCCGTCAGTTCTCTCACTGACCTGGGAGCTGGCTCAGCACCAGGGGGGCTACCATGGCTCCAGCCTCACATGAGTGCCCTTCAGGGGGACAACCTAAAACCCAGGCCTGCTTGTAGGTCTCTCCCAGACTGCCTAGACCACATCCTCACATGGACTGGTCTATTTTTTATTTCATCTCGTCAAAGAGAAAGTAAGATCACCTTGCTCTGTTTTGTTGCATCCCTCACCCGTTTCCAGAGGTCATTAAGGTCCTATCTGAAATGCTGAAATATTATGCTCAGAAACACTCCTAAGATTCCTAAAAATAACCAGTCTGCTAAAGTCACCCTGCCTGACTGACGATCTCACTGAGAAGATATGAAAGATACGAAATACACACTCACCGCCCATCATCTGTTCCCTCCATAAGCAGAAGCAGATAATCTCGTCTTTGCCATTTGCTGCTGGAATCCGTAAAATAAATCTTCCGCCCATCCCGAGTTACTGTAAGATCGTTCAGAAAGGACATTTTCCGCCCCTCAATGGGTGTGTCGGAGGAGAGCAACAATTTCACTTCACCTGCAGTAGCGAGGAAGGAAAGAAAGAAAGGAAGGAAGCAAAGGAGAGAGATTTGCTTTCATTCTAAGAACTTGTATCACAATAATTTCGAAATATTAATTAGCCTGATTTAAAAAGGAAAACTAAAATGAACTTCTCCATGCCCTATGTTAGAAGATGTATTCCTTTTTACAGTAAAATACAGTGTCTTCCTTCCTTTCACCTGTTAGCTGATGAATTTTTTTAGACTAACTACATTAGCAAAACCCTTCCTCTAAGGATGAGGAACTTTTATTGAGACAAACTGACTTAAAAGTCTTAGGTAAAAGGCAATTTTCTACTTGTTTGTTTGAGAGAAATATAGAATGTTGTTCTCATCTGCTGTTAAAGAAAGAAATAAGAGTAGTAAGCTTTTTAAATAGAACAAACATGTATTGAGGGTGAAGCTCTTTCCATGTATAGCATTTAAACCCTCACAACAATCCCACAAGGCAGGCATTATCAGACCATGGAAGACGGACGTGTGCACAGGGAGGCTAAGTAACTTGCACAGTCACAGAGCCAGAACTGGCACGGCAGACCTATGCAGTCGGTCTGCAGTGCCTGAACCCAGGGCCCCACGCACCACCCATGATAACAAACTCCTCCACAGCATCACCCTCCCCTGCCAAGGCACATACAGTGAATGTTATACTGCTGGTCAAGGTGACATCATGACCAGTCAGGGGAAAGGAACAGGAGGAAGAGATAGAGAAAAAAAATGAAAAGACATAGAGATGAAGAGTAAGGATAAGAGAAGAATGAGAGGCAGAAAACAGCAAGACAAGATGTTAAGAGATACACAATAACAAAGATGGAAGGAGGAGGTCTCATATCCTCAAAGTCCTCTTGAGACCCGTGGCCAAAACGCCCGAGGAAATTTGGGTACTGACTAAATGCACACAAGTAGGGATTTGCATGGTGTTTACACTAGCTGATATTTGTAAAGCAATGCTTTCAGTACTATTGAATGAGTGAGAAATATAGTCTCCAGTTGACTGTATTGAACAAATTCTATTAAATCCACTTATGCACATATTGTTTAAAGAATCTGAAATTATTACAGAAGGTAATAAGATATTGTCACATACGTTTCCAGGGATTTACTTCAAATAGTCCCTTGTATGCGTCAGCCACAAAAAGGGTCCCGTTGGGCCCTACCCGGATGCCCAGGGGTCTCCCACAAGTAGTCTCGTCAGCTTGGGTTTCTAGGGAAACAAATGGACAGGAATCGGCAGCTGGTCTAAGATTCTGTCTGTGCCCCCTTTAGTGTACAAGCACCTCATCCAACCATCCCTTCCTAAACAGGCATAGTGCTGTCGAGAACAAAAAAAGACCATGACATTGGAGACAGACTGCCCCCCAGGATTCCAGCCCCCTAGAATTTAGGACAAGTGGCCAGCATGTCCAGAGAGACCACCTGAGAATCCAAATCTGGACATATACACAGCAATTGGTACCCAAGAATCATGTTCACATCAGCATCCCGAGACTTGGACAATTAACTCTGGGATGTCATCAGGACCAGGCCTCAATTCCAGAATCACAGAACCTCAGGAGTTGGGAGGTGAATCCCAACAGCCTGATCTGAATACTCTTGCCCATCTAGTAGCAAGATGGTTTTCTTTCTACAGGCATAAAGGGAGAGTTCTATTTTATTTCTTAGATTAATTTTCTTGCTCTACTACCTACACTCTTTAAAAACCTGTGGGGACCTGGCTGGTGTGGCTCACTTGGTTGAGGGTCGTCCCTTGCACCAAAAGGTTCGATCCCTGGTCAGGGTGCATGCGGGAGGCAGCTGATCGATGTTCTCTTTCACGTGGATGTTTCCTTCTCTCTCTCTCTCCTTTCCCCTCTCTCTAAAATCAGTAAAACATATCCTCAGGTGAGGATTAGAAAAAAAAAAAGAACAAAAACCTGTGGCAATGCCTATTTACTGCAGGGTGTTCACTGCAGGGTGCTTATTGCAGGAATCCTTACTCCAGGGTACCCACTGTGGGGTGCTGACTGTGGGTACTTACTGAAGGGTGCCCACTGTGGGGTGCTTACTATAGAGCGCTTACAGCAGAATGTCCACTGCAGGAGTGCTTACAACATGATGCTTACTACAAGGTGCTGCTGCACAGTGCTCTCTGCAGAGCTGGTACAGCAGAAGGAGGGGTGCTTGCTGCAGGGTGCTTACTAGAGGGCACTTACAGCCAAAATATAGAGTGGAAAAAGGCAAGAAGAACCAAAAGTAGAGTATGATTCCATCCCATATAACCATGGCTGGCTGTGAGTATCCACGAACAGAAAGATATCTGAAAAGTTATTCATTAAAATGTTAACAACAGTTACAGCCGAGAAGACTCTGGGGTGATTTTTACTTTCTTTGTACCTTTGTGTTGTTCACATTTCACAATGACAATGCATCATTTTTAAAAAGACATTTCAGCTATTAAAAAATGATAAGAAGTCAGGACTATTAGTGTTTAAACAGTAAGATTCTTCTACTCTAGTTTTCTAAAATTGGAGTGACTTTGGGATATTTTCACTTTGGATGATGCTGCTGAAATTCCTAAGAAGCTAATGCAGGAATCACATTTAAGCAACCAAGTAATGACGAAGCCAACTGCTTTGCCATAGTAGCACTCAGACAACACCTATTAATCTTCAAGTTACCTCAAAAGTGAGCATGGGCCTCTGCAGAAAGGCAAGAGGCGGGGCTAAGAAGTAACCAGCAAGTGCCATGGCCACTGCCTAGCTGGGAAACTGCGATGAAGGGTGACAACCAGGCACCATGAGGTCCAAGGACCACCGGGAAATGAACAGCATGTGATAATACCCTAATCAGGCTCTCTGCCAGATGATCAGGGCTCTTTTTCTCCAAGGGTGCACCTGACTTACACAAGGCATCTGGCACCTTTCTGAATGACTGGAAGAGACATGCGTGGGCAGGGCTGTCACTAACTTACCACACAGGCCCGGGCCAAACCGGGCGATGGTCTCTACTTCTCCATTTTCAAGTTTTATGATCCGGCCATCTGCTGTACCAGTAAACATCACATCTGTTAAAAAAATATAAAAGAATAAGAGTATTACTGGCTTAGCCTGAGAATTGTGATCATGTTACCTTCTTCTACAACATACATGGCTGGTTGGTGTTTTCATCTCTGGAGAAGAAATGGCAGTTCTGAAGATGAAGGAGAAGCGATGTCTGGGAACAAAAAGTTCTTAAAACGTGCAGCAGTAAAACTGTGGAGTTCTGGGGCATCTGCCTGTGGGCTTGAACCTAACACTGAAGCATGGGTGCAGCAGACACCAGGCAGTGATAAAACCATGAGCATTATCTACTCTCAGAAGTGTATGGGCCCTGGGGCTGGCACTCAGGTACACGTGTTCATGTCTGCCTCCCATCAGCATCTGCTGTTGAGGCTGAGCGTATCCAACTAAAAGGCAAAAACTGGTAGGAAGTCCCTCAGGATAAAATAAAAGCACATTAGGTGCTCATTTCAGCAACACATATACTAAAATTGGAAAAATACAAAGATTAGCACGGCTGCACACAAGGATGACATGCAAATTCATGAAACATTAAATATTTTTTAAATATATATTATAAATTCTAGGGCAACCACTGAAAACAACTTTATAAAAGTAACTGATATGCTAAGAAAGAACAGAAAATAGAATTATAAAAACTACAAAAGGTAGAGAGAAGACAAAATTAGAAACAAAGAACAAGGGCAATGAATAGAAAACAGTAACAAATAAGGTAGCTACTAATCTAACTGCACCAATTCTTACTCTAAACATCAATGGTCTCAATATGCCAATTAAAAGAGATTTTTAAAAGTCAGAGTAGATAAAATAAACAGTAAGACCCAACTATATGTTGTCCATAAGAAACTCACTTTAAACATAAAGACACATATAAATAGAGGCCTGGAGAAAGATATGTCATGCTAAAACTGAACAAAAGAAAGCTAGAATCGCTACATTAATTTCAGACAGCCAACTTCAGAGCAAGGAAAGTTGTCAAGGGGGAAAAAACACATGACATTACATAATGATAAAGGCTCAATTCTCCACAAAGACACCTTTAATGTGTATGTGCCTAATTGTCAAAATACATGAGGTAAAGTAAAACTGATAGGATTGCAAGGAGAAATAGATAATCCACTATTAGAGTTGGAGGCTTCAGCATCCCTCTATCAGAAATGGAGAGGTCCTGCAGACAAAATCAGTAAAGATATAGTTGAACTAAACAGCACCATTGATCAACTGGATATAATTGATATCTATCAACTAGGTAATCCAAACATACCAGAATATGCATTCCTCTCAAGTTCACATGAAACATTCACCAAATTAGAACACATTCTGGGCAATAAAACACACCTTAACAAATTTAAAAGGCTAGAAATTACGTAATTCCTGCTCTCAGATCACAATGGAATTAAACCAGAACGACAGAAAGAAATCTGGAAAAATCCCCAAATACTCAGAGATTAAATAACACACACTTCTACATAACACATGGGCCAAAGAAGGAATCTTGAGAAGTTTTTAAAATTTTGAACTAAATAAAATAAAAAACAATTTATCAAAATTTGTGAAATGCAGTGCTTTGAAAGAAATTTTCAGTACCAAATGCATATATTAGAAGAGAAATCTAAAATCAACCATCTGAGCTTCATCTTAGGGAACCAGAAAAAGAAGAGAAAGTTAAATACAACATAAGCAGAAGAAATAATAAAAATCAGAGCAGATATTAATGAAATTGAAAACAGGAAATCAATAGAGAAAATCAACAAAACTAAAAACTACTTCTTCGAAAAAACCAATAATATTGATAATCTTCTAGCCAAACTAAGAAAAAAAAAAAGAACAAATGCAAATTACCAACCTCAGAAATGAAAGAGGGAACGTTGCTACAGACCCCATGGACATTAAAAAGATAATAAAAGAATATTATGAACAACTCTATGCCCCAAATTTGACCATCTAGATAAAATGAACCAATTCCTTAAAAGACACAGTCTGTCTTATTTCTTCTTATATGAGTTTTGACAATCTTATTAAGTGTATATCTATTGGAGAAACAAATCAATAATTAATAACCTTCCAAAACAGAAGACATCAGGCTAAGATAGGTTCACCAGTGAATACTACTACCAAACATTTAAGGAAGAAATGATATCAATTCTCTACAATCTCTTCCAGGAGACAGAAACAAAGGGAACTTCCTAGTTTATTCTATGAAGCCAGCATTGCCCTAATATCCAAACCAAAGTCATTATAAGGAAACTATGGACCAATATCTCTCATGCACAAAGATGCAAAAATCCTCAACAGAATATTAGCAAATCTAATCCAACAATGTATAAAAAGAACTATATACCCAAGCAACTGGAATTTATCCAGGTTGTGCAAGGTTAGTTCAGCGTTTGAAAAATTTCAATTAAGTAATCCATAATATCAATAGGCTAAAGAAAAATCACATGATCATATCAGTAGATGCAGAAAAAGCATGTGACAAAATCCAACAGTTGCATGATAACTTTCAGCAAATTAGAAATAGAGGGGGAACTTCCTCAACTTGATAAAGAACATCTATTTAAAAAACAAACAAACCAACCAACCATGAAACACTACAGCTAACATCATACTTAATGGTGTCAAACTAGAAGCTTTCCCACTGAGATAAGGAGCAAAGCAAGGACGCTCCCTCACCATTCATTTACAACACTATACTAGAAGTCTTAGCTCATGCAATAAGACAAGAAAAGAAAATCTATACTAATTGGGAAGGAAAAAATAAAATTGTCTTTGTTCACAGATTACATAATTCTCTATGTAGAAAATCCAAAAGAAACAACAACAAAACCTCCTAGAACTAGTAAGCAATTATAGCAAGGTTGCAGGATACAAGGATAATATACAAGTCAGTCACTTTGCTATATACCAGCAATGAACAAGTAAAAGTTGAAATTAAAAACAGAATACCATTCATATTGGCACCCAAAAGAATGAAATATTGAGGTCTAAATGTAATAAAATATGTACAAAATCTATATGAGAAAAACTATAAAATTACTGAAAGATCAGAGAACTGCATAAATGGAGATATCCCATGTTTATGGATATGAAGATTCAATCTTGCCAAGATGTCAGTTTTTCCTAACTTGATTTATATATTCAAAGTAATTCCAATAAAAATCCCAGCAATTTATTTTATAGATATCCACAAACTGATTATAAAGTTTAAATATGGAAAAGCAAAAGACCCAGAATAGCCAACACAATAATGAAGAACATCAGAGGACTGTCACAACTTGACTTCAAGACTTACTATAAAGCTACTCTAATCAAGGCAGTGTCATAAAGGAAAAATAAAAAAATAGATCAGTAGAACAGAATAGAGTACAGAAACAGAACCACATAAATGTGGAGCAAAGACAGTCTTTTCTACAAATGGTGCTAAAAAAATGACATCCATAAGCAAAAAAAAAACACACAAAAAAACCCTAGACATAGACCTATAGACCTAACAACGCTTCACAAAAATTAACTCAAAATCGACTTAAATGTACCATGTAAAACTATGTATCTCCTAGAAGATAACATAGGAGTTAACTAGTTGACCTTGAGTGTGGGGATAACGTTTTAGATAATGTTTTAAAATTGAAAAGACACAATCCATGAAAGAAAGAATTGATAAGCTGGACTTTATTAAAATTAAATGTTTCCACTCTATAAAGAAACTGTCAAGAGAATGAGAAGAGAAGCTATAGACTGGGAGAAAATATCTGAAGAAAACACATCTGATAAAGGACTGTTATCCATAATATGCAAAGTACTCTTAAAACTCAACAATAAGAAAATAATGCAATTTTTAAAAAGTCGAGAAGACTTAACAGATACCTCACCAAAGAAAAAATCCAGATGGCAAATAAACATGAAAAGATACTCAACATCATATGTCGTTAGGGAACTACAAATTAAAATCATGAGATGCCACAACACACCTATTAGAATGGCCAAAATCCACAGCACTGGCAACATCAAATGCTTGTCAGGATATAAAGCAAGAGAAACTCTCATTTATTTCTGGTGGGTATACAAAATGGTACAGTCACTTTGGAAGACAGTTTGGTGGTTTCTTACAAAACAAAATATACTCCTACCATAAGATCCAGCAATTGTGCTCCTTGGTATTTACCCAAATGACTTGAAAAAATGTCCACACAACATCTACATGCAGATATTTATAACAGCTTTATTAATAATTGCCAAAACTTGGAAGCAACCAAGATGTCCTTCAATCAGAGAACTAATAAACTGTAATCAGTGGAACCTCAGTTCTTGAACTTAATTCGTTCCGAGAGGCTGTTCAAAAACCAAAGCATTTTTTCCCCATTAGAAATAATGTAAATTAAATTAATCCATCCCAAAGGATTCCGTTTTTTATTATTATTATTTTTTTTAATCCTCACTCAAGGGTATTTTTTCCATTGCTTTTCAGAGAGAGTGGAAGAGAGAGAGAAACACTGATGTGAGAGAGAGACATTGATTGGTTGGTTGCCTCCCGCACACGCCGACTGGGCAGGGGATCAAATCTGCAACCAAGGTATGTGCCCTTGGCTGGAATCAAACATGGGACCCTCCAGTCCACCGGCTAATGCTTTAACCACTGAGCAAAACTGGCCAGGGCATGATTTCCTGCTTTAAGCTTTCTTATATACATACATATCTAATGTACTATTTAATCTATAAATAAATACTTTAAAAACAAAAAGCATATGAAATATAAATGAAAATATTAAAAAAAGGAAATTAAATGTACAGTAAAAATGAAAATTTAATAATAATAATAAGTAGCAACAGAAGCAAAAAAACACGAAAATATTCACAGCACGATATTCTGAAATGTTAACAGCGGTAAACTAATACTCTCGCATTCTCTCCTTTGTCGCCTGAGAGACATCATACAGGTATCAGCATGAAAGGGTTGTCAGGCTGAGAAGCAAACTGTTTGATATGAGAGACATTTGAGAACTGAGGTTTGACTGTATGTCAAGAAAATGGAATTTTATTCAGAAATAAAAAGGAAAGAGCTATGAAGGCATGAAAAGACAGAGAGGAACCTTAAATGCATATGTCTAAGTGAAAGAAGCCAATCTGAAAAAGCTGCATACTATATGGTTGCAACTATATAAAATTCTGGGAAACAAAAACTATGGAAGCAGTAAAAAGATGCATGGTTGCTAGGGCAATTTGAGGGGAGGGAGGGATACATAGGCAGAGCACAGAGGATTTTTCGGACAGTGAAACTACTCTGTATGATACTAAAATAATGGATACATGTCATATACATTTGTCCAAACCCACAGAATATACAACACCAAGAGTGAACTCCAATGTAAACCGTGGACTCTGAGTGATGATAATGTGTCAACTGTAACAAATATGCCCTCTGGTATGAAATGTTGATTATGGGGGAAACTGCGCATTTGTGGGGAGAGGGGGTACATGGGAAATTTCTGTACTTCCCCCTCAGTTTTGCTGTGAACCTAAAATTGCTCTAAAAAATAAAGTCTATTTTTAAAAAAATTAAAACACATTAATTGGTGATTGATTACTTGAGTACCTCCTGGGGCTGGTGCCTCCTTCCAATGTCAGCAACATGCCAGCCATCTCTCAGGACAACTTCCAAATGAGGCAGCAGCAACGGGTCCCTGGGGGCCTCCCTGGGGTTCACGCCTTCAGGAAACTAACTAGATAGGTCCCCTCTGTACCTAACCAGAAATGTCACCAACAAGATAGCCAGCTCCTTTATCTAGTGAGAGTACAATGAGATGTTAGCCCAAGTGGAAAAGGAAAGAACAAGAAAAGCATTCTCTTAGAAAGTTTTAAAAAAAATCATTTTAACTCCTCCAAGTTCCAGTTTTGATTTCCAATATTTGATTTTTCACTAAAAGATCCCACAAAACTCTTAAAATGTATTAATAATAAATGCCAATGTCTTTTTAAAGGAAATATGAAGTTCCAGCATGAAGTGCCTATCCCTCTTGAAACAATTTTGACTTTACCAAACAAACAAGAGCAGAAATGCACCAGTCTGGCTCCAACAGCAAACAGCAAGGCTGGGAAAAACAAGCGTCAATATCATGGGAAGAGCAGCTCTGACCTGCCTTCAAAACAAAACAGAGGAGCAACCCCAACACAATGTCCACAACTACACAGAAAACATATTGTACTTTGGAATGGGGAGCAGGGTGCTTATTTAAGCTGCTCTGAAATCCTCACACTATTTTAAATACAGCAACTTTATCTTTTGATTCCAAAGCTAATAGAAAATGCCTTGTTTCAGGTTGCTAGAGACTCAAGTATTAGAACTAGACCCAAGTTTAGTTCTTATGTTTGGGCAAGTTTAAAGAAAAAAAAGTGGGAATATTGAGAATCATTCATATTCTTTCCAAAAATGAAATCTATACAAAGACAAATTGAGCTAAGAAACAATGTCCTGTTAAGAAATACCTACCTTTGACAAATGAACTAAATATCAATGTCTGCATTTTTCATTTTCCTTCCATTTTAATGGGCCCAATACTTTGAGCAGAATAAAGTACTCCATAGACATGAACTCAAAATCACCCAGTACTAAAATGGCCCACAGCTCGGAACCGAAATGCTCCCGCAGAGTGTCTGCTCAACAAGCACATGCACATCCCACATCCACAGCTACAGATGTCGAAAGCTCCCCCAACCAGGGGCAGGGTGCCATGGGGGCTGCTCCTACAGAATCCCCCCTTCAAGTAACAGACAGCCTCGAAGGCATCCCAGTCAGACTCTGCAGACCCAGGGGTTTACTTACCCCCAATATTTGCTATGGACTCTGGCCCAATAAGTTGATTTTCAAATAGCCTTTCCGCCTGTTGTAACTTCGTATTTGGTTGCAGAACACCAAGCAAGAGAGGGGGTTCTTTGAAGCTGTAATATAATACAATTATAGGGATTTGTCTATAGAAAATACATGAAGAAAGTGCTTACTGAGGCCCTACGACATGCATAATTCCATTTGATAAAGACGGTTCATTCCAATAATAAAATATCCTTATTTGCCAGAAATACAAAGGTTAGGAAAAAAACTGTCCTAGGGTATTAGAAAAGGTCATAGTATTAAATCAAAATGAAAATATAAATACAGCTAATGTAAGAACTTTTGCAATCACCTGCCATCTAAGAGCACCCCAGGGCCTCTACTCACCTGAACTTCTCATCACTGATCCAATGCCTCACAGCAGGTTAGACCTTCTCACACCCTCTGATTCACACACCCTGGCATTTATACTCCCAGTGATCGTGCTCCCATTAAAGTCCAATGGAGATGGAGGGCAGCCATGTCACATTTCACAGCTTATGGCCTTGCTTCATGGAGAAGGCAGAAGTGAGAGGAAGCAGTCTGGGAACTGGCACTGCAACCCCGTCGTCCAACATAAGCACCCCCTCTGGACCCACCTGACTTCTCTCGGACAACAGCCTCCGGGCCCCACCTCCCTCCCCCCTTCACTCCAACTGGGCTGCCCTCTTCTTGGGTCCTTCCCATCTGCATGCAAATATGCTCTTTCTCCCAATCCACCAGCAAATCGTGCTGATGCCACCTCCAAAAGACTGACATTGTTGAACACCTTCACCCCATGTCCACTACCACCCTGGTCCAGGCCCCCATCTTCTGTCCCCTGCTTCCTCCCTGCCCCCTAAAGTCTATTCTCAACCTAGCAGCCCATGTGAGCACAATAATCCGAAAACAGCAGTTATCTGCTCAAAACCCTGTAATGGCCCCTTCTCACCCAGAGCCTAAGTCCTAGCTGTGGCTCTTAGCTCTGCACCATCTGGTCTGTGAGCTCTCTCTCCTCCTCTCCCAGTAGTCCACTCTGACCTTCCACACCAGCCACTCCCTGCTGGTTCTTGACTGCACCAGGCATCTTCCATCTTAAGTCCTTCGCACTAGCTGTTCCTTCCACCCCCCACCTTCTCAGTGAGGCCTGCTCTGACCACCCGATTTAATATTCAACACCTCTCCAAAAGTACAGTCCCCCCGCACTCTATTTGGTTCAAGCCTTTTTTGGCTTCTCACTTCTGTTGTTTATTGTCTGCCTGTCCCCACTAGAATACATGAGACCAGAGATTTGTTCTGTGTTTTTCACTGCTGTATCCCAAGCACCCAGCATACAGGACGCTTCCAATGAACACTGTAGGAGTGAGAGGGTGGAAGAGCGGGAAGGGGGCGGTTATCTCCCAATTCCCTCCCCACCCTGCCCTCCAACAAGGCAGCTTCCTAGCCAGCCAAGCAGTGTGGGAGAACCAAGGGGGAGGTGGTAGTTGGGGATGTGGAATGATGGAAAAGCGCTCTACCTTGCTGGCAAAGCACTTCACCTCTGCCACCCCCTCTGAGTGGGCACCTATGCAGGACACAACACAACTTCCCCCAAATTAAAATGGCCCACCCGCTCCCCAATATGACTTTCAACCTGCTTAAAAAACATTCTTGATTCAACTAGGAGTTTCATTTCCAAAGGAAGAGCAGGATTGCAACCTGCTCTTCCTTTGAAAGAGCAAGATTGTTTGGTGAAAAAACCCTGGGCTATGGAATCAGGCACATCTGCTTTCAAGTTCTGACCTTAGAAAGGTCCTATTTCCCAAAGGTATATGGGAAGATTGAACAACATAGATAAACACATAAAGCCCAAGAATAGAAGAGGGTACACCTGACATCAGCCCCTCTCACCCAGTGCTTGGACTTTGCCTAATTCCCTACACACAGGAAGTCCTCAGGAAATATTTGCAGATCAAACTAATCAGTATATTGCACACTGTCCCTGCCCACAATGGGCCTGAGTATTATCTCAATAAGGAGACAAGAAGAAAACTTATCTGAGAAAATGCAAAGGACAGGCAAGAAAGGGACCCCACTCAAAGCACCAAGGAAGGGTGGCCCCAGGGAGCCCAAATCAGCCCTCACAGCCAGCTAGGCACGTGGGCTCTGGTTAAGGCCACTGACCTCCTGTTAATTCATTAACTCCTGTTACCTCATATTAATTCCCGCTGACTCCTGCTAACTCCATGTGTCAAATGTATGCTGAAAGACACTGGTCAACATTTTCCAGAAATCAGGATATCACATGTGTTGTTGACCATAGTCCTCCAATCTTCCAAGAAGGAAAAGAAAGTAGCTTTACAAGGCAGGTGTTTGCCAAAGCTCTGCGGCCTTCCAGGTGGCGACTCCCTAGAACCAAAACCAGCTGCATAATCACCTGCCATTCCTTGTCACTGGTCTGTCTGTTCTCTGATTTCCCAGAGATTTCTACGTATGGTCTAAGCTCACACAGAGGCTATTTAGACCCTGAAAGTCTACCATTATAATTAGCCTAGTTATTAATAACAGGAAAGGAGAAAGGGGGAGGCCAGCCAATACAGGCATGACATTTGGACAGCTTCACCAGGAAGCTGCAGCTTTACACTCCCCAGGGGACTGGACAAAGGGAAGAGAGACGTATGCCCAGTACAGTTGGGTGACATATGGAAGGTGCTTGCTGTCAGTTACACCTGGGGACAGAGACAGTTGGCCAGAATGGGCATTGCCACTGCAAGGGCTCGAAGATTTGGGATATTTAATCCCCTGAACAAAGGAATTCACTCTCTTGTGCTTTCAGGACGCTTGGGACTCTCACTGCATGGGCACTCTCCTGCATTCTCCTGTGTGGCCCATGGCCATGCAGACCCCCACACACAATGGATGATGGACTGAGACTAGCTTGATGCTGTACTGGACCCAGCTCCAACATGAAAAGGATACTCTGGACACTGGCTTTGCTTCTCACTTTACTGAAACCCCAGCTACCCTTCTTCTATGACTGGACGAAGGGAAATGGGACTTTAGAAACCCAGGAATTTAACTCTACGCAAATAAAAATCACTTGTTTTCCCGTGCGAGTCTCAGAACATTCTTTTCTTTTTCTTGAGATATCATAAGGACTCCACCCCCAGTAGAACCCAGTGGGGAAGAGGACCCCCCCCACACACACACTTTGTCCCATAATAAAAGTAGATTCCCAAAGGCACTGCCATTGCTGACCTCCCGCCCTGCCAGTTGGCCTGATCCCAATGACTATGGCGTCCCCCTTGTCTGAGAGATGACTGAGGCAGAGCATAAGCCAGTAGCTCTGCTCTTCTGTCACCTGCTGCAGACAGTGGGTCTCCCCCTTCTTTGCTCTTTTAGTTCTGAAGAGAGCTTTAAAGAAGGTTTTTTTGCTGCTGTCATTAGCATTTTCCCCCAACCTGTTTATTTCTGTTCTTACACTCTCTGCCACTCTCCTTCTTTTGTTCTGCATTTTGGGGCCCATGCTTCCAATTTTTGAGCAAGTCGTTCCCTAAATCTGAGCCTGTGGGAGAGATCCTGTCAGCCACGCTGATCTCACTAGGTTTCTCCTCCCTTGCCCACCAGGCTCATCTACTCCCCAGGCAGAACTCACTTGCACAACTTCAAATCCTTATTGGGCCATGTTTCCTTTCAGTTTCTGGTCATGAACACATACCCACCTCTCCTCTGAATTTAACCACCACCCTTTCCACACATAAATTCCTCTTTATTGAGCTCAAAGGATTTCAGTCACTTAAGCTCCATCCCTCCCACTCCATCAGAAACACCATCTTTACCTGCTCTCTCTGCTTTCCCCCTTTCCCAAGGCTAGCTCCGCAGCCTAGAGTTTGATCCCTAGCTGTGGACACAGTTCATTTTATCACCTTGCCAACTGAATAAAGTCCAGGTCAGTTTCTATTTGGGGTGAGCTGAGCGAAATCCTTCCACATGTTGAGAGGGGATAGCAAGAAAGAGCCCCCCCTCAGAGTGTCCTAGAAGCACCTCAGAGAGAACATAGATGTCCCTGGGAGGAAAGACATGAGCAAGGAACTAGTGGTATACCAGGAATTACAGAGCAAGCATGCTTATGAGTCTACAGTGCCCAGGCCTCCACCCATTCTCAATCTTATGCAAGCTAACTGTGTTTTAACACCGTATAGCTTTACTAATTCTAAATCCAACAACAAAAAGTTGACTCTTCTATATGTATGTCAATCTAACGTCAGAACTGTGTCCTCTTTGTATCTAACTGATACCTGCCTTGAGCATACTAGTGCTGAATACATTTTTAGTGAACTAAATCAAATATAAAACGTTAAGTTTTATTTACAAAACACCAACACATTATACAGTTATATATATTATATTTACTCTATAATAAGACGTGGACCTTTCTCAATTAAAATAAACTTCACACAGCTCAACCCTCTGAGCAGTTGCAAGGGAAAACAGATACCCGTTAAACCAGACCGCACAACCCTCTTTACACCACCTTGATATCAGTGTCATAAATCACATCAATAAGTGCCTGGCTCAGTATTACTAAAATTAAAAATGTGAATACACTTTATGGGACTCCCTAGATGTATACTATTTTTTCAAGTTATAATGGACTGTGTTACTCACAGATCCCCAAAGATGAAAAGTAACTTAGGAAAAAGAGGTGACTAAGTAAAAGGGTTTTTAAAAATCAGTTATTTATAAAATTTAAACAAGGTAACTTAAATTTAACCTTTGTTTGTGTGTGCTTTTGCCCCTGCATATGAATTCAGGTTAACTATGTCTAATACTTAAGCTTCTCTCATTTGGGATTGTTCTGATTTTTGTTTTTGGTTTGCACAGTTTTATTTTTGAAACAATAACATGGGCAATACCATGCATATATTCTGTGGAACATCTAATTCAACAAAACACGGGCCCAAAAAATCACAAATTTCTCTTTCTCATAACTTACCTTTTAGATCAGATTGGTTTAATTACTCTAGAAACCATCCCAGCCTATTATATTTTGCTGAGCCACCCCTCCCAAAAATTGCTGGGGCAGCTCACCTGAGAGGTTGAGGATCGATGGGAGAATCCAGCAGCAGCATGGCTCCAAGCAGGGGAACGGTGAAGGAAACAGCCAGCATCAAAAAGGTCACTCGGAAAACTCTGCCACTAAAGGAGCTGCCGAAATGAAACACATACAAAGGCAATCAGCAGAGGTTCAGACAGGGACAAGCTCAGCTGGTTTTAAAGCCCTTGAGGCAGAAGCAGCCCTCTCACCCAGAGTACCCACCATGAGGACATCGACTTCTGTGGCTCATGATTAAACTTTAGCACTGTTTGCTAGGATTGGCAAACATGCTTTTGTTCTTTCTTTTTTCTTTAATCTTCCACTGTGAGGGGCACTCTTATCAGCTATTTTCCAGATAGTATGATAGGCTATATCTTGAATTCTCTAGCAGTTTTAAAAGAGGGAAAACTCAAAACACTGATAAGCACAAAAAGTAATGGGAATACCAAGTTGCAGTAAGGGAAGAGAGACAGGCTGACCGACAGAGAAGGCAGTTGTTCCCCAAAAGCCACTATTTCCTGGTACATGGATTCAAAGCAGCAGCATTCAGTATGCTGTGTCCCGAAGAGTCGCATGTTCCATGAACAAAAGAGGCAGAAACAAATTTATGAAGCAGAGGAAGAAAAACAGCTTCCTGAGAGTCCGATTCTCCAGCCCTTTGCTGATCACATTTTTAAGAACTGAAAAGGAAACCCCAGCTCTTCCACCTCAAAGAGACTGACAGACACTGATAGTTTTTTACAAAGAATCTATAAAATTACAATTCCAGGTCCTCACTAAAGCCCTGGGAAGACATGAAAGCTGGCTTGGGAATCTTGCGTTAAGTTTTTGAACAAAAGACCAACGGTGCATAAAATTCCCCTCAAACGATCCTCACAACCATCATTACCCATCTGGTAAAGAAGTGAACACATTTAGCCTCTTGCTACTAAATAAACTCTACAAGATCATTATTTGCTTACATTAAGTGCACTCAAATTTACTAAACACTTGATATCAAGATTAACTTAAAGTGAATGAAATCATGAGCTCCTAAGATGGAGAATCTTTTTCTATTTAAAAAAAAAAAAAGTGAGCCCGATTGGTGTGGCTCAGCAGCTGAGCGTTAACCTATGATCTAGGAGACTGTGGTTCGATTCCCAGTCAGGGCACATGCCCGGGCTGCGGGCTTGATCCCTAGCAGGGGGCATGCAGGAGGCAGCCGGTCAATGACTCTCCCATCATCTCTCTTCTTCTCCCTTCCTCTCTCTGAAATCAACAATAATATATATACATATTTTTTAAAAGTGAGTTAAAGAAAAAAAATCAAGACTTACACTTACCTAACAAAACAAATGGTTTAAGGGCTGTGTTTTGCTTGACTGTGATAATCTGATAATAGGATAATCTTCTGCAGCATGAACCTGTTCCACACAGAAACCTGGGTCTGGATGACAGTCCTAAGTTCCCAATAACCAGCCTAGCTGCCACTGTACACTGAGTCTCTTCACCCAGAGCCACAGGCTCCCCGCTGTGTAACAGGGTGTGGGGTGGGGAACCTAACATCTTGTCCAGTTCTGAACAGGCATGGCTTTATTAAATGACAAAGCAGAAAATAAAATAAACCATTCTGTTTCTATAGGGGTAGGTGGAAATAAAAGGCAAAGGTAATAAAAGAAAGGAGTGAGGGAGAGGCTTTCACAGCACGTCTCCCTGCAGACATCTGGGACAGCACAACTGAAAAGTGTGTGAATTCTGCCAACAATCTGAGCAGGCAGAAAACAGGTTCTCCCCTAGGGCCTCAGTGAAGGAACACAGCCCTGCAACACCGTGATTTCAGCAAGGCGACCTGTCTGGGACTTGTGACCTCCAGGACTATGAGATAATCATACAAGTCACTAAGTATGTAATCATTGGTCACCAGAGCCATACAAAACTAATACATTTTTCTCATTAAACTAATTTTATTGCCTGGAAGTGAGATGCTGCTGTAACAAATACCTAAAATGTGCAAGTAGCTTGGAATCGGGCTGTGGGTAGAGGATAGAATTCTGAGGAGCAGGACAGAAAACAGTCTAGATTTTCTCGAACAGACTGTTAGTAGAAACATGGATGTTAAAGACTCAGCTAGCCCAGCCGGGCGTGGCTCAGCGGTTAAGCGTCGACCTGGGATCCAGGCGATCAGGGTTCGATTCCTGGTCAGGGCACATGCCCAGGTTGTGGGCTCGATCAATGACTCTCTCATCATTGATATTTCTGTCTCTCTCTCTCCCTCTCCTTTCCTCTCTCTGAAATCAATAAAAATATATTTAAAAAAAACAAAAAACTTTAAAGACTCAGCTAGCAAGTGCTCAGAAGGAAGGGAGCAAGAAGCATGGTAGAGAAACATACATTGTCTTAGAGAATATCTAAATAGTCCGTAACAGACTGTTAGCAAAAAGGTGGACATTGGAGGTGTTGCTGGTGATGGCTCCAAGAGATGTCAGGAATAAGTTATTGGAAACTAGAGGGAAGCAGATCCTTGTTACACGGCGGTAGAAAGCTTGGTTGAATTGTTTCCTGCAGTGATATGAAAAGCAAAACTTGTACATGATAAAACAGGACAGTTAAGCTGAGAGTGTTTCCAAGCACAGTTGAAGGTGCAGCCTGGTTTCTTCTTGCTACTTTCTCCTCCAGAGCAGGACAGCATAGGGGACAATGCTAACTAGCTCTTCTTATCCTTTGACATTTCCCCTTTGAAAATGAGAATCCTAATGTGTCTCTTTTCCTTCTAATAAAAGGAAAAACAAATGCTGTTCCAAACTTCCTTCTCTTCATATTGTGGGTTCAGAATTCACCCCTGGCCAGGTAAAATGCCAAGTTGTCAGTCTTTACCCTCTTGCTAGCTGGGAAAGGAGGTGGTCCAGTCCTACAGACCCAGTAGGGAAAGGCCAAAAGAGCCCAGGCTCCTGGAAGAGGACAGGTGGGCAGGAAGGGAAAAAAAACAATAGGATAACCCCTCCCTCCCAGCCCTGTGTCCAAACCCCAGGGCCACACAAACTTCGTCTAAAGGCGACTGACTGATGCCTATCAAGATTACAGTTTGTGAAAATGCACAGATCAGCTATGAACCCACACAACAGCAGGCTAATGCAACCTGAGAGGTCCTCAGGAGGAAAGGAGTAAGGACCATGACAAAAACAGTGATAAAAACAGTGACAATAAGAACATGCCATGCAATGTGCTTTACATGGGTAACTGGGTGGAACTGTGTATCTCTACGCTTTCCAAACAGAAGTGGACAGAGAAAGCATGAGTAGCTTTCCCACAGATCACTGCAAAAAGCACGACTGAGCCTGAAGTCTTTCAACACAATGGAAATAACTATTTATAAGTAAAAATGACAGCAAAGACTTTGTGTGGTTCTTTTAAAAGTAGAACCCCAAAGAGAGACAAATGGTGAAAATATACAGCTGTCGGTGGTGAGGACTGACCGCATGGGCATCCTAGTAGGGTCACTGTCCTTAAAGGAGGCTGATGTAATCACCCTCCCCACCCTGGCAGAGGAACAGTCCCTTCGGGGAAGCTGCACTGTGCAATCTGTCACCACAGGGCTGTCATTAACAAACTGGTGACACTGACTACTTTACCTTTTCCTTCCCTAACATGATTCTACATAAAACAGAACCCTCTTATTTGTCTTAGACTTCTATAGTTAACTCTTTTACCATATTGTTGCTTACATCTTTTTAATCTAAATTTTGTAGTAATCTGATTTAGAGCTTGTGACACCCTACTTAGCTATTTGGTTTGCCCCTTCACATAATGATAAAAGGCTCACTTGTCTCAAAAAAAATAAAAATAAAAGTCAAGCTAGGACTAAAAGCAACAGTGCTTACAACCAGAGAGGCAACCAGAGGTAGGGGATGATGACCTGTGTACCACATAGCCCACCCTTGCAGGAGATCTAGCTAATGCCCTCTTACAATCAGATTATAAAAAGCTGAAGAATTTAGAGGCCACCCACTCCAGTGCTCCCAAGACTGGCTGGCCCCTGGATCACCTATACCAGATGACTGGGGCAACTTGAAACAAGGGAAAGATTCTGACTGCGCAGGTCCAGCATGGGCCTGGGAAATCTTTTTTTTAATTTTTATTCTTCCCAGTTATTCCTGGGTACCACCAACCTTATCTAACTCCCTCCCCAGTGAAAGAAGTCTATCAATACCCCACCAGCTGATCATTAGCTACCCTCCATTGAAAAGTTCTGGAAGATGGCTGCAGAGTAGCTGGAAGCTCCATCCATTTGCTCCCAGTCCACCTCCTGCCAACACCAGACCAAACTTGTGACTAAACTGCACAGCACTCGTCTTGAAAAAAACAGATGAAGTGTAGCTGATCTAAAATACTGAGAGTTGGGAACTCGGAGAAAAGATAGAAGGAGATATGGAGAAGGAGAGCCAACTCATGCAGGTACATGGCTGGGAAGCAAAAAGGATACTGTAGCAGCACAGCCCGGGTCCCCTGGGAGTGTGGAGTCTCAGCCCCACACATGAATCCCCAATCCAGAGCAACAGAGAAGGGAGGGGGAGCCCTGTGTAGCATCAGGCAGTGGGAATCAGTGGGAAGTAGGCCCAACTGGGAAACACACACTGCGCCATCCCAGACAAGGAGTGATTTCTTTGTTACACCAGCCTGGGAAGTTTGCTCAATCGAGGACTACTGGAGCAGCCAAGCAACAGAGCTCAGGGACGGCAGAGGGGTCTGCTTGGCACACCCAGCAGTCACTCAGACAGGCTCTCTATTCTCTGGAGGAACTTTGGGCAGAGAGTTGGACGGGGCTGGTCTATGTGCCTTAGGAAAGAGGATTGGTCTTGCCCACCTCAAATGCACAGGCAACACTCCTCCCACCACATGCAGAGCTCCTGAGTCTGCACCCTCCTGTGATCCAAGGCAAAGGGGAGCAGTGCTGGGCTAGAAATCTGAGCAGTACTACTCAGTATGACAGTGCAGAGGTCTTGGATGTTTGGCCCTGTTGGAGCCTGGGCCAAGACCCCGCACAGCCGCTGGCCAGCTGTGTGAAGAGACTGGACTGCCAGTCTCTTTTTTTTTTTTTGATCCCCTACTACTTGGTGTGGCAGCAAGAGGGTGCCAGGGAGCCAGACAGAGCTGAGGTATTAGGATTGTGTCTTTGGGTGAGCATCTATCCGGGAGACAGGCAGGCATGTGTGGGCGCTACAGCTGCATTGTGGGGAAGCAGGTCCATGTGAACTCCCCAGTGAGTTGAGTCAGCTCAGCCCTGGGAAGGAGAGGAAGCACCCGCCACCCCTTCTACAGGTTCAGGGCACTATGCCCAACTTGGGGCTGAGTAAACCACCTCTGCAGAGTGCAGCTCCATGGGGAAAATGAGCAGATCAGAGCTGGGACATTCAAGGGCTATGACCGGAGGCAGACCCAGCCCCTGGGCTCTGGAGGGCCTGCCTGCCAGACTGCTTGGGACTTCGCTTGCCAAGCTTCAAACAGGATGCCAAAGGCCAGGCAGGCACAGCAACTGACAATGGCTTGTACCAGAGAACCTCCCTGGAGGCCTAGGACGGGCCCAAGTGCCAGCTTCAGGAAACACAGAAGCAAAACCCAGCAACTTCCAACAGCAGATCCAAAGGGCAAACGTAGTAGGCATTAAAATCTGCGCGGGGGAATCTCCAGAAAAAGAACTAAATGAAATGGAGGCAGCAATTCATCAGAAACAAAGTATAAAGTAATGGTTTTAAGAATGCTTAACAGCATAAAAAAGGACATAGAGAGAGGAGCGTCATGGCAGCAAAGTGTGTGCCTCAGTCAGAAAACATCTAAATATGGTGCCTTCTGGAAGAAAACATATGGTGGAATCTGGGAAGATATCAATGGAAGATCAGGCTGTAAGAGCCTATAACTTTGAGAAAGAAGATAAAAAAGATCTGAGTGGTTCAGAGGAGGATGCTACTAACACAAAGATTCCACCAATTGATAAGCTTGGGGAGAAGAGGATTTCTGCAGGAGTCACTGAAGATATGGGGGGTGAAATACAAAATATGCTAGAAAAATTTGGAGCTAACATAGACAACTTTCTTCTTGCAAAGAAAAAAAGACTAGCAATGTATATCAAGGCTTCTTTCAAATCTAGTAACCAAAAAATTGATCATATTTGGAAAACCCAACAAGATCAAAGGCAGAAGCTTAATCAGGAATATTCTCAGCAGTTTCTGACTTTGTCTCAGCAGTGGGAGAAAGCTGTGTAGAAAGCTGAGGAGCAAGAAGAAAAACTAGCTAATTTGTTTTGACAGCAACAAAAGATTTTTCAACAATCTAGAGCTGTTCAGAGCCAGAGACTGAAAACCATTAAACAGTTATATGAGCAGTTCATAAAGAGTGTGAAGGACTTGCAGAAGAATAATGATACTCTACTTACTGGTGCACAAAATGAACTTAAAAAAGAAATGGCTATGTTGCAAAAACAAATTATGATAGATACTATAAGTAATGATACTAAAACTAAAAAACAGCAGCAGGAGATGGCAAATGTTCAAAAGTCTCTTCAATCCATGTTATTCTGATGACTCTTTGAAGGAAGAACTTGAACCTAAGTAATATGATACAATTATAACATTAGCTAAGAGGCATGTAAGTAATTAGAGTGGCTTAAAAATTCTAGTTTAAAATATTACATTGTGTTAATTATTATCGTAAGTCCAAGTCTCCTCTTCTTCTTAACCTCCAAATAAAATTTAAACAGTTATGTGAGTAGCAGCAATTCCTAAATTGTATGTACCAAGCTTTCTGTCTTTTAATAGTAATAGTGAATTTTTCTAATACTTGTCAACTAACTTAGCAATAATGATTTAATTTCAAAAACCAAAAAAAGGCACAGAAACCACTAAAACAGTCAGTCGAAAAATGAATGACATATCTGAAATAAATACACTGGAAGGAATAAACAGTTGGTTAGAGCAAAGAGAAGATTGAGTCAGAAAATATGAAAACATGGTAGAAAAATATTACTCAATTAGAGCAACAAAAAAAAGTAATTAAAAAGCACAAGGACAGTTTAAGGGAACTTTGGGACAACATGAAGCATAACAAAATCCACATCACAGGGATTCCAGAGGGAGAAGACAGTGAGCAAGGGATACAGACCAAGTTGGAAGAAATAATGACAGAAAACTTCCCTAACCTGGTAAAGGAAAAAGTCACACAAGCTCAGGAAGCATAGAGTTCCAATTAAGTTGAACCGAAAGAGACCCACACCAAAACAACACATAATTAAAATGGGAAAGACTAAAGACAAAGACAAAGTCTTAAAGGCAGCGAAAGAGAGACAGTCAGTTACCCACAAGGGAGCTCTCATAAAGCTGTCAGCTGATTTCTCAACAGAAACACTACAGGCCACAAGGGAATGGCATGAACTATTCCAAGTAATGAAAAGCAAGTATCTGAAACCAAGACTACTCTATCCAGCAAGGCTATCATTCAAAATTGAAGGTGAAATAAAAAGCTTCCCAGACCAAAATAAAAAAAAGGCTAATGGAGCTTACTACCACAAAACCAGCATTGCAAGAAATGTTAAAGGGATTGCTATAAAAAGAAGAAATACAGAGAGAAAGGAACATAGGCATAAAGAATTAAAATAATAAAAAATAAGCACCTATCAATAATAACCTTAAATGTAAATGGATTAAATGCTCCAATCAAAAGACAAAGAGTGCCTGGATGAATAAGAAAACATGACCCATATATATGCTGTCTACCAGAGACCCACCTCAGAATAGAGGACTCACCCAGGATGGAAATAAAGGGATGGAAAATTGTTTCCATGCACATGGAAACAAAAAAACAAAGCTGGAGTAGCAATACTTATATCTGACAAAATAGACTTCAAAACAAAGGCCATAAGAGAGACAAAAAAAGGTCACTACATAATACTAAAGGGAACGATCCAAAATGATGATATAACCCTGGTAAACATATATGCACCCATACAGGAGCACCTAAATATATAACAAAAACTCACAGAGGACTTTAAGGGAGAGTGAAACAGCAATACAGTCATAGTAGGGGACTTCAACACCACACTGACATCACTGGAGAGACAGTCCAGAGAAAAAACAAGGAATACAGCAACCTTAAATGACACACTCGATCAGATGGATTTCATTGATATTTACAGAACATTTCGTCACAAAGCTGCACAATACACACATGCAGGTATCAGATGATATTTCATTGCAGTTTTAATTTGCATTTCTCTGATGATTAGTGAGGCTGAGCATTTTTTTCAGGTGTCTATTTGCCATCTGTGTGTCCTCTTTGGAGAAGTGTCTATTCAGGTCCTTTGCTGATTTTTTAATGGGACTGCTTGCCTTCCTGGAGTTGAGTTGTATAAGGTCTTTATATATTTTGGAAATTAACCCTTTATCAGATGTATTATTGGTAAAACTATAAAAAAAAAATCCTAGAAGAAAACATAGGCAGTAAAATCTGAGACATCTCACACAGCAGTGTTTTCACTGATACATCTCCTAGGGCAATCATCAAGAAATCAACAAACAACAAAAGTGTTGGTAAAGATGTGGGAAAAAGGGAATCGTAGTGCACTGTTGGTGGGAATGCAGACTACTACAGCCTCTGTGGGAGACAATATGGAATTTCTTACAGAATGTAAAAATAGGACTGACTTCTGACCCTGCAATTCCACTTTTGGGAATATATACTAAGAATCTCGAAACACCAATCAGAAAAAATATATGCACCCCTATGTACATAGCAGCATTGTTTACAATATCCAAGATCTGGAAATAGCCTAAGTGCCTGTCAGTAGATGAGCAGATAAAAAAGCTGTGATACATCTACACAATGGAATACCATGCAGCTATAAAAAAGAAGAATCTCTCTCTTACCCTTTCCAACAGCAAGGATGGACCTGGGGATTATTATGCTAAGCAAAATAAACCAGTCAGAGAAAGACAAATATCACATGATCTCACGTACATGTGTAATCTAATGAACAAAATAAACTTATGAATAAAATAGGACCAGTGCCCTAGCCAGTTTGGTTCAGTGGTTAGAGCAATGGCCCTTGGAATGAAGGGTCCTGGGTTCGATTCCAGCCAAGGGCATGTACCTCAGTAGCAGGCTCAGCCGCGGTTGGGGGTGCATGGGGGAAGCAACCAATCGAGGTATCTCTCTCACATCGATGTTTCTCTCTCTCTCTCTCTCCCTCCCTCTCGCCCTCCCTTCTACTCTCTCTGAAAACAATGGAAAAAATACACTCAGGTAAGGATTTAAAAAAAAAAGGACCAGAAGCATGGATGCTTGGAACTGACAGATCTCCGAGGGGAGGAGGGTGGAGGAGACTGGAAGAGATTAACCAGAGAACTTATATACAGATGTGCATAGCCCATGGACACAGACAATTATGTGGTGAAGGCCTGAGGTGGGGCAGGGCCTGGGTAGAGAGTAGCATAGAGGTAGAAAATGAGGAACATCTGAAATACTGTCAACAATTAAAAAAGAAAGAAAAGTTCTGTGGTCACATTTTAGAAATAGCACCTTAAACTTAAACACCTTGAGCAGTGCTGTCCAATATAACTTTCTGCAATGATAGAAATACAGCAACCACTAGCCATGTGTGGCTACTGAGCACCTGAAACGGGGCTAGAGCGTTTTATAAATGATCCAGACCATCTCTGTGCATCAGCCCCTGGGTTGTTTATTTCTTCACTGCAGGCTATGAGACCCATTAGCTCAAAAGGCCCTCCAGTGCCAAACTCCAATTTTTACATATCCAATCATTTTTAAATAAAGCCCCAAAAAGCAAATTTTCAGCCATGTAGAGCCTGCCTGCTTTGCATAGTCTATGAAACCTCACCCGAAAACTGTTGCCCCAGACCTTCCAGAAGGAATTAAGTTTGAAGACTGAGTTTCCACTGTATCTGGGACAAAGCATTGCAAGCAGAGGAAACGCAGGAGGACTCAACAAACACTTGGCATATGAGTGAAGCATGCATGCCTTAAGGCGTTAACTTAAAGACTCCATTCCCAAGCCTTGACCACAGAGGCATAATAACCAAAACGGGGAAATTGAGGTACAGTGAGTGAGGGGAAACTGCTAGAACAGGTCAGGCCCACTGCCAGGGGCAGATCCCACAGAGCCCTGAAGGTCAGGGAAGTGCCTGTCAGCATGCATGGTTGAGATCCAAGAAGGCCAGAACAAAAAGCATTCCCTAAGTCTTTGGCACAGGGACCTTAGCTGTTCAGGTCATCGCATGCAACATGTTCTGAGAAACACACCTACCCGTTGCTCACACTAACTGGTTGCAGTTCTGCCCTCGGGAGCAACAAGCCCTTGACCTCCAAGACAGCCCTCCCTAGAACTCATGTTTGAAGTCACACCGCCCTCGGTTCTCTCTTCTCCAAGCAAAGCATCCCCAGTCCTACTGGAGCTCCTCACATGGTGGGGCTTGCAGAACAGTCTCTTTTTCTGGTTGTTTTCGAGTTTGTCAAAGTCTCCCATAAAATGTGGTGCCCACAACTCAAGGCAAAGCTCTAATCTAAACCATAAACTGTCACTTCACAAAATGCCTTTAACTGCCAAAACTGAAAAGCAAAGGATTTCACAGAAAAAAATCTGGTTTCCAGCTTCTCTTGGAAAAGCACATCTGGCCCTATGAAATCCAAAGTTGCAGGGTGGCCGCACAAGGGTTTCCAATCTTCAGACATGCACACACTCTGCTCTGCCCAGCCTCACGGTTGCTGCAGACAGGACCACATCAGGCTGGTACAAGAACCAATGTGACTGATGCTAAGACCAGGGCCTGGAACACAAAAAGCTTTCAGTAAATACCAGGACCGCAGCTCCCTGCAGGCATCGGAGTCCCTGACTCTGGTGCAGAGTTCCTTGCAGCGGTTTCTGTACCCATGGTCTAGGCACACTTATTTTATCCCCAGGTTCATTAGCTTTTTGGCAGGCTCATCTCCACTGCTGGTTCCTGCAAACTCAGAGTCAACTACAATTCCGCCTTTCCTCCACGTGTGCCCCTTGCCTATGCACACCTGCATGACGGGGACTTAAATAAAGGACACTCCATTTACCCCTATCCACTTCAACGACAAAACCTGTCATATCCCCTTCCCAGTCTGTGCTCACACGTTCAGGAAAGCTGACAACTTCCTTCCCAGGTACAGTCTGGGAAACCAACTTGTTTGTCCCAATCTCTTGACCCTGAAATTTCCTACAGTCTCTAAGGGCAAGAGAATAATTCCGGTAATGCAATAACTGTTGGCTTGACCACAATTTACAAAATCCTGTACTTCCGCCAGCCAAATATGAAAGGCGCTCTCTAACCCCTTCTGTATACGGGACATCAGAGCTTCAAATCGTGGACTGAAGTCCTGACACACTGAGATTAAAACGACCTGTGACTTTTGTGGGAAACCTGTGAACCCCAAATCCACAGGGGACCAGAACCCCAGGTGTCAAAGTGATCTCTGGAAACTGAGAAAGTCAAACAGCAACAAAGTCTGTCTTTTTAAGTGACTGCACCTTAAATCTGTTCGTTTTTCACATTCCTTGATACTGGGGCTGCTAGACTGTAGATGTCTTCATTTTAGCACTGAAAACAACTAAGAAGTTAAAAGAGCCACTTGAAACCATAAAAATCCTGGAAGAAAACATAGGCAGTAAAGTCACAGACATCCCACTTAGTGGAATTTTCACTGGTACATCTCCTAGGGCAAGGGAAACAAAAGAAAAAATAAACATATGGGACTACATCAAACTAAAAAGCTTCTGCACAGCAAACGAAAACAGCCTCAAAATACAAAGGAACCCCACAGTCTGGAAAAACATATTTCCCAAGGATGTATCTGATAAGAGGCTAATTTCCAAAGTGTACAAAGAACTCATACTACTCAGCAAGAGGAAGACAAACAACCCAATTAAGAAATAGGCAAAGGACCTGAATAGACACTTCTCCAAAGAGGACACACAGATGGTCAAGAGACACAGGAGAAAATGCTCAGCGTTGCTAATCATCAGAGATGCAAATTAAAACCACAATGAGGTATCACTTCACACCTGTCAGAATGGCTCCATCAACAAATCAACAAATGACTCCTGCTGGGATGATGTTGAGACAGGGGTGCCCTAGTACACTGCTGGTGGGAATGCAGACTGGGGCAGCCACTATGGAACACAGTATGCAGGTTCCTCAAAAAATTAAAAATGGAGCTGCCTTTTGACCCAGTGATTCCACTTCTAGGAATATATCCGAAGAATCCTGAAACACTAATCAGAAAGAATATATGCACCCTATGATCACAGCAGCATAGTTGACAATAGCTAAGATCTGGAAACAGCCCAAGTGCCCAGCAGTAGGTGTGGATAAAAAAGCTGTGGGACATTCGCACCATGGATCACTATGCGGCTATAAAGAAGGGGGATCTCGTACCCTTTGGGACAGTATGGATGGACCTGGAGAAAATTATGCTAAGTGAAATAAGCCAGGCAGAGAAACACAAACATCACATGATCTCGCTTATACATGGAATCTAAAGAACTTAATAAACTGATGAAAAGAATAGATTCAATGACATGGAAGCATAGATCAGACTGAGGAATGTCAGAGGGTTGGAGGAGGGCGGGTGGGTGGAGGGGGAGAGAGTAACCAAAGAATTTATATGCATATATGCACAACCCAAGGACACGGACAATGGTGGGGAGAGGGACTTGAAAGGGGGGTGTGACGGGGTGGAGTGGGTCATTGGGGAGAAAAAGGGACATTTGTAATATTTTAAATAAAAATAAATTTTTTTTAAATTTAAAAATAAATTAAAAACAAAACAAAAACATAAACACAACACCCGCTGGTGGCTGATGAATGTAGGGCTTTATGTTAGCATCATGTCTTCTGTGTGTAATAAATATGAAAAACAAAAAATAAAAAATAAAAGAGCGACTTGAAAACACGCACTGGGGAAGGGAAAGGGGCTGAGAAGAAAACTCCAGATTCCTAAATCCTCATGACTTCATGAATTTATGACAGCCCCGTCTGTTCCTCCACACTGCCTCCCCCTTACTCTTCAGTCTTAAAAAGGAAAACTGACCAAGTAGAGATGTTTAATTAGCCTAAAATCCTTTAGAAAAAGCTACTGAGAAAGTAGCTCTTAAATTTTCAGTGTGGTCACTCTTCAGTCCTGAACAGTTATTCGTGGACATTAAATAGATATTCTCTCTTCCCAGACAGAGCTATGTTTCAAAAGAGAAGGAATATTTTCAGTGTTACAATCATTCTAACAATAGTTTCTAAAACACCTGGGGAAACTGATGCTGAATAATACTAATTATTAGCTTGCAACAGTACGTTAAAGTGCTTAGTTCATCTGGGCTCCCCACTGAGTAAAAGGACTCAATGCCTGCCTTCCTCATTGTAGTTCAAGAACAGAATATGCTCCCAGTCACTGCCCAGTTGCCAATTCTACCCTTCTTCATTCATTTTCATTTCTCTTTTGACTCCAGTATCTGTACCTTTACATAAAGCACTTTGCTCACACGGACTTCAATGACCTCCTCAGTGAAAGAGAGCTAACGTCACCTTTCATGCCAAGAGTCAGGAGTTAGCCACGGTATTGTCAGGTGCCCTTCCACATACTCTACTGTCCTCCTCCTGTTAATTGAATAATGTATCTTCCAAGGCTTTCTCTATTCTGTTTAGCACATAAGAGGCTAATTCTACAGTTGTCACATTTCTACTTCCTTCAGATTCCTTTACTCTCCCCACTATACACAATGCTTTTCTGTCTTGTGATGAGTGCTCAGCTTTTAAGGTAACCAAGAAGACAATTAGATGAACTATTAAACATGACCACAAAAAAATGAAAAATAGAGGAGAATCACATAAGAAAAATAACTTTTAAAAAACTATAGTATTATGATAATAAATGTAGAAAGGAAGATGGCTGACAAAAACTCACTATTAAGAGACCATCACAGATAGATATATACGTTTCTATGGTAAAGTACTGCCAGTCCTTACAGGACCATTCTCAAAGGCTCCTAGATCAGCAGCAGAGGATGGCTTCAGGCTGTCCACAGTCAATAGCGTGACCCACTTGCCCTGGTCTGCCAAGATTAGCACTGAAAGTCCTGCATCCTTCCAAGTCTGAGTCCAGGGAAACCAGGATGGTTGGTCACCCTACAGTCAAGACTCTTCCTATTCCCCCTTTCCACTGAGCCCAGAAGTCAGATATTACCAGAAAGTCTCACTGAATCGCCTTTCTAGAGCCAAAACACTCCTCTCTGCTACAGCTCTCATTCAGAGGTGTTCATCTTATTATTATCAATGAATAAATTCAGTTTGTCCTGGCAAAAACTGTCCCTCATTCAGTATGTACCACACCAGTTGGCACACCAATAAATATTTCCATTATTACTATCAACTTATAAATCAATCAGTTCCACAACTTCAAACTTCATCTATACAGGGCCTACATGATGTATATTTGGTATTTTTAATACCAAAATACTCCAAGTTATCAGACTCAGGACACAAAATTTAAAAGAGAAGTTTATTTTATATTAAAATAAATGTTTAAGGATCACGCTTCAGTTTTCAGCTAAAACCCAGCATACTTAAATTCTGGAAGGTTGGGAGAAGAAGCAAAGGCGAAAAATCGGAGATTTCTTTCATCAGGCATCAACAACTACAGTTTCCTAGGCTTCTCTGTCCCTATCAGAGCTGCAAAGCTGAATTCTCGCAAACACGACTGCTGTTCCCTGCTCTTTCCCGAGGTGAGGGCTGGTCCCGCGCAGCGAGAGAAGGGGCCAAGGGCAGAGGCCGGCGCTTCCAGAGCGGGCTCTGCAGGCGCCACCTGAGCTCCTCTCCGAATCCCTGCGGGACGGCGCGAGCGCGGCACCGGGAGGGCGCAGGGCGGCGGCTGGTGGCTCTCCCGGGGCAGGGGAGCAGCGGGGGGCGGCGCGCAGAGGACCGGGGAGGAAGGACAGGCAAAGAAACCGCCGCTCTGGAAGCTGGGCAGGAGCGGCAGGTGCGGTGCGAGGGGCCTCGGGCCCGGACCCGGGATAACGCCGCCACGGGGCGGGGACGGGCCCCACGCCTCCAGGCCCGGCAGGGGCATCCTCTTGGTCCGAGCCCCCCACCCCCGGTACAAAGAGTTTTGCGGGGGACCCAATGACAAAGGCTCAGGCCGCGCGTTGGCACCGCATGTACCCTGCTGCTGCTGCTGCTGCTGTTGCCCTCGTGGTGCGTGGGGGGCGAGCGCCCCGCTCCAGGACCCAGTCTGGGGGCCGGGCCTACCTGCCGTCCTTGGCCTCCGGGGTCTGCCTGTCTTCGGCGACGACCTGCGGCCGCAGGGGCCGGCGCTGCCGGATTCCGGCCGCCTCGCTCATGTTGCAGGTGTCACCGCCGCCCGCCCGCTGGCCCCGGCCCCAAAAGGGAGAAGCGCCTGACAGAGGGCTGCGGGGCACAGAGGACAGGGCGCGGCGCCCCTCCTCGCCTGGGCGCGAGCCGGACCGTTCTGACCCCGCCTCTTCCAGCCGCGGAGAGGGGGCGGCTTCCGGAGTGTCACTCGCGGGCCTTCCGGGCGGTTTCCTGCAGGTGGCGTCTCGGGTTCCCCCCCCCCCCCCGTGAGCTCTGTGGCCGCCTAGGGCTTCTGGAGGCAAATGCGCGCTGCCCAGCACAGCCCCGGGCTGCCTGCTTTCATTATTTCATTTCATTTCATTTCAATTTCATCATTTCATTTCATTTTATTTCATTTCAATTTCTGGTGCTCAATGACGACTGTGCACATCGCCAGCGCTGACCTGTGGTGGTTTGTGTTGGTAAAGAGGATGGTGCAGCCCATTTGATGTCAAAGACCTGTGTTCCCACAGGCAGTGTGAAAAGTAAGTTCGCATTCTCAGAGGTGTCAGAGGCGCCTCTCCCAGACACCAGAGAAGTGCTATGGACAGCCCCCTGAGTCAGAGGGGGACGGCTGTCCCCAACCTCAATTCCTGTCTTCTCATACAAGTGATTTAAATGAGAAAATTCCAGATGAGTGCATTGTGATAAAGCCAATTTTATTACAGCAATTAAAGCAAGCAAATCTAGACACCTGGTTTATGAAATGCAGATGGGCTCTAAGCTAATCTGAAGAGCAGGTTGGGTGGCGGTTTGAGGCATTATATACCCTCCTGTCTATAAGTTTCAAAATCAGTCTGCTGAATACCTTGGCACTGGTTAATTCTTGAGGTCTGTTTTTACTTGGTTGTGGCCTTCCCAGAATTCATGAGAAGCACGTGGTAATTTTATCTTGCCAAGCCTTGAGCCTGCTGGCTTTTCCACTTTGGGAGTAAAACTGCCGTTTTTCCATTCCCCTTTCCCCCTTCTTTTCTGCAGTCCCTGGTTAGGGATGCTTGTAACCATTTGCTCTTAAGTGTCCTTGGTTTGGGGAAGATAATGGCTTGTTATTTACAAGACAGCTGCACATTGCCCACACTGTTTGGCCTTGTTTTCACTTTCCTGTCTCAGTTTCCCTAGTCCTCCTGCCCTGGGGTTTTCCTAGCTTTTCACTGCCCTGCAACAGAGGTACAGCGGGGCAACAACCCACACCTAAAATTTGTACTTTTGAAACTGGACACAGTGGGTCCCTGCTGCCTGTCATGACTTGAGCCAATTGAGCAGAAACAAGGCTGAATCATATATGAGCATTTATTCTAAAACTGCCGGCAGTATGGGAGAGCAGGAGGCCATCCACAAAAATCTGCTCTAACCCCGCTCCCCCCATAAGCTAGCTGCTTATATTGGGTATAAGGACCAAGATTACATGGGAAAGTGAGCAGAAGGACTAAGCATGGGTGTACAGGTTAGAGGAAATGTGGGTTCAGGTGGCAAAACTGTGGGGCGCCTCTACCTCTGGGTGGAGGGGATGCAGGCTGGGGTTTTACAAAAGGGTAGGGCTTCTTGGGGACCGATTTGTTTCACCAACAAGGTGGTTAATCTTTCCATGACCATAGGCAGTCAAGGAGAATGGACCGAATTCCAGATGTCCTGGGGTGTACAACTCTCAGCCAGGTTAGAATGTGCTTTCTCTACTCAGAACAGAACAATCATGGTTAATGGAGCATGATTAATATTTCTTATAACAATAGCTAAAAGTCATGGTTAACAGAGCACGATTAATATTTCCGCCCCTAGCACTTTGTCTGAACAGATCCGGCCAAGGAGAAAACAGGCTAGAAAATGTCCCTATGGTTAAGGCCAGCTGTTGAGTGTCAAAATTGTTTTGTGATGATTGCAACAGACATTTGATAAAGTTTATAAAAGTGAAAAGAAAAAAATTCTAAATTAAATTACAGCAGGAGAGTGAAAGAGGCAGAACTGCTAGTCTGTTAATGAATGCTGACCAGTTAACAAAACACTCCTTACATTCCTTTTTGACCTGTTGGAATTTCAGATTAATTTCCAGGTGGCTAGTTACACAGGTTATTTTAGCCAGGCACCAGTGTTAACATAACAAATGTTCACAGCTGTAGACAATTTTTATGAGTTTATTTGAGCCAAACTGACGACAGTTGCTGGGAAGCAAAACCTCAACAGATTGGGAAAGTGCTCTAGAAAAAATGACAATTTTGCACCTTATTTTATACATTACAATCAAAAGAGAAAATGTAAGTGGATTATATGATCCACCACACTATCCCTCCAGGCCACCTGCAACCCCTGGTGCTGGTGAGTCCCCTCCTCCTGAGCTGTATTAACACTTAATGTGTGTCTGCTTCTCCTGGGGTGGAGGGGGGACAACATCTGGAACACATGGCCCTGCTCAGTGAGAGGGCATATTATCTGCACAAGCGGAGTTCAGTCTCTACATACAGGCCTCTGGGCCTGTCCCCAAGTTAGTGCTGCGGAGCAGGAGCCCCATTCGTACCTTCACCTCCTCCTTCAGACGGGGATGGAAGACCCGGGTCCTCGGCACAGCCAAAGAGCCAGGCAAAGCTGCGTTTAAACCCGATTTCGGACCTTCCCAGCTGCGTGAGCTTGAGAGTCCTGCAGCTCGTTGGGTGTCAGGTCCCGGGCTTTACAGCCAAGGGCCACCATGAATGTGAACGAAGATCATGAGTGTGAACTCCTGCCCAGTCGGCCAGGGGCTGCCCCCAGCCAAAGGGGGGGGGGGAAGGAGGAAAAGGGCTGGGATGCCCTTTTCCCAGCCCAGCTGCGAGGCTTTTCTGCAACCTTCCCCAGATTCATTCCAGTGGCCCTTGACCTGGGCAGGTCCTGATGGGGACCAGGCACCAGGCAGGGTAGTGTGACCCCACAGTGAGGCCCACAGCAATCACCCCACTGTCTTGAGCCTCCAGAAGGAGAAGGGGAAACAAACAGGAACAACGAAACACTGTCCTAGAAGCCCTAGCTCCAAGTGCCAGCTGCAGCTGAGCCAGTGCCCTTCCCCCACTCCCACCCCAAAAGCTGGCACAGCCCCAACCAGCACCCCCAGAGCTTGCATTCTACCCTCACCAGACTGTGCACCTTCACCTCCCACAACCCAAACAACCCCCAACGCCTCCTGATGGAAGGGGGTTCACAAAGGCAAGGATCCGGTTCCAAGGGAGGTGTGCTTGCCTAGGTGTGCTCCCCCCAAGTAAGCCTCTACCACTGTGCTCAGAAAGCCCCCATCACAGAGGTTTCCCTGGACATACAGATAGACTCTCTCGGTGTGGGTCATTCTTGCTGCAGTCCCAAGTTGTGGCCACTCTAAAAGATGGAATTCCAGGAGCCTTAGCTCGCCCAAAACAGAGACAAAGAAAAATAAGTGGTCATGTTTAGAAAGGTTCAAAACACTTCCAACTTCAACATCAGGAGCCAAAGTCTTGAGGAAAGTCTTTAAAACCAGCAGATCCAAGTAACACAGGGTTTCTTCAGGATTCTGGGAGTCAGCGCGCAGACCCTTCTTAGGCTAGAAGCTAGGACACCACACAGAAGCCCAGGAGCCACCGGCCTCTCTGTCCTACACAGGGGACCCCAGTGAGCAAACCAACTTTGACCTGCGTGACAGTGGCCACCCACCACATCCATCAACCTCATTATGCCCGTTTATGATCCTCCCTCAACTGCCCAGGGTTTTAACAAAGGATCTGCTCACTAAAGTAATTACTTTGGGGTGAGAAGAGAGGCGCAAGGGTCAGGCACACGACAGGGGGGAAGCCTGCTTGCTGTCGAGACTGTTCTCCGGAATGAAGGCCTCACCCTGAAAGTGCAGCCCTACCCGCCCAGCGCCAGCAGCCACGGGCCACCCTGTTCCCTTCCCACTGTCAAATCTGAAATCCTCTGCTGACCTCCTTCAACTGCTCCCAACCTACAGCTGAAATGGAGCCTCATCCTCCAGATACTGTTCTGGGCTTTGATCCCCCACGTCCTGCTAACACTCAGCCACCTAGTGGAGGAGAAGTGTGTTTCCATTTTGCAGATGTGAAAACTGAGGGTCAGAAAGCTGGAGCGATCTGCTTAAGGTCACACACACACAGCCAGGGGACAGAGCGGGTGGAGCACAGGCCTCCCACCTCCACCCTTGCTGGCTGTGGCACCCTACAGCGTGCTCACCTGCCACTCCCACTCCGCCTCCGTCATGACGCCTCCCCCTCCTCCGCCTCCCCAAACCCAACCCTCCACAGGACTTCCCCAGAGCCCTCTCAACCAGGTGTCCCTGGTGACACTTCCTGCCTCCTACTAATGATGCCCACACGCACCTGCCACTTCTGTGACCTGAACAAGTGACCAAGTTTGAAGACACCCAGGGCCAAGGACTCAAACAGGCCTCTGGGTGTGTGCACAGGCGATGCCCAGCCGAAGAGCTGCCCCGCACTGCCCACCGCACCTGAGGCCGTGATGCCAGGAATTCAGGCTGTGCCTGGACCCACTTTATCTCCAGCATCCAGGTGGTTCGCTCCTCCACCCCCACCACAGAGTCTTACTCTTTCGGCTAAAGAATCACACATAAATCAGGTTGGGCCAGTAATAGGAAAGAACAGTGGAGCCGGTTTGTCTGTTAGAGCCGCGCTCCCTAATCTCTAGCACGCACAGGGGTCCCGGGGATCTGCCCCAGTTGTCTCAGTGGGGCCCGGGCTTTATCTGTATCGGCTCTCAGCTTGGCCAGTGAGAGAGAGGCCGATGCAGAGGCTGGAAAGGCCCTGATGGACTGTGACTGCGGAGGGTGTTGGCAAAAGCAGGAGAGGACCAGCAGGGCAGTGCCCACTAGAAGCTGCAGCACATTAACAAACATCAAGTTCCTGTATCCAAAGTTCAACCCCGGTAGTTTTATCTTGTTTGCTGACTTTTACCATCTTTAGTGAGAATCCCAAGTTCAAGAAACAAACAGGAAACTAGGGGTGCACAGTGGCCCCCGTTCACCTGAGTGGCAGGGAGGAACTGCTGTTCTCCGGCCCCTGGGTCTGGAGCTGCTTCTCTGAACATTTCCCCTCCTACATTCCCTCACTCCCATGGCCCAGCCACAAGCCCCTTCTCTCTGTTCCCAGGGAGCCTGCGCTCAATAGGGCCCCTCAGGGTTCAGAACTGGCCTGGGAAGTTCTCTCCCTTTCCTCTAATGGCTACTGCTTCCTATCAACAGGACCTCGGCTCAAATGTCACCTCCTCGCACACACCTAGCCACATGGCTATGTGTCTGGGGATTGTTTGATACAAGGGCACGCAATGAAACTTGTTAAACGATTGCACAAGAAAAGCTGTAAGGCACCCACCAGGGGCACAATCTTGCTCATGACTCCCTGATGGGGAGTGCGGATGGTGACCAAGGACCCACAACTTAGGCTCACAGTGGGTATGAGGTTGTACTGCAAAGGGAACTGGGCTGTAGCAAAGGGAGGTTTACCCCTGGGAGAGGAGACCCAGTGCCCAGCAGGGACGGGCCAAAGGCACCCCAAGCAAGGCCATCCCCACACGAGGAAAGAAGGAGAGAAGCCCGGGCAGTCTCCAGCCTCCAGACAGCCCCTGGCCTCTGTGTGCCCCTGTGTGGGGACAGCACTGTGGGGACACATTCCAGCCTGGACCAGGGGGACAGCTCCCTAAAGCTCCCAGGGCCCAGCTGCGCTGCTCTTGGCGTCACCTTCCTCTTTGGCCCCTTCTTCCTTCTTGTCCTTCCCTTTAGCCCCCCCCTCAAAGGTGGGCTCCCCTTGCTGAGCGGGGGCCCTGTGAGGGCACATCCCTGAGTTTCCAGGGCCTTGGCAGGCCAGGCGTTAAACGCAGCCGCCGTCAACAGTGAACTGTGCAGCCCCGCGATCACATAATTGACAGCAAACACCTGCCGCCTGGAATTATTCTCCTTACCTATGCTCTTGGGGCTGTTTCTACCCATTGCACCTGTAGGGAGGCGATATTATAGAGCAGGTGACACCACACAGCCCTTCCCATCCCTGTGGGGAGTGACACCATGTTGGCAGCTTGAAATGGGCTGTGGTGAGAATATTGACAGCACAGGAACTGGCAAATGTACCAAATCAGGGCTTGATTTGTTTTCCGCAGCGCCTGCTGTCTCCAGACTTAAGACAGTGATGGGGAAGATGTTAATAGCAGAGGTTAAACTTAAGAGTGTGTCTTGGGTGAATATTATGGTATGTAAATTGTGTCTGTTTTTAAAAAACTGCCTGCAGCCATTACAATGTGAACACATTACAGGAAACTGAGGAATGCCATCTGGCATTCAGAAAACGACCACCTGATAAGGAGCCACTCACATCGTTAACGAGGGAGTGACGTTCTCACAAACATCTTCAGCTTGTTTTCCTTGATAACACAGGAGAACATCACCCGACATTCCCGTTGGAGCTACACTCATCCGTCAGCTGAGGGCAAGCACAGGCGGCTATAAATACACCAGTTTGGCCAAATGCAAGGAGCGCTTCCTAAGGATCCATTGCTGTGCATAGACATGTGTATGTGCATGTGTAGGTGCATGTGAATATGTATGCATGTGTACCTGTGTACGTACGTATGCATACATGTAAATAGATTCCCTCCTGTGCCCCTGGCTGGTTGAGAAACATTTGAGGGGGTGCTTCCCAGGGTCCGTCCGACCTTTTCTAATATTCTCACGTGACTGTTCTGCCCAGGGTGAGCCCCTCCTATCCCACAGCTGACCCCAAATCTCCCTCCAGACAAACCTCAGCCCTGAGCTGTGGGCATGAATACCCAGCTGTCGCTTGGATATTTCCCACCCAGCAGGTCCCACACCTCCCAGGCCAGTGCAGAGTGGGGGGGCCCTGGAGCTCAGCAGAGTCATGATTTGGGGGCCCCCTCAGCAACAGGACCCGTGATACTGCTCAGGGGACCATCACCTGGGCTTGGCTGGGTGTGTGAGCAAGATGTCAGGGTTGGAACCAGCTGATGCAGTAATGGATAGGACACAGTGGGAGAGAGCGATGCCAAACATGGTCTGAATGGAAGGGGACAGATGTGATGAGATGAGGGACACAGCGGCTTGGGTGGAGGGAGGATGGTGAACCTCGATTCTGAGTTGGAGGTGTCTTTGGGGCATCCAAGCTGGAAACAGATCTGGAGATTCCCGAGGAGAGGCTGGGGCTAGCTAGAGGTATTGGAATCTTCTGGGAAGACTGCAATTAAAGCTCTGGGTGTGAGCCCGGCTGGCACGGTCAGTGCCTGGGCTTTGACCTATGAACCAGGTGTTCAGGGTTCAATTCCCATCAGGGCACACGCCCCGGTTGTGGGCTCAATCCCAGAAGGGGGCGTGCAGCAGGCAGCCGATCAATGACTCTCTCGTCAGTGATGGATCTATGTCTCTCCCTCGCTCTTCCTCTCTCTGAAATCAATAAAAAACATCGATTGTTTAAAAGCGGTGGGCTTATTTGAGCTTGTCTGGGGTTGGAGGGGGGTGAGAGAGTGCAGGGTGCACCCCGAAGTGAGCCATGTAGGGACCCTAGACCACAAAGGGATGGGTGTAGCTCGTGTGGAGGCTGAGGGAGGGGAATGTTCAGAAAGGAAGGTCACCCGGGGTGAACGCCTGACAGGCGTCATGGGGCTGAGAGGTTGTGTGAGGCACGCAGAGCAGTTGACAAGCCCCTGCCAAGACGCGAGTCAGGCGAGGGGGGATGTCACCTAGGACAAGAACAGTTAGTTAAGATGACGTGGCAGGTTCCAGCCCATTCTCAGGATCAGGTGACATATAAAACTTGGGAAGTGGGGACAGGAGGGGTCAAGCCTCTACCACAGGCTCCTGTGCTTGACAGCTGCTGTCCTTGGATTAAGGAGGGAGCCCTGAGGAGCTGGGGGCGGGGAGGAAGCCTGCAGTCCAGACAGGGGGCGTAACAGGCAGCCCACTTCAGGCCTGCAGCTCAGGAGAGGTCAGTGCTGGGGAGGAGGGTGGGGTCAGCCCTGAGGGGGGCATGGAGGGAGATGCCTCAAAGGGGAACTCAGGAGTGAGCACACGAGCTTCCATGAAGGTTTCTGGGAGGAATGACTGACTGAGGGACTGGCAAGTGTGAGCACTGGAGAGCTGTCCCACAGGGGAGAGAACCACGAGCCAGAGGCTGAGAGCTCCAAGGAGTGACTGGCCAGGGTCAGATCCTGCAAAAGCCAAGGGCCCAGGACACACAGCCTGCAGGTGCCGCTGCTCAGTTTGGCTCTAAGCATTGCGGGTGGCAGCTCCCACTGAGTGGTCGGCTAGGACAGGCTGTAGACCCTGGGGAACAGGGGACAGGAGGCTCGAGGACACACTTGTACAGAAGAGGTTTGGTGGGAAGGCAGGGCCATGGAGGCAGCAGCTGCACAGAAAACCATTAGAGGACTGGGTCAGGTGGGGACACTTCCATGCCTCCTTCCTGCCTCCCTCTCTCACCTTCCAGCCTCTAGTCTGAGGCCTCCAAGATCTAAACTCCAGATCGGGCTCTTCCTAGTGCAGTAGCCTTGGAAAAATCCAAAGGATCGCTGTAGGCTGAGCTCCTTTGTGATCTAAAGCCCACATCAAAACGGGATTCAACTTATACAAACTTAACATAAATACAGGTCTGGAAAAAGCTGCTGCATGATGAAGAGGAACCAGGCTTTCCCAGTCTCTGACCTCATGGCAAAGGGAGCTATGGATTCCAGGGGGCGGGAGACTGGGGGGCTGATGCAGGGAACCCCGAGAGCCCGGCACTCTTCAAGGCTGCCAGGGAGGAGCGGTGAAGAAAACTAGGACTCAATTCTACTCCAGCTCATTTTATTGCAACCCCATCCCCGTGTCCAGAATCAATGGCTATTGAATACACATGCAAAGCACTCCTAAAATCGACCACGTGAACATGCCCATTTCTTTACCAGTATATGAACTCAAAAGGGAAAAATCTTTATAAGACCAAAATCAACAGGTTTAGTACATCCAGGAAGAGCATCTTTAGTAAACAACAGGAAAGAAAATGTGTCAGGAACCAGGCCAAATACACAGAACAGGACGTGAGACTCCCATTGGCCACGATGACTCCCAAGGGAACATCAATATAGGGTGACCCCAAAAAGGTAGACAGACGTGAGACTCCTGATGGAACATAAATATAGGGTATTTCCAAAATGGTATACCCATGGCAGATTATTGATAGAACACAAGTATAGGTGTCCCCCAAATTGTACACACACGGGAGATTCATGATAGAACTTAAATATAGGTGTTCCCAAAACCGTACACACAGGGGAGATTCACGGTGGAACATATGTACTGGGTGTCACCACAAACGTACACACAGGCTAGACTTCCAATGGAACATAAATTTAGGTGTCCCCAAAAAGGTACCAATAGCGGAGATACCCGATAGGAAATAAATATAAGAAGGTGTCAACCAAACGGTACACAAGGGAAGACTCCTGATGGAACATCAATACAGGGGTCCCCAAAGAGGTACACACAGGTGAGGCTTTTGGTGGTACATATATATTGGGTGGCCCCAAAAAGGGACACAAGGGGAGATTCCTGATGGAACACAAATACAGAGGGTCCCCAAAAAGGTACACAGAGGTGAGATTCTTGTTGTAACAAATACTGGGCTTCCCCAAAAAGCTACACAGAGGGGAGACTCCTCATGGAACATAAATATAGGGTTTTTCCAAAAAGGTACACACATGGGAGATTCGTGATAGAACATAAATATAGGTGTCCCCAAAAACGTACACACAGGGGAGATTATCGATGGAACGTATGTTTTGGGTGTCACCACACAGGTACACACAGGGTAGACTTCCAATGGAACATAAATTTAGGTGTCCCCAAACAGGTACCAATAGGGGAGATACCCAACAGAACATAAATATAAGAAGGTGTCAACTGAAAGGTACACAAGGGAAGACTCCTGATGGAACATTTATACAGGGGTCCCCAAAAAGGTACACACAGGTGAGAATTCTGATGGAACGTAAATATTGGGTGGCCCCAAAAAGGGACACAAGGGGAGATTCCTGATGGAACATAAATACAGGGTGTTCCCCAAAAGTTACACACATTTTGACAGCTGATAACTCTTATTTTCACTCTCTTCAGGTTTAAGGAATTTGAAGCAATGGGTGAAGTCACACTAAGTTTTGAACAAAGAAAATGTATCCACTGGACTCTTTATGGGGATACGGAAAAGAAAGTTTACGGTACAAAACCAACAACACTTGGGAACTGAGGGCAGCTACTGAAAGACAAGGCGCACAGATTCCCACAGAACAGGCTGATCCCTGAGGTTTGCGGTTCCTTTGCTGCGCATCAGCTCCGGCCTGGGCGCTCCAGAGACAGAAGCAAAGGAATCGCAAACGTCAGGAACCACTTTGTTTGGCGTTTGTGCGCTTTGTCTTTCCACAGCTGCCCCTGATTCATTGACTGTTGCCGGGTTTGAGCCGTAAGCTTTATATTTTATGTATCCCCATAAGAGAGTTTAGTGGATAATTTTTCATTGTTCAAAGCTGAGTCTGGCTTCACCCATTATTCCAAACTTGTTAAACCTGAAAAGGAGTGAAAACTAAGGGAGTTATCAGCTGTGAAAATTTATGTACATTTTTGGGAGACACCCTGTAGATCACCCTCAAAATACATGCATTTCACCAGTGTGTACAAACCTATGTAACAGATTAAAGGAAATGCGGTTACTATTACAAGGAGTTATTCATAAAGCATGTCAACATCTCACCCACGATGGGGACACTGGGGACCTACACCGACTCCCAAATCAGGCGTGTACCTCATCTCGGACACACTCCCCTCAACACACTATGTACACTTGCTGGGGTCTGCCCAGAGACAGGCTCTGGGGAGGCTGGGTCTGCCTCAGGGGGTACTGGGTGGGGCCTCGCCTCAGCAGGTCTCAAGCTGGGCTTCACACACGCCCTGGCTTCAGCAGCTTCCCCTCGGAGGTGCTGACAGCCATCTCCATGGCGGGGCCGCAGAGCTGGTGGGTATCCTGGTCCCTTCTTTTCTGGTAGGGGGTCCTGGCTAAGATCTGATGGTTCGGGCATCATTGCCTTTCCTCAACAGGTAATTCAGCAGGTCATCCTGGTAGGTGGAATATCCTACAGAGAAGAGAGGAAGAAGGGAGAGGCGAGGGTGAGGGCCACGATGGTCCTCAGAGAGCCCTCTCCCGGTCAAGATGTCCCCTGTGCAGGCCACTTGGCCAGGACTGAAGTTTCCTGCTCCTGTTGGGACTTTCACAGCCTAGCTGGGCCCCATGACACACCCGGCCCGTGGTTGAGATGGTGAGGCCGAGGCCCCACATGGGTCAGGGAGAAAAGCCAGGCGTCCGTCACTCAGGCAGCTCCCTAACTTCACCAGCAGGAAAACAGACCCAGAGGGAGATGCCGTTTCCAAAAACACATCCACTGGATGGGAGGGTCGGGGCTGGGAGCCTGGGCACAGCCAAAGGTTTCCATCTGTCCTCATTCCCACCAAGCTCAGTGGGAGGCAGAGACCGGCTGGGCACATTGTCCTCTCTTCCTTCCCAGGCCACCAGCTCAGACACCTGGTGAGGGCTTCATCTTAGGCCACAAGAAACAGAAATGACGCCAGCAGTTCCTATATGCCAGCCTGACCTCACTCGAAACCCTCACTGACACCTACACCTTTCTTTTGATCTGACAAGGGGGATGTAGGAACAACGAGGTGGGCCACCAAGGGTAACTCAAGACTGTGCAGGGGACAGCCACCCCACCATTGTTCCCTTTAAGCCACTGCCCTGGCACAGCAGCTGTGCTGGGCCGGCCTTCCCCTGTCCAGGGAACCACTGTCCTTTCCCACCATGCTGGCAGCAGGCCTAGGCCCCCAGACCGAAGTCTGACCCTGCTCTGGAACCTGCAGCCCTCTGCCAGCACCTCACAGCCTGGAGGAGCCTAGTGGAGGTGTCCCCTGAGGCGGATGGACACCATGAGGAGAGGAAGGAGTGCATGCAGAGGAGGCAGGGGTCACCCGCACATGGAGTCAGACCCCAGGCAGCTAGACATTTGAGGGACCGTCAGTCTGCGGGACAGCTCAGCAGCCCGACACACACCTACACCTGCCAACAATGCCTGACCCAGGATTCCGACATCTGGACCCACAACTAGACACACAGTCATCCCCAAAGGCAAAAAAAAATCAACCTTCTCAGTGACAAGTGTGGGGGAAACACCCTCCCGGCTGCCGTGTACCTGCATGCCAGTGTCCAACACAGCCCTCGGGTCTGAGGGTGAGAGCGGCTACAGGGAGGGGACACTGCCCTGGCCGAGGGCAGGCTGCCCCTTCCAGGCCTGCAGACCTCCCCTCCTGGCCCATTCCTCTAGCACATACAGTATCCGGTCCCTGTTCCCGGGATCATCAGTGTCATTCCCTCTGAACACTAACAACTGTGGGACAGGGACGTGTTTTCGTGGTCCCTGCTCACAGCTGGTGAGCAGCTGAGCTGCACTGAGAACCAGGGACACACCCGGAGATGCTCTGCTTCCCGCCCCGCCAAGCCGTCTGCTCCGGATTCACCGGGTCCACAGGGCACCCAGGTGCCAAGTGCTGGCGCGGGCCACCAACAGCAGCAGCTGGAAAACACCAGTTGGCAAGGGCATGTGGGGTGAGCCACAAATACTTGGTTTTTCTGAAGGCACAGAAACAGGACCTGCTTTCCACAGTGACGTACAGGTCAGAGCCACCCACGGCCTTGCTCACAGCCTTGCTGAAGACCCTGCGTATGTCCATTAGGTATTTAATGCACCGGGATCTCCCTATAGAAATGGCTTCTTCTAGGCCTGACAGCTACAAGGAAACCCAAACAGAGGCTATGGTGCTTCTCCGTGCTGGCTGTGTGGACATCAGCTCTGGAGATTTGGGTCCCTCTCACCACAGACACGATCTGCGAGGCTTCTCATGCTTAAGTGACTACACTGTTCTGGGACAAAACTACCACAACACTGCCTGGGTTTGCATTTTCTACTTGATTGGTAACATACCTAAGGAGGCGGAGGTGTGTGCATGGAGCATGCCCCCTCAGGCTCCTACACACTCGTGTGCACATCCAACACTCCTTCTGGCTGGTTCTACCTTCCCAGGAAGGAGACCGGAGATCCCACCCTTTACTACCCACCTGCAGCCAGGTCGCCCTCCTACCTTTTCCTGGGAGCCTGCTGTGGGCGTACTGGTCCTTCACCACTGGGAGCAGGATGGGATGGGCTCCCGGGGATCCAGTGGACAGGCACCTACAATCGATACCTCTCCTTTTCTCGATCCCCTTTTATTCGTTTTAAAAAGGTTGAGGATCCATTTGGGTCCAATCCAGCGTTTTTTCCTAGTTTGAAGGAGATTTTTAGGGCACAGTTACACTCACTGCCCCCTCCAGCAGGTTTCGGGTGCCCTACCGTGACCTGGGATTTCCATCACTTGCCTGTGAAGTTGGCCATTAACTTGGGGATCAGAATTCGGCTTCTTTTTGCCATCACCACAATCACTGGATCTGGGGTTCAGGAGGTAAAACAGAATTTGCAGTTAACGTGCACAGACTCGGGGATGGTAGAAGTGTCGGTCTTGGCAGAAGCCCACACTAGCCTTCGGGGAAACAGAACTTCAAATACCGCCCTCAGCCCTTGGCTGTCTGCCGAGCACAGGAAGCGGTGCTGAGCGAATCTAACCTATGTTTCCTAGAAAGTTCAGATGAAAATGCCATTTTCAGGAAAAGCCAGGGACCTTCTCATTTTCTGCTAGAGTCAATAATAAGTGAAATAGGCTGGGATACTTTGCCATTCCCGGCACTGGGGAATCTGGGTGAGGGGAACAGGGCAGGGCAGAGTGGGTCGTTTGAATGAAAAACAGTAAGGCCTGGTCACTGTGGCTCCATACTTAGAGTGTCAGCCTGAGCACCAGGGTTGCAGGTTCGAAACCCAGTCAAGGGAATCGAACCTCTGTTGCAGGTTTAATCCCCAGCCCCAGTTAGGGCACATGCAGGAGGCAACCAACCAATGTGTCTCTCTCATATCCATCTCTCCCTCTCTCTCTCTCTCCCTGTCTCTCACACACACACCCCTGCCTTCTTCCTTCCCTTCTACTTTCTATAAATCTCAATGCGACAAATATCCTCAGGTGAGCATTAAAAAAATAAATAAAATGCATAAAAACAGTGAATTGAAAGGGTAAGTAGTATGTGTGGTATCCGAGCAGAAATGTTGGCATTCTAACCTAACAGAAGAACCCCATCTGGGTTCTAATCTTGCCTCTGCCCTGAAACAGCACTGTGCTCACACAAATCACTCCAGTTCCTCATGGGTGACTCAATTCCTCTCAACAGAAGGGTCAGAGGGAGCTTCTGAAATTTTGTGGTTCTGTGATTTGAACAGAGAAGCCTTGCAGGATTCACGGGGATCTGACTTCAAGGCTGGGCTCGGGCAGGACAGCCTGAAGGGCCAGCTCCTGGGGCTCAGGCCCGGGACTAGGGGAAGCCCTGCTGAAGGGGACTTAGCCAGCCCACAACTGCAGCTGCTGCTCTATGGAGAAGGGAAGTGGTTCTGCAAATGCCTTGGGGACCAGTGACTCCACAGGAATTTCGCCTGTGTTTGAAGACCATGGGTGCTGGTCTAGGTGTCTGATCCAAGCTTCCTTCCCAAGACAGAAGCATGGCTTCCTATGTCCTGAAATCGTCAGGCAAAACCTGATCCTCCTGCTTTAATGGCTCTAAAACCAGACTCTCTGTGCCCTTATACAGGCTCAAGGCCAGCTGTCATTTGCCATCCCTCATAGGATAACCCTGAGTCCAGGGGGCAGGACTGAAAGAAACTCTAAATTCTGTCCATGCTGGGAGGGACCTGCACACACATGACCTGCTCAACAGTGGAAGACACAGGCCCACCAACGGGCCCCTGCTCCAGGTGGCTACAGCCTTCCCTCCTCCTGAGAGAACAAGCTCTCTGTTCTCTTTCAGTCACTGAAGCTTAAGTCAACTCACTTCTTTGGAGCAGGATGAGAGCGCTTGAGCGGAGCTTTGGATTTTTCTTCCAGGTTGTCATTTTCACTCTGAAAGTCACTTAAGTCGTCTCTAAAAACAGAAGAGAAAGGAAAAACAAACTCCTTTTTTAAATGTAACATGTAACTTGTCCCTTCAGCCCAGCCCAGAAGGGCCGGTGGTTTTCTGGGATTCAGACATCACGGTGCTCACGAACATCGTGGTCGCTCAGGTGGGAATGTGTGAACACAAGCACTGGATATGGGTCCGGGAACACTAACACCTCAAGGAGACCTGCTGAAGCACCTAGGACCAGGCTGTACATCATCTCAGGAGAGCAAACTCTGGTCCATCTGAAACTCAAGCCCAGAAACCCCAAGGAATTTCCGGCCAGGCCAATTCAGGACGCGAGGCTCTCGGGGTCAGACACAGGGCTAGGCTGGCTCCTGGGGGGCAAACTAACAAGACCCCCAGTGCTGAGGAGACATCTGCCTTCAGCGTGTTAGATGGGCATCAAGGTTTCAAAGTCACTTGAGCAAAGTCAGACCTCTGACCTCCACCCATTCCAATGTTGGTTTTTGACAACACTTGCAGGGAAGCAAACTCTAAGCCTTTCAGTGCCCAGACAGAGAAAATCAGGAGCAAAGCTGGCCTGGAAGGACCAGAGGGAGTGGCCGGGCCTGGGGCTGCTGAGTGCATGGTGCCGCGGGGAACCGCACCGGGCCCTGCACACGGGGGGCTGCTGGCGAGGGGGCGGAACTTCTGATTGTTTTCCCAAAGGACCCAGAAACCCAGGTTGTGAAGCAAAATCTCTTAATTTCTAATTGTTGGAAATCAGTTCACATTTTGAAAACCACAAAAAGGACCACAGAGAAACTCTTGAACCTCGGCCTCCAGAGGGCACCCCGACCTTGAGGAAAGGGCGCCTGGCCTTCCTGTGACAGGGGCCTGCTTCTGTTCTCTCCTGGCCCCTAGGGGTGTGCTGGGTGCTCTCTATACAATGCTGCCCAGGGGGCCCGCTGGCTCCTGTCCTGTCGCTGCCTCTCACAGTGGGTGTGGCCTTGACAGCTGGATCCCTGGTTTCCTTGCTTGGCAATGAGTCCTCTGGATCCAGGCAGCTGCTCAGGCTCCTTGGCCATGAAACTGCCAAGGTCCCACCTAAACCGAGGGCTTTTGCGGGAGTTCACCGTGAAGTGGGGACCCAGGCAAAGTGCTAGCTTGCCAACCAGTAAGGCCCCAACCACCGCCCCTGCTCTATTCCCAGTCCCGTCAGCTCAACATCTTTGATTCTAGACTCTGTGATTCTGCCCCCACAGCCGTGCTGCTTGGCCTTATGCTAGGGTGCTCTCCTGTCTGCATGTGCCCCCTCGTCCTATGCCAGCAGCAGAACCCAACTCCCAGCCCCATGCCTCCATCTATGCCTCCAGGGAGCCCCTCAACATCCGTGTGCTATGCATGTAGCTCCGCTCACATCCCATCTCCCCTACTAGTTCCTGCTGACCAGGGAACTGGTGCTCTGCACCTCGCGGGGCCTCCGCCGAAGTCCGGACCGTGTAGATATTGGCAGAGGGAGGGCAACCACGCGCACAACAACCCACTCTCCAAGACAAACAAGCTCAGCCTTTGACCTGAATTCTTTCCCTGAGGACTTCTCTTTACCACTATCATATTTTTTTCAGTGAAGTTCATTCCAAAGGCAGATCAAGAAGTGTCTGGCAGTGGGCACTGTCTCTGAAAAGCAAACAAAGGCCAACCACCCTGCTTGCAGAAATCTAGAACCACCCCAGGGAAAATGAGAGGACATGCTGGTAAGGTGGCCTGTCCCCTCGCCCTGGGGACACGAATGTTCCCCAGGGCTTCTCTCCCCGGAATGTTGGGCTCTAGGCTGCAGCTGGAAGCCAGGACCCTTTGTGGACAGGCGTCAGCCATCCCACACCCCTTACAGGGAATCCTCCTGCTCCTTGACGTTCCAGCACTGATCTTGGTAACACAAGTTCTGCTCTAGAAGCATCAGCTGGTCATGGTCCAAATTCTGGATCCGCTCCAACATCTCAACCCGGCCCGCAAGGTGGTAATTGGCTTCCTCCATGTTGCCCTTGAGTCGAGACAGCACCTAAAACACAGATGGACAAGGTCTCAACCACCCCAAGCCCTGCGATTCCACTGCTTCGAATCTAATTCCAAAGGAAGAAAACGGCGACGGGCACACAGATGGCCACTGCGTTATTATCTAGACCAGTCGGAGTGACCAATACTGCCAATGTCATGGGGACGGCCAAGCCTTCTGCCACTGCTCCGTCCGATCAGGCAGCCACTGGCCACATGTGGCCACGGGGCACTGATAACTAGCCAGTCTGAGCTGAGTTGTGCCATAGGTACAAAATAGACAACAGATTCCGAGGAATTAATAACCATTTTTAAAAATATGATATATCTCATTAATTAGCCTGCTTCCTGGTGTGGCTCTGTGGCTGAGCATCGACCCATGAACCAGGACGTCACTAGCTCCATTCCTGCTAAGGACATGTGCCCAAGATGCGGGCTGGATCCCCCCCCAATAGGGAGCCTGCAGGAGGCAGCCGGCCCAAGTTTCTCCATCATCAGTGATGTCTCTGTCTCTCCCTCTCCCTTTTATTCTCCCTGTCAAAAGAATCAATAAAAATATTTTTTTTCAAATAACTCATAAAATCTATCATTAAAATTAATCCCACCTCTTTCCTTTTACTGTTTTAACGTGGCTACTAGAAAATTTTGTATTACGTTGGGCGGCCTGCATTATATTCCTATTGGACACCTCTGCTTTACATGAGGGTTGGCACTTTTTCTGTCAAGGGCGAGATGGTGACTGTTTTAGGCTTTCCAGCAGGATGGTGGTCTCTGTGGCAACTATTCAACTCTGTTATTATAGCAGGGAAGTAGCCAGAGATAAAATGGACATGCATGGGTGTGGCTGTGTTAAAAAAGAGACAAAAAAACAAGTTTACTTGTGGACACAGACATCTAAGGTTCCTATTTCACTTGCCACCAAATATTCTTCTTCTCGTGATTTCCCCAACCTTTCAAAACTGTAAAAGGTATTATTGGTTCACAGACGTACAAAAAGAGGCAGTGAGTGGGGGTTGGATCTGAACTTGGGGCTGAGGTGGACCAAGTCCTGCTCTAGGATATCATCACGGTTGGTGCAGCAGGACAGTCAAAAGCTCCGGCTTCAATCAAACTGGGTCCCAAGGCACCACTTAAGAAGGACAAGGACAGGAGCCCCGCTAACGGGGTCATCGTGAGAACTGAGTGAGAGGACCCCAGGGAGCACAGGGCAGAGTGCACAGCAGCAGGAGGGACATGAACAGGACTCGGCTGTTTCCACGCACCGCCCGACCCTGCAAAAGCCGAGGTCAGACGAAAGGTGCTTCCTGACACATCCCTGACAGTCAGGGTGTTCGTCCCCTTCAAATGCCTCTGGCTTCCCCTCGGCCTCTGGGTGACATTCACATACAGTCTCTGAGCAAGGACGCCAACGAGGACCCATCTGGACCCGGCCCAGCCCAAGGCTCTCAGCCCAGGGAGCACCGCCCGCTGTCCTGGGGCCCCCAGGCCTCACCTCGCACTGTTTGCGCAGCTGGGCCAGAGAGGCGCTGGCTGCCTGGTGCTCCTCCTCCAGCTGGCAGAACCGGGCCTGCCAGTGGTCCGCCTCCACCTGCATCTTGACAAGGGCGCTTCCCAGCTCCGTGCTGCGGGCTTGCAGCTCCTCCTGGTGCCCCTTCACCTGCCGGTGCAGGATGCTCACTCTAGGGGTGGACAGACACAGGGCCAAGGGCTCAGGAACACTCCCAGGCTCTGTCCCGGCTCTGCAACCTTAGCAAAATCACCGCCTCTCGGGGCATCAGCTTTCCCATGTGTAAGTGAAGGTTGAACAAAATCAGTAGTTCTCAAACTGTGCCTGTTGGGTTCTATGAGGCTCCCCATGGTCCCCCACTGTGCGCTGGGGGGACAGGACAGGCAGCCTTGGACAAGACTTCAACAGAGCATCACTGTTAACATCCTTTATACTTATGGCTTTGCTTCCCTGCTTAATTGGAAAAAAGGCTTCTTCTATTAAAATACTTTCAGAAATCATTGAATCAGAACATTTTGCTCTAAAATTCTATGCCTATGCCCAGCTCTCCTCCTCAATTCCAAGCCCCTTTCTAATTTCAACTCTGGAAGGAAATATAATACGAGATTCTGGGGTTCTTGTCAATCCACTGAAATGATCGTCATCACCAGAATTACCTGATTGGGTTTCCTAAGAAATATTTATGCCAGAAAGCTCCAATTGCCAGAGGCTCATGGACTCAATGAGAACACAAATAGGTCTAGCTTGGCCCACACAGTTCTGTTTCTAAAATTAATGAGTATGTCATCATTTTAAAATGTTTAGGTTTCACATCAACATTCAGATGTCTCGCTTCTGAGAAGAAAGTACCCTCAACAAAAGATAACCAGGCGCCCCTGGATCCACCTCCCAGGTCATACCTTCAGTTGCTGTGTGTTCTTTACCAGGGCCTGGTCTTTTACCGACACTCCTTCCCCACGTCCAGGGCCTGCCGGGCCACCACAGGCACCTGACTTTGCAGCCCCCCAGGACCTGCTAAAACAAGGCTGTGGGGAGGAAGGCTTCCTATGGTCACGCCTCTAGGTTGAGACAAGCCCTGGCCTCAAATCCTGACTATGCCACTCAGTAGGAGCACTGAGCTTCAACAAGGGTCTAAATCTCTTTCAGCCTGATTCCTCATGCGTTAAAGAAGTCAGTCAATTCCCATGGTCCGCAGTATGTTCTATGGTCACAGGGAAGACGGAATCGGTGTACACTGAACCTGATGCCAACGTTCCTGTGAGTCTCAGGCCACACTTTTGGCAACTGATCAAGACATAAAGATGCCTGTGTAACATCCTCACAGCAACAGCACCGTGACTCCTGCCAGAAGGCGCCTTATCTACCACTTGTGTATTCCCCGTGAGGCCCAGCGCAGCCCTGCACATGGGAACACTAGCGAGCACACAGCACGGCACGTGGGGGCCATTTCAAACAGAGAAATCACCACCAAAGAGCACAAAACTAGAAAACCATGGCACCAACTGGGCCACAGGAAGGGCGCTCGTTTACAGCATGAGAGCTGGAACAAGGCAGGAGTCAAACGCCTCATTGACCATAGATGCGAAAGTGCACATCAGATGACGTCAGTATCCCGCACTCAGGGACAGTCCACAAAAGGCCACACGTGCACATATGGGGGTTCCAAGTACATCTCAGCCAGTAGATGATTCACAAACAGGGAATGCGTGAATGAAAATTGACCTTACCTCCACCACTGGTGTTAGGGGATGAAGGTGCCCGGACCCCATGCCATCATCACGATCGACAGTGTGGGAGGTGAGGCTATCCAAACCCAGACAGTGCACCATCCCAGGTGTCCCTAGTCCTTCCATCCCAGCTACCAGCTGCGGTCCTTTTACCCTATTCCCATCCTGCAGTTAACATGACAAGGTTTGTAAGAATGCATCATTGCCAGGGGACTCTCTTGAGTTTCACTCAGTGGGTGCTGAGTAGGTTGGTCTGAATGACATCCTGGCAGATGCCACTGCATTGAGGTGGTGGCGGTTACCTGTCCAGCTCTTCCCTCAGCTTCTGGTTCTCATTGGTGAGGATGGCATTGGACCTCTGCTGTTCTTGGAGAGCCTCCCGCTGGGTGTTCAGGAGCTTTTCCAGCTGCTCCACTGCCTCCCTGTGCACCATCTTGTCTTCCTGCCTGTGGGAGGGAAGACACCTGCTAGGAAGGGACACCCCTGAACACCGCAAAGCCTCCTCTGGGGGGCTGCTCTATGGAGAGCTGAAGGGGAGGGCGATGGGCAGGGAGTGGGCTGGACAGCTGAGAAATCGGAGAATGGCAGTTGGCACAGACATGGGGCTAGCTCTGGGGGATCTCCTCCAGCCACAGAGCCGAGTCTACCTTCCCCCATCCGATGTGTCTCCATAGTCCCTTCAATTCCCTGTCATTCCAGCCCTTCAAAATGACACCACAGCATACACAGCTGAAGTCCACTCTACCAAACACTCTACTTCTGATTACAGCAGTCCCTTTAATATTTCTTGCAACAACATTTGGTGGTGAGAAACTTTTAGCCTTTTTTTGGTCTGGAAAGCCCCTTATTTCACCATCTATTTTGATTGATAACCTTGCTGGGTAAAGTCGTCTTGGTTGCAGATCCTTGCTTTTCACTTCCTTGAATACTTCATGCCATTCCCTTCTGGCCTGTAGAGTGTCTGAGGAGAAAGCAACAGACAGCCTTATGGGAGCCCCTTTGTAGGTAGGTAACACAACGCTCTTCTCTTGCTGCCTTTAACATTCTCTCTGTCTTGAATTTTTGGCATTTTCATTAAGTGTCTAGGCCTGGGCCTCTTTGCAATTTTTGTGCTTGGCACTCTGTGTGCCTCCCAAATTTGTGTGACTTTCCTTCACCAGGTTCGGCAAGTTTTCCGCCACCATTTCTTCAAACAGGTTCTCTATCCCTGGCTCACTCTCTTCACCTTCTGGGACTCCAAGGATGTGAATACAGTTATGCTTCATGTTGTGCCACAGCTCCGTTACACAATTCCCTTGTTTGTTCTTTCTGGATCTCTGATTCAGTATTTTTTCGACCCTGTCTTCTAATTGGCTGATCTCATCCTCAGTTTACAACACTCTGCTGTTTATCCCGTCCAGTGTATTCTTTTTTTATTTAAATCCTCGTGCAAGGATATGATTTCCATTGCTTTTCAGAGGAAGTACGAGAGAGAGAGGGAGACAGACAGACAGACAGACAGACATCAATATGAGACACACTGATTGGTTGCCTCCCACTCATGCTCAGAATGGGGCCGGGGATCCAGGCCAACACTGAGGTATGTGACCTTGGCCAGAATCAAACCTGAGGCCCTTCAGTCCTCATGCCAACTCTCTGACCACTGAGTCAAACCGGCTAGGACCCAATGTAGTCTGTATTTCTGCTAGGTCAGTCTTAATAGCCTGCATAATTTCCATATCTTTTCTTCTGCTGTTACGACAATCCTTACAACCATTATTCTGAACTCTGGATCTGATAAGATTGCGTATCTCCATTTCCTTTAGTTCTTCTTGTGGGGGCTTGTTCGTCTCCCCATTTTGGTCGCCTGTTAGGTTTTCTGTGTATGTATTAGGTAGATGTGCTAGGAGTCCCATTCTTTTTGAAGGGTCTCTGGTGCAGGCCAATGTCAAACTCTCTTTGTGAATGGCCTTGGGTGCTCTCTGTTTGGAGCTACACGTGATCCACAACCTGTGGTGGCTGGCTCTCTCTGCTGGGGCTGGGTGCCCCTGGGAAAAAACCAACATGCACACCAGGGTTTGATGTTCCAAACCCTGGGTCCAGAAGCAGATCAGGCAGACCAGAGTCACCCACAGTCCACCTCTAACTGCAGGGTGATTGTTATTCTTAGTCTCTTAGTCAGGTTCAGGCTGTAGACCACAGGGTGGGGTGAGAGGATTGCCAAAGGGTGGGGCAATTGTCCCCCCCCCCCCAGGCAAAAGCTGCCTGGGAAGTACAGGTGTACCTGAGAAAGACAGCCTCTGCATCTGGGGGAATGACTCAGCACAGGAATTCAGATGGCCACCCTCCAGCTCTAGCCCCAGAGCTAGGATTTTCCTCACACAGCTCTAGTCTACTCTGCCCTCCCTCCACCAGAGCTCAAAATGAGTAGCTGACACAAAACTTTGTGCACTGGCCTTTGAAGAGGCTGCCAGCATTTCCAGCCATCACTCCCTGGCACACAGAAATCTCGGTGCTTTTCACAGCTACATCGTATATGGTCACCTTTCTTACTTGTGATGCTCTGGGCTGAGGAGCCCAGCTTCATGTTTCGAATCCAGACTTCACACTGGGAACACCCCACAGCTGAGATAGCCCTCCGGACCTCCAGCTATTGCCTCTGGGTGCGCAAGAAGCCATCTCTAGCCTCCATACTTTCTGCCAGTCTCTAGGCGGGCTCTGCTTTAGGTCCTTGGTTATAAGGGTGCTCTCCAGCTAGTCTTCCGTTGATTATTCAGGATAATGTTTTCCACATTTTACTTGGAATTCCAGTTAGGTCCTGGGAGAGTGTCAGTGTAGCTTCCACTTAATCAATGGCCATCTTGGAATCCCCCACTTTTAATGACTCTTCTCAGACTACACCCACCAGACACTGAGTTTTCCTCTGAGTGTGTGGGACAGGTCAGGAGACTCCAGGAGGCACTGTGCCACTCCAGAGTCAGGTAGGCAGTGAGGCCACCTGGCGGGGAGGGGAAGGAGGGCAGCACCCGAGATGATGGGCAAAGTGACATCACCAGCTTCAGGAAAGGGGAACAGGCTCACCAGATGGGGTGAGACACATCCTCCCTCCGGCCAAGAAAACCACCCCAGTGTGTCACCACTTGAGCCTCACACTAGGCCTGAGGGTAAACAGCAGGCTGCCTCTCTAAGCCTATAGTGTCTGCACAGATAGGAGCCCTAAAGCACCAGAAGAAACCCTCCTGTGTGGACCAGGCTGGGAGTGGACTAGTCCAGGAACAAACAGGGATCAAGCTCAGAGCAGAGCCCAGGGACTCCAGGGTGCAAATCAGAGCTCTCCCGTCTGATGCACCTCATGGCAATGAACCACATGTGCTAGAAATGGCTTGCTGACACGTGGGAGAAGAACAGAAAGAAGGGGCACAGGAGGACTCACAGCTCTTGGCTCACGAGGCACAGTCTGGCCTTGGTGTTCTCTAGCTCCTCGACCAAGTGCTGCTTCTCCTCCATGGAGAGGCTACTGGTCAGGCAGAATGTTGAGACCGCACTAGAGGCCTGGAAAGGACTAGGCGGCTGTTGCCTTTGGAGGTGCTCCTGCTCCTGAGACAGGTGGGCAGAGAGGGGGGTCTCATCAGCAGGCTCCTGTGCCCAGCACAGTGCCCACACTAGTGCTTGGTGAAAAAGAACCAAAAGATGGAAAAATGTAAAAGAGAGGATGTCAGCTAAGACTGTAAAACCAGCAGGGAGCCAGGAGAATGGTGCTATGTTAGTGAAAACCAAGGATATAGTTAGTGAGACAAAAAGGGGACTGTGAATGGAGCAGTGTCCCCAAGCTGAACTTCTACCCTGACACAGGTGTCTTGGAGGTGACTGTGCAGTGCAGGGAAAATCCCATGTCCTGACACCCGGGGAACATCCGAGAGGAGGACGGGGTGGTCTGCAGGATTCAGAGGGAGAGTCAGGATGAAGACAGCCACCCAGCACTCGGGCCCCAGGCCCAGGCCCCTCCTCAACCTGTCCCAACAGGCCACTTGGCCATCAGCAAACACACCTCCTGGCATTGGTCTCGCTCACGTAGCAGCCTCTTCAGGAGAAGCAGCATGTTCCTGGAGAAGGCCGCTAACTCCTCTGGGATCACGTCTGGAAGTCTGAAATTCTGCAAGTCCAGCACATTCTCCGGACTGTGGGTCACCTGAGGGCACACACGGGTAGGGTGCTGCGGAGGCCACACAGGGAGCAGCTCCAGGGAAACCTGAGAGCACCCACCCACCATGGCCATGCCACGGGGCCTAGGCGCACTCTCCCACAGCGGACCCATGTCACTGACATTAACAGCTCTCATCCACAAATTTCCTATGGCCGGCACGGGGCTCCTGAACAAGTGCTTTCCCAGGCTCTACCCTCACAAACCACTTCTCCCTTCATCACCAGCTCAAAGAGGACACTGATGTTAACACCAGAAAGCTCCTTACAATGCAGTAGTTCCCTCCACAGTCCTCAGATGTTCTCAGTGGAGCACCATCCATTTACCACACAAAGAAGGTCAATCTTGGGTGTGGGAGAGTACAAGAGGAATACTATCTTAGTACATAAAATCTAAGGCAAACGTGGCCCCATATTAAAAGACTTAGGTCAGAATGTTGGTACACAACAATCTTATGTTATTTTTCGGGGAAATATTTCATGATATAAATAATTTTCAGGTAAGCCTGTATCTCAGTCCCACTGGCCACTCGCACCACCTGGTTTTCCCCTTCAGCCGGCTGGGAGCGCAGGCCCACGGCCACGGCCTTGCCGGGCCGCCTCTCCACCGATTGCCAGCCTCTCCTTCTCAACCTGACCCCCCAGAGCAGCCAGAGGCACAAGGTCTCGTTCACGTCCTTGTCATCTCAGTTTGGGAAGATGACTATTGGAGGACTCATGCCACAAAAGGGGAAGACACTCAGGGAAACGCACCTAAGAGTTCTTAAATATTAGAGAGGAGTAAATGGAGATAGAGAATAACTTAAACAACAAAACCCACATGAAAACGGGGCCTTCCAGTTTCTCAAATGGCACCCACTTCCTTACTTCTCCCCACCTCACAAAGGAAAAGTCGGGAGTCAGAGGACCTCAGGGAATTAGGAGAAATCTCAGCCAATGATACGGGGCACCCCAAAGGCCAGGATCTGGGACTCAGGGGCTGGGTTCTAGGCCTGCTCCACACCAGGGTCTGGGAAACGCCCTTCGTGTCTGAAAAAGGGCTCTCGGGACACAACCCCATCTGCACATCACTCAATCGAGCAGCTCAAATTAAAGGCTCATGTCGCTGCTCCCGGATTCTCACTCAGTGGGTCTCTTGTGGATCCCGGGCACCTGACTGCCTGAGAAGCACGCAACTAATTCTCAAGTCCCTGCAGCCAGCACTGAATCTGACCATCGCTCAGGATTCTTTTGGCTGCATTCCACCCTCTCTCATTTTAAATATCCTCCTGGTTGAGCAGGACAGACAACGAGTGGCAAGGACCTAGTCCCCAGATACATACATTTTCAAAACATGGGGACACATAAGGAAAATCAAAAGGCAGAATGATTCTCAGGCCAAGAGGTGGCCACGCACTTACAGGAATGGCTGAGTGTGTTTCTGACAATGCTGAGTTTCCCCTCGACTGCAACAAGCCGCAGCCAGCTCCTGCTCCGGGGCTGACTCCGAACCCAGCCCCGTGGTGCCTGGAGGCCGGGGAACCATCACACAGCCTGTCCCGCATCGGCGTGGGGAGCTCTGTTCACCTGACCCTGCCAGTCACACACCTGCTCCTATGTGCTCTTGCTCCCGTCCTTTTCATGCCTTTATCTAATCTGTCCCATCAGACTAAAGGCCGAACCACATCTCCTAAGGCACTTAAAACATACAAGGCTTCTTCTGGACGGAGGGTGGGGAAGGCTGTCAGGGAAATAAATTTTCAGGTCGGGGCTTGCCCTCACAGGCCCGGTTTCTAGGGAAACCACTTCCCTGACGTTACCACCTCTGCCAAGGTCAATGTCAGAGGGGCTGTCCTCAGTACAGAGCCCTCCGGACCCAACCCCAGGGGCTGAGTCTGCAGTGACAGCCCTTCAGGGACCTGGTGCTTTCTCACTTCCTAAGTGGTGCCAGCTTGTTTCTCTGCCATGTCACCAACAGAAACAAAGAATCTTTCTCGAACATCAACCATCTGAAGCAGGGTGACATGTGCCAGAATACAGTCTGTAAATCAACTCTGAGCCCAAACCACTTCAGAGTCATCTGAGAGCACTTAAAAGTAGTCTGAGTCCACATTAGGCAAGAAGACTAGGCAATGGCAGACTTGATGAAGGTGTTGTGAAGAAATTGTTTTCATTTTTAGCCCCATTTCATTTTAGCTTGCTAATGACTACCTGTGGGGTCAAGCAAGTGAGGATACACCCCAATCCCCCTCCCAGGCAGTGGAAAGGTGTCCGTCTGGCCAGCTGCCACGAGGAGCAGGGCACCACATACCCAAGGGTTTCCCATGTCCTTGAAGGCTAACAAGCCTCACCAGGCTCTGTTTGTCCTGGGTCTGCAAGCAGGCCGTTCCCAGCATGGGTCCCTCCTATGCCCTCTCTTCTGCTAGGTAAGGCCCTAGCCTACCCTGGCCGAGTGCAAGTAATAAAGGCAACATCTCTCCACGCTGCTCCACCGACTGCTGTTTTCAGACTAGCAAAGAACAGAATGGCAATCTGGGGTTGGAGCTCCTACAAGACACTACCTTTATAAACAGGGTCCATATTGCTGTGGTGTCTGAACCCTAAAATTAGTAAAGTCACCAACAGGTGACATAGGCTTTAAACTTTTCCCTCGTGGAGACAGCCTGCCTCCTGGCTGCAATAGGAGTGGGGGTCCACAGCTAAGCCCCACAAAGCCAGCCACACACCTACCTCCATAATATGGGCCATGAGCCCGGCCTGGGTGGCCAAGTCCAGCTCTTGGATCCGGTTTATATACTCCACTCTCCTCTCGCACTGCAGAGGGGAACACGTGTTAACGGAAGCATTGGCCACTGAGGCAACCTGGGACCTTCCCACCCACAGGAATAGTTTCCAAACCAACTGCCCACCCAGCCCCTGGCTTCCTCCTTTGTAACCAACAATTTGTCCCTTGTCCTCCCTACGGTCCCTTACACTGGGGGTTTCTCTAGAACTTGCTCTGACCACCTACATCAGGATCACCTGAGGAGCCATCAGGCAGAAGACACTGGAGGTGAAACACAGAAATCTGCACCTGAAACAAGCTCTCCAGGCACATCTTAAACAAGTAAAGATCAACAACACCGAGTGTGCCTGAGCAACACGGTGTTGCTCAGTGCCTGACTGTTGTCCCAGGCACCGCAAGGTCTTGGGTTCAAATGCTGCTCAGGGCACACACCTGGGTTTCAGGCTCCATTCCCAGTAGGAGACATGCAGGGGGCTGCTGATCAGTGTTGCTCTCCCATCCATGTTTTACTCTCTGTCTCCCTCTCCCTTCCTCTCTTTGAAATCAATGAAAAAACACAAAAAATGAAATAAAATAAAATGAAGAACACCTGCTTCAAGCCAGGGTGTGGCAAACTATATCTTCACAGGGCTGCATGGTAAGAATATCTTAGAGTCTGCCGGCCATTTGGTCTCACCTGTGCCACTTTGATGTGGGAGCAGCCAGAGGTAACACAGAGAGAAACAACTGAGGCTCTGTTCCTGTGAAAGCCTATTTTCTTTTTAATATTTTAAAAAATATACCTTATTGATATTGAGAGTGAAAGAGAGAGAAAAAAATATATCAATGGAGAGAGTCATTCATGCCTGCCTCCTGAATGCCCCCCACTGGCAATTGAGCCTGCAACCTGGGCATGTGCCCTGACTGGGAATAAACCGCCATCTCCTGGATTATAGGTCAATGAAAAGCTCATTTCAAACACAGGGGGTGGGTCACACTCAGCCCCCAGGCTGTGTGTGGTTTCTGACCTTTGCTCTAGGTGTCCCCACACCAGGGACCATTTGCTAATGGCACCTTGGGCTGAGGAAACCCCACCTGCTTCTTGCCAAAGGTGCCCTGGGACAAGCAGTGGCTACCACCTAATGAGTGGTCCCTTTTCTCAGGAAGCCAGGGATGTGTCACGTTGCGCTTCAGGCAGCTTCCCTCCTGCCTCACTAAGGTGGAGTCTAATCCCCACAAACCCCAACACGAGATGGCTGAGGGCAGGCCTCCTCCCCTCTTGCCCAAGCCCTACCTGCACAGCGCAGCCCAGCATCAGCACCAGCAGTTTCCTGACTTCCTCGATACTTCGGCCTACATTGAAAAAGCAACATATTTAATTAGGCTCATCTGATTATAAAATCTCACTGGAGAGGCACCGGTTGGTTGTAGGGGGAAAATCAGATAAGAAAAAAAAATCCTTCCTCTACTCAGTGCTTCCTACCTGGGTGCACACAGCCCATCTGTTTTCTACTTGTGCGTTTGTGTATTATTTAAGGCAAGAGAGAATTCTGTGCACAGCTTTCACTCACCAGATAGCGGATCTTTGCCGATCATCATGACGTTCGGCAAACGCATGACTACAAGCTGCTCGAGAACATCCTACAGAAACAAAGCGGAAAAGTTACCATTGAGAACAGGAAACAAAAATAAAGAGGCATTAAGAAAATGACAGGATGAGCGTGCGGCCACTACACGGTCACTATGAGCAAGCCACGTGCGAGGAAGGAAAACTTAGGATAGAAACCATGTGAAAAGTCCAAGCTAATTGCACTTCTGCCTGGAACAGAACCAAATACGCATCATGTCTGCTTATGGACAGAGACCTGGGGTCAAAGAAGATGTGTTAATGCCAGGACCGCAGGGTCAGCTGTGAGTGTCTTTGTAAAAGATGTCTTTATTTTTATGCTACGGTCTGCTTGTGCAATTGAAAATGCAGAATGAAAATGAAAGAGGTGCTGCTGCGTGTCTATAACCGATCATGCAGGACGCTGGCGCTCAGCAGGTCTCCGGGACACGATGTGAATCAGGCGGCTTCTCTCCTGTACAGCAGCCCTTCCCTGGGAGAGGGATAAGTCACAGCTAATCTGCACCCATCGGAGAGCTGGTGTGGGAGACCAGCTGCCTTCTGGCCCTCAGACCAAGGGCCTTTGACAGCGGGCCCAGCCACCAGCCATCAGCCAAGCCCCTTGCCGGGGTGTCTCTGACAAGCCCTCCTGGCAGTGTGGCAGCTCACACCCGCACCCACCACTGCGTTCCCCGAGGGCCTCAGGCCAGGTCCTCTTCCCTGAGCAGATGGGACTTGGATCTTACAAATCAGAAGAAACAAATTAAATTTTATGGAAGACGAGGAAGGGGGTAGGTTCCATAAGCATTCCTGGCCTCACGAAACTGGTTGTTATAGAAATCTTCACTGACAAAGCAACCTTAAACCTTTTAAAAACAGGTTTCCAAATTTTCTCAGGAGTCTCTCTATTGCATAGCTCGCTGAAACTCTACATTCAGTATCCTGCCAGCAAGCACTGATAAAGGAAAAGGGGATGATTACACAGCAGGGCCAATGGAACACCCTACAGCTTACTCCTGTGAACAAGCTAGAGGCTCGTCGATGACCGCCCTGGCCCAACATAACCCTCGTGTGCTCCCATATCTCCTTCAACCCCTTGAATTGCTGCTGTACAAAGACTCGCTGAGCTGTGGCCAAGAACGTCCTCCAGGTTCCCCACGAATTCTAGCCACTCCCAGTGTGACTGGTGCTGGAGGCCACACTGGCGACCCAAGGCTCATGTTTGGGGCTCTCACAGCACCAGACACCCGTGCTTTGCACACCACACAGCTCAAACAACATTTGTTGGAAAAGTAAAGACATCGAACGTCTGAACCTTCTCAAAAGGTAAAAAGAAAAAGATGAAAATGACAAAAACACACCAAGTGTCAGCAAGGAGATGCCTAAATGTGAATACCATTTCCTCCAGGATTCCCATGGGGAAAGGTTTGAGTGAAGACATTGCTAGGGGCAAAGAGCAACTGTTTGAGTGAAGTCGGTGTCAGGGGCACAGAACACCTGGGACACCAAGAGCTGCCCTCACCTGGTAGAAGGTCTTGATATTTGTGACCAGGATGCTTAAGTTCTCAGTCCGGAGGTTAATATCATTGTTCACCTGCTGGTTGATGGGTTGATATCCAGGCCTGGGATCGCTAGGGAAAGAAACATGGCAATGGAAATGGCATCTCCCCACATTGGCCACACCTCCCTTCCAGTGGCATGTAGTCCTCTCCAAGTCTAGGCTAGTGTGAGGCTGTAAGGAGTGTGGCTCAGAAACACAGGCGTCCTTACCGAGGGTGAAACCTTAGTCACTCACAGATGCTCCCGACCAACCCGACACATTTTGTAAGCAGACACTGTCCCTTATAGTTCCTTGATCCCCCAAAAATGTGTTATTTGTGTGTTTTTTTTTAATTCATTGCTTAAACCACATGAAATAGCTGATTTTGAAGTTAATTGCACCCTCTACAGTTCTAATGTCCTTCATCAATCAAGCTGCTAACACACTGTCCTGCAGTTCTTCCCACCCCAACGAAGGGTGGCAAAGGCCCTTATACTGAGATATCACTGGCCCAGGGACAAGGACCCTCCCAGAGCAACTGCAGGTCTCCTTTCACAACCTGAAAACAAACTTGAAGACAACTTACATTTCTACCATGAACTGGTTAAGAAAGATGCCATCGACCAGACTCATGTAAACCCTCAGGTTGTCATCGTTGCTGCCTTCAAAGGGTCCCAAGGTTTTGACCTGCAAGGAGCAGGATGCAGAAAGGCAGGAAAAGTCACCCCACGCACATTCTGAAGCTCGTCAGGACAACCGCGGCCTGCGGGCTGAGGGGTCACCCAACGCACACCCATGCTTCAGTAGGCTCCAAGCCCACCTTTCTTCAGGGCCCCTCTCCCTGCCCTACTCCAGGCAACAGATTCGAGACAGCGGGAGGGAAACCTTCTCCCCACTTTTTCCCAGTGTCCCAGAACAGGAAAGAAATGAAAAATAAAAGGAACTTTTCAACAAATTACTCACATCTGATCTATTACAAATCACTGTGCCCACCGCAGATTGTATACATTCCCACTCAGACGTCCCCCAAGGCCCGCCCATCACCACCATTCACCACCTGGTCTCAGTTAAAAAACTACACAAGGATACTTTCTGCGGAGTCCTTTACCTGAATGGCCAAGCAACAGGGGTTGGGGTGACCACTCAGACCTTGTCTCCTCCTGGAATGGCAGCCCAGCACCCTGATGGGAACAGGCCCACCCACTCCCAGCCCAGGGCCGGGACGCTGCAGGGAGCACACGCTCCCGAGTTGGAAACACCTCCCGACCCCAGGCCCTGGTCTGGACCCCACACCTGCTAAGAACCTGGCGTGCTGGGACTTCCCCGGGGTCCCAAGGGGCAATAGTCGGGTCTGTAGGGACCACAGGCAGGCGGGAGAAGGGCCGGAGCACCAACGTAGTAGGGAGCCTGGCTACTCACCCACGCGATGAGGGGGCCGTGAAGAAAGAGCTCCAGGAGCTCCCTGCTCGCATCATCCATCCTCAGGCTTCGCCCACTGTGTTGGGCCCAAGGTCTCTGTACCAGAGTCTCTGCGCCCGACGTCTCTGCACCAACTGGCTCTGCACGACTGGCTCTGAGCCCAACTGCTCTGTGCCCCACCTTCCACTGTTTCTATGGCCACTGTCCCCATGCCCGCATCCCATAAGCCTCTGCGCCCACATTCCAACTGGCCCTGGCACTCAATGCTGCCCGGCCCGGGCCATGGGGGCTCACGCCCCATGCTAAGCACTGTGGGGTACATAAAATATTGGACTCTCTCCCCATGCAACTTAAAATCTATATGCGCACATAAAATACAAAGAAATAGAAAAATTATATATCTACATTATAGGATTATAAATGGAAAATAGCCATTTAAACCTAATCTTGTCCATCCCCATTTTTAAAAATTATTTTTTCTATCAGCCGAATTACAGAAATGTGATCAGTTCCTTTAAGGCAAGAGTTTATTCATTTTATTTTGCTAAGTCTTGCCTAGTATCTCAGCTTGGGCTTGCTGCTCCCCATCGACTATGAAAGGGGACGCTCCAGTTAGTAGTTCATACATCAGGACACCTAAACTCCACCAGTAAACTGCCTGCAAAACAATTTTATAGAATATTAACTAACATGCAATTTACAGGAAAGAAAAATGAGCAAAATAAAGCTGCATATTTAGAAGATATTTTAACAAAAAGATTTTGTACATAGCTTTCTCTACAAGGAGTATTAAATTAGCATATGCAAGAGAAACATTTAGAGAACAAATATGCAGGTATCCTCAGAACAGAATTTAAACATTTAGTCTGTCAATCAATGAGCTAAAAGTGTTGTAATTATTTTGTAAACTTGTAATGGCTCTCCTTTGGATAATTATAAATGAATTTTTAAAAATGTTTTTAATTGATTTCAGACAGAGGAAAGGAGAGAGCAGAGAGATAGAAACATCAATGATGAGAGAGAGTCAGTGAACCTGCACACCTCCTGCTGGGGATCCAGCCTGCAACCCGGACATGTGCCCTGATGGGAAATCGAACCTCGATCTCCTGAATCAACCTCTGAGCCACTCTAGTCAGACAAAAAAAAATATTTTTCATATAAAAGAAATTAAAAATTTTTTAAGTAAATGAAATCTTCGGACTCAAGATAGAGGGAGGGAAAAAGTACCGATTAGCATTTTTATTAATTATTGAGCTCCGATAAATATTATAAAATTACTTAAAGTCAAAGAACAAAAATGAAAATGTAAAAAATCCCACCTATAGGTGTTACTTTTTTCATACCAGCCTAAATCAGTTCCTCTTATAGAGCCTATCTCATAAATCGAATGGCCTTCATTTGCAAAAAGCATGTTGACATTTAAAATAAAGGAAAATAAAATGGGAACTAACTGGGAAACAAATTTATAAATGTAGTTACCAGAAATGAGAACTGAGCAAATTACATATAATTAAAGGAATCCTGATCTACTGAAAAATACTTCTTTTATAATTATGCAAAACAAGATTTCAATAATGGTTGAGTATGTGAGCTTATGCCAGTGAGAAGATATTAACTGGATGCTAAAACTTTATTTTATTTATCTATTTTTCAATATGTCTTTGTTGATTTGAGAGAGAGGAAGGGAGAGAGAGAGAGAAAGAAACATCAATGACCAGAGTCCCTGATCAGCTGCCTCCTGCACGGCCCCTGCTGGGGATCGAGCCTGCAACCCGGGCATGTGCCCTGACCAGGAATCGAACCTGCAGCTCCTGGGTCACAGGTCGATGCTCAACTGCTGAGCCACGCCAGCCGGCCGGGCTCCATGCTGACATCTTCAACTCTCTGCTTCCAAATGTCAGGGCCAAGGCTTCAGAGAAATGATGCAAAACCCATGAGCCTAGACCTATTTGACAGAGAAAACATATCAATGTCATAGAAACAGGCTCAGGCCGACTGAAACCACAGGAAGTGAGTGCAAGGCAGGCGCGGGGACCAGCGCGCTGCACACTGTGTGTCTCACGGAAGCAGCTCAGAGCCATCGAGGTGCTCCATGGGCTCCCCGTAACTTAGCTGTATTCTGGACCTCAGGGTGCAGAAATTCCAGGAGTAATATAAGGTTTTCTTTCCTAAAAACGGGTGCCATGCCTTGGCCTGTGTGGCTCAGTTGGCTGGAACATCATTGCCTACACCCAAAGGTTGTGGGTTCAATTCCCAGTCAGGGCACCTATCTAGCTTTGGGTTGAATCCCCAGGTTGGGGTAAGTCCGGGAGGCAACCAAATTCCTTCTCTCCCTTTCCCTCTCTCTTCCCTTCTTTCTAAACTTAATGAGCATAGCCCTGGGTTAGGATTAGGAAAAAAATTGGTTCCATTAGGTCTTAGAAGGTATTTTTCCAATTTGAATAGTTATCAATTCTTACCAAATTTCCCAAGAGTTTCAAAGAATACCTTCAACCTAACTAAATCAACAATTCAATTATTTTCTTTCTATGAGCACTTTTCCTGCCATGTGAGTGAGACCCTCAGAATGTTCTGTTGCTGGATTGGAAACCAATTGACACAGCTCTACAATCTGATTCCTAGTCATGAAAAGTAGAAGGACTGGCTTTAAACATGATAAGCCATCAGCAAGCATTCTCCACACTTAAAATATCTGTGCTGTGCATGAGAGGTTTGGAAACGGGATGAGGGAGAGGGGAAGCAAAAAATAGTCAGAGTCCCTTATTTGGAGAAAGTTATTAATAAAGCAAAAGTGTTACGAAAGAACTGGACAGGCCTGCAACCTTTAATACAGGAAATAAGTGTATGTGACCTAGCCCAGCCGGCGTGGCTCAGTGTGGAACAATGACCTATGATCCAAGAGATCTCAGTTGGGTTCTCTGTCAGGGTACGTGCCCAGGTTGTGGGCTCGATTCCTAGTAGAGGGCAGTAGGGGGCATGCAGGAGGCAGCTGATCAATGACTTCTCTCTCCCTCTCTCTCTCTGAAATCAGCAAGGAGATAGTTATATTTGTGTGTGTATATATATATATGTGAATCAGGCCTCTTCAAGGCCTTAATTTTGCACATAGAAAGGAAAGGGGGGAGGGAAAACTGACCTCTTTAGAGGGCTTAGGAAAACAAACTTAGACTATCTTAGATTATCTTTTTCTCCGAGGATTGTTACGATGCTTATGTCTGTTGAAGAGACAATCAAGAAAGCCTCCAGCATCTCAAAGTTAAAAGCAGAAATTGGGAGGAAGAAAATAAGAAAGATTCCCTTTTCAAGGATCTCTTAGAAAGCAAATATCAACCGTAGGTGAAACAGCCAACGATACGTCTCATGTATTTTTCTACCAAAAATCAGTAATGTCAATACACACTGACCAAAATCATCCTCATGATGCAGACAGCAACACGGGACACTTGGTGCCCTCAGTGACACCTCTGTACTGTATTGTACTCTGGCTCGGCTGTGTCCTAAAAGAGCAGGGCCCATGCTACAGAAAATGCATGATTTTTGTTTTCCATACAGTTGCAGCTGGTGCTTTGCTTAAGATATAGACTCTTCTCATGGCAATTACATAAAAATTATTACTTGAAGAATTAGTTGCTTTTGAAGTTTCCTTTAACAAAGACTGTTACTCTATAAAACAAAAAATTACCCTCACCAATAAAACCTGAATAAAGGGAAACCTAGAATGTCCTCACCTTCCTATTATCTTTTCCCGCCAAAACACTAGATATCACAGTGTGTTCATGTATACGAAGCAAAGGACAGAAACATAAAGACAACAAGAAAGGGGACTCTGCTGAAGGCTGTGCCTGAGTTGTTATACTTTGGTTATCACACCTAAGTTCTTACACATTTTAGAGAGGTATATAAAGAAGTGTCAGAAACAGAACACACTCTGTCATGTCCCCAATCTCCCCTCTGACCGTATCTGGTGCCACATATTCAATAGTGCCACGAAACGAACATGCTCGTTCAGCCTGAAACACACAAACAAAAAGGGATTTGATCTCAAGCTGGGATGGTAAGTGACAGAAAGGAAGTTCATGCTCCATGTCAGTGGTTGAGATGAACTGCTATGTGCAGCAAAGCAACGTAGTGGCAGAACCCACCTGAGAGACCCTCTCCTCACCAGGACGGACCATCAGGTACAGTCTGAGTCCTGGGTAAGTGAAGCCCTCCCGGCCTGAAGCTCGCGGCCTCCACTCACCCGAGCGCCACCCGCCAGCTCACGAGTCCACCGCCCGCCCTTCTTCTCTGCCTGTGTGCGGAGTTCAACTCCTGCTTCCTGTAGCCATTCTTTTCTGCAAGAGCGCAAACAGTCCAAGAGGAGTAACAGGAACTGTCTAAGGCTTTACTACGGATGACTTTATTTCCAGCCAGGCAAGACTGGAAAACACTAGAAAACTTGGAGGGGAAGGCAGGCCAAATGCTAAGGAGGGGGACAGGGAACCTGTCCTCCCTCACCGCCTTGTCTGGGTTTGGCACTGCTAATAGAATGTCTAGCGATGGCGAGCAACCTGTTTTGAAAACAAGACTTTCTCATAAAGACAGCTGTTTCTCCTTTATAGAGTTTTTAAAAGGGATAATTTTTATATCTGCCAAAAACTAATTTCAAAAACTGAAGGAGCCCTGGCCAGTGTGGCCCAGCAGTTGGAGCATCAGCCTGTGGGCTGAAAGGCCTCGGGTTTGATTTCAGGTTGGGGTAGGTACCTGGGTAGCAGGCTTGACCCCTGGCCCAGGGCAGAGCGCATGTTGGGGGGCAACTAATCTATGTGGATGTGTGTCCCTCTCTCTCTGCCTTCTTCCTCTCACTCAAATCAATAAAAACATTTAAAAAAAAAGGGGGACATCTGCTTCCCAGGCTGACCTTCGGGAACACAGGGCAAGGCTGCCCAGTGCGCGGGGACAAAGCCATTGCGGGGGGGCCTCTGCGTCCCGCCAGCGGGGACCAGGCAGGTCCTTGCTCCTCCCTGGGGCGTCCACGACTCTCTGGCCTCAGGGCCCTGCAGCGCCCTCCAGGGCGGCCCGGGCGCTTCCCCTCCCGGTTCTGAAGCCCACGACCCGTCCTCCAAGGTCACCAGCGCCTGGATCAGGGCGTCGGCCACCGACCCCCGCTGCCCGAAGGACGCGCAGTGGTGGGACCCCTGTCGCCCCCACGAGGAGCGTCGGGCGGCTCCACGAGGGACAAGGAAGGTCGGAGGGTGAAGGGCAAGGCCTCAGGTCCCCACCACACGGGGGTCGACTCCCGCGGAGCAGCGCAACCCCACCCTCCGCAGACCCTGAGCAGGAAGGCGCCTGGGCCCCGCCCCCGGCGGCCTTGGCGGCCTCTCTAGGCTGCAGAGGCTCCCTCTCGGTGGCCCCGCCCTGAGGCCCCCGGGGTCCAGGCCTTGCTGGGTCAGAGTGCAGGGGAAGGGAGGCCAGGCGGGCTTAACCCGGGTTTCCACTGTGTGTGAGTCATATCTATTTTTTAATTTAAATCTACCTTCATTGAGTTGAGGGAGAGGGAGGGAGAGGGAGAGAGAGAGAAACATCAATGACAAGAGTCATTGATTGGCTGCCTCTTGCAGAAACAAAATCAAAGCCCTGCTCCTGGATTCCCAGTGTCTCTCATCTCCATCGCCAGCTGTGAGAAGAGTTCAGCCTTGTCTTCATCAGGCCCAGAAATATCGCCAGTGCCCAGACATCTTGCACCATTAGCTCCGATTATGTCATCCCAGTCGCAAGCCCCTGGCACTGTGCCCAGGCCCGGGCAGCCTGCTGCACACCCCCGAGGCCTGCTAGGGCCGCATGGCTGCTGCAGGGAGACCGTGCACGGGAACAGGGCAAGCCCCGTGTTACAGGGCCAGCGAGCATGTCTGAAACTGTTGAAGGCACTTTGGTGCCATTGAAGCACTTCACAAAATTATTTTCGAGGAAGCTCTTCACTTTACACTTTAGTCTTCTTCCACTAGCAAGGGTTCAGAAAAATAAACATTCTTCTGATTTATCATTTTTTAAAATGTTTTTATTGTTGCAGAGAGTGGAAGAAAGAGGGGGAGGTAGAAACCTCAATGATAAGAGAGAATCTGATCGGCTGCCTCCTGCACGCCCCCTACTGGGGATGGAGCCTGAAACCTGGGCATGTGCCCTGACCAGCAATGGAACCCTGATCTCCTGGTTCATGGGTCGGTGCTCAACTACTGAGCCACACCGCCTGGGTTTATTTACCACTTTTTAATGTAAAAACACTCTTACAGCAATGTTATAGAAGTGGTAGTATTCCCCTACTCTGTTGGCTGAAGGTTAAGCTCAGAGACAATGAATGTAATAAATTTATTTAAACTCTGTAATCATGAATGTGTTAAACCAGTTAATTAGCCTTAGCCGATCTGGCTCAGTGCTAAGAGTGCCAGCCTGAGGACTGAAGGGTGCTGGTTTCCATCCGGCCAAGGACATATATACCTGGGTCGCAGACTCTATCCCAATCCCGATCAGGGCACCTGCGGGTGGTACCCAGTCCATGTGTGTCTCTCACATCCATGTTTCCCTCTCTCGTTCTCCCTTCCACTCCCTCTGAAAAGCAATGAAAAAAATATCCTCAGAAAAGGATTTTAAAAAAGAGGGAGAGTGACGGAGCAGTGTGAAAGCTGCCTTTCTCCTCGGAGTGATGGGGTGTCAGTGAGGGTTTGGGGAGTGTGTGGAGAAGGGGGTCGACAGGGTGAGATCCGTGTCCTCAAAGCTCACTCTGGCTACAGGGTGGAGGCAGACCTGAGCAGGCGCAAGGAGCAGTCAGGTGGCTATGGAGGTGTTCCGGGGAGCTCATGGTTGTATGGACAGTGGTGAGGGGCCTAGGGAGGCAGGTGGGGGTGTGGGGAGTGACAGTGGAGAGAAGTGGGTGGATTTAAGGTATTCAGAAGGTATAAATGGCAGGGCTCACCCAGGTCCCATGTAGGGATGCTTGGGGTTCTAGAAGATGGTGGAACCATCACCTGGCCAGTGAGCCCTGGAAGAAGGCCAGGTAGGTGGGGGAAGGGGCCTCAGCATCCAGGTGTGGATCTAGAAGAGGCCTGGGTGGTTCTGTGAGTCATCTGCACAGGTCCTGTGCCAGGAGCTCCAGCAACAGGCCTGGAGGAGGGAGCCTCTGCAGAGGAGACAGAAGCAGCCTCCAGGGGGCGGAGGGGAGCCCCCCAAGCTGATGGTGGAGCCAAGGCAGAGGCCTCAGGGCGGTGGTGACCAGGCTGACTCTGAGATGCTGGCTCCTGCAGGGCTCCCTCTGCATCTTGAGTCCTTCCCTTTGATCTGGATGAAAACTTAAAACACCCCGGGGCTTTCAAGGAGAGGGAGGTGGCTTCTTAGAGCCAGGGAGAGTCTTTCACAGGGAAAATGCAAATTGCCCTTTGGAGGCTCAGCTCCTGAGAAAGGTTCAAATACAGAGGCCCCTGGGTTTTCAAAGGTACTCGGTTCCCGAAGACGGTTCGAGTTCTGAAAAGTTGGAAAACCGAGGGGTCCACAGCCCACAGCCAGGCTTCAGGATCTGGCCTCAGCGGATGGCGCGGGACATGCTCGACTTTGGAGGTGGGATCGAGAACCGAAGCGCTTCCTTTGGGGACCCAGCGATGGTGACCCGAAAAGTTCGGCAGCAGAGATGGGCGAATCCCCCGTATCCCTGTATTGCAGCTCAAGGCTATTTTTACCTCTGAGAGTCCTTGCAGCTTGGAAACTTCGTGCACCCAGAGCTTTTGGTGGCTAAATAAAGCTGAGGAAAGAACAGAAAACCTGAGAAAGGACAACAGAGCCACTGAATTTCCCAGCGCCCGACAGCAACCGCCGCTGGGGCCTCGGCCCCCTTCCCGCCATGTCCCCCCTGTGCGGGCACATCCTGGGCTCCCAGAAAGTGTGCACACACTTGAAGAGCTGCTGGCTCCACTGATGTTTCCCTCTTTCCAGGTTTAACCCATTGGAATTCAGAATTATTCAAAGTGAGTATACATTTGGGGGACACCCTGTGTATATGTAGACAGGGAATTCAATGTTACCTTGCTTGAAAGATATAATTTTTAATCTTGCTTTTTGTACTTAATATTTTATCATAAGCCTATCCCTAAATAATTGCAAATGTTATTTTAAATTCTTCCTCCATGTCTCCTCCCCCTTTTCTATTTTCTGGAAAATGTCTTCATTTTGCCCTCTCATTTACCTGGCACATAAATAAATCCTGAGCTAGCTGCTGGGCAACTGACAGTATTCACTGCAAAGGGATACGGTCTGTGTGCAATAAAATAAAGAAGAGAAAAAAATGTTGGGAAGACAAATCTCACACGTGTCCGGTCCCCAGCCTGTGTGTCCCAGGGGCCATGATCTCTGAGAGGCTGAGCACTTGCGCTGCTTTGGCAGATGCTCCAGGAGAGAGGAACGACCTGCTTTCCCGCCGCCCACTCCTCTGGGCCGAATGCTCCAAACAGCTGCTCCCCGGGCAGTGGGTCATCAGGGCCCACTGCTGCAAGCAGAAAAAGCCAAGCCTAGCCAATCTCAACAGAACAGACTTAGTTGAAAGGATGTTAGCTAGCACACCCCACCACCGGGAAGGCTGGAGACCCAGCTTGACACAAAGAGCCACTCAGTCAAAATTAGTCATTAACCCTGACAGTGCCCTCACCCCAGGGAACCAACCGGCTGGGAACCAACAGACCTAATCCTGTCCCCTGGGAGATCCCAGTTTAGCAAAGTCAGGTGCTAGAGTGAGTGGCGAGGCTCAGGTGTTGTGCTGAGTGCATGTCAAACAGCTTGTCCTGGAGGGTTGGGCAGGTGCCTGAGACTGGGTCACTTGACAGCGTCCTGAAGGACAAGAATGGATCAGTGTAGACCAAAGTGCGGAGAGCCCTCTGGGCAGAGGGAATTGCCGGTGGTGGCAAGCATCCTGCCCTCTTGCTCCGACCTGAGTGCCCAGAGCCTAGCACACTGTCTGGAATAGTACGTGTTTAATAATAGGAGTCAGATGGATGAATGAGCTAATTTCAAAACCACCTTACATTTTAAAACAAAGTCACTTCTCTGTTCAAACTCTCCCCATCTGGCTTGACCCTGATAGGATTGTCAGATTTAGCAAATAATTTACTATAAGTATGTGTTATGCAATATTTGGGACATACTTGTACTAAACTGGTATTAGTTGTTCATCCGAAATTCAGCTTTAACTGGGAGTCCTGTACTGTATCTGGCAGCGCTACACCCAGAGCAGCAGCCCTTGGATAGGCCCCACCTAACCTGCACTTTTCCCCTTTTCCCTCCCAACAGCCCCCCTCCCCAAGCTTCCTGATCCTTGCTCACTGGCCCTGTAGCAAGAAAGTTGAGAGGATTTCTTCTGGAGCCTCACAGGTTCTGCAGAATGTTTGGGTCAACAGGCTGCAGAGTTGTTTCTTCCCCTGTCTTCACAGTGACAACTTTTAGGTCCTCAAGCACCATTGCAAAGGCAGTTCTGTGGGGGCTTTTTTGTTGTTTTTTTTAAGAAATTTGACGTGTACCCAGTGCTTCAGAAACCTGCTTATATTAGAAGCTCTATTCCTTCCCACCTGTAGTAGCTCATTGAATCATTTGACTGTAGGTTACTTTTTCCTAGTTGCTAATGATGGTATAAGCTTGATGTTTACTCCGCAGTGGCTACCACACAAATCAAGAAATAGGATGTAGTGTTTCTCTCTGCCTGTTCCAATCAGTGCCCCACCCCTTGAGGGAACTACTATCTTCACTCTTAACATCATCAACTAATATGCTTTTCTGAGAACTTCACAGAAATGAAGTCATGTGGCATGTAAAAGTAAAGAATAATACAGTTATCATTTCTTCCTTGGTTATCCTTATGGTATCCAAACTAAACACCCTTGATTGTAAAGACAATTCTTGCCTTCCACAGGCAGAAAGAGCTCACTCAATGCCCTCTTCCCCATTTTAATTTTTCAACTACCAAAGAAGTTTTTTCCTCTCTCTTTGTGTATTTATATGATTCTTTTCATCTTACTTTCTCTGTTACATTTGGTGTGTGTCTCCCTTCCTTTCTCTGTCTCTTTATCTATGTTTCTGCTTCACTCTTTCCTTTCTCTCCCAAGCTGTTTTGCATTTTGTGCCTTATTGTGAAAGGGGTCTATGCCTGGTTATAATTTCTTTCCTTCTGCAATGTCCAAAGCCGTGAGTGTATTGCATAGCACACGGTGCCCCGGGCAGCGCCCCTGTGGATTTCCTGAGGCAGCAGGATAGTAATTACCAAGCCTGCTGCCTGGGAGCAAGATATTCCTTCCCTTTCGCTGAAGTCACTTGAAGGTCGAGAGAATCGAAAAAACCAAAACTTATAATCCAATGAGTGTTGTTCCCATAAACAATGAAAATAACTTCCTCAAATCCTTGTTACTGGAGCCAGAAGAACAGTGGGTTTTTAAAAATATATTTTTAGTAGGTAGCGTGGGAAATCTGAAAACTCAGAGCAAAGTTTCTCCCGTGACATACAACCAATATCAGTTGATCTGATTTATCATCCCGAGCATTTGCTTGAATGTGCTTTCTATTTTATTACTGACTTACTTTAAAAGAAAGAAAAAGTTAGGCCTCGGGGAAGGTATCTTGGCGTCAAGAGAAAGGATTCCCGCGCCAGTCGCAGTCAGCCCCGCGCACCCTCCCGGGGACTCCCCCGCGTCTCCCTCCGTGTCCAGCGGGCTCCACACAACCCCGCACACACGGACACCTGAGGCCGCGCCCCAGAAATGCATATTGGTCCCCATATTCGAGGACATGCGATCGCATCCAGCCAGGAGAGTTATGAGAAAAATAACCATGTCCTCACGCCGCAAACTGAATTAACTGCAGCCCGTGGCATTTGGGGCTGAAACATGTAACAAAAGCCCTGGGCTCAGAACTTTCCTCTTGGAAAGAGCTGAAACTTAACTGGTTGTTTTAGTCCCATTTTCACATCTGCTGAAGGAAAAGTCTCCTGGGTTGAGGCTGTCATGGCCAGGCTTGTTTCATCAGCTCGATGCCACAGTGCTTGTGCAGAGGAGAGACCCTGCCCCTCTGTCCATGGAAACTCTTGATAGATCTGCACATAGAGATGAGAGGAAAGGAGCAGCCAGAGGCAGAGACGGCTGCGGGGATTTTTAAGATTAGATAGAACTACGAGAGATTCACTCTGCACTCAAGTAGGGTTATAGATACAGACATAGCTTTATATTTATACATTACATATATATTCAACTGGCAAATATCAGAATTTTAAAAATATTTACACACTCTGGAGAAATATGTATTAGAAATATGAGCATAAACTTAATGGGTCCACAAAGTCTCATTCGAAGTGTACTAGAAAAATACCTCGATAAACATAAAATATCAAGTAAAGGAACTACTGACATTTAATCATTGCATGCAATAAATTTTTACAATTTATTCAGAGTATGTGTTTCCATATTGTAAGGTATTTGTGTGTGAGTGTGTGTTTTTGTCTGTTTGTTTTCCTGACTGTTTTTTTTTAATGGAAAAGAGAAAGAGAGATTTAAATAAATAGAAAAAAGAGACCAATACAGCAAGACTGTCTTTCTGATATTCTATAATCAACACTAGGACTTGATGTGACCATGGTCGAGTATGATTTGGTAGCACAGATTGTGATGATTTGGATGATTCTGGCACTTGCACCTTACGGAAACACTTCTGAGGAATACTCACTCGACTCAACTAGAATGCAAATTGAGGTTGCTCTCTGCTAGAAGTTTCCACTGCTTCCAATCTGGTGTGGATGCAGATAGAAGCCATAAACTTGGTTAGGCACTCTGACTCTCCCACACAGGGTCTTAGATAAATGAGGCATTGCAAATTTCTGAAAATCTGCTGCAAAGGCCGGAAAAAAGGCAAAGAGTCATATTCACAGTTAAGAAGGAACTCTGAGCTTTCAAATATGATTTTATTTGATGAATGGAGAGTCATATTCCACTGCCTTAAAAACTTGAAGCAGTTTTTTCAAAATACAAACAAAAGAAAGTAAAGATACACAATGAAGAAACACCACCAGGAGGCTCAGAGATAACTTACAGTTTCTTTATACAAAACTATTAAAAATTATGGGTAATATGAATGTTTATATAGACAAAAATGCTAGAATAAGGGAAAGAGAAATATTCAGACAATTTCCTGACTGTTGAATCAAGTTTCTATCAAGAGTACTTTTATCTCCCATATTATTTGTTTTAAATGTTCCAAGGGAAAATAGGATACAAACATTTCAAGGTGTTCTACACTTCCCCTTTAAATCAATTAATCACATGCAGAGTTTAAAGGTATATTTTACTATCTGTTCCTGGGCCGAGAGCTAGAAGAATAAATCATGGTTCTGGACTCACGTGTTCAAGACCGTTAGCCCCTGCGCCCTTCTGCACACCGGCCTAACCTGTTTCCTCTCCTGAACTCCAGATCAACCAGCAAAGAAACGGAGGAGGAGTCTGCAGCCCTTCGTTAGGCCTCGTTTCGTTTGCCGTTCTGGGGCTGCCCAGACAGCTCGGTGGTGATGGCAGCAGTGAAGAAGTCATGTTGGCCACTTCAAGACTTTTGTTGTTGCCAGACTTTGGGTGAGGCATCTGCTGTTTGGTGCTCTCAGCGCTTCCAGAGGCTCTGTGGGGCTTGACAACAATCCCTGAGGCACTAAAGCACTTCACGCGCAACAGGGATAAGAAAACCCTTTTGGCTGCCATGTGATGGCTGCATCTTTCCGCTTTGGCCTTGTTCCAACACCTGCTGTGTATTCCAAGATCGAAATACTTTGCTGTCACTGCGGATCTGCATCTCAAACAAAGGCCTGTTTTGGGGGTGACAGAATTATACTATTCTCCTCCTAAAGCCCGGTCCTGACTTCATTACAGCATGTCCACTAGAGCCTAAAATTCTAACTGAGGGGTCACTCTGGTAGCCCCGGAGGCTCATCTTCCTGAGGTTTCTCATTTGGAAATGCTTGGGCCTCGTCCTATTGCAAGGGGGTTGAGAGGATTTCTTCTAGGAGCCTCACAGGTTGTGTGGGATGTCCCGGTGTCAGCAGGCTGCACAATTGTCCCTTTCCCTTTCTTTCGTTGACATTGACATCATTAGGCCCTCGTAGCACCACTGCATGCAGAGTCTTGCAAAGGCAATGCTGTTGTGTTAGTTGTGGGCTGGCATTTTCCCCCGTCTGGGTATCAAAGGGACCTATGAGTAAATTAGAAGCCCCTTCCAATGTCTGTTCCATTTACAAGTGATTCAAAATTTCAAAAACTGTAAGATATATCTTCTCACTGCACAGCCTGCGCCGTGATTGGCCCAATCAGTTTCTGGGGTAAAAAGAAATAACAAGAAAGGCGGGAAAGGGAGGAGCAGCTGTTGCTGCTACAAATGAATGTATGCTATGGAGAACATAAAATTGAGGAACATGATGAGAGCTCCTGAGAACTGTCAAAATTTGTTTTGGTGCAACCAAGGTGGCAGGTGAGGCTTGGGATGAGGGTCTTGTGCCAAGGCCTTCAGGGTTCCACTTCTGCTCTGCTCTGAGTGCTGAGCTGGTCAGTTCTGAAACCAGTTCTAGAAGGAAAAAAACAGTAACACAAGAACATCGGAAAAAATAAAAGTTTCCAGTTCTATCTCCATCCCCTATACTGCCAGACAGAGGAAAATGTCTGTAAAGCCTTCTATCAGGACTGTCCTATACATAGCGCTTACCTGGTCCTTTTAACTGGGAGCAACTTAGGGCAACTGTGAGCACATGGCTAAGAGTAGATTCCACATTGAGTCATTAGATGATAGCCAGCGACACATTCCCCATTACATCTCATTCCCAGTTCCCTCCTTATAATCGATGTCTTAATAGTATCCCCTTGGTCCATTCTATGGAACATGAATAGAGATCTGCCCCCTTCCCTACCTGAAATACTCTAAGTCAATATATAGGAATCTCCACCTTCAGCTGCATGGCTTAACTGTGTTCTACATGCACTTTCCGTGCCTTATATGTTTTCTTAATATCTCATTACCCTTCTCCATTGTCTTACACTTGTTATCTTAAAAGACGCCTTTAGATAAGAAAATCAAAGCTAACTGCCGTCACTTGGAGGAACTTAAATAAAAGAGGTAAGTTCCCACTCCAATTTGGAAAACCACTTAAATTATTAATAAGGATTTGTTCCGAAGCACAACTCAGCTTTAGCTGCCTCTCTGCATTCTTTGCGTGTGAAATTACTTTCATGTAAAACAGCAGCCACTTATTTCCTTTTCAATTGTGTCAAAAAGGGTTGATGTCCTGGGGCTGGAGGGGCAGCCACAGAGACAGTGGGAGGAGGCCTGATACTCTCTGGAAGAAGCCAGGGTCCGTGTGAGAAAGGAGCTGTAGTCCACAAATCCAATATTTACGTTATATTATTGTTTTCCTTCCGGAGCTGTGCATTTGGCCAGGGCTTGCATTGTTTGTGGCAAATGGACAGCGGGGTGGGCAGCTAGAGGGTGCCCGTTTCTGAGCTGGGTGGGTGGGGAGGGTGAGATAGGCTCTAAGTCTGGCCTGTGATGCCCTCTGGAGTCAGTGAGCCCAGGCTGCCCGGAGCTCACTCACATTCCCCTGGTTTCTACTGTTTTGTCACTGTCACTGCCTGGACCCTGTCAGGGTCACGTGCAGCTGTGTCCTACTGAGGAGAGGCTGTGGGCCTGGACTGGTCTGGGGACTCGGCTCTGCCTGTCCCGAGTGGGGCGGGAAGGGCTGCACCTCCCAGCACGGCGCTCGGCATCTGCCCTCTGCGTCCCGGGAGCCTGGGCCTGAGCATAGGAGGTGTGGCCAGATCCTGAGGCTAGTCCCATGGCGGCATTTCACCCAACCCTGAAGCGTGGGCTACTGTTACCATGCAGGTCAGAGTTGGAGAAACAAGGCCCAAGTGGTCATCTCTTGCCCAGTGTCATCTAGTGGAGAACCTAGAACTTGAATCCTTGCCTGATGCCAAAATTTGCATATTTGTCACCAAATTTCACAAACCTGTTATCCCTTACCTGAAATACTTGGTGGGGGAGAGTTTGGGGGAAAGTCTGGAGCAGTGAGACATGGCCCTTTTGGGGGATAGTTTCCTTTCTAATTCCCTTTGCAGAGGGCACTCACTGTCCTGGGAGTGACTTAATGTCCCACTACAGCCACAGGGCTCCCTGAGCCCAGGCACAGAGATGGACAATGGGGCCTTGGGTCTGGTGGCCCCTTGTGTGTGTGTGTGTGTGTGTGTGTGTAGGCCCACGTGGGCATTGTGGGTTTCGGACAGTGGTGCTGTTTGTAATTAATCAGCAGTCCTCTCCCCTTTCGTCTGTTCTCAAATGATCTTTCCAATAAACGTCTCCTAGGCGCCAGAGCAAGTGCTTATAGAAGATGCCGCCTCTAGGTGAGGCCCTTTCGCTGGAATTGCCCATAAGGCGGCCGAAGCTGTTCCTGGTGCACTATGGAAGCCTTGGACCTGTGTACAGATGTGCTCACACTCTGAGGGCAGGAGCATGGGAGTGTGTAACACGCTTACATCTGTGTAATGCACACACGTTTACATGCAGAATTCATATGCGCTTATTTGCGATATACAGAGTGGGGCAAAAGTAGGTTTACAGTTGCTCATATGGAAAAGATAATACAACAATTAATACAGAATAATATAAGAACAGACTCTGTTTTGTGTGCTCACAACTGCAAGCCTAGTTTTGCGCCACCCTGTATGCAGTTTCATAGTCATGTGCACACGCACACATTACACGTGTGCCCACATGCACGTACCTGCCGGTTTGTACGTATGTCCGAAAGCTCACGCACAGGCAGGGACACTGCCCGAGTGCAGTTGCACAATCCTGCGAATGCCTGCATGGACCGGCACACCGAAACACAACTGATCACCTGTGCCACACTCTCACAAAACGCACGCGGGTCCATGCACATCTTCACGTGCTCACACGTACAAGCACGCACATGTTGTATAATCAACGCTGGTTTTCACACTAAGTCACACAGGCACCGTTGAACAAGTGGAACGTGGCAGCGGTGGGGTTAATGGAGGCCCAGACTCCCATAAGTGTGTGCACGAAGCTCTCAAGTTCTCAAAGCAGAGACAGACCTCTCCCCACCAGCCCTGTCAATCACGCGGCTACAAAGGAGGAGCGGCACCTGTCACATCCAGGGCTGTGTGATCCTCGACTTGCCCCACGAGGGCGGCCGCATGCGAGCAGGAGCACAGGGCCCTCTGCACACCTAGCCAAGCACCCCAACGAATGTGCCGAGGCTGGTCCCCGCTCCCAGGATGCTCTCGGGAGCAAAAGAAACATTTCAACGCTGCTGCGAGTGCAGGGTGGCATTGATGTGTGTGGGGGTGGGGGTGGGAGGTGGGGGAGCAAAGGCTTTTGGGGACTATCTGAGACTTGGCTTCTCCCTGAAGACAGAAGTTATCCGGGAGGACCTGGGTGAGGAGGTGGGTGCAAGAGAGGCCTGGGGGTCCTGGGCTGACCCAGGTTTGCTGCAGCAGGGACTCCAGCTTCTGGAGCTACTCCCATCTACCAAATTTTGGGATCCAGGAGACTCCTGAATTGCAGCGGCTCTAACCCAGCGCTCGGTGAACACCCTGCTTGCGGTCCTGCATCAGAAGACCATTCATTCAATCATGGAACAGATATTTGTTGTGTGTCTTCTATGTGCCAGGCGCTGTGCTAAGTGCTGACAATACAACACGGAGCGAAACCAGAAACAATCCCCACACACACCTCCGCACGGAGTTCACAGTCTGATAGGATCGTCAGACAGCATTTAGATAGGACAGGAATCAGTGCACAGTTTCAAAAGGAGGTGACTGCTATGGAGAAAAGCAACCTGGCCCTCTGAGAGCACCTCGACTGCAATGATGATATCCTAAACACGGAGGGCTTCCTGGAGGAAGTGATGTCTGAGCTAAGATCTGAAGGCTGAATAGTTGTGCAGGTCAAGCAGGTAGGGGAAAATATTCAGTGTCTAAATATCCTTTAGTCTTAATTAATTTTGTAAAATAAAGGTTGGCCAGTGAGAGAGAGGTCAATGCAGAGGCTAGAAAGGCCCTGATGGACTGTGACTGCTGAGGGTGTTGGCAAAAACAGGAGAGGGCCAGCAGGGAGCAGGGCAGTGCCCACTAGAAGCTGCAGCACATTAACAAACATCACTTTGCTGAACCCAAACACCAACCCCAGTAGTTTTTGTCATATTTGGTGAATTTTACCATCTTTGGTGATAAATGGCAAGTTCGAGAAACAAACAGGAAACTAGGGGTGCACAGTGGCCCCCGTTCACCTGAGTGGCAGGGAGGAACTGCTGTTCTCCGGCCCCTGGGTCTGGAGCTGCTTCTCTGAACATTTCCCCTCCTACATTCCCTCAGTCCCATGGCCCAGCCACAAGCCCCTTCTCTCTGTTCCCAGGGAGCCTGCGCTCAATAGGGCCCCTCAGGGTTCAGAACTGGCCTGGGAAATTCTCTCCCCTTCCTCTAACGGCTACTGCTTCCTATCAACAGGACCTCGGCTCAAATGTCACCTCCTCGCACACACCTAGCCACATGGCTATGTGTCTGGGGATTGTTTGATACAGGGGCACGCAATGAAACTTGTTAAACGATTGCACAAGAAAAGCTATAAGGCACCCACCAGGGGCACAATCTTGCTCATGACTCCCTGATGGGGAGTGCGGATGGTGACCAAGGACCCACAACTTAGGCTCACAGTGGGTGTGAGGTTGTACTGCAAAGGGAACTGGGCTGTAGCAAAGGGAGGTTTACCCCTGGGAGAGGAGACCCAGTGCCCAGCAGGGACGGGCCAAAGGCACCCCAAGCAAGGCCATCCCCACACGAGGAAAGAAGGAGAGAAGCCCGGGCAGTCTCCAGCCTCCAGACACGGCTCCTGGCCACTCTGTGCCCGTGTGGGGACAGCACTGTGGGGACACATTCCAGCCTGGACCAGGGGGGCAGGTCCCTAAAGCTCCCAGGGCCCAGCTGCGCTGCTCTTGGCGTCACTTTCCTCATTGGCCCCTTCTTCCTTCTTGTCCTTCCCTTTAGCCCCCCCTCAAAGGCGGGCTCCCCTTGCTGAGCGGGGGCCCTGTGAGGGCACATCCCTGAGTTTCCAGGGACTTGGCAGGCCAGGCGTTAAACGCAGCCGCCGTCAACAGTGAACTGTGCAGCCCCGCGATCACATAATTGACAGCAAACACTTGCCGCCTGGAATTATTCTCCTTACCTATGCTCTTGGGGCTGTTTCTACCCATTGCACCTGTACGGAGGCGATATTATAGAGCAGGTGACGCCACACAGCTCTTCCCATCGCTGTGGGGAGTGACACCATGTTGGCAGCTTGAAATGGGCTGTGGTGAGAATATTGACAGCACAGGAACTGGCAAATGTACCAAATCAGGGCTTGATTTGTTTTCCGCAGCACCTGCTGTCTCCAGACTTAAGACAGTGATGGGGAAGATGTTAATAGCAGAGGTTAAACTTAAGAGTGTGTCTTGGGTGAATACTATGGTATGTAAATTGTGTCTCTGTTTTTAAAAAACTGCCTGCAGCCATTACAATGTGAACACATTACAGGAAACTGAGGAATGCCATCTGGCATTCAGAAAACGACCACCTGATAAGGAGCCACTCACATCGTTAACGAGGGAGTGACGTTCTCACAAACATCTTCAGCTTGTTTTCCTTGATAACACAGGAGAACATCACCCGACATTCCCGTTGGAGCTACACTCATCCGTCAGCTGAGGGCAAGCACAGGCGGCTATAAATACACCAGTTTGGCCAAATGCAAGGAGCGCTTCCTAAGGATCCATTGCTGTGCATAGACATGTATATGTGCATGTGTAGGTGCATGTGAATATGTATGCATGTGTACCTGTGTACGTACGTATGCATACATGTAAATACATTCCCTCCTGTGCCACTGGCTGGTTGAGAAACATTTGAGGGGGTGCTTCCCAGGGTCCGTCCGACCTTTTCTAATATTCTCACGTGACTGTTCTGCCCAGGGTGAGCCCCTCCTGTCCCAAAGCTGACCCCAAATCTCCCTCCAGGCAAACCTCAGCCCTGAGCTGTGGGCATGAATACCCAGCTGTCGCTTCGATATTTCCCACCCACCAGGTCGCACACCTCCCAGGCCAGTGCAGAGTGGGGGGGCCCTGGAGCTCAGCAGAGTCATGATTTGGGGGCCCCCTCAGCAACAGGACCCGTGATACTGCTCAGGGGACCATCACCTGGGCTTGGCTGGGTGTGTGAGCAAGATGTCAGGGTTGGAACCAGCTGATGCAGTAATGGATAGGACACAGTGGGAGAGAGCGATGCCAAACATGGTCTGAATGGAAGGGGACAGATGTGATGAGATGAGGGACACAGCGGCTTGGGTGGAGGGAGGATGGTGAACCTCGATTTTGAGTTGGAGGTGTCTTTGGGACATCCAAGCTGGAAACAGATCTGGAGATTCCTGAGGAGAGGCTGGGGCTAGCTAGAGGTGTTGGAATCTTCTGGGAAGACTGCAATTAAAGCTCTGGGTGTGAGCCCGGCTGGCACGGTCAGTGCCTGGGCTTTGACCTATGAACCAGGTGTTCAGGGTTCAGTTCCCATCAGGGCACACGCCCCGGTTGTGGGCTCAATCCCAGAAGGGGGCGTGTAGCAGGCAGCCGATCAATGACTCTCTCGTCAATGATGGATCTATGTCTCTCTCCCTCGCTCTTCCTCTCTCTGAAATCAATAAAAAACATCGATTGTTTAAAAGCGGTGGGCTTATTTGAGCTTGTCTGGGGTTGGAGGGGGGTGAGAGAGTGCAGGGTGCACCCCGAGGTGAGCCATGTAGGGACCCTAGACCACAAAGGGATGGGTGTAGCTCGTGTGGAGGCTGAGGGAGGGGAATGTTCAGAAAGGAAGGTCACCCGGGGTGAACGCCTGACAGGCGTCATGGGGCTGAGAGGTTGTGTGAGGCAGGCAGAGCAGTTGACAAGCCCCTGCCAAGACGCGAGTCAGCCTAGGGGGGATGTCACCTAGGACAAGAGCAGTTAGTTAAGATGACATGGCAGGTTCCAGCCCATTCTCAGGATCAAGTGACATATAAAACATGGGAAGTGGGGACAGGAGGGGTCAAGCCTCTACCACAGGCTCCTGTGCTTGACAGCTGCTGTCCTTGGATTAAGGAGGGAGCCCTGAGGAGCTGGGGGAGGGGAGGAAGCCTGCAGTCCAGACAGGGGGCGTAACAGGCAGCCCACTTCAGGCCTGCAGCTCAGGAGAGGTCAGTGCTGGGGAGGAGGGTGGGGTCAGCCCTGAGGGGGGCATGGAGGGAGATGCCTCAAAGGGGAACTCAGGAGTGAGCACAGGAGCTTCCATGAGGGTTTGTGGGAGCAATGACTGACTGAGGGACTGGCAAGTGTGAGCACTGGAGAGCTGTCCCACAGGGGAGAGAACCACGAGCCAGAGGCTGAGAGCTCCAAGGAGTGACTGGCCAGGGTCAGATCCTGCAAAAGCCAAGGGCCCAGGACACACAGCCTGCAGGTGCCGCTGCTCAGTTTGGCTCTAAGCATTGCGGGTGGCAGCTCCCACTGAGTGGTCGGCTAGGACAGGCTGCAGAACCTGGGGAACAGGGGACAGGAGGCTCGAGGACACACTTGTACAGAAGAGGTTTGGTGGGAAGGCAGGGCCATGGAGGCAGCAGCTGCACAGAAAACCATTAGAGGACTGGGTCAGGTGGGGACACTTCCATGCCTCCTTCCTGCCTCCCTCTCTCACCTTCCAGCCTCTAGTCTGAGGCCTCCAAGATCTAAACTCCAGATCGGGCTCTTCCTAGTGCAGTAGCCTTGGAAAAATCCAAAGGATCGCTGTAGGCTGAGCTCCTTTGTGATCTAAAGCCCACATCAAAACGGGATTCAACTTATACAAACTTAACATAAATACAGGTCTGGAAAAAGCTGCTGCATGGTGAAGAGGAACCAGGCTTTCCCAGTCTCTGACCTCGTGGCAAAGGGAGCTGTGGATTCCAGGGGGCGAGAGACTGGGGGGCTGATGCAGGGAACCCCGAGAGCCCGGCGCTCTTCAAGGCTGCCAGGGAGGAGCGGTGAAGAAAACTAGGACTCAATTCTACTCCAGCTCATTTTATTGCAACCCCATCCCCGTGTCCAGAATCAATGGCTATTGAATACACATGCAAAGCACTCCTAAAATCGACCACGTGAACATGCCCATTTCTTTACCAGTATATGAACTCAAAAGGGAAAAATCTTTATAAGACCAAAATCAACAGGTTTAGTATATCCAGGAAGAGCATCTTTAGTAAACAACAGGAAAGAAAATGTGTCAGGAACCAGGCCAAATACACAGAACAGGACGTGAGACTCCCAATGGCCACGATGACTCCCATGGGAACATCAATATAGGGTGACCCCAAAAAGGTAGGCAGACGTGAGACTCCTGATGGAACATAAACATAGGGTATTTCCAAAATGGTATACACATGGCAGATTATTGATAGAACACAAATATAGGTGTCCCCAAAATGGTACACACATGAGAGATTCATGATAGAACTTAAATATAGGTGTTCCCAAAACCGTACACACAGGGGAGATTCACGGTGGAACATATGTATTGGGTGTCACCACAAACGTACACACAGGCTAGACTTCCAATGGAACATAAATTTAGGTGTCCCCAAAAAGGTACCAATAGGGGAGATACCCGATAGAAAATAAATATAAGAAGGTGTCAACCGAACGGTACACAACGGAAGACTCCTGATGGAACATCAATACAGGGGTCCCCAAAGAGGTACACACAGGTGAGACTTCTGGTGGTACATATATATTGGGTGGCCCCAAAAAGGGACACAAGGGGAGATTCCTGATGGAACACAAATACAGGGGGTCCCCAAAAAGGTACACAGAGGTGAGATTCTTGTTGTAACAAATACTGGGCTTCCCCAAAAAGCTACACAGAGGGGAGACTCCTCATGGAACATAAATATACGGTTTTTCCAAAAAGGTACACACATGGGAGATTCGTGATAGAACATAAATATAGGTGTCCCCAAAAACGTACACACAGGGGAGATTATCGATGGAACGTATGTTTTGGGTGTCACCACACAGGTACACACAGGGTAGACTTCCAATGGAACATAAATTTAGGTGTCCCCAAACAGGTACCAATAGGGGAGATACCCAACAGAACATAAATATAAGAAGGTGTCAACTGAAAGGCACACAAGGGAAGACTCCTGATGAAACATTTATACAGGGGTCCCCAAAAAGGTACACACAGGTGAGAATTCTGATGGAACGTAAATACTGGGTGGCCCCAAAAAGGGACACAAGGGGAGATTCCTGATGGAACATAAATACAGGGTGTTCCCCAAAAGTTACACACATTTTGACAGCTGATAACTCTTATTTTCACTCTCTTCAGGTTTAAGGAATTTGAAGCAATGGGTGAAGTCACACTAAGTTTTGAACAAAGAAAATGTATCCACTGGACTCTTTATGGGGATACGGAAAAGAAAGTTTACGGTACAAAACCAACAACACTTGGGAACTGAGGGCAGCTACTGAAAGACAAGGCGCACAGATTCCCACAGAACAGGGTGATCCCTGAGGTTTGCGGTTCCTTTGCTGCGCATCAGCTCCGGCCTGGGCGCTCCAGAGACAGAAGCAAAGGAATCGCAAACGTCAGGAACCACTTTGTTTGGCGTTTGTGCGCTTTGTCTTTCCACAGCTGCCCCTGATTCATTGACCGTTGCCGGGTTTGAGCCGTAAGCTTGATATTTTATATATCCCCATAAGAGAGTTTAGTGGATAATTTTTCATTGTTCAAAGCTGAGTCTGGCTTCACCCATTATTCCAAACTTGTTAAACCTGAAAAGGAGTGAAAACTAAGGGAGTTACCAGCTGTGAAAATTTATGTACATTTTTGGGAGACACCCTGTAGATCACCCTCAAAATACATGCATTTCACCAGTGTGTACAAACCTATGTAATAGATTAAAGGAAATGCGGTTACTATTACAAGGAGTTATTCCTAAAGCATGTCAACATCTCACCCACGATGGGGACACTGGGGACCTACACCCACTCCCAAATCCGGTGTGTACCTCATCTCAGACACACTCCCCTCAACACACTATGTACACTTGCTGGGGTCTGCCCAGAGACAGGCTCTGGGGAGGCTGGGTCTGCCTCAGGGGGTGCTGGGTGGGGCCTCGCCTCAGCAGGTCTCAAGCTGGGCTTCACACAGGCCCTGGCTTCAGCAGCTTCCCCTCGGAGGTGCTGACAGCCATCTCCATGGCGGGGCCGCAGAGCTGGTGGGTATCCTGGTCCCTTCTTTTCTGGTAGGGGGTCCTGGCTAAGATCTGATGGTTCGGGCATCATTGCCTTTCCTCAACAGGTAATTCAGCAGGTCATCCTGGTAGGTGGAATATCCTACAGAGAAGAGAGGAAGAAGGGAGAGGCGAGGGTGAGGGCCACGAGGGTCCTCAGAGAGCCCTCTCCCGGTCAAGACGTCCCCTGTGCAGGCCACTTGGCCAGGACTGAAGTTTCCTGCTCCTGTTGGGCCTTTCACAGCCTAGCTGGGCCCCATGACACACCCGGCCCGTGGTTGAGATGGTGAGGCCGAGGCCCCACATGGGTCAGGGAGAAAAGCCAGGCGTCCGTCACTCAGGCAGCTCCCTAACTGCACCAGCAGGAAAACAGACCCAGAGGGAGATGCCGTTTCCAAAAACACATCCACTGGATGGGAGGGTCGGGGCTGGGAGCCTGGGCACAGCCAAAGGTTTCCATCTGTCCTCATTCCCACCAAGCTCAGTGGGAGGCAGAGACCGGCTGGGCACATTGTCCTCTCTTCCTTCCCAGGCCACCAGCTCAGACACCTGGTGAGGGCTTCATCTTAGGCCACAAGAAACAGAAATGACGCCAGCAGTTCCTATATGCCAGACTGACCTCACTCGAAACCCTCACTGACACCTACACCTTTCTTTTGATCTGACAAGGGGGACGTAGGAACAACGAGGTGGGCCACCAAGGGTAACTCAAGACTGTGCAGGGGACAGCCACCCCACCATTGTTCCCTTTAAGCCACTGCCCTGGCACAGCAGCTGTGCTGGGCCGGCCTTCCCCTGTGCAGGGAACCACTGTCCTTTCCCACCATGCTGGCAGCAGGCCTAGGCCCCCAGACCGAAGTCTGACCCTGCTCTGGAACCTGCAGCCCTCTGCCAGCACCTCACAGCCTGGAGGAGCCTAGTGGAGGTGTCCCCTGAGGCGGATGGACACCATGAGGAGAGGAAGGAGTGCATGCAGAGGAGGCAGGGGTCACCCGCACATGGAGTCAGACCCCAGGCAGCTAGACATTTGAGGGACCGTCAGTCTGCGGGACAGCTCAGCAGCCCGACACACACCTACACCTGCCAACAATGCCTGACCCAGGATTCCGAATCTGGACCCACAACTAGACACACAGTCATCCCCAAAGGCAAAAAAAATCAACCTTCTCAGTGACCAGTGTGGGGAAACACCCTCCAGGCTGCCGTGTACCTGCATGCCAGTGTCCACCACAGCCCTCGGGTCTGAGGGTGAGAGCGGCTACAGGGAGGGGGACACTGCCCTGGCCGAGGGCAGGCTGCCCCTTCCAGGCCTGCAGACCTCCCCTCCTGGCCCATTCCTCTAGCACATACAGTATCCGGTCCCTGTTCCTGGGATCATCAGTGTCCATCCCGGTGCACACTAACAACTGTGGGACAGAGACGTGTTTTCGTGGTCCCTGCTCACAGCTGGTGAGCAGCTGAGCTGCACTGAGAACCGGGACACACCCGGAGATGCTCTGCTTCCCGCCCCGCCAAGCAGTCTGCTCCGGATTCACCGGGTCCACAGGGCACCCAGGTGCCAAGTGCTGGCGCGGGCCACCAACAGCAGCAGCTGGAAAACACCAGTTGGCAAGGGCATGTGGGGTGAGCCACAAATACTTGGTTTTTCTGAAGGCACAGAAACAGGACCTGCTTTCCACAGTGACGTACAGGTCAGAGCCAGCCACGGCCTTGCTCTCAGCCTTGCTGAAGACCCTGCGTATGTCCATTAGGTATTTAATGCACCGGGATCTCCCTATAGAAATGGCTTCTTCTAGGCCTGACAGCTACAAGGAAACCCAAACAGAGGCTATGGTGCTTCTCCGTGCTGGCTGTGTGGACATCAGCTCTGGAGATTTGCGTCCCTCCCACCACAGACACGATCTGCGATGCTTCTCATGCTTAAGTGACTACATTGTTCTGGGACAAAACTACCACAACACTGCCTGGGTTTGCATTTTCTACTTGATTGGTAACATACCTAAGGAGGCGGAGGTGTGTGCACGGAGCATGCTCCCTCAGGCTCCTACACACTCGTGTGCACATCCAACACTCCTTCTGGCTGGTTCTACCTTCCCAGGAAGGGGACCGGAGATCCCACCCTTTACTACCCACCTGCAGCCAGGTCGCCCTCCTACCTTTTCTGGGAGCCTGCTGTGGGTGTACTGGTCCTTCACCACTGGGAGCAGGATGGGATGGGCTCCCGGGGATCCAGTGGACAGGCACCTACAATCGATACCTCTCCTTTTCTCGATCCCCTTTTATTCGTTTTAAAAAGGTTGAGGATCCATTTGGGTCCAATCCAGCGTTTTTTCCTAGTTTGAAGGAGATTTTTAGGGCACAGTTACACTCACTGCCCCCTCCAGCAGGTTTCGGGTGCCCTACCGTGACCTGGGATTTCCATCACTTGCCTGTGAAGTTGGCCATTAACTTGGGGATCAGAATTCGGCTTCTTTTTGCCATCACCACAATCACTGGATCTGGGGTTCAGGAGGTAAAACAGAATTTGCAGTTAACGTGCACAGACTCGGGGATGGTAGAAGTGTCGGTCTGGGCAGAAGCCCACACTAGCCTTCGGGGAAACAACTTCAAACACCGCCCTCAGCCCTTGGCTGTCTGCCGAGCACAGGAAGCGGTGCTGCGCGAACCTAACCTATGTTTCCTAGAAAGTTCAGATGAAAATGCCATTTTCAGGAAAAGCCAGGGACCTTCTCATTTTCTGCTAGAGTCAATAATGAGTGAAATAGGCTGGGATACTCTGCCATTCCCGGCACTGGGGAATCTGGGTGAGGGGAAGAGGGCAGGGCAGAGTGGGTCGTTTGAATGAAAAACAGTGAGGCCTGGTCACTGTGGCTCCATGCTTAGAGTGTCAGCCTGAGCAGCAGGGTTGCAGGTTCGATTCCCAGTCAAGGTTTAATCCCCAGCCCCAGTTAGGCCACATGCCGGAGGCAACCAATCAATGTGTCTCTCTCATATCCATCTCTCCCTCTCTCTCTCTCTCTCTGTCTCTCACACACACACACCCCTGCCTCCTTCCTTCCCTTCTACTTTCTATAAATCTCAATGCGACAAATATCCTCAGGTGAGCATTAAAAAAATAAATAAAATGCATAAAAACAGCGAATTGAAAGGGTAAGAAGTATGTGTGGTATCCGAGCAGAAATGTTGGCATTCTAACCTAACAGAAGAACCCCATCTGGGTTCTAATCTTGCCTCTGCCCTGAAACAGCACTGTGCTCACACAAATCACTCCAGTTCCTCATGGGTGACTCAATTCCTCTCAACAGAAGGGTCAGAGGGAGCTTCTGAAATGTTGTGGTTCTGTGATTTGAACAGAGAAGCCTTGCAGGATTCATGGGGATGTGACTTCAAGGCTGGGCTGGGGCAGGACAGCCTGAAGGGCCAGCTCCTGGGGCTCAGGCCCGGGACTAGGGGAAGCCCTGCTGAAGGGGACTTAGCCAGCCCACAACTGCAACTGCTGCTCTCTGGAGAAGGACAGTGGTTCTGCAAGTGCCTTGGGGTCCAGTGACTCCAGAGGAATTTCGCCTGTGTTTGAAGACCATGGGTGCTGGTCTAGGTGTCTGATCCAAGCTTCCTTCCCAAGACAGAAGCATGGCTTCCTATGTCCTGAAATCGTCAGGCAAAACCTGACCCTCCTGCTTTAATGGCTCTAAAACCAGACTCTCTGTGCCCTTACACAGGCTCATGGCCAGCTGTCATTTGCCATCCCTCATTGGATAACCCTGAGTCCAGAGGGCAGGACTGAAAGAAACTCTAAATTCCGTCCGTGCTGGGAGGGACCTGCACACACATGACCTGCTCAACAGTGGAAGACACAGGCCCACCAACGGGCCCCTGCTCCAGGTGGCTACAGCCTTCCCTCCTCCTGAGAGAACAAGCTCTCTGTTCTCTTTCAGTCACTGAAGCTTAAGGCAACTCACTTCTTTGGAGCAGGCTGAGAGCGCTTGAGCGGAGCTTTGGATTTTTCTTCCAGGTTGTCATTTTCACTCTGAAAGTCACTTAAGTCGTCTCTAAAAACAGAGGAGAAAGGAAAAACAAACTGGTTTTGTAAATGTAACATGTAACTTGTCCCTTCAGCCCAGCCCAGAAGGGCCGGTGGTTTTCTGGGATTCAGACATCACGGTGCTCACGAACATCGTGGTCGCTCAGGTGGGAATGTGTGAACACAAGCACTGGATATGGGTCCGGGAACACTAACACCTCAAGGAGACCTGCTGAAGCACCTAGGACCAGGCTGTACATCATCTCAGGAGAGCAAACTCTGGTCCATCTGAAACTCAAGCCCAGAAACCCCAAGGAATTTCCGGCCAGGCCAATTCAGGACGGGAGGCTCTCGGGGTCAGACACAGGGCTAGGCTGGCTCCTGGGGGGCAAACTAACAAGACCCCCAGTGCTGAGGAGACATCTGCCTTCAGCGTGTTAGATGGGCATCAAGGTTTCAAAGTCACTTGAGCAAAGTCAGACCTCTGACCTCCACCCATTCCAATGTTGGTTTTGATAACACTTGCAGGGAAGCAAACTCTAAGCCTTTCAGGGCCCAGACAGAGAAAATCAGGAGCAAAGCTGGCCTGGAAGGACCAGAGGGAGTGGCCGGGCCTGGGGCTGCTGAGTGCATGGTGCCGCGGGGAACCGCACCGGGCCCTGCACACGGGGGGCTGCTGGCGAGGGGGCGGAACTTCTGATTGTTTTCCCAAAGGACCCAGAAACCCAGGTTGTGAAGCAAAATCTCTTAATTTCTAATTGTTGGAAATCAGTTCACATTTTGAAAACCACAAAAAGGACCACAGAGAAACTCTTGAACCTCGGCCTCCAGAGGGCACCCCGACCTTGAGGAAAGGGCGCCTGGCCTTCCTGTGACAGGGGCCTGCTTCTGTTCTCTCCTGGCCCCTGGGGGTGTGCTGGGTGCTCTCCATACAATGCTGCCCAGGGGGCCCGCTGGCTCCTGTCCTGTCGCTGCCTCTCACAGTGGGTGTGGCCTTGACAGCTTGATCCCTGGTTTCCTTGCTTGGCAATGAGTCCTCTGGATCCAGGCAGCTGCTCAGGCTCCTTGGCCATGAAACTGCCAAGGTCCCACCTAAACCGAGGGCTTTTGCGGGAGTTCACCGTGAAGTGGGGACCCAGGCAAAGTGCTAGCTTGCCAACCAGTAAGGCCCCAACCACTGCCCCTGCTCTATTCCCAGTCCCGTCAGCTCAACATCTTTGATTCTAGACTTTGTGATTCTGCCCCCACAGCCGTGCTGCTTGGCCTTATGCTAGGGTGCTTTCCTGTCTGCATGTGCCCCCTCGTCCTATGCCAGCAGCAGAACCCAACTCCCAGCCCCATGCCTCCATCTATGCCTCCACGGAGCCCCTCAACATCCGTGTGCTATGCATGTAGCTCCTCTCACATCCCATCTCCCCTACTAGTCCCTGCTGACCAGGGAACTGGTGCTCTGCACCTCGAGGGGCCTCCGCCGAAGTCCGGACCCTGTAGATATTGGCAGAGGGAGGGCAACCACGCGCACAACAACCCACTCTCCAAGACAGACAAGCTCAGCCTTTGACCTGAATTCTTTCCCTGAGGACTTCTCTTTACCACTATCATATTTTTTTCAGTGAATTTCATTCCAAAGGCAGACCAAGAAGTGTCTGGCAGTGGGCACTGTCTTTGAAAAGCAAACAAAGGCCAACCACCCTGCTTGCAGAAATCTAGAACCACCCCAGGGAAAATGAGAGGACATGCTGGTAAGGTGGCCTGTCCCCTCGCCCTGGGGACACGAATGTTCCCCAGGGCTTCTCTCCCCGGAATGTTGGGCTCTAGGCTGCAGCTGGAAGCCAGGACCCTTTGTGGACAGGCGTCAGCCATCCCACACCCCTTACAGGGAATCCTCCTGCTCCTTGACGTTCCAGCACTGATCTTGGTAACACAAGTTCTGCTCTAGAAGCATCAGCTGGTCATGGTCCAAATTCTGGATCCGCTCCAACATCTCAACCCGGCCCGCAAGGTGGTAATTGGCTTCCTCCATGTTGCCCTTGAGTCGAGACAGCACCTAAAACACAGATGGACAAGGTCTCAACCACCCCAAGCCCTGCGATTCCACTGCTTCGAATCTAATTCCAAAGGAAGAAAAAGGCGACGGGCACACAGATGGCCACTGCGTTATTATCTAGACCAGTCGGAGTGACCAATACTGCCAATGTCATGGGGACGGCCAAGCCTTCTGCCACTGCTCCGTCCGATCAGGCAGCCACTGGCCACATGTGCCCACTGGGCACTGATAACTAGCCAGTCTGAGCTGAGTCGGGCCATAGGTACAAAATAGACAACAGAGTCCGAGGAATTAATAACCATTTTTAAAAATATGATATATCTCATTAATTAGCCTGATTCCTGGTGTGGCTCTGTGGCTGAGCATCGACCCATGAACCAGGACGTCACTAGGTCCATTCCTGCTAAGGACATGTGCCCAAGATGCGGGCTGGATCCCCAGTAGGGAGCCTGCAGGAGGCAGCCGGCCCAAGTTTCTCCATCATCAGGGATGTCTCTGTCTCTCCCTCTCCCTTTTATTCTCCCTGTCAAAAGAATCAATAAAAATATTTTTTTTCAAATAACTCATAAAATCTATCATTAAAATTAATCCCACCTCTTTCCTTTTACTGTTTTAATGTGGCTACTAGAAAATTTTGTATTACGTGGGGCGGCCTGCATTATATTCCTATTGGACACCTCTGCTTTACATGAGGGTTGGCACTTTTTCTGTCAAGGGCGAGATGGTGACTGTTTTAGGCTTTCCAGCAGGATGGTGGTCTCTGTGGCAACTATTCAACTCTGTTATTACAGCAGGCAAGTAGCCAGAGATAAAATGGACATGCATGGGTGTGGCTGTGTTAAAAAAGAGACAAAAAAACAAGTTTACTTGTGGACACAGACATCTAAGGTTCCTATTTCACTTGCCACCAAATATTCTTCTTCTTGTGATTTCCCCAACCTTTCAAAACTGTAAAAGGTATTATTGGTTCACAGACATACAAAAAGAGGCAGTGAGTGGGGGTTGGATCTGAACTTGGGGCTGAGGTGGACCAAGTCCTGCTCTAGAATATCATCGCGGTTGGTGCAGCAGGACAGTCAAAAGCTCCGGCTTCAATCAAACTGGGTCCCAAGGCACCACTTAAGAAGGACAAGGACAGGAGCCCCGCTGACGAGGTCATCGTGAGAACTGAGTGAGAGGACCCCGGGGAGCACAGGGCAGAGTGCACAGCAGCAGGAGGGACATGAACGGGACTCGGCTGTTTCCACGCACCGCCCGACCCTGCAAAAGCCGAGGTCAGACGAAAGGTGCTTCCTGACACATCCCTGACGGTCAGGGTGTTCGTCCCCTTCAAATGCCTCTGGCTTCCCCTCGGCCTCTGGGTGACATTCACATACAGTCTCTGAGCAAGGACGCCAACGAGGACCCATCTGGACCCGGCCCAGCCCAAGGCTCTCAGCCCAGGGAGCACCGCCCGCTGTGCTGGGCCCCCCAGGCCTCACCTCACACTGTTTGCGCAGCTGGGCCAGAGAGGCGCTGGCTGCCTGGTGCTCCTCCTCCAGCTGGCAGAACCGGGCCTGCCAGTGGTCCGCCTCCACCTGCATCTTGACAAGGGCGCTTCCCAGTTCCGTGCTGCGGGCTTGCAGCTCCTCCTGCTGCCCCTTCACCTGCCGGTGCAGGATGCTCACTCTAGGGGTGGACAGACACAGGGCCAAGGGCTCAGGAACACTCCCAGGCTCTGTCCCGGCTCTGCAACCTTAGCAAAATCACCGCCTCTCGGGGCATCAGCTTTCCCATGTGTAAGTGAAGGCTGAACAAAATCAGTAGTTCTCAAACTGTGCCTGTTGGGTTCTATGAGGCTCCCCATGGTCCCCCACTGTGCGCTGGGGGGACAGGACAGGCAGCCTTGGACAAGACTTCAGCAGAGCATCACTGTTAACATCCTTTATACTTATGGCTTTGCTTCCCTGCTTCCTTGGAAAAAAGGCTTCTTCTATTAAAATACTTTCAGAAATCATTGAATCAGAACATTTGCTCTAAAATTCTATGCCTCTGCCCAGCTCTCCTCCTCAATTCCAAGCCCCTTTCTAATTTCAACTCTGGAAGGAAATATAATATGAGATTCTGGGGTTCTTGTCAATCCACTGAAATGATCGTCATCACCAGAATTACCTGATTGGGTTTCCTAAGAAATATTTATCCCAGAAAGCTCCAATTGCCAGAGGCTCATGGACTCAGTGAGAACACAAATAGGTCTAGCTTGGCCCACACAGTTCTGTTTCTAAAATTAATGAGTATCTCATCATTTAAAAATGTTTAGGTTTCACATCAACATTCAGATGTCTCGCTTCTGAGAAGAAAGTACTCTCAACAAAAGATAACCAGGCGCCCCTGGATCCACCTCCCAGGTCATACCTTCAGATGCCGTGTGTTCTTTACCAGGGCCTGGTCTTTTACTGACACTCCTTCCCCACGTCCAGGGCCTGCCGGGCCACCACAGGCACCTGACTTTGCAGCCCCCCAGGACCTGCTAAAACAAGGCTGTGGGGAGGAAGGCTTCCTATGGTCACGCCTCTAGGTTGAGACAAGCCCTGGCCTCAAATCCTGACTATGCCACTCAGTAGGAGCACTGAGCTTCAACAAGGGTCTAAATCTCTTTCAGCCTGATTCCTCATGTGTTAAAGAAGTCAGTCAATTCCCATGGTCCGCAGTATGTTCTATGGTCACAGGGAAGACGGAATCGGTGTACACTGAACCTGATGCCAACGTTCCTGTGAGTCTCAGGCCACACTTTTGGCAACTGATCAAGACATAAAGATGCCTGTGTAACATCCTCACAGCAACAGCACTGTGACTCCTGCCAGAAGGCACCTTATCTACCACTTGTGTACCCCCGTGAGGCCCAGCGCAGCCCTGCACATGGGAACACTAGGGAGCACACAGCACGGCACGTGGGGGCCATTTCAAACAGAGAAATCACCACCAAAGAGCACAAAACTAGAAAACCATGGCACCAACTGGGCCACAGGAAGGGCGCTCGTTTACAGCATGAGAGCTGGAACAAGGCAGGAGTCAAACGCCTCATTGACCATAGATGCGAAAGTGCACATCAGATGACGTCAGTATCCCGCACTCAGGGACAGTCCACAAAAGGCCACACGTGCACATATGGGGGTTCCAAGTACATCTCAGCCAGTAGATGATTCACAAACAGGGAATGCGTGAATGAAAATTGACCTTACCTCCACCACTGGTGTTAGGGGATGAAGGTGCCCGGACCCCATGCCATCATCACGATCGACAGTGTGGGAGGTGAGGCTATCCAAACCCAGACAGTGCACCATCCCAGGTGTCCCTAGTCCTTCCATCCCAGCTACCAGCTGCGGTCCTTTTACCCTATTCCCATCCTGCAGTTAACATGACAAGGTTTGTAAGAATGCATCATTGCCAGGGGACTCTCTTGAGTTTCACTCAGTGGGTGCTGAGTAGGTTGGTCTGAATGACATCCTGGCAGATGCCGCAGCATTGGGGTGGTGGCGGTTACCTGTCCAGCTCTTCCCTCAGCTTCTGGTTCTCATTGGTGAGGATGGCGTTGGACCTCTGCTGTTCTTGGAGAGCCTCCCGCTGGGTGTTCAGGAGCTTTTCCAGCTGCTCCACTGCCTCCCTGTGCGCCATCTTGTCTTCCTGCCTGTGGGAGGGAAGACACCTGCTAGGAAGGGACACCCCTGAACACCGCAAAGCCTCCTCTGGGGGGCTGCTCTATGGAGAGCTGAAAGGGAGGGCGATGGGCAGGGAGTGGGCTGGACAGCTGAGAAATCGGAGAATGGCAGTTGGCACAGACATTGGGCTAGCTCTGGGGGATCTCCTCCAGCCACAGAGCCGAGTCCACCTTCCCCCATCCGATGTGTCTCCATAGTCCCTTCAATTCCCTGTCATTCCAGCCCTTCAAAATGACACCACAGCATACACAGCTGAAGTCCACTCTACCAAACACTCTACTTCTGATTACAGCAGTCCCTTTAATATTTCTTGGAACAACATTTGGTGGTGAGAAACTTTTAGCCTTTTTTTGGTCTGGAAAGCCCCTTATTTCACCATCTATTTTGATTGATAGCCTTGCTGGGTAAAGTCGTCTTGGTTGCAGATCCTTGCTTTTCACTTCCTTGAATACTTCATGCCATTCCCTTCTGGCCTGTAGAGTGTCTGATGAGAAATCAACAGACAGCCTTATGGGAGCCCCTTTGTAGGTAGGTAACACAACGCTCTTCTCTTGCTGCCTTTAACATTCTCTCTGTCTTGAATTTTTGGCATTTTCATTAAGTGTCTAGGCCTGGGCCTCTTTGCAATTTTTGTGCTTGGCACTCTGTGTGCCTCCCAAATTTGTGTGACTTTCCTTCACCAGGTTCGGCAACTTTTCCGCCACCATTTCTTCAAACAGGTTCTCTATCCCTGGCTCACTCTCTTCACCTTCTGGGACTCCAAGGATGTGAATGCAGTTATGCTTCATGTTGTGCCACAGCTCCGTTACACAATTCCCTTGTTTGTTCTTTCTGGATCTCTGAATCAGTATTTTTTCGACCCTGTCTTCTAATTGGCTGATCTCATCCTCAGCTTACAACACTCTGCTGTTTATCCCGTCCAGTGTATTCTTTTTTTATTTAAATCCTCATGCAAGGATATGATTTCCACTGCTTTTCAGAGGAAGTACGAGAGAGAAAGGGAGACAGAAAGACTGACAGACATCAATATGAGACACACTGATTGGTTGCCTCCCACTCATGCTCAGAATGGGGCCGGGGATCCAGGCCAACACTGAGGTATGTGACCTTGGCCAGAATCAAACCTGAGGCCCTTCAGTCCTCATGCCAACTCTCTGACCACTGAGTCAAACCGGCTAGGGCCCAATGTAGTCTGTATTTCTGCTAGGTCAGTCTTAATAGCCTGCATAGTTTCAATATCTTTTCTTCTGCTGTTAGGGCAATCCTTACAACCATTATTCTGAACTCTGGATCTGATAAGATTGTGTATCTCCATTTCCTTTAGTTCTTCTTGTGGGGGCTTGTTCGTCTCCCCATTTTGGTCGCCTCTTAGGTTTTCTGTGTATGTATTAGGTAGATGTGCTAGGAGTCCCATTCTTTTTGAAGGGTCTCTGGTGCAGGCCAATGTCAAACTCTCTTTGTGAATGGCCTTGGGTACTCTCTGTTTGGAGCTACACGTGATCCACAACCTGTGGCGGCTGGCTCTCTCTGCTGGGGCTGGGTGCCCCTGGGAAAAACCAACATGCACACCAGGGTTTGATGTTCCAAACCCTGGGTCCAGAAGCAGATCAGGCAGACCAGAGTCAACCACAGTCCACCTCTAACTGCAGGGTGATTGTTATTCTTAGTCTCTTAGTCAGGTTCAGGCTGTAGACCACAGGGTGGGGTGAGAGGATTGCCAAAGGGTGGGGCAATTGTCCCCCCCCCCCCAGGCAAAAGCTGCCTGGGAAGTACAGGTGTACCTGAGAAAGACAGCCTCTGCATCTGGGGGAATGACTCAGCACAGGAATTCAGATGGCCACCCTTCAGCTCTAGCCCCAGAGATAGGATTTTCCTCACACAGCTCTAGTCTACTCTGCCCTCCCTCCACCAGAGCTCAAAATGAGTAGCTGACACAAAACTTTGTGCACTGGCCTTTGAAGAGGCTGCCAGCATTTCCAGCCATCACTCCCTGGCACACAGAAATCTCGGTGCTTTTCACAGCTACATCGTATATGGTCACCTTTCTTACATGTGCTGCTCTGGGCTGAGGAGCCCAGCTTCATGTTTCGAATCCAGACTTCACACTGGGAACACCCCACAGCTGAGATAGCCCTCCAGACCTCCAGCTATTGCCTCTGGGTGCGCAAGAAGCCATTTCTAGCCTCCATACTTTCTACCAGTCTCTAGGCGCTCTCTGCTTTAGGTCCTTGGTTATAAGGGTGCTTTCTAGCTAGTCTTCCATTGATTATTCAGGAAAATCCTTTCCATATTTTACTTGGAATTCCAGTTATGTCCTGGGAGAGTGTCAGTGTAGCTTCCACTTAATCCATCGCCATCTTGGAATCCCCCACTTTTAATGACTCTTCTCAGACTACACCCACCAGACACTGATTTTTCCTCTGAGTGTGTGGGACAGGTCAGGGGACTCCAGGAGGCACTGTGCCACTCCAGAGTCAGGTAGGCAGTGAGGCCACCTGGCCGGGTGGGGAAGGAGGGCAGCACCCGAGATGATGGGCAAAGTGACATCACCAGCTTCAGGAAAGGGGAACAGGCTCACCAGATGGGGTGAGACACATCCTCCCTCCGGCCAAGAAAACCACCCCAGTGTGTCACCACTTGAGCCTCACACTAGGCCTGAGGGTAAACAGCAGGCTGCCTCTCTAAGCCTATAGTGTCTGCACTGATAGGAACCCTAAAGCACCAGAAGAAACCCTCCTGTGTGGACCAGGCTGGGAGTGGACTAGTCCAGGAACAAACAGGGATCAAGCTCAGAGCAGAGCCCAGGGACTCCAGGGTGCAAATCAGAGCTCTCCCGTCTGATGCACCTCATGGCAATGAACCACATGTGCTAGAAATGGCTTGGTAACACGTGGGAGAAGAACAGAAAGAAGGGGCACAGGAGGACTCACAGCTCTTGGTTCATGAGGCACAGTCTGGCCTTGGTGTTCTCTAGCTCCTCGACCAAGTGCTGCTTCTCCTCCATGGAGAGGCTGCTGGTCAGGCAGAATGTTGAGTCCGCGCTAGAGACCTGGAAAGGACTAGGCGGCTGTTGCACTTGGAGGTGCTCCTGCTCCTGAGACAGGTGGGCAGAGAGGGGGGTCTCATCAGCAGGCTCCTGTGCCCAGCACAGTGCCCACACTAGTACTTGGTGAAAAAGAACCAAAAGATGGAAAAATGTAAAAGAGAGGATGTCAGCTAAGACTGTAAAACCAGCAGGGAGCCAGGAGAATGGTGCTATGTTAGTGAAAACCAAGGATATAGTTAGTGAGACAAAAAGGGGAGTGTGAATGGAGCAGTGTCCCCAAGCTGAACTTCTACCCTGACACAGGTGTCTTGGAGGTGACTGTGCAGTGCAGGGAAAATCCCATGTCCTGACACCCAGGGAACATCCGAGAGGAGGACGGGGTGGTCTGCAGGATTCAGAGGGAGAGTCAGGATGAAGACAGCCACCCAGCACTCGGGCCCCGGGCCCAGGCCCCTCCTCAACCTGTCCCAACAGGCCACTTGGCCATCAGCAAACACACCTCCTGGCATTGGTCTCGCTCACGTAGCAGCCTCTTCAGGAGAAGCAGCATGTTCCTGGAGAAGGCCGCTACCTCCTCTGGGATCATGTCTGGAAGTCTGAAATTCTGCAAGTCCAGCACATTCTCCGGACTGTGGGTCACCTGAGGGCACACACGGGTAGGGTGCTGCAGAGGCCGCACAGGGAGCAGCTCCAGGGAAACCTGAGAGCACCCACCCACCATGGCCATGCCACGGGGCCTAGGCGCACTCTCCCACAGCGGACCCATGTCACTGACATTAACAGCTCTCATCCACAAATTTCCTATGGCCGGCAGGGGGCTCCTGAACAAGTGCTTTCCCAGGCTCTACCCTCACAAACCACTTCTCCCTTCATCACCAGCTCAAAGAGGACACTGATGTTAACACCAGAAAGCTCCTTACAATGCAGTAGTTCCCTCCACAGTCCTCAGATGTTCTCAGTGGAGCACCATCCATTTACCACACAAAGAAGGTCAATCTTGGGTGTGGGAGAGTACAAGAGGAATACTATCTTAGTACGTAAAATCTAAGGCAAACATGGCCCCATAGTAAAAGACTTAGGTCAGAATGTTGGTACACAACAATCTTATGTTATTTTTCAGGGAAATATTTCATGATCTAAAATAATTTTCAGGTAAGCCTGTATCTCAGTCCCACTGGCCACTCGCACCACCTGGTTTTCCCCTTCAGCCGGCTGGGAGCGCAGGCCCACGGCCACGGCCTTGCCGGGCCGCCTCTCCACCGATTGCCAGCCTCTCCTTCTCAACCTGACCCCGCAGAGCAGCCAGAGGCAGAAGGTCTCGTTCATGTCCTTGTCATCTCAGTTTGGGAAGATGACTATTGGAGGACTCACGCCACAAAAGCGGAAGACACTCAGGGAAACGCACCCAAAAGTTCTTAAATATTAGAGAGGAGTAAATGGAGGTAGAGAATAACTTAAACAACAAAACCCACATGAAAACGGGGCATTCCAGTTTCTCAAATGGCACCCACTTCCTTACTTCTCCCCACCTCACAAAGGAAAAGTCGGGAGTCAGAGGACCTCAGGGAATTAGGAGAAACCTCAGCCAATGATACGGGGCACCCCAAAGGCCAGGATCTGGGACTCAGGGGCTGGGTTCTAGGCCTGCTCCACACCAGGGTCTGGGAAACGCCCTTCGTGTCTGAAAAAGGGCTCTCGGGACACAACCCCATCTGCACATCACTCAATCGAGCAGCTCAAATTAAAGGCTCATGTCGCTCCTCCCGGATTCTCACTCAGTGGGTCTCTTGTGGATCCCCGGCACCTGACTGCCTGAGAAGCACGCAACTAATTCTCAAGTCCCCGCAGCCAGCACTGAATCTGACCATCGCTCAGGATTCTTTTGGCTGCATTCCACCCTCTCCCATTTTAAATATCCTCCTGGTTGAGCAGGACAGACAGCGAGTGGCAAGGACCTAGTCCCCAGCTACATACATTTTCAAAGCATGGGGACACATAAGGAAAATCAAAAGGCAGAATGATTCTCAGGCCAAGAGCTGGCCACGCACTTACAGGAATGGCTGAGTGTGTTTCTGACAATGCTGAGTTTCCCCTCGACTGCAACAAGCCGCAGCCAGCTCCTGCTCCGGGGCTGACTCCGAACCCAGCCCCGTGGTGCCTGGAGGCCGGGGAACCATCACACAGCCTGTCCCGCATCGGCGTGGGGAGCTCTGTTCACCTGACCCTGCCAGTCACACACCTGCTCCTATGTGCTCTTGCTCCCGTCCTTTTCATGCCTTTATCTAATCTGTCCCATCAGACTAAAGGCCGAACCACATCTCCTAAGGCACTTAAAACATACAAGGCTTCTTCTGGACGGAGGGTGGGGAAGGCTGTCAGGGAAATAAATTTTCAGGTCGGGGCTTGCCCTCACAGGCCCGGTTTCTAGGGAAACCACTTCCCTGACGTTACCACCTCTGCCAAGGTCAATGTCAGAGGGGCTGTCCTCAGTACAGAGCCCTCCGGACCCAACCCCAGGGGCTGAGTCTGCAGTGACAGCCCTTCAGGGACCTGGTGCTTTCTCACTTCCTAAGTGGTGCCAGCTGGTTTCTCTGCCATGTCACCAACAGAAACAGAGAATCTTTCTCGAACATCAACCATCTGAAGCGGGGTGACATGTGCCAGAATACAGTCTGTAAATCAAACTCTGAGCCCAAACCACTTCAGAGTCATCTGAGAGCACTTAAAAGTAGTCTGAGTCCACATTAGGCAAGAAGACTAGGCAATGGCAGACTTGATGAAGGTGTTGTGAAGAAATTGTTTTCATTTTTAGCCCCATTTCATTTTAGCTTGCTAATGACTACCTGTGGGGTCAAGCAAGTGAGGATACACCCCAATCCCCCTCCCAGGCAGTGGAAAGGTGTCCGCCTGGCCAGCTGCCACGAGGAGAAGGGCACCACATACCCAAGGGTTTCCCATGTCCTTGAAGGCTAACAAGCCTCACCAGGCTCTGTTTGCCCTGGGTCTGCAAGCAGGCCGTTCCCAGCATGGTTCCCTCCCGTCCCCTCTCTTCTGCTAGGTAAGGCCCTAGCCTACCCTGGCCGAGTGCAAGTAATAAAGGCGACATCTCTCCACGCTGTTCCACTGACTGCTGTTTTCAGACTAGCAAAGAACAGAGTGGCAATCTGGGGTTGGAGCTCCTACAAGACACTACCTTTATAAACAGGGTCCATATTGCTGTGGTGTCTGAACCCTAAAATTAGTAAAGTCACCAACAGGTGACATAGGCTTTAAACTTTTCCCTCGTGGAGACAGCATGCCTCCTGGCTGCAATAGGAGTGGGGGTCCACAGCTCAGCCCCACAAAGCCAGCCACACACCTACCTCCATAATATGGGCCACGAGCCCGGCCTGGGTGGCCATGTCCAGCTCTTGGATCTGGTTTATATACTCTACTCTCCTCTCGCACTGCAGAGGGGAACACGTGTTAATGGAAGCATTTGCCACTGAGGCAACCTGGGCCCTTCCCACCCACAGGAACAGTTTCCAAACGAACTGCCCAGCCAGCCCCTGGCTTCCTCTTTTGTAACCAACAATTTGTCCCTTGTCCTCCCTACAGTCCCTTACCCTGGGGGTTTCTCTAGAACTTGCTCTGACCACCTACATCAGAATCACCTGAGGAGCCATCACGCAGAAGACACTGGAGGTGAAACACAGAAATCTGCACCTGAAACAAGCTCCCCAGGGCATCTTAAACAAGTAAAGATCAACCACACCGAGTGTGCCTGAGCAACACGGTGTTGCTCAGTGCCTGACTGTTGTCCCAGGCACCGCAAGGTCTTGGGTTCAAATGCTGCTCAGGGCACACACCTGGGTTTCAGGCTCCATTCCCAGTCGGAGGCATGCAGGAGGCTGCTGATCAGTGTTGCTCTCCCATCCATGTTTTACTCTCTGTCTCCCTCTCCCTTCCTCTCTTTGAAATCAAGGAAAAAACACAAAAAATGAAATAAAATAAAATGAAGAACACCTGCTTCAAGCCAGGGTGTGGCAAACTATATCTTCACAGGGCTGCATGGTAAGAATATCTTAGAGTCTGCCGGCCATTTGGTCTCACCTGTGCCACTTTGGTGTGAGAGCAGCCAGAGGTAACACACAGAGAAACAACTGAGGCTCTGTTCCTGTGAAAGCCTATTTTCTTTTTAATATTTTTAAAAATATACCTTATTGATATTGAGAGTGGAAGAAAGAGAAAAAAATATATCAATGGAGAGAGTCATTCATGCCTGCCTCCTGAATGCCCCCCACTGGCCATTGAGCCTGCAACCTGGGCATGTGCCCTGACTGGGAATAAACCGCCATCTCCTGGATTATAGGTCAATGAAAAGCTCATTTCAAACACAGGGGGTGGGTCACACTCAGCCCCCAGGCTGTGTGTGGTTTCTGACCTTTGCTCTAGGTGTCCCCACACCAGGGACCATTTGCTAATGGCACCTCAGGCTGAGGAAACCCCACCTGCTTCTTGCCAAAGGTGCCCTGGGACAAGCAGTGGCTACCACCTAATGAGTGGTCCCTTTTCTCAGGAAGCCTGGGATGTTTTACGTTGCGCTTCAGGCAGCTTCCCTCCTGCCTCACTAAGGTGGAGTCTAATCCCCACAAACCCCAACACGAGATGGCTGAGGGCAGGCCTCCTCCCCTCTTGCCCAAGCCCTACCTGCACAGCGCAGCCCAGCATCAGCATCAGCAGTTTCCTGACTTCCTCGATACTTCGGCCTACATTGAAAAAGCAACATATTTAATTAGGCTCATCTGATTATAAAATCTCACTGGTGAGACACTGGTGGTTGTAGGGGGGAAAATCAGATGAGAAAAAAAAATCCTTTGTCTACTCAGTGCTTCCTACCTGGGTGCACACAGCCCATCTGTTTTCTACTTGTGCGTTTGTGTATTATTTAAGGCAAGCGAGAATTCTGTGCACAGCTTTCACTCACCAGATAGCGGATCTTTGCCGATCATCGTGACGTTCGGCAAACGCATGACTACGAGCTGCTCGAGAACATCCTACAGAAACAAAGAAGAAAAGTTACCACTGAGAACAGGAAACAAAAATAAAGAGGCATTAAGAAAATGACAGGATGAGTGTGCGGCCACTACACGGTCACTATGAGCAAGCCACGTGTGAGGAAGGAAAACTTAGGATAGAAACCATGTGAAAAGTCCAAGCTAACTGCACTTCTGCCTGGATCAGAACCAAATACGCATCATGTCTGCTTATGGACAGAGACCTGGGGTCAAAGAAGATGTGTTAATGCCAGGACCGCAGGGTCAGCTGTGAGTGTCTTTGTAAAAGATGTCTTTATTTTTATGCTACGGTCTGCTTGTGCAATTGAAAATACAGAATGAAAATGAAAGAGGTGCTGCTGGGTGTCTATAACCGATCATGCAGGACGCTGGCGCTCAGCAGGTCTCCGGGACACGATGTGAATCAGGCGGCTTCTCTCCTGTACAGCAGCCCTTCCCTGGGAGAGGGATAAGTCACAGCTAATCTGCACCCATCGGAGAGCTGGTGTGGGAGACCAGCTGCCTTCTGGCCCTCAGACCAAGGGCCTTTGACAGCGGGCCCAGCCACCAGCCATCAGCCAAGTCCCTTGCCGGGGTGTCTCTGACAAGCCCTCCTGGCAGTGTGGCAGCTCACACCCGCACCCACCGCTGCGTTCCCCGAGGGCCTCAGGCCAGGTCCTCTTCCCTGAGCAGATGGGACTTGGATCTTACAAATCAGAAGATACAAATTAAATTTTTACAGAAGACAAGGAAGGGGGTAGGTTCCATAAGCATTCCTGGCCTCACGAAATTGGTTGTTATAGAAATCTTCACTGACAAAGCAACCTTAAACCTTTTAAAAACAGGTTTCCAAATTTTCTCAGGAGTCTCTCTATTGCATAGCTCGCTGAAACTCTACATTCAGTATCCTGCCAGCAAGCACTGATAAAGGAAAAGGGGATGATTACACAGCAGGGCCAATGGAACACCCTACAGTTTACTCCTGTCAACAAGCTAGAGGCTCGTCGATGACCGCCCTGGCCCAACATAACCCTCGTGTGCTCCCATATTTCCTTCCACCCCTTGAATTGCTGCTGTACAAAGACTCGCTGAGCTGTGGCCAAGAACGTCCTCCAGGTTCCCCACGAATTCCAGCCACTCCCAGTGTGACTGGTGCTGGAGGCTACATTGGCGACCCAAGGCTCATCTCTGGGGCTCTCACAGCACCAGACACCAGTGCTTTGTACACCACACAGCTCAAACAACATTTGCTGGAAAAGTAAAGACATCGAACGTCTGAACCTTCTCACAAGGTAAAAAGAAAAAGATGAAAATGACAAAAACACACCAAGTGTCAGCAAGGAGATGCCTAAATGTGAATACCATTTCCTCCAGGATTCCCGTGGGGAAAGGTTTGAGTGAAGACATTGCTAGGGGCAAAGAGCAACTGTTTGAGTGAAGTCGGTGTCAGGGGCACAGAACACCTGGGACACCAAGAGCTGCCCTCACCTGGTAGAAGGTCTTGATATTTGTGACCAGGATGCTTAAGTTCTCAGTCCGGAGGTTAATATCATTGTTCACCTGCTGGTTGATGGGTTGATATCCAGGCCTGGGATCGCTAGGGAAAGAAACATGGCAATGGAAATGGCGTCTCCCCACATTGGCCACACCTCCCTTCCAGTGGCATGTAGTCCTCTCCAAGTCTAGGCTAGTGTGAGGCTGTAAGGAGTGTGGCTCAGAAACACAGGCGTCCTTACCGAGGGGGAAACCTTAGTCACTCACAGATGCTCCTGACCAACCCGACACATTTTGTAAGCAGACACTGTCCCTTATAGTTCCTTGATCCCCAAAAAGTGTGATTTGTGGTGTTTTTTTTTCATTTCATTGCTTAAACCACATGAAATAGCTGATTTTGAAGTTAATTGCACTCTCTACAGTTCTAAATGTCCTTCATCAATCAAGCTGCTAACACACTGTCCTGCAGTTCTTCCCACCCCAACGAAGGGCGGCAAAGGCCCTTATACTGAGATATCACTGGCCCAGGGGCAAGGACCCTCCCAGAGCAACTGCAGGTCTCCTTTTACAACCTGAAAACAAACTTGAAGACAACTTACATTTCTACCATGATCTGGTTAAGAAAGATGCCATCGACCAGACTCATGTAAACCCTCAGGTTGTCATCGTTGCTGCCTTCAAAGGGTCCCAAGGTTTTGACCTGCAAGGAGCAGGATGCAGAAAGGCAGGAAAAGTCACCCCACGCACATTCTGAAGCTCGTCAGGACAACCGCGGCCTGCGGGCTGAGGGGTCACCCAACGCCCACCCATGCTTCAGTAGGCTCCAAGCCCACCTTTCTTCAGGGCCCCTCTCCCTGCCCTACTCCAGGCAACAGATTCGAGACAGCGGGAGGGAAACTTCCTCCCCACTTTTTCCCAGTGTCCCAGAACGGGAAAGAAATGAAAAATAAAAGGAACTTTTCAACAAATTACTCACATCTGATCTATTACAAATCACTGTGCCCACCGCAGATTGTATACATCCCCACTCAGACGTCCCTCAAGGCCCACCCGTCACCGTCACCACCATTCACCACCTGGTCTCAGTTCAAAAACTACACAAGGATACTTTCTGGGGAGTCCTTTACCTGAATGGCCAAGCGACAGGGGTTGGGGTGACCACTCATAGCTTGTCTCCTCCTGGAATGGCAGCCCAGCACCCTGATGGGAACAGGCCCACCCACTCCCAGCCCAGGGCTGGGACGCTGCAGGGGGCACACGCTCCCGAGTTGGAAACGCCTCCCGACCCCAGGCCCTGGTCTGGACCCCACACCTGCTAAGAACCTGGCGTGCTGGGACTTCCCCGGGGTCCCAAGGGGCAATAGTTGGGTCTGTAGGGACCACAGGCAGGCGGGAGAAGGGCCGGAGCACCAACGTAGTAGGGAGCCTGGCTACTCACCCACGCGATGAGGGGGCTGTGAAGAAAGAGCTCCAGGAGCTCCCTGCTCTCATCATCCATCCTGAGGCTTCGCCTACTGTGTTGGGCCCAAGGTCTCTGTACCAGAGTCTCTGCGCCCGACGTCTCTGCACCAACTGGCTCTGCACCTACTGGCTCTGAGCCCAACTGCTCTGTGCCCCACCTTCCACTGTTTCTATGGCCACTGTCCCCATGCCCGCATCCCATAAGCCTCTGCGCCCACATTCCAACTGGCCCTGGCACTCAATGCTGCCCGGCCCGGGCCATGGGGGCTCACGCCCCATGCTAAGCATTGTGGGGTACATTAAAAATGGGGCTCTCTCCCCATGCAACTTAAGATCTATCTGGGCACATAAAATACAAAGAAACAGAAAGGTTATATATCTACATTGTAGGATTGTAAATGGAAAATAGCCACTTAAACCTAACCTTGTGTATCTCCATTTTTTAAAATTATTTCTTCTATCAGCCGAATTACAGAAAGGCGATCAGTTCCTTTAAGCAAGAGTGTATTCATTTTATTTTGCTAAGTCTTGCCTAGTATCTCAGCTTGGGCTTGCTGCTCCCCATCGACTGTGAATGGCGACGCTCCAGTTAGTAGTTCATACATCAGGACACCTAAACTCCACCAGTCAACTGCCTGGAAAACAATTTTATAGAATATTAATTAACATGCAATTAATAGGAAGAAAAACGAACAAAATAAAGCTGCATATTTAGAAGATATTTTAACAAAAAGATTTTGTACATAGCTTTCTCTACAAGGAGTATTCAATTAGCATAAGCAAGAGAAACAATTGGAGAACAAATATGCAGGTATCCTCAGAAAAGATTTTAAACATTTAGTCTGTCAATCAATGAGCTAAAAGTATTGTAATTATTTTGTAAACTAGTAATGGTTCTCCTTTGGATAATTAAAAATGAGTATTTTAAAACTTTTTAATTGATTTCAGACAGAGGAAAGGAGAGGGGGACAGATACAACATCAATGATGAGAGAGAGTCAGTGAACCTGCACACCCCCTGCTGGGGATCCAGCCTGCAATCCAGGCATGTGCCCTGATTGGGAATCGAACCTCGATCTCCTGGATCAACCTCTGAGCCACGTTAATGAGACAAAAAAAAAAAAAAAAATTTCATTTAAAAGAAATTAAAATTTTTTAAGAACATCAAATCTTTGGACTCATGATGGGGGGTGGAGGGGGGAATTACCGATTAGCATTTTTATTAATTATCCAGTTGCAATAAATATTATAAAATTATTTAAAGTCAAAGAACAAAAATGAAAATGTAAAAAATCCTACCTATAGGTGTTACTTTTTTCACACCAACCTAAGTCAGTTCTTATAGAGCATATCTCATGAACGGAATGGCCTTCATTTGCGGAAAGCATGCTGAGATTTAAAATAATGTAAAACAAAATGGGAACTAACTGGGAAACAAACTTATAAATGTAGTTACCAGAACTGAGAACTGAGCAAATTATATATAATTGAAGGAATCCTGATCTACTGAAAAATACTTTTTATAATTATGCAAAACAAGATTTCAATAATAGTTGAGATTGTGAGCTTATGCCAGTGAGATATTAACTGGATGCTAAAACTTTATTTTATTTATCTATTTTTCAATATGTCTTTGTTGATTTGAGAGAGAGGAAGGGAGAGAGAGAGCGAGAGAGAGAGAGAGAAACATCAATGACCAGAGTCCCTGATCGACTGCCTCCTGCACGGCCCCTGCTCGGGATCGTGCCTGCAACCCGGGCATGTGCCCTGACCAGGAATCGAACCTGCAGCTCCTGGGTCACAGGTCGATGCTCCACTGCTCAGCCACGCCAGCCGGCCGGGCTCCATGCTAACATCTTCAACTCTCTGCTTCCAAATGTCAGGGCCAAGGCTTCAGAGAAATGATGCAAAACCCATGAGCCTAGACCTATTTTACAGAGAAAACATATCAATGACATAGAAACAGGCTCAGGCCGACTGAAACCACAGGAAGTGAGTGCAAGGCAGGCGCGGGGACCAGCGCGCTGCACACTGTGTGTCTCACGGGAGCAGCTCAGAGCCATCGCGGTGCTCCATGGGCTCCCCGTAACTTAGCTGTATTCTGGCCCTCAGTGTGCAGAAATTCTAGGAGCAATATAAAGTTTTCTTTCCTAAAAACGGGTGCCATGCCTTGGCCTGTGTGGCTCAGTTGGCTGGAACATCATTGCCTACACCCAAAGGTTGTGGGTTCAATTCCCAGTCAGAGCACCTATCTAGGTTTGGGTTCAATCCGCACTCAGGTATGTCCGGGAGGCAACCCAAGGATGTTTCTGTCTTGCATGAATGATTCCTTCTCTCCCTTTCCCTCTCTCTTTCCTTCTTTCTAAACTTAGTGAGCATATCCCCGGGTTAGGATTAGGAAAAAAATTGGTTCCATTAGGTCTTAGAAGGTAATTTTCCAATTTGAATAGTTATCAATTCTTACCAAATTTCCCAAGAGTTTCAATGAATACCTTGAAGCGAACTAAACCAACAATTCAATTATTTTCTTTATATGAGCACTTTTCTTGCCATGTGAGTGAGAACCTCAGAATGTTCTGTTGCTGGATTGGAAACCAATTGACACAGCTCTACAATCTGATTCCTAGTCATGAAAAGTCGAAGGACAGGCTTTAAACATGATAAGCCATCAGCAAACATTCTCTACACTTAAAATATCTATGCTCTGCATGAGGGGTTTGGAAAGGGGATGAGGGAGAGGGGATGCAAAAAATAGTCAGAATCCCTTATTTGGAGAAAGTTATTCATAAAGCAAAAGTGTTAGGAAAGAACTAGACAGGCCTGCACCCTTTAATACAGGAAAGAAGAGTATGTGACCTAGCCCAGCCGGCGTGGCTCAGTGTGGAACAGCGACCTATGATCCAAGAGATCTCAGTTGGGTTCCCGGTCAGGGCACATGCCCAGGTTGTGGGCTCGATCCCCAGGACAGGGCAGTAGGGGGCATGCAGGAGGCAGCTGGTCAATGAGTTCTCTCTCCCTCTCTCTCTCTGAAATCAGCAAGGACATAGTTAAATATATATATATGTATATATATGTGTGTGTGTGTGTGTATATATATGTGAGTCAGGCCTCTTCAAGGCCTTAATTTTGCATATAGGAAGGAAAGGGGGGAGGGAAAACTGACCTCTTTAGAGGGCTTAGGAAAACAAACTTAGACTATCTTGGATTATCTTTTTCTCCGAGGATTGTTACGATGCTTATGTCTGTTGAAGAGACAATCAAGAAAGCCTCCAGCATCTCAAAGTTAAAAGCAGAAATTGGGAGGAAGAAAATAAGAAAGATACCCTTTTCGAGGATCTTTTAGAAAGCAAATATCAACCGCAGGTGAAACAGCCAACGATACGTCTCATGTATTTTTGTAAGAAAAATCAGTAATGTCAATACACACTGACCAAAATCATCCTCATGATGCAGACAGCAACACGGGACACTTGGTGCCCTCAGTGACACCTCTGTACTGTATTGTACTCTGGCTCGGCTGTGTCCTAAAAGAGCAGGGCCCATGCTACAGAAAATGCATGATTTTTGTTTTCCATACAGTTGCAGCTGGTGCTTTGCTTAAGATATAGACTCTTCTCATGGCAATTACATAAAAATTATGACTTGAAGAATTAGTTGCTTTTGAAGTTTCCTTTAACAAAGACTGTTACTCTATAAAACAAAAAATTACCCTCACCAACAAAACCTGAATAAAGGGAAACCTAGAATGTCCTCACCTTCCTATTATCTTTTGCCGCCAAAACACTAGATATCACAGTGTGTTCATATATAAGAAGCAAAGGACAGAAACATAAAGACAAGACAACAAGAAAGGGGACTCTGCTGAAGGCTGTGCCTGAGTTGTTATACTTTGGTTATCACACCTAAGTTATTACACATTTTAGAGAGGTATATAAAGAAGTGTCAGAAACAGAACACACTCTGTCATGTCCCCAATCTCCCCTCTGACCGTATCTGGTGCCACATATTCAATAGTGCCACGAAACGAACATGCTCGTTCAGCCTGAAACACACAAACAAAAAGGGATTTGATCTCAAGCTGGGATGGTAAGTGACAGAAAGGAAGTTCATGCTCCATGTCAGTGGTTGAGATGAACTGCTATGTGCAGCAAAGCAACGTAGTGGCAGAACCCACCTGAGAGACCCTCTCCTCACCAGGACGGACCATCAGGTACAGTCTGAGTCCTGGGTAAGTGAAGCCCTCCTGGCCTGAAGCTCGCGGCCTCCACTCACCCGAGCGCCACCCGCCAGCTCACGAGTCCACCGCCCGCCCTTCTTCTCTGCCTGTGTGCGGAGTTCAACTCCTGCTTCCTGTAGCCATGCTTTTCTGTAAGAGCGCAAACAGTCCAAGAGGAGTAACAGGAACTGTCTAAGGCTTTACTACGGATGACTTTATTTCCAGCCAGGCAAGACTGGAAAACACTAGAAAACTTGGAGGGGAAGGCAGGCCAAATGCTAAGGAGGGTGACAGGGAACCACAGGAGGGAAAACCTGTCCTCCCTCACCGCCTTGTCTGGGTTTGGCACTGCTAATAGAATGTCTAGTGATGGCGAGCAACCTGTTTTGAAAACAAGACTTTCTCATAAAGACAGCTGTTTCTCCTTCATAGAGCTTTAAAAAGGGCTTATTTTTATATCTGCCAAAAATTAATCTAAAATTCTGAAGGAGCCCTGGCCAGTGTGGCCCAGCAGTTGGAGCATCAGCCTGTGGGCTGAAAGGCCTCGGGTTTGATTTCAGGTTGGGGTACGTACCTGGGTAGCAGGCTTGACCCCTGGCCCAGGGCAGAGCGCATGTTGGGGGGCAACTAATCTATGTGGATGTGTGTCCCTCTCTCTCTGCCTTCTTCCTGTCATTCAAATCAATAAAAACATTTAAAAAAAAAGGGGGACATCCGCTCCCCGGGCTGACCTTCGGGAACACAGGGCAAGGCTGCCCAGTGCGCGGGGACAAAGCCATTGCGGGGGGGCCTCTCCGTCCCGCCAGCGGGGACCAGGCAGGTCCTTGCTCCTCCCTGGGGCGTCCACGACTCTCTGGCCTCAGGCCCTGCAGCGCCCTCCAGGGCGGCCCGGGCGCTTCCCCTCCCGGTTCTGAAGCCCACGACCCGTCCTCCAAGGTCACCAGCGCCTGGAACAGGGCGTCGGCCACCGACCCCCGCTGCCCGAAGGACGCGCAGTGGTGGGACCCCTGTGGCCCCCACGAGGAGCGTCGGGCGGCTCCACGAGGGACAAGGAAGGTCGGAGGGTGAAGGGCAAGGCCTCAGGTCCCCACCACACGGGGGTCGACTCCCGCGGAGCAGCGCAACCCCACCCTCCGCAGACCCTGAGCAGGAAGGCGCCTGGGCCCCGCCCCCGGCGGCCTTGGCGGCCTCTCTAGGCTGCAGAGGCTCCCTCTCGGTGGCCCCGCCCTGAGGCCCCCGGGGTCCAGGCCTTGCTGGGTCAGAGTGCAGGGGAAGGGAGGCCAGGCGGGCTTAACCCGGGTTTCCACTGTGTGTGAGTCATATCTATTTTTTAATTTAAATCTACCTTCATTGAGTTGAGGGAGAGGGAGGGAGAGAGAGAGAAACATCAACGACAAGAGTCATTGATTGGCTGCCTCTTGCAGAAACAAAATCAAAGCCCTGCTCCTGGATTCCCAGTGTCTCTCATCTCCATCGCCTGCTGTGAGAAGAGTTCAGCCTTGTCTTCATCAGGCCCAGAAATAGCGCCAGTGCCCAGACATCTTGCACCATTTGCTCCGATTATGTCATCCCAGCCCCAAGCCCCTGGCACTGTGCCCAGGCCCGGGCAGCCTGCTGCACGCCCCGGAGGCCTGCTAGGGCCGCATGTCTGCTACAGGGAGACCGTGCACGGGAACAGGGCAAGCCCCGTGTTACAGGGCCAGCGAGCATGTCTGAAACTGTTGAAGGCACTTTGGTGCCATTGAAGCACTTCACAGAATTATTTTAGAGGAAGCTCTTCACTTTACACTTTAGTCTTCTTCCACTAGCAAGGGTTCAGAAAAATAAACATTCCTCTATCATTTTTTAAAATGTTTTCCTTGTTGCAGAGAGAGGAAGAAAGAGGGGGAGGTAGAAACATCAATGATGAGAGAGAATCTGATCGGCTGCCTCCTGCACGCCCCCTACTGGGGATGGAGCCTGAAACCTGGGCATGTGCCCTGACCAGCAATGGAACCCTGATCTCCTGGTTCATGGGTCGGTGCTCAACTACTGAGCCACACCGCCTGGGCTTATTTACCACTTTTTAATGTAAAAACAGTCTTATAGCAATGTTATAGAAGTGGTAGTATTCCCCTACTCTGTTGGCTGAAGGTTAAGCTCAGAGACAATGAATGTAATAAATTTATTTAAACTCTGTAATCATGAATGTATTAAACTACTTAATTAGTTTAGCCAGTCTGGCTCAATGCTAAGAGTGCCAGCCTGAGGACTGAAGGGTGCTGGTTTCCATCCGGCCAAGGACATATATACCTGGGTCGCAGACTCTATCCCAATCCCGATCAGGATTAAGGCTCTGCAGCTGCTAGTCCAGGAGACCAGGCAGAGGCAGCCACGGTCCACACTCACACCACAGGGTGTGCTGGGCCCACCTGGTTCAAGGAGGAGCTCCAGCTGGCAGGTGTGCGGGAGGTTGGGGGCATCGTGGCTTGCTGGGGTCTGCCCAGAGACAGGCTCTGGGGAGGCTGGGTCTGCCTCACGGGGTGCTGGGTGGGGCCTCGGCCTCAGCAGGTCTCAAGGTGGGCTCACACAGCCCTGGCTTCAGCAGCTTCCCCTCGGAGGTGCTGACAGCCATCTTCATGGTGGGGCCGCAGAGCTGGTGGGCATCCCGGCCCCTTCTCTCCTGGTAGGGGGTCTTGGCTAAACTCTAATGGTTGGGAGATTATTGGCCTTCCTCAAGAGGTCACTGAGCAGGTCATCCTGGCAGCTGGGAATGTCCTACAGAGAGCAGAGGAAGAAGTGAAAGGCCCGAATGAGGGCCACGAGGGTCCTCAGAGAGCCCTCTTTCACCCAGGATATCCCCGATGCAGGCCACTTGGCCAGAAGTGAAGTTTCCCGCTTCTGTTGGGCCTTTCACAGCCTAGCTGGGCCCCACCACACACAAAGCCCTTGGTTGAGATGGTCAGCACGGGGCCACACATGGGTCAGGGAGAAAAGCCAGGTGTCACTCCGGCAGCCCCCCAACTTAACCAGCAGGAAAACAGACCCAGAGAGGGAAGCCATTTCCAAAAACACATCCACTGGATAGGAGGGTGAGAGCTGGGAGGCTGGACACAGCCAACGGTTTCCAACTGCTCCTCATTCCAACCAAGCTCAGCGGGAGGCAGAGAGCTGCTGGGTGGACTGTCCTCTGTTCCTTCTCAGGCCACCAGCTCAGACACCTGGTGAGAGCTTCATCTTAGGCCACAAGAAACAGAAACGAGGCCAGCAGCTCCTAAATGCCAGACTGACCTCACTCGAAGGCTTCACTGCCACCTACACCTTTCTCTTGATCTGACAAGGGGGATGTAGGAACGGCAAGGTGGGCCACCAAGGGTAACTCTGGACTGTGTAGGGGACGGCCACCCCACAATTGTTCCCTTTAAGCTGCTATCCTGGCTGAGCAGCCTTATGCGGGCCAGGCTTCCAGTATCCAGGGAACCAGTGTCCTTTCCCACCAGGCTGGCAGCACGCCAAGGCCCCCAGACCAAAGTCTGACCCTGCTCTGGAACCTGCAGCCCTCTGCCAGCACCTCACAGCCTGGAGGAACCGAGTGGAGGTGTCCCCTGAGGTGGATGGACACCATGAGGAGAGGAAAGGAAGGAGTGCATGCGGAGGAGGCAGGGGTCACCAGCAAGTGGAGTCAGACCCCAACTAGACATGTCAGGGAAAGTCAGTCTGTGGGACAGCTCAGCAGCCCAGGAACCACCTGCACCGGCCAACAACTCCTGACCCAGGAAGACATCAGGGCCCACAATTGACACACACACAGTATGCCCTAAACGGGGAAAAAAATCAACCTTCTCAGTGACGAGTGTGGGGGAAACACCCTCCCGGCTGCCCTGTACCTGCATGAGTGTCCACCACAGCCCTCGGGTCTGAGGGTGAGAGCGGCTACAGGGAGGGGACACTGCCCTGGCCGAGAGCAGGCTGCCCCTTCCAGGCCTGCAGACCTCCCCTCCTGGCCCACTCTTCTAGCACGTTCAGTATCAGGTCCCTGTCCCTGGGATCATCAGTGTCTATCCCGCTGCACACTAACAACTGCGGGACAGGGACTAGTTTCCACGGTCCCTGCTAACAGCTGGTGAGCAGCTGAGCTGCACTGAGAACCGAGGACACACCGGGAGATGCTCTGCTTCCCCCCCAGCCAAGCAGTCTGCTCCGGATTCACCGGGTCCACAGGGTACCCAGGTCCCAAGTGCTGGCGCGGGCCACAAACAGCAGCAGCTGGAAAACACCAGTTAGCAAGGTCATGTGGGGTGAGCCACAAATACTTGGTTTTCCTGAAGGCACAGAAGCAGAACAAGTCCCCTCTTTGAGAAGGGAAAACTTGAACTAAAAATCCACCTCTGCCTTTGAAAAGGATGTGTCCCTAACAGGCAACTGTGATACAAATCAACGGCCTCCACACCACCCCTGTATCCTGGAGCCCTCGCTGCACACTCCTCGCCTCCTCCTCGGGAAGAGAAGCTTGAGGAGCCAGAGCCCTGAGGAAGGAAACCCTCTCGTCCGAGGGTGAGCCTAAGTCGGGCTGCGAGTGAAACTTCCGAGAGCGGTGGCTGACCCCTCCTGTCGTCATCCTCCCCCAGGGCGAGGATAGAGGGCTCCGCGGGTCCAGCTGTGTCACCCCAGCCCTGTCTCCACCCGTCAGCTGGAAGCGTCTATGTCTGTGCGGATCAGTGCCAGCACCATTCAATGTTTTACGCAGTGGAGAGGGCAGGAGACGACCCTCACTCCTACACTTACTGCTGATCAGTTCAGAGACTGGGTCCCATATGAACTCTCTAAGTCTTTGTTTTAATTAAACATTGAGTTTCCCACCCTTCTAGGAGCTTGTGTTTCAGAAATTACAAAAACCCAGAGCAACTTTTAATTTTTGAGAGGGGTGGCATAATTCACTGTTTCCCTTCTGCAGACATTTGTAATAGGCCTAAATCAGATGCAAGTGTTTCTAACAATTTCTGAGATGAAATTTACATCTTGGAGCTGCTCTGGGCAACTAACGTCCAGGTGAGGACAGCGCGACCTTCCTGCAATCAGTGCTCTCTGCATGGGTCGCCAGGCCTTCCTTCAAGCAAGGACAGCCAGAGCTTCCAGAAGGAGGGCACTCCATAGGTAGTGACTTCCCCATCACTGGAGGCATGTAAGCAGAAGCTGCATGTTTAGGACCCTCGGAGGGCAGGGAAGGAGTGTGGAGGAACTGTGGGTGGGTCCCCCGTTCCCACTCTAGCATTACAACTCTACTTGTACCCATTGTGTCAGTGGAACTTCCACACAGGAATTAACAGGAAGGACAAGTCCTGTGAATGAAAACAGGCATGAGAACCGAGGCTGAAGGGCACAGCACACCCCCCACTCACCATGCTGCCTGCAGTTGGTGAAGTCGAGCTCCAGGAAGCGCTCACAAAGCTGTCATCTGAAGTCTAGCCTATGGTGAAAATAAGGCTGTGAGACAGGGGACCGGGGATACCCATGGCGAAACAGGCCTTTTGCCAAACGGCCACCTCTGACTCGGCCCAGCGCCTGAGTGGTGGTGGGGTCCAGCACCTGGAGGAGGGAGGGACGTGTGGACCGTCCCTTAGGACCTGCCTGTACTCTCCATCCCCCCATTTCTCCTGCTGGGACAGCCTCCGTCTCCAGACTTCTATTTGACTTAACTTTAAACCAGGCTTCTGCCTGTGCAATGACTGGGACTCCAAACGGAGGCAGAGTCCAACCTCAGGGTAATGCACCAAAAGCAGAGGTGCTCCCCGGGGCCTTGTTCTCTCAGGGGCCGGACGAAGGACAAGGAAAGAATCCAGCACCTGGGAGAGGAAGCTGACTCCCTAGAGACTGAGCCCTGCACCAGCAGCTCCTACCAGGAACAGTGCACAACCCCTGGGCCTCCAGTCACTACTCTTTCCCTGAGAAGGGCTACAATTGCCTGGGCCTCAAACGTGCTAGTTTCTCTCTGACAGCAGCCCCAGATCCCTTTCAAAATGACTCTAGGGCCTTCCCTCTAGCTGCTCAGGACCGGCCTCTAGACAGTGACGTCACCTGCCCAAAGACACAGCTGCAGGCAGAGCTGAGTCGGAACCTGTGTCTTAGCCTAGCCTATCTGCTGACCACACTTCAGTTTGAGACGCCCTTCCTGCCTCTGAGAGTTGGGGTCCCCAAGGACCCTGGGCTGCAGGTACTCATCCCTTTGGGTTTGGACGGACCCATCACTCACTTGGGGTGAGGCCTGGTGCCAGGAGATAGGGTGTAGTGATGGCTGTAGACAAACAGGTCTGGAAGCCCAGCTCTGATGACCAGGACTTCATGGCTGGGCAGTGGACGCCTCCATGTGGTCAAGGCTGCCTCCACGCAGGAGCCTCGCTTTGGTATTTGGTCCCGAGGGCCTGAGGCAGAGAAGGACGGTGAGAAATGGAGCTGCAGGATACCATGCCATGGCGAGGCTGTCACACTGAGGCCTAGAAGCATGGGCAGCAAGGCACGCGCACCACAGGAACAAAAGCTGAGCTCGCGTCTCGCAGGCTGTGCTCTGCAAAGGAGGTCAGGGCTACAGTCCTGCGCTGGGGACCCCGAGACCCAGGCCCTGGCCCTGGCTCTAATAATGGATCCCACTTGGCACCCTGAGCAGCTGGGAGAAAATAAAGGACAGACTCAAGAGGCTCAACAAAACTTTTCTAAAAGGTCAACACATTAACTACTGGGCACAGCTGCTGTGTAACTGTGTGTCACTCAAATCCCTGGTTTAAAAGGACCCTGAGAGATGTCTGCTCAGGACCACAGTCAAGGCCCTCAAGTTCCCCAATGTGCACCCTGCCAAGGGGCCTCCCTTATGTTCTCAGAAAGGAGTTTGTTGCCTCCCTACCAATAACTTAGTTGTCTGGGAAGTCTCCACCTCTGCATGATGACACCAGTGACTCTGTCTCTGCAAAGTGACACTGGGGTCTGTGTCTCTGCATGGTAATACCACCTGCAAGAATGAGTTTACTTGTAATTCTGCTTTCCTGCAACATCAATTTTCTACTGTGAACGTAGACTCTTGTTAAATTTAAATGAAATCCTAATTTAAAAATAACATTGGGGTCAAAAAGGAAAAGATCTTCAACTACTTAGAAGTGGGAGAGAAGACTGGCTCTCTAAGCACTAGCTGAGAGTTACTGTAGCTGCAGTTCCTGGGAGCATCAGGACAGCGCTGTTCTGCACAACGTCCTGCTCCAGGCAGCCCATGGGCTGTGGGCCCGGGGAAACCCCCACAGGAGGGATTCGGGCCCCCCCCACACTCCCCCAGGGAACTGCACCCCTGACCCTCAGCCGTTCAATGTCCAATTCACTGGGAAGTTTTAAGCACCCAAGGCTTATGGCTTGAAATCAGGGGGGAAAATTGGATTTTGAAAGATAACCTTGATGAGAAACAAGACTCAAGTCTGGTGGAATGAGTCACACGGGCACCCACTGGGAGGTGATGACACCAGGAGCAGAGGAGAGGCGGCGACGGGTAAACGGCACTGATGGCAGAGAAGCCACGAGCTTCCCAGAGCTGCCGGGAGACAGGCGAGGGGAGGACAGGACCCGGCAGCCCAGGAGTCCGAGCAGGTGCATGCGGCCCAATCGTGCCACTTGACTTGAACAGGGTGACGGTCACCTGTTCACTTGTATGGTTACCCTGTTTTTATGGTGGTAATGGTTTTCCATTTACAATACTGATAATCATCTGTCCCTTTAAGATAAATGTAAGTAGACATGATGAGTCGATTCAAGGAGGTGATACAGACATGGCAAAAGTCATGGAGATGATACAAGGATGACGACAGGAAACACTCACTGCAACAGTCAGTGGCCCCTGTGGACCAGTGTCCCAGCCCTGAGGGGGACTGCGTGCTGATGTTGTGTCGGTCCACTGCTGCTCTACTACCGGCATTTGAGATGTCAGAGGACCTCAGCACGGTCATAAAACATCACTCTGGGCTGAACCCTGGATTGGCAACCTCGATCCAATTCTTCAAAATACTAGAGTGGAGAAATAAATTCTTGAAAACATGGAACACATCTATCTAAAAAGACTTATGTGGAAAAGCCACCGATTCTATGCTCTGAAAAAAAAAAGTGGAACAAAGGGCAGCAGTTTTGAATTTAGCTGCCCAAAAATGTCTTAAAAAAGAATCTTACTTGACAGAGGCTGTACATATTGGGAAGCACAGTGAAAGCTGATCAGTTCTGCTTTGCACTCGGGCGGGCAGGACATACAAGCCTGCAGGTGGGAGAGACGAGGGACAGCACCCGGCCAGGGGACTGACTGAACATGGCCATCCCGGCCCAAGGACCCTGTGCATGATGTCCCAAGGCTTCCCTGACACTGTGCTGTGCTGGAGCAGAGTCCAGAAGTGACAGCTCATCTTCTCTTTTGAAATCAGAATCCACGTTGGCTGCTTTAAGCTTGGCTCGAATTGGGGTCAGGAGGAGGGGTCCACTATGGGTCATTTGGCCTTAACGTTTTTTTTCAATTCCAAATTAAGGAGGGGACATGAAGAAGGCACTGGTAAAGGGAAAGGATTGGAAACCTCCAGTGTCTGAGAAAGGGAGAGGCTAGTTAGGAGAAAGGAGAGGACGGCCAGAAGCACAGGCGTTTGGAGAAAGGCAGGCGGGCCGCTGGAGGCTTGTCCGTCTCCTTGCCTTTGCTTCTCCCAAAGGGACTCTTTTTGCACTGAGCTGCTACATTGCTATCGCCTGGAGGAAGGAAAATACAAAAACAGAAAATAAATGGAATGAATAACAAGGAATCTGCTATATTAGCTACATGTGTAGGGAAAGCAGAATCCGGTCCAGTCCAGGAGAGATGGAAACAGTGCCCAGGGCACAGCCAGAGCCAGGACTCGGGAACCACTGAGGGTCGGGCTCAGTTTGGTTCATTCCAGGGCGTCCTGGAGCCAGTGCTTCACTGAGCAGGGAGGAGAACTCCGAGTTCCTCAAGGAGCCGACACGTAGGCTATTTCCAATCTCAGTGAGAGAAATTACTAAATCAGAATGGGTAGTGATTTAGGACCCAGCATTTCTTACTCTTCCATTTTAGTGACCGGCTCCTGACAACTCGCCTCACACAAAACTACCTCCTGCGCCCCTTACAAACCTCGGACACTCCCTGGTATGTCTGTGGCCTGATGTCATGAACGGCCCACCTGAACTTTCACTAAGAATTCTCATCCATCTAAAACAGCCTCCTGTGGCAGAATGAGTTTGAAAATACCTCTTTTTGACACCAAAACGCCCTCAACATCAAGAATTCGTCCAGTTTCGATCCCTATGAATCCTCTACTCTAAACCTACACTTTATGACGTTTAAACTATAGGGTCGCATCGGAGAAGAAAATAGGTGTAACTTTCTGAACATGTCAAATACATTCACATCATTGATTGATCCCATTTCAGGTTTAGGATTCCAGTCCCCAGCAGAACTTCCATTATTGCCACCCCATGGCCACAGCTCACACCGCAGGATAAGGGACCTTCTTCTCAATGCTGGTGCCCCAGCTTTGTTCAGCATCCTGAGGGACCAAAGCAGCTTCAGCTGCAGGCAGTGCTCACACTGGTTGAGAGTTCAGGCCTCGTAGTCCGTCAGACCCACGTTCGGACCCCAGCTCTAACACCTATTCTCTGGGCAAGTGCTTAACCTTGTGGAGAAGGGGACAGTTTGTGTGCCTGCCTCACATGGCAGTTAGGACTGAATGAGATAAAGCGTGTAAACAAGGTAAAAGGGTGCTGAGCCCAGAAAGAGCACCCATTACATGGCTGCTGTTTTAATATTTACCACTAACCTGCTCATTTATGGATCCAAACAACAGTTTGCATCAGCCAAGCATTTCTTTCTCTGAAAAATTTGCTAATTCAAGTAGGCTACTTAGAGTTCACTAACTCACCTCAGACAATATGAAGAGTTGAGGTGAGAAATGTCAAAAAATTTAAGAAGCCAGCATGAAAACCTGAGGCAAGAGAACCTCTCTAGATGTAACAAACACTAAGCTTCCTTGTCATTTACCTACACATGAGTGTTTTACCAAATTCACTTCCTGTAAAGAATGGGAATGGAAGCATTAGTCCCCAAATAATGTGTAATGTCTACACACATCATTTTTGCATTTTGAGTGGCACACCAGGACTTGAAGTGGTGACTGTCACCCGTCAAGGCTGGGTACATGTCACACTCAGGAGGTGACTTGTCACCGGCCCTCATGCTGCCACATAAGCCCCTGAAAGTGCATGAGTCTTGGGCCCGGGTCTGTTCTTCAGAAAGTCCTAGTATCCTTCATAAAGTTTCAATTTCTCAGGGTGCATATTTGGCAGGATTATAGGTAAATAATCTATAAAATGATATTTAAAAGTTAATCTGATAACTCCACCATGTTTAAGGCAACAGCTTTCTTTAATCAGTTCTAAGATGCACAATTATCCCCCAAACCTACCCTCTGAAATCAGGACGTGCCTTCCAGAGTGTTTCAGTCACTGTCCGCAAGGTGGCACTTCTGACAAAACAGTCACTGCCAGAACCAATTCATTTTCTTTTCCTGTGTGCACAACTGCGTAGCTTATAACTGACAGCCTCTTACATTTGGGAACTACATGGAGCACATGCCATTAGAAACCCATTTCAGAACCTCTAGCAGACGTCACCCTCAATGACCAGGTGCCCGCTCTCCATGGTTGCAGGACTCGAGGCCAGATCAGGTGGGAGAAGGAAACAGGACCTGCTTTCCACAGTGACGTACAGATCAGAGCCACCCACGGCCTTGCTCACAGCCTTGCTGAAGACCCTGCGTATGTCCATTAGTTATTTAATGCACCGGGATCTCCCTATAGAAATGGCTTCTTCTAGGCCTGACAGCTACAAGGAAACCCAAACATAGGCTATGGTGCTTCTCCGTGCTGGCTGTGTGGACATCAGCTCTGGAGATTTGCGTCCCTCCCACCACAGACACGATCCGTGAGGCTTCTCATGCTAAAGTGACTACATTGTTCTGGGACAAAACTACCACAACACTGCCTGGGTTTGCATTTTCTACTTGATTGGTAACATACCTAAGGAGGCAGACGTGTGTGCATGGAGCATGCCCCCTTCAGGCTCCTACACACTCGTGTGCACATCCAACACTCCTTCTGGCTGGTTCTACCTTCCCAGGAAGGAGACCGGAGATCCCACCCTTTACTACCCACCTGCAGCCAGGTCGCCCTCCTACCTTTTCCTGGGAGCCTGCTGTGGGCGTACGGGTCCTTTACCAGTGGGAGCAGGATGGGATGGGCTCCCGGGGATCCAGTGGACAGCCACTGCTGTCTATGAAGGACAACTGTCGTTTTTGGGAACCCGCTTTCTTTCTTTTAAAAAAATTTGAGTACGGCTTCGGCTGTGAAATATGACTCCTCCCAATGGAACAAAGGTCTGAACTGTAATGCAGATACATTAAGCAGAGATAAAGAATTCCTGTTTAACAACACACATCCATATGGCTATGTATGAAACTCTTATAGGCACTTTGGTGCCATTCAAATACTTTTACAGAATTATTTTAGGGGAAGCTCTTCAATATATAATTTGCTCTTCTTCCATGAGCGAGGGTTAAGAAACATAAGCTTTCCTCCGATTTACCATTGTTTAAATGTTTTTATCGATTTCAGAAAGGAAGGGAGAGGGAGAGATAGAAAAATCAATGATGACAGAGACTCACCATTGAGCTGCCTCCTGCAAGCCCGCTACTCGGGATCGAGCCTCAAACCCAGGGATGTGCCCTGACCATGTATCCAGCCATGACCTCCAGGTTCCCGTAGCGATGCTCAACCACTGAGCAACACTGCCTGGGCCTACTTACCGCTTTTTAATGTAAGAATACTACTCTAACAACGTTATAGAAGTGGTAGAAGTACCCCACTCTGTTAGCTCAAAGCTAAGCCCAGAAACAATGAATGTAATAAATTTACTTAAACACTGTGATCATAATTGTATTAAAACTACTTAATTAGCCCTGGCTGGTGTGGTTCAGCAGTTCGAGCATCAGCCCATGCAATGAAGGGTCTCAGGTTCAATTTCTGGTCAAGGGCACGTACCTGAGTTGGGGATCCCTCCCTACCCCCAGTTGGGGCTCGTGTGGGAGGCAACAAGTCCATGTATGTCTCCCACATCCATGTTGCTCTCTCTCTCTCTCTCTCCCACTCCCTCCTTCCCCGCCACTCTCTTTGAAAAGTAATGGAAAACATATCCATGGGTGAGAATTAACAAAAAACAAAACAAAATTTTTAAAAAAATCAAAATACCTACTTTAGTATAATGTGTACATATATTTAAATAAAAAAAAAATGTGGTGTATCTATAATTCATTTATTTCTTCTTAAGTATCACGTAAACTTAGATTACTATCCACCTAGAAACTGAAAGTAGCAATTCAAATATGTGTAGATCTCCAAAAAATTGCTCTTTGCTGGCAGAGCGTTATTGCATAGCTAATAAAAATCACATAACAAATGTCATAATTTCTCTGCTTCCTCACTTCCATACCAAATGCTAATTTTGTATCAATCTACTGAAATGATGAAAGTTAAATAAAATTTACTTCATACAAATTTGTGTATAAAAATTGATGAATAATTTGAACATGGTTGGACATGTTTAGACACAAAAAATGAGTGTATCAGAAAGCATTAATCTGTTCACTGAATCATTTAAAAAGAAATGCTACAAAATTACTTTTGAAAAAACCACCAAACTGGTCACCAGGCTTGGCTGAGAGGTTGAGCATCAAACCCATGACCCAGGGGACTGGGGTTTGATACCCAGTCTGGGCACAGGGCTGGGTTGCAGGCTCGATCCCCAGCAGGGGGCGTTCAGGAGGCAGCCCATCAGTGACTCTCTCATCACTGATGTTTCTCTCTCTCTCTCCATCTCCCTACCTCTCTGAAATTAAAAAAAAAAAAAAAAATTTAAAAAACCCAAAAACCTCAAACTTCATAAAACTGGAGTTTAATGGACAAAGCATCCAGAGGGCTCCTTGCTCTGGCAGAAGTCTCAGGGGATGCCATCAGCTGAAGCACCATAACGACTTCCCTGAAACAAGTCATTTCTGGCCTCCTTCATGCCATTAGTGAAGGTTTAAGTAAGAAGTGCACCAATAGCCTCATACCTCCAAGTCTAGTACATTCCTGACATGCTGTAGGTGCTTGGGGTCTATGGCTTTTGCTACAACTCTGATATTCTGTCGGAGCCAAACCATGTGGTTATAGAGGATCCTGGTGTGGCACAGGAGGACTGGGCGGGGGGCTGGGAAAGCCCTGTAACAGCGCCGAGTTGTGGCAACACAAGGAACGAGGAACAGTGCCCACGGCTCCATCACACTGCAGGGAAGAGTGGGACTCGGCTCTGTGGGAGGGTGAGCGTGCCTCTCAGAAATAAAACCCTTACTGCGAAGGCTGACTCCCTAAGCAGCGGGTGCGTGCAGGGCCGGGAGACCCGAGGAACAGAGGACCCAGAGCCTGAGCCTGTCCTCTGTCCCTGCCCCCAGTGCCCAGTATGACCTGCACTTTCCACCTGCCGGGCAGAAGGTAACTAACTAACCTGTAATGAGCTCCTGAGGACACTGGCTACTTGCAAAACTCACTAGAGCAGCTGCAGAGGCCACCCGGCGGCAGCTGGAGAGTGGAGCCGAGCTGCAGACACACAGCGTCTACCCCACACTGCTGTCGCTGGGGGACCCTCACACCACAAAGGAGGACTCATTTGGGCGAGTGCGTGCATCGGAAAGCACGAGTCCCATGTGTAAAAGCCCCAGTGAGGCGCCAGGCTGACGGGAGCAGGCGCTGGAGCAAGGACATGCTGGAAGGCCAGGCCAGTGGAATGAGCACCGGCCCAGGAGACGAAAACACGTCCCAGAGCCCTTCCACCGCCCATGGTCTGGGGACCCTCACACAGCTCCTCAGGCTTTGCTGAACTTGCAAGGTGGGGTTCAATCAACATCTGTCCTACTTACCGGGCTGGGAGACCGCGAGGACCGCCATGGTGATGACATGGAGCCTGCGGACCACACGGGAGTGGGGCCTATAGCACAGCTTTGTGGCCAGGCCAGTTCTCGGGAGTGGGGCTATCAGAAGGCAAGAAACAAAACCTCACCATTAAGGTTCTGGACCATGTAAAGATCCAAAGGCATCCCCAAGTTCTTCCTCAAACAGCAATACCATCCGCTATGTAAGCGTCACTGGCTCACATGCTGACCATGCACCTCCCTTCGTCTACACTCCCCGAATTAGACCTGTTCCTTCAACAACCCTGGGATCAGCTGTCCTAAAATAATTTCAAACTTGTTGAAAACTAGTATCTAAATTTACATGCTAACATCAAAATCAATCCACTGCTCACTATCTCCTAGATTATCAACTGCAAGGATTACAAATTGTCATCACTGACCAACACTCCCTGGACACCTGAGTGACAGGCCTTTAGGGAACATTGGTAAGCGCCATCCTTGCTGTCAGGGACTTTAAACCTGGTTGGAGAAAGCACACCAGTGGACATGGAAACGGCTACTCTTGAGACACCCTTAGTTCACACTGCATGTCAGTTACCTCAACAGGCTGTGATAGGAAACAAGGAAGAGTCAAAAAGAATGTTCTAAGAAAAACTAGAGCACTCAGGAATTGCTCACACAGTGCCGGGTGCCACGGCACCAGTGAGAGAAGGGAAGGCGGCTCCTTCACCTAAGATGGGAAGAGTCCCTGACATGCCCGACCTGGACAGACAACCACCACAGCGAGAAAACGAGGAAAAGCCTTGGAAGCACAAGTAATAGATCTAAAGGCAGATTTTAAAATACAGCAGCCCCCCTTTTATCTGCAAGGGTGCATTCCAAGCCCCCATAGATGCCTGAAACTGCAGACAGTACTAACCTTTACACACAGACCATTTCACTTCAAGGAAGCACTTGAAGGTTTCCTTTTGGCAGATCGAAATCGCCAGCTTATGTTTTGGGGCCACTGTAAGTGAAGTAAGGGCTATTTGAACACCAGCAGTGCAATGCTAGGACACCTGGTCTGAAAACTCAGACATCATGGCTATTCTGACTCAAGGGCAGGTGGCAAGTAAAGCATCCTGGACGGAGCAGGACAGCCCGAGATTTCGCCAGGCTTCTCAGAACATCGCACCATTTAAAACTTCTCAATTGTTCCTTTCTGTAACTTTTCATTTAATTATCTTTGCACCACGGCTGACAGCAGGTGACAATCCACAGACAGCAGAAGTGAGGATAAAGGGGACCATGGTGGTGGGAAGTTAACAAGCAATTCCATTGGCTGCCTTCAAGGTGCCTGTTGGGGTGAAGCTGGTTTCAGGGGCAGGGGAAGGCCCTGCAGGCCTGCACTGCTGTGTCCTGGCTTATGACCTTGACCTTCCATGTGAGGCTCTTCAAGCCAGTGTTGCAGACTAGCTCAGTGCTTCAGAAAGACTGGCTCCAGGAGCAGGTGCACAGAAAAGGCCAAGGTAAGGGGAAGGGGTCCAGGACAAAGCAAGGGCGAGGGGAGTGGCAGTCAGGTTTGGAGCCTGAGGCAGTAAATGCCGAATGCAGGTGTCCCCTTAGGACAGCGGTGGGAATGGCCACTCAGTCCCCCGGTTGAAAAGCCTCCAGAGCTTTCCCCCTACTCTTCATCATGGGAATTTCAAGACATGAAAGTAGAAGAATAACCGATTCACCACGCGCAGCTCCAACAGGAACCCACCACTGTGCCCCGTGTCCCGCCCTCTGTCCTCATCATTTTGCGGGAGCCCCTGGGGACTGAGGCCCTGCACAAGACTCCTGATCTGCGGGCAGCATCCTCCAGGAGTTTCACTCCTTCCCGCACCCTCCGCAGAGACTCTCTCCCGCTGCCCCCCCCCCCCCCCCCCCCCCGCGCTCCCCTTGTTCTTCCCACTTTCCTCCCTTCCTGGGCCTCCTGCTCCCCTTGCTCTGCGCTGGGTGCAGCCTCCGCTCGCCCTCCCGGGGCCTCCTGGGCGCCCGACTCCCCGCGTCCCTTTCGCGGGCGGCCTGTCCTCCCTCCGACTCACCGCTGCTGTCCCACCAGCCACTCCCGCGCCCCCCCAGGGCTCCCAGGACACCGTGGGCCCCCCGCGGGGGAGCTGAGCCCTGGAGCTGGCTCACCTTCCTCCAGGCTGTTGGAGGCCAGGCGGGCTCCAGCCCCTGGACCTGTCGCCCCCCTCTCAGCCCCCGGGAGCGCCCGTTTGGGGGGGCGGGGGGGCGGGGGCTCTTGCGGTTGGCTCTGGCGGGGGCGGGGCTGGGGCCTGGGGCTACCGTTGGGGCCCTGAAGGGGTTCCCCGTGCCGGGGGCAGCGCGCCTTCCTCAGCAGGAGCTTGTCCTTCCTCCGACCTGGGGGCGCTTCCTCCCGCCTGGAGGGGTCCGCTCCCCTGCTCCGCGCGTGCGGCTGCCAGGGCGGGGGCGGGGTGCTGGTGGCTGGGCCTGAGGGGTCGCCCGCAGAGCTCCCCAGGCTCCAGCTTCAGCAGCTTCTGGCTCCACCGGCCCCTGCAGGCCGGAGCCCGGCCTGGAGCTTCCCATAGCTTCTGCAGGCAGGAGGGCGGGAGCCAGGGAACCAGGCAGCCCCACCAGGTCCCTCCCAGAGCTCGGTCCCCTCCCTGGGAGCTGAGCCCAGACACCTGCTCACTGAGCCCATGACACCCCCAGTTATGGTCAAGGGGCCTCTTCACCACCCGCCACAGGAGGAAGCCGCTTGTGTGCTGGGAGCCCGTGACCTGTCTGGACATGGTCCACCCACCTGAGGGTCTGGGGTCAGGGACTGACCCTCCCCGCAGTTACCCTGGATGCTGGGAGGGGGGCCACCCGTCTGGACATGTGCCACGGATACGGAGGGCCTGGAGCCAAGACTCAACCCTCCCCACAAGTTCCTGTGAGGAGCCGAAATAAAGATAATTCCCAAGCTCTGGGCCCATGCAGGAGGCAGGATGTTTACTCTGAAAGTGTGTTTGTGCAGCTTGAAGGAACTACCTTGTATCGGGCTCATCTCCTTACCAGTTGTTTCTTACTAACTAGTAATACAGGCCTTGGAGCCATTTGGGGCTGCACCTCATTCAGGGCAGTCCTCCTGATCCCATAACTTTGTTTGTCTCTTTAATTCCCCCCCCTCGAACTCAGGTTTGTTCGTCTTTCAGGCTTATTCCTGACACTTGTGGGTAGGGAGTGAATCTTTCACCCGTGGGCGCATGTACCTGGGTGGGAACCTACCCATGGGAAAATGTGCGGTGGTGTTTCTGCGTGTATTTACGAATATTTACGGGGAATTTCGTACTCAGCTTGCTGGTCTGAGACTCGTGTTTCTGCTCAGCCTGGGAGACACCTGGACCGATTTTCTCCTGGAGCCCAGAAGGAAGCCACCCTGCCCGCACCTTGATTCTGGGAATGAGTATTTCACAGGCTGAGGTGGGAGCCCTGTAGGCTGACCAAGCTTCAGTGTGGAGAGCTCTGATCACTGCCCACCTGCCTGGCCAAGGTCTCCTAAGCCCCTGGAGAGAAGCAACAGGAGAGGAAGGGACCCCCAGCTGCAGCCCCCAGTCTTGGGGTGAGCAGCAGGAGGAGGGGGTGCCTGGGGCACTGGCCCATCCCTGCCTCCCTGGCCAGGGCTGATTTCGGGCCTGGGGCCCTGGGGGACCAGTGTGCAGCACTGTGCAAAGGAGAGGCAAGAGCAGGCGTGACAGAGTTCGTCTTCTGTCTGTCCCCACCTCCTCCACTGCTGCATATACTCAGCACCCCCACCACCCCCCACCCTAGTCTGTGCAGGGTCTGGCTTCTGTTGTTCCCCCTGGAGCCCATGCCTTTCTCTCATTCAATGACTTCTCTGGTGCTAATTAGGAAGAGGGAGTCAGTCACCCTTTCCACCGCCCCATTTAACAGGAACCAAGTGAATTAACTCCATTTATTCCCACAGAGCTGTGAGAAGGGGTCTGGCCTGGACAACTCTCCTCCCACCAGGGGCAGAGCTCCTGAGTCTGCCCCCGCCTGTGATCCCAGGAAAAGGGGATCAGTGCTGGGTTGGAAATCAGAGCCCGACTGCTCAGAATGACAGTGCAGAGGTCTTGGATATTTGGCCCCGTTGGAGCCTGGGCCATGGCCCTGCACAGCCCCTGGCCAGCTGTGTGAAGAGATTGGACTGCCAAGGAGAGCTGATATGTAGATGTATTTTTGATCCCCAACTACTTGGTGTGGCAGCCAGGGGGTGACAGGGAGCCAGACAGAGCTGAGGTATTAGGATTGTGTCTTTGGGTGAGCATCTATCTGGGAGACAGGCAGGCATGTGTGGGCGCTACAGCTGCATTGTGGGGAAGCAGGTCCATGTGAACTCCCCAGTGAGTTGAGTCAGCTCAGCCCTGGGAAGGAGAGGAAGCACCCGCCACCCCTTCTACAGGTTCAGGGCACTATGCCCAACTTGGGGCTGAGTAAACCACCTCTGCAGAGTGCAGCTCCATGGGGGAAGGGAGAGCAGCTCAGAGCAGAGACACTCAAAGGCAAGACCCAAGGCAGACTCAGCCCTGGGGCTCCAGAGGCCCTTGGGGTTCCCCCTGGGAAGCTTCAGACAGGTTGCCAAAGGCCAGGGAGGTGCCTGGGACTGACGATGGAGGCTCTTTTAAAATCATTTTCCCAGTTGGGTCAGTGTCTGATTTCCTTCATTTTAAGTACTTTTCACCGGTCTTGGAAAAGCATGCGTCTCATGGGTTTTAAGAAAGTCTCCATATCAGAGGAACTGGGGCCACTTTGACCAGTAAAAACACAGGTTGCCCTATAACCTTCCCTAGGCGGAAGGACACAGCTTCTGATTTAAAAACACTCAGTGTTGAGTAGCTCTCCCTTTCATTCTCACAGAAGCTTAACGCTGAGGGAGGAGGCAGGGAGTTGGGGATGGTGAAGGAGAGAGAAAGTAGCCCAGCAGCTACAAGGGCCTTAGTAATGTCCCCTTTGGGGTAATTTCAGTTTCTGCTTGAGGTTGGCTTTTCCATGAAAGGCGCTCATAGAATTCCTGGATTATCCTTGTCTGAATTTCTATTCTCATTTTTCCTTAGGCCAGTAGGCAGTGGCAGTAGAGAAGTTAGAGAGCAAGAAAGAAGGGAGGGGAGGGCAAGTCCACACAAGAAAGCTCAGAAAGCAAAGGATAGAGGGCAGGAGCTGCAGAAAGGGGAAGAATGGGTTGTTGGCACTTATTAGCTTCAGAAGCCTTCCTGAGTTCAGACACAGTCTCTAAAATTTCTTAACTTCTTGTGAAGAAGAGATTTTATTTTTGCTCCTCCTAAATTCTTCTAATTTCCAATCAAGATATGCTTCCAATTCATTCAGTTTCACTTTTCTAATTTTGCATGCAAAAAAAATTAAGTTAGTCATCCACAGAGTTCCGTTTTGGCCATCTTAAGTTGATATCACTTCTAGTTAAATCTTCTCATTTCTGTAAGTATTTGCAAGTAAAGCCTTTCTATTTATTGTATATGTGTAGAAGTACTAATAGGGGCTGGGGCTGGAACTTTTCAGCCTTGGAGGCACAATTTCCCATGTTAATTTTAGTTTCCTTTGGATATTTGCAGAGTCTGAGCAAATTTCTAGGGATATCGTGTGATGGGTTGAAGTGTGCTGCTTATGGGTTGAACTGCAAGAGGCCGTCACCTCCCAAGTAGCACCAACCCCTCTTATGTGTCTCAGTTTCTCCCCCAGCTGTCTAACACAGCCTTGAGGACTCAGAGCACTAGGTAACCAACATTTATGTGCACATCCCCGGACAACTCAATTATTTAATTACAGTTGAGTTTTCCTATGGGACTCCTGCATGTCATGAGGACGCCCTCTGACACCTCCACAGAGATTCTTAGTCACCTAAGAATACCCAAGATTAGAGCTGGAGGCAGGAAGTGCCCCTTAACTTCAGAGCCAAAAGAGTTCAGACTCTCATCTACCCAGCAAAAGCTTTTCTTCAGACTCACAATGATTTCAATTGAAAAGCCAAAATTAAAAGGAGCCTCCCATCTCAACTCCTATCCTGAGGTTTCAAGTCATCTTTAGCTTGGTCCTCTCAACCCTTAACCTTTACCTCCACCTTGAGGATTTTTTTTAAAAAAAACAGCTCAAATAAAGTCAGACCTCTTACTCTAAAACGGGGGTTCCAGAATTTTGAGAAAAACTCATCCAAGTTCACTTGATGCAAAGCAAGAAACCGGTGGGGCCCAGTGGGCCCCTGTTGATAACTAGCATGAGCCCAGGTCTTCAAGCTGGTCCCGCGTGGGCTTCTCTGGAATTCTTTGCCCTATACCAAGGAATTGTCAATGTAGGAAATGTTTAAACCTGTAGAGAAGTTTTATGAGTTTATTTGAGCCAAACTGATGACAATTGCCAGGAAGCAAAATCTCAGTGGATTGAGAAAATGCTCCTGAGAATTGCAGTTTCACACCTTATTTTATACATTACATTCAAAGGAGGGGGCAGAAGGGGTCACATGAAATCCACTGGCGCCAGTTTAGGGAGGCAGAAGAAGGCAAAGTGGGGACCTCTCTGGAGTTGGATAAAAAGCAAAAGAAACAGACACATATTCTTTTACACAGGTGGGTAGAGGAGAGTTTGCAGGGGACAATGAACATGACAACCACAGCAACGCGGGCTCTGTGGGCTCCTGCTCTGCTGGGAGGTTGTACCCTGAGGGTCTGGGGAAAGGAAATTAGCATGTTCCAAAGCTATGTTATTGTACATGGAAAAAGGACAGGCTCAGTTGAGGTGAAGACTGACCTTTCTCAGGAAAGATACCAGTCTAGGCCTTGACCACCAGCCATGACTCGCTTTCAGTTAGAAAGTTTAATTTCAGACCGTTCTATGTGGTTACTTTAGGTCTCTGAGTTTTTGTGTTTTTTTATTTTTCTCAAAAATTATTGATTTTAGAGAGAGAGGAAGGGATAGAGTGGGAGAGAGAAACACTGATTTGTCCCACTGATTTGTGCATTCACTAGTTGATTCTCCTATGTGCCCTGACTGGGGATGGAACCTGCCTCTTTGTCGCATCTCGATGATGCTCTAACCGGCTGAGCTACCAGCCAGGCTCTGACTCTGAGTTTGTGAGGCCCCCCGTGCTGGCCTCCATTGAGCTTGTCAGCTTTAGTGTGTTGCCCCTTTTTCGTCCACCCTGCCTGTGAAGGTGTCAGAGGAACTGGGTGATGGCTTTGAGAACCTGCTCAAAGCCTCCTTGCACATGACAGTAATGAAAGGAAGTCAGGGCTCATTCCCAGTGTTGGGTGTCTTGAGGGTAGTGGTGCAAGTCAGCTCTGCGAGTCTGCACAGCTTAGGGTGACTCCGTTGCTGCTGGAAACGGGCTCCTTTCATGAAGTCATGAGGAAACATTCACGGGAGGTGATGGGTGGTTAAGTCTATTGAAGCTGGAACAAGCACAAAGGACTGTCCTGGGTTCTGCTCTGTCCCACTGTGGAGAAAGTCCAGCCTTTCCTTCATCTGGCCCAGAAATGGGACCAGTGTCTGGAAATTCTGAGTCATGCCAAGACTTAGTCCAGTGTGGTCTCTGTCCCCATCTGGCTGGCTTAGTCTGTCCCCACTGTGCTCTGGGTAGCACAGGGCCCAGGCTCGGGCTTGGAGCCCACACTCGGAGGCGGTGTGGCTGTTGGACCCCAGGTGCTGCTGGGCCTGCTGACTGCTGCTGAGAGAGACGGCGTGGCCAACCCGGTGAAGGAGCGTTACCCGGTGCGGGAGGACAAGCGGGAGCGAGCTCTGTTGAGCTTGGATTGTACTGTCTCCCCTTGGACAGGACCAGGTGCTTTTTCAAACTAACCACTCACTTTCCCAATCCTTTCGCAGGATTGCACTGGGCCTTTCCCAAGCAATCCATTCCCTGGATCTCCTGGGGCTGTGTCCCCACCCTATCTGATCCTTTCCCCGGCCTAGGCCCCCCCCTTTATGGTCAGCACCTTAGTTCCTAGCGTCATGCCCTATAGAAGAACCACGTCCCCACACCATCGAGGCTTAGGGCATGCACCCGACAGAGAAATGTCCCCCTTAGTGTATATTCTTCCCCCTATAGTTTGGACACACCGACCGGTTGTGCCCTGGGGAGACTGGAAGGCTGACCCTTTCTCCGTACACAGGGAGGGAGGGGTGTTAATTCCCCAGGCGACACTGTGATCCCCAGGGGTGCCTATGAATGCTGCGGCTTCCTTGCAATACAGGCCAATATTTGATTGAGCTCCTACTTTATTATGCTCACGTCTGAGTCCCTCTGCTCTCCTCATTAATGTCCAGCTACCGACGCCAACAGTCCCACAGCCCAATCTGCACCCCTCAGTCACGCTGAGGAAATGGGAGAACTCACTCTATTTTCTTCACCAGAAATGCAGCTGTGGTGTGTGAACCAGGGATGGTGTGAGCCTGAATTACCTCATGATGTATTTTCTATATTTATTATTTTTTATAGTATATCTTTATTGGTTTCAGAGAGAGGAAGGGAGAGGGGGAGAGAGAGAGAGAATCATCTATGATGGCAGAGTCGCTGACGGGCTGCCTCCTGCCCTGGGGATCGAGCCCGCCACCCGGGCAGGTGCCCTGACCAGGAATCGAACCGCCATCTCCTGGGTCATAGGTCGATGCTCCCCTGTTGAGCCACGATGGCTCTGCTTGTGATTTACTTTTAGATTAATGTTCTACACATCACAAATGTTAGCCATGATTTCTCTTTTCAATTTTTCTATTTCATACGAACATATTTCCCTTTGGGAATTAATCATGTTGAAAGCTGAATTTTCCCTTTGAGCATGACAAGCTTTGTGGATTCTTTTAGCCACTTTAAAAGACAATTTTTCTTAAAAGGCACTGCCCATTGCTTCTCTGAGTATGGACTCAGTTTGCCTTGGGGACTTAGGGGTTATTCTGAATGTCATCTCATGGTGTCCTGAGATGTACTTAACGTTCACATTAGCTGTCTCTGAATTCGGTCAATACGTTCCCTGCTTTTCTGGAGCTGCCTGCTCTTCTCTCTGCTCCTCAGCAGCACTGACTTGGGTCTTGGTCAGGGTGTTTCAGTTAAGACAGAAAAGCCAAAGCAGGAAGCGGAGTCTGGGCTCGGGTGGGCCTGGTACAGCTTGGCCAGGCCTCCATGCATCTCCCCTGGGCTTCATGTCTTCTCTCCTGCCCTGTTCCCAGGCATGCCCTTCTCTGTCGTGACTAAAGGCTACATTCGCTCATCTCTGTGTCCAGTCTTGTCTTGTGGGTACATGGGGAACAGCCCCTTTGCCAATGGTGTCCCTGTGTCTGCTTCCTAACGGGACTGATTACGTTGCACGTCGAGGCATGAACTTGTCACTTAGGCCAGGGACCGTGGTTTTGGGGATATCCATCCCAAACCCCCCAGCAGCCAGGGTGGGTACCTAAAAAAGTAGGGGACAGGATGGTCTCCCAAATAAATCAGGACGGCTTTACCAGGGTGGGGTGGTAAGGACAACCTAACCTGTTAACAGTCTATCTGTAAGCCTCTTGCAATGCCCCATCTGGCAGGGTGTGGATACAGACTTTTTCAGTAAAAATCATTCCTGCTGTGACTTCCCACAGCACCCAGAGGTGCACGAGTGTGTCCTTCCCAGCAGTTGCCTTTCTGTGCTTTCAGAGTACCTCAGGTGGGCACCTGGGAACCCCCCAGCTTCCCTTCCCAATCTCCAGGCACAAGAACTAACACCGTCCCTGGGAACAGCCATTCCCAGCTCCTGCTTTGGAGGCAGCAGTGGCTTCAGGCTTCGTGGGAGTGAAACCAGCCTCTCACATCTCACATCTCACGGCACCAGCTCAAGGTGTCCTTCTGTCCCTGTCTAGTGAAGGACACGGCCAACCTCATCCAGCCACAGCCAGTGTAAAGGCCACCTGGGCATATGGGCGGTCTCCCGGGCAAGTTGGTGCCCCGTTTGAGTCTGTGACGCCCAGTCAGCTGCCTAGAGATCTCTCGGTGTCCTCATTGTCATCTGTGCTCCAGGTCAGCCCTCCAGACCCTGTGTGATGACTGCGATGTTCCCATCCACGTGTCCAATATGGTAGCTGCTGACCACAGGTGGCTCCTGAGCACTGAGCTGTGGCCCCTGCCCTGGAGGAACTGATCCTGTTCCGTTCTGTTCACTCCATTCTAGTCTGTTGTCTTCATTTACATTTAAATAGTCACATGTGACCAGTGTATGTGACCGCACAATAATCTAGAGACAGGTAACCTTACCGACTGAGTCTAAGACGGGTGAGCTCTTCCCTGCATTTCCTCCGTCGGGCCACAGCTTCTTTGTGTGTGTTCTCTTTTGAGTGTCTCTGGATCTATTTTCTTCATCAGTTTATTTTGTTCATTAGATTCCACCTATAAGTGAGCTCATGTGATATTTGTCTTTCTCTGACTGGCCATTTCCCTTAGCATAATCATCTCCAGGACCATCCATGCTGTCTCAAAGGGTAGGAGATCCTTCTTTTTCACCGCTGCATAGTATTCTGTTGTGTAAATGTTCCAAAGCTCTTTTTTCCACTCATCTACTGATGGGAACTTGGGTTCTTTCCAGATCTTAGCTATTGTAAATAGTGTCGCTATGAACATATCCTGTATTGTGCAGAAGCTACTTAGTTTGATGTGGTCCCATCTGTTTACTTTCTGCATTGTTTCCCTTACACTAGGAGATGTATCCACAAACATCTCTACGAGATATGTCTAATATTTTGCTGCCTACGTTTTCTTCTAGGATTTTTATGGTTTCACAAGTCACATTTAAGTCTTTCATGCATTTTGAGTTTATTCTTGTGTATGGTGTAAGTTGGTGGTCTAGTTTCAGTTTTTTGCATGTACCTGTCCAGTTTTCCCATCACCATGTATGGAAGAGACTGTCTTTACTCCATTGTATAGTCTTGTCTCCTTTGTCAAACATTTGTTGAGCATATGGCTTGGGTAGATTTCTGGGTTCTCTGTTCTGTTCCACTGATCTCTATGCCTGCTCTTGAGCCAGTCCCAGGCTGTTTTGATTGCAGAGGCTTTGTAGTATCACTTGGTATGTGGTATTGTGATCCCTCCAACTTTGTTCTTTCTCAGGATTGCTGAGGCTATTTGAGTTTTTTTTTTTTTTTTTTTAACAGATCTGTTGTTTAATCAGGTTCTTCGTAAGAACACCAGTTTGCGAGGGTAAAGCCCTCTGGCCAGAGCAGGCAGAGCAGAGGCAGCCCTGGGGCTGAGGGCAGCTTTGGTTTCAGGCAGAACCTGCGAGTCCGGCTCTGTCTCGGCCTCGCCCTGCTCTGCCAGCTCCTGTTTCTCTCTGTCTGTGCGGAAGGTCCCACCCTCCTGGGGCTGGGCCTGCGGAGCTGCTTCTGCTGGAAGGAAGCCTCAGGGAGATGCTGGGGATCCTCATGCCACGGCTGTCACTTTTGGCGGGGATGGTGATGGCAAATTTCTGGTGTGTTCTCCGCAGAGGGACTCGATTAAGGGACAGGGGTCCAGGCCCAAGTAGCCAACCACTGCTCAGCTGCTTCAGGGAAACCTCCCTCTGGCCTCTGTGGCACCCTGAGGGTGACAGAGTGCCCCGGGTGGCGCTGGCCCGCGATGTCCTCACGTGCTGGGAGGAGGGTGATCTGCTCTGGCTCAGCAGCTTCCGAGGCGCGTCTCAGGAGGAAACACCGAGGCATGTGGCGCAGTTTGCCACTCGGTACCGCCATTCTTGTCACCACCGACTGGTTCTGTGACAGTAGTGGGAACAGTCTCCTTCTTCTTTTCAGTCCGGGGTCTAGCAGCTGAGCGCCGCCCCTGGTGCAGGGCTCTCGGGAGTCACAGCCGTGGGCCACCTGCCGGGTCCTGGGCCAGGCCGGGCTGCGGGCAGCGGGGCTTCCCCTCGGGCGCCCGGCCTGCGGTCGCCCCTCTCAACCTGGCCGCCGCCCAGCCTCCTTGGCCTCAGGGTTCCCTCCTTAGCGCCAGCTTTCTCCTTAGTATCCGGATGGCTCCTCGGCTTTCTTGGCACCCACCAGCTTGCAAGATGGGAAAGAGAAGGAAGGTCCCCTTTGGGGTCTTTTTTGGTTCCATATAAATTTTTGGAGTGTTGGTTCTAGATCTGTGAAATGTGCCATGGGTATATTTGCATTGAACCTATACATTGCTTTTGGTAGGATAGACATTTTAATGATGTTAATTCTACCAATCCATGAACACGGTATATTTGCATTGAACCTATAGATTGCTTTTGGTAGGATAGACATTTTAATGATGTTAATTCTACCAATCCATGAACACGGTATATTCTTCCACTTGTTTATATCTTCTTCTAGCTCTGTTTTAAACATCCTGTAGTTTTCTGCGTACAAGTCTTTTACCTCCTTGCTTAAAGTCATTCCTAAGTATCTTCATTTTTTTGTTGCAATAGTAAATGGGATTCTTTTTTATGTTTCTCTTTATGAGAGTTCATTATTGGTGTATAAAAACACAATAGATTTTGGAATGTTAACTTGTATCTTGCCACATTGCCAAATTCATTTATTAAATCTAGTAGTTGTTTGGTGGAGTCCTTATGATTTTCTATGTACACTATCATGTCATCTGCAAATAATGACCATTTTACTTCTTTGTTTCCAATTTGAATGCCTTTTTGTTTTCTTCTTGTTTGATGGCTGCGGCTGGGACTATTTTGATTAAAAGTGGTGAAAGGGGCACGCACTATGGGACCCCTTCGGTAAACTCAAGTTGACCTAGGCTTCTGTGCCCAAGGCACTAGGACCCAGGGCTCCCTACCCCAGGAGACAGGCCCTCCAGGGCTGCATGCAGGGGATAAGCCAGGCTATTTTGATCATTTCCTTCCTCCCTCTCAAGCTGTGGCCACCATCAGCTGCTTTACATAGGACTGCCACTCCAGCCTCAACCAGGACAGTTCAGGTCACAGAAAGGGAACTGCTCTGCAGGCCTGGAAGGTAAGTAGCCCTCCTTATTACCAGTACTGCCTCCTACACCAGGGCTCCTCCCAGGCGGTGGGGAGGTGGGCTGTCAAGTCTCACCTCTATGTCTCCTTTTGCTCTCCCTTCCAGAAGATGGGGTTGGGTGGGGCCATTCACTCGGAGACACCTGCTCCTGGGCTAAGTCAAAATTCATTGGTTTATTCAAGCAATAGTCTTTGGGAGCCTGCCATGACCAAGGCCCTGGGGTGCGGAGGGGTGGGGGCTTGGGAAGAGCTTGTCTTAGAAAGGGGGAAAACAGTTGTGGAGGGAAGGCAGTGAATCAGGCAGAAAACTGGGGCTCATGAGACCTGAGTTTGAGTCTGTTTTCTGACACAGACTACTGGGTGACCCCGCACAAAACACTCTGTCTCTGGGCCTTAATTTCCCAAAACCTGGATGAGTGGCTTTCCAGAGGGGGCCCCCTTTGGGTTCCCTTTCTTGCCCCCAGCTGCTTGTGTTGTTTTCTACATCAAGCATCAAATAAGAGTTGACTTTGCCATAGCAAGTGTTTGAAATTGGTGGGATGAGAGGTGGTCTGTGAAAGCCACGCCATCAGCCTAACCCCAGCCTTAGGCAGGGAGACTGGGAGCAGCCTTTCCTGGCTCTGAGGCCAAGTGCCAGGACTGTAAACCATGGAGCAGAGACCTGCTGTCCCCACCTTCTGAAGCCCTGTCCTCTTCTGAAGGTCCCCTGCTTCCTCCCCACCTCAGCCACCCTCACTATCTTGCCTCCTGAGTGTTCAGCGAGGGCCTGCCAGGCCCAAGTTGGGCACAGTTCACTTCCTTCAGTCTTTACCGCTGCAATTTCATAGACAAGAAAGCTGAGTCCTGCCAGGGTGTGGCTCAGCGGTTGAGCATTGACCTAGGATCCAGGCAGTCGGGGTTTGATTCCCGGTCAGGACACATGCCCAGGTTGCGGGCTCGATCCCCAGTCGGGGGTGTTGCAGGAGGCAGCCGATCAATGACTATTCCTCTCCTTACCTCTCTGAAATCAATAAAGGTATATTTTTTAAAAAAGGAAAGCTGAGGCCCTAGAAGGTAATTGTCCCCTGATCAAGGTCAGAAACCATTGTTCCCATGGTACCCACCGGTTCTTGGGATGGGGTTCAGGCTACTAGTCCCTCCCTCACCCCACACTCACTCTCCCCACAGCCAGCCTGCACAATGCCTGCCTGGGGGACCCTGCTCCTGCTCTGGGCTACAGCAGAGGCCACCAAGGACTGCCCTGAACCTTGCACCTGCCAGGCCTTGGAAACCATGGGGCTGTGGGTGGACTGCAGGGGGCGAGGGCTCACATCCCTGCCTGCCCTGCCAGCCCACACCCGCCACCTCCTGCTGGCCAATAACAGCCTTCGTTCCATGCCTCCCGGCACCCTCGATCACCTGGTCCAGCTGCAGACGCTTGATGTGACACAGAACCCCTGGCACTGTGACTGCAGCCTCACTTACCTGCACCTCTGGCTGGAGGACCACACACCCGAGGCCCTGCTGGATGTCCACTGTGCCAGCCCCAGCCTTGCCACCATCCACCCACTGGGCCATCTCACAGGCTATGAGCTAGGCAACTGTGGCTGGCAGCTACAGACATCCTGGGACTACCCAGGGGTCTGGTGGGATGTGGCACTGCTTGTTGTGGCCACAATAGGCCTGGCTCTCCTGGCAATTCTGCTGTGTACTGCCAGAGAGCCCGTGCTCCCAGGGTCACCCTCAGGCCCACCTGAGCTCCTCCCCAGACTCCATCAGCCCTGATCAACCACAACCACCAGTAACTCAAAATAAACTGGCTGCTCAGCTATTTCATCCAAACTCAGAGATTTTCTTTTTCCCTCTCAGTACATTCTGGAAACCTGGGTTCTTTTTTATATTAACTGGTGCTTTTCTGTCCCCCAAGTTCCTAGTAAAAGGGGCTGTCCCACTTACTTCCAACCAGCCACCCCCAGTTTCACAATTTGGAAATCCAGAGCCCTTCCCCAGTGCCTGCCAGGTCCCAGGTCATCAGTTCTCCTACCCTCCCCTGTCTATAGTACCAGCTTCCCACAGGGACCATCCTAGGGAGCCCAGGCCAACTGCACATCAAATTCCAAAAACAAGAAAAAACAAAAACTTTCTCTCAAGTTTTTGAAGAGGGCATGGTTATCTTTGCAACAGACATACACAAAAAGGCACTTCACCATTCCCAAATGGCCCTTGGTCAAAATGTCTGGCCCTGAGGCCATCTGGGCTCACCCGCCCCTTTGTTTCTCTTCTCTTGGACTAGTTTCTCTCTCCTTTACTTCCCCTCTACCCCTCTTCTTCAGAAACAGCACATTAAATTACTCCATTTCTTATGGAAACAACTCCCCTCCAAGTGCTGACATCAGACATCTGCAAACTCTGGGGTTCAACTTCTACCCCATTCACCAGATTCTTCAAAGAAGACACGTCTCTTCTCAGAGGAATTCTGGTGCCAACAGTTAAGTTAAACTTTTCTCAACTGTACGAGCTAACATTTAGGTCCGTTACTGGCCAAGCCAAATCCAAATATAATTACACCAAGGTCCCTGCCTCAAGGAGTTCCCTGTGGTGGTCCTATGGCTCAGGAGGTGCCACTAGGAAAGCCAAGTGGGCACAGTGTGCCACTGAAAGGCACTGGTCCACAAAGGAGAGGCTGGAACAGGACCCCCAAACTCAGGATGAGGGATGGACAGTTGAGACTGGTGGAGTCTGTGGCAAATCAGAGAGCCTGTGTTCCATCCAAAGAGGTCCAGCCAAATGCTGCCATGTGGAGATGTGGACCCAGCGGCCCCGCGTTCCATTCTGCTAAAGAGAGAGGAACTCTAGATTTTTATGTGAAATCTCTGAATTATTCAACTGTTGGCAATTAAACAAAAACTGTAACTGATATATCAATAGGGCAAATATAACATATATTATCAACTAGCTGGAGTCCATAGACTGAGAGTCTGTAATTTGTGCCTTAGGAATCAGCTGTAACACTGCTGCCTAATGACAACAATGGTCAAAGCTGGCATCTGCTTACTGGGCACATGGCATGTGCAAGGCCCTATATGAAGCACCTCACAGTGGTCATCTTCCTGCACCCTGTCGAACCCAGAGAGGAAAATACTGCTCTCCCTGCAGGGTATGGAGGCAAACACAGGTCCAGGCCCCCACAGTCACTTCATAGGCATGATCCCAGACAGGTCCCCTTCCACATCTGAAAAGTGCTCCCTTGAAAACTTCCTGGGCCCCCTAGAACTCAGGCTCTTCTGCCTCCAAGTCCCCACATGAGATGTCCATAAATTCTGCCCCTTTTCCTTCCTGAGCCCGACCTGTGCAGCCACAGGCCTGGTGCAGTGATGATTATAAGCCTTGATTCTAGGGACTGAACCTGTTAGGAGCCTGGGAAGCCCAGTGGCACCAGTGCAGCTGATGATTCCCCTGAGAGTGCAAGAAGTGAAGGGAACTTCAGTGGCCATGCAGGGCTTTCCCAAGGTGGACAGAGAATTTCCACAAGAGCCTTAGGAAAACAGGGCCACTGGGAGCATGGATTTCCCTTTTCCATCATCCCTCATGCTCCATTTCAGGCCAGCAAGGCTTTCACCACAGAACCACCCACTCCACAGTCACCAACTCCATCATCAATGCCTCCCACCGCCACCACCAACCATCCCCTACCAGCCACCATTGTCCCCTTTAGAACCACAGTCAGCCACAGAGCCAGCTCTCCATGGCCACTGACAAGTCTCTCCTCCCCACACAGTCATCAACACCACCCTTGGTACCAATCACGGCCTGCACACTAGCATCACATCTGCCACCTCCCCGTTCTCTCCATCACAGCCACAGACATTAGCCCCATGAGCTGACACTGTTCCCCACCACCATTCCCCCATTGCTGCTGTTACCACTAGCACCAAACAGCCAGGGACCTTATCCCCATTATAAGCCAAATGCCAGCTCTGTCATTGCCATCAATCTATCCAAACAGTCACCATGACATGATCCTCCTCACTACCACCTTCAAGAGTATTTTCAAAACCCAGCTGCACATGAAAAGTTTACCGAGGTAATTTTTTCTAGCTGCCCTGACAACCAATACACCCTGCTTGCCCAAAGGGAGGTTTGGTCCCCCTGACACCTTGGTGTGATCAGCCGTTCACAAGGAGGCCTTCCACAGGACTCCTGCCTCCTACTCAGCCCGTTCTCTCAGGCCTGCTCTCTCTAGAGCCCTCTGCTGGTCTCCTGACTTCTTCTGGCCACTGGGTAAGCAGGGACAGCACAGACAAATGTCCACATGCTCAGGGCTAGGACTAGAAATGTACAGATGACCCTCACAAGCAATCATTGTCTCAAACCCACTCACGGGCGCCACAACTGCAGGGGAGGCCGGGACACATGGTCTTCCAGTGCGCCCAGTAACAGGCAGCAGGTGGGCATGTAGCAATGGTCGGCCCCCGGGGGTCTATGCTAAGGTAATATGTGCCTCGTCAGAAACAGGACATGCCACAGCAAGGGCATTTGTGAAGTAATGGGCACTCTTAGGGGTCACATGCTGAGTCATGTCCCTGAGACATAGCAGACCCAGTTCCTAACACTGTCCATCTCGTGTGTTTTGCACACACACTTACCCACACCTCCTGTGAGCAAAAATGAGTGCACACACAGACACGCACACACACACAGGTTTCCAAGGACTCCATGCTGACCCAGACAGGACCCCCACGGGTCCCAACACTGGCAATGTCTCATTAAACTAGATGAGAGCAAATTCTCTTGTGGGGCAAACATGCAGGGCAGCCCCTGTGTGTGCCTGAGGGCAAAGAGCAGGAGGCAGGCGGCTCTGTCCTGGCTCAGCTCCGCCCAACTTGGGGACCAGTCTGGGGCCTGGGAACCTCTTAAGAACAAAGTCTAACTTGACAGACACCCCAGCCTCTGACTGTCAGTTTCCTAAATGGCTCTGGAGCTGGCATCCTCATTTTAAACATCTCTGCATAATAAGCAGTGATGACAGCACTTCAGGCTTGAGGAAATATCTCACAACCTTGGGAAAGTTTTACTTTTCAGTTAGGTGTCTAATAAAGTGGGCAAAATAAAGAGACAGAGCTAAACTATAGTGCTTTTTAATTACAAATTTTAAAAAGGTACACCCTCTACTGATTCCAGTGGCCACTGCCATCACTTTGATGTGGACTCTTCTGGACATTTTCATGCAGTTATAAATATGTGTATGTACCACCAAAAATATGGTCATCTTATGGCACTTTTCTACAGAAATCACACATTTATGTAATATTCTGAAGCTGGCTTTCTTTCCCATGGCCATGTAATTTAGAGATCCATCTGTCTATCTGAGCCGCCTCTCAACCTCCCCCCTCCCTCTTTCTACCACAGGATCAGCACAGTATTTCACAGCATCATGTCCTGCGGTTTATTTATCCTTTGTTGACAAAGATGTAATTACTCCGATGTTCTCCGTTACCAACAGTACTGAAGGGAACAACCCGTGCACCTGTGTGCATATTTTGCTAGACCACTAGTTCTCAAAGTTGGTTCCAGGAACCCCCGGGGTCCCTGAAACTCTTTCGGGGGTCTACAAGTTTAAAACTATACTCATAGGACTGGGGGCAAGGTGGCTATGGCATAAAAGGAGGCTATGTGCCCTTCTCCCAGCCACGGACTGGATTTCCAGCTAAAATCTGTGCGGTCAGCTTGAAAAAGAGAAGTGTAACTCATTGGACATATTTCGTCTAAGGAGCACTGAAGAAAGAACGGAGAAAGTGGAAAGACAGAGGGAGTCCTGGAGAGGGGGAGCCCCCCTGTCGTTGATGCTTGGCTGAGAGGCCCCAGTGATATGGGGTGCAAAGCTCCCTCCCCTTGGAAGTGTGGGGTCACATCCCCACGCAGGGCTCCCAAACCCTGAGCAGCAGAGACTAGAAGGAGGGCCCCGAGGCATTGAGAGAGTGACCCAGGGACCTGTCTATCTGGGCGGCCAGGTCCTTTCCTTCCCGGGAGGAAGCGCACCGACTAAAGGCCGTCCCCGGGGGAGTGGCTCGCCCTGGGTGCTGGCTGCTGGAAAAGCTGCGCTGCAATGTTGGGGTCCGAAGAAAGAGGGGGGCTGACGGCTGCACCCAGAGGAACTCTGAGAGACCCTCTGCTTTCCCGAAAGGCAATGTGCAGAGCCCCAGACACCGACTAAACCCTGTTGCCTGAGGAAGGTGGAGGGATTATCCCACCTCCAGTGCAGGACTGGAGCCCCTTGCCCAACCTCTGGAGCACAGGGACTGATCCTGCCTGTGGAGGGGGTGCAGGGAAGGTGGGGGATTTTTGACTCTCACTGAAGAGAGTTGGAAGTGAGAGCAGAGCAGAGACTCTGGGTCCCAGCTTCACTGTCACCAGCCAGCAGAGAGATCAGAGACCTGCCTGGGATGATTTTATAACCCCTTCTGCTTGCATCTGTGGCTCAAGGCTGCTGGATCCTCAGAGAGCAAGGGTGTGTTTTTTATTTTGTGTTGTTTCAGGCACCGCCCAGCATCACCCGGGAAGGCTTATATTGGAGAGACAGATGAGTGAGAGTGGGCTTTGGGCCTGAGTGTTGGGGGCCTGATCCCTGTGTCCTGTGAGTTCAGCCAGCCAGTGCCAGGAAGGAGGGGTGGAGCATGTCTCCACCTCCTGCAGGCTGGGACACCACCCCCATTAGGAAGGAGTTTGGATCAGCTCTCTGAAGCCCCAGATACCGCGAGGGGCACAGACTGGGGGGGTCAGGAGAACAGCTCAGAGCAGGGCATTTCAAGAGTAAGACCCTCACAGGCTGTTGTCTGGGACCAGAAGGGCCGCAGAACCTCCTGCGGGCTGGGCAGGCACTGTTCTCAACCAGAATCTCTTTGGATCAGTCCCACCAAGCCCAGGGCAACTGAAGCTTTTCCAGAAAAGGCAGGAGGCTGGATGCAACCCGCCCGCCCACCAGGCCGCCTCAGGGGAACTGGATTGGACCATGAGGTGGACACTGAGCAGTTGCTCTTCGAAGTGCAGATTAATTACCCCTGGGGCCCTCTGGCTCTAGCTGGGCTCCCTGGCTCCACCCAGAAGGCTCTTCAGAAGGCACTGCAGGCCCAGGCCACCTCCAGGGCAGGCGGCTGAGGCGGGGAGGCGACCTCAGAGAGCCTCAGACCCGCCTCCGCTACTGTGGGACACCCCGAGTCAGCCTACACAGCTGGGGACATTAGCTGAGAACAGCACCCCGTCAGGAAGCCTGAAATCAGCGCACAAAGCAGGGCGCCTCGCGCATCAGGATCTGCCCAGATGACCTTTCCTGGGCTGTTTTGCTGCTGTTCTGTTCCAGTACTTTCCTCTGTGTCGCGCTGGCCGCCTTCTCACTGGTCCTGCTTTTGCTCTTTTCTCCCTGTTCCTTTCCCGTCTCCTGCCGCCCCATCCTCACCTTACTCCATCAGTTCGTTTCTTTCCCTTTTCCGTTCTTTCCTTCACTTTAGCTTTCTCTCTCTTCCTTTTACCTCTGCATAACTTTTTTCAGTAAGAAAATTATAGGCCAGTCTCCCTGATGAATAGAGATGCTAAAATCGCAACAAAACATTAGCAAATAATATCCAGCAACAAATTAATAAGATCATAGAACATGGCCAACGGGGATTTATTCCGGGGATGGAAGACTAGTAAAATATTAACAAGTCAGCAAACGTGATGCATCACGTTAAGAAAATGAAGGGTAGAAATCACACGTTCATATCAATAGATGCAGAAACAGCATTCGATAAAATCCAGCACCCATTTTTTATAAAAACCTTTAGTAATGTGGGAATAGAGGGATCAGACCTCAGCATAAAACAGGCCATATATGGCAAACACACAGCAAACATCATACTCAATGGGCAAAACCAAAAAGCATTTCCCTTAAGAACAGGAACAAGACGGGGTGTACGCTTTCAACAATTATTCACCATGGCACTGGAAGTGCTAGCCACAGCCATCAGACAAGAAAAAAGAGTAAAGGCATCCAAATTGGAAAGAAGGAAGTGAAACTGTCATTATTTGCACATGACATGATATTGTGCATAAAAACATACCGAACCCACCAGAAAACTAACAGAGTAAATGAATGAATTTCGGACAGTAGGAGAATACAAAAGCAAAATCCAGAAATCGATAGCATTTTTATACACCAATAACAATCTCTCTGAAAGAGAAACCGAAAAAGCAATCTCTTTTACCAATGCACAACAACAATAACAACAAGGTGCCGAGGAATAAACTTACCCAAGGCAGTAAAACACCTGCACTCAGAAAACTATAGAACAGTGATGAGAGGAAAAGGGAGACAGAAACACGTGGGAGCATGTTCCGTGATCACGGATTGGTAGAATTAACGTCATTAAAATCTCCACACTACCCAAAGAAACCTATAGAGTCACCGCAATCCCTATGAAAATGGCACTGGCATATTTCACAGATCTAGAACAAATGTTTCAAACACTTATATGGAACCAAAAAAAACCCCGAATAGCCTGACCAATCTTGAGAAAGTGAAACAATTTGGAAGTATCACACTACCTGATATCAAACTATATACTACACGGCCATTGTAGTGAAAACGGCCTGGCCCTGGCATAAGAACAGGCATATCGATCAATAAAACCGACGAGAGCCCAGACACAAACCCACACCTTTATGGCCAATTCCTGTTTCACAAAAGGGGCAAAAACATTCAAAAGAGTAAGGACAGTCTCTTTAATAAATGGTGTTGGAAAATTCGACAGGTATATATGTTAATAATAAAAGAAACTAGACCATCAGTTTCTACCTTACACTAGAATGAACTCAAAATGCATAAAACTGTAAATGTTAGTTGATGCACCATAAAAATCCTAGAAGAAATCATAGGCAGTAAAATCTCAGACACTTCTCGTAAGAATATTTTTGACGGTATATCTTCTTGAGCAAAAGAAACAAAGGAAAAAAATAAACCAACGGGACCACATCAAACTAAAAAGCTTTTACACAGCAAAAGAAAACATCAAGCCCGACTGCGCGTGGCTCAGCAGTGGAGCATCAACCTAGGATCTAGGATATCGAGGTTCGATTCCCGGTCAGGGCACATGCCCAGGGTTGCGGGCTCGACCCGCAGTGGGGAGCGTGCAGGAGACAGCTGATCAACAACGAATCTCCCATCATTGATGTTTCTCTCTTTCCCTCTCCCTTCCTCTCTCTCTGAAATCAATAAAGATTTATTTTTTAAAAAAAGAAATCAACAAATTGAAAAGGCAACCCATTGCACCAATGATACTTCTGATAAAAGGTTAATTTCTAAAACATATTTAAAATGTACACTACTGAACACCAGGAAGACAAACAACCCAATTTAAAAAATGGACACATACTCACCGGCTTGGCTCAGTGGTTCAGCATCAACCTATGCTATGGTCCAGGAGCTCGCTGTTCGATTCCCGCTCAGGGCACATGCCCGGGTCATGGGTTTGATCCCAAGTAGGGGACGTGCAGCAGGCGGACAACCAATGACTCTGTCATCACTGATTTTTCTTCCTCTCTCTTTCTCTCTCTTCCTCTCTCTGAAATGCTGGCTCTAGCCCTAACCATAACACTATAGCTAGTTCTCTTTTTAACACTAACTCTAGCCTTACCCGTAAACTTAACCCGAAACTTAGACCTAGCCCTAGGCCTACAACTAACTTTAGGCCTAAACCTAATTGTGCCCTACCTTTAACACTAACCCTAACTTTAGCCCTAACCCTAAACATAGTCCCAAACCGAACACTAACCCTAATCCTAAACCTAAGCCCAGTTCTAGCCCTAGTCCTATCTTGAGCCCTAATCCTAACCTAAACTTTAGCCCAAGACCTAAACCTAGCCCTAGTTTTTGCCATAACCCTAACTGTAAACTTAGCCCTAACCTTAACACTAACCCTAACAATAGCCCTAGCCCTAGCCCTAACCCTAATTCTAAACTTAGCCCTAGAACAAGCCCTACCTCTAGACCTAACCCTAATCCTAAGGCTTCCCCTGCAACGAGTCCTAAACCTACATTTAACCATAACCCTAATGCTAATTGTAGCCTTATCAATAACCCTAACCACATGCACAGCCATAGCCCGAGCCCAAACCATAACCCTGATGGTAACTCGAAACCTAACCCTAGAGCTACTCCTAAGCATAACCTAACCTTAACCCTAGCCACACTCCTAACACTAAACCAAACCAAACCAAACTTTAACCATAAACCTAAAGCTAACTCTAACCCTAACCTTGTATCCAATTCTTGTCCTACATTCGGCACTAGTCCTAGCTGAAAACTGATTCTAGACCTCACTGTGGCCGTGGGCCTAAACCTAACACTCTTCCTAAGCCTAACCTGAATATGAAACCTAATTCTAAGGCAAACCCTAGCCCGAACCCTAAACCAAATCCCAAACATAACTCTAAATTGATCCCTACATCTAAAACTCACCATAAATCAACCATAAACCTAGACCTAGAGTTAGGCCTCGCCCTAATTCTAAACAAAACCCTAATCCTAAACCTAGCTTTAATCCTAACCCTAACACTAGCTCTAGCCCTATCTTAATACCTAACCCTGACGCTAAATCTAGGCCTACATCGAATCCTAAGCCTGACCCTAACCCTAATTCTAACCCCAATGCTAGTACTAAACCCCAAAACTAATTCTAAAACTAGTTCTGGCAAAAGCCCTAGCTCGAAAGGGAAACCTAACCACAACATTAGCCTTAGCACTAGCCCTAAACCTGAACAAATGCTACCCTAATGCTAATAACACCACATCTAGCCCTAGCGAAAAACTCAAACCTAACCCTAAATGGAACCCTAATTCTAGCACTAGACCTATCTCTAACATTAACACTCAATCGAACCCCAAACCTAGCCTTCTTCTTATAACTAAACCGAACCTAACCCAATCCCACAATGTCATGCTAAACTTTAAACTTACCTCCAAATCTAACCCTAAACTTAAACATAATTTTAGCTCGAACTATAACCCTAATACTAAAACAAAACCTAATCCTAACCCTAGATTTACCCTAATCCTAAACCTAACCATAATTTTAAAACTAGCCTCAGCTCTACCCTTAATTTAACACTAACTTTAGCTCTAGAGTCAGCCCTAACCCTGATTCAAACCCTAACCCTAACCATGAACTTAACCATAGCTTTGATTGAAAATATACCCTTCCACTAATCCTAAACTTAACATTAGCCATAGGCCTAGTCCTAAGGCTAACACTAAACCTAGCTCTAATTCTAACTCTAGCCCTAGCCCTAACTCTAACTTTAACTTAGCCTTAGAACCAAATCTAGCTCTAACCCTAACTATAACACTAGCCCTAACTCTCACCATAGCCCTAACCTGAACCCTAACACTAGCCCTAGCCCTAGCCTTTTTCCTACTGGTAATATTAACTTTAACCCAATCCTTACCGTAAACTTAACTGTAAAATGAATCCTAAACCTAACCCTCACCCTAACACTAACCATAGCCGTAAATTTAGCCTTAAACTTAACCCTAAACCTTGTCATAGCCCTCTCCCTAACCCTAATCCTAACCCGGGCCCGAGTCCTAACACAAAAGGCAACAACAAACCTACCAACCGAACCAACCAAAAACTTAGTCTTAGTTTATCCCATACCTAACCCTAACCGTAATTTACACATAACCATAACCATAACCTAAACTTTACCCTAACCCCAACCCTAGCCTTTTCTCTAACCCAAACCCTAACCATAACCCTAAACCAAGCTTTAACCCTAAACCCTACACCTAACTCTAAGCCCAACCCTAACCCTAACCCGAGCAACAATAACAACCACGGTTCTGGCCTCACCTGTTCAAGACCCGCAGGCAGCTCCAGTTGTGGCACCGACCTGGCCTCAGTTTCTGTCCCGCCGCCCAGAGCGGCCACCCAGGAAACCCGTGGGGGAGCCTGAGCTCTTCTCGCCCCGCCGGGTGGACAGCTCTGGGGCGGCCCAGACAGCACGCGTGGTGCTGACAACAGGGAAGACATCACCTTGTGGGAACCGTTCTTGTCATTCAGACCACGGGCGGCATATACTCTGGTGCTTACGGTGCTTCCAGAGGCCCCGTGGGGCTCGGCAGCCATCACCGCGGCACTGACGTGCCCCACACAGGACACGGAGGAAAACCCTGCGGGGTGCTGTGCTGGCCGCGTCTTTCTGCCCGTGCGGGCCCTGCCCCTCCCGGGGCTCCTGCTCCTGCTCCCGGGCCCTCTGCCCAGGCTCTGCCAAGGCCGCCCCTTCTTCTCCTCTAGGTCTCTGCTGACATGTCAGGTCTTCAGGGAAACTTCCCGGCCCCGCACACACAGGATGGGGCTGCGCCCAGAACCCCTGCCTTTCCCGCTCTATTTCCTCAAGGGCTGGTTTCCTGAGCTGCCAGCCTGCGGGGGGTGAGGGGGCACTGACCTCTCCTTGGGCCACCAGCACCTGGCACAGTGACTGGCACAGGGCAGGCGGGATCCAGGCTGCGGACGGCGCTGAGCCCGCGGGGCCCCCGTGGCGGTCTAGCCCTGCCCCCCGCCAGCCCAGCTCCCGCCGCGGTTCCTGAGCGGGCGGCGCCCGGGCGGTGGGGACACGGGAGCCGCGGGCTGGGGGCGCAGGGACTGGACCCGGGGGGGGGCCGAGACCCAGGCAGCAGGCCCAGCCCCGCCCGCGACATGGCCAGGTCCGCAGGGCGGTGCGGGGGCTCCGTCTCCCCGCCCCGGGGGCAGGGGCGCAGGCTCCGTCCTCCAGCTTGTTCCCGGGGCTCAGAGCAGCTGCCCCAGAGGCCTTGGGAGGCGCGGCTTCCAGAAGGCTCCTGAGGGCCATTGCTCCCCCGGGGCCAGAGGGACCTGGGGTTATGGCGCCCTGTTTCCTGGGAGTTTGGGCGGCGGGGAGGGGAGAGGGGGCGGGTCGGGGTCAGTGCTGGTTACCCCTCCCCCCCACCCCGCTCTCAGCCTGCAGCAGGAGCACAGGCAGCCCAGCCGCAGGGGGCTGGGCCCTGAGCCCACTTGGAGAGGGAAGGGGGTTTCTGAGCCCTGCTAGAGCCCAGCCCTCCCCAGGCCCTGCCGGGCCTGCGCGGACCCTGCACCCCTGCAGGCTCCTGCACGACCCCCTGGGGTCCACTGTGCCCCACTTTACAGATGGGGAGGCCGGGGCTTGCAGGGCCCACTCTTTCCGCTCTACCCCCTGGAAAAGGTCAAGGAGGGAGAGAGAGAGAAGCCCGGGCAGTCTCCAGCCTCCAGACAGCCCCTGGCCTCTCTGTGCCCCTGTGTGGGGACAGCACTGTGGGGACACATTCCAGCCTGGACCAGGGGCCAGCTCCCTAAAGCTCCCAGGGCCCAGCTGCGCTGCTCTTGGCGTCACCTTCCTCTTTGGCCCCTTCTTCCTTCTTGTCCTTCCCTTTAGCCCCCCCTCAAAGGCGGGCTCCCCTTGCTGAGCGGGGGCCCTGTGAGGGCACATCCCTGAGTTTCCAGGGCCTTGGCAGGCCAGGCGTTAAACGCAGCCGCCGTCAACAGTGAACTGTGCAGCCCCGCGATCACATAATTGACAGCAAACACCTGCCGCCTGGAATTATTCTCCTTACCTATGCTCTTGGGGCTGTTTCTACCCATTGCACCTGTAGGGAGAGGATATTATAGAGCAGGTGACGCCACACAGCTCTTCCCATCGCTGTGGGGAGTGACACCATGTTGGCAGCTTGAAATGGGCCGTGGTGAGAATATTGACAGCACAGGAACTGGCAAATGTACCAAATCAGGGCTTGATTTGTTTTCCGCAGCGCCTGCTGTCTCCAGACTTAAGACAGTGATGGGGAAGATGTTAATAGCAGAGGTTAAACTTAAGAGTGTGTCTTGGGTGAATACTATGGTATGTAAATTGTGTCTCTGTTTTTAAAAAACTGCCTGCAGCCATTACAATGTGAACACATTACAGGAAACTGAGGAATGCCATCTGGCATTCAGAAAACGACCACCTGATAAGGAGCCACTCACATCATTAACGAGGGAGTGACGTTCTCACAAACATCTTCAGCTTGTTTTCCTTGATAACACAGGAGAACATCACCCGACATTCATGATGGAGCTACACTCATCCGTCAGCTGGGGGCAAGCACAGGCGGCTATAAATACACCAGTTTGGCCAAATGCAAGGAGCGCTTCCTAAGGATCCATTGCTGTGCATAGACATGTGTATGTGCATGTGTAGGTGCATGTGAATATGTATGCATGTGTACCTGTGTACGTACGTATGCATACATGTAAATACATTCCCTCCTGTGCCACTGGCTGGTTGAGAAACATTTGGCTGGGTGCTTCCCAGGGTCCGTCCGACCTTTTCTAATATTCTCACGTGACTGTTCTGCCCAGGGTGAGCCCCTCCTGTCCCACAGCTGACCCCAAATCTCCCTCCAGGCAAACCTCAGCCCTGAGCTGTGGGCATGAATACACAGCTGTCGCTTCGATCTTTCCCACCCAGCAGGTCGCACACCTCCCAGGCCAGTGCAGAGAGGGGGGGCCCTGGAGCTCAGCAGAGTCATGATTTGGGGGCCCCCTCAACAACAGGACCCGTGATACTGCTCAGGGGATCACCACCTGGGCTTGGCTGGGTGTGTGAGCAAGATGTCAGGGTTGGAACCAGCTGATGCAGTAATGGATAGGACACAGTGGGAGAGAGCGATGCCAAACATGGTCTGAATGGAAGGGGACAGATGTGATGAGATGAGGGACACAGCGGCTTGGGTGGAGGGAGGATAGTGAACCTCGATTTTGAGTTGGAGGTGTCTTTGGGACATCCAAGCTGGAAACAGATCTGGAGATTCCCGAGGAGAGGCTGGGGCTAGCTAGAGGTGTTGGAATCTTCTGGGAAGACTGCAATTAAAGCTCTGGGTGTGAGCCCGGCTGGCACGGTCAGTGCTTCAGCTTTGACCTATGAACCAGGTGTTCAGGGTTCAGTTCCCATCAAGGCACACACCCCGGTTGTGGGCTCAATCCCAGAAGGGGGCGTGCAGCAGGCAGCCGATCAATGACTCTCTCGTCAATGATGGATCTATGTCTCTCTCCCTCGCTCTTCCTCTCTCTGAAATCAATAAAAAACATCGATTGTTTAAAAGCGGTGGGCTTATTTGAGCTTGTCTGGGGTTGGAGGGGGGTGAGAGAGTGCAGGGTGCACCCCGACGTGAGCCATGTAGGGACCCTAGACCACAAAGGGATGGGTGTAGCTCGTGTGGAGGCTGAGGGAGGGGAATGTTCAGAAAGGAAGGTCACCCGGGGTGAACGCCTGACAGGCGTCATGGGGCTGAGAGGTTGTGTGAGGCACCCAGAGCAGTTGACAAGCCCCTGCCAAGACGCGAGTCAGGCCAGGGGGGATGTCACCTAGGACAAGAGCAGTTAGTTAAGATGACATGGCAGGTTCCAGCCCATTCTCAGGATCAGGTGACATATAAAACGTGGGAAGTGGGGACAGGAGGGGTCAAGCCTCTACCACAGGCTCCTGTGCTTGACAGCTGCTGTCCTTGGATTAAGGAGGGAGCCCTGAGGAGCTGGGGGCGGGGAGGAAGCCTGCAGTCCAGACAGGGGGAGTAACAGGCAGCCCACTTCAGGCCTGCAGCTCAGGAGAGGTCAGTGCTGGGGAGGAGGGTGGGGTCAGCCCTGAGGGGGGCATGGAGGGAGATGCCTCAAAGGGGAACTCAGGAGTGAGCACAGGAGCTTCCATGAAGGTTTGTGGGAGGAATGACTGACTGAGGGACTGGCAAGTGTGAGCACTGGAGAGCTGTCCCACAGGGGAGAGAACCACGAGCCAGAGGCTGAGAGCTCCAAGGAGTGACTGGCCAGGGTCAGATCCTGCAAAAGCCAAGGGCCCAGGACACACGGCCTGCAGGTGCCGCTGCTCAGTTTGGCTCTAAGCATTGCGGGTGGCAGCTCCCACTGAGTGGTCGGCTAGGACAGGCTGCAGAACCTGGGGAACAGGGGACAGGAGGCTCGAGGACACACTTGTACAGAAGAGGTTTCGTGGGAAGGCAGGGCCATGGAGGCAGGAGCTGCACAGAAAACCATTAGAAGACTGGGTCAGGTGGGGACACTTCCATGCCTCCTTCCTGCCTCCCTCTCTCACCTTCCAGCCTCTAGTCTGAGGCCTCCAAGATCTAAACTCCAGATCGGGCTCTTCCTAGTGCAGTAGCCTTGGAAAAATCCAAAGGATCGCTGTAGGCTGAGCTCCTTTGTGATCTAAAGCCCACATCAAAACGGGATTCAACTTATACAAACTTAACATAAATACAGGTCTGGAAAAAGCTGCTGCATGGTGAAGAGGAACCAGGCTTTCCCACTCTCTGACCTCGTGGCAAAGGGAGCTATGGATTCCAGGGGGCGGGAGACTGGGGGGCTGATGCAGGGAACCCCGAGAGCCCGGCGCTCTTCAAGGCTGCCAGGGAGGAGCGGTGAAGAAAACTAGGACTCAATTCTACTCCAGCTCATTTTATTGCAACCCCATCCCCGTGTCCAGAATCAATGGCTATTGAATACACATGCAAAGCTCTCCTAATATCGACCACGTGAACATGCCCATTTCTTTACCAGTATATGAACTCAAAAGGGAAAAATCTTTATAAGACCAAAATCAACAGGTTTAGTACATCCAGGAAGAGCATCTTTAGTAAACAACAGGAAAGAAAATGTGTCAGGAACCAGGCCAAATACACAGAACAGGACGTGAGACTCCCATTGGCCACGATGACTCCCAAGGGAACATCAATATAGGGTGACCCCAAAAAGGTAGACAGACGTGAGACTCCTGATGGAACATAAATATAGGGTATTTCCAAAATGGTATACCCATGGCAGATTATTGATAGAACACAAGTATAGGTGTCCCCCAAATTGTACACACACGGGAGATTCATGATAGAACTTAAATATAGGTGTTCCCCAAACCGTACACACAGGGGAGATTCACGGTGGAACATATGTACTGGGTGTCACCACAAACGTACACACAGGCTAGACTTCCAATGGAACATAAATTTAGGTGTCCCCAAAAAGGTACCAATAGGGGAGATACCCGATAGAAAATAAATATAAGAAGGTGTCAACCGAACGGTACACAAGGGAAGGCTCCTGATGGAACATCAATACAGGGGTCCCCAAAGAGGTACACACAGGTGAGGCTTTTGGTGGTACATATATATTGGGTGGCCCCAAAAAGGGACACAAGGGGAGATTCCTGATGGAACACAAATACAGGGGGTCCCCAAAAAGGTACACAGAGGTGAGATTCTTGTTGTAACAAATACTGGGCTTCCCCAAAAAGCTACACAGAGGGGAGACTCCTCATGGAACATAAATATACGGTTTTTCCAAAAAGGTACACACATGGGAGATTCGTGATAGAACATAAATATAGGTGTCCCCAAAAACGTACACACAGGGGAGATTATCGATGGAACGTATGTTTTGGGTGTCACCACACAGGTACACACAGGGTAGACTTCCAATGGAACATAAATTTAGGTGTCCCCAAACAGGTACCAATAGGGGAGATACCCAACAGAACATAAATATAAGAAGGTGTCAACTGAAAGGTACACAAGGGAAGACTCCTGATGGAACATTTATACAGGGGTGCCCAAAAAGGTACACACAGGTGAGAATTCTGATGGAACGTAAATATTGGGTGGCCCCAAAAAGGGACACAAGGGGAGATTCCTGATGGAACATAAATACAGGGTGTTCCCCAAAAGTTACACACATTTTCACAGCTGATAACTCTTATTTTCACTCTCTTCAGGTTTAAGGAATTTGAAGCAATGGGTGAAGTCACACTAAGTTTTGAACAAAGAAAATGTATCCACTGGACTCTTTATGGGGATACGGAAAAGAAAGTTTACGGTACAAAACCAACAACACTTGGGAACTGAGGGCAGCTACTGAAAGACAAGGCGCACAGATTCCCACAGAACAGGGTGATCCCTGAGGTTTGCGGTTCCTTTGCTGCGCATCAGCTCCGGCCTGGGCGCTCCAGAGACAGAAGCAAAGGAATCGCAAACGTTAGGAACCACTTTGTTTGGCGTTTGTGCCCTTTGTCTTTCCACAGCTGCCCCTGATTCATTGACTGTTGCCGGGTTTGAGCCGTAAGCTTGATATTTTATGTATCCCCATAAGAGAGTTTAGTGGATAATTTTTCATTGTTCAAAGCTGAGTCTGGCTTCACCCATTATTCCAAACTTGTTAAACCTGAAAAGGAGTGAAAATTAAGGGAGTTATCAGCTGTGAAAATTTATGTACATTTTTGGGAGACACCCTGTAGATCACCCTCAAAATACATGCATTTCACCAGTGTGTACAAACCTATGTAATAGATTAAAGGAAATGCGGTTACTATTACAAGGAGTTATTCATAAAGCATGTCAACATCTCACCCACGATGGGGACACTGGGGACCTACACCCACTCCCAAATCAGGCGTGTACCTCATCTCAGACACACTCCCCTCAACACACTATGTACACTTGCTGGGGTCTGCCCAGGAGGCTGGGTCTGCCTCAGGGGGTGCTGGGTGGGGCCTCGCCTCAGCAGGTCTCAAGCTGGGCTTCACACAGGCCCTGGCTTCAGCAGCTTCCCCTCGGAGGTGCTGACAGCCATCTTCATGGTGGGGCCGCAGAGCTGGTGGGTATCCTGGTCCCTTCTTTTCTGGTAGGGGGTCCTGGCTAAGATCTGATGGTTCGGGCATCATTGCCTTTCCTCAACAGGTAATTCAGCAGGTCATCCTGGTAGGTGGAATATCCTACAGAGAAGAGAGGAAGAAGTGAGAGACCAGGGTGAGGGCCACGATGGTCCTCAGAGAGCCCTCTCCCGGTCAAGACGTCCCCTGTGCAGGCCACTTGGCCAGGACTGAAGTTTCCTGCTCCTGTTGGGCCTTTCACAGCCTAGCTGGGCCCCATGACACACCCGGCCCGTGGTTGAGATGGTGAGGCCGAGGCCCCACATGGGTCAGGGAGAAAAGCCAGGCGTCCGTCACTCAGGCAGCTCCCTAACTTCACCAGCAGGAAAACAGACCCAGAGGGAGATGCCGTTTCCAAAAACACATCCACTGGATGGGAGGGTCGGGGCTGGGAGCCTGGGCACAGCCAAAGGTTTCCATCTGTCCTCATTCCCACCAAGCTCAGTGGGAGGCAGAGACCGGCTGGGCACATTGTCCTCTCTTCCTTCCCAGGCCACCAGCTCAGACACCTGGTGAGGGCTTCATCTTAGGCCACAAGAAACAGAAATGACGCCAGCAGTTCCTATATGCCAGCCTGACCTCACTCGAAACCCTCACTGACACCTACACCTTTCTTTTGATCTGACAAGGGGGATGTAGGAACAACGAGGTGGGCCACCAAGGGTAACTCAAGACTGTGCAGGGGACAGCCACCCCACCATTGTTCCCTTTAAGCCACTGCCCTGGCACAGCAGCTGTGCTGGGCCGGCCTTCCCCTGTCCAGGGAACCACTGTCCTTTCCCACCATGCTGGCAGCAGGCCTAGGCCCCCAGACCGAAGTCTGACCCTGCTCTGAAACCTGCAGCCCTCTGCCAGCACCTCACAGCCTGGAGGAGCCTAGTGGAGGTGTCCCCTGAGGCGGATGGACACCATGAGGAGAGGAAGGAGTGCATGCAGAGGAGGCAGGGGTCACCAGCAAGTGGAGTCAGACCCCAGGCAGCTAGACATTTGAGGGACCGTCAGTCTGCGGGACAGCTCAGCAGCCCAACACACACCTACACCTGCCAACAATGCCTGACCCATGATTCCGACATCTGGACCCACAACTAGACACACAGTCATCCCCAAAGGGAAAAAAATCAACCTTCTCAGTGACAAGTGTGGGGGAAACACCCTCCCGGCTGCCGTGTACCTGCATGCGAGTGTCCACCACAGCCCTCGGGTCTGAGGGTGAGAGCGGCTACAGGGAGGGGACACTGCCCTGGCCGAGGGCAGGCTGCCCCTTCCAGGCCTGCAGACCTCCCCTCCTGGCCCATTCCTCTAGCACATACAGTATCCGGTCCCTGTTCCCGGGATCATCAGTGTCATTCCCGCTGCACACTAACAACTGTGGGACAGGGAGGTGTTTTCGTGGTCCGTGCTCACAGCTGCTGAGCAGCTGAGCTGCACTGAGAACCGGGGACACACCCGGAGATGCTCTGCTTCCCGCCCCGCCAAGCCGTCTGCTCCGGATTCACCGGGTCCACAGGGCACCCAGGTCCCAAGTGCTGGCGCGGGCCACAAACAGCAGCAGCTGGAAAACACCAGTTGGCAAGGGCATGTGGGGTGAGCCACAAATACTTGGTTTTTCTGAAGGCACAGAAACAGGACCTGCTTTCCACAGTGACGTACAGGTCAGAGCCAGCCACGGCCTTGCTCACAGCCTTACTGAAGACCCTGCGTATGTCCATTAGGTATTTAATGCGCCGGGATCTCCCTATAGAAATGGCTTCTTCTAGGCCTGACAGCTACAAGGAAACCCAAACATAGGCTATGGTGCTTCTCCGTGCTGGCTGTGTGGACATCAGCTCTGGAGATTTGCGTCCCTCTCACCACAGACACGATCTGCGAGGCTTCTCATGCTTAAGTGACTACATTGTTCTGGGACAAAACTACCACAACACTGCCTGGGTTTGCATTTCCACTTGGTTGGTAACATACCTAAGGAGGCAGAGGTGTGTGCATGGAGCATGCCCCCTCAGGCTCCTACACACTCGTGTGCACATCCAACACTCCTTCTGGCTGGTTCTACCTTCCCAGGAAGGAGACCGGAGATCCCACCCTTTACTACCCACCTGCAGCCAGGTCGCCCTCCTACCTTTCCTGGGAGCCTGCTGTGGGCGTACTGGTCTTTCACCACTGGGAGCAGGATGGGATGGGCTCCCGGGGATCCAGTGGACAGGCACCTACAATCGATACCTCTCCTTTTCTCGATCCCCTTTTATTCGTTTTAAAAAGGTTGAGGATCCATTTGGGTCCAATCCAGCGTTTTTTCCTAGTTTGAAGGAGATTTTTAGGGCACAGTTACACTCACTGCCCCCTCCAGCATGTTTCGGGTGCCCTACCGTGACCTGGGATTTCCATCACTTGCCTGTGAAGTTGGCCATTAACTTGGGGATCAGAATTCGGCTTCTTTTTGCCATCACCACAATCACTGGATCTGGGGTTCAGGAGGTAAAACAGAATTTGCAGTTAACGTGCACAGACTCGGGGATGGTAGAAGTGTCGGTCTGGGCAGAAGCCCACACTAGCCTTCGGGGAAACAGAACTTCAAATACCGCCCTCAGCCCTTGGCTCTCTGCCGAGCACAGGAAGCGGTGCTGCGCGAACCTAACCTATGTTTCCTAGAAAGTTCAGATGAAAATGCCATTTTCAGGAAAAGCCAGGGACCTTCTCATTTTCTGCTAGAGTCAATAATGAGTGAAATAGGCTGCGATACTTTGCCATTCCTGGCACTGGGGAATCTGGGTGAGGGGAAGAGGGCAGGGCAGAGTGGGTCGTTTGAATGAAAAACAGTGAGTCCTGGTCACTGTGGCTCCGTGCTTAGAGTGTCAGCCTGAGCAGCAGGGTTGCAGGTTCGATTCCCAGTCAAGGGAATCGAACCTCTGTTGCAGGTTTAATCCCCAGAGCCAGTTAGGGCACATCCAGGAGGCAACCAATCAATGTGTCTCTCTCATATCCATCTCTCCCTCTGTCTCTCTCTCTGTCTCTCACACACACACCCCTGCCTTCTTCCTTCCCTTCTACTTTCTATAAATCTCAATGCAAAAAATATCCTCAGGTGAGCATTAAAAAAATAAATAAAATGCATAAAAACAGGGAATTGAAAGGGTAAGTAGTATGTGTGGTATCCGAGCAGAAATGGAGGCATTCTAACCTAACAGAAGAACCCCATCTGGGTTCTAATCTTGCCTCTGCCCTGAAACAGCACTGTGCTCACACAAATCACTCCAGTTCCTCATGGGTGGCTCAATTCCTCTCAACAGAAGGGTCAGAGGGAGCTTCTGAAATGTTGTGGTTCTGTGATTTGAACAGAGAAGCCTTGCAGGATTCATGGGGATGTGACTTCAAGGCTGGGCTGGGGCAGGACAGCCTGAAGGGCCAGCTCCTGGGGCTCAGGCCCGGGACTAGGGGAAGCCCTGCTGAAGGGGACTTAGCCAGCCCACAACTGCAGCTGCTGCTCTCTGGAGAAGGGAAGTGGTTCTGCAAGTGCCTTGGGGTCCAGTGACTCCAGAGGAATTTCGCTTGTGTTTGAAGACCATGGGTGCTGGTCTAGGTGTCTGATCCAAGCTTCCTTCCCAAGACAGAAGCATGGCTTCCTATGTACTGAAATCGTCAGGCAAAACCTGACCCTCCTGCTTTAATGGCTCTAAAACCAGACTCTCTGTGCCCTTACACAGGTTCATGGCCAGCTGTCATTTGCCATCCCTCATAGGATAACCCTGAGTCCAGAGGGCAGGACTGAAAGAAACTCTAAATTCTGCCCGTGCTGGGAGGGACCTGCACACAGATGACCTGCTCGACAGTGGAAGACACAGGCCCACCAACGGGTCCCTGCTCCAGGTGGCTACAGCCTTCCCTCCTCCTGAGAGAACAAGCTCTCTGTTCTCTTTCAGTCACTAAAGCTTAAGTCAACTCACTTCTTTGGAGCAGGCTGAGAGCGCTTGAGCGGAGCTTTGGATTTTTCTTCCGGGTTGTCATTTTCTCTCTGAAAGTCACTTAAGTCGTCTCTAAAAACAGAGGAGAAAGGAAAAACAAACTCGTTTTTTAAATGTAACATGTAACTTGTCCCTTCAGCCCAGCCCAGAAGGGCCGGTGGTTTTCTGGGATTCAGACATCACGGTGCTCACGAACATCGTGGTCGCTCAGGTGGGAATGTGTGAACACAAGCATTGGATGTGGGTCCGGGAACACTAATACCTCAAGGAGACCTGCTGAAGCACCTAGGACCAGGCTGTACATCATCTCAGGAAAGCAAACTCTGGTCCATCTGAAACTCAAGCCCAGAAACCCCAAGGAATTTCCGGCCAGGCCAATTCAGGACGCGAGGCTCTCGGGGTCAGACACAGGGCTAGGCTCCTGGGCGGCAAACTAACAAGACCCCCAGTGCTGAGGAGACATCTGCCTTCAGCGAGTTAGATGGGCATCAAGGTTTCAAAGTCACCTGAGCAAAGTCAGACCTCTGACCTCCACCCATTCCAATGTTGGTTTTTGACAACACTTGCAGGGAAGCAAACTCTAAGCCTTTCAGGGCCCAGACAGAGAAAATCAGGAGCAAAGCTGGCCTGGAAGGACCAGAGGGAGTGGCCGGGCCTGGGGCTGCTGAGCGCATGGTGTCGTGGGGAACCGCACCGGGCCCTGCACACGGGGGGCTGCTGGCGAGGGGGCGGAACTTCTGATTGTTTCCCCAAAGGACCCAGAAACCCAGGGTGTGAAGCAAAATCTCTTAATTTCTAATTGTTGGAAATCAGTTCACATTTTGAAAACCACAAAAAGGACCACAGAGAAACTCTTGAACCTCGGCCTCCAGAGGGCACCCCGACCTTGAGGAAAGGGCGCCTGGCCTTCCTGTGACAGGGGCCTGCTTCTGTTCTCTCCTGGCCCCTGGGGGTGTGCTGGGTGCTCTCCATACAATGCTGCCCAGGGGGCCCGCTGGCTCCTGTCCTGTCGCTGCCTCTCACAGTGGGTGTGGCCTTGACAGCTTGATCCCTGGTTTCCTTGCTTGGCAATGAGTCCTCTGGATCCAGGCAGCTGCTCAGGCTCCTTGGCCATGAAACTGCCAAGGTCCCACCTAAACTGAGGGCTTTTGCGGGAGTTCACCGTGAAGTGGGGACCCAGGCAAAGTGCTAGCTTGCCAACCAGTAAGGCCCCAACCACCGCCCCTGCTCTATTCCCAGTCCCGTCAGCTCAACATCTTTGATTCTAGACTTTGTGATTCTGCCCCCACAGCCGTGCTGCTTGGCCTTATGCTAGGGTGCTTTCCTGTCTGCATGTGCCCCCTCGTCCTATGCCAGCAGCAGAACCCAACTCCCAGCCCCATGCCTCCATCTATGCCTCCAGGGAGCCCCTCAACATCCGTGTGCTATGCATGTAGCTCCGCTTACATCCCATCTCCCCTACTAGTTCCTGCTGACCAGGGAACTGGTGCTCTGCACCTCGAGGGGCCTCCGCCGAAGTCCGGACCCTGTAGATATTGGCAGAGGGAGGGCAACCACGCGCACAACAACCCACTCTCCAAGACAAACAAGCTCAGCCTTTGACCTGAATTCTTTCCCTGAGGACTTCTCTTTACCACTATCATATTTTTTTCAGTGAAGTTCATTCCAAAGGCAGATCAAGAAGTGTCTGGCAGTGGGCACTGTCTTTGAAAAGCAAACAAAGGCCAACCACCCTGCTTGCAGAAATCTAGAACCACCCCAGGGAAAATGAGAGGACATGCTGGTAAGGTGGCCTGTCCCCTCGCCCTGGGGACACGAATGTTCCCCAGGGCTTCTCTCCCCGGAATGTTGGGCTCTAGGCTGCAGCTGGAAGCCAGGACCCTTTGTGGACAGGCGTCAGCCATCCCACACCCCTTACAGGGAATCCTCCTGCTCCTTGACGTTCCAGCACTGATCTTGGTAACACAAGTTCTGCTCTAGAAGCATCAGCTGGTCATGGTCCAAATTCTGGATCCGCTCCAACATCTCAACCCGGCCCGCAAGGTGGTAATTGGCTTCCTCCATGTTGCCCTTGAGTCGAGACAGCACCTAAAACACAGATGGACAAGGTCTCAACCACCCCAAGCCCTGCGATTCCACTGCTTCGAATCTAATTCCAAAGGAAGAAAAAGGCGACGGGCACACAGATGGCCACTGCGTTATTATCTAGACCAGTCGGAGTGACCAATACTGCCAATGTCATGGGGACGGCCAAGCCTTCTGCCACTGCTCCGTCCGATCAGGCAGCCACTGGCCACATGTGCCCACTGGGCACTGATAACTAGCCAGTCTGAGCTGAGTCGGGCCATAGGTACAAAATAGACAACAGAGTCCGAGGAATTAATAACCATTTTTAAAAATATGATATATCTCATTAATTAGCCTGATTCCTGGTGTGGCTCTGTGGCTGAGCATCGACCCATGAACCAGGACGTCACTAGCTCCATTCCTGCTAAGGACATGTGCCCAAGATGTGTGCTGGATCCCCAGTAGGGAGCCTGCAGGAGGCAGCCGGCCCAAGTTTCTCCATCATCAGTGATGTCTCTGTCTCTCCCTCTCCCTTTTATTCTCCCTGTCAAAAGAATCAATAAAAATATTTTTTTTCAAATAACTCATAAAATCTATCATTAAAATTAATCCCACCTCTTTCCTTTTACTGTTTGAATGTGGCTACTAGAAAATTTTGTATTACGTGGGGCGGCCTGCATTATATTCCTATTGGACACCTCTGCTTTACATGAGGGTTGGCACTTTTTCTGTCAAGGGCGAGATGGTGACTCTTTTAGGCTTTCCAGCAGGATGGTGGTCTCTGTGGCAACTATTCAACTCTGTTATTACAGCAGGCAAGTAGCCAGAGATAAAATGGGCATGCATGGGTGTGGCTGTGTTAAAAAAGAGACAAAAGAACAAGTTTACTTGTGGACACAGACATCTAAGGTTCCTATTTCACTTGCCACCAAATATTCTTCTTCTCGTGATTTCCCCAACGTTTAAAACTGTAAAAGGCATTATTGGTTCACAGACGTACAAAAAGAGGCAGTGAGTGGGGGTTGGATCTGAACTTGGGGCTGAGGTGGACCAAGTCCTGCTCTAGAATATCATTGCGGTTGGTGCAGCAGGACAGTCAAAAGCTCCGGCTTCAATCAAACTGGGTCCCAAGGCACCACTTAAGAAGGACAAGGACAGGAGCCCCGCTCACGAGGTCATCGTGAGAACTGAGTGAGAGGACCCCGGGGAGCACAGGGCAGAGTGCACAGCAGCAAGACGGACGTGAACAGGACTCAGCAGTTTCCACGCACCGCCAGACCCTGCAAAAGCCGAGGTCAGACGAAAGGTGCTTCCTGACACATCCCTGACAGTCAGGGTGTTCGTCCCCTTCAAATGCCTCTGGCTTCCCCTCGGCCTCTGGGTGACATTCACATACAGTCTCTGAGCAAGGACGCCAATGAGGACCCATCTGGACCCGGCCCAGCCCAAGGCTCTCAGCCCAGGGAGCACCGCCCGCTGTCCTGGGCCCCCAGGCCTCACCTCGCACTGTTTGCGCAGCTGGGCCAGAGAGGCGCTGGCTGCCTGGTGCTCCTCCTCCAGCTGGCAGAAACGGGCCTGCCAGTGGTCCGCCTCCACCTGCATCTTGACAAGGGCGCTTCCCAGCTCCGTGCTGCGGGCTTGCAGCTCCTCCTGGTGCCCCTTCACCTGCCGGTGCAGGATGCTCACTCTAGGGGTGGACAGACACAGGGCCAAGGGCTCAGGAACACTCCCAGGCTCTGTCCCGGCTCTGCAACCTTAGCAAAATCACCGCCTCTCGGGGCATCAGCTTTCCCATGTGTAAGTAAAGGCTGAACAAAATCAGTAGTTCTCAAACTGTGCCTGTTGGGTTCTATGAGGCTCCCCATGGTCCCCCACTGTACGCTGGGGGGACAGGACAGGCAGCCTTGTACAACACTTCAACGGAGCATCACTGTTAACATCCTGTATACTTATGGCTTTGCTTCCCTGCTTCCTTGGAAAAAAGGCTTCTTCTGTTAAAATACTTTCAGAAATCATTGAATCAGAACATTTTGCTCTAAAATTCTATGCCTCTGCCCAGCTCTCCTCCTCAATTCCAAGCCCCTTTCTAATTTCAAGTCTGGAAGGAAATATGAGATTCTGGGGTTCTTGTCAATCCACTGAAATGATCGTCATCACCAGAATTACCTGATTGGGTTTCCTAAGAAATATTTATGCCAGAAAGCTCCAATTGCCAGAGGCTCATGGACTCAATGAGAACACAAATAGGTCTAGCTTGGCCCACACAGTTCTGTTTCTAAAATTAATGAGTATGTCATCATTTAAAAATGTTTAGGTTTCACATCAACATTCAGATGTCTCGCTTCTGAGAAGAAAGTACCCTCAACAAAAGATAACCAGGCGCCCCTGGATCCACCTCACAGGTCATACATTCAGATGCTGTGTGTTCTTTACCGGGGCCTGGTCTTTCACCGACACTCCTTCCCCACGTCCAGGGCCTGCCGGGCCACCACAGGCACCTGACTTTGCAGCCCCCCAGGACCTGCTAAAACAAGGCTGTGGGGAGGAAGGCTTCCTATGGTCACGCCTCTAGGTTGAGACAAGCCCTGGCCTCAAATCCTGACTATGCCACTCAGTAGGAGCACTGACCTTCAACAAGGGTCTAAATCTCTCTGAGCCTGTTTCCTCCTGTGTTAAAGAACTCAGTCAATTCCCATGATCCGCAGTATGTTCTATGGTCACAGGGAAGACGGAATCGGTGTACACTGAATCTGATGCCAACGTTCCTGTGAGTCTCAGGCCACACTTTTGGCAACTGATCAAGACATAAAGATGCCTGTGTAACATCCTCACAGCAACAGCACCGTGACTCCTGCCAGAAGGCGCCTTATCTACCACTTGTGTATTCCCCGTGAGGCCCAGCGAAGCCCTGCACATGGGAACACTAGGGAGCACACAGCACGGCACGTGGGGGCCATTTCAAACAGAGAAATCACCACCAAAGAGCACAAAACTAGAAAACCATGGCACCAACTGGGCCACAGCAAGGGCGCTCGTTTAGAGCATGAGAGCTGGAACAACGCAGGAGTCAAACGCCTCATTGACCGCAGATGTGAAAGTGCACATCAGATGACGTCAGTATCCCGCACTCAGGGTCAGTCCACAAAAGGCCACACGTGCACATATGGGGGTTCCAAGTACATTTCAGCCAGTAGGTGATTCACAAACAGGGAATGCGTGAATGAAAATTGACCTTACCTCCACCACTGGTGTTAGGGGATGAAGGTGCCCGGACCCCATGCCATCATCACGATCGACAGTGTGGGAGGTGAGGCTATCCAAACCCAGACAGTGCACCATCCCAGGTGTCCCTAGTCCTTCCATCCCAGCTACCAGCTGCGGTCCCCTTTTACCCTATTCCCATCCTGCAGTTAACATGTCAAGGTGTGTAAGAATGCATCATTGCCAGGGGACTCTCTTGAGTTTCACTCAGTGGGTGCTGAGTAGGTTGGTCTGAATGACATCCTGGCAGATGCCGCTGCATTGGGGTGGTGGCGGTTACCTGTCCAGCTCTTCCCTCAGCTTCTGGTTCTCATTGGTGAGGATGGCGTTGGACCTCTGCTGTTCTTGGAGAGCCTCCCGCTGGGTGTTCAGGAGCTTTTCCAGCTGCTCCACTGCCTCCCTGTGCACCATCTTGTCTTCCTGCCTGTGGGAGGGAAGACACCTGCTAGGAAGGGACACCCCTGAACACTGCAAAGCCTCCTCTGGGGGGCTGCTCTATGGAGAGCTGAAGGGGAGGGCGATGGGCAGGGAGTGGGCTGGACAGCTGAGAAATCGGAGAATGGCAGTTGGCACAGACATGGGACTAGCTCTGGGGGATCTCCTCCAGCCACAGAGCCGAGTCCACCTTCCCCCATCCGATGTGTCTCCATAGTCCCTTCAATTCCCTGTCATTCCAGCCCTTCAAAATGACACCACAGCATACACAGCTGAAGTCCACTCTACCAAACACTCTACTTCTGATTACAGCAGTCCCTTTAATATTTCTTGCAACAACATTTGGTGGTGAGAAACTTTTAGCCTTTTTTTGGTCTGGAAAGCCCCTTATTTCACCATCTATTTTGATTGATAGCCTTGCTGGGTAAAGTCGTCTTGGTTGCAGATCCTTGCTTTTCACTTCCTTGAATACTTCATGCCATTCCCTTCTGGCCTGTAGAGTGTCTGAGGAGAAAGCAACAGACAGCCTTATGGGAGCCCCTTTGTAGGTAGGTAACACAACGCTCTTCTCTTGCTGCCTTTAACATTCTCTCTGTCTTGAATTTTTGGCATTTTCATTAAGTGTCTAGGCCTGGGCCTCTTTGCAATTTTTGTGCTTGGCACTCTGTGTGCCTCCCAAATTTGTGTGACTTTCCTTCACCAGGTTCGGCAAGTTTTCCGCCACTATTTCTTCAAACAGGTTCTCTATCCCTGGCTCACTCTCTTCACCTTCTGGGACTCCAAGGATGTGAATACAGTTAAGCTTCATGTTGTGCCACAGCTCCGTTAAACAATTCCCTTGTTTGTTCTTTCTGGATCTCTGATTCAGTATTTTTTCTACCCTGTCTTCTAATTGGCTGATCTCATCCTCAGCTTACAACACTCTGCTGTTTATCCCGTCCAGTGTATTCTTTTTTCATTTAAATCCTCATGCAAGGATATGATTTCCATTGCTTTTCAGAGGAAGTACGAGAGAGAGAGGGAGACAGACAGACAGACAGACATCAATATGAGACACACTGATTGGTTGCCTCCCACTCATGCTCAGAATGGGGCCGGGGATCCAGGCCAACACTGAGGTATGTGACCTTGGCCAGAATCAAACCTAAGGCCCTTCAGTCCTCATGCCAACTCTCTGACCACTGAGTCAAACCGGCTAGGGCCCAATGTAGTCTGTATTTCTGCTAGGTCAGTCTTAATTGCCTGCATAGTTTCCATGTCTTTTCTTCTGCTGTTAGGGCAATCCTTACAACCATTATTCTGAACTCTGGATCTGATAAGATTGCGTATCTCCATTTCCTTTAGTTCTTCTTGTGGGGGCTTGTTCGTCTCCCCATTTTGGTCGCCTGTTAGGTTTTGTGTGTATGTATTAGGTAGATCTGCTAGGAGTCCCATTCTTTTTGAAGGGTCTCTGGTGCAGGCCAATGTCAAACTCTCTTTGTGAATGGCCTTGGGTACTCTCTGTTTGGAGCTACACGTGATCCACAACCTGTGGCGGCTGGCTCTCTCTGCTGGGGCTGGGTGCCCCTGGGAAAAAACCAACATGCACACCAGGGTTTGATGTTCCAAACCCTGGGTCCAGAAGCAGATCAGGCAGACCAGAGTCAACCACAGTCCACCTCTAACTGCAGGGTGATTGTTATTCTTAGTCTCTTAGTCAGGTTCAGGCTGTAGACCACAGGGTGGGGTGAGAGGATTGCCAAAGGGTGGGGCAATTGTCCTCCCCCCCCCAGGCAAAAGCTGCCTGGGATGTACAGGTCTACCTGAGAAAGACAGCCTCTGCATCTGGGGGAATGACTCAGCACAGGAATTCAGATGGCCACCCTCCAGCTCTAGCCCCAGAGCTAGGATTTTCCTCACACAGCTCTAGTCTACTCTGCCCTCCCTCCACCAGAGCTCAAAATGAGTAGCTGACACAAAACTTTGTGCACTGGCCTTTGAAGAGGCTGCCAGCATTTCCAGCCATCACTCCCTGGCACACAGAAATCTCGGTGCTTTTCACAGCTACATCGTATATGGTCACCTTTCTTACTTGTGATGCTCTGGGCTGAGGAGCCCAGCTTCATGTTTCGAATCCAGACTTCACACTGGGAACACCCCACAGCTGAGATAGCCCTCCGGACCTCCAGCTATTGCCTCTGGGTGCGCAAGAAGCCATCTCTAGCCTCCATACCTTCTACCAGTCTCTAGGCACTCTCTACTTTAGGTCCTTGGTTATAAGGGTGCTCTCCAGCTAGTCTTCCGTTGATTATTCAGGATAATGTTTTCCATATTTTACTTGGAATTCCAGTTAGGTCCTGGGAGAGTGTCAGTGTAGCTTCCACTTAATCCATCGCCATCTTGGAATCCCCCACTTTTAATGACTCTTCTCAGACTACACCCACCAGACACTGAGTTTTCCTCTGAGTGTGTGGGACAGGTCAGGGGACTCCAGGAGGCACTGTGCCACTCCAGAGTCAGGTAGGCAGTGAGGCCACCTGGCGGGAAGGGGAAGGAGGGCAGCACCCGAGATGATGGGCAAAGTGACATCACCAGCTTCAGGAAAGGGGAACAGGCTCACCAGATGGGGTGAGACACATCCTCTCTCCGGCCAAGAAAACCACCCCAGAGTGTCACCACTTGAGCCTCACACTAGGCCTGAGGGTAAACAGCAGGCTGCCTCTCTAAGCCTATAGTGTCTGCACTGATAGGAGCCCTAAAGCACCAGAAGAAACCCTCCTGTGTGGACCTGGCTGGGAGTGGACTAGTCCAGGAACAAACAGGGATCAAGCTCAGAGCAGAGCCCAGGGACTCCAGGGTGCAAATCAGAGCTCTCCCGTCTGATGCACCTCATGGCAATGAACCACATGTGCTAGAAATGGCTTGGTAACACGTGGGAGAAGAACAGAAAGAAGGGGCACAGGAGGACTCACAGCTCTTGGCTCACGAGGCACAGTCTGGCCTTGGTGTTCTCTAGCTCCTCGACCAAGTGCTGCTTCTCCTCCATGGAGAGGCTACTGGTCAGGCAGAATGTTGAGTCCGCGCTAGAGGCCTGGAAAGGACCAGGCGGCTGTTGCACTTGGAGGTGCTCCTGCTGCTGAGACAGGTGGGCAGAGAGGGGGGTCTCATCAGCAGGCTCCTGTGCCCAGCACAGTGCCCACACTAGTACTTGGTGAAAAAGAATCAAAAGATGGAAAAATGTAAAAGAGAGGATGTCAGCTAAGACAGTAAAACCAGCAGGGAGCTAGGAGAACGGTGCTATGTTAGTGAAAACCAAGGATATAGTTAGTGAGACAAAAAGGGGACTGTGAATGGAGCAGTGTCCCCAAGCTGAACTTCTACCCTGACACAGGTGTCTTGGAGGTGACTGTGCAGTGCAGGGAAAATCCCATGTCCTGACACCCGGGGAACATCCGAGAGGAGGACGGGGTGGTCTGCAGGATTCAGAGGGAGAGTCAGGATGAAGACAGCCACCCAGCACTCGGGCCCCAGGCCCAGGCCCCTCCTCAACCTGTCCCAACAGGCCACTTGGCCATCAGCAAACACACCTCCTGGCATTGGTCTCGCTCACGTAGCAGCCTCTTCAGGAGAAGCAGCATGTTCCTGGAGAAGGCCGCTAACTCCTCTGGGATCACGTCTGGAAGTCTGAAATTCTGCAAGTCCAGCACATTCTCCGGACTGTGGGTCACCTGAGGGCACACACGGGTAGGGTGCTGCAGAGGCCGCACAGGGAGCAGCTCCAGGGAAACCTGAGAGCACCCACCCTCCATGGCCATGCCACGGGGCCTAGGCGCACTCTCCCACAGCGGGCCAATGTCACTGACATTAACAGCTCTCATCCACAAATTTCCTATGGCCGGCACGGGGCTCCTGAACAGGTGCTTTCCCAGGCTCTACCCTCACAAACCACTTCTCCCTTCATCACCAGCTCAAAGAGGACACTGATGTTAACACCAGAAAGCTCCTTACAATGCAGTAGTTCCCTCCACAGTCCTCAGATGTTCTCAGTGGAGCACCATCCATTTACCACACAAAGGAGGTCAATCTTGGGTGTGGGAGAGTACAAGAGGAATACTATCTTAGTACGTAAAATCTAAGGCAAACATGGCCCCATATTAAAAGACTTAGGTCAGAATGTTGGTACACAACAATCTTATGTTATTTTTCGGGGAAATATTTCATGATCTAAAATAATTTTCAGGTAAGCCTGTATCTCAGTCCCACTGGCCACTCGCACCACCTGGTTTTCCCCTTCAGCCGGCTGGGAGCGCAGGCCCACGGCCACGGCCTTGCCGGGCCGCCTCTCCACCGATTGCCAGCCTCTCCTTCTCAAGCTGACCCCCCAGAGCAGCCAGGGGCAGAAGGTCTCGTTCATGTCCTTGTCATCTCAGTTTGGGAAGATGACTATTGGAGGACTCACGCCACAAAAGGGGAAGACACTCAGGGAAACGCACCCAAAAGTTCTTAAATGTTATAGAGGAGTAAATGGAGGTAGAGAATAACTTAAACAACAAAACCCACATGAAAACGGGGCCTTCCATTTTCTCACATGGCACCCACTTCCTTACTTCTCTCCACCTCACAAAGGAAAAGTCGGGAGTCAGACGACCTCAGGGAATTAGGAGAAATCTCAGCCAATGATACGGGGCACCCCAAAGGCCAGGATCTGGGACTCAGGGGCTGGGTTCTAGGCCTGCTCCACACCAGGGTCTGGGAAACGCCCTTCATGTCTGAAAAGGGGTTCCCGGGACACAACCCCAGCTGCACATCACTCAATCGAGCAGCTCAAATTAAAGGCTCATGTCGCTCCTCCCGGATTCTCACTCAGTGGGTCTCTTGTGGATCCCGGGCACCTGACTGCCTGAGAAGCACGCAACTATTTCTCAAGTCCCCGCAGCCAGCACTGAATCTGACCATCGCTCAGGATTCTTTCGGCTGCATTCCACCCTCTCTCATTTTAAATATCCTGCTGGTTGAGCAGGACAGACAGCGAGTGGCAAGGACCTAGTCCCCAGATACATACATTTTCAAAACATGGGGACACATAAGGAAAATCAAAAGGCAGAATGATTCTCAGGCCAAGAGGTGGCCACGCACTTACAGGAATGGCTGAGTGTGTTTCTGACAATGCTGAGTTTCCCCTCGAATGCAACAAGCCGCAGCCAGCTCCTGCTCCGGGGCTGACTCCGAACCCAGCCCCGTGGTGCCTGGAGGCCGGGGAACCATCACACAGCCTGTCCCGCATCGGCGTGGGGAGCTCTGTTCACCTGACCCTGCCAGTCACACACCTGCTCCTATGTGCTCCGGCTCCCATCCTTTTCATGCCTTTATCTAATCTGTCCCATCAGACTAGACACCGAAACACATCTCCTAAGACACTTAAAACATACAAGGCTTCTTCTGGACGGAGGGTGGGGAAGGCTGTCAGGGAAATAAATTTTCAGGTCGGGGCTTGCCCTCACAGGCCCGGTTTCTAGGGAAACCACTTCCCTGACGTTACCACCTCTGCCAAGGTCAATGTCAGAGGGGCTGTCCTCAGTACAGAGCCCTCCGGACCCAACCCCAGGGGCTGAGTCTGCAGTGACAGCCCTTCAGGGACCTGGTGCTTTCTCACTTCCTAAGTGGTGCCAGCTGGTTTCTCTGCCATGTCACCAACAGAAACAGAGAATCTTTCTCGAACATCAACCATCTGAAGCGGGGTGACATGTGCCAGAATACAGTCTGTAAATCAAACTCTGAGCCCAAACCACTTCAGAGTCATCTGAGAGCACTTAAAAGTAGTCTGAGTCCACATTAGGCAAGAAGACTAGGCAATGGCAGACTTGATGAAGGTGTTGTGAAGAAATTGTTTTCATTTTTAGCCCCATTTCATTTTAGCTTGCTAATGACTACCTGTGGGGTCAAGCAAGTGAGGATACATCCCAATCCCCCTCCCAGGCAGTGGAAAGGTGTCCGTCTGGCCAGCTGCCACGAGGGGCAGGGCACCACATACCCAAGGGTTTCCCATGTCCTTGAAGGCTAACAAGTCTCACCAGGCTCTGTTTGTCCTGGGTCTGCAAGCAGGCCATTCCCAGCATGGGTCCCTCCTATGCCCTCTCTTCTGCTAGGTAAGGCCCTAGCCTACCCTGGCCGAGTGCAAGTAATAAAGGCGACATCTCTCCACGCTGCTCCACTGACTGCTGTTTGCAGACTAGCAAAGAACAGAGTGGTAATCTGGGGTTGGAGCTCCTACAAGACACTACCTTTATAAACAGGGTCCATATTGCTGTGGTGTCTGAACCCTAAAATTAGTAAAATCACCAACAGGTGACATAGGCTTTAAACTTTTCCCTCGTGGAGACAGCCTGCCTCCTGGCTGCAATAGGAGTGGGGGTCCACAGCTCAGCCCCACAAAGCCAGCCACACACCTACCTCCATAATATGGGCCACGAGCCCGGCCTGGGTGGCCATGTCCAGCTCTTGGATCCGGTTTATATACTCCACTCTCCTCTCGCACTGCAGAGGGGAACACGTGTTAATGGAAGCATTTGCCACTGAGGCAACCTGGGCCCTTCCCACCCACAGGAACAGTTTCCAAACGAACTGCCCACCCAGCCCCTGGCTTCCTCCTTTGTAACCAACAATTGGTCCCTTGTCCTCCCTACGGTCCCTTACCCTGGGGGTTTCTCTAGAACTTGCTCTGACCACCTACATCAGAATCACCTGAGGAGCCATCACGCAGAAGACACTGGAGGTGAAACACAGAAATCTGCACCTGAAACAAGCTCTCCAGGGCATCTTAAACAAGTAAAGATCAACAACACCCAGTGTGCCTGAGCAACACGGTGTTGCTCAGTGCCTGACTGTTGTCCCAGGCACCCCAAGGTCTTGGGTTCAAATGCTGCTCAGGGCACACACCTGGGTTTCAGGCTCCATTCCCAGTCGGAGGCATGCAGGAGGCTGCTGATCAGTGTTGCTTTCCCATCCATGTTTTACTCTCTGTCTCCCTCTCCCTTCCTCACTTTGAAATCAATGAAAAAACACAAAAAATGAAATAAAATAAAATGAAGAACACCTGCTTCAAGCCAGGGTGTGGCAAACTATATCTTCACAGGGCTGCATGGTAAGAATATCTTAGAGTCTGCCGGCCATTTGGTCTCACCTGTGCCACTTTGGTGTGAGAGCAGCCAGGGGTAACACACAGAGAAACAACTGAGGCTCTGTTCCTGTGAAAGCCTATTTTCTTTTTAATATTTTTAAAAATATACCTTATTGATATTGAGAGTGGAAGAAAGAGAAAAAAATATATCAGTGGAGAGAGTCATTCATGCCTGCCTCCTGAATGCCCCCCACTGGCGATTGAGCCTGCAACCTGGGCATGTGCCCTGACTGGGAATAAACCGCCATCTCCTGGATTATAAGTCAATGAAAAGGTCATTTCAAACACAGGGGGTGGGTCACACTCAGCCCCCAGGCTGTGTGTGGTTTCTGACCTTTGCTCTAGGTGTCCCCACACCAGGGACCATTTGCTAATGGCACCTTGGGCTGAGGAAACCCCACCTGCTTCTTGCCAAAGGTGCCCTGGGACAAGCAGTGGCTACCACCTAATGAGTGGTCCCTTTTCTCAGGAAGCCAGGGATATGTCACGTTGCGCTTCAGGCAGCTTCCCTCCTGCCTCACTAAGGTGGAGTCTAATCCCCACAAACCCCAACACGAGATGGCTGAGGGCAGGCCTCCTCCCCTCTTGCCCAAGCCCTACCTGCACAGCGCAGCCCAGCATCAGCACCAGCAGTTTCCTGACTTCTTCAATACTTCGGCCTACATTGAAAAAGCAACATATTTAATTAGGCTCATCTGATTATAAAATCTCACTGGTGAGACACCGGTTGGTTGTAGGGGGGAAAATCAGGTAAGAAAAAAAAAAAATCCTTTGTCTACTTAGTGCTTCCTACCTGGGTGCACACAGCCCATCTGTTTTCTACTTGTGCGTTTGTGTATTATTTAAGGCAAGCGAGAGTTCTGTGCACAGCTTTCACTCACCAGATAGCGGATCTTTGCCGATCATCATGACGTTCGGCAAACGCATGACTACGAGCTGCTCGAGAACATCCTACAGAAACAAAGAGGAAAAGTTACCATTGAGAACAGGAAACAAAAATAAAGAGGCATTAAGAAAATGACAGGATGAGTGTGCGGCCACTACACGGTCACTATGAGCAAGCCATGTGTAAGGAAGGAAAACTTAGGATAGAAACCATGTGAAAAGTCCAAGCTATCTGCACTTCTGCCTGGATCAGAACCAAATACGCATCATGTCTGCTTATGGACAGAGACCTGGGGTCAAAGAAGATGTGTTAATGCCAGGACCGCAGGGTCAGCTGTGAGTGTCTTTGTAAAAGATGTCTTTATTTTTATGCTATGGTCTGCTTGTGCAATTGAAAATGCAGAATGAAAATGAAAGAGGTGCTGCTGGGTGTCTATAACCGATCATGCAGGACGCTGGCGCTCAGCAGGTCTCCGGGACACGATGTGAATCAGGCGGCTTCTCTCCTGTACAGCAGCCCTTCCCTGGGAGAGGGATAAGTCACAGCTAATCTGCACCCATCGGAGAGCTGGTGTGCGAGACCAGCTGCCTTCTGGCCCTCAGACCAAGGGCCTTTGACAGCGGGCCCAGCCACCAGCCATCAGCCAAGCCCCTTGCCGGGGTGTCTCTGACAAGCCCTCCTGGCAGTGTGGCAGCTCACACCCGCACCCACCGCTGCGTTCCCCGAGGGCCTCAGGCCAGGTCGTCTTCCCTGAGCAGATGGGACTTGGATCTTACAAATCAGAAGATACAAATTAAATTTTATGGAAGACGAGGAAGGGGGTAGGTTCCATAAGCATTCCTGGCCTCACGAAATTGGTTGTTATAGAAATCTTCACTGACAAAGCAACCTTAAACCTTTTAAAAACAGGTTTCCAAATTTTCTCAGGAGTCTCTCTATTGCATAGCTCGCTGAAACTCTACATTCAGTATCCTGCCAGCAAGCATTGATAAAGGAAAAGGGGATGATTACACAGCAGGGCCAATGGAACACCCTATAGCTTGCTCCTGTCAACAATCCAGAGGCTCGTCGATGACCGCCCTGGCCCAACATTACCCTCCTGTGCTCCCATATCTCCTACAACCCCTTGAATTGCTGCTGTACAAAGACTCGCTGAGCTGTGGCCAAGAACGTCCTCCAGGTTCCCCACGAATTCCAGCCACTCCCAGTGTGACTGGTGCTGGAGGCTACATTGGCGACCCAAGGCTCATCTCTGGGGCTCTCACAGCACCAGACACCCGTGCTTTGCACACCACACAGCTCAAACAACATTTGCTGGAAAAGTAAAGACATCGAACGTCTGAACCTTCTCACAAGGTAAAAAGAAAAAGATGAAAATGACAAAAACACACCAAGTGTCAGCAAGGAGATGCCTAAATGTGAATACCATTTCCTCCAGGATTCCCGTGGGGAAAGGTTTGAGTGAAGGCATTGCTAGGGGCAAAGAGCAACTGTTTGAGTGAAGTCGGTGTCAGGGGCACAGAACACCTGGGACACCAAGAGCTGCCCTCACCTGGTAGAAGCTCTTGATATTTGTGACCAGGATGCTTAAGTTCTCAGTCCGGAGGTTAATATCATTGTTCACCTGCTGGTTGATGGGTTTATATCCAGGCCTGGGATCGCTAGGGAAAGAGACATGGCAATGGAAATGGCGTCTCCCCACATTGGCCACACCTCCCTTCCAGTGGCATGTAGTCCTCTCCAAGTCTAGGCTAGTGTGAGGCTGTAAGGGGTGTGGCTCAGAAACACAGGCGTCCTTACCGAGGGGGAAACCTTAGTCACTCACAGATGCTCCCGACCAACCCCTGACACATTTTGTAAGCAGACACTGTCCCTTATAGTTCCTTGATCCCTAAAAAGTATGATTTTTTTTTTTTTTTCATTTCATTGCTTAAACCACATGAAATAGCTGATTTTGAAGTTAATTGCACCCTCTACAGTTCTAAATGTCCTTCATCAATCAAGCTGCTAACACACTGTCCTGCAGTTCTTCCAACCCCAACGAAGGGCGGCAAAGGCTCTTATACTGAGATATCACTGGCCCAGGGGCAAGGACCCTCCCAGAGCAACTGCAGGTCTCCTTTTACAACCTGAAAACAGACTTGAAGACAACTTACATTTCTACCATGATCTGGTTAAGAAAGATGCCATCGACCAGACTCATGTAAACCCTCAGGTTGTCATCGTTGCTGCCTTCAAAGGGTCCCAAGGTTTTGACCTGCAAGGAACAGAATGCAGAAAGGCAGGAAAAGTCACCCCACACACATTCTGAAGCTCGTCAGGACAACCACGGACTACTGGCTGAAGGGTCACCCAACGCCCACCCATGCTTCAGTAGGCTCCAAGCCCACCTTTCTTCAGGGCCCCTCTCCCTGCCCTACTCCAGGCAACAGATTCGAGACAGCGGGAGGGAAACTTTGTCCCCACTTTTTCCCAGTGTCCCAGAACAGGAAAGAAATGAAAAATAAAAGGAACTTTTCAACAAATTACTCACATCTGATCTACTGGAAATCACTGTGCTCACCGCAGATTGTATACATTCCCACTCAGACGTCCCCCAAGGCCCACCCGTCACCATCATTCACCACCTGGTCTCAGTTCAAAAACTACACAAGGATATTTTCTGGGGAGTCCGTTACCTGAATGGCCAAGCAACAGGGCTTGGGGTGACCACTCAGACCTTGTCTCCTCCTGGAATGGCAGCCCAGCACCCTGATGGGAACAGGCCCACCCACTCCCAGCCCAGGGCCGGGACGCTGCAGGGGGCACACGCTCCCGAGCTGGAAACGCCTCCCGACCCCAGGCCCTGGTCTGGACCCCACACCTGCTAAGGCCCCGGTGTGCTGGGACTTCCCCGGGGTCCCAAGGGGAAATAGTCGGGTCTGTAGGGACCACAGGCAGGCGGGAGAAGGGCCGGAGCACCAACGTAGTAGGGAGCCTGGCTACTCACCCACGCGATGAGGGGGCCGTGAAGAAAGAGCTCCAGGAGCTCCCTGCTCGCATCATCCATCCTCAGGCTTCGCCCACTGTGTTGGGCCCAAGGTCTCTGTACCAGAGTCTCTGCGCCCGACGTCTCTGCACCAACTGGCTCTGCACCTACTGGCTCTGAGCCCAACTGCTCTGTGCCCCACCTTCCACTGTTTCTATGGCCACTGTCCCCATGCCCGCATCCCATAAGCCTCTGCGCTCACATTCCAACTGGCCCTGGCACTCAATGCTGCCCGGCCCGGGCCATGGGGGCTCACGCCCCATGCTAAGCATTGTGGGGTACATAAAAAATGGGGCTCTCTCTCCATGAAACTTAAGATCTATCTGGACACATAAATACAAAGAAATAGAAAGGTTATATATCTACATTATAGGATTATAAATGGAAACTAGCCACTTAAACCTAACCTTGTCTATCCCCATTTTTAAAAATTATTTCTTCTATTAGCTGAATTAGAGAAAGGCGATCAGTTCCTTTAAGCAAGAGTGTATTCATTTTATTTTGCTAAGTCTTGCCTAGTATCTCAGCTTGGGCTTGCTGCTCCCCATCGACTGTGAAAGGGGACGCTCCAGTTAGTAGTTCATACATCAGGATACCTAAACTCCACCAGTCAACTGCCTGCAAAACAATTTTATAGAATATTAGTTAACATGCAATTTATAGGTAGAAAAATGAACAAAATAAAGCTGCATATTTAGAAGATATTTTAACAAAAAGATTTCGTACATAGCTTTCTCTACAAGGAGTATTCAATTAGCATAAGCAAGAGAAACATTTGGAGAACAAATATGCAGGTATCCTCAGAACAGAATTTAAACATTTAGTCTGTCAATCAATGAGCTAAAAGTGTTGTAATTATTTTGTAAACCACTAATGGTTCTCCTTTGGATAATTAAAAATGAATATTTTAAAACTTTTTAATTGATTTCAGACAGAGGAAAAGAGAGGGGGAGAGATACAACATCAGTGATGAAAGAGAGTCAGTGAACCTGCACACCCCCTGTTGGGGATCCAGCCTGCAACCCAGGCATGTGCCCTGATTGGGAATCTAACCTCGATCTCCTGGATCAACCTCTGAGTCACGTTAATGAGACAAAAAAAAAAAATTTTTCATTTAAAAGAATTTAAAATTTTTTAAGTACATCAAATCTTTGGACTCATGACGCGTGGGGGGGGGAAGTACCGATTAGCATTTTTATTAATTATCCAGCTGCAATAAATATTATAAAATTATTTAAAGTCAAAGAACAAAAATGAAAATGTAAAAAATCCTACCTATAGGTGTTACTTTTTTCACACCAACCTAAATCAGTTCTTATAGAGCCTATCTCATGAACGGAATGGCCTTCATTTGCGGAAAGCATGCTGAGATTTAAAATAATGGAAAACAAAATGGGAACTAACTGGGAAACAAATTTATAAATGTAGTTACCAGAAATGAGAACTGAGCAAATTATATATAATTGAAGGAATCCTGATATACTGAAAAATACTTCCTTTATAATTATGCAAAACAAGATTTCAATAATGGTTGAGCATGTGAGCTTATGCCAGTGAGATATTAACTGGATGCTAAAACATTATTTTATTTATCTATTTTTCAATATGTCTTTGTTGATTTGAGAGAGAGGAAGGGAGAAAGCGAGAGAGAAACATCGATGACCAGAGTCTCTGATCGGCTGCCTCCTGCACGGCCCCTGCTGGGGATCGAGCCTGCAACCCGGGCATGTGCCCTGACCAGGAATCAAACCTGTAGCTCCTGGGTCACAGGTCGATGCTCAACTGCTGAGCCACGCCAGCCGGCCGGGCTCCATGCTAACATCTTCAACTCTCTGCTTCCAAATGTCAGGGCCAAGGCTTCAGAGAAATGATGCAAAACCCATGAGCCTAGACCTATTTTACAGAGAAAACATATCAATGACATAGAAACAGGCTCAGGCCGACTGAAACCACAGGAAGTGAGTGCAAGGCAGGCGCGGGGACCAGCGCGCTGCACACTGTGTGTCTCACGGGAGCAGCTCAGAGCCATCGCGGTGCTCCATGGGCTCCCCGTAACTTAGCTGTATTCTGGCCCTCAGTGTGCACAAATTCTAGGAGCAATATAAAGTTTTCTTTCCTAAAAACGGGTGCCATGCCTTGGCCTGTGTGGCTCAGTTGGCTGGAACATCATTGCCTACACCCAAAGGTTGTGGGTTCAATTCCCAGTCAGGGCACCTATCTAGGGTTGGGTTCAATCCCCAGGTTGGGGTAAGTCCGGGAGGCAACCCAAGGATGTTTCTTTCTTGCATGAATGATTCCTTCTCTCCCTTTCCCTCTCTCTTCCCTTCTTTCTAAACTTAATGAGCATATCCCCGGGTTAGGATTAGGAAAAAAATTGGTTCCATTAGGTCTTAGAAGGTAATTTTCCAATTTGAATAGTTATCAATTCTTACCAAATTTCCCAAGAGTTTCAAAGAATCCCTTGAAGCGAACTAAACCAACAATTGAATTATTTTCTTTATATGAGCACTTTTCCTGCCATGTGAGTGAGACCCTCAGAATGTTCTGTTGCTGGATTGGAAACCAATTGGCACAGCTCTACAATCTGATTCCTAGTCATGAAAAGTCGAAGGACAGGCTTTAAACATGATAAGCCATCAGCAAACATTCTCTACACTTAAAATATCTGTGCTGTGCATGAGGGGTTTGGAAAGGGGATGAGGGAGAGGGGACGCAAAAAATAGTCAGAATCCCTTATTTGGAGAAAGTTATTCATAAAGCAAAATTGTTAGGAAAGAACTAGACAGGCCTGCACCCTTTAATAGAGGAAATAAGAATATGTGACCTAGCCCAGCCGGCGTGGCTCAGTGTGGAATAGAGACCTATGATCCAAGAGATCTCAGTTGGGTTCCCGGTCAGGGCACATGCCCAGGTTGTGGGCTCGATCCCCAGGACAGGGCAGTAGGGGGCATGCAGGAGGCAGCTGGTCAATGAGTTCTCTCTCCCTCTCTCTGAAATCAGCAAGGACATAGTTAAATATATATATATGTATATATATGTGTGTGTGTGTGTGTATATGTCAGTCAGGCCTCCTCAAGGCCTTAATTTTGCACATAGAAAGGAAAGGAAGGAGGAAAAACTGACCTCTTTAGAGGGCTTAGGAAAACAAACTTAGACTATCTTGGATTATCTTTTTCTCCGAGGATTGTTACGATGCTTATGTCTGTTGAAGAGACAATCAAGAAAGCCTCCAGCATCTCAAAGTTAAAAGCAGAAATTGGGAGGAAGAAAATAAGAAAGATTCCCTTTTCAAGGATCTCTTAGAAAGCAAGTATCAACCGCAGGTGAAACAGCCAACGATACGTCTCATGTATTTTTCAACAAACATCAGTAATGTCAATACACACTGACCAAAATCATCCTCATGATGCAGACAGCAACACGGGACACTTGGTGCCCTCAGTGACACCTCTGTACTGTATTGTACTCTGGCTCGGCTGTGTCCTAAAAGAGCAGGGCCCATGCTACAGAAAATGCATGATTTTTGTTTTCCATACAGTTGCAGCTGGTGCTTTGCTTAAGATATAGACTCTTATCATGGCAATTACATAAAAATTATGACTTGAAGAATTAGTTGCTTTTGAAGTTTCCTTTAACAAAGACTGTTACTCTATAAAACAAAAAATTACCCTCACCAACAAAACCTGAATAAAGGGAAACCTAGAATGTCCTCACCTTCCTATTATCTTTTGCCGCCAAAACACTAGATATCACAGTGTGTTCATGTATACGAAGCAAAGGACAGAAACATAAAGACAAGACAACAAGAAAGGGGACTCTGCTGAAGGCTGTGCCTGAGTTGTTATACTTTGGTTATCACACCTAAGTTCTTACACATTTTAGAGAGGTATATAAAGAAGTGTCAGAAACAGAACACACTCTGTCATGTCCCCAATCTCCCCTCTGACCGTATCTGGTGCCACATATTCAATAGTGCCACGAAACGAACATGCTCGTTCAGCCTGAAACACACAAACAAAAAGGGATTTGATCTCAAGCTGGGATAGTAAGTGACAGAAAGGAAGTTCATGCTCCATGTCAGTGGTTGAGATGAACTGCTATGTGCAGCAAAGCAACGTAGTGGCAGAACCCACCTGAGAGACCCTCTCCTCACCAGGACGGACCATCAGGTACAGTCTGAGTCCTGGGTAAGTGAAGCCCTCCCGGGCCTGAAGCTCGCGGCCTCCACTCACCCGAGCGCCACCCGCCAGCTCACGAGTCCACCGCCCGCCCTTCTTCTCTGCCTGTGTGCGGAGTTCAACTCCTGCTTCCTGTAGCCATGCTTTTCTGTAAGAGCGCAAACAGTCCAAGAGGAGTAACAGGAACTGTCTAAGGCTTTACTACGGATGACTTTATTTCCAGCCAGGCAAGACTGCAAAACACTAGAAAACTTGGAGGGGAAGGCAGGCCAAATGCTAAGGAGGGGGACAGGGAACCACAGGAGGGAAAACCTGTCCTCCCTCACCGCCTTGTCTGGGTTTGGCACTGCTAATAGAATGTCTAGTGATGGTGAGCAACCTGTTTTGAAAACAAGACTTTCTCATAAAGACAACTGTTTCTCCTTCATAGAGCTTTAAAAAGGGCTTATTTTTATATCTGCCAAAAATTAATCTAAAATTCTGAAGGAGCCCTGGCCAGTGTGGCCCAGCAGTTGGAGCATCAGCCTGTGGGCTGAAAGGCCTCGGGTTTGATTTCAGGTTGGGGTATGTACCTGGGTAGCAGGCTTGACCCCTGGCCCAGGGCAGAGCGCATGTTGGGGGGCAACTAATCTATGTGGATGTGTGTCCCTCTCTCTCTGCCTTCTTCCTGTCATTCAAATCAATAAAAACATTTAAAAAAAAAGGGGGACATCCGCTCCCCGGGCTGACCTTCGGGAACACAGGGCAAGGCTGCCCAGTGCGCGGGGACAAGCCATTGCGGGGGGGCCTCTCCGTCCCGCCAGCGGGGACCAGGCAGGTCCTTGCTCCTCCCTGGGGCGTCCACGACTCTCTGGCCTCAGGCCCTGCAGCGCCCTCCAGGGCGGCCCGGGCGCTTCCCCTCCCGGTTCTGAAGCCCACGACCCGTCCTCCAAGGTCACCAGCGCCTGGATCAGGGCGTCGGCCACCGACCCCCGCTGCCCGAAGGACGCGCAGTGGTGGGACCCCTGTCGCCCCCACGAGGAGCGTCGGGCGGCTCCACGAGGGACAAGGAAGGTCGGAGGGTGAAGGGCAAGGCCTCAGGTCCCCACCACACGGGGGTCGACTCCCGCGGAGCAGCGCGACCCCACCCTCTGCAGACCCTGAGCAGGAAGGCGCCTGGGCCCCGCCCCCGGCGGCCTTGGCGGCCTCTCTAGGCTGCAGAGGCTCCCTCTCGGTGGCCCCGCCCTGAGGCCCCCGGGGTCCAGGCCTTGCTGGGTCAGAGTGCAGGGGAAGGGAGGCCAGGCGGGCTTAACCCGGGTTTCCACTGTGTGTGAGTCATATCTATTTTTTAATTTAAATCTACCTTCATTGAGTTGAGGGAGAGGGAGGGAGAGGGAGAGAGAGAGAGAAACATCAATGACAAGAGTCATTGATTGGCTGCCTCTTGCAGAAACAAAATCAAAGCCCAGCTCCTGGATTCCCAGTGTCTCTCATCTCCATCGCCAGCTGTGAGAAGAGTTCAGCCTTGTCTTCATCAGGCCCAGAAATAGTGCCGGTGCCCAGACATCTTGCACCATTTGCTCCGATTATGTCATCCCAGGTACAATCCACCGGCACTGTGCCCAGGCCCGGGCAGCCTGCTGCACACCCCCGAGGCTTGCTAGGGCCGCATGTCTGCTACAGGGAGACCGTGCACGGGAACAGGGCAAGCCCCGTGTTACAGGGCCAGCGAGCATGTCTGAAACTGTTGAAGGCACTTTGGTGCCATTGAAGCACTTCACAAAATTATTTTCGAGGAAGCTCTTCACTTTACACTTTAGTCTTCTTCCACTAGCAAAGGTTCAGAAAAATAAACATTCCTCTGATTTATCATTTTTTTAAATGTTTTTATTGTTGCAGAGAGTGGAAGAAAGAGGGGGAGGTAGAAACCTCAATGATAAGAGAGAATCTGATCGGCTGCCTCCTGCACGCCCCCTACTGGAGATGGAGCCTGAAACCTGGGCATGTGCCCTGACCAGCAATGGAACCCTGATCTCCTGGTTCATGGGTCGGTGCTCAACTACTGAGCCACACCGCCTGAGCTTATTTACCACTTTTTAATGTAAAAACACTCTTACAGCAATGTTATAGAAGTGGTAGTATTCCCCTACTCTGTTGGCTGAAGGTTAAGCTCAGAGACAATGAATGTAATAAATTTATTTAAACTCTGTAATCATGAATGTATTAAACCAGTTAATTAGCCTTAGCCGATCTGGCTCAGTGCTAAGAGTGCCAGCCTGAGGACTGAAGGGTGCTGGTTTCCATCCGGCCAAGGACATATATACCTGGGTCCCAGACTCTATCCCAATCCCGATCAGGGCACCTGCGGGTGGTACCCAGTCCATGTGTGTCTCTCACATCCATGTTTCCCTCTCTCGTTCTCCCTTCCACTCCCTCTGAAAAGCAATGAAAAAAATATCCTCAGAAAAGGATTTTAAAGAAGAGGGAGAGTGACGGAGCAGTGTGAAAGCTGCCTTTCTCCTCGGAGTGATGGGGTGTCAGTGAGGGTTAGGGGAGTGTGTGGAGAAGGGGGTTGACAGGGTGAGATCCGTGTCCTCAAAGCTCACTCTGGCTACAGGGTGGAGACAGACCTGAGCAGGCGCAAGGAGCAGTCAGGTGGCTATGGAGGTGTTCCGGGGAGCTCATGGTTGTATGGACAGTGGTGAGGGGCCTAGGGAGGCAGGTGGGGGTGTGGGGAGTGACAGTGGAGAGAAGTGGGTGGATTTAAGGTATTCAGAAGGTATAAATGGCAGGGCTCACCCAGGTCCCATGTAGGGATGCTTGGGGTTCTAGAAGATGGTGGAACCATCACCTGGCCAGTGAGCCCTGGAAGAAGGCCAGGTAGGTGGGGGAAGGGGCCTCAGCATCCAGGTGTGGATCTAGAAGAGGCCTGGGTGGTTCTGTGAGTCATCTGCACAGGTCCTGTGCCAGGAGCTCCAGCAACAGGCCTGGAGGAGGGAGCCTCTGCAGAGGAGACAGAAGCAGCCTCCAGGGGGCGGAGGGGAGCCCCCCAAGCTGATGGTGGAGCCAAGGCAGAGGCCTCAGGGCGGTGGTGACCAGGCTGACTCTGAGATGCTGGCTCCTGCAGGGCTCCCTCTGCATCTTGAGTCCTTCCCTTTGATCTGGATGAAAACTTAAAACACCCCGGGGCTTTCAAGGAGAGGGAGGTGGCTTCTTAGAGCCAGGGAGAGTCTTTCACAGGGAAAATGCAAATTGCCCTTTGGAGGCTCAGCTCCTGAGAAAGGTTCAAATACAGAGGCCCCTGGGTTTTCAAAGGTACTCGGTTCCCGAAGACGGTTCGAGTTCTGAAAAGTTGGAAAACCGAGGGGTCCACAGCCCACAGCCAGGCTTCAGGATCTGGCCTCAGCGAATGGCGCGGGACATGCTCGACTTCGGAGGCGGGATCGAGAACCGAAGCGCTTCCTTTGGGGACCCAGCGATGGTGACCCGAAAAGTTTGGCAGCAGAGATGGGCGAATCCCCCGTATCCCTGTATTGCAGCTCAAGGCTATTTTTACCTCTGAGAGTCCTTGCAGCTTGGAAACTTCGTGCACCCAGAGCTTTTGGTGGCTAAATAAAGCTGAGGAAAGAACAGAAAACCTGAGAAAGGACAAAAGAGCCACTGAATTTCCCAGCGCCCGACAGCAACCGCCGCTGGGGCCTCGGTCCCCTTCCCGCCATGTCCCCCCTGTGCGGGCACATCCTGGGCTCCCAGAAAGTGTGCACACACTTGAAGAGCTGCTGGCTCCACTGATGTTTCCCTCTTTCCAGGTTTAACCCATTGGAATTCAGAATTATTCAAAGTGGGTATACATTTGGGGGACACCCTGTGTATATGTAGACAGGGAATTCAATGTTACCTTGCTTGAAAGATATAATTTTTAATCTTGCTTTTTGTACTTAATATTTTATCATAAGCCTATCCCTAAATAATTGCAAATGTTATTTTAAATTCTTCCTCCATGTCTCCTCCCCCTTTTCTATTTTCTGGAAAATGTCTTCATTTTGCCCTCTCATTTACCTGGCACATAAATAAATCCTGAGCTAGCTGCTGGGCAACTGACAGTATTCACTGCAAAGGGATACGGTCTGTGTGCAATAAAATAAAGAAGAGAAAAAAATGTTGGGAAGACAAATCTCACACGTGTCCGGTCCCCAGCCTGTGTATCCCAGGGGCCATGATCTCTGAGAGGCTGAGCACTTGCGCTGCTTTGGCAGATGCTCTGGGAGGGAGGAACGACCTGCTTTCCCGCCGCCCACTCCTCTGGGCCGAATGCTCCAAACAGCTGCTCCCCGGGCAGTGGGTCATCAGGGCTCACTGCTGACAGCAGAAAAAGCCAAGCCTAGCCAATCTCAACAGAACAGACTTAGTTGAAAGGATGTTAGCTAGCACACCCCACCACCGGGAAGGCTGGAGACCCAGCTTGACACAAAGAGCCACTCAGTCAAAATTAGTCATTAACCCTGACAGTGCCCTCACCCCAGGGAACCAACCGGCTGGGAACCAACAGACCTAATCCTGTCCCTTGGGAGATCCCAGTTTAGCAAAGTCAGGTGCTAGAGTGAGTGGCGAGGCTCAGGTGTTGTGCTGAGTGCATGTCAAACAGCTTGTCCTGGAGGGTTGGGCAGGTGCCTGAGACTGGGACACTTGACAGCGTCCTGAAGGACAAGAATGGATCAGTGTAGACCAAAGTGCGGAGAGCCCTCTGGGCAGAGGGAATTGCTGGTGGTGGCAAGCATCCTGCCCTCTTGCTCCGACCTGAGTGCCCAGAGCCTAGCACACTGTCTGGAATAGTACGTGTTTAATAATAGGAGTCAGATGGATGAATGAGCTAATTTCAAAACCACCTTACATTTTAAAACAAAGTCACATCTCTGTTCAAACTCTCCCCATCTGGCTTGACCCTGATAGGATTGTCAGATTTAGCAAATAATTTACTATAAGTATGTGTTACGCAATATTTGGGACATACTTGTACTAAACTGGTATTAGTTGTTCATCCGAAATTCAGCTTTAACTGGGAGTCCTGTACTGTATCTGGCAGCGCTACACCCAGAGCAGCAGCCCTTGGATAGGCCCCACCTAACCTGCACTTTTCCCCTTTTCCCTCCCAACAGCCCCCCTCCCCAAGCTTCCTGATCCTTGCTCACTGGCCCTGTAGCAAGAAAGTTGAGAGGATTTCTTCTAGGAGCCTCACAGGTTCTGCAGAATGTTTGGGTCAACAGGCTGCAGAGTTGTTTCTTTCCCTGTCTTCACAGTGACAACTTTTAGGTCCTCAAGCACCATTGCATGTGGAATCTTGCAAAGGCAGTTCTGTGGGGGTTTTTTTTGTTTGTGTGTTGTTTTTTTAAAGAAATTTGACGTGTACCCAGTGCTTCAGAAACCTGCTTATATTAGAAGCTCTATTCCTTCCCACCTATAGTAGCTCATTGAATCATTTGACTGTAGGTTACTTTTTCCTAGTTGCTAATGATGGTATAAGCTTGATGTTTACTCCGCAGTGGCTACCACACAAATCAAGAAATAGGATGTAGTGTTTCTCTCTGCCTGTTCCAATCAGTGCCCCACCCCTTGAGGGAACTACTATCTTCACTCTTAACATCATCAACTAATATGCTTTTCTCAGAACTTCACAGAAATGAAGTCATGTGGCATGTAAAAGTAAAGAATAATACAGTTATCATTTCTTCCTTGGTTATCCTTATGGTATCCAAACTAAATACCCTTGATTGTAAAGACAATTTTTGCCTTCCACAGGCAGAAAGAGCTCACTCAATGCCCTCTTCCCCATTTTAATTTTTCAACTACCAAAGAAGTTTTTTCCTCTCTCTTTGTGTATTTATATGATTCTTTTCATCTTACTTTCTCTGTTACATTTGGTGTGTGTCTCCCTTCCTTTCTCTGTCTCTTTATCTATGTTTCTGCTTCACTCTTTCCTTTCTCTCCCAAACTGTTTTGCATCTTGTGCCTTATTGTGAAAGGGGTCTATGCCTGGTTATAATTTCTTTCCTTCTGCAATGTCCAAAGCCGTGAGTGTATTGCATAGCACACGGTGCCCCGGGCAGCGCCCCTGTGGATTTCCTGAGGCAGCAGGATAGTAATTACCAAGCCTGCTGCCTGGGAGCAAGATATTCCTTCCCTTTCGCTGAAGTCACTTGAAGGTCAAGAGAATCGAAAAAACCAAAACCTGCGATCCAGTGAGTGTTGTTCCCATAAACAATGAAAATAACTTCCTCAAATCCTTGTTACTGGAACCAGAAGAGCAGTGGGTTTTTAAAAATATATTTTTAGTAGGTAGCATGGAAAATCTGAAAACTCAGAGCAAAGTTTCTCCCGTGAAATACAACCAGTATCAGTTGATCTGATTTATCATCCCGAGCATTTGCTTGAATGTGCTTTCTATTTTATTACTGACTTACTTTAAAAGAAAGAAAAAGTTAGGCCTCCGTGGGGGGGAAGTTATCTTGGTGTCAAGAGAAAGGATTCCCGCGCCAGTCGCAGTCAGCCCCGCGCACCCTCGCGGGGACTCCCCCGCGTCTCCCTCCGTGTCCAGCGGGCTCCACACAACCCCGCGCACACGGACACCTGAGGCCGCGCCCCAGAAATGCATATTGGTCCCCATATTCGAGGACATGCGATCGCATCCAGCCAGGAGAGTTATGAGAAAAATAACCATGTCCTCACGCCGCAAACTGAATTAACTGCAGCCCGTGGCATTTGGGGCTGAAACATGTAACAAAAGCCCTGGGCTCAGAACTTTCCTCTTGGAAAGAGCTGAAACTTAACTGGTTGTTTTAGTCCCATTTTCACATCTGCTGAAGGAAAAGTCTCATGGGTTGAGGCTGTCATGGCCAGGCTTGTTTCATCAGCTCGATGCCACAGTGCTTGTGCAGAGGAGAGACCCTGCCCCTCTGTCCATGGAAACTCTTGATAGATCTGCACATAGAGATGAGAGGAAAGGAGCAGCCAGAGGCAGAGACGGCTGCGGGGATTTTTAAGATTAGATAGAACTACGAGAGATTCACTCTGCACTCAAGTAGGGTTATAGATACAGACATAGCTTTATATTTATACATTACATATATATTCAACTGGCAAATATCAGAATTTTAAAAATATTTACACACTCTGGAGAAATATGTATTAGAAATATGAGCATAAACTTAATGGGTCCACAAAGTCTCATTCGAAGTATACTAGAAAAATACCTTGATAAACATAAAATATCAAGTAAAGGAACTACTGACATTTAATCATTGCATGCAATAAATTTTTACAATTTATTCAGAGTATGTGTTTCTATATTATAAGGTATTTGTGTGTGAGTGTGTGTTTTTGTCTGTTTTTTTTTCCTGCCTGTTTTTTTCAATGGAAAAAAAAAAGAAAGATTTAAATAAATAGAAAAAAGAGACCAATACAGCAAGACTGTCTTTCTGATATTCTATAATCAACACTAGGACTTGATGTGACCATGGTCGAGTATGATTTGGTAGCACAGAGTGTGATGATTTGGATGATTCTGGCACTTGCACCTTACGGAAACACTTCTGAGGAATACTCACTCGACTCAACTGGAATGCAAATTGAGGTTGCTCTCTGCTAGAAGTTTCCACTGCTTCCAATCTGGTGTGGATGCAGATAGAAGCCATAAACTTGCTTAGGCACTCTGACTCTCCCACACAAGGTTTTAGATAAATGAGGCATTGCAAATTTCTGAAAATCTGCTGCAAAGGCCGGAAAAAAGGCAAAGAGTCATATTCACAGTTAAGAAGGAACACTGAGCTTTCAAATATGATTTTCTTTGATGAATGGAGAGTCATATTCCATTGCCTTAAAAACTTGAAGCAGTTTTTTCAAAATACAAACAAAAGAAAGTAAAGATACACAATGAAGAAACACCACCAGGAGGCTCAGAGATAACTTACAGTTTCTTTATACAAAACTATTAAAAATTATGGGTAATATGAATGTTTATATAGACAAAAATGCTAGAATAAGGGAAAGAGAAATATTCAGACAATTTCCTGACTGTTGAATCAAGTTTCTATCAAGAGTATTTTTATCTCCCATATTATTTGTTTTAAATGTTCCAAGGCAAAATAGGATACAAACATTTCAAGGTGTTCTACACTTCCCCTTTAAATCAATTAATCACATGCAGAGTTTAAAGGTATATTTTACTATCTGTTCCTGGGCCGAGAGCTAGAAGAATAAATCATGGTTCTGGACTCACGTGTTCAAGACCGTTAGCCCCTGCGCCCTTCTGCACACCGGCCTAACCTCAGTTTCCTCTCCTGAACTCCAGATCAACCAGCAAAGAAACGGAGGAGGAGTCTGCAGCCCTTCGTTAGGCCTCGTTTCGTTTGCCGTTCTGGGGCTGCCCAGACAGCTCGGTGGTGATGGCAGCAGTGAAGAAGTCACGTTGGCCACTTCAAGACTTTTGTTGTTGCCAGACTTTGGGTGAGGCATCTGCTGTTTGGTGCTCTCAGCGCTTCCAGAGGCTCTGTGGGGCTTGACAACAATCCCTGAGGCACTAAAGCACTTCACACGCAACAGGGATAAGAAAACCCTTTGGCTGCCATGTGATGGCTGCATCTTTCCGCTTTGGCCTTGTTCCAACACCTGCTGTGTATTCCAAGATCGAAATACTTTGCTGTCACTGCAGATTTGCATCTCAAACAAAGGCCTGTTTTGGGGGTGACAGAATTATACTATTCTCCTCCTAAAGCCCGGTCCTGACTTCATTACAGCATGTCCACTAGAGCCTAAAATTCTAACTGAGGGGTCACTCTGGTAGCCCCGGAGGCTCATCTTCCTGAGGTTTCTCATTTGGAAATGCTTGGGCCTCGTCCTATAGCAGGGGGGTTGAGAGGATTTCTTCTAGGAGCCTCACAGGTTGTGTGGGATGTCCCGGTGTCAGCAGGCTGCACAATTGTCCCTTTCCCTTTCTTTCGTTGACATTGACATCATTAGGCCCTCGTAGCACCACTGCAATGCAGAGTCTTGCAAAGGCAATGCTGTTGTGTTAGTTGTGGGCTGGCATTTTCCCCCGTCTGGGTATCAAAGGGACCTATGAGTAAATCAGAAGCCCCTTCCAATGTCTGTTCCATTTACAAGTGATTCAAAATTTCAAAAACTGTAAGATATATCTTCTCACTGCACAGCCTGCGCCGTGATTGGCCCAATCAGTTTCTGGGGTAAAAAGAAATAATAAGTCAGGCGGGAAAGGGAGGAGCAGCTGTTGCTGCTACAAATGAATGTATGCTATGGAGAAAATAAAATTGAGGAACATGATGAGAGCTCCTGAGAACTGTCAAAATTTGTTTTGGTCCAACCAAGGGGTCAGGTGAGGCTTAGGATGAGGGTCTTGTGCCAAGGCCTTCAGGGTTCCACTTCTGCTCTGCTCTGAGTGCTGAGCTGGTCAGTTCTGAAACCAGTTCTAGAAGAAAAAAAAAACAGTAACACAAGAACATCAGAAAAAATAAAAGATTCCAGTTCTATATCCATCCCCTACACTGCCAGACAGAGGAAAATGTCTGTAAAGCCTTCTATCAGGAGTGTCCTATATATAGCGCTTACCTGGTCCTTTTAACTGGGAGCAACTTAGGGCAACTGTGAGCACATGGCTAAGAGTAGATTCCACATTGAGTCATTAGATGATAGCCAGCGACACACTCCCCATTACATCTCATTCCCAGTGCCTTCCTTATAATCGATGTCTTAATAGTATCCCCTTGATCCATTCTATGGATAAAGATCTGCCCCCTTCTCTACCTGAAATACTCTAAGTCAATATACAGGCAATCATCCAACCTTTTCTCCTTTGTGCCGATGCTTGTCAGATACACACACACACACACACACACACACACACACACACACACGATCAACTTCTGTGGCTCAGAGGCTTTTTATTTAGAAGTGTGATGAAATGCATTTCTCTATTTTATGTGTTTACTTGAGGTGCCTAAAAACCTATCACACAGAGTGGAGACTATTAGGGTTAGATATATTAGGTTTAAACCTAGGGCTAAGGATAGAGTTACGAGTAGGATTAGGTCTAGAGTTAGGTTTAGGATTAGAATTAGTTTTAATGGTTAAGGTTAAACTTAGAGCTAGGGTTAGGTTTAGAGTTAGGGATAGGGTTAGTTATAGGGTTAAGTTTAGGACTAGTGCTAGGGCTAGTGTTAGAGCTAGTTTTAGGGTTAGGGTTAGTGGCAGAGATATGGATGGCTAGGGCTAGGGCTAGGGCCAGGGTTATATTTAAGGCTAGTGTTACGGTTAGTGTTAATTTTAGGGCTTGCTCTAGGTTTACATTCAGGATTATGGTTAGGGCCAGTTACAGAGTTATTGCTAGGACTAGTGCTAGAGCTAGGTTCTGGGTTAAGGTTAGGGATTGGATTAGGGCTAGGGCTAGGGCTGAGGTTAGGGTTAGGTTTAGGAATAGGTTTAGGACTAGGGCAAGGGCTAGGTTTAGGGTTGAGTTAAAGATAGTGTTAGGGATAGAAATGGGGATAGGGTTAGGGTTAGGAATAAGGTTTGGGCTAGGTTTAGGGTTAGGATTAGCTTTAGTGTTAGAGTAGGTTTAGGGTTATGCTTAAGGTTAAGTTTATGATCTGCTTTAGGGTTAAGGCCAGGTCTAGGTTTAGGGTTAGGTTTAGGTTTATTTGTAGAGTTAGGGTTAGGGCTAGGGTTAGCTTTTAGTTTAGGAATAGGTTTAGGGCTAGGGATAGAATTAGGGTTAGGGCTATGTTTAGGGTTATTTTTTGGCCTATGGGTAGTTTTAGTGCTAAAGCTAGAGTTAGGGTTAAGGTATGGTTTAGGGTTAGTTAGGGCTAGGGTTATTGTTAGGATTAGGTTAAGGGTCTAGGGCTAGTGTTAGGGTTAGGACAAAAAGTGTAGAGTTAGAACTAGGCTTATGTTTAGGTTTGATCTATGTCTAGAGTTAGAGTCATTTTTAGGGTTAGGGTTAAGGAAAGGGTTAGGGTTAGGCTTAGGTTTAAATTTAGGCTTAGAATTATAGTCAGTTTAATGTTTGGGTAAGGTTTAGAATTAGGGTTAGGTATAGGATTGGGCTTAGGGCTAGTGCTAGGTCTAGTGTTAGGTTTAAGCTTAGGTTTAAGGTTAAAGCTAGAGTAAGGGTTAGGTTTATGCTTAGGTTTAAGGTTAAGGTTAGGGCTATGGTTAGGATCAGGGTTAGGTTTAAGGCTATGGCTTTGGTTAAGATAAAGTTTAAGTCTAGGTCTAGGTTTAGGGTTAGAATTATGGTGAGCTTTAGGGTTAAGTTCAGGGCAAGGTTTAGGGTTAGGGTTATAGCTTTAGGTACAGGGTTAGGTTTAGGGCTAGTACTACAGTTAGCATTAGGTTTAGGGATAGCAATTGGTCTGGGTTACTGTAAGGAACAAATTTGAGGCAAGGGTTAGGGCTAGGATTAGGACTAGGGTTTGTGCCTAGGAATAGGCCTAGTGTTAAAATAAGGTTTAGGGAAAGTGTTAGGGCTAGGGCTATGGTTAGGCTTAAGGTTTTAGTATTAAAGCTAGAGTTAGGGCTAGGTTTACAGTTAGGGCTATTAATAGGGCTAGGATTAGGGTTGGGTTAGTATTAGGGCTTGGTTTAAAGCTATGGCTAGGGTTAGGGTTAGGTTTCGGGTTATGGTTAGGGCTTAGTCTATGGTTAGGGAAAAAATTATGCTAGTGCTAGGTTTAGGGTTAGGTTTAAGAACATGTTTAGGTCTGGGGCAAGTGTCACGTTTAGAGTTAGGGTTAGGGATATGATTAGGGCTAGGGCTAGGGTAAGGGTTAGAATGAGGATTAGGATTTGGGTTAAGAGTAGGTTTAGGTTAGGGTTAGGATTGGGTCTAGGGTTAATGTAAGGTTAGGTCTAGGTCTAGGGTTAGGGTTAGGGTTAGCTTTAGAATTAGGGTTAGAGTTAGTCTAGGGTTAGGTTTCCAGTTAGGGCTAGGTTTAGTTATAGTGTTGGCTTAGAACCAGTGCTAGGACTAGTGTCAGGATTAGGGTTATGTTTATGGTTAGGGCTATTGGTAGGGCTAGGATTAGGTTTCAGTTAGGTTTAGGCCTTGGTTTAGAGCTATAGCTAGGGCTGGGGTTAGGGTTAAAGTTATGGTTAGGGCTTGGTCTATGGTTAGCGTTAGTTTTGGTTAGGGAAAAAGTTATAGTTAGCGCTATGTTTGGGCTTAGGTTTAAGAATAGGGTTAGGGCTGGGGCAAGTGCTATATTTAGGTTACGAGTTAGGGATATGATTGAGGCTATGGCTAGGGTTAGGTTTAGGGTTAGAGTTAGGGCTAGGGTTAGGGTTAGGATTAGGATTTGGGTTAAGGGTACATTTAGGTTAGGGTCAGGGTTAAGGTTAGGATTCGTTTTAGGGATATGGGAAGGTATAGGTTTACAGTTAAGTTTAGGTTTTAAGATTTAGGGCTAGTGTTAGGGTTAGGGCTAGGGTTCAGGCTAGGGCTAGACTTAGCTTAAATGTTAAAGTAGTTTTAAGGTTAGGGGTAATGTTAGGGTGAGGGTTAGGGTTGGGTGTAGGACTAGGTCTAGGGTTAAGGTTAGGATTAAGGGTAGGCCTAGGGTTAGCATTAGTGTGGTTACAATTTGGTTTAGGATAAAGACCAAATCTAGGTTTAGGGTTAAGTTTAGGTATAGAGGTAGGGCTAGGTTTAGGGCTCAGGTTACATTTAGGGTTAGGGATACGGCTAGGTTTGGCTTTAAGATTAGGGATAGGGTTAAGGATAGGGCTATGGCTACAGTTAGGTTTAGGCTTAGGTTTTGGTTTAGGGTTAAATTTAGGTCTAGGGCTTGGGTTAGTGTTAGGGTTAGAGTTATTGTTGGGGGTAGGATTAGTTTTAGAGCTAGTGTTAGTGATAGCGTGAAGTTTAGTCGGGGCTATGTTTAGGGTTAGGGTTGAACCTGGGACCCTAAAACATGCACTGGACTCCAGAGGCTCATACAAGCTGCCCACCAGAGAGAGCTGTGTGCAGCTCTCTGAACAAGGCCAGAGTGCCCAATGGGCCACGATGAGAGAGGAATGAGGCTGCTGGAAACAAGGAAGCTGGCTTATCTCAGGCAATGGGAGCACCTCCCTTATCAAGGTCACTGATGACTCTAAGTGAAGAGCGCCCCACTTTGCTGGCCTGTGGGGCACACACTGTACTTCTCCCTGCACACTCTGGGTTTTGACCGTGGAGGTAAAAGTGTCCAAATTCTGTTTGCTTTTTTTATTATCAGACACAAAAATATTTGACTTAAATTCAACCAACAATAAATAAAAGGAGTGTCTAGAAAAAGATAAGGATATATTGTATTCTTAAATAATCACTTTCAATGGATAAGAAAATATATGGACTTGGAATTAATCTAAAGAAGCACACAATGCAATAAACAGATGATGTATCACAGAACTGTACACTTGAAACCTATATAATTTTATTAACCAATGTCACCCCAATAAATTTAAGTTTAAGAAAGAATCAATAAAAGCAACTTGAAGAGTTAACCTAAAGAATAAAATTTTTAAAAAGTTTCCGTACTACAACTCGAGGTTTTAAAATTCTATATTTATTATGAGAAAGACAGATACTCTCTTATATTTCTGCCGTTGTCCCCGAATGACTTAGTAAGATTTTGGGCAGTACAGAAAGCAGAATTGTGGAATTTTCCATATTAAGGTGTTACATTTTATACATATATATTCTCCTAGGTAACAGTTATCAGTATTCTAATACTTTGGTAGCACTGTTGATGAACTATCATCAACCTGAGTTCGCTCTCTGCTGACAGGACAAGTATGAATAGGCAAGAGAATGGCTGTGAAGACACAGGCGACTTCATTTTGAAAAGTAGGCTCCATTTTGGAGCTAATTGGCCAGCTTAACTGCTGAGTGAATGAGCTAGGACACTTGACCCCCTCCCTTCCCCTGCGTGGACTGGAACGTATAAGACATTTCGGGCTAGTCTCAGAATTTCCATTTCTCCTTCCTCTGAGACAAGCATGCTTCGATGTTACCTACCTCTTAGCTCACCCTAGTGCTAGGGCCTCTTGGTCTCCCCCTGGCCACACACACACTCCTTTCTAGCACATAAGTCCATCTCTAAGGGGGAATAAAAGAAAGTGATCTTGAAGGTGAAAGCTGTAATGACCTGAATATCCTGTGGCTGCCCAGGACCTTGTTTCTGTATGTAAGTTTTTCATTAAACTCTCTAAACCAACAAGCTGGACTTTTCTGCTTCATTCTTCAGCTTATGGGCTCCTTTGGCATTTGGGGGCTGCTTTGCATACACAGCCTTTTCACAGAATAATGGCTGTTGGACTTAGCAAGGTGAAGGTCATTGGTGACTTGGCAAGAGTGGTTTCAGTGGAGTGCTGTGTGTGAGAGGCTGATTAGAGTGGATTCAACATATCAAAAATAATAATAAATGGGGCCACTTTAAAATGGAGCCAGAGCCGCCATCCCAGAGGAACTGCCTTGCATGTCTTATGCCTCAAACCTCTGGAACGTTAAAACCGGGCAAAATAATCTTTGGAGGGGGCCTAAAGCAACCTTGTGCCCCAAAGAATTGTTTGCAAAGATAACAAGAAAGCAGATAGTATGACTGTGGAACTGACAACTATTGAACTGAAAATTAAAAACATTATTTAGAATTAACATCACTACATTATCTGCACCAGTAGAAATGCCTTCCTTCTATTGATGTAATTGTTCCCCTTCCCTTTTTCATAAATATCCATTGCCTGTGCCCCCAAACTGGAACGCCATTTGGGCTTCTGCCTGAATCGGTGCATCCCAAATAGCTACTTTTCAATCTCAAGTAAAAGCTCATTGCCCCGCATTTTGAAAGACCTTTTTAATTTTTAGGTTAACAAACAGATGCCAAAAAATGTTATGATGCAAAAGAGAGGAGGGAAAAACCTCTGAAAAGATGTCCCAAAGTAGGGGTAGGGATTTGGGGAACTGAAAGGGATGGCAACAGAAGGCAGCAGAGATGGCTCATTTAAGGTTATCGGGCAGGGTGGATGGGTACAGATGATGATAGCTGGGTAGATAAAGTGGGAGTCTGTGAGATTCTCTTCTGGTTGCTACTATTTTATCCCGATTAACTTAGCAAAGCCCCATTCTCAGAAAACATCAAACCAGAAGGCAAACCTCTCTTTTGAGGTCATGGAGTTGTAATGAACTTGCACAGGGAAATTGGGTGGGAAGGGCCTGGGAGAGACTTTTCCTAAGGTAGGAAATGCCAGGATCAATGCTGGGCAAAGGAACTGTACAACAATGGTGCCATTACGCACAGTGCACAATTCAGGAGAAGCGGCATTACCATTTAGTTTTAACTTTATTTGTTCCTAGGTTAAGTCTCACAATTACCATTATCTTACTTAGTTCTTGCTTCCTACAAATATGAAGACCTTCTTTAGCTCTTAGTGTTAAATCTGCCAAGCTGACCAGCTAAAGTACTGTACTGAATAATCTAAGGCCCATTTATAATTAGGAGCCTATCCATCTCACTACCTTAAAATGCTACACAAAAACTCATCGGTTCACAAATATTAATTGCAATACATTGAAACCTCAAGACATTTAATTAGAAGAAACTAAAGTTGTCAGGATGTACTGTATCTGGCAATCACAACCCTTTAAGTAGCAAAATTGTACAGGTCATGGAATGCCATTAGACTACTGGTCTCAAAGGGAAGCCTGTCAAACACCCCAACCCATTAAGTCAAGAGAATTGATCATACAGACTGTTATATTTCCTCTGAGTTTGGATTTGTGCCTAAGTCAAAAAACTTGATATGCACATCAAAAGAAAAAAACCCTGCTCAAATCCTGTAAGTTCATGTGCCCATAAGCAGTATTATGCTAAATTTATTCTGATATTTCACTCTAATTAATTCATGCATAATTTCAGCTGATTGCTAATCTCAATGACCAAAATTGGTAAGAGTAGTTCTGCCCTTAAACAGGATAACTACATAGAGTCATATTTTTGAGAAATGTGTTTATTTGCTACAGGAGCAAAGAGAGGTTAATTGTGATTCTGCTCCAAAATACAGGGTGTCCCCTAAACATGTATACATACTTTAACAGCTGATAGCTCAATTGATGTTTCTTTCTTTTCAGCCAGACTAAGCTTTGAACAAAGGAAATTTCAAACTGGAATTTTGAAAACACAGGTGAAGTAAACACTGCCTTTATAATTATTCGGAGTATGTATACATTTTTGGGGGGACACAAAAATATATACACACTTTAACAGCTGATAACCGACTTAATTTTTACTCCTTTTCATGTTTAACTGATTTGAAATAATGGGTGAAGCCAGACTAAGCTTTGAACAAAGAAAATTTATCCACTAGACTTTTTTATGGGAATACATAAAAGATAAAATTTATCGTACAAAACTGGCAACAGGTGACAAATTGGGGCACACAAATACGAAACAAAGTGATTCTTGATGTTTGCGATTCCATTGCTTCGCATTATCAGCAGTGGCTGAACCAGAACGGTCATCGGTTTGAAAACAGGTATTGACAGAAAAAATTATTCATTTCTGCAGATTCTTTTAAATGAACTGTATGTTAATAAATACTGGCTTTATAATCATTCTAAGTGTGTATACATTTTTTGGGGACACCCTCTACATAGAAACTGCTGTTTGCCACTGCAGAGGAAAAATCTATTAGCATAAAGATAAGAGAATCTAATTCTGCTGAACAACTGTTAATCATGTACCTCAGGTGTAGAGAAATTTTTTTTTTAAGTATGTCTTTACTGATTTCAGACAGAAAGAGGGAGAGAAAGATAGAAACATCAATGATGAGAGTCATTAATCGGCTGCTTCCTGCACACCCCATACTAGGGATCGAACCTGCAGCCTGGGCATGTGCCCTGACCAGTAATTAAACCGAGATCTCCTGGATCATAGGTCAATGTTCAATTGCTGAGCCATGCCGGACAGGCTGGAGAAATTTTTTTATACAGTGCCAGATTGTAAGTATTTTAGGCTTTGTTAGCCACATGGTTTCACTTGCAACTACTCAACTCTGCCATTGCAGGGCAAAAGCAACAAAAGATAATACATCTATAAATGGGTGTGGCTGTGTCCCAATGAAACTATTTATGAACACTAAAATTTGAATTTCAAATAACTTTCACATGTCATGAATACTCCTTTGATTTTTTTCAATCATTTAAAAGAATGTAAAAATCATTCTTAACTCACAGATCCAACAAAATATGGTGGCAGGCCAGGTACTGCCTGTTCTATCTGATAGACGATTTCTGGTTACTGATAATGACCATATATCCAAATTTCAGTAAAGAAAGCAAATAGAAACAACTTAGAAAATTAGGGATCAGTTTTGTTGACCCTGAGAAATATATACCTGCCAAAAAGTACCCCCCATGGTTAACTGGACTCAAATTCATAACCAGGGTCTAGCAGCCTTTTTTACAGAGACACTTCTCACGCATACCACCTTTTAGAGAAAAAACAAACAGAGTTCTCTTCCTGGCCTCTGAATCAACCCTTATAAAATAACTCCTAGGATCAAAATTTGCCCAGTAGGACTGAGACTTTCCCAGTCCAATCAGAGCTGCACAGCTATACCCTCATTTGCATCTATCCTGACCAATCAGTACAGTGCTTTTTGGACAAAACTGTGAGGATCTGGAGTACTCATTTCCATGAGAAACCAGCAATCAGGGACTGGGGTTGGGCACTCCTCTAGATAAGCCAGCTTCATCTCTGCCTCAATGGAGTGCACTTTTAGTTTCTATGGATGACATTACTTCCCAGTTAGAGTTAGAGGCTGACTCCCCAGGGCTGCTTTACCTGAGCATCTCATAGCCAAGTTCTTCCACAATTAAGCTGTTTCACGATTGAGCTGTTTTTACTGAATAAAGTCTCCTCTTTCACCACATCCTAAATTGGGGACTCCTGTTGGTGTTGAATTGTCAGTGACGGCCTTCAGTTAACAGTTTCAAGGTCCTTGTTCTGCTAACAGTAGAAGGAAGTAGTTGTTATTGCCCTTCTAGAGCGTTAGTAGACTGTCCAGGTCACTCAGCCTCTTGCTATATCTAAAAGTCATCCAGTTACAAGGCACCCAAAGACCTGGAAATACAAGGCTTCAGGAAAAACAAGGCGAAAAAACATCAGATAGATACTACAGAGCCCACAGTCTTCAGGTACAACTATCAAACAAGGGCTCTGAAAAATTCAGGTTACACCTTTTAAAAATGTACTGGTGAGGGCCCCAGTTCTAACACGGCTACCACAGTCTAGCAGGATAAACACAGTAAGACCCAGATGGGAGGTTTCCAAGCTTGGAAAAGAAAGCGTGGGTAATAAGCTATTAAATAAGATTTTAAAACACTGGCTATGGCATCTGTGGATGAAAAAGAGGCCATATACTAAACCTGACAAACTCGGGGAAGGCCTGTATAGTGGGTCTTACAAACACAGAGACCTAAAGTAACCACACAGGATGGTCTAAACAAAAGTTCCTAACTAAAAGCGGGTGGTGGCGGATAGTTACATCCTAGACCTGTAGCTTTGACAAGGTCAGAGTTTACCTGCAGTGAGCCTACCTATTATCTTTTTGCATCTAAAAAACATACCTTTGAGATGTCACAGTAACAATCTTTTAAAGACCCCTCAACAGCACAACCACGCAAAGACCACGAAGCCCTCGTTATCTTGCTGCCCTTACACCATCTGTGTGCTGCAAATGTTCACGAGCCTGTACCCACCAATGTAAAAGCAGTATGTGTCTCTCCAGTTCGCTTTTTATTCAATCGCAGAGGTTTCCCCGCTTTGCTTTCCACCACCCCCTTGCTCTACCACCAATGATTTCATGGAACCATCCTTCCTCTACCCCTTTTATTCTAATGTATAGAGTAAGCTGCAAAACTGCTATTCTCCTGAGCATTTACTTCATCCATTCATATTTTGCTTCCCCACGATTGTCAATTTGGCTCAAATAAACTCATAAAAGTTCTCTACAGGTTTGAACATTTCTCATGCTCCTGTTACTGATGACCTTCCAGCAGCCACCACGGCTGCAGACTTAGGATACTAGTCAGTCTCTCTCTCTCTCCCCCCCCGTGACGTAAGGCCAAGGACCAGCGACATTTCAGAGCCGCAGCAGCTCCAGCAGCTCCCTGTGCAATAGCCCGCCTCCTGGCTGCCCTACCCGGGAAGCCAGCTCTTCTCAGTCTCCTTCCTAGGCGCCCGCTGTCACAGGACCCCACCACCAACACCTGCCGCGAGTTAGAACCTCTTCCTCACGCCTGGACACCAACAGGAAAGAAGAGAGAAGCGCAAAGCAGGTACAAAGGAGGAAAACCAGCTTCTCGCCGCTGCGCAGACAACCACCCGCGTGCAGACGCAGCAACCAGCCTCCGGCGCACCCCGAAGACCCGGATTCCGGAGTGTCGCGGGATCTCGCTCATCTCCGCAACTTGCAGGAGTTGGGAGGTTGGGGGAGGGGGTGACATCCAAGGGTCAGGTGACCCTGACAACTCCGCCACGTGTTCCTCGCCAGTGGGCCTGCGGTGCGCGTGCGCGTGCGCCTGTGGTGCGCGTGCGCGTGCGCGGCGGCGGCGGGGAGCTGCAGCGTCCGCCGCTGTTAGGATGGGGCTGAGCGTGCGGGCCGTTTTCTTTGACCTGGACAACACGCTCGTCGACACTGCCGGGGCCAGCAGAAAAGGCATGTTGGAGGTAACTTCCCGCAGCCCTCCTCCGGGCGTTGTCAGCGCGTCCTACCCGGAACCGCGCGCTTTCCAGTCCCCTGGGTGTCCTCCCCGCTCCACTCACGCTGCGCTCGGGGTGGGTGATCCCGCAGGCACCCGGAAGCCCGGGCCTCTCGTACCTTGAGACTCCTGTGCGGGAAGCAACGGAAAGAAGAGCGGGAGGGCTGGGGAGGCCGCCCTCCCTCAAGCCTGGCACTTGGGTTGCCTGCCTGCCCTCCCGCAGGCTCTGGGAAGCTGGGTTCTTGAAATTCCTTCCAGCGCTTTGGGACCCAGAAAGATGTCATGAAAGCTGTCACTGTGGTAGAGTTGACCAAAACCATAGGAAGACTGTCTCACCACGCCAAGCCAGCAGGCTCTTTGCCAGGACAGGTTTGCATCAGCGCGGATGAGTGCTCGCAGCGGGCCCTGTGATTACCCTCGGGGGAGAGTGTCCCCCCACTGCGTGTTCTTCCGTGGATCTTTGAGGAGAACCAGGAAGTTACCCAACTATCAGTTGTGAGCCTGGACTTGATCGATTCCAGAGAATGTTCACTGCAGAAACTCCCTCTTGTCACCCTTAGTAGATTTCGGAAGTGAAACTCTAAAGCCCCAGCTACACAGGGCATTTCTTTCACCAGGCACTGCTCAGCAGTATTTTCTGTCTATACCCACAGATGCTGCATCAGACCTTTCCCATGTTCTTCAGGCAACCTAACCCACTCCTGCTTTCTTCCCTCTGCTTTCAGCTTTAAGGAGAACACCAAGGATTATCAGATGGGAAAAACCCACTTTCAAAGCTAATCCTTCCAACCTCAAGTGTTCCTTCCCCTTCATGCTTCATTAGTTAGGTTTTCTTTCCCTGGATCTTCCTCCTCTTTCTTGGTGCATTACACCCCTGCATATGCAGCTCTGCCACATACTTAAAAAAAAAAAAATGCTTCCCTTGTACTTTCTTTCTCCACAAGATGTTACCTGTCTCTCTTCACAACCATGTTTTTCAAGAGAAATGTATACCTGTTAGCTCCATGTCTCTATCTCCTATTTATTCCTGACTCCATTACAATATAACTTCTGTGTTTGCCACTAGAATGAAATTAACTTAACAGGTCATTAGGTATCTTTCAAATTGACAGAACCAGTGGACATTTTAAGTCTGTCCTAATGACTTATCTAAGCCATTCCACACTATTGACTGTCCCTCCACTTTTCACACCCTTAACTTTGATTTTAGGAACACCAGCCTGTGCTATTTTCCAGCCTGTGCTATATTGCCTTCAGTATCTCTAGGTGCTCATGGTATCTATTTACCTGTATGTTCTTAGCAATTAGGCTAAATTATGCTGTAGGCCATGAATTCAGGCTTTAAATCAGGCGTTTGAGTTTAAATCGTAGCTCTACCAGTTCCTAGCTGAAAGCACCTAAACAAGTTATTTAACCACTCTAAGCCTCAAATCCTCATTATAAAATTTGAATAATGATATTAGTTCTCAATAACCCTATCAAGTAGGCTTAGTATAATGCAGGGGAAGTACATGGTGTCCAGTGTTCATTTGATGAATTGTACCACCTCCCATCCTGTCACCCACTTCACCTCCTGCACATCCTCCTGGCCCTTAACTTACAGTTGGATTTGTCTCGACAGTTGCAGTGGTCTTTTCCCATTACTTCCATGGTAAAATTTTTGAAACAATATTTGTTAGATTTTATTTCTCCCTGGTCTCTACACCCTCCCTTATACCAGCACTGTATTTTATTCAGATATTTCTTAATACAGTTGTCAAAGGATATTATTTTTTGCAATTTAGATGCCTACAACTTAAACAGTGAGTTTCTTAAGAATGAACAAAATGTCAGTCTTCATTTGACACACAGTAAATGTTGAATGAATGCCGGATGGGTGAAAATCCAGGTCTCGCCCTGGCTGGTTTGGCTTAGTGGTTAGAGCATAGGCCCGAGGACCAAAGGGTCTTGGGTTCAATTCCTGGTCAAGGGCATGTACTTAGGTTGCAGGTTCCCCATCACAAGTTGGGGCACATACAGGAGGCAACCAGTTGATGTTTCTCTCTCCCCCTCCCCTTCTTCCCATCCACTCTCTCTAGAAATCAATGGGGGAAAAATATCCTCGGGTGAGGATTTAAAAAATAAAAACCCAGGTCTCTCCACACTTGGTTGTCTTGCCACCTCCTTTGATCTGTATGCTTTGGACTATACAAGTATGCTTTATTACATACGAATATAGCGACACCTGTAAATGTTGTCCTCTTTGAAAGTAAGGCTCTGAATGCGTTATGGAAAGAGGATCGGGAGAAGGCCTAGCCATTGCCTTGGGCTTGGGGAGAAGGGGTCATATACTGACTGCATAGATAAGCTTTAATTTTTAATCTTCTGGGGAAGTTATTTCCACCTTCAGGCCAGTCTCAGTGTCACTGCTCAAGAGGAATCCAACAAAAGTTTAGGGTTTCTCAGCAAACAAAGCAGAAAAAGTTTCTGCATTTGAGTTTACTTTCTAGTGGGGATAACAGTAAACATAATACATCAGGTGTTTTTATAAGTGTGTTAGGCAAAGTGGAGAGGGTAACAAATCACAGTATTAAATAGATTGGTCAGATTAGGTCACGTTGAGTGGATGATGTTTAAGCAAAGACTTGAACTAAAAATAACAGGAGGACTGCATGACTTGTTAGGCTATATACAGCCAGTCATTTTGTGAGCATGTATTTTTAACTTAGTTTTATTTGGAATTCAGCCACTTCATATCTTAATCTTAGTGTTATAAAGTGTTTTGTGGTTCTACCCCTCAAAAGGTCTTCTTAAATCACAATTAGCTAAATGCTAGTACTGATAATATTAACTTTAATTCTGGGTCCACAGAACAGGAGGTAGAGAGAGTTTCCTTTTTCTATGTTACAAGATACAGCCTTAAATAGAGTTTTGAAGTTGGAGAAATTTGAGTTTATATTATGTCTACAAATTGTTTCCCCACCCCGACTATCTTAGGGCCTCCTTCTTTAAGCCTATAGGTAACAGGTGTTCTTAGTCTTCTTAGAATTTTTTTCAGGCCTGCCTTACTCCTTGCACAAAATGTCATCACACCTCCAAGTTAGAGATCTTTTTCTTTCAATCAAAACTCCCATTCTCTCAGTGCAAATGTAGGAGAGTTTGTACTAATAATAGCATGTGCTCATTCAACTTGGGGGTTATTTCTATTTTATCTAATATTATAATGTGAATGAATGATAAAGTTTTTCCCCAAAGGTTTTTTTCTTTTATTTAAATATTTTTATTGATTTTTAGAGAGAGAGGAAGGGACAGGGAGAGAGAGAGAAACATTGATATAAGAGTGCAACATCGATTGGGTGCCTCCTGCACGTCCCCCACCAAGAATTGAGCCCACAGCCTGGGCATGTGCCCTGACTGGGAATTGAACCGGCAATCCTTTGGTGCACACAGGATGACGCTCAACCAAGTGAGCCACACTGGCCAGCGCCTAGAGATTTTAATATTATTAGAATGCTACTTGTTATGAATCTAATTAGTTGCTGTGTCACAAATGGGAACATTAATTCAGGGGATGTAATGGGAAGAAATTTTGCACCTTGAGAGCGGTATACTATGTCTTTAGAAGACATAGTAAGAAAGAGCTAATTCTGCTTTTTCAGTATCCCAATGAATTGCCAATTGCAGTAACAGCAAATTGGATTTTTATTGGGAGCGGTCTGTTTTTTAACTATAAGCCAGTTCCTATTTAAGATTGAGCACTGTGGAGTCCTAGAGGACTATTTCTTTTTATTGTGTAGCAGTGGGTTTATTAAAACTTTAGAATGACCTTCAATAATAATTCAGTTGACATTGTGATAAAAGATGGTGACATAGCCATAAAGGTTGAAACAGCTTGATTTGTTCACTGAAATTTAAGGCAAAATTTTTCAGTGTTTTGCCTTCACCTAAAATTCTTAGGGCTGGTATATTTTACTTGGACTAATAAAACTTCTATTGCATTTTCTGATGAGCACAAATAGCCTGAAAAGTACTTCCTTTTGCTGTAACTGATGCTTTTGGTGTAACTGATCCTTATACTCTGAAGGAAGAATGTGTCTGTTCGTCTCTTCCTTCTTTTCAGTGAATTGAGCGTCTGGTGTGAGTAGCATACACTAGTCCCTGTAGAATTTAGGGCAGTACATTTTGTTTGACCTCTTTGCTTGAACAGCAGACAGTTTTTATTCCCAGCTATGTACATTGCACTCATCTTCAAAGATCCAAAATTGTCTTGGCATGGTTGCCTTTCCCCAGATGTTCCTAAGACGGACTTCAAGTGCAGGTAGTTTGTTTGGGAGGTGATCCCAGGAAGCACTGTAGGGGAGTGGTGGAGTAAGACAGGGAAGTGAAGGAGTCGAATACAGGTTATGTAAATGAGCAGGTTACTGTTGTGAACAGTTGGGGAACTCTTGAGATAGTATGCAGAACATACTGTACTTGTCCCTCCCAAGGGGCAAGAAAGCTGTAATATTTATTCACCGATTTCTGTTCCTCATTGGTTGAGGCCTGCTCCGAGGCAACACCGGCCCCAGACTATGTGCATGGGTGCCCCTGTGGCCAAATAAAGCCCTCAGGCAGAGAAGCCCTAGTACTCACAGTATGAAGCCATTGATCTGTATGGGAACAGTGTGTGTCAAGGTGATTTGAGTAGCATCTGCTATAGCCTGGGATTCAAGGCCCTTTACAGACTGATTCCAAACAGCCTCTAGTCTCATCTGTTAGCATCCTCCCTCACGTGACTTTCATGTTGGCTGAACTAAGCTTCTTGCCTTTCCCAGATTAAAAAATTCCAAGCTCTGTGTCTTTGTTCATGCTGTTCCTTCTCTTTAGAATGATTTTATCATTTTCTCATCCCTACCTTAAGGGCTTGGTAACTCTTTGGATTAAATATTACTTCCTCTGACAAGCCTTAACCCAACAATCCTGTGGAATGACTTGCTCCTTCCATTTGATTTCCACAGTTGACATTCGTAAGATTGTCATGGCACTCAACCCAACATTTGTGGTGGTTGAATACCTGCTTAATTTCCCCACCAGATAATGTCATGAAGATAAGGGACCCAGTCTCCAAGTTCCTAATACAGAAGTGTAAAGGCAAGCATGTGGGGTTTGGAAGTAGGCAAGTGTGGGTTTAAATCCCAGTGCAGGTGAGTTACTTAACAATTCTGAACTTCTATTTCCTCATCTTATCTCTTGGAGAGTTAAAAAGGTAGAAATAATGTATGTAAGCATTGGGCACAATGCTTGCCACATTAGGGTCTTAGTAAATGTTAGAAGACAGGCCAAGTGAATAAGAACCTAATGTAATAAAAGCCAAGATAAAGAGCCATGGAAGCACGAGGTGTGCCTAATTCTGGACGAAATCAGAACCAAGGTAGCAGAGAGACTCAAAACTACTTGAAGCTTTTTTAATGTGGAAACCTAAGTTTGGGAGAAGCCTTTGATCATTACACTGCTGAAATCACAGTACATGCTTGATTCCATTAGAGCTATCTACACATTTTTAAAAGTACAGAATAGGATCCCATTTTATATGGTGGTCAGTTTAGGTCTTTAAAACATAAAATGGATCTAGATGAGAAAAGGTGAGATGAACTGGTGTTATTTCTGGGAAGAGTCTAAATAATAGTTGTTAGAAATTTAAAGTATTTTATTAAATATAAGCACAAGTTTCATTTTCATGTGTTTATGACCAGAATGAAAGGTAGTGAACTTAAACTGCTAAAAGAAAGATTTTTATTAGCTGTATATAAAGAATGTTTTTAGAACAGAAATTGGTAAAGAAAAAAAATTATATAATTATGTGTGTGTGTGTGTGTGTGTGTGTGTGTGTGTGTATATATATATATATATATATGAATGAGTTATCTAGAGAGTTGTCTTTACTCTGGCGTTCTTTAAAAATAAGACCAATTCCCACTGGAAATGGTGTGATAATAGATCTGCCTTAAGACAGGCCTATTGGAGTGGAGCCCTGGCTGGTGGCTCAGTTGGTTGGAGTGTCGTCCTATGCACCTGGGTGAGGTTGTGGGTTCAGTTCCCAGTTGGGGCACATGCCTAGGTTGCGGGCTAGATCCCCAGTCAGCGTTCATGCACGGGGTGGCTGATGTTTCTCTCTCACATCAATGTTTCTCCCTCCCTCTCTCAAATCAATTAAGAACATATCTTCGGGTGAGGATTTAAAAATAATAATAATAATAATAAAGATATTATTGGGAGGAAAATACAGAGATGTGGAGATAGAATCTTTTTGCTCTGGGTATAGAGGAGCACATCTTTTGTGGCATGATTATTAAAGACATAAAGTGTGTTAATGGAGTTGTTTTCCTTTATTTAGGTAATAAAGCTCTTACAATCAAAATACCATTACAAAGAAGAGGCCGAAATAATTTGTGACAAAGTTCAAGTTAAACTCAGCAAGGAATGTTTTCACCCTTCCAATACATGCATTACTGATCTAAGGACTTCACACTGGGAGGAAGCAATTCAGGAAGCAAAGGGTGGTGCAGCCAATAGGAAATTGGCTGAAGAATGTTATTTTCTGTGGAAATCTACACGTTTACAGAATATGACACTAGCAGAAGATGTCAAAGCCATGCTCACTGAACTTCGAAAGGAGGTCTGCCTACTTTTATTAACAAATGGAGACAGACAGACCCAGAGGGAGAAGATTGAGGCTTGTGCCTGTCAGTCCTATTTTGACGCTATTGTTGTAGGTGGAGAACAGAAAGAAGAGAAACCAGCACCTTCCATATTTTATTACTGCTGTGATCTCCTGGGAGTACAGCCTGGGGACTGTGTGATGGTTGGTGACACACTAGAAACCGATATACAAGGAGGACTCAATGCAGGGCTGAAAGCAACAGTCTGGATAAATAAAAATGGAATAGCGCCACAGAAGTCGTCTCCCATGCCACATTATATAGTTTCTTCTGTGCTAGAATTACCTGCTCTCTTACAAAGTATGGACAGCAAAGTCAGTATGTCAGCTTAAAGCAAAAGGGCATGGTTATGTATTTTAAAGGATTTGAACTAAGAAAAGTTAAGGCATTCTATATAATATGACCCAGTTCTAAGAATAGTTTTACTTACAATTTAATAGCCAACCAACCATTGACTGGTATTTATATCTGGAAATCTAGAATAAATTAATACAAGTTTTAGTAGTGTGATTAAGAAAATTTGAATAAATATATTATTTGTTAATCTGTGACTTGAGGTTTTTAAAAGATTGTTTTATTCATCTTTTAGCATCTGGGACCCAAGGAGATACCAAGCAGGATAGCTTATATATAGGTACACAATTACAGGTTTTATGTACTGACTTAAAAATAAATATTTTTAAAAAATAGTTTAAAACAAATGTAATAGAGGTTTACCAGAGCAATTGGATCTGGTTAATATGAAATAAGTACTAGGTCACATGCAAATCAAGGCATTTCATAGGGAGATTATTTTGTATATTTTTGAAAATATATATACCTTTTTTTTTTTGCCTACTTAAATGTATACTTTCTTTTATGAACCTAATTTTTCTGCGTTACCTTTTTTGGGGGGCCTTCAATATTCCTATGGTATGAGTATGACCAATAGATTCCTCCTGTAAAAGCTGTTAAATCAGCATGTGGTGCTCCTTTTCCTTGACATTATCACATCTTCCCAGAGCTAGCTTGTAGTTTCCTGTTAGTCTTTGCCTCTTACGGAAGTATTTTTACTATCTTTTCCCAGACACACAATGGAGTTGAGGAGACTAGACTGTCTTGCTGAAGATAAGTGCAGGCCACAAAAAAGTCATTTCCTTTTGTGGATACATCAGAGGGAATTTTCTTGGTGCAGCCTAACCAGGCGCCTTCACCCCCGCCCCCATCTGTTCTCTACTGTGAATAGTTTACCCATGTGATGAAAACTGATAGAAAATTACGTTTTGCTATGAATCATTTTCAGGGTGCCATTTTAATATTTGGCTCTTCTTGATGTCACCATCTGCCTTAAGTCTCCTGTTTTTCAGATTTTGGGAAATATATGATTGTTTCACAAATTTCTATATCCAATTCAGGGTTCACTTTGAGCTTACTAATTAATACCTCCATTGCAAAGCATCTTGCAACTAGAAAAACTTCCCTAGATAGTCTCACAATTTCACCAACTTAGAGTAAAATGGTTAATTAAGGAAACAAGAAATAGTGACAGGTTGTTTTTTGGTAGGCTTTTTTAACTTTTCTATCAAAATCTAGTAACGTAAGATATGAGACTCTGTTAGGATTACTTAGACTCTAGATTAGACCTCTCCATGAACCTTTCTTTAGCCAATTATTTCTTGTCTACTACAGAACTGCCTGCCACTGTGCAAAAGCCCTATTGTGTTTACTTCTCTTGATTTTTAAAAATGTGACTGTGCCATTGATTGTCCCAGGTGCTGTTGCTATAAAGCTGAACAATTGTTGCCCTGGACGGTGTGGCTCAGTTGTTTGGAGCATCAATCCTTAGGAAAGGTTATGGGCTGCAGATTCCATCCTCGGGCTGGGTATAGGAGGCAAACAATTGCTGTTTCTCACATTGATGTTTCTCTCTCTCTCTCTCTCTCCCATCCCACTCCCCTCTCTTCCTTCTCTCTCTAAAATCAATAAAAACATATCCTCAGGTGAGAATTAAAATAAAAAATTAAAATAAACTTTTAAATAAAGCTGAACATTTGTGAACAAAGTACATTTTTGTGTAGTTCCAGGTATGGTGCCCATGTGACCTCAATTATATTTTAGCTATTTAAAAATTGTTACATTTGAGGATCTTGACAGAAAAATAACTATGTGCACAATTTCTCTAATAGATGATATGTGATACTGAGGGTTTGTCCTTTTAGCTACTTCACAGATAGATGTAGGCAGCATCACATTCATTATGCTAACTGGAAAAAAGGTTAATCACTCATAGATCACAGTGGCAGAGCTCAACAAGATAGCTTCTAAGATGTTAAGTGAGCAATTCAACAAAAGTGATCTGGGGATAGAAATGGAACTAATTGAGTTTCCTTGTCTTCACGGTTTGTATTTTATACAGTGCAGTAATGCAATATTACTTTCCATTTATACCCGTCCTTAGGGAAGGCCTTTGTGGCTTTCTACCTTCTGAGTGAAATGTTACAGAAGATACTAAGAAATCTTGGAATATGCCTATGATTTTATGAATGTTTTTGTTTTAGGATGATATTCCTTAAAATTAAAAATGATGTAAGAGTAGTGTCCTGTCATCTTAATTTTTTTCAGAGTTGCCGCATAATGGTATGCTCATATAAAGCCATCAATTCTCAGTTGTCCAGAGGCCCTCCCAAACACTCTAGAGGGGAACACCAAGAGTTAGAGAGGAAGACGTAAGTGGAGGCTGCACCTGGAATGCTGACCCAAGGATGGGGTCTGGGTTCCATGTCATTCACCATGAAAGGTGCCTGAACATCTTAGGTCTGGTAGTGTTTAGAACCCAAAAGTACTGTAGAAAAGACATAGCTTTACAGTAACAGAGGTACTTTCTTTCAAACTTATTTGCAGCCCACAATAAGAAACATTCTCCATCACAACCCATTGAACATTTATTTATAATGAACGTATTTGTTTATATATTAATATGTGTATATCAAATAGTTTTATATAGTTAACTGAAGCAAGTTTCATAAAACTACTTCCTTACTATATGTGATGCTCATCTTGTTCCATTCCACCCTCTTTTTAAATTAGAGTATATTTTATTTTTTCTTTCAAGATTTAACTATTGTTACAATATGGGTCCTACCGAGCAGGGCCTTATAAACCGAAATACGTGGTCCCAAGATATCACAATGGAGAAACCAAGAGGTCATGATTGCAGAAGAGGCCACTGTAACTGAAGGACGTGACCCAGGGGAGGTGGCCAGGCTGCTGCAGACACGATCAGGGCAAGCGGGGCCGGGGTCGTCAGATCACTGGGTGAGGGAGAGGACAGCTCCCTTCACTCCTGCTTCCTGTAGCTCTCCAGGAGAGACTAGACCCAGCTTTGGCAGGAGGATACACAGGAAGCAGGAGGTGAGCCCAGTGCCTATGCCCATGGCCCCAGGCTGCTGCAGCGGAGGCTTGGGATGGATCTGGGGGCGGGGCACCTACAGCCACCGGCCAGGCGGGTCAGGCCCCTCAGCAGCAGGGGCGTCAGCGCACGGAACCTACTGTAGGCTGCCCGTTGGAGCCCAAGGTCTGGAAGTCAAAATGGCCTATTTTATTCATTTTCAAACAAGAACTATTTACCGTACACAAACTGAAAGAAAAAAAAAGTGACTGGCAGTTTTTCATCATAAGAGGGACGCACGTCCCGGTTAGCAGCTTCCTGCGCTCCTGCCTATACAGGCGTATCTGAGGCCCCGGGGCCCAGTCACAGACCAGCATCATAAAGCAAATCTCAGCAAAGTGAGCCACGATTCCGCTTTCCCAGTGCATAGGAAAGGTGTGTTTACACTATACTGTAGTCTATTAAGTGTCCAAAAAAGTGCTGTACATACCTTAATTAAAATTTTTTTTTTAGTAAAAATGCTGACCATTATCTGAGTCTTCAGCAAGTTACCTTTTTGCTGGTGATGGGTGTTGCCTTATTGTCGATGGCTGCCAACTGATTGGGATATTGGTTGCTGAAGGTTGGGGTGGCTGTGGCAATTTATTAAAAATAATAACAATGGAGTGTGCCTCATCAATTGACTTTTCACAAATGACTTCTCTGTAGCAGGCAATGCTGTTTGATAGCGTTTTACCCACAGTAAAAGGTGTTTCAAAATTGGAGTTTCTCTTTCCTCTCAAATGCTGCAGCTGATTTCTCAAGTTTATGTAACATTCTAAATCTCTTGTCATTTCACAAGCTTCATGGCATCTTTACCAGAAGATTCTGTGTCAAGAAATTTTTTGTTGTTGTTTTGTTTTGCTCATCCATAGGAAGCAACTCCTCTTTCATTAAAGTTTGATCACGAGTCCAGCAATTCAGTCACATCTTCAGGCTCCACTTCTAATTATTGTTCTCTTGCTATTTCCATCACATCTGCAGTTACTTCCTCCACTGGAGGCTTAAAAACCTCAAAGTCATCCATGAGGATTAGCATCAACTTCTTCCAAACTCCCATTAATGTTGATATATTGACCTCTTCCAGTGAGTAATGGCACCTAGAATGGTGAATCCTTTTCAGAAGGTTTTCAATTTACTTTGCCCAGATCCATCAGGAGAATCACTATCTATGGCAGCTACAGCCTTACAAAATGGATTTCTTTTTTTTTCTTTTTTTAAATATATCTTTATTGATTTCAGAGAGAGGAAAGGAGAGGGAGAGACAGACAGAAACATCAATGATGAGAGAGAGTCATTGATCGGCTGCAGCCCGCAACCCTGGCATGTGCCCTGACTGGGAATTGAACTCCTATCGCCTGGATCCTAGGTCGACGTTCAACCGCTGAGCCTCGCCTGGCTGGGCCAAAATGGATTTAATAAGACTTGCAAGTTGAAATTACTCCTTGATCCATGGGCTGCAGAATGACTGTTGTTGGTAGGCATTAAAACGATATCGATCTCATTGTATATCAGAGCTCTTGGGTAACCACAGGTATTGTCAATAAACAGCAATATTTTGAAAGGAATCTTTTTCTAAGCAGTAGGTCTCAATTGTGGGCTTAAAATATTTAGTAAACCATGTTGTAGACAATGTGCTATCATCCATGTTTTATTCCATTTACAGAACACTAGCGGAGTAGATTTAGCAAAATTCTTAAGGGCCCTAGGATTTTTGGAATGGTAAATGAGCATTGCCTTCAACTTAGAGTCATCAGCTGTATTAGCCCTTAACAAGAGAGTCAGCCTGTCCTTTGACACTTTGAAGCCAGGCATTGACTTCGCCTCCCTAGCTGTGCAAGTCCTAGATGACACTTTTTTCCAATATAAAGCTGTTTCATCTACATTGAAGACATGTTTTTTGGTGTAACCACCTTTGCTAATTCCTTTAGCTAGATTGAATAACATGCTGCAGCTTTTTCATCAGCCTTTGCTTCTTCACCTTGCACTTTTATATTATGGAAAAAGCTTGCTTCCTTAAACTTGATGAACCAACCTCTGCTAGCTTCAAACTGTTTTGTGTGGAATGTTATTGCTCAAAAATTTTTTTTAAAGTTTTTGAAGAATTTGCAGAATCCACTATTTCTTGCAAGTTGCTCCAATCTGTTTATTTGTATCTATTTGTTTATAGTAGAGGCTTTCCTTAAATGCCCAATAACCAATTAAAATGATGTCATACACAAAAGAACCTAGCACAAAATTAGTAACTGTGGTTATTCAGGCCAAAACCTTGGAATCACCCTTGACTTCTCTCTCTCACATAACCCACTTCCAATCTGGAAGCACATCCTTTCTGCTGGAACCCCTCAAACACCATACATCCTGAATCAGAGCACTTCCCAACACCTCCACCCTGGTCCAAGTAACACTCACTCTTAGCCTAATTACTGCCATTATTTCTTTTTTAAAAACACTAACAACAAATTTATTTAATTGAGGTAATATTGGTTAATAACATAAATTTTAGGTATACAATATTAAAATTTGATATCTGTATACCTTATTGTACGTTCACCACCAAAAGTCTGTAATTTCCACCCATTTGACCCCTTTTACCCATTTCAGCCACCTCCCATCTCCTTCCCCTCTGGTGACCACCATTCTGTTATCTGTATGTATGAGTTTTGTTTGCTTGTTTTCTTAGTTCATTTGTTACTTTTGTTTTTTCCCCCCTCATGAGTGAAATCATATGGTTTTTGTGCTTTTCTGACTTATCTTACTTAATACCCTCAATATCTATCCATATTGTCACAAATAGCAATATTGCATCTTTTCATAGCTAAGTAATATTCCATTATTTATATGTACCATATCTTTTTCATTTACCCATCAATGAATACTTAGGCTGTTTCCATATCTTAGCTATTACAAATAATGCAACAATGAACATATGGGAAGATATATCTTTTCAAGTTAGTGTTTTCATGTACTTTAAATAAATACCTAGAAAAAGAATTGCTGGATCATGTGGTAGTCCTAGTCTTAATTTTTTTGAGGAAACTCCATACTGTTTTCCATTGTGGCTGTACCAGTTTACACTCCTGTCAGCAGTGTATGAGGCCTCCCTTTCTCCACATTCTCTTTCATTATTTCTTGTCTTTTGATAATGACCAATCTAACAATTGTGAGGTGATATCTTATTGTGCTTTTGATTTGCTTTTCCCTGATCATTAATGATGTTGAGCATCTTTTTACGTACCTGTTGGCTACTTGTATATCTTGCAAAAATGTCTATTCAGATCCTCTGACCAGTTTTTAATCGTGTTGTTTGCTTTTTCATTGTAGAGTTGTATGAGCTCTTTATATATTTTGGATATTAACTTCTTATTGGAAGTATCATTTGCAAGTATCTTCTCCCATTCAGGTGGTTGCCTTTTTGTTTTCTTGATGGTTTCTTTTGCTGTGCAGAAGCTTTTTAGTTTAATGTAGCCCCATTTGCTTATTTTTGTTTTTGCTTCCCTTGCATTTTGAGTCAAATTCACAAAAACATCAATGAGACCAAAGTCTAGAAGCTTAGTGCCTATGGTTTCTTCTGTGTATTTTATTTTTTCAGGTCTTACATTCAAGTCTTTAATCCATTTTGAGTTAATTTTTTTGTATATGGTATAAGATAGTGGTCTAGTTTTATTCTGTTGTAAGTAGCATTCTAGTTTTCCCAGCACCACTTATTGAAGAGACTTTTCTTTTTCAATTATTATGTTCTTGGCTTTTTTGTCATAAATTAGTTGTCCATATGTCTGTGAGTTTAGTTCTGGGTTCTCAATTCTGTTCCATTGGTTTGTGTGTCTGTTTCTCTGCCAATACCATACTGTTTTGATTACTTTGGAGTATAGTTTGAAATTTGGGAGTATGATGCTTCTGGCTTTGCTCTTTTTGTCTCAGAATCTCTTTGGCTATTTGGAATCCTTTGTGGTACCTTACAAATTTTAGGAATGTTTATTCTACTTCTGTGAAAAATGTCATTGTCCTTTGGGCATGCCATTAATTCTTAATGGTCTCCTTCTGCCTTTGCCTTCTCTCTCCTACTGTCAGCAGATGGTTGTTGGTGCCAACTCAGCGCCAATAGGAATCCCCAATTTGGAATGTGGTGAAGAAAATTTTTTTCAGTGCAAACAGCTCAATTGTGATACAGCACAGTTAAAAGAACAGCACAGTTGTGGAACAGCACTGTAGTGTATCAGCCCTGGCGCAAGGCCCCCCCCCCCCCCCACTAGACAGCTCTGCCACCTTCTCTCTATGCTAGCCTGCTCCACTGGGCACTGCTCTGCTACGCCTGCTCTTCCAGCCATCTCCAGCTGAGATGTGTCCCCTCCAACTGGACAGTCTTCAGTCTCTGGTGAAAAGAGAAAGTGCACTCTCTGAGCCAGAGGGAGAGATGCCTTACATAAAGATAAGTCCCTACTCTTGGTCTCTGATTGTTCTATCCTCAAGCAAATGAGGACTCTAAATCCTCTTGCTTAGATTGGTCCAGAAAACACTGTCCTGATTGGTTAGAATGGAGCACCTCTGATTGTTTGCTGAAGATGGTATTGGGGATATAGCCACACACCTGGGACTAGACAGGGAAAGTTTCAGTCCTATTGGTTGAAATACAGTTCCAGGAACTCCTTTATAAGGGTTGGCTCTGATGGCAGGAACCCAGTGCAGTTAGGCCAGTTCAGTGCAGGAGGCAAGCAGCTAGGTGTAGGAGGCAGGCAGTGTAGTGCAGGCTTCTCGCTTGCGAGAGACCCCGTTTAGAAACAGCTGTTAGGCTCTGCTTTTTAATTTGAGCCAAGTTAGCCACCAGGGATCCTTATTAGTAGGTATCTTCATTCTCATGCTGGACGCTGCTCATGCTCACACAGGGCCAGAGTGGTTTTGTTATGTCAGACCACACTTCCCTTTGCTAAATACCCTCGGGTAGAAACCATGCCTTTACAGGGGGCAGCAAGGCTCTGCATACCTCTCAGTCCATCTCTAATTTCTCTCTGACCTCACACACCTTACTTCCCTATGCTCACTCTTCCCATCACACTGCAACACACTGGGTATCCTCTAGCCTCAGGGCCTCAGCAAACTGCTCCCACAGATGTCGGCCTCTTTCCCTCACTTCCTTTTGGCCTTCACTTAAAATGTCACCTCCTCGCTGACCTTCCCTGGCCGGCCTCCTGTATTCTCTGTCTCTGTCTCTCAGGTTGCTCCACCTTAGCATTTGTAACTATCTAACATTTTTTAATATAAGTTTTTAAATTGTTTTCCAGCTATAAATTCCAAAGGGACGGGGATATTTTGTCGCCCCTGCACCCCAAACCCCCCATTGTGACTGCTGTATTCAGTCCCTGGGACAATTCCTGGCACTAGTGGATACTTAATAAATATTTGTTGATTGTATAAATGACAGAGAGTAACCAGAAGTTTTATGTCTCCCGACTTCCACAACTACAAATTTGGGGTATTACCATTACCTAGCCAGCCTCCTCCGGTTGTTTCCAGAAGAGGATGCTAGACCAAGAAAGAAACCCCACAGAGGCCACATGGCGCACAGGGACCAGCGAGGTCAGCGAGGGGCTCAGGCCCTGAGGCTTACCCTTTCCAGAACTACCCCGGAGGCTGTGGAGGAGCCTTGGTCCGCATTGGCAGCACCCCCGCCCCCACTGCCCACCGGCCCCCTGGGGCTAAGCGCCCCGCCCCTTCCGCCCCGCCCACTTCCGGTCCCGCCCGCCGCCGAGCCCACTCCCCGCTCCGCCCCCCTCCGGGTTTGGCCCGCGGGCCGCGGCTCCGAGCGGACAAGGGGCGGCGCCTGGTGGCCCGGAGAAGGCCAGGACCTGGACCTTCTGACACAAAGAGCGGCGGCCGGACGCGGAGTGGGAGTCGCGGACCTGCCCAGTGCCCTTGGGCCGCGTCCCGGTGACCCGCGCGCCGGCGGAGACGGGAGCCGTCCCGCTGCCCAGGTGAGCGGGGGCGGGCCGGGCCTGCGGGCTGCACGTGCGGGCGCGGACCCGCGGCGGCGCGCTCCTCCCGTGGGGCAGCCGAGCCGGCGGTGAGCAGGTGGGACGCCAGTGTGGGTGCCCGCGACTCCGGGCGCAGCGCAGCGGAGAGGGGGTGAAAACCTGCGGTACCCCCGCCCCTTGCCCCGCACCTCGGCGCTCGGGGGCTGGCGGCTGCGTGGGCTCCGCGTCTTCCGCTCGCCTCGGGTGTAGGGGCTACCGGTTCGGTAAATGTGGCGGGGCTTTTTCCGTCCCCCTGGAGGGCTAGGGGTGAGGTCACTTTACAGTAACGCATCCTAAGGAGGCCGGCCGATGACCCACCCTTTAAACACCAGGTCCGACAGTGCAGCCGTTTCTCAAGTGTCGGTGCCCCTTCGAGCAGAGTTGGCAGTGTTGCGCCTCCTTTGCTGAAGTGGACGTTCACCTCCCGGTGTGCGATCCGGGATGGGGCGAAGCCAGTGGTTTCATTGGGAACGTGGAAGTTAGACGGTTGGGGAGAGCCGTGGCCTAGGTGGGTCACTGCAGCTTCTTTGCTCCCCAGATGCGTTGCTGCCGGTGACCGGGTGCCTTCTTTGCCGACCGTACCCCTGCCAAACTCCTTCAGGCTTCCTCTGTCACCTGCAAATCGTGAGGGTGCCATTCCTCAGACAAGCTAAATTATTCGGCAGGATCACCTCCTGTAAATAGGATTGCATTCCACTATAGGGCAACTTGTTAGGATATAACTGTTTTCTTATGTTGTATTAGGAGTTTGCTCTTGAAAAAATTACTTGAAATAAGATTCCACTCTGTGCGGCGGAAGTCTGTTTCATCTATTGTACTAGTTGTTTGGCAGAATCGCACCTTTCCTCATCACAAAGGCCATGTAGGAGTGTTTTCAATCTCTTTGGAAGTTTCACTCTGATAAATCTGCCCTGGTGCGTTGTTAGGAACTCCCTGTAGGTCTGTGTGTTTGCACAGGATGGAAGTCCAGGAGACTTAGGCCAAGCTATGAGGGGTGTGGTGGGGGGAGGCGCTATGAAGGTGGCTGGCTTGGAGAAGGCTCAGGGTCCCACCATCTACAGTTAATACGAGGGAGGGATTATGAGTGATGGTAGTTGATGGTTACTTTTTTCTTAGAGGCCTTTGCTGTGGTTTTCAGCATTGGACTTTGAATACTTTTAAAAGAAGAAGATTAAAAAAAAATGATAGTTAAAACTGGGCTATGAAACAACACTATCAGCAGCTTTGTGCAAGAGTATGTGTATATGAAAAGAGAAATGCTAAGGCAGATAGAGAAACAGGCTATTACCATTGTGCCCCTGCTGTTTGATTTACAAATCGTCTAGTGGTTTAAACTATTACAAATTTAACGTCCAAATTGGCAAATCAAAGCTGGATGCATGTGTTTAAGTATAGTTCATATTCAGTGCAAATTAGAGGGTAATTATTTTTGCAGAATGAGAAAATAACCTTTTCCAAAGACCTGGAACTTCAGATAAAATTAGAAAGAGAACACTTTAGAGAGGAAAAGTTAGGGTTTAAAATTTTTTTTAGATGAGGAGTTTATATAAACTTTGATGGAATACTCTTTTCCCTAAGTCATATCCCTCAGAGGTGGTGAGCTGACACTGCCGTTTGCTAACAGCATTTTGTAAATCCCTTGGTGTTAGTGCATCCTTTGTTCTGAGTCCTTAAGAATGCTTGGTGGTGGACAATAGAGTAACAATAGAGTTGCAAAGTATACTAACCTTAAGTATTCAAGGTGTTCAGATCCTGATCTTTTATGGTGATTGACTTTAGATGCTAGTTGGTGGATGGTTCTTTATTTTTTTCTTTGAAGATGAAACATGCGACATTTGAGACTTGGGGCATATGAAAGGTCCCTCTAATCACATTCTTTCTACTTTGGACACTTTGGGTTTTGCTATAAACAGGTGGTTGATCGATATCTTCCTTCCCTGGCTCAAGAAAGGTCTAGAAAAAGGAGCCCAAACATAGTGTCCTGTCTTCACTTCTGACTAGAGGGAATGGCGCCCTCCGCCCTGGAAGGGCATTTCTAGAGCTATGACCTTTTTGCTCTCCAAGTCCATGGGTGGTTTTGTAAAGGTTGAATGGCAGTGGCCATAACTGGACTCTAGATTTGGTTTTAGCTTAGTCCTTGGTTTCAAGTACAAATTAGGAATTCAGGCTCAAAGCCAGAGATTTTGTTAATCACAAGCAAGAGGCCAAAACTTTGGGTCAGGCTACCTGGAGCTATTTGGAAGGTGGTGATAGCAGGTTTTGCTTCCCCATCCTTGGGATCAGCTTGAGTGTCCTGGTGAGAGTTCCCCACCAAAGGATTCTGACTGTTGTCTGAACCATGTGACAGAGATGTCGTATGGAACGCGTTACCTATTTTTATTCTCTTTTCACAAAAGTTGGAGCATGCCTCTGGTGCTGCCTGGTTGCACTATTTTTGTGTCTCTCAATTCTAGTCTGTCCTTCTCTAGACTTTAAGGGATAACATGATTTCTAGTTACTCAGTCTGATTCAGTTTAAATCATTTGTCTGTCAAATAAACCAAAGTCTTCCAGGTAATTCTGATGCACTCAAATTTGAGAAACTTTGGCATATAACAGTTTTTGTGTGTTGACTGTTATTTTATATTTCATTAGGCGAAACTGACAAATCTTTTTGTGTTATGAGAAATACTCTTTTAATTAAGTTACCTTATTGGGATTTGCTTCCTTTACGAAGTTAAGATTTTGATGTATTGGAGTTTCTCAAAGTGGTCATCATTTATTGTTATTATTAAAGATCTGAAAGGAAATCTTTCTCCACAATTTCTAGATTATCAAGGTTCCAGTAAATAATTTTACATTTCTGAATGTCCATCAGTTAGTATGTTTTTAGTTTCCAGTGATTGAATACCTAGGCTCAGATTAAACAAATAGAGAGGTCCTGGAAGGAGAAACCAGGGCTTCGGGATGGACTGTTCTCTTGACTGAAACCAACCTTTGGGGGCCCAAGTTGCTCCTCTTCTGCATAGTGTCACATTGATGGTGGCTGTCTCGTTCACATGTGGAGTGAGAGGGAGGTTTGGATTTCATAGCTCTCCCTTTTAAAAAAAATTATTTTTCAATTATATTTGATATGCAATATCATATTAGTTTCAGGTGTACAGTATAGCGATTAAGTAATTATATGACTTATGAAGTGATCTCCTCAATAAGCCTAGTACCTATCTGACACTAGATAGCTATTGCAATATTATTGACTATATTCCTTATGCTGTACTTTACTCCCCATGACTATTTTTTTTTAGAACCTGAAGTTTTATTTATTATTTATTTATTAATCCTCACCTGAGGATATTTTTTCCATTGCCTTTTCATAGAGAGAGACACACACACACACACCGAGTGGTTGCCCCCTGCTCATGCCCGTACTGGGGCCGAGCCTGCAACTGAGGTATGTGCCCTTGGCTGAAATCGAACCCTGAACCCTATGTCCGAGGGCCGACGCTCTAACCATTGAGCCAAACTGGCTAGGGCCCCATGACTGTTTTTATAAGTGGCAGTTTGTACTCCTTGATCCCTTTCACCTTTTTCAGCCATTCTCTCAGTCCCCCATCCATCTGGTGGCCATCAGCTTGTTCTCTGTACCTATAAGTTTGTTTTTGTTTTGATCATTTATTTTGTTTTTCAGATTCCTTATATAAGTGAAATGATACGGTATTTGTCTTTCTCTGTCTTATTTTACTTAGCATAATACCCTCTAGGTCTGTCCATATTGTTGCAAATGGTAAAATATCATTCTTTTTTGGCTAATATTCCATTGTATGTGTGTCCCACATCATCTTTATTGATTTGTCTATCGATGGGTACTTAGGTTGCTTCCATAGCTAGGCTATTGCAAATAATGCTTCATTGAACACAGGGGTGCATATATCATTTGAATTGGTGTTTTGGTTTCTTCAGAAAAACACCCAGAAGTGGAATTCCTGGATCATATGGCAGTTCTCTTTTTAATTTTTTGGGAACCTCCATATTGTTTCTGCATGATGGTACTTTTTTCTATGATAGCCATTATGACAGGTGTGAGGTAATAGCTCGTTGTGGTTTTAATTTGCATTTCTCTGATAATTAGCGACATTGAGCATCTTTTCTTACGTGTTGGCCATCTGTATGTTCTCTTTGGAAGTGTCTATTCAGGTCCTCTGCCCATTTTGTAATTGAATTATTTGTTTTTTGTTGTTAAGGTGTATGTGTTTTGTTTTGTTTTAAATATGTCTTTATTGATTTCAGAGAGGGGAAGGGAGAGGGGGAGAGAGAGATAGAAACATCAATGATGAGAGAGTTATTGATTGGCTGCTTCCTGAACATTCTCTACTGGGGTTTGAGCCCACAACCTGGGCATGTGCCCTGACCAGGAATCGAACCTCGATCTGGATCATAGGTTGGTGCTCAACCGCTGAGCCACGCTGGCTCGGCAAGAGATGTGAGTTCTTTATAAATTTTGGATATTATCCCCTTAGCGAATATCTTCTCCCATTCAGTAGGTTTCCTTTTTATTTTGCTGTGTAAAAACATTTTAGTTTGATGTACTTCCATTTGTTTATTTTTTCCCGTTTCCCTTGCTGAAGGAGACATATCCAAAAAATACTACAAAGAGTGATGTCAAAAGTTTGCTGCTTATGTTTTCTTCTAGGAGTTTTATGGTTTCAGGTGTTACATTTAAGTCTTTTATTCATTTTGAGTTTATTTTTGTATATGGAGTGGTCTAGTATCATCATTTTGCATTTTTCCCAGTACCTTTTATTGAAGAGGCTGTCTTCATCCCATTGTGTATTCTTGCCTCCTTTGTCATAGATTGTGTATATAGGCATGGGTTTATTTCTAGGCTCTGTTCTGTTCCATTGATCTATATGTCTGTTTTTATGCCAGTACCATACTATTTTAATTACTGTAGCCTTATAGTATAATTTGATATAAGATAATATGATAACTCTAACTTTGTTCTTTTTTCTCAAGATTGCTTTTGCTATTCTGGATCTTTTGTGGATCCATATAAATTTTAGGATTATTTGTTCTAGTCCTGTGAAATATACCCTGGGTATTTTGATAGGGGGTTTTGCATTGAATCTGTAGGTTGCTTTGGGTAATGTGGACATTCTAATCATGTTAATTCTTCCTTTCCATGGGCATGGAATATTCATGTATTTGTATCTTCTTCAGTTTCTTTCTTCAATGTCTTAAAGTTTTTTGAGTCCAGGCTTTTTACCTTCTTGGTTAAATTTATTCCTTGGTATTTTATTCTTTTTCGTGCAGTTGTAAATGGGATTGTTTTCTTAATAACTCTTTCTGATAGTCTGTTATTGGTATATAAAAATGAAACCAATTTCTGAATATTAATTTGGTGTCATGCAACTTTATTGAATTCATTAATTAATTTTGGTGTGTGTTTTTTTGGTGCAGTATTTAGGGTTTTCTATATATGGTATCATGTTATCTGCAAATAATGACAGTTTTACTTCTTTCTCTCAAATTTTCATGACTTTGATTTTTTATCTGATTGCAGTGGCTTTGACTTCCAATACTATGTTGAATAAAATTGGTGAAAGTGGAATTCTGGTCTTGTTTCTTATCTTAAGGAAAACATTTATAGCTTTTCACTGTTGAGTATGATGTTAGCTGTGTGTTTGTCATATATGACCCTTATAATGTTGAGGTATGTTCCCTCTACTCCCACTTTGCTGAGAGTTTTTATCATAAATGGATGTTGGATTTTGTCAAATGCTTTTACTACATCTATTGATATGAACATATGACTTTTATCTTTCATTTTGTTTATGTGGTATAGCAAATTACTTGATTTGCAGATATTGAATCAACCTTGCATCCCAGGAATAAATCCCACTTGATCATGGTAGGTGATCTTTTTAATGTATTGCTGAATTTGCTTTGCTAATACAGTCGAACTTCAGTTCTTGAACATCTCCCATCTCCAACAGTTTGGTTCTTGACCAAGTTGTTAAGGAAAAAATGTCTTGGTTGTCAAACAAAACTTGGATTCTCAACCCAGCAACCTTTCACGCTATACCTGTATGATTAGTTATGTGTCTCTCAGGCGACAAACAAAGAAGAGAATGCACAAGTATGAGTGAGTGAGTTTACTGGTTTTGTTGTTTGTTTGTTTGTTTTTATTTTAAATATATCTTTATTGATTTCAGAGAGAGGAAAGGAGAGGGAGAGGGAGAGATAGAAACATCAATGATGAGAGAGTCATTGATCGGCTGCAGCCTGCGACCCAAACATGTGCCCTGACCAGGAATCGAACCCTGATCTCCTGGATCCTAGGTCGACACTCAATCCGCTGAGCCACGCCCGGCCTGGCTGAGTGAGTTTACTGTTAAACCTCTCATTGTTAACATCTCAGGAAACTGTGCTGTGAATATTTTCATGGTTTTTTTTTTTGCTTTGAGAGGGGGTTTGGAATGGATTAATTCAATTTATAATATTTCTAATGAGAAAAATGATTTGGTTTTCAACCAAATCACTACTGGAACAGCCAAGGTTCCACTATATTTTGTTGCAAGTTTTTGCATCTATGTTCATCACAAATATTTGTCTTTAATTTTCTTTTTTGGTAGTGTCTTTGTCTCGTTTGGTATCAGGGTAATGCTGGCCTCATAAAATGAGTTTGGGAGTCTTCTCTCTTCAATTTTTTGAAATAGTTTGAAAGGGATAGGTATTAATTCCTCTTTGAATGCTTGGTAATATTAACCTGTGAAGCCATCTGGTTGAGGACTTTGGTTTGTTGGAAGTTTTTGATTACTGATTGTGTTTCACTAGTATTCATTAGTCTGTTCAGATTTTGCTTTTGTTTTTGTTTGTTTTTCTTGATACAATCTTAGATTATATATTTTTGGGAATTTATTTCTTCTAGGCTGTCCAGTTTGTTGGCATATATTTGTCCGTAGTATTTTCTTATAATCTTTTGTATTTCCCTGGTGCCATTTGTCACTTCTTCTTTTTCATTTCTGATTTTATTTATTTGGATCTTCTCTCTTTTTTAAAAAATATATCTTTATTGATTTTCAGAGGGAGGAAGGGAGGGGTAGAGAGAGAGAGAGAGAGAAACGTCAGTGATGAGAGAGAATCATTTATTGGCTGCTTCCTGCATACCCTCTACTGGGGATCAAGGCTGCAACCCTGTCGTGTCCCCTGACCAGGAATCGAACCAAGATCTCCGGGATCCTAGGTTGATGCTCAACCAGTGAGCCACGCCCAGCCGGGTGTATCTTTTCTGTTTTTTGTGATGAGTCTGGTAAAGGTTTAATTTTATCTTTTCAAAGAATCAACTCCTGGTTTTATTGATCCTTTCTATTATTTTCTTAATATGATTTCTTCTTTGATCTTTATTATTTCTTCTACTCACTTTGGGCTTTGTTTGTTGTTTTTCTGGTTCCTAATAGGTGTAAGATTAGATTGTTTATATGAGTTTTTTCTTATTTCTTGAAGTAGGCCTGTATTGGTATGAATTTCCCTCTAGAACTCCTTTTGCTATGTCCCATGGATTTGGGGTCATTGTGCTTTTATTTTCACTTGTCTCAATGTGTCTTCATTTCTTTCTTGATCTTATTGTTAACCCATTCATTGTTTAGTAGCATGTTATTTAACCATAGTGTGTTAGTGTGGTTCTCAGTTATTGTTTTTCCTGTAATTGATTTCTAGTTTCACATCATTGTGATAAGAGAATATGCTTGATATGAATTCATTCTTTTTAAGTTTTTTGAGACTTGTTTTGTGGGCTAACATGTGGTCTGTCCTGAAAGTGTTTTATGTGTACTTGAATATATATTTTGCTGCTTTTGATGAAATAGTTTAACAATATCAATTAAGTCAGTCCGATCTAATGTGTCATTTAAGGCCACTATTTCCTTGTTGTCTGGATAATCTATCCCTTGTTGTCAATGGGGTGTTAAAATACCCCATTATTATTGTATTTCTGTTGATCTCTCCCTTTATGTTTGTCAATGTTTGCTTTATATATGTATATTAGGTACTCCTATGTTGGGTGTATAGATGTTTATAAAAGTTATATTCTCTTGTTGAATTGACCCCTTAATCCTTATGAATTGCCCTTTTTAAAAAAATCTGTGGTTATAGCCTTTGTTTAAAGTGTATTTCTTCTAATACAAGTATTGCTACCCCAGCCTTTTTTTTTTTTAATTTCCATTTGCATGAAATATATTTTTTCATTCCTCTCCTTTCCATTTGTGTGTCTTTTGAACTCAAATGGGTCTCTTATAGGCTGCATATGCACTGGTTAAGTTGATGGTTGCTTAAATTTAAATTTAAACATTCTAAAAATGACAGTTTTTACTCATCTCCTCCGCATTCATGTTTTTGTTATTACTTTACTTCTTGTGTGTGTTTGTTTGTATCCTTAATTTATTGTTGTAATTACACATGATCTTTCTACTTTTGTCTTTTAACTTTTGTACTAACTTTATAGTTGGTTGATCTACTGCTTTTACTGCACTGCTTTTACTAAATGCTTGCCTTTGTCAGTGAGAATTTTTTTTCTTTCCTACATTTTCTTATTCATATTTTTTATCTTTGCTATTTAATGAGATCACTTTAACATTTCTTGTAATACTGGTTTGTTGGTGATGAACTCCTTTAGCTTTTCTTGTCTGGGAAGCTTGTTCTCTCTTGTGTTCTAAATGATTGCCTTGCTGGGTAGAGTAATGTTGGTTGTAAGTCTCTGCTTTTCATATCTTTGAATATTTTGTGCCAATCCCTTCTGGCCTGCAAAGTTTCTGTTGAGAAATCAACTGACAGTCTTATGGGAGCTCTCTTGGAGGCAACTAACTGCTTTTCTCTTGCTGCTTTTAAGATTCTCTCTGTCTTATTTTGCATTTTAATTATGGTGTGTTTTGGTGTGGGCCTCTTTGGGTTCATCTTGTTTGGGACTCTGTGCTTCTTGGACTTGTGTGTCTGTTTCCTTCACCAGATTAGGGAAGTTTCCTGTCAGTTTCTTGAAGTAGGTTTTCAGTTTCTTGCTTTGTCTCTTCTCTTTCTGGGGCTCCTATGATTCAAATGTTGGTACACTTGATGTTTCCCTGAGGTCCCTTAAACTATCCTCATTTTCTTAAATTCTTTTTTCTTTTTGCTGTTCTGATTGGGTATTTTTCAACACTTTGTTGTCTAGTTGCTTATTTGATACTGTTCTGATACACTTTTGTGCCCTTTTAGTGTAATCTTCATTTCAGTTATTCTATTCTTTAGTTCTGATTGGTTCTTTTTTTTATGTTTTGTATCATCTTTATGTTTTCTATTTCTGTGTTGAAATTCTCACTGAATTCATCTATTCTTGCCCAAAGTTTCATTTAATTCTTTTATTGGAGTTTTATCCTGTTCTTTCATTTGTAGCATGTCTCTTCATTTCCTTATTTTGGCTGACTCCCTGTGTTTGTTTCTATGTATTAAGTATATTTGCTACTTCTCCTTGTCTCAACAGAGTGGCCTTCTGTAAAGGTGTCCCGTGGTGTCCAGTGACGCAGTTTTCCCTGGTCATCTGAACCGGGTGCTCCAGGGGTATCCCTTGTGTGGATTATGTGTACTCTCCTGTTGTAGTTGGGTCTTGATTGCTGTTGGCACACCAGTGATGAGTAAGACACTTAATGGCATTTGAACCAGTCACTGGCTGGGAGAGGGCGCCCTGCTAGATCCCTTTATCTGTGACAAGCCGAACATTTCCCTGCTGCTATTCCATGGACACAGGGTGTGTAGGGACTGGGACTCACCACACAGGTATTGTTTCCCCTGTATCTGGACTTCATGTGTGCTTCCTGTACCAGCTGTGTTACGGTCAGAAAATGGAGCCCTGGTCTTTGGTATTTTTTGTTCTTTAAAATTTTGACTGTGTACTCACTGTGTGCCAGGCTCTGTTCTCAGTGCTTTTGGTAAATTATTTTATGTAGCATTCACAGAAGTCTACTAGCTGGGTCATGCTTTTGTCCCATCTTGCAGATGAGGTTGATACCACCTGAGTTCAGGGTCATGTGGCACTAAGGGGTGTGCCAGGTTATGGGCAGGCTCTTGCAGATTCTAGGCCTCTTCACACATGGGGTTTCAGCATACCTCATTGCCTCAGCAACTAGATCATTTCTGCACCTTAAAAAGGAAATTAACAATTTTCAGTGCTGTTACTTCTGTGATTTGTCTAGATGTGCAAGATGAAGGGTCTACAGGGGACTAGCCAACTCAAATTTCATTTGTAAGCAAAAGTGTGGGTGGCTTAATAAATTGTGCTTTGCCTCCTTGTGATCTTTATTTGTGTGTGCATGCTCATGGATATAATGTTTTTAAAAAATGAGTCTGATGCTGGGGTTGGGACTCTAACAAACCCTAAGCTCAAAGTAGAGGGGTTGTGGACTGGTCCTGCTAGGGTGGACCACCGAGGTGGGGCTGTTCACATTGGAGGCCTGTGGGATCTCCCTCAGGGTCACAAATGACATCAAACCATAAACATAAGAACCAGCATCAAGAAATATGACAAATATTCACCGATTTGGAGTTTAGTTTAAAGGGTACAATTTCATAAACTGTTATAAATTATTTAAAAGTCAACACAGCAGTTTCCTCAGTGGAGACGCTGATGAGCAGCTTGTCACACCCCAGGAAAAGCTGATTATATCTGAAACATCTCTATCTGCCCAGTACTCAGGTAGCCTGAAGAGGCGGGTGCTGGGACTGTTTGTCCTTGTGGCCTTCTGGCTTCTGACTGTGTGCATGCAAGTGGACAAAACTGGCAAAAGTAGACAGCATCACCAGTTCCCCATCTTGGGAGAGGTGGCAGGACCACGAATAGGCAAGATTCTTCCTGAATCCTCAGGAGATTTGTGCCTTCCTGTGTGCATGGGAAATAAAACTAAGAACTCATTGTGCCCATTATAACAGGGAGGGTGGTGACTTCTGCCCCAAGGAAACCAAATCCCAAGGTCAGACTGCAGCTCAGCCAGTTAGTTCACTGGGTATAGGTGACTGATTTTGTGGTAGGGATTCTTTAAGGTAACCACTGTCAATTTAAGAAATGTCCAAACCTATAAGAATTTTTATGAGTTTATTTGAGCTAAACTGGCAACAATTTCGGGGAAGCAAAAATCCCAACGGATTGAGAAAAGTGCCACATAAATAGCTTAAATCGCCTTACTCGGGGAGATAGATAGCAGAAATCTAATTATTGCCGTTTGCCAACCACACCCAAGGACAGCTGAAGTTAAGGGAGTAAGTCTCATTTTGGTACATCAGCATAAAACTAATGAATATTCTATTGAGACCCTCCCCTAAGGCCTCTCCTAAATACCCAGCCTTTAAAATCCTTCAAAACCAAGGTCCCAGCCTGTACTCTCCCTTCCAGAAGCATGCCTGCACCTTTGCCCTGCCCTTCCCCTTCCCTTTCCCTTACAGGCATGCATCTCCTAAACTCTAAGGGACCCCAGGAGGCTTACAACCAGGGCAGCAGTGGGCAGTGGCAGTTCGTCCCAGGCAAACCACCTGAATCTGTCCCCAAAGCCCCCTTTTCTCTGACTTCTTAGTGAGCCAAAGCAGCCCAGCTTAGGCTCATTTCCTCACCTAGTCTCTCTTCTGTTATCCTAGGCTCTTCTTTGTTTCAGTGTCCCCAGCTTTAATAAACATCCTTTAAAATTCATGTAGCCTCAGAGGGGAAGGAGTGGGGGGGTCTGGAAGAAATTAATCAAAGATATATGCATAGCCTATGGATACAGATAGTAAGGTGGTGAAGGTCTGGGGTGGGTGGGGGCTGGGTGGAGGGGGCCAAAGGGGGAAAATGGGGGACATGTGTAATATTGTCAACAATAAAAAAATTTCACCTGGACTTGTGTTGTGAAATTTTTCCTGTATGAAGTCAAGAACCCACACACTACCAGCCAGCTCCCCTAGGCAGACCTACTAGGGCCAGGTCCCCTTTCTGGTAATAGTTTCACTTCTGAGGGGTGTGAAAAGGGCCATTTTAAAGGTATGTTAACCTAGGTGTGCAGAAACAATGGACAGGGCTTGCTTAAGGCAAAGATAAACCTTTTACTAAAGAAGTGATAGGACTGGCGTATGACTGTGCACCTTGACCTGCCCAGTTAGGAATGTATGATCAGATCACTCTGTGCAGTTACTTTCTGTAGAACCCCTTTTTTGTCTATAACATTAATGGCCTGTTCTCACTGCTTCAAACAGGATTTTTACAGGGGTCTTGCATAGTTCAAACTGAGCCAAGCCCTGCTCTGTGGCCAAAGTATAAAAAATAGTTGATAGTTCACATTGTTTTGTGGCTTTAAAATTAAGCAATTTCTTGATACTGTTAAAAAAAACAAAATTAAGCAGAGTAAATTTGTGTATCTAATTAGCTTTAGTAAGTAATTCATGAATTGGGCAATATCATTTTTTAGCAACTGGAAGGACACTCTAAAGTGTTATAGAAAGTGGAAGGTTTTTATAGGAAGAAGGGTGGAGCAAGGGAGCTATTAGCAAGGGGAAAAAAAAGAAAAATGATTATTTTGGGGCTGGGGACATCTTTTCTTTGGGGGAAGATAATGAGAAGAGTTTTTATCATGCAGATTGCCTCATCTTTCTGTAAGGAATGAGGAGGGCTGATGTGCCTGATTACCTTACTGTTGCTTGACCAGAAAATTTTATATAGGTTGATAAAGATGTTTCTGGGAGAGGTTGGAACTGCAATTAGATCAGGTATCAAATCTAAGCTTTTAGCTGCATTTTGGCTTGTGTTTTTTTCTTTTTAGCAATTTATTTTAAAAAATTTTAAATTTTTACTATTTCAAATTTGTACACATAAAATATGGCTTGATATTCTTAGATTTTGGTACATAAAATTCTCATAATTCAAATTCTCATGAAAGGAGACTACCTCTGCTATCGGTGCCATCTTAACTAAGTAATCAAAGTTAACATCACCAGTAAGGAAAAGTCATGTGCCTCCTGATCATAAGTACCTAGAAGGGCACAATCTTGCTGGCAGTGTGAACAGGGGGTGAGGATATTTTCCATTATAACCAAAATGATTGCACAGAGACATGGGACAAATTTACTTGTGTGGCATTCTACAAAAATAACTCACCTCTATTCTCTTGAAAATTTTTCAATGTCAAGAAACAGAAATAAAGACTGAGAAACAATTCCAGTTGAAAAGGGACCTGACAACTGTGTACAGTGCATGATCCTGGATTGTATCCTAGAAGGGGAGGGAAAATAGCTATAAAGGACATTATTGGGACAACGGACAAAATTTGAATGTGAATGGTGGATTTGTTACCACAGAGCCTCTTGAGTTGGAGGGGGCTCAGCTCTCCCCTCCTTGGGTCTTGACACACTCATGAGAAAGAATTCAGACAAGTGACAGAAAGCAGTGTTCAAACAAAGCAAATGAATTTATTAAAATATACTAGGTATAAAGCACAAGGGGCAAACTCACCTAGTCTGAGCGCCCCCTCCTGGTGGGGGGTTTAAGGGTTTTATACTTTTTCCCCTTACCGGTTTCAAGGTTCTTCTGCTGGATAAAGTAGATTTCAAGGTCCCTCTTTTACATTGTTGCAGCTTTTCCCAGAATTTTTGAGAATATCTGATGATTTTATCTTGGCAAGTCCCAAGACTACTTACATCTTTGTTCAGTGGGTGAAATAAACTCTGCCCCCTTTTCTCCTTTCTCTCCTCCCGCCCTAGAAGCTCTTTCCTGCCTAATGTTTCCCACTCAAGTGATACTATCCAAATGCTTTTGGGGTTTTTGTTGTCTCCCAGACGACAATTAGCTGGCGCAAATTGCATTAATCGGGCCTTTGTTCTCTATTTTCCCAGGCCAGGGTGATTTGAGCTATGTATTATCTGCTTAGGGAGGAGAGTATAAACCATTTGCTCGCAAGTTTTCTTGGTTGGGGAAGATAAGGTCTTGCAATTCACAGGTTGGCTGCAAGCTGCCCAAACTGTTTGGCCGTGTTTAATTTTCTTGTCTCGTTTCCCCATCCCATGTGCCTGGGGATTTTCCTAGCTTCTTATTATCCTGCCATAGATTAGACAGTAGTATTGCAGTGACATATTTTGATCATTGTACTGTGACTGTGTCCTTGAGTTTAGTAAATACATACTGAAGTATTTAGGGATAAGAGGGCACAAAGACTGCAACAGTCTGAAACAGAAAGAAGGGGAGAGAGGGGGAGGAGAGAAACTGACAAAATAGACATGATAAATGGGTCAAAGTGAAAACAGTTAATTGGTGAAACTAGCTGGGTAAAGGTATTCAGGAATTCTTTGTACTGTTCTTGCAACTTTTTTATAAATTTGAAATTATTTCAGAATAAAAATTTACAAAAACAAATGTCTACCTTATATTCAGTGCAATCTAAATACCTCCTACCAATAAAAAAAAGCTCCCTGTATTTTATCTATTCTAAGATGCATCTTTCTTTTGTCATAACATCTTTGAATTTGGGATACATCTTAAAATCAGTGCTGTCTTAGCATTGTGTCAGATTTTAACAGCAGTTTTGTTTTCTTAGTCATTTGTTTTATGATCAGTGGCATCTTGGATTTATGAAATATGGTATTTTCTTCGGTTTTGTTGTCTGAAGAGGTGTGTGTGGGGGGAAGACAGTCCTTTGAGTAGTTTCATATGTAAAAATTTTTCAGTCCCTCATGCTTACACCTACACTACAGGCCACATATCCATCTCCCTTTACTCATTTCCACCTCCATGCCTCATAGATATTTCCAACTCAACATATTCTAGCATAGATTTCTATCTTCACCTCCATCAACCCCAAATCCTCTTCCTCTGTTTCCTGTCTCAGGTGAAACCTGATTTTTAACTAGTGATGGTTCCAGAATGTCCCTGTGGAAGGACTGTAGGAAACTGTCCAGGTGTGCATAAGGGAGAGACAGGTTGGTGTTACTGGACTAAAGAGGTCTGTTTGCATGCATCAAAGCCCAATAAGACATGAACAGAAGTTTGCAGCAAAGAAAGTAAGGGTTTATTTTTAGGAAGTGGGCCTCACCTGGAGACACAGGTGAGCTAAAGACCTGGTTTCCTCGATGGCTTCCAGGGAATGGGTTATATAGGGGGAAAAATCATGAATCATAATGAGAGATTTAGGGTCATGCTCCCTACCGACTGGTCAGCGCTAGGGTAGGGGTAGCTGACCAGTGCATTTGGTCCTGATGTCAGCCACAGCATCGCTTCATCTGGTTCCTTCACCTTTTTTTTTTAAATTGTTTTAGATCATATTGCCTTATGATTACTTTATATTTATAACTGATACGACACACAAAAATTACAAAAATCTTTGTAAAGTAAATTTTAATGAAATACTTCAAGTTTAACAGATACCCGTAGACTATTAAACCAGATTTGTAAAATCAGGATATTATATAATATTTGCTTCAGCTTCATGTTTTTTAAAGAAAGAAAACATACATAGTTAAGGACCCTCTACTTTTCTCTATTCCCGTCTCTTTATTCCTCCTGAGAGATAATTGCTCTCACAAATGAGCGTTTCTTATCTTGTGTTTTTAATTTTATGCTTCCACCACATACATTTAAATATTTATAACCAAGATATTATATTGTTTTACATATTCTTGGACTTTGTGGAATTTCTGTCAAATTCTGTGAATTTTTTAGATTTACTATGTTAATAAACATATCTCTGCCTTTAATTTAAAATATTACAGTATTCCATTTTATGATTATATCACTATGTAAGTATTCTCCTGGGAATAAGCACTTAGGTTTTTCCAGTTTTGGGTTGTTTTTTTTAATATGATTAACTAGCTGTCATGAACATCCTTGTATAGGTCCCCTAAATCATGGGAGAATTTCTCTGGTCTAGGGCACATAGTGAAAAGCAGAACTGCAGGGTGCAGGGAGGGAGCATTGTGCATGCACCTGACTGCATGTACCAAATAGCTCTCCATGTTTGACTTCTACCACTGTTTCAGAATTCATTTTTCCTCTTCTTTGCCAACACTTGATATTATGAGATTTTAATTTTTTTTCCTCTTTGATGGGTGTGAAGGTGTCAACTGATGGTCACTGGTGCCAAGTCAATGCCAACAGGAATCTCCAATTTAGGGTGCTGTGAAAAAGGAAACGTTATTTGGTGTAAACAGCTCAGTTGTGTTACAGCTCAATTATGAAACAGCAGGGCTGTGGAACACTATAGCTGTGAAGCAGCCCTGGGGCAAGGCCCCTTTTCTGTTAGAGAGCTCTGCTCTACTCCAGCAGGACATGTTAAAGTGTCTTCAGTCTTGGATGGAAAATGTGCCCTCTGAGCTAGAGGGGAGCTGACTTACATAAATAGAAGACGCTGCCCCTGGTCCCTAATTGGTCCAGTCTCATGCAAATTAGGACTCCAGATCCTCACAGTTTGGTCCAAAAAGCACCATCCTGGTTGGTCAGAATGGAGCTTCTCAGATTGGTCCAAGATGGTAATGGATATAGCTGCACAGCTCTGTTTTTAAATGGGGAAAGCCTCAGACCTATTGGTTGAAATAGGATTCCAGGGCCTGGCTTGCGTGGCTCAGCAGTTGAGCATCAACCTGTGATCCAGGAGATGGTGGTTCGATTCCCAGTCAGGGTACATGCCTGGGGCACATGCCAGGATTTCCAGCTGGACCCCCAGTAGGGGGCGTGCGGCGTGCAAGAGGCAGCCAATCAATGACTCTCATTGTTGATGGTTCTCTCTCTCTCCCTCTCCCTTCTTCTCTCTGAAATCAACAAAAACATATTTAAAAAGGAAAAGGAAAAGGGAGGGAGGGAGGAAGGAAGGAATGAAGAAAGAAAGAAGAAGAAAGAAAAGAAAGGAAAGGAAGGGAGGGAGGGAGGGAGGGAGGATGGATTCCAGGAACTTCTTTATAAAGGGCTGGCTCAGATGGCAGGAACAGAGTGCAGGAGGGCAGTTCAGTGCAGCAGGCAGGCAGCTTAATGCAGTGGTTCCTTCACTTTTGATGCTTGCCTGCGACCAGGAACAAGCACATTTTATAGAACTTAAGTGGCCCGATTCTCCTGAGTTCATCTCCCCCCCCCAGGACCACCAGTCGCTGCAGTTTGAAACTTCTGTGGTAGTGTGTCAAGGCTCATTAGACCTTGAACCCTCACTCTGTCACATTGGAAATGGTTCTTTCCTAAGCATTTTGAGTACTCTCTAGTCCTATTTGACTCAGGGAAACTTTGCATCAGCCCAAGATTGTAATATATTATTATAGTTTATTTTATTTGGCATGGACTTCAAGCAACTGTAATAGCAAAATACAGTGATTTCTCCATGGCCTAGTTTCTTGGACTGCCACATTTTATCTGCACTTAAGATGATTAGTTCTAGGCAATTCTGAATCTGCTTTTTAGGGCCATTGAGTTCTTGGTGTTGACACTGACCTTCACTTGGGCTTATCCTTTAGAAGTAGAAACCCTGAATATTCAGTTCCCTTTTGGAATCTGTGCACTTTTAAATATATAGAGAGAGCTAAGAAGATCAGTAGTGTGTGATGTGCCTTTAAGCTCCTATTTGCATGTGGGGAATTCAGATGAAATTTGGGATAATAATGAGAAGGGAGTGAATTGCTCTTACAGTTTTCTAAATATATTTTATAGGCTGTGCCAGTTTATTCTCTTACTTTCTTTAAAGCCAACATGAAACAAAGGTTGCTTCATGGTTCTGGCAAACAGAGTGTCTTGTTATTTCTAAACAGATAGAAGTGGATTGGCACTCTGGCTGGCTTTCTCAGTGGTTAGAGCATTGGCCTGAGGACTGAAGGGTCCCAGTTTTGAATCCCGCCAGGGGCACTTAACTCGGTTGCAGGCTTGGCCCCAGTTGGGGCATGTGCAGGAGGCAGCCAATCGATGTGTCTCTTTCACATCGATGTCTCCCCCCCCCCCCCCCGAAAAGCAATGGAGAGAAGTTTCTTTAGGTGAGGATCAAAAAAATTGGGATATAGAATGTGTGTTGAAGTTTTGCTTTTTAATTTTGGGTACTATTCAAGTTAATTATATTTTGTCTTACAATTATGTTTACTAATATAAAATTCTTATATAACATTAGGACTTTCTGGCTTAGTTTAGAGCTACAAGAGACATTTTTTTATATATTCTGTTGTGTGGAACATAAGTAACTCCATCTTAAAGTGAATTCACAATCTTGATATCTGGGAAAAACTGGACCCTTGGCCCTGTTCCCTTCCCCTGGTGAGCTCTGGAATGTGATCAACCCAAGGCTAATCACAGGGTTCCCATTCGTTCTCTCGCTGAGGCGAGTTACCCTTGGTGCTAATATGCTCTAGCCCTAGAGCCTATGGCTCCAACCAGCTGAGCCACCCGGCCAGGGCAGACCTGAAATTTTGAAGCACAACTCAGTCGAAAGGTGATTACTGATGAAACAGTATTCTCTCTTCACATAGAAAACTCTGATGCCTGAGAATATGGGAGACTTGGGTTGGAGAAACACTGTTCCAAAGCTCTCCCTCCCATCTTCATGAAGATGGTCTGGAGGGAACAAGAATTCAGCATAGTGCTGCCACAATTGAGGAGTCTTCAGGGTGTTTGTTCACTGTTAAATAATGTATAAACTCTATTAAGTTGGTGTACTGGAATTGCGTGTGTTTCAGCCACAGGCTATCAACACCATGTGTTAGCTTTTTTGTGTTCTGTACCAGTTGGCGTAACAACCTGGACCAAGTGCTGTTTGAGAAGTTTGTTAACTCTGTGTGCCTTTGCTCCTCACTCAGTGATCCCATGTCTTCTTGGAATTTAAGCAACCCTTCTGTAGATGAGCAAAGCTGTTAGCCATATGCTTCCATAGTCACCTGGTGACATAAGCACTGCCTGCTAGATTTTCCGAAGCCATCAGGTATTTCTCTTGGATAGTATGGAATTAAATAGTCCCTCCTCTCCCTCCATTTAAGGGAATTTCAGGTTTTAAAAAGCAGGCAGCGAATACATGGGGAGTTCAGGGACCTTCTAAAATCACCTGAGGCCAACTTAACTGGTTCTGAAGGTGCCTTGTTTAGGTCCTTCAGGAACAATGCATCCTTTCAGTGATTTTCTCTATACACAACCATGTGTATACAGACTAATGGAGGGCACTTTCATACATGAAGAAAGGTCGCCTTCTCAGTGAGGCCTTCCCAGTCCACCCTATTTAAAATTATAAACCATATCTACGACCTCTCCTTGCTTTATTTCTCTCCATATCACTTCTCACTATCTAAAATATAATTTGTGTTTTTATTGTGTTTGTCTACCTTCACTAGAATATAAGTTCCACAAGGTGAGAGATATGTCTGTATTGTTTGTTTTCGTACCCCATGGGCCTAGAATGTGCGAGGCACACAGTGGGTACTCAGGAAACACTTGTTGAATGAATGAATGCATACTATTTTGCAATTTGCTTTTCTTTCTTTTTAAAAATAAGCTGTTTCTGATATCCTCCTGTGGCATTTGTAGATGCACCAGGCACCTCCTTCCTTTTAACAGACTGTGTTTTAACCTAATCCTGATCTTCCTTCTGCTCCTCCAGCCAAGCAGAGCACACTAGGTATTCCTTATGAGTGGTTTTATGGTAGTGAACATACAATGGGGCCCAGGATCCTTAAGATGGAGTAGTACAGAGCTCCTGTTATGGCTTCATTCACATGAGCAAAGCTCTCTGGGTGTGCAGATCCCTCACCCAACACTGGCCCTGTTTTTCAGTCTATATGCAGAGTCATTACATGGTAATACCTTATGTTGAACAAGGTTGTACAGATCTCTTGAGGGATAGGACCTTGTGGGTAATTGCTAAAAAGTAAGTGTTAGAAAGCATGTAAAACCCTAGAGAACAGCATAAGACCTTGGTAGAAAAATGGCCTCTCTGGGAAAAACAAAAGATGTGAGCTTTTGTCTTGCTTCTGCTGCTTGATATTAGGAAATGAACAAACGACTTTCCAAGTGTCTACTGCTATGTGTATGAAATGCGAATGTGGGAGGATAGTAAGAAGCTAGGGAAGTCCCTAGGCAAGTGGAATGGGGAAACTGAGACAGGAAAATTAAACACGGCCAAACATTTTGTGCAGCTTGAAGCCTGCTTGAGAACTGCAAAACGTTATCTTCCCCGCCAAGGACACTTGCGAGCAAATGGTTCATACCTTCCTCCCTAACCAGAGAATACATAGCTCAAATCACCCTGGCCTGGGAACACAATGACCCAATTAGTGCCATTTGTGCCAGCTAAACCCAAGGACAGATGAAGTTGGGGAACAAATAACAAAAACCCCACTAAAGCCAGACAGAACTAAGATAAAAGTGAAACAATAAGACAGACCAAAGAAAAATCCGAAACTCCCCTATACACACACTTTAATGCATCAGCATATTAAAAATGCCCCTGGAATAGTCAGCTGATGACTATTTGACTGAAACCCTCCCCTGAGATTCTTTCCTGGGGAAAAGAAATGGATAAAAAGCCTCAGGACAAAGACTCAATGCCAGCTTGCTCTAGAGCACGCCCATGCCCCTTCCCGGGCATGAGCTTTTTATTCCTTCCTAATTTCTAAGGGTCCCCGTGAGACTTGCAACCAGGGAAGCAGTGAGCAGCGACAGCTCAATCAGAGTTCATACTCTGATTCTGTCTCCAGGGATCAGCTGCCCGGCCTTGGCTCACTTCTTTCCTATAACATTTCTAGAGAGCCAAAGCAGAGCACTGCCTAGGCTCTCCCCTGTTGTTTCTTCTACCCTAATTTCTTTCTTTGTTTCACTCTCCCCAGCATTAATAAACATACTCTCAAACCCATTTGGATTGGTTTTGTGAAATATTTCTTACACGATGTCAAGGACCCATACACTACAGGCCAGCCTGAGGCAGACCCACTGCAGGCCGGTCCCTGTCCAGTAACAGAAACACAGGCTATCTCCCCTTTTTACTGCATTGTGTCTGCGGTGATCAAAAGACATCTATGCTTGAATACTGTGTACTTCTGGCTACATAGTTTTGGTTAGCCATAAACACACTTCTGAAGGGAACCGGGGCTGCTGCTCATCAACCACCACATTGGTCCTGGGGAGTAGAGAATTTAAAAATTTAAGAGCAAAGAATAAGATGACTGTGCTTTAGGGAAAATTGAATGATTTAAGTAAGTTTCAGTGCTTGAGATATTTTGTTAAGAAAAAAGGCATCAGTGCAAATTACCTTGATCAGATTCTTTAAAAAGACTTGACCACTTTAGAGTGTTGGCCTGTGGCCTGAAGGGTCTCAGGTTCGATTCCAGTCAAGGGCATGTACCTCAGTTGCAGGCTCAGTCCCTGTCCCCTGTCTGGGCACATGCAGGAAACAACCAATCGATGTGTCTCTCTCACATTGATGTTTCTCTCTCCCTCCCTTTCTCTCTCTCTCTCCCTTCCACTCATTCTGAAAAGCAATGGAAAAAATATCCTTGGGTGAGGAGTAAAAAAATAGTAGTTTTTTAAAAAAGAAGACCACTGAAAAAATCTTAGGTTGTTTTCTTCAACATTCTTTTTTGCTTTTTTAATAAAAATTATTTTAGAGAGAGGAAGGGAGAGAGAGAGAAACATCTATCAGTCGCCTCCTGCACACACCCTGATTGGGGATCGAACCTGCAACCTGGCCATGTGCCCTGAGCAGGAATCGAACCTGCCACTCCTCAGTGCATGGGACAATGCTCCAATCAGCTGAGCCACACCAGCCAGGGCAAAAAATCCTTATACGTTTCAATGAGATAAAAACTTAACGAAATGAATGAACACTATTACAGATGTCACCCATTTCCCCCTCCTTTGCATACCTCCACCCAGCCCCTACCACCCCTCCTCTGGTGTTTACCACTCTGTTGTCTATATCAATGGACTATGTATGTATATTCAGAGAGAGTGAAAGGGAGGAGGAGAGACAGAAGGAGAGAAACATTGATGTGAGAGAGATGCATCGATTGGGCCTATAACCAATGTATGTACCCTTGACTGGTAATTGAACCTGAGACTCTTCAGTCTGTGAGCTGATGCTCTAAACACGGAGCAAGACTGGCTAGGGCCCTTCCTCTGTATTCTTATATATATATATATATATATATATATATATATATATATATATATAATTTCAGAGAGAGGAAGGGAGAGGGGGAGAGAGAGAGAGAGAAACATCAATGATGAGAGAGTCGTCATCGATTGGCTGTATCCTGCATGCCTCCGACTGGGGATCGGGCCTGCAACCCGGGCATGGGCCCTGACCGGAAATCAAACCGTGATCTCCTGGATCCTAGGTTGATGCTCAACTGCTAAGCCACGCCTGGCTGGGCCCAATGTATTCTTCTTTTTTTTTCTTTTAAGTTTTATTTTTGTTTAAAATATTACAGATGTCCCTTTTTCTCCCTAATGACCTGTTCTACCCCGTCCCCTTCCCCTCCCCAGTCCCTCTCCCAACCATTGTGTGTGTCCTTGGGTTGTGCATATATGCATATAAATTCTTTGGTTACTCTCTCCCCCTCCACCCACCCACCTTCCTCCATCCCTCTGACATTCGTCAGTCTGATCTATGCTTCCATGTCATTGAATCTATTCTGTTCATCAGTTTATTAAGTTCTTTAGATTCCATGTATAAACGAGATAGTGTGATGTTTGTGTTTCTCTACCTGGCTTATTTCACTTAGCATAATTTTCTCCAGGTCCATCCATACTGTCCCAAAGGGTACGAGATTCCTCTTCTTTACAGCTGCGTAGTATTCCATGGTGTGAATGTCTCACAGTTTTTTTATCCACTCACCTACTGCTGGGCACTTGGGCTGTTTCCAGATCTTAGCTATTGTAAACTTTGCTGCTGTGAACATAGGGAACATATATTCTTTCTGATTAGTGTTTCAGGATTCTTAGGATATATTCCTAGGAGTGGAATCACTGGATCAGAAGGCACTTACATTTTTAATTTTTTGAGGAACCTCCATACTATTTTCCATAGTGGCTGCCCCAGTCTGCATTCCCACCAGCAGTGTACTAGGGCTCCCCTTTCTCCACATCCTTGCCAGCACACGTCATTTGTTAATTTGTTGGTGGTAGCCATTCTCACAGGTGTGAAATGATACCTCATTGTGGTTTTAATTTGCATCTCTGATGATTAGCAACACTGAGCATTTTCTCATGTGTCTCTTGGCCATCTGTATGTCCTCTTTGGAGAAGTGTCTATTCAGGTCCTTTGCCGGTTTCTTAATTGGGTTGTTTGTCTTCCTCTTGCTGAGTAGTATGAGTTCTTTGTACACTTTGGAAATTAGCCCCTTATCAGATACATCCTTGGCAAATATGTTTTCCCAGACCGTGGGGTTCCTTTGTATGTTGAGGCTGTTTTCTTTTGCTGTGCAGAAGCTTTTTAGTTTGATATAGTCCCATATGTTTATTTTTTCTTTTGTTTCTCTTGCCATAGGAGATGTATCAGTGAAAATTCCACTACGTGGGATGTCTGTGACTTTACTGCCTATGTTTTCTTCCAGGATTTTTATGGTTTTGTGACTTACATTTAAGTCTTTTATCCAATTTGAGTTTATTTTTGTGTATGGTGAAAGTTGGTGGTCTAGTTTCATTTTTTTGCATGTATCTGTCCAATTTTCCCAGCACCACTTATTGAAGAGACTGTCTTTACTCCATTGGATACTCTTGCCTCCTTTGTCAAATATTAACTGACCATAATGGCGTGGGTCTATTTCTGGGGTCTCTATTCTGTTCTGTTGACCTATATGCCTGTTGTTGTACCAGTACCAGGCTGTTTTGATTACAGTGGCTTTGTAATACAGTTTGAAATCCGGTAATGTGATCCCTCCCACTCTGTTCTTTTTTCTCAAGATGGCTGCAGCTATTCGTGGTCTTTTTTGGTTCCATATAAATTTTTGAAATGTTTGTTCTAGGTCTGTGAAATATGCTGTTGGTATTTTAATAGGAATTGCATTGAATTTATAAATTGCTTTAGGTAGTATGGACATTTTAATGATATTAATTCTTCCAATCCATGAGCATGGTATATACTTCCACTTGTTTAAATCTTCCTCTATTTCTTTTTTCAGTTTCACGTAGTTTTCCGAGTACGGGTCTTTTACATCCTCGGTTAAGTTTATTTCTAGGTATCTTATTTTTTCAGTTGCAATGGTAAATGGTATTGTTTTTTTTTAGTTTCTCTCTCTGAAAGTTCATTGTTGGTGTATAAGAATGCCATTGATTTCCAGATGTTGATTTTGTATCCAGCTACCTTGGCAAATTCGTTTATCAAATCTAGTAGTACTTTGATGGAGTCTTTGAGGTTTTCTGTGTGTAATAAATATCATGTCATCTGCAAATAATGACAGTTTTACTTCCTCCTCTCCAAATTGGATACCTTTTATGTTTTCTTCCTGTCTGATGTCTATGGCAAGGACTTCAGTACTATGCTGAATAAGAGTGGTGAAAGTGGACATCCCTGTCTTCTCCCTGTTTTTAATGGAAATTATTTAGTTTTTGCCCATTGAGTATGATGTTGGCTGTAGGTCTGTCATATATGGCCTTTATTATGTTGAGGATGATCCCTCTATTCCCATTTTGCTGAGTTTTTATCAGAAATGGGTGCTGGATTTTGTAATGCTTTTTCTGCGTCTATGTATATGATCATATGATTTTTGTCCTTTATTTTGTTTATGTGATGTATCGCATTTATTGATTTGCAGATGTTGTACCAGCCTTGCATCCCTGGAATAAATCCCACTTGGTCATGATATATGATCTTTTTAATGGACTGCTGGATCTGGTTTGCTAGTATTTTAGTGAGGATTTTAGCATCTATGTTCATCAGGTGCCGGAGCCTGCCGGCAGAGTTGAATGGTCCTGAGGGAAGGGGTGAGGATGAAGAAAAGACAGACACAAAAAAGATGGGATTGGGAGGGCTGCAGCTCGTGCCTGCTGCCAGCCCCGAGTTTATTTTCCAAGCTCTTTTTACCTTGTCTCGGCTTCTAATAGGAACTTTTAGGGGGGATTAAGTCCTTGGCTTGGTATGTGGCTTGACTGTCCCTTAACCCTTCAAGCCGGGGCCAGCTTCCTAATTAGCCTTTCTAGAATCTAAGGCTGCAAGCTAAATTAGTATCACCTTGGTGACTCAAGGTCTGGGTCAGGGAGCAGAGGAGCACATCTGCAGCTCACCCAGGCAGCTCCTCTGTGCCTGGGGCCACAGCAGCTCACCCACATCTCCCAGGGAGCAGGGGAGCACTTCTGCAGCTCACCCAGGCAGCTCCTCTGTGCCTGGGGCCACAGCGGCTCCCCACAATTAGGTATATTGGCCTGTAATTTTTTTCTTTGTAGTGTCTTTATCTGGTTTTGGGATTAGGATGATGCTGGCCTCATAAAAAGAATTTGGGAGTTTTCCCTCCTCTTGAATTTTCTGGAATAGTTTGAATAGAATATGTGTTAATCCTTCTTTGAATGTTTGGTAATACTCGCCTGTAAATCCATCTGGTCCAGGACTTTTAGTTTGCTGGGAGTTTTTTGATTACTGCTTCAATTTCATTAGTTGTTATCAGCCTATTCAGGTTTTCTGCCTCTTCTCGATTCAGCTTTGGAAGGTTGTATGCTTCTAGGAATTTGTCCATTTCCCCCATGTTGTCCAATTTGTTGGCATATAGTTGCTCATAGTATTTTCTTACAATCCTTTGTATTTCTGTTGGGTCCATTGTTATATCGCCTCTTTCATTTCTGGTTTTATTTATTTGGGTCCTCTCTCTTTGTTTCTTAGTGAGTCTGGCTAAAGGTGCACCAATATTTTCTTTTCAAAGAACCAGCTCTTGGTTTCATTGATTTTTTTGTATTTTTTTAGTCTCTATGTCATTAATTTCTGCTCTGATTTTTATTATTTCCTTCCTTTTACTTCCTCAGGGTTTTTCTTGCTGTTCTTGTTCTAGTTCTTTTAGTTGTTGTTAGATGGTTCATTAGATCTTTTCCTTGTTTCTTGAGATAGGCCTGTAATGCTATGAATTTTCCTCTCAGGACTGCTTTTGCCGTGTCCCATAGATTTTGGTTTGTTTGTTCATTTTCGTTACTTTCCATAAAGTGTTTGATTTCTTCCTTGATCTCATTGGTAACCCATTCACTGTTTAATAACATGCTATTTAGCCTCCATGTGTTTGAATATTTTTGAGTTTTTTTATAGTGGTTGATTTCTAGTTTCATGGCATTGTGATCTGAGAAGATGCTTGATATGATTTCAATCTTCTTATATTTGTAGAGACTTGCCTTGTGTCCTAGCAGTTGGTCTATTTTTGAGAATGTTCCACGTGCACTTGAGAAGAATGTGTATTGCTGCTTTGGGGTGAAATGTTCTATAAATGTCAATTAAATACATTAGGTCTAATGAGGCATTTAAGGTCTGTGTTTTCCCTGTTGATTTTTTGCCTTGATAGTCTGTCCAGTGTTGACAGTGGGGTGTTAAAGTCCCCCACTGTGATTGTGTTGCTATCAATCTCCCTCTTCAAGTCCCCCAAGAAATTTTTTATATATTTAGGTGCTCCTATATTGGGTGCATAAATGTTTATAAGGGTTATTTCCTCCTGTTGGATTGATCCCTTTAATATTATGTAGTGACCACCTTTGTCTCTTGTTATGGTCTTTATTTTGAAGTCTATTTTGTTAGAAATAAGAATTGCTACTCCAGCTTTCTTTTCCTTTGATGTTTGCATGGAATATTTTACTCCATCCCTTCACTTTTAGCCTGTGTGAGTCTTTTGCTCTCAGGTGAGTCTCTTGTAGACAGCACATATTTGGGTCCTGTTTTTTTATCCATTCAGCTACCCTGTGTCTTTTGATTGGACCATTTATTCCATTTACATTTAAGGTTACTATTTATATCAACTTATTTAATTCCATTTTTCCCCTTTATGCTGATGTACCTTTCTCTCACTATTCCTTCTGTTTCTTAAGGCAGTCCTTTTAAAATTTCTTGCAATGCTGGTTTGGTGGTACTGAACTTTTTTAGCCTTTTTTCTCTGGGAAGCTCTTTATTTCACCTTCAATTTTAAATGATAGCCTTGCTGGATAAAGCAGTCTTGGTTGCATGTTCTTGCTTTTCATTACTTGGAGAACTTCATGGCACTCCCTTCTGGCCTGAAGAGTTTCTGTTGAGAAATCAGCTCTCCGCTCTATGGGGATTCCCTTGTAGTCACTGCTTGTCTCACTCTTGCAGCCCTTCATAATTTCTCTTTGTCCTTGACATTTACCATTTTAATTATGATGTGTCTTACAGTGGGTCTCTTTGGGTCCCTCTTATTTGGAACCCTCTGTGCTTCCTGAACTTGTGTGGCTTTCTCCCTCGCCAGCCTAGGGAAGTTTTCTATCATTATTTCCTACACCAAGTTCTCTATCCCTTACTCTCTTTCCTCCCCCTCTGGCATTCCTATAATGCGAATGTTGTTTCACTTCATGTTGTCCCAAAGCTTTTTTTCATGTTGTCCTCATGCTTTTTAAGTGTTTTTTCTTTTTGCTGCTCTGATTGTGTGATTTTTCCTACCTTGTCTTCTAAGTCACTTATTCTGTCCTCTGCTTCATTGAGCCTACTTTTAATTCCTTCCAGTGCATTCTTGATATTAGATACAGCATTCTTTATTTCTGTCTGATTTTTGTTTATGTTACGTATCTCTTTTTTCACGTTTTCCCTAAGGTCCTTGATAATTATTCTCTATTGCCTTGTTTTTCTCTTTAAGTTCCTTGAACATCTTCATCAGTACTCTGAATTCTGTTTCTAATAACTTGCTTAACTCCATCTCATCAAAGACTTCTGGCGATGTTTCCTTTTCTTTAATTTGGGGGTTGTTTCTTTGTCTCCCCATTTTGGTAGGTCTTAGTGTTTGTACCTATATATTAGATATATTTGCTGTCTCTCAGTCTTGTGGGATGGGATTTTGTCTTGTGGGTCCAGTGGAGCCCAGAGGTGTGTTTTCCTTATACTTCTGAGCTCTTTGCTCTAGGTATGATCCTTTTGTGGGCGTCCGTCTTGTGGTTTCTTTATGTTCTCCTGTTGTGGTTGGGTCAAGATTGTCGTTGATGAGTCCTTGGGAGGACCCTTCTCAGGTTGGCTGTGTCTCAGCGCCAACCTCGTCATGTAAGCTGTTGTACAGGTGCTGGCAAGGCAGGACAATACACAACTAAACTTCCAGGAAACAAGAGGTATCTTACAAAATGTCTTGACATTCACAATGAAAACAACCCGCGTGAAAACAGAACTGGGAGAGTGAAGGAAGAATACACACACACACAAAAAAAGCTTAAAAAAAAGCAAGAGAGAAAGAAAAGTAACGCTTAGAGAGATATTATTGTTAATAGTGGTGAAAATTTAGAAAATAAAAATATATTAAAATATAAAAAATAGAGAAGCTACTGGGAGATAACAGAAGCAGAGAAAAGATTCTGAAAGAAGGGCCAGCAAAAAATTAAGGGAGAGAATAGGAACAGGATAATAGTTGAAATTGAGAACCTAAAAATTCAATAAAGAGAATAAGAGAAACTAACAATCGAACAAAAAGACAGGAAGACAGAAGGGAGGATAACAAAAGAATGAAAGAAAAGTAGAAAAAGAAAAAAGAAAAAGAAAAAAAAGTTATGCCAATGGATCGAGAGGAGAGAGAGATATATCGCCCAGGCAAGGAGGGAGTCTGGTAAGAGATTTGGTGGAAACTATAGAGCAAAGTAGTAAACTTTGTTATAATGATAAAGTTCCAGTCTTGATAGTAGAAGCAAGGATAAAAAAAAAAAAACAAGTAAACAAAAAACTAAAAACAATCTAAGCAAGACAAAATTCTCTTATAAAAAAGAGAAAAAAAATTAGTTAAAATATTTTAAAAAATTATTGTAAAATTTTAAAAAAACACAAATTTTCTCCCCTTTCTCTTCTTCCTAAGGAAAAAAGAGAACACACACACACACAACCAAAACCAAACCAAACAAAAAGCCAGAAGAATAAAAGACAGGTGAGTTTATTCTGGGCAGCTTATGTTGTCTGTGGCTCACTGTTTTGTGTGCTGATTTCAGATCTCCTGCGAGGTACTTGTGTATCAGCCAGTGTGAGGAGCCTTCTAGGTTTGGCTCTGGTGTCCTTAGGTAGATGGTTTATCTGAGGCTCTCTGTGGACCACTGTCTCTTGTCAAGTATTTTGCAACCTTGTAGTTGCCTGGTCTTATTCCAGAGTCTTCTGTAGAGTCTTTAGGGTATAGGATCGCCAGTATAGCCCAGGGTATCACTCCCCTTAGAGGTTTCACTGTCAGGCACTCACTGTGCTGGAGTTAGTCTCTGCTCCACTGCCAGCTCCTCATTCCCTACCTTGTCCTCTGATTCTAGTTGCCCAGGCTCTGGCCTGCTGCAGCTTCAGATTGATTTCAGCCTGTTGCCTTTTCTGTATGGGCCCTTTCAGCGGCCTGGGCTCAGTGGGTTTGATTAAAAAAACATTCTGGTGGGCCCTTTGCCTGCCCAGCCCCCAGCAGGGGTTTTCATTGTTTCCTCCAGTTCCAAAACAACAGTCCCTGAGTCTTACTCTTGTAATGTCCTCCTGTGAGCTGCTCTCCCTTCCCCCTCAGGACTGTGCCCTGTGAGGGTGTCTGGGGCTTCAGTGAGCTGGACCCGCCCCTTTCCTGTTGGGGGCGGTGCTCCTGGCTGAAGGAGAAGCCAGCCGGCTCCGCCCCTCCCTGCTCAGCTCTGGTTGGCTGGTCGCACCAGGCCCGCCCCTCAGACCATCTACTGTGCAGACCCCAATCCCAGCCTCCACTGGTCTGCCAGCTCAGTGCATGCAGGGAAGGTGGGAGCCAGTTCCGAGATCAGACTCACAAACACACAAAGCAACACACAGGCAGAGTCCGCCCTGCAAGGTCCCGCTGCCTGAGCGCCAAGGCACCCAGCGGGAGGGGATCCAGTCAGCTCCCCGCACTGCTGTTCTCAGCAAAGCTGGGGCCGCTTCACGCGCCACCACAGTGCCCCTCAGGGCTGGTCACAGATCCCATCCTCTCTGCATCAGGAGCTCAGGGCAGGAGGGCTCCTCCCCTCCCCCACACCACGCAGATTCAGTGCTTTCTGGGGCTCAACATAATGCCCCACAGGGAGGCAGAGGGTCCCCCTTGTGCGGCTGCTCAGCGCAGTCCTCTGGTCCCTTACCACTCAGGTGACACATGCTTTGGGACAGCCTTTCCTATGGTCAGCACCCCAAGCACTAGATGCTGGTTGCAGCCGCCACTAGAAGCTTTGTTTCACTAGGAAGGCACTGTCCACCATTAGAGGCTTTGTTTCCTAGGAAGGCACTGTCCCCTCCTTGAGGACTCACCGCTTCCCTGGGTCCCTCTGCCCTCCTTGCAGGTGCTCCTTCCCCTCTCCTCTCTAGGTGTGAGGTCCCCGCTTTTGGATGCTGTCTGCACTCCCGAGGGGAGGGAGCTTTGCAGCCTCCAAGCCTTTGGGCTTGGAGCCCAGCACAGGCTTCAGGGGAGACTCCCCCTTCCTACGCCCCTCTCTCTTACCTGACTCCGTGATGTTTCTTCAGTGCTCCCTACTCGTACTCTGTCCACTCAGGTATGTTTCTCTGGTTTTTCCAAGCTGACTTCGTAGGATATTAGGGGTAAATCGAGTCCGTGGCTGGGAGGGGGGGGCACTCTGCTGCTTCTCACAGTGCCGCCATCTTCCCTCTCAATGTATGCTTGATGTCTGATATTTTATTCTTCATTTCCAACTGGTTCTTATTCATGGTTTCTATATATTTTTTCATGCTGTTGAAGTTTCCAGTAAGTTTCTTTTAATTCTTACTTAGTTACTTGAGCATCCTTATAAATAACTTATATATCTCATAAATTACTTACCTCCATTTCATCTAGCTCTTTTTCTGGAGATTCCTCCCGTTCTTTCATTTGGGGTCTGTTTCTTTGTTTTCCCATTTTGTCTGTCTCTATTTTGTATGACTCCCAGTCTTCATGGGGTAGCTTGATGTAATAGGTGCCACTGGGATCCAGTGGCGCAGTCTCCTTGATCTCCTGAGCTGGCTGCCCTAGGAACATCACTTGTGTGGGTTATTTGGGCCCTTCTGTTGTAATTCTGTTTTGATTGCTTTGGCCTATTGGTCGGTGGGATTGACCCTCAGGCTGGCTGATTGTGAGGCTCCACTTCTACCCTGTTGTGCAAGCTGTTGTATGGTTGCTGACAGAAGTAAACAAGACACAACAAAACAATAGGAAAAACAAAAACCAACAAAAACAAGTAATGGAATGAGAAAAGAAAGAAGGAAAAAAGACAAAAGGAAAAAATAAGAGCAAAGAAAGAAAAATGTGAAAAAAACCTTGCTGTCTTTCCCAGCTGGATGTTATGTGGGCACCTGTTTCCAGCTCTGGTGCTCTGAGCTGGGGAACCCATTCTGGGGTCTAGGCTTCATGCCTCTCAGGGTGAACTTCCCTTCTGCAGCTGTGATATCCCTTTGTAACCTCAGCCTTCCACCCATGGGAGTGGGGCCAATTCCTTTTGTGACTCTACCCTTCCTACTAGTTCCTTGGTGGCTTCTGCAGTCCTTGGTTAAAAGTCTCCTCTTCAGATAGTCTTCAGTTAGTAATTCAGGGTGATTGTTCCCCAGTTTAGCTGTAGCTTCCAGTTTGATTCTGGGAGGCTTTGTGAGCAAGATCCACCTACTCCATCACCATCTTGAAACCCCCTCAGCATATTTATTTTTATACAAGGTGGTTGATGATATTGTTTAGATTTTCTATGTCTTTATTGATTCTTTTTTAAAAATCTAGTTCTATCATCTGCCAAGAAACTGGTATTAAAATTTTCAATTATGATAAATTGTCTATTTCTCTTATTGTGATAGGCACATAAATATTTATATGTCTTCCTGGTAAATTATCACTATGAAAAATCTGTCTTTGGTAATACTCTACCTCTAGAAGTCTATTAATATGGTCTTTTCAGCATTCTTAGATTGTAGTATATATGGTATGGGTTCCTACCACTTAAAAACAAACAGGTTTATTGAAATACACTTCACATACTGTGCAGTTCACCCATGTAACATATGCATTTTAATGGTTTGTAGTACATTTGCAGAGTTGGGCAGTCATTTACCACAATTTTAGAACAGTTTCATCACCTCACAGGAATTCCACATTAGCAATCACTCCCTAACTCTTTCCAACTCCTTCCCGTCCCCTTCAAACATAGGTAACCACTGATTTACTTTTTCTCTGTAGGTTTGCCTATTCTAGACATTTTATATAAGTACAATGTTTCTCTGAGTTCTATGAGCTGTTCTAGCAAATTAAAGAAACCCAAGGAAGTTCATTGGTACTTTAAATCTATAGTTTGTGGTCACAAGCACAGGTGACAACCTAGACCTGGTACTTACCTGAAGGGGGTGGGAATGCAGACTGGTGCAGCCACTATGGAAAACTGTATGGTATTTCCTCAAAAAATCAAATATGAAACTGCCATTTGACCCAGTGATCCCACTTCTAGGAATAAATCCTAAGGAACCTGAAACACTAATCAGAAAAAATTTTGCACCCTATGTTCATAGCAGCACAGTTTACAATAGCTAAGACCTGGAAACAGCCCAAAGTGCCCATCAGTAGATGAGTGGATAAAAATGCTATATTACATTTATATCATGGGATACTACGCAGCCATAGAAAAGAAGCATCTCTTACCCTTTGAGACAGCATGGAGGGACCTGGAGAGTATTATGCTAAGTGAAATAAGCCAATCAGAGAAAGACAAATATCACATGATCTTACTCATATGTGGAATCTAACAAACAAAATAAACTTATGAACAAAATAGATCCAGAGACATAGAAGCATGGAACAGACTGAGGGATCTCAGAGGGAAGGCAGGGGTGGGGGGATGGAGGAAGACAGATTAACTTAAAAACTTACATTCATATATGCATAACCCAAGGACACTGACAATAATGTGGTAAAGACCTGCTGGCGGGTGCAGGGTAGAGTGGCTCAATGGGGGAAAAGGGGACATCTATAATACTTTCAACAATAAAGATAAATTTTTTTAAAAGACCTGTGCTGGGAAAACCACAAATATTTAAAAAAGAGATAGAGGAAGATATAAACAAGTTGAAGAATAGACCGTGTTCATGGATTGGTAGAATTAACACCATTAAAATGTCCATACTATCCAAAGCAATCTATAGATTCAATGCAATCCTTATTAAAATGCCAATGGCGTACCTCACAGATCTAGAACAAATACTCGAAGAATTTATATGGAACAAAAAAGACCCCGAATAGCCTCAGCAATCTTGAGAAAGAAGAACAGCATTGGAGGGATCAACAATATCAGATATCAAGTTATACTACAAAGCCATTGTAATCAAAACAGCCTTGTACTGGTGCATGAACAGGCATATAGATCAGTGGAACAGAACAGAGAACCCAGAAATCTACCCAAGCCATTATATTCAATTAATATTTGACTAAGTAGATAAGAACATACAATGGAGTAAAGACAATCTCTTCAGTAACGGTGTTGGGAAAATTGGACAGGTACATGCAAAAAAGTGAAATAGACCACCAACTTACACCCTGCACAAGAATAAACTCAAAATAGATAAAAGACTTACATATAAGTTGTGAAACCATAAAAATCCTAGAAGAATATGTAGGCAGCAAAATCTCAGACATCTCATATATCAGAATTTTCACTGATAGGTCTCCTAGGGCAAGAGAACCAAAGTTAAAAATAAACAAATGGGACTACATCAAAATAAAAAGCTGCTGGACAGCAAAGGAAACCAGCATCAAAATGAAAAAGGAACCTACTGTATGGGAGAACATATTTGCCATTGATACATCTGATAAGGGGTTAATTTCCAAAATATATAAAGTACTCATACAACTCAACAAAGGAAGACAAACAGTCCAATTAAAAAATGGGCAAAGGACCTGAATAGACACTTCTCCTCAGAGGACATACAAATGGCAAAGAGACATATGAAAAAATGCTCAACGTCGTTAATCATCGGGGAGATGCAAATTAAAACCACAATGAGGTATCACTTCACATCTTTCAGAATGGCAACTATCAATAAATCAACCTACAAGTGCTGGCGAGGATATGGAGAAAAGGGGAGCCCTAGTACGCTGCTGGTGGGAATGCAGACTATGGGAAACTGTGGAGTTTCCTCAAAAATTAAAAATGGAACTTCCATTTGATCCAGTGATCCCAGTTCTAGGAGTATATCCTAAAAAGCCTGAAAAACAAGCCAGAAAGTATATATGTACTTCTATGTTCATAGCAGTGTTATTTATAAGTAAGATCTGGAAACAACCCAGAGTGCCCATCAGTAGATTAGTGGATAAAAAAAACTGTGTTACATTTACACCATGGAATACCATAAAAAAGAAACATCTGCTAACCTTTGGGACAGCACTGAGGGACCTGGAGAGTATTATGCCAATCGAAATAAGCCAATCAGAGAAAGACAAATATCACACCATCTCATTTATATGTGGAATCTAATCAACCAAATATACTGATAAATAAAATAGAACTCTCACCTGGAAATATGGAACAGACTGATGAATCTCAGAGGAAAGGGGGGTGGGGGAGTGGGAAGAGACTAACCAGAGAACTTACATGTATGTATGTATTGCCTGTGGACACAGACAATTGGGTGTTAAAGGACTGGGGCAGGGTAGGCACTAGGTGGAGGTGGGCAATGGGGAAAAAAAGGTGACATCTGTAATAAAACTCTCAACAATAAAGAAAATAGAAAAAAAATTACTTTCCTGAAAAAAGAATGTCTTTATATACATATTTTGACATATAATAGGAATTTACAAGATTATCTGTATATAGGTGTTTATTTTGAAAGCCACAGATGCTTACCTTGTTTGTAGATGATTACAGATGTGTATATAGTTTCAGACACATATGCCTGTATAACTGGAGATGCCAGTATTTATTCAGTAATTGCTGTATGCCAGACACTGGTCTCAGTACTAAATTTAACACATTAAAATGTCTAACAGTAGCTCCTTTAATTCTTACAATGTCCTAATGAGGTACTCAGGAACCGAGAGTTGTAACTTGTCCAAGGTCCCAGAGCTAGAAAGTGCCCATATTTAATAAAACTGGAGACTCTGACCCTAGAATCTGCCAACAGTATGTGCCACAATGTCTTCCTTAGGAGACCTTAGAAAAGTAGGTTTTGTAGGACAGTTTTAGAATTTGCTATCTTTTAGTTTTCAGTCTATCTACCAATTAAATGAAGTATCAGTTTATGTTTATATTGTTGAGACTGGAAAATCCCTTTGATAAAAGAGAGAGCTTTTCAAGCCTTATTGCTCATATTTAGGGCCTACATAGGCAAAGTAAAGAAATAGTATAAAATCTGAAAAACAAGAAGAAAACATGAAAGTTTCATGCAGAAAGTAATCCCAAAAGCTCAGAACATTCAGCTTAAGTAGGAAGGTTAATTACTAACAGCAAGGCTATTTAAAGTGGCACCCAGGTCTGCTCTGTTGGCCAAGGACTGGCCTCAATATTTAATAGGGTTGTAACATCTTTCCAGATAAAGTATGAACCTAATTAAAATGGCTACCCATGGTCCTCTTCTTTGCAGGTTTTTATGGAGGGCCTTGTTTGGAACTGTTTCCTATTACAGTACTCTGGGTCTGCAAACATCAGCACACCTAGCTGCTCTGAGAGACCACTATTCTTGTCCCTATCCTCAATACACAGTAGGTTTCTAGGGTCACAGATTAAATTCCCCCATCGTTGTGCATCAGTTAAATGCAAACCAACACCTTGCTTCGTCAGCCTCCAAAGGGCTGTGTCGTTGTGCAGACTGCTGGCAAGCAGCATCTGTCTCTGGGCTAGTATTCAGTTTGTTTGGGGCAGGCGGGTTTTTCTCCCCAGGATAAAAACAGGGCTTTGTTTCACCTGGTTGCAAAGTTTTATGTTCACATTTTTTAATATGTCTTTTTTAAATTGATTTTTTAGAGAGAGAGGAAGGGAGAGGAAGAGAGAAACATCAGTGAGAGAGAAACATCTATGGGCTGCCTCCTGTATGCCCTGTGCTGAGGATTGAGCCCGAAACTAGGCCATGCTCCCTGACCTGGAATTGAACCAGCAGCCTTGCAGGGCATGGGACTACGCTCAACCAACTGAAAAACACTGGCCAGGACTATGCTCACATTTTAAATTAAGCTTTATAGCAATAGAATTATTGAGATTCTGCTGATTCCAATTTCAAAAGAATAAAACCATGAAAGACAGGTGTTCCTCTTTATGTGTATTTTGACCATAATTCTGCATCCAGCCACTGAATTTGGCCAGGTTTTCAGATGCTTTTGATGTGTAAACATTCTATGCGTATGCGGAATCCCCAGGAGGATTAAGTAATTCAGTTTGGTTGACGAAGACACTGAAGAGGCCCTTGAACCCCCAGGAGCATTCTGACCACTTTGCTGTGAGGCCTGCACTCAACCCCAGACCCCACCTGAGAGTTCAGGGAAGACACTCCCTGTGTTTTTCTCCTTGCCAGGGACCATAGGTTAATGGACCATAGGTTCTCTGCTGGGCAGGGGGCAGGATTAAGGCAGCTTGTTTTTCTTACCTTAGTGTTCTGTACTTTAGGTTGTTTGCCTTTTCAGAGAGGGAGGGAGAAGCAGTTTTTTAGTGAGGCATTTGCAGAAATAGGATTTGAGCAGGAGGAAGCCTGGGAACCTGGGATCCTCTGTGTGGGACAGTAATTCCGATGTTACTGGTGGTGGTACTTTAATGAGCACTGAGAATCGGTAGCAGTTTCTCTGCATCCAGTACCTGGCATTTTCTATAACCGTTCCTTCAGCAGCCTAGTGAAGAAAGTGTTTAGATCCAGCTTAAGAGTCAAGCAGGGCTGGTGTCTGACAACCTTACAGTGAGGTTATGGGGAAAGGACCCTAGATCATCTTAGTTTTGAAAGCAGCATTGCCAACCTCTTGGGTCATTTGGAGCCATCTTTGCAGTGCGGAGTCAGAAAGATTCTGATGCTTTAAAACATTTGCACAAAACCCTTGGCCCGTTTCTGTTTACTTTGGTTGCAGGAATGTGTCGTTCTCTGGGCACCTTACCCTGCAGTGTTGTACCTGACATCATTAACATGCTGGGTTTCAAGGGCAATCAGATGCTTGGAGGCTCATAGGTTCAGATTTTGGGGCTTCATGGGAATTTACTCTAACCCAGTCCATTTTGATAACTTATATTAAGTACCCACCAGACATCAAAAGGCAAAGCTCACATCATTTGATTAAATATCTAAATTCAGTATGAAGGGATTGTGTAGCAGCAGGCTGCCATGTCCTGATAACTCCTACCCAGTGTCTTCTGTCACCACCTTTTGTGTCTGAGCCTGCAGCACGCTGCTTGTACCTTCTTCCCTGCCCAGCTCTGTGACCACCCCAGCCAGCCACCCACAGGTAGACAGTCCAAGGAAAGATGACTGTCCTGCTGGAGACACCTTGTGCTCTATTTACCATCTGCATCAGGTCCAGGCCCAGAGGAAGTGTGGATGAACTGAGAGAACTAGGAAAACAGATTTCAGTGTAATTCATTTTGTGGGGAAATAAAAATATGTCCTATAGTATTTTTATAAGAGGTAGGTCTCTGTGATCAGGAAATCAGACAGCGGCAGTAGATACTCAAACCTGGGATAACAGACCTGCTTCCTTTAAGATGTCACCAGCTATGGAGCAAGGCCTTTTCAGAATGTTGTAAGGCAAGAGCAAAAGCATGTGTATGTGCACATGCGCTCTTTAAGGTTTAGCTTCTCTTAGTGGAAGAAAACTAAATGAAAGCACAGTCCCTTAGTTTAGTGATCATTCCCCTTAGAAGACAGTGACCTGAGCTGGAAAGGCCACATTGATTTCCTTGCTGTTTTGGATGGTGACATATTTATCTTTTTTTTCTTTTTTAATATCTTTTATTGATTTCAGAGCGAGCGAGAGAGAGAGAGACAGAAACATCAGTGATGAGAGAGTCGTCATTGATCGGCTGCCTCCTGCACACCCCTGACTGGGGATTGAGCCTGCAACCCGGGCATGTGCCCTGACCAGGAATCAAACTGCAAATTCCTGGATCATAGATCAATGCTCAACTGCTGAGCCACGCCCAGCCAGGTGACATGTTTATCTTTCAGTTGATATTCCAGGATTTGGACTGGCCAGAGCTCACCTGAGTGCACAGGCCAGTCACCAGCGTCTCAGCCCAAGGTGTCTTTCACTCAGATAACCCCAGTAGCTGACCCAGGACTTTACTATCAGTGGGCTAGAGAGAGGCCAATTCTCAGAGAGGGAGGCAGGAAGGTTGGGAGAGAAATTAAGGGAGGGAGGGAGGGAGAAGAGGGAGAAGTGAAAGACAGAATGCACAACAGAAATGGAAGTGGCAGACTGATTTCAGCTCCTTTCTGGAGCTCTTTCATGGACGCCTGTGAAATACTACTCTGGGCCATAAATGGGACTGAGCATCGTGAGGTACCAACATTGATCCTGAACTGCCCCTGTTTGCAGGTCCCCCACACCCTGAATCCTCTCCCCTTGCCACAGCTCAGAGCTGTTACCTCATATGCAGTCCCCTCCACTTCCTTGCCAACCCCAGTGGAGGCTGTTGCTGCCTGACTGCCACACTGGCATGTTGTATGGGGCATGATAACATTTCCATTCTTGTGCCAAGCTTGGCTTTATAGAGGTTAATGTTTTCTTAGTTTTTACTTATTTACTTCTTAATATATTTATTCTTTGCCAGATGTTTCATCAACTCTGTCAGAAACCTGACCATGTTATTTTCCATATGGTCACAAGAACACAGGATCTCTTAGTTCCCTAGTTGTTTGTTTTGTGTGGGCTGCCCTCTGGTCCTGCTCAGGGCTGCCCTCTGTGACAAAAAAGAGGGGTGGGAGTCTATGGAAAGGAACCTCACAGGGTCATCTGATCATAAATTCCTAACTGGGCAGGTCATGGTTAGTAGTCACAGCCCAGGCATACAGCCTCTTTATTAAAAGGCTTACCTTTGCTGTAAGCAAGCCCTGTCCATTGTTTCCGTGCATCTAGGTTAACACACTTTGAAATGCTCCCTCTCAGATCCCCCAAGAGAGCACATAATCTTAACTACCTTGTAATGCTATCCCTGGCATTGCTTCCTCCCACTTCATGTAATCTTCCTTATGTTCCTTCTTTAATTGAATGCATAAAGAAAGCTGCAAGATTGTTAATTCGCTGGAGCTTTAAAATCTTGCTCCCTGGCATGTGTCACTCTCTGTATGTTGCCAGTTTGGCTCAAATAAACTTACAAAAATTCTCTGTAGGTTTGGATGTTTCTTACATCGGCCTAGAACAGTCTCCACTGCTTGCATGTGACCCAGATCCTAGATGCTGTGTCTTCCTCTTTCTTGGTTAATCCCTCAATTTGCAGAAGTACAAATTCTGGTAGCTTTCAGATTAGGTTGAAATGATCTTCCCTGAGGATGTATGTCAGAGGCTGTCCTCTAACTCTCAGTCTTGCCGCTGAGAATTCACACTGTGCCATTTCAGCCCCTGGCACTGAGTGTGGGACTGACTGCCCCTTTCTCTTTGGACACTTTTACGACTTATTTGTTTGTTTGTTCTGAAATTTCATGAGGATGAAATTACTTGGTGTGGGTGTGTTTGTTCTGGTCCCACATGGTGGGACTTTGCCATCTGTCTGCTTGGAAAAGTCTTGTATTATTCCAATAATTCCCCTTCCTTTCCCCTCAACTGGTTTCCTTCCTTTGTTTATAGAGGATGCCTGGAGATTTGGGATTGATTTTTTTTTTTTTTTTAAGGAAAATCCAGATTAAAGTGTTGTAAAACAGAACCAGGAAATTTCAGAAAGCAAGCCATGAAATTTTGAGTTCTTTTCTTTTTAAACATTTTTTATTTCTTATTCAAAAAATTTTAATTGTGGGAAAAACACATAATATAAAATTTACCCTCTTAACCATTTTTAAATGTATAGTTCAGCAGTGTTAACTATATGTACATTGTCATGCAACAGATCTCTGGAACTTTTTCATTTTGCAAAACTGAAACTCTATACTCATTGCACAAATCCTATCTTCCCCTCCCTAGTCCCTGGCAACTACCATCTACTTTGTCTCCATGATTTTGACCACTCTGAATAGTACATTTAAGTGGAATCATACAGTATTTGTGCTTTTGTGACTGACTTATTTCACTTAACATAATGTCCTCAGAGCTCATCTGTTGCAGCATGTGACAGAATTCCTTCCTTTTAAAGACTGAATGGCATTCCAGTGTATGTGTAAACCTTGTCCTCTCCATTCATTCATCAATGGGCGTTTTGGCCGCCTGTCTCTTGGCTGTTTTGAATAATGCTGCAATGAACATGGCAGCGCAAGTATCTCTTTCCGATCCCCCTTTCAGTTCCTTAGGATAAATACCCAGAAGTGTGATTTTTAGTTTGTTTTTTGAGGAACTGTCTTACTGTTTTCCATAGCACTTGCACTATTTTGTATTTTCAGCAACAGCATACCAAGGTTTCAATTTCTTAATTTTTTTTTTAAAACATTTATTTATTTTAATCCTTACCTGAGGATATGTTTATTGATTTTTTTTTTTTTAATATATCTTTATTGATCGCAGAGAGAGGAAAGGAGAGGGAGAAAGAGATAGAAACATCAATGATGAGAGAGTCATTGATCGAGCCCACAACCTGGGCATGTGTCCTGACCGGGAATCGAACCCCGATCTCCTGGATCCTAGGTCAACACTCAACCGCTGAGCCATGCCTGGCCGGGCTGTTTATTGATTTTTAATGAGAGAGGAAGGTGGGGGGAGAGAGAGAGAGAACCATCAGTACGAGAAACATCGTTCGGCTGCCCCCCCACCCCTGCTGTATGGGATTCGACCCTGGAGATAGAACCCACATTCTAGGCATGTGCCCTGACTGGGAACTGAACCCACAACCCTTCGGTGTACAGGATGACGCTTCAACCAACTGAGCCACACTGGTCAGGGCAAAGGTTCCAATTTCCTCACATCCTTACCAGCACTTGCTGTTTTCTGTTTGGTTTTGTTTTGTTACTTTATTTTATTGTGGCCATCCTAGTGGATATCTCATTGTGGTTTTGATTTGCATTTCTCTAATGATCAGAGCTGTTGACCAACTTTTCATAAGCTTGTATGTCTTCTTTGGAGAAGTGTCTATTCAGGTTCTTTACCCATTGTTTTAAAAAGATTTTTTATTGATTTTTAGAGAGAGAGAGAAACATCGATGTGAGATCTAGACATCAGTCAGCTGCCTCCTGCATGCCTCCTAAAGGGAATCAAGCCCGCAACCCCAGGCATGTACCCTGACCGGGAATCAGACTGGCAACCTTTTGATGCATGGGGTGATGCCCAACCATCTGAACCACACCAGCCAGGGCAGCCCATTTTTCAATCAGGTTATTTTTTGTTGTTGAATTTTAAGAGTTCCTTATATACTCTGGTTATTAACCCCTTATCAGGTATATGATTTGCAGTTGTTGTCTCCCATCCATATGTAGGTAGCATTTTCATTCTGTTGACTGTTTTCTTGATGTGCAGAAGTCCCTAAATTTGATGTGGTATCAATTTGTCTATTTTTGCCTTTGTTGCCTGTACTTTTGGTGTCATATCCAAGAAATCATTGCCAAATCAAACATCATGAAGCTTTTCTCCTATGTTTTCTTCTAAGGATTCTGTAGTTTTAGGTCTTAATTTGGATCTTGAATCCATTGGGAGCTAATTTTTGTATGGTATAAGGGAAGGGTCGAATGTCATTCTTTTGCATGCAGATATCCAGTTTCCCCAACACCATTTATTGAGGATGATGCAGGCGCTCCAAGGGTCCGGGTACCTGAGGGTCTAAGGCTCACTGTGGATTCTTGACTTTGCATAGGAAAGAATTCAAGTATGAGCCAGCATAGAGTTTAAAGTGAAAGTGAGTTTATTAGTGAAGTTAGTGAGACAGAGAATGGTCTACTCCACAGAGCAGCCCCCTTTAGTAGAATTTGCCTCTTTCATTGAGGTTCATTTAATTGGGGGTAGGACATCCAATAAGAGGGAATAATATTCAGGATCTTTCTAGGAAAGATGTGGAGATTTCTTGGAACAAATCCTTTGGTCATTTTGTGTCTTTATATGAGCTTTCTGTTTCTGATCAGGGCAGTGTAGGATGCATTGTTTAGTATGCTAGTGTATTACAACAAGTATGTATAATTATGCTGGGGGTTACAGTTAGGTGAAATTAGTCACCATGTCTCTGCCAGTTTTAAGCCCTAAATCTGGTGGGAGGTGGTCTTACTGTCTTATTGACAATTCCTGTAGCTTTTATCAGTTGCAGCATTTGGGCCATATACCCTACCTATTTTAAGGAGACTGCCTCTTCCTCATTGTGTGGTCTTGGCACTCTTGTAGAAAATCATTTGATCGTATATATAAAGATTTATTTCTGGGCTCTTTATTGTGTTCATTGGTCTCTGTGTCTGTCAAAACAGTACCACACCACTTGAAACCTATATAACCCTATTAACCAATGTCACTTCAATAAATGTAATAAAAATTAAAAATAAATAAGTAAATTGGTAAATGTAAAAAGCTATATTTAAAGCATTTAATAAAACTAAAGCATTCCTGTATTATTAGTATGTTTAACATAAATTAATTTAATTCACTGTTTGTAGCAATACTTATACCAGACAAAAAAGACTTTAAAATAAAGGTTATAACAAGAGACAGTGGAGAACCCAGCAGTTCCACTTCTACATATTTATATGAAGAAATTAGAAAATGCTAAGTTGAAAAGATATATGCATTTATGTGTTCATTGCATGTGATATATGCATTCATGTGTTTAAAGCATTATTTACAATAGCCAAGATATGGATGCAACCTCAGTGTATATCAGTGAGTGAATGGATAAAGAATAAGTGGTGCAAATACATGCTGTCTACAAGAGACCAACCTCAGAACGAAAGACTCACACAGGCTGGAAACAGACAAACAAACAAGACTTCTGGAGGACTTTAAAGGAGAGATCAACAGCAATACAGTCATAGTAGGGGACTTTAACACCCCACTGACTTTACTGGATAGATCTTCCAGACAAAAAATCAGCAAGGAAACAGTAACTATAAATGACACACTAGATCAGATGGATTTAATTGACATTTATAGAACATTCTACTCCAGAGCTGCAGAATAGGCATTTTCCTCAAGTGCAAATGGGACATTCTCAAAGATAGGACATATGTTAGGACACAAAACAAGTCTCTACAAGTTCAATAAGATTGAAATCATGTCAGGCATCTTCTCAGACATTTATACCATGGAATACTATGCAGCTGTAAAAATGATGGATCCCTTACCTTTTGAGGCAGCGTGGTGGGACCTGGAGAGTATTATGCTAAGTGAAATAAGCCACTCAGAGAAAGACAAGTGTCGCATAATCTTATTCATATGTGGAGTGGAATCTAATGAACAAAATAAACTGAAGAACAAAATAGATCCAGAGACACAGAAGCATGGAACAGACTGACAAATCTCAGTGGGAAGGCAGGGATGGGCTGGTGGGTGGGGAGAGATTAGTGTAAGAATTTATTTGCATATGTGCATAACCCATGGACACAAACAATAGTGTGGTGAAGGCGTGGGAGAAGGGGTACAGGATGGAGGGGATCAGTGGGGGGGGAAAAGGACACATTGTAATACTTTCAACAATAAAGATAAATTAAAAAGAGTAAGTGGTGCATATATACAATGGAATGTGACCCAGCCATTAAAAAAAAAGAGAATGAAATCTTGTGAAATAAGTCAGAGAAAGACAAATACTGTATTATTTTACTTATATGTGGAATCTGAAAAACAAACTAATACAAATAAGTGCCCTGGCCAGTGTGGTTCAGTGGTAGAGCATCAACCTGCACACCAAAGGGTTGCAGATTTGATTCCTGGTCAAGGGCATGTACCTGGATTGCAGGTCCATCCAGCCCCGGTCAGGGCACATGCAGGAGCCAACCTATCTATGGGTCTCTCTTACACTGATGTTTCTTTCCCTCCCTCTCTCTTTCTCTACCTCTCTCTCTCTGCCCCCCCCCTCCCTCTCTCTCCCTGCTTCCACTCTCTCTGAAAATCAGTGGGAAAATATCTTTGGGCAAGGATTAACAAAAACCAACCAAATAAAAACAAAATAAGTATATCAGAAATATATGCATAGATACAGAGAACATTTTGACAGTTGCCAGGTGGGAGGTGGGGTTGGAGGGATGGGTGAAAAAGGTGAAGGGATTAAGAAGTATAGATTGGGCCTGGCCAGCATTGCTAAGTGGTTGAGCATGGACCTAGGATCCAGGAGATTGAGGTTCGATTCCCGGTCAGAGCACATGCCTGGGTTTTGGGCTCCATCCCCAGCAGGGGGCGTGCAGGAGGCAGCTAATCAATGACTCTCATCATTGATGTTTTTATCTCTCCCATTCCTGTCCTCTCACTGAAATCAATAAAAATATATTTTTAAAAAAAGAAGTACAAATTGGTAGTTACAGAATAGTCATGGGGATGTAAAGTATAGCATAGGGAATATAGTCAGTATTATAATAACTATGTATGGTGTCACATGAGTACTAGATTTATCAGGGTGATCACTTCATAAATTATATAAATGTCTAATCACTGGGATGGAAGGAAAGAAAGGAGAGCAAGGAATTGAAACTAATATAATATTATCTGTTAACTGTAACTGAAAAATTAAAAATTATTTAAAAAATTCTCCTGTCAGTTTACTTCTGGCTTATCAAAAATTAGCATTTGTACATATCAGTAGTTTTATGCAGCTAACTAAAGATGATTCTTGTCTACAAAGTGGTGGAGCTCCAGTTAGGAGAGGGAATAACATCAAAAAAGAAGTTGGACAGATGTTGATTTAGAAAGGTTATTTAGTTTGTTTCCTAGTTGCTTAGGTTTTTCTTTTTTCTGTTTTTATTATTCATGATTTTGCAGTTACCTCCTCAAAACAGTCTGGGAGGGTGGCACGTATTCACAGCTTCATCTCTTTTTTTCCTTTCTTAACTTTCGTGCTCCCATCTGAGAAGTGAATACATAACTTGTGCAGGTCCACACAGATTGCTGAGTAGGTTTGTTATCATTTTATTCTTACATGAAATCTGAGATCAAGAACCAATTTGTTCATCCTTGGGATAGATACTGCCTGTTTTTGGAGCTGGTCAGCTGAGTTTTAATAAAAAGTCAGGTGAGACATTTCACCTGAGATTGCAGTGAAATGTTGTGTCAACCTAAGAAACCTCCAGAACCTGTAAGAATTTTTATGAGTTTATTTGAGCCAAACTGAGGACAATAGCCAGGAAGCAAAACCTCAACTGATTGAGAAAATGCTCCGGAAAAGGCAGTTTTGCACCTTATTATTATTATTATTTTTTAAATATATCTTTATTGATTTCAGAGACAGGAAAGGAGAGGGAGAGAGAGAGAGATAGAAATATCAATGATGAGAGAGTCATTGATCAAGCCCGCAACCCGGGCATGTGCCCTGACCAGGAGTCGAACCCCCATCACCTGGATCCTAGGTCGACGCTCAACCACTGAGCCACGCCTGCCGGGCTGCCCCTTATTTTATATATTACAATCAAAAGAAATCCATTGGTGATACATTAGGGAGGCAGGAGAAAGCAAAGTGGGGAAACCTCTGGGATTGGATAAAAAGTAAAATGATAGACACATACTTTTACATAAGTGGGTACAGGATAGTTAACAGTCAACAATTAACCAATAACAATAAGAAGGATATAAGGGGGGTTCAGGATGGTGGCAGAGTAAGTGGATCTTGCTTGAAACTCCTCCCATATCCAAAACGGAAATTACAATTAAATGGGAAAACAGTCACCCTAAATTACCACCTATTCTTTCTTTTGAATATTTTGGAATATTTGGAGAGGATAGTGTTAGTTCCTCTTTGAATGTTTGGTAAAACTTGCCTGTGAAGCCATCTGATCTAGGACCCTTTTTCCTGGGAGTTTTTTAAATTATTGCTTCAATTTCATTAATTGCTATTGGTCTATTTGGGTTTTCTGATTCTTCCTGATTGAGTTTTGGAAGATTATATGTTTCTAGGAATATGTCCATTTTGCCCAGATTGTCCAATTTGTTGGCATATAGTATTTCTGTGGTGTCAGTTGTTACTTCGCCTCTTTCATTTCTGATTTTATTAATTTGGTTCCTTTCTCTTTGTTTCTGGATTTGTCTGGCTAGCAGTTCATCAATCTTGTTTATCTTTTCAAAGAACCAGCTCTAGGTTTCATTGATTCTTCTGTATTACTTTTTTAGTCTCTATATGTCATTTGATTTCATTCTGATCTTTATTTCCTTTTTTCTACTTTGGGCTTTCCTTGCTCTTTTTCTAAGGTTAGATTTTTTAAATTTGAGGGATTTTTTTGTTTGTTTGTTTTTTGAGATAGGACTGCTTTTGCTCTATCCCATAGATATTGGGTTTTGTGTTCATTTTCATTTGTTTCCATAAAGTTTTTTATTTCTTCCTTGGTCTCATTGCTGATCCATTCATTATTTAATATCATGCCATTTAACCTCCATTTGTTTGAATATTTTTTAGTGTTTTTATTGTAGTTGACTTCTAATTTCATGCCATTGTTTTCCAAGATTACCCTTGATATGATTCTCATCTTCCTGAACTTGTAGAGGCTTATTTTGCACCCTAAGATGTGGTCTAGCTTTGAGAATGTACCATGTGTACTTTGGGAAAAATGTATATTCTGCAGCTTTGGGATGAAATGTTCTTTAAATATCATTTAAATCCATTTGATCTAGTGTGTTGTTTAAGGTTGCTGTTTCCTTGGTGATTTTTTGTGTAGAGATCTATCTAGTGGTCACAGTGAGGTGTTAAAGTCCCCTATTGTGACTGTATTGCTGTCAATCTTTCCTTAAAGTTCTTCCAGGTGTTTTTTAAACTATATTTAAGTGCTCCTCTGTTGGGTACATAAATGTTTACCAGGGTTATGTCCTCTTGTTGGATCAAGCCCTTTAGTATTATGTAGTGACTTTCTTTGTCTCTTGTTATGACCTTTCTTTTGAAGTTTATTTTGTCAGGTGTAACTATTGTTTCCTCCTTTTTTAATTTCCATTTGCATGGAAAATATCTTTCCATCCCTTCACTTTCATCCTGTGTGTGTGTTTTTTGTTAATGAGTTGCGTCTCTTGTAGTCAGTATATGTTTTCTTATCCATTCAACTACTTTACACTTAAGGCTATTATTGATAGGTACTCATTTTTTCTCCCTGTTATTCTTTATGCCTATATTCTTCTCTCTCTTTTAATTCCTACAGCTGTCTCTAGCATATTATGCAATGCTGGTTTGGTTGTAATAAACTCCGTTAGTGGTTTTTTGGTGGTGTTTTTTGTCTGCGAAGCTCTTTCTTTCACCTTCCATTTTGAATGGTAGCCTTACTGGATAGAGTAGTCTTGGTTTCAGATCTTGTTTTTCATTACTTTGAATGCTTCATGTCATTCCCTTCTGTCCTGTAGTGTTTCTGTTGAGAAATCAACTGACAGCCCTATGGGAGCTCCCTTGTAATTAATTGTCTTTCTTACTGCCCCTCAAATTCTCTTTGTCTTTAACATTTGCCATTTTAATTATGATGTATCTTGGTGTGAGTCTCTTTGGGTTCATCTTGATTGCAACTCTTTGTGCTTCCTGAACTTGTGTGACTTTTTTCCTCCCCTCGTTAGGGATGTTTTCTGCCACTATTTCTTCAAACAGCTTGTCTATTCATTGCTCATTTTTCTTCTTCTGGTACCCCTATGATGCATGTGTTTTTCTGTTTCATGTTGTCCCAAAGTTCCCTTTAACTGTCCTCATGCTTTAAAAGTATTTTTTTTTTTGCTACTCTGATAGTTTTTGTACCTTGTCCTCTAATTCACTGATTCAGTCCTCTGCTCCTTCTAACCTATTGTTAATTCCTTATAGTGTATTCTTTATTTCAGTTGTGTCATTCTTCATTTCCAACTGGTTGTGTTTCATGTTTTCTATGTCCTTTTTCATGCTGTTTGAACATTCTAAAAACTATTACTTTATACTCTGTTATTGATAAATTTCTTGCCTCCATTTCACTTAGCTCTCTTTCTGGAGATTTCTCCTGTTCTTTCATTTGGGGCTTGTTTCTTTGTTTCCCCATTTTTGCTGTTTCTTTTTGTTTCTTTGCATTTGATAAGACTGCTGTTCCTCTCATTCTTGGTGGGATGGCCTTCTTGTGGAACCCAGTGGTGTAGTCTTCTTGATATTCTGAGCTGAGTGCTCTAGGAATGACTCTTGTGTGGGTTATGTGGACTCTCCTGTTGTGTTTTGGTCATGATTGTTTTTGTCCCATTCATGGGTGGGCTCTCAGCCTTCAGGCTTGTTGTCTATGAGGCTCAACCATGACCATGTCATGCCAGCTGTTATACAGGTACTTATAGAACAAAACAAGCTAAAACAAGACTGAACCAAAAACAACAGGAAAAACTAAACAAGGAAAAGAAAAAGTAAAAAATACTAAAAGCATAAGACCAAAAGAATTAAAAGAGAAAAGAACCAAAAAAGATACTATGAAAGAAAAGAAACAAGAGAACAGAACTAGAATAAGAATAAAAAAGAAAAGGAAAAAAAGATATAATTGTAAATTTAAAATATGATGATAATGATTAAAATATAGAGTAGCAAAAGAAAAACAGAGAAATAAATAAAATTTTAAAAAAGAGAAAAAATAGAAAAGAAAGAGAAATAAGAGATATGAAAGAAAAAAGAGTAGAAAGAATAAAAACAACCTTTGGATCTGCTGTTTTTGGAACTCGCTGGATTTTGCTCTGATGTTGAACTGCTCCCATAGTGTGTTGATTCTGTGCCTCCTAGGAGGGTTCTGTGTTGCAAGCCACAGTGAGTCACTGTCCTTGCCAGGCCCTGGGCAACCTGACTGAAGCACAGCAGGGCAGAGCCTCAGGTAGTCTGGCAGGTAGGGCCTTTTTTAACACAGAGGCTGGGTCTTCCTTTGGTCCCACACCTTGAATGTCCCTATTCTGAGCTGCTCTCCCTTCCCCAAGGCATTGGGCTCTGTGGGATATCTGGATTTTGGTTAGGATGGTTTGAACAGACTTGCATTGGGACTGGCATCCATCGTTTGTAGGAGGAAGTGGACACTTCCTCTCCTTCCAGTGTCTTAGCTCTGCCTGGCTTGCTGGCACCCTCTCACTGCCATCTCAAGCAGGAATGGATAAAAAAAATCAGCCCTGCCCAGCCCACGTGGCTCAGTGGTTGAGCATTGACCTATGATCCAGGAAATCATGGTTTGATTCCCAGTCAGGGCACGTACCTGGATTTCGGGCTCCATCTCCAGTAGGGGGCATGCAGGAGGCAGCTGATCAGTGACTCTCTTATTATTGATGTCTCCAGCTCCTTCTCCCTCTCCCTTCCTCTCTCTGAAATCAATAAAGACATATTTTTTTAAAAAATCAGCCCTACTTGGCACTCTAGTCTTCCATCAGGGCCAGCCCCCACTACTCTGCCTGGTGCCAACCAGGCCAAATGACCTTGGCACCGCACGCCGACATACCCAGCTGCAGGGGCACAGATTTCCAGCCTCAATTTGGCTTTTTCTGTAAGTTGTTGGCTATAAAGTTTCACTCCAACTAGTCTTCAGTTGGTTTTTCAGGATGATTTTTCCATAATTTAGTTGTAATTCTAGTTTAGTCCTGGGAGGAGTTTAGTGTAGTTTGTACTTAATCTATCACCATCTTGGATCTCTTCCTTTTATTAACTCTTGTACACACCTTCCCTTTGACCATTTTAAAATAACATCTTCAAGGATTATGTGCTGTAAATAGGAAGAGATACTACTTCACTGTTTCATGCTTGCGCTTTATTTGTTTATAATGTGTTTTCTTGGTGTTCAATTTTTTTTTTACGTAACACATTTCTTCTTTTCAGAATTCTCCCTTGGGTCCTGTGTCCATATAATAGGCTTAACTCTATCCAATTGCTATTTTTGTGGGTTAAAATGCCCAAGTAATAGTAATTTTGTATGGTTCATCCTAATATATTTAGGAGCTTAATATTTTTCATAATTTTTTTTTTGGTTATAAAGTGTTCTGCTTGTTACAATAATTTTTAAGAAATATAAAAATATATAAATTAGGAAAATGTATAATAGCACAAAATCATCCCTTACTATTTTGGTGTATTTTTTTCTTTTCTCTCTCTTTTTTTAAAATATATTTTTATTTTTTTCAGAGAGAGGAAGGGAGAGAGAGAGAGAGAAACATCAATGATGAGAAAGAATCATCGGTTGGCTGCCTCCTACACACCCCCTACTGGGGATTGAGCCCACACAACCTGGACATGTGCTCTGACTGGGAATTTCACTGTGACCTCCAGTTTCATGGGTCAACACTCAATCGCTAAGCTGCACTGGCCAGGCTCTTTTCTCTTTTTTGAATATAGGGTTTAGCAAAAGTAGGTTTACAGTTGTGAGTATGCAAAACACAGAGTTTATTCTTGTATTATTTTTTATTAATTACGATACTGTTTTTCATATAAACAACTGTAAACCCACTTTTGCCTCACTCTGTGTATTTTCCTCAGAAAATTGCAGTTTTTTATTAGAACTGTTATGAGGCATAAATGAATTATTATATGTATAGTGACCAGTATGTATATTAGCTCTCATTATTATAAACAGTAGTTATCCTGTCTTGATATTTTATGAACTATATTTCCTACGCTATTAAATATTTTTTAGAAATGTGATTTTCAAGACTAGTTCTTACTCTACTATGTAAAGACACTTTACTTTAGCAACTTCTTTTGTTGGATAGTTTAGGTTATTTTCTTTTTTGTCCTTATATAAATATAGTCTGATGAACTCATATATTTATTTATAGCATTGTTTCCTTTAGTATAAAGGAATTTTTGAAAGAAATTTGAAATTCCTTTATATGAAATAACTAGGTCAGATAATTAAAATATTCTAAAGTTTCTTGGTATATAAACAAAATACCCTCCCTAAACATTTATGAATTGTCACTTCTTCCGGGAATGTGTGAGATTCCCCTTCTCTGAGAGCCTCAGTTAGCAATGAAATTTTTATTGTTGTTAATTTGACAGTCACAAATAGTATCTCTTTGTTTTAATTTGAACATTTTTAGATGGTTATTAACCATATATTTTTCTCCTTTAATGATTTGTTTATTAAAATCCCATCTTTTTATTGGAGTTTCCATTTTTCTCCTATTTGTGAGGGGAAAAACCATACTTTGTATGTGTGTAGAGAATAATTAGAATGTATATTTGTCCAAATAGTAATGATTTTTTTAGATGGTGAAATTTTGGATGATTTCAGTTCTCTTCACATTTATCTTTTTTCCTGACAGAACAAAAATGTTTGCTTCTTGTGAAGGAGAACTGGCTCTCTAGTGACATGTTTTGGCCTCTTCTGCAAAGGTAGAGATGATTCCTCCCAGTCCCACTTAAACCTGAGAGGGCTTCGGATGTCTTTTCCTTACACACCGAGCTTCTACCCTGCACCTGGGCCACACTGTCTGGGAGCATAACAGTGACTGTGTGAGGTATGACAATAATAGTGTACCATTGTTTTTGGCTTTTCCCATGTCATGTCCAGCCTGCTATGGGATGGATGAAGAAGAAGAGGACCACTATGTTTCACAGCTCAGGGAAGTCTACAGCAGCTGTGACACCACAGGCACAGGCTTTCTGGATCGGGAGGAGCTGACCCAACTCTGTCTTAAGCTTCATTTGGAAAAGCAGCTTCCCATCCTTCTGCAAACACTTCTTGGAAATGACCACTTTGCCAGGGTAGGTGTTTGACTTCATTCTCATAAAGAAAAGCACGGACTACTTTTGTTGGGTATTATTAGCATTTGATGAATATCAGTTGAATAAAGATTGTCGTCAAAAGAAAGTTATTAGGAAATGAATTGATGTTTTTCTTTCTCTGGTGCACCTTGGTGACATCAATGGACAGATCTTCTAAACAGGAAATCAACAAGGAAACAGCCCCTTTAAATGGCACACTAGATCAAATGGATTTAATTCATATCTTCAGAGCATTTCATCCTGAAGCAGCAGAGTGTATATTCTTTTCAAGTGCACATGGAACATTTTTTAGGATAGACCACATATTAGGACACATAACAAGTCTCAGTAAATTTAATAATGACTGTATTACTGCTGATCTCTTTCTTTATGTCCATCAAGATTTGCCTTATATATTTGCTTTATATAGGTTCTTCTATATTGGGTGCATAAATGTTTACAAGGGTTATAGCCTCTTCTTGGATTGTTCCTTTCATCATTATGTAATGTCCTTCTTTGTCTTTTATTATAAATGTCTCTTCTTTGTCTCTTGTCACATACAAGTATTGCTACTCTAGCTCTTTTTTCCCCTATTTGCATGAAATATCTTTTTTCCATCCCTTTTAGTCTGTGTGTCTCTTTTATTCTGAGGTGGATTTCTTGTACACAGCATGCACATGGATCTTTTTTTCTTATCCATTTAGCTACCCTATATCTTTTGATTGGAGCATTTAAGCCTTCTACATTTAAAGTGATTATTAATAGGTATGTTTATTGCCATTTTTTCTTCTTTATCTTAAAAAAGGCTCTTTAACATTTCTTGTCATACTGGTTTGTTTCACAAACTTTTTTAGCTTTTTCTTGTCTGCGAAGCTTTTTATATCTTCTTCAATTTTAAATGATAGCCTTTTGGATAAAGTAGTCTTGGTTGTAGGTCCTTGCCTTTCAACACTGATTGTTTCATGCCAATACCTTCTGACCTGAATTGTTCCTGTTCAGAAATCAGCTGACTGTCTTATGGGAGCTCTCTAGTGGGTAACTAACTGCCCTTCTCTTGATGCTTTTATGAGTCTCTCTTCGTCTTTTTTATCTTTTAAATCCTCACTTGAGGATGTTTTTTCCATTGCTTTTCAGATAGAGTGGGAGGGAGAGAGAGAAAAAGAGAGAGAGGGAGAGAAACATCAATGTGAGAGAGACACATCGATTGGTTGCCTGCCACATGTGTCCCGACCAGGTCTGGGGATTGAAACTGCAACCTAGGTACATGCCCTTGTTTGGAATTGAACCCTGAACCCTTCAGTCCATGGGCTGATGCTCTAACCACTGAGCTAAACCGTCTAGGGCTCTTTGTCTTTAACCATTATCATTTTAAATATGATGCGTCTTGGTGTGGGCTTCATTGGATTCATCTTGTTTGGCACTCTATGTACTTTCCGAACTTGTGTGTCATTTTCCTTCACCAGGTTAGGGAAGTTTTCAGTCATTATTTCTTCAAATAGTTTCTTGGTCTCTTGCTAGCTCTCTTCTCCTTCTGGTACTCATATGATGTGGATGTTGGTTTACTTCATGTTGTCTGAAAAGTCCTTTAAACTATCCTCATTTTTAAAAACTACTTTTTCTTATTTGTGGTCTGATTGGGTGTGTTCTGCTACCTTGTTTTCCAAATTGTACGTTTGACCCTCTGCTTTATCTAACCTATTGTTTATTCCTTCTAGGTTATTCTTCATTTCAGATATTGTATTCTTCATTTTTTACTTTTATGCTTTCTATGTCCTTTTTACTGTTTTTGTAGTTCTTACTAATTTCTTTGTAGTCATCACTAAGTTTCTTATAGTTCTCACTAAGTTTCTTGAGCATCCTCATTCTTTTGAACTTTATATCTGGTAAATTGCTTGCCTCCATTTCATTTAGCTCTTTTTTGGAGATTTCTCCTGTTCTTAATTTAGGGCATGTTTCTTTGTATCACAATTTTGGCTACCTTTTGGTGTTTGTTTTTATGTATTAGGTACATCTGTTATTACTCCCTGTCTTGGTAGAGGGGCCTTATATAGTAGGTGTCCTGTGGGACTTCATCATGGTGTTATCTCCTTGATCTCCTGCACTGGGTACTCCAGGAATGATCCTTGCATGGTTATGTGGATCCTCATGTTGTAATCGAGTCTTGATTACTATGGGCCCATTCATTTGTGTGGTCAGCCCTTAGGCTGCTTGACTTTGAGAACCAACCTCAGCCACAGGGTATGAGCTGCTATGCAGGTGCTGACCACACAGCAGAATTTGCTTCAGCAGTTTCTGGTGCTTTCCAAGATTTCCCTTTGCATATGCAATTTGTGAAGCTAATTGGATCCTTCTTTGATGTGTCTGAAGCTGGCTACGGGGAGTTTTGGTTTGGGTCACCTTGGGAGGGCCTCTGGTGGCAGCCAGTGTCATATACTACCTGTGACTGACCCTGTGAAACCTGTTTGGAGCTACAAAATGATTCAGAGTTTTTGACTGACTCTGCTGGGTTTGGATATGCTCCAGAAAGATCAAGCTATGCACCAAGATTGGCTTTTACCGGCATCGAACACATGGGTGTGTCAGCACAAGTCCCAAGGAACTCTGAAATATGCCTTTGCCCGCTGGCTGCCTGTTAGGCTCAGTCATTGAAAGAGCCTGTGGCAGTACTCCAGTTGCATGAGATAGGTTCTCAGTGAGTCCCCAGGAATGGAGTGTTGTGTTCACCATATTGATATAGGACAAACTTTGTGCCAGTGCTGGGTCGGAGATCACTTAGCAAATGTCCCAGGTTATACCAAGTCTAGCTGTCACCTGCTGGTTTCTCCCATACCTTTGTGGTGGGGTGGGGCCCCAGGCAGTCATCAGAGTGAGGCCAGCAGTGTTTATCAGGCTCTAACAGACCAAGATTTGGCTGTGTGAAGGGAAGGCTCCACACTGGTCGAACTGCGAGGAAAATATTTCTCCCATTAGAGCCACACTGCTCAGTTTATCCCAAAGTCTGCCAGGAGCCTTATCTCAGCAGTGAGGGGCTGCTGGGAGTTGGGTGAAGGGGAGGTGCCAGTCAAGCTTCAGGGAAGGTATGGGTGTGAACTGCGCTCCACAGCCACACAACTCAATCTGTCCTAGATTCTGCCTGGACCTCAGCGGGGCAGAGGCACCAGGATTTGAGTGGGTGGGCCCACCGGGATTCTGGAGGGTGGGTCTAGCGGATCTCCCATGGTGGGGAGGGACTTGTCAGGTACACGGGAATGTGACGGGAATGGGCCTTACCCTAAAGCCACACAACTCAGTCACTGATACCTCCTGAGTCTACCCAGAACTCTACATCATGATCCCAGCAGGTGACTCCACAGCTGGGTGCATGCTCTGCAGGGTGGAGCAACAGGGAATCCAGAGATTTGGGCTATTGCTTTCCCCAGGCTGATGCCATAAGGAGGGGCATGCTCCACCCGACAGATGATGTCTGTGGTATGGGAGAGTGACTCAGCATAGGGGGTTCTGTCTGCTGTCCCCTCAGCTCTCTTACCAGAGTCACAAACTCCAGACTTTCCTACATGACTCTATTCTACTCCACCCTTTCTCTGCTGGAGCCCAGGGTAAGTGGCTGCAAATGAGTTTTTGTGCATTGCCCCTTCAAGAGTCTGCCTGTGTCTCTAACAGACTTCTGACTTTCCCTGGTGTAGAGCATCCTTACTTATTTTTACAGCCAGGTGGTGCTCTGGGCTGGGGATCCTGGTGTGGAGTTGAAATCCCACATTCCTCAGTAACCACCTCTGAAAGGGGCACCAGCCCTTTCTGTGTCTCCACCCTTTCTGCCAGTCTTGATATAGCTTTTCTGTAAATCCTTGGTTATAAGGCTTCTTTTCAGCTAGTTTCACTTTGTTATTCAGGTAGATTGCTCTGTATTTTAGTTGTAATTTAAGTTTGGTTCTGGGAGGAGGTGAGTGTAACTTCCACCTACTGTGCCTCCATCTTGGATCCTTCAAGGTAGTTTTTGATTTCCTGTTTGATATCCTCCTTGATTCATTGGTTGTTTAGTAGCATTTTGTTTAGTCTCCACATATTTGTGTTTTTTCCAGTTTTCCTTTGGTAGTTTGTCTTTAGTTTCATGCCATTGTGGTTGGAAAAGATGCTTCATATGATTTCCGTCTTGTTGAGTTTATTGAGGCTTGTTTTGTGGTTTAACGTGTGATCTGTCCTGGATAATGTTCCATGTGCAAATGAAAAAATGTATATTTTGCAGGTTTTGGATGAGATGTTCTATAATTGTCTGTCTGTTAAGTTCATCTGGTCTAATGTGACATTTAAGGCCACTATTGCCTTATTAATTTTCTGTCTTTATAAACCTATGTCTTTTGTAGATTTCTGGTTTTTGGTTACCATGAGGTTCTATATCTACAGCAGTCTATTTTAAGCTGATGGTCATATAAGTTTGACTATATTCTAAAGAACTACATTTTTACTCCCTCCTCTACACTTTGTTTTTGGTGAATTTCACTGTATTTATTAGATACTTGCCTTTATCTGTGAGATTATTTTTTCAATCTAATATATTCTTATTTCTAGTTATGGTCTTTCCTTTTCTTTACGAAAGGCCCTTTAGCATTTCTTGTAAAGCTGGTTTAATGGTGATGGACTCCTTCATTTTTTGCTTGTCCAGTAAACTCTTTTCTCTCTTTCAATTCTGAATAATAACCTCTCTGCGTAAATTATTCTAGGCTGTAGGTTCCTTTCTTTCATCACTTTAAAGATGTTCTGCCATTTCCTCTGGCCTATAAAGTTGCTGCTGAGAATATCTTTATGGGGTTTCCTTTCTTTGTAACTAGTTGTTTTCTTCTTGCTGCCTTCAAGATTGTTGCTTTATCTTTAACTTTTGCCATTTTAATTACACTATGTCTTGGTGTCTTTGGGTTCATCTTGGTTGGAATTCTTTGTGCTTTTTAGATCTATATGTCTCTTTCCCTTTTCTTTCACAGGTCAGGAAAATTTTCAGCCATTATTTCTTCCAGAAAGTTTTTTTTTCCTTTTTGCTGTTCTAATTGGTTGATTTCTACTAGTCTGTCTTGAAGGTCACCAGTCCTTGTGTGTTAGCTAAGCTACTATTGATTTCTTCTAGTGTATTGTTATATTCTTCAGCCTTGCTTGTTTTTTTATTATACTTTTCTAACTCTTTGTTGAAGTGTTCCCTAAGTTTCTCTGTTTCACTGTCAAGTTTGGTGAGCATCCTTGTTTCTTTTAATTCTTTATCAGGCAAATTACTTATCTCTGTTTTATTAGTTTTTTTCTGGTGTTTTTTCTTGTTCCTTCACATTAAAGGTATTCTTCTTTTCATATTGTTCACTTTTCTTTGTTTATATGAATTAGACAAAATATTTTTCTCCTGATTTTGAAAAAGTGGCCTTGTGTAGAAGCAACCTCTCTATAGGCTCTGTGTGCTGGGTGGTTTTGCAAGGCCATTTGGAACCAAGCAGGTGCCTGCAGCATCTGGGGCACTGGCCTACCAAGCTGTAGTATGTCTGGGAAGGTAGGCCAGGTTCATGTAGGAATGTCCTGTTGGTACTCCTTACTTCCTTTGTTTGGAGCCAAAATGGACTCCCAGCAGTGTGGCTGAAAATGTGCTGTGGTGATCTTGCAGATAGGCCAAAGCACTTGGATAGAGCCCCCACCTGAAATATGAAGGTAGATGGGGGTATAAACAATGGTGCTTACCGGCACCTCCACTCCTGGAGAATTCCTGCAGATACTGGGGGGCTCCCATGGTTGCCTTCTTTACTCAGTCTCTTTCTCTCCTTTATTGTTCATAAACTGTCTAATCAGCCCCCAGTTGTCTCGCAGGAATAATTCCTCTCTATATAGGTGTATATTTCAGTGTGCTCATGGGAGGAAGAGGGTTCAGTGTCTTCCTATGCTACCACCATCTTGGACCTCCTCCTTTTTTTTTTTTTAAATATATCTTTATTGATCTCAGAGAGAGGAAAGGAGAGGGAGAGAGAGAGATAGAAGCATCAATGATGAGAGAGTCATTGATCGGCTGCCTCCTGCACGCCCCTGACTGGGGATTGAGCCCACGACCTGGGTATGTGCCCTGACCGGGAATTGAACCCCGATCGCCTGGATCCTAGGTCGACACTCAACTGCTGAGCCATGCCTGGCTGGGCTGGACTCCTCCTTTTAAAAAAAAGTGAATTTGGGGGGAAAAAAGAAATGGATGTTCTCAATGCAAAAGGCAACAATAAGATGTTTCCACCTGAGGAAATAAAACAAACAAAAGGCTGATGCATTTTATATGTGTTCTATTGAAAGTAATTTTGACCTCTTAAATTCACCCAGGTTAACTTTGAAGACTTTAAGGAAGGTTTTGTGGCAGTGTTATCATCAAATGCTGGTGTTGGCTCCTCGGATGAAGACAGTAGTTCTTTAGAATCAGGTAAGAGGATGTACTCCTCTCACCTTTAGTTTATTTTCATTATGTGTTATATTCTGGAGTATAATATTCTGACTGAAGAAGCTAGTAGGTTTGAGACTAAATTCTAACCCCGCTCTATCACTGCCCAGCTGTGACAACTGGGACAAAACATTTCTCTTTTTTCCTTCTGTTTCCTTATTTGTAAAATAGTATTGGAAGGTAGAAACCTATTGTTTTCCTTTAAACAGCCCACAATACTCTGAATACTGATGGCACTCTAGTCACCAGATGTGTGGTAGTTTTTCCCATACTGGCAATTCTCTGACACCATCTGAGTGCTCTACAATTAATCGACTCTGTCATGATCTACCTAGAGATTGTGTCAGTTTGCACAGATTAAGGGCTCAATCCTATTAGTCCTTCACTTCAGATGCTGGTCGCAAGTCCAGGTTGTCACCTATGCTTCTGACCAATAGATAGGAGTCAGAGGTTCCCAAAACCCCCTCCTTTGGTTTGATTAATTTACTAGGGCAGCTCACAGAACTAACATTTTACTCACTAGATCACTGGTTTATTATAAAAGTATATAACTCAGGAACAGCCAGAAAGAAGAGATGCGTAAGGCAAGACATGGGGAAGGGCCCAGAGCTTCCAGGCCCTCTCTAGGTGCTCCAGTCTCCACAATCTCCAAATGTTCACCAACCCAGAAGCTCTCAAAACCCCATCCTTTTGGGTTTTTATGAAGACTTCATTACATAGACCCAACTAATCAAGTCATCGGCTATTGGTGATTGAACTCAACCTCCAGCCTCTCGCCCCTTCCCTGAGGTCGGGGGGGTGGGGCCAAACCCCACCTGGTTTGTTCCCCTGGCAACCAGCCCCCATCTTTGGGTGCTTTGGGGATGTCACCTCATTAACATAAAGTTGGGTGGTTGCTCTTATTAGGAAATTTAAAGGCTTTTCAGAGCTCTGTGCTAGAGATGGAATGAAGACCAAATATATAATTATTAAAAATCACAGTATCATGGGCAGCCTGCATGTCTCAGTGGTTGAGCATCGACCTATGATCCAGGAGATCTCAGTTCAATTCCCAGTCAGCGCACATGCTCAGGTTGCAGGGATCTCCCTCTCCCTTCCTCTCTCTGAAATCAATAAAAAAATTTATATATGTTTTAAATCACAGTATCACAAGTGTCAGATAGTACTGTGTGCTGTCCATAATAAAATGGATGTGGAGGAGTTGAAGATTTCAAGAATTTATAGTACAGTGCAGATGTAACGTGTTTCTAGATCTCTAAGGTTAGCAGAGCAGGTAGGATGCCAGAAGCCCAAGACAGACCTCTTTATATATTTTGTCTCAGACAATAATGTTGTGCTGTGCAGATAGAACTTATTAGACACTTGGTACTGAAATGGAGCTGGTCAGATAAAGACAACATTTCTAAGTAGAAGTAGCATCCTGAAGGAGAAAGCCTCCTGGCTTTGGTAATGGTCAGGAGGTGGAGAGAGCATTTTGGAGGGAGGTCCACTCAGGCATTTAGAGTGTGGGGTGAGAGTCAGAAGGTGATCCTTTGCGCCTCAGGCTGTAAGTAGCAACCACCTGACCTGCTAAGACTGAGCTTGGCTCCCCTGGATGTGTATGGGGGTGAATGAAATTGTAGTGGGTCCTTTCCCTCTTGTGTGGGCAGTATGTTTGAGGATGAAGGTGGTGATATTGATTAGCAAATTGAGCAGGTGTGTGACTGTTGGATACCAGGGTGACAGTGTGGGAGGAGCATATGGCAGTAAAGGAAAGTGGATTGGGAACATTGAGTGTCTTCTGTGCATCAGGCTTTGAGCTTTTTGGACGTTTTATATAGGTTTTATTTAACCCTCATGGATATCCTATGCACTGTCATACCCATTGTTCAAATGAGGAAATGGAGACCTGAGGTACGAAGGGATTTGTCCAGGATCCCACAACCAGTAAGTGCTGGCTGCTATTTAAGTCTTGGTTTTCTAATTCTAAGTTCTGAGTCCTTGTATATGCACCATTGCCAGAATCTGCTCCTTCCAGTGGGTGCTCATGGACAGCCCCCTTCCCATCTTCTCCTGCTGGTTATGAAGACAACCTGAGTACAGTGCAGGGAGCCCTGGTGGGAGGGAAGGACCCTCGGAGATCCATTGAGTGCTTTGTCTCACACTTTTCTTTATGCTGTGAGGAAGGCCACTTGCCTGTCCTAATATACAGGAATTTGAAATGTCCTTGTATGAACATGTTTAAAAGGCGAGAGCCCAGTGTCACTGACACTACATGTCCCCTCTTTATACTAGCGACTGTGTGATGCTTCTAAGCCTAAAACTGCGTGGATCTGTGTGGAACGTGTTCTCACAGCCTCCAGAGAGAAAAAGAAGCTGTTTTAGAACTTGTGCTTTTTCTCACTGATGTTTTGTAATTTCTTTCAGTTTTGTTTTGTAATTCCTTTTAGATTTCAAAGCTTTTCTCAAATGGTGTATGCCCTCCCTGAGACGCCATCTCTCTCTCATGCCAGCAGATGGGGCTCATCCCAGTGGCTATCTCCAAACACCAGTCTACAGAGGCAGGGTGCCCACTGCTTGAAGGGCTGATCGAGCATAGGTGGCCCTGCAGCTCCAGTGCTTCTTTGAGAGTCAGAACAAGCCTGGTGCCCTCCAGGATTGTGTTCATTTCCGCTTTCCACCCCTCATTCACTTTCTGTCTCAGGCCTCTTCTGTTAAATGTGGTTTAGGTTTCTGCCTCCTCAGTGCCTCATTTGCCACCTGCTGCTCCATTCATAGCATCACCCTCTTCTTGTTTTCTAATCTGTTCGCCAATCCTTCCTTCCATCTCCCACCATGATCAGAAAAATGTGCTTTTGATAACTCCGGGAAGGAGAGTGTCATTGTGGAACCAAATCCCCAGGATTTTGAAGGACATCCCTGTTTCCCCATCAATCTACTCTTTTCATTAAAGGCCATTAATGAACGTATAACCATATGTATTTTAGCTTTTACACTTTGTTACTCTTTTCTTATAAATAGAAATGCACACCAAGAAGACATAACCAGGTGTCTCTGGTTTGAGTACGCAGGTGTGCTCTCCTGTCAACCAGAGCCATGAGGAGCCATATCTTGTGCTCTGTGGACACTCTGAGGTGTGTTATAGGGAGCTGGGCTGTGCCTGCACTGAAATATGCTTGGCCTGGGTTACTTACTGTCCTTCCCACCCTAAGAGGGTATGACTCATGATTCTGTGAGCTGTTCCATTCATTTTAATGTCATTCCTCTGCTCTTGTTTCTGTTCTGACTTGCTACTTGGACACTTTTCTAGAGTAGCATTTCTCCCTGTTGGAGGGAGGGAGGTGATAGATTTCTAGACTGTTTTTTTGAAAACAATTGGGGAATATTATGAAAAAGGCATGTGCTTTTCTGGGTGACTCATTACTCTAAGGGAAATGCTGACCGGCTGGCAACTGTGAAGAAGTGGGGCCAGCATCAAGGACCGGGTGGGATTCTGGTTGTGGACTATGGGTCAACTAAGGAGGGGAAGTGGAAGGAAGGAAAATCAAGCCTACAAAGCAGAAACACATGCTGGTTGCATGATCTCCAGGTGTGCCAACAGTAGACTGAGCCCAGGAAGTGGCGATGGTGTGGCCAGGACTCTGCTTCTGCAGGGGTCTGATGGCTTAGGAGGGTGCGCAGAGCTCCGCTTTGAGTTTCCTGCGCCTGTTTTCGCACATGTGCCACAGCTTTCCACTTCTCACCTGACACAAAAATCCCTCTTCTGACACCACCTTTGGGTGGAAAGAGGAGGATTCTTCCCCACCCACTTGGCGCTATATCCCATGAGCTCCCTCACCTGGTGAGAGTCTGTTGGACCAGGCCCTGTCAATGCCTGTTGTTCCAGCGTGATTAGTAATAGTGCTTATTTTGACCTCAACATACCCCAATGGGGTGAGAAATTATATAGTCAACCTGCGTTATTCTCAGATGCCTTTTATGTCACACTCTTCCTTCATATTCTACATGTCCCATGTGGAACTGAGCATTTTCCTCCCAGAAGCTCCTCCTGTGTCCCAAGTTTTTGTCTGTCACTGGCATCACCATTCTTCTGGTTGACCAGGATGGACCTAGCCTCTTCCTCTGATGGTCCTAAGGTCAGGGACTGTGTACTAGCAATTTTGGACACGAGAGAAAGAAATATGGTGGTATTTGACCTTAAGGGGTGTTGATTTCTGTTGGGGGAGGCTCAAGACACATCTGCAATGAAATGCTCCTCGTTTGCCTGGCCTCACCTGGCTCTCTCTCTCTCCAATTGGTTTATTCTAGTTGCTTCCCTCTGAACCCATGTCCTGTCCTGGCCACTGCCCCTGCTGCCCTCCCTTGTCTCTCTCCTGCCTTCCCAGGCTTCAGCACAGAGTCAGTGTCTTGTCCTCTCTGCCTGAGAGATCCCAGCTGCTCTGTGCAGACGTGGACAGGTAAAGTAGGAAGAAGGAAGTGCAGAATTATTAAGGTTTAGGGGATTCTCAAGAATCCCAAAACTAAAGTCCATACCTGCTTGTGCCCCAGACTTGAGACCCACACAGAGCCTGAGCCTACAGGGCTGTATCTGAGGTCTGTGCCCACTTGCATGCACTCTCCAGTCTTTGGGGTCCTAGAGTGGAAAGTGACCTTCCTGTTTCTCAAGTGGTATGTTGCTGGATTATTGGAAAGGTTTTTTTTCTTTGCAGAAAAATCTAGATCTTTGTATTAGTTTTTTATTACCTAAACAAAAGCAAAATATGCTAAAAAAAAGAAAAGAAAAAAAAAAAGAAAACCTTAGCCCTGGCCGGTGTGACTCAGTTGGTTGAGCATCACCTTGTGCACCGGGGGTTGCCAGTTTGATTTCTGGTCAGTGCATATACCCAAGCTGTGGGTTTGATCTCCAGTTGGGGTTCGTGTGGGAAGCAGCCAATCACCATTTCTCTACAACATCGATGTTTCTCTCTATTCCTCTCCCTTCCTCTCTCTAAAAAGCAAAAAAGGAAAAGAAAACAAAACTTAAACAGCATGTAGAGTTTAGAGGGGAAAGTCCTTGTCTCCCAGCCTGGCTTTCTCAGTCCCCATCACAGGCAATAGTATAACTGCTGTGAACTGTTCCCTGTGTTCTTCCAGATGTTTTCTGTGAGTATAAAAGTACACCTATCAGTGAGAGATGCACTCTGTGTCTGAATCTGCACCTTCTTAAAAGGCATCTCAGTAGCATACCTGTGCCCAGAGGTTGCTTTAAAGGCCTGCCCCTCCAGACCTCCCATTTTCTTTCCAGATGCCTCCCATGCTGTCCCACCAAAGTATGTGCGTGGCTCTAAGTGGTACGGCCGTAGGAGCCGACCTGAACTGTGTGACTCTGCAGCCAGAACCAAAAGTTTACCAGAACAGCAAGCCAAGACCACTGTGAAAAGCCAGATCCGACGCTCTGCATCTCTGGAAAGTGTGGAGGTGAGTTGGGTCCCCTCTTCCCCACCCCAGGCTACCCAGCATTGGGGAAATAATGTTTCACTTGGTCACTGCTCACTACAGGAAAATGGGAAGGGGGAGATGGGCATTCCTGGGCATTTCGTCACCAAGAAGCACAGTGCACTTTGGAGAATGACATTTCACTCTGAAGCCTCTCTAGGTCTACTTGTCTGCAGGGAATTCTGGCCACAGAGCATTCTTCTTCAGACATTGGGGTGGTAGAGTTTGCGCGCAAATCACTTGTTTCTTTCCCTCCCCTGCTCACCACCACTACCTTTCAAGAAGACTATTTTTATGGTTTCACGAAAGTGAAAAAGGATACAAAAAAGGAGGTGTCTTTCTGATGCAGCCGTAAGGTTAGGAATCTGGGTGTATCAAGCCCACCATCCCACCTGCCTCAAGCATTTAGTATATCCCAAGCCATACATTTACAACCGGGCAAGCCCTTGCCAGGTCCTCTGGGGCCTTAGGAGTTGATTGTAGCTCTCAGGCTCCCTGAGCTGTTCACTTTGAGGCAAGGATTGACCCAGGAATTGGGCTGCCAGAGCCTCACCGGCTTCTTGTCAAGAAGTATGTCCACAGGGCAGATCCACAGCCTGTGAGTTAATTGTGGACTCATTAGACCTATTTTCAAGGATTCAGGAAGGTTCTGGTTTCTTTTCTCCATGATGACACTTCTGTGAGATGGGGCGATATGGGGGACTTATCTTTAATAAGATAGCCCTGGACCCCCAAATTAATTTGTTTATATGCTCAGCATTTATTGAGGCAAAGAAGAAAACAAACAAATAAGTATTTAGATCTTTGAGTCTTCTGTCTCAGAGATGTGCTACACCTGGGCAGCACCAACAAATCCCAGACATTCCCTTTTTTATTCTATTTTTAACTTGGCCCTCATGGTTAGAGGGCTGTGTTGTTCCATTGTTGTGGTCCTGTTCTACTTCTTAAAACCACTTTTGATCCCTAGAACTAGAACATGGGGAACACTGCTTTTAGGGTTGTCAGTTGGGTTGAAAAATAGGATATACCACTGCTCCTACATTCCTGCCCTCAGCTCAGTGCTGGTTCTGAGGAGCGTCAGGTCTTGGTCACCTGGCACTCATTCCAGAATCGGTCATAGGACACATAGCACCTGTCAGAAGCAAACTTTGACACTGTGACCAGCTCTCTCAGTCACAAAAACATGAGATTTTTACTCTAGTCAGGAGTTTCTTGATGGGCCTCCCCCATTGGGATGCAGCTTGCAAAGGGCACCAAGGTGTCAGGTGCTTGTTGTGTCCTGTGCTGTCCCTGGAGATCTTGATGGGACAGAGATCTGCTCTCCCTCTGACTGTTTGCAGAAATGATATGGCTGATGAGGGACATGTTGAGGACCTTCAGACCTCAATTCGAGACCCTGTCCTGTGATGCAATGTTAATAAAAGCTTCAGGGCTGCTCTTCTTGAAGAGATGCTGGCTTGGGGAGAGTTTTTTTCTCCTGTTAGGTAGAGTAGGAGCTCTTTTTTGTTTTTTTCTTAAAAACTTTTAATGTTGACATTATTACAAGTGTCCCCCCTTTTACCCCTCCTTTTTCTGCCTCCCCCCTTCCCTTGGCCTTCACCAAACTGTTGTCCATGTCCATGGGGTATGCATATATGTTCTTTAGCTAATCCCTTCACCTTCTCTATCCAGTCACCCCCACTCCATTCCCCTCAGGCATGGCCATTCTTTTCTGTGTGTCAAGGCTTATGTGTTCCATTTTGTTCATCGGTTTGTTTTGTTCATTAGATTCTGCATATTAGTCAGATCATATGGTATTTGTTTTTCTCTGACTGGCTTATTTCACTTAGCAAAATACTCTCCAGGTCCATCTATGCTATTGCAAAGGGTAAGAGTGCCTTCTTTTTTATATCTGCATAGTATTCCGTTGTGTAGATATATCATAGCTTTTTTATCCACTCCTCTGCTGATGGGCACTTGGACTGTTTCCAGATCTTAGCTACTGTAAATAATGCTGCTATAAACATAGGGATGCATATATTCTTTCTGATTGGTGTTTTGGGATTCTTGTGATATATTCCCAGAAGTGGCAGTTCCATTTTTAATTTCTTGAGGAAACGCCATAGTGTTTACCACAGTGGCTGCACCAGTCTGCATTCCCACCAACAATGCACTAGGGTTCCCTTTTCTCCACATCCTCACCAGCACTTGTTGTTTGTTGATTTATTGATAGTAGCTATTTTGACAGGTGTGAGGAGGTACCTCATTATGGCTTTTATTCACATGTCTCTGATGATTAGTGTTCTTGAGCATTTTTTCATGTGTACTGGCCATCTGTATGTTCTCTTTGGAGAAGTGTCTATGCAGGTCCTTTGTCCATTTTTAATTGAATTGTGTGTCTTCCTGGTATTGAGTTATATAAGTTATTTATATATTTTGGAAATTAACCCCTTATCAGATGTATCATTGGCGAATATATTCTCCTATACAGTGGGTTCTCTTTTCATTTTGTTGATGATGTATTTTGCTGTGCAGAAGCTTTTTAGCTTGATGTAGTTTCTTTTCCTGAGTTTCACTTGCCCTTGGAAACCAATGCAAAAATATTGCTGTGAGAGATATCTGAGATTTTACTGCCTACGTTTTCTTCTAGGATTTTCATGGTTTCACGACTTACGTTTAAGTCTTTTATCCATTAAAAAAAATTTTTTTTTTAATCCTCTCCTGAGGATTTTTTTCCCCATTGCTTTTCCGAGAGAGTGAAAGAGAGAAAGAGAGGGAGAGAAACACCAGTGTGAGAGAGACACATCGATCAGCTGCCTCCCACATGCACCCTGACGAGCCTGGGATAGAGCCTGTAACCGAGGTACATGCCCTTGGCCAGAATCTAACCTGGGACCTTTCACTGCCAGGGCTGGCACTCTAACCACTGAGCCAAACCAGCTAGGGCTTAAGTCTTTTATCCATTTTAAGTTTAGTCTTGAGTATGGTGTAAGTTGGTGATGTAGTTTCATTTTTTTTTGCATGTGCCTGTCCAATTTTCCCAACACTATTTATTGAAGAGACTGTCTTTACTCCATTGTATGCTCTTGCCTCCTTTATCAAGTTGACCATAGAGGCATGGGTTGATTTCTGGGCTCTCTGTTGTGTTCCATTAGTCTATATGCCTGTTCTTATGCCAGTACCATGTGTTTTGATTGCAGTGGCCTTGTACTGTAGTTTGATATCCATTATTGTGATATCTCCATCTTTCTTCTTCCTTCTCAAGATTGCTGCAGCTATTCGGGGTACTTTTTGGTTCCATATAAATTTTTGGAATATTTTTTCTGGTTATGTGAAATACGCCATTGGTATTTTAATAGGAATTACGATGAATCTATAGATTGCTTTAGGTAGTATGCACATTTTAATGATGTTAATTATTCCAATCCGTGAACATAGTATATGCGTCCACTTATTTGTATCTTAATTTTTTTCTTCAATGTCATAGTTCCTCGAGTACAGGTCTTTCATTTCCTTGGTTAAATTTATTCCTAGGTACCTTGTTTTTTTGTTGTAGTAGTAAATGGGGCTGTTTTTGTATTATCTCTTTCTGATACTCATTATTGGTTATAAAAATGCCATTGATTTCTGGATGTTGATTTTGTATTCTGCAACTTTGCCAAATTCATTTCTTAGATCTAGTAGTTTTTTGGTGGAGTCTTTAGGGTTTTCTATATACAATATCATGTCATCTGCCCAGCCGGCGTGGCTTAACAGTTGAGCATTGACCTATGATCGAGGAGATCCGGGTTTGATTCCTGGTCAGGACACATGCCTGGGTTGTAGGCTTATTCCCCAGCAGGGGGTGTGCAGGGGGCAGCCAGTTAGTGACTCCTTCTCATCATTGATGTTTCTATCTATCTCTCCCTCTCCCTTCCTCTCTCTCTGAGATCAATAAAAAATATGTCATATGCAAATAATGACAGTTTTATTTCCTTTTTTCCAATTTGAATGCCTTTTATTTCTTCTATTTGTCTGATTGCTATGACTAGAACTTCCACTACTATGTTGAATAAGAGTGGTGAAAGCAAACATCCCTGTCTTGTTCCTGATCTTAAGGAAAATGCTTTTAGCTTTTGTCCATTGAATGTGATGTTGGCTTTAGGTTTGTTGTATAATGGCCTTTATTATATTGAGCCTTGATCCCTCTATTCCCACATTGCTAATAATTTTTATCTTAAATGGGTGCTGAATTTTATTGAATGCCTTTTCTGCATTTATTGATATGATCATGTGATTTTTATCTTTCACTTTGTTTATGTGATGTATCATATTTATTGATTTGTGAATACTGTACCAACCTTGCATCCCAGGAATAAATCCCACTTGATCATGGTGCATGATTTTTTTATGTATTGCTAGATTCTATTTGCTAATATTTTTTGAGGAATTTAACATCTATATTCATCCTGGATATTGGTCTAAAATTTTCTCTCTTTGTTGTTTCTTTATCTGGTTTTGGAATTAGGATAATGTTGGCCTCATAAAAAGAGCTTGGAAGTCTTCCCTTCTCTTGAATTTTTTGGAATAGTGTGAGGAGGACAGGTATTCTTTGAATGTTTGGTAAAATTCGCCTGTGAAGCCATTTGGTCCAGGACTTTTGTTTGTTGTTAGTTTTTTTTTTTACTGCTTCGATTTCATTAGTTGTTATTGGCCTATTCAGGTGTTCTGCTTTTCCTGAGTCAGTTCTGGGAGATTGTACGTTAATAGGAATTAGTCCATTTTGCCCAGGTTGTCTAATTTTTTTGTTGTTGTTAATTCTCACCTGCGGATATTTTTTCCCATTGATTTTTAGAGAGAGTGAAAGGGAGGGAAGGAGAGGGAGAGAGAAGAGAAACATCAATGAGAGAGAGACACATTGATTGGTTGCCCCCCCCGCATTTGCTCTGACCAGGGCTGGTGATTGAACCTGCAACCCAGGTACTTTCCCTTAACTCGGAATCGAACCTGCCACCCTTTGGTCCTTGGGCCAATGCTCCAACCGCTGAGAGACCTCGGCCATGGCAGGTTGTCTATTTTGATGGCATATAGTTGTTCATAATATTTTCTTTCAGTCATTTTATTTCTGTGATGTCTGTTGTTACCACTCCTCTTTCATTTCTGATTATATTTATTTGAGTCCACTCTCTTTGTTTCTTGATGAGTCTGGTTAAAAGTTCATTAATCTTGTTTATCCTTTGAAAGACCCAGCTCTTGGTTTTATTTATCTTTTGTATTATTTTTTAGTTTGTATGTCATTTATTTCTGCTCTCATCTTTATTATTTCCTTCCTTCTACTTACTCTGGGAATTTTCCTGCTGTTCTTTTTCTATTTCTTTTAGGTGTAGGTTTAGGTTGTATAGTAGGGATTTTTCTCACTTCTTGAGGTAGGCCTGTAATGATAATGAACTTCCCTTTCAGGACTGCTTTCACTGTTCCATAGATTCTGGGTGGTTGTGTGTTCCTTTTCATTTTTTTCCAGATAATTTTTTATTTCTTCTTTGTTCACATTGATAATCCATTCATTGTTTAATAGCATGTTATTTAGTCTCCACATGTTTGAATACTTTTGAACTTTTTTTTATTGTGGTTGATTTCTGGTTTCATGTTGTTGTGGTCAGAAAAGATGCTTGATATGATTTCAGCCTTCTTAAATTTATTGAGACATCTTTTGTGTCCTAACATGTGGTCTGTCTTTGAGAATGTTCCATGTGCACTAGAGAATATATATTCTGCTGCTTTGGAATGAAATATTCTGTAAATATCAATTATATCCACCTGCTTTAGTGTTTTGTTTAAGGTCACTGTTTCCTTTTTGATATTTTGTCTGTAAGATCTATCCATTGATGACAGTGGGGGTGTTAAAGTCCCCTCCTATGACTCTATTGCTGTCAGTCTCTCCCTTAAAGTCCACTAAGAATTATTTTATATATTTAGTTGCTCTTATATTGGGTGCATATATGTTTACAAGGGTTATGTCTTGTTGGATTGATCCCTTTATTATTATGTAGTGACCTTTATCTCTTTTATGGCCTTTGTTTCGAAGTCTATATTGTCAGATATAAGTATTGCTACCCAGCTTTTTTTTTTTCATTTCCATCTTCATGAAATATTTTTTTGCATCTGTTCACTTGCAGCTTGTTTGTATTTTTTATTTTGAGATGGGTCTCTTATAGATGGCATATATATGGGTTGTGTTTTCTTATCCATTCTGCTACCCCCCATGTCTTTCGATTGGAGCATTTAATCCATTTATGTTTAAGGTTGTTATTGATAGGTACTTATTTATTGTCACTATTTTTTTATGCTGTGTTCCTCTCTCTATATAGTTCTTCTTCTTAAAGCAGTCTCTTTAGCATTTCTTGGCAATGCTGTTTGGTGGTAATGAAGTTCTTTAGCCTTCTTTTGTCTGGGAAACTCTTTATTTTTGCCTTCGATTTTATTTTATTAATTTTTTGTTAATCCTCAGCAGAGGATATTTTTTCCTTTGATTTTTAGAGAGAGTGGAAGGGAGGGAGGAGGGAGAGAGAGAGAGAAACATCAATGTGAGAGAGACACATCAATTGGTTGCCTCCTGCATGCAGATCTTGCAACCCAGGTACATGTCCTTGACCGGGAATTGACCCTGTGACCCCTTGGTCTGCAGGCCGATGCTCTAACCATTGAGCCAAACCATCCAGGGCTCATCTTCGATTTTAAACAATAGACTTTAGGATAGAGCAGTCTTGGTTGCACGTTTTTGCTTTTCATTATTTTGGTTACTTCATGCCAATCCCTTGTAGCATGAAGTGTTTCTGTTGATATATCAGCTGACAGCCTTATGGGAATTCCTTTGTAGGTAACTAACTATTTCTCTCTTGCAGCCTTTAAGATTCTTTTTGGTTTAATCATGGCCATTTTAATTATGATGTGTCTTGGTATGGGTCTCTTTGTGTTTATCTTGTTTGGGACTCTATGCTTCCCGAACTTGTGTGACCCTCTCCTTCTCCAGGCTAGGAAAGTTTTCTGTCTTTATTTCTTCAAACAGGTTCTCTATCCATTGCTTGCTTTTGTCTCCTTTACCCCTATGATGTGGATGTTGTTACGTTTCATGTTGTCTCAAAGCTCCCTTAAACTATCCTCCGGCTTTTTAATTATTTTGTCTACTTTCTGTTCTGATTGAGTGATTTCTTCTATTTTGTCTTCTAATTCACTGATTTGATCCTCTGTGTTGTCCAGCTGATTCGCAGTTCCTTCCAGTGTATTCTGTATTTTAGATATGCCATTCTTCATTTCTGACTGATTATTTTTTATGGTTTCTATATCCTTCATGCTGTTGTTATTCTTACTAAGTTTCTTGAGCATCCTTATAGCCATTATTCAAGTTCTCTGTGTGATAAATTGCTTGCCTCCATTTCACTTAGCTCTTCTTTTCTGGCATTTCCTCCTGTTCTTTCATCTGGGTGCAGATTAGTGGTCGGACTGAGGCTCCCTGAGGTCCGCCTCCACCTGTCAGCTACTTCGCCTCCCCTCTGCGGTTGCCTGGTTCTCCTCCAGTACCTTCCGAAGAGAGTCTTTAGGATGGACCCAGGCTGGCCTAGCTCAGGCTAGTGCGCCCTCTGCTTAGAGATTAGGCAGTCAGGCACTCAGTGAGGGGAAATCAGTCTCTGCTTCAAAGCCAAACTCCTCAGTCTCTACCAGAGTCTCCAACTCTAATTCCCCTTATGCGTGCTTGCTAAAGGTTCAGAGTGGGTACAGCCTGAAGTCTCCTCTGCAAGAGCAGTGTCAGCTGCCCTGGACTCAGTGGGATTGATGTAAAGAGTCTCTGGTTGAGAATGTTGCCTGCCTACCTGGCAGGAGAGGGCTAATCACTTCCTTCTGGTCCCAGACAATAGCTTCTGAGGGTCTCATACTTGGAAGATCCTGCTCTGAGCTGCTCTCCAGTCCCCCACAGAATTGTGCCCAGTGGGGGTATCCAGGACTTCACAGAGCTGAACCAATCTACTGTTGTGGGTGGTGTTCACAGCCTGCAGGAGGGGGAGATAGGCTCTACTTCTCCTTCCCAGAGCTGCCTGGCCGAACTCACAGGGACCTATGCGCTGCCTACCCACAGTACAGTCGCACAGCCCAGCACTTGCTCTTCTGTCTCCCAGATAGAAGCCTGCCCAGGGATACAGTCCAAAATTCCCAGCTCTGTGCAGAATTGGCGCCTAAGCAGGAGAGGTCAGAAAATCAGCCCCGCGCACAATTCTGATCTCTGCGCTACTGGTCTCAGCAAAACAGGCCAAAATTTCCAGCTCCGCTTGTGCTCCCAACTCTCCGCAGTGTGGGCCGAAAATCCCCAACCTGCCCTCCTCCTCTGTGTGGCTCCACAGGTGGGAGGAGGCATTCCAACCCCTAACTGGAGGTGGGAGAACCCTTTCCCCAAGCCAAACAGTTTAGTCACTAAATGGGGCTCTGCACAACACCTTTCAAGAAAATGGAAAGTACCTCAAAGTCACTGTTGGGTGCAGCCCACAGGCCTCTCTGCTAGACCCAAACCAAGGCATGGTCTTTCTTGTAGTCAGAGCCCGAGAAGACTTCTCAGGCTGGAGCTACTAACAGTAGGAGCACTCCTTCACTGGGAAGGTGCGGTCCCAGTCTCCCAGGCTGACAGAATTCCCCTAGTTGATGCTACATTTGCTCTTCTTCCAGTCTCTGCTGCTCTAGGTTAGAGATCGCTGCTTGGGGTTGAGACCCCACACTCCTAAAGGGAGGGAGCTTCGCAGGTGATACCACTTGGCCTCTTAGTTGCGCACCTGCTACAGGGGTGCTCTCTCTTTCCCTGACTCCCCTCCTGTTACCAGTCTCTGTGTTGTTTCTTCAGTGCTCCTTAGATATAATATGTTCAATCAGCTACACTTCTCTTGGTCTTTCAAGTTGATTGAGCGGTATTTTAGTTGTAAATCCAGTCCCTGTCTGGGAGCAAGGGCATGTAGCCTCAAATTACTCTGTAGCTATCTTGCCTTTCCTGGTACGAGCTCTTGATTGTGTTTTTATTGTGAACTACTGTCTGTGTGTAAAGGCTGCCCTGCAGAGTAGGGTTTTATTTGGAGGTGGTGTATCTCACCAGGCTGTTGGTCCCCTTCCTCAGCTGTCCCTAGCCAGCCCCAAGATATATCATCTACTTATTCCTGGTGCTTTGCCCACTGCCACATTCTCTGGGGGATTCATGTTTTCTTTTTCTTTTTCTGCAGAGTCTCAAGTCAGATGAAGAAGGAGAAAGTGCTAAAGGACCTCAGAATGAGTTATTTGAAGCAAAAGGTAAAGCTTTGGCCTCATGCTTGGTGCTACCTTTCACCAGTGCTCTGAAAGCTCCAGGAGCTGGGTCATTGAACAGTGAGCCAGCCAAGTATAATTTTCTGGAAAGCGTGTAGTGTGGATGGTGTCCCTGGTGGTCCTCTTCTCCAAGGTGGTTCTAGCTATGAGGCTGTCACTCCATCAGCTGAGGTCAGATCCTTAGACAGAGACCACTGGCTAAGGAAACAGTGTGGTTCTTCCACATTTCATGGTCTGCAGGGACCTGCATGATCTCAGCTGGCAGGTGCAGCCCAGGGGTCTCAGGCCCATTGCCCCCAGGGCAGGCCCTGCACCCCCTTCCTGATGCACAGGCCTGGGCACAGCCTGTCGCATGCTGTGGGTGAGTAGTTTCAGCACCTGCCAGGGCCCCTGTCTTTGCCCCATATAGAGTGTAAGACATGATCCTGGTCCTTGGGAGCCTTACAGTAGCAACCAGAAAGAACAGCAAGTATACTTAAGCAAATTGTAGTACTTTGGCCTGTGTTGTGTTGCAGGGCAGAAAGTGCAGAAACATGGCTTGGAGAGAGGGATACCAGAATTGACATTGAATTTCTGCTGCAGCAGAATATCAGCAGTTGGCACTGAGTACTGTCTAGGTTATTGTGGTGCTCAAGTGCAGGGTCATTGTTTGTTCAACGTTTACTTCCATAGATTTCAGGGGAACTGACCTGAACATCGCCTGTGCTGCTGGATAAAGCAAACAGAGACCCTTTGTGTTAGGAAGAGCAGCCAAGCCATCACATATTAAATTCCTAGACTCAGAGTCTAAGAAAGGGATCCTGGGGCAAGTTATTCACAGAATGATTTGGTGCCCACTCTCCGCCCAGAGAGCAGGGTGGTTTCTTCCCAACCTTGAACAGAAACCTTTCCATCTGGGTTAGAACCAAAAGTAGTTCACGAACACTCATGTCAAACCTCAAAGGATTTATTTACTTCCTCTGCCAGCCTTGAGAAATAAACCCCAGTATCAGAATTGCTTTTACATTTTTCTAGAAATTTCAGAGATTTTAAGTTGGAAGGAATCTGAGAGGTGGCCCTTTCCTGCCTGGTTCTATCCTTGCATTTTCTTCAGCCACAACCTATAGCAATATTTGTGAGCACATAAACCTGGCTTTCCTTAGAGAAAGTGTCTTTCTGATTATTAGTTGGTTTATCAAAGTAATTAACACCAAGGTGGCTCATCTGCCTGAAAGGTACAGACCATTGACATAGAACTCAAGTCTGAATTAGGTGGAAGTGGCCGCCTTTCTGTGTTGGGCTGGCTGAGGAGGTGAATGTCTGGTTTGAAGCATAGCTCATCTATGGATAGCTTCTCATGGACACCCCCAACATATGACCTCTTCCACAAGTTGTTTCTCTGGCAAAACTTCAGAAACATCAGTAAGCTTAACTGGCTAAAGTGGAAAAGTTATGAAAACTGGCCATCTGTCACCCAAACCCACTAATGAGTCTTTTGTTTTTTAAAATTTTTAAAGAGAGGAAGGGAGAGGAAAAGAGAGAGGGAGAGAGAAACATTGATGTGACAGTAAAACATCTATCAGCTGGGTCCTGCACACCTCCTCCCGGAGATTGAGCCTAGGTTGGGCATGTGCCCTGACTGGGAATCAAACCTGCAACCTTTCGGTACATGGAACGACACCCAACCAACTGAGCCACACTGGCCAGGGCCACTGATGAGCCTTTGCATCTCAAAGGCACCTGTGCCTCCTGATGTAAGGTGGTGTGGAATACACAGTCTCATCTGTGGAGTATTTTTTCCAAGAAAAAAAACAAACCACTGAGCCTGAATCCAAATTACAAACTAGCCTTTGATGCTAACCTTGTTTATAGGTAATATTAGGGATAGAGGAACAAGTTTTATGATACCACGAGGAAGCAAACACACAAATCCAGGTGGAGGATGTTCTATAGAACAACTACTGATCCAGTTTCTTAAGGCAGTGCTAGGAATTGGGGGACAGGAAAGGTACTCATGATTGAAAGACTTAAGAGAAGTAATAACCAAATGCACTGTTTGGGTACTGATTCAAACAAGTCAATTGTAAGACTTTTTTGAGAGAGTTAGGAAATTGCTGATTTTGTTAGGTTTTGTAGTGGCATTGTGATTATGTAAGAAATGTCCATATATTTCAGAAATACATACTAAATATTAAATAGATAGGGGGAAAATGTGAGATCTGGAATTTACTTTCAAGCACTTCAGCACTAAAAAAAGTATTGAATAGTTGAAGTCAGTATGTCAAAGTCTTTATCATCGCAGAGCCTGAGTGGCAGCTGCACTGGGGTTCAAAGGACTGTGCTCTTTACTTTGGGTAGGTTTGAAAACTTTCTAAAAATTACTTTCTAAAACACTTTTTATTGTAAATACAAATAATGCAGCCCTTTTTTGTGTGCTTTCAATGGTGTGACTTTAGTAGGTTCCCTTCAGAAAAAGCTCTCCCCACATGGAGCAGAGAGGTTTTATCGTGGAATTTGCAAACACAGAATGAAGTTGAAAGAATTGTACTGTGAGTGCCTTTGTACCCACCCCCTAGATTCCACTTTTAATACTTTGCTACTCACCTATGTCCATCTGATTTCAGAATAACTACTGGCAGGTGTGTTCCCCCTCAGTGCTTTACCTGTTACTCCCTCTGCTTCAGGCCAGCTGCCAACCTGGGGTTCTGAGGTCTTTGGGAATCCCCAGAAGTCCCGCAGCCCCTTCTTTGACACCCCTGAGAGCCAGGTCCGGGGCATCTGGGAAGAGCTGGGAGTTGGCAGCAGTGGTCATCTCAATGAGCAGGAGCTGGCTCTGGTCTGCCAGAGCATCGGGCTCCAAGGACTCAAGAAAGAGGTAAGAGGGCCCAGGACAGACCACCCCCAGTGACTGGTTCTTTGCCATGTTGGATCTGGAAAATCCTTTCACCCTCCGGACACTGATTCAATTGTATCACTTTCTGGCCTAAAATTCTTTGATGACTCCCAGTGCTTCTACTGAAGTCTGTACCCTCAAGGGTCCATCTCTGACCAGGCATGGCCCCAGCCTCGCCAGCCTCTAAGCACCTTCACTGAGGATTTTTCTGCTGCCTGTTACACCCTTTCCCCCACCTATGTGGCCTTGTTCTACCACTGAGCCCAAACACAGTGCCCTGAGAGCCTCACTATACTCCGCACAGCTATACTCACCCCTCCTTTCCTCCTGTAGGGGCCAAGGGGAGGAGGAACAAGCAGTGGTGATAGGGTAACCCGCCCCTTGCTAAAGTCCCCCTCAGCCCTGCTGCCCTTGCTACTGCCCTGAACCTCTGGGGGCCCAGGCCATGCTCCATATATACATCTTTTTTACCCTCCAGCAAGTTCCTGCCACATTAGACACTGAATGGGTATTGGTGGAATTTAGGAAGGTCAGGCGGCTCCCATTCACAGCAGGATGGAAACTGACCAGACCTGTAGGTTTCCTAAGCCAGAGCCGGGGAGGCCAGTGCGGCCCAGCAGGTGGAGTTTGGATGAGGACAAGCCGGCCGCCCTGTCGGGAGGGGGAGGGGGAGGGGAGGGGGAGGGGGGATGGCGGGCCTGGATGGCTGTGGCTGGCATGCAGCTGCTGTGGGTAGAGCCTCTGAGTGGAGGTGTGGTGGCTTTTGTTTAGGAACTAGAAGACCTTTTTAACAAACTGGATCAAGACCAAGATGGCAGAGTGAGTCTTGAGGAATTCCAGCTTGGCCTGTTCAGTCACGGGCCCACTTCACTTCTGGAATCTTCCACTCCCATCAGGTCCTGGTCTCATTACCAGGTAAAATGGGACAATTAAATCTTGAACCACAGCACGAACTGCTCTCACCCTCTGGCCTTCAGCATTTTTTCACAGACCTGACCCTTCTGCCTGTGTTACTGCATTGAGCCCCAGCAGTTGGTCGGGGCGTGCACACATGTGTGTAAGTGGGAGGCCGTGTGACTTAGATTCTAGAACCACACAGATCTTGGAGCTGATCTGGCTTGCTTCTCCCTAGTTGTGTGTCACTAGGTGAGTTACCTTCTCTTAGCCTCAGGCTCCTCATCTGTGAAATGGGCACCCACCTCATAGGGATTTTATGAGGATTCCTTGGCAGCTCCTCACTATGTTTCCTAGTGTGGGAAACAGTGTTCCAATAAGAGAATCCCCTCTTCTTCCTCCTATCCAGTGTCACTAAAGGAACCTTCCCTAGGATTATCCTCCAAGTACTCATTAACCGTGTTCTTCCTGTCCTCTATTCCTGAAGTTTATCTCATGTATAAATACCAGGTCTCTGCAGTTGGAGGAGAGCAGATTTTAGGCAGTTGTGATTTAGTTTGGTGACTGTTGGCCTAGTACTTGGTTTTCTCAGTCCCAGGACAGTAGGCCATGCTCTCCCGCCACAGGGCAGGTGCTCTGGGAGTCTCGCTGATACTTTTTTGCTGACATGGCTGATCCCATGGTTTGTGGGTGATGGCGCAAGACCAGTAACATTGTTCTCTGCCAGGCTGGGTAATCTGATAATCAGGTTTCTGAATTTGAAGTCAGAACAGACAAAAAAGAAACTAGGAGTGCTGTCAGGCCACATGAATTCAGAGGCCACAATGAAGTCCCATGAGTCATGCACAGAGGCAGTGGAAGGAGGCTGCTTCCTCTGAGGTGGAGCCACCCCTCTTCCTATGTCCTGAAGTGGAGGCACAGCTGGAGAGGCGCCTGAGCTATGGGAGCAGGAGACAGTCCAGGCGGGACCCCACCACTAGTCAGATGCTGGTGGCCCAAGCAACGAGACCTGGCTGTCCAGGCAGACTGTCCCAAGCTGACATGGCTGTGGGGTGGAAGGTGTCACATTCTGTGCATGCTGACTCTGATCGCATGGCAGTGCTTGGCCCTCAGATGTGTGCCACAGATGGAGATTTGCCTCAGCCCCATCCAGGCCCCACATGGTGGTCCCTGTTCCCAAGCTGACAGTCCTCAGAGAGGAAGCGGGTGGGAGGGAGACTAGGGTGGTCTGGGTGCATTTGGGTATCTTAGTTTCCCTATTGTGGCCATTCTTGAGCTCCCTTTCCCCTTCTGTAAACAAGGTAAAATGCCTACTTTGTAAGACTGTAAAGTGCCCAGCACAGCTTAGAGGGCACCCAGTCCTTATGTAACTGTGGAGAGGTAGGGACACAGCTGAGAGTAGAAGAGGGCAGGCGGCTGTTGCATCCACAGAAAAGGCAAACAGCATAAAGGCCAGTGATGCCCTCCTGAAGAAGTGAGTGCTGGGGAGGTGGTGGGCTGGCAGGGGCTCAGCTTGTCCAAGGGAACGCCATCTGAGCAGAGTTCTGAACAAGCACCATGGAAGCATTGAGGGGAAGCGTTTTAGGCAATGGACAGGCTTGGAATGTTCAGGAAGAGCTAGGAGGCACTAGAGCCTGTGAGAAGAGGGTGAGAGAAGGCTGGTGAGGATGGTGTCCTGCAGGTGTAGCAGGATCCCTCCTGGTGTGTAGGAAGGGGCTGCTGCTGCTCATTCCTGTGGCCTTAGACAGCAAATGCTTGTTCTGAAGTGCCCTGGCTGGGGCAGAAAACAGCAAGGAAAATATTCTTGCCTTGTGGATTCTTATAGCACCTAAGTCTAACAGGTAAGCTTTCTGGCCAAGATTTTTTTTTTAATCCTCACCTGAGGATGTGTGTGTTTTTTATTCTAGAGGGAGGAAAGTGGGTGAGGGGGGAGAGAAACATCGATCAGTTGCCTCCAGTACACCCCCTGACCAGGGATTGAACCCACAACCTAGGTATGTGCTCTGTCCAGGAATTGAACCCACAACCTTTTGGTGCATGGGACAGTGCTACAACCAACTGAACCACCTCGCCAGGGCTGGCCAAGATTTTTTGCCTTCACCTTAAAACCCCAAGAGTGTGTTTCTGAGTCCTGAGGAAATGCTCAGGCTATCCCACCTCTTCTCTTTAAGTTCATCTTGGGTTTCTTTCCGCAGACTGCACTTCCTGATGCTGGCATGTGCCTTCTTGTGCTCTTCTTTTGTGAAGCCAGGCACACACCATTACTAATTCAGGAGAGATGTTAAACTTCTTGAAGTCTCTCGCTAAGTCATGCATGCTGACAGGTCTGACCACTAAGGTGCTGGGACACGTTCCTTGCACAAGACCTCCAGTGGATGGTAGGAGAGGAGGTACCCAGGGTCCTCAACAGAGTTGAATTGAGTATAAGGAGCCCTGGGTAGAAATCCGCACTCTGCCACCTACGAAGCCCTGTGATCTTGGGCACATTGTCTAATGGTGCTGTACCTTTGTTTCCTTGCCTGTGAATTATTCTTATCAGGCCTCAATGGGGCAGTGAAGAGCTAAGCACAAGCTGGTAAAGTTGGAAAATGTTAAAAATGAACAGATATGCTTCAGGAGACCTGTGTGCTCATAGGCATCTCCCTGTTTCCCATGCACAGGTCCTGGAGGAGAGTGGCTGCCACACCACCACCACGTCATCTCTTGTGTCCATGTGCTCAGGCCCGCGCCTCTTCTGCAGCGTTGACAATGGCACTGGCTTTGCCTTTCCTGAGCAACTCATTGCTCTGTGGGCCCAGGATGGGATTCATAATGGCAGGGAGGTCTTGCAGGTTTGGAACTGGTCACTCACAGTTTGCCCCAATGGGAGGCATCCAGGCTGTGTGGGGCCAGGCAGGGGACCTCGGGGGCCATCTCACAGAGGTGGCCAGGCAGAGCACCCTGCAGACACAGGGTGTAGAAAACCCCATGTAGGGAGGGCCAGTTGGAAACACTTTTTTCTTTATTTTTTTGCCATTAAAATGCAGTTTTCACTTAAAAGATAATAAATAAAAAGCAGAGGAAACAACAGCCCGAGTTGAATCCATTTCAAGGTCGGTTTGAGTATTTTAGGCGTTTTCACCAGTGTATTTCAGCCTTGGAGACATTGTGTTTTTCTGGATGAGGGAGGTCAGTCCCACAGATAAGATGGTGCAGATGTCCTCTGCCTTGTGGTGGAGATGTCTTAGTGGACATCACTGTTGCAGAATCTGAACGTTTCCACCCAGAGCTGCCTGCCCAGCTTGTTGAGCTCTTCTCCCTGCATAGCCCCTACTCACCCCAGATCCTCCCCAACTGGGTTGGGCGTGGGGAGGCTCACTGCTCTGCTGCCTCCTCCCAAGATCCTCCACGCTCTTTCAGGGGCTTGTCCAGGAGCCTGTCCTCAGATGGGTATAGACCTCTTCCTAGGAGCCAGGCATACCTCCTCTAGGGCCACAGGGTCAGAACCTGGGAAGAATATTGAGGGGAAGTGTAGTGAGCTGGACTGATTATTTTTATTTCCAAATTTCACTTCCTGTTGTAAAAAAAAGTGTCAGGTGTATGGAAATTTGTAATATAATAAAGCCTGCTCCACTTTGCTCCCGTTCTCTAGGAGTGGCGACAGCTAATGGCCTAGTGGGCATTTATTCAACACAGCTTTTCCCTGGCACAAAAAACAAATATACATCTAGACATTCCAGTTTATAAAAAATTTTTTTTTAAATGGCATTATACTGTGTATCCTGCTAATTTGTTGCCTTTTCTTTATTGTTGGATATGTAGGTTTTTCCTATTATAAATCTGGGCATTTAAAATGCTTGTATATCTTCCTGCTCTAACACTGGTATTTCTGTAGGTTAGATTCCTGAAGTTACACATTTTAACTCTTGATAGGTTGTGTCATATTGCCTCCCAAAATGCCCTTGTTAGCACAAACCAACAATACGTGAAGGAGCACAAAGACAGCCTTTAAGACAATCTGCCTAGCTCCTTGGGCCAAACCCTCCTGGGCCTAAACTCAGCCTTTGCCAAGTCTGGCCACCCAGCAGCCTTGGGCAGAGCCCAGATGGCAAGGCCAGATCTGGACAGCTGACCCTCAAAGCTGTTCTGAGAACCAGAGGCTGAGCCCAGATCACAGAAATTGGCCCTGAAGGAGGGCAGAGTGAAGGGCTCAGGGTTTTGAGATTCTCCCTGAAACCCTGTCCCCGAGTCCTGGTATTTCGAGGTAGGCTGGTTGCCATCATAGTCTGACTAGTGGTGAGTCTCAGCTTTGCCTCTGACATTTCAGAACTTAACTCTTTTTATTGCTTTCCTGTTATTAGAGAATATTCCCCTTTTTTTACGATTTGTCATTCACCAGTTACATTCAGGATTTTATTCCATTTTATTGTAAGGCAGTGGTGGTTATTGAACTCCTCTCAGCACCTGGGCACCAAGCAAGGACCTGTCAAGTGTGTGACTTGATTTACTTCTCACATAGCCCTGAAGGTGTTTCTATCTCACTTGTCAGGTGGGGTGGCTGCCTGATTACACCCAACCAGAGTGGGAGCACCAGCGAGTCTCGCAGGTGGTCTAAGTGTCCTGGAATACCAAGTCAGGGCCCTTTCTGCCTGACTCTGGATGACTGCTTACCTATGAAATTGGTGGTCAAGACCTCAGGCCACTGGCCCCACAAAGAACAAACACAGATGCCTTAAAAAAGGCCTTCCACTGGGGAAGGAGGCACCCGCTGGGTGAGCCCACAGCCTCGATGTGCTGACATCATGCACCCAGCTTTTCAAGACCTCCAGCCATCCCAGGGCGCTGAAATGGCCTGTGCGAGCACCTGTGGAGGCTCCGCTAGTTGTGGTGCTGTGCTGTGAGGAGGCCCTGAGTTCGTTATCTGTCCCTCCTCAACAAATCACCACTAAATTGTGCCTTAAAACACAATTGATGTTTCTTGTCTTACGCAGTTTCTGTGGGTCAGGAATTTGGGAGTTGTGTAGCTGGATGCTTGTAGCCCAGGGTCTCCCATGAGGTTGGTTAGATATCTGCCAGTAGTGTAGACTTCTGAAGGCCTGACTGGGGCTGAGCATTTGCTTCCGGATTGGCAAGTTGATCTGGCTGTAGGCAGGAGGCCAATTCCTCACCACATGGGCCTTTCCCTAGGGCTGCTTGAGCATCCTCACAACACGGCACTGGCTTCCCTCTAGTGCGATCCAAGAGAACAAGGAAGAGGCTGCCTGTCTTTTGTGCCCAAGCCTTGGACGTCACATGCCATTATGTCCTCTACATCCTGTGGGTTACACATGTCCTCCTATTCAGCAGAGGGGGGCAGTATACTGCGTGAATGCTAGGAGGGGAGGAGCACCGGGGTCATGGTAAAAGTTAGCTCCCACTCATGCCATGTGATGGCTCCTTTCTTCTTGATCTGGAAGCTGCTGCTGTGATCTGCCATATCTTTGTACTTTATCTTGTGAGATTACTGCTGTGAAGTTTGCCCTTGAGCTTCCCAAATTACTTCTTTAATATAATTTCTCTTCGGAAGCACTTTGGGAAGTGAGGAAGCAGTGGAAATTCACATTTCCATTTTACAAGTTAAAAACCTAAAGGGAGCATCCCTCATTCCCACACATGAGCTGGGAATGCTGACTCTCTCTGAGGCCCTGATGGGGTGCCTGCCCTGGACTTTGTGTAAATGTCATACAAGGGAGCTGAGTCAAGAACACATAACACTAGAAATGCAGCTGCGGCAAAGTGTTAGTTACTGGTCAGTCGAGCAGAGGGCGTGTGGGTGTTCTTCCTCCCCCTCCCCCTCCCCACTCCTCCTCTTCCCCCTCCTCCCCCTCTCCCCCTTCTCCCCCTCCTCACTGTGGTACAATACCTGAAATAAAAATTGTTCCTTCATTTCCCAGATCCCGAGGGAGGAAGAATGCTTCACTCTCTGGAAGGCTTAGCCATGGCTCTTCTCTCATAGACCATTTCCACCAGCAGAACCACCTTATTCATACGTATATCTCATAGAGACATACTCATCAGGATTCTGCTCATTTGCAATGACAAAAGCCCAGCTCTAAGTGGCTTACACCAGAAGGGGGCTGTTACGGGCTCACCGGTGGGCGCCCTGGGAGGAGGACACCAGGCGCTGGGATTCTTGGTGCTCCAGGCTGTTGTCAGGACTCTTTTCCATCCTCTGCTTGCTCCTTGGTGGTGCTGGTGTCAGGTCAGGTTTCCTCACGCAGCTCCCAGGACCCACAGGTCCTTACAACAACTGATTTCACAGGGGAAAAGGCCTCTCCCCTTCGGCCTCCTGTCAGTCCCCATTAAGTCCTCTGCTTGGGACATGTCCCCCTTCTTTGTCAGTCACTTTGTCCGGGGAGGGGAACTTTGTCCAGCCTGGGTCACACAGGGCTTTGAGGCAGGGACCCTGAAGGGGGGAGAATTGGGCATTGACGGGAAGGAGGGGGAGCTGGGTGGGGCACCACAGTTAATATGGGTGGGGGAGAGGCCCTGCTGACAGAAAAGTGGCAGGTGCTGCCTATAAGATAGCAGGGATCACAGCCTGGACTGTCTCTGAGGGAGCCACGGAGTGTTTGGAGAAGCCACTCATCCTGTTCTTGCGGGTCTTGCTGTTTCCAGAGCCTCGACTTTAGTGTGGATGAGCAGGTGAACCTTTTGGAGCTGAGCTGGGCCCTTGAGAACGAGCTCATGATGATCCACGGTGCCACTCAGCAGGCAGCACTGTCCTGCTACCGCCAGGAGCTGAGATTCTGCCAGTAAGAGCCCTGGTGTGGTTGGGGTGGGCCTGGACGTCAGCTGGCCAGGCTGGCCGGGGGGGGATCCAAGGAAACTGGCACTCTGCCCTCTCCACCCCAAATGGCCAGTCCCAGGAGTGGGAGGCCTGTACCACCTTTCCCACTGACTTCTCTTTAGCTGGTGCTCACAGCGAGATCGGGAAGAAGCTGAGCAGTGGGAGCAGTATAAGGGCTCCCTGTTCCTCAGGTTTCGTCCACATGTATGGTTTCAGTGGTGCCTGAGGACCCAGTAAACTTTTCAGTGGTTGCTGCTTGGGCTTTTGTGGTCACAGAATTTAAGGGTCACTGGCCTCTCCCACTTGGTAAGAATCTTCGAAATCTATGTCAAAGTCATCCCTTAGCCCCTTTTAGCAGGGTTCCAGAGAGCAGGATTTGAACTTGACACTCATCCTGTTTAAACTGAAGCTTTTGCGGCACAGAGGTGAACCCTCCATTCAGTAGGATGTGCTTCTAAGAGCAGCCAGAGGGCACTCAGATTCCCGTGGCTGGCTAGAGAGGAAAAAGAAGTATTGTTGAAACATGGTCACCTAGTGCTAAGTAACAGGCCAGGAGTACATTCCACTTTAGTTGGTTCAGCTTTCGTTTAGCTGAGTATTCAAGCCATGGGAGGGGGGAGGGGGGAGAGCTCTGTGCTCCTTCATTGGCAGAAAGGGTCACCAGAATAGTGAGTTCCAGGGGTGAATTGATAGCCCCCAGGGGGTGAGGGGAGTGTGACTGGACAATCGGGGCCCACACACACAGACAGCCTTCTGCTCTGGGTGACTTACTTGCACTCACTCAGATGCCATGCTGCAGGTGTCAGTACTGTGGCCTGGCAGGGTATTAGATGGCCAGCCTTCTCCCCCCATGTGTCCAATCCCAAATTAGGTATTGAGGACTCCTGGGGTCCAAGTCCCAGCTGGAGAACTGAGGGTACACAGATAACTTCTCAGCTGCTCTGGGCCTTCTAAAGGTGTGGCACACTATAAGCCTTTAGACTCAACTTCTTTGGTTCAGAAACCTTGGAGAAACTTTCCTTGGCAAGTCATTTAATGTCTCTGTCAGTATGTACATCTGTAAAATGGGCATTAGTAATTTTGCAGACCTCTTTGGGAGGTGGTTGGTGGTGGCATGAGATTAGGGCACATCGCTGGACCCTGCCGTGCACCCAGCTAATGCTGGCCCTTTTATCATTGGTGCAGACACCGAGCTCGCTGGGCCCAGAATGTGTGTTCCATTAACATTGTCTTTTTCCTGTGTCAGGGGGCAAGTAGAGCAGATGGTGAGAGAACGAGACAAGGCAAGGCAAGATCTAGAGAAAGCTGAGAAGAGGAACCTGGAGTTTGTGAAAGAGATGGATGACTGCCACTCTGCCCTGGAGCAGCTTACAGAGAAGAAGATCAAGTAGGTCTTGCCAGTGGTGCCAAAGCCCAGAGCTGTAGCTCCTTAGCACCAGGGCAGCAATTTCCCAGTCATAGCTGAGGGCAGGTAGGGCTCTCAGCAGCCAAGGCTGTGGTCATGGCCATGGCAGAGCCACCACCCTCCTATTTTACCCGAGCCAGTAGAAATCTAGAAGACACACCTTTGGGGATGCCCTTCCTTGAATGAAGAGAGGGGTGCATTTAAATAGTGGTCTTGCTCTTTACAATGGGGTACGTGGTGTAGAGGCATGTAGCTCTGCGTGCCTGTGAGTTGCAGGGAAAACTCTCTGCTTCCCTTGCTCTCCTCTGCTTCATTTGTGGGGTCTGTCCCATTCAAGCCAAGTGTTTTATATGCCTGTAATCAGTGAGACAGTTGGACATTTTGAGACAGGGCTAGTGAATGGCTTTGGAGCTTGTTGGCTCAGCGGAAAGGAGCCTGACACGGTGGGAGAGGCTCAGAGCCTGGAGCCTGGCTGCAGGATTGCACTGGACAGGGGAGGGGGCTGAGCAGACCCCTGGTGAGTGGTCTGCAGTACCTGTGCGGCTGGTAGCTAAACAGACTAGAGGAAAAGATTTCTGACCTTTTCTTATGGACACATCACCTTTCTGGTTTATTTCAAGGGAAATACAGCCCCTGAGGGTTTCCTCTACTGGGCCAGGCAGAGAGAGGGATTTTCACCCCATTGTGGGGAACAGTCTATGCTAGGCCCCCCAACAGCTCAGCTGTGGTTCATCTCCTCAAAGCTTTCGTTACTCAAAGGTGTCCCTTCATGTGAATGGTGCATGCTGTGGAAAAACCAGTATCCCACATTCAGTCCTCTGCTATGCTCCTGGAAGGATGCAGAAGGGCTGCAGGCCTCCCCCTCTTAGGGGGAGGGCAGCCTGAGCTGGGGCACGGAGGAGCTAGCAGAACGAATTTTAGAGTTCTAGGTCTGTTGCATGTTGGGTAGATGGAGCCTGATTCCTTACCTGTAAAGTGGGAGTGATGGGACACCCATCAGTGCCTCAGAGAGCTCAGCACAGAGCCCTGTGCGTCTCTGCCTATGGCTCAGCTGTACTTGTCCCTCAGTGAAATAAGGAGTAAGAAAGGGAAGCGGCAGCACAGCTGACAGCGGTGTCTTCAGCAAGCAGCTGTCTGAGAGAGCTTGTGATGAACTTTGGGACAAGCCTCTCCCTGTTGTGTGTGGTTGTGACACTTGAAGGGTAACCCTTTTCTTATGGCAGCCCTCTTGGTGAGGTTTGTGGATGTCATGGCGTGACGTACATAAAGTCCTCACATGACCCTGGGTTGGGTGTAGGGACTTCAAGGGACTTTCAGTGCCCCCATCTGCTACATGCAGCTTTCAGCACAGTCCTGAGAAAGGCTTGTCTTCACCAGACGTCATAGCTACCCCGCCGCCTTCATCACGCTGCCTCATGTTTCACAGGGAAGAGAGAGAGCAGGGAGGAACTGGAGGAGCCTGGGGGTATACCTGGCTTTCCTGGGGCTCTGAGGGTCTGCAGGGCAGCCACAGCCACATGGTGTCAATTGTAGGCATCCCACTAGACAATGGGATTTAAAACAAAGAGCCTGTTCCTTCTTCGGCCAAGATGCCCCAGTGCCTTCGCTGTACAGCCAGAGGTCTGGAGGTTGAGCAGATGGGCCTCAGCCCTGTAAGAAGGAGCTTCTGGCCTGTGCCACTGCTGTTGTGTCAGGGAGCCCCTGTTGTGTGCCAGGTGTTCCCTGACCACCGTAACCACAGATAAGGCCATTTTATCCCCATTTTTAAGCCTAAGAAACTGAGTCTTGGAGCAGTTAACTTGCCCACAGTTACACAACCAGTGTGGCCTGAGGTTTAAACCCCAGGTCTCCTCTCTCTTTGTCTTGTGCTATTTTTGAGGCCCAGGCCTGCTTTATCCTGAGAGTGTAAGAAATGAACCTTAAGCAAGAGGAACCCTGAGAGGTAGAGAGCACATCACTTTCCCAGGATGAAGTTGACCAGAATCATGTAACCACTGTTCTAGGTCAGCTCACATGGGCCCTGACTCAACTCTCCACAATTCATATATTCAGAGTTCACAGGGACAGCCCTGGCTGACCCTCCTAGAACTGCCACATTTCCATGTATCACAGTCTATGGGGGAGCGACCTCAAATCCGTATCCACATACTTCACAATTCTAAAGTCCTGGGTCTTCCTTTCCTTCCTGGGGGTTGACTAGGGAAGGCCAAAGGCAGCAGGTTGGGATACTAGTGTGCTTACCAGTGGAATCCTCAGCTACCTCTGCATGGTGTTGAGAAGGAGTGTGTGAGAGATTGAATCAAGAGATAGATGTGCGTGAGAGTATGCGTCTGTTGAGTGTGTAAGTGTGAATGCATGGGTATAAGTGAGTGTGCAAGTGTGGGTGTGAGCATACACACACATACTCACTCCCACCAGCTCCTGCACCTTTAACAGGATAATAGTAATTAAGTATCCTTTCACCAAACTTTTAAAACTATTTCCAATCAAACTTGAGAAACTAAATAAACATGGTCTCACTATAAGGTGGTGTCTGCAAGGCCAAGAAGCCCTAGTGTGGGTAGATGGGTCATGGGCATCTTGATTTCCACCAAGATGCACCAGCCATGGCCTTGCTGAGCCCCCTCAGGGTGGAATGTGTGCAGTGTTCATCTCAAAGGAACATTTAGTTAAGAAATAACTGGGTTTTGTTTCTTCTCTTGTTCAGCTGGTTTCCTTGCAATGTCCAGCCATAAGCTTCCCCATTTACCATCAAGTTCCTATGGGTGAAACTAGAAAATTTAAACTGCTGATTCCTGTAGCTACAGATGTTTAACTTTGCTCATCTGAGATATTCTCCTTAGTTCCCTGACTTCACAAAATAGGGTGTTAGGTCACTATGAGTTTCCACAGAGTGAAACTATTATTAAAAATAAGGAGGTGAAAGAATCTTGAAAGAAGCTGACAGTGTAGTAGCCAGCACCTTTCCCCCTCTTTCTTGGTGTCTCTTCCAGTCTCCTAATGGCCCTTTTAATGAGATGCTATTGTCAGCCTTGTCTCATGTTTGGAAATTCTGGTATCCCACCTGAGCATGTGCAGGACCTATTCTAGCCACCGCGGTAGGTACCACTGAAACCTTAGGTTGCTGACTCTTCGGGACCCAGGGGCCTCCTTGAACTCTGCAGCAGCCTAGCTTCCACATGGCCTTCCTCTTTCTGCAGCACTGCCAGCTCCTCAGCCTTTAGTTGTTCAAGAAGAAAACTCCTTTGTAAACAATTTCATTCCAGCTCTGAGGAGGGGCATCCACTGTCAGGCCCCTGGTGTAGGATTTAAAGGAGAGCCACTGGCCTCACAGTACATGCAGTTTAGCTGAGGAACAGTCACCCCATCCATCAAGCAAGAACTATTGAGTCCAAGACTGTGGCCAAGTGCTTCGTGAAGGGGGATTCCAGGGAAGAAAGAGGTCTTGTTGGATGGAAGGTGTCCCTGGAGAGGCAGGGCCAGGTGGGCCTGGGCAGCAGCCTTGGAAGCTCAGTGTGATGTGCTGCTGTGTGCCTTACAGACACCTGGAGCAGGAATACAGAGAAAGGCTGAGTCTCCTGCGGTCTGAGGTAGAGATGGAGCGGGAGCTCTTCTGGGAACAGGCCTGCAGGCAGAGGGCCATGCTGGAGAAGGACCTGGAGCACTTGAAAGCTGAAGAGGCCAGTCTCCGAGAGAAGCTGACCCTGGCTCTGAAGGTAGGATGGGGGAGGAAGCTTCGCAGGTCACCCACCCAAGAAGAAAAGACAGAAAGGAGGTTGCCTGAAAGGTCCCTCCTCCCACACAGCACACTTTCCTAGTTAAGAATTCAACCCCTCCTAGCGGCCTTAAGAAGTTTGCATCTCTGTGGTAGGGAAATCCAGGGATTTCAAACTAAGGAACCTCTGCTGCAACCACAGAAATAGCACACTTCTCAGCGAGAGCAGAAAGGGTCCTGGCTCTCCAGGATCAGCATTGCCCCTGCTTGCTCCCTGGTCGTGGGGGCAGCAGGACAGGTGGGACCTGCAGGACTCTTGCTCTGTCTCTGGGTCTATAGACCAAGGCTAGGAAGGGTCAGCAGCCAGCTCTGCTGTACCCCTGGAGACCAGAGCACCTGTGGAGTCAGCAAACCTAAAGCCTACCGGCTGCCCCTGGGGGCAGCCTGGGGCAGATGTGGTTTTGGGGCTTTGGTGAGTATCCCTCGACCCATAACCACCCTGCATTTGGTTTCAGTGAGATGTCCCCTGGTCCCTCCTGTGCTCCTGCCTTTCTCTTCCTTTCCTAACCCAGAGCCTGTGGATTCTTTGCACCCCTGCCTGCTTCCCTCAGTTTCTGTTTCCTGAAGGAGAAGGCAGGCACCCCAGGGGCCCCTGACAGCAGCACGCACAGGCCCTGCCTTCTCTGCCGGCCTGGGCTGTCCACTGCTCTGTGTCCTTGCCTCTCTTCTTACTGGCTTCCTGTCTCTGACAGTGCTGCCTTCCTCCCCTGTGGACATTTGAGCTGAAGTGCAGTTTCAAATCCCTCATATAGAAAATGGCTCAGAAGGGCTTACCACTAGCCTTTTCTTATGATCCTCGTGACCTTCTGAACACTTGGGATGGGAGAAGCAGAGGCAATGGGAAAAGCAGTGAGCATTGGTGAGGGCTTCGTGGGGTCTGTCCCTGGGCAGCTCTGGATTCACCCGAGACAGCCTCCTCTGCATGGGGTCAAGGCAGTGAGTACCAGGCACCATGAGGTTTCTTCCCTGATCATGAGTTCTGGGAATAAGCCTCTCATTGAGAGAGGAGAACAGGCCTGCCAACAGGCCCCTCCTCTACTTTCAAGCCTGGCAAACCACTAGCCTGTGTCTTGCAGGAAAACAGTCGATTACAGAAGGAGATTATTGAAGTTGTGGAAAAACTTTCGGAATCGGAGCACCTGGTCCTCAAACTGCAGAATGATCTGGAGATTGTGTTGAAAGACAAGGCAAGTCCTTTTGCTGATTCTTAGTCTTGAGAGAGGAGCCTGTGGTGCTGGGTAGAAAGTTCAGGGTCTGAAAAAGAATACCTAGGTGGCTGAGCTTAGTTTTTTCTGTTAAACTTCATAGAGAAAGTTAGCAAGGTGAATTTTCCTGTTTTCCTCCCCCTCAGGCCAATGCAGGGTGTCAGTATGCCCCCAGTGATGATTTGCATGTTGGCCTTTTAATGACAAGACCAGGGCTAGCTGGCACCGTCGGCCCCAGTGACAGGTTCTTAGTGATGAGAGCCATGGAGGAGAGATTAGAGTTTGGTGCCCACCATGAGGTCCCCCGCCCCCCAGGCACTCCCCATCACCTGGGGAGCCAGGTGGGGAGAGGAGTTGCTGCACCGGGGAAGGGTCCAGGCAGAGGGTGTCCCAAGGGGCCAAGGCAGGATCATCCTACTGCACTGAGACCTTTAAACAACAGGAGGGAAGGGAGGGACGGAGGAGGAAGGGACTGGAGGGCTATACCTAGAAATGCTGAGTCTTGTGTAAAGAGCATGAGGCTGTGATAGCATGCACTCTGCCTGGCCTGAGGTCTTATCTGTGACTTTCCTTTGCTGGTATGACCTTCAGTTGGAGCCACAAAGCACAGAACTCTTGGCCCAGGAGGAACAGTTCGAGGAGGCCCTGAAGGAGTACAAGCTCAAGTGCAGGGTATGTGCCCCGCCCGGCCCCTCCACCATCCTGAGACTTAGCATTTCCTTTGTCTGGGTCCAGGTGGTCACTTTTGTCTTTGGTGTACTGGGTCCTCACACACTCCTGTCCCACAGCCCCCAGCCCATCCTGTATAGCAGGGTGGTTCTTTCTAAGAGCTTTTACCCTTCAGAGACCTGTGGTACCATCTCCAGGCTACTCCTGCAAAGAATGGGGTGCTGGAGCCTATGAGACAGGTTTGCCCTGCAAGTCATCAGAGTCTGTCTGGTTCAGATCTGGGTGGTGGTATCCAGGCTTCATCCCTCCCCCTCCTGCCTGGGAGTGGCCTGGCATTCTTGGCAGGGCACACTCCTGGCCTCCACATGAAGGGTGTTCCCACATAGGGTGGCAGGAGTATCCTTCTAGTAGAGCAGGTAGAGCCTCTGATCTAGGCCTGCATTTGGCTCCAAGCCTTATGTTCTGCTAGGAGGTGGAACAGGACTTGCCTGCTCAGCACCTATGTTGAGCCCCACATGGACTGGCCAAAGCCATTAGACCTCCACCAATTCTGAAGGCCCCTCTGTGTCTCCAGGCACTATGTAAGGCTTCATCGTGTTTTCTGTTGAGTGTTTAGCTTTCCTGGGCCAAACCTCCCACCATCAGTCCATTTAATTGGAGACACCACAGTGCAGAGCAGGGCAGAGATGGTGAACAGTGTTGGTGGTACTGACCCTGTTACTCTCCTAACATGATCGGAGACCCCCAGCAGATAAAACGTTGTTAGATATTAAGGGTCTGTTATTAATTCACTTCTTAATGGTTTCCCCCCCAAATTAAAGTAAGAACTGACTTTTGTTCCTGCTGCACATTGCTTTGGCAATACCAGAGAATGAAGGTGAGCTGTGCTGTTCTGGAGTGTGACATGATCCGGTTTCCTTCCCTGTGTCCTCTCCTCCACTACAAATCCTGAATCCTGGGTGCCCTTTTGAAAATCCTATGTGCCCTTTTGAAAATCCTGTGTGTGGTCAGCTGTGTCACCCTCCCCCTGAACTAGATTGCTGTGTGGAGGGTCAGGGTTATGGGGCTGTCGTGCAGGTGGGATGTGCTGCACAGCTTTCTGCTGGAATTATAGTTCCATGCTGTGTTTTCTCCCTCTCTTTAACCTACAAGTAACCATTAATTCATATATTACTTCAGTGCAGCCATTTTCAACCTTTTTCATTTCATGGCTCATAAACTAGTTACTAACATTCTACGGCACACCAAAAAACATATTTTTTGTTGGTTTGACAGAAAATCGGTATAATTTTGATTCACTCACATCGAAAAGTTATTGTTGTGTAGGCTGTAGTCACTTCTTTTATTTGACAATCTAAAGAAAAAGAGGTCAGTGCCCCTGACTAAATAATCAGGTATTGTATGTTTTAGAAATTCTTACAGCACACAGGTGAAAATCGCAGCTGTAGTACACTGGATTTTTCAGATGAGCATAAACCCTTTCTTTAGCATGACTCTCTTACTCAGATAACTGCTATTCATTTCACTTTTGGGTCTCGAAATTTTACTTTTGAAACATCAGAAAAATTTTACATTTTAGTGCTAATCTATTTGTTTAGAAAATTTCTCTCTAATTTTTTTGGATATTTGTGGCTATTTCTAACTAATATTTAGAACATTAAAAAAACCTTTTTATTTGAAAAGAATTTCTAATGCATAAAATTACAAAAGTAAAGGTAGTGCAGGGAATACCTGGCTTACCCTTTGCCCAGATTCACCTGTTGTTTGTATTTTACATTGTTTGCTGTCATTGCGTACTTACTCTGTGTGTGTGTGTGTGTGTGTGTGTGTGTGTGTGTGTGTGTACGTACGTACGTACGTATCTGGATGTGAATGTATCTACATAGTTATTTTCTGAACATCTGAGGGCAAGTTAGATGCGTCATGGCCCTCTGCCCCTAAACAAGTTAGTGTGCATTTCCTAAAAATGGGCTTACTCCTACAACCTCACAGTGGTGTACAGGTGCACCAGATTTGATTGTTAAATATTCAGGAATTTTGCTAGCTAGCTTCTTTTTAAACCTTCGATAACTTGAAATAGGCTATGGTGGGAGTCACAGAAATGTGCAGAGGCTACAAATCTGGACTCTTCTTCCTGGAGAGCCAGCTTTCCAACTCCCTGCTGAAGGAGAATATTCCTAGTAACTGTGGCATATTTACTGATTTCATGACTTCCATTGATACTTTGTATTTCAGTTTTGTTAGTTAACCTGATAGTGTCCTTTGGAGCGTTTCTTCTCCAATACAGGGTCCAGTTTGGACCAGGTATTACGTTTAGTTGTTCCGTCTGTTTAACATCTTTTAATGTGAAACAGTCTGTCTTAGTCCTTTCAGGCTGCTACAACAAAAATACAATAGAATGGGGGGCTTATAAATAACATACATTTAGTTCCCACAGTTCTGAGGGCTGGGAAGTCCAAGATCAAGTTGCCAGCAGATTCAGTGTCTGGTGAGAGCTTTCTTCCTGGTTGCAGATGGCTGGCTTTCTTCTCAATGTACTCACCTGGCAGAAGGGTGCCAAGGAGCTCTCTGGGGCCTCTTTTATAAGACTCCATCCTCATGATCTAATCACCTCCTGAAGGTTCCACCTCCAAATACCATCACATAGGATGTTAGGATTTAACATATGAATTTGGGGGGACACATTCAGTCTATCGCATATTCCCACAGCCTTTCTTTGTCTTTACATGGATATTAATGAAGGATACAGTCCCCCCCCCCCCCCGTTTTAATAGAAACTTTCTCATTTTGTGTTTTCCTGATATTTCTTTTGGATTAAATTGAGGTTCTACATTTTCAGCTGAACAGCATAGGTGATGTTAATTTTGGTCCTTAGTCAAGGCATTACCTGATTTTTCCATTGTATATTACTGGTAGTAACTAGTAAGCAGTCAATGGGGAGACACTTTAACACCATGCAAATATCCTGCTATTTATCTAAATTTTCCTTGGATTTAGTATTCATTGATAATTCTTGCCCACTCCAGTCTTTACCAGGATGATTGCAAAATGATGATTTTCCTACTCCATCACCCACTCTTCACATCTGTCCATTGGCCCTTGGCATTCTACTGTAAGCCAGAGAAGTCTGATATCTATCTATCTATCTATCTATCTATCTATCTATCTATCTATTATCTATCCATCTATCTATCTGTCATCTATCTGTCTGTCGTCTATCAATCATCTACTGGCATGGACTCATGAATTCCCATTCCCCCCCAGTAGTTTGTAGTTCATTACTGTGTCTATTTTGGTGCTCAAATTGTGTAAGATTTGGCCAGTGGGACTGTCTTCCTGCTTGCAGCCATGTCCTTGAGACATGTCATCATCATTTGTTTTGTTTTATTTATTAGTTTCATACTTTCTAACAATGTAAGATGCTCCAGACTCATCTTGTACTTTACCTACACTTGCCCTGGAATCAGTCATTTCTCCAAGGAGTCCTGGTTTCTTATATGAGGGAATGGTCTTAGAGACCAAGATCTGGTGCTTGGTGTGCTGGGGGGACGGGGGTGTCTCTGTTTCTTGGCTGAGGGCATTTTTTTATAGTCAGTTTCCAGAGGTAGAGGTAACTTTGAACCTTCCCTGATGTGCATCACCTAGTCTCTCCAAAGTCACTGCTTGGAATTTCCCTTTATTTGGCAACCAGGATATTTGTTAGCAAGGAAACCATGCCTTCCCTTGTTGTCAAATTCCCTTTCTATTTAGCTGTCATTTTAGATTTTTGTTTTATCTTTCAACTGTCAGCCTCAGTTCTCTAGGCAAGGCTGCCTTTGGTAAAAGGGAGTGTAAAACGTTAGATCCTACTTAGAGATTATTTGCAGTTAAATGTTTTCACTGTTGCCCTGAGTGGACACCGTAATGGAGTAGCATATCCTTGGTCAGAAACCTAAAATGCAGATTTTCTGTTTCTGTATTTCCACATACTTCATGTTCATATTCCCCCAAATTCATACGTGGCAACCTGTTCCCCTACTGTGATGGTGTTAGGAGGTGGGGCCTTTGGGAAGCCCAGAGAAGGGGATTAGTGCTTTGTAAAAGGGCCTCAGGCCCTGGCCAGGTGGCTCAGTTGGTTGGAGCATCATCCCATACACCAAAAGGCTGCGGGTTTGATCTCCGCTCAGGGCGCATACAGGACGCTACTGATGGATGTTTCTCTCTCACATCAATGTCTTTCCCTCTCTTTCCTCCTCCCCTTCCTCTCTAAAATCAATAAAAACATATTTTCGGGTGAGGATTTAAACACGGGGTCTCAGAGAGCTCTCCTATCCCTTTCATCACTTCTAGCCCCCGAAACCCTGAGGGCTAGCCTGGCCAGAGTGCCTAGTTAGTTGAGCGCCATCCTGTGGACCGAAAGCTTGATTGCCAGTTCGATTCCCGGTTGGGGCACATACCTGAGTTGCAGATTTGATCACCGGTTGCGACACGTATGGAAGGCAACCAATCGATGTTTCTCTCTCACATCAATGTTTCTCTCTCTCCCCAAGCATGTCTTTGTATGAGGATTACAAAAATAAAAAAGGATACCAAAACACTGAGAGCTAAATTTCTGTTGCTTATAAGCCCCCAGTATCGTATTTTTATTAAAGCGTCCCAAATGGACTAAAACATACACCAATCCCTAACACCTTTGCCTCTCTGTGGGCAGTCTTCAGCCCCCTTTGTATGTGGCTTACTTAGGCCCAGCTAGTTGCCCCAGACACTGGGCTTAGCTGCTACCTGGGTGGCCCAGTCTCCATGCCAGTGGTTCCTTGGACTGAGTGGTCACAGTAGCTGGAAAAGATGTCTTGCTCTACCCCACAGGACCTGCAGGACAGCAATGACGAGCTGCAGGCTGCTGTGGAAGGTCTGCGGGCACAGTTGCCCCAGAGTTGGCGTGACCAGCCCCATGCACAGCCAAATGGACAGCTGCTTCCTAGACATGGTCAAGCAGGTAGGAGCCAAGTCCTGGGAGGTGGCAGTGATATGCTACTTCTGGGGGCTGTGGGGGCTGGTGGCAGTAGGCTTCTACCTACCTCTGCTGCCTAGGGCACCTTTGGTTCCAGGGAGCACAGTGGTGGGTTAGGCAGGCTTCACAACACATTAGGGCCTAGCCCCAGCCTCTAGGTGGTCATGAGCCCCTCCAACTGCTGCATGTGGGAGAAGGGCCTGTAACTCAAGGCCAGAGGTTGACGCAACACCCAGAGCCTAGAGAGAGGTTAAGGAGGGTCAGGGTTTTACAATTTGAATAGAAATGGTGAAGGTCGGATGACTTTGCTGTGACCCTAGGGTAGGTGCATCCAAGTGACTCTGTTGTTGTGAGAGGTACCCAGGGGATCCAGGTGAGTGTTCAGCATGGGCCAGACACGTAGAGATGGTCATCCAAAAAAGAGAAGCAGGGGCACTTGGGGGTGAGCAGGGGGTTTGTTGTGGGTCTGTGACAGCTCTTAAAATGGGAAGGCACTAAGTCATGTGAATGGGTCAGGGACTCCCCATATTCACAGAGGCCTCTTGTGGACTGAGGTGGACTGAACTTGTTGTTTACTACCTGGGTTATGTGGATAGCATCACCCTCGAGCTCTTGAAACCAAATTCAAGGTTAACTGCCTGCCACCACAAAAGCCAAACTCGTGAGACAGATGCTGATGGAAAAGGAAAGAAGTTTACTCAAGTGCTGATCACCTGAGAAGATGGGGGACTCTTGTCCAAAGCCCATCTTAGCATCTCAGTGCAGGCAGGGATTTTTATAGAGAGGGAGAGGGAAAGCAGAACAAAAGGATCAGGAGGAGGGGCTGTGGACATGCAGACAGTGTGCTTGTTGGTTCCGATATCAATCTTTAATGTCAGCATACTGGAGGTGGTCAGTGCTAGCCAAATTCCTGCAGTTGGATGATCTGCATAAACCAAAATTGTGATCAAGGCCGTTTCTTGTATAAGCAAGAACTGGAACTGCTGGTGCCTGTAATATGCTTATAAGGAAACTATCAGTATGTGATTCCTTTTATCAGTTTGTTCATACATTTTATTCTAATTTCATTTCATGGTTAGTCAGAGTAGTATAAAGTTTTTATTCCCTGTTACACTCTGAGGTGGGTTTGTGGCACCAGGAAGTGCCCCCACCTGCTCAACCCAGAGCTACATGCTGAAGGTGTAACTTGAGAAAGACCAGGGCTTCATGCTTCCTAATTCAACCCAAAGACTTGGGATGGGCTCCAGGCTCCAGAGGCCTCAAGGCCCTGTGTTTGTTTAAGTATTTTTTGGCTCCCTTTGAGAGACCAGGGGCGGGGGCAGGGGGCTGGTTTCAGATGCCAGAGCTATCCTTGAGGCTTCAGTGGTCCTTTTGGAGGATAGGATGAGTATGGCTGGTTGCTATCCTTCCTGGCAATTGTACAGGGCAGGCGCCATGCAGGTTCACGTGATGTACATGGCTTCACACCTGCTGCTGCTGATGGGACCACAGGGACTGCCCAGCAGCCTGATTGCTTCTGTCAATCAAACATCGATCATGCAGCCCCTCAGAGAATATCTTGCTCCCATCTGTAGCCCTGAGAGCACTCAGAATTTCCCATACTGCTTGGGAAAAGCTTACTTTAATAAAACACAAAAAAAGCATGTGCTTAAGAGAGCCAATGTAGGAACATCTGCAGGAACTGCATGGGTTTTCTGTGCATGTGGGCCCAGCTTCCTTGGCCCCTGAAGAAACCCCCTCACTTGCAGCTTCTTTAGTGGAATCTGATGGTTTCCAAGACCCACAGCCCTGACTGCCCTCAACGGAGGTTTTGGTGTTTGGCCAGCTCATCAAACGTTACCAGATTCCTGGGTGAGTTGTATATAGCCAGGTGGGCAGCCTGGCCACAGGGAAGGGAGCATTTGCTACCTCCTTTGTCCCTGGAGGAGCCTGAGCTGCACAGGGTATGTGACTCTTGTCAGGAGCCACTGAGCTGTAGCTTAGGGCATGGCAGAGCTGGGGTCCTATACCCAGGGTTGTCCTTGTCCAGGTCTTGGCTGTGGCACCAGAAGCAGCCCCACACTTTGTGTGTCACATAAAACTAAAGCAGTCTCCCAGCTAGGGTCTTTTTTCTTCTCCTTCACCCCTCTGCCTGACTGTAGAGGATCCATTGGCCCCCTTAAAGGAGGAGGGGTCTGTCAGCTGCTGTAGGGGACAGTTGCGATAGCAGTGTTACAGTGGAGGAGGCCATGTGGATTATGGTGTATTCAGCTGGAGCCACTCCCGATGGGTGCCCATTGGCCAGACCCAGATAGCAGCTGTGGTTGTCAGGGCATTAGAATGCCTTCTTTTCTGAGGTGCTCATCCTGACTTCTCTCAGCCCCAGTGTCTCTGTCACTTCTTTTCATGGAAAATAATTTGGGAAATGGGGAGATGGTAAGATTATGGAATGTGTCTTTTCCTTTCACTTTTCTGACCCCTGGACCAACACAGATGAAAGCTAGCATTGGCCAACATCCACATTCTAAGGGAACCCTTTGGTGTACCCCCAACATGCACAATGTTGGGGACGCCTTGCACCCCGGGACACCTGGCAGAACTTGTGGGCGTATGGGTGTCTCATCAAAACAAGCTGCCCAGGTGTCTCACACTGTCAGTGAGGAAGATCTTCTGGAACAAAACGTCGCTTCCTGTGATCTCTCAGAACCTTCACAGTACTTTACTCTATACCTGACTTACTGGTTGAAACTCCACATTATTTGTATGATGTACATGCCTCATCATAAAGCACTGACTTCCACAGAGGTTTGTCTGTGCTACAGATCACACGCTTTTCTCTTTTCAGTTCTTCGTGCCTGGGTCAGGAAACACAATTTAGGGTACAGTAACTGTATCATGTTCAGCATCTTTTAGGTAATTAAAGGGTCTGACAAATCTTGCAGGGAATCTCCTAGTTATATTTTGGAGTAACCTGTGTTCTGGCAAAGACTCAAAATGTTGATTTCTAAAGAGCTCCAACTTTGAGAATGGGGCATAACAGACTGTTTTTGGAGACCTGCAAGGGCCACCCCTCACCACCAGCACCGACTGCCTCTCGCAGAAGGTGCCTGTGGAAGGTTGTGCGTTTCCTGGGTGGTGGAGGAAATCTGGGGTAAATACTTAGTGCCATCCAAATGTCAGATGGGAGGGTGAGGACCAGACCCCATGGCACCCTAGGCAGAATGTAAACAGCAATTTCCTTGTTTGCAGGAATCATCTCCTTCCGGGGCGATTCCACTCCAGTGAGTATAGAAACGGAGATAATGATGGAGCAGGTGAAGGAACATTACCAAGACCTCAAGATCCAGCTGGAGACCAAGGTCAGGGGGGGTGAGAAAGGCCACAGGGAGATGTGGGCACTTCCTGCTGCCTGCCCGAAAGCTTCACTTGCTGTCCTGATGGTTCTGAATGTACATGTCTGCCAGTGGATCCCCTGCTCCATAGTCAGTCTGCTCAGGGGAGGAAAGTGTATAGGGAAAGGGAAATAAAATTGACATCCAACCTCAAGCCCTGTTTGGAGGGAGGTGGGACATAAGGAATAACTAATAGTGGCAGGGAATGGGGTTATGTGTGTGGAGTGTCACAAGGGTACTGCTGAGGCCAGACTTCCCTGCTTGCTCTGTCATTGGGGAATCATAGCTCCTGGCTTTGTTCTAAGCTAAAGTAATCCTGAGACTTACCCTTGATGGGGTACTTTGTGGATTCATGGCCTGGCCAAGTCTGTCTTCTCTGATGACCATGTCTCCTGCTTATTAGATTGTGATGGGTTTTGTTAAGGGACAGTATCCATGACTGTTACCAGGGATCAGATGTCTGGGTCTGAGTAGCAGTGAGGCAGGGCCACCTCTGTCTTGTGGTTATGCCCTTGAGTTCCCTGGGTGTATCAGCTGATAGTTGCTGTAATAACCTTACCCATGACTGGATAGTATTCCTTCCACTGGAGCCTCCCGGGAGTTCAGAACTGCCCCATCAACCTCACAAAGTCTCCCTGTTCTCTCGGTGTTGTCACACCCTCAGCCCACCCTGTGCTTCCTGGCCAGGCACCTGGCCCAGTTGGCCTGTAGCCCCCCTTCCTCACATGCTGGATCTGCTTCATGAGGCTGATGGAAGGTTATGGGGGAAAATAAAGCCTATGGCTACCTGGACCCTTTGGGAGCCTTAGACTTTGTTGGCATGGGTGTTCCCTGCACCTCAGCAGGTCTAGGCTACCCACTCTTTGTGCCACTTGGCAGCCTCATAGTTTGTTGTATTGTCAGTAGTTATTACAGGACGTCTTGATCAACATTGCTCATATTTCTCTTCTCAGGTCAGTTACTATGAAAGAGAAATCGAGGTGATGAAAAAGGACTTTGCAAATAAGAGAAAGGAAATGGAGCAGGCTTTCCAACTAGAGGTCAGTGCTCTGGAGGATCAGAAAGCCAGCCTGGAGAAACTCCACATGAAATCTCAGGAGGTCATCCAAGGCCTGCAAGACCAGCTCCAGAGTGCAACCCATGGCCCTGAGCTGGAGAGGCAGTTAGAGCTGAAGAGGGTGGAGATGGAGCAGCGCTACACTCAGGCTCTTTCTGGCATGGCTCAGCGGCTGGCCCAGGAGAAGGACCAGTTGGAGGAGGAGCTGCACCAGAGGCATCAGCATGAGCTACAGCAATTCAGGTCCAGCACCCTGTCCTTTCAGGATTGCATGTCTAGGGTTTCTTGCCAAGAACCAAAATTTAAAATTGGATTATGCAAACTGTGCAGAATGGCAGTACCTATTAACTAGGTGGTTTTTCTCAGGGGCAGATGGCTGAGCACTGAAAGAACAGGTCATCGTATAAGAATCTTTAAATTTGAAATATGTGTTAACTAGAGCTTAGGCCATGAAACAATCTACTTTGTAGAATTTTAACTGTTTTTTTATTTTTTATTTTATGCATATATATATATCTTTATTGATTTCAGAGAGCGGAAGGGAGAGGGAGAGAGAGAGATAGAAACATCAATGATGAGAGAGTCATTGATCAGCTGCCTCCTGCACCTCCCCCACTGGAGATTGAGTCTGCAACCTGGGCATGTGCCCTGACCAGGAATTAAACCTTGATCTCCTACATCATAGGTCGATGCTCAACTACTGAGCCACCCTGGCTGGGCTAACTCAATGTTTTTTGCCTTCTGCCTCAGACTAGAGCGAAGGGCAGTATGTTCTTCATCATTTAATATCTGGTTCTAATTTTCTAGGACATGATGTTGTAGCACATGGGGAGATGGATAAAAGATCTACAAGCCTTAAAACAATGGGAAGAACCATTAATTTGGGTTAGTGAGATTCTTGAAAAGGCTAAAATGTATGAGCAAAGGAAAGAAAAGGTTTATTTGGAGAACTGGAATGTGGTCTTTTGTGTCTTACAATGTCATAGACTGAGTAACTCGCTATTGCAGGCTCCGTGCTGGTCAGCCAGCCCTTCGTGTCCCATGTGGAGTCTTGGATCCTCATGGCCACACCCCACACTTGTTGGCCCAGAGCTCACTGATAAGGTGCCCACCACACACCTGCCTTCCTTTGGGTTCCGATGTTGTTGCCAAGTGGATATGGCCCTCATTCACCACACTGAATGCAGGAGGTCAAGTGCACTTCCTGTGGAGTTCATGCCCCCTGACTTGGGTCATGCCGCTCAAACCATGTATATTTTTCAGGCATGCATACATGTATGGTGAAAATCCTAAGAGAATATATAGGAACAGCCCAAATTCAAGCTGCTGGTTTCCTGTGAGGCTGGGGTTCAGGTCTGGGAAGGCTGCATGGCACAAGTGCAGCCTTAGTCAGGCAGAGGAGACCTACTGTGTGGCCAAGGGGAGGTGGGGAGGGCTTCCTAAGAGCAAGCTGCTGGGGGCCCTGAACAGCGTACTGCAGTGGATGAGAAGGCAGAGGAGGTGGCTACTACAGCTGTCCAGGCAAGAGGTGATGGTGGCTGGGGCCATAGGGATGGCCACACAGGTGCAGGATGTTGACTGGCAGACTTTTGGAGGCTGATTTGATGGGTTACAGGTGGATGGGATATGGGCAGGGAAGCTGGGAGTGGGTCATGGAGCAATTAGAGAACTTCCAGGAAGTGTCACCAGAAAAGAAAACAGGAGGGTGGAACTCAGTTACTTTTTAGGAGCCTGTGGGTACTGTCCCCTGTAGAAGGTGAGGTGGGTGAAGAGATAGGGAAGGATCCCCAGACCAAGGGGCTGGTGTCTTTTGGGGAATGTTGCTGTAAGGAGGAAGGGACACCTGTGTCAGGAGCCACTGAGAGGCCAATTCACACAAGACCTGCAGCCTGAAGGAACAGGCACCCCCTGAGACCACCAGCATCCCTTACCTCAAGGCTGGGCCCCCAGCCTTGCCTCCTGCTTTGTGAGGACAGGTCTTTCCCCAGCCAGTGGGCCCTTGGCCACAAGTCAAGTGTGTGAGCCTTATAGCCACTTCTAAATAAACCATCTCCCAAGCCACAGCGGCTACAGGACCCCAGATGGGCGAAGCTCAGACTTGAAGGATCTTGAAGACTACGGTGAGGATTTTGGCCTTTATCATAGAGAAAGCAAAGTCTAGAGAGTGAGAGACCAGATTTGGGTCATGAAAGAATCTACCAGCAGTTTAGAGAACAGCAGGGATGGTCTGCTACGGTGAGGATTTTGGCCTTTATCATAGAGAAAGCAAAGTCTAGAGAGTGAGAGACCAGATTTGGGTCATGAAAGAATCTACCAGCAGTTTAGAGAACAGCAGGGATGGTCTGAATACCCGTATGACCTGAGTGATCAAGGTCACTTCTTTCTTGCTCACATCCCCATACCCCCTCCCCCCATGTCACAGCCTTTTTATTTTGTCTGAATTTGAGATAATTCAGACATTCTGGCAGGCACTTTATTGCTAAATAATTCAGCATGTTATTTTATAAGAACAAAGACATTCTCCTGTATATCCACAATATCATGATCAGATATGGGAAATTTAACCTAAATTCAATGCTATTTTTAATTTGCACTCCATGTTCAGAATCCCCAATTGTTTTAATATGTTCTTTATTGTTCATATATTCTAGATCCAGTCAAGGATCGTACTGTGCATTTAGTTACCATATTTCTTTAATATTCTTTCATCTAAGAGAGTATCAGTTTTTAAATTAATTTTTGTCAGTAAAAATCATTTTAGCCATTTTAAGTGTATAAATCAGTGGTGTTAAACATTCACAATGTTGCACAGTCATTACCACTATGTACTTCCAAAACTTCCAACATTCCAAACAAAAACTCTGTACCTATTAAACAATCATTTTTGCTAGTATTTTATTGAGGGTTTTAGCATCAGTATTGGTAAGGGATGTTGGCCTATAGTTTCTCTCTAGTGTCTTTGTCTGGCTTTGGTATTGGAGTAATGTTGGCCTCATAGAATGAGAGGAAGTGTTTGGGAAGGATTGATATTAATTCTTTAAATGTTTGGTAAGATTCACAGAGAATATATTTGCTCCTGGGCTCCTCCTTGTTATGAAGTTTTTTATGATGATTAAATCTCCGTACTAGCTATAGATCTGTTCAGATTTTCTATTTTTTCGAGTCCATTTTGGTAGATTATGCATTTTCTAGGCATTTGGAAATAAACATTTTTTAAAAATCAACACCAGGTATTTTGCAGAATGGTGTTGATTCTCAATTTGGATGCCTGGTTTTCCTCTTGGCTAGATTCAGATGGAATATTTTAGGTGAGATCACTGCTGACACTGCATCCTCCTCAGCTTGTCTTTTTGTATCGTATGCCTTTGATAGAGGACCATTTTCTTTCTTTCTGATGTATAGCCTCCAGGAGTTCATTTATTTATTTATTTATTTATTTATTTATTTATTTATTTATTTATTTATTTATTTTATTATTTTTAAAATATATCTTTATTGATTTCAGAGAGAGGAAAGGAGAAGGAGAGAGATGGAAACCTCAGTGATGAGAGTCATTGATTGAGCCCGCAACCCGGGCATGTGCCCTGACCGGGAATCGAACCCCGATCGCCTGGATCCTAGGTCGACGCTCAACCGCTGAGCCACGCCCAGCCACGCTCCAGGAGTTCTTTTAGTGGGACTCTCATGGGAGTAAATTCACTTAGTTTTTGTTTGTCTGAAAATGTCTCAAATATTTGTCTATTTTTGAAGAGTATTGTTAGGAACACAAATCTACGTTTAGCCCAGCCAGGCATGGCTCAGCGGTTGAGCATCGACCTAGGATCCAGGCAATCAGGGTTCGATTCTTGGTCAGGGCACATGCCCGGGTTGTGGGCTAGGCAGCCGATCAGTGACTCTCTCATCATTGATGTTTCTATCTCTCTCTCTCCCCCTCTCCTTTCCTGTCTCTGAAATCAATAAAGATATATTTTTTAAAATAAATAAATAAATAAACAAAACAAACAAAAAACACACAACAAATCTAGGTTTACAGTTAAAGGGCTCTCTGTGTACATGTTCAGTATCTTTGAGATTCCTTTGTTGACATTGAGTAGTTTGTGCTGTGTCTAATTGCTATCCCTTTGTGTGTGTTTTAGTTTCCAATTGTTGCTGTAACAAATCACAGAGTTAATGGCTTAAAACAACACAATTTATGATTTTACAGTTTCAGAGGTTAGAAGTCTGAAATGGGTCTGACTGGACTAAAATCAAGATGCTGGCAGGGCTGCCTTCCTTTCTGATGGCTCTGGAGCAGAATCTCTTTTGATTTTTTTTTTTTTTTTATAGAAAGAATGGGAGGGAGGGAGAGAGAAACATCTATGTGAGAGAGACACAATGACCTCAGGCACATGCCCCTGACCGGGAATCGAATGGAACCTGCGACCCTCTGGTACACTGGCCAATGCTCTAGCCATTGAGCCACACTGGCCAGGGCCTGACACCGACATTTAAGGACCCTGTGATTACTTTGGGCCCACCTGTATAATTCAGGATACTCTCCCTGTCTAAAGTCAGCTAATTAGCAACATTCATTCCTCTTTACCATGTAATATAACATTCACAGGTTCTGGGGACTAGGACATGGACATCTTTTAGAGTCCCTTATTCTGACTACCATAGTAGGTAGTCCGAGTTGTATCCTCTGGCTGCTTTTAAGATCTCTATATTTTGTGGTTTTTCCATGATGTATTTAGCTATATATTTTTAACTTTTTATTATGTATGTAAAAAAAAATACATATATGTGTTCAATTAGAAGAATTGTCAACAAATTGAACACATATGTGTTATCAGCACCCAGAACAAGAAATAGAACTCTCCAAAACCCCACCAGGGCAACCACTATCCTGACTTCTAACAGCATATGTTAATTTTGCCAATTTTTGTACTTTATATAAGGGAATCACACAGTGTGTACTCTTTTTATATGTGGCTTTCTTGTCCCAACATATGTTTGTGAGATTCATCTATGTTGTTGCTTGTACCTAATAGTTCATGCATTTGCATGGCTATGGAGCAGTCTGTTGTGTGAATTAACCACAGTGTTATTCATTCACTTGTTGATGGGTATTTGAATAGTTTTTAGTGTTTGGCTATCACAAATAGGACTGCTGAAAAAGTTCTTGTACATGTCTCTTTGAGCATTTATGTTGGGATGTACCTAAGAATGGAATTGTTGGGCCATAGGGCATAGATGTGGTTTCCTTTTAACATATCTTACTTAAAATATTATGTCTATTAAATATATAGATTTGTGCCTTATAAAAAAACTCTCAGCCATTATTTCTAAACTATTGCCTCTCCTCTCACCCTCTTGAATTAAATGTATGATGTTAGATCGTTTCACTTTTCTTCCATTTCTTAACCTATTTTTCATATTTTCCATCCTGTTTTCTCTGTCACATTCTGGGTACTTTTTTCATATCTCTGTGTTTAAGGATAGTAATTCTGTCTTCAATTGTGTCTAATCTGTCGTTTAACCCATTCAGTGCTTATTTTAACATTGACATTTTTTCATTTCCAAAAATTTTGTGACACTTTTTTTTTTAATTTCCAAAAACTCTGTTTGGTCCTGTCTGAACTTTTTTTTGATAATTTACTGTTGCATGTTCATTTTTTAAATTTCTATCTTTTTCTTACATAAACATTCCATAATATTTATCTTTAGTTTGTGTCTGATGATTCTAATATCTGAAGTTTCCGTGGGATCTATGGGATTCTGTTGTTTTTGCTTCTGCTGACTCTCATAGGTGACTCTTTTCCATGTACTTTGCAGTGGTCTTTGGTTGTGAGCTCATGTTTATGTGATATTAATTTCTGTAAATCCTGAGAGTTGTAGTAGAGGATGCTTTCTGCAGAAAGGATGTATCTTGTTTTTGCCAATAATTGGGGGCCTACTAATCTGGGACCACGTTAACCTCCTTCCAGGGTACTGGCTTAATGCAGGTGTCCACTGTGCAGTTTCTCCATGCTGCTGACATAGGCATTGGCCTTGGGGTAACCCCATCTTTGTGTTAATGCTCACAGTGTTGGTTTTAGCTTCCAGGTTTTTGTTTTGTTTGGAGGCTCTTGGCGTTATCTATTACCTTCAGTGAGAACAATCACACATCGTATGATCACCTTCACACAGGCTCTAGTTGTTTGGTGAGTGTGTGTGGGATGGGATGAGGCAACCATCAGCTTATCTGATGTCCAGGAAGCTGGAAGTAGATACCCTGCTTCCCACCCTACCACACCCACTCCACCCCACACAGATACTTGCCTTGAATCAATTTGTTTTCTATCCTGGAGCCAGGTTGACAGTTTCAAAACACAGATCGCATTTGTTTTACTCCCCTGCTTGAAAACCTTTGCTGCTTTTAAAATTCCACTGACTTCTATTTCTTTATTTTTCTCTTTAGTTTCTCATGAGATAAAATGAAGTCATACTTACGCTTATGAAAGAAGTACTTGATATTATAACCATATACATAAAATAAACATTAATGAGATCATGTGGCTTTGAGTATTTTTAGATTGAAAACATTACAAGCTAATACCAGATAAAGACCTATTGGGGGTAATAAATGTCAGCCAGACCAACGTGTATTAAGAATGAATTCTCTGGCCCTGGGTGGGTGACTTGGTTGAACGTTGTCCCATGCACCAAGAGGTCACAGGTTCAATTCCTGGTCAGGGTACATGCCCAGGTTGCGGGCTCAGTCCCCAGTAGGGGGCGTGCAGGAGGCAGGTGATCAGTGACTCTCATCATTGATGTTTCTGTCTCTCGTCCCCTCTTCCTTCCTCTCTCTGAAATCAATGTAACATATTTTTTTTAAAGTTGCTTAAAAAAAAAAGAGTAAATTCTTTGGGCAGCAAGTATGGGTTTTAGCTGCCTCGTTTGTGACATTTATTGGTAAATTGCTCATCTGTCATACAATGATGATATATCCTAACGAGAGACTCTCTAAGAGTCACCAGAAAGCAAAGGTGGCTCCAAGCACAGTTGGTTCATGTAGTAGCTGTTCACACTTGTTTTTTTCTTCCTGGAAACATCCACCTGATATCAGGTTTCTCTCCATATGTTGATGTGGGCATCTTCCTAGGTTTCTCCTCCCAGTGCTGTGGCCTCAGAGTATAGAATAGGGGGTGGGGTACTCTACCTAAAGAGGACAGTGTGCCCACGTGTTTCCGATCTTCTTATTCCTTGTGTTTCTTAGCTCTACGCTGGAGTTCAGTGGTGGAAGGATGAATATCCTCTGTAATAACCTGAGGACTCACACCCAGCATTGTGCATTGGTACCCACCACAGACACTGACATTTCACTTAGAGGGTATAAGATGCAGGAACAGGTCAGCTATAAACACAAAGTAAATGGAACCAAGGTACTGACTACATTAGTGAGTTGCTGGTTGTGTGACCATTTTGGAAGCTAAGGAAGCTTTGTTTTCTGTAGCTTACCTCTAGGGAGATGCAAACGGCAGCGAATTGTAACTGGGTAGAGAGACAGGAAAAGGGAAAGGATGCCCTGAGCCATCGTCTAGGGAAGAAGAAACGTAGACTATAGGGTTGGGTTACCATGACTTCTGAATCCAAGTCCAGACTAACGTGGGCTGCATCTGGTACCTAGTGCCTAAGTTTCCACCCTTCTTTCTCTTTGCTATTTTTCATGCAGAATTGAGTTGGATAGACTTTCTGAAGAAAACATGGTGTTGAAAAATGAGCTGGGGAGGATTCAGCAAGAGCTCGAATCTACAGAAAAGACAAACGATGCACAAAGGTAAGGGCCCTGTCTCATTGGTTTTACTCAGAACTTACAGCTTATGACACATTATACTCTCTGTAGAATGAGGTTTGAAGGTATTGCTGTAGGAGAAGGAACGTGTTCACAGAGCAATCCCGAATTCCAGAAAACCCTAAGTGGGTGAGCCGTGCTGACCTCTGACCTCTGACCAGCCTGGACATGCATGAGAGGGCTCAGGCCTCCTTCCAGGTGTTGGCAACCACCTTCATTCCCGAGTGCCTGGTCTCAAAAGTTTGAGGTAGACAGTGCATGTAGCACAGTCATCACCACAGTGAGCAGCTCCAACACAGGCCGCTTCTCACCTACTTCTCACCCCTACAGAAGTACTCCATTGTGCTAAGGGGTGGGAGAGGCACGAGCACTTTTGTAGGGGTAGGTGGTGCTCCTGAGGCCTTTCTCGCAAGTAAAATCTGCTCCTTCATGTCCTGGTAATGGTTTCAGCTGTGCTTTTTGCCAAGATTTTGTTTCTGGCCTATTGATTTTAGTGAGTCATAGTCAGGATAGGGGTTGGGGATGGAGAAGAGGTATAAAGACCTGAGCACTGAGGCAGGAGAGACTGTTGGGGGTGAGGGAGACACAGAAAACCTGTTGGTGGGTTTCTGCTTTCACTACTGCAGCCCTATCTTATCCAAGGGCAGTTGGTCGACCTTTTTTTAACTCTGAAATTGAAGATGAGCTTAGCTCTAAGAGGCTGAGAATGTGGTGCTGATTTGATAAAATTTCCATGATTAATTAAAGTATGGAATCCAGAACAGGTAGTCAGACAAGTAATTGCTATCACACTGTAGCAGTTCTGAAACAGAAAAGATTTTTTTCACTTTAGAAACCCTCCTCCCAGGTTTGCTGCCAACACGCCTCTGACAACAGACCTTAGTGGATGTGAGGCTCTGGGGCCTTTATGCTGCTGCAAGTGAGTAGTGCTCGATGTGCTAGAGATGAGATACTAATGAGTGCGACTGAGGAACGCTACAGGGGGCTCGCTCGGTGATGCTGGCAGTGTCCTCTGGCTCTAGGGTCGGGATCCAAATTGGATTGGCAGCAGCAGTCGTGTAGAATAGTAACAGAGTGGTGGCTGTAGTGAGAGTGTTATGTGGCCAAAATCCAAGGTGCTGCAGTTATAGTGGGCGATGACTGGGGGAAAAAACTGGCTGATCAAAGTGATATTGTTAATTTTGCTTTCTCAACAGGAAGGAAATTGAGGTTTTAAAGAGAGACAAGGAAAAGGCCTGCTGCGAAATGGAAGAGCTCAGCGAACAGGTCCAGTATTGACACCTGGCATGAAGCTTTTTTTCCATTATTTTGAAATCATTTCAAACTTACTAAAAGTAAATAGAGTACTTTTTTCTGAAAGATCTGAGAATGAGTTGCCAGCCCATCAACCCCACACGTCTCTCAAAAATCAGCTAATGAATGTGTTCCAGAATCCCTGCCTTAGTCTCTCGCCTGTTCAGTTTGGCCAGCTGTCCCACTCCTTCAGAATCATGCTTGGCATTTAATCACCTTCAATCAGTCTGTCCTTGGTTTTTAGGACCTTGGGACTTTCAATGCTAACAAGCATTTATTTTGTACAAGTTCTTCAGTTTAGCTTGTTTGATGTTTCCTTATGATTAGATTTAGATAATGCATCTTTGGCAGGAATATATTAAAAAAGTGATACTGTGTTCTTCTCATTTCATCCTATCAGGGGAACAATGATTTGTCCCATTACTAGTAATTCTTAGTTAGGTATGTTGGCCAGGCCACTCCACAGTACAGTTACTTCTCCCTATGTAATAATGAGCATTTTATGGGTGGATACTGTGATTTTATATAAATATTCTGTTCTTCATCAAACTCTCATCCACTTACTTTAGCATCTTTTGTTTCTTGGTGGAGTCAGTTATTACTATGATGGTTGCCAATTGGTGACTAAGTCCACTATTCCTTTTGTATTTATTTGGTATTCCAGTGTAAGGAAGAGCTTTCTCTTCTCCCTATTTATTTATTTATTTATTTATTTATTGACATCATTATATTTCTATCATAGATTTCTGTTTTATTCAGTGGGTTATCATATGTTACCATCAGTTACGGATGGCTTGTAGACAGCTGTTGTCTCCATCTGTCCTCACATGGTCTTCCCTGGTTCGAGACTATCTTACTCTCTTCTTATTAGAATACCATCATATTGGGTTAGGGCCTAATCATATGACCTCATTTTATCTTAATCACCTCTATAAAGACCCTATTTTTAAATATAGTACAGTTACATTCTGAGGTACTGGGGGTTGAGGCTTCAACATATGAAGTTTTGGAGGACACAAATCAGCCTATTACAGATATCACAACCAAGCTATTGACATTGATACAATCCACGGATCTCACTCAGATTTCACCAGTTTTACTTGTGGGGGTGTGTGTGTGTATTAACTTCTACACAGTTTGATCCCATGTAGGGTCATGTATCCACCACCATAGTCAAGATGCTGAACAGTTCAACTCCACGGGGACCTTCATGTTATTGTTTTGTAACCATACCCACCTCCTTCTTGCCCCCCTGCCCCAGCCCCTCGCGCCTGACGGCCGCGAATCTTTCCTTCGCTTCTAAAATTGTGTGATTTCAAAATATTATATAAAAGGAATCATATAGATGTAACCTTTGGGACTGGCTTTTCTCACATATCATAACCCTGGACATTTATCCAGCTGGTGGCATAGTTAGCTTCTTTTTATTGTTAAATAGTATTCTAAGGTATTGATGGCCCACACTTTAACAGTCATCTTTTAAAGCAGGGGTGGGGAACCTTTTTTCTGCCAAGGGCCATTTGGATATTTATAATATCTTCTTGGGCCATAAAAAATTATCAGCTTAAAAATTAGCTATGAACAAAAGCTCCTAGACTTAATGAATTTCAAGTCCCACCTGTGGTTGCCTTGGCAGGGCCAAACCAAATTATTTCAGCCCGCAGGCCATACATTCCCCATTCCAGTTTTAAAGGATAGCCAGGCTGATTTCAGTTTTGGGCTATCCCAAATAATGCAGCTATGAACATTCCTGTGCAGGTTTTTGTATGAACAAAAGTTTTTATTTCACTGGGATAATTGTCCAAGAGTGCAGATACGGAGCTATGTGTGATAGTTACATGTTAAGTTTTATGAGAAACCGCCAAACTATTATCCAGAGTGGCTGTAACAGTTTCCATTTCCACCAGCAATGTACTCTTGACCCAGTTTCTCCGTATCCTTGCCAGCATTTGGCGGGTTACTAGTTGTCTGCTCTGAGGGTGTATACTAAGACAGAAAGGCCAGCGGGGATCGCCTTCTGCGTTGGCTCCCCTCTGGCAAGGCAATACTTTGAGGGCAGGAGAAGAACAGAGTGCTGTGTGTATTCTTCAGAACAGTCGCTGTTAGTCTGCTTAGTCTGCCACAACCAAATACCACACACTGGGGGCTTAAACAACAGATTTTATTGCCTCACAGTTCTGGAGGCTACAAGTCCAAGATGATGTGCTGACTGATTTGGTTCCTGGTGAGAGGTCTCTTCTTAGCTTGCAGACATTTGCCTTCTCACTGTCTCACATGACTTTTCCTCTGTGCATGCACACAGAGTGAGAGAGACTGTGCTTTTCTTTTTCTTCTTATAAGACAGGGGTGGGGAACATCCGGCCTGCGGGCCGTATACGCCGGGGAAATCATTTGGTCTGGCTCTGCCAAGGCAGCCACAGGCGGGACTCAAAATTAAATAAACCTAGGAGCTTTTTTCATAGCTAACCTTTAACTTGATAATTTAACTCAAATTATGTAATAAATATCCAAATGGCCTTGGCAGAAAAAAAGGTTCTCCAACCCTGTCCTAGAGCCAGAGCTGCCTTGTGAGGACACCCTTCCCTTTTTGGAAATGTTAGTGCAGGGCTGTAGCTCAGAAAACCACCTTGCATGTATTTGCATAGAAAACACCAGCCACAACGCAAATGAGGAAAAGGCTGTCAACCTGTGAGCCTAAGTAAAGCTGGATGTTTTCTGTACTAGACTTGCAACTGTTCTGTAAGTTTGAAAATATTTCCAGAGAGCCTGGCCAGTGTGGTTCAGAAGTTGAGCAATGACCTATGATCCAGGAGATTGCGGTTCGATTCCTGGTCAGGGCACATGCCCAGGTTTTGGGCTTGATTCCCAGCAGAGGGTGAGCAGGAGGCAGCCGATCAATGACTCTCTAATTACTGATATTTTTATATATATATATCCCTCTCCCTTCCTCTCTCTGAAATCAATAAAGATATTTTTTATTTATTTATTTTTAAATATTTCCAGAGAAAGACTTTAAATAGTAAAGACCATTAAAAGAAAATAAACTAGTGTGTTTACTCCAGGACTTGAAGGAAGGTTCCATTTCTGGCTGTTAATGGAATCAGGCTTTCCTCAGAGGACAAGGTGAATGTGTGTCAATACTATAAAACATAATACTAAAAAACAATATTAGGGGGATCCAAGATGGTGGCAGAGTAGGTGGAAGTTACACTCACCTCCTCCCAGGACCAAACTGGAATTACAACTAAAATATAGAACAATCAACCTGAATAACCAACTGAAGACTAGCTGAACAGGTCTTATAATTAAGGATTTATAAAAGAAGCCAAATTGAGACTGGTATGAAGGACAAAGATACCCACATGTGGCGATTACGAATCCAGAGGGACATCTTAGCTGCGGGGTCCCCCATAAGAAGCATGGGGTCTCAACCCCATGCAGGGCTCCCCAGCCCGGAGCACTAGAGCCAGGAAGAGGAGCTCATAACATCTGGCTGTTAACATCTGGCTGTGAAGATTAGTGGGGATTCTGTCCACCTGGGGGAGAGAGACGTCTATTAGAAATCCAGGCACCTTCTTAAAGGACCAGTGCACAAAATCTTCTTTGCATCCACTCACTCTGGGCTCCAACGAAGTGAGGGCAGCTCACAGTGGATTGGGGTTGTGTGAAGAGAGACTGGATTGTGTGGCTCTGTGGGGGAGAGCTGAATGAACAGCCTTCGGGGTTTCTATGCTGAACCCCTCTCTTACACAGCCCACAGATGCCATCTTTCCTGGGTCAGACACTCTCCTCCATATGGCATTAGCCTGGGGGAATCCAGTAGCCCCACCCTCCAGGCTCCCCATTGCCCTGCCCTGCCAAGCTCCTGCCCTGTGTAGGAGTTAGCTGCTTGGCCCCATGGTGTAGACTTTCTTGGAGGGCTCTTAAGAAGGTCCAGGCAGCCCTAGTTGGACTGGCTCAGTGGTTAGAGCGTTGGCCTGCAGACTGAAGGATTCCAGGTTCAATTCTGGGCAAGGGCATGTACCTGGGTTGTAGGCTCGATCCTGGCCCTGGTCGAGGTGTGTGTGGGAGGCAACCAGTTGTTGTGTCTTTCTCACGTTGATGTTTCTCTCTCTTTCTTTTCACTCTCTCTAAAAAGCAATGGAAAAAATATCCTCGATTGAGGATTAAAAAATAAATTAAATAAATAATGTTATAAAACATTAAAAGAAAAGGTCTAGGTAGACTTAGGGTGTCAGAGACTGAGTTCTGTGGCTCTGGGACAAGGCTCATTTTCCCCTTGCCCCCCATGAGCCTCACCAGAGCCGCCTCCTCACAACAAATTCACTAGCCCTAACCTTTGATCTCCTGATGGGTGTATGTTGCAGAGCATACCCCCTGTAGAGGAATCATCTGGCTGTGGCAGGCCTGGGCCCATGGTGCAAACTTTCTAGGAAGGCTCTTGAGGAGAATTGGGGAGGCTGCCTTAGTCAGTTTGGCTCAGTGGTTAATGCATCAGCCTGCAACTAAAGGGTCTAGGGTTTGATCCTGGTCAAGGGCACATACCCTGGTTGCAGGCCCTATCCCCAGCCCCTGGTCAGAGCACATGCAGGAGGCAACCAATCTATGTGTCTCTCTCACATCAATATTTCTCTCTCTCTCTCTCTCCCCCCCTTCCACTCTCTCTGAAAAGCAATGGAAAAAACAGCCTTGGGTAAGGATTAAAAAAAAAAAAATTGGGAAGGCTGAGTTGTGTGGCTCTAGGGTGGAGCCATTTTTCACTTGAAAGCTCAGCCACAGTCACCATTCCTGTTCAGAGCCCTTTCTTCACACTGCCAAATCTTGGTCTGTTTAGGGCTGATGAACTCTGCTAGCTTCAGCCTGATGGTTCCCTGAAACCCTGCCCCACCAAAGAGGCCTGCAGGCACCCAGTAGGTGGCAGAGGGCCTTGGTATACCCGGGAACTTTTCCTGAGTGGCCACAAACCCAGCACAGGGGCCGAGTTTGAATTTGTATCAGTCTGTTGAACACCATTCGCCCTTGCCCTGTGACTCCCTGAGAATCTACCTCATGTCCTACCAGAGGTTCATTCAGTTACTGAGCCTAAGAGGCAGCTGGCAGGCGGAGGTGGACTCTTGGGGTGACTTGGGCCTTTTGTTGATCTGCCATTGGTCTTGATGCTGGTGGAAGCCAGCCTTGGTATGCAGCTTGGTTCCTCCCATGTACACCTATACCCAGCCGAAGCAGCCAAGAGTTGTAAATTGCTTTGTAGCATCTAACAGTCCAGGGCCGGTCACAGGTAGTGTCTGACATTGACCTGCAGTGGAATTCCTCCCCAAAGGCCCCAGAAGCAACATATCTGGTGGCAGACTTAAGACCACATCAGAGCATGACTCATTCAGCTTCATAAGCAGCACTCCCAAAGAGAGGTCTCTGCAGGCACCAGACCCTGCTGGGGGGGATTTGCTTTGTGAGGTAAACCCCTGCACAGCAGCTTGAATGCTCTGATCGGGGTCAATCCTCATAGTCAGCTAGTTTGAGGGTCAGCCCCACAGATGGGCCAACAGCAATCAAGACTCAACAGGAGGGCTCACAAAACCCACATAAGGGATATTCCTGTAGCACTTAGCTCAGGTGATCAGGGAGACTGTGCCACCAAACCACGCAAGACACCTACTACACAAGGCCAGCATACCAATATTGGAGAAATAGCACAACTACCTAATACAGCGAAACAGATATAGAGAGGCAGGCAAAAATGGGGAGAGAAAGATTCATACCCCAAACAAAGAACATGAGAAAATCCTAGATAAAGAACTAAATGAAAAGTCAAGCAATCCTCCAGGTACAGAGTTCAAAATAATGGTTATAAAGATGCTCAAGAAAATTAGAACTTCAATAAACAGCAAGCATATAAAAGGATAAAAATTATAAAACAGACTAAGTCGGAAGTGAAGAATACACTAGAAGGAATCAACTGCAGATTAGATGAAGCAGAGTATTGAATAAGCAATCTACAAGGCCACATAGCAGAAAACACCCAGTAACAACAGCAAAAAGAAAAAATTTAACAAGTAAATATACCTTAAGGGACGTCTGGGACAACATCAGTGGTAACAACATCTGCATCATAGAAGTATCAGAAGGAGAAGAGAGAGAGCCAGGAATTGAGAACCTATTTGAAGAAATAATGACTGAAAACTTTCCTAACCTGATGAAAGTAAAAGACACAAGTCCAGGAAGCACAGAGAGTCCCAAGCAAGATGAAACTGAAGAGGCCCACACCATGACACATCATAATTAAAATCCAAAGGTTAAAGACAGAGAATCTTAAAAGCAGCAAGAGAAAAACAATTAGTTACCTACAAGGGAGCTCCCATAAGACTGTCAGATGATTTCTCAACAAAACCATTTTAGGCCAGAAGGGATTGGTATAAAATACTCAAAGTGATGAAAAGCAAGGACCTACAACCAGGACTACTCTGCCCAACAAGGCTATCATTTATAATTGAAGGAGAAATAAAGAGCTTCCCTGGAGGGGAGGGGAGCAGAAGGACTTCATTACCACCAACCTAGTATTACAAGAAATGTTAATGGGACTTCTTTAAGAAGAATAAAGAGAAAAAAAAGAGGGACATAGTTATAAAAATAGCCTCTTACTTCCCAGTGAGTTAAAGCAGCCCTTCCTAGGCTCACTTCTATCACTGTGACCTTCACTTCCCAGTCAGCTAAGGGCAGCCTTGCCTTGGCTCACTTCTTTCCTATAACATTTCTAGAGAGCCAAAGCAGAGCCCCGTCTAGGCTCTCCCCTGTTGTTTCTTCTACCCTAAGTTCTTCCTTTGTTTCATTTTCCCCAGCATTAATAAACATACTCTCAAAACCAAAAATAAATAAAATAAAATGGCAACAAATATGTACCTATCAAGTTACTTTAGATGTAAGTGGATTAAATGCTCCAATAAAAAGACAAAGGATAGCTGAATGAATAAGAAATCAAGGCCCATAGGTCTGCAAGAGACCCACCTCAGAATGAAAAATACAGAGAGACTGAAAGTAAAGTGGTGGAGAAAATATTTCATGCAAATGGAAACAAAAAAGCTGGGGTAGCAATACTTACATAAAACAAAATAGACTTTTTAAAAAGACTATTAGAAGAGACAGAGGACATTACATAATGATAAAGGGATCAAACCAACAAGAAGATGGAACCCTTGTAAAACATTTTCCACCCAATATAGGAGGAGCACCTGAATATATAAAGCAAATCTTGATGGACATAAAAGGAGAGATTGACAGTAATACAGTCATAGTAGGGGATTTTAATACCCCATTGACATCAATGGATAGATCTTCCAGACAGAAAATCAGTAAGGAAACAGCGGCTTTAAATGTCACACTAGACCAGATAGATTTCACTGATATTTTCAAGGATTTCACTCCAAAGCAGCAAAACATACATATTTTTCAAGTGCATGGGGAACATTTTCTTGGATAGACCACATATTAGGCCAGAAAACAATTCTCTATAAATTTAAGAAGATTGAAATCATATCAAGCATCTTGTCCAACTACAATGTTATGAAACTAGAAATCATTTACAAGGAAAAAGATATGAAAAAAACACAAAAACATGTAGACTAAATAACTTGTCACTAAATGGTAACTGGGTTAACAATGAGATCAAGGAAGAAATTAAAAGATACCTTGGAATTAATGAAAATTAAAACACAGCAACCTAAAATCTTTGGGACACAGCGAAAGTAGTGCTAAGAGGGAAATTCATAGCATTACAGGCCTACCTCAAGAAAGAAGAAAAATATCAAATAACTTAACCTTACACCTAAAAAAACTAGAAAAAGAACAAGGAAAACCTACAGTGAGCAAAAGGAAGGAAATAATAAAGATCAGAGCTGAAATAAAAGATAGTCTTAAAAAAATACAAAAGATCAGTGAAACCAAGAGCTGGTTCTTGAGAAGATAAACAAGATTGATAAACCTTTAACCAGACTCATCAAGAGAAAAAGAGAGAGGACCCAAATAAATAAAATCAGAAATCAAAGAAGAGAAGTAATAGCTGACAACACAGAAATACAAAAGATTCTAAGAAAATGTTACAAACAACTACATGCTAATAAATTGGACAATCTCAGGAAATGGATAAATTCTTAGAAACATACAATCATACAAAATTGAAGGTGAAACAGACAATATGATTGCATTGATTACAACTCATGAAATCGAAGCAGTAATAAAAAAACTCCCCACAAAAGTCCTGGACCAGATGGCTTTCCAGGTGAATTTTCAAAGAAGAAAAAAATTCAAAGAACTAACACGTATACTTCTCAAACTATTCAAAAAATTTCAAGATAAAAACACTACAAAGAAAGAAAATTATAAGCCAATATCACTGATGAACATAGATGCAAATATCCTCAACAAAATATTAGCAAACAGTTCAGCAATACATTAAAAAGATCATACACCATGATCAAGTGTGATTTATTCCTGGGATGCAAGGTTGGTATAGTACCTACAAATCAACATGAAATACCACATACACCAAATGAACGATAAAAATCATATGATCATATCAATAGTTGCAGAAAATGTGTTTACAAAAATCAGCACGCATTTATCATAAAGTCTCAGCAAAGTGAGAATAGAGGGAACATACCTCAACATGATAAAGGCCATATATGACAACCCCATAGATAACTTCATATACAGCAGGGAAAAACAAAGTGTTTCCCTTTAGATCAGGAACAAGATGGGGATGTCCACTTTCATCTCTGTTATTCAACATAAGAGAGGTACTGGAAGTCCTAGCTACAGCAATCGGACAGAAAAAGAAATAGAAGTCATCCAAATTATAAGAAAGTAGTAAAACTCATTATTTTTAGATGACAAGATATACTGTATGTAGAGAACCCCAAAGATTCTACCAAAATCTACTAGAACTGGTAAATGAATTCAGTAAAGTAGCAGAATACAAAATATTCAGAAATCTGTTTCTTTTTTATACATCAGTAATGAAACATCAGAAAGGGAAACTAAGAAAACAATGCCATTTACAATTTCATGAAGAAAAAATTAAGTACCTTGGAATAAATTTACCGGGAAGGTAAAACACCCATGCTTGGAAAATTGTAAGACACTGAAGAAAGAAACAGAAAAATATACAAATAAATGGAAGCATATTCTGTGCTAATGGATAGGGAAAATTAACATCATTAAAATGTCCACATTACCTAAAGCAATCTGTAGATTCAATACAATTCCTATCAAAATACAGTGAGTATTTCACAGAGCTAGAAGAAATAATCCAAAAATGCACATGGAACCACAAAAGACCCCAAATAGTCACACCAATCTTGAGGAAGAAGACCAAAGTTGGAGATATCATGCTGCCTGATACCAAACTGTACTATAAGGGCATAGTAATCAAAGCAGCATGGTACTGGCATAAAAGCAGACACACAGATCAGTGGAACAGAATAGAGAGCTCAGAAATACACCTACGTCTCTATGGTCAACTAATATTTGATAAAGGAGGCAAGAATGTACAGTGGGGTAAGGGTGGTCTATTCAATTAATGGTGTTCTGGAAATTGGGCAAATATATGCAAAAGAGAATGAAACTAGACCACATTCTAACACCATAAGCAAGAATGAGCTCAAAATGGATTAGAGGCTTAAATGTAAGACTTAAAATAACAAAACTCCTTGAAGAAAACATAGTAAAATCTCTGACATTTCTCTTAATATTTTTTCTGCTATATCTCCTTGGGAAGGGAAAAGAAAAAAATAAACAAATGGGACTATATAAAATTAAAAGGTTTTTCCACATCAAAGGAAACCATCAGAAAAATGAAAAGAAAATCCACTGAATGGGAGAACATATTCACTAATGATACATGTGATAAGGGGTTAATAACCAAAATTTATAAAGAATTCATACAATCAACATGAAAAAAGTCTAATTTTATTTTTATTTTTTTTAACATACCTTTATTGATTTCAGAGAGAGGAGAGGGAGAGGGAGAGAGGGATAGAAACATCAATGATGAGAGAGTCATTGATCAAGCCCGCAACCCGGGCATGTGCCCTGACCGGGAATCGAACACCGATCGCCTGGATCCCAGGTTGACGCTCAACCACTGAGCCACACCTGGCTGGGCAAAAAAAAAAGTTTAATTTTAAAATGAGCTGAGAACCTGAAGAGACACTTTTCCAAGAGGAAATACAGATGGCCAAGAGACATGAAAAGACTGAAGGTCAGGTCGGTAATTTTCAGAGAAATACAAATTAAAACCACAATGAGATATCTCAGAATGTCTTATAAGTAAACCAACAAGTGTCAGTGAGGATGTGGAGAAAGGAGAACCCTCGAGTATTCTTTGTGATAATGCAGATTTGTCAGCCACTATTGAAAACAGTATGAAGGGTTCTCAAAAAATTAAAAATGGAATTGTATGACCCAGCGATTCCACTTCTGAGTACATATCTAAAGAAATCCAAAGCACTAATTCGAAAGAATATATACACCCATATGTTCATTGCAGCGTTATTGATAATAGCAAAGATATAGAAGCAACCCATGTGCCCATCAGTAGACAAGTGGATAAGCGACATTGTGTTACATATATACAATGGAATATTAGCCATAAAAAAGAGTCAAATCTTACCATTTACAACAGGATGGATGGACCTATGCTAAGAAAATAGGTCAGGGAAAGAGAAATACCATATGATTTCACTTATATGTGGGATCTAAAGAACAATGTGAATGAACAAATGAGAGTCATAGACACAGAGAACAGACTATGGTACCAGAGGGGAGGGGAATTGTAGGGTATAGGCATTGATTAAATTGTGTATTTTGCTTTTTCTAAATCGCCACCACCCAGCAGATAGTGGATGCGAAACAAACGCTTTTAATTTGGGGGACTGGGTGAAAAAGGTGAAGGGATTAAGTACAGCACAGGAAATATAGTCAAGAATGTAATAACTATGTATGGTGCCAGGTGGGTACTGGATATATCAGGGGAAATACTTTGTAAAATATATTATCCTCTAACCACTATGCTGTACAACTGAAATACAAATAATATTGAATGTAAACTGTAATTGAAAATTTTTTAATTTTTCCAATAAAATATTATAAACATAAGAGAACTTTATACCAGATGTAACTGCCATGAACTTATGATGTGGAAACACCTCTTGATCCTCAAGTCTGAGTTTCTAAGGAAAGGACAAGGTGACAATTTGCAGAGAAGAAAATGAGAAATCATCACAGGAGAAATGCGTGGGCTCACAAAGCTTTAGTAATCTGAAGTTTCAACAACTTCTAGGTTCCATTATGTGCTTATCAAACCCTCAAAAACATGCAAGTAATGTGGTGGTTGGCACAGTCCTGGGGAAGGAGTGAGGCGTGTGCTCTGCCAAGTGTGCCGAAGCTGGCTCCGAGGGTGGCCCCCTGGAAACAAGCGTTGCTGCTGATACAAGGCCTCAAGAACTGACTGTTGTGGGAAAAAGCAAATAAGCAGAGCTGTGGCTTAGAAGAAGATATGCACGAAAAATAATTTGTTGACAGTAACTGGGATTTCCATGGTGAGACTGCAGGTCCCACTTCCTAGTTGCTGTTCCAGCTCGGTGCGTTTGCTCATCCACTCAGTGAGCGTTTGTTCAGCGTCCACTGTCTGCTGGGTGGTGGTGATTTAGAAAAAGCAAAATACACAATTTAATCAATGCCTATACCCTACCAAAAGCTACATTTATGTGTTTAATGACAAAGATAGGATATTTTGAAGAGATTTATGTATCTCACATTTAGGGGATTTTCCTTCAAATTGCTTCAAATAATGTTAGAAATAACTGGAAGAAATGAGAAAACATGAAAGGTCTTCAGAACAGTGGTTTGGGTCTTCATGGCACCTCTGGTGGTCCAGATATGTCTTGTTTTTTCTAGGGAGAGAGCTCTGTTGCCATTTGGGCTAGATCATTCTCTGCATTGGAGGGTGCTGAGTACCTCACCTACTGGCTGCCAGTAGCAGTCCCCCTTCCCCAGCTGTGGTAACCAGAAATGTCTCAAGACATTGTAAATGTCCTCTGGGAAACAAAAGCATCCCTGGTTGAGAACCACTGAAATCTGAATTGAGCTGCTGGTTTAAAAAAATAACTTTTTCGTCTGTTTCAACCCTTTCGCTCTAGAGTCAGAAATGCAAGGATGAATTGTTTCAGCTCAGCCACAGGGTCCTTCAGCTGGGAGAGGAGGCCTCTACCCAGCAGGCCCAAACTGAGAAAAACTGCATCACCATTCAGCTGCTAACACAGAGATTAGAGGAGGCCGGACACCGGGAGGAGTTGCAGGTGAGTAGTGGCCAGGGCAGTGGGGGAGCGGGCACGTTAGAGAAGCAGCCCCAAAGTGCCAAGAGGCAGGCACTGCCCTCAGGTGAAAGTGAGGAACTTAACAGGCAAGCCCTGTAGAATATGTGGACTTCAGCAGCTTTCGCGAATCCCCGGTGTCTAGGAAAGGTAGCAGAAAGGAATTACATTCTGATGGTAAAAGCGTAAATTGGTACAACCTCTCTGGGGGACAGTTTGGCAAAATCTGTATCAAGAACCTCAAGAATGTCAATATTTTCTGACTTCATGCTTCTGCTTATGGGAATTTTACCTGAGTATTGTGGAAAGACTTTAACTGTATGTATTTTCATTGCTGTGGTATTTGTAATAGCAAAACAAAATTGGAATTTGCTTGAATTTATTGAACGAGTCAGTAAATTATGATATAGCTGCTAAAACCATGTTTTCCAATAATAATGTCATGGGGAAATGATCAAGATATAATAAGGAGGGAAGCACAGCACGACACTGTACCAGTCTTACAATAGAAATGCTATGTGTAGAGGAAGGATGACAGCACAGTGTCCTGTGGTCATTGCGCTGCTGGGATCATGGGTGATTTAAATTTTGCAATTTTTGCTTTTCTGTAATTTTCTGAAGTTTCTGCATTAAACATGTATCAAACTGCTAAGATATTTCTTATACTTGTGAGATTGATTTTTTTTTTTTTAAATCAGGGAGACCAAATTAAAAAACTCGAACTTGAACTTGAACACATAAATCAGGAATGTCAGAGCCTGAGACTGTCATGGTCACAACTGAGAGAGACCCTTGAAGAAAGTCAAAACCAGGTGGGTGTATGTGATGGCCTGAGATGCTGGGTCCTGTCTGGGAAGGTGTGTGTGATGGCCTGAGACAGTGGTTCCCATCTGGGCAGGTGTGCATGATGGCCTGAGACACTGGGCCCCATCTGGGAAGTTGTATGTGATGACCTGAGATGCTGGGTCCCATCAGGGAAGGAGAGTCAATGCAGTTCAGTGCTGACAGAGCCTTGCTAGGACTAGTCCATTCCAGAGAAGTTTTGGGGCCAGCCTGAAATTGCACAGCTAGTGGGGCACTTACCAGGCCCAGGACTGAAGTCAAGCCTAGTCCAAAATTCGGTTGACCTTGAGCAGGCCATGTGAAGAGCTGTGCCTCAGTTTACTCCAGAGAGGAGGAGGCCAGAAAGCATATCTTTGGGTGTGCCCTTTATAGAACCAAGGAGCCAGAGGAGAGCTTCAGGGTAGCCTCTGAGGGGAGCTGGTGTCTGATCCAAGACAGTCAAGATCATGGGGCACAGTAGACCCCATGGGTAAGGATCTCCATGCCCCAGTCTCACACATATTTATATGCACACAGTAAAGCCCTAAAATTGTGTGTGTGTCACACCTGCTGGCTCCCACTCTCTCCTGCTCCAGCATTTACCCAGTGCTTGCCAGGCTCACGAGGTGCTAAGACGGTAGCAGGGAGCTCGCGGCTGTGAACAAACAGAAACCTCAGGGTGCCTGACAGTGTGAGGTGCAGGGAGGGACACAGAGTGGATAGCCTGTTCTTCCTGGGAGAGCCAGGTGCTCAAGAGGGAGGAGAGTGACAGGTGTGTGACAGTAGGAGGGGCCCTGAGTACTGAGAGCCCAGTGGGGACTCAGATATGGGGTGCACTTGGAGGCCACCCCAAGCATGGTATGGAAGGGGGTCTCTAACCCATGTGGCTTCAGTCCCAGTACCAACCTCACTTGAGTGTGGCACCTGAGCCTCTTTGCAGGTTTCCTCTGTTGGCTTTTGGCCCCACAGCTGGACTTGGCCGGCTGTGGTTGCCTGGTGTGAGAGGGCAAGATGCCCAAGGCAGCAGAGGGGTCAACCTGGGTGTGGGACCTTCCAGGGCCGTTGGGGGCTCCTGTAGACTGCCAGCTTTCTCACTGCAAACAAGCACTTTCCCAGAGGTACCTCTGTATTTGGGGGTTCCTTTCTGTTTTTAAGTCTGAAAGGATTCTTGAGAAATTGCCTTGGACAGTTTGTGCCCTTTGACCCTGAGGAATTAGCCAGTGTCACAGGCAGAAGATACCTTACTTAAACAATCCTGCTGCAACATGAGCTGCTTCCCACTTCTTTGTGATTTAGAAGATTCCCCTCAAAACCACACTGATTACAGGCGTCTACAGAGTAGTTAAGGCATCTGGGTGTGTTGCGGTGAGGATGGGTGTGGAGATACGTGGGAGGGAGTCAGTGTTATCACAGGTGCATCTATAGATGGTTCTGAGAGAGAAGGTCTAGGAGGTCGCAGAGCCAAGTAGGTTGGACAGGTACTGGCAGGGGCGTAACTCGGAGGAGCCACAGGAAGTCCCAGCACTTGTTTTTTTAAAAAGATGGTGACCAAGTCCAACATTCTGTTGGTGCAGCCTGGATTCAAGGTGGGGGCTCAGAGCCCACCTCTCAGTGGGGGATAGCACAGACTCCACCTGTCAATGAGAGGAAGGCTCAGAGTCCAGTTCTCAATAGGCAGAAAGAGCAGCCTGTGTAGCTTGGAGCTGGGCCAGCTCTATCTTCATCTCACTTCCATGAAGAGGGAGATGAAAAGGACTGGAAAGAATTCAGCTCGTGGGTGCTTATGGGCTAATTGCACATGTAGATAGTTGCAGAGTAGGATTGCAGGGACTCCCAGGCTGAGCCCACAGCGGCCTCCCTGCAGAAAAGGTCGCTCTCAGGCCCCAGGATTCAGACAACAGGTGGCTGTAGAAGGTGGCAGTGAGGAGTGTGAGGCAGTGTGTTCAAAGGAAGAGTGCATCGGTGGTGGGGAGCACGGTCAGAGTAGGAATGCCACTGGGATGCATGGGTGCTCTGACACTCGCAGTCACAGGGCCTGGGATGGGGCTCAGGTTCTGGCTGGGGTGGCTGCAAAATGACCACCCGAAGCGGGAAATGATGTTACTTTTCGTGGAGATGTGTCTCAGCACTGTTCCTCCTCCTCTTTCCCTCCCAAGAGCACAGCAGCTGTCCGCCTGGAAGCTGTTCGTGTACACGTGTATTTCTCTGGGATGACTCCTGACCTAGAGAACAGCTGTGTATTACAGTGATGGTGTCGCCCCTGAGATTGCCCTTGTGAGATGGGAGGTGACACAGTAACTGTTGAAAGGAATCTGGGCTGTAGGCTCGCAGCCTCTCACCCGTGTAGCACCCTTCCTTCCTCCTGACCATGTGGCTACTTTTTGACCTGCCCGAAGTGTGACTTTTAAAAAAATTTTTGTAAAAGTGTATTTGAGCCAAACTGATGACATATACCTGGGAACAGGACCTCAGATACCCTCCTAAGTGGGACTTTCGATGGAGCCTTAGACGTGCAGGACGGCTAATGTGGCCAATTCTTTTAGGGGCCAAGGAAATGGTGTGTATTCTAGATGAAGCCCTCAGAGTCAGTGAATTAAATGGTGTTTGGATCTGGCCTCCCAATTGCTTAGTAAAAATACTGGGCACATGATGTGCAGTTCAGTCATGACTCACATAATTCCATGAGTTCTGTGCAGTCCTCTGTGGCCGGGGAGCTTCATTCCACACCTGCTCCCAAGTTTCCTTCTGCATTTGCTGTGTGTAATTACCCTTGTGATCCTGGCCTCAGTGAGGTCTCGGAAGTGTAAGCTCTCCACTTAAAGGATTATTACCATATCCAGCTTGCATAGGTTATCTAGTTTTTAAGTAATCAGACTGCAGTGAGGTATGCTGGAAGGCAAAACTGGACAGAAAATATCATCGTCCTCCCGTGGATCCAGTGTGAAGTCTCAGCATCATCATTCTGAGAATCACAGGCACAACTTTCCCTCTCACTGTGCAGCTCTGGCTCTATGGCAAGTTTTACTGTCAGAATTCCAACGAATAGGCTCTTTATAAATTCTTCATTTTGCTGCAGATGCAGAGACCACAAAGGAGAAAGGGTGCCTTACTTGCCCTTCCAGTTGTAGGGTGTCTTTTTTTAAATGTTTTTACTGATTTCAGAGAGAGGAAGGGAGAGGGATAAATAGAAACATCAATGATAACAGAGAGTCATTGATCAGCTGCCTCCTGCACGCCCCCCACTGAAGATCGAGCCCACAACCCGGGCATGTGCCCTGACCAGGAATCTAACTGCGATCTCCTGGATCCTAGGTCGATGCTCAACCACTGAGCCATGCCGGCTGGGCTGTAGTGTCCTTAAACAGTCTTTCATGTCTGACAGTGACCCTGTAACTCTTAGCAATCACAGCAAAGCTGTCGTGGCCTTTTCCCTGGTACAGCAGGATGGAGCCAACCTGAGACTGAGAGACACTCCTGCCCAGCACTTGCAGGACATCCACCAGCTGCAGAAGCAGATGGAGCAGTGTGCGCCTCTGGGCTGCTTGGCAGAGCTGCAGCAGCTGTTGGAATGGGAGCAGCGGGCAGCTCCGCAGCTCCGCCAAGAGTGCAGCCTCCAGGAGGAGGAAGGGAGGCCACTGCAAGCACAGCAGGTGAGTGGGGACAAGGGCCCTGAGTTCCAGCTGATGGTGAAGGGGAAGGTGAGGCTGGATCGCTGGTCACTCAGCCAGAAACTGTCCCCGTGCCAAGGGGAAGGTGGCCCAACAGTTACCCTAACTCCATGAAAACTGGCTGTACAGAAGTGCGGGACCCTGATTTTCACTGTGAATAATGAGGACCCCAACAGATGCTGAGGGAGGACTAGGGAGGTGCGGCGAGCTCTGGGGGAAGGCGTCTCCCTCCCTCTCCGAGAGCACTGAGCAAGCTGATCCTGAAGGTCTCTTCAGCTTGGGGGCCACAGTTCTTCCCAGACGCAGTCTGTCCTTGGGGGCTGCAGTATCTGGTAGGCCCCATGGCTAAATATTAGGGGCCACACAGGAAATGCTTACAGGGCCTGAAAGGTGGTGAGGGAGGGGCTGTGGCAAGGCGATGGGTGTGGCTCCTCGCCTGTGTAGTCTCAGCATTCCAATTCTCCTGATTTCAAAAAGCCAGAAACTAGATTTTTATATGAACACTCCCAGTTTCCAAATGATGCACCTAATTTTTAAACAAATCTCAAACCATTATGCAGACTGGAAAAAAATCCACCCAAAGGCACATAAGGAATGAAGTTACTTACTGGGTACACACTGATCTAGGTATTGGAGGTACAGAAATGACACACAAGCAAAAACCTGTGCCTTCCTGGACCATATATTCTAGTGGTGGTAGGGAGACAAAAAGTAAAAAATGAGTAATGTGGACAGCATGTCAGATGGTGAGTGCTGTGGAGTGGGAGGTTTTGCAGTTTTAAATAGGATAGCAAGAGAAGACAGTTCTTGAGCCAACACTGGCCTTAGGTTGTTGAGGTAGCAAGCATCCAGTTACCTGGGGAAAGAGGACTGTAGGCAGCAGGAGCAGCATGTGCAGTGGCCCTGAGGTGGGCATGTACTTGGCATGTTTAAGAACAGCAAGGATCTCAGGAGGAGGAGGGCAGTGGGACAAGAGGTCAGCAAGGTAACAGGATAGACTTAGGTAGCCTGCTGTATGCCAGACACTGCATTAGGCATCTAGGGATGTAGAAAGAGGGTCACTGCCTTAAAGGGCAGCAGGCCAAAGTGGCTCAGAGCATTAACTGAAGACCTTGGGCCAGTTCCTCATCTGTAAAATTCAGATATGAGTGCTACTACCTCAAAGCATTATTGTGACGCACCGGTGAGTTAGCACTTTTAAAGTGCTTGTACTGTCTGTGGAACATGTGCACCCTGTGTGTTTAATTTAAAAGCCTGAGAAAACAACTCGATCCTGAACAACGCAGTTCATGAGGAAAAGTCCAGGGCAGGAGGGATGTGGAGATCAGGAGCCAGAGGACAAAAATTAGAGCAAAACTTGAAAGATGGGTAAAATGTAATGTTTGTAAAGCATAAATTCTAACAAAGAATAACCTTTCAGCATTATGCAAAAATGTTAAGCTAAAGATAATGATAAACTATGATAGATTATTGACAAAACAAAGAAGTTTAATCAGGAATTCTTTAGAAATACTTAGTAACGTGTTTGGGGAAACTCACTTAGGAGTTATTTATAATTAAATTTTTAGGACAAAGCAGTCTGCTAATTCTTGAACTAAAAAAAGGAAATAACAGTTTTGTTGTTTGTGACAGAACATTTTTAATTACTCTATACAGATGAAAGGTTATCAGTACTCTCAAATTTGCACATTATAGCTAATTTCCACTCTAAATAAGGCTGAGATGATTCTTTTTTTAAAATGTAAAATATTGGTGTGTAACCTTCTTTTGTGGTAGAAAGAACATAAAAAACAGCTTAAAGACACAGAAGAGCAGGTAGAAGAGGTGGAAATGATTTTGAAGAACATGGAAATGCTCCTACAAGAAAAAGTGGGTGAGCTGGGAGAGCAGGTGAGTAAGGGGCTTCTCAGTACACGCTAATATCAACTTTCAGAACTTTTCCCTTTTATGGCTGTTGAAGTAGCTGACCTAGGGAGCAACTATCTTGTCACAGAACTAAAGAGAACCCCATGTTCATTTGGGACCGATGAATTTGGGCTTTGTCTAAACTTCATTTTGAGATTCTGGATGTACAAATTTTTTTCAGATTAACAATGAAAAGCAATCAGTACAAAACTGATTTTACTAAATATATACCCAACATATATTTGTACATTGTTTTTATTTTCTTTTAGAAGTTGTTTTAAGATATATTTTTGAGGCTTCATATAACCTCCAAAAAGATGTTCATTCTTTCATTTGTTCAGTCATTCCAAGCACCTATTATGTATCAAGGCATTGTCCTAGGTAGACCCTGAGATAAGACCTCAAGGACCTGACATTCTGGAGGCAGAGACAGATAACAGGATAAATGACCTAAGGTTGTAAGAGTGCTCTGAAGAAAAGGAAATGGTGATAGGTGGGATCTGGTGAGGATAGTTAGGATATGGCCTGGGAGCAGACACCTAATGACCCAGCCATGGGAAGGTCTAGCTATGTCCCCCAACAGAGGCCAGGTTGGCATTTTGGAAGGGAGAATGCTCATTGGGTGGGACTATCCCTGGCACTGTAGTGCTAAATGCCAATATTACCCCCCGTCACTGGGACAGCTATAAAAGGGCGCCTGTACATCTCCGCATATGCTGGGGGACATGTCAGACCCCCAATGAGGAGGTGCATCCCATGAAGGAACAATGCAGGCAAATGTCCTTAGATGAGAACAAGCATCGCACATGGAAGGCCAGTGAGGAGTCACTGTAGTTGGTGTGAACTGATGGGAAGGTACAGGCAGGCAGGGCCTCATCAAGGTCAGTAGTTTGGATTTTATTTTAATTGCAATTAGAAGCCATTGGAAGAGTTTAAGTAAGAGCATGATCTGATCTATATTTTAAAAGAGATCACCATGGGGAAAAAAAAGAAATAATCTGAGCTGCTAGAGGGAAAAAACAAGATCACAGCTGCCCTGACCAGTAAAAGCTTACAGACTCACTCAGCCAGCAGTTAAATCAGTAAGAACTGGCAGTGGAACAGCCAGCACCGGAGTGCTGGGTTGGGAGGCAAGGTTAGAGGCGAAGAGGAGACACAAAGGCAAATACAGCTACTCCAGGAGAGTTCTTCTGTAGTGCTAGTAGTGAAGAGAAATGTGAGAATATGTAGAAATATTCTTATTACATAATAATCAAGTATGATTTATCCAAGGGATCCTGAGCCTCGGAGCCCAAATGGGATGAAACATTTATGTTGCCTCTTGTTCCTGAATAGTGGTGGAAGGTTCCGAGGCTGAGCCACTCCGGCCCATCCCCCTCCTTGCCTACCTTCCTGGATTTGCTGTCATCCACTAACCCTCTCACTGTCTCCTTGGTCCTTACCTTTCCTTCCAACTGTCAGATTCTGACTCCCCTTACACCTGGAAAACCAGTTCTAGTTTTAGTTCAACAGCTGATGGCTGTTGCCCACCAGTGCCCCCCCCCCATGCTCGCTAGCACCGAGCCCTCTCCCTCCCCTCTGACTTCCAGCACCTCTTCCCTCTCCTATCAGCTGTCCCTGGAAGACCCGAAGCACCCAAAACAAATGTGCAGGTACTCAGGCCATGCACACCTAGATCTGGCCTGTGTGACCTCGCCTGGACCCACCCCCATCTCCTCCTTCCTCTGGGGCCCTGGCTGACACCCAACACAAACTTCAGGGGACCCTGATATTACCAGTTCTCTACTCTTCACAGAAATACAGTTGTCTTTGCACTCACCTGCCTGCCCTTGACTTAGGTCCAAAACCTTGGAGTGCAGTGGGCTCCTCCCCCCAACCCACCCCCACCGTGTCCCCATCTAGTCCACAAGTTCCACCTTCAGAGTGGAGAGAGAACCCAGCCACTTCTTGCCCTGCCCCCACTGCTCCCACCCTCATCTTTGGTGTCCTAACTGGCATGTCTTATTTCCTCCTCTTATCTGTTATCCACACAGGAGCAGCAATAATCCTTCCCAAGTGTGGTTGAGGTGCTGGCCCTCCTCTGCTCAGAACCCTTCAGTTTCCCCAGGTACCTCAGAGTAAAAGGCAGAGTTTTTACAGTGACCTCCAAGGTTCTGCAGGATCTATGCCTTGCACAGGCCTCCTGGCCATTCTGACAGCATGCACCATCCTCTGGGCCTGTGCACTCCCTCTGACTTATTCCTGTGCTTTATTCAGACCCCTTCAAATGTCATACAGAGAAGCCCTCTGTTCACCCCAACCAAAATATGAACCCCTCAGCTGTCTGTTCCCTGCTGGGTTTTCTCTTAGCACTTCTCACCACCTGATACACTGCCTATTTGTTTCTGATCTGTCTCCTTCCACTAGAGTATGTGCTCCAGGAGAGCAGGGTGGTTGCTAGGGCAGTGCCTGGCAATGAGGGGTGCTTAGTGAATGAATGAATGAATGAATGAATGAATGAATGAATGCAGTGTTGACTTAAGCCCAAGGTCAGGATAACTTTGCCTTTGTATATTGAACAAGGACTCATGACTAGAGGCCTTGTGTCCCCATTGCTTTAGTCCCTATGGCTATTGTGTGTGGTGACCAGTTGGGTCTAGCGAGGGTAAATGCAGTGCCTCAGTGGGTCCTGGGTGACAAGATGGGCTTACAAAGCACACCTGGATGAACAGCACATTTTTGGCACTCTTGACAATTTCCTTGTCTTACATTGCCCTGAATATTCTTTTTTGAGGCCTATGATTTTGACTTTTCATGTCTTCATTTCATGGTAAAATCTGATAAAGTTGACTTGAATTTTCTCTACCACATAGTTTCTCAGATTCTCAATTTACTCTCATGCCAGGATAACAAAAATTGTTACGACATCCCATGTTTGTATCAGATCTGTAAAAACCCCAACATTATGGTTTGAATAAAGATGGAGTAAAAGGGTTTCGTAGCATTTCTGCACTAGATTCACAATAAAGAATGGCTTTCTCCCCTCTCTAGTTTGAAAAGAACACAAAATCTGATTTGCTGCTCAAGGAACTCTATGTGGAAAATGCTCACCTGATGAAAGCACTTCAGGTCACTGAAGAGAAACAACGAGGGGCTGAGAAAAAAAACCGAATCTTGGAAGAAAAAGTTAGAGCTCTCAACAAGCTAATCAGTAAGATGACTTCAGCATCCTTCTCTGTGTAGACTGCTTGTTTTCCTGAAATTCATTTTGAAAGAGCATCTTTTAAAATTAAGCCACTGTGATACCATAATTTTCTATGGCTCATTGGCCATGCACCCCTGGACATATGAGCCAGATGCTGGGGAAACAGACATATTGGAAAAGACTACATTTTTATTAGCAGTCCGGGTAATTTCCTGGTAGAATTCCCAATTGTGGTATTCACTGTGAAATCAGATTATGGGGGCTCTCAGCAAAGAACAACTAAAAGAAAATGATAAAGTGAAACACTTTCAATGTTGTGCTTTTGACTTTGGCTGCAGAGATTAAAATGCAAAATTAGGGCTCTGTACACTTTTACCAATTACTGTTACTGCTTTGGATTTAAATCATTAGTATTCTCAGTGGTGGGTCTATACGAACATTACAGAAAGGCTTCACTCCCTGTGACTGTCACCCAGCGATAAAGGACAAAGGAGGGGAAGCCCTTTTTTAGGGACTGCTGCACCATGGGAAGATGTTTGGACAATGCTTATTTTAGGTCTTTGCGCTCAGGGACAATGGTATTTATTGCAAATGCAATCTTTTTCTCCTTGAAATGTCATCACACTGGAAATTGTATTATATGGTTAAAAAACATATAGTTTTATATCTAAAATCCACAAATTATGGTCATTTGGTTTATCAGAATACACTACTGTAATATGAAGAGTAACTATTTGCAATAAACTTTTGTATTAAAATCGATTTAACTTCTAAGATTGTTTTTAATTTTTTTAAATCCTCATCCGAGGATATTTTTATTGATTTTTGAGAGAGGAAGAGAGACATGGATGTGAGAGAAAAACATCGATCAGTTGCCTCCTGTATGTGCTCTGACCACAAATCAAACCTACAACCTTTTTGGTGTACAGGACAGTGTTCCAACTACCTTGCCACCCGGCCAGGGCTTAGTCTTTTTTTAATTATAAAATATTTCAAACATATAGGAAAATAGTTTTCATAAGAAACACTCCTGTGCACATCAACAAGATGCACTAAGAAACTGCCACATTTTACCCTCCCCCTTCCTGGAAGCAGCCGCTACTCTGCAGCTCTTGCATCCCGTCCCCTTTGATCTGTGTATTTCCTATACGTGCTTGTATAAGCACAACCTTAAAGCACTATGGAAAGACCCAAAGACTGGGAGAGGTGGAAAGTTCAGTTCTCGGACAGGAAAACTCAACATGAACTGATTAATGTAATATATTCCCAATTAAAATACAAACTGTCCCAATCAACCCCTTGTCCCAGATTGAGGCAGTTCTAAAGTTTATATGCACAACTAGATAAACAAATTAAATAATCTGGGAAAAACTCTGAAGAAAGAGCAATGAATGGGGATTAGTTCTACCTGTTATTAAAATAGTAAGTCTCAATACAGTTTGGGTTACATGGGTGTATACATATGTCAAAACTCAAAAGATACACGTCTTCATTCACTTTGGGCTTCCGGCTGGGACTGGAGTAACAAGGAGATTTAATCTAATACACCCGAATAATGCTAACCACCAACTGATGTTTATGAAACCCAATAGCCAGCAACAGCAGAAGTGCACCTGGAACATTTACCAAACTAGACCATATTCTGGGCCTTGAAACAAGTCTCAAGAAATTAAATCAGAAATCTAGACCAGAATGATATCTGGAAAATCCCTAAATATCTGGAAAATGAGTAACATGCTGATAAATAACCCACAAAGCAAAGAAGAAATTGGAGGAGAAAAATCAGAAAATATTTCAAACTGAATATAAATAAAACTACAACATACCAAACTTCTGTGAAGTGGAAGGAGTGTTACTTAAGGTCTCAAAATCAATGACCTCAGCACTCACCTTAAATAGCTGAAAAAAGAAGAGGAAGTTAAGCTCAAAGTAATCAGAAGAAAGGAAATAATGAAGATCACAGTAGAAGTCAAGGAACAGAAGAACAGGGGTTAGCAAACTACATGCTTATAGGTTACAGCCAGCCCTGCAGCCTGTTTTTGTCCAGTTTGATCGGCACGGCTGCTGTCTATGCCTGCTTTTGTGCTATAGAAGCAGCCATGAGAGACTCCGGCCTATAAAGTCTACAGAGTCTAAGATACAGAAAACGTCTGTTGATCCCTGCAATAGAAAACAGAAAAACAAAAGAACAAAACAAAAAACACACGGAAAAAGCCAATGAAGCCAAAGGCTGATTCTTTGAGAACATTAATATTAAATTGGTAAACTCCTAGCCAGGATGATCAGGATGAAGAGAAAAAATTTTTTTACCAACATTAAGAATAAGAAAGAGACATCATTACAAAAATCTACAAAAAGTATAGTAAGGCAGTATTATAAACAGCATTAATTCAATAACTTAGATATAATGGAGCAGATGAAAATTATCAACTAGAAAAACAAACTGAATAGCCCTATATCTGACAGAAATTGAAACTGTTGTTAACCTTCCTACAGAGAAATTCTAGTCCCAGATGTTTTAAATGTGAATTCTACTAAACACTTAAGAAAGATATAGTATCAAGTCTATAAAACTCTTCCAAAAAAATTGAAGAGGAAATATTTACCAACTCATTCTATGACAGGGTTACTCATAGGCACGACAAGAAAACATTCCAGACCAATCTCTCATGAACACAGATACAAAAATTATAAACGATCAAAATCTCTCCCTCAAAAAGGTTCATACCCAGATTGTTCAGTATCAAAACTATTACATCTCTATTTAAAATAGGCAAAGGAACAAACACCAACCAACTCATTTTATACACCAGACCCTGACACCAAACCTGGCTGTGATAGATACTCAGTGTTCCTGCCTTCATGTGGTTCATGTAGTCCTTTACTCATCCTGGGCAGCCTGTGATCATACACACCCACTGATGGAATGCAGCAGAAGCGTGCTAGTCCAGTACCAGGCCTCGCCTTTTAGAAAACTAACAATGCCCACTTCCATCCTCTTAGCACTGTGGGAGTCCTGAGCTGCCAGGTAAGAAGCCCAGCCAGCTTGCTGGAAAGCAGCACTTGGAGACCACACACAGACAGGAGGCTGAGCCAACCAGCCACCATCTGAATATGACTGTGCCAGAGTCCCCAAGCAAGATCTGCAGAACTATCCAACCAAGCCCAGTCAACCACAGAATTTTGAGAGCTAATAAAATGGTGTGGTTTAAAGTTACTGTTTCAGGTGGTTTGTTTCATAGGAACAGATAATTAACACTGAAAAACCACAGACTTACATACACACATGCATACATTCCCCTCTTCCAAAACTAAAAACCAGCATCACTCACAGTTGCAAAATTCCTCAATAAAATAATAGCAAGTCAAACATTACAGTTCACAGCTCACTAAACGGTTAATACACCATGGCCAAGAAGAGTGTAGCCCAGGGAATTCAAGTAGTTTAACAATAGAATTCTGTTCATGTAATTCATAACATTAGAGAGTCAAGTGAGAAAAAGTATGATAACTCAGGTTTCAAAGGCGTATTTAGGAAAACCATATTTGTTAATTACTATTTTATTTTAAATTATGGTATTGAATTTATTTTGAGGCTTCAAGTTGCAGTGAGAGAGGCCACAAGTTTTGGTATTTTTCCTAGAGAAGTATGGGATAGAAAGATTGAGAAATGAGCCCTGGTCAGTTTGGCTGAGTGATTAGAGCCCTGGCCCTCGGACTGAAGGGTCCTGGGTTCAATTCCAGCCAAGGGCATGTACCTGGGTTGTAGGCTCTATCCCTGGCTCTGGTTGGGGGATGTTGGGGGGCAACCAATTGCCGTGTCTCTTTCACATCGATGTTTCTCTCTCTCTCTCTCCCCCCCCCTCCCCCTTTCACACTCTGTAAAAGCAATGGAAAAAATATCCTCAGGTGAGGATTAAAAAAAAGATTGAGAAATGAGACTGGATTTCCAAGTCATGAAAAAGATAAGCTGCAACCTATTGAAAGTTCTAGACAAAAAGTTCTAGACAACAAAATCAATGTAAAAACTGAGTTTATATAAATATTAGAATGTGGCCAAGTAATCATAATTTGCAACTTTTGTACATGTATCAGCCAAAGCCAGTTAGATGATAGAAAAAAAGATTCCATTCACATTAGAACAAAAACTAGAAAATTGGGAAACCATTAAGAAATGGGATTGTACTTGACATGTAACCAGCTCACAGTGAGCTGATGGAATGATGGTTTTTAGTAGGTGAAAGGGAAACTTCCATTTTCTACATTTCATATTTTTTACCTTTTTTTTAACTACACATATATCACCTTCAAAATTCTAGCCACAGTTCTGAATAGTTGATATAAATTGATAAAACCTTTAAAATTTGAAATTTTCAACTAGTACACATTCATTTCAAATAAGGGATATATTTTATTATTTTATTTGGGGAATTAAACACAAAAGGACATCGTATAATTTAGGTTCAGGAATGATGGAGAGCTGGCAACATGGTAATGGCCTTCATAGCTGTATATCCTCACAGCTGACTCACATGGACTTTCGGGTTTACCTGTGTGCATGGTTCCATGTGCTCTGAGAGTAAATATGAAGGAAAGTGACTGCAGACCCACAGTTAAAATGTCATCACCGATCTCATTCGCTAGGAGAATTTTCCTTATTGTTTATCAGCAGAAACTTACCTGAAAATTTGATCTGGCTACCAAAACTATGGAGAGAAATCATTTTCAATAATGAACATAATCTGCAAAGGGCAGCCTACTGACCTAAGTAGGTCTGTTACAAAAACATACAGATCCACATCTTAGGTAAAGCCTCTCTGACTAAATTTTGGCCAGAAGCATTATCCTTATATAAAAACAAAACTGCATGTATAGTATGTACCAGATACCAGGCCTATCTAGTCTTTTACATATGAATGCCTCTTTCAGATTACTGGGCCGGTAATGGAGGGGATTAGTGGGGAAAGGCCACTGACCACCAGGCAGGACCACTCTGTCCCTCTCCCAACTCCTACCATTCATAGTTCATCAGATGACAGGAACTGCCCTCCCCTTAGCTGACCAACTCTTCATGTAACTTTTCTGTCTGTGTGAATCTGGGGGAAAACTGGACAGTTTCTTTTGTAGCCCCAATTTCTATTTCCCTTTTTCAAAGTGGTGATACTGGTGCTCACCCTACAAGCTCACAGACAGAAATGAGCCAGACCATCCACCACTGTTAGAAATGGGCAAAATCAGTGTCCTTACTTTTTCCTTCCCAAAGAGCCAGGAAGCTGTCATTAAACATTACATATACTGAAAACGTTTATAGCCCACCATCTCCACCTGCCCATGTCATCTGAAAACACATATTCCAGAAATTCAGCTCCCTGGCTTACATAATGCACATTACCAGAAACAACACAAGATGCACAGAGACCTACTTTCTCCTGCGACAGCCAACTGTAACTTATTAAAAATTAAAGTGTAATAAATATTTACTTTCATTAAAAACACACACACATTGTAACTGTAGGAATGTTATAATTATAGATGCAGATTATAAAAAAGAGGAGGAATCTTGTACAATAGAAAAACAAACGATTCTCAGTCAAGTATTCCTGGTTAAAAGTATCTGTAACCTTTAAAACCAGAGGGGCTGGGGTAAGGGAGGGTGGAGAAGGAAGTGTGTAAGTTTATGTGGATGGCTACAGCCTCGTACCACAGTATGAGGTTACCACAGGACGTGCTCCAGGACACCTTGTCTAATCAGCGGCTCACACTTCCACCGAGGTAGAAAGTGCTGAGTGGAACAGGTGGGGGAGAGAAAAAGAAATGATTGGAAACGAGTTTTAAATCACATTTTACATCATTAAAAAGCAGCAACTGATTATATATTTTTCAAGTTCCAACAGTTATATTGTTAAAAGCTAAACTTGTAGTGTATCTGCTGTTTTCATCTACTGAAACTGATGGTATGTAACACTCTTACAAGATTTAAAGTATCTTAAGAAATACCTGGCTATTTTTTTTTAATAGGACCGAAGTGCCGTCATCAACTTCAAATTCTCCATAGTCCTTTAGACATCGTACCTGAAAAGAAAAACTGATGTTTTATCTAAATTATTTTTTAATATGTAATGATCACAAAGTAAGAAAGAATTTTATAAATACCCACAAAGTAAAAATATTAGGCTTTCTGTTGGTTTGTTTCTTCTCTGTGTACTTAGGCCTACTACTCCTACTGTGCTATTCTAGTGGTTCCAACTGTCCTGTTTTGAAGGAGAGGAAGAAAAATGGCAGAATCTCCAAATGAATGTGTACGCTGTGCTGACAGCAAGGAAACCCACGGAGCTGCAAGGGGAGAGACATCATTGCATTCTTTCCCCTCTGCAAATCCTGAACTATCAAGCAGTTGAAATATATATTTACAAAGAAAAGAGAATATTTTGGATCAATTCCAACCTGCCTCTTATAGATCCCTCCCATGAAATAGCTATCTGAGAATAGACCATAGATGAGTCTGCAAAACTTTTGTTTTAAAAAAATTTTTACCCCTTTAAACATATTATGAAAATTGAAAATAAATGCAAAAGTAGAAAGAAATACTGTATTATGAAACTCAATGTCCTATCAACTGGCTTCAACAATTATCAACATCTGGCCCTCACCCACTTCTAGATTTTGAAGCAAATCCTAGATATTTCATCTATATTTTAATATCTATTTCTACAAAATGAAATTTTGTATCTTTTTAAAAAATACAATCTCAATACCATTACTGCATCTTAGGAATTTTAAAATCATGAAATACCCAGTTAGTATCCAAATGTCCCCATTTATCTCATAAGTCTTTTTAAAGTTGCCATGTTCAAATCAGAGTCCAACAAAAGCTATACATTACACATTTCTGATATGCCTCTCTTTTATTTTATTTTTTTTTAATATATCTTTATTGATTTCCGAGAGGGGAAAGGAAAGGGAGATAGATAGAAACATCAGTGATGAGAGAGTTATTGATCGAGCCCACAACCCGGGCATGTGCCCTGACTGGGAATCGAACCCCAATCGCCTGGATCCTAGGTCGACGCTCAACCGCTGAGCCACGCCTGGCCGGGCTATGCCTCTCTCTTAACCTGTAGGGTTCCTTCCCTCTTTTCCCCGTCTGCTCGACAATTTGTTAAAGAAACTGAGCAGTTTGGTAGTTTCCCATAAACTAGATTTTTTGTGTGGTTTCCTGTGGGGTCATTTAACATGTTCCCCCCTCTATCCCTGATTTCCTATAAACTAGAAGTTAAGCCTAGAGGCTGGATCATACCGTGTCTGGTTTTCTGGCAAACAGTGTTATATATATCTTCTTATAAGACCTCATGAAGCACAAAATGTCTGAGTCCCTTTTTGGATGTGTGGACCCTGAGAAGATTCATTTGATGTCGTTGAAAAGGAATTTATCTGCTGAGATGGACTCCTCACGATCAAAGGAGGGCCCAAATTTTATAAATATGGGGTGGGCAAAAGTAGGTTTACAGTTGTGAGTACATGAAAGAGTTTATTCTTGTATTATTATTTATAAATTTATTGTATTTTCCATACTAACAACTGTAAACCTACTTTTGCCCACCCCTGTAATAAGAGCCTAATGACCGTTTGCTAACAGGGACTTCTCACATTCTCTGTATGCCAGGAAGAACCTCAGACTGAACTCTCCCCTTTATGCACTATACCACACTAGTTTATGCAATCTGAGTCAACCACTGCAGGGATGCCTTGGTTTCATCTTTTGAGCAATGGGCTGAGAGACCTGCTCTGTCCAATTAGAACTCTGTTACTTATAACCTTATTTGCATCTATACTGACCAATCAGAATTGCATGATTTGGACCAAGCAGAACTGTACAATTTGGAAACCTCATTTACATGAAGTGGACCAAAATGGGCCCTATGGACAGGAAAATTCCCCATAAAAGATGACCTCTCTGCATTGGCCAGTTTGTGGCTTAGTTGGTTGGAGCATCGTCCAGTACACTGAAAGGTCTCAGCTTTGATTCTCGGTCAGGGCACATGCCCAGGTTTCACGCCCAATCTCCAGTTGGGTTGTGTATGGGAGGCAACCTGTTGATGTTTCTCTCTCACACTGATGCTTCTGTTTCTCCCTCTCCCTTTCTCTCTCTCTCAAAAAAAAAAAATCTTAAAAAACGATGACCTCTCCTTTGGCTCAGTGGAGCAACACTTTGTTTCTGCCAGAGGCTGCCTCTCCCTGTTCTGCAAACTATTACCTGAATAAAGTCTCTCCTTGTCTTTCCAGTGCCTTCTGAATTTGTTTACAGGTAAGATTAATCAGTGGGTCCCGGTGTTACCCACACCCATCTATATCTATCCTTTATTAAGGTCTCTGTTAATTTTTACCTAAGGTTTTAGTAGCTATTTGCCCCCATGTATTAGGGTTACAAAGTGTTATTAGTTATTTTATTCTTGCTGCATTTATTAGTGGAAATTCTTCTATGAAGAAATTTTCCTTGTAAATCTGGCTACCCTGAGGTAGAGTTTGTACAGCAAAGGGAGATGGATGCTTGATTCCATTATTTCATTTATTGCTTTTCAAAATGAGTTGCATCCCTCATATTCTCCAAGAGGACCCAAAGAGGTTTTATTTTTTAATTGTCGTAATTGTTTGGTGTCATTTCATATCCATATTTCTAACATAACTGATGTGACTCAATTCGATGCAGTTACCATTCACTTTGATGCTCAAGTGCCCCTTCTTTGGCAACTGGGAACGCCTTCAAATCCGTTTCCAAAACTTTTGAGCACTCACATAGTACTCAATACTTTCCTTGCTTTCTAGAAAGACAAGATGCTCCATGCTCAGCTGGTACATGTTTTATTTAAGACCAAGAAACAGCCTTTTTACCCCCCAAGGAGTCCTGGTTTTCTTTAGTGGGAAACAGCATTTAGACTCCAGAATTTGAATGCTCATGGCTACTGGGTTGTTTGTTGTTTCTAGGCATTTTCAGTGGACAGAGCTAAAAAATACTTAAAAAAAAAAAAAAAAAGAGATGGCCCTGGCTGGTGTAGCTCAGTTGGAGCGCCATCCCATACACCAAAAGGTGGCGAGTTCAATTCTTAGGGCACATACCTAGGTTGTGGGTTTGATCCTTGGTCAGGGAGGCAACCGATCAATGTTTCTCTCTCTCCCCTCTTCCTCTCTCTAAAATCAATTAAAAATAAACAAATAATTTTAGAAAGAGATGATTCAACCTGATTCCATGCTGATATTTCACACCTGAATTTGGGAATATAGAATTTTCACTTCTTCATTTCAATATTCGAATCTCTTTTCTCTTACTTTGAAAACCTGGTTCCTAGTGCCATACTTTTATGCTCTATTCTTCAATATATAAACTGTTTCAAAGTAGCAGCACGTTATTACTAAGAATATGACTACAAACAATTGGCTAAGGTATGTTTCAATTCTTTTTATCCTTAGAACATACCCACTAGGAATATATAATCAATTTATGTATTTTGAAGTAATTTAAAATAATTACAGTTTGAATAACCCACAAGTTAAAACACAGGTTCATTTGTTTCATGTTGCTTTCAACATTTGTGGGTTGGTTTTCCACTTTGATTTAAAAATATATAAAATGTTTACATGGTTCCAAAGTCAAAACTATTAAAACAGGTCTATTCAGAAAATTTTAGCTTTTCTATCCTAGTCCCATCACCCACCTATAAGTAACACTTTTGGTTTTGATTTATTTTTCCCTTTCCTTTTTATTTTATTTTTTTAAATTTTTTTCCTCACTCAAGGATATTTTTTCCATTGCTTTTCAGAGAGTGGAAGGGGGAGAGAGAGACATCAACTGGTTGCCTCGAGAACGCTCTAACCACTGAACCAAACTGGGCCAGGGCTCCCTTTCCTTTTTAATATAAGCTAATATATATTCATATACCCCTTAGACAAAAGGCAGCACAATCTATGTATTACATAAAACTCCATTTTTTAAGAGTTATACTTACTTCAATATATAGGCTTTTGGGAGGTTTCATATCCTGTGTAATATCTAAACCTTCATCTCCTCCCAATGACCTCATATAAGTAGCAAGAGACTTTTTATAATGATTGAACCATTCCATCTGCAAACATAAAGATGCATTTGACAAAGTTTTAAAACAAACTTGCAGAAATTATATACTCATCTTTTCAAAAACAGCATATATACCCACATGGATCACTGCTATGACCATTCATTCATTTAAAATATAGTATAGGCATAGCTCATTTTATTGCACTTCACAGACATTGTATTTTTTATAAATTAAACATCTGTGGCAGCCCTGCATGGAGCACGTCTATTGGTGCCATTTTCCAACAGCATCTTCTCACACTATCTGTGTCACATTTTGGTAATTCTCACAGCATTTCAAACTTTTTCATTATTATATTCATTATGTTGATCTATGATCAGTGATCTTTGCTATTATTGTAATTGTTTTGGGGTGCCATAAACCATGCCCATTAAGGACAGCAAACTTAACCAATAAGTGTTCTGACTGCTCCACCAACCTGCTGTTCCCCCGTCTCCCTCTCCTCAGGCCTCCCTATTCCGAGACACAACAATATTTAAATTAGGCCAATTAATAACCCTAAGTTATGGTCTCTTAAGTGTTCAAGTGAAAAAGGAGCATATCCCTCGCTTTAAATCAAAGAGTAAAAATGATTAGGCTCAGTAAGGAGGGCATGTGAAAAGCTGAGACAGGCTGAAAGCTAGGCCCCTTGTGCCAGTTAGCTAAGCTATGAATGCAAAGGAGAAGTTCCCGTAAGACTCTCAGCTGATTTCTCAACAGAAACTTGGCAGGCCAGAAGATACTGGCAAGAAATATTCAAAGTGATATAAAGTAAGGAACTACAATATTACTATAGCTGGCAAAGGTATCATTTAGAATCAAAGGACACAGAATTGAAGCTTCCCAGACCAAAAAAAGCTAAAGGAATTCATCACCACCAAACCAGTATTATGTGAAATATTTAAAGGGTGTTATTTAAGAAGGAAAAAAAGACTAAAAATATGAAGACTAAAATGGCAATACATACATATCCTTGAACAAATGAATCTAAAAAAGCAAAATAAATAAGCAGAACAGAAACAGACTCAGAGAGAGAGAATATTTTGATGGTTGGCCAAAGGGAGGCTGGGGGGTTTGGTGAAAAAGGTGAAGGGATTAAGAAGTACAAATTGTTAGTTACAGAATAGTCACAGGAATGTAAAGTACAGCAAAGGGGATACAGTCAATAATCTAATAACAATGAATGGTGTCAGATGGGTACGAAATATATCAGGATGAACACTAGTACGTTATATGATGTCTAATCACTGGGGTACACACTTGAAACTAACATAATACTGTATGTCAAGTGTAACTAATTGAAAAATGAAAAATGATTTAAAAATATAATTTCCAAAATCCTTACAGCTTGGACTAATACTAAATTAATGTATGGATAAGCTTTGGCTATCTGAAATCTTTGGCTAGCTAGACACTTTCTAAGAGATTAAAAATTTGAAGCGAGAAATTACAAAAGCTATGCAAAATAAGTAGTACATATTTGATCTTTGTAAAGCTCCAATTATGATAAATATGCACTACATTCATAGTTTTATATAAATGACAGTTAATACATAATAAAGACTAAAATTTAAGCTTTAAAATTTTCATCTTGTTTATATGCATTTGTGTGTTTAAACTTACATATAAAGTTATACTAGAATTGTGAAACTGAAAACCTTATGAATAATAAAGAGAAAAAACTAACACCTCAGGGGAAAATGGTCTTTGAATATTCAGTCTACTCTTTAAAAATGCAAAGAAAAAAATATTTTCTTCTTCGTTGGTGGCTTTTACAGAGAACAGACCTTTCTTATCTCATAGAGAGGCTCCTAAATCTTTGTGGTTTTGTGTTGATTTTTTGATTCACTTTTTGACTAAAATACCTTATTTCTGAAAAAGTTATAATATTCATTGTTACTTCTGCGATTAATTTAAATGTTATTTCTGATTATCTGTATAACTACAACTTTAATCATTTTTTGTCTTTAGACACTTATGACTTATGTTTATATACTAATGCTACAAAATATTTCTTTGATAATTATTTTTGTCATTGATTTCCCAAATCTAGACTCCAAATATTACATAATTAAAATGTTAAACAAAAAACAAAAAGAAATACTAATAAATACTATTATAGAGCAATGCCAGAACCTCAGCATTTTCCAACTTCATAAATTTAAATAACAGTGCTAACTTACTTCTTCAGCAGACATGTGAAATCGTAAAACATTTGGCAGAACACTGCCATATTCCCACCTGAGTGCTCTAATTCGAAGCAATCGGTCATACCTAGGACAGTAAGAAGGTATTAGATGGCTTAACAAAAGGCTTATCAGAGTTGTTTTGATCAGGAGACTCAAGACTCACACTAACCTAAAAGTACTATGTGGACTTTATTTGGCTCCTGAGATGAATAAACCAACTGTAAGAAGTCATCTCTGGGACAATGCAGAAAATATGAATATGGATTGACAAAACGTTAAAAAATTGTTAAACGTGTATGATGGCTCCATGGGGGTTCATAACATTATTCTCCCTACTTTTATGAATATTGCCAATTTTTCATAATAAGTTTTAAAATGGAGAAAAAGAATTTAGAATGTTTATAAGGAGAGAAACAAATCTAAGAATTTGTTTTCCATTTGAAATGTTAAATAGGAAATCACGTCGGAAATGCTCCATCATTCCCTAGCATCCCCAAGAAAAACGGAAAGGCTTACAAGTACGCTACAGTGCAGCGTCGGTTTCTTAGCAAAGAACAGTGTCGAAACTTGATGGTTGGTATCAAATCACTCCGTCCACCTGACTTCGCTTCATTCCTAGCAACATTTAAATAGGAAAAGAACAAATATGTCTATTTCAGTATAAATAAAATTTTCAAAGCCAACTAACAACCGACATGCTTTTTTTTATTATTAGCAGTTAACCTAAGCAGTACCTGCCTCTACGTCAGAGCTTTTGTTAGTACATTAAAAGATAAAAAAGCCAAATAATTTGATAAGATCATACTATCAGCATTTAACCATTTAGTACTTTGCACTTTTGTACACTGATTAATCTCCATTATTTCCAAAAGACAAACACTGGAATTCCTTTATCTTGCTAGGATAAGAGACAAACCTAACGTCATGGTTCATAAGATTATGATCGTATATTATGTTTTTATTATATGTAGTACTCCTCGTTCTAATAAAGTGAATGCAATGGGAGTCAAAATGGTCCTTCACCCATCCAACAAATATCTGTTGATCTTCAACTATGTGCATGTACTACACGTCAATGTTCTTCACACAGAGAGAAAGAAAATTTTGGTTCTACCCTACAAAATGTACATCTCCTTAGATATTAGACAAGTACAACATTTTAAAACCAGACGTACAATTGTTTAATGGGTATAGAATTTCAGTATTATAAGATAAAAGAGTTATGAAGACGGATGGTGGTGACAGTTGCACAACATTATCAATGTATTTAATATTTTTGAACTGTACATTTTAAAATGGTTAAGATGACAAATTTTGTTATGTATATTTTACCACAATTTAAAAAATTGGAAACAAACAAAACAAAGCCAGATGCACAGAAAGAATAAGAATCGACTTTGGAGTTTTAAAAGGAACCAGATGAATATAAAAAAAGATTCCTTCATGCACTGTATGCTGCAGGCCCTAAAAACAGGCAAAATATATGTGCCACCTAATCATGTCTTCTAGATCCGTTCTACACACTTCTGCTACTCTGTGAAAATCAGATTTATTCTCCACATTGTTTATAATGTGCTCTGGATTATAAAGTAATAGTACAAGTAAAATACACTTAACGTCAGAGTACTTTATGGAGTACATAAGGACTTGCTAAAAAATTCACATTCACATGAGTAAGTTAAAAGAATCAGATTCCTTTTGCAGGCCATGCATGGCTCAGTGGTTGAGCATCCACCTAAGATCCAGGAGATCGTGGTTCGACTCCCGGTCAGGGAGCATGCCTGGGTCGCAGGCTCGATCCCCAGTCAGGGGTGTGCAGAAAGCAGCTGATCAATGACGACCCTCTAATCGTTGGTGTTTCTCAATCTCTCTCTCCCTCTCCTTTCCTCGCTCTGAAATCAATAAAGATATGTTAAAAAAAAAAAAAAAAGATTCCCTTTGACAAATAATTTTAACCAGAAACTGGTAATAGTGATTGTCCCCCTAGAAAGAAGCTAGGACAGGGAACAGAATTTTGGATTATGAATTTGCAAATGGTACAAATACAGGGAATACGGGAAAATCATTCCCTTACTGGACTAAGGTCTGTTAGGCCACCTCCCAAACGTGTCTAACCTGTTCACTTAGACGTAGTTTGAGTCACCTCCCGTCACCTGGATGACCAGCATGCTCTCCCTCTCCTCTCAGCTCCCCCATCCACTGTCCACACAACAGCCAGTGTGATCTTTTAAAACACAAACATGCTACCACCTGCTCCACACATTGTCTTACTTGATGTCATGCTTTGCCTGCTTACTAACTTTCAGCCACACTGGCCTTCTTTAAGTATGTTTCCTGAGCATCTCACCCTTTCATGAGTCGGGGACTTTGCATATGCTGTTCCCTCCACCTGGAATGCTCTCTGCCCACAATTACTACACCTCACTAAAAATCTGCTTCTCCTTCAGGCCTCAGCTGAAATGTCTCTTCCTTGGAGAGAAATTCCCTGATTCCTCAATCTGATTATATCTTCATTCTTCTCTCTCCTAGCACTGTTGTGTTCCTTCAAAGCATGTATTACAATTTGGCCTGTCTTCGGCATTAGACTATGAGGGCCATAGTGACAGAAATCTTGACTACTGTATTTACAATTGAAATACCAGAGCAATTTATCAGCACAAAATTGTTTAGTACACATTTGAATGAATGAATGGCTCAGGAACTTGAGTTTAGGACTTTACACTTACTGCAAATCTCTTGTGATTTAGTTCTTCATTCCAGCTATAAAAATTTCTTTATATCCATCTTTAAACACTGTAGCTGAGCTTCTTTCCCGAGGAAACACCAAATGGCAGATAACGGCGGTGCTGCAGCAGGGCCAGGAGGCCCCGGGGGCCCTGGAATCAGAGGCCATGGTGGCTTCCACGGAGGATTTGGCAGCAGCATCTGCGGCCAAGGTTGCGGCCGGGGCCAGGGCCGGGGCTGAGGCCACCGAGCTCACAGAGGCAAGGCCGAGGATAAGGAGTGGATCCCTGTCACCAAGCTGGGCCTCTTGGTCAAGGACATGAAAATCAAGTCCCTGGAGGACATTTATCTCTTCTCCTTGCCCATCAAGGAATCTGAGATCATTGACTTTCTTGGGGGCATCCCTCAAGGATGATGTTTTGAAGATTATGCCCATGTAAAAGCAGACACCAGCTGGCCAGAGGACTCAGTTCAAGGCATTTGTCCCCTTTGGGGACTACAATGGACATGTTGGTCTGGGGATTAAGTGCTCAAAGGAAGTAGCCACTGCCATTGTGGGACCATCATCCTGGACAAGCTCTCTATTGTCCCTGTGCAGCGAGGCTACTGGGGGAATAAGATTGGCAAGCCCCACATCATCCCTTGCAAGGTGACTGGCCACTGTGGCTCTGTACCGGTGCGCCTCATTCCTGCCCCCAGGGCACTGGCATCCTCACAGCCCCCGATCCCAAGAAGCTGCTGCTGATGGCCCGTATCCATGACTGCTATACTTTGGCCAGGGGCTGCACTGCTACCCTGGGCAACTTTGCCAAGGCCACTTTTGATGCCATCTCTAAGACCTAAAGCTATCTCACCCCAGATCTCTGGGAAAAGACTGTTTTCACCAAGTCTCCCTATCAGGAATTCACTGACCAGCTTATAAAGACCCACACCAGAGTTTCTGTGCAAAGGACCCAGGCTCCAGCTGTGGCCACCACGTAATTTCATATCAGAAAAATAAAGTGAATTAAGCACCCCCCCCAAAAAAAACCACTGTAGCTGAAAATGTTCCTATTGTTCTGTAGGCTCCACCAATTTATTAGCATGCTACTGATTTGTATATCCAAGTAACTGATAAAAACATTGTACCTAGCAAGGCCAAAGATGAAACCTAATATCACACATAACTTCTCTCTAGGTTGAGATCTGAATACCTCACCTATGATCTATAAGTTGGTGTCTTTACAACTCTTTTGTGTCTTACTCTTCACCAAATCACAGGGACCTAATGAAGTTTGTTACAGAGTCCAAATACTTAGCTCTAAATATTCTATAATCTAGAGCCCTCTTACCTCCCGCCTGCAGTCTTCTATAGCACTAGTTCTCAGTGAACTTCACTCAAACTACTGGAAATCACTACTGCTTCAGCTAAGTTTACAAATTGCCCATTCTCTCATCAATGCACTAAGGTATCTATAAATGAAAACAAGCAGTGGAAACTATACATTTCACTTTGTTAGGGTTTTTATTTGGTCATGTCTCAACTCTTTTAGGTCTACCTTAAAATCTTTCAAGTTGTATCAGTCAACTAATAAACATGTATTGAGCATCTACCATATGCCAAGCACTACCTGAATCCCCATAGATATAGCCATGATTAACACAAATCCCTTTAGTCCCGTATACCTAGGGTATAATCAGACTCACGGAGAATTAAAAAGAAAATTCACATCTAAAAACTGACATAAGATTATCTGATTTCAATGTCACATTTCTTAATTTGTTTTAAAATATGAATTTTATCAAAACTTACACATCAGACTGGTTTTGTTCATATAAAGCTTTCATCTCCTCCAGAACTTGCCTGAGTCCATCCTCCTAGAAGATACAAAAAGATATTGATCCGCATGCATTAATTACCCCAATTCTGTAGCAATATTCTATTTATACTATGTTTATCTCTGATTTACATATCTTATCAAAGAGCAATAGCCCTTTCATGCCTACTATGATGGCTATAAAAAGAAGTGTTGGTGAGGATGGGGAGAAATGAGAAACCTCTGGAAAACAGTCTAATGGTTCCTCAAACAGATAAACATATTACATTATCCAGCAATTCCACTCGTAGGAATATATTCAAGAGAATTAAAAACATATGTTCTGCGCACCAGTGTGGCTCAGTGGTTGAGTGTAGACCCATGAACCAGGAGGTCAGGGTTCAATTCCCAGGCAGGGCAGATGCCCAGGTTGCAGGCTCCATCCCCAGTGAGGGGTGTGCAGGAGGCAGCCGACCAAAGACTCTCTCATCACTGATGTTTCTCTCTCTCCCTTCCTTTCTCTGAAATCAATAAAAACATACTTAAAAAGAGTAAGTGACCCATCTACAGGGTATCCCAAAAAAATGTATACACATTACAAAGGCAGTATATTAAAATACATTTCATTTTCAAAATGTAATAGAATCTAGAGCTATCAGCTGTTAAAGTGTGTATGTATGTTTTTGTGATACCCTATACTTTGCCATTCTACTGTTAGGGCCAAAATATATGCATTAGCAAAAATGCTTTGGCACTACTGGTAAAATTACAAATCAACTATTTAACTCTGCTCAAATATAGAAAAAGATGTAATTCTTGATGAAAAATGTAATACTTCTACCTTCCCCTTCATCAGCTGGTTAAAAAGAGATCATGAAAAAGTCTGATTTATTAGAATTCAGTTAAGTATACTTTCAATCAGTAAATATTATTTTAAGGAATAGTCAAAACTCTTGTACAATAGATCTATAGGTATACAAAAGACAACTGTAAAATAATTTTGTAAAAATACACAAGCTTTCAGATTAGATATATAATGGGAACTGAATCAGTTTTGTGCCCCCACCTCAGGCTATAAGCCCCTAGGAGCCCAAGATAATTTCCCTAAATACTCAAACTATTTCCAGTTCTGTATATAGAAAGTGGGTAATCAGCCCTGACCACTGTGGCTCAGTTGGTTGGAGCACTGTCCTGTACACCAAAAGGTGGCGGGTTTGATTCCCAGTCAGGGTACATACCCAGGTTGCAAGTTGGATCTCCAGTCGTGTGGAAAGCAACCAATCTATATTTCTCTCATATTGATCTTTCTTTTACTTTCTCTCTCTTTCTATCTTTGTCCCTCCCTTCCTAAGATCAATCAAAAAAAATTAATAGCCCTGACTGGTGTGGCTCGGTTGGGTATCATCGCATGCACCAAAAGGTGGCCTGGTTCGATTCATCAGGGCACATGTCTAGGTTAGGGGGTGTGCAGGAGGCAGGCAATCAACGTTTCTCTCACATCAATGTTTCTCTTCCAACTTCTCTCTAAAATCAATAAAAAATATTTAATAAGTAAGTAAATAAATAAAAAGAAAGTGGGTAATCATTTCAATTTGCTAAACATAGCACCTAACCATGAAGGATGCTGGAATGAACAAGACACAGTCTCTGCTCTAAATCCACTATCATCTCACTTAAAAGAATGATTCTTGAAAGTCATGGGCCCTCAGATCAATCAGACCAATTTTCAGTCTGCCTCTGCTTAGCTGTGTCACAAGTGACCAGCTTCAGCAGGCTGAGCATTCCAGGCTGCTGAGTAACCTGAAAAAGGTGGGTTTGTCAGTGGAAGGCATGAATCCTTCAAAAGGTGCAAAAGGTTCTCCACCAAACTAAGACACAGAAGAGAATGATTTTACAACTTCTAAGTCCCGCTCCCCCAAAGTAGTAAAGCAACACTTATTTGCACACCTTTGCAATCCACCATCTCTACTGAACTTCCCACTATTGTCTCCTAACTTTTTTAAGGAGGTCAATGTCCTGAAGTGACATCTAGAAAACCTTTGTTCAAAGTGAGGCTCTGCCTCCAACATGCTGTAAGTTCAGACAATTCCCTTAACTTGATCCAGAATTTCTCTTGGTGGTTTCATCTGTAAAATGACCTAATTTTCAGAGTTGATGATCTTTAAAGTTCAAAACAAAACTCACCTTCTCCAAAACACTCTTCCCCCTGAACTACATTGTTGTTTACTCAGCTACCAGAGGGAGAAGCCTTTTGAGATCCTGATTCCTCCCCCTCATTTGTTAACTATCCCATCTCCACCCATTCTAATAGCTACAAGTCTTGTTTATCTCAAGTCACTAAAACCCAACTACTGATTTCAGGGCCCACTGACTGGACAGTTTGAACCATACAGATCTCTCACCTTATCCATTATAACCACCCATAACCATCTCTCTGCCTCCATTCTTTTTTATGTCCAATCCATTCCCCATAGTGCTGCCACAGATATCCTCAAAATCCCCAAATTACCCAATCACTCCCCCATCTAAAATCCTTCAGCGGCGTCCAAATGCTGTGAGTGAATACCAAACTTTCTTAGACCTAGAATCCACCTTTGTAGTCTCCGCACACACTGTCAGTCACCCTTCCTATGTGACCACTTGTCTCTGCTGTCTGCTACCTCCTTTGGCTGGGGATTCCTCACACCCTTCTCAGAGTGATCTCATCCTAGGCATGGCTCAAAAGCCTCCTCCACCCCAGCTCACACTGGAGTTTCTCCTTCGTGTTCCTCTTCCACACCTTTTTTAATATAACTTGACAAGTTGCATTCTATGAGCTGTTTCATGCCCCTCTCCCAGCAGAACGAGTCCTGGCATCCACACAGTGGCTGCCTTAAGACAGAAAATGTAGTCCTGTATAGAATTTAGAGTGCAGGTCTGAAGCCAGACTGCGAGGGTTCAAATCCTTAGCTTTACTTCTGTCACCACTGGCAGGTAATCTCAAATCTCCACATAGCTGGAAAGAATGGAAAACAACAGTTTAAACCTCATAGGATTATTATGAGGACAAGAGATAATGTAGGTCAAGTGTTTTGCACCCTTCCTGGGGTAGTAGCAAGAAAAAATTTAAAAAAAGAAAAAATCGTAACAATTAGTAGCAGCAGCAGTGGTAAAAAGATTGACTCAGTCATTACGGTGTCAATCCTTGTTCAGAGAACCTGACCTATACCATCTCACTGAGCCCTCTCTATACCAAGAATTGAGTACCATTATCATCATCGTCCCCATTTTTGCAGAAGAGAAAACTGAGCACACAGAAAGTTTGAGCAACTGACCCAAAGTCACACGACAGAGCCAGAATCTCAGCCGGACTCGAGGCCTAGCTTTTGCCTGCGTGCACAACAAATGCTAGATTATTAGGCCACCAATAAATGTTTGGTTAAGCAAACGAACAGTAATCCACTTAAAAGATGAAAAAACACTGAAGAAAATATGCTCATACAAAGAAATGCACCAAATTTCTGCGTGACATAAGCACGAAAGCTTTCGCTTTGCTCCTATACTCTAGCCATGCTGCAAAATTTTTGAGCCGGGCTTCGGAGTTCACCCGATGACAAAGTAAACCCTGCAGGGGAGGCTGAAGGGAAAATCGGGAGGGCGCCGCTACGCCCTGCCCTCAGGCCGGACCCGACGCGGCCATCCCGCCCACCCGGTCCCCCCTCACATTGAAGGCCAGCAGCTGCCCTTCCGGCGCGCGGTGCAGCTCGCGGACCAGCTCCATGGCCCTATCGCAGAACATGGCGCAGGCGTCCCAGTCCCGTGGCCTCGTCAACTGCCCGCTCTTACGCCAAACCACCGTCGGCCGGCTCACAGCCGCAATTCGGGGCTCCTGTAATTCCGGGACCCACAGCTCCCGATCCTGGCCTGCGACTCTGCTCTTCGCTTTGGCGCCAAACACGCACAGCCAATAGGAACAGGCTGCTGGGCCTCCTGGCCTACGGCGGCGGTAAAAGGACATTTTCCTCCACTGCGCAGGCGCATTACAAAAAGCGTGGGGCGGGCGTCCTTCCCCGGCAACTAGGGAAGAGTGGGCGGGCCTCCGCCCCAGCGGGCAATCTGGGCCGATTCGTTTTCGAATTCCCAGGCAGCTAAGGAAGAAACTTTAAGGGCAGCACAGCTCCACCTACATGCACGTTCGTCAGCTTCCTTTCCATGTGATTCATTCGTTTTCCTTTAGTTTCAGAGAGGTGCGCACTTTGAGGTTAAGAAGGCAGACTCAGAAACTTGGTGTGCATTAATGTCAAGATGCAGCGTCGTTTAGTTTTGCAGCGTGCGTGTTTTGCTTCACAGAGAAGGGAAACCACTTTTATTGGGCCTCTCCTCTGTGGTAGGGGCTATGATATATATTTCATTTAGTTCTCAGGATTAAGCAGCCCTAAGATGGTTTTTTTTAAGACTCTTGGTAATGATTAGGGAACAGAAATTAGATAACTAGCCTAAGGTCACATAGGCCCTATATTTAAGCTTTCACCTCCACAGTATTACCTTTGGTGTTAAAGCAGTCATTTAAAAACATCTGTAAAATGGTTCTAGTCACAAGGGGTACAGAGAGGGAAACATACCATAGATTAACATCAATTCACGTAGTGATGTTCTTGTTTACACGATTATGGGAATTTTCATAACCACATAGAATCAAAGGTAAGAATTACTGCTATAAAAAATCCTTTTTTTGGCTTTTTTTTTTTTTCTTGTTAACCCTTTCCATTTCACCCAGTTCTATTATTATTATTATTTTAAATATATCTTTATTGATTTCAGAGAGAGGAAAGGAGAGGGAGAAAGAGAGATAGAAACATCAATGATGAGAGTCACTGATCGAGCCCGCAACCCGGGGCATGTGCCCTGATCGGGAATCGAACCCCGATCACCTGGATCCCAGTTCGACGCTCAACCGCTGAGCCACGCCCAGGCGGGCTTGGCTATTTTTTTTTAAAGCAATATTTTTTAAAGAGCAATATTACTTAAATTCATTGTAGCTATCCTGAGAAACTACGTTCCTCTTTTGCAAATAAATGTACAGTGGATGTGTGATCTGAAAAGTGAGCCTCCTTACACTGAACGCCATTTCCTTTTCAGCTCTACAGTAAGGGATAATTTGACTGTTTTTAGTAAATACACAGTTCTATAGTGGACCATGCTACAGAATTGTGATCCAAAGATCAATAGTATCCACAGCTTTCCTTTGCCATAAACCTTTTTAATTTTGAACCTCAGGCCTGAGATTCACACTTCCTTACCTGTACATACGGTGGGAACAATATTATCCACTTCTGAGGGGCTGTGACGATTCTTTACTCCATCAAATATTTATGAAGTATCTACTATGTACTAGACATTGTTCTAGACACCGAAGATAAAGCAATGAACAAAGTCTTTGCTTTCAGCCTACGTTCTAGTGTGGGAAAACAGCAATACACAAATACAAATACGTTGATAAACATGTTAGTGAAAAGCTTTTTTAAAAAAGAAAAAGCTTAAAAATAAGCCAAGGAAGGCAAACAGTGATGGTGAGAGGGCTTGAAGGTTCTGAGTTAGTGTTCAGAGAAGGTACAGACCTGAAGTGGGGAGGTAGTAAGCCATTGGGAGGGCAGAAAATTCCAGGCAGCAAGAATGCAGTGCAAAGGCCCTGAGGAGAGTTGGGTTGTGGCTGGCACACATGCCACTCACACCCCTCCTTGGGGCTTCTGTATCAGCAGGGAAGCAGTGATACTGGAACAGGGTGAGCAACAGAGACACTGGTGGCTGAGACCAGATCCAGGGCTAGAGGCCCTTTCATAAGTGTTTGGTTTTATTTTCAGTGAGATAGGGAGCCATTTAAGTGTTTTGAGCGAATAAGTGACAGGACTGGACCTAGGTTTTTAAAAAGACGTTTGTGGCAGCTGAGTTAAATAGACAGAAGTGGGGCAAAGGTGGAGGCAGACCACTTAGGCTATTAAAATAATCCAAGTGAGAGATGATGGCAGCTTGGTCCAGGTGGTGAGAAGTGGGTGGATCCCAGACAGATTTTGAAGGGAGATCTGACAAGGTTTGGTGATAGACCTGCTGTGGCAAAAGAAGGGAGTTGTCAAGGATGACCCCAAGGTTTAACCTGAGGAACTGCAATGAGGGCCTTGCCATCCCCACCTGAGGTGGGGAAGCTTGTGGACGGAGCTGGGGGTGGGAGAAGGGTTGGGATCTCAGCTTTGAACATAATTTTAGGTGCCTGTAGGTTACAGACAAGAAATACAAATGTAGGTGTCACCAATGTGGGTTGGTATTTAAAGCCTGGATAAGACAGCTCAGAAAGTGAGTGTAGACCAAGAGTTGAGGACTGTATGAGCAAGGCCTAGGACCAGCAAGGACACAATTCCCCTTACTCTCTTCTCTCCAAACCTACCTTCCTAGCTTTTTTGTTTTTATCATTAAAAAGGGTTCAATGAGTATTAAAGTAAAAGAAATGATTTACAGTTTAGTTGCCGGATTCCCAATCTCCAGTATGTGTTGAAACATCACTTTAAAGACTTCACCATTTAAGTTCCAAAAGTATGTTTGGACAGATGTGAATGCTGGTTGTGGTATTTGGTAATACGGCCATTGAAATTGTTTTGCAATTTCTAAACATCACTACAAAGCTAATAGGAGCTACTGAATTTCTTAAGGCATTTCTAATTGATTTTTTTTTACTACTTGATCTTGAATTATCAATTGCCAACAGTTTTCACTGACACAAATGCTGAAATTCCAAAAGTTACTTTGAAGTAAGCAAATCCCTTGGTTGTAGATCATTTGTAAAATAATACCATGTTAAAGAAAGCAAGAACTATAAAACTAAATTTGTGACACTGCTCCTCTTTTCTCTTTCTAGGATGGGTTGAATTAGTACTTAATTTGTGTTTCACAAGTGGGAATTTATCTTTGAAATAAGATTTCCCCCCCATCAGCTAGTTCGAATGGCCTTATACAAATATAAAATCTAATGGCAGGTTCTAACAAGTAAACTGTTTCAGCCCAAAAGCAAAAATTAAATATCTATACATTTGTTTCAAATTATAAAAAACTACCTGAAAGCATTCTCTTTAAAGTCCTGGTGGGAGAATAACTATAAATCATTAGAGAAGAACTGCGATACCTTTTTCTTTTTCTTATAAACCTTTACAAGGACATTTCCAGGGAACGATCCAGATTGGGTTTCCAGCCTCAGGGGAAAATCAGGAAGCCTGGAGTGGGAGCAGGGGGAGCTAACTTGCCGCTGCGGCTACGACTGGGTGGGTGCCTGCTTTCAGGCCCGCGTCCTCTCGGGTTCAGGCCACGGACCTGCGGGACGACGCCGAGTACTCAAGCAAAGGATGTCCCCACGCATGGGATCCAGCCCAGACCCCAGCGCGGCGAGTCAGCCTCCAACCCGCGCCCGGGCGCTGATGCACCGCGCTGTTACATCCGCCCTTCTCCAAGATGGCTTCCGGCCGGCGCTGAGGCCTCTGGGTGCGCTGCCCGCAGAGCCCGGGAGGAGGGGGCCGGGGCGGGGCCGGCGGGAACCGGGCGCTGATTGGCTCGCGCGGGTGCGTAGCCGGCAGCCACGGCCTGGGGCTGGAATGTGAGAGGCGGCGGGCTCCCGGCGGCGGCGTCTACTGTGAGCGGCGGCGACTGCTGCGAGGGCGGCGCGGACAAGGCCAGCGGGCGCTTTCGGTGGCCGGCCGTCCGCGGGATGAGGAAGCGGACCGAGCCAGTCGCCTTGGAGCATGAGCGCTGCGTCGCCTTGGGCTCGTCTTCCTCCGGCTTGACCGCCGCGGTGCTGGACGCCGACTGCCGCCTGAAGCGCAACTTGCGCTTGGCGGGCAAGGGGTCGGCTGAGCCGCGCTGCGCCGCCGACGCGGGCATGAAGCGAGCGCTAGGCAGGTGAGGTGAGGCCCCCAAACCTCCCACCTCCGTAAGTTATCCGCCCGCGGGAGCGCCCCACACCTGCCCCCCATCCTTCTGGAGGCCTCTTCCGACCTCCCGACGCCCTCCTCTCTCCTGTCCCGAACCCCCGCATCCCTTCCCCAGGTCCCTACCTGCAGGAGCGCCCCTGCCTGCCTTTCACTCCCCCGACGTCGTCTTCTGGCCCCCGCCCAGAACTCCAAATCCAGACCCGCACCCCTACCTTTTCCCAGGTGAGCCGGTAGGGACTCCTTCAATAAGCTGGACTAGCATCTCCCCGGGAGATGGAGCGGCAGGGAAATCACGACTCCGCGTGGGAGAGGATGCGGATGCGGGAGGGGGTGTTTCTTGCGGAAGGGTGGGCGCTGGAGCCGGAGAGCTTCGGCTCGACGCTGATCGCCGCCTGCGCCCTGGGCTCAACCCAGCGCCCCTCTCACTAGGCTGGCGAGAACTAGAGCTGACGGGTACCCCGTTTCTCACTTAGGGAATTCTACTAGGGTAACTAGTTGTCAGAAGTGGTATTCTTTGCTCAGAACTTCCAGACCTGTAGGGAAAAGTTAAATGGGCAGCTGTGTCTAATGGAAAGGAAGGATGCACCGCATTCTCAGCTGTTGGAGGGAAACCTATCGTTCGCTCCGCAGTTGGCTCCAGGTTTTTGAAATTTACCCTCTTGAGCGTCTCCTTGGGAATCTCCGTAATATCGGGAAATCGTGTAGTTTTGTTTTCTCTTTGCGTAGACCGTAGATGAGTACGTTTATGTAAAACTGATTTTAAAATTGAGATTGTATATTTAACACGACCAAATTTCTCTCTCATAAGCTGGTTTCTTAATTATCTGGCTGTTTGTAGGACATATCATTCATGGCAGTTTTGAAGTCCTGACGTTTCATGGTGTTGGAAGAAGTATGTTCTCAGGTGCTGTATCAGTCATTTCCTTCAGAGTGAACTGGAATGCCTGTAATTGACACTGGCCACTTCATTGTAAAATACTTATTCAAATAGCCCCTAAAAACATCAATTGCCTAAAAGATCATTACATTTAAAATATGAATATTTGGAAAATAGAAACATTTCTCCAAATAACTCCTTCAAAATTCAGCTTCACTTTTTAAAAGATCATGAAATTAAACTATAGACTCTAAGTAAGTGCTTCCCACAATCCTCCCAGAAGGAAAGGACATTTTTGTTTTTGTCTAAAATTAGCAACTGGTCAATATCTTTAGTGAAACCAGTGTGTTCTTTCTGTGGAAAGGTTTATCTGCAATAAAAATTCAAGATTACCTTTAGTGCACTTTTGTTATCAGGCTTGTCATAACACTTATCTAGGTTGGGAAATTCTTCCTTTAAAGAAATCAGATCGCCCAGCCAGGCGTGGCTCAGCGGTTGAGCATTGACCTAGGATCCAGGAGATCGAGGCTCCATTCCCGTTCAGGGCACATGCCCGGGTTGTGGGCTCTATCCCCAGTTGGGGGTGTGCAGGAGGCAGACCATCAAGGACAACTCTCTCATCATTGATGTTTTACCTCTCTCCCTTTCCCTTCCTATCTCTGAAATCATATATATAAAAAGAAATCAAATCATGATGCACAGTAATGTTTAGAGAAACAATGCTAGCCTGACACCTTCCTTGAAAGATGTACTGTATTAAAAGGATTTGTATGGGGGACAAAGAGACATTCAAGTGGTGCTCATGTCCTTGATTGAACAAAAGGCTGTTAGGGAGATAAAAAGAAAACAGAGGGCAGAAAAGCCAAATTTGTGTGTTATACCATGGCTTCCTTCCCTGTTGCCTATAACTCTCCTGGACATTGTCCTGCTTCGTTTTCTCTTCTGTCTGGGTCTCTGCTCAACTTTCACCTCCTCAGAGAGGCCTTCTCAGACCAGTACATCCAAAATAGCTTTCATTCCACCTTAATCCCCTTTTTCTGTTTATTTTTCATTGCATTTATCCCTTACCTAACCTTGTAATTGCCTGCATACTTGACTTGCTTTGTGGATTGTCTCCTCCCTTACAAGAATGAGAGCAGGGACTTTGTTTTCTCCATCTCTAATCTCCAGTGCCTTGCACATAGCAGATAGGAGAAAATACTTGTTGAATGAATGACTAAGATAAATTCCTAGAAGTGGAAGTGCTTGGCCAAGGTTGTATGTTAACTTTGAAAGGTAATGCCAAAGTGCCCTCCAAAGAAGTTGTGATTTGTAGCTCCCTCCAGCAGTGTCAGCTGCCTCCCTGAAAATTGATAGTACCAGATATTTTTATCTTTTCTATTTGATGAAAATGGCATCTGATTTGTAGCTTTAATTTGCATTTCTTAATTGTGAGGAGGCAAGTTTTGTGTGCTTTTATAAACTATTATGTACCTTTGGGATTATTTACATCTTTCAAGACCCTTCTTTGTTTTGGTCCTATACATTTCTTTTAACTCTCTATTGTGTACATGTTCAAATATACAAAAGTAAGGAAGACAATGTAATGAACCTCCATGTATCCATCACTTCATTTCAACAGTTTTCCATATTCGTCTATCTTGAATCATTTATCCCTCCTCCTCTCCATTTTTTGCAGGAGACTAGACTATTTTAAAATAAGTGATTTCATCTGTAAATATTTCATAGTATGTCTTGAACAAATAAGGACTTTTTGAGATATAAATAACACCAATGCTATCATATTTATCAAAATTAACAATTTATTATCTGTAATTTAATATTATCTAATATTCAGTCTACATACATCTTCCCAATTGTCTGAGGAAAGTCTTCTTTAGGTTGGCTTGTTTTAAAACCCTGTACATTTCTTAAGTTTATTCCTAGTTGTTTTATCTTTTTTGTTATTTAAAATAGGATCCTTTCTTATATTACATATTCTTATTAGTTGTCATTTAATAATTTTATAATTAGCAGGTTACATAATCTTAATTTCTAGTAATTTTTGCAGTTCTCTTGGATTTTCCAGGTATATTATCTTGTCAGCTGCAAACAATAAGAATTTTGCCCCTTCTTTTCTAATTTATATGTCTCTTGTTTCTTTTTCTTTTTTTAACATATCTTTATTGATTTCAGGGAGAGGGAGGGAGAGAGATAGAAACATCAATGATGAGAGAGTCATTGATCGGCTGCAGCCCGCAACCCGGGCATGTGCCCTGACCGGGAATCGAACCTCAATCGCCTGGATCCTAGGTCGATGCTCAACTGCTGAGCCACGCCCGGCCGGGCTCTTGTTTCTTTTTTTTATTGAATTTGTATTTCCAGAACAAGGTTAAATAATAAGGATGATACTGGGTACTCCTGTCTTGTTCCTGACTTTAATGACAATGCTTTTAGTGTTTTTGCCACACTAGTTATTTTGCTAAGGGATGTGTTGCCGCTGTTTTTGAATCAAAAATGGTTGTTGAATTTTATCAAATGCTGTTTTAGCATCTATGAAAAAATCATATAGATTTTCTCCCTTCATTTCAGTTACAGTAATAGATTTTATATTACTGAATCATCAGTGATAACTCTGTTATTGTGTAGTCAGTTACATTCTATTTCTTTTACTTGGTAGTTTGTTATTTTTGAGACTGGTCTGTAGTTTTATTTTATTTTTTCCTTTTTTTAATTAAATATATCTTTATTGATTTCAGAGAGGAAGGGAGAGGGAGAGAGAGAGAAACATCAATGATGAGAGAGTCGTCGTTGTTTGGCTGCCTCCTGCATGCCCTCAACTGGGGATTGAGCCCGCAACCCAGGTATGTGTCCCTACCAGTAATCGAACCTCGATCTCGTGGATCCTAGATTGATGTTCAACCGCTGAGCCACTCCTGGCAGGGCTGTAATTATATTTTTAATGCCATCTTTATCAAGTTATTTTAGTATTTTATATAGCTTTATTAAAAGCTTTCTTTTTCTCTCCTTTAGTTTAAATACTTTAAAAACTACTTGTTTCTTTAAATTTTGGTAGAATTTCCCTATAAAACTACCTAAGCCTGGTATTTTTTAGAATATAGGCACATTAATAATTATTACAGTTTCTTTTCTGGGTTCGTTTTGGTGATTTATATGTTCATAGAAAATCATTAGTTATGTCCAGATTCCCCCCCCCCCCACCACCACCTTTCTTTCCCCCTTGATTTAGACTAGGCGTCAATGTAGGAAACATTCAAAAAGAATTTTTGTGAGTTTATTTGAGCCAAACTGTTGACAATTGCGACACTTGCCAGGACGCTAAATCTCAAAGGATTGAGATAGTGCTCCAGAAAATGGCAGTTTTGTACCTTCCTTTATACATTACAATCAAGGGAGAAGATGCAGGTGGGTTACTTAAAGTCCATTGGTAATAGATTAGGGAGGTGGAAGAAAGCAAAGCGGGGAAATCTTGGATTGGATGAAAAGTAAAATGGTAGACAAACACAACTTTTACAGGGGTGGGTACAGGATAGTTAACAGTGAACAGTTATCATGATAACAATAACAATGAGAGGATCTGTGGTCTTTGCCTTGGTGCATTAGTTGTGCTCTGAGGGGGTCTGGAAAAAAGAGGTGTTACCCTGACATTCCAAGGGAATGTTATTGTAGATGCAAAAGGCTGTAGACTGGCTTATTTAAGATAAAGATTGACTTTTGTGAGGGAAGATTCTAGCCTAGGATGCAACTACCTGTCATAAGTTGCTTTCAGTTTTAATTTCAGACCATCCTTTGTGGTTACTTTAGATCTCTGTGTTTACAAGGCCACCACACAGGCCTTCCCTGAGCTTGTCAGGTTAGCATGTGGCACATTTTCGTCCATACAGGTAATATATCTAATACATACATATGCACTTGTTACCAGAGAAAGCAGTGGACCAGATTTCCCAGACACGAGTGGGCATGAAGTTCTTGGGGTACCTCTGAAATAAGCATTTTCAGAAGCCCCCATGGGAGAACAAGATGTGGTAAAAGGCTTTATTTGCGTGGAGTTACATTCCTTGGGTTGTAAAGTCCCATGTCCCTTAAACCAGTCCTGAAAGAGGTGTAGCTGGGATTCCAGTAAAGCTGAAAGGAGGGCCAGTGTCCAGAGTGTCCATTCCATGTTGCAGCTGGGGTCTAGTACAGTATTAAACTAATTAAAGTCCATTAGTCCATTGTGTGGGTCCCGTACGGCTGCGAGCCACAGGGGCATGAGGGAGTGCAGCCCCTGCAACAAGAGAGCCAGGAGTCTGGCCTGCAAGAGCAAAGAAAGGGAACTTCCTTTGTTTAGAAGTTTTAAATATTCAGGTTTCCACCCTTGCAGTGGCCAAGCCTATTCTAGACAATTACCTGTTCCCAGGTGTGATAGACAACCACCTTCCCACATCACTTAGACCTGACTGGGCATGCGTCCAAACTGCCTTTGTCCAGCCCCTTCACCCATCGATCAGCAGGGAACAGACTTGGAGATTGTTAACTTACAGCTTTCTAACAAAGCTGTATAAATGGCATGCCTATATTATCTAGTCTTCCCTTTACTCCTTTCCTCTTAAATAATAACCAGATTATTACAACGGTATCACACTGACGTGGATTTCCCCAAAGAGAAAAAAATTTCCCCAAAGTAAGTTTGTTAATTCTGGGAGGCCGGGATGATGCTGAGGGCTGCAGAGAAGTGGTGAGAACATGTTCTGTCTGAAGAAGACAGCATCTACTGCCTTCTCTCCTATTGTCTGGCAGGAATATGGGCTCAGGGTGGCCAGATCTTCCAGTCTCTCCAGAAGACTAACTGTGTGTGTGTGTGAGTGAACTCTGAGTTTTTATTTTTATTTATTTTTTAATCCTCACCCAAGGAGTGAGGATATTTTTTCCATTGATTTTTTGAGAGAGTAGAAGGTGAGAGAGAGAGGAACATCCATGTAGGAGAGACACATCAATTGGTTACCTCCTGCACGCCCCCAACTGGGGTGGGGATCGAATTCGCAACCCTCTGGTGCCTAGGCTGATGCTCTAACCACTGAGCCTTGCCAGCCAGGGTGATCTCTAAGTTTTTAAACATTGGTTACTGATTAAGATGAAAACCAACGACTTTCGAGGCCAAAATAAACCCAGTTGTGTTTTATTTTTTAATTTCTGGATTTAAGGGTTATTTTTAAAGGTAAATGTTTAACTCATACAACAACCCTGCACTCCACGAGTGGAGAAGCTAGATATTAGTTTGCTTGCACAGTGTCTGCTATGAGGAAGGGCTTGGCAAACTAGAGATTTTGTGGACCTTTCATGTTCTTTTCAGTAGCCCTGGAGTTCTTGGGAATAAGCATTAAAGGCATAAGTGCTTGAAATTGTTCGGAATGTGTGTGTTTCAGTCAGCTAGTCTTTAACGTTCAATTTCTAGCCCTCAGGCCAGATCTGCTGGATGGCTGTGGTAGTTGGGCTGCATGGGAGGGTTCATAGCTGTCAACTAGGACACATTCCAACCTGTGAAGAATTTTTGTGAGTTTATTTGAGCCAAACTGTTGACAATTGCCTGGAAGTAAAATAGCGGACAACGTGCGCACGCCTCCCTCCTACACAGCTACCGCCTCCTTCTGCCACTCCCGGTGCTGCTTGTGTGCTCCTTTGGTGCTGACCTGATGCCTCTTTTGTGAACGGCAGCTGAGGAGACTCCAGCACTTGCCATGGCTGACGAAAAGCCCAAGGAAGGAGTCAAGACTGAGAACAACGATCATAGTAATTTGAAGGTGGCAGGCAGGATGGTTCTGTGGTGCAGTTTAAGAGTAAGAGGCATACAGCACTTAGTAAACTACTGAAAGCCTACTGTGAACGACAGGGTTTGTCAGTGAGGCAGGTCAGATTCCGATTTGACGGGCAGCCAATCAATGAAACATAAGCCTGCACAGTTGGAAATGGAGGAGGAAGACACAATTGGTGTATTCCAGCAGCAGACAGATGTCTAGTGAAGGGGAACCTGCCGCTTTACTCCAGAACTCTGTTCCTCAGAGTTAGAAACCCACAACTGATTGCACCACATCCTGACGACTGCAGTATAGTTTTCTCTATTCGTTCATTTTTCCCTTCCCCATTCCTTTATTGTACATAAAGTAACTGATGTATGTGCACAAGCATTTGCTTTTTTTTTTTTAACTAAATGGCCAATGGTATGTTTTGATTGACATCAAATGGAGATGGGATGGGGGAAAATACTGGTTCTGTGAAAATACCCCCATTCTCCATTAGTAGCATGCTCATTCAGCTCTTACCTTTATATTGCAGTAAGTTATTTTGCTCTCACTGTTTAACAAAAAAAGAACAACATAAAAATCCTTGCATACCTTGTTTGATTGGAGAATTTTAATGTTTTTCATTTATCATTGTAAAACCAAGGACAATTTTATAACTTTTTTGTATGTAGCGGTTACATGTAGGGCAATCTGTCTTTAAGGAGGGTTAAATTACTCTAAAAAAATGAATCCTAGATAGTTTTCCCTTCAAGTCAAGCATCTTGTTTAAATAAACTTCTTGTTTAAAAAAAAAAAAAAAAAAAAATCTCAACGGATTGAGATAATGCTCCAGAGAATGGCTGTTTTATACATTACACCTTATTTTATACATTACAATCAAAGGAGATGACTAAGTGGATTTCATGAAATCCACTGGTGATAGGTTAGGGAGGTTAGAGTAAGCAAATCCAGGTGGGTAACCTCTGGGATTGGATGAAAGGTAAAATGATAGACACACATCTTTTATATAAGTGGGTCCAGGATAGTTAACAGTCAGCAGTTAGCATGATAAAACAATTGAGGATTTGTGGTTTCCATCTTGGTGCATTAGTTGTGCCCTGAGGGGTTTGGAAAAAGGGAAGCTACCCTCACATTCCAAGGAATGTTACCATAGATGAAAAAAGACAGTAAGACAGGATTAGTTAAGGTAAAGATTGACCTTTGAGAAGATTCTAGCCTAGGATGTGACTGTGCACCATAAACTGCTTTTAGTTAAAAAAATTTTAATTTCAGACCATCCTTGGTGGTTATTTTAGGTCTCTGAGTTTGCAAGGCTGCTATGCATTCCTTCCCTGAGCTTGTCAGTTTTCATATGTGGCCCCTTTTCATCAACATAGCATTGACCCTCGCATGTAAACACAGAAGAACTGAGATATCACCTTGCTTCCTCCTTGATCCAAAGGAAGGGACTTCATCTAGGGCTGCTAATGGCTTCACTGTAACCCAGAAAGGTGGGTGACTGAGGTTAACATCTGTCTTCTTCAACATTAACCTTCCTGAGGGTTAATATTAAGCTCACTTTCTAAGCCTCTCTTTTTCCTTTCTTTATCCAACGAGAAGTTGAGAGTATGTTCTGAGCTAGCTTTTGTAGTTAAGATCTGCTTTTTCCCATCCTCCTGTCCTCTTACTCCCCCAGAATATAGTTTGTGCCTGGACTGTGACAAGCAAGGGTAAGCTTTGTTATGGAGCCTCAGCAGGGGCCTCTTGTTGGGTCCATCTCTTCCCAGTTGTTGTTGATCTTATCAAAATGAGATTGCAGGCCTCTTGGACTTGGCTCTTTGTTTGCATTTCCATCTTCTGTAGGACTCTGTGTCCTGTATGTGTGCTTACTTCCCAGTTCTTTTCAGCCATTGTGTATTCTTCCCCTCTCAAGGGAGTGTCTGTCTTCTGCAGTAACTTTGGGCAGACACTGCTCAAATGTGGGAAATATATTGGGGTAGATTAAAAGCTCCTGAAGATACTATCATGGAGATAGCCTTAGAAAGAGGTATAGAAGATGGCCCAGCTTCTCAGGGTTATGCTGACAGTGACAAAAATGGGATGCTGTTCCAGACTTCTGGTCCTCCTTCCCCCATCAGAGCCCTTTTCTTTCCGAGATGAAGTCAGTAAAAAGAAAATTTTCTGTAATAGGATCTTGAAAACTGACAGTTTACGTAAACGCTCTTCACCCAGAGATGGTGCCTACAGAACTTGGGTGTCAGTGTGGGTTTATGCTTTGCCAGGGAATTCTTTCAGCATGGAGAGTAGGTAAGTCATTTGTCTCATCCTGAACAGAAATCTGGACTGGCATTGAGGATAGGGGATGCCAGCATAGGGAAGAACAATAGCTAGGAAGCCTTGACTATGATGTCCAGTTAGCAGAGAGACTCATTATTTAGGGTTGGTGCCCATTGTGGTATCATTCGCTGTTGTAGAGGAAAGCTTGCATAGATATAACTGAGCCCCACATGAGTGTTTTCAGATTCTGTGTCTAGGAGTGAGTTGCTTAACTTTCTGAGTGTGTTACTTCCTCTGTCATATGGGGATAAAAATATCTTCCCTGTAGGATTGGGGTAAGGCTGAGATGTATCAAAGAGCCGGCACACGGTGAGGCACTCCTTCAGTGTCATCTTCTACTATGGTCACTCCGTGATTATTACTAATATTATTAATTGGAAGTATTGAGAAAGCTCTGTTAACTTGGGTCAGGAAGCATTTACCTCCCTAGCTGGTTTGGCTCAGTGGTTAGAGCACCAGCCTTCAGACCGAAGAGTCCCAGGTTCGATTCTGGCCAAGGGCACGTACCTCGGTTGTAGGCTCAATCCCCGGCCCTGGTCGGGATGCGTGTGGGAGGCAACCAATTGATGTGTCTCTCTCACATCGCTGTCTCTCTCTCTCTCTCTCTCTCTCTCTCTCTCTCTCTCTCTCTCTCTCTCTCTCAAAAAGCAATGGAAAAAAATCCTCAGGTGAGGATTAAAAAAGAAGAAGCAGCATTTACCCCTCCCCACCTTTTTTTGCCCCAAAACTGGTATAGTATGTCTTAGCCAGTTTTCATGCTTATACTGTAGTTGTTTTCATGATTAATTAACATATTTGTTGGTATTAGAACAATTTTAAACAATACTGTTTCGTTATTCAACACTTTCTTTCACCTGTTCATTTAGCTGAGTTTGAGTACCTATTATGCACAGTTCTAAGTGCTGAGACTGCACCAGTGGATGCAGGTCATGTCTTATGGACTTTATATTCTGGTAGGGAAGACAGGTGACAAATAATTACATGCTGTGTCAGGTGCTCAGGGTCTGGAGGAGAAAAGTAAAGCCAGTAAGGAGCAGCTGCTGTATGTGCATGGTTTGGGCAGTAGAAAGCCTTTCTGACAAGGAGACATTTGAATGGAATCCACTGGCTGCTTTAGTACAGAGGAATATCATTACCATGTCACTCTGACCGCTCTGACGAGGACAGACTGGAGGGACAGAGGGAGCAGGGGGACCAGTTAGGAGTCATCCAGGCAACAGATGATGGGGGTTTAGGCCTGGGGTAGCTGTAGAAGTGAGAAGTGTTGCATTCTGGATCTGCTTTGAAGTAGATGTCAACAGGATTTGCTGATCAATTAGTATGAAAGAGCAGGGAGTGTCAGGATTCACCAGCTCTCTTCTGAGCAACAGGAAGAATGGCACTACCGTGTGCTGAGATGGGGTGATTGTGGGAAGAGCAGGTGCTTTGCGGCATAATGAGTTTTGTTTGGGCATAGTGAAGTGCTTATTAAATGTTCAAGTGGAGTAGATAGGAGGAGTTGGAATTAAGGGAGAGTTAGAGCAACATCTGACCGTTAGCCTATAGATGGTGTTCAGAGTCTGACGGGGGTCATAGGCTGAGCCCTGGGCCCTGCATGGTTAGCGGCTGAGACAGGAGACTCGAGCTAAGGAGACCTGAAGGGGGGAGTCGGAAGGAGAGCTAGGAGGAAGGGGTCGAGGCAGCCACTTGAAGAAAGCCTGTTGCAGAGGAAAGCAAGATCTGCCATTGGATTTGATGACATGGAGTCAAGTGTGGCTAATTAGAGTGGTGGCAGTAAGAGCCTGATATAGTAGCTCAAGGGAGAGGCAGAGAGAAGTGTAGCTTTTTCAAGGAGTTTTGCCATAAAAGGGAACAGAAGTAAGCAAGTAGCTGGAGTGGGGGGAAGTTTCTGACCAGTGTTGCTAGAGGCCTTGGTATTCTCATGGGGACAGTCCAGTAGGGGAAAAACTGGCTCTGCAGGCTCTGTGGGTGTGGTATCTCTGCGACCCAGAGTACCAAGGCCAAGTGAAGGGTCCCCAGACAGGAACGCAGGCCAGAGATGCTGTGGAAGGTTCAGGGATTTGTTTGGGAAGCATCGGAAGTTCTCTCCTGGTTACTTCTGTTTTCTCTGTGAAATAAGAGCAAGGTCACCTGCTGAAAGGAGAAAAGTTCTTTCCCTTTCAGTTCTCTGTGTGGGCTCAGTCTTAGTTCTCTGTTCTGGACCTGATCATACATTTCCTACCACATTTGCTAAATTCTCATTAACATGAACAATCAAGCTGCTTAGTAAAGACTCTTCTTTCTGACATGTAATGTTTCAAAAATGGATGACAAAAATGTTTCCCATAGGAAGTCATTTCATCCATGACTTGCAGAGTATCCGAGAAGCCATGCATGTTTTGCACAGTACTGCCCCGGTCTGGGGCACCTGAGCAGGAAGACAGCAGCTCTACGAGGTCCCTGCACAGTCCCAGCGTGGAAGGGATTTAGAGCTGTATTTGGGGTGAGGGTGGGAAAAAGATCAACATGAACTGAGGTCAAGAGAGTGATTATGTGGGACCTAGGTAGATTCTTACCTCAGATTTTGCTAATATACAAATTCTAAGTTTCTAAATAGAACTTGTCTTGAGATGGTACTTGTGGACTTCACTTGTCGTTACCCGGTGTGATCTGTTTACCAGGTATGGAAGTGTCCTGAGAAGGTAAAAAGAGGAGCGGTTAGGTGGCTATCAGTGTGAGGAGTTTCAGAAGATGAATGCTTTCCATTTTGCAAAGATGAAGACAGAGAAGGGTGTCAGTGAAGGAATACAAGCACATCTCAGGAATGCTAGAATTTAGGGTAAACTATTCTTGAAGCTTGAAAGAAGTTGCCCTGAGCTTTAAGGTAAAGAAAAAGTTCAAATCGTTTTCAGTTCTTAGCAGACTTGTGGGATCTCCACGTAAGACTTAGATATATTAACCGAATTATTCATAATGGGAAGGGGAGAATGTATAAAGTCAAAGCAGGTCATTTTGATGCCGTAGTTCAAGGCCTTAAAAGAAATATATGGCTTTTAATCTTCATCTGTTTTCTTCTCCTAATAATGTGTACAACAGAGACTCCCAACACTTCTCATCCTGATTTGTGCCATCCTGGTCCTGGAATATCATGTTATTTTTACCTGAAAGTGGCCACGTCATTGCCAGGTGTTCAGCAAGCAGTTACCGTGCCAACAGAGGCCATCCTTGGCACTAGGATGTAAAGAAAAAAGACAGTACCTTGGCCCTGGCTGGGCCGCTCAGTTGGTTAGCGTGTCATCCCAGTACACTAAGGTTTGAACTCTGGTCAGGGCACATACAAGAATCAACCAGTGAGTTCATGGATAGGTGGAACAACAGGTCGATCTCTATCTCTCTCTTTCTCTCTTTCTCTCTCTCTCTCTCTCTCTTTCTCTTTCTCTCTCTCTGTGTGTCTCTCTCAAATTAATGAATTTTTTAAAATTCAGAGGAAGAAGATGGTGCCTATCCCCAGGGAATCTGTTGTTTATCCATTTTTATATATGGCAGCTGTCAGCTCTTAATGCTCAAATGTTTTAATTATGTCTATAGTAGAGGCGAAATTCAGGGATGGCTGGAGATGGTTAGTCTGACCTCACATTGATCCTTTGTTGCTCTTTTTTGCGTGCTGATTTTCTTCAGAGTATCTCATGTTTTATACTCCCACTTCATCCCTAGAATATCAAGGATTCTGTAGATAAGAAAAATTCTCATATTTTGGGGACACATAACACTTCAACAAGGCATGTCATGGCAGAACCTATAGGAAGGAAAATAAGAAGACTGCCGTTCTAGGATATCTGATATTTGGCTTAGAGTTCCAGAAGGAAGTAACTGTTACATCAGTGTAGACCAGCTGGGTACCTGCCATTACAGCCAGAGGGCCTCAAGAGAAAGCTCCAGGGAAATTCTGCAGGAATCAAGGCAGGAATCTCCAGGTGTGAGGCCTCCCTGGGGGATGGCGGTTGCCTTGGTGAAAGGTAGCCCCTGAGGCACCCTCTCTGTCTCCCTTTGCTTCTCTCTTACTTTAATTTTTTCCTGATTACAAAAGTAAAAGAGATTTCTTGTGCGTGTGTTGTTGTTTTAAAATATATCTTTATTGATTTCAGAGAGAGGAAAGGAGAGGGAGAGAGAAACATTAATAATGAGAGTCATTGATCAGCTGCCTCCTGCACGCCCCTGACTGGGGACCGAGCCTGCAACCCAGGCATGTGCCCTGACCGGGAATCAAACCCTGATTGCCTGGATCCTAGGTCAGTGCTCAACTACTGAGCCACACCCGGCCAGGCAAAAGAGATTTCTCAATAAAAATTTAAAACAAAAGATAATTGAGAAAATGGAATTCCCCTGGATAATTACTGTTTACATTGTAGCATATATCAAGGATATTGCTTGCTCGCTCTTTCATCCATCTAATAAATACTGTGGCCTACTGTGTGCTGGAGGATGTGAATAAAACGTTGCCCAAGAGTCTGACATGTCCTGGCCTTATGGAGCTTACATTCTCATGAAGGGGAGAGAGACAGCAAAAAGCTGGCAGGAAAATCTTCAGGAAAATTGCAAGGGGTGGTAAAGTACTCTGAAGAAAAATAAAGCAGTGTTAAAACAAGAAAACAGGCCCAAAATGGCCCTGCATCACCAAACCGAGACTTAATTACAGTTTAGGTTCTCTCAGAAATGGAATCCTAATCAATCAGATTTGTATCACTAGCACTAGTTAGGTTATCTGCCTGACAGACCCGTCTTCCCCTACAGGAAAGTGACCTTGCAACTACCAGCCAGCCTTTCTACCTAGTACAGCTTCCTTGTCCCTGCTTCCTTCTGCCTGTAAAATCTCTCATTTTGTACAGCTTCTCCGAGTTCCTTTCTGTTTGCTAGATTGGATGCTGCCCAGTTCATGAATTGCTGAATAAAGCCATTAAGATCTTCAAAATATACTCTGCTGAATTTTTATTTTTTAACAGTAGGTAATGCAGTTGTGTGTAAAGCACCTGAAAATGAGCTGTCTTTGGTGGTAAACATTCTTGTTTGTCTCTGCAGGGGGAATAAGGCCTTTTCACAGTAGGACACTTAGCTGTTTATGAAAACATCCCATGATTTTTTGTTGTTTCTTTCCTTAGGCAACAGAGACATTTTATGGACTGCTCTTGTGTATTTTATTAAGGGCTTAAAGTTTTCAATTTTGTTGAGTGAAATTGCTCCCAATATTGACTGTTCAAATAAAATTTTGAAGGTTGTCTTACTGTTTCCACGTATAACTTGAGAAGAATTTAATACAACTTTTAGTCTTGGGGAATGAATCTTGACTTTACTCTTGTTCCTTCTAAAAGAATATAATGAAATACTATAATGGAATATATGTGATACAATAGAATGTGTATTACATAAAATATATATTACGGGATATATCTATTAATAGAATGAAATAAAACCAAACTCTCTTAACAATATTAATGGCTACACTAATGGAGGAATTGGTGAAAACCAGATATAGACACATTTAAAAGAAATAGAACGTTTACTTCTAGCCAAGGTGGAATAACAGGGACTGGATTTACCCTGAAATAATCATAGCAACAATTAAAAACGCATGAAACAAAAGTTTAACACTGGGAACCAACAGCGAGATACAGTAATCTCAGTGACAAATAAGGTGAACCCTGTGATGACTCCCAGCTTACTGCCAGGAGAGAGTTTCCCCGTGGCAGGCCTAAAGGGGGAAACTGATGTGGAGTCTGATGCACTCTCTGGGTTGTGGATAAGGAACTGAGAGTCAAGGGAGACCTTTGTGCCTATTGTTTATAGAAGAGAGGACCAGAGAGGAGGAGGTGGGCACAGAGACATTTGTAGAGGGGCCACCTTGGGTGTTCAGTAGAGCACTATTCAGCACATGCGTGTGAGAAAACTATCTGAGGTTGAGGAAAGAACTTCAAAGAAGGTTTAGATAGAATAATTTCAGTTCTCTGTATAACAAGACAGTAATTCCCAGGAAATTGGGTAGAACTCTCAGGAACATCGTGCTTCAGTAGTGGGCACTAGACTGATTACCACTCTGTATCCTATCAAATCTGGGCCCACCTAACAAGACCCAGAAGAAGCAAACTGTTTCCAAGTAATTTAACTACATCCTGAAACAAGGCTACAAGGATATGAAAATATCCATACAACAATGTAAAAATCACAATGTTTGACATCCAGTTAAAGATTTATTAGTTTGCTTAGGCTGCTACAACAAAGTACCACAGACCGAATGGCTGAAACAAGAGAAATTAATTTTTTCACAGTTTTGGAAGCTAGAAGTCTGAGGTGAATGTGTTGTCAGCGTTGGTTTCTTCTATGGCTGCTCGCTTTGGCTTGTAGATGACCAACTTCTCCCTGTGCCTTTAAATGGTCTTCCCTCTGTGCATGTCTTTGTCTTTGGATTATGGCCCATTCTAGTGACCAAATTTGAACTTATTTACCTTTTTAAAGACTCCTCCAAATACAGCCACATTCCGAAGTACTACTGGGTTAGGGCTTCAGCATATGAATTTGGGGTGGTGGGGGACACAATTCTGTCTATAACACCAGACATGCAAAGAGACAGAAGAATATTACCTATAATGTAGAGAATTATCCATCAATGGAAACCAACCCAGAACTGACACAGATGTCAAAGTTAGCAAAGAAGGACATTAAAATAGTTATTAAAACTGTATTTCGTATGTTCAAAAAGTTAAGTAGAGTCATGAAAGATAGGAAAATTACCCAAATCAAATTTCTAAAGATGAAAACAATAATATGATATTGTGTGATATGAAAGATACACTGAAGGACATAAATGGCAGATTAGATACTGTGGAAGACAATATTCAACTATCCAACATGAAACACAGAGAAAAAAAGAATCAGAATTTTTCAGAAGCAGCACTGGGCTGTAGAACAACTTTGCACAGCCTAGTATATGGGTAATTCAAGTCTCTACAGAAGCGGGAAAGAAAATAGTTGAAGAAATAATGGCCAGAAACTTTTCAAGCTTGGTGAAAAACTATAACTCAATTAGAAGTTCAGTGAATTACCCACACAAAAAAAACATAGAGAAAGCAACACCAATGCACATCATAACCAGATTGTTCAAACCCAGTTAAACAGCAGCCAGAGGGGAAAAAAAGATGCAGGCAATGGCAGGTTTCTTGCCAGGAAAAAAAAAAAAAGGCCGTGGAGCAACATCTTTAAAGCACGGGGGCGGGGGGGCCAGGATGACAACACTGTTTACCTAGAATTCTGTACCAGGTGAAAATATCTTTGAAAAACAAAGACATACAAAAGCTGAGAGAATTCATCATTACCCGTAGACCCACACTGTAAGAAATATTAAAGGATGTCCTTCAAGTGGAAGAAAAATTATACCAGGTGAGAATCTGAATCTACACAAGTGAATGAAGAACACTGGAAATGACTGCATAAGAAAACACATAAGCTGTTTTTATTACTACTTTAATTTCTTTAAATGAAGATTGTTTATCCAAAAATAACAATGCTCTGGGAAGTTTATAACATAAAATTTTGCACAACAAATGCATTTAGCCTGAGGGAATAAATGGCAGTACACTGTTGTAAGATACTTATATGTGAAATGATATAATTTCACTTGGGTGTACAATATGATAAAAATGTACAGTGCAAACATTAAAGCAACAACTAAAATAACAGAAAAAAAAGTCAATAGCAGCCAAAAGAAAAGAATTAAAATGGAATCATAAGAAAGGCTTGATTAATTCAAAGAAACGCAGGAAAAAAGAAAAAGGGAACAAAGAGAGAACAAATAGAAAACAAATAGCAAGACAGTCTAAATGCCAAGTTAAAAGGCAGAGATTAGCCAGATTGGGTAAAAAAGCAAAAGCCAACTATCTGATATCTCCCCCAAAAAGGCATTTAAAATATAACACAAAAGGTTAGAAGTAAAAGAATTTAATTTTACGTGTGTGTGTGTGTGTGTGTGTGTGTGTATATAATGCTAACACTAGTCGAAAGGTAGTTCAGGTGGCTATATTAATATCATACAGAATAGATTTTGGAGCAAAGATATAACCAGAGATGAAGATCATTTCATAATGATAAAGGGATAAAATAATCAAGAGGACACAATGATCCTGAACATTTATATACATAATTGATAAAGCTTCAAAATACATAAATTAAAAATAGAACTGCAAGGAAATAGACATAGTCACAATTATAGTTAGAATTTTTAATAACTGATAGAAATAGGAGGCAAAAAATCAGTGAGGACTTGACCAACACCATCTACCAGCTTAACTTCATTGACAGTTCTCCCCAAAACAGAAGATACACACTCTTCTCAAGCCCACACAGAACATTTCCAGATAGGCTATATTCTAGGCCATAAAACAAATCTCAGTAACTTAAAAGAATTTAAGTCATGCAAAGTCTGTTCTCTTGCCATAAGGAATTAATTTACAAATCAATAATCAAAAGATCCCAAAGCGTGTAAGAACTGAATAACACTTCTGAGTAAATCATGGGTCAAGGAAGACATCAAAGAGGAAATCAGAAAGTAGTTTGAACTCAATGAAAATAAAGACATATATATGTCCCTACTAAGCATCCTTAGGGAAATTGTAGCACTAAATGCCTATAGTAGAAAGGTCTTTAGTTAATGACTTCAGCTTCCATATTAAGAAACTAGAAAAAAAAAGCAAATTAATCCCAAAGTAAGCAGAAAAAAGCATATAGTAAAAATAAAATCAGAAGTCAAAATAGGAAATACTAATAGGTTTTATCTATAATAGGCAAAAACTGGAAACAACCCAAATGTACCACTCTTGTATGGGATATTGATAGTGGGGGAGGTTGTGCGTGTGTCAGGGTCAAAGGTATGTGATAAATCTCTGTGCCTTCTGCTCAGTTTTGCTGTGAAACTAAAACTGCTCTAAAAAATAAAGTTGTTTTAAAGGATGAACTGTTGATGCAGGCAACAATGAATGAATCTCAAAATAATTAGGCTGAGTAAAAGAAGCCAGACGAAAGAAATTCCATTTATAAAAACTGGCAAATTCAAACTAATCTGTAGTGACAGAAAGTAGATCTGTGGTTGCTTGGAGTGGGGAATGGGGACTAGAGAAGGGCAGGAGGGAGCTTTTGGAGTGATGGATATCTTCATTCACTATCTTGAGGGTTTCACAAATGTTTACATATCTTGATGTTTACATGATGGTTTCACAAATGTTAAAACTTACCAAATTATACACTTTAAATATGTACAGTTTATGTTAATTAACCTCAATAAAGCTGTTTAAAAAACTAAATATTATAGAGCTTTTACATGAGCATTTTGGAGCAATATTCCCCAGCTTTTATTTTACAATTTTTTTTTCTGGATCCTGGGTCAACACTCAACCATGCCCGGCCAGGCTTTCTGTTAATTTAAAAGAAGTTCGCAGGAGACATCTATTTTACATGTTAATTTTGTTTTCCTAGTTTTTATACTTTTTTTGAAGAGATATATAATAGCCTCTATTATTAATATACATTAAGTCCTTGTAGTTTTGCTTTGTATTGCCACAGATTTCAGAACTTTCTCTTACTTTTTAGCTATGAAAATAGCCCTGCAGAGCAGGTAGTTTCTTGTTGTAGTTGTTAAGCGGTGCTTAGTTCTTTTTTTAGCGATTCATAATGTCTCATAAACAATTCTGGAGGTACACAAAAGAATGTTTCTTTATTGTACTAAGTGAAAAGGGAGCTATAACAATTTCCCAAATGAGGTAGCCTTTTAAAAATATTTTTATTATAAAATATACCTAATGAAATTTACCATTTTAACATTTTTTTAATCCTCACCTGGAATATATGTTTATTGATTTTAGAGAGAGAAGGAAGGGGGAGAGAGAGAGAGAGAAATACTGATTGCTTGCTGCCTGTACGTGCCCCGACCAGAGATCGAACCAGCAACCTAGGTATATGCCCTGACCAGGAATCTAACCCACAACCTTTTTGGCGTACAGGATGACGCTCCAACCAATTGAACCACCCAGCCAGAGCACCATTTTACTATTTTTTAAGTGTACAATTTAGTGGCATTAAGTATATTCACAAGTTGTGCAATCATTACGACTACCCATCTCCAGAACTTTTTCATCTTTCCAAACTGAAACTACTTGTTCAACACTTTCTGTCTCTATGAATTTAACTACTCTAGCTGCCTAATATAAGTGGAATCATAGAGTACTTGTCTTTTTGTGCATGGTTTATTTCACTTAGCATGTCTTCAAGGTTCATCCAAGTTGTAGAATGTTTGAGAATTTCCTTCCCTTTTTAAGGCTGAATAATGTGTAAGCCACAATTTGTTTATTCATTGAGATGGACTTATTAGGGATAAGGAAAATAATCACTTTCCATAACTGTACTATAGATAAAATAGAAAAGCAGTGTATTGGTTTTCTTCAGTGTATATCTTCCTACCATTTGTGAACCTATCTCTTATGTCACTGAAAATCCAGGACCTGTGCTGTCCTGGTTCGGGAAGAACAAAACCTCGTATAAGATGCTAAAAAGAGGTCATTACCCCAACCCCCTTTGTAGGTTGAGGCCAGAAGTTTATCTTCTAGCCTGTAATCGGTACTGTTTCCGTAAATGAAAGGGGGGTATGGGACTGGGAGCCCTAAGTTGGATCTGGGGTCTTCCAGAGCCAGCTTTGTTCTGAAGCCAAGTCCTTCTTAGGCACCAAAGTGGATAGAAAACAGGACGAAAGGTGCTAAAGAGGAAGGGAGGAGAGAGTGTTATTCTTGAGGAGTGGGGGTAAACTAAATTTTTACTATCTGGAAGGGAAATGAAAATATAAGGACAGAGTAGAGAATCTCTCATAAAGGTAAATTTATATGTTTAAATCCTGAGACATCTTTTTAGTGTTAAAATGTTCTCATCAGATTAACTTGTTTTAGAATTCCTTGCTTGGCAAAATAAAAGCTTGGCAACACTATGTCAGTCCCCATTAGGGGGTCAGAGGGAGGGTAGAATTAGGCTGGGAGGAACCACTGCTGGAGACAGGTGAACAGGTTTAAAGACGAAGCAGTCAAAGTGATCACTACATATTTTATAATGGGGTACTTGGTTTTTAAAACCAGACTTCTCTATGTATTTGATATTTGAGCCTGCTGCTGACTCCAGGTTGTAACTAGGCTTATAAGAGCTGGTCACAGTGAAACATGATACAGGGCTGCCACTTAGGGGCACTGGCTTGGTACAGGTTTACCACAATTAAAGGGCCGTATCACCCTTTAATTTAAGGGGACCTTTGTGTAAGGGCCCAGTCTACTGCTCTTTGGTCTCCATCCCTGAAGGATAAGAAGGCTGTTGGTTGTGCTTTTAAAGCCGCAGCCTCTTAGCCCTCATCTCTTGAATCCTGGACTCCCCAGTGTCTCAAAAATACCTTCTGGCAAGTTGGTGTTTGCTAATGATGGGAGGGAAGCAAAGCGAAGGAGGGTGGTAGAGGCAAAACAATCAAAACAAACGAAGAGAAGGAAAAGTGAAGAGTTAATAGAACTGGCACAGGAGAATTAAAAATAACGTTGAATATTTTATACAGATGCCATTCTCTTAAGCACTGTACATGTACTATTAAGTGCTTACAACTACTTCATGGGTTAGGTACTGTAAACCCCATTTCAGAGATAAGGAAACCAAGGCACACAGCCATCCGAGGCAGAGCTGGGCAAGATCCAGGGTCTATGCTGTAACTACTGTCCTTTCCCACCTCTGTTACGGCTGTATCTCTTACGCATCCTGACTGTTAAAAGAGGGAAATATGATTAGGTTAAAAATATTGGTCAAGTGTCACCTGAGGGAAATCAGTGAGTTAACCAGAATGTCACTTTCCTTCTCTGACCTCAGTAGTGAGTACAGTGTAATGCCAAGGGGTGGGCTTCCGAGATCACAGGCCTGCCACAGAGCCCTCCCTTGGGGTCAGTGGCCTACTATGGGCCCACCTTGTTGGCTGGTACCTCCCACCTTGTCAGAGCTTTGGAGTGGCTCTCAAGGTCTACACACCTGCTGCCATGCCCTGGGGAAGCTCTCATCCTGAGAAGAGCTTCGGGTGAAGGCATCCCTGCTAGCCCCCTCTGGCTTTCTAATGTGTATTTCAAATCATGGGAACCTCAACTCATCAACAGGAGGGGCCAGACTCATTGAAGGGTGTACACGTCCAGGTCTAGTGTTATCAATTTAAGTAGGGATTTCTGCAGTGCCAGTATGGATTGATTTAATAAAATAAAGAACCCAGAAGCTCACGCTTCCCCAATAGGAAAATTAAAGTGGGGGGGGGCAGCTTCACTTACATCTAAAATTAGTCCTTTGTAGCTGGTTTGGCTCAGTGGTTAGAGCGTCGGCCTGTGGACTGAAGGGTCCTGGGTTCAGTTCCAGCCAAGGGCCCATACCTCTGTTGCAGGCTTGATATCACGCCTTGGTCGGGGCACATGCAGGAAGCAACCAATTGATTGTCTCTCATATCAGTGTTTCTCTCTGTCTCTCTCTCTCCTCCCCCTTCCACTCTCTGAAAAAATGGAAAAAAGATCCTCAAGTGAGGGTAAATAAGATAAAAATAAATAAAAATAGTCCTTTGTAAAAAATTTACTTAGGCTTCTTTTAAAGAGTAAGTTTTTCCAGTGCAAAGTTGTAAAATGTCCTATTTTATCTATTTTGTAAGTGCTTTGCATGCACATGTAGCTATTTCACCCTATGGGCACATCATTACTGCTCACCGAATTTCTAGTTTAGGGCCTTGCCCAACTTAAGGGAGACATGCTCTCATGGTCTGAAGGAAGTGACATGTAACTCTCTAGATAGAAACATTTCATAGCAGATTTGTGGTTCTCTGCCTTCTTTCCTAAAGCCATTTGTGGAGAGGGCAAAATCACAAAGTGATGGCACTTCCTGACAGGTTCCTGAGTGAATAGGATTAGTGGAAGCCCCTCCTAACCTGTGCTGGACACATAGCCAGAGCAAGAAATAAAGTATACCACTGGGTTTGATAGGTGTTCGTTACTATAGTATGGCATAGCCTTTTCATGTTAATACAACCTTCAATTTTTAAAATCTCTTAGTTATATAAAAGAAATACATATACAATTTTTTAATATACTAAGGCATATGTCCCCACCTCCCCTTCACTGACACGAAGTTTCTTCCCCCCAGAAGACTCCTTCAAGCACATCAGTGCATAGATATGCATTCTTTGTTCTTTTTTTTTTTTTTTTAAATATATCTTTATTGATTTCAGAGAGAGGAAAGGAGAAGGAGAGAGAGAGATAGACACATCAATGATGAGAGAATCATTGATCGAGCCCACAACCTGGGCATGTGCCCTGACCGGGGAATTGAACCCCGGAACCCCCATTGCCTGGATCCTAGGTCGATGCTCAAGGGCTGAGCCACACCGAGCCGGGTGAATTCTTTGTTCTTAACTCCTTGCTGACTGGCTATTTTGAACCAGAACTAGCCCATGTGGCAGGCTGCTTTTCTGCATTTGAATATTAAATGAAAGCATCTGAATAAACTTAAATGTACTTTATTTTGTTACATTTATATTACCATACATTGAAATTAAACATACTGCTTGTCATGTCTCTGGAAATACTGACTGACAAGTTGAGAAAAAAGGCACACGTAAGAAAGAGGAAAACTAGGCAGGGCCAAAATAAGTGCCGAGCAGTGAAGTGGCTCGTACCTCCCACCTCTTATACTCTGAGCCTAAACAAAGATAACTAAGAAAATAATCTAGAGTGCTCCTTTAAAACTCTACATTGCTTTCAGACCTTAAAATTACTTAAATTAACGTAAGTACAGACACAAGTTACCTTGGGATCCGTCAGCAGCATTCGGACACAGAAACACGAGTATACTCGTGACCGGTCAGCTTAACAACTGCATGTGTCATCCATCCAGTGTGTGGACACAGTCCCTATTAGAGGAATAGAAAAGTAGGGTGTAGCCTAGCTGGTTTGGCTCAGTGGTTAGAGCGTCAGCCCGAGGACTTAAGGGTCCCGGGTTGGATTTTGGGCAAGGGTATGTACTTTGGTTGCAGGCTCGATCCCCCGCTCCCATTGGGGCGCGTGTGGAAGGCAGCCAATCAGTGTGTCTCCCTCACATTGATGTCTCTATCTCTCCCCCTCCTTCCACTCACTCTGAAAAGCAATGGAAAAAATATCCTTGGGTGAGGATTAAAAAAGAAAAGAGAGAAGTGTGTACTGTGATCGATCCATAGCTTCTATATATACAAATGACAATTGCTTGTTAGACAAATAATGGAAGAAAAGACCCCCAGAAAAATAACAACAAAAAATAATGCTTATAAGGATGCTTAGAAAGAAATATGCAAATTCTCTGAGAGGAAGACTTTTAAACACTCCCTAAGGGCACAAAAATAGACTTGAAAAATGTAAGGAAACGTGTGTTCTTGAATGGGAAAGGTCAACATCATAAATTGCCTAATCTCCCTAAGTTGGATTATTCATTTAACAAGATTCCATATACAAATGCCCATGTGTTTCTCTTAGGATCTGCATAAATTGATTCTGAAGTTCAGTGAAAACTTGGCATACAGGCATTTTATCCATTTGGAGAAAGAAAACTGGTGAATAGAGAGGAGTACATACTTCAGTGCTCAGATTAGGCAGTTTGGCAATAACTTTGAGTAACAAGCCAATGAGACATGACAGAAAAAAAGTACTAGAAGAAAACATGAGTGAAATTTTTTATAGTCTTGAGATAAAGAGGCCTTTCTAACTAGAACTTGGAAATTCTATTTAAAAGTTTTAAAATAAATTAGATTTCATAAATATGAAAAACATCTGCATGACATAACTAATGACAAAAGAAAAAAATTGCAAGAGCTACTTCTGTAATAAAGAACTAGGGATTGAAAGGGAAAAAGAACAAAACTCACTGAAAAATGCAAAGGACATGCATAATTCATAGGGGAAAAAACTACCATAACCCATCAGTATGTGAAAGGGTACATCCCACACTCACAATTAGAGAAATCATATTAAAACTATACCACAATGGCATTTCTCACCTAATTGATAGGAAGACGTCTTTTTGCCATGTTGAGGCATCTTTAACAGCCACTGTTTTGTTAGTGATGCATTCAGGGAACCAAGGGTTTGGGAGAGTGATTTTCTTGATCCAACGGTTTCCATTCTAGGATGACCCTCTGTGCACTTGCATATAAAAAATTATATATGGACATAATGATTCATGGTGGCATTGATTGCTGGAAGCAGTTACCTAAGTGTCCAGCGATAGGACACTGGCTTAATAAACCTGTGATATATCAACCCAAAGAAATGGTATGCTGAAAAAAGGCTATGAATTAAAATGGAGAAATTGCCTGGATATATTGTTGAGAGAGAAAAATCAAGGTGTAAAACAGTTTACAACATGTAGCATGCCACCTTTTGTATGAGGAAAAAGGAAGAAGTGAGAACATGTACATGTGTTTGCATAAGGAAACTCTAGAAAGATACATAAATAGCTAATAAATGGTTATCTGGGCAAAATGGGAACAGGGCACAGGAAAACAAATTGGCAGTGGGATTGTTTTATCTTTAAACTAGGTAAACATAAGACCTTTAAAAAATTACTGGTAAACTAAAAGCAAAAATGAGCATGTAGACAGAGTATAATTTCATATTAGTTAGGGTGACACTAGCTGCTTTCCCAAGTACCCATGACCAGACACATATCTCCTGACTCACATGGCCCCACCTGCTCCCTGCTGGGCTGGAAATGTGGTCCCAACTGGGCAGCCGCTTCCCATCACCAGCCTTTCCGTGAGGAAGGTAGAGTATAAACTTGGTAGTCTGCTAGCCATCTCCACCACAGAACCTAACTTTATAAGATAGAGTCCATATGGAATAGAGCTTATAAAGACATACTACACTAGTACATTAACTCACAGTGGCTTGTTTATAATCATGTAATTTGAGGTGGTTTTTATTTTATTTTCAAATTCTTTTTGTAACATGCAAAATTTTCTACATTTATCTGTTATCAGGGAGGGCATAAAGCTATGAATACTGCAGATATGTTCCATTTTCCTGTCACAGACCATACTGCAGAGAAGATATCTCTACAGGGCCTTCCTGACATACTGGGATGATGGCATTTGCATGGTCAGTGCTTCAGAGTGAAATTACTTGGTCAGAAAGCAGGTCTCACTGGCAGTGAGAGTGTTCACTCATATCACTTTGCCACTATTCTTATTCTTTGCCAATAACAGGTGAAGATGGAACTTCATTGTTTAATTTGTATTTTTACATGTCACCTTAACTAATGCCACATGCTTTGATAACAGGAAATCTCAAAATAGCTCTGTAGATCTGAAGATAAATTCCTGGTATTGAGTTTTTGTTTTGTTCAAATTAAAATGGAAGGAGAATGATTTAAAGAGACATTTCAGTACAGTCTCAGGGTGGCTTACCCCATAGGGCTGATTTGGTCTGTCCTTTTTAGTTGGCCTGTGGGATTCAACAGGATAGTCTTTTCTGCCCCATTCTCAGTACAAGGAACCCCAAGGCCTAGAGATTCTCAAGTGGATGGGCCTTTTCAAAAGGCCTAGGTATTGGTGGTCTCCAAAGTGGGGTGGGTTCACCCAGGGGGTATATGAGAAACAGTCACCAGGGTATAGGAAGGAAATATTGGAACTTCTAATTGTGTTCACATTTAGAAATGAACCAACATACACATCCAGACAATTATACATGTATGTTATTTAATGAGTATATTGCAGGCATGCTCCAAAATGTTACTGAGTGAATATATAATCAGAAAGGTTTGTGACTGCTGTCCGGTTTGAGCAAAACAACATGTTGCTGGTCTGGACCAGAGAGACAGCAGTTGAGGCGACTAGAGGTCAATGGATTTGAAATGTATTTTGGAGACTTGGTATGGATTGGAAGTGGCGGTAAGGGCAAGAAGCAGGTGTCAGGAATGACCCCTGGGGATCTGCCTAGAGCCTGGGGCATATGGTGTTTGCTGAAATGGAGAATCCAGAGGAGAAGCAGGTTTGGGGTAGGGAGACCGTGGAATATCAGGAATTTGGTTTTGGACAAGTTACTTTTGAGCTACCTGTGAAACTCCAAATGGAGGCTCCAAGTTGATGGCTAGACGTAGGAACCTGCGGCCCAGTCCTTTCACGTCTTAACGTTCATCTTATCTGAGGGCCCTAAGTTCAGGTAAAGAAACAAGTAGTATAGTTCAGAGTGCAGTAGGTCATGCTACAGAACCCTCACTCACTGGTGTGTTTCTTGCTCCCACAACATGTCCTACATGGACTCTGATCATTGTGGTCCCTTAGGAAGCCAGGCCAGCGGGGACTCCATCTCATCAGCATTGGTTACTCCTGAAACATCCACCCAGAAGTGACACAGTTCTTCTCCCTGCTCTTCTGTTTCCACCAGAGGTGGGGAACTTTTTTTCTGCATAGGGCCATTTGGACATTTATAACATCATTCTCAGACCATACAAAATTATCAACTTAAAAATTAGCCTGCTATAGTTGGTCAGACATTTAATTAACTCACCCCTAATGTGATGACTGGAACTGCTTCCCTTTGGTGAGGCCTTAGCAGAGCCAGACCAAATGATTTTGTGGGTCATCTTATATGGCCTGCCCCTAACTTTAAGGGGAGAAGAGTGAGGAAAAGTGCAATTCTGTCATAGGCCCAAAGAAAACCAGAGATAATTGGTGAGTGCCACTGGTGACTGCCACATAATTCTGTGGAAGAACTGATGGGCTTGGCCATTGTAGCAGATGACAGTGGAACAGCACTGGGGTAGTGCAGCATAGAACACTGTGCCCTCCCTGCCTTTCCTTGGCTTAGGGCATGCCCTGGGGACCTTTGGCAGAAACCACTTAAGCAAAACTTCTCCAGAAAGGTCCTTTAATTTAGCTATAAGGTGTCATTGTTCTCTGAGGGCTGCAGGAGAAGTGAGCTGCCAGGGCTGGGTTGAGTCCCCTGAGGAGGCTAGCAGCCCTATGCCTGCTTGCAGCTTAGCTTCCCTTTTGATGTTGCACGTGGCATTACTGGAGTCATTTCTGAAGCATCAAACTGCTTTTAAGCACTAATGTAGTTGAAGAGTAATTGTAATTTAAGATACCAGAACAAGAAATTAGAGCTCAGCTGGATGGTTTTGCCAAGAAAAAGACCGGTGTTGGTGAGGGCTGGACAAAGCCAAGATGTGTTTGCCTTTTTCCCAGCCCTGGTGGAGGCCCTTTCAGTTCAGTTTATTGTAGCCTGTTCCAGGTGTGAGACTCTGTGCTAAGCATTTCACTTCATTGCTCATTTGCTCTGCACAATGGCCTTTTAGAAGAGACAGAAGAGACAGAGTCGGTTTGCCCAGGGGAACAGTCAGCTCAGCCCCTTGCTCTTAGGCAGGAGCCCAGGGTTGAGAGATCTGTGCTTCACACTTCCCCCACACCTAGAGGGAAGTGCACACTGGGGCCTCAACTGCCTGAGGGGCCATATTACCAGATTGGGGCCTTGCTCCCTCCCCTAATAGAGGAATCATCTACCCCAGAAACAGTAAGGTGAAAAGCAAATCACTGTCAAATTGGAAATCAGAGGGGAAGCAGGCACCAATTCTGCACCTCCCTACTCAGCAAGGCCTGCTCCCTATGCTCACCAGTTTTCCTGTAACTCTAGCCCTTTTCCAGAGGAGTGTGTGTCCCTCATTTGTGGCACATCTGAGGAATTCTCATGGAGGGGTCATGCAGGCAGAGTTGGCACATGAAGGGCTCTCCGCCTGATGCTGGAGTGGGGCGCATGTCCCTGGCAAGGGGTGCACTGGCTGAGATCATGCCCCCAGGAAAAGTGAAGGTGACAGTTCCCGACAGTTTTAAACCCTGGGTGCCAAATCAGGCCATGGGAAAGCCACTGTCTGGAAATACTGAGTGTTTATTGATATATGGCAGTTTAAGGGGAGCCTGAGGGCTTGTGCCAGCTGCCCCACAGAGTGCCCATGGAAAGTGAAACCTTAGCAGTTTCATGCAGAGACAACCAGCAGGAGTTACTGTGGTCGCCTGACCTTGGGTATCATTTTTCCTTTCAGTTTTGCAGATACTATTTGACTGAAAAGTTCTAGATTACACATTTAAGGTTTACTTTTCTTTTTCAACTTCAAGTGCAAGAACTACATTTATATAAACAAGCTCGTTCTCCAAAGTTTTCCTTAATAAAAATTATCTTTTGGATTTCCTTGGTTCCTAATTTTGGCTTCTGTTCTCTCAGAAAAGGACCTCTTTATCTGTTTATGTTATTGCCCTAGTTTCACATCTCAAAGTGGGGAAAAAGAAGATAGGCTCCTTAAACTATAAATGACAGCTTTTATTTGGTGACAGGCAGTGAAAGATCTTTTTAAAAGTATATCTTTTAAATTCACCCAAAGGAAATGTTTCCCTCTTTTAGCAGGAAATGTTAAAAATAAAAATGAAGAAATGATAATTCCATCCAAGCTCATCCTCATTCTTTTTCTGTATTGCCCTTTAAATTGGGGATAGGGATCTATGTTTTAAAAATCTTACTTGTTTTCTATGTTTTATTGTTGTTGTTTTTGATAGGCAATAGCAGAGAATGAAGGTGAATCTCTGCTAGTGTTGACATCCTGGATTAGGTGTTTTCCAGTCTGCAGGTGGCCAGGACAGAATATAGGATATTCATTTCACAATACCAGTTGGTGCAGTATCATATCCAGAAGATCCAAGGGTGATTTCCTGCTTCATTAAACTTACTTGATTTGTTGAGGCCAGAAACTCCTATCCTTTGTTTATTTGCTTATGAAAGTGCTTTAAGTCTTTTTTAATTATTATTGATTTTAGAGAGAAAGGGAAGGAGGGAGGGAGGGGAAGAGAGAGAAACTGATTTATTCCACTTATTTATGCGTCATTGATTCTTGTATGTTCCTTGACTGGGCATTGAACCCACAACCTGACGTATTTGGGACACTTTGACCCACTGAGCTACCCGGCCAGGGCAGCGCTTTAAGTCTTGAAATAAGAACCCTCAGGTAGTGTCCTTAAAGACTAAAGGGTTCATTTGACTATTCTAGGATGGCTTCCTTTGTCCCCAAATTCTCCATCTTTCCCAGGTTTATACAGAGACCAGCAGGAAGAAGTGCAGTGTCCTCAGCACGCTTACCAACCTGTTCCAAATGCCAGGGGTAAATACCACATGAAACTGAAGTGTGGGTGGTGGTGCATTAATGATCATGGGCATGAAGTATTGATTGAGCACAAAGCGTGGTTGGCATTGAATTTGACTGTCCAGAGATAGATGGAAAGACCGTGAAAGTGAAGTGGGTGGTGAATCCTGAGGTATATAGGGAACTGCTGGCTGGGCAGGGAAGCTGCGATCTCTAGGCCCAGTACAAATTTGATTTGCCTACACCTGTGGCACTTGCTTGTTTCCTTAACCTTCATGAGATCACAGTTATTTTCCAGCAAGAGCTCCTAGCATGTACAGAGGATGGAAGAAACAGGCTTTGGTTTGATTGTATTTTCCGCTCTGGGTTCTTTATCTGTGTACTTGTGAATATGCAGAAAGGAACCACCATATTCTCAACCATGTGTTTTGATAGGGTTTGGAACAACTAGAGAGAAGGTTGCATATTCTGTTTATAAATGTGCTTATTCTTCAAATTTGTACTTTGAGTTCTGTACTCTAATTTACAGGTACTTGTTCAAACTTTGAGAATTAACTTTAAAGATATATTAAACATAGCACCTGTTTGCCAGAAAAGAAATGAGGCTAGTTCTCAGCTCTAGAATTAGGGCAAAGCTTTAAAAACGTGATATTTCTTATTTATTTTGCTTACCGTTTTTGTATTACTTTGTGATAGATTCAGTTTTTAAACTAGCTGATTTTTATCTACTAATTCTTTAAATTTGTCCTGTATACTTTGGTATCAGAGAACGATAGGGTGATAGAACTGTTAATTTAAAATTAACAATTTTGAAGGCTCTAAATGTATACTTTTAAATTAATACATTGTTTAATTAAAATTAATTATACTTTTGAAAAATATGTTTTATAGATACATGTATAATGAATAAAATACTCTTTGAGAAAACTGTATCCTGAGCTTGAGAGATACAGGTGGTTTCTTAATTAGCAGTACCTTCATTTAGCCTATCAATTTAATAAACAAATTGGCTGTTTACTGTGTTTGATATAGGGGTTGTTTTTAAAAAGATGATAAAAGTCATGATATAGAGCCTAATGGCCAGATTACACTCAAGGCCACTAAAACTAGAATTTCTGAGGCAGAGCCCAGGCATTGATATTTTGTAAACTCCTAGAAGATTTTAATACACAGCCAAGTGACTGTCAACCAGAGTAACTTTCATCCCAGTTTTGGAGACACAAGAAAAACATGTGGAACTCTGAGTGCAGTGGGTGCCAGAGAAGTTGGTGGTGGTTATGATAATTTTTCTGTATTAATGATTACGAGATATGCCCAGCCGGCATGGCTCAGTGGTTGAGCATTGACCCATGAACCAGGAGATTGAGGTTCGATTCCCAGTCAGGGCACATGCCTGGGTTGTGGGCTCGATCCCCTGGTAGGGGGCGTGCAGGAGGCAGCCAGTCAAGGACTCGCTCTCATCATTGATGTTTCTGTCTCTCTCTCCCTCTCCCTTTCTCTCTCTGAAATTAATGTAAAAAAATGTATATATAAAATAAAAAATCTGATTTCTTTTAAATAAATGATCATGAGATGTAATTCTTTGAACAAGGATTCACTGAGCACAAACTATAAGCATGGCATTGAGTTAGGTTCCCCAGAGACAAAGATGACAGACAAGGTCCCCGCTGGAAGGAGTTCATTGTGTTGGAAAGATGGCCAGACCCAATGATGCCACTGTTGGAAGGAAAAACTTTCTGTAAATATTTTTACATTTTTTATTCAAGAAGGATATGACAGGACTATCAACAAATAATTTGGAGCATAAAATATACTATATTAGAATAATACTCTGGGAAGTAAAATAGGAATAAAGTTCAAGGAGAAAAAGGAGTTTTCAAAACTAAATAGTTTTCTCTTGTTCTGTGAATTTCTTAGTGTAATATTTACTTTTGTTTTTATCTGAAATTACTAACAACTAGCTGCCATTCCTGCATTGTCCTCAAACCCCATCCTGGGCTTCAGGGTTCCTGCTGAGTCCCAAAACACTTGATAGCTCTGAGTAACACCAGTTGCCCCTCTCAAAGTCCTGTGTCTGCTCCACTGAGCTGCGAGCACAACATAGATGCAGACGCCCTCCTCTGCTGCCCTTATTGTCCACTGCCTGAGGCAGTAACAGTCATTATTGAACTAGGTGTTCAGTAATGACTGTTGAATAAACCAGGTGAATGAATTCATGAATTACATTATCAGATGTGCATATTTGTCATCAGCTTTACTAAGGCTTTATTTATATATAGTAAAATTAACCAAAGTAAACAATTGCATAACCACAGTCAAGATAAAAAATTATTACATCACCTCAAAAGTTCCCTGTGCCCCTTGCAACCTCCCACCTCTGTCCCCAGCCCCTGACAACCACTGTTCTGTTTTTCTGTCCATATAGTTTTGCCTTTTCTAGAATTTTAGATATATGTAATTGTATAGTACAGGGTCTTTTGTGTCTGTCCTATATAATTTAGCATAATGCTTTTGAGATTCATCTGTATGTTTTTAAAAGCACCTTAAATTTTTTTTTTTGAAACAGTCCAGAAATAAATAACTATCCCCACTAAGATTTTACTTGTTATGGTAAGTTAGAATAGTGGTTCCCAAGGCTGCTCTAGGGGGGGATCATGGGCAGTCCTCCAAATCATTTCAGAGTGTCCATAAGGGTCAAAATGATTTTCATAATAACACTAAGATGTTATTTGCCTTTTTTACCCTCATTCTCTCATAGAGCACTATAGAGTTTTCCCGATACTACATGATGTGTGGTGTTGTAATAAGATTGAATGCAAAAACAGATAAGAGAATCCAGTCTGTCTTCTAGTGAGCTGTCTGCCTTAAAGAAATTTGTAAAAGTATTAATGCAGCTCTTCTCACTAAAAGTTTTTGTATTTTTGCCCTGGCTGGTGTGGCTTAGTTGGTTGGAGCATCGTTGCATACACTGAAAGGTCACTGGTTCGATTCCCAGTCAGGGTGCATGCAGGAGGCAATCAGTCGATGTTTTACTTTTGCATTGATGTTTCTATCCCTTTCTCTCTCTCTCTAAATTCAATAAAAGCATGTCCTCGGGTGAGGATTTTAAAAAATAATAAAAAATAAAATAATAAAGAAGCTTTTGTATTGGAAAATATAATCACTTTTTACAGTAAATGTTAATTATATTAACATGTAATGTGGTGTTTGTGTTGTTTGCTTAATAGATACTTAAAATTTTTCTTTGTTTTAACTTTTCATGTGACAAGTAGTAATACTTATAAACCATATGAACAGAAGCTTTTTGGGGTCTTCAATCTTCTAGTTGTAGAGATGCCCTTTAGTCCAGGAAGTTTTAGAATCTCTGGGCTAGAGACATTTTTGAAAGGGATCAGGAACAGTATGAGGCGGTCTTGGAGCTGGTTAGAGATTAGAAGACGATTTTGAGACCCTGGGATGACAACCTGGCCTGAGGTGCCTAGAGAAGGAGCCTATATTGGGTGGTGCCTCAGCAGATGAGGGCAGAAATGGGAGGACATGCGGTGATGGCCACAGTCTTGTTCTCAGCCCCTTCCTCCCTCCCAGGATCTGGTTTGGCAGGTTCTGTTGATATATGCACTTCCTACAAGGAGCTAATGGGTAACCCACACCTGTGGCTGGCTTGCAGGAGGGTGATCACAAGGCCCCGAAGCAGCCACTGCCTTCTGACATGAAATTGCAGCCTTGGTCTGATGTTAGGTTGGGCACTTCTTAAAGATCTGAGATCTGTTCTGTGTTCTGATCCCAGGGCAAGCATAGGAAATCATCAGTACTGTTTCTTTGGCTTTCAGGAAAAAAAATTTATATTAGTGTTCTAAGGTCAAATTTTAAAACTACCTAAAATAATTATTTTAACAAAAGTAGACAGGAAGCTAGTTTATTATTGATAGTATTCTTGTGGGAAAAGATACTTATGGATCTTGGTTAGTGATTTTGATAATGCTGTTAATAAACTGTAGCAAAATTATACCTACTGCCTTTGACCTGTTCATTGCTTTTCTCTTGCAGACGAAAGGGCATGTGGTTCCAACTGAAGAAGATACTTCTCTGTGTTTTGGGATTGTATGTTGCCATTCCATTTCTCATAAAACTATGTCCTGGGATACAGGCCAAACTGATTTTCTTAAATTTTGGTAAGTGCCTTGTGTCTGTTTTTTCTTTTAACTTTAGTAAGGGTTCATTTTCATGAAGGTTTATATACAGGTGGGGCAAAAGTAGGTTTACAGTTGTTCATATGGAAAATAATACAATAATTAATACAAAAATAAACTGTTTCACATATAACTATCAACCTACTTTTGCTGCACCCTATATTTATATATATACCACCCAGATCAAGAGATAGAACATTTCCGTTACCCAGAAAGTTCCCTTGTGTCCCTTCCCAGTTAAAGGCTATAAGGATGGCGTTACTCTGCAGGGCTGGCATTTGTGTACACAGATGAGTATTGCATGACAGTGGAGTCTGTCTTTAGCTGAGGTAGGTAAAAATGTTGACAACGTGGAGAGCCTTCTGCTGTCATATTGGAGATGCTTTGTCACTTGTACAATCTAGAAGGTTAACTGTCCTTGGAAAAGATGATCACTTAAAAAAATAATAATTAAGCCCTTTTTCTTTATAAAAATAGATTATTTTATTTTATTTTTTTTACTTAAAAAAACCTGGCATACTTCAGTTTCTGTGGAATTATATGCTGGCTTTATAGTTGTTATCGTCTCCCTGAGTTATCTTGGACTTTGTGTGTTCCAAAGGTGGGTTTTTATTTTTTATGCTATGTGTTTACTTTTTTGCAAGTGAGAGGAGAAAGGTGCAGAAGCATCAAGCATATGAAATAGAAGTTCTGTGGTTGCTAAGAATAATACTTTTAAGGAGCACCATTTTATACCTACAAGATGAGGCTAAGAGGGCAGGGACTATGTGTGGGTGTTAGAGGTTCAAGGATAGAACATGGTGCTCTATAAATGATGGCCTTCAAATTGGGTATGGATAGCATTTGAACCAGATGAGGTGGTCTCTGTGCATGCTCTTTGGCTATGTTGGTTTGCAAAGAATGGACTTGAACTTATGTGTTTGGGAGGCTAGACAAGTCGGGGCGGTGCTGTGGAGGCAGCAGGGGAGCAAGTAGGAAGGAGGAAGAGCCTGAGGACCAGGGGGAGGATTGACAGGAGATGTTGAAATAGTCCATGCATGACTTGCCTGGTCCGTGCTAGGAGATGGGTGGGTGGCGCTGGGGGTGGGTTGTGTCATAGGGCTTCCGAACCCCGTGCCTGTGGTAACACAAGTACTCCCAGCTCTGCATTTGTGTGGGTATACAAGTTTGGGGTGTTAAGTCTGTAGTAGACTTACTGACAGAACCTTGGAAGTCACTGGCTAAAAGGGAATTTCTGCTCTAAAGATTAACAGCAGGAGAAGGAACAGAAATAGTAATGTCAATATTTAATATTTCATAAATGTAAAATAAGTTTTTTATTTGATTTCTTAAAATAACTATAACTTTCTTGCTCCCTGGCCATCTTGGCAGCTGCTCTGGGTTGGGGGCCACCCCATACCTAAGACAGGAAGACAGTGGCCACAAAGTAGACGAAAAAGTCACTTGAGTCAACTTGTTATGAAAAGTGGACAGTACATTCTGGCGTACAAGCAGATTCTGAGGGCGAGCAGACAAGGCAGAGTGGAACTGGTCATCCTCGCCAGCACCTGCCCCGCCTTGAGGGAATCTGAGCAGGGCACTGCAGTGCGTTGGCCAAGACTGTCGTCCATCACTCCCGGGCAGGGATACCCACCGGGCACAGGGCGTGGGAAGCACTAAGGAGTATGCACACTGGCTGTTAATCATCCAGGTGATTCTGACATCGTTGGAAGCATGCCAGGACAGATGGTGAAAAGGAAACCATGCGAAATTTTGCTTTAATAACACTGGCCAGAGCTTGTTTAAAAAAAATTTTTTTTAACTGTAAAGTACATGTTGTATACTAAGAGGCATTTGACTTTTCTAACAGAAACATGGCTGGACTTCTAGGAGTTTATTATCTCTTAAGTTTTTGTCATTTGTGAGAAGCTCAAATTTAAAAGGAAACAACCACATACTAAGATCAAGGGAGTTTTGTTTTTCTGACGTTAATGTCTCTTAAATGTCCACAGTTTATCCAGCACAGAATTTGAGTTTCCATGTAAACACAAAGCTACAGGGCTGCAGATTTCCTGATGGCAGACCTTAGAATTGACCTTGGCCACTTTTTCACCTTTGCTGGCCTGCAGGTACCTTGGGCTGGAGACTGTGGCAGTGGGTACGTGTAGCATGCTGCTCTCTGTGTCCTGCCATACAGTGAGGCTCTAGCAAATATTTGAATTGAATTGATTTTTTTCAGATCATTTATTTAGGCTTCTTTAGACACAGCCCACAGATATTGCTATGTTGGTTTCCTAATGAAATTGCAGGATGTTCTACAGGAGCAGAACTTTGAGTTCTCCTATTCCACCCCCCATGGCACAGAAGAGAGGCTTGGGCCATGGGGCTGTCCTGTGCCCCGCCCCCCCCCCCCCCCAGGAGATGCCTGTCCCTAATTCTTTCTTCCACATGTCTGCTGCATGGAAGCAGGATCATCTACAACGGTGTTTTAAAGGAGATTTTTAGTTAGTTGTCTGTGCTGTCTTCCCCTGCAGAGGAGGTGGAGGTCTCTAACACTGCCCTGTAATGACTTGGCAGTTTCACCTCATGCTACCAGGGTGGTATTTCCCCATTTTTGTCACCTCAATGTGAATCATGAGCCTGTGGATTTCCATTTGGATATCAAAGGAAGTGTAACAATCTTTTGGGCCTCAAAATGTGATTAAAGAATATATTTTTAAGTTCACAGTAAATCTGTTTGAAACCAAATTTTTAAATCAGATAAGTAACCTTTAGAAGAAGGTTAGCACTTATGATTTAAGGCATTATTCTATTTTAAATATATTTCCACAAGCAAAAAATACATGATCATTCTAAAACCAAACAAAAGATTAACTGAATAGCAATGAAGAAGAAAATGAAAACCATTCTGAGAAAATTATTAACGTCATTTATTTTCTGCTGGTCTCTTATCTGTCTTACACATAAACATAAATGTATATGCTTCTCAATACTCACAGCAGTTCTTTTGCCCTTGGATCTAGAACTGTCTCCTGGCTAAAAAAAATGTTTTTGGTTCAGAGGCCTGCACAGAACTGCTCCTCTCTGCACATTGCCTTGGGCCTTTTTTGGAAATAGGTTATACATATGAATTATGTATTTGGTTTTTGTTGTTGTTTTTGTTAATCCTCACCTGAGGGTATTTGTGCATTGATTTTTAGAGAGAGTGGAAGGGATTGGGGGGAGAAACAGAAACATCGATGTGAGAGAGATGCATCAATTGATTGCCTCCTGCACACGTGCTCCAACCGGGATCAAACCGGCAACCATCCCGTCGCATGGGCCGATGCTCTAACCACTGAGCAACACCAGACAGGGCAAATAATGTATTTGTTTTTAAAGCAAAAGGCCAGCCAACTCACTTCAATAGTTACCGGGACAACAGTCCTTAAGCCCCTCTTTTTGCTTCCCTGTAGCAGGCCCTGTTAACCTCTGGTAGCTTTCTTTTCTATTCCTTTTCTTATGGAAGCCCCTACAGCCTGCATCATGGAGTTATAATTTGATAAAACCCAGAGAGCCCTCCTGGCCCTCCCCTTGTTGGATCTATACATCTTCCATTGTTTCAGTGTTGCTCCTTGCTCAGTAACTGGGATGAGCTGTAGCCCCAATATTTAAAATCTTCAAGAAGCAGTCAGAAATATCCTTTGCAGCCAAATAGTTTCAGCTTCTCATCCTATCAAATATTTTCCAGATTAGTTTTTAAAAAAGGAAGACAGTAGGTTTTTTTTCCTTCATTCATGTATTGATTCACTGATTATTCATTGAGAACCATTTGTGCAGGATCCTTTCTAAATCATGCTCATTGATCGCTGTGGTTGCTGGTAAATGGTGGATGTGGCCAGATAGTAGATAATGCAAAACAGGAAGGAGGAAAAGCCAGAGACCTGGGTCCCAGCGGCTGGATGAGCCTTGCCGACCCACTGGCATAGGATCCTGTGTGTTGGGTTCCTGGGCCGTGCAGTCAAGCTCTTTGTGAGGTGGATCTTATAACTCCTAGTGGGCGACCTTGCCTACAGGCCAAGTGCTCTCTCCCTACTCCAACCCTGTGTATAATGCATGGGCCTGGAGGATGGGCTCCAGCAGCATCTCAGAGGTATATGATCACACAGGCGGTCAGAGGGCCCTGTGCCCACCTGTTACTGGCCAGCAGGAGTGAGCTGTATTCTCACCCAGGCAGATACCTTGACACTTCTCTGGCCAGCCCAGGTCTCCTGTATCCTTTAACCCCATTCCTTTGCTTTGTGGCATTTCTGCACACTTAGACTAGTAGTGGCAAGGAGGTTCCTCTGGCCACTTCTCTCTAGAGTTGTCTGACCCCCAGGAGAGCCAGGGGCCTCCCATTAGCTGGAGGGGAGATGCATGAACAGCATCTACTAGACTTGGTGCGTTCACTGCCTGCTTTTTCACAATTGTTTCTAAAACACAAAAGTGAACTGGAAGACAAGCTTCGTGGAATGAGTTTGTTCTAGAGTAGAATCTGGTTCCCTAGTTCCTAACTTTTTTCTGGGGTTTGAAAGCTCTCGGGATTAGCTGCTGATCTTCATAAATACTTTTTAGGGGGGCATTCCTCTGAGCTCTGGAGTAGTATGTACATACCTTGGCTGCCTTCTCTCCAGACACAGAATCAGTCAAAGCCTGGAGACTGAGCCAGTGGAAGCCAAATGCCCTCAGCCCTTGATGACACCCACTTTCTGTTTGGCACTGGGACTGGATGTATGTAAGTCCAGCCTTAGGAGTAGAATTGATTAAATGAGTGTGGGTGTGAGGTTGACAGTGGGCACTCTATATGGATATTTAGAGTTTTATTGAGGAAGTTATTTCACCTCACACTTGTCAGATAGGAGCTGTCGTATCCAGTTGGAGCCTTCAGCGTCCACAGCTCAGAACAAAGTCACAGAAAGGAGACTGCAGGAGTAAGTGCCTTCCCAGGCCTCTCTGGTCAGGAACCTTCTCTGAGTCCCATTGCCAGAGTAAAATCAACTCCATGGCATGGCTACATTTGTTCCTAGGTTATGTAACAAATACCACAAACTGGTGGGCAGGCTTAAAACAACAGAAATTTACTCTCTCCCAGTTCTGGAGGCTGGAAGTCTGAAAGCAAGGTGTTGACAGTGCCATGCTCCCTGAGACTGGCACTCCTTGCCTTTTCCCAGCTTTTGGTGGTGGCCAGCAATCCGTGGTGTTCCTTGGTTTGTAGCTTCGCCACTCCAGTCTTGGCCTCCATTGTCACATGGCTACCTTCTCCGTGTCTTTACATTGTCTTTTTCTGTCGTTATCTCTCTCTGTGTCTCAATTTTCCCTTTTGATAAGGGCAGCAGTTATATTGGATCAGGATCTAGCTAACAAGCTTGATTACCTCTATAAAGACCCTATTTCCAAATAGATCACATTCTGGGCACTTCAGTGTATCCTTTGGTTGGGGACACAAGCAACCCATAACAGGGCACTTGGGGTCAATGAGGAGTGAGGAGTAGCTTTCTCACTTTCTGATTAGTCAAGAGTGTGGGTCATGGAGTAAGGCTGCCAGAGTACAAATCCTAGTTCTATCCCATGTGAGCTGGTGACTTAACAGAGCTATAAAACGCTAGTAGTACCAGCCTGTCTCAGGATGGTGTGCAGATTACAAGAGGTGCTGTGGTGATGGCATGAACAACACAGTGCGGGCACAGTAAAAGCACTAGGAAATGTGATGCCACCTCCTTTGATTGCCATTTTTCTTTTGAGAGAAAAAAATAATTAAAGTGTTAAAAATTTATCCTGCTTCTTGGGGAACAGATGTGTTAAGAAGCTGGAGGAGGTACGAAAAGCAGCCCTGGTGGGAGGATTTGTCTCCCTACATGGTCTGAAACATTTGCTCAGGGAATTTCTGAGGAAAGAGCACGTGCATATCCCCATATCCTCAGGAATTGGATACTCTTATTTCTTCAGCAAATGTGTACTGAGCTGCAGTGACATTTTAGGAAGTGAGAGCTAGATGTATAGGTTATGTGGGGGGAGAGCATTCCGGCAAAGAGGGACAAAAAGTGCAAAGGCCCTGGAGCAGGAGGTTGATGAGTGCAGCTCAGGAAGGGTTGGCAGATGAGCACACATTGCTTTTTACTACAAAGATGTGTGAGGTTATTTAATGAAACTACTCTCTTCACCAAAGGAAACTAAAGACGTACAACTTCCTTACAGACGGTGGGATCAGCTAGAAGTCAGGGCAATACTGCTGTTTGTCACTATGCCCTTTAGGAGGTGCCATTTTATAAAGAGTAAATCTCACCTCAAGGTTTTGGGTTTTTTACTTTTTAACTGAATATATCTTCAAATATGTTCACCACAAGCAATAAAAGTACAATGATACATAAGGGAAAAATTAAGCATCACACAGTTTGTTAACAGCCTGGCATGTGTTTTTCTGTATTTCTTTCCAGCCACACATGGGTGGCATTGATGTTGTTTGCTTCTTTTTACAATAACAGTGTGGGATTATGCAGCACACACTGTGATCTTACTCCTTTTTCCCTGTTCCTCACCTGTAATTTGCCAGTTCGTGGATCCAATGATCTCTTATGGCCCCAGGATTTTCCATAGTGTGGGTACACCACAGAATCCTGCCCTATTGGCAGATCACTTGTTACATTTAGGGCTCCTGCTCTGTTGCCCACTTGACAGCCCTTAACTCTGGATGGGTTCTGTGAATTCATCTACTTCCCTGCACCCACACCTTATCTTCTGCCATCCTTTCTGTGTTAAGTGACAGTACCAGAAGCTTCATCTCATTTAACTGGTTTATACTCGTGTTCAGTTAGTTGTCAAGTCGTGTGGCCCCAGCTCAAGAACATTGTCTGTTTGTCACCTTTCCCACCATCCCTCCCACCAACTCCCTGGCTCCAACTTTCAGTTCCAGCTTATCTGATCTGCCTCATTGGTCTCCATGTCTCCAGACTCTCTCATGGCCAGGCTGACGCTCAGGTCTCAGGAATCTTTCCTTCCTCGGTTGTGTCTTCTTACACCTTGAACAATCAGTCTTCAGTGTTTCTGTCCCTAATCAGACCTTGCCCTTGTTGGAGGTTCTGAAGATTCACTCAGTGTCCCAGAGCAGGTTTGCCCACAACCATATCTGAGGCTGGAGGGCCCCATGTACCTGGTATTATTGTGTTGGAAAAGACTTGGCACTTTTTTTTTGAGAGCTTCATGAACTCTGCTGTGTGTGTGTGTGTATGTGAGAGAGAGAGAGAGAGAGAGAGAGAGAGAGAGATCCACCCCCACTAATCCTGGTTTTCATCTCTTTGTCCCCCACAGTGAGGGTTCCTTTTTTCATTGACTTGAAAAAACCACAGGATCAAGGTTTGAATCACACCTGTAATTACTACCTCCAACCAGAAGAAGACGTGACCATTGGAGTATGGTGAGTGTCTGGCCAAGTGGCTGTGGGTCGAGGCACCCACTCTGGACTCTCTAGGAGGCAGGAAGGGCCTTGCACAGTGTGGCCAGTGTTGTCCTTGACAGCAGTCTCTAAAACTCACATGCCATTTTTACCTTCACCCACTTTGTTTCCAAAGCAAAGAGTTCTGCTAACTTTGATCCTAATGGAGCATGATGAGATGGCACCAAACTATTCTGAGGTTTTCAACCAGCTTTGTGAACCAGATTGCTTTTTGTAGAGAGCCTCATTTCCAGGGGAAAAGAAAATGCTAGAAACAAAGAGAATATAAGCACAGAATTGTGAGCACAGGTTTGAGATAAACCATTTCTTTTCAGAGAAAGGAATGTCTACATATTGAAAACAGCTTGATTTCTTTTTACATACAGCACTTTGGTAGTTGGTAACGGTCATCTTTGCTATCTTAGTATTTACTTTTTGTAGCCATAAATTTGAATTCAACTTAAGCTCTGTGGCTTCCTTCTCTTTAGAATATTTTTTTTGTGTGGACAAGTGGGCGTTTTCAAACAACTAAATTAAAATTTACCAACCTTTCTGTGATATTGTGTTGTTTTTCCCCCTCAGAATCACACTGAATCACTGTCCCTTAATCTTGCTGGCGTGTTTTTTCAGTAACCATAAAGTCTCTCCCTGCTGTCTCAGAAAACCACTGTGTATGTGAGAAGCTTCTAAATGAAATGCTGTGAATAGCTTCCCAGTGTGGATTGCGCGGAAGTTCAGGCATTTCTAATAATGGGCCTGGGTAAAGAACATAAAATTAGAAGGGGGATTTTTGTTCTTAGAAGTTGGTGCTGGGACTCTATAGAGTCTTTTGTCATTTCTGATTTGATTTAATCTAGCATTTACTGGCCACTGTGTACACGAGGCACTCTGCTTTTTCATCCAGAGTTGTTGGGTGGGAATTGGTTGGCCCTCCTGCTGGTTAAATGGGGGTTTGTGCTTTGAAGACATGGGGGTTTAGTAAGGACTTCTTTCTCCTGTTGCAGAAGGGGGTTTGTGTTGCTGATACTTAGGCTGAAAGCTCTCATAGCAGTTACCCAAGAAAGTTGTATTTAGTGACAACAATGGCGAGTATCTGGGTAGTGATAGCCAGGCTGTGTGCTTGTGGGCACCTGCTGCCTGTCCATGTCTGTGTCTTGTGCTGTTGGGAGGACAGTGTGGGCCCTTTGGGCAGCAGGCACCTCATCAGATCAAAAGCTGCCTGTCTGTGGGCAGAGTTGTCCACCTGCCAGGACAGAGGTGAGCCCCAGGAATAGGTCCCCTTTTCTCTGGCTGGGAGCTTTCTGGGCCTTTGTCAGTAGCCCCAAATTTGAAGTAGGCTGGCTACTGGAAGTGTGTCAGCTCCCAGTACCTTTAAAATATACCTTTTAATTCCATAGGTTTATTCCACAGAAGAGTGATAATTACAGTGGTCAGAACCACCCAAGATTTTATCTCTGGAACTAGTCAAAAAGATCTATTAGAAATGAGATGCTGGAACTTAAGAGCTAGAAAATAAGAAATTGGCCATTTACTATAGTTTTTAAGGATTCTTACTAGTTAATTTAAATAGGTTTTACAGAAGCACCTTATTAATTCAGACTCTCCCCAGTGATTAACAGTATTTGATGTGTCCTGAGTTAAGATTAACTGGAGCATCTCTTTGAAGGAGGGTTTGGCCAGGTAGGCTGAGTCTCCGAGAGCCTGACCAGGTATGGAATGAGTTGGCTGACTTTGTAAGCTCACCCACGCAACAGGGCGGCCTGCAGCTCCTCCTCCTGCAGACATGGCTTTACTCTAAGCTTGCGAGCAGGCTCTGGAATGTGCTGTGCGTTAGAAATGGTACTGTAAGGATGGCCAGGTTTCTAGTGCAGCTCACAAGATCAGTGTTGTGAACCAGCACATGTGACAACATGATACTATCTTAAATACACTGTGAGTTAAATTGTGTACAGCTTAAAAATATGAATACATATGAGGGAAATGCTGTTGTTCATCTAATATTTATTAAGTGCTCATTCTGTGCTTGTCCCAAGGGAAGGCCTGGTGACCCGTCCAGGTGGAATCTTTCCTCACAGAGCTTCCAGTTCCTCCTGGAGAAACAAACAGCCGGCCCCACACTCCTCTTAACTGGTATCTGTGAGCCTCTGTGGCCCGCAGAGGTCCTTTTGCAGGTTAGGAAATCTCCTATTTAAGCATTCAGAAGCTATCCCTACACCTTGGAGCTCTGAGTTCAGTAGTTATTTATTCTGATGATAGGGACAGTTGGCCTCTTATGTCCACCCATTCCCTGATGTCTGCTCAGTGTGACTTTAACTTCACAGTTGTTCCTTCCACAGTCGTCATCATCTGATCGTGCTGTTCCCTCTGCTTCTGTTTCCAGGCACACTGTCCCTGCTGTCTGGTGGAAGACTGCCCAAGGGAAGGACCAGATGTGGTATGAGGATGCTTTGGCTTCCAGTCACCCTGTCATCCTATACCTGCACGGGAACGCAGGCACCCGGTGAGGAAGAAGAGCCCACACTTGTCCCTACGGCGCTGGCTCCTTTGTGAGCAGTAGTGTCCCGGCCCATTCAGGCTTACTGACCCACTGCAGTGAGGGATCAGGCAAAGACAGAGTTGTTTCCCCAATGGAGAAAACAGAGTGCCTATGGGGCTTGCCAGAAGGGGAGTCTAGGTGAAACGTATGTGAAGCAGTGTTCCCACAGGCTCAGAGCAAGGCAGGGCTGTGTGCAAAGTGGGCCCTGACCTTGTTTCCTGGGGAATCATTGTGTTAAGCAGATGTGGGAAGCTCTGTCCAGAAACCCCTTATCTGAAGCTGACAGTGACTGGAGGAATGGAGGAGGCTGCATCTCTGTCAGAGTGACCCATATCCTTGGCCAGGAGGAGGTGTGTCCTTCCTAATACAATTTACAGGGCAAACTGTCTGAGGGCCTGTGACTTAGAGAACAAGGTTTCTCAACCAGTAAGGGAGCAGTGGTCCCTCAGGTGTTATGGAGGGGGCAATGCTGTGACTTCAGAGCCACTGCATGCCCTGAGGAAAGTTGTCTCCTGTTCAATAGCAGCATCTGTCAGCCTGAGGACTGCAGGCAGGTTAGCACCCTCTTGCTGGCAGGTATGCCCTGCTGGAGGAGGAGGAACACTTCCTAAAAAGGGCAGCAAGTACTGGGAAGAGACAGGGGTGACACTGAAGGAAGGATAGCCAAAGACAGAGGGAGTCCAGCAAAGAGACCCCAGCTGAGCGTGCACAGACGGGTTCATCCTCTCAGGTGTCCCCACCAACCTATCAGGTCGGGGCGACTTTAATGAGTCCTCTGCTTCCAGCTATAAGCCAGCAGTGCCAGTGCATCCTGCTGGGCCAATGATGAAACACAACGGTTCATGGGTCTAGGGCTCATAAAGTCCTTTTCCAGGTTTATTTATCCCAGGTGCTTTTCAAGAGTGACTTTGATGCTAGCTTCAGACTAGCTGGGATTGGAGCTACCACCACCCTTGGTTTAAAGAGGGCTCCTTCCACCCCATATGGTCAGCCTTACTCAGAAGAGTCTCTGTGGGAGAGCTGATGGGGGGTGGGAGGGTGCATTTTCTGAACAAAACACTGCCTGAATCCCTTGGGAGGGTTACTGTTGCTGCAGCTGCCTTAGGTCATGTGAGAGCCAACAAGGAGCTGGCAGGAGGCAGGGCCATCGTCTGGTGCCTTGGCCGTGGTGGCGGGCTGAGGTGTGGTCGTTTTATAGGCAGAAGCAGCAAGAAGAACACTGCACTGGCCTTTCTGGAGGGGAAAGCAGGCCACAGTGGGTGTCTGGGCAGGGAGGCTGTGCAGAGGACAGGAAGGAAGTCCAGAAAGCGTGACCCACGAGGATGGTTTCTGAGCCAGGGGAATAGAGTGCCTAGCTACTGAATCATGCATGCACTTGGCTATTTGCTTCTGTGTCTGGAATAAGCCACAGAGGGTTTCTCTTCTGCTTTTCGAAGAGCAGGTGGCTACAAACAGCTCTTGTAGCATCTTTCTGTAAAGAGAGAATTTTGAAATTCATTGTGAATAAGGTTCAGGTAAGCAATGCCAGTCACACGGTAAATAAAATCTTCCTGTAACTTCAGGCTTAAAGGAATATTGTGACTTTGAAAGGTTTTCTGCTCCCTCTCACTGCTCCAGAGACTGCCTGTGTTGCAGATCCCGCCCGGCCCTGATCTTTGATCAAATTTATGCTGCTCCCTGAGATTCAGATCTCCAGACTGCTGCCACCCTTGTGTTACGCGCTGAATCTTTCTTTTCGCATAAAGAGTAGGGCCTTTGGGAAATTTAGATAAGAGCCACCATGAACTCTTCCAAAGTTAACTGCAAACATTGTGCAGTATTTCCTCCTGGACTTGAAACTCATTTCTTTGTATTTTTGTTTCTGCATTATATTGGTTTCCTCCTTCATCTCATCCTTGTCTCTCCCAAGGACACACCCTCCCCTAACCCTACATACACACCCAAAATGGCCAAAAATGCTCATTATAAAAAAGGAAAACAGCTGAGAAGTCTGGAGAGGGTGAGCCCACCTGCCAGATGCTTTCTTGTCCTGAGGTGGCCCTGTCCTGAGGCTGTCCTGTTCCCACTTTGTCACAGTAACAACTGACAAACAGTTGGACAGAAAGAAGGGATAGATGGTCCTTGGACAAAAAATACAGACCTGTGAAATAATTCAGATCAGTGAAAACCTATTCAGCCTCTAATAAAAAGTGCCCACAAAAACTAGTCTGTTGGAGAGTAACTGGGAGACGGCTATCCTCACATACTGTGGGTAAAAGGCGAGGGCTCTCTGAAGGGCTCAGCAGCGATTGTCAAGATTATGATTGCACACCTTCAACTAATAGTTCCTTGTGTAGGAACGAGTCCCAAACATGGGTCACATGTATCTGGCCATGGCAGCAAAACTTAAGTCAGCAGCAGGTGGGAAAGAGTCAAATGACCACGAGATGAGCAAAACGACCATCACTAAAAAGAATGTAGTTGAGTGTGGGCTGTGATTTATTGAGTTAAAAGTGAGAGGTAGAGAGGTACCTATGGTAGTAGATCTGTGTGGGTGTTTCTCTGCAAGTAAAGAAGTGCCTTTGTCTATATGTGGTCCCTGGGCAATAGGAGACTGAAGGAGGGGCTGGATGCTGAGGCAGGAGTGGGTGAGTCTGCTGTGTATCCTCTTGCGTCTTTTGGATTTTGTACTGAACATATGAATTACCTAGTCAAAAATAAAAATAAAATAATTAACAAATATCTCCAAAGCACTAAGACTATCCCTTGCTTGGCACAGTACTGCTAGAGGCAAGCTCGGGGCTACTTAGGGTATCCCAAGGAGGAGATTACCTGTCCACCATTGACCTCTCCCCATATGGTTTGGGGGACCAAGTCCTTAAGGGCCCAGATGCTTCAGACCCTGGGCCTGCCTCTTTGAGAAGATGCACTAACACCTATTCTTGTTTCCTTCTCCCTGACACTCTAGAGGAGGAGACCACCGAGTGGAGCTTTACAAGGTAGGTGAGGATGACACAGTATGTGGCGGAGAGAGCAGTATCCACACGGTCTGTGATGGACTGAGCAGTGTCTACACAGTGCATGACTGAGGGAGCAGTGTCCAGACAGTGTCTACAGGGTCTGTGACGGAGCGGGCATTGCTCGAGTGTTGTTCCTGTCTGTTCTTCCCAGGTGGCATGAATAGAAGGGAGTCCCCTAATAATTTTGATTGTTAATCATGGTGGTCTTTCCAGCACTGCCTCTGTGGATGACTCCACCATGGAGTGCTTCCTATAATGCTGCCTCCAGGAGTAGTTTCCAAAATCAGGATAAATGCACCTTCTGGATCTTATGCCAGATGTTGGCTGATTACATGAAAGCTGTTTGAAATTGTAAGTATGTTACTCACATATAAAAGGAATGGAGAGGACAGAGGGGTCGGGGAGCTATACTTTACTCCCAACTTGCATGCTCAGGAATTGGGCCAGCCCAGAAGTTTCTCACCTCCACAGGAAGTGCTGGTGGCACTTAAATCAGACTTCAGGCCCATTGAGTGGAAGCCCAGCAGGTTTCCCCAGACAAGGGGGGCTACTGCAGGCAAGCTTGTAGACGTTCCCTTCTACTTAGTCTTTATCTTCGTCAGGTGTTGGGTCTAGAAGCCTGAAATGTGCAGTTGCTCCCAGTGTCCGGGCTTACCGTGCCCATCTCCCTCATCCTCCTCTCGGAGGGGCATCTGCATTCGCTGCAGGACAGAGAGGGGCGTAAGCAGATGTGTGGGAACATTGGTACTGTGCGGGCACTGCTCTGTCCACCATATACCGGGTGGACTGCTCTGGGCTGTGGAGCACTTGTTTCCCTGTGTGGATTGGATCAAGTCAGGAAAGGGATGCTTGGAAAACTGTAGGTCCTATTTTGAGGTTTCTGTTCATGGAATGGTTCACACCAGGAACAGGTGTGGCTCTGGAGACTGTAGGATCCACGGGAGGCTGGGAGCTAGAAGGACACACTGCAGGCTGCCCTGGGGCAGCCTAAGGAGAAAGGAGCAAAGGCCCAGTGGTGACTTTGGGTGACTTGGTGGCTGGCGGCTTCCACATGACTCTGGGCACACCTGAGCCACCCTCAGGGGTGGAGGGTGGTTAGGAAGGAGGCTGCAATAGGGATCTAATGAGAGAAATCACTCAGTCTAGAGGGTTTTTTAGTGACAGAAAAGATTCAATGAAAGCTTAAAATCTGAGATATGCTAGGTTGCAGGTGGAGTTCCTCCTCCTGGGTTGCTGGATGGTCAAAAACCCTGTCGTGAGCCCCTGAATGCAGAAGTGTAGGTGTCTCTCTGAGCCAAGGGAGAGGCTTCTTGCTCACATTGCTGAGGTGGAGGGTATCAGTGTTGGCATTGGGGTTTTAAAAGATCCTACCAGGATTGGGACAACATGATGACAAATCTTTATTATAAAGTTTCCGTTGTGTGCAGGTCATAGAGATAGAAATCATGATGAGTTTCGTAAGGGGCAAGTTACCCTCTGTCCAGGATATATGGATTTTTTTTCTCTTTACAGGTGCTGAGTTCCCTTGGTTACCACGTGGTCACCTTTGACTACAGAGGTGAGAGTTCTTTTCAAATTGCATCCCCTGGCCCTCCCACTTCCTCCTGTTACCAGACAGGGGACCTGACTCTTGGTGGTTCTTCCTGTTGGTAGTATGTGGGTTCTTCATGCAGGAAAAATTTCACAACATAAGTCCAAGTGAATTTTAGAGGATGTTTATTAAAGCTGGGGACAGTGAAACAAGAAAGAGCTGGGGAAATGAGCCTAGGATGGCCTACTTTGGCTCACTAAGAAGTCAGAAAAAAGGGGGCTTTGGGGACAGGTTAAGGGGGTTTGCCTGGGATGAACTACCACTTCCCATTGCTGCCCTGGTTGCAAGCCTCGTGGGGTTCCTTAGAGTTTAGGAGATGCACGCCTGTGGGGAAAGGAGAAGGGGGAGGGAAAGGCTCAGGCATGCTCCTGGGAATGGGCATGCTGGGATCTTCGTTTTGAGGGGTTTTAAAATCTGGGTGTTTAGGGGAGGATCTCAATAGAATATTCATCAGCTGTATGCAGACTTTACAAAATGAGATTTATGCCCTAGCCAGATAGAAGGGTCCCAGGTTCGATTCTGGCCAAGGGTGTGTACCTTGGTTGCAGGCTTGATCCCTGGCCCTAATCAGTGTGTGAGCTGGAAGCAACCAATCGATGTGTCTCTCTCACATTGATGTCCACCCCCAACCCCCTCCCCCCCCACACCAAAAGCAATGGAAAAAATATCCTCGGGTGAGGTTTAAAAAAAAAGATCTATTCTCTTAACTTTGTCCTTCGGTGTGGTCGGCAAAGGGCACTAATTGGATTTCTGCTATCTGCCAGAGTAGGGTGATTTAAGCTAATTACCCTCTGGAGAGGAGAAGTGCAAACCATTTACTCTCAAGTACTAGGTGGTTGCAGACTGCCTGGCATCTAGATTTTCTAGATGGCTGCAAACTGCTGTTTAACTATCTCAGTTTCCCTATTCTGCTTGTCCTGGCTTACTAGCTGGTCTCACTCCAGCTAATGTTTGATGTGCAACTAGCAGGTTCCTGACCTGTAGTAACTGTGTATGAAGGTAGGAGGAGGAGGACAGGTTCTTCAATGAGTGCCCTGCATACAGAAGCCAGGGGCGTATCTCTTGTAGAGAGGTACTGGTGCCTGGAACCCTAGCACATGCCCTCTGTGAGCAACATTTTAAATGCGGAAGATTCTAGCTCTTTTCTTTATTGGACTCAAGACTCTGCAGCTAGATATCAGATACATTTTATACTCAGGAGAGCTTGTCTTATTGAAGTTATGAAAACAGGAAAAAAAACTGCTATGAGAGAAGAAAGATTCTTGTTCTTGCCCCCTCAGAATTTCTTCTTTCTTGACTAAATCAGAGGGCTTGCCAATGAAGAGATCAAGAACCCACAGTTTGATATAAGCTAAGAACATTCTACCTCAATGAGCCAGGAAAATACTTTGTATTAGTAGTGAGCAGCTGTGTGAGAAGTGTATGCCTCCCCATGCCTCATTTAGAGAGAGTAAAGGGCTGAAGGCTACCTGGCTGACTTACCTTGACCTTCTTCAAGGGCACTATTGTCCATATCCTCAGAACGAAGATATGGGTGTTGTGTTAGTTTCTTGTTGGTGTAACAAACTACCACAAACTTACTGTCTTAGAATCGCACAAATGTATTACCTTGCAGTTCTGGAGATCAGAAGTCCAAAGTCCTTAGATTCTGGGCTAAAAATCAAGGTGTTGACAGGGCTGGTTCCTTCAGAAGGTTCTGTGGGAGAATCTGGTTTCTTGCCTTTTCCAGCTACTCACTGCCCCCATTCCTTGACTATTGGCCCCTTGTATCTGCATTACTCTGAACCTGACTTTTGGGGTCTGTGAAACTGGACACGCTGGGTCTGGGCTGCCTGTCACTACTTCAGCCAGTTAAGCAGAGACAAGGTTGACTCATATATGAGCATTTATTCCAACATTGCCAGCAAAATGGGAAAACAGAGGGATTTGTTCACATAAAATCTGCTCTGTCTCTCCTTACTAGCTGGCTGATTATATAGGAATAAGGAAGGAAGGTTGCATGCAAGAGGGTGGGTGGTGGTGGCGGGAGGATGGCTATAGGGTCTGTGGTCCGTGTGTCTCCTTCCAGGATCTTGAAGTCTCATAACAAAGTAATTTTCATTGGTGTTAAAACCCAGTTTTACCTGTTCCTGGGACCTGAGAATGGTCAGCATTCCTGAGCCAAACTCCCAGAAGGGGTCAGGCTTTAGACACAGCAACCAAATCAAAGTGCATCCTGTCCTTTGTTCTCAAAGTGCATTTTCTTTTCTGAGCAATAGACCCATCCAGGCCCCAAGGTGTCTCTTTATCTTTTTACTGCTGTTTTTCTTCTTGCAGCACATCCTCCAGTTTCCCAGGGTCTGTAAGAAAACCTCTTATCTATAGTTAGGTGAATAATCATTAAACAGCTATAGTCCTGTTCCTATTAGGTGCCCTCCCCCTTTCATAGTCACGGTCAACAGCATGATCAGCTTCTCTGCCCCCAACATCTTGGGTCGTTTTCTGGTTATTTTTTACCTTTTTATTTTTATTTTTTTTAAATATATCTTTATTGATTTCAGAGAGAGAAAGGGAGAGGGAGAGAGAGGGATAGGAACATCAATGATGAGTCATTGATTGACTGTGAGCCCGCAACCCGGGCATGTGCCCTGACCAGGAATTGAACCCCGATCGCCTGGATCCTATTCGATGCTCAACCGCCGAGCCACGCCCGGCCGGGCCCTTTTTCTTTTTTGTTATCTGTCTCTCTAAGGTGATTTAAACCACCTTCTTTTAGATATCTTTGGTTGGGAAGGATAGATCTTGTGATTTATTACCTGGCTGTTAATTGCTCAGCCATTCTGGCCTTCTGTCCAGCCATTTGTCTCAGTTTCCTCATTCCACTTTCCAGGGAGTTTTCCTAGTTTCTTGCTAACCTGCCTCACTCCCACATAACAACATGCTCACAGGTTCCAGGGATCAGGTTGAGGCTGTGGACCTCTTTGAGGCCATTATTCTGCCTACCACAGGAACCGCTCTTCCGTGGAGGACCCGTCAGTCAGGTAGAAAGTTAGGGTTGGGGAAAACTCTGAAATGAGGATCTGGAAAGTGGTTCTCCCATTCATCTGTTTCTCCATGCTAAAAAGGGCTTTCTGTTCCTGCTCTACTCTGTAGCCCTCAGGATAATGAGAAATGCCAGCCGCCTTCCTGCTTTTCCGCCCTGTGCTTCTACCAAGAAATGAAATCTAGTATACCAATTCTTACTGAGTCTCTTCATTTCTAAGCCCTACAAGAGAGAATGTTCCACTTATAAGTGTCTCTCCCTATCCCTGCCTCCCGCTTGTGCCCTGAGCCTCTGTCTTATTTTGTCTCTCACATGATTTCTTTCCTAATCTGGTGTCTGGGATGTCCAGGGGAGGTGGCTTATTGTGCCCACTTATTCTGTGGGTTTTTGCTTATGCAGCAGAATCTGCTCTTTCTGAACCTTATGATACTTTCAGATCATTTGATGATGACTCACTGCTGAGCTGGTAGAAATGACAAGGGCACTTTACTTTTCCTGGAGCCTGGGTGGAAGGGCCCTTGGGTAGGACCCAAAGTGGAGACAGACATGTTTGGCTTTTCTCTGTTAGCAGACAAGATGCTTGGAGCCTTTGCCTCTCTACAGAGTTGCCTAGAGCCTGGAATTCCCCCACCTACCCTGTCACCCACCTGTTTCTCAGAGCCTCTCCTCCTGAGTCCATTGGCCCCTCATCCTGGGCCAGCCACCAGCAAGCCCCCAGCGTTGGTGGAGGTTGATGTCCCAGCAGGACCACGCCCTTCTGCATTGCTGCTTATCAGAACTCGGTTGTGACAGCCTTTGGGTTCAGGGGATGTAATTGGGTAAGGAGGTGGGAGAAGTAGGAACAGGCTTGTCCAGACAACCTGCATGTGGAGCTATGGATGGTGATGGTGGTGACATCAGAGATTTGTTTTGCCCCTAATTGCCTGGGCCTGCCTGTTAAGAAAGAGGAGGGTTGGACCTGCCCTCAAGAGGTTCAGTGAACTGGGTTTGACTTCCTTCTCTTCTGCTTCTCTCCACCAGGTTGGGGTGACTCTATAGGCACCCCGTCAGAACGGGGCATGACCTATGACGCACTTCATGTTTTTGACTGGATCAAAGCAAGAAGTGGAGACAACCCCGTGTATATTTGGGGCCACTCCCTAGGCACTGGGTAAGAGTTCCCAGCATGACATGGCCTTTGGGGGAGCATGTCTTCATGGGGCAAATTTCCACTCCCTGAGGGTACCCTGGTGGCCTGTGGATCCTGTGGCACCATTAGTTCCAACAAGCCTTGTCTCTCGTCCACATGTAGGGCAGGGGATGAAGTGCCACAAGAGACCACAGGGGTTTGAACTAGTTTAACTCCTCAATCCAAGAAGTGACTCGAGACACACATGGGCAGTTGTAGGGTGGTCTCCTCTCCTCAGAGAGGATGGGCAGGCTCTCCCCAGTCCAAGTTTCTGCCCTTGGGGAGACAGAGCAGAGAAGACTAGATGGGGTTCAAGCTTCAGACGTACCTGGGCTCCGTATCCCCTGGTCTTGGACTGCATGTGCTGGCCAGCAAGCCCCAATCCAGGGCTCTGATCACTGCAAGCCAGGGGAGTTTATAACAATTGGGCCACATAGGCCATACTTGGCTTACCAGAGAACTCGGGGGAGGCAGTAGTACCAAGACAGGAAGCACTTTAACATTCCATTTGGGGTCACCTGAATTGTTTCTGCTGATGTGAGGTTCAGTGTGTTTTTGAAAGTTGGCAGCTTTGTCTTTTCTTGCTGCCTTTCCTTCCAGTGCAGTGGCTGCGACACCATTCTCAAGTTGCTGCTTACCTTGGATAGCGTGCTGCATTTGGGCTGGGTCCTGCAAGCTGGGCATTAGTCTGGGACAGGGCGTTCTGGCTTGTCCTCATGGGGACAACAGCCCATGTGCCCTCAGAGAAGTGCCCAGGTGTGGGGAGGAGGAGAGCAGGCCATCCTGCCATGGTTGTCTGCAAAGGACCTGCCCAGTGTGGTCTTGGGACAACAAGAAGCCCCCAGAACTGTGCAGGTAGACCACAGCCTCCTCTTAGCTGATTGGGCGGCCCTGTTCCCTGCTGGCCCTGTCTCAGCAGCACTCACCCCGACCAGGTGTGAGCCAAGGGGCAGTGCCGCGCAGCCTGAAGGATGCTGTTCCTGGTGAGGCTACAGAACATGCCTTGGAGACATGAAGGGTGGTTGTCATCACCATCCTTGTCAGAGGGGTTGGCTGATGGCTGGGGCAGCTGGACCCACCCATAGTCGTGGAGCGTTTTTGTCCCCCCACCCCCTTCCCTATAACACTACCAATTGCTTCACAGACCCCACGGCTTCTCTGGTCACTTTCTAGTATTAGAACAATCTCGTGTAAAACAATTTTTGTCAAAATTCAACTAAACTGGTTTTTTGTCTTTTCAGAGTGGCAACAAATCTGGTACGGCGCCTCTGTGAGCGAGGTAAGGGCTTATGTGTGTGGGTATAGGCTCCTCCTGGTCCTGGGGCTCCCTCAGGGCAGGCAGAGTGTTTGGGCGCTGGCTGTGTTCCAGGCCCTGCTGTGAGTTCTTGTGAAGTGGGTGCTTGTCCAGGCAACATGGTGACTGTGCTCCGAGTCCTCATGGAGCCCTTTGAGCTGGGTATTGAGGCCAGGACCTGGGCAGACCCTCAGCTGACCTAAGCCTGCATCCGCCATGGATTCTTGAGCAGCTAGTGCAGCTTCACCAGGAACTGGGCTCCAAATAAGCAGCTTTAGCAGATACAGTTCTCAGGAGTGACACAAGGCCACCAGAGGAGGTCCTCTGTGTGGGTGCTTCTTGCATGCCAATTGTGTGGGCAGGCCTGAGGGGGTGCTGGCCAGGTTAATACCCTAGGTTCCACTGTCTTTTCTGGGGGAGCCACCCTCCCACGGGCCCTCCTGGGGGCTATGGAACTTGTGTTTTGTCTGGGCTTCTTGCCTATCTCACAGTTTCCTGTTTATATTACTAATCTAGAGACGCCTCCAGATGCCCTTATATTGGAATCTCCATTCACTAATATCCGAGAAGAAGCCAAGAGCCATCCGTTTTCAGTGGCAAGTACAGATCTTATTAAATATTGACTGACTTCCATTAAAATAATTACGATAAAGTGACTATAGTAAGTATAAAATAAAACAGTAATCATAATTATTTAAATATTAAAATGTGTACAGATTTATTAAAAATTAATTCTTGTTCAGTTCTGGGCATTGGCCTACTCCAGAGCTGCCCAGGAAGTTTATAATGTCACAGCCAGGTAGGACGGCTTCACAGCTGGGTCATTTAGGGCAGCAGGACTCACAGGAAGCCTTGCCCCTATGGCATGGTTTGCCCATCCGGCACCGTTGCCCCATTGGGCTTAGCACAGGCTGGGTGCTGTTACCCCAGCTGTTTCCCCAGGGGTGAGCTGGTAGGTACCCTCACTGGCTGCCCCCACAGACAGCGCTCAGCAACCAGGCTCGCGCCGTTGTATCTTGGGGGGGAAGCCTGGCTCACTGGGGCCTCTCTGTGGCCTGTTACTTCTTCCTCTGTCCCACTGCTCCCTAGTGAGCTGCTTTCTGTGTCAGCCCACCTGACCTCACGCAGCTCTGTTGCAGACCAAGGGTCCTCTTTAGTCTTTTTTGATGTTGCTTTTCTCCTAAGTTGTATGGGCTCTCATTTTCCTTGGGGTGGCAGCCCTGATGTCTGTGGGACGTCTGATCTATAGGCTGCTGCTCTGAGGTGTAGGAACCCCGTTTGCGGAGAGTTCTTGCTGCATCCGGTCTGAGGTCCTCTTGAGCAGGGAGTCTGTGGTCAAGGCATAGAGGGGCACGGGCACCCCAATGGTAGGGCTGCAGGTCTATGGTAGGGCTGCAGGTCAGTATTCTAGGAAGCAGGGGTGTCCCCTGGGCACTCAGTGTCCTCTGTCTGAACCCTTGACCTTGGCCTTCTGTGTGGATATTTTGTTGGTTGATTGATTTTAGAGAGAGGAAGGGGGGAGACAGAGAAACATCAGTCAGTTGCCTCCCGACGCACCCTGACTGGGGATGGAACCCGCAGTGTGGATATGTATCCTGACCAGGAATCAAACCCCCCTCTTATGGTGTGTGGATCACACTTCATCCAGCTGAGCCAGTTAACTCTTCCACACATTGTTTTCATGTTTCCTTCAGATATATCGGTACTTCCCCGGGTTTGACTGGTTCTTCCTCGATCCCATTACAAGCAATGGAATTAAGTTTGCAAATGATGAAAAGTGAGTACTGTGGTAGGGCAAGCAGAGTACTTTGTCTATATGGCTTTTATTTGAAAGTATTTTGGCAAAACCAGAATTCCTGAATAGGTGTTAAAGCATAATAGTAACTTATTCAAAACATGACTTTTCCTCAGCCATTTGGTTGATGTTGGTTATGAAAAGATGTTACAAAATTTATTATTAAAAATATTTCTATTAGCTAAACCAAAAGTAAATATTCTAGTTAAGGACTTATTCTTTGAGTAATGTTCATATTCTTTTGACATTGTCTTTTTGATATCTTTACTTCATGTGTTTTAACTTTTTTTTAAAAAAAAAAAGGAAAAGAAAAAATCTTTAAATATTCAAATGATATTTAAAAATTACATTTTGAAACAGAATATTGAAAAATAGCATATTTTCCCCCTCAAATGTTTTGGTTTTAAAAATAAAAATAAAACAAACTAAAATTTGATCAAATATTATAAGCAAAATACCTGCTTTGTTTGTAAATACTGTGGGGGTTTTTTTGGAACTTAAGAATTATCTGAATACACTGGGTGTTTTCTAAATAACAACAGCAATGAGTGCTGCCCTCCTCTGCAAGTTGCCTCTGGCCCTGACCCCCAGCTGAGTGGTGGCAGCTGTGGGGTCCAGCAGCACTTCACCCTCACAGGGCCCAGCACTCACCCACTGGAATTCAGGAGCCCCCTCTTGGTGTTGCCAAATTCTTGGCAAGGTGAAGCATATGAGCTAGGCCTCTTCCAGAGCAGGTAGAGGTAAGACAAACTGCTTACAGTGGAAAATCTGAAAAGTAGACAGTTCAAAGTTTGACTCACACACCAGAAACACTCCACCCTGGAAGTGGAATGAGGCAAGAGTGTTTGTGCATGTGTGCCACTAGCAGAAACAGACTGCCAGATGGTCTGGGCACCTGTGGGGTGACAAGTCCCATCCCAGGTTCTGCCAGGTGCCAGGCTTGTCCTGGCACTGGCCTCATGGAGCCCCCAGGTCAGTAATCAGTATGGAATCGCCAAGACCAGGTGGGTGTCATGTCCACCAGCTCACCGTGAGACCCCTGTGAGGCAGCCAAGAGACACTTAGCCTATTATGTGGTTTGCTGAAGGGTTTGAATTAAGTGAACCTATTGAAAATGTTCATTTACTTGTAAACATTCATGAGTGACCTTATGTTATCTACACTAAAGAAAAATTAGGGGGTATAGGTACTTTTACCAATAGATTCCTAGTAACTTTCATTTGCAGTAAGTTTCTTGGCCCACCTAAAATATTCAGTTTGTAAATATTGTTAACTTTTAAAAAATGTCTACTGGCAAAAATAATTTTCACTTTTCAGAAAATATGCAGGAGCCAGATTTGGTAATCTCTCGATTTGATTGATATCTATCTAGAATAGATGTTGATAGAAACATCTAAGAAATCAACTTTTAGTTCTCTAATAAAAAGAAGCCCACCAATTTTGATTGAAATGACACTATATAAATTTTCATTTGAGTTTCTCAATTGTATCTAGTTACATAGCAGTTTAGAAACTTTTCTGAGACTGACTTTATCAGTAATCTGACTGACAAAGATTAAATCCATGTGTATATGGTTATACATTTTTATTTTATTGAACTAGCCCAGGACCGTTTCAGTGATGGAAATTGTGTGCCCTCTGGTTTAGATGAAACAGTCCTGGACTTCTCAGAAATTTTTTTTTTAAATATATCTTTATTGATTTCAGAGAGAGGAAGGGAGAGGGAGAGAGAGAGAGAAACATCAATGATGAGTCATTGATCCACTGCCTCCTGCATGTCCCTGACTGGGGATCGAGCCCGCAACCCAGGCATGTGCCCTGACTGGGAATCGAACCGTGGTCTCCTGGATCCTAGGTCGATGCTCAACCACTGATCCACGCCCGGCCAGGCTCAGAAATCTTGATGAAGTCTCCCACAGTTGTATAAATTGGACAGTTTAGGAATTTTTAACTTTAAACAATCATTTGGCTCCTTTAAAAAAAAAAGAAAGCAGCAGCCCAGCAGAATTAGAGCTGTTAAACGCCATGATGAAACACAAGGGTGGGGCCAGGGGGCCAGCAGACCCAGCCATCTCCCTGGGATCTTGGTCTAGTCCTTTCTCCTCCCCACAGTGTGAAGCACATCTCCTGCTCCCTGCTCATCCTGCATGCTGAGGATGATCCAGTCGTGCCCTTCCATCTTGGCAGAAAGGTAGGTATCTGTGCAGCCCCTGGTGTGGGGGTCATCTAGCAGGCCCATGTTCGGGCTGGACTGGACATAGGGAGATGTGCAGGAGGGGCCTGCTGCTGGCAGGGTGGGGGGCAGGGGTAGACAGCTAATGCCGTCCACAAGAGGAAGCATGAAAAATAAGCAAATGTCTCCTAGGTCACAGTAGTGTCCTGGCCTGACAGAGACATGACTACAAGGGACTCAACTGGGAGGGCCTGCCAGTTTGGGCTGGAGGATAGGGCCCCTTGACGACGAAGATCCTCCAGCTCCAATTCAGGAGTCCCAGTCAGTAGTATTGACACAGAACCTCTCATTTGTTCTCCTGCCTTTGGGATTGGATCAATGTCAGAGGAGTACCATGTTGTCATGGGGCATCCCCAAGTTGCTTTTGCTGAATTTGCTTTGCCTTTGCTGTTTGGAAGTGGGGTTAGCTTTGTAGGTGAGTGTGAGGTAGGAGACAACATTGCCTGGCCATGGTGATAAAGAGGGGCAGGGGCAGCCTAGAGGGAGTGGTGCCTGGGCTACTTCGGCCTCAGAACAGGCCAGAGGTACAGGTGGGTCTGTCAGTGCCAGGTTTCTTTCCTCCAGCAGGTCTGGGCACACAGTCTGGCTGTCCTAGAGGTAGGAGGAGGGAGGGGCTGGGCCAGGACAGAATGTGAGCAAGCTTGTTGACTGGCCTTGATCTGGGCACACAGCAAAGTCTGAGGCACCTGACCCATCCCAGTCCCCAGGGCTGAGCCATCAGGGCTGCTCCAGACTCTGAGACCACCACCCCATCCTATGGCATGTGGCTCTTTCTGTGGTGCTGGCTCATTGACCTCACTCTCCCCTAAGGAAGGGGGGGGGGGGCAATCTGAGAAACAGGTGTGGGGACAGATAGGGTCTTAAATGGAAGGCCAAGGGGGCTGAGCCTGGGCTGGACTCCTGCCAACGCCTCGGTCCCTGGCCATGGCAGGTTGCAGGGCATCAGTGCTTTTTGAGGGGGGCATGAACTACTCTGCAGAGGCAGCAGCCACTGACGGACCTTTTGAAGGGGAGGCCACCAGGAAGTTCACCACAGGGCCACCATCTCTGGGCACTGGCCCATTTCTCCCTCCCCAGCTCTACAACATTGCTGCACCCTCTCGAAGCTTCCGAGACTTCAAAGTTCAGTTCATCCCCTTTCACTCGGAGCTCGGCTACAGGCACAAATACATCTACAAGAGTCCTGAGCTTCCTCGGATACTGAGGTGAGATATTCTGTTCTCAACAGGGATGTTGTCCTGGGTGGTGACAGCTCAGGCCAGACATACAGCAGGCTCATCCCCTAAAGCTGCCTCATTGGGGTTCAAGAGTCACCACTATTCAAGAGCCTTTTATTTCCCCATGGAAGGGCTGAGAGTGTTTATCACCCCTCCCTCCTGGACTGTTCCCAGGATCTCCCTGTGGTACAGGTTGTGCAGACCCACAGAGACACCCCATATAGGGGTGCTCCCAGCACACAGACATCCGTGTACAGGAGCCCCCCCCCCCCCCCCCACACACACACACACTCTTATGGGTCTGGACTGGGCCAGCTCCTCAAAAGCATGTTTGTCCCCAACTGCTTCTTGGAGGGAAGCTGTGCTCCTGGTTGTGAGTTCACCCTTCCTGGGGCTTCTGAGCCTGGGGTACTCAAATCAGCCACCAGCAGGTTTCATCCCATGAGTACGTCACACTTGCTCTTCTCTGGCTACCTTGAAAGTTCAGAGGCAAAGCTACGTTTCTTGAGCAGTTTGCCATTCCTTGCACATGGACCTGGGTTGTTGAGAGGGACAGTGAGCTGAAAGAGGATGGGTTTGCTCTGAGGTTGTGACTTTTACCTATTGTAAAAGGAATATTTTATAGAAAATTTAGACCAGAGTATAGCTCTAAAGAAGAGCAGCTCATAACCTGAGTCTTTCTTCCTGCATGTCAGGATGTGACTATGTGATGCTATTGGTGCTGTGGCTGATGTCCTTCGGGCTCCTTTTCCTCTTCATACGGGCTGTGTGAGGACTAGGGGAGACAGGATCTCTGGTTTGGACTCGGATTTCGCTGATGGTTGTCCTCTGGTCTAGGGAATTCCTGGGGAAATCAGAACCTGAGCTCCAGCACTGAGCTCACTGCCTGAAGGAGCATGAAGACCTCTGCCCTCCTCCCCATTCCTCTGGCCAACCCAGCACCCTGGCGCCTGGGTGCCAGCATCTGCGATTCACCTGGAGAGAGGACTTGGATGCCAGCTAAGGCAGGTAGAAGAGGCTCCAGCATACTGGTGGCCAGGAGCTTGAATTTTTGTGGAAAATGTGAGTGGCAGGCATGTGGCCCTCTCCCCTCCTTGCTGCCACGCAACCTATGCTCTTGTTGGAAAGACAGTAACACAGCAGGCCAGCCACCAGCTGGTCAGTCCCACACTTCCTGAGCTGGGAATGGAGAATGGGGCAGGAGGTATGAGGTCTTGGGACCACTGAGCTTTCCAGAACCACCCATGAGAATGTGGGGTTCTTCTGCCCCTCCCAGCACATGCAGAGTGGACTCCAATGGTTCCACCCTCCCCTCCTGCCCTGTGCACCCTGCTTGCCTTTGGTGTCCCTGCCTCCCTGGGCGGGTCCCACTACTCACAGCACGGGAGGTGCCTGTGATCTGCAATTCCTCCTCTTCCTACACACCTGTCCATCTAACCTGGCCATAGACTGAGCATTTATTTAATAAAATCCTGGTGGTGGTCTGTCTGTTGCTTCTGTTGCTTTCTCAGTACTGCCTCTAGCCCCACCCAGGACCGACCGGCCCCAGGCCATTCGCAGAGCCTGGCCACATGGGCGGAAGGGTGACTGTAAGTTAGAGGAAGAGGGCCTTTCTTTCCTCCCTCCTTCCAGGGAGGGGCCTTCTCCAGGTGTGGCAGATGGCATTTTCCTAAAATATAGGCCAATATAGGTGACCCTTTCCATACCATGTTTAGCAAGCTTATTGGATATGGCCATATCAATGGATGGGCATAGGGGTTTCACCACAGACCTCAGATAAGCTCCTGGCTATTGAAAGGACAGGCTGCTGGAGTGCAAGGACTTGAGTTCCAGCCTATGAGCATCTACTCCTTCATTCAGCTGGTGGTGGCTCTTGTCTTGTTTAGCTTTTTGTCAAACCAGCTTCTCTGTTCCCCTGGCACTGGTGACCTCTCAGAGAACTGTGACTTAATAAGAATGGGGCCTTGAGCTACCCCCTCAGGGGACTTTCCTGCCCCTGCTATTCAGGTACAAGGGTGTGTCCCAGCTCAGAGTATGTAAGCCCAGTTGGGACACAGCCTCTCCTGATGGCTGGCCTTCCTTCCTTGGTCCTAAGGCTCTGGAACTAAGCAGTCTCAGCAGCTCAGCAATTCTCACCTGCCTGCCTGTCCTCCAAGGCATGGCCAGTGTTAGCATTTGGGGCTTGCTGGGAGCCCAGAGGCCAAAGCAGGTTATACCTCGTTTATGAGGCACTTTAGAGCTGCCCATGCAATTCTCATATCTGGAAAATGAACTTTGGGGGGGGGGGGGGGGCTTTGTTGTTGTTCTATGAACTGTAGGTTATCATTTTAATCTAATTTGAAAATTCAAGGTCATTTTTTTTTCTCTGGCTTCCACTACACCAGGGACTCCAACTGCACATATGTTAATCTGTTTCACTTTGTCCCACAGCTCACTGATGCATGATTGGGGTTTTTTCCATATTTTTCCTGTATAATTTTGTATAGTTTATTGCTACGTATTCAAGTTTACTGTTTCTTCTGCAACATCTAATACCCCATTAATTGCATCTATTTTTTCTTCCCGGAAATTTTATTTTCTCTGTAGAATTTTAGAATTTCCATTTTGCTCATTTTTATTCTGTTTCATTAACACTCATGTTTTCTTCTTTCTTAAACTATAAATTTTAGTTATAAAAATTTTTTTTTTTTTACTAACTTACTAATAGAAATTGTGAGCTGAGTAATTTCTTGGTCTCTATTGATTGATTTTTCTCCACATTCTGGATAATTTTACTATCTTTGGACACTTGGTAATTTTTTTTTAATCTTTATTGTTGAAAGTATTACAGATGTCCTTTTCCCCCCCCATTGACCCCCTCTACCCTGCATCTGCCATGCACGCCTTTCTTAAACGGGTAAAACATGAACAGACTCGTCCTGAAGTCGGTGTTTGTTTCAGGTGTGAGCACTGCCTGTAAGACACCATTGTCTCAGGCTGCAGGTCTGTCAGAGCTGGGATACATGGGCCCGGCCCAGTAGCATCTTGCTCTGTGTCAGAGGCTCTTAGAACCACTGAAATACCATGTGCCCCCCTGGGCTGGACAGCCCCTTCGTGAGACTGGTGAGCTTTTCTGGCTTTGTCAGTGAGGCTCCAAGTCAAGTTCTCTCAGCCCATCTCAGCCAAGAAAGTGGGTATGGTCTGTTCATATTGTCTCAGGCCTGCCTGTTCTGCCTGGTTCTTAATCTTGTTTTTTTTTTTAACTTTTTGTCTATGTGAGTGGCCTCAGATCCTTTTCTTGGAGGAATGTGATAGGATATAAAGTAAAAATACAAGCTGTTAGTGTTTCTATAGGTGCCTGACAGGCCGGCTAAAGATGAGGAAGCACCAAAAGGGAGCAGCAAGTGGGCAGCTTCTGGGCCATCAGGTCCAAAGGGCCCTTCCTGATACCTTGGTCTAAGCAACTAAGCTTAAACTGTTGGTAAGGACCGACCCTTGGGTTACAAAATCAGTGTGTGGTCAGGATGAGTCCTTTAAAAACACAGAAGAGATGTCGACATGCATAGTTATAAACTACAGTTACATGCGTGTGTCCTGGAAGCCCTAGGACAGGGATGGGGAGCATACAATCCCAGGGCACATCTCCCTCCTCACCCCCGCCCAGAAGAGGCTCATAATGCCACTGCCCCCAGCAAGGGTCCACCGTGCTCCAGGGTTCCACAGTTCTCAGGGTCTTTGGGTAACATTGAACCCCAAGTTCACATCCCTCTTGGTTTTTTATTCAACTTGCTGTACAGTTTTGGGGGAAATATTTTGGTCCCCGGGGCATTCTGCCTCCCAGGAGTAGGTGGCAGAAGACAGGTGCAAAAGAAGCCAATACAATTCAGAGCAGAAATGCCAGTGCCCAGAGGACAGTTTACCAAGTGATTAGATTTCATAATTCCTTGAAGAGCTGGCAGTTCAGGCACACACAGCTCTAAGCCACAACAGCTGGGATGAGAGAACTTCCTGTCTTCAGTGCCAGAATATGGTGCCATAATTTAGCCCATCCCCTCTTTAGGAGGGAGGGACTGAGGCCTGCCCCAGGCTGACCCAGAGTAAAATGCAGAGGCCAACTCAACCAAACATGGGTAGGAAGTTTTAATCAGCAACTGGCACAGTGACGGTCACACACAGCCTAAGGGACAGGGCAATGGAGGGTGTTGGGGGTGTGACCACAGACCCCAGTGGCTCTGATGAAGTATGTACTTGAGCAAGTCCTCCATGCCTGGTTCTACGAGCAGTTAGGACCCAGCCTGTGGTGCTCAGACCCGGCGTGCAAGGAGGCAGAGCCTCTGGAAGGGTGCTTCCATCCAGCATTGCCAACAAATGCAGTGAAGGGTGCCACCTGCCACTGGCTCTCTCCTCCAGTGGCTGACGTGCTCACCTGCCCTTCGGGCAGAGTGGAAAGTGCGCTGCCCTCTGGGCCCAGTTGGTCCTTTTCCAGCCCCGCATGTGGCAGTGGCAGAGACGGAGGGAGAGGGAGAGGCAGCCTTGCATGTAAGACAAGAAATGTGCCCTCCAGGGCAGAAAGGGTGCAGATCTGCAGCAGGGGCTAGGCACTCAGCCTCCCTCAGCAGAGACGCAACCCTGCCCCAGGCCCCCACAGCTGGGCGAAAATATCCCAGAATTGCCTCCCCTGACATCAAGTTTCAAAAGTACAATTTTTAGTTACTAAACAAGAAAAGACTTCAGCTAGTTTCATTTCCTTGTGAAGTTAATTTTCTTTTGAAAAAAGGAAAATCAGGCTAACTGTATCAGCCAGCCTTATCCTAACCAAGGCCCCCTTAGTGGTCCGGAGCACCCACGGGGCAGCTGTAAAGATGGCTTAGAGCACTGGACCCTCCCAGCACAACCAGGAACAGAGCTGAGTCGGCACCGCCTGGCCAACCCAGGTACTGCAGAAACATACTTCAGGTGTTGCCACTGCCACCTGCCCAGACCCCAGAATCTAGAGGCTCAAAACTTAAAACAAGCTCACAGCAAGGTGTGTGTAAGGTCTCGGAGGAGCCCAGCAGGCGGCTTCACCTTACCCACTTCTGTGGGGTGGGGGAGGGCCAAAGGGGTAGGTAGTATGAAGCTGTGGGGCCAGCTGGTCAGTGCTATGAGCTTTGCTTTCCTGCCAGAAACCAGGCAGCATCTCACTCTTAGCACCTTTCCTTCCCAGTCTCGGAAACACAGCACTGAAAACAACGGACCACTTGGAAAATGGCATGAGGTGTGGAGTCAGTAAGAAAACAAAAGCCCCACTGGTCCTCACTGTGCTATCACCTAGTCCCTGGGGATGTTGGGGGTCGGGATCTGTAGGTCAGAGGGCTCCACACCCCAGATGTCGCGGGCATACTCCGTGATGGTCCGGTCACTGGAGAACTTGCCCGAACAGGCAATGTTCCTGATGACCTTCTTGGTCCACTCCTTGGGGTTCTGCAGAGAGAAGGAAATACTGAGTAATCTCAGGCACAAGAGAGTCCACGCTTCCAGAACTTTAGGATGTTTCCAGGTGAGGTCTTAGCTCTCACTCTGGGCAGCCTGATGGAAGAGAAAGTGACAGCTCACTGGAGATGGGCCCCAACTACCAGAAAAGCAACAAGTGACTACGGAAGAAGGGCCAGGAGCCTGAGAAGTTCCTGGCCCTCAAAATGCTCCACATCCCACTAGGGCACAGCCCACACAACAAAATCAGGAACACTACCAGATGAGTACCCGGAGGATCCAATTCCCAGGGGACGTGGCCAGGTGGTCTAGCCAGGGCCCCCCAGAGCCTGGCAGCTGCCCCAGACTGCAGCCACACCTGGAGGAGCCTCCCCAAAGGGCCACTTTCCTTGAGGCCCAGTTTCAGTGAAGCAAAGGTTCCTTCCAAAGCTCCACCCACCACTCCATTTTTCAGGCCCTGTCTGCCCTGTTCTTTTGTAGAGGGAACATCAGGAGCGGTTTCCCCAAGTGCAGGCAATGACGGCAGTATGCTAAGAGGAGGGGCTGAGACCGGGGCAAATCAGATACACGAACCCCTGGGGCCTCATCCAAGAACCTGTTAGTTTAGGGAGGTAAACTATCAACCAGAATTTTGCATGGTCACACCACCATGTCATGCCCTCCAGGAAATCCCAGAAAATGGAGGGAAGCAGGCACCTAAGGACACCCTCCACCTCCCCGGCTTAGGACCTGGGTCTTTCTACCATGAGATCCCCATGGGCTCCCTTAAGGACACACCAGGCCCATGGGGCTGCTGTGTGGGGCCAAGCACATGCTCCACACACAAACCTGGGATGTGGGTTCTCTCTGTCCTTCACTATCACATGACAAGCTGCTCCAGCACCCCTGCCTTAGAAACTCTGCCCCTTAAGGCTGTAAGTCTCTCACTCTATGGATATCGAAGCTTTTACCTTTCCCAGAAAGTGTTCACATTCTCTTTTTAGACATGCTTTCTGTGTGCATACTGCTCACCAGACCCATCCGTCCTCTTGGGCTGAGCTCCACATGACTCCCCAGTCCCCTTTTATCATACCCACATGGGGTGATCAGACTAGGGAACAGCCCATCTCCGCCCCCTCTGCAGGGCAAACTTGTGCCAAGTGGACAGCAGCCTAACCCCAAGGAGTCTAAAGGCACCAGCATAGCAGTTGTAAGCAGTGGACGCCTGCTCTGGGCCACAGGCTGAACTGTGACCTCCCAGGAGTGGTCCTAGACAGCAGGATGCATGTGTGCCCCGCTGCTCCCTGACCAGTGCTGCCCCTATCAGCTCTGGGGTCTGAGAACCTTACCTGGTACAGCTGGTCCACCTGGGCCTGGCATGCCACATACGCTTCATAATCTGCAAACACCTTGAACCTGAAACGAGATGAGAGATCAGGGAACCAGCCACCAGGCCATGGCCGCCGTCTGTGTCCTGATGCTCTGGAGCCCACCTGGCCACAGGGGCTGCTCTGTGAGCAACACTTATGTCCTGCGAACACTTTTTCAAAAACCTTATTTTAATCCAATGTTCCTTTAAAGACATTGGTGTTTATAATGCACGTAGGTTAAAGCTGCACAGCTGAAAGGTCTCTTCTTTTCACCTCCCGGGGGAACGGCACAGGATGGTGGAAAACGGGCTCTCTGTAGCAGCAGTTTGCAGGTCTAACTGGGCCAAGAACTTGTGATGTAGGACCAAAAAAATGCAGGAATTATGAATACAGAAATGCATTTCTGTTTATAATTGAGTCAGAAACACAGTTCATAAAACCGTTAAAAGTCTTTCCTTGGTCACAGACCTTGGCCAGTGCCAAGCTCCCAGTACCTGTCTGGTCATGACCTGGTCTGGCTGAAGCCAGCTGACAGCAGTTATAAAAAAGAAATCCAACCCAAAAGCAACTAAAAGTGGAATAGGCATCAATCCTCAGCATTCACCAGGCTCAACTTTTATCAGTAGGTTGGAGCAAAGAACTGTCATGTGGCAAATGGTACAGCCAACCTGTTCCAAGTAAGTCTGTAACGGAAGCTGAGTTACAACCATGTGTCAATTGCATTGTAATAAAACACTACACTGCAATTTATGTCACAAATTAATTCTATTTTAATTTGTGTCACCATGGCCCACATTGCTGCAGCCCCACCAGCCTCCCAGAGGAGTCCTGCCCACATTCCCTCTCCCACTGGAGACAAGAAGGCTCAGGAATTGCATCCTATCAGCCCCGTGTGACATCACCTGTTTGTCACATCCAGATGGTCAGCTGGTGCTGGGGCCTGGGGCTGGACTATGCAGCTGGTAGTTCCCACCACCTGGGTGCCCACAGCACACCAAGCACCGCAGGAGGCCAATGCTAGCTCTAGCCCTGGGTGTAGTGGAACTTCTCAAGGTGGGTGGCCTGAGGCTCTGCACCTGGGCCACAGCTGGGGGGGGGGGGGCTTTCACCCCCAACAGCGTCCAATTTTCAGCCCACCCCGGGAACCTGTCTGTGGGGCGGGACACAGGACCAAGAGGAAGCCAGTCCCACCTGTCGTGGTTCAGCAGCATGTTAACGATGTCCTTGAAACAGTCTGGTTCCTTGGGAGAGAAGAAGCCGCTCCTGATCTGATCCACAGCCTGCCTTAGCTCGGGCAGACGGTCATAGTACTCTTGGGCATTGTACCTGTGAGGAGGGTCAAGTCAGTGCCAGCCCAGCCTCCAGGCAGCAGCCTCTGGGCAGGCAATGGGCACACCCCCTCCCTTACCTAGCAATGCCCCAGGCTCCAGGCCTGTGGGGTCTTGCAGGCAGCTGCTGGCCATGTGGGCTACTGGGCCCCGGGGAGATGGTGATGTGCTGTGAGCACAAAATCCCACCTGCTCCTTTTACAGTTTACAGAACCATGGTCCCTGACGCTGTACAATGGCACACATGGCTCCGTCTCATTCCCACAGGAGAGGGCTGCTCAAGAACTTGCAACTCTGTGCATCCCCACCCTACCCTCAGCCCCCTCCCCCTAACCCTCGACCCTCCCATCCTCTGTCCCCATCCTTCGAGACACAACAGGCCTGTGGCCATCAGGAAGTTGGAAAGGGAGGCATTTGATAGATGTGTGCATCCTAGACACAGAGATGGGGCAGAAAGAGTCAATGCAGGGCGCAGAAAAGGGCACATACGGTGTGTACTCTCAGGCTGACAAGGACAAAGCTCTTTATAGGTGACATCTGGGTTTTTACCAGGCTGGTACCTGAGGCCTCACCAACTCCCCAGAGAGCTTTTAGGAAATTAGGCAACATTGTCTTTTTAATTATTGCTCAGAATTAGGCTGGGGCCAGGACTCCTAAAGAGTATCCAAGTCATGAAAAACAAGGAAAGGCTGAGAAACTGCCACAGATCAGAGGGATGCTCTGGATGGGATCCTGGGCAAAAGACAGGACATTCATGAGAAAATGGTGAAATAAACGATGGACTTTAAAAAAAAACATACCATTATTGGTTAGTTAATTTTGACAATGTTCCACGCTAATTAGTAATATGCAAGCAACAGGTAAAATTGGAAGTGTATGTGAAACTACAGTCTTTACAACTTTTCTATAATCTAAAACTATTCCTAAACAGATGGGTTATTTTACAAAATTTGGCCAGGGAATCGCGGCAGTGGGCCAGCCTCAAATCCCCAAATCAGTCAAGAGTATTCAGAGCCCTGTCCCTGAGGGCTCCCCCCACAGAGACTAGAGCTTCCACCCTTTTGGAAACACTTGGTCTGGATCCCTCAGACTGAGCCATGAAGCAGAAGCACAGAGCAGCCAGCTTCTGCCCAAGCTGGAAGTGAGCAGACAGGCCCGAGTGCCCGCAGCCACTCCCCACTCCCTGGGCGCACTCACCCTGGCAAGCAGGGGCCTGGCCTGAGAGCCCTTCACACCCTCCCTGGGGCTATGGGCAGTGCTCACGATGATGCCACACCCTTGATGGCACGGGGAGAGACACATACCCTTTTTGGTCCAGGGCCTGTACGTCTTCCACCCGAAGGCCAAAGATGAAGAGGTTTTCAGCTCCAGCTTCCTCAGCCATCTCCACGTTGGCACCATCCATGGTGCCAATGGTGAGGGCCCCGTTGAGCATGAATTTCATGTTGCCCGTACCTGAGGCCTCGGTGCCCGCAGTGGAAATCTGCTGTGATAGGTCAGCAGCGGGAATCACTGCAAGGGAGGAGCACAAGAAGGTATCAGCCACCAACTACTCATAGCATGCACCATGGATCCCTAAGAAACACTCTGCTCTTTCATCCCGACCTGACCTGAGGCTGGCACTCACTCCAGGATAAGCTGGAGCCCTTGGGTACCCTGCAGGCGGCCAAGGCTGGGCACCCCACGCCACCTATAAGGGCTCACCTTCTTGATCCAGGGCAGCCTGAGGCAGAGGGTCTATGAGGGGACTCCTGAGGACAAGCCTCACAGGTGGCATAGGACCTTTGTTCTGGAACCTAGACCAGAACCGTCACCCCAGCCACTTCTTATTCAGAAGTCCACAAGTCCATTAGATCACTTCGAGAGGGATCCAGACTCTTGGAACCAGAAGACTGGGGGGGGGGGGGGGGGGTGGATTGTAATTTCCTCCCATTCACAGTTACTCTGTGCTATACATAGACTGGGTCCTGCAGCTTCTCCCAAGAGTGGGTTCCCTGCACCTCCTCTGTCCCATCTGCCTCAGCATCCCTGTTCCCACGGCCTCAGCTCATCTGTGGAACTGATTCTTGCCTGACTCAATGGCAGGCACTCAAGGCCAGCAAGACCAGAGCCCAGCCCTTCTTCAAGATCAAGACCAGCGTCAGCATAAAGAGACACAGGAATCTTGGCCCCCATGCAGGCCCACCCCACAGGCAGATGACACAGCAAATATGATAGCAGACACATTGCCACAGCAAGTCCAAGAGCCCTGACCCCAGGTCTGAGGCCCCAGACTGGGCATCCCCCAAGGTCTGTTTTAAAGAAGCACAGGAACCGGCCCCAAATGTAGTGCGGGGAGAGGGGAGGCAAGAGTTCCAGGCAGCAAACAGCTATTAGACACGTTGGAAGCTCAGTGAAGGACTAACCAACTCACCACACCACCAACTGAACCACACGTGGTCCATGGCAGTGGGGACCACAGGGATGGTTCTGATGAACCAGCCAAGCTGGCAAGAGGAGGGAGCACATCTTTACTCAGACGAGGCCCACAAAGCAGCATGTTTTGAACCATGGATGTGCCTGCTACTTGGCACCAGAACCCCAGGCTCAGCTTTGGTTGGGCAGATGCTTTCCTGACAGAGTCTCCAGTAGCAGCCAATTTAGAAAGGCCCATCCAGACACAGACAGCCATGCTCCAAGGCACATCTGGCTGCAGGATCATCTTCAGAACCTTCTCCAGGTGGCAGCACACATCCTGAGCAAGTCTTCCCAGGACTCCCTCAAGTGGAGCAGCCCCAGACTGAACTCTCAATAGATGAGGGCAGAATGTCAGGCCCCGAGCCGCCCTCAGAAAGGACAGAAGAGGCAGGTGCTGTCCCAAATGAAAAGCAGGCAGCACTCTCGAGAGTGAACAGGTGGTCATGAGCAGAAGCATCTCTGGAGGGGAGTGAAGAGGGGGGAGGGAGGCAAATGGGAGCACATTCTGCCAGCAAAAGCGAGCCCAGCAGCAGGAAGGCAAAGCTGAGGGGCGGAGGAGAGGAAGCAGGAGGGACAATGAGGTCAAGGCAGGAGAGAAAGTGCAGAGACAAAGAACAGCTGAGGCTGAGAGTAATTCCGCACTTGAGTACAGACAGAGAGCTCCCCAAAGCCTTTCAATACTAGACTGAAGGCCCCCTTTGACCAGGGAGCCTGGTGTCCAGGGCAGAGTTAACCCCTGACCAGCAATGACCCCCCACATGGCAGGGGCAGGCTTTATGGTCTAACATGGCCTCCCCAGAGGTACCTTTTTCAGCCAAGGACACTCGGTAGTTCTCTAGGAAGATCACTTTGAGCCTGTTGCCCACAATTGGATCGTGGTTGACAACATCGCCGATGGACGTGACCAACTTGATGATCATCTTGGCCATGTGGTAACCAGGAGCTGCCTGGAAAGAGGGAGGGTTAAGCATGAGCAGGCCTGCTTGGAGCCAGCATTGTTCCTGGTCACCGTGGCCTGGTGCTGGACTTGCTGAGGTCACGCCTAGCTGAGCAGCCTTGGTGTCAGGCAAGGGTGGCTCTCCAGAGGGGCTGAGGCCATGGCATCTCTGCATGTCCTTCACTCAGTCTGGCAGACAGACTCATGACAGAAGAACCCGCAACCATACCGGGCGTGATGCCCCGCCTGTTCTCCCTCAGCTCTGACAGGGCACGTCTCATGATGGCCACCTCCCCTGTGTGCAGAAATCTGTCAACCTCAAGCTTGTTTTCAGTTTCAAAAATTAAGAGATAAAAGAAACGGGACTGTTAGAACTGACTACCAACTTCCAGGAAATCAGGGAACTAAACATACTGAAGGATGCAGTCAGAACAGGCAAGCTGGGGAAGACACACCACCCAATTTCTGTAACAAAAATAACTGCAGGAGGGAAAAAAGAAAGATGGAGAAAACCTGCAGATGAAGAACTTTAAAAGGCAGCCATGCTAGGCCCTTGCCAGGGTCCTGATTCAAACAAGCTGCTCAAGATCTCTGTGACTTTGACATGGAGGTGTGACAACGGTCTGTGTGGTGGTGGAGAGTATGATTTGTGGCTCAGGAAGCATCACTGTGAGGATGGGTGAAGTGCTGAGAGGTAAAGCGTTCCAGTGTCTGTGGTTCACTCTGAAGCAGCCCAGTGGAAGTCCAGCTTCATGAATGTTCTACAATTCTTTCTACATTCTAGGCTTGAAATTTTTAATATTGAAATACTGACAAATGACATGTCATGATGTCTAGAATAAGGTTCAGAAATAGCAGGAATTGGGGGTAGAGAGTGGGCAGAGACCAAACGAGGTAGGTGTGTGGGGCCATCTGAAGCCAGTGGGCTCACAGAAGGCTTGAGCCTCCTGTCCACCCTCATATGTGCTTGAGTCAGAGGAAAGGACAGAGCCTGTCCCCACCCCGGGGTCCCCCATAAAGGAGCTGTGCCCCAGAGCTCCTCACACTCCCTGATGACACCAGGCTGTTGGGGAAAAGCGGCAGAGGGTGGGTCCTAGAACACAGAGCACAATGATGGGACCCACCATTGCCTAATGGCGATCCGCTAGATTCCACAACAGTGCATCCAAAGCATATGCCACAGTAAATGAAAGGAAATAAAGCCAGGCGGAGCTCAGAGCAGGCTCACATCTGGTCAGTGAAGCAGCCAGCAACCTGCATCCTCTTAGCGTGCGTGTTGTGGGTGGGGAGCATTGTGGGCAAGCTGGACCCCAAGAGCCAGGAACAGTGTATAATGTCAGTGGTTATGCAGAGAAAGGGTACCACTCCATCAAATGGAGAGGCCAAGAAGCCCCCTGGGGGCTGCCCTTGATGCTGGGAACCCCCCAGTGTGCTGGGCAGGCAGGGGTCCCATCTACTGAGCTGATGAAAACTGAACCGACTTGGCCCACCTGGGGGTCAGGGATCCTCTGGCATTGTGTGTACGCTGGCTCCGAGCCACCCACAGCGTCCTGTCGAGGGGGCAGCTGGTGCCCAAGTCTGGGCCCAGTGGCACTGCTGAAAAGTGTGGTTTGTGCATTCTGGCCAAATATCAAGCAAAGAGAACATCACCTCACCTTACCCCCGATTATGACAGTCCTGGGCACAAAAGCCTTGGCAGGGTCCTTCTTTATTCCTGCAGGACAAACAAGAGATTCAAGTGAGCCGTGGTGACCAGTGTACTCAGAGGTCAACCCAACAAAGGTAGTAGGGCATGGCCACTGGGCCCCGCACACCCGCCAGGAAATCCCATCACAGAATAGGAACAACGCCCCTGGATTCTGCACATGGGTCCCAGGGGAGTGAGGAAGGCCAGCCAGGAGCAGACTCTTTCAAAGGCCACAGGAAAAGTGCACCTGTTTCCAGAACACTCTGACACAGGAGCCCGGTTTGGGTCTGGTCACCAGGACTCAAGGCCCTTGTACATGACTGGCACTCGAAAAAGAGGTGACCTCACGGTTGTGGTAATGGCACCATTAGCCCTCGAGGGGTGTCAGGCAAGACCCCAAGTCTCCCACTCTCTTCCTGAAGCTCTCCTGCATGGGGAAAGATGGGGGATCGGACACTAGGTCGACAATGGTCGGCTTACCTTCAGCCCCTGCAAACTGAGTGTGTGCTCGCCAGGCCACCAGTTTTCAATTTCAGTGTCAGGGGAGCTGGGGGGTGGGGGTGATGTCTACACAGGGGCGACAGGCAGCCCTAGGCAGCATTTATCAGAACTGGGAACCAGCCATGGGCAGTGTAGAGTTGTGGCTGATCTTTAATATCTGACTTCATGTTCTAGTAGGAACATGACTGTACCTGGCTTCTGGACCTTCCCACTCCCAGAAATCAGGCAGAATAACATGAAGTGTAGAAAATAATAAAAATACAAGCTACGTTTTCACCAAAACTTTCCTAGGAAAAATATGCACACTCCAGACCACTGAGCCAGTTCTGTCAGGTCACAGGGGTAGGTGGGGAACAGGGCTGGGAATGCGAAGAGTCTCGAGACCTGGCCTCCCCAGAGGGGCCATAAGCACAGAAGACAGGGAAGGAGCCCCGGGGGGCAGGCAGGCTGACCTCATCAGCACCTCTCCCACTGGGAAACCTGGGGAGGAGGAGCTGATATCCTGGTGAACAGAGTCTCATAGGGCAGAAACCATGACAGTCAGGTCGGGGAGCCCCTGAGACAGTGTGGACTTGGCAGAGACAGAGGAGATGCAGCCACAGAGAGGTACCAGGCCCTGGGGAAGCCCGAAGCTGCCCTGGAACCCTGCATAGTGCAGCTCCCTCATCTGGTAACTACAAACATGAACACAGCTTCCCGACAGACAAGAGGAAATGGAACAAACCTCTGTGAATCTCCAACTTGTGATGACTATCAACGTGGAAAGGGGACCACAGAGCTGAACTACAAGACCTTGGGAAAGGGTGGAACACGGGAGCACATTAAAGGAGAACATGGGAGTGGAAAGGCAGAACTGCCACAGGAAAGGGTGGAACACGGGGGGAGCACATTAAAGGAGAATTGGCAGAACATGGGAGTGGAAAGGCAGAACTACCACAGGTAAGTGTAGCCTGATTACAGAAGCCAAGAGGGAGAGAAGACACAGCACCGCAGACACAGAGGATGGAGCGGGAAGAGCAGAGAACCTAACGGAAAAGGAAAGGCCTCTAGATATGATCAGAGAGAAATCAACAGGCAAGAAGGTAGGTAGAAGAACCCCCCACACACACTGCCACACACGCACACACCTAGCTAGAGTCCCAGAAGAAGAAAAACCAAAACTGTGGCACTAACAAGTGTTTTAAATACATTTCAAGAAAACTTTCTAGAAATAATACAAGATAGCAACCAACACAGTCAAAGAGCAGCCTGAGTGTCAGGGAAACGGACCCACAGCGGCCAGCGCCCAGGCAGCCCAGTGAATCTAGCACAGACCCAAGACACCCGAACCCACCCTCTAGACAGGGGAGCACAGGACCTAAACGATGCTCAATGAAAACAAGTGAACTGAGAATGTCACCTTCAAACCATCCATGTTGAAGGAACAGGGGAGAAGCTGGGGAGTGCGGTTCACGGGAGCGGCATTGTGAACTAGAGGGAAACCCAGGCAGGATGGCTTTGCAGAGGGCCTCGTGAGCACTGAGTGTGTTCATCCGCAGGCCAAGGCAAAAGTCAGGTCAGGGCTGGGAGCAGCAGTCAGAGGACACCTGCACACGCGTGTGCACGGGCATGAAGAGCAAATGGGCACGAGCCCGACCGACTCATCGAAACAGCCAGGGTCACAGGGTGTCCTTAGCAGCTGAGAAGCACCGCAGCAGGAGTGCCTGACGGGAGCACAAAGGCACACGGCAACGACAGAGACTAACAGCAGAGGGGGGAAGAAAGGGGTGCCCAGTGACTTCTCTGCTGCTCACAAACTGGGTTCAAGGAGGGGACTCAGGGACATCACTGAGGAAATAACAAATAAAATGCAGAAAATCCTGACTGCAAAAGAAAAACATGGCAAATAAAACAGAACAAGAGCTCCATGGACGACTATTTCTGGCCAGGGAAGCATGTGGTAAGGCGCCTCCCTCAGCCCCACACAGGAGGCCCCGCACCTGCGGCGTCTCTAAGGTTGGGGCCAGGAGCATGGGAGCATCACAGGCACCTACCCTGCCTCTCCGCCGCCTCCCAAGGAGCCAGATTCCGCCACCTGACCCGCCTGGCTCACTGGTAACGGGAGCGCTCATGTTCCCGAGAGGGGCTTTCCCTCTAGAAGAGTACGTGCAGTTTCCTTGGTTTTCAAAATGAATCGCTTTATTACATTACAAAACTTTAAAAACTAAGTTATTCCTCAAGGTTTTATTATGATATTTGTAAAACTAGCAAATATTCATATTTGATTCACATGTCCTCACACTGAAATACTGCTTAACCAATTAAAGGTACACATATAAATTTAACATATACTATTTTGTTTTTTATAAGCATACTTTAAATGTCTCTAATAAGTAAAATCTTTCCAAATAACTCAAGTCTAACAAAGATAATAACTAAATTTAAAATAAAAGCTGAACTGAACATAAAGCCTAGCCTTGGAGTTCCAGGAAGCTCCCCACCCCCCTCCCGCCCACCCCAGGCCCCATGCTGACTCCCTGGGGCCGTCCATGGCCCTCCGGAGGCATTTAACCGGTCGCCTGCCTTGCGTAGCTCAGGCCCCGGCGGGCCAGAGCAGAGACAGAGCTCACCTTCCACTCCCTCGCAACTCCTCAGACACTGAGCACAGGGAAGAACACAGAGCTATGGCTCACAATCCCTGCGCGATGTCACACACAGGCCCCTCGCCCGACTGCGTGAGAGAAGGGCCCGGGCCCAGGGACAGCTAGAGGGAGCGGAGCCGCACTCACGGTTGTACAGGGTGACGGTGTGCAGGCAGTTCAGCAGCTGCCGCTTATACTCGTGGATCCTCTTCACGTGCACGTCGAACATGGACGAGGGGTTGACCTTCACCTTGTACTCCTTCTCCAGGAAGGCAGAGAACTTCAGCTTGTTCTCCTGGGCGAATCAAGAGGACGGACTGAACGGTCCACAGGGACAAAATCCACAAGCTCCCCTTCGGATAACGCCTGGCCCCCCACCTGGGCTGAGAATATCTGGGTCCCACTGTCAGAAACGGGGCACAGAGGGGCTCCCCGGAGGTCTGCGGCTGCCCCGGGGGAGCGGCAGGAAGACTGGGAGACCCGTGCTGGGGGCTCAGGGACAGCAGCCGTGTGAGGAAAAGCAGGCGTGGGGGAAGCTTGATCCTGAAAGTGAACACGCACCACCAGTGGCAGAAATAAATGGAAAACTAGCCCAAAAAGCAAAGCTGGGGAAAAGCAAAGGATCAGAAAAGCAAAACAAAGGGAACCCAGTGAACGTAGGTAAAAGGAGACAGGTGTGGGCAGTTGGGCAGAGAAGAGGGAGGGTGAGACTTCAAAATGAAGGGCTGTTCCTGGGCCCAGCACAGAGGCAGGCGGGGGAGCACGTGGCGTGGCGTTTGGCCCAGGCAGCCTCAGCGACCCGGCCTGTAAGGCTATGAGGCTGGCTGCAGCGGGGAGAGGCTCAGTGCCCGATCCGAATCAGCCCCCTGAGCCTTCCCCCCAGACAAGCTTCTCCCGCAGGCCAAGGTGCGCTCAAGGCTGCTCTGGGCACCTGGGCACCTGCGCCCGCCCGCCGCCCGCCCGCCTCCTGCATGACCCGAGGTCAGTTGGGTCCTCGTCTGAAAAGCTGAGTGGAGAAGACGGACTTTCAGCCCCTGGGCCCCAACACGGAACAGGCAGGGCCACTGCCCCACACTCGGGCTGAGGCACAGGGCCAGGCTGCACACGGCCTACCTGCTTGACCTTGGCCACGTCCCTGATGAGCGCCTCATCGCTGACCAAGGGCAGGAGCTTCTTCAGTTGACTCAGGTCGGTCAGGAAACCCTCCCCGATTTTCTGGAGAATTGTAAAGGAGCACGTACGTGGTTTCTCCTCACGTCGGAACCTGTCCTCCTAGGACTGGCCCCCGTTCTGTCACCCGGGTCTGTTTTCTGGCTACTTCCCACTCTCTCTTCGGATCTTGGCTCCGCTGTGCCTTCCCTGACACACGCAGCCCCAGCCAGGCAGTGTCCCACAGCAGGCCCTCTCCCCAGGCACTGCCCCACAGCCCCTGCCGCATCCTCCAGCCTGGCACACCGCCTAGCACGGACGAAGGCTCACTTCTTTCCCTCTTGAGTGAGCACATGAGCAAAGACACTACTGTGTCTGTGGCTCACAAAACCTCTTCAGCCGCTGGCCTATGGCTGCTGCTTGGCCAGGTGGCCCCACCCAGCCCCTCCTGAAAGCCCAGGACCTCGATTCTGAACTACCCCTCACAGGCCCCAGAGGCCACTGACTTACTGCCCTGTCTGTCCCAGTGCTCCCATGCTCAGGGGTGGCAGCCGGATGCCACCTACTCCCATCTAGAAGCCACTGTGCTCCACACACAAAGGAGCAGTGTGCTGCAAACTCAGCACCCACTGGTGACGGGCTGACACCAGGTGGGCAGCGGCTGTGGCTCTAACTACGTCCACAGTTCCCCGTGGACTCAGAGGTGGCCACTCTCACCTCCATGATGATGTCAGCCAGACCCGGGTTACAAAGGAGCAACCACCGCCGGGGGGTGATGCCATTCGTCTTATTCTGGAACTTTTCTGGCTCCAGCTCGTGAAAGTCCTTAAAGCTAAAACCACGGAAAACAAGCAATGGTGACAAGTGCTGTGTTCTGAACAAGGCAAGAAGAACATAAGGACCTTGTAAGGAAATCCCGGGAAGGTCCCGGAGCTCAGTTTCCCGGTTCTGTTTTCTAAGGAACGCAGAGCAGTCAGCATTACTGCGCGCTCAGAACAGCAGGCACGCGGCTCCGGCTCTCCGCTGTCCCACAGCACGCCATGCAGCCTGGGGCCAGCTGTAACCTCACGGGCAGCAGAGCCCGGCCATTTTCTAAAGCGATCACTACAGTGGAAAAACGGGCTGTTTCCGTATCTGTAGAATGGAAACTACGGCTCCTACCGAGAAGCCTGATGTATGGATTAAAGGCTCTGGGCAGGCACCGGGAACACAGAAGTCTCCACACGAACAGACCTGGTCTGGGCCTGCCTAGCACTCTCAGAAGTGTAGGATGGGGGGAATTCTAGGGTCACAACCCACTAACGGGACAGGAAGCACAAGATCTGACCAAAGAACCCCTCCATTCTCACAGTGACCAGCTGCTGCCCGTCACACCCTAACCTCAGCCCTATCCGAGGCAGGACACTCATCCCCACGGGGGCCCTCACAGCACTCAGCCAGCAGCAGACGGCGCCAGGAGCCCAGCCTCTGCCTGGACAGACCCGCAATGCAGAAAACAGGAGGAGCCGCCCCCCAGTGATGAGAAGGTTCAGCTCCTCAACATCACCTGCTGGCCAAGGTGCTTTGGGCAGGTCAGCCATTGCCCACGAGGGCAGCACAGTTATGGTGTGAGGCACGGGCCATATGCCCCAGCCACAGTCCCCAGAGGCAGGTGTGGGGTCAGGAAGGGGGTACGCCCTAGCTCAGGACAAACAGTGGCCTCACTCACACTGAGTGCTTCACGATCTCCGAGTGGATCCTAGCCACGCCATTGACAGCATGGGATCCGATCACACACAGGTGGGCCATGTTAATCCGCTTGCAGTCCCCTTCCTCAATCACAGACATCCTCCGCAGGCGGTCCACGTCCCCAGGGAACAGGGCAGCCACTTGCTGTTACCAAGACAAAGAACCATGAGCAGGAGTGCAGGACGTCCCACAATGGGCCAGGGGCTCCCTGAGGGAAGTTTGGTTTCCTCCAAGAAGATCCTGGGGCTGCTGCCCCCCAAACTTGCACTCAAATACCCTGGACGCACCTCTAAAAGCCCATCGTCCCACACTGCATCGGCCCAGGGAAAAGCCCAGGGGGACTCGGCAGAGCTGCTCTGTCAGCGGCCGGACTAGAGGACCAGCGGTGCTAAGGACACGCCATGCGACTTACAAGGAAAAGATGGGAATGCCGTCCCTGTTGGCCAAAGTAGGTTTTAAACACATTCTGACAGGGAACAGCTGCCTCTTCACCAAAAGGTTAAAAAATGAACTATAATCACACCTAAATTCTAAGTCCTCTCCTATGTTCGTACCATTATCTTTTCTGCAGGTAACAAAGAAAACAGGAACTTTGTTTCCAAATCACCCAATTGCTGCTGTGTCATCTCAGGATAAAGGTCTCTGGCATTACAAGAACTGACACTTAAATCTAAACCCCGCAGGGGAACAGGAACATTTTTAAGACCTGAATCCATAACTCCCACGTATATAGCAGGGGTGTAGGTGTGGGGACTTGCCAACAGCTCTGTCAAGTGACAGCCCCCAGGCCTCAAAACCCTCTGCTGCACACAGGCTATTTGTTTCAAGAAGTAATGTGGAGAACACAGGAGGGCCACTCGGCACGGGAACAGCCCACCAGCCTCACTCCCGCTCCAGCGTGGCCGGTGCTTACATCCAGGTGCCTCTGGTTAATGGCATAGATAATTTCCAGGTGCCTTGGCAGCAGCTTCTCAAACATGGACACGGGCCAGCGCTCCAAGGCCTCCGGCAGCACGGTGTGGTTGGTGTACGCACAGGTCTTCTTTGTGATTTCCCAGGCCTAGAACATTCCAGAACATTCCAGTGTGCTTTGTTTAGAAACAAGCAGCTCTTCTGCCAGATGCCTAAGCAAGGGGAAAGGCTAGGATCAAAGGCAGACGTTAAGATCTTACGAGAAAGGGGCCTCTGCTCTCCGAGGCCTGTCTAGAAACTTCTCAAAGCTGCAGTTGAGCCCAATGCCCTTCACTTTCCTGATATGATCCACAAACATCATGCATCCTGACCTAGCAAACACACACAAATGAATAAACCTTACCCTACGGCCTAGAATCGCCTCAGTTTCCCTCTTTCATAACTACTTTAATTTTCATGTAGTTTACATTCGATATTATTTTTTCTTAGTTTCAGGTGTACAGCATAATTGTTAGAAAATCACAGACTTGCCCAGCCGGGCGTGGCTCAGCGGTTGAGCGTCAACCTGGGATCCAGGCGATCGGGGTTCGATTCCTGGTCAGGGCACATGCCTGGGTTGTCAGCTTGATCAATGACTCGCTCATCATTGATGTTTCTATCTCTCTTTCTCCCTCTCCTTTCCTCTCCCTGAAATCAATAAAGATATATATTTTTTTAAAAAGTCTTAAAAAAAAAAAATCACAGACTTTACAAAGTCTATCCCCTCGGTATTTTCAGTGCCCACCTGGCACCATACATAGTTACTACAGTATTACTGACTATATTCCCTGTGCTGTATTTACATCCTTGTGACTTTTTTGTAACTGCCAATCTATATTTTTAATCCCTTCACCTTTTTCACCCAGTCCCCCAACCCCCAGACCTCTGGCAACCATCAGTCTGATCTGTGTTTATGAGACTGTTTCAGTTTTGCTTTTTTACTTTTTTCTTTAGAGTCCACATATAAGTGAAATCACTTGGTATTTGTCTTCCTCTGCCTGACTTATTTCTCTTAGCATAATACTCTCCAGGTCCATCCACTCTTTTGCAGATGGTAAGATTTCATGCTTTTGTATGGCTGAGAAATAGCACATTGTATCTATGTCCCACTTTTTTTTTTTTTTAATCCTCACCTGAGGATATGTTTTTAATGATTTTAGAGAGACAGGAAGGGAGAGGGAGTGAGAAAGAGAGAGAGAAACATCAAACGGCTGCCTCCCACACCCCCCCCCCCGAGGGATTGAACCAGCGACCTGGGTATGTGCCCTGACTGGGAATTGAGCCCACAACCCTTAGGTGCTCAGGATGACACTTTAACTAACTGAGCCACACCGGCCAGGGCTGTACCACTTCCTTAACCACCTGTCTATAGATGGGCACTCGGGTTGCTTCCACAATGGCTATTTATAAATAACGTTGCAACGAACATAGGGGTGTATATATGTCCTTTCACGTTGGTGTTTTGGTTTCTTTGGATATATACCCAGAAGTGTAATTGCTGGGTCATATAATGCAGTTGCATTTTTATATTTTTTGAGGAAGTTGCTGCACCAATCTGCATTCTCACCAACAGTGCACAAGGGTTCTCTGTAAACTACATCTTACTGGTAAACAAAACAGAGCACTGAGCAGTTTTCTATTTTATTTCCACTAAACTGACTTCACACCCATAGTCTGGAGAACACTCATAACTGTATGGTCCTGCCCTCTATTGGCCAGGAGTGGACAGGACCCAAGACGGGCTGCCTCGTCCCATCAGGTGCACCCCAAGACAACAGAGGGGCTCTGGGTACCTTTTGTTTAATGGTTTCACATGCTGATCTAATTAGACTAGGTCAAAAATACACCACTATACTAAAGAATCTAGGACCAAAATAAGTCACGAAAACAAACATATAAAGATGTAAACAATGTATTTCTTTAAACGTAATACTTCCTGGGACTTTTGCCATGATTTCTAAGATGAGAAAATATATATTAGAAGCCCTAAGAAGTGTCAGAATCCTTTTCTTGGCTTCCAAAAAAAACTGTCTGTGTCCTTGCACCCCTGATCCCACTCACTGTGTCCTGGTCTCTTGGCAGAAACACCAGACCTGCTCCTGGAACTTTGTTCTCCCCTCAGTCCGTCTTCTTGGGGACAATGACCCTCCATTCTGCCAAGGCCACAGGGGAAAGGCCTCCCTCAGAGCTGTAGGACTAGCTCAGTACTCACAACCATTGCTGGGACAGACTCCAAGGTCAGGGGGATAGCATCACCCTATGCCCACCTCTATAGGGGATACCATCACCCCATGTGCCCAGCTCTGTGGGGAACACTGAGCCACGTGTCCAGATCTGCAGGGGGACACCATCGCCCTACATACCCAGCTCTGCAGGGAACACTGTCACCCCATGTGCCCTGTCCTACAGGGGATACTGTTTCCCCACGTCCCCAGCTCTGTGGGGAATGTCACCCCATGTGCCCACGTCTGCAGGGAATACTGTCATCCCCACGTGCCCAGCTCTGTGGGGGACACCATCACCCCCCACGCCCGTCCTCATGCTCACCTTGTCCCAGTCCACTCTCTCCACATCCACCAGGATCCGCATGAGCTCAGGAATGGCGAGGGCTGGGTGGGTGTCGTTCAGCTGAATGGCAACCTGAGGTTTACACAGGGTGATGCCTTCAGTCGCCTGCGCCCATGGGGGGGGCCTACGTGGCTGGTATGTGCAGGCCACAGGTCCTCAGCCACCCACCCCTGAGGAGTCTATAGGGCTGACAGCAGGGAGCAGACAGGATGGCACGGGTGCCAGGCCACCCTGAAAACAGGCCAAGGAGCAGGGCCCGAGGGCCACAGAGAAGGACCGGGAGGACTCCAGGGGCTGGCTCTGCAGCATGTTTGCTCTGCCGTAGGTGTCCGGGAGCTGCAGGACCTGCAACCCTACAGCCCAAGGCCCTCTCAACGAGGAGATGTTGGATTTACTTAAAATCATTGACCTGAAACTGCCAAACTCGTCTGGCTTTGCCCAAGGGAGCCTTTTACAGTGTCTTTGGAGCCCTGACTCCTGGCAAGGCGCACTGTGGCCCTGGCTGGGGAAGGGGGACTGCCCCCCACAATGACGAGGAGACCAAGATGAGGGGATACTGCTCTCCCACCCGTGCCCCAGCCGTGAGGAAGAAACCAAGCCTGCGAGCATCCTGTCCTTCCCCACTGAGCTCAATCCCAAGTCAACAAACCAACCTTGTCTGGGAGTGTCTCAAAACAGGTTCTCACTGGGTCCCGGCAGCCGAACTTGGAGGACTTGAAGCGGCGGACAATGTCCTGCAGGGTGGCAGCCACCACGAAGTACTCCTGCTTCAGGCGGAGCTCCTTCCCCTCAAAGAACTGCAGAAACGTAACAGCTCCGGCACCAACTCGGACACGGAGGCTGCTACAGGCACTCAGAGGGCCCCCTAGGACCAGGAAAGGCTACTAGGCTGAGGGTTGGGGGTGTCCTGCCCCCGGGACCGTAGAGATGGGTGTGTGGATGAAAGAGGGAGAGCCCTTGAGTGCCAGCATGTTGCTGATGCCCTGACCCCCCCCAATCCTGGGGCCCAGATGTCAGGTGACCTGAAGCTCGAGGGCACAGGCGGAAGGTCGCACATAAGTGGCCTAACCTGTGTGTGACCTGCAGACGGGAGGAAGCACAAGGGCAGCCGGCAAAGGGTCCTACCATCCTGCATGAGGACACCAGGCAAGAGGGTCTAGTCCCTTAGCTGTCACAGGCTGAGGGCCAGGAACACCAGAGCCACCCAGAAATGCAACCTTCAAAGTCCATTCTAAAAATGCCGTGTGCCTGAAGTTTTAGCATCTGCTCAAAATCTCGGGCACGGGGGCTGGGGGGGAGAAGGGGGAAGGAGGCATTTACCGTGAGCCTGTCAGCACCAATGGTCTTTGCTACTATGTGCACATATTTCTTTGATAAAATAAAAAAAGAAACACGATCCACTAAGACAGGCACATTTCAAGGGCGCTCTTCTGGCAGCAACAACAAAAATGCCACCAGACACTAAATTCAACGGCAAGAGAGAATGTGGTTGTAACCTTCATATTTAGGATGAGATGGCATACTAAAGACCAAGAACCTTTCAAACCATGATTGTCTTGTATCTCAAGGTGTCACTGCAAAACAGGGACTACTGTCCCCACGTGACAAATGGCTCATCTACTTCTTGGGAAAGTGGCATCAGAAGAGCAGAAACCGCCTGGTCTCACCAGCAAACAGGTCCTTGCAGAGAGCCCCAGCCTATACTTGGCGAGGTGCGGCACAGACAGAAACTCTGACGCTACTCACGTTGTCGTTGGGGTACAGGACTCTGGAGATGTTCTCGGCCAGATTCCGGTCCAGGACCGCCTCGATGTAGCCGCCCGTGTTAACTAAGAGTAGAGAGGAGATGGTGAGGTCAGGACCCACATTCCCCTCCTGTGCACCCTCACACCCAGATGCCGCACTTGCTTCCCTGAACAGCCTGAGGGTAAGCATTTCTGAACAGAAGTGTTGCTTTGCCTGCCTCACGCCCGACCCCTCAAAAAGGTGCTGGGTGCCTTATCCCCCATGAGCCCTGCAGGGTCCCAGACCCCTTTCTCTTTCTTGAGGGCCTGGGCCTGGAGGGGTGACTCTGCCTGTGGGCCCTCCCTGGAAGTCCTCTGCTCACAAGGAAGCTGCCCTCTGCCTGCAGCAGGGAGAGTGCAGAGGGGGGACAGGAGCTGCGTGAGTTTTGGATAAGTCGCCCAATGAAGGTTAAAGGGCACAACGCACAGTCTTGGAGATTGAAGTCATTGGGCGCTTTGGCGGACCACAGCCTCATGGTGTTGACAGTGTTGTTCTTGTAGCCTGGCACTGGGGTGTCGTACGGCATGGCAAGCACCACCTGGTGGAGGGAGGGATGGTCAGGGTCAGGGCTGAGCCAGCAGACAGTCCCCAGTCCCGGGCCTCCCCGCAAAGCAGCATCTGCACCCATGGTGAGGGCCGCCCGCTCACCCTCCCCTGGCTTTCCTCCTTCTGCCCAAAACACACCCAACCTGCCCTATGCCAGGCCACAGTCCCAACACCCTCCCCGCCCTGCTGCACACCTGTACCTGCAGCCCCAGCTCGCAGACGTCCTGAGTTAGGCCCCACAGGCCAAGCCCTGAGTACACTCCCGAGGTCACACTCTTTGTAGCCTGGCCTGCTTCAGCGCTGACACCACCTTAAGACTTCTTCCCGCTGCAGCTCCTGGAGGGGCCACTGCGCGAACCTGGCTCACGCTCCCTCAGCAGCCACTCCTCCGGCATCATCTGCTGCCCTCCACGCCTTTCCTCTTCTCACTCAACTAACTTCCCCCTAAACGCTACTTCCATTTCTGACCTCCATTCCCACATCTGCGGTGAGGGTCCTCCTGTTGCAGGCCTTGATATCTAGCTCTCAACGAAACCAAACCGGCCACGCACTCGGCTCCCAATAGGAAATGCACGGCCTGCTCTCCTCCCACAGAGGCTCCTGCACCCCAGGTTCCCATCTGACAGCTTTGCTCCTGGGAGGCACTGGAAGAAGTGTAAAAGCATCGAGGTCTCTTCCAGCTCTCGGACCCTCCAATGGGGCTTCTCAGGCATGCTTTTGGTAGCTCATACAAGTGCAACTGTGGCTCCACAAGATGAAATCAGCTCCGGCAGCCACAAAGGACTATGTAAGGGTGCCTCAGTGTCATCTTTCCCTCCCGATCTCCTCTCAACCTTCACCCTGCCCGCCGCTCCCCTATTTCCATGGCCTTGTTCAAGCAAGTGACAAGCGCTGCAAAGCCTCTCCAACTCCCTCCTTCCCTCTCCACGGCCAGCCCTCTGGGGTAAGGCCCTCATCACATGCAGCCTCCGATGCCCCAGCAGGCTCTGGGCCTCCTTACATACACTGACATGTCCATCTTCTACCAGCACACACATTTAGGAAAACCAAATCCCCTTCTCTGCTTTTCCAAACTAAATACTGATTGTTATGGCTCTTTAGGCCCCCAGCTGGCTCTAGCCTCATGTGCTCTATTTAACACTCATGTTGTAGGAAGTCTGGATGGCTCCCTTTTACATGCCTGCGACTACCCGTCTCCGGCTCACCCTGGTTCTCTCATCCTCTCCACGTTACTAGACGACTGTGACTCACTCATAGCAACTACCTCTGTCTCACGTGGTCTCTCCTCCACCCCCTCCACCCCATCAAACCACCAAGATGTGTGCTCTCTGCCATCTCTGAGCCCAGACTGGACTCGCCGCAAATACACCCTGCTGTGGCTGTCACCACACTCTGCCAGCACTCCATGCTCTTGCTCTGGTCCGGCCATCAGGTACCAGCTAGGAAAGATGGCCTGGGCCCTGTTCCAGGACATCCACCCAGGCCTCTCTACACATCTGGGGCTCTGAGGGATCAGAGTCAGTGGTGAGCTACACCTGGGGTACTACTGAGAGCCATGGGCCACCAAGGACCAGGAGCACGTGGCAAGAGAGCATACGGAGTACCTGCTGGGGAGCTGTTTACATCTCCCAGGGGATCAATGCCCTTGTCCCTGTCACAACGCTGTCCTGTTTGCCATTAACCAACTGCTGGTCTCCACCCCAACACATAGCCACTACAGAGTGTGGCTTCATGTTCAGCATTTTCCATTGTCTGGATAGTTAGATTCTGACAAAATGTAAAAAATCGAATGTGTAAGAAGAACACCTCCCAGGCTTCTACCTTGAGTTAGGTCTTCTAGGGAAGCTTATGGTGGCTCATACAGGTGCACACCTCCCACTTCCAAAAGAAAGCCAACTCAACAAGGAAACCCAAGTGGTCACGCTTCCTGGGAAACGCGGAGGTGGGTACCTGAGTGTCCAGCCACTTCACCCCCTCGGGGGTGTGCTCCACTCTCCCGTAGAAGTGCACAGGAAGCATGTACTCCGGCCGGGCCTTCTCCCAGGGGTTGCCGTAGCGCAGCCAGTCATCGGCTTCCTCTACCTGCAAAACAGCCAGCAGCAAACTCAGTTCACAGACAGAGAGTCCTTGGCACTAGGCTGACCCTGTCCTTGGTCAGCACTAACCAAGCTGTCAAAATGACTCTGGTCCAGCACTGAAACAAAACTACAGCCTGTTTACAATGCAAAGGTTTCCAATTTTAGTCAAGGCCACATACTTAAAATTAACACTCTGGACTATTAAGAAAACAAACAAGATTCAGAAAGCCCAGCCAGGTGTGGCTCATGGTTTAACACTGACCTAGGATCCAGGCGATTGGGGTTTGATTCCCAGTCAGGGCACATGCCCGGGTTGCGGGCTAGGCAGCCGATCCATGACTCTCTCATCATTGATGTTTCTCTCTCTCTCCCTCTCCTTTCCTCCCTCTGAAATCAATAAAGATATTTTTTTTAAAAAAAAATTCAGAAAAATGCATCAAAGTGAAAAGACATTAAGAACTACCTGAATTCAGCAATAAAAAGAGGTCCTGATGATGCTACAGCATGAATAAACCTTGCAGAGTCAAAGAAGCCCACATATTGTGTGACCCCATGTACGTGACATGCCTAGAACAGCAAATCCAGAGACAGGACACGGATGAATTGTCACCAGGCACTGGGCATGACTGCAGATGGGTGCTGGGTTTCTTTTTGGGTTGACAAAAATGTTCTGGAAATATAGTGGTGATCGTTGCCCCACTTGGTGAATATATTAAAAACTTGGTATCTCAATAGCTTTTATTTAAAAATAAAAAAAGGATCACGGAAAGCCTACTGCTTTGAAAATGACATCACAAACCCATGGGTGCCAGGGGCCAACCTGCCTCCTGGGGAGCACTTGCAGTGGGCAGGCTGGACACTTCACTGGAAGACACTTTCCTTTCTGCTTGTTTTCCAGAAACCACACCCAGTGGCATCCAAAATCAGTAAATATGCAAAACCACTCCCACAAATGAAATTAAAAGCAGTCTCACAGACTCCAACTTTTGATAGTTTGGTTGGGCTGCTTTGCCCACCACCCTGTGGAATTTATTCTGCTTGCAAGCAACGGGATAAGTTCATTTGGTAGGGCAATAAATGAAGAATCATAAATATAAATTAACTAAAATCTATTTTTTAAATCAATTTTTGATAATAGGTTTATTTATTTATCATTGACTTCATTGGGGTGACCTTGGTTAATAAAATTATATAGGTTTAAGTATACAATTTTACAATGCATCATCTGTATATTGTATTGTGTGTTTACCACCCCCAAATTAACTAAAATTTAAATAAAATCAAGTTATTTTCCTTCAAATTGAACAAACAACCCTATCTATGTATGTTACTTTGAGGTTTTTTTCTTTTTTAAATATATTTTTGTTGATTTCAGAGAGAGGAAGGGAGAGGAAGAGCAACATCGATGAGAGAGAGTCATTGATTGGCTGCCTCCTGCACGCCTCCTACTGGGGATCGAGCCCGAAACCTGGGCATGTGCCCTGACCGGGAATCAAACCACGAACTCCTGGATCCTAGGTTGATGCTCATCCGCTAAGCCATACCGGCAGGGTGAGGGTTTTTTCCTAATGGTCCTTACACAAAAGTAAAAATTCACGGAGAGCGCATTTGGGTTGTGATTTTAGGAAGGTGACATGGATGAGGCCACCTTCAATATGCACCTCTCCACAGCACTCCTGGCGAGATGCTTCTGTCTGTGTGGCAGGTATTCATCAGAGGACCAGCCCCCCCTTTTGACCTCCTGGCAGAATGTTCTTGCCATTAGTGAGATTCTCCAGCTCCAGAGCCCGGCCATCTCCCACAGAGCAGTCGTCTGCAGAAGCAGCACCTTCCTAAATACAACAGGCATTGGAGTCTCCCCTCTGGAGTCCTCCTACCTGACAGGCAGGCTGTCCTGTGGCCCCTGTTGGCCACCATGCTGCTGTGTGACCACTGCTCACGTTTAATTCTGCTGCAGCTAAACTCAACTAAAAACCATTCTAACTAATTGGCTCCCATGAAAACAAGGTGAGAGGAGACCTTTACCACTCACCTATCATCCTGGGACTATCTTTAAGCTGCTATGCAAGATGGCAAGAGGTATAGGAACTAGAAACCAGAGGAAAGAAATGTCTGTGGTCATAAAACCACCACTAAAAACCATTCCTGCTTACAACCATAACGCCAAGTAGGTGAGAGGTTCTGTCTTATAAATATACACATGACCTCAACTGTGAAAGGTTGGGTCAAAGAACACATGTGTAAACTAGTGTAGCCACTGTGGAAAACAATACAGAGGTTCCTCAAAAAATTAAAAAGAGAGCTAACATATGACCCAGCAATTCCACTTCTAAGTATCCAAAGAAACTAAAAACACTAATTCAAAAAGATATACATCCCTATGTTCATTGCAGCATTAATTCACAATGCCAAGATAAGTGAAAAAGTCCGACAGAGAAAGACAAATACATGATTTCCCTTATATGTGGAATCTAAAACACACAATAAAATAGAAACTCATAGAAACAGAGAACAAATTGATGGTTGCCAGAGGGGAGGGAGAATGAGAGGATGGGTGAAAAAGGTGAAGGGAAACAAAGGTCATTTTATAATCTCCAGTTATAATATAAATAAGTCATGGGGATGTAACAGATGGCACACAGAACATAGTCAATAATATTGTAATAACTTTGCATAGTAAGATGGTTACTAGACTTGCCATGGTGATCAGATTGTAAGGTATATCGATGTTGAATCACTATGTTGTACACTTGAAACTAATATTGTATGCTAACTATGCTTTAATAAAACAAAACAAAAAACTCAAAAGTTAAAACTAGAAATCTTTGATCATTTCTTAAAAACAGAACGAAACACATGTACACGGGTTGGAGCACATCTGACAAGCACACACGTGAGGAACTGTGAGTGAAATTATCCGCAAGGCACCAGGAGGAAAGCTGCATTTCTTTTAAGGTTGGAGGGAGTATTTCTAGAAATTAAACAATGGCCACAAATGTGTTTTAAGTTTTGTTTTATTTTTAGCCATAATTTTCTTTGCCAACATTTTATTACGAGCATTTTCAAACATACAGAAATGCTAAAAGAATTGGCAGTGAACACCCACCACCCACCACCTAAGTTCTAAAACTGCTAACATTATACTTGATTTATCACAAGTCCATCCATTGATCCATTAATTTTTGGATGCATTTCGAAGCAAGTTGCACACATCTACACACTCCTCCCCTGACCATTTCAGCATGCTCGCCATTAAGTACAGTTCATCGTGTGTTTATTTTTTAGGATAATATGTATACTGTGAAGTGCATAAATCCTGTGGATACCATTGATGAATTCTGACAAGTGCATACCTGTGTGACTCAAACCCCATCAAGATACAGGGCATTTCTATCACCCCAGTCATCAACTATTTCGTTGAGAATATACTACTCTCGAGTTACAAAACTTTCAATCCTAACTAAGGACCACTTTCCTTTGCAGGGTCTGGCCTCTAACCCCACATGATGCTGTCCTCCCACTGGTGTCAGAGAGATAAGGCTGAAGGTGGGAACAAAACCAACTACAACTGTTTTTTAACTACTCCAGGACAATTGCCCCTCTGAGGGTGAACCACAGAGGGGGCCACTTTTACTCTGCCCTGAGATACCACAGGAAATCAGCACAAAGCCTACGGTATTCTCTCCACCTCCACCCTCTCTCTGCCCCTGGTGTCGCCTATAAGGTCCCGCAGGCTCTGGGCCCCACCCCATCAGACTTGCAACGAGCTCACACAGTAGACCACCTTCTGCCAGCCCATGTGGAACTATGAAGAAAGCATGGAGCTCGTAAAAATTGTCCTGACCTGCCCGACCTCTGCTTGCCTAGGACTGGCATGTAGTCTCTCCATGAAGGAGTTTAAAATATTAAAAGCTGAACTGAAAGTGCACCTATTTATATTCTTGTGTGAATGAGAGCTGGAAATTAGTGAAGGAACCAAGTCTCACCCACCTGCCAGCCATTGACAATCTTCTGGTTAAAAATCCCAAACTCATAGCGGATTCCATAGCCATAGGCGGCCAGGCCCAAGGTGGCCATCGAGTCAAGGAAGCAGGCTGAAAATTTCAAGCACAAAGAAGTTCTTCTGATCAAAGACAATATGTTCAAGGCCCACCGGAGGCAACGCCCAGACACCTAAGAAGCAGGTGCTGGGCTGCCAGCCTCCAGGGTGTTGGTGATTCAGTGGTGACCACAGTCAGCTTCAGGTATCATGAAAAAGAAAACCAAAATACCCCCTCACTCCCTTCGACTTGTTTGCCCAGGGCCATGCCAAGAAGATATCAATGTGGGGACGATATGGGGGGTGTGGGACGATGGGGAAAGGAGAACACAGCCACACTCGGCACATCTTCAAGTGCATCAGCCCCACTGCCAATTTCTCCTAGAGAGTGTCACTTGAACTGACAGCCTCCCCATCCCCCGCAAGTCAACCTCAAATCCAAGCTGTCCGCCGAGCAGGGGACCATCTACACACTAGTGGGGAAGGCACAGAAACGGGGGCTGGGAATGTACATTTCACTGTCCACAGTGCCAAATACCCAAGCGCCAAAGTGCGCCCAGGGTGCCAGGGAAGTGGCTGGAGCAGCATGTCACCAAATTGACCCCTTATTCTGATCAAAATGTCTTGGGGAAAAGCAAGCAGTGTTTTAAGTAAAGATCCAGAAGGTAGCCTTACTAACCTCCTGGATCAAAAAAAAAAAAGAAAAAAAGGAAAGGAAAAAACACACACAAAACACCAAGCAAATAAAAAATATGCCTAATTCACCAAACATGCACAGATCCCTGGATGTCAGGCCCTTTACCGAGGGACAAGAATAAGGAAAACCCCAAAAATGTAAGATCTGGGCTCTTGTTTTGAGGAAATCATTCCCACAGGAGGGACAGCGGCTGGGGCTGCCCAAGTCTGCACGGGTGACAGGAGTCCGTGGAACCAGACGGGCCTGAAGCAGGAGGTGCAGTCACACCAGCCCTCAGGAAAGGCCAGTGGCACCACAGAAGGGGCAGGACAGGTAGTCAACATGAATCTGACTGGCAAAGTCGGAAAATGCCCAGAATGTAAGTGGATTGTGAAGGGCAGGGGATGGGAACCCCTGGCTTACAGTCCCCAAGCTTGGGGTAGGAGGAGAGGTCTGGCAGCCACTCCAGTAAAGGACACCAAGTGGCCTGGAGCTTCCCTTGAGCTTGGGAAATAGGTCCTGCTTTTACTATGATTAACAGAACGCCTTCAGGGTGAAGGGGACTGAGGCGGACTGAAGCTCTCGGGCTTGAGGACACTGGGGCTCCCAGCGGGGCTGCAGGGGAAGAAAGGCTGGCGTGCTGTCTGGTGTGATCTCACCTTCATACACTAAAACAGAGCTCTGCCCTGCAGAGCAGGATGCACAGGACACACACGGGCTTTTCACACTAAGGGGTGGAGGTACGCAGGCCTTGCCAATTCTTTTTTTTTTAAATCCTCACCCAAGGACAAGCTTTTTATTGATTTTTAGAAGAGGAAGGGAGAGAGAGAGAAACATTGATCAGTTGACTCCTGTATGCACCCCACCCGGACCGGATATCGAGCCTGCAGCCTAGCTATGTGCCCCATTCAGAGTTCAAACCCACAAACCTCCGGTGTACAGGACGACACTAACCAACTGAGCCACCCGGTCAGGGTGCCAATTGTTTCTTTATATAGATCCATGTGCTGTTTTGTTTGAGATAAACATGTTGCATTTATAATTTGTGGAGAATTTACTTTAAAATTTAAAAATACAAACACACACACACACCCGCCCCCATAAATTTTAGGGCATTTGTTCTCTTTACAAAATGACAACTCCCAAAAGGGTTCATGACACCAGTGGCAGGGGCCTGAGCCCACCCTCCCCTCGCCCCCCCAACACAAGAGCAGCATAAGACCTAACTCATCCTTGCCCTGGGGACACCGTGCCAAAGCGCTCCGAGGCGCACAGTAAAATCAGACCTTACCATGACTGCTCTTTTCACTTCCATGTTCTTAACCCTGCTCCCTCTCCCCAAAAACACTGGCTAAGAGAATTAAAACAGAAAACCCCCACAAATGGAGTGTGCTCTCAAATAGTTTACCAAGGGAGTAACATGCCCCCAAAGGAACAGCTCTGACAGCTGTGTGTGTGTTTCTATTAATCTTTCTCCCAGTTACTGGCTTTTGGATCATGGAGAGTGATTAGTATATTGGAATCTTCTCCTCTCCCAGCACCAGTCACCCAACACTGGTAAGCCTGGTCTTCATGATCTTTATGAAAAGTGCCCCTTGGGTAAAAGAGACATACATCTTGCATTTTTTTCCCCCTGCCAGAGGCAAAGGTTTATGACCTGGAACACACACTGAGAGGGACCAATTTACCCTCACTGTCAGAAGTGTCAGGAGCACGGCTGACCCTGGCCTCACCATGTGATCACTTGGGAACGCACCATGTTAGGAAAAACTCGTCCTAGGCAGGCGCCTAGGGTTAGTTACCTGCCAGCCTCCCCAAGCCTCCATTCCCCAGGCCAGCATCTTCTTCTATTTCCTCCAGTTCTTCCAAGTCTAACCCCAACTGTGAATAGAAACAGAGATAATATTTTAATATGACTTAATATTTTCACTCAAGCACCAGGCGGAAAGATATTTAAATCTTTTGAGTTTATATCAAAGGTTAGAGTCTGCTTTCTTCTAGACTTGAAAATCCAATGTTAAAATCCATTTGGATTTTAGGATCAGGTTGTCGATCTCTGCAAAGAAGCCAACTGGAATCATAGCGGGGACTGCACTGAATCTGTCCATCAATTTGGAAGTATTGCCATCTTAACAACACTAAGTCTTCTAAGCCATTAATATAGTGTGCCTTTCTATTTTTAGGTCTTCTTTAATTTCTTTCAACACTGTTTTATAGTTTTCAGAATATAAGTTTGCACCTCTTTTGGAATTTATTCCTAAGTATTTTATTCTTTTGGATATTAATTTAAATAGAATTGTTTTCTTAATTTCATTTTTGGATTGTTCGTTACAGGTATATAAAAATAGTTGATTTCTGTAGATTGATCATCTATCCTGCAAACTTGCTGAATTCATTCATTTGTTCTAACGTACTTTATTGGATTCTTTAGGATTTTCTAGATCATGTCATCTCCATAGTTTCCTTCTTCCATTCCAATCTGGATGCTTCTTACTTCATATTCTTGCCTAAATACCTAGACTAGCACCATCAGACAATATTGAGTAGGAGTGGTGAGAGTGGCATCCTCGAAACAAAGAAGGTTAACTCCAGCTGGGGACACAATCAGTCAAATGCAGACAAGAGGACACTCTATAAGACAAACCCAGTTTCAACAAATAAACAACAATGCATAAAAATTTTTAAAAAAAGACGCATATAGATTAAGAGAGATTAGGATATATATCGAGCAAATGCAACTTCATTTCTATTTTCTTTCTTTTTTTTAACCCTCACCTGAGAATATTCTTTCCACTACTTTTCAGAGAATGGAAGGGGGAGTGGGGGAGGGGGGAGAGAAGGGGGGAGAGAGAGAGAGAGAAACATCGATGTGAGAGAGACACATCGATTGGTTGCCTCCCCCATGCACCCCGACTGGGGTGGGTATCGAGCCTGCAACCGAGGTACATGCCCTTGACCAGAATCGAAGCCGAGACAATTCAGTCTGCGGGCCGACGCTCTGACCACTGAGCCAAACTGGCTAGGGCCCAACTTAGTTTCTAAACATGTTACTTAAAAATTGTAAGGCAATCAGAAATTGGCACACTGCCTAAAAAGCTGATGTTAAAGGGTTATTGTCAGGCCCGGCCCGCATGGCTCCGTGGTTAAGCATCGACCAGGAAATTGTGGTTCGATTCCCAGTCAGGGCACACACCCGGGTTATGGGCTCGATCCCTAGCAGGGGGCGTGCAGGAGGCAGCTGATCAAGGACTCTCATCATTGATGTTTCTCTCTCCCTCTCCCTCTCCTTTCCTCTCTCTGAAATCAATAAAAACATTTTTTTTTTTTTTAAAAGTATTATTGTCAGTATTTCAGGGATCATAATGGTGTGACCCTATCTGTTAGAGATACCTGTTGAAATATTTACAAGTGAAATATTATACTGCCTGATGTTGGCTTACGCAGTCTGGGCGTGGCTGGGTTTAAATGAAACAAGCGTGGCCATGAGTTGGGCTTGATGACTCAGGTGAAGCCAGCTGATGGGTATGTGAAAGTTCACTATAACGATCACTCATTTTTATATACATTTAAAATTTTCTATAATGAAGACATTTTTAAATGTGTCCTTGATGGTTCAGTCAAGAGAGAACAGCTTCTTTTGAAGTTCTAGTTTTTAGCGTAAACTGCTCCTGGGAGCTGCTTTCTAGCCCTGTATGATACAGTTGTGTCATGTTTTCTTTCTGACATTACATTGCACTTGGGGAGCCTGGGGAGAAGGCCTGTCTCAGTTCGGCATCATCTTTTTGTTCCTATTCAAAGCATCCAGTACCCAACTTAGGACTAGAAAGGCCCAGCAAATGAGACACTAAGGGTTTGATCAACATGAAAGCTTTTCAAACACAAGCTAGACAGCAAGGAAAATACCACTTTTCAGAAAATAATGTACAATATTTAAAAGAATATATGCTTCCCTGTATTTTCTAAGTTTCTATAGTTAACACATTTTTTTCTGTAATAAAAATTATAAACAAATATTGTATAATTATGGTACAAACATTCCCTAAAATCTTTAGTATATGTAAGAATTGTATAAACTGAAAATCCTTTGAAAAAAACAAAATGCTTTATACAATTGCAAAATCTAGAGAAGATCTTACAGACTGTATGTTCTATAGTACTTGTAAACATGTTCTAACATAATCAGAGATGAAATGACAAATGAACATAGCCTCTATCTTTTAAGATAATTTTGAGCACAAGATTCCCATTTTGGGGAGTCAACTTGTAAACTTAAACTATTTGCCCCAGACTACCCTCTTCACTAAGTCTTGGCGGGGGAGGCATGATTCCCCACAATGCTGGGCTGCCTGATGGCCCTGCAAGGCTCACACCACACCTCCTCCAAGAAGGCCCCCAGAGCACCTCCCACCTCAAAACCAAAACCGAACCTTAGCAGAAGCAGTGGAAGGTACAACTCTGGTAAGGACCCTTCTGTGTATGTGCAAAAGGGCAGAAGTGATACATCTTCACACTCCATAAATTCTACACTGAGCATCTGGGTGAGGGAGAAAGATGATGATGTACAGGGAAGTGGGACAGAGACAGAAAACAGGACCAATTCCAGCTCTGCTCTAAAACTGCAAAGGAAATGTGAAAGACCTCCAACTAAACAACTGTTAATGAAGACCCCCTAAGCAAAGGCAGTTTCTATTCTGTTTAGGGGACAAAGGGCAGTTTTATCACTAGATAGGATGAGCACAAGAGGTTATCTTAGGGTGGAGGCGGGACACTGGAGGTAGGTTACCAGTTCAATCAAGCAAGGAGAAGTGGGACAATACTTCTGCCACACGATAAATCTGCCCCCAGGGTGGGAGTGAGGAGTACAGTGGTTTCTAGAAGCCTCTAAACCTTAGCGTTAAATGCAACAGTGTCCTTGCACTCCAGTGTATTAATAGCTTTCCATCTAGTTCTTACTTTCTCCCCTGGAGAAAGAGGAGCGTCACCCACCAACCCATTCACCCTCACAGAGGATAGAGTACACCGTTAGACGTTTCCCAGGCCCCTGGTGGCTGCAAATCCTAACACCCATGCTCACCTCTGTCAGTGCTCACCTCTGTGGGGCCTGAATTAAAACCTCGGTGCAACACAAGAGACTACCTGGCAGCCTGGCCCCAAGGACCCGTACCTGATAGATGGCTTCATCACAAGCATTCTGAAGGCCCAGGTTCACCATCGTGTTCTGCAGTGTACGGCCCATGTAGAACTCCAGGGAAAGGTAATAGATGCGCTGAGAGGGCAAAAGAAAGCATCTTAGATCTCTTGTTCCATCTACACCACAAGCAGAATATGGTGATGAGTGAACTCCTAAAAGAACCTAATAGGGATTTCATTTATGTTAACCCAGAACTTCCTGGCACATCCCAAAATGAACTCACTCTCTTCACCAGGCCTTAACCACCCTCAGTTTTTCAAGGGCGTCTCACTAGGGAACACAATTTTTTCTTCTTTTGGCTTTATACTTCTTTTACTTTTTAAAATTTTTCAATTATAGTTGACATTCAATGTTTTATTAGTTTCAGGTGTACCACATAGTGATTAGACATTTATGTATCTTAAAAAGTGATCCACCCCCCACAAGTCTAGTATCCACCTGGCACCATAGTTATTACAATATGTTATTCTTTTTTTAATCATCATCTCAGGATATTTTTTCCATTGCTTTTCAAAGAGGATGGAAAGGAGAAAGAGAGACATACGAGACACATTGATTGGTTGCCTCCCGCACTTGCCCCAACCAGGGTCAGGGATCAAGCCTGCGACTGAGGTACATGCCCTTGGCAAGAATCAAACCCGAGACCCTTTAGTCCATCGGCCGATGCTCTATCCACTGAGCCAAACTGGCTAGGACCCATTTGTTTATTTTTAATTTTGTTTCCCTTGCACATGGAGACATATCCAAAAAAATTATTACTCAGAGCAATGTCAAAGTACTTACTGCCTTCTTCCAGCAGCTTTATGGATTCAGGCCTTACATTTAAGTCTTTAACCCATTTTGAGTTTATTTCTGTATATGGTATAAAAAAGTGATCTAGTTCAATTTTTTGCATGTATCTGCCCAGTTTTTCCAACAATTATTATTTTTCAATGGGTCTGAGGTTTATGCCTAATGACCTCAGGTGTAACCATTTTTTAAAATGTTTTTATTGATTTCAGAGAGAGGAAGGAAGAGGGAGAGAGAGATAGAAGCACCAATGATGAGAGAGAATCATTGATCAGCTGCCTCCTGCACATCCCCTACTGGGGATCGAGCCCGAAACCCAGGCATGTGCCCTGACTGGGAATCAAACTGATCGCCTGGTTCATGGGTTGATGCTAAACCACTGAGCCACGCTGACTGGGCCCAACAACAATTATTGAAGAGATTCTCTTTACCCCATTGAACAGTCTTGCTTCTTTTGTCATAAATTAATTAACCAGCCCAGCCAGGCGTGGCTCAGCAGTTAAGCATCGGCCTAGGATGAAGGAGATCAGGGTTCGATTCCCAGTCAGGGCACATGCCCAGGTTGCAGGCTGCAGCCAATCAATGACTCTCTCATTATTGATGTTTCTACCTCTCTCTCTCCCTCTTCCTTCCTCTCTGAAATCAATAAAGATATATTAAAAATTAATTAATTAATTAACCATATAGACATGGGTTTATTTCTGGGCTCTCTACTATGTTCCATTGATCTGTGTCTATTTTTATGCCAGTACCATTCTCTTTTGGCTACTACAGCCTCGTAGTAGAGTTTGATATCAGGTAGTGTGATACCTCTAACTCTGTTTATCTTTCTCAAGACTGCTTTGGCTGCTCAGGTCTTTGGGGGTTCCATATAAATCTTAGGATTCTTTGTTCTACTTCTGTGAAAAATGTCATTGATATTTTGATAGGGGTTGCATTAAATCTATAGACTGCTTTGGGGAATATGAACACTTTAACGATGTTAATCATCCCACCCATGAGTATGGTATATGCTTCCATTTATTTGTACCTTCTTTATTTTCTTTCTTCAATGTCTTGTAATTTTCTGAGTATAGGTCTTTTACCACCTTGGTTAAATTAATTCCTCTGTATTTTTTGATGCAACTGTGAATGGAATTATTTTCTTAATTTCTCTTTCTGATAGTCCATTAGTGGTGTATAAAAATGCAACTGATTTCTGAATACTGATTTTATATTCTGATACTTTCCTGAATTCATTTATCAGTTCTAATAGTTTTTTGGTGGAGTTTTTAGGATTCTCTCTATATAGTATCATGTCATCTGCAAATAATGACAGTTTTACTTCTTCCTTTTCCAATCTTCCTTTTATTTCTTTTTCTTGTCTTATTGCTATGGGTAGGGCTTACAATGCTCTGTTGAATAAAACTGGTGAAAGCAGACATCCTTGTCTTGTTCTTAATCTCAAAGGAAACACATTTAGCTTTCTCTATTGACTATGTTAGCTGTGGGTTTGTCATCTGTGGCTGCAAAAATGGTGAGGTATATTCATTCTGTCCCACTTTGCTGAGTTTTTATCATAAATGGATGCTGGATTTTGGCAAATGCTTTTTCTGCATCTACTGGTTTGATCATATGATTTTTATTCATTTAATTTATGTGGGACAACACGTTCATTGCTTTGCAGATACTAAACCAACCTTACATTCCAGGAATGAATCCCACTTGATTATGGTGTATGATTTTTTTAATGAATAGCTAAATTTGGTTTGCTGAGATGTTGTGGATTTTTGCATCTATGTTCATTAGGGATATTGGCCTATAATTTTTGTAATATCATTGTCTGGTTTTGGAATCAGATTAATGCTGGCCTTGTAAAATGAGCTTGGGAGCCTTCCTCCTCCTGAGTTTTTTGAAACAGCTTGACAAGGATAGGTGTTAATTCTTCTTTAAATGTTTGGTAAAATTCAGCTGTGAAGCCATTAGGTCCAAGACTTTTGTTTGATGGGAGTTTTTTTTTTATTATTACTGATTCAATTTCATTGGTAGTAATTGGTTTGTTTAGATTGTTTCTTCTTGATTTCACTTTGGAAGATTGTATATTTCTAGAAATTCATCCATTTCTTCCAAGTTGTCCAATATGTTGAAATGTTTGTAGTATTTTCTTATAATCCTTTGTATTTCTGTGGTGTCAGTTGTCACTTCTCTTTCTTTTCTGATTTTATCTGGGTCCTCTCTTTTTTTCTTACTGAGTCTGGTTAAAGGTTTATCAATTTTGTTTATCTTTTCAATGAACTAGCTCTTGGTTTCATTGATCTTTCCTATTGCTTTTTAGGCTCTACTTCATTTATTTCTGTTTTGATCTTTATTATTTCCTTCCCTCTACTCACTTTGGGTTTCATTTGTTCTTTTTTCTAGTTCTTGTAAGTGTAAGTTTAGATTATTTGAGATTTTTCTTGTTTCTTGAGGTAGGCCTATATCAGTATAAATTTCTTAGTACTACTTTGGCTGTGTCCCATAGATTTGGTGTCATTGTGTTTTCATTTTCATTTGTCTCAAAGTATCTTTTGATTTCTTCCTTGATCTTGTTGTTAATCCATTCACTGTTTAGTAGCATGTTATTTAGCCTCCATGTATTTGTGTTTTTCAGTTTTTTCTTGTGAACAAAGAAGATGCTTGGTATGATTTCAGTCTTCTTTAATGTACTGAAACTTGTTTTGTGGCCTAACATGAGGTCTATACTGGAAAATGTTCCATGTGCACTTGAGTACAATGTATATTCTGCTTCTTTGGTGTGAAATGTTCTGAAAATGTCAATTAAAGCCACCTGATATTATGTGTCATTTAACGCCTCTTTTTCCTTATTTATCTTCTGTCTGGATGATTTGTACATTGATGTCAATGGGGATTAAAGTCACCTAAGATAACTGTGTTACTGTTGATCTCTCCCTTTATATCTGTCATTATTTGCTTTAAATATTAGGTGTTCTTATGTTGGGTATGTAAATGTTTACAGGGGTTATATCCTCTTTGGATTGATCCCTTTATCATTATAAAACGTCCTTTGTCTCTTGTATTGCTTTTTTTTTTTTTAACTATAAAGGCAGTGTTTATTAAAGTATATCTCATTTTCAAAATTGAGCCATCAGCTGTTAGTATGTATACATTTTGGGGGGAAAACCTGTAGAACCAGCGCACCCCCGACCACTTGGTCCTCTTTAGCCTAGCACTGCAAATTCACAACTAAGAATGGCCCAGAACCCCAGAGTTTGGACACTTCCCTCCCAATGAGGCCTTTATCACCGACTTGGAGCCAGGACTGAATCACCCAGGGGTGCTATGAATAGATGGGCCCTGAGAGCTCTGAGTCAGTCAGTCATGGCCCTAGAGCTCACCGTGGGTGACACTTCTGAACCACAAGGAGGTAGACAACTGGAAAGTCCAAGCAGAGGTGCCCTTGGAGTCCCCTCTCTGGGCCACATCTCACCGCCTGTCCCCTTCTTCTCCAGCGGTTCCAGTTTGTGGAAGTCCCAGGCAATCACTACATCCACAGGAACCAACCTGATCTTGAGGCCGGTGTCATGAGCTCCTTCTTACAGCACAGGTATAGGATACCAGCACAGCTGCAGCCCCGGGCCTGGGGTTACTGAGACCTTGTGCTCTCTGCTCAGCACCCCAACATCCAGCTCCTGCAGCCCCCAGCCAGGCCAGCTGCCATGGAGACAGGCCTCCCGATCTTGCCCAGCATGAGCTGGCAGTGGAGGCATGGGGTGCGGTTTTTGTCTCCAACATTTGTGTCTTTACAGGGGGAGACTGTCTGGATTCAGGGTAGTCTGTTTTGTGGCTGATCATCTGCAGTGAGCTGGTGGTGCTACAGGAAGGGGGGGCTGGGATGTGCCCACCTGGCCTGCAGCCCAGCAGCTTTTGCAGCCTCTTCCTGCTGCCCGCCTGGATGAAGAGTAAACTGTTCTTGTATTTTCTCTCATTGCTTCTGCGGTTTCACCGCAGTGGGCGCGTTTCCACTGAGGGTTAGGGGGAACTAGAGCAGACACTTGGCTTTTAGAGGAGATCCAGAGACAGGCTGTGAAGAGGGCAGGAGCGGGAAGGAACCACTTCCTGGGCCGGTGGCTTCCTGAGGCCAAGTCCTCATGCCAGGCAGGCCTCACCCGCACTGGGCTCAGGACAGCTGAAGCACAGGGATTGAGGGGTGACGCTGTCCTTCACCCCGCTGTGTGTGGGCTCAGATGTTCGGTACTGTTTGATGTGGCAGCCCCTTAGCCTGGGCAGTGAGCACCCAGGCCTTCATGTCCTCGCGGGCCACCCACTACCCATCTGTGCCAGCTCTGGAGGGGCGGAATTTGCGCTGGGCCCGCATCAGTTCAATCCTCCGCTGGTCCCCCTCCAACTTCTTGCGCAGCTGTGAGAGGCGCTCCATCCTGGCCTCACGGTGCTGCCGGGCGTCCAAGCTGAGCAGCTCCTTGCGGGCGCGCTTCTGCTCTTCGCTCTCCAGCACCCGCAGGCTGGCTGCCTCCGTGCGGGGGAGCACAGGCCGCCCACCAGGCGGGTCACCTCCACCCAGCCCTCGGCGTCGGGGACCCCTTCCTCCTCCTCGGCCTGGGCTTCCTCCGTGGCGCTCTTCTTGCCATACGCCTCCATGACCGTGTCCACTCCTACCTCGGGGCCTCTGGGTCCGGCAGGGAGTCTGACCCACTCGGGAGGCTGCCCTTCACGGGTGCCTCTCTGTCGAGACCAGCAAAGGGCCCTCCAGGGCCAAGGCAGCCGGCACCCCCTCGGCTTCTGGAACACCACGTAGGCCCCCTGGAAGCCCGGAACGGGCTTGGGGTGAAAAAGCCTATGACTTTGGCTCCCGTGGGCTCTCAGGGAGCTCGGGTCCCCGGGAATGCCGCTGACTGGACGGAGCCACAGGGACAGAGGTGGCGGCGCAGGGACTCCTCGTGCAGGACGGGGCGCGTGGAGGGCAAGGAGGGCCCTCTTCGGAGGCCAGAGGGCTTGGTGCCTTCTCGGACCCTGTGCTCGCTCACATACAGTAACGGGAAGCCTGCTGGTTTTCAGAGAGCTCGAACGGAGCGGCTGAGCAGCCAGGCGGCCCGGAGCCCCCTCCTCGGCACCCCGCGCCGGCCGCTCCCTCCTGCGCCCACCGGAGTGCCCACCGCGCCTTTATTTATCTATAATTTTATTTTTGTTTAAAATATTACAGATGTCCCATTTTTTATTTTTTAAATTTATATATATATTTTTAATTTTATTTTTGGCGCCTTTTTATTCAAGCCTATTTTGTCTGATAAAAGTGCTGCTACCTCAGACTTTTTTTCATTTGCATAAAATATACAGGGTGGGGAAAAGTAGGTTTACGTCGTTCAAACGGAAAATAACACAATAATAAATAATACAAGAATAAACCCTGTGTTTCATATACTCACAACTGTACACCTACGTTTGCCTCACCCTGTATTTTTCCAACCCTTTCACTTTCAGTCTTGTGTGTCTTTCCATCTGAAGTGAGTCTCTCAGAGGCAGCAAATGTATGGCTCTTGTTTTCTTACCCACTCAGCCACATGTGAGTAAGGAGGATGCCCACCCACACTAACTGGGCACTGAGCAGGGGACCTGAAATAGTCAAAACAATCTTGAAGAACGAAGTTGGAGAATTCACACTTCCTATTCTCAAACCTTACTATACAACCACAGTCATCAAGATTGTGAGGTGCCCTGCCTGGTGTGGCTCAGTTGGTTGGAGCGTCATCCTATACACCAAAAAAGGTTGTGGGTTTGATCCCGGGTTGGGCGGCATACAGGAGGCAACCAATTGATGTCTCTCTCTCTCTCATATCAATAAAAACATGTCCTCGAATGAGGAATAAAATGCTATTAAAAAATGTGTGGTAATGGCATAAGGATGGACACATAGAGCAACAGAATAGAATACAGAGCCTAGAAATAAACCCTCACATTTAGGGTCAATTGATTGTCAACAAAAATGCCCAGAAAAATCCAGCAGGAAAGAACAGTCTCTTGAACAAATGGTGCTGGGACAACTGGATATCCACAAACCCATACCTCACATCAAATACAAAAATTAATTCAAAATGGATTAAAGACCTAAATATAAAAATCAAAATTATAGAACTATAAATGAAAAAGAAATTTCTGTAAAATAAAAACAGTCATGGGGATATTAAGTGCCGCATTGAAAACAAGCCCTGTGCCACTTCACCACCAAGCAGCACAGGGGGGAGGCGGGGACGGACGGACTTCACTGCTGGGCCCTGCTTTCTGAGGAGGGGAAAGGATAAAGCACTTCACACTCATACACGTGCACACTCACGCATGCACACATGCTCACACATGCTCACACTCATGTGCACATGCATACTCAAGTACTCATCTGCACGCTCACACCTGTACACCCACACACTCACATGCACACTCACACATGCACACACACTCACACTGTGGACCTTGAGATAGAAGACACCTATTAACAAGGCTCCTGGTGGCTAACTGGGCTCAACTTGAAGAGAAAAAAGAAAAAAAGAAACAGGGCCTAGCAGCCATTTCTACACAGGGGCCTCTCATGCAAGCAGCACGTCAAAGTGAGGCCTGTACTGAACTGCCTGCCTGCACTGTGTTTCTGCCGTCTGAGCCAGCCCTTATAAAGGAGTTCCTGGAATTCTATTTCAGCCAATAGGACTGAGGCTTTCCCCATCCAATCCAAGCTGTGCAGCTATACCTCCCTTGCATTTTCAATGACCAATCAGAATGGCTCCATTCTGACCAATCAGGAAAGTGCCTTTTGGACCAATCACACTGCCAGGATTTGGAGTCCTCATTTGGACTGTGCAAGGACTTCTGTCTACATAGTGAGCTCCCCTCTGGCTGGAGAGCACACTTTCCTTTTCCAGTGAACACTGAAGACTATATTTCCCTGGTTCTAGCCAAAACACTGAAGATGAAACACCGAAGATGAAATGCCAAAGATGTCTGGCCGGAGCAGAGTGAGAAAGACTGAAGCAGAGCAGAACTGTCTAGCTAGAAAGGTCCTGGCCCAAGGCCCCCTGGCTGCCATTCTGTTCCTCAGCTGGGCTGCTTCACAGTTAAGCTGTAACACTGCAGAGGTGTTCCACAGACATGCTGTCCTCAGATCTGTGCTGTATCACAGTTGAGCAGTTTGCATTGAATAAAGTTTGCTTCTTTGCCATACCCCAAAGTGGGGATACCTGCTGGTGTTGAATGGACACCAATGACTACTGGTTTACAACACTCACTCACACTTGAGCATGCACACACTAACACATGCACACAAACACACCTGGGAACCAGGGAGAGGCTGCTTCCTCCAGGCCACACACACCAGGCCCCTGCCCCATTAGCCAGCTGCAAACAGCTGACTCAGGAAGAATTCCCTCCACTCCAAGAGATGGGGCTCAGGATCTACATCTTGAAAGTAAAAACAGGAAGACAGACGGGAAATATGATGGGCAAGAAACACCCAGCATTTGCCAAGGGGCAAATGAAATTCATAAATACAGACTCATCCAAGAAGTCAAGAAATCCTGCTAAGGTAATGCAAGGACCTGACCAAGCATGGAAAAGAATTAAAATAAGAAATAAAACCACCACAGAAATGGAGGCATCAATGAACACGAACCAAGGGCAAAGCTGAAAACAGAAACCTGGCTGAGAAAAAGTGAACAAAATAGGGGGAACGCATGAGAAGGATTGAGGAGAAAAGCATGGACGTGGAATACAAAAGATACTGAACACCTCCATCAGTGCCTCTAAAAGGAAACTGAAAAACATGTTAAAACTTCTCAATATGTAACTTTAGAAAATTTTCCACATGTAGTTAAATCTACAAATAGAAAAAAATGCACACATATTTAAAAAACCACAAGGAGGCCAGGCCAGCATGGCTCAGCTGTTGAGGATCAACCTAGGATCCAGGAGATTGTGGTTCAATTCCCAGTCAGGGCACATGTCCCGGTTGCAGGCTTGATCCCCAGTCGAGGGTGTGCAGGAGGCAGCTGATCAATGACTCTCTCATCACTGATGTTTCTATCTCTCTCCCTCTCCCTTCCTCTCTGAAATCAATAAAAGATTTTTTTTAAATCACATGGAGTTCAGTCTTTGCCTTTTTAAACTTTATGATTATTTGAATACATGGCTTCTAAATTAGTATATAAATTCCAATGCCCTTTAAGTCACAAACACATAGCAGTGTAATCAATGAATCCACACAGCCACTCGAGTACCACAGCTGTCGCTACTGCTCACGGCCCAATGCACCTTCCTGACTTCTCATCAGCTTGGGCTTTATTTACACTACACTTGAACTGATTTAGTATTATATGGAGTTTCCATAGCACTGTACCTCCCCTCCCTCCAGAAAGGCCTTAGTATCTTAAAATGGTTCAGAGTAAAAACCATGAAATGGAAGGAGCTAAAAAGATGCACAGACTTTTGAACTGTGCAGACTGGGGTCCAATTCCAATACCTGCCCCAGCCCATAGGTTGCCCTGGGTCACCACTTCACCTCTCGGAGAACACCACAGCCACTGTGGGTTCGAAACAGGGGTAGGCTTGGACTCAGAGAACCTTGGCCCCTCACCAGTACAGATATTTAGGGAGACCTGGCAGTTCTGGGGGGAAAAACCCCCACAAAAACACTTGAAGGCACAGGCTAGGGGACTTGCCTGCAAAGGAACTCTGGTGCTATAGGCCATAGGCCATCCCAGGCCAGGCCCAGTCTCTTTCCAGTCCCCTAGCCCCTTTGGCCTCCCCAGCTGCCATCTGTGCAACCTTGGACAGGGCCTCCCTGCTCAGGGAGTGCTGGTCAGAGAACTGGACCCTCACTTGCTGTAGCCTGAGAACAGGGATCCCTTAACCTCTCTACAGCAGCTCTGAGGGGCCTGCCACCTGGGGTGCTGAAATGGGTCACTGACCTTTCTTGTATGGTCCCTTCCTGCCATGACTATAACAAGTGCTAAATGACCTAGAGACAGCCTTAATTTTTTAAAACTGGGTTTATGTAGTAAACACAAAGGCCACACCAACAGGTAACATCACAGGAAAGTAGAAAAGCAGCTCGTAGAGCCTTATTTTGCTCTTTACACACTGAGATTAATTAGAGAGATCTCCAATTTCGTTTCCCTCTCCTGAGAGATTTTAGAGTCTGTTTTATGGAAGGGTCTGAATGCCTTGCAGAAAAAGGAAAGAAAAAACTTTTTCTAACATTTAGAGAAACAAACAACAACAAAAACTGGGCAACTGCTTTCAACTTTGCCAAGAGGAAGAACATCATTCTACAGGCCGAGGTGGCCAAAGATGTCATCCTGTGCCAGGAAAATGCAGCAACGCCACTCTTGTCTATTAGATTCTGTCCATGCCCCTGGTCTTAACATACTACCAGTCATCTTACTGTGGCTGGGTGAGCACAGAATGGCTCCCACATCGAACTGCTGCCTCCCTGCTGGACAGGGCAGAGCTGGCCCTGACATGACACAGGGACACTGACCACTGACCCAACACAGAGGTTGTGAGCACAGCATTCCACTAGCCAGCTCTGGTGTGCTCCCAGCCTCTCCAAACATACTGGACCGCTTCCCTCCTGTCACCCTCCCCAGCTCAGCCCAATGAGGAGAGGAATGCTAGGAGGGGTGTGGTTCAGACAATGGAGGCGCAGCCGCAGCTCCACGGATATGTCATAGCATCCACTCTACTGCATCTGAGCTGCTTTTTGGAGGGTCATACCAAGAGCAGCTCTATAAAGCCACAACTGTATCGTATAAGGGTGCTGAGCTAATATTACCTACCACATCTCTGAACCCCAACCTACGAAGTGATACTCAAGCATGTTTAGAATTAAGTGCCAGGAACTTGGCTTCCCATGAGTAACTGGTGGATTCTGTCTCAACATGGATCATAATTTCCTTTTTCATTTTAGGTAGCAGTACCTAGGTCTAGAACATGGTCTCTTTGCTCAAAGTCAATTTGGAAAATGTAAAATATAATAAAATTATAAAATCTGAGAGATCACTTAATTCTGCAGGAAACAAATTTATGTACACTCCACAATATCACATTTTTACAATCCTCTGCCTTCCCATGCTGTTAAGCTCTGCAAAATGTCTATTCACTCCCAACCCAGAGCCAAACAGGGCAGTCTCCTTATCGCTGACAGATAAGCCAGAGCCAAACTTATAACTAGTGTGGTACTAGTCAGCATTTTAAACAGAGCTACTTTCACTTTTTATTTTAAACAATGTTTCAAGGCTGAGAGAAGATACTCAACTAAAACTTAAATTACATATAGTTCCTACCCCAGAAGACTATTGAAGACACTGTGAACCAAACTCTTCTGCTGCCCGATTACTTTTCCAAACTACCGTGTTCCCCCTTCACCATATCCTAAGGGCCCCATTCTGTATAAGGTGAAAAAAAAGCTACCTATCACCTGCTGTTTATTTGCTTCATGTCTTAGAATGTAAAGAAAGCCTTTTATTTTTTAACAAAATATGTATTTTTTTTATCCTCACCTGAGGATATTTTTCCCAGTGCTTGTCAAAGAGAGTGGGAGAGAGAAACATCCATGTGAGGGACGCATTAATTGGTTGCCTCCCACATGCGCCACAACTAGGGCCAGGGATCGAGCCTGCAACTGAGGTACATGCCCTTGGCCAGAATCGAACTCAAGACCCTTGAGTCCATGGGCCGGCACTCTAACCACTGAGCCAAATAGGCGAGGGCAACAAAATCTTTCTTATAAATATGTTTTAGCTGATATTTTTAGAGAGAAAAGAAGGGAAAGGGATAGAAAAAGATAAACATCAATGGGAGGGAAATATCATCAATCAGCTGCCTCCTGCACGCCTCCCACCAGGGATCAAGCCTACAACCCAGGCATGTGCCCTAACCGAGAATCAAACTGTGACCTCCAGGTTCATGGGTTGATGCTCAACCACGGAGTCACACCGGCTGGGCTCTAAAGAAAGTCTTGCTTGTGTTAAATAAAAATAAAATTAGGTATAATCTGAAAATGTTACTGGAAAGGGGACCTGGCCCTGAGTGGGCCTGCCTAGGGCCCATGGTAGTGTGTGGGTTCTTGACTTCATGCAGGGAACATTTCACAACACAAGTCCTGGTGACTTTTAGAGGACGTTTATTAAAGCTGGGGACAGTAAAATAAGGAAGGGCCTAGAATAGAAGCATCAACAGAAGACTAGGCAGGGAAATGAGCCTAGGATGGGCTGTTTTGGCTCATTAAAAAAATCAGAGAAAAGGGGACCTTGGAGACAGGCTCAGGGGGTTAGCCTGGATGAGCTGCAGCTGCCCAATGCTACCCTAATTGCAAGCCTCATGGGTCCCTTAGGGTCTAGGAGATGCATGCCTGTGGGGAAAGAAGAGGGGGGAGGGAAAGGCTCAGCCATGCTCCTGGGAGGGAGAGTGCATGCTGGGACCTTCGTTTTGAGGGTTTTTAAAAGCTGGGAGTTTAGGGGAGGTTTTAGGGGAAGATCAATAGTATATTCACCAGCTTATGTTGATGTGCCCAAATGAAATTTATTCTCTTAACTTCATCTGTCCTTGTGTGTGCTTGGCACAAATGGCACTAACTGGATTTCTGCAATCTCCCTGAGTAGGTGATTTAAACTATTTACCCTCTGGTTGGGGAGAAGTATAAACCATTTACTCTCAAGCATCCTTGGTTTAGGGAAGACAGAATTTACAGATGGCTGCAAATTGCTTGGCTGTTTAACTATCTGCCTCAGTCTCCCTATCCTGATTGTCCTGGCCTACTAGTCTGTCTCAAAAAGACTTAGAAAGTTCACTCAATTTTCTTATTTGTACTTCTTGTTAGTGGGACAGTTGGCAAAGCTGACATGTGTGAAAGCAGGAGGTGTCACTGTGAATGTCCCAAGTTTAACTGTAACAGGACAGTGAGAAGCTAGGAAAATTCCTGGGCACATGGAATAGGGAAATCAAGACAAGAAAATTAAACAAGGTCGAACAGTTTAGGCAGCTTGCAGCCACCCTGCAGCAAGACCTTATCTTCCCCAACCAAGGAAACTTGAGAACAAATGGTTAATACCTCTTCTCCCTAACCAGAGAATACATAGCTCAAATCACCCTGGAAGTGCCAAGGCAGGAGTGGGGAATGGGGAAGGAAAAAAAGGCAAGTTTTATCTCACTGAACAAAAGTCAGCAGCCTTAGGACTTGACAGATGTTCTCATTAATTCTGGGAAAGCCACAACAAAGCAAAAAGAGGACACTGAAATCTAGTCTGTGCCCAAGATATCTGGCAGAGGAACCTTGAAACCTATAGGAAGAAGGGTATAAAACCCTCAAACCCTCACCATGCAGGGCACTCAGATTAGCTGAGTGTCTGCTTGCGTTATATGCCAAGTGTATAAATTTGCTTGCTTTACTACAATGCTGCTGTCCAGTGTCACTTGTTTAAAATCTTTCCTACAAGACTGATAAGAACTGAAGAGGGGACAGCCCTCTCCCTTCAACTCAGGGGGCTGTCTGATAACATCTTTTCAGGTGCCTATACATAATCATGCACTATGGTTCTGTAAGACAGTCTCCCTGATTTGCATAAGCTTTTAGGGGTAACAGAGCATCAAGTCTGCAACTTACCTTCAAATAAATACAAAAAAAGTATTTATTTATACACATATATAGAAATAGACATCACAAATATGTTAAAATGTTTAATGTTTGGGGAATCTGGGTAAAGAGTATATGGGAATCCTATGTATTATTGTTGTAACTTTAAAGTCTGAAATCATATAAAATAAAAATGTAAAGAATCATTTAAAAAGGGCTGGGATGCAGAAGTGAACTCAGTTATAATATTTCATAAAGATGTAAATGGTCCCTGAAGCCATCCACAGCACCTGGGTTTAAGGGTTCCAGATAAACAGATTCAACAAGACATGCAGATAGAGATTTATTATAAGGAACTGGCTCATGTCGTTGTGGAGGTCCAAGACCAAAATCTCATGGGGTGGCTCCACAGGCTGGAGACCCAGAAAGAGTAAGCATTTGGAGTCCAAATGGCAGTCTGCTGGCAGAATTCCTTCTTACTGGGGAGGAGTGGGAGTTTAGTCTTTGTTCTATTGATGGTTTCAGCTGATAGAGTCCCACCCACATTAGGGAGGGTAACTGCTTTATTCAAAGTACACTGATATAAATGTTAATCTCATACCCATAACACCTTCACATAAACATCCAGAGTGATTTTTGACCAAATATCTGGGTACTGTGGTCTTGTCAAGTTGAAACAGAATATTAACCATCACAACCTGAAAGAGAACAGGCCAAATTGTCTTCTATGAAAAATCATGGCATACACTCAAAGAGGTTTCTTAATCTCATAAAATGATGGAAAACAGTATGGAGGTTCCTTAAAAAATTAAAAATGGAACGGTCATTTGACCCAGTGATTCCACTTCTAAGAATATATCCTAAGAATCTGGAAACACCAATCAGAAAGAATATATGCACCCCTATGTTCACAGCAGCACTATTTACAATTGCTAAGATCTGGAAACAGCCCAAGTGCCCATCACTAGATGAGTGGATAAAAAAGCTATAGGACATTTACACCATGGAATCCTATGCAGCTGTAAAAAAGAAGGATCTCTTACCCTTTGGGACAACATGGAAGGACCTGGAGTGTATTATGCTAAGAGAAATAAGTCAGAGGAAGACAGATATTACATGAAATCACTTATATGTGGAATCTAAGGAACAAAATAGATGATCAAGATAGGACCACAGACATGGAAGCAAGAAAAAGACTGACAGATCTCAGAAGGAAGGTGGGAAAGAAGGCAAGAAGAGACTGAGCAAAGAACTTATAAGCATATATGCACAGCCCAATATGCACAATAGACGGGGGAAGAACTGAGAAGGGGTGAGAGATGGGGGGAGGGGGGTAAAGGGGAGAAAATGGAGGACATCTGTAAGACTTTCAATAATAAAATTAATTTTTTAAAAAAACGATGGTCTCACCTACTTCCACCTGGCAAGCTGTCAGGGTAATCAGCAACACAAACCACCCATCATCAGCTTCTAGCCAGAGAAAATAACTTTGAACTGTCAGGGAAGCTGGCCCACGGGACACAAGGTCAGCTTCACACAACTGAAAACACATCACGCACTGGCCAGTGTGTCTCAGTGGTTAGTGTCAGTCCCAGCACGGAAGGGCTACAGGTTCGATCCCAGGCCCCAGTCAGGGCATTTGCGGGAAGTAACCAATTGGTGTGTCTCTGTCACATCGATGTTTCTCTCTCTCCCCCTTCCACTCTCTCTGAAAAGTAACGGAAAAAATATCCTCAGGTGAGGATTAACAACAAAAAACACACACACAAATCACAACAACTGGGTTTGTTAAAAAGATTCCATTGGCTGGTCCAACCTCTGACTAATTAAAACAAAATCTTAGAAGTAGGGGTGATGGGCAGTGAAGGCTACAAAACACTGCTGTAGATCATCGTCCTTTAACTCCCAGGTCCAGCAAACCAAAAAGTATTTGTATTTATTATAATCACATTATTAGAAATACTTAAGACAACAGTTTGGACACCAGTAGTGCTCCTTTTCCTTAATCTACCATTGAGATAATGCTATGAACTTATAAGAGAGAGCCATAGGAAACATTATTTCAACCACTGCAGAGATGAAGAAGACTTCCATCCACTCACTGCAAGGATGCAGCAGCCCAGTAACATAGCAAAAGGGCTATTCCACAAACTCACTGCAGGGATGCATGGCCTCTTACATAGTAAACTGGCTATTCCACCTATTAAGGCAGAAATGCATAGCCTGATTATACAGTAAACTGGCCATTCCATGCATTCACCTGCAGGGATGCATTAGGCCAGCGACATACTAAAATGGCTATTACAACCACTGACTGCAGGGGGACACTGGGCAATTACGTGGTAAACTTTCTATTCCATCCACGCACTGCAAGGGTGCCAAGGAACCTGGCTATTCCACACACTCAGTGCAAATATATAGTAGGCCAAGTGAACAGTCAACTGATATTCTACCCACCCACTGCAGGGATGCAGTAAGCCAGTTACATAGTAAACTGGCTAATCCATCCACTCACTGCAGGGATAGGGCAGGCCAGTTATATAGGAAACCGGTAATTCCACCCACTGACCGCAGGGATGCAATAGGCATGTTACACAGTAAGCTGGATATCCCACCCACTCACTGCAGGGATGCAGCAGACACAGTAAAACACTACTTCACACTCTCTGCATGGATACAGTAGTCATGCTGCATAAGAAACTGGCTACTCCATCTACTTAACAGAGAGATTGCTGTTAACTGCTTACAAAATAAACTGAGTATTCCATCTACTGTCCAATGGGGTAGTCCGGTTACCGAGTAACTTGGCTCTTCCACCCACTCAGTGCAGGGACACGGTGGGCTAATTACATTTTTAAAAACCTGTTAGGAGAAACAAGATGGCAGCATAGGTAACAGCTGCACCGCCGCCTCCCACAACCACATCAAAATTACAACTAAAACACAGAACAAACATCACCCAGAACCTCCTGAAATCTGGCAGAACAGAAGCCCCACAACCAGGGAACTGAAGAAGAAGCACCGAGAGCGGTAGGAGGGGCGGAGACGCGGGCGGATCCCGGCTGAATGGGAGACTCCCCACGGGCCCACACCTGGTGCTGCGGTTTAAACCCGGAGGACATCTCGGAGGTGGAGGTTTCCCGGAGGAGCGAGAGCTCCCAGCCCCACATCAGGCCCTCAGCCCAGGGCTCCAGGGCCGGGAAGAGATGTCCCCACAACTCCAGGCTGTGAAACCAGCAGGGACTGTCGCTGAGGGTCATGGAGGCCGGGGGAGTCCCAGCAGCTCCTCTTAAATGGCCCACACACGGACTCACTCGGACGCTCCCTCTGAGCCCAGCGCCAGGCAGCAGCTGGAAAGGACCTGGGACACTCGGGGAGGAACTAACCTGCCTGGAATCGGGGCGAGAGGTGGAGGGGCGGCTTCCTCCCCGCACACAGCCAAAAGGCAGGCACCATATTTGAATCGCCAGCACCGGGCTCACACCGTTGGCCCCGCCCCGTGATTCCCGGAGGCCCCACCCCTCCCCACCTGTAGCTCATCCAGGCCATTTCCAGGGGCTTTTCTGTGCAAGTGACCTCTCCAGCCTCATGCTTAGGACTTTCCTAAAATCTCTCAAACAAGCAGCAGCGGGCACCATACAGCTTGATAAGTGGCCCCAGGCCTGGCACTAGCGGTAGCCTACATTGGCTCATAGCTGGGCCTCTCCTGGACAACGCCAAGCCCAGCACAAGTAGCAGCCAACTACGGTTTGCTGTGTGGCTCATGCTGGGAGGCCCTGGGCAAGGCACTGGCAGAGGCTGACTTTGCACCTCCCGGAAGGCCCCAGAGACAGTGCACCTGGTGGTCAGACTCGACCACGCTGGATTACAACCCTACCGCATCCACAAGTGACACTCAAGGGGCGCATTTGGTGAACACCAAAGCTCCACTGAAGTAAATCCTGCTCCATAGGGGTGTGTCCAGCACAGCAGCTCTCTGGCTGTAGCTGCAGCTGGTCTTCACAGCTGATTGGCCTGGAGGTCAATTCCTCCCAGGGATGCCAAGAGCAACCAAGGCTCAACTACAACAGGATAGTGCACACAGCCCACACAGGGAAGCATCTAGAAGGCCCAGCTCAGGTGACTGGGGAGGCTGAGCCACTGCACCCTACAGGACACCTACTACACAAAGCCACTCTACAAATTCCAGGAGACATAGCAGCTCTACCTAATACATAGAAACAAACACCTGGAAGCAGCCAAAATGTGGAGGCAAAGAAACATGTCCCAAAGGAAAGAACAGAAGAAATCTCTAGAGGAGGAACTAAATGAAATAGATCCAAGCAAGCTAATATATACAGAGTTCAGAATTTTGTTTATAAGGATGTTTAAGCAGACTATTAGGAAAATAACTGAGAAAATCGGTAACATAATAAAGTACTAATTTGAAATGAAGGCTACACAAACTGAAATAAAGAATAATTTACAGGGAATCAACAGCAGAGCAGAGAACACTGAGAATCAAATCAGCAATTTGGAACATGAGGAAACAAAAAACACCCAACCAGAAGAGCAAAAAGAAAACAGAATCCAGAAATATGAAGGTAGTATAAGGAGCCTCTGGGACAACTTCAAGAGGCCCAACATTTGTATTATTGGGGTGCCAGAAGGGGAAGACAGAGACCAAGGAATTGAAAACCTACTTGAAAAAATATTGACAGAAAACTTCCCCTACCTGGAGAAAGAAATAGACTTACGAGTCCAGGAAGCACAGAGGGCCCCAAACAAGAGGAACCCAAAGAGGCTCACAGCAAGACACATCATAATTAAAATGCCAAAGGTTAAAGACAAAGAGAGACTCTTAAAAGCAGCAAGAGAAAAGCAGTTAGTTACCTACAAGGGAGCACCCATATGACTGTCAGCTGATTTCTCAACAAAAACTTTGCAGGCCAGAAGGGAGTGGCAAGAAATATTCAAAGTGATGAAAAACATGGAACTACAACCAAGATTACTCTACCCAGCAAAGCTATCATTTAGAATTGAAGGTCAAATAAAGAGCTTCACAGATAAGAAAAAGCTAAAGGAGTTCATCACCACCAGACCAGCACTACAGGAAAAGTTGAAGGGTCTTCTTTAAGAAGAAGCTAATGAACAAAAGAATCTGACGAACTAAATAGATCCAGAGACATTGACGCACGCAACAGACGATCATATTTCAGAGGAAAGAGGGAAGGGGGCTGGAGGGTGGGAAGAGATTAACCAAAGAAGTTATATGCATATATGCATAACCCATGGACACAGTTAATAACAGGGTGAAGGCCTGGGGAGGGGGTGGGAGCGAAGCGGAGGGGGTCAATGGGAGGGAAAATGGGACACCTGTAATACTCTCAACAATAAAGATAAATTAAAAATAAAATAAAAATAAAAACCTGTTAATTACAGTGCTACAGACTACAGGGATACAGTAGCCCCAGTTATGTAGTAAACTGGCTATCCCCCCCCCAGGGATACACTAGGACAGTAGCATAGTAAACTGGCTATTCTACCAACTCACTACAGGGATGCAGTAGGCCGGTTATACAGCCAACAGCTGTATTCCATCCACTAACTGCAGGGATGTACTATGCTGGTTAAACAGTTAACGATTCCATCCCCTCACTGCAGGGATGCAGCAGGCCTGTTTCAGAGTGCGGGCCACATACTAAAAGGGGCCACATACTAAAGCAGACAAGCTCAGGGGAGGCCTGTGTGGTGGCCTTACAAACTCTGATACCTAAGATAACCACAACGGATGGTCTGAAATTAAAACTTTTTAACTAAAAGCAGTTTATGGTGGGTAGTCACGTCCTAGGCCGGCCTCTTCCCTGACAAAGGTCAATTTTTACCTTAACTGTCCATTTTCTTTTGCATCTACAATAATATATCTTTGGAATGTCAAAGTAAGTTTCCTTTTTCCAGACCCCTCAAAGCACAGGCACCACTCTGCGGAGAACACAAATCCCCTCACTGTTACTGAGTTAATTGTTTACTGTTAACTATCCTGCACCCACCTGTGTGAAAGAAGCACGTGTCTATCATATTAATTTTTTATTATCTAATCCCAGAGATTTCCCCACTTTGCTTTCTCCCACCTCCTGATCTATCACCAATGGATTTCATGTAACCCACCGATGGATTTCATGTCTCCTCTTCTGATTGTAATGTATAAAATAAGGTGCAGAACTGCCATTCTCCAGAGCATTATCTCAATCCACTGAGATTTTGCTTCCCAGCAACTGTTGACAGTTTGGCTCAGATAAACTCACAAAATATTTTTACAGGTTTGAATGTTTCTTACATTGACAAGAGTAAACTGGCTATTCCATATACTCACTGCAGGGATGCTGTAGGCCAGTTACATGATAAAATGCTATTCCATCACTCACTGCTTTAAAGACCCAAGGAAGAAATCTCACATCTACCCATCGCAGAAGTTGCTGCAGAGATTCCATGACTCCCATAAGTGGGTATGAGCTGCCATTTGCTTTGGTTGCCAGATCTTATGTCTCCATTTTGTCTCCTGACCTTATATCCTGAATTAAAACTATTTTGCTATCCTTACTGCCTTGGTCCAACTTTCCGTTTGAGATCTATTAATTTGAAGCCTTTGGGCCATATCTTGCTTATGTATTCTGAAATTCTCTTTGGATAGAGATGGAACGTCAATATAAAAGGAACACATTCTATAAGCAAACAAAACCATAATGTTTTAGAATGGCAGGTACCTCAGAAATAGATCACCTAACTCAATTCCCCACATTTTAAAGATGAAAAACAAGACAAAATTAAGAAATCAAACGAAGCCCAACGTTGCAGAGACTTGATTGCAAAGCCAGGGCTAAAGGAACTTGACTCACGTGAGCCATCTCTAGCCCTCCAGTTGTACTCCGTTCCAGGGTTAACATAGAGTGGAGTTCCAACCCTGCCATCACTTCAGAGAATCCCTGAACCATCTTCAGGCCTCCTGCCACGCACACACCTCAATTTTAGCCAGGTTTTTTGACTTGATTTTTCAGGCAGGCTGCTTGAAGACCCTGCCTCTGAGCCCTAAGTTTTTATTGCTTCTGCTATCAGCAAATATAGAGTGCTAGGAGTTATGAAACAATACATAGAGCATGATATTATTCAGTGTAACAAAAACAATTGTTTCTACTAGTATAGAAAAAGATGTAGAACACAAAATGTTTGTAATATTTATAGTGCTACTACTAAGTGGTGAGATCACAGTTAATTTTTTTTCCCCGTTAGGCTTATCTGTATTGTTAAATTTTTCCTCCAATAACCATAAAGACTTGCATAATTGTTTAAAAGACAAAACTAATAAATAAAATCACTTTAATTTATTAAGTATATATCAGCAGGTTACCCCAGTCTGAAGTGTGGTGCTACAAGTCCCTGAGGCTATTCCTGGGGCTGGGGGTGTGGCTTTGCAGGATTTTTATTGGAAGCCCACTTCTCCTGGGCTCTGACCCTCCCGGGGCTTGTTTCTGGTCCATTGCAAGCAAACATGTAACTTTTGCAGAAAAAGGAGACAAAGAGTTTATTTTCAACATGAATTAGCCAGACTGAAGCACTTAAATTCCACTATTCTAGGAAAACATCCTTCCACTTACAGGCTGTGGTTTCTTTAAAAGAGAAAGGTTTCCACCTGTAGCCACCACAGAAGACAATCAAAACTGCGGATCAACAAACCTGTTTTGTTCGTGAAAGGTCCTTTCTGTAATCCCTGAGCCCGTCTCTGGCCTTTTCAGGATCTAACCATACATAAACTGTAATGGGAGCCCTAAGGTGTTGGGGTGTGTCCTACTCCAGGGAAATGCCCTTGAATGTGCAAAGCTGTACCCTTGTCATCTGCTATGGGGACAATAAAAACAATGTTGTGAAGCACAGCTCTGCCATCAGCAAGGAGTTCTGGGGGAGCCACTGCCTCCTGGCCAGCTTCCCTGGCAACATCGCCCGGAGCCTTTGTTGTATTAACCTGGTTTAGCCACTTGGTGCCACTTCTTTCTACATTGTCTTGCATACTAAATATGAAGAGGCCTAGTTGGTATTGCAAAAAATTTTTTGTTTACCATTTCTCTTTTAGGAAAAACTAGTACCCCAGAATAAGTTTTGAAAAGCAATAAATCTTACTCTTAGTAATTATTAAACATTTCTTAATGTCCCATGAAAATATTCTAAAATACTATCAAAAAAAACAACTGTTCGGTGCCTGGGTGTACACTGCAAGTCAAATCTTTGCAAACTGACTTCAGGCCTGCAGGTGTGTCCTTTCCTTGCTAGTTTTCGCTCTACCATAGTGTAGCACAAATGACAAAATTCTCCACCGTCAAGGGCAAAAAACTGGCAGGAGGGGCCTGGCCAAGACTATGATATACCTATCAAACTGAAAACTACCAATGATATTGGAGAAGCATATTTACTGGCTTGGAGCTGTTACAATTGGTGAGTGAAGCAGAAAAGCCACAAAATTGTATATGCAATTTACTTTTTAAAAATGTGTATACATATTTAGTGGAAAATGGATATACACCTCTATTTTAATGTAGATAAAAGTAACAGAGACTACCAATGACTTTCCTTTTGTGTATTTTGTATTTTGCTACCGTAAACAAAAATTTTTGCAAAATATAAAAAGCAACAATTAATCTCCGTGAACCTGAAGGTAAGTAAAGTTGTTCAAGGAAGGTGCGGAAACCTCAAAGACAGCCTTCTTGGCGGGCTCCTTTTGCTGACCCCTCCTGCAAGCATCCTCAACGATTTTCTTCTACTCGCTGGCTAGCGGCCCAAAAGTCTAATTCCCTGCAGATGACTGAGTTCACCCCCCTTCCAACACAGAAAACACCCAGGCCTGGCTCCAGTACCCTTGTCTCTCTCACACTACTGCACAAAAACAAAGGTGAAGGGGGGAGGGGGGACCTCGGCTCCGCAGCCACCTCGGAAGCACACAGCTCGGGACAGGCTGGAAAATTCCGCCAGGTTTCCAGGGCTCCGGAGCTGCGGGGAGCAGCGGCCCTCTGCAAGGCGGGGCTCCTCGCGCACGGGGCCCGGCCGCTCGGCCCTGCGTGGGCTGACCACCGGGAAAATGCGCGCGTGGGGGGGTAGCAAGGGCCTTGGCGAGGCTATTCCCCACGACAGGCCGGCGAGCGGACCACCGCCGGGCTGCGAGGGCCGACAGGGGTGCCCGTGCTCAACGCACAGTCCGTAGGCACTGGCCCTACTAGTGTCCTTTTGGGGAGAGGCGCAACGCTTTGCTGTCCCGCCCCGGGGGCTGTGGCCCCAGGAGCCCTGCGTAACGGCTGCCCCTGTCCGGGCGGGGCCGCGCGTGGGGAACCCGGCCCCGGGGCCGCCTCACCTTGGGGTCGCGCTCGTAGTAGTGCTGCTGCGTGCGAATCCAGCGCCCCACCAGGTGGTCGCGCACCGTGTGCGCCAGGGCGAAGTAGTAGTCGCGGGGCGTGGCCACGTTGCGGTCCTTGACCAGCGTGAAGTGCAGGTGCCGGTTGAAGCTCTTGCGCACCTCGGCCACGTCGCCCAGCCCCGCGATCCCGCGCACGCTGATCTGCTTTCGTTTCTCGCTGTCCGTCAGGGGCTTCGCCATAGCGTCGGCTGAGGACGGAGAGACGAGGGACGAGCGGCCAGGAGACGCGAGCACCGGGGACGCTGCGGCGGCGCCGGCGCGAGGGCTGCGGCAAAGCGGGCGGGCGCGGCCCCGCGTGCGCTCTGCGCCGGGGCGGGGCGGGGCGGGGCGGGCCTGGGGGAGATGCGCCTCTGGATGGGGTGTGTCTACCTGAGAGGCGGGGCCGCGAGGTGTGGCTTTAATCCTTGAGGCTTGGAGGCGGCTTCTGGTTGCACAGATGAGAACCGCCACCCAAAAGCTGGGGTCTTATGCATATAAATTCTTTGGTTAACTCGTGGACACAGTGTGGTGAAGGCCGGGGCGGGGAGGTTCCGGGTAGAAGGGTTCAATGGGGAAAAAGGGGGATATCTGTAATACTTTCAACAATAAAGTAAGTAAATAAATAAATAAATAATAGGTCTGACCCCAAGTTGGCCAAGCCCAGCAGAAGTGGGAAACCACTGGATGAGCTGGATGACTCAGGAACCGAAGCTTTGGTCTTATTTGTCCTGTTCCCTGCTCCTGTCTCCTGCAGACAGGGGAAGAATGCTCCACCCCCACCCTACCCCCACCTCCCCCATCCCCTGTTTTTGGGACATCTGGGGCCTCAGTCCTTCACCAGCCCAGGGTCACCAGGTGCCCCCAGGCAAGAGTGCCCTGGGTGCTGGGTTTAGGCTGTTAAGGGAAACCCAGTGCACACTTGAAAGGCAGCCACCAATGTTAGGGTGTGGCCGGTGACATGGGCTGTGAAAGAATTCACAACTAAAAGAAGAGCTGCAGAGAGGAAATTCACTTTAGTTTCTGAGAGGAAAGGGCCTGTGCATTGCTAATAAATGCAAGGGCAGGAAACAAAAGGCAGCTTTTACTTTTAAGCCCTGGGCTATTGCTAAGTGACAAGGAAAGAAGGGGAGTTTGGGGACTGAAGTTGAGCAGATACCAGGGGTTATCTTGAAAAGTTACAGTTTGTTTGCTTTCCAGGAGACTGTCTGGCAGATGTGCTAGGGAGGTGTCTTATCAGTATTTTTCCCAACCCTGTAAAACATGCTCAGAGCGAAAGTTATGAAGAGGTCAAGAGGCTTGTTTGAAGGGGGGGGTGGGGGACTTTCTAGTAACTAGAGACTAGACACTCCTTGATTCTAATTACCCCTGAGTTGTGAAAACAGCAGGGAGGAGGGGGATGTAAGAATGTAGGCTTGAGAGTAGCTTATCTTGTCCCACAGTTTGAATAGAGAAGCCAGCGATCTTGGGGTTTAATTACCAGGTGATTCTCATAAATTGTGGAAGACCACAGCAAAGAAAAAGTGAGGCCTTTTTTCTGTCCTTACAACCAACACCTGCCCAGTGGCCGGCTCCTACTGAGGTCCAGGGTGACTCTGAAAATACCAGCTAAGAAGGTAAAAGTTTGTACAGTAAACCCTGGATTTTGCAGACCTAGAGTTAACAGACTTTGGATTTAATGGACAAACTTTCTGGTCCGTGTGTCATATATGAAAATTAAAACTCTGTTAATTTTAAAATGCTTTTAACCAAGATTTCCTTATAATTAAATTAACAGGTTATTATTTTGTTATTAATTCACTGTTATTTTTAACAAATTTTAGTGAATAGGCCATATGTTGGAAAAAAACACTAGTAATTTTGCCTACATAAGTAAATATTACATATCTACAACTAAAGTCTATTTTTTTTAAAAAATATGCTTTTATTGATTTCAGAGAAAGGAAGAGGGAGAGAAACATTAATGATGAGAGTCATTGTTGGCTGCCTCCTGCACGCCCTCTACTGGGGACCGAGCCCACAACCCAGGCATGTGCCCTGACTGGGAATCTAACCGTGATCTTGATAGGGGCACTTATAATGTCCAAAGATTGAGCACCTGAATAAATCTGAAATATAATTATATTTCTTACAAAATTGTAGAACACATATACTTATGTGAGTAGGGATTTAAGTTTCTTTTTCCTTAAGTTTCTTTCTCCTAGGCCTTTATGCATGTATACTCCCCCTGATCCTGGATGAAGCAATTAAGGAGGTGACACAGCCGTGGACAATGTATCTGTGAACAGGCATGTTCAGGCCGGCCCAACCAGAAGTCAAGATATTATCAAGACATTGCCAGATGACCAAAAACAATAGCTTCGCCTGTGGACATCCGGGGCTGCACAATAGCTGCATTCCATTCCCAGCCTCAGTTTACCCTACTTCCCTATATAACCCTATCCCTCAGGCCATTCCTTAAGACAGGTTTTGGATGCTCCTATGCTCCCTGCCTTCTTGGTTGGCCAGCCTTCTCAATAAACGCCTTATGTGATTCAACCCTGCCTCTACTGAATTTGATGCAGTGACAGGCAGACTGGACCCCACCGGGGTTTCCTGGTAACAATCTCCTGGATCATAGGTCAATGCTCAACCTCTGAGCCACGCCAGCTGGGCTCTACAATAGTTTTAAAGCGTGCTGGCTGATGTTTCTGAGCCATGCCCCAGCTGTGTGCGTTTGTTTATTCGTGGTGACTGGTGAATGCACACATTTACTAGATCTATTCAGTATAAATTTAAAATTACAGCCTGGCCAGGAGTGGCTCAGCAGTTGAGCATCGATCTAAGATCCAGGAGACCGAGGTTTGATTCCCGGTCAGGGCACATGCCTGGGTTTCGGGCTCGATCCCCAGTAGGGGGCGTGAAGGAGCCAGCTGATCAATGACAACTCTCTCATCATTGATGTTTCTATCTCTTTCCTCCTCCCTCTCTCTGAAAACAATAAAGATATATTTTTAAAAATAAAATAAAATAAAATTACAGTAATACATATAGAAAACTTCTGTGAAATTAAACTTTTCATACATACTTATTTTAATTACGCAAACGTATCTACATAAGTAAAAACAAGTAAACTAATTTATCAATTTTTTTTAACATACCCATTCCAAAAACCTACTTTATTATATAACGGAATTTTGGCTTTAACAGACACCCCCTTGCCTGAATTAGTCTATTATATCAAGGTTTTACTGTACTGAGAAAGTCTGCAGTCCTCAGGCTGCACTAACAGACACTGCCAGTGAGCAGGAGATAACTTTTTTCAGGGCATCCCGTGGACTTAAGTGTCTTGTCTTCCATTTTAACAATAAAACTGTAGGCTTCAGAACAGGCAAAATGGAAAGAAAGTGGGCTCAGATTCGATCCTCCAAGAAAAAGAACTGTTCCTGTTCTTCTGACAGCCTGGCTCAGCTGTGACCAGGGCAGGTGCACCTGCTTGCCTGTCTGGAAGAAGGTTGTGAGGTCACTCAAGCTGCCTTGTTACAGACTGACTGGTTCTCTATAATCTCTCTTCTTTTGGGGGCAGACAATTTTTAAAAATCCATTTACTAAAAAGTGATAGGTATTGGTCCAGTTTCTGTTACTGTTGTAGTGAGCTTTTCTGTGCTCTTGGAGATAATAAATTAACTTTAAAGTTCTTTTAAACTGGTATTTAAGACTGCCTGTAGCTAGTCCCCTGCCTCAGAAACAGAGATGAAAGATGTCTTTTGTGTGGAATGAAATGCTATGGGAGGGAGTTCAAAGATATTAAGTGTGGAAAACAGACATTTTTGGTGAGCTAGGCTTAAGCTTGAGGACTTGATGAGTATCTCATTGATCATAAGTAAAGGTTCAATAAATACTGGCTAAGTAAGTGACTCAGAAGCATCACCAGCTCTTGGTGAGACTGCACGCGTCAAGGGTAAAGACTGGCTGGGATCCCAGCAACACTGCCGGCTGATCTGTGCTGGTCAATTAAGTGTTTGCAAATGAACACAGACCTGACCTTTCAGGAACTGGGAGGCTAATAACAAAAGCATTATTTTCGAGAGGTTGGTAATTATGAAGCTCAATAGAATGAAGATCACCAGCTAAAATGACATTGTGGAATTGGGGCTCTCCCTTCATGGGAAGGTAAACAGATATTCTTAGTGACATTAATGTATTTTAACACATTGATATTAAAAAAAAAAAATCTATGAGACCAGAGTGATACTAAAAGGAAATAAAAGCAGGGTGGAGAGGAAGAAAGAAAGCTCTTCTCTGCAGAAGGACGCCAAGCAAATGTAGGAGTGGATACTAGAACTATTGGACAAAGGCTTTAGGGGAACACAGGATATTCATAGTCTCAAAGTAGCACCCCACAGATTACCTTATTAGTTATAAAGGGGAAAAGGCATTTTACAACGGAGAGGTAATCCAGCCTCACGAAGTGATCCAACCTAGTATCACCAATAAGGGGACAAACCAATACTTTGTGCCTCCTAATCCAGATTCAATGCACTAAGAAGGACACAACATCACTTAAAGTAATATAATGTAGTATATACTATATATACCATACTAATATAGGAAAGACACTTAGGACCTGTATATAGAGGTGCAGCTAATAGCTAAGGCAGTTTCCCAAATCCCAAAGCCCCAAGTCCAGAATTCCAGTTGCCTAACTTCCAGGGTACTCTTTTTATTGTGCAAATGTAGGACTTTCTGCCCTGGGCAGACTTTCTACCCCAGCACCAGGTTCCTGTTCTAGGAGGAATGCTATCAAAAGCAACATCTAGTCCCCCAATGTGTGCTAGGGCTTTTGAGGGTGTTCAAGTAGGACACTGTCTCATGCTTAGCTGGGCCTAACGTCTGCTACTTATTAAGTGATTGTGAGATGGGTTCTAAAGCCAAGTGCCAAGAGTCAGCTTGAGATGTCCACCTCATGACTACCTTACTCAGGCCCTCTGCCCTTCCAGAAGGGAGGGTGGCACAAATAGGAGTTGGTGAGGGACAGGACACTAGAGATGCTAAAGAAACAGGAAGCTGGTTACACCACCACCCAGCTGTCCTCCAAACCAAAAACATTCCCCCATTTTGGCAGGGATTGACTGTTTTTGTAGCAGGATAGTAAGAAGCTAGGAAAATTCCTGGACAAGTGGAATAAGGGAAATTGAGACAAGAAAATTAAACAATGCCAAACAGTTTGGGCAGCTTGCAGCCAGCTTGTGAATCTCAAGATCTTATCTTCCCCAACCAAGGACATTTGAGAGCAAATGGTTAATATCTCTCCTCCCTAACAACAAGATAATACATAACTTAAATCACCCTGGCCTGGGAAAATAGAGAACAAAGACCTCAGCTAAACCCAAGGACAAATATCACTTGGTAGATGCTAAGGCAGAAGGAAGGGAAGGAGGAAAGAAGGGAGAGTTTTACTTCACCCACTAAACAAAGAAGTCCTTGTTAGAACTTGCCAAACAAGATGAACAGATATATGTACAACATTCAAAGATAAGCCACAACAATGTAGAAGGGGACTTTGAAACATAGTTTGCTACCCAAAATATCTGGCAGGGAAGCTTTGGAATCTATAGGAAGAAGGGTATAAAACCCCTTGAACCCCCACAGACACACGCTCAGACTAGCTGAGTTGCCTGCTTGTGCTATAAGCCAAGGGTATTCTTAATAAATTTGCTTGCTTTGCTTCACCACTGCTGTCTGTCACTCAGCCAAAATCTTTCTTACGAGATTGACAAGAGCCAAGGAGGGAACAATCCCCCATCCCCCCAACTCAGGGTGCTATCCGGTAACTTTTTGATGATTACCCTAAAGTTGGTTATTAGACTGGACTTTGTGCTGCACTAAAGTGACCTGGAGGACTATGGTTTCATCCAAGGGAAAGGCTGCACTGTCGGCCTGGAGGGTTCAGAGGGCCAAGAGTGAGGGGAGCAAGTTCGATGTGCACACCTGCACCTGCCACCTCCTGCTCAGTCAAGGTCAGGCACCATGAGGAAGTCAGCACTTAGAGGATCAGGGATACTCAGTATCACTCCTGTCACTCAGCAGACACTTCCTTGCATCACATGGAGCAGAATGTTCTAGGCAGGCCTATTTATTGTGCTGCCCTGTCTCTCCAGGGGATAGGTCAAGCTCACAGCAAGAAAGTTTCAGTTTGTGCACAGCCTGAATTAATATAAAATGAAGAATAATGGCCACCTGTGGAAATTACCCTGAAATACAAGTGTCTCTGTAAATCCACTTGCTGCACCACCAAAGTGCCCACACCTCTCCTAGGAGGGCTGAAAGCAGTTGGGACCAGTAGCCCTGTGAGATGGGGCTGGTGATGCTGAGGCGCCCCTCAGGATGCAAGAGGTGGCTTTTGGTCCTGGTACCTGCTCCCCAGGACAGGAGCACCCAGAAGTCTCCGGCACTCATCAGACACCTGCTGCACATGACTCCAGGCCAGTTACTGTGCTCCACATCCACAGATGACACAGAGACAGTGGGGTGGGGGAGGTAATGGGTTGTAAGGGGATGAAGAGACAGCCAAAGAGGAATTTTAGGAAGATTTCTGTGCGATGAGCTGTGTAAAAATCCCATGTATGATCCCTCTATTCCCACCCTGCTGCGAGGTTTCATCAAAAATGGGTGCTGGATTTTGTCGAATGCTTTTTCTGCATCTGTTGATATGATCGTGTGATTTTTAACTTTCATTTTCCTTATGTGATGTATTACATTGATTGGTTTGTGAATATTGTACCATCCTTGCATCCCCAGAATAAATCTCACTTGGTCATGGCGGATGATCTTTTTAATGTATTGCTGGATCCAACTTGCTAATATTTTGTTAAGGATTTTAGTATCTATGTTCATCAGGGATATTGGCCTATCATTTTCTTTCTTTGTTGTGTCTTTATCTGGTTTTCATAGTAGGGTAATGCTGGTCTTGTAAAAAGAGCTTGGAAGTCTTCCCTCCTCTTGAATTTTTTGGAATAGTTTGAGGAGGACAGGTGTAATTTCTTCTTTGAATGTTTGGAAAAATTCACCTGTGAAGCAATCCAGTCCAGGACTTTTGTGTGCTGGGAGTTTTTACATTACTACTTCAATTTCATTAGTTGTTATCAGTCTATTCAGTTTTTCTGATTCTTCTTAATTCAATTTTGGAAGATTATATGTTTCTAAAAATTTGTCCATTTCACCCAGGTTGTCTAGTTGGTTGACAGAGAGTTGTTCATAGTATTTTCTTACAATCCTTTGTATTTCTGTGATGTCAGTTGTTACTACTCTAATTTCTTATTTTATTTGAGTCCTTTCTCTTTGTTTCTTGATGAATCTGGATAAAGGTTCATCAACCTTGTTTATCTTTTGAAAGAACCAGCTCTTGTTTCATTGGTCTTTTGTATTGTTTTTTAGTCTCTATGTCATTTACTTCTGCTCTGTTCTTACTTCCTTCCTTTAACTTACTATGGGCTTTTCTAGTTGTTCTTTTTCTAGTTCTTTTAGGTGTAGGGTTATTTATTTGAGGTTTTTCGTTCTTCTTCAGGTAGTCCTATAATGCTATGAGCTTTCCTCTCAGGACTGCTTTTGCTGTTTCCCATAGATTTTTGGTTGTTTTGTGTTCATTTTCATTTGTTTCCAGGAATTTTTTATTTTTTCCTTGACCTCATTGGTAACCCATTCATTGTTTAATGAGATGGTATTTAACCTCCATGTCTTTGAGGGTATTTATTGTAATTGACTTCTGGTTCCATACTGTTGTGATCCAAGAACATGCTTTGTATTATTTTCATCTTCTTGAATTTGTTAGGACTAATTTTGTGTCCTAACATGTGGTCTGTCTTTGGGAATGTTCCATGTGCACTTGAAAAGAATGTATATTCTGCTGCTTTGGGATTAAATGTTCTATAAATATAATTAAATCTCTCTGATCTAGTGTGTTGTTTAAGGCTGCTGCTTCCTTGTTGGCTTTTTTGTCTGGAAGATCTATCCAGTGATGACAGTGGGCTGTTAAAGTTTTCTACAATGCTTGCATTGCTGTCGATCTCTCCCTTAAAGTCCGCCAAGATTCTTAAAATATATTTAGGTGCTCCTATATTGGGTGCCTATATGTTTAACAGGGTTATACCCTCTTGTTGGATTGATCCCTTTAGTATTATGTAGTGACCTTTTTTGTCTCTTTTATGCCTTTATTTTGAAGTCTGTTTTGTCAGATACTATAGCTACCCCAGATTTTTGTTTTGTTTTAATTTGCATGAAATATTTTTTCATTCCTTCACTTTCAGCATGTGTGAGTCTTTTGTTCTGAGGTGGGTCTCTAGTAGACAGCATATATATGTGTCATGTTTTATCATCTATTCAGCTACCTATTGATTGGAGCATTTAATCCATTTATATTTAAGGTTATTATTGATAGGTGCTTATTTATTGCTATTTTTTCCTTTATACCTATGTTTCTCTCTATATATCTCTTCTTCTTACAGGAGTCCCTTTACTATTTCTTGTAGTGCTGGTTTGTTGGTAATGAACTCCTTTAGCCTTTTTCTTTTTTTTTTTTAAATCTGGGAAGCTCTTTATTTTGCCTTCAATTTTAAATTATAGCTTTGCTTTATAGAGTATTTTTGGTTTCAGGTTCTTGCTTTTCATTAACTTGAATACTTCATGCCAACCCCTTCTGGCTTGGAGTGTTTCTGTTGAGAAATCATCTGACAGACTTATGGGAACTCCCTTGTAGGTACCTAACTGTTTCTCTCTGCTGCCTGTAAGATTCTTTGCCTTTTTAACCTTTGCCATTTTAATTATGATGTGTCTTGGCATTGGCCTCTTTGGGTTCATCTGGATTGGGACTTGTGCCTCCTGAACTTGTGTGATGTTTTCCTTCACCAGGTTATAGAATCTTACTGTCATTATTTGTTTAAACGGGGTTTCTATCCCTTGCTAACTTTCTTTTTCTTCTGGTATCCGTATGACGCAGATGTTATGTTTCGTGTTGTCCCAAAGTTCCCTTAAACTATCCTCATTCTTTTAAACTCTTTTTCTTTTTTTAAAAAATGTATTTATTTCAGAGAGAGGAAGGGAGAGGGAAAGATAGAAACATCAATGATGAGAGTCATTGATCGGCTGCCTCCTGCACACCCCCTACTGGGGATCAAGCCCACAACCCAGGCATGTGCCCTGACTGGGAATCGAACTGTGACCTCCTGGTTGACGCTCAATCACTGAGCCATGCTGGCCAGGCAATTGTTTTTCTTTTTGCTGCCCTGATTGTGTGTTTTTTCTACCCTGTCTTTCAAATCGCTGATGCAGTCCTCTGCTTCATCCAACCTACTTCCTTCCAGTGTATTCTTGATGTTAGATATGGTATTCTTTCCTTTCCCGACTGGTTCTTATTCGTGGTTTCTATGTCCTTTGTTAGGCTCATGTAGTTCCCACGAAGTTTCTTGTAATTCTCACTGAGTTTCTTGAGCATCCTTAGAGCTATTACTTTGAATTCTATATCTGGTAAATTGCATGCCTCCATTTTATTTAGCAGTTTTTGCTGGAAATTCCTCATGTTCTTTTATTTGGGGCTTGTTTCTTTGTCTCCTCATTTTAGCTGTCTCTTTGTTTTTGTTTCTATGTATTAGATAGGTCTGCTATGACTCCCAGTCTTCGTGGGGTGGCTGTATGTAGCACATGTCTTGTGGGTCCCAAAGGTGTAATCTCCTTTCTCTCCCGAGCTGGATGCTCTGGGAATGTCCCTTGTGTAGGCTATATGGATCCTCCTTTGTAATTGGGTCTTGAATGCTATCGGCCTGTTCGTGGTTGTGGTTGACCCCCAGGCTGGCTGACTGTGATGGCTGACTGTGAGGCTCAACCCTGACCACGTTGTCCAAACTGTTATATAGGTGCTGACAGAACAAAACAAAACAAGAAACAAAACTAAAAACCCTGCCACGAACAAAAACAACAAAAAGAATAAGAGTCAAGAAAAAAAATGTAAAAAAAGAAAAAAATAAGACAAGAAAAAAAAGAACATGAAGGGAAAGAAGGGAAAAAAAATAAAGAATAGAAAAAGGGGAGGACAGAATAAGAAAAGGGAAAAAGAAAAAATAGAATCACAAAGGAAAGAGAAAAATAAGAAATATGAAAGAAAAAAGAGAGAAAAAGAAATGGGAAATAAATAAAGAAAAGCATAAAAAGAAAAAAGTGGGGTTCACCACAGCAGAGTTTAGTGCCTGCTGCCATCTCCCTTTGGATTTGGTGTTTGTGAAGCGTGTGGATCCTGCTCCAATGCTGTCTGAAGCTGGCCAATTGGTGTGCTGGTTTTGGGCCTCCCGGGAAGCTTTCTTGAGAAAGCCAATGCCAGATGCTTTCCACGCTTGGTCCCTGGCACCCTGTCTGAAGCTACAGGTTATCCACTGTTTGTGGCTCCCTCCTCTCAGCTTCGCTGCGCATGGGAAGGACCAAGCTGCACCCCAAGGCCGGCTTTTACCTGCAGAGGATTCCAGCCAAAGCTCTGAGCCAAGTGTGAAGCGTTCATCCAGGAGGGAAGGAAGTTCATGAAGGCCTCTTGCACCAAGCCTATTTGCTTTGCCCAACCCTTAATCTCCCTGTTTGGCTTGGGCGGAGACCTGGCCATGCACTCTCATTGAGAAAATACGTGGAAATTCAGGGGATGGGGGGGGAAGGCCAGTATACCCATTCTCAGGGTTTTTAGTTCTCCTGCTTTCTTTTAGACAACCTTTCATTATTCACTAGGCCCCTCCCCATCAGCCCCGCACCTGCAGGACCCAGGGGTTCACCTGAAAGGAGCAGAGTGACTCCTCCTTCAGGGAGGCAATCTTCTCTCAGCCCTCAGGTCTATGAAAAGACTGAAAAAGTCTACCCATTGAAAAAAAGATGAAAAGATCATATGCTTTTGGACTGGAACAAAAATGATAAGATGGAAACCCACTGTTTTAGACTGTTGCTTCCCTGGAATTCTAGACTTCAGATTTCAGGCATTTTGTCGCCCCCGCCCCATCACCCAAGGATATGTTTTTATTGGGGGGGGGGGAGAGAGAGAGAGAGAGAGAGGGAGAGAGAGAGAGAGAAACATTGATGTGAGAAACATCAATCGGTTGCCTCCCATAAGTGCCCCAACCGGAGACTGAACCCACAACCTAAGTATGTGCCCTGACTGGGAATCAAACCCTCAGACGCTCCAACCAACTGAGCCACCCAGCCAGGGCTCCAGTCATTTTCAAAACTACTTTATTGAGATATAGTTTATATACCATAAATTTACCTATTGAAAGTACATGATCCAGTGATTTTTTTATACATTTACAAAGTTGTATAACCATCACTACAATCCAAGTTTAGACCATTTTCATCACCCCCTGAAAGCCCTGCATCCAGACTATGAGCACATGCTCCCGATTCTCCCCAACCCAGCCCCTGGCAACCATCAACCAGCTTGCTGTCCCTAGATTTGCCTGTTCTGGACGCCTCATAGAAATGGAATCATGCACTGTGAGATCTTTGGCGTGTGGCTTCTTTCATATAGCCTAATATCTTCAAGGTTCATCCATGTTGTAACATGTGTGAGTACGACATTCCTTTTTATTCCAAAATAACATTCCGATGTTATTTCAGCTTTCTTCATCCCCAGAAAGCTGAACGCCCTGGTTTACATTCCCATTTCTTCTTGTTGCCTTAGAACAAGGCCTTGCAGGCTTCTGAGCTCTGGCATATTTATTTTCAAAACCGCTTGATCCTAAGCCGTCTACGGGACTGCTCTGGAGGAACCGTGTGGCTGTCTGTCGAGCACCTTGTGCCTTTGGAGTTATGTTCTGTGCTATAGAGATGCAGCTCTGAGGCTCTTCTGACCTTCAGGGAAGCTTCTCGAGACAGGACGCCTTAGAGGGGAGCGTCTGCTTCTGAACTACGTGACGCCTGAGGCAGACGCCAAGACTTACAGGGCTGGACTTAACTTCCTCCATAGAAACTATCCTCTAATCAATTAACACTGAAAAGTGAGAATAAAAGGCTGTCAAAATGATAAAAGGGCAGCTAGGCCTGGAGCTAGTGTTTATTTCTCTTGACTGTATAACTATTTTTCTAAATATTACAAAGTTCACTATTACTGTGACGACTGAATCTTTAGTGGAGAGACCTGCTTTTGATAAACAGCTGCGTGTAAGGCCTGATGTGATGAGGAAAATTTTGTCTAGAGACGATTTTAACTTCAGAGGCAACGTGGCACATAGTTTGGGGTTTGAAAGCCTCCAGGCCTGGGATCGGGTGGGGTCTGGAGGCTTTCATCGCCTCACTCACTGATGGTTGGCTTCTTGGGCCCAGCTTCTTGGCTGCACTATGGTCATGACTCATACCTGCCCCATGGGTTGCTTTGATGATTAAATCATTGGTTACACAAAAAAGCAGTCAGTCCCATGCCTGACACACAATAAGTATCTACAAACACAAGCCATTGTCTTATTTCAACTCAAAATGGAAGGATGTTACATGTTAGGTATGCTTACCTGGCCGTGACCTTCAAGGTAACTTTCAAGGCAAATCCAAGGATGTTGAGTATGAAGAGGCCATGGCAGTGCCTGATTCTGACCTGTCATCCTGACAGGGCAGGGACATACCCCACAGGCCCATCTTCTTTCAGGACATCTTTCCCTGTTAGACAGAAAAACCTGAAAACAGGTTTCCTATCACTTTTACCTGTGTCTGAACTCTGCCCTCTGGAGCAACACAGATAAGGCCAGGGTCTGACAATCCGGCTGTCAGACTCCCACCCACCCTAAAACCTCTCTTTCTACGACAGTGATATTGTGGCTTACAGTAAGAAATTTATACTTGGCATTTGTCCCTGCTCCTGGTTCATAGCTCCCAAAACCCTTGGGATTTCCTAACCATTATAACAATATATTGTTATAATATTTAGTCCCATAAGCCCTTTGAACCACACCTGAGTTTATGTTAACTTGATGATTTATGGAGAGCCTCTAGGTAACCATAGAGTGGGGGCTGATTGCCAAGGGAGCCAGCCACACGATTAGAGGGCTGGAAGTTTCAGCCCTCCCCACACCCAACCTCTGGGGAGGTAGGGGGACTGGAGATTGACTTAATCACCAATGCCCAATGATTTAATCAATCAAACCTGTGTAATGAGGCCTCTACAATAATCTCCAAAGTGCAGGGCTTGAAGTGCTTCTGTAATGGTAGACATGTGGAGGTGTTTGGGGGGGGGTTTGTCTGGAGAGGGCATGAAAACTCTGCATTCTTCCCCAAACTTTGCCCTATGTGTCTCTTCCATCTGGCCGCTCATTTGTCTCCTTTGCAATAAATCATCCATAGTAAGTAAATTGTTTTCCTGAGTTCTGTGAACCTCTCTAGCAGATTACTAAATCTGAGGAGGAGGTCACGGGAACCTCTGCCTTTAGGTGGCTGGTCAGAAGCACAGGTGACAACCTGGACTTGGAAATGGCATCTGCAGGGGCAGGGAGCGGCAGTCTTGTGGGACTGAGCCCTTAACTTGTGGGATTTGATGCTATCTCTGGGTAGGCAGTGTCAGAATTAATTGTAAAATACCAGAGTTGCTTGGTGTGGGAAGCCCCCACACACCTGGTGTCAGAGTGAAGTATTAAGAGTAGAGTGCTGCCCTGGCTGGCATGGCCCCGTGGTTAGAGCGCTGGCCATGCACCGAGGGGTTGTGGGTTAGATTCCTGGTCAAGGGCACACACCTGGGTTGCAGGTCTGTTCTCCAGCCTTGGGTGGGGCATGTGCGGGGGGCAACCAATCAATGTGTCTCCCTCACATCGATGTTTCTCTCTCTCCCCCTCCTTTGCTCCCTCCCTTCCACTCTCTGACTAGCAATGGAAAAAATATCCTCAGGTGTGGATTAACCAGAAAACAAGCAAAAATAAAGAGCAGAGCCCTGAGTGGTGAGTAGAAGAGCAAAAGGAGGGAAGTTTCCCTCCAACAGGACGAACAGCCATGTTGCTTCAAACACTCCTCACACTTCATGGTCTCCAAAAAGTCATTTTAAACACCTTTACCAGGAATCACCCAAGCACGGTTTCCTCACAGTTCTTACCTTGGGAGACTCTAAAATTATACTCTCACTGACACTGCTGTGACTCAACACACTCCTGGAGGCTCCCCTTTGGGACTGCCTCAGTACTTCACAGCCATCCTTGACTGTACCCCCAAGTGGTAGTATCCCAGTTTGAATATCACATTTGCCTTCTAATGATTCTGAAACAGTCCTAAAAATCAAATCCATCCTAAAACAACGATTTGTTATGCCTGAGAATATTTAAAAGCATATGCTGGGAGTTCTTTTTTTTCTTTCAATAGTGAGAGTTTGGTTTTATTTACTTATTTAATTTTAATTTTTTATGGCTTCTCACTTTTTAATTTTTATTTATTATTTATGGCTTCTCACTTTTTTATTTGTATTTATTTATTTAATTTACATATTTATGTATTACACATTACAGATGTCCCCCTTTTTTCCCCATTGACCCCTTCTACCCTGAACCCACCCACCCCTGTCCCTACCCCAGGCCTTCATCACACTATTGTCTGTGTCCATGGGTTGTACATATATGCCTATAAGTTCTTTGGTTAATCTCTCCCCACCCACCCACCGGCCCCTGCCTTTCCTCTGAGATTCCTCAGTCTGTTCCATGCTTCTATGTCACTAAAGTAAAGTAAAAATTAAAACAGTTAAAAAAAAAAAAAGCACCAAAATCATTTTGTTAACTTTTTAAACTATCTTAATAGGGAAGTCTTATTTTGTGTCAAATTATGACACAAAACCCGGAAGTCATCATATAAGATAACTTTGTATAAAAATGCCATAAATTAGAGAAATTTAAACAGATAAAAATAGTAAAACTGTGCATTGAAAAAGCACCATAAAGTAAAAAATAATAAAATGGGGAAAATATGTACAACACATTTTATCACATGGCTAATTTGCTTAATATATAAAAATCTCCTAAAGTCAATAAGAAAATGACCACAATCTCATAGAAAAAATGGCAAGGGACACAAATAGATGTTTCACAGAAAAGGAAATATTCTTGGACATAGACACAAGATGCATTAGATAAGTACATAGTGAAACTACCAGTTATCATTTTTTATCTGCCAGAATGGTAGAGCAAACTGGTTGTAGTGTGTTGGTGAAGGTTTGGGGAAGCCGTCATCAAGGCTGCCAGTGGAGTTGTAGGGAAATCGGGCAATATGGACACAATTTAAAACATTCCTGTCCTGCATAGCAAAGGAAGTCATCAAAAAAATGAAAAGGCAAGCATACCAAAGGGAGAAAATATTTGCAAACCATGTATCTGATTAGGGGTTAATATTCAAAATATATAAAGAGCTCATAGCCCTGGCCGGGTGGCTCAGTTGGGTGGAGCGTCATCCTGTACACCAAAAGACTGAGGGTTCGAGCCCCAGTCAGGTTGCATATGGGAGGCAACCGATTGATGTTTCTCTCTCACATCTATGTTTCTCTCTCTACTGTATTGCATATTTGAAAGTTGCTAGGAGAGCAGATCTTAAAAGTCCTCATCACAAGAAAAAAAATTTATGTATGGGGACCGATGTTAGGTAGACTTATTGTGGTGATAGTTTGCAATATATACAAATCATTGTGTTGTACATGTGAAATAATGTTACATGTCAATTATACCTCAAAAAAGTCATTGAGACTTGATGTGATTTCATATTTCTTATTTCATATTTCAAATCACTTGATGTGATTTCATGTTTCTGTTCTGTGATTGGGGTAAGAACAGCAGGTAAGAACTTGGGAGTGTTTCAAGCAAGTCCCCTAAACTCTTCTAGCAGTCTCAGAATGTTCTGGAAAAAGTGTAGCTTTTAAAAAGTGTAGCTTTTAAAAAGACTCTACTTTCAAAAGGGCTCCTGTCTTCACAGGTTTTTCATTACCTCCGCTTGCCTAGAACAGCAGTGGCTCTTTGGATAGGCAAGGCTGCTATTTTGACTTTCTCTCATTCTTGAGACTCCCATCCTACTCTTCATTAGGGTGGAAAAAATAGACCCCCAACTCCCCACAACTTCTCAGAATCTGGCCCCGGGAGTCAAGACAGGTCTCCCAGAGGGATGCCTCAGCGACTGCACCTAAGATAGAGAGCTCGTTGGCACGTTTTCTATTTCCTCAAGGTACTTAATGATACACCCCTATGAAAATAGAGAGGATGCTGAACTATGCTGACTATCAGAGAGCCTATATTTCATTTTAGGGGTAAGAATCATTTTAATTCCGTTATTTTCCATTGATCTACTCCTCTCCATCATCACTCAATTTAAGCTGTGGTTTAACATAGATTTTTAAATTCCTTATTAAAATATGCTTCTAAGAAGCTCCCTAAGACAAAACAAATGTCCTACCCTTTGATCCAGCAGTGTGGATGGCCCATGCACATGGATGTAGTGCTGGAAGCAACAACGCTATGCGATCCTGTCGTCCGGACACGGGAATGCCACCAGCCACTGCAGGACGAGGCAGCTCACTGCGCACTGACAGGGGTGGGTGCTCTAAGCGGGAACAGAAAGGTTTGGGACACATGGACCAAAGATAGTGTGTGGGGTGTGCAAGGAAGCTCAGAGCATACAGACACATGTCCTCTGCAAGGTGGGACACATGGGACGGAACAATACCCTCACCGTATCCCCAATTTGCATCTTTTACAATGTGTTAAGATGTGCATATGTAGTTATTCTTAAAAACAAGAACTACTTTATAAACACAAAAGACAGAGTGACATTACTTGCCTATTTTGCTGCACTCAAAAATATTCCATGACTTATTTGGCAATCCTTTGGGAAAGTTCGTTGTTTACATTTTTTCAGATGTGAGATCACTAACCTATAAATGGACCAAGTCAATTTTCACTTTACCTTCATGCATCTTGAATTCCTTGCCTCTATAGTTCTTTAATTCAAATTGTTAGCTACTGTGGAAGGAAGGGGCTACGGAGATGCTCCCAAGGCAGCAGTGGTGAGGGGCAGGGAGAAGTCATTTCCGTGTCCTTGTCAAGTGAAAGCCTCCAAAGATTCAGTCCGAATGTGGCTTCTCACTTGATGGAAGCCTCTCTTCTGCTTTGTCTTCTCCTATTTGTATCCCACACAGAGCTCCAGACCTTTGCCCCAGGGGTTACATTCTGGGGAAACCACTAGGCAGAGGAGAGCAGGCTCTTTTTGTCAATGGTTTGTGTCCTGGTGGTCCTCCTCCAGCCTTCTGGAGTTCGGGTGCAATGATCACCCCATTCAGACCAGGTGAGGAATCTCAGAAAAGGGTAGAAGCCTCGCTACCCAAGTGTCCTGCAGACACAGTGCTCCTCAGGCAGCCAAGGCTTACATTTGGATACCTCTCCTGTCTCTGCGCACTGGGAATTTAAGGTTCTGGGAGGTGAGGAGCAAAATTATCATTATATTTTTCTGCAGAGGCCTCTTCTCTCTCCAGAGGCCTCTACCACGTGGGATTATTCAGCAGTCATGCCTGCTCTGGTCCTGCTGCAGCCTTGGGAAGGGCGGAGGCCAGACCCTGTGCTTCCTTCCATCAGGTCCTGATAGGTGTAGGGACTGTGAGCTCCTAGCAATCAGGGTGAGGAGTCTGCCCCATCTTTGCCTGACATTTGACTCCTTTCCAACTGACCCACATTAAATCCAGGTCCTCACTGAACATACTACAACCTGGAGTTCAGAAGTCACTCGAAACTACCATACTGCTGGAGATGCTGTGTGTGAAGACTTACCAGGCACATGCTGCAGGTAACAGTCCCAGAGATGGGGAGTTCTGCTCTGACCGACCCCAGGAAGGTGAGGGGCTCCCTGCCAGACCCTAGAACAGCCTGGGCCTCCCCAGGGAGATGGGGATGCCAGGAGGGCCCAGTGGGGGCCTCTGTGTGTCCTGCTGTGGTCTCCTCACAAGATATACTGACAGCACTTAATTGTGCCACTACCTCTTACCCCACTTGGGCAGTATTTTGTTTGAACTTTAGTAAACAGGGATTTCAGGTCCTTCCTGCCAGTGTTGGGTGGATGAATGTCACTGATCTGACAAGAGTCACAGAGGAGCAGTAACTTTGGTAACTGGTAAACCTTTATTTTGAGTGGAACACACGAGGTTCGGCTTACCCTGTGTACTGTACATTCACCAGAAAATGACTGTGAACCTGCGACCACACTGTGTGCAGCACACAGCCCGTATCTCCCCTTGATAGAGCTCGCAATGCAGACACGGAGGGCTGAATCAGTGTCCTGTGGAGCTCGAGGGGGAAAAGCCACATGACGGCAGTTTCAAGAGGGCAGTTCTGGAGACTGCTCTGCTGGCTGACCAGGGAGCACATGTCTCCTGACACTGCCTGACTGCACACGGTTCACAGCAGTGAAGTATTCACTGGGGCTCAGAATGCAGTGGCCACACAAGCACTGAGCGCTGAGCGACACAGACACCACTCACACAGCACAACCATAAATATTTTACAGCAGCTCACGCTCACACTCAGCCTTTTTTGAGGGCCATGGAGAGGTATTTCCCTCAGCCCCTCCTCCTATTCATAGTGTCAACTCCATGGTTAACCCTGAGCCACCCAAAGACTGAGGAAACAGGCCTCTGTATGACTTCACGTACCCACACTCAAGGAGGAACAAACACATTCAAGTCCAGAGTTCACAGCGCCCCACCCGACCCACTGTCCCAGAGGTTCACGATGGTTCCCGCGAAGCTCGCCCTGAGAGCAGCCAGGACAGCCTGCAGAGCCTCCTCGCAAATTCAGGGAGAGGTGGAGGTCTGCCTTGGGGAACTGAGGGAGACAGGGGCAGGGGCACAAAACAAGACTCCAGTAATAGGGATGAATGTCACAGCTTTCCAACCCTACAGATGGGTCAGTGGGGACAGTGGGACTACATCATCCTGGCCTTGGCATGTGCTCTTTCCCTAGCTGGTTCACTGCCCACCTGGAGCTGAGGCAGGTAGGAGGAGGTGTTGGGCTTGGGCTGAGTTCCAGTCCTCTGCCCTTCCAGGGGCGGGTCCGCAAGGCTGCAGGGAGGAGGGGTCTCAGCTGAGCTTGGCCCCCTTTCAACACATCAAGGGTTTCCAAAGGATCTTTTCCTGCAGAGATGGAGCCACTACTTGGAGGACAGTGGGCAGCTCAGCTGCTACGAGGCCCTCCTTTTCTGTCCATTCAGGGAGTCGATGTAATGAAATATGGCCCCCAGAGCCCAGCTGGTCTCAACATTGTTGATTTTCCGAGTCAGCTGGAGAAGACAAAGGGAGGGGCAGAGGGGACCATGCACACAGGTGAAATGATGGCCTGGGTGGGAGGCAGGAGGCAGTGTTCTGGCCCCTCAGGCCATGAAGGGCACAGGGGCACCCAGAGGTGAGTCCTTACCTTCAGCACTTTGTTTCCTGGGAAGCCAAACTCTTGGAGCAGCAAGCTGATGTAGGTGAGATCCATGCACATGAAGGGGTTGCTCTGTGGTTGGGTCTCCGCCGTCCGGCACACTGGGGATGAGAAAGCCGGTTCCCAGTCAGGTTCCTGGTGGTTCACTACCTGGGGGTGCGGGTAGGTGTACGCAGACCTAACCCCACCCACTCCAGGTATCCACTCTGCACCAGGCTCTGTGCTGGCCCCAGGTCCTCACTGCTGATCTAAACAAGCCTACAGCTCAGAGCAGGACAGTGACTCGCCAGGAACACACCAAGAAGCAGGGCCTTGAGGCAGCCAATCTCCATGAGGCTGGACCTCCTGTCTCAGTGTCATGGGTGAAGGCCACATCTCTGCACCCATGACACTGGACACTCTCCTAGATGCACACCTGGCTTTCTGAGGAATGAAAACACCAACAAAGCTGGCTCAGAACAATCTCCTCTTATTCTCAAGGGTGATGGACAAACCTGCCAACAGCTGCCCCGGAATTCTGCCAGGTACCTTTTCCTATTGAAGTCATGGACACCCAGTGTCCACAAGACAAACCCAGAAGTGACAAGAAAGCTTAGAAGCCATTCGGGGGGTGAGGAAGAAGGACTTTCTATGGAGAAACATACAAAGATCAACTCTTTCGACATGCAATTGGGAATGGCAACCAAAGAGCAGAAAATCTACAGCAAGCCTTCACTTCATACCCTGTTCGGCTGGGGTGAGAGAGATGATGAAGAGAGAGGGGTGGCTCAGGGCTGCAGGGCCAGCCACCTGATACCCCAGAGCAAAAGCTCTTCACCCCTCATGTGCCAAGCTCTGCTGTTCTGGGGTCCTTGGCTTCTTCAGGTCCTGGTGACAATTTTTAATTTACTGGGACACTCTCAGGGGAAATCACTCTTAGGGTTTACCTGAATCACTGGAAGGCGTCAGGAAAAGTAAAATCCAGGGAATTCATTCCTCACAATAAGGGCTTTTTATGGCCCCCTTCCCCACCACCTGTGGCCACACAGGACCAGATGTAGTGAATCGTTGGTCTGAGCCCAGCATGGTGACCCCAAGTATACTCTCAACTCTATACTCTCACACCTCTGAACACTCATCTGGCAGACAGAATCAAGAACCAAACCCAGGAATTCTGGTGGCACTGCTTGTGTCACAAGCATCGCAGCATATCTGTCATGGCTGGGACAGTGTCCCTGCCTCAAGCTCCAGCCCTTCTCACCTGGGGAACTGCAGTAGGCACTCACCATACTTGGCTGCAATCTCAAAGTCTCCGACAACTAGGCTGCCTCCCTTCTCCGCATCTGTAGGATAAGACCAAGTGTCCAGTTTGTACCAGCACTACAGGAATCTCGATGCCACTGAGGCCCCGAGGCTATCACCTGGGGAACCCAGAGGGCAGGCACAAGGCTGTGCTTAAGAGCTGACTGCCAGCCTGGCTGTGAGCAGGGCAGCCCCATGGTTTCTGAGGTGCCTGACGCAGCTTGGCCAGTGGGCAAATGTTTCACGCAGGATCACATGGGGGTGGCCAGCACACAGGGATCTTACAGTGGCTGCCAGAGGAAGCTCACCAGGATCTCAGGACCCCAATTTTTAACTTTAATTTTAAGTTAAGAAAAGTAAACTGGAATGTTTCCCAAAGCTATGGCCCTGAGCTCAGCAATGGTACTCTGGCATATTTCCTGAGTGTGAAAAAAAATTATGTAAAAAAAAAAAAAAGTGAGGAGCACGTTGTTAGGTCTTAGAACAAATACGCAGAGCCTCTATGGGGCTTTCCCGGAGGGTACAGCCCCAGGCCTCTGTACCATTCCCGGGAAGAGGCATGAGGGGTTATGTCCCTAAACTCTCAAGGACAGCAACTGGTTTCTTCAATGCCCTGCAAAACCTCCATGTTAAATACAGGGTCCCCAGGTGTCCCGCACATTGATGTCTGGTATGAGGCTGCTACTCAATGTGTTGAAAGGAAATCTCCTGACTTCTTGGGTGTTTGCTAAGTCAGCAAATATCATTAAGGGTGGATCCCGAGGGGTTCTCTCAGAACCACATGTATCCATAAGAGTGAGAAGAGCTTTCCTGAACACCCAGCATCTCCTGAGGTCACCTGGGAAGGTGTCGGAACCCTAGGAAAAGGACAGCCTTCGGTCAGGGTGAAGGGTCCCAGCTTGACAGGGGGATGCTGGGGAGGCGCCCCTAGCAGGCTGCCAGGGCTGTGGTGGACCCTAGGCATTGCATCGTCCCCAGCTGGCAGCAGTTAGGAAGTGCGCATTGGTGTGCTCTTGCTCCAGCTACATGGAGCCCGCAGGGTCCCCAAAGGCCCAGCAGCCACAGGGTTGGCTGTAGAGGGCAGCCCAGGGACCACTTGTTCTGTGCCAGAGAGAAGGACCTGGGTCTGAGAGAAGGGTGAGAGAGAGAATCACCCCACCCCCCAATTGGCTGCCTTCCACACGGGGGCTGACAGTAGGCAGCTTAGTGAGTGTGGAGACGCGGCTGGAGGTCTCAGGACCCTGGGAGCCAGAACCTGACATCATCGGTTTCTTCTGGGCAGCTTTTAATTTACATTAATGCTCTTATCTTTATCACAGGCAATGCATCCTGAATTTCTCAATTATTTCATTAACAAAATTTCTGCTCACTACCCAATGAAGTGACTTCAAACCCCCATGAGTTTCCACCCTCAGTCTCACCACAAGCCTTGGCAAACTCCAAATGTCACCTCCTGTCCTGACTGCACTCTGGGGTGTGGAGTAGTCAGAGACACTAAAGGTTCCTGAGGGTGACCAGTGGAATCACTGACCTCTCCCCACCCCAGCCCAGATGCCAGTTGGGGACAGATGGCTGCTGTCGCATGGCTCCATCAGCCAGAGGCTCAGAAACCAAGGCAGGAGGGTGTGGGTCTGAGTTACACAGGTGAGTTAGTCCTGCCTCAGAGCAGAAGACTAAATCAACAGCAAGTGACTGGCTCAAAGAACTGATTTGTTTATTTAAAAGGGGCTTATTACCTCTTATTTGATGACAAGACACCTACCCTCCTGAGTCAGTCCACTTCTCTTACCCTGGGGTGATTGACAGCACAGCTGCTCTCTGACAGAGTCCTTCTGCCCAGGGGACCACACCCGAGTTCCTGGCCCAGCCCACCCTTACCTATGAGGCCAACATTTGCTGCAAGGTCATAATAGTAGGAAAAAGCATAAAAATCCACATCCTTCACTTCTTCTGTTCTGTGTACTTTATTTTGAAGAACTTCTGACACTCGGTTGGCACACAGCTGGTAGAGGTTCGCTGCTGGGCAAAGCAAAAGCAGGGCCAGGAGTCAGTGGGCTCTGAGTACCCAAGTCATAGTCCCTGAGGCCCTTTCCCAGTGACTTGAGACCTTGACCAGGAGGGTGAGGTGGGAACAGAAGCCTGCTGAAACCCCACCCCAAGTAGGCTGATCACTAGCACCATACACGTCAACAGCACCTCTCAGGAGCCACAGCACTGATCAAGGGAGAAACCCTGAGAATGAAGGTGGCTGGAGAGCATGGCCCCTGACACTGAAAGACACCAGCCTCTAGCTGGCCCTCATGTAGCCATCTTCACACAGCCCAATAGGCTCAAGTTTGCATTGTTTACCCTACATTCGTCCTCTATCAGCCTGTGCTGAGTTCTGAACATGCAGCATCTTACTCTGTCTCATCACCGCCTTGGGGGTGAGGCCTGCACTCTCCTTATGTCAAACAAGAGGAAACGGGGCCTAATAGGCAGCTTGCCAAGCTCACAGGGCTGGCGATTAACTCCTTACTTGGAAAGAGAACACAGGCCCCAGAGTTAAGGAATTAAATGTCCTACAGCCCATGCCTGGACCAATTTCCCATCTTCCCTTCCCAAATCTGTTCCACCATCCAAGGGAAGCTCCTTCATTTCTCCCCGAGGCTCACAGACCCACCCCCTACCCTTCAGACCTGACCAGCCACACTACCTCCTCCCTGTTCCTTAAATATAGCAGCTGCCCCAGGGCCTCTGCACATGCTTCTCCCTTGGCTTGAGATCTGTGAGGCTCACTCCCAACCTCTTCATATCTGCTCTCAAATATTCCCTGGTTGTCTTATCTAAAACTGCAATCTCTCCTTCGGCACCCCCTCTCCTCTTATTTTTCTTCAAAGCACTTTCTCATGTGTTTTGCTATTTGACTCCCTCCCCACTCCGCCTAGGCACAGGTTTTTTCTGCACTGTACACGGCTGTTGTGTGCCCAGCAGCTACAGCAGGGCCTAACAAATGGCATGTGCACAAGTGGCTGAGTCACTGTGACCTGCATGGTCACTGGATGATAAGAAACATATTTGGTCTTTGTTCCTGGTTTCTGATACTGACCTCCTACATCCCTTGTAAGATCCTGAGTGATGGGGGTGAAGAGGGGCATCTTCTGCTATTCATAATAAGCCCCCTTCAAGCAGACCTAAGTTTATGCTCATCAGGCGACCCTTGGTGGGTCCCCAGATGGCTACAGGGTGGGGGATGACTGTCAGAGGCAGTCATGATAGGAGGGTTGGAACACCCCAACCCCAACATCCGGAGAGGGCTGAGGGACGAAAAACTGAATTAATCACGAACGGCCAATGATCTAATCAACTGTCTGGAGAACTGGTTGGTGTAGAAAACCCACACATTTGGTGTCAGAAGAATAGAAACAACTGTCACCAAAGGCAGACAAACCTCAGCCTGGGAACAATATTTCAGTGTTTCTTTTAGATGATGCTAACAGTGCACAAGGCAAAAAGACCATGTGGGGGTAGAGGGGCCAGGCTGGCGAGATCCTGTCACAGGGCTTCAGGGGACTCTGCAGCCTGGAGCAGCCGCCCTTCCTGATGGAGGAAAGGAGAAGCCATTTCTCCCTGTGTTCAGAAATGGGCTTGCTGACTCTCTTAGAGTCTTGGGATGTTCAGGTCCTTTCTCATTGGGGCTTGTTGGGAAATCTGGCCTGTTGGAAGAAAGCATTTAGCAACAGCAAGGAAGCCTTGGGCAGAGACCTCGCAGGAGCTGGAGGATCCCAGTGGGCTGGCCAGGGCCTCCCTGAGTCCTGTTGAGGCTCAAAGAGTGTGTCCACTTCAAGGACAAGTGCAAGCTTGTCTGTGAGGGAGGTCTGGTGAGTCTCCCTGCTTCTCAGAGGTCACTGGAAGGGACAGGCTGCCGCTGCGAACCCTTACAAGCCACCAGTGAAGGGTAAAGCCGCAGTACCTGCCTTCTGCCCTGAAAGTCTGTACGTTATTTCAGCATGTTCCCACTCTCCTCTGAAACTGGGCGACAAACAGGGGCTGGCCAGCTCCTCCCCATCCTCCACTGAAATAAAAAGATAAAAAAGAAAAGCACATTGTCACTGTAAGACTAGGGCATTACACGGAGCTGAGAGACATGACTCCACTGAGGGGAGGCCTACAGGACAGAGAATATTTTAGGCTCGCACTAAAGGCACGGAGGGCTACAGGTGAGACCTGACTCATGGAAGTGCTCCAGGTCAGCCGCGGGAGGGAAAGCCTCTATCAGAGAGGCTGCAGCAGCCTCTCTGCCCTGGAGACATGGCCACGTGCAGCTCATTCACTGAGGGGCTTCAGGGTCCCAGGCAACAGGCTTGCTGCTGTTCAGTGAATTGTCTGTCACAAGGACCCTAAGAGAAGGGGAGCAGTTGTTACCCAATTTTATAGATGACTGACGCAGGGCCAGGATGATGCTACCAGATGCTACCAAACCAGTCTGTGCTGCTCCACAAAAGCTGAGGCCCCATAATTAGCAAGGGAAATGTGGTGGTTGGCTTCCAAGGCTGGCCCCACAATGCCACCCCTTGAGGATGCGCATGCTGGACTCCCACAGAGAAGTGGGTCCCTGTCCCTGCCCTGGATTTTGGCCTGGACCTGCTTTCACCAACAGAAGGTGCAGGACACAACGTCCTATGACTCAGGCAGTCTTCTTTCCTAAATACCACCTAAAATACCTAAATACCACCCTAAATACCACCTAAATACCATCCTAAATACCACCACATGGGACTCCAGGGACTCCAGTAGAGGTGTTACCCAGCTGAAGCCTATGAAATCATGAGATACAATAATAAAATTACTTCGGTTTGCAACCACTGTTTGGTGGGTGATCTGTGAAGTACACCCCTCTTGGTGGGTGTTACGGCCCTGACATGTCCTAGTCAGGTACTTGTGCGGCCCGTCAAGACTAGTGGTCTCCCAGCTGCTCTACCAAGAGGAGGGTGAAGGAGCTGAGCTGATGGGACTGATGCCAGCCGTGGATGGGCAAACTGGTGCTTACCTTCTTCTCATTGGCTAAATAGTGTCTTCTGGCCCCAGAGTGAAGGTAACAGGTGTTTCTGAGATGTGGACATATTTTTGGTTTGCAATAAAGGGGATATCATTATGAGATTAAACATTAGAACTTGAAAGAAATGAAGGAAAATTGGATGTACCAAAAGAACAATTTTCAGTTTAACATTCCCATTGTATCAGAACAACTAGGCCCTTGAACGAAGTGGGTAGAAATGCTCGGCTGGGCTTGGGCAAGAGAGAGGGGCACAAAGAGGCAGGGCCAAGGTAAGGGGGTATGGCTGGAGAACACAACTGGGCTCGCACGCACAAGCCTACCAGAGGCATGAGTCAGGCCTTGGGGGCTCCAGCCGATGTCATCAGGATAGCCAGGGAGCTGCCAGCCTCAGAGCCCTGTCCTCCCATTCCCAAGTTGGGGCACAGTGACCCCTAAGATCCTCTCTAAGAATTCAAGTGCACTGCTGGCCAATGACAGGCTTCTCCTCAGCCAGACCCATCAGGAGGGTGCAGGAAAGCTGGGAGTAATTGTGACTTTAATAACTTGACCAGACATCCACTTCATCTCTAGTCCAACACCAGGTCTGGAGGAAGAGCCAAACCCATGTTTTATGACGAAGGAAGAGAAGACAGAGGGAAATTCTCAAGGCTAGAATCACTGTGAATGACAGAGCAAGTTCCCCAGTCCCATGGCAACACCTGAATCACACCTCCTTGTGGCCCCTCCCATACTGTCTTGAAGAGTAAGGTTCTCCCTTCAAATCCTTAAAACAAGCAGCCTCCAAATATAAGTGACAACTGTTATTTGGGATCCTAAAATCCCCCAGCTCAGTATTTTAGAGATAACTTTACTAGTATTTCTTTCTTTTAAAAAATAACTTGGAATGTACACAGGTAAAACACATTAGCCTGTGTCCCCATCTGAGTGCCACTGACAAGATCTGGGGCACATCCTCCACACAGGTCCCTTCTGGGCTCCCTGAGTCCTACTGGCAGGGAGGGCAGACCAGGAAGGCAGGGCAGGGTCAGCGAGTTGCTGTGACAGTGGAGACACGGGGAGAAGGGGCACCTCTCCCGAAGGACTCCTTGTGCCTGCTGAGCAAGCAGGGCTCTCACACTGCGTTCCACTCACCAGGTTTCCCCTCTGTACCGCCCAGAATCGCCAGCCGAGCGGACATCAATCCGAGCCCCAGGTAGCTGTGGAAAGAAAATCCTGGGTGAGGGGCTGGCCTGCCATCCTCAACTCTGATTCCAATACATTCACCTGGCCTGGATCCAAAGCAAGTGGGAAACGGAGGAAACTCTGGCAAAGCAGCAGGCTTTTCTGCTTCTAGGAGCCTCCCTTTGTGGAGTTCAGAGCATTCAGCTAATGATTCAACAAATGAAGGCCTATTACTTAACAGGAGCTTGTTTTGGAGCTGTGGACACTGGTGAATGCAACAGACAACCCTGATCTCTTATGGTGCATGTGTGCTTTACAGAAAGAATCTACTGAAGGTGCCATGTGGCAAACAGATGGTCCAGGAAATTCCCGCACAATCCATGGGCTTTTCCCCACTTCTTCAAAAACTTCCTCCAAAGAAGAACAGAATGAGAACAAAAGAAGAAATGTTACTTTATGTAGGAAAACTGAAAAATGGAGGGAGAGCAGTAGTAGGATGAGCCCCAGGGAGGAGGAAGAAGAGGCTCCACAGAATGGGGTGCCTGGGGCCTAGCGTGTCTGAGACTGAATCCTCCGGTCACTCCACGGGCAGCAGGAGGCCAGGGGGAGGCCGAGCGGCGCTAGCTGAGCTATGTGACTGGATGGTCAACCTCTCCACCCGCACTCCCGAAGACAAACCTGTAGGAATAGAGCTTGTAGGTCCTATTAAAAATCTGCAGTGATGTCAGGTAGCCGGGCGGGGAGGTCTGAAGGGTGTCCTGGGGAAGAACATGAGGGTTACTCCCTTTCCTGCTGGCCATTCTAGAAAACGGTCCCCAACTCCCTAACTCATTTCAAAGAACAAGGACATTCACAGATGTATTAAATTAAAATAGCATTTTATTAAACTAAACTAAAGCTTTTCATTGGAGCAAGAATGAAAAATAAAACATCCAAAATGAAAAACTACGTTTTCCTTCTCATGAATAACATTTACCTGTTCTGACAAGTATGGCCCAACCAAGACAACTGTGAGTAAATTTCATAAGTGCTCTTCTGCTGAAAACTAAAAATAATTACAACAAATGGTGCACGAGGAGGGTGCTGCCAGGGAGGGAAGGAGAGGGCCCACTTCACATTCTCTCCCCCAAAGGGCTCCGGGTCGTATCTACTTTATCACCCCACTGAAGACCAAATTTCTTTTTTCCCCCAGGCAGAGTTAAAATCAAACTAAGCAGCATTAACTGAATGGATCTGGCCCTCAGGAGAGGAACTGAGGGCATGGGCCCAGAGCCACCAGGTCTACGGCTGCCCCACAGGAGGTAGCCTCGGGGGTGGGGCCCCAGCAGGGGCTGGTTACCTCAACTCTTGGAAGGAAGGTGATCTGAGTGGACCCTCCGCCCAAATCCAGCATGCCCACACTGTTGCTTCCTGAGGATTTCAAACTGCCTGGAGCACAGGGAGTAAAAACCAGCCCAGCACTGTCAGGTTAGTAAACAGATTAGTACAGTAGACAAAGTAAGGAGAGGTTAGAAGCCAGGCCCTTCAGTGGAAACAAAAACAAGATTGAGAAGTAGCTGCAGCTATTTGAAACTCTCCACATAAAGATGCACTCTGTGTTTAAATAGAGACATGAACAACAGCTCCACTGGCTGTGGCTTTAATTTGAACAATGGGAGGACAGCACAGACCTGTGGCGGAGATGCTGGGCCTGCCATATCTACTGCTCACTGCTCAGACACGCTGACTTCTCTGATATTCCTACATGCCCCAGGCATGCCTTTCCCCACCTCAGCTCTTGAGGCTATCTCCTGATCTGTCACTTAACATGGTTCTCCATTCCCCAGGGCCCAGGAAATTTCTTTTTTATATATGTGTCAGCCACACTGGTCTTGTCCATCATTACATTAAACGAACAAAAATCCACAGGCACTGAGTTAATATAAGAAAAGTAACTCCTTGCTGCCTGTTTCTAAAAACAGATGTTTCTGCCCCTTGTTCTACCTACTATAGAGGAGTTCAGTTATAAGGTGATTAGCATTCACATCATATTTAATATTCAAAGTGACTAGTTTTATTTCTGACTTCTCTCAGAAATGAGAGGACAGGGCCCCTGGTGGATGCTGATGCAGGATAAGGGTGGAGCTGTGCTGGTGGATCCACCCCAGGACTGCAGAGAAGCGCCCCTTCCCTTATATCTGTGAACTCAACGCTTGCCCTGACAAGCCAGGCGGACACCCTCACCCATTCCAACAACCTACTTTGGGCCAGCACACTGAGATATCCTGAGGGCATATTTTAAAGAATAGAAATGAGGCCCTTGCTCTCAAGAATAGGGTCTGAACTGTTTGTTTTCATGATAAAGTGAATGTACCTGTTAGGAAGTTGATGGTGATCCAGGCTGAAATACCTACGAGAGAGTCATGAAACAGCATTTGAATCAGTCATGCTGTAAACAACATACAAGATGTAGATCACGCCTTTAAGGTTCAGGAGTGCAAACCGACCACTTCCTCACTACTCTCAGCCTTCAGATTTGCTACAGAGAGACGATTCTTCATAACATCCCCAGTGGCCTCTGGGAGACAGTTTTAGAAGATACCATACTAAGAAATAGAATACTCTGCCAAATGTCACATCTCTCACTCCTATTCTTTATCAACTTCCTCTTTTCAGAAGAGGCTGCAAGAGAGCCAAACATTCCCTTTCCCTCCCCCAAACAAACAAACTCTTAAGGTCATATTTAAAATCAGGGTGGTGAGGAACCTTAGTAAGTGTGTTTTAGGATTAAAAATGCAACAGCAACATTCAAAGCATAGTAGTAATTGGGCATTCTCTTACATGTTCTTAAACTGGAAGTATGATTATTTTCAGAAACTTCATCTGTGCAGTCAAGATGAGCATCTAATACTGGCACCAAGAAGACCCTCTGAGACAGTTAAACTGTGCATTGGAATGGGACGGTCACTGAGTGGACCTTCACCCGTGCATCTGATAAGGAGAGAGCTAAGAGTGCTCCCAGCAGCTCTGAGCATAGCCCCCCTCACCAGGATAGCCCCTGTGCACAGAATGCTTCTGGCAACTCTACCTTCATCTGTTCCGTTCATGATGGAAACACAGTCATCCCCTACAAGGAAAGGCGATGCCTTAAACACTTCTTTCACCTAAATGTAAAGAGAGACATATATTATACTCTAGAATATAAACTCATAGTTCCCAATCAAACTATCCTTTCAGCAGGTGGTCTCAAAACACCAGACGTGTCAGCTAGTGCTGCAAAGTAACAAAGCACAGGGTTTGTTTTAAGCTTTTCTAATGCTCTGCAAGCACTTTCCTTGTCAATCTATTCCCTGGACTAGCTGACGCAGATGCTGCACTGGAGAGCCCTGTGCTAAGGCACTCTGGACTGAAAGAGCTCTGGGGTGCACTCACTGCTGGGCGCCAAAATGCTGCCTTGCTTTATGATGAGGAATGAAGGGGCAGGAAGCCCTATAAGGCTAAGCTCAGACTTGGGACCCCTGCACTGCTTGGAGACGACCTGGAAAAGGGAAGGCAAAGGCAGTGAGCAGCTCCACTTGGGGTATTTCCTTACCCATTTTTTTTAGCAAATATTGATACACAGGAACTTCAATGCATCTGTACACACCAACTACAGCTGTGTCCCACCATCCTACTTGAGTGTGTAATTTTTATAAGGGACCTTTAACAGATGTGCAACAATTCATCATTTAGTAACTAGTTTAGAAACAGTATAGAGGGTCAGGAGGACCATTCTGCTTAGAACAGTTTCCCTGACTTGGCCAATGAAAAGCAACCCTGCAAGATGAGTTCCAGAGCCCCTCTGAAAGGGAGGTACAGGGCCTGGGGACACACCCTGGCCATGTGAGAGCCAGGAAGAGACTAAAGGGTATCCACAGTAGTTACATCTGAGTGTTACACTGAAAGCAGCACTAGCAGCTCCCATGAGAACAAGTGGCTTGTGCTGAAATGCCAGGAGCTCAGTTCCCACAGCCTCTGACACACAGAAAGTCCTTGGATGACAGGAAGCCCTTCAAAAGCACAATGAATTTTTAAAACAAAGTTGTTCTTATTATAAAAACAGATTTACTCTAGAAAACACGAATAGCTTTAAATGTCACGAGAAAGAAAATACCATTCACTCTCTATTAACAATGCAGTGTTTTCCTCTTCAGGGAGCACCCGACTGCCTGACAGCTCGGACACTGGCTGAATATTTAGTATTTCAGTTACTGTACGCCACCCTCCAGAAGGAAATGGATAGGATCACCTTTTGTAGTAAATTCTGAGCCTTCTCTCCTGGTAACAGACGTAAACCAGCTGTAGCCTTCAGAACCAATGGGGTGGCCTTCCAGAAGTCAAAAGGAATTTCTTGTTTAGCAACATCCAGCAATTCCTGAATACCAGGAGTGCTCTGTGAAGGTGGTAAAACAGGGTCTGTCAAAGCTTAGCATAGTCAAAGATGCTCCCCTCACCCTTTTGGTTTTATTAACTTATAAATACATCATTTCTAATTTTCCAAATTGGCATGAAACAGCAAGTGAAGTGGTGCTGGCGGGTGTTTGGGCACAAGGACCAGGTAAGCGTAGAGAAATGTCCTTGGCAGAAAGTCACAGGGTGAGGTCCATGAAAGGGATTCCTTTTCTACACCCCAGGCCACCAAAACCCTCACCTGGCGACCTCAGATGAGTTGCAACTCCCCTGGACATCATGAGTAAATCGTGGGGTCTCTCATAGTGCTAAAACCCCGTGAATAACTATATTGAGGAATCATTTTCACCTGGGGGAATGTTTGATCCAAATATTGGGTAAGGCCCTGTGTCTGTGGCAATGGGTGAGGGAAAGACTTTGGTAAAACATCGCTGGGCATGTCAACGGGTACAATGCCATGGGGCAATCTGGCAATATCTGTGCAAGGGGAAAACATGTATCCCTTTTACTAAGAAGTCCCACTCTAAGACTTCATTAGACAGTCGCCTCTGCATATGTGGGTAATGAAGTGTATATAACGTAACAAACTGCAACCTCTCTTATACTGTTAAGGGCAAAAGACTGGCCGTTATCTAAATGTACTTCAGGATGGCACTGGTTCTGGAAATTCAATGTGCACATATAACTGCAACACCAGCCAGCCAGAGAACCCAAAGAAGCTCTTCACAAACTGAGTCAATGACCTTCCAGCGACACTGTTTAAAGATGGAAGCAAAGTGCGCACCGTGAATGCCACGCCACTGGGTGTGTAAAAGAAAAAGGAGGGGAGAATGCAGACGTATTTGCCATTATCCACAGAAACTTGCTCCTGAAGGACATGTGAGAAACCTGATACTGCGAAACTCATCCCACTTCAATGTGTGTTGCCTACTGAAACAAGTAAGACTTTAAAAACCCAGAGCTTAGTCTAGATATCAGATTTAATCAGGTTTGACCTATGGTCATGCTAGAATCATGAATTTTGATTTTTAACCAAACTACAGGAAAGCAAGGCTATGCCTTCACTGTCTGTAGAAAAGACAGTGAAGGGTCTGTGGACAAGAACGACATATTCATTTTTTATTTGATATATGCTTGAACCAAAAAAGGAACTTACAGCTATACTGGTGACTGGTTTCATGAGAGCCTTAGTGGAAATACAAGTGTCCTATATTACTGTAGTTGTCAGCTTTAGGGACTTTATAAATGCTACAAGCTTACACAAATCATTATTTGACAGTTTAAATATCTTTTAAACTTATTTGTTTTATGGATTTTGCATAATACACTTTTAACTTTTTTTAAAAAATTATCTTTATTATTGAAAGTATTACAAATGTCCCCTTTTTTCCCCATTCACCCCCCTCCCCCTGCATCCCTCCCCCAGGCCTTCAGTACACTACTGTCTGTGTCCCTGGGTTATGCATATATGCATATAAATTCTTAGGTTAATCTCTCCTCATCCACACACCTACCCCTGCCTTCTCTCTGAGATTCTTCACTCCGTTCCATGCTTCTGTGTCTCTGGATCTATTTTGTTCATTGGTTTATTTTGTTCATTAGATTCCACATATGAGTAAGATCATGTGATACTTGTCTTTCTCTGACTGGTTTATTCCGCTAAGCATAATACTCTTCAGGTCCCTCCATGCTGTCTCAAAAGGTAAAGGATCCTTTGTTTTTGCAGCTGCATAATATTCCATGGTGTAAATGTCCGAGAAGATGATTGATATGATTTCAATCTTCTTAAACTTGTAGAGGCTTGTTTTGTGTCCTAACATGTGGTCTGTCTTTGAGAATATCCCATATGCACTTGAGAATGCATATTCTGCAGCTCTGGAATGAAATGTTCTGTAAATGTCAATTAAATCCATCTGATCTACTGTGTCATTTAGAATCACTGTTTCCTTGTTGATTTTTTGTCTGGAAGATCTATCCAGTAAAGTCAGTGGGGTGTTAAAGTCCCCTACTGTGACTATAGTGCTGTTGATCTCTCCTTTAAAGTCCTCCAGAAGTTTTTGTTTGGTTTTTGTTCTTTTCAGCCTGTGTGTGTCTTTTGTTCTGAGGTGGGTCTCTTGTAGACAGCATATATTTGGGTCTTGTTTTCTTATCCATTCAGCTACCATATGTCCTTTGTTTGAAGCATTTAATCCATTTATATTTAAGGTTATTATTGATAAGTACTTATCTATTGCCATTTTATTTCTTTATGCCTATGTTTCTCATGCTCTCTATTTCAACTTCTAATTACAGCAGTTCCTTTAACATTTCTTGCAATGCTGGTTTGGTGGTGATAAACTCCTTTAGCCTTTTTTGGTCTGGGAAGCTCTTTATTTCACCATCTGCTTTGAAGGATACTCTTGCTGGATAGAGTATTCTTGGTTTCAGATCCTTGTTTTGCATTCCCTTGAATACTTCATGCCATTCCCTTCTGGTCTGTAGAGTTTCTGATGAGAAATCAGCTGATAGCCTTATGGGAGCTCCTTTGTAGGTAACAGATTGCTTTTCTTTTGGTTCCTTTAAGACTCTGTCTTGAATTTTTAGCATTTTAATTATGATGTGTCTGGGCATGGGCTTCTTTGGGTTCTTCTTGCTTGGGACTCTGTGCCTCCTGAACATGTGTGGCTTTTTCCTTGACCAGGTTAGGGAAGTTTTCTGCCATTCAAATAGGTTCTCTAACCCTTGCTTACTTTCTACATCTTCTGGTACTCCTATGATGCAAATATGATTATGTTTCATGTTGTCCCATAGCTCCCTTAACCTGTTCTCCTGTTTTTTGTTTTTCCTTTTTGGTTCTCTGATTGACTTTTTTTCTATCCCGTCTTCTAATTGGCTGATCTGATCCTCAACTTCCCTTAACCTCCTGTTTATTTCTTCCAATGTTTTAATTTTTACTATGTCATTCTTAATTTCCTTCCTAGTTTCCATTTCTTTTCTCATGCTGTTGAGCATGCTTATGATCAGTATTCTGAGCTCTGTATCTGATAGACTGACTGCTTATCTCCATTTAGCTCTTATTCTGAAAAATTCTTTTGTTCTTTCATTTGGGACTTGCTTTTTTTGTCTCCCCATTTTGGCTGCCTGTTTGGATTTGTTTCTATGTATTAATTAGATCTGCTAGGACTCCCAGTCTTTCTGGATGGTCTCTGGTGCAGGCCAATGTCAGATGCTATTTGTGGCTGGCCTTGAGTACCCTGTTTGAAGTTTTCTGCACTCCACAGCTTGTGGTTCCCTCTGCTGGGACTGGGTGTGTTTGGACAGGACCAAGATGTGCACCAAGGTCTGCTTTCCCAAGCCGTGGATCCAGAAGCAAATCAGGCAGACGCAAAGCACCCAGGGGATGTTATTCAGTCCCTTAATGAGCCTCAGGCTGTATAAACTCCACAGTTGGGGCCAGAGGTTTTTGAGCAGGGTGGGGCAATTGCTCCCTCCTACCCCAGGCAAAAGCTGCTTGGAAGGTATACGTCTGTCTGAGAAAGATGTCCTCTGCTGTATGGGGGAATGACTCAGCACAGGAATTCGGATGGCTGCCCTCTGAGCTCTATTCTCCCAGTAAGCGCCACTGGACTCTCCTCACATAGCTCTAGTCCACTCTGCCCTCCCCCTGCCAGAACCCAAGCTGAGTGGCTGTACAAGAAACTTTGTGCATTGGCCCTTTAAGAGGGTGCCTGTATTTCCAGCCGTCTCCCCTGTCAGACAGAACCCCACTGCTTTTCACAACCAGATGTTATGTGGGGCACCTTTCTCAGTTCTGGTGCTCTTGGCTGGGAAGCCCACCCTGGGGATTAGGCTCCAGAGTGCTCAGTGGGAACCCCTCCCCCACTACTGAGATATCCCTCCGGACCTTCAGCTGCTGTGTGTGGGAGCCCAGCCAGCCCTCTTGAGCCTCTGCACTTCCTACCAGTCTCTATGAGGTCTCCACTATTCCTCCTTGGTTATGAGGGTGCTCTCCAGCTCATCTTCAGTTGCAGTTTACTATTCAGGATGGTTTTTCTATATTTTAGTTGTAATTTCAGTTTGGTCCTGGGAGATTGTCAGTGTAGCTTCCACTTAATCTTCCATCATCTTGGAATCTCCTTCCTATACTTTTAACTTTAATTTTTTGTTTTAGTCAATGTTTGTCATATTCAATCAGAGGAACGAAAACAATAAAAAAACTAAGTTTTCAAATAATGCTTTTTGTAAGTTTGTAGCATTTGTGCTTTTGAAACACATCCAGACCTCTGGTGGTATATGTGCTGGTTGTAGGAAGTGCCTGGAATCGCCAGGGTGTGTGTGTGGGAGAATGGGAGATGGGGATACTTATGTATTATACCAGTTTCCTCTATTTTCTGACCATGCTAAACATGAAATGTCCCAGGTCAGCACCATCAGAGATACTCTTTTGTTAAGATGGCTGACTGCACTCAAGAGGAAGAAAGCTGGCATTAACAATCACACAGTTAGACGACAAATGTGATGAACAGACAAGAGAAAACCGCTACCTTTTCAACATCATCAGCATACGCAGAAAGACCTGGCTGCAGTGCTTTGAAGGTCTCATGGGTCAAAGTGGGAGTTTCTAAGGGAAAAACATATTTTTAAGAAGGTACAACTATGAATCTATACACAAATATATAAATCTATACAACTAAGATTAGCCACACTTTTAAAGGCCAATCTGAAAACAGACAGATCCCAGAGTGACAGGAGCCCTTTCACCGATTCTCATCTAAATTCTGACACTAGTTTGACTAAACAAGATGAATATTATACCTAGTGTTTTGGTCAGAACTTTACCTTTTTTTAAAAAAAATAACTTTATTCAGGTTTATTTTGCATACAAAAAAAGTGCATTTAAGGCTAAATTTAACAGTTAATTCCTGTTAATTCAATAAACAGAGGGGCAGGGCAGATGATTCCAAACTGCAAATACAAAAGTCATTTCTTCAATTCTGGGATGGATGCATTAGAGGGTTCTAAAAAATATGTTTTCTTCTTTTTTAAAAATTGAGTGTTTTAAATTATTTGGAGGCTGGACTCCTGTGCATACAGCAGGGTGAGTGTTCAGAGCATACAGTGGACAAGGGATGCTGGTCTGAACTCAGACACAGAGACCCAATAGGAAAAATTAGAAGCAAAACTTTTTTTAAGGACTTCTCTCCAAAAATTAAACAGTGGAATATGGCTATTAAAGGATTACACATGGACATGTGTTGTCTTAAACTCAGCCTCAAAACCATTTTGGGAGGTAGATAGGTCCAGCACATAAATATGTATTTAACTTGCAGTAAGTTTAAAAACAAAGCAGATGAAAAGTAAATAAAATATGTCATGATGGCTTTGGAGAGAGCTACTCAGGGTGTCTGGCGTCACCAGCTCAGTTAAATACACAACATGGCGTTGACTCAAAAGGCACTGAAAGTCAGTAAAGAGCCAGAGGAGAGAGGAGAGAACCCCAGTTTGACCAATAGGCTTGCTGAATAGTCAGCAGAAAACACTTATTGGCTAGAGGCTAGAGAGACAACCCTCAGAGCCGATGGACACAAAGAGGTGCTGGGAAAGGAGATCAAAAGGAGGAACAGGGTAAAGAACTGGACAGTGATGAGGATCACCCTATAAGAGAAGCCAGCAAGTGAAGATGCCTAAGCCCCTACCCAGGGAAGTAAAGCAGACAGGCTCCGGCTTCAGTTCCACTCTCACTGCTGAGGCCACGGCCCTACTGACAGCTCTTTTTTGGCTTGGGTTCTGGGTCTTTGCAATTATCAGACTTTTCTAGACTCCAAGCTCCACTCACCTGAATCTGGGGTTACTTCCTGTCTTAAATTCACCAACACGACCTCTGGGCTAAATCATGATCCCAGCCACCTGACCTGCCTGTGCATGCTGGGAGGAGACAGGCTACCAAACACCCTCTGGGATCTCACTTGCCCCTAGCTGGTAACCAGATGCTAGTACAAGAATATTTTGGGATTCCTGGGAAATTTAGATTCTTTGGCCCCAACCCATACTCTGAGTCAGTATCACTGGGTCACTGCATTTTTTACAAACTCCCAGGTAAGTCTAAGGCAGGGAGTCTAGCCTATACCCTGAGAAACCACCGTCTTTAAGGGGAGGTGATCCCAAGAGCTCTGCTGTGAGGAGGAGAAAAAGCAGCACACAGCTAGGGATTTCTGCCCAGACAGGATACCTCCAGGCTGCCAGGTGAGTTGAAAGATATGCACTCGGGTGCCAGTGCTTCCCGCGTCAAACATGATGCCATAGAAGACCTTGTGACCATGTGCAGTCGTCCCCGGAGGATCTCGAGTCTGCTGGCCCCTGTGGGCCCCTGAGGTTGCCTCAGTGATGCTGAAGAAGGCCTGCGTGGCGAAGACCCAGTGCCACTTGATGTAGGCGATATAGATGAACAGGCACACAAACAGTCCCAGGGGGTACGCCACCTTCATCCTCTTCAGGTTCCCATTATTTGGTATTTTTCTCATTTCTTTATCTGTTGAGGACTGTGCCGCAGCTGCTGGTGGAAAGGCAGAAGCAGGAAAAATACGTTAGGCTAAGAACTTCCAGGGCAAGTCAGAAATCCCTGTGCTCAGGGACAAAACGTTGAACTAAAAACTGGTCTGCATTTTCTCCTGTGAATCAGAAGAGTCACTTGATTCTCAAAATGATTCTGGAAGGTGTGATCCCTACAGGAGGAACTGAGGTTTATAAGACTAGTGAGCTGTCCAAGCTTGTAGGTCCTACAGGTGCTGATCTGGGGCACAGACCACAGCCTAAGCATGTTTCCCTCTAGGTACTGTTCCAGACAAACAGCTTTTAGACTCGTCCTATTTTAAAAAGTTATGTGTAAATGATGTCCCAAAACCTTTCACGGTAACAGGAACATGTATCCAATCCACTCTTTCAATTCTCACTTTTTCTCCATATAGTAATTTACTTTTCAAAAGGGTTAAAATCCTGTCCTTTGGGAACCGAGAGCCCCAGACAAATCTGAAAAACACTGCTCGTTTTCCTGGAAAATTCACAACAGATACATCTTTTCATTCATGTAGCATATTCCTGCCAAGAAGGAAATAAGTGTGCTTTCAAAGCCTATAAAAGTTCTACCTGAGTAGCAAAATAAATGAATTTGGCACCATTGATTTTGGTTCAATGCACCCTCAAAAGGAGCATGTGTTCAAGTTTTATTAGCAGCTTCTAGTGCAAGGCACCATGTGGGAATGTGAAGCTTCCCAGGACAGGAAGGGAGGTGCCTCATTCTCAAGGCTCCCGAACGCTCAGGGAAAGTCCACCATCTGTCCATCATTCTCTGCCAGTTATGGTAAGTGGGATGGAAGTTCCTAGGAGAAAGGGACAGGGATGTGCCAGGTTGAAAGCAGGATGTAGGTTTAAGCTCTGCCCACAGCAGTGTGTGACTGTGGGCAACTTATCCCCTTGCAAGGGGCTGGTCTCCGCATCTGGAAGGTGGGGCTACTCACAGGAAAGCTGCTCATGCTGCTGTTTCAGGATACAAAGAGATGTGAGATGTGATCAGAAAAGAATACAGAGAACACAGATATAGGATGATGGTTTTACAGAAGGGTGGCAGGAGGTAACGTGCCCCTGGAACCAGGGACAGTGATGGCAAAAGTGCTAGATGTGGACAGTGTGACTGCACTATCTGGGGATGGAAAAGTGGAGCCAGGCTATCAGTGCAGTGGGCAAGCTTACGGTGGCCTTTATGCCAACCTTGAGGCTGTCCAGGTAGAAAAGAAATACAGTGGCACCTTGGTTCTCAAACTTAATTCGTTCCAGAAGACTGTTCCAGAAGGCTGTTCGAGAAGCAATCTGTTTGAAAACCAAATCACTTTTCCTACTAGAAATAATGTAAATTGAATTAATTCATTCCAGACCCCCAAATGATTAGCTGTTTTAACCTTTCTTATATACAGTTCATGTCTAATGTACTGTTTGATCTATAAACAAATACTTCTTTTCTTAAATGTATTGAACCACCCCCTACTAGCCTTAAACAAATCACATTCAGCACTTGTTTCAGGGGTGTCTTTCCCGGAAGTCAGATGCAGCCATCTTCGCTTTTTCACATATCACTGCCTCAGAAATGCTGTCATGGCTAGCTGCTTTTCATTTATCCAAATCAACAACAGTTTTCCTACCTCTTCAATTGCCTGTGATCATTGTTCCTTTCACACTCTTAGCAACATTAGCACTCTTGATGGCCTCTTTTTGTTTTAAAATTGTGCTAATCATCCATTTTTCCAGCAACACAAGCAAAAAAAACCCACAAAAATATTCACAGCACAATTTCCTGAGATGTTAACAATACAAGGTTTAGCAGTACACTAACTTGCATTCTCTCCTTTGTTTGTGGCCTGAGAGATGCTTTTTGTCATGCTGATATATAAGCATGAAAAGGTTGTCAGATTGAGAACCGAAGTTTTGTTCAATAATCGAGACATTTTTTTCATAAACAACTTGGTCAAGAACTGAATTGTTTGAGATGGGAGACATTTGAGAACCAAGGTTTGACTGTAGAACAAAAGTAGTCCTTGGCAGGGAGTACAGAGTACAGGCCTTCTATGGCCCCTCCTTTCTGGGATCTAGCCCCACAGCCACATCTGGATGCCCTCAGGTCCTGGAGTTCAGGTCAGTGTATACCACTTAAACCTCCAGCTGCCTCTGTTCCCCTGCATAAGGGAGAGGCATCCTCAGCAGCCCATGACCAAGCTCAAGTAGGGGTCAAATCACCCCTTCCTGAACAGGGCTACGAAAAAGGCTCTTTTGATAGGTGCTGAGGAGAAAACCTCCCTCCCCAAAACTCTACCTCTCCAAGACTCTCCCTGCCCAGCCCCTGCTCCTGCCTCACCTGGGACTTCTCTTGGGTCTCACTGCACTTGGGGGTTCCCCAATGCTCTCAGAATGTCATACCCCCTGCTCAGGTCTGACCCCTATTGGCCTCTGCAGCATCAAATCTCTCTTGCTCTTGTACATGGTCTTCTAAAAACCTAGTGCCTTATTTTGTCCCTAGAACTCAGGTTCTCCCTGCCTCAGGCCCTTTGCACACACTGTTAAGCATTCCCAGAAGGCTCATCTGCCAACCTGGCCGATCTTCTCTTCACCCCTAAACTTCTGCTGAAATGTTACTGTCCCCACCTACCCTGACTGTCCCCAACTTAAACAGCCTCCACCCCTGTTATGCTCTCTGTGAGCTCCCTAGCCCCTTCTTCCCTGGCACCACCATAATCTGTCATGATGCCACTGGCTGTGGGATTAGCTCCTGAAGCGCTATGTCCCCTTTTGGAGAGGCGAGTAACTCCCAAGGGAAGGACTTAGCCTGTCTTATACTGCTGCTGCCTGGCCTAGAATACAGTCCTTGACCTAGAACAGCAGAGGAAGCTCATCCACACTATCCATCTCCCATACTGTCACCAAACATACCAAAAAAAAAAAAAAGTCCCTATTTAAAATCCTTTAAGGGGAACAGGACATCAGCAAGGTGGTGTAATTGGGAGCTTTAGGGCCTCATTCCCCCATGGAAATATTTTAAAAATTGGTACTGGCTAAAATATTTTATAGGAGTTCTGGAAAACAGTCAAAGATCCACAGCAACCAAGCAAATGCCCAGTTAAGAAAAAGTGACATTCAGGATGGTTGGGATTTTTGTGGTGTAGGAATTTTTGTTTTGCTTACTCACCCTTGCCCTACTCCTTCCCATGTCAAACCATCTGAAAGCAGGAGCACCAACTCCAGTTCCTTCCCTCAAACTGGAGGGTACAGAGAAGATCTTTTGGCAACATCCTAACTTGTCTTGGGGCTACCTGAGGGACAGGTCTCTGTTTTGCCTGACTTGGAGCTGAGATGGGAAAAGCTACAGAAACAGCAGTGGGTACTCCGTGTGAAAGCCATGGGGTGACTGCAGACCCACACATGCTTGGGGCAAGAGAATGAGTGGATGGGGGAAGATACAATAGAACATCTAAAGTCCAAGGAGGAGTTCAGATGAGGCACTTTGGAAATTAAGACATTTAAAAGCAGCCATGTATACGGGGGAATTGAAAATAACACACACACACAAGCCCAGGGAAGATACATGCTCAGAAAAAATTCTGAGAATAGCTTAAGCCTTTGCTCCAAGATGACCTTAAGGATCAGAAACATCCTACTAATCAGTGGTCTTTCATGGCACAGAGCCAGTCTGCAAAGACTGGAGAAAGTGGCTATTTTTCTAATGCCGAATTTTTCAAAAAGAAAAAGAATTACAAGGCACACATAGAAACAGGAAAACATGGCCCATTTAGAGAAAGAAGAATTGGTAGAAACTGTCCCTGAGGAAAAATAGGCATAGGATGTACTACATAAAGACTTTAAAACCAACCATTAAATATATTGAAAGAGGTAAAGAAAACCCAAAGAACTAAAAAATAATTTGGAAAACAATCTATGACAACAAAATGAGAATATCAACAAAGAGATACAAATTGTAAAAAGAAATCAAACAAATTGTGGAGCTAAAAAATACAATACCTAAACTGAAAAATTTACTAGAGGGCTTCAACAGCAGATTTGAACAGGCAGAAGAATCAGTGAACTTCAATAGCAAACACTTAAAAAGTCTTAAGAAAAGTGAACAGAGTCCAAAGTACTTATGGAACACAGTAAGGGAACCAATATGCACGTTAAGGGAGTACCAGATGAGAAGAGAGAAAGGGACAGAGAGGTAAATTGAAGAAATAATGGCTGGGCCCTGGCCGGGTAGCTTGGCTGGTTAGAGAGTCATCCAAATATGCAAGGTTGCAGGTTTGATCTCCAGTCAGAGAACATACAAGAATCAACCAATGAATGCATAAATAAGTGAAACAACAAATCAATGTTTCTCTTTTTCTCTCTCTCTCCCTCTTCCTCTCTCTGTAAAATCAATAAAATTTTAAAAGAGATAAATAGTGGCTGAAAACTTCCCCAAATTGTGGGAATACAAAGATTTACAAATTCAAGCTCAATAAACTCCAAGTAAGATAAACCCAGAGACTCATGCTGAAACACATTATAATCAACTGCTGAAAGCCAGAGATAAAGAGAGAATCTTTAGAGCAGCAAGAGAAAAGTGACTCATCATGTACAAAAAATACTTAATAAGATTATAAACCAATTTCTCTGCAGAACTTTGGAGGCCATATAGCAGTGGGATAATACTCAACGTGCTGGGGGGGGGGAGAGGACCAGTCAACTTAGAATTCTATATTTAGCAATACTGTCCTTCAAATATGAGGGAGAAATTAAGACATTCCCAGGTAAATAAAAGCTACGGGGAACTCATTACCAGTAGACCTGCCCTATAAGAAATGCTAAGGGGAGTGCTTTAGGCTGCCACAAAAGGATACTAGACAGCAACTGAAAGCCAAAAGAAAATATAAAGATCTCCAGTAAAGGTGAATACATTGACAAACATAAAAAAAAGTACACCTTGTTTACCACTTCCCTTTTTATTTTATACAAGATTTAGAAGTCAAATGCATTAAAAATTGTAAGTCTATGTTGATGTATACAAACAATGATATAATCTGTGACATCAAAACTATAAAATGAGAAGGGGGGAGACATAAAGAAGTAGAATTATTATATGTGATTAAAATTAAGTTGGTATCAAAGGTAAAATAAACTGTTATAACTTTAGGATGTTATATGTAATCTCCATAGTAACCACAAAAAAAATATCTATAGAATATACACAAAAGAAAATGAGGAAAGAAGCAAAATTATCACTACAAAAAAATTAACTGAACATAAAGGAAAGCAATAATGGAGAAAATGAGGAACAAAAAAAGCTATAAGACATACAGAAAACAACAAAATGACAAAAGCAAATCCTTCCCCCTCGGTAACTACTTTAAATGTAAATGCATTAAATTCCCCAATCGAGAGACATAAAGTAGCTTAATGGATTAAAAAACAAGATCCAACTCTATGCTTCTACAAGAGACTCACTTTAGATCTAAGGACAAACACAGAGAAGATGGTGGCCATAGGTAAATGTCATATTTGCCTCCTCCCATGATTACAAGGATGCTTAAGAAACTTAGTGAGAACTATAAGAAATTAAATGGGAACTACAATGAACTTAGTGGGAACTACATGAGCATGAAAAAGGACATAGAAACCAATTGGAAATGAAGACTACTATATCTCACATCAATAATACCCTGGAAGGAATTAAAGCAGGCTTGGTGAAGCAGAGGATTGAATCAGTGATTTGGAAGACAAGGTACAAAAAAACACTCAATTAGAGTGGCAAAAAACAAACAAACAAACAAAGCAAACCACTTAGAAAGTATGAGGAGAATCTAAGGGAACTATGGGACAACAGGAAATGGAACAATATGTGCACTGTACAGGTACCAGAGAGAGAAGAAAGTTAGCAAGGGATAGAAAACCTGTTTGAACAAATAATAACAGAAAACTTGCCTAACCTGGTGAAGAAAAAAGTCACAAAAGTTCAGGAAGCACCGAGAGTCCCAATCAATATGAACCCAAACAGACCCATCCAAGCCACATCAGAATTAAAATGGCAAACATTAAAGACAAGACAGAATCTAAGGAAAGAAAGAGAGATAGTCAGTTATCTACAAGGGAGCTCCCATAAGGCTGATAGCTGATTTCTCAACAAAAATACTACAGGCCAGAAGGGAACAGCAAGAAAGACTCAATGTAATGAAAAGTAAGGATCTGAAACCAAGAGTACTCTATCCAGCAAGGTTATCATTTAAAATTGAAGGTGCAATAAAGAGCTTCCAAGACAAAAAATGCTAAAGGAGTTTATTACCACCAAACCAGGACTGCAAGAAATGCTAAAAGGATTGTTGTAAGACGAAGAAAAAATAGAGGTAGAGAGGAACATAGGTATAAAGAATAAATATAGCAATACATAAGTACCTATAAATAATAACCATAAATGTAAATGGATTAAGTGCTCCAATCAAAAGACAGAGGGTAGCTGAATGGATAAGAAAACATGACCCATATATATGCTGTCAATAAGAGACCCATCTTAGAAGTCCCATAATGGCTGAAAGTAGAAAAAAATTTTCCAAGCAAATGGAAACAAACAAAAAAAGCAGGGGTAGCAATACTTATATCTGACAAAATAGACTTAAAAACAAAGGCCATTATAAAGACAAAGAATATCACTACATAATACTAAAGGGATCAACCTAACAAGAAAATACAACCCTTGTAGACATGTATGCACCTAAATATATTTTAAAAACTCTTGGTGGACTTTAAGGAGAGATAGCAATACAATCATAGTAGGGGATTTGAACACCCCACTGACATCACTGGATAGATCTTACACACAAAAAATCAACAAGGGACAGCCACCTTAAATGACACATTAAATTAGATGAATCTAATTGATATTTACAGAACATTTCATTCCAAAGCAGCAGAATATACATTCTTCTCAAGTGCACACGGAGCATTCTCAAGGATACACCACATGATAGGAAACAAAACAAGTCTCTACAACTTCAAGAAGACTGAAATCATATCAAGCATCTTCTCGGATCACAATGGCATGAAGCTAGAAATCAACTACAATAAAAAAAAATTTTTAAACATTCAAACACATGGCAGCTAAATAGTATGCTATGAAACAATGAATGGGTTGCCAGTGAGATCAAGGAAGAAATCAGAAGCTTCCTAGAAACAAATGAAAATGAACACACAACAATGCAAGAACTATGGGACAGAGTGAAAAAACTCCTGAGAGGGAAATTCATAGCATTAGAGGTCTACTTCAAGAAACAAGAAAAAACTAAAAAAAAATAAAAATAAAAAATCTAATCCTACAACTAAAAGAATTAGAGAGAGAACAAGAAGAAAAGCCCAGAGGAAGTAGAAGAAAGAAAATAATAAAGATCAGAGAAGAAATGAATGACATAGAGACTAAAAAAAAATACAAAAGATCAATGAAACCCAAAGCTGGTTCTTTGAAAAAATAAACAAGATTGATGAACCTTTAGCCAGACTCATCAAGTAATAGAGAGGATCCCAAAAAATAAAATGGGAAATGAAAGAGGTGAAGTAACAACTGACAGCACAGTAATAAAAAGTAATATAAGGAAATACTATGGAAATCTATATGCCAACAAACTGGACAACTGGTGTGAAATGGACAAATTCCTAGAAACATACAACCTTCCAAAACTTAATCAGGTGGAATGAGAAAACCTGAATATCTAATAACAACTAATGAAATTGAAGCAGTAATAAAAAAATTCCCAGCAAAAAAACCTCCTGGACTGGATGGTTTTACAGGCCAGTTTTACCAAACATTCAGTGAAGAACTAACACCTGTCCTCCTCAAACTATTCCAAAAAATTCAAGAGGAGGGAAGACTTCTAAGCTCTTTTTACAAGGTCAGCATTATTCTAATTCCAAAACCAGATAAAGACACTACAAAGAAAGAAAATTATAGACCCATATCCTGGATGAACACGGATGCTAAAATCCTCAAAAAAATATTAGCAAATCAGATCCAGCAATACATTACAAAGATCATATTCCATAATAAAGTGGGATTTATTCTGGGGATACAAGGATGGTACAATATTTGCAAATCTATAAATGTGATAAATCACAAACAAAATAAAGGAAAACTATCACATGATCATATCAATAGATGCAGGAAAAGCATTCAATGAAATACAGCACCCATTTATGATAAAAACCTCTCAACAAGGTGGGAATAGAGGGAACAAGCCTCAAAATAATAAAGCCCATATATGACAAACATACACCCAACATGATATTCAATGGGCAAAATCTAAAAGTATTTCCGTTAAAAACAGGAACAAGTTAGGGTTGTCTGCTTTCATCACTCTTATTCAACGTAGTACTGAAGTCCTAGCCACAGAAATCAGACAAGAAGAAATAATAAAAGGCATCTAAATTGGAAAGGAGGAAGTTAAACTGTCATTATTTGCAGATGACATGATATTATACATAGAAAACCCTAAAGACTCCACCAAAAAACTACTAGATTTAATAAATGAATTCAGAAAAGTAGCATGATACAAAATTAACATCCAGAAATTGATGGCATTTTTATACAACAATAATGAACTCTCAGAAAAAGAGTCTAAAATATAATCCCACTTACCATTGCAACAACAACAAAAAAGATATCTAGGAATAAGCTTAACCAAGTAGGTAAAACACCTGTACTTGGAAAACTACAGGATATTGAAAGAAGAAACAGAGGATGATACAAAGAAGTGGAAGCATATACCGTGTTCATGGAATGGAAGAATTAACATCATTAAAATGTCCATACTACCTAAAGCAATCTATAGATTCAACGCACTCTCTATTAAAATACCATCAGCATATTTCACAGGTCTAGAACAACTATTCCAAAAATTAATATGGAACCAAAAAGACCCCAAATTGCCATAGTACACTTGAGAAAGAAGAACAAAATTGGATGGATCACAATACCAGATATCAAACTGTAATACAAAACCATTGTAATCAAAACAGCCTGGTACTGGCACAAGAACAGGCATATAGATCAATAGAATAGAACAGCAACCCCAGAAATAGACCCATGCGATTCTGGTGAATTAACATATAAGAAAGTAGACGAGCATACAATGAAGTAAAGACAGTCTCTTCAATAAATGGTGCTGGGAAAATTGAACAGGTGCATGCAAGAAAATGAAACTAGAACACCAACTAACAACCTACACAAGAATGAATTCAAAATGGAGAAAACACTTAAGTGTAAGCCACAAAACCATACAAATCCTAGACATAGGCAGCAAAATCTCAGACATCTCACGCAGCAGAATTTTCAGCAATACAACTCTAGGGGAAGGGAAACAAAGGAAAAAACAAACAGGACTACATCAAACTAAAAAGCTTCTGCACAGCAAAAGAAACCATCCTCAAAATGAAAAGGGAACCCACTGTATCAGAGGACATATTCACCAATGATACATCTGGTAAGGCATTAATTTCCTAAATACATAAAGAACTCACAAACCTCAACAAAAAACAAACAATCCAATTAAAAAATGGGCAAAGGACCTGAATAGACACTTCTCCAAAGAAGACACACAGATGGCCAAGAGACGTATGAAAAAATGCTCACAGTAACCAATCACCAAAGAGATGCAAATTTAAACTACAATGAGGTATCATCTCACACCTGCCAGAATGGCTATCATCAATAAATCAGCAAACAACAAGTGCTGACATTGACGTGGGAAGAAGGGAACCCTAGTACACTCCTGGTGGGAATGCAGACTGGTGCAGCCACTGTGGAAACATTATGAAGATTCCTCAAAAAATTAAAAAAGGAACTGCCGTTTGACCCAGCAACCCCACTTCTGGGAATATATCCTAAGAATCCTGAAACACCAATCAGAAAGAACATATGCACCCTATGTTCATAGCAGCATTATTTACAACAGCTCAGGTCTGGAAACAGCCAAGTGTCCATCAGATGAGTAGTTAAAAAAGCTGTGGTACATTTACACAACTGAATACTATGCAGCTGTAAAAAAGAAGGATCTTTTTCTTACCCTTTGAGACAGCATGGATGGACCTGGAGATTATTATACTAAGCAAAATAAGCCAGTCAGAGAATGACAAATATCACATGATCTCACTTATATGTGGAAGCTAATGAGCAAAATAAACTGACAAATAAAAGTCCAAAGACATGGAAGAATAGAACAGACTGACAAGGGGGCGGGAAGAGATTAACCAAAGAACTTATATGCATAGCACACGGATACAGACAATAGTGTGGGAAGGCCTGGGGTGGAGCGGGAGCGGGGTAGAGGGAGGCAAAGTGGGGAAAATGGGGGACATCTGTAATACTCTCAACAATAATAAAAAAAAAAGAACAAAGTTGGAGGCCTCATACTTCCTGATATCAAAACACACTACAAAGCTATAGCAATTAACACATTGCCGCAGTATTATAAAGACAGACACACAGACCAATGGAATAGAGTAAGAGCCCAGAAATAAACTCTAATGTATATTATCAAATAATCTTTGACAAAGGTACTGAGACCATTCACTGGGCAAAAGATAGTCTCTTTAATAAATGATAAAGGGAAAACTGGATATCCTCATGAAAAAATAAAGTTGGATCTTTACCTTACATCATATGCAGAAATTAACTCAAAATGAATTAAACACTTAAATGTAAAGCCTAAAATTATAAAACTCCTAGAAGAAAACGGAGAAAAGTTTCATATTATTTTGGTAATGATTTTTTAGATAAGAACCAAGCACAGGCAACAAAAGCAAAAATAGACAAGTGGGACTACATGAAAATTAAAAACCTTTATGCTTCAAAGGACACTAAAAACAGAGAAAAAAGGCAACTCACAGAATGGGAGAAAAGATTTACAACTCATATATCTGATAAGGGATTAAAATCTGTAATATATAAAGAACTCTTAAAACTTAACAACAAAAAACAAATAGCCCAATTCAAAAAAGGGCCTAAATAGACATCTCTCGGAAGAAAATATACAAACAGCCAACAAGCATATGAAAAGATGCTTAATATCACTAATCGTTAGCAATATGCAACACTACATGACAATACATAACCTCACACAAATTAGAATAGCCACTATAAAAAACAGAAAATAACAAATGTTGGGAAGAATGTGGAGAAATTGGAAACCTTGGGGGATTGTAAAATGTTGCAACCACTAAGGAAAACAGTATGGAGACTCCTCAAAAAACTAAAAATAAAATTACTATATGATCCAATAATCTTATTTCTGAGTATGTCACCAAAAGAACTGAAAACAGGGTCTTGAGATTATTGCACACCCATGTTCACTGCAGCACTGTTCACAGTAGCCAAGAGGTAGGAAAAGGCAAATGACTATCCACAGATGAATGATAAAGAAAATGTGGTATATTCATACAATAGAATATCATTTAGCCTTAAAAAGGAAACTCTGACATATGCTACAACATGGATGAACCTTGAAGAGACTATGCTAAGTGAAATAAGCCAGTCACACAAACACAAATATTCCACTTATATGAGGTACCTACCTACAGTAGTAAATTCATACAGACAGAAAAAATGGTTCTAGGAGCTGGGGAAAGGCAGGAGATGAATTATTGTTTAATGGGTACAGAGATTCAATTCAGGTACAAAAAAGTTCTGGAGATGGATGGTGGTAATCAGTACAACAATGTGAATGTACTTAATGCCACTAAACTCTATACTTAAAAATGGTAAATTTTATGTTATGTATATCTTATCACAATAAAAAAAAAAAAATCCTTTAATGGCTCTGAAGCAAGGAAGGTAACAAATGAGTTTTGTGGATGTAGGACTAAAGGCAGTGGTGGGGGAGGAAAATGAAGAGGGCTGGGCCTGACTATTGTATCAAATTCAAACTGTTTTAAAGTAGCCAGTCACACCTTACTCTCTTTTTTAAAAATGTCTTTATTGATTTCAGAGACAGGAAAGGAGAGGAAGAGAGACAGAAACATCAATGATGAGAGAGTGATTGATCAGCTGCCTCCTGCACGCCCCCTGCTGGGGATCAAGCCCACAACCCGGGCATGTGCCCTGACTGGGAATCGAACCCCAATCTCCTGGATCATAGGTCGATGCTCAACCGCTGAGCCATGCCAGCCGGGCACACCTTACTCTCTTAACAAAGGCAACAGGTCATGTCTTGAGACTTCCTGCCTCAAATATTATTTCTTTTAAGAATCCTTTTCCTTTGGTCCTTTCTCCACACCTCTGCAAAACCTACTCAAGAGGCTTACTGCCACTCTGAGCCATGGCAGCTGGAGGCTCCTCCCTTAGGCTCTTTGGTGCTCTACACACTTCCTCACCCTGAGTAGGCGGAGTGCCTCTCTTCCTTCTGGTTAGACAGTGCCTCTCTGGCAGCAGGGACTAGGTCACTCATCCCAGATCTCCAACCTCTGACCCAAGGCCAGAGTCCAGCAGCCACTCAGCCAACACTTGCTGGTGAAGAAGGCTAGCTTGAGAGCTTAGCAATTCACCAATTCACCGAGGAGGCTCCAGGACCTGGGTGATAGCCACCAATAGAAGTAGGCCATTCGGGAGGGGGCTGTTTGCCAGGAGACAGAAGTGACCATGTTTTCTACATGCTGAGTTTGAAATGACAGCAGGACATCAGTTAGATATGGAACTGCTCTGTGAGAGATGATAGGTTTGGGGTTGGGCCTGGGGAACTACCTGCATTAAGGGGATGTTAGCTGAGATCAGAAGTGAAGAAGTCAGCAACAGAGAGAAGACCCAGGGATGAACAGAAGCTGAGACACAATCTGGGGAATGCCCATTTACCCACAACTGCCCCTCTCATAGGCCTCCTTTTGTTATATAACCCAGAGTTCCCATTGCTAAGTGATCATTTAAAAAGTATTTACAGCACCTGGCCGGTGTGGTTCAGTGGTTGAGTGTCACCCCATGAACCAGGAGGTTCACAGTTCGATTCCCAGTCAGGGCACATGCCTGATCCCCAGCAGGGGGTGTGCAGGAGGCAACCAATTAATGACTCTCTCATCACTGATGTTTCTCTCTCTCCCTCTCCCTTCCTCTCTCTGAAATCAATAAATATATATATATATTAAAAAAAAATTCTATAGAAAAAGTTCTAAAGCAGCTCTTTCCAAGGATGAACAGTGAGGACACAAAAGCAATGTCTTACAAATGTGAAAGTGCTTTATAAAATCCATTTACATAACCAAGTTTTATCATGTTCTAAGTTAGTCTTGTAGAACTATGTTCTACAAGATTAGATTAACAAGTGATATAACATATTTTGAGGCAAAGGTTGCTCTTTATTAAATTTGTCTACCTGCTAAAAAACAAACACCTTTACATATGCTATATTCTATTACCAGAGGCCCACAAAGCTGGCACTTACATCATACAACATACAAAGACTTATTTGCATACGACCACACCAAGGCCCTGGGAATGTTTGTAAACAGACTTGCCTGGGATCACACAGGTTCACATGGTGAGGCACAGAAAAAATTTTTGGCTTTCAACAAAATGTGCTTCATTACTTCCCTTCCTCTATTAATACAACTCTCCTTTAGACAACCAAAAAGCACACATGAAATTACATACACACAATCATTTAAGTTACACACTGTAAGTTCAAGGTGACATAAATAGTCCAAACACAACAGAACATTGTGGGAGCAAAGAGCCAGGAACATCCTGGCCCACATGCACCTCCAAGCCCCTGAGGCTATACTTAAAAGCCAATTTCATTCCACTGGGTTAAGGTGTTTGTCCAGAGCTAAGATGCCTGCAGGAGAGACAAATCACATTTCCATGGGCACTAATACTGTAGTATAAATGTTTTGATCAGGCCTCCCTAGAGGTTCACCAAGGAAGATAATTCAACTTTAGTCTAGTTTTGTTCTGTAAAGGAAAGTCTAGAAAACAAGGCAGTAAGGAAGGCAGAGTAGGCTTGGGGACGGGGCAAGGCATAAAGGCAAACAGAAAGCTTATGCTGAGCAAACCTTGCTCCCAGCTGGCTCCTGTCCGGGTCACCCTGTCAGGAGCAGGCAGGGGTCAGAGAGGAGAATCTGGGTGTGGGGCAGTGGTGTCGGAGGCAGGTGCCTGCTCCACACCTCGCTAGGTTTCTAGGAGCTGGGGACGGCAGATCAGCTCTCAGAAATACAAGGGTTATCTGATTTGGATGGTGGCCACCTAATCTGTTGGCCAGTTCCTTCAAGGTTTTCAGTTAACACAAAACAGCCATGTGCACAAAATCAAAGCACGTTAGCAAACCACTACTTATTCTCCTGGTAGATTTAAATGGATTTTTCTCCCCTTTTCTGCAACAAAAAACTATACATGAATCAGCCCTACCAATACCACCTGTTGTTTCCTTTTCATAGGATACAGTGGGAGGGAGGCACTTCCAGACCTCTTTACTCAGTTGTCCACTTCTCTGGTTCTTCACGTAAAGTTCAAAGAGGAAAATGGACACACACCATATTAGTCAAATGACACTTCTGAGGGCAGATGTGGGGAAGAGCAAAAACCAATTTCTGGGCTTGTATCATTACGCTTGCTAGGCTTTTCATGAACCTTGTTCATGCCATGGTAATGCCAATAGGAAAAGATCCCCAGACATCATGGCTCTTGGACAGTGGGTCACAGAGCCCTTTGTAATCACAATCACCATTCGTCTACCCTTAAGGAACCTCCTTCCTAAAAGTTTCAGACTCCCTCATTGGAGGCTATGAGCTAGGACCACCTCTGCATCCCAGAGGATGGAGGCTGTGTGGCTCCACACACAAAATCCTGGAATGCATGTGCCTGGAGGGACACCTGGAGCTGCCTAGGTTACTTCCAGATGACTGATTCCTTTGGGTGGACACCCAGAATGTGGGGCTGTGTCCACAATAATCTACAGAGCTATTCGGGCTTTTCTACAACCCTTTAAACCATTCTGTGGCTTTTAACTTCACTTAAAATAAAAATCACCCTTCCTTCCATGGTCCCCTGCGCATCTCTCCTGGCTGCTCACTGCTTTCCACTGAACAGAGTCCAGCCTGGTGTCCAGCGCAGGGCATCTTCCTCCCACAGCCTGGAGCACTCCTGGCTCATGGGTCAGCTCAGGCAAAGCCACTCTAACCACCTCATAAGCTCATCTGGTCACCCCTCCAATGCCAGAGGTCACTGTCCTCACATCCTCAGTACTGTCTGAATGGCATAATCGCACCTGTTCCCTGGGTTTTCCAACAGGGCTGTGAGGCCCAGAGAGAAGGGGCCTGCCTGTCCTTCCCCTATTTTAAACGTGTCTACCCATTCAGCAAATACCTTTGCAAACGCTGTGTCCTCCTACCGGAAGACCCACAAGGCTGCTGCACGTGGCACAGAGCTGGGAAGAGGGGCAGCAAACGCTGGCTTATTGAATAAATGCAGCAGCGTTGCCAGAACACTGACTGCGCCCCTCCTGGGTCAGCGGAGTTCGGGGTCCCGGGAGAACGAACGGAGCTGGGACAGGAAGGCGGCGGGAGCGAAGAGCAGCGCGCGAGGCACGCCCGGGCCACCTCCCGCGCCGCCGCTGGAGCCCCGACGCGCCAGGCAGCACAGGGGCCTCTGGCGCGGCTCCGCATCCCAGAAGCGCGCGACCCTCCACCGCTCCGGCCCCCACTCCAGGGCGCGGCGCAGCGGCGCGTCCGCAGGCCCATCCGCTGCTGTCAGTCACCTCAGACCCGCAGACCCCTCCGGCCCCGCACCCACCCCAGGTTCGCCATTACCCTGCAACGGCCCCTCAGCCCCACCTCCGGAGGGAGGTGTCGTTCCCGGAAGAGGGGGCGGAGGGGCGACTGAGGGTGCCTCCCTGCTCTCCCTCCCGGGCCGGCGTCACCTCGACTTCCACTCGCGAGCCGCAGCGAACCCGCGGATCCCGGGGCCTGGGCCCCGCCCACTTTCAGGCCACGTTCCCGCCGGCCGGGCGTCGCGGGACCAGTGCGCAGGCGCGGAGTAGAGGCGGGGCATCACGGGCCCCGCTGCGCAGGCGCGGCGGTGCTTCCCACGTGGGCGGGTCTGGCCGTTCCTTCGAGTCTGGAGCCTTTCTGGTGCCGCCGCGGAGCTGTGGCCGCAGCGCCTTTGGCCCCCGGAGCCCGGGCGGATTCAGCTTCTGAGCCAGCGCGGAGGGGTCCCTCACGGCGCCTGGCCTGAGGGGTTTCACCACCGCAACCTCAAAGCCTTGACCAGCCTGTGGAATTTTGAATTTCCCTTGGGTCCTATAAAGTTACTTTTATTATTTTTTTAAAGGTAATACATGACAGAAAATGCAACCCCCAGAAAATAGGCGGCACAATGAAATCTCTCCTGTGCTTGACCCCTGTTTTCTTATCTCTTCCTAGAAATGGCCAAGCTTGCCAGCCCCTGACTTGTGTTGGTCGTGAATCCGGCCTCCAGTCTACTCAAGGATCCTCGTGGTGTGGGCTGCCCAGTGTCCCCTCCGTCGTTCTCATTTTCTTTGACCAGAGCTAGAGCCCCCTTTGCAGCTTCCCTTGAGATTGGGCTGCCCAAGGAGGCGTGGGTGCCCCCTTCCTGGAAACCTCGGCTCCGTCTCAGGGGAGGCCCTGGGACAGCGTTAGTGGGACCCTCAATCACACAGTGGCCTTAAGTTTATTGTCACGTCGGGGACACTTGTGAGTGAGTGGGAGCCAGCTAGATGGGATGTAGGGACAGCATGGCAGACCAGGACTGGGCGGCGGGTATTGCCCTCAGTCCACATGGCCCCTTGTTCTAGATGTTTGCTACTATGAACAATGCTACAGGATCCCAGGGACTCTCTTTGTGCCCATGTGTAGGTATGTCTATGGGAAAAATTCTGAGAACAGGAATTGCTATGGTAAAGGATATGTTCTCTCTCCTTTTTTCTTTCAAACGTTGGATACATATGGCTAAATTGTTCTTTAGACATTGTATTAATGGACACTCCTACAGTAATATATAGGAGTGTGTGTTTCCCCACATGTTTTACTAGTAGAGTCTTTCCAAACCTTTGAGTCTTTGCCAATCCAATTGTTACAAAATTCTATCTCACATAGAGTTTTAATTTACATTTATTCTAATATTTTGAAATGTCTTTTCATGGAATTGCAGTGACCCTGCTTCTGTCTACCTCACACAACATCTTTGACCATATTTTACTGTTAGAGTTTCTAGAATTTGTCACTTTTGCTGACATAGGCTTTTTGCATATGCTATTTATTATTTGGAAAGCTCTTTCCCCAGGTCCTTCCTTAGTAAATTGCTATGGTCTGAATGTTCGTGTCCCTCAAAATTCATCTGTTGAAATCCTACCACTCATGGTGATGGTATTAGGAGGCAGGGCCTCTCTGGAAGATGAATTGAATTAGTGTCCTTAGAGGATGCAGAGCAATCCCTCGTCCTTTCTGCCATATGAAGGTGCAGTAAGATGACGGGGCTCTGAGGAAGCTGGCTCTTACCAGACACCGAATCTGCCAGCACCTTGATCTTGGATTTCCTAGCCTCCAGGACTGTAAGAAATAAATATTTGTTATTTATAAGCCATGCAGCCTATGGTATTTTTATTAAAGCAGCCCAAATGGACTGAGACATAGATTCTTTCTCATTCTTTTTTAAGAGTCAGCTCAAATAGCCCCTCTTCAAACCACTTTATCTAGAGTGGCCTCCCCAGTCCTGGATGTTTTCACCCTTTGTTATTTCCTTCATAGCACTTATCACACCTTTCGCTATATTATTTATTTGTTGATTTGTGTATTGGCATATTCTCTATTCCACTACTGAAAGGTAAGCTCCATGAGAACAAGCAAGTGGTTTGTCCTAATGATTGTTGCATGCCCAGTACCTAGCACTTGGACTGGTGCATGGTAGGTGTCCATATCCCCTTGGCCCACTTTTATTTATTTGTTTGTTTGTTTGTTTACTTATTTATATATTTTTTAAAAAAATATATCTTTATTGATTTCAGAGAGAGGAAAGGAGAGGGAGAGAGAGAGATAGAAACATCAATGATGAGAGTTTCGCCCAGGCAGCGTGGCTCAAAGGTTGAGCATCAACCTATGATCCGGGAGATCACAGTTTGATTCCTGGTCAGGGCTTGATCCCCCGGGGTGGGGTGGGGTGGGGGGGCTCGTGGAGAAGGCAGTGGATCAATGACTCATCATTGATGTTTCTATCTCTCTCTCCCCCTCTCCCTTCCTCTCTTTGAAATCAATAAAGGTAATGCTTTTAGATTTTGCCTGTTGAGTATGATGTTGGCTGTAAGTTTTTCATATATGGGCTTTATTATGTTGAGGTATGATCCTTCTATTCCCACTTTGCTGAGATTTTTTATTAAAAAACGGGTGCTGAATGCTTTTTCTGCATCTATTGATACAATCATGTGATTTTTATCCTTTATTTTGTTTATGTGATGTATCACATTTATAGATTTGTGAATATTGTACCATCCTTGCATCCCCAGAATAAAGCCCACTTGGTAATGGTGTATGATCTTTTTAATGTATTACTGGATCTGATTTGCTAATATTTTTTTGAGGATTTTAGCATCTATGTTCATCCAGGATACTGGCCTATAATTTTCTTTCTTTGTAGTGTGTTTATCTAGTTTTGGAATTAGGATAATGCTGGCTTCTAGAAAGAGTTTGGTATAAGGGTTCTCTCCAGCTAGTCTTCAGTTGATTATTCAGGATGGTTTTTCTATATTTTAGTTGTAATTCCAATTTGGTCCTAGAAGGAGGTGAGTGTAACTTCCACCTACTTTGTTGCCATTGTGGATGCTCTGAGTTATTTTATAAAATGCCTCCCAGGTTGGTCTTCTGATATTTCTTTATCATTAGATTCAGATTGTGCATTTTTGTCACAAATTCCACAGAAGTGGTGATGTGCCTTTTCTGTGCATCCTATCAGAAAGTTCATGGTGTGAGTTTGTCCAAATCACTGGTGACGTTAACTTTCATCCTTGGTTAAGGTAGTGTCTGCCTTGTTTCTTCACTGTCAAATTGCTATATATCCTTGCTATATGTATCTTGTGGGGAAATACTTTGACCCTATGTAAATATCCCCACACTCCTCAAACTTGTACCCATTTTTGTATCCATTGATAATTTTTGCCTGAAAAAATTGGGACTCATATCAATTCTTAATTTTGGGGGGAGGAAGGGGTTGTATTTCTGCTTCAAAAGATTCAAAGAACCAAAAAATAAAAATAAAAAAATTCAAAGAACCATGTGTTCTCTAAAAAGGTTTATGGTCAATCGTTGATCTATTCTGAAGTGATCCATAAAAACAGCCACAGCAAGCTTAATTTTCCCTGTTTGCAGTAAAGAAAATGACATCTTGTACTCAGGGGCTTAAAAGTAGCTAATTATTTGGAATTTGCACTCTGCCTTCTTAGACCTAGAGGGACACAGAGATGATTTGGTGATTTTTATTTTTAAAGAATAGTAAGGTAGTTCTCTGTACCTCACAGATGTTGAGAGAATCTTAGATCACTTTTATTTATTGAGGTTTCAGGAATAGTACGATATAAATAGCAAAGGTGGTTTGTGACTATAGTGGAAAAAAATCAATAGTTGTTGCCTGTGGGGTGAAAGTGGGGATGAGCTAGAAGTGGGACTGGATTGACTGGAAGGGGGCAGAGAGCTTTTTAAGGTGATAGAACGTTGTGTATCTTGAGAGAGGTTTGGCCATGGTCCACACTCATCGAATGGTGCACTTCTGAGTCAAATGTCAAGTTATGCATGTTTTACCTAAAAATCCCCACAAACTTATTGACTTCTGGTTACTGATGCACATGCTGATGTGTTTAGGGGCAGGAAAGGTGTTTCTCGGCAACTCAGATACCAATTCACTTGATTGATAGGTGGACCAAGAGATTGACTTGTGATGAGGCAGGTGTAGCAAAATTTTAACAATTGTTGAATGTACATGGTAGCTGAATGGGGTTCACCTTCAACTTTTTCAGTATATTTGAAATTTTTCATAATAAAATGTTGGGAGAAAATGGGTTACCGAAAAGTTCTATGCATTCCAGTTATTTTCATTTAACAAGCAATATGCCTTTAATACACCAAAATACAGTGCAACAAAGTTGTCCCATTCACAAGATAATGGTTGATTTATTAAAATTATTAATTTATAGTGTCAAAGGTATGGTGTTATAATGGGATACAAATTAAAAGTTGACTTTTTAATTTCTAGATTCTGACAGTATAAGCCAGAATTACACTCTCTTTTGAACAAAGTTCTGTGCAAACTCTGACAATCTCTCTAAGGTCTGATTTTAGGGAGGCTTGAGATGAATGACATGGCCCTTGTCCTCACCCCACCCCACCCCCACCTTGTCTGATGTCAACAAGTTCATCGAAAGCAGCCTCTTCCCCATGTTTTACAGAGGGAAAGCAGCAACATGACAGTTTGTACACAGGGGATCCTAGACTTGTCCCTACCCCAGGCCCCTCCACTCTGCCTGTGGATAACAAAGTTTTAACATTTACTAAGTGGGAGGTGACAGGTCCTTCCCGTCTCTTTCTATTTTCGGCTTCAATTGATAATCAGGCACCTGCAAAATGAGCCAATCTGTTTCATGGAGGGGAAGATGCTTCAGCCAAGCCAATTAGCATCTTGGTTCTGGTTGCCTTGGGAATTTAATTCTGTCACATGGCCCATTTAACATCTCCAAATATTGTTGTGTCCTGAAGAGGGAAGTCATGATTGTTAAATGAGGGAAAGCCCTGGGGACCCATATGCTGAGGATTCCTTGTGTGGAAGGTTGGCTAGGGGCACCAGGGCTGGTGGCTTTTGTCCAGCCCTCATGCCCCCTCCATTCTACTCTTAGGACTCAGCAGCTGGCTCCTAGAAGCACAGACCCTAACCACCCGGTGAGGGAGTGGCAGCTGCCCCCAGATAGTCGCACAGTTGAGTGGGTCTTTTGTCAGCTTAGAAGACATTCCAACTGCCAGTCACCAGTTGGCTTCTCCCAAAGGGGGTGGCAGTGGAGTGGGGCAGCCTGTCTGTGCAGCACATTGTTGACGGGCGGTGATTTGCAAACAGGCCATCATGCGCTGTCCTCTGCAGGGAATGTGCATGGAATGACTGCAAGACAGGGGAAGGACTGAGGCCAGGGGAAGGCTCCAGGAGAGGGAGATTAACCAATTTGATTAGGGAGATCTGAGGAATCATACAATCTGGGGGAAGTTGAGAAATGTAGGTCTTTTCTCTTCTTTCTCAGAAACCCTCTTTTAAAACAAGTTCCAAGGCCTCCTGTGTTTAACCACCGTTGCTGGGAGAAAATTCTTTGAATCATGCTTATTAAAAAATCTTCTTCCCTCTCTGGATCTGAAGAAGCAGAGAAGGTGCCCAGGATCTCCAGTGTCTGTGTTGCTCATCATTGCCAGATGCCAGTTGGATGGGGGTAGAAAGGTGGCATTCAGTGGTGAGGAGCAGCATGTACCTAACATGTCACGTGGGACCCAGCAGTAAGTAACTTTCCCAACAGCTGAGGGTAGCATAGTGGTTAAGCCTTTGGGCTGGGTTCAGAAATGGCTGAGTCACTGCAAACCTGAGACAAGGATTTGGTGGAAAAAGTTTGGCACCTGATCCTGGGAAGCACTGTGAGGGACAGAGAAGAGAAGGCAGCCAAGGCAGGTCCCATTGATGACCAGGTAACTTTTGTAGGCACTTGGGCTGAAGCCTGCTGGGGACCTCTGGGAGCCTGTGTAAACCAGCCTGATCAGCAGGAAGCTGGGTTCTTTATCTGAGAAGAGTAGTCTAGGATTGCCTGAGGGCTGCTTCCTGGTCCTCCTGGCTGCTCTCACTTGGGTTTGGTCAGGCCAAAGGCAGTGAATGCTTGATAAGAGCCCCAAAGATGCCAGGAAGATGGGGCATATGCTCCAGCAGTCTCGAGGATGTGCTGGACCTTGCCTCTTTCACTGTCCATACTCTTGGCCTTTCCTCTCCCACCCCTGCCATTTCACTTCGCCCACAAGTACTAAACTGAGAGCCATCCTTGGCCCTGCCTCGGTGTGGCTTCCACCTCCTGCCTGGGGTTGCCTGGACATGGGTATGCAGTACCTGCCTGGAGTTGACACACAAGGCCTTTCTTCCCTGGGGGACAGTTTTCAGACACTCTCCACAAAGCCCCTTCAAAAGCACCACAAAGATAGGGTCATGAACTCAGTAACACACCCCAGCATCGGTATTCCCTCCTTCCCCAGGCCTGTGCACCTGTTCCCTGGGATTGTTGCCCAAACAAGGCCCACAGGCCAGCCTGTGCCAGGCTCTGTCCTCTGCAGTCAATTGCCTGCCTCGTGGCTAGATTGAGGGAGTCCTATCTTACAGGTGTACGGGACAGAGTGGGGACCTGGCTTTGTGGGTGTGTCAGAAAGCGCAGTGGGAGAACCAAGTGGTTTAACTGTAATAATACTGGGATTAGGATGATTGCTATTTTCTTATGTTCTGTATTTCCTACAACAAATATATAGACTTTTATCATCAGAAAAAATGAGTCATATTCAAAAGTAATTATAGTTATTTCAAAAGTGAGATGCAATTGCGAGTATATGTGAAATCAAATAATCAGCTTATTTTGTGTCCAATGATTATGCAGTTGCATTATGTTGCTTTGGGTTTTCCTCCCTCAAAAAAAATAAAATCAGATAGTAATTTTTGTTTCCTGACATTAACACGTGGGCATTACAGGAGCATGTATGTCACATGGTTAATTCATTGGCAGAAGGATTATGCCATCAGGGGAATAAATTCAAAATTCTCAAGGTACTTTGCTCCAGTAATCAGGACTTTATCTCTAAGCTGAAAGATGGGATTGAATTCTTTAACAATGATCAGAAAATGCTTTTAGGAGGATTTCTTTCCTATTAAAAAAATTCTTAAAGTTGCAGTAAAGACTGTGTGAGCTACCCATGCAGGTGGAGCCTGCAGAGTGCTTGACAGGACAGTTTCTTTCAAAGCTACAGAAAATATATCACAGGAAAAGGCTGAGTAAGGGGCAGTCAACGTTACTGATGACATATTGGCAAGTTTTCCTGGCCCGGTTACTTTTGAAGACTATGATTTTTCCCAAGCAAATGTCACTTGGTGACAAGACTCCCATCACTGGCCACCAAAGTGTCCCCTAAACAAGTTGAGAAATCTGGACCTTAAATTAAAATCAGATTCATGCAACTTAATTGTATTTCAACAATTTAAGTGCAAGTTCTGTGCTTGAAATCTAAGAGTTTCCTTAGTGTTTTAGTGATGTAAATTGGATGGCTTGTACTTACCAGGTGCTCCAGCCCCTCAAGGCCTGAAGGCTTCCAAGGAGAACACTCTAGACCCCACCCCTTCTTTGGGGCTACCTGAAATATCAGGATATTCCTCTTGGTTTGTGCCATTTCACTTACACTTCTGGAACATGAGATGAAATTGCCATCCCCATTCCACTGCCCAAAGGAGAGGTCCTCACTTCTCAGAAAAAATGGATGCCTCCTCTCCTGACCAAGAAAGCCAGTGGAAGCCCTTGTCCAGCAATAGCAGCTTAGCTACGGGTCCTCTGCACTCCTTTTCTCTGCTTCTGGTGAGGCTAAGAGGATCAGAGGCCTTTCTTCTTTCTTCTAGGTGACTATTGCCTAGGTCTGGATCCATACCCCCTCAGAGGAGAAAGAATCTACTCATGATTCCATGTTCAGAACTCAAAGGTACATCTTTTTTTATTGTTGACACTATTACAGATGTCTCCCATTCCCCCAAACCCCCTTTACCCAGGCTCCACCCCCGCCCTCCAGCCTTCACCAACTGTTGTCTGTATCCATGAGCTATGCTTTACCTGTTCTTTGACTAATCTTTTCACCTTCCTTCATCTAGTCTCGCCCATCTCCCACCCCTCTGACCCCTGTCAGTTGTTCCATGCATCTGTGCTTCTGGTTCTGTTTTGTTCATCAGTTTATTTTGTTCATTATAGTCCACATATAAGTGAGATCCTATGGTATTTGTCTCTCTCTGGCTGGCTTATTTCGCTTAGCATAATAATGTCCCGGCCTGGCCATGCTGTCACAAAAAGTAAGAGTTCCTTCTAAAAGGAACTTTTAAAAAATTTTTTATCTTTATTGTTGAAAGTATTACAGCCCAGCCGGGCATGGCTCAGCGGATGAGCTTCGACCTAGGATCTAGGAGATCGAGGTTTGATTCCCTGTCAGAGCACATGCCCGGGTTGCGGGCTCAATCCCCAGTCAGGGGCATTCAGGAGGCAGCCAATCAATGACTCTCTCATCATTGATGTTTCTATCTCTCTCTCTTGCTCTCCCTTCCTCTTTCTGAAATCAATAGATATATTTTTTTAAAAAATAAAGTATTACAGATACCCCCCCTTTTTCCCCATTGATCCCCTCCACCCCACATCCACTGCCCCCTCGGGCCTTCCTAAAAGGGGTACCTTTATTCAGACCAAGGCCCAAGACAGCGGACAATTACAACTTTGACCTAGGAGAAAGCCACAGCTTGGAAACTAGCAAGTATTATGCATGGTTCTTTTCACCTGTTAACTATATGGAAGAAATTAAGTTGTGAGCAATGTACTTTCATGAGCAAACCATTGACTTAATTCTTTTTTTAACAATTTACTTGAGTGTAATCTACCCCTTTCAGATCGCTGGAGAAAACTTCATGGATAAGAGTTAAGTGTTCACACATGATGAGCACTGAAACATCAAAGAATTTTCTATGCAAATCTCACCACATCCTCTGGTGTCCTAGGGATCTGATCACATATAGGGGACTTCCTGGTGGTAAGAGTCTTTACATTCCTTGTAATATGATCCTGGTGGCCTTGAAATATCATGCGCTGTGGGGTTAAAATGTCATGTGTTTGAATAATGTGTGATCTTGGGCAAGTTCCTTAGCCTTTCTGAGCCTTAATGCATCATCCTTAAAAAGAGAATGACAAGACAGAGTTACATTATATAATTTTTGTAAATATGATTACACAAGGGGAGAGGGGAGAGAGAGAAGAGAGAGTGCAACTTAAATAGTGCTGGTCATTTGATCAGCACTCCACCTGAATAATTCATGCCCCAGAGAGATGACCCTTTCCCCTTGGTTATTCTCAACTTCCATGTTATTGTTAAGTGTGAGTCTACCATTCTCAGCTACGTGAAATATATTGAGTGAGTTCCAATATCCTTAGACATATCGTCTTCTTCATGGTTAGGTTGATTGAAAAATCGTTTATCAGTCTTCCACAGTGACTTCCCAAGGGATATTCAAGGGCAATTTTGACCATGTGAATATTTCACTTTACGTAAAGTTTTTGCAACCCCATTATGTGAGGAGTTATGACTTCCAGCACTGCCTTGTCAAGGCTTGTTGTGAGGAGGCTCCACCTGGAAACACAGCTGAAAATATTAGGAGCTCAATAGATGTGCATTTTCCCTCATAGCGGTAATATTATTTAAATGTAAGGACAAAGGATCACTTAATAAAGCTATGGGACAACTGGTTTGGGCAACTGTTTGGGGGTATCCATGAGAGCTGACCATATGCATCCTTCATATCCCAGAGATTCTTTTGCTAGGGGGCTAGCTATGTAAACACATGAGGACCCATGTTTACCAAGCCCTCCATGGCAGTATTATTTGTAATGTCCCAAACTAGAGAGAACTCAAATGCCCACCAACAGTAGGATAGATAAATCAATTGTAAAATACTGCACAGCAATGGCAATGAATGAAACACAGCTACCTACACAAACATGGATAAACTCACAAATGTAATATTGAGTGAAAAAAAAAAGCCAGGAAAAAAAGAATCCATATCGTACGATTAAAGTTATGTAATATTTAAGAATTGACAAAACTAATCTGTGATGGCAAAAGACAGGAGAATGGTATCTTTGATGGTAGGAGTGGGGGGGGGGAGGTGGTTCTAGGGTCCTGGTAATTTTCTATTTCTTGATCTGGGTGTAAACGTTTTGTGAAAATTCAATGAGCTGTACGTGAACCCCACTCAAGTGGACTCAGAACCAACACAACCAGTGGTGGGCTATAGACCACACGAGAGCTCCACGCTAGTGGCACACCCAAAGGGGAAATTCTGGCAGGCAGCAGACCCTGCTGGAAACAACACCTTGGGACTAGCTCCTGCACAGCGTTTCATACATGGTGATCGAGGTTTACCCTTATAGTCAGCCAGCCTGAAAGGTTAACGCCACCCACAAAAGGGCCAACAGCATTCAAGACTCACCTACAACAGGAGGGTGCACATAATCTAAAAGAAACATTCCTGGTGCACAGAGCTCAGGTGATCTGGAAGATCATGCCATAAAGTCAACAAGTTCAAAGCCATCATAACAAGTTTGGTAGTCATAGCAGATATACCTAATACAGAGAGAGAGAATGGGGAGACAACGAAAAATGCCCCAAGCGACAGAGCAAGAGAAATCCCCAGAAAAAGAATGAAATGAAACGGGGTGAAATGGGAGCAACCAAAATACCAGATGCAGAGTTTAAAACAAAGGTTATAAGGATGCTCAAGGACCTAAGGGGAAGAATGGATGATTTCAGGTCAGGAACAAGACAGGAATTGAAAACTCCAGGGAGACACAGTGATAGGGGGTCTGCTATCATTTTGTGAAATTTACCTCTAAGAGCTTCACCAGGATCCCACAATAAACATCAGAGAGAAGTCCCCCATGCTTCCAGTAGCGGTGTGGACAAGGAACCATTTTGAAATATGCCAGGGCACTCTGTTCTTAACAAAGCCTGCCCTTAGCAGAAATTAGTTAACACAAGCCTAACCTACTGAGGTATTGTCAGAGCTTGGAGTAAGGGAAATATCCAACTCTGGTCAGCTCTAGCCTTCCACATGGATGAAAGGAAATACCTAACTTCAGTCACTTTATCTATTTTCTCCCACTTAATAAAGCTGAAAAAAACTGGAAGCACTAGTGAAGTTCACAGCTCAGAGACCTAGGCTCACTAGAAAACTAAGAACTAATCATTGGACTACAGAATGCTTCCCCTTCCCACCCACCCCACCTCATCACCACATCATTAAAGGCCTATTTACAGCAGTTTCATATTACTGAATACATAAAGTCTGGCTGAGAAGATAAAGTTACAAAGCATACCAATAGACAAAAAAACACAATGTAAAGAGACAGCATAAGTGTCAGGACCACACTTAAAAGGGATGTTGGAATTATCAAAGTAGGAATTAAAACAGCTATGATTAATATGCCAAGGGTTCTAATGGCTAAAGACAGCATGCAATAACATATGCGATGAAAGCAGACAGATGGAAATCCTAAGAAAGAACAACAACAACAACAAATGTTGCAGATAAAAATCACTGCTGGAGAAATGAAGAATGTCTTTGATAGGCTTATTAGTAAACTAGACACAGTGAAACAATAACCTCTGAGCATGAGGATATCTCCATAAAACCGCGAAAACTGAAAAGCAAAGAAACAGACTTTAAAAAAACATAGGATAGAATATCCAAGGACTGTGGGACAACCACAAAAAAACATAATATACATGTAATATGACTACCAGAAGGAGAAGAATGAGGGAAAGAAACAAAATATTTCAAATAAGAATGGTTAAGAATTTCACCAAAATGATATCAGAAACCACACCACAGATCCAAGAAGCTCAGAGAATACAACTAGAAAAAGGCCCACCAAAACCACGCCTAAGTATATCATTTTCAAATTACAAAAAATCACCGGTAAAGAAAAAATCCTGAAAAAAGCCGGGGGGGTGGGGAGTCACCTCACCTATAGGAGAGCAAAGATAAGATTTACATTCAACTTCATCTCAGAAACCATGTAAGCAAAGAGAGTGAAGTGAAATATTTAAAGTGTTGAGAGAAAAAAGTCTACCAATCTAGAATCCTGCCTGATACATTATCCTTTAAAGGTAAAGAGAAATGAAGGCTTCCTCAGGCAAATACAAATTAAGGGAATTCTGTCAGTAGATCTGCCTTACAATAAAAGTTAAAAGAAGTTCTTCAGAGAAAGAAAAATAATATAGGTCAGAAATTCAGGTCTACATTTAAAAATAAGCATATCAAAATATGATTACGTGAAGGTAAAATAAAAACTTTTGTTTTAAAAAATTCTTAATTGAAAATTCTTAGTTGATTTGAGATAACAGTATGCTTAAAATAATAGCAACAATGCATTCAATTATGTATGCTTATGTATACATGATATATACATGTATAAATATAGGCTTATATATGTTCATCTATAAGTGAAATGAATGACAGAAATGGTGCCTGGAACAGGCGGGAGGAAATTGGATTATCTTGTTATAAGGTACTTGAACTGTCTGCAAAGTGGTACAGTATTATTTGAAAGTGAACTTTGACTAGTTGTAAATGTATACAGCAAACTCTGGGGCAATAACTAAAAAAAGTAAAAAAAGAAGTATAATTCATATGCCAAGAAGAGAAAATACACTTATGTAAAATGCTCAGTTAAAACCACAAAAGGCAAAAAAAAGTATAAGATAAAAATAAGAACAAGGTCCCAGTGGGGTAGCTCAGTTGGTTAGAGCATAGTCCAAATACCCCACAGTTGCACCCTGGCCAGTGTAACTCAGTGGTTAGAGCGTCGGCCAGTGCACTGAAGGGTTGTGGGTTCAATTCCTGGTCAAGGGCATGTACCTGGGTTGCAGTTCCATCCCTGGCCGGCATTGCCTATAACCTGTAACCATTATACCTTGCCTGCTTCCCCATGCCTGTAATTCCTACTTTCCCATGTAATCTTTGTCCTTCTACCCAATATAAGCAGTTGGCTTGTGGGGGAAGGAGGGTAGAGTAGATTTTTGTGGATGACCTGCTGCTCTCCCATAATGCTGGCATTACTGGAATAAACGCTCATATACAGTTCAACCCTGCCTCTGCTTAATTAGCTCAAGTATTGACAGGCAGCTCAGACCCATTTGTTGTCTGGTTTCATGATCAGGATGAAATGTGACCATTTTGATAAGGTGTTTATGTTATCATCCATCACTAGATATTAATAGGAAGAGACCAATAGGAGACATGGTTAAGCATAGTCAGCTGAGAAATGGGGAGCATGAGTCTGTTTGTTTCACCAGGAAGCTACAGCTTCACACAATCCAGGGGATCTCAGCATTGTCCCTCAAAGGGAATTAACACCCCTCCCTTCAACCACCTGGTACCAGGATTGTGGAGGGAGAAGGGGGAGGAAAGCACATGCAATAGAGGTCAAAATAGTGAGGAGGGGTGTGCTTGACCATAGAAGCCTGTCAGTCTAACCTGGAAAAGGGATGGACCCATCAGAAGCCCTGAAAAGCTTGGAAAGTTCGTTGGTTATTTTGGAAAAGCTCTTGGTAAAAACCCCAGGGGAACAAGGAAGTTCTTTCTTTCTGTCTTTCTGTTTCTCTCTCTGTCTCTCTGCCCCCCAGCCCGGAACACATGACCATGACCAACTGGGGCCCGAAGCAGACTGCTCAGGCTCCAAAGGACTAAGCTTTAATATGAAGCAGAAACTCTGGACACTAGCCTTTGTCTTTGCCTTGATGAAGACAAGATTGGACTTTTTCTATGGCAGGATTGATGGACATGGGACATTGGAGGCCCAGGAAGAGCACCCCTTTATTTTGCATCACAAATAAATTTTGCCACACCACAATCTCCTATACATGGGTCCTCAGAATGCTTTCCTCGAGATCCTGTGGAAGAACCCGATTTCCACCGGCAACATTTATAATAATAGTAGCTGCCTTTAATAAGAACCCAAGAGACCTCAGCTATTGTGTTATTTTAGTAATTAGAGGTAGAGCTGGTGGAGAGAGTGAGGAGTCAAGGATAACACTTAAGTTTCTGTTTGGGCCCCTGGGGGGGTGGGGTAGAGGTAAAGAAGATGTGGGAGACGCAAACGAGGGGAAGACGCTGCATTCAGCACAGGTGGGAAGTTTGGGGCCAGATATCCAGAGGGTCATAGGAGATACTGGCCTGGGCTTCAGGAGCACATGCCAGGCTGGTGACAAGTTTGGGAGTTCTTCGCAAGCAGATGGTGGCTGCACCATGTGATCCACGTGAGGAAGAGAGAATGGTGCCTAAGGGGAGCCTAAGAAGTACCACGTGAGTTTGGATTTCCCCTGAAGCAAACTCTGAGTCAAGCACTCCAGAATAAGTAGTTTATCTGGGAGATGGCTTTGAGCAACACCAGGAAGGGAGTGGGGAAGTGAGCAGGGAACAGGTTCCTAGAGGCAGAGCTGGAAACAGGATCTGAATGCATGGGCTTTATAGGGGGTGAGGGGAGAGGTCAGAGAGAAAGGGGCAATGGTGAGCTGTAAACAGCCTACATTCACAGCAGCCAGGGAAGGTGCCGGAGCCCTGGAAAGGGGGTCTGGGTGTGGCACCCACAGCACTTAGGAAGAAAGAAATATAGGATGTGATAATTAGCAAGTAACTGGGGCACGACCCATCCCAGACCTGGGCAGGGTATTTGTACTCTAACTCCTGCCAGTCTTTGGTCCAGGACTTCTCAGGGTGTGTTAATCTTTGGCACTTCTGGCTAGGGGGCAAAGTGGACTCTAGAGACCAGAAACAGCCCCCACGGGAAGACCTGTGGGGGATCGATGTGCTGGAGGCCCAGTGGGCATGCAGGCACAGTGGTTAGGGCATGAGATGTAGACAAGGCAAAATAAGAGTCTGCTACAGCAATCCTTAAAGCAGACACGAAAACAACAGAGAAGGAGCAGACAGAGGCGGGAGGAAAATCAAAAGAGGTAGGGAGCCAGAGGACCCATTTGTGTGGACAGTCACTGGGCAATACATCTTAAGCACACATGTGCATCCCACTTCCATTGTGTCTGTACTTTATACCGACAGCCTGCCAGGAGCCACTCCAAAAAGCCCAACGCGGGTCTCTGTTGAGCCACTCACCCACGGTCTGGTCCAGCGGGTCCAGCCCAGGCCCCCCTCCCCCATAGGGGGTGGTGTGTGGTGTTGGGGGCGGGGGCTGGAGAAGTGGAGCTCACATTTGTGGTTGGCCACAATGAGGGGCTGGAAACCTTCCCTGGAAAATAATGAGCGGAGAAACCTTTACTGTAGTTACATCCCGGACAGTCCAGGGCTGCACGCGGGAGCGGCTCTGGGTCTGGCCGCAGGTTTGCCCGTGCCTGCCTCACAGACAGGGCGCCCGCGGACGCGGGCTCAGGCCGGCGCTCTCTCCTTTCCGAGTCTTCCAAACGACCAGAAGCCTTTCCCCACCTCCGAGGGCTCTGAGCGAAGCGCTTGTCCGGGCTGAGCCGCTGCTTTCCCCATTCTCAGGGGTTGGGGGCGCCGAGCACAGTCTCGCTCCAGAGGACCCTGGATCCCCAGCAGCAGCTGGGGTGGGAGTGAGAGCTCGGATTCGAAGGGCGGAGGGCGGGGCGGTATGAAAAGCGATTCTCACCGGGGAGGGAGCAGTGAAAGGGCTGCGAAAAGGAAGGGGTGCCAGGGTTCAGCTCTGCGCGCCCCCACTCCCGTCCTGGCAGATGGGACCAGAGGAAGCGTTAGGGACACTCCCGTCTTGGAATTGCAGGGTCCCCTTAGGGCTCCAACTCGGGCTGCTTCCCTCAGGTCTCTCTCTGCTTCGCTTTCCGGGGTTCTCTCTCCGTGTCCAGTGTGAGCAGATTAATAAGCCTCAGTTTCTCTCATCTGGAGATGGGTTTTGTAGGCTCCTTCCGAAGTGCTCTTGGCACTGTGTGGCGGTCGCCGTGCGGGGGGACCGAAGTTGGCCATCCACTTGGGGTTTTGGGGTGATCTCCCGCCGCCCCTGGCAGGGGCCCGGGGAGGGAGACTCCAAGACCCTGGCCCAAAGCCGAAAACGACGCGGGCGTCTAACGCCACCCCCGCCCCAGAGCAATTCAAAGGACAATTATCCCAAAGGAAAGTTATTGTTTTGCTAATCCCGGGAACAGCTTGCGAGGGGAGATTTGGGTCTTTCTTTAATATCTGAGAGTTAATGCTCAGCCTTTAGTAATTATCTTCATCGGAAGCCCCGCGTTTAATCTGCATGTTCAGCAGAGGACCCACTCGAGGGCGCGGCGCACAGGGAGACGGATACCCGCTCCGCTGGGTCCGGCTGCGGCGCGAGCACGGGTGAGCCGCCCGCGCCCCTGCGGGCGCCGGAGGTCCCCGGCCCGCGTCGCTGGAGCACGTCGGAGGGCTCGGACCTCAGGGGATGGGACTGAAGAGAGTTTGCTGCCCGGGTTCTTTGTTTCAGAAGGATGGGTTCAAGGCTCCCAGCTCTTCGGGTTGGGTGGGCGCACATTTTCGTGCGAGCCAGGAGTGGCTTTACGCACGTGCTGTGTTTGGCTCCAACTTTAACAGTATGGGTGTTTCACATGAAAACCAGGCTTTCTTTGAAGAATCGTAAATTGACAATTTGTTAGCCTCCGTGAAAAGGGGGACCGTCCCAGTAGACAGCCCCTATTTTCCAATTTACTCCCCACTGCTCCCATTTAGGGCTTCAAGATACAATACTGGCACATATACTAAAAAGAGCATTCATCGGTTGTCTGAAATTTAAATGTCATTGGACCTCCTGGAATTTAGCTTGCTAAACCTGGCACCTGTTCCTATCGCGGTAGCCGGGTCACTCCACGCCTGTCTCTATTTCTCGCCCTTCCCCCCAGTTCCTGTTAGTTTTGCGACCCCCTAGAGCACTAGGGGGTAGATTTGCCTGAAGGTAGGGTGGGCATGGATTCAAGGAACGTTTTCCACCTTCCCCCCTGGGGATTTTCGAAGAAGGCCTTCCTAGTTCCGGGGCGTGGAGTTGGAGGGCTGGTGGGGGCCATAGGGGTGGCATTAGTGGGAGTGTGGCTGTGAGGGGAGCCCTAGGTCTTAGGGTGCGGCTGGACGGCGGGAGCGAGGCTTCGGGGGCACCCAGAGAATCTGGAAGGAAAGGGAATTCCACGCCGTGCCCTGGAACCTGCGATTTTTAGAGGGGCGGGCAGATATCGGGGTCCCTGTCCCCTCCCTACTTTCCTCCCACCAAAACCGGGGGTGGCGGTGGGCAGGGGGACAGCTGGAAAAGAGATGGGTAAAGGACGTGATTGAGGGGACTGCAGCTGTGAGGGCGGGGAACCGGTGGCGCGCGCTCTCACGGGGTCTGGGGCGATGACGCGTCCGCGCCGGGCTGATTGGAGCCCCGCCGGCCTTCCGCGCCCGACGGGCGACCCAACTATATAAAGCGTCCTCCCAGCTGAGCCCCTTCGCGATGGTGTCCTACGGAAGGGGGGTCAAGCCGCGCCGACTGAGAAGCCATGACGGGCCGAGACGCGCTTTCCGAAGGGCGCGCTCGGAGCAAGGCGCTGGTGCCGGGTGGCTCCTCCACTGGCCCGCGCCCCCGGGGCTTCGCCATCACGGACCTGCTGGGCCTGGAGGCCGAGCTGCCGTCTCCTCCCGGAGTCGGGCAGGGGTCGGACTGCGAGGGTCCGGGTCCCAGGCTCGGCAGCCCCGGCCTGGCGTTCGGGACCCTGCCTCTGGGTCTCCGCCTCCTCTGCGGCCTCGGTGCGCAGCCTCCTGCGGCCGCTAGGGCGCCCTGCCTGCTCCTCGCCGACAAGCCCTTTCTGCCGCGCCCGGGGCCCGAGCCTGCCACCCCACCAGCCCTCCGTCGCCCGCCGTCTCCGCTTGGCCGCCAGAAGCGCAGCGAGAGCGTCTCCACGTCCGGTAATCAGGCCACCCCATCCCACTCCTGACCCTGTTCCCTCCGGTGTGGGCCGCGCAGGACTAACACGGCATCATCCCACATGCGCTCTCACCCCCAGCATCCTAGATCCAAGGGATGTCTGGACCCCAGATGCTGGCTGGGTCCGGGGGAGGCGCATCCTCGCATCTGCACCCCCCTGCCTCGGGCCTCTCCCTAAATCCCTGGCTCTCCTCGGATTCCGGGCTCGGCAGAGGGTGACTACCACTCCCACCCGGTTTCGGACCTGCCCTGCCTGGCGGTCTGGAGGACCCGGCAGCCGTCCGCCGAGGGCCTTTCCCCAGCGCCCCGCGAGAACCTCGGCCTCTGGGAACCGCGTAGGTCGGGAAGCCTGTCTTACTCACCAGCAACCCAGACCCCGGCAACCCGCGGGCGCTCAAACGTTTGCAGAATTGGTTGAATGATCCAGGGGTCCTTGAGGAGCACTGGGCCTACCTCCCCGGGTGCTGACAGGGTGTCTGAGGGCCTCGCTTCTCTCCTGGCGCCGCCCTCCTTAGTCTTGAGAAAGGAAGCAAACTCGCCAATTTCATTGTAGTCGGGCTTAGAGTTTTGTTCCCAGCCCACCTATTTCCTCAAAGACTTCGAGGCTGATTATAGGGAAGGAGAAGGAAGCAATACAGTTCTTTAAAGGACAAGGGCTTAGAAACTGAGACGTTTACGGTGTTGGGGAAAATTACATAAGAAAACATGGACTGAGATAAACTATGTAGTAGAATCTAGAGCTGAGCATCCAGGCAGCCAAGGCAAAAAGAGTACATTGGGTCTCTACTGATTAAAAAAAAAGGAAGGCAGTAGGCAAGTGAGCTTTGGCTCAACTCCAAAAGCACTTAATTTTATGAGTCTATAAAATAAAACGAACCTGCCATTAGTTTTTTTTTCACTAAAACTGTAGAAACCACCAACATAGGATGGGATCTTTCCTCTGAGCGCTGATAAAATGAAAAGCAAAATGCACCTAAATCTTAGTCTATGAGGGAATTTCTGGAAGATCAAGAGCAATGCTACCCAATAGAAATACGTGGCTGGGAGTGTAAGAGATTCTCTTTACGATTTTTTTAATTGATTTTTTAGAGACACAGGAAGGGAGAGGGAGAGACACTGATCTAGAGCAAAACATCAATCAGCTGCCTCCTGCACGCCCCCTACAGGGGGTGGGGGATCCAGCCAGAGCCCCCCGACCTGAGTATGTGCCCTGACAGAATCATACCAGCAACCTTTCCTTGCAAGGGACAATGCCCAGCCAACTGAGCCACACACTGGAAAGGAAAAATAAACAAGTGAAATTAATTTAAATACTATATTACATTTAATCCAATACACACAAAAGATCATGTACATGTAATGAATATAAAAATTATTATTTTACTTTTGAGGTACTAAGTCTTCTAAATCAACTGAATACATTACATTTACAGCAAGTCTCAATTTGGACCAGCCACATTTCATGCATTCAGTGATGTCGTGTCTAATGGTACCAGAGTGGACAGCATGGATATTATATTATAATCCAAGCATACAGTTTTCTGGTGAGCTAATTGGTGTTCGAGTAAAACTAATATTATTTTATTTTTCCCTTTACTTTACCTTTTAATACCTTGAGGCACAAATGCTTTCTAACAATGAATCTGACAATAGTTTGATATTCTAACCTTCCTTTTTATCTGGATCTTTTAATATAAAGGATATCAAAAGATAAAACATAGTAAGGTTCTCAATATTTTTTTCAAGTGCACCTAAGAATCATCTGGGTATATGTGTCAAGAATGAGTTTTTCTGGACCCTACCTCCAAAGATTCAGAACTGGTACAGCAGTGCAAGGAGCACAGTTTTGACAAGAGTTCTGATGTCACAGAGTTCGGCCGGCCTTTGAGAAGTGTTGGTGTGCTGATTAAGTTAAAGAAGTTGGAAGCAGTAGAAAGCGGATAAAGTTGGGAGCTGAGTGGGGATAGAAATTCAATGAATGGCCACGTAGCTTTGGCTTCACACAGTCTGGGGTTTGAATCCCAGCTTCACCATTAACTACTTGTGTGATCATGGACAAATTACTTAATCTCTCTGTGCCTCAGTCTCCTCATCTGTAAGAATAGGCTACTAACAGCAGCTACCTTGGAGTTCTCTAATTTTCTGAAGAATAATCGCAGTAATGCATGAGCGGTGCTGAGCACAGCACCTGGGTTACAGCAAGTGCTAAAAAGGCCAGCTTGTATTGCTAAGTATCATTCACGTTCTTCAGCAGGTTCATAGCTTTAATCCTCATATTAAAATCCAGAAAATAAAGTGAAAAAACATGCTCACTTTTAAAGTCCTCTTTTTCTCCTTCTGCTAACAGATGAGGAAAGCCTGTCTGAAAACAGGAGTGACCCGAAGGTGACCCCCATGCCTGGCAAGAGGAAGAAGAGGCGGCACAGGTACAGGGCCAGGCCAGCCTCCCTGACCCTTTCCTCAGGACACGCAGCATCTGAGAGTGTGTGGTCTTGCATTAGGGGACGCCCACTGGCCTTCAGGTTGGCAGTAGGAAGGGTACAGTAATCATTTAGGAACATAATTCTGCAAATCCCAGGAGGCTGCAGGACAGTTTTTGCAGCATTTAAAAGACAGAATTTTGTGGGCCTTTAAAATGGGTCTTCTTAGAATGAGTTGATGGAATACGCTGAGGACGGGAAAAAGTGCTGAAGAACCCTGTCTTATTTGAACCAATCTTCTGCACTTTCCAGGGGTTAATCATTCAGAGGTGGGGTATTCAGTTATTGTGAGGTGGCCTTTTGGGGTGTGGACAGTAGGGGAGGTAGGCACGGGGTCCCTAAGCTGGGAAGCCTGGCATCCTCCTTTGGCCATGTTTCCACGCATCTTTCGGGCCTCCCTGCAGGACTGTCTTCACTGCCCAGCAGCTGGAAGAGATGGAGAAGGCGTTCAATGAGGCACACTACCCAGATGTGTATGTCCGGGAAATGCTGGCCATGAAAACTGAGCTCCCTGAAGACCGGATACAGGTGTCTGGGGTTCCCTTCTTTCCACAGACACTGTAGAGAACATGTTAATCTCACACTCAGTGTGACCCACAGCCACCTCTACAGCCAAACACATTCCCTTGCACAGGCAAACTGAGGGCCACTCAGCTGCAGGCACATAGTGCTAGAGCAGAGCCTTCCTTTATGTTTATGTAAGAGGATCTCCCCTGTAACCTTCATGCCTTTTTTCCTTTTATTAAGTCATTCTTTAAAAGCACAGTATCGTGTGCTGCAACTAGAAACCATGTAAAGATACATCAATGAAAGAAAGTGACCACCCATCCCTATAAACCCTCAAAGAAACCAATGTAAGTAGCCTCATGTGGCCTTTCTGCTCACTGTCGCCATGTCATATATATCTGGCCCTGAACAAATACACTCACATACATTTAGAATGTTGTTTTGTTTTTACAAAAGGGCATCATGTTATGCAATTTTGCCTCTGCTTGACAACACACGTAGGGCATTTATCAAGGTCAGAAGATATGCCACAAACTCACTTTTTTTAAACGGCTAAACAATATTCCATACTATTCCTTTATTAAGCTAACAGTTTTCCATGAGAAATATCACCAGCAACCCAACAACCTAAGATTAGAATGGGCCATAGACTGAGTGACCTCTTTCCAAACCATGAGAAAAACCAGAAGACATTAGAGTTGACTCCTTTGCACAATGTAGGAAAGAATACTTTAGTTTTATTTTTGTCAACTCTATGGAAAACTTCAGTGGAAACTGGTCACATATTACCCCACGACGAGTCCCTGTGAGTTTTGAGTGACCAGTGGGCACAGTTCCTGAAAGGTCTCGGGTCTTACGAGCTTCCCAAATTGGCCCATTTTAGAGCTCCCCGCTCAGGGACACCTCCAAGCGCCCTGGTCACAGTGTCTCCTGCCTCATACCAGGTCTGGTTTCAAAATCGGAGAGCCAAGTGGCGGAAGCAGGAGAAGCGCTGGGGCCACAGCAGCGTGATGGCCGAGTATGGGCTGTACGGGGCCATGGTGCGACACTGCATCCCTCTGCCGGACTCTGTCCTCAGCTCCACGGAGGGCAGCCTGGCCCGTTTCTGTGCGCCCTGGCTCCTTGGTAAGGAAGAGAAGACGGTCCTGCAGTGAGCACAGGGCTAGAGATGTTGGGGGTGGCATTCCCATGTGGGACAGCCGTTTGCAAAGCAAAACAATGTGAGTTTACTCGGACTCAGACCCAGAATATCACATCGGATTTGTAATTAATTACAGGGTTTGGTCAGTTGCCTTATTTTTTCATTAGAACTGCCTAGCAAGTTCACTTCAGGCTTTGTTTTTAAGAGTGGAATGATATACTTCTATTATGTGAAATACGTTTCCAAAATGTTGAGTGCTATTTGAATTTGGGGAAACTATCAAATTTAGAGCTCGTGGTAATGGGAAACAGGGCAGTGCACAGTAAGCAGTGAAACCCGGAGATGATGGACGCCCTACATACCCAAGTCAGGAGGTCTGGTTCCCGGTAGTGGTTCTGCCATTAACAACCTGCCTCATAGCTTTTCTTTCCCTTAGATTTTTGATGCTAGAACAGTCTACACTGGTGAGGCCTAAGCTTTGGGGTTGGGTGTTCTGAGGAAACACCACCCATAGTGGTCTAATTGCTGTTACCAGAGACCAAGGGGCAAGGATCACAGTTTAAGGAAATGAGTCACAATAGCACCCTGCACAGGGTGGGAGATTAGAGTTAGAGACCTGGGGTTGGCATATTAGGTTGGAGAAGAAGAGGGTTTTTGTTCAGCCTCTACTGACCAGACACTATACTAGGATTAGAGATACTAACTGGAAATACAGTCTTGACTTTTCCCTCAAGGACTGAAGAGGCTGAGAGAGAGAAAATTCAGCAGGAAATCAAGCCTACCCTTCCGAACTTACAGGATGAGGGTGGTGTGGGTGGTGCCTACTGATATCTGCCGGTTCATGGCCATACAAGAAATTGGGCTCAGTGTTGCCAGACATTCTGACTTTTTGAGAGAAGCTGGAAGTCTGGCTTTTGATGTACAATCTCCTGATTTTAAAATGTTGGCAAGGATTTTTAAAATAAAATTTAAATCACTGTGTCATCTAAACAAGGTGACTTTGCTGGCTGCACCTGGCTGGCACACACCAGTTTGCAACCCCTAACAGTGGGAGTTACCTACGTGACTCTCCTGAGGACCCAGAGAGAGGTACTGACAAGGGCAATTCTAATGGGACTTAGAGAAAAATAACAGAAGAAATTTACTTAATTGCTGAATTTAGAGATATCTATTTTTTTTTTTTCTTTTTTGCAAGGGATGCATAAAAAATCCACAGGAATGTTAAGTAAAACAGGAAATGAAGAAAAGCTGGCTGGACTCTGGGGCCCTGACCACCTCAAGGAAGGTTCTAGTCCAAGTCAGGCAAGATCTCAGAGATTCTCCAATGAAGGCAGCCCTGAGAATGACTTGGAAGATGTTGCCATTGATCTCTCCAGCTCCGCATGTCAGGAAACCAAGAAGGTGTACCAGGGGGGCAATGCTCAAGGATACTCAGGTCCTGAGGGGCTGACGGGGCTCCAGCCTGGGAAGGTGGGAGAGTTCTGAGGCCCACAGGTCTCACCCTCAAAGATTGGAAATACGCAAATTCTTCATTTTGGCTTTTTCAAAAAACAAAAGTTGTCCAGGACAAATCATCTCAGTTAGATTGTCTTCCTAGTATCAGGATAAAATTCAGTGCCACTTGTTTTAAGAAGACAAATGCACCGGTGACTTAGGAAAAACTCCATCTTGTTCTAGAATGGAAACCACTCCTCCTTAAAGGCACTTGAACCAGTTAATTTGGTGTAAAAATTTTATTTTCTTCTGTAGAACTTGAGGAGGGAAGGCTTTAGTTCAAACAGCATTTTCGCTGCTGGGCATCATTTGAGATTTGGTTCAATATACTGTGCCAATTAATAGGTTAGGTCTGATATCCTCACTCCAAACTCAAAAATATAAAAGTACTTAACCTTCAGAGAATCAGATATGTTTATAAATCGTGAAGACCCCATGCAGACATATGAATGACTTATATTATCTTTATCTTGAACTTGACTTCAGACATTTCAATTTTCTTGCCAGGCAATAATTTTGCATTCTCCTGAGTTTCATTTGTTCTGCTATGTGTGTTGGAGTTCATAAAAAACAAAGCCATGCCCGGCTGGTGTGGCTCACTGGTTGAGTGTCGACCTATGAACCAGGAGATCATGGTTCGATACATGGTCAGGGCACATGCCCAGATTGTGGGCTCCATCCCCAGTAGGAGGTGTGTAGGAGGCAGCTGATCAATGAGTCTCATCATTGTTTCTATCTCTCCCTCTCCCTTACTCTCTCTGAAATCAATAAAAGCATGTTTTTTTAAAAAAGATCCTATTAAAAAAAAGCCATGCTTTCCCCTTTCAGAAATTACATGAGATCATATTTAAACAATTGTTGATTATCTATAAACAGTGTTTTAAGGTCATCCCAGGTTTCTTGGTCTTTTAAAATTTGTTTGAAAGCACTTCAGTGACTTGGATTTCGTGAATATTTCCTTTCGTGTATTTTCTTTGCCACTTATTTATTATGTAAAAATAAACTGTGTGGTTTGTTTGCCTGTCCAGGTGCTCCTTCTATTACACACTTGCAAGTCTCCATATCATTGTCGATTCCCTGACAAGCCCTACCCCAGCATCCCCTTTCAGTCTGGGAATGTGTAAAGCATTTCCTTCTTCAGGCTGCAGCACTTATCATGTGTTGCTTTGGAAACGCCTGTCAGTAGCCGTGTCTGATTCACCCTTTAGAGTTCAGAGTCCAGAGAGAGCTGAGGGTGAAATGTGGAGCTTCATGAAGAAGGCAGAGCCCGAAAGGAGAGAGGAAACACTACTTGCAAGGGTTTCCTCTGGAAATCAGTGCAGTCACCTGTCAGGTGGGGCCTGGCTCTCCCATCTCTCCAGATGAGAAAGTAAGGACTCCCTTCTTTGTGAAAAGTAAATGTCACCTATCCTAACTGTAAAAACAAAACAAGATCATATAGTATTTGTCTTTCTGATTTATTTCATTAGCATAATGCCCTCAAAGTCCATCCATATTGTCGCAAATGGCAAGATTTCCTTTTTTTCTTGTAGCTGAATAACATTCCAGTGTGTGCATGTGTGTGTGACATTTTCTGTCAATAGATGCTTAGGTTGTTTTCATGTTTTAGCTTTGTGAGTAATGCTGCAATGAATGTAGGAGTGCAGATGACCGTTAAAGATAGTGGATATACACCTGGAAGAGGGATTACTGGATCACATGATAGTACCATTTTTAATTTTTTGAGGAACTTCCATACTGTTTTCCATAGTGGCTGTACCTGCCCCAATATCTCTTAATAGTGTGTGTACTTCCTAAGAAGAACGACATTCTCTTACATAATATGAATAGCTTTCAACTTCAGAAAAATCTGAATATAATGCTTTAATTTAAACCTAAAGACAACATTCTAAACCTGAATAAAATACAGTGTTCTAAAACTGAATACAGCATAGTATTGTTGTGGGACAATGAAAAGCTAGGAAAATTCCGGGACAAGTGGAATAGGGAAACTGAGACAGGAAAATTAAAGCCAAAAAACTTTGCAGGCCGCTGAGAGCAGGACTTTATCTAGCAAAAAAAGGGTTAAAACCTCTCCTCACAAAACCAGAGACTACTTAGTGCAAGTCATCCTGGAGCTGTTAAGACAGCAGGGAGGAGGGAAAGGAAAAGTGGTCTTATCTTATCCCACTGTTTACCGGGGATGAGGAACCTTTTTTCTGCCAAGAACCATTTGGACATTTATAATATCATTCTCGGGCATACAAAATTATCAACTTAAAAATTAGGCTGCTCTATTTGGTCAAATATTTAATTGAAATTATTGAATTATGAGTCCCACCTGTGGTTGCCTTGGCAGGGCCAGACCAAATGATTTTTCGGGCTGGACATTCCCCACCCCTGGTTTAACAGAGAAGCCAGCAGTCTTAGGATTTAATTGCCAGGTGCTCCTCATAAATTCTAGGAAAAGCCATATCAAAGAAAAGGTGAGACCTTCAGAGTAAATCTATACCAGGATATCTAGTAAAGAAATTAAAAAACAAAACACCTATAGACAAGAGGTTGTATAAGGCAGAAATCCCCCCCACCCCACTCGCTCTTCAGATCAGCTGAGAGCCCATCTGTGCTTCATAAGCCAGATGTATAGATTTGCTTGCCTTGCTTCTATAATAACTGTGTATGCTTTAATTTTTAATAAATTGGCTTTATCACAACGCAATCATCTGAAGTCACTTGTTTGAATTAGTAAGAGCATGACAAGAATCGAGGTGGAGACAGCCCTCTACCTCTGACTCGGGGCTGTCCGATAACACCTCCTTGGTGTCTGTGAGAGGAGCCTGTACAGTATTAATTAGATACAACATCTAATAATAAATACAGTATTCTAATTTGAATATAAAGCTTTTATTTAATACAATTCAGTATTAATTACAATATCATAAATCTGAAAACAGTACAGTATTCTAAATCTGATCCAATTTTGCCAATTGACTCAATAAATAATGTTCTTTACAGAAATTTTTTTTCCATATAGGTTCCAGTCTGGAATCACACACTGCATTTAGTTGTCATGTCCCTTTAAATTTGGAACAATTCTCAGCCTTTGTCTTTCATAACATTGACATTTTTCAAGAACACAGATCACATATTTTACAGTGTCCCCTCAGTTTGGGTCTGTCTAATGTTCCTTTATGATTAGATTTCAAATTATACATTTTGGTGGGAATACTCCTCAAGTAATCAGCTGAAAGGATTAAAAGGTTGGCTCAGGCCCTGGCCGGTGTGGCTCAGTGCTTAGAGTGCCGGCTCGAGCACCGAAGGGCCACAGGTTCCATTCCTGGTCAAAGGCACATACTTGGGTTGCTGGTTCAATTCCCGGCCCTGGTCAGGGTGTGTGGGGGAGGCAACTGATCAATGTGTCTCTCTCACGTCCACATCTCTCTCTCTCCGTCCCCACCCCTGATCCCTCCATCCCTTCCACTCTCTCTAAAAATCAATTGGAAAAAATATATCCTCAAGTGAGGATTAACGACAACAGCAAAGCTGACTCAGAACAGAAAGGCAAGGGGTGGGAGATAGGAGGGCAGTTTCTCCTGTTATTATTACTGAACTCAAGGGGCTTGCTGCTTGAAGTGTTCTATTCAAGAACCAGCTGTGGTGTTGCAAGATACTTTTATTTACTTGCAGCAAGTAAAGGAGACAGGAGCTTCACAGCTAAAGGTCTGGCTCCCTGAAGGGAGGCTTGGCCATGCCTACACACTCTATCTGGTCAGTTACATGTGTTTTTCTTTGCAGTTGGCTACACTTAGCAGCTGAGTTCCTGTCAGCTCATTCTGTTTACATCTGGTCTGCAAAATCCTATGTTCACATTTAGCAAGAAGAGCATTTAGTAAGAACCTCCCAGACCTTGAGACCCTTGTCCTACCTAGCAATTCCCCCGAGATTTTTTTACTCCTTACCCTGAAGTAATGGGGCCAAGGGTCATACTTCTGTAACTATTTCCAGCTGAACATGGATGGAGTATGTCTTTGAGTTAGAGGAGGGAAATTCTCTGGCTGCCTGATTTATGAAAGTCTTGGGGGTCCCCTAGGTCCTGGGATTTCTGAGAATAGGCGTGCAAAATAGTCATCACTTATCTGGTCTTTTGAAGAGCAGCTTTCGGTCACACAGAAGTTAGCAGGAGTACTATGGATCTGCTTCTTTATCTCGCTGGGTAGTATAAAGCTGGTTTAACTGGAGAGTGATGAATCCAGGAAGCTATAGCTTTGGGTTTTTGAAAAATCTTTGTGTGTGTTTTCTTAATATGTTTTTATTGATTTCAGAGAGAGGAAGGCAGAGAGATATAGAAACATCAACGATGAGTCACTGATTGGCTGCCTCCTCCACCCCTCCCACACCTCTCCCAGGATCAAGCCTGCAACCCAGGCATGTGCTCTGACCGGGAATGGAATCATGACCTCCTGGTTCATAGGTTGATGCTCAACCACCGAGCAACACTGCCTGGGCCAGGAAGCTATATCTTATAGTTTAAGAGAAGAATGAATTGTTAATAACACTAAATGAGAACCTGCCCATATTGGGTTTGGTTGGTCTTGCAGGGATCCTGACTTCCAGGTTTTAAAATATACCCAGGTCCCTGAATTATATGGGTGTAGCTTAGTATTAATCAGTGTGGTTAAAATCAGAATAGCATATTTATTTGTGTTCAGTTACCTTTCCTAGTTGAATAATATGTTTAACAGCCTGTTCTAGAAATGGGTCCAGATATCCTAAAATTTTAGAGGAGCCCCCAAAGGGCCTACTATACATAATTTCAAAATGACCTAATTTAAGCATTCCTTTAGGTATTGCCCTGATGCAGGTTAGGGCAATTGGTGGTAAATTAAGCCAGGTCTCATGGATTTCCTGGCACGGTTTGGCCAGGGTCTTTTTGAGTATTTTATTACCATTTTTCCCGAGGATTGTGGTCACCCAATTTGGAGAGCTCTCGCTATTCCCTTTATTATGGCCACCGTGAAAGCTGGCTCAATGTCCCTTTAAAAAGCCCCGGGGGAGTCCAAACCTAGGTATTATTTCCTTAAGCAGTGCCTTTATAACTTTTTGCCCCTTTCAGGTCAGCATGCAAATGCCTGAACCAATCCAGGAAAGGTTTCTACTAACACTAATAAGTATTCGGATGCTCCTCCTGGACATTACTGCAGAGTCGACCTGTCCATCTTCTCTGGGCAGCAACCCCTGGAACTGGACTGCCTGACTTAAAGGTGGTAACAGAGGTTTGCCCAAACCATTTATACAGCGCTTCCTTTCCATAATATGTGAAATCATGGGCTTCAAAATCTTACTGTGTTCATTGATCATCCAACCCTTAGATATAGAGTTGGTCTCCTTAAAGCCCCATCAATACAGTTAAGTTAAAACATGAGGCTTCAAAGGAGGTTGGCAATAAAGTAGCTGGATAGAAGGTGTGACAACTTTTTATTTTTTTGTTAGTACTCACCCAAGGATATTTCTCTATTGATTTTAGATAGGGTGGGAGGGTGGGAGAGGAAGGAAGGGGGTAGAGCGCGCCAGAGCAAGAGAAAGAATGAGAGAGAGAGAGAGAATGGTTGCCTCCTGCATGTGCCCTGACCAGGGCTGGGTTCAAACCTGTAACCCAGGTATGTGCCCTTGACCAGGAATTGAATCCGTGACCCTTTGGTGCGCGGCCTGACAATTAACCACTGAGCCACACTGGCCAGGACGGTGTAACAACTTTTTGTAGTGTTGCTAGAATTATCCAACAACATGGCCTGATACTGAATCATTCGCCCTCCTGTTAGCCAATTATTTCCCTTGGTTTCAAGGACCATGCCTACCTGATGTGAGGTTTGTATAGTCAGCGTTTGTTCCATTGTTAACTTTTCTGTTTCTAGTATTAACATGCAAGTTGAAGCCAATGTGTGCTGCTGTGTTAAGTTGCTTAGAAAAATACGCAATCACCCATTTTAGAGGCCCCAGCATTTGAATTAAAACCTCTAGGGAGTCTTACGCACATATAAATCAAAAGGCTTTCCCAAATCAGGTAAGCCCAGGGCAGGAGGTTGCTCTAGCTTCATCTTTAGTTTTTCAAAAGTGTTCTGGTCCTCTTTGCCCCACTCTAAGGGAGTACTCTCTTCTCCTTTCAATTTATCATATAGAGGCTTGGCTATAAGACCAAAATTAAAGACCTAGATCCTACAGAATCCTGAATTCTGAGAAAACCTTTTAATTGCCTCTGGTTCCACGGCGAAGCTAGATTGGCCATTACTACCTTTTGCTGGTAGGCGTCTTTGTCCTTGGGAAACAGAGAAAACCCAGGTACTTAACTTCTGGTTTGGATATCTGGGTCTTTATCTGGGATGCTTTGTAGCCCTTTTATGCTAGATGGTTTAAGGTCAGAATAGCATTTCTGTCTGAAATTTCTTTTATCAGGGTTGGAAATTAGAACATTATCTACATATTGTAGTACAGTCCCATTTTCAAGTTGGAGGTCTCTCAAATCTTCTGCAAGGACCTCCCCAAAAAAGGTTGGGGAGATTTTGAAACCTTGTGGCAATACAGCCCAGCAATACTGGGGCTTGTGATGTGTCAGGATCTTCCTATTCAAAGGCAATTTTTTTTTTCTGGGAGTCGTGGTCCAAGGGAATGCAAAAGAAAGCATCCTTTCTGTGTTATATATGTTAGATTCTGGGATATTGGTCAACAGGGTATAGGGGTTAGAAACAGTAGGGTGTACATTCTGTACTATTTATGGCCCTTACGTAGACTATAATTAAACAGGAGGGAAAAGTAAGGAGAATCAGCGATGCCACAAACGGCTGCTCACAGGAGGCAATGCTTCCTCACCTTTTCTCTCCAGACCCAGATGCCCACACTAGCAGTGTCACCTCCTACTCCAGTTGAGGCAGGATAATAAGATGTCAGGAGAATTTCTGACAAGTGGGAAAAGGAAGACAGACGGACAAATGGGACCAAACAACTAAAGCAATTTACAGCTAGCAAGTAAATCGCAAGCTCTTATCTTCCCTAACCAAGGACAACTGAGAGAGTAAATAGCTTAAATCACCCTGTTCCGGGAGATAGGTAGCAGAACCTGATTAGTACCATTTGTGCCAGCCAAATCCAAGGACTGATGAAGGGAATAAGTAACAAAAAGAAGGAAGTCTGGTAGCTTGGGCTGTAGCAAGTGCAATTCTGTACCACCTGGTGGGCTCCGAAATGTTTTATGTACACACAATCACTTCTCTCTGTCCACCCTGAAGGAAATGGGAACCATGTACTTTTTTATTTTAAAGAAGAGTCAATTCTATGTACATTTTTCATTGTTCTCTCTGTAGGATCTCCTCCTCTGGAAAGCTATACACCACTCCCTTATAGCACGGCAGCTGGGTTCTAAGATAGCAGGGGCCGCAAGTGCGACCTCATGGGGCCCAAATCTAGGGCTGTCAGAGCAGCATTCCCCCCTCGGTCTGTCGGAAAAATCCAACAGGCCTGGTTCAAGGGGGGAACAGGCTCCTCCTCTTGATGGAGTGCACCTCTCACACACTTACACAAGGGGATGCAGTATTGGTGGCATCTTTGGGACCCCCCATCACAGTTAATGGCCTTTCTCTATTTACAGTTTTGTATCTGTCGTTAAAAATGAGGATTCAGACCAAGTGGTGATACGATATTGAGCGGGGGGAGTAGAGGGTGCTGGGTGTGGTGCTGCTACGCCAGCATTCCATGTGCTGCTCTTCAGGAAGTCTGTATTCATTTGGCTGCCGTCTGCCACAATTGCTTTAATTGTTTGGTCCCATTTGTCCGCCTGCCTCAGTTTCCCTTTTCCCACTTGTCAAAAATTCTCCTAACATCTTACTATGCCGCCTAACTGGAGTAGGAGGTGATGCTGCTAGTGCGGGCATGTGGGTCTGGAGAGAAAAGGTGAGGAAGCGGTGGCCCCTGTGCGCAGCCCTTCGTGGCAAGTCTATTCATTTGGTCTCCGTCTCCTCATTTGTTCCAGTAGGGGTTTATACTGGGCGGGAGCTGACAGCACCAAATAATTTTTAAACTAAGTAAAAAATGCAGGTCAAGCACTTGGCACAGGTCAGGGCACATTTCTGGTGCTAGCTATTATCACCAGTTCCCCAGCCTTAAAGTCCTCGCTTCTAGTGTGAGAAGCAGGTATTCAACACGGCCAGGGGCTAAGTGACAGCAGCATCTCCCAGGAATGGCAGGGACTGTCCCTTTGCAAATCTCACAGCTAAGAGGGAGGAATCTTTCCCAAACCCAAAGAACTCAACCAACCAGTTTTCAAAAATCCCCTTTCCCACGTGCTTACATTTCTATTATGGGTTTACCTCTTGGGTGTTAAAACATTTAAGAATCTGGTTGAGACACATTTCTGTGGGTTCCCTTTTAACCTTCCTAGGTTGACAACAAAAACACCGCCTCTACTGTTAGGCTCCCCATGTGCTGATTCCATAACTGAACCCTGGGGAAGAAGATACCTAATAAAAGGGCTCCTGGTGGCTAACTGGATTCAAACAAACACACACACAAACAGAGCCTAGCAGCCATTTCTACACAGGGATCTCTCATGCAAATGGCACTTCAGGGAGAAGCCTGAACCAAGCTACCTGCCTCCTGCACTAAACTGAACTGCCCTCTGCCATCTGATCCAGCCCTTTATAAAGTAGTTCCTGGAATCCTATTTCACCCAATAGGACTGAGCCTTTCCCTTTCCACTTGGAGCTGCAGGAGTATATCTACCTCAACTGATCTTTACAGAGGCACCATTCTGACCAATCAAACTGAAAGGATTTAGAGCTCTCATTGGCCTGAGGATGGATCAATCAAGGAGCAGAGGCAGGGATTAATGTCCACAGAAGTCAGCTCTCCTTTGGCCCTGGGGGTGCACTTTCCATTTGGCATTTTCACTTTCCACCTTAAGACTTCGTTTCCCCAGAGCTGAAACAGCAAAGATGTCTTTCTGGAGAGGGAACAGAGCTGTCTAGCTGCTGTTCCATAGCTGTGCTGCATCACAATTGAACTGTTTGCATTGAATACTTTCCTTCAACCTCAAATTGGGGATTCCTATTGGCCTTGATGCTGCCGACACAATCTCATTTATTTTTTACTGCAGCGGGGAAGGGAGCTATTACTCCCATTTTCTACAAACGTAAAATGAGGCACAGAGAAGTTTAGGAACTTGCCCAAGATCACAGAGCTAGGAAATCCAGGGTTTGAACCCAGGCCACAGAGGCTGAGGCCCCAAAGTTACACAGTTCCAAATCAGGCAGTTGGGTGATAAAAACATTGGATCCCAGGTCCCCACAGCTTCCTGGCCAGTGGGCCCCTGATCAGCCCATTTAGCCCACAGGGGCTACTTGTGTTAGGGGCAGAAATATTAATCATGCTCCGTTAACCGTGATTGTTCTGATTAGAGAAAGCACATTCTAACCTGGCTGTGAGCTGTATGCCCCTGGGACATGGGAATTAATTTTGGAATTTGGTGCATTCTCTTTTTATCATCTTGGGAAGATTAACAGTCTTGTTCCCAAAACAATGGGGTCCTGGAGGTACCCCCTTTTCGTGACCCCCTCAGCCCACATTGCCTGTAACCTGTTAGCATTATATCTTGCCTACTTCCCCATGCCTGTATTTCCTACTTTCCCATGTAATCTTTGTCTTTCTACCCAATATAAGCAGCTAGCTTATGGGGGAGGGGGGCGGTAGAACAGATTTTCCTGGATGATCCCTCCCCCATTCTCCCGTATTGCCAGCAATACTGGACTAAACGCTCATATAGGATTCAACCCTGTCTCTGCTTAATTGGCTCAAGTAGTGACAGGCAGCCTGGACGAATTCCTTGTCTAGTTTCACTTTGTGTTTGTGTGTTAGGAGGTACAGACTGGTCTGGGGTGTGTGTGGGGGTGTGGGGGGGGCCGTTCTCTCTCAATGGCACACAAAGAAATTACTACTTTGACTTCAGCCTGAGATGCTAAGCGACCCGACTTTGGTTCTCACACCCACCTGTGCACTTCCTTGCATTTGTCGCGTCTGTTCTATGAGGGCTGCTGCCCTGGATCCGGGAGGCCCAGGCTGGGCCCAGCCCGCGTCATGGACGCACGTGTCTCTGCTGTTTATTGCGCAGCGCTGCCGTCCGAACTTGAAGACACATGAACTGAAACCAAAACAGCCCGAAGCCCCGCGCCAGCGCGAGCGCGCAGATGAGCGCAGGCCAGGGGGGCGCCCCGCAGCCTCGCCGGGGCCAGGACTCCGCTCGGCGCGGTTTCCCAGCGCCCCCACCCAGGCTGCGTCTCCTCCTCCTTTGCGGTCTCCTTCTCTAGGGCGGGGAGAGAGGAGGTGGGGACCCGGCGGGCTCCCGAAGGCAGCTTCAGGCCAGGGACCCGCCTGAGGAGTGGGTGGTGACAGAGGGGCGGAGACGGGGCGGGGCCCTCGGAGCGAGCGAAGCTTCCTCCCCCCGCTTCCCCAACCCGGGGCTTCAGATCCTGCTGCAGGTACCGAGGCCTCGGGGCGTCGGGGAGATGGCCGCACGCAGCGTGGGCAGCGGCGTCGGGCGGCTCCGGAGCCTTCTGCAGGCGCGCGCGGGGGCGCCGGGGCGGCGGCTCGGCGGAGGGAGCGCGCGGCGCGGGGCGGCCTCTCTGCCCCGGGGCAGCGCGCTCGCCGCCGCCGCGCAGCCCGCCTCGTACCCCGCGCAGAGACTGCTGGCGGCCCAGCAGCCCGCCGCCTTCTGGGGGCCGCTGGCGCAGGACACGCTGGTGTGGGACACCCCCTACCATACCGTCTGGGACTGTGACTTACGCAGCGGCAAGATCTGCTGGTTCCTGGGAGGCCAGCTAAACGTGTCTGGTGAGTGGGCTGCGGGGGCCCTGGGCGTTCCCAGCTCATCGGTCCAGAGGCCACTCTCAGAACCCAGTCAGGGACAGGTCGCTGGCGGGTGTGCTGTCACCTCCCGACTCAGAGGCCCCAGCCTCCCGGTCCGCTGCACCCCCGCGTCCTGACCCCGCTTACCCCGCTCCAGCCCGCACCCGGGGAGATCCGGTTGGGTGTCAGCCAGGGTCGCCCAGCTGCTGGCCTTACCCCAGCTGCCTCCTCCAATGGCTGGCTCTCAAGTTTAACCACGGGGAGCGACGGACGGACGACACCTGGGACACGCTGGGGTGGTGGGTGCCCGGGGCCCAGGAGTCGGGAAGCCCCCATTCCTGTCCCAAAAAACATCGTGCTGCTGTTACTACCAACTGCCTGCCCAGCGACTGGCCTGGAGAGAAATGTTGCCCTTGTAAACAAACCGAGCTGTGGAGTGTAGCCCGGAGGAGAAAACCCAAGGCTGGCTGCTGGAATCACCGATCTCCTCGTTCCCTGGCAGCGCTTGTGGAAGGGGAGAGAAGACGGCGGGGCCTCCCACCTCAGTTTCACCCCCCCAAAAAAGACCCACGGCTTGTTTTAGACCTGGTTCTGCATGAGGTTCCAGAAACCAGAACCACCAGCCACTCAGTCCTTTGGTATATGCTGAGATTGAGTCTCCTACGGTTTCAGTTTGGTTAAGATTTGTGATTTGTTTGGTGGGATGAGTACGCTGTGCCCTGAGGCAGCAGGAACTGGAGGCAGTGGCCATCCAGACAGGGTAGGCTGGGGTGTGGGTAGCCTGGGGAGGAGGGGACTCACAGCCAGGTGGGGTGCCCGTGGGGGCTGCATGGCTAGGGAGGAAGGGGTGCCCAGTTAGGTGGAAGTGGGGTCTAGGGGATGTTTCAGGGGAGGTCCGGCAAATCTTAATGGCCGCGTCAGGCCTTGGCCAAGACCTGAAATTTGAGGTACGGATATGGTGTCTTGCACAACTCCACCATTTACTCTAAGTAGCAATTTTAATTTACTATATTTAGAAGTAGCGGTACAATTATAGGTAGTGTCTTGCAGTCATTTTTCAAACAAAGAAACTTAGGGAAAAACTTTGGAGCAGTTTGTTCTTTTTTCATATTGTATACTACTTTGATGGTTTAATCAAAATAAATCACTTACTAGGTCAGTGTTTTCTTTAAAATTGAGTCAGCAGCAAGTGACCTTGAACTAGTGGGTATAAAAAGGTAAAACAAACCCTTAGGTTTGCAGAGTTGGTGGCATGTGCCCTTGAAGGGAGGAGAGCAACTTACAGAAGGAGAGAGCAGAAAATGTAACGTGCAGCTCCTGTGCAAGCTGACTGCGACCGTAGAGGCCTGAGGCCACTGGGGATGGTTAGAGTTGGCTCGTGCACACTTGTGTCCTCTCACTCCCAGACAAGTCACTGGGGATGAACCTCATGGGGCGGGCAGGCAGGGCCTCTTGAGGCTCACTCGGTCAAGTTCAACATGTGGTTGCTAGCAGAACTGCCTTTTTTCCCTTCACTTATTTTGCCAGAAATTGAGCTTCAGAAACTGCCTTGTGGAAAAACAGTTTTTCAGCAGCATTCTCACCTTGAATGTGTATGTCTACCCTCTCATCTCTCAGGAATATCCCTGCGCTTTGCTAGTATCTGTAAATCACAGAGGTGATGGTGTGAGAAAAGACCATAGCTGCCCTGGGAACACCCTAGAAAGTTGTGGAATGGTGGGCAAATTTTGGACTGATCTGTCTGTGTGATAGTGTGATGATGGCCTCTTCCAAAGGAGTATCACTTTGGAAACTCCCATTACTCCTTTAGGAAAATCTGTACCAGTAGTTTTCTAACTGTGGTCCCCAGACCAGCAGCATCAGAATCACCTGGGAGTTTTATTAGAAATGAAAGTTTTCAAGTCCCATCCTAGACCCCAGGATCAGAAACCCTGAGGGTGGGTGGGGCTCTGCCTTCTGTGTTTACAAGCTCTCCAGGTGCTCCTGAGGAATCACAAGGCTGAGAACCACAGACATATATGGCCCAAACTAGGGCAGACAAAGAAACTTCTAAATGGGCAGAACTGAGATCAGTGTCCTGGAGATGACTCTTGTAAACAAACAGAAATGGCAGATGGGTGGTGCAGTACAGCTTAGCGGTTCTGGGTATATTTTGAGAATTCCACCTGGGTCTAAATCCTTGCTTTTCCCTTACTGTTCTTTACATGGCTTTCCTTGTCTGTACAATAAGGACAGTATGAATTCTGTTCTACTTGCTATAGTTGCATATCAAACCACTCCCAAGAGTTGTAGTACTCACAATTCTGTGGGTCAAGATGTTGGACATGACCCCATGGGCATGACTTGCTTCTGCTCCCCCTTGATCTGTGTCTGGGGTTGTTGTCACAAGTCTGGGGTGTTCACTGGGACAGCTCAGGCTGGCTCAGCTGGAACTGTGTCCCAAACCACCTACACAGGGTCCAGGGAACGTGGACCAGAGGTCACAGACACTATAGCAGAAGCTGCTAGGTTTCTTCTGACTGGAAGTGGATGGCCTGAGGATACCTAGAGCTGTTGTTAGCATTAAATGAGAAAACACTTATAAAGCTCTCTGCACAGTCGTTAGCATGTTACTTACATCCAATAACTGGCCTTTGTTATTGATTAAGGATCCTGTAGGAGTAGGGAGGTGAGGGTGGGTAGGAGGCTGTGACTTTGAGCCTGACCATCAGCAGTGCTGCTGAGTACAGTGTTTTCTCTGAACAGGACCACATGGGCTTGTGTCTGACCAGTCTGAGATAGGCAGGAAACGGGTCAGGAAGGTATGCAGGAGATCAACAAGGCTCAAAGTCCATCCTGGAACTCTGGGTTAGTAGCCAGGTCACCAGGTGAGTCATTGGTATCAGAAGGCCCCTTGGGCAGGGGAGGCAGAGTCACCACCCCTTTCAGTGTCTTGCTTCTTTTACATAAAACTGCTTTACAGAGGTTCTTTGGGAAGGAAAGATCTAAAAAAGATTCTTTCCAGTTTTTGAAATTTGGCTCTGTCCTTGGTATGGCTCAACAGATGTGGTGTATAAACTCAAAATGGCAGGAAGTTGCAATGCAGAACTGGAGGGGGGAGGTGGTAATGACGTGTTGCTTTCAAAACACACAACTATACTCTATTTTCTAAATACCAAATTCTGAGTCTGATTTTTTAAAAAAGTGTGTATTCATACTTTCAAGCAAGGGTATAGAGAAACTATTTTTAACCAAGCATTGAACACAGATTTTTGGATGCTTTTTGGGACATTAGTTGCAGCAATGGGAACCATTTTGCTGTACCTTTCTCTTCTTTCTGCATGCCTCCAATAATTTTGAAAGCAGATATACTGACAATGGCAAGACAGTACAGTCCTGTGCTTCACTTATTTCTCAGCAGTTGAAGTAACTTTCAAGGAACTCTAAATGAAAATGTAATTCCAGGTCTTGGGAGGAAGGAAGAGACTGAATTCTCTGTAGTTATCAGAGGCCTGACTTACTTTAAAGAGCAGATGCGTCTGGAAAGTTGGCTAATGGAATTTTTGTGACTGATGTAATATCTTAAATTGTGCCAGGGAGATTTTCTATTTAAGGAAAACCCATTGTGAATTCTTTTATGAATATTAACTCCCTTGTTTCTTTTGATTAAAATAGAATTTGTGTGTGGGTTTACTTAAAGTTGGGGAGGGGAAGGATGTATTTAAACAAGTAACAGGAGTTCTTGAAAATTCCTACATAAGTAGTGTGCCATCTTTATAATGGAAATGATAACCTCTCATAGTCTTTTTTTTTTTTTTTAAAAAAACACCACCACCACCACCCAAACCTATGAACCATCATCAGGCATTTGCTTAACTATTTGCAGAGTTGTGCCAGGCTCTGTGTTAGACCTGCCTTGAGGTGAACATGATGGAGCCTCTTCGCATCTCATTGCTATGACACCAGTGTGAAGTGGTTGGTGGTCCCATTGTACAGATGTGGAAATAAAGGCTCCAGCTCACATATAGGGATGAACAGTGCAGAAAATGCCCCAATGCCACAGAGTCTGCATTCTAATGAAGAGATGCATCACAAACCAGTAAATGAGCAAATCCACTCTAGGGTAACTTTCTCAAGGCATTTACAGTTGCTAAGGGAAGAATTATGATGTCAGCCCCCAACCCACCCCCATGATATGTGAATCTTAGAGACCTTGTGAACTAGACTGAGGAGAGTTTAGCAGAGCCAGAATTGTGTTCCAGAATGGGCAGAATAACTAAGTGTTAAATGGTGTTGGCTACTGAGTGATGAAGAGAGAAAGAACACTGTGCTGGGAAATTTTGAAAAGGCTTGAGCTAGGAGGTGGGGTTTGAGCTGAGCCTTAAATTGCGTTAGGATCTTGCCCAACTCTTCTTGTAAATGCTTGTAAATGGAGTTTTCTTGGCCCACTGCTCAGTTCTGTGGGTGGAGACTTTTTTTAAATGTGGAGAATTTCTTCCCTTTATCCTTGCTCTCCCTTCCTTCTTTCCTTTTCTCTCTGCATTTGAAGTAATAGCAAGAACCATACATATGTGTTAAATGCCAACATATACATTGTGGTTTAGGGCCACCGTCACTCAGATCCCGCATTGTGCTTTCTCTGGGTGCCCATTGGCATATGAGAGGAAACCATGGCAGCTGTGAAACTGCATTTCCCTTGGGAATACTGCCACACAATCTGATCCTGTGACAGGAAACTCTCCAATGGCATCTAATTCCTACTGCCACTCCCAGAGTTAAGAATTGTTATCCCCATTTTGGATTAGGAAAGTGAGATTTAGATTAAATAAAAGGTGTGTCCTCTCAGCTCAATGAGTGTTTGGACGGGGTGGACTATGGAGGGTGGGTTTGACTCCTGATGTAGGCTGCCATTCAGTGAGGGCATGGCCAGATGCCTTACAGAGCTGGCAAGTTGTTTTTGTTTGTTTGCTTGTTTGTGTTTTGAATTTATTACTTTTTGAATTGACAGTTTTATAGATGTCCACCATTTCCCCCCAGTTTGCCCCCATCCACCCAACCCCTGCCCCACCCCAGGCCTTCATCACACTACTGTCTGTGTCCAGGGGCTATGCATATATGCGTACATGTTCTTTGGTTGATCTTTTCCCATATCCCCCACCACCCTCCCCTCTGAGATCTGTCAGTCTGATCCATGCATCCGTGCCTCTGGATCTGTTTTGTTCATCGGTTTATTTTGTTCATTGGATTCCACATATAAGCGAGGTCATGTCGTCTTTGTCATTCTCTGACTGGCTTATTTTGCTTAGCATAGTAATCTCCAGGTCCATTTATGCTATTGCAAAGGGTAAGAGAAAGATCCTTCTTTTTTACAGCTGCATAGTATTCCATTGTGTATATGTACCATAGCTTTTTTATCCACTCATTTACTGATGGGCACGTGGGTTGTTTCCAGATCTTAGCTATTGTAAATAATGCTGCTATGAACATAGAGGTGCATATATTCTTTCTGATTGGTATTTCAAGATTCTTAGGATATATTCCCTGGTGTGAGATTACTGGGTCAAATGGCAGTAATTCCACTTTTAATTTTTGAGGAACCTCCATACTGTTTTCCACAGTAGCTGCACCAGTCTGCATTCCCACCAGCAGTGTACTCGGGTTCCTATTTCCCCACATCTCGGCTGGCACTTGTTTGTTGATTTGTTGATGGGAGCCATTCTGACAGGTGTGAGGTGGCACCTCATTGTAGTTTTAATTTGCATCTCCCTGATGATTAGTGACCTTGAGCATTATTTCATATGTCTCTTGTCCATCTGTGTGTCCTCTTTGGAGAAGTGTCTATTCAAGTCCTTTGCCCATTTTTTAATTGGATTTCTTGTCTTCCTTCTGTTAAGTTGTATGTGTTCTTTATACATTTTGGAAATTAACCCCTTATCAGATGTATTATTGGTGAATATGTTCCATGCAATGGTTCCCCTTTTCATTTTGAGGATGGTTTCTTTTGCTGTGCAGAGGCTTTTTAGTTTGATATAGTCCCAGTTGTTTATTTTTTCCTTTGTTTCTCTTGCCCTAGGAGATGTAATGGTAAAAATTTTGCTACTTGAGTTGTCTGAGATTTTACTGCCTATGTTTTCTTCTAGGAAGTATAGCTTACATTTAAGTCTTTTATCTCTTTTGAGATTATTCTTGTGTATGTTGTAAGTTGGTGGTCTAGTTTCATTTTTTTGTATATACCTGTCCAGTCTTCCCAACACCATTTATTGAATAGACTGTTGTTACTCTATTGTATGCTCTTGCCGCCTTTGCCAAATGTTAATTGACCAAAATGGCATGGCTCAATTTCTGGGATCTCTGTTCTACTCCATTAATCTATATGCCTGTTCTTGTGCCAGTACCAGGCTGTATTGATGACAGTGGCCTTGTAGTATAGTTTGATATCTGGTGTTGTGATCTCTCCAACTTAGTTCTTCTTTCGCAAGATTGCTAAGGCTATTTGGGGTCTTTTTTGTTTGCTTCCATATAAATTTTTGGAGTACGTGTTCTAGATCTGTGAAATATGCTGTTGGTATATTAATAGGAATTGCATTGAATCTATAGATAGCTTTGGGTAGAATGGACATTTTAATGATGTTAATTCTTCCAATCCATGAACGTGGTATATGCATCCACTTGTTTCTATTTCCCTCTGTTTCTTTTTTTTTTAATATATCTTTATTGATTTCAGAGAGAGGAAAGGAGAGAGAGAGACAGAAACATCAATGATGAGAGAGTCATTGATCAAGCCCACAACCCAGGCATGTGCCCTGACCGGGAATCGAACCCTGATCGCCTGTATCCTAGGTCGACGCTCAACCGCTGAGCCATGCCCGGCTGGGCTGTTTCTTTTTTCAGTGTCCTATAGTTTTCCGAGTATAGGTGGGTTGTTTACCTCTTTGGTTAAGTTTATTACTAGTTATATGGGATCGTCTTTTAGTTTTTCTTTTTTAGAGTTCATTATTGGTGTATAAAAATGACCTCAATTTATGGATGCTAATTTTGTATCCTGCTACTTTGCTGAATTCATTTATTAAATGTAGTAGTTTTCTTCATGGAGTTTTTTAGAATTCTTTTTGTACAATATCATGTTATCTGTGAAAGATGAAAATTTTACTTCCTCCTTTCAAATTTGGATGCCTTTTATTTTTTCTTCTTGTCTGATTGCTGTGGCTAGGACTTCTAGTACTATGTTGAATAAGAGTGGTGAAAGCGGACACCCCTGTCTTGTTTCTGATCTTGAGGAAAGCTCTTTAATTTTTGCCTATTAAGTATGATGTTGGCTGTAGGTCTGTCATATATGGCCTTTATTACATTAAGGTATAATCCCTCTATTCCCACTTTAGTGAGAGTTTTATCATGAATGGGTGCTGGGTTTTGTCAAATGCTTTTTCTGCATCTATTGATATGATCATGTGACTTTTATCCTTCATTTTGTTTATACAATGTATCACATTTATTGATTTGCCAATATTGTATTAGCCTTGTATCCCTGGAATAAATCTCACTTAAGGTATATGATCTTTTTAATGTATTGCCGAATCCTATTTCTAATATTTTGTTGAGGATTTTAGCGTCTATGTTCATCAGGGATATTGGCCTATAATTTTCTTTCTTTGTGGTGTCTTTGTCTGGTTTGGGTATTAGGATAATGTTGGCTTCACAAAAGAACTTGTAAGTGGTGCAGTCTCCTTGATCTCCTTAGCTGGGTGCTCTAGGAATGTCTCTGGTGTAGGCTATTTGGGCCCTCCTGTTGTAATTGGATCTTTATTGATGTTGACCCATTCATGGGTGGGATTGACCTTCAAGCTGGCTGAATATGAGGCTCATGCAAACTGCTGTGCAGGTCGTCTTGAGGTGTCTTGATGGGCTCAGTGGCACAATCATTAACCCTCAGGCTGGGTATCTGTCGAGGTAAACCTTGATCACTGTGTATGAGATGCTGTTCAGGGGCTGCCCCTTAAGGTGGGATTGTTCCCAGCAAGATCTGGAGACTGCTGGGATCCCCCTCTGGGTGTCTAATTGGGTCGAGGTCTGGTGTGGTTTGAAGCCCACCACTGGTTGTGTTGGTTCTGGGTACTCCTGGGTAGGTTTCAGATGCAGGTGCTGTCAGATGTTGTGTGTAACTGGCCTTGGGCTACCTGTCTGTATCTACCACTCTGTTCACTGTGTATTCATTGACCGGACCTGTGTGAGAGTGGGAGGGGCCAACCTGTGTAAATAGTTCGGCTTCTTCCAGCTTAGACTTGGGAGCCATCCTTGGTCAGACTGAGGCTCTCTGAGGTCCACCTCCACTTGTCAGTTATTCTTCCTTCCCTCTGAGGTTGCCTGGTCTTCCTCCAGTGCCTTCCATAGAGAGTCTGTAGCCTAGCTCAGGCTAGTGGGCCCTCTGCTTGGGGCTTACGGAGTGAGGCACTCAATGAGGGGAAATTAGCCTCTGCTTCAAAGCTAAACTCCTCAGTCTCTGCCAGAGTCCTCAACTCTAGTTCCCCCTAAGGAGTCTCACTACAGGTTCAGGTTGGGTACAGTCTGCAGTCTCCTCTGCAGTACCAGGTTTAGCCTCTAGAGTCTCCTGATGAGAATGTCAGGGGCCCAGCCTGCAGGCGGGGGCTAAGCTTTTCCTCCGGTTCCTGAGGGTCTCACACTTTGAATGACCTGTTCTGAGCTGCTCTCCCATCCCCCACAGAACTGTACCCAGTATGGACATCCAGGACTTCACAGGGCTGAACCAAATAGTCTCCTATTGGGGGTGGTGTCTGCAGCCTGCAGGAGGGGTGGGGGAACGGGCACTGCCTCTTCCTGGGTCTGTGCAGCTAAACTCTGCCTCCCCATGATGCAGTCACAGAGCTCACCACTTGCCTGTTTGTCTCCCTGACAGAAGCCTCCCCAGGAGACAGTCTAAAAATCCTAGCTCCTCTGTGCCACCAAACCAAGCAGGAGGGGCCAGAAAATCAGCCTGGTGCGGGACTCCGATCTCTCTGCACATCTGCTCTCAGAAAAGTGGGGCAGAAATTTCCAGCTCTGCTCAGGCTCCGAACCCTGCAGTGTGAGCCAAAAATCCCAAACCTGTGTTGCTTCACTCTTCCACCAGCCCAGCAGGCTGGGGCTGACCGGGTGGCTCCTCAGGTGGGTGAGGGGCTCTGACTGTGTGCTCACTGTGGGAGACACTGTTCCTTTTTCCCCAAGCCACACAGATTAGTCACTGACTGGGGCTGTGCCCAATGCCTTTCCAGAAAGTAAAGTGTCACTCAAAGTCTCTGCAGGGTGCAGCCCACAGACCCCTCTGCTGGACCCAAACACCGCTGCGCAGCCTCTCCAGCAGTCAGTCTGGAGCAGACTTCTCTGCCTGGGCTGCTAACAATAGGTGCAGTCCGAGTCGCCCAGGTAGACAGAATCCCCCTGAATCCCTCTGCCTAGTGCTACACAGGCTCTTCTTCCCGTTTCTGTTGCTCTGGGTTGGAGATCCCTGTGTGGGATTGAGATCCCACATTCCCAGGGGGAGGGAGCTTCGCAGCTGCAATACTTCTCCAGCCTGTCAGCCTCTCCAAGGTGGACTTTCCCTTTCTGCATCTTCACTCCCCTTACCAGTTTCTACATGGCTTCTTCAGTGCTACTTAGACATAATATTTCAGATCGGCTACACTTCAATTGGTTTTTCAAGTTGATTGCTCTGCAGTTTAGCTGTAAATCTCGTCTGTGGCTGGCAGCAAGTGCATGCATCCTTCACCTACTCTGCAGCCATCTTTCACCTCCCTGGTGGTGTTTTTGATCACTCCTCTCCCCAAAGGGAAAAGAAAGCCCCTGGAATCTGGAATATACATACAGAGTAGAATGTGTGTAGATGTACACCCACGTCTGTCTATGGGAGCATGGTCTTGAACCAGCAGCAACGGCATCCCTGGGATCTGTTGGAGGTGAAATGCCCAGGCCCACCCAGACCTACTCACTCAGACTTCTGGTAGTTGTGGGGCTCATAATGTGTGTGGTAAGAAGCCCTTTGTGGGGTTCCAGGGGATTCAGAAGTGCTGATTTAGTCCCCAAAGAGAACTTCTTGAGGAACAAAGTCATGAAGACAGGAAGAGGTCTGTCCTCTCCCTGGGCATGGGGCCATCCTGGTGCCATTTAGACTCCATTACTGTCCTTTAGCTTAAGGACTTGAGTGGTCTGTCCACCATCCAGAGCTGTGGTGCTTCTCTGCTCTCTGCTCTGGGTTACGCTGCATGTATACAAATATGAACAGGACATCTGCCCCCTGCCCATAGAGGGACAGCAAGTGCAAACGGCTCAGGTGAGTTAGAGGTCCAAGGGATGTGAAGTGCTCACAGAGTGAGAATGTGTGGGTCGAGACCTGCAGGAGGGTGGGCAACAGGTGAGGACAGCAGTGGGGAGAGTGGGACAGTGTGCCCCAGACAGGAAGAAATCATGTAAAAATTCTGAGGCAGGAAGGTGCTCACCAGAATCGGCACTGCCAGTAGGGAGAGGTCAATCACTCAGGGCCTTGGCGGCCACTTGCACCTCCCATATGCAAGGAAGGTGCCTAGGGACACTGTACTGGGGCTCAGTGCTGACCTGCCTGAATTCCTGCTATTTGTCAGCCCTGGGAAGAGATGGACACAGGGTTGATCTTGCTGGCTATCCAGTATCCTGGGTGCAGTCCATCATGGGGCAAGTCTCCCCTCTACCTTCTGCGCCTCTGCTCTCCTGCTTGGCGTAAACCAGGCACAGGATGCCTTGCTTGGCTCTGTGGCACTGAGGGTCTAAGTTTGAAGTTGGGCAGTCATGTGTTGGCACCTTGGCTGCTATGGGAGCAGGCCATGTAGGTAGATGAGCCCCAGGTGTGGTGTTGTGCTTTGACGCCCTTCCTATTGCTTCCTGGATATGCCTTGGGCAGGTCACTAGACTGCGTGTAGACTGTTTCCTAAGCTGTACCTGAGCTGGCCACTTTCCAGGGTGACTCAGAAGGTCCAACTCAGGGTGGGAGAAGGTGTGTTGGGGCAGTTTCTCAGATAAGAGTGCACACCTGTCACCTGGAGTCTTCTCAGAGCTGATCTGGGGTGGGGTTAAGGGTTTGCACCTGTGCCCCAGTGATGCCTGGAGCAGCCAGGGTCCAAAAAACGCTCATGTACTTATGGAAGCAACGCCCTGCTGCTGGACTCCTGCTCAGTGCACAGCTTTAACTCACCCTGCTTCTCCTCCAACCCCTTCTCAGTATCTGTCCTCAGCTTCAAGTTGCTGGGCACTCTTTGTCGTGACCTGCTTCAGGTTACTGCTTCTCGTTCCATCAATCAGGGCCAGGCAACCGTGAGGGGACATTTCCCCTACTGTCGGAGAGGTGAGCAATGAAAGCCTGGCTTTGAAGGCTGGTGTTAACAGCCACAGCTAAGCTCCCCTAGAACAGGATGTTGGCAAATGAGCATGATTCTACTAATCTTCACATTTACTGTCAACCAGCAGAACTGACCTTCCTTTTTTCTGGGCAGTCATGTGACCTGAGTTTGGGCAATAGAGGGGGAGGGGAGCAGAGCCTTCCGGAAAACCAGGATTGTATTTCCCCATCATTGCAATACTCCTTGGAGGAGAGGCTGGTTTTAGGGTGCTGACTGGACGCCTGAGAAGGAATGTAGCTCTTTGACCTGGACTGTGTCTCTATCACACATGAGAGCTCCTTGCATGAACCTTGTATTGAATCAGGAACAGCCTATTTGCATGAACTGTGGTGCCCAGCCCCGGCTGCACATTAGCACCAGCCAGGGAGCCTTGAAAACCACAGGGTCAATTGGGTCAGGGTCGCTGGGGATGGCCCAGACAACACCAGTGTGTGGCTGAGATTAGGACTACTGGTGTGAAGTGCCTGCTTCAGATTGTTCACAGGTGATCACCCTATACCTGTGAGATCATATCTCTGACAATCACCCTACTTGCAAGGAAGTAGAAACCTCACCTTTGATGAGGGAAGGGTCTACCTCGTCAGAGAGTAGTGCAAGTCCCAGCAAACCAGTCCCTCCCCCGAGTTGGACTCTAAAAAAAACAAGTTTAATGTTTGTTAACCTCTTTTTGTGCAGTCAACTGCTTGGATCAGCATGTTCAGAAGTCCCCGGAGAGTGTTGCTTTGATTTGGGAGCGAGACGAACCCGGAACTGAAGTGAGGATCACCTACAGGTACCGTGTGTCCCCTGACGGCAGGCATCTCAGTGCCCCACTGGGTCTCCTGGGCCACTGGATCTCTGCTGTAGATGCTGGTACCAGACACCTCTGCTGGACTGTTTTCCAGGAGCAGGACTGCCCAGTGTGGAGGAGGCCTGGCTTTCTTGTTCACTTGGCAGTCCTTATTGTCTTCAGATTCCATAGAAGGAACTGGTTCTTTGGAAGCAACTATGAGGAATGTTCAAGGCATGGGGGGGCTGTTGGCACAGTCCTGTGAGTGTGTGTCTGGTCCTGGGCGGGTATCCTGGTTTTCTAAGTATCAAGGAGCATTGGGAATGTTCTCTCATCCCAGGAAAAGTACGCATGAATGCAACCTGAATAAACTACACGCTGGCGTAATTAAAATCAACCCACCTGGCCTCTTACTCTTAGTGCACTCACAAGAGTGGGACCAAAACCAAAATCAAGTCTTTTAAAGACCTGGCTTTTATATTCTTTGATTCCTTAAATTCTTCACATATTCTAAGTTCCAAGCACCCTTCTGAATAATGTGTGTGTGCTGAGGGGTTTGGATAAACCCACTGTCTAGGTACAGTAACTGGCCTCCTGAAAGTGCCACCTCCTGCGGGGATGGCTTTGCTTGGGTTCTCTTTGGCCCATCTCTACAGGGAACTGGGTCTTCTCTCCCAGGGGTAAACCTCCCTTTGCTAAAGCCTGAATTCCCTTTACACTACAACCTCAGACCCACTGTAAGCCTAAGTTGTGGGTCCTTGGTCACCATCCGCACTCCCCATCGAGGAGTCATGAGCAAGATTATGCTCCTGGTGGGTGCCTTACAGCTTTTCTTGTGCAATCATTCAACAAGTTTCATTGCGTGCCCCTGTATCAAACAATCCCCAGACACATCGCTGTGTGGCTAGGTGTGTCCGAGGAGGTGACATTTAAACTGAGGTCCTATTAATATGAAGCAGCAGCAGTTAGAGGATGGGGAGAGAACTTCCCAGGCCTGTTCTGAACCCTGAGGGGCCTTATTGAGAGCAGGCTCCCTGGGAACAGAGAGGAGGGGCTTGTGGCTGGGACATGGGAGTGAGGGAATGTAGGAGGGGAAATGTTCAGAGAAGCAGCTCCAGACCCAGGGGCCGGAGAACAGCAGTTCCTCCCTGCCACTGGGGTGACTGGGGGGCTACTGTGCACCCCTAGTTTCCTGTTTGTTTCTCCAACTTGGGATTCTCACCAAAGATGGTAAAATTCACCAAACATGATAAAACTACTGGGGTTGACTTTTGGGTACAGCAAAGTGATGTTTGTTAATGTGCTGCAGCTTCTAGTGGGCACTACCCTGCTGGTCCTCACCTGCTTTTGCCAACACCCTCCGCAGTCACAGTCCATCAGGGCCTTTCCAGCCTCTGCATCGGCCTCTCTCTCACTGGCCAAGCTGAGAGCCGATACAGATAAAGCCCGGGCCCCACTGAGACAACTGGGGCAGATCCCCGGGACCCCTGTGCGCACTAGAGATTAGGGAGCGCGGCTCTAACAGACAAACCGGCTCCACTGTTCTTTCCTATTACTGGCCCAACCTGATTTATGTGTGATTCTTTAGCCGAAAGAGTAAGACTCTGTGGTGGGGGTGGAGGAGCGAACCACCTGGATGCTGGAGATAAAGTGGGTCCAGGCACAGCCTGAATTCCTGGCGTCACGGCCTCAGGCGCGGTGGGCAGTGCGGGGCAGCTCTTCGGCTGGGCATCGCCTGTGCACACACCCAGAGGCCTGTTTGAGTCCTTGGCCCTGGGTGTCTTCAAACTTGGTCACTTGTTCAGGTCACAGAAGTGGCAGGTGCGTGTGGGCATCATTAGTAGGAAGCAGGAAGTGTCACCGGGGACACCTGGTTGAGAGGGCTCTGGGGAAGTCCTGTGGAGGGTTGGGTTTGGGGAGGCAGAGGAGGGGGAGGCGTGATGACTGAGGCGGAGTGGGAGTGGCAGGTGAGCACGCTGTAGGGTGCCACAGCCAGCAAGGGTGGAGGTGGGAGGCCTGTGCTCCACCCGCTCTGTCCCCTGGCTGTGTGTGTGTGACCTTAAGCAGATCGCTCCAGCTTTCTGACCCTCAGTTTTCACATCTGCAAAATGGAAACACACTTCTCCTCCACTAGGTGGCTGAGTGTTAGCAGGACGTGGGGGTCAAAGCCCAGAACAGTATCTGGAGGATGAGGCTCCATTTCAGCTGTAGGTTGGGAGCACTTGAAGGAGGTCAGCAGAGGATTTCAGATTTGACAGTGGGAAGGGAACAGGGTGGCCCGTGGCTGCTGGCGCTGGGCGGGTAGGGCTGCACTTTCAGGGTGAGGCCTTCATTCCGGAGAACAGTCTCGGCAGCAAGCAGGCTTCCCCCCTGTCGTGTGCCTGACCCTTGCGCCTCTCTTCTCACCCCAAAGTAATTACTTTAGTGAGCAGATCCTTTGTTAAAACCCTGGGCAGTTGAGGGAGGATCATAAACGGGCATAATGAGGTTGATGGATGTGGTGGGTGGCCACTGTCACGCAGGTCAAAGTTGGTTTGCTCACTGGGGTCCCCTGTGTAGGACAGAGAGGCCGGTGGCTCCTGGGCTTCTGTGTGGTGTCCTAGCTTCTAGCCTAAGAAGGGTCTGCGCGCTGACTCCCAGAATCCTGAAGAAACCCTGTGTTACTTGGATCGTGCTGGTTTTAAAGACTTTCCTCAAGACTTTGGCTCCTGATGTTGAAGTTGGAAGTGTTTTGAACCTTTCTAAACATGACCACTTATTTTTCTTTGTCTCTGTTTTGGGCGAGCTAAGGCTCCTGGAATTCCATCTTTTAGAGTGGCCACAACTTGGGACTGCAGCAAGAATGACCCACACCGAGAGAGTCTATCTGTATGTCCAGGGAAACCTCTGTGATGGGGGCTTTCTGAGCACAGTGGTAGAGGCTTACTTGGGGGGAGCACACCTAGGCAAGCACACCTCCCTTGGAACCGGATCCTTGCCTTTGTGAACCCCCTTCCATCAGGAGGCGTTGGGGGTTGGTTGGGTTGTGGGAGGTGAAGGTGCACAGTCTGGTGAAGGTAGAATGCAAGCTCTGGGGGTGCTGGTCGGGGCTGTGCCAGCTTTTGGGATGGGAGTGGGGGAAGGGCACTGGCTCAGCTGCAGCTGGCACTTGGAGCTAAGGCTTCTAGAACAGTGTTTCGCTGTTCGTGTTTGTTTTCCCTTCTCCTTCTGGAGGCTCAAGACAATGGGGTGATTGCTGTGGGCCTCACTGTGGGGTCACACTACCCTGCCTGGTGCCTGGTCCCCATCAGGACTGCCCAGGTCAAGGGCCACTGGAATGAATCTGGGGAAGGTTGCAGAAAAGCCTCGCAGCTGGGCTGGGAAAAGGGCATCCCAGCCCTTTTCCTCCTCCCCCCCCCCCCCCCTTTGGCTGGGGGCAGCCCCTGGCCGACTGGGCAGGAGTTCACACTCATGATCTTCGTTCACATTCATGGTGGCCCTTGGCTGTAAAGCCCGGGACCTGACACCCAACGAGCTGCAGGACTCTCAAGCTCACCCAGCTGGGAAGGTCCGAAATCAGGTTTAAACGCAACTTTGCCTAGCTCTTTGGCTGTGCCGAGGACCCGGGTCTTCCATCCCCGTCTGAAGGAGGAGGTGAAGGTACGAATGGGGCTCCTGCTCCGCAGCACTAACTTGGGGACAGGCCCAGAGGCCTGTATGTAGAGACTGAACTCTGCTGTGTACAGATAATATGCCCTCTCACTGAGCAGGGCCATGTGTTCCAGATGTTGTCCCCCCTCCACCCCAGGAGAAGCAGACACACATTAAGTGTTAATACCAGCTCAGGAGGAGGGGACTCACCAGCACCAGGGCCTGCAGGTGGCCTGGAGGGATAGTGCAAGGAGGAGGTCGGGCTGTGGAGTCCTGGTGTTATAGTGGGACAGTGAGGAGTAGGACGTGCACATGCTCGGGGGGCATTGCAGACCTCGGGTTGCTTTGGAGGCAAGGGGGCATCGCTGTGGGTGCCAAAGGAAGGGATAATGGGTGGGTGCTGCATACTTCTCAGGACAGGTGCTGTCTCCCTCAGCATTCTTTCTCCTGGCCCTCCCTATGGCTGTCTTGGATTTTATTTGCTGTGGTAACAGCAGGGAGTTGGGGTGGGTGAGAGACTTGACAACTTTCGGTCAACAAATGCAGTTAAACTTCCTCTTAGAAATTCGGAGCGAGGTTTCTGGACTACTGGCGGATGAGAGGATTCGCATGCTCCCTGTCTAGGCTGACACAGCCCCTTTCTCCCTGCTGGTTCTCGGAAGGGGATTTGGGGGGAAAGCCTTGACCGAGTTTATGCAGTGTAGGCATGGAATTTAGAAGAGGGTGTATGGGGTCTTGCAGATGCAAACGTCTTCAGAAGTTCCCTGTGGTCTCCAGACATGCCAGAGCTTAAGTGATGTGTCAGTCTGGTAGGATCTAAAGCTGTGATTTCCAGCCCAGGTGTGCCTGAGTCTCCTGGGGAGGTCTCTAATGACACAACACCCACACCCCTGCTTGGGTCCTGCAGTCAGCATCTCCTAACGGGGAATTTCTGTTTGAAAATGCATCTCTGCTCATATGGAGAGAACGTATTTGTCAGGATTTAGTTGCAGAAAAGGGAAGTCACTGCCACTCTTTTAAGCAGAAAGGACGTTTATACCAGGTGCTTAAAAGCCAAGGAGGAGCAGCCTCTGGGAGGACTCCAGCCCTCATCTCTGGCACAATCAGAATGTACTCAGGAGACCAAAAGATACTGCCGAGCTTCCGAACACATTGCTATGGCTTTGGTCTAGGGGTCAGGAAACCACAATTTTTGCTGGTTCAGCTAGTGGAATCTTTCCAGGAAAAGCCCAGCATCTCCTGGTAGTACTGGGTGGCATTACGATTGTAGCCTACCATGGAACTGCTCCTGCATGCAGCTACCTGGTACAACCTAAGTCACATGCAGAAGCCCAGATGTGAGGCATCTGAGGTGGTGGATGCACCCCTGGGAGGCTGGCCTGGATGTTGAGAGAACACCATGGCAACTGCAGGCAGGACCAGTCCAAGGTGTGTGTGTGTACCTAATTCCAGCTGATTGATGCGTGGGTGGTTGATTGTGACAGTGCGTGGACAGGGCCTGTATCTGCTCGGATCCCAGGCTGTTTGGGTGGGTCCTGGTCATCCCTCCTCCCGATGCAAGTGACCAGAACCTCTGAATCACTCCTGTGTGCACCACAGCTGTTCAAGTTGTGTTCTAACTAATAGGATCCAGTCTTTACCTTGTAACTAAGTGCCTCCGCCTGGGGGGCCTGTAGGGGTGTACACTTGTTGCGGATTCATTGGCCATTTTCCAAAAGGACAGTCTTTTATCCTCACACTACAAAACCCATTATTTTTCTAAACCTTACAACTAAGTTATGGATCGTTTTCCAGTATAATGTTTCTCATGAGGAGGTCTTTGTCACGTTAGCAGCTGGTGCAAACTGGGCACTTTTGCAGAACTGCAGAAGGGTGGCGCAAGGCCTCCTGTGGGCTCCAGAGTACTGGGGCTAGGGCCTTGGATGTACTGAGATGCACAGCCATCTACAGTGGCCCAGGTGACAGCGCTGTCATGTAGTGTATCTGAGAGAGCTTTCTGCCTCTGACCCAAAAGACAGGAGTGGAGCCTGTGGAAGCCCAATTTCTGAGCTTACAAAGAATTCAGTGCCTTAAACCCAGGGTCAGGGGGATTGTGGCCTGGAAAAGAAGGTGACTTCTTATAAATGTCTAATCACTGTTTTGAACACCTAAAACTAATATAATATTGTATGTCAACTGTAATTCAAAAACAAATTAAAAAAAGAAAGGGTGGTGACTTGGAGTGGAATAAAAGAGGCATGCATTGTGTTCCTCTCATTCCTTCCAAGTGAACAATTTTCTTTCTTTTTTTTTTAAAAACTATTTTTTTATCTCTGAACTACAGTTGACATACAAATTATATTAGTTTCAGGTATGCAGCATACTGATTAGACATTTATGTAACTTACCAGTGATCACCCTGATAAATCTGGTGTCCATCTGACATCATACATAGTTATTCCTATATTGACTGTATTCCGTATGCTGTACTTTCCATCCCTGTGACTATTTTATAACTACCAATTTGGACTTCTCAATCCCTTCACCTTTTTACCCATCCTCCAAACCCCTTCGTCTCTGGCAGCCATCAAAATGTTCTCTGTATCTGTTTGTTTTTATTTATTTTGTTTTTTAGATTCCACATATAAGTGAGTCATCTGGCATTTGTCTTTCTCTGAATTATTTCACTCAGCACAATACCCTCTAGGTCCATCCATGTTGTTGCAGATGGAAGGGTTTCATTCCTTTTTATGACTGAGTCATATTCCATTGTATGTATGGACCACATCTGCTTTATCAACTTGTCTAATGATGGACACTTAGGTTGCTTCCATATCTTGGCTATTGTAAATAATGCTGCAATGAACATATGAATGTACATGTCTTTTCGAAATAGTGTTTTGGGTTTCTTCAGATAAATACCCAGAAGTGGAATTGCTGGGTCCTTCTTTGTTTTAAAGTCTATTTTGTCTGATATAAATATTGCTACCCCAGGGGATTTTTTTGTTTCCATTATCATGAAATATCTTTTTCCATTCCTTTAAGTTTGTGTGTCTTTCAATCTGAAGAGAATCTCTATAGACAGCATATGTAAGAGTCTTTTTTTTTAATCCATTCAACTACCCTATATATTTTGATTGGAGCACTTAATCTGTTTACATTTAAGTAATTGCTGATGCTTATGTAGTTATTGCTGTTCTGTTATTTATATTTTTGAGCTCTTTTTGCTTCTTAAAGAAGTCCCTTTAACATTTCTTATAATACTGGTTTGGAGGTGACAAACTTCTTTAGCTTTTTCTTGACTGGGAAGATCCTTATCTGTTTTTTTATTCTAATTGATAGCTTTGCTGGGTAGAGTAATTTTGGTTGTAGGTCCTTGCTTTTCATCTCTCAATATTTTGTGCTAATCTCTCTGGCCTGCAAAGTTCTGTTGAGAAATCAGCTGAGAGTCTTATGGGAGCTTCCTTATAGGCAACTGACTGCTTTTCTCTTGCTACTTTTAAGATTCTCTTTGTCTTTAACCTTTGCCATTTTTATTATGATGTGTCTTGGCATGGGCCTCCTTAGGTTCATCTTGTTTGGGACTCTCTGCCCTTCTTGGACTTGTATGTCTATTTCCTTTGCCAAGTGATAAAAGTTTTCTAACATTATTTCTTCAAATAGGTTTTCAATTCCTTGCTTTCTCTGTTCTCCTGTGGTACTCCTATGCTATGAATGTTGGTATGCTTGATGTTGTCCCAGACCCCCTTGAAATATCCTCATTTTTTGGATTTTTTTTTTCTTTCCTGTTCTGATAGGGTGTTTTCTGCTACCCTGTCTTTCAAATCACTGCTTTGACCCTCTGCTTCATCTAATCTACTGTTGATTCCCTCTAATGTATTCTTCATTTCGGTTATTATAGTCTTCATTTCTGACTGATTCTTTTTTATGGTTTCTATTTACTTTTTTTCTACTGTTGAAGTTCTCACTAAGTTTCTTGAGAATCTTTATAACTGTTGTTTTGAACTCTGAATCAGGTAGATTACTTGTCTCCATTTTGTTTAGTTCTTTTTCTGGAAACTTCTATTGTTCTTTCATTTGGGGGCATGTTTCTTTGTCTCCTAATTTTCGCTGCCTCCCTGTGTCTGTTTCTAATTATTAGGTAGATCTACTACATCTCCTGTTCTTGGTAGAGTGGCTTTATGTAGTGGTATTCTGTGGGGGCCAGGGGTGCAGTCTCCCTGGTCACCTGAGCTGGGAGCTTCAGGTGTGTCTCTCCTGAATGTGGGTTTTATGTGCCCTCCTGTTGTAGTTGAGCCTTGATTGCTTTGGTACATCAGTGGGAAGGATTGACTCTCAGACTGATTGGTTATGAGAACTGGCTGTGACTACAGTGGAGGAGCTGTTGTGCAGGGCCTGACCCTGTGGAGCAAGATTTTGTTCATTGGGGCTCTTGTGCCTGCCAAGTCTCCCCTTTGAGTGTGTCATTTGTGGAGGTGGTTGGGTGGTGCTCTGGTGTGATCTGAAGCCGACCACCTGATATGTTGTTTCTGGGGCCTCTTGGGAGGTGCATGCCAGGGTCAGCTGCTGCCTGTGCCTTGTTCAGGGCCACTTGGTATGAGCTACAAAGTGATCTGCAGATGGTCACCACTTGTGTTGGACTTGAGGTGCCTGGGAGAGGCTAGTTGCAAACTGAGGCCTGCTGCAGGTAGTGCTGCCCTTGGGGTTGCTTAGCAAGAGGTACTACGGGGCATGCCGAAGCCAGATGATGCTCGTTTGGGGTTTATGAACCTTTGAAAAATGTTATGAAAGTCCACAGGAGAGCCGAGAGTGGCCATTTGTATGGAAAAGCTACTGGAAACAGCTTGGGTTTGCCTGCAAGTTGGGTATGGCAGGGTCTCAGGGAATCACCAGAGCTGGGCAAACAGTGTTAGGCAGACTCAGATATGGCACCTTCCTGCTCCTGCAGGGGGAAGGCTCAGCAAAGGAACAATGGCCTCTGCTTACACTTCTATCTGGGAGAAAGTTGCTCCTTCAGCCCTCTCCCTGAAGCTAGAGAATTTAGGTCCTCCCCAGATATCCCTGGTGCTTTTTGAGCTGCTGCCCCAGTGATGGAGCTCAGAGTGAGTGCATCTGTCAGTGAGTAAGTTCTTGCATGACCCTTTAAGAGAAACATCTGGGACTCCAGAAGTCCTCTGTCTCAGTCAACCACAATCTCTGCTGGTTTTAGAGCCAGAAGCTACGGGGACTTCTCTTTCTAGCTCTGGAACCCTGGGCTGGGGAGCCTGGTGTGATGCTGGGAGTCTTTAGCGGGACCTCCATAGCTGAGATATCCCTGATTTTTTAACAACCACATATGGGTGTGGGACCAGCCCATTCCACATCTCCTCCCCTCCTACCAGTCTCTATGTGGCTTCTTCTGTATATTTTTAGTTATAGGACTTCTGTTCAGCTATACTTCAGGCAGTTCTCAGTGATGGTTGTTCTGTAGTTTCATTGTAATTTGATGTGGTTATGGTAGGAGGCAAGTACAGCATTTACCTACTTCATCATCTTGATCTGTAGCCCCAACAACTTTCATTTTTATTGGCAATTAAGTTTTTATTATTAAATGAGTTCATTATTAAATAAAATGAATTAATTAACAAAGATTGTTTTTATGAAGGAAGAAATTGGTTGAAATGACCTTTAAGGATAGCCTCAGTGGGGAGTCACAGGCTGTATTGGGGGTGCTGAAAGCGCACGGTATTTGGTCTGGTGTTAGAGGGGCTCCTCTCTCCAACTCTTGGCTCAGTCATTCAGTAAGTCATGTTGGTAGCTGGAAATCGACCATGGTGGGACTATTTACACTACAATAATTGGCAAATGCTAAAAATCAAGTCTTTCTTCCCTGAGAAAATTGGCTGTTAAACATTTGCTGGCTCAACAGTGGACTGTACATGAGCCATTTTCAGCAGTTTGTGTTTCTCCAAGCTACGACCAGAAGGCCAGGAAAACAAACTGGGCCAGAGGCAGTCACACTGAGTTTTTGTGCTTTCTGGATTCCCACCCATGTGGCTGTGTCTGCCAGAGCAAATTGGCCGTGCTTACTTTCCTTCGGGTGTTAACTTGGAAGGCACTCTGTGGATTCACATTAAAGCCTGAGAAATAGAGCCACCCCCATCTGTGTCTGCTCTGAAACTTTCCTTGTGAACTTGATACCAGATGAAGTAGAGGGTCCCTCTTCCCACTGTGTGCTGCTGGGGGTTGGCATCTTATGATATTTGAGAAAAAGAAATTTCTGGGACTCTCACAGGAGAATAAGTGATTTTTATCTGCATGAAATTAAATCCCTGCATTTCCAAAGTCCCATTTCCCTTCGTCCAGTCGTAGAAGTGTAGCTGAGGTTTCAGTAAAGGTAGAAGCAAAGCCAGTGTCTAGAGTTTCCTTTCCATGTTGGAGCCGGGTCCAGTACAGCATCAGGCTAGTTGCAGTCCATCGTTCCATTGTGTGTGGGCGAATGCAGGGGAGCAGGAGCAAAGGAGCCCCATAATCCCAGAGTCACACGGGTCCCAAGAGAACCAGGAGCACAAGAGAGCAAACTCTTTTGTTTAGGGGGTTATGTATCCCAAATCTTCACGCCCTTGCAGTGGCCGTGCCCATTTTGGCCAACTATCTCTGTCTCCAGGTGTGATTGACAGCAAGCACATTTCCTAGTCCCCCCAACTTTACTGGCCATTCCTCTATTTTTCCTTTGTCCAGTACCCTTCCCCCAGTGCTTTGCAGGGAACTTGCCTATGTCTGGCCCTCTCTTTTTTTCCCCCCTGTTATTAATAATTAGTTAATTACAACGGTATCGATCCCACTTGCTCTGTGTTTTGTCACTGCTGCTGTGGCCCAGGGGACTTGCATGGATCAGTGTAGAGACCCACCAAATCTTGTGTGGGCATGTAAACCTGGAGAGGGATCTGAACAACATCCTGTGGCACTTTTTTCTTAACCACAGGGATAAGTGCATGTATTTATAAAGTTAAAACCTACATGTGCTCTCATATTCTGCCAGGGAAAGAGCATTACCTCTGTGGCTTTCCTGGGAAGTAAACAAGCCTGCCGGGTAGTGGGTGAATGTCCTGCCAGGACACCAGCTGTTTTCTGGGCTGGGTTCCAGCCTGGAGTCTGCTAGTGTCTCTTGTCCAGGCTTCCAGCCTGCAGGCGCCTCTGGAGCTCTTTGTGCATGGGTACCTGGCTCCCTCAAGTGATACAAGCCCGGCTTTGGTGTGGAAAGGAAAGAACTTGTCTGGAGACAAGACTCTGGCTGAAGGCCAGTTGCTGGGGTCTGAGGGGACATGGGCCCAGCAGGAAATTAGACATTGATTAGGGGAGAGGGCAGAGCTTTGCTGATGTCTTATGGTTACTTCCATTCTACAGGGTTGTCTAGAGGCCAGTGACAAGCGAGGCTGTGTCAGAGTAGGAGAGAAAGACTTGAGATGTGGCATTTGACTTGGACATGCCTCAGCAGATTTAACCCTCGGGGACATGGTCCTGAGTATGGGACCAAACACTGAACTATGAAGGAAAAGCTACTCCTACTTCCAGTCCCATCCCCTCCCAAGTTCCCCTTAATCCTGATTACAAGAAAGGCTGGATGTAACTGCAGTTAGAAGGCTTTTAACACTTATTAATTTCCATTTTTTTACTTTTTTAAACATGTTTTTATTGATTTCAGAGAGAGGAAGGGAGAGGGAGAGAGAGATGGAAACCTCAAAGATGAGAGAGAGTCATTGATCGGCTGCTTCCTGCATGCTCACTACTGGGGATTGAGCCTGCAACCCAGGCATGTGCCCTGACCTGGAATCGGACCAAACTGTGGCCTCCTGGTTCATGGGTCGACACTCAACCATTGAGTCCCACCACCGGGCCTAATTTCTCTTTTGAACAGGGTCAGCCTTAGGTTCAGAGCCTATAACTTATTCTTAAAATAAATTTACATAAAAGTACGCCCCCTCCACCCAAAATGTTAACTCAGTAACAATAGAGGTGGCAGATGGCAAAAATCCTGAAGTCCAGGCACCTTTGCAATAGAAAGCGAGCAGTTCTGATGCTGAGGGTTATAGAAGAACTGGTTAAGACAAAGGCCCTTGGGGCCAGGCCTAACTCTTTCAGTTGAAGTGCTGTGAGAAAGTCCCTTAACTGCTCTGTGCCTCAGTTTCTTCATCTGGAAAATGACGGTGGGGTGATGAAGCTCATAGCCCGCAGGCTGTTGTGAGGGCGAAATGGATGTGCAGAGGATTCAGAGCAGTTCTGGGCACAGTACGTTCCCTTAACAGTGGTTACTGTTGTCATTCCATGAGCAGGAAATATGCTGCGGGGCAGGTAGGTAGGAGGAGGGTGTTCTGGATAGTAACATGTGGCGGCCTGGGAAGGAACCAGCCCCCTTGAGGAGGACGTAGGAGATGATGGGCCTGACAGTGTGTGGCTGGCCTACAAAGGTTTCTTGTGGTCTAGTGGGTAGCAGGTGTGGCTGGAGGAGGTGGGGTTGCTGGTGGAGACTGGGGTGATGCCGTGGGTGATGGATGGGTGGGGTGCACAGAATGTGGAGGGGTGGGTCTGTCTGACTTCCCTCCAGCCTCAAAATCACAGGCCCCGGGCTGGGTTCCTGGAACGTGCAGGCCAATAATAGAACTGACTGTGGATGACGTACCCTTCTCAGATCCAACCCCCACCCCAAGGTGAGGACTTCCCAACAGCACCCACCCATCACAGGGACACAGCAGGTAGGCCGTGTAGCTGAGGGCTTCATGCATGGCATTCAAATACTTGTGAAGCTCATTCACTCTGAGTCGGTGAGTAACACAGATACCAACCCTTGCAACTTATAGGAAAACAGACTGGCATTTTCTCCCTCCCGAGAAGAGTGCTTGAGGTGCCCATCTTCTATGATGGAGGTACCGATTTCCACTACATTTCTTTTTCTGCCACTTTCTGCAATAACTGTGCCTGGGACCTCATATTTGGTCCTTGACTTCAGTCTGTTCCAGCTGCTATAACAAAACACCACAGACTGGGGTCTTATAAATAATAGAAACTCATTTTTCACAGTAGTGGAGTCTGGAAGTCCAAGTTCGAGGCGCTAGCCTGGTGTCATTCTGAAGGGGTTCTCTCCTCCTGAATCACAGCCAGCACCTTCTCTCCTGTCCTCGCATGGTGGGTGGGCAAGGGAGCTCTGTGGGACCTCTTGTGTAAGGGCACTAATCCCACTCCCGAGGGCTCCACCTTCATGCCTAATCGCCTCCCAGAGGCCCCATCTGTAATACCATCACCTTTGGGGGTTTAAGATTTCCACATGTAAATTTGGGGGAGGCAGAACTATTCAGACCGTAGAGTCCTCACAGCCACTCTGGGAGCGGGCCCTATCATGAGGCCAGTCTATAGAAAGACAACTAAGGCCCTAGGTGTATGGGGAGTGGAGTGGGAACTCCGTCTCTGACCAGATGTTGTTTGGCCTGAGAGATAAACTCTGGGTCCAGTACTTTCTACAGAGTATAGCAAAGCCTCAGGGAAAATACATTAATTTTTGAAAGAAATTTAGAAAACACATAGCTTTAGTGGTCCCAATTCACTGTTTGACCTGGTGTTACTGGTGGCAGTTCAGCTCTTGTGTCCTGTGAATCCTAAGTGAGCCTGGGCCTTCCTTGGAAAATAGTAGAGTGGAGGGTGGGTCATGTGAGGGAGGGGAAAGGTGAGGGACGGTGTGTCCCTGCACAGGTTCCATCCGCTGTCCCCACTTAGCACTTAGCGTGAAGAGAAGTGGGTGCTCTCACTACCCACCAGCACTGCTTCAGCGCTGCGTGGAGGGTGGCTGTGTTGCGGGCCTGCCTTCCCTCCCGCCTCACTGCGGGCTCACAGTTGGCGTCTGCTGCATGAGCTTGAGGCCCTGCCTGGCAAGAGCCTCCCTCGGTGCCCCTGGACTGTGTTGATTGAAAAACCTGGGACTTGCATATTTCCACCGTCTTACTTATGAAATCTCTATTTTGGAGTTGAACGTTTTAAGAAGTCTCGGGGCTATGATGATCTAGGCTTTGGACGTTTGTGGCTTTTGAGAAGCCATGCTCTAAATGGACACAAGGACAGTCATTTTACCTCAGCAGTGTGACAGTGACTCTGTCAATACCAGTCTACAAAGTTAAAAACGTTATTTTCTGGAAACGACCCCACCGTGTGATAAGGATTTGATTGTCTGCTGGCTTCCAGTCGCTGGCTGGGTATATACAGTACTTGCAGAATTATTCCTATCCAGATTGCTCTGAGTTTCGGGCCTCCTCCATCTCTAATGGCCTTCTCTTCTCTGTGCCACAGGGAACTCTTGGAGACCACATGCCGCCTGGCCAACACGTTAAAGAGGCATGGAGTGCGTCGAGGGGACCGTGTGGCCATCTACATGCCTGTGTCCCCACTGGCTGTGGCTGCAATGCTTGCCTGTGCAAGGATTGGAGCTGTCCACACAGTCATTTTTGCTGGCTTCAGTGCAGAGTCCTTGGCTGGCAGGATCAATGACGGTGAGCGTGTGGGCAAGGAGAGGGAGGGAGGGAGGAATACAGAGCCCCCGGTCCTTGCTCCTTGGACTTAAAGTAGAGACAGACATTAATAAAAGTGACACAAAAAGATTACAGACACTACCAGGGACAGGCTGAGTGCACATTGCTGAACAAGCATTTGTTCTGAGCTGAGATCCGAGTGTGATGGATGTAACCAGGTGAGGAAAGGAGGGAAGATTCCAGGTGGAGGGAACAGCATAGGAACCAGCTGAGTGGTGGGAGGAGCACAGTGTGCCTGAGGGCCTACCCAGGTGGTATATTACATTGATTGATTTTCATCTTGGCCCATCCTTGCATTCTGGGAGTAAATCCCACTGTCCTGATGTATAATCCTTGACTTTAAAAATTGAATAGTAATCTTCCAATAAAGAAAATTCCAAAACCAGATACTAGGCTGCTGGGTACAATTTGTTAGCATTTTGCGTTGAACATTTTTGCATCAGAGTTCATAAGGGATATTGGTCTGTAGTTTTCCTGTGATGTGTTTGTCTGGCTTTGGGATCACTGATACCGTTCTATGCTGGCCATGTAGAATGAATTAGGAAGTGTTTCCTCCTCTGCAATTTTTTTGGAAGTTGCAGAAGGATTGATGTTGATTTGTCTTTAAATGTTCGGTAGAATTCACCAGCGATGCTATCTGGCCCTGGAATTTGCTTTATTGGAATCTTACTATTCACTTTTTAACTGAGTCACAGAGAGGTTAAGTGACTTGCTCAAGGTCATATCATTAGTTAGTGACAGAGCCACGGTTTGAAGATAGGCATTCTACCCCAAGAGTTCAGACTTTTATCATTACACTAGGCTCGTTGTTTTCTCTATTGCAGATATGCCCAAGTGTTTCTGTTGAAATTCTTAGAAACAAGTAACAGCGGTTGATTCTGGGGACTTAGCATATGGGGAGTTAGTAGCTGGATGCTGGGCACTGCCCAGAACCTCAGGAATCCTAAACAACCAGGCCATGGGAGGGCAGGGGCTGAGGCTCTGAGGGCCTCAGTAAGAGACACTTCTGTAAATATTCTCTCTAACTTGGTCATTATAAGGTCTCTTCCCCAGTATCCTTCAATCTCTGTGTCCAGCTATTCAGTTGTCAGATTCCTGGGGATAGGACTCTGTTGGGACTGGTATCTGTATCCTCTTGGGTCAATGAGGGAGTGCTTTGTATTGCTGTGTAATTATTGCTGAGTAGTTTATTGGTATGTCATAAACTACTCCACAACTTAGTATTTAAAACAGTAGCTCAAAGCAATAAATATTATTGTATTTCATGATCCTGTGGGGCAGGAGTCAGATGGGCACAGTGGGAATGGCTTTTCCCTGTTCCACGATGGCTGGGATATCAGCTGGGTTGTCTTGAACGGTGGGGGACTATGAGTCATTGCTTCCTCTTCGTGTGGCACTTTCCACTTGACTAACTTGTGTTTCCTCACAGCGTGGCAACCTCAGGTAGCCAGACTTGTTACATAGTGCTGCATGGCTCCAAGAGGATGGAAGTGGAAATTGCCAGTTATCCTAAAGGCCCGCCCAGAATACATAGAGCATTATTATAATTATACTCCAGTGGTCAAAGCAGTCAGTGGCCTTCCCAATTCAAGGGAATGGGACCTAGACTCTACTTCGCTGTGAGGAGTAGTATGAGACCAGGTCAGAAATTTGCAGTTGTCTTTAATCTTCCCCTGGGAGGGTGGTAGTATGGGCATGGCCACCGGTGTCTCACCGTGAGCTGGGCAGCCACCTCAGGTGGCATGTACTATTCTAGAGTTCTAGTTCCCTGGCCTGGCTTCCAGGCTGTGAGCACTCCACATCCCTTTATCTACTCTCTCTCAGGCCATATGAGGAGTGGAGAGAGAGAGGTGTGGTGGGGAGGGGAGGAGAATGGCTCTGAGAGATATTATGGGAAAAGAATAATGGTCTGCATAGATATCCACACTCTAATCCTCCAGAACCTGTAAATATCTTCTATAACATGGCAGAAGGGCTGTAATGTACCTTAAAATGGAGAGATTATCCAGGTGGGCCCAATCTAATCACATAAGTCCTTAAAAGCAGAGAACTTCCTCTGGCTGGAGACAGAAGACGTGTGGCAGAGGGGAGGTCAGAGCGGTTCAAAGGGTGAGAAGGACTTTGCTGGCTTTGAAGATACAGGGGATGTAGGTATCTCTAGAAGCTAAGAACAACCACTGCTGACAGCAAGGACATGGGGACCCCTCAGTCTTACAGTGACATGGCACTGATTCTGCCAACAGCCCGAATGAGCCTTCAAGCAGATTCTCCCCGAGAGCCTCCAGTGGGATGCCCTCTGCATGCCCACTTGTTACTGCTAGAAGTGGAGCTTTTGGGGTGCCACAGGAACAAGAATTCCCTGAGGCCCGCACAGGAGGATGAAGTATCGTGGAAAGCTTTATTGATGATGTAATATTAAGGGAGTTTCCCTGCAGGGTCCTGTTTCCCTCAGTCTCGCCATGGGAAAGTCCCATTTTGTCTTCAGCAGGGCTAGAATTAAAGTCACTGCCCAGAGCTTCCACTCCATAGCAAAGGCTGGTCCAGTCCAGCACCTGGCTAGCTTAGCTTGTGTTCCCAGCTGCAGTCCACTGCATGTGGGGTCTGCATGGCCATGGGCCATGTGGCTTGTAGGGCCACATGTGGGCTCGGGTGGGCCACGGCGCAAGTGACTGCAAGGGAGCAGGAGCGAAGGAATAGGAAGAAGAGAGCATGAACTCTTTGTCTCAGGATTTTACCTGGGAGCTTAGCCGATGAACCCTTTAGGATTTCATGTGCTTTCAGTGGCTCCGTCCCTCTAGCCAATTATCTCTGTCCAGGTAGGGCCGGCAGGCAGGCCCCTTCCCCATGTCACCCCGACTTCACTGTGCATGTGCCCATCTTCCTCTTTGTTGGACCCCATCCCCCAGTGATTTGCAGTGGTTCCCTGGGGAGTGTAAAGCTCCACCTTACTGGTGAAGCTGCCCAAAGGACCATGCTTACAATGTCTGGCCTCCTCTTTGCTTTCTTTCTATTTTAATATTAGCTAGCTAATTACAACAATAACACCCTGACACCTTGATTTTGGCCTTAAGACTCTTAAGACAGGACCCTGTGAAGCTCCCCTGGACTACAGAATTGTGAACTAAAAAATTAGTGTTTGTGCCGCTAAGTTTATGGTAATTGGCTGTGGGAACCATAGAAGACTAATACAGATGCTGATACCTGCTCAGAAACCAGGAAGGTAAATCGAATCCTCCCAGATAAAGCATCAGGCTGATCCTGCCTATGCCCTGGTGCTGTGCACTCACCCTGTCCCTGTTGCCCAGCTATGGGGAACCACGAGGCGATATGTGCTCCCCACAGATCTCTCAGGGACCAAACCTGTGCACACAGGCTCCTGTCCTTGACAACTACCCAGGTAGAGGCCTTGGACAAATGAGCCCCAGGAGAGAGACATGGGCCATGGGAAGCTGGAGAGGAGCTAAAACGCACGTAACACAATTCTAGCATGTTGGGTGGGGCAGGCCAATGTTTTCTCCTGCGGAGGTTCCTTGAGAAAGGCCTATTTGAACCTGTTGGATCATCTGTCACCTTTCCCTGCAGGAAGCTCACCTGGAGCAGTCCTAGGTCTGGGAGACATAGGCCTTGGAGAGTTTCTGACAGATTCTATCCAACAGAATTTGTTTACACAAGATGACTGATTATCAAGGTCCAAGGAGCAAAGACTGTGTGTGGCCAGGGGCCCCTGGTAGGCAGAGCCAGATGGCACTGGCCTTGGCACCCTAGGGAGTCTAGATTATATCTCTGACCCCTGTATGACTCTGCTGAGTCATCCAGCTGCAAAGACCCGACTAGAGAATTCTAGGGCTCTTGGGATGAAGAAAGAATGTGGGTATGTTGCTAGAAATTGCTTTTCAGACTGAGAGGCTCAGGGAGATTGGTGCCTTAGTTAGGGCTCCCAAGAAGCAGACCCTGTGATGAGAGGTCAAGTTCATTTGGGAAGTGGTCCTGCATAGTGCTCTAGGGCAGTGGGGCTGAGGCTGGGAAGAGGAATGAAATAAGACCAACTTTCACAGTGGGCGACCAGAACTCAGTCCCACAGGGAAACCCTGTAGGATGATGAAGCCACGCGTGTCAGGAGAACCCTTCTACCCAGGGACTAAGGAGTTGGGGTATTTATATTCCAGCTCTTGAGAGTCACTTGTTGAGGGCTGCCGGAGTCGGGGTAACTCCCAAGCACTTCTGTCTGTGGTTCCAAAAGAAGGCCTTGGTGGAGAGGGATTGAAAGGTTAGAGCGATGTGGATGGGGCCCCACTGGCCAGCACTATCCTGGATATTTGTTCCAGGTTCTCCCTTAGGGAGCCGTGTAAAAAACGCACTGTAACCTGATTCCTTCAGGTCATCCAAGTTAAGGGCACAGTGTGGAGGTCATTCCTTTGTGGTCCTGAGGCCTGATTGTGTTTGTACAGGATTCCTTGCTCTGGGCCTCCCCCTAGGTTAACCATGGAAGCTCCGGTCAGTCCTACATTGCCCTGGGCCTAGCTAAGCCTTGGCTGGGTCATTGAAAACCAGTTGTGAGCCTGGAGGGCTGTCCCCTGAAGGTGAGGGTAGAGGCCAGCAGCTCCTAGCTTCCACCTGGGGTGTGGTCTCTGTTCTCTGGCACTTCAGCCCTAGATAGTGCATGGGCCACATAGGACATAGCGGGGCTCAGTCTCTCGCTGCCCAGCTTTCTTGGTCTCTGCCTCATTGTGGCTGTGGCTGGGGTGATGTGATGGCCTGTTACCTAGGAGAGCTTCTGGGGCAGGTAGAAAGGACTGGTGGAAGGCAGGAAGTGTTCAGCTTCAAAGTTACTTGTCTCCAGTTATTTCCCGCTGCCCTCAGAGCTGGGAAGAGGCCTGGCGCTTCTGTATGCTACACAAAGATTGCAAAGCACGCACGCCCTTTCCTGTTTTGTTGACTCTTTTCCTCACTATTGCACTTTCTCTGTCACACTCCTGTGCCTGGAATGCGTGGTTGCCCGTCTGGGCTGTGAGGGTCAAAGTGGAGAGGAAACTAATCAGAAATGCCCATCGTCTCTGTCAGCAAAGTGCAAGGTGGTGATCACCTTCAACCAAGGACTGCGGGGAGGGCGCGTGGTGGAGCTGAAGAAAATAGTGGATGAAGCCGTGAAGCACTGCCCAACCATCCAGCATGTCCTAGTGGCTCACAGGACGGACAACAAGGTCCAAATGGGGCCTCGGGATGTCCCCCTTGAGCAGGTGGGTTTACCGCGCTTTGTGCAGTTTGATGGGGAGAGATTATTATTGGGTTAACTGGGTCTGAGTCCTGTCAGATTGTCCTTTTGAATCTGGGTCCCCGGAGGTGTTCAGGGTGGTATTTGATGGGCTTACATCCCAGTTGGGAAGGTGGAACTCAAAGACCACAAGCACAGTGAAACAGTTAATGTAGCAGCAATGATTGGATTCGGCCTTTTATTTTGTGTTTTCTCTGCATCTGGAGTTGAACTCGGGCAGGCCAGAGAAGATGAGCTCTGATGCAGTCTGCCGGGTCACAGCAGCTGGGGAGAGGTGTTCTCAGGGAAGCCTAGTGGAGGGGAGAGGCTAACTGGATGGGGCTGGTTTTGTCTCCCCCTTACAGGAAATGGCCAAGGAAGACCCCGTGTGTGCCCCAGAAAGCATGGGCAGCGAGGACATGCTCTTCCTGCTGTACACCTCCGGGAGTACTGGGATGCCCAAGGGGCTCGTGCACACCCAGGCAGGCTACCTGCTGTTTGCTGCCCTGACGCACAAGGTATGGCCTTGGTGGTGGGTGGAAGATGGGAGGTGCTCACCTCCCTGGTGGGATTGGGCGGGGGGCCAGGTGGGGCTGGATTTAGGGCTAGGACTTCTCTTGCTATAAAGCAGTGCCCGTGGGTGTGAGGGGCTCATGTTTTCCCGCAGTGTGCTCGTGAGCAGGGCAGCTGTGAGTCATGGCACAAGCCCAATGGAGTGGGTTGGAAGGGGGCACATAGTCTTGTTTTTCTGTAAGAGTCCAGGTCCCAAGCCTGAGTCTCACTGCTGGTTTTTAGCCCTTTGCCTATGTGCCTGTGTTGTATATTGGTTTGAAAGCCTGCAGGAATTGGGCCCTTACCAGCTCTGACACACTCACGGGCAGGGTCTCATTCTGATGCTCAGGACCAAGACACTTTGGCCTTCTTGGGCCCCTTCTTGTATAAAAAAAATATCAAAAAATACAACAGTGTTGGTATAAGGATGAATATATTACTATTATATATTAAAACATTTTTTTTTTTTTTACTTAAAAGATCACTTTTGCCTCCTGATCTTAAGAGAAAGTAAAACATTTTCATGGCCTCTAAAACTATCATGACCTCTAAACCCTGCTCATTGGGACCATATTTTAAAATTTACTTTTATAATGAAACTTAAATTTAGTACATGGAAATTATGTTACGGTGGGCCATCTTCGGGACTAGAAAGCGGCCACTATGACACATTTTTTTATTCCAGTCAGTTTAGAAATGAGTATCATTTAAATGTTGGTGGGTGATTGCAGTTTACCATGGCATCCCCGGTTGCCTGGGGAAGCGGCTGGCACTTTCCAGGTGGGACATACCATCTATGGGCCAGACCCTTTCTGTTGAAGGAGGCAAAACTCAGCTCCAGCAGGTGCCAGCAGTAAAGGGAAGTGTCTGACCAGGTGACTAGAAAGCCCCAGCCCATCGAATCAGGCTGGGACACAGCCCTGGGTAGTGGTATCTTCCCTGCCTCAGCCCTCCTCTCTGCCCACCAGGCTCCCAGCCAGGCTGTCAACTTGGCTTCCCCAGGGGCCAGAGAGGGGGCCCACAATCCCAGTCACTGTGGGAAGGGGGGGCGGGGGTGGGGGTGAAATATGCTGAGTGGCCAGGCTGGGGCACTTAGGAGGCGAACTCCGTGCAATGAAAGTGGACGAGGCCCTCGGTGCTGAACGCGCATACACAGCCTTTAAGTGGCAATGTCCAGGCCCCAGTGGCGGCCACTCACACCCAGCCTTAAGGATTTTGAAAGTGAGGCAGAAAGACAGATGTGGTACAGAGCCAGGCTGAGCATACAGTGTGTTACACTTAATACAAATCCATATTAAGATGGTTGCCTCTGGCTGCTGGGTGACCTTGCACATGTCACAGAACCTTTCTAGACCTTAATGTTCTCACCTGGAAAACCCCACCCTTCCTCAGTTCCTGGGGATGGTGCAAAGATCAATATATATTGTAAGTAAAAATACTTTGGAAAATATAAACACTGAGTCAGAATACCAAGAAAGTCACAGAATGAATCACATTGTTTCCATCAGTTTTTATACAATTAACATTCTGGAAGTTAAAGGTGAGAGATTCTTATTTTTTTTTGCATTTCCAAAGTGTTTTGCATTTCCAGGAAACTGTCTATGTGAACAAAAGGATATAGGGATGAGGACCATCTTTTGAATTTGTTTTAGTACAATGAGATTTTTTGTTTAAGTATTAGGAATAGGACTTTTCAGCCTTCTGTAGATGTGTGTTTGTGTGTGTGCTCATGTGTCTGTGTGTGTGTGCACCTGTGTGTCTCTACGAGCACTCGTTTGTGTGCACATGCAGAGGATATTAGGGCAGTTGGTTTCTTTTCTTTTTTTTAATGTCTTTATTGATTTCAGAGAGAGGAAGGGAGAGGGAGAGAGAGATAGAAAATCAATGAGGGGAGAATCATTGATCAGCTGCCTCCTGCACGCCCCCTACTGGGGATCGAGCCCGCAACCTAGGCATGTGCCCTGACCAGGAATCAAACTGCGATCTCCTGGGTCATAGATCAATGCTCAGCCGCTGAGCCATGCCAGCCAGGCTAGGGCAATTGGGTTGGTCAGGGAAAAGGATAGTTAATTCTGAAGGGTTGATGGGGTGTGAACTGATTTTGGCCGTGTGCAGTGGGGTCAGGGCACCAGCTGCCTGCTGGGCCCTCTGAAGAATGGCTTGCCCCAGGGACCATCTCTCCTTCCAAGAACTGCAGGGAAAGAAATCTCCAGCCCTTTGAAAGACTTGACAATTTGGATTCGAGTTGAATTAAAAATCTTTTTAGTTCCCAAATTCTGTAGGGTTTTGGGATGTGAGTGTCCTGATGTACCAGAGCAGTGAAAGAGCAGTCTTTCCCTTGAAAGAATCCACCCTCGCTCAGACATGACTCCACGGGGACCTAGACATGTCCAGACCACCACTGTGCTGTCTGGGAACTCCTGGAGAATCTCAGTGTTTGTCTTTGGCAGAAGACTGGACCCAATTTTTTTAAAATGTTGTTGCAAAATAGAATATATACAGAAAACCATCCAAGTCAAATGTGTGGCAGACTCACTTCATTCAGGAAATGAAGCCCTTTCATAGGTGTCCACCCTCAGCCTCCTCCCCACATCCTGACGTCTACAGCATCACTGTCTTGTGTCTTCCTTTCTCTAGTTGTCACCTGGATGTGCATCCCTAGGTCCTGCAGCTTACTCTTGCTACTGCCATTTTTTGATATGTCTTTTAAGCATGTTTAAGCTTATAGGTGACCCTCCATCCCTTCCATGTCCTTAAACTTAGTTGCAGCACCTGGCCATTTGTCCCTCTGTCCTCTGTTTCCTGCAAAGAGCATTTAGATCCAGAGACGGGATCAGGCTCAGGTTGGACCCTTTGGCAAGAATGCAGGAGACATCCATGTCTGAGGCTCTTAGAAGCTAATGATGCTTGAGACATTTGTTGGCCTTTTTTACTTTAATATTTTTGCAGTTTTTAAGGGATTCAAAAGATTGTGGCATAACTTTTCCTGGCCGGGTAACTCAGTTAGAGCTTCATCCTGTTATGCCAAGGTTGAGGGTTTGATCCCCAGTCAGGGCAAATACCAGAATCTACCAATGAATGCATAAATAAGTGGAATGACAAATCACTGTTTCTCTCCTTTCCTTCCCCTCTCTCTCTAAAATCAATGAATTAAAAAAAACTACATCAATTAAAAATTTTTAAAATTATGTTATAACAATGCAGAAAGATGCCCTTATACATACCACTAGCTAAAGTTTTACCAGTGAGTACACACGAGCATGTGGCATCTTCAGCCCCTGGAAGGCCCTGACATGCCCCTCATAGGCAGTCCCCCAGCAAGACCAGCTCTAGTGTGACCTCTGCATACAGATTGAGTCTGTCAAGCTGGGGCTTATACAGTGTACACTCTGACATCTGGCTTCTTTCACTGTCCTCTGCGAGAGTCAGTGTGCTCTTATTTGTACCAGTAACTGCCTTTTCAACTTCTCCTCTCCTCTCGGTGGCCAGTGGAGCTGCTACATTTTGTAGTTATAGAACACTCTTGACATGTGGGAACGTGGGGTCATAGGCTTCTGACAGCCTTTCCTGTTTCTGCAGCTTGTGTTTGACTACCAGCCAGGAGACGTCTTCGGCTGTGTGGCTGACATTGGCTGGATCACTGGACACAGCTATGTGGTGTATGGGCCCCTCTGCAATGGAGCGACCAGTGTCCTTTTTGAGAGCACTCCGGTTTACCCTGATCCTGGTGAGGACTGGGAACCCAAATAGGTTTCCTGGGAGGGAGCTTGAGGAAGGAGGAGAGGTTCACAGGAGGGTGGAGAAGAGGCCTGTACTCTGGCCTGGCTGTGTGGTTCATGGTCCCCTGGCATAGCTGCCAAACTGAGCTGGGGCCTTGTCCATAATAAGATCAGATGAGCAATAGAAGGGAGCTAATTTGGTACTGGAAGCTGTCTCAAGACCACCCACTCCAGCGTTCTTCAACCTAAACTGCCTGCCTCGGGCCTTCCCCTTAGCACTGCTCTTCTTACCTCTATGGCCTCCTGACCAGATCCAGCCCTTGCTCGAAGCCCAGACCAACTGCCAGCCTCCTCAGGACCCCCAGATGAAGAGGGCTTTCTACTGCCTGCTCCTTGTGCCTTTAAGGCTGTTCCATCAGAGTGTGTCATGTGTGGCCTTGAGCCACCTCCATGAACTGATTCCACTTGGAGGACGTGGCCATGTCTCACCTTGGCATCTTCCTCCCACTCAGCACAGTGTCACCAAGTATTTGTTTTAATGTAATCCAGGGGCGGTGGCCCTGCCAGAAGGCTCTTCCCAAGCATCCCACAGAGCTGACAATTATGTTTGTGGGATGTCTTTGTCACCTCCCCTTGCTCCTCTCCACCCTCCCAGTGGGGCTGCATGCTCTTTAAGACTATGTAGGGACATAGCTGGGGATTAAGAGCCATGTCATAGGTGCAGTCACTTCAACTGTTTGAAGCGTGGCTTCCCGTGTGCAGAGTAATGGTGGTGAGTTGGGGGAGGTGGTTAATGGGAAGTGAAGTGAGTACATGCAGGGCAGTTGCCCTGGCCCCTGGGACACATGCATTCGTGGCCTGTTTGCAGTAATCCAGGGGAAGCACCAGTCACCACTTTAGAGACCATTTAAATGCAACTGAACGCAAGTTCTATATTAATGCTACATGGGTGATTTTTAAGTACACAGTAACATATTTTTAACTGATTCCTCACTATATCATATGGGGTACACTGTGTGGGTGCAGCTGTCCAGAGCCAGGTGGAGGCTTTTCACAAACGGGCCACCCTATAGATGGGGGTGTGCCAGGGGACGACTGCCTCAGGGAACCCTTTCGCGGAGGTCTCCCTTCTCATCTGGGTGTTGGGAGATGAATCCTGTTTTTGTAAACAGTGGAGGTATTTGCATATATCCAGGACCCAGTATTGTTGACTGACCCCTAAATTAGGTTGAAATAGATACCGTCTGGTGGGTCTCAGACTGACTGAATTGGAGTCTTTTTGTAGGTCGGTATTGGGAGACAGTGCAGAGGTTGAAGATCAATCAGTTCTATGGTGCCCCGACGGCTGTCCGGCTCTTGCTAAAATACGGCGACACCTGGGTGAAGAAGTATGACCGCTCGTCCCTGCGGACTCTGGGGTCAGGTGAGCACTGCTCTGTAGCTGGAGGGGGTGTGTGTTTTGTCTGTCAGAGCCACTGCAGGCTTCTAAATGGTTGTAATCATCAAAGCTGTGTGGCCATGTCTGTGGTGAATTCAGACAATGCCAGGCCACATCGAGTAGGAAGCAGAGGCCTGGCAGCCCCGCCTCAGAGCCCACAGCAGTTAACAGTGTGGGGCACAGCACTCCAGACACTTTCTGTGCCCATCCTTACGGGTTCATCCTTATTATGGCCTGAGCACTTTCTTCCGTGGCTGCGTCGGATTTCCTGTGAAAGTCAACTGCTGTTCACTGAGCATTCTCCTGTGCTGGGCCCCGATTATTTCCAAGCGCTGTCATAAATGTCAGTGTCCTGTGCACTGCTCTCACCATAGATATTCCCATGCAGGTAGTTGCAAGATCAACGGTTATCTCCATTTTTAGTTTTAACAGAGGTTGCCAAGGACACGGAAGCTTTGGGGAAAGGATATGGGGTTCATTCAGAGGCTAACTGGGAGGAACTGCCTGTTCTCTCTGCTTTTCCCTGACGCGTTTCATTTCTGCCCCTACACGTGTTGCCAGGTGTGGTCAGGAGGGAAAACAAGGCGGGAGGCCCTCCATGCTCCTTGGTGGATACACAGATCTGCTTGGTGGTTTTTCCTGGGATGTGTCTTTCTACCAGTTTTGTCCATGGAAGAGGTAGCTTGGTGATGGTGTGCACACGATACTTGTCACTGATGAGGGTGAGCAGTGCTGGCACAGGACTTAGGGCCCTGGTTCACTCTGCCCCCCTTACCTGTAGTGCCCTGATGCCCCCTCCAGCCTCAAGTCCCCGACCCTCCTTCAAGGCCTTTTCTGTGCTGTTTCTCCTGGGGATTTCCTTGGCTGCTGTGGAACTTGGGCTGTCAACTCTCAGACCAACTGTGTTTCATACCTGGGCAGGGCCAGCTTGGTGCTGGTCTCCTGCTGTGGTCATAGCTCAGGACCATTCTAGGCGGCTGGATTAGCCCTCACAGCACTTCAGCCTTTGGGTATGTTGGCTTCTTTTACTCTTACCAGTCAGCAGAATCTAGCTCACTCAAGACTTCTACCCCAAGATACATATTTCTTAAGAAAATTTTTTAACTTTCAATTTTATAAGTAACACAGGTATAATCTTATTATAAAAAGCAAAACTCGGTACTTTGCAGTGAAAGCTGAAGTCCTCCCTAGCACATTCTTCAAAGTTATATTCCTGTGCAAACACACAGCTCAGCTTGGAGATGATTTCTTTATCATGAATGTAATTACACTGCACTAGTATAATGTTATGTTTATTTTAACTCAGCAATAGCCAGAGCTTCCCATATGGCTCTGAGAACTTGCTCAGACCCTCCTGTGGGGATTGACATGGTCCTTGTAGTCACATCCCTGTGGTTGGCTATTGTGGCCATTGGCAGTTTCCCAGTATCAACCAGTGCTGCAGTGGCATCTTCCTGCCTCGTTGTGGGCATAGGTGAGTGTAGAGGCAATACACACAAAGGTCAGCCACCTGGGTGACCAGCATGGGGGACCCCAGTCAGGACAGGCCTTGGTTAGCTCCTACATCATGGGTGGTCCCAAGCAAAAGGCAATCAGCGTGAGAGTATTTCAGTATTTTAGCAATAGTGTGTAATAACCTGCAAGTTCTGGCTGAATGCTAGTCTGGTGTGGGTGTTTCATTAGTGTAGTGTCTTAGTGCTAGGATTTGGACATAAATCTGGGAGGCATACACATTCGGAACGCAGGAGTTAAACAATAGTCCTAGGGCATAAACACTTTCCCCTTTTCTACTGAGGTAGAAAATGTAGTGAAATGCACAAATGTCAGGTGTTCAGCCTGAGAACTATTTACATGTATAAATATATTGCCACATGCAGATCAGGCCATAGAAATTTCCAGTCCCGCCCTGGCCGGTTTGGCTCAGTCGTTAGATCGCCGGCCTGCGGACTGAAGGGTCCCAGGTTCGATTCCGGCCAAGGGCAGGTACCTCGGTTGCAGGCTCGATCCCCAGCCCCAGCCGGGGTGCGTGCGGGAGGCAGTCAATCAGTGTGTCTCTCTCACAGGGATGTCTCTCTCTCTTTCTCTCTCTCTCTCTCTCTCTCTCTCTTTCCCTTCCACTCTCTCTGAAAAGCAGTGGAAAAAGTATCCTCCGGTGAGGGTTAAAAAAAGAAGAAGAAATTTGCAGTCCCCAGAGGCCCCCTTAAGCCCTTCCCAGTCGGGAGCCCTCACCTGCCCACTGCTTGGCTGCTGTCCGTGGGGAGGACTCGCTTGTTCTGCCCACGGGCCTGTGCCACGTGCGCTGCTCTGGTGCCTGCCGCGAGTGCTGGGGCCGTGACTCTGAGGCTCCCCCCGTCGGTGTTGGGGTCGTGGCGGCTCAGTCACCTCCACGCTTATGGTATTTCACTGCATAAATACACCACAGTGTATTTCTCCGTTCCGCTCTCAGTGGGTAGTATTTTAGTTTTTGGCCACTGTGGACATTCTCGTTTGAATCCATTTTGGGTGAACACAGGCACTCGTTTTTCTGGAGTGTGTGTCAGGAGTGACAGTTTTGCGGACAAAGATAAACCTACATTATCCTTAGGGTAATCTTCCCCAAACAGTGGACCAAAGTGGTTCTATAGGATGTACACGCTTTTAAATATTAAGAGAAGTAGTCAAATTGCTCCCCCAAATTGCTGTACCAAATTACACTCCTACAGTACATGTGCTATTCTTTCCCCTACATTCTTGTCATTTTTAAAAAATTTTTTATACTTGACCGTCCAGTGGTGAAAATATCTCATTTAGTTTGTATTTCTTTGATGGCCATAATGTGACTGCTCTCACTGCTTTCTCAAACCTCCTTTTATGTCTCTCAGGAAAATTATAGAGCTGTTTTGCCATAACAATCTATTCCTTTTGGTTTCAGGTTTATTCAGGTCTATTAATATCGTTTTTTCTTTTGTGTGTGATTTCAGTGGGGGAACCAATCAACCGTGAGGCCTGGGAGTGGCTCCACAATGTGGTGGGGGACAGCAGATGTACGCTGGTGGACACCTGGTGGCAGACAGGTGAGAGCGTCTCCCAGAAGAGGGTCGGGGCGCACTTGGGAACCAGGCACGGGGCTCGCAGGGGGGCCTTTCCCTCAGTCGCTGTCCTCTCCTGTTAGTGCCCTGAGCACACGCGGCCCAGCGCCCAGTGTGAAGGGCCAGGCGTGAGGCTGTGTGGATGCAGATCCGACCCCACTAACGCCTTGGCCCCGACACAGCTGGTTGTTGCCAACCTCAGCGGTGGAGCCTGGCTTTGCAGCTGTGCACTTAGGGTGTGTGGTGGCTCTGAGACTCAGTTTTCCCCTCTGTAAAGCGGGGTGCCCCCTCCAGGCTCAGTATGAGGATGGATGAGATGATACTGTCCACTTGGGGTGCCCCAGACCCGGCGTAGTAAGTGCTCAGCGAAGATTCACTGTCCTCCGAAGGGCCACTTTCTGAGTGCAAGTGTGAGGATGAGCCTGCTGTTTAAGGGGGTTGGTAGGTCTAAATCTAAATTTTAGTGGGAAATTTTAGTAGGAGTTTTCTGTGGCGTTCTGTTTGGATTTGCCTCCTCTTCTCTTAGTATCTGACTTATTAGGATGCTTGGAGCAGGAGACCACCACTGATGTAGCTGAGGTCCTGTCTTTCCAGAAGCCAAAAAATGGGACGTTCTGAGTGGCTCAGGTCTCATCCATTCAGGAGGGCACAGGACTGAGATTACAGCTGAGTCCCATGAGGTGTTTTCCATGCAGGCTGACAGAGGGAAGCGCCAGGGAGATCATGTGGAAACAGAATTTGTGGCCATCTGTTGTTGTTGTTTGGGGCACTGGTCCAGAAGCAATTCTTCATCTTCCTGTGCACCTACATGGGCTCCACCTTTCCACTGAAGTGAGGGCTGGACAAACAGGGCCTTGGAGGAGGAGAGGCAGCACCCACTGGGCTGTGAAGCCACGTCACCTGGGACTGAGCCCTCTGCCGGGGCCCCACTCCCATTCCACAGTGGAGGAGACCAGAATCCAAGTCCAGCTTTGCCTCAGAGAAAAGTCCTTGTGACAGTGGGTGCCGTTTCCTTTCCCCAAATTGGCAGTTCTGCCCACCTCCCACTCTTGGAGAGCACCAGCTGGAGTGTCTGTCCCAGATTCTTGATGGCCTGGCTTGGATAAACATGTCACTGGCCCCGTGGCCCATCAGCATTTCTTCCCTGTCATCCCCATAGAAACAGGTGGCATCTGCATTGCACCACGGCCCTCGGAGGAAGGCGCAGAAATCCTCCCCGCCATGGCGATGAGGCCCTTCTTTGGCATTGTCCCAACTCTCCTGGATGAGAAGGTGTGTAAGGGCCTCACAGAGGTGACTCTCTCCTCCACGTGCACCCCACTGAGCACCTGGTGTTTCTTTCTGCCTTCCTGGCCCCCTTTGCCCACTCACCCATGTCACACATGCCCGGGGTCTGGCAGGAGGTGAGAGGGCTTGTGTCCTCATGCAGCGTGCACTGCAGAGTCTCCTCTTAGAGACACAGCGGGTACAGTCCCCATGTGGGGTGACCCCAGGTTCTCCTCAGAAGCCCTCTTGAGGAGGGTTCCTTGCAGAGGAGAAAGCTCTGGACAGATCCTTTGGGGCACGCTTGTCATTTTTCTGTCTCAAGCAAAGCAGTGAGGAGAGCGATATTGTCAGTTGTTTTCTTCTCAACCAGAGCCTGTCCATATTTTCAAAATCATGTCTCCCCCGGTCTGCAGGGAAACGTTGTGGAGGGCAACGATGTGTCTGGGGCTCTGTGCCTCTCACAGGCCTGGCCAGGAATGGCCAGGACCATCTACGGAGACCACCAGAGATTCATGGATGCCTACTTCAAGGCTTATCCAGGTGAGGTGGCCAACGTGAGTGTGTGGTACCTTCCCACACACTACTGGAACCTTGTTCTCAGAAAACCTTTCTAAGGTAATGGTGACCATGAGTGTACGTAGTGCATGTTCAGAGCAGGCACTTTGGAGGCATGAGTTTGAGTCCTGCTCCCTCCCTTCCTCTTTAGCTCCCTGACTTTATGTCTCAAATGGGAAAAGACTCACTGAAGGAACATCGTGGGGTTAAGTGGGAGGGCATGCAGGGCCCTGAGCATGGCCCACGGTGCATCCTCTTTAGGCTCTTAGGAAAACTGTTGTGATGGCTGGAAGTTTTCCTCTGGCTTCCTTTTCCCCCCAGTTGGCTTTTGTGTCATTGGGTTGGAAGTTTACATATACAGCATAACTATTGGAACCCATTATCTTAAGTCTCAAGCCTGTAAATAAGACACACTTTTGGGGAAGCTTGAGTGCACTCATTCTATGTCTTCTGCTCCCAAGACATCTGCAGTCTTGATTGCATTCTGTTTTCAGAGCCATCTACCCCTTCACTAGCACACAGCCAGATGGCACATGTAGACAGTGTGTCCATGAGGGGTTGAAGGAGGGCCAGCAGGCAGGATGGCAGCAGAGTGCAGGGCTTCAGAGCTTTCTTCTGTAGAACAAGGTTGGGACATGGGTCTCTTACGGAAGGACAAGAGTCCTGCTGGGTCTGGCTCGGCGGTGCTGGCTCTGAATTCCCTCATTGTGGAACAGGCTACTACTTCACTGGAGATGGAGCTTACCGAACCAAGGGAGGCTATTACCTAATCACGGGCCGGATGGATGACGTCATCAACATCAGCGGCCACAGGCTGGGGACGGCAGAGATCGAGGACGCGCTGGTGAGCACAGGCCGTGTTAGCCTCAGATTGGGAGCTGTAATTGCGGTGGTGTCAGGTATCCCACCTCCCACATATTTTGCCTTTATATTCTGTTCTGTGCAGGCCAGCCACCCCGCAGTGCCCGAGACTGCTGTCATTGGCTGTCCCCACGACATCAAAGGGGAAGGTGAGTGCCACAGAGGAACTCCTCTGGTCTCGCTCCCATCACAACACCTCTCTAAAAAGAACAGACTCTGGAGGATGGGTGGCAGGGTGTTTGTGGGTGAAGCTATTGGTTTTCGTCTCTTTGAAGTGTAGATTTTGGGTGAGGAGGCAGAATGGCATGCCTGTGAGACTAAGGTGAGATTTCTGAGATGCCCTAGCTCTCCTGTCCATGAAGGACACTCATCCACAAGCAGCCCTGAGCTCTTTGGCTCCAGCTGAGCTTGGGGACTTTGCTTCTCTGTCCATGGTGACTCTGGCAGCACCATTACAGAGGAGTTATGAAATGCCCTGCCCTGCTCACAGTGTCTCCTTGCACATGCCCGTGCACGGCTTCCAGTGCCAGCTCTACTGCTATGCTGGCAGATCAGCGTGTGCTCTGCAGTGTACTCTTTTGCGGCTCTTGAGCTCTTTTTAGAGGAATTTGACCTGTGGTTCCCACTGCACAGTGACACACGGAGGGGATTGCAGAACAAGCGATCAGCATTGTCTTCTTTAACGAGGACACACTTTGTTCCAAAGTCTGCCAGTTCCTGAGCAGGTGGGTGTGGGAAGGGGCAGGGTGACCTGAGTGTTATAATGCCAGGTACACAGTGGCCACACCAGCCTGGCGTGACCTGGAGACTCACTGATCCTGTGCTGCACTGCTGGGTGGACTGGCCTCTGCTGCCCTGCAAAGTGGTCTGGGATCTGGCACTCTTCCTCCTGCTGTCAGAGACATTCTGTGCCATATGTGTCCCAATGGTCACCTGCCACTGTTCCATTATTTACTCAACCCTTTCTCTAAATTAGGCCATTGTAAAAATTAATATTTACTTCAGTACTCTAAAAAAAAACCATGCTCAGTTGTTACGAGAAGGATTTTCCCATGAGGCTGCCTTCTCTTTGTTAACAGGGGATTGGGATATATGGGGGGCTATTAGGGATCAGAAGGGGGTGGAGATGGGAACCGGTCTTCATGTGTGACTCTCAGAGGCCTGGGACACTTCATGCTCCCATAAGCAGCTCTCAGCACCGCTTCCTGGCGTCCTACGGGACTCTGATGTTGCCAGGCCCTTTAATGTCTGCCAGGCTGGTGGGGGAGAACTGCACATAATGAGCATGAGGATACGAATATTTCTGATTTCTTACAAAACTGAGCATCTGTCCATTTGTAATGTATAACCCTTTAACTATTCTTGGCAAACTCTACGGCCATCTGCCAAAGCTTTGTGCCTTTATAGTCCCCATTCTCTCTGTACTTGCTCTGACCTAAGTGCTGTGCCTCTGCCATGGGCCTGCCTCCCCAGTCCCCGAGTTCAGCCCATTTCTGCTCAGAATTCAATCCAGGCTCGTTTTATTGCCATCTCATTACAGGTACAAGCGACTTGCAGGGAAGGGCGCCATTTAGAGACGGGGAAGCACACAGGGCAGCTTGTCCAGTGTGATCCCTCTAGGGTTTAACAGACGGCAGTATATACCCAGAAGTTAACTTTAAAATTTGGGTCTGGGAACAGCTGCCAGAAGCCCCTGAGAACCTGCGCCTTATGGGTTTTGTACAGGGGCTGTCACCATTTAATCCTGGCACATAGCCATGACACGGGTACTGTTAGCTCCCCAGGTTACAAGTAGAAAACTGGCACAGAGTGGTTAAGTGGCTTCCTCCCAGGTAGCAAGGCCACACAGCTAGCAAGTGGCAAAGCCAGGATATGGAGCAGGAGCAGCCTCTTCTACCCATCATTCTTCACGGCCTTTAAGGGGAGGAATGAAAGGAGAGAGACAGGGCGGGAGGTGCAGTTATATTTTATATACTTCTGCGGTGTTTTAATTTTGGTAATCAGTGTGTGTTGCTTTGGTGGTTTTAAGTTTTTCATTAAATCCATAATAAACATCTCAGTGGGCCTACCCAGCCAGCTCAGGTGTTAAGCTTTGTCCCTTTCCTCTGAGCCCCTGTGGTTTGGGCCTGGACTTTTGAAATCTCAAATACCGAGAGGAGAGAAAAATGCAGCCCTTCCCCTCAAAGATCTCACAACCTACTGAGGAGGGACCAACAATTGTTGCCACATGACAAGTGCCACAGCTGCATTCGTGGACAGAATCAGAAAGGCTTCACAGAGTGCAAGGTAGCTGAACTGGGTTTTGAGGGATGAATAGGAGTTTGCCAGGTGGAAATGGGGGGAGGCTTCCAGGCAAAGGCTGTCAGTTTCTATAGATTGTCGCTTATACAGGAAAGTCATTCATTGATGCAGTTAACAAACATTTGTTGAGCACCTACTATATTCTAGGCACAGTTGTAGATACTGAGACACAGCAGAGAGTGAAAGAGACAGAAGTTCCTGCTCCCTAGAGCTGACATGCTGTGGAGGTTAGGGGTTAGAGGAGAGGGAGACATAAACAATAAACATGATTAATGAGGAAACTACAGAGTATGTTAGATGATATGTGCCGGAAGGAGAATTCATTAAGATGAGATGGAAATGGTATAGCAATAAACATAGAGGTGAACAATAAGGGCTGCACGTATATAAAAACTTTGTGTATGAGAGAGGGGGACATTGCAGGTCAGTGAGGGAAAGGACAGACTGTCCCAGACGGTGCTGGGACAGGTGACTGCTCATGTGCACAAAAAATTGAATTAGATCCTGATGTCATACCATATATAAGATTATCCCAGATAAATTGAAAAGAAATGCATTTAGAGATATGTGGGAGCCACTGTAAATCTTTTCTGGAACATGGTAGGATATTGACAAAGTGTCTGTGCTAAAGTATGGGATGGCCATTGTCACCCAACAGACTTTCTGCTATGACAGAGCTGTCCGTCCTGTGGCTCGTGTAACCAAGGAACTGCATTTTTAACTTAATTTAAATTTAGTTGTGCACTGTGGCTAGTGCTTACAATGTTGGACACATACGCACAAAGTTAGTGCCACGTGCAGTGTTCCCTTGTACCATGTCATGGGAGCTGATAGCAAATTTCCTATGACCCATGTTACAGGCTATTTCACAGGTGCTAGCACAGTTAATGAGGCTAGGTCCTGTGTTCAAGGTCACACACACAGCCAGGCAACACCAGAGCCACGGCGCCAAGCTCTCACCCACACTTGCCCACCCACCTGGGACATTCAGAGGAACTGACAGAATCGCTTTCCCTTGCAGTGCGGACAATATGCATCTTCATGGATGCAGCTAAAGAGACCAACTGCGGCAAGGTCATCGACATGATTTGAAATCCTTTGAATTTATGGTGATTTGTGTACAACATTCTGGCTAACACATCCCAAAATCTTGCTCTCCTTTCAGTTGCATTTGCCTTCATCGTGTTGAAAGATGGTGCAGGTGACTCGGATGTGGTGCTGAGCGAGCTCAGGTCCACAGTGGCCACCAAGATCGCCAAGTACGCTGTGCCCGATCAGATTCTGGTGAGCGGACTTATGCCTCTGGTTCGACTGCACTGCTCACCTCCGCCTCCTTCTCCACTTCCCAGAACTAACATCGCAGCGAAACTGACACTAGCTGTTTCGTTTCCTGGGGTAGATGAGGGTGGCAGGTGGCTGTATTGTCAGAGAGAGAGGGAGGGGGGCAGGGAGATATAGCAGCGTGAATTTGAATAGCGGCTCTCCTGTGGAGGGGTAGTGCTGGGCAAGATCGGATGCTCTCTTACTTTGGCTGGTTACAGGAACCGAAGAAAATTAGGGAATTTAAATGGAGAAACATGTGGAAAGTACCAGAGTTCTTCAGCCCCTGTGTGGTTTCTGAATACCTTTTCAGTGCCAGCAGAGAGATGTCACCAGACCTTATCTGCGGGAGCCTGGGTTGGAGTAGTTTCGTGGAAGAATTGGGCCACCCTGTCAGCCCCTTAGCTTTTCATTTCTTCCTTTGTTCACATTTCCCCCATGGTGTTCCTTCCTCTGGAAGTGGTCCTCTGAAGCCTCACTTGGTGTGGCACAAGGTCATAGTGTTGGCCTGGGGACCAGAGTTTCAGGGAGACCTAAAGTCTCCCTCGATGAACTGAACTCTTTCAAAAGAAAGGTCATTATTCAAGTGCCCAAATGCAGCTCCTAATGTGTACTGCCATTGACCTGGAATGGGTTGTGGCTTTTTGAAAATGTGAAATGCTAAATTTTCACACACTAGCCAGACAACATTTTTTTCTCTTAAGTAGCTCTCACCTCATATATAAGATAAAACCAACCCAGACCCAGTCCCGGGAGTGGAGACGAGGTGCTGTGGCACGTGTTTGGTTCTGTTGCTACCTGGGCGCCGTCACTAATGTAGCTTATGGGAGAAACAGGTGTCAGCAGTGAGGTGAACCCAGGTACAGGTGAACCCTCGCCTGGTGGAGGCTTCAGCGTGACTTGCAGTTGAGTCTGCCCTTTGGGTTCATCCAACTTCAGGTCCAGGTTATAGGTGGATGAAACCAGAGACCATAGGCTTCAGGATCCCCTGGGAAGAACCCCTCTTATGTCAGTGCAGTCAGACACTGGCTGGGAATGTGGGCAGCACCTGAGATTCTAATATTGTTCCCCTTCCTTGCCAGATAGTGAAACGTCTTCCAAAGACTCGGTCTGGAAAAGTCATGCGAAGGCTCCTGAGGAAGGTAATCACAGACAGAACTCAGGATCTGGGGGACACCACCACCCTGGAAGACCCCAGCATCATCACAGAAATCCTGAGCGCCTACCAGAAGCACAAAGAAAAGAGGGCTGCTGGTCAGTGATGGGCTGTGACCAAGACCCAGTGCCCACGCCCTTAACTTGGCCTTCTAGAACACAGTTCTCAGTCGGCTTGTTTTCAGATGTCCCAGAGTAATCCCCTCCCAGCACATAACCCACACTGTCCCTAATGTGAAGTCCATGCTAAACTCCCTTCCTGCTTTGTGTGGGAGAACCCACGCACGGATACTATCAGACGTGGTTAGTGTTTGTTCCACTTGTCCTGAATTTGGTTTCCTTGAATGAATAGTCCCTGTTGTCTGTTTCTGTGCCCTCTCCAGACTACACAGGAGGGTGAAAAACCTGGTAAATTGTGACTGCTCAGATAACTGAGAAATAGAAGCAGTTATGTTTTTTCCTGATGTTTCTAGATATAAAAGGCAGATATTTTATTTTTGTACTTTTATATTTTGGAATAACGTGCAAACACACATGGAAGGTGTGGATTTCCTTGTACGTACTCTTTGTGACATTTAGTTACAAAAATCTCCTTGTCTGCCTTTGCTCGTGGTGAAACGTGGAGAGGGTCGAGGGTGCACTTGTAATTATTGTTTGGCATATTTGGAAATCTGAATTGGAAGTGTTTGCACCTCAGTCTAAACAGAGCTCTCTCGAGAATGCTCGAGACTGCTGCATCCTTTTTCCTTTTTGGTATAAATTTCTATTTCTCTTGGTTTGTGTATAATTGAAACCCAACTTGTAAAGTGGTGGCATGAATGTGCTCACCTTTTAGATCTAAAGCTCGTCCAGTCACATGTTCTTTTTCTCCAAGCTGTGATCTGGAAAGATTTCCCCCTCCCGACCTTGGATACCACTTGGTAGGAGGTCAGCATGCTCCAAATTTGTGGGGTGGTTCAGGGAAGCCAGTGAAAACTCAGGTAACGTAGAGCACTAACGTAGAAGCAGGTCCATGCAAACTGCCTGTCCTTCATTCTGTCGTTGGGCATAAGAACCACAGAGGGCCAGGGATGAGAGCTGGAGCTCTGAATCAAGTTTCTTTCTCCCAAAGTGCCTTAAGTCCCCTGAGGTTAGCAAGGTGATATAAACCATCGAGTCACGCAGTGTTTACTTATTACCAAGCGTGCCAGGGGTGATGGTGGGGAGCACAGGGGAAGGGAGCCTGCTGAGTCAGATCCTTGAGGACACGGAAAGGTCATCCTTGTCCTTACCTCACAGCCTACGGTGCCTTGCACCTGTGCAGGTATTCAGGGGGTGTCTGGCGGACTGAATACTTACTGGGGCCTGCAGCTGTGCTGGCATCGTGTCCCCTGGCCACTCAACGCTATCAGGTGATTAGGCGAGTACATCTGTGCCACCCAACGGGGTGGCCATTGGCTGTCGCATACAGATATTCTGAGGGATGGTGCGTTGCTCCAGTGCTTAGCCACAGGGAACCATGCACCTGGACCTGTCACATCTGTGGGGGGCTCGGAAGACTGCGGTTACGGCAGTATTTGTGAAATGGCTTAGATGTAAACTTGGACAGTGACCAGGGCCTCAGAATGATCTGCAGGGCGGCTCAAGTAAAGCTTTCTTTGGTTCATTCTCTTCTCTTTGTGGTGATGTTTTTGATCAAATCACGTTGCTGAATATAAGCCTAGGAACAAAACTGGAAGGGGCCTCATCACTCAGAAAGAACACACACAAAGAAGCTGTCGCCTGACAGGGAGGAAATGCAGGGAAGAGCTCACCCGTCTTAGACTTAGTCGCTAAGGTTACCTGTCTCTAGATTATTGTGCGGTCACATACACTGGTCACATGTGACTATTTAAATGTAAATGAAGACAACAGACTAGAATGGAGTGAACAGAACGGAACAGGATCAGTTCCTCCAGGGCAGGGGCCACAGCTCAGTGCTCAGGAGCCACCCGTGGTCAGCAGCTACCATATTGGACACGTGGATGGGAACATCGCAGTCATCACACAGGGTCTGGGGGGGCTGACCTGGAGCACGGATGACAATGAGGACACCGAGAGATCTCTAGGCAGCTGACTGGGCATCACAGACTCAAACGGGGCACCAACTTGCCCGGGAGCCGCCCATATGCCCAGGTGGCCTTTACACTGGCTGTGGCTGGATGAGGTTGGCCGTGTCCTTCACTAGACAGGGACAGAAGGACACCTTGAACTGGTGCCGTGAGATGTGAGAGGCTGGTTTTGCTCCCACGAAGCCTGAAGCCACTGCTGCCTCCAAAGCAGGAGCTGGGAATGGCTGTTCCCAGGGACGGTGTTAGTTCTTGTGCCTCAAGATTGGGAAGGGAAGCTGGGGGGTCTCCAGGTGCCCACCTGAGGTAGTCTGAATGCACAGAAAGGCAACTACTGGGAAGGACACACTCGTGCACCTCTGGGTGCTGTGGGAAGTCACAGCAGGAATGATTTTTACCGAAAAAGTCTGTATCCACACCCTGCCAGATGGGGCATTGCAAGAGGCTTACAGATAGACTGTTAACAGGTTAGGTTGTCCTTACCACCCCACCCTGGTAAAGCCGTCCTGATTTATTTGGGGGACCATCCTGTCCCCTACTTTTTTAGGTACCCACCCTGGCTGCTGGGGGGTTTGGGGTGGATATCCCCAAAACCACAATCCCTGGCCTAAGTGACAAGTTCATGCCTGGACGTGCAACGTAATCAGTCCCATTAGGAAGCAGACACAGGGACACCATTGGCAAAGGGGCTGTTCCCCATGTACCCACAAGACGAGACTGGACACAGAGAGGAGCGAATGTAGCCTTTAGTCACAACAGAGAAGGGCATGCCTGGGAACAGGGCAGGAGAGAAGACATGAAGCCCAGGGGAGATGCACGGAGGCCTGGCCAAGCTGTACCAGGCCCACCCGAGCCCAGACTCCACTTCCTGCTTTGGCTTTTCTGTCTTAACTGAAACACCCTGACCAAGACCCAAGTCAGTGCTGCTGAGGAGCAGAGAGAAGAGCAGGCAGCTCCAGAAAAGCAGGGAACGTATTGACCGAATTCAGAGACAGCTAATGTGAACGTTAAGTACATCTCAGGACACCATGAGATGACATTCAGAATAACCCCTAAGTCCCCAAGGCAAACTGAGTCCATACTCAGAGAAGCAATGGGCAGTGCCTTTTAAGAAAAATTGTCTTTTAAAGTGGCTAAAAGAATCCACAAAGCTTGTTATGCTCAAAGGGAAAATTCAGCTTTCAACATGATTAATTCCCAAAGGGAAATATGTTCGTATGAAATAGAAAAATTGAAAAGAGAAATCATGGCTAACATTTGTGATGTGTAGAACATTAATCTAAAAGTAAATCACAAGCAGAGCCATCGTGGCTCAACAGGGGAGCATCGACCTATGACCCAGGAGATGGCGGTTCGATTCCTGGTCAGGGCACCTGCCCGGGTGGTGGGCTCGATCCCCAGGGCAGGAGGCAGCCCGTCAGCGACTCTGCCATCATAGATGATTCTCTCTCTCTCTCCCCCTCTCCCTTCCTCTCTCTGAAACCAATAAAGATATACTATAAAAAATAATAAATATAGAAAATACATCATGAGGTAATTCAGGCTCACACCATCCCTGGTTCACACACCACAGCTGCATTTCTGGTGAAGAAAATAGAGTGAGTTCTCCCATTTCCTCAGCGTGACTGAGGGGTGCAGATTGGGCTGTGGGACTGTTGGCGTCGGTAGCTGGACATTAATGAGGAGAGCAGAGGGACTCAGACGTGAGCATAATAAAGTAGGAGCTCAATCAAATATTGGCCTGTATTGCAAGGAAGCCGCAGCATTCATAGGCACCCCTGGGGATCACAGTGTCGCCTGGGGAATTAACACCCCTCCCTCCCTGTGTACGGAGAAAGGGTCAGCCTTCCAGTCTCCCCAGGGCACAACCGGTCGGTGTGTCCAAACTATAGGGGGAAGAATATACACTAAGGGGGACATTTCTCTGTCGGGTGCATGCCCTAAGCCTCGATGGTGTGGGGACGTGGTTCTTCTATAGGGCATGACGCTAGGAACTAAGGTGCTGACCATAAAGGGGGGGGCCTAGGCCGGGGAAAGGATCAGATAGGGTGGGGACACAGCCCCAGGAGATCCAGGGAATGGATTGGTTGGGGAAGGGCCCAGTGCAATCCTGCGAAAGGATTGGGAAAGTGAGTGGTTAGTTTGAAAAAGCGCCTGGTCCTGTCCAAGGGGAGACAGTACAATCCAAGCTCAACAGAGCTCGCTCCCGCTTGTCCTCCCGCACCGGGTAACGCTCCTTCACCGGGTTGGCCACGCCGTCTCTCTCAGCAGCAGTCAGCAGGCCCAGCAGCACCTGGGGTCCAACAGCCACACCGCCTCCGAGTGTGGGCTCCAAGCCCGAGCCTGGGCCCTGTGCTACCCAGAGCACAGTGGGGACAGACTAAGCCAGCCAGATGGGGACAGAGACCACACTGGACTAAGTCTTGGCATGACTCAGAATTTCTAGACACTGGCCCCATTTCTGGGCCAGATGAAGGAAAGGCTGGACTTTCTCCACAGTGGGACAGAGCAGAACCCAGGACAGTCCTTTGTGCTTGTTCCAGCTTCAATAGACTTAACCACACCTCACCTCCCGTGAATGTTTCCTCATGACTTCATGAAAGGAGCCCGTTTCCAGCAGCAACGGAGTCACCCTAAGCTGTGCTAGACTCGCAGGGCTGACTTGCACCACTACCCTCAAGACACCCAACACTGGGAGTGAGCCCTGACTTCCTTTCATTACTGTCATGTGCAAGGAGGCTTTGAGCAGGTTCTCAAAGCCATCACCCAGTTCCTCTGACACCTTCACAGGCAGGGTGGACGAAAAAGGGGCAACACACTAAAGCTGACAAGCTCAATGGAGGCCAGCACGGGGGGCCTCACAAACTCAGAGTCAGAGCCTGGCTGGTAGCTCAGCAGGTTAGAGCATCATCGAGATGCGACAAAGAGGCAGGTTCCATCCCCAGTCAGGGCACATAGGAGAATCAACTAGTGAATGCACAAATCAGTGGGACAAATCAGTGTTTCTCTCTCTCCCACTCTCTATCCCTTCCTCTCTCTCTAAAATCAATAATATTTTTTTAAAAAATAAAAAAACACAAAAACTCAGAGACCTAAAGTAACCACATAGGACGGTCTGAAATTACACTTTCTAACTGAAAGCGAGTCATGGCTGGTGGTCACGGCCTAGACTGGTATCTTTCCTGAGAAAGGTCAGTCTTCACCTCAACTGAGCCTGTCCTTTTTCCATGTACAATAACATAGCTTTGGAACATCAGGGTAATTTCCTTTCCCCAGACCCTCAGGGTACAACCTCCCAGCAGAGCAGGAGCCCACAGAGCCCGCGTTGCTGTGGTTGTCATGTTCATTGTCCCCTGCAAACTCCTCTACCCACCTGTGTAAAAGAATATGTGTCTGTTTCTTTTACTTTTTATCCAACTCCAGAGAGGTCCCCACTTTGCCTTCTTCTGCCTCCCTAAACTGGCGCCAGTGGATTTCATGTGACCCCTTCTGCCCCCTCCTTTGAATGTAATGTATAAAATAAGGTGCCAAACTGCAACTCTCAGGAGCATTCTCTCAATCCATTGAGATTTTGCTTCCTGGCAATTGTCATCGGTTTGGCTCAAATAAACTCATAAAACTTCTCTACAGGTTTAAACATTTCCTACATGGACACTTCCTTGGTATAGGGCAAAGAATTCCAGAGAAGCCCACGCGGGACCAGCTTGAAGACCTGGGCTCATGCTAGTTATCAACAGGGGCCCACTGGGCCCCACCGGTTTCTTGCTTTGCATCAAGTGAGCTTGGATGAGTTTTTCTCAAAATTCTGGAACCCCCGTTTTAGAGTAAGAGGTCTGACTTTATTTGAGCTGTTTATTAAAAAAATCCTCAAGGTGGAGGTAAAGGTTAAGGGTTGAGAGGACCAAGCTAAAGATGACTTGAAACCTCAGGATAGGAGTTGAGATGGGAGGCTCCTTTTAATTTTGGCTTTTCGATTGAAATCATTGTGAGTCTGAAGAAAAGCTTTTGCTGGGTAGATGAGAGTCTGAACTCTTTTGGCTCTGAAGTTAAGGGGCACTTCCTGCCTCCAGCTCTAATCTTGGGTATTCTTAGGTGACTAAGAATCTCTGTGGAGGTGTCAGAGGGCATCCTCATGACATGCAGGAGCCCCATAGGAAAACTCAACTGTAATTAAATAATTGAGTTGTCCGGGGATGTGCACATAAATGTTGGTTACCTAGTGCTCTGAGTCCTCAAGGCTGTGTTAGACAGCTGGGGGAGAAACTGAGACACATAAGAGGGATTGGTGCTACTTGGGAGGTGACGGCCTCTTGCAGTTCAACCCATAAGCAGCACACTTCAACCCATCACACGATATCCCTAGAAATTTGCTCAGACTCTGCAAATATCCAAAGGAAACTAAAATTAACATGGGAAATTGTGCCTCCAAGGCTGAAAAGTTCCAGCCCCAGCCCCTATTAGTACTTCTACACATATACAATAAATAGAAAGGCTTTACTTGCAAGTACTTACAGAAATGGGAAGATTTAACTAGAAGTGATATCAACTTAAGATGGCCAAAACGGAACTCTGTGGATGACTAAATTAATTTTTTTTGCATGCAAAATTAGAAAAGTGAAACTGAATGAATTGGAAGCATATCTTGATTGGAAATTAGAAGAATTTAGGAGGAGCAAAGATAAAATCTCTTCTTCACAAGAAGTTAATAAGAAATTTTAGAGACTGTGTCTGAACTCAGGAAGGCTTCTGAAGCTAATAAATGCCAACAACCCATTCTTCCCCTTTCTGCAGCTCCTGCCCTCTATCCTTTGCTTTCTGAGCTTTCTTGTTTGGACTTGCCCTCCCCTCCCTTCTTTCTTGCTCTCTAACTTCTCTACTGCCACTGCCTACTGGCCTAAGGAAAAATGAGAATAGAAATTCAGACAAGGATAATCCAGGAATTCTATGAGCGCCTTTCATGGAAAAGCCAACCTCAAGCAGAAACTGAAATTACCCCAAAGGGGACATTACTAAGGCCCTTGTAGCTGCTGGGCTACTTTCTCTCTCCTTCACCATCCCCAACTCCCTGCCTCCTCCCTCAGCGTTAAGCTTCTGTGAGAATGAAAGGGAGAGCTACTCAACACTGAGTGTTTTTAAATGAGAAGCTGTGTCCTTCCGCCTAGGGAAGGTTATAGGGCAACCTGTGTTTTTACTGGTCAAAGTGGCCCCAGTTCCTCTGATATGGAGACTTACTTGAAACCCATGACACACATGCTTTTCCAAGATGGGTGGAAAGTACTTAAAATGAAGGAAATGAGACACTGACCCAATTGGGAAAATGATGATTTTAAAAGCGCCTCCATCGTCAGTCTCAGGCACCTGTCTGAAGCTTCACAGGGGGAACCCCAAGCAGTCTGGTGGGCAGGGCCTCTGGAGCCCCAGGGCTGAGTCTGCCTTGGGTCTTGCCTTTGGGTGTCCCTGCTCTGAGCTGCTCTCCCTTCCCCCATGGAGCTGCACTCTGCAGAGGTGGTTTACTCAGCCCCAAGTTGGGCATAGTGCCCTGAACCTGTAGAAGGGGTGGCGGGTGCTTCCTCTCCTTCCCAGGGCTGAGCTGACTCAACTCACTGGGGAGTTCACATGGACCTGCTTCCCCACAATGCAGCTGTAGCGCCCACACATGCCTGCCTGTCTCCCGGATAGATGCTCACCCAAAGACACAATCCTAATACCTCAGCTCTGTCTGGCTCCCTGGCACCCCCTGGCTGCCACACCAAGTAGTTGGGGATCAAAAATACATCTACATATCAGCTCTCCTTGGCAGTCCAATCTCTTCACACAGCTGGCCAGGGGCTGTGCAGGGCCATGGCCCAGGCTCCAACGGGGCCAAATATCCAAGACCTCTGCACTGTCATTCTGAGCAGTCGGGCTCTGATTTCCAACCCAGCACTGATCCCCTTTTCCTGGGATCACAGGCGGGGGCAGACTCAGGAGCTCTGCCCCTGGTGGGAGGAGAGTTGTCCAGGCCAGACCCCTTCTCACAGCTCTGTGGGAATAAATGGAGTTAATTCACTTGGTTCCTGTTAAATGGGGCGGTGGAAAGGGTGACTGACTCCCTCTTCCCAATTTGCACCAGAGAAATCACTGAATGAGAGAAAGGCATGGGCTCCAGGGGGAACAACAGAAGCCAGACCCTGCAGAGACTAGGGTGGGGGGTGGTGGGGGTGCTGAGTATATGCAGCAGTGGAGGAGGTGGGGACAGACAGAAGACGAACTCTGTCACGCCTGCTCTTGCCTCTCCTTTGCACAGTGCTGCACACTGGTCCCCCAGGGCCCCAGGCCCGAAATCAGCCCTGGCCAGGGCGGCAGGGATGGGCCAGTGCCCCAGGCACCCCCTCCTCCTGCTGCTCACCCCAAGACTGGGGGCTGCAGCTGGGGGTCCCTTCCTCTCCTGTTGCTTCTCTCCAGGGGCTTAGGAGACCTTGGCCAGGCAGGTGGGCAGTGATCAGAGCTCTCCACACTGAAGCTTGGTCAGCCTACAGGGCTCCCACCTCAGCCTGTGAAATACTCATTCCCAGAAATCAAGGTGCGGGCAGGGTGGCTTCCTTCTGGGCTGCAGGAGAAAATCGGTCCAGGTGTCTCCCAGGCTGAGCAGAAACACGCGTCTCAGACCAGCAAGCTGAGTACGAAATTCCCCGTAAATACTCGTAAATACACGCAGAAACACCACCGCACATTTTCTCGTGGGTAGTTTCCCACCCAGGTACATGCGCCCACGGGTGAAAGATTCACTCCCTGCCCACAAGTGTCAGGAATAAGCCTGAAAGCTGAACAAACCTGAGTTCGAGGGGGGGGGAATTAAAGAGACAAACAGTTATGGGATCAGGAGGACTGCCCTGAATGAGGTGCAGCCCAAATGGCTCCAAGGCCTGTATTACTAGTTAGTAAGAAACAGCTGGTAAGGAGGTGAGGCCGATACAAAGTAGTTCCTTCAAGCTGCACAAACACACTTTCAGAGTAAACATCCTGCCTCCTGCATGGGCCCAGAGCTTGGGAATTATCTTTATTTCGGCTCCTCACAGGAACTTGTGGGGAGGGTTGAGTCTTGGCTCCAGGCCCTCGGGCTCCGTGGCCCATGTCCAGACGGGTGGCCCCCTCCCAGCATCCAGGGTAACTGCGGGGAGGGTCAGTCCTGACCCCAGACCCTCAGGTGGGTGGACCATGTCCAGACAGGTCACGGGCTCCCAGCACACAAGCGGCTTCCTCCTGTGGCGGGTGGTGAAGAGGCCCCTTGACCATAACTGGGGGTGTCATGGGCTCAGTGAGTAGGTGTCTGGACTCAGCTCCCAGGGAGGGGACCATGCTCTGGGAGGGACCTGGTGGGGCTGCATGGTTCCCTCGTCCCTGCCCTCCCGCCTGCAGGGGCTGCGGGAAGCTCCACGGCGGGCGCGGGCCTGCAGGGGCGGGTGGAGCCTGAAGCTGCAGAAGCTGGAGCCCCTGGAGCTCTGCGGGCGACCCCCCAGGGTCAGACCCCCGCCGCCCGCCCCTCAGGGACCCCGGCCGCCTCCGCTGTCTTTGGGCAGAGCGGGGCAGCGGACCCCTCCAGGCGGGAGGAAGCGCCCCCAGGTCTGAGGAAAGAGAAGCAAGAAGCTCCTGCTGAGGAAGGCGCCCGGGCCCTGGAACAGAGGACCCCCGCCCCAGGCCCCCCCCCTCCACGGGCCCAGCCCTACCCCTGCCAGAGCCGCGCCCAAGAGCCCCCGTCCCCGGCCGCCCCAAACGGGCGCTCCCAGGGCCTGAGAGGGGGGGCGACAGGTCCAGGGGCTGGATCCCGTCTGGGCGAGAACAGCCTGGAGGAAGGTGAGCCAGCTCCAGGGCTCAGCTCCCCCGCGGGGGGCCCACGGTGTCCTGGGAGCCCTGGGGGGGCGCGGGAGTTGCTGGTGGGACAGCAGCGGGGAGGCGGAGGGAGGACAGGCCGCCCGCGAAAGGGACGCGGGGAGTCGGGCGCCCAGGAGGCCCCGGGAGGGCGAGCGGAGGCTGCACCCAGCGCAGAGCAAGGGGAGCAGGAGGCCCAGGAAGGGAGGAAAGTGGGAAGAACAAGGGGAGCGCGGGGGGGGGGGGGGGGGGGGGGGGGGGCAGGAGAGAGTCTCTGCGGAGGGTGCGGGAAGGAGTGAAACTCCTGGAGGATGCTGCCCGCAGATCAGGAATCCTGTGCAGGGCCTCAGTCCCCAGGGGCTCCCGCAAAATGATGAGGACAGAGGGCGGGACACGGGGCACAGTGGTGGGTTCCTGTTGGAGCTGCGCGTGGTGAATCGGCTATTCTACTTTCATGTCTTGAAATTCCCATGATGAAGAGTAGGGGGAAAGCTCTGGAGGCTTTTCATCCCGGGGACTGAGTGGCCATTCCCACCGCTGTCCTAAGGGGACACCTGCATTCGGTACTTACTGCCTCAGGCTCCAAACCTGACTGCCACTCCCCTCGCCCTTGCTTTGTCCTGGACCCCTTCCCCTTCCCTTGGCCTTTTCTGTGCACCTGCTCCTGGAGCCAGTCTTTCTGAAGCACTAAGCTAGTCTGCAACACTGGCTTGAAGAGCCTCACATGGAAGGTCAAGGTCATAAGCCAGGACACAGCAGTGCAGGCCTGCAGGGCCTTCCCCTGCCCCTGAAACCAGCTTCACCCCAACAGGCAGCTTGAAGGCGGCCAATGGAATTGCTTGTTAACTTCCCACCACCATGGTCCCCTTTATCCTCACTTCTGCTGTCTGTGGATTGTCACCTGCTGTCAGCCATGGTGCAAAGATAATTAAATGAAAAGTTACAGAAAGAAACAATTGAGAAGTTTTAAATGGTGCGATGTTCTGAGAAGCCTGGCGAAATCTCGGGCTGTCCTGCTCCATCCAGGATGCCTTATTTGCCACCTGCCCTTGACGTCTGTTTTCAGACCAGTTGTCATAGCATTGCACTGCTGGTGTTGAAATAGCCCTTACTTCACTTCTAATGGCCCTAAAACGTAAGCTGGCCATTTGGATCTGCCAAAAGGAAGCTGTCAGGTGCTTCCTTTAAGTGAAATGGTCTGTGTGTAAAGCTCAGTACTATCTACAGTTTCAGGCATCTATGGGGGCTTGGAATGGACCCCTGCAGATAAAGGGGGGCTGCTGTATTTTATCTTCTGCCTCTAGATCTATTACTTCTGCTTCCAAGGCTTTTTTTCCTTTGCTCGCTGTGGTGTTTGTCTGTCCGTGTCAGTCATCTCAGGGACTCTTCCCATCTTAGGTAAAGGAGCCGCCTTCACTTCTCTGCCTGGTGCCGTTGCACCCGGCACTGTGTGAACAATTCCTGAGTGCTCTAGTTTTTCTTAGAACATTCTTTTTGACTCTTCCTTGTTTCCTTTCACAGCCTGTTGAGGTAACTGACATGCAGTGTGAACTAAGGGTGTCTCAAGAGTAGCCGTTTCCATGTGCACTGGTGTGCTTTCTCCAACCAGGTTTAAAGTCCCTGACAGCAAGGATGGCGCTTACCAATGTTCCCTAAAGGCCTGTCACTCAGGTGTCCAGGGAGTGTGGGCCAGTGATGACGATTTGTAATCCTTGCAGTTGATAATCTAGGAGCTAGTGAGCAGTGGATTGATTTTGATGTTAGCATGTAAATTTAGATACTAGTTTTCAACAAGTTTGAAATTATTTTAGGACACTTTCCCTCCAAAAACTGGTGGTACATTTGGTGTTTGTGCCACTGTACTCCAGGAAAGCAAAGCTGGGCAACGTGTAGAATATGGGGCTCTGTCAGCAGATCCAGGAGGGACACAGCCCAGTCGCAGAACTACAGAGGGGAAAACGGGATGTGGAGGTGTATTGACATCAACGCAAATGGTGAGCCCACAGATCCTGAGGGGAGCGTGTATGCAGGCTGTTGTGGGCACTCAGCAAGTGCCCCATGTCTATTAAGCCGCCACAGTCGGTGGTTTCAGCTCTGCCAGTTCCTGAGGATTGAACGTCTAATGGTGCACAAAGCAAGAGGAAAGTGGGATTTGTTCAGTGTCGATTTTTGTGATTTATGTCTATCCTTTCCAGCAGAGTCTTGGTGAACAGCCTCTCGTGCAGCAAGCTGAGGAGACAGTGGATGCCAGAAAATGGAAGAGAGACAGGCTAAAGGAGCATATCCGAGGCCTAACGAACAGGTAACGTGGCAGCGCTGTTACATTGTCACTTAAGGAAATGGTCTGTTTTGTAAAAATATAGAAACTATCCCTGGAATTAAAACCCAGTAAGGGGGCCGGGCTGTGGCTGCTGATTGGCCCCTTTCTGTTCCCATCTTGATGCAGCCAGACCCAGACGCTGATGAGCAGGGTGCCTACCTTTTCTCTTCGGTATATTGAGCCCTTCAGAGCTTGAAAGCAACGCAGGTGCCCACGTGGTCAATCTGAGAAGTCCCAGGAGCAGGGCCAGCAGAACTGGCTCTCTTCCCTGCAGAGGTCCAAGGTGGCCCTCGGGTCAGGAGCATGGTCCTCCATCCCCAGGCTCATTCCCCTCTCTGCCTGTGGGCAGCTCTGCATGGTCCCCCACAGTCAGGACAGAACAGGCCAGTGCCACAAGGCTCTTCCACTACCCCTTGTAGTCACCCCCCCCCCCACTGCTTTCAAAAATTTTTTTAAAAATGAAAACAGAACACTATCGCCTCTTCTGTACTCTGTCCTTGCTTGGTGACCCTCTCTCTGGTCAGCGTCAGGGAGGCCGCTGTGATGAGATCATGACCTTCCCAGTCGGTATCTGCTCCCTCCTTGTAGCTGATCCCAGGGTTGTTGGAGGAACAGGTCTAATTCGGGGAGTGTAGACGAAGGGAGGTGCATGGTCAGCATGTGAGCCAGTGACGCTTACATAGCGGATGGTATTGCTGTTTGAGGAAGAACTTGGGGATGCCTTTGGATCTTTACATGGTCCAGAACCTTAATGGTGAGGTTTTGTTTCTTGCCTTCTGATAGCCCCACTCCCGAGAACTGGCCCGGCCACAAAGCTGTGCGGCAGGTCGCCCCCCCCTTGTGGTCCGCAGGCTCCATGTCGTCACCATGGCGGTCCTCGCGGTCTCCCAGCCCGGTAAGTAGGACAGATGTTGATTGAACCCCACCTTGCAAGTTCAGCAAAGCCTGAGGAGCTGTGTGAGGGTCCCCAGACCATGGGCGGTGGAAGGGCTCTGGGACGTGTTTTCGTCTCCTGGGCCGGTGCTCATTCCACTGGCCTGGCCTTCCAGCATGTCCTTGCTCCAGCGCCTGCTCCCGTCAGCCTGGCACCTCACTGGGGCTTTTACACATGGGACTCGGGCTTTCCGATGCACGCACTCGCCCAAATGAGTCCTCCTTTGTGGTGTGAGGGTCCCCCAGCGACAGCAGTGTGGGGTAGACGCTGTGTGTCTGCAGCTCGGCTCCACTTTCCAGCTGCCACCGGGTGGCCTCTGCAGCTGCTCTAGTGAGTTTTGCAAGTAGCCAGTGTCCTCAGGAGCTCATTACAGGTTAGTTAGTTACCTTCTGCCCGGCAGGTGGAAAGTGCAGGTCATACTGGGCACTGGGGGCAGGGACAGAGGACAGGCTCAGGCTCTGGGTCCTCAGTGCTTCGGGTCTCCCGGCCCTGCACGCACCCGCTGCTTAGGGAGTCAGCCTTCGCAGTAAGGGTTTTATTTCTGAGAGGCACGCTCACCCTCCCACAGAGCCGAGTCCCACTCTTCCCTGCAGTGTGATGGAGCCGTGGGCACTGTTCCTCGTTCCTTGTGTTGCCACAACTCGGCGCTGTTACAGGGCTTCCCCAGCCCCCCGCCCAGTCCTCCTGTGCCACACCAGGATCCTCTATAACCACATGGTTTGGCTCCGACAGAATATCACAGAGTTGTAGCAAAAGCCATAGACCCCAAGCACCTACAGCATGTCAGGAGTTAACTGGACTTGGAGGTATGAGGCTATTGGTGCACTTCTCACTTAAACCTTCACTAATGGCATGAAGGAGGCCAGAAATGACTTGTTCCAGGGAAGTCGTTATGGTGCTTCAGCTGATGGCATCCCCTGAGACTTCTGCCAGAGCAAGGAGCCCTCTGGATGCTTTGTCCATTAAACTCCAGTTTTATGAAGTTTAGGGTTGTTTTGTTTTTAATTTTTTATTTTGTTTTTAAATGTCAGAGAGGTAGGGAGATGGAGAGAGAGAGAGAAACATCAGTGATGAGAGAGTCACTGATGGGCTGCCTCCTGAACGCCCCCTTCTGGGGATCGAGCCTGCAACCCAGCCATGTGCCCTGACTGGGTATCAAACCCCAGTCCCCTGGGTCATGGGTTTGATGCTCAACCGCTCAGCCAAGCCTGGTGACCAGTTTGGTGGTTTTTTCAAAAGTAATTTCGTAGTATTTCTTTTTAAATAATTCAGTGAACAGATTAATGCTTTATGATACACTTATTTTTTGTGTCTAAACATGTCCAACCATGTTCAAATTATTCACTTTTTATACACAAATTTGTATGAAGTAAATTTTATTTAACTTTCATTATTTCAGTAGTTTGATACAAAATTAGCATTTAGTATGGAAATGAGGAAGCAGAGAAATTATGACATCTGTTATATGATTTTTATTATCTATGCAATAACGCTCTGCCAGCAAAGAGCAATTTTTTGCAGGTCTACACATAATTGAATTGCTACTTTCAGTTTCTAGGTGGATAGTAATCTAAGTTTACATGATACTTAAGAAATAAATGAATTATAGATATACCACATTTTATTTTTATTTAAATGTATGTACACATTATAATAAAGTAGATATTTTGATTTTGTTTTTAAATTTTGTTTTGTTTTTTTGTTAATTCTCACCCAAGGATATGTTTTCCATTACTTTTCAAAGAGAGTGGCAGGGAAGGAGGGAGTGGGAGAGACAGAGAGAGAGAGAGCAACATGGATGTGGGAGACATACATGGACTTGTTGCCTCCCACACGAGCCCCAACTGGGGGTAGGGAGGGATCCCCAACTCAGGTACGTGCCCTTGACCAGAAATTGAACCTGAGACCCTTCATTGCATGGGCCGATGCTCAAACTGCTGAACCACACCAGCCAGGGCTAATTAAGTAGTTTTAATACAATTATGATCACAGTGTTTAAGTACATTTATTACATTCATTGTTTCTGGGCTTAGCTTTGAGCTAACAGAGTGGGGTACTTCTACCACTTCTATAACGTTGTTAGAGTAGTATTCTTACATTAAAAAGCGGTAAGTAGGCCCAGGCAGTGTTGCTCAGTGGTTGAGCATCGCTGTGGCAACCTGGAGGTCATGGCTGGATACATGGTCAGGGCACATCCCCGGGTTTGAGGCTCAATCCCGAGTAGCGGGCTTGCAGGAGGCAGCCCAAGGGTGAGTCTCTGTCATCATTGATTTTTCTATCTCTCCCTCTCCCTTCCTTTCTGAAATCAATAAAAACATTTAAACAATGGTAAATCAGAGGAATGCTTATGTTTCTTAACCCTCACTAATGGAAGAGTAAGTGTAAAATTGAAGAGCTTCCCCTAAAATAATTCTGTAAAAGTATTTGAATGGCACCAAAGTGCCTATAAAAGTTTCATACATAGCCATATGGATGTGTGTTATTAAACAGGAATTCTTTATCCCTGCTTAATATGTCTGCACGACAGTTCAGACCTTTGTTCCATTGGGAGGAGTCATATGACACAGCCAAAGCCATACTCAACTTTTTTAAAACAAACAAAGGGGGGTCCAGAAAATGACAGGTGTCGTCCAGTCCACTGGATCCCCTGGAGGCCATCCGATCGTGCTCCCACTGGTAAAGGAACAGTACACCCAGAGCAGGCCCCCAGGAAAAGGTAGGAGGGCGACCTGGCTACGGGTGGGAAGTGAAGGGTGGGATCTCCCGTCTCCCTCCTGGGAAGGTAGAACCAGCCAGAAGGAGTGTTGGATGTGCACACATGTGTGTAGGAGCCTGAAGGGGGCATGCTCCATGCACACACGTCTGCCTCCTTAGTTATGTTAACAATCAAGTAGAAAATGCAAACCCAGGCAGTGTTGTGGTAGTTCTGTCCCAGAACAATGTAGTCACTTTAGCATGAGAAGCCTCACGGATCGTGTCTGTGGTGGGAGGGACGCAAATCTCCAGAGCTGATGTCCACACAGCTCCTTTGCAGAGCACAGCCTGCGAGACGCGAGCTCAGCTTTTGTTCCTGTGGTGCGCGTGCCTTGCTGCCCATGCTTCTAGGCCTCAGTGTGACAGCCTCGCCATGGCATGGTATCCTGCAGCTCCATTTCTCACCGTCCTCCTCTGCCTCAGGCCCTCGGGACCAAATACCAAAGCGAGGCTCCTGCGTGGAGGCAGCCTTGACCACATGGAGGCGGCCACTGCCCAGCCATGAAGCCCTGGTCATCAGAGCTGGGCTTCCAGACCTGTTTGTCTACAGCCATCACTACACCCTATCTCCTGGCACCAGGCCTCACCCCAAGTGAGTGATGGGTCCGTCCAAACCCGAAGGGATGAGCGTCTGGAGCCCAGGGTCCTTGGGGACCCCTACTCTCGGAAGCAGGAGGGGCCTCTGAAACTAAGGTGTGGTCAGCAGATAGGCTCAGCTGTGGAAAGGCCCTGGCATCACACAGACACAGGTTCCGACTCAGCTCTGCCTGCAACTGTTTTTGGACAGATGACGTCACTGTCTAGAGGCCGGTCCTGAGCAGCTTAAGGGAAGGCCCTAGAGTCCTTTTGGAAGGGATCTGGGGCTGCTGTCAGAGAGAAACTAGCACGTTTGAGGCCCAGGGAATTGTAGCCCTTCTCGGGGAAAGAGTAGTGACTGGTGGCCCAGGGGTTGTGCACTGTTCCTGGTAGGAGCTGCTGGTGCAGGGCTCAGTCTCTAGGGAGTCAGCTTCCTCTCCCAGGTGCTGGATTCTTTCCTTGTCCTTCCTCCGGCCCCTGAGAGAACAAGGCCCCGGGGAGCACCTCTGCTTTTGGTGCATTACCCTCAGGTTGGACTCTGCCTCCGTTTGGAGTCCCAGTCATTGCACAGGCAGAAGCCTGGTTTAAAGTTAAGTCAAATAGAAGTCTGGAGACTGAGGCTGTCCCAGCAGGAGAAATGGGGGGATGGAGAGCACAGGCAGGTCCTAAGGGACGGTCCACACGTCCCTCCCTCCTCCAGGTGCTGGACCCCACCACCACTCAGGCGCTGGGCCGAGTCAGAGGTGGCCGTTTGGCAAAAGGCCTGTTTCGCCATGGGTATCCCCGGTCCCCTGTCTCACAGCCTTATTTTCACCATAGGCTAGACTTCAGATGACAGCTTTGTGAGCGCTTCCTGGAGCTCGACTTCACCAACTGCAGGCAGCATGGTGAGTGGGGGGTGTGCTGTGCCCTTCAGCCTCGGTTCTCATGCCTGTTTTCATTCACAGGACTTGTCCTTCCTGTTAATTCCTGTGTGGAAGTTCCACTGACACAATGGGTACAAGTAGAGTTGTAATGCTAGAGTGGGAACGGGGAACCCACAGTTCCTCCACACTCCTTCCCAGCCCTCCGAGGGGCCTAAACATGCAGCTTCTGCTTACGTACCTCCAGTGATGGGGAAGTCACTACCTATGGAGTGCCCTCCTTCTGGAGGATCTGGCTTTCCTTGCTTGAAGGAAGGCCTGGCGACCCATGCAGAGAGCACTGACTGCAGGAAGGTCTCGCTGTCCTCACTTGGAGGTTAGTTGCCCAGAGCAGCTCCAAGATGTAAATTTCATCTCAGAAATTGTTAGAAACACTTGCATCTGATTTAGGCCTATTACAAATGTCTGCAGAAGGGAAACAGTGAATTATGCCACCCCTCTCAAAAATTAAAAGTTGTCTGGGTTTTTGTAATTTCTGAAACACAAGCTCCTAGAATGGTGGGAAACTCAATTTTTAATTAAAACAAAGACTGAGAGAGTTCAAATGGGACCCAGTCTCTGAACTGATCAGCAGTAAGTGTAGGAGTGAGGGTCGTCTCCTGCCCTCTCCGCTGCGTAAAATATTGAATGGTGCTGGCACTGATCCGCACACATAGACGCTTCCAGCTGACGGGTGGAGACAGGGCTGGGGTGACACAGCTGGACCCTCGGAGCCCTCTCTCCTCGCCCTGGGGGAGGATGACGACAGGAGGGGTCGGCCACCGCTCTCGGAAGTTTCACTCGCAGCCCGACTTAGGCTCACCCTCGGATGAGAGGGTTTCCTTCCTGAGGGCTCTGGCTCCTCGAGCTTCTCTTCCCGAGGAGGAGGCGAGGAGTGTGCAGCGAGGGCTCCAGGATACAGGGGTGGTGTGGAGGCCGTTGATTTGTATTGCAGTTGCCTGTTAGGGACACATCCTTTTCAAAGGCAGAGGTGGCTTTTAAGTTCAAGTTTTCCCTTCTCAAAGAGGGGACTCGTTCTGCTTTTGTGCCTTCAGGAAAACCAAGTATTTGTGGCTCACCCCACATGCCCTTGCTAACTGGTGTTTTCCAGCTGCTGCTGTTTGTGGCCCGCGCCAGCACTTGGGACCTGGGTGCCCTGTGGACCCGGTGAATCCGGAGCAGACTGCTTGGCGGGACGGGGAGCAGAGCATCTCCCAGTTTGTCCCCGGTTCTCAGTGCAGCTCAGCTACTCACCAGCTGTGAGCAGGGACCGTGGAAACTAGTCCCTGTCCCGCAGTTGTTAGTGTGCAGCTGGATAGACACTGATGATCCCGGGGACAGGGACCTGATACTGAACGTGCTAGAAGAGTGGGCCAGGAGGGGAGGTCTGCAGGCCTGGAAGGGGAGCCTGCTCTCGGCCAGGGCAGTGTCCCCTCCCTGTAGCCGCTCTCACCCTCAGACCCGAGGGCTGTGGTGGACACTCATGCAGGTACAGGGCAGCCGGGAGGGTGTTTCCCCCACACTCGTCACGGAGAAGGTTGATTTTTTTTCCCCGTTTAGGGCAGACTGTGTGTGTGTCAATTGTGGGTCCCGACGTCTTCCTGGGTCAGGAGTTGTTCGCACGTGCAGGTGGTTCCTGGGCTGCTGAGCTGTCCCACAGACTGACTTTCCCTGACATGTCTAGCTGCCTGGGGTCTGACTCCACTTGCTGGTGACCCCTGCCTCCTCTGCATGCACTCCTTCCTTTCTTCTCCTCATGGTGTCCATCCACCTCAGGGGACACCTCCACTCGGCTCCTCCAGGCTGTGAGGTGCTGGCAGAGGGCTGCAGGTACCGGAGCAGGGTCAGACTTTGGTCTGGGGGCCTTGGCATGCTGCTAACCTGGTGGGAAAGGACACTGGTTCCCTGGACACTGGAAGCCTGGCCCACATACAGCTGCTCAGCCAGGATAGCAGCTTAAAGGGAACAATTGTAGGGTGGCCGTCCCCTACACAGTCCAGAGTTACCCTTGGTGCCCCACCTCGCCGTTCCTACATCCCCCTTGTCAGATCAAGAGAAAGGTGTAGGTGGCAGTGAGGGTTTCGAGTGAGGTCAGTCTGGCATTTAGGAGCTGCTGGCGTCCTTTCTGTTTCTTGTGGCCTAAGATGAAGCCCTCACCAGGTGTCTGAGCTGGTGGCCTGAGAAGGAAGAGAGGACAATGTGCCCAGCAGCTCTCTGCCTCCCGCTGAGCTTGGTCGGAATGAGGAGCAGTTGGAAACCGTTGGCTGTGTCCAGGCTCCCAGCACCGACCCTCCCATCCAGTGGATGTGTTTTTGGAAACGGCTTCCCTCTCTAGGTCTGTTTTTCTGCTGGTGAAGTTGAGGGGCTGCTGGAGTGACACATGGCTTTTCTCCCTGACCCATGTGTGGCCCCGGCCTCAGCATCTCAACCAAGGGCTTTGTGTGTGGTGGGGCCCAGCTAGGCTGTGAAAGGCCCAACAGGAGCGGGAAACTTCCGTTCTGGCCAAGTGGCCTGCATCGGAGACATCCTGGGTGAAAGAGGGCTGTTTAAGGACCCTCGTGGCCCTCATTCGGGCCTTTCACTTCTTGCTCTCTTCTCTGTAGGACATTCCCAGCTGCCAGGATGACCTGCTCAGTGACCTCTTGAGGAAGGCCAATAATCTCCCAACCATTAGAGTTTAGCCAAGACCCCCTACCAGGAGAGAAGGGGCCGGGATGCCCACCAGCTCTGCGGCTCCACCATGAAGATGGCTGTCAGCACCTCCGAGGGGAAGCTGCTGAAGCCAGGGCCTGTGTGAGCTCACCGTGAGACCTGTTGAGGCCAAAGCCCCACCCAGCACCCCCTGAGGCAGACCCAGCCTCCCCAGAGCCTGTCTCTGGGCAGACCCCAGCAAGTGTACATAGTGTGTTGAGGGGAGTGTGTCCGAGATGAGGTACACGCCTGATTTGGGAGTGGGTGTAGGTCCCCAGTGTCCCCATCGTGGGTGAGATCTTGACTTCTTATTTCTGAATAACTCCTTGGGATAGTAACCGCATTCCTTATATTACATATGTTTGTACACACTTGTGAAATGCAGGTATTTTGAGGGTGATCTAGAGGGTGTCTCTCCCAAAAATGTACATAAACTTTCACAGCTGATAACTCCCTTAATTTTCACTCCTTTTCAGGTGGGCCCAGCACACCCTGTGGTGCGAGTGTGGACCGTGGCTGCCTGTGCCTGGTCTCCTGGACTAGCAGCTGCAGAGCCTTAAACGCACCGCTGCCTCCTGACGACGCCGGCCTTCTCTCTGTCCTCCCGTGGTGGCAGGAATGGGGTTCCCCTGCGTTTTTCCCGCTTGTTCTGTCAGTGAAGACACTGTGCCAAGCCCTAAAGGGTGACACTCCCAGGTGTGGGACATGTATCTACAGCCTCCAGACACTGCTTTCTATTGAACAAATCTACTCTGACCTGGGGATGTTCGTAATGCAGGGACAAAACTGGGCCCCCAAAGCAGATGCTATTTCAGCACGCCCCTGCAGAGCACTTGTTTACAACTTGTAGACCTCGTTTAAGGCATGTGTGCCTGTGCAGATACTCATGTGCACACAGGCTCACACGGCAGAAACTCTACGTTTCCTAGAAGCCATATGATCCTAGTTGAAGACCAGACCTGCCAGACTACACACATCTTGAGGCCTTGGCAGACGTTAGATTCAGGCTCACTGTAAACCAAGAGTGTTGCTGAGACACTCCTGGGCTCCCATATACTTCCCTTCACCCAGGGCAAAGGTGGCCTTATAGGCAGGTGGTCTCAGGCCTTTTCCTCTCTCTAGCTGGCTCCTGGGCCCACACAGGGACCTACCTGCCCTGGCCCACGCCAGCACTTGGGACCTGGGTGCCCTGTGGACCCACTCAATCCGGAGCAGACTGCTTGGCGGGGAGGGAAGCAGAGCACCTCCCGGTGTGTCCCCGGTTCTCAGTGTAGCTCAGCTGCTCACCAGCTATGAGCAGGGACCACGAAAACCCGTCCCTGTCCACAGTTGTTAGTGTGCAGCTGGATAGACACTGATGATCCCGGGGACAGGGCCCCGATACTGCGTGTGCTGGAGGAATGGGCCAGGAGGGGAGGTTTGCGGGCCTGGAAGGGGCAGCCTGCCCTCGGCCAGGGAAGTGTCCCCTCCCTGTAGCCGCTCTCATCCTCAGACCTGAGGGCTGTGGTGGACACTCGCATGCAGGTACACGGCAGCCTGGAGGGTGGTTGCCCCACACTTGTCACTGATAAGGTTGATTTTTTTCCTTCTTTGGTGCAGACTGTGTGTGTGTCAATTGTGGGTCCAGATGTCTTCCTGGGTCAGGAGTTGTTCGCACGTGCAGGTGGTTCCTGGGCTGCTTAGATGTCCACAGACTTACGCTTCCGGACATGTCTAGCTGCCTGGGGTCTGACTCCACTTGCTGGTGACTCCTGCCTCCTCCTCATGCACTCCTTCCTTTCTTCTCCTCATGGTGTCCATCCACCTCAGGGGACACCTCCACTCGGCTCCTCCAGGCTGTGAGGTGCTGGCAGAGGGCTGCAGGTACCAGAGCAGGGTCCGACCTCAGATTGGGGGCCTTGGCATGCTGCCAACAGAGTGGGAAAGGACACTGGTTCCCTGGACACTGGAAGCCTGGCCCGGGTACAGCTGCTCAGCCAGGATAGCAGCTTAAAGGGAACAAAGGTGGGTTGGCCGTCCCCTGCACAGTCCAGATTTACCCTTGGTGGCTCCGTTCCTACATCCCCCTTGTCAGATCAAGAGAAAGGTGTAGGTGGCAATGAGGCCTTCGAGTGAGGCCACTCTGGCATTTAGGAGCTGCTGGCGTCCTTTCTATTTCTTGTGGCCTAAGATGAAGCCCTCACAAGGTGTCTGAGCTGGTGGCCTGAGAAGGAACACAGGTCAGTCTACCCAGCAGCTCTCTGCCTCCCACTGAGCTTGGTCGGAATGAGGAGCAGTTGGAAACCGTTGGCTGTGTCCATGCTCCGAGCCCTCACCCTCCCATCCAGTGGATGTGTTTTTGGAAATGTCTTCCTTCTCTCAGTCTGTTTTTCTGCTGGTGAAGTTAGGGGGCTGCCTGAGTGACACCAGATTTTCTCCCTGACCCATGTGTGGCCCCGGCCTCAGCATCTCAACCAAGGGCTTTGTGTGTGGTGGGGCCCAGCTAGGCTGTGAAAGGCCCAACAGGAGTGGGAAACTTTAGTCCTCGCCAAGTGGCCTGCACAGGGGACGTCCTGGGCAAAAGAGGGCTCTCTGGTGACCCTGGTGGCCCTCACTCCGGCTGCTCACTTTTTTCTCTGTTCTCTGTAGGACATTCTCAGCTGCCAGGATGACCTGGTTAGTGACCTCTTGAGGAAGGCCAATGATCTCCCAACCATTAGAGTCCAGCCAGGACCCCTTACCAGGAGAGAAGGGGCCAGGATGCCCACCAGCTCTGCGGCCCCACCATGTAGATGGCTGTCAGCACCTCCGAGGGGAAGCTGCTGAAGCCAGGGCTGTGTGAGCCCACCTTGAGACCTGCTGAGGCGAGGCCCCACCCAGCACCCGCTGAGGCGGACCCAGCCTCCCCAGAGCCTGTCTCTGGGCACACCCCAGCAAGCCACGATGCCCCCAACCTCCCGCACACCTGCCAGCTGGAGCTCCTCCTTGAGCCGGGCGGGCCCAGCACACCCTGTGGTGCGAGTGTGGACCGTGGCTGCCTGTGCCTGGTCTCCTGGACTAGCAGCTGCAGAGCCTTAAACGCACCGCTGCCTCCTGACGACGCCGGCCTTCTCTCTGCCTGCCCGTGGTGGCAGGAATAGGGTTCCCCTGCGTTTCTCCTGCCTCTTCTGTCAGTGAAGACACTGTGCCAAGCCCTAAAGGGTGACACTCCCAGGTGTGGGACATGTATCTACAGCCTCCAGGCACTGCTTTCTATTGAACAAATCTACTCTGTCCTGGGGATGTTCGTAATGCAGGGACAAAACTGGGGCCCCAAAGCAGACGCTATTTCAGCACGCCCCTGCGGAGCACCTGTTTACAACTTGTTGACCACCTTTAAAGCATGTGTGCGTGTGCAGATACTCAAGGGCACACAGGCTCAGAGGGCTGAAACTCTACTATGTTTCCTAGAAGCCGTATCATCCTAGTTGAAGACCAGATCCGCCAGAATACAGACAGCTTGAGGCCTTGGCAGAACCTGGAGTCAGGCTCACTGTAAACCAAGAGTGTTGCTGAGACACTCCTGGCCTCCCATGTACTTCCCTTCACCCAGGGCCAAGGTGGCCTTCCTGGCAGGTGGCCTCAGGCCTTTTTCTCTCTCTAGCTAGCTCCTGGGCCCATACAGGGACCTACCTGCCCTGGCTCACTTTTCTACAAATACTAGATATGCCAGGCCTGGGGTGTGGGGCACTGAGAAGGCAACCCGCCCACAGTAAGTATCCATATTTTTTGAGGGGAGTGTGTCTGAGATGAGGTGCACGCCAGATTTGGGAGTGGGTGTAGTGCCCTAGTGTCCCTATGGTGGGTGAGATGTTGACTTATGATTTCTGAATAACTCCATGGCATAGTAATCAAATTTCTGGCAATATATTAAATATATTTGTACACACTTGTGAAATGCATGTACTTTGATGGTGATCTACAGTGTGTCTCCCAAAAATGTACATAAACTTTCACAGCTGATAACTCCCTTAATTTTCACTCCTTTTCAGGTTTAACAAGTTTGGAATAATGGGTGAAGCCAGACTAAGCTTTGAACAATGAAAATTATCCACTAAACTTTCTTATGGGGATACATAAAATATCAAGCTTACGGCTCAAACCCAGCAACAGTCAATGAATCGGGGGCAGCTGTGGAAAGACAAAGCGCACAAACGCCAAACAAAGTGGTTCCTGACGTTTGCGATTCCTTTGCTTCTGTCTCTGGAGCGCCCAGGCCGGAGCTGATGCGCAGCAAAGGAACCGCAAACCTCAGGGATCACCCTGTTCTGTGGGAATCTGTGCGCCTTGTCTTTCAGTAGCTGCCCTCAGTTCCCAAGTGTTGTTGGTTTTGCACCGTAAACTTTCTTTTACGTATCCCCATAAAGAGTCTAGTGGACATGGTTTCTTTGTTCAAAACTTAGTGTGGCTTCACCCATTGCTTCAAATCCCTTAAACCTGAAGAGAGTGAAAATAGTGTTATCAGCTGTCAAAATGTGTGTAACTTTCGGGGAACACCCTATATTTATGTTCCATCAAAAATCTCCCCTGTGTGTACCTTTTTGGGGAGAAAAAGTGCTCATATAAAGAAAATAATTCAATTGTTGGTTTAGTTCTCTTCAAGGGATTCTTTGAAACTCTTGGGAAATTTGGTAAGAATTGATAACTATTCAAATTGGAAAATTACCTTCTAAGACCTAATGGAACCAATTTTTTTCCTAATCCTAACCCGGGGATATGCTCATTAAGTTTAGAAAGAAGGGAAGAGAGAGGGAAAGGGAGAGAAGGAATCATTCATGCGAGAGAGAAACATCCTTGGGTTGCCTCCCGGACTTACCCCAACCTGGGGATTGAACCCAAAGCTAGATAGGTGCCCCGACTGGGAATTGAACCCACAACCTTTGGGTGTAGGCAATGATGTTCCAGCCAACTGAGCCACACAGGCCAAGGCATGGCACCCGTTTTTAGGAAAGAAAACTTTATATTGCTCCTAGAATTTGTGCACACTGAGGGCCAGAATACAGCTAAGTTACGGGGAGCCCATGGAGCACCGCGATGGCTCTGAGCTGCTCCCGTGAGACACACAGTGTGCAGCGCGCTGGTCCCCGCGCCTGCCTTGCACTCACTTCCTGTGGTTTCAGCCGGCCTGAGCCTGTTTTCTATGTCATTGATATGTTTTCTCTGTAAAATAGGTCTAGGCTCATGGGTTTTGCATCATTTCTCTGAAGCCTTGGCCCTGACATTTGGAAGCAGAGAGTTGAAGATGTTAGCATGGAGCCCGGCCGGCTGGCGTGGCTGAGCAGTTGAGCATCGACCTGTGACCCAGGAGCTGCAGGTTCGATTCCTGGTCAGGGCACATGCCCGGGTTGCAGTCTCGATCCCCAGCAGGGGCCGTGCAGGAGGCAGCCGATCAAGGACTCTGGTCATCGCTGTTTCTCTCTCGCTCTCTCCCTTCCTCTCTCTCAAATCAACAAAGACATATTGAAAAATAGATAAATAAAATAATGTTTTAGCATCCAGTTAATATCTTTTCACTGGCATGAGTTCACATACTCAACCATTATTGAAATCTTGTTTTGCATAATTATAAAAGAAGTATTTTTCAGTAGATCAGGATTCCTTCAATTATATATAATTTGCTCAGTTCTCATTTCTGGTAACTACATTTATAAATTTGTTTCCCAGTTAGTTCCCATTTTATTTTACATTATTTTAAATCTCAGCATGCTTTCCGCAAATGAAGGCCATTCCGTTCATGAGATAGGCTCTATAAGAACTGATTTAGGTTGGTGTGAAAAAAGTAACACCTATAGGTGGGATTTTTTACATTTTCATTTTTGTTCTTTGACTTTAAATAATTTTATAATATTTATTGCAGCTAGATAATTAATAAAAATGCTAATCGGTACTTCCCTCCCTCCCCCCATCATGAGTCCAAAGATTTGATGTACTTAAAAAAATTTAATTTCTTTTAAATGAAAAAAATATCTATACTTTTGTCTCATTAACGTGGCTCAGAGGTTGATCCAGGAGATGGAGGTTCGATTCCCAATCAGGGCACATGCCTGGGTTATAGGCTGGATCCCCAGCAGGGGGTGTGCAGGTTCACTGACTCTCTCTCATCATTGATGTTGTATCTGTCCCCCTCTCCTTTCCTCTGTCTGAAATCAATTAAAAAGTTTTAAAATATTCATTTTTAATTATCCAAAGGAGAACCATTACTAATTTAGAAAATAATTACAACACTTTTAGCTCATTGATTGACAGACTAAATGTTTAAATTCCTTTCTGAGGATACCTGCATATTTGTTCTCCAAATGTTTCTCTTGCTTATGCTCATTTAATACTCCTGGGAGAGAAAGCTATGTACAAAATCTTTTTGTTAAAATATCTTCTAAATATGCAGCTTTATTTTGTTCATTTTCTACCTATAAATTGCATGTTAATTAATATTCTATAAAATTGTTTTGCAGGCAGTTGACTGGTGGAGTTTAGGTGTCCTGATGTATGAACTACTAACTGGAGCGTCCCCTTTCACAGTCGATGGGGAGCAGCAAGCCCAAGCTGAGATACTAGGCAAGACTTAGCAAAATAAAATGAATACACTCTTGCTTAAAGGAACTGATCGCCTTTCTCTAATTCGGCTAATAGAAGAAATAATTTTAAAAAATGGAGATAGACAAGGTTAGGTTTAAGTGGCTATTTTCCATTTATAATCCTATAATGTAGATATATAACCTTTCTATTTCTTTGTATTTTATGTGCCCAGATAGATCTTAAGTTGCATGGGGAGAGAGCCCAATATTTTATGTACCCCACAGTGCTTAGCATGGGGCGTGAGCCCCCATGGCCCGGGCCGGGCAGCATTGAGTGCCAGGGCCAGTTGGAATGTGGGCGCAGAGGCTCATGGGATGCGGGCATGGGGACAGTGGCCATAGAAACAGTGGAAGGTGGGGCACAGAGCAGTTGGGCTCAGAGCCAGTCGGTGTAGAGCCAGTTGGTGCAGAGACGTCGGACGCAGAGACTCTGGTACAGAGACCTTGGGCCCAACACAGTGGGCGAAGCCTGAGGATGGATGATGCGAGCAGGGAGCTCCTGGAGCTCTTTCTTCACGGCCCCCTCATCGCGTGGGTGAGTAGCCAGGCTCCCTACTACGTTGGTGCTCCGGCCCTTCTCCCGCCTGCCTGTGGTCCCTACAGACCCGACTATTGCCCCTTGGGACCCCGGGAAAGTCCCAGCACGCCGGGGTCTTAGCAGGTGTGGGGTCCAGACCAGGGCCTGGGGTCGGGAGGCGTTTCCAACTCGGGAGCGTGTGCCCCCTGCAGCGTCCCGGCCCTGGGCTGGGAGTGGGTGGGCCTGTTCCCATCAGGGTGCTGGGCTGCCATTCCAGGAGGAGACAAGGTCTGAGTGGTCACCCCAACCCCTGTCGCTTGGCCATTCAGGTAAAGGACTCCCCAGAAAATATCCTTGTGTAGCTTTTGAACTGAGTCCAGGTGGTGAATGGTGGTGACGGGTGGGCCTTGGGGGACGTCTGAGTGGGAATGTATACAATCTGCGGTGGGCAGAGTGAATTCTAATAGATCAGATGTGAGTAATTTGTTGAAAAGTTCCTTTTATTTTTCATTTCTTTCCTGTTCTGGGACACTGGGAAAAAGTGGGGAGAAGGTTTCCCTCCCGCTGTCTCGAATCTGTTGCCTGGAGTAGGGCAGGGAGAGGGGCCCTGAAGAAAGGTGGGCTTGGAGCCCACTGAAGCATGGGTGGGCGTTGGGTGACCCTTCAGCCCACAATCCGTGGTTGTCCTGACGAGCTTCAGAATGTGTGTGGGGTGACTTTTCCTGCCTTTCTGCATCCTGCTCCTTGCAGGTCAAAACCTTGGGACCCTTTGAAGGCAGCAACGATGACAACCTGTGGGTTTACATGAGTCTGGTCGATGGCATCTTTCTTAACCAGATCATGGTAGAAATGTAAGTTGTCTTCAAGTTTGTTTTCAGGTTGTAAAAGGAGACCTGTTGTTGCTCTGGGAGGGTCCTTGCCCCTGGGCCAGTGATATCTCAGTATAAGGGCCTTTGCCGCCCTTCCTTGGGGTGGGAAGAACTGCAGGACAGTGTGTTAGCAGCTTGATTGATGAAGGACATTAGAACTGTAGATGGTGCAATTAACTTCAAAATCAGCTATTTCATGTGGTTTAAGCAATGAATTAAAAAAAAACACACAAATAACACATTTTTGGGGGATCAAGGAACTATAAGGGACAGTGTCTGCTTACAAAATGTGTCAGGGGTTGGTCGGGAGCATCTGTGAGTGACTAAGGTTTCCCCCTCGGTAAGGACGCCTGTGTTTCTGAGCCACACTCCTTACAGCCTCACACTAGCCTAGACTTGGAGAGGACTACATGCCACTGGAAGGGAGGTGTGGCCAATGTGGGGAGACGCCATTTCCATTGCCATGTTTCTTTCCCTAGTGATCCCAGGCCTGGATATCAACCCATCAACCAGCAGGTGAACAATGATATTAACCTCCGGACTGAGAACTTAAGCATCCTGGTCACAAATATCAAGACCTTCTACCAGGTGAGGGCAGCTCTTGGTGTCCCAGGTGTTCTGTGCCCCTGACACTGACTTCACTCAAACAGTTGCTCTTTGCCCCTAGCAATGTCTTCACTCAAACCTTTCCCCACAGAAATCCTGGAGGAAATGGTATTCACATTTAGGCATCTCCTTGCTGACACTTGGTGTGTTTTTGCCATTTTCATCTTTTTCTTTTTACCTTGTGAGAAGGTTCAGACGTTCGATGTCTTTACTTTTCCAGCAAATGTTGTTTGAGCTGTGTGGTGTGCAAAGCACGGGTGTCTGGTGCAGTGAGAGCCCCAGACATGAGCCTTGGGTCGCCAATGTGGCCTCCAGCACCAGTCACACTGGGAGTGGCTGGAATTCGTGGGGAACCTGGAGGACGTTCTTGGCCACACCTCAACGAGTCTTTGTACACCAGCAATTCAAGGGGTGGAAGGAGATATGGGAGCACACGAGGGTTATGTTGGGCCAGGGCGGTCATCGACGAGCCTCTATCTTGTTGACAGGAGTAAACTGTAGGGTGTTCCATTGGCCCTGCTGTGTAATCATCCCCTTTTCCTTTATCAGTGCTTGCTGGCAGGATACTGAATGTAGAGTTTCAGCGAGCTATGCAATAGAGAGACTCCTGAGAAAATTTGGAAACCTGTTTTTAAAAGGTTTAAGGTTGCTTTGTCAGTGAAGATTTCTATAACAACCAATTTCGTGAGGCCAGGAATGCTTATGGAACCTACCCCCTTCCTTGTCTTCTGTAAAAATTTAATTTGTATCTTCTGATTTGTAAGATCCAAGTCCCATCTGCTCAGGGAAGACGACCTGGCCTGAGGCCCTCGGGGAACGCAGCGGTGGGTGCGGGTGTGAGCTGCCACACTGCCAGGAGGGCTTGTCAGAGACACCCCGGCAAGGGGCTTGGCTGACGGCTGGTGGCTGGGCCCGCTGTCAAAGGCCCTTGGTCTGAGGGCCAGAAGGCAGCTGGTCTCCCACACCAGCTCTCCGATGGGTGCAGATTAGCTGTGACTTATCCCTCTCCCAGGGAAGGGCTGCTGTACAGGAGAGAAGCCGCCTGATTCACATCGTGTCCCGGAGACCTGCTGAGCGCCAGCGTCCTGCATGATCGGTTATAGACACGCAGCAGCACCTCTTTCATTTTCATTCTGCATTTTCAATTGCACAAGCAGACCGTAGCATAAAAATAAAGACATCTTTTACAAAGACACTCACAGCTGACCCTGCGGTCCTGGCATTAACACATCTTCTTTGACCCCAGGTCTCTGTCCATAAGCAGACATGATGCGTATTTGGTTCTGATCCAGGCAGAAGTGCAGTTAGCTTGGAGTTTTCACGTGGTTTCTATCCTAAGTTTTCCTTCCTCGCACGTGGCTTGCTCATAGTGACCGTGTAGTGGCCGCACACTCATCCTGTCATTTTCTTAATGCCTCTTTATTTTTGTTTCCTGTTCTCAGTGGTAACTTTTCCTCTTTGTTTCTGTAGGATGTTCTCGAGCAGCTCGTAGTCATGCGTTTGCCGAACGTCACGATGATCGGCAAAGATCCGCTATCTGGTGAGTGAAAGCTGTGCACAGAATTCTCGCTTGCCTTAAATAATACACAAACGCACAAGTAGAAAACAGATGGGCTGTGTGCACCCAGGTAGGAAGCACTGAGTAGAGAAAGGATTTTTTTTTCTCATCTGATTTTCCCCCCTACAACCAACCAGTGTCTCACCAGTGAGATTTTATAATCAGATGAGCCTAATTAAATATGTTGCTTTTTCAATGTAGGCCGAAGTATCGAGGAAGTCAGGAAACTGCTGGTGCTGATGCTGGGCTGCGCTGTGCAGGTAGGGCTTGGGCAAGAGGGGAGGAGGCCTGCCCTCAGCCATCTCGTGTTGGGGTTTGTGGGGATTAGACTCCACCTTAGTGAGGCAGGAGGGAAGCTGCCTGAAGCGCAACGTGAAACATCCCAGGCTTCCTGAGAAAAGGGACCACTCATTAGGTGGTAGCCACTGCTTGTCCCAGGGCACCTTTGGCAAGAAGCAGGTGGGGTTTCCTCAGCCCAAGGTGCCATTAGCAAATGGTCCCTGGTTTGGGGACACCTAGAACAAAGGTCAGAAACCACACACAGCCTGGGGGCTGAGTGTGACCCACCCCCTGTGTTTGAAATGAGCTTTTCATTGACCTATAATCCAGGAGATGGTGGTTTATTCCCAGTCAGGGCACATGCCCAGGTTGCAGGCTCAATCGCCAGTGGGGGGCATTCAGGAGGCAGGCATGAATGACTCTCTCCATTGATATATTTTTTTCTCTCTCTTCCACTCTCAATATCAATAAGGTATATATTTTAAATTATAAAAAAGAAAATAGGCTTTCACAGGAACAGAGCCTCAGTTGTTTCTCTGTGTGTTACCCCTGGCTGCTCCGACACCAAAGTGGCACAGGTGAGACCAAATGGCCCGTAGACTCTAAGATATTCTTACCATGCAGCCGTGTGAAGATATAGTTTGCCACACCCTGGCTTGAAGCAGGTGTTCTTCATTTTATTTTATTTCATTTTTTGTGTTTTTTCATTGATTTCAAAGAGAGGAAGGGAGAGGGAGACAGAGACTAAAACATGGATGGGAGAGAAACACTGATCAGCAGCCTCCTGCATGCCTCCTACTGGAATGGAGCCTGAAACCCAGGTGTGTGCCCTGAGCAGCATTTGAACCCAAGACCTTGCGGTGCCTGGGACAACAGTCAGGCACTGAGCAACACCGTGTTGCTCAGGCACACTCAGTGTTGTTGATCTTTACTTGTTTAAGATGTGCCTGGAGAGCTTGTTTCAGGTGCAGATTTCTGTGTTTCACCTCCAGTGTCTTCTGCCTGATGGCTCCTCAGGTGATTCTGATGTAGGTGGTCAGAGCAAGTTCTAAAGAAACCCCCAGGGTAAGGGACCGTAGGGAGGACAAGGGACAAATTGTTGGTTACAAAGGAGGAAGCCAGGGGCTGGGTGGGCAGTTGGTTTGGAAACTATTCCTGTGGGCGGGAAGGGCCCAGGTTGCCTCAGTGGCAAATGCTTCCATTAACACGTGTTCCCCTCTGCAGTGCGAGAGGAGAGTGGAGTATATAAACCGGATCCAAGAGCTGGACTTGGCCACCCAGGCCGGGCTCGTGGCCCATATTATGGAGGTAGGTGTGTGGCTGGCTTTGTGGGGCTCAGCCGGGGACCCCCACTCCTATTGCAACCAGGAGGCAGGCTGTCTCCACGAGGGAAAAGTTTAAAGCCTATGTCACCTGTTGGTGACTTTACTAATTTTAGGGTTCAGAGACCACAGCAATATGGACCCTGTTTATAAAGGTAGTGTCTTGTAGGAGCTCCAACCCCAGATTGCCACTCTGTTCTTTGCTAGTCTGAAAACAGCAGTCGGTGGAGCAGCGGGGAGAGATGTCGCCTTTATTACTTGCACTCGGCCAGGGTAGGCTAGGGCCTTACCTAGCAGAAGAGAGGGGATAGGAGGGACCCATGCTGGGAACGGCTTGCTTGCAGACCCAGGACAAACAGAGCCTGGTGAGGCTTGTTAGCCTTCAAGGACATGGGAAACCCTTGGGTATGTGGTGCCCTGCTCCTCGTGGCAGCTGGCCAGGCCGACACCTTTCCACTGCCTGGGAGGGGGATTGGGGTGTATCCTCACTTGCTTGACCCCACAGGTAGTCATTAGCGAGCTAAAATGAAATGGGGGTAAAAATGAAAACAATTTCTTCACAACACCTTCATCAAGTCTGCCATTGCCTAGTCTTCTTGCCTAATGTGGACTCAGACTACTTTTAAGTGCTCTCAGATGACTCTGAAGTGGTTTGGGCTCAGAGTTTGATTTACAGAGTGTATTCTGGCACATGTCACCCTGCTTCAGATGGTTGATGTTCGAGAAAGATTCTCTGTTTCTGTTGGTGACATGGCAGAGAAACAAGCTGGTACTAGTTAGGAAGTGAGAAAGCACCAGGTCCCTGAAGGGCTGTCACTGCAGACTCAGCCCCTGGGGTTGGGTCCGGAGGGATCTGTACTGAGGACAGCCCCTCTGACATTGACCTTGGCAGAGGTGGTAACGTCAGGGAAGTGGTTTCCCTAGAAACCGGGCCTGTGAGGGCAAGCCCCGACCTGAAAATTTATTTCCCTGACAGCCTTCCCCACCCTCCGTCCAGAAGAAGCCTTGTATGTTTTAAGTGCCTTAGGAGATGTGGTTCGGCCTTTAGTCTGATGGGACAGATTAGATAAAGGCATGAAAAGGATGGGAGCCGGAGCACATAGGAGCAGGTGTGTGACTGGCAGGGTCAGGTGAACAGAGCTCCCCACGCCGATGCGGGACAGGCTGTGTGATGGTTCCCCGGCCTCCAGGCACCACGGGGCTGGGTTCGGAGTCAGCCCCGGAGGAGGAGCTGGCTGCGGCTTGTTGCAGTCGAGGGGAACTCAGCATTGTCAGAAACACACTCAGCCATTCCTGTAAGTGCGTGGCCACCTCTTGGCCTGAGAATCATTCTGCCTTTTGATTTTCCTTATGTGTCCCCATGTTTTGAAAATGTATGTAGCTGGGGACTAGGTCCTTGCCACTCGCTGTCTGTCCTGCTCAACCAGGAGGATATTTAAAATGAGAGCGGGTGGAATGCAGCCAAAAGAATCCTGAGCGATGGTCAGATTCAGTGCTGGCTGCGGGGACTTGAGAATTAGTTGCGTGCTTCTCAGGCAGTCAGGTGCCCGGGATCCACAAGAGACCCACTGAGTGAGAATCCGGGAGGAGCGACATGAGCCTTTAATTTGAGCTGCTCGATTGAGTGATGTGCAGATGGGGTTGTGTCCCGAGAGCCCTTTTTCAGACACGAAGGGCGTTTCCCAGACCCTGGTGTGGAGCAGGCCTAGAACCCAGCCCCTGAGTCCCAGATCCTGGCCTTTGGGGTGCCCCGTATCATTGGCTGAGATTTCTCCTAATTCCCTGAGGTCCTCTGACTCCCGACTTTTCCTTTGTGAGGTGGGGAGAAGTAAGGAAGTGGGTGCCATTTGAGAAACTGGAAGGCCCCGTTTTCATGTGGGTTTTGTTGTTTAAGTTATTCTCTACCTCCATTTACTCCTCTCTAATATTTAAGAACTTTTGGGTGCGTTTCCCTGAGTGTCTTCCGCTTTTGTGGCGTGAGTCCTCCAATAGTCATCTTCCCAAACTGAGATGACAAGGACGTGAACGAGACCTTGTGCCTCTGGCTGCTCTGGGGGGTCAGGTTGAGAAGGAGAGGCTGGCAATCGGTGGAGAGGCGGCCCGGCAAGGCCGTGGCCGTGGGCCTGCGCTCCCAGCCGGCTGAAGGGGAAAACCAGGTGGTGCGAGTGGCCAGTGGGACTGAGATACAGGCTTACCTGAAAATTATTTTAGATCATGAAATATTTCCCTGAAAAATAACATAAGATTGTTGTGTACCAACATTCTGACCTAAGTCTTTTACTATGGGGCCATGTTTGCCTTAGATTTTACGTACTAAGATAGTATTCCTCTTGTACTCTCCCACACCCAAGATTGACCTTCTTTGTGTGGTAAATGGATGGTGCTCCACTGAGAACATCTGAGGACTGTGGAGGGAACTACTGCATTGTAAGGAGCTTTCTGGTGTTAACATCAGTGTCCTCTTTGAGCTGGTGATGAAGGGAGAAGTGGTTTGTGAGGGTCGAGCCGGGGAAAGCACTTGTTCAGGAGCCCCGTGCCGGCCATAGGAAATTTGTGGATGAGAGCTGTTAATGTCAGTGACATGGGTCCGGTGTGGGAGAGTGCGCCTAGGCCCCGTGGCATGGCCATGGTGGGTGGGTGCTCTCAGGTTTCCCTGGAGCTGCTCCCTGTGCGGCCTCTGCAGCACCCTACCCGTGTGTGCCCTCAGGTGACCCATAGTCCGGAGAATGTGCTGGACTTGCAGAATTTCAGACTTCCAGACATGATCCCAGAGGAGTTAGCGGCCTTCTCCAGGAACATGCTGCTTCTCCTGAAGAGGCTGCTACGTGAGCGAGACCAATGCCAGGAGGTGTGTTTGCTGATGGCCAAGTGGCCTGTTGGGACAGGTTGAGGAGGGGCCTGGGCCCGGGGCCCGAGTGCTGGGTGGCTGTCTTCATTCTGACTCTCCCTCTGAATCCTGCAGACCACCCCTTCCTCCTCTCGGATGTTCCCTGGGTGTCAGGACATGGGATTTTCCCTGCACTGCACAGTCACCTCCAAGACACCTGTGTCAGGGTAGAAGTTCAGCTTGGGGACACTGCTCCATTCACACTCCCCTTTTTGTCTCACTAACTATATCCTTGGTTTTCACTAACATAGCACCATTCTCCTGGCTCCCTGCTGGTTTTACAGTCTTAGCTGACATCCTCTCTTTTACATTTTTCCATCTTTTGGTTCTTTTTCACCAAGTACTAGTGTGGGCACTGTGCTGGGCACAGGAGCCTGCTGATGAGACCCCCCTCTCTGCCCACCTGTCTCAGGAGCAGGAGCACCTCCAAGTGCAACAGCCGCCTAGTCCTTTCCAGGTCTCTAGCGCGGTCTCAACATTCTGCCTGACCAGCAGCCTCTCCATGGAGGAGAAGCAGCACTTGGTCGAGGAGCTAGAGAACACCAAGGCCAGACTGTGCCTCGTGAGCCAAGAGCTGTGAGTCCTCCTGTGGCCCTTCTTTCTGTTCTTCTCCCACGTGTTACCAAGCCATTTCTAGCACATGTGGTTCATTGCCATGAGGTGCATCAGACAAGAGAGCTCTGGTTTGCACCCTGGAGTCCCTGAGCTCTGCTCTGAGCTTGATCCCTGTTTGTTCCTGGACTAGTCCACTCCCAGCCTGGTCCACACAGGAGGGTTTCTTCTGGTGCTTTAGGGCTCCTATCAGTGCAGACACTATAGGCTTAGAGAGGCAGCCTGCTGTTTACCCTCAGGCCTAGTGTGAGGCTCAAGTGGTGACACACTGGGGTGGTTTTCTTGGCCGGAGGGAGGATGTGTCTCACCCCATCTGGTGAGCCTGTTCCCCTTTCCTGAAGCTGGTGATGTCACTTTGCCCATCATCTCGGGTGCTGCCCTCCTTCCCCTTCCCGCCAGGTGGCCTCACTGCCTACCTGACTCTGGAGTGGCACAGTGCCTCCTGGAGTCTCCTGACCTGTCCCACGCACTCAGAGGAAAACTCAGTGTCTGGTGGGTGTAGTCTGAGAAGAGTCATTAAAAGTGGGGGATTCCAAGATGGCGATGGATTAAGTGGAAGCTACACTGACACTCTCCCAGGACCTAACTGGAATTCCAAGTAAAATATGGAAAACATTATCCTGAATAATCAACGGAAGACTAGGTGGAGAGCACCCTTATAACCAAGGACCTAAAGCAGAGAGCGCCTAGAGACTGGTAGAAAGTATGGAGGCTAGAAATGGCTTCTTGCGCACCCAGAGGCAATAGCTGGAGGTCTGGAGGGCTATCTCAGCTGTGGGGTGTTCCCAGTGTGAAGTCTGGATTCGAAACATGAAGCTGGGCTCCTCAGCCCAGAGCAGCACATGTAAGAAAGGTGACCATATACGATGTAGCTGTGAAAAGCACCGAGATTTCTGTGTGCCAGGGAGTGATGGCTGGAAATGCTGGCAGCCTCTTCAAAGGCCAGTGCACAAAGTTTTGTGTCAGCTACTCATTTTGAGCTCTGGTGGAGGGAGGGCAGAGTAGACTAGAGCTGTGTGAGGAAAATCCTAGCTCTGGGGCTAGAGCTGAAGGGTGGCCATCTGAATTCCTGTGCTGAGTCATTCCCCCAGATGCAGAGGCTGTCTTTCTCAGGTACACCTGTACTTCCCAGGCAGCTTTTGCCTGGGGGGGGGGGGACAATTGCACCACCCTTTGGCAATCCTCTCACCCCACCCTGTGGTCTACAGCCTGAACCTGACTAAGAGACTAAGAATAACAATCACCCTGCAGTTAGAGGTGGACTGTGGTTGACTCTGGTCTGCCTGATCTGCTTCTGGACCCAGGGTTTGGAACATCAAACCCTGGTGTGCATGTTGGTTTTTCCCAGGGGCACCCAGCCCCAGCAGAGAGAGCCAGCCGCCACAGGTTGTGGATCACGTGTAGCTCCAAACAGAGAGTACCCAAGGCCATTCACAAAGAGAGTTTGACATTGGCCTGCACCAGAGACCCTTCAAAAAGAATGGGACTCCTAGCACATCTACCTAATACATACACAGAAAACCTAAGAGGCGACCAAAATGGGGAGACGAACAAGCCCCCACAAGAAGAACTAAAGGAAATGGAGATACACAATCTTATCAGATCCAGAGTTCAGAATAATGGTTGTAAGGATTGCCCTAACAGCAGAAGAAAAGATATGGAAACTATGCAGGCTATTAAGACTGACCTAGCAGAAATACAGACTACATTGGGGCCTAGCCGGTTTGACTCAGTGGTCAGAGAGTTGGCATGAGGACTGAAGGGCCTCAGGTTTGATTCTGGCCAAGGTCACATACCTCAGTGTTGGCCTGGATCCCCGGCCCCATTCTGAGCATGAGTGGGAGGCAACCAATCAGTGTGTCTCATATTGATGTCTGTCAGTCTTTCTGTCTCCCTCTCTCTCTCGTACTTCCTCTGAAAAGCAATGGAAATCATATCCTTGCATGAGGATTGAAATAAAAAAAGAATACACTGGACGGGATAAACAGCAGAGTGTTGTAAGCTGAGGATGAGATCAGCCAATTAGAAGACAGGGTCGAAAAAATACTGAATCAGAGATCCAGAAAGAACAAACAAGGGAATTGTGTAACGGAGCTGTGGCACAACATGAAGCATAACTGCATTCACATCCTTGGAGTCCCAGAAGGTGAAGAGAGTGAGCCAGGGATAGAGAACCTGTTTGAAGAAATAGTGGCGGAAAACTTGCCGAACCTGGTGAAGGAAAGTCACACAAATTTGGGAGGCACACAGAGTGCCAAGCACAAAAATTGCAAAGAGGCCCAGGCCTAGACACTTAATGAAAATGCCAAAAATTCAAGACAGAGAGAATGTTAAAGGCAGCAAGAGAAGAGCGTTGTGTTACCTACCTACAAAGGGGCTCCCATAAGGCTGTCTGTTGATTTCTCATCAGACACTCTACAGGCCAGAAGGGAATGGCATGAAGTATTCAAGGAAGTGAAAAGCAAGGATCTGCAACCAAGACGACTTTATCCAGCAAGGCTATCAATCAAAATAGATGGTGAAATAAGGGGCTTTCCAGACAAAAAAACGGCTAAAAGTTTCTCACCACCAAATGTTGTTGCAAGAAATATTAAAGGGACTGCTGTAATCAGAAGTAGAGTGTTTGGTAGAGTGGACTTCAGCTGTGTATGCTGTGGTGTCATTGTGAAGGGCTGGAATGACAGGGAATTGAAGGGACTATGGAGACACATCGGATGGGGGAAGGTGGACTCGGCTCTGTGGCTGGAGGAGATCCCCCAGAGCTAGCCCCATGTCTGTGCCAACTGCCATTCTCCGATTTCTCAGCTGTCCAGCCCACTCCCTGCCCATCGCCCTCCCTTTCAGCTCTCCATAGAGCAGCCCCCCAGAGGAGGCTTTGCAGTGTTCAGGGGTGTCCCTTCCTAGCAGGTGTCTTCCCTCCCACAGGCAGGAAGACAAGATGGCGCACAGGGAGGCAGTGGAGCAGCTCGAAAAGCTCCTGAACACCCAGCGGGAGGCTCTCCAAGAACAGCAGAGGTCCAACGCCATCCTCACCGATGAGAACCAGAAGCTGAGGGAAGAGCTGGACAGGTAACCGCCACCACCCCAATGCTGCGGCATCTGCCAGCATGTCATTCAGACCAACGTACTCAGCACCCACTGAGTGAAACTCAAGAGAGTCCCCTGGCAATGATGCATTCTTACAAACCTTGTCATGTTAACTGCAGGATGGGAATAGGGTAAAAGGACCGCAGCTGGTAGCTGGGATGGAAGGACTAGGGACACCTGGGATGGTGCACTGTCTGGGTTTGGATAGCCTCACCTCCCACACTGTCGATCGTGATGATGGCATGGGGTCCGGGCACCTTCATCCCCTAACACCAGTGGTGGAGGTAAGGTCAATTTTCATTCACACATTCCCTCTTTGTGAATCATCTACTGGCTGAAATGTACTTGGAACCCCCATATGTGCACATGTGGCCTTTTGTGGACTGTCCCTGAGTGCGGGATACTGACGTCATCTGATGTGCACTTTCGCATCTGCGGTCAGTGAGGCGTTTGACTCCTGCCTTGTTCCAGCTCTCCTGCTGTAAACGAGCGCCCTTCCTGTGGCCCAGTTGGTGCCATGGTTTTCTAGTTTTGTGCTCTTTGGTGGTGATTTCTCTGTTTGAAATGGCCCCCACGTGCCGTGCTGTGTGCTCCCTAGTGTTCCCATGTGCAGGGCTGCGCTGGGCCTCACGGGGGTACACAAGTGGTAGATAAGGCGCCTTCTGGCAGGAGTCACGGGGCTGTTGCTGTGAGGATGTTACACAGGCATCTTTATGTCTTGATCAGTTGCCAAAAGTGTGGCCTGAGACTCACAGGAACATTGGTATCAGGTTCAGTGTACACCGATTCCGTCTTCCCTGTGACCATAGAACATACTGCGGATCATGGGAATTGACTGACTTCTTTAACACATGAGGAATCAGGCTCAAAGAGATTTAGACCCTTGTTGAAGCTCAGTGCTCCTACTGAGTGGCATAGTCAGGATTTGAGGCCAGGGCTTGTCTCAACCTAGAGGCGTGACCATAGGAAGCCTTCCTCCCCACAGCCTTGTTTTAGCAGGTCCTGGGGGGCTGCAAAGTCAGGTGCCTGTGGTGGCCCGGCAGGCCCTGGACGTGGGGAAGGAGTGTCAGTAAAAGACCAGGCCCTGGTAAAGAACACACGGCAACTGAAGGTATGACCTGTGAGGTGGATGCAGGGGCGCCTGGTTATCTTTTGTTGAGAATACTTTCTTCTCAGAAGCGAGACATCTGAATGTTGATGTGAAACCTAAACATTTTTAAATGATGACATACTCATTAATTTTAGAAACAGAACTGTGTGGGCCAAGCTAGACCTATTTGTGTTCTCACTGAGTCCATGAGCCTCTGGCAATTGGAGCTTTCTGGCATAAATATTTCTTAGGAAACCCAATCAGGTAATTCTGGTGATGACGATCATTTCAGTGGATTGACAAGAACCCCAGAATCTCATTTTATATTTCCTTCCAGAGTTGAAATTAGAAAGGGGCTTGGAATTGAGGAGGAGAGCTGGGCAGAGGCATAGAATTTTAGAGCAAATGTTCTCATTCAATGATTTCTGAAAGTATTTTAATAGAAGAAGCCTTTTTTCCAAGGAAGCAGGGAAGCAAAGCCATAAGTATAAAGGATGTTAACAGTGATGCTCTGCTGAAGTCTTGTCCAAGGCTGCCTGTCCTGTCCCCCCAGCGCACAGTGGGGGGCCATGGGGAGCCTCATAGAACCCAACAGGCACAGTTTGAGAACTACTGATTTTGTTCAGCCTTCACTTACACATGGGAAAGCTGATGCCCCGAGAGGCGGTGATTTTGCTAAGGTTGCAGAGCCGGGACAGAGCCTGGGAGTGTTCCTGAGCCCTTGGCCCTGTGTCTGTCCACCCCTAGAGTGAGCATCCTGCACCGGCAGGTGAAGGGGCACCAGGAGGAGCTGCAAGCCCGCAGCACGGAGCTGGGAAGCGCCCTTGTCAAGATGCAGGTGGAGGCGGACCACTGGCAGGCCCGGTTCTGCCAGCTGCAGGAGGAGCACCAGGCAGCCAGCGCCTCTCTGGCCCAGCTGCGCAAACAGTGCGAGGTGAGGCCTGGGGGGCCCAGGACAGCGGGCGGTGCTCCCTGGGCTGAGAGCCTTGGGCTGGGCCGGGTCCAGATGGGTCCTCGTTGGCGTCCTTGCTCAGAGACTGTATGTGAATGTCACCCAGAGGCCGAGGGGAAGCCAGAGGCATTTGAAGGGGACGAACACCCTGACCGTCAGGGATGTGTCAGGAAGCACCTTTCGTCTGACCTCGGCTTTTGCAGGGTCGGGCGGTGCGTGGAAACAGCCGAGTCCTGTTCATGTCCCTCCTGCTGCTGTGCACTCTGCCCTGTGCTCCCCGGGGTCCTCTCACTCAGTTCTCACGATGACCTCGTGAGCGGGGCTCCTGTCCTTGTCCTTCTTAAGTGGTGCCTTGGGACCCAGTTTGATTGAAGCCGGAGCTTTTGACTGTCCTGCTGCACCAACCGCGATGATATCCTAGAGCAGGACTTGGTCCACCTCAGCCCCAAGTTCAGATCCAGCCCCCCACTCACTGCCTCTTTTTGTATGTCTGTGAACCAATAATACCTTTTACAGTTTTGAAAGGTTGGGGAAGTCACGAGAAGAAGAATATTTGGTGGCAAGTGAAATAGGAACCTTAGATGTCTGTGTCCACAAGTAAACTTGTTTTTTTGTCTCTTTTTTAACACAGCCACACCCATGCATGTCCATTTTATCTCTGGCTACTTGCCTGCTGTAATAACAGAGTTGAATAGTTGCCACAGAGACCACCATCCTGCTGGAAAGCCTAAAACAGTCACCATCTCACCCTTGACAGAAAAAGTGCCAACCCTCATGTAAAGCAGAGGTGTCCAATAGGAATATAATGCAGGCCGCCCCACGTAATACAAAATTTTCTAGTAGCCACATTAAAACAGTAAAAGGAAAGAGGTGGGATTAATTTTAATGATAGATTTTATGAGTTATTTGAAAAAAAATATTTTTATTGATTCTTTTGACAGGGAGAATAAAAGGGAGAGGGAGAGACAGAGACATCCCTGATGATGGAGAAACTTGGGCCAGCTGCCTCCTGCAGGCTCCCTACTGGGGATCCAGCCTGCATCTTGGGCACATGTCCTTAGCAGGAATGGAGCTAGTGACGTCCTGGTTCATGGGTCGATGCTCAGCCACAGAGCCACACCAGGAAGCAGGCTAATTAATGAGATATATCATATTTTTAAAAATGGTTATTAATTCCTCGGACTCTGTTGTCTATTTTGTACCTATGGCACGACTCAGCTCAGACTGGCTAGTTATCAGTGCCCAGTGGACACATGTGGCCAGTGGCTGCCTGATCGGACGGAGCAGTGGCAGAAGGCTTGGCCGTCCCCATGACATTGGCAGTATTGGTCACTCCGACTGGTCTAGATAATAACGCAGTGGCCATCTGTGTGCCCGTCGCCGTTTTCTTCCTTTGGAATTAGATTCGAAGCAGTGGAATCGCAGGGCTTGGGGTGGTTGAGACCTTGTCCATCTGTGTTTTAGGTGCTGTCTCGACTCAAGGGCAACATGGAGGAAGCCAATTACCACCTTGCGGGCCGGGTTGAGATGTTGGAGCGGATCCAGAATTTGGACCATGACCAGCTGATGCTTCTAGAGCAGAACTTGTGTTACCAAGATCAGTGCTGGAACGTCAAGGAGCAGGAGGATTCCCTGTAAGGGGTGTGGGATGGCTGACGCCTGTCCACAAAGGGTCCTGGCTTCCAGCTGCAGCCTAGAGCCCAACATTCCGGGGAGAGAAGCCCTGGGGAACATTGGTGTCCCCAGGGCGAGGGGACAGGCCACCTTACCAGCATGTCCTCTCATTTTCCCTGGGGTGCTTCTAGATTTCTGCAAGCAGGGTGGTTGGCCTTTGTTTGCTTTTCAAAGACAGTGCCCACTGCCAGACACTTCTTGATCTGCCTTTGGAATGAACTTCACTGAAAAAAATATGATAGTGGTAAAGAGAAGTCCTCAGGGAAAGAATTCAGGTCAAAGGCTGAGCTTTTTTGTCTTGGAGAGTGGGTTGTTGTGCGCGTGGTTGCCCTCCCTCTGCCAATATCTACAGGGTCCGGACTTCGGCGGAGGCCTCTCGAGGTGCAGAGCACCAGTTCCCTGGTCAGCAGGGACTAGTAGGGGAGATGGGATGTGAGCGGAGCTACATGCATAGCACACGGATGTTGAGGGGCTCCCTGGAGGCATAGATGGAGGCATGGGGCTGGGAGTTGGGTTCTGCTGCTGGCATAGGACGAGGGGGCACATGCAGACAGGAAAGCACCCTAGCATAAGGCCAAGCAGCACGGCTGTGGGGGCAGAATCACAAAGTCTAGAATCAAAGATGTTGAGCTGACGGGACTGGGAATAGAGCAGGGGCGGTGGTTGGGGCCTTACTGGTTGGCAAGCTAGCACTTTGCCTGGGTCCCCACTTCACGGTGAACTCCCGCAAAAGCCCTCGGTTTAGGTGGGACCTCGGCAGTTTCATGGCCAAGGGGCCTGAGCAGCTGCCTGGATCCAGAGGACTCATTGCCAAGCAAGGAAACCAGGGATCAAGCTGTCAAGGCCACACCCACTGTGAGAGGCAGCGACAGGACAGGAGCCAGCGGGCCCCCTGGGCAGCATTGTATGGAGAGCACCCAGCACACCCCCAGGGGCCAGGAGAGAACAGAAGCAGGCCCCTGTCACAGGAAGGCCAGGCGCCCTTTCCTCAAGGTCGGGGTGCCCTCTGGAGGCCGAGGTTCAAGAGTTTCTCTGTGGTCCTTTTTGTGGTTTTCAAAATGTGAACTGATTTCCAACAATTAGAAATTAAGAGATTTTGCTTCACAACCTGGGTTTCTGGGTCCTTTGGGAAAACAATCAGAAGTTCCGCCCCCTCGCCAGCAGCCCCCCGTGTGCAGGGCCCGGTGCGGTTCCCCACGACACCATGCGCTCAGCAGCCCCAGGCCCGGCCACTCCCTCTGGTCCTTCCAGGCCAGCTTTGCTCCTGATTTTCTCTGTCTGGGCCCTGAAAGGCTTAGAGTTTGCTTCCCTGCAAGTGTTATCAAAACCAACATTGGAATGGGTGGAGGTCAGAGGTCTGACTTTGCTCAAGTGACTTTGAAACCTTGATGCCCATCTAACACGCTGAAGGCAGGTGTCTCCTCACCACTGGGGGTCTTGTTAGTTTGCCCCCCAGGAGCCAGCCTAGCCCTGTGTCTGACCCCGAGAGCCTCCCGTCCTGAATTGGCCTGGCCGGAAATTCCTTGGGGTTTCTGGGCTTGAGTTTCAGATGGACCAGAGTTTGCTCTCCTGAGATGATGTACAGCCTGGTCCTAGGTGCTTCAGCAGGTCTCCTTGAGGTGTTAGTGTTCCCGGACCCACATCCAATGCTTGTGTTCACACATTCCCACCTGAGGGACCACGATGTTCGTGAGCACCGTGATGTCTGAATCCCAGAAAACCACCGGCCCTTCTGGGCTGGGCTGAAGGGACAAGTTACATGTTACATTTACAAAACCAGTTTGTTTTTCCTTTCTCCTCTGTTTTTAGAGACGACTTAAGTGACTTTCAGAGTGAAAATGACAACCTGGAAGAAAAATCCAAAGCTCCGCTCAAGCGCTCTCATCCTGCTCCAAAGAAGTGAGTTGCCTTAAGCTTCAGTGACTGAAAGAGAACAGAGAGCTTGTTCTCTCAGGAGGAGGGAAGGCTGTAGCCACCTGGAGCAGGGGCCCGTTGGTGGGCCTGTGTCTTCCACTGTTGAGCAGGTCATGTGTGTGCAGGTCCCTCCCAGTACGGACAGAATTTAGAGTTTCTTTCAGTCCTGCCCTCTGGACTCAGGGTTATCCAATGAGGGATGGCAAATGACAGCTGGCCATGAGCCTGTGTAAGGGCACAGAGAGTCTGGTTTTAGAGCCATTAAAGCAGGAGGGTCAGGTTTTGCCTGAAGATTTCAGGACATAGGAAGCCATGCTTCTGTCTTGGGAAGGAAGCTTGGATCAGACACCTAGACCAGCACCCATGGTCTTCAAACACAGGCGAAATTCCTCTGGAGTCACTGGACCCCAAGGCACTTGCAGAACCACTTTCCTTCTCCAGAGAGCAGCAGCTGCAGTTGTGGGCTGGCTAAGTCCCCTTCAGCAGGGCTTCCCCTAGTCCCGGGCCTGAGCCCCAGGAGCTGGCCCTTCAGGCTATCCTGCCCCAGCCCAGCCTTGAAGTCACATCCCCATGAATCCTGCAAGGCTTCTCTGTTCAAATCACAGAACCACAACATTTCAGAAGCTCCCTCTGCCCCTTCTGTTGAGAGGAATTGAGTCACCCATGAGGAACTGGAGTGATTTGTGTAAGCACAGTGCTGTTTCAGGGCAGAGGCAAGATTAGAACCCAGATGGGGTTCTTCTGTTAGGTTAGAATGCCTCCATTTCTGCTCGGATACCACATACTACTTACCCTTTCAATTCGCTGTTTTTATGCATTTTATTTATTTTTTTAATGCTCACCTGAGGATATTTGTCGCATTGAGATTTATAGAAAGTAGAAGGGAAGGAAAGAGGCAGGGGTGTGTGTGTGAGAGACAGAGAGAGAGACAGAGGGAGAGATGGATATGAGAGAGACACATTGATTGGTTGCCTCCTGCATGTGCCCTAACTGGGGCTGGGGATTAAACCTTGACTGGGAATCGAACCTGCAACCCTGCTGCTCAGGCTGACACTCTAAGCACGGAGCCACAGTGACCAGGCCTCACTGTTTTTCATTCAAACGACCCACTCTGCCCTGCCCTCTTCCCCTCACCCAGATTCCGCAGTGCCGGGAATGGCAAAGTATCGCAGCCTATTTCACTCATTATTGACTCTAGCAGAAAATGAGAAGGCCCCTGGCTTTTCCTGAAAATGGCATTTTCATCTGAACTTTCTAGGAAACATAGGTTAGGTTCGCACAGCACCGCTTCCTGTGCTCGGCAGACAGCCACGGGCTGAGGGCGGTATTTGAAGTTCTGTTTCCCCGAAGGCTAGTGTGGGCTTCTGCCAAGACCGACACTTCTACCATCCCCGAGTCTGTGCACGTTAACTGCAAATTCTGTTTTACCTCCTGAACCCCAGATCCAGTGATTGTGGTGATGGCAAAAAGAAGCCGAATTCTAATCCCCAAGTTAATGGCCAACTTCACAGGCAAGTGATGGAAATCCCAGGTCACGGTAGGGCACCCGAAACCTGCTGGAGGGGGCAGTGAGTGTAACTGTGCCCTAAAAATCTCCTTCAAACTAGGAAAAAACGCTGGATTGGACCCAAATGGATCCTCAACCTTTTTAAAACGAATAAAAGGGGATCGAGAAAAGGAGAGGTATCGATTGTAGGTGCCTGTCCACTGGATCCCCGGGAGCCCATCCCATCCTGCTCCCAGTGGTGAAAGACCAGTACGCCCACAGCAGGCTCCCAGGAAAGGTAAGAGGGCGACCTGGCTGTAGGTGGGTAGTAAAGGGTGGGATTTCCGGTCTCCTTCCTGGGAAGGTAGAACCAGCCAGAAGGAGTGTTGGATGTGCACACGAGTGTGTAGGAGCCTGAGGGGGCATGCTCCGTGCACACACCTCGGCCTCCTTAGGTATGTTACCAATCAAGTAGAAAATGCAAACCCAGGCAGTGTTGTGTTAGTTTTTTCCCAGAACAATGTAGTCACTTAAGCATGAGAAGCCTCGCAGATCGTGTCTGTGGTGAGAGGGACACAAATCTCCAGAGCTGATGTCCACACAGCCAGCACGGAGAAGCACCATAGCCTCTGTTTGGGTTTCCTTGTAGCTGTCAGGCCTAGAAGAAGCCATTTCTATAGGGAGATCCCGGTGCATTAAATACCTAATGGACATACGCAGGGTCTTCAGCAAGGCTGTGAGCAAGGCCGTGGGTGGCTCTGACCTGTACGTCACTGTGGAAAGCAGGTCCTGTTTCTGTGCCTTCAGAAAAACCAAGTATTTGTGGCTCACCCCACAGGCCCTTGCCAACTGGTGTTTTCCAGCTGCTGCTGTTTGTGGCCCGCGCCAGCACTTGGGACCTGGGTGCCCTGTGGACCCGGTGAATCCGGAGCAGACGGCTTGGCGGGGCGGGAAGCAGAGCATCTCCGGGTGTGTCCCCGGTTCTCAGTGCAGCTCAGCTGCTCACCAGCTGTGAGCAGGGACCACGAAAACACGTCCCTGTCCCACAGTTGTTAGTGTGCAGCGGGATGGACACTGATGATCCCGGGAACAGGGACCGGATACTGTATGTGCTAGAGGAATGGGCCAGGAGGGGAGGTCTGCAGGCCTGGAAGGGGCAGCCTGCCCTCGGCCAGGGCAGTGTCCCCCTCCCTGTAGCCGCTCTCACCCTCAGACCCGAGGGCTGTCGTGGACACTGGCATGCAGGTACACGGCAGCCGGGAGGGTGTTTCCCCACACTTGTCACTGAGAAGGTTGATTTTTTTTGCCTTTGGGGATGACTGTGTGTCTAGTTGTGGGTCCAGATGTCGGAATCCTGGGTCAGGCATTGTTGGCAGGTGTAGGTGTGTGTCGGGCTGCTGAGCTGTCCCGCAGACTGACGGTCCCTCAAATGTCTAGCTGCCTGGGGTCTGACTCCATGTGCGGGTGACCCCTGCCTCCTCTGCATGCACTCCTTCCTCTCCTCATGGTGTCCATCCGCCTCAGGGGACACGTCCACTAGGCTCCTCCAGGCTGTGAGGTGCTGGCAGAGGGCTGCAGGTTCCAGAGCAGGGTCAGACTTCGGTCTGGGGGCCTAGGCCTGCTGCCAGCATGGTGGGAAAGGACAGTGGTTTCCTGGACAGGGGAAGGCAGGCCCAGCACAGCTGCTGTGCCAGGGCAGTGGCTTAAAGGGAACAATGGTGCGGTGGCTGTCCCCTGCACAGTCTTGAGTTACCCTTGGTGGCCCACCTCGTTGTTCCTACATCCCCCTTGTCAGATCAAAAGAAAGGTGTAGGTGTCAGTGAGGGTTTCGAGTGAGGTCAGTCTGGCATATAGGAACTGCTGGCGTCATTTCTGTTTCTTGTGGCCTAAGATGAAGCCGTCACCAGGTCTGAGCTGGTGGCCTGGGAAGGAAGAGAGGATAATGTGCCCAGCCGGTCTCTGCTTCCCACTGAGCTTGGTGGGAATGAGGACAGATGGAAACCTTTGGCTGTGCCCAGGCTCCCAGCCCCGACCCTCCCATCCAGTGGATGTGTTTTTGGAAACGGCATCTCCCTCTGGGTCTGTTTTCCTGGTGAAGTTAGGGAGCTGCCTGAGTGACGGACGCCTGGCTTTTCTCCCTGACCCATGTGGGGCCTCGGCCTCACCATCTCAACCACGGGCCGGGTGTGTCATGGGGCCCAGCTAGGCTGTGAAAGGCCCAACAGGAGCAGGAAACTTCAGTCCTGGCCAAGTGGCCTGCACAGGGGACGTCTTGACCGGGAGAGGGCTCTCTGAGGACCATCGTGGCCCTCACCCTCGCCTCTCCCTTCTTCCTCTCTTCTCTGTAGGATATTCCACCTACCAGGATGACCTGCTGAATTACCTGTTGAGGAAAGGCAATGATGCCCGAACCATCAGATCTTAGCCAGGACCCCCTACCAGAAAAGAAGGGACCAGGATACCCACCAGCTCTGCGGCCCCACCATGAAGATGGCTGTCAGCACCTCCGAGGGGAAGCTGCTGAAGCCAGGGCGTGTGTGAAGCCCAGCTTGAGACCTGCTGAGGCGAGGCCCCACCCAGCACCCCCTGAGGCAGACCCAGCCTCCCCAGAGCCTGTCTCTGGGCAGACCCCAGCAAGTGTACATAGTGTGTTGAGGGGAGTGTGTCTGAGATGAGGTACACGCCTGATTTGGGAGTGGGTGTAGGTCCCCAGTGTCCCCATCGTGGGTGAGATGTTGACATGCTTTATGAATAACTCCTTGTAATAGTAACCGCATTTCCTTTAATCTATTACATAGGTTTGTACAATGCATGTATTGAGGGTGAAATGCATGTATTTTGAGGGTGATCTACAGGGTGTGTCCCAAAAATGTACATAAATTTTCACAGCTGGTAACTCCCTTAGTTTTCACTCCTTTTCAGGTTTAACAAGTTTGGAATAATGGGTGAAGCCAGACTCAGCTTTGAACAATGAAAAATTATCCACTAAACTCTCTTATGGGGATACATAAAATATCAAGCTTACGGCTCAAACCCGGCAACAGTCAATGAATCGGGGGCAGCTGTGGAAAGACAAAGCGCACAAACGCCAAACAAAGTGGTTCCTGACGTTTGCGATTCCTTTGCTTCTGTCTCTGGAGCGCCCAGGCCGGAGCTGATGCGCAGCAAAGGAAACGCAAACCTCAGGGATCACCCTGTTCTGTGGGAATCTGTGCGCCTTGTCTTTCAGGAGCTGCCCTCAGTTCCCAAGTGTTGTTGGTTTTGTACCGTAAACTTTCTTTTCCGTATCCCCATAAAGAGTCCAGTGGATACATTTTCTTTGTTCAAAACTTAGTGTGACTTCACCCATTGCTTCAAATTCCTTAAACCTGAAGAGAGTGAAAATAAGAGTTATCAGCTGTGAAAATGTGTGTAACTTTTGGGGAACACCCTGTATTTATGTTCCATCAGGAATCTCCCCTTGTGTCCCTTTTTGGGGCCACCCAATATTTACGTTCCATCAGAATTCTCACCTGTGTGTACCTTTTTGGGGACCCCTGTATAAATGTTCCATCAGGAGTCTTCCCTTGTGTGCCTTTCAGTTGACACCTTCTTATATTTATGTTCTGTTGGGTATCTCCCCCCCTATTGGTACCTGTTTGGGGACACCTAAATTTATGTTCCATTGGAAGTCTACCCTGTGTGTACCTGTGTGGTGACACCCAAAACATACGTTCCATCGATAATCTCCCCTGTGTGTAGGTTTTTGGGGACACCTATATTCATGTTCTATCACGAATCTCCCATGTGTGTACCTTTTTGGAAAAACCCTATATTTATGTTCCATCAGGAGTCTCCCCTCTGTGTAGCTTTTTGGGGAAGCCCAGTATTTGTTACAACAAGAATCTCACCTCTGTGTACCTTTTTGGGAACCCCCTGTATTTGTGTTCCATCAGGAATCTCCCCTTGTGTCCCTTTTTGGGGCCACCCAATATATATGTACCACCAGAAGTCTCACCTGTGTGTACCTCTTTGGGGACCCCTGTATTGATGTTCCATCAGGAGTCTTCCCTTGTGTACCGTTCGGTTGACACCTTCTTATATTTATTTTCTATCGGGTATCTCCCCTATTGGTACCTTTTTGGGGACACCTAAATTTATGTTCCATTGGAAGTCTAGCCTGTGTGTACGTTTGTGGTGACACCCAATACATATGTTCCACCGTGAATCTCCCCTGTGTGTACGGTTTTGGGAACACCTATATTTAAGTTCTATCATGAATCTCCCGTGTGTGTACCATTTTGGGGACACCTATATTTGTGTTCTATCAATAATCTGCCATGTGTATACCATTTTGGAAATACCCTATGTTTATGTTCCATCAGGAGTCTCACCTCTGCCTACCTTTTTGGGGTCACCCTATATTGATGTTCCCTTGGGAGTCATCGTGGCCATTGGGAGTCTCACGTCCTGTTCTGTGTATTTGGCCTGGTTCCTGACGCATTTTCTTTCCTGTTGTTTACTAAAGATGCTCTTCCTGGATGTACTAAACCTGTTGATTTTGGTCTTATAAAGATTTTTCCCTTTTGAGTTCATATACTGGTAAAGAAATGGGCATGTTCACGTGGTCGATTTTAGGAGTGCTTTGCATGTGTATTCAATAGCCATTGATTCTGGACACGGGGATGGGGTTGCAATAAAATGAGCCGGAGTAGAATTGAGTCCTAGTTTTCTTCACCGCTCCTCCCTGGCAGCCTTGAAGAGCGCCGGGCTCTCGGGGTTCCCTGCATCAGCCCCCCAGTCTCTCGCCCCCTGGAATCCACAGCTCCCTTTGCCACGAGGTCAGAGACTGGGAAAGCCTGGTTCCTCTTCATCATGCAGCAGCTTTTTCCAGACCTGTATTTATGTTAAGTTTGTATAAGTTGAATCCCATTTTGATGTGGGAGTTAGATCACAAAGGAGCTCAGCCTACAGCGATCCTTTGGATTTTTCCAAGGCTACTGGACTAGGAAGAGCCCGATCTGGAGTTTAGATCTTGGAGGCCTCAGACTAGAGGCTGGAAGGTGAGAGAGGGAGCAGGAAGGAGGCATGGAAGTGTCCCCACCTGACCCAGTCTTCTAATGGTTTTCTGTGCAGCTCCTGCCTCCATGGCCCTGCCTTCCCACGAAACCTCTTCTGTACAAGTGTGTCCTCGAGCCTCCTGTCCCCTGTTCCCCAGGTTCTGCAGCCTGTCCTAGCCGACCACTCAGTGGGAGCTGCCACCGGCAATGCTTAGAGCCAAACTGAGCAGCGGCACCTGCAGGCTGTGTGTCCTGGGCCCTTGGCTTTTGCAGGATCTGACCCTGGCCAGTCACTCCTTGGAGCTCTCAGCCTCTGGCTCGTGGTTCTCTCCCCGTGGGACAGCTCTCCAGTGCTCACACTTGCCAGTCCCTCAGTCAGTCATTCCTCCCACAAACCCTCATGGAAGCTCGTGTGCTCACTCCTGAGTTCCCCTTTGAGGCATCTCCCTCCATGCCCCCCTCAGGGCTGACCCCACCCTCCTCCCCAGCACTGACCTCTCCTGAGCTGCAGGCCTGAAGTGGGCTGCCTGTTACGCCCCCTGTCTGGACTGCAGGCTTCCTCCCCTCCCCCAGCTCCTCAGGGCTCCCTCCTTAATCCAAGGACAGCAGCTGTCAAGCACAGGAGCCTGTGGTAGAGGCTTGACCCCTCCTGTCCCCACTTCCCACGTTTTATATGTCACCTGATCCTGAGAATGGGCTGGAACCTGCCACCCCATCTTAACTAACTGTTCTTGTCCTAGGTGACATCCCCCCTGGCCTGACTCGCGTTTTGGCAGGGGCTTGTCAACTGCTCTGCGTGCCTCACACAACCTCTCAGCCCCATGACGCCTGTCAGGCGTTCACCCCGGGTGACCTTCCTTTCTGAACATTCCCCTCCCTCAGCCTCCACACGAGCTACACCCATCCCTTTGTGGTCTAGGGTTCCTACATGGCTCACCTCGGGGTGCACCCTGCACTCTCTCACCCCCCTCCAACCCCAGACAAGCTCAAATAAGCCCACCGCTTTTAAACAATCGATGTTTTTTATTGATTTCAGAGAGAGGAAGAGCGAGGGAGAGAGACATAGATCCATCATTGACGAGAGAGTCATTGATCGGCTGCCTGCTGCACGCCCCCTTCTGGGATTGAGCCCACAACCGGGGCGTGTGCCCTGATGGGAACTGAACCCTGAACTCCTGGTTGATAGGTCAAAGCCCAAGCACTGACCGTGCCAGCCGGGCTCACACCCAGAGCTTTAATTGCAGTCTTCCCAGAAGATTCCAACACCTCTAGCTAGCCCCAGCCTCTCCTCGGGAATCTCCAGATCTGTTTCCAGCTTGGATGTCCCAAAGACACCTCCAACTCAGAATCGAGGTTCACCATCCTCCCTCCACCCAAGCCGCTGTGTCCCTCATCTCATCACATCTGTCCCCTTCCATTCAGACCATGTTTGGCATCCCTCTCTCCCACTGTGTCCTATCCATTACTGCATCAGCTGGTTCCAACCCTGACATCTTGCTCACACACCCAGCCAAGCCCAGGTGATGGTCCCCTGAGCAGTATCACGGGTCCTGTTGCTGAGGGGGCCCCCAAATCATGACTCTGCTGAGCTCCAGGGCCCCCCCACTCTGCACTGGCCTGGGAGGTGTGCGACCTGGTGGGTGGGAAATATCCAAGCGACAGCTGGGTATTCATGCCCACAGCTCAGGGCTGAGGTTTGCCTGGAGGGAGATTTGGGGTCAGCTGTGGGACAGGAGGGGCTCACCCTGGGCAGAACAGTCACGTGAGAATATTAGAAAAGGTCGGACGGACCCTGGGAAGCACCCAGCCAAATGTTTCTCAACCAGCCAGTGGCACAGGAGGGAATGTATTTACATGTATGCATACGTACGTACACAGGTACACATGCATACATATTCACATGCACCTACACATGCACATACACATGTCTATGCACAGCAATGGATCCTTAGGAAGCGCTCCTTGCATTTGGCCAAACTGGTGTATTTATAGCCGCCTGTGCTTGCCCTCAGCTGACGGATGAGTGTAGCTCCAACGGGAATGTCGGGTGATGTTCTCCTTGTGTTATCAAGGAAAACAAGCTGAAGATGTTTGTGAGAACGTCACTCCCTCCTTAACGATGTGAGTGGCTCCTTATCAGGTGGTCGTTTTCTGAATGCCAGATGGCATTCCTCAGTTTCCTGTAATGTGTTCACATTGTAATGGCTGCAGGCAGTTTTTTAAAAACAGACACAATTTACATACCATTGTATTCACCCAAGACACACTCTTAAGTTTAACCTCTGCTATTAACATCTTACCCATCACTGTCTTAAGTCTGGAGACAGCAGGCGCTGCGGAAAACAAATCAAGCCCTGATTTGGTACATTTGCCAGTTCCTGTGCTGTCAATATTCTCACCACGGCCCATTTCAAGCTGCCAACATGGTGTCACTCCCCACAGCGATGGGAAGAGCTGTGTGGCGTCACCTGCTCTATAATATCGCCTCCCTAAAGGTGCAATGGGTAGAAACAGCCCCAAGAGCATAGGTAAGGAGAATAATTCCAGGCGGCAAGTGTTTGCTGTCAATTATGTGATCGCGGGGCTGCACAGTTCACTGTTGATGGCGGCTGCGTTTAACGCCTGGCCTGCCAAGTCCCTGGAAACTCAGGGATGTGCCCTCACAGGGCCTCCGCTCAGCAAGGGGAGCCCGCCTTTGGGGGGGGGGCTAAAGGGAAGGACAAGAAGGAAGAAGGGGCAAAGAGGAAGGTGACGCCAAGAGCATCGCAGCTGGGCCCTGGGAGCTTTAGGGACCTGCCCCCCTGGTCCAGGCTGGAATGTGTCCCCACAGTGCTGTCCCCACACAGGGGCACAGAGAGGCCAGGGGCTGTCTGGAGGCTGGAGACTGCCCGGGCTTCTCTCCTTCTTTCCTCGTGTGGGGATGGCCTTGCTTGGGGTGCCTTTGGCCCGTCCCTGCTGGGCACTGGGTCTCCTCTCCCAGGGGTAAACCTCCCTTTGCTACAGCCCAGTTCCCTTTGCAGTACAACCTCACACCCACTGTGAGCCTAAGTTGTGGGTCCTTGGTCACCATCCGCACTCCCCATCAGGGAGTCATGAGCAAGATTGTGCCCCTGGTGGGTGCCTTACAGCTTTTCTTGTGCAATCGTTTAACAAGTTTCATTGCTTGCCCCTGTATCAAACAATCCCCAGACACATAGCCATGTGGCTAGGTGTGTGCGAGGAGGTGACATTTGAGCCGAGGTCCTGTTGATAGGAAGCAGTAGCCATTAGAGGAAAGGGAGAGAGCTTCCCAGGCCAGTTATGAACCCTCAGGGGCCTTATTGAGAGCAGGCTCCCTGGGAACAGAGAGAAGGGGCTTGTGGCTGGGCCATGGGAGTGAGGGAATGTAGGAGGGGAAATGTTCAGAGAAGCAGCTCCAGACCCAGGGGCCGGAGAACAGCACTTCCTCCCTGCCACTCAGGTGAACGGGGGTCACTGTGCACCCCTAGTTTCCTGTTTGTTTCTCGAACTTGCCATTTATCACCGAAGATGGTAAAATTCACCAAACATGACAAAAACTACTGGGGTTGGTGTGTGGGTTCAGCAAAGTGATGTTTGTTAATGTGCTGCAGCTTCTAGTGGGCACTGCCCTGCTCCCGCTGGCCCTCCCCTGTTTTTGCCAACACCCTCAGCAGTCACAGTCCATCAGGGCCTTTCCAGCCTCTGCATTGACCTCTCTCTCACTGGCCAACCTTTATTTTACAAAATTAATTAAGACTAAAGGATATTTAGACACTGAATATTTTCCCCCTACCTGCTTGACCTGCACAACTATTCAGCCTTCAGATCTTAGCTCAGACATCACTTCCTCCAGGAAGCCCTCCGTGTTTAGGTCATCATCATTGCAGTCGAGGTGCTCTCAGAGGGCCAGGTTGCTTTTCTCCATAGCAGTCATCTCCTTTTCAAACTGTGCACCGATTCCTGTCCTATCTAAGTGCTGTCTGATGATCTTATCAGACTGTGAACTCCGTGCGGAGGTGTGTGTGGGGATTGTTTCTGGTTTCGCTCCGTGTTGTATTGTCAGCACTTAGCACAGTGCCTGGCACACAGAAGGCACACAACAAATATCTGTTCCATGGTTGAATGAATGGTCTTCTGATGCAGGACCGCAAGCAGGGTGTTCACCGAGCGCTGGGTTAGAGCCGCTGCAATTCAGGAGGCTCCTGGATCCCAAAATTTGGTAGATGGGAGCAGCTCCAGAAGCTGGAGTCCCTGCTGCAGCAAACCTGGGTCAGCCCAGGACCCCCAGGCCTCTCTTGCACCCACCTCCTCACCCAGGCCCTCCCGGATAACTTCTGTCTTCAGGGAGAAGCCAAGTCTCAGATAGTCCCCAAAAGCCTTTGCTCCCCCACCTCCCACCCCCACCCCCACACACATCAATGCCACCCTGCACTTGCAGCAGCGTTGAAATGTTTCTTTTGCTCCCGAGAGCATCCTGGGAGCGGGGACCAGCCTCGGCACATTCGTTGGGGTGCTTGGCTAGGTGTGCAGAGGGCCCTGTGCTCCTGCTCGCATGCGGCCGCCCTCGTGGGGCAAGTCGAGGATCACACAGCCCTGGATGTGACAGGTGCCGCTCCTCCTTTGTAGCCGCGTGATTGACAGGGCTGGTGGGGAGAGGTCTGTCTCTGCTTTGAGAACTTGAGAGCTTCGTGCACACACTTATGGGAGTCTGGGCCTCCATTAACCCCACCGCTGCCACGTTCCACTTGTTCAACGGTGCCTGTGTGACTTAGTGTGAAAACCAGCGTTGATCATACAACATGTGCGTGCTTGTACGTGTGAGCACATGGAGATGTGCATGGACCCGCGTGCGTTTTGTGAGAGTGTGGCACAGGTGATCAGTTGTGTTTCGGTGTGCCGGTCCATGCAGGCATTCGCAGGATTGTGCAACTGCACTCGGGCAGTGTCCCTGCCTGTGCGTGAGCTTTCGGACATACGTACAAACCGGCAGGTACGTGCATGTGGGCACACGTGTAATGTGTGCGTGTGCACATGACTATGAAACTGCATACAGGGTGGCGCAAAACTAGGCTTGCAGTTGTGAGCACACAAAACAGAGTCTGTTCTTATATTATTCTGTATTAATTGTTGTATTATCTTTTCCATATGAGCAACTGTAAACCTACTTTTGCCCCACTCTGTATATCGCAAATAAGCGCATATGAATTCTGCATGTAAACGTGTGTGCATTACACAGATGTAAGCATGTTACACACTCCCATGCTCCTGCCCTCAGAGTGTGAGCGCATCTGTACACAGGTCCAAGGCTTCCATAGTGCACCAGGAACAGCTTCGGCCGCCTTATGGGCAATTCCAGCGAAAGGGCCTCAGCTAGAGGCGGCATCTTCTATAAGCACTTGCTCTGGCGCCTAGGAGACGTTTATTGGAAAGATCATTTGAGAACAGACGAAAGGGGAGAGGACTGCTGATTAATTACAAACAGCACCACTGTCCGAAACCAACAATGCCCACGTGGGCCTACACACACACACACACACACACACACACACACACACACACACAGGGGGCCACCAGACCCAAGGCCCCATTGTCCATCTCTGTGCCTGGGCTCAGGGAGCCCTGTGGCTGTAGTGGGACATTAAGTCACTCCCAGGACAGTGAGTGCCCTCTGCAAAGGGAATTAGAAAGGAAACTATCCCCCAAAAGGGCCATGTCTCACTGCTCCAGACTTTCCCCCAAACTCTCCCCCACCAAGTATTTCAGGTAAGGGATAACAGGTTTGTGAAATTTGGTGACAAATATGCAAATTTTGGCATCAGGCAAGGATTCAAGTTCTAGGTTCTCCACTAGATGACACTGGGCAAGAGATGACCACTTGGGCCTTGTTTCTCCAACTCTGACCTGCATGGTAACAGTAGCCCACGCTTCAGGGTTGGGTGAAATGCGGCCATGGGACTAGCCTCAGGATCTGGCCACACCTCCTATGCTCAGGCCCAGGCTCCCGGGACGCAGAGGGCAGATGCCGAGCGCCGTGCTGGGAGGTGCAGCCCTTCCCGCCCCACTCGGGACAGGCAGAGCCGAGTCCCCAGACCAGTCCAGGCCCACAGCCTCTCCTCAGTAGGACACAGCTGCACGTGACCCTGACGGGGTCCAGGCAGTGACAGTGACAAAACAGTAGAAACCAGGGGAATGTGAGTGAGCTCCGGGCAGCCTGGGCTCACTGACTCCAGAGGGCATCACAGGCCAGACTTAGAGCCTATCTCACCCTCCCCACCCACCCAGCTCAGAAACGGGCACCCTCTAGCTGCCCACCCCGCAGTCCATTTGCCACAAGCAATGCAAGCCCTGGCCAAATGCACAGCTCCGGAAGGAAAACAATAATATAACGTAAATATTGGATTTGTGGACTACAGCTCCTTTCTCACACGGTCCCTGGCTTCTTCCAGAGAGTATCAGGCCTCCTCCCACTGTCTCTGTGGCTGCCCCTCCAGCCCCAGGACATCAACCCTTTTTGACACAATTGAAAAGGAAATAAGTGGCTGCTGTTTTACATGAAAGTAATTTCACACGCAAAGAATGCAGAGAGGCAGCTAAAGCTGAGTTGTGCTTCGGAACAAATCCTTATTAATAATTTAAGTGGTTTTCCAAATTGGAGTGGGAACTGACCTCTTTTATTTAAGTTCCTCCAAGTGACGGCAGTTAGCTTTGATTTTCTTATCTAAAGGCGTCTTTTAAGATAACAAGTGTAAGACAATGGAGAAGGGTAATGAGATATTAAGAAAACATATAAGGCACGGAAAATGCGTGTAGAACACAGTTAAGCCATGCAGCTGAAGGTGGAGATTCCTGTATATTGACTTAGAGTATTTCAGGTAGGGAAGGGGGCAGATCTCTATTCATGTTCCATAGAATGGACCAAGGGGATACTATTAAGACATCGATTATAAGGAGGGAACTGGGAATGAGATGTAATGGGGAATGTGTCGCTGGCTATCATCTAATGACTCAATGTGGAATCTACTCTTAGCCATGTGCTCACAGTTGCCCTAAGTTGCTCCCAGTTAAAAGGACCAGGTAAGCGCTATATATAGGACAGTCCTGATAGAAGGCTTTACAGACATTTTCCTCTGTCTGGCAGTGTAGGGGATGGAGATAGAACTGGAAACTTTTATTTTTTCCGATGTTCTTGTGTTACTGTTTTTTTCCTTCTAGAACTGGTTTCAGAACTGACCAGCTCAGCACTCAGAGCAGAGCAGAAGTGGAACCCTGAAGGCCTTGGCACAAGACCCTCATCCCAAGCCTCACCTGCCACCTTGGTTGCACCAAAACAAATTTTGACAGTTCTCAGGAGCTCTCATCATGTTCCTCAATTTTATGTTCTCCATAGCATACATTCATTTGTAGCAGCAACAGCTGCTCCTCCCTTTCCCGCCTTTCTTGTTATTTCTTTTTACCCCAGAAACTGATTGGGCCAATCACGGCGCAGGCTGTGCAGTGAGAAGATATATCTTACAGTTTTTGAAATTTTGAATCACTTGTAAATGGAACAGACATTGGAAGGGGCTTCTAATTTACTCATAGGTCCCTTTGATACCCAGACGGGGGAAAATGCCAGCCCACAACTAACACAACAGCATTGCCTTTGCAAGACTCTGCATGCAGTGGTGCTACGAGGGCCTAATGATGTCAATGTCAACGAAAGAAAGGGAAAGGGACAATTGTGCAGCCTGCTGACACCGGGACATCCCACACAACCTGTGAGGCTCCTAGAAGAAATCCTCTCAACCCCCTTGCAATAGGACGAGGCCCAAGCATTTCCAAATGAGAAACCTCAGGAAGATGAGCCTCCGGGGCTACCAGAGTGACCCCTCAGTTAGAATTTTAGGCTCTAGTGGACATGCTGTAATGAAGTCAGGACCGGGCTTTAGGAGGAGAATAGTATAATTCTGTCACCCCCAAAACAGGCCTTTGTTTGAGATGCAGATCCGCAGTGACAGCAAAGTATTTCGATCTTGGAATACACAGCAGGTGTTGGAACAAGGCCAAAGCGGAAAGATGCAGCCATCACATGGCAGCCAAAAGGGTTTTCTTATCCCTGTTGCGCGTGAAGTGCTTTAGTGCCTCAGGGATTGTTGTCAAGCCCCACAGAGCCTCTGGAAGCGCTGAGAGCACCAAACAGCAGATGCCTCACCCAAAGTCTGGCAACAACAAAAGTCTTGAAGTGGCCAACGTGACTTCTTCACTGCTGCCATCACCACCGAGCTGTCTGGGCAGCCCCAGAACGGCAAACGAAACGAGGCCTAACGAAGGGCTGCAGACTCCTCCTCCGTTTCTTTGCTGGTTGATCTGGAGTTCAGGAGAGGAAACTGAGGTTAGGCCGGTGTGCAGAAGGGCGCAGGGGCTAACGGTCTTGAACACGTGAGTCCAGAACCATGATTTATTCTTCTAGCTCTCGGCCCAGGAACAGATAGTAAAATATACCTTTAAACTCTGCATGTGATTAATTGATTTAAAGGGGAAGTGTAGAACACCTTGAAATGTTTGTATCCTATTTTGCCTTGGAACATTTAAAACAAATAATATGGGAGATAAAAGTACTCTTGATAGAAACTTGATTCAACAGTCAGGAAATTGTCTGAATATTTCTCTTTCCCTTATTCTAGCATTTTTGTCTATATAAACATTCATATTACCCATAATTTTTAATAGTTTTGTATAAAGAAACTGTAAGTTATCTCTGAGCCTCCTGGTGGTGTTTCTTCATTGTGTATCTTTACTTTCTTTTGTTTGTATTTTGAAAAAACTGCTTCAAGTTTTTAAGGCAGTGGAATATGACTCTCCATTCATCAAAGAAAATCATATTTGAAAGCTCAGAGTTCCTTCTTAACTGTGAATATGACTCTTTGCCTTTTTTCTGGCCTTTGCAGCAGATTTTCAGAAATTTGCAATGCCTCATTTATCTAAGACCCTGTGTGGGAGAGTCAGAGTGCCTAACCAAGTTTATGGCTTCTATCTGCATCCACACCAGATTGGAAGCAGTGGAAACTTCTAGCAGAGAGCAACCTCAATTTGCATTCTAGTTGAGTCGAGTGAGTATTCCTCAGAAGTGTTTCCGTAAGGTGCAAGTGCCAGAATCATCCAAATCATCACACTCTGTGCTACCAAATCATACTCGACCATGGTCACATCAAGTCCTAGTGTTGATTATAGAATATCAGAAAGACAGTCTTGCTGTATTGGTCTCTTTTTTCTATTTATTTAAATCTCTCTTTCTCTTTTCCATTAAAAAAAAACAGTCAGGAAAACAAACAGACAAAAACACACACTCACACACAAATACCTTACAATATGGAAACACATACTCTGAATAAATTGTAAAAATTTATTGCATGCAATGATTAAATGTCAGTAGTTCCTTTACTTGATATTTTATGTTTATCGAGGTATTTTTCTAGTACACTTCGAATGAGACTTTGTGGACCCATTAAGTTTATGCTCATATTTCTAATACATATTTCTCCAGAGTGTGTAAATATTTTTAAAATTCTGATATTTGCCAGTTGAATATATATGTAATGTATAAATATAAAGCTATGTCTGTATCTATAACCCTACTTGAGTGCAGAGTGAATCTCTCGTAGTTCTATCTAATCTTAAAAATCCCCGCAGCCGTCTCTGCCTCTGGCTGCTCCTTTCCTCTCATCTCTATGTGCAGATCTATCAAGAGTTTCCATGGACAGAGGGGCAGGGTCTCTCCTCTGCACAAGCACTGTGGCATCGAGCTGATGAAACAAGCCTGGCCATGACAGCCTCAACCCAGGAGACTTTTCCTTCAGCAGATGTGAAAATGGGACTAAAACAACCAGTTAAGTTTCAGCTCTTTCCAAGAGGAAAGTTCTGAGCCCAGGGCTTTTGTTACATGTTTCAGCCCCAAATGCCACGGGCTGCAGTTAATTCAGTTTGCGGCGTGAGGACATGGTTATTTTTCTCATAACTCTCCTGGCTGGATGCGATCGCATGTCCTCGAATATGGGGACCAATATGCATTTCTGGGGCGCGGCCTCAGGTGTCCGTGTGTGCGGGGTTGTGTGGAGCCCGCTGGACACGGAGGGAGACGCGGGGGAGTCCCCGGGAGGGTGCGCGGGGCTGACTGCGACTGGCGCGGGAATCCTTTCTCTTGACGCCAAGATACCTTCCCCGAGGCCTAACTTTTTCTTTCTTTTAAAGTAAGTCAGTAATAAAATAGAAAGCACATTCAAGCAAATGCTCGGGATGATAAATCAGATCAACTGATATTGGTTGTATGTCACGGGAGAAACTTTGCTCTGAGTTTTCAGATTTTCCACGCTACCTACTAAAAATATATTTTTAAAAACCCACTGTTCTTCTGGCTCCAGTAACAAGGATTTGAGGAAGTTATTTTCATTGTTTATGGGAACAACACTCATTGGATTATAAGTTTTGGTTTTTTCGATTCTCTCGACCTTCAAGTGACTTCAGCGAAAGGGAAGGAATATCTTGCTCCCAGGCAGCAGGCTTGGTAATTACTATCCTGCTGCCTCAGGAAATCCACAGGGGCGCTGCCCGGGGCACCGTGTGCTATGCAATACACTCACGGCTTTGGACATTGCAGAAGGAAAGAAATTATAACCAGGCATAGACCCCTTTCACAATAAGGCACAAAATGCAAAACAGCTTGGGAGAGAAAGGAAAGAGTGAAGCAGAAACATAGATAAAGAGACAGAGAAAGGAAGGGAGACACACACCAAATGTAACAGAGAAAGTAAGATGAAAAGAATCATATAAATACACAAAGAGAGAGGAAAAAACTTCTTTGGTAGTTGAAAAATTAAAATGGGGAAGAGGGCATTGAGTGAGCTCTTTCTGCCTGTGGAAGGCAAGAATTGTCTTTACAATCAAGGGTGTTTAGTTTGGATACCATAAGGATAACCAAGGAAGAAATGATAACTGTATTATTCTTTACTTTTACATGCCACATGACTTCATTTCTGTGAAGTTCTCAGAAAAGCATATTAGTTGATGATGTTAAGAGTGAAGATAGTAGTTCCCTCAAGGGGTGGGGCACTGATTGGAACAGGCAGAGAGAAACACTACATCCTATTTCTTGATTTGTGTGGTAGCCACTGCGGAGTAAACATCAAGCTTATACCATCATTAGCAACTAGGAAAAAGTAACCTACAGTCAAATGATTCAATGAGCTACTACAGGTGGGAAGGAATAGAGCTTCTAATATAAGCAGGTTTCTGAAGCACTGGGTACACGTCAAATTTCTTAAAAAAAACAACAAAAAAGCCCCCACAGAACTGCCTTTGCAAGATTCCACATGCAATGGTGCTTGAGGACCTAAAAGTTGTCACTGTGAAGACAGGGGAAGAAACAACTCTGCAGCCTGTTGACCCAAACATTCTGCAGAACCTGTGAGGCTCCAGAAGAAATCCTCTCAACTTTCTTGCTACAGGGCCAGTGAGCAAGGATCAGGAAGCTTGGGGAGGGGGGCTGTTGGGAGGGAAAAGGGGAAAAGTGCAGGTTAGGTGGGGCCTATCCAAGGGCTGCTGCTCTGGGTGTAGCGCTGCCAGATACAGTACAGGACTCCCAGTTAAAGCTGAATTTCGGATGAACAACTAATACCAGTTTAGTACAAGTATGTCCCAAATATTGCATAACACATACTTATAGTAAATTATTTGCTAAATCTGACAATCCTATCAGGGTCAAGCCAGATGGGGAGAGTTTGAACAGAGAAGTGACTTTGTTTTAAAATGTAAGGTGGTTTTGAAATTAGCTCATTCATCCATCTGACTCCTATTATTAAACACGTACTATTCCAGACAGTGTGCTAGGCTCTGGGCACTCAGGTCGGAGCAAGAGGGCAGGATGCTTGCCACCACCGGCAATTCCCTCTGCCCAGAGGGCTCTCCGCACTTTGGTCTACACTGATCCATTCTTGTCCTTCAGGACGCTGTCAAGTGACCCAGTCTCAGGCACCTGCCCAACCCTCCAGGACAAGCTGACATGCACTCAGCACAACACCTGAGCCTCGCCACTCACTCTAGCACCTGACTTTGCTAAACTGGGATCTCCCAGGGGACAGGATTAGGTCTGTTGGTTCCCAGCCGGTTGGTTCCCTGGGGTGAGGGCACTGTCAGGGTTAATGACTAATTTTGACTGAGTGGCTCTTTGTGTCAAGCTGGGTCTCCAGCCTTCCCGGTGGTGGGGTGTGCTAGCTAACATCCTTTCAACTAAGTCTGTTCTGTTGAGATTGGCTAGGCTTGGCTTTTTCTGCTTGCAGCAGTGGGCCCTGATGACCCACTGCCCGGGGAGCAGCTGTTTGGAGCATTCGGCCCAGAGGAGTGGGCGGCGGGAAAGCAGGTCGTTCCTCTCTCCTGGAGCATCTGCCAAAGCAGCGCAAGTGCTCAGCCTCTCAGAGATCATGGCCCCTGGGACACACAGGCTGGGGACCGGACACGTGTGAGATTTGTCTTCCCAACATTTTTTTCTCTTCTTTATTTTATTGCACACAGACCGTATCCCTTTGCAGTGAATACTGTCAGTTGCCCAGCAGCTAGCTCAGGATTTATTTATGTGCCAGGTAAATGAGAGGGCAAAATGAAGACATTTTCCAGAAAATAGAAAAGGGGGAGGAGACATGGAGGAAGAATTTAAAATAACATTTGCAATTATTTAGGGATAGGCTTATGATAAAATATTAAGTACAAAAAGCAAGATTAAAAATTATATCTTTCAAGCAAGGTAACATTGAATTCCCTGTTACATATACACAGGGTGTCCCCCAAATGTATACTCACTTTGAATAATTCTGAATTCCAATGGGTTAAACCTGGAAAGAGGGAAACATCAGTGGAGCCAGCAGCTCTTCAAGTGTTTGCACACTTTCTGGGAGCCCAGGATGTGCCCGCACAGGGGGGACATGGCGGGAAGGGGGCCGAGGCCCCAGCGGCGGTTGCTGTCGGGCGCTGGGAAATTCAGTGGCTCTGTTGTCCTTTCTCAGGTTTTCTGTTCTTTCCTCAGCTTTATTTAGCCACCAAAAGCTCTGGGTGCACGAAGTTTCCAAGCTGCAAGGACTCTCAGAGGTAAAAATAGCCTTGAGCTGCAATACAGGGATACGGGGGATTCGCCCATCTCTGCTGCCGAACTTTTCGGGTCACCATCGCTGGGTCCCCAAAGGAAGCGCTTCGGTTCTCGATCCCACCTCCAAAGTCGAGCATGTCCCGCGCCATCCGCTGAGGCCAGATCCTGAAGCCTGGCTGTGGGCTGTGGACCCCTCGGTTTTCCAACTTTCAGAACTCGAACCGTCTTCGGGAACCGAGTACCTTTGAAAACCCAGGGGCCTCTGTATTTGAACCTTTCTCAGGAGCTGAGCCTCCAAAGGGCAATTTGCATTTTCCCTGTGAAAGACTCTCCCTGGCTCTAAGAAGCCACCTCCCTCTCCTTGAAAGCCCCGGGGTGTTTTAAGTTTTCATCCAGATCAAAGGGAAGGACTCAAGATGCAGAGGGAGCCCTGCAGGAGCCAGCACCTCAGAGTCAGCCTGGTCACCACCGCCCTGAGGCCTCTGCCTTGGCTCCACCATCAGCTTGGGGGGCTCCCCTCCGCCCCCTGGAGGCTGCTTCTGTCTCCTCTGCAGAGGCTCCCTCCTCCAGGCCTGTTGCTGGAGCTCCTGGCACAGGATCTGTGCAGATGACTCACAGAACCACCCAGGCCTCTTCTAGATCCACACCTGGATGCTGAGGCCCCTTCCCCCACCTACCTGGCCTTCTTCCAGGGCTCACTGGCCAGGTGATGGTTCCACCATCTTCTAGAACCCCAAGCATCCCTACATGGGACCTGGGTGAGCCCTGCCATTTATACCTTCTGAATACCTTAAATCCACCCACTTCTCTCCACTGTCACTCCCCACACCCCCACCTGCCTCCCTAGGCCCCTCACCACTGTCCATACAACCATGAGCTCCCCGGAACACCTCCATAGCCACCTGACTGCTCCTTGCGCCTGCTCAGGTCTGCCTCCACCCTGTAGCCAGAGTGAGCTTTGAGGACACGGATCTCACCCTGTCGACCCCCTTCTCCACACACTCCCCAAACCCTCACTGACACCCCATCACTCCGAGGAGAAAGGCAGCTTTCACACTGCTCCGTCACTCTCCCTCTTTTTTAAAATCCTTTTCTGAGGATATTTTTTTCATTGCTTTTCAGAGGGAGTGGAAGGGAGAACGAGAGAGGGAAACATGGATGTGAGAGACACACATGGACTGGGTACCACCCGCAGGTGCCCTGATCGGGATTGGGATAGAGTCTGCGACCCAGGTATATATGTCCTTGGCCGGATGGAAACCAGCACCCTTCAGTCCTCAGGCTGGCACTCTTAGCACTGAGCCAGATCGGCTAAGGCTAATTAACTGGTTTAACACATTCATGATTACAGAGTTTAAATAAATTTATTACATTCATTGTCTCTGAGCTTAACCTTCAGCCAACAGAGTAGGGGAATACTACCACTTCTATAACATTGCTGTAAGAGTGTTTTTACATTAAAAAGTGGTAAATAAGCCCAGGCGGTGTGGCTCAGTAGTTGAGCACCGACCCATGAACCAGGAGATCAGGGTTCCATTGCTGGTCAGGGCACATGCCCAGGTTTCAGGCTCCATCCCCAGTAGGGGGCGTGCAGGAGGCAGCCGATCAGATTCTCTCTCATCACTGAGGTTTCTACCTCCCCCTCTTTCTTCCACTCTCTGCAACAATAAAAACATTTTAAAAAATGATAAATCAGAGGAATGTTTATTTTTCTGAACCCTTGCTAGTGGAAGAAGACTAAAGTGTAAAGTGAAGAGCTTCCTCGAAAATAATTTTGTGAAGTGCTTCAATGGCACCAAAGTGCCTTCAACAGTTTCAGACATGCTCGCTGGCCCTGTAACACGGGGCTTGCCCTGTTCCCGTGCACGGTCTCCCTGTAGCAGACATGCGGCCCTAGCAGGCCTCGGGGGTGTGCAGCAGGCTGCCCGGGCCTGGGCACAGTGCCGGTGGCTTGTACCTGGGATGACATAATCGGAGCAAATGGTGCAAGATGTCTGGGCACCGGCACTATTTCTGGGCCTGATGAAGACAAGGCTGAACTCTTCTCACAGCTGGCGATGGAGATGAGAGACACTGGGAATCCAGGAGCAGGGCTTTGATTTTGTTTCTGCAAGAGGCAGCCAATCAATGACTCTTGTCGTTGATGTTTCTCTCTCTCTCTCCCTCTCCCTCCCTCTCCCTGAACTCAGTGAAGACAGATTTAAATTAAAAAATAGATATGACTCACACACAGTGGAAACCCGGGTTAAGCCCGCCTGGCCTCCCTTCCCCTGCACTCTGACCCAGCAAGGCCTGGACCCCGGGGGCCTCAGGGCGGGGCCACCGAGAGGGAGCCTCTGCAGCCTAGAGAGGCCGCCAAGGCCGCCGGGGGCGGGGCCCAGGCGCCTTCCTGCTCAGGGTCTGCGGAGGGTGGGGTTGCGCTGCTCCGCGGGAGTCGACCCCCGTGTGGTGGGGACCTGAGGCCTTGCCCTTCACCCTCCGACCTTCCTTGTCCCTCGTGGAGCCGCCCGACGCTCCTCGTGGGGGCGACAGGGGTCCCACCACTGCGCGTCCTTCGGGCAGCGGGGGTCGGTGGCCGACGCCCTGTTCCAGGCGCTGGTGACCTTGGAGGACGGGTCGTGGGCTTCAGAACCGGGAGGGGAAGCGCCCGGGCCGCCCTGGAGGGCGCTGCAGGGCCCTGAGGCCAGAGAGTCGTGGACGCCCCAGGGAGGAGCAAGGACCTGCCTGGTCCCCGCTGGCGGGACGCAGAGGCCCCCCCGCAATGGCTTTGTCCCCGCGCACTGGGCAGCCTTGCCCTGTGTTCCCGAAGGTCAGCCCGGGGAGCAGATGTCCCCCTTTTTTTTTAAATGTTTTTATTGATTTGAGTGAGAGGAAGAAGGCAGAGAGAGAGGGACACACATCCACATAGATTAGTTGCCCCCCAACATGCGCTCTGCCCTGGGCCAGGGGTCAAGCCTGCTACCCAGGTACGTACCCCAACCTGAAATCAAACCCGAGGCCTTTCAGCCCACAGGCTGATGCTCCAACTGCTGGGCCACACTGGCCAGGGCTCCTTCAGAATTTTAGGTTAATTTTTGGCAGATACAAAAATAAGCCCTTTTTAAAGCTCTATGAAGGAGAAACAGCTGTCTTTATGAGAAAGTCTTGTTTTCAAAACAGGTTGCTCGCCATCACTAGACATTCTATTAGCAGTGCCAAACCCAGACAAGGCGGTGAGGGAGGACAGGTTTTCCCTCCTGTGGTTCCCTGTCCCCCTCCTTAGCATTTGGCCTGCCTTCCCCTCCAAGTTTTCTAGTGTTTTCCAGTCTTGCCTGGCTGGAAATAAAGTCATCCGTAGTAAAGCCTTAGACAGTTCCTGTTACTCCTCTTGGACCGTTTGCGCTCTTACAGAAAAGAATGGCTACAGGAAGCAGGAGTTGAACTCCGCACACAGGCAGAGAAGAAGGGCGGGCGGTGGACTCGTGAGCTGGCGGGTGGCGCTCGGGTGAGTGGAGGCCGCGAGCTTCAGGCCGGGAGGGCTTCACTTACCCAGGACTCAGACTGTACCTGATGGTCCGTCCTGGTGAGGAGAGGGTCTCTCAGGTGGGTTCTGCCACTACGTTGCTTTGCTGCACATAGCAGTTCATCTCAACCACTGACATGGAGCATGAACTTCCTTTCTGTCACTTACTATCCCAGCTTGAGATCAAATCCCTTTTTGTTTGTGTGTTTCAGGCTGAACGAGCATGTTCGTTTCGTGGCACTATTGAATATGTGGCACCAGATACGGCCAGAGGGGAGATTGGGGACATGACAGAGTGTGTTCTGTTTCTGACACTTCTTTATATACCTCTCTAAAATGTGTAATAACTTAGGTGTGATAACCAAAGTATAACAACTCAGGCACAGCCTTCAGCAGAGTCCCCTTTCTTGTTGTCTTGTCTTTATGTTTCTGTCCTTTGCTTCGTATACATGAACACACTGTGATATCTAGTGTTTGGGCGGGAAAAGATAATAGGAAGGTGAGGACATTCTGGGTTTCCCTTTATTCAGGTTTTATTGGTGAGGGTAATTTTTTGTTTTATAGAGTAACAGTCTTTGTTAAAGGAAACTTCAAAAGCAACTAATTCTTCAAGTAATAATTTTTATGTAATTGCCATGATAAGAGTCTATATCTTAAGCAAAGCACCAGCTGCAACTGTATGGAAAACAAAAATCATGCATTTTCTGTAGCATGGGCCCTGCTCTTTTAGGACACAGCCGAGCCAGAGTACAATACAGTACAGAGGTGTCACTGAGGGCACCAAGTGTCCCGTGTTGCTGTCTGCATCATGAGGATGATTTTGGTCAGTGTGTATTGACATTACTGATTTTTGTTAGAAAAATACATGAGACGTATCGTTGGCTGTTTCACCTGCGGTTGATATTTGCTTTCTAAGAGATCCTGGAAAAGGGAATCTTTCTTATTTTCTTCCTCCCAATTTCTGCTTTTAACTTTGAGATGCTGGAGGCTTTCTTGATTGTCTCTTCAACAGACATAAGCATCGTAACAATCCTTGGAGAAAAAGATAATCCAAGATAGTCTAAGTTTGTTTTCCTAAGCCCTCTAAAGAGGTCAGTTTTCCCTCCCCCCTTTCCTTTCTATGTGCAAAATTAAGGCCTTGAAGAGGCCTGACTCACATATATACACACACACACACACATATATACATATATATATATTTAACTATGTCCTTGCTGATTTCAGAGAGAGAGGGGGAGAGAGAACTCATTGACCAGCTGCCTCCTGCATGCCCCCTACTGCCCTCTCCTGGGGATCGAGCCCACAACCTGGGCATGTGCCCTGACCGGGAACCCAACTGAGATCTCTTGGATCATAGGTCATTGTTCCACACTGAGCCACGCCGGCTTGGCTAGGTCACATACCCTTATTTCCTGTATTAAAGGGTGCAGGCCTGTCTAGTTCTTTCCTAACACTTTTGCTTTATGAATAACTTTCTCCAAATAAGGGATTCTGACTATTTTTTGCGTCCCCTCTCCCTCATCCCCTTTCCAAACCCCTCATGCAGAGCATAGATATTTTAAGTGTAGAGAATGTTTGCTGATGGCTTATCATGTTTAAAGCCTGTCCTTCGACTTTTCATGACTAGGAATCAGATTGTAGAGCTGTGTCAATTGGTTTCCAATCCAGCAACAGAACATTCTGAGGATCTCACTCACATGGCAAGAAAAGTGCTCATATAAAGAAAATAATTGAATTGTTGGTTTAGTTCACTTCAAGGTATTCTTTGAAACTCTTGGGAAATTTGGTAAGAATTGATAACTATTCAAATTGGAAAATTACCTTCTAAGACCTAATGGAACCAATTTTTTTCCTAATCCTAACCCGGGGATATGCTCATTAAGTTTAGAAAGAAGGGAAGAGAGAGGGAAAGGGAGAGAAGGAATCATTCATGCGAGAGAGAAACATCCTTGGGTTGCCTCCCGGACATACCTGACTGGGGATTGAACCCAACCCTAGATAGGTGCCCTGACTGGGAATTGAACCCACAACCTTTGGGTGTAGGCAATGATGTTCCAGCCAACTGAGCCACACAGGCCAAGGCATGCCACCCGTTTTTAGGAAAGAAAACTTTATATTGCTCCTAGAATTTGTGCACACTGAGGGCCAGAATACAGCTAAGTTACGGGGAGCCCATGGAGCACTGCTCCCGTGAGACACACAGTGTGTAGCGCGCTGGTCCCCGCGCCTGCCTTGCACTCACTTCCTGTGGTTTCAGTCGGCCTGAGCCTGTTTCTGTGTCATTGATATGTTTTCTCTGTAAAATAGGTCTAGGCTCATGGGTTTTGCATCATTTCTCTGGAGCCTTGGCCCTGACATTTGGAAGCAGAGAGTTGAAAATGTTAGCATGGAGCCCGGCCGGCTGGCGTGGCTGAGCAGTTGAGCATCGACCTGTGACCCAGGAGCTGCAGGTTCGATTCCTGGTCAGGGCACATGCCCGGGTTGCAGGCACGATCCCGAGCAGGGGCCGTGCAGGAGGCAGCCGATCAGGGACTCTGGTCATTGATGTTTCTCTCTCTCTCTCTCTCTCTCTCCCTTCCTCTCTCTGAAATCAACAAAGACATATTGAAAAATAGATAAATAAAATAAAGTTTTAGCATCCAGTTAATATCTCACTGGCATAAGCTCACAATCTCAACTATTATTGAAATCTTGTTTTGCATAATTATAAAGGAAGTATTTTTCAGTATATCAGGATTCCTTCAATTATATGTAATTTGCCCAGTTCTCAATTCTGGTAACTACATTTATAAGTTTGTTTCCCAGTTAGTTCCCATTTTGTTTTACATTATTTTAAATCTCAGCATGCTTTCCGCAAATGAAGGCCATTCTGTTCATGAGATAGGCTCTATAAGAACTGACTTAGGTTGGTGTGAAAAAAGTAACACCTATAGGTAGGATTTTTTACATTTTCATTTTTGTTCTTTGACTTTAAATAATTTTATAATATTTATTGCAACTGGATAATTAATAAAAATGCTAATCCGTACTTCCTCCCCCCCACCCCCGATCATGAGTCCAAAGATTTGATGTTCTTAAAAAATTTTAATTTCTTTTAAATGAAATTTTTTTTTTTTTTTTTTGTCTCATTAACGTGGCTCAGAGGTTGATCCAGGAGATCGAGGTTCGATTCCCAATCAGGGCACATGCCTGGTTTGCAGGCTGGATCCCCAGCAGGGGGTGTGCAGGTTCACTGACTCTCTCTCATCATTGATGTTGTATCTGTCCCCCTCTCCTTTCCTCTGTCTGAAATCAATTAAAAAGTTTTAAAATACTCATTTTTAATTATCCAAAGGAGAACCATTACTAGTTTAGAAAATAATTACAATACTTTTAGCTCATTGATTGACAGACTAAATGTTTAAATTCTTTTCTGAGGATACCTGCATATTTGTTCTCCAATTGTTTCTCTTGCTTATGCTAATTGAATACTCCTTGTAGAGAAAGCTATGTACAAAATCTTTTTGTTAAAATATCTTCTAAATATGCAGCTTTATTTTGTTCGTTTTTCTTCCTATTAATTGCATGTTAATTAATATTCTATAAAATTGTTTTCCAGGCAGTTGACTGGTGGAGTTTAGGTGTCCTGATGTATGAACTACTAACTGGAGCATCCCCATTCACAGTCGATGGGGAGCAGTATGCCCAAGCTGAGATACTAGGCAAGACTTAGCAAAATAAAATGAATACACTCTTGCTTAAAGGAACTGATCGCTTTTCTGTAATTCGGCTGATAGAAGAAATAATTTTTAAAAATGGGGATAGACAAGGTTAGGTTTAAGTGGCTATTTTCCATTTATAATCCTATAATGTAGATATATAACCTTTCTATTTCTTTGTATTTTATGTGCCCAGATAGATCTTAAGTTGCATGGGGAGAGAGCCCAATATTTTATGTACCCCACAGTGCTTAGCATGGGGCGTGAGCCCCCATGGCCCGGGCCGGGCAGCATTGAGTGCCAGGGCCAGTTGGAATGTGGGCGCAGAGGCTCATGGGATGCGGGCATGGGGACAGTGGCCATAGAAACAGTGGAAGGTGGGGCACAGAGCAGTTGGGCTCAGAGCCAGTCGGTGTAGAGCCAGTTGGTGCAGAGACGTCGGACGCAGAGACTCTGGTACAGAGACCTTGGGCCCAACACAGTGGGCGAAGCCTGAGGATGGATGATGCGAGCAGGGAGCTCCTGGAGCTCTTTCTTCACGGCCCCCTCATCGCGTGGGTGAGTAGCCAGGCTCCCTACTACGTTGGTGCTCCGGCCCTTCTCCCGCCTGCCTGTGGTCCCTACAGACCCGACTATTGCCCCTTGGGACCCCGGGAAAGTCCCAGCACGCCGGGGTCTTAGCAGGTGTGGGGTCCAGACCAGGGCCTGGGGTCGGGAGGCGTTTCCAACTCGGGAGCGTGTGCCCCCTGCAGCGTCCTGGCCCTGGGCTGGGAGTGGGTGGGCCTGTTCCCATCAGGGTGCTGGGCTGCCATTCCAGGAGGAGACAAGGTCTGAGTGGTCACCCCAACCCCTGTCGCTTGGCCATTCAGGTAAAGGACTCCCCAGAAAATATCCTTGTGTAGCTTTTGACCTGAGTCCAGGTGGTGAATGGTGGTGACGGGTGGGCCTTGGGGGACGTCTGAGTGAGAATGTATACAATCTGCGGTGGGCAGAGTGAATTCTAATAGATCAGATGTGAGTAATTTGTTGAAAAGTTCCTTTTATTTTTCATTTCTTTCCTGTTCTGGGACACTGGGAAAAAGTGGGGAGAAGGTTTCCCTCCCGCTGTCTCGAATCTGTTGCCTGGAGTAGGGCAGGGAGAGGGGCCCTGAAGAAAGGTGGGCTTGGAGCCCACTGAAGCATGGGTGGGCGTTGGGTGACCCTTCAGCCCACAATCCGTGGTTGTCCTGACGAGCTTCAGAATGTGTGTGGGGTGACTTTTCCTGCCTTTCTGCATCCTGCTCCTTGCAGGTCAAAACCTTGGGACCCTTTGAAGGCAGCAACGATGACAACCTGAGGGTTTACATGAGTCTGGTCGATGGCATCTTTCTTAACCAGATCATGGTAGAAATGTAAGTTGTCTTCAAGTTTGTTTTCAGGTTGTCAAAGGAGACCTGCAGTTGCTCTGGGAGGGTCCTTGCCCCTGGGCCAGTGATATCTCAGTATAAGGGCCTTTGCCGCCCTTCCTTGGGGTGGGAAGAACTGCAGGACAGTGTGTTAGCAGCTTGATTGATGAAGGACATTAGAACTGTAGATGGTGCAATTAACTTCAAAATCAGCTATTTCATGTGGTTTAAGCAATGAATTAAAAAAAAAACCACAAATAACACATTTTTGGGGGATCAAGGAACTATAAGGGACAGTGTCTGCTTACAAAATGTGTCAGGGGTTGGTCGGGAGCATCTGTGAGTGACTAAGGTTTCCCCCTCGGTAAGGACGCCTGTGTTTCTGAGCCACACTCCTTACAGCCTCACACTAGCCTAGACTTGGAGAGGACTACATGCCACTGGAAGGGAGGTGTGGCCAATGTGGGGAGACGCCATTTCCATTGCCATGTTTCTTTCCCTAGCGATCCCAGGCCTGGATATCAACCCATCAACCAGCAGGTGAACAATGATATTAACCTCCGGACTGAGAACTTAAGCATCCTGGTCACAAATATCAAGACCTTCTACCAGGTGAGGGCAGCTCTTGGTGTCCCAGGTGTTCTGTGCCCCTGACACTGACTTCACTCAAACAGTTGCTCTTTGCCCCTAGCAATGTCTTCACTCAAACCTTTCCCCACAGAAATCCTGGAGGAAATGGTATTCACATTTAGGCATCTCCTTGCTGACACTTGGTGTGTTTTTGCCATTTTCATCTTTTTCTTTTTACCTTGTGAGAAGGTTCAGACGTTCGATGTCTTTACTTTTCCAGCAAATGTTGTTTGAGCTGTGTGGTGAGCAAAGCACGGGTGTCTGGTGCTGTGAGAGCCCCAGACATGAGCCTTGGGTCGCCAATGTGGCCTCCAGCACCAGTCACACTGGGAGTGGCTGGAATTCGTGGGGAACCTGGAGGACGTTCTTGGCCACACCTCAACGAGTCTTTGTACACCAGCAATTCAAGGGGTGGAAGGAGATATGGGAGCACACGAGGGTTATGTTGGGCCAGGGCGGTCATCGACGAGCCTCTATCTTGTTGACAGGAGTAAACTGTAGGGTGTTCCATTGGCCCTGCTGTGTAATCATCCCCTTTTCCTTTATCAGTGCTTGCTGGCAGGATACTGAATGTAGAGTTTCAGCGAGCTATGCAATAGAGAGACTCCTGAGAAAATTTCCAAACCTGTTTTTAAAAGGTTTAAGGTTGCTTTGTCAGTGAAGATTTCTATAACAACCAATTTCGTGAGGCCAGGAATGCTTATGGAACCTACCCCCTTCCTCGTCTTCTGTAAAAATTTAATTTGTATCTTCTGATTTGTAAGATCCAAGTCCCATCTGCTCAGGGAAGACGACCTGGCCTGAGGCCCTCGGGGAACGCAGCGGTGGGTGCGGGTGTGAGCTGCCACACTGCCAGGAGGGCTTGTCAGAGACACCCCGGCAAGGGGCTTGGCTGACGGCTGGTGGCTGGGCCCGCTGTCAAAGGCCCTTGGTCTGAGGGCCAGAAGGCAGCTGGTCTCCCACACCAGCTCTCCGATGGGTGCAGATTAGCTGTGACTTATCCCTCTCCCAGGGAAGGGGCTGCTGTACAGGAGAGAAGCCGCCTGATTCACATCGTGTCCCGGAGACCTGCTGAGTGCCAGCGTCCTGCATGATCGGTTATAGACACCCAGCAGCACCTCTTTCATTTTCATTCTGCATTTTCAATTGCACAAGCAGACCGTAGCATAAAAATAAAGACATCTTTTACAAAGACACTCACAGCTGACCCTGCGGTCCTGGCATTAACACATCTTCTTTGACCCCAGGTCTCTGTCCATAAGCAGACATGATGCGTATTTGGTTCTGATCCAGGCAGAAGTGCAGTTAGCTTGGAGTTTTCACGTGGTTTCTATCCTAAGTTTTCCTTCCTCACACGTGGCTTGCTCATAGTGATCGTGTAGTGGCCGCACACTCATCCTGTCATTTTCTTAATGCCTCTTTATTTTTGTTTCCTGTTCTCAATGGTAACTTTCCCTCTTTGTTTCTGTAGGATGTTCTCGAGCAGCTCGTAGTCATGCGTTTGCCGAACGTCACGATGATCGGCAAAGATCCGCTATCTGGTGAGTGAAAGCCGTGCACAGAATTCTCGCTTGCCTTAAATAATACACAAACGCACAAGTAGAAAACAGATGGGCTGTGTGCACCCAGGTAGGAAGCACTGAGTAGAGAAAGGATTTTTTTTTCTCATCTGATTTTCCCCCCTACAACCAACCAGTGTCTCACCAGTGAGATTTTATAATCAGATGAGCCTAATTAAATATGTTGCTTTTTCAATGTAGGCCGAAGTATCGAGGAAGTCAGGAAACTACTGGTGCTGATGCTGGGCTGCGCTGTGCAGGTAGGGCTTGGGCAAGAGGGGAGGAGGCCTGCCCTCAGCCATCTCGTGTTGGGGTTTGTGGGGATTAGACTCCACCTTAGTGAGGCAGGAGGGAAGCTGCCTGAAGCGCAACGTGACACATCCCTGGCTTCCTGAGAAAAGGGACCACTCATTAGGTGGTAGCCACTGCTTGTCCCAGGGCACCTTTGGCAAGAAGCAGGTGGGGTTTCCTCAGCCCAAGGTGCCATTAGCAAATGGTCCCTGGTTTGGGGACACCTAGAACAAAGGTCAGAAACCACACACAGCCTGGGGGCTGAGTGTGACCCACCCCCTGTGTTTGAAATGAGCTTTTCATTGACCTATAATCCAGGAGATGGTGGTTTATTCCCAGTCAGGGCACATGCCCAGGTTGCAGGCTCAATCGCCAGTGGGGGGCATTCAGGAGGCAGGCATGAATGACTCTCTCCATTGATATATTTTTTTCTCTCTCTTCCACTCTCAATATCAATAAGGTATATATTTTAAATTATAAAAAAGAAAATAGGCTTTCACAGGAACAGAGCCTCAGTTGTTTCTCTGTGTGTTACCCCTGGCTGCTCCGACACCAAAGTGGCACAGGTGAGACCAAATGGCCCGTAGACTCTAAGATATTCTTACCATGCAGCCGTGTGAAGATATAGTTTGCCACACCCTGGCTTGAAGCAGGTGTTCTTCATTTTATTTTATTTCATTTTTTGTGTTTTTTCATTGATTTCAAAGAGAGGAAGGGAGAGGGAGACAGAGACTAAAACATGGATGGGAGAGAAACACTGATCAGCAGCCTCCTGCATGCCTCCTACTGGAATGGACCCTGAAACCCAGGTGTGTGCCCTGAGCAGCATTTGAACCCAAGACCTTGCGGTGCCTGGGACAACAGTCAGGCACTGAGCAACACCGTGTTGCTCAGGCACACTCAGTGTTGTTGATCTTTACTTGTTTAAGATGTGCCTGGAGAGCTTGTTTCAGGTGCAGATTTCTGTGTTTCACCTCCAGTGTCTTCTGCCTGATGGCTCCTCAGGTGATTCTGATGTAGGTGGTCAGAGCAAGTTCTAAAGAAACCCCCAGGGTAAGGGACCGTAGGGAGGAGAAGGGACAAATTGTTGGTTACAAAGGAGGAAGCCAGGGGCTGGGTGGGCAGTTGGTTTGGAAACTATTCCTGTGGGTGGGAAGGGCCCAGGTTGCCTCAGTGGCAAATGCTTCCATTAACACGTGTTCCCCTCTGCAGTGCGAGAGGAGAGTGGAGTATATAAACCGGATCCAAGAGCTGGACTTGGCCACCCAGGCCGGGCTCGTGGCCCATATTATGGAGGTAGGTGTGTGGCTGGCTTTGTGGGGCTCAGCCGGGGACCCCCACTCCTATTGCAACCAGGAGGCAGGCTGTCTCCACGAGGGAAAAGTTTAAAGCCTATGTCACCTGTTGGTGACTTTACTAATTTTAGGGTTCAGAGACCACAGCAATATGGACCCTGTTTATAAAGGTAGTGTCTTGTAGGAGCTCCAACCCCAGATTGCCACTCTGTTCTTTGCTAGTCTGAAAACAGCAGTCGGTGGAGCAGCGGGGAGAGATGTCGCCTTTATTACTTGCACTCGGCCAGGGTAGGCTAGGGCCTTACCTAGCAGAAGAGAGGGGATAGGAGGGAACCATGCTGGGAACGGCCTGCTTGCAGACCCAGGACAAACAGAGCCTGGTGAGGCTTGTTAGCCTTCAAGGACATGGGAAACCCTTGGGTATGTGGTGCCCTGCTCCTCGTGGCAGCTGGCCAGGCCGACACCTTTCCACTGCCTGGGAGGGGGATTGGGGTGTATCCTCACTTGCTTGACCCCACAGGTAGTCATTAGCGAGCTAAAATGAAATGGGGGTAAAAATGAAAACAATTTCTTCACAACACCTTCATCAAGTCTGCCATTGCCTAGTCTTCTTGCCTAATGTGGACTCAGACTACTTTTAAGTGCTCTCAGATGACTCTGAAGTGGTTTGGGCTCAGAGTTTGATTTACAGAGTGTATTCTGGCACATGTCACCCTGCTTCAGATGGTTGATGTTCGAGAAAGATTCTCTGTTTCTGTTGGTGACATGGCAGAGAAACAAGCTGGTACTAGTTAGGAAGTGAGAAAGCACCAGGTCCCTGAAGGGCTGTCACTGCAGACTCAGCCCCTGGGGTTGGGTCCGGAGGGCTCTGTACTGAGGACAGCCCCTCTGACATTGACCTTGGCAGAGGTGGTAACGTCAGGGAAGTGGTTTCCCTAGAAACCGGGCCTGTGAGGGCAAGCCCCGACCTGAAAATTTATTTCCCTGACAGCCTTCCCCACCCTCCGTCCAGAAGAAGCCTTGTATGTTTTAAGTGCCTTAGGAGATGTGGTTCGGCCTTTAGTCTGATGGGACAGATTAGATAAAGGCATGAAAAGGACGGGAGCAAGAGCACATAGGAGCAGGTGTGTGACTGGCAGGGTCAGGTGAACAGAGCTCCCCACGCCGATGCGGGACAGGCTGTGTGATGGTTCCCCGGCCTCCAGGCACCACGGGGCTGGGTTCGGAGTCAGCCCCGGAGCAGGAGCTGGCTGCGGCTTGTTGCAGTCGAGGGGAACTCAGCATTGTCAGAAACACACTCAGCCATTCCTGTAAGTGCGTGGCCACCTCTTGGCCTGAGAATCATTCTGCCTTTTGATTTTCCTTATGTGTCCCCATGTTTTGAAAATGTATGTAGCTGGGGACTAGGTCCTTGCCACTCGCTGTCTGTCCTGCTCAACCAGCAGGATATTTAAAATGAGAGGGGGTGGAATGCAGCCAAAAGAATCCTGAGCGATGGTCAGATTCAGTGCTGGCTGCAGGGACTTGAGAATTAGTTGCGTGCTTCTCAGGCAGTCAGGTGCCCGGGATCCACAAGAGACCCACTGAGTGAGAATCCGGGAGGAGCGACATGAGCCTTTAATTTGAGCTGCTCGATTGAGTGATGTGCAGATGGGGTTGTGTCCCGAGAGCCCTTTTTCAGACACGAAGGGCGTTTCCCAGACCCTGGTGTGGAGCAGGCCTAGAACCCAGCCCCTGAGTCCCAGATCCTGGCCTTTGGGGTGCCCCGTATCATTGGCTGAGATTTCTCCTAATTCCCTGAGGTCCTCTGACTCCCGACTTTTCCTTTGTGAGGTGGGGAGAAGTAAGGAAGTGGGTGCCATTTGAGAAACTGGAAGGCCCCGTTTTCATGTGGGTTTTGTTGTTTAAGTTATTCTCTACCTCCATTTACTCCTCTCTAATATTTAAGAACTTTTGGGTGCGTTTCCCTGAGTGTCTTCCGCTTTTGTGGCGTGAGTCCTCCAATAGTCATCTTCCCAAACTGAGATGACAAGGACGTGAACGAGACCTTGTGCCTCTGGCTGCTCTGGGGGGTCAGGTTGAGAAGGAGAGGCTGGCAGTCGGTGGAGAGGCGGCCCGGAAAGGCCGTGGCCGTGGGCCTGCGCTCCCAGCCGGCTGAAGGGGAAAACCAGGTGGTGCGAGTGGCCAGTGGGACTGAGATACAGGCTTACCTGAAAATTATTTTAGATCATGAAATATTTCCCTGAAAAATAACATAAGATTGTTGTGTACCAACATTCTGACCTAAGTCTTTTACTATGGGGCCATGTTTGCCTTAGATTTTACGTACTAAGATAGTATTCCTCTTGTACTCTCCCACACCCAAGATTGACCTTCTTTGTGTGGTAAATGGATGGTGCTCCAGTCACAACATCTGAGGAATTTTGAGGGAACTACTGCATTGTAAGGAGCTTTCTGGTGTTAACATCAGTGTCCTCTTTGAGCTGGTGATGAAGGGAGAAGTGGTTTGTGAGGGTAGAGCCTGGGAAAGCACCTGTTCAGGAGCCCCTGCCGGCCATAGGAAATTTGTGGATGAGAGCTGTTAATGTCAGTGACATGGGTCCGGTGTGGGAGAGTGCGCCTAGGCCCCGTGGCATGGCCATGGTGGGTGGGTGCTCTCAGGTTTCCCTGGAGCTGCTCCCTGTGAGGCCTCTGCAGCACCCTACCCGTGTGTGCCCTCAGGTGACCCACAGTCCGGAGAATGTGCTGGACTTGCAGAATTTCAGACTTCCAGACATGATCCCAGAGGAGTTAGCGGCCTTCTCCAGGAACATGCTGCTTCTCCTGAAGAGGCTGCTACGTGAGCGAGACCAATGCCAGGAGGTGTGTTTGCTGATGGCCAAGTGGCCTGTTGGGACAGGTTGAGGAGGGGCCTGGGCCTGGGGCCCGAGTGCTGGGTGGCTGTCTTCATCCTGACTCTCCCTCTGAATCCTGCAGACCACCCCCTCCTCCTCTCGGATGTTCCCCGGGTGTCAGGACATGGGATTTTCCCTGCACTGCACAGTCACCTCCAAGACACCTGTGTCAGGGTAGAAGTTCAGCTTGGGGACACTGCTCCATTCACAGTCCCCTTTTTGTCTCACTAACTATATCCTTGGTTTTCACTAACATAGCACCATTCTCCTGGCTCCCTGCTGGTTTTACAGTCTTAGCTGACATCCTCTCTTTTACATTTTTCCATCTTTTGGTTCTTTTTCACCAAGTACTAGTGTGGGCACTGTGCTGGGCACAGGAGCCTGCTGATGAGACCCCCCTCTCTGCCCACCTGTCTCAGGAGCAGGAGCACCTCCAAGTGCAACAGCCGCCTAGTCCTTTCCAGGTCTCTAGCGCGGACTCAACATTCTGCCTGACCAGCAGCCTCTCCATGGAGGAGAAGCAGCACTTGGTCGAGGAGCTAGAGAACACCAAGGCCAGACTGTGCCTCATGAACCAAGAGCTGTGAGTCCTCCTGTGCCCCTTCTTTCTGTTCTTCTCCCACGTGTTACCAAGCCATTTCTAGCACATGTGGTTCATTGCCATGAGGTGCATCAGACGGGAGAGCTCTGATTTGCACCCTGGAGTCCCTGGGCTCTGCTCTGAGCTTGATCCCTGTTTGTTCCTGGACTAGTCCACTCCCAGCCTGGTCCACACAGGAGGGTTTCTTCTCGTGCTTTAGGGTTCCTATCAGTGCAGACACTATAGGCTTAGAGAGGCAGCCTGCTGTTTACCCTCAGGCCTAGTGTGAGGCTCAAGTGGTGACACACTGGGGTGGTTTTCTTGGCCGGAGGGAGGATGTGTCTCACCCCATCTGGTGAGCCTGTTCCCCTTTCCTGAAGCTGGTGATGTCACTTTGCCCATCATCTCGGGTGCTGCCCTCCTTCCCCACCCGGCCAGGTGGCCTCACTGCCTACCTGACTCTGGAGTGGCACAGTGCCTCCTGGAGTCCCCTGACCTGTCCCACACACTCAGAGGAAAAATCAGTGTCTGGTGGGTGTAGTCTGAGAAGAGTCATTAAAAGTGGGGGATTCCAAGATGGCGATGGATTAAGTGGAAGCTACACTGACACTCTCCCAAGACATAACTGGAATTCCAAGTAAAATATGGAAAAGATTATCCTGAATAATCAACGGAAGACTAGCTAGAAAGCACCCTTATAACCAAGGACCTAAAGCAGAGAGCGCCTAGAGACTGGTAGAAAGTATGGAGGCTAGAGATGGCTTCTTGCGCACCCAGAGGCAATAGCTGGAGGTCCGGAGGGCTATCTCAGCTGTGGGGTGTTCCCAGTGTGAAGTCTGGATTCGAAACATGAAGCTGGGCTCCTCAGCCCAGAGCAGCACATGTAAGAAAGGTGACCATATACGATGTAGCTGTGAAAAGCACCGAGATTTCTGTGTGCCAGGGAGTGATGGCTGGAAATGCTGGCAGCCTCTTCAAAGGCCAGTGCACAAAGTTTTGTGTCAGCTACTCATTTTGAGCTCTGGTGGAGGGAGGGCAGAGTAGACTAGAGCTGTGTGAGGAAAATCCTAGCTCTGGGGCTAGAGCTGAAGGGTGGCCATCTGAATTCCTGTGCTGAGTCATTCCCCCAGATGCAGAGGCTGTCTTTCTCAGGTACACCTGTACTTCCCAGGCAGCTTTTGCCTGGGGGGGGGGGACAATTGCCCCACCCTTTGGCAATCCTCTCACCCCACCCTGTGGTCTACAGCCTGAACCTGACTAAGAGACTAAGAATAACAATCACCCTGCAGTTAGAGGTGGACTGTGGTTGACTCTGGTCTGCCTGATCTGCTTCTGGACCCAGGGTTTGGAACATCAAACCCTGGTGTGCATGTTGGTTTTTCCCAGGGGCACCCAGCCCCAGCAGAGAGAGCCAGCCGCCACAGGTTGTGGATCACGTGTAGCTCCAAACAGAGAGTACCCAAGGCCATTCACAAAGAGAGTTTGACATTGGCCTGCACCAGAGACCCTTCAAAAAGAATGGGACTCCTAGCACATCTACCTAATACATACACAGAAAACCTAAGAGGCGACCAAAATGGGGAGACGAACAAGCCCCCACAAGAAGAACTAAAGGAAATGGAGATACACAATCTTATCAGATCCAGAGTTCAGAATAATGGTTGTAAGGATTGCCCTAACAGCAGAAGAAAAGATATGGAAACTATGCAGGCTATTAAGACTGACCTAGCAGAAATACAGACTACATTGGGGCCTAGCCGGTTTGACTCAGTGGTCAGAGAGTTGGCATGAGGACTGAAGGGCCTCAGGTTTGATTCTGGCCAAGGTCACATACCTCAGTGTTGGCCTGGATCCCCGGCCCCATTCTGAGCATGAGTGGGAGGCAACCAATCAGTGTGTCTCATATTGATGTCTGTCAGTCTTTCTGTCTCCCTCTCTCTCTCGTACTTCCTCTGAAAAGCAATGGAAATCATATCCTTGCATGAGGATTGAAATAAAAAAAGAATACACTGGACGGGATAAACAGCAGAGTGTTGTAAGCTGAGGATGAGATCAGCCAATTAGAAGACAGGGTCGAAAAAATACTGAATCAGAGATCCAGAAAGAACAAACAAGGGAATTGTGTAACGGAGCTGTGGCACAACATGAAGCATAACTGCATTCACATCCTTGGAGTCCCAGAAGGTGAAGAGAGTGAGCCAGGGATAGAGAACCTGTTTGAAGAAATAGTGGCGGAAAACTTGCCGAACCTGGTGAAGGAAAGTCACACAAATTTGGGAGGCACACAGAGTGCCAAGCACAAAAATTGCAAAGAGGCCCAGGCCTAGACACTTAATGAAAATGCCAAAAATTCAAGACAGAGAGAATGTTAAAGGCAGCAAGAGAAGAGCGTTGTGTTACCTACCTACAAAGGGGCTCCCATAAGGCTGTCTGTTGATTTCTCATCAGACACTCTACAGGCCAGAAGGGAATGGCATGAAGTATTCAAGGAAGTGAAAAGCAAGGATCTGCAACCAAGACGACTTTACCCAGCAAGGCTATCAATCAAAATAGATGGTGAAATAAGGGGCTTTCCAGACAAAAAAACGGCTAAAAGTTTCTCACCACCAAATGTTGTTGCAAGAAATATTAAAGGGACTGCTGTAATCAGAAGTAGAGTGTTTGGTAGAGTGGACTTCAGCTGTGTATGCTGTGGTGTCATTGTGAAGGGCTGGAATGACAGGGAATTGAAGGGACTATGGAGACACATCGGATGGGGGAAGGTGGACTCGGCTCTGTGGCTGGAGGAGATCCCCCAGAGCTAGCCCCATGTCTGTGCCAACTGCCATTCTCCGATTTCTCAGCTGTCCAGCCCACTCCCTGCCCATCGCCCTCCCTTTCAGCTCTCCATAGAGCAGCCCCCCAGAGGAGGCTTTGCAGTGTTCAGGGGTGTCCCTTCCTAGCAGGTGTCTTCCCTCCCACAGGCAGGAAGACAAGATGGCGCACAGGGAGGCAGTGGAGCAGCTCGAAAAGCTCCTGAACACCCAGCGGGAGGCTCTCCAAGAACAGCAGAGGTCCAACGCCATCCTCACCGATGAGAACCAGAAGCTGAGGGAAGAGCTGGACAGGTAACCGCCACCACCCCAATGCTGCGGCATCTGCCAGCATGTCATTCAGACCAACGTACTCAGCACCCACTGAGTGAAACTCAAGAGAGTCCCCTGGCAATGATGCATTCTTACAAACCTTGTCATGTTAACTGCAGGATGGGAATAGGGTAAAAGGACCGCAGCTGGTAGCTGGGATGGAAGGACTAGGGACACCTGGGATGGTGCACTGTTTGGGTTTGGATAGCCTCACCTCCCACACTGTCGATCGTGATGATGGCATGGGGTCCGGGCACCTTCATCCCCTAACACCAGTGGTGGAGGTAAGGTCAATTTTCATTCACACATTCCCTCTTTGTGAATCATCTACTGGCTGAAATGTACTTGGAACCCCCATATGTGCACATGTGGCCTTTTGTGGACTGTCCCTGAGTGCGGGATACTGACGTCATCTGATGTGCACTTTCGCATCTGCGGTCAGTGAGGCGTTTGACTCCTGCCTTGTTCCAGCTCTCATGCTGTAAACGAGCGCCCTTCCTGTGGCCCAGTTGGTGCCATGGTTTTCTAGTTTTGTGCTCTTTGGTGGTGATTTCTCTGTTTGAAATGGCCCCCACGTGCCGTGCTGTGTGCTCCCTAGTGTTCCCATGTGCAGGGCTGCGCTGGGCCTCACGGGGGTACACAAGTGGTAGATAAGGCGCCTTCTGGCAGGAGTCACGGGGCTGTTGCTGTGAGGATGTTACACAGGCATCTTTATGTCTTGATCAGTTGCCAAAAGTGTGGCCTGAGACTCACAGGAACATTGGTATCAGGTTCAGTGTACACCGATTCCGTCTTCCCTGTGACCATAGAACATACTGCGGATCATGGGAATTGACTGACTTCTTTAACACATGAGGAATCAGGCTCAAAGAGATTTAGACCCTTGTTGAAGCTCAGTGCTCCTACTGAGTGGCATAGTCAGGATTTGAGGCCAGGGCTTGTCTCAACCTAGAGGCGTGACCATAGGAAGCCTTCCTCCCCACAGCCTTGTTTTAGCAGGTCCTGGGGGGCTGCAAAGTCAGGTGCCTGTGGTGGCCCGGCAGGCCCTGGACGTGGGGAAGGAGTGTCAGTAAAAGACCAGGCCCTGGTAAAGAACACACGGCAACTGAAGGTATGACCTGGGAGGTGGATCCAGGGACGCCTGGTTATGTTTTCTTGAGAATACTTTCTTCTCAGAAGCGAGACATCTGAATGTTGATGTGAAACCTAAACATTTTTAAATGATGACATACTCATTAATTTTAGAAACAGAACTGTGTGGGCCAAGCTAGACCTATTTGTGTTCTCACTGAGTCCATGAGCCTCTGGCAATTGGAGCTTTCTGGCATAAATATTTCTTAGGAAACCCAATCAGGTAATTCTGGTGATGACGATCATTTCAGTGGATTGACAAGAACCCCAGAATCTCATTTTATATTTCCTTCCAGAGTTGAAATTAGAAAGGGGCTTGGAATTGAGGAGGAGAGCTGGGCAGAGGCATAGAATTTTAGAGCAAATGTTCTGATTTAATGATTTCTGAAAGTATTTTAATAGAAGAAGCCTTTTTTCCAAGGAAGCAGGGAAGCAAAGCCATAAGTATAAAGGATGTTAACAGTGATGCTCTGCTGAAGTCTTGTCCAAGGCTGCCTGTCCTGTCCCCCCAGCGCACAGTGGGGGACCATGGGGAGCCTCATAGAACCCAACAGGCACAGTTTGAGAACTACTGATTTTGTTCAGCCTTCACGTACACATGGGAAAGCTGATGCCCCGAGAGGCGGTGATTTTGCTAAGGTTGCAGATCCGGGACAGAGCCTGGGAGAGTTCCTGAGCCCTTGGCCCTGTGTCTGTCCACCCCTAGAGTGAGCATCCTGCACCGGCAGGTGAAGGGGCAGCAGGAGGAGCTGCAAGCCCGCAGCACGGAGCTGGGAAGCGCCCTTGTCAAGATGCAGGTGGAGGCGGACCACTGGCAGGCCCGGTTCTGCCAGCTGCAGGAGGAGCACCAGGCAGCCAGCGCCTCTCTGGCCCAGCTGCGCAAACAGTGCGAGGTGAGGCCTGGGGGGCCCAGGACAGCGGGCGGTGCTCCCTGGGCTGAGAGCCTTGGGCTGGGCCGGGTCCAGATAGGTCCTCGTTGGCATCCTTGCTCAGAGACTGTATGTGAATGTCACCCAGAGGCCGAGGGGAAGCCAGAGGCATTTGAAGGGGACGAACACCCTGACCGTCAGGGATGTGTCAGGAAGCACCTTTCGTCTGACCTCGGCTTTTGCAGGGTCGGGCGGTGCGTGGAAACAGCCGAGTCCTGTTCATGTCCCTCCTGCTGCTGTGCACTCTGCCCTGTGCTCCCCGGGGTCCTCTCACTCAGTTCTCACGATGACCTCGTGAGCGGGGCTCCTGTCCTTGTCCTTCTTAAGTGGTGCCTTGGGACCCAGTTTGATTGAAGCCGGAGCTTTTGACTGTCCTGCTGCACCAACCGCGATGATATCCTAGAGCAGGACTTGGTCCACCTCAGCCCCAAGTTCAGATCCAGCCCCCCACTCACTGCCTCTTTTTGTATGTCTGTGAACCAATAATACCTTTTACAGTTTTGAAAGGTTGGGGAAGTCACGAGAAGAAGAATATTTGGTGGCAAGTGAAATAGGAACCTTAGATGTCTGTGTCCACAAGTAAACTTGTTTTTTTGTCTCTTTTTTAACACAGCCACACCCATGCATGTCCATTTTATCTCTGGCTACTTGCCTGCTGTAATAACAGAGTTGAATAGTTGCCACAGAGACCACCATCCTGCTGGAAAGCCTAAAACAGTCACCATCTCACCCTTGACAGAAAAAGTGCCAACCCTCATGTAAAGCAGAGGTGTCCAATAGGAATATAATGCAGGCCGCCCCACGTAATACAAAATTTTCTAGTAGCCACATTAAAACAGTAAAAGGAAAGAGGTGGGATTAATTTTAATGATAGATTTTATGAGTTATTTGAAAAAAAATATTTTTATTGATTCTTTTGACAGGGAGAATAAAAGGGAGAGGGAGAGACAGAGACATCCCTGATGATGGAGAAACTTGGGCCAGCTGCCTCCTGCAGGCTCCCTACTGGGGATCCAGCCCGCATCTTGGGCACATGTCCTTAGCAGGAATGGAGCTAGTGACGTCCTGGTTCATGGGTCGATGCTCAGCCACAGAGCCACACCAGGAAGCAGGCTAATTAATGAGATATATCATATTTTTAAAAATGGTTATTAATTCCTCGGAATCTGTTGTCTATTTTGTACCTATGGCACGACTCAGCTCAGACTGGCTAGTTATCAGTGCCCAGTGGACACATGTGGCCAGTGGCTGCCTGATCGGACGGAGCAGTGGCAGAAGGCTTGGCCGTCCCCATGACATTGGCAGTATTGGTCACTCCGACTGGTCTAGATAATAACGCAGTGGCCATCTGTGTGCCCGTCGCCGTTTTCTTCCTTTGGAATTAGATTCGAAGCAGTGGAATCGCAGGGCTTGGGGTGGTTGAGACCTTGTCCATCTGTGTTTTAGGTGCTGTCTCGACTCAAGGGCAACATGGAGGAAGCCAATTACCACCTTGCGGGCCGGGTTGAGATGTTGGAGCGGATCCAGAATTTGGACCATGACCAGCTGATGCTTCTAGAGCAGAACTTGTGTTACCAAGATCAGTGCTGGAACGTCAAGGAGCAGGAGGATTCCCTGTAAGGGGTGTGGGATGGCTGACGCCTGTCCACAAAGGGTCCTGGCTTCCAGCTGCAGCCTAGAGCCCAACATTCCGGGGAGAGAAGCCCTGGGGAACATTGGTGTCCCCAGGGCGAGGGGACAGGCCACCTTACCAGCATGTCCTCTCATTTTCCCTGGGGTGCTTCTAGATTTCTGCAAGCAGGGTGGTTGGCCTTTGTTTGCTTTTCAAAGACAGTGCCCACTGCCAGACACTTCTTGATCTGCCTTTGGAATGAACTTCACTGAAAAAAATATGATAGTGGTAAAGAGAAGTCCTCAGGGAAAGAATTCAGGTCAAAGGCTGAGCTTTTTTGTCTTGGAGAGTGGGTTGTTGTGCGCGTGGTTGCCCTCCCTCTGCCAATATCTACAGGGTCCGGACTTCGGCGGAGGCCTCTCGAGGTGCAGAGCACCAGTTCCCTGGTCAGCAGGGACTAGTAGGGGAGATGGGATGTGAGCGGAGCTACATGCATAGCACACGGATGTTGAGGGGCTCCCTGGAGGCATAGATGGAGGCATGGGGCTGGGAGTTGGGTTCTGCTGCTGGCATAGGACGAGGGGGCACATGCAGACAGGAAAGCACCCTAGCATAAGGCCAAGCAGCACGGCTGTGGGGGCAGAATCACAAAGTCTAGAATCAAAGATGTTGAGCTGACGGGACTGGGAATAGAGCAGGGGCGGTGGTTGGGGCCTTACTGGTTGGCAAGCTAGCACTTTGCCTGGGTCCCCACTTCACGGTGAACTCCCGCAAAAGCCCTCGGTTTAGGTGGGACCTCGGCAGTTTCATGGCCAAGGGGCCTGAGCAGCTGCCTGGATCCAGAGGACTCATTGCCAAGCAAGGAAACCAGGGATCAAGCTGTCAAGGCCACACCCACTGTGAGAGGCAGCGACAGGACAGGAGCCAGCGGGCCCCCTGGGCAGCATTGTATGGAGAGCACCCAGCACACCCCCAGGGGCCAGGAGAGAACAGAAGCAGGCCCCTGTCACAGGAAGGCCAGGCGCCCTTTCCTCAAGGTCGGGGTGCCCTCTGGAGGCCGAGGTTCAAGAGTTTCTCTGTGGTCCTTTTTGTGGTTTTCAAAATGTGAACTGATTTCCAACAATTAGAAATTAAGAGATTTTGCTTCACAACCTGGGTTTCTGGGTCCTTTGGGAAAACAATCAGAAGTTCCGCCCCCTCGCCAGCAGCCCCCCGTGTGCAGGGCCCGGTGCGGTTCCCCACGACACCATGCGCTCAGCAGCCCCAGGCCCGGCCACTCCCTCTGGTCCTTCCAGGCCAGCTTTGCTCCTGATTTTCTCTGTCTGGGCCCTGAAAGGCTTAGAGTTTGCTTCCCTGCAAGTGTTATCAAAACCAACATTGGAATGGGTGGAGGTCAGAGGTCTGACTTTGCTCAAGTGACTTTGAAACCTTGATGCCCATCTAACACGCTGAAGGCAGGTGTCTCCTCACCACTGGGGGTCTTGTTAGTTTGCCCCCCAGGAGCCAGCCTAGCCCTGTGTCTGACCCCGAGAGCCTCCCGTCCTGAATTGGCCTGGCCGGAAATTCCTTGGGGTTTCTGGGCTTGAGTTTCAGATGGACCAGAGTTTGCTCTCCTGAGATGATGTACAGCCTGGTCCTAGGTGCTTCAGCAGGTCTCCTTGAGGTGTTAGTGTTCCCGGACCCACATCCAATGCTTGTGTTCACACATTCCCACCTGAGGGACCACGATGTTCGTGAGCACCGTGATGTCTGAATCCCAGAAAACCACCGGCCCTTCTGGGCTGGGCTGAAGGGACAAGTTACATGTTACATTTAAAAAACGAGTTTGTTTTTCCTTTCTCCTCTGTTTTTAGAGACGACTTAAGTGACTTTCAGAGTGAAAATGACAACCTGGAAGAAAAATCCAAAGCTCCGCTCAAGCGCTCTCATCCTGCTCCAAAGAAGTGAGTTGCCTTAAGCTTCAGTGACTGAAAGAGAACAGAGAGCTTGTTCTCTCAGGAGGAGGGAAGGCTGTAGCCACCTGGAGCAGGGGCCCGTTGGTGGGCCTGTGTCTTCCACTGTTGAGCAGGTCATCTGTGTGCAGGTCCCTCCCAGTACGGACAGAATTTAGAGTTTCTTTCAGTCCTGCCCTCTGGACTCAGGGTTATCCAATGAGGGATGGCAAATGACAGCTGGCCATGAGCCTGTGTAAGGGCACAGAGAGTCTGGTTTTAGAGCCATTAAAGCAGGAGGGTCAGGTTTTGCCTGAAGATTTCAGGACATAGGAAGCCATGCTTCTGTCTTGGGAAGGAAGCTTGGATCAGACACCTAGACCAGCACCCATGGTCTTCAAACACAGGCGAAATTCCTCTGGAGTCACTGGACCCCAAGGCACTTGCAGAACCACTTTCCTTCTCCAGAGAGCAGCAGCTGCAGTTGTGGGCTGGCTAAGTCCCCTTCAGCAGGGCTTCCCCTAGTCCCGGGCCTGAGCCCCAGGAGCTGGCCCTTCAGGCTATCCTGCCCCAGCCCAGCCTTGAAGTCACATCCCCATGAATCCTGCAAGGCTTCTCTGTTCAAATCACAGAACCACAACATTTCAGAAGCTCCCTCTGCCCCTTCTGTTGAGAGGAATTGAGTCACCCATGAGGAACTGGAGTGATTTGTGTAAGCACAGTGCTGTTTCAGGGCAGAGGCAAGATTAGAACCCAGATGGGGTTCTTCTGTTAGGTTAGAATGCCTCCATTTCTGCTCGGATACCACATACTACTTACCCTTTCAATTCGCTGTTTTTATGCATTTTATTTATTTTTTTAATGCTCACCTGAGGATATTTGTCGCATTGAGATTTATAGAAAGTAGAAGGGAAGGAAAGAGGCAGGGGTGTGTGTGTGAGAGACAGAGAGAGAGACAGAGGGAGAGATGGATATGAGAGAGACACATTGATTGGTTGCCTCCTGCATGTGCCCTAACTGGGGCTGGGGATTAAACCTTGACTGGGAATCGAACCTGCAACCCTGCTGCTCACGCTGACACTCTAAGCACGGAGCCACAGTGACCAGGCCTCACTGTTTTTCATTCAAACGACCCACTCTGCCCTGCCCTCTTCCCCTCACCCAGATTCCGCAGTGCCGGGAATGGCAAAGTATCGCAGCCTATTTCACTCATTATTGACTCTAGCAGAAAATGAGAAGGCCCCTGGCTTTTCCTGAAAATGGCATTTTCATCTGAACTTTCTAGGAAACATAGGTTAGGTTGGCGCAGCACCGCTTCCTGTGCTCGGCAGACAGCCACGGGCTGAGGGCGGTATTTGAAGTTCTGTTTCCCCGAAGGCTAGTGTGGGCTTCTGCCAAGACCGACACTTCTACCATCCCCGAGTCTGTGCACGTTAACTGCAAATTCTGTTTTACCTCCTGAACCCCAGATCCAGTGATTGTGGTGATGGCAAAAAGAAGCCGAATTCTAATCCCCAAGTTAATGGCCAACTTCACAGGCAAGTGATGGAAATCCCAGGTCACGGTAGGGCACCCGAAACCTGCTGGAGGGGGCAGTGAGTGTAACTGTGCCCTAAAAATCTCCTTCAAACTAGGAAAAAACGCTGGATTGGACCCAAATGGATCCTCAACCTTTTTAAAACGAATAAAAGGGGATCGAGAAAAGGAGAGGTATCGATTGTAGGTGCCTGTCCACTGGATCCCCGGGAGCCCATCCCATCCTGCTTCCAGTGGTGAAAGACCAGTACGCCCACAGCAGGCTCCCAGGAAAGGTAAGAGGGCGACCTGGCTGTAGGTGGGTAGTAAAGGGTGGGATTTCCGGTCTCCTTCCTGGGAAGGTAGAACCAGCCAGAAGGAGTGTTGGATGTGCACACGAGTGTGTAGGAGCCTGAGGGGGCATGCTCCGTGCACACACCTCGGCCTCCTTAGGTATGTTACCAATCAAGTAGAAAATGCAAACCCAGGCAGTGTTGTGTTAGTTTTTTCCCAGAACAATGTAGTCACTTAAGCATGAGAAGCCTCGCAGATCGTGTCTGTGGTGAGAGGGACACAAATCTCCAGAGCTGATGTCCACACAGCCAGCACGGAGAAGCACCATAGCCTCTGTTTGGGTTTCCTTGTAGCTGTCAGGCCTAGAAGAAGCCATTTCTATAGGGAGATCCCGGTGCATTAAATACCTAATGGACATACGCAGGGTCTTCAGCAAGGCTGTGAGCAAGGCCGTGGGTGGCTCTGACCTGTACGTCACTGTGGAAAGCAGGTCCTGTTTCTGTGCCTTCAGAAAAACCAAGTATTTGTGGCTCACCCCACAGGCCCTTGCCAACTGGTGTTTTCCAGCTGCTGCTGTTTGTGGCCCGCGCCAGCACTTGGGACCTGGGTGCCCTGTGGACCCGGTGAATCCGGAGCAGACGGCTTGGCGGGGCGGGAAGCAGAGCATCTCCGGGTGTGTCCCCGGTTCTCAGTGCAGCTCAGCTGCTCACCAGCTGTGAGCAGGGACCACGAAAACACGTCCCTGTCCCACAGTTGTTAGTGTGCAGCGGGATGGACACTGATGATCCCGGGAACAGGGACCGGATACTGTATGTGCTAGAGGAATGGGCCAGGAGGGGAGGTCTGCAGGCCTGGAAGGGGCAGCCTGCCCTCGGCCAGGGCAGTGTCCCCCTCCCTGTAGCCGCTCTCACCCTCAGACCCGAGGGCTGTCGTGGACACTGGCATGCAGGTACACGGCAGCCGGGAGGGTGTTTCCCCACACTTGTCACTGAGAAGGTTGATTTTTTTTGCCTTTGGGGATGACTGTGTGTCTAGTTGTGGGTCCAGATGTCGGAATCCTGGGTCAGGCATTGTTGGCAGGTGTAGGTGTGTGTCGGGCTGCTGAGCTGTCCCGCAGACTGACGGTCCCTCAAATGTCTAGCTGCCTGGGGTCTGACTCCATGTGCGGGTGACCCCTGCCTCCTCTGCATGCACTCCTTCCTCTCCTCATGGTGTCCATCCGCCTCAGGGGACACGTCCACTAGGCTCCTCCAGGCTGTGAGGTGCTGGCAGAGGGCTGCAGGTTCCAGAGCAGGGTCAGACTTCGGTCTGGGGGCCTAGGCCTGCTGCCAGCATGGTGGGAAAGGACAGTGGTTTCCTGGACAGGGGAAGGCAGGCCCAGCACAGCTGCTGTGCCAGGGCAGTGGCTTAAAGGGAACAATGGTGCGGTGGCTGTCCCCTGCACAGTCTTGAGTTACCCTTGGTGGCCCACCTCGTTGTTCCTACATCCCCCTTGTCAGATCAAAAGAAAGGTGTAGGTGTCAGTGAGGGTTTCGAGTGAGGTCAGTCTGGCATATAGGAACTGCTGGCGTCATTTCTGTTTCTTGTGGCCTAAGATGAAGCCGTCACCAGGTCTGAGCTGGTGGCCTGGGAAGGAAGAGAGGATAATGTGCCCAGCCGGTCTCTGCTTCCCACTGAGCTTGGTGGGAATGAGGACAGATGGAAACCTTTGGCTGTGCCCAGGCTCCCAGCCCCGACCCTCCCATCCAGTGGATGTGTTTTTGGAAACGGCATCTCCCTCTGGGTCTGTTTTCCTGGTGAAGTTAGGGAGCTGCCTGAGTGACGGACGCCTGGCTTTTCTCCCTGACCCATGTGGGGCCTCGGCCTCACCATCTCAACCACGGGCCGGGTGTGTCATGGGGCCCAGCTAGGCTGTGAAAGGCCCAACAGGAGCAGGAAACTTCAGTCCTGGCCAAGTGGCCTGCACAGGGGACGTCTTGACCGGGAGAGGGCTCTCTGAGGACCATCGTGGCCCTCACCCTCGCCTCTCCCTTCTTCCTCTCTTCTCTGTAGGATATTCCACCTACCAGGATGACCTGCTGAATTACCTGTTGAGGAAAGGCAATGATGCCCGAACCATCAGATCTTAGCCAGGACCCCCTACCAGAAAAGAAGGGACCAGGATACCCACCAGCTCTGCGGCCCCACCATGAAGATGGCTGTCAGCACCTCCGAGGGGAAGCTGCTGAAGCCAGGGCGTGTGTGAAGCCCAGCTTGAGACCTGCTGAGGCGAGGCCCCACCCAGCACCCCCTGAGGCAGACCCAGCCTCCCCAGAGCCTGTCTCTGGGCAGACCCCAGCAAGTGTACATAGTGTGTTGAGGGGAGTGTGTCTGAGATGAGGTACACGCCTGATTTGGGAGTGGGTGTAGGTCCCCAGTGTCCCCATCGTGGGTGAGATGTTGACATGCTTTATGAATAACTCCTTGTAATAGTAACCGCATTTCCTTTAATCTATTACATAGGTTTGTACAATGCATGTATTGAGGGTGAAATGCATGTATTTTGAGGGTGATCTACAGGGTGTGTCCCAAAAATGTACATAAATTTTCACAGCTGGTAACTCCCTTAGTTTTCACTCCTTTTCAGGTTTAACAAGTTTGGAATAATGGGTGAAGCCAGACTCAGCTTTGAACAATGAAAAATTATCCACTAAACTCTCTTATGGGGATACATAAAATATCAAGCTTACGGCTCAAACCCGGCAACAGTCAATGAATCGGGGGCAGCTGTGGAAAGACAAAGCGCACAAACGCCAAACAAAGTGGTTCCTGACGTTTGCGATTCCTTTGCTTCTGTCTCTGGAGCGCCCAGGCCGGAGCTGATGCGCAGCAAAGGAAACGCAAACCTCAGGGATCACCCTGTTCTGTGGGAATCTGTGCGCCTTGTCTTTCAGGAGCTGCCCTCAGTTCCCAAGTGTTGTTGGTTTTGTACCGTAAACTTTCTTTTCCGTATCCCCATAAAGAGTCCAGTGGATACATTTTCTTTGTTCAAAACTTAGTGTGACTTCACCCATTGCTTCAAATTCCTTAAACCTGAAGAGAGTGAAAATAAGAGTTATCAGCTGTGAAAATGTGTGTAACTTTTGGGGAACACCCTGTATTTATGTTCCATCAGGAATCTCCCCTTGTGTCCCTTTTTGGGGCCACCCAATATTTACGTTCCATCAGAATTCTCACCTGTGTGTACCTTTTTGGGGACCCCTGTATAAATGTTCCATCAGGAGTCTTCCCTTGTGTGCCTTTCAGTTGACACCTTCTTATATTTATGTTCTGTTGGGTATCTCCCCCCCTATTGGTACCTGTTTGGGGACACCTAAATTTATGTTCCATTGGAAGTCTACCCTGTGTGTACCTGTGTGGTGACACCCAAAACATACGTTCCATCGATAATCTCCCCTGTGTGTAGGTTTTTGGGGACACCTATATTCATGTTCTATCACGAATCTCCCATGTGTGTACCTTTTTGGAAAAACCCTATATTTATGTTCCATCAGGAGTCTCCCCTCTGTGTAGCTTTTTGGGGAAGCCCAGTATTTGTTACAACAAGAATCTCACCTCTGTGTACCTTTTTGGGAACCCCCTGTATTTGTGTTCCATCAGGAATCTCCCCTTGTGTCCCTTTTTGGGGCCACCCAATATATATGTACCACCAGAAGTCTCACCTGTGTGTACCTCTTTGGGGACCCCTGTATTGATGTTCCATCAGGAGTCTTCCCTTGTGTACCGTTCGGTTGACACCTTCTTATATTTATTTTCTATCGGGTATCTCCCCTATTGGTACCTTTTTGGGGACACCTAAATTTATGTTCCATTGGAAGTCTAGCCTGTGTGTACGTTTGTGGTGACACCCAATACATATGTTCCACCGTGAATCTCCCCTGTGTGTACGGTTTTGGGAACACCTATATTTAAGTTCTATCATGAATCTCCCGTGTGTGTACCATTTTGGGGACACCTATATTTGTGTTCTATCAATAATCTGCCATGTGTATACCATTTTGGAAATACCCTATGTTTATGTTCCATCAGGAGTCTCATGTCTGTCTACCTTTTTGGGGTCACCCTATATTGATGTTCCCTTGGGAGTCATCGTGGCCATTGGGAGTCTCACGTCCTGTTCTGTGTATTTGGCCTGGTTCCTGACGCATTTTCTTTCCTGTTGTTTACTAAAGATGCTCTTCCTGGATGTACTAAACCTGTTGATTTTGGTCTTATAAAGATTTTTCCCTTTTGAGTTCATATACTGGTAAAGAAATGGGCATGTTCACGTGGTCGATTTTAGGAGTGCTTTGCATGTGTATTCAATAGCCATTGATTCTGGACACGGGGATGGGGTTGCAATAAAATGAGCCGGAGTAGAATTGAGTCCTAGTTTTCTTCACCGCTCCTCCCTGGCAGCCTTGAAGAGCGCCGGGCTCTCGGGGTTCCCTGCATCAGCCCCCCAGTCTCCCGCCCCCTGGAATCCACAGCTCCCTTTGCCACGAGGTCAGAGACTGGGAAAGCCTGGTTCCTCTTCACCATGCAGCAGCTTTTTCCAGACCTGTATTTATGTTAAGTTTGTATAAGTTGAATCCCGTTTTGATGTGGGATTTAGATCACAAAGGAGCTCAGCCTACAGCGATCCTTTGGATTTTTCCAAGGCTACTGCACTAGGAAGAGCCCGATCTGGAGTTTAGATCTTGGAGGCCTCAGACTAGAGGCTGGAAGGTGAGAGAGGGAGGCAGGAAGGAGGCATGGAAGTGTCCCCACCTGACCCAGTCCTCTAATGGTTTTCTGTGCAGCTCCTGCCTCCATGGCCCTGCCTTCCCACGAAACCTCTTCTGTACAAGTGTGTCCTCGAGCCTCCTGTCCCCTGTTCCCCAGGTTCTGCAGCCTGTCCTAGCCGACCACTCAGTGGGAGCTGCCACCCGCAATGCTTAGAGCCAAACTGAGCAGCGGCACCTGCAGGCTGTGTGTCCTGGGCCCTTGGCTTTTGCAGGATCTGACCCTGGCCAGTCACTCCTTGGAGCTCTCAGCCTCTGGCTCGTGGTTCTCTCCCCTGTGGGACAGCTCTCCAGTGCTCACACTTGCCAGTCCCTCAGTCAGTCATTCGTCCCACAAACCCTCATGGAAGCTCCTGTGCTCACTCCTGAGTTCCCCTTTGAGGCATCTCCCTCCATGCCCCCCTCAGGGCTGACCCCACCCTCCTCCCCAGCACTGACCTCTCCTGAGCTGCAGGCCTGAAGTGGGCTGCCTGTTACACCCCGTGTCTGGACTGCAGGCTTCCTCCCCTCCCCCTGGCTCCTCAGGGCTCCCTCCTTAATCCAAGGACAGCAGCTGTCAAGCACAGGAGCCTGTGGTAGAGGCTTGACCCCTCCTATCCCCACTTCCCACGTTTTATATGTCACCTGATCCTGAGAATGGGCTGGAACCTGCCACGTCATCTTAACTAACTGCTCTTGTCCTAGGTGACATCCCCCCCTGGCCTGACTCGCGTCTTGGCAGGGGCTTGTCAACTGCTCTGCGTGCCTCACACAACCTCTCAGCCCCATGACGCCTGTCAGGCGTTCACCCCGGGTGACCTTTCTTTCTGAACATTCCCCTCCCTCAGCCTCCACACGAGCTACACCCATCCCTTTGTGGTCTAGGGTCCCTACATGGCTCACCTCGGGGTGCACCCTGCACTCTCTCACCCCCCTCCAACCCCAGACAAGCTCAAATAAGCCCACCGCTTTTAAACAATCGATGTTTTTTATTGATTTCAGAGAGAGGAAGAGCGAGGGAGAGAGACATAGATCCATCACTGACGAGAGAGTCATTGATCGGCTGCCTGCTGCACGCCCCCTTCTGGGATTGAGCCCACAACCGGGGCGTGTGCCCTGATGGGAACTGAACCCTGAACTCCTGGTTGATAGGTCAAAGCCCAAGCACTGACCGTGCCAGCCGGGCTCACACCCAGAGCTTTAATTGCAGTCTTCCCAGAAGATTCCAATACCTCTAGCTAGCCCCAGCCTCTCCTCGGGAATCTCCAGATCTGTTTCCAGCTTGGATGTCCCAAAGACACCTCCAACTCAGAATCGAGGTTCACCATCCTCCCTCCACCCAAGCCGCTGTGTCCCTCATCTCATCACATCTGTCCCCTTCCATTCAGACCATGTTTGGCATCCCTCTCTCCCACTGTGTCCTATCCATTACTGCATCAGCTGGTTCCAACCCTGACATCTTGCTCACACACCCAGCCAAGCCCAGGTGATGGTCCCCTGAGCAGTATCACGGGTCCTGTTGCTGAGGGGGCCCCCAAATCATGACTCTGCTGAGCTCCAGGGCCCCCCCACTCTGCACTGGCCTGGGAGGTGTGCGACCTGGTGGGTGGGAAATATCCAAGCGACAGCTGGGTATTCATGCCCACAGCTCAGGGCTGAGGTTTGCCTGGAGGGAGATTTGGGGTCAGCTGTGGGACAGGAGGGGCTCACCCTGGGCAGAACAGTCACGTGAGAATATTAGAAAAGGTCGGACGGACCCTGGGAAGCACCCAGCCAAATGTTTCTCAACCAGCCAGTGGCACAGGAGGGAATGTATTTACATGTATGCATACGTACGTACACAGGTACACATGCATACATATTCACATGCACCTACACATGCACATATACATGTCTATGCACAGCAATGGATCCTTAGGAAGCGCTCCTTGCATTTGGCCAAACTGGTGTATTTATAGCCGCCTGTGCTTGCCCTCAGCTGACGGATGAGTGTAGCTCCAACGGGAATGTCGGGTGATGTTCTCCTTGTGTTATCAAGGAAAACAAGCTGAAGATGTTTGTGAGAACGTCACTCCCTCCTTAACGATGTGAGTGGCTCCTTATCAGGTGGTCGTTTTCTGAATGCCAGATGGCATTCCTCAGTTTCCTGTAATGTGTTCACATTGTAATGGCTGCAGGCAGTTTTTTAAAAACAGACACAATTTACATACCATTGTATTCACCCAAGACACACTCTTAAGTTTAACCTCTGCTATTAACATCTTCCCCATCACTGTCTTAAGTCTGGAGACAGCAGGCGCTGCGGAAAACAAATCAAGCCCTGATTTGGTACATTTGCCAGTTCCTGTGCTGTCAATATTCTCACCACGGCCCATTTCAAGCTGCCAACATGGTGTCACTCCCCACAGCGATGGGAAGAGCTGTGTGGCATCACCTGCTCTATAATATCCTCTCCCTACAGGTGCAATGGGTAGAAACAGCCCCAAGAGCATAGGTAAGGAGAATAATTCCAGGCGGCAAGTGTTTGCTGTCAATTATGTGATCGCGGGGCTGCACAGTTCACTGTTGATGGCGGCTGCGTTTAACGCCTGGCCTGCCAAGTCCCTGGAAACTCAGGGATGTGCCCTCACAGGGCCTCCGCTCAGCAAGGGGAGCCCGCCTTTGGGGGGGGGGCTAAAGGGAAGGACAAGAAGGAAGAAGGGGCAAAGAGGAAGGTGACGCCAAGAGCATCGCAGCTGGGCCCTGGGAGCTTTAGGGACCTGCCCCCCTGGTCCAGGCTGGAATGTGTCCCCACAGTGCTGTCCCCACACAGGGGCACAGAGAGGCCAGGGGCTGTCTGGAGGCTGGAGACTGCCCGGGCTTCTCTCCTTCTTTCCTCGTGTGGGGATGGCCTTGCTTGGGGTGCCTTTGGCCCGTCCCTGCTGGGCACTGGGTCTCCTCTCCCAGGGGTAAACCTCCCTTTGCTACAGCCCAGTTCCCTTTGCAGTACAACCTCACACCCACTGTGAGCCTAAGTTGTGGGTCCTTGGTCACCATCCGCACTCCCCATCAGGGAGTCATGAGCAAGATTGTGCCCCTGGTGGGTGCCTTACAGCTTTTCTTGTGCAATCGTTTAACAAGTTTCATTGCTTGCCCCTGTATCAAACAATCCCCAGACACATAGCCATGTGGCTAGGTGTGTGCGAGGAGGTGACATTTGAGCCGAGGTCCTGTTGATAGGAAGCAGTAGCCATTAGAGGAAAGGGAGAGAGCTTCCCAGGCCAGTTCTGAACCCTGAGGGGCCCTATTGAGTGCAGGCTCCCTGGGAACAGAGAGAAGGGGCTTGTGGCTGGGCCATGGGAGTGAGGGAATGTAGGAGGGGAAATGTTCAGAGAAGCAGCTCCAGACCCAGGGGCCGGAGAACAGCACTTCCTCCCTGCCACTCAGGTGAACGGGGGTCACTGTGCACCCCTAGTTTCCTGTTTGTTTCTCGAACTTGCCATTCATCACCGAAGATGGTAAAATTCACCAAACATGACAAAAACTACTGGGGTTGGTGTGTGGGTTCAGCAAAGTGATGTTTGTTAATGTGCTGCAGCTTCTAGTGGGCACTGCCCTGCTCCCGCTGGCCCTCCCCTGTTTTTGCCAACACCCTCAGCAGTCACAGTCCATCAGGGCCTTTCCAGCCTCTGCATTGACCTCTCTCTCACTGGCCAACCTTTATTTTACAAAATTAATTAAGACTAAAGGATATTTAGACACTGAATATTTTCCCCCTACCTGCTTGACCTGCACAACTATTCAGCCTTCAGATCTTAGCTCAGACATCACTTCCTCCAGGAAGCCCTCCGTGTTTAGGTCATCATCATTGCAGTCGAGGTGCTCTCAGAGGGCCAGGTTGCTTTTCTCCATAGCAGTCATCTCCTTTTCAAACGGTGCACCGATTCCTGTCCTATCTAAGTGCTGTCTGATGATCTTATCAGACTGTGAACTCCGTGCGGAGGTGTGTGTGGGGATTGTTTCTGGTTTCGCTCCGTGTTGTATTGTCAGCACTTAGCACAGTGCCTGGCACACAGAAGGCACACAACAAATATCTGTTCCATGGTTGAATGAATGGTCTTCTGATGCAGGACCGCAAGCAGGGTGTTCACCGAGCGCTGGGTTAGAGCCGCTGCAATTCAGGAGGCTCCTGGATCCCAAAATTTGGTAGATGGGAGCAGCTCCAGAAGCTGGAGTCCCTGCTGCAGCAAACCTGGGTCAGCCCAGGACCCCCAGGCCTCTCTTGCACCCACCTCCTCACCCAGGCCCTCCCGGATAACTTCTGTCTTCAGGGAGAAGCCAAGTCTCAGATAGTCCCCAAAAGCCTTTGCTCCCCCACCTCCCACCCCCACCCCCACACACATCAATGCCACCCTGCACTTGCAGCAGCGTTGAAATGTTTCTTTTGCTCCCGAGAGCATCCTGGGAGCGGGGACCAGCCTCGGCACATTCGTTGGGGTGCTTGGTTAGGTGTGCAGAGGGCCCTGTGCTCCTGCTCGCATGCGGCCGCCCTCGTGGGGCAAGTCGAGGATCACACAGCCCTGGATGTGACAGGTGCCGCTCCTCCTTTGTAGCCGCGTGATTGACAGGGCTGGTGGGGAGAGGTCTGTCTCTGCTTTGAGAACTTGAGAGCTTCGTGCACACACTTATGGGAGTCTGGGCCTCCATTAACCCCACCGCTGCCACGTTCCACTTGTTCAACGGTGCCTGTGTGACTTAGTGTGAAAACCAGCGTTGATCATACAACATGTGCATGCTTGTACGTGTGAGCACGTGAAGATGTGCATGGACCCGCGTGCGTTTTGTGAGAGTGTGGCACAGGTGATCAGTTGTGTTTCGGTGTGCCGGTCCATGCAGGCATTCGCAGGATTGTGCAACTGCACTCGGGCAGTGTCCCTGCCTGTGCGTGAGCTTTCGGACATACGTACAAACCGGCAGGTACGTGCATGTGGGCACACGTGTAATGTGTGCGTGTGCACATGACTATGAAACTGCATACAGGGTGGCGCAAAACTAGGCTTGCAGTTGTGAGCACACAAAACAGAGTCTGTTCTTATATTATTCTGTATTAATTGTTGTATTATCTTTTCCATATGAGCAACTGTAAACCTACTTTTGCCCCACTCTGTATATCGCAAATAAGCGCATATGAATTCTGCATGTAAACGTGTGTGCATTACACAGATGTAAGCATGTTACACACTCCCATGCTCCTGCCCTCAGAGTGTGAGCGCATCTGTACACAGGTCCAAGGCTTCCATAGTGCACCAGGAACAGCTTCGGCCGCCTTATGGGCAATTCCAGTGAAAGGGCCTCAGCTAGAGGCGGCATCTTCTATAAGCACTTGCTCTGGCGCCTAGGAGACGTTTATTGGAAAGATCATTTGAGAACAGACGAAAGGGGAGAGGACTGCTGATTAATTACAAACAGCACCACTGTCCGAAACCAACAATGCCCACGTGGGCCTACACACACACACACACACACACACACACACACACACACAGGGGGCCACCAGACCCAAGGCCCCATTGTCCATCTCTGTGCCTGGGCTCAGGGAGCCCTGTGGCTGTAGTGGGACATTAAGTCACTCCCAGGACAGTGAGTGCCCTCTGCAAAGGGAATTAGAAAGGAAACTATCCCCCAAAAGGGCCATGTCTCACTGCTCCAGACTTTCCCCCAAACTCTCCCCGACCAAGTATTTCAGGTAAGGGATAACAGGTTTGTGAAATTTGGTGACAAATATGCAAATTTTGGCATCAGGCAAGGATTCAAGTTCTAGGTTCTCCACTAGATGACACTGGGCAAGAGATGACCACTTGGGCCTTGTTTCTCCAACTCTGACCTGCATGGTAACAGTAGCCCACGCTTCAGGGTTGGGTGAAATGCGGCCATGGGACTAGCCTCAGGATCTGGCCACACCCCCTATGCTCAGGCCCAGGCTCCCGGGACGCAGAGGGCAGATGCCGAGCGCCGTGCTGGGAGGTGCAGCCCTTCCCGCCCCACTCGGGACAGGCAGAGCCGAGTCCCCAGACCAGTCCAGGCCCACAGCCTCTCCTCAGTAGGACACAGCTGCAAGTGACCCTGACGGGGTCCAGGCAGTGACAGTGACAAAACAGTAGAAACCAGGGGAATGTGAGTGAGCTCCGGGCAGCCTGGGCTCACTGACTCCAGAGGACATCACAGGCCAGACTTAGAGCCTATCTCACCCTCCCCACCCGCCCAGCTCAGAAACGGGCACCCTCTAGCTGCCCACCCCGCTGTCCATTTGCCACAAGCAATGCAAGCCCTGGCCAAATGCACAGCTCCGGAAGGAAAACAATAATATAACGTAAATATTGGATTTGTGGACTACAGCTCCTTTCTCACACGGACCCTGGCTTCTTCCAGAGAGTATCAGGCCTCCTCCCACTGTCTCTGTGGCTGCCCCTCCAGCCCCAGGACATCAACCCTTTTTGACACAATTGAAAAGGAAATAAGTGGCTGCTGTTTTACATGAAAGTAATTTCACACGCAAAGAATGCAGAGAGGCAGCTAAAGCTGAGTTGTGCTTCGGAACAAATCCTTATTAATAATTTAAGTGGTTTTCCAAATTGGAGTGGGAACTTACCTCTTTTATTTAAATTCCTCCAAGTGACGGCAGTTAGCTTTGATTTTCTTATCTAAAGGCGTCTTTTAAGATAACAAGTGTAAGACAATGGAGAAGGGTAATGAGATATTAAGAAAACATATAAGGCACGGAAAATGCATGTAGAACACAGTTAAGCCATGCAGCTGAAGGTGGAGATTCCTGTATATTGACTTAGAGTATTTCAGATAGGGAAGGGGGCAGATCTCTATTCATGTTCCATAGAATGGACCAAGGGGATACTATTAAGACATCGATTATAAGGAGGGAACTGGGAATGAGATGTAATGGGGAGTGTGTCGCTGGCTATCATCTAATGACTCAATGTGGAATCTACTCTTAGCCATGTGCTCACAGTTGCCCTAAGTTGCTCCCAGTTAAAAGGACCAGGTAAGCGCTATATATAGGACAGTCCTGATAGAAGGCTCTACAGACATTTTCCTCTGTCTGGCAGTGTAGGGGATGGAGATAGAACTGGAAACTTTTATTTTTTCCGATGTTCTTGTGTTACTGTTTTTTTCCTTCTAGAACTGGTTTCAGAACTGACCAGCTCAGCACTCAGAGCAGAGCAGAAGTGGAACCCTGAAGGCCTTGGCACAAGACCCTCATCCCAAGCCTCACCTGCCACCTTGGTTGCACCAAAACAAATTTTGACAGTTCTCAGGAGCTCTCATCATGTTCCTCAATTTTATGTTCTCCATAGCATACATTCATTTGTAGCAGCAACAGCTGCTCCTCCCTTTCCCGCCTTTCTTGTTATTTCTTTTTACCCCAGAAACTGATTGGGCCAATCACGGTGCAGGCTGTGCAGTGAGAAGATATATCTTACAGTTTTTGAAATTTTGAATCACTTGTAAATGGAACAGACATTGGAAGGGGCTTCTAATTTACTCATAGGTCCCTTTGATACCCAGACGGGGGAAAATGCCAGCCCACAACTAACACAACAGCATTGCCTTTGCAAGACTCTGCATGCAGTGGTGCTACGAGGGCCTAATGATGTCAATGTCAACGAAAGAAAGGGAAAGGGACAATTGTGCAGCCTGCTGACACCGGGACATCCCACACAACCTGTGAGGCTCCTAGAAGAAATCCTCTCAACCCCCTTGCAATAGGACGAGGCCCAAGCATTTCCAAATGAGAAACCTCAGGAAGATGAGCCTCCGGGGCTACCAGAGTGACCCCTCAGTTAGAATTTTAGGCTCTAGTGGACATGCTGTAATGAAGTCAGGACCGGGCTTTAGGAGGAGAATAGTATAATTCTGTCACCCCCAAAACAGGCCTTTGTTTGAGATGCAGATCCGCAGTGACAGCAAAGTATTTCGATCTTGGAATACACAGCAGGTGTTGGAACAAGGCCAAAGCGGAAAGATGCAGCCATCACATGGCAGCCAAAGGGTTTTCTTATCCCTGTTGCGCGTGAAGTGCTTTAGTGCCTCAGGGATTGTTGTCAAGCCCCACAGAGCCTCTGGAAGCGCTGAGAGCACCAAACAGCAGATGCCTCACCCAAAGTCTGGCAACAACAAAAGTCTTGAAGTGGCCAACGTGACTTCTTCACTGCTGCCATCACCACCGAGCTGTCTGGGCAGCCCCAGAACGGCAAACGAAACGAGGCCTAACGAAGGGCTGCAGACTCCTCCTCCGTTTCTTTGCTGGTTGATCTGGAGTTCAGGAGAGGAAACTGAGGTTAGGCCGGTGTGCAGAAGGGCGCAGGGGCTAACGGTCTTGAACACGTGAGTCCAGAACCATGATTTATTCTTCTAGCTCTCGGCCCAGGAACAGATAGTAAAATATACCTTTAAACTCTGCATGTGATTAATTGATTTAAAGGGGAAGTGTAGAACACCTTGAAATGTTTGTATCCTATTTTGCCTTGGAACATTTAAAACAAATAATATGGGAGATAAAAGTACTCTTGATAGAAACTTGATTCAACAGTCAGGAAATTGTCTGAATATTTCTCTTTCCCTTATTCTAGCATTTTTGTCTATATAAACATTCATATTACCCATAATTTTTAATAGTTTTGTATAAAGAAACTGTAAGTTATCTCTGAGCCTCCTGGTGGTGTTTCTTCATTGTGTATCTTTACTTTCTTTTGTTTGTATTTTGAAAAAACTGCTTCAAGTTTTTAAGGCAGTGGAATATGACTCTCCATTCATCAAATAAAATCATATTTGAAAGCTCAGAGTTCCTTCTTAACTGTGAATATGACTCTTTGCCTTTTTTCCGGCCTTTGCAGCAGATTTTCAGAAATTTGCAATGCCTCATTTATCTAAGACCCTGTGTGGGAGAGTCAGAGTGCCTAACCAAGTTTATGGCTTCTATCTGCATCCACACCAGATTGGAAGCAGTGGAAACTTCTAGCAGAGAGCAACCTCAATTTGCATTCCAGTTGAGTCGAGTGAGTATTCCTCAGAAGTGTTTCCGTAAGGTGCAAGTGCCAGAATCATCCAAATCATCACACTCTGTGCTACCAAATCATACTCGACCATGGTCACATCAAGTCCTAGTGTTGATTATAGAATATCAGAAAGACAGTCTTGCTGTATTGGTCTCTTTTTTCTATTTATTTAAATCTCTCTTTCTCTTTTCCATTAAAAAAAAAACAGTCAGGAAAACAAACAGACAAAAACACACACTCACACACAAATACCTTACAATATGGAAACACATACTCTGAATAAATTGTAAAAATTTATTGCATGCAATGATTAAATGTCAGTAGTTCCTTTACTTGATATTTTATGTTTATCGAGGTATTTTTCTAGTACACTTCAAATGAGACTGTGTGGACCCATTAAGTTTATGCTCATATTTCTAATACATATTTCTCCAGAGTGTGTAAATATTTTTAAAATTCTGATATTTGCCAGTTGAATATATATGTAATGTATAAATATAAAGCTATGTCTGTATCTATAACCCTACTTGAGTGCAGAGTGAATCTCTCGTAGTTCTATCTAATCTTAAAAATCCCCGCAGCCGTCTCTGCCTCTGGCTGCTCCTTTCCTCTCATCTCTATGTGCAGATCTATCAAGAGTTTCCATGGACAGAGGGGCAGGGTCTCTCCTCTGCACAAGCACTGTGGCATCGAGCTGATGAAACAAGCCTGGCCATGACAGCCTCAACCCAGAGACTTTTCCTTCAGCAGATGTGATAATGGGACTAAAACAACCAGTTAAGTTTCAGCTCTTTCCAAGAGGAAAGTTCTGAGCCCAGGGCTTTTGTTACATGTTTCAGCCCCAAATGCCACGGGCTGCAGTTAATTCAGTTTGCGGCGTGAGGACATGGTTATTTTTCTCATAACTCTCCTGGCTGGATGCGATCGCATGTCCTCGAATATGGGGACCAATATGCATTTCTGGGGCGCGGCCTCAGGTGTCCGTGTGTGCGGGGTTGTGTGGAGCCCGCTGGACACTGAGGGAGACGCGGGGGAGTCCCCGGGAGGGTGCGCGGGGCTGACTGCGACTGGCGCGGGAATCCTTTCTCTTGACGCCAAGATACCTTCCCCGAGGCCTAACTTTTTCTTTCTTTTAAAGTAAGTCAGTAATAAAATAGAAAGCACATTCAAGCAAATGCTCGGGATGATAAATCAGATCAACTGATATTGGTTGTATGTCACGGGAGAAACTTTGCTCTGAGTTTTCAGATTTTCCACGCTACCTACTAAAAATATATTTTTAAAAACCCACTGTTCTTCTGGCTCCAGTAACAAGGATTTGAGGAAGTTATTTTCATTGTTTATGGGAACAACACTCATTGGATTATAAGTTTTGGTTTTTTCGATTCTCTCGACCTTCAAGTGACTTCAGCGAAAGGGAAGGAATATCTTGCTCCCAGGCAGCAGGCTTGGTAATTACTATCCTGCTGCCTCAGGAAATCCACAGGGGCGCTGCCCGGGGCACCGTGTGCTATGCAATACACTCACGGCTTTGGACATTGCAGAAGGAAAGAAATTATAACCAGGCATAGACCCCTTTCACAATAAGGCACAAAATGCAAAACAGCTTGGGAGAGAAAGGAAAGAGTGAAGCAGAAACATAGATAAAGAGGCAGAGAAAGGAAGGGAGACACACACCAAATGTAACAGAGAAAGTAAGATGAAAAGAATCATATAAATACACAAAGAGAGAGGAAAAAACTTCTTTGGTAGTTGAAAAATTAAAATGGGGAAGAGGGCATTGAGTGAGCTCTTTCTGCCTGTGGATGGCAAGAATTGTCTTTATAATCAAGGGTATTTAGTTTGGATACCATGAGGATAAGTAAAGAAGAAATGATAACTGTATTATTCTTTACTTTTACATGCCACATGACTTCATTTCTGTGAAGTTCTCAGAAAAGCATATTAGTTGATGATGTTAAGAGTGAAGATAGTAGTTCCCTCAAGGGGTGGGGCACTGATTGGAACAGGCAGAGAGAAACACTACATCCTATTTCTTGATTTGTGTGGTAGCCACTGCGGAGTAAACATCAAGCTTATACCATCATTAGCAACTAGGAAAAAGTAACCCACAGTCAAAGGATTCAATGAGCTACTATAGGTGGGAAGGAATAGAGCTTCTAATATAAGCAGGTTTCTGAAGCACTGGGTACACGTCAAATTTCTTAAAAAAAACAACACACAAACAAAAAAAACCCCCACAGAACTGCCTTTGCAAGATTCCACATGCAATGGTGCTTGAGGACCTAAAAGTTGTCACTGTGAAGACAGGGGAAGAAACAACTCTGCAGCCTGTTAACCCAAACATTCTGCAGAACCTGTGAGGCTCCAGAAGAAATCCTCTCAACTTTCTTGCTACAGGGCCAGTGAGCAAGGATCAGGAAGCTTGGGGAGGGGGGCTGTTGGGAGGGAAAAGGGGAAAAGTGCAGGTTAGGTGGGGCCTATCCAAGGGCTGTTGCTCTGGGTGTAGCACTGCCAGATACAGTACAGGACTCCCAGTTAAAGCTGAATTTTGGATGAACAACTAATACCAGTTTAGTACAAGTATGTCCCAAATATTGCATAACACATACTTATAGTAAATTATTTGCTAAATCTGACAATCCTATCAGGGTCAAGCCAGATGGGGAGAGTTTGAACAGAGAAGTGACTTTGTTTTAAAATGTAAGGTGGTTTTGAAATTAGCTCATTCATCCATCTGACTCCTATTATTAAACACGTACTATTCCAGACAGTGTGCTAGGCTCTGGGCACTCAGGTCGGAGCAAGAGGGCAGGATGCTTGCCACCACGGGCAATTCCCTCTGCCCAGAGGGCTCTCCGCACTTTGGTCTACACTGATCCATTCTTGTCCTTCAGGACGCTGTCAAGTGACCCAGTCTCAGGCACCTGCCCAACCCTCCAGGACAAGCTGTTTGACATGCACTCAGCACAACACCTGAGCCTCGCCACTCACTCTAGCACCTGACTTTGCTAAACTGGGATCTCCCAGGGGACAGGATTAGGTCTGTTGGTTCCCAGCCGGTTGGTTCCCTGGGGTGAGGGCACTGTCAGGGTTAATGACTAATTTTGACTGAGTGGCTCTTTGTGTCAAGCTGGGTGTCCAGCCTTCCCGGTGGTGGGGTGTGCTAGCTAACATCCTTTCAACTAAGTCTGTTCTGTTGAGATTGGCTAGGCTTGGCTTTTTCTGCTGTCAGCAGTGAGCCCTGATGACCCACAGCCCGGGGAGCAGCTGTTTGGAGCATTCGGCCCAGAGGAGTGGGCGGCGGGAAAGCAGGTCGTTCCTCTCTCCTGGAGCATCTGCCAAAGCAGCGCAAGTGCTCAGCCTCTCAGAGATCATGGCCCCTGGGACACACAGGCTGGGGACCGGACACGTGTGAGATTTGTCTTCCCAACATTTTTTTCTCTTCTTTATTTTATTGCACACAGACTGTATCCCTTTGCAGTAAATACTGTCAGTTGCCCAGCAGCTAGCTCAGGATTTATTTATGTGCCAGGTAAATGAGAGGGCAAAATGAAGACATTTTCCAGAAAATAGAAAAGGGGGAGGAGACATGGAGGAAGAATTTAAAATAACATTTGCAATTATTTAGGGATAGGCTTATGATAAAATGTTAAGTACAAAAAGCAAGATTAAAAATTATATCTTTCAAGCAAGGTAACATTGAATTCCCTGTCTACATATACACAGGGTGTCCCCCAAATGTATACCCACTTTGAATAATTCTGAATTCCAATGGGTTAAACCTGGAAAGAGGGAAACATCAGTGGAGCCAGCAGCTCTTCAAGTGTGTGCACACTTTCTGGGAGCCCAGGATGTGCCCGCACAGGGGGGACATGGCGGGAAGGGGGCCGAGGCCCCAGCGGCGGTTGCTGTCGGGCGCTGGGAAATTCAGTGGCTCTGTTGTCCTTTCTCAGGTTTTCTGTTCTTTCCTCAGCTTTATTTAGCCACCAAAAGCTCTGGGTGCACGAAGTTTCCAAGCTGCAAGGACTCTCAGAGGTAAAAATAGCCTTGAGCTGCAATACAGGGATACGGGGGATTCGCCCATCTCTGCTGCCGAACTTTTCGGGTCACCATCGCTGGGTCCCCAAAGGAAGCGCTTCGGTTCTCGATCCCGCCTCCAAAGTCGAGCATGTCCCGCGCCATCCGCTGAGGCCAGATCCTGAAGCCTGGCTGTGGGCTGTGGACCCCTCGGTTTTCCAACTTTTCAGAACTCGAACCGTCTTCGGGAACCGAGTACCTTTGAAAACCCAGGGTCCTCTGTATTTGAACCTTTCTCAGGAGCTGAGCCTCCAAAGGGCAATTTGCATTTTCCCTGTGAAACACTCTCCCTGGCTCTAAGAAGCCACCTCCCTCTCCTTGAAAGCCCCGGGGTGTTTTAAGTTTTCATCCAGATCAAAGGGAAGGACTCAAGATGCAGAGGGAGCCCTGCAGGAGCCAGCACCTCAGAGTCAGCCTGGTCACCACCGCCCTGAGGCCTCTGCCTTGGCTCCACCATCAGCTTGGGGGGCTCCCCTCCGCCCCCTGGAGGCTGCTTCTGTCTCCTCTGCAGAGGCTCCCTCCTCCAGGCCTGTTGCTGGAGCTCCTGGCACAGGATCTGTGCAGATGACTCACAGAACCACCCAGGCCTCTTCTAGATCCACACCTGGATGCTGAGGCCCCTTCCCCCACCTACCTGGCCTTCTTCCAGGGCTCACTGGCCAGGTGATGGTTCCACCATCTTCTAGAACCCCAAGCATCCCTACATGGGACCTGGGTGAGCCCTGCCATTTATACCTTCTGAATACCTTACATCCACCCACTTCTCTCCACTGTCACTCCCCACACCCCCACCTGCCTCCCCAGGCCCCTCACCACTGTCCATACAACCATGAGCTCCCCGGAACACCTCCATAGCCACCTGACTGCTCCTTGCGCCTGCTCAGGTCTGTCTCCACCCTGTAGCCAGAGTGAGCTTTGAGGACACGGATCTCACCCTGTCAACCCCCTTCTCCACACACTCCCCAAACCCTCACTGACACCCCATCACTCCGAGGAGAAAGGCAGCTTTCACACTGCTCCGTCACTCTCCCTCTTTTTTAAAATCCTTTTCTGAGGATATTTTTTTCATTGCTTTTCAGAGGGAGTGGAAGGGAGAACGAGAGAGGGAAACATGGATGTGAGAGACACACATGGACTGGGTACCACCCGCAGGTGCCCTGATCGGGATTGGGATAGAGTCTGCGACCCAGGTATATATGTCCTTGGCCGGATGGAAACCAGCACCCTTCAGTCCTCAGGCTGGCACTCTTAGCACTGAGCCAGATCGGCTAAGGCTAATTAACTGGTTTAACACATTCATGATTACAGAGTTTAAATAAATTTATTACATTCATTGTCTCTGAGCTTAACCTTCAGCCAACAGAGTAGGGGAATACTACCACTTCTATAACATTGCTGTAAGAGTGTTTTTACATTAAAAAGTGGTAAATAAGCCCAGGCGGTGTGGCTCAGTAGTTGAGCACCGACCCATGAACCAGGAGATCAGGGTTCCATTGCTGGTCAGGGCACATGCCCAGGTTTCAGGCTCCATCCCCAGTAGGGGGCGTGCAGGAGGCAGCCGATCAGATTCTCTCTCATCACTGAGGTTTCTACCTCCCCCTCTTTCTTCCACTCTCTGCAACAATAAAAACATTTTAAAAAATGATAAATCAGAGGAATGTTTATTTTTCTGAACCCTTGCTAGTGGAAGAAGACTAAAGTGTAAAGTGAAGAGCTTCCTCGAAAATAATTTTGTGAAGTGCTTCAATGGCACCAAAGTGCCTTCAACAGTTTCAGACATGCTCGCTGGCCCTGTAACACGGGGCTTGCCCTGTTCCCGTGCACGGTCTCCCTGTAGCAGACATGCGGCCCTAGCAGGCCTCGGGGGTGTGCAGCAGGCTGCCCGGGCCTGGGCACAGTGCCGGTGGCTTGTACCTGGGATGACATAATCGGAGCAAATGGTGCAAGATGTCTGGGCACCGGCACTATTTCTGGGCCTGATGAAGACAAGGCTGAACTCTTCTCACAGCTGGCGATGGAGATGAGAGACACTGGGAATCCAGGAGCAGGGCTTTGATTTTGTTTCTGCAAGAGGCAGCCAATCAATGACTCTTGTCGTTGATGTTTCTCTCTCTCTCTCCCTCTCCCTCCCTCTCCCTGAACTCAGTGAAGACAGATTTAAATTAAAAAATAGATATGACTCACACACAGTGGAAACCCGGGTTAAGCCCACCTGGCCTCCCTTCCCCTGCACTCTGACCCAGCAAGGCCTGGACCCCGGGGGCCTCAGGGCGGGGCCACCGAGAGGGAGCCTCTGCAGCCTAGAGAGGCCGCCAAGGCCGCCGGGGGCGGGGCCCAGGCGCCTTCCTGCTCAGGGTCTGCGGAGGGTGGGGTTGCGCTGCTCCGCGGGAGTCGACCCCCGTGTGGTGGGGACCTGAGGCCTTGCCCTTCACCCTCCGACCTTCCTTGTCCCTCGTGGAGCCGCCCGACGCTCCTCGTGGGGGCGACAGGGGTCCCACCACTGCGCGTCCTTCGGGCAGCGGGGGTCGGTGGCCGACGCCCTGTTCCAGGCGCTGGTGACCTTGGAGGACGGGTCGTGGGCTTCAGAACCGGGAGGGGAAGCGCCCGGGCCGCCCTGGAGGGCGCTGCAGGGCCTGAGGCCAGAGAGTCGTGGACGCCCCAGGGAGGAGCAAGGACCTGCCTGGTCCCCGCTGGCGGGACGCAGAGGCCCCCCCGCAATGGCTTTGTCCCCGCGCACTGGGCAGCCTTGCCCTGTGTTCCCGAAGGTCAGCCCGGGGAGCAGATGTCCCCCTTTTTTTTTAAATGTTTTTATTGATTTGAGTGAGAGGAAGAAGGCAGAGAGAGAGGGACACACATCCACATAGATTAGTTGCCCCCCAACATGCGCTCTGCCCTGGGCCAGGGGTCAAGCCTGCTACCCAGGTACGTACCCCAACCTGAAATCAAACCCGAGGCCTTTCAGCCCACAGGCTGATGCTCCAACTGCTGGGCCACACTGGCCAGGGCTCCTTCAGAATTTTAGGTTAATTTTTGGCAGATACAAAAATAAGCCCTTTTTAAAGCTCTATGAAGGAGAAACAGCTGTCTTTATGAGAAAGTCTTGTTTTCAAAACAGGTTGCTCGCCATCACTAGACATTCTATTAGCAGTGCCAAACCCAGACAAGGCGGTGAGGGAGGACAGGTTTTCCCTCCTGTGGTTCCCTGTCCCCCTCCTTAGCATTTGGCCTGCCTTCCCCTCCAAGTTTTCTAGTGTTTTCCAGTCTTGCCTGGCTGGAAATAAAGTCATCCGTAGTAAAGCCTTAGACAGTTCCTGTTACTCCTCTTGGACTGTTTGCGCTCTTACAGAAAAGAATGGCTACAGGAAGCAGGAGTTGAACTCCGCACACAGGCAGAGAAGAAGGGCGGGCGGTGGACTCGTGAGCTGGCGGGTGGCGCTCGGGTGAGTGGAGGCCGCGAGCTTCAGGCCGGGAGGGCTTCACTTACCCAGGACTCAGACTGTACCTGATGGTCCGTCCTGGTGAGGAGAGGGTCTCTCAGGTGGGTTCTGCCACTACGTTGCTTTGCTGCACATAGCAGTTCATCTCAACCACTGACATGGAGCATGAACTTCCTTTCTGTCACTTACTATCCCAGCTTGAGATCAAATCCCTTTTTGTTTGTGTGTTTCAGGCTGAACGAGCATGTTCGTTTCGTGGCACTATTGAATATGTGGCACCAGATACGGCCAGAGGGGAGATTGGGGACATGACAGAGTGTGTTCTGTTTCTGACACTTCTTTATATACCTCTCTAAAATGTGTAATAACTTAGGTGTGATAACCAAAGTATAACAACTCAGGCACAGCCTTCAGCAGAGTCCCCTTTCTTGTTGTCTTGTCTTTATGTTTCTGTCCTTTGCTTCGTATACATGAACACACTGTGATATCTAGTGTTTGGGCGGGAAAAGATAATAGGAAGGTGAGGACATTCTGGGTTTCCCTTTATTCAGGTTTTATTGGTGAGGGTAATTTTTTGTTTTATAGAGTAACAGTCTTTGTTAAAGGAAACTTCAAAAGCAACTAATTCTTCAAGTCATAATTTTTATGTAATTGCCATGAGAAGAGTCTATATCTTAAGCAAAGCACCAGCTGCAACTGTATGGAAAACAAAAATCATGCATTTTCTGTAGCATGGGCCCTGCTCTTTTAGGACACAGCCGAGCCAGAGTACAATACAGTACAGAGGTGTCACTGAGGGCACCAAGTGTCCCGTGTTGCTGTCTGCATCATGAGGATGATTTTGGTCAGTGTGTATTGACATTACTGATTTTTGTTAGAAAAATACATGAGACGTATCGTTGGCTGTTTCACCTGTGGTTGATATTTGCTTTCTAAGAGATCCTTGAAAAGGGAATCTTTCTTATTTTCTTCCTCCCAATTTCTGCTTTTAACTTTGAGATGCTGGAGGCTTTCTTGATTGTCTCTTCAACAGACATAAGCATCGTAACAATCCTTGGAGAAAAAGATAATCCAAGATAGTCTAAGTTTGTTTTCCTAAGCCCTCTAAAGAGGTCAGTTTTCCCTCCCCCCTTTCCTTTCTATGTGCAAAATTAAGGCCTTGAAGAGGCCTGACTCACATATATACACACACACACACACATATACACATATATATATATTTAACTATGTCCTTGCTGATTTCAGAGAGAGAGGGGGAGAGAGAACTCATTGACCAGCTGCCTCCTGCATGCCCCCTACTGCCCTCTCCTGGGGATCGAGCCCACAACCTGGGCATGTGCCCTGACCGGGAACCCAACTGAGATCTCTTGGATCATAGGTCATTGTTCCACACTGAGCCACGCCGGCTGGGCTAGGTCACATACTCTTATTTCCTGTATTAAAGGGTGCAGGCCTGTCTAGTTCTTTCCTAACACTTTTGCTTTATGAATAACTTTCTCCAAATAAGGGATTCTGACTATTTTTTGCGTCCCCTCTCCCTCATCCCCTTTCCAAACCCCTCATGCAGAGCATAGATATTTTAAGTGTAGAGAATGTTTGCTGATGGCTTATCATGTTTAAAGCCTGTCCTTCGATTTTTCATGACTAGGAATCAGATTGTAGAGCTGTGTCAATTGGTTTCCAATCCAGCAACAGAACATTCTGAGGTTCTCACTCACATGGCAAGAAAAGTGCTCATATAAAGAAAATAATTCAATTGTTGGTTTAGTTCGCTTCAAGGGATTCTTTGAAACTCTTGGGAAATTTGGTAAGAATTGATAACTATTCAAATTGGAAATTACCTTCTAAGACCTAATGGAACCAATTTTTTTCCTAATCCTAACCCGGGGATATGCTCATTAAGTTTAGAAAGAAGGGAAGAGAGAGGGAAAGGGAGAGAAGGAATCATTCATGCGAGAGAGAAACATCCTTGGGTTGCCTCCCGGACATACCTGACTGGGGATTGAACCCAACCCTAGATAGGTGCCCTGACTGGGAATTGAACCCACAACCTTTGGGTGTAGGCAATGATGTTCCAGCCAACTGAGCCACACAGGCCAAGGCATGCCACCCGTTTTTAGGAAAGAAAACTTTATATTGCTCCTAGAATTTGTGCACACTGAGGGCCAGAATACAGCTAAGTTACGGGGAGCCCATGGAGCACTGCTCCCGTGAGACACACAGTGTGTAGCGCGCTGGTCCGCGCGCCTGCCTTGCACTCACTTCCTGTGGTTTCAGTCGGCCTGAGCCTGTTTCTATGTCATTGATATGTTTTCTCTGTAAAATAGGTCTAGGCTCATGGGTTTTTAATCATTTCTCTGGAGCCTTGGCCCTGACATTTGGAAGCAGAGAGTTGAAAATGTTAGCATGGAGCCCGGCCGGCTGGCGTGGCTCAGCAGTTGAGCATCGACCTGTGACCCAGGAGCTGCAGGTTCGATTCCTGGTCAGAGCACATGCCTGGGTTGCAGTCTCGATCCCCAGCAGGGGCCGTGCAGGAGGCAGCCGATCAGGGACTCTGGTCATTGATGTTTCTCTCTCTCTCTCTCTCTCTCTCTCCCTTCCTCTCTCTGAAATCAACAAAGACATATTGAAAAATAGATAAATAAAATAAAGTTTTAGCATCCAGTTAATATCTCACTGGCATAAGCTCACAATCTCAACTATTATTGAAATCTTGTTTTGCATAATTATAAAGGAAGTATTTTTCAGTATATCAGGATTCCTTCAATTATATATAATTTGCCCAGTTCTCAGTTCTGGTAACTACATTTATAAGTTTGTTTCCCAGTTAGTTCCCATTTTGTTTTACATTATTTTAAATCTCAGCATACTTTCCGCAAATGAAGGCCATTCCGTTCATGAGATATGCTCTATAAGAACTGACTTAGGTTGGTGTGAAAAAAGTAACACCTATAGGTGGGATTTTTTACATTTTCATTTTTGTTCTTTGACTTTAAATAATTTTATAATATTTATTGCAGCTGGATAATTAATAAAAATGCTAATCCGTACTTCCTCCCTCCCACCCCCGATCATGAGTCCAAAGATTTGATGTTCTTAAAAAATTTTAATTTCTTTTAAATGAAATTTTTTTTTTTTTTTTTGTCTCATTAACGTGGCTCAGAGGTTGATCCAGGAGATCGAGGTTCGATTCCCAATCACGGCACATGCCTGGTTTGCAGGCTGGATCCCCAGCAGGGGGTGTGCAGGTTCACTGACTCTCTCTCATCATTGATGTTGTATCTGTCCCCCTCTCCTTTCCTCTGTCTGAAATCAATTAAAAAGTTTTAAAATACTCATTTTTAATTATCCAAAGGAGAACCATTACTAGTTTACAAAATAATTACAATACTTTTAGCTCATTGATTGACAGACTAAATGTTTAAATTCTTTTCTGAGGATACCTGCATATTTGTTCTCCAATTGTTTCTCTTGCTTATGCTAATTGAATACTCCTTGTAGAGAAAGCTATGTACAAAATCTTTTTGTTAAAATATCTTCTAAATATGCAGCTTTATTTTGTTCGTTTTTCTTCCTATTAATTGCATGTTAATTAATATTCTATAAAATTGTTTTCCAGGCAGTTGACTGGTGGAGTTTAGGTGTCCTGATGTATGAACTACTAACTGGAGCATCCCCATTCACAGTCGATGGGGAGCAGTATGCCCAAGCTGAGATACTAGGCAAGACTTAGCAAAATAAAATGAATACACTCTTGCTTAAAGGAACTGATCGCTTTTCTGTAATTCGGCTGATAGAAGAAATAATTTTAAAAAATGGAGATAGACAAGGTTAGGTTTAAGTGGCTATTTTCCATTTATAATCCTATAATGTAGATATATAACCTTTCTGTTTCTTTGTATTTTATGTGCCCAGATAGATCTTAAGTTGCATGGGGAGAGAGCCCTATTTTTTATGTACCCCACAGTGCTTAGCATGGGGTGTGAGCCCCCATGTCCCCGGCCGGGCAGCACTGAGTGCCAGGGCCAGTTGGAATGTGGGCGCAGAGGCTTATGGGATGCGGGCATGGGGACAGTGGCCATAGAAACAGTGGAAGGTGGGGCACAGAGCAGTTGGGCTCAGAGCCAGTAGGTGCAGAGCCAGTTGGTGCAGAGACGTCGGACGCAGAGACTCTGGTACAGACACCTTGGGCCCAACACAGTGGGCGAAGCCTGAGGATGGATGATGCGAGCAGGGAGCTCCTGGAGCTCTTTCTTCACGGCCCCCTCATCGCGTGGGTGAGTAGCCAGGCTCCCTACTACATTGGTGCTCCGGCCCTTCTCTCCCCTGCCTGTGGTCCCTACAGACCCGACTATTGCCCCTTGGGACCCCGGGGAAGTCCCAGCACGTCGGGGTCTTAGCAGGTGTGGGGTCCAGACCAGGGCCTGGGGTCGGGAGGCGGTTCCAACTCAGGAGCGTGTGCCCCCTGCAGCGTCCCGGCCCTGGGCTGGGAGTGGGTGCGCCTGTTCCCATCAGGGTGCTGGGCTGCCATTCCAGGAGGAGACAAGCTATGAGTGGTCACCCCAACCCCTGTCGCTTGGCCATTCACGTAAAGGACTCCCCAGAAAATATCCTTGTGTAGTTTTTGAACTGAGTCCAGGTGGTGAATGGTGGTGACGGGTGGGCCTTGGGGGACGTCTGAGTGGGAATGTATACAATCTGCGGTGGGCACAGTGAATTCTAATAGATCAGATGTGAGTAATTTGTTGAAAAGTTCCTTTTATTTTTCATTTCTTTCCCGTTCTGGGACACTGGGAAAAAGTGGGGAGAAAGTTTCCCTCCCGCTGTCTCGAAACTGTTGCCTGGAGTAGGGCAGGGAGAGGGGCCCTGAAGAAAGGTGGGCTTGGAGCCTACTGAAGCATGGGTGTGCGTTGGGTGACCCTTCAGCCCACAATCCGTGGTTGTCCTGACGAGCTTCAGAATGTGTGTGGGGTGACTTTTCCTGCCTTTCTGCATCCTGCTCCTTGCAGGTCAAAACCTTGGGACCCTTTGAAGGCAGCAACGATGACAACCTGAGGGTTTACATGAGTCTGGTCGATGGCATCTTTCTTAACCAGATCATGGTAGAAATGTAAGTTGTCTTCAAGTTTGTTTTCAGGTTGTGAAAGGAGACCTGCAGTTGCTCTGGGAGGTTCCTTGTCCCTGGGCCAGTGATCTCTCAGTATAAGGGCCTTTGCCGCCCTTCATTGGGGTGGGAAGAACTGCAGGACAGTGTGTTAGCAGCTTGATTGATGAAGGACATTTAGAACTGTAGATGGTGCAATTAACTTCGAAATCAGCTATTTCATGTGGTTTAAGCAATGAATTAAAAAAAAAAACACAAATAACACATTTTTGGGGGATCAAGGAACTATAAGGGACAGTGTCTGCTTACAAAATGTGTCAGGGGTTGGTCGGGAGCATCTGTGAGTGACTAAGGTTTCCCCCTCGGTAAGGACGCCTGTGTTTCTGAGCCACACTCCTTACAGCCTCACACTAGCCTAGACTTGGAGAGGACTACATGCCACTGGAAGGGAGGTGTGGCCAATGTGGGGAGACGCCATTTCCATTGCCATGTTTCTTTCCCTAGCGATCCCAGGCCTGGATATCAACCCATCAACCAGCAGGTGAACAATGATATTAACCTCCGGACTGAGAACTTAAGCATCCTGGTCACAAATATCAAGACCTTCTACCAGGTGAGGGCAGCTCTTGGTGTCCCAGGTGTTCTGTGCCCCTGACACCGACTTCACTCAAACAGTTGCTCTTTGCCCCTAGCAATGCCTTCACTCAAACCTTTCCCCACGGGAATCCTGGAGGAAATGGTATTCACATTTAGGCATCTCCTTGCTGACACTTGGTGTGTTTTTGCCATTTTCATCTTTTTCTTTTTACGTTTTGAGAAGGTTCAGAAGTTCAATGTCTTTACTTTTCTAGCAAATGTTGTTTGAGCTGTGTGGTGTGCAAAGCACGGGTGTCTGGTGCTGTGAGAGCCCCAGACATGAGCCTTGGGTCGCCAATGTGGCCTCTAGCACCAGTCATACTGGGAGTGGCTGGAATTCCTGGGGAACCTGGAGGACGTTCTTGGCCACAGCTCAGCGAGTCTTTGTACAGCAGCAATTCAAGGGGTGGAAGGAGATATGGGAGCACACGAGGGTTATGTTGGGCCAGGGCGGTCATCGACGAGCCTCTATCTTGTTGACAGGAGTAAACTGTAGAGTGTTCCATTGGCCCTGCTGTGTAATCATCCCCTTTTCCTTTATCAGTGCTTGCTGGCAGGATACTGAATGTAGAGTTTCAGCGAGCTATGCAATAGAGAGACTCCTGAGAAAATTTGGAAACCTGTTTTTAAAAGGTTTAAGGTTGCTTTGTCAGTGAAGATTTCTATAACAACCAATTTCGTGAGGCCAGGAATGCTTATGGAACCTACCCCCTTCCTTGTCTTCTGTAAAAATTTAATTTGTATCTTCTGATTTGTAAGATCCAAGTCCCATCTGCTCAGGGAAGACGACCTGGCCTGAGGCCCTCTGGGAAATCAGCGGTGGGTGCGGGTGTGAGCTGCCACACTGCCAGGAGGGCTTGTCAGAGACGCCCCGGCAAGGGGCTTGGCTGATGGCTGGTGGCTGGGCCCGCTGTCAAAGGCCCTTGGTCTGAGGGCCAGAAGGCAGCTGGTCTCCCACACCAGCTCTCCGATGGGTGCAGATTAGCTGTGACTTATCCCTCTCCCAGGGAAGGGCTGCTGTACAGGAGAGAAGCCGCCTGATTCACATCGTGTCCCGGAGACCTGCTGAGCGCCAGCGTCCTGCATGATCGGTTATAGACACCCAGCAGCACCTCTTTCATTTTCATTCTGTATTTTCAATTGCACAAGCAGACCGTAGCATAAAAATAAAGACATCTTTTACAAAGACACTCACAGCTGACCCTGCGGTCCTGGCATTAACACATCTTCTTTGACCCCAGGTCTCTGTCCATAAGCAGACATGATGCGTATTTGGTTCTGATCCAGGCAGAAGTGCAGTAAGCTTGGACTTTTCACGTGGTTTCTATCCTAAGTTTTCCTTCCTCGCACGTGGCTTGCTCATAGTGACCGTGTAGTGGCCGCACGCTCATCCTGTCATTTTCTTAATGCCTCTTTATTTTTGTTTCCTGTTCTCAGTGGTAACTTTTCCTCTTTGTTTCTGTAGGATGTTCTCGAGCAGCTCGTAGTCATGCGTTTGCCGAACGTCACGATGATCGGCAAAGATCCGCTATCTGGTGAGTGAAAGCTGTGCACAGAATTCTCGCTTGCCTTAAATAATACACAAACGCACAAGTAGAAAACAGATGGGCTGTGTGCACCCAGGTAGGAAGCACTGAGTAGAGAAAGGATTTTTTTTTCTCATCTGATTTTCCCCCCTACAACCAACCAGTGTCTCACCAGTGAGATTTTATAATCAGATGAGCCTAATTAAATATGTTGCTTTTTCAATGTAGGCCGAAGTATCGAGGAAGTCAGGAAACTGCTGGTGCTGATGCTGGGCTGCGCTGTGCAGGTAGGGCTTGGGCAAGAGGGGAGGAGGCCTGCCCTCAGCCATCTCGTGTTGGGGTTTGTGGGGATTAGACTCCACCTTAGTGAGGCAGGAGGGAAGCTGCCTGAAGCGCAACGTGACACATCCCTGGCTTCCTGAGAAAAGGGACCACTCATTAGGTGGTAGCCACTGCTTGTCCCAGGGCACCTTTGGCAAGAAGCAGGTGGGGTTTCCTCAGCCTAAGGTGCCATGAGCAGATGGTCCCTGGTTTGGGGACACCTAGAGCAAAGGTCAGAAACCACACACAGCCTGGGGGCTGAGTGTGACCCACCCCCTGTGTTTGAAATGAGCTTTTCATTGACCTATAATCCAGGAGATGGCGGTTTATTCCCAGTCAGGGCACATGCCCAGGTTGCAGGCTCAATTGCCAGTGGGGGGCATTCAGGAGGCAGGCATGAATGACTCTCTCCATTGATATATTTTTTTCTCTCTCTTCCACTCTCAATATCAATAAGGTATATTTTTTAAAATATTAAAAAGAAAATAGGCTTTCACAGGAACAGAGCCTCAGTTGTTTCTCTGTGTGTTACCCCTGGCTGCTCCCACACCAAAGTGGCACAGGTGAGACCAAATGGCCCGTAGACTCTAAGATATTCTTACCATGCAGCCGTGTGAAGATATAGTTTGCCACACCCTGGCTTGAAGCAGGTGTTCTTCATTTTATTTTATTTCATTTTTTGTGTTTTTTCCTTGATTTCAAAGAGAGGAAGGGAGAGGGAGACAGAGAGTAAAACATGGATGGGAGAGCAACACAGATCAGCAGCCTCCTGCATGCCTCCTACTGGGAATGGAGCCTGAAACCCAGGTGTGTGCCCTGAGCAGCATTTGAACCCAAGACCTTGCGGTGCCTGGGACAACAGTCAGGCACTGAGCAACACCGTGTTGCTCAGGCACACTCGGTGTTGTTGATCTTTACTTGTTTAAGATGTGCCTGGAGAGCTTGTTTCAGGTGCAGATTTCTGTGTTTCACCTCCAGTGTCTTCTGCCTGATGGCTCCTCAGGTGATTCTGATGTAGGTGGTCAGAGCAAGTTCTAGAGAAACCCCCAGGGTAAGGGACTGTAGGTAGGACAAGGGACAAATTGTTGGTTACAAAGGAGGAAGCCAGGGGCTGGGTGGGCAGTTGGTTTGGAAACTATTCCTGTGGGTGGGAAGGGCCCAGGTTGCCTCAGTGGCAAATGCTTCCATTAACACGTGTTCCCCTCTGCAGTGCGAGAGGAGAGTGGAGTATATAAACCGGATCCAAGAGCTGGACTTGGCCACCCAGGCCGGGCTCGTGGCCCATATTATGGAGGTAGGTGTGTGGCTGGCTTTGTGGGGCTCAGCCGGGGACCCCCACTCCTATTGCAACCAGGAGGCAGGCTGTCTCCACCAGGGAAAAGTTTAAAGCCTATGTCACCTGTTGGTGACTTTACTAATTTTAGGGTTCAGACACCACAGCAATATGGACCCTGTTTATAAAGGTAGTGTCTTGTAGGGGCTCCAACCCCAGATTGCCACTCTGTTCTTTGCTAGTCTGAAAACAGCAGTCGGTGGAGCAGCGGGGAGAGATGTCGCCTTTATTACTTGTACTCGGACAGGATAGGCTAGGGCCTTACCTAGCAGAAGAGAGGGGACGGGCGGAACCCATGCTGGGAACGGCCTGCTTGCAGACCCAGGACAAACAGAGCCTGGTGAGGCTTGTTAGCCTTCAAGGACATGGGAAACCCTTGGGTATGTGGTGCCCTGCTCCTCGTGGCAGCTGGCCAGGCCGACACCTTTCCACTGCCTGGGAGGGGGATTGGGGTGTATCCTCACTTGCTTGACCCCACAGGTAGTCATTAGCAAGCTAAAATGAAATGGGGGTAAAAATGAAAACAATTTCTTCACAACACCTTCATCAAGTCTGCCATTGCCTAGTCTTCTTGCCTAATGTGGACTCAGACTACTTTTAAGTGCTCTTAGATGACTCTGAAGTGGTTTGGGCTCAGAGTTTGATTTACAGACTGTATTCTGGCACATGTCACCCTGCTTCAGATGGTTGATGTTCGAGAAAGATTCTCTGTTTCTGTTGGTGACATGGCAGAGAAACAATCTGGCACCACTTAGGAAGTGAGAAAGCACCAGGTCCCTGAAGGGCTGTCACTGCAGACTCAGCCCCTGGGGTTGGGTCCGGAGGGCTCTGTACTGAGGACAGCCCCTCTGACATTGACCTTGGCAGAGGTGGTAACATCAGGGAAGTGGTTTCCCTAGAAACCGGGCCTGTGAGGGCAAGCCCCGACCTGAAAATTTATTTCCCTGACAGCCTTCCCCACCCTCCGTCCAGAAGAAGCCTTGTATGTTTTAAGTGCCTTAGGAGATGTGGTTCGGCCTTTAGTCTGATGGGACAGATTAGATAAAGGCATGAAAAGGACGGGAGCAAGAGCACATAGGAGCAGGTGTGTGACTGGCAGGGTCAGGTGAACAGAGCTCCCCACGCCGATGCGGGACAGGCTGTGTGATGGTTCCCCGGCCTCCAGGCACCACGGGGCTGGGTTCGGAGTCAGCCCCGGAGCAGGAGCTGGCTGCGGCTTGTTGCAGTCGAGGGGAAACTCAGCATTGTCAGAAACACACTCAGCCATTCCTGTAAGTGTGTGGCCACCTCTTGGCCTGAGAATCATTCTGCCTTTTGATTTTCCTTATGTGTCCCCATGTTTTGAAAATGTATGTAGCTGGGGACTAGGTCCTTGCCACTCGTTGTCTGTCCTGCTCAACCAGGAGGATATTTAAAATGAGAGAGGGTGGAATGCAGCCAAAAGAATCCTGAGCGATGGTCAGATTCAGTGCTGGCTGCGGGGACTTGAGAATTAGTTGCGTGCTTCTCAGGCAGTCAGGTGCCCGGGATCCACAAGAGACCCACTGAGTGAGAATCCGGGAGGAGCGACATGAGCCTTTAATTTGAGCTGCTCGATTGAGTGATGTGCAGATGGGGTTGTGTCCCGAGAGCCCTTTTTCAGACACGAAGGGCATTTCCCAGACCCTGGTGTGGAGCAGGCCTAGAACCCAGCCCCTGAGTCCCAGATCCTGGCCTTTGGGGTGCCCCGTATCATTGGCTGAGATTTCTCCTAATTCCCTGAGGTCCTCTGACTCCCGACTTTTCCTTTGTGAGGTGGGGAGAAGTAAGGAAGTGGGTGCCATTTGAGAAACTGGAAGGCCCCGTTTTCATGTGGGTTTTGTTGTTTAAGTTATTCTCTACCTCCATTTACTCCTCTCTAATATTTAAGAACTTTTGGGTGCGTTTCCCTGAGTGTCTTCCCCTTTTGTGGCATGAGTCCTCCAATAGTCATCTTCCCAAACTGAGATGACAAGGACATGTACGAGACCTTCTGCCTCTGGCTGCTCTGGGGGGTCAGGTGGAGAAGCAGAGGCTGGCAATCAGTGGCGAGGCGGCCCGGAAAGGCCGTGGCCGTGGGCCTCCGCTCCCAGCCGGGGGAAGGGGAAAACCAGGTGGTGCGAGTAGCCAGTGGGACTGAGATACAGGCTTACCTGAAAATTATTTTAGATCATGAAATATTTCCCCGAAAAATAACATAAGATTGTTGTGTACCAACATTCTGACCTAAGTCTTTTACTATGGGGCCATGTTTGCCTTAGATTTTACGTACTAAGATAGTATTCCTCTTGTACTCTCCCACACCCAAGATTGACCTTCTTTGTGTGGTAAATGGATGGTGCTCCACTGAGAACATCTGAGGACTGTGGAGGGAACTACTGCATTGTAAGGAGCTTTCTGGTGTTAACATCAGTGTCCTCTTTGAGCTGGTGATGAAGGGAGAAGTGGTTTGTGAGGGTAGAGCCTGGGAAAGCACTTGTTCAGGAGCCCCGTGCCGGCCATAGGAAATTTGTGGATGAGAGCTGTTAATGTCAGTGACATGGGTCCGCTGTGGGAGAGTGCGCCTAGGCCCCGTGGCATGGCCATGGTGGGTGGGTGCTCTCAGGTTTCCCTGGAGCTGCTCCCTGTGCGGCCTCTGCAGCACCCTACCCGTGTGTGCCCTCAGGTGACCCACAGTCCGGAGAATGTGCTGGACTTGCAGAATTTCAGACTTCCAGACATGATCCCAGAGGAGGTAGCGGCCTTCTCCAGGAACATGCTGCTTCTCCTGAAGAGGCTGCTACGTGAGCGAGACCAATGCCAGGAGGTGTGTTTGCTGATGGCCAAGTGGCCTGTTGGGACAGGTTGAGGAGGGGCCTGGGCCCCGGGCCCGAGTGCTGGGTGGCTGTCTTCATCCTGATTCTCCCTCTGAATCCTGCAGACCACCCCTTCCTCCTCTCGGATGTTCCCTGGGTGTCAGGACATGGGATTTTCCCTGCACTGCACAGTCACCTCCAAGACACCTGTGTCAGGGTAGAAGTTCAGCTTGGGGACACTGCTCCATTCACAGTCCCCTTTTTGTCTCACTAACTATATCCTTGGTTTTCACTAACATAGCACCATTCTCCTGGCTCCCTGCTGGTTTTACAGTCTTAGCTGACATCCTCTCTTTTACATTTTTCCATCTGTTGGTTCTTTTTCACCAAGCACTAGTGTGGGCACTGTGCTGGGCACAGGAGCCTGCTGATGAGACCCCCCTCTCTGCCCACCTGTCTCAGGAGCAGGAGCACCTCCAAGTGCAACAGCCGCCTAGTCCTTTCCAGGTCTCTAGCGCGGACTCAACATTCTGCCTGACCAGCAGCCTCTCCATGGAGGAGAAGCAGCACTTGGTCGAGGAGCTAGAGAACACCAAGGCCAGACTGTGCCTCATGAACCAAGAGCTGTGAGTCCTCCTGTGGCCCTTCTTTCTGTTCTTCTCCCACGTGTTACCAAGCCATTTCTAGCACATGTGGTTCATTGCCCTGAGGTACATCAGACGGGAGAGCTCTGATTTGCACCCTGGAGTCCCTGGGCTCTGCTCTGAGCTTGATCCCTGTTTGTTCCTGGACTAGTCCACTCCCAGCCTGGTCCACACAGGAGGGTTTCTTCTGGTGCTTTAGGGCTCCTATCAGTGCAGACACTATAGGCTTAGAGAGGCAGCCTGCTGTTTACCCTCAGGCCTAGTGTGAGGCTCAAGTGGTGACACACTGGGGTGGTTTTCTTGGCCGGAGGGAGGATGTGTCTCACCCCATCTGGTGAGCCTGTTCCCCTTTCCTGAAGCTGGTGATGTCACTTTGCCCATCATCTCGGGTGCTGCCCTCCTTCCCCTCCCCGCCAGGTGGCCTCACTGCCTACCTGACTCTGGAGTGGCACAGTGCCTCCTGGAGTCCCCTGACCTGTCCCACACACTCAGAGGAAAAATCAGTGTCTGGTGGGTGTAGTCTGAGAAGAGTCATTAAAAGTGGGGGATTCCAAGATGGCGATGGATTAAGTGGAAGCTACACTGACACTCTCCCAGGACATAACTGGAATTCCAAGTATAATATGGAAAAGATTATCCTGAATAATCAACGGAAGACTAGCTAGAGAGCACCCTTATAACCAAGGACCTAAAGCAGAGAGCGCCTAGAGACTGGTAGAAAGTATAGAGGCTACAAATGGCTTCTTGCGCACCCAGAGGCAATAGCTGGAGGTCTGGAGGGCTATCTCAGCTGTGGGGTGTTCCCAGTGTGAAGTCTGGATTCGAAACATGAAGCTGGGCTCCTCAGCCCAGAGCAGCACATGTAAGAAAGGTGACCATATACGATGTAGCTGTGAAAAGCACCAAGATTTCTGTGTGCCAGGGAGTGATGGCTGGAAATGCTGGCAGCCTCTTCAAAGGCCAGTGCACAAAGTTTTGTGTCAGCTACTCATTTTGAGCTCTGGTGGAGGGAGGGCAGAGTAGACTAGAGCTGTGTGAGGAAAATCCTATCTCTGGGGCTAGAGCTGAAGGGTGGCCATCTGAATTCCTGTGCTGAGTCATTCCCCCAGATGCAGAGGCTGTCTTTCTCAGGTAGACCTGTACTTCCCAGGCAGCTTTTGCCTGGGGGGGGGGACAATTGCCCCACCCTTTGGCAATCCTCTCACCCCACCCTGTGGTCTACAGCCTGAACCTGACTAAGAGACTAAGAATAACAATCACCCTGCAGTTAGAGGTGGACTGTGGTTGACTCTGGTCTGCCTGATCTGCTTCTGGACCCAGGGTTTGGAACATCAAACCCTGGTGTGCATGTTGGTTTTTCCCAGGGGCACCCAGCCCCAGCAGAGAGAGCCAGCCGCCACAGGTTGTGGATCACGTGTAGCTCCAAACAGAGAGTACCCAAGGCCATTCACAAAGAGAGTTTGACATTGGCCTGCACCAGAGACCCTTCAAAAAGAATGGGACTCCTAGCACATCTACCTAATACATACACAGAAAACCTAAGAGGCGACCAAAATGGGGAGACGAACAAGCCCCCACAAGAAGAACTAAAGGAAATGGAGATACACAATCTTATCAGATCCAGAGTTCAGAATAATGGTTGTAAGGATTGCCCTAACAGCAGGAGAAAAGATATGGAAACTATGCAGGCTATTAAGACTGACCTAGCAGAAATACAGACTACATTGGGGCCTAGCCGGTTTGACTCAGTGGTCAGAGAGTTGGCATGAGGACTGAAGGGCCTCAGGTTTGATTCTGGCCAAGGTCACATACCTCAGTGTTGGCCTGGATCCCCGGCCCCATTCTGAGCATGAGTGGGAGGCAACCAATCAGTGTGTCTCATATTGATGTCTGTCAGTCTTTCTGTCTCCCTCTCTCTCTCGTACTTCCTCTGAAAAGCAGTGGAAATCATATCCTTGCATGAGGATTTAAATAAAAAAAGAATACACTGGACGGGATAAACAGCAGAGTGTTGTAAGCTGAGGATGAGATCAGCCAATTAGAAGACAGGGTCGAAAAAATACTGAATCAGAGATCCAGAAAGAACAAACAAGGGAATTGTGTAACGGAGCTGTGGCACAACATGAAGCATAACTGCATTCACATCCTTGGAGTCCCAGAAGGTGAAGAGAGTGAGCCAGGGATAGAGAACCTGTTTGAAGAAATAGTGGCGGAAAACTTGCCGAACCTGGTGAAGGAAAGTCACACAAATTTGGGAGGCACACAGAGTGCCAAGCACAAAAATTGCAAAGAGGCCCAGGCCTAGACACTTAATGAAAATGCCAAAAATTCAAGACAGAGAGAATGTTAAAGGCAGCAAGAGAAGAGCGTTGTGTTACCTACCTACAAAGGGGCTCCCATAAGGCTGTCTGTTGATTTCTCATCAGACACTCTACAGGCCAGAAGGGAATGGCATGAAGTATTCAAGGAAGTGAAAAGCAAGGATCTGCAACCAAGACGACTTTACCCAGCAAGGCTATCAATCAAAATAGATGGTGAAATAAGGGGCTTTCCAGACAAAAAAACGGCTAAAAGTTTCTCACCACCAAATGTTGTTCCAAGAAATATTAAAGGGACTGCTGTAATCAGAAGTAGAGTGTTTGGTAGAGTGGACTTCAGCTGTGTATGCTGTGGTGTCATTTTGAAGGGCTGGAATGACAGGGAATTGAAGGGACTATGGAGACACATCGGATGGGGGAAGGTGGACTCGGCTCTGTGGCTGGAGGAGATCCCCCAGAGCTAGCCCAATGTCTGTGCCAACTGCCATTCTCCGATTTCTCAGCTGTCCAGCCCACTCCCTGCCCATCGCCCTCCCTTTCAGCTCTCCATAGAGCAGCCCCCCAGAGGAGGCTTTGCGGTGTTCAGGGGTGTCCCTTCCTAGCAGGTGTCTTCCCTCCCACAGGCAGGAAGACAAGATGGCGCACAGGGAGGCAGTGGAGCAGCTCGAAAAGCTCCTGAACACCCAGCGGGAGGCTCTCCAAGAACAGCAGAGGTCCAACGCCATCCTCACCAATGAGAACCAGAAGCTGAGGGAAGAGCTGGACAGGTAACCGCCACCACCCCAATGCTGCGGCATCTGCCAGGATGTCATTCAGACCAACCTACTCAGCACCCACTGAGTGAAACTCAAGAGAGTCCCCTGGCAATGATGCATTCTTACAAGCCTTGTCATGTTAACTGCAGGATGGGAATAGGGTGAAAGGACCGCAGCTGGTAGCTGGGATGGAAGGACTAGGGACACCTGGGATGGTGCACTGTCTGGGTTTGGATAGCCTCACCTCCCACACTGTCGATCGTGAAGATGGCATGGGGTCCGGGCACCTTCATCCCCTAACACCAGTGATGGAGGTAAGGTCAATTTTCATTCACACATTCCCTGTTTGTGAATCATCTACTGGCTGAAATGTACTTGGAACCCCCATATGTGCACGTGTGGCCTTTTGTGGACTGACCCTGAGTGCAGGATACTGACGTCATCTGATGTGCACTTTCGCATCTGCGGTCAGTGAGGCGTTTGACTCCTGCCTTGTTCCAGCTCTCATGCTGTAAACGAGCGCCCTTCCTGTGGCCCAGTTGGTGCCATGGTTTTCTAGTTTTGTGCTCTTTGGTGGTGATTTCTCTGTTTGAAATGGCCCCCACGTGCCGTGCTGTGTGCTCCCTAGTGTTCCCATGTGCAGGGCTGCGCTGGGCCTCACGGGGGTACACAAGTGGTAGATAAGGCGCCTTCTGGCAGGACTCACGGGGCTGTTGCTGTGAGGATGTTACACAGGCATCTTTATGTCTTGATCAGTTGCCAAAAGTGTGGCCTGAGACTCACAGGAACGTTGGCATCAGGTTCAGTGTACACCGATTCCGTCTTCCCTGTGACCATAGAACATACTGCGGACCATGGGAATTCACTGACTTCTTTAACACATGAGGAAACAGGCTCAGAGAGATTTAGACCCTTGTTGAAGCTCAGTGCTCCTACTGAGTGGCATAGTCAGGATTTGAGGCCAGGGCTTGTCTCAACCTAGAGGCGTGACCATAGGAAGCCTTCCTCCCCACAGCCTTGTTTTAGCAGGTCCTGGGGGGCTGCAAAGTCAGGTGCCTGTGGTGGCCCGGCAGGCCCTGGACGTGGGGAAGGAGTGTCAGTAAAAGACCAGGCCCTGGTAAAGAACACACGGCATCTGAAGGTATGACCTGGGAGGTGGATCCAGGGGCGCCTGGTTATCTTTTGTTGAGAGTACTTTCTTCTCAGAAGCGAGACATCTGAATGTTGATGTGAAACCTAAACATTTTAAAATGATGACATACTCATTAATTTTAGAAACAGAACTGTGTGGGCCAAGCTAGACCTATTTGTGTTCTCATTGAGTCCATGAGCCTCTGTCAATTGGAGCTTTCTGGGATAAATATTTCTTAGGAAACCCAATCAGGTAATTCTGGTGATGACGATCATTTCAGTGGATTGACAAGAACCCCAGAATCTCATATTATATTTCCTTCCAGAGTTGAAATTAGAAAGGGGCTTGGAATTGAGGAGGAGAGCTGGGCAGAGGCATAGAATTTTAGAGCAAATGTTCTGATTCAATGATTTCTGAAAGTATTTTAATAGAAGAAGCCTTTTTTCCAAGGAAGCAGGGAAGCAAAGCCATAAGTATAAAGGATGTTAACAGTGATGCTCTGCTGAAGTCTTGTCCAAGGCTGCCTGTCCTGTCCCCCCAGCGCACAGTGGGGGGCCATGGGGAGCCTCATAGAACCCAACAGGCACAGTTTGAGAACTACTGATTTTGTTCAGCCTTCACGTACACATGGGAAAGCTGATGCCCCGAGAGGCGGTGATTTTGCTAAGGTTGCAGAGCCGGGACAGAGCCTGGGAGTGTTCCTGAGCCCTTGGCCCTGTGTCTGTCCACCCCTAGAGTGAGCATCCTGCACCGGCAGGTGAAGGGGCACCAGGAGGAGCTGCAAGCCCGCAGCACGGAGCTGGGAAGCGCCCTTGTCAAGATGCAGGTGGAGGCGGACCACTGGCAGGCCCGGTTCTGCCAGCTGCAGGAGGAGCACCAGGCAGCCAGCGCCTCTCTGGCCCAGCTGCGCAAACAGTGCGAGGTGAGGCCTGGGGGGCCCAGGACAGCGGGCGGTGCTCCCTGGGCTGAGAGCCTTGGGCTGGGCCGGGTCCAGATGGGTCCTCGTTGGCGTCCTTGCTCAGAGACTGTATGTGAATGTCACCCAGAGGCCGAGGGGAAGCCAGAGGCATTTGAAGGGGACGAACACCCTGACCGTCAGGGATGTGTCAGGAAGCACCTTTCGTCTGACCTCGGCTTTTGCAGGGTCGGGCGGTGCGTGGAAACAGCCGAGTCCTGTTCATGTCCCTCCTGCTGCTGTGCACTCTGCCCTGTGCTCCCCGGGGTCCTCTCACTCAGTTCTCACGATGACCTCGTGAGCGGGGCTCCTGTCCTTGTCCTTCTTAAGTGGTGCCTTGGGACCCAGTTTGATTGAAGCCGGAGCTTTTGACTGTCCTGCTGCACCAACCGCGATGATATCCTAGAGCAGGACTTGGTCCACCTCAGCCCCAAGTTCAGATCCAACCCCCACTCACTGCCTCTTTTTGTACGTCTGTGAACCAATAATACCTTTTACAGTTTTGAAAGGTTGGGGAAATCACGAGAAGAAGAATATTTGGTGGCAAGTGAAATAGGAACCTTAGATGTCTGTGTCCACAAGTAAACTTGTTTTTTTGTCTCTTTTTTAACACAGCCACACCCATGCATGTCCATTTTATCTCTGGCTACTTGCCTGCTGTAATAACAGAGTTGAATAGTTGCCACAGAGACCACCATCCTGCTGGAAAGCCTAAAACAGTCACCATCTCGCCCTTGACAGAAAAAGTGCCAACCCTCATGTAAAGCAGAGGTGTCCAATAGGAATATAATGCAGGCCGCCCCGCGTAATACAAAATTTTCTAGTAGCCACGTTAAAACAGTAAAAGGAAAGAGGTGGGATTAATTTTAATGATAGATTTTATGAGTTATTTGAAAAAAAATATTTTTATTGATTCTTTTGACAGGGAGAATAAAGGGAGAGGGAGAGACAGAGACATCCCTGATGATGGAGAAACTTGGGCCGGCTGCCTCCTGCAGGCTCCCTACTGGGGATCCAGCCCGCATCTTGGGCACATGTCCTTAGCAGGAATGGAGCTAGTGACGTCCTGGTTCATGGGTCGATGCTCAGCCACAGAGCCACACCAGGAAGCAGGCTAATTAATGAGATATATCATATTTTTAAAAATGGTTATTAATTCCTCGGAATCTGTTGTCTATTTTGTACCTATGGCACGACTCAGCTCAGACTGGCTAGTTATCAGTGCCCAGTGGGCACATGTGGCCAGTGGCTGCCTGATCGGACGGAGCAGTGACAGAAGGCTTGGCCGTCCCCATGACATTGGCAGCATTGGTCACTCCGACTGGTCTAGATAATAACGCAGTGGCCATCTGTGTGCCCGTCGCCTTTTTCTTCCTTTGGAATTAGATTCGAAGCAGTGGAATCGCAGGGCTTGGGGTGGTTGAGACCTTGTCCATCTGTGTTTTAGGTGCTGTCTCGACTCAAGGGCAACATGGAGGAAGCCAATTACCACCTTGCGGGCCGGGTTGAGATGTTGGAGCGGATCCAGAATTTGGACCATGACCAGCTGATGCTTCTAGAGCAGAACTTGTGTTACCAAGATCAGTGCTGGAACGTCAAGGAGCAGGAGGATTCCCTGTAAGGGGTGTGGGATGGCTGACGCCTGTCCACAAAGGGTCCTGGCTTCCAGCTGCAGCCTAGAGCCCAACATTCCGGGGAGAGAAGCCCTGGGGAACATTGGTGTCCCCAGGGCGAGGGGACAGGCCACCTTACCAGCATGTCCTCTCATTTTCCCTGGGGTGGTTCTAGATTTCTGCAAGCAGGGTGGTTGGCCTTTGTTTGCTTTTCAAAGACAGTGCCCACTGCCAGACACTTCTTGATCTGCCTTTGGAATGAACTTCACTGAAAAAAATATGATAGTGGTAAAGAGAAGTCCTCAGGGAAAGAATTCAGGTCAAAGGCTGAGCTTTTTTGTCTTGGAGAGTGGGTTGTTGTGTGCGTGGTTGCCCTCCCTCTGCCAATATCTACAGGGTCCGGACTTCGGCGGAGGCCCCTCGAGGTGCAGAGCACCAGTTCCCTGGTCAGCAGGGACTAGTAGGAGAGATGGGATGTGAGCGGAGCTACATGCATAGCACACGGATGTTGAGGGGCTCCCTGGAGGCATAGATGGAGGCATGGGGCTGGGAGTTGGGTTCTGCTGCTGGCATAGGACGAGGGGGCACATGCAGACAGGAAAGCACCCTAGCATAAGGCCAAGCAGCACGGCTGTGGGGGCAGAATCACAAAGTCTAGAATCAAAGATGTTGAGCTGACGGGACTGGGAATAGAGCAGGGGCGGTGGTTGGGGCCTTACTGGTTGGCAAGCTAGCACTTTGCCTGGGTCCCCACTTCACGGTGAACTCCCGCAAAAGCCCTCGGTTTAGGTGGGACCTCGGCAGTTTCATGGCCAAGGGGCCTGAGCAGCTGCCTGGATCCAGAGGACTCATTGCCAAGCAAGGAAACCAGGGATCAAGCTGTCAAGGCCACACCCACTGTGAGAGGCAGCGACAGGACAGGAGCCAGCGGGCCCCCTGGGCAGCATTGTATGGAGAGCACCCAGCACACCCCCAGGGGCCAGGAGAGAACAGAAGCAGGCCCCTGTCACAGGAAGGCCAGGCGCCCTTTCCTCAAGGTCGGGGTGCCCTCTAGAGGCCGAGGTTCAAGAGTTTCTCTGTGGTCCTTTTTGTGGTTTTCAAAATGTGAACTGATTTCCAACAATTAGAAATTAAGAGATTTTGCTTCACAACCTGGGTTTCTGGGTCCTTTGGGAAAACAATCAGAAGTTCCGCCCCCTCGCCAGCAGCCCCCCGTGTGCAGGGCCCGGTGCGGTTCCCCACGACACCATGCGCTCAGCAACCCCAGGCCCGGCCACTCCCTCTGGTCCTTCCAGGCCAGCTTTGCTCCTGATTTTCTCTGTCTGGGCCCTGGAAGGCTTAGAGTTTGCTTCCCTGCAAGTGTTATCAAAACCAACATTGGAATGGGTGGAGGTCAGAGGTCTGACTTTGCTCAAGTGACTTTGAAACCTTGATGCCCATCTAACACGCTGAAGGCAGGTGTCTCCTCACCACTGGGGGTCTTGTTAGTTTGCCCCCCAGGAGCCAGCCTAGCCCTGTGTCTGACCCCGAGAGCCTCCCGTCCTGAATTGGCCTGGCCGGAAATTCCTTGGGGTTTCTGGGCTTGAGTTTCAGATGGACCAGAGTTTGCTCTCCTGAGATGATGTACAGCCTGGTCCTAGGTGCTTCAGCAGGTCTCCTTGAGGTGTTAGTGTTCCCGGACCCACATCCAATGCTTGTGTTCACACATTCCCACCTGAGGGACCACGATGTTCGTGAGCACCGTGATGTCTGAATCCCAGAAAACCACCGGCCCTTCTGGGCTGGGCTGAAGGGACAAGTTACATGTTACATTTAAAAAACGAGTTTGTTTTTCCTTTCTCCTCCGTTTTTAGAGACGACTTAAGTGACTTTCAGAGTGAAAATGACAACCTGGAAGAAAAATCCAAAGCTCCGCTCAAGCGCTCTCATCCTGCTCCAAAGAAGTGAGTTGCCTTAAGCTTCAGTGACTGAAAGAGAACAGAGAGCTTGTTCTCTCAGGAGGAGGGAAGGCTGTAGCCACCTGGAGCAGGGGCCCGTTGGTGGGCCTGTGTCTTCCACTGTTGAGCAGGTCATCTGTGTGCAGGTCCCTCCCAGTACGGACAGAATTTAGAGTTTCTTTCAGTCCTGCCCTCTGGACTCAGGGTTATCCAATGAGGGATGGCAAATGACAGCTGGCCATGAGCCTGTGTAAGGGCACAGAGAGTCTGGTTTTAGAGCCATTAAAGCAGGAGGGTCAGGTTTTGCCTGAAGATTTCAGGACATAGGAAGCCATGCTTCTGTCTTGGGAAGGAAGCTTGGATCAGACACCTAGACCAGCACCCATGGTCTTCAAACACAGGCGAAATTCCTCTGGAGTCACTGGACCCCAAGGCACTTGCAGAACCACTTTCCTTCTCCAGAGAGCAGCAGCTGCAGTTGTGGGCTGGCTAAGTCCCCTTCAGCAGGGCTTCCCCTAGTCCCGGGCCTGAGCCCCAGGAGCTAGCCCTTCAGGCTATCCTGCCCCAGCCCAGCCTTGAAGTCACATCCCCATGAATCCTGCAAGGCTTCTCTGTTCAAATCACAGAACCACAACATTTCAGAAGCTCCCTCTGCCCCTTCTGTTGAGAGGAATTGAGTCACCCATGAGGAATTGGAGTGATTTGTGTAAGCACAGTGCTACTTCAGGGCAGAGGCAAGATTAGAACCCAGATGGGGTTCTTCTGTTAGGTTAGAATGCCTCCATTTCTGCTCGGATACCACATACTACTTACCCTTTCAATTCGCTGTTTTTATGCATTTTATTTATTTTTTTAATGCTCACCTGAGGATATTTGTCGCATTGAGATTTATAGAAAGTAGAAGGGAAGGAAAGAGGCAGGGGTGTGTGTGTGAGAGACAGAGAGAGAGACAGAGGGAGAGATGGATATGAGAGAGACACATTGATTGGTTGCCTCCTGCATGTGCCCTAACTGGGGCTGGGGATTAAACCTTGACTGGGAATCGAACCTGCAACCCTGCTGCTCACGCTGACACTCTAAGCACGGAGCCACAGTGACCAGGCCTCACTGTTTTTCATTCAAACGACCCACTCTGCCCTGCCCTCTTCCCCTCACCCAGATTCCGCAGTGCCGGGAATGGCAAAGTATCCCAGCTTATTTCACTCATTACTGACTCTAGCAGAAAATGAGAAGGTCCCTGGCTTTTCCTGAAAATGGCATTTTCATCTGAACTTTCTAGGAAACATAGGTTAGGTTCGCGCAGCACCGCTTCCTGTGCTCGGCAGACAGCCAAGGGCTGAGGGCGGTATTTGAAGTTGTTTCCCCGAAGGCTAGTGTGGGCTTCTGCCAAGACCGACACTTCTACCATCCCCGAGTCTGTGCACGTTAACTGCAAATTCTGTTTTACCTCCTGAACCCCAGATCCAGTGATTGTGGTGATGGCAAAAAGAAGCCGAATTCTGATCCCCAAGTTAATGGCCAACTTCACAGGCAAGTGATGGAAATCCCAGGTCACGGTAGGGCACCCGAAACCTGCTGGAGGGGGCAGTGAGTGTAACTGTGCCCTAAAAATCTCCTTCAAACTAGGAAAAAACGCTGGATTGGACCCAAATGGATCCTCAACCTTTTTAAAACGAATAAAAGGGGATCGAGAAAAGGAGAGGTATCGATTGTAGGTGCCTGTCCACTGGATCCCCGGGAGCCCACCCCATCCTGCTCCCAGTGGTGAAAGACCAGTACGCCCACAGCAGGCTCCCAGGAAAGGTAAGAGGGCGACCTGGCTGTAGGTGGGTAGTAAAGGGTGGGATTTCCGGTCTCCTTCCTGGGAAGGTAGAACCAGCCAGAAGGAGTGTTGGATGTGCACACGAGTGTGTAGGAGCCTGAGGGGGCATGCTCCATGCACACACCTCCGCCTCCTTAGGTATGTTACCAATCAAGTAGAAAATGCAAACCCAGGCAGTGTTGTGTTAGTTTTTTCCCAGAACAATGTAGTCACTTAAGCATGAGAAGCCTCGCAGATCGTGTCTGTGGTGAGAGGGACACAAATCTCCAGAGCTGATGTCCACACAGCCAGCACGGAGAAGCACCATAGCCTCTGTTTGGGTTTCCTTGTAGCTGTCAGGCCTAGAAGAAGCCATTTCTATAGGGAGATCCCGGTGCATTAAATACCTAATGGACATACGCAGGGTCTTCAGCAAGGCTGTGAGCAAGGCCGTGGGTGGCTCTGACCTGTACGTCACTGTGGAAAGCAGGTCCTGTTTCTGTGCCTTCAGAAAAACCAAGTATTTGTGGCTCACCCCACATGCCCTTGCCAACTGGTGTTTTCCAGCTGCTGCTGTTTGTGGCCCGCGCCAGCACTTGGGACCTGGGTGCCCTGTGGACCCGGTGAATCCGGAGCAGACGGCTTGGCGGGGCGGGAAGCAGAGCATCTCCGGGTGTGTCCCCGGTTCTCAGTGCAGCTCAGCTGCTCACCAGCTGTGAGCAGGGACCACGAAAACACGTCCCTGTCCCACAGTTGTTAGTGTGCAGCGGGATGGACACTGATGATCCCGGGAACAGGGACCGGATACTGTATGTGCTAGAGGAATGGGCCAGGAGGGGAGGTCTGCAGGCCTGGAAGGGGCAGCCTGCCCTCGGCCAGGGCAGTGTCCCCCTCCCTGTAGCCGCTCTCACCCTCAGACCCGAGGGCTGTCGTGGACACTCGCATGCAGGTACACGGCAGCCGGGAGGGTGTTTCCCCACACTTGTCACTGAGAAGGTTGATTTTTTTTGCCTTTGGGGATGACTGTGTGTCTAGTTGTGGGTCCAGATGTCGGAATCCTGGGTCAGGCATTGTTGGCAGGTGTAGGTGTGTGTCGGGCTGCTGAGCTGTCCCGCAGACTGACGGTCCCTCAAATGTCTAGCTGCCTGGGGTCTGACTCCATGTGCGGGTGACCCCTGCCTCCTCTGCATGCACTCCTTCCTCTCCTCATGGTGTCCATCCGCCTCAGGGGACACGTCCACTAGGCTCCTCCAGGCTGTGAGGTGCTGGCAGAGGGCTGCAGGTTCCAGAGCAGGGTCAGACTTCGGTCTGGGGGCCTAGGCCTGCTGCCAGCATGGTGGGAAAGGACAGTGGTTCCCTGGACAGGGGAAGGCAGGCCCAGCACAGCTGCTGTGCCAGGGCAGTGGCTTAAAGGGAACAATGGTGGGGTGGCTGTCCCCTGCACAGTCTTGAGTTACCCTTGGTGGCCCACCTCGTTGTTCCTACATCCCCCTTGTCAGATCAAAAGAAAGGTGTAGGTGTCAGTGAGGGTTTCGAGTGAGGTCAGTCTGGCATATAGGAACTGCTGGCGTCATTTCTGTTTCTTGTGGCCTAAGATGAAGCCGTCACCAGGTCTGAGCTGGTGGCCTGGGAAGGAAGAGAGGATAATGTGCCCAGCCGGTCTCTGCCTCCCACTGAGCTTGGTGGGAATGAGGACAGATGGAAACCTTTGGCTGTGCCCAGGCTCCCAGCCCCGACCCTCCCATCCAGTGGATGTGTTTTTGGAAACGGCATCTCCCTCTGGGTCTGTTTTCCTGCTGGTGAAGTTAGGGAGCTGCCTGAGTGACGGACGCCTGGCTTTTCTCCCTGACCCATGTGGGGCCTCGGCCTCACCATCTCAACCACGGGCCGGGTGTGTCATGGGGCCCAGCTAGGCTGTGAAAGGCCCAACAGGAGCAGGAAACTTCAGTCCTGGCCAAGTGGCCTGCACAGGGGACGTCTTGACCGGGAGAGGGCTCTCTGAGGACCATCGTGGCCCTCACCCTCGCCTCTCCCTTCTTCCTCTCTTCTCTGTAGGATATTCCACCTACCAGGATGACCTGCTGAATTACCTGTTGAGGAAAGGCAATGATGCCCGAACCATCAGATCTTAGCCAGGACCCCCTACCAGAAAAGAAGGGACCAGGATACCCACCAGCTCTGCGGCCCCGCCATGGAGATGGCTGTCAGCACCTCCGAGGGGAAGCTGCTGAAGCCAGGGCCTGTGTGAAGCCCAGCTTGAGACCTGCTGAGGCGAGGCCCCACCCAGCACCCCCTGAGGCAGACCCAGCCTCCCCAGAGCCTGTCTCTGGGCAGACCCCAGCAAGTGTACATAGTGTGTTGAGGGGAGTGTGTCTGAGATGAGGTACACGCCTGATTTGGGAGTGGGTGTAGGTCCCCAGTGTCCCCATCGTGGGTGAGATGTTGACATGCTTTATGAATAACTCCTTGTAATAGTAACCGCATTTCCTTTAATCTATTACATAGGTTTGTACAATGCATGTATTGAGGGTGAAATGCATGTATTTTGAGGGTGATCTACAGGGTGTCTCCCAAAAATGTACATAAATTTTCACAGCTGATAACTCCCTTAGTTTTCACTCCTTTTCAGGTTTAACAAGTTTGGAATAATGGGTGAAGCCAGACTCAGCTTTGAACAATGAAAAATTATCCACTAAACTCTCTTATGGGGATACATAAAATATCAAGCTTACGGCTCAAACCCGGCAACAGTCAATGAATCAGGGGCAGCTGTGGAAAGACAAAGCGCACAAACGCCAAACAAAGTGGTTCCTGACGTTTGCGATTCCTTTGCTTCTGTCTCTGGAGCGCCCAGGCCGGAGCTGATGCGCAGCAAAGGAAACGCAAACCTCAGGGATCACCCTGTTCTGTGGGAATCTGTGCGCCTTGTCTTTCAGGAGCTGCCCTCAGTTCCCAAGTGTTGTTGGTTTTGTACCGTAAACTTTCTTTTCCGTATCCCCATAAAGAGTCCAGTGGATACATTTTCTTTGTTCAAAACTTAGTGTGACTTCACCCATTGCTTCAAATTCCTTAAACCTGAAGAGAGTGAAAATAAGAGTTATCAGCTGTGAAAATGTGTGTAACTTTTGGGGAACACCCTGTATTTATGTTCCATCAGGAATCTCCCCTTGTGTCCCTTTTTGGGGCCACCCAATATTTACGTTCCATCAGAATTCTCACCTGTGTGTACCTTTTTGGGGACCCCTGTATAAATGTTCCATCAGGAGTCTTCCCTTGTGTGCCTTTCAGTTGACACCTTCTTATATTTATGTTCTGTTGGGTATCTCCCCCCCTATTGGTACCTGTTTGGGGACACCTAAATTTATGTTCCATTGGAAGTCTACCCTGTGTGTACCTGTGTGGTGACACCCAAAACATACGTTCCATCGATAATCTCCCCTGTGTGTAGGTTTTTGGGGACACCTATATTCATGTTCTATCACGAATCTCCCATGTGTGTACCTTTTTGGAAAAACCCTATATTTATGTTCCATCAGGAGTCTCCCCTCTGTGTAGCTTTTTGGGGAAGCCCAGTATTTGTTACAACAAGAATCTCACCTCTGTGTACCTTTTTGGGAACCCCCTGTATTTGTGTTCCATCAGGAATCTCCCCTTGTGTCCCTTTTTGGGGCCACCCAATATATATGTACCACCAGAAGTCTCACCTGTGTGTACCTCTTTGGGGACCCCTGTATTGATGTTCCATCAGGAGTCTTCCCTTGTGTACCGTTCGGTTGACACCTTCTTATATTTATTTTCTATCGGGTATCTCCCCTATTGGTACCTTTTTGGGGACACCTAAATTTATGTTCCATTGGAAGTCTAGCCTGTGTGTACGTTTGTGGTGACACCCAATACATATGTTCCACCGTGAATCTCCCCTGTGTGTACGGTTTTGGGAACACCTATATTTAAGTTCTATCATGAATCTCCCGTGTGTGTACCATTTTGGGGACACCTATATTTGTGTTCTATCAATAATCTGCCATGTGTATACCATTTTGGAAATACCCTATGTTTATGTTCCATCAGGAGTCTCATGTCTGTCTACCTTTTTGGGGTCACCCTATATTGATGTTCCCTTGGGAGTCATCGTGGCCATTGGGAGTCTCACGTCCTGTTCTGTGTATTTGGCCTGGTTCCTGACACATTTTCTTTCCTGTTGTTTACTAAAGATGCTCTTCCTGGACGTACTAAACCTGTTGATTTTGGTCTTATAAAGATTTTTCCCTTTTGAGTTCATATACTGGTAAAGAAATGGGCATGTTCACGTGGTCGATTTTAGGAGTGCTTTGCATGTGTATTCAATAGCCATTGATTCTGGACACGGGGATGGGGTTGCAATAAAATGAGCCGGAGTAGAATTGAGTCCTAGTTTTCTTCACCGCTCCTCCCTGGCAGCCTTGAAGAGCGCCGGGCTCTCGGGGTTCCCTGCATCAGCCCCCCAGTCTCTCGCCCCCTGGAATCCACAGCTCCCTTTGCCACGAGGTCAGAGACTGGGAAAGCCTGGTTCCTCTTCATCATGCAGCAGCTTTTTCCAGACCTGTATTTATGTTAAGTTTGTATAAGTTGAATCCCATTTTGATGTGGGAGTTAGATCACAAAGGAGCTCAGCCTACAGCGATCCTTTGGATTTTTCCAAGGCTACTGGACTAGGAAGAGCCCGATCTGGAGTTTAGATCTTGGAGGCCTCAGACTAGAGGCTGGAAGGTGAGAGAGGGAGCAGGAAGGAGGCATGGAAGTGTCCCCACCTGACCCAGTCTTCTAATGGTTTTCTGTGCAGCTCCTGCCTCCATGGCCCTGCCTTCCCACGAAACCTCTTCTGTACAAGTGTGTCCTCGAGCCTCCTGTCCCCTGTTCCCCAGGTTCTGCAGCCTGTCCTAGCCGACCACTCAGTGGGAGCTGCCACCGGCAATGCTTAGAGCCAAACTGAGCAGCGGCACCTGCAGGCTGTGTGTCCTGGGCCCTTGGCTTTTGCAGGATCTGACCCTGGCCAGTCACTCCTTGGAGCTCTCAGCCTCTGGCTCGTGGTTCTCTCCCCGTGGGACAGCTCTCCAGTGCTCACACTTGCCAGTCCCTCAGTCAGTCATTCCTCCCACAAACCCTCATGGAAGCTCGTGTGCTCACTCCTGAGTTCCCCTTTGAGGCATCTCCCTCCATGCCCCCCTCAGGGCTGACCCCACCCTCCTCCCCAGCACTGACCTCTCCTGAGCTGCAGGCCTGAAGTGCGCTGCCTGTTACGCCCCCTGTCTGGACTGCAGGCTTCCTCCCCGCCCCCAGCTCCTCAGGGCTCCCTCCTTAATCCAAGGACAGCAGCTGTCAAGCACAGGAGCCTGTGGTAGAGGCTTGACCCCTCCTGTCCCCACTTCCCACGTTTTATATGTCACCTGATCCTGAGAATGGGCTGGAACCTGCCACGTCATCTTAACTAACTGCTCTTGTCCTAGGTGACATCCCCCCTGGCCTGACTCGCGTTTTGGCAGGGGCTTGTCAACTGCTCTGCGTGCCTCACACAACCTCTCAGCCCCATGACGCCTGTCAGGCGTTCACCCCGGGTGACCTTCCTTTCTGAACATTCCCCTCCCTCAGCCTCCACACGAGCTACACCCATCCCTTTGTGGTCTAGGGTTCCTACATGGCTCACCTCGGGGTGCACCCTGCACTCTCTCACCCCCCTCCAACCCCAGACAAGCTCAAATAAGCCCACCGCTTTTAAACAATCGATGTTTTTTATTGATTTCAGAGAGAGGAAGAGCGAGGGAGAGAGACATAGATCCATCATTGACGAGAGAGTCATTGATCGGCTGCCTGCTGCACGCCCCCTTCTGGGATTGAGCCCACAACCGGGGCGTGTGCCCTGATGGGAACTGAACCCTGAACTCCTGGTTGATAGGTCAAAGCTCAAGCACTGACCGTGCCAGCCGGGCTCACACCCAGAGCTTTAATTGCAGTCTTCCCAGAAGATTCCAATACCTCTAGCTAGCCCCAGCCTCTCCTCGGGAATCTCCAGATCTGTTTCCAGCTTGGATGTCCCAAAGACACCTCCAACTCAGAATCGAGGTTCACCATCCTCCCTCCACCCAAGCCGCTGTGTCCCTCATCTCATCACATCTGTCCCCTTCCATTCAGACCATGTTTGGCATCCCTCTCTCCCACTGTGTCCTATCCATTACTGCATCAGCTGGTTCCAACCCTGACATCTTGCTCACACACCCAGCCAAGCCCAGGTGATGGTCCCCTGAGCAGTATCACGGGTCCTGTTGCTGAGGGGGCCCCCAAATCATGACTCTGCTGAGCTCCAGGGCCCCCCCACTCTGCACTGGCCTGGGAGGTGTGCGACCTGGTGGGTGGGAAATATCCAAGCGACAGCTGGGTATTCATGCCCACAGCTCAGGGCTGAGGTTTGCCTGGAGGGAGATTTGGGGTCAGCTGTGGGACAGGAGGGGCTCACCCTGGGCAGAACAGTCACGTGAGAATATTAGAAAAGGTCGGACGGACCCTGGGAAGCACCCAGCCAAATGTTTCTCAACCAGCCAGTGGCACAGGAGGGAATGTATTTACATGTATGCATACGTACGTACACAGGTACACATGCATACATATTCACATGCACCTACACATGCACATATACATGTCTATGCACAGCAATGGATCCTTAGGAAGCGCTCCTTGCATTTGGCCAAACTGGTGTATTTATAGCCGCCTGTGCTTGCCCTCAGCTGACGGATGAGTGTAGCTCCAACGGGAATGTCGGGTGATGTTCTCCTTGTGTTATCAAGGAAAACAAGCTGAAGATGTTTGTGAGAACGTCACTCCCTCCTTAACGATGTGAGTGGCTCCTTATCAGGTGGTCGTTTTCTGAATGCCAGATGGCATTCCTCAGTTTCCTGTAATGTGTTCACATTGTAATGGCTGCAGGCAGTTTTTTAAAAACAGACACAATTTACATACCATTGTATTCACCCAAGACACACTCTTAAGTTTAACCTCTGCTATTAACATCTTCCCCATCACTGTCTTAAGTCTGGAGACAGCAGGCGCTGCGGAAAACAAATCAAGCCCTGATTTGGTACATTTGCCAGTTCCTGTGCTGTCAATATTCTCACCACGGCCCATTTCAAGCTGCCAACATGGTGTCACTCCCCACAGGGATGGGAAGGGCTGTGTGGCGTCACCTGCTCTATAATATCCTCTCCCTACAGGTGCAATAGGTAGAAACAGCCCCAAGAGCATAGGTAAGGAGAATAATTCCAGGCGGCAAGTGTTTGCTGTCAATTATGTGATCGCGGGGCTGCACAGTTCACTGTTGATGGCGGCTGCGTTTAACGCCTGGCCTGCCAAGTCCCTGGAAACTCAGGGATGTGCCCTCACAGGGCCTCCGCTCAGCAAGGGGAGCCCGCCTTTGGGGGGGGGGCTAAAGGGAAGGACAAGAAGGAAGAAGGGGCAAAGAGGAAGGTGACGCCAAGAGCATCGCAGCTGGGCCCTGGGAGCTTTAGGGACCTGCCCCCCTGGTCCAGGCTGGAATGTGTCCCCACAGTGCTGTCCCCACACAGGGGCACAGAGAGGCCAGGGGCTGTCTGGAGGCTGGAGACTGCCCGGGCTTCTCTCCTTCTTTCCTCGTGTGGGGATGGCCTTGCTTGGGGTGCCTTTGGCCCGTCCCTGCTGGGCACTGGGTCTCCTCTCCCAGGGGTAAACCTCCCTTTGCTACAGCCCAGTTCCCTTTGCAGTACAACCTCACACCCACTGTGAGCCTAAGTTGTGGGTCCTTGGTCACCATCCGCACTCCCCATCAGGGAGTCATGAGCAAGATTGTGCCCCTGGTGGGTGCCTTACAGCTTTTCTTGTGCAATCGTTTAACAAGTTTCATTGCTTGCCCCTGTATCAAACAATCCCCAGACACATAGCCATGTGGCTAGGTGTGTGCGAGGAGGTGACATTTGAGCCGAGGTCCTGTTGATAGGAAGCAGTAGCCATTAGAGGAAAGGGAGAGAGCTTCCCAGGCCAGTTATGAACCCTCAGGGGCCTTATTGAGAGCAGGCTCCCTGGGAACAGAGAGAAGGGGCTTGTGGCTGGGCCATGGGAGTGAGGGAATGTAGGAGGGGAAATGTTCAGAGAAGCAGCTCCAGACCCAGGGGCCGGAGAACAGCACTTCCTCCCTGCCACTCAGGTGAACGGGGGTCACTGTGCACCCCTAGTTTCCTGTTTGTTTCTCGAACTTGCCATTCATCACCGAAGATGGTAAAATTCACCAAACATGACAAAAACTACTGGGGTTGGTGTGTGGGTTCAGCAAAGTGATGTTTGTTAATGTGCTGCAGCTTCTAGTGGGCACTGCCCTGCTCCCGCTGGCCCTCCCCTGTTTTTGCCAACACCCTCAGCAGTCACAGTCCATCAGGGCCTTTCCAGCCTCTGCATTGACCTCTCTCTCACTGGCCAACCTTTATTTTACAAAATTAATTAAGACTAAAGGATATTTAGACACTGAATATTTTCCCCCTACCTGCTTGACCTGCACAACTATTCAGCCTTCAGATCTTAGCTCAGACATCACTTCCTCCAGGAAGCCCTCCGTGTTTAGGTCATCATCATTGCAGTCGAGGTGCTCTCAGAGGGCCAGGTTGCTTTTCTCCATAGCAGTCATCTCCTTTTCAAACGGTGCACCGATTCCTGTCCTATCTAAGTGCTGTCTGATGATCTTATCAGACTGTGAACTCCGTGCGGAGGTGTGTGTGGGGATTGTTTCTGGTTTCGCTCCGTGTTGTATTGTCAGCACTTAGCACAGTGCCTGGCACACAGAAGGCACACAACAAATATCTGTTCCATGGTTGAATGAATGGTCTTCTGATGCAGGACCGCAAGCAGGGTGTTCACCGAGCGCTGGGTTAGAGCCGCTGCAATTCAGGAGGCTCCTGGATCCCAAAATTTGGTAGATGGGAGCAGCTCCAGAAGCTGGAGTCCCTGCTGCAGCAAACCTGGGTCAGCCCAGGACCCCCAGGCCTCTCTTGCACCCACCTCCTCACCCAGGCCCTCCCGGATAACTTCTGTCTTCAGGGAGAAGCCAAGTCTCAGATAGTCCCCAAAAGCCTTTGCTCCCCCACCTCCCACCCCCACCCCCACACACATCAATGCCACCCTGCACTTGCAGCAGCGTTGAAATGTTTCTTTTGCTCCCGAGAGCATCCTGGGAGCGGGGACCAGCCTCGGCACATTCGTTGGGGTGCTTGGTTAGGTGTGCAGAGGGCCCTGTGCTCCTGCTCGCATGCGGCCGCCCTCGTGGGGCAAGTCGAGGATCACACAGCCCTGGATGTGACAGGTGCCGCTCCTCCTTTGTAGCCGCGTGATTGACAGGGCTGGTGGGGAGAGGTCTGTCTCTGCTTTGAGAACTTGAGAGCTTCGTGCACACACTTATGGGAGTCTGGGCCTCCATTAACCCCACCGCTGCCACGTTCCACTTGTTCAACGGTGCCTGTGTGACTTAGTGTGAAAACCAGCGTTGATCATACAACATGTGCATGCTTGTACGTGTGAGCACGTGAAGATGTGCATGGACCCGCGTGCGTTTTGTGAGAGTGTGGCACAGGTGATCAGTTGTGTTTCGGTGTGCCGGTCCATGCAGGCATTCGCAGGATTGTGCAACTGCACTCGGGCAGTGTCCCTGCCTGTGCGTGAGCTTTCGGACATACGTACAAACCGGCAGGTACGTGCATGTGGGCACACGTGTAATGTGTGCGTGTGCACATGACTATGAAACTGCATACAGGGTGGCGCAAAACTAGGCTTGCAGTTGTGAGCACACAAAACAGAGTCTGTTCTTATATTATTCTGTATTAATTGTTGTATTATCTTTTCCATATGAGCAACTGTAAACCTACTTTTGCCCCACTCTGTATATCGCAAATAAGCGCATATGAATTCTGCATATAAACGTGTGTGCATTACACAGATGTAAGCGTGTTACACACTCCCATGCTCCTGCCCTCAGAGTGTGAGCGCATCTGTACACAGGTCCAAGGCTTCCATAGTGCACCAGGAACAGCTTCGGCCGCCTTATGGGCAATTCCAGTGAAAGGGCCTCAGCTAGAGGCGGCATCTTCTATAAGCACTTGCTCTGGCGCCTAGGAGACGTTTATTGGAAAGATCATTTGAGAACAGACGAAAGGGGAGAGGACTGCTGATTAATTACAAACAGCACCACTGTCCGAAACCAACAATGCCCACGTGGGCCTACACACACACACACACACACACACACACACACACACACAGGGGGCCACCAGACCCAAGGCCCCATTGTCCATCTCTGTGCCTGGGCTCAGGGAGCCCTGTGGCTGTAGTGGGACATTAAGTCACTCCCAGGACAGTGAGTGCCCTCTGCAAAGGGAATTAGAAAGGAAACTATCCCCCAAAAGGGCCATGTCTCACTGCTCCAGACTTTCCCCCAAACTCTCCCCCACCAAGTATTTCAGGTAAGGGATAACAGGTTTGTGAAATTTGGTGACAAATATGCAAATTTTGGCATCAGGCAAGGATTCAAGTTCTAGGTTCTCCACTAGATGACACTGGGCAAGAGATGACCACTTGGGCCTTGTTTCTCCAACTCTGACCTGCATGGTAACAGTAGCCCACGCTTCAGGGTTGGGTGAAATGCGGCCATGGGACTAGCCTCAGGATCTGGCCACACCTCCTATGCTCAGGCCCAGGCTCCCGGGACGCAGAGGGCAGATGCCGAGCGCCGTGCTGGGAGGTGCAGCCCTTCCCGCCCCACTCGGGACAGGCAGAGCCGAGTCCCCAGACCAGTCCAGGCCCACAGCCTCTCCTCAGTAGGACACAGCTGCATGTGACCCTGACGGGGTCCAGGCAGTGACAGTGACAAAACAGTAGAAACCAGGGGAATGTGAGTGAGCTCCGGGCAGCCTGGGCTCACTGACTCCAGAGGGCATCACAGGCCAGACTTAGAGCCTATCTCACCCTCCCCACCCACCCAGCTCAGAAACGGGCACCCTCTAGCTGCCCACCCCGCAGTCCATTTGCCACAAGCAATGCAAGCCCTGGCCAAATGCACAGCTCCGGAAGGAAAACAATAATATAACGTAAATATTGGATTTGTGGACTACAGCTCCTTTCTCACACGGTCCCTGGCTTCTTCCAGAGAGTATCAGGCCTCCTCCCACTGTCTCTGTGGCTGCCCCTCCAGCCCCAGGACATCAACCCTTTTTGACACAATTGAAAAGGAAATAAGTGGCTGCTGTTTTACATGAAAGTAATTTCACACGCAAAGAATGCAGAGAGGCAGCTAAAGCTGAGTTGTGCTTCGGAACAAATCCTTATTAATAATTTAAGTGGTTTTCCAAATTGGAGTGGGAACTGACCTCTTTTATTTAAGTTCCTCCAAGTGACGGCAGTTAGCTTTGATTTTCTTATCTAAAGGCGTCTTTTAAGATAACAAGTGTAAGACAATGGAGAAGGGTAATGAGATATTAAGAAAACATATAAGGCACGGAAAATGCGTGTAGAACACAGTTAAGCCATGCAGCTGAAGGTGGAGATTCCTGTATATTGACTTAGAGTATTTCAGGTAGGGAAGGGGGCAGATCTCTATTCATGTTCCATAGAATGGACCAAGGGGATACTATTAAGACATCGATTATAAGGAGGGAACTGGGAATGAGATGTAATGGGGAATGTGTCGCTGGCTATCATCTAATGACTCAATGTGGAATCTACTCTTAGCCATGTGCTCACAGTTGCCCTAAGTTGCTCCCAGTTAAAAGGACCAGGTAAGCGCTATATATAGGACAGTCCTGATAGAAGGCTTTACAGACATTTTCCTCTGTCTGGCAGTGTAGGGGATGGAGATAGAACTGGAAACTTTTATTTTTTCCGATGTTCTTGTGTTACTGTTTTTTTCCTTCTAGAACTGGTTTCAGAACTGACCAGCTCAGCACTCAGAGCAGAGCAGAAGTGGAACCCTGAAGGCCTTGGCACAAGACCCTCATCCCAAGCCTCACCTGCCACCTTGGTTGCACCAAAACAAATTTTGACAGTTCTCAGGAGCTCTCATCATGTTCCTCAATTTTATGTTCTCCATAGCATACATTCATTTGTAGCAGCAACAGCTGCTCCTCCCTTTCCCGCCTTTCTTGTTATTTCTTTTTACCCCAGAAACTGATTGGGCCAATCACGGCGCAGGCTGTGCAGTGAGAAGATATATCTTACAGTTTTTGAAATTTTGAATCACTTGTAAATGGAACAGACATTGGAAGGGGCTTCTAATTTACTCATAGGTCCCTTTGATACCCAGACGGGGGAAAATGCCAGCCCACAACAAACACAACAGCATTGCCTTTGCAAGACTCTGCATGCAGTGGTGCTACGAGGGCCTAATGATGTCAATGTCAACGAAAGAAAGGGAAAGGGACAATTGTGCAGCCTGCCGACACCGGGACATCCCACACAACCTGTGAGGCTCCTAGAAGAAATCCTCTCAACCCCCTTGCAATAGGACGAGGCCCAAGCATTTCCAAATGAGAAACCTCAGGAAGATGAGCCTCCGGGGCTACCAGAGTGACCCCTCAGTTAGAATTTTAGGCTCTAGTGGACATGCTGTAATGAAGTCAGGACCGGGCTTTAGGAGGAGAATAGTATAATTCTGTCACCCCCAAAACAGGCCTTTGTTTGAGATGCAGATCCGCAGTGACAGCAAAGTATTTCGATCTTGGAATACACAGCAGGTGTTGGAACAAGGCCAAAGCGGAAAGATGCAGCCATCACATGGCAGCCAAAGGGTTTTCTTATCCCTGTTGCGTGTGAAGTGCTTTAGTGCCTCAGGGATTGTTGTCAAGCCCCACAGAGCCTCTGGAAGCGCTGAGAGCACCAAACAGCAGATGCCTCACCCAAAGTCTGGCAACAACAAAAGTCTTGAAGTGGCCAACATGACTTCTTCACTGCTGCCATCACCACCGAGCTGTCTGGGCAGCCCCAGAACGGCAAACGAAACGAGGCCTAACGAAGGGCTGCAGACTCCTCCTCCGTTTCTTTGCTGGTTGATCTGGAGTTCAGGAGAGGAAACAGGTTAGGCCGGTGTGCAGAAGGGCGCAGGGGCTAACGGTCTTGAACACGTGAGTCCAGAACCATGATTTATTCTTCTAGCTCTCGGCCCAGGAACAGATAGTAAAATATACCTTTAAACTCTGCATGTGATTAATTGATTTAAAGGGGAAGTGTAGAACACCTTGAAATGTTTGTATCCTATTTTGCCTTGGAACATTTAAAACAAATAATATGGGAGATAAAAGTACTCTTGATAGAAACTTGATTCAACAGTCAGGAAATTGTCTGAATATTTCTCTTTCCCTTATTCTAGCATTTTTGTCTATATAAACATTCATATTACCCATAATTTTTAATAGTTTTGTATAAAGAAACTGTAAGTTATCTCTGAGCCTCCTGGTGGTGTTTCTTCATTGTGTATCTTTACTTTCTTTTGTTTGTATTTTGAAAAAACTGCTTCAAGTTTTTAAGGCAGTGGAATATGACTCTCCATTCATCAAATAAAATCATATTTGAAAGCTCAGAGTTCCTTCTTAACTGTGAATATGACTCTTTGCCTTTTTTCTGGCCTTTGCAGCAGATTTTCAGAAATTTGCAATGCCTCATTTATCTAAGACCCTGTGTGGGAGAGTCAGAGTGCCTAACCAAGTTTATGGCTTCTATCTGCATCCACACCAGATTGGAAGCAGTGGAAACTTCTAGCAGAGAGCAACCTCAATTTGCATTCTAGTTGAGTCGAGTGAGTATTCCTCAGAAGTGTTTCCGTAAGGTGCAAGTGCCAGAATCATCCAAATCATCACACTCTGTGCTACCAAATCATACTCGACCATGGTCACATCAAGTCCTAGTGTTGATTATAGAATATCAGAAAGACAGTCTTGCTGTATTGGTCTCTTTTTTCTATTTATTTAAATCTCTCTTTCTCTTTTCCATTAAAAAAAAACAGTCAGGAAAACAAACAGACAAAAACACACACTCACACACAAATACCTTACAATATGGAAACACATACTCTGAATAAATTGTAAAAATTTATTGCATGCAATGATTAAATGTCAGTAGTTCCTTTACTTGATATTTTATGTTTATCGAGGTATTTTTCTAGTACACTTCGAATGAGACTTTGTGGACCCATTAAGTTTATGCTCATATTTCTAATACATATTTCTCCAGAGTGTGTAAATATTTTTAAAATTCTGATATTTGCCAGTTGAATATATATGTAATGTATAAATATAAAGCTATGTCTGTATCTATAACCCTACTTGAGTGCAGAGTGAATCTCTCGTAGTTCTATCTAATCTTAAAAATCCCCGCAGCCGTCTCTGCCTCTGGCTGCTCCTTTCCTCTCATCTCTATGTGCAGATCTATCAAGAGTTTCCATGGACAGAGGGGCAGGGTCTCTCCTCTGCACAAGCACTGTGGCATCGAGCTGATGAAACAAGCCTGGCCATGACAGCCTCAACCCAGGAGACTTTTCCTTCAGCAGATGTGAAAATGGGACTAAAACAACCAGTTAAGTTTCAGCTCTTTCCAAGAGGAAAGTTCTGAGCCCAGGGCTTTTGTTACATGTTTCAGCCCCAAATGCCACGGGCTGCAGTTAATTCAGTTTGCGGCGTGAGGACATGGTTATTTTTCTCATAACTCTCCTGGCTGGATGCGATCGCATGTCCTCGAATATGGGGACCAATATGCATTTCTGGGGCGCGGCCTCAGGTGTCCGTGTGTGCGGGGTTGTGTGGAGCCCGCTGGACACGGAGGGAGACGCGGGGGAGTCCCCGGGAGGGTGCGCGGGGCTGACTGCGACTGGCGCGGGAATCCTTTCTCTTGACGCCAAGATACCTTCCCCGAGGCCTAACTTTTTCTTTCTTTTAAAGTAAGTCAGTAATAAAATAGAAAGCACATTCAAGCAAATGCTCGGGATGATAAATCAGATCAACTGATATTGGTTGTATGTCACGGGAGAAACTTTGCTCTGAGTTTTCAGATTTTCCACGCTACCTACTAAAAATATATTTTTAAAAACCCACTGTTCTTCTGGCTCCAGTAACAAGGATTTGAGGAAGTTATTTTCATTGTTTATGGGAACAACACTCATTGGATTATAAGTTTTGGTTTTTTCGATTCTCTCGACCTTCAAGTGACTTCAGCGAAAGGGAAGGAATATCTTGCTCCCAGGCAGCAGGCTTGGTAATTACTATCCTGCTGCCTCAGGAAATCCACAGGGGCGCTGCCCGGGGCACCGTGTGCTATGCAATACACTCACGGCTTTGGACATTGCAGAAGGAAAGAAATTATAACCAGGCATAGACCCCTTTCACAATAAGGCACAAAATGCAAAACAGCTTGGGAGAGAAAGGAAAGAGTGAAGCAGAAACATAGATAAAGAGACAGAGAAAGGAAGGGAGACACACACCAAATGTAACAGAGAAAGTAAGATGAAAAGAATCATATAAATACACAAAGAGAGAGGAAAAAACTTCTTTGGTAGTTGAAAAATTAAAATGGGGAAGAGGGCATTGAGTGAGCTCTTTCTGCCTGTGGAAGGCAAGAATTGTCTTTACAATCAAGGGTGTTTAGTTTGGATACCATAAGGATAACCAAGGAAGAAATGATAACTGTATTATTCTTTACTTTTACATGCCACATGACTTCATTTCTGTGAAGTTCTCAGAAAAGCATATTAGTTGATGATGTTAAGAGTGAAGATAGTAGTTCCCTCAAGGGGTGGGGCACTGATTGGAACAGGCAGAGAGAAACACTACATCCTATTTCTTGATTTGTGTGGTAGCCACTGCGGAGTAAACATCAAGCTTATACCATCATTAGCAACTAGGAAAAAGTAACCTACAGTCAAATGATTCAATGAGCTACTACAGGTGGGAAGGAATAGAGCTTCTAATATAAGCAGGTTTCTGAAGCACTGGGTACACGTCAAATTTCTTAAAAAAAACAACAAAAAAGCCCCCACAGAACTGCCTTTGCAAGATTCCACATGCAATGGTGCTTGAGGACCTAAAAGTTGTCACTGTGAAGACAGGGGAAGAAACAACTCTGCAGCCTGTTGACCCAAACATTCTGCAGAACCTGTGAGGCTCCAGAAGAAATCCTCTCAACTTTCTTGCTACAGGGCCAGTGAGCAAGGATCAGGAAGCTTGGGGAGGGGGGCTGTTGGGAGGGAAAAGGGGAAAAGTGCAGGTTAGGTGGGGCCTATCCAAGGGCTGCTGCTCTGGGTGTAGCGCTGCCAGATACAGTACAGGACTCCCAGTTAAAGCTGAATTTCGGATGAACAACTAATACCAGTTTAGTACAAGTATGTCCCAAATATTGCATAACACATACTTATAGTAAATTATTTGCTAAATCTGACAATCCTATCAGGGTCAAGCCAGATGGGGAGAGTTTGAACAGAGAAGTGACTTTGTTTTAAAATGTAAGGTGGTTTTGAAATTAGCTCATTCATCCATCTGACTCCTATTATTAAACACGTACTATTCCAGACAGTGTGCTAGGCTCTGGGCACTCAGGTCGGAGCAAGAGGGCAGGATGCTTGCCACCACCGGCAATTCCCTCTGCCCAGAGGGCTCTCCGCACTTTGGTCTACACTGATCCATTCTTGTCCTTCAGGACGCTGTCAAGTGACCCAGTCTCAGGCACCTGCCCAACCCTCCAGGACAAGCTGACATGCACTCAGCACAACACCTGAGCCTCGCCACTCACTCTAGCACCTGACTTTGCTAAACTGGGATCTCCCAGGGGACAGGATTAGGTCTGTTGGTTCCCAGCCGGTTGGTTCCCTGGGGTGAGGGCACTGTCAGGGTTAATGACTAATTTTGACTGAGTGGCTCTTTGTGTCAAGCTGGGTCTCCAGCCTTCCCGGTGGTGGGGTGTGCTAGCTAACATCCTTTCAACTAAGTCTGTTCTGTTGAGATTGGCTAGGCTTGGCTTTTTCTGCTTGCAGCAGTGGGCCCTGATGACCCACTGCCCGGGGAGCAGCTGTTTGGAGCATTCGGCCCAGAGGAGTGGGCGGCGGGAAAGCAGGTCGTTCCTCTCTCCTGGAGCATCTGCCAAAGCAGCGCAAGTGCTCAGCCTCTCAGAGATCATGGCCCCTGGGACACACAGGCTGGGGACCGGACACGTGTGAGATTTGTCTTCCCAACATTTTTTTCTCTTCTTTATTTTATTGCACACAGACCGTATCCCTTTGCAGTGAATACTGTCAGTTGCCCAGCAGCTAGCTCAGGATTTATTTATGTGCCAGGTAAATGAGAGGGCAAAATGAAGACATTTTCCAGAAAATAGAAAAGGGGGAGGAGACATGGAGGAAGAATTTAAAATAACATTTGCAATTATTTAGGGATAGGCTTATGATAAAATATTAAGTACAAAAAGCAAGATTAAAAATTATATCTTTCAAGCAAGGTAACATTGAATTCCCTGTTACATATACACAGGGTGTCCCCCAAATGTATACTCACTTTGAATAATTCTGAATTCCAATGGGTTAAACCTGGAAAGAGGGAAACATCAGTGGAGCCAGCAGCTCTTCAAGTGTTTGCACACTTTCTGGGAGCCCAGGATGTGCCCGCACAGGGGGGACATGGCGGGAAGGGGGCCGAGGCCCCAGCGGCGGTTGCTGTCGGGCGCTGGGAAATTCAGTGGCTCTGTTGTCCTTTCTCAGGTTTTCTGTTCTTTCCTCAGCTTTATTTAGCCACCAAAAGCTCTGGGTGCACGAAGTTTCCAAGCTGCAAGGACTCTCAGAGGTAAAAATAGCCTTGAGCTGCAATACAGGGATACGGGGGATTCGCCCATCTCTGCTGCCGAACTTTTCGGGTCACCATCGCTGGGTCCCCAAAGGAAGCGCTTCGGTTCTCGATCCCACCTCCAAAGTCGAGCATGTCCCGCGCCATCCGCTGAGGCCAGATCCTGAAGCCTGGCTGTGGGCTGTGGACCCCTCGGTTTTCCAACTTTCAGAACTCGAACCGTCTTCGGGAACCGAGTACCTTTGAAAACCCAGGGGCCTCTGTATTTGAACCTTTCTCAGGAGCTGAGCCTCCAAAGGGCAATTTGCATTTTCCCTGTGAAAGACTCTCCCTGGCTCTAAGAAGCCACCTCCCTCTCCTTGAAAGCCCCGGGGTGTTTTAAGTTTTCATCCAGATCAAAGGGAAGGACTCAAGATGCAGAGGGAGCCCTGCAGGAGCCAGCACCTCAGAGTCAGCCTGGTCACCACCGCCCTGAGGCCTCTGCCTTGGCTCCACCATCAGCTTGGGGGGCTCCCCTCCGCCCCCTGGAGGCTGCTTCTGTCTCCTCTGCAGAGGCTCCCTCCTCCAGGCCTGTTGCTGGAGCTCCTGGCACAGGATCTGTGCAGATGACTCACAGAACCACCCAGGCCTCTTCTAGATCCACACCTGGATGCTGAGGCCCCTTCCCCCACCTACCTGGCCTTCTTCCAGGGCTCACTGGCCAGGTGATGGTTCCACCATCTTCTAGAACCCCAAGCATCCCTACATGGGACCTGGGTGAGCCCTGCCATTTATACCTTCTGAATACCTTAAATCCACCCACTTCTCTCCACTGTCACTCCCCACACCCCCACCTGCCTCCCTAGGCCCCTCACCACTGTCCATACAACCATGAGCTCCCCGGAACACCTCCATAGCCACCTGACTGCTCCTTGCGCCTGCTCAGGTCTGTCTCCACCCTGTAGCCAGAGTGAGCTTTGAGGACACGGATCTCACCCTGTCGACCCCCTTCTCCACACACTCCCCAAACCCTCACTGACACCCCATCACTCCGAGGAGAAAGGCAGCTTTCACACTGCTCCGTCACTCTCCCTCTTTTTTAAAATCCTTTTCTGAGGATATTTTTTTCATTGCTTTTCAGAGGGAGTGGAAGGGAGAACGAGAGAGGGAAACATGGATGTGAGAGACACACATGGACTGGGTACCACCCGCAGGTGCCCTGATCGGGATTGGGATAGAGTCTGCGACCCAGGTATATATGTCCTTGGCCGGATGGAAACCAGCACCCTTCAGTCCTCAGGCTGGCACTCTTAGCACTGAGCCAGATCGGCTAAGGCTAATTAACTGGTTTAACACATTCATGATTACAGAGTTTAAATAAATTTATTACATTCATTGTCTCTGAGCTTAACCTTCAGCCAACAGAGTAGGGGAATACTACCACTTCTATAACATTGCTGTAAGAGTGTTTTTACATTAAAAAGTGGTAAATAAGCCCAGGCGGTGTGGCTCAGTAGTTGAGCACCGACCCATGAACCAGGAGATCAGGGTTCCATTGCTGGTCAGGGCACATGCCCAGGTTTCAGGCTCCATCCCCAGTAGGGGGCGTGCAGGAGGCAGCCGATCAGATTCTCTCTCATCACTGAGGTTTCTACCTCCCCCTCTTTCTTCCACTCTCTGCAACAATAAAAACATTTTAAAAAATGATAAATCAGAGGAATGTTTATTTTTCTGAACCCTTGCTAGTGGAAGAAGACTAAAGTGTAAAGTGAAGAGCTTCCTCGAAAATAATTTTGTGAAGTGCTTCAATGGCACCAAAGTGCCTTCAACAGTTTCAGACATGCTCGCTGGCCCTGTAACACGGGGCTTGCCCTGTTCCCGTGCACGGTCTCCCTGTAGCAGACATGCGGCCCTAGCAGGCCTCGGGGGTGTGCAGCAGGCTGCCCGGGCCTGGGCACAGTGCCGGTGGCTTGTACCTGGGATGACATAATCGGAGCAAATGGTGCAAGATGTCTGGGCACCGGCACTATTTCTGGGCCTGATGAAGACAAGGCTGAACTCTTCTCACAGCTGGCGATGGAGATGAGAGACACTGGGAATCCAGGAGCAGGGCTTTGATTTTGTTTCTGCAAGAGGCAGCCAATCAATGACTCTTGTCGTTGATGTTTCTCTCTCTCTCTCCCTCTCCCTCCCTCTCCCTGAACTCAGTGAAGACAGATTTAAATTAAAAAATAGATATGACTCACACACAGTGGAAACCCGGGTTAAGCCCGCCTGGCCTCCCTTCCCCTGCACTCTGACCCAGCAAGGCCTGGACCCCGGGGGCCTCAGGGCGGGGCCACCGAGAGGGAGCCTCTGCAGCCTAGAGAGGCCGCCAAGGCCGCCGGGGGCGGGGCCCAGGCGCCTTCCTGCTCAGGGTCTGCGGAGGGTGGGGTTGCGCTGCTCCGCGGGAGTCGACCCCCGTGTGGTGGGGACCTGAGGCCTTGCCCTTCACCCTCCGACCTTCCTTGTCCCTCGTGGAGCCGCCCGACGCTCCTCGTGGGGGCGACAGGGGTCCCACCACTGCGCGTCCTTCGGGCAGCGGGGGTCGGTGGCCGACGCCCTGTTCCAGGCGCTGGTGACCTTGGAGGACGGGTCGTGGGCTTCAGAACCGGGAGGGGAAGCGCCCGGGCCGCCCTGGAGGGCGCTGCAGGGCCCTGAGGCCAGAGAGTTGTGGACGCCCCAGGGAGGAGCAAGGACCTGCCTGGTCCCCGCTGGCGGGACGCAGAGGCCCCCCCGCAATGGCTTTGTCCCCGCGCACTGGGCAGCCTTGCCCTGTGTTCCCGAAGGTCAGCCCGGGGAGCAGATGTCCCCCTTTTTTTTTAAATGTTTTTATTGATTTGAGTGAGAGGAAGAAGGCAGAGAGAGAGGGACACACATCCACATAGATTAGTTGCCCCCCAACATGCGCTCTGCCCTGGGCCAGGGGTCAAGCCTGCTACCCAGGTACGTACCCCAACCTGAAATCAAACCCGAGGCCTTTCAGCCCACAGGCTGATGCTCCAACTGCTGGGCCACACTGGCCAGGGCTCCTTCAGAATTTTAGGTTAATTTTTGGCAGATACAAAAATAAGCCCTTTTTAAAGCTCTATGAAGGAGAAACAGCTGTCTTTATGAGAAAGTCTTGTTTTCAAAACAGGTTGCTCGCCATCACTAGACATTCTATTAGCAGTGCCAAACCCAGACAAGGCGGTGAGGGAGGACAGGTTTTCCCTCCTGTGGTTCCCTGTCCCCCTCCTTAGCATTTGGCCTGCCTTCCCCTCCAAGTTTTCTAGTGTTTTCCAGTCTTGCCTGGCTGGAAATAAAGTCATCCGTAGTAAAGCCTTAGACAGTTCCTGTTACTCCTCTTGGACCGTTTGCGCTCTTACAGAAAAGCATGGCTACAGGAAGCAGGAGTTGAACTCCGCACACAGGCAGAGAAGAAGGGCGGGCGGTGGACTCGTGAGCTGGCGGGTGGCGCTCGGGTGAGTGGAGGCCGCGAGCTTCAGGCCGGGAGGGCTTCACTTACCCAGGACTCAGACTGTACCTGATGGTCCGTCCTGGTGAGGAGAGGGTCTCTCAGGTGGGTTCTGCCACTACGTTGCTTTGCTGCACATAGCAGTTCATCTCAACCACTGACATGGAGCATGAACTTCCTTTCTGTCACTTACTATCCCAGCTTGAGATCAAATCCCTTTTTGTTTGTGTGTTTCAGGCTGAACGAGCATGTTCGTTTCGTGGCACTATTGAATATGTGGCACCAGATACGGCCAGAGGGGAGATTGGGGACATGACAGAGTGTGTTCTGTTTCTGACACTTCTTTATATACCTCTCTAAAATGTGTAATAACTTAGGTGTGATAACCAAAGTATAACAACTCAGGCACAGCCTTCAGCAGAGTCCCCTTTCTTGTTGTCTTGTCTTTATGTTTCTGTCCTTTGCTTCGTATACATGAACACACTGTGATATCTAGTGTTTGGGCGGGAAAAGATAATAGGAAGGTGAGGACATTCTGGGTTTCCCTTTATTCAGGTTTTATTGGTGAGGGTAATTTTTTGTTTTATAGAGTAACAGTCTTTGTTAAAGGAAACTTCAAAAGCAACTAATTCTTCAAGTAATAATTTTTATGTAATTGCCATGATAAGAGTCTATATCTTAAGCAAAGCACCAGCTGCAACTGTATGGAAAACAAAAATCATGCATTTTCTGTAGCATGGGCCCTGCTCTTTTAGGACACAGCCGAGCCAGAGTACAATACAGTACAGAGGTGTCACTGAGGGCACCAAGTGTCCCGTGTTGCTGTCTGCATCATGAGGATGATTTTGGTCAGTGTGTATTGACATTACTGATTTTTGTTAGAAAAATACATGAGACGTATCGTTGGCTGTTTCACCTGCGGTTGATATTTGCTTTCTAAGAGATCCTGGAAAAGGGAATCTTTCTTATTTTCTTCCTCCCAATTTCTGCTTTTAACTTTGAGATGCTGGAGGCTTTCTTGATTGTCTCTTCAACAGACATAAGCATCGTAACAATCCTTGGAGAAAAAGATAATCCAAGATAGTCTAAGTTTGTTTTCCTAAGCCCTCTAAAGAGGTCAGTTTTCCCTCCCCCCTTTCCTTTCTATGTGCAAAATTAAGGCCTTGAAGAGGCCTGACTCACATATATACACACACACACACACATATATACATATATATATATTTAACTATGTCCTTGCTGATTTCAGAGAGAGAGGGGGAGAGAGAACTCATTGACCAGCTGCCTCCTGCATGCCCCCTACTGCCCTCTCCTGGGGATCGAGCCCACAACCTGGGCATGTGCCCTGACCGGGAACCCAACTGAGATCTCTTGGATCATAGGTCATTGTTCCACACTGAGCCACGCCGGCTTGGCTAGGTCACATACCCTTATTTCCTGTATTAAAGGGTGCAGGCCTGTCTAGTTCTTTCCTAACACTTTTGCTTTATGAATAACTTTCTCCAAATAAGGGATTCTGACTATTTTTTGCGTCCCCTCTCCCTCATCCCCTTTCCAAACCCCTCATGCAGAGCATAGATATTTTAAGTGTAGAGAATGTTTGCTGATGGCTTATCATGTTTAAAGCCTGTCCTTCGACTTTTCATGACTAGGAATCAGATTGTAGAGCTGTGTCAATTGGTTTCCAATCCAGCAACAGAACATTCTGAGGATCTCACTCACATGGCAAGAAAAGTGCTCATATAAAGAAAATAATTGAATTGTTGGTTTAGTTCACTTCAAGGTATTCTTTGAAACTCTTGGGAAATTTGGTAAGAATTGATAACTATTCAAATTGGAAAATTACCTTCTAAGACCTAATGGAACCAATTTTTTTCCTAATCCTAACCCGGGGATATGCTCATTAAGTTTAGAAAGAAGGGAAGAGAGAGGGAAAGGGAGAGAAGGAATCATTCATGCGAGAGAGAAACATCCTTGGGTTGCCTCCCGGACATACCTGACTGGGGATTGAACCCAACCCTAGATAGGTGCCCTGACTGGGAATTGAACCCACAACCTTTGGGTGTAGGCAATGATGTTCCAGCCAACTGAGCCACACAGGCCAAGGCATGCCACCCGTTTTTAGGAAAGAAAACTTTATATTGCTCCTAGAATTTGTGCACACTGAGGGCCAGAATACAGCTAAGTTACGGGGAGCCCATGGAGCACTGCTCCCGTGAGACACACAGTGTGTAGCGCGCTGGTCCGCGCGCCTGCCTTGCACTCACTTCCTGTGGTTTCAGTCGGCCTGAGCCTGTTTCTGTGTCATTGATATGTTTTCTCTGTAAAATAGGTCTAGGCTCATGGGTTTTGCATCATTTCTCTGGAGCCTTGGCCCTGACATTTGGAAGCAGAGAGTTGAAAATGTTAGCATGGAGCCCGGCCGGCTGGCGTGGCTGAGCAGTTGAGCATCGACCTGTGACCCAGGAGCTGCAGGTTCGATTCCTGGTCAGGGCACATGCCCGGGTTGCAGGCACGATCCCGAGCAGGGGCCGTGCAGGAGGCAGCCGATCAGGGACTCTGGTCATTGATGTTTCTCTCTCTCTCTCTCTCTCTCTCCCTTCCTCTCTCTGAAATCAACAAAGACATATTGAAAAATAGATAAATAAAATAAAGTTTTAGCATCCAGTTAATATCTCACTGGCATAAGCTCACAATCTCAACTATTATTGAAATCTTGTTTTGCATAATTATAAAGGAAGTATTTTTCAGTATATCAGGATTCCTTCAATTATATGTAATTTGCCCAGTTCTCAATTCTGGTAACTACATTTATAAGTTTGTTTCCCAGTTAGTTCCCATTTTGTTTTACATTATTTTAAATCTCAGCATGCTTTCCGCAAATGAAGGCCATTCTGTTCATGAGATAGGCTCTATAAGAACTGACTTAGGTTGGTGTGAAAAAAGTAACACCTATAGGTAGGATTTTTTACATTTTCATTTTTGTTCTTTGACTTTAAATAATTTTATAATATTTATTGCAGCTGGATAATTAATAAAAATGCTAATCCGTACTTCCTCCCCCCCACCCCCGATCATGAGTCCAAAGATTTGATGTTCTTAAAAAATTTTAATTTCTTTTAAATGAAATTTTTTTTTTTTTTTTTTGTCTCATTAACGTGGCTCAGAGGTTGATCCAGGAGATCGAGGTTCGATTCCCAATCAGGGCACATGCCTGGTTTGCAGGCTGGATCCCCAGCAGGGGGTGTGCAGGTTCACTGACTCTCTCTCATCATTGATGTTGTATCTGTCCCCCTCTCCTTTCCTCTGTCTGAAATCAATTAAAAAGTTTTAAAATACTCATTTTTAATTATCCAAAGGAGAACCATTACTAGTTTAGAAAATAATTACAATACTTTTAGCTCATTGATTGACAGACTAAATGTTTAAATTCTTTTCTGAGGATACCTGCATATTTGTTCTCCAATTGTTTCTCTTGCTTATGCTAATTGAATACTCCTTGTAGAGAAAGCTATGTACAAAATCTTTTTGTTAAAATATCTTCTAAATATGCAGCTTTATTTTGTTCGTTTTTCTTCCTATTAATTGCATGTTAATTAATATTCTATAAAATTGTTTTCCAGGCAGTTGACTGGTGGAGTTTAGGTGTCCTGATGTATGAACTACTAACTGGAGCATCCCCATTCACAGTCGATGGGGAGCAGTATGCCCAAGCTGAGATACTAGGCAAGACTTAGCAAAATAAAATGAATACACTCTTGCTTAAAGGAACTGATCGCTTTTCTGTAATTCGGCTGATAGAAGAAATAATTTTTAAAAATGGGGATAGACAAGGTTAGGTTTAAGTGGCTATTTTCCATTTATAATCCTATAATGTAGATATATAACCTTTCTATTTCTTTGTATTTTATGTGCCCAGATAGATCTTAAGTTGCATGGGGAGAGAGCCCAATATTTTATGTACCCCACAGTGCTTAGCATGGGGCGTGAGCCCCCATGGCCCGGGCCGGGCAGCATTGAGTGCCAGGGCCAGTTGGAATGTGGGCGCAGAGGCTCATGGGATGCGGGCATGGGGACAGTGGCCATAGAAACAGTGGAAGGTGGGGCACAGAGCAGTTGGGCTCAGAGCCAGTCGGTGTAGAGCCAGTTGGTGCAGAGACGTCGGACGCAGAGACTCTGGTACAGAGACCTTGGGCCCAACACAGTGGGCGAAGCCTGAGGATGGATGATGCGAGCAGGGAGCTCCTGGAGCTCTTTCTTCACGGCCCCCTCATCGCGTGGGTGAGTAGCCAGGCTCCCTACTACGTTGGTGCTCCGGCCCTTCTCCCGCCTGCCTGTGGTCCCTACAGACCCGACTATTGCCCCTTGGGACCCCGGGAAAGTCCCAGCACGCCGGGGTCTTAGCAGGTGTGGGGTCCAGACCAGGGCCTGGGGTCGGGAGGCGTTTCCAACTCGGGAGCGTGTGCCCCCTGCAGCGTCCTGGCCCTGGGCTGGGAGTGGGTGGGCCTGTTCCCATCAGGGTGCTGGGCTGCCATTCCAGGAGGAGACAAGGTCTGAGTGGTCACCCCAACCCCTGTCGCTTGGCCATTCAGGTAAAGGACTCCCCAGAAAATATCCTTGTGTAGCTTTTGACCTGAGTCCAGGTGGTGAATGGTGGTGACGGGTGGGCCTTGGGGGACGTCTGAGTGAGAATGTATACAATCTGCGGTGGGCAGAGTGAATTCTAATAGATCAGATGTGAGTAATTTGTTGAAAAGTTCCTTTTATTTTTCATTTCTTTCCTGTTCTGGGACACTGGGAAAAAGTGGGGAGAAGGTTTCCCTCCCGCTGTCTCGAATCTGTTGCCTGGAGTAGGGCAGGAAGAGGGGCCCTGAAGAAAGGTGGGCTTGGAGCCCACTGAAGCATGGGTGGGCGTTGGGTGACCCTTCAGCCCACAATCCGTGGTTGTCCTGACGAGCTTCAGAATGTGTGTGGGGTGACTTTTCCTGCCTTTCTGCATCCTGCTCCTTGCAGGTCAAAACCTTGGGACCCTTTGAAGGCAGCAACGATGACAACCTGAGGGTTTACATGAGTCTGGTCGATGGCATCTTTCTTAACCAGATCATGGTAGAAATGTAAGTTGTCTTCAAGTTTGTTTTCAGGTTGTCAAAGGAGACCTGCAGTTGCTCTGGGAGGGTCCTTGCCCCTGGGCCAGTGATATCTCAGTATAAGGGCCTTTGCCGCCCTTCCTTGGGGTGGGAAGAACTGCAGGACAGTGTGTTAGCAGCTTGATTGATGAAGGACATTAGAACTGTAGATGGTGCAATTAACTTCAAAATCAGCTATTTCATGTGGTTTAAGCAATGAATTAAAAAAAAAACCACAAATAACACATTTTGGGGGGATCAAGGAACTATAAGGGACAGTGTCTGCTTACAAAATGTGTCAGGGGTTGGTCGGGAGCATCTGTGAGTGACTAAGGTTTCCCCCTCGGTAAGGACGCCTGTGTTTCTGAGCCACACTCCTTACAGCCTCACACTAGCCTAGACTTGGAGAGGACTACATGCCACTGGAAGGGAGGTGTGGCCAATGTGGGGAGACGCCATTTCCATTGCCATGTTTCTTTCCCTAGCGATCCCAGGCCTGGATATCAACCCATCAACCAGCAGGTGAACAATGATATTAACCTCCGGACTGAGAACTTAAGCATCCTGGTCACAAATATCAAGACCTTCTACCAGGTGAGGGCAGCTCTTGGTGTCCCAGGTGTTCTGTGCCCCTGACACTGACTTCACTCAAACAGTTGCTCTTTGCCCCTAGCAATGTCTTCACTCAAACCTTTCCCCACAGAAATCCTGGAGGAAATGGTATTCACATTTAGGCATCTCCTTGCTGACACTTGGTGTGTTTTTGCCATTTTCATCTTTTTCTTTTTACCTTGTGAGAAGGTTCAGACGTTCGATGTCTTTACTTTTCCAGCAAATGTTGTTTGAGCTGTGTGGTGAGCAAAGCACGGGTGTCTGGTGCTGTGAGAGCCCCAGACATGAGCCTTGGGTCGCCAATGTGGCCTCCAGCACCAGTCACACTGGGAGTGGCTGGAATTCGTGGGGAACCTGGAGGACGTTCTTGGCCACACCTCAACGAGTCTTTGTACACCAGCAATTCAAGGGGTGGAAGGAGATATGGGAGCACACGAGGGTTATGTTGGGCCAGGGCGGTCATCGACGAGCCTCTATCTTGTTGACAGGAGTAAACTGTAGGGTGTTCCATTGGCCCTGCTGTGTAATCATCCCCTTTTCCTTTATCAGTGCTTGCTGGCAGGATACTGAATGTAGAGTTTCAGCGAGCTATGCAATAGAGAGACTCCTGAGAAAATTTCCAAACCTGTTTTTAAAAGGTTTAAGGTTGCTTTGTCAGTGAAGATTTCTATAACAACCAATTTCGTGAGGCCAGGAATGCTTATGGAACCTACCCCCTTCCTCGTCTTCTGTAAAAATTTAATTTGTATCTTCTGATTTGTAAGATCCAAGTCCCATCTGCTCAGGGAAGACGACCTGGCCTGAGGCCCTTGGGGAACGCAGCGGTGGGTGCGGGTGTGAGCTGCCACACTGCCAGGAGGGCTTGTCAGAGACACCCCGGCAAGGGGCTTGGCTGATGGCTGGTGGCTGGGCCCGCTGTCAAAGGCCCTTGGTCTGAGGGCCAGAAGGCAGCTGGTCTCCCACACCAGCTCTCCGATGGGTGCAGATTAGCTGTGACTTATCCCTCTCCCAGGGAAGGGGCTGCTGTACAGGAGAGAAGCCGCCTGATTCACATCGTGTCCCGGAGACCTGCTGAGCGCCAGCGTCCTGCATGATCGGTTATAGACACCCAGCAGCACCTCTTTCATTTTCATTCTGCATTTTCAATTGCACAAGCAGACCGTAGCATAAAAATAAAGACATCTTTTACAAAGACACTCACAGCTGACCCTGCGGTCCTGGCATTAACACATCTTCTTTGACCCCAGGTCTCTGTCCATAAGCAGACATGATGCGTATTTGGTTCTGATCCAGGCAGAAGTGCAGTTAGCTTGGAGTTTTCACGTGGTTTCTATCCTAAGTTTTCCTTCCTCACACGTGGCTTGCTCATAGTGATCGTGTAGTGGCCGCACACTCATCCTGTCATTTTCTTAATGCCTCTTTATTTTTGTTTCCTGTTCTCAATGGTAACTTTCCCTCTTTGTTTCTGTAGGATGTTCTCGAGCAGCTCGTAGTCATGCGTTTGCCGAACGTCACGATGATCGGCAAAGATCCGCTATCTGGTGAGTGAAAGCCGTGCACAGAATTCTCGCTTGCCTTAAATAATACACAAACGCACAAGTAGAAAACAGATGGGCTGTGTGCACCCAGGTAGGAAGCACTGAGTAGAGAAAGGATTTTTTTTTCTCATCTGATTTTCCCCCCTACAACCAACCAGTGTCTCACCAGTGAGATTTTATAATCAGATGAGCCTAATTAAATATGTTGCTTTTTCAATGTAGGCCGAAGTATCGAGGAAGTCAGGAAACTACTGGTGCTGATGCTGGGCTGCGCTGTGCAGGTAGGGCTTGGGCAAGAGGGGAGGAGGCCTGCCCTCAGCCATCTCGTGTTGGGGTTTGTGGGGATTAGACTCCACCTTAGTGAGGCAGGAGGGAAGCTGCCTGAAGCGCAACGTGACACATCCCTGGCTTCCTGAGAAAAGGGACCACTCATTAGGTGGTAGCCACTGCTTGTCCCAGGGCACCTTTGGCAAGAAGCAGGTGGGGTTTCCTCAGCCCAAGGTGCCATTAGCAAATGGTCCCTGGTTTGGGGACACCTAGAACAAAGGTCAGAAACCACACACAGCCTGGGGGCTGAGTGTGACCCACCCCCTGTGTTTGAAATGAGCTTTTCATTGACCTATAATCCAGGAGATGGTGGTTTATTCCCAGTCAGGGCACATGCCCAGGTTGCAGGCTCAATCGCCAGTGGGGGGCATTCAGGAGGCAGGCATGAATGACTCTCTCCATTGATATATTTTTTTCTCTCTCTTCCACTCTCAATATCAATAAGGTATATATTTTAAATTATAAAAAAGAAAATAGGCTTTCACAGGAACAGAGCCTCAGTTGTTTCTCTGTGTGTTACCCCTGGCTGCTCCGACACCAAAGTGGCACAGGTGAGACCAAATGGCCCGTAGACTCTAAGATATTCTTACCATGCAGCCGTGTGAAGATATAGTTTGCCACACCCTGGCTTGAAGCAGGTGTTCTTCATTTTATTTTATTTCATTTTTTGTGTTTTTTCATTGATTTCAAAGAGAGGAAGGGAGAGGGAGACAGAGACTAAAACATGGATGGGAGAGAAACACTGATCAGCAGCCTCCTGCATGCCTCCTACTGGAATGGAGCCTGAAACCCAGGTGTGTGCCCTGAGCAGCATTTGAACCCAAGACCTTGCGGTGCCTGGGACAACAGTCAGGCACTCAGCAACACCGTGTTGCTCAGGCACACTCAGTGTTGTTGATCTTTACTTGTTTAAGATGTGCCTGGAGAGCTTGTTTCAGGTGCAGATTTCTGTGTTTCACCTCCAGTGTCTTCTGCCTGATGGCTCCTCAGGTGATTCTGATGTAGGTGGTCAGAGCAAGTTCTAAAGAAACCCCCAGGGTAAGGGACCGTAGGGAGGACAAGGGACAAATTGTTGGTTACAAAGGAGGAAGCCAGGGGCTGGGTGGGCAGTTGGTTTGGAAACTATTCCTGTGGGTGGGAAGGGCCCAGGTTGCCTCAGTGGCAAATGCTTCCATTAACACGTGTTCCCCTCTGCAGTGCGAGAGGAGAGTGGAGTATATAAACCGGATCCAAGAGCTGGACTTGGCCACCCAGGCCGGGCTCGTGGCCCATATTATGGAGGTAGGTGTGTGGCTGGCTTTGTGGGGCTCAGCCGGGGACCCCCACTCCTATTGCAACCAGGAGGCAGGCTGTCTCCACGAGGGAAAAGTTTAAAGCCTATGTCACCTGTTGGTGACTTTACTAATTTTAGGGTTCAGAGACCACAGCAATATGGACCCTGTTTATAAAGGTAGTGTCTTGTAGGAGCTCCAACCCCAGATTGCCACTCTGTTCTTTGCTAGTCTGAAAACAGCAGTCGGTGGAGCAGCGGGGAGAGATGTCGCCTTTATTACTTGCACTCGGCCAGGGTAGGCTAGGGCCTTACCTAGCAGAAGAGAGGGGATAGGAGGGAACCATGCTGGGAACGGCCTGCTTGCAGACCCAGGACAAACAGAGCCTGGTGAGGCTTGTTAGCCTTCAAGGACATGGGAAACCCTTGGGTATGTGGTGCCCTGCTCCTCGTGGCAGCTGGCCAGGCCGACACCTTTCCACTGCCTGGGAGGGGGATTGGGGTGTATCCTCACTTGCTTGACCCCACAGGTAGTCATTAGCGAGCTAAAATGAAATGGGGGTAAAAATGAAAACAATTTCTTCACAACACCTTCATCAAGTCTGCCATTGCCTAGTCTTCTTGCCTAATGTGGACTCAGACTACTTTTAAGTGCTCTCAGATGACTCTGAAGTGGTTTGGGCTCAGAGTTTGATTTACAGAGTGTATTCTGGCACATGTCACCCTGCTTCAGATGGTTGATGTTCGAGAAAGATTCTCTGTTTCTGTTGGTGACATGGCAGAGAAACAAGCTGGTACTAGTTAGGAAGTGAGAAAGCACCAGGTCCCTGAAGGGCTGTCACTGCAGACTCAGCCCCTGGGGTTGGGTCCGGAGGGCTCTGTACTGAGGACAGCCCCTCTGACATTGACCTTGGCAGAGGTGGTAACGTCAGGGAAGTGGTTTCCCTAGAAACCGGGCCTGTGAGGGCAAGCCCCGACCTGAAAATTTATTTCCCTGACAGCCTTCCCCACCCTCCGTCCAGAAGAAGCCTTGTATGTTTTAAGTGCCTTAGGAGATGTGGTTCGGCCTTTAGTCTGATGGGACAGATTAGATAAAGGCATGAAAAGGACGGGAGCAGGTACACATAGGAGCAGGTGTGTGACTGGCAGGGTCAGGTGAACAGAGCTCCCCACGCCGATGCGGGACAGGCTGTGTGATGGTTCCCCGGCCTCCAGGCACCACGGGGCTGGGTTCGGAGTCAGCCCCGGAGCAGGAGCTGGCTGCGGCTTGTTGCAGTCGAGGGGAACTCAGCATTGTCAGAAACACACTCAGCCATTCCTGTAAGTGCGTGGCCACCTCTTGGCCTGAGAATCATTCTGCCTTTTGATTTTCCTTATGTGTCCCCATGTTTTGAAAATGTATGTAGCTGGGGACTAGGTCCTTGCCACTCGCTGTCTGTCCTGCTCAACCAGCAGGATATTTAAAATGAGAGGGGGTGGAATGCAGCCAAAAGAATCCTGAGCGATGGTCAGATTCAGTGCTGGCTGCAGGGACTTGAGAATTAGTTGCGTGCTTCTCAGGCAGTCAGGTGCCCGGGATCCACAAGAGACCCACTGAGTGAGAATCCGGGAGGAGCGACATGAGCCTTTAATTTGAGCTGCTCGATTGAGTGATGTGCAGATGGGGTTGTGTCCCGAGAGCCCTTTTTCAGACACGAAGGGCGTTTCCCAGACCCTGGTGTGGAGCAGGCCTAGAACCCAGCCCCTGAGTCCCAGATCCTGGCCTTTGGGGTGCCCCGTATCATTGGCTGAGATTTCTCCTAATTCCCTGAGGTCCTCTGACTCCCGACTTTTCCTTTGTGAGGTGGGGAGAAGTAAGGAAGTGGGTGCCATTTGAGAAACTGGAAGGCCCCGTTTTCATGTGGGTTTTGTTGTTTAAGTTATTCTCTACCTCCATTTACTCCTCTCTAATATTTAAGAACTTTTGGGTGCGTTTCCCTGAGTGTCTTCCGCTTTTGTGGCGTGAGTCCTCCAATAGTCATCTTCCCAAACTGAGATGACAAGGACGTGAACGAGACCTTGTGCCTCTGGCTGCTCTGGGGGGTCAGGTTGAGAAGGAGAGGCTGGCAGTCGGTGGAGAGGCGGCCCGGAAAGGCCGTGGCCGTGGGCCTGCGCTCCCAGCCGGCTGAAGGGGAAAACCAGGTGGTGCGAGTGGCCAGTGGGACTGAGATACAGGCTTACCTGAAAATTATTTTAGATCATGAAATATTTCCCTGAAAAATAACATAAGATTGTTGTGTACCAACATTCTGACCTAAGTCTTTTACTATGGGGCCATGTTTGCCTTAGATTTTACGTACTAAGATAGTATTCCTCTTGTACTCTCCCACACCCAAGATTGACCTTCTTTGTGTGGTAAATGGATGGTGCTCCAGTCACAACATCTGAGGAATTTTGAGGGAACTACTGCATTGTAAGGAGCTTTCTGGTGTTAACATCAGTGTCCTCTTTGAGCTGGTGATGAAGGGAGAAGTGGTTTGTGAGGGTAGAGCCTGGGAAAGCACCTGTTCAGGAGCCCCTGCCGGCCATAGGAAATTTGTGGATGAGAGCTGTTAATGTCAGTGACATGGGTCCGCTGTGGGAGAGTGCGCCTAGGCCCCGTGGCATGGCCATGGTGGGTGGGTGCTCTCAGGTTTCCCTGGAGCTGCTCCCTGTGAGGCCTCTGCAGCACCCTACCCGTGTGTGCCCTCAGGTGACCCACAGTCCGGAGAATGTGCTGGACTTGCAGAATTTCAGACTTCCAGACATGATCCCAGAGGAGTTAGCGGCCTTCTCCAGGAACATGCTGCTTCTCCTGAAGAGGCTGCTACGTGAGCGAGACCAATGCCAGGAGGTGTGTTTGCTGATGGCCAAGTGGCCTGTTGGGACAGGTTGAGGAGGGGCCTGGGCCTGGGGCCCGAGTGCTGGGTGGCTGTCTTCATCCTGACTCTCCCTCTGAATCCTGCAGACCACCCCCTCCTCCTCTCGGATGTTCCCCGGGTGTCAGGACATGGGATTTTCCCTGCACTGCACAGTCACCTCCAAGACACCTGTGTCAGGGTAGAAGTTCAGCTTGGGGACACTGCTCCATTCACAGTCCCCTTTTTGTCTCACTAACTATATCCTTGGTTTTCACTAACATAGCACCATTCTCCTGGCTCCCTGCTGGTTTTACAGTCTTAGCTGACATCCTCTCTTTTACATTTTTCCATCTTTTGGTTCTTTTTCACCAAGTACTAGTGTGGGCACTGTGCTGGGCACAGGAGCCTGCTGATGAGACCCCCCCCTCTGCCCACCTGTCTCAGGAGCAGGAGCACCTCCAAGTGCAACAGCCGCCTAGTCCTTTCCAGGTCTCTAGCGCGGACTCAACATTCTGCCTGACCAGCAGCCTCTCCATGGAGGAGAAGCAGCACTTGGTCGAGGAGCTAGAGAACACCAAGGCCAGACTGTGCCTCATGAACCAAGAGCTGTGAGTCCTCCTGTGCCCCTTCTTTCTGTTCTTCTCCCACGTGTTACCAAGCCATTTCTAGCACATGTGGTTCATTGCCATGAGGTGCATCAGACGGGAGAGCTCTGATTTGCACCCTGGAGTCCCTGGGCTCTGCTCTGAGCTTGATCCCTGTTTGTTCCTGGACTAGTCCACTCCCAGCCTGGTCCACACAGGAGGGTTTCTTCTCGTGCTTTAGGGTTCCTATCAGTGCAGACACTATAGGCTTAGAGAGGCAGCCTGCTGTTTACCCTCAGGCCTAGTGTGAGGCTCAAGTGGTGACACACTGGGGTGGTTTTCTTGGCCGGAGGGAGGATGTGTCTCACCCCATCTGGTGAGCCTGTTCCCCTTTCCTGAAGCTGGTGATGTCACTTTGCCCATCATCTCGGGTGCTGCCCTCCTTCCCCACCCGGCCAGGTGGCCTCACTGCCTACCTGACTCTGGAGTGGCACAGTGCCTCCTGGAGTCCCCTGACCTGTCCCACACACTCAGAGGAAAAATCAGTGTCTGGTGGGTGTAGTCTGAGAAGAGTCATTAAAAGTGGGGGATTCCAAGATGGCGATGGATTAAGTGGAAGCTACACTGACACTCTCCCAGGACATAACTGGAATTCCAAGTAAAATATGGAAAAGATTATCCTGAATAATCAACGGAAGACTAGCTAGAAAGCACCCTTATAACCAAGGACCTAAAGCAGAGAGCGCCTAGAGACTGGTAGAAAGTATGGAGGCTAGAGATGGCTTCTTGCGCACCCAGAGGCAATAGCTGGAGGTCCGGAGGGCTATCTCAGCTGTGGGGTGTTCCCAGTGTGAAGTCTGGATTCGAAACATGAAGCTGGGCTCCTCAGCCCAGAGCAGCACATGTAAGAAAGGTGACCATATACGATGTAGCTGTGAAAAGCACCGAGATTTCTGTGTGCCAGGGAGTGATGGCTGGAAATGCTGGCAGCCTCTTCAAAGGCCAGTGCACAAAGTTTTGTGTCAGCTACTCATTTTGAGCTCTGGAGGAGGGAGGGCAGAGTAGACTAGAGCTGTGTGAGGAAAATCCTAGCTCTGGGGCTAGAGCTGAAGGGTGGCCATCTGAATTCCTGTGCTGAGTCATTCCCCCAGATGCAGAGGCTGTCTTTCTCAGGTACACCTGTACTTCCCAGGCAGCTTTTGCCTGGGGGGGGGGGACAATTGCCCCACCCTTTGGCAATCCTCTCACCCCACCCTGTGGTCTACAGCCTGAACCTGACTAAGAGACTAAGAATAACAATCACCCTGCAGTTAGAGGTGGACTGTGGTTGACTCTGGTCTGCCTGATCTGCTTCTGGACCCAGGGTTTGGAACATCAAACCCTGGTGTGCATGTTGGTTTTTCCCAGGGGCACCCAGCCCCAGCAGAGAGAGCCAGCCGCCACAGGTTGTGGATCACGTGTAGCTCCAAACAGAGAGTACCCAAGGCCATTCACAAAGAGAGTTTGACATTGGCCTGCACCAGAGACCCTTCAAAAAGAATGGGACTCCTAGCACATCTACCTAATACATACACAGAAAACCTAAGAGGCGACCAAAATGGGGAGACGAACAAGCCCCCACAAGAAGAACTAAAGGAAATGGAGATACACAATCTTATCAGATCCAGAGTTCAGAATAATGGTTGTAAGGATTGCCCTAACAGCAGAAGAAAAGATATGGAAACTATGCAGGCTATTAAGACTGACCTAGCAGAAATACAGACTACATTGGGGCCTAGCCGGTTTGACTCAGTGGTCAGAGAGTTGGCATGAGGACTGAAGGGCCTCAGGTTTGATTCTGGCCAAGGTCACATACCTCAGTGTTGGCCTGGATCCCCGGCCCCATTCTGAGCATGAGTGGGAGGCAACCAATCAGTGTGTCTCATATTGATGTCTGTCAGTCTTTCTGTCTCCCTCTCTCTCTCGTACTTCCTCTGAAAAGCAATGGAAATCATATCCTTGCATGAGGATTGAAATAAAAAAAGAATACACTGGACGGGATAAACAGCAGAGTGTTGTAAGCTGAGGATGAGATCAGCCAATTAGAAGACAGGGTCGAAAAAATACTGAATCAGAGATCCAGAAAGAACAAACAAGGGAATTGTGTAACGGAGCTGTGGCACAACATGAAGCATAACTGCATTCACATCCTTGGAGTCCCAGAAGGTGAAGAGAGTGAGCCAGGGATAGAGAACCTGTTTGAAGAAATAGTGGCGGAAAACTTGCCGAACCTGGTGAAGGAAAGTCACACAAATTTGGGAGGCACACAGAGTGCCAAGCACAAAAATTGCAAAGAGGCCCAGGCCTAGACACTTAATGAAAATGCCAAAAATTCAAGACAGAGAGAATGTTAAAGGCAGCAAGAGAAGAGCGTTGTGTTACCTACCTACAAAGGGGCTCCCATAAGGCTGTCTGTTGATTTCTCATCAGACACTCTACAGGCCAGAAGGGAATGGCATGAAGTATTCAAGGAAGTGAAAAGCAAGGATCTGCAACCAAGACGACTTTATCCAGCAAGGCTATCAATCAAAATAGATGGTGAAATAAGGGGCTTTCCAGACAAAAAAACGGCTAAAAGTTTCTCACCACCAAATGTTGTTGCAAGAAATATTAAAGGGACTGCTGTAATCAGAAGTAGAGTGTTTGGTAGAGTGGACTTCAGCTGTGTATGCTGTGGTGTCATTGTGAAGGGCTGGAATGACAGGGAATTGAAGGGACTATGGAGACACATCGGATGGGGGAAGGTGGACTCGGCTCTGTGGCTGGAGGAGATCCCCCAGAGCTAGCCCCATGTCTGTGCCAACTGCCATTCTCCGATTTCTCAGCTGTCCAGCCCACTCCCTGCCCATCGCCCTCCCTTTCAGCTCTCCATAGAGCAGCCCCCCAGAGGAGGCTTTGCAGTGTTCAGGGGTGTCCCTTCCTAGCAGGTGTCTTCCCTCCCACAGGCAGGAAGACAAGATGGCGCACAGGGAGGCAGTGGAGCAGCTCGAAAAGCTCCTGAACACCCAGCGGGAGGCTCTCCAAGAACAGCAGAGGTCCAACGCCATCCTCACCGATGAGAACCAGAAGCTGAGGGAAGAGCTGGACAGGTAACCGCCACCACCCCAATGCTGCGGCATCTGCCAGGATGTCATTCAGACCAACGTACTCAGCACCCACTGAGTGAAACTCAAGAGAGTCCCCTGGCAATGATGCATTCTTACAAACCTTGTCATGTTAACTGCAGGATGGGAATAGGGTAAAAGGACCGCAGCTGGTAGCTGGGATGGAAGGACTAGGGACACCTGGGATGGTGCACTGTTTGGGTTTGGATAGCCTCACCTCCCACACTGTCGATCGTGATGATGGCATGGGGTCCGGGCACCTTCATCCCCTAACACCAGTGGTGGAGGTAAGGTCAATTTTCATTCACACATTCCCTCTTTGTGAATCATCTACTGGCTGAAATGTACTTGGAACCCCCATATGTGCACATGTGGCCTTTTGTGGACTGTCCCTGAGTGCGGGATACTGACGTCATCTGATGTGCACTTTCGCATCTGCGGTCAGTGAGGCGTTTGACTCCTGCCTTGTTCCAGCTCTCATGCTGTAAACGAGCGCCCTTCCTGTGGCCCAGTTGGTGCCATGGTTTTCTAGTTTTGTGCTCTTTGGTGGTGATTTCTCTGTTTGAAATGGCCCCCACGTGCCGTGCTGTGTGCTCCCTAGTGTTCCCATGTGCAGGGCTGCGCTGGGCCTCACGGGGGTACACAAGTGGTAGATAAGGCGCCTTCTGGCAGGAGTCACGGGGCTGTTGCTGTGAGGATGTTACACAGGCATCTTTATGTCTTGATCAGTTGCCAAAAGTGTGGCCTGAGACTCACAGGAACATTGGTATCAGGTTCAGTGTACACCGATTCCGTCTTCCCTGTGACCATAGAACATACTGCGGATCATGGGAATTGACTGACTTCTTTAACACATGAGGAATCAGGCTCAAAGAGATTTAGACCCTTGTTGAAGCTCAGTGCTCCTACTGAGTGGCATAGTCAGGATTTGAGGCCAGGGCTTGTCTCAACCTAGAGGCGTGACCATAGGAAGCCTTCCTCCCCACAGCCTTGTTTTAGCAGGTCCTGGGGGGCTGCAAAGTCAGGTGCCTGTGGTGGCCCGGCAGGCCCTGGACGTGGGGAAGGAGTGTCAGTAAAAGACCAGGCCCTGGTAAAGAACACACGGCAACTGAAGGTATGACCTGGGAGGTGGATCCAGGGACGCCTGGTTATGTTTTCTTGAGAATACTTTCTTCTCAGAAGCGAGACATCTGAATGTTGATGTGAAACCTAAACATTTTTAAATGATGACATACTCATTAATTTTAGAAACAGAACTGTGTGGGCCAAGCTAGACCTATTTGTGTTCTCACTGAGTCCATGAGCCTCTGGCAATTGGAGCTTTCTGGCATAAATATTTCTTAGGAAACCCAATCAGGTAATTCTGGTGATGACGATCATTTCAGTGGATTGACAAGAACGCCAGAATCTCATTTTATATTTCCTTCCAGAGTTGAAATTAGAAAGGGGCTTGGAATTGAGGAGGAGAGCTGGGCAGAGGCATAGAATTTTAGAGCAAATGTTCTGATTTAATGATTTCTGAAAGTATTTTAATAGAAGAAGCCTTTTTTCCAAGGAAGCAGGGAAGCAAAGCCATAAGTATAAAGGATGTTAACAGTGATGCTCTGCTGAAGTCTTGTCCAAGGCTGCCTGTCCTGTCCCCCCAGCGCACAGTGGGGGACCATGGGGAGCCTCATAGAACCCAACAGGCACAGTTTGAGAACTACTGATTTTGTTCAGCCTTCACGTACACATGGGAAAGCTGATGCCCCGAGAGGCGGTGATTTTGCTAAGGTTGCAGATCCGGGACAGAGCCTGGGAGAGTTCCTGAGCCCTTGGCCCTGTGTCTGTCCACCCCTAGAGTGAGCATCCTGCACCGGCAGGTGAAGGGGCACCAGGAGGAGCTGCAAGCCCGCAGCACGGAGCTGGGAAGCGCCCTTGTCAAGATGCAGGTGGAGGCGGACCACTGGCAGGCCCGGTTCTGCCAGCTGCAGGAGGAGCACCAGGCAGCCAGCGCCTCTCTGGCCCAGCTGCGCAAACAGTGCGAGGTGAGGCCTGGGGGGCCCAGGACAGCGGGCGGTGCTCCCTGGGCTGAGAGCCTTGGGCTGGGCCGGGTCCAGATAGGTCCTCGTTGGCGTCCTTGCTCAGAGACTGTATGTGAATGTCACCCAGAGGCCGAGGGGAAGCCAGAGGCATTTGAAGGGGACGAACACCCTGACCGTCAGGGATGTGTCAGGAAGCACCTTTCGTCTGACCTCGGCTTTTGCAGGGTCGGGCGGTGCGTGGAAACAGCCGAGTCCTGTTCATGTCCCTCCTGCTGCTGTGCACTCTGCCCTGTGCTCCCCGGGGTCCTCTCACTCAGTTCTCACGATGACCTCGTGAGCGGGGCTCCTGTCCTTGTCCTTCTTAAGTGGTGCCTTGGGACCCAGTTTGATTGAAGCCGGAGCTTTTGACTGTCCTGCTGCACCAACCGCGATGATATCCTAGAGCAGGACTTGGTCCACCTCAGCCCCAAGTTCAGATCCAGCCCCCCACTCACTGCCTCTTTTTGTATGTCTGTGAACCAATAATACCTTTTACAGTTTTGAAAGGTTGGGGAAGTCACGAGAAGAAGAATATTTGGTGGCAAGTGAAACAGGAACCTTAGATGTCTGTGTCCACAAGTAAACTTGTTTTTTTGTCTCTTTTTTAACACAGCCACACCCATGCATGTCCATTTTATCTCTGGCTACTTGCCTGCTGTAATAACAGAGTTGAATAGTTGCCACAGAGACCACCATCCTGCTGGAAAGCCTAAAACAGTCACCATCTCACCCTTGACAGAAAAAGTGCCAACCCTCATGTAAAGCAGAGGTGTCCAATAGGAATATAATGCAGGCCGCCCCACGTAATACAAAATTTTCTAGTAGCCACATTAAAACAGTAAAAGGAAAGAGGTGGGATTAATTTTAATGATAGATTTTATGAGTTATTTGAAAAAAAATATTTTTATTGATTCTTTTGACAGGGAGAATAAAAGGGAGAGGGAGAGACAGAGACATCCCTGATGATGGAGAAACTTGGGCCAGCTGCCTCCTGCAGGCTCCCTACTGGGGATCCAGCCCGCATCTTGGGCACATGTCCTTAGCAGGAATGGAGCTAGTGACGTCCTGGTTCATGGGTCGATGCTCAGCCACAGAGCCACACCAGGAAGCAGGCTAATTAATGAGATATATCATATTTTTAAAAATGGTTATTAATTCCTCGGAATCTGTTGTCTATTTTGTACCTATGGCACGACTCAGCTCAGACTGGCTAGTTATCAGTGCCCAGTGGACACATGTGGCCAGTGGCTGCCTGATCGGACGGAGCAGTGACAGAAGGCTTGGCCGTCCCCATGACATTGGCAGCATTGGTCACTCCGACTGGTCTAGATAGTAACGCAGTGGCCATCTGTGTGCCCGTCGCCTTTTTCTTCCTTTGGAATTAGATTCGAAGCAGTGGAATCGCAGGGCTTGGGGTGGTTGAGACCTTGTTCATCTGTGTTTTAGGTGCTGTCTCGACTCAAGGGCAACATGGAGGAAGCCAATTACCACCTTGCGGGCCGGGTTGAGATGTTGGAGCGGATCCAGAATTTGGACCATGACCAGCTGATGCTTCTAGAGCAGAACTTGTGTTACCAAGATCAGTGCTGGAACGTCAAGGAGCAGGAGGATTCCCTGTAAGGGGTGTGGGATGGCTGACGCCTGTCCACAAAGGGTCCTGGCTTCCAGCTGCAGCCTAGAGCCCAACATTCCGGGGAGAGAAGCCCTGGGGAACATTCGTGTCCCCAGGGCGAGGGGACAGGCCACCTTACCAGCATGTCCTCTCATTTTCCCTGGGGTGGTTCTAGATTTCTGCAAGCAGGGTGGTTGGCCTTTGTTTGCTTTTCAAAGACAGTGCCCACTGCCAGACACTTCTTGATCTGCCTTTGGAATGAACTTCACTGAAAAAAATATGATAGTGGTAAAGAGAAGTCCTCAGGGAAAGAATTCAGGTCAAAGGCTGAGCTTTTTTGTCTTGGAGAGTGGGTTGTTGTGCGCGTGGTTGCCCTCCCTCTGCCAATATCTACAGGGTCCGGACTTGGGCGGAGGCCCCTCGAGGTGCAGAGCACCAGTTCCCTGGTCAGCAGGGACTAGTAGGGGAGATGGGATGTGAGCGGAGCTACATGCATAGCACACGGATGTTGAGGGGCTCCCTGGAGGCATAGATGGAGGCATGGGGCTGGGAGTTGGGTTCTGCTGCTGGCATAGGACGAGGGGGCACATGCAGACAGGAAAGCACCCTAGCATAAGGCCAAGCAGCACGGCTGTGGGGGCAGAATCACAAAGTCTAGAATCAAAGATGTTGAGCTGACGGGACTGGGAATAGAGCAGGGGCGGTGGTTGGGGCCTTACTGGTTGGCAAGCTAGCACTTTGCCTGGGTCCCCACTTCACGGTGAACTCCCGCAAAAGCCCTCGGTTTAGGTGGGACCTCGGCAGTTTCATGGCCAAGGGGCCTGAGCAGCTGCCTGGATCCAGAGGACTCATTGCCAAGCAAGGAAACCAGGGATCAAGCTGTCAAGGCCACACCCACTGTGAGAGGCAGCGACAGGACAGGAGCCAGCGGGCCCCCTGGGCAGCATTGTATGGAGAGCACCCAGCACACCCCCAGGGGCCAGGAGAGAACAGAAGCAGGCCCCTGTCACAGGAAGGCCAGGCGCCCTTTCCTCAAGGTCGGGGTGCCCTCTGGAGGCCGAGGTTCAAGAGTTTCTCTGTGGTCCTTTTTGTGGTTTTCAAAATGTGAACTGATTTCCAACAATTAGAAATTAAGAGATTTTGCTTCACAACCTGGGTTTCTGGGTCCTTTGGGAAAACAATCAGAAGTTCCGCCCCCTCGCCAGCAGCCCCCCGTGTGCAGGGCCCGGTGCGGTTCCCCACGACACCATGCGCTCAGCAGCCCCAGGCCCGGCCACTCCCTCTGGTCCTTCCAGGCCAGCTTTGCTCCTGATTTTCTCTGTCTGGGCCCTGAAAGGCTTAGAGTTTGCTTCCCTGCAAGTGTTATCAAAACCAACATTGGAATGGGTGGAGGTCAGAGGTCTGACTTTGCTCAAGTGACTTTGAAACCTTGATGCCCATCTAACACGCTGAAGGCAGGTGTCTCCTCACCACTGGGGGTCTTGTTAGTTTGCCCCCCAGGAGCCAGCCTAGCCCTGTGTCTGACCCCGAGAGCCTCCCGTCCTGAATTGGCCTGGCCGGAAATTCCTTGGGGTTTCTGGGCTTGAGTTTCAGATGGACCAGAGTTTGCTCTCCTGAGATGATGTACAGCCTGGTCCTAGGTGCTTCAGCAGGTCTCCTTGAGGTGTTAGTGTTCCCGGACCCACATCCAATGCTTGTGTTCACACATTCCCACCTGAGGGACCACGATGTTCGTGAGCACCGTGATGTCTGAATCCCAGAAAACCACCGGCCCTTCTGGGCTGGGCTGAAGGGACAAGTTACATGTTACATTTAAAAAACGAGTTTGTTTTTCCTTTCTCCTCTGTTTTTAGAGACGACTTAAGTGACTTTCAGAGTGAAAATGACAACCTGGAAGAAAAATCCAAAGCTCCGCTCAAGCGCTCTCATCCTGCTCCAAAGAAGTGAGTTGCCTTAAGCTTCAGTGACTGAAAGAGAACAGAGAGCTTGTTCTCTCAGGAGGAGGGAAGGCTGTAGCCACCTGGAGCAGGGGCCCGTTGGTGGGCCTGTGTCTTCCACTGTTGAGCAGGTCATCTGTGTGCAGGTCCCTCCTAGTACGGACAGAATTTAGAGTTTCTTTCAGTCCTGCCCTCTGGACTCAGGGTTATCCAATGAGGGATGGCAAATGACAGCTGGCCATGAGCCTGTGTAAGGGCACAGAGAGTCTGGTTTTAGAGCCATTAAAGCAGGAGGGTCAGGTTTTGCCTGAAGATTTCAGGACATAGGAAGCCATGCTTCTGTCTTGGGAAGGAAGCTTGGATCAGACACCTAGACCAGCACCCATGGTCTTCAAACACAGGCGAAATTCCTCTGGAGTCACTGGACCCCAAGGCACTTGCAGAACCACTTTCCTTCTCCAGAGAGCAGCAGCTGCAGTTGTGGGCTGGCTAAGTCCCCTTCAGCAGGGCTTCCCCTAGTCCCGGGCCTGAGCCCCAGGAGCTGGCCCTTCAGGCTATCCTGCCCCAGCCCAGCCTTGAAGTCACATCCCCATGAATCCTGCAAGGCTTCTCTGTTCAAATCACAGAACCACAACATTTCAGAAGCTCCCTCTGCCCCTTCTGTTGAGAGGAATTGAGTCACCCATGAGGAACTGGAGTGATTTGTGTAAGCACAGTGCTGTTTCAGGGCAGAGGCAAGATTAGAACCCAGATGGGGTTCTTCTGTTAGGTTAGAATGCCTCCATTTCTGCTCGGATACCACATACTACTTACCCTTTCAATTCGCTGTTTTTATGCATTTTATTTATTTTTTTAATGCTCACCTGAGGATATTTGTCGCATTGAGATTTATAGAAAGTAGAAGGGAAGGAAAGAGGCAGGGGTGTGTGTGTGAGAGACAGAGAGAGAGACAGAGGGAGAGATGGATATGAGAGAGACACATTGATTGGTTGCCTCCTGCATGTGCCCTAACTGGGGCTGGGGATTAAACCTTGACTGGGAATCGAACCTGCAACCCTGCTGCTCAGGCTGACACTCTAAGCACGGAGCCACAGTGACCAGGCCTCACTGTTTTTCATTCAAACGACCCACTCTGCCCTGCCCTCTTCCCCTCACCCAGATTCCCCAGTGCCGGGAATGGCAGAGTATCCCAGCCTATTTCACTCATTATTGACTCTAGCAGAAAATGAGAAGGTCCCTGGCTTTTCCTGAAAATGGCATTTTCATCTGAACTTTCTAGGAAGCATAGGTTAGGTTCGCACAGCACCGCTTCCTGTGCTCGGCAGAGAGCCAAGGGCTGAGGGCGGTATTTGAAGTTGTTTCCCCGAAGGCTAGTGTGGGCTTCTGCCAAGACCGACACTTCTACCATCCCCGAGTCTGTGCACGTTAACTGCAAATTCTGTTTTACCTCCTGAACCCCAGATCCAGTGATTGTGGTGATGGCAAAAAGAAGCCGAATTCTGATCCCCAAGTTAATGGCCAACTTCACAGGCAAGTGATGGAAATCCCAGGTCACGGTAGGGCACCCGAAACATGCTGGAGGGGGCAGTGAGTGTAACTGTGCCCTAAAAATCTCCTTCAAACTAGGAAAAAACGCTGGATTGGACCCAAATGGATCCTCAACCTTTTTAAAACGAATAAAAGGGGATCGAGAAAAGGAGAGGTATCGATTGTAGGTGCCTGTCCACTGGATCCCCGGGAGCCCATCCCATGCTGCTCCCAGTGGTGAAAGACCAGTACGCCCACAGCAGGCTCCCAGGAAAGGTAAGAGGGCGACCTGGCTGTAGGTGGGTAGTAAAGGGTGGGATTTCCGGTCTCCTTCCTGGGAAGGTAGAACCAGCCAGAAGGAGTGTTGGATGTGCACACGAGTGTGTAGGAGCCTGAGGGGGCATGCTCCGTGCACACACCTCCGCCTCCTTAGGTATGTTACCAATCAAGTAGAAAATGCAAACCCAGGCAGTGTTGTGTTAGTTTTTTCCCAGAACAATGTAGTCACTTAAGCATGAGAAGCCTCGCAGATCGTGTCTGTGGTGAGAGGGACACAAATCTCCAGAGCTGATGTCCACACAGCCAGCACGGAGAAGCACCATAGCCTCTGTTTGGGTTTCCTTGTAGCTGTCAGGCCTAGAAGAAGCCATTTCTATAGGGAGATCCCGGTGCATTAAATACCTAATGGACATACGCAGGGTCTTCAGCAAGGCTGTGAGCAAGGCCGTGGGTGGCTCTGACCTGTACGTCACTGTGGAAAGCAGGTCCTGTTTCTGTGCCTTCAGAAAAACCAAGTATTTGTGGCTCACCCCACAGGCCCTTGCCAACTGGTGTTTTCCAGCTGCTGCTGTTTGTGGCCCGCGCCAGCACTTGGGACCTGGGTGCCCTGTGGACCCGGTGAATCCGGAGCAGACGGCTTGGCGGGGCGGGAAGCAGAGCATCTCCGGGTGTGTCCCCGGTTCTCAGTGCAGCTCAGCTGCTCACCAGCTGTGAGCAGGGACCACGAAAACACGTCCCTGTCCCACAGTTGTTAGTGTGCAGCGGGATGGACACTGATGATCCCGGGAACAGGGACCGGATACTGTATGTGCTAGAGGAATGGGCCAGGAGGGGAGGTCTGCAGGCCTGGAAGGGGCAGCCTGCCCTCGGCCAGGGCAGTGTCCCCCTCCCTGTAGCCGCTCTCACCCTCAGACCCGAGGGCTGTCGTGGACACTGGCATGCAGGTACACGGCAGCCGGGAGGGTGTTTCCCCACACTTGTCACTGAGAAGGTTGATTTTTTTTGCCTTTGGGGATGACTGTGTGTCTAGTTGTGGGTCCAGATGTCGGAATCCTGGGTCAGGCATTGTTGGCAGGTGTAGGTGTGTGTCGGGCTGCTGAGCTGTCCCGCAGACTGACGGTCCCTCAAATGTCTAGCTGCCTGGGGTCTGACTCCATGTGCGGGTGACCCCTGCCTCCTCTGCATGCACTCCTTCCTCTCCTCATGGTGTCCATCCGCCTCAGGGGACACGTCCACTAGGCTCCTCCAGGCTGTGAGGTGCTGGCAGAGGGCTGCAGGTTCCAGAGCAGGGTCAGACTTCGGTCTGGGGGCCTAGGCCTGCTGCCAGCATGGTGGGAAAGGACAGTGGTTTCCTGGACAGGGGAAGGCAGGCCCAGCACAGCTGCTGTGCCAGGGCAGTGGCTTAAAGGGAACAATGGTGCGGTGGCTGTCCCCTGCACAGTCTTGAGTTACCCTTGGTGGCCCACCTCGTTGTTCCTACATCCCCCTTGTCAGATCAAAAGAAAGGTGTAGGTGTCAGTGAGGGTTTCGAGTGAGGTCAGTCTGGCATATAGGAACTGCTGGCGTCATTTCTGTTTCTTGTGGCCTAAGATGAAGCCCTCACCAGGTCTGAGCTGGTGGCCTGGGAAGGAAGAGAGGATAATGTGCCCAGCCGGTCTCTGCTTCCCACTGAGCTTGGTGGGAATGAGGACAGATGGAAACCTTTGGCTGTGCCCAGGCTCCCAGCCCCGACCCTCCCATCCAGTGGATGTGTTTTTGGAAACGGCATCTCCCTCTGGGTCTGTTTTCCTGGTGAAGTTAGGGAGCTGCCTGAGTGACGGACGCCTGGCTTTTCTCCCTGACCCATGTGGGGCCTCGGCCTCACCATCTCAACCACGGGCCGGGTGTGTCATGGGGCCCAGCTAGGCTGTGAAAGGCCCAACAGGAGCAGGAAACTTCAGTCCTGGCCAAGTGGCCTGCACAGGGGACGTCTTGACCGGGAGAGGGCTCTCTGAGGACCATCGTGGCCCTCACCCTCGCCTCTCCCTTCTTCCTCTCTTCTCTGTAGGATATTCCACCTACCAGGATGACCTGCTGAATTACCTGTTGAGGAAAGGCAATGATGCCCGAACCATCAGATCTTAGCCAGGACCCCCTACCAGAAAAGAAGGGACCAGGATACCCACCAGCTCTGCGGCCCCACCATGAAGATGGCTGTCAGCACCTCCGAGGGGAAGCTGCTGAAGCCAGGGCGTGTGTGAAGCCCAGCTTGAGACCTGCTGAGGCGAGGCCCCACCCAGCACCCCCTGAGGCAGACCCAGCCTCCCCAGAGCCTGTCTCTGGGCAGACCCCAGCAAGTGTACATAGTGTGTTGAGGGGAGTGTGTCTGAGATGAGGTACACGCCTGATTTGGGAGTGGGTGTAGGTCCCCAGTGTCCCCATCGTGGGTGAGATGTTGACATGCTTTACGAATAACTCCTTGTAATAGTAACCGCATTTCCTTTAATCTATTACATAGGTTTGTACAATGCATGTATTGAGGGTGAAATGCATGTATTTTGAGGGTGATCTACAGGGTGTCTCCCAAAAATGTACATAAATTTTCACAGCTGATAACTCCCTTAGTTTTCACTCCTTTTCAGGTTTAACAAGTTTGGAATAATGGGTGAAGCCAGACTCAGCTTTGAACAATGAAAAATTATCCACTAAACTCTCTTATGGGGATACATAAAATATCAAGCTTACGGCTCAAACCCGGCAACAGTCAATGAATCGGGGGCAGCTGTGGAAAGACAAAGCGCACAAACGCCAAACAAAGTGGTTCCTGACGTTTGCGATTCCTTTGCTTCTGTCTCTGGAGCGCCCAGGCCGGAGCTGATGCGCAGCAAAGGAAACGCAAACCTCAGGGATCACCCTGTTCTGTGGGAATCTGTGCGCCTTGTCTTTCAGGAGCTGCCCTCAGTTCCCAAGTGTTGTTGGTTTTGTACCGTAAACTTTCTTTTCCGTATCCCCATAAAGAGTCCAGTGGATACATTTTCTTTGTTCAAAACTTAGTGTGACTTCACCCATTGCTTCAAATTCCTTAAACCTGAAGAGAGTGAAAATAAGAGTTATCAGCTGTGAAAATGTGTGTAACTTTTGGGGAACACCCTGTATTTATGTTCCATCAGGAATCTCCCCTTGTGTCCCTTTTTGGGGCCACCCAATATTTACGTTCCATCAGAATTCTCACCTGTGTGTACCTTTTTGGGGACCCCTGTATAAATGTTCCATCAGGAGTCTTCCCTTGTGTGCCTTTCAGTTGACACCTTCTTATATTTATGTTCTGTTGGGTATCTCCCCCCCTATTGGTACCTGTTTGGGGACACCTAAATTTATGTTCCATTGGAAGTCTACCCTGTGTGTACCTGTGTGGTGACACCCAAAACATACGTTCCATCGATAATCTCCCCTGTGTGTAGGTTTTTGGGGACACCTATATTCATGTTCTATCACGAATCTCCCATGTGTGTACCTTTTTGGAAAAACCCTATATTTATGTTCCATCAGGAGTCTCCCCTCTGTGTAGCTTTTTGGGGAAGCCCAGTATTTGTTACAACAAGAATCTCACCTCTGTGTACCTTTTTGGGAACCCCCTGTATTTGTGTTCCATCAGGAATCTCCCCTTGTGTCCCTTTTTGGGGCCACCCAATATATATGTACCACCAGAAGTCTCACCTGTGTGTACCTCTTTGGGGACCCCTGTATTGATGTTCCATCAGGAGTCTTCCCTTGTGTACCGTTCGGTTGACACCTTCTTATATTTATTTTCTATCGGGTATCTCCCCTATTGGTACCTTTTTGGGGACACCTAAATTTATGTTCCATTGGAAGTCTAGCCTGTGTGTACGTTTGTGGTGACACCCAATACATATGTTCCACCGTGAATCTCCCCTGTGTGTACGGTTTTGGGAACACCTATATTTAAGTTCTATCATGAATCTCCCGTGTGTGTACCATTTTGGGGACACCTATATTTGTGTTCTATCAATAATCTGCCATGTGTATACCATTTTGGAAATACCCTATGTTTATGTTCCATCAGGAGTCTCATGTCTGTCTACCTTTTTGGGGTCACCCTATATTGATGTTCCCTTGGGAGTCATCGTGGCCATTGGGAGTCTCACGTCCTGTTCTGTGTATTTGGCCTGGTTCCTGACGCATTTTCTTTCCTGTTGTTTACTAAAGATGCTCTTCCTGGATGTACTAAACCTGTTGATTTTGGTCTTATAAAGATTTTTCCCTTTTGAGTTCATATACTGGTAAAGAAATGGGCATGTTCACGTGGTCGATTTTAGGAGTGCTTTGCATGTGTATTCAATAGCCATTGATTCTGGACACGGGGATGGGGTTGCAATAAAATGAGCCGGAGTAGAATTGAGTCCTAGTTTTCTTCACCGCTCCTCCCTGGCAGCCTTGAAGAGCGCCGGGCTCTCGGGGTTCCCTGCATCAGCCCCCCAGTCTCCCGCCCCCTGGAATCCACAGCTCCCTTTGCCACGAGGTCAGAGACTGGGAAAGCCTGGTTCCTCTTCACCATGCAGCAGCTTTTTCCAGACCTGTATTTATGTTAAGTTTGTATAAGTTGAATCCCGTTTTGATGTGGGATTTAGATCACAAAGGAGCTCAGCCTACAGCGATCCTTTGGATTTTTCCAAGGCTACTGCACTAGGAAGAGCCCGATCTGGAGTTTAGATCTTGGAGGCCTCAGACTAGAGGCTGGAAGGTGAGAGAGGGAGGCAGGAAGGAGGCATGGAAGTGTCCCCACCTGACCCAGTCCTCTAATGGTTTTCTGTGCAGCTCCTGCCTCCATGGCCCTGCCTTCCCACGAAACCTCTTCTGTACAAGTGTGTCCTCGAGCCTCCTGTCCCCTGTTCCCCAGGTTCTGCAGCCTGTCCTAGCCGACCACTCAGTGGGAGCTGCCACCCGCAATGCTTAGAGCCAAACTGAGCAGCGGCACCTGCAGGCTGTGTGTCCTGGGCCCTTGGCTTTTGCAGGATCTGACCCTGGCCAGTCACTCCTTGGAGCTCTCAGCCTCTGGCTCGTGGTTCTCTCCCCTGTGGGACAGCTCTCCAGTGCTCACACTTGCCAGTCCCTCAGTCAGTCATTCCTCCCACAAACCCTCATGGAAGCTCCTGTGCTCACTCCTGAGTTCCCCTTTGAGGCATCTCCCTCCATGCCCCCCTCAGGGCTGACCCCACCCTCCTCCCCAGCACTGACCTCTCCTGAGCTGCAGGCCTGAAGTGGGCTGCCTGTTACACCCCGTGTCTGGACTGCAGGCTTCCTCCCCTCCCCCAGCTCCTCAGGGCTCCCTCCTTAATCCAAGGACAGCAGCTGTCAAGCACAGGAGCCTGTGGTAGAGGCTTGACCCCTCCTATCCCCACTTCCCACGTTTTATATGTCACCTGATCCTGAGAATGGGCTGGAACCTGCCACGTCATCTTAACTAACTGCTCTTGTCCTAGGTGACATCCCCCCCTGGCCTGACTCGCGTCTTGGCAGGGGCTTGTCAACTGCTCTGCGTGCCTCACACAACCTCTCAGCCCCATGACGCCTGTCAGGCGTTCACCCCGGGTGACCTTTCTTTCTGAACATTCCCCTCCCTCAGCCTCCACACGAGCTACACCCATCCCTTTGTGGTCTAGGGTCCCTACATGGCTCACCTCGGGGTGCACCCTGCACTCTCTCACCCCCCTCCAACCCCAGACAAGCTCAAATAAGCCCACCGCTTTTAAACAATCGATGTTTTTTATTGATTTCAGAGAGAGGAAGAGCGAGGGAGAGAGACATAGATCCATCATTGACGAGAGAGTCATTGATCGGCTGCCTGCTACACGCCCCCTTCTGGGATTGAGCCCACAACCGGGGCGTGTGCCCTGATGGGAACTGAACCCTGAACTCCTGGTTGATAGGTCAAAGCTCAAGCACTGACCGTGCCAGCCGGGCTCACACCCAGAGCTTTAATTGCAGTCTTCCCAGAAGATTCCAACACCTCTAGCTAGCCCCAGCCTCTCCTCGGGAATCTCCAGATCTGTTTCCAGCTTGGATGTCCCAAAGACACCTCCAACTCAGAATCGAGGTTCACCATCCTCCCTCCACCCAAGCCGCTGTGTCCCTCATCTCATCACATCTGTCCCCTTCCATTCAGACCATGTTTGGCATCGCTCTCTTCCACTGTGTCCTATCCATTACTGCATCAGCTGGTTCCAACCCTGACATCTTGCTCACACACCCAGCCAAGCCCAGGTGATGGTCCCCTGAGCAGTATCACGGGTCCTGTTGCTGAGGGGGCCCCCAAATCATGACTCTGCTGAGCTCCAGGGCCCCCCCACTCTGCATTGGCCTGGGAGGTGTGCGACCTGCTGGGTGGGAAAGATCGAAGCGACAGCTGGGTATTCATGCCCACAGCTCAGGGCTGAGGTTTGCCTGGAGGGAGATTTGGGGTCAGCTGTGGGACAGGAGGGGCTCACCCTGGGCAGAACAGTCACGTGAGAATATTAGAAAAGGTCGGACGGACCCTGGGAAGCACCCAGCCAAATGTTTCTCAACCAGCCAGTGGCACAGGAGGGAATGTATTTACATGTATGCATACATATGTACACAGGTACACATGCATACATATTCACATGCACCTACATATGCACATATACATGTCTATGCACAGCAATGGATCCTTAGGAAGCGCTCCTTGCATTTGGCCAAACTGGTGTATTTATAGCCGCCTGTGCTTGCCCTCAGCTGACGGATGAGTGTAGCTCCAACGGGAATGTCGGGTGATGTTCTCCTGTGTTATCAAGGAAAACAAGCTGAAGATGTTTGTGAGAACGGCACTCCCTCCTTAACGATGTGAGTGGCTCCTTATCAGGTGGTCGTTTTCTGAATGCCAGATGGCATTCCTCAGTTTCCTGTAATGTGTTCACATTGTAATGGCTGCAGGCAGTTTTTTAAAAACAGAGACACAATTTACATACCATAGTATTCACCCAAGACACACTCTTAAGTTTAACCTCTGCTATTAACATCTTCCCCATCACTGTCTTAAGTCTGGAGACAGCAAGTGCTGCGGAAAACAAATCAAGCCCTGATTTGGTACATTTGCCAGTTCCTGTGCTGTCAATATTCTCACCACAGCCCATTTCAAGCTGCCAACATGGTGTCACTCCCCACAGGGATGGGAAGAGCTGTGTGGCGTCACCTGCTCTATAATATCCTCTCCCTACAGGTGCAATAGGTAGAAACAGCCCCAAGAGCATAGGTAAGGAGAATAATTCCAGGCGGCAGGTGTTTGCTGTCAATTATGTGATCGCGGGGCTGCACAGTTCACTGTTGACGGCGGCTGCGTTTAACGCCTGGCCTGCCAAGGCCCTGGAAACTCAGGGATGTGCCCTCACAGGGCCCCCGCTCAGCAAGGGCAGCCCGCCTTTGAGGGGGGGCTAAAGGGAAGGACAAGAAGGAAGAAGGGGCAAAGAGGAAGGTGACGCCAAGAGCAGCGCAGCTGGGCCCTGGGAGCTTTAGGGAGCTGGCCCCTGGTCCAGGCTGGAATGTGTCCCCACAGTGCTGTCCCCACACAGGGGCACAGAGAGGCCAGGGGCTGTCTGGAGGCTGGAGACTGCCCGGGCTTCTCTCTCTCCCTCCTTGACCTTTTCCAGGGGGTAGAGCGGAAAGAGTGGGCCCTGCAAGCCCCGGCCTGCCCATCTGTAAAGTGGGGCACAGTGGACCCCAGGGGTCGTGCAGGAGCCTGCAGGGGTGCAGGGTCCGCGCAGGGCCGGCAGGGCCTGGGGAGGGCTGGGCTCTAGCAGGGCTCAGAAACCCCCTTCCCTCTCCAAGTGGGCTCAGGGCCCAGCCCCCTGCGGCTGGGCTGCCTGTGCTCCTGCTGCAGGCTGAGAGCGGGGTGGGGGGGAGGGGTAACCAGCACTGACCCCGACCCGCCCCCTCCCCCCTCCCCGCCGCCCAAACTCCCAGGAAACAGGGCGCCATAACCCCAGGTCCCTCTGGCCCCGGGGGAGCAATGGCCCTCAGGAGCCTTCTGGAAGCCGCGCCTCCCAAGGCCTCTGGGGCAGCTGCTCTGAGCCCCGGGAACAAGCTGGAGGACGGAGCCTGCGCCCCTGCCCCCGGGGCGGGGAGACGGAGCCCCCGCACCGCCCTGCGGGCCTGGCCATGTCGCGGGCGGGGCTGGGCCTGCTGCCTGGGTCTCGGCCCCCCCCCTGGGTCCAGTCCCTGCGCCCCCAGCCCGCGGCTCCCGTGTCCCCACCGCCCGGGCGCCGCCCGCTCAGGAACCGCGGCGGGAGCTGGGCTGGCGGGGGGCAGGGCTAGACCGCCACGGGGGCCCCGCGGGCTCAGCCCCGTCCGCAGCCTGGATCCCGCCTGCCCTGTGCCAGTCACTGTGCCAGGTGCTGGTGGCCCAAGGAGAGGTCAGTGCCCCCTCACCCCCCGCAGGCTGGCAGCTCAGGAAACCAGCCCGTGAGGAAATAGAGCGGGAAAGGCAGGGGTTCTGGGCGCAGCCCCATCCTGTGTGTGCGGGGCCGGGAAGTTTCCCTGAAGACCTGACATGTCAGCAGAGACCTAGAGGAGAAGAAGGGGCGGCCTTGGCAGAGCCTGGGCAGAGGGCCCGGGAGCAGGAGCAGGAGCCCCGGGAGGGGCAGGGCCCGCACGGGCAGAAAGACGCGGCCAGCACAGCACCCCGCAGGCTTTTCCTCCGTGTCCTGTGTGGGGCACGTCAGTGCCGCGGTGATGGCTGCCGAGCCCCACGGGGCCTCTGGAAGCACCGTAAGCACCAGAGTATATGCCGCCCGTGGTCTGAATGACAAGAACGGTTCCCACAACGTGACGTCTTCCCTGTTGTCAGCACCACGCGTGCTGTCTGGGCCGCCCCAGAGCTGTCCACCCGGCGGGGCGAGAAGAGCTCAGGCTCCCCCACGGGTTTCCTGGGTGGCCGCTCTGGGCGGCGGGACAGAAACTGAGGCCAGGTCGGTGCCACAACTGGAGCTGCCTGCGGGTCTTGAACAGGTGAGGCCAGAACCGTGGTTGTTCTTGTTGCTCGGGTTAGGGTTAGGGTTAGGCTTAGAGTTAGGTGTAGGGTTTAGGGTTAAAGCTTGGTTTAGGGTTATGGTTAGGGTTTGGGTTACAGAAAAGGCTAGGGTTGGGGTTAGGGTTAAGTTTAGGTTATGGTTATGGTTATGTGTAAATTACGGTTAGGGTTAGGTATGGGATAAACTAAGTTTTTGGTTGGTTCGGTTGGTAGGTTTGTTGTTGCCTTTTGTGTTAGGACTCGGGCCCGGGTTAGGATTAGGGTTAGGGAGAGGGCTATGACAAGGTTTAGGGTTAAGTTTAAGGCTAAACTTATGGCTATGGTTAGTGTTAGGGTGAGGGTTAGGGTGAATTTTACAGTTAAGTTTAGGGTAAGGATTGGGTTAAAGTTAATATTACCACTAGGAAAAAGGCTAGGGCTAGTGTTAGGGTTAAGGTTAGGGCTATGGTGAGAGTTAGGGCTAGTGTTATAGTTAGGGTTCGAGCTAGGTTTCCTTCTCAGGCTAAGTCTAAAGTTCGCTAGGTCTAAAGAAGGCTAGGTTTGGGGTTCGATTGAGTGTTAAAGTTAGAGATAGGTCTAGTGCTAGAATTAGGGTTCCATATAGGGTTAGGTTTGAGTTTTCCGCTAGGGCTAGATTTGGTGTTATTAGCATTAGGGTAGCATTTGTTCAGGTTTAGGGCTAGTGCTAAGGCTAATGTTGTGGTTAGGTTTCCCTTTCGAGCTAGGGCTTGTGCCAGAACTAGTTTTAGAATTAGTTTTGGGGTTTAGTACTAGCATTGGGGTTAGAATTAGGGTTAGGGTCAGGCTTAGGATTCGATGTAGGCCTAGATTTAGGGTTAGGGTTAGGATTAAGATAGGGCTAGAGCTAGTGTTAGGGTGAGGATTAAAGCTAGGTTTAGGATTAGGGTTTTGGTTAGAATTAGGACTAGGCCTAAGTCTAGGTCTTGGGTTATGTTTAATTTATGGTGAGTTTGAGATGTAGGGATCAATTTAGAGTTAGGTTTGGGATTTGGTTTAGGGTTCGGGCTAGGGTTAGACTTAGAATTAGGTTTAATATTCAGGTTAGGCTTAGGAAGAGTGTTACGATTAGGTCCAGGGCCACAGTTAGGTCTAGAATCAGTTTTCAGCTAGGACTGGTGCTGAATGTAGGACAAGAATTGGATACAAGGTTAGGGTTAGGGTTAGCTTTAGGGTTATGGTTAAGGTTTGGTTTGGTTTGGTTTAATGTTAGGAGTATGGGTAGGGTTAAGGTTGGGTTATGCTTAGGAGTAGCTCTAGGGTTAGGTTTCGAGTTACCATCAGGGTTATGGTTTGGGCTCGGGCTATAGCTGTGCATGTGGTTAGGGTTATTGATAAGGCTACAATTAGCTTAGGGTTATGGTTAAATGTAGGTTTAGGACTCCTTGCAGGGGAAGCCTTAGGATTAGGGTTAGGTCTAGAGGTAGGGCTTGTTCTAGGGCTAAGTTTAGAATTAGGGTTAGGGCTAGGGCTAGGGCTATTGTTAGGGTTAGTGTTAAGGTTAGGGCTAAGTTTACAGTTAGGGTTATGGCAAAAACTAGGGCTAGGTCTTGGGCTAAAGTTTAGGTTAGGATTAGGGCTCAAGATAGGACTAGGGCTAGAACTGGGCTTAGGTTTAGGATTAGGGTTAGTGTTCGGTTTGGGACTATGTTTAGGCTTAGGGCTAAAGTTAGGGTTAGTGTTAAAGCTCGGGCACAATTAGGTTTAGGCCTAAACTTAGTTGTAGGCCTAGGGCTAGGTCTAAGTTTCGGGTTAAGTTTACGGGTAAGGCTAGAGTTAGGGTTAAAATGAGAACTAGCTATAGTGTTATGGTTAGGGCTAGAGCCAGCATTTCAGAGAGAGGAAGAGAGAGAAATGGAGAGGAAGAAAAATCAGTGATGACAGAGTCATTGGTTGTCCGCCTGCTGCACGTCCCCTGCTTGGGATCAAGCCCACGACCTGGGCATGTGCCCTGAGCGGGAATCGAACAGGGAGCTCCTGGACCATAGGTTGATGCTGAACCACTGAGCCAAGCCGGTGAGTATGTGTCCATTTTTAAATTGGGTTGTTTGTGTTCCTGGTGTTCAGTAGTGTACATTTTAAATATATTTTAGAAATTAACCTTTTATCACAAGTATCATTGGTGAGTACATTCTCCTGTGCAATGGGTTGCCTTTTCATTTTGTTGATGGTTTCTTTTGCTGTGTTAAAGCTTTTTAGTTTGATGTGGTCCCGTTGGTTTATTTTTTTCCTTTGTTTCTTTAGCTCCAGAAGATATACCGTCAAAAATATTCTTACGAGCCTATGTTTTCTTCTAGGATTTTTATGGTTCATCAACTAACATTTCCATTTTTATGCCTTTTGAGTTTATTCTAGTGTATGGTGTAAACTGATGGTCTAGTTTCTTTTTTTATTAACATATATAACTGTCGAATTTTCCAACACCATTTATTAAAGAGACTGTCCTTACTCTTTTGTATGTCGTTGCCCCTTTTGTGAAACAGGAATTGGCCATAAAGGTGTGGGTTTGTGTCTGGGCTCTCGTCGGTTTTATTGATCGATATGCCTGTTCTTATGCCAGGGCCAGGCTGTTTCACTACAATGCTCGTGTAGTATAGTTTGATATCAGGTAGTGTGATACTTCCAAATTGTTTTACTTTCTCAAGATTGCTCAGGCTATTCGGGGTTTTTTTCGGTTCCATATAAGTGTTTGAAATATTTGTTCTAGATCTGTGAAATATGCCACTGCTGTTTTCATAGGGATTGCGTTGACTCTATAGGTTGCTTTGGGTAGTGTGGAGATTTTAATGACGTTGATTCTTCCAATCCGTGATCACGGAACATGCTCCCACGTGTTTCTGTCTCCCTTTTCCTCTCATCACTGTCCTATAGTTTTGTGAGTGCAGGTGTTTTACTGCCTTGGGTGAGTTTATTCCTCGGCACCTTGTTGTTGTTGTTGTTGTTGCAGTGGTAAAAGAGATTGCTGTTTTGGTTTCTCTTTCAGAGAGATTGTTATTGGTGTATAAAAATGCCAATTGATTTCTGGATGTGGATTTTGTATCCTGCTACTTTCCCGAATTCAATCATTAACTCCGTTAGTCTTCTAGTGGATTCTGTATGTTTTTATGCACAATATCATGTCAAGCAGACCTAGGGCTCGGGCGAGTTGTAGGTGAGATTCAGGGCTAGAGCTAGGGCTATGTCCAGGGCTAGTTTTAAGATCAAAGTTAGGTTTAGGGTTAAGTTTAGGCTAAGGTAATGGGTAAATTACGGTTAGGGTTAGATATAGGGATAAACTAATGCTAAGTTTTTGGTTGGTTTGGTTGGTGGTTGGTTGTTGCCTTTTGTATTAGGCCCAGGGCCCAGGTTAGGTTTAGGGTTAGGGAGAGGGCTGGGACAAGGTTTAGCGTTCAGTTTGAGGCTAGGCCTATGGCTATGGTTAGTGTTAGGGTTAGGTGTTAGGGTGAATTTTACAGTTAAGTTGAGGGTTAGGGTTTGGGTTGAGGTTAATATTAGCACTAGGAAAAAGGGTAGGGCTAGGGCTAGTGTTAGGGTTCAGGTTAGGGCTATGGTGAGAGTTAGGGCTAGTGTTATAGTTAGGGTTCGAGCTAGGTTTCGTTCTCGGGCTAAGTTTAAAGTTCGAGTTAGGGCTAGAGTTAGAATTAGAGCTAGGTTTAGTGTTAGCCTTAGGACTAGGCCTATGGCTAATGTTAAGTTTAGGATTAGTGGAAGGGTATATTTTCAATCAAAGCTCTGGTTAAGTTCATGGTTAGGGTTAGGGTTTGAATCAGGGTTAGGGCTGACTCTAGGGCTAAAGTTAGTGTTAAAGTAAGGCTAGAGCTGAGGCTAGTTTTAAAATTATGGTTAGGTTTAGGATTAGGGTAAATCTAGGGTTAGGATTAGGTTTTGTTTTAGTATTAGGGTTATAGTTCGAGCTAAAATTATGTTTAAGTTTAGGGTGAGACTGGGAAGTAAGTTTAAAGTTTAGCATTACAATTTGGGTGCCGGAGCCCGCCGGCAGAGTCGAACGGTCCTGAGGAAGGAGTGAGGATGGAGAAAAGACAGACAGAAAAAAGATGGGATCGGGAGGACTGTAGCTCATAACTGCCTCAGCCCCGAGTTTATTTTCTCAGCTCAGTATGTACAGGCACTGTTGATTGTGCTGAATAGCACCCGTGCGGCATTTCTTTCCCTTGCCAGATACAAAGTAATTCCTCCAAGCTCCTATGAATGCTTTTTCAGAGTAAACACCCTGCCTCCTGCAGGAGCTCAGACCTTGGAAACTATCTTTCTCTCTGCTTCTAATGGGAACTTTTGGGGAGGATTGAGTCCTTGGCTTGGTATGTGGCTTAACTATCCCTTAACCCTTCAGGCCGGGGCCAGCTTCCTAATTAGCCTTTCTAGAATTTATGGCCGCAAGCTAAATTAGTATTGCTTTGGTGCCTCAAGGACTGGGTCAGGGAGCAGGAGAGCACCTCTGCAGCTCACCCAGGCACTGTGCCTGGGGCCACAGCAGCTCACCCACATCTCCCAGGGAGCAGGGGAGCACATCAGCAGCTCACCCAGGCAGCTCCTCCGTGGCTGGGGCCACAGCGGCTCCCCACATTTGGGATTGGTTAGGTTAGTTTAGTTATAAGAAGAAGGCTGGGTTTGGGGTTCGATCTAGTGTTAAAGTTGGAGATAGGTCTAGTGCTAGAATTAGGGTTCCATTTAGGGTTAGGTTTGAGTTTTTCGCTAGGGCTAGATTTGGTGTTATTAGCATTAGGGTAGCATTTGTCCAGGTTTAGGGCTAGTGCTAAGGCTAATGTTGTGGTTACGTTTCCCTTTCGAGCTATGGCTTGTGCCAGAACTAGTTTTAGAATTAGTTTTGGGGTTTAGTACTAGCATTGGGGTTAGAATTAGGGTTAGGGTCAGGCTTACGATTCGATGTAAGCCTAGATTTAGGGTTAGGGGTAGGTATTAAGATAGGGCTAGAGCTAGTGTTAGGGTTAGGATTGAAGCTAGGTTTAGGATTAAGGTTTTGGTTAGAATTAGGACTAGGCCTAAGTCTAGGTCTAGGGTTATGGTTAATTTATGGTGAGTTTTAGATGTAGGGATCAATTTAGAGTTAGGTTTGGGATTTGGTTTAGGGTTCGGGCTAGGGTTAGCCTTAGAATTAGGTTTCATATTCAGGTTAGGCTTAGGAAGAGTGTTAGGTTTAGGCCCAGGGCCACAGTTAGGTCTAGAATCAGTTTTCAGCTAGGACTGGTGCGGAATGTAGGACAAGAATTGGATACAAGGTTAGGGTTCGGGTTAGCTTTACGGCTATGGTTAAAGTTTGGTTTGGTTTGGTTTAGTGTTAGGAGTATGGGTAGGGTTAAGGTTGGGTCATGCTTAGGACTAGCTCTAGGGTTAGGTTTCGAGTTACCATCAGGGTTATGGTTTGGGCTAGGGCTATGGCTGTGCATGTGGTTAGGGTTATTGATAAGGCTCCAATTAGCATTAGGGTTATGGTTAAATGTAGGTTTAGGACTCGTTGCAGGGGAAGCCTTAGGATTAGGGTTAGGTCTAGAGGTAGGGCTTGTTCTAGGGCTAAGTTTAGAATTAGGGTTAGGGCTAGGGCTAGGGCTACTGTTAGGGTTAGTGTTAAGGTTAGGGCTAAGTTTACAGTTAGGGTTATGGCAAAAACTAGGGCTAGGTTTAGGTTTAGGTTTAGGTCTTGGGCTAAAGTTTAGGTTAGGATTAGGGCTCAAGATAGGACTAGGGCTAGAACTGGGCTTAGGTTTAGGATTAGTGTTTGGCTGGGACTATGCTTAGGTTTCGGGCTAAAGTTAGGGTTAGTGTTAAAGCTAGGTTATGGTTAGGTTTAGGGTTAAAGTTAGTTGTAGGCCTAGGCCTAGGTCTAAGTTTCGGGTTAAGTTTACGGGTAAGGCTAGAGTTAGGGTTAAAATGAGAACTAGCTATAGTGTTATGGTTAGGGCTAGAGCCAGGATTTCAGAGAGAGGAAGAGAGAGAAAGAGAGAGGAAGAAAAATCAGTGATGACAGAGTCATTGGTTGTCCGCCTGCTGCACGTCCCCTGCTTGGGATCAAGCCCACGACCCGGGCATGTGCCCTGAGCGGGAATCGAACAGCGAGCTCCTGGACCATAGGTTGATGCTGAACCACTGAGCCAAGCCGGTGAGTATGTGTCCATTTTTTAAATTGGGTTGGTTGTCTTCCTGGTGTTCAGTAGTGTACATTTTAAATATATTTTAGAAATTAACCTTTTATCAGAAGTATCATTGGTGCAATGGGTTGCCTTTTCAATTTGTTGATTTCTTTTTTTAAAAAATATATCTTTATTGATTTCAGAGAGAGAGGAAGGCAGAGGGAAAGAGAGAAACATCAATGATCAATGATGGGAAGGTCGTTGTTGATCAGCTGCCTCCTGCACGCTCCCCGCTGCGGGTCGAGCCCGCAACCCCGGGCATGTGCCCAGACCGGGAATCGAACCTCGATATCCTAGATCCTAGGTTGATGCTCCACTGCTGAGCCACGCCCAGTCGGGCTTGATGTTTTCTTTTGCTGTGTAAAAGCTTTTTAGTTTGATGTGGTCCCGTTGGTTTATTTTTTTCCTTTGTTTCTTTTGCTCAAGAAGATACACCGTCAAAAATATTCTTACGAGCCTACGTTTTCTTCTCGGATTTTTATGGTGCATCAACTAACATTTACAGTTTTATGCATTTTGAGTTTATTCTAGTGTAAGGTGTAAACTGATGGTCTAGTTTCTTTTTTTATTAACATATAAACCTGTCGAATTTTCCAACACCATTTATTAAAGAGACTGTCCTTACTCTTTTGTATGTCGTTGCCCCTTTTGTGAAACAGGAATTGGCCATAAAGGTGTGGGTTTGTGTCTGGGCTCTCGTCGGTTTTATTAATCGATATGCCTGTTCTTATGCCAGGGCCAGGCTGTTTCACTACAATGCTCGTGTAGTATAGTTTGATATCAGGTAGTGATACTTCCAAGTTGTTTTACTTTCTCAAGATTGCTCAGGCTATTCGGGGTTTTTTTCGGTTCCATATAAGTGTTTGAAATATTTGTTCTAGATCTGTGAAATATGCCACTGCTATTTTCATAGGGATTGTGTTGACTCTATAGGTTGCTTTGGGTAGTGTGGAGATTTTAATGACGTTAATTCTTCCAATCCGTGATCACGGAACATGCTCCCACGTGTTTCTGTCTCCCTTTTCCTCTCATCACTGTCCTATAGTTTTGTGAGTGCCGGTGTTTTACTGCCTTGGGTAAGTTTATTCCTTAGCACCTTGTTGTTGTTGTTGTTGTTGCAGTGGTAAAAGAGATTGCTGTTTTGGTTTCTCTTTCAGAGAGATTGTTATTGGTGTATAAAAATGCCAATTGATTTCTGGATGTGGATTTTGTATCCTGCTACTTTCCCGAATTCAATCATTAACTCTGTTAGTTTTCTAGTAGATTCTGTATGTTTTTATGCACAATATCATGTCAAGCAGACCTAGGGCTCGGGCGAGTTGTAGGTTAGATTCAGGGCTAGAGCTAAGGCTATGTCCAGGGCTAGTTTTAAGATCAAAGTTACGTTTAGGGTTAAGTTTAGGCTAAGGTAATGATGGGTAAATTACGGTTAGGGTTAGGTATAGGGATAAACTAAGGCTAAGTTTTTGGTTGGTTTGGTTGGTGGTTGGTTGTTGCCTTTTGTATTAGGCCCAGGGCCCAGGTTAGGTTTAGGGTTAGGGAGAGGGCTGGGACAAGGTTTAGCGTTCAGTTTGAGGCTAGGCCTATGGCTATGGTTAGTGTTAGGGTTAGGTGTTAGGGTGAATTTTACAGTTAAGTTGAGGGTTAGGGTTTGGGTTGAGGTTAATATTAGCACTAGGAAAAAGGCTAGGGCTAGTGTTAGGGTTCAGGTTAGGGCTATGGTGAGAGTTAGGGCTAGTGTTATAATTACGGTTAGAGGTAGGTTTCGTTCTAGGGTGAAGTTTAAAGTTCGAGTTAGGGCTAGGGGTAGAGTTAGAATTAGAGCTAGGTTTAGTGTTAGCCTTAGGACTAGACCTATGGCTAATGTTAAGTTTAGGATTGGTGGAAGGGTATATTTTCAATCAAAGCTCTGGTTAAGTTCATGGTTACGGTTAGGGTTTGAATCAGGGTTAGGGCTGACTCTATGGGTAAAGTTAGTGTTAAATTAAGGCTAGAGCTGAGGCTAGTTTTAAAATTATGGTTAGGTTTAGGATTAGGGTAAATCTAGGGTTAGGATTAGGTCTCGTTTTAGTGTTAGGGTTATAGTTCGAGCTAAAATTATGTTTAAGTTTAGGGTTAGATTTGGAGGTAAGGTTAAAGTTTACCATGACATTGTGGGATTGGGTTAGGTTGGGTTTAGTTATAAGAAGAAGGCTAGGTTTGGGGTTAGATTTAGTGTTAAAGTTAGAGATAGGTCTAGTGCTAGAATTAGGGTTCCATTTAGGGTTAGGTTTGAGTTTTTCGCTAGGGCTAGATTTGGTGTTATTAGCATTAGGGTAGCATTTGTTAAGGTTTAGGGCTAGTGCTAAGGCTAATGTTGTGGTTACGTTTCCCTTTCGAGCTATGGCTTGTGCCAGAACTAGTTTTAGAATTAGTTTTGGGGTTTAGTACTAGCATTGGGGTTAGAATTAGGGTTAGGGTCAGGCTTAGGATTCGATGTAGGCCTAGATTTAGGGTTAGGGGTAGGTATTAAGATAGGGCTAGAGCTAGTGTTAGGGTTAGGATTGAAGCTAGGTTTAGGATTAAGGTTTTGGTTAGAATTAGGACTAGGCCTAAGTCTAGGTCTAGGGTTATGGTTAATTTATGGTGAGTTTGAGATGTAGGGATCAATTTAGAGTTAGGTTTGGGATTTGGTTTAGGGTTCGGGCTAGGGTTAGCCTTAGAATTAGGTTTCATATTCAGGTTAGGCTTAGGAAGAGTGTTAGGTTTAGGCCCAGGGCCACAGTTAGGTCTAGAATCAGTTTTCAGCTAGGACTAGTGCTGAATGTAGGACAAGAATTGGATACAAGGTTAGGGTTCGGGTTAGCTTTACGGCTATGGTTAAAGTTTGGTTTGGTTTGGTTTAGTGTTAGGAGTATGGGTAGGGTTAAGGTTGGGTCATGCTTAGGACTAGCTCTAGGGTTAGGTTTAGAGTTACCATCAGGGTTATGGTTTGGGCTAGGGCTATGGCTATGCATGTGGTTAGGGTTATTGATAAGGCTCCAATTAGCATTAGGGTTATGGTTAAATGTAGGTTTAGGACTCGTTGCAGGGGAAGCCTTAGGATTAGGGTTAGGTCTAGAGGTAGGGCTTGTTCTAGGGCTAAGTTTAGAATTAGGGTTAGGGCTAGGGCTAGGGCTACTGTTAGGGTTAGTGTTAAGGTTAGGGCTAAGTTTACAGTTAGGGTTATGGCAAAAACTAGGGCTAGGTTTAGGTTTAGGTTTAGGTCTTGGGCTAAAGTTTAGGTTAGGATTAGGGCTCAAGATAGGACTAGGGCTAGAACTGGGCTTAGGTTTAGGATTAGTGTTTGGCTGGGACTATGCTTAGGTTTCGGGCTAAAGTTAGGGTTAGTGTTAAAGCTAGGTTATGGTTAGGTTTAGGGTTAAAGTTAGTTGTAGGCCTAGGCCTAGGTCTAAGTTTCGGGTTAAGTTTACGGGTAAGGCTAGAGTTAGGGTTAAAATGAGAACTAGCTATAGTGTTATGGTTAGGGCTAGAGCCAGGATTTCAGAGAGAGGAAGAGAGAGAAAGAGAGAGGAAGAAAAATCAGTGATGACAGAGTCATTGGTTGTCCGCCTGCTGCACGTCCCCTGCTTGGGATCAAGCCCACGACCCAGGCATGTGCCCTGAGCGGGAATCGAACAGGGAGCTCCTGGACCATAGGTTGATGCTGAACCACTGAGCCAAGCGGTGAGTATGTGTCCATTTTTTAAATTGGGTTGGTTGTCTTCCTGGTGTTCAGTAGTGTACATTTTAAATATGTTTTAGAAGTTAATCTTTTATCAGAAGTATCATTGGTGCAATGGGTTGCCTTTTCAATTTTTGATTTCTTTTTTAAAAAAATATATCTTTATTGATTTCAGAGAGAGGGGAAGGGAGAGGGAAGGAGAGAAACATCAATGATGGGAGAGTCGTTGTTGATCAGCTGCCTCCTGCATGCTCCCCATTGCGGGTCGAGCCCGCAACCCCCCGCATGTGCCCTGATCGGGAATCGAACAGCAAGCTCCTGGACCATAGGTTGATGTCAGCCTCTGAACCAGGCCGTCTGAACATGTGTCCACTTTTTAAATTGGGTTAGTTGTCTTTTTGTTATTGAGTAGTATACATTTTCAATATATTTTAGAAATTAACCTTTTATCACAAGTATCATTGGTGAGTATATTCTCCTGTGCAATGGGTTGCCTTTTCATTTTGTTGATGGTTTCTTTTGCTGTGTAAAAGCTTTTTAGTTTGATGTGGTCCCATTGGTTTATTTTTTCTTGTGTTTCTTTTGCTCAAGAAGATATACCTACAAAAATATTCTTACGAGAGATGTCTGAGTTTTTACTGCCTATGTTTTCTTCTAGGAATTTTATGGTTCATCAACTGACATTTACATTTTTACGCATTTTGAGTTTATTCCAATGTAAGGTGTAAACGGATGGTCTAGTATCTTTTTTTAAAAATATCTATAACTCTCGAATTTTCCAACACCATTTTTTAAAGAGACTGTCCTTACTCTTTTGTATGTTATTCCCCCTTTTGTGAAAGAGTAATTGGCTATAAAGGCGTGGGTTTGTTTCTGGGCTCTCGTCTGTTTTATTGATCTATATGCTTGTTCTAATGCCAGTGCCAGGCTGTTTTCACTATAGTGGCCGTGTAGTATAGTTTGATATCAGGTAGTTTGATACTTCCAAATTGTTTTACTTTCTCAAGATTGCTCAGGCTATTCGGGGTTTTTTTTGGTTCCATATAAGTGTTTGAAATATTTGTTCTAGATCTGTGAAATATGCCACTGCTATTTTCATAGGGATTGCGTTGACTCTATAGGTTGCTTTGGGTAAAGTGTGGAGATTTTAATGACGTTAATTCTTCCAATCCGTGATCACGGAACATCCTCCCACGTGTTTCTGTCTCCCTTTTCCTCTCATCACTGTCCTATAGTTTTCTGAGTGCAGGTGTTTTACTGCCTTGGGTAAGTTTATTCCTCGGCACCTTGTTGTTATTATTGTTGTTGCAGTGGTAAAAGAGATTGCTTTTTTGGTTTCTCTTTCAGAGAGATTGTTATTGGTGTATAAAAACGCTATCAATTTTGTATTCTCCTACTTTCCCAAATTCATTCATTTACTCTGTTAGTTTTCAGGTGGATTCTGTATGTTTTATGTACAATATCATGTAATCTGCAAATAGTGACAGTTTCACTTCCTCCTTTCCAATTTGGATGCGTTTATTCTTTTTTCTTGTCTGATGGCTGTGGCTAGCACTTCCAGTGCCATGGTGAATAAGTGTTGAAAGCGGACACCCCTGTCTTGTTCCTGTTCTTAGGGGAAATGCTTTTCGTTTTTGCTCATTGATTATGATGTTGGCTGTGGGTTTGCCATATATGGCCTTTATTATGCTGCGGTCTGATCCCTCTATTCCCACATTATTAAACGTTTTTATAAAAAATGGGTACTGGATTTTATCGAATGCTCTTTCTGCATCTATTGATATGAACGTGTGATTTCTACCCTTCATTTTCTTAACGTGATGCATCACGTTTGCTGACTTGTTAATATTGTACTAGTCGTGCATCCCCGGAATAAATCCCTCTTGGCCATGTTGTGTGATCTTATTAATTTCTTTCTGGATATTATTGCTAATGTTTAGTTGAGATTTTAGCATGTCTATTCATCAGGGAGACTGGCCTATAATTTTCTTACTAAAAAAAGTTATGCAGAGGTGATAGGAAGAGAGAGAAAGCAAAAGTGAGAGAAAGAACGGAAAAGGGAAAGGAAGGAACTGATGGAGCAAGATGAGGATGGGGCGGCAGGAGACGGGAAGGGAACAGGGAGAAAAGAGCAAAAGCGGGACCAGTGAGAAGGCGCCGGCCAGCGCGATACAGAGGAAAGTACTGGAACAGAACAGCAGCAAAACAGCCCAGGAAAGGTCATCTGGGCAGATCCTGCTGCGCGAGGCTCCCTGCTTTGTGCGCTGATTTCAGGCTTCCTGCCGGGGTGCTGTTCTCAGCTAATGTCCCCAGCTGTGTAGGCTGACTCCGGGTGTCCCACAGTAGCTGAGGCGGGTCTGAGGCTCTCTGAGGTCGCCTCCCCCCTCAGCCGCCTGCCCTGGAGGTGGCCTGGGCCTGCAGTGCCTTCTGATGAGCCGGCTGGGTGGAGCCAGGCAGCCCAGCTAGGGCCAGAGGGCCCCAGGGGTAATTAATCTGCACTTCGAAGAGCAACTGCTCAGTGTCCACCTTATGGTCCAATCCAGTTCCCCTGAGGCGGCCTGGTGCGGGGGCGGGTTGCATCCAGCCTCCTGCCTTTTCAGGAAAAGCTTCAGGTGCCCTGGGCTTGGTGGGACTGATCCAAAGAGATTCTGGTTGAGAACAGTGCCTGCCCAGCCCGCAGGAGGTTCTGCGGCCCTTCTGGTCCCAGACAACAGCCTGTGAGGGTCTTACTCTTGAAATGCCCTGCTCTGAGCTGTTCTCCTGACCCCCCCAGTCTGTGCCCCTCGCGGTATCTGGGGCTTCAGAGAGCTGATCCAAACTCCTTCCTAATGGGGGTGGTGTCCCAGCCTGCAGGAGGTGGAGACATGCTCCACCCCTCCTTCCTGGCACTGGCTGGCTGAACTCACAGGACACAGGGATCAGGCCCCCAACACTCAGGCCCAAAGCCCACTCTCACTCATCTGTCTCTCCAATATAAGCCTTCCCGAGGGATGCTGGGGGGTGCCTGAAACAACACAAAATAAAAAACACACCCTTGCTCTCTGAGGATCCAGCACCCTTGAGCCACAGATGCAAGCAGAAGGGGTTATAAAATCATCCCAGGCAGGTCTCTGATCTCTCTGCTGGCTGGTGACAGTGAAGCTGGGACCCAGAGTCTCTGCTCTGCTCTCACTTCCAACTCTCTTCAGTGAGAGTCAAAAATCCCCCACCTTCCCTGCACCCCCTCCACAGGCAGGATCAGTCCCTGTGCTCCAGAGGTGGGGCAAGGGGCTTCAATCCTGCACTGGAGGTGGGATAATGCCTCCACCTTCCTCAGGCAACACGGTTTAGTTGGTGTCTGGGGCTCTGCACATTGCCTTTCGGGAAAGCAGAGGGTCTCTCAGAGTTCCTCTGGGTGCAGCCGTCAGCCCCCCTCTTTCTTCGGACCCCAACACCGCAGCGCAGCTTTTCTAGCAGCCAGCACCCAGGGCGAGCCTCTCCCCGGGGACAGCCTTTAGTCCGCGCACTCCCTCCCGGGAAGGAAAGGACCTGGCCACCCAGACAGACAGGTCCCCAGGTCCCTCTCCCGATGCCACGGGGCCCTCCTTCTAGTCTCTGCTGCTCGGGGTGTGGGAGCCCTGCGTGGGGATGTGACCCCACACTTCCAAGGGGAGGGAGCTTTGCACCCCATATCACTGGGGCCTCTCAGCCAAGCATCAACGACAGGGGGGCTCCCCCTCTCCAGGACTCCCTCTGTCTTTCCACTTTCTCCGTTCTTTCTTCAGTGCTCCTTAGACGAAATATGTCCAATGAGTTACACTTCTCTTTTTCAAGCTGACCGCACAGATTTTAGCTGGAAATCCAGTCCGTGGCTGGGAGAAGGGCACATAGCCTCCTTTTATGCCATAGCCACCTTGCCCCCAGTCCTATGAGTATAGTTTTAAACTTGTAGACCCCCGAAAGAGTTTCAGGGACCCCGGGGGTTCCTGGAACCAACTTTGAGAACTAGTGGTCTAGCAAAATATGCACACAGGTGCACAGGTTGTTCCCTTCAGTACTGTTGGTAACGGAGAACATCGGAGCAATTACATCTTTGTCAACAAAGGATAAATAAACTGCAGGACATGATGCTGTGAAATACTGTGCTGATCCTGTGGTAGAAAGAGGGAGGGCGGGAGGTTGAGAGGTGGCTCAGATAGACAGATGGATCTCTAAATTACATGGCCATGGGAAAGAAAGCCAGCTTCAGAATATTACATAAATGTCTTATTTCTGTAGAAAAGTGCCATAAGATGACCATATTTTTGGTGGTACATACACATATTTATAACTGCATGAAAATGTCCAGAAGAGTCCACATCAAAGTGATAGCAGTGGCCACTAGAATCAGTAGAGTTTGTACCTTTTTAAAATTTGTAATTAAAAAGTACTATAGTTTAGCTCTGTCTCTTTATTTTGCCCACTTTATTAGACACCTACCTAAAAAATAAAACTCTCCCAAGGTTTTGAGATATTTCCCGAAGCCTGAAGTGGTGTCATCACTGCTTATTATGGAGAGTGGTTTAAAATGAGGATGCCAGCTCCAGAGCCATTTAGGAAACTGACAGTCAGAGGCTGGGGTGTCTGTCAAGTTAGACTCTGTTCTTAGGAGGTTCCCAGGCCCCAGACTGGTCCCCAAGTTGGGCGGAGCTGAGCCAGGACAGAGCTGCCCGCCTCCTGGTCTTTGCCCTCAGGCACACACAGGGGCTGCCCTGCATGTTTGCCCCACAAGAGAATTTGCTCTCATCTAGTTTAATGAGACATTGCCAGTGTTGGGACCCGTGGGGATCCTGTCTGGGTCAGCATGGAGTCCTTGGAAACCTGTGTGTGTGTGCACTCATTCTTGCTCACAGGAGGTGTGGGTAAGTGTGTGTGCAAAACACACGAGATGGACAGTGTTAGGAACTGGGTCTGCTATGTCTCAGGGACATGACTCAGCATGTGACCCCTAAGAGTGCCCATTACTTCACAAATGCCCTTGCTGTGGCATGTCCTGTTTCTGACGAGGCACATATTACCTTAGCATAGACCCCCGGGGGCCGACCATTGCTACATGCCCACCTGCTGCCTGTTACTGGGCGCACTGGAAGACCATGTTTCCCGGCCTCCCCTGCAGTTGTGGCGCCCGTGACTGGGTTTGAGACAATGATTGCTTGTGAGGGTCATCTGTACATTTCTAGTCCTAGCCCTGAGCATGTGGACATTTGTCTGTGCTGTCCCCGCTTACCCAGTGGCCAGAAGTCAGGAGGCCAGCAGAGGGCTCTAGAGAGAGCAGGCCTGAGAGAACGGGCTGAGTAGGAGGCAGGAGTCCTGTGGAAGGCCTCCTTGTGAACGGCTGATCACACCAAGGTGTCAGGGGGACCAAACCTCAATTGGGGAAAGCAGAGTGTGGTGGTTGGCAGAGCAGCTAGAAAAATTACCTCGATAAACTTTCCATGTGCAGCTGCGTTTTGAAAATACTCATGAAGGTGGTAGACAGTGGATCATGTCATGGTGACTGTTTGGATAGATTGATGGCAATGACAGAGCTGGCATTTGGCTTATAATGGGGATAAGGTCCCTGGCTGTTTGGTGCTAGTGGTAACAGCAGCAATGGGGGAATGGTGGTGGGGAACAGTGTCAGCTCATGGGGCTAATGTCTGTGGCTGTGATGGAGAGAACGGGGAGGTGGCAGATGTGATGCTAGTGTGCAGGCCGTGATGGGTACTAAGGGTGGTGTTGATGGCTGTGTGGGGAGGAGAGACTTGTCAGTGGCCATGGAGAGCTGGCTCTGTGGCTGACTGTGGTTCTAAAGGGGACAATGGTGGCTGGTAGGGGATGGTTGCTGGTGGCAGTGGGAGGCATTGATGATGGAGTTGGTGACTGTGGAGTGGGTGGTTCTGTGGTGAAAGCCTTGCTGGCCTGAAATGGAGCAAGAGGGATGATGGAAAAGGGAAATCCATGCTCCCAGTGGCCCTGTTTTCCTAAGGCTCTTGTGGCAATTCTCTGTCCACCTTGGGAAAGCCCTGCATGGCCACTGAAGTTCCCTTCACTCCTTGCACTCTCAGGGGAATCATCAGCTGCACTGGTACCACTGGGCTTCCCAGGCTCCTAACAGGTTCAGTCCCTAGGATCAAGGCCTATAACCATCACTGCACCAGACCTGTGGCTGCACACGTCGGGCTCAGGAAGGAAAAGGGGCAGAATTTATGGACATCTCATGTGGGGACTTGGAGGCAGAAGAGCCTGAGTTCTAGGGGGCCCAGGAAGTTTTCAAGGCAGCACTTTTCAGATGTGGAAGGGGACCTGTCTGGGATCATGCCTATGAAGTGACTGTGGGGGCCTGGACCTGTGTTCAACTCCATACCCTGCAGGGAGAGCAGTATTTTCCTCTCTGGGTTCGACAGGGTGCAGGAAGATGACCACTGTGAGGTGCTTCATATAGGGCCTTGCACATGCCATGTGCCCAGTAAGCAGATGCCAGCTTTGACCATTGTTGTCATTAGGGAGCAGTGTTACAGCTGATTCCTAAGGCACAGATTACAGACTCTCAGTCTATGGACTCCAGCTAGTTGATAATATATGTTATATTTGCCCTATTGATATATCAGTTGCATTTTTTGTTTAATTGCCAACAGTTGAATAATTCAGAGATTTCACATAAAAATCTAGAGTTCCTCTCTCTCTAGCAGAATGGAACATGGGGCCGCTGGGTCCACATCTCCACATGGCAGCATTTGGCTGGACCTCTTTGGATGGAACACGGGCTCTCTGATTTGCCACAGTCTCCACCAGTCTCAACTGTCCATCCCTCATCCTGAGTTTGGGGGTCCTGTTCCAGCTTCTCCTTTGTGGACCAGTGCCCTTCAGTGGCACACTCTGCCCACTTGGATTTCCTAGTGGCACCTCCTGAGCCATAGGACCAGCACAGGGAACTCCTTCAGGGAGGGACGGGACCTTGGTGTAATTATATTTGGATTTGGCTTGGCCAGTAACAGCCCTAAGTAGTAACTCATACAGTGGAGAAAAGATTAACTTAACTGTTGACACCGGAGTTCCTCTGAGAAGAGACGTGTCTTGTTTGAAGAATCTGGTGAATGCGGTAGAAGTGGAACCCCAGAGTTTGCAGGGGGGCACACTTAGGAGCTCTGCCCCTGGTGGGAGGAGAGTTGTCCAGGCCAGACCCCTTCTCACAGCTCTGTGGGAATAAATGGAGTTAATTCATTTGGTTCCTGTTAAATGGGGCGGTGGAAAGGGTGACTGACTCCCTCTTCCCAATTTGCACCAGAGAAGTCATTGAATGAGAGAAAGGCATGGGCTCCAGGGGGAACAACAGAAGCCAGACCCTGCAGAGACTAGGGTGGGGGGTGGTGGGGGTGCTGAGTATATGCAGCAGTGGAGGAGGTGGGGACAGACAGAAGACGAACTCTGTCACGCCTGCTCTTGCCTCTCCTTTGCACAGTGCTGCACACTGGTCCCCCAGGGCCCCAGGCCCGAAATCAGCCCTGGCCAGGGCGGCAGGAATGGGCCAGTGCCCCAGGCACCCCCTCCTCCTGCTGCTCACCCCAAGACTGGGGGCTGCAGCTGGGGGTCCCTTCCTCTCCTGTTGCTTCTCTCCAGGGGCTTAGGAGACCTTGGCCAGGCAGGTGGGCAGTGATCAGAGCTCTCCACACTGAAGCTTGGTCAGCCTACAGGGCTCCCACCTCAGCCTGTGAAATACTCATTCCCAGAAATCAAGGTGCGGGCAGGGTGGCTTCCTTCTGGGCTGCAGGAGAAAATCGGTCCAGGTGTCTCCCAGGCTGAGCAGAAACACGCGTCTCAGACCAGCAAGCTGAATATGAAATTCCCCATAAATACACCCAGAAACACCACCGTACATTTTCTCGTGAGTAGGTTCCCACCCAGGTAAATGCACCCACTGGTGAAAGATTCACGCTCTGCCCACAAATGTCAGGAAGCAGCCTGAAGGCTGAACAAACCTGAGTTCGAAGGGGGGGGAATTAAAGAGACAAACAAAGTTATGGGATCAGGAGGACTGCCCTGAATGAGGTGCAGCCCCAAATGGCTCCAAGGCCTGTATTACTAGTGAGTAAGAAACAACTGGTAAGGAGATGAGGCCGATACAAAGTAGTTCCTTCAAGCTGCACAAACACACTTTCAGAGTAAACATCCTGCCTCCTGCATGGGCCCAGAGCTTGGGAATTATCTTTATTTCGGTTCCTCACAGGAACTTGTGGGGAGGGTTGAGTCTTGGCTCCAGGCCCTCAGGCTACGTGCCCCATGTCCAGACAGGTAGCCGGCTCCCAGCATCCAGGGTAATTGTGGGGAGGGTCAGTCCCCGACTGCAGACCCTCAGGTGGGTGAACCATGTCCAGACAGGTCACGGGCTCCCAGCACACAAGCGGCTTCCTCCTGTGGCGGGTGGTGAAGAGGCCCCTTGACCATAAATAGGGGTGTAATGGGCTCAGTGAGCAGGTGTCTGGGCTCAGCTCCCAGGGAGGGGACCATGCTCTGGGAGGGCCATGGTGGGGCTGCCTGGTTCCCTGGCTCCCGCCCTCCTGCCTGCAGGGGCTGCAGGAAGCTCCAGGGCGGGCGCGGGCCTGCAGGGGCCAGTGGAGCCAGAAGCAGCTGAAGCTGGAGCCGGGGGAGCTCTGCAGGCGACCCCCCAGGGCCAGTCCCTCTGCCTCCCAGGCCATGAGCGGACCTGGGGAACAGACCCATGCAGGTGGGAGGAAGCGTCCCGGGTCCTAGGAAGGAGAAGCTCCTGCTGAGGAAGGCCCGCGGGCCCAGACACAGCGGACCCCTTCAGGGCCCCGAGGGTGGCGCCCCGAGGCCACCCCAGGCCCCACCGCCTCCGAGGGCCCAGCTCTGCCCCATCCAGGGCCACCCTCAAAAGGCCCCCGCCCCCCCGCCGCCCCAAACGGGCGCTCCCGGGGGCTGAGAGGGGGGGTGACAGGTCCAGGGGCTGGATCCCGTCTGGGCGAGAACAGCCTGGAGGAAGGTGAGCCAGTTCCAGGGGCTCCGCTCCCCCGCGGGGTGCCCACGGTGTCCTGGGAGCCCTGGGGGGGCGCGGGAGTGGCTGGTGGGACAGCAGCGGGGAGGCGGAGGGAGGACAGGCCACTCATGAAAGGGACGAGGGGAGTCAGGCGCCCAGGAGGCCCCGGGAGGGCGAGCGGAGGCTGCACCCAGCGCAGAGCAAGGGGAGCAGGAGGCCCAGGAAGGGAGGAAAGTGGGAAGAACAAGGGGAGCGCGGGGGGGGGGGGGGGGGGAGCGGGAGAGAGTCTCTGCGGAGGGTGCGGGAAGGAGTGAAACTCCCTGAGGATGCTGCCCGCAGATCAGGAGTCTTGTGCAGGGCCTCAGTCCCCAGGGGCTCCCGCAAAATGATGAGGACAGAGGGCGGGACACGGGGCACAGTGGTGGGTTTCCTGTTGGAGCTGCGCGTGGTGAATCGGTTATTCTTCTACTTTCATGTCTTGAAATTCCCATGATGAAGAGTAGGGGGAAAGCTCTGGAGGCTTTTCATCCCGGGGACTGAGTGGCCATTCCCACCGCTGTCCTAAGGGGACACCTGCATTCGGTACTTACTGCCTCAGGCTCCGAACCTGACTGCCACTCCCCTCGCCCTTGCTTTGTCCTGGACCCCTTCCCCTTACCTTGGCCTTTTCTGTGCACCTGCTCCTGGAGCCAGTCTTTCTGAAGCACTGAGCTAGTCTGCAACACTGGCTTGAAGAGCCTCACATGGAAGGTCAAGGTCATAAGCCAGGACACAGCAGTGCAGGCCTGCAGGGCCTTCCCCTGCCCCTGAAACCAGCTTCACCCCAACAGGCACCTTGAAGGCAGCCAATGGAATTGCTTGTTAACTTCCCACCACCATGGTCCCCTTTAGCCACACTTCTGCTGTCTGTGGATTGTCACCTGCTGTCAGCCGTGGTGCAAAGATAATTAAATGAAAAGTTACAGAAAGAAACAATTGAGAAGTTTTAAATGGTGCGATGTTCTGAGAAGCCTGGCGAAATCTCGGGCTGTCCTGCTCCATCCAGGATGCCTTATTTGCCACCTGCCCTTGACGTCTGTTTTCAGACCAGTTGTCATAGCATTGCACTGCTGGTGTTGAAATAGCCCTTACTTCACTTCTAATGGCCCTAAAACGTAAGCTGGCCATTTGGATCTGCCAAAAGGAAGCTGTCAGGTGCTTCCTTTAAGTGAAATGGTCTGTGTGTAAAGCTCAGTACTATCTACAGTTTCAGGCATCTATGGGGGCTTGGAATGGACCCCTGCAGATAAAGGGGGGCTGCTGTATTTTATCTTCTGCCTCTAGATCTATTACTTCTGCTTCCAACGCTTTTCCTCGTTTTCTCGCTGTGGTGGTTGTCTGTCCAGGTCGGGCATGTCAGGGACTCTTCCCATCTTAGGTGAAGGAGCCGCCTTCCCTTCTCTCACTGGTGCCGTTGCACCCGGCACTGTGTGAGCAATTCCTGAGTGCTCTAGTTTTTCTTAGAACATTCTTTTTGACTCTTCCTTGTTTCCTATCACAGCCTGTTGAGGTAACTGACATGCAGTGTGAACTAAGGGTGTCTCAAGAGTAGCCGTTTCCATGTGCACTGGTGTGCTTTCTCCAACCAGGTTTAAAGTCCCTGACAGCAAGGATGGCGCTTACCAATGTTCCCTAAAGGCCTGTCACTCAGGTGTCCAGGGAGTGTGGGCCAGTGATGACGATTTGTAATCCTTGCAGTTGATAATCTAGGAGATAGTGAGCAGTGGATTGATTTTGATGTTAGCATGTAAATTTAGATACTAGTTTTCAACAAGTTTGATATTATTTTAGGACACTTTCCCTCCAAAAACTGGTGGTACATTTGGTGTTTGTGCCACTGTACTTCAGGAAAGCAAAGCTGGGCAACGTGTAGAATATGGGGCTCTGTCAGCAGATCCAGGAGGGACACAGCCCAGTCGCAGAACTACAGAGGGGAAAACGGGATGTGGAGGTGTATTGACATCAACGCAAATGGTGAGCCCACAGATCCTGAGGGGAGCGTGTATGCAGGCTGTTGTGGGCACTCAGCAAGTGCCCCATGTCTATTAAGCCGCCACAGTCGGTGGTTTCAGCTCTGCCAGTTCCTGAGGATTGAACGTCTAATGGTGCACAAAGCAAGAGGAAAGTGGGATTTGTTCAGTGTCGATTTTTGTGATTTATGTCTATCCTTTCCAGTGGAGTCTTGGTGAACAGCCTCTCGTGCAGCAAGCTGAGGAGACAGTGGATGCCAGGAAATGGAAGAGAGACAGGCTAAAGGAGCATATCCGAGGCCTAACGAACAGGTAACGTGGCAGCGCTGTTACATTGTCACTTAAGGAAATGGTCTGTTTTGTAAAAATATAGAAACTATCCCCGGAATTAAAGCCCAGTAAGGGGGCCGGGCTGTGGCTGCTGATTGGCCCCTTTCTGTTCCCATCTTGATGCAGCCAGACCCAGACGCTGATGAGCAGGGTGCCTACCTTTTCTCTTTGGTATATTGAGCCCTTCAGAGCTTGAAAGCAACGCAGGTGCCCACGTGGTCAATCTGAGAAGTCCCAGGAGCAGGGCCAGCAGAACTGGCTCTCTTCCCTGCAGAGGCCCAAGGTGGCCCTCGGGTCAGGAGCATGGTCCTCCATCCCCAGGCTCATTCCCCTCTCTGCCTGTGTGCAGCTCTGCATGGTCCCCCACAGTCAGGACAGAACAGGCCAGTGCCACAAGGCTCTTCCACTACCCCTTGTAGTCACCCCCCCACACACTGCTTTCAAAAATTTTTTTAAAAATGAAAACAGAACACTATCGCCTCTTCTGTACTCTGTCCTTGCTTGGTGACCCTCTCTCTGGTCAGCGTCAGGGAGGCCGCTGTGATGAGATCATGACCTTCCCAGTCGGTATCTGCTCCCTCCTTGTAGCTGATCCCAGGGTTGTTGGAGGAACAGGTCTAATTCGGGGAGTGTAGACGAAGGGAGGTGCATGGTCAGCATGTGAGCCAGTGACGCTTACATAGCGGATGGTATTGCTGTTTGAGGAAGAACTTGGGGATGCCTTTGGATCTTTACATGGTCCAGAACCTTAATGGTGAGGTTTTGTTTCTTGCCTTGTGATAGCCCCACTCCCGAGAACTGGCCCGGCCACAAAGCTGTGCGGCAGGTCGCCCCCCCCTTGTGGTCCGCAGGCTCCATGTCGTCACCATGGCGGTCCTCGCGGTCTCCCAGCCCGGTAAGTAGGACAGATGTTGATTGAACCCCACCTTGCAAGTTCAGCAAAGCCTGAGGAGCTGTGTGAGGGTCCCCAGACCATGGGCGGTGGAAGGGCTCTGGGACGTGTTTTCGTCTCCTGGGCCGGTGCTCATTCCACTGGCCTGGCCTTCCAGCATGTCCTTGCTCCAGCGCCTGCTCCCGTCAGCCTGGCACCTCACTGGGGCTTTTACACATGGGACTCGGGCTTTCCGATGCACGCACTCGCCCAAATGAGTCCTCCTTTGTGGTGTGAGGGTCCCCCAGCGACAGCAGTGTGGGGTAGACGCTGTGTGTCTGCAGCTCGGCTCCACTTTCCAGCTGCCACCGGGTGGCCTCTGCAGTTGCTCTAGTGAGTTTTGCAAGTAGCCAGTGTCCTCAGGAGCTCATTACAGGTTAGTTAGTTACCTTCTGCCCGGCAGGTGGAAAGTGCAGGTCATACTGGGCACTGGGGGCAGGGACAGAGGACAGGCTCAGGCTCTGGGTCCTCTGTTCCTCGGGTCTCCCGGCCCTGCACGCACCCGCTGCTTAGGGAGTCAGCCTTCGCAGTAAGGGTTTTATTTCTGAGAGGCACGCTCACCCTCCCACAGAGCCGAGTCCCACTCTTCCCTGCAGTGTGATGGAGCCGTGGGCACTGTTCCTCGTTCCTTGTGTTGCCACAACTCGGCGCTGTTACAGGGCTTTCCCAGCCCCCCGCCCAGTCCTCCTGTGCCACACCAGGATCCTCTATAACCACCTGGTTTGGCTCCGACAGAATATCACAGAGTTGTAGCAAAAGCCATAGACCCCAAGCACCTACAGCATGTCAGGAATGTACTGGACTTGGAGGTATGAGGCTATTGGTGCACTTCTCACTTAAACCTTCACTAATGGCATGAAGGAGGCCAGAAATGACTTGTTCCAGGGAAGTCGTTATGGTGCTTCAGCTGATGGCATCCCCTGAGACTTCTGCCAGAGCAAGGAGCCCTCTGGATGCTTTGTCCATTAAACTCCAGTTTTATGAAGTTTAGGGTTGTTTTGTTTTTTAATTTTTTATTTTGTTTTTAAATGTCAGAGAGGTAGGGAGATGGGGAGAGAGAGAGAAACATCAGTGATGAGAGAGTCACTGATGGGCTGCCTCCTGAACGCCCCCTGCTGGGGATCGAGCCTGCAACCCAGCCCTGTGCCCTGACTGGGTATCAAACCCCAGTCCCCTGGGTCATGGGTTTGATGCTCAACCGCTCAGCCAGGCCTGGTGACCAGTTTGGTGGTTTTTTCAAAAGTAATTTTGTAGCATTTCTTTTTAAATAATTCAGTGAACAGATTAATGCTTTATGATACACTTATTTTTTGTGTCTAAACATGTCCAACCATGTTCAAATTATTCACTTTTTATACACAAATTGGTATGAAGTAAATTTTATTTAACTTTCATTATTTCAGTAGTTTGATGCAAAATTAGCATTTAGTATGGAAATGAGGAAGCAGAGAAATTATGACATTTGTTATATGATTTTTATTATCTATGCAATAACGCTCTGCCAGCAAAGAGCAATTTTTTGCAGGTCTACACATAATTGAATTGCTACTTTCAGGTTCTAGGTGGATAGTAATCTAAGTTTACATGATACTTAAGAAATAAATGAATTATAGATATACCACATTTTATTTTTATTTAAATGTATGTACACATTATAATAAAGTAGATATTTTGATTTTGTTTTTAAATTTTGTTTTGTTTTTTTGTTAATTCTCACCCAAGGATATGTTTTCCATTACTTTTCAAAGAGAGTGGCAGGGAAGGAGGGAGTGGGAGAGACAGAGAGAGAGAGAGCAACATGGATGTGGGAGACATACATGGACTTGTTGCCTCCCACACGAGCCCCAACTGGGGGTAGGGAGGGATCCCCAACTCAGGTACGTGCCCTTGACCAGAAATTGAACCTGAGACCCTTCATTGCATGGGCCGATGCTCAAACTGCTGAACCACACCAGCCAGGGCTAATTAAGTAGTTTTAATACAATTATGATCACAGTGTTTAAGTACATTTATTACATTCATTGTTTCTGGGCTTAGCTTTGAGCTAACAGAGTGGGGTACTTCTACCACTTCTATAACGTTGTTAGAATAGTATTCTTACATTAAAAAGCGGTAAGTAGGCCCAGGCAGTGTTGCTCAGTGGTTGAGCATCGCTGTGGCAACCTGGAGGTCATGGCTGGATACATGGTCAGGGCACATCCCCGGGTTTGAGGCTCAATCCCAAGTAGCGGGCTTGCAGGAGGCAGCCCAAGGGTGAGTCTCTGTCATCATTGATTTTTCTATCTCTCCCTCTCCCTTCCTTTCTGAAATCAATAAAGACATTTAAACAATGGTAAATCAGAGGAATGCTTTTGTTTCTTAACCCTCGCTAATGGAAGAGTAAGTGTAAAATTGAAGAGCTTCCCCTAAAATAATTCTGTAAAAGTATTTGGCACCAAAGTGCCTATAAAAGTTTCATACATAGACATATGGATGTGTGTTATTAAACAGGAATTCTTTATCCCTGCTTAATATGTCTGCACGACAGTTCAGACCTTTGTTCCATTGGGAGGAGTCATATGACACAGCCAAAGCCATACTCAACTTTTTTAAAACAAAGGGGGGTCCAGAAAATGACAGGTGTCGTCCAGTACACTGGATCCCCTGGAGGCCATCCGATCGTGCTCCCACTGGTAAAGGAACAGTACACCCACAGCAGGCCCCCAGGAAAAGGTAGGAGGGCGACTTGGCTGCAGGTGGGTAGTGAAGGCTGGGATCTCCCATCTCCCTCCTGGGAAGGTAGAACCAGCCAGAAGGAGTGTTGGATGTGCACACGTGTGTGTAGCAGCCTGAAGGGGGCATGCTCCATGCACACACGTCTGCCTCCTTAGGTATGTTACCAATCAAGTAGAAAATGCAAACCCACGGCAGTGTTGTGGTAGTTTTGTCCCGGAACATTGTAGTCACTTTTGCATGAGAAGCCTCACAGATCGTGTCTGTGGTGGGAGGGACGCAAATCTCCAGAGCTGATGTCCACACAGCTCCTTTGCAGAGCACAGCCTGCGAGACGCGAGCTCAGCTTTTGTTCCTGTGGTGCGCGTGCCTTGCTGCCCATGCTTCTAGGCCTCAGTGTGACAGCCTCGCCATGGCATGGTATCCTGCAGCTCCATTTCTCACCGTCCTTCTCTGCCGCAGGCCCTCGGGACCAAATACCAAAGCGAGGATCCTGCGTGGAGGCAGCCTTGACCACATGGAGGCGTCCACTGCCCAGCCATGAAGCCCTGGTCATCAGAGCTGGGCTTCCAGACCTGTTTGTCTACAGCCATCACTACACCCTATCTCCTGGCACCAGGCCTCACCCCAAGTGAGTGATGGGTCCGTCCAAACCCGAAGGGATGAGCGTCTGGAGCCCAGGGTCCTTGGGGACCCCTACTCTCGGAAGCAGGAGGGGCCTCTGAAACTAAGGTGTGGTCAGCAGATAGGCTCAGCTGTGGAAAGGCCCTGGCATCACACAGACACAGGTTCCGACTCAGCTCTGCCTGCAACTGTTTTTGGACAGATGACGTCACTGTCCAGAGGCCGGTCCTCAGCAGCTAAAGGGAAGGCCCTAGAGTCATTTTGAAAGGGATCTGGGGCTGCTGTCAGAGAGAAACTAGCACGTTTGAGGCCCAGGCAATTGTAGCCCTTCTCGGGGAAAGAGTAGTGACTGGTGGCCCAGGGGTTGTGCACTGTTCCTGGTAGGAGCTGCTGGTGCAGGGCTCAGTCTCTAGGGAGCCAGCTTCCTCTCCCAGGTGCTGGATTCTTTCCTTGTCCTTCCTCCGGCCCCTGAGAGAACAAGGCCCCGGGGAGCACCTCTGCTTTTGGTGCATTACCCTCAGGTTGGACTCTGCCTCCGTTTGGAGTCCCAGTCATTGCACAGGCAGAAGCCTGGTTTAAAGTTAAGTCAAATAGAAGTCTGGAGACTGAGGCTGTCCCAGCAGGAGAAATGGGGGGATGGAGAGCACAGGCAGGTCCTAAGGGACGGTCCACACGTCCCTCCCTCCTCCAGGTGCTGGACCCCACCACCACTCAGGCGCTGGGCCGAGTCAGAGGTGGCCGTTTGGCAAAAGGCCTGTTTCGCCATGGGTATCCCCGGTCCCCTGTCTCACAGCCTTATTTTCACCATAGGCTAGACTTCAGATGACAGCTTTGTGAGCGCTTCCTGGAGCTCGACTTCACCAACTGCAGGCAGCATGGTGAGTGGGTGGTGTGCTGTGCCCTTCAGCCTCGGTTCTCATGCCTGTTTTCATTCACAGGACTTGTCCTTCCTGTTAATTCCTGTGTGGAAGTTCCACTGACACAATGGGTACAAGTAGAGTTGTAATGCTAGAGTGGGAACGGGGGACCCACCCACAGTTCCTCCACACTCCTTCCCAGCCCTCCGAGGGGCCTAAACATGCAGCTTCTGCTTACATACCTCCAGTGATGGGGAAGTCACTACCTATGGAGTGCCCTCCTTCTGGAGGCTCTGGCTGTCCTTGCTTGAAGGAAGGCCTGGCGGCCCATGCAGAGAGCACTGACTGCAGGAAGGTCTCGCTGTCCTCACTTGGAGGTTAGTTGCCCAGAGCAGCTCCAAGATGTAAATTTCATCTCAGAAATTGTTAGAAACACTTGCATCTGATTTAGGCCTATTACAAATGTCTGCAGAAGGGAAACAGTGAATTATGCCACCCCTCTCAAAAATTAAAAGTTGTCTGGGTTTTTGTAATTTCTGAAACACAAGCTCCTAGAATGGTGGGAAACTCAATTTTTAATTAAAACAAAGACTGAGAGAGTTCAAATGGGACCCAGTCTCTGAACTGATCAGCAGTAAGTGTAGGAGTGAGGGTCGTCTCCTGCCCTCTCCACTGCGTAAAATATTGAATGGTGCTGGCACTGATCCGCACACATAGACGCTTCCAGCTGACGGGTGGAGACAGGGCTGGGGTGACACAGCTGGACCCTCGGAGCCCTCTCTCCTCGCCCTGGGGGAGGATGACGACGGGAGGGGTCGGCCACCGCTCTCGGAAGTTTCACTCGCAGCCCGACTTAGGCTCACCCTGGGACGAGAGGGTTTCCTTCCTGAGGGCTCTGGCTCCTCAAGCTTCTCTTCCCGAGGAGGAGGCGAGGAGTGTGCAGCGAGGGCTCCAGGATACAGGGGTGGTGTGGAGGCCGTTGATTTGTATTGCAGTTGCCTGTTAGGGACACATCCTTTTCAAAGGCAGAGGTGGCTTTTAAGTTCAAGTTTTCCCTTCTCAAAGAGGGGACTCGTTCTGCTTTTGTGCCTTCAGGAAAACCAAGTATTTGTGGCTCACCCCACATGCCCTTGCTAACTGGTGTTTTGCAGCTGCTGCTGTTTGTGGCCCGCGCCAGCACTTGGGACCTGGGTGCCCTGTGGACCCGGTCAATCCGGAGCAGACTGCTTGGCGGGACGGGAAGCAGAGCATCTCCGGGTGTGTCCCCGGTTCTCAGTGCAGCTCAGCTGCTCACCAGCTATGAGCAGGGACCGTGGAAACTAGTCCCTGTCCCGCAGTTGTTAGTGTGCAGCTGGATAGACACTGATGATCCCGGGGACAGGGACCTGATACTGAACGTGCTGGAAGAATGGGCCAGGAGGGGAGGTCTGCAGGCCTGGAAGGGGCAGCCTGCTCTCGGCCAGGGCAGTGTCCCCTCCCTGTAGCCGCTCTCACCCTCAGACCCGAGGGCTGTGGTGGACACTCATGCAGGTACAGGGCAGCCGGGAGGGTGTTTCCCCCACACTCGTCACAGAGAAGGTTGATTTTTTTTCCCCGTTTAGGGCAGACTGTGTGTGTGTCAATTGTGGGTCCCGATGTCTTCCTGGGTCAGGAGTTGTTCGCACGTGCAGGTGGTTCCTGGGCTGCTGAGCTGTCCCACAGACTGACTTTCGCTGACATGTCTAGCTGCCTGGGGTCTGACTCCACTTGCTGGTGACCCCTGCCTCCTCCGCATGCACTCCTTCCTTTCTTCTCCTCATGGTGTCCATCCACCTCAGGGGACACCTCCACTCGGCTCCTCCAGGCTGTGAGGTGCTGGCAGAGGGCTGCAGGTACCGGAGCAGGGTCAGACTTTGGTCTGGGGGCCTTGGCATGCTGCTAACCTGGTGGGAAAGGACACTGGTTCCCTGGACACTGGAAGCCTGGCCCACATACAGCTGCTCAGCCAGGATAGCAGCTTAAAGGGAACAATTGTAGGGTGGCCGTCCCCTACACAGTCCAGAGTTACCCTTGGTGCCCCACCTCGCCGTTCCTACATCCCCCTTGTCAGATCAAGAGAAAGGTGTAAGTGGCAGTGAGGGTTTCGAGTGAGGTCAGTCTGGCATTTAGGAGCTGCTGGCGTCCTTTCTGTTTCTTGTGGCCTAAGATGAAGCCCTCACCAGGTGTCTGAGCTGGTGGCCTGAGAAGGAAGAGAGGACAATGTGCCCAGCAGCTGTCTGCCTCCCGCTGAGCTTTTTCGGAATGAGGAGCAGTTGGAAACCGTTGGCTGTGTCCAGGCACCCAGCCCCGACCCTCCCATCCAGTGGATGTGTTTTTGGAAACGGCTTCCCTCTCTAGGTCTGTTTTTCTGCTGGTGAAGTTGAGGGGCTGCTGGAGTGACACATGGCTTTTCTCCCTGACCCATGTGTGGCCCCGGCCTCAGCATCTCAACCAAGGGCTTTGTGTGTGGTGGGGCCCAGCTAGGCTGTGAAAGGCCCAACAGGAGCGGGAAACTTCCGTTCTGGCCAAGTGGCCTGCATCGGGGACATCCTGGGTGAAAGAGGGCTGTTTAAGGACCCTCGTGGCCCTCATTCGGGCCTTTCACTTCTTGCTCTCTTCTCTGTAGGACATTCCCAGCTGCCAGGATGACCTGCTCAGTGACCTCTTGAGGAAGGCCAATAATCTTCCAACCATTAGAGTTTAGCCAAGACCCCCTACCAGGAGAGAAGGGGCCGGGATGCCCACCAGCTCTGCGGCTCCACCATGAAGATGGCTGTCAGCACCTCCGAGGGGAAGCTGCTGAAGCCAGGGCCTGTGTGAGCTCACCGTGAGACCTGTTGAGGCCAAAGCCCCATCCAGCACCCGCTGAGGCAGACCCAGCCTCCCCAGAGCCTGTCTCTGGGCAGACCCCAGCAAGTGTACATAGTGTGTTGAGGGGAGTGTGTCCGAGATGAGGTACACGCCTGATTTGGGAGTGGGTGTAGGTCCCCAGTGTCCCCATCGTGGGTGAGATCTTGACTTCTTATTTCTGAATAACTCCTTGGGATAGTAACCGCATTCCTTATATTACATATGTTTGTACACACTTGTGAAATGCAGGTATTTTGAGGGTGATCTAGAGGGTGTCTCTCCCAAAAATGTACATAAACTTTCACAGCTGATAACTCCCTTAATTTTCACTCCTTTTCAGGTGGGCCCAGCACACCCTGTGGTGCGAGTGTGGACCGTGGCTGCCTGTGCCTGGTCTCCTGGACTAGCAGCTGCAGAGCCTTAAATGCACCGCTGCCTCCTGACGACGCCGGCCTTCTCTCTGTCCTCCCGTGGTGGCAGGAATGGGGTTCCCCTGCGTTTTTCCCGCTTGTTCTGTCAGTGAAGACACTGTGCCAAGCCCTAAAGGGTGACACTCCCAGGTGTGGGACATGTATCTACAGCCTCCAGGCACTGCTTTCTATTGAACAAATCTACTCTGACCTGGGGATGTTCGTAATGCAGGGACAAAACTGGGCCCCCAAAGCAGATGCTATTTCAGCACGCCCCTGCAGAGCACTTGTTTACAACTTGTAGACCTCGTTTAAGGCATGTGTGCCTGTGCAGATACTCAAGGGCAGACAGGCTCACAGGGCTGAAACTCTACGTTTCCTAGAAGCCATATGATCCTAGTTGAAGACCAGACCTGCCAGACTACACACATCTTGAGGCCTTGGCAGACGTTAGATTCAGGCTCACTGTAAACCAAGAGTGTTGCTGAGACACTCCTGGTCTCCCATATACTTCCCTTCACCCAGGGCAAAGGTGGCCTTATAGGCAGGTGGTCTCAGGCCTTTTCCTCTCTCTAGCTGGCTCCTGGGCCCACACAGGGACCTACCTGCCCTGGCCCACGCCAGCACTTGGGACCTGGGTGCCCTGTGGACCCACTCAATCCGGAGCAGACTGCTTGGCGGGGAGGGAAGCAGAGCACCTCCCGGTGTGTCCCCGGTTCTCAGTGTAGCTCAGCTGCTCACCAGCTATGAGCAGGGACCACGAAAACCCGTCCCTGTCCACAGTTGTTAGTGTGCAGCTGGATAGACACTGATGATCCCGGGGACAGGGCCCCGATACTGCGTGTGCTGGAGGAATGGGCCAGGAGGGGAGGTTTGCAGGCCTGGAAGGGGCAGCCTGCCCTCGGCCAGGGAAGTGTCCCCTCCCTGTAGCCGCTCTCATCCTCAGACCTGAGGGCTGTGGTGGACACTCGCATGCAGGTACACGGCAGCCTGGAGGGTGGTTGCCCCACACTTGTCACTGATAAGGTTGATTTTTTTCCTTCTTTGGTGCAGACTGTGTGTGTGTCAATTGTGGGTCCAGATGTCTTCCTGGGTCAGGAGTTGTTCGCACGTGCAGGTGGTTCCTGGGCTGCTTAGATGTCCACAGACTTACGCTTCCGGACATGTCTAGCTGCCTGGGGTCTGACTCCACTTGCTGGTGACCCCTGCCTCCTCCTCATGCACTCCTTCCTTTCTTCTCCTCATGGTGTCCATCCACCTCAGGGGACACCTCCACTCGGCTCCTCCAGGCTGTGAGGTGCTGGCAGAGGGCTGCAGGTACCAGAGCAGGGTCCGACCTCAGATTGGGGGCCTTGGCATGCTGCCAACAGAGTGGGAAAGGACACTGGTTCCCTGGACACTGGAAGCCTGGCCCGGGTACAGCTGCTCAGCCAGGATAGCAGCTTAAAGGGAACAAAGGTGGGTTGGCCGTCCCCTGCACAGTCCAGATTTACCCTTGGTGGCTCCGTTCCTACATCCCCCTTGTCAGATCAAGAGAAAGGTGTAGGTGGCAATGAGGCCTTCGAGTGAGGCCACTCTGGCATTTAGGAGCTGCTGGCGTCCTTTCTATTTCTTGTGGCCTAAGATGAAGCCCTCACAAGGTGTCTGAGCTGGTGGCCTGAGAAGGAACACAGGTCAGCCTACCCAGCAGCTCTCTGCCTCCCACTGAGCTTGGTCGGAATGAGGAGCAGTTGGAAACCGTTGGCTGTGTCCATGCTCCGAGCCCTCACCCTCCCATCCAGTGGATGTGTTTTTGGAAATGTCTTCCTTCTCTCAGTCTGTTTTTCTGCTGGTGAAGTTAGGGGGCTGCCTGAGTGACACCAGATTTTCTCCCTGACCCATGTGTGGCCCCGGCCTCAGCATCTCAACCAAGGGCTTTGTGTGTGGTGGGGCCCAGCTAGGCTGTGAAAGGCCCAACAGGAGTGGGAAACTTTAGTCCTCGCCAAGTGGCCTGCACAGGGGACGTCCTGGGCAAAAGAGGGCTCTCTGGTGACCCTGGTGGCCCTCACTCCGGCTGCTCACTTTTTTCTCTGTTCTCTGTAGGACATTCTCAGCTGCCAGGATGACCTGGTTAGTGACCTCTTGAGGAAGGCCAATGATCTCCCAACCATTAGAGTCCAGCCAGGACCCCTTACCAGGAGAGAAGGGGCCAGGATGCCCACCAGCTCTGCGGCCCCACCATGTAGATGGCTGTCAGCACCTCCGAGGGGAAGCTGCTGAAGCCAGGGCTGAGTGAGCCCACCTTGAGACCTGCTGAGGCCGAGGCCCCACCCAGCACCCGCTGAGGCGGACCCAGCCTCCCCAGAGCCTGTCTCTGGGCACACCCCAGCAAGCCACGATGCCCCCAACCTCCCGCACACCTGCCAGCTGGAGCTCCTCCTTGAGCCGGGCGGGCCCAGCACACCCTGTGGTGCGAGTGTGGACCGTGGCTGCCTGTGCCTGGTCTCCTGGACTAGCAGCTGCAGAGCCTTAAACGCACCGCTGCCTCCTGACGACGCCGGCCTTCTCTCTGCCTGCCCGTGGTGGCAGGAATGGGGTTCCCCTGCGTTTCTCCCGCTTCTTCTGTCAGTGAAGACACTGTGCCAAGCCCTAAAGTGTGACACTCCCAGGTGTGGGACATGTATCTACAGCCTCCAGGCACTGCTTTCTATTGAACAAATCTACTCTGTCCTGGGGATGTTCGTAATGCAGGGACAAAACTGGGGCCCCAAAGCAGACGCTATTTCAGCACGCCCCTGCGGAGCACCTGTTTACAACTTGTTGACCACCTTTAAAGCATGTGTGCGTGTGCAGATACTCAAGGGCACACAGGCTCACAGGGCTGAAACTCTACTATGTTTCCTAGAAGCCGTATCATCCTAGTTGAAGACCAGATCCGCCAGAATACAGACAGCTTGAGGCCTTGGCAGAACCTGGAGTCAGGCTCACTGTAAACCAAGAGTGTTGCTGAGACACTCCTGGCCTCCCATGTACTTCCCTTCACCCAGGGCCAAGGTGGCCTTCCTGGCAGGTGGTCTCAGGCCTTTTCCTCTCTCTAGCTGGCTCCTGGGCCCACACAGGGACCTACCTGCCCTGGCTCACTTTTCTACAAATACTAGATATGCCAGGCCTGGGGTGTGGGGCACTGAGAAGGCAACCCGCCCACAGTAAGTATCCATATTTTTTGAGGGGAGTGTGTCTGAGATGAGGTGCACGCCAGATTTGGGAGTGGGTGTAGTGCCCTAGTGTCCCTATGGTGGGTGAGATGTTGACTTATGATTTCTGAATAACTCCATGGCATAGTAATCAAATTTCTGGCAATATATTAAATATATTTGTACACACTTGTGAAATGCATGTACTTTGATGGTGATCTACAGTGTGTCTCCCAAAAATGTACATAAACTTTCACAGCTGATAACTCCCTTAATTTTCACTCCTTTTCAGGTTTAACAGGTTTGAAATAATGGGTGAAGCCAGACTAAGCTTTGAACAATGAAAATTATCCACTAAACTTTCTTATGGGGATACATAAAATATCAAGCTTACGGCTCAAACCCAGCAACAGTCAATGAATCGGGGGCAGCTGTGGAAAGACAAAGCGCACAAACGCCAAACAAAGTGGTTCCTGACGTTTGTGATTCCTTTGCTTCTGTCTCTTGAGCGCCCAGGCCGGAGCTGATGCGCAGCAAAGGAACCGCAAACCTCAGGGATCACCCTGTTCTGTGGGAATCTGTGGGCCTTGTCTTTCAGTAGCTACCCTCAGTTCCCAAGTGTTGTTGGTTTTGCACCGTAAACTTTCTTTTACATATCCCCATAAAGAGTCTAGTGGACATGGTTTCTTTGTTCAAAACTTAGTGTGGCTTCACCCATTGCTTCAAATCCCTTAAACCTGAAGAGAGTGAAAATAGTGTTATCAGCTGTCAAAATGTGTGTAACTTTCGGGGAACGCCCTATATTTATGTTCCATCAAAAATCTCCCCTGTGTGTACCTTTTTGGGGACAAAAAGTGCTCATATAAAGAAAATAATTCAATTGTTGGTTTAGTTCGCTTCAAGGGATTCTTTGAAACTCTTGGGAAATTTGGTAAGAATTGATAACTATTCAAATTGGAAAATTACCTTCTAAGACCTAATGGAACCAATTTTTTTCCTAATCCTAACCCGGGGATATGCTCATTAAGTTTAGAAAGAAGGGAAGAGAGAGGGAAAGGGAGAGAAGGAATTATTCATGCGAGAGAGAAACATCCTTGGGTTGCCTCCCGGACTTACCCCAACCTGGGGATTGAACCCAAAGCTAGATAAGGTGCCCTGACTGGGAATTGAACCGACAACCTTTGGGTGTAGGCAATGATGTTCCAGCCAACTGAGCCACACAGGCCAAGGCATGCCACCCGTTTTTAGGAAAGAAAACTTTATATTGCTCCTAGAATTTGTGCACACTGAGGGCCAGAATACAGCTAAGTTACGGGGAGCCCATGGAGCACCGCGATGGCTCTGAGCTGCTCCCGTGAGACACACAGTGTGCAGCGCGCTGGTCCCCGCGCCTGCCTTGCACTCACTTCCTGTGGTTTCAGTCGGCCTGAGCCTGTTTCTATGTCATTGATATGTTTTCTCTGTAAAATAGGTGTAGGGTCATGGGTTTTGCATCATTTCTCTGAAGCCTTGGCCCTGACATTTGGAAGCAGAGAGTTGAAGATGTTAGCATGGAGCCCGGCCGGCTGGCGTGGCTGAGCAGTTGAGCATCGACCTGTGACCCAGGAGCTGCAGGTTCGATTCCTGGTCAGGGCACATGCCCGGGTTGCAGTCTCGATCCCCAGCAGGGGCCGTGCAGGAGGCGGCCGATCAAGGACTCTGGTCATCGCTGTTTCTCTCTCGCTCTCTCCCTTCCTCTCTCTCAAATCAACAAAGACATATTGAAAAATAGATAAATAAAATAATGTTTTAGCATCCAGTTAATATCTTTTCACTGGCATGAGTTCACATACTCAACCATTATTGAAATCTTGTTTTGCATAATTATAAAAGAAGTATTTTTCAGTAGATCAGGATTCCTTCAATTATATATAATTTGCTCAGTTCTCATTTCTGGTAACTACATTTATAAATTTGTTTCCCAGTTAGTTCCCATTTTGTTTTACATTATTTGAAATCTCAGCATGCTTTCCGCAAATGAAGGCCATTCCGTTCATGAGATAGGCTCTATAAGAACTGATTTAGGTTGGTGTGAAAAAAGTAACACCTATAGGTGGGATTTTTTACATTTTCATTTTTGTTCTTTGACTTTAAATAATTTTATAATATTTATTGCAGCTAGATAATTAATAAAAATGCTAATCGGTACTTCCCTCCCTCCCCCCATCATGAGTCCAAAGATTTGATGTACTTAAAAAAATTTAATTTCTTTTAAATGAAAAAAATATCTATACTTTTGTCTCATTAACGTGGCTCAGAGGTTGATCCAGGAGATGGAGGTTCGATTCCCAATCAGGGCACATGCCTGGGTTATAGGCTGGATCCCCAGCAGGGGGTGTGCAGGTTCACTGACTCTCTCTCATCATTGATGTTGTATCTGTCCCCCTCTCCTTTCCTCTGTCTGAAATCAATTAAAAAGTTTTAAAATATTCATTTTTAATTATCCAAAGGAGAACCATTACTAATTTAGAAAATAATTACAACACTTTTAGCTCATTGATTGACAGACTAAATGTTTAAATTCCTTTCTGAGGATACCTGCATATTTGTTCTCCAAATGTTTCTCTTGCTTATGCTCATTTAATACTCCTGGGAGAGAAAGCTATGTACAAAATCTTTTTGTTAAAATATCTTCTAAATATGCAGCTTTATTTTGTTCATTTTTCTACCTATAAATTGCATGTTACTTAATATTCTATAAAATTGTTTTGCAGGCAGTTGACTGGTGGAGTTTAGGTGTCCTGATGTATGAACTACTAACTGGAGCGTCCCCTTTCACAGTCGATGGGGAGCAGCAAGCCCAAGCTGAGATACTAGGCAAGACTTAGCAAAATAAAATGAATACACTCTTGCTTAAAGGAACTGATCGCCTTTCTCTAATTCGGCTAATAGAAGAAATAATTTTTAAAAATGGGGATAGACAAGGTTAGGTTTAAGTGGCTATTTTCCATTTATAATCCTATAATGTAGATATATAACCTTTCTATTTCTTTGTATTTTATGTGCCCAGATAGATCTTAAGTTGCATGGGGAGAGAGCCCAATATTTTATGTACCCCACAGTGCTTAGCATGGGGCGTGAGCCCCCATGGCCCGGGCCGGGCAGCATTGAGTGCCAGGGCCAGTTGGAATGTGGGCGCAGAGGCTCATGGGATGCGGGCATGGGGACAGTGGCCATAGAAACAGTGGAAGGTGGGGCACAGAGCAGTTGGGCTCAGAGCCAGTCGGTGTAGAGCCAGTTGGTGCAGAGACGTCGGACGCAGAGACTCTGGTACAGAGACCTTGGGCCCAACACAGTGGGCGAAGCCTGAGGATGGATGATGCGAGCAGGGAGCTCCTGGAGCTCTTTCTTCACGGCCCCCTCATCGCGTGGGTGAGTAGCCAGGCTCCCTACTACGTTGGTGCTCCGGCCCTTCTCCCGCCTGCCTGTGGTCCCTACAGACCCGACTATTGCCCCTTGGGACCCCGGGAAAGTCCCAGCACGCCGGGGTCTTAGCAGGTGTGGGGTCCAGACCAGGGCCTGGGGTCGGGAGGCGTTTCCAACTCGGGAGCGTGTGCCCCCTGCAGCGTCCCGGCCCTGGGCTGGGAGTGGGTGCGCCTGTTCCCATCAGGGTGCTGGGCTGCCATTCCAGGAGGAGACAAGGTCTGAGTGGTCACCCCAACCCCTGTCGCTTGGCCATTCAGGTAAAGGACTCCCCAGAAAGTATCCTTGTGTAGCTTTTGAACTGAGTCCAGGTGGTGAATGGTGGTGACGGGTGGGCCTTGGGGGACGTCTGAGTGGGAATGTATACAATCTGCGGTGGGCACAGTGAATTCTAATAGATCAGATGTGAGTAATTTGTTGAAAAGTTCCTTTTATTTTTCATTTCTTTCCTGTTCTGGGACACTGGGAAAAAGTGGGGAGAAGGTTTCCCTCCCGCTGTCTCGAATCTGTTGCCTGGAGTAGGGCAGGGAGAGGGGCCCTGAAGAAAGGTGGGCTTGGAGCCCACTGAAGCATGGGTGGGCGTTGGGTGACCCCTCAGCCCACAATCCGTGGTTGTCCTGACGAGCTTCAGAATGTGTGTGGGGTGACTTTTCCTGCCTTTCTGCATCCTGCTCCTTGCAGGTCAAAACCTTGGGACCCTTTGAAGGCAGCAACGATGACAACCTGAGGGTTTACATGAGTCTGGTCGATGGCATCTTTCTTAACCAGATCATGGTAGAAATGTAAGTTGTCTTCAAGTTTGTTTTCAGGTTGTCAAAGGAGACCTGCAGTTGCTCTGGGAGGGTCCTTGTCCCTGGGCCAGTGATATCTCAGTATAAGGGCCTTTGCCACCCTTCATTGGGGTGGGAAGAACTGCAGGACAGTGTGTTAGCAGCTTGATTGATGAAGGACATTAGAACTGTAGATGGTGCAATTAACTTCAAAATCAGCTATTTCATGTGGTTTAAGCAATGAATTAAAAAAAAAAACACAAATAACACATTTTTGGGGGATCAAGGAACTATAAGGGACAGTGTCTGCTTACAAAATGTGTCAGGGGTTGGTCGGGAGCATCTGTGAGTGACTAAGGTTTCCCCCTCGGTAAGGACGCCTGTGTTTCTGAGCCACACTCCTTACAGCCTCACACTAGCCTAGACTTGGAGAGGACTACATGCCACTGGAAGGGAGGTGTGGCCAATGTGGGGAGACGCCATTTCCATTGCCATGTTTCTTTCCCTAGCGATCCCAGGCCTGGATATCAACCCATCAACCAGCAGGTGAACAATGATATTAACCTCCGGACTGAGAACTTAAGCATCCTGGTCACAAATATCAAGACCTTCTACCAGGTGAGGGCAGCTCTTGGTGTCCCAGGTGTTCTGTGCCCCTGACACTGACTTCACTCAAACAGTTGCTCTTTGCCCCTAGCAATGTCTTCACTCAAACCTTTCCCCACAGAAATCCTGGAGGAAATGGTATTCACATTTAGGCATCTCCTTGCTGACACTTGGTGTGTTTTTGCCATTTTCATCTTTTTCTTTTTACCTTGTGAGAAGGTTCAGACGTTCGATGTCTTTACTTTTCCAGCAAATGTTGTTTGAGCTGTGTGGTGAGCAAAGCACGGGTGTCTGGTGCTGTGAGAGCCCCAGACATGAGCCTTGGGTCGCCAATGTGGCCTCTAGCACCAGTCACACTGGGAGTGGCTGGAATTCGTGGGGAACCTGGAGGACGTTCTTGGCCACACCTCAACGAGTCTTTGTACAGCAGCAATTCAAGGGGTTGAAGGAGATATGGGAGCACACGAGGGTTATGTTGGGCCAGGGCGGTCATCGACGAGCCTCTATCTTGTTGACAGGAGTAAACTGTAGGGTGTTCCATTGGCCCTGCTGTGTAATCATCCCCTTTTCCTTTATCAGTGCTTGCTGGCAGGATACTGAATGTAGAGTTTCAGCGAGCTATGCAATAGAGAGACTCCTGAGAAAATTTGGAAACCTGTTTTTAAAAGGTTTAAGGTTGCTTTGTCAGTGAAGATTTCTATAACCAATTTCGTGAGGCCAGGAATGCTTATGGAACCTACCCCCTTCCTTGTCTTCTGTAAAAATTTAATTTGTATCTTCTGATTTGTAAGATCCAAGTCCCATCTGCTCAGGGAAGACGACCTGGCCTGAGGCCCTCGGGGAACGCAGCGGTGGGTGCGGGTGTGAGCTGCCACACTGCCAGGAGGGCTTGTCAGAGACACCCCGGCAAGGGGCTTGGCTGATGGCTGGTGGCTGGGCCCGCTGTCAAAGGCCCTTGGTCTGAGGGCCAGAAGGCAGCTGGTCTCGCACACCAGCTCTCCGATGGGTGCAGATTAGCTGTGACTTATCCCTCTCCCAGGGAAGGGCTGCTGTACAGGAGAGAAGCCGCCTGATTCACATCGTGTCCCGGAGACCTGTTGAGCGCCAGCGTCCTGCATGATCGGTTATAGACACCCAGCAGCACCTCTTTCATTTTCATTCTGTATTTTCAATTGCACAAGCAGACCGTAGCATAAAAATAAAGACATCTTTTACAAAGACACTCACAGCTGACCCTGCGGTCCTGGCATTAACACATCTTCTTTGACCCCAGGTCTCTGTCCATAAGCAGACATGATGCGTATTTGGTTCTGATCCAGGCAGAAGTGCAGTTAGCTTGGACTTTTCACGTGGTTTCTATCCTAAGTTTTCCTTCCTCGCACGTGGCTTGCTCATAGTGACCGTGTAGTGGCCGCACGCTCATCCTGTCATTTTCTTAATGCCTCTTTATTTTTGTTTCCTGTTCTCAGTGGTAACTTTTCCTCTTTGTTTCTGTAGGATGTTCTCGAGCAGCTCGTAGTCATGCGTTTGCCGAACGTCACGATGATCGGCAAAGATCCGCTATCTGGTGAGTGAAAGCCGTGCACAGAATTCTCGCTTGCCTTAAATAATACACAAACGCACAAGTAGAAAACAGATGGGCTGTGTGCACCCAGGTAGGAAGCACTGAGTAGAGAAAGGATTTTTTTTTCTCATCTGATTTTCCCCCCTACAACCAACCAGGGTCTCATCAGTGAGATTTTATAATCAGATGAGCCTAATTAAATATGTTGCTTTTTCAATGTAGGCCGAAGTATCGAGGAAGTCAGGAAACTGCTGGTGCTGATGCTGGGCTGCGCTGTGCAGGTAGGGCTTGGGCAAGAGGGGAGGAGGCCTGCACTCAGCCATCTCGTGTTGGGGTTTGTGGGGATTAGACTCCACCTTAGTGAGGCAGGAGGGAAGCTGCCTGAAGCGCAACGTGACACATCCCTGGCTTCCTGAGAAAAGGGACCACTCATTAGGTGGTAGCCACTGTTTGTCCCAGGGCACCTTTGGCAAGAAGCAGGTGGGGTTTCCTCAGCCCAAGGTGCCATTAGCAAATGGTCCCTGGTGTGGGGACACCTAGAACAAAGGTCAGAAACCACACACAGCCTGGGGGCTGAGTGTGACCCACCCCCTGTGTTTGAAATGAGCTTTTCATTGACCTATAATCCAGGAGATGGCGGTTTATTCCCAGTCAGGGCACATGCCCAGGTTGCAGGCTCAATCGCCAGTGGTGGGCATTCAGGAGGCAGGCATCAATGACTCTCTCCATTGATATATTTTTTTCTCTCTCTTCCACTCTCAATATCAATAAGGTATATTTTTTAAAATATTAAAAAGAAAATAGGCTTTCACAGGAACAGAGCCTCAGTTGTTTCTCTGTGTGTTACCTCTGGCTGCTCCCACACCAAAGTGGCACAGGTGAGACCAAATGGCCCGTAGACTCTAAGATATTCTTACCATGCAGCCCTGTGAAGATATAGTTTGCCACACCCTGGCTTGAAGCAGGTGTTCTTCATTTTATTTTATTTCATTTTTTGTGTTTTTTCATTGATTTCAAAGAGAGGAAGGGAGAGGGAGACAGAGACTAAAACATGGATGGGAGAGAAACACTGATCAGCAGCCTCCTGCATGCCTCCTACTGGAATGGAGCCTGAAACCCAGGTGTGTGCCCTGAGCAGCATTTGAACCCAAGACCTTGCGGTGCCTGGGACAACAGTCAGGCACTGAGCAACACCGTGTTGCTCAGGCACACTCGGTGTTGTTGATCTTTACTTGTTTAAGATGTGCCTGGAGAGCTTGTTTCAGGTGCAGATTTCTGTGTTTCACCTCCAGTGTCTTCTGCCTGATGGCTCCTCAGGTGATTCTGATGTAGGTGGTCAGAGCAAGTTCTAGAGAAACCCCCAGGGTAAGGGACCGTAGGGAGGACAAGGGACAAATTGTTGGTTACAAAGGAGGAAGCCAGGGGCTGGGTGGGCAGTTCGTTTGGAAACTGTTCCTGTGGGTGGGAAGGGCCCAGGTTGCCTCAGTGGCAAATGCTTCCATTAACACGTGTTCCCCTCTGCAGTGCGAGAGGAGAGTGGAGTATATAAACCGGATCCAAGAGCTGGACATGGTCACCCAGGCCGGGCTCGTGGCCCATATTATGGAGGTAGGTGTGTGGCTGGCTTTGTGGGGCTGAGCTGTGGACCCCCACTCCTATTGCAGCCAGGAGGCAGGCTGTCTCCACGAGGGAAAAGTTTAAAGCCTATGTCACCTGTTGGTGATTTTACTAATTTTAGGGTTCAGAGACCACAGCAATATGGACCCTGTTTATAAAGGTAGTGTCTTGTAGGAGCTCCAACCCCAGATTGCCACTCTGTTCTTTGCTAGTCTGAAAACAGCAGTCGGTGGAGCAGCGGGGAGAGATGTCGCCTTTATTACTTGCACTCGGACAGGATAGGCTAGGGCCTTACCTAGCAGAAGAGAGGGGATGGGAGGGACCCATGCTGGGAATGGCCTGCTTGCAGACCCAGGACAAACAGAGCCTGGTGAGGCTTGTTAGCCTTCAAGGACATGGGAAACCCTTGGGTATGTGGTGCCCTGCTCCTCGTGGCAGCTGGCCAGGCCGACACCTTTCCACTGCCTGGGAGGGGGATTGGGGTGTATCCTCACTTGCTTGACCCCACAGGTAGTCCTTAGCGAGCTAAAATGAAATGGGGGTAAAAATGAAAACAATTTCTTCACAACACCTTCATCAAGTCTGCCATTGCCTAGTCTTCTTGCCTAATGTGGACTCAGACTACTTTTAAGTGCTCTCAGATGACTCTGAAGTGCTTTGGGCTCAGAGTTTGATTTACAGACTGTATTCTGGCACATGTCACCCCGCTTCAGATGGTTGATGTTCGAGAAAGATTCTCTGTTTCTGTTGGTGACATGGCAGAGAAACAAGCTGGTACTAGTTAGGAAGTGAGAAAGCACCAGGTCCCTGAAGGGCTGTCACTGCAGACTCAGCCCCTGGGGTTGGGTCCGGAGGGCTCTGTACTGAGGACAGCCCCTCTGACATTGACCTTGGCAGAGGTGGTCACGTCAGGGAAGTGGTTTCCCTAGAAACCGGGCCTGTGAGGGCAAGCCCCGACCTGAAAATTTATTTCCCTGACAGCCTTCCCCACCCTCCGTCCAGAAGAAGCCTTGTATGTTTTAAGTGCCTTAGGAGATGTGGTTCGGCCTTTAGTCTGATGGGACAGATTAGATAAAGGCATGAAAAGGACGGGAGCAAGAGCACATAGGAGCAGGTGTGTGACTGGCAGGGTCAGGTGAACAGAGCTCCCCACGCCGATGCGGGACAGGCTGTGTGATGGTTCCCCGGCCTCCAGGCACCACGGGGCTGGGTTCGGAGTAAGCCCCGGAGCAGGAGATGGCTGCGGCTTGTTGCAGTCGAGGGGAAACTCAGCATTGTCAGAAACACACTCAGCCATTCCTGTAAGTGCATGGCCACCTCTTGGCCTGAGAATCATTCTGCCTTTTGATTTTCCTTATGTGTCCCCATGTTTTGAAAATGTATGTAGCTGGGGACTAGGTCCTTGCCACTCGCTGTCTGTCCTGCTCAACCAGCAGGATATTTAAAATGAGAGGGGGTGGAATGCAGCCAAAAGAATCCTGAGCGATGGTCAGATTCAGTGCTGGCTGCGGGGACTTGAGAAATAGTTGCGTGCTTCTCAGGCAGTCAGGTGCCCGGGATCCACAAGAGACCCACTGAGTGAGAATCCGGGAGGAGCGACATGAGCCTTTAATTTGAGCTGCTCGATTGAGTGATGTGCAGCTGGGGTTGTGTCCCAGGAACCCCTTTTCAGACATGAAGGGCGTTTCCCAGACACTGGTGTGGAGCAGGCCTAGAACCCAGCCCCTGAGTCCCAGATCCTGGCCTTTGGGGTGCCCCGTATCATTGGCTGAGGTTTCTCCTAATTCCCTGAGGTCCTCTGACTCCCGACTTTTCCTTTGTGAGGTGGGGAGAAGTAAGGAAGTGGGTGCCATTTGAGAAACTGGAAGGCCCCGTTTTCATGTGGGTTTTGTTGTTTAAGTTATTCTCTACCTCCATTTACTCCTCTATAATATTTAAGAACTTTTTTGGGTGCGTTTCCCTGAGTGTCTTCCCCTTTTGTGGCTTGAGTCCTCCAATAGTCATCTTCCCAAACTGAGATGACAAGGACGTGAACGAGACCTTGTGCCTCTGGCTGCTCTGGGGGGTCAGGTTGAGAAGGAGAGGCTGGCAATCGGTGGAGAGGCGGCCCGGCAAGGCCGTGGCCGTGGGCCTGCACTCCCAGCCGGCTGAAGGGGAAAACCAGGTGGTGCGAGTGGCCAGTGGGACTGAGATACAGGCTTACCTGAAAATTATTTTAGATCATGAAATATTTCCCCGAAAAATAACATAAGATTGTTGTGTACCAACATTCTGACCTAAGTCTTTTAATATGGGGCCATGTTTGCCTTAGATTTTAAGTAATAAGATAGTATTCCTCTTGCACCCTCCCACACCCAAGGCTGACCTTCTTTGTGTGGTAAATGGATGGTGCTCCAGTCACAACATCTGAGGAATTTTGAGGGAACTACTGCATTGTAAGGAGCTTTCTGGTGTTAACATCAGTGTCCTCTTTGAGCTGGTGATGAAGGGAGAAGTGGTTTGTGAGGGTCGAGCATGGGAAAGCACTTGTTCAGGAGCCCCGTGCCGGCCATAGGAAATTTGTGGATGAGAGCTGTTAATGTCAGTGACATGGGTCCACTGTGGGAGAGTGCGCCTAGGCCCCGTGGCATGGCCATGGTGGGTGGGTGCTCTCAGGTTTCCCTGGAGCTGCTCCCTGTGCGGCCTCTGCAGCACCCTACCCGTGTGTGCCCTCAGGTGACCCATAGTCCGGAGAATGTGCTGGACTTGCAGAATTTCAGACTTCCAGACATGATCCCAGAGGAGTTAGCGGCCTTCTCCAGGAACATGCTGCTTCTCCTGAAGAGGCTGCTACGTGAGCGAGACCAATGCCAGGAGGTGTGTTTGCTGATGGCCAAGTGGCCTGTTGGGACAGGTTGAGGAGGGGCCTAGGCCTGGGGCCCGAGTGCTGGGTGGCTGTCTTCATCCTGACTCTCCCTCTGAATCCTGCAGACCACCCCGTCCTCCTCTCGGATGTTCCCCGGGTGTCAGGACATGGGATTTTCCCTGCACTGCACAGTCACCTCCAAGACACCTGTGTCAGGGTAGAAGTTCAGCTTGGGGACACTGCTCCATTCACAGTCCCCTTTTTGTCTCACTAACTATATCCTTGGTTTTCACTAACATAGCACCATTCTCCTGGCTCCCTGCTGGTTTTACAGTCTTAGCTGACATCCTCTCTTTTACATTTTTCCATCTTTTGGTTCTTTTTCACCAAGTACTAGTGTGGGCACTGTGCTGGGCACAGGAGCCTGCTGATGAGACCCCCCTCTCTGCCCACCTGTCTCAGGAGCAGGAACACCTCCAAGTGCAACAGCCGCCTAGTCCTTTCCAGGTCTCTAGCGCGGACTCAACATTCTGCCTGACCAGCAGACTCTCCATGGAGGAGAAGCAGCACTTGGTCGAGGAGCTAGAGAACACCAAGGCCAGACTGTGCCTCATGAACCAAGAGCTGTGAGTCCTCCTGTGCCCCTTCTTTCTGTTCTTCTCCCACGTGTCAGCAAGCCATTTCTAGCACATGTGGTTCATTGCCATGACGTGAATCAGACGGGAGAGCTCTGATTTGCACCCTGGAGTCCCTGGGCTCTGCTCTGAGCTTGATCCCTGTTTGTTCCTGGACTAGTCCACTCCCAGCCTGGTCCACACAGGAGGGTTTCTTCTCGTGCTTTAGGGCTCCTATCAGTGCAGACACTATAGGCTTAGAGAGGCAGCCTGCTGTTTACCCTCAGGCCTAGTGTGAGGCTCAAGTGGTGACACACTGGGGTGGTTTTCTTGGCCGGAGGGAGGATGTGTCTCACCCCATCTGGTGAGCCTGTTCCCCTTTCCTGAAGCTGGTGATGTCACTTTGCCCATCATCTCGGGTGCTGCCCTCCTTCCCCTCCCGGCCAGGTGGCCTCACTGCCTACCTGACTCTGGAGTGGCACAGTGCCTCCTGGAGTCCCCTGACCTGTCCCACACACTCAGAGGAAAACTCAGTGTCTGGTGGGTGTAGTCTGAGAAGAGTCATTAAAAGTGGGGGATTCCAAGATGGCGATGGATTAAGTGGAAGCTACACTGACACTCTCCCAGGACATAACTGGAATTCCAAGTAAAATATGGAAAAGATTATCCTGAATAATCAACGGAAGACTAGCTAGAGAGCACCCTTATAACCAAGGACCTAAAGCAGAGAGCGCCTAGAGACTGGTAGAAAGTATGGAGGCTAGAGATGGCTTCTTGCGCACCCAGAGGCAATAGCTGGAGGTCTGGAGGGCTATCTCAGCTGTGGGGTGTTCCCAGTGTGAAGTCTGGATTCGAAACATGAAGCTGGGCTCCTCAGCCCAGAGCAGCACATGTAAGAAAGGTGACCATATACGATGTAGCTGTGAAAAGCACCGAGATTTCTGTGTGCCAGGGAGTGATGGCTGGAAATGCTGGCAGCCTCTTCAAAGGCCAGTGCACAAAGTTTTGTGTCAGCTACTCATTTTGAGCTCTGGTGGAGGGAGGGCAGAGTAGACTAGAGCTGTGTGAGGAAAATCCTATCTCTGGGGCTAGAGCTGAAGGGTGGCCATCTGAATTCCTGTGCTGAGTCATTCCCCCAGATGCAGAGGCTGTCTTTCTCAGGTACACCTGTACTTCCCAGGCAGCTTTTGCCTGGGGGGGGGGGGGACAATCGCCCCACCCTTTGGCAATCCTCTCACCCCACCCTGTGGTCTACAGCCTGAACCTGACTAAGAGACTAAGAATAACAATCACCCTGCAGTTAGAGGTGGACTGTGGTTGACTCTGGTCTGCCTGATCTGCTTCTGGACCCAGGGTTTGGAACATCAAACCCTGGTGTGCATGTTGGTTTTTCCCAGGGGCACCCAGCCCCAGCAGAGAGAGCCAGCCGCCACAGGTTGTGGATCACGTGTAGCTCCAAACAGAGAGTACCCAAGGCCATTCACAAAGAGAGTTTGACATTGGCCTGCACCAGAGACCCTTCAAAAAGAATGGGACTCCTAGCACATCTACCTAATACATACACAGAAAACCTAAGAGGCGACCAAAATGGGGAGACGAACAAGCCCCCACAAGAAGAACTAAAGGAAATGGAGATACACAATCTTATCAGATCCAGAGTTCAGAATAATGGTTGTAAGGATTGCCCTAACAGCAGAAGAAAAGATATGGAAACTATGCAGGCTATTAAGACTGACCTAGCAGAAATACAGACTACATTGGGCCATAGCCGGTTTGACTCAGTGGTCAGAGAGTTGGCATGAGGACTGAAGGGCCTCAGGTTTGATTCTGGCCAAGGTCACATACCTCAGTGTTGGCCTGGATCCCCGGCCCCATTCTGAGCATGAGTGGGAGGCAACCAATCAGTGTGTCTCATATTGATGTCTGTCAGTCTTTCTGTCTCCCTCTCTCTCGTACTTCCTCTGAAAAGCAATGGAAATCATATCCTTGCATGAGGATTTAAATAAAAAAAGAATACACTGGACGGGATAAACAGCAGAGTGTTGTAAGCTGAGGATGAGATCAGCCAATTAGAAGACAGGGTAGAAAAAATACTGAATCAGAGATCCAGAAAGAACAAACAAGGGAATTGTGTAACGGAGCTGTGGCACAACATGAAGCATAACTGCATTCACATCCTTGGAGTCCCAGAAGGTGAAGAGAGTGAGCCAGGGATAGAGAACCTGTTTGAAGAAATAGTGGCGGAAAACTTGCCGAACCTGGTGAAGGAAAGTCACACAAATTTGGGAGGCACACAGAGTGCCAAGCACAAAAATTGCAAAGAGGCCCAGGCCTAGACACTTAATGAAAATGCCAAAAATTCAAGACAGAGAGAATGTTAAAGGCAGCAAGAGAAGAGCGTTGTGTTACCTACCTACAAAGGGGCTCCCATAAGGCTGTCTGTTGATTTCTCATCAGACACTCTACAGGCCAGAAGGGAATGGCATGAAGTATTCAAGGAAGTGAAAAGCAAGGATCTGCAACCAAGACGACTTTATCCAGCAAGGCTATCAATCAAAATAGATGGTGAAATAAGGGGCTTTCCAGACAAAAAGACGGCTAAAAGTTTCTCACCACCAAATGTTGTTGCAAGAAATATTAAAGGGACTGCTGTAATCAGAAGTAGAGTGTTTGGTAGAGTGGACTTCAGCTGTGTATGCTGTGGTGTCATTTTGAAGGGCAGGAATGACAGGGAATTGAAGGGACTATGGAGACACATCGGATGGGGGAAGGTGGACTCGGCTCTGTGGCTGGAGGAGATCCCCCAGAGCTAGCCCAATGTCTGTGCCAACTGCCATTCTCCGATTTCTCAGCTGTCCAGCCCACTCCCTGCCCATCGCCCTCCCTTTCAGCTCTCCATAGAGCAGCCCCCCAGAGGAGGCTTTGCAGTGTTCAGGGGTGTCCCTTCCTAGCAGGTGTCTTCCCTCCCACAGGCAGGAAGACAAGATGGCGCACAGGGAGGCAGTGGAGCAGCTCGAAAAGCTCCTGAACACCCAGCGGGAGGCTCTCCAAGAACAGCAGAGGTCCAACGCCATCCTCACCAATGAGAACCAGAAGCTGAGGGAAGAGCTGGACAGGTAACCGCCACCACCCCAATGCTGCGGCATCTGCCAGGATGTCATTCAGACCAACGTACTCAGCACCCACTGAGTGAAACTCAAGAGAGTCCCCTGGCAATGATGCATTCTTACAAACCTTGTCATGTTAACTGCAGGATGGGAATAGGGTAAAAGGACCGCAGCTGGTAGCTGGGATGGAAGGACTAGGGACACCTGGGATGGTGCACTGTCTGGGTTTGGATAGCCTCACCTCCCACACTGTCGATCGTGATGATGGCATGGGGTCCGGGCACCTTCATCCCCTAACACCAGTGGTGGAGGTAAGGTCAATTTTCATTCACGCATTCCCTGTTTGTGAATCACCTACTGGCTGAAATGTACTTGGAACCCCCATATGTGCACGGGTGGCCTTTTGTGGACTGTCCCTGAGTGCGGGATACTGACGTCATCTGATGTGCACTTTCGCATCTGCGGTCAGTGAGGCGTTTGACTCCTGCCTTGTTCCAGCTCTCCTGCTGTAAACGAGCGCCCTTCCTGTGGCCCAGTTGGTGCCATGGTTTTCTAGTTTTGTGCTCTTTGGTGGTGATTTCTCTGTTTGAAATGGCCCCCACGTGCCGTGCTGTGTGCTCCCTAGTGTTCCCGTGTGCAGGGCTGCGCTGGGCCTCACGGGGGTACACAAGTGGTAGATAAGGCGCCTTCTGGCAGGAGTCACGGGGCTGTTGCTGTGAGGATGTTACACAGGCATCTTTATGTCTTGATCAGTTGCCAAAAGTGTGGCCTGAGACTCACAGGAACATTGGTATCAGGTTCAGTGTACACCGATTCCGTCTTCCCTGTGACCATAGAACATACTGCGGATCATGGGAATTGACTGACTTCTTTAACACATGAGGAATCAGGCTCAAAGAGATTTAGACCCTTGTTGAAGCTCAGTGCTCCTACTGAGTGGCATAGTCAGGATTTGAGGCCAGGGCTTGTCTCAACCTAGAGGCGTGACCATAGGAAGCCTTCCTCCCCACAGCCTTGTTTTAGCAGGTCCTGGGGGGCTGCAAAGTCAGGTGCCTGTGGTGGCCCGGCAGGCCCTGGACGTGGGGAAGGAGTGTCAGTAAAAGACCAGGCCCTGGTAAAGAACACACGGCAACTGAAGGTATGACCTGGGAGGTGGATCCAGGGACGCCTGGTTATGTTTTCTTGAGAATACTTTCTTCTCAGAAGCGAGACATCTGAATGTTGATGTGAAACCTAAACATTTTTAAATGATGACATACTCATTAATTTTAGAAACAGAACTGTGTGGGCCAAGCTAGACCTATTTGTGTTCTCACTGAGTCCATGAGCCTCTGGCAATTGGAGCTTTCTGGGATAAATATTTCTTAGGAAACCCAATCAGGTAATTCTGGTGATGACGATCATTTCAGTGGATTGACAAGAACCCCAGAATCTCATTTTATATTTCCTTCCAGAGTTGAAATTAGAAAGGGGCTTGGAATTGAGGAGGAGAGCTGGGCAGAGGCATAGAATTTTAGAGCAAATGTTCTTATTCAATGATTTCTGAAAGTATTTTAATAGAAGAAGCCTTTTTTCCAAGGAAGCAGGGAAGCAAAGCCATAAGTATAAAGGATGTTAACAGTGATGCTCTGCTGAAGTCTTGTCCAAGGCTGCCTGTCCTGTCCCCCCAGCGCACAGTGGGGGGCCATGGGGAGCCTCATAGAACCCAACAGGCACAGTTTGAGAACTACTGATTTTGTTCAGCCTTCACGTACACATGGGAAAGCTGATGCCCCGAGAGGCGGTGATTTTGCTAAGGTTGCAGAGCCGGGACAGAGCCTGGGAGTGTTCCTGAGCCCTTGGCCCTGTGTCTGTCCACCCCTAGAGTGAGCATCCTGCACCGGCAGGTGAAGGGGCACCAGGAGGAGCTGCAAGCCCGCAGCACGGAGCTGGGAAGCGCCCTTGTCAAGATGCAGGTGGAGGCGGACCACTGGCAGGCCCGGTTCTGCCAGCTGGAGGAGGAGCACCAGGCAGCCAGCGCCTCTCTGGCCCAGCTGCGCAAACAGTGCGAGGTGAGGCCTGGGGGGCCCAGGACAGCGGGCGGTGCTCCCTGGGCTGAGAGCCTTGGGCTGGGCCGGGTCCAGATGGGTCCTCGTTGGCGTCCTTGCTCAGAGACTGTATGTGAATGTCACCCAGAGGCCGAGGGGAAGCCAGAGGCATTTGAAGGGGACGAACACCCTGACCGTCATGGATGTGTCAGGAAGCACCTTTCGTCTGACCTCGGCTTTTGCAGGGTCGGGCGGTGCGTGGAAACAGCCGAGTCCTGTTCATGTCCCTCCTGCTGCTGTGCACTCTGCCCTGTGCTCCCCGGGGTCCTCTCACTCAGTTCTCACGATGACCTCGTGAGCGGGGCTCCTGTCCTTGTCCTTCTTAAGTGGTGCCTTGGGACCCAGTTTGATTGAAGCCGGAGCTTTTGACTGTCCTGCTGCACCAACCGCGATGATATCCTAGAGCAGGACTTGGTCCACCTCAGCCCCAAGTTCAGATCCAGCCCCCCACTCACTGCCTCTTTTTGTATGTCTGTGAACCAATAATACCTTTTACAGTTTTGAAAGGTTGGGGAAGTCACGAGAAGAAGAATATTTGGTGGCAAGTGAAATAGGAACCTTAGATGTCTGTGTCCACAAGTAAACTTGTTTTTTTGTCTCTTTTTTAACACAGCCACACCCATGCATGTCCATTTTATCTCTGGCTACTTGCCTGCTGTAATAACAGAGTTGAATAGTTGCCACAGAGACCACCATCCTGCTGGAAAGCCTAAAACAGTCACCATCTCACCCTTGACAGAAAAAGTGCCAACCCTCATGTAAAGCAGAGGTGTCCAATAGGAATATAATGCAGGCCGCCCCACGTAATACAAAATTTTCTAGTAGCCACATTAAAACAGTAAAAGGAAAGAGGTGGGATTAATTTTAATGATAGATTTTATGAGTTATTTGAAAAAAAATATTTTTATTGATTCTTTTGACAGGGAGAATAAAAGGGAGAGGGAGAGACAGAGACATCTCTGATGATGGAGAAACTTGGGCCAGCTGCCTCCTGCAGGCTCCCTACTGGGGATCCAGCCCGCATCTTGGGCACATGTCCTTAGCAGGAATGGACCTAGTGACGTCCTGGTTCATGGGTCGATGCTCAGCCACAGAGCCACACCAGGAAGCAGGCTAATTAATGAGATATATCATATTTTTAAAAATGGTTATTAATTCCTCGGAATCTGTTGTCTATTTTGTACCTATGGCACGACTCAGCTCAGACTGGCTAGTTATCAGTGCCCAGTGGGCACATGTGGCCAGTGGCTGCCTGATCGGACGGAGCAGTGACAGAAGGCTTGGCCGTCCCCATGACATTGGCAGTATTGGTCACTCCGACTGGTCTAGATAATAACGCAGTGGCCATCTGTGTGCCCGTCGCCTTTTTCTTCCTTTGGAATTAGATTCGAAGCAGTGGAATCGCAGGGCTTGGGGTGGTTGAGACCTTGTCCATCTGTGTTTTAGGTGCTGTCTCGACTCAAGGGCAACATGGAGGAAGCCAATTACCACCTTGCGGGCCGGGTTGAGATGTTGGAGCGGATCCAGAATTTGGACCATGACCAGCTGATGCTTCTAGAGCAGAACTTGTGTTACCAAGATCAGTGCTGGAACGTCAAGGAGCAGGAGGATTCCCTGTAAGGGGTGTGGGATGGCTGACGCCTGTCCACAAAGGGTCCTGGCTTCCAGCTGCAGCCTAGAGCCCAACATTCCGGGGAGAGAAGCCCTGGGGAACATTCGTGTCCCCAGGGCGAGGGGACAGGCCACCTTACCAGCATGTCCTCTCATTTTCCCTGGGGTGGTTCTAGATTTCTGCAAGCAGGGTGGTTGGCCTTTGTTTGCTTTTCAAAGACAGTGCCCACTGCCAGACACTTCTTGATCTGCCTTTGGAATGAACTTCACTGAAAAAAATATGATAGTGGTAAAGAGAAGTCCTCAGGGAAAGAATTCAGGTCAAAGGCTGAGCTTTTTTGTCTTGGAGAGTGGGTTGTTGTGCGCGTGGTTGCCCTCCCTCTGCCAATATCTACAGGGTCCGGACTTGGGCGGAGGCCCCTCGAGGTGCAGAGCACCAGTTCCCTGGTCAGCAGGGACTAGTAGGGGAGATGGGATGTGAGCGGAGCTACATGCATAGCACACGGATGTTGAGGGGCTCCCTGGAGGCATAGATGGAGGCATGGGGCTGGGAGTTGGGTTCTGCTGCTGGCATAGGACGAGGGGGCACATGCAGACAGGAAAGCACCCTAGCATAAGGCCAAGCAGCACGGCTGTGGGGGCAGAATCACAAAGTCTAGAATCAAAGATGTTGAGCTGACGGGACTGGGAATAGAGCAGGGGCGGTGGTTGGGGCCTTACTGGTTGGCAAGCTAGCACTTTGCCTGGGTCCCCACTTCACGGTGAACTCCCGCAAAAGCCCTCGGTTTAGGTGGGACCTCGGCAGTTTCATGGCCAAGGGGCCTGAGCAGCTGCCTGGATCCAGAGGACTCATTGCCAAGCAAGGAAACCAGGGATCAAGCTGTCAAGGCCACACCCACTGTGAGAGGCAGCGACAGGACAGGAGCCAGCGGGCCCCCTGGGCAGCATTGTATGGAGAGCACCCAGCACACCCCCAGGGGCCAGGAGAGAACAGAAGCAGGCCCCTGTCACAGGAAGGCCAGGCGCCCTTTCCTCAAGGTCGGGGTGCCCTCTGGAGGCCGAGGTTCAAGAGTTTCTCTGTGGTCCTTTTTGTGGTTTTCAAAATGTGAACTGATTTCCAACAATTAGAAATTAAGAGATTTTGCTTCACAACCTGGGTTTCTGGGTCCTTTGGGAAAACAATCAGAAGTTCCGCCCCCTCGCCAGCAGCCCCCCGTGTGCAGGGCCCGGTGCGGTTCCCCACGACACCATGCGCTCAGCAGCCCCAGGCCCGGCCACTCCCTCTGGTCCTTCCAGGCCAGCTTTGCTCCTGATTTTCTCTGTCTGGGCCCTGAAAGGCTTAGAGTTTGCTTCCCTGCAAGTGTTATCAAAACCAACATTGGAATGGGTGGAGGTCAGAGGTCTGACTTTGCTCAAGTGACTTTGAAACCTTGATGCCCATCTAACACGCTGAAGGCAGGTGTCTCCTCACCACTGGGGGTCTTGTTAGTTTGCCCCCCAGGAGCCAGCCTAGCCCTGTGTCTGACCCCGAGAGCCTCCCGTCCTGAATTGGCCTGGCCGGAAATTCCTTGGGGTTTCTGGGCTTGAGTTTCAGATGGACCAGAGTTTGCTCTCCTGAGATGATGTACAGCCTGGTCCTAGGTGCTTCAGCAGGTCTCCTTGAGGTGTTAGTGTTCCCGGACCCACATCCAATGCTTGTGTTCACACATTCCCACCTGAGGGACCACGATGTTCGTGAGCACCGTGATGTCTGAATCCCAGAAAACCACCGGCCCTTCTGGGCTGGGCTGAAGGGACAAGTTACATGTTACATTTAAAAAACGAGTTTGTTTTTCCTTTCTCCTCTGTTTTTAGAGACGACTTAAGTGACTTTCAGAGTGAAAATGACAACCTGGAAGAAAAATCCAAAGCTCCGCTCAAGCGCTCTCATCCTGCTCCAAAGAAGTGAGTTGCCTTAAGCTTCAGTGACTGAAAGAGAACAGAGAGCTTGTTCTCTCAGGAGGAGGGAAGGCTGTAGCCACCTGGAGCAGGGGCCCGTTGGTGGGCCTGTGTCTTCCACTGTTGAGCAGGTCATCTGTGTGCAGGTCCCTCCCAGTACGGACAGAATTTAGAGTTTCTTTCAGTCCTGCCCTCTGGACTCAGGGTTATCCAATGAGGGATGGCAAATGACAGCTGGCCATGAGCCTGTGTAAGGGCACAGAGAGTCTGGTTTTAGAGCCATTAAAGCAGGAGGGTCAGGTTTTGCCTGAAGATTTCAGGACATAGGAAGCCATGCTTCTGTCTTGGGAAGGAAGCTTGGATCAGACACCTAGACCAGCACCCATGGTCTTCAAACACAGGCGAAATTCCTCTGGAGTCACTGGACCCCAAGGCACTTGCAGAACCACTTTCCTTCTCCAGAGAGCAGCAGCTGCAGTTGTGGGCTGGCTAAGTCCCCTTCAGCAGGGCTTCCCCTAGTCCCGGGCCTGAGCCCCAGGAGCTGGCCCTTCAGGCTATCCTGCCCCAGCCCAGCCTTGAAGTCACATCCCCATGAATCCTGCAAGGCTTCTCTGTTCAAATCACAGAACCACAACATTTCAGAAGCTCCCTCTGCCCCTTCTGTTGAGAGGAATTGAGTCACCCATGAGGAACTGGAGTGATTTGTGTAAGCACAGTGCTGTTTCAGGGCAGAGGCAAGATTAGAACCCAGATGGGGTTCTTCTGTTAGGTTAGAATGCCTCCATTTCTGCTCGGATACCACATACTACTTACCCTTTCAATTCGCTGTTTTTATGCATTTTATTTATTTTTTTAATGCTCACCTGAGGATATTTGTCGCATTGAGATTTATAGAAAGTAGAAGGGAAGGAAAGAGGCAGGGGTGTGTGTGTGAGAGACAGAGAGAGAGACAGAGGGAGAGATGGATATGAGAGAGACACATTGATTGGTTGCCTCCTGCATGTGCCCTAACTGGGGCTGGGGATTAAACCTTGACTGGGAATCGAACCTGCAACCCTGCTGCTCAGGCTGACACTCTAAGCACGGAGCCACAGTGACCAGGCCTCACTGTTTTTCATTCAAACGACCCACTCTGCCCTGCCCTCTTCCCCTCACCCAGATTCCCCAGTGCCGGGAATGGCAGAGTATCCCAGCCTATTTCACTCATTATTGACTCTAGCAGAAAATGAGAAGGTCCCTGGCTTTTCCTGAAAATGGCATTTTCATCTGAACTTTCTAGGAAGCATAGGTTAGGTTCGCACAGCACCGCTTCCTGTGCTCGGCAGAGAGCCAAGGGCTGAGGGCGGTATTTGAAGTTGTTTCCCCGAAGGCTAGTGTGGGCTTCTGCCAAGACCGACACTTCTACCATCCCCGAGTCTGTGCACGTTAACTGCAAATTCTGTTTTACCTCCTGAACCCCAGATCCAGTGATTGTGGTGATGGCAAAAAGAAGCCGAATTCTGATCCCCAAGTTAATGGCCAACTTCACAGGCAAGTGATGGAAATCCCAGGTCACGGTAGGGCACCCGAAACATGCTGGAGGGGGCAGTGAGTGTAACTGTGCCCTAAAAATCTCCTTCAAACTAGGAAAAAACGCTGGATTGGACCCAAATGGATCCTCAACCTTTTTAAAACGAATAAAAGGGGATCGAGAAAAGGAGAGGTATCGATTGTAGGTGCCTGTCCACTGGATCCCCGGGAGCCCATCCCATGCTGCTCCCAGTGGTGAAAGACCAGTACGCCCACAGCAGGCTCCCAGGAAAGGTAAGAGGGCGACCTGGCTGTAGGTGGGTAGTAAAGGGTGGGATTTCCGGTCTCCTTCCTGGGAAGGTAGAACCAGCCAGAAGGAGTGTTGGATGTGCACACGAGTGTGTAGGAGCCTGAGGGGGCATGCTCCGTGCACACACCTCCGCCTCCTTAGGTATGTTACCAATCAAGTAGAAAATGCAAACCCAGGCAGTGTTGTGTTAGTTTTTTCCCAGAACAATGTAGTCACTTAAGCATGAGAAGCCTCGCAGATCGTGTCTGTGGTGAGAGGGACACAAATCTCCAGAGCTGATGTCCACACAGCCAGCACGGAGAAGCACCATAGCCTCTGTTTGGGTTTCCTTGTAGCTGTCAGGCCTAGAAGAAGCCATTTCTATAGGGAGATCCCGGTGCATTAAATACCTAATGGACATACGCAGGGTCTTCAGCAAGGCTGTGAGCAAGGCCGTGGGTGGCTCTGACCTGTACGTCACTGTGGAAAGCAGGTCCTGTTTCTGTGCCTTCAGAAAAACCAAGTATTTGTGGCTCACCCCAGAGGCCCTTGCCAACTGGTGTTTTCCAGCTGCTGCTGTTTGTGGCCCGCGCCAGCACTTGGGACCTGGGTGCCCTGTGGACCCGGTGAATCCGGAGCAGACGGCTTGGCGGGGCGGGAAGCAGAGCATCTCCGGGTGTGTCCCCGGTTCTCAGTGCAGCTCAGTGTGAGCACGGACCACGAAAACACGTCCCTGTCCCACAGTTGTTAGTGTGCAGCGGGATGGACACTGATGATCCCGGGAACAGGGACCGGATACTGTATGTGCTAGAGGAATGGGCCAGGAGGGGAGGTCTGCAGGCCTGGAAGGGGCAGCCTGCCCTCGGCCAGGGCAGTGTCCCCCTCCCTGTAGCCGCTCTCACCCTCAGACCCGAGGGCTGTGGTGGACACTGGCATGCAGGTACACGGCAGCCGGGAGGGTGTTTCCCCACACTTGTCACTGAGAAGGTTGATTTTTTTTGCCTTTGGGGATGACTGTGTGTCTAGTTGTGGGTCCAGATGTCGGAATCCTGGGTCAGGCATTGTTGGCAGGTGTAGGTGTGTGTCGGGCTGCTGAGCTGTCCCGCAGACTGACGGTCCCTCAAATGTCTAGCTGCCTGGGGTCTGACTCCATGTGCGGGTGACCCCTGCCTCCTCTGCATGCACTCCTTCCTCTCCTCATGGTGTCCATCCGCCTCAGGGGACACGTCCACTAGGCTCCTCCAGGCTGTGAGGTGCTGGCAGAGGGCTGCAGGTTCCAGAGCAGGGTCAGACTTCGGTCTGGGGGCCTAGGCCTGCTGCCAGCATGGTGGGAAAGGACAGTGGTTTCCTGGACAGGGGATGGCCGGCCCAGCACAGCTGCTGTGCCAGGGCAGTGGCTTAAAGGGAACAATGGTGGGGTGGCTGTCCCCTGCACAGTCTTGAGTTACCCTTGGTGGCCCACCTCGTTGTTCCTACATCCCCCTTGTCAGATCAAAAGAAAGGTGTAGGTGTCAGTGAGGGTTTCGAGTGAGGTCAGTCTGGCATATAGGAACTGCTGGCGTCATTTCTGTTTCTTGTGGCCTAAGATGAAGCCGTCACCAGGTCTGAGCTGGTGGCCTGGGAAGGAAGAGAGGATAATGTGCCCAGCCGGTCTCTGCCTCCCACTGAGCTTGGTGGGAATGAGGACAGATGGAAACCTTTGGCTGTGCCCAGGCTCCCAGCCCCGACCCTCCCATCCAGTGGATGTGTTTTTGGAAACGGCATCTCCCTCTGGGTCTGTTTTCCTGCTGGTGAAGTTAGGGAGCTGCCTGAGTGACGGACGCCTGGCTTTTCTCCCTGACCCATGTGGGGCCTCGGCCTCACCATCTCAAGCACGGGCCGGGTGTGTCATGGGGCCCAGCTAGGCTGTGAAAGGCCCAACAGGAGCAGGAAACTTCAGTCCTGGCCAAGTGGCCTGCACAGGGGACGTCTTGACCGGGAGAGGGCTCTCTGAGGACCATCGTGGCCCTCACCCTCGCCTCTCCCTTCTTCCTCTCTTCTCTGTAGGATATTCCACCTACCAGGATGACCTGCTGAATTACCTGTTGAGGAAAGGCAATGATGCCCGAACCATCAGATCTTAGCCAGGACCCCCTACCAGAAAAGAAGGGACCAGGATACCCACCAGCTCTGCGGCCCCGCCATGGAGATGGCTGTCAGCACCTCCGAGGGGAAGCTGCTGAAGCCAGGGCGTGTGTGAAGCCCAGCTTGAGACCTGCTGAGGCGAGGCCCCACCCAGCACCCCCTGAGGCAGACCCAGCCTCCCCAGAGCCTGTCTCTGGGCAGACCCCAGCAAGTGTACATAGTGTGTTGAGGGGAGTGTGTCTGAGATGAGGTACACGCCTGATTTGGGAGTGGGTGTAGGTCCCCAGTGTCCCCATCGTGGGTGAGATGTTGACATGCTTTAGGAATAACTCCTTGTAATAGTAACCGCATTTCCTTTAATCTATTACATAGGTTTGTACAATGCATGTATTGAGGGTGAAATGCATGTATTTTGAGGGTGATCTACAGGGTGTCTCCCAAAAATGTACATAAATTTTCACAGCTGATAACTCCCTTAGTTTTCACTCCTTTTCAGGTTTAACAAGTTTGGAATAATGGGTGAAGCCAGACTCAGCTTTGAACAATGAAAAATTATCCACTAAACTCTCTTATGGGGATACATAAAATATCAAGCTTACGGCTCAAACCCGGCAACAGTCAATGAATCGGGGGCAGCTGTGGAAAGACAAAGCGCACAAACGCCAAACAAAGTGGTTCCTGACGTTTGCGATTCCTTTCCTTCTGTCTCTGGAGCGCCCAGGCCGGAGCTGATGCACAGCAAAGGAAACGCAAACCTCAGGGATCACCCTGTTCTGTGGGAATCTGTGCGCCTTGTCTTTCAGGAGCTGCCCTCAGTTCCCAAGTGTTGTTGGTTTTGTACCGTAAACTTTCTTTTCCGTATCCCCATAAAGAGTCCAGTGGATACATTTTCTTTGTTCAAAACTTAGTGTGACTTCACCCATTGCTTCAAATTCCTTAAACCTGAAGAGAGTGAAAATAAGAGTTATCAGCTGTGAAAATGTGTGTAACTTTTGGGGAACACCCTGTATTTATGTTCCATCAGGAATCTCCCCTTGTGTCCCTTTTTGGGGCCACCCAATATTTACGTTCCATCAGAATTCTCACCTGTGTGTACCTTTTTGGGGACCCCTGTATAAATGTTCCATCAGGAGTCTTCCCTTGTGTGCCTTTCAGTTGACACCTTCTTATATTTATGTTCTGTTGGGTATCTCCCCCCCTATTGGTACCTGTTTGGGGACACCTAAATTTATGTTCCATTGGAAGTCTACCCTGTGTGTACCTGTGTGGTGACACCCAAAACATACGTTCCATCGATAATCTCCCCTGTGTGTAGGTTTTTGGGGACACCTATATTTATGTTCTATCACGAATCTCCCATGTGTGTACCTTTTTGGAAAAACCCTATATTTATGTTCCATCAGGAGTCTCCCCTCTGTGTAGCTTTTTGGGGAAGCCCAGTATTTGTTACAACAAGAATCTCACCTCTGTGTACCTTTTTGGGAACCCCCTGTATTTGTGTTCCATCAGGAATCTCCCCTTGTGTCCCTTTTTGGGGCCACCCAATATATATGTACCACCAGAAGTCTCACCTGTGTGTACCTCTTTGGGGACCCCTGTATTGATGTTCCATCAGGAGTCTTCCCTTGTGTACCGTTCGGTTGACACCTTCTTATATTTATTTTCTATCGGGTATCTCCCCTATTGGTACCTTTTTGGGGACACCTAAATTTATGTTCCATTGGAAGTCTAGCCTGTGTGTACGTTTGTGGTGACACCCAATACATATGTTCCACCGTGAATCTCCCCTGTGTGTACGGTTTTGGGAACACCTATATTTAAGTTCTATCATGAATCTCCCGTGTGTGTACCATTTTGGGGACACCTATATTTGTGTTCTATCAATAATCTGCCATGTGTATACCATTTTGGAAATACCCTATGTTTATGTTCCATCAGGAGTCTCATGTCTGTCTACCTTTTTGGGGTCACCCTATATTGATGTTCCCTTGGGAGTCATCGTGGCCATTGGGAGTCTCACGTCCTGTTCTGTGTATTTGGCCTGGTTCCTGACGCATTTTCTTTCCTGTTGTTTACTAAAGATGCTCTTCCTGGATGTACTAAACCTGTTGATTTTGGTCTTATAAAGATTTTTCCCTTTTGAGTTCATATACTGGTAAAGAAATGGGCATGTTCACGTGGTCGATTTTAGGAGTGCTTTGCATGTGTATTCAATAGCCATTGATTCTGGACACGGGGATGGGGTTGCAATAAAATGAGCCGGAGTAGAATTGAGTCCTAGTTTTCTTCACCGCTCCTCCCTGGCAGCCTTGAAGAGCGCCGGGCTCTCGGGGTTCCCTGCATCAGCCCCCCAGTCTCCCGCCCCCTGGAATCCACAGCTCCCTTTGCCACGAGGTCAGAGACTGGGAAAGCCTGGTTCCTCTTCATCATGCAGCAGCTTTTTCCAGACCTGTATTTATGTTAAGTTTGTATAAGTTGAATCCCATTTTGATGTGGGATTTAGATCACAAAGGAGCTCAGCCTACAGCGATCCTTTGGATTTTTCCAAGGCTACTGGACTAGGAAGAGCCCGATCTGGAGTTTAGATCTTGGAGGCCTCAGACTAGAGGCTGGAAGGTGAGAGAGGGAGCAGGAAGGAGGCATGGAAGTGTCCCCACCTGACCCAGTCTTCTAATGGTTTTCTGTGCAGCTCCTGCCTCCATGGCCCTGCCTTCCCACGAAACCTCTTCTGTACAAGTGTGTCCTCGAGCCTCCTGTCCCCTGTTCCCCAGGTTCTGCAGCCTGTCCTAGCCGACCACTCAGTGGGAGCTGCCACCCGCAATGCTTAGAGCCAAACTGAGCAGCGGCACCTGCAGGCTGTGTGTCCTGGGCCCTTGGCTTTTGCAGGATCTGACCCTGGCCAGTCACTCCTTGGAGCTCTCAGCCTCTGGCTCGTGGTTCTCTCCCCTGTGGGACAGCTCTCCAGTGCTCACACTTGCCAGTCCCTCAGTCAGTCATTCCTCCCACAAACCCTCATGGAAGCTCCTGTGCTCACTCCTGAGTTCCCCTTTGAGGCATCTCCCTCCATGCCCCCCTCAGGGCTGACCCCACCCTCCTCCCCAGCACTGACCTCTCCTGAGCTGCAGGCCTGAAGTGGGCTGCCTATTACGCCCCCTGTCTGGACTGCAGGCTTCCTCCCCGCCCCCAGCTCCTCAGGGCTCCCTCCTTAATCCAAGGACAGCAGCTGTCAAGCACAGGAGCCTGTGGTAGAGGCTTGACCCCTCCTGTCCCCACTTCCCAAGTTTTATATGTCACCTGATCCTGAGAATGGGCTGGAACCTGCCACGTCATCTTAACTAACTGCTCTTGTCCTAGGTGACATCCCCCCTGGCCTGACTCGCGTTTTGGCAGGGGCTTGTCAACTGCTCTGCCTGCCTCACACAACCTCTCAGCCCCATGACGCCTGTCAGGCGTTCACCCCGGGTGACCTTCCTTTCTGAACATTCCCCTCCCTCAGCCTCCACAGGAGCTACACCCATCCCTTTGTGGTCTAGGGTTCCTACATGGCTCACCTCGGGGTGAACCCTGCACTCTCTCACCCCCCTCCAACCCCAGACAAGCTCAAATAAGCCCACCGCTTTTAAACAATCGATGTTTTTTATTGATTTCAGAGAGAGGAAGAGCGAGGGAGAGAGACATAGATCCATCATTGACGAGAGAGTCATTGATCGGCTGCCTGCTACACGCCCCCTTCTGGGATTGAGCCCACAACCGGGGCATGTGCCCTGATGGGAACTGAACCCTGAACACCTGGTTCATAGGTCAAAGCCCAAGCACTGACCGTGCCAGCCGGGCTCACACCCAGAGCTTTAATTGCAGTCTTCCCAGAAGATTCCAATACCTCTAGCTAGCCCCAGCCTCTCCTCGGGAATCTCCAGATCTGTTTCCAGCTTGGATGTCCCAAAGACACCTCCAACTCAGAATCGAGGTTCACCATCCTCCCTCCACCCAAGCCGCTGTGTCCCTCATCTCATCACATCTGTCCCCTTCCATTCAGACCATGTTTGGCATCCCTCTCTCCCACTGTGTCCTATCCATTACTGCATCAGCTGGTTCCAACCCTGACATCTTGCTCACACACCCAGCCAAGCCCAGGTGATGGTCCCCTGAGCAGTATCACGGGTCCTGTTGCTGAGGGGGCCCCCAAATCATGACTCTGCTGAGCTCCAGGGCCCCCCCACTCTGCACTGGCCTGGGAGGTGTGCGACCTGGTGGGTGGGAAATATCCAAGCAACAGCTGGGTATTCATGCCCACAGCTCAGGGCTGAGGTTTGCCTGGAGGGAGATTTGGGGTCAGCTGTGGGACAGGAGGGGCTCACCCTGGGCAGAACAGTCACGTGAGAATATTAGAAAAGGTCGGACGGACCCTGGGAAGCACCCAGCCAAATGTTTCTCAACCAGCCAGTGGCACAGGAGGGAATGTATTTACATGTATGCATACGTACGTACACAGGTACACATGCATACATATTCACATGCACCTACACATGCACATACACATGTCTATGCACAGCAATGGATCCTTAGGAAGCGCTCCTTGCATTTGGCCAAACTGGTGTATTTATAGCCGCCTGTGCTTGCCCTCAGCTGACGGATGAGTGTAGCTCCAACGGGAATGTCGGGTGATGTTCTCCTGTGTTATCAAGGAAAACAAGCTGAAGATGTTTGTGAGAACGTCACTCCCTCCTTAACGATGTGAGTGGCTCCTTATCAGGTGGTCGTTTTCTGAATGCCAGATGGCATTCCTCAGTTTCCTGTAATGTGTTCACATTGTAATGGCTGCAGGCAGTTTTTTAAAAACAGACACAATTTACATACCATTGTATTCACCCAAGACACACTCTTAAGTTTAACCTCTGCTATTAACATCTTCCCCATCACTGTCTTAAGTCTGGAGACAGCAGGCGCTGCGGAAAACAAATCAAGCCCTGATTTGGTACATTTGCCAGTTCCTGTGCTGTCAATATTCTCACCACGGCCCATTTCAAGCTGCCAACATGGTGTCACTCCCCACAGCGATGGGAAGAGCTGTGTGGCGTCACCTGCTCTATAATATCGCCTCCCTAAAGGTGCAATGGGTAGAAACAGCCCCAAGAGCATAGGTAAGGAGAATAATTCCAGGCGGCAAGTGTTTGCTGTCAATTATGTGATCGCGGGGCTGCACAGTTCACTGTTGATGGCGGCTGCGTTTAACGCCTGGCCTGCCAAGTCCCTGGAAACTCAGGGATGTGCCCTCACAGGGCCTCCGCTCAGCAAGGGGAGCCCGCCTTTGGGGGGGGGGCTAAAGGGAAGGACAAGAAGGAAGAAGGGGCAAAGAGGAAGGTGACGCCAAGAGCATCGCAGCTGGGCCCTGGGAGCTTTAGGGACCTGCCCCCCTGGTCCAGGCTGGAATGTGTCCCCACAGTGCTGTCCCCACACAGGGGCACAGAGAGGCCAGGGGCTGTCTGGAGGCTGGAGACTGCCCGGGCTTCTCTCCTTCTTTCCTCGTGTGGGGATGGCCTTGCTTGGGGTGCCTTTGGCCCGTCCCTGCTGGGCACTGGGTCTCCTCTCCCAGGGGTAAACCTCCCTTTGCTACAGCCCAGTTCCCTTTGCAGTACAACCTCACACCCACTGTGAGCCTAAGTTGTGGGTCCTTGGTCACCATCCGCACTCCCCATCAGGGAGTCATGAGCAAGATTGTGCCCCTGGTGGGTGCCTTACAGCTTTTCTTGTGCAATCGTTTAACAAGTTTCATTGCTTGCCCCTGTATCAAACAATCCCCAGACACATAGCCATGTGGCTAGGTGTGTGCGAGGAGGTGACATTTGAGCCGAGGTCCTGTTGATAGGAAGCAGTAGCCATTAGAGGAAAGGGAGAGAGCTTCCCAGGCCAGTTATGAACCCTCAGGGGCCCTATTGAGTGCAGGCTCCCTGGGAACAGAGAGAAGGGGCTTGTGGCTGGGCCATGGGAGTGAGGGAATGTAGGAGGGGAAATGTTCAGAGAAGCAGCTCCAGACCCAGGGGCCGGAGAACAGCACTTCCTCCCTGCCACTCAGGTGAACGGGGGTCACTGTGCACCCCTAGTTTCCTGTTTGTTTCTCGAACTTGCCATTTATCACCGAAGATGGTAAAATTCACCAAACATGACAAAAACTACTGGGGTTGGTGTGTGGGTTCAGCAAAGTGATGTTTGTTAATGTGCTGCAGCTTCTAGTGGGCACTGCCCTGCTCCCGCTGGCCCTCCCCTGTTTTTGCCAACACCCTCAGCAGTCACAGTCCATCAGGGCCTTTCCAGCCTCTGCATTGACCTCTCTCTCACTGGCCAACCTTTATTTTACAAAATTAATTAAGACTAAAGGATATTTAGACACTGAATATTTTCCCCCTACCTGCTTGACCTGCACAACTATTCAGCCTTCAGATCTTAGCTCAGACATCACTTCCTCCAGGAAGCCCTCCGTGTTTAGGTCATCATCATTGCAGTCGAGGTGCTCTCAGAGGGCCAGGTTGCTTTTCTCCATAGCAGTCATCTCCTTTTCAAACGGTGCACCGATTCCTGTCCTATCTAAGTGCTGTCTGATGATCTTATCAGACTGTGAACTCCGTGCGGAGGTGTGTGTGGGGATTGTTTCTGGTTTCGCTCCGTGTTGTATTGTCAGCACTTAGCACAGTGCCTGGCACACAGAAGGCACACAACAAATATCTGTTCCATGGTTGAATGAATGGTCTTCTGATGCAGGACCGCAAGCAGGGTGTTCACCGAGCGCTGGGTTAGAGCCGCTGCAATTCAGGAGGCTCCTGGATCCCAAAATTTGGTAGATGGGAGCAGCTCCAGAAGCTGGAGTCCCTGCTGCAGCAAACCTGGGTCAGCCCAGGACCCCCAGGCCTCTCTTGCACCCACCTCCTCACCCAGGCCCTCCCGGATAACTTCTGTCTTCAGGGAGAAGCCAAGTCTCAGATAGTCCCCAAAAGCCTTTGCTCCCCCACCTCCCACCCCCACCCCCACACACATCAATGCCACCCTGCACTCGCAGCAGCGTTGAAATGTTTCTTTTGCTCCCGAGAGCATCCTGGGAGCGGGGACCAGCCTCGGCACATTCGTTGGGGTGCTTGGCTAGGTGTGCAGAGGGCCCTGTGCTCCTGCTCGCATGCGGCCGCCCTCGTGGGGCAAGTCGAGGATCACACAGCCCTGGATGTGACAGGTGCCGCTCCTCCTTTGTAGCCGCGTGATTGACAGGGCTGGTGGGGAGAGGTCTGTCTCTGCTTTGAGAACTTGAGAGCTTCGTGCACACACTTATGGGAGTCTGGGCCTCCATTAACCCCACCGCTGCCACGTTCCACTTGTTCAACGGTGCCTGTGTGACTTAGTGTGAAAACCAGCGTTGATCATACAACATGTGCATGCTTGTACGTGTGAGCACGTGAAGATGTGCATGGACCCGCGTGCGTTTTGTGAGAGTGTGGCACAGGTGATCAGTTGTGTTTCGGTGTGCCGGTCCATGCAGGCATTCGCAGGATTGTGCAACTGCACTCGGGCAGTGTCCCTGCCTGTGCGTGAGCTTTCGGACATACGTACAAACCGGCAGGTACGTGCATGTGGGCACACGTGTAATGTGTGCGTGTGCACATGACTATGAAACTGCATACAGGGTGGCGCAAAACTAGGCTTGCAGTTGTGAGCACACAAAACAGAGTCTGTTCTTATATTATTCTGTATTAATTGTTGTATTATCTTTTCCATATGAGCAACTGTAAACCTACTTTTGCCCCACTCTGTATATCGCAAATAAGCGCATATGAATTCTGCATGTAAACGTGTGTGCATTACACAGATGTAAGCATGTTACACACTCCCATGCTCCTGCCCTCAGAGTGTGAGCGCATCTGTACACAGGTCCAAGGCTTCCATAGTGCACCAGGAACAGCTTCGGCCGCCTTATGGGCAATTCCAGCGAAAGGGCCTCAGCTTGAGGCGGCATCTTCTATAAGCACTTGCTCTGGCGCCTAGGAGACGTTTATTGGAAAGATCATTTGAGAACAGACGAAAGGGGAGAGGACTGCTGATTAATTACAAACAGCACCACTGTCCGAAACCCACAATGCCCACGTGGGCCTACACACACACACACACACACACAGGGGGCCACCAGACCCAAGGCCCCATTGTCCATCTCTGTGCCTGGGCTCAGGGAGCCCTGTGGCTGTAGTGGGACATTAAGTCACTCCCAGGACAGTGAGTGCCCTCTGCAAAGGGAATTAGAAAGGAAACTATCCCCCAAAAGGGCCATGTCTCACTGCTCCAGACTTTCCCCCAAACTCTCCCCCACCAAGTATTTCAGGTAAGGGATAACAGGTTTGTGAAATTTGGTGACAAATATGCAAATTTTGGCATCAGGCAAGGATTCAAGTTCTAGGTTCTCCACTAGATGACACTGGGCAAGAGATGACCACTTGGGCCTTGTTTCTCCAACTCTGACCTGCATGGTAACAGTAGCCCACGCTTCAGGGTTGGGTGAAATGCGGCCATGGGACTAGCCTCAGGATCTGGCCACACCTCCTATGCTCAGGCCCAGGCTCCCGGGACGCAGAGGGCAGATGCCGAGCGCCGTGCTGGGAGGTGCAGCCCTTCCCGCCCCACTCGGGACAGGCAGAGCCGAGTCCCCAGACCAGTCCAGGCCCACAGCCTCTCCTCAGTAGGACACAGCTGCACGTGACCCTGACGGGGTCCAGGCAGTGACAGTGACAAAACAGTAGAAACCAGGGGAATGTGAGTGAGCTCCGGGCAGCCTGGGCTCACTGACTCCAGAGGGCATCACAGGCCAGACTTAGAGCCTATCTCACCCTCCCCACCCACCCAGCTCAGAAACGGGCACCCTCTAGCTGCCCACCCCGCAGTCCATTTGCCACAAGCAATGCAAGCCCTGGCCAAATGCACAGCTCCGGAAGGAAAACAATAATATAACGTAAATATTGGATTTGTGGACTACAGCTCCTTTCTCACACGGTCCCTGGCTTCTTCCAGAGAGTATCAGGCCTCCTCCCACTGTCTCTGTGGCTGCCCCTCCAGCCCCAGGACATCAACCCTTTTTGACACAATTGAAAAGGAAATAAGTGGCTGCTGTTTTACATGAAAGTAATTTCACACGCAAAGAATGCAGAGAGGCAGCTAAAGCTGAGTTGTGCTTCGGAACAAATCCTTATTAATAATTTAAGTGGTTTTCCAAATTGGAGTGGGAACTGACCTCTTTTATTTAAGTTCCTCCAAGTGACGGCAGTTAGCTTTGATTTTCTTATCTAAAGGCGTCTTTTAAGATAACAAGTGTAAGACAATGGAGAAGGGTAATGAGATATTAAGAAAACATATAAGGCACGGAAAATGCGTGTAGAACACAGTTAAGCCATGCAGCTGAAGGTGGAGATTCCTGTATATTGACTTAGAGTATTTCAGGTAGGGAAGGGGGCAGATCTCTATTCATGTTCCATAGAATGGACCAAGGGGATACTATTAAGACATCGATTATAAGGAGGGAACTGGGAATGAGATGTAATGGGGAATGTGTCGCTGGCTATCATCTAATGACTCAATGTGGAATCTACTCTTAGCCATGTGCTCACAGTTGCCCTAAGTTGCTCCCAGTTAAAAGGACCAGGTAAGCGCTATATATAGGACAGTCCTGATAGAAGGCTTACAGACATTTTCCTCTGTCTGGCAGTGTAGGGGATGGAGATAGAACTGGAAACTTTTATTTTTTCCGATGTTCTTGTGTTACTGTTTTTTTCCTTCTAGAACTGGTTTCAGAACTGACCAGCTCAGCACTCAGAGCAGAGCAGAAGTGGAACCCTGAAGGCCTTGGCACAAGACCCTCATCCCAAGCCTCACCTGCCACCTTGGTTGCACCAAAACAAATTTTGACAGTTCTCAGGAGCTCTCATCATGTTCCTCAATTTTATGTTCTCCATAGCATACATTCATTTGTAGCAGCAACAGCTGCTCCTCCCTTTCCCGCCTTTCTTGTTATTTCTTTTTACCCCAGAAACTGATTGGGCCAATCACGGCGCAGGCTGTGCAGTGAGAAGATATATCTTACAGTTTTTGAAATTTTGAATCACTTGTAAATGGAACAGACATTGGAAGGGGCTTCTAATTTACTCATAGGTCCCTTTGATACCCAGACGGGGGAAAATGCCAGCCCACAACTAACACAACAGCATTGCCTTTGCAAGACTCTGCATGCAGTGGTGCTACGAGGGCCTAATGATGTCAATGTCAACGAAAGAAAGGGAAAGGGACAATTGTGCAGCCTGCCGACACCGGGACATCCCACACAACCTGTGAGGCTCCTAGAAGAAATCCTCTCAACCCCCTTGCAATAGGACGAGGCCCAAGCATTTCCAAATGAGAAACCTCAGGAAGATGAGCCTCCGGGGCTACCAGAGTGACCCCTCAGTTAGAATTTTAGGCTCTAGTGGACATGCTGTAATGAAGTCAGGACCGGGCTTTAGGAGGAGAATAGTATAATTCTGTCACCCCCAAAACAGGCCTTTGTTTGAGATGCAGATCCGCAGTGACAGCAAAGTATTTCGATCTTGGAATACACAGCAGGTGTTGGAACAAGGCCAAAGCGGAAAGATGCAGCCATCACATGGCAGCCAAAGGGTTTTCTTATCCCTGTTGCGCGTGAAGTGCTTTAGTGCCTCAGGGATTGTTGTCAAGCCCCACAGAGCCTCTGGAAGCGCTGAGAGCACCAAACAGCAGATGCCTCACCCAAAGTCTGGCAACAACAAAAGTCTTGAAGTGGCCAACGTGACTTCTTCACTGCTGCCATCACCACCGAGCTGTCTGGGCAGCCCCAGAACGGCAAACGAAACGAGGCCTAACGAAGGGCTGCAGACTCCTCCTCCGTTTCTTTGCTGGTTGATCTGGAGTTCAGGAGAGGAAACTGAGGTTAGGCCGGTGTGCAGAAGGGCGCAGGGGCTAACGGTCTTGAACACGTGAGTCCAGAACCATGATTTATTCTTCTAGCTCTCGGCCCAGGAACAGATAGTAAAATATACCTTTAAACTCTGCATGTGATTAATTGATTTAAAGGGGAAGTGTAGAACACCTTGAAATGTTTGTATCCTATTTTGCCTTGGAACATTTAAAACAAATAATATGGGAGATAAAAGTACTCTTGATAGAAACTTGATTCAACAGTCAGGAAATTGTCTGAATATTTCTCTTTCCCTTATTCTAGCATTTTTGTCTATATAAACATTCATATTACCCATAATTTTTAATAGTTTTGTATAAAGAAACTGTAAGTTATCTCTGAGCCTCCTGGTGGTGTTTCTTCATTGTGTATCTTTACTTTCTTTTGTTTGTATTTTGAAAAAACTGCTTCAAGTTTTTAAGGCAGTGGAATATGACTCTCCATTCATCAAAGAAAATCATATTTGAAAGCTCAGAGTTCCTTCTTAACTGTGAATATGACTCTTTGCCTTTTTTCCGGCCTTTGCAGCAGATTTTCAGAAATTTGCAATGCCTCATTTATCTAAGACCCTGTGTGGGAGAGTCAGAGTGCCTAACCAAGTTTATGGCTTCTATCTGCATCCACACCAGATTGGAAGCAGTGGAAACTTCTAGCAGAGAGCAACCTCAATTTGCATTCCAGTTGAGTCGAGTGAGTATTCCTCAGAAGTGTTTCCGTAAGGTGCAAGTGCCAGAATCATCCAAATCATCACACTCTGTGCTACCAAATCATACTCGACCATGGTCACATCAAGTCCTAGTGTTGATTATAGAATATCAGAAAGACAGTCTTGCTGTATTGGTCTCTTTTTTCTATTTATTTAAATCTCTCTTTCTCTTTTCCATTAAAAAAAAACAGTCAGGAAAACAGACAAAAACACACACTCACACACAAATACCTTACAATATGGAAACACATACTCTGAATAAATTGTAAAAATTTATTGCATGCAATGATTAAATGTCAGTAGTTCCTTTACTTGATATTTTATGTTTATCGAGGTATTTTTCTAGTACACTTCGAATGAGACTTTGTGGACCCATTAAGTTTATGCTCATATTTCTAATACATATTTCTCCAGAGTGTGTAAATATTTTTAAAATTCTGATATTTGCCAGTTGAATATATATGTAACGTATAAATATAAAGCTATGTCTGTATCTATAACCCTACTTGAGTGCAGAGCGAATCTCTCGTAGTTCTATCTAATCTTAAAAATCCCCGCAGCCGTCTCTGCCTCTGGCTGCTCCTTTCTTCTCATCTCTATGTGCAGATCTATCAAGAGTTTCCATGGACAGAGGGGCAGGGTCTCTCCTCTGCACAAGCACTGTGGCATCGAGCTGATGAAACAAGCCTGGCCATGACAGCCTCAACCCAGGAGACTTTTCCTTCAGCAGATGTGAAAATGGGACTAAAACAACCAGTTAAGTTTCAGCTCTTTCCAAGAGGAAAGTTCTGAGCCCAGGGCTTTTGTTACATGTTTCAGCCCCAAATGCCACGGGCTGCAGTTAATTCAGTTTGCGGCGTGAGGACATGGTTATTTTTCTCATAACTCTCCTGGCTGGATGCGATCGCATGTCCTCGAATATGGGGACCAATATGCATTTCTGGGGCGCGGCCTCAGGTGTCCGTGTGTGCGGGGTTGTGTGGAGCCCGCTGGACACGGAGGGAGACGCGGGGGAGTCCCCGGGAGGGTGCGCGGGGCTGACTGCGACTGGCGCGGGAATCCTTTCTCTTGACGCCAAGATACCTTCCCCGAGGCCTAACTTTTTCTTTCTTTTAAAGTAAGTCAGTAATAAAATAGAAAGCACATTCAAGCAAATGCTCGGGATGATAAATCAGATCAACTGATATTGGTTGTATGTCACGGGAGAAACTTTGCTCTGAGTTTTCAGATTTTCCACGCTACCTACTAAAAATATATTTTTAAAAACCCACTGTTCTTCTGGCTCCAGTAACAAGGATTTGAGGAAGTTATTTTCATTGTTTATGGGAACAACACTCATTGGATTATAAGTTTTGGTTTTTTCGATTCTCTCGACCTTCAAGTGACTTCAGCGAAAGGGAAGGAATATCTTGCTCCCAGGCAGCAGGCTTGGTAATTACTATCCTGCTGCCTCAGGAAATCCACAGGGGCGCTGCCCGGGGCACCGTGTGCTATGCAATACACTCACGGCTTTGGACATTGCAGAAGGAAAGAAATTATAACCAGGCATAGACCCCTTTCACAATAAGGCACAAAATGCAAAACAGCTTGGGAGAGAAAGGAAAGAGTGAAGCAGAAACATAGATAAAGAGGCAGAGAAAGGAAGGGAGACACACACCAAATGTAACAGAGAAAGTAAGATGAAAAGAATCATATAAATACACAAAGAGAGAGGAAAAAACTTCTTTGGTAGTTGAAAAATTAAAATGGGGAAGAGGGCATTGAGTGAGCTCTTTCTGCCTGTGGATGGCAAGAATTGTCTTTATAATCAAGGGTATTTAGTTTGGATACCATGAGGATAAGTAAAGAAGAAATGATAACTGTATTATTCTTTACTTTTACATGCCACATGACTTCATTTCTGTGAAGTTCTCAGAAAAGCATATTAGTTGATGATGTTAAGAGTGAAGATAGTAGTTCCCTCAAGGGGTGGGGCACTGATTGGAACAGGCAGAGAGAAACACTACATCCTATTTCTTGATTTGTGTGGTAGCCACTGCGGAGTAAACATCAAGCTTATACCATCATTAGCAACTAGGAAAAAGTAACCCACAGTCAAAGGATTCAATGAGCTACTATAGGTGGGAAGGAATAGAGCTTCTAATATAAGCAGGTTTCTGAAGCACTGGGTACACGTCAAATTTCTTAAAAAAAACAACACACAAACAAAAAAAACCCCCACAGAACTGCCTTTGCAAGATTCCACATGCAATGGTGCTTGAGGACCTAAAAGTTGTCACTGTGAAGACAGGGGAAGAAACAACTCTGCAGCCTGTTAACCCAAACATTCTGCAGAACCTGTGAGGCTCCAGAAGAAATCCTCTCAACTTTCTTGCTACAGGGCCAGTGAGCAAGGATCAGGAAGCTTGGGGAGGGGGGCTGTTGGGAGGGAAAAGGGGAAAAGTGCAGGTTAGGTGGGGCCTATCCAAGGGCTGTTGCTCTGGGTGTAGCACTGCCAGATACAGTACAGGACTCCCAGTTAAAGCTGAATTTTGGATGAACAACTAATACCAGTTTAGTACAAGTATGTCCCAAATATTGCATAACACATACTTATAGTAAATTATTTGCTAAATCTGACAATCCTATCAGGGTCAAGCCAGATGGGGAGAGTTTGAACAGAGAAGTGACTTTGTTTTAAAATGTAAGGTGGTTTTGAAATTAGCTCATTCATCCATCTGACTCCTATTATTAAACACGTACTATTCCAGACAGTGTGCTAGGCTCTGGGCACTCAGGTCGGAGCAAGAGGGCAGGATGCTTGCCACCACGGGCAATTCCCTCTGCCCAGAGGGCTCTCCGCACTTTGGTCTACACTGATCCATTCTTGTCCTTCAGGACGCTGTCAAGTGACCCAGTCTCAGGCACCTGCCCAACCCTCCAGGACAAGCTGTTTGACATGCACTCAGCACAACACCTGAGCCTCGCCACTCACTCTAGCACCTGACTTTGCTAAACTGGGATCTCCCAGGGGACAGGATTAGGTCTGTTGGTTCCCAGCCGGTTGGTTCCCTGGGGTGAGGGCACTGTCAGGGTTAATGACTAATTTTGACTGAGTGGCTCTTTGTGTCAAGCTGGGTGTCCAGCCTTCCCGGTGGTGGGGTGTGCTAGCTAACATCCTTTCAACTAAGTCTGTTCTGTTGAGATTGGCTAGGCTTGGCTTTTTCTGCTGTCAGCAGTGAGCCCTGATGACCCACAGCCCGGGGAGCAGCTGTTTGGAGCATTCGGCCCAGAGGAGTGGGCGGCGGGAAAGCAGGTCGTTCCTCTCTCCTGGAGCATCTGCCAAAGCAGCGCAAGTGCTCAGCCTCTCAGAGATCATGGCCCCTGGGACACACAGGCTGGGGACCGGACACGTGTGAGATTTGTCTTCCCAACATTTTTTTCTCTTCTTTATTTTATTGCACACAGACTGTATCCCTTTGCAGTAAATACTGTCAGTTGCCCAGCAGCTAGCTCAGGATTTATTTATGTGCCAGGTAAATGAGAGGGCAAAATGAAGACATTTTCCAGAAAATAGAAAAGGGGGAGGAGACATGGAGGAAGAATTTAAAATAACATTTGCAATTATTTAGGGATAGGCTTATGATAAAATGTTAAGTACAAAAAGCAAGATTAAAAATTATATCTTTCAAGCAAGGTAACATTGAATTCCCTGTCTACATATACACAGGGTGTCCCCCAAATGTATACCCACTTTGAATAATTCTGAATTCCAATGGGTTAAACCTGGAAAGAGGGAAACATCAGTGGAGCCAGCAGCTCTTCAAGTGTGTGCACACTTTCTGGGAGCCCAGGATGTGCCCGCACAGGGGGGACATGGCGGGAAGGGGGCCGAGGCCCCAGCGGCGGTTGCTGTCGGGCGCTGGGAAATTCAGTGGCTCTGTTGTCCTTTCTCAGGTTTTCTGTTCTTTCCTCAGCTTTATTTAGCCACCAAAAGCTCTGGGTGCACGAAGTTTCCAAGCTGCAAGGACTCTCAGAGGTAAAAATAGCCTTGAGCTGCAATACAGGGATACGGGGGATTCGCCCATCTCTGCTGCCGAACTTTTCGGGTCACCATCGCTGGGTCCCCAAAGGAAGCGCTTCGGTTCTCGATCCCGCCTCCAAAGTCGAGCATGTCCCGCGCCATCCGCTGAGGCCAGATCCTGAAGCCTGGCTGTGGGCTGTGGACCCCTCGGTTTTCCAACTTTTCAGAACTCGAACCGTCTTCGGGAACCGAGTACCTTTGAAAACCCAGGGTCCTCTGTATTTGAACCTTTCTCAGGAGCTGAGCCTCCAAAGGGCAATTTGCATTTTCCCTGTGAAACACTCTCCCTGGCTCTAAGAAGCCACCTCCCTCTCCTTGAAAGCCCCGGGGTGTTTTAAGTTTTCATCCAGATCAAAGGGAAGGACTCAAGATGCAGAGGGAGCCCTGCAGGAGCCAGCACCTCAGAGTCAGCCTGGTCACCACCACCCTGAGGCCTCTGCCTTGGCTCCACCATCAGCTTGGGGGGCTCCCCTCCGCCCCCTGGAGGCTGCTTCTGTCTCCTCTGCAGAGGCTCCCTCCTCCAGGCCTGTTGCTGGAGCTCCTGGCACAGGATCTGTACAGATGACTCACAGAACCACCCAGGCCTCTTCTAGATCCACACCTGGATGCTGAGGCCCCTTCCCCCACCTACCTGGCCTTCTTCCAGGGCTCACTGGCCAGGTGATGGTTCCACCATCTTCTAGAACCCCAAGCATCCCTACATGGGACCTGGGTGAGCCCTGCCATTTATACCTTCTGAATACCTTACATCCACCCACTTCTCTCCACTGTCACTCCCCACACCCCCACCTGCCTCCCCAGGCCCCTCACCACTGTCCATACAACCATGAGCTCCCCGGAACACCTCCATAGCCACCTGACTGCTCCTTGCGCCTGCTCAGGTCTGTCTCCACCCTGTAGCCAGAGTGAGCTTTGAGGACACGGATCTCACCCTGTCAACCCCCTTCTCCACACACTCCCCAAACCCTCACTGACACCCCATCACTCCGAGGAGAAAGGCAGCTTTCACACTGCTCCGTCACTCTCCCTCTTTTTTAAAATCCTTTTCTGAGGATATTTTTTTCATTGCTTTTCAGAGGGAGTGGAAGGGAGAACGAGAGAGGGAAACATGGATGTGAGAGACACACATGGACTGGGTACCACCCGCAGGTGCCCTGATCGGGATTGGGATAGAGTCTGCGACCCAGGTATATATGTCCTTGGCCGGATGGAAACCAGCACCCTTCAGTCCTCAGGCTGGCACTCTTAGCACTGAGCCAGATCGGCTAAGGCTAATTAACTGGTTTAACACATTCATGATTACAGAGTTTAAATAAATTTATTACATTCATTGTCTCTGAGCTTAACCTTCAGCCAACAGAGTAGGGGAATACTACCACTTCTATAACATTGCTGTAAGAGTGTTTTTACATTAAAAAGTGGTAAATAAGCCCAGGCGGTGTGGCTCAGTAGTTGAGCACCGACCCATGAACCAGGAGATCAGGGTTCCATTGCTGGTCAGGGCACATGCCCAGGTTTCAGGCTCCATCCCCAGTAGGGGGCGTGCAGGAGGCAGCCGATCAGATTCTCTCTCATCACTGAGGTTTCTACCTCCCCCTCTTTCTTCCACTCTCTGCAACAATAAAAACATTTTAAAAAATGATAAATCAGAGGAATGTTTATTTTTCTGAACCCTTGCTAGTGGAAGAAGACTAAAGTGTAAAGTGAAGAGCTTCCTCGAAAATAATTTTGTGAAGTGCTTCAATGGCACCAAAGTGCCTTCAACAGTTTCAGACATGCTCGCTGGCCCTGTAACACGGGGCTTGCCCTGTTCCCGTGCACGGTCTCCCTGTAGCAGACATGCGGCCCTAGCAGGCCTCGGGGGTGTGCAGCAGGCTGCCCGGGCCTGGGCACAGTGCCGGTGGCTTGTACCTGGGATGACATAATCGGAGCAAATGGTGCAAGATGTCTGGGCACCGGCACTATTTCTGGGCCTGATGAAGACAAGGCTGAACTCTTCTCACAGCTGGCGATGGAGATGAGAGACACTGGGAATCCAGGAGCTGGGCTTTGATTTTGTTTCTGCAAGAGGCAGCCAATCAATGACTCTTGTCGTTGATGTTTCTCTCTCTCTCTCCCTCTCCCTCCCTCTCCCTCAACTCAGTGAAGATAGATTTAAATTAAAAAATAGATGTGACTCACACACAGTGGAAACCCGGGTTAAGCCCGCCTGGCCTCCCTTCCCCTGCACTCTGACCCAGCAAGGCCTGGACCCCGGGGGCCTCAGGGCGGGGCCACCGAGAGGGAGCCTCTGCAGCCTAGAGAGGCCGCCAAGGCCGCCGGGGGCGGGGCCCAGGCGCCTTCCTGCTCAGGGTCTGCGGAGGGTGGGGTTGCGCTGCTCCGCGAGAGTCGACCCCCGTGTGGTGGGGACCTGAGGCCTTGCCCTTCACCCTCCGACCTTCCTTGTCCCTCGTGGAGCCGCCCGACGCTCCTCGTGGGGGCGACAGGGGTCCCACCACTGCGCGTCCTTCGGGCAGCGGGGGTCGGTGGCCGACGCCCTGTTCCAGGCGCTGGTGACCTTGGAGGACGGGTCGTGGGCTTCAGAACCGGGAGGGGAAGCGCCCGGGCCGCCCTGGAGGGCGCTGCAGGGCCTGAGGCCAGAGAGTCGTGGACGCCCCAGGGAGGAGCAAGGACCTGCCTGGTCCCCGCTGGCGGGACGGAGAGGCCCCCCCGCAATGGCTTTGTCCCCGCGCACTGGGCAGCCTTGCCCTGTGTTCCCGAAGGTCAGCCCGGGGAGCAGATGTCCCCCTTTTTTTTTTAAATGTTTTTATTGATTTGAGTGAGAGGAAGAAGGCAGAGAGAGAGGGACACACATCCACATAGATTAGTTGCCCCCCAACATGCGCTCTGCCCTGGGCCAGGGGTCAAGCCTGCTACCCAGGTACGTACCCCAACCTGAAATCAAACCCGAGGCCTTTCAGCCCACAGGCTGATGCTCCAACTGCTGGGCCACACTGGCCAGGGCTCCTTCAGAATTTTAGATTAATTTTTGGCAGATATAAAAATAAGCCCTTTTTAAAGCTCTATGAAGGAGAAACAGCTGTCTTTATGAGAAAGTCTTGTTTTCAAAACAGGTTGCTCGCCATGACTAGACATTCTATTAGCAGTGCCAAACCCAGACAAGGCGGTGAGGGAGGACAGGTTTTCCCTCCTGTGGTTCCCTGTCCCCCTCCTTAGCATTTGGCCTGCCTTCCCCTCCAAGTTTTCTAGTGTTTTCCAGTCTTGCCTGGCTGGAAATAAAGTCATCCGTAGTAAAGCCTTAGACAGTTCCTGTTACTCCTCTTGGACTGTTTGCGCTCTTACAGAAAAGCATGGCTACAGGAAGCAGGAGTTGAACTCCGCACACAGGCAGAGAAGAAGGGCGGGCGGTGGACTCGTGAGCTGGCGGGTGGCGCTCGGGTGAGTGGAGGCCGCGAGCTTCAGGCCGGGAGGGCTTCACTTACCCAGGACTCAGACTGTACCTGATGGTCCGTCCTGGTGAGGAGAGGGTCTCTCAGGTGGGTTCTGCCACTACGTTGCTTTGCTGCACATAGCAGTTCATCTCAACCACTGACATGGAGCATGAACTTCCTTTCTGTCACTTATCGTCCCAGCTTGAGATCAAATCCCTTTTTGTTTGTGTGTTTCAGGCTGAATGAGCATGTTCGTTTCGTGGCACTATTGAATATGTGGCACCAGATACGGCCAGAGGGGAGATTGGGGACATGACAGAGTGTGTTCTGTTTCTGACACTTCTTTATATACCTCTCTAAAATGTGTAATAACAGGTGTGATAACCAAAGTATAACAACTCAGGCACAGCCTTCAGCAGAGTCCCCTTTCTTGTTGTCTTGTCTTTATGTTTCTGTCCTTTGCTTCGTATATATGAACACACTGTGATATCTAGTGTTTGGGCGGGAAAAGATAATAGGAAGGTGAGGACATTCTGGGTTTCCCTTTATTCAGGTTTTATTGGTGAGGGTAATTTTTTGTTTTATAGAGTAACAGTCTTTGTTAAAGGAAACTTCAAAAGCAACTAATTCTTCAAGTCATAATTTTTATGTAATTGCCATGAGAAGAGTCTATATCTTAAGCAAAGCACCAGCTGCAACTGTATGGAAAACAAAAATCATGCATTTTCTGTAGCATGGGCCCTGCTCTTTTAGGACACAGCCGAGCCAGAGTACAATACAGTACAGAGGTGTCACTGAGGGCACCAAGTGTCCCGTGTTGCTGTCTGCATCATGAGGATGATTTTGGTCAGTGTGTATTGACATTACTGATTTTTCTTAGAAAAATACATGAGACGTATCGTTGGCTGTTTCACCTGCGGTTGATATTTGCTTTCTAAGAGATCCTTGAAAAGGGAATCTTTCTTATTTTCTTCCTCCCAATTTCTGCTTTTAACTTTGAGATGCTGGAGGCTTTCTTGATTGTCTCTTCAACAGACATAAGCATCGTAACAATCCTTGGAGAAAAAGATAATCCAAGATAGTCTAAGTTTGTTTTCCTAAGCCCTCTAAAGAGGTCAGTTTTCCCTCCCCCCTTTCCTTTCTATGTGCAAAATTAAGGCCTTGAAGAGGCCTGACTCACATATATATATACACACACACACACATATATATACATATATATGTATTTAACTATGTCCTTGCTGATTTCAGAGAGAGAGGGGGAGAGAGAACTCATTGACCAGCTGCCTCCTGCATGCCCCCTACTGCCCTCTCCTGGGGATCGAGCCCACAATCTGGGCATGTGCCCTGACCGGGAACCCAACTGAGATCTCTTGGATCATAGGTCATTGTTCCACACTGAGCCACGCCGGCTGGGCTAGGTCACATACTCTTATTTCCTGTATTAAAGGGTGCAGGCCTGTCTAGTTCTTTCCTAACACTTTTGCTTTATGAATAACTTTCTCCAAATAAGGGACTCTGACTATTTTTTGCGTCCCCTCTCCCTCATCCCCTTTCCAAACCCCTCATGCAGAGCATAGATATTTTAAGTGTAGAGAATGTTTGCTGATGGCTTATCATGTTTAAAGCCTGTCCTTCGACTTTTCATGACTAGGAATCAGATTGTAGAGCTGTGTCAATTGGTTTCCAATCCAGCAACAGAACATTCTGAGGATCTCACTCACATGGCAAGAAAAGTGCTCATATAAAGAAAATAATTGAATTGTTGGTTTAGTTCACTTCAAGGTATTCTTTGAAACTCTTGGGAAATTTGGTAAGAATTGATAACTATTCAAATTGGAAAATTACCTTCTAAGACCTAATGGAACCAATTTTTTTCCTAATCCTAACCCGGGGATATGCTCATTAAGTTTAGAAAGAAGGGAAGAGAGAGGGAAAGGGAGAGAAGGAATCATTCATGCGAGAGAGAAACATCCTTGGGTTGCCTCCCGGACATACCTGACTGGGGATTGAACCCAACCCTAGATAGGTGCCCTGACTGGGAATTGAACCCACAACCTTTGGGTGTAGGCAATGATGTTCCAGCCAACTGAGCCACACAGGCCAAGGCATGCCACCCGTTTTTAGGAAAGAAAACTTTATATTGCTCCTAGAATTTGTGCACACTGAGGGCCAGAATACAGCTAAGTTACGGGGAGCCCATGGAGCACTGCTCCCGTGAGACACACAGTGTGTAGCGCGCTGGTCCGCGCGCCTGCCTTGCACTCACTTCCTGTGGTTTCAGTCGGCCTGAGCCTGTTTCTATGTCATTGATATGTTTTCTCTGTAAAATAGGTCTAGGCTCATGGGTTTTCAATCATTTCTCTGGAGCCTTGGCCCTGACATTTGGAAGCAGAGAGTTGAAAATGTTAGCATGGAGCCCAGCCGGCTGGCGTGGCTCAGCAGTTGAGCATCGACCTGTGACCCAGGAGCTGCAGGTTCGATTCCTGGTCAGAGCACATGCCCGGGTTGCAGGCACGATCCCGAGCAGGGGCCGTGCAGGAGGCAGCCGATCAGGGACTCTGGTCATTGATGTTTCTCTCTCTCTCTCTCTCTCTCCCTTCCTCTCTCTGAAATCAACAAAGACATATTGAAAAATAGATAAATAAAATAAAGTTTTAGCATCCAGTTAATATCTCACTGGCATAAGCTCACAATCTCAACTATTATTGAAATCTTGTTTTGCATAATTATAAAGGAAGTATTTTTCAGTATATCAGGATTCCTTCAATTATATATAACTTGCCCAGTTCTCAGTTCTGGTAACTACATTTATAAGTTTGTTTCCCAGTTAGCTCCCATTTTGTTTTACATTATTTTAAATCTCAGCATGCTTTCCGCAAATGAAGGCCATTCCGTTCATGAGATAGGCTCTATAAGAACTGACTTAGGTTGGTGTGAAAAAAGTAACACCTATAGGTAGGATTTTTTACATTTTCACTTTTGTTCTTTGACTTTAAATAATTTTATAATATTTATTGCAGCTGGATAATTAATAAAAATGCTAATCCGTACTTCCTCCCCCCCACCCCCGATCATGAGTCCAAAGATTTGATGTTCTTAAAAAATTTTAATTTCTTTTAAATGAAATTTTTTTTTTTTTTTTTTGTCTCATTAACGTGGCTCAGAGGTTGATCCAGGAGATCGAGGTTCGATTCCCAATCACAGCACATGCCTGGTTTGCAGGCTGGATCCCCAGCAGGGGGTGTGCAGGTTCACTGACTCTCTCTCATCATTGATGTTGTATCTGTCCCCCTCTCCTTTCCTCTGTCTGAAATCAATTAAAAAGTTTTAAAATACTCATTTTTAATTATCCAAAGGAGAACCATTACTAGTTTACAAAATAATTACAATACTTTTAGCTCATTGATTGACAGACTAAATGTTTAAATTCTTTTCTGAGGATACCTGCATATTTGTTCTCCAATTGTTTCCCTTGCTTATGCTAATTGAATACTCCTTGTAGAGAAAGCTATGTACAAAATCTTTTAGTTAAAATATCTTCTAAATATGCAGCTTTATTTTGTTCGTTTTTCTTCCTATTAATTGCATGTTAATTAATATTCTATAAAATTGTTTTCCAGGCAGTTGACTGGTGGAGTTTAGGTGTCCTGATGTATGAACTACTAACTGGAGCATCCCCATTCACAGTCGATGGGGAGCAGTATGCCCAAGCTGAGATACTAGGCAAGACTTAGCAAAATAAAATGAATACACTCTTGCTTAAAGGAACTGATCGCTTTTCTGTAATTCGGCTGATAGAAGAAATAATTTTAAAAAATGGAGATAGACAAGGTTAGGTTTAAGTGGCTATTTTCCATTTATAATCCTATAATGTAGATATATAACCTTTCTGTTTCTTTGTATTTTATGTGCCCAGATAGATCTTAAGTTGCATGGGGAGAGAGCCCTATTTTTTATGTACCCCACAGTGCTTAGCATGGGGTGTGAGCCCCCATGTCCCGGGCCGGGCAGCATTGAGTGCCAGGGCCAGTTGGAATGTGGGCGCAGAGGCTTATGGGATGCGGGCATGGGGACAGTGGCCATAGAAACAGTGGAAGGTGGGGCACAGAGCAGTTGGGCTCAGAGCCAGTCGGTGTAGAGCCAGTTGGTGCAGAGACGTCGGACGCAGAGACTCTGGTACAGAGACCTTGGGCCCAACACAGTGGGCGAAGCCTGAGGATGGATGATGCGAGCAGGGAGCTCCTGGAGCTCTTTCTTCACGGCCCCCTCATCGCGTGGGTGAGTAGCCAGGCTCCCTACTACGTTGGTGCTCCGGCCCTTCTCTCCCCTGCCTGTGGTCCCTACAGACCCGACTATTGCCCCTTGGGACCCCGGGGAAGTCCCAGCACGTCGGGGTCTTAGCAGGTGTGGGGTCCAGACCAGGGCCTGGGGTCGGGAGGCGTTTCCAACTCGGGAGCGTGTGCCCCCTGCAGCGTCCCGGCCCTGGGCTGTGAGTGGGTGCGCCTGTTCCCATCAGGGTGCTGGGCTGCCATTCCAGGAGGAGACAAGCTATGAGTGGTCACCCCAACCCCTGTCGCTTGGCCATTCACGTAAAGGACTCCCCAGAAAATATCCTTGTGTAGTTTTTGAACTGAGTCCAGGTGGTGAATGGTGGTGATGGGTGGGCCTTGGGGGACGTCTGAGTGGGAATGTATACAATCTGCGGTGGGCACAGTGAATTCTAATAGATCAGATGTGAGTAATTTGTTGAAAAGTTCCTTTTATTTTTCATTTCTTTCCCGTTCTGGGACACTGGGAAAAAGTGAGGAGAAAGTTTCCCTCCCGCTGTCTCGAATCTGTTGCCTGGAGTAGGGCAGGGAGAGGGGCCCTGAAGAAAGGTGGGCTTGGAGCCCACTGAAGCATGCGTGGGCATTGGGTGACCCTCAGCCCACAATCCGTGGTTGTCCTGACGAGCTTCAGAATGTGTGTGGGGTGACTTTTCCTGCCTTTCTGCATCCTGCTCCTTGCAGGTCAAAACCTTGGGACCCTTTGAAGGCAGCAACGATGACAACCTGAGGGTTTACATGAGTCTGGTCGATGGCATCTTTCTTAACCAGATCATGGTAGAAATGTAAGTTGTCTTCAAGTTTGTTTTCAGGTTGTGAAAGGAGACCTGCAGTTGCTCTGGGAGGTTCCTTGTCCCTGGGCCAGTGATATCTCAGTATAAGGGCCTTTACCGCCCTTCCTTGGGGTGGGAAGAACTGCAGGACAGTGTGTTAGCAGCTTGATTGATGAAGGACATTTAGAACTGTAGATGGTGCAATTAACTTCAAAATCAGCTATTTCATGTGGTTTAAGCAATGAATTAAAAAAAAACAACAAATCACACTTTTTGGGGATCAAGGAACTATAAGGGACAGTGTCTGCTTACAAAATGTGTCAGGGGTTGGTCGGGAGCATCTGTGAGTGACTAAGGTTTCCCCCTCGGTAAGGACGCCTGTGTTTCTGAGCCACACCCCTTACAGCCTCACACTAGCCTAGACTTGGAGAGGACTACATGCCACTGGAAGGGAGGTGTGGCCAATGTAGGGAGACGCCATTTCCATTGCCATGTTTCTTTCCCTAGTGATCCCAGGCCTGGATATCAACCCATCAACCAGCAGGTGAACAATGATATTAACCTCCGGACTGAGAACTTAAGCATCCTGGTCACAAATATCAAGACCTTCTACCAGGTGAGGGCAGCTCTTGGTGTCCCAGGTGTTCTGTGCCCCTGACACCGACTTCACTCAAACAGTTGCTCTTTGCCCCTAGCAATGTCTTCACTCAAACCTTTCCCCACGGGAATCCTGGAGGAAATGGTATTCACATTTAGGCATCTCCTTGCTGACACTTGGTGTGTTTTTGCCATTTTCATCTTTTTCTTTTTACCTTGTGAGAAGGTTCAGACGTTCGATGTCTTTACTTTTCCAGCAAATGTTGTTTGAGCTGTGTGGTGTGCAAAGCACGGGTGTCTGGTGCTTTGAGAGCCCCAGACATGAGCCTTGGGTCGCCAATGTGGCCTCTAGCACCAGTCACACTGGGAGTGGCTGGAATTCCTGGGGAACCTGGAGGACGTTCTTGGCCACACCTCAGCAAGTCTTTGTACACCAGCAATTCAAGGGGTGGAAGGAGATATGGGAGCACACGAGAGTTATGTTGGGCCAGGGCGGTCATCGACGAGCCTCTAGCTTGTTGACAGGAGTAAACTGTAGGGTGTTCCATTGGCCCTGCTGTGTAATCATCCCCTTTTCCTTTATCAGTGCTTGATGGCAGGATACTGAATGTAGAGTTTCAGCGAGCTATGCAATAGAGAGACTCCTGAGAAAATTTGGAAACCTGTTTTTAAAAGGTTTAAGGTTGCTTTGTTAGAGAAGATTTCTATAACAACCAATTTCGTGAGGCCAGGAATGCTTATGGAACCTACCCCCTTCCTTGTCTTCTGTAAAAATTTAATTTGTATCTTCTGATTTGTAAAATCGAAGGCCCATCTGCTCAGGGAAGAGGACCTGGCCTGAGGCCCTCGGGGAACGCAGCGGTGGGTGCGGGTGTGAGCTGCCACACTGCCAGGAGGGCTTGTCAGAGACACCCCGGCAAGGGGCTTGGCTGATGGCTGGTGGCTGGGCCCGCTGTCAAAGGCCCTTGGTCTGAGGGCCAGAAGGCAGCTGGTCTCCCACACCAGCTCTCCGATGGGTGCAGATTAGCTGTGACTTATCCCTCTCCCAGGGAAGGGCTGCTGTACAGGAGAGAAGCCGCCTGATTCACATCGTGTCCCGGAGACCTGCTGAGCGCCAGCGTCCTGCATGATCGGTTATAGACACCCAGCAGCACCTCTTTCATTTTCATTCTGTATTTTCAATTGCACAAGCAGACCGTAGCATAAAAATAAAGACATCTTTTACAAAGACACTCACAGCTGACCCTACGGTCCTGGCATTAACACATCTTCTTTGACCCCAGGTCTCTGTCCATAAGCAGACATGATGCGTATTTGGTTCTGATCCAGGCAGAAGTGCAGTTAGCTTGGAGTTTTCACATGGTTTCTATCCTAAGTTTTCCTTCCTCGCACGTGGCTTGCTCATAGTGACCGTGTAGTGGCCGCACACTCATCCTGTCATTTTCTTAATGCCTCTTTATTTTTGTTTCCTGTTCTCAGTGGTAACTTTTCCTCTTTGTTTCTGTAGGATGTTCTCGAGCAGCTCGTAGTCATGCGTTTGCCGAACGTCACGATGATCGGCAAAGATCCGCTATCTGGTGAGTGAAAGCTGTGCACAGAATTCTCGGTTGCCTTAAATAATACACAAACGCACAAGTAGAAAACAGATGGGCTGTGTGCACCCAGGTAGGAAGCACTGAGTAGAGAAAGGATTTTTTTTTCTCATCTGATTTTCCCCCCTACAACCAACCAGTGTCTCACCAGTGAGATTTTATAATCAGATGAGCCTAATTAAATATGTTGCTTTTTCAATGTAGGCCGAAGTATCGAGGAAGTCAGGAAACTGCTGGTGCTGATGCTGGGCTGCGCTGTGCAGGTAGGGCTTGGGCAAGAGGGGAGGAGGCCTGCCCTCAGCCATCTCATGTTGGGGTTTGTGGGGATTAGACTCCACCTTAGTGAGGCAGGAGGGAAGCTGCCTGAAGCGCAACGTGACACATCCCTGGCTTCCTGAGAAAAGGGACCACTCATTAGGTGGTAGCCACTGCTTGTCCCAGGGCACCTTTGGCAAGAAGCAGGTGGGGTTTCCTCAGCCTAAGGTGCCATGAGCAGATGGTCCCTGGTGTGGGGACACCTAGAGCAAAGGTCAGAAACCACACACAGCCTGGGGGCTGAGTGTGACCCACCCCCTGTGTTTGAAATGAGCTTTTCATTGACCTATAATCCAGGAGATGGCGGTTTATTCCCAGTCAGGGCACATGCCCAGGTTGCAGGCTCAATCGCCAGTGGGGGGCATTCAGGAGGCAGGCATGAATGACTCTCTCCATTGATATATTTTTTTCTCTCTCTTCCACTCTCAATATCAATAAGGTATATTTTTTAAAATATTAAAAAGAAAATAGGCTTTCACAGGAACAGAGCCTCAGTTGTTTCTCTGTGTGTTACCCCTGGCTGCTCCCACACCAAAGTGGCACAGGTGAGACCAAATGGCCCGTAGACTCTAAGATATTCTTACCATGCAGCCGTGTGAAGATATAGTTTGCCACACCCTGGCTTGAAGCAGGTGTTCTTCATTTTATTTTATTTCATTTTTTGTGTTTTTTCATTGATTTCAAAGAGAGGAAGGGAGAGGGAGACAGAGACTAAAACATGGATGGGAGAGAAACACTGATCAGCAGCCTCCTGCATGCCTCCTACTGGGAATGGAGCCTGAAACCCAGGTGTGTGCCCTGAGCAGCATTTGAACCCAAGACCTTGCGGTGCCTGGGACAACAGTCAGGCACTGAGCAACACCGTGTTGCTCAGGCACACTCGGTGTTGTTGATCTTTACTTGTTTAAGATGTGCCTGGAGAGCTTGTTTCAGGTGCAGATTTCTGTGTTTCACCTCCAGTGTCTTCTGCGTGATGGCTCCTCAGGTGATTCTGATGTAGGTGGTCAGAGCAAGTTCTAGAGAAACCCCCAGGGTAAGGGACCGTAGGGAGGACAAGGGACAAATTGTTGGTTACAAAGGAGGAAGCCAGGGGCTGGGTGGGCAGTTGGTTTGGAAACTATTCCTGTGGGTGGGAAGGGCCCAGGTTGCCTCAGTGGCAAATGCTTCCATTAACACGTGTTCCCCTCTGCAGTGCGAGAGGAGAGTGGAGTATATAAACCGGATCCAAGAGCTGGACTTGGCCACCCAGGCCGGGCTCGTGGCCCATATTATGGAGGTAGGTGTGTGGCTGGCTTTGTGGGGCTCAGCCGGGGACCCCCACTCCTATTGCAACCAGGAGGCAGGCTGTCTCCACGAGGGAAAAGTTTAAAGCCTATGTCACCTGTTGGTGACTTTACTAATTTTAGGGTTCAGAGACCACAGCAATATGGACCCTGTTTATAAAGGTAGTGTCTTGTAGGAGCTCCAACCCCAGATTGCCACTCTGTTCTTTGCTAGTCTGAAAACAGCAGTCGGTGGAGCAGCGGGGAGAGATGTCGCCTTTATTACTTGCACTCGGCCATGATAGGCTAGGGCCTTACCTAGCAGAAGAGAGGGGACAGGAGGGACCCATGCTGGGAACGGCCTGCTTGCAGACCCAGGACAAACAGAGCCTGGTGAGGCTTGTTAGCCTTCAAGGACATGGGAAACCCTTGGGTATGTGGTGCCCTGCTCCTCGTGGCAGCTGGCCAGGCCGACACCTTTCCACTGCCTGGGAGGGGGATTGGGGTGTATCCTCACTTGCTTGACCCCACAGGTAGTCATTAGCGAGCTAAAATGAAATGGGGGTAAAAATGAAAACAATTTCTTCACAACACCTTCATCAAGTCTGCCATTGCCTAGTCTTCTTGCCTAATGTGGACTCAGACTGCTTTTAAGTGCTCTCAGATGACTCTGAAGTGGTTTGGGCTCAGAGTTTGATTTACAGACTGTATTCTGGCACATGTCACCCCGCTTCAGATGGTTGATGTTCGAGAAAGATTCTCTGTTTCTGTTGGTGACATGGCAGAGAAACAAGCTGGTACTAGTTAGGAAGTGAGAAAGCACCAGGTCCCTGAAGGGCTGTCACTGCAGACTCAGCCCCTGGGGTTGGGTCCGGAGGGCTCTGTACTGAGGACAGCCCCTCTGACATTGACCTTGGCAGAGGTGGTAACGTCAGGGAAGTGGTTTCCCTAGAAACCGGGCCTGTGAGGGCAAGCCCCGACCTGAAAATTTATTTCCCTGACAGCCTTCCCCACCCTCCGTCCAGAAGAAGCCTTGTATGTTTTAAGTGCCTTAGGAGATGTGGTTCGGCCTTTAGTCTGATGGGACAGATTAGATAAAGGCATGAAAAGGACGGGAGCAAGAGCACATAGGAGCAGGTGTGTGACTGGCAGGGTCAGGTGAACAGAGCTCCCCTCGCCGATGCCGGGGACAGGCTGTGTGATGGTTCCCCGGCCTCCAGGCACCACGGGCCTGGGTTCGGAGTCAGCCCCGGAGCAGGAGTTGGCTGCGGCTTGTTGCAGTCGAGGGGAAACTCAGCATTGTCAGAAACACACTCAGCCATTCCTGTAAGTGCGTGGCCACCTCTTGGCCTGAGAATCATTCTGCCTTTTGATTTTCCTTATGTGTCCCCATGTTTTGAAAATGTATGTAGCTGGGGACTAGGTCCTTGCCACTCGCTGTCTGTCCTGCTCAACCAGCAGGATATTTAAAATGAGAGGGGGTGGAATGCAGCCAAAAGAATCCTGAGCGATGGTCAGATTCAGTGCTGGCTGCGGGGACTTGAGAAATAGTTGCGTGCTTCTCAGGCAGTCAGGTGCCCGGGATCCACAAGAGACCCACTGAGTGAGAATCCGGGAGGAGCGACATGAGCCTTTAATTTGAGCTGCTCGATTGAGTGATGTGCAGCTGGGGTTGTGTCCCAGGAACCCCTTTTCAGACATGAAGGGCGTTTCCCAGACACTGGTGTGGAGCAGGCCTAGAACCCAGCCCCTGAGTCCCAGATCCTGGCCTTTGGGGTGCCCCGTATCATTGGCTGAGGTTTCTCCTAATTCCCTGAGGTCCTCTGACTCCCGACTTTTCCTTTGTGAGGTGGGGAGAAGTAAGGAAGTGGGTGCCATTTGAGAAACTGGAAGGCCCCGTTTTCATGTGGGTTTTGTTGTTTAAGTTATTCTCTACCTCCATTTACTCCTCTATAATATTTAAGAACTTTTTTGGGTGCGTTTCCCTGAGTGTCTTCCCCTTTTGTGGCTTGAGTCCTCCAATAGTCATCTTCCCAAACTGAGATGACAAGGACATGAACGAGACCTTGTGCCTCTGGCTGCTCTGGGGGGTCAGGTTGAGAAGGAGAGGCTGGCAATCGGTGGAGAGGCGGCCCGGCAAGGCCGTGGCCGTGGGCCTGCACTCCCAGCCGGCTGAAGGGGAAAACCAGGTGGTGCGAGTGGCCAGTGGGACTGAGATACAGGCTTACCTGAAAATTATTTTAGATCATGAAATATTTCCCCGAAAAATAACATAAGATTGTTGTGTACCAACATTCTGACCTAAGTCTTTTAATATGGGGCCATGTTTGCCTTAGATTTTAAGTAATAAGATAGTATTCCTCTTGCACCCTCCCACACCCAAGGCTGACCTTCTTTGTGTGGTAAATGGATGGTGCTCCAGTCACAACATCTGAGGAATTTTGAGGGAACTACTGCATTGTAAGGAGCTTTCTGGTGTTAACATCAGTGTCCTCTTTGAGCTGGTGATGAAGGGAGAAGTGGTTTGTGAGGGTCGAGCATGGGAAAGCACTTGTTCAGGAGCCCCGTGCCGGCCATAGGAAATTTGTGGATGAGAGCTGTTAATGTCAGTGACATGGGTCCGCTGTGGGAGAGTGCGCCTAGGCCCCGTGGCATGGCCATGGTGGGTGGGTGCTCTCAGGTTTCCCTGGAGCTGCTCCCTGTGCAGCCTCTGCAGCACCCTACCCGTGTGTGCCCTCAGGTGACCCATAGTCCGGAGAATGTGCTGGACTTGCAGAATTTCAGACTTCCAGACATGATCCCAGAGGAGTTAGCGGCCTTCTCCAGGAACATGCTGCTTCTCCTGAAGAGGCTGCTACGTGAGCGAGACCAATGCCAGGAGGTGTGTTTGCTGATGGCCAAGTGGCCTGTTGGGACAGGTTGAGGAGGGGCCTGGGCCTGGGGCCCAAGTGCTGGGTGGCTGTCTTCATCCTGACTCTCCCTCTGAATCCTGCAGACCACCCCGTCCTCCTCTCGGATGTTCCCCGGGTGTCAGGACATGGGATTTTCCCTGCACTGCACAGTCACCTCCAAGACACCTGTGTCAGGGTAGAAGTTCAGCTTGGGGACACTGCTCCATTCACAGTCCCCTTTTTGTCTCACTAACTATATCCTTGGTTTTCACTAACATAGCACCATTCTCCTGGCTCCCTGCTGGTTTTACAGTCTTAGCTGACATCCTCTCTTTTACATTTTTCCATCTTTTGGTTCTTTTTCACCAAGTACTAGTGTGGGCACTGTGCTGGGCACAGGAGCCTGCTGATGAGACCCCCCTCTCTGCCCACCTGTCTCAGGAGCAGGAACACCTCCAAGTGCAACAGCCGCCTAGTCCTTTCCAGGTCTCTAGCGCGGACTCAGCATTCTGCCTGACCAGCAGCCTCTCCATGGAGGAGAAGCAGCACTTGGTCGAGGAGCTAGAGAACACCAAGGCCAGACTGTGCCTCATGAACCAAGAGCTGTGAGTCCTCCTGTGCCCCTTCTTTCTGTTCTTCTCCCACGTGTCAGCAAGCCATTTCTAGCACATGGGGTTCATTGCCATGAGGTGAATCAGACGGGAGAGCTCTGATTTGCACCCTGGAGTCCCTGGGCTCTGCTCTGAGCTTGATCCCTGTTTGTTCCTGGACTAGTCCACTCCCAGCCTGGTCCACACAGGAGGGTTTCTTCTGGTGCTTTAGGGCTCCTATCAGTGCAGACACTATAGGCTTAGAGAGGCAGCCTGCTGTTTACCCTCAGGCCTAGTGTGAGGCTCAAGTGGTGACACACTGGGGTGGTTTTCTTGGCCGGAGGGAGGATGTGTCTCACCCCATCTGGTGAGCCTGTTCCCCTTTCCTGAAGCTGGTGATGTCACTTTGCCCATCATCTCGGGTGCTGCCCTCCTTCCCCTCCCCGCCAGGTGGCCTCACTGCCTACCTGACTCTGGAGTGGCACAGTGCCTCCTGGAGTCCCCTGACCTGTCCCACACACTCAGAGGAAAACTCAGTGTCTGGTGGGTGTAGTCTGAGAAGAGTCATTAAAAGTGGGGGATTCCAAGATGGCGATGGATTAAGTGGAAGCTACACTGACACTCTCCCAGGACATAACTGGAATTCCAAGTAAAATATGGAAAAGATTATCCTGAATAATCAACGGAAGACTAGCTAGAGAGCACCCTTATAACCAAGGACCTAAAGCAGAGAGCGCCTAGAGACTGGTAGAAAGTATGGAGGCTAGAGATGGCTTCTTGCGCACCCAGAGGCAATAGCTGGAGGTCTGGAGGGCTATCTCAGCTGTGGGGTGTTCCCAGTGTGAAGTCTGGATTCGAAACATGAAGCTGGGCTCCTCAGCCCAGAGCAGCACATGTAAGAAAGGTGACCATATACGATGTAGCTGTGAAAAGCACCGAGATTTCTGTGTGCCAGGGAGTGATGGCTGGAAATGCTGGCAGCCTCTTCAAAGGCCAGTGCACAAAGTTTTGTGTCAGCTACTCATTTTGAGCTCTGGTGGAGGGAGGGCAGAGTAGACTAGAGCTGTGTGAGGAAAATCCTATCTCTGGGGCTAGAGCTGAAGGGTGGCCATCTGAATTCCTGTGCTGAGTCATTCCCCCAGATGCAGAGGCTGTCTTTCTCAGGTACACCTGTACTTCCCAGGCAGCTTTTGCCTGGGGGGGGGGGGACAATTGCCCCACCCTTTGGCAATCCTCTCACCCCACCCTGTGGTCTACAGCCTGAACCTGACTAAGAGACTAAGAATAACAATCACCCTGCAGTTAGAGGTGGACTGTGGTTGACTCTGGTCTGCCTGATCTGCTTCTGGACCCAGGGTTTGGAACATCAAACCCTGGTGTGCATGTTGGTTTTTCCCAGGGGCACCCAGCCCCAGCAGAGAGAGCCAGCCGCCACAGGTTGTGGATCACGTGTAGCTCCAAACAGAGAGTACCCAAGGCCATTCACAAAGAGAGTTTGACATTGGCCTGCACCAGAGACCCTTCAAAAAGAATGGGACTCCTAGCACATCTACCTAATACATACACAGAAAACCTAAGAGGCGACCAAAATGGGGAGACGAACAAGCCCCCACAAGAAGAACTAAAGGAAATGGAGATACACAATCTTATCAGATCCAGAGTTCAGAATAATGGTTGTAAGGATTGCCCTAACAGCAGAAGAAAAGATATGGAAACTATGCAGGCTATTAAGACTGACCTAGCAGAAATACAGACTACATTGGGCCCTAGCCGGTTTGACTCAGTGGTCAGAGAGTTGGCATGAGGACTGAAGGGCCTCAGGTTTGATTCTGGCCAAGGTCACATACCTCAGTGTTGGCCTGGATCCCCGGCCCCATTCTGAGCATGAGTGGGAGGCAACCAATCAGTGTGTCTCATATTGATGTCTGTCAGTCTTTCTGTCTCCCTCTCTCTCGTACTTCCTCTGAAAAGCAATGGAAATCATATCCTTGCATGAGGATTTAAATAAAAAAAGAATACACTGGACGGGATAAACAGCAGAGTGTTGTAAGCTGAGGATGAGATCAGCCAGTTAGAAGACAGGGTCGAAAAAATACTGAATCAGAGATCCAGAAAGAACAAACAAGGGAATTGTGTAACGGAGCTGTGGCACAACATGAAGCATAACTGCATTCACATCCTTGGAGTCCCAGAAGGTGAAGAGAGTGAGCCAGGGATAGAGAACCTGTTTGAAGAAATAGTGGCGGAAAAGTTGCCGAACCTGGTGAAGGAAAGTCACACAAATTTGGGAGGCACACAGAGTGCCAAGCACAAAAATTGCAAAGAGGCCCAGGCCTAGACACTTAATGAAAATGCCAAAAATTCAAGACAGAGAGAATGTTAAAGGCAGCAAGAGAAGAGCGTTGTGTTACCTACCTACAAAGGGGCTCCCATAAGGCTGTCTGTTGATTTCTCATCAGACACTCTACAGGCCAGAAGGGAATGGCATGAAGTATTCAAGGAAGTGAAAAGCAAGGATCTGCAACCAATGGCTATCAATCAAAATAGATGGTGAAATAAGGGGCTTTCCAGACAAAAAAATGGGTAAAAGTTTCTCACCACCAAATGTTGTTCCAAGAAATATTAAAGGGACGGCTGTAATCAGAAGTAGAGTGTTTGGTAGAGTGGACTTCAGCTGTGTATGCTGTGGTGTCATTTTGAAGGGCTGGAATGACAGGGAATTGAAGGGACTATGGAGACACATCGGATGGGGGAAGGTGGACTCGGCTCTGTGGCTGGAGGAGATCCCCCAGAGCTAGCCCAATGTCTGTGCCAACTGCCATTCTCCGATTTCTCAGCTGTCCAGCCCACTCCCTGCCCATCGCCCTCCCTTTCAGCTCTCCATAGAGCAGCCCCCCAGAGGAGGCTTTGCGGTGTTCAGGGGTGTCCCTTCCTAGCAGGTGTCTTCCCTCCCACAGGCAGGAAGACAAGATGGCGCACAGGGAGGCAGTGGAGCAGCTCGAAAAGCTCCTGAACACCCAGCGGGAGGCTCTCCAAGAACAGCAGAGGTCCAACGCCATCCTCACCAATGAGAACCAGAAGCTGAGGGAAGAGCTGGACAGGTAACCGCCACCACCCCAATGCTGCGGCATCTGCCAGGATGTCATTCAGACCAACCTACTCAGCACCCACTGAGTGAAACTTAAGAGAGTCCCCTGGCAATGATGCATTCTTACAAACCTTGTCATGTTAACTGCAGGATGGGAATAGGGTAAAAGGACCGCAGCTGGTAGCTGGGATGGAAGGACTAGGGACACCTGGGATGGTGCACTGTCTGGGTTTGGATAGCCTCACCTCCCACACTGTCGATCGTGAAGATGGCATGGGGTCCGGGCACCTTCATCCCCTAACACCAGTGGTGGAGGTAAGGTCAATTTTCATTCACACATTCCCTGTTTGTGAATCACCTACTGGCTGAAATGTACTTGGAACCCCCATATGTGCACGGGTGGCCTTTTGTGGACTGTCCCTGAGTGCGGGATACTGACGTCATCTGATGTGCACTTTCGCATCTGCGGTCAGTGAGGCGTTTGACTCCTGCCTTGTTTCAGCTCTCATGCTCTAAACGAGCGCCCTTCCTGTGGCCCAGTTGGTGCCATGGTTTTCTAGTTTTGTGCTCTTTGGTGGTGATTTCTCTGTTTGAAATGGCCCCCACGTGCCGTGCTGTGTGCTCCCTAGTGTTCCCATGTGCAGGGCTGCGCTGGGCCTCACGGGGGTACACAAGTGGTAGATAAGGCGCCTTCTGGCAGGAGTCACGGGGCTGTTGCTGTGAGGATGTTACACAGGCATCTTTATGTCTTGATCAGTTGCCAAAAGTGTGGCCTGAGACTCACAGGAACGTTGGCATCAGGTTCAGTGTACACCGATTCCGTCTTCCCTGTGACCATAGAACATACTGCGGATCATGGGAATTCACTGAGTTCTTTAACACATGAGGAAACAGGCTCAGAGAGATTTAGACCCTTGTTGAAGCTCAGTGCTCCTACTGAGTGGCATAGTCAGGATTTGAGGCCAGGGCTTGTCTCAACCTAGAGGCGTGACCATAGGAAGCCTTCCTCCCCACAGCCTTGTTTTAGCAGGTCCTGGGGGGCTGCAAAGTCAGGTGCCTGTGGTGGCCCGGCAGGCCCTGGACGTGGGGAAGGAGTGTCAGTAAAAGACCAGGCCCTGGTAAAGAACACACGGCAACTGAAGGTATGACCTGGGAGGTGGATCCAGGGACGCCTGTTGATGTTTTGTTGAGGGTACTTTCTTCTGAGAAGCGAGACATCTGAATGTTGATGTGAAACCTAAACATTTTTAAATGATGAGATACTCATTAATTTTAGAAACAGAACTGTGTGGGCCAAGCTAGACCTATTTGTGTTCTCATTGAGTCCATGAGCCTCTGGCAATTGGAGCTTTCTGGCATAAATATTTCTTAGGAAACCCAATCAGGTAATTCTGGTGATGACGATCATTTCAGTGGATTGACAAGAACCCCAGAATCTCATATTATATTTCCTTCCAGAGTTGAAATTAGAAAGGGGCTTGGAATTGAGGAGGAGAGCTGGGCAGAGGCATAGAATTTTAGAGCAAATGTTCTGATTCAATGATTTCTGAAAGTATTTTAATAGAAGAAGCCTTTTTTCCAAGGAAGCAGGGAAGCAAAGCCATAAGTATAGAGGATGTTAACAGTGATGCTCTGTTGAAGTGTTGTCCAAGGCTGCCTGTCCTGTCCCCCCAGCGCACAGTGGGGGACCATGGGGAGCCTCATAGAACCCAACAGGCACAGTTTGAGAACTACTGATTTTGTTCAGCCTTCACGTACACATGGGAAAGCTGATGCCCCGAGAGGCGGTGATTTTGCTAGGTTGCAGAGCCGGGACAGAGCCTGGGAGTGTTCCTGAGCCCTTGGCCCTGTGTCTGTCCACCCCTAGAGTGAGCATCCTGCACCGGCAGGTGAAGGGGCAGCAGGAGGAGCTGCAAGCCCGCAGCACGGAGCTGGGAAGCGCCCTTGTCAAGATGCAGGTGGAGGCGGACCACTGGCAGGCCCGGTTCTGCCAGCTGCAGGAGGAGCACCAGGCAGCCAGCGCCTCTCTGGCCCAGCTGCACAAACAGTGCGAGGTGAGGCCTGGGGGCCCAGGACAGCGGGCGGTGCTCCCTGGGCTGAGAGCCTTGGGCTGGGCCGGGTCCAGATGGGTCCTCGTTGGCGTCCTTGCTCAGAGACTGTATGTGAATGTCACCCAGAGGCCGAGGGGAAGCCAGAGGCATTTGAAGGGGACGAACACCCTGACCGTCAGGGATGTGTCAGGAAGCACCTTTCGTCTGACCTCGGCTTTTGCAGGGTCGGGCGGTGCGTGGAAACAGCCGAGTCCTGTTCATGTCCCTCCTGCTGCTGTGCACTCTGCCCTGTGCTCCCCGGGGTCCTCTCACTCAGTTCTCACGATGACCTCGTGAGCGGGGCTCCTGTCCTTGTCCTTCTTAAGTGGTGCCTTGGGACCCAGTTTGATTGAAGCCGGAGCTTTTGACTGTCCTGCTGCACCAACCGCGATGATATCCTAGAGCAGGACTTGGTCCACCTCAGCCCCAAGTTCAGATCCAACCCCCACTCACTGCCTCTTTTTGTACGTCTGTGAACCAATAATACCTTTTACAGTTTTGAAAGGTTGGGGAAATCACAAGAAGAATATTTGGTGGCAAGTGAAATAGGAACCTTAGATGTCTGTGTCCACAAGTAAACTTGTTTTTTTGTCTCTTTTTTAACACAGCCACACCCATGCATGTCCATTTTATCTCTGGCTACTTGCCTGCTGTAATAACAGAGTTGAATAGTTGCCACAGAGACCACCATCCTGCTGGAAAGCCTAAAACAGTCACCATCTCGCCCTTGACAGAAAAAGTGCCAACCCTCATGTAAAGCAGAGGTATCCAATAGGAATATAATGCAGGCCGCCCCACGTAATACAAAATTTTCTAGTAGCCACGTTAAAACAGTAAAAGGAAAGAGGTGGGATTAATTTTAATGATAGATTTTATGAGTTATTTGAAAAAAAATATTTTTATTGATTCTTTTGACAGGGAGAATAAAAGGGAGAGGGAGAGACAGAGACATCACTGATGATGGAGAAACTTGGGCCGGCTGCCTCCTGCAGGCTCCCTACTGGGGATCCAGCCCGCATCATGGGCACATGTCCTTAGCAGGAATGGAGCTAGTGAAGTCCTGGTTCATGGGTCGATGCTCAGCCACAGAGCCACACCAGGAAGCAGGCTAATTAATGAGATATATCATATTTTTTAAAATGGTTATTAATTCCTCGGAATCTGTTGTCTATTTTGTACCTATGGCACGACTGAGCTCAGACTGGCTAGTTATCAGTGCCCAGTGGGCACATGTGGCCAGTGGCTGCCTGATCGGACGGAGCAGTGGCAGAAGGCTTGGCCGTCCCCATGACATTGGCAGCATTGGTCACTCCGACTGGTCTAGATAATAACGCACTGGCCATCTGTGTGGCCGTCGCCTTTTTCTTCCTTTGGAATTAGATTCGAAGCAGTGGAATCGCAGGGCTTGGGGTGGTTGAGACCTTGTCCATATGTGTTTTAGGTGCTGTCTCGACTGAAGGGCAACATGGAGGAAGCCAATTACCACCTTGCGGGCCGGGTTGAGATGTTGGAGCGGATCCAGAATTTGGACCATGACCAGCTGATGCTTCTAGAGCAGAACTTGTGTTACCAAGATCAGTGCTGGAACGTCAAGGAGCAGGAGGATTCCCTGTAAGGGGTGTGGGATGGCTGACGCCTGTCCACAAAGGGTCCTGGCTTCCAGCTGCAGCCTAGAGCCCAACATTCCGGGGAGAGAAGCCCTGGGGAACATTCGTGTCCCCAGGGCGAGGGGACAGGCCACCTTACCAGCATGTCCTCTCATTTTCCCTGGGGTGGTTCTAGATTTCTGCAAGCAGGGTGGTTGGCCTTTGTTTGCTTTTCAAAGACAGTGCCCACTGCCAGACACTTCTTGATCTGCCTTTGGAATGAACTTCACTGAAAAAAATATGATAGTGGTAAAGAGAAGTCCTCAGGGAAAGAATTCAGGTCAAAGGCTGAGCTTGTTTGTCTTGGAGAGTGGGTTGTTGTGCGCGTGGTTGCCCTCCCTCTGCCAATATCTACAGGGTCCGGACTTCGGCGGAGGCCCCGCGAGGTGCAGAGCACCAGTTCCCTGGTCAGCAGGAACTAGTAGGGGAGATGGGATGTGAGCGGAGCTACATGCATAGCACACGGATGTTGAGGGGCTCCCTGGAGGCATAGATGGAGGCATGGGGCTGGGAGTTGGGTTCTGCTGCTGGCATAGGACGAGGGGGCACATGCAGACAGGAGAGCACCCTAGCATAAGGCCAAGCAGCACGGCTGTGGGGGCAGAATCACAAAGTCTAGAATCAAAGATGTTGAGCTGACGGTACTGGGAATAGAGCAGGGGCAGTGGTTGGGGCCTTACTGGTTGGCAAGCTAGCACTTTGCCTGGGTCCCCACTTCACGGTGAACTCCCGCAAAAGCCCTCGGTTTAGGTGGGACCTTGGCAGTTTCATGGCCAAGGGGCCTGAGCAGCTGCCTGGATCCAGGGGACTCATTGCCAAGCAAGGAAACCAGGGATCAAGCTGTCAAGGCCACACCCACTGTGAGAGGCAGCAACAGGACAGGAGCCAGCGGGCCCCCTGGGCAGCATTGTATGGAGAGCACCCAGCACACCCCTAGGGGCCAGGAGAGAACAGAAGCAGGCCCCTGTCACAGGAAGGCCAGGCGCCCTTTCCTCAAGGTCGGGGTGCCCTCTGGAGGCCGAGGTTCAAGAGTTTCTCTGTGGTCCTTTTTGTGGTTTTCAAAATGTGAACTGATTTCCAACAATTAGAAATTAAGAGATTTTGCTTCACAACCTGGGTTTCTGGGTCCTTTGGGAAAACAATCAGAAGTTCCGCCCCCTGGCCAGCAGCCCCCCGTGTGCAGGGCCCGGTGCGGTTCCCCGCGGCACCATGCGCTCAGCAGCCCCAGGCCCGGCCACTCCCTCTGGTCCTTCCAGGCCAGCTTTGCTCCTGATTTTCTCTGTGTGGGCCCTGAAAGGCTTAGAGTTTGCTTCCCTGCAAGTGTTATGAAAAACCAACATTGGAATGGGTGGAGGTCAGAGGTCTGACTTTGCTCAAGTGACTTTGAAACCTTGATGCCCATCTAACTCGCTGAAGGCAGATGTCTCCTCACCACTGGGGGTCTTGTTAGTTTGCCCCCCAGGAGCCAGCCTAGCCCTGTGTCTGACCCCGAGAGCCTCCCGTCCTGAATTGGCCTGGCCAGAAATTCCTTGGGGTTTCTGGGCTTGAGTTTCAGATGGACCAGAGTTTGCTCTCCTGAGATGATGTACAGCCTGGTCCTAGGTGCTTCAGCAGGTCTCCTTGAGGTGTTAGTGTTCCCGGACCCACATCCAGTGCTTGTGTTCACACATTCCCACCTGAGCGACCACGATGTTCGTGAGCACCGTGATGTCTGAATCCCAGAAAACCACCGGCCCTTCTGGGCTGGGCTCAAGGGACAAGTTACATGTTACATTTAAAAAACGAGTTTGTTTTTCCTTTCTCCTCTGTTTTTAGAGACGACTTAAGTGACTTTCAGAGTGAAAATGACAACCTGGAAGAAAAATCCAAAGCTCCGCTCAAGCGCTCTCATCCTGCTCCAAAGAAGTGAGTTGCCTTAAGCTTCAGTGACTGAAAGAGAACAGAGAGCTTGTTCTCTCAGGAGGAGGGAAGGCTGTAGCCACCTGGAGCAGGGGCCCGTTGGTGGGCCTGTGTCTTCCACTGTTGAGCAGGTCATCTGTGTGCAGGTCCCTCCCAGTACGGACAGAATTTAGAGTTTCTTTCAGTCCTGCCCTCTGGACTCAGGGTTATCCAATGAGGGATGGCAAATGACAGCTGGCCATGAGCCTGTGTAAGGGCACAGAGAGTCTGGTTTTAGAGCCATTAAAGCAGGAGGGTCAAGTTTTGCCTGAAGATTTCAGGACATAGGAAGCCATGCTTCTGTCTTGGGAAGGAAGCTTGGATCAGACACCTAGACCAGCACCCATGGTCTTCAAACACAGGCGAAATTCCTCTGGAGTCACTGGACCCCAAGGCACTTGCAGAACCACTTTCCTTCTCCAGAGAGCAGCAGCTGCAGTTGTGGGCTGGCTAAGTCCCCTTCAGCAGGGCTTCCCCTAGTCCCGGGCCTGAGCCCCAGGAGCTGGCCCTTCAGGCTGTCCTGCCCCAGCCCAGCCTTGAAGTCACATCCCCATGAATCCTGCAAGGCTTCTCTGTTCAAATCACAGAACCACAACATTTCAGAAGCTCCCTCTGACCCTTCTGTTGAGAGGAATTGAGTCACCCATGAGGAACTGGAGTGATTTGTGTAAGCACAGTGCTGTTTCAGGGCAGAGGCAAGATTAGAACCCAGATGGGGTTCTTTTGTTAGGTTAGAATGCCTCCATTTCTGCCGGATACCACACATACTACTTACCCTTTCAATTCCCTGTTTTTATGCATTTTATTTATTTTTTTAATGCTCACCTGAGGATATTTGTCGCATTGAGATTTATAGAAAGTAGAAGGGAAGGAAGAAGGCAGGGGTGTGTGTGTGAGAGACAGAGAGAGAGAGAGAGGGAAAGATGGATATGAGAGAGACACATTGATTGGTTGCCTCCTGGATGTGCCCTAACTGGGGCTGGGGATTAAACCTTGACTGGGAATCGAACCTGCAACCCTGCTGCTCAGGCTGACACTCTAAGCACGGAGCCACAGTGACCAGGACTCACTGTTTTTCATTCAAACGACCCACTCTGCCCTGCCCTCTTCCCCTCACCCAGATTCCCCAGTGCCGGGAATGGCAGAGTATCCCAGCCTATTTCACTCATTATTGACTCTAGCAGAAAATGAGAAGGTCCCTGGCTTTTCCTGAAAATGGCATTTTCATCTGAACTTTCTAGGAAACATAGGTTAGGTTCGCGCAGCACCGCTTCCTGTGCTCGGCAGACAGTCACGGGCTGAGGGCGGTATTTGAAGTTCTGTTTCCCCGAAGGCTAGTGTGGGCTTTTGCCAAGACCGACACTTCTACCATCCCCGAGTCTGTGCACGTTAACTGCAAATTCTGTTTTACCTCCTGAACCCCAGATCCAGTGATTGTGGTGATGGCAAAAAGAAGCCGAATTCTGATCCCCAAGTTAATGGCCAACTTCACAGGCAAGTGATGGAAATCCCAGGTCACGGTAGGGCACCCGATACCTGCTGGAGGGGGCAGTGAGTGTAACTGTGCCCTAAAAATCTCCTTCAAACTAGGAAAAAACGCTGGATTGGACCCAAATGGATCCTCAACCTTTTTAAAACGAATAAAAGGGGATCGAGAAAAGGAGAGGTATCGATTGTAGGTGCCTGTCCACTGGATCCCCGGGAGCCCACCCCATCCTGCTCCCACTCGTGAAAGACCAGTACGCCCACAGCAGGCTCCCAGGAAAGGTAGGAGGGCGATTGGCTGCAGGTGGGTAGTAAAGGGTGGGATTTCCGGTCTCCTTCCTGGGAAGGTAGAACCAGCCAGAAGGAGTGTTGGATGTGCACACGAGTGTGTAGGAGCCTGAGGGGGCATGCTCCATGCACACACCTCCGCCTCCTTAGGTATGTTACCAACCAAGTAGAAAATGCAAACCCAGGCAGTGTTGTGGTAGTTTTGTCCCAGAACAATGTAGTCACTTAAGCATGAGAAGCCTCGCAGATCGTGTCTGTGGTGGGAGGGACGCAAATCTCCAGAGCTGATGTCCACACAGCCAGCACGAAGAAGCACCATAGCCTATGTTTGGGTTTCCTTGTAGCTGTCAGGCCTAGAAGAAGCCATTTCTATAGGGAGATCCCGGTTTATTAAATACCTAATGGACATACGCAGGGTCTTCAGCAAGGCTGTGAGCAAGGCCGTGGGTGGCTCTGACCTGTACGTCACTGTGGAAAGCAGGTCCTGTTTCTGTGCCTTCAGAAAAACCAAGTATTTGTGGCTCACCCCACAGGCCCTTGCCAACTAGTGTTTTCCAGCTGCTGCTGTTTGTGGCCCGCGCCAGCACTTGGGACCTGGGTGCCCTGTGGACCCGGTGAATCCGGAGCAGATGGCTTGGCGGGGCGGGAAGCAGAGCATCTCCGGGTGTGTCCCCGGTTCTCAGTGCAGCTCAGCTGCTCACCAGCTGTGAGCAGGGACCACGAAAACACGTCCCTGTCCCACAGTTGTTAGTGTTCAGAGGGATGGACACTGATGATCCCGGGAACAGGGACCGGATACTGTATGTGCTAGAGGAATGGGCCAGGAGGGGAGGTCTGCAGGCCTGGAAGGGGCAGCCTGCCCTCGGCCAGGGCAGTGTCCCCTCCCTGTAGCCGCTCTCACCCTCAGACCCGAGGGCTGTGGTGGACACTCGCATGCAGGTACACGGCAGCCGGGAGGGTGTTTCCCCCACACTTGTCACTGAGAAGGTTGATTTTTTTTGCCTTGGGGATGACTGTGTGTCTAGTTGTGGGTCCAGATGTCGGAATCCTGGGTCAGGCATTGTTGGCAGGTGTAGGTGTGTGTCGGGCTGCTGAGCTGTCCCGCAGACTGACGGTCCCTCAAATGTCTAGCTGCCTGGGGTCTGACTCCATGTGCGGGTGACCCCTGCCTCCTCTGCATGCACTCCTTCCTCTCCTCATGGTGTCCATCCGCCTCAGGGGACACCTCCACTAGGCTCCTCCAGGCTGTGAGGTGCTGGCAGAGGGCTGCAGGTTCCAGAGCAGGGTCAGACTTCGGTCTGGGGGCCTAGGCCTGCTGCCAGCATGGTGGGAAAGGACAGTGGTTCCCTGGACAGGGGAAGGCCGGCCCAGCACAGCTGCTGTGCCAGGGTAGTGGCTTAAAGGGAACAATGGTGGGGTGGCTGTCCCCTGCACAGTCTTGAGTTACCCTTGGTGGCCCACCTCGTTGTTCCTACATCCCCCTTGTCAGATCAAAAGAAAGGTGTAGGTGTCAGTGAGGGTTTCGAGTGAGGTCAGTCTGGCATATAGGAACTGCTGGCGTCATTTCTGTTTCTTGTGGCCTAAGATGAAGCCCTCACCAGGTCTGAGCTGGTGGCCTGGGAAGGAAGAGAGGACAATGTGCCCAGCCGGTCTCTGCCTCCCACTGAGCTTGGTGGGAATGAGGACAGATGGAAACCTTTGGCTGTGCCCAGGCTCCCAGCCCCGACCCTCCCATCCAGTGGATGTGTTTTTGGAAACGGCATCTCCCTCTGGGTCTGTTTTCCTGCTGGTGAAGTTAGGGAGCTGCCTGAGTGACGGACGCCTGGCTTTTCTCCCTGACCCATGTGGGGCCTCGGCCTCACCATCTCAACCACGGGCCGGGTGTGTCATGGGGCCCAGCTAGGCTGTGAAAGGCCCAACAGGAGCAGGAAACTTCAGTCCTGGCCAAGTGGCCTGCACAGGGGACGTCTTGACCGGGAGAGGGCTCTCTGAGGACCATCGTGGCCCTCACCCTCGCCTCTCCCTTCTTCCTCTCTTCTCTGTAGGATATTCCACCTACCAGGATGACCTGCTGAATTACCTGTTGAGGAAAGGCAATGATGCCCGAACCATCAGATCTTAGCCAGGACCCCCTACCAGAAAAGAAGGGACCAGGATACCCACCAGCTCTGCGGCCCCGCCATGAAGATGGCTGTCAGCACCTCCGAGGGGAAGCTGCTGAAGCCAGGGCCTGTGTGAAGCCCAGCTTGAGACCTGCTGAGGCGAGGCCCCACCCAGCACCCCCTGAGGCAGACCCAGCCTCCCCAGAGCCTGTCTCTGGGCAGACCCCAGCAAGTGTACATAGTGTGTTGAGGGGAGTGTGTCTGAGATGAGGTACACGCCTGATTTGGGAGTGGGTGTAGGTCCCCAGTGTCCCCATCGTGGGTGAGATGTTGACATGCTTTAGGAATAACTCCTTGTAATAGTAACCGCATTTCCTTTAATCTATTACATAGGTTTGTACAATGCATGTATTGAGGGTGAAATGCATGTATTTTGAGGGTGATCTACAGGGTGTGTCCCAAAAATGTACATAAATTTTCACAGCTGGTAACTCCCTTAGTTTTCACTCCTTTTCAGGTTTAACAAGTTTGGAATAATGGGTGAAGCCAGACTCAGCTTTGAACAATGAAAAATTATCCACTAAACTCTCTTATGGGGATACATAAAATATCAAGCTTACGGCTCAAACCCGGCAACAGTCAATGAATCAGGGGCAGCTGTGGAAAGACAAAGCGCACAAACGCCAAACAAAGTGGTTCCTGACGTTTGCGATTCCTTTCCTTCTGTCTCTGGAGCGCCCAGGCCGGAGCTGATGCGCAGCAAAGGAACCGCAAACCTCAGGGATCACCCTGTTCTGTGGGAATCTGTGCGCCTTGTCTTTCAGTAGCTGCCCTCAGTTCCCAAGTGTTGTTGGTTTTGTACCGTAAACTTTCTTTTCCGTATCCCCATAAAGACTCCAGTGGATACATTTTCTTTGTTCAAAACTTAGTGTGACTTCACCCATTGCTTCAAATTCCTTAAACCTGAAGAGAGTGAAAATAAGAGTTATCAGCTGTGAAAATGTGTGTAACTTTCGGGGAACACCCTGTATTTATGTTCCATCAGGAATCTCCCCTTGTGTCCCTTTTTGGGGCCACCCAATATTTACGTTCCATCAGAATTCTCACCTGTGTGTACCTTTTTGGGGACCCCTGTATAAATGTTCCATCAGGAGTCTTCCCTTGTGTACCTTTCAGTTGACACCTTCTTATATTTATGTTCTGTTGGGTATCTCCCCTATGGTACCTGTTTGGGGACACCTAAATTTATGTTCCATTGGAAGTCTACCCTGTGTGTACCTGTGTGGTGACACCCAAAACATACGTTCCATCGATAATCTCCCCTGTGTGAATGTTTTTGGGGACACCTATATTTATGTTCTATCACGAATCTCCCATGTGTGTACCTTTTTGGAAAAACCCTATATTTATGTTCCATCAGGAGTCTCCCCTCTGTGTAGCTTTTTGGGGAAGCCCAGTATTTGTTACAACAAGAATCTCACCTCTGTGTACCTTTTTGGGGACCCCCTGTATTTGTGTTCCATCAGGAATCTCCCCTTGTGTCCCTTTTTGGGGCCACCCAATATATATGTACCACCAGAAGTCTCACCTGTGTGTACCTCTTTGGGGACCCCTGTATTGATGTTCCATCAGGAGTCTTCCCTTGTGTACCGTTCGGTTGACACCTTCTTATATTTATTTTCTATCGGGTATCTCCCCTATTGGTACCTTTTTGGGGACACCTAAATTTATGTTCCATTGGAAGTCTAGCCTCTGTGTACGTTTGTGGTGACACCCAATACATATGTTCCACCGTGAATCTCCCCTGTGTGTACGGTTTTGGGAACACCTATATTTAAGTTCTATCATGAATCTCCCGTGTGTGTACCATTTTGGGGACACCTATATTTGTGTTCTATCAATAATCTCCCATGTGTATACCATTTTGGAAATACCCTATGTTTATGTTCCATCAGGAGTCTCACGTCTGCCTACCTTTTTGGGGTCACCCTATATTGATGTTCCCTTGGGAGTCATCGTGGCCATTGGGAGTCTCACGTCCTGTTCTGTGTATTTGGCCTGGTTCCTGACACATTTTCTTTCCTGTTGTTTACTAAAGATGCTCTTCCTGGATGTACTAAACCTGTTGATTTTGGTCTTATAAAGATTTTTCCCTTTTGAGTTCATATACTGGTAAAGAAATGGGCATGTTCACGTGGTCGATTTTAGGAGTGCTTTGCATGTGTATTCAATAGCCATTGATTCTGGACACGGGGATGGGGTTGCAATAAAATGAGCTGGAGTAGAATTGAGTCCTAGTTTTCTTCACCGCTCCTCCCTGGCAGCCTTGAAGAGCGCCGGGCTCTCGGGGTTCCCTGTATCAGCCCCCCAGTCTCCCGCCCCCTGGAATCCACAGCTCCCTTTGCCACGAGGTCAGAGACTGGGAAAGCCTGGTTCCTCTTCACCATGCAGCAGCTTTTTCCAGACCTGTATTTATGTTAAGTTTGTATAAGTTGAATCCCGTTTTGATGTGGGCTTTAGATCACAAAGGAGCTCAGCCTACAGCGATCCTTTGGATTTTTCCAAGGCTACTGCACTAGGAAGAGCCCGATCTGGAGTTTAGATCTTGGAGGCCTCAGACTAGAGGCTGGAAGGTGAGAGAGGGAGGCAGGAAGGAGGCATGGAAGTGTCCCCACCTGACCCAGTCTTCTAATGGTTTTCTGTGCAGCTGCTGCCTCCATGGCCCTGCCTTCCCACCAAACCTCTTCTGTACAAGTGTGTCCTCGAGCCTCCTGTCCCCTGTTCCCCAGGTTCTGCAGCCTGTCCTAGCCGACCACTCAGTGGGAGCTGCCACCCGTAATGCTTAGAGCCAAACTGAGCAGCGGCACCTGCAGGCTGTGTGTCCTGGGCCCTTGGCTTTTGCAGGATCTGACCCTGGCCAGTCACTCCTTGGAGCTGTCAGCCTCTGGCTCGTGGTTCTCTCCCCTGTGGGACAGCTCTCCAGTGCTCACACTTGCCAGTCCCTCAGTCAGTCATTCCTCCCACAAACCCTCATGGAAGCTCCTGTGCTCACTCCTGAGTTCCCCTTTGAGGCATCTCCCTCCATGCCCCCCTCAGGGCTGACCCCACCCTCCTCCCCAGCACTGACCTCTCCTGAGCTGCAGGCCTGAAGTGCGCTGCCTGTTACGCCCCCTGTCTGGACTGCAGGCTTCCTCCCCTCCCCCAGCTCCTCAGGGCTCCCTCCTTAATCCAAGGACAGCAGCTGTCAAGCACAGGAGCCTGTGGTAGAGGCTTGACCCCTCCTGTCCCCACTTCCCACGTTTTATATGTCACCTGATCCTGAGAATGGGCTGGAACCTGCCACCTCATCTTAACTAACTGCTCTTGTCCTAGGTGACATCCCCCCTAGCCTGACTCGAGTCTTGGGAGGGGCTTGTCAACTGCTCTGCCTGCCTCACACAACCTCTCAGCCCCATGACGCCTGTCAGGCGTTCACCCCGGGTGACCTTCCTTTCTGAACATTCCCCTCCCTCAGCCTCCACACGAGCTACACCCATCCCTTTGTGGTCTAGGGTCCCTACATGGCTCACCTCGGGGTGCACCCTGCACTCTCTCACCCCCCTCCAACCCCAGACAAGCTCAAATAAGCCCACCGCTTTTAAACAATCGATGTTTTTTATTGATTTCAGAGAGAGGAAGAGCGAGGGAGAGAGACATAGATCCATCACTGACGAGAGAGTCATTGATCGGCTGCCTGCTGCACGCCCCCTTCTGGGATTGAGCCCACAACCGGGGCGTGTGCCCTGATGGGAACTGAACCCTGAACTCCTGGTTGATAGGTCAAAGCTCAAGCACTGACCGTGCCAGCCGGGCTCACACCCAGAGCTTTAATTGCAGTCTTCCCAGAAGATTCCAACACCTCTAGCTAGCCCCAGCCTCTCCTCGGGAATCTCCAGATCTATTTCCAGCTTGGATGTCCCAAAGACACCTCCAACTCAGAATCGAGGTTCACCATCCTCCCTCCACCCAAGCCGCTGTGTCCCTCATCTCATCACATCTGTCCCCTTCCATTCAGACCATGTTTGGCATCGCTCTCTCCCACTGTGTCCTATCCATTACTGCATCAGCTGGTTCCAACCCTGACATCTTGCTCACACACCCAGCCAAGCCCAGGTGATGGTCCCCTGAGCAGTATCACGGGTCCTGTTGCTGAGGGGGCCCCCAAATCATGACTCTGCTGAGCTCCAGGGCCCCCCCACTCTGCACTGGCCTGGGAGGTGTGCGACCTGCTGGGTGGGAAATATCGAAGCGACAGCTGGGTATTCATGCCCACAGCTCAGGGCTGAGGTTTGCCTGGAGGGAGATTTGGGGTCAGCTGTGGGACAGGAGGGGCTCACCCTGGGCAGAACAGTCACGTGAGAATATTAGAAAAGGTCGGACGGACCCTGGGAAGCACCCAGCCAAATGTTTCTCAACCAGCCAGGGGCACAGGAGGGAATGTATTTACATGTATGCATACGTACGTACACAGGTACACATGCATACATATTCACATGCACCTACACATGCACATACACATGTCTATGCACAGCAATGGATCCTTAGGAAGCGCTCCTTGCATTTGGCCAAACTGGTGTATTTATAGCCGCCTGTGCTTGCCCTCAGCTGACGGATGAGTGTAGCTCCAACGGGAATGTCGGGTGATGTTCTCCTTGTGTTATCAAGGAAAACAAGCTAAAGATGTTTGTGAGAACGTCACTCCCTCCTTAACGATGTGAGTGGCTCCTTATCAGGTGGTCGTTTTCTGAATGCCAGATGGCATTCCTCAGTTTTCTGTAATGTGTTCACATTGTAATGGCTGCAGGCAGTTTTTTAAAAACAGAGACACAATTTACATACCATAGTATTCACCCAAGACACACTCTTAAGTTTAACCTCTGCTATTAACATCTTCCCCATCACTGTCTTAAGTCTGGAGACAGCAGGCGCTGCGGAAAACAAATCAAGCCCTGATTTGGTACATTTGCCAGTTCCTGTGCTGTCAATATTCTCACCACAGCCCATTTCAAGCTGCCAACATGGTGTCACTCCCCACAGGGATGGGAAGAGCTGTGTGGCGTCACCTGCTCTATAATATCCTCTCCCTACAGGTGCAATAGGTAGAAACAGCCCCAAGAGCATAGGTAAGGAGAATAATTCCAGGCGGCAGGAGTTTGCTGTCAATTATGTGATCGCGGGGCTGCACAGTTCACTGTTGACGGCGGCTGCGTTTAACGCCTGGCCTGCCAAGGCCCTGGAAACTCAGGGATGTGCCCTCACAGGGCCCCCGCTCAGCAAGGGCAGCCCGCCTTTGAGGGGGGGCTAAAGGGAAGGACAAGAAGGAAGAAGGGGCCAAAGAGGAAGGTGACGCCAAGAGCAGCGCAGCTGGGCCCTGGGAGCTTTAGGGAGCTGGCCCCTGGTCCAGGCTGGAATGTGTCCCCACAGTGCTGTCCCCACACAGGGGCACAGAGAGGCCAGGGGCTGTCTGGAGGCTGGAGACTGCCCGGGCTTCTCTCTCTCCCTCCTTGACCTTTTCCAGGGGGTAGAGCGGAAAGAGTGGGCCCTGCAAGCCCCGGCCTGCCCATCTGTAAAGTGGGGCACAGTGGACCCCAGGGGGTCGTGCAGGAGCCTGCAGGGGTGCAGGGTCCGCGCAGGGCCGGCAGGGCCTGGGGAGGGCTGGGCTCTAGCAGGGCTCAGAAACCCCCTTCCCTCTCCAAGTGGGGCTCAGGGCCCAGCCCCCTGCGGTTGGGTTGCCTGTGCTCCTGCTGCAGGCTGAGAGCGGGGTGGGGGGGAGGGGTAACCAGCACTGACCCCGACCCGCCCCCTCCCCCCTCCCCGCCGCCCAAACTCCCAGGAAACAGGGCGCCATAACCCCAGGTCCCTCTGGCCCCGGGGGAGCAATGGCCCTCAGGAGCCTTCTGGAAGCCGCGCCTCCCAAGGCCTCTGGGGCAGCTGCTCTGAGCCCCGGAACAAGCTGGAGGACGGAGCCTGCGCCCCTGCCCCCGGGGGCGGGGAGACGGAGCCCCCGCACCGCCCTGCGGGCCTGGCCATGTCGCGGGCGGGGCTGGGCCTGCTGCCTGGGTCTCGGCCCCCCCCCCTGGGTCCAGTCCCTGCGCCCCCAGCCCGCGGCTCCCGTGTCCCCACCGCCCGGGCGCCGCCCGCTCAGGAACCGCGGCGGGAGCTGGGCTGGCGGGGGGCAGGGCTAGACCGCCACGGGGGCCCCGCCGGCTCAGCCCCGTCCGCAGCCTGGATCCCGCCTGCCCTGTGCCAGTCACTGTGCCAGGTGCTGGTGGCCCAAGGAGAGGTCAGTGCCCCTCACCCCCCGCAGGCTGGCAGCTCAGGAAACCAGCCCGTGAGGAAATAGAGCGGGAAAGGCAGGGGTTCTGGGCGCAGCCCCATCCTGTGTGTGCGGGGCCGGGAAGTTTCCCTGAAGACCTGACATGTCAGCAGAGACCTAGAGGAGAAGAAGGGGCGGCCTTGGCAGAGCCTGGGCAGAGGGCCCGGGAGCAGGAGCAGGAGCCCCGGGAGGGGCAGGGCCCGCACGGGCAGAAAGACGCGGCCAGCACAGCACCCCGCAGGCTTTTCCTCCGTGTCCTGTGTGGGGCACGTCAGTGCCGCGGTGATGGCTGCCGAGCCCCACGGGGCCTCTGGAAGCACCGTAAGCACCAGAGTATATGCCGCCCGTGGTCTGAATGACAAGAACGGTTCCCACAACGTGACGTCTTCACAGTTGTCAGCACCACGCGTGCTGTCTGGGCCGCCCCAGAGCTGTCCACCCGGCGGGGCGAGAAGAGCTCAGGCTCCCCCACGGGTTTCCTGGGTGGCCGCTCTGGGCGGCGGGACAGAAACTGAGGCCAGGTCGGTGCCACAACTGGAGCTGCCTGCGGGTCTTGAACAGGTGAGGCCAGAACCGTGGTTGTTCTTGTTGCTCGGGTTAGGGTTAGGGTTAGGCTTAGAGTTAGGTGTAGGGTTTAGGGTTAAAGCTTGGTTTAGGGTTATGGTTAGGGTTTGGGTTAGAGAAAAGGCTAGGGTTGGGGTTAGGGTTAAGTTTAGGTTATGGTTATGGTTATGTGTAAATTACGGTTAGGGTTGTTAGGTATGGGATAAACTAAGTTTTTGGTTGGTTCGGTTGGTAGGTTTGTTGTTGCCTTTTGTATTAGGACTCGGGCCCGGGTTAGGATTAGGGTTAGGGAGAGGGCTATGACAAGGTTTAGGGTTAAGTTTAAGGCTAAACTTATGGCTATGGTTAGTGTTAGGGTGAGGGTTAGGGTGAATTTTACAGTTAAGTTTAGGGTAAGGATTGGGTTAAAGTTAATATTACCACTAGGAAAAAGGCTAGGGCTAGTGTTAGGGTTCAGGTTAGGGCTATGGTGAGAGTTAGGGCTAGTGTTATAGTTAGGGTTCGAGCTAGGTTTCCTTCTCGGGCTAAGTCTAAAGTTCGCTAGGTCTAAAGAAGGCTAGGTTTGGGGTTCGATTGAGTGTTAAAGTTAGAGATAGGTCTAGTGCTAGAATTAGGGTTCCATATAGGGTTAGGTTTGAGTTTTCCGCTAGGGCTAGATTTGGTGTTATTAGCATTAGGGTAGCATTTGTTCAGGTTTAGGGCTAGTGCTAAGGCTAATGTTGTGGTTACGTTTCCCTTTCGAGCTAGGGCTTGTGCCAGAACTAGTTTTAGAATTAGTTTTGGGGTTTAGTACTAGCATTAGGGTTAGAATTAGGGTTAGGGTCAGGCTTAGGATTCGAGGTAGGCCTAGATTTAGGGTTAGGGTTAGGATTAAGATAGGGCTAGATCTAGTGTTAGGGTTAGGATTAAAGCTAGGTTTGGATTAGGGTTTTGGTTAGAATTAGGACTAGGCCTAAGTCTAGGTCTTGGGTTATGTTTAATTTATGGTGAGTTTGAGATGTAGGGATCAATTTAGAGTTAGGTTTGGGATTTGGTTTAGGGTTCGGGCTAGGGTTAGACTTAGAATTAGGTTTAATATTCAGGTTAGGCTTAGGAAGAGTGTTACAATTAGGTCCAGGGCCAAAGTTAGGTATAGAATCAGTTTTCAGCTAGGACTGGTGCTGAATGTAGGACAAGAATTGGATACAAGGTTAGGGTTAGGGTTAGCTTTAGGGTTATGGTTAAGGTTTGGTTTGGTTTGGTTTAATGTTAGGAGTATGGCTAGGGTTAAGGTTAGGTTATGCTTAGGAGTAGCTCTAGGGTTAGGTTTCGAGTTACCATCAGGGTTATGGTTTGGGCTCGGGCTATGGCTGTGCATGTGGTTAGGGTTATTGATAAGGCTACAATTAGCTTAGGGTTATGGTTAAATGTAGGTTTAGGACTCATTGCAGGGGAAGCCTTAGGATTAGGGTTAGGTCTAGAGGTAGGGCTTGTTCTAGGGCTAAGTTTAGAATTAGGGTTAGGGCTAGGGCTAGGGCTATTGTTAGGGTTAGTGATAAGGTTAGGGCTAAGTTTACAGTTAGGGTTATGGCAAAAAGTAGGGCTAGGTCTTGGGCTAAAGTTTAGGTTAGGATTAGGGCTCAAGATAGGACTAGGGCTAGAACTGGGCTTAGGTTTAGGATTAGGGTTAGTGTTCGGTTTGGGACTATGTTTAGGCTTAGGGCTAAAGTTAGGGTTAGTGTTAAAGCTCGGGCACAATTAGGTTTAGGCCTAAAGTTAGTTGTAGGCCTAGGGCTAGGTCTAAGTTTCGGGTTAAGTTTACGGGTAAGGCTAGAGTTAGGGTTAAAATGAGAACTAGCTATAGTGTTATGGTTAGGACTAGAGCCAGCATTTCAGAGAGAGGAAGAGAGAGAAATGGAGAGGAAGAAAAATCAGTGATGACAGAGTCATTGGTTGTCCGCCTGCTGCACGTCCCCTGCTTGGGATCAAGCCCACGACCCGGGCATGTGCCCTGAGCGGGAATCGAACAGGGAGCTCCTGGACCATAGGTTGATGCTGAACCACTGAGCCAGGCCGGTGAGTATGTGTCCATTTTTTAAATTGGGTTGTTTGTGTTCCTGGTGTTCAGTAGTGTACATTTTAAATATATTTTAGAAATTAACCTTTTATCACAAGTATCATTGGTGAGTACATTCTCCTGTGCAATGGGTTGCCTTTTCATTTTGTTGATGGTTTCTTTTGCTGTGTTAAAGCTTTTTAGTTTGATGTGGTCCCGTTGGTTTATTTTTTTCCTTTGTTTCTTTAGCTCCAGAAGATATACCGTCAAAAATATTCTTACGAGCCTATGTTTTCTTCTAGGATTTTTATGGTTCATCAACTAACATTTCCATTTTTATGCCTTTTGAGTTTATTCTAGTGTATGGTGTAAACTGATGGTCTAGTTTCTTTTTTTATTAACATATATAACTGTCGAATTTTCCAACACCATTTTTTAAAGAGACTGTCCTTACTCTTTTGTATGTCGTTGCCCCTTTTGTGAAACAGGAATTGGCCATAAAGGTGTGGGTTTGTGTCTGGGCTCTCGTCGGTTTTATTGATCGATATGCCTGTTCTTATGCCAGGGCCAGGCTGTTTCACTACAATGCTCGTGTAGTATAGTTTGATATCAGGTAGTGTGATACTTCCAAATTGTTTTACTTTCTCAAGATTGCTCAGGCTATTCGGGGTTTTTTTCGGTTCCATATAAGTGTTTGAAATATTTGTTCTAGATCTGTGAAATATGCCACTGCTATTTTCATAGGGATTGCGTTGACTCTATAGGTTGCTTTGGGTAGTGTGGAGATTTTAATGACGTTAATTCTTCCAATCCGTGATCACGGAACATGCTCCCACGTGTTTCTGTCTCCCTTTTCCTCTCATCACTGTCCTATAGTTTTGTGAGTGCCGGTGTTTTACTGCCTTGGGTGAGTTTATTCCTCGGCACCTTGTTGTTGTTGTTGTTGTTGCAGTGGTAAAAGAGATTGCTGTTTTGGTTTCTCTTTCAGAGAGATTGTTATTGGTGTATAAAAATGCCAATTGACTTCTGGATGTGGATTTTGTATCCTGCTACTTTCCCGAATTCAATCATTAACTCCGTTAGTCTTCTAGTGGATTCTGTATGTTTTTATGCACAATATCATGTCAAGCAGACCTAGGGCTCGGGCTAGTTGTAGGTGAGATTCAGGGCTAGAGCTAGGGCTATGTCCAGGGCTAGTTTTAAGATCAAAGTTAGGTTTAGGGTTAAGTTTAGGCTAAGGTAATGGGTAAATTACGGTTAGGGTTAGATATAGGGATAAACTAAGGCTAAGTTTTTTGGTTGGTTTGGTTGGTGGTTGGTTGTTGCCTTTTGTATTAGGCCCAGGGCCCAGGTTAGGTTTAGGGTTAGGGAGAGGGCTGGGACAAGGTTTAGCGTTCAGTTTAAGGCTAGGCCTATGGCTATGGTTAGTGTTAGGGGTAGGTGTTAGGGTGAATTTTACAGTTAAGTTTAGGGTTAGGGTTTGGGTTGAGGTTAATATTAGCACTAGGAAAAAGGGTAGGGCTAGGGCTAGTGTTAGGGTTCAGGTTAGGGCTATGGTGAGAGTTAGGGCTAGTGTTATAGTTAGGGTTCGAGCTAGGTTTCGTTCTCGGGCTAAGTTTAAAGTTCGAGTTAGGGCTAGAGTTAGAATTAGAGCTAGGTTTAGTGTTAGCCTTAGGACTAGGCCTATGGCTAATGTTAAGTTTAGGATTAGTGGAAGGGTATATTTTCAATCAAAGCTCTGGTTAAGTTCATGGTTAGGGTTAGGGTTTGAATCAGGGTTAGGGCTGACTCTAGGGCTAAAGTTAGTGTTAAAGTAAGGCTAGAGCTGAGGCTAGTTTTAAAATTATGGTTAGGTTTAGGATTAGGGTAAATCTAGGGTTAGGATTAGGTTTTGTTTTAGTATTAGGGTTATAGTTCGAGCTAAAATTATGTTTAAGTTTAGGGTGAGACTGGGAAGTAAGTTTAAAGTTTAGCATTACAATTTGGGTGCCGGAGCCCGCCGGCAGAGTCGAACGGTCCTGAGGAAGGAGTGAGGATGGAGAAAAGACAGACAGAAAATGATGGGATCGGGAGGACTGTAGCTCGTAACTGCCTCAGCCCCGAGTTTATTTTCTCAGCTCAGTATGTACAGGGACTGTTGATTGTGCTGAATAGCACCCGTGCGGCATTTCTTTCCCTTGCCAGATACAAAGTAATTCCTCCAAGCTCCTATGAATGCTTTTTCAGAGTAAACACCCTGCCTCCTGCAGGAGCTCAGACCTTGGAAACTATCTTTCTCTCTGCTTCTAATGGGAACTTTTGGGGAGGATTGAGTCCTTGGCTTGTTATGTGGCTTAACTATCCCTTAACCCTTCAGGCCGGGGCCAGCTTCCTAATTAGCCTTTCTAGAATTTATGGCCGCAAGCTAAATTAGTATTGCTTTGGTGCCTCAAGGACTGGGTCAGGGAGCAGGAGAGCACCTCTGCAGCTCACCCAGGCACTGTGCCTGGGGCCACAGCAGCTCACCCACATCTCCCAGGGAGCAGGGGAGCACATCAGCAGCTCACCCAGGCAGCTCCTCCGTGGCTGGGGCCACAGCGGCTCCCCACATTTGGGATTGGGTTAGGTTAGTTTAGTTATAAGAAGAAGGCTGGGTTTGGGGTTCGATCTAGTGTTAAAGTTGGAGATAGGTCTAGTGCTAGAATTAGGGTTCCATTTAGGGTTAGGTTTGAGTTTTTCGCTAGGGCTAGATTTGGTGTTATTAGCATTAGGGTAGCATTTGTTCAGGTTTAGGGCTAGTGCTAAGGCTGATGTTGTGGTTAGGTTTCCCGTTCGAGCTAGGGCTTGTGCCAGAACTAGTTTTAGAATTAGTTTTGGGGTTTAGTACTAGCACTGGGGTTAGAATTAGGGTTAGGGTCAGGCTTAGGATTCGATGTAGGCCTAGATTTAGGGTTAGGGGTAGGTATTAAGATAGGGCTAGAGCTAGTGTTAGGGTTAGGATTAAAGCTAGGTATAAGATTAGGGTTTTGGCTAGAATTAGCACTAGGCCTAAGTCTAGGTCTAGGGTTATGGTTAATTTATGGTGAGTTTTAGATGCAGGGATCAATTTAGAGTTAGGTTTGGGATTTGGTTTAGGGTTCCGGCTAGGGTTAACCTTAGAATTAGGTTTAATATTCAGGTGAGGCTTAGGAAGAGTGTTAGGTTTAGGCCCAGGGCCACAGTTAGATCTAGAATCAGTTTTCAGCTAGGACTAGTGGTGAATGTAGGACAAGAATTGGATACAAGGTTAGGGTTAGGGTTAGCTTTCGGGCTATGGTTAAAGTTTGGTTTGGTTTGGTTTAGTGTTAGGAGTATGGGTAGGGTTAAGGTTGGGTCATGCTTAGGAGTAGCTCTAGGGTTAGGTTTCGAGTTACCATCAGGGTTATGGTTTGGGCTCGGGCTATGGCTGTGCATGTGGTTAGGGTTATTGATAAGGCTACAATTAGCATTAGGGTTATGGTTAAATGTAGGTTTAGGACTCGTTGCAGGGGAAGCCTTAGGATTAGGGTTAGGTCTAGAGGTAGGGCTTGTTCTAGGGCTAAGTTTAGATTAGGGTTAGGGCTAGGGCTAGGGCTATTGTTAGGGTTAGTGTTAAGGTTAGGGCTAAGTTTACAGTTAGGGTTATGGCAAAAACTAGGGCTAGGTTTAGGTTTAGGTCTTGGGCTAAAGTTTAGGTTAGGATTAGGGCTCAAGATAGGAGTAGGGCTAGAACTGGGCTTAGGTTTAGGGTTAGTGTTTGGCTGGGACTATGCTTAGGTTTAGGGCTAAAGTTAGGGTTAGTGTTAAAGCTAGGTTATGGTTAGGTTTAGGGTTAAAGTTAGTTGTAGGCCTAGGCCTAGGTCTAAGTTTCGGGTTAAGTTTACGGGTAAGGCTAGAGTTAGGGTTAAAATGAGAACTAGCTATAGTGTTATGGTTAGGGCTAGAGCCAGGATTTCAGAGAGAGGAAGAGAGAGAAAGATAGAGGAAGAAAAATCAGTGATGACAGAGTCATTGGTTGGCTGCCTGCTGCATGTCCCATGCTTGGGATCAAGCCCACGACCCGGGCATGTGCCCTGAGCGGGAATCGAACAGGGAGCTCCTGGACCATAGGTTGATGCTGAACCACTGAGCCAAGCCGGTGAGTATGTGTCCATTTTTTAAATTGGGTTGTTTGTGTTCCTGGTGTTCAGTAGTGTACATTTTAAATATGTTTTAGAAATTAACCTTTTATCAGAAGTATCATTGGTGCAATGGGTTGCCTTTTCAATTTTTGATTTCTTTTTTAAAAAAATATATCTTTATTGATTTCAGAGAGAGGGGAAGGGAGAGGGAAGGAGAGAAACATCAATGATGGGAGAGTCGTTGTTGATCAGCTGCCTCCTGCATGCTCCCCATTGCGGGTCGAGCCCGCAACCCCCCGCATGTGCCCTGATCGGGAATCGAACAGCAAGCTCCTGGACCATAGGTTGATGTCAGCCTCTGAACCAGGCCGTCTGAACATGTGTCCATTTTTTAAATTGGGTTAGTTGTCTTTTTGTTATTGAGTAGTATACATTTTCAATATATTTTAGAAATTAACCTTTTATCACAAGTATCATTGGTGAGTATATTCTCCTGTGCAATGGGTTGCCTTTTCATTTTGTTGATGGTTTCTTTTGCTGTGTAAAAGCTTTTTAGTTTGATGTGGTCCCATTGGTTTATTTTTTCTTGTGTTTCTTTTGCTCAAGAAGATATACCTACAAAAATATTCTTACGAGAGATGTCTGAGTTTTTACTGCCTATGTTTTCTTCTAGGAATTTTATGGTTCATCAACTGACATTTACATTTTTATGCATTTTGAGTTTATTCCAATGTAAGGTGTAAACGGATGGTCTAGTATCTTTTTTTTTAAATATATATAACTCTCGAATTTTCCAACACCATTTTTTAAAGAGACTGTCCTTACTCTTTTGTATGTTATTCCTCCTTTTGTGAAAGAGTAATTGGCTATAAAGGCGTGGGTTTGTTTCTGGGCTCTCGTCTGTTTTATTGATCTATATGCTTGTTCTAATGCCAGTGCCAGGCTGTTTTCACTATAGTGGCCGTGTAGTATAGTTTGATATCAGGTAGTTTGATACTTCCAAATTGTTTTACTTTCTCAAGATTGCTCAGGCTATTCGGGGTTTTTTTCGGTTCCATATAAGTGTTTGAAATATTTGTTCTAGATCTGTGAAATATGCCACTGCTATTTTCATAGGGATTGCGTTGACTCTATAGGTTGCTTTGGGTAAAGTGTGGAGATTTTAATGACGTTAATTCTTCCAATCCGTGATCACGGAACATGCTCCCACGTGTTTCTGTCTCCCTTTTCCTCTCATCACTGTCCTATAGTTTTGTGAGTGCCGGTGTTTTACTGCCTTGGGTAAGTTTATTCCTCGGCACCTTGTTGTTATTATTGTTGTTGCAGTGGTAAAAGAGATTGCTTTTTTGGTTTCTCTTTCAGAGAGATTGTTATTGGTGTATAAAAACGCTATCAATTTCTGGATGTTGCTTTTGTATTCTCCTACTTTCCCAAATTCATTCATTTACTCTGTTAGTTTTCAGGTGGATTCTGTATGTTTTATGTACAATATCATGTAATCTGCAAATAGTGACAGTTTCACTTCCTCCTTTCCAATTTGGATGCGTTTATTCTTTTTTCTTGTCTGATGGCTGTGGCTAGCACTTCCAGTGCCATGGTGAGTAAGTGTTGAAAGCGGACACCCCTGTCTTGTTCCTGTTCTTAGGGGAAATGCTTTTCGTTTTTGCTCATTGATTATGATGTTGGCTGTGGGTTTGCCATATATGGCCTTTATTATGCTGCGGTCTGATCCCTCTATTCCCACATTATTAAACGTTTTTATAAAAAATGGGTACTGGATTTTATCGAATGCTCTTTCTGCATCTATTGATATGAACGTGTGATTTCTACCCTTCATTTTCTTAACGTGATGCATCACGTTTGCTGACTTGTTAATATTGTACTAGTCGTGCATCCCCGGAATAAATCCCTCTTGGCCATGTTGTATGATTTTATTAATTTCTTTCTGGATATTATTGCTAATGGTTCGTTGAGATTTTAGCATGTCTATTCATCAGGGAGACTGGCCTATAATTTTCTTACTAAAAAAAGTTATGCAGAGGTAATAGGAAGAGAGAGAAAGCAAAAGTGAGAGAAAGAACGGAAAAGGGAAAGGAAGGAACTGATGGAGCAAGATGAGGATGGGGCGGCAGGAGACGGGAAGGGAACAGGGAGAAAAGAGCAAAAGCAGGACCAGTGAGAAGGCGGCGACCAGCGCAATACAGAGGAAAGTACTGGAACAGAACAGCAGCAAAACAGCCCAGGAAAGGTCATCTGGGCAGATCCTGCTGCGCGAGGCTCCCTGCTTTGTGCGCTGATTTCAGGCTTCCTGCCGGGGTGCTGTTCTCAGCTAATGTCCCCAGCTGTGCAGGCTGACTCGGGGTGTCCCACAGTAGCTGAGGCGGGTCTGAGACTCTCTCAGGTCGCCTCCCCCCTCAGCCGCCTGCCCTGGAGGTGGCCTGGGCCTGCAGTGCCTTCTGATGAGCCAGCTGGGTGGAGCCAGGCAGCCCAGCTAGGGCCAGAGGGCCCCAGGGGTAATTAATCTGCACTTCGAAGAGCAACTGCTCAGTGTCCACCTTATGGTCCAATCCAGTTCCCCTGAGGCGGCCTGGTGCGGGGGCGGGTTGCATCCAGCCTCCTGCCTTTTCAGGAAAAGCTTCAGTTGCCCTGGGCCTAGTGGGACTGATCCAAAGAGATTCTGGTTGAGAACAGTGCCTGCCCAGCCTGCAGGAAGTTCTGCGGCCCTTCTGGTCCCAGACAACAGCCTGTGAGGGTCTTACTCTTGAAATGCCCTGCTCTGAGCTGTTCTCCTGACCCCCCCAGTCTGTGCCCCTCGCGGTATCTGGGGCTTCAGAGAGCTGATCCAAACTCCTTCCTAATGGGGGTGGTGTCCCAGCCTGCAGGAGGTGGAGACATGCTCCATCCCTCCTTCCTGGCACTGGCTGGCTGAACTCACAGGACACAGGGATCAGGCCCCCAACACTCAGGCCCAAAGCCCACTCTCACTCATCTGTCTCTCCAATATAAGCCTTCCCGAGGGATGCTGGGGGGTGCCTGAAACAACACAAAATAAAAAACTCACCCTTGCTCTCTGAGGATCCAGCACCCTTGAGCCACAGATGCAAGCAGAAGGGGTTATAAAATCATCCCAGGCAGGTCTCTGATCTCTCTGCTGGCTGGTGACAGTGAAGCTGGGACCCAGAGTCTCTGCTCTGCTCTCACTTCCAACTCTCTTCAGTGAGAGTCAAAAATCCCCCACCTTCCCTGCACCCCCTCCACAGGCAGGATCAGTCCCTGTGCTCCAGAGGTGGGGCAAGGGGCTTCAATCCTGCACTGGAGGTGGGATAATGCCTCCACCTTCCTCAGGCAACACGGTTTAGTTGGTATCTGGGGCTCTGCACATTGCCTTTCGGGAAAGCAGAGGGTCTCTCAGAGTTCCTCTGGGTGCAGCCGTCAGCCCCCCTCTTTCTTCGGACCCCAACACCGCAGCGCAGCTTTTCTAGCAGCCAGCACCCAGGGCGAGCCTCTCCCCGGGGACAGCCTTTAGTCCGCGCACTCCCTCCCGGGAAGGAAAGGACCTGGCCACCCAGACAGACAGGTCCCCGGGTCCCTCTCCCAATGCCACGGGCCCTCCTTCTAGTCTCTGCTGCTCGGGGTGTGGGAGCCCTGCGTGGGGATGTGACCCCACACTTCCAAGGGGAGGGAGCTTTGCACCCCATATCACTGGGGCCTCTCAGCCAAGCATCAACGACAGGGGGGCTCCCCCTCTCCAGGACTCCCTCTGTCTTTCCACTTTCTCCGTTCTTTCTTCAGTGCTCCTTAGACGAAATATGTCCAATGAGTTACACTTCTCTTTTTCAAGCTGACCGTACAGATTTTAGCTGGAAATCCAGTCCGTGGCTGGGAGAAGGGCACACAGCCTCCTTTCATGCCATAGCCACCTTGCCCCCAGTCCTATGAGTATAGTTTTAAACTTGTAGACCCCCGAAAGAGTTTCAGGGACCCCGGGGGTTCCTGGAACCAACTTTGAGAACTAGTGGTCTAGCAAAATATGCACACAGGTGCACAGGTTGTTCCCTTCAGTACTGTTGGTAACGGAGAACATTGGAGCCAATTACATCTTTGTCAACAAAGGATAAATAAACTGCAGGACATGATGCTGTGAAATACTGTGCTGATCCTGTGGTAGAAAGAGGGAGGGCGGGAGGTTGAGAGGTGGCTCAGATAGACAGATGGATCTTTAAATTACATGGCCATGGGGAAAAAAGCCAGCTTCAGAATATTACATAAATGTGTGATTTCTGTAGAAAAGTGCCATAAGATGACCATATTTTTGGTGGTACATACACATATTTATAAATGCTTGAAAATGTCTAGAAGAGTCCACATCAAAGTGATAGCAGTGGCCACTAGAATCAGTAGAGTTTGTACCTTTTTAAAATTTGTAATTAAAAAGTACTATAGTTTAGCTCTGTCTCTTTATTTTGCCCACTTTATTAGACACCTACCTAAAAAATAAAACTCTCCCAAGGTTTTGAGATATTTCCCGAAGCCTGAAGTGGTGTCATCACTGCTTATTATGGAGAGTGGTTTAAAATGAGGATGCCAGCTCCAGAGCCATTTAGGAAACTGACAGTCAGAGGCTGGGGTGTCTGTCAAGTTAGACTTTGCTCTTAGGAGGTTCCCAGGCCCCAGACTGGTCCCCAAGTTGGGCGGAGCTGAGCCAGGACAGAGCCGCCTGCCTCCTGCTCTTTGCCCTCAGGCACACACAGGGGCTGCCCTGCATGTTTGCCCCACAAGAGAATTTGCTCTCATCTAGTTTAATGAGACATTGCCAGTGTTGGGACCCGTGGGGATCCTGTCTGGGTCAGCATGGAGTCCTTGGAAACCTGTGTGTGTGCGTGTCTGTGTGTGCACTCATTCTTGCTCACAGGAGGTGTGGGTAAGTGTGTGTGCAAAACACACGAGATGGACAGTGTTAGGAACTGGGTCTGCTATGTCTCAGGGACATGACTCAGCATGTGACCCCTAAGAGTGCCCATTACTTCACAAATGCCCTTGCTGTGGCATGTCCTATTTCTGACGAGGCACATATTACCTTAGCATAGACCCCCGGGGGCCGACCATTGCTACATGCCCACCTGCTGCCTGTTACTGGGCGCACTGGAAGACCATGTTTCCCGGCCTCCCCTGCAGTTGTGGCGCCCGTGACTGGGTTTGAGACAATGATTGCTTGTGAGGGTCATCTGTACATTTCTAGTCCTAGCCCTGAGCATGTGGACATTTGTCTGTGCTGTCCCCGCTTACCCAGTGGCCAGAAGTCAGGAGGCCAGCAGAGGGCTCTAGAGAGAGCAGGCCTGAGAGAACGGGCTGAGTAGGAGGCAGGAGTCCTGTGGAAGGCCTCCTTGTGAACGGCTGATCACACCAAGGTGTCAGGGGGACCAAACCTCAATTGGGGAAAGCAGAGTGTGGTGGTTGGCAGAGCAGCTAGAAAAATTACCTCGATAAACTTTCCATGTGCAGCTGCGTTTTGAAAATACTCATGAAGGTGGTAGACAGTGGATCATGTCATGGTGACTGTTTGGATAGATTGATGGCAATGACAGAGCTGGCATTTGGCTTATAATGGGGATAAGGTCCCTGGCTGTTTGGTGCTAGTGGTAACAGCAGCAATGGGGGAATGGTGGTGGGGAACAGTGTCAGCTCATGGGGCTAATGTCTGTGGCTGTGATGGAGAGAACGGGGAGGTGGCAGATGTGATGCTAGTGTGCAGGCTGTGATGGGTACTAAGGGTGGTGTTGATGGCTGTGTGGGGAGGAGAGACTTGTCAGTGGCCATGGAGAGCTGGCTCTGTGGCTGACTGTGGTTCTAAAGGGGACAATGGTGGCTGGTAGGGGATGGTTGCTGGTGGCAGTGGGAGGCATTGATGATGGAGTTGGTGACTGTGGAGTGGGTGGTTCTGTGGTGAAAGCCTTGCTGGCCTGAAATGGAGCAAGAGGGATGATGGAAAAGGGAAATCCATGCTCCCAGTGGCCCTGTTTTCCTAAGGCTCTTGTGGCAATTCTCTGTCCACCTTGGGAAAGCCCTGCATGGCCACTGAAGTTCCCTTCACTCCTTGCACTCTCAGGGGAATCATCAGCTGCACTGGTACCACTGGGCTTCCCAGGCTCCTAACAGGTTCAGTCCCTAGGATCAAGGCCTATAACCATCACTGCACCAGACCTGTGGCTGCACACGTCGGGCTCAGGAAGGAAAAGGGGCAGAATTTATGGACATCTCATGTGGGGACTTGGAGGCAGAAGAGCCTGAGTTCTAGGGGGCCCAGGAAGTTTTCAAGGCAGCACTTTTCAGATGTGGAAGGGGACCTGTCTGGGATCATGCCTATGAAGTGACTGTGGGGGCCTGGACCTGTGTTCAACTCCATACCCTGCAGGGAGAGCAGTATTTTCCTCTCTGGGTTCGACAGGGTGCAGGAAGATGACCACTGTGAGGTGCTTCATATAGGGCCTTGCACATGCCATGTGCCCAGTAAGCAGATGCCAGCTTTGACCATTGTTGTCATTAGGGAGCAGTGTTACAGCTGATTCCTAAGGCACAGATTACAGACTCTCAGTCTATGGACTCCAGCTAGTTGATAATATATGTTATATTTGCCCTATTGATATATCAGTTGCATTTTTTGTTTAATTGCCAACAGTTGAATAATTCAGAGATTTCACATAAAAATCTAGAGTTCCTCTCTCTCTAGCAGAATGGAACACGGGGCCGCTGGGTCCACATCTCCACATGGCAGCATTTGGCTGGACCTCTTTGGATGGAACACGGGCTCTCTGATTTGCCACAGTCTCCACCAGTCTCAACTGTCCATCCCTCATCCTGAGTTTGGGGGTCCTGTTCCAGCTTCTCCTTTGTGGACCAGTGCCCTTCAGTGGCACACTCTGCCCACTTGGATTTCCTAGTGGCACCTCCTGAGCCATAGGACCAGCACAGGGAACTCCTTCAGGGAGGGACGGGACCTTGGTGTAATTATATTTGGATTTGGCTTGGCCAGTAACAGCCCTAAGTAGTAACTCATACAGTGGAGAAAAGATTAACTTAACTGTTGACACCGGAGTTCCTCTGAGAAGAGACGTGTCTTGTTTGAAGAATCTGGTGAATGCGGTAGAAGTGGAACCCCAGAGTTTGCAGGGGGGCACACTTAGGAGCTCTGCCCCTGGTGGGAGGAGAGTTGTCCAGGCCAGACCCCTTCTCACAGCTCTGTGGGAATAAATGGAGTTAATTCATTTGGTTCCTGTTAAATGGGGCGGTGGAAAGGGTGACTGACTCCCTCTTCCCAATTTGCACCAGAGAAGTCATTGAATGAGAGAAAGGCATGGGCTCCAGGGGGAACAACAGAAGCCAGACCCTGCAGAGACTAGGGTGGGGGGTGGTGGGGGTGCTGAGTATATGCAGCAGTGGAGGAGGTGGGGACAGACAGAAGACGAACTCTGTCACGCCTGCTCTTGCCTCTCCTTTGCACAGTGCTGCACACTGGTCCCCCAGGGCCCCAGGCCCGAAATCAGCCCTGGCCAGGGCGGCAGGAATGGGCCAGTGCCCCAGGCACCCCCTCCTCCTGCTGCTCACCCCAAGACTGGGGGCTGCAGCTGGGGGTCCCTTCCTCTCCTGTTGCTTCTCTCCAGGGGCTTAGGAGACCTTGGCCAGGCAGGTGGGCAGTGATCAGAGCTCTCCACACTGAAGCTTGGTCAGCCTACAGGGCTCCCACCTCAGCCTGTGAAATACTCATTCCCAGAAATCAAGGTGCGGGCAGGGTGGCTTCCTTCTGGGCTGCAGGAGAAAATCGGTCCAGGTGTCTCCCAGGCTGAGCAGAAACACGCGTCTCAGACCAGCAAGCTGAATATGAAATTCCCCATAAATACACCCAGAAACACCACCGTACATTTTCTCGTGAGTAGGTTCCCACCCAGGTAAATGCACCCACTGGTGAAAGATTCACGCTCTGCCCACAAATGTCAGGAAGCAGCCTGAAGGCTGAACAAACCTGAGTTCGAAGGGGGGGGAATTAAAGAGACAAACAAAGTTATGGGATCAGGAGGACTGCCCTGAATGAGGTGCAGCCCCAAATGGCTCCAAGGCCTGTATTACTAGTGAGTAAGAAACAACTGGTAAGGAGATGAGGCCGATACAAAGTAGTTCCTTCAAGCTGCACAAACACACTTTCAGAGTAAACATCCTGCCTCCTGCATGGGCCCAGAGCTTGGGAATTATCTTTATTTCGGTTCCTCACAGGAACTTGTGGGGAGGGTTGAGTCTTGGCTCCAGGCCCTCAGGCTACGTGCCCCATGTCCAGACAGGTAGCCGGCTCCCAGCATCCAGGGTAATTGTGGGGAGGGTCAGTCCCCGACTGCAGACCCTCAGGTGGGTGAACCATGTCCAGACAGGTCACGGGCTCCCAGCACACAAGCGGCTTCCTCCTGTGGCGGGTGGTGAAGAGGCCCCTTGACCATAAATAGGGGTGTAATGGGCTCAGTGAGCAGGTGTCTGGGCTCAGCTCCCAGGGAGGGGACCATGCTCTGGGAGGGCCATGGTGGGGCTGCCTGGTTCCCTGGCTCCCGCCCTCCTGCCTGCAGGGGCTGCAGGAAGCTCCAGGGCGGGCGCGGGCCTGCAGGGGCCAGTGGAGCCAGAAGCAGCTGAAGCTGGAGCCGGGGGAGCTCTGCAGGCGACCCCCCAGGGCCAGTCCCTCTGCCTCCCAGGCCATGAGCGGACCTGGGGAACAGACCCATGCAGGTGGGAGGAAGCGTCCCGGGTCCTAGGAAGGAGAAGCTCCTGCTGAGGAAGGCCCGCGGGCCCAGACACAGCGGACCCCTTCAGGGCCCCGAGGGTGGCGCCCCGAGGCCACCCCAGGCCCCACCGCCTCCGAGGGCCCAGCTCTGCCCCATCCAGGGCCACCCTCAAAAGGCCCCCGCCCCCCCGCCGCCCCAAACGGGCGCTCCCGGGGGCTGAGAGGGGGGGTGACAGGTCCAGGGGCTGGATCCCGTCTGGGCGAGAACAGCCTGGAGGAAGGTGAGCCAGTTCCAGGGGCTCCGCTCCCCCGCGGGGTGCCCACGGTGTCCTGGGAGCCCTGGGGGGGCGCGGGAGTGGCTGGTGGGACAGCAGCGGGGAGGCGGAGGGAGGACAGGCCACTCATGAAAGGGACGAGGGGAGTCAGGCGCCCAGGAGGCCCCGGGAGGGCGAGCGGAGGCTGCACCCAGCGCAGAGCAAGGGGAGCAGGAGGCCCAGGAAGGGAGGAAAGTGGGAAGAACAAGGGGAGCGCGGGGGGGGGGGGGGGGGGGAGCGGGAGAGAGTCTCTGCGGAGGGTGCGGGAAGGAGTGAAACTCCCTGAGGATGCTGCCCGCAGATCAGGAGTCTTGTGCAGGGCCTCAGTCCCCAGGGGCTCCCGCAAAATGATGAGGACAGAGGGCGGGACACGGGGCACAGTGGTGGGTTTCCTGTTGGAGCTGCGCGTGGTGAATCGGTTATTCTTCTACTTTCATGTCTTGAAATTCCCATGATGAAGAGTAGGGGGAAAGCTCTGGAGGCTTTTCATCCCGGGGACTGAGTGGCCATTCCCACCGCTGTCCTAAGGGGACACCTGCATTCGGTACTTACTGCCTCAGGCTCCGAACCTGACTGCCACTCCCCTCGCCCTTGCTTTGTCCTGGACCCCTTCCCCTTACCTTGGCCTTTTCTGTGCACCTGCTCCTGGAGCCAGTCTTTCTGAAGCACTGAGCTAGTCTGCAACACTGGCTTGAAGAGCCTCACATGGAAGGTCAAGGTCATAAGCCAGGACACAGCAGTGCAGGCCTGCAGGGCCTTCCCCTGCCCCTGAAACCAGCTTCACCCCAACAGGCACCTTGAAGGCAGCCAATGGAATTGCTTGTTAACTTCCCACCACCATGGTCCCCTTTAGCCACACTTCTGCTGTCTGTGGATTGTCACCTGCTGTCAGCCGTGGTGCAAAGATAATTAAATGAAAAGTTACAGAAAGAAACAATTGAGAAGTTTTAAATGGTGCGATGTTCTGAGAAGCCTGGCGAAATCTCGGGCTGTCCTGCTCCATCCAGGATGCCTTATTTGCCACCTGCCCTTGACGTCTGTTTTCAGACCAGTTGTCATAGCATTGCACTGCTGGTGTTGAAATAGCCCTTACTTCACTTCTAATGGCCCTAAAACGTAAGCTGGCCATTTGGATCTGCCAAAAGGAAGCTGTCAGGTGCTTCCTTTAAGTGAAATGGTCTGTGTGTAAAGCTCAGTACTATCTACAGTTTCAGGCATCTATGGGGGCTTGGAATGGACCCCTGCAGATAAAGGGGGGCTGCTGTATTTTATCTTCTGCCTCTAGATCTATTACTTCTGCTTCCAAGGCTTTTTTTCCTTTGCTCGCTGTGGTGTTTGTCTGTCCGTGTCAGTCATCTCAGGGACTCTTCCCATCTTAGGTAAAGGAGCCGCCTTCACTTCTCTGCCTGGTGCCGTTGCACCCGGCACTGTGTGAGCAATTCCTGAGTGCTCTAGTTTTTCTTAGAACATTCTTTTTGACTCTTCCTTGTTTCCTTTCACAGCCTGTTGAGGTAACTGACATGCAGTGTGAACTAAGGGTGTCTCAAGAGTAGCCGTTTCCATGTGCACTGGTGTGCTTTCTCCAACCAGGTTTAAAGTCCCTGACAGCAAGGATGGCGCTTACCAATGTTCCCTAAAGGCCTGTCACTCAGGTGTCCAGGGAGTGTTGGTCAGTGATGACAATTTGTGATCCTTGCAGTTGATAATCTAGGAGCTAGTGAGCAGTGGATTGATTTTGATGTTAGCATGTAAATTTAGATACTAGTTTTCAACAAGTTTGAAATTATTTTAGGACACTTTCCCTCCAAAAACTGGTGGTACATTTGGTGTTTGTGCCACTGTACTGCAGGAAAGCAAAGCTGGGCAACGTGTAGAATATGGGGCTCTGTCAGCAGATCCAGGAGGGACACAGCCCAGTCGCAGAACTACAGAGGGGAAAACGGGATGTGGAGGTGTATTGACATCAACGCAAATGGTGAGCCCACAGATCCTGAGGGGAGCGTGTATGCAGGCTGTTGTGGGCACTCAGCAAGTGCCCCATGTCTATTAAGCCGCCACAGTCGGTGGTTTCAGCTCTGCCAGTTCCTGAGGATTGAACGTCTAATGGTGCACAAAGCAAGAGGAAAGTGGGATTTGTTCAGTGTCGATTTTTGTGATTTATGTCTATCCTTTCCAGCGGAGTCTTGGTGAACAGCCTCTCGTGCAGCAAGCTGAGGAGACAGTGGATGCCAGGAAATGGAAGAGAGACAGGCTAAAGGAGCATATCCGAGGCCTAACGAACAGGTAACATGGCAGCGCTGTTACATTGTCACTTAAGGAAATGGTCTGTTTTGTAAAAATATAGAAACTATCCCAGGAATTAAAGCCCAGTAAGGGGGCCGGGCTGTGGCTGCTGATTGGCCCCTTTCTGTTCCCATCTTGATGCAGCCAGACCCAGACGCTGATGAGCAGGGGGCCTACCTTTTCTCTTTGGTATATTGAGCCCTTCAGAGCTTGAAAGCAACGCAGGTGCCCACGTGGTCAATCTGAGAAGTCCCAGGAGCAGGGCCAGCAGAACTGGCTCTCTTCCCTGCAGAGGCCCAAGGTGGCCCTCGGGTCAGGAGCATGGTCCTCCATCCCCAGGCTCATTCCCCTCTCTGCCTGTGTGCAGCTCTGCATGGTCCCCCACAGTCAGGACAGAACAGGCCAGTGCCACAAGGCTCTTCCACTACCCCTTGTAGTCACCCCCCCACACACTGCTTTCAAAAATTTTTTTAAAAATGAAAACAGAACACTATCGCCTCTTCTGTACTCTGTCCTTGCTTGGTGACCCTCTCTCTGGTCAGCGTCAGGGAGGCCGCTGTGATGAGATCATGACCTTCCCAGTCGGTATCTGCTCCCTCCTTGTAGCTGATCCCAGGGTTGTTGGAGGAACAGGTCTAATTCGGGGAGTGTAGACGAAGGGAGGTGCATGGTCAGCATGTGAGCCAGCGACGCTTACATAGCGGATGGTATTGCTGTTTGAGGAAGAACTTGGGGATGCCTTTGGATCTTTACATGGTCCAGAACCTTAATGGTGAGGTTTTGTGTGGGGAGCCGGCTGGCTGCCCCTCATGAATAGTCTCCCTGGTAGGGTGTTGCCCTGGAGTCTCTCCAGGGGCTCGCCGACCCTAGCGTCGCCTTAGAGAGAAATCTCTGGCACGTTGACCCGCAGGGTGGGTCGGTTGAGCTAGCACCTCTACCCCCTGTAGCTTAGTTTTAAGATTAAACATTGCTTTAGGGAAGTAGAAGCTTTGCACAATAGATTTATTGCTCTACCTGGAGACATCAAGTCTCCATAAACAGGTGCGGATATGCAGGAATGGAATATGTAAAGGTCACTGCTTTGGGGCATTGTTTCACTGCTTGGGGTATTGTTTGGGTGCACTATAAAAGGCTTGTAATCAATAAACTCGGGGCCTCAGCCTGACTCAGCTTAACTTAGCTCTGCCTTGGTTGTGGCCCTCCCGATCCCATCCTTTTGTCTTTTTCTTTCTTTTCTAATCCTCACCCCCTCAATCAGGTCCTCGTTCGCCTGCCGGCTGGCTCCGGCAGTTTTGTTTCTTGCCTTGTGATAGCCCCACTCCCGAGAACTGGCCCGGCCACAAAGCTGTGCGGCAGGTCCCCCCCCCTTGTGGTCCGCAGGCTCCATGTCGTCACCATGGCGGTCCTTGCGGTCTCCCAGCCCTGTAAGTAGGACAGATGTTGATTGAACCCCACCTTGCAAGTTCAGCAAAGCCTGAGGAGCTGTGTGAGGGTCCCCAGACCATGGGCGGTGGAAGGGCTCTGGGACGTGTTTTCGTCTCCTGGGCCGGTGCTCATTCCACTGGCCTGGCCTTCCAGCATGTCCTTGCTCCAGCGCCTGCTCCCGTCAGCCTGGCGCCTCACTGGGGCTTTTACACATGGGACTCGGGCTTTCCGATGCACGCACTCGCCCAAATGAGTCCTCCTTTGTGGTGTGAGGGTCCCCCAGTGACAGCAGTGTGGGGTAGACGCTGTGTGTCTGCAGCTCGGCTCCACTTTCCAGCTGCCACCGGGTGGCCTCTGCAGTTGCTCTAGTGAGTTTTGCAAGTAGCCAGTGTCCTCAGGAGCTCATTACAGGTTAGTTAGTTACCTTCTGCCCGGCAGGTGGAAAGTGCAGGTCATACTGGGCACTGGGGGCAGGGACAGAGGACAGCCTCAGGCTCTGGGTCCTCTGTTCCTCGGGTCTCCCGGCCCTGCACGCACCCGCTGCTTAGGGAGTCAGCCTTCGCAGTAAGGGTTTTATTTCTGAGAGGCACGCTCACCCTCCCACAGAGCCGAGTCCCACTCTTCCCTGCAGTGTGATGGAGCCGTGGGCACTGTTCCTCGTTCCTTGTGTTGCCACAACTCGGCGCTGTTACAGGGCTTTCCCAGCCCCCCGCCCAGTCCTCCTGTGCCACACCAGGATCCTCTATAACCACATGGTTTGGCTCCGACAGAATATCACAGAGTTGTAGCAAAAGCCATAGACCCCAAGCACCTACAGCATGTCAGGAGTTAACTGGACTTGGAGGTATGAGGTTATTGGTGCACTTCTCACTTAAACCTTCACTAATGGCATGAAGGAGGCCAGAAATGACTTGTTCCAGGGAAGTCGTTATGGTGCTTCAGCTGATGGCATCCCCTGAGACTTCTGCCAGAGCAAGGAGCCCTCTGGATGCTTTGTCCATTAAACTCCAGTTTTATGAAGTTTAGGGTTGTTTTGTTTTTTAATTTTTTATTTTGTTTTTAAATGTCAGAGAGGTAGGGAGATGGGGAGAGAGAGAGAAACATCAGTGATGAGAGAGTCACTGATGGGCTGCCTCCTGAACGCCCCCTGCTGGGGATCGAGCCTGCAACCCAGCCCTGTGCCCTGACTGGGTATCAAACCCCAGTCCCCTGGGTCATGGGTTTGATGCTCAACCGCTCAGCCAGGCCTGGTGACCAGTTTGGTGGTTTTTTCAAAAGTAATTTTGTAGCATTTCTTTTTAAATAATTCAGTGAACAGATTAATGCTTTATGATACACTTATTTTTTGTGTCTAAACATGTCCAACCATGTTCAAATTATTCACTTTTTATACACAAATTGGTATGAAGTAAATTTTATTTAACTTTCATTATTTCAGTAGTTTGATGCAAAATTAGCATTTAGTATGGAAATGAGGAAGCAGAGAAATTATGACATTTGTTATATGATTTTTATTATCTATGCAATAACGCTCTGCCAGCAAAGAGCAATTTTTTGCAGGTCTACACATAATTGAATTGCTACTTTCAGGTTCTAGGTGGATAGTAATCTAAGTTTACATGATACTTAAGAAATAAATGAATTATAGATATACCACATTTTATTTTTATTTAAATGTATGTACACATTATAATAAAGTAGATATTTTGATTTTGTTTTTAAATTTTGTTTTGTTTTTTTGTTAATTCTCACCCAAGGATATGTTTTCCATTACTTTTCAAAGAGAGTGGCAGGGAAGGAGGGAGTGGGAGAGACAGAGAGAGAGAGAGCAACATGGATGTGGGAGACATACATGGACTTGTTGCCTCCCACACGAGCCCCAACTGGGGGTAGGGAGGGATCCCCAACTCAGGTACGTGCCCTTGACCAGAAATTGAACCTGAGACCCTTCATTGCATGGGCCGATGCTCAAACTGCTGAACCACACCAGCCAGGGCTAATTAAGTAGTTTTAATACAATTATGATCACAGTGTTTAAGTACATTTATTACATTCATTGTTTCTGGGCTTAGCTTTGAGCTAACAGAGTGGGGTACTTCTACCACTTCTATAACGTTGTTAGAATAGTATTCTTACATTAAAAAGCGGTAAGTAGGCCCAGGCAGTGTTGCTCAGTGGTTGAGCATCGCTGTGGCAACCTGGAGGTCATGGCTGGATACATGGTCAGGGCACATCCCCGGGTTTGAGGCTCAATCCCAAGTAGCGGGCTTGCAGGAGGCAGCCCAAGGGTGAGTCTCTGTCATCATTGATTTTTCTATCTCTCCCTCTCCCTTCCTTTCTGAAATCAATAAAGACATTTAAACAATGGTAAATCAGAGGAATGCTTTTGTTTCTTAACCCTCGCTAATGGAAGAGTAAGTGTAAAATTGAAGAGCTTCCCCTAAAATAATTCTGTAAAAGTATTTGGCACCAAAGTGCCTATAAAAGTTTCATACATAGACATATGGATGTGTGTTATTAAACAGGAATTCTTTATCCCTGCTTAATATGTCTGCACGACAGTTCAGACCTTTGTTCCATTGGGAGGAGTCATATGACACAGCCAAAGCCATACTCAACTTTTTTAAAACAAAGGGGGGTCCAGAAAATGACAGGTGTCGTCCAGTACACTGGATCCCCTGGAGGCCATCCGATCGTGCTCCCACTGGTAAAGGAACAGTACACCCACAGCAGGCCCCCAGGAAAAGGTAGGAGGGCGACTTGGCTGCAGGTGGGTAGTGAAGGCTGGGATCTCCCATCTCCCTCCTGGGAAGGTAGAACCAGCCAGAAGGAGTGTTGGATGTGCACACGTGTGTGTAGCAGCCTGAAGGGGGCATGCTCCATGCACACACGTCTGCCTCCTTAGGTATGTTACCAATCAAGTAGAAAATGCAAACCCACGGCAGTGTTGTGGTAGTTTTGTCCCGGAACATTGTAGTCACTTTTGCATGAGAAGCCTCACAGATCGTGTCTGTGGTGGGAGGGACGCAAATCTCCAGAGCTGATGTCCACACAGCTCCTTTGCAGAGCACAGCCTGCGAGACGCGAGCTCAGCTTTTGTTCCTGTGGTGCGCGTGCCTTGCTGCCCATGCTTCTAGGCCTCAGTGTGACAGCCTCGCCATGGCATGGTATCCTGCAGCTCCATTTCTCACCGTCCTTCTCTGCCGCAGGCCCTCGGGACCAAATACCAAAGCGAGGATCCTGCGTGGAGGCAGCCTTGACCACATGGAGGCGTCCACTGCCCAGCCATGAAGCCCTGGTCATCAGAGCTGGGCTTCCAGACCTGTTTGTCTACAGCCATCACTACACCCTATCTCCTGGCACCAGGCCTCACCCCAAGTGAGTGATGGGTCCGTCCAAACCCGAAGGGATGAGCGTCTGGAGCCCAGGGTCCTTGGGGACCCCTACTCTCGGAAGCAGGAGGGGCCTCTGAAACTAAGGTGTGGTCAGCAGATAGGCTCAGCTGTGGAAAGGCCCTGGCATCACACAGACACAGGTTCCGACTCAGCTCTGCCTGCAACTGTTTTTGGACAGATGACGTCACTGTCCAGAGGCCGGTCCTCAGCAGCTAAAGGGAAGGCCCTAGAGTCATTTTGAAAGGGATCTGGGGCTGCTGTCAGAGAGAAACTAGCACGTTTGAGGCCCAGGCAATTGTAGCCCTTCTCGGGGAAAGAGTAGTGACTGGTGGCCCAGGGGTTGTGCACTGTTCCTGGTAGGAGCTGCTGGTGCAGGGCTCAGTCTCTAGGGAGCCAGCTTCCTCTCCCAGGTGCTGGATTCTTTCCTTGTCCTTCCTCCGGCCCCTGAGAGAACAAGGCCCCGGGGAGCACCTCTGCTTTTGGTGCATTACCCTCAGGTTGGACTCTGCCTCCGTTTGGAGTCCCAGTCATTGCACAGGCAGAAGCCTGGTTTAAAGTTAAGTCAAATAGAAGTCTGGAGACTGAGGCTGTCCCAGCAGGAGAAATGGGGGGATGGAGAGCACAGGCAGGTCCTAAGGGACGGTCCACACGTCCCTCCCTCCTCCAGGTGCTGGACCCCACCACCACTCAGGCGCTGGGCCGAGTCAGAGGTGGCCGTTTGGCAAAAGGCCTGTTTCGCCATGGGTATCCCCGGTCCCCTGTCTCACAGCCTTATTTTCACCATAGGCTAGACTTCAGATGACAGCTTTGTGAGCGCTTCCTGGAGCTCGACTTCACCAACTGCAGGCAGCATGGTGAGTGGGTGGTGTGCTGTGCCCTTCAGCCTCGGTTCTCATGCCTGTTTTCATTCACAGGACTTGTCCTTCCTGTTAATTCCTGTGTGGAAGTTCCACTGACACAATGGGTACAAGTAGAGTTGTAATGCTAGAGTGGGAACGGGGGACCCACCCACAGTTCCTCCACACTCCTTCCCAGCCCTCCGAGGGGCCTAAACATGCAGCTTCTGCTTACATACCTCCAGTGATGGGGAAGTCACTACCTATGGAGTGCCCTCCTTCTGGAGGCTCTGGCTGTCCTTGCTTGAAGGAAGGCCTGGCGGCCCATGCAGAGAGCACTGACTGCAGGAAGGTCTCGCTGTCCTCACTTGGAGGTTAGTTGCCCAGAGCAGCTCCAAGATGTAAATTTCATCTCAGAAATTGTTAGAAACACTTGCATCTGATTTAGGCCTATTACAAATGTCTGCAGAAGGGAAACAGTGAATTATGCCACCCCTCTCAAAAATTAAAAGTTGTCTGGGTTTTTGTAATTTCTGAAACACAAGCTCCTAGAATGGTGGGAAACTCAATTTTTAATTAAAACAAAGACTGAGAGAGTTCAAATGGGACCCAGTCTCTGAACTGATCAGCAGTAAGTGTAGGAGTGAGGGTCGTCTCCTGCCCTCTCCACTGCGTAAAATATTGAATGGTGCTGGCACTGATCCGCACACATAGACGCTTCCAGCTGACGGGTGGAGACAGGGCTGGGGTGACACAGCTGGACCCTCGGAGCCCTCTCTCCTCGCCCTGGGGGAGGATGACGACGGGAGGGGTCGGCCACCGCTCTCGGAAGTTTCACTCGCAGCCCGACTTAGGCTCACCCTGGGACGAGAGGGTTTCCTTCCTGAGGGCTCTGGCTCCTCAAGCTTCTCTTCCCGAGGAGGAGGCGAGGAGTGTGCAGCGAGGGCTCCAGGATACAGGGGTGGTGTGGAGGCCGTTGATTTGTATTGCAGTTGCCTGTTAGGGACACATCCTTTTCAAAGGCAGAGGTGGCTTTTAAGTTCAAGTTTTCCCTTCTCAAAGAGGGGACTCGTTCTGCTTTTGTGCCTTCAGGAAAACCAAGTATTTGTGGCTCACCCCACATGCCCTTGCTAACTGGTGTTTTGCAGCTGCTGCTGTTTGTGGCCCGCGCCAGCACTTGGGACCTGGGTGCCCTGTGGACCCGGTCAATCCGGAGCAGACTGCTTGGCGGGACGGGAAGCAGAGCATCTCCGGGTGTGTCCCCGGTTCTCAGTGCAGCTCAGCTGCTCACCAGCTATGAGCAGGGACCGTGGAAACTAGTCCCTGTCCCGCAGTTGTTAGTGTGCAGCTGGATAGACACTGATGATCCCGGGGACAGGGACCTGATACTGAACGTGCTGGAAGAATGGGCCAGGAGGGGAGGTCTGCAGGCCTGGAAGGGGCAGCCTGCTCTCGGCCAGGGCAGTGTCCCCTCCCTGTAGCCGCTCTCACCCTCAGACCCGAGGGCTGTGGTGGACACTCATGCAGGTACAGGGCAGCCGGGAGGGTGTTTCCCCCACACTCGTCACAGAGAAGGTTGATTTTTTTTCCCCGTTTAGGGCAGACTGTGTGTGTGTCAATTGTGGGTCCCGATGTCTTCCTGGGTCAGGAGTTGTTCGCACGTGCAGGTGGTTCCTGGGCTGCTGAGCTGTCCCACAGACTGACTTTCGCTGACATGTCTAGCTGCCTGGGGTCTGACTCCACTTGCTGGTGACCCCTGCCTCCTCCGCATGCACTCCTTCCTTTCTTCTCCTCATGGTGTCCATCCACCTCAGGGGACACCTCCACTCGGCTCCTCCAGGCTGTGAGGTGCTGGCAGAGGGCTGCAGGTACCGGAGCAGGGTCAGACTTTGGTCTGGGGGCCTTGGCATGCTGCTAACCTGGTGGGAAAGGACACTGGTTCCCTGGACACTGGAAGCCTGGCCCACATACAGCTGCTCAGCCAGGATAGCAGCTTAAAGGGAACAATTGTAGGGTGGCCGTCCCCTACACAGTCCAGAGTTACCCTTGGTGCCCCACCTCGCCGTTCCTACATCCCCCTTGTCAGATCAAGAGAAAGGTGTAAGTGGCAGTGAGGGTTTCGAGTGAGGTCAGTCTGGCATTTAGGAGCTGCTGGCGTCCTTTCTGTTTCTTGTGGCCTAAGATGAAGCCCTCACCAGGTGTCTGAGCTGGTGGCCTGAGAAGGAAGAGAGGACAATGTGCCCAGCAGCTGTCTGCCTCCCGCTGAGCTTTTTCGGAATGAGGAGCAGTTGGAAACCGTTGGCTGTGTCCAGGCACCCAGCCCCGACCCTCCCATCCAGTGGATGTGTTTTTGGAAACGGCTTCCCTCTCTAGGTCTGTTTTTCTGCTGGTGAAGTTGAGGGGCTGCTGGAGTGACACATGGCTTTTCTCCCTGACCCATGTGTGGCCCCGGCCTCAGCATCTCAACCAAGGGCTTTGTGTGTGGTGGGGCCCAGCTAGGCTGTGAAAGGCCCAACAGGAGCGGGAAACTTCCGTTCTGGCCAAGTGGCCTGCATCGGGGACATCCTGGGTGAAAGAGGGCTGTTTAAGGACCCTCGTGGCCCTCATTCGGGCCTTTCACTTCTTGCTCTCTTCTCTGTAGGACATTCCCAGCTGCCAGGATGACCTGCTCAGTGACCTCTTGAGGAAGGCCAATAATCTTCCAACCATTAGAGTTTAGCCAAGACCCCCTACCAGGAGAGAAGGGGCCGGGATGCCCACCAGCTCTGCGGCTCCACCATGAAGATGGCTGTCAGCACCTCCGAGGGGAAGCTGCTGAAGCCAGGGCCTGTGTGAGCTCACCGTGAGACCTGTTGAGGCCAAAGCCCCATCCAGCACCCGCTGAGGCAGACCCAGCCTCCCCAGAGCCTGTCTCTGGGCAGACCCCAGCAAGTGTACATAGTGTGTTGAGGGGAGTGTGTCCGAGATGAGGTACACGCCTGATTTGGGAGTGGGTGTAGGTCCCCAGTGTCCCCATCGTGGGTGAGATCTTGACTTCTTATTTCTGAATAACTCCTTGGGATAGTAACCGCATTCCTTATATTACATATGTTTGTACACACTTGTGAAATGCAGGTATTTTGAGGGTGATCTAGAGGGTGTCTCTCCCAAAAATGTACATAAACTTTCACAGCTGATAACTCCCTTAATTTTCACTCCTTTTCAGGTGGGCCCAGCACACCCTGTGGTGCGAGTGTGGACCGTGGCTGCCTGTGCCTGGTCTCCTGGACTAGCAGCTGCAGAGCCTTAAATGCACCGCTGCCTCCTGACGACGCCGGCCTTCTCTCTGTCCTCCCGTGGTGGCAGGAATGGGGTTCCCCTGCGTTTTTCCCGCTTGTTCTGTCAGTGAAGACACTGTGCCAAGCCCTAAAGGGTGACACTCCCAGGTGTGGGACATGTATCTACAGCCTCCAGGCACTGCTTTCTATTGAACAAATCTACTCTGACCTGGGGATGTTCGTAATGCAGGGACAAAACTGGGCCCCCAAAGCAGATGCTATTTCAGCACGCCCCTGCAGAGCACTTGTTTACAACTTGTAGACCTCGTTTAAGGCATGTGTGCCTGTGCAGATACTCAAGGGCAGACAGGCTCACAGGGCTGAAACTCTACGTTTCCTAGAAGCCATATGATCCTAGTTGAAGACCAGACCTGCCAGACTACACACATCTTGAGGCCTTGGCAGACGTTAGATTCAGGCTCACTGTAAACCAAGAGTGTTGCTGAGACACTCCTGGTCTCCCATATACTTCCCTTCACCCAGGGCAAAGGTGGCCTTATAGGCAGGTGGTCTCAGGCCTTTTCCTCTCTCTAGCTGGCTCCTGGGCCCACACAGGGACCTACCTGCCCTGGCCCACGCCAGCACTTGGGACCTGGGTGCCCTGTGGACCCACTCAATCCGGAGCAGACTGCTTGGCGGGGAGGGAAGCAGAGCACCTCCCGGTGTGTCCCCGGTTCTCAGTGTAGCTCAGCTGCTCACCAGCTATGAGCAGGGACCACGAAAACCCGTCCCTGTCCACAGTTGTTAGTGTGCAGCTGGATAGACACTGATGATCCCGGGGACAGGGCCCCGATACTGCGTGTGCTGGAGGAATGGGCCAGGAGGGGAGGTTTGCAGGCCTGGAAGGGGCAGCCTGCCCTCGGCCAGGGAAGTGTCCCCTCCCTGTAGCCGCTCTCATCCTCAGACCTGAGGGCTGTGGTGGACACTCGCATGCAGGTACACGGCAGCCTGGAGGGTGGTTGCCCCACACTTGTCACTGATAAGGTTGATTTTTTTCCTTCTTTGGTGCAGACTGTGTGTGTGTCAATTGTGGGTCCAGATGTCTTCCTGGGTCAGGAGTTGTTCGCACGTGCAGGTGGTTCCTGGGCTGCTTAGATGTCCACAGACTTACGCTTCCGGACATGTCTAGCTGCCTGGGGTCTGACTCCACTTGCTGGTGACCCCTGCCTCCTCCTCATGCACTCCTTCCTTTCTTCTCCTCATGGTGTCCATCCACCTCAGGGGACACCTCCACTCGGCTCCTCCAGGCTGTGAGGTGCTGGCAGAGGGCTGCAGGTACCAGAGCAGGGTCCGACCTCAGATTGGGGGCCTTGGCATGCTGCCAACAGAGTGGGAAAGGACACTGGTTCCCTGGACACTGGAAGCCTGGCCCGGGTACAGCTGCTCAGCCAGGATAGCAGCTTAAAGGGAACAAAGGTGGGTTGGCCGTCCCCTGCACAGTCCAGATTTACCCTTGGTGGCTCCGTTCCTACATCCCCCTTGTCAGATCAAGAGAAAGGTGTAGGTGGCAATGAGGCCTTCGAGTGAGGCCACTCTGGCATTTAGGAGCTGCTGGCGTCCTTTCTATTTCTTGTGGCCTAAGATGAAGCCCTCACAAGGTGTCTGAGCTGGTGGCCTGAGAAGGAACACAGGTCAGCCTACCCAGCAGCTCTCTGCCTCCCACTGAGCTTGGTCGGAATGAGGAGCAGTTGGAAACCGTTGGCTGTGTCCATGCTCCGAGCCCTCACCCTCCCATCCAGTGGATGTGTTTTTGGAAATGTCTTCCTTCTCTCAGTCTGTTTTTCTGCTGGTGAAGTTAGGGGGCTGCCTGAGTGACACCAGATTTTCTCCCTGACCCATGTGTGGCCCCGGCCTCAGCATCTCAACCAAGGGCTTTGTGTGTGGTGGGGCCCAGCTAGGCTGTGAAAGGCCCAACAGGAGTGGGAAACTTTAGTCCTCGCCAAGTGGCCTGCACAGGGGACGTCCTGGGCAAAAGAGGGCTCTCTGGTGACCCTGGTGGCCCTCACTCCGGCTGCTCACTTTTTTCTCTGTTCTCTGTAGGACATTCTCAGCTGCCAGGATGACCTGGTTAGTGACCTCTTGAGGAAGGCCAATGATCTCCCAACCATTAGAGTCCAGCCAGGACCCCTTACCAGGAGAGAAGGGGCCAGGATGCCCACCAGCTCTGCGGCCCCACCATGTAGATGGCTGTCAGCACCTCCGAGGGGAAGCTGCTGAAGCCAGGGCTGAGTGAGCCCACCTTGAGACCTGCTGAGGCCGAGGCCCCACCCAGCACCCGCTGAGGCGGACCCAGCCTCCCCAGAGCCTGTCTCTGGGCACACCCCAGCAAGCCACGATGCCCCCAACCTCCCGCACACCTGCCAGCTGGAGCTCCTCCTTGAGCCGGGCGGGCCCAGCACACCCTGTGGTGCGAGTGTGGACCGTGGCTGCCTGTGCCTGGTCTCCTGGACTAGCAGCTGCAGAGCCTTAAACGCACCGCTGCCTCCTGACGACGCCGGCCTTCTCTCTGCCTGCCCGTGGTGGCAGGAATGGGGTTCCCCTGCGTTTCTCCCGCTTCTTCTGTCAGTGAAGACACTGTGCCAAGCCCTAAAGTGTGACACTCCCAGGTGTGGGACATGTATCTACAGCCTCCAGGCACTGCTTTCTATTGAACAAATCTACTCTGTCCTGGGGATGTTCGTAATGCAGGGACAAAACTGGGGCCCCAAAGCAGACGCTATTTCAGCACGCCCCTGCGGAGCACCTGTTTACAACTTGTTGACCACCTTTAAAGCATGTGTGCGTGTGCAGATACTCAAGGGCACACAGGCTCACAGGGCTGAAACTCTACTATGTTTCCTAGAAGCCGTATCATCCTAGTTGAAGACCAGATCCGCCAGAATACAGACAGCTTGAGGCCTTGGCAGAACCTGGAGTCAGGCTCACTGTAAACCAAGAGTGTTGCTGAGACACTCCTGGCCTCCCATGTACTTCCCTTCACCCAGGGCCAAGGTGGCCTTCCTGGCAGGTGGTCTCAGGCCTTTTCCTCTCTCTAGCTGGCTCCTGGGCCCACACAGGGACCTACCTGCCCTGGCTCACTTTTCTACAAATACTAGATATGCCAGGCCTGGGGTGTGGGGCACTGAGAAGGCAACCCGCCCACAGTAAGTATCCATATTTTTTGAGGGGAGTGTGTCTGAGATGAGGTGCACGCCAGATTTGGGAGTGGGTGTAGTGCCCTAGTGTCCCTATGGTGGGTGAGATGTTGACTTATGATTTCTGAATAACTCCATGGCATAGTAATCAAATTTCTGGCAATATATTAAATATATTTGTACACACTTGTGAAATGCATGTACTTTGATGGTGATCTACAGTGTGTCTCCCAAAAATGTACATAAACTTTCACAGCTGATAACTCCCTTAATTTTCACTCCTTTTCAGGTTTAACAGGTTTGAAATAATGGGTGAAGCCAGACTAAGCTTTGAACAATGAAAATTATCCACTAAACTTTCTTATGGGGATACATAAAATATCAAGCTTACGGCTCAAACCCAGCAACAGTCAATGAATCGGGGGCAGCTGTGGAAAGACAAAGCGCACAAACGCCAAACAAAGTGGTTCCTGACGTTTGTGATTCCTTTGCTTCTGTCTCTTGAGCGCCCAGGCCGGAGCTGATGCGCAGCAAAGGAACCGCAAACCTCAGGGATCACCCTGTTCTGTGGGAATCTGTGGGCCTTGTCTTTCAGTAGCTACCCTCAGTTCCCAAGTGTTGTTGGTTTTGCACCGTAAACTTTCTTTTACATATCCCCATAAAGAGTCTAGTGGACATGGTTTCTTTGTTCAAAACTTAGTGTGGCTTCACCCATTGCTTCAAATCCCTTAAACCTGAAGAGAGTGAAAATAGTGTTATCAGCTGTCAAAATGTGTGTAACTTTCGGGGAACACCCTATATTTATGTTCCATCAAAAATCTCCCCTGTGTGTACCTTTTTGGGGACAAAAAGTGCTCATATAAAGAAAATAATTCAATTGTTGGTTTAGTTCGCTTCAAGGGATTCTTTGAAACTCTTGGGAAATTTGGTAAGAATTGATAACTATTCAAATTGGAAAATTACCTTCTAAGACCTAATGGAACCAATTTTTTTCCTAATCCTAACCCGGGGATATGCTCATTAAGTTTAGAAAGAAGGGAAGAGAGAGGGAAAGGGAGAGAAGGAATCATTCATGCGAGAGAGAAACATCCTTGGGTTGCCTCCCGGACTTACCCCAACCTGAAGATTGAACCCAAAGCTAGATAGGTGCCCCGACTGGGAATTGAACCCACAACCTTTGGGTGTAGGCAATGATGTTCCAGCCAACTGAGCCACACAGGCCAAGGCATGGCACCCGTTTTTAGGAAAGAAAACTTTATATTGCTCCTAGAATTTCTGCACACTGAGGGCCAGAATACAGCTAAGTTACGGGGAGCCCATGGAGCACCGCGATGGCTCTGAGCTGCTCCCGTGAGACACACAGTGTGCAGCGCGCTGGTCCCCGCGCCTGCCTTGCACTCACTTCCTGTGGTTTCAGCCGGCCTGAGCCTGTTTCTATGTCATTGATATGTTTTCTCTGTAAAATAGGTCTAGGCTCATGGGTTTTGCATCATTTCTCTGAAACCTTGGCCCTGACATTTGGAAGCAGAGAGTTGAAGATGTTAGCATGGAGCCCGGCCGGCTGGCGTGGCTGAGCAGTTGAGCATCGACCTGTGACCCAGGAGCTGCAGGTTCGATTCCTGGTCAGGGCACATGCCCGGGTTGCAGTCTCGATCCCCAGCAGGGGCCGTGCAGGAGGCAGCCGATCAAGGACTCTGGTCATCGCTGTTTCTCTCTCGCTCTCTCCCTTCCTCTCTCTCAAATCAACAAAGACATATTGAAAAATAGATAAATAAAATAATGTTTTAGCATCCAGTTAATATCTTTTCACTGGCATGAGTTCACATACTCAACCATTATTGAAATCTTGTTTTGCATAATTATAAAAGAAGTATTTTTCAGTAGATCAGGATTCCTTCAATTATATATAATTTGCTCAGTTCTCATTTCTGGTAACTACATTTATAAATTTGTTTCCCAGTTAGTTCCCATTTTGTTTTACATTATTTTAAATCTCAGCATGCTTTCCGCAAACGAAGGCCATTCCGTTCATGAGATAGGCTCTATAAGAACTGATTTAGGTTGGTGTGAAAAAAGTAACACCTATAGGTGGGATTTTTTACATTTTCATTTTTATTCTTTGACTTTAAATAATTTTATAATATTTATTGCAGCTAGATAATTAATAAAAATGCTAATCGGTACTTCCCTCCCTCCCCCCATCATGAGTCCAAAGATTTGATGTACTTAAAAAAATTTAATTTCTTTTAAATGAAAAAAATATCTATACTTTTGTCTCATTAACGTGGCTCAGAAGTTGATCCAGGAGATGGAGGTTCGATTCCCAATCAGGGCACATGCCTGGGTTATAGGCTGGATCCCCAGCAGGGGGTGTGCAGGTTCACTGACTCTCTCTCATCATTGATGTTGTATCTGTCCCCCTCTCCTTTCCTCTGTCTGAAATCAATTAAAAAGTTTTAAAATATTCATTTTTAATTATCCAAAGGAGAACCATTACTAATTTAGAAAATAATTACAACACTTTTAGCTCATTGATTGACAGACTAAATGTTTAAATTCCTTTCTGAGGATACCTGCATATTTGTTCTCCAAATGTTTCTCTTGCTTATGCTCATTTAATACTCCTGGGAGAGAAAGCTATGTACAAAATCTTTTTGTTAAAATATCTTCTAAATATGCAGCTTTATTTTGTTCATTTTTCTACCTATAAATTGCATGTTAATTAATATTCTATAAAATTGTTTTGCAGGCAGTTGACTCGTGGAGTTTAGGTGTCCTGATGTATGAACTACTAACTGGAGCGTCCCCTTTCACAGTCGATGGGGAGCAGCAAGCCCAAGCTGAGATACTAGGCAAGACTTAGCAAAATAAAATGAATACACTCTTGCTTAAAGGAACTGATCGCCTTTCTCTAATTCGGCTAATAGAAGAAATAATTTTTAAAAATGGGGATAGACAAGGTTAGGTTTAAGTGGCTATTTTCCATTTATAATGCTATAATGTAGATATATAACCTTTCTATTTCTTTGTATTTTATGTGCCCAGATAGATCTTAAGTTGCATGGGGAGAGAGCCCAATATTTTATGTACCCCACAGTGCTTAGCATGGGGCGTGAGCCCCCATGGCCCGGGCCGGGCAGCATTGAGTGCCAGGGCCAGTTGGAATGTGGGCGCAGAGGCTCATGGGATGCGGGCATGGGGACAGTGGCCATAGAAACAGTGGAAGGTGGGGCACAGAGCAGTTGGGCTCAGAGCCAGTCGGTGTAGAGCCAGTTGGTGCAGAGACGTCGGACGCAGAGACTCTGGTACAGAGACCTTGGGCCCAACACAGTGGGCGAAGCCTGAGGATGGATGATGCGAGCAGGGAGCTCCTGGAGCTCTTTCTTCACGGCCCCCTCATCGCGTGGGTGAGTAGCCAGGCTCCCTACTACGTTGGTGCTCCGGCCCTTCTCCCGCCTGCCTGTGGTCCCTACAGACCCGACTATTGCCCCTTGGGACCCCGGGAAAGTCCCAGCACGCCGGGGTCTTAGCAGGTGTGGGGTCCAGACCAGGGCCTGGGGTCGGGAGGCGTTTCCAACTCGGGAGCGTGTGCCCCCTGCAGCGTCCTGGCCCTGGGCTGGGAGTGGGTGGGCCTGTTCCCATCAGGGTGCTGGGCTGCCATTCCAGGAGGAGACAAGGTCTGAGTGGTCACCCCAACCCCTGTCGCTTGGCCATTCAGGTAAAGGACTCCCCAGAAAATATCCTTGTGTAGCTTTTGACCTGAGTCCAGGTGGTGAATGGTGGTGACGGGTGGGCCTTGGGGGACGTCTGAGTGGGAATGTATACAATCTGCGGTGGGCAGAGTGAATTCTAATAGATCAGATGTGAGTAATTTGTTGAAAAGTTCCTTTTATTTTTCATTTCTTTCCTGTTCTGGGACACTGGGAAAAAGTGGGGAGAAGGTTTCCCTCCCGCTGTCTCGAATCTGTTGCCTGGAGTAGGGCAGGAAGAGGGGCCCTGAAGAAAGGTGGGCTTGGAGCCCACTGAAGCATGGGTGGGCGTTGGGTGACCCTTCAGCCCACAATCCGTGGTTGTCCTGACGAGCTTCAGAATGTGTGTGGGGTGACTTTTCCTGCCTTTCTGCATCCTGCTCCTTGCAGGTCAAAACCTTGGGACCCTTTGAAGGCAGCAACGATGACAACCTGAGGGTTTACATGAGTCTGGTCGATGGCATCTTTCTTAACCAGATCATGGTAGAAATGTAAGTTGTCTTCAAGTTTGTTTTCAGGTTGTAAAAGGAGACCTGCAGTTGCTCTGGGAGGGTCCTTGCCCCTGGGCCAGTGATATCTCAGTATAAGGGCCTTTGCAGCCCTTCCTTGGGGTGGGAAGAACTGCAGGACAGTGTGTTAGCAGCTTGATTGATGAAGGACATTAGAACTGTAGATGGTGCAATTAACTTCAAAATCAGCTATTTCATGTGGTTTAAGCAATGAATTAAAAAAAAAACCACAAATAACACATTTTTGGGGGATCAAGGAACTATAAGGGACAGTGTCTGCTTACAAAATGTGTCAGGGGTTGGTCGGGAGCATCTGTGAGTGACTAAGGTTTCCCCCTCGGTAAGGACGCCTGTGTTTCTGAGCCACACTCCTTACAGCCTCACACTAGCCTAGACTTGGAGAGGACTACATGCCACTGGAAGGGAGGTGTGGCCAATGTGGGGAGACGCCATTTCCATTGCCATGTTTCTTTCCCTAGCGATCCCAGGCCTGGATATCAACCCATCAACCAGCAGGTGAACAATGATATTAACCTCCGGACTGAGAACTTAAGCATCCTGGTCACAAATATCAAGACCTTCTACCAGGTGAGGGCAGCTCTTGGTGTCCCAGGTGTTCTGTGCCCCTGACACTGACTTCACTCAAACAGTTGCTCTTTGCCCCTAGCAATGTCTTCACTCAAACCTTTCCCCACAGAAATCCTGGAGGAAATGGTATTCACATTTAGGCATCTCCTTGCTGACACTTGGTGTGTTTTTGCCATTTTCATCTTTTTCTTTTTACCTTGTGAGAAGGTTCAGAAGTTCGATGTCTTTACTTTTCCAGCAAATGTTGTTTGAGCTGTGTGGTGAGCAAAGCACGGGTGTCTGGTGCTGTGAGAGCCCCAGACATGAGCCTTGGGTCGCCAATGTGGCCTCCAGCACCAGTCACACTGGGAGTGGCTGGAATTCGTGGGGAACCTGGAGGACGTTCTTGGCCACACCTCAACGAGTCTTTGTACACCAGCAATTCAAGGGGTGGAAGGAGATATGGGAGCACACGAGGGTTATGTTGGGCCAGGGCGGTCATCGACGAGCCTCTATCTTGTTGACAGGAGTAAACTGTAGGGTGTTCCATTGGCCCTGCTGTGTAATCATCCCCTTTTCCTTTATCAGTGCTTGCTGGCAGGATACTGAATGTAGAGTTTCAGCGAGCTATGCAATAGAGAGACTCCTGAGAAAATTTGGAAACCTGTTTTTAAAAGGTTTAAGGTTGCTTTGTCAGTGAAGATTTCTATAACAACCAATTTCGTGAGGCCAGGAATGCTTATGGAACCTACCCCCTTCCTCGTCTTCTGTAAAAATTTAATTTGTATCTTCTGATTTGTAAGATCCAAGTCCCATCTGCTCAGGGAAGAGGACCTGGCCTGAGGCCCTCGGGGAACGCAGCGGTGGGTGCGGGTGGAGCTGCCACACTGCCAGGAGGGCTTGTCAGAGACACCCCGGCAAGGGGCTTGGCTGATGGCTGGTGGCTGGGCCCGCTGTCAAAGGCCCTTGGTCTGAGGGCCAGAAGGCAGCTGGTCTCCCACACCAGCTCTCCGATGGGTGCAGATTAGCTGTGACTTATCCCTCTCCCAGGGAAGGGCTGCTGTACAGGAGAGAAGCCGCCTGATTCACATCGTGTCCCGGAGACCTGCTGAGCGCCAGCGTCCTGCATGATCGGTTATAGACACCCAGCAGCACCTCTTTCATTTTCATTCTGCATTTTCAATTGCACAAGCAGACCGTAGCATAAAAATAAAGACATCTTTTACAAAGACACTCACAGCTGACCCTGCGGTCCTGGCATTAACACATCTTCTTTGACCCCAGGTCTCTGTCCATAAGCAGACATGATGCGTATTTGGTTCTGATCCAGGCAGAAGTGCAGTTAGCTTGGAGTTTTCACGTGGTTTCTATCCTAAGTTTTCCTTCCTCACACGTGGCTTGCTCATAGTGATCGTGTAGTGGCCGCACACTCATCCTGTCATTTTCTTAATGCCTCTTTATTTTTGTTTCCTGTTCTCAATGGTAACTTTCCCTCTTTGTTTCTGTAGGATGTTCTCGAGCAGCTCGTAGTCATGCGTTTGCCGAACGTCACGATGATCGGCAAAGATCCGCTATCTGGTGAGTGAAAGCCGTGCACAGAATTCTCGCTTGCCTTAAATAATACACAAACGCACAAGTAGAAAACAGATGGGCTGTGTGCACCCAGGTAGGAAGCACTGAGTAGAGAAAGGATTTTTTTTTCTCATCTGATTTTCCCCCCTACAACCAACCAGTGTCTCACCAGTGAGATTTTATAATCAGATGAGCCTAATTAAATATGTTGCTTTTTCAATGTAGGCCGAAGTATCGAGGAAGTCAGGAAACTACTGGTGCTGATGCTGGGCTGCGCTGTGCAGGTAGGGCTTGGGCAAGAGGGGAGGAGGCCTGCCCTCAGCCATCTCGTGTTGGGGTTTGTGGGGATTAGACTCCACCTTAGTGAGGCAGGAGGGAAGCTGCCTGAAGCGCAACGTGACACATCCCTGGCTTCCTGAGAAAAGGGACCACTCATTAGGTGGTAGCCACTGCTTGTCCCAGGGCACCTTTGGCAAGAAGCAGGTGGGGTTTCCTCAGCCCAAGGTGCCATTAGCAAATGGTCCCTGGTTTGGGGACACCTAGAACAAAGGTCAGAAACCACACACAGCCTGGGGGCTGAGTGTGACCCACCCCCTGTGTTTGAAATGAGCTTTTCATTGACCTATAATCCAGGAGATGGTGGTTTATTCCCAGTCAGGGCACATGCCCAGGTTGCAGGCTCAATCGCCAGTGGGGGGCATTCAGGAGGCAGGCATGAATGACTCTCTCCATTGATATATTTTTTTCTCTCTCTTCCACTCTCAATATCAATAAGGTATATATTTTAAATTATAAAAAAGAAAATAGGCTTTCACAGGAACAGAGCCTCAGTTGTTTCTCTGTGTGTTACCCCTGGCTGCTCCGACACCAAAGTGGCACAGGTGAGACCAAATGGCCCGTAGACTCTAAGATATTCTTACCATGCAGCCGTGTGAAGATATAGTTTGCCACACCCTGGCTTGAAGCAGGTGTTCTTCATTTTATTTTATTTCATTTTTTGTGTTTTTTCATTGATTTCAAAGAGAGGAAGGGAGAGGGAGACAGAGACTAAAACATGGATGGGAGAGAAACACTGATCAGCAGCCTCCTGCATGCCTCCTACTGGAATGGAGCCTGAAACCCAGGTGTGTGCCCTGAGCAGCATTTGAACCCAAGACCTTGCGGTGCCTGGGACAACAGTCAGGCACTCAGCAACACCGTGTTGCTCAGGCACACTCAGTGTTGTTGATCTTTACTTGTTTAAGATGTGCCTGGAGAGCTTGTTTCAGGTGCAGATTTCTGTGTTTCACCTCCAGTGTCTTCTGCCTGATGGCTCCTCAGGTGATTCTGATGTAGGTGGTCAGAGCAAGTTCTAAAGAAACCCCCAGGGTAAGGGACCGTAGGGAGGACAAGGGACAAATTGTTGGTTACAAAGGAGGAAGCCAGGGGCTGGGTGGGCAGTTGGTTTGGAAACTATTCCTGTGGGTGGGAAGGGCCCAGGTTGCCTCAGTGGCAAATGCTTCCATTAACACGTGTTCCCCTCTGCAGTGCGAGAGGAGAGTGGAGTATATAAACCGGATCCAAGAGCTGGACTTGGCCACCCAGGCCGGGCTCGTGGCCCATATTATGGAGGTAGGTGTGTGGCTGGCTTTGTGGGGCTCAGCCGGGGACCCCCACTCCTATTGCAACCAGGAGGCAGGCTGTCTCCACGAGGGAAAAGTTTAAAGCCTATGTCACCTGTTGGTGACTTTACTAATTTTAGGGTTCAGAGACCACAGCAATATGGACCCTGTTTATAAAGGTAGTGTCTTGTAGGAGCTCCAACCCCAGATTACCACTCTGTTCTTTGCTAGTCTGAAAACAGCAGTCGGTGGAGCAGCGGGGAGAGATGTCGCCTTTATTACTTGCACTCGGCCAGGGTAGGCTAGGGCCTTACCTAGCAGAAGAGAGGGGATAGGAGGGAACCATGCTGGGAACGGCCTGCTTGCAGACCCAGGACAAACAGAGCCTGGTGAGGCTTGTTAGCCTTCAAGGACATGGGAAACCCTTGGGTATGTGGTGCCCTGCTCCTCGTGGCAACTGGCCAGGCCGACACCTTTCCACTGCCTGGGAGGGGGATTGGGGTGTATCCTCACTTGCTTGACCCCACAGGTAGTCATTAGCGAGCTAAAATGAAATGGGGGTAAAAATGAAAACAATTTCTTCACAACACCTTCATCAAGTCTGCCATTGCCTAGTCTTCTTGCCTAATGTGGACTCAGACTACTTTTAAGTGCTCTCAGATGACTCTGAAGTGGTTTGGGCTCAGAGTTTGATTTACAGAGTGTATTCTGGCACATGTCACCCTGCTTCAGATGGTTGATGTTCGAGAAAGATTCTCTGTTTCTGTTGGTGACATGGCAGAGAAACCAGCTGGTACTAGTTAGGAAGTGAGAAAGCACCAGGTCCCTGAAGGGCTGTCACTGCAGACTCAGCCCCTGGGGTTGGGTCCGGAGGGCTCTGTACTGAGGACAGCCCCTCTGACATTGACCTTGGCAGAGGTGGTAACGTCAGGGAAGTGGTTTCCCTAGAAACCGGGCCTGTGAGGGCAAGCCCCGACCTGAAAATTTATTTCCCTGACAGCCTTCCCCACCCTCCGTCCAGAAGAAGCCTTGTATGTTTTAAGTGCCTTAGGAGATGTGGTTCGGCCTTTAGTCTGATGGGACAGATTAGATAAAGGCATGAAAAGGACGGGAGCAGGTACACATAGGAGCAGGTGTGTGACTGGCAGGGTCAGGTGAACAGAGCTCCCCACGCCGATGCGGGACAGGCTGTGTGATGGTTCCCCGGCCTCCAGGCACCACGGGGCTGGGTTCGGAGTCAGCCCCGGAGCAGGAGCTGGCTGCGGCTTGTTGCAGTCGAGGGGAAACTCAGCATTGTCAGAAACACACTCAGCCATTCCTGTAAGTGCGTGGCCACCTCTTGGCCTGAGAATCATTCTGCCTTTTGATTTTCCTTATGTGTCCCCATGTTTTGAAAATGTATGTAGCTGGGGACTAGGTCCTTGCCACTCGCTGTCTGTCCTGCTCAACCAGCAGGATATTTAAAATGAGAGGGGGTGGAATGCAGCCAAAAGAATCCTGAGCGATGGTCAGATTCAGTGCTGGCTGCAGGGACTTGAGAATTAGTTGCGTGCTTCTCAGGCAGTCAGGTGCCCGGGATCCACAAGAGACCCACTGAGTGAGAATCCGGGAGGAGCGACATGAGCCTTTAATTTGAGCTGCTCGATTGAGTGATGTGCAGATGGGGTTGTGTCCCGAGAGCCCTTTTTCAGACACGAAGGGCGTTTCCCAGACCCTGGTGTGGAGCAGGCCTAGAACCCAGCCCCTGAGTCCCAGATCCTGGCCTTTGGGGTGCCCCGTATCATTGGCTGAGATTTCTCCTAATTCCCTGAGGTCCTCTGACTCCCGACTTTTCCTTTGTGAGGTGGGGAGAAGTAAGGAAGTGGGTGCCATTTGAGAAACTGGAAGGCCCCGTTTTCATGTGGGTTTTGTTGTTTAAGTTATTCTCTACCTCCATTTACTCCTCTCTAATATTTAAGAACTTTTGGGTGCGTTTCCCTGAGTGTCTTCCGCTTTTGTGGCGTGAGTCCTCCAATAGTCATCTTCCCAAACTGAGATGACAAGGACGTGAACGAGACCTTGTGCCTCTGGCTGCTCTGGGGGGTCAGGTTGAGAAGGAGAGGCTGGCAGTCGGTGGAGAGGCGGCCCGGAAAGGCCGTGGCCGTGGGCCTGCGCTCCCAGCCGGCTGAAGGGGAAAACCAGGTGGTGCGAGTGGCCAGTGGGACTGAGATACAGGCTTACCTGAAAATTATTTTAGATCATGAAATATTTCCCTGAAAAATAACATAAGATTGTTGTGTACCAACATTCTGACCTAAGTCTTTTACTATGGGGCCATGTTTGCCTTAGATTTTACGTACTAAGATAGTATTCCTCTTGTACTCTCCCACACCCAAGATTGACCTTCTTTGTGTGATAAATGGATGGTGCTCCAGTCACAACATCTGAGGAATTTTGAGGGAACTACTGCATTGTAAGGAGCTTTCTGGTGTTAACATCAGTGTCCTCTTTGAGCTGGTGATGAAGGGAGAAGTGGTTTGTGAGGGTAGAGCCTGGGAAAGCACCTGTTCAGGAGCCCCTGCCGGCCATAGGAAATTTGTGGATGAGAGCTGTTAATGTCAGTGACATGGGTCCGCTGTGGGAGAGTGCGCCTAGGCCCCGTGGCATGGCCATGGTGGGTGGGTGCTCTCAGGTTTCCCTGGAGCTGCTCCCTGTGAGGCCTCTGCAGCACCCTACCCGTGTGTGCCCTCAGGTGACCCACAGTCCGGAGAATGTGCTGGACTTGCAGAATTTCAGACTTCCAGACATGATCCCAGAGGAGGTAGCGGCCTTCTCCAGGAACATGCTGCTTCTCCTGAAGAGGCTGCTACGTGAGCGAGACCAATGCCAGGAGGTGTGTTTGCTGATGGCCAAGTGGCCTGTTGGGACAGGTTGAGGAGGGGCCTGGGCCTGGGGCCCGAGTGCTGGGTGGCTGTCTTCATCCTGACTCTCCCTCTGAATCCTGCAGACCACCCCCTCCTCCTCTCGGATGTTCCCCGGGTGTCAGGACATGGGATTTTCCCTGCACTGCACAGTCACCTCCAAGACACCTGTGTCAGGGTAGAAGTTCAGCTTGGGGACACTGCTCCATTCACAGTCCCCTTTTTGTCTCACTAACTATATCCTTGGTTTTCACTAACATAGCACCATTCTCCTGGCTCCCTGCTGGTTTTACAGTCTTAGCTGACATCCTCTCTTTTACATTTTTCCATCTTTTGGTTCTTTTTCACCAAGTACTAGTGTGGGCACTGTGCTGGGCACAGGAGCCTGCTGATGAGACCCCCCTCTCTGCCCACCTGTCTCAGGAGCAGGAGCACCTCCAAGTGCAACAGCCGCCTAGTCCTTTCCAGGTCTCTAGCGCGGACTCAACATTCTGCCTGACCAGCAGCCTCTCCATGGAGGAGAAGCAGCACTTGGTCGAGGAGCTAGAGAACACCAAGGCCAGACTGTGCCTCATGAACCAAGAGCTGTGAGTCCTCCTGTGCCCCTTCTTTCTGTTCTTCTCCCACGTGTTACCAAGCCATTTCTAGCACATGTGGTTCATTGCCATGAGGTGCATCAGACGGGAGAGCTCTGATTTGCACCCTGGAGTCCCTGGGCTCTGCTCTGAGCTTGATCCCTGTTTGTTCCTGGACTAGTCCACTCCCAGCCTGGTCCACACAGGAGGGTTTCTTCTCGTGCTTTAGGGTTCCTATCAGTGCAGACACTATAGGCTTAGAGAGGCAGCCTGCTGTTTACCCTCAGGCCTAGTGTGAGGCTCAAGTGGTGACACACTGGGGTGGTTTTCTTGGCCGGAGGGAGGATGTGTCTCACCCCATCTGGTGAGCCTGTTCCCCTTTCCTGAAGCTGGTGATGTCACTTTGCCCATCATCTCGGGTGCTGCCCTCCTTCCCCACCCGGCCAGGTGGCCTCACTGCCTACCTGACTCTGGAGTGGCACAGTGCCTCCTGGAGTCCCCTGACCTGTCCCACACACTCAGAGGAAAAATCAGTGTCTGGTGGGTGTAGTCTGAGAAGAGTCATTAAAAGTGGGGGATTCCAAGATGGCGATGGATTAAGTGGAAGCTACACTGACACTCTCCCAGGACATAACTGGAATTCCAAGTAAAATATGGAAAAGATTATCCTGAATAATCAACGGAAGACTAGCTAGAGAGCACCCTTATAACCAAGGACCTAAAGCAGAGAGCGCCTAGAGACTGGTAGAAAGTATGGAGGCTAGAGATGGCTTCTTGCGCACCCAGAGGCAATAGCTGGAGGTCCGGAGGGCTATCTCAGCTGTGGGGTGTTCCCAGTGTGAAGTCTGGATTCGAAACATGAAGCTGGGCTCCTCAGCCCAGAGCAGCACATGTAAGAAAGGTGACCATATACGATGTAGCTGTGAAAAGCACCGAGATTTCTGTGTGCCAGGGAGTGATGGCTGGAAATGCTGGCAGCCTCTTCAAAGGCCAGTGCACAAAGTTTTGTGTCAGCTACTCATTTTGAGCTCTGGTGGAGGGAGGGCAGAGTAGACTAGAGCTGTGTGAGGAAAATCCTAGCTCTGGGGCTAGAGCTGAAGGGTGGCCATCTGAATTCCTGTGCTGAGTCATTCCCCCAGATGCAGAGGCTGTCTTTCTCAGGTACACCTGTACTTCCCAGGCAGCTTTTGCCTGGGGGGGGGGACAATTGCCCCACCCTTTGGCAATCCTCTCACCCCACCCTGTGGTCTACAGCCTGAACCTGACTAAGAGACTAAGAATAACAATCACCCTGCAGTTAGAGGTGGACTGTGGTTGACTCTGGTCTGCCTGATCTGCTTCTGGACCCAGGGTTTGGAACATCAAACCCTGGTGTGCATGTTGGTTTTTCCCAGGGGCACCCAGCCCCAGCAGAGAGAGCCAGCCGCCACAGGTTGTGGATCACGTGTAGCTCCAAACAGAGAGTACCCAAGGCCATTCACAAAGAGAGTTTGACATTGGCCTGCACCAGAGACCCTTCAAAAAGAATGGGACTCCTAGCACATCTACCTAATACATACACAGAAAACCTAAGAGGCGACCAAAATGGGGAGACGAACAAGCCCCCACAAGAAGAACTAAAGGAAATGGAGATACACAATCTTATCAGATCCAGAGTTCAGAATAATGGTTGTAAGGATTGCCCTAACAGCAGAAGAAAAGATATGGAAACTATGCAGGCTATTAAGACTGACCTAGCAGAAATACAGACTACATTGGGGCCTAGCCGGTTTGACTCAGTGGTCAGAGAGTTGGCATGAGGACTGAAGGGCCTCAGGTTTGATTCTGGCCAAGGTCACATACCTCAGTGTTGGCCTGGATCCCCGGCCCCATTCTGAGCATGAGTGGGAGGCAACCAATCAGTGTGTCTCATATTGATGTCTGTCAGTCTTTCTGTCTCCCTCTCTCTCTCGTACTTCCTCTGAAAAGCAATGGAAATCATATCCTTGCATGAGGATTGAAATAAAAAAAGAATACACTGGACGGGATAAACAGCAGAGTGTTGTAAGCTGAGGATGAGATCAGCCAATTAGAAGACAGGGTCGAAAAAATACTGAATCAGAGATCCAGAAAGAACAAACAAGGGAATTGTGTAACGGAGCTGTGGCACAACATGAAGCATAACTGCATTCACATCCTTGGAGTCCCAGAAGGTGAAGAGAGTGAGCCAGGGATAGAGAACCTGTTTGAAGAAATAGTGGCGGAAAACTTGCCGAACCTGGTGAAGGAAAGTCACACAAATTTGGGAGGCACACAGAGTGCCAAGCACAAAAATTGCAAAGAGGCCCAGGCCTAGACACTTAATGAAAATGCCAAAAATTCAAGACAGAGAGAATGTTAAAGGCAGCAAGAGAAGAGCGTTGTGTTACCTACCTACAAAGGGGCTCCCATAAGGCTGTCTGTTGATTTCTCATCAGACACTCTACAGGCCAGAAGGGAATGGCATGAAGTATTCAAGGAAGTGAAAAGCAAGGATCTGCAACCAAGACGACTTTATCCAGCAAGGCTATCAATCAAAATAGATGGTGAAATAAGGGGCTTTCCAGACAAAAAAACGGCTAAAAGTTTCTCACCACCAAATGTTGTTGCAAGAAATATTAAAGGGACTGCTGTAATCAGAAGTAGAGTGTTTGGTAGAGTGGACTTCAGCTGTGTATGCTGTGGTGTCATTGTGAAGGGCTGGAATGACAGGGAATTGAAGGGACTATGGAGACACATCGGATGGGGGAAGGTGGACTCGGCTCTGTGGCTGGAGGAGATCCCCCAGAGCTAGCCCCATGTCTGTGCCAACTGCCATTCTCCGATTTCTCAGCTGTCCAGCCCACTCCCTGCCCATCGCCCTCCCTTTCAGCTCTCCATAGAGCAGCCCCCCAGAGGAGGCTTTGCAGTGTTCAGGGGTGTCCCTTCCTAGCAGGTGTCTTCCCTCCCACAGGCAGGAAGACAAGATGGCGCACAGGGAGGCAGTGGAGCAGCTCGAAAAGCTCCTGAACACCCAGCGGGAGGCTCTCCAAGAACAGCAGAGGTCCAACGCCATCCTCACCGATGAGAACCAGAAGCTGAGGGAAGAGCTGGACAGGTAACCGCCACCACCCCAATGCTGCGGCATCTGCCAGGATGTCATTCAGACCAACGTACTCAGCACCCACTGAGTGAAACTCAAGAGAGTCCCCTGGCAATGATGCATTCTTACAAACCTTGTCATGTTAACTGCAGGATGGGAATAGGGTAAAAGGACCGCAGCTGGTAGCTGGGATGGAAGGACTAGGGACACCTGGGATGGTGCACTGTCTGGGTTTGGATAGCCTCACCTCCCACACTGTCGATCGTGATGATGGCATGGGGTCCGGGCACCTTCATCCCCTAACACCAGTGGTGGAGGTAAGGTCAATTTTCATTCACACATTCCCTCTTTGTGAATCATCTACTGGCTGAAATGTACTTGGAACCCCCATATGTGCACATGTGGCCTTTTGTGGACTGTCCCTGAGTGCGGGATACTGACGTCATCTGATGTGCACTTTCGCATCTGCGGTCAGTGAGGCGTTTGACTCCTGCCTTGTTCCAGCTCTCCTGCTGTAAACGAGCGCCCTTCCTGTGGCCCAGTTGGTGCCATGGTTTTCTAGTTTTGTGCTCTTTGGTGGTGATTTCTCTGTTTGAAATGGCCCCCACGTGCCGTGCTGTGTGCTCCCTAGTGTTCCCATGTGCAGGGCTGCGCTGGGCCTCACGGGGGTACACAAGTGGTAGATAAGGCGCCTTCTGGCAGGAGTCACGGGGCTGTTGCTGTGAGGATGTTACACAGGCATCTTTATGTCTTGATCAGTTGCCAAAAGTGTGGCCTGAGACTCACAGGAACGTTGGCATCAGGTTCAGTGTACACCGATTCCGTCTTCCCTGTGACCATAGAACATACTGCGGATCATGGGAATTGACTGACTTCTTTAACACATGAGGAATCAGGCTCAAAGAGATTTAGACCCTTGTTGAAGCTCAGTGCTCCTACTGAGTGGCATAGTCAGGATTTGAGGCCAGGGCTTGTCTCAACCTAGAGGCGTGACCATAGGAAGCCTTCCTCCCCACAGCCTTGTTTTAGCAGGTCCTGGGGGGCTGCAAAGTCAGGTGCCTGTGGTGGCCCGGCAGGCCCTGGACGTGGGGAAGGAGTGTCAGTAAAAGACCAGGCCCTGGTAAAGAACACACGGCAACTGAAGGTATGACCTGGGAGGTGGATCCAGGGACGCCTGGTTATGTTTTCTTGAGAATACTTTCTTCTCAGAAGCGAGACATCTGAATGTTGATGTGAAACCTAAACATTTTTAAATGATGACATACTCATTAATTTTAGAAACAGAACTGTGTGGGCCAAGCTAGACCTATTTGTGTTCTCACTGAGTCCATGAGCCTCTGGCAATTGGAGCTTTCTGGCATAAATATTTCTTAGGAAACCCAATCAGGTAATTCTGGTGATGACGATCATTTCAGTGGATTGACAAGAACGCCAGAATCTCATTTTATATTTCCTTCCAGAGTTGAAATTAGAAAGGGGCTTGGAATTGAGGAGGAGAGCTGGGCAGAGGCATAGAATTTTAGAGCAAATGTTCTGATTTAATGATTTCTGAAAGTATTTTAATAGAAGAAGCCTTTTTTCCAAGGAAGCAGGGAAGCAAAGCCATAAGTATAAAGGATGTTAACAGTGATGCTCTGCTGAAGTCTTGTCCAAGGCTGCCTGTCCTGTCCCCCCAGCGCACAGTGGGGTCCATGGGGAGCCTCATAGAACCCAACAGGCACAGTTTGAGAACTACTGATTTTGTTCAGCCTTCACGTACACATGGGAAAGCTGATGCCCCGAGAGGCGGTGATTTTGCTAAGGTTGCAGAGCCGGGACAGAGCCTGGGAGTGTTCCTGAGCCCTTGGCCCTGTGTCTGTCCACCCCTAGAGTGAGCATCCTGCACCGGCGGGTGAAGGGGCAGCAGGAGGAGCTGCAAGCCCGCAGCACGGAGCTGGGAAGCGCCCTTGTCAAGATGCAGGTGGAGGCGGACCACTGGCAGGCCCGGTTCTGCCAGCTGGAGGAGGAGCACCAGGCAGCCAGCGCCTCTCTGGCCCAGCTGCGCAAACAGTGCGAGGTGAGGCCTGGGGGGCCCAGGACAGCGGGCGGTGCTCCCTGGGCTGAGAGCCTTGGGCTGGGCCGGGTCCAGATAGGTCCTCGTTGGCGTCCTTGCTCAGAGACTGTATGTGAATGTCACCCAGAGGCCGAGGGGAAGCCAGAGGCATTTGAAGGGGACGAACACCCTGACCGTCAGGGATGTGTCAGGAAGCACCTTTCGTCTGACCTCGGCTTTTGCAGGGTCGGGCGGTGCGTGGAAACAGCCGAGTCCTGTTCATGTCCCTCCTGCTGCTGTGCACTCTGCCCTGTGCTCCCCGGGGTCCTCTCACTCAGTTCTCACGATGACCTCGTGAGCGGGGCTCCTGTCCTTGTCCTTCTTAAGTGGTGCCTTGGGACCCAGTTTGATTGAAGCCGGAGCTTTTGACTGTCCTGCTGCACCAACCGCGATGATATCCTAGAGCAGGACTTGGTCCACCTCAGCCCCAAGTTCAGATCCAGCCCCCCACTCACTGCCTCTTTTTGTATGTCTGTGAACCAATAATACCTTTTACAGTTTTGAAAGGTTGGGGAAGTCACGAGAAGAAGAATATTTGGTGGCAAGTGAAATAGGAACCTTAGATGTCTGTGTCCACAAGTAAACTTGTTTTTTTGTCTCTTTTTTAACACAGCCACACCCATGCATGTCCATTTTATCTCTGGCTACTTGCCTGCTGTAATAACAGAGTTGAATAGTTGCCACAGAGACCACCATCCTGCTGGAAAGCCTAAAACAGTCACCATCTCACCCTTGACAGAAAAAGTGCCAACCCTCATGTAAAGCAGAGGTGTCCAATAGGAATATAATGCAGGCCGCCCCACGTAATACAAAATTTTCTAGTAGCCACATTAAAACAGTAAAAGGAAAGAGGTGGGATTAATTTTAATGATAGATTTTATGAGTTATTTGAAAAAAAATATTTTTATTGATTCTTTTGACAGGGAGAATAAAAGGGAGAGGGAGAGACAGAGACATCCCTGATGATGGAGAAACTTGGGCCGGCTGCCTCCTGCAGGCTCCCTACTGGGGATCCAGCCCGCATCTTGGGCACATGTCCTTAGCAGGAATGGAGCTAGTGACGTCCTGGTTCATGGGTCGATGCTCAGCCACAGAGCCACACCAGGAAGCAGGCTAATTAATGAGATATATCATATTTTTAAAAATGGTTATTAATTCCTCGGAATCTGTTGTCTATTTTGTACCTATGGCACGACTCAGCTCAGACTGGCTAGTTATCAGTGCCCAGTGGGCACATGTGGCCAGTGGCTGCCTGATCGGACGGAGCAGTGACAGAAGGCTTGGCCGTCCCCATGACATTGGCAGCATTGGTCACTCCGACTGGTCTAGATAGTAACGCAGTGGCCATCTGTGTGCCCGTCGCCTTTTTCTTCCTTTGGAATTAGATTCGAAGCAGTGGAATCGCAGGGCTTGGGGTGGTTGAGACCTTGTTCATCTGTGTTTTAGGTGCTGTCTCGACTCAAGGGCAACATGGAGGAAGCCAATTACCACCTTGCGGGCCGGGTTGAGATGTTGGAGCGGATCCAGAATTTGGACCATGACCAGCTGATGCTTCTAGAGCAGAACTTGTGTTACCAAGATCAGTGCTGGAACGTCAAGGAGCAGGAGGATTCCCTGTAAGGGGTGTGGGATGGCTGACGCCTGTCCACAAAGGGTCCTGGCTTCCAGCTGCAGCCTAGAGCCCAACATTCCGGGGAGAGAAGCCCTGGGGAACATTCGTGTCCCCAGGGCGAGGGGACAGGCCACCTTACCAGCATGTCCTCTCATTTTCCCTGGGGTGGTTCTAGATTTCTGCAAGCAGGGTGGTTGGCCTTTGTTTGCTTTTCAAAGACAGTGCCCACTGCCAGACACTTCTTGATCTGCCTTTGGAATGAACTTCACTGAAAAAAATATGATAGTGGTAAAGAGAAGTCCTCAGGGAAAGAATTCAGGTCAAAGGCTGAGCTTTTTTGTCTTGGAGAGTGGGTTGTTGTGCGCGTGGTTGCCCTCCCTCTGCCAATATCTACAGGGTCCGGACTTGGGCGGAGGCCCCTCGAGGTGCAGAGCACCAGTTCCCTGGTCAGCAGGGACTAGTAGGGGAGATGGGATGTGAGCGGAGCTACATGCATAGCACACGGATGTTGAGGGGCTCCCTGGAGGCATAGATGGAGGCATGGGGCTGGGAGTTGGGTTCTGCTGCTGGCATAGGACGAGGGGGCACATGCAGACAGGAAAGCACCCTAGCATAAGGCCAAGCAGCACGGCTGTGGGGGCAGAATCACAAAGTCTAGAATCAAAGATGTTGAGCTGACGGGACTGGGAATAGAGCAGGGGCGGTGGTTGGGGCCTTACTGGTTGGCAAGCTAGCACTTTGCCTGGGTCCCCACTTCACGGTGAACTCCCGCAAAAGCCCTCGGTTTAGGTGGGACCTCGGCAGTTTCATGGCCAAGGGGCCTGAGCAGCTGCCTGGATCCAGAGGACTCATTGCCAAGCAAGGAAACCAGGGATCAAGCTGTCAAGGCCACACCCACTGTGAGAGGCAGCGACAGGACAGGAGCCAGCGGGCCCCCTGGGCAGCATTGTATGGAGAGCACCCAGCACACCCCCAGGGGCCAGGAGAGAACAGAAGCAGGCCCCTGTCACAGGAAGGCCAGGCGCCCTTTCCTCAAGGTCGGGGTGCCCTCTGGAGGCCGAGGTTCAAGAGTTTCTCTGTGGTCCTTTTTGTGGTTTTCAAAATGTGAACTGATTTCCAACAATTAGAAATTAAGAGATTTTGCTTCACAACCTGGGTTTCTGGGTCCTTTGGGAAAACAATCAGAAGTTCCGCCCCCTCGCCAGCAGCCCCCCGTGTGCAGGGCCCGGTGCGGTTCCCCACGACACCATGCGCTCAGCAGCCCCAGGCCCGGCCACTCCCTCTGGTCCTTCCAGGCCAGCTTTGCTCCTGATTTTCTCTGTCTGGGCCCTGAAAGGCTTAGAGTTTGCTTCCCTGCAAGTGTTATCAAAACCAACATTGGAATGGGTGGAGGTCAGAGGTCTGACTTTGCTCAAGTGACTTTGAAACCTTGATGCCCATCTAACACGCTGAAGGCAGGTGTCTCCTCACCACTGGGGGTCTTGTTAGTTTGCCCCCCAGGAGCCAGCCTAGCCCTGTGTCTGACCCCGAGAGCCTCCCGTCCTGAATTGGCCTGGCCGGAAATTCCTTGGGGTTTCTGGGCTTGAGTTTCAGATGGACCAGAGTTTGCTCTCCTGAGATGATGTACAGCCTGGTCCTAGGTGCTTCAGCAGGTCTCCTTGAGGTGTTAGTGTTCCCGGACCCACATCCAATGCTTGTGTTCACACATTCCCACCTGAGGGACCACGATGTTCGTGAGCACCGTGATGTCTGAATCCCAGAAAACCACCGGCCCTTCTGGGCTGGGCTGAAGGGACAAGTTACATGTTACATTTAAAAAACGAGTTTGTTTTTCCTTTCTCCTCTGTTTTTAGAGACGACTTAAGTGACTTTCAGAGTGAAAATGACAACCTGGAAGAAAAATCCAAAGCTCCGCTCAAGCGCTCTCATCCTGCTCCAAAGAAGTGAGTTGCCTTAAGCTTCAGTGACTGAAAGAGAACAGAGAGCTTGTTCTCTCAGGAGGAGGGAAGGCTGTAGCCACCTGGAGCAGGGGCCCGTTGGTGGGCCTGTGTCTTCCACTGTTGAGCAGGACATCTGTGTGCAGGTCCCTCCCACTACGGACAGAATTTAGAGTTTCTTTCAGTCCTGCCCTCTGGACTCAGGGTTATCCAATGAGGGATGGCAAATGACAGCTGGCCATGAGCCTGTGTAAGGGCACAGAGAGTCTGGTTTTAGAGCCATTAAAGCAGGAGGGTCAGGTTTTGCCTGAAGATTTCAGGACATAGGAAGCCATGCTTCTGTCTTGGGAAGGAAGCTTGGATCAGACACCTAGACCAGCACCCATGGTCTTCAAACACAGGCGAAATTCCTCTGGAGTCACTGGACCCCAAGGCACTTGCAGAACCACTTTCCTTCTCCAGAGAGCAGCAGCTGCAGTTGTGGGCTGGCTAAGTCCCCTTCAGCAGGGCTTCCCCTAGTCCCGGGCCTGAGCCCCAGGAGCTGGCCCTTCAGGCTATCCTGCCCCAGCCCAGCCTTGAAGTCACATCCCCATGAATCCTGCAAGGCTTCTCTGTTCAAATCACAGAACCACAACATTTCAGAAGCTCCCTCTGCCCCTTCTGTTGAGAGGAATTGAGTCACCCATGAGGAACTGGAGTGATTTGTGTAAGCACAGTGCTATTTCAGGGCAGAGGCAAGATTAGAACCCAGATGGAGTTCTTCTGTTAGGTTAGAATGCCTCCATTTCTGCTCGGATACCACATACTACTTACCCTTTCAATTCGCTGTTTTTATGCATTTTATTTATTTTTTTAATGCTCACCTGAGGATATTTGTCGCATTGAGATTTATAGAAAGTAGAAGGGAAGGAAAGAGGCAGGGGTGTGTGTGTGAGAGACAGAGAGAGAGACAGAGGGAGAGATGGATATGAGAGAGACACATTGATTGGTTGCCTCCTGCATGTGCCCTAACTGGGGCTGGGGATTAAACCTTGACTGGGAATCGAACCTGCAACCCTGCTGCTCACGCTGACACTCTAAGCACGGAGCCACAGTGACCAGGCCTCACTGTTTTTCATTCAAACGACCCACTCTGCCCTGCCCTCTTCCCCTCACCCAGATTCCGCAGTGCCGGGAATGGCAAAGTATCCCAGCTTATTTCACTCATTACTGACTCTAGCAGAAAATGAGAAGGTCCCTGGCTTTTCCTGAAAATGGCATTTTCATCTGAACTTTCTAGGAAACATAGGTTAGGTTCGCGCAGCACCGCTTCCTGTGCTCGGCAGACAGTCACGGGCTGAGGGCGGTATTTGAAGTTGTTTCCCCGAAGGCTAGTGTGGGCTTCTGCCAAGACCGACACTTCTACCATCCCCGAGTCTGTGCACGTTAACTGCAAATTCTGTTTTACCTCCTGAACCCCAGATCCAGTGATTGTGGTGATGGCAAAAAGAAGCCGAATTCTGATCCCCAAGTTAATGGCCAACTTCACAGGCAAGTGATGGAAATCCCAGGTCACGGTAGGGCACCCGAAACCTGCTGGAGGGGGCAGTGAGTGTAACTGTGCCCTAAAAATCTCCTTCAAACTAGGAAAAAACGCTGGATTGGACCCAAATGGATCCTCAACCTTTTTAAAACGAATAAAAGGGGATCGAGAAAAGGAGAGGTATCGATTGTAGGTGCCTGTCCACTGGATCCCCGGGAGCCCATCCCATCCTGCTCCCAGTGGTGAAAGACCAGTACGCCCACAGCAGGCTCCCAGGAAAGGTAAGAGGGCGACCTGGCTGTAGGTGGGTAGTAAAGGGTGGGATTTCCGGTCTCCTTCCTGGGAAGGTAGAACCAGCCAGAAGGAGTGTTGGATGTGCACACGAGTGTGTAGGAGCCTGAGGGGGCATGCTCCATGCACACACCTCCGCCTCCTTAGGTATGTTACCAATCAAGTAGAAAATGCAAACCCAGGCAGTGTTGTGTTAGTTTTGTCCCAGAACAATGTAGTCACTTAAGCATGAGAAGCCTCGCAGATCGTGTCTGTGGTGAGAGGGACACAAATCTCCAGAGCTGATGTCCACACAGCCAGCACGGAGAAGCACCATAGCCTCTGTTTGGGTTTCCTTGTAGCTGTCAGGCCTAGAAGAAGCCATTTCTATAGGGAGATCCCGGTGCATTAAATACCTAATGGACATACGCAGGGTCTTCAGCAAGGCTGTGAGCAAGGCCGTGGGTGGCTCTGACCTGTACGTCACTGTGGAAAGCAGGTCCTGTTTCTGTGCCTTCAGAAAAACCAAGTATTTGTGGCTCACCCCACAGGCCCTTGCCAACTGGTGTTTTCCAGCTGCTGCTGTTTGTGGCCCGCGCCAGCACTTGGGACCTGGGTGCCCTGTGGACCCGGTGAATCCGGAGCAGACGGCTTGGCGGGGCGGGAAGCAGAGCATCTCCGGGTGTGTCCCCGGTTCTCAGTGCAGCTCAGCTGCTCACCAGCTGTGAGCAGGGACCACGAAAACACGTCCCTGTCCCACAGTTGTTAGTGTGCAGCGGGATGGAGACTGATGATCCCGGGAACAGGGACCGGATACTGTATGTGCTAGAGGAATGGGCCAGGAGGGGAGGTCTGCAGGCCTGGAAGGGGCAGCCTGCCCTCGGCCAGGGCAGTGTCCCCTCCCTGTAGCCGCTCTCACCCTCAGACCCGAGGGCTGTGGTGGACACTGGCATGCAGGTACACGGCAGCCGGGAGGGTGTTTCCCCACACTTGTCACTGAGAAGGTTGATTTTTTTTGCCTTTGGGGATGACTGTGTGTCTAGTTGTGGGTCCAGATGTCGGAATCCTGGGTCAGGCATTGTTGGCAGGTGTAGGTGTGTGTCGGGCTGCTGAGCTGTCCCGCAGACTGACGGTCCCTCAAATGTCTAGCTGCCTGGGGTCTGACTCCATGTGCGGGTGACCCCTGCCTCCTCTGCATGCACTCCTTCCTCTCCTCATGGTGTCCATCCGCCTCAGGGGACACGTCCACTAGGCTCCTCCAGGCTGTGAGGTGCTGGCAGAGGGCTGCAGGTTCCAGAGCAGGGTCAGACTTCGGTCTGGGGGCCTAGGCCTGCTGCCAGCATGGTGGGAAAGGACAGTGGTTTCCTGGACAGGGGAAGGCCAGCCCAGCACAACTGCTGTGCCAGGGCAGTGGCTTAAAGGGAACAATGGTGGGGTGGCTGTCCCCTGCACAGTCTTGAGTTACCCTTGGTGGCCCACCTCGTTGTTCCTACATCCCCCTTGTCAGATCAAAAGAAAGGTGTAGGTGTCAGTGAGGGTTTCGAGTGAGGTCAGTCTGGCATATAGGAACTGCTGGCGTCATTTCTGTTTCTTGTGGCCTAAGATGAAGCCGTCACCAGGTCTGAGCTGGTGGCCTGGGAAGGAAGAGAGGATAATGTGCCCAGCCGGTCTCTGCCTCACACTGAGCTTGGTGGGAATGAGGACAGATGGAAACCTTTGGCTGTGCCCAGGCTCCCAGCCCCGACCCTCCCATCCAGTGGATGTGTTTTTGGAAACGGCATCTCCCTCTGGGTCTGTTTTCCTGGTGAAGTTAGGGAGCTGCCTGAGTGACGGACGCCTGGCTTTTCTCCCTGACCCATGTGGGGCCTCGGCCTCACCATCTCAACCACGGGCCGGGTGTGTCATGGGGCCCAGCTAGGCTGTGAAAGGCCCAACAGGAGCAGGAAACTTCAGTCCTGGCCAAGTGGCCTGCACAGGGGACGTCTTGACCGGGAGAGGGCTCTCTGAGGACCATCGTGGCCCTCACCCTCGCCTCTCCCTTCTTCCTCTCTTCTCTGTAGGATATTCCACCTACCAGGATGACCTGCTGAATTACCTGTTGAGGAAAGGCAATGATGCCCGAACCATCAGATCTTAGCCAGGACCCCCTACCAGAAAAGAAGGGACCAGGATACCCACCAGCTCTGCGGCCCCACCATGAAGATGGCTGTCAGCACCTCCGAGGGGAAGCTGCTGAAGCCAGGGCCTGTGTGAAGCCCAGCTTGAGACCTGCTGAGGCGAGGCCCCACCCAGCACCCCCTGAGGCAGACCCAGCCTCCCCAGAGCCTGTCTCTGGGCAGACCCCAGCAAGTGTACATAGTGTGTTGAGGGGAGTGTGTCTGAGATGAGGTACACGCCTGATTTGGGAGTGGGTGTAGGTCCCCAGTGTCCCCATCGTGGGTGAGATGTTGACATGCTTTAGGAATAACTCCTTGTAATAGTAACCGCATTTCCTTTAATCTATTACATAGGTTTGTACAATGCATGTATTGAGGGTGAAATGCATGTATTTTGAGGGTGATCTACAGGGTGTGTCCCAAAAATGTACATAAATTTTCACAGCTGGTAACTCCCTTAGTTTTCACTCCTTTTCAGGTTTAACAAGTTTGGAATAATGGGTGAAGCCAGACTCAGCTTTGAACAATGAAAAATTATCCACTAAACTCTCTTATGGGGATACATAAAATATCAAGCTTACGGCTCAAACCCGGCAACAGTCAATGAATCAGGGGCAGCTGTGGAAAGACAAAGCGCACAAACGCCAAACAAAGTGGTTCCTGACGTTTGCGATTCCTTTCCTTCTGTCTCTGGAGCGCCCAGGCCGGAGCTGATGCGCAGCAAAGGAACCGCAAACCTCAGGGATCACCCTGTTCTGTGGGAATCTGTGCGCCTTGTCTTTCAGTAGCTGCCCTCAGTTCCCAAGTGTTGTTGGTTTTGTACCGTAAACTTTCTTTTCCGTATCCCCATAAAGAGTCCAGTGGATACATTTTCTTTGTTCAAAACTTAGTGTGACTTCACCCATTGCTTCAGATTCCTTAAACCTGAAGAGAGTGAAAATAAGAGTTATCAGCTGTGAAAATGTGTGTAACTTTCGGGGAACACCCTGTATTTATGTTCCATCAGGAATCTCCCCTTGTGTCCCTTTTTGGGGCCACCCAATATTTACGTTCCATCAGAATTCTCACCTGTGTGTACCTTTTTGGGGACCCCTGTATAAATGTTCCATCAGGAGTCTTCCCTTGTGTACCTTTCAGTTGACACCTTCTTATATTTATGTTCTGTTGGGTATCTCCCCTATGGTACCTGTTTGGGGACACCTAAATTTATGTTCCATTGGAAGTCTACCCTGTGTGTACCTGTGTGGTGACACCCAAAACATACGTTCCATCGATAATCTCCCCTGTGTGAATGTTTTTGGGGACACCTATATTTATGTTCTATCACGAATCTCCCATGTGTGTACCTTTTTGGAAAAACCCTATATTTATGTTCCATCAGGAGTCTCCCCTCTGTGTAGCTTTTTGGGGAAGCCCAGTATTTGTTACAACAAGAATCTCACCTCTGTGTACCTTTTTGGGGACCCCCTGTATTTGTGTTCCATCAGGAATCTCCCCTTGTGTCCCTTTTTGGGGCCACCCAATATATATGTACCACCAGAAGTCTCACCTGTGTGTACCTCTTTGGGGACCCCTGTATTGATGTTCCATCAGGAGTCTTCCCTTGTGTACCGTTCGGTTGACACCTTCTTATATTTATTTTCTATCGGGTATCTCCCCTATTGGTACCTTTTTGGGGACACCTAAATTTATGTTCCATTGGAAGTCTAGCCTCTGTGTACGTTTGTGGTGACACCCAATACATATGTTCCACCGTGAATCTCCCCTGTGTGTACGGTTTTGGGAACACCTATATTTAAGTTCTATCATGAATCTCCCGTGTGTGTACCATTTTGGGGACACCTATATTTGTGTTCTATCAATAATCTCCCATGTGTATACCATTTTGGAAATACCCTATGTTTATGTTCCATCAGGAGTCTCACGTCTGCCTACCTTTTTGGGGTCACCCTATATTGATGTTCCCTTGGGAGTCATCGTGGCCATTGGGAGTCTCACGTCCTGTTCTGTGTATTTGGCCTGGTTCCTGACACATTTTCTTTCCTGTTGTTTACTAAAGATGCTCTTCCTGGATGTACTAAACCTGTTGATTTTGGTCTTATAAAGATTTTTCCCTTTTGAGTTCATATACTGGTAAAGAAATGGGCATGTTCACGTGGTCGATTTTAGGAGTGCTTTGCATGTGTATTCAATAGCCATTGATTCTGGACACGGGGATGGGGTTGCAATAAAATGAGCTGGAGTAGAATTGAGTCCTAGTTTTCTTCACCGCTCCTCCCTGGCAGCCTTGAAGAGCGCCGGGCTCTCGGGGTTCCCTGTATCAGCCCCCCAGTCTCCCGCCCCCTGGAATCCACAGCTCCCTTTGCCACGAGGTCAGAGACTGGGAAAGCCTGGTTCCTCTTCACCATGCAGCAGCTTTTTCCAGACCTGTATTTATGTTAAGTTTGTATAAGTTGAATCCCGTTTTGATGTGGGCTTTAGATCACAAAGGAGCTCAGCCTACAGCGATCCTTTGGATTTTTCCAAGGCTACTGCACTAGGAAGAGCCCGATCTGGAGTTTAGATCTTGGAGGCCTCAGACTAGAGGCTGGAAGGTGAGAGAGGGAGGCAGGAAGGAGGCATGGAAGTGTCCCCACCTGACCCAGTCTTCTAATGGTTTTCTGTGCAGCTCCTGCCTCCATGGCCCTGCCTTCCCACGAAACCTCTTCTGTACAAGTGTGTCCTCGAGCCTCCTGTCCCCTGTTCCCCAGGTTCTGCAGCCTGTCCTAGCCGACCACTCAGTGGGAGCTGCCACCCGCAATGCTTAGAGCCAAACTGAGCAGCGGCACCTGCAGGCTGTGTGTCCTGGGCCCTTGGCTTTTGCAGGATCTGACCCTGGCCAGTCACTCCTTGGAGCTCTCAGCCTCTGGCTCGTGGTTCTCTCCCCTGTGGGACAGCTCTCCAGTGCTCACACTTGCCAGTCCCTCAGTCAGTCATTCCTCCCACAAACCCTCATGGAAGCTCCTGTGCTCACTCCTGAGTTCCCCTTTGAGGCATCTCCCTCCATGCCCCGCTCGGGGCTGACCCCACCCTCCTCCCCAGCACTGACCTCTCCTGAGCTGCAGGCCTGAAGTGCGCTGCCTGTTACGCCCCCTGTCTGGACTGCAGGCTTCCTCCCCTCCCCCAGCTCCTCAGGGCTCCCTCCTTAATCCAAGGACAGCAGCTGTCAAGCACAGGAGCCTGTGGTAGAGGCTTGACCCCTCCTGTCCCCACTTCCCACGTTTTATATGTCACCTGATCCTGAGAATGGGCTGGAACCTGCCACGTCATCTTAACTAACTGCTCTTGTCCTAGGTGACATCCCCCCTAGCCTGACTCGAGTCTTGGGAGGGGCTTGTCAACTGCTCTGCCTGCCTCACACAACCTCTCAGCCCCATGACGCCTGTCAGGCGTTCACCCCGGGTGACCTTCCTTTCTGAACATTCCCCTCCCTCAGCCTCCACACGAGCTACACCCATCCCTTTGTGGTCTAGGGTCCCTACATGGCTCACCTCGGGGTGCACCCTGCACTCTCTCACCCCCCTCCAACCCCAGACAAGCTCAAATAAGCCCACCGCTTTTAAACAATCGATGTTTTTTATTGATTTCAGAGAGAGGAAGAGCGAGGGAGAGAGACATAGATCCATCACTGACGAGAGAGTCATTGATCGGGTGCCTGCTGCACGCCCCCTTCTGGGATTGAGCCCACAACCGGGGCGTGTGCCCTGATGGGAACTGAACCCTGAACTCCTGGTTGATAGGTCAAAGCTCAAGCACTGACCGTGCCAGCCGGGCTCACACCCAGAGCTTTAATTGCAGTCTTCCCAGAAGATTCCAACACCTCTAGCTAGCCCCAGCCTCTCCTCGGGAATCTCCAGATCTATTTCCAGCTTGGATGTCCCAAAGACACCTCCAACTCAGAATCGAGGTTCACCATCCTCCCTCCACCCAAGCCGCTGTGTCCCTCATCTCATCACATCTGTCCCCTTCCATTCAGACCATGTTTGGCATCGCTCTCTCCCACTGTGTCCTATCCATTACTGCATCAGCTGGTTCCAACCCTGACATCTTGCTCACACACCCAGCCAAGCCCAGGTGATGGTCCCCTGAGCAGTATCACGGGTCCTGTTGCTGAGGGGGCCCCCAAATCATGACTCTGCTGAGCTCCAGGGCCCCCCCACTCTGCACTGGCCTGGGAGGTGTGCGACCTGCTGGGTGGGAAATATCGAAGCGACAGCTGGGTATTCATGCCCACAGCTCAGGGCTGAGGTTTGTCTGGAGGGAGATTTGGGGTCAGCTGTGGGACAGGAGGGGCTCACCCTGGGCAGAACAGTCACGTGAGAATATTAGAAAAGGTCGGACGGACCCTGGGAAGCACCCAGCCAAATGTTTCTCAACCAGCCAGTGGCACAGGAGGGAATGTATTTACATGTATGCATACGTACGTACACAGGTACACATGCATACATATTCACATGCACCTACACATGCACATACACATGTCTATGCACAGCAATGGATCCTTAGGAAGCGCTCCTTGCATTTGGCCAAACTGGTGTATTTATAGCCGCCTGTGCTTGCCCTCAGCTGACGGATGAGTGTAGCTCCAACGGGAATGTCGGGTGATGTTCTCCTTGTGTTATCAAGGAAAACAAGCTAAAGATGTTTGTGAGAACGTCACTCCCTCCTTAACGATGTGAGTGGCTCCTTATCAGGTGGTCGTTTACTGAATGCCAGATGGCATTCCTCAGTTTTCTGTAATGTGTTCACATTGTAATGGCTGCAGGCAGTTTTTTAAAAACAGAGACACAATTTACATACCATAGTATTCACCCAAGACACACTCTTAAGTTTAACCTCTGCTATTAACATCTTCCCCATCACTGTCTTAAGTCTGGAGACAGCAGGCGCTGCGGAAAACAAATCAAGCCCTGATTTGGTACATTTGCCAGTTCCTGTGCTGTCAATATTCTCACCACAGCCCATTTCAAGCTGCCAACATGGTGTCACTCCCCACAGGGATGGGAAGAGCTGTGTGGCGTCACCTGCTCTATAATATCCTCTCCCTACAGGTGCAATAGGTAGAAACAGCCCCAAGAGCATAGGTAAGGAGAATAATTCCAGGCGGCAGGTGTTTGCTGTCAATTATGTGATCGCGGGGCTGCACAGTTCACTGTTGACGGCGGCTGCGTTTAACGCCTGGCCTGCCAAGGCCCTGGAAACTCAGGGATGTGCCCTCACAGGGGCCCCCGCTCAGCAAGGGGAGCCCGCCTTTGAGGGGGGGCTAAAGGGAAGGACAAGAAGGAAGAAGGGGCCAAAGAGGAAGGTGACGCCAAGAGCAGCGCAGCTGGGCCCTGGGAGCTTTAGGGAGCTGGCCCCTGGTCCAGGCTGGAATGTGTCCCCACAGTGCTGTCCCCACACAGGGGCACAGAGAGGCCAGGGGCTGTCTGGAGGCTGGAGACTGCCCGGGCTTCTCTCTCTCCCTCCTTGACCTTTTCCAGGGGGTAGAGCGGAAAGAGTGGGCCCTGCAAGCCCCGGCCTGCCCATCTGTAAAGTGGTGCACAGTGGACCCCAGGGGTCGTGCAGGAGCCTGCAGGGGTGCAGGGTCCGCGCAGGGCCGGCAGGGCCTGGGGAGGGCTGGGCTCTAGCAGGGCTCAGAAACCCCCTTCCCTCTCCAAGTGGGCTCAGGGCCCAGCCCCGTGCGGCTGGGCTGCCTGTGCTCCTGCTGCAGGCTGAGAGCGGGGTGGGGGGGAGGGGTAACCAGCACTGACCCCGACCCGCCCCCTCCCCCCTCCCCGCCGCCCAAACTCCCAGGAAACAGGGCGCCATAACCCCAGGTCCCTCTGGCCCCGGGGGAGCAATGGCCCTCAGGAGCCTTCTGGAAGCCGCGCCTCCCAAGGCCTCTGGGGCAGCTGCTCTGAGCCCCGGGAACAAGCTGGAGGACGGAGCCTGCGCCCCTGCCCCCGGGGGCGGGGAGACGGAGCCCCCGCACCGCCCTGCGGGCCTGGCCATGTCGCGGGCGGGGCTGGGCCTGCTGCCTGGGTCTCGGCCCCCCCCCCGGGTCCAGTCCCTGCGCCCCCAGCCCGCGGCTCCCGTGTCCCCACCGCCCGGGCGCCGCCCGCTCAGGAACCGCGGCGGGAGCTGGGCTGGCGGGGGGCAGGGCTAGACCGCCACGGGGGCCCCGCGGGCTCAGCCCCGTCCGCAGCCTGGATCCCGCCTGCCCTGTGCCAGTCACTGTGCCAGGTGCTGGTGGCCCAAGGAGAGGTCAGTGCCCCCTCACCCCCCGCAGGCTGGCAGCTCAGGAAACCAGCCCGTGAGGAAATAGAGCGGGAAAGGCAGGGGTTCTGGGCGCAGCCCCATCCTGTGTGTGCGGGGCCGGGAAGTTTCCCTGAAGACCTGACATGTCAGCAGAGACCTAGAGGAGAAGAAGGGGCGGCCTTGGCAGAGCCTGGGCAGAGGGCCCGGGAGCAGGAGCAGGAGCCCCGGGAGGGGCAGGGCCCGCACGGGCAGAAAGACGCGGCCAGCACAGCACCCCGCAGGGTTTTCCTCCGTGTCCTGTGTGGGGCACGTCAGTGCCGCGGTGATGGCTGCCGAGCCCCACGGGGCCTCTGGAAGCACCGTAAGCACCAGAGTATATGCCGCCCGTGGTCTGAATGACAAGAACGGTTCCCACAAGGTGACGTCTTCACAGTTGTCACCACCACGCGTGCTGTCTGGGCCGCCCCAGAGCTGTCCACCCGGCGGGGCGAGAAGAGCTCAGGCTCCCCCACGGGTTTCCTGGGTGGCCGCTCTGGGCGGCGGGACAGAAACTGAGGCCAGGTCGGTGCCACAACTGGAGCTGCCTGCGGGTCTTGAACAGGTGAGGCCAGAACCGTGGTTGTTATTGTTGCTCGGGTTAGGGTTAGGGTTAGGCTTAGAGTTAGGTGTAGGGTTTAGGGTTAAAGCTTGGTTTAGGGTTATGGTTAGGGTTTGGGTTAGAGAAAAGGCTAGGGTTGGGGTTAGGGTAAAGTTTAGGTTATGGTTATGGTTATGTGTAAATTACGGTTAGGGTTGTTAAGTATGGGATAAACTAAGTTTTTGGTTGGTTCGGTTGGTAGGTTTGTTGTTGCCTTTTGTATTAGGACTCGGGCCCAGGTTAGGATTAGGGTTAGGGAGAGGGCTATGACAAGGTTTAGGGTTAAGTTTAAGGCTAAACTTATGGCTATGGTTAGTGTTAGGGTGAGGGTTAGGGTGAATTTTACAGTTAAGTTTAGGGTAAGGATTGGGTTAAAGTTAATATTACCACTAGGAAAAAGGCTAGGGCTAGTGTTAGGGTTCAGGTTAGGGCTATGGTGAGAGTTAGGGCTAGTGTTATAGTTAGGGTTCGAGCTAGGTTTCCTTCTCGGGCTAAGTCTAAAGTTTGCTAGGTCTAAAGAAGGCTAGGTTTGGGGTTCGATTGAGTGTTAAAGTTAGAGATAGGTCTAGTGCTAGAATTAGGGTTCCATTTAGGGTTAGGTTTGAGTTTTTCGCTAGGGCTAGATGTGGTGTTATTAGCATTAGGGTAGCATTTGTTAAGGTTTAGGGCTAGTGCTAAGGCTAATGTTGTGGTTACGTTTCCCTTTCGAGCTATGGCTTGTGCCAGAACTAGTTTTAGAATTAGTTTTGGGGTTTAGTACTAGCATTGGGGTTAGAATTAGGGTTAGGGTCAGGCTTAGGATTCGATGTAGGCCTAGATTTAGGGTTAGGGGTAGGTATTAAGATAGGGCTAGAGCTAGTGTTAGGGTTAGGATTGAAGCTAGGTTTAGGATTAAGGTTTTGGTTAGAATTAGGACTAGGCCTAAGTCTAGGTCTAGGGTTATGGTTAATTTATGGTGAGTTTTAGATGTAGGGATCAATTTAGAGTTAGGTTTGGGATTTGGTTTAGGGTTCGGGCTAGGGTTAGCCTTAGAATTAGGTTTCATATTCAGGTTAGGCTTAGGAAGAGTGTTAGGTTTAGGCCCAGGGCCACAGTTAGGTCTAGAATCAGTTTTCAGCTAGGACTAGTGCTGAATGTAGGACAAGAATTGGATACAAGGTTAGGGTTCGGGTTAGCTTTACGGCTATGGTTAAAGTTTGGTTTGGTTTGGTTTAGTGTTAGGAGTATGGGTAGGGTTAAGGTTGGGTCATGCTTAGGACTAGCTCTAGGGTTAGGTTTAGAGTTACCATCAGGGTTATGGTTTGGGCTAGGGCTATGGCTATGCATGTGGTTAGGGTTATTGATAAGGCTCCAATTAGCATTAGGGTTATGGTTAAATGTAGGTTTAGGACTCGTTGCAGGGGAAGCCTTAGGATTAGGGTTAGGTCTAGAGGTAGGGCTTGTTCTAGGGCTAAGTTTAGAATTAGGGTTAGGGCTAGGGCTAGGGCTACTGTTAGGGTTAGTGTTAAGGTTAGGGCTAAGTTTACAGTTAGGGTTATGGCAAAAACTAGGGCTAGGTTTAGGTTTAGGTTTAGGTCTTGGGCTAAAGTTTAGGTTAGGATTAGGGCTCAAGATAGGACTAGGGCTAGAACTGGGCTTAGGTTTAGGATTAGTGTTTGGCTGGGACTATGCTTAGGTTTCGGGCTAAAGTTAGGGTTAGTGTTAAAGCTAGGTTATGGTTAGGTTTAGGGTTAAAGTTAGTTGTAGGCCTAGGCCTAGGTCTAAGTTTCGGGTTAAGTTTACGGGTAAGGCTAGAGTTAGGGTTAAAATGAGAACTAGCTATAGTGTTATGGTTAGGGCTAGAGCCAGGATTTCAGAGAGAGGAAGAGAGAGAAAGAGAGAGGAAGAAAAATCAGTGATGACAGAGTCATTGGTTGTCCGCCTGCTGCACGTCCCCTGCTTGGGATCAAGCCCACGACCCGGGCATGTGCCCTGAGCGGGAATCGAACAGGGAGCTCCTGGACCATAGGTTGATGCTGAACCACTGAGCCAAGCGGTGAGTATGTGTCCATTTTTTAAATTGGGTTGGTTGTCTTCCTGGTGTTCAGTAGTGTACATTTTAAATATGTTTTAGAAGTTAATCTTTTATCAGAAGTATCATTGGTGCAATGGGTTGCCTTTTCAATTTTTGATTTCTTTTTTAAAAAAATATATCTTTATTGATTTCAGAGAGAGGGGAAGGGAGAGGGAAGGAGAGAAACATCAATGATGGGAGAGTCGTTGTTGATCAGCTGCCTCCTGCATGCTCCCCATTGCGGGTCGAGCCCGCAACCCCCCGCATGTGCCCTGATCGGGAATCGAACAGCAAGCTCCTGGACCATAGGTTGATGTCAGCCTCTGAACCAGGCCGTCTGAACATGTGTCCATTTTTTAAATTGGGTTAGTTGTCTTTTTGTTATTGAGTAGTATACATTTTCAATATATTTTAGAAATTAACCTTTTATCACAAGTATCATTGGTGAGTATATTCTCCTGTGCAATGGGTTGCCTTTTCATTTTGTTGATGGTTTCTTTTGCTGTGTAAAAGCTTTTTAGTTTGATGTGGTCCCATTGGTTTATTTTTTCTTGTGTTTCTTTTGCTCAAGAAGATATACCTACAAAAATATTCTTACGAGAGATGTCTGAGTTTTTACTGCCTATGTTTTCTTCTAGGAATTTTATGGTTCATCAACTGACATTTACATTTTTACGCATTTTGAGTTTATTCCAATGTAAGGTGTAAACGGATGGTCTAGTATCTTTTTTTAAAAATATCTATAACTCTCGAATTTTCCAACACCATTTTTTAAAGAGACTGTCCTTACTCTTTTGTATGTTATTCCCCCTTTTGTGAAAGAGTAATTGGCTATAAAGGCGTGGGTTTGTTTCTGGGCTCTCGTCTGTTTTATTGATCTATATGCTTGTTCTAATGCCAGTGCCAGGCTGTTTTCACTATAGTGGCCGTGTAGTATAGTTTGATATCAGGTAGTTTGATACTTCCAAATTGTTTTACTTTCTCAAGATTGCTCAGGCTATTCGGGGTTTTTTTCGGTTCCATATAAGTGTTTGAAATATTTGTTCTAGATCTGTGAAATATGCCACTGCTATTTTCATAGGGATTGCGTTGACTCTATAGGTTGCTTTGGGTAGTGTGGAGATTTTAATGACGTTAATTCTTCCAATCCGTGATCACGGAACATGCTCCCACGTGTTTCTGTCTCCCTTTTCCTCTCATCACTGTCCTATAGTTTTGTGAGTGCCGGTGTTTTACTGCCTTGGGTAAGTTTATTCCTCGGCACCTTGTTGTTATTATTGTTGTTGCAGTGGTAAAAGAGATTGCTTTTTTGGTTTCTCTTTCAGAGAGATTGTTATTGGTGTATAAAAACGCTATCAATTTTGTATTCTCCTACTTTCCCAAATTCATTCATTTACTCTGTTAGTTTTCAGGTGGATTCTGTATGTTTTATGTACAATATCATGTAATCTGCAAATAGTGACAGTTTCACTTCCTCCTTTCCAATTTGGATGCGTTTATTCTTTTTTCTTGTCTGATGGCTGTGGCTAGCACTTCCAGTGCCGTGGTGAATAAGTGTTGAAAGCGGACACCCCTGTCTTGTTCCTGTTCTTAGGGGAAATGCTTTTCGTTTTTGCTCATTGATTATGATGTTGGCTGTGGGTTTGCCATATATGGCCTTTATTATGCTGCGGTCTGATCCCTCTATTCCCACATTATTAACCGTTTTTATAAAAAATGGGTACTGGATTTTATCGAATGCTCTTTCTGCATCTATTGATATGAACGTGTGATTTCTACCCTTCATTTTCTTAACGTGATGCATCACGTTTGCTGACTTGTTAATATTGTACTAGTCGTGCATCCCCGGAATAAATCCCTCTTGGCCATGTTGTATGATCTTATTAATTTCTTTCTGGATATTATTGCTAATGTTTAGTTGAGATTTTAGCATGTCTATTCATCAGGGAGACTGGCCTATAATTTTCTTACTAAAAAAAGTTATGCAGAGGTAATAGGAAGAGAGAGAAAGCAAAAGTGAGAGAAAGAACGGAAAAGGGAAAGGAAGGAACTGATGGAGCAAGATGAGGATGGGGCGGCAGGAGACGGGAAGGGAACAGGGAGAAAAGAGCAAAAGCAGGACCAGTGAGAAGGCGGCGACCAGCGCGATACAGAGGAAAGTACTGGAACAGAACAGCAGCAAAACAGCCCAGGAAAGGTCATCTGGGCAGATCCTGCTGCGCGAGGCTCCCTGCTTTGTGCGCTGATTTCAGGCTTCCTGCCGGGGTGCTGTTCTCAGCTAATGTCCCCAGCTGTGCAGGCTGACTCGGGGTGTCCCACAGTAGCTGAGGCGGGTCTGAGACTCTCTCAGGTCGCCTCCCCCCTCAGCCGCCTGCCCTGGAGGTGGCCTGGGCCTGCAGTGCCTTCTGATGAGCCGGCTGGGTGGAGCCAGGCAGCCCAGCTAGGGCCAGAGGGCCCCAGGGGTAATTAATCTGCACTTCGAAGAGCAACTGCTCAGTGTCCACCTTATGGTCCAATCCAGTTCCCCTGAGGCGGCCTGGTGCGGGGGCGGGTTGCATCCAGCCTCCTGCCTTTTCAGGAAAAGCTTCAGTTGCCCTGGGCCTGGTGGGACTGATCCAAAGAGATTCTGGTTGAGAACAGTGCCTGCCCAGCCCGCAGGAGGTTCTGCGGCCCTTCTGGTCCCAGACAACAGCCTGTGAGGGTCTTACTCTTGAAATGCCCTGCTCTGAGCTGTTCTCCTGACCCCCACAGTCTGTGCCCCTCGCGGTATCTGGGGCTTCAGAGAGCTGATCCAAACTCCTTCCTAATGGGGGTGGTGTCCCAGCCTGCAGGAGGTGGAGACATGCTCCATCCCTCCTTCCTGGCACTGGCTGGCTGAACTCACAGGACACAGGGATCAGGCCCCCAACACTCAGGCCCAAAGCCCACTCTCACTCATCTGTCTCTCCAATATAAGCCTTCCCGAGGGATGCTGGGGGGTACCTGAAACAACACAAAATAAAAAACACACCCTTGCTCTCTGAGGATCCAGCACCCTTGAGCCACAGATGCAAGCAGAAGGGGTTATAAAATCATCCCAGGCAGGTCTCTGATCTCTCTGCTGGCTGGTGACAGTGAAGCTGGGACCCAGAGTCTCTGCTCTGCTCTCACTTCCAACTCTCTTCAGTGAGAGTCAAAAATCCCCCACCTTCCCTGCACCCCCTCCACAGGCAGGATCAGTCCCTGTGCTCCAGAGGTGGGGCAAGGGGCTTCAATCCTGCACTGGAGGTGGGATAATGCCTCCACCTTCCTCAGGCAACATGGTTTAGTTGGTATCTGGGGCTCTGCACATTGCCTTTCGGGAAAGCAGAGGGTCTCTCAGAGTTCCTCTGGGTGCAGCCGTCAGCCCCCCTCTTTCTTCGGACCCCAACACCGCAGCGCAGCTTTTCTAGCAGCCAGCACCCAGGGCGAGCCTCTCCCCGGGGACAGCCTTTAGTCCGCGCACTCTCTCCCGGGAAGGAAAGGACCTGGCCGCCCAGACAGACAGGTCCCCGAGTCCCTCTCCCAATGCTACGGGCCCTCCTTCTAGTCTCTGCTGCTCGGGGTGTGGGAGCCCTGCGTGGGGATGTGACCCCACACTTCCAAGGGGAGGGAGCTTTGCACCCCATATCACTGGGGCCTCTCAGCCAAGCATCAACGACAGGGGGGCTCCCCCTCTCCAGGACTCCCTCTGTCTTTCCACTTTCTCCGTTCTTTCTTCAGTGCTCCTTAGACGAAATATGTCCAATGAGTTACACTTCTCTTTTTCAAGCTGACCGTACAGATTTTAGCTGGAAATCCAGTCCGTGGCTGGGAGAAGGGCACACAGCCTCCTTTCATGCCATAGCCACCTTGCCCCCAGTCCTATGAGTATAGTTTTAAACTTGTAGACCCCCGAAAGAGTTTCAGGGACCCCGGGGGTTCCTGGAACCAACTTTGAGAACTAGTGGTCTAGCAAAATATGCACACAGGTGCACAGGTTGTTCCCTTCAGTACTGTTGGTAACGGAGAACATTGGAGCAATTACATCTTTGTCAACAAAGGATAAATAAACTGCAGGACATGATGCTGTGAAATACTGTGCTGATCCTGTGGTAGAAAGAGGGAGGGCGGGAGGTTGAGAGGTGGCTCAGATAGACAGATGGATCTTTAAATTACATGGCCATGGGGAAAAAAGCCAGCTTCAGAATATTACATAAATGTGTGATTTCTGTAGAAAAGTGCCATAAGATGACCATATTTTTGGTGGTACATACACATATTTATAAATGCTTGAAAATGTCTAGAAGAGTCCACATCAAAGTGATAGCAGTGGCCACTAGAATCAGTAGAGTTTGTACCTTTTGAAAATTTGTAATTAAAAAGTACTATAGTTTAGCTCTGTCTCTTTATTTTGCCCACTTTATTAGACACCTACCTAAAAAATAAAACTCTCCCAAGGTTTTGAGATATTTCCCGAAGCCTGAAGTGGTGTCATCACTGCTTATTATGGAGAGTGGTTTAAAATGAGGATGCCAGCTCCAGAGCCATTTAGGAAACTGACAGTCAGAGGCTGGGGTGTCTGTCAAGTTAGACTTTGCTCTTAGGAGGTTCCCAGGCCCCAGACTGGTCCCCAAGTTGGGCGGAGCTGGGCCAGGACAGAGCCGCCTGCCTCCTGCTCTTTGCCCTCAGGCACACACAGGGGCTGCCCTGCATGTTTGCCCCACAAGAGAATTTGCTCTCATCTAGTTTAATGAGACATTGCCAGTGTTGGGACCCGTGGGGATCCTGTCTGGGTCAGCATGGAGTCCTTGGAAACCTGTGTGTGTGCGTGTCTGTGTGTGCACTCATTCTTGCTCACAGGAGGTGTGGGTAAGTGTGTGTGCAAAACACACGAGATGGACAGTGTTAGGAACTGGGTCTGCTATGTCTCAGGGACATGACTCAGCATGTGACCCCTAAGAGTGCCCATTACTTCACAAATGCCCTTGCTGTGGCATGTCCTGTTTCTGACGAGGCACATATTACCTTAGCATAGACCCCCGGGGGCCGACCATTGCTACATGCCCACCTGCTGCCTGTTACTGGGCGCACTGGAAGACCATGTTTCCCGGCCTCCCCTGCAGTTGTGGCGCCCGTGACTGGGTTTGAGACAATGATTGCTTGTGAGGGTCATCTGTACATTTCTAGTCCTAGCCCTGAGCATGTGGACATTTGTCTGTGCTGTCCCCGCTTACCCAGTGGCCAGAAGTCAGGAGGCCAGCAGAGGGCTCTAGAGAGAGCAGGCCTGAGAGAACGGGCTGAGTAGGAGGCAGGAGTCCTGTGGAAGGCCTCCTTGTGAACGGCTGATCACACCAAGGTGTCAGGGGGACCAAACCTCAATTGGGGAAAGCAGAGTGTGGTGGTTGGCAGAGCAGCTAGAAAAATTACCTCGATAAACTTTCCATGTGCAGCTGCGTTTTGAAAATACTCATGAAGGTGGTAGACAGTGGATCATGTCATGGTGACTGTTTGGATAGATTGATGGCAATGACAGAGCTGGCATTTGGCTTATAATGGGGATAAGGTCCCTGGCTGTTTGGTGCTAGTGGTAACAGCAGCAATGGGGGAATGGTGGTGGGGAACAGTGTCAGCTCATGGGGCTAATGTCTGTGGCTGTGATGGAGAGAACGGGGAGGTGGCAGATGTGATGCTAGTGTGCAGGCCGTGATGGGTACTAAGGGTGGTGTTGATGGCTGTGTGGGGAGGAGAGACTTGTCAGTGGCCATGGAGAGCTGGCTCTGTGGCTGACTGTGGTTCTAAAGGGGACAATGGTGGCTGGTAGGGGATGGTTGCTGGTGGCAGTGGGAGGCATTGATGATGGAGTTGGTGACTGTGGAGTGGGTGGTTCTGTGGTGAAAGCCTTGCTGGCCTGAAATGGAGCAAGAGGGATGATGGAAAAGGGAAATCCATGCTCCCAGTGGCCCTGTTTTCCTAAGGCTCTTGTGGCAATTCTCTGTCCACCTTGGGAAAGCCCTGCATGGCCACTGAAGTTCCCTTCACTCCTTGCACTCTCAGGGGAATCATCAGCTGCACTGGTACCACTGGGCTTCCCAGGCTCCTAACAGGTTCAGTCCCTAGGATCAAGGCCTATAACCATCACTGCACCAGACCTGTGGCTGCACACGTCGGGCTCAGGAAGGAAAAGGGGCAGAATTTATGGACATCTCATGTGGGGACTTGGAGGCAGAAGAGCCTGAGTTCTAGGGGGCCCAGGAAGTTTTCAAGGCAGCACTTTTCAGATGTGGAAGGGGACCTGTCTGGGATCATGCCTATGAAGTGACTGTGGGGGCCTGGACCTGTGTTCAACTCCATACCCTGCAGGGAGAGCAGTATTTTCCTCTCTGGGTTCGACAGGGTGCAGGAAGATGACCACTGTGAGGTGCTTCATATAGGGCCTTGCACATGCCATGTGCCCAGTAAGCAGATACCAGCTTTGACCATTGTTGTCATTAGGGAGCAGTGTTATAGCTGATTCCTAAGGCACAGATTACAGACTCTCAGTCTATGGACTCCAGCTAGTTGATAATATATGTTATATTTGCCCTATTGATATATCAGGTGCATTTTTTGTTTAATTGCCAACAGTTGAATAATTCAGAGATTTCACATAAAAATCTAGAGTTCCTCTCTCTCTAGCAGAATGGAACACGGGGCCGCTGGGTCCACATCTCCACATGGCAGCATTTGGCTGGACCTCTTTGGATGGAACACGGGCTCTCTGATTTGCCACAGTCTCCACCAGTCTCAACTGTCCATCCCTCATCCTGAGTTTGGGGGTCCTGTTCCAGCTTCTCCTTTGTGGACCAGTGCCCTTCAGTGGCACACTCTGCCCACTTGGATTTCCTAGTGGCACCTCCTGAGCCATAGGACCAGCACAGGGAACTCCTTCAGGGAGGGACGGGACCTTGGTGTAATTATATTTGGATTTGGCTTGGCCAGTAACAGCCCTAAGTAGTAACTCGTACAGTGGAGAAAAGATTAACTTAACTGTTGACACCGGAGTTCCTCTGAGAAGAGACGTGTCTTGTTTGAAGAATCTGGTGAATGCGGTAGAAGTGGAACCCCAGAGTTTGCAGGGGGGCACACTTAGGAGCTCTGCCCCTGGTGGGAGGAGAGTTGTCCAGGCCAGACCCCTTCTCACAGCTCTGTGGGAATAAATGGAGTTATTTAATTCATTTGGTTCCTGTTAAATGGGGTGGTGGAAAGGGTGACTGACTCCCTCTTCCCAATTTGCACCAGAGAAATCACTGAATGAGAGAAAGGCATGGGCTTCAGGGGGAACAACAGAAGCCAGACCCTGCAGAGACTAGGGTGGGGGGTGGTGGGGGTGCTGAGTATATGCAGCAGTGGAGGAGGTGGGGACAGACAGAAGACGAACTCTGTCACGCCTGCTCTTGCCTCTCCTTTGCACAGTGCTGCACACTGGTCCCCCAGGGCCCCAGGCCCGAAATCAGCCCTGGCCAGGGAGGCAGGGATGGGCCAGTGCCCCAGGCACCCCCTCCTCCTGCTGCTCACCCCAAGACTGGGGGCTGCAGCTGGGGGTCCCTTCCTCTCCTGTTGCTTCTCTCCAGGGGCTTAGGAGACCTTGGCCAGGCAGGTGGGCAGTGATCAGAGCTCTCCACACTGAAGCTTGGTCAGCCTACAGGGCTCCCACCTCAGCCTGTGAAATACTCATTCCCAGAATCAAGGTGCGGGCAGGGTGGCTTCCTTCTGGGCTGCAGGAGAAAATCGGTCCAGGTGTCTCCCAGGCTGAGCAGAAACACGCGTCTCAGACCAGCAAGCTGAATATGAAATTCCCCATAAATACACCCAGAAACACCACCGCACATTTTCTCGTGGGTAGGTTCCCACCCAGGCAAATGCACCCACTGGTGAAAGATTCACGCTCTGCCCACAAATGTCAGGAAGCAGCCTGAAGGCTGAACAAACCTGAGTTCGAGGGGGGGGGAATTAAAGAGACAAACAAAGTTATGGGATCAGGAGGACTGCCCTGAATGAGGTGCAGCCCCAAATGGCTCCAAGGCCTTTATTACTAGTGAGTAAGAAACAACTGGTAAGGAGGTGAGGCCGATACAAAGTAGTTCCTTCAAGCTGCACAAACACACTTTCAGAGTAAACATCCTGCCTCCTGCATGGGCCCAGAGCTTGGGAATTATCTTTATTTCGGTTCCTCACAGGAACTTGTGGGGAGGGTTGAGTCTTGGCTCCAGGCCCTCAGGCTACGTGCCCCATGTCCAGACAGGTAGCCGGCTCCCAGCATCCAGGGTAATTGTGGGGAGGGTCAGTCCCCGACTGCAGACCCTCAGGTGGGTGGACCATGTCCAGACAGGTCACGGGCTCCCAGCACACAAGCGGCTTCCTCCTGTGGTGGGTGGTGAAGAGGCCCCTTGACCATAACTGGGGGTGTCATGGGCTCAGTGAGCAGGTGTCTGGGCTCAGCTCCCAGGGAGGGGACCATGCTCTGGGAGGGCCATGGTGGGGCTGCCTGGTTCCCTGGCTCCCGCCCTCCTGCCTGCAGGGGCTGCAGGAAGCTCCAGGGCGGGCGCAGGCCTGCAGGGGCCAGTGGAGCCAGAAGCAGCTGAAGCTGGAGCCGGGGGAGCTCTGCAGGCGACCCCCCAGGGCCAGTCCCTCTGCCTCCCAGGCCATGAGCGGACCTGGGGAACAGACCCATGCAGGTGGGAGGAAGCGTCCCGGGTCCTAGGAAGGAGAAGCTCCTGCTGAGGAAGGCCCGCGGGCCCAGACACAGCGGACCCCTTCAGGGCCCCGAGGGTGGTGCCCCGAGGCCACCCCAGGCCCCACCGCCTCCGAGGGCCCAGCTCTGCCCCATCCAGGGCCACCCACAAAAGGCCCCCGGCCCCCCGCCGCCCCAAACGGGCGCTCCCGGGGGCTGAGAGGGGGGGTGACAGGTCCAGGGGCTGGATCCCGTCTGGGCGAGAACAGCCTAGAGGAAGGTGAGCCAGCTCCAGGGGCTCCGCTCCCCCGCGGGGTGCCCACGGTGTCCTGGGAGCCCTGGGGGGGCGCGGGAGTTGCTGGTGGGACAGCAGCGGTGAGTCGGAGGGAGGACAGGCCACTCATGAAAGGGACGAGGGGAGTCAGGCGCCCAGGAGGCCCCGGGAGGGCGAGCGGAGGCTGCACCCAGCGCAGAGCAAGGGGAGCAGGAGGCCCAGGAAGGGAGGAAAGTGGGAAGAACAAGGGGAGCGCGGGGGGGGGGGGGGGGGGGGGGGGAGCGGGAGAGAGTCTCTGCGGAGGGTGCGGGAAGGAGTGAAACTCCTGGAGGATGCTGCCCGCAGATCAGGAATCCTGTGCAGGGCCTCAGTCCCCAGGGGCTCCCGCAAAATGATGAGGACAGAGGGCGGGACACGGGGCACAGTGGTGGGTTCCTGTTGGAGCTGCGCGTGGTGAATCGGTTATTCTTCTACTTTCATGTCTTGAAATTCCCATGATGAAGAGTAGGGGGAAAGCTCTGGTGGCTTTTCATCCCGGGGACTGAGTGGCCATTCCCACCGCTGTCCTAAGGGGACACCTGCATTCGGTACTTACTGCCTCAGGCTCCAAACCTGACTGCCACTCCCCTCGCCCTTGCTTTGTCCTGGACCCCTTTCCCTTACCTTGGCCTTTTCTGTGCACCTGCTCCTGGAGCCAGTCTTTCTGAAGCACTAAGCTAGTCTGCAACACTGGCTTGAAGAGCCTCACATGGAAGGTCAAGGTCATAAGCCAGGACACAGCAGTGCAGGCCTGCAGGGCCTTCCCCTGCCCCTGAAACCAGCTTCACCCCAACAGGCACCTTGAAGGCGGCCAATGGAATTGCTTGTTAACTTCCCACCACCATGGTCCCCTTTATCCTCACTTCTGCTGTCTGTGGATTGTCACCTGCTGTCAGCCCTGGTGCAAAGATAATTAAATGAAAAGTTACAGAAAGAAACAATTGAGAAGTTTTAAATGGTGCGATGTTCTGAGAAGCCTGGCGAAATCTCGGGCTGTCCTGCTCCATCCAGGATGCTTTACTTGCCACCTGCCCTTGACGTCTGTTTTCAGACCAGTTGTCATAGCATTGCACTGCTGGTGTTGAAATAGCCCTTACTTCACTTCTAATGGCCCTAAAACGTAAGCTGGCCATTTGGATCTGCCAAAAGGAAGCTGTCAGGTGCTTCCTTTAAGTGAAATGGTCTGTGTGTAAAGCTCAGTACTATCTACAGTTTCAGGCATCTATGGGGGCTTGGAATGGACCCCTGCAGATAAAGGGGGGCTGCTGTATTTTATCTTCTGCCTCTAGATCTATTACTTCTGCTTCCAAGGCTTTTTTTCCTTTGCTCGCTGTGGTGTTTGTCTGTCCGTGTCAGTCATCTCAGGGACTCTTCCCATCTTAGGTAAAGGAGCCGCCTTCACTTCTCTGCCTGGTGCCGTTGCACCCGGCACTGTGTGAGCAATTCCTGAGTGCTCTAGTTTTTCTTAGAACATTCTTTTTGACTCTTCCTTGTTTCCTTTCACAGCCTGTTGAGGTAACTGACATGCAGTGTGAACTAAGGGTGTCTCAAGAGTAGCCGTTTCCATGTGCACTGGTGTGCTTTCTCCAACCAGGTTTAAAGTCCCTGACAGCAAGGATGGCGCTTACCAATGTTCCCTAAAGGCCTGTCACTCAGGTGTCCAGGGAGTGTTGGTCAGTGATGACAATTTGTGATCCTTGCAGTTGATAATCTAGGAGCTAGTGAGCAGTGGATTGATTTTGATGTTAGCATGTAAATTTAGATACTAGTTTTCAACAAGTTTGAAATTATTTTAGGACACTTTCCCTCCAAAAACTGGTGGTACATTTGGTGTTTGTGCCACTGTACTCCAGGAAAGCAAAGCTGGGCAACGTGTAGAATATGGGGCTCTGTCAGCAGATCCAGGAGGGACACAGCCCAGTCGCAGAACTACAGAGGGGAAAACGGGATGTGGAGGTGTATTGACATCAACGCAAATGGTGAGCCCACAGATCCTGAGGGGAGCGTGTATGCAGGCTGTTGTGGGCACTCAGCAAGTGCCCCATGTCTATTAAGCCGCCACAGTCGGTGGTTTCAGCTCTGCCAGTTCCTGAGGATTGAACGTCTAATGGTGCACAAAGCAAGAGGAAAGTGGGATTTGTTCAGTGTCGATTTTTGTGATTTATATCTATCCTTTCCAGCGGAGTCTTGGTGAACAGCCTCTCGTGCAGCAAGCTGAGGAGACAGTGGATGCCAGGAAATGGAAGAGAGACAGGCTAAAGGAGCATATCCGAGGCCTAACGAACAGGTAACGTGGCAGCGCTGTTACATTGTCACTTAAGGAAATGGTCTGTTTTGTAAAAATATAGAAACTATCCCAGGAATTAAAGCCCAGTAAGGGGGCCGGGCTGTGGCTGCTGATTGGCCCCTTTCTGTTCCCATCTTGATGCAGCCAGACCCAGACGCTGATGAGCAGGGTGCCTACCTTTTCTCTTTGGTATATTGAGCCCTTCAGAGCTTGAAAGCAACGCAGGTGCCCACGTGGTCAATCTGAGAAGTCCCAGGAGCAGGGCCAGCAGAACTGGCTCTCTTCCCTGCAGAGGCCCAAGGTGGCCCTCGGGTCAGGAGCATGGTCCTCCATCCCCAGGCTCATTCCCCTCTCTGCCTGTGTGCAGCTCTGCATGGTCCCCCACAGTCAGGACAGAACAGGCCAGTGCCACAAGGCTCTTCCACTACCCCTTGTAGTCACCCCCCCACACACTGCTTTCAAAAATTTTTTTAAAAATGAAAACAGAACACTATCGCCTCTTCTGTACTCTGTCCTTGCTTGGTGACCCTCTCTCTGGTCAGCGTCAGGGAGGCCGCTGTGATGAGATCATGACCTTCCCAGTCGGTATCTGCTCCCTCCTTGTAGCTGATCCCAGGGTTGTTGGAGGAACAGGTCTAATTCGGGGAGTGTAGACGAAGGGAGGTGCATGGTCAGCATGTGAGCCAGTGACGCTTACATAGCGGATGGTATTGCTGTTTGAGGAAGAACTTGGGGATGCCTTTGGATCTTTACATGGTCCAGAACCTTAATGGTGAGGTTTTGTTTCTTGCCTTGTGATAGCCCCACTCCCGAGAACTGGCCCGGCCACAAAGCTGTGCGGCAGGTCGCCCCCCCCTTGTGGTCCGCAGGCTCCATGTCGTCACCATGGCGGTCCTCGCGGTCTCCCAGCCCGGTAAGTAGGACAGATGTTGATTGAACCCCACCATGCAAGTTCAGCAAAGCCTGAGGAGCTGTGTGAGGGTCCCCAGACCATGGGCGGTGGAAGGGCTCTGGGACGTGTTTTCGTCTCCTGGGCCGGTGCTCATTCCACTGGCCTGGCCTTCCAGCATGTCCTTGCTCCAGCGCCTGCTCCCGTCAGCCTGGCGCCTCACTGGGGCTTTTACACATGGGACTCGGGCTTTCCGATGCACGCACTCGCCCAAATGAGTCCTCCTTTGTGGTGTGAGGGTCCCCCAGTGACAGCAGTGTGGGGTAGACGCTGTGTGTCTGCAGCTCGGCTCCACTTTCCAGCTGCCACCGGGTGGCCTCTGCAGTTGCTCTAGTGAGTTTTGCAAGTAGCCAGTGTCCTCAGGAGCTCATTACAGGTTAGTTAGTTACCTTCTGCCCGGCAGGTGGAAAGTGCAGGTCATACTGGGCACTGGGGGCAGGGACAGAGGACAGCCTCAGGCTCTGGGTCCTCTGTTCCTCGGGTCTCCCGGCCCTGCACGCACCCGCTGCTTAGGGAGTCAGCCTTCGCAGTAAGGGTTTTATTTCTGAGAGGCACGCTCACCCTCCCACAGAGCCGAGTCCCACTCTTCCCTGCAGTGTGATGGAGCCGTGGGCACTGTTCCTCGTTCCTTGTGTTGCCACAACTCGGCGCTGTTACAGGGCTTTCCCAGCCCCCCGCCCAGTCCTCCTGTGCCACACCAGGATCCTCTATAACCACATGGTTTGGCTCCGACAGAATATCACAGAGTTGTAGCAAAAGCCATAGACCCCAAGCACCTACAGCATGTCAGGAATGTACTGGACTTGGAGGTATGAGGCTATTGGTGCACTTCTCACTTAAACCTTCACTAATGGCATGAAGGAGGCCAGAAATGACTTGTTCCAGGGAAGTCGTTATGGTGCTTCAGCTGATGGCATCCCCTGAGACTTCTGCCAGAGCAAGGAGCCCTCTGGATGCTTTGTCCATTAAACTCCAGTTTTATGAAGTTTGGGGTTTTTTTGTGTTTTAATTTTTAATTTTGTCTTTAAATTTCAGAGAGGTAGGGAGATGGAGAGAGAGAGAGAAACATCAATGATGAGAGTCACTGATGGGCTGCCTCCTGAACGCCCCCTGCTGGGGATCGAGCCTGCAACCCAGCCCTGTGCCCTGACTGGGTATCAAACCCCAGTCCCCTGGGTCATGGGTTTGATGCTCAACCGCTCAGCCAGGCCTGGTGACCAGTTTGGTGGTTTTTTCAAAAGTAATTTTGTAGCATTTCTTTTTAAATAATTCAGTGAACAGATTAATGCTTTATGATACACTTATTTTTTGTGTCTAAACATGTCCAACCATGTTCAAATTATTCACTTTTTATACACCAATTGGTATGAAGTAAATTTTATTTAACTTTCATTATTTCAGTAGTTTGATGCAAAATTAGCATTTAGTATGGAAATGAGGAAGCAGAGAAATTATGACATTTGTTATATGATTTTTATTATCTATGCAATAACGCTCTGCCAGCAAAGAGCAATTTTTTGCAGGTCTACACATAATTGAATTGCTACTTTCAGGTTCTAGGTGGATAGTAATCTAAGTTTACATGATACTTAAGAAATAAATGAATTATAGATATACCACATTTTATTTTTATTTAAATGTATGTACACATTATAATAAAGTAGATATTTTGATTTTGTTTTTAAATTTTGTTTTGTTTTTTTGTTAATTCTCACCCAAGGATATGTTTTCCATTACTTTTCAAAGAGAGTGGCAGGGAAGGAGGGAGTGGGAGAGACAGAGAGAGAGAGAGCAACATGGATGTGGGAGACATACATGGACTTATTGCCTCCCACACGAGCCCCAACTGGGGGTAGGGAGGGATCCCCAACTCAGGTACGTGCCCTTGACCAGAAATTGAACCTGAGACCCTTCATTGCATGGGCCGATGCTCAAACTGCTGAACCACACCAGCCAGGGCTAATTAAGTAGTTTTAATACAATTATGATCACAGTGTTTAAGTACATTTATTACATTCATTGTTTCTGGGCTTAGCTTTGAGCTAACAGAGTGGGGTACTTCTACCACTTCTATAACGTTGTTAGAATAGTATTCTTACATTAAAAAGCGGTAAGTAGGCCCAGGCAGTGTTGCTCAGTGGTTGAGCATCGCTACGGCAACCTGGAGGTCATGGCTGGATACATGGTCAGGGCACATCCCCGGGTTTGAGGCTCAATCCCGAGTAGCAGGCTTGCAGGAGGCAGCCCAAGGGTGAGTCTCTGTCATCATTGATTTTTCTATCTCTCCCTCTCCCTTCCTTTCTGAAATCAATAAAGACATTTAAACAATGGTAAATCAGAGGAATGCTTTTGTTTCTTAACCCTCGCTAATGGAAGAGTAAGTGTAAAATTGAAGAGCTTCCCCTAAAATAATTCTGTAAAAGTATTTGGCACCAAAGTGCCTATAAAAGTTTCATACATAGACATATGGATGTGTGTTATTAAACAGGAATTCTTTATCCCTGCTTAATATGTCTGCACGACAGTTCAGACCTTTGTTCCATTGGGAGGAGTCATGACACAGCCAAAGCCATACTCAACTTTTTTAAAACAAAGGGGGGTCCAGAAAATGACAGGTGTCGTCCAGTACACTGGATCCCCTGGAGGCCATCCGATCGTGCTCCCACTGGTAAAGGAACAGTACACCCACAGCAGGCCCCCAGGAAAAGGTAGGAGGGCGACTTGGCTGCAGGTGGGTAGTGAAGGCTGGGATCTCCCATCTCCCTCCTGGGAAGGTAGAACCAGCCAGAAGGAGTGTTGGATGTGCACACGTGTGTGTAGGAGCCTGAAGGGGGCATGCTCCATGCACACACGTCTGCCTCCTTAGGTATGTTAACAATCAAGTAGAAAATGCAAACCCAGGCAGTGTTGTGGTAGTTCTGTCCCAGAACAATGTAGTCACTTTAGCATGAGAAGCCTCACGGATCGTGTCTGTGGTGGGAGGGACGCAAATCTCCAGAGCTGATGTCCACACAGCTCCTTTGCAGAGCACAGCCTGCGAGACGCGAGCTCAGCTTTTGTTCCTGTGGTGCGCGTGCCTTGCTGCCCATGCTTCTAGGCCTCAGTGTGACAGCCTCGCCATGGCATGGTATCCTGCAGCTCCATTTCTCACCGTCCTTCTCTGCCGCAGGCCCTCGGGACCAAATACCAAAGCGAGGATCCTGCGTGGAGGCAGCCTTGACCACATGGAGGCGGCCACTGCCCAGCCATGAAGCCCTGGTCATCAGAGCTGGGCTTCCAGACCTGTTTGTCTACAGCCATCACTACACCCTATCTCCTGGCACCAGGCCTCACCCCAAGTGAGTGATGGGTCCGTCCAAACCCGAAGGGATGAGCGTCTGGAGCCCAGGGTCCTTGGGGACCCCTACTCTTGGAAGCAGGAGGGGCCTCTGAAACTAAGGTGTGGTCAGCAGATAGGCTCAGCTGTGGAAAGGCCCTGGCATCACACAGACACAGGTTCCGACTCAGCTCTGCCTGCAACTGTTTTTGGACAGATGACGTCACTGTCTAGAGGCCGGTCCTGAGCAGCTTAAGGGAAGGCCCTAGTGTCATTTTGAAAGGGATCTGGGGCTGCTGTCAGAGAGAAACTAGGACGTTTGAGGCCCAGGGAATTGTAGCCCTTCTCGGGGAAAGAGTAGTGACTGGTGGCCCAGGGGTTGTGCACTGTTCCTGGTAGGAGCTGCTGGTGCAGGGCTCAGTCTCTAGGGAGTCAGCTTCCTCTCCCAGGTGCTGGATTCTTTCCTTGTCCTTCCTCCGGCCCCTGAGAGAACAAGGCCCCGGGGAGCACCTCTGCTTTTGGTGCATTACCCTCAGGTTGGACTCTGCCTCCGTTTGGAGTCCCAGTCATTGCACAGGCAGAAGCCTGGTTTAAAGTTAAGTCAAATAGAAGTCTGGAGACTGAGGCTGTCCCAGCAGGAGAAATGGGGGGATGGAGAGCACAGGCAGGTCCTAAGGGACGGTCCACACGTCCCTCCCTCCTCCAGGTGCTGGACCCCACCACCACTCAGGCGCTGGGCCGAGTCAGAGGTGGCCGTTTGGCAAAAGGCCTGTTTCGCCATGGGTATCCCCGGTCCCCTGTCTCACAGCCTTATTTTCACCATAGGCTAGACTTCAGATGACAGCTTTGTGAGCGCTTCCTGGAGCTCGACTTCACCAACTGCAGGCAGCATGGTGAGTGGGGGGTGTGCTGTGCCCTTCAGCCTCGGTTCTCATGCCTGTTTTCATTCACAGGACTTGTCCTTCCTGTTAATTCCTATGTGGAAGTTCCACTGACACAATGGGTACAAGTAGAGTTGTAATGCTAGAGTGGGAACGGGGGACCCACCCACAGTTCCTCCACACTCCTTCCCAGCCCTCCGAGGGGCCTAAACATGCAGCTTCTGCTTACGTACCTCCAGTGATGGGGAAGTCACTACCTATGGAGTGCCCTCCTTCTGGAGGCTCTGGCTGTCCTTGCTTGAAGGAAGGCCTGGCGACCCATGCAGAGAGCACTGACTGCAGGAAGGTCTCGCTGTCCTCACTTGGAGGTTAGTTGCCCAGAGCAGCTCCAAGATGTAAATTTCATCTCAGAAATTGTTAGAAACACTTGCATCTGATTTAGGCCTATTACAAATGTCTGCAGAAGGGAAACAGTGAATTATGCCACCCCTCTCAAAAATTAAAAGTTGTCTGGGTTTTTGTAATTTCTGAAACACAAGATCCTAGAATGGTGGGAAACTCAATTTTTAATTAAAACAAAGACTGAGAGAGTTCAAATGGGACCCAGTCTCTGAACTGATCAGCAGTAAGTGTAGGAGTGAGGGTCGTCTCCTGCCCTCTCCGCTGCGTAAAATATTGAATGGTGCTGGCACTGATTCGCACACATAGACGCTTCCAGCTGACGGGTGGAGACAGGGCTGGGGTGACACAGCTGGACCCTCGGAGCCCTCTCTCCTCGCCCTGGGGGAGGATGACGACAGGAGGGGTCGGCCACCGCTCTCGGAAGTTTCACTCGCAGCCCGACTTAGGCTCACCCTCGGACGAGAGGGTTTCCTTCCTGAGGGCTCTGGCTCCTCGAGCTTCTCTTCCCGAGGAGGAGGCGAGGAGTGTGCAGCGAGGGCTCCAGGATACAGGGGTGGTGTGGAGGCCGTTGATTTGTATTGCAGTTGCCTGTTAGGGACACATCCTTTTCAAAGGCAGAGGTGGCTTTTAAGTTCAAGTTTCCCCTTCTCAAAGAGGGGACTCGTTCTGCTTTTGTGCCTTCAGGAAAACCAAGTATTTGTGGCTCACCCCACATGCCCTTGCTAACTGGTGTTTTCCAGCTGCTGCTGTTTGTGGCCCGCGCCAGCACTTGGGACCTGGGTTCCCTGTGGACCCGGTCAATCCGGAGCAGACTGCTTGGCGGGGCGGGAAGCAGAGCATCTCCCAGTTTGTCCCCGGTTCTCAGTGCAGCTCAGCTGCTCACCAGCTATGAGCAGGGACCGTGGAAACTAGTCCCTGTCCCGCAGTTGTTAGTATGCAGCTAGATAGACACTGATGATCCCGGGGACAGGGACCTGATACTGAACGTGCTGGAAGAATGGGCCAGGAGGGGAGGTCTGCAGGCCTGGAAGGGGCAGCCTGCTCTCGGCCAAGGCAGTGCCCCCTCCCTGTAGCCGCTCTCACCCTCAGACCCGAGGGCTGTGGTGGACACTCATGCAGGTACAGGGCAGCCGGGAGGATGTTTCCCCCACACTCGTCACAGAGAAGGTTGTTTTTTTTTCCCCGTTTAGGGCAGACTGTGTGTGTGTCAATTGTGGGTCCCGATGTCTTCCTGGGTCAGGAGTTGTTCGCACGTGCAGGTGGTTCCTGGGCTGCTGAGCTGTCCCACAGACTGACTTTCCCTGACATGTCTAGCTGCCTGGGGTCTGACTCCACTTGCTGGTGACCCCTGCCTCCTCCGCATGCACTCCTTCCTTTCTTCTCCTCATGGTGTCCATCCACCTCAGGGGACACCTCCACTCGGCTCCTCCAGGCTGTGAGGTGCTGGCAGAGGGCTGCAGGTAACGGAGCAGGGTCAGACTTTGGTCTGGGGGCCTTGGAATGCTGCTAACCTGGTGGGAAAGGACACTGGTTCCCTGGACACTGGAAGCCTGGCCCACATACAGCTGCTCAGCCGGGATAGCAGCTTAAAGGGAACAATTGTAGGGTGGCCGTCCCCTGCACAGTCCAGAGTTACCCTTGGTGGCTCCGTTCCTACATCCCCCTTGTCAGATCAAGAGAAAGGTGTAAGTGGCAGTGAGGGTTTCGAGTGAGGCCACTCTGGCATTTAGGAGCTGCTGGCGTCCTTTCTGTTTCTTGTGGCCTAAGATGAAGCCCTCACCAGGTGTCTGAGCTGGTGGCCTGAGAAGGAAGAGAGGACAATGTGCCCAACAGCTCTCTGCCTCCCACTGAGCTTGGTCGGAATGAGGAGCAGTTGGAAACCGTTGGCTGTGTCCAGGCTCCCAGCCCCGACCCTCCCATCCAGTGGATGTGTTTTTGGAAACGGCTTCCCTCTCTAGGTCTGTTTTTCTGCTGGTGAAGTTGAGGGGCTGCTGGAGTGACACATGGCTTTTCTCCCTGACCCATGTGTGGCCCCGGCCTCAGCATCTCAACCAAGGGCTTTGTGTGTGGTGGGGCCCAGCTAGGCTGTGAAAGGCCCAACAGGAGCGGGAAACTTCCGTTCTGGCCAAGTGGCCTGCATCGGAGACATCCTGGGTGAAAGAGGGCTGTTTAAGGACCCTCGTGGCCCTCATTTGGGCCTTTCACTTCTTGCTCTCTTCTCTGTAGGACATTCCCAGCTGCCAGGATGACCTGCTCAGTGACCTCTTGAGGAAGGCCAATAATCTTCCAACCATTAGAGTTTAGCCAAGACCCCCTACCAGGAGAGAAGGGGCCGGGATGCCCACCAGCTCTGCGGCTCCACCATGAAGATGGCTGTCAGCACCTCCGAGGGGAAGCTGCTGAAGCCAGGGCCTGTGTGAGCCCACCTTGAGACCTGCTGAGGCCGAGGCCCCACCCAGACCCGCTGAGGCGGACCCAGCCTCCCCAGAGCCTGTCTCTGGGCAGACCCCAGCAAGTGTACATAGTGTGTTGAGGGGAGTGTGTCCGAGATGAGGTACACGCCTGATTTGGGAGTGGGTGTAGGTCCCCAGTGTCCCCATCGTGGGTGAGATCTTGACTTCTTATTTCTGAATAACTCCTTGGGATAGTAACCGCATTTCTTATATTACATATGTTTGTACACACTTGTGAAATGCAGGTATTTTGAGGGTGATCTAGAGGGTGTCTCTCCCAAAAATGTACATAAACTTTCACAGCTGATAACTCCCTTAATTTTCACTCCTTTTCAGGTGGGCCCAGCACACCCTGTGGTGCGAGTGTGGACCGTGGCTGCCTGTGCCTGGTCTCCTGGACTAGCAGCTGCAGAGCCTTAAACGCACCGCTGCCTCCTGACGACGCCGGCCTTCTCTCTGTCCTCCCGTGGTGGCAGGAATGGGGTTCCCCTGCGTTTCTCCCGCTTCTTCTGTCAGTGAAGACACTGTGCCAAGCCCTAAAGGGTGACACTCCCAGGTGTGGGACATGTATCTACAGCCTCCAGGCACTGCTTTCTATTGAACAAATCTACTCTGTCCTGGGGATGTTCGTAATGCAGGGACAAAACTGGGGCCCCAAAGCAGACGCTATTTCAGCACGCCCCTGCGGAGCACCTGTTTACAACTTGTTGACCACCTTTAAAGCATGTGTGCCTGTGCAGATACTCAAGGGCACACAGGCTCACAGGGCTGAAACTCTACTATGTTTCCTAGAAGCCGTATCATCCTAGTTGAAGACCAGATCCGCCAGAATACAGACAGCTTGAGGCCTTGGCAGAACCTGGAGTCAGGCTCACTGTAAACCAAGAGTGTTGCTGAGACACTCCTGGCCTCCCATGTACTTCCCTTCACCCAGGGCCAAGGTGGCCTTCCTGGCAGGTGGTCTCAGGCCTTTTTCTCTCTCTAGCTGGCTCCTGGGCCCACACAGGGACCTACCTGCCCTGGCTCACTTTTCTACAAATACTAGATATGCCAGACCTGGGGTGTGGGGCACTGAGAAGGCAACCCGCCCACAGTAAGTATCCATATTTTTTGAGGGGAGTGTGTCTGAGATGAGGTGCACGCCAGATTTGGGAGTGGGTGTAGTGCCCTAGTGTCCCTATGGTGGGTGAGATGTTGACTTATGATTTCTGAATAACTCCATGGCATAGTAATCAAATTTCTGGCAATATATTAAATATATTTGTACACACTTGTGAAATGCATGTACTTTGATGGTGATCTACAGTGTGTCTCCCAAAAATGTACATAAACTTTCACAGCTGATAACTCCCTTAATTTTCACTCCTTTTCAGGTTTAACAAGTTTGGAATAATGGGTGAAGCCAGACTAAGCTTTGAACAATGAAAATTATCCACTAAACTTTCTTATGGGGATACATAAAATATCAAGCTTACGGCTCAAACCCAGCAACAGTCAATGAATCGGGGGCAGCTGTGGAAAGACAAAGCGCACAAACGCCAAACAAAGTGGTTCCTGACGTTTGCGATTCCTTTGCTTCTGTCTCTGGAGCGCCCAGGCCGGAGCTGATGCGCAGCAAAGGAACCGCAAACCTCAGGGATCACCCTGTTCTGTGGGAATCTGTGCGCTTTGTCTTTCAGTAGCTGCCCTCAGTTCCCAAGTGTTGTTGGTTTTGCACCGTAAACTTTCTTTTACGTATCCCCATAAAGAGTCTAGTGGACATGGTTTCTTTGTTCAAAACTTAGTGTGGCTTCACCCATTGCTTCAAATCCCATAAACCTGAAGAGAGTGAAAATAGTGTTATCAGCTGTCAAAATGTGTGTAACTTTCGGGGAACACCCTATATTTATGTTCCATCAAAAATCTCCCCTGTGTGTACCTTTTTGGGGAGAAAAAGTGCTCATATAAAGAAAATAATTCAATTGTTGGTTTAGTTCGCTTCAAGGGATTCTTTGAAACTCTTGGGAAATTTGGTAAGAATTGATAACTATTCAAATTGGAAAATTACCTTCTAAGACCTAATGGAACCAATTTTTTTCCTAATCCTAACCCGGGGATATGCTCATTAAGTTTAGAAAGAAGGGAAGAGAGAGGGAAAGGGAGAGAAGGAATCATTCATGCAAGAAAGAAACATCCTTGGGTTGCCTCCCGGACTTACCCCAACCTGGGGATTGAACCCAAAGCTAGATAGGTGCCCTGACTGGGAATTGAACCCACAACCTTTGGGTGTAGGCAATGATGTTCCAGCCAACTGAGCCACACAGGCCAAGGCATGCCACCCGTTTTTAGGAAAGAAAACTTTATATTGCTCCTAGAATTTGTGCACACTGAGGGCCAGAATACAGCTAAGTTACGGGGAGCCCATGGAGCACCGCGATGGCTCTGAGCTGCTCCCGTGAGACACACAGTGTGCAGCGCGCTGGTCCCCGCGCCTGCCTTGCACTCACTTCCTGTGGTTTCAGTCGGCCTGAGCCTGTTTTCTATGTCATTGATATGTTTTCTCTGTAAAATAGGTCTAGGCTCATGGGTTTTACATCATTTCTCTGAAGCCTTGGCCCTGACATTTGGAAGCAGAGAGTTGAAGATGTTAGCATGGAGCCCGGCCGGCTGGCGTGGCTGAGCAGTTGAGCATCGACCTGTGACCCAGGAGCTGCAGGTTCGAATCCTGGTCAGGGCACATGCCCGGGTTGCAGGCTCGATCCCCAGCAGGGGCCGTGCAGGAGGCAGCCGATCAAGGACTCTGGTCATCGCTGTTTCTCTCTCGCTCTCTCCCTTCCTCTCTCTCAAATCAACAAAGACATATTGAAAAATAGATAAATAAAATAATGTTTTAGCATCCAGTTATTATCTTTTCACTGGCATGAGTTCACATACTCAACCATTATTGAAATCTTGTTTTGCATAATTATAAAAGAAGTATTTTTCAGTAGATCAGGATTCCTTCAATTATATATAATTTGCTCAGTTCTCATTTCTGGTAACTACATTTATAAATTTGTTTCCCAGTTAGTTCCCATTTTGTTTTACATTACTTTAAATCTCAGCATGCTTTCCGCAAATGAAGGCCATTCCGTTCATGAGATAGGCTCTATAAGAACTGATTTAGGTTGGTGTGAAAAAAGTAACACCTATAGGTGGGATTTTTTACATTTTCATTTTTGTTCTTTGACTTTAAATAATTTTATAATATTTATTGCAGCTGGATAATTAATAAAAATGCTAATCGGTACTTCCCTCCCTCCCCCCATCATGAGTCCAAAGATTTGATGTACTTTAAAAATTTTAATTTCTTTTAAATGAAAAAAATATATATATTTTTGTCTCATTAACGTGGCTCAGAGGTTGATCCAGGAGATCGAGGTTCGATTCCCAATCAGGGCACATGCCTGGGTTATAGGCTGGATCCCCAGCAGGGGGTGTGCAGGTTCACTGACTCTCTCTCATCATTGATGTTGTATCTGTCCCCCTCTCCTTTCCTCTGTCTGAAATCAATTAAAAAGTTTTAAAATATTCATTTTTAATTATCCAAAGGAGAACCATTACTAATTTAGAAAATAATTACAACACTTTTAGCTCATTGATTGACAGACTAAATGTTTAAATTCCTTTCTGAGGATACCTGCATATTTGTTCTCCAAATGTTTCTCTTGCTTATGCTCATTTAATACTCCTGGGAGAGAAAGCTATGTACAAAATCTTTTTGTTAAAATATCTTCTAAATATGCAGCTTTATTTTGTTCATTTTTCTACCTATAAATTGCATGTTAATTAATATTCTATAAAATTGTTTTGCAGGCAGTTGACTGGTGGAGTTTAGGTGTCCTGATGTATGAACTACTAACTGGAGCGTCCCCTTTCACAGTCGATGGGGAGCAGCAAGCCCAAGCTGAGATACTAGGCAAGACTTAGCAAAATAAAATGAATACACTCTTGCTTAAAGGAACTGATCGCCTTTCTCTAATTCGGCTAATAGAAGAAATAATTTTTAAAAATGGGGATACACAAGGTTAGGTTTAAGTGGCTATTTTGCATTTATAATCCTATAATGTAGATATATAACCTTTCTATTTCTTTGTATTTTATGTGCCCAGATAGATCTTAAGTTGCATGGGGAGAGAGCCCAATATTTTATGTACCCCACAGTGCTTAGCATGGGGCGTGAGCCCCCATGGCCCGGGCCGGGCAGCATTGAGTGCCAGGGCCAGTTGGAATGTGGGCGCAGAGGCTCATGGGATGCGGGCATGGGGACAGTGGCCATAGAAACAGTGGAAGGTGGGGCACAGAGCAGTTGGGCTCAGAGCCAGTCGGTGTAGAGCCAGTTGGTGCAGAGACGTCGGACGCAGAGACTCTGGTACAGAGACCTTGGGCCCAACACAGTGGGCGAAGCCTGAGGATGGATGATGCGAGCAGGGAGCTCCTGGAGCTCTTTCTTCACGGCCCCCTCATCGCGTGGGTGAGTAGCCAGGCTCCCTACTACGTCGGTGCTCCGGCCCTTCTCCCGCCTGCCTGTGGTCCCTACAGACCCGACTATTGCCCCTTGGGACCCCGGGGAAGTCCCAGCACGCCGGGGTCTTAGCAGGTGTGGGGTCCAGACCAGGGCCTGGGGTCGGGAGGCGTTTCCAACTCGGGAGCGTGTGCCCCCTGCAGCGTCCCGGCCCTGGGCTGTGAGTGGGTGGGCCTGTTCCCATCAGGGTGCTGGGCTGCCATTCCAGGAGGAGACAAGGTCTGAGTGGTCACCCCAACCCCTGTCGCTTGGCCATTCAGGTAAAGGACTCCCCAGAAAGTATCCTTGTGTAGCTTTTGAACTGAGTCCAGGTGGTGAATGGTGGTGACGGGTGGGCCTTGGGGGACGTCTGAGTGGGAATGTATACAATCTGCGGTGGGCACAGTGAATTCTAATAGATTAGATGTGAGTAATTTGTTCAAAAGTTCCTTTTATTTTTCATTTCTTTCCTGTTCTGGGACACTGGGAAAAAGTGGAGAGAAGGTTTCCCTCCCGCTGTCTCGAATCTGTTGCCTGGAGTAGGGCAGGGAGAGGGGCCCTGAAGAAAGGTGGGCTTGGAGCCCACTGAAGCATGGGTGGGCGTTGGGTGACCCTTCAGCCCACAATCCGTGGTTGTCCTGATGAGCTTCAGAATGTGTGTGGGGTGACTTTTCCTGCCTTTCTGCATCCTGCTCCTTGCAGGTCAAAACCTTGGGACCCTTTGAAGGCAGCAACGATGACAACCTGAGGGTTTACATGAGTCTGGTCGATGGCATCTTTCTTAACCAGATCATGGTAGAAATGTAAGTTGTCTTCAAGTTTGTTTTCAGGTTGTAAAAGGAGACCTGCAGTTGCTCTGGGAGGGTCCTTGTCCCTGGGCCAGTGATATCTCAGTATAAGGGCCTTTGCAGCCCTTCGTTGGGCTGGGAAGAACTGCAGGACAGTGTGTTAGCAGCTTGATTGATGAAGGACATTAGAACTGTAGATGGTGCAATTAACTTCAAAATCAGCTATTTCATGTGGTTTAAGCAATGAATTAAAAAAAAACACACAAATAACACATTTTTGGGGGATCAAGGAACTATAAGGGACAGTGTCTGCTTACAAAATGTGTCAGGGGTTGGTCGGGAGCATCTGTGAGTGACTAAGGTTTCCCCCTCGGTAAGGACGCCTGTGTTTCTGAGCCACACCCCTTACAGCCTCACACTAGCCTAGACTTGGAGAGGACTACATGCCACTGGAAGGGAGGTGTGGCCAATGTGGGGAGACGCCATTTCCATTGCCATGTCTCTTTCCCTAGCGATCCCAGGCCTGGATATCAACCCATCAACCAGCAGGTGAACAATGATATTAACCTCCGGACTGAGAACTTAAGCATCCTGGTCACAAATATCAAGACCTTCTACCAGGTGAGGGCAGCTCTTGGTGTCCCAGGTGTTCTGTGCCCCTGACACCAACTTCACTCAAACAGTTGCTCTTTGCCCCTAGCAATGCCTTCACTCAAACCTTTCCCAAGCAGAATCCTGGAGGAAATGGTATTCACATTTAGGCATCTCCTTGCTGACACTTGGTGTGTTTTTGCCATTTTCATCTTTTTCTTTTTACGTTTTGAGAAGGTTCAGACGTTCGATGTCTTTACTTTTCCAGCAAATGTTGTTTGAGCTGTGTGGTGTGCAAAGCACGGGTGTCTGGTGCTGTGAGAGCCCCAGACATGAGCCTTGGGTCGCCAATGTGGCCTCTAGCACCAGTCATACTGGGAGAGGCTGGAATTCCTGGGGAACCTGGAGGACGTTCTTGGCCACAGCTCAGCGAGTCTTTGTACACCAGCAATTCAAGGGGTTGAAGGAGATATGGGAGCACACGAGGGTTATGTTGGGCCAGGGCGGTCATCGACGAGCCTCTAGCTTGTTGACAGGAGTAAACTGTAGGGTGTTCCATTGGCCCTGCTGTGTAATCATCCCCTTTTCCTTTATCAGTGCTTGCTGGCAGGATACTGAATGTAGAGTTTCAGCGAGCTATGCAATAGAGAGACTCCTGAGAAAATTTGGAAACCTGTTTTTAAAAGGTTTAAGGTTGCTTTGTCAGTGAAGATTTCTATAACAACCAATTTCGTGAGGCCAGGAATGCTTATGGAACCTACCCCCTTCCTCGTCTTCTGTAAAAATTTAATTTGTATCTTCTGATTTGTAAGATCCAACTCCCATCTGCTCAGGGAAGACGACCTGGCCTGAGGCCCTCGGGGAACGCAGTGGTGGGTGCGGGTGTGAGCTGCCACACTGCCAGGAGGGCTTGTCAGAGACACCCCGGCAAGGGGCTTGGCTGACGGCTGGTGGCTGGGCCCGCTGTCAAAGGCCCTTGGTCTGAGGGCCAGAAGGCAGCTGGTCTCCCACACCAGCTCTCCGATGGGTGCAGATTAGCTGTGACTTATCCCTCTCCCAGGGAAGGGGCTGCTGTACAGGAGAGAAGCCGCCTGATTCACATCCTGTCCCGGAGACCTGCTGAGCGCCAGCGTCCTGCATGATCGGTTATAGACACCCAGCAGCACCTCTTTCATTTTCATTCTGTATTTTCAATTGCACAAGCAGACCGTAGCATAAAAATAAAGACATCTTTTACAAAGACACTCACAGCTGACCCTGCGGTCCTGGCATTAACACATCTTCTTTGACCCCAGGTCTCTGTCCATAAGCAGACATGATGCGTATTTGGTTCTGATCCAGGCAGAAGTGCAGTTAGCTTGGACTTTTCACGTGGTTTCTATCCTAAGTTTTCCTTCCTCGCACGTGGCTTGCTCATAGTGACCGTGTAGTGGCCGCACGCTCATCCTGTCATTTTCTTAATGCCTCTTTATTTTTGTTTCCTGTTCTCAATGGTAACTTTCCCTCTTTGTTTCTGTAGGATGTTCTCGAGCAGCTCGTAGTCATGCGTTTGCCGAACGTCACGATGATCGGCAAAGATCCGCTATCTGGTGAGTGAAAGCTGTGCACAGAATTCTCGCTTGCCTTAAATAATACACAAACGCACAAGTAGAAAACAGATGGGCTGTGTGCACCCAGGTAGGAAGCACTGAGTAGAGAAAGGATTTTTTTTTCTCATCTGATTTTCCCCCCTACAACCAACCAGTGTCTCACCAGTGAGATTTTATAATCAGATGAGCCTAATTAAATATGTTGCTTTTTCAATGTAGGCCGAAGTATCGAGGAAGTCAGGAAACTACTGGTGCTGATGCTGGGCTGCGCTGTGCAGGTAGGGCTTGGGCAAGAGGGGAGGAGGCCTGCCCTCAGCCATCTTGTGTTGGGGTTTGTGGGGATTAGACTCCACCTTAGTGAGGCAGGAGGGAAGCTGCCTGAAGCACAACGTGACACATCCCTGGCTTCCTGAGAAAAGGGACCACTCATTAGGTGGTAGCCACTGCTTGTCCCAGGGCACCTTTGGCAAGAAGCAGGTGGGGTTTCCTCAGCCTAAGGTGCCATTAGCAAATGGTCCCTGGTGTGGGGACACCTAGAGCAAAGGTCAGAAACCACACACAGCCTGGGGGCTGAGTGTGACCCACCCCCTGTGTTTGAAATGAGCTTTTCATTGACCTATAATCCAGGAGATGGCGGTTTATTCCCAGTCAGGGCACATGCCCAGGTTGCAGGCTCAATCGCCAGTGGGGGGCATTCAGGAGGCAGGCATGAATGACTCTCTCCATTGATATATTTTTTTCTCTCTCTTCCACTCTCAATATCAATAAGGTATATTTTTTAAAATATTAAAAAGAAAATAGGCTTTCACAGGAACAGAGCCTCAGTTGTTTCTCTGTGTGTTACCCCTGGCTGCTCCCACACCAAAGTGGCACAGGTGAGACCAAATGGCCCGTAGACTCTAAGATATTCTTACCATGCAGCCGTGTGAAGATATAGTTTGCCACACCCTGGCTTGAAGCAGGTGTTCTTCATTTTATTTTATTTCATTTTTTGTGTTTTTTCATTGATTTCAAAGAGAGGAAGGGAGAGGGAGACAGAGACTAAAACATGGATGGGAGAGAAACACTGATCAGCAGCCTCCTGCATGCCTCCTACTGGAATGGAGCCTGAAACCCAGGTGTGTGCCCTGAGCAGCATTTGAACCCAAGACCTTGCGGTGCCTGGGACAACAGTCAGGCACTGAGCAACACCGTGTTGCTCAGGCACACTCGGTGTTGTTGATCTTTACTTCTTTAAGATGTGCCTGGAGAGCTTGTTTCAGGTGCAGAGTTCTGTGTTTCACCTCCAGTGTCTTCTGCCTGATGGCTCCTCAGGTGATTCTGATGTAGGTGGTCAGAGCAAGTTCTAGAGAAACCCCCAGGGTAAGGGACCGTAGGGAGGACAAGGGACAAATTGTTGGTTACAAAGGAGGAAGCCAGGGGCTGGGTGGGCAGTTGGTTTGGAAACTATTCCTGTGGGTGTGAAGGGCCCAGGTTGCCTCAGTGGCAAATGCTTCCATTAACACGTGTTCCCCTCTGCAGTGCGAGAGGAGAGTGGAGTATATAAACCGGATCCAAGAGCTGGACTTGGCCACCCAGGCCGGGCTCGTGGCCCATATTATGGAGGTAGGTGTGTGGCTGGCTTTGTGGGGCTCAGCCGGGGACCCCCACTCCTATTGCAACCAGGAGGCAGGCTGTCTCCACGAGGGAAAAGTTTAAAGCCTATGTCACCTGTTGGTGACTTTACTAATTTTAGGGTTCAGAGACCACAGCAATATGGACCCTGTTTATAAAGGTAGTGTCTTGTAGGAGCTCCAACCCCAGATTGCCACTCTGTTCTTTGCTAGTCTGAAAACAGCAGTCGGTGGAGCAGCGGGGAGAGATGTCGCCTTTATTACTTGCACTCAGCCAGGGTAGGCTAGGGCCTTACCTAGCAGAAGAGAGGGGACGGGAGGGACCCATGCTGGGAACGGCTTGCTTGCAGACCCAGGACAAACAGAGCCTGGTGAGGCTTGTTAGCCTTCAAGGACATGGGAAACCCTTGGGTATGTGGTGCCCTGCTCCTCGTGGCAGCTGGCCAGGCCGACACCTTTCCACTGCCTGGGAGGGGGATTGGGGTGTATCCTCACTTGCTTGACCCCACAGGTAGTCATTAGCGAGCTAAAATGAAATGGGGGTAAAAATGAAAACAATTTCTTCACAACACCTTCATCAAGTCTGCCATTGCCTAGTCTTCTTGCCTAATGTGGACTCAGACTACTTTTAAGTGCTCTCAGATGACTCTGAAGTGCTTTGGGCTCAGAGTTTGATTTACAGACTGTATTCTGGCACATGTCACCCTGCTTCAGATGGTTGATGTTCGAGAAACATTCTCTGTTTCTGTTGGTGACATGGCAGAGAAACAAGCTGGTACTAGTTAGGAAGTGAGAAAGCACCAGGTCCCTGAAGGGCTGTCACTGCAGACTCAGCCCCTGGGGTTGGGTCCGGAGGGCTCTGTACTGAGGACAGCCCCTCTGACATTGACCTTGGCAGAGGTGGTAACGTCAGGGAAGTGGTTTCCCTAGAAACCGGGCCTGTGAGGGCAAGCCCCGACCTGAAAATTTATTTCCCTGACAGCCTTCCCCACCCTCCGTCCAGAAGAAGCCTTGTATGTTTTAAGTGCCTTAGGAGATGTGGTTCGGCCTTTAGTCTGATGGGACAGATTAGATAAAGGCATGAAAAGGACCGGAGCAAGAGCACATAGGAGCAGGTGTGTGACTGGCAGGGTCAGGTGAACAGAGCTCCCCACGCCGATGCGGGACAGTCTCTGTGATGGTTCCCCGGCCTCCAGGCACCACGGGCCTGGGTTCGGAGTCAGCCCCGGAGCAGGAGCTGGCCGCGGCTTGTTGCAGTCGAGGGGAAACTCAGCATTGTCAGAAACACACTCAGCCATTCCTGTAAGTGCGTGGCCACCTCTTGGCCTGAGAATCATTCTGCCTTTTGATTTTCCTTATGTGTCCCCATGTTTTGAAAATGTATGTATCTGGGGACTAGGTCCTTGCCACTCGCTGTCTGTCCTGCTCAACCAGGAGGACATTTAAAATGAGAGAGGGTGGAATGCAGCCAAAAGAATCCTGAGCGATGGTCAGATTCAGTGCTGGCTGCGGGGACTTGAGAAATAGTTGCGTGCTTCTCAGGCAGTCAGGTGCCCGGGATCCACAAGAGACCCACTGAGTGAGAATCCGGGAGGAGCGACATGAGCCTTTAATTTGAGCTGCTCGATTGAGTGATGTGCAGATGGGGTTGTGTCCCGAGAGCCCTTTTTCAGACACGAAGGGCGTTTCCCAGACCCTGGTGTGGAGCAGGCCTAGAACCCAGCCCCTGAGTCCCAGATCCTGGCCTTTGGGGTGCCCCGTATCATTGGCTGAGATTTCTCCTAATTCCCTGAGGTCCTCTGACTCCCGACTTTTCCTTTGTGAGGTGGGGAGAAGTAAGGAAGTGGGTGCCATTTGAGAAACTGGAAGGCCCCGTTTTCATGTGGGTTTTGTTGTTTAAGTTATTCTCTACCTCCATTTACTCCTCTATAATATTTAAGAACTTTTTTGGGTGCGTTTCCCTGAGTGTCTTCCCCTTTTGTGGCATGAGTCCTCCAATAGTCATCTTCCCGAGCTGAGATGACAAGGACATGAACGAGACCTTGTGCCTCTGGCTGCTCTGTGGGGTCAGGTTGAGAAGGAGAGGCTGGCAATCGGTGGAGAGGCGGCCCGGCAAGGCCGTGGCCGTGGGCCTGCACTCCCAGCCGGCTGAAGGGGAAAACCAGGTGGTGTGAGTGGCCAGTGGGACTGAGATACAGGCTTACCTGAAAATTATTTTAGATCATGAAATATTTCCCCGAAAAATAACATAAGATTGTTGTGTACCAACATTCTGACCTAAGTCTTTTAATATGGGGCCATGTTTGCCTTAGATTTTAAGTAATAAGATAGTATTCCTCTTGCACCCTCCCACACCCAAGGCTGACCTTCTTTGTGTGGTAAATGGATGGTGCTCCAGTCACAACATCTGAGGAATTTTGAGGGAACTACTGCATTGTAAGGAGCTTTCTGGTGTTAACATCAGTGTCCTCTTTGAGCTGGTGATGAAGGGAGAAGTGGTTTGTGAGGGTCGAGCCTGGGAAAGCACTTGTTCAGGAGCCCCGTGCCGGCCATAGGAAATTTGTGGATGAGAGCTGTTAATGTCAGTGACATGGGTCCGCTGTGGGAGAGTGCGCCTAGGCCCCGTGGCATGGCCATGGTGGGTGGGTGCTCTCAGGTTTCCCTGGAGCTGCTCCCTGTGCGGCCTCTGCAGCACCCTACCCGTGTGTGCCCTCAGGTGACCCATAGTCCGGAGAATGTGCTGGACTTGCAGAATTTCAGACTTCCAGACATGATCCCAGAGGAGTTAGCGGCCTTCTCCAGGAACATGCTGCTTCTCCTGAAGAGGCTGCTACGTGAGCGAGACCAATGCCAGGAGGTGTGTTTGCTGATGGCCAAGTGGCCTGTTGGGACAGGTTGAGGAGGGGCCTGGGCCTGGGGCCCAAGTGCTGGGTGGCTGTCTTCATCCTGACTCTCCCTCTGAATCCTGCAGACCACCCCGTCCTCCTCTCGGATGTTCCCCGGGTGTCAGGACATGGGATTTTCCCTGCACTGCACAGTCACCTCCAAGACACCTGTGTCAGGGTAGAAGTTCAGCTTGGGGACACTGCTCCATTCACAGTCCCCTTTTTGTCTCACTAACTATATCCTTGGTTTTCACTAACATAGCACCATTCTCCTGGCTCCCTGCTGGTTTTACAGTCTTAGCTGACATCCTCTCTTTTACATTTTTCCATCTTTTGGTTCTTTTTCACCAAGTACTAGTGTGGGCACTGTGCTGGGCACAGGAGCCTGCTGATGAGACCCCCCTCTCTGCCCACCTGTCTCAGGAGCAGGAACACCTCCAAGTGCAACAGCCGCCTAGTCCTTTCCAGGTCTCTAGCGCGGACTCAGCATTCTGCCTGACCAGCAGCCTCTCCATGGAGGAGAAGCAGCACTTGGTCGAGGAGCTAGAGAACACCAAGGCCAGACTGTGCCTCATGAACCAAGAGCTGTGAGTCCTCCTGTGCCCCTTCTTTCTGTTCTTCTCCCACGTGTCAGCAAGCCATTTCTAGCACATGTGGTTCATTGCCATGAGGTGAATCAGACGGGAGAGCTCTGATTTGCACCCTGGAGTCCCTGGGCTCTGCTCTGAGCTTGATCCCTGTTTGTTCCTGGACTAGTCCACTCCCAGCCTGGTCCACACAGGAGGGTTTCTTCTCGTGCTTTAGGGCTCCTATCAGTGCAGACACTATAGGCTTAGAGAGGCAGCCTGCTGTTTACCCTCAGGCCTAGTGTGAGGCTAAAGTGGTGACACACTGGGGTGGTTTTCTTGGCCGGAGGGAGGATGTGTCTCACCCCATCTGGTGAGCCTGTTCCCCTTTCCTGAAGCTGGTGATGTCACTTTGCCCATCATCTCGGGTGCTGCCCTCCTTCCCCTCCCCGCCAGGTGGCCTCACTGCCTACCTGACTCTGGAGTGGCACAGTGCCTCCTGGAGTCCCCTGACCTGTCCCACACACTCAGAGGAAAACTCAGTGTCTGGTGGGTGTAGTCTGAGAAGAGTCATTAAAAGTGGGGGATTCCAAGATGGCGATGGATTAAGTGGAAGCTACACTGACACTCTCCCAGGACATAACTGGAATTCCAAGTAAAATATGGAAAAGATTATCCTGAATAATCAACGGAAGACTAGCTAGAGAGCACCCTTATAACCAAGGACCTAAAGCAGAGAGCGCCTAGAGACTGGTAGAAAGTATGGAGGCTAGAGATGGCTTCTTGCGCACCCAGAGGCAATAGCTGGAGGTCTGGAGGGCTATCTCAGCTGTGGGGTGTTCCCAGTGTGAAGTCTGGATTCGAAACATGAAGCTGGGCTCCTCAGCCCAGAGCAGCACATGTAAGAAAGGTGACCATATACGATGTAGCTGTGAAAAGCACCGAGATTTCTGTGTGCCAGGGAGTGATGGCTGGAAATGCTGGCAGCCTCTTCAAAGGCCAGTGCACAAAGTTTTGTGTCAGCTACTCATTTTGAGCTCTGGTGGAGGGAAGGCAGAGTAGACTAGAGCTGTGTGAGGAAAATCCTATCTCTGGGGCTAGAGCTGAAGGGTGGCCATCTGAATTCCTGTGCTGAGTCATTCCCCCAGATGCAGAGGCTGTCTTTCTCAGGTACACCTGTACTTCCCAGGCAGCTTTTGCCTGGGGGGGGGGGGACAATCGCCCCACCCTTTGGCAATCCTCTCACCCCACCCTGTGGTCTACAGCCTGAACCTGACTAAGAGACTAAGAATAACAATCACCCTGCAGTTAGAGGTGGACTGTGGTTGACTCTGGTCTGCCTGATCTGCTTCTGGACCCAGGGTTTGGAACATCAAACCCTGGTGTGCATGTTGGTTTTTCCCAGGGGCACCCAGCCCCAGCAGAGAGAGCCAGCCGCCACAGGTTGTGGATCATGTGTAGCTCCAAACAGAGAGTACCCAAGGCCATTCACAAAGAGAGTTTGACATTGGCCTGCACCAGAGACCCTTCAAAAAGAATGGGACTCCTAGCACATCTACCTAATACATACACAGAAAACCTAAGAGGCGACCAAAATGGGGAGACGAACAAGCCCCCACAAGAAGAACTAAAGGAAATGGAGATACACAATCTTATCAGATCCAGAGTTCAGAATAATGGTTGTAAGGATTGCCCTAACAGCAGAAGAAAAGATATGGAAACTATGCAGGCTATTAAGACTGACCTAGCAGAAATACAGACTACATTGGGCCATAGCCGGTTTGACTCAGTGGTCAGAGAGTTGGCATGAGGACTGAAGGGCCTCAGGTTTGATTCTGGCCAAGGTCACATACCTCAGTGTTGGGCTGGATCCCCGGCCCCATTCTGAGCATGAGTGGGAGGCAACCAATCAGTGTGTCTCATATTGATGTCTGTCAGTCTTTCTGTCTCCCTCTCTCTCGTACTTCCTCTGAAAAGCAATGGAAATCATATCCTTGCATGAGGATTTAAATAAAAAAAGAATACACTGGACGGGATAAACAGCAGAGTGTTGTAAGCTGAGGATGAGATCAGCCAATTAGAAGACAGGGTAGAAAAAATACTGAATCAGAGATCCAGAAAGAACAAACAAGGGAATTGTGTAACGGAGCTGTGGCACAACATGAAGCATAACTGCATTCACATCCTTGGAGTCCCAGAAGGTGAAGAGAGTGAGCCAGGGATAGAGAACCTGTTTGAAGAAATAGTGGCGGAAAACTTGCCGAACCTGGTGAAGGAAAGTCACACAAATTTGGGAGGCACACAGAGTGCCAAGCACAAAAATTGCAAAGAGGCCCAGGCCTAGACACTTAATGAAAATGCCAAAAATTCAAGACAGAGAGAATGTTAAAGGCAGCAAGAGAAGAGCGTTGTGTTACCTACCTACAAAGGGGCTCCCATAAGGCTGTCTGTTGATTTCTCATCAGACACTCTACAGGCCAGAAGGGAATGGCATGAAGTATTCAAGGAAGTGAAAAGCAAGGATCTGCAACCAAGACGACTTTATCCAGCAAGGCTATCAATCAAAATAGATGGTGAAATAAGGGGCTTTCCAGACAAAAAGACGGCTAAAAGTTTCTCACCACCAAATGTTGTTGCAAGAAATATTAAAGGGACTGCTGTAATCAGAAGTAGAGTGTTTGGTAGAGTGGACTTCAGCTGTGTATGCTGTGGTGTCATTTTGAAGGGCAGGAATGACAGGGAATTGAAGGGACTATGGAGACACATCGGATGGGGGAAGGTGGACTCGGCTCTGTGGCTGGAGGAGATCCCCCAGAGCTAGCCCAATGTCTGTGCCAACTGCCATTCTCCGATTTCTCAGCTGTCCAGCCCACTCCCTGCCCATCGCCCTCCCTTTCAGCTCTCCATAGAGCAGCCCCCCAGAGGAGGCTTTGCAGTGTTCAGGGGTGTCCCTTCCTAGCAGGTGTCTTCCCTCCCACAGGCAGGAAGACAAGATGGCGCACAGGGAGGCAGTGGAGCAGCTCGAAAAGCTCCTGAACACCCAGCGGGAGGCTCTCCAAGAACAGCAGAGGTCCAACGCCATCCTCACCAATGAGAACCAGAAGCTGAGGGAAGAGCTGGACAGGTAACCGCCACCACCCCAATGCTGCGGCATCTGCCAGGATGTCATTCAGACCAACGTACTCAGCACCCACTGAGTGAAACTCAAGAGAGTCCCCTGGCAATGATGCATTCTTACAAACCTTGTCATGTTAACTGCAGGATGGGAATAGGGTAAAAGGACCGCAGCTGGTAGCTGGGATGGAAGGACTAGGGACACCTGGGATGGTGCACTGTCTGGGTTTGGATAGCCTCACCTCCCACACTGTCGATCGTGATGATGGCATGGGGTCCGGGCACCTTCATCCCCTAACACCAGTGGTGGAGGTAAGGTCAATTTTCATTCACGCATTCCCTGTTTGTGAATCACCTACTGGCTGAAATGTACTTGGAACCCCCATATGTGCACATGTGGCCTTTTGTGGACTGTCCCTGAGTGCGGGATACTGACGTCATCTGATGTGCACTTTCGCATCTGCGGTCAGTGACGCGTTTGACTCCTGCCTTGTTCCAGCTCTCCTGCTGTAAACGAGCGCCCTTCCTGTGGCCCAGTTGGTGCCATGGTTTTCTAGTTTTGTGCTCTTTGGTGGTGATTTCTCTGTTTGAAATGGCCCCCACGTGCCGTGCTGTGTGCTCCCTAGTGTTCCCGTGTGCAGGGCTGCGCTGGGCCTCACGGGGGTACACAAGTGGTAGATAAGGCGCCTTCTGGCAGGAGTCACGGGGCTGTTGCTGTGAGGATGTTACACAGGCATCTTTATGTCTTGATCAGTTGCCAAAAGTGTGGCCTGAGACTCACAGGAACATTGGTATCAGGTTCAGTGTACACCGATTCCGTCTTCCCTGTGACCATAGAACATACTGCGGATCATGGGAATTGACTGACTTCTTTAACACATGAGGAATCAGGCTCAAAGAGATTTAGACCCTTGTTGAAGCTCAGTGCTCCTACTGAGTGGCATAGTCAGGATTTGAGGCCAGGGCTTGTCTCAACCTAGAGGCGTGACCATAGGAAGCCTTCCTCCCCACAGCCTTGTTTTAGCAGGTCCTGGGGGGCTGCAAAGTCAGGTGCCTGTGGTGGCCCGGCAGGCCCTGGACGTGGGGAAGGAGTGTCAGTAAAAGACCAGGCCCTGGTAAAGAACACACGGCAACTGAAGGTATGACCTGGGAGGTGGATCCAGGGACGCCTGGTTATGTTTTCTTGAGAATACTTTCTTCTCAGAAGCGAGACATCTGAATGTTGATGTGAAACCTAAACATTTTTAAATGATGACATACTCATTAATTTTAGAAACAGAACTGTGTGGGCCAAGCTAGACCTATTTGTGTTCTCACTGAGTCCATGAGCCTCTGGCAATTGGAGCTTTCTGGCATAAATATTTCTTAGGAAACCCAATCAGGTAATTCTGGTGATGACGATCATTTCAGTGGATTGACAAGAACCCCAGAATCTCATTTTATATTTCCTTCCAGAGTTGAAATTAGAAAGGGGCTTGGAATTGAGGAGGAGAGCTGGGCAGAGGCATAGAATTTTAGAGCAAATGTTCTCATTCAATGATTTCTGAAAGTATTTTAATAGAAGAAGCCTTTTTTCCAAGGAAGCAGGGAAGCAAAGCCATAAGTATAAAGGATGTTAACAGTGATGCTCTGCTGAAGTCTTGTCCAAGGCTGCCTGTCCTGTCCCCCCAGCGCACAGTGGGGGGCCATGGGGAGCCTCATAGAACCCAACAGGCACAGTTTGAGAACTACTGATTTTGTTCAGCCTTCACTTACACATGGGAAAGCTGATGCCCCGAGAGGCGGTGATTTTGCTAAGGTTGCAGAGCCGGGACAGAGCCTGGGAGTGTTCCTGAGCCCTTGGCCCTGTGTCTGTCCACCCCTAGAGTGAGCATCCTGCACCGGCAGGTGAAGGGGCACCAGGAGGAGCTGCAAGCCCGCAGCACGGAGCTGGGAAGCGCCCTTGTCAAGATGCAGGTGGAGGCGGACCACTGGCAGGCCCGGTTCTGCCAGCTGCAGGAGGAGCACCAGGCAGCCAGCGCCTCTCTGGCCCAGCTGCGCAAACAGTGCGAGGTGAGGCCTGGGGGGCCCAGGACAGCGGGCGGTGCTCCCTGGGCTGAGAGCCTTGGGCTGGGCCGGGTCCAGATGGGTCCTCGTTGGCGTCCTTGCTCAGAGACTGTATGTGAATGTCACCCAGAGGCCGAGGGGAAGCCAGAGGCATTTGAAGGGGACGAACACCCTGACCGTCAGGGATGTGTCAGGAAGCACCTTTCGTCTGACCTCGGCTTTTGCAGGGTCGGGCGGTGCGTGGAAACAGCCGAGTCCTGTTCATGTCCCTCCTGCTGCTGTGCACTCTGCCCTGTGCTCCCCGGGGTCCTCTCACTCAGTTCTCACGATGACCTCGTGAGCGGGGCTCCTGTCCTTGTCCTTCTTAAGTGGTGCCTTGGGACCCAGTTTGATTGAAGCCGGAGCTTTTGACTGTCCTGCTGCACCAACCGCGATGATATCCTAGAGCAGGACTTGGTCCACCTCAGCCCCAAGTTCAGATCCAACCCCCACTCACTGCCTCTTTTTGTACGTCTGTGAACCAATAATACCTTTTACAGTTTTGAAAGGTTGGGGAAATCACAAGAAGAATATTTGGTGGCAAGTGAAATAGGAACCTTAGATGTCTGTGTCCACAAGTAAACTTGTTTTTTTGTCTCTTTTTTAACACAGCCACACCCATGCATGTCCATTTTATCTCTGGCTACTTGCCTGCTGTAATAACAGAGTTGAATAGTTGCCACAGAGACCACCATCCTGCTGGAAAGCCTAAAACAGTCACCATCTCGCCCTTGACAGAAAAAGTGCCAACCCTCATGTAAAGCAGAGGTGTCCAATAGGAATATAATGCAGGCCGCCCCACGTAATACAAAATTTTCTAGTAGCCACGTTAAAACAGTAAAAGGAAAGAGGTGGGATTAATTTTAATGATAGATTTTATGAGTTATTTGAAAAAAAATATTTTTATTGATTCTTTTGACAGGGAGAATAAAAGGGAGAGGGAGAGACAGAGACATCACTGATGATGGAGAAACTTGGGCCGGCTGCCTCCTGCAGGCTCCCTACTGGGGATCCAGCCCGCATCTTGGGCACATGTCCTTAGCAGGAATGGAGCTAGTGAAGTCCTGGTTCATGGGTCGATGCTCAGCCACAGAGCCACACCAGGAAGCAGGCTAATTAATGAGATATATCATATTTTTTAAAATGGTTATTAATTCCTCGGAATCTGTTGTCTATTTTGTACCTATGGCACGACTGAGCTCAGACTGGCTAGTTATCAGTGCCCAGTGGGCACATGTGGCCAGTGGCTGCCTGATCGGACGGAGCAGTGGCAGAAGGCTTGGCCGTCCCCATGACATTGGCAGCATTGGTCACTCCGACTGGTCTAGATAATAACGCACTGGCCATCTGTGTGGCCGTCGCCTTTTTCTTCCTTTGGAATTAGATTCGAAGCAGTGGAATCGCAGGGCTTGGGGTGGTTGAGACCTTGTCCATATGTGTTTTAGGTGCTGTCTCGACTGAAGGGCAACATGGAGGAAGCCAATTACCACCTTGCGGGCCGGGTTGAGATGTTGGAGCGGATCCAGAATTTGGACCATGACCAGCTGATGCTTCTAGAGCAGAACTTGTGTTACCAAGATCAGTGCTGGAACGTCAAGGAGCAGGAGGATTCCCTGTAAGGGGTGTGGGATGGCTGACGCCTGTCCACAAAGGGTCCTGGCTTCCAGCTGCAGCCTAGAGCCCAACATTCCGGGGAGAGAAGCCCTGGGGAACATTCGTGTCCCCAGGGCGAGGGGACAGGCCACCTTACCAGCATGTCCTCTCATTTTCCCTGGGGTGGTTCTAGATTTCTGCAAGCAGGGTGGTTGGCCTTTGTTTGCTTTTCAAAGACAGTGCCCACTGCCAGACACTTCTTGATCTGCCTTTGGAATGAACTTCACTGAAAAAAATATGATAGTGGTAAAGAGAAGTCCTCAGGGAAAGAATTCAGGTCAAAGGCTGAGCTTTTTTGTCTTGGAGAGTGGGTTGTTGTGCGCGTGGTTGCCCTCCCTCTGCCAATATCTACAGGGTCCGGACTTCGGCGGAGGCCCCGCGAGGTGCAGAGCACCAGTTCCCTGGTCAGCAGGAACTAGTAGGGGAGATGGGATGTGAGCGGAGCTACATGCATAGCACACGGATGTTGAGGGGCTCCCTGGAGGCATAGATGGAGGCATGGGGCTGGGAGTTGGGTTCTGCTGCTGGCATAGGACGAGGGGGCACATGCAGACAGGAAAGCACCCTAGCATAAGGCCAAGCAGCACGGCTGTGGGGGCAGAATCACAAAGTCTAGAATCAAAGATGTTGAGCTGACGGGACTGGGAATAGAGCAGGGGCGGTGGTTGGGGCCTTACTGGTTGGCAAGCTAGCACTTTGCCTGGGTCCCCACTTCACGGTGAACTCCCGCAAAAGCCCTCTGTTTAGGTGGGACCTTGGCAGTTTCATGGCCAAGGAGCCTGAGCAGCTGCCTGGATCCAGAGGACTCATTGCCAAGCAAGGAAACCAGGGATCAAGCTGTCAAGGCCACACCCACTGTGAGAGGCAGCGACAGGACAGGAGCCAGCGGGCCCCCTGGGCAGCATTGTATGGAGAGCACCCAGCACACCCCTAGGGGCCAGGAGAGAACAGAAGCAGGCCCCTGTCACAGGAAGGCCAGGCGCCCTTTCCTCAAGGTCGGGGTGCCCTCTGGAGGCCGAGGTTCAAGAGTTTCTCTGTGGTCCTTTTTGTGGTTTTCAAAATGTGAACTGATTTCCAACAATTAGAAATTAAGAGATTTTGCTTCACAACCTGGGTTTCTGGGTCCTTTGGGAAAACAATCAGAAGTTCCGCCCCCTGGCCAGCAGCCCCCCGTGTGCAGGGCCCGGTGCGGTTCCCCGCGGCACCATGCGCTCAGCAGCCCCAGGCCCGGCCACTCCCTCTGGTCCTTCCAGGCCAGCTTTGCTCCTGATTTTCTCTGTGTGGGCCCTGAAAGGCTTAGAGTTTGCTTCCCTGCAAGTGTTATGAAAAACCAACATTGGAATGGGTGGAGGTCAGAGGTCTGACTTTGCTCAAGTGACTTTGAAACCTTGATGCCCATCTAACTCGCTGAAGGCAGATGTCTCCTCACCACTGGGGGTCTTGTTAGTTTGCCCCCCAGGAGCCAGCCTAGCCCTGTGTCTGACCCCGAGAGCCTCCCGTCCTGAATTGGCCTGGCCGGAAATTCCTTGGGGTTTCTGGGCTTGAGTTTCAGATGGACCAGAGTTTGCTCTCCTGAGATGATGTACAGCCTGGTCCTAGGTGCTTCAGCAGGTCTCCTTGAGGTGTTAGTGTTCCCGGACCCACATCCAGTGCTTGTGTTCACACATTCCCACCTGAGCGACCACGATGTTCGTGAGCACCGTGATGTCTGAATCCCAGAAAACCACCGGCCCTTCTGGGCTGGGCTCAAGGGACAAGTTACATGTTACATTTAAAAAACGAGTTTGTTTTTCCTTTCTCCTCTGTTTTTAGAGACGACTTAAGTGACTTTCAGAGTGAAAATGACAACCTGGAAGAAAAATCCAAAGCTCCGCTCAAGCGCTCTCATCCTGCTCCAAAGAAGTGAGTTGCCTTAAGCTTCAGTGACTGAAAGAGAACAGAGAGCTTGTTCTCTCAGGAGGAGGGAAGGCTGTAGCCACCTGGAGCAGGGGCCCGTTGGTGGGCCTGTGTCTTCCACTGTTGAGCAGGTCATCTGTGTGCAGGTCCCTCCCAGTACGGACAGAATTTAGAGTTTCTTTCAGTCCTGCCCTCTGGACTCAGGGTTATCCAATGAGGGATGGCAAATGACAGCTGGCCATGAGCCTGTGTAAGGGCACAGAGAGTCTGGTTTTAGAGCCATTAAAGCAGGAGGGTCAAGTTTTGCCTGAAGATTTCAGGACATAGGAAGCCATGCTTCTGTCTTGGGAAGGAAGCTTGGATCAGACACCTAGACCAGCACCCATGGTCTTCAAACACAGGCGAAATTCCTCTGGAGTCACTGGACCCCAAGGCACTTGCAGAACCACTTTCCTTCTCCAGAGAGCAGCAGCTGCAGTTGTGGGCTGGCTAAGTCCCCTTCAGCAGGGCTTCCCCTAGTCCCAGGCCTGAGCCCCAGGAGCTGGCCCTTCAGGCTGTCCTGCCCCAGCCCAGCCTTGAAGTCACATCCCCATGAATCCTGCAAGGCTTCTCTGTTCAAATCACAGAACCACAACATTTCAGAAGCTCCCTCTGACCCTTCTGTTGAGAGGAATTGAGTCACCCATGAGGAACTGGAGTGATTTGTGTGAGCACAGTGCTGTTTCAGGGCAGAGGCAAGATTAGAACCCAGATGGGGTTCTTTTGTTAGGTTAGAATGCCTCCATTTCTGCCGGATACCACACATACTACTTACCCTTTCAATTCCCTGTTTTTATGCATTTTATTTATTTTTTTAATGCTCACCTGAGGATATTTGTCGCATTGAGATTTATAGAAAGTAGAAGGGAAGGAAGAAGGCAGGGGTGTGTGTGTGAGAGACAGAGAGAGAGAGAGAGGGAAAGATGGATATGAGAGAGACACATTGATTGGTTGCCTCCTGGATGTGCCCTAACTGGGGCTGGGGATTAAACCTTGACTGGGAATCGAACCTGCAATCCTGGTGTTCAGGCTGACACTCTAAGCACGGAGCCACAGTGACCAGGCCTCACTGTTTTTCATTCAAACGACCCACTCTGCCCTGCCCTCTTCCCCTCACCCAGATTCCCCAGTGCCGGGAATGGCAGAGTATCCCAGCCTATTTCACTCATTATTGACTATGGCAGAAAATGAGAAGGTCCCTGGCTTTTCCTGAAAATGGCATTTTCATCTGAACTTTCTAGGAAACATAGGTTAGGTTCGCGCAGCACCGCTTCCTGTGCTCGGCAGACAGTCACGGGCTGAGGGCGGTATTTGAAGTTCTGTTTCCCCGAAGGCTAGTGTGGGCTTTTGCCAAGACCGACACTTCTACCATCCCCGAGTCTGTGCACGTTAACTGCAAATTCTGTTTTACCTCCTGAACCCCAGATCCAGTGATTGTGGTGATGGCAAAAAGAAGCCGAATTCTGATCCCCAAGTTAATGGCCAACTTCACAGGCAAGTGATGGAAATCCCAGGTCACGGTAGGGCACCCGAAACATGCTGGAGGGGGCAGTGAGTGTAACTGTGCCCTAAAAATCTCCTTCAAACTAGGAAAAAACGCTGGATTGGACCCAAATGGATCCTCAACCTTTTTAAAACGAATAAAAGGGGATCGAGAAAAGGAGAGGTATCGATTGTAGGTGCCTGTCCACTGGATCCCCGGGAGCCCACCCCATCCTGCTCCCACTCGTGAAAGACCAGTACGCCCACAGCAGGCTCCCAGGAAAGGTAGGAGGGCGACTGGCTGCAGGTGGGTAGTAAAGGGTGGGATTTCCGGTCTCCTTCCTGGGAAGGTAGAACCAGCCAGAAGGAGTGTTGGATGTGCACACGAGTGTGTAGGAGCCTGAGGGGGCATGCTCCATGCACACACCTCCGCCTCCTTAGGTATGTTACCAACCAAGTAGAAAATGCAAACCCAGGCAGTGTTGTGGTAGTTTTGTCCCAGAACAATGTAGTCACTTAAGCATGAGAAGCCTCGCAGATCGTGTCTGTGGTGGGAGGGACGCAAATCTCCAGAGCTGATGTCCACACAGCCAGCACGAAGAAGCACCATAGCCTATGTTTGGGTTTCCTTGTAGCTGTCAGGCCTAGAAGAAGCCATTTCTATAGGGAGATCCCGGTTTATTAAATACCTAATGGACATACGCAGGGTCTTCAGCAAGGCTGTGAGCAAGGCCGTGGGTGGCTCTGACCTGTACGTCACTGTGGAAAGCAGGTCCTGTTTCTGTGCCTTCAGAAAAACCAAGTATTTGTGGCTCACCCCACAGGCCCTTGCCAACTAGTGTTTTCCAGCTGCTGCTGTTTGTGGCCCGCGCCAGCACTTGGGACCTGGGTGCCCTGTGGACCCGGTGAATCCGGAGCAGACGGCTTGGCGGGGCGGGAAGCAGAGCATCTCCGGGTGTGTCCCCGGTTCTCAGTGCAGCTCAGCTGCTCACCAGCTGTGAGCAGGGACCACGAAAACACGTCCCTGTCCCACAGTTGTTAGTGTTCAGAGGGATGGACACTGATGATCCCGGGAACAGGGACCGGATACTGTATGTGCTAGAGGAATGGGCCAGGAGGGGAGGTCTGCAGGCCTGGAAGGGGCAGCCTGCCCTCGGCCAGGGCAGTGTCCCCTCCCTGTAGCCGCTCTCACCCTCAGACCCGAGGGCTGTGGTGGACACTCGCATGCAGGTACACGGCAGCCGGGAGGGTGTTTCCCCCACACTTGTCACTGAGAAGGTTGATTTTTTTTGCCTTGGGGATGACTGTGTGTCTAGTTGTGGGTCCAGATGTCGGAATCCTGGGTCAGGCATTGTTGGCAGGTGTAGGTGTGTGTCGGGCTGCTGAGCTGTCCCGCAGACTGACGGTCCCTCAAATGTCTAGCTGCCTGGGGTCTGACTCCATGTGCGGGTGACCCCTGCCTCCTCTGCATGCACTCCTTCCTCGCCTCATGGTGTCCATCCGCCTCAGGGGACACCTCCACTAGGCTCCTCCAGGCTGTGAGGTGCTGGCAGAGGGCTGCAGGTTCCAGAGCAGGGTCAGACTTCGGTCTGGGGGCCTAGGCCTGCTGCCAGCATGGTGGGAAAGGACAGTGGTTCCCTGGACAGGGGAAGGCCGGCCCAGCACAGCTGCTGTGCCAGGGCAGTGGCTTAAAGGGAACAATGGTGGGGTGGCTGTCCCCTGCACAGTCTTGAGTTACCCTTGGTGGCCCACCTCGTTGTTCCTACATCCCCCTTGTCAGATCAAAAGAAAGGTGTAGGTGTCAGTGAGGGTTTCGAGTGAGGTCAGTCTGGCATATAGGAACTGCTGGCGTCATTTCTGTTTCTTGTGGCCTACGATGAAGCCCTCACCAGGTCTGAGCTGGTGGCCTGGGAAGGAAGAGAGGACAATGTGCCCAGCCGGTCTCTGCCTCCCACTGAGCTTGGTGGGAATGAGGACAGATGGAAACCTTTGGCTGTGCCCAGGCTCCCAGCCCCGACCCTCCCATCCAGTGGATGTGTTTTTGGAAACGGCATCTCCCTCTGGGTCTGTTTTCCTGCTGGTGAAGTGAGGGAGCTGCCTGAGTGACGGACACCTGGCTTTTCTCCCTGACCCATGTGGGGCCTCGGCCTCACCATCTCAACCACGGGCCGGGTGTGTCATGGGGCCCAGCTAGGCTGTGAAAGGCCCAACAGGAGCAGGAAACTTCAGTCCTGGCCAAGTGGCCTGCACAGGGGACGTCTTGACCGGGAGAGGGCTCTCTGAGGACCATCGTGGCCCTCACCCTCGCCTCTCCCTTCTTCCTCTCTTCTCTGTAGGATATTCCACCTACCAGGATGACCTGCTGAATTACCTGTTGAGGAAAGGCAATGATGCCCGAACCATCAGATCTTAGCCAGGACCCCCTACCAGAAAAGAAGGGACCAGGATACCCACCAGCTCTGCGGCCCCGCCATGAAGATGGCTGTCAGCACCTCCGAGGGGAAGCTGCTGAAGCCAGGGCCTGTGTGAAGCCCAGCTTGAGACCTGCTGAGGCGAGGCCCCACCCAGCACCCCCTGAGGCAGACCCAGCCTCCCCAGAGCCTGTCTCTGGGCAGACCCCAGCAAGTGTACATAGTGTGTTGAGGGGAGTGTGTCTGAGATGAGGTACACGCCTGATTTGGGAGTGGGTGTAGGTCCCCAGTGTCCCCATCGTGGGTGAGATGTTGACATGCTTTAGGAATAACTCCTTGTAATAGTAACCGCATTTCCTTTAATCTATTACATAGGTTTGTACAATGCATGTATTGAGGGTGAAATGCATGTATTTTGAGGGTGATCTACAGGGTGTGTCCCAAAAATGTACATAAATTTTCACAGCTGGTAACTCCCTTAGTTTTCACTCCTTTTCAGGTTTAACAAGTTTGGAATAATGGGTGAAGCCAGACTCAGCTTTGAACAATGAAAAATTATCCACTAAACTCTCTTATGGGGATACATAAAATATCAAGCTTACGGCTCAAACCCGGCAACAGTCAATGAATCAGGGGCAGCTGTGGAAAGACAAAGCGCACAAACGCCAAACAAAGTGGTTCCTGACGTTTGCGATTCCTTTGCTTCTGTCTCTGGAGCGCCCAGGCCGGAGCTGATGCGCAGCAAAGGAACCGCAAACCTCAGGGATCACCCTGTTCTGTGGGAATCTGTGCGCCTTGTCTTTCAGTAGCTGCCCTCAGTTCCCAAGTGTTGTTGGTTTTGTACCGTAAACTTTCTTTTCCGTATCCCCATAAAGAGTCCAGTGGATACATTTTCTTTGTTCAAAACTTAGTGTGACTTCACCCATTGCTTCAAATTCCTTAAACCTGAAGAGAGTGAAAATAAGAGTTATCAGCTGTGAAAATGTGTGTAACTTTCGGGGAACACCCTGTATTTATGTTCCATCAGGAATCTCCCCTTGTGTCCCTTTTTGGGGCCACCCAATATTTACGTTCCATCAGAATTCTCACCTGTGTGTACCTTTTTGGGGACCCCTGTATAAATGTTCCATCAGGAGTCTTCCCTTGTGTACCTTTCAGTTGACACCTTCTTATATTTATGTTCTGTTGGGTATCTCCCCTATGGTACCTGTTTGGGGACACCTAAATTTATGTTCCATTGGAAGTCTACCCTGTGTGTACCTGTGTGGTGACACCCAAAACATACGTTCCATCGATAATCTCCCCTGTGTGAATGTTTTTGGGGACACCTATATTTATGTTCTATCACGAATCTCCCATGTGTGTACCTTTTTGGAAAAACCCTATATTTATGTTCCATCAGGAGTCTCCCCTCTGTGTAGCTTTTTGGGGAAGCCCAGTATTTGTTACAACAAGAATCTCACCTCTGTGTACCTTTTTGGGGACCCCCTGTATTTGTGTTCCATCAGGAATCTCCCCTTGTGTCCCTTTTTGGGGCCACCCAATATATATGTACCACCAGAAGTCTCACCTGTGTGTACCTCTTTGGGGACCCCTGTATTGATGTTCCATCAGGAGTCTTCCCTTGTGTACCTTTCGGTTGATACCCGATATTTTCTATCGGGTATCTCCCCTATTGGTACCTTTTTGGGGACACCTAAATTTATGTTCCATTGGAAGTCTAGCCTGTGTGTACGTTTGTGGTGACACCCAATACATATGTTCCACCGTGAATCTCCCCTGTGTGTACGGTTTTGGGAACACCTATATTTAAGTTCTATCATGAATCTCCCGTGTGTGTACCATTTTGGGGACACCTATATTTGTGTTCTATCAATAATCTCCCATGTGTATACCATTTTGGAAATACCCTATGTTTATGTTCCATCAGGAGTCTCACGTCTGCCTACCTTTTTGGGGTCACCCTATATTGATGTTCCCTTGGGAGTCATCGTGGCCATTGGGAGTCTCACGTCCTGTTCTGTGTATTTGGCCTGGTTCCTGACACATTTTCTTTCCTGTTGTTTACTAAAGATGCTCTTCCTGGATGTACTAAACCTGTTGATTTTGGTCTTATAAAGATTTTTCCCTTTTGAGTTCATATACTGGTAAAGAAATGGGCATGTTCACGTGGTCGATTTTAGGAGTGCTTTGCATGTGTATTCAATAGCCATTGATTCTGGACACGGGGATGGGGTTGCAATAAAATGAGCTGGAGTAGAATTGAGTCCTAGTTTTCTTCACCGCTCCTCCCTGGCAGCCTTGAAGAGCGCCGGGCTCTCGGGGTTCCCTGTATCAGCCCCCCAGTCTCCCGCCCCCTGGAATCCACAGCTCCCTTTGCCACGAGGTCAGAGACTGGGAAAGCCTGGTTCCTCTTCACCATGCAGCAGCTTTTTCCAGACCTGTATTTATGTTAAGTTTGTATAAGTTGAATCCCGTTTTGATGTGGGCTTTAGATCACAAAGGAGCTCAGCCTACAGCGATCCTTTGGATTTTTCCAAGGCTACTGCACTAGGAAGAGCCCGATCTGGAGTTTAGATCTTGGAGGCCTCAGACTAGAGGCTGGAAGGTGAGAGAGCGAGGCAGGAAGGAGGCATGGAAGTGTCCCCACCTGACCCAGTCTTCTAATGGTTTTCTGTGCAGCTCCTGCCTCCATGGCCCTGCCTTCCCACGAAACCTCTTCTGTACAAGTGTGTCCTCGAGCCTCCTGTCCCCTGTTCCCCAGGTTCTGCAGCCTGTCCTAGCCGACCACTCAGTGGGAGCTGCCACCCGCAATGCTTAGAGCCAAACTGAGCAGCGGCACCTGCAGGCTGTGTGTCCTGGGCCCTTGGCTTTTGCAGGATCTGACCCTGGCCAGTCACTCCTTGGAGCTCTCAGCCTCTGGCTCGTGGTTCTCTCCCCTGTGGGACAGCTCTCCAGTGCTCACACTTGCCAGTCCCTCAGTCAGTCATTCCTCCCACAAACCCTCATGGAAGCTCCTGTGCTCACTCCTGAGTTCCCCTTTGAGGCATCTCCCTCCATGCCCCCCTCAGGGCTGACCCCACCCTCCTCCCCAGCACTGACCTCTCCTGAGCTGCAGGCCTGAAGTGGGCTGCCTATTACGCCCCCTGTCTGGACTGCAGGCTTCCTCCCCGCCCCCAGCTCCTCAGGGCTCCCTCCTTAATCCAAGGACAGCAGTTGTCAAGCACAGGAGCCTGTGGTAGAGGCTTGACCCCTCCTGTCCCCACTTCCCACGTTTTATATGTCACCTGATCCTGAGAATGGGCTGGAACCTGCCACCTCATCTTAACTAACTGCTCTTGTCCTAGGTGACATCCCCCCTAGCCTGACTCGAGTCTTGGGAGGGGCTTGTCAACTGCTCTGCGTGCCTCACACAACCTCTCAGCCCCATGACGCCTGTCAGGCGTTCACCCCGGGTGACCTTCCTTTCTGAACATTCCCCTCCCTCAGCCTCCACACGAGCTACACCCATCCCTTTGTGGTCTAGGGTCCCTACATGGCTCACCTCGGGGTGCACCCTGCACTCTCTCACCCCCCTCCAACCCCAGACAAGCTCAAATAAGCCCACCGCTTTTAAACAATCGATGTTTTTTATTGATTTCAGAGAGAGGAAGAGCGAGGGAGAGAGACATAGATCCATCACTGACGAGAGAGTCATTGATCGGCTGCCTGCTGCACGCCCCCTTCTGGGATTGAGCCCACAACCGGGGCGTGTGCCCTGATGGGAACTGAACCCTGAACTCCTGGTTGATAGGTCAAAGCTCAAGCACTGACCGTGCCAGCCGGGCTCACACCCAGAGCTTTAATTGCAGTCTTCCCAGAAGATTCCAACACCTCTAGCTAGCCCCAGCCTCTCCTCGGGAATCTCCAGATCTATTTCCAGCTTGGATGTCCCAAAGACACCTCCAACTCAGAATCGAGGTTCACCATCCTCCCTCCACCCAAGCCGCTGTGTCCCTCATCTCATCACATCTGTCCCCTTCCATTCAGACCATGTTTGGCATCGCTCTCTCCCACTGTGTCCTATCCATTACTGCATCAGCTGGTTCCAACCCTGACATCTTGCTCACACACCCAGCCAAGCCCAGGTGATGGTCCCCTGAGCAGTATCACGGGTCCTGTTGCTGAGGGGGCCCCCAAATCATGACTCTGCTGAGCTCCAGGGCCCCCCCACTCTGCACTGGCCTGGGAGGTGTGCGACCTGCTGGGTGGGAAATATCGAAGCGACAGCTGGGTATTCATGCCCACAGCTCAGGGCTGAGGTTTGTCTGGAGGGAGATTTGGGGTCAGCTGTGGGACAGGAGGGGCTCACCCTGGGCAGAACAGTCACGTGAGAATATTAGAAAAGGTCGGACGGACCCTGGGAAGCACCCAGCCAAATGTTTCTCAACCAGCCAGTGGCACAGGAGGGAATGTATTTACATGTATGCATACGTACGTACACAGGTACACATGCATACATATTCACATGCACCTACACATGCACATACACATGTCTATGCACAGCAATGGATCCTTAGGAAGCGCTCCTTGCATTTGGCCAAACTGGTGTATTTATAGCCGCCTGTGCTTGCCCTCAGCTGACGGATGAGTGTAGCTCCAACGGGAATGTCGGGTGATGTTCTCCTTGTGTTATCAAGGAAAACAAGCTAAAGATGTTTGTGAGAACGTCACTCCCTCCTTAACGATGTGAGTGGCTCCTTATCAGGTGGTCGTTTACTGAATGCCAGATGGCATTCCTCAGTTTTCTGTAATGTGTTCACATTGTAATGGCTGCAGGCAGTTTTTTAAAAACAGAGACACAATTTACATACCATAGTATTCACCCAAGACACACTCTTAAGTTTAACCTCTGCTATTAACATCTTCCCCATCACTGTCTTAAGTCTGGAGACAGCAGGCGCTGCGGAAAACAAATCAAGCCCTGATTTGGTACATTTGCCAGTTCCTGTGCTGTCAATATTCTCACCACAGCCCATTTCAAGCTGCCAACATGGTGTCACTCCCCACAGCGATGGGAAGAGCTGTGTGGCGTCACCTGCTCTATAATATCCTCTCCCTACAGGTGCAATAGGTAGAAACAGCCCCAAGAGCATAGGTAAGGAGAATAATTCCAGGCGGCAGGTGTTTGCTGTCAATTATGTGATCGCGGGGCTGCACAGTTCACTGTTGACGGCGGCTGCGTTTAACGCCTGGCCTGCCAAGGCCCTGGAAACTCAGGGATGTGCCCTCACAGGGCCCCCGCTCAGCAAGGGGAGCCCGCCTTTGAGGGGGGGCTAAAGGGAAGGACAAGAAGGAAGAAGGGGCCAAAGAGGAAGGTGACGCCAAGAGCAGCGCAGCTGGGCCCTGGGAGCTTTAGGGAGCTGGCCCCTGGTCCAGGCTGGAATGTGTCCCCACAGTGCTGTCCCCACACAGGGGCACAGAGAGGCCAGGGGCTGTCTGGAGGCTGGAGACTGCCCGGGCTTCTCTCTCTCCCTCCTTGACCTTTTCCAGGGGGTAGAGCGGAAAGAGTGGGCCCTGCAAGCCCCGGCCTGCCCATCTGTAAAGTGGTGCACAGTGGACCCCAGGGGTCGTGCAGGAGCCTGCAGGGGTGCAGGGTCCGCGCAGGGCCGGCAGGGCCTGGGGAGGGCTGGGCTCTAGCAGGGCTCAGAAACCCCCTTCCCTCTCCAAGTGGGCTCAGGGCCCAGCCCCCTGCGGCTGGGCTGCCTGTGCTCCTGCTGCAGGCTGAGAGCGGGGTGGGGGGGAGGGGTAACCAGCACTGACCCCGACCCGCCCCCTCCCCCCTCCCCGCCGCCCAAACTCCCAGGAAACAGGGCGCCATAACCCCAGGTCCCTCTGGCCCCGGGGGAGCAATGGCCCTCAGGAGCCTTCTGGAAGCCGCGCCTCCCAAGGCCTCTGGGGCAGCTGCTCTGAGCCCCGGGAACAAGCTGGAGGACGGAGCCTGCGCCCCTGCCCCCGGGGGCGGGGAGACGGAGCCCCCGCACCGCCCTGCGGGCCTGGCCATGTCGCGGGCGGGGCTGGGCCTGCTGCCTGGGTCTCGGCCCCCCCCCGGGTCCAGTCCCTGCGCCCCCAGCCCGCGGCTCCCGTGTCCCCACCGCCCGGGCGCCGCCCGCTCAGGAACCGCGGCGGGAGCTGGGCTGGCGGGGGGCAGGGCTAGACCGCCACGGGGGCCCCGCGGGCTCAGCCCCGTCCGCAGCCTGGATCCCGCCTGCCCTGTGCCAGTCACTGTGCCAGGTGCTGGTGGCCCAAGGAGAGGTCAGTGCCCCCTCACCCCCCGCAGGCTGGCAGCTCAGGAAACCAGCCCGTGAGGAAATAGAGCGGGAAAGGCAGGGGTTCTGGGCGCAGCCCCATCCTGTGTGTGCGGGGCCGGGAAGTTTCCCTGAAGACCTGACATGTCAGCAGAGACCTAGAGGAGAAGAAGGGGCGGCCTTGGCAGAGCCTGGGCAGAGGGCCCGGGAGCAGGAGCAGGAGCCCCGGGAGGGGCAGGGCCCGCACGGGCAGAAAGACGCGGCCAGCACAGCACCCCGCAGGGTTTTCCTCCGTGTCCTGTGTGGGGCACGTCAGTGCCGCGGTGATGGCTGCCGAGCCCCACGGGGCCTCTGGAAGCACCGTAAGCACCAGAGTATATGCCGCCCGTGGTCTGAATGACAAGAACGGTTCCCACAACGTGACGTCTTCACAGTTGTCACCACCACGCGTGCTGTCTGGGCCGCCCCAGAGCTGTCCACCCGGCGGGGCGAGAAGAGCTCAGGCTCCCCCACGGGTTTCCTGGGTGGCCGCTCTGGGCGGCGGGACAGAAACTGAGGCCAGGTCGGTGCCACAACTGGAGCTGCCTGCGGGTCTTGAACAGGTGAGGCCAGAACCGTGGTTGTTATTGTTGCTCGGGTTAGGGTTAGGGTTAGGCTTAGAGTTAGGTGTAGGGTTTAGGGTTAAAGCTTGGTTTAGGGTTATGGTTAGGGTTTGGGTTAGAGAAAAGGCTAGGGTTGGGGTTAGGGTAAAGTTTAGGTTATGGTTATGGTTATGTGTAAATTACGGTTAGGGTTGTTAAGTATGGGATAAACTAAGTTTTTGGTTGGTTCGGTTGGTAGGTTTGTTGTTGCCTTTTGTATTAGGACTCGGGCCCAGGTTAGGATTAGGGTTAGGGAGAGGGCTATGACAAGGTTTAGGGTTAAGTTTAAGGCTAAACTTATGGCTATGGTTAGTGTTAGGGTGAGGGTTAGGGTGAATTTTACAGTTAAGTTTAGGGTAAGGATTGGGTTAAAGTTAATATTACCACTAGGAAAAAGGCTAGGGCTAGTGTTAGGGTTCAGGTTAGGGCTATGGTGAGAGTTAGGGCTAGTGTTATAGTTAGGGTTCGAGCTAGGTTTCCTTCTCGGGCTAAGTCTAAAGTTTGCTAGGTCTAAAGAAGGCTAGGTTTGGGGTTCGATTGAGTGTTAAAGTTAGAGATAGGTCTAGTGCTAGAATTAGGGTTCCATTTAGGGTTAGGTTTGAGTTTTCCGCTAGGGCTAGATGTGGTGTTATTAGCATTAGGGTAGCATTTGTTCAGGTTTAGGGCTAGTGCTAAGGCTAATGTTGTGGTTAGGTTTCCCGTTCGAGCTGGGGCTTGTGCCAGAACTAGTTTTAGAATTAGTTTTGGGGTTTAGTACTAGCATTAGGGTTAGAATTAGGGTTAGGGTCAGGCTTAGGATTCGAGGTAGGCCTAGATTTAGGGTTAGGGTTAGGATTAAGATAGGGCTAGATCTAGTGTTAGGGTTAGGATTAAAGCTAGGTTTGGATTAGGGTTTTGGTTAGAATTAGGACTAGGCCTAAGTCTAGGTCTTGGGTTATGTTTAATTTATGGTGAGTTTGAGATGTAGGGATCAATTTAGAGTTAGGTTTGGGATTTGGTTTAGGGTTCGGGCTAGGGTTAGACTTAGAATTAGGTTTAATATTCAGGTTAGGCTTAGGAAGAGTGTTACAATTAGGTCCAGGGCCAAAGTTAGGTATAGAATCAGTTTTCAGCTAGGACTGGTGCTGAATGTAGGACAAGAATTGGATACAAGGTTAGGGTTAGGGTTAGCTTTAGGGTTATGGTTAAGGTTTGGTTTGGTTTGGTTTAATGTTAGGAGTATGGCTAGGGTTAAGGTTAGGTTATGCTTAGGAGTAGCTCTAGGGTTAGGTTTCGAGTTACCATCAGGGTTATGGTTTGGGCTCGGGCTATGGCTGTGCATGTGGTTAGGGTTATTGATAAGGCTACAATTAGCTTAGGGTTATGGTTAAATGTAGGTTTAGGACTCATTGCAGGGGAAGCCTTAGGATTAGGGTTAGGTCTAGAGGTAGGGCTTGTTCTAGGGCTAAGTTTAGAATTAGGGTTAGGGCTAGGGCTAGGGCTATTGTTAGGGTTAGTGATAAGGTTAGGGCTAAGTTTACAGTTAGGGTTATGGCAAAAAGTAGGGCTAAGTCTTGGGCTAAAGTTTAGGTTAGGATTAGGGCTCAAGGTAGGACTAGGGCTAGAACTGGGCTTAGGTTTAGGATTAGGGTTAGTGTTCGGTTTGGGACTATGTTTAGGCTTAGGGCTAAAGTTAGGGTTAGTGTTAAAGCTCGGGCACAATTAGGTTTAGGCCTAAAGTTAGTTGTAGGCCTAGGGCTAGGTCTAAGTTTCGGGTTAAGTTTACGGGTAAGGCTAGAGTTAGGGTTAAAATGAGAACTAGCTATAGTGTTATGGTTAGGACTAGAGCCAGCATTTCAGAGAGAGGAAGAGAGAGAAATGGAGAGGAAGAAAAATCAGTGATGACAGAGTCATTGGTTGTCCGCCTGCTGCACGTCCCCTGCTTGGGATCAAGCCCACGACCCGGGCATGTGCCCTGAGCGGGAATCGAACAGGGAGCTCCTGGACCATAGGTTGATGCTGAACCACTGAGCCAAGCTGGTGAGTATGTGTCCATTTTTTAAATTGGGTTGTTTGTGTTCCTGGTGTTCAGTAGTGTACATTTTAAATATATTTTAGAAATTAACCTTTTATCACAAGTATCATTGGTGAGTACATTCTCCTGTGCAATGGGTTGCCTTTTCATTTTGTTGATGGTTTCTTTTGCTGTGTTAAAGCTTTTTAGTTTGATGTGGTCCCGTTGGTTTATTTTTTTCCTTTGTTTCTTTAGCTCCAGAAGATATACCGTCAAAAATATTCTTACGAGCCTATGTTTTCTTCTAGGATTTTTATGGTTCATCAACTAACATTTCCATTTTTATGCCTTTTGAGTTTATTCTAGTGTATGGTGTAAACTGATGGTCTAGTTTCTTTTTTTATTAACATATATAACTGTCGAATTTTCCAACACCATTTTTTAAAGAGACTGTCCTTACTCTTTTGTATGTCGTTGCCCCTTTTGTGAAACAGGAATTGGCCATAAAGGTGTGGGTTTGTGTCTGGGCTCTCGTTGGTTTTATTGATCGATATGCCTGTTCTTATGCCAGGGCCAGGCTGTTTCACTACAATGCTCGTGTAGTATAGTTTGATATCAGGTAGTGTGATACTTCCAAATTGTTTTACTTTCTCAAGATTGCTCAGGCTATTCGGGGTTTTTTTCGGTTCCATATAAGTGTTTGAAATATTTGTTCTAGATCTGTGAAATATGCCACTGCTATTTTCATAGGGATTGCATTGACTCTATAGGTTGCTTTGGGTAGTGTGGAGATTTTAATGACGTTAATTCTTCCAATCCGTGATCACGGAACATGCTCCCACGTGTTTCTGTCTCCCTTTTCCTCTCATCACTGTCCTATAGTTTTGTGAGTGCCGGTGTTTTACTGCCTTGGGTGAGTTTATTCCTCGGCACCTTGTTGTTGTTGTTGTTGCAGTGGTAAAAGAGATTGCTGTTTTGGTTTCTCTTTCAGAGAGATTGTTATTGGTGTATAAAAATGCCAATTGACTTCTGGATGTGGATTTTGTATCCTGCTACTTTCCCGAATTCAATCATTAACTCCGTTAGTCTTCTAGTGGATTCTGTATGTTTTTATGCACAATATCATGTCAAGCAGACCTAGGGCTCGGGCTAGTTGTAGGTGAGATTCAGGGCTAGAGCTAGGGCTATGTCCAGGGCTAGTTTTAAGATCAAAGTTAGGTTTAGGGTTAAGTTTAGGCTAAGGTAATGGGTAAATTACGGTTAGGGTTAGATATAGGGATAAACTAAGGCTAAGTTTTTTGGTTGGTTTGGTTGGTGGTTGGTTGTTGCCTTTTGTATTAGGCCCAGGGCCCAGGTTAGGTTTAGGGTTAGGGAGAGGGCTGGGACAAGGTTTAGCGTTCAGTTTAAGGCTAGGCCTATGGCTATGGTTAGTGTTAGGGGTAGGTGTTAGGGTGAATTTTACAGTTAAGTTTAGGGTTAGGGTTTGGGTTGAGGTTAATATTAGCACTAGGAAAAAGGGTAGGGCTAGGGCTAGTGTTAGGGTTCAGGTTAGGGCTATGGTGAGAGTTAGGGCTAGTGTTATAGTTAGGGTTCGAGCTAGGTTTCGTTCTCGGGCTAAGTTTAAAGTTCGAGTTAGGGCTAGAGTTAGAATTAGAGCTAGGTTTAGTGTTAGCCTTAGGACTAGGCCTATGGCTAATGTTAAGTTTAGGATTAGTGGAAGGGTATATTTTCAATCAAAGCTCTGGTTAAGTTCATGGTTAGGGTTAGGGTTTGAATCAGGGTTAGGGCTGACTCTAGGGCTAAAGTTAGTGTTAAAGTAAGGCTAGAGCTGAGGCTAGTTTTAAAATTATGGTTAGGTTTAGGATTAGGGTAAATCTAGGGTTAGGATTAGGTTTTGTTTTAGTATTAGGGTTATAGTTCGAGCTAAAATTATGTTTAAGTTTAGGGTGAGACTGGGAAGTAAGTTTAAAGTTTAGCATTACAATTTGGGTGCCGGAGCCCGCCGGCAGAGTCGAACGGTCCTGAGGAAGGAGTGAGGATGGAGAAAAGACAGACAGAAAATGATGGGATCGGGAGGACTGTAGCTCGTAACTGCCTCAGCCCCGAGTTTATTTTCTCAGCTCAGTATGTACAGGGACTGTTGATTGTGCTGAATAGCACCCGTGCGGCATTTCTTTCCCTTGCCAGATACAAAGTAATTCCTCCAAGCTCCTATGAATGCTTTTTCAGAGTAAACACCCTGCCTCCTGCAGGAGCTCAGACCTTGGAAACTATCTTTCTCTCTGCTTCTAATGGGAACTTTTGGGGAGGATTGAGTCCTTGGCTTGGTATGTGGCTTAACTATCCCTTAACCCTTCAGGCCGGGGCCAGCTTCCTAATTAGCCTTTCTAGAATTTATGGCCGCAAGCTAAATTAGTATTGCTTTGGTGCCTCAAGGACTGGGTCAGGGAGCAGGAGAGCACCTCTGCAGCTCACCCAGGCACTGTGCCTGGGGCCACAGCAGCTCACCCACATCTCCCAGGGAGCAGGGGAGCACATCAGCAGCTCACCCAGGCAGCTCCTCCGTGGCTGGGGCCACAGCGGCTCCCCACATTTGGGATTGGGTTAGGTTAGTTTAGTTATAAGAAGAAGGCTGGGTTTGGGGTTCGATCTAGTGTTAAAGTTGGAGATAGGTCTAGTGCTAGAATTAGGGTTCCATTTAGGGTTAGGTTTGAGTTTTTCGCTAGGGCTAGATTTGGTGTTATTAGCATTAGGGTAGCATTTGTTCAGGTTTAGGGCTAGTGCTAAGGCTGATGTTGTGGTTAGGTTTCCCGTTCGAGCTAGGGCTTGTGCCAGAACTAGTTTTAGAATTAGTTTTGGGGTTTAGTACTAGCATTGGGGTTAGAATTAGGGTTAGGGTCAGGCTTAGGATTCGATGTAGGCCTAGATTTAGGGTTAGGGGTAGGTATTAAGATAGGGCTAGAGCTAGTGTTAGGGTTAGGATTAAAGCTAGGTATAAGATTAGGGTTTTGGCTAGAATTAGCACTAGGCCTAAGTCTAGGTCTAGGGTTATGGTTAATTTATGGTGAGTTTTAGATGCAGGGATCAATTTAGAGTTAGGTTTGGGATTTGGTTTAGGGTTCCGGCTAGGGTTAACCTTAGAATTAGGTTTAATATTCAGGTGAGGCTTAGGAAGAGTGTTAGGTTTAGGCCCAGGGCCACAGTTAGGTCTAGAATCAGTTTTCAGCTAGGACTAGTGGTGAATGTAGGACAAGAATTGGATACAAGGTTAGGGTTAGGGTTAGCTTTAGGGCTATGGTTAAAGTTTGGTTTGGTTTGGTTTAGTGTTAGGAGTATGGGTAGGGTTAAGGTTGGGTCATGCTTAGGAGTAGCTCTAGGGTTAGGTTTCGAGTTACCATCAGGGTTATGGTTTGGGCTCGGGCTATGGCTGTGCATGTGGTTAGGGTTATTGATAAGGCTACAATTAGCATTAGGGTTATGGTTAAATGTAGGTTTAGGACTCGTTGCAGGGGAAGCCTTAGGATTAGGGTTAGGTCTAGAGGTAGGGCTTGTTCTAGGGCTAAGTTTAGATTAGGGTTAGGGCTAGGGCTAGGGCTATTGTTAGGGTTAGTGTTAAGGTTAGGGCTAAGTTTACAGTTAGGGTTATGGCAAAAACTAGGGCTAGGTTTAGGTTTAGGTCTTGGGCTAAAGTTTAGGTTAGGATTAGGGCTCAAGATAGGAGTAGGGCTAGAACTGGGCTTAGGTTTAGGGTTAGTGTTTGGCTGGGACTATGCTTAGGTTTAGGGCTAAAGTTAGGGTTAGTGTTAAAGCTAGGTTATGGTTAGGTTTAGGGTTAAAGTTAGTTGTAGGCCTAGGCCTAGGTCTAAGTTTCGGGTTAAGTTTACGGGTAAGGCTAGAGTTAGGGTTAAAATGAGAACTAGCTATAGTGTTATGGTTAGGGCTAGAGCCAGGATTTCAGAGAGAGGAAGAGAGAGAAAGATAGAGGAAGAAAAATCAGTGATGACAGAGTCATTGGTTGGCTGCCTGCTGCATGTCCCATGCTTGGGATCAAGCCCACGACCCGGGCATGTGCCCTGAGCGGGAATCGAACAGCGAGCTCCTGGACCATAGGTTGATGCTGAACCACTGAGCCAAGCCGGTGAGTATGTGTCCATTTTTTAAATTGGGTTGTTTGTGTTCCTGGTGTTCAGTAGTGTACATTTTAAATATGTTTTAGAAATTAACCTTTTATCAGAAGTATCATTGGTGCAATGGGTTGCCGTTTCAATTTTTGATTTCTTTTTTAAAAAAATATATCTTTATTGATTTCAGAGAGAGGGGAAGGGAGAGGGAAGGAGAGAAACATCAATGATGGGAGAGTCGTTGTTGATCAGCTGCCTCCTGCATGCTCCCCATTGCGGGTCGAGCCCGCAACCCCCCGCATGTGCCCTGATCGGGAATCGAACAGCAAGCTCCTGGACCATAGGTTGATGTCAGCCTCTGAACCAGGCCGTCTGAACATGTGTGCATTTTTTAAATTGGGTTAGTTGTCTTTTTGTTATTGAGTAGTATACATTTTCAATATATTTTAGAAATTAACCTTTTATCACAAGTATCATTGGTGAGTATATTCTCCTGTGCAATGGGTTGCCTTTTCATTTTGTTGATGGTTTCTTTTGCTGTGTAAAAGCTTTTTAGTTTGATGTGGTCCCATTGGTTTATTTTTTCTTGTGTTTCTTTTGCTCAAGAAGATATACCTACAAAAATATTCTTACGAGAGATGTCTGAGTTTTTACTGCCTATGTTTTGTTCTAGGAATTTTATGGTTCATCAACTGACATTTACATTTTTATGCATTTTGAGTTTATTCCAATGTAAGGTGTAAACGGATGGTCTAGTATCTTTTTTTTTAAATATATATAACTCTCGAATTTTCCAACACCATTTTTTAAAGAGACTGTCCTTACTCTTTTGTATGTTATTCCCCCTTTTGTGAAAGAGTAATTGGCTATAAAGGCGTGGGTTTGTTTCTGGGCTCTCGTCTATTTTATTGATCTATATGCTTGTTCTAATGCCAGTGCCAGGCTGTTTTCACTATAGTGGCCGTGTAGTATAGTTTGATATCAGGTAGTTTGATACTTCCAAATTGTTTTACTTTCTCAAGATTGCTCAGGCTATTCGGGGTTTTTTTCGGTTCCATATAAGTGTTTGAAATATTTGTTCTAGATCTGTGAAATATGCCACTGCTATTTTCATAGGGATTGCGTTGACTCTATAGGTTGCTTTGGGTAAAGTGTGGAGATTTTAATGACGTTAATTCTTCCAATCCGTGATCACGGAACATGCTCCCACGTGTTTCTGTCTCCCTTTTCCTCTCATCACTGTCCTATAGTTTTGTGAGTGCCGGTGTTTTACTGCCTTGGGTAAGTTTATTCCTCGGCACCTTGTTGTTATTATTGTTGTTGCAGTGGTAAAAGAGATTGCTTTTTTGGTTTCTCTTTCAGAGAGATTGTTATTGGTATATAAAAACGCTATCAATTTCTGGATGTTGCTTTTGTATTCTCCTACTTTCCCAAATTCATTCATTTACTCTGTTAGTTTTCAGGTGGATTCTGTATGTTTTATGTACAATATCATGTAATCTGCAAATAGTGACAGTTTCACTTCCTCCTTTCCAATTTGGATGCGTTTATTCTTTTTTCTTGTCTGATGGCTGTGGCTAGCACTTCCAGTGCCATGGTGAGTAAGTGTTGAAAGCGGACACCCCTGTCTTGTTCCTGTTCTTAGGGGAAATGCTTTTCGTTTTTGCTCATTGATTATGATGTTGGCTGTGGGTTTGCCATATATGGCCTTTATTATGCTGCGGTCTGATCCCTCTATTCCCACATTATTAAACGTTTTCATAAAAAATGGGTACTGGATTTTATCGAATGCTCTTTCTGCATCTATTGATATGAACGTGTGATTTCTACCCTTCATTTTCTTAACGTGATGCATCACGTTTGCTGACTTGTTAATATTGTACTAGTCGTGCATCCCCGGAATAAATCCCTCTTGGCCATGTTGTATGATCTTATTAATTTCTTTCTGGATATTATTGCTAATGTTTAGTTGAGATTTTAGCATGTCTATTCATCAGGGAGACTGGCCTATAATTTTCTTACTAAAAAAAGTTATGCAGAGGTAATAGGAAGAGAGAGAAAGCAAAAGTGAGAGAAAGAACGGAAAAGGGAAAGGAAGGAACTGATGGAGCAAGATGAGGATGGGGCGGCAGGAGACGGGAAGGGAACAGGGAGAAAAGAGCAAAAGCAGGACCAGTGAGAAGGCGGCGACCAGCGCAATACAGAGGAAAGTACTGGAACAGAACAGCAGCAAAACAGCCCAGGAAAGGTCATCTGGGCAGATCCTGCTGCGCGAGGCGCCCTGCTTTGTGCGCTGATTTCAGGCTTCCTGCCGGGGTGCTGTTCTCAGCTAATGTCCCCAGCTGTGTAGGCTGACTCGGGGTGTCCCACAGTAGCTGAGGCGGGTCTGAGGCTCTCTCAGGTCGCCTCCCCGCCTCAGCCGCCTGCCCTGGAGGTGGCCTGGGCCTGCAGTGTCTTCTGATGAGCCTTCTGGGTGGAGCCAGGCAGCCCAGCTAGGGCCAGAGGGCCCCAGGGGTAATTAATCTGCACTTCGAAGAGCAACTGCTCAGTGTCCACCTTATGGTCCAATCCAGTTCCCCTGAGGCGGCCTGGTGCGGGGGCGGGTTGCATCCAGCCTCCTGCCTTTTCAGGAAAAGCTTCAGTTGCCCTGGGCTTGGTGGGACTGATCCAAAGAGATTCTGGTTGAGAACAGTGCCTGCCCAGCCAGCAGGAGGTTCTGCGGCCCTTCTGGTCCCAGACAACAGCCTGTGAGGGTCTTACTCTTGAAATGCCCTGCTCTGAGCTGTTCTCCTGACCCCCCCAGTCTGTGCCCCTCGCGGTATCTGGGGCTTCAGAGAGCTGATCCAAACTCCTTTCTAATGGGGGTGGTGTCCCAGCCTGCAGGAGGTGGAGACATGCTCCACCCCTCCTTCCTGGCACTGGCTGGCTGAACTCACAGGACACAGGGATCAGGCCCCCAACACTCAGGCCCAAAGCCCACTCTCACTCATCTGTCTCTCCAATATAAGCCTTCCCGAGGGATGCTGGGGGGTACCTGAAACAACACAAAATAAAAAACACACCCTTGCTCTCTGAGGATCCAGCACCCTTGAGCCACAGATGCAAGCAGAAGGGGTTATAAAATCATCCCAGGCAGGACTCTGATCTCTCTGCTGGCTGGTGACAGTGAAGCTGGGACCCAGAGTCTCTGCTCTGCTCTCACTTCCAACTCTCTTCAGTGAGAGTCAAAAATCCCCCACCTTCCCTGCACCCCCTCCACAGGCAGGATCAGTCCCTGTGCTCCAGAGGTGGGGCAAGGGGCTTCAATCCTGCACTGGAGGTGGGATAATGCCTCCACCTTCCTCAGGCAACACGGTTTAGTTGGTATCTGGGGCTCTGCACATTGCCTTTCGGGAAAGCAGAGGGTCTCTCAGAGTTCCTCTGGGTGCAGCCGTCAGCCCCCCTCTTTCTTCGGACCCCAACACCGCAGCGCAGCTTTTCTAGCAGCCAGCACCCAGGGCGAGCCTCTCCCCGGGGACAGCCTTTAGTCCGCGCACTCCCTCCCGGGAAGGAAAGGACCTGGCCACCCAGACAGACAGGTCCCCAGGTCCCTCTCCCGATGCCACGGGGCCCTCCTTCTAGTCTCTGCTGCTCGGGGTGTGGGAGCCCTGCGTGGGGATGTGACCCCACACTTCCAAGGGGAGGGAGCTTTGCACCCCATATCACTGGGGCCTCTCAGCCAAGCATCAACGACAGGGGGGCTCCCCCTCTCCAGGACTCCCTCTGTCTTTCCACTTTCTCCGTTCTTTCTTCAGTGCTCCTTAGACGAAATATGTCCAATGAGTTACACTTCTCTTTTTCAAGCTGACCGCACAGATTTTAGCTGGAAATCCAGTCCGTGGCTGGGAGAAGGGCACATAGCCTCCTTTTATGCCATAGCCACCTTGCCCCCAGTCCTATGAGTATAGTTTTAAACTTGTAGACCCCCGAAAGAGTTTCAGGGACCCCGGGGGTTCCTGGAACCAACTTTGAGAACTAGTGGTCTAGCAAAATATGCACACAGGTGCACAGGTTGTTCCCTTCAGTACTGTTGGTAACGGAGAACATCGGAGCAATTACATCTTTGTCAACAAAGGATAAATAAACTGCAGGACATGATGCTGTGAAATACTGTGCTGATCCTGTGGTAGAAAGAGGGAGGGCGGGAGGTTGAGAGGTGGCTCAGATAGACAGATGGATCTCTAAATTACATGGCCATGGGAAAGAAAGCCAGCTTCAGAATATTACATAAATGTCTTATTTCTGTAGAAAAGTGCCATAAGATGACCATATTTTTGGTGGTACATACACATATTTATAACTGCATGAAAATGTCCAGAAGAGTCCACATCAAAGTGATAGCAGTGGCCACTAGAATCAGTAGAGTTTGTACCTTTTTAAAATTTGTAATTAAAAAGTACTATAGTTTAGCTCTGTCTCTTTATTTTGCCCACTTTATTAGACACCTACCTAAAAAATAAAACTCTCCCAAGGTTTTGAGATATTTCCCGAAGCCTGAAGTGGTGTCATCACTGCTTATTATGGAGAGTGGTTTAAAATGAGGATGCCAGCTCCAGAGCCATTTAGGAAACTGACAGTCAGAGGCTGGGGTGTCTGTCAAGTTAGACTCTGTTCTTAGGAGGTTCCCAGGCCCCAGACTGGTCCCCAAGTTGGGCGGAGCTGAGCCAGGACAGAGCTGCCCGCCTCCTGGTCTTTGCCCTCAGGCACACACAGGGGCTGCCCTGCATGTTTGCCCCACAAGAGAATTTGCTCTCATCTAGTTTAATGAGACATTGCCAGTGTTGGGACCCGTGGGGATCCTGTCTGGGTCAGCATGGAGTCCTTGGAAACCTGTGTGTGTGTGCACTCATTCTTGCTCACAGGAGGTGTGGGTAAGTGTGTGTGCAAAACACACGAGATGGACAGTGTTAGGAACTGGGTCTGCTATGTCTCAGGGACATGACTCAGCATGTGACCCCTAAGAGTGCCCATTACTTCACAAATGCCCTTGCTGTGGCATGTCCTGTTTCTGACGAGGCACATATTACCTTAGCATAGACCCCCGGGGGCCGACCATTGCTACATGCCCACCTGCTGCCTGTTACTGGGCGCACTGGAAGACCATGTTTCCCGGCCTCCCCTGCAGTTGTGGCGCCCGTGACTGGGTTTGAGACAATGATTGCTTGTGAGGGTCATCTGTACATTTCTAGTCCTAGCCCTGAGCATGTGGACATTTGTCTGTGCTGTCCCTGCTTACCCAGTGGCCAGAAGAAGTCAGGAGACCAGCAGAGGGCTCTAGAGAGAGCAGGCCTGAGAGAACGGGCTGAGTAGGAGGCAGGAGTCCTGTGGAAGGCCTCCTTGTGAACGGCTGATCACACCAAGGTGTCAGGGGGACCAAACCTCCCTTTGGGCAAGCAGGGTGTATTGGTTGTCAGAGCAGCTAGAAAAAATTACCTCGATAAACTTTCCATGTGCAGCTGGGTTTTGAAAATACTCATGAAGGTGGTAGACAGTGGATCATGTCATGGTGACTGTTTGGATAGATTGATGGCAATGACAGAGCTGGCATTTGGCTTATAATGGGGATAAGGTCCCTGGCTGTTTGGTGCTAGTGGTAACAGCAGCAATGGGGGAATGGTGGTGGGGAACAGTGTCAGCTCATGGGGCTAATGTCTGTGGCTGTGATGGAGAGAACGGGGAGGTGGCAGATGTGATGCTAGTGTGCAGGCCGTGATGGGTACCAAGGGTGGTGTTGATGGCTGTGTGGGGAGGAGAGACTTGTCAGTGGCCATGGAGAGCTGGCTCTGTGGCTGACTGTGGTTCTAAAGGGGACAATGGTGGCTGGTAGGGGATGGTTGCTGGTGGCAGTGGGAGGCATTGATGATGGAGTTGGTGACTGTGGAGTGGGTGGTTCTGTGGTGAAAGCCTTGCTGGCCTGAAATGGAGCAAGAGGGATGATGGAAAAGGGAAATCCATGCTCCCAGTGGCCCTGTTTTCCTAAGGCTCTTGTGGCAATTCTCTGTCCACCTTGGGAAAGCCCTGCATGGCCACTGAAGTTCCCTTCACTCCTTGCACTCTCAGTGGAATCATCAGCTGCACTGGTGCCACTGGGCTTCCCAGGCTCCTAACAGGTTCTCACTGGACCAAGCCATTCAATCCCTAGGATCAAGGCCTATAATCATCACTGCACCAGGCCTGTGGCTGCACACGTCGGGCTCAGGAAGGAAAAGGGGCAGAATTTATGGACATCTCATGTGGGGACTTGGAGGCAGAAGAGCCTGAGTTCTAGGGGGCCCAGGAAGTTTTCAAGGGAGCACTTTTCAGATGTGGAAGGGGACCTGTCTGGGATCATGCCTATGAAGTGACTGTGGGGGCCTGGACCTGTGTTCACCTCCATGCCCTGCAGGGAGAGCAGTATTTTCCTCTCTGGGTTCGACAGGGTGCAGGAAGATGACCACTGTGAGGTGCTTCATATAGGGCCTTGCACATGCCATGTGCCCAGTAAGCAGATGCCAGCTTTGACCATTGTTGTCATTTGGCAGCAGTGTTACAGCTGATTCCTAAGGCACACATCACAGACTCTCAGTCTAAGGACTCTAGCTAGTTGATAGTATATGTTATATTTGCCCTATTGATATATCAGTTACATTTTTTATTTAGTTGCCAACAGTTGAATAATTCAGAGATTTCACATAAAAATCTAGAGTTCCAATCTCTCTAGCAGAATGGAACACGGGGCCGCTGGGTCCACATCTCCACATGGCAGCATTTGGCTAGACCTCTTTGGATGGAACACAGGCTCTCTGATTTGCCACAGTCTCCACCACTCCCAACAGTCTATCCCTCCTCCTGAGTTTTGAGTCCTCTTCCAGCCTCTCCTTTGTGGACCAGTGCCGTTCAGTGGCACACGGTGCCCACTTGGCTTTCCTAGTGGCACCTCCTGAGCCATAGGACCACCACAGGGAACTCCTTGAGTGAGGGACCTTGGTGTAATTATATTTGGATTTGGCTTGGCCAGTAAATGTTAGCTAAATGTTAGCTCGTACAGTGGAGAAAAGTTTAACTTAACTGTTGGTGCCAGAATTCCTCTGAGGGAGAGATGTGTCTTGTTTGAAGAATCTGTTGAATGGGGTAGAAGTGGGGCCCCATAGTTTGCAGATGTCTGATGTCAGCACTTGGAGGGGAGTTGTTTCCATAAAAAATGGAGTAATTTGATGTGTAGAAGAGTAGTAGAAGGGAAGTAAAGGAGAGAGAAGCTAGTCCAGGAGAAGACAAACAATGGGCCAGGTAAGCCCAGATGGCCTCAGGGCCAGACATTGTGGCCAAAGGCCATTTGGGAATGGTGAAGTGCCTTTTCGTGTATGTCTGTTGCAGAGATAACCATGCCCTCGTCAGTACTTCCTGTCTGTTCACTGTTGAGTTGTGAGAGAAAGTTTTTGTTTTGTTTTTGGAATGTGATGTGCAGTTGGCCTGGGCTGCCTAGGATGGTCCCTGTGGAAAGCTGGTACTATAGACAGGGGAGGGTAGGAGAACTGGTGACCTGGGACCTGGCAGGCACTGGGGAAGGGCTCTGGATTTCCAAATTATGGAACTGGGGTTGGCTGGTTGGAAGTGGGACAGCACATTTTACTAGGAACTTGGGGGACAAAAAAGCACCAATTAATATCTGGTAATAAAAAAATGAACCCAGGTTTCCAGAAGGTACTGAGAGGGAAAAAGAAAATCTGTGAGTTTGAATGAAATGGCTGAGCAGCCAGTTTATTTTGAGTTACTGGTGGTTCTGGGTGATCAGGGCTGATGGAGTCTGGGGAGGGGCTCAGGTGGGCCTGAGGGTGACCCTGGGAGCACAGGCTCTCTGGCAGTACACAGCAGACCTGCCAGGAGAGCCACAACACTGTGGCCACAACAACCAGTACCGCATCCCACCAGACCCCTGGGTAGTCCCAGGATGTCTGTAGCTGCCAGCCACAGTTGCCTAGCTCATAGCCTGTGAGATGGCCCAGTGGGTGGATGGTGGCAAGGCTGGGGCTGGCACAGTGGACATCCAGCAGGGCCTCGGGTGTGTGGTCCTCCAGCCAGAGGTGCAGGTAGGTGAGGCTGCAGTCACAGTGCCAGGGGTTCTGTGTCACATCAAGCGTCTGCAGCTGGACCAGGAGGTCGAGGGTGCCAGTAGGCATGGAACAAAGACTGTTATTGGTCACCAGGAGGTTGCAGGTGTGGGCTGGCAGGGCAGGCAGGGATGTGAGCCCTTGCCCCCTGCAGTCCACCCACAGCCCCATGGTTTCCAGGGCCTGGCAGGTGCAAGGTTCAGGGCAGTCCTTGGTGGCCTCTGCTGTAGCCCAGAGCAGGAGCAGGGTCCCCCAGGCAGGCATTGTGCAGGCTGGCTGTGGGGAGAGTGACTGTGAGGTAAAGGAGGGACTAGTAGCCTGCACCCCATCCCAAGAACCAGTGTGCACCATGAGAACAATGGTACCTGACCTTGATCAAGGGACAATTACCTTCTATGGCCTCAGCTTTCTTGTCTATGAAATTGCAGCGGTGAAGACTGAAGGAAGTGAACTGTGCCCAACTTGGGCATGGCTGACCCTCGCTAAACACTCAGGAGGCAAGACAGTGAGGGTGGCTGAGGTGGCGGGGGAAGCAGGGTATCTTCGGAAGAGGACAGGACTTTAGGAGGTAGGGAGAGCAGGTCTCTGCTCCAAGGTTTACAGTCCTGGCGCTTGGCCCCTAGAGTCGGGAAAGGCTGCTCCCAGCCTCCCTGCCTAAGACTGGGGTTAGGCTGATTGTGTGGCTTTCACAGACCACCTCTCATCCCACCAATTTCAAATATTTGCCACGGCAAAGTCAACTCTTATGTGATACTCAATGTAGGAAACAGCACAACAAGGTGAGGGCAAGAAAGGGAACCCAAAGGGGGCCCCCTCTGGAAAGCCATTCATCCAGGTTGGGGGAATTATGGCCCACAGACAGAAAGTGATTTGTGTGGGGTCACTCAGTAGTCTGTGTCAGAAAACAGACTCAAACTCAGGTCTCATGAGCCCCAGTTTTCTGCCTGATTCCCTGCCATCCCTTCACAACTGTTTTCCCCCTTTCTAAGACAAGCTCTTCCCAACCTCCCACCCCTCCCCACCCCAGAGCCTGGCTCATTGCAGGCTCCCAAAGACTGTTCATTGAATAAGCCATTGAATCTTGACTTAGCCAAGGAGCAGGTGTGTCAGAGTGAATGGCCCCACCCAACCCCATCATCTGGAAGGGAGAGCAAAAGGAGGCATAGAGGTGAGACTTGACAGCCCACCTCCCCACCGCCTGGGAGGAGCCCTGGTGTAGGAGGCAGTACTGGTAATAAGGAGGGCTACTTACCTTCCAGGCCTGCAGAGAAATTCCTTTTCTGTGACCTGAACTGTCCTGGTTGAGGCTGGAGTGGCAGTCCTATGTAAAGCAGCTGATGGTGGCCGCAGCTTGAGAGGGAGGAAGGAAGTGATCAAAATAGCCTGGCTTATCCCCTGCATGCAGCCCTGGAGGGCCTGTCTCCTGAGGTGGGGAGCCCTGGGTCCTAGTGCCTTGGGCACAGAAGCTTAAGTCAACTTGAGTTTACAGAAGGAATCATGTAGTGCATGCCACTTTCACCACTCTTAATCAACATAGTACTGGATGTCCCAGCCACAGCCATCAGACAAAAAGAAAACACAAAAGGCATTCAAATTGGAAAGGAGGAAGTAAAGTGGACATTATTCGCACATGACATGATATTGTACATAGAAAATCCTAGAGTCCACCAAACAACTACTAGATTTAATAAATGAATTTGGCAATGTAGCAGGATACAAATTAACACCCAGAAATTGATTGCATTTTTATACACCAATAATGGACTCTCATAAAGAGAAACTTAAAAAAGAATCCCTTTTACTATTGCAACAAAAAAAAATGAAGATACTTAGGAATAAAGTTAAGTGAGGAGGTAAAAGGCTTATACTCAGAAAACTATAGGATGTTGATAAAAGAGATAGAAGAAGATATAAACAAGTGGAAGAATATATACTGTGTTCATGGATTGGTAGAATTAACATCATTAAAATGTCTGTACTACCTAAAGCAATCTATATATTCAATGCAAATATACTAATGGCATATTTCACAGATCTAGAACAAACACTCCAAAAGCATATGGAACCAAAAAAGACCCCAAATAGCCTCAGCAATCTTGAGAAAGAAGAACAAAGCTGGGGGGAATCACAATACCAGATATCAAGCTATGCTACAAAACCTCTGTAATCAAAACAGCCTGGGACTGGCACAAGAACAGGCATACGGATCAGTGGAACAGAACAGAGAACCCAGAAATCTACCCAAGCCATATGCTCAACAAATATTTGACAAAGGAGACAAGAACATACAATGGAGTAAAGACAGTCTCTTCCATATATGGTGCTGGGAAAATTGGACAGGTACATGCAGAAAACTGAAACTAGACCACCAACTTACACCATACACAAGAATAAACTCAAAATGTATAAAAGACTTAAATGTAAGTTGTAAAACCATAAAAATTCTAGAAGAAAATGTAGGCAGCAAAATATTAGACATATCTCATGGCGATATGTTTGCGGATACATCTAGTGTAAGGAAAACAATGGAGAAAATGGAAAGAAAGGAGGACATCTGTAATACTTTCAACAATAAAGATAAATTTTAAATAAAGAAAAAGAGCCCAGCCGGAATGGCTCAGCTGTTGAGCATTGACCTATGATCCAGGAGATCAAGGTTCAATTCCTGCACATGCACCAGGTTGTGGGCTCAATCCCCAGCAGTGGGCATGCAGGAGGCAGCTGATCAATGACTCTCTGATCATTGATGATTCTGTCTCTCTCTTCCTCCCCTTCCTCTCTGAAATCAATAAAAGTATGTGAAAAGAAAAGAAAAGGGAAAAGGAAAAAAGAGAGAAGAGAAGAGAAGAAGAGAAGAGAGAGAAGAGAAGAGAAGAGAAGAGAAGAGAAGAGAAGAGAAGAGAAGAGAAGAGAAGAGAAGAGAGAAAAGAAGAGAAAAGAAGAGAAAAGAAGAGAAAAGAAGAGAAGAGAAAAGAAAAGAAAGTGCTTGCTTTCTTTGATATTTTGGGGGGTGGTTAGCTTTTATGTCATTTATTTTCACTCTGATCTTTATGTTTCCTTTCTTCTAATTACTCTGGGCTTTTTTTGTTCTCGTTTTAATTCTTGAGGTTGTAGGGTTAGATAGTTTATTAGAAATTTTTCTTGTTTCTTGATGTAGGCCTTTAATGCTATGAACTTCCCTCCAAGGACAGCTTTTGCTGAGTCCCATAGATTTGGGTTTGCTCTGTGTTCATTTTTGTTTCCAGTAAGTTTTTGATTTCTCCCTTGATCTCATTGGTAACCCATTCATTGATTAATAACATGCTATTTAGCCTCACATGTTTGAATGTTTTGAGTTTTTTGATAGTGGTTGATTTCTAGTTTCATGCCATTGTGACACAAGATGATGCTTGATCAGATTTCAATCCTTTTGAAAATGTAGACATGGGTTTTGTACTAACATGCTGTCTATCTTTGAGAATGTTCCATGTGCACTTGAGAAGAATGTATATTTTGCTGCATAGGGATGAAATGTTCTATAAATGTCAATTAAATCCATCTGGTCTAATATGTCATTTAAAATCTGTTTCCTTATTGATTTTTTGTCTGGAAGATCTATCCATTGATAATAGTGGGGTGCTCAAGTCCCCTACTATGACTGTATTGCTGTTGATCTGTACCTTAAAGTCCACCAAGAGTTTTATACACACACACACACACACACACACACACACACACACACACACACACACATTCCTATAGTGGGTTCATATAGTTTTATAATGGTTATATCCTCTTGTTGGGTCAATCCCTTTATTATTATGTAGTGACCTTTGTCTCTTGTTATGGCCTTTGTTTTGAAGTCCATTTTGTCAGATATAAGTATTACTACCCCAGCTCTTTTTTTCATTTCCTTTTGCAAGGAATATATATTTTTTTACCCCTTCACTTTCAATCTCTGTGAATCTTTTGTCTTGAGGTGTATCTCTTGCAGGCAGCATATAGATCTGTGTGTTTTCTCATCCATTCAAATGATCTATGTCTTTTTGTTGGAGCATTTAATCCATTTAAATTTAAGGTTATTATTGTTTGTGTGTTTTTTAAATATATCTTTATTGATTTCATAGAGAGGAAAGGAGAGGGATAGAGAGATAGAAACATCAATGATGAGAGAATCATTGATTGGCTGCCTCCTGCACACTCCCGACTGGGGATCGAGCCCGCAACCCAGGCTCCCTTGTAGGTATCTAACTGTCTCTCTCTTGCTCCATTTTTCATTCTCTCTTTGTCGTTAGCCTTGGCCATTTTAATTATGATGTGTCTTTCTGTGGATCTCTGTGGGTTCATCATGAACTTGTGCTTCCTGAACTTGTGTAAGGTTTTCTTTCATGAGGTTAAGGAAGTTTTTTGTGATTATTTGTTCAAATAGGTTTTCTAGCCCTTGCTCACGTTCTTCTTCTTTAACCCCTATGATGTAGATGTTTTTGTGTTTCATGTTGTCCCAGAGTTCCCTTAAATTATCCTCATTCTTTTTCATTCTTTTTTCATTTGTTGTTCTGATTGGGTGGTTTTTTCTACCTTGTCTTCCAAATTGCTGATTCAAACATCCACTTTGTCCGGCCTATTTTAATTCCTCCCTGTATATTCTTTTTTTAAAAAATATACTTTATTGATTTCAGAGAGAGAAAGAGAGAGGGAGAGAGAGATAGAAACATCAAGAATGAGAGTCAGTGATCATCTGCCTCCTGCATGCCCCCTCCTGGGCATGGAGTCTGCAACCAGGGCACATGCTCTGACCAGGAATTGAACCTCAGTCTCTCAGTCTCCTGGATCCTAGGTCGATACTCAATGGCTGGGCATTCCTGTGTATTCTTGATGTCAGATATTGTAGTCTTCATTTCTGACGGGTTTTTATTCATAGTTTCTATGTCCTTTTTCATGTTGATGTAGTTCCCATTAAGTTGTTCAAGCATCCTTATAACCACTGTTTTGAACTCTGTGTCTGATAAATAGCTTGCCTCCATTTCACTTAGTTCTTGTTCTGGAGATTTTCCTTTTTCTTTCCCTTGGGGGTTCTTTGTTGCCCCACTGTAGCTGCCTCTTTGTGTGTGTTTCTATGCATTAGATAGAACTACTGTGACTCCCAGTCTTCATGGGGTGACCTTATGTAGTGTCCTGTGGAACACAGTGGTGCAGTCTCCTTGATCTCTTGAAATGGATGCTCTAGGAATGTCCCTTGTGTGGGTTACGTAAGCTCTCCTGTTGTAATTGGGAGCTGATTGTTGTTGTCCTGTTAGTGGGTGGGATCAACTTTTGCCACTTGGAAATGAGTTTAACAGGAATGGGCCAGCAGTATTTGGGAACACAATCCTCAGCCCTTGAGAGGGGAGGTAGCTGCTCATCTTCTAGCTCAGTGGTACCCCACCAAAGACCTTGAAGGGAGGCACTGAGGGCGCGACAACAGATGTCCCAGTTCTGAGTTGTGTCCCCTTTCCCCTGTGAGGCTGCATCTGCAGGAAGGTGCTGGTGGGGCTTAGAGGAATTGATAAAGGCTGCCCACTCCACTTGGGGTGGTACTGCCCTTGGGAGGGGAGAGAGCTGGTCACCCCCTTTTACCTCTGCAGCTCACTGCCAGAGGCTCTGATAGAGGCCTGAGAGGGGGTCACTCCAAATGCCCCAGCTCTGAGTTGCACTTCCTTCTCCCTGTAGGACTGCACTTGGAAGGCTGTCCAGCATATTTTGGGAATGAAAATCCAGGCAACCCTTTGTTGAGGGTGGTGCAGGCCCTTGGCCCTCAAGAGGGGAGCTAGCCACTCACCTTCTAGCTCAGTGGCTCCTCACCAGAGATCCTAAAGGGAGGCTTGCAAGTGCATACTTCCCCCTACATCTGCAGCTGCCTTCTGCCCAAGGCCCTGGCCAGAGCACCTGCTTAACCTGGGTGAGGAGAAAGATTGGCTTTTTCCAAAGCCACTCAGTTCAATGTTCATCTAAGGGTCTGTCTATAGTTTCTCCAGAAATAAAGCACACCTCAGGTCCCTGTCTGGTAGAGCCAACAGTCCTTTATGCTGTACTTGAGCTTGGCAGGGTGGTGTCACCAGTATTAGGATGACAAGGTTAGTGCACTTTCTCCAGCTGGTGCTGTAAGAATAGAAGTGCTAGATCCTGGGAGATGGCACCAGAGGGTGGTATGGGATTTTGGCTCAGAACTGGGACCTCAAAATCCTATCTTCCAGATCGCCAGAAGTATACCACCCAGACCTTCTCTTTCTGGCTTCTGTATGCCCTGAGTCTCCTTCCCTCTCCCAGAGCCCTGAGTAAGTGCCCAAGGGCGAGTCCCTGTGTATTAGAACCTTTAGGAGATCACAGGGGATTCAAGGCGACTCCCTCCTCTCAACAGTGGACAAAGTCCCTGCTTGTTTTTGCTGCCAAATGCTTTGCAGGCTCTTCTTCAGGTCCTGGTGTTCTGGGTTGGGGGTCCTGGTGTGGAATTGACACCCCCCCACTTTCCTTTGGGAGGGGCTTTTGCAGCTGCAATATTTCTCCAGCTTCATAGTCGCTGCCCCTGGGTGCAGGGACCAGCCCTTTCTGCGTCTCTGCCCTTCTTACCAGTCTCTGTGTAGCTACATTTCCTCAATCCTTGGATATGCTACTCCTGTTAGGTGCGTGTTTCTTTCACCTATTCTGTCGCCATCATGGCCTCCTCCATTTTTAAATTTTTGAAGTAACTCCATACTGCTTTCCACAGTGGCTGCACCAATCGGTACTCCTGCCAACAGTGCCTGAGGTTGCCTGGTTCTCCTCCAGTACCTTCTTCCCAAGAGAGTCTTTAGGCTGGCCTAGCTCAGGCTAGTGAGCCCCTGCTTAGAGATTAGGCAGCCAGGCACTCAGTGAGGGGAAATCAGTCTCTGCTTCAAAGCCAGACTCCTCAGGTTCTACCAGAAACTCCAACTCCAGTTCCTTCTAAGGGGACTTGCTGCAGGTTCAGGTTGGCTACAGCCTGCAGTCTTCTCTGCATGAGCAGTTGCAGCTGCCCTGGGCTAAGGGGGATTGATTAAAAGTCTCCTTTGAGGATGTTTCAGGGCCAGCTCACCCCAGAGGGCTAAGCACTTCCTCTTGTTCCCAGACAATAGCCTCTGAGGGTCTCACACTTGGAATGCCCTGCTCTGAATCACTGTCTTGTCCTCCATAGAACTGCACCCACGGGGGCGGGGTGGGTATCAGGGATTTCACAAAGCTGAACCAAACAGTCTCCAGTTCGGGGTGGTGTTTGCAGCCTGCAGGAGTGGGAGACAGGCTCTACCTCTCCTTCCCTTGGCTGCCTGGTGGAACTCGCAGGAAGTTTGGAATGACCCCCCCACAGTGCAGTCACAGAGCCCAGCACTCGCCCATCTCTCTCCCCTGAAGACTCTCCTGGGAATACAGTCCAAATATCACATCTCTGCACGGAACCAGCACTCTCGTGCCACAGGTCCAACCATAAGCAGTTACAAAATCAGCCCCATATAGGACTGTCATCTTCTGTAAAATTTTATAATATAATGACATTAATAGGGGGAGCATGATGGAACATTTATTACATGGTGGGTAGAAGCTTCATTTATTAATTATAGTCTATGCTGAAAACAGTTGCCAAAATCCCACTTGGTTTGAATTAATTGTAAGGCTGTTCAATAGTTCACTACACGATTTACACAAGGCATAGCTCACTGAAACCTTAAAACTACACTGTTCTACACAGGGTTTGTTAGTACCGAATAAAAATATATTGATTATGCGTTACGTCATAACCTTGTACACACATTACCTATTGGGATAATGTTTCACTTTTTGAAGAAATACACAGCTGATTCTAGTGTGTGGAGTGCTGGTATCTTCTGTGAAATATTATAATATAATGGTGTTTACTGGGGAAGCATGTAGGAACATTCATTACATGGCTAATTGGACTTTTTTTTTTTTTTAATCCTCACCAAAGATATGTTTTCCATTGCTTTTCAGAGAGTGTGGAAGGGGGAGAGAGAGAGAGAAACATTGATGTGAGAGAGACTGCAACTGAGGTACATGCCCTTGTCTGGGATCGAACCCGAGAACCTGCAGTCTGTGGACCAATGCTGTAACCACTGAGGCAAACCGGCTAGGGCTGGACTATCATTTTGTAGTTATACTCTTAGTGTAAAAGAATTTCCCTAAATCCCGCTTGGTACAAATTAATTTTAAATGTGTTGAACACTTAACTATAAGTTTTACACAATGCTCAGCTTATCAAAACAGTTAAAGCAGACTGTTCGAAACAGTTTGCCACTAGCGTTGATTATATTGGCTATATTTCACTTCTTAGTTTCATACATGCCTCACACACTGAGAATATTTTTCACCCATTTGAAGAATACACAGCACAGCCCAGTGTGTGGAATGCTGGCATCTCCTGTGAACTATTAAAATATAATTTTAGGAATTATGGCAAACTGTTTTTAGCCCAGACTATAATTACTAAAGAAAATTTCTACCAACTATGTAATGAATGTTCCAATATACTCCCCAAGTAATGTTTTATGTTGTAATATTTCACAGAAGATACTTGCATTCCACACACTAGGCTCACCTGTGTACTCTTTCAAAGAGTTAGACATGTTTTCAGTAGATAAAACATGTATTAGTCTATGACATAATGTATAACCAAGACATTTGTAAATGCTACTGGGATACTTGGTCAAGAGCAGGCTAGCTTCCCTCCCTGCTACTCTCTCTAAAAATCAATGGGTAAAAATATCCTCGAGTGAGGATTAACAAAAAAGAAAAAAGAGAAAAAAGAAATGGCATGAATCTTTAAATACCTAGTAACTTCAAAATAGAAACCTGCCCTGGCCAAGTAGTTCAGTTGGTTAGAGTGTTGTCTCCATACCTCAAGGTTGCAGGTTTGATCCCTGGTCAGGGCACATACAAGAAGCAACCAATGAATGGAATAAATAAGCGGAACAAATAATAGATGTTTCTCTCTTTCCCTCTCAAATTAAAAAAAAAAATTTTTTAATTAAAAAAATGACAAAGCCAGAGTCCCGATGGGAGGCTCACATGCCTCTCAGAGGACATCAGATAAAGAATATTTTAATAAATAAGGACATAGAGGACAGAAATACCCACTATATCACCTACAGCTGATGTCCTGATTAGTGAAAGGCCAAATGCTGTTGTTGTTTTTTTTATTGTGTGAATTATTTGCCATGTGCACGAATGTTTAAAAAGAAAAAAAATTGGCCATTTTAAAAAAGGTAAGAAACAACCTGACACCTCTCAATTTCATCTGTTAATACTCTTCTGTATCCCAGTGGGCTTTCAAAGTGAGATTAAATAAAGAAGAGACTTGTTCTTTCCAAACACAGCCAGATGTGTACATGCCCTTTGAATCCAAATAAAAGGTAAAATGATCTTCCTCACCTGGCCGGCGTGGCTCATCTGTTGAGCATTGACCTATATGATCCAGGAGATTGCCATTTGATTCCCAGTCAGGGCACATGCCCAGGTTGGGGGCTTGATCCCCAGTCGGGGTCGTGCAGGAGACAGCCAATCAATGACTCTCTCATCATTGATGTTTCTATCTCTCTCTTTCTCCCTTCCTGTCTCTGAAATCAATAAAAATGTTTTTTTTAAATAGAAAACATTTCTCATTAAAATATAAATTCATAATTTAAAAAAATTATCTTCCTTGTGGAACACATCATAGATAGTGCGTTTTTCTTCAGAAAGTCAGCACTAGACAGATGGATTTTATCGGGCTTTGGAAAGAAAGAAAACGGCACAAATACAGACATACCTTGTTTCACTGCTCTTCACTATATTGGTTTTCACAGATGCATTTTTTACAAACTGAAGGCAAGACCCTCCACCAGCAAAAAGATCATGACTCTTCTTGAAAAGGAGGAGCTGAGAGAGAGCCCCTTAAGCTATGTCCAGGAATGATAATCTTGACACAGCTCGAGGGCTTCTTGCAGAAACTGGCAGAGATGGCTGACTGATGCAGGATACAGGCAACCTCCTTCCCATTAGCTCTCAGAGATGGAACTGTTAAGTCATCAGGGTCATTCTCACCAGGACAAGAGGAAAATGTCCAGGAGAGCAAATTAGTACAATTAAGGTGATTACTTGTACTATTTCCGCAATGGTAAAAATACATCTTTATCACCAATATTCTAATAACTTATACCTTTCTCAACAGACTTTGCCTATTTATATAGGGCATTTCATTCAACAAATATTTATTGAGCAGCTACTGTATGCTAGATGCTGGGGTATAGCTGTAAATAAGATAAAATCCTTAGTTCTAATAGAGTCCTTAGTCAGGTGTGGAAGAAAAACAATAAAGAGACAATTAATTGTAGAAGTGATAAATGTTATGAAGAAAAAAGAATGAGGCCTGGCCAGGTAGCTCAGTTGGTTAAAGCATTGTCCCGATATGCTGAGGTTGTGGGGTTGATCTCTGATAAGGGCACATACAAGAATCAAACAATGAATGCATGAGTAAGTGGAACAAAAACCAATGTTTCTCTCTCTCTCTCTCTCAAATCAATAATAATAAAAAGAAAGCAGAATGATATAATGGAGCTAGGGCGGCCAGATAAAATGCAGGACAGCTCATTCATTGTGAATTTTAGATAAACCATGTATGGTTTTTCAGTATAAGTATGTCCCATGTAACATTTATACTAAAAAATTATGCATTGCTTTTCTGAAATTCCCATTGAACTGGGTGTTCTTTATTTCATTTTCTAAATCCGGCAGCCCTAAATGTCATGTTATTTGATGGTGGAGGTTGGGCAATTTCAGACACAGAGGCAGGCCTCTTTGAGGAAGTGACATTGGAGCTAGAATCTGACTGTACAGAGGGAGCTAGTCATTCAGGAATCTAGAAGAATCTAGAAGAAGAGCATTCCAGGCAGAGGGAAGAGCAAGTATGAATGCTCTGAGGTGGAAATAAGCTTTGAGCTTAGAAGAACAGAAAGGAAGGAGGGGTGGCTGAGCTGAGCAAGGGTGGAGAAGGGAGATGATGAGGTCAGACAGGTTGACAGGGGTCAGATCTTGTAGGGTCTGTGGCTATGATGAAATGGTGAGTACTTTTACCAAAAACTTATGTCCATAACCTTTTCACTGAAGCAGAACAACTTTTGACATTTTATCCATAGGAATTGCTTTTACATGTGACAGAGTGTGGTCAAAGATAAGCACAACTGGAGATTGTTAAAGTGGTGAAAACAGATTTTCTTCAGTAACTACTGACAGTAGGGGAGAAAGCTGAGCTCCATTCTGACTTGTGTAGAGCTGAGTGGGCATTTCAAGGGGAGAATGAGGGTGTAGGGTAGCAAGCAGAGGCTCAAGTGAAGTTACAAAGGGCTGATCAACATAAAAATGATTAGGCCAGCTGTGTGTCTGCTAGCTGGCATTTACCTAAGTTGGGCTTCCAGGGGATCTACCTTCCTGATTATTAGACTTCAAAGGAATGGCTTTCAGGTCCTTAGGAAGGACACTCCTGAACTATAGAAAATACATATTCTCAAAGGGACAGAGGAAAAGTTTACAGTTGTAAGCCCATTTTAGCAAATGCTCTAAGAAAGAGAGGTTGGAAGCCTATCCTCGGGTATTGGCTAGAAAAACAGTAAATTCTCCTGGCAGCATTGGGCTCCCTGTGCTTCATTTGTCCTAGGGAAATGGCCTTATGCTGCTAGAAGCGGTGTTGGAGTTTCATCATCTTTTAGTGCAGAGGTTTGGACAGTCATTCATTATGTGCTGAGAACTCTGCAGTCCTGTTTCTATGTAATTTTGTGTTCTTATATTTCCTCAAAAGATGACCAAGTAGTGTGACTTTCAGCCCCATGAGTAGCAAATTAGCAATTCCAAGAGATGGGCTCTGAGCGGAGACAGCTGGGCCTGTTGAGGGAGGAGGAGTCCAAAACTGAAGTCTGGGATTTCCGTAAGTCTCCACTGGTTCCTCTCTTTCCTACTCAATGTATCATAAGATCTTAACGGCTCTACCTCTAAAATATATCCTGAAGCTGTCTACTTCTCTCAATATTCATGCTACACACCCTAGTCCAGGCCATAACATCTTCCTGGATGCCTCCAACAGCCTTCTTACTGGTTTCCCTGCTTCAAGCTCTTCCCCCCCATACAGTGCATTCTCCAAGCAGCAACTTATGGGCCTTTTAAAAATAGAAATTTGGTGGTCATGAACTTAAGACATAGTTCAAACACTGGCTTATAAGGCCTACATCATCTGGCCTGGGCTGGCCTAATTTCATCACCTGTCCTGATACGCTGCACTTCATGAAGTCCCAGTCTAACTCATTCCTGACTCAGAGCCTTTGCTATTGACATCCCCTCCTCCTGAAATGCATTCCAGGCTGATCTGCACGCAACTGTCTCCTTGCTGAAACTCGGGTCAGTTTTCACTTGTTCAGAGGCCTTTTCTGACTATCCTATTTACCTTCCAAGTCACTGCCTGCCATTATCATCCTGGTTTTAATTTTCTCCTCATAGCACTTACAGAGATCTGAAATTATCTTGTTTGTCCCCTTTCTCTAAAACAGAAGCTACATAGGGGCAGGAAGTTTTCTTCTGCCTGAGACTTACTGACATCAAGACTTTACATCCGAATAGGTCACAACCCAGCAGCCACTCACTGAATCTGTGCTTATTTCAGGAAAATGGGGATTGCGATGCCCCTTAGAACGGCCTGAACCATAGAGCATTGTCGCTTGTGACGTCAGCGCAAACACTGAGCCGGGTCATGCAAGCCAGAGATTGGTCGTTCGAATTTGGGTGGGGCCCAGTGCTCTTGGCCCCGCCCCTGCCTCTGCCCTGTTGACGCATGCGCCCAGCCCTGAGTCTCGCCGCCGCGCCATTTTGCCGGGGTTTGAATGTGAGGTGGAGCGGCGGCAGGAGTAGGTAGTGGCGGCTACAGTCCGCGGCCAAGGTTTTCTTCTCCGTTCCCGTATTCCCACGAGGTAAGGCCGGGGCGTGCATGGCCTGACAGGGTGGCCTCTAGGATCCCCGTTGTGGGGGGGTTGAGGCGCTCCCCGCATTCCGGAGCGCTGGGGAGCAAGGACCGCGCCTCTGGGCGAGAGCGGAATGTGGGCTCGTGTGTCGGATAGAGACCTCGGGCAAAGTCTGCCTTCGTCCACCGGCCTCGCCTCATCTCACGAGTCTCGGGTTTCAGGCCTAGGCACCCCCGGCCTGTGGCGGCGCGAGGGCAGCCGCGGCGCGGCCTTACGCGCCCGGGCTCCCGCCCCTTCCCCTTCAATGCTTTTCTGATTGGCTGCGCTGCCGCTGCTGTGCTCGGGAAGGCCGTCTCTCATTGGTCATGGCCGCGCGTCCATTCTCGGGGCTCCCGGCCACCCGCAACGTGAGCCTAGTGCCGCGATGAGGCCTCTCTCGCTGCTGGGCGGAGGATGCGGGCCGCCGCCCGACCGCCCTTTCCCTGGACTCATGTTCTTAAGGAAGAGTGGGAGCGTAACCTCCGTGTGCTTCAGGCTTTCCAGCTGAAAAATGGGCATCGCGCTCTCACTTTGCTGAGTTGTTTGTGAGGATTAAATTCTAGTCTACGCACCTGCCTAGTAATACGAGGTTCTCCTCTTGAGGGAAACGCTATATGGGTCGGTAGTTCGGAGCATGGGGTTTGGAATTAGAACGCCTGGGTTCGTTCCAGATTAAGCCTCTCCCTAGGAGCCTCACCTAAGGCTATTCACTTTATCTGTCCGAGCCTCCATTTCCTTATCTGCAAAATGGGGTTGAAAACATAGTCTACCTGGTAAAGTGGTTGTGAGGATCTACTGAGTTAGTACCGTGGTTTAGAGTCCTACCTCAGGTGACCATTGTCTGTCTCCCCCACCCATCTTTTCTCTTAGCCACGGTAGCCATACTGACCTTGATCTATCTTTTTTCTTAAAATGTTCCAAGCTCATGCCCACCATAAGGCGTTTGGGCGTGCCTTTCGTTTGCTTGGAAATTACCAACATCAGATCTTTGCAAGGCTGGCTTCCTGTCATTCAAATTTTACTCACCTTAGTTAGGCCTTCTTTGAGCACTCTTTGTCCTCAACTCTTCATCACTTTGCCCTAGTTTTATTTACTTCATAGCATTGATCGTCATTTATAATTTCTTAATAGTTGTTTGTCTTTCTCAACTGCTAAGATGTAAACTTTGAGAACAGGGATCTTGCCTTTGCCTGTCTTGTTTACTGCTGTGTCCAAGTGGCCAGTGCTTGCCACCCGCCAGATGCACAAATATTATTATTCCTTGGAGGCACAGGAGCAGATTTTTTCCACTCTGATCTCACCACTGCTCATTTTCTCCTTTCTTGGGCCTCCATACTCGAATTTTTGGCCCTTTTTCCCCCTTCTTACTGAATTTACTGGGGTAACACTGGTTAACAAAATTATACAGGTTGCAGGTGCACAGTTCTACAGCACATCATCTGTACACTGTTTGGCCCCCTTTTTTGTGTCTCCAGTTTTTGCATAATTTGGTTCTTTTCATCAGTGGAAGGGATTCTCACTCCCCTTATGATTACTTTTGATTTCTGCTAGTTAGGGGCTGGGACAAAGGGAAACCATTTTCTATACAGGATTAGATGGGTTTGAGAACACTGCTCTAGTTTTGGAATTAATTTGTTCCCTTTTTTATTTAATAACTTTATTGAGCAGTGAGTTAATCTCTGGGAATACAGTGAAAAAACAATAATGGACAAGGTTCCTTCTCTTGGGTAGCTTATATTCTAGTGGGGAGAAGAAACAACAATACAGATAAATGAATTGGGTAATTTCAGATAGCAAAAAGTGACAGGGTGATGTGAAGATGAAGAAGGCTTCTCTGAGGAGGTGACATTTGAGCTGAGGCCAGCCATGGAAAGGTGAGGGAATAGAAGTACAAGAGCTCAAGGACAAGAACAAGCTTGGAATAGTGGAATATTTGAGGAAAATCCTGCTTGCTACATAGGGCTTTGTAGGCAACGGAAAGAGTTTGGATTTCATTCTAAGAGGTATGGTTCTGTGTTTAGAAAGCAGAGGGTGGAGAGCTGTTGGGTTATGTTCTTGATGTGTGTGTGCCAGATATTTTTCATACATTGGATCTCTTTCCCTTTCTCCAAGTGTAAGGCCTCAGGAATGGTTCTCTAATGTGGAAGAAATATCTAAAGAAAAGGCACATATCTTGGATTAGCTTATGTCACAGATGTCTGAGATGGCAATGGAAAGCAAAGCTTTCATTCCAAAAGTCTTCATGTATAGTTGAGGGCCTGTGGGAAGAGGCTAGACTTAGGTACAGCCATTCAACAGGAAGAATTTAGACTTTAGATAAATCTGTCATAATTGATTTGTTGTGGCACGTCTTTTATTTCTGTGTGTGTGTGTTGGCAAGGATTTCCAAAGATAGCTTTGCGGAGAAAATATCACCCCCTTATTTAAACACAAAATGATGAATTTTCCATTTCTAGTTTGAGTATTTTAAAATCAATAACACTTTCTACATTTATATATTTAATATTTTAAAGTGTCAAATGAGATAATTAGATCTTGATCTTGCCGACATACTGTGAATACCTGCGGAGTGTTCTCTAAAATTACCTGGTGTTATGCTTTCCCAAACCCGGGATAAGCTTACAATTTGGTTTTGTAGACGTTATCACTAAGAAGATACAAAAAGGGTTTGTTTACAAATATTCAACAATAAAATTCTGGAGTCTATGTAATATTTTAACTTTCAGAAATTGTAGCACTCATATTTATGTAACATCATCCCCTTCATACACACACTTTTTCCCCCCAACACGCTTTTTTAAAAACTTAAAAATAGTTTTATTCTAGCACCTCAGTTTTGTCATTATTCTATCAAGTGGTCTTAGAATCAGTTGTCTCCTTCTTCCTGTTTGTCACAATTGACCAGAATACATGTGAAAAATGTGCTTTTGATGAAAAAATCAGTCAAGGGTATGTAGTTCTTGAAAATAGTACAACCAATATGTAGTAGGTGCCCATCGTTGTAAAGCTCTAGGGAGATTGCGAGGAACAAAACACATTCCTAGTTATGGAGCTTACAGTCTAGTGGAAGGAGAGGCACAGTAAACAAGAAAGCAAATTAATATGCCTGATAAAATTTACTTGGAAAAATACACTAAGGGAGTGGAGAGTGGCTGGGTAGGTGCTCTTTTTAGAGAAGGCAATCCAGGAAGGCATCTCTGAAGAGAGGACATTTAAAAAGAGACCTGAAGGGAGTGGGCAGTGAGCCATGCAGCTCTCCAGTGACAGAGCTGTCAGGCAAATGGGGCAGTAAGTGCAAAGCCCTGACACAAAAATGTACATATTGCCATATGTGAACAGTAATACAAGACAGGTTTCAGATTCACTTTTTTCTTGAAAGCTCTTTTGGATGAACAGAAATTATGATAGTCAAGTTGGTCATTTGTTTATCTGACAGATGTAACTGAGTTCCTACATTCTGTTGGGGCTGCTAATATCTGATCCTCGAATAGTCTCCAGTTCAGAATGGGAATTTATGTTTTAGCTGGCTGACGTTGACTCATTCATTAGTTCATGCAGCAAATTCTTACTGAATGTCTACTATGTGCCAGGCAATGTTGAAGGTCCTCAACATGTAGAGACAAAGACATATAAAGTCTCTGTCCTAATGAGTTTACAAATAACAGATAACAAGTCAAAGATAATTTCAGATGAGGATTAATGCTGTTAACTGTGTAACAGGGATAAGGTGGAGAATAGGTGTGGAAGGCCTTTTTGAAGAGTTGATGGCAGACAGGTGAATGATACTCGATATCACATTAGAAAGAAGAGCAGTATTACAAGCACAAAGAAGTATCTTGGCTGGTTCAAGGAAAAGAGAAAGAAGGCTTTTGTGGCTGAAACGTAGTACGAGGCAAGGCAAGGAGAAGTTAGGAAATAAAGTTGACAGGTGCCAGATTGCATGGGACTGTTTGCCATGGTAAAGGAGTTTGCATTTTTAATACATATAGTTAGGAGGGATCTGAAAGATTTTGGTTGAGATATGTACAGTGCTACAGAAGCATAATGAAGTAAGTGAAATGCAGATTTATTGAGTGTCTTTAAAAACTCAGCAAAATAGATCCAGTTAACCTCTGTAATTCCCCTAATACACACACACACAGTTTCTAACATGCTGCCTTGCATAAATCTCAAAAGGTAGACTAAATTTGCATGTGGCAGAGAAAGACTAGGAGGTTTTTTTTGTTTGGTTGTTTTTGCTCATATATGTTGATGTAAATGATTTTGCTTGGCAACAGCAAACTTTCAAGATTGCAGAGTCAGCATTTCAATATAGGAAAAAAGAGTGGAAAATGAATTTATTAAATCACTGCTTTTCAAAATTTGTTCCATAATAAAGTGGCCAAGTAATGGGGGGAACTCTGGATTAAACAATATTAAACTGATACCTTACTGTTGGAGTGTTAGAGCTTCTGAAACCTTTAAAATGAATCTCCAAAAATGGAATATAATGTGTAGCATCTTCCAAACTTTTGACATAAAAACCAGGAAGGTTAGCCTCTTAATAAGTTATGTGTGGGGTTGAGTGGGATTTGATACTCATGTTCGTAAACTGGTTTGCCCTGGGTCAAAGGAAGTGAATAAGTAGGTGGTGGTATCTATTAAATCAGTCAGAATTTTGGCTTCCCTTGTGATAAAGATGTTTTCTAATTAAGGGAAAGGGCTGTAGTAAGGAGAATACAGATAGTTTCAAACAGATTGTTCTCCTTAGAAGGTGTGGTTTCTGGGTGTGCAGTACTCTGCACAAGCACAGCATTAGCTTATAGCCCATTTCTAGCTTTTTAAAAAATTTGAGATGAAGGGTTGTGGCTTTTTTGTTCTCAGGAAAGTCTTATTCAAAATCTCAGAGTCACTGACTTTTTCCTTTCCCTAATTCCCATCTGGCTATTCTTTTTCACATTATCCTTTTAAACCATCACCTTCCCAAAGGTCCTTTATTACACTTTCATTAAGTTTTTACCCATTTCTAAAAAACCTTTAGTGGCTTCCTATTGTACATTAAATCATGAAACTCTTAAGCTAAGTATTAAGGAACCTACCATAACTGATCTCAGCCGCCAAGTCCCCAAAGGAGCCATGTACTCTTCCCGTGTCTGTTACTTTACTCACACTATTTCATGCGTGAGATGGGTCCTTGTACTTTGCCCTTCCAAATCTGCATATCCTTTAAGTTCAGTTCAAGCAAGACTCACAGCCTCTGGGAAATCTTGGACCACTGAATACCCAGTGATTCTCTTAACCTCCTAGCAGTTAAATTGCTGTTGGTGTGATTCATTTGCTGCTTCTCCTCCAGGGGACAAATGTATTTCAGAATTCAGAATTCAGAATTTTTACTTTGGATTATGCAACATCCCTAGTGGGGCTTTGCGTAGCACCCATTAATCAAACACATTATTTCTTTAGTGAAAGAAATTTACGTACTAAGATACAGACTAAATGTATAGCCTCAGGCAGTTCGGGCCAGGTTTAGCTGCTTGAAAGGAAAGGGATAGGTCTGTAGTTGGTTATTTCAGTTGTGTCTTGTCTTCCAACTAGTTGTAAGCTGCTTTGAGTACCTGAATTTGATTGATAACTTTCTGATAGTAAATGTAATACATATAGTTAGGTATAGGATATTAGAAAAATCTAGACGAATATGAAGAGAAGAAAAATCCCCATATCCATCATGTAGACATTAATGCCCTTTACATTTGGGTATATGTAAATTTTAACAGAGTTTGATTTTGGTGTGCTTGATCTCTTTTCCACTTAGCTTTAATACATTTTACAGAAATTATGAACTTAATTTGTTTCTTTGTCATAGAAGCCCCAGATTTATTTGGTACATGGTTGCCCTGAAAAGGTTACATTTCCCCAGGTTCCCTAGAAGCTATGTGTGGCTGCCCCAATTTACATTCCCACCAACAGTACACAAGGGTTCCCTTTTCTCCACATCCTTGCCAACATTTGTTATTTCTTGTCTTTTTGACAGTAGCCATTCTAATAGGTTTTAGGGGATAGCTCATGTTTTTGATTTGCATTTCCCTGATGATTAGTGTTGAGTACCTTTTCATGTACCTGTTGGCCATCTATATGTCTTCTTTGGAAAAATGTCTATTCAGAGCCTCTGCCCATTTTTAAATTGGATTTTTCCCCCTGAGTTGTATGAATTCTTTATATATTTTTTTGGATATTAACCCCTTATCAGATAAATGATTCACAAAAACTTTCTTCCATTTGGTCGGTTGCCTTTTCATTTTAATGGATTCCGTTGCTGAGCAGAAGTTTATAGTTTTATTTGTTTATTTTTGCTTTTGTTACCTTTGCTTTTGGTGTAGAAAGTTACTTTTTAATCTCAATCACAGTTGTTATTTTCTGAACCCCCAGATTATCTCCCCAGTTACAAATTCTCAGAAATAGTTTGTTGTCAATACTTACGATGGAATGTTGTACACAAAGGAATTTATTCTAATTTTCTTAATCTCAGAACTCTATGGGATCCTTCCTTACTGCTTAAATTTTTAATTTCTTATGGCAGGACTTTTAAAACATTTCTAGTGAGTCTTTTTAATCCTTTGCTCTGTTTCATAGCGTTTAAATTAGGTCAACTTTATGGTGACTTTTGATCAATTCTTCAACTTTGCCTTTCTGTGCCTATCTTTTTGAAATCATGATATGTTATTTCTTTTCCTTTATCTCAAAATTATCTCACCATTGTTTCAGAAAAGCCCAACTTATTTTAGCTAAGAGGCAGGTTTATAGCCCATGCACACACATAACAAAATGGTTGACTTTCAGAGAGGAGAAAACTGATAATATAAAAGGGTTTTTTATGCAAATTACTGTTCTCAACAGTGACCAATTACCCAAGCCTCATTTCTCTTTTTAGATTTAATTGCAATGGAGCTCAGCGATGCAAATTTGCAAACACTAACGGAGTATTTAAAGAAAACTCTTGATCCTGACCCCGCCATCAGACGTCCAGGTAGAGAATAAATATTGTTTGTGATTGATTTATTCTTAAAGGACAGGTGAGGGAAACCTTGGTACAAACTGCTGTTTGTAAATACATCTTTTTAAAAGTTTACACTTGGATTCGCAAACATAGTTTATTTTTCATTCTCTAGTCATTAAGTGTGTGGTTGGCTGTCTACAACTGTTATAACATAGGGTGGTGTGGGGGTTTTTGGGTTCTGTTTTTTTGAGTAAAACAGCTTTTATTTGTCCTCTTCTGGTATAAAAAGTACTAATATGTATAGAATGCTTTTTCCTTTCCCCTTTCTGAAATTCCCCACACCTGCCAGTTTTAGAGAGATAATAATTAGGGCATAGAGATGAGAGTTAATTGCCTAAAAAGTGATTAAATGAATAAAACCAGGCAATCAGGCACTGTCTCTTAATCTCCATGCTGGGTTTGATTTAATTAATACATTTACAGACCTAGGGTTCCTTTCTTCATCTCTTCTTCCTGAATATGACCAGTTTCTGTGAGAAACTTAATATAAACTTAGAATTGCAAACTCAGGTGCCCACAGGAATCAGGTGTGAAGGTAAATGAGGGAGCAGGCCAAGTGGGGACTGGTAATCTGTGACTATATGCCTTGGTTAAGAGGCAAATGTTATTTGCAACCAGCTATCTTTGGAGGAATCAAACCAGTTTTGCAAGATGGGATTTCCAGCTTTACTTGAAAAATAAGGCTGTTTATATGAAGTGTCCTCATTTTTAAATGATAGCAACTAGTAACTTCAAACAATTTTGAAACACATACAAATCAAACTAATTTTGGCGGCCATCTGTGTCCTGTGAATAGTGAGTTGATGATCCTTGGTGTAAGCCATATTAACCAGAAGTGGTATTAATCTGCTTCTTCAGAATTTACTAATGTGCATGCTCGTGAAGAGGATTTTGGAAGAGCCCCATGAAGACACGAATGAATGCACGTGTGTGTGTCATATTCATGTTATATATAAAAGATAGAATTGTAAACATGTTAATGCATCCATCCTATTCTAGAAAAGCCTTTGTGATTTCCAAGAGGGAAAATTTGTGATCTTCCCATTAGTGCTTAAAGAAGTAATGTGTTCTTGGATAAATGGAAATTAATGACTCTAATCTTCTTAGACTTTCCCAGAAAGCTTCAGCCAACATTGTCTATTAAAAATTATTTTTAAAAATTGTGTCTTTTAAGGTGAAGGTGCTTTTGTTTTATGAATCCAGGACAGAGTATAGAAATAAATGTATTTCTGTGAAGAGTTGTGAACATATTTCTCAGGGATAGGTAGTGGACTGACTCAACATCTTTATAAAATGATCTGAAGGTGGCACTGTGTAGCAGATCCCAGCTTACAGATACTATGCTCGTGAATTATTGAGTTGTGACAGTGGTCTAGATGAACTGGAAGACGTTTTGAGGCTCATTGAGTGTGTAGAAACATGTCAGTGTGAATATTCTAAGGACAAGTTGAGGGAAATGAACACAGATAGGAATAGACTTAAATTCATGAGAAAATTGCTTCCAGGATATGAATTACAATTTAGGAAAGAGACCTGGCAGTCTGTATGGGCTTTCCCCCAAATCATGGATATAGTGTGTTGTTCTGTACAAAATGCTGACCACTAAGGAAACAGTGAAAACCCAATAGACGTGTGTGTGTTTGCTACTTAAAAACATGTTTCAGTTCATTTCTCATCTTTCAAGAAAGACATGGTGGACACAAAGCAGGGAAGGTTTGAGGATGGAAGTTAAAGCTCTTGGGACTCAAGTCAGAAAGAAGAAAAGTATTAAATCATATTGTAGAAAATAATGGATGCTAACAGCAGACCTTTTCAATAGGTATTGGATCCTTGGAATGGGCGAGGCTTAAAAGAGGAAAAATTAGGAGTGCTATCTATACACTTTCACTGTGTGATCAGTAAACCTAGGAGATTTAATATTTCTACGTGTAATATCAGCGTAAATATATGTTTAAATCTTTGTATAAATTTATTGCTGGTATTAGAAATGTTTATGTCAAGAAGAAAACTGGTCTAGTATTGGCTGATAAGTACTGCTTACCCTCAGTGGCCTTGTCTTTAAAATGAGGATAATATTACCTACCTTTCTGGGTAATAGTGACAACTTAATGAAATAATATATGTGAATAAAGCACCAGACCCATATAGTTAATATATTAGCATGAATTAACTCATTTAATCTTGGTCACAGTACTACTGTAAAGGAAATATTACTACCATTACTAATTGTACTAATACTAATAGCCCTTCTGTAGCAAGACAGGGTGTGTAACTTTTGCCCTAAGGTCACTTAATCTCTGAGAAGCAGATTCTCCTTCAGATGGGGTGGTCATCTGATGAGGCCACATTATAGGTTTGTGAGAATCAGGTGAGTTAAGTGATTTGAAAACTGAGGTATTTTGTAAATTTAACATAATATATATTCCACTTAATAGATAAGGAAAGTGAGGCCCAGTAGACCCTTGATAGGTTTCCTAAGGGAAAGTGTCTTAATATTTTCCATTTTTTGATGCTTCAATCTGAAATACATAGTTCATGTATACATAAAGTAGACAGACTTGGTTATAATAACAAATCTAACATGGAAATTCTTTTATAGCTGAAAAGTTTCTTGAATCTGTAGAAGGAAATCAGAATTATCCACTGTTGCTTTTAACATTACTGGAGAAGTCCCAGGATAATGTTATCAAAGTGTGTGCCTCAGTAACATTCAAGAACTATATTAAAAGAAACTGGAGAATTGTAAGTATTTTGTGAATACATAGTTTAATACCCTGCATGTTTATAAGATTTATATATGCATAGCTCCTGAAAGATTGAGACAGATTAAAGATAAAAATTAAACTGGACCCTCCTCAACAAAATATTAGCAAGTCAAATCCAAAGAGTATAAAAGTATATACCATGACCAAGTGGGATTTATCTCAGGTATGCAAGGCTTGTTCAACATTCAAAAATTAATTAATGTCTTGACTTGGGGTGGTGAACACACAATACAATATACAGATGATGTATTATAGAATTATACACCTAAAACCTATATAATTTTATTAACCAGTGTCACCCCAATAAATTCAATAAAAAAGTTATTAATTACTGTAATCCATCACAGCATTAGACTAAAAAGAAAGAAAACCTAGCCCTGGCTGGATAGCTCACTTGGTTTTATTTATTTTAATTTTTATTTTTTTAAATATATATTGATTTCAGAGAGAGGAAGGGGGGGAGAGAGAAAGAGAGAAACATCGGTGATGAGAGAGTCTTCATTGATCAGCTTCCTCCTGTGTGCCCCCAACTGGGGATCGAGCCCGCATACCAGGCATGTGCCCTGACCAGGAATCGAACCTGCAATCCCCTGGATCCTAGGCCGATGCTCAACCACTGAACCATGCCCGGTTGGGCGGATAGCTCAGTTGGTTTTGGCATTGTCCCAGCACATGAAGATGCGGGTGTGGGGGGATTGACAAAATCTATCTCCCGTTCATGATAAAAACTCTCAGTAAAGTAGGAATAGAGGGAAACTTTATAAAGACTATTTTAAAAAGCCCTACAGCTAGCATCATACTTAATGGTGAGAAACTTGAAGCTTTCCCACTAAGATCAGGTACAAAGTAATTGTGTCTCTTCTCACCACCTTTTTTCAACATTGTATTGGAAGTCTTTGCTAATGCAGTAATAAAAGGAAATAAAGAGGATCAGAGGAAGACATAAAACTGTCTTTGTTCACAGTTGAGCATGATCGGCCATGTAGAAAACTTGAAAGAACTGACAAAAGTTATATAGGACACTTTTCCAAAGTTACTGTTGTTTCATTTTAATTCATATGGATTACTTCAGCTTTATAACCCAGGTTGCTGGAGGGCTGTGAAACTTGGTTTTAACCTCCATTATGGTTGAAATTTAACTCTAGCTCATTGTCTGCTGCAAAGACGTGGGAAGACAGTCTAAATGAATAATTGAAGCAATCTCTATTGTGTACTAGGAAAAATTATATAAAACTGAAAACGGCATTATATCTGAAAATTTGTAGAATGCAAAATAGTTTTAGGTTTTTGATAAGGGATTGTGCCTTATGTCTTGTGAGATACGGAAATATATACTAATTTTAAGGTGAATCTTATTGTCCTACAAGTTTAATGACTAGTATAAGTTTATTATAAATTAAGAAACAGGTATTTTCCACACCTTAGCTTAGGACAGTGGTTCTCAATTGTAGGTGATTTTGCCCACCAGGCGATATTTGGTGAAATGTTGGTTATCACAGCTTGGGGCAGGGGGAGTGGGTATTATTGTCATCAAGTGGGTAGGGTTGTTCGTAACCATCCTACAGTGTACAAGAAAGAGCCCTACAATAAAGATTTATCTCACCCAAATGTTAATGAATCCAAGGTTGAGGAAACCCTGGCTTAGGATAAAGAAAAAAAATGAGAATTGTATTATGGTGATAGCAGTAATGATATTTAGAGAGTATTACAGTTGACAAAATGGTCAGTTTTTCTAAAAAGTCAACTTTAAATCTTAAGTATTTATTTAGAATCTTTTTTTCTTCATTCCATAAAAGAATTTAAAAATTGTAAATACTGTTTTAAGCTTGTATCTTCAATAAGCACATGTGAAAAAATGACCTGGTGATTCTTAAAATGTTTAAAAATTCCTACCTCTACCTCTATCTTGATTTGTAAAACTACTGAGGCTTCAGACCTCTAGACCTCTTTGGGTGATGTAGTCCTGGATGCATTCAAACTCATAATGGTCAAGAGGTTTTCATTAAAAAAGACTTTTGACTTAAGAGTCAAAATTGAAGCTTTTGAAGATGAATATGGGCTAAATAGCATATATAAATATTTTAACCACTTGTTCTGATTAGTTTATAAAACTGAGAGTCTTAATTGGCATCAGGGAACCAGAAGCTCATTAATATGTATGTAAAATATTTGCATTTGGGATGGAATGTACATTTTTCTGTTCAAAGGGTTCGTGCTTTCATGGGATTATTAAAGGAATCTGTGACCCGTTCGTGTAGAGGGAAAGCCCTACCTTTCTCTATGTTTTTCTTAGAAAACCAGGAAATAAGAAATGGTTCCATTTTATCCACAAACTCATCTGGTCGTGGATGTGGATTTTATGTTACTTGCTCATGGATGCTTTGCTTTCAGGTTGAAGATGAACCAAACAAAATTTGTGAAGCTGACCGAGTAGCCATTAAAGCCAACATAGTTCACTTGATGCTTAGCAGCCCGGAGCAAATTCAGAAGCAGGTAATGTGAGGCCCTGCTTTTTAGGTAGGCTTGTTTGTAGAACTTTCATCTAATCTTTTTCCTCTTCCCCTCAGTTAAGTGATGCCATTAGCATTATTGGTAGAGAAGATTTCCCTCAGAAATGGCCTGACTTGTTGACAGAAATGGTGAATCGCTTCCAGAGTGGCGATTTTCATGTTATTAATGGAGTCCTTCGTACAGCACATTCTTTATTTAAAAGGTATTGATATATAAACTCATACTTTTTGAATGTTTTTGCTTATGTAAACAGTTACATTTCTCTGACTGTTGTCATTCCTTTTTATATAATAATAGAATAAGAGCATAAGCCTCTCAATTGGTTAGTTTGGTTTTTGTTAAGTAGGATGTTTATTTCATAATGCCCTGTCCCCTGTGAAAAACTGAGTCTCCTTAAACTGTGCTTGATTCCTTTAAAAAGAAAGCCAAGAATTACCTTTGAATTTCAGAAAACTGCCTAGCCATGGTTTTTTCTAATCTGTCCTTTAAGAACTAAATCAGTAAACAAAAACTTGTAAATTACCTATTTTACCTTAATTTTCTAGATACCGCCATGAATTTAAGTCAAACGAGTTATGGACTGAAATTAAACTTGTTCTGGATGCCTTTGCTTTGCCTTTGACTAATCTATTTAAGGTATGGATAATATCTTAGTGATGTTTTTTAATTAATATTTAAAATTGCTTAAATATTTAAATAAATTTTGTTTAAGAGAATGCTTTGAAAGCTTATTTTGTAGGTAATATTTAGAGCAGCATTTCTTTTGAAAAATTTCAAACCTACACAGAACTAGAGTGGATAGTGTATAATGAACTCCCATGTATCTATTACAAAAGGTAACGGTTACTTACATTTTGGCTTTTAAAAAATTTATTCTTTCCCCCTCATTTTGTAGGAATATTTAAAAGCAAATCCCAGGCATCAGTTATTCCACTCAAGTATTTGAGTATGTGCCTCTAAAGGAATAGATCTACATTTTTATTTGCCTGTTTATGTAGTTTAATTAGTATCTTGTACATCATCTTGTAGTGAACAGGCTAGTTTCTTAAACATGTTCTGCATCTTTGAGAGAATCCTGTAAGATTGAAAGATGTATTGTTAACCTTCTTGTCCAGATAAGGAAAGAGGGTTCAGTATCCCACAGGCCTCAAACCTTTTGCTGACTCAAAAGAAGGTGCTCATTTCCTAGTTTCAAAAGGGGAAATTGTGTGATATTCACAACTTTCTAAACTGTTGAGTATACACAAGGTTTTTCATGGTTAGTATGTCTTACTGATGGTGCATTTTTCTTTTAAAAAAACAACATTAAACAAAATGTGAACAATTTTTTGCACCTACTGGCAAAGATTTTTATTTCTTTTTAACAATGTTAAAAGTCTTAGCCACAGTGCAGTGAAACCAACATTGTGATATCCTATTCATTCGATTAAAAATGGCACTAGCTTATTAGAGTTTGACATTTCATTAGGAACACCTTAGTAATTCACTTTTTTTCTAACTGCAGGATATAGGAAGTAACATTTGTTGAGTGTCTTGTACACAAAGCACTAGGACCTTTTATGTAGTTTTTCCTCGTTTAATTTGCATAATCTTTCTTTGAGGCAGGCATTCTCATATTACAGTTGAGGAGATTGGGTGTCAGTAAAATAACTTAATCTGCTCAAAGTACTGCTTATTGTGAGTAACAGTTTGGGTTATATTTAGGTCTATCTGGCTTTCAAAATCTGTGCTTGTAGCCTATTCTTCCGCTTTGGTAATATACTTCTAGAATCTCAATTTATGAGAATTAGAGGTGTGCACAAAGTTTTCTAGATAAGCCTATTTATTACAGTTAGAATAATAAACAATTGGAAACAACCTAAATGCCAAGTGGCAGGGGAATTATTTAATGAGAGCTTATAAAGACAATTTTGTGTAATATATTTATATATGCACAGAAAAGAGTGGAAGGATCTATCTAGTCTAAAACACCTTAACATTAGACTTTTTAGTAGTGCCGTGACAGGCAACTTCAAAGTATGTTTTAAAATCTCTACTAATTAAAAGGCAAGTTTTGGAGAAGAGATACAGGTAGTCTCAGCCTAGTGCAAGGCTATTTCAAGACTTTCGATACACTAAAACTATGTTTCTAAATTTTTTTCCAAGGCTACCATTGAACTCTGTAGTACCCATGCAAATGATGCCTCTGCCCTGAGGATTCTTTTTTCTTCCCTGATCCTGATCTCAAAACTGTTCTACAGTTTAAACTTTCAGGTAAGTTTTATTTCTCGCTTTTGATTCTTATTGTTTTCAAGTATACAGTTTTTCGTTTGATAAAGACCTCTTTGCCAGCATTGATTTTTCTGAAAGAAATTTTTTTTCTGACTCCACCCATTCTTTGTCTGTAGATAATGTTCTACTTTATAGTAGTTCCTAGAGATGCTAGTGGGTGTTTCATGGGGAAAAGTAGCATTCTCTTGTAGGACCAGTAAGTTAGAGAAACTCCCACCCACATCCTTCTTCACTTATGGAGAATCATCCTCTACTGTTTTATTGAAGACACGGAGATCACATTCTCAGGCCTTCCTATTGTTCGTTTAAGTGTATCTTAGTCATGTTTTGTTAAGAGGTCTGTTGCTAGCTTATTGGAAACATACCTGGGAGACACAAGGCTGAAGAACCAGGCTTTAGAAGGTTTTAGAAGCAGTGTTATTTAAGAGGAAACACAGCCACAGTTTTATAGCAGAAAATACCCGATCACCCTGTTGCTACTGAGATAGTGGCCTCCATTCATTCTGTTATTGACCCATTATTTTAAGATTCATGGTTCCAACCCTGCCAGTGTGGCTCAGTGGTTGAGTGTTGACCCATAAACCAGGAGGTCACAGTTCGATTCCTGGTCAGGGCATGCGTCCGGGTTTCAGTCTTGATCCCCACTGTGGGGCGTGCAGGAGGCAGCTGATCAATGATTCTCTCTCATTATCAATGTTTTTATCTATCTCTCCCTCTCTCTTCCTCTCTCTAAAATCAATAAAAACATTAAAAAAAAAAATTCACGGCTCCAGGAACCAAAAGGGGATCTTAAAGATCTGGCCTTTTCATTGCTCTTAGCCAGAGCCAAGTACCTGGACTTAATCCTTGTAGCATGACTCACAGTGGTAGGAAGAGCATTCCACAAAAGGATTAGGTAGAGTAGGGGATGAACAGCCCAAAATGCCATCCCCACATCAGTGGTCAGCTGGATAGCAGTTTGAGAAACTCTTAAGAGCATTTGCTTATACCTTCTTTTGAATCCTGCTTCTTAGAAGTCGGGTAGAATGAGGCTCTTAATAACTTGTTAGGCATAGTCAGGGACACCAAAAGGCATAATCTTACCCTTGGGGAGCTTATCAACCTCATTAAGGTGGCAATAGTGTTGTGCAAGAAAGCATTAACTGTAAGACAGTAAGTGTGAATTGGTGGTCATTTTACACTCAATGCAGTAGTTCAGAAAGGGAAAAGAATATATTGGTAAGCCCTGAGTTTTATAAGGAAAGGCTTCATTCATAACAGTCTTAGCTGTACCTTGAAGGATTAAGTAGATTTAAATTGAGGCAGGAAATTGAGATGGCATCATTTGTGGTTGAAAGTGTATAAACAGAGTTCTAGCTGGTTGCTCAGTGGTTAGAGCATTGGCCTGCGGACTGAAGGGTCCTGGGTTTGATTCTGGCCAAGGGCACGTATCTCAGTTGCAGGCTCCATCCCCGGCTTTAGGGTCTGAGCGGGTGCGGGAGGCAACCAACTGATGTGTCATTAATGTTTCCCTCCCTCCCTCTCTTTCTTTCCCTTTCACACTCTGATAAGCAATGGAAAAAATATCCTCGGGTGAGGATAAAAAAAATAGTGTATAAACAGAGACAGAAGTCAGAATGGTTTATTTAGCTGCCGGACCTAGTTGGAACAGAGAATTCTTGTCAAAATAGATAATGATTCGGGCTAAGAAGTGTGGGCTTTAGTGTGTAGGCATGTGAAAAATGTTTGACGTGTGTACAGGGGGAGCTTAAATACATAGCATACTTTTTTTTTAAATATGTTCATTGATTGATTGATTGATTTTTTTTTTTTTTTTTTAGAGAGGAAGGGAGAGGGGGAGAGAGAGAAACGTCGGTGATAGAGAAACATTGATTGGCTGCCTCCTGCATGCCCCCTCCAGGGGATAAAGCACGCAACTGGGACATATGCCCAGTTTGGGAATGGAACCAGCGACCTCTTGGTACATGGGACAAGGCTCAATCCACTGAGCCACACCAGCTGGGCAATAGCATACTTATTTTAATTAAAAGTCTCAAGTCTGCATTTATTCTTTAGGATCTCCCTGAGTTTTTTGAAGATAATATGGAAACTTGGATGAACAATTTTCATACTCTCTTGACATTAGATAATAAACTTCTGCAAACTGATGTAAGTATTGTTTAAAATGTTTCCCAAGTAGCCCTTTGCTAAAATTAAGGATTATTTGAAATATAATCATATATATCAATCATAATCTTATTTTGCTTAATTATTTGAATACTCTCTGCAAACCTTGGGGGATAGCTAGACTTCAGAAAATGAAGTAAAGTTATTTAAGAATATTTGGCATTCTAGTTCCTTAAAAATTATTTACTTTTGCATTGGTAATAACTAGAATTCCAAGAATGCAAATAATATTTGATTATGTGGGATGTTTGTTATTTGGTTGGTTGTAGTATACAGAATCAATTACTTTTGTTGTGTGCCTGACTTAGGTCATAGTGTATAGATTAGGCTATTTTATTACATTGAAAGTAACGCTTTAAAGTATTCGCAGTTTGAACATTTATGAAATAGAAAATTATTTGTCATTGAAGATATTAAGGAAACTTAAAATTTAGACCTGTAATCTCTTTTTAAAAAGTCATCCACAACATAGGAAAAAGGGGACATGATGAAAGTTTGTAATGTATAAGTTTCTGATCTGGGTTTTGTAATATATACTTTTTAGCGTATAGCACTTACTCTGTTACTCATATTAATGTATTTGTGAATGTACCCCTTTCTCAGGAAACAAAGTAAAATATTAAGACTACTTCAACACCATATAAAAGAAAAATTGGAATTGGTGATTCAAGTCAGTTTTTGGGAGTGGGTGCAGAGGGAAAGTCATTATTATGAGTGTACAGCAAATTTTTCCTAAGATTCATTAAATGAATAGCAACAAAAAAAGATAAAATAATTCTGTCAGTCCACGAGGAAAAAACCCTTTCACATAGATTCTTACAGAGAGCTTTGTGCCTGTTTAGCCATGTACCACCGCGTCATCTCACTATAGCAGCCTCTGTATTTATGCCTTGAGAAATGAGCTGTTTGGCACATAGTACAGCTCAAAAGGTGTTTGCAGATTGCTGTTACAGTTGAGAGTATTATATAAATCACTGTCATTGTTTTGATTGGGGTTGGTATACTTTTCCTGTAAAGGTCCAGGTAGTAAATACTTTTGTCTTTGTGGGCTGTACGGTCTCTGTTTCAACACTGCACCTCTGCAGTTGTAGTCAAACACAGCCATAAGCAATACTAGAAATGGTATAAATGAGGAAAAGGAATAAGCCTGACTGTTTCAATAAAGTTTTACTTACAAAAATAGGCAGCAGACCTGCAGGCTCTGATGTAGTTTACTGACCCTTGATTTAGATTGTTGTTTAATATTTTTGAGAATCTTATAGCATTACCTTATTAGGGGGGTGGACACATTTTAATATATTTGAAATGAGAACCTTTTGGGAGACAGCAGGACACAATACAACTAACAATGTTACAAAGGAAAATGATATAATCTTTATCATTCAGGTTTCTGTGGGAATGTTATTTTCAGTTTTATATGTAAATATTTTATAATTCAGCAACCAGAAGAAAAGGCTTTAACTTGAAAACTTTTGAGAGTTGTTCTCAGTGATTAATAAACGAGTATTTCATCTTTTATTTATTTGAAAGACTGGGTGAGTAAATTGATGGTGGCATAGATGCAGTGTTGAACACTTGGCTTTGGATCTAAATTTTTTTTTTTAATTTTCTGTTTTTTTTTTTTTTTTTTAAATATATCTTTATTGATTTCAGAGAGAGGAAAGGAGAGGGGGAGAGAGAGAAACATCAATGATGAGAGAGTCATTGATCAGCTGCCTCCCGAATGCCCCTGTCTGGGGATGGAGCCCGCAACCCGAGCATGTGCCCTGACCGGGAATCGAACCCCAATCGCCTGGATCCCAGGTTGACACTCAACTGCTGATCCACGTCCAGCCGGACGGGATTTAAATTTTAAAGTTATTTCAGGCATTACAGCTACTCTCTGTTTTATGGTAGCATTAAAGTTCTATGTTTGAGTTTTCTGTTTTCTCTTATGTGAGGATGAAGAGGAAGCAGGCTTATTGGAGCTCCTAAAATCCCAGATTTGTGATAATGCTGCACTGTATGCACAAAAGTATGATGAAGAATTTCAACAGTACCTGCCTCCTTTTGTCACAGCTATCTGGAATTTACTAGTTACAACAGGTCAAGAGGTCAAATATGACTTGGTAAGATGGTGGAGACAAATAATTAAGATATTCCTCTCCCTACTTCCCCAAGAAATGAATGGTTCAGCTTTGCTTTTAAAAATATCCTTATTTTTGTGTTTTATTCCAGTTGGTAAGTAATGCAATTCAATTTCTGGCTTCAGTTTGTGAGAGACCTCACTATAAGAATCTGTTTGAGGACCAGAACATACTGACAAGTATCTGTGAAAAGGTTATTGTGCCTAACATGGAATTTAGAGGTAATTATAGCTAAGTATAAAGCTTTTTCAAGAGATCAAAAACTTAGTCTTTTATAGAGTGTGTTAGTATAAATTTAGTAAGTCTTCTCCCTGTTGATTTTTGTAATCTAATTTTTTTATTGCTAAATAAAACTTTTTGTAGATCATTTATTGCCTATTTTCTAAACCGAGACAAAGTGTGGTTGGTATAAAAGGCATTTGTGAAATGAGTGCTGCTGTGATGAGCTTTGTTGTATGCTGTGGAGGTTTTTTCATAGGAATATTGAATAAGACTTTAACAATCCTGGTATACTGAAAATAAGGTAAACTGTACACAATCTCAACTTACAGAAATAATTTGGTTTTGTTTGATTTACTATTTTACCAAGGCAAATAGCTGTTTTTCCAACAGTTGACTTGAGATTAAAAGTGATAACTTTTAAATAGAGTGAAAGCCCACTTAGTTTGTGCTTAAGATTGAGATTGTCCTAAGAAACTGTTTGTATACAGAATGTCTTTCCTTCTTCCAGTTAGGAAGAGCAAGTAGTAAATGTAGAAGGAATTGTGTTCTATATCACAGCAGTCATTAAATCAATGGTTCTCGATTATTTGGAACAAAATTAGGAAATAAAGGACAATATATTGCGGTACTTTATTTCCTTATGTGTTTTCATAAAACTATATATTTAAAGAACATGTCTTTTTTCTGATATTGTCTTACATTTTTGGTGTTGAAATGATTTTTGTAAAATAATGGTGGTTATAGTTGTTAGCTTGTTTTTTTTTTAATGCCCTTATCTGGCAAAATAAAAAATTGGCACTCCTAGATTTGTTCCCAACACTCACTTTTGAAAGTTGATGATAAAAGTCCAATTATGTGGATGCCATATTAGAACAAGTGAGCCAGTATCACAATTGTGTGAAGGATCTATTACCTAATCTTCCAGGGTAGTGTTTGCTGCTGTAAGTAATTAGTAATAATATATGAAGTAGTCGTGTGTTTGGAAAGAATACTTTGCTGTAAAACATGTCAATTTGACGGTTTATCTGAAATGTCATCTCTCTTTGTAGCTGCTGATGAAGAAGCCTTTGAAGATAATTCTGAGGAGTACATAAGAAGAGATTTGGAAGGATCTGGTAAGTATCTTGGTTTTTAACAGTCTTAGCAAGCCAGGTTCTTTTTGTTTTGTTTTTTGATGTTTTTATTGATTTTTTAGAGAGAGAGAGGAAGAGAGAGGGAGAGAGAGATAGAAACATTAGTCAGCTGCCTCCTATAAGCGTCCTGCACACTCCCTACTGGGGATTGAGCCTACAACCCAGGCATATGCACTGACCGGAAATGGAACCAGTGACCTCTTGGTTCATGGGCCAGTGCTTAACCACTTAGCCACACTGGCCAGGCAGCAAGCCAGTTTTAAAGTTGCTCTTTTTTCTAGTAAATATGGGGAAGGGGCGAGGGCTAAGATTAGTGTGTCATTCCAACTGGCTTTTGTTGGAGAACTGTTTTAGCTTCACCTTAAAAAGCAGGTCTTATGTGAGCTATTCAGTTGAATCATTTGTCTTCTTTTTTATGTACTTAGTAGTGTTTATCATACTACTATGACCTAGTTTTAGTTTTCATTCTCATTTTGTGTTGTGGAAAAAAAAAGTTATTTTCATTGCTTATGTTGCTGATAGCTATCAGCAGCTTCTTTTAATAAACTTGATCAGTTGGTTGGTGGTTGTTTTCTCATTATGTGATTCCCTTTGACTTTATAGATATTGATACTAGACGCAGGGCTGCTTGTGATCTAGTACGAGGATTATGCAAGTTTTTTGAGGGACCTGTGACGGGAATCTTCTCTGGTTATGTTAATTCCATGCTGCAGGAATATGCAAAAAATCCATCTGTCAACTGGAAACATAAAGATGCAGCCATTTACCTAGTGACATCTTTGGCATCGAAAGCCCAAACACAGAAGGTGAATCTTTTCAATGTAGTTTTATTTCTAAAACACATGTTGGCGACCACAGAATTAAAGAAGTAGTAATATATTTCCGATGACTCCGGTCTACTCTGCTAGATAACCTGTTAGTTCTTACTAGAATTCATGTCATCTCCAAAGAGGACTTTATGTTGATGTATTAAGCACTTAAGTTTCTTACAGACCAAAAATTTGACAGATGGCTACATGTGTTCTCTTAGCTAAGACTCAGTGTTTGTTAATTTAGGGAAGTTTCTTTATTGTTTATTAACATAGTCTTGTTTTGTTTTTAAGCAGCTTGTATTTTGAATTTTTTGTCTCCATTTTTAACCTGGCTTCTAAAGTTGCCTAAATGTCCAGTGCAGTAGATATATACAGGCATTTCATGTTATGTTACCCTCTTACAAATTTGTTTTTCAGCATGGAATTACACAAGCAAATGAACTTGTAAACCTTACCGAATTCTTTGTTAATCACATTCTTCCTGATTTAAAATCAGCTAATGGTGAGTTTTGTGAATAATTATACAACTTATAACACTATACCAGCAATTTTTATTTGCAGTTTTTAAAAATTTATTTGAGAGAGACAGAAACATCAATTTGTTGTTCCACTTACTTATGCATTCATTGGTTGCTTCCTGTATGTGTCTTGACTAGGGATTGAACCTGCAACCTTGGAGTATTGAGATGATGCTCTAACCAACTTAGCTATCCAGCCAGGGCTGTTGCAGTGTTATTTTATACTACAAAATAAGTGACATTATGGCAAAAGTTATAGTAGAGGCTCTGTATCATTATAGTACTCAAAAGATTGCCTCCAATGCTTGTTGCAGGTATTTCTCCTATTGAATAAAATCTCAAATGGTTCTTCCAGATTTTGCACAGGTGAAATTAACTATTTATATAAAGAAAATATTTGCTTATGTAGAAGGAAAATAGGAACAAATAAGATGAAATCGTAACTCAGCTTTTTGTTACCCTGGCATATAGTCTAGGAATTATACTTTGGTTTTTTTTTCCTTTTCATTTGGAAAATAAACTCTTAAAAATTGAAGTAAATTTAAAGTACTTGAAACTCATAAATATTAAGGATAATTTCCTATGTTGATGAAACTATATTGATTAAGGTAAATAGATAATTCCCTTTTTAAAAATTTATGGTATGGACAATTTAAATACATTAAAAGGTAATGAATTTCCATGTTACTATCACCCAGCTTTAAGAATTTTTAGCAATTGACCAATAGTCTTTCCCTAATTTATTTTTCCACCATTAGAGCAATTTAAAGCAAATCTCAGGCAGAGAGACCTGCTCTTGATTCAGAATAGTTTTAGTTCTGGGGAGAAGATGATATATAGTCACTAGTCATGGTCCCAGTTATGTTTCTTCAGTTATAGAAGTAGTACATGTTAATTTGTAATGAAACTTAGAGGTAAGGGGGGAAACTTAGAATCTTATCGGAATTAATAGCTACATAGTAGATTATTATGGAGGTAACTAAACTTCAGTTTCTTGACATTTTGGTTACCAAATCGTGTTTTAAAAACCTGATAATGTTGTCATCAATTTGGGAGTAATAGTTCTTAGCCCTTAAATAATTACGATATATATTTTTTTTAATAGTGAATGAATTTCCTGTCCTCAAAGCTGATGGTATCAAATACATTATGATTTTTAGGAATCAAGTAAGTAGCTTTTCATTTATATATTATATGCCACTTAATCCTTTGGAAGGGGAGCAAAAATTTGTTATAGTTATACTTTGTTTTATTTCATAGGACATACACCATGTCTGGTTGTCTCTTTTTAGTGATGGTAAGAGTGATCATTGGATTCAGGTGAAGAGGAATTTTCCATCATTGACTTATTTTTTGAGTTACACTTCACTTAGTATAAAATTCACCATTTAAAAATGTACACTTAAATAGTTTCTAGCATATTCATTCATTTGGGCAACCACCACCATGGTCTCATAGATAATTAATTACCAATTTGTTTGGGGAAAGCAGGATAAATGTTTGTTTGTTTTCCCTCTTTATTAATTTTTGGATTAACGAGACAATGCCTTACTAACCTCCATAGGTGACAAATGAGGGTATTTTGATGCCCTAGTTCCATCTTTGGCCAGTGGGGCCCCATCATAGATTCCTGTGCCCTCTTCACATGTACTTAGTAGCCTTTAATGGCTTCTTTTATACATGACAAAACATTCCAAGTTCATTTGGTAAATTTCCTGCTTCAGACCTCAGTTATCTACCTCTTGATGATGATGGGAAATGTTATTTAAATACCGTAATCTAAGTACTACAGATACCGCTAATGAATTGCCATTGGTGCTAGGCTTTTTTCACAGGAGACAGCCAGAAAATAAGTAACAATACCATTATTATTACTAAGATAATACTGTTGAATGTAGTTTGATTTCTTTGTGATTTTTAGATCTTTACAGTATTATCCTATTAAGTATGTGTAGTTAAAAAATACTGTCTTTAAAGCAACTTGAAATTATTCTTTGTGCATTTTTTGCCACAAACTTGATAAACAATTAGGTTGATGTCTTTGTGAGTTTTTGTTTTTATTTTGGGGGGTCATGAGAAGGGTTACTTTACATGCCTCCACTGTCAGGTGGTGTACAGCAAGGTACATTCAGAAAGATGTAGCTTGCGTCCCTGTTCCCTCCCTCTTCCTAAAGGTAACCATTTTTTTCCTACTGAGTTTTGGTTTATTTTCATTTATTTTTGAAAATATAATGCAATACCTTTCCTATGTATATTTATATTTCTCCTCCTTTTACACAGAAAGGAGTATATTAAATACTTTTTCCACCTTGCTTTTTTCACTTAATATATCCTGAGTGTCATTCCATAATAGTATCTATAGATTTTCCTATTTTTTTTTTTTTACTATATTTTTATTGATTTCAGAGAGAGGGAGAGAGAGAAACATCAGTGATGAGACAGAGTCATTGATCGGCTGCCTCCTACACACCCCTTACTTGATATCGAGCCCAGAACCTGGGCATGTGCCCTGACTGGGAATCGAACTGCGATCTCCTGGATCATAGGTTGATGCTCAACCGCTGAGCCATGCCAGCTGGGCCACACATCTTGTTTTTGTGTGCTTAACATTATTTTATTTTTTATTTTTAAAAAAATATATCTTTATTGATTTCAGAGAGAGGAAAGGAGAGGGGGAGAGAGAGAGAGAGAAACATCAATGATGAGTCATTGATTGAGCCCGAAATCCGGGCATGTGCCCTGACCGGGAATCGAACCCTGATCGCCTGGATCCTAGGTTGACGGCCGGGCAGCTTAACATTATTTTAGAGAGTTATTCATTTAGTAGAAGTGTTACAGTTCATTTTTAATAGCTGTGTAGTATTTCATCATAAGAATATGCCATAATTTATTTCCTGATGATTCTTTAGTTAATTTTTTTATTTTCACACGAGGATATTTTTTCCATTGCTTTTCAAAGAGAGTGGAAGGTTGGGGGAGAGAGAGACATCAGTGTGAGAGAGACATCGATTGGTTGCTTCTGGCACATACCCTTGACCCGAATCGAACCTGAGACCCTTCAGTCAGTGGGCTGATTAGTATTATTTTTGTTGTCCTCCCCCCTTTTTTAGAAGAGAAAATAAGGCACAAAGCTTGAATGATTTTTCCAAGAAATGCCTGCTAGACAAAAGTATAGCTCTTAAGATTAATGAAATCTTGGTCTGCTTTTTCATACTGTGTTATGGTAAGATTTTACCCTAAGCATAGTTTTTATGCTCAGAGAAAGAGAATTGGAAAAGAGAATGTGAATTGAACCATTGTGTTGGGGTAGAAGTTTTTCTTTCTCCACCATATCATTTCTCATTGTAATAGCTGAAAGAACACTTCTTAGATTCAGCAAGTCCTTTCCTTCCCATTGTTTTTTACTCAAAAATAACATCGTTGAGTTAGAGCATGTATATTATTGTATTTTTCAGGTACCAAAAGAGCAGCTTTTAGTCTCTGTTCCTCTCTTGATCAATCACCTCCAAGCTGAAAGTATTGTTGTTCATACTTACGCAGCACATGCTCTTGAGAGGCTTTTCACTATGAAGGGGCCTAACCATGCCACTCTGTAAGTATTGCACTCTAAGCAGTTTATGTTTTTTCAGCTTGGTGTGGGGTGTTCTGTACTGATCAGGGATATTTCTGAATGTGTTCATAATTTCACTAAGAGAAAAATAAATATACTTTTTACTCATTTATACTGTCTCAATCCGAAAGGAGGCAGCATGCTGAAAATACATTATGATAATCAAGTAGAGGAAATTGGAACAAAGGAAAGTAACTGGGGTGTGTTTAACAAACAGAAATGTGTGTCAGGATCCTGTACAGTAGTTAAAGAAACTCTTAAATTTTATGTGGCATCTTCTAGCAACCAAGGGCAAAAGGGAAACTTGGTGAGTTAAAATTTTCAATGTCCATGAGCTTAAAGTTACTCAGAAGGCATCTCAGAAGTGGGCCTTCATGGAGGAAATACGTGTAGTAGTCATGTTCTTAGCAGGATCATGCAGCATAGTTATTTTCACCTGACTAGTTTTATTCAGTGATGAGATACGACACGACTAAGTGAAAAGTATTTTCTATGGTCCAAGATAGCTTTTTTTGGCCTGATCCAAGGATAAAATGTAGAAGAATGGATGGTCTGCATGTCTTTCAGGCCCTTCAACAGTATTATTTCTTGAAACTGAGCTTTGGGTAAAAGAAGGAAAACAATTCTAGGTTCTTTTCATCAAGAACTTGAAATGCAGATATTCTCAGAGGCCAATTAAGGGTTGAAAGGACATTCTTTGAGGTGAGTCAATCCAGTATCTCTTCAGGACTAGAATTTATGCAGAAAACAGTTCTGAATCTGCTCCACCTCCAGGAAGTATAGGTGACAACCCCCTGACAGTCTGAGTTCTGTTCTCAATAGTGATATGAACCAAGGATGACCTTAACATGTTCAGATGATGTTGGGTTTGCTTGGGTTTTGGCTTGTGATTGGCCTCAGATATGCAGCCTTAGGAATTTAACATGAGCACATGCAAAAAAAATCATTTTCCTAAGATGTCTGCCGATGTAAGTGGTGGGAGATGGCTCACTTTTATGCCAAGAAGTGTGATTTAGTAGTTGCCAAGGGTAATCCAGAGTGACACACTCAAGAGTTGGTAGTGACTGAAAGCTGTTTTTTCGTCTATAGCTTTACAGCTGCAGAAATCGCACCGTTTGTTGAGATACTGCTAACAAACCTTTTCAAAGCTCTCACACTTCCTGGCTCTTCAGAAAATGAATATATTATGAAAGGTAGGCCGTTTCCCTGGTGTACAGACTATAAGTGTCTAATCTGATTGTAAGGGTAAACACTGAGTTGTATATGTTAGCCAAGAATTAGGTAGGTTTGGCTATTTTAAAGAATATTATTTTGTTTACTATTAACAGTTTTCAGGAAAAAGTTTTACCCTAATTTGATAGAGGACTTCTCTATTAAAGAGAAATAGCAAACTCCTTTTTTTTCCTTTCCTAGATTGAGTTTCTTGAGGGCCAAGGTTAGACAACATTCAGTGATGGCATGCGATGCTAGGTCTTGGTGTGAAACCTGGGTGCACTTGATAGATCCCACACAGATCCTGTCTTCATAGACATACTGCCAAGGATACAGGCAGCTGTAACCACCTGCCAGGTGCTCCATTAGGAGAGTGTCTTTGTGACAGCTTTGACTTCGAGGGCAGTCATAGTCTTATTAACTATTGGATTCCAAGAGACTAGTACAGTGTCGGATTCATAGGAAATGCTTTTCAAAGAAACTGATACCTGTCCTGGGTCAGGACCCCTGGGGTGTGTGCCCATGTATACATGTTTGTGTAGGTGTGTGTTTTCAGCACTGTACTTCTCCCAACAGTGATATGTAATGACAGTTTTTGTTGCCGTGTTCCCCGGGTATGCGAGAGCACCCAGGATGTAACACCTTCTCGGTAAATACTGCTATATGAATGAATGAAAGCCTTGTGTGTCAGCCCAGAGGAGGGACACTGATCCTTCCTCTAGCCCTCTTAGCCTAGCTCAGGGACAGACTTTCTCTAGGAAATGGTGTCTAAGCTGAGGTGAGGGATAGGTAGTAGTTAGGAGGAGGGTGAGAGGCCTTGGTTCATTTAGAGGAAACATTGCAAAGTTCAGGGGGCAAGGGAGAGTAACTTTGTATTCTGTGTGCCTGGCATATAGTATGTGCTCTGCTTAGGGAACATCTATTCAGTTTGTGCAAGAATGGCTATCATACATTTTTAGCTTAATGTATTTATCTCCCATACCAAATGTTTATAGGCATCTTTTAATGAGCACTATATTTGCAATATGGACCCTCCATAGCTTTATATGTATTTTTGGATTTTTCTAATGCTCCTAATCTCTCTTAGAGGGGATGAGCAGGTGGCCTCTTTTCAGTTGCTGGTAGGCTGCAATCATGTTCCCAAGAAGCCGGGACTAAACACGTTCTGCCACTAATTTCTAAGTGAAAGAAACTCAGAAAAGTGCTACTACTTCCTCCTCTTTGTTTGGTCACTTCGTTATTTTTTTTATTGTCCCATTTTAAATTCTTTCAGCTTATGCCCTCTAGAAATAATATTTTCCAGCTAACTTTTGTTGCCAGTCCCTGGCCTAATTTTAAAAGGAAGGGAAATTTAAATTTTAAATAGAGCTATCTGGGGGTTAAGGGTCTTAAGATTTCAGTTGATGAATCCCTCAGTCACTGTTCTGAAGTTTAAAATGTTTTTGCTTTTTTGCTTTTTATCTTTTACAGCCGTCATGCGAAGTTTTTCCCTCCTACAAGAATCGATCATCCCTTATATCCCTACACTCATCGCTCAGCTTACCCAGAAGCTATTAGCTGTTAGTAAGGTAACAGAGCCACTTCTGAAAGTATAGTTGCTTTTTTTAAACTTATGCTCTAAACTGTTTGAGCATCACCATTCCTGGCAGTAGGTCAGACTTAGGAAAAGGTCTTTGAATTCTTCTTGGCCCAATAATGTGCATTTCTGAAAGTGTTGCGACATGGCAGCACTCACCTTTAAGTATAGGCTCAGAAACTTTAAAACATTTTTATTCTCATTAAAAAAAAGTAATGTGTAATAAAATTTAAAAAAAACAAAACGTACGTGTTCATTGAAGAAAATTGAGGAAGTACAGATAATCTGAAATGATCTTAGAAAAGTAGGCTTTATCAAGTGGACACAAAAGAGGCTATTAATTCCTCCTTTGATCAGAAATTTTACAGATATTTTGATTCGTATTTAAATATTCTAAGTTTTAGGAAATAAATCATTTTAAGGTTGACAAAATTATTTTTTAGATTCTTATTCCTAATAACTATGAAAAGGAGATAAATTCAGAGGAAGTATTAGCGGGATTGTGGAGAACAGTGATTACTTTTCTACTGAGGTCTGGGTAAGGGTCTTGTACTACTCTGGGCCTTGGGGAATTTCGAGAAGCAGGGTCCCATCCACCCCACTTACACATTCATCTTCTGAGTTCGTCAGCTTTATGTAGTAGCCTTCCAGGAAAACTGATACGAAGGGTTATCACTCTGGATAGACGTCGAAGCCAGTGGAGGTTAGGGTTTGTCTAAGGTCCCACACAAGGCTAGTGGCAGAGCCAGGACTTACATGTCCCTGCTCTTTTCATCCACCACCATTTATAGTGATGGCTCTAGGGATGCACGGGTTGAAGATAAGTTCCTTATAGCATAGGCAGCTGAGGCTCGTGTTGTACTTTTTAGTAGTAGACTTTTGCTCATTAAAAAAAAAAATCCAGACAAACAGGTATTAGTAAGTATTGTTTTGTTATCTGAATTTTAAAGTTAATGTAAAATTTTAACATATATGCAGGCCTTTTAGTGTAATTGGTGCTTTTTCTTAATACTGATTTTTTTTTAAATGGCATCTCTTGTAATGTTTTAGAAAGGTTTAGGTGTGTTTTATTCTCAATGACATTTAATATAGTCACTTGGGTTATTAGAATAATAGGCCTTTTTTAAAAATTTCAGAACCCAAGCAAACCTCACTTTAATCACTACATGTTTGAAGCAATATGTTTATCTATAAGAATCACGTGCAAAGCCAGCCCTGCTGCCGTTGTCAACTTTGAAGAGGCTTTGTTTCTGGTGTTCACTGAAATCTTACAGAACGATGTACAAGGTAAGTCAAAGGGAGCTGTTTTCTTCCTAATTGAATAAAATTATTCGTGTTTATAATATGAACACAGCATTTACTTTTTTAAAAATATATATCTTTATTGATTGAAGGGGGAGGGAGAGAGAAAGAAACATCAATGATGAGAGAGAGTCATTGATCGGCTGCTTGCACACCCCCTGCTGGGGTTCAAGCCCCCAACCCCGGCACGTGCCCTGACTGGGAACTGAACCGCCATCTCCTGGGTCCTAGGTCGAAGCTCAACCGCTGAGCCACGCCTGGCCGGGTTGAAACAGCATTTCTAACAATATGAATCTTTTGTGCCAGAGCCATTGATTATGAAGCTAACAGCTGTTATTTTTCTCAACAGAGTTTATTCCATATGTCTTTCAAGTGATGTCTTTGCTTCTGGAAACACACAAAAATGATATTCCATCTTCCTATATGGCCTTATTTCCTCATCTCCTTCAGCCAGTGCTTTGGGAAAGAACAGGAAATATCCCTGCTCTAGTGAGGCTTCTCCAGGCATTCCTAGAACGCGGTTCAAATACGATAGCAAGTGCTGCAGCTGACAAAATAGTGAGTTGGATTTATTTTGATGTAACTGTAATTTTCTAAGGTAGCGAGAGAAAGTTGGAATGGCAGATTTAAAAAAATTCTTAAATTTAATAAGGGAAGTAATTAGGAGATGTTAGTGTATATTTTATTAGAATTAGGTATCCTTTAGTTATCTCCGTGGTGGAAAATAAGAGTGGGGTTAAGGTTAATTTCAAGAACTTAAACTTTAAGGGCTTGTTGAGGTGGGATTGTTTTTCTGCACACTTCAGAAATAAGAACTAAAGTAGGAATGCTAATTAGATTATTACAATGTGCACTCTTTTCCAAGATACATCACCTGTTTTAACTTTTGGAATAATTAACCCTTGCCTCTTTAACTGATTGTTATTTGATCTGCTTTGTTGTAGCCTGGGTTATTAGGTGTTTTCCAGAAGCTCATTGCATCCAAAGCCAATGACCACCAAGGTTTTTATCTTCTAAACAGTATAATAGAGCACATGCCTCCGTGAGTATGAATTATGTAAGCTCGTTGTACATTAGTTAAGGATTCTGTTAGGTACTCAGAAAAATGCTGAATTTATATTGTTGCTTTTATTCATTTCTTTAGTGAGTCAGTTGACCAATACAGGAAACAAATCTTCATCCTACTATTCCAAAGACTTCAAAATTCCAAAACAACAAAGTTTATCAAGAGTAAGTAAAGTCAATTCAGTATTCCTAGAGAAATAATGAAGGAAAATAGCTAAAATCCTTAGGTGTTATGGTTACATACAAACCTTGATATCAGTTATAAACATTACATATAAAATACTTTAAGATATTTGTATTCCTCAAACATTAAATCAGTTTCAAATATAGTGTTCCAAAGGTTAGTTTATAAGTTTAAACATCAAAATATTTTAATAGAAGTATGATAAAGAAATCAGAGAATGCATGGAGAATTACTATAAAGGCAGAAATTCTATGTTAAATTGTACTAAAAGGCAAGTATTGATGCTAAAGTTAGTATGGGTTTTGTTTTTTTTTTAAATGACAAATATTTCATCTGGCAGATTTCCACTAAATCACTTGTTTAGTGCAGTGAGTCCTCTGTATTGATAATCTGCATCTCCTTTCAACAGGTTTCTTAGTCTTTATTAATTTGTATTGTATAAAATATGGGGCACTGGCACTACAAGAAATATTTGACGGAATACAACCAAAGTAAGTTTGTTTTTATTATATTTTACTTTTTAGTTTTTTGTTGATTTGAGAGAGAAACATCAATTTGTTGTTCCACTTATCCATGCATTTATTGGTTGATTCTTGTTTGTGCCCTGACAAAATCGAACCTGCAACCTTGGCATATTGAGACAACTCTCTAACCAACTAAGCTACCCAGCCAGGGCTGTATTTTATTTACTTATTTATTAGCATAAACTAGTATCTATTTTATAATTTCGTAGTTCTTGGAGCAATGATAGTATTTTTGTGGTTTTCAAAATATTCTCGGGGGCCTGGCACAGTGGTTGATCTCTGACCCATGAACCAGGTGGTCAGGGTTGGGTTCTCAGTCAGGGCACATGCCCAGCTTGCGGGCATGCAAGAGGCAGCCAATCAATGACTAATCATTGATGTTCCTCTCTCTGAAATCAATAAAAACATATTTAAAAAAAATTTTTTTTTCTTGGGATTAGGTCATAAATCCCTGTAAACATTTCCCTAATTCCCAGTTACTCCCCACTCTAGCAGAGTTCCCCACACCAGTGTTCTGTATGATGTGAGATAGTCAGTGTTGTTTCTAGGAGTCTGCCTTTGTTAACAGTGATTTTTCAAATGCGAAAAGTTTGCATACATACTAAGCAGCTTTATTGATCCAAAGAGTGTTGGGTGGCATTCCCCATTTAGGAAAAGGATGTAAGGAAATGACAGGATGGAGAAAACTCTCGTTAGAGTTCTGTATCTATAGTGGATCAAATAATTCAAGATTGAATAAAATGCAAAAAACGAATTAACCTAAACAGCAGTACCAGAAAATATGGTTTCTAGAAATGAAAGATTTTGAGGAAGTCAGTTCATGCTTAAATTGGCATGATCTTTCTATAGAGCATTAAAATGGCCATGCTCTTTGATACCCACTACTTCCACTTCAAAGGATTTATTAATGTATAATCTACAGCATTTAGAATCATGGAAAACTTCTAGGATGTTTGCAACAGCATAGAATGATTGGCTAAATTTTTTGGTACAGCCATTAACATTTACATAGTTATAGATATGTAGGCATAGAAATTTGGGAAGGTTATAATAAAAAAAATTTAGAAGTAGTTATAATCGAAAAAATTTAAAAGTAGTTACTGCTGGGTAGTGGGTGAGTCTTTTATCTTGCTCCGCTTATCCCTTTTTTCTAATTTCTCATTTAAAAAAACAAAAAACATACAAGACCAAAAATGGCTGTAAAGATTGAGCATAGGCTTTGGTGTTCTCAAAAGATGATGGCAGTTGGCCACAGGGTAGGTTTGATGCTTTGTCATCTGTAAGTCTCTTCCATTCAGTGCAACCTTGTTATTTTGTAAAAGGAATCACTAAGTATAATTAACATCTGTTTAACTGTTTAATTACAGTGGTAGTCTAATTTAATATTGACTGGGTTTATTTTGTTTTGATTAACAGAATGTTTGGAATGGTTTTGGAAAAAATTATTATTCCTGAAATTCAGAAAGTATCTGGAAATGTAGAGAAAAAGATTTGTGCCGTTGGCATAACCAAATTACTAACAGAATGTCCCCCAATGATGGACACTGAGTATACCAAGCTATGGCAAGTACTCTAAAGTTCTTGGAAATTACAACTTCCTTTCCTTTGACAGCAAAATCAAACAAGCTCCCTTGAGGGCCAAGAGAATTGGGTTGATTTCAGCTTCTCCACTAGGAACCATCAGGTCCAAGACATGACTTGTGGATCCTTCTGGGCCTAAGATGATCTTGTTTCCTGATTATTAACATTTTGGGGGGTAAGGGAAGAAATTAATGAACCTCTTGAGAGTCTGGTAAAAAGTCCCTGTGTTCGATGATCTCTGACTTTTTTATGATTGGTGCCCAAGTAAACTGGCTTCAGTCTTAAGGGAAACTGAGCAGGCCAAGAGAAGATCTTACATGCTTGGGCTCAATGTCCAGCAGACCTAGCTTTACTTGACCAACTCTTGCCTCTCCTTATCACAGTTTCACTTATCCAGCCAGCCTTTCCATAAAGTGATCTACAACTTGAGGCTTATTTCTTCTGCCTTCTAGCACTGAATCTCCCTCATGTGGCTTGGGTCTCACAGCCAGCTTGAGATCTCTGGGGATGGAGTAGTTTTCAAAAGAGAAATTTGGGTGTTGCGGCCAAAAGAAAAATGGTTTCTAGATAGGCATAAGCACTGATGTCCATCTTTATTATTCTTAAGACTGTGAGTCTATAATTTGTGGTTCTAAGGAACTGCTGTTTGTTCTTTAAATCTTCTAAGTATTAATCTTTTGTCTTGCTTTCTTCCAATCCAGGACTCCTTTACTGCAGTCTCTGATTGGCCTTTTTGAGTTACCTGAGGATGATTCTATTCCTGATGAAGAACATTTTATTGACATAGAAGATACGCCAGGATACCAGACTGCCTTCTCACAGTTGGCATTTGCTGGGAGAAAAGAGCATGATCCCGTAGGTCAAATGGTGACCAACCCCAAGATTCACTTGGCACAATCACTTCACAAATTGTCTACTGCCTGTCCCGGAAGGGTAAATATTAAATATCTTTGTTAAAGAATGCTGTGGTTAATGGACATGTTTATGGGAAGGTAAGAGGGTAGTATTAGTTCTGGTGCCTCATCATTGGTCAGCCTGATCAAACGACATCCCATTTATATGTAGTTAAGGGTTATTTCTCTTTAAAATTATGGGCTACAAAAGTATTTTAAGTGAATGATTTTAGGAGTAAATCAGGGACTAGAAATTTCCATCAGGGCTGGTGTGGCTTAGTTGGTTGGAGCATTGTCCTGTGCACCAAAAGTTCCCAGGTTCAATCCCCGGTCCAGTTGCGTACAGGAGCAACCAATTGATGTTTCTCTCTCTAAAAAAAAAATATATTTCCCAGATTGAACACGTTTATATATTTTAACTGCAGCATACTCAAATTAAATAATGGAATATATAGAGTAAACCTGCTAATGGCTGTACTGTTCTATTAGCCATCCCTTTTTATGGTCTTAAGTTTATATTTTTCATTGTTCTGTTTCTATGTATTTTTGTTTTCCATAATAAAACAACCGACGAACTGACCTTCAGTAATTATCATAATCTGCCAATCTTGTTTCATGTGTTGCTCTTTTTTCCCCCCTTCGCTAGAGAATTTTAGAGCAAGTTTAGGCAGCATTTCATTTCACCCATATATATTTCATTATGTGTCACTGACCCATAGGACTTTTTCTTTTTAAAACATAACCACATTGCCTGTACCACAGTGAACAATAGTAGTAATTCAGTATGAAACCACTTTTCAGTCCAATTCCTTTTTTAAGGCATAAAAAGTAGTTTAGTTACTTGGGAATTCCTTCAACAGTTGTGAGGGACTATTCTTCCCAGAACTGTGGCAGCTCTCCTGTAGAGATGGGGTTTGTGTTGGTATGGTGGGATCTCCAACAGCCAGTTTGTGTTTCCTGACTCTTGTAGGTTCCATCAATGGTGAGCACCAGCCTCAATGCAGAAGCGCTCCAGTATCTCCAAGGGTACCTTCAGGCGGCCAGTGTGACACTGCTTTGAACTATCATTTGGCCAATAAAGCCCAGGACGGTTTCTGAGGAAAGCTGGGAGACTTCTTAGCACAGCTGCATAAAAACAAAGCAAGTTTTCCTTTTGAACTTGTCACAAATTCCATCTTGTAAAAAAATATTAAATGTTGCTTTACTCTGAACCTTGAGCAAACTAGGTGGTTTGTGTGATCATAAATAAGTGGATGACTTTTCCAGTTTGCAGCTTCAAGGGCCAAGTATTAATAGTTCAGTATATGATACTGATTTGAGTTGAGCATTTGCACTGTTTGGATAATTTTTAAAATTTTGAGGGACACTGACTGTGGAGACTTTTTCTGTTACTCAATCCGTTTGAGGCTGATGCCAATTTGTGTTTTTCTTGTCCTTTGTATTTTTGTCTGTTTCCTTAAGCTTTTATTTGGTAATGTAAATAATCACTTGCGTGACTTGCCAAGAAGTGCACATTTCATAGTTTTAAATCTGTAATCAGCAATAAAAAAAAGCCCTAAACTTAATGTACCTAAGAACCTCTTAAGGACAGGCTTTTGGTGCTCTTTGATACTTATATAATGAAGACTTTCTTTTCCTTTTTCCTCTCCTGGACTCCATAAAAATCCTTATTTGTAAGTAATTTGCTCAGATTACTTATCTTTTTACAAGGCAATATTAATACCCTTCTTTGGGGTTGCTGCATGGTAGGTGGTAAAGTTGTTTACAAGCTCACGTGTGGTGGGGAAAAGCAGCCATGAACTACATGAATTCATTTACCTATTTCTGGCTTTCCTCCCTTATAAACTGGGTGATGTAAGAGAAACTTGGTAATGTACAACCTCTCACTGTCCACGTGAAAAAAGCCACAGTAGACCAGTCTCAGACCTGAGGAGACCTATTGGAGAGGTGGGGGGAAAATGAGCGGTTTATTTACCTTGCACCGGGAACATGGCCATCTTGCGGTTAGAATCAGCTCTTCTGTGTCTGCAGAGGAAAACGATTGTTCCAGGAACCTGAGTTTCTGCAGCAAACGCCAGCTGAGAAGACATCCTGACTGGTCAAGTGGGTCTGCAGGGGAAGAAGGGAGACCAGCACCCCCCAGGTCCTGCCACTCTCAGAGCTGGCTTAGTGTCATAGGACAGATGGACAGACCCATTCCTGAGGCCCAAAGTTAAGCTGGAACCAACTGTACACAGAGAACATCTTTGTCATGACTAAGGTCTCAGGATAGAGTAAGGGAAGAAGTCCCTGAGATGGTGCCCGCTGAGCACCCTGGCCAGTCAGGCTCCAAAACCTTTTCAAGGAGGACTTGCAGTCAGAATGAAGTGGGTACACACTGTGCTCGCCTCCCCTCACAATCACATCCAAATTACAACTAAGTTATAGAACCACCACCTGAAGACTAGAGGAACAGAAGTCCTCTAAGGATATGAATAAGAAACCAGGAGGGGCAGAGACAATAGGAAGGCCCCACACCCACCTGTGGTGGTGAAGAATCGGGAGGAGTATCTCAGCTTGGAGGGGTCCCCCTCAGAGGAATTAGGGATGCCAGGCCCATACTGGACTCAGCTTGAAAAGCTCCAGGGACCTATGGAGCTTTTCAGGGCAAGAGCTGGAGGGTCAGGACAGCTCCTTCCGGGGGTGAAAGCAAAGGCCGGCATCACTGCTGCTTTGTTGGCAGGCTCAGGCTGGCACCAGTCAGCTCTCCATTAACCTAACACTGATTTACGCTCCACTTCACCTGTTTCCCTGAGACCCCACCCAACTCACATCCAAGTGACCTTCCTCCATTGATGCTGTGGACATTACTAAAATTTCTCTAAGGCCCATAAACCCCAAATGAGCTGCTAGCCTCAGAGTACCCTGAACCTCTGGCTAAGCGGCCCTGTGCCTGGCACAAGCGGCGACCAGTCTCAACTTGCATGGTAACTCCCATTAGGTAGCCCCAAGTCTGCCACTCGTGGCAACCAGCCTCAGTTTGCAGCATAGCCTGTCCTCAGAGCCTCCAAGCCCAGGACCATCAGAACCAACCTCAGATTGCTTTAGCTCCCACATCAGGCACAAACAGCAGCAGACTTTGGCCTACACTAGAGCCCCTCCTAAGACATTCCAGAACTAACACATCTGGTGGTTAGCTTTAGACCACATCACACTACCTCCTAACCAGTTCCACAAGTGACACACATGAAAGTTGGACTTAGTTGGCACCAAAGCCCCACTAAAGCAACTTCCACTCAGTGGGATCGGCCCCCACATAACGGCTAGTCACAGCCACCTCACAGCTAGTCAGCTGGAGGGTCAGTCCCACCCACAGACACACCAATAGCAATCAAGGCTCAACTGCAGCTGGAGGGCACACACGCCCTACACAAAGGAGTGTTCTGGAACACCAGGCTCAGGTGACCAGAGAGACAGCCACTGGGCCTCAAGACCTCTACTAAGTAAGGCTACTCTATCTAGACTAGAAGATGTGGCAGATGGACCTAAAAAACGCAGTCAGTCAAAATGAAAAGATGAAGAATGTCCCAAATGAAGGACATTAGATGAATTTAGGGGAAGAATAGGCGAACTTGGTGAGAACCACCAAGAGAAACCATAAAAATTAAGAATACATGAAAGGGAATCAACAGCAGATTAGATGAAGCATAGGACCGAGTCAGAGCTAGAAGACAAGGTAGCAGAAAACATCCAATCGGAACAGGGAAAAAAGGTAGTTTAAGGGACCTTTGGGACAAGATCAAGCCCAAATACATGATTAAAAAGGTTAGTTGCTTCAGAAGAATTCTGAAGTGACACAGGATTCTGATAGGTTCTTGCTCCAAAGTGGAGCCACTGCCCACTAATCCATTACAGCACTGTCGAAGGTCACCGAGACCCCCCTTGCTGCTTCTGCAGCCTAAGGCAGTGGAGACATTCACAATGGCTGAAGGCTGGATCCATCAGGGCTGGAGCAGGTGGGGAGGGGCCGGCAGACCTGATTCTGCCTACACCCTGCCAAACTCCGGGTGCCCCAAGCGTACCTCACAGCCCAGCTTTAGAATGGATACACCATTGCATATGCCCTGCACACTTCCAAATTTTTCACAATTTACCTTTAAGTTAAATAATTTTTAAAATAGCCACTACACAAATACTGCTTTACCGTTGTCATTGCAGGGCTAGTGGGTGTTTCTGTCACAGATTTTGATGAGTATTTGTAAAAATGTACAAAGGGAATATTTTTAAAATATTAAACTTGAGTTATTAAGCACCTATTAAGCAAAGCAGTACAAATTTCCTAAATTATATATAATTTTTGCTAATAAAATTGGGATACCATTTAAAGAACAAGTTCTGATTAGAAGATGGTATTTTAAAAATTATAGTTTCACATGTATATTCTATACACAGTGACAAATTCCAAAACTGCTGCTTTCAGGAATTGAAACTACCACCACTCCCTCACTGCCAATGCAGAAGTGCTAAAGTGCTTGACAAATCACTTACGGATTTGGAAAGTTTTTTTGTCTGTTTTTTAGGGCATAGACATTTAGACTCTAAAACCAAAGATGGTAGTTAGAGAAGTTTCTAAAGTTCAGTTACATGCAAATAAACAAAAAGCTATACACTTCCATCCACGGGTTTATTCCCTGGATGGTCCTATTCTAGTTAACTCCCTAGCTCCCACAGGAAGCAGCAGCATGCTGCTGCTTGGGAATGGCTGATTTCCAGTTGATCACACCCACCTCATACTCACTCCTACCTCAACAGATCCTGGAATCCACGCCAAGGAGGCTCTCTCTGGGCGTTCACCCTGCAAAGCCACGCACATTTTAGCTCAGCTGTGGAAAGAAACCTAGATTCAGAAGTGACACTTCTAAGAGTTTAAAAAACAAAAACCTCAGCTATAGAGAAACCATTTGTTTTTAGTCCTCACCTGAGGATGTTTTTCCCATTGCTTCTCAGAGTGGAAGGGGGAGAGAAACATCAATATGACACACATTGATTGGTTACCTCCCGCACGTGCCCCTTGCCCTTGGCCAGAATCGAACCTGGGACCCTTCGGTCCTCAAGCCAACGCTCTAACCACTGAGCCAAACCGGCCAGGACATCATCTGCACTCATTAACGTCTCGTGATAAAAGGAACTTGACAATGTTAGCACACCACTATGGAGTGATGGGGTTCTAAGCTTGTCTATCTTAAGGACCTTTGAGGATCAATGCTCTACAAATCCTAAGTCTTACTGTGGCTGACCCACAGCACCTTTGATAATTTTAGACCTCCCTCCTCTCAGGTGTCTTCCTGTCTGCTTTTCTGCCTGCATTCTGAAAACCAGAACTGCATATATTGTCCCATGGGCTTAGTTTGGGCTCAAAAGTTCTTGCCACAAAGAGAGATCATGCTGGGATTAAACGTAGTGCAAACTCTTGATTCCCAGGCAGCTCTCTCAAAGCCCATGGAGACAAGGTAGAGGTACTGTAGAACAAGCGAGCTCTCAGAGGACCGCTACAGGGCCTGTTCAGAGGCAAACCTGGTTTGAAAACTTGCCCTCAGAACATTGAAGCACGTCCCGTCTGGACATCTTTCCAAAGCAGCCAGAGAGGCATCACCTTTGAAAAACCTCTTATCAAAGGAACCCGGAAATCATAACTACATCCCTGATGTTAAGTGGAAATTTTCCCCTTTTGGAGTGCTGTCAATGAGGGCCAACTGGAAACAGCCACTGGAAGTTCTGAATTACTTTTAAGACTTCTGTCCTGTCACCAGTGTGCATACCGTGAGGCAGAGGCAATGCACCCACAAAAGACACTTTAGAACACCGGGCATGTGTGGTAGTTGGCAAGTGGAGGAGGTGGCTGGCAAGGCTGGGAGATTGGCTACAATCTCCATGCTGAAGAAAGTACTAAAAACAGAAGGAGAAGGCTGTGAAGAACCCAGAGTTGCAGGAGGTATCAGTATAAATTCATGGCTTTTAAATATATTGTGTGATATACACACACGTATATCATACATACATATTTCCTAGCTGGCTGGCTCAAAGGGCCTGGGAACAACACCCCAGTAGCGATGAGTTCTCGGAGCACCCAGATCTTGGTTTCTAAATGCTGTCATTAAAAGGCACCAGCTCCTTGGAGGAAAAGCTGAATCTAGGATTGGGGAAGGGAAAATGTCTTCCTCTTACAGCCTTTATGCCTGCAGTGTTGAATCCCTTCTACTCGTGTGTTTTACCATAACCGCCTTACCACTTTTGGTTATTCTCACAATCCGATCCATAGGCTGGTTTTATAGTAAAAAAACCTTTTTGAGCACCTTCAAAAATTGAGAAAACCACCAGCCCCCTCCTCAGCCAGGCTAGAAAGCAATGCCTCACCTTTACTCCTCTGAGTGTAAGAACACCTGAGAAAGTGAAGACTTGTGGTGTCAGGACGTCTCCTCCAGGCCATCCTTGGGTAACAAGGTCAGGTTCAGATGAGACGCATCTCCCTTCACCTGGTGCCCACATGCCTCTCTGGCAGTGATGCCCCCCCACACGGTGCTTCTGTGCCCTCACATCTTCCCTTCTTTAGTTACTGCTCAACAGGACCAAAGTATTCATTAGTAGCTGTTTATTGATCAGTGGTTTGATATAAAGTTATTTCAGATCTTTAGAATCTTGCCCAAATGGAATCACAAGCATTACAAAGTTGTTGTTTTCCCTTAAAAAAAGGATAGGGGGCAGGTTGGGAGGAGACCCAACCTAGCAGTAGTGACATCTGAGAATAAATTAACGAAAAAAATTTAGTATTACCATTTATTGGTGACAAACACTAAATTTTACTTACATTCCATAGGGGGGAAAATTCCAGCATAAACAATGAATCAAAGCAGTACTTAACTTGCAAGGCTACCGTGCTTTCCATCTGGACCATGTGCAGGACCTTACTGCACACACTTCTGTGCACAGTAACACATCAAAAGCAACACAGTTTTAGAGATACAAACACAGATAGGTCATTCTTTTCAGCCCTACATGGAGATGTAATCAACAGTATAAAGCACTCAAAAAAACCAATCTGCAGTTTTATATGTACTACATGGAGATCATATCCTGTAGTGTAGTGAAAGCTATGTGTCCTCAAGAGCCATATGTATGTATATACACAAACAATTTAATAACAAAGATCAAAGTTCATTTAAGTCCTGTTGCATTAACAAAAATGAAATAGCAAAGGAGCCAAATGATTGTTTAAAGTTTAAAATTCCTCAACTGTCCAATTTATACAACTGTGGGAGACTTCATTAAGATTTCTGAGAAGTCCAGGACTGTTTCAGCTAAACCAGAGGGCACACAATTTCCATCACTGAAATGGGTCCTGTGTTAGTCCAATAAAATAAAAATGTATAACCATATACACATGGATTTAATCTTTGCCGGTTAGATTACTGATAAAGTCAGTCTCAGAAAAGTTTCTAAACTGCTATGTAACTAGATACAATTGAGAAACTCAAATGAAAATTTATATAGTGTCATTTCAATCAAAAGAAAAGAATATGTATCTTCTTAGGAAGAGAAAGCAGTGGTGGTGGGTACCACGGGAGGTGGTGGGCATAGCACGCTAGAAAGGTTAGCTTGCGCTGAGTAGGAAGCATTTCATTTTTCTCTAGTGCTTTCAGCTCTGGGCCGGATGGTCTAAGGCCTCTCTCCGGCGTGGGTGTCCAGGATTTGTCCCAAAGTGTTTGAGTGAGCCAGTTTGCTTTCTGCTTTCTCTTTCTTCTTTCACACAGCAAAAATTATAAACAAAAAAACCCCAAAACCAAGCAGCGAGGTGCCCAGGGCATAGATCTGCTGGTTTCCCAATTGAGCCAGAGCTGGTTGGCAGGCCCCACCTTTCCCTGCAGCAGCTGCTGCTGTGTGGGGACAAACCATAGCACATGCGAGCACAGCCACGGCAGCCTCCTTGCATTCCTGCCTTCGTCACCACTGCTGTCTCCAGTTCTTTACCCATCATGTCTCTCGGCCCACTGGAGGTATCAGAAATTCCAAATTTTCAAAGCAGTTTCAGTATTTTCAGTATATGTTGGGGATTTTACAATGGTTCATGGCCAGAAGGGGTTCAGCACCTCCCACACCTTTAAGGAAGAAAAAAATGAAAATGACTAGTAGTTTTGAAATTTAAGAGAATTACACTCATGTTAAAAAAAAAAAAAAAATTAAAAAATCACAGGCAGTGAGAAGCAGGCGAGCACAGGCCCCATTTATGATAACTGGATTATATAGTAAAGTTTCCACAGGATACACTGTCAAGTGAAAAAAGCAAGGAGGAGAATGAATGCACATTATGTGGTGTGGGGGGAATAAGGAAGTATATAATTACATTTGCATGAAGAGAAAGTATCCACACATAAGAAACGAATAAAAATGTGGCTTCTGGGTAGAGGGTGGGGAGAAAGATGCATGGGGATGGCATGAGGGCAAGATTTATTTATCACAGCAAACCTTTTAAAATTATTTTGATTTTGGAATCATGTGAATGTATTAACTATTCAAAATTAAATAAACAAAAAAGTGGAGCTCCCTGCCCTAGACTTGGAAAGCTTTCCAGAGAACAGGACAGGAAGGGACTGAGGCAAATGTTTCACTACTGAGTTGAGCAGACAATATGTACTTAATGCAAACAATGAAGAGAACTGCTTGTCATGTAAATCCCCTCACTCACACAGACATTGGTCCATTTCCTGTTCTTGGCATCTCTGCACTTTGTTGGTCCATCTCAGACAGCAGCTTTAAAATGTTCAGTGCAGCCTAGCAGGAAATAAAAAGAAAAGTCTGACCACAGCACAAGACGCTGATTAGGGAGGGGAGGGATTCTCCTACTGCCCAACAAAGCAGGTGGTCCCACTAAATAACTGTCTTCCTTAATGTTTGAAGTTTTCATTTAAATTTGTATCATTAAATCACCTGTTAATTTTATATATTTCCTTCTAGTATTTTTAACCTTGTGGCTACTGGACTCTACAAATTTTCTATCCTGCTTTAAAATGAAAACCAATCATGTTTCCTTGTTAGCCTACATTATCTTTGGAGACGTTAATCTGATGGATGCATTATACTCCATCAGGGGGATATGCCAAAGTTTATGTAGACTAATCAATTTCTTTTCCGTTTTAGTATTTCTTACCACAAAAAGGTCATCTGAACAGAATACTAAAGTAAGGGACTTTCTACAGCTGCCAGAACTTGGGCCTGCAATTCCTGCTTCTGGTAAGAGGTGGACTGAATACGGTATCTGGAGGAGTTCCAGGATCCAAGGTCGACAAGGGAAGGGTTGGCTAAAGCTGATGAGTTCTCATAAACAGAACGTGAAATCAATTCAGTAAACTAAGAAAAGTCATCAGAAATATGAATATATAAATCATCTATCTAAAGTCTGTTGGAGACCCCTTTACCTGTCTTCCTGAGGCCAGCAACAGGCTGGAACCAGGCCCACTGTGTGGGAGAACGTACCATGTCATGGCAGGACTCCAAATCCTTTCCAATGCCGTGGCTGATCAGAGGTGGCTGAGAGGAGCAATTGATAAGAGACACAAATTCGTTCTTGTTGTTTTTAGGGAAGTCTTTGTATTCAACCTAAGAGGGAAAAGAAAACCGAGGCAAGGGTAGGGAAGTAGTGGATATGAATGGGGCATGGGGCATGGAACTGTGGCTCTGGGCCCAGGGAAAAGGGAAATAACATTTCTCTCCCCCCAGTCTCAGCCTGACATGCTCAGTCAGCACAAAAGAATGCCAGAGGGGCCTGCTGCTGAGGGGCGCCTGGGCTGTAGGAAGATCATGGCCACAGCTTCCAGGCACCTAGATGTCTACTTAAAAGCCCCAGTCTGAAAGAAGCCATGTCCTTTCCTACCAGGCAGAAAGGGCCAGCACAATGAATGAGTTCTCACTGAAATCTAAACATATAACTACCATTAGGTCAGAGGCTTTGTTATTACCACTGTTGGCTTGGAGAGTTAAAATTTTATTACCAGAAGTCAAGGATTTTCTCTTACCATACAGGCTTGTAATACTTTCCATACCTCTCTACCCTTCCTCAGGATGACCCTTTTACCATGCTTGCCTCACCCATAGCCCTAGTCAAATAACTTGATTTAGGGAACTAGGTGCAGCCCTGGCCAGTGTGGCTCGGTTGGGTGTCATCTAGTGCACCAAAAGGCGGCCAGTTTGACTCCTGGTCAGGGCACATGCCTGGGTTGGGGGCTCCATCCCCAGTAGGGGGCGTGGAGGAGGAAGCCGATCAATGTTTGGCTCTCACATCCATGTTTTTCTCTCTCCCTCTCCCTTCCTCCCTAAAACTCAATAAAAAATCCTAAAAAACCCCAAAATACAGGAACAAAGTGCAAAGCTTGTTTTCTGAGAGAAACCCAAAGATGACTGCACTGAGGTACAGACCACACAGCTCAGGTCTAGCAGTTACCTGGAATCCCTGGACTCTGGAAAGATAGTCCAACTGCTCAGAGGGTCTTGTAAGAGGTCCATGGGGTACGTGGCCTGAAGAGATGTTATTCTTTAAAATGGTCTCCGCTGTGGGCGAGGTGCCCCCATACAACAATTCACGGGCTATCATGGCAGTTACTGTGGCCTTGGCAGGATTCGGAGCTGCCCGGGTAAAATCTTTGGTGTGATGTCCTTGACTGACTCCTACGGCCTGGGCAACCTCAGGCACCATGGGAAGAATTCCAGCAGGCAGCTGCTGATGACTAAGATAAGGCATCCTAAACTCGTCCTCTTTATTGCCTAGGATGGAACACGCAGACAAATCAACACAAGTGCACACACACTGCCTGCCTGGAAAGACATTACAAAACCCCACACCGGCCCACCCTCAGTGCACACATGGGCAGGCAGATGATGCAGAGCCGAACACATCGTAATTCGTTCACTGGGCACCTGCTATTACCAGGAACCACTTAAATCCCAGAATCACATTCAGATCAAAACAATATTAACATGATACTTACTAGTCCCATTTTCGTCCCCACAGCCAGGTTCAAAAAAGGTTACTTTTCTTCCATCCCCTGGTTTCTTTATGGGTGTCTTTAAAAAAAAAAAAAAAAAAGGCTATGAGTATAAATCAAACTGATGAAAACTTAGTTCCTACTGTCTAAAATAACTACAAACTCCAATTAGCATTAATCTTCGGTTTTTACACTTTTGAAATATGAGGAGGCAATCAGCAGGAAGCCCTCTTCCCAAAGCCTGACATTGGTTTGCTTCTGCCACCCAGTAAGCCCTAAGGCAAAGGCTGTGCTCTTTCCCAGTGTACAGGCCCACCCATGCCAGCCTGTCCACGAAAGCGTCTAATGGTGCACCCGACTGAATGCTGAGCGTCCGTCTGCATTCACAGGAAGAGAGGGGAATATTAAATTAGAAGGAGCCAGATGATACAAGATTCGTAGAGCCCAAGGTGGGGGAAAATGCTTTTAAGACTGAAACTAAACAATATTTCTTGGAACTAATATCCAACTAAGAAATAAGGTGACATTTCCACAGATGACAAACTCAGGGGGAAATGTTACTAGATAAAAATTTTGTCAAACACAAGGTCTCCTTTCTGAGAAGGTAAGGATGCCTATGAATGCTCTACAAGATTTTGGAATGAAAAACCAAAAATCCAAGTTCAGGATCTACACAGATTCTCTGACGAGTGTTTGGGGTCCCAATTATTAACTATGTGGCCACACTGAGTGCCATTTCTCACCACAGATATTACTGGCAGAGGTGAATGAATCAGTCCTGGGTGTTTCAAGTTCATTCCAACAGGAGCATTCAGTGACTGGGGACAAAGTCAGTCAAAGCTTTTATTGAGGGTATTGCTTAACGGTCTTGGCAGAAGTAAAATTTTCAATATGGGATTATTTTTACCTAGTGTTATATTTATAAAGAAATAAGTAATCTTAAGTCTAAACTATGGATTTGGCCCTAATTCTAAAACCACACTATCTCAGTGTCCCAGAAAACTCAAAGCCTGCTCCACAACTCATGAGAGCCCAGGCTGATGCATCTTTTATGCAGGCCTCATTCTAAGAGCACAAATGATGGAATCACACATTCATTAATTTCAAGCCCAATTACCCAGCAACCTAGTAATGGAGAAGAGGAGCAAGCTGCCCTCCAGCAAAGCATCCTAGACCACAAAGATACTGAACAATAACGTGACCCAGAGCCATCCTTCTGGCCGTGGCCATGGCACTTCATCATGGTCTGAGCTGAGAAGACGCTGCTTGGCAGGCTTTACAACCAGGAGCATGAAGTCTTGCCCTGAAGCTTGGCCCTGGAGATGTCCAAGTCCCCCAGGTTCAGGGGAGAAGGTCATCTTGCAATTAGACAGCAAGAACACAGAGCCCTGAGCAGTCACCTTCTCCTCTGATTTGAGGGCTGGTTTCGTGGGCTGAGCCTGCGGGACTTTGAAACCAAGAATCTCCAGCATGTTCTCGGCTGCGTTGCGTTTGGCCACCTTCTTATTGGTGCCCGTTCCCTCCGCGGTATGGTTTCCCACCTTCACCTGAATAAAGAAGGCAGAACTCATATCAGTGCTTAAACCTTCAGAGTAAAGACCTGTCAGGAAATGATGTGCTGGCCAAAGAATCCAGCAAAGGTCAGAAGCCAGACGGCTTACCAGTGGTACCTGGGAGCTGGCTTGCACCAGCCTATGAGAGCAGACTGATAAATATACAGGAATTGGGAGAGCTTGTTGTTAAAGGCAGCCATTATCAAACAGCGTATTATATATGCTTATAGTTAAATAAATTATTTTAACAAATAGGCAATGAATACTTAAGACTCATCACTTCCTAATTTGACATTTTACAGTTATCTACACTTTTGAAGTTCTTTACATCTGTTGTATTTAAATATTTTTACTGATTTTGAGAGAGAGAAAGGAGAGGGGGAGAGAGAGAGATCGACGTGAGAGAGAAACATCGACTGGCTGCCTCCTATACACCTCCTACTGGGGATCGAGCCTGAAACGCAGGCATGTGCCCTGACCAGGAATCAAACCAGCAACTTTTTGGTGCACAGGATGACACCCAACCAACTGAGCCACACCGGCCAGGGCACATCTGTTGTATTTGTATGGTGGAAATATTATATAATTGTGCGCTGCTGCTCATCTCTTCGGGACTCCATAACCAGGTGTGGAAACAGCCATGACTGGGGTTTTACACCACCAAAATCTGCAAATACTACAAAGCAAGAAAGAACTAAGTTGTTTTGTTAAATGTTTATTCTAGACTTGAGTGACAGAGAAAAGGTTAATAATGCAGATTAAGTTTCAAAGCATGTCAAGTCTCAGCCATGACATTGTAACTAGTACAAAACACTTAAAATTCTTCCAGTCTGGGAAAATTATTATCTGACTGAGCAAAGAAGTCACTCATATTGTTTACAAATAAGAGAAGTTTCAACATGTCTTTATTGTTTCACTTTCATCTCACTGTTAATGTGAACAAAAATACCAACCAATACTCATGCTAGAACTACTCATTTGTCAGTGACATGAGCAGCCTGGAAAATACAAGCATTAATCTATAGTCTGATTTTATAACACTACTGTTACTGACAGTCTAACTGAAGTTAACAATGCATAAAATTTACAATAGAGTATTATACATTTGTAATATATTACTTGTAAATTGTGTGCTGCACATCCTTTCTTATCAGTGAAATTTATAAAACATTTATGTATGTATATACAGGGTTGGGCAAAAGTAGGTTTACAGTTGTTCATGTGGAAAATAGTACAATAAATAATACAAGAATAAACTGTTTTGTGTACTCACAACTGCAAACCTATTTTCCATATGAACTGTAAACCTACTTTTGCCCCACCCTGTATGTGTGTAGGTCCACACACACGTACCCCCTCCACCACACTCACTACCTTTGCCTAAAAGCCAGTTGTTAAACATATTCCAGGACAACCACAACCTACAATCCCCTTCCAAGCTGGTCTGACCTAAACCAAAAGCCCCATGTCACAAAACAGAGGAGTCAAGAAAGCCTTCCCTGGCCTGTGAAGATGGGCCTGGGGTTGAATCCCAAATAGCCATCTACCAGCCATTTAACCTTGCTGATCCTCTCAGCAAGCTGGTTTTCTCTTCTACAAAAAATTGATCATTACTCTTCTTGCTTTCTGACTGGGTAGGTGAAAAACATCAGGCTAAGTGACAATGCTTTAAGTTGTAAATTGCTACACAAGAGCTAAGTATCCTGCCCGGCCGAGCATGGCTCAGCAGATGAGAATCGATCTAGGATCCAGGGGATCATGGGTTCAATTCCTGGTCAGGGCACATGCCCGGGTTGTGGGCTCAATCCCCAACCAGGGGCGTGCAGGAGGCAGCCGATCAATAACGACTCTCTCATCACTGATGTTTCAATTCTCTCTCTTCCTCTCCCTTCCTCTCTCTGAAACCAATAGAGATAAATTAAAAAATAAAAATTAAAAAAAAGTTAAGTATCCTGATTTTCACAGAAAACGCTATTAAATGTAAATCACAAATTAAGCTGCCTAAGTAAATATCTGCTTAATAAGCTAAGTACAAGAAGAAACCCTCTGTACTAATCTGAAGTGCTAATTATAACTGCAATATAAGGAAAAGCAACCTGGACTCCAGACTCTACAGAAGGATTAGGAAGAGCCAGGAAGAGATCATTTGATTTAACTTATAAAATTTGTCTTCTGAAAAGAATATAAACCTTCATGTAATGAAGAAAAAAATACACCCACAATCCTACTACCCCAGTGCTCTTCTAACCTGGTGCATTATGTCCAAGCTCCTACCTGCTGACAGCAGCACCTGTGGTATATGGAGAAATGCTTTAAGGCACCAAATTACTGCAAGCAACATGGTCTTAATATGGATAATGTTGACGGCAGGGAGTGGCCCACTGGACCTGGGATCTCCTCAGGCTCTGAGACAGGAGGAGGTCAGAGAAGTGCCCTCCACAAGCCACACTGACCCACCTGCATCACAAACTCCCTGCGGCGCGGGAGGCCTCGCTCTGTGAGGAGTATGTACTCCGGCTCCTTCTCCTTTTTCGCCTGCTGGATCTGGGCCAGTCTGCTAATTGGGTTCATCAGCTGGCCATGTTCTGGGCTGCTCTGTACCTGAGGAACAATTATTGCAGAAACCGTGTGCCATGTTAGTCACAGAAAGGACCTTGCCAATTCAGAGATCAGGACATGACAAAAGTTACTTTTATATTGATCTAATGGCTCAGAATTAATCTGCTATTTTTAAAATATTTTTAAATTGAAAGATGTTTAATGTTTTTCTGATTGTTCTAAAGTGGTTTTAAGGTTTTCTCAGCAAACCAACATCAGCATTTCACTGAGTAGGCAAGCATCATTGTAATGTCTGCTTTTTGACAATTTCAATAAGTTACAAAGAATGAAAAGGTAGAAAAAATAACACTATTCCAACAATTTCCCAAAACTCTGTATTATAAGATGGGCTCCCAGCTTTCTTAACAATGACTCAAAATCCAGAAACCATTAAAAGTATACTAAAAAAAAAAAACAAAAAAATTCAAGCTGATGCCACATAGAAAGAACCTAAGAACCCCACAGTGGACATCTTCAGCGCCAAAGAGTCCTCACCCACTATGACAGGGAGTGACTTCCAGGATATACTAAGCAAAAAAAGGAAACTGCAAAACTATGCTAACTTTTCTATGTATAGTATGCTAATCTGTGTGTAAGAAAAATTTGGATCTTCATACAGCATGAAACTATAATGACAACCTTAACTGACATTCATCAGCATCCCGACATGGAATCCTGTCCCTTCTTTGGAGGTGAGGAGGGGGAAGCAGTATAATTTTTACTAGATCCATTGGCATGACTCAAAACTCCAAAACAAGGTGTATAGTGAGATGTCTCGCTCCTACCCCTGCCCTTGGCCAGCCTGCCTCCCATGAATCTCCTTCATGATGGAACACTGCAGCAGTCCACTAGAGGAAGCTCGGTTCACCGCTCTCCCCACGGGTAGGCACTGACTGACTGCCACTGTGATCACAGGGCTGCGAGGACACCCACATCCAACAGACATGTGTGTGCCTGCAGGTACCTCCGCTAAACCTGGCTGTGTACTTACCTGCCTAACCTGGGACTCCCAGGAGAACTACACAAGGTGTCCCCGGTAAAGGGTTCCCTGGGCCTGGCATGTGCATGTTAGCTCCCTCTCCCCCTTCCACTAGGGTCAGCAGCCACCCTTCTCAGCTCCCCAACTGTCCGCCGGCAATGAAACCACCCTCTTCATTCATAAAAGCGCTTACCCTAACTATGGGTTTTGTTTTCTTTTTGATTCGGGGCTTCACCCGCTCAACTGCAGGCAGGGGTGGTAACTTCTTCAGCTCCTCAAGAATAGCTATAGCAGCATTTTTTTTTGAAATCTTCTTGCTCTTCCCTTCACCTTCCCCGACAAACTCCCCAACCGATACCTTGGTCACAAAGCTCTTCATGTGGGGTGGGCCAGTCTCCCGGGCAACCTGTTTCAGAGGGAAAGACTGAGTGAAAGTGTGACAGACACTTATTACAAGCTGTAGGGCACACTGGTCAGCATGCTACTTTACACGAGACACAGATAAAGGGAAATTAAGGACAAAATCCATTAAGTGAAGGGAGTATAAATGTTGGTAAAAGGAAACAGTGAACATGCTGAATACTTTTTTTCCCTTTTTCTTATTTTTCAAATATGTTAATGCCCTGAGGTCTGATGAGTCCAAAACAGTGAGGCATAGAAAAGGGAAACATTTTCTATTACCACCCTCCCATAAGAATGGCTCACATCTCCTCAGGGTCACAGAATGTCCTGAGTTTAGGGTGATCCACCACAAACAGCATTAAAGGAAGCTGGCGCAGCAAAGCCTAGAAATAACTCAGAGTTCAAGTTTAATATTTGCTGAGCCTCCAGCCAGGATTGACCGTATTAACTACTGGCTGCTATGCAGCTGTAAGAAGGATGAGAAAATCTCTGCTGAGAGATATTAAAATCTAATGGCTCAGTGAGTAAAAAAAGCAAACTGCAGAAGAGTTTATGTGGTCCCCTAACTTCTGTTGTTAAAAAAAAAAGGGGGTTACATATACACATGTATGTACAGACATATGTGTTTATATGGTGACTTTTTTAACAAATAAACACACAAAAACCCATAAAAAAAACAGGAAGGCTAAAGCAAAATGCAATGGAATTACTTCCCTACAGCAGGTGGGAAGGACTGAGGGAGAGAGAGGACAAGGTGACACTTCTGAATGTGTCTTTTTGCCCAGTTTTGACTTCTGGAACCATTTAGTGTTTTAAATATTAAAAATATAAAAATAAGTAAACAAAGACAGAAAAAAACAGTAAAATGGAATATGAACAGAAACCTAACTGCATATTAAAGTGATTACATGCTTACACAGAAGGAAAATAAAAATCAAATCCTACCTTCATCAGCCCAGATACCCATGGAAAGAAAGAACTAAGAAAACTTACACTACCAGATTTCAAGACTTCCTATAAAGTTACAGCACCCACGGCATCATATTGTTGAAGGACAAACCGATCAATGAAACAGACAGAATGCAGAAACAGGTCTATACATATACATATAGTCACTTGATTTTTGGCAAACACACCAAAGCAAATCCAAAGTCTTCTTTAAAAACATGGTATTGAAGCAACTAGATTTCCACATGAGAAAAAAGTGAACCATAATTTCAAACTCAACCAACAAACATTAACTAGTGCTAGAACACAGACCTAAACATGAAAGTTAAAACTATACAGCTCTCTACCCTGACCAGTGTGGCTCAGTGCTTAGAGTGTCAGACCGAGTACCAAAGGGCTGTGGGTTTGGTTCCTGGTCAAGGGATGTACCTGGGCTGCAGGTTCAATCCCTGGCCTAGGTTCAGGTCCAGGCGTGAGTGCGGGAGGCCACCAACTGATGTGTCTTTCTCACATCAATGTTTCTCTCCCCTATCCCCCCCAATGCCTCTCTGCCTCCCTTCCACTTTCTCTAAAAAAAAACTATGCAGCTTTCAGAAAACATGAGAATTCATGACCATAAAGTTAGCAAAGAGTTCTAGAACACAAAAACCACCAACCATAAAGAAAATAAAATCTCAAAATTAAAAACTGTTCATTAAAAAACATTTAAAAAGTGAAAAGGGGGACCTACCAAATGACAGTGAATATTTGCAATATATATATCTGACAAAGGATTGATATTCAGAATATTTAAAGAACTCCTACAAGTTAATAATAAAAAGACAAACTACTCAATTAAAGAAATGCTTGAAAGGGTACTTCACCAAGTAAGAACTCTAAATGGCCAATAAGCATATAGTAGAGTGTTCATCATCAGTGCTGTGCTGAGACAGGAACGAGAGGCACCTCAACAGAGGCCTTGATGGCTCTACACAGGAAGAGGTGTGCTGGGAAGGGCCCAGCTTGCACAGTCCCTGCAGACTGATTTTAGAGAGCTCCCCCAGGTTGCCTCCGCCACCACACTTTCCCCACCAAAACCCTAGATTACGAAATGCTCCCTCCCTGAACAGTGCTCTCCACGTCCTCAGAACAGCCACCCTGATGGCTCACATCAAATTCACAGCTCCAAACTGGCCCCTCAGCAACCATTTTCACTGTCTATTCACATCATGATCCCACCAATCTACACTTGGAGTTTGACCTAGAATGTATTTACTGTGATAAAGTCACAACTGCCTCTTAGTGATTTTCTAACTAAAATTATGTATTTTATCAAAAAAATCAAGGTGTATATGTTTTCTGAGGAACTGTATGCATGGCTTGTCTTCTACCAAACACCTAACAAAGCTTCCTATGTGACAGGTTTCACTATCAAAAACTTAGCTAAGAAAAACTACTCTGTTCATTTAGTAACTATTGGCTGAGTATATATGCCAGGTAATCTTCTTAGTGCAAGAGGACAGAACTGTTAGGGAAAGTGGAAGCCTCTGTCAACCTAATAGAAGTTAATATGAACCTCTGATATATGAGAGTTATTTAATATAAATACATCAACAAACTCAATGCCACAAACTGTAATATTTTAAATTACTTTAAAAGATATTCACCACCACAGGGCACTCCCATAATTTCTCCTGTGACTACCTGACAACTCCTGGCTATAGTTACATGTCCCTGCACACATGTTGGAAAGCCAAATCTGAAACCTAAACAGAAGCGGAAGTAGGACAAAAGCAATCTGGTCCCCAAATCCCACAGAGCCAAACCTAAAATGGCAATCCCTCACAAAGGTTCCAGAAAGCTTTGTGACTCTCAGGCAGGGCAACTAGTATGAGCAAGTGACAAGCTTCACGGGGATCCAGGGCCCTGGCCCAAGCAGTCATTTCTGTAACCCTGAGGTGACCCAGGAAGCCAGACATCTCTGACTCTCACAATCTTGGTACCACTCCCACCAATCTTCACAAATCCATTCTCATGCCACTCTAGTCCCTCAGGAGGCAGAGAGGAGGAACATTTCTTCCTTTTCCTGCAATAGGTGCCCAGGGATATCTTGGGGCTTTGGGGTGAAGCTCCCACCTAGTTCCCACCCAACAACTAGTCTTGTCACTCTGTATGTCCCCTGTCTCAGTGCCTCCCCAATCCCTATTTCCTACCCCAAACAGGGGGAGAAAAGCTGGAAGGGATGAGGGCCAGGTAAGAAGATACCAGCCCTAGATCCACCTGGTGCTCTGCACTCTAGAAAGGGAACAATATAAACCTGGTCCTGACCTCCAGGGTGGGGCAGGGATGGGTGTTGGGGAAAGGAGGCTGGCCCTGTGATTCAAGCGCAACTCCCCACCCCTACCTGTGCCCCATGGCAGACAAGTAAGCACTGCCAAGCTTTAGGTCAGAAATCATCATCCATCAGCTGATGAATTAAGGACTGAACTCAGGAGCCAGTTTAGGGTGCTAGCACATAATATAAGATGGTATATATTTTGTGAAAAGTCAGGCACAAATTTGGGGGGTCACCTGTAACTGCAAAAATGCTACAAAAGAAGCTTATGAACCGCTTTAAATTGTTTTAAGCAGATGCCCCACTGTGAATTACATGTGCCTAAAATAACAATGTGTGAGTTTAAAGCTCTTTGGAAGGCTAAATATATCTTCTGTACAAGTTTGAAAGAACAAAAAATTGATAAAGAAATCTGCATTGTATATTAAAACATAACCTTGTATAACCAAACATGGAAATCAAAAGAAAATAGTCTGACACATGGCAAGTTCTAAGGAAAATGTTTAAAAAATTCTCCCTTATCTGCTTAGTCTATTTGGACTCACTGTGTCTTTGAAGGAAACACATACTAAATCTAACTTATTGTCCATTTTCAACTAAGTCATTAGTTATTGTTCTTAGACCATAAAGTCTGTAACAAGTTATTATGACAAAACCTATGTCCTTTTAAAAATTACTCTGACAAGATTTTTAGGGACCACTTAAGATTCTTAACATTTGGGATAACAGATGCTTTTGACAGTCTTATGAAAATAATGGACACTCTCTAGAAGAATACACATGTGACCATAAAACAATGTTCCTCAACCTATTTTAGGTTTACAGACCTACTGAGGCCATCCACGGACCATCTAGAGATCCAGGGCTGCCCCTAACAACTCCTAGAAGAAGAGAATACTGCGTTTTGCTAAACATACAGTTTGAATCTTAAATTTCAAGGTTCACATATATGTGATTATTATTCCAATGTTATTTAGGAGAAATATAAATCTAACAATGAATTCCAACAGAATTTTATAATAGAGTCCTACATGTAAAATAAACTTACCTCAAAATTCACAGGCAAGTTCCGTTTAAGTGCAATCTCAAACACTTGACTTATTTCAGACTTATTGAGATTTTCTTCTTCTGATTCTCTTCCATTCACCTAAAAGAAAAATAATTGTTTAATAGTTAATTCTTATTAAAACCACCAATATCCCAGCTGTGACAAACCTTAAAAACACTGAATCTTGGCTTTATGGATTGAGCGTCAAACCAGTGAACAAGGCCACACGCGTACCATGTGTCAGTGAATTTAAAAGGTTAAAAAAAAAAAAGTGCTCTATCAAACTTGGGTAAGATTGCACCTCATAAATCCACCATAGACAATGCACACGTAACGGACCTTTGGGTATGAATGAGCCTAATCATGGCGCAGCGAGATGCCATGGCTGCTCAGGAAAGTGACTTCCAAAGCCCTCCTCAAGAACTGACAAAATACAGACAAATCTGTGTGGGACATGGCAAGTTCAAATATAAGTCTCTCTACCTAAGTATGTAGGTTTCTTATCTGGACATGAAATCCCTGGAAACCACTTTTTTCAAAAGGATGCAGTGGAACTGCTATAAGATTGCCAAGCATATCACACTTACTGCTGCTGACAAAAATGCAAGGTGCAAACTAATAAAGTCTTCTGAACAAAGGCTGAGATATCTTTGTAACGAGGTTCACTTACAGTCCTCCAGCCAGGGCTGGGCCTAAAGAGCAACAGAGACCTCTGTGCATGCTGATAACATGATTCTATATTAGCATTCTATAGCATGCTGCCGTGATAACAGAAGAAACTAGGTAAGCTCAGTAATAGTAATGTGCCCCAAAAACATGGCAAGCAAGCTGTGCTTTTCCTCTATTATTAGGGCTCTGTAGTCATAAAATTGTAAAATCCTACTTCCAAGATCAGAACTATCTGATAGGAACCTGTGGCTGAAACTGCTGAATAGGCAAGGTGTACAGGACTATCCAGGATTTCCTTACATTTTATAAGGAATATCCTACACCTACACTGGATCATTATTTTAAGATGAAATTAAAACTCAACGTTTTTAAAAAAAGAATACAATCATGAATATAATTCTGTACAAATTAGTTTATCCCAGGCACTATTTATAATTCCTTCCCTCCCTTCTAATGTTCTTTCCAATCTGGTTTCATGTCACTCTCTGCCTGATCAAAACTATTTGAATAGTATTTCTTCTGGTGGCTTATTAAGCTAAACACTTCTATTCTTGTTGTTTGAATCCTAAGGAGAAAGAAGGCCTGCCATTTAATGAGTAAATCCTTAAAGCCAGAAATCTTCAAGCAAGGTACCTTATAAGGCGTAGGTTTCACAGAGGTTTGGTTTGACATTTATTTGTTAAAATGATTTTAAACTAAAAAATAGCAATACTACTACTATATTTTAAAGTTAGGAATGTTCAACAAATGGTGCTGGGAAAACCAGATACACTAAAAAAAAAACGAAGTTGGATCCTTACCTTACACCATATACAAAAATTAACTCAAGAAGGAATAAAGACCTAACCATAAGGGCAAAAATTATAAAACTCTTAGAAGAAAATATCGGGGAAAGCTTCATGACACTGGGTTTGGATGTAACACCAAAAGCATGGGCAACAAAAGAAAAAATTGGACTTCATAAAAGTTAAACACTTTTGTGCATCAAAGGACACTATCAACAGAATAAAGAAAACCTACAGAATGGTAGAAAATACATCTGATAAAGAATTAATATCCAGAACACGAAAAGAACTCCTATAAAACTCAACAACAACAAACAACCCAACTCAAAAATAGGAAAAGGATTTGAATACACGTCTCTAAAGGAGATAAAATGGCCAAAAAGCGTGTGAAATGATGCTCAACATCAACTAGGGGAATGCAAATCAAAACCACAATGAGATAACACTTTACTCCCATAAGAATGGCCACAGAAAATAGTAAGTGTTGACAAGGATGGGGAGAAATTGGAACCCTTGTATGTTGCTGGTGAGAATGTAAAATGGTTGCAGCCCCTGTGGAAAAGTTCGGTAGTTTCTCGAAAAGTTAATATAGATTTCCAATATGAGCCAGCAATTCCAATTCTAGATATATACTCGAAAGAATTTAAAGTAGGGACTCAAACAGATACTTGTACACCCATGCTCATAGCAACGTTATTCACGATCGCTAAAAGGTGAAAACCCACACATCCATCAATAGATAAATGGATAAGCAAAATGTGGAATATTCATACAATGCAATATTACTCAGCCTTAAAAAGGAATGAAATTTTTAAACATGCTACAACATGGATGAACCTTGAGAACATTATGATAAATGAAATAAGCCAAACACAAGAGACAAATATCTACTTAGATGACGTATCTAAAATAGGCAAGTGCATAGAGATAGAAGTATAATAGAGGTTATCAGGGGATGGGAAAGAGACAGGGGGAGTTACTGTTTAATGGGTACAGAGTTTCTGTTTAATGGGTACTGGGATGATGAAGAGGTTCTGAAAATGACTAGTGGTGATAGTTACACAACACTGAGAATATATTTAATGCCAAAGAACAGTACATTTAAAAAATAGTTAAAATGGTAACCTTTATATGTTATGTATATTTCATCTTAATGTTTTTTAAAGCAACAAAAAAGTATGTGTTTCACACCAAATATTAACACAAAGAAGACTATCAACACATTAACTTATGCTAATTTAACCCACTTTTGCGCACAACAAAAGTTTTTGACAGTTATTTGAAGAGTATCCAGAAATTTTTTAAATAAATGAGCTTTAAAAAAATGGTCCATTCTCATGCTAAGTAACTGTATCAATGAGAATGTTCTCCTTATGTGTAACCAGAACAAAAGTGGAAATAGACTAGGAGATGAGGCTGATATAAAAGACATCAATGCCATGCAGGGACCCCAATTTTCACTTTTTTTGTTCATTATAATAGTCCAATTAGTTTTAACTTTTATTTTTAATTATGACCTATTTTAAACATACAAAAAAGTACAAATAATGTAACAGGCAACTGTGCTGGACTTAACAAATGTCAACATTGTGTACTATTGACATTAAACTTTTTTCCTTTTTAAGGAACACAACGAAGCCCTTCTCATTCTCCTCTCCATGGCAGAGTTAACCACTATTCTAAAATGAGACTGTCTTTCCCACCATGTGGTGTTTTTTTTAATGGACAAAAACAATATATAGTATAAATCTGTGGTGTGAAAAAAAATCACATAAATTATTTTAACTGTCTTAATAAATACTATAAAATTCAAACTTTTAAGTTTACACTAATGAAATGTTACTTTTCTATTTTATATATTGAGGTTCCACATAAGTCTGATAGAAAACAATGGTCTACTGCTAAATCTAAACTCCAAGCCAGTGGCTCTCAACCACAGCAGCATTAGAATCACTTGGGAGCTTTATAAAGACAGCTGTCGGAGCCCCGCTCCAAACAAGTGAATAAAAATTTTTGCAGGAAGGGCTTGAATATCCATTTTACTTACAGTATTTGTTTTGTTTTTAAGTCCCCAGGTGATTTTACTAGCAACCAGAGTTGAGATTCACTGCTCTAAGCCATTGCTTCCAAAGGTATTTCAATAGGGACAAAGCAGCCAGTAAAATAAAAATGCAAAAGAGGAAACAAAGATATACATTTATTTGGAAGTGAGATTATGTTGCTCTTTTATATAAATAATTTTTATATTATCTGAATTGGACAAAATGTTGCAATGGGGGAAGCAGCAAATGACTCAAAACAAATCCACAAATACCATTCCCAGTAAGATGGGGAAAGTGTAGTAGGCCCTTAGTCTTACCTTCATGAAGTGGGAATTACTGTTAACATCAATCCCATAGTGTATGGTTCAGCAATAAAATCTAGGCAACATTAAGAAAAGAAAAAAACACTCTGAACCATGCTTAACCCTCAGTATGCCAGGAAAAAAATAGTCATCACCATTTACCATCTGGCTCCAATAGACCCTTTTTATTTCTCTATATTCGAAGTCATTTTACAAATAATATACAGAATAAAGGGTAACAAAAATCATTTCAATAAGAATTTAAAGTAGCAAACCCAAGTTTTTATCCCAGGTTTGTAGTTTGGAAGGCATATGTACCTGAAATGGGCATGGTCCTTTTATGCCACTAACTGCTCATCAGCTGGCACACCTGAACCTACAGCAAAGCCCACTTGTAATGATGCCAGATTTTAAATCCACCTCCAATAGGTTATAGTTTATCGTAACACTGACTCTTTTTGTACTGGTTCTGTCAAAATACACTCTTGAGCCCAGGTGGTGACTGGCTCAGGAGTTGAGCATTGACCTAGAATCCAGGAGATGGTGGTTCGATTCCTGATCAGGGCACATGCCCGAGTTTTGGGCTCCATCCCCAGTGGGGGGGGGGGGTGCAGAAGGCAGCTGATCAATGACTCTCTCTGATCATTGATGTTTTTCTATCTCTGAAATCAATAAAAATATATTAAAAAACAAAACAAAACAAAACACACTCTTGAAACCAACTCATAATTTTGTTGATGGGAGAACAGCTATCTTCTTTGTTCCATAACTAAAAAATGCTTTCATTTTTTAGATTTATAAATCCCAAAGAAGGATCAACCTAATAATTCTTTTCATTGTTATTATCATCTATTTCCTTCCAAACACCTTTGTATGTACACCTCTCACATCTGTCCACTTATTTTGTGGACAATAAATGATAAGAAATTCTAGTGGCCAAATGTCAAAAAGGATGAGAGAATGCTGTCACATATACTTTAAAAAATCAAAACTGGACAGTCCAGGTTTATGTTGCAAAATACTATGTGACGAAGTTCTTCTTGTTGAATGACTGACCAGAAGAGAATACACATTTCTTTTTCATACACCATAGAAATATATTATTCACTTGCCGATTCTTGAGTATGGGAAAACTTATCTAAGCTATCTTCTGAAGACTCTCAATCTGAGATTTTACCTAAACACTCAATCTCACCATTGCAATTAGAGTCTAGAGTGCTGCTGTCTCTTTGCATTCATTTTCTGATTTGTCTAATAATGGAAATGTCTTCCTCGGTCAATTTTCTTCTCTTTGCCAGTAAGGATGGAAAAAGAAAAATTCTGAATTCTCACCTGGGTTCAATGAAAGCTAAAAGTAGAGTAAAAAGATGGCGTCTCTAGTCTTCTTTTGTATCTTCTTGAAAAACAATGCAATACATTAGGCAATGCAAAAAGAACATTAAAGGATGATGCAACGACAATTACTTTACTGCTGTATCATCTACCGAGGGATTTCAGCATTCTTACATTTTCTGCTTAGCACATTTGGGAATATATGATGAATAGTACTGAAATGATATGTAGGATGACAAACAGCAAAGAAGTTTGAAAGCTAGAAAAATTAAAATTTCATAATGTAAAGATTTATAAAAGGGTCCATGGACCCACATAATCATTGTAAGACAGAATAAGTTTTATTCTATTTTTTAAAATAAGTATATTTTCTCTTTTCTTTGTAAGACATCTAAAAGGGAATAAAAGCCATACAATGTAAATCCTTACAGAGCTTGGGGAAAACGTTCAAAAATGAAAATTGAGTTCAATGGACTATGATCATATACTGAGTATTAAAATCTCGTTTTAGTTTTTTTCTACCTAAATATATCCCTGGCCCAAGTGAAGATAAGGACTCAAGACCAGGAAGAAACTTTCAAACAGTACAATTTTTTAAAAGTTTGTCATCTACCACTATCACCAAGAGAGAGCTTTCAAAGTTTGATATAAAGATCAGGATAGAAACTATGTCACACACACACACCCCCCACGCCTTTTTTGTTTACTTAAACACAAACAGGATCACACTATATGCATAATGACAGCTCTTGATCTTGAGTCCCTCCCTTAATAGATTATGGGCCTCCTTTCACACCTATGTATACAGATTTACAACACTCTGGTACTCCCTTTGATAAATGTATCCATATAATAACCATTTCCCTACTAGCTACTGTTTTTCTCTATTACTGATACTGTAGCTACGACCATTTTACTCCTAACAGCTCAGACACTAAAGTTATCCTGTATTATTAACACAAGCCTTAGATTTAAAATAAAGTAGAAGTGCTTTCCCAACCTTCGCATGAGCTGCTCCCTTGGCTGGGAAGGTACTTCCTGGCCTTTGCTCATCCTTAGTCTCAGTTTAAATGACTTCCTCAGAGAGAACTACTCTGAATACACCACCATTACTCCACTCTAAATGAGGCATTTTATGCTCTCATAATACTTGCTGTTTTTCCATTCTAGCACTCACTTCACTTTCTGATGATACTAATGTTAAAGTCCGTCAGCTCCACTCAATGAAACTCCACAGGGAGAGGGACCCAGCACAAAGCCTGTTATCAAGGGACCAGACTATACCTCCCTTGTAGATAGAAACTCCTCCCTTTACTGGCTATGTTCTAAAGGAGATCAACTGCTCCACCACAAAATCACATGCTCCACAATTTTCAACAGCAGAAAGGACAATTTGTTTAAAATGACAACTTCCAATGCTGACAGGCCGTGGGCAAACAGGCTGCTCATACCCTGTTGGGAAAGGTCTGAAATGGTACCACCTTCCTGGGGGGGAACGTGGCCACATACATGACCGTGCAATTCCACCTCTAGAACTGTGGCTCACAAAAATAGACACAGACATACACAAAGATTTAACTACAACAATGTTCTTCGGGATGTATTTTATAACAGGAAAACCTGCAAACAACCTAAATAATTATGCCTCTGTTGAAAAAAATAAACCGGTATGTGCACACAATAGAACACTTTGCAGCCATTAAAAAGTGCTTAGAGCCCTGGCCAGTGTGGCCCCGTGGTTAGAGCGTCAGCCCATGCATGGAAGGGTTGTGGTTTGATTCCCGGTCAAGGGCACGTACCTGGGCTTGGATCCCTGCCCCGGATAGGGACTAGTGCAGGAGGCAACCAGTTGATGTCTCCCACCCCAACCCCCACCCCCACCCTTCCACTCTCTCTGAAAAGAAATGGAAAAAATATTCGCAAGTGAGAATTAAAAATAAATAGGATTTTAAAAAGAAGTACTTAGATACACATTGAATCTGAGTCCTCCATGGAATTATTAAGTGGCATGATATTCATGATAAGCACATCAGTGAAAAAAGGTGGTTACTTACAATATCATAATTTTTATAAAATAGGTAGATGTGTGTATTTACTTATATGCACTGACATCCACCAAAATGTATGATTACCTACAAGTGGTAAATTTATAAATCATTTGTTTTTCCTTTTTTGAATTAAAAAATTTGTATAGTTCATATGCATTACATACTAAAAAAAAAAATCAAGTTTTCTTTTGAAAATGTCTCTCTTTACTCTCTACTACCCACCTACCAGGGGGCCTAGTAAACCAGGGGCAACTCATTTAGGTGAGAGGTCAAGTGTTTCATTTGCTACTTCAAAGAAAAAGTCTTATCCTTTTTAATGCTTCTTATTTCTGAGGTACTGGTTAAGGCCAGTCTCCGAGCCACTTCTAAAGGTCACTGTCTCTACATCAACTATACAGAACTAGAGAAGTGGCACAGAGGAGGAAGCAAAGGTCATGAGTAGATGTGAACTTTACTCTCCGCAAAGCTCCTTATAGATGTGAGATGAGCCCAAAAAAGCACATCTACTACAGCCTCTGCCTGCAGGTCTGAGTCAAGCACTCAAATAAGTGATGGGCAGGCACTTTCCCTTTCCGACAATAAACTGAGTACTTCCAAGGAGGACTCAACAGGGGAAAAGTGCCTGGAAAACATTGATAATACTTAGGATCTGTGGTTCCCGAACCCTGGCCATGCTTTACAATTACCCCAAGAACACATTTTAAAAAAGCAAAAGACAGACTCCTGGGTCTCTCACCCTAGACCTACTGAATTAGAACCATGTGGGTTGGGCCAAGGGATTTTTTAAAAAAAACTTCTCAAATGATTCTGAAGCAGACAACCCACATACCAGTATTCAATAATCTTTTAACAACTGCTGGCTTGGAGGAACCAAGAAATACCTATTCCATCTCACTCCAATTAGACTGGCATCAAAGTAAGTCAAAAAATGAAAAGCCTCTAACATGATACCAAATCTCACCACTGAGAAGCTCATCCTTTCAACTTCACTAAATCCCCATCTTCTACGTTACAGTCCGTTCTCTTTTATTTGGTCCACAGTGGACCCTGGAAACAGATCTCTGTTAAAATGTGTGATTACACTGGAAGATGGAAATGCACTACAATAAAACAAAAACATCATCTCCTACCCAGTGTGTGGCCAGCCCTGAAGCCACAGAGCACCATACTGAGCTGGGGCACCCTGGGGGGCAGCTGAACACAATGGAGCACAGCAAACACCCTGCCAAGGGATGATACCTATCATCACACATTTAGACCAATGTTCTGTGCAAGATCTTTTTATCTGTGAACTTGCTTCCTGAACAGGAAAAATCAAATGCTTCCCAGGGATATTTTCAGGTGGTATCTCAGGCTGTGATTCAACACAATCATGAAATCTCAATATTTTCTATCCAGTGGGTTTCTTCTGGAACCTATGGTACTAAGACTATGCCTTAACAGAGATAGTCACTAAGGCTCTGACCCCTCAGTGGCATGGAGTCACTGATTTCCTAAGTCCCATACTCCTATTTAGTCACAAAGAGTTAAAATCCTTTTCCTATTGTGGTAGTTTTAAAACATGGCCCCCCAAGTTCTGATACTCTTCTCATCCAGAAGTGGGGTTCTCGACACTGTTAAATACACTAAAAGCCACTGAATTGTAGGCTTAAAAATGACTTAAGCTGTGAATTTTACCTGAATTTTAAAAAAAGTGCAATTCTCTCTCTCTTCCTTTTGAATCTGGACTCTGTGCCCGCTTGACCTGTAGAATAGGGCAGAAGCAATGCTGCGCTGATTTCTGGGCCCAGGCTTTAAGAAACTAGTAGCTACTTCCATCCCCTGCCTTCTAGGATACTCACTCTCGGAACCCAGATGCCATACCATGAGGATGTGTAAGCAGTCTTTGTACAGGTTAACTAAGAGAGGAGCTGAGGTTTCCAAGCCTGATTAGTTCCCAGCTAACAGTCAATAATACTTACCAGTGGTGTGAGGGAGCCACCTTGTAAGTGGATTCTCCAGCCCCTGCAGAGCTGCCTCAGCCATAGCTATGTGGAGCAAATTCTCCCTGCCAAGCCCCACCTAAACTGCAGATTCATGAGCAAAATTAATGCCCATAGGTGTTTAAGCCACTAAGTTTTGTGAGGGTTTGTTATGCAGCAACAGAGAACTGGCACTTGAATATAATAAAGAGCAGTTGGTAAAAAATGACTTCAGAAAATTCTCTAACCTGGTATCATAAATCACAGTAGATTCTGACAAACATAATCTTTAGCACCAAAGAATTCATCCATGCATGTTCTTCACAACTCAACTGAGTCACAATTTTCTAACATGCTCGCTCAAAACTATGCCACAGAGTGAAAAAGAAGGTCAGACTTCCTTGCTAAAAAGTTTTTTTAAAGGGAGAAAAAAGGCAAGAAAGCTACCAGGGTACAAAATCTTGTAAGCTATCAAATAACAACAATCATGGACAGCTCTTAATGCTTAGAAAAAGCAACTTGAGGTGATGTTTTCCATACCACCCTCTTGCTTGGCCCAAAGTAGCAAGGAGCTTCAACTCTGTTCTCTCCTTACCTCCAGCCTCTCAGGCAGGGGCTCATTCTGCAGGATCCTCAAAGCTTTCGCAGCAGCATCGTGTTTTGCAGCCTGTCTTGTCTTTCCTTTCCCATTAAATTGCTGTCCTCCCACAGAAAGTTCAACTTGATACAGTAAGGGTGGTACTGGAAATGGGTAAAAGTACCTAAAAATAAAAAGGAGTGAAGAAAATTACAGTCTCAAATCGGTAAGTCACCCATACATTCTCTGGCAAATTCCAAGTACTTCATTATGGGTCTTAATTGCATTAGTGTTTGCTTGCCAATGAGGACTCCTCATCATATATGCATAGCAAATTTATTCAGGATTAGAATTGTCACAGTATTTACAAAATCTAAAATGAATTAAGTTTTGACTGAATCAGAAAACTTGCTCTACTTTCTCATATCTGAGAGTCATACTTGTGTGTCTCCACAAAAGGCTGGGAATTTTTAAACAGAAGTCTTTTCAAAAGGATCCTCATTTCTGGGAATCCCAAAAGCCTGTAGCCTGGCAAAAGCCAGCTATAAACTTCAGAGTTTGTATTTTTTAAATGGCTTTGGTCCCCTCAAAGTAGGGCAGGAAAATGAAAACTACCAATTTTGATCAACACTCTATCCACTAATGTCTTATGACTGACAGTAGAAGCTTTTTTAGCACAAGGCATTTTCAGGTTTCAGTGAGTATTGTTCTACACCTGTACGCCAAGGCTATTTTCAAAGCACAACAGTTCAAATGTCAAAAAGAACCCAGTAAATAATAATCAGGAAATCAATGAATGCTGAGAATCCCAGTATTGCAGGAATCATAAAATGTGACTCAGTTAAACAAAGCAGTTACAAGGGCAATCTTTAACCAGACTGCTTGGGGGCATGTGGTGAGGAACATGATCAGGCCCTTTCCAAGGACAGGAGATAGAAGAGCATCAAGAGACACTCCAAAGATACCAACACAATGAAGACTTGACATCTGGCAGGCCAAAGATGACCAAATCATCATGTGCCCCACAATCTCCAGATTTCATTATTATGTGTAAAAGATCAGATAAATTTTCACCTGTATTTAAAATACACACATACCTTGGGGGATAAGCACCTCCTCTCATGTTGTAGCTGTAGGTGGACGGCATCCGAGAATAAGGGTCAACAGGCTTATACATTGGTTTTTTTCCAAGTTTCATGCACAGTGCATTTAGCTCTACAGTAGGGGTTATGCTGTCTGCAACACAGAATTAACACAAGAACTGGTTGTATTCTTTTTCTGACATGAAAATGACAGTCACTAAAATAAAAAAGAACAGCATGCTTTCTACTAATTGGATTCATGATACAGTTCATGAAAGGGTCCTACGTACTTCACTGCTAGGCATCAGGTGAGGAAATCCAAGAACCTGCCGTGATCTCTAGATATTAATACGCAGTCAACGGCATAAAATGTACTCTAAGGGCTACTAGAGGGAGCAACAATTTAACACAGTATGTTATCAGTGAAAGCCACATATTCCAGTTGTCAGAAATAAATTCATATACACACACACACACACACACACATATATATATATACACATATCAACTTCCATAATTAAAAAATCCCAGGTGAGCCCTGGCTGGGTGGCTCAGTTGGTTGGAGCATCATCCCATATGCCAAAAAAGGTTTCGGGTTTGATTCCCAGTCAGGACACATACCTAGATTTCAGGTTCAATCCTGTTCAGAGCTCATATGGGAGGCAGCCAATTGATGCTTCTCTCTCACACTGATGTGTTTCTTTCTCCTCTTTCTCCCTCCCTCTCTCTCTCTTTCCCTTTCTTCCTATCTAAAATCAATAAAAACATATCCCTGGGCCCTGGCCGGTGTTGCTCAGTGGTTAGAGCATCGGCCCACACATGGAAGGGTTGCTGATTCGATTCAGAGTGTGGGAGGCAACCAGTCAATGTGTCTTTCTCACATCGATGTTTCTCTCCCCTACCCCATCCTTCCACTCTCTCTGACAAGCAATGGAAAAAATATCCTGAGGTGAGGATTAACAAAAATAAAACAAAACAAAAAAAACCATATCCTTGGGTGAGGGAGAAAAAAAGATCTCATGTGACTGCCCAAATCATTTTATTGTTTGGGAACACTTAACCGATATAACTCTGGTTGTACTGACTTACTGGGTTATTGGCTTACACTTAGAAGTATGTTTGTACACGCTATTTCATAGAACAATGCATTTATTAAGTACTAACTGTGCTAAGTTTGAGGGGGACAACTCTTGCCCCAAAGGAGCTCAAAGAACACAAAATACACTCAAAGAACTACAACAGGATGTTATAAAAGCAGGTGTAGAATCACTGAGGAGAAGGCAAGTAAATTCTATGTGGAGTTGTTAGATGATACCCACAAAATATTCAGGTATTTCCATTCTCACTATTTATAATGGGATTTGACTAATCAATCATGTGGTAATACTAGTTAGGAAAATGAGTTGTTTTCACATACAACAGGAGCAAGTATATCTTGGGTTACTTCAGAATTATCAACTTTAGAAAATATACACTTTTCATTTTCCAATTTTTTCTAAGTTCATCAAATTCATAAACCTTTAAAAAGAAAACCAACCCCTGGGAGCATGCCCGTGCCTTCCCTTTCCCTTCACCTCCCACCCCCCAGGCACATTACCATTAGCTTCCTCAGTCCCAAGCTCCTATGGCCCTTCCCCTGCCTTTATAACTTGTTTCCTAAACCCATTTCTTCTAGGAATTACTTCTTCCACCTCTGTAATTTTATCAAATAAATGTTCTCTTGAAGAAGAAGAAGAAGAAGAAGAAGAAGAAGAAGAAGAAGAAGAAGAAGAAGAAGAAGGAGAAGAAGAAGAAGAAGAAGAAATGAAAACCAACCTGGAAAGATTAGTGTCAGTGCACAATCGCATTTGAAAACAACACTTTCATAGCAAACACAGAACAACACTAGCAATGGCAAAGTTCAATTTACACAAAAATTCACTTTAAAATGCCTCTTTTGGATGTTATATAGAGGGGAAAAAATGACTTGATTCTGTACTATAACTCTTCTGACTAAATTTAGTGCATGAATCAAATTTATAAGAATATTTCTGGGTTTACAAAATCATAGGGTCACATGAATAACACAACCCATCTCTACCTAAGAGAATTATATTTTTACATAATTCACATAGTTGCATGTTAAATATAACCTGAATCATTTTCAGAGCAGCTCTGGCTCATTATACTTATCTGCAATAGAGAATGAATTTAAAGACATAATACCACAAAGAAATCAAAAGCAGTAAGAAAGGTGTGACCGTGGTCTTCCTGGATCATTCCTGCATACAAAAGGCCTGGGATGACTTCATGTACTTCAGGGGTAACTCTGCTAAAATAGCCATTCCTCCCATAGCCACCAGGTCAGTGGTTCCCAACCTTTCAGCAGACACTCTTCTTTATTAGTATTATTCTCACTTGGTTCCCTCGTTTGAAGAGATATTATCTTCTGATTTGTATTTAAGTTATTTTCTCATTCTTTTTAAAGATCAGGAGACATATAACTGACAATCAGGGTTTCTGACCAACATGCTATAATCACTATTAGCACACTGAGTTGAAGTGATTCTAGCTAAAATCTACATTCTGGGCAATCTGTACAACCTTATCAAGGGAAAAAAATGTATTTTCACTAAGCTTTTCTGAAATTTTAGTAATTGGTGACACCCTCCACCTCTCATGACTGCTTCCCCAGATTGGGAACCACTGCTTTAACAGTCGGGATAAGCATTTGCCACTGGTAGTGCAAAATCTGTGCTTTCAATATCAACAAATTAGTTAAGAAAGAATTCATACACATACTAAATGGGTACCTCCAGACATACTTTTGAAAGGAACCTGTCTTGGCCCACGCATAATACCTGGATTCCTTCCTTCGCTACGAAAAGGGCGGACTATGGGTTTAGGAAATTTTGTTCCTTCCAAAGCTTTGGCAGCAGCTGTGTGTTGGGCTTTTTTAATACTAGTTCCTTCAGCTTCCCAGTGCTGATCTCCAAGTGTTAGCTGTACTGTAAACACCTACAAATGAAAATTGTGAGCTCTCAATTCATGAAACCTGATGTTAATTGTAATGTCATTTGGACCTTGAACATTTTTTATGTCATGGTTTAAAAGGCCTGGTCATTATATATTGGTAATTTATCCCATAACCACCTTTTTTGTTTTTATAAACACAAAAAGATATATATAAAATCACTGGCTAGCAATGCATAGCACTCCATGAAAAAACTATGTTGAAAGATGGGGGTTAAGTACAGAGATTATAAAATGTTTTCTTAAATATTAAAATATTAGACACATTATTTGGGAGTCATCCAAATAGAAATTGTCTTCCAATTACTTCTCATGGAAGAAATTTAGCAAACTTGATTTAGACACATAACAGCATCTCATACAAATTAAGACAATATTTGTTTTGATGTTGTAATATGTTTGTGGACTCTTGCCTGAAAACACAACCCCCGTAGAACAAAAACGTGAATAAATCTGGAAATGTCAGCCATGATCTAAAATACTGCCTTTCGCTTTCCTAAGATTGCACTATTCAGATGCTGCCTCCACTTTCAGAAAAAAATCAGATTCACAGCAAGCAAAAAAGGTTTCTGAACTCATTTCTAAGGAGGCATCCAAAACAGCCAATTTCCTTCTCAACAAATAGCAAGCCTCTTTTTTCCTTTTTTAAATATAAAGGTAACTCCACTCCACTCTTAAAATTAGGTTATATTAATGCTATCAATATTGAATTAATACTGTCAGAAAATGATGACCCATCAGAGAGCACTGTGATTTATTAGCTTTGGTGTGCACCTGAAGAATAACCTCGGAAGGTTGGTAAAATACACATGCCCAGAGATTTCAAATTAATAACACAAGGGAAAACTGAGTATGTCTAATTTTAATAAGCTCCCAAAGTGATCTTGATGCACTCCAAAGTATGAGACTCACTACTTTAGAGCTTTTATTTTCCTGATTTTATCACTGAATACCACTTTATTTCATTTAAAATAATTTATATGAGAAATGTTGATTTCAGTATGTATAGGTCATTTCAGTTTGGTGCCTAAAAGGATGGGGCGACTTGCCTTCATAGGTGATTTTTCTTGTAGGTCTTAACTTCAGGATTCCCTCAGTGCACAGCTTCCACTAAAGGGGAAAAAATGAAAGATTCCTTCATCCCCCTTGAAACATGAGGGGCCTCCCGTATTTATGCTGCAGTTCACAAGGTTAGTTATTTAAGCACCAATAGCATGAACACAAACCCCTGGCTGGCCTGTGAAGTTTGAGCAGATGCCTGTAATGCTGTGCAAGCCCTGGGTCATGACTGTGATCCTTTCATGGAAAGACACTGAAGGGAAAAATGCTAAAAAACAAAATTAAGAGTTAATTCCATTAACAGTCTTGCCTTTCTCCAGGACCTTACTCATCCAGCGCTGTTGTCACTCTGTTGCTTTCTGTGTGGAGGGTTGGTGGTGAGTTAGAATTTTGATTTTGATAAAATTAAGCATACGCCAGACCTTTGACTTTTTAAATAGTCTAACAGTCATCTAGGAGAGAATAACCTTTCGTCTTTGAATGAATTGTAGGTTAAAAAAAAATGCAGTTATAGATTGAACACACAGCCAAATTACCTAAAGTACTAAAGTTCAAGTGACAAAGTACACATTTAAAAAAATACCAAAATAGTTAATCAAGGGAATCCCAAAGTTAAGGTCTGCAAAAAAAATCCTGTAGAAGAAACAGAACAGTTATAGAAAATGACTAAAGAGGCCTGCTGAAAGTAAAGAAACATTTCAAATTATGCTTTAGAATAATGTTAAAACTAGCTTCATGTGAGTGAAAAGTTTCTGTTTTTCTTAAATGCATAATTGTTTAATAATAATAGCTACCATTTCTCAAGCATTTACTAAATGCCAGGCATTATGCTTCTCACTTTATCATATATTCTCTCATTTAGTTTTTACAATACATCTACTTGGTAGGTATTATTATCCCCATTTTACAGATGAGGAAACCGAGGTTCAAAAATAGTAGTAAATTGCTCAAGGTCACACAGCTAGTAAGAAGCTAGGATTCAATCCAAGATCTGTCTGACTCCAAAGGCCATTTACCTAACTGCCCTAGGCTATGGTGACTATTTATAATAGTGGTTGGTGTTACTTTTAGTCAAAAGAAAAGAGAAACTTGGTATTACTTAAGGCTTCAGGTTTGCATGTCATGAAAAATGAGGTATATCAAGAGACAAATAACTCATAAAGCTAGAATCAGAAACAGGAGGCTGAATTCCTTCTCTCTCACACTCTAACTTCTCATACTATATCCTCTCATACTATAGTAGCAACGGATAAAGCTAGATATGCAAACATTTAAGTTCCAAGATCTGTATTAGCATGAATATCAAACAAGCTTAAAAAACGGAATTCCTGAACAAATAGTAAACATTCAAATTACTGTCATCTTTCATTCTCTAAGATAAGGGAAATGACCAGGATAACTGACACCTGAGAGACAATCCAATACTCACTTTGAGACTGATTGCTACCTCTCATATTCAAACTTTTCACCTGATGGCTAACAAGTTGCAAAACTGATTTCCAGTTCACCCCTCTCCCTGCCCAGTCTAAGGTACACTTGTAAACAAGCCGGAAAGGAGCCAGAGGTAGGCTGCAGGCAGGAGGGCCAGAGCCTGGAAAACTCACAGGAAATCATTTGCAGGTGCCTGAGGATACACTAATTGGAGCTTTAAAAGCCAAATATCCTAAACAGAAGTATATCTTTTATTTGACCCATTCTACAAGGATGAAAAAACAAGTAATTTGCCAAAAATCTATACTTTTCACATCTCTTTAAGACAACCACAGCAGAAAATATGTATTTTGAATCACAGCACCACTTGTAACAGTATAAAAGACAGAAAACATTCCTGTTGGGTTATAGATGCACAAGCAGTATGAACAATATTTACCTTACAGTGAGCTGGACCTTGCTCACGCAAAAGCTTATACTCAGGCTGAATCTTGTTGAAACGGGCTAACTCATTCACAAGACACATTGGGGTTTTCTCTTTGGGGTGTGCCATGCTAGAAGGAACTGAAAAATAATGTAAGAGCATTGAAGTCATATATATAGACTGCTGCTCTCCTAAGGATATGGAAAAAAGAGGGAAAACAAACTAAAGGTCTAAGGATTTAGAGTGGCAGTGATGCAAAACTGCAAACCACACTGGGGGCACGTGCTAGAAGACAGCTGGGATCTTTTCTGAACCAGTTGAGGCCAGCTCACCTGGGAGAGGGTGTCTTCAAAAGAAAGAGAACAGAAGTCAGGGGAATAACTAAATCATGGCAGGCAAGCAAGATCTGAAATCAGATGAAGCACGGCTATCACAACCAACCAAGGGAGTAACAAGGTCTTCTGAGCACACACACTGGTTACAGCAACGGCTGTCAGCTGTATTCTGTTGGTTGTTTCACAAAACGCAACGTACCAACACCATTTCTCAAACAATGACTGTTTTCCACACACTTAACTTCTCATTCCTGGGCGTCCCCTAGTCTGATCTCCAGAGGCTGCCATCCTCAGCCTCTGATCTCCAGAGGCTGCCATCCTCAGCCTCTGATCTCCAGAGGCTGCTTACCTATTTCTGAAAATTTATATAAGGAAAATAAAATGTCCTTGGTGGGCAGGAGCTTTACAAAGTCAATAGAATGTGGCTATAAGACACATTAGAAGGCAATAAATCCCAGAGGACTGATATAGTCGGTGCCATTGCCTTTCAAGAGGGACTAAAATGGCAAGTGTGGGGAAAATTGAATCTCTAGGGATTATGACAAGAATGCTATCTGGTGAGCTGGTCCATTGAAATCTAGAGCCATGCAGCTCAGAGTGGGACAAGCTAACACTCTTAAGAACAGACTTACAAAGTAAAGAAAATGAGAGAATGAAATGCAAAGGAAATTGTAAGGTATAAGGGGTTGAAAGGCATTTGTTATAAGGTGACTCTGGCACGGAGACATCCATGCTGACACTCCATTTAATTGGTTTTGCCACTTTAGGGGAGTGGGAGGGAAAATACTGTTTTTTGGTGTTTTTTTATTCAGGTGTTTCAAGTATTTTCTAATCAATGAGCACATTTAGTTCATTTTTAGTTTCCTAATCAGATCTGAATGCTTCTAAACTTATTTCCTTTTTATAAATCTCTGCTTCATCGTTCAATCTCTAATTGGTCCTCACTATGATTTCTGATCTACCTCTGAAATCTTCAACTTAAACAAATGTATTCAAAATAAAAATTAAAAAATGCCAATGTGCTCTTCTGTTTGCCAATAAAGCTGACTGACCCCTTGCTTGGGATAAAATCTTACAGACATACAAAAAGGGGGTTTAACCTACAAGAGTTCTTTGTCAGTTCTGGGAAATAATTTTAAAAGCAGAATTTTCCCATATACAATGACTATCCAAAGTGGAATTTACTGTTCAATTCCCTCTGCCAGCCACCACTTTATAACAGACTAGGCTTTATAGTTTAGTTTTCAATTCTCTTTTTTACACTTTGAAATGGTCTGTCAACCAAGGCCTCCATCAACCCAATATACAACCAAGTGTTTTATATCTGGGATAAAGAAGCTTGGGCAGTAATATATTCTTCTGCTTCTTGAAGGTAAGTGCGAGAGCTTCCTACCTCTGCAATCTACTTATCAGATCAAAAAACAGGCTGAGAACACATTTGAAACAGAAGACACTTGGATTCATACGCTTACCTGCAGCTGCACTGGTGGATGTAATAGATGCAGAGGGTAAAGCAGAGTTTTGAATAGGTCTACCTGCATTTTCAGAGGGCAGAGAGCTAGTAGTAGAAGGAATACTCATCAAAGGCTGTGAGAGAAGAGACTGGTTCTTGTTCAGTATTTGGCTCCCTGAGAGAGCAGCAGATGGGTTCTGAACTTGCACTTGAACTTGAGACATGGTCACTTTCAACAAAAGTGAACAACTGCAGGTAAACAGCTTTCAGTGCAGGTTAATTCAGTGCTATGAAGTCTAAAGTTCTACCTAAAAGTTGTAAGGAAAAGAAAATAAAAAGGTAAATTATAGAGGAGATATGTAACTGCCGATATTCAGTCAAAAATGGTGTCACCTTCTCAAGTATGAAAATAGCCCCATTTAGCATGTAGCTATGTTGATGTATTAGAACTGTTTCTCCTTAGTATACAATAAAGTTCCTGACTTTATGACTTTCTCAGTGTTTTTAAATTACTTACAATACCCATATGCTCTGCATGTTGATTTTATGAAGAAAATCAGTAGGGTATAATAATATTTATTGGTGACTATTAAGAATTATAAATTGCAGCTTATATTAAAAAATATAAAAAATTTAAAATATGGAGAGGTTTTTTTTCATAGTGTATGGAGTATGGTAAAGGTTTCTGGCCTCAAAATTCTAGGAAGCTGAAAGCAAAGTGGGTTATAACACGGTTAATAGGTGAATATAAACACCACTTCCATTTAAGGGCCACGTACTCAGATTGACATTTTTAAAGCTTTCCTTTAAGTTGACTGAAGAAAGAGAAGAATTTCTCACTTCTGCTGTTTCTTTTTATGATGATAAAAGATTAATTTGTTTTCCTAAGACGTTTGTTTTGAGATAGTCTCAGTTATGGACCCCAAAGAAAACTGTTACATCCACATCAGTGCTTGATTCTAAGAAATCTGAATAGCAAAGAATAGTCTACAGATTTATACAACTAAAAGCAAAAATGGAGAAGAGGAAGAAGAGAGAACAGATTTCAGACTGGCGATTTTAATGCGGTGGCTGGTGGGGTAGAGCCTAGGGAAGCAGAAGAGATTGTTTACTGTATCTTGTAAGCTCCAAAGGCATTCTTTCTAAATACATTTTGATTTCTCCACAAGTCAAAAATTAGGACAGTTCTGCTTATTTTCATGACCATCATCCAAAAAGCTGAAAATACTGAAGGCAAAAGTACTCAAAAAATAACCAGTAGCACAAAGAACAGAAAAATCCAACTAAAGCAGAAACCAACAAACAAACAATTGAGAAGTTTTATTACAGAGTAATTGTTCATCACTTTAATTTTTTTTAAAGTCTCAAAAAATGATTTTTAATGAAAGCTGGACCTCTAGAAAGAGATGAATGACCAGAACAATTAAGTTACTTGAGGAGTCCTGGCACATTCTCTCTTGCTGAGAGCAAAAAAGACTGCACAACTCAACCAAACCAAACCCAAAATCTCAGCTGAAATATGACTTTGGATCATAGAGGCATTGACATTACCCTACTCAACAAAATTGCACAATATTGCTGTTGTTCCTTGTTTACTTTTGGAATCAGAACGAAATAGTTCCACTGAGGATCTAGATAATGATGTTAGCAGACAAGCTGCCAGTGTCAAGAAACAAGTCCAGAACCATTTAAAGCCAGCTATGACCTTGGTTCCATTGTTTTTATTTCCTTCAGCTGCCAAAATACAATGTTTCTCTCTCGATCTTCTTCCTCCCTCTCTATTCACCTCCTTCCTCTACCTCTCTTTCTAAACTCTGTATTGAGGGCATTTTTCTACAAAAAAAAAAAAAAGTCATTTATAGTATACTCACAACTTCAGGACACCACCCACAGGTCACAGGCCAAAAAGTAGCCAAAAGCAAGTGTTTGCTTCAGGGTCTACCCATTCCCCAGAAGCAGCAACCCAACTCTGCTCTGGGCAGCTCTGAGAGTCTGAGACTCATGAATGAATGAATGAATGAAATTTAGAAAGGGAGGGGCCCAAAGGGATCTTTTCTGGCTAATGCTGTCTACAGCAGGCCCACTGCCAGCATTTTCATCACAGACAAAAATATATAGGTTTTCTAGGAGTTGAGAAAGGGAACAAACAGGCTTTTAAATAAGACTGTCACAAAAATGTTAACCTCAAGTTCACCTGAAGTTATGTCTTTATAACAACTGGTTGAAACAAGTAGTTCAAAACATAATAAAAAAATTTTAAACTCTCCTAATAAGGCTGTGCACTTTACAAATTTTAATTTCCAACAACATGACCGATACTAAAATCCAACAAACAGTACTCATTTGCTAGTAAATTTTTAGTCATTTGCTAATTTAACACTTTTATGTGTCTTTAGGCTTGAAAAGAGAATCTAAAGCAGTGGTTCTAACGAGGGGGTAAGTTTGTTCCCTAAAGACACGTGACAATATCTGGAGACATTATTTGGTTGTAACAACTGGAGGACGCAGGGACCTACTGGTATCTAGTGGGTAGAGGGGGCAAGGATGTTGTTTCAAGTACACATACACTAACCCACAAAATAAAACCTTACTAATGTAACACGCAGCTTATATATTTTCTTACACAGAAAAAGAAAATCCCCTCTTCATCTCAAAGGCTCTAAAAAACTAGATGCTAATATTTTACCCAAACAGATGCTCCTCTCCCAAAGAGAAGCCAGGCAACTATCATAGTTATAAATGGGAGGAAACATATTGTTTACCCACATAATTCAAAGAACAAATAAAGCTTTTGACTACTACCCTTTATATAGCTCACAGCAGCCTTCAGGAGAATCATGGAATTTTGGATATTACTTCTGTATAAATTTAGAACCTAGTGCTGAACAGTACTCTGTCCTGAAGATTAAATCCTTAACTGAAATCTTGTTTTTTCTTTTTAACCCATTTTTAAGGATTGTTTTCTACTAGATAAATTAGGGACTCGAGAGAGATTAAAATACTTTGTTAGAGTCTTCTTATAGAAGAACAGTGTTTTACATACAGTAAAATTAGGTTGAAAAGTTTGAAACACAAAGACTCCTCAGTTTTTCCCAGCACTGAAACCACCTTTGACTGTTAAGCCTATGTTGTGCTGCCATTTCCCTGCCTCCTGTCTCCAGCACAGATGAGAGCCTTGGTCTTTTCCTATTTGAAGAGTTTTAGACACCAACTCAGGAAAACACGTTCATCTTATTCTCAAATCCAAAACTTATGAAGCACATATCAGCACCATAACCACAAAGAGGGGTGATAAACCAGAATTACAGGTAACTCTTTTCAAAAGACTCCTAATTCCAAGCCTCCCCTCCCCAGGCCTTTCCTCTGCCCAAACCTTCCTGGGTCCTTACTTTGGCTTGGTGACACAAAAAATCTCATAAAAGCAGTCTCACCTTGGCTGGCAGCTTCCATTTTACAAGTGCCAAGTACTTTTTAATGGGTTGTGGGAAGAAGAATATGGGCACATAAACTCTACAATAGCATTTTTAAAAATTATACATGATGTGCTAAAAAGTGATCAGACACAAAATGCATATTCTTCACTAAGCAGTGAATCTACCAAGACTAGGCCATGCTTAGTACAGTCTGAATGACATGATGATTTGTTTAATACACAAGGCAGACCCTTCTAGAAATAGTTTATAGAACTATCTGCAATAACGTTTAGTCTTATTCACTCTCAACTAACATTATTAAATCACTGTAGTATGACATAACTACTTCAACAAATATAGAAAAACATCATTTTTAATACCTAATTTTTAACTGAATTAACTCATGACTTATAACGACATATCTGTACTTTTGTATAATCAACACATCATTTGCCATTCCAGTAAGTGATGTCTCCAAACAAGATGTGTTAAAAAAAAAAAAAAAAAAAAAAAAAAGTCATCCCAATTCTAGACAAGATTTTAAGATAGCCACATACATTTCACTAAATATCTCCCCATCAAAGTCCTTTATTAAATCTTGTGTAGTATGGGGACACAGACACAAAGTACTCCAGTTCCTTGCCATGATAAAGCACTTGCAGTATCAACAGCAACTTTAGGATATATTCATTCAATATTCAACAGAAATTTATTAAGAATCTACTACATGTAAACTCATATGGCAGAATATACATTCTTCAGTGACAGAATCAATTTGTTAAAGTTTTCCTCAAAGACAGAAGAGATTTTTAAGCAACCAATTGTAAATCCATCCATCTGTTCTCTTTAATTTTTGAGAGGCGCCATTCTCAGAGAAACTTTGTCAACACCACGGAAAAAGTTAAGGAAGAAATCACTTTTCCTACAATAACCTTGAAATACACCTAAAATACCTTTCGATCTAACAGTTATTTGCAAGATACTTTTCTGACACATCTTTCTAGTTACAATGTGGTTGTATGTTTTCTGCAAGTAAACTCACTCCCCAACTTCACCCGCCATCAGCACCTACCATCCCCTGCCCCCTAGGAAACAGCAATTCATTGATTCCAGTAATTACCCAAACCCCTGTAGACAAGGCACCCACAATTATAGAAACATGGAAATCACTATCAATGTACAAAATAATTTCCAAAAAGACATCAAGCAAATAATGTCCAATAGCAGGCCCATATGTCAAATCACAATACTAAAAGGTTTCTTTAAAAGAAATATGACCAAATTACTTAAAAGAGAGGGAAAAAAGACCATCATGCACTTGGTGCTCAAGAGGAAGACAGGAAAAGTAACCCTGACAAGACACAATCACATATAAAACAATAAAATCAGCCAAAAATAATGCCTGGAAATAACCCAGGCTATTCAAGACCTCTGCATCCAATATAAGTGACTGAATGTGGCCCGTCTCACAGTTGGCCCAATGCCAACTGGGCAAGGGAAGATTTTCTTTCCACACAAATGTAACCATTGGGTGGTCCATTTAAAGAAATACTTCCTAAAAAAGAATTCACTATTAATTGTTCATCCTAGAAAAACCATCACACCATACTTTTTACTAAAGTGGAAAAAAAAAAAAATTACCTCTGCAGGCTAACAAGCTGCAAATCTTAACTTTCTTTTCTAGCTCTGAAATTTTATCATGCTCCCCTCTTCCCTTCCCTAGAGAAATCCTTAAAAATAACTAAATTCAAACACGTTATTTTTATAAACTGGAAGTGTTTTTAAAATCTAAACTTATAAAAACACAGAAAAATGTTTTAAACCAACCAAAATGAGTATCTATTTATAATATGCTAGAGACTTTTAAAAAATATGTATCTTTATTGATTTCAGAGAGACAAAGGGAGAGGGAGAAAGAGAGATAGAAACATCAATGATGAGAGAGTGATCACTGATCGGCTGCCCCCTGCATGCCCCCAACTGGGAATTGAACCTGCAACCCAGGCCTGTGCTCTGACCAGGAATTGAACCGCGATCTCCTGGATCCTAGGTCGATGCTCAGTCGCGGAGCCACGCCCAGCCAGGCAATGCTACAGTATTACCTTGTGACATATTCTTAAATAAAGGGCTTGGTTCACATAACAGTTAACTTTTTCTTTCAGAAAAGGGAAACTGTAGTGTGTTAACCATGTGCCATCTACCTAGAAACATAACTGCACTGACCATCATCTTCATGCAAAACAGATCAGTGCCAAGACCCAGTTTCTGAGAAACCAGCCTTGCTGCTGAGTAGCAACCAACAATTTTAAATTAAATCAGACCGAGTTTCTGAGTTGTGGCTTTCAGTTTTATTCCCAACTCAGATAGCAACTACACATCCAACTCTTGGCAAGTCACATCCGGTGCCTCAGTTTCCTAAATCACTTGGTAATGGGGTATTTGACAAAACCTCAGTCCCAGCAATCAGAGCACTAAAACCCTGAAGGAATCCTGAGGCGAGGTAAGTTATTCAGTTCTTTGAAAAGAAAAGCATTATACAAATTCAATGTCATGAATGTAAATCCATCCATTGAGCTTTGTACAACTTCTCTAATTTCCTGATGCTTCAATTTCCTCATTCCAAAGGAAGTTGGATTAATTTGTCCACTAACTGCCACCTCAGAAATATGATATGATGATGTGCTTTCAGTTCTTAGAGGAAAAGTGCTAAAATGAGGGAAAGTGCTAAAAAACACAAAGCAATGTCAATACATGTGGTGTATTTTGCAGATAAAACACTAAAATCCTAGGAGTACTCATAAAACTTTCTTGGTCTAGATAACCGAAAGCAGCCAGTGGTAAACAAAACTTGAATCCTAACCCTATCTCAGGACAGAAAACAGGTTTGAAAAACAAGTTTAATATAAACAATCTGAGAAATCAAAGGCAAACTACAAAAGTTTCTATAAACAAGATGCTTATTGATCGAGTAATGTTAATGACAACTTCAACAGTGAATTTTCACCTCTATATTTAAAGTATATGGCAGTGCTGGCTAGAGGGTTTTACATTCTTGCCAACGATTTTCCCTGCATTTAATCACTTTTTAATTAAATCTCAAGAGTAAAAAGAAATTCAAACTGTATAAAATCTCTTCTGTTTCTCTAATATTATAGCCAGAAGTAAAAGTCGTTTTCCATACTAATCATTGAAAAATTTAAAAATATTATGAGTTATGAACAGGCCTGAAATTATACAGCCAAATTATGTGTACCTTAAAAAGAGGAGCTCCAGGAACAATGTTGTTGTGGTTCAGGTCTGAGAGGTTACGTGGTTAGAAAACTCCTGGAAAATAAGAAATAATAATTTACTAGAGGATATCTTTTTCTGAAAAATGAATATATATATTGCTAAAGTTTTGGGGAAACCTAAAATTTACAAGTAGGGAAGTTTCCAAAAACATGATCCCCTGGCTTGAAGCTACACACTCTAGAGTCTAAAACAGGCACAACTGCAGAGACATGAACATAGGAGACAGTAGGAATTCCTTTTCAGTCTCAATTACTTTCTGATAAGAGAGCTGTGAATACCTAAGATTTACTTTTTAAAGAAGGAACTGGACATCATATACTCCCTCATCACAAAAGCCTGATTTTTAAACTGTTTAACTACTGGCTAAATACATTATTTACAAATGCCCGCCCTTACCATGTGCTTGTTGATGCAAATACAATTTAGACATGAAATTTTACAAAACGGCACTTTGCACATAAATATTCTTACTTTAAATCACAAAATACGAAAAAGCACATTACCTCTAGTAAACCCAAATCATAACCCTTCTTTAGAACTGGATTTCAAGTGACATATGAGTTTAATAATTCTCAAACTTTCAGATCTGCTTTATCTAGAGGCCCCCCCCTTTAAATGGCAGTAGTCAGTAGCAAATAGAATTCCTTACCTTGAGATGCTTTTTGCATTTTTACAACATAATTTTGCTCATTTCAATTGCTCACTGCTACTGTGACTTAATAAATAAAATGCAGCTTTTTATTGTCCAAATGATTTTATAAATAAAATCAAGTGATCTCATTTGCTCTACAATATTTTAACAACTCAAGGTCTTCTTTTTGTAAATAGTGTACTATACTAACAACTTTCCAATCTAGAACCCTTTGTTCTATAATACCCATTCAAAAGATTAGCATGAATGGAAACTGAAAAAGGCCTCTGAGCAGCCCAAACAGATGTCTAAGCCCACCCACCTAATAGAGCCCATATCTTTTACCAATGGGGCTTTCCTCTATTCAAACCCATCTCTGTTGAACAAGTATGGCAGATTTGGTTATTGAGGTTTTTAGCCCAAAACAGAAGTTAAATAATTAGATTAAAAAAAAAAAGGAGCTGCTAAAGTCAGACATAACGAAAATAGTAAGAAACAACGACCAACAACTCAAAGCAAAGTGAAAAGGAGGGGTGGGGGGAAATATAGCAGTCTGCAACCATTTGGATTTCAAACATCTTTACACAACACAAGTGATAGCTGGATTCATATACACATTCACACTTCCATAAGTAAATATTTTTTTAAATCCTCCATTTTCAAATGACAATCCAAAGCCGTATGATTATTACCAATATGTGTATATAGCACTCCAATCAGCAGTAGAGAAGAAAGACTGTGGGTTAAACCCAATTGCCCTTTTCTTTCCCACTCAAAAAAAAAATACTAGAATCCAAGAGAGTAAATTAAATTCATTGCTTTATCCATTCAATAAATAATTAACCTACTATTTGCAGGCATTATTCCAGACATTGGGGAGAGAAGAGCACACAAATGAGATACAGCCTCTGTCCTCGTGGACTTCACATTTGTATAGGAATAACCTTGAACCCAACACCAATTTAAATAAATAATTCACAGTGGCATTTTAATTAGCAGTAACAAATCATTTATAATACACATCACCTCATAACTAAAAAAGACACAAGAGAACATAAAAGACCTCTTGGCTGCAAAATGTTGATTTAGGATAAGGGCAAACCAGCTAGCACACAGCTGTTTGGGTAAGGTGGAGAAAGCTCTTGGCTGGGGATCTAAGTTTGGGTCACAACTTGGGAGCTCAGATGAAAAACCCTGACCAAGTTACTCCTGCAGGCTTCAACCTTTTAATGTATTAAATGGGGTTACTTCCACCAATTTCATGATTAATAAAATAATCATAGGAATCTTGAGTAACTCGTAATGTAGACAAATGCTTATAAACTGTGACATGCCATATCAAAGTTAGCTGTTGAACATCACTTTCTTAGGGTATACAGTAACTGATATTATAAAAGGATATTAATAAATCACATTCAAAAGACACTATTTTAAAAAGAAAAACTATAGCAAAGTTAAAACTCATCCTTCCAAAAAGAGTTTTTACTTTATTCTTTTTTAATGTTTGGCACTTAAATTGATAAATTCTCAGTTAACAGGGAAATTAGTACCTAGAAGTAGCCATACTCTAAATGTTCCAGACTGTAAAGGTTCACTCTTCTACAAACCAGAAGGAAACGTATTTACCTCACTATATTTGACTGTCATCTAGATAAAGGGTCATGGAGCCTTAATGAGCAGGTTGGTTAAATTATGCAACAAAGAACATAAGCATCCAAGCATAATCAGATGAATTATTACATATAAATTATCTTTCTTTCTGACAGAGGAAAGGACTGCCACCATTTCGTACAAAATCACAATGGCACTAACAGACAATGACCTTATTTCTATCAGAGTGGAATCTGCAAAGGTAAAAAATACATGCCTCAGTTCATTTTAATCTATAGAAAGCATGAACTTCAAAAAAGCAAAAACGTCGCACAGCCAGGCATGGCTCAGAGGTTGAGCATCGACCTAGGATCCAGGAGATCGGGGTTCGATTCCCGGTCAGGGCACATGCCCGGGGTTGCGGGCTGCAGCCGATCAATGACTCTGTAATCATTGATATTTCTCTCTCTCTCTCCCTGAAATCAATAAAGATATATATATATATATATATAAAAAAAAAAAAGCAAAAACGTGAATCAGACTGACTAGATCATAAAGCTCATGCCTGAGGAGAGCCATTAGAGTAACAATTTAAGTAGTAGTATCTGCTCACTTCATCCCCAGAAAAGACACATTTCCACCTTTTCATGATTAATGAGACACACCTATGTCATTACAGACTACATAGTGGCCTGAGTTAAGGTTAAACACAGAATGGAAACTCATACACCACCTCACTAAAACCCCAATCCAAAGGCAGATTTCATTTCATTGATCTAACCTTTTAAGGCTAACCATAAGAAATTACTACTACCTGGGTGGACAACCAAAGAGGCTTCTTATTCAGAAGACCACCGATTCAAAGAAATTAAAAAAGAAACTGTTCAGGACGCAGTTCAATACCAAACAGAATATTACACTAAATATTCCTCACACCATTAGCTAGGAAATGGATGTTAGAAATGGCTGGGGATAAATGTAAGTCACGAAACCATAAAAATCCTGGAAGAAAACATAGGCAGTAAAGTCACAGACATCCCACGTAGTGGACTTTTCACTGATACATTTCCTAGGGCAAGAGAAACAAAAGGAAAAATAAATATATGGGACTACATCAAACTAAAAAGCTTCTGCAAAGCAAAAGAAAACAGCCTCAAAATACAAAGGAACCCCACGGTCTGGAAAAATATATTTGCCAAGGATGTATTTGATAAGGGGCTAATTTCCAAAGTGTACAAAGAACTCATAGTACTCAGCAAGAGAAAGACAAACAACTCAATTAAGAAATGGGCAAAGGACTTAAATAGACACTTCTCCAAAGAGGACATACAGATGGCCAAGAGACACATGAGAAAATGCTCAACGGCGCTAATCATCAGAGAGATGCAAATTAAAACCACAATGAGGTATCACTTCACACCTGTCAGAATGGCTGCCATCAACAAATCAACAAACGACATGTACTGGCGAGGGTGTGGAGAAAGGGGAACCCTGGTACACTGCTGGTGGGAATGCAGACTGGTGCAACCACTATGGAAAACAGTATGGAGGTTCCTCAAAAAATTAGAAATGGAGCTGCCATTTGACCCAGTGATTCCACTCCTAGGAATGTATCCTAAGAATCCTGAAACATTCATCAGAAAGAAAAGAAATGGCTGGGAAGCAAAGAGAGCAACAACTTCCTAACCCTATAAAGTTAACTTCCAATTAATTCACTTCCAATTAAGCAGAATATTATAATTCTAAAGAAATAAATTTTCTTAGCAACAACCTTGTGTATAGTTAATAAATCATTTTTAACAAACTTCATAAAGGATTATAGCAGTAATTTACAGGAAAACCTCCTTTAACACAAAGGTTACTGAAACATCCTCCTCCCCATTTACTTCTAAGTACTCCCCCAAACCTTTGAATCAGCTTAAAAGTTATAGTTTAATTTGACTGCAGCACTTTATCACAACAAACAAAAATAAACTGTAAATCTTCAAACTATTTCAAGGGAATGACAAATATGTTTCATTTTAAAAACTGAACATTACTAAACCACACTTTTTTTCCCCCAAGTTGTTCTAAAGTCCTAGTGAACAAAATCCTTCCTAGCTGTGGTGGGTGTGTGGGTGGGTGAGTGGGGAAATAAATTATCCTAAGCAAAAAGCACCTGAACATATTTAGAGATTAAAGTATGGTTCAGTGGAAAGAGTTCAGGACCCAGCCCCAGTTATCTGTCCTCCTAGACAGACCTCAGTATCCTCAGCTATCATGACCCTTTCTCTGCAAAGACATTTGCAAGTATCAGAAATACAGCATAACCTTAATTAAAAACAAACAAAATAACCTATATAATTTTATTAACCAATGTCACCTCAATAAATTCAATTAAAAAAAAAGAAAAAGAAACACAACATAGTCTGCTTCAACCCTTGGCACAAACGAAGAGCTCAATGAACAGCAGCTTTTATATTAGATAAATTCAATCTGACCTTTCAGATTCCTTTCCTGCATCCAAATAACCTTCACCCGGTAATCCTAACCTGGCACGTGGTAAGAAATCACTCAATAAATAGTAGCAAATATTATTATCCAGCAAATTCACCAATCCTGTGCTTAGTTGCATGTACATCTATATAAACTTACAGGTACACACCACTTGTAAAATAACACATTAAATGGGAAGAGAGAACATGCTGACTAAAATCAACCTACTCACTGGGCAACCAGTTCTAAAAGCTACATCAAAGAGGGAGACAATCTGGTTTAAGGAAAAGACCCAAGGGCACTTAAATAGATTTTCTTAAGAGTTTGTAGTCTGGTATACATGACAAAAAAACACACCTCTAGGACAATTATGACCTCTGCATATTTTATAAAATGGCCTGTTTTGCTTCCTTCCATTACTGCTATAAACTCACAAAGTCATCATCACATTTCTCTCCCAAATCAGATTCCATATTAAACAGAAGCAGATGAGCCACAGATGTAATATTCAGAAGATTAATTTTTAATTGAAAGCAAATACTTTCTTGGAAAGATTTCCCTACCTTTGCTTTCATTAAATATATTCTGGGGGAGCACCCTGAAAATACTCCTTTAACAAATGAATGAACGTGTGTAATTCTGGAAAACATAATTAAGCGCTAGCCGGTTTGCCTCGGTGGTTAGACCATTGGCCTGCGGACTGAAGGGTCCTGGGTTTGATTCCAGCCAAGGGCACGTACTACCTTGGTTGCAGGCTTGACTCCTAGCCTCGGTTGGGGCGAGTGTGAGAGGCAACCAATCAACATGTCTCTCTCACATAAATGTTTCTCTCTCTCTCCCACACCTTCCACTCTGAAAAACAATGGAAAAAATATCCTTGGCTTAGGAGTAAAAAAATAACAACAACATAATAAAGCCTGCAGAGAATTTGCTTCTACCTCCACTTTTCTGGTGACATAAATCACTTTTATATCAACCTTATTTACTACTATGGGAATGTAAATATTTTTAAAATAAATTAAGCTAGCCCGGCTGGGCGTGGTTCAGCGGTTGAGCATCCACCTAGGATCCAGGAGATCACGGTTCGGTTCGATTCCCGGTCAGGGCACATGCCTGGGCTTCAGGCTCGATCCCCAGTAGGGGGCGTGCAGGAGGCAGCCAATCAATGACGGCTCTCATCATTGATGTTTCTCTCTCTCTCTCTCCCCCTCTCTCTGAAATCAATATATATTTAAAAAACAAAAATTAAGCTATTTGCAATAATTTCTCAATTTTACTATTTTTTTAATTTTATTTTTGTTTAAAATATTACAGATGTCCCTTTTTCTCCCCAGTGACCCATTCCATCCCATCCCACCCCCCTCCCCAGTCCCTCTCCCACCACTGTCTGTGCCCTTGGGTTGTGCATATATGCATATAAATTCTTTGGTTACTCTCTCCCCCGCCACCCACCCACCCTCCTCCATCCCTCTGACATTCCTCAGTCTGATCTATGCATCCATGTCACTGAATCTATTCTGTTCATCAGTCTATTAAGTTCTTTAGATTCCACATATAAGCGAGATCATGTGATGTTTGTCTTTCTCTGCCTGGCCTATTTCACTTAGCATAATTTTCTCCAGGTCCATCCATACTATCCCAAAGGGTACGAGATCCTCCTTCTTTACAGCTGCGTAGTATTCCATGGTGTATATGTCCCACGGCTTTTTTATCCACTCATCTACTGATGGGCACTTGGGCTGTTTCCAGATCTTAGCTATTGTAAATTGCACTATGAACATAGGGGTGCATATATTCTTTCTGATTAGTGTTTCAGGACATCAACAAATCAACAAATGACTCCTGCTGGCGAGGATGTGGAGACAGTGGAGCCCTAGTACACTGCTGGTGGGAATGCAGACTGGTGCAACCACTATGGAAAACAGTATGGAGGTTCCTCAAAAAATTAGAAATGGAGCTGCCTTTTGACCCAGTGATCCCACTTCTAGGAATATATCCAATTTTACTATTTTTTAAAAAATAATTTCCTTTGGTAAGGTTTTTTAGTTCAGAGCACTAAGTTGTGGGCAGAAGAGATATCCAAACCATCCATCTGGTGACATTTAAAATCAACACAGCTATATATTATAATCCTATTTTCTCCTTAGTAGGTGAGAACATAGGATTTGGCCAACATTATTCAAGGTTTGTAATACTTGATTTACCGATAAGCACATCTTGGTGCAAAAAGTTCATTAGACAATTTCCTTTAAAAAGCAGAGAGTTCTGGCCTGGCCAGGTGTGTCTCAGTGGTTGAGAGTTGACCCAGGAACCAAGTGGTCATGGTTCAATTCCTGGTCAGAGGACATGCCTGGGTTGTAGGCTGGATCCCCAGTGGGGGCATGCAGAAGGTAGCAGATTGATGTTGATGTTTCTCTCTCATCAATTTCTCTCTCTCTCTCCCCCTTCTTCTCTTAAAAAAAAAAAAATTAGCAACATTCAAAAAAAAAAAAGCAGAGAGTTCTGGAGTCAAAGCAAAATTGGAAACAAATCAAATCTTTTAAAGATCTAAGAATGCCTTATAGAGTTGTTTCAACTTAAAACTAATTGTGGTAGACATGCATGCTGAAGTCTTTAATGTGCTGATAACTGCAATTTACTTTGAAATGCATCAAAAATAAAATGGATTAATGAATTAAAAGAGACAGAGCAACAGAAAAGACGTGATAATGCAAGGGTAATAAAATGTTAATGGCAGAGGGTAGGTGACAGGTATAGAGGTGACATTAAAATTCTTTAAACTCTGTAATATATTTGAAATTTTTCATAATGAAATATTCAGTAAAAATAACCACAGCAACCACGTCTACTCATAGTTCAGTCTCTTAACTTATAAATTACATTTTTCAGGATAGCATAAACGCTATATAGTCTTAATTTTGATAGTTTTATTTAAGGAAAAGCTCAAGTAGAAAATTGCAGTGGAGGCATATTAACCACAAAGGTCTCCATCGCCACAAGTTAATTTAATATATATATTTTTAATTGATTTTAGAGAGAGAGGAAGGGAGACAGAGATAGAAACATCAGGGAGAGAGAAGCATCAACATCAATTGGCTGTCTCCTGCAGGCCCCCCACTGGGGATCAAGCCCTAAACCCTGGAATCGAACCAGCAACCTCCTGGTGCATGGGTTGACAATCAACCACTGAGCCACATCATCAGGGCTCACCACAAGTTAATTTAAAACCACCTGTCTTAGGTCTAGTGTAGAATAAAATCTGTCATAAAATTCTCTAAAAACTTCTGACTGCTCCAAAATCCCATTCTGAGAGAAAGAGAGCAAGGCCAAAAGCTCTCATTTGAGGGGAGGAGTTTACATTTCCCCAAATTGAGCAATTCTGTTTCACTAAATTGGATTTGAAATAAGATGATCCAGTTTGGAGGTTCATAAAAACAAGGCCCCATGACATCCCACAAAAAGATACCTTTTTTCATGAAACTTTCATCTTTATACTGGTAAATTTCACTCTCACTCCATCCAGTAAAAGGGCATCATAGAAAGTTGCCCTGCAAGCTGAGATCCACTCTGTGCCTCTACATTAAATACTTCTTCATTGTTTTATGGGGAAGAGATTCTGGATGAAGCAGCACAGGATAGTCCCATGTTTAATGATTATACCCAGAATAACGTTAATGGTTGGACTTCAGAATTGGAGGAGGGGAAGGAATTCTATGAGTCATACTCATTTTTAAACTTAAGATAATCTGTATATAAATGAGCTTTCTGGCTGAATTTTAAGAGACAACAATTTAGTCTGAACAAATTGTACAGTATTTAAGGTGACAATTCCAAAAGCATAAAAGTTGTACTTTAAGCCTACTAGGAAGCACTAAACATTTCTAAAAATAAAGTACATTTTGTGTCCTTTCTTAGACACCAAATTGGATTTTCCCCCCTAATTTTAAGAGGTATGCATATCTCTCCCCATCTCTCAGGTTGTAATAACTGAAACATAACATATTTTCACCATGCCTGATCAAGCTCAAAAATAAACCTACACAACTGAAATGACAATGTTACTGATCTAAAAGCTGGTGTTCATGACCAGAAATGTGAAAATTAAATTATAATGACAAACAATATTCCTGTCAACTTCCACTCTAGGAGATTTCTTTTTAGACAAGAAAAACATGAACATCTATGCTATGAATTCAAACTTAATTTGTTTGTAAATACAACAGATGGGGAAGTGGGGTACTGGAAAATAATTCTACAACAGAGTTTTGAAATCAAATATCCTTTGCTTAATTCTTAACCTAAGGTGATAGCAGCATATTTACATAAGGACTTGTAAAGAAACTCTGAAAGTTATTATGAATTATTAACTGTTGTTTAACTTTGACACAAAGCTATTCTCCATTAAAAGTGGTTTAACAAGTAGGTCTCTCCACCAAAACAGGATTAGGGATATCTGTATTTCCGATTGCTTTTCAATTATAATCACTAATAGCTTAAGAATTGCTGCTTTTGTACACAAAGAAGCAAGGAAGTATTTTGGATATAACTTTGAAGGGGGTAAGCACTGAATCAAGAGCTAATTTGGCTACTCATTTTTTTTTCCTGCTGCCCAACAAACAAAATGAGAACTGTGATTGTACTAAAAGTAAATTTTGTGACAGAGTAAGAGTATGGGGCAATCTAGTAAAATTATATGTCTAGGATTTGATTCAAAATAACCCAGTTTGGGGGAGGGGGTGCTACACGTAACAAGACTGACCGGCTTTGAGTTAACAATTATCAAAGCTGAGTGACCAATACATGGAGATTCTCTATACTATTGACTTTGTATGTTTTCCATAACAAAAAGATATTTTTTAAAAATGAGGTTATCCAATGCAATATTAAAACATTACTTCCCAAACATTATAATTTTCAATTATGGCAGAAGACATGCTATGTCTTCTGTTGCTTGTATAGTTGTTTGCTTGGGTGTTTTCAGAGTCATCCAAACCAAGATTTTAAACTAGAAATGATGGTAAGACTGTGTCGGAAAATTCTAAGAAAATGTCGAAAACAGAGAGGTCACTTTGCATCATGTGTGTTAATGAGAGATGGGTGTAAATCAAAACAGTGTAAGGTTCAGTAGGAAATCCACTTAAAATAATACAATGTACAGGAGGATCACTGAATTGAACAAACACACACTTCTTAGTCTTTTGTAAATCTGAACCTCTGTGAGTCATTTCCTTAATGAAGGGTACACCTAAACAACTAAGTATGGAATTAAAAGAAACTCAGTATTTCTTAAGAGTTGCTGTTTTATAAATCCCACCTGTTACCAGGATGACTGAAACTGCTCCCTCTACAATCCAACTGTATTTTTAGTTTTTACTTCAACAAGCAGCAATGTCATTTACATTTGGCAAGCACACCGATTCTTGAAAGACCAAAATCAACCAAAAAATCTTGTTTAACCCTATTTCCATCACCCTCTAAACAATTAAAGCTACAAGCAGAAGGGAAGAGTGACCTTAAAAACGTCCCCACAGCCAGAGAACAGGGGCAGAACAGTCTGAAGTACACATCTTCGCCGGAACAGGAGAAAACTTCCACATAAGCAATACTGCGACACGGAGGTGGGGCAAGGGCTTAAAAGGAAAGTCGGCCAACAAGGACGAGGGAATGAAAGCACAGCTGCAGCGAAAAAAAAGTTAGAAGTTAGAGATGTAGTGCAAGAAAGGACAGACGTTTTCCAGCTTCGTACACCCGCCTCCAGAGCCTGACACACAGCAGGAGCTCCAAAAAGGTTTGCTGAACACTCAAAGCTTCTGCCAGCAACTTTCCCAGGAATGGAATGACAACAAGAAGCCGGATGATGGCAGGAAAACAGGGACCTGGTGAAAATCTTGCAGTTGGCTCAGCCGAGACGGAAATAACAGCATCTTTTACAGACTGCCTGCTTACAGAGTGTCCCAATTGAACGCACACTCCCACCCCTTTCAGACATTAACCCCTCCAAATAATAAACCGGCACTGGAAGTGGGCAAGCTGAACATTTCTGCCCCTAAGGAAACCAAAAGAGGAGGTAGGTCAACTTCTGTCCACTCTACCCACTAAGTTATAGCTTAATATCACGCTAATAAATTATGCAGACGGTTTATTGGGACACGCTGTGGGTCTGGCACTCTGATAAGCGCTTTACACGCCCCAATTCACTGAACCTTAACAGCCTTAAGAGGCAGGGACGGCATTAGCCCCCAACCAAGACACAGAGTTTAAACGACTTGCCTAAAAGGGCACAGCTGGGATTAATACCCGCGTCGGACACCTGGGCGGTGTTCCTAACTACTATGCTACAGACCCTGCTGGGGCAATTTAGATGCTCCGGCCCTCAAGGGCTTGAAGCCGCGACCCTGCGCCCCCGCCCTGAGAATAGCTTCGGCGTTGCCGCGCGCGAGGAGGAATGAGGAAAGGCGGCGTGGCACCTGTTTCTGGCCACAACAAGGGGCAGAGGAACTGGGAGCGACCAGGGTCCAGGCCGCAGTGCGCCCCGACGTGGGGGGCGCAGGAGGATCCTCCTCCTCCGGGAAGGCCCCGCGGGCTGAGGGAGGCCCGGGGAAGGAGTCTGGACGCGCAGTCCCGCCGAGGCCTAGGCACCCCCACCCGCCGCTCACCTCCCCGCGGCCGCAGCGCCCGCGCGGGCCCCGTCAGGCCCTGCCCGGCCGCCTCACCTGGCTGCTGCCGGCAGCTCGTCCTCCGACCGGCGGTCCTGGGCGGCGGCGGCGGCGGCAAGGAGAAGGAAGGAAGGAAGAAGGGAGAGAAGGAAGGGACGGCGGCAGGGAATAGGCGGAGTGGCCAGGGAGGAGGCGGGCGCCAGCGGGCCGTGGGTCAGAGGAAGGGGGAGCCGAACCAGACGCGGCCGCCGCGGGCGCAAACGCTAAGAAGCCGCTCCGGCGCCCGCAGCCCCGCAGGAAGTGACGGGGGAGGGGCCTATGCCCGCCCGCAGCTCCTGCCCGCAGTTCGGACCACAAGTTCCAGCGGGCGCGGCGGCAGCTCCTGCGCTCGCAAGGCACGCCGGGAGCCTAGCGGGCTGGGGCCTGGTCCCGCTTGAGCCTCATAGTCCCGCCTTGGGCGCTGGGATCTGCTGGGAGTTGTAGTTCGATGGGAGATGGGTCTGGGCGGCTCTCGAGAAGTGGGGCTGGGCCTTTTTTTTCCCTCACCCACGTTCCTTCTTCCGGTTTTCTTCTCCGCCTTACCCGCGGCCCCCACCCCGTTCCTCCTTTTTCTCCTTCCTTCAATTCCTCCTTAAGTGTTTATTAATCGCCTGCTGTGTGCAAAGAGCAGTGTGGTGGTAAAGAGAAAGACAAAAATTCCTGCCCTCAGGGAGCTTACGTTCTAAGTGGGGGTAAAACACAAAAATAAAATCAGTATCTTTTATAGTAAAAGGGAAGAAGTACCAGATTACTATTTCTCTCACCCAGTTCTAAATAAACTAAGTGTATTTTAGCAGCCATTTTATATGACAGGGGGTTTGAGGGAGGGAAATCTTAGACCTCTAGAATCACACAGCAAAGAATAACGCAGCATTGTGAGAGATTCAGGAAACTGAGTGAAGGAACCGCAAATGCCCAGGCCTCCTCTCACCTGCTTCCCCACTATTTAAAAAGTTTATTTTCGCCCGGCCAGTGTGGCTCATTATAGACTGGGAACTAGGAGGTCAAAGTTCAATTTCAGGTCAGGGCACATGCCCGGGTTGCAGGCTAGATCCCCAGTAGGGGGCGTGCAGGAGGCAGCCCACAAGGACTCCCTCTCAGCAATGATGTTTCTCTCTCCCCCTCTCCCTTCCTCTCTCTGAAATCAATAAAAAACATATTAAAAAAAATAAAAATATTAAGTTTATTTTCTGCCTCTCTCTTAACCCAGCTATTGTTCAATCTTTCTTTATAAATTCATAATATGCGGTGCTGTGACTGAAGGGGCCTGTCCAAACAATGCTTTGGGACCTTGCCCTAGCCACAGAGGACTCCTTCCCATGGACGGGAACTCTTGTAAATTTAAAAGAAACTGAATCTCAAGACACCAGTAACAGTCAAAGGACTTTAACTGTCCTTGAGTGCCCATCCACGACAGCACTAAACAACATTCAGATATCGTCCAGCCATCTGCTTGAAGGCGAATTATTTTTCTTTCTTTCAAGCCATCTAATTCCATAGCTCACCTAAGTAAAGGAGCAGACATGAAGGTGTTTCCCTAAACCCAAGGCTGGGGTCCCTGCACAATCACACAGTCTCTTCAAAGGTGTAAAGTTAGAGGTGGTGTTCTGACCCATTTTTACCCATGAGGACTCAGGCGATGGACCTTTGACTTCCAATCTTAACTTTGGAAACTTAACTTCCCTTATTCCATACATTGAAGGGGAGATCACTCAATTTTTTTTTTTTTCAAATCCAGACTTTGGCTTTTATTCTATGACTTGGACCTCAGTACAGTTGTACCTCTGTTTCTTCCTTAAACGATTAGAACAACCATTTCTATCTTACCCAGATATCAAGAATTACTTGAGCTTGATACTCTTCTGTCTCTTCTTCTCCGTCTGCAGAGAGATAGGTCTCTCCTTAGTGTTGTGATATGTGATGCTCTGAGCAACCCAGGCTACTATCTGCTCCTGTTAGTGACTGATGACCTGTCATTCCAGAGGTCAGGCATCCTTATAGCACTCTGTTCCCCTCCCTCCCCCCAACCACTGACTGTCTCCATAGTTTTGCCTTTTCCAAAATGTCATATACATAGTTGGAATGGGCCAGTATACTCTTTTCAGGTTGGCTTCTTTCACTTTACGCATTTAAGCTTCCTCCATGTCTTTTCATGGCTGATAGCTCATTTCTTTTCCTACTTTTAATAGATACAATAAATAATAAGAAGTATAATTTTTAGATAAAAATCAACTTCTCACAGGTCTTTTAATGAGCTTTGCATGTTCCCATTCCTTGTTACAAATACATATAATTTATATTCTGGGGAGGAACACGCAGAATTTAGCGTAACTTACTTAATAGTCATAGTTTCTTCCCTCTTCTTCCTAAAGAAAAAGAAATACTTCTTTTATTACTTGGCAAGAGTCAAGAAGCCTTCATGCCCTTGGAAGAGAATATGACTGACAGTCTCTAGATACAAATAGAGAAAAACAAATCTAAGTGACCCACTCCTGAACCCCAGCCAGCCCCATGGCTAACCTATACCTCTAACTACTTACTATTCCTTGGTTATACAAAATGAAAGTTCAGAGTCGTTTTCAAGAACAAACACTATTAAATCTTCATAGTGTTGTTTTTCTTTTCTCTCTTTTTCTTTCTTCTGTGTTTCTAGTCTTAATTAGTTGCTATCACTCTAACACTTACATAATAATCTGGGTTTGTATCATCTCTTTAAAAATGAGGCAGATTTGGCCCAGCCAGTGTAGCTCAGCGGTTAAGCATCGATCTATGATCCAGGAGATCGCTGTTTGATTCCCGGTCAGGACACATGCCTGGGTTGTGGAGTTGATCCCCAGTTGGGGGAGTGCAGCAGGCAGCCGATCAATGACTCTCTCATCATTGATGTTTCTCTCTCTCTCCCTCTCCCTTCCTCTTGGAAATCAAGATATTGAAATCAAGATTGGAAAAAAGATATTTAAAAAATGAAATAAAATTAAATTAAAATGAGGCAAATTTAGCTGCACAGAGCCTGTGAGTCACAGCTGCTCCCTGAAGATAGACATATTCTTTTCATTTTACCACAGTCCCCAAACGCCCACATATCTCGTTTATGTTACTTTCCTGTTTGTGTTGACATTTAAGCGTGCAATGCCTGGCCTACTGTGTAACTGCATGGACCGAAGGCTGGTCTATGGAGCTGAAAACTCATCAGAAAGACGAAGAATCTCCAAATGTAAATGTGATAGAGGAAGAAAAGGTACATGGTATTATGGGATCCTTTATTAGCATCCTGAAGCATTGTAGCTGTAGCAAAGATTTAAAGAAAATGAAGGTGGTAACCAGGCAAAAGTCATGTGGGAAGTGTTATAAGTAGTCCAAGTAGGGTGGAAAGCATGTACAAAACCCTGTGGCAGGACAGCATGTGGCCAAGGCTCTGGTTACTATTGCTAAAAAGCAAGTCACTCCCAAATTTAGTGGCTTAAAAGAACGGCAATAATTTAATTATCTGTCACAGATGTGGGTCAGGAATTCAGAAAGAGTTTGGCTAGGTTCTTCCAACTTAGCGTCTCTGATAGGGAGCTGGACCACTGGGGGATAGAGCACCTGGGCACTGACTGGGTGCCTTTGGGCCTATCTATGTGGTCTCTGCATGGGCTACTTTGAGCTTCCTCACAGCATGGCAGCTTCAGGGCCCTCTAGTTGTTATTCAGAATAGTCAAACAATACTTAAGCTGCAGTAGAATGGCAGTTGAAGATTTCGAGAGTGAGTATCCCAAAGAGCAGGGCAGAACCTCACTGCATTGCCTTATGTGACTTAGTCTTGGATGTCCCATAGAGCCTTGTCAACTGTAGTTTACTGGCTACAAGCAAGACACAAGCCTGTCCAGATCCAATGGTAGGGGAATTAGACTCTACCTCCTGATGGGGGAGTGGAAATTGCAGGCTTGGAACTCAGAGGAAAGGAAGGGCTGGAGACAAAACATGTGAGTATCATTTGGAGGTAATTAAAGCCCTGGGTGTGGTCATTAGTGGATGTTAACACCTGACAAATTATTTCTGTTCCACTCTCATAGCCCTTAACACAACTTTGCAACCTTTTAATTATTCAATTATTTGCTGAGCTTGCTCTGTTTTGCTAGGACTATGTGATCAACTTCCATGAGGGCAGGCACTCAAGCTATCTTAGTCACTATGGTGTCTGTGGCCCCTAATACAGTGCCTGGTACACACAAATTTCCATTAACTGTTGATGAATCATAGCCTCTCTTATCTTTGCTGGAGTCCCTAAAAAACAAGGAACACCTGTCGGATTGATTGGTGCATGTCAAGGTCACCTATACTATGTGTTGCAAGAGAAAACAAAGTTGAGAACTACCTGCTAGTCAAGATTATTTGTGGCAGACTGCTCCCCTAAGGCTGTTTCAGAATCTTACGGTGACAACAGAAGATATAATGAATAAAAAAAGATATAATGGAAGACCCCCATTTAGAAGGCAATTAAAAAAATTCCTAGGAATAGCCATAGCCAGTTTGGTTCAGCGGTTAAAGCGTTGGCCCGAAGACTGAAGAGTCCTGGGTTCGATTTTGGCTAAGAGCACGTACCTCAGTTGTGGGCTCAATTCCAAGCCCCAGTTGGGGCACATGTGGGAGGCAACCAATCGATGTTTCTCTCTCTGAAAAGCAATGGGGAAAAAATATATATCCTAGGGTGAGGATTAAAATAAATAAATAATAACTCCTAGGAATAAACTTTATAGTAATGATGCACAATTTATGTGAAGAAAAATTTTTAATTCTACAGAAGGACACAGAAAAAGACTTGAATAGAAACATAAGTTATGTTCTTGCCTAGCAAGACTGAATCATTAAGATAGACATTTGATGAGACCCCAATAAAAACACAAACAGGATTTTGTTTTGGAATTAGATGAACCATGTCTAAAATTCTTATGAAAAAGTTAACAAGAAAATATTTCTGAAAATGCCTAAACAAGTAGTAAACATACTATAAAATCTTACTAATTAAAATTGTTAGGTACTAGTGCCCAATTCCACAAATCAGTAGAAGACAAGAGAAATTCCCAAATAGACAAAACCACAAAATACTAAATACTTTATTTGGTATTCAATAAAGGTGGCATTTCAAATTGGTGAAAATAAGACGGATTTCATTCAATAAATGGTTTGAGAGAGTTATGTAGCCTCTATGGAATAAACAAAGCAAAGTTAAATCCATACTTCATATCTTATACCTGGGAAAATGCCATAATGGATCAAGGATTTAAATGGAAAGAAGGAAATCATAAAAAGATGGTAAGAATCACTAATTCCTTATAACCCTGATGGATAAGACCCTTTTAACTATATGTGGACTGCAACTAGTGCCCATTTATAAACTGCTTATTACCTGCTCAGTACAATATAAGTACAGAAAATTAGTATAAGCTTTCAGAAAGTTTTCTAGCAAAATAACATTGCCACATTTTATTGTATTTTAACAAAAGTACCAGTCTGCAATGGATTGGAAATTTAAAACACTGGTCCAGGGGCGTGGGGCAGATGAGCAGGAGAGGGGACCAATGGGGGGGGGAGACATCTGTAATACTTTCAACAATAAAGATAAATTTAAAAAATAAATAAATAAATAAAAGCCCTGGAATAAAAAAACAAAACAAAATGCTTCTCCTTCACTAAAGGTAGTGTACTTGCAGTACCACTCCAAGGTCCTGGATGAGTTGGACATGGTTTCTGCCCTGCAGAGCTCAGGTAAGGATGGAGGGAGCCAGAGTTGACATAAGGTCTATTTGAGTTGAGCAAACACTGACATACAGACTTGATATACATCTGAAAATGATCAAAAACACATAAAGACATTCAATCGTTTATTCATCATTTTCTGAATGCCTACTTCGTGCCAAGCACTGTACTAAGCACTAGGGATACAGCAGTGAACAAAATAGATAAGGCCCTCATCCTGGATGGAGCTCACATCCAGTAAGATAGACTATAAAAAAGTTCACCAAATAAATAAATACAATGATCTTAAAGAATATAATGCTCCTTCCTAAATGCTATAAGGAAATAAAAAGGCATGGGATAGAGATTGATTGTAGGATGGGCACTGCTGGTTTACAAGCTGGTCAGAGAAGTACTCTCCAAAGAGGTGCCATCTGAGCTGAAACCTGGGGATGGGCAAGAGCCAGACATGAATTGAGTGGAGAAAACAGCATTCTAGGCAGAGGGAAGTCAGTGCAAAGGTCTTAAGGTGAGAGGGACATTGGCTTGTGTAACAGGAAGAAGGCCAGCATGGCTGGAGTGTAGGAAACAAGAGAGAGCAGCAGCAGAAGCTGTAGGAGTAAGGAGGGGTTAGACCATGTTGCCCACACAAAGGAGTCAGGACTTCATTCTAAGTGCACTGCAGTGTTTAAGTAGGAAACCAAGGCAATATGATTTGGGTTTTTCAAAGATCTCTCTGTTGAGTGGAGAATAGATTGTAGGGAGGCAAGAGTAGAATCAGGGAGATCAGTGGGTAGTGCAGATGCCTAGTTGAGAGAATAGTGACTTGAACTAGCTGTTAGCCTCAGAGGTGACGAGTAGTGGACTGAAGGTGAGTCAGATCAAGCCTCTGCTGTCCACTGTCTGGAATAAGGGATTTCACTTGGGATGATTGGGTGGACTTCAGAAGGCTGATGAGGTCCCTGTAATTGTATCACAAAATTTGTGTTTACATGCTTATGAGAGAGTTTTGTATTTATGACAGTTATACCTTGCTTTAGGATCTATAGGTAAAGAAATAATTGGTCTAGGACAGTGATTTTCAACCAGTGTGCCACGAGAATTTTTAAAACATGCAATACCTGACTAGCCAGGGGTACAGACCTCCTTTCCCTAGGATTTTCAAATGAAAAAAATGACAACAGCCCTGGCTGGTGTGGCTCAATTGGGTGGGCATGGTCCTGCACACCAAAAGGTTGCCAGTTCGATTCCTGGTCAGGGCACATGCCCAGATTACAGGCTCAATCCCTGGTAGGGGGCGTGCTGTAGGCAGCCGATTGATGTTTCACTCTCACATCTAAGTTTCTCTCTCCCTCTCCCTCCCTTACTCTCTCACTAAAAAATCAATTAAAAGATTTATATATGTATATAATGTGTATATATATATGTATGTATTTTATTTATTTTTTGTTAATCCTCAGGGAAGTGTATTTTTTCCATTGATTTTTAGATTGAGTGGAAGGGAGGGAGTAAGGGGGAGAGAGAGAAACATGGATGTGAGACACATTGATTGGTTGCCTCCTGCACACACCCTGACAGGGCTGGGGACTGAACCTGCAACGCAGGTCTGTGCCCTTTATCAGGAATTGAACTCACAACCCTTCAATGTGCATGCCAATGCTCTAAGCACTGAGCCATACCCACCAGGGCAATAAAAATATTTTTTTAAAATGACAACAGTCAACACAATTAATAGCTGTCTGGTGTGAATGTCATATCTTGAACCATAAATATATAGGTCATATAATAGAGTTGCATCTTATTGGTCACATCACATAAGGTTGCATCACATGGGTTAATTCTTGGTACCAGAAATTCTTATATACAAGTATAGGCACCTAATTTTTCATTTTGCCCGGCTGGCTCAGTGGTTGAACATCAACCTATGATCCAGGGGATCGTGGTTCAATTCCCAGTCAGGGCACATGCCCGGGTTTTGGGCTCGATCCCCAGTAAGGGGTGTGCAGGAGGCAGCTGATCAATGACTCTCTCATAATTGATGTTTCTCTCTCTCTCTCTCCCTCTCCCTTCCTCTCTCTGAAATCAATAAAAATATATTTTAAAAATATATATATTTTTAAAAGTCACTTTGGAGCAAAAAGGGTAGGTAATTACTCTTATTTTTTTGTAAATAAATCAAAATTATACTTTTTTTGTCAGATCAGGAAAAATATGTTTTTTGGTGTGATGCAGAATTTTAGTGATTAGTTTAAGTGTGCCATGAGATGAAAAAGGTTGAAAATCACCGATCTAGGACATAACACTCAATAAAGTGACAGTAGATGTTCTTCATTTACAAGACTCTGTGTGTGAAACCGGTGTATGAAACTTGTCACCATCACAACCACCATTAAAAGAGATTGAGGCCATAATAAAAAAATTTAAAAAGGGAAATAGTAAGTGTTGGCAAGGATGTGGAGAAACAGGAACCTTTATATCTTACTAGGGGGAATGTAAAATGGTGCAGTCACTGTGGAAACAGTTTGGTGATTCCTCAAAAAGTTAAACATAGAATTTTCATCTTTCTCAGCAATTTCACTTTTAGGTATATACCCAAAGGAATTGAAAAGAGGGACTCAGATATATCCTTGAAATATTTTGTTGTATGTCACTGTATGTCAGTGTTCATTTCAGCAGTATTCACAATAGCCAAAAGGTGGAAACAACCCAAATGTCCATCAACAGAAAAACGAAAAAACAAAATGTGGTATAGACCTACAAGGAAACATTATTCAGCCATAATGAAGTTCTGACACATGCTTCCCCATGGATGAACCTTGAAAGCCTTTTGCTAAGTGAAATAAGCCAGACACCAAAAGACATATATTTATTGTATATTGCAACATCCATGAAATATCTAGAATAGGCAAATTCATAGAGACAGTAAGTAGAGGAGAGGTTGCCAAGAACCGCGGAGAGAGAGAATGGGGAGTTATTGCTTAATGGGTACAGTTTCTGTTTGAGCCCATGAAAAAGTTTTGGAAAACTACAGTAGTGATGGTTGCACAACACTGTTGATGTAATTAATGCCACTGAGTGGAGCATTTTAAATGGTTAAAAAAAGACAACTGAACATACTTCGTGGTACAACTCTTGCAAGTAGAAGTGCTGATGTGGAAGGATCAAATGTCTACGAAGGATGGGCTTCACATAGGAGGCGATGTTTAGGGAAAGTTGTCTAGAGGAAGTAATCACAACCTGCATTTCAGAGCAGTATATCCACAAGCAGCAATGAGAGAAAAAGTTTCTGGTAAGTCTGAGGCCTATTTTCCTAACCACCCTGGAACCACTGCCTAGCTTATTATCTTGGCTCTGTTATTAACTGTCTCCGTGGCCTTGCAACCCCTGTGCCTCAGTGTTCTCATCTGTAAAATGGCGATAGTAATTTTACTTCTGCGAGGGTTGCTGTGAGAATTAAATTAGTTAATACACGTAAAAGAACTTAGCAGGACTTGGCACACAGTAATCATCCTCTAAGTGCTAGCTGTTCTTATTTCTTTTCTATGAAAATGTTTATTGTGGGAAATCTAAGAAAGAAAATAAAAATCACATAGAATTCTACCGCCCAGAGAAAATCCCTGCCAACCGTTTATTGTATTTTATGTACATAAATATACACATACGGAGCTTATCCACGCACCTCTTCGGACTCCCTCGCCCCTCGCCCACCGCCAGGTTCCCACGGCTCCGCCACCGGGACAATGGAATTTGACGGAGACAAAGCCAGCCCCGGGATTTTGTCCTGGAAACCACGCCCCGCACTGCCGCGTGCGCACTCTCAGGACTCGGGCGCTGTTTATCCGCACGGGCCGCGTCACAGCGGAAGTGACGTAGCAGTGACGCGAGCCAGCGGCGGAAAAGCCAGAGCCGGCCTGTGCGCCGTGAGGCTTCCGAGAGGCGCGGCTGCGGCAGCATGCTCGGGGAGCTGGGCTTCATCGGGACCATAGGCGAAGATGACGAGGTGCCTGTGGAGCCCGAGTCTGACTCCGGAGACGAGGAGGAGGAGGTATGAGCCCCTCGGGGGTGGGCGCGCAGCGGCCGGCAGGCAAGTTTCCTGGACCAGCTTCCCTTCCCTGAGATTCCTCTGCCCCTGTCCCCAGCTCGTCAGCATTCCTCAGTCAGGTCCGGCGTGTGTTTCTAGAAGGGTCTCACCGGGAACCCCAGATCTTCCTCAGTTTGCTCGGCACTAGCTTTTCCTCACCTCCGCACTGTGGCCTTGGTGAACTCAGTACCCATTCCCTGAACCGATCATCCAGGCCGTGTAATAGAGATCCAGAGGTGAAGCGAGTCCTGGTTTCTGCTCAAGGAGCTGTGGTTATCCTTTTTTAATATCTTTATTGACTTCAGAGAGTGGGAGAGAGAGAGAGAGAGAGAGAGAGAAACATCAATGAGGAGTCATTGATCGGCTGCCTCCTGCACGCCCCTGCCTGGGGATCGAGCCCGCAACCCGGGCCTGTGCCCTGACTGGGAATCGAACCGCGATCTCCTGGATCCTAGGTCTACGCTCAACTGCGGAGCCACGCCGGGCCAGGCCAATACTTATATTTGTTATACCTACTGTTGAGCATTCGGGACCTAGCAATGAACAAGATGGACAAGGACACCACTCTCCTGAAGGGTATTTTGGGGCTGGGGTGGAGGCACAGACAGGAAGCAGTATGGCAATTAAAAAGGGATCAGTGTCACGGAGAAGGTGCTGGCCCTTCAAAGATCCAACCCCAGTGTTTTCCCCTCTGTGACCTCCTCTGTCTACTGACACTTCCATTTGGGTGTCCTATGGCCTCCACAAATTCAGCTGCTCCAAAGCTGAACTCTAGTCTCTCTCTCTCACCCTCCCAACCTGCTCCATCTCAAGCCAGAACTCTTGGAGTCATCCCTGACAGCTTCCGCCTCCCCTCCCCTCCAGTGTCCTGCAAGCCTGCTTAGGAATCTCTCTTAAGCTTCTCCCCCTCTCTCCATCCACACTGCTTCCATCCTAGTCCCGGCCACTGCCAACTTGGGCCTGGATACCTAGAATACCAGTGTACCTGGTCTCCAGCTCTTTCTCTTGCCCCCCTCTAGAGTAGTCACTTAGCCAGAATGATCTTTTTAATTCTTGAATGGAAAACTGTTATAAAAAAGGGGTAAAGCAAATGTGGCAAATGATAATGCAAAACTTCAAGACGGAAGCGCTGTGTAACTATCAATAGTTAAACGAGGCACTCGAGAAATGGTAATCGTTACTAATAATGAAATTTAGGGCCAGAGTTCTTATGAGGTGGTTTAACTCATGGGAAAATGTCAGTATAGCACGTGTTAGTTCTCCGGGTTTTCTCTTCTCAACTTACCCTCCTGAAGCTGTAGAGCAGCCAGTCTTCTTTCCGTTTCTGAATGTATGGGTTTTTAAAGTTATCTCTTTGTTATTGATTCTAACTTAATTAAATTGCAGTCAGAGAACAGATTCTGTATAATACAGGGTGTTTTTTTTTAAATGTATCTTTATTGATTTCATAGAGAAGGAGAGACAGAGAGATAGAAACATCAGTGATGGGAGAGCCATTGATCGGCTGCCTCCTGCACGCCCCCCACTGGGGATCGAGCCCAAAGCCTGGGCATGTACCCTGACCCAGAATCAAACCGAGATGTCCTGGGTCATAGGTCGAAATGCTCAACCACTGAGCCATGCCAGCTGGGCAATATTGATTTTTTTTTTGAAAGCTATTGAAGATTTGCTTAAAGGCCTTCTACATGGTCAGTTTTTGCAAGTATTCCATGTGTGCTCAGAAAGAATGTTCATTCCCTAATGGTAGGTGCAGCTCTCTCTGTATGTTCATTGGAATGAAGCTTAATTATTGTGTTGTTCATGTTTTCTACAGATGTACTCATTTTTTGTTTGCTTGATCTATCAGTTACTGAGAAAGGTGTGTTAAAATCTCAAGTAACAATTACAGATTGGTCAGTTTCTTCTTGTCATCTGTCTATTTTTGCCTTGCAGATTTCTCTCTTGTTGGGTACCCTCATTTTCTTCTTCCTTTTCCAATGTTCTCTCATCTCAGTCCCATAATCATACTTCTTTCTCTTCTCAGGGGCCCATTGTGCTGGGCAGAAAGCAGAAAGCCTTGCAGAAGAACCGCAGCACCGATTTCAACCCTGACTTCATTTTCACTGAGAAGGAGGGAATGTATGATGGCAGCTGGGCCATGGCTGATGTCATGAGCCAGCTCAAGAAGAAGGTAAGACTGATAGTGATAGGCAGTCTGGGCCTTGGGCTGTTACGGTTGAACAGTGTGTTAAGAGTTCTAATCCTGAGCTCACTGCCTTTGCCATCTGCTTACATTCAGCAGATATTGAAACTCCTTTGGAAATATGTGGTGTAGTTTTGACGGGGTAGGAAGTGATCATAAATTACCCATAATCTTGGTTAAAACCAAACAAGTGCGAAATGTTGCAAAATGGATTTATTGCAGACTATAAACATATTTATTGATCTACAGATGATATTGAAAAGTATCAATAATATTTTATTGCCTTCCTTAAAATGTCCATGACAGCTTTTCCTGGAGGAGGGGATGGTGAGCTCAGACTAACTTCAGTTTATTTAATAAGAGAGACCCTTCTTGATTTTATAGACATTAAAATGTGTGTGTGGGGGGGGGTCTTAGAGGAAAGCTGATAATACCAGTTCAGTGGTTTAGAAATACCAAGCATTACATATAAATTGCTTGACTTAAAAAAAATGGATATAGCTATGTTAAAAATGGTCTCTTTTTTTAGGTGTTCACTCCTTGTTTTGAATATTATAAAGAAACCTTGGTAACAAAGAATCCAGCAGGTGCTCTTGGTTGATAGCTAGGCTCTGTCCCACAGATACTGTCATTTTCTCTCACTTGCCGGATAATCTCATGTGACCTCACATTTAGGGTCCCTGGTTCACATACAGCAGAGCTAAAGCTCCCACAGATGTCATTGTTACCTATTTATTTGTCAAGATCCTGTGTTTCTTTTTTTTTTTTTAATCCTCACCCAGGGATATTTTTTTCCATTGCTCCTCAGAGAGAGTGGAAGGGAGAGAGCAAGAGGGGAGTGGAAACACCGATGTGAGATAGACGTATTGATTGGTTGCCTGCCAAATGCACCCCAACCAGGGCCAGGATTGAGCCTCAACCAAGGTATGTGACCTTGGCCGGAATCAAACTTGGGACCCTTCATTCTGCAGGCCAACTCTCTATCCACTGAGCCAAACTGGCTAGGGCGAGGATATTTTTTCCATTGCTTTTCAGAGAAAGTGGAAGGGAAAGAGAGAGGGAGAGAAACATAGATGTGACAGAGACACATCAATTGGTTGCCTCCTGCTCACACCCTGACTGGGCGGAGCCTGCAACCGAAGTACGTGCCTTTGCCAGAATCGAACCCAGGACCCTTCAGTCCGTGGGCCGACACTAACCACTGAGAAAAACTGCCCAGGCCCATGTTTCTCTTTGAGTCTGGTTAACAAACTAGACAGTGTATGGAAGTTATTTTCTATTTCATGCACTTAAAAGAGAAATATCTGCTCAGGGCACTTTAATCTGACTCTGCTGATCATGTGCTGATTAAAATAAAACAGCATTGCCTTTTCAAGGTCATCTTGAGGTTTTTGGTGGTTTTTTTGTATATAGAGCTAATGTTTACTTCAGAATAAACATTAACAAACAGGGAGGGAAGAGAATCAGAACTTTCACAGAGTTGTACTTTGTCATATCTTACAGACAAAGCAGAATTACAATGCATGTAACAAAAACAGTAAAAGTATCCTTTTAAAAGCTGATAGTTACAAGTGGGGTTGGGTTTTTGTCTAACTGGCAAGGGGGACTTTTTAAAGTAGTATATAGATACAATGTGACATCTCTTGCTAATTTTATTATTCTGAAGAGTAAGCACCTTCTAAAATGTGGATGTTTTTATTGGTTCCAGGTAATTTAAAGTTTTTCACAAATGGACCACTTATTTAATGTGTTTCTGGCTGTGAATAATCTATGGATTGATTAATCTATCCCAGTGTATGTTAATACCTGAGGTCAGACGTTCAGAGAAATCTTACTTTGCCTCTTTCCCATATGTATATTCTTTTCATCCCCGTGTTTTTATCTGCAGAGGGCAGCCACTACACTAGATGAGAAGATTGAGAAAGTTCGAAAGAAAAGGAAGACAGAGGTGAGAAAGCAATGTGGTTACTTGTCTTCAAGGTGAGCCTGCAGCTGTAGCCTCAGCTGCCCCCTCCCCCCACCCCCGGTTCCTCTTCAGGCTTCTCTGTGTGTCCGCTGTGCTAAGAATCCACGAAGCATAATGTTCTTCGGTTCTGCATTTCCTGAAGTTTGTCGTCACCTTGCTTTATTGTACTTTTTCCCCCTCCCAGGATAAAGAAGCCAAGTCTGGGAAGTCAGAGAAGGAGAAAGAAGCCAAGGAGGGCTCTGAACCGGAGGAGCAGGAAGGCCCGGGAGGGAAAGATGAGGAAGGCTCGGGAGATGGAGAGTCGGAGACTGATTACTCATCAGCTGATGAGACCATCCTCACCAAAGCAGGTAGGTGATGCCGTGGCGCTGCCAGAAACGGGAACAGGACACTGGAAAGCGTCCGCCTTTACTGGTAGGATAGCCGGTGCTTTTTCACACAGTTAAATTTAAGATCTCCCTGTTGAACTCCTTTCTGCCAGCTCCTCTGTTTTCTTGGGATTTTGTTAGGGTTGTACTTTGTAGACGGAGTTTACTCTTTTCCTCATCTCCAGCCTCACACAGCCGCCAGCCCCTCTGTAACTCAACCTTATTTGGGTGCTGGGTCCCCCACATCTCACCTCAGATGGGTCTAGCCATGTCGTGGCTGCTCCATAAATATTTCTTGCAGAAATGAGAGCTAAAGCATCATAATATAGCATAGAGGTTGAGAACTTGGTCTCTGAAACTTGGTGAGTTTGCTTCCTGTCTGCACTGCCATACAGTTACCTCGTCTTTGAAACAAGGTTAATGACAGTCCCACCCTCAAGTCGTGTGGATTCAGTGAGCTGTCCACATACTGCACTTAGGACGGTGTCTAGTGGACTGTAAGTGCTCAGTAAGTATACGCCCTGGTTAACACTGTGCTTTTCTCCGCAGACACCCTCAAAGTGAAAGAGCGGAAAAAGAAGAAAGGACAGGTGAGCGTGGGCTTGGAAAACAGCGTGCAGCTTGTTTTTGCAACCTAAAAGGATTTTAAGGTCAGTTTGTTTTTTTGGGCCCTTTTTGTTGAATTCTCATTCTGTCTTTTGATTTTCTCGTGTAGGAAGCTGGAGGATTTTTTGAAGATGCATCTGAGTATGACAAAAACCTTTCATTCCAGGACATGAACCTTTCCCGCCCTCTTCTGAAGGTAGTGGCTTCTTTTGACAACTGTGGGATTATTGTAGTTGTCTTGTAACTGGGCTCTTTGCATCCTTAGACTCTGTTTTCCACACAGCTGCCAGGAAACCCTCTTAAACAGAAAGTTCCATCTTGGCCTTCAAGGCCCAGCCCTTCTGGGCCCCTCTAATGATGTCTCTTAGCACTCGTTCTGCTCCAGCCATACTGGTCTCCCCACTGGCCCTCAAATAGGTCATGCATCTTCTTCCTCAGGGCCTTTGCACTTGCTCTTCTCCCTGCCTGGAAAATTTTTTTCAGAAATCTGCTTGCATTGCTCCTTGCCTCTTTCAGGGTTACACTCAGTAACCACTGCTCAATGAGGCCTTTCCTGACAACCCTACTGTACATTGCACTCATTTCCTCCCCACTGCCGCCCCGCCGCTACCCTCCCCAGCCACTTCTCTCCATAGCATTTATCTCCAGATGGTATGTGTTTGTTTTTGGTCTGTTTTTTCTATCAAATTGGAAGATTCCTGAGGGCAGAGTTTTTATTTCCTTTGTTTACTGCTATATTCTCAGTGCCTCACATACAAGAGGCACAATAAATGTTTGTGGATTAAATGCTGGGGTGGACTAAGATACCACTTGTTTGGAAACCTGCCTTGTTTGTTTCATGCTGAGACTCCCCCTTTTCCTCTGTGTAATTCTTTTTTTCTTCAGGCCATTACAGCCATGAACTTTAAGCAGCCCACCCCGATCCAGAAGGCGTGCATACCTGTGGGACTGTTGGGGAAGGACATCTGTGCCTGTGCAGCCACTGGGACAGGTAAAAAGGATAGGGGCTTGGCTGGGGGGATGCAGAAGGAGAATGTTCAGCCTAGAGCAGGCTCTAGGTTGACTGACCAAAAGACCACTTTGGTAAATACACCAATATAATTTTTTTATTATTGTTGTTAATCCTCACCGAAGGATATTTTTTTCCCCATTGATATTTTAGAGAGAGTGTAAGGGAGGAAGGGGAGCGGGTGAGAGAAAGAGAGAGAGAGAGAAACATCAATGTGAGAGAGACATCGATCGGTTGTCTCCCACACTTGACCCTTCGGTGTGCTGGCCAATGCTCTAACCACTAAGGGCCACAAATATAACTTTTAATGCAGTAACAGTATATATTATTTAGTAGCTCCCTTTAAAAAACTTACTGTAGCTTTGGCCGGTTAGTTGGACATCAGCCGGTGCACTGAAGGGTTGCCAGGTTGATTCCTGGTAGAGGGCATGGTCTGAACATTGATGTTTCCCTTTCTCCCTCCCTTTCCCTTTCTCTTTCTCTAAAAATTAATTTAAAAAATCTTTTAAAAAGAGAAAACACAAACAACTTACTATATATTTTCCTGTTTCTTCAAATTCTCTGCTTTTTAAAAATGATTGCATAGTATTTTATTACATGACTGTTTTTTACTATATAATTAACTGCACTAATATACAATGTTGCACTGAACATCCCTTTTATAAAACTTTTCTTCTATGATGAGGGCCTATTGTGGAAGGCAGAGTCATCAAGGAGATATTCTGATAGAATTAAACGAAGAGGACCGTCATCAGACCCCCTGTAACCTGTGACTCATAACTGTCGGACATATGTCTGTGCTAAGGTGAAAACTTAAACCTTGAAGGGACTGAAGGTCTCCTTGCTTTCTTCCTGCCCTTGTCTCCAGGTAAAACTGCTGCTTTCGCGCTGCCCGTCTTGGAGCGTCTAATCTACAAACCCCGTCAGGCTCCAGTAACCCGAGTGCTCGTGCTGGTTCCCACCCGAGAACTGGGCATCCAGGTGCACTCGGTCACCAAGCAGCTGGCCCAGTTCTGCAACATCACCACCTGCCTGGCTGTGGGTGAGTGTCTGGCTGAAGGCAGCCAGCTCCTAAGAGACCGTGACGTGGCAGAGGATGGGTTTGCCCCAGCATCCGAGGTTGATGGGTGCCAAGGAAGCCTCTATGTAACTGAATCCGCTTAAAAAGTGGACGGTGTGTTTTTATAGTAGATAGTGGGGGCAAAGGGAGAGGGTTTGATTGAGACTCAACCAGTCTCGCAGAATGAAACTTCAAAATTATGAGGGGAGGGGATTTTTTTTGGTACTAAAGAAACTTAGGATATCATTTCTGCTTTGCCTGGTTAATGAATCAAATATCGTTTGGGGCAGAATTTTTCTGATGATGTTGTATGATAGTGTTGTCCTACCTTTTTACCCTCCGTATGCTGTGGGAAGTCAAAGGTGATGTAGGAAGAATCAGTTTTGCAGCTGCTCCTCTCAGTCCTTAGATGCCTGAATCTGAAGTGCCTTTGTGTCGACATCTTTTTCGATTTTTGCATTTAACACAACTGTCGTTGAATAATCTGTCTCTCCAAACAGATTGTAAAATCCACGCATGTGGGGCCTTTGTCAGTTGGATTCTCTGCTGTTTCTTCTGCTTCTGGCATGAGACTTGGCAGGTGGCAGGGCTCAGTCAGTACTGAACTGGCTGCCTGGTGGGGCTTTTTCCACAGGCGGCCTGGATGTAAAGTCTCAGGAAGCAGCTCTTCGGGCAGCGCCTGACATCCTCATCGCCACCCCAGGCCGACTTATTGATCACCTCCACAACTGCCCTTCCTTCCACCTGAGCAGCATCGAGGTGCTCATCCTGGATGAGGCCGACAGGTACTCCTCTGGGGTCCCAAGGGCCATGGCCCCAGATAGGAACCCACCACCCTGTATTACTCTCCATGGCTCTCACCAGTTGAGCTGCTCATGTCTGGGCCTTTGTCCATCCTTAGCCCAGATTATTCTACTCTCTTTCTCCTTCTGTAATGTGATGGTTAAAAGGGAAGGCAGGTCAATCCTGGCTCTGCTACTTCCTGAGATTTGAAAACATCATTTAGCTTCTCAAAGAAAAACCTTTTCTTGCTTGTAAGTAGGGGATAATAGTAGTACCAGCCTCGTGGTGTTGAGGATTCAAGGAGTAAGTTGGGTTCAGTGCGGGAGCATAGTGAGGACTCCACAGACAGCCTCTCTCAGTGTGATGAGGGGCTCCCTCCCTCTCTCCTTTGTTTCCCTTCCTCCTTTCCTTCCTCATATGTTCTACCTGCTTGTCTCTTTCCTTCATGACTGAAAAGAATAGAGCCTTAATGACCTAGACTAATGAGGAAAGTGGGGGCAGGGGAAGGAGGCAACAAAAAACCCCAAAGCCTGTTCACGTTTACTCAAATTGCAGCATCTCCAGACTGAACAGGTCTTTAACTGAGCTCTTATCCATATGCCCCTCCCTCTCTGTCTCGTAAACAACAGCGCAATCTTTTCCATTATTCTAGCCAAAGTTCTTAACGTCATTCTTATCTCCTGGTTTTCACACCCCTAAAACATCCATCGATAAATTCTGTCAGCACTTGCCCACTTTGGGGTTTCTGCATTTGCCATTCCCTCATCTTGGAATGACTTCCTTTACCTCTTGCTCCAGTTGTCACTTATCTAAGGGGCCCTTGTTGGCCACTCTCTATAACAGGTCCTGTTCCCCCTGCATCCTTCTGTTCCTGCCTTATGTTCTCCAAGGTGGTATGCCTCGCTGTCCTCTCCTCATTACCTGAATGCTGGTGTGGTGGTTGTATCCTGCCTCTCTAGAACGTCATGTTTGTAAAGGGCCAGCTTGGCATTGCTCACTGCGGCATCCCATTGCCGCATCTGGAATCTTGCAGATGCTCAAAGAGTGTTGAATAATTGACTGACTGACAGAGCAAATGAATCATCGAAGTAAAGGAGATCGTTCTCAGTCAAGGGAACCTGATCTGATTCAGGTTTTAAAGGGGAGGGGAGTTATATTCTTCAAACATGTCAGCATCTCAAATGACGTGGAAAGGCTGTGGAAGTTTTAGATTGAAGTGATTAAGGAGACATGACAACTAAATGTAATACCAGATTCTCAACTGGAGCCTGACCTGGAGAGAGAAATACTGTAAAGGACTGTGTCAGTTGAAAAAACCTGGAGTTAATCTCACAGATTACTGTTACCTACAAAGAGAGAAAGGTTCCTTTACCAGTGGAGAGAGCAGGCAGACACCCCCTTATCCAAGTGTTCAAACTGATGATCTTTGTCTCTCAACAGAGAGGGAGTGAGGTGCACATCCGCACCCCTATACGGTCTTCCTGTGATGATTTACTGAGCACAGTCTCTGGGAAATAGACAAATACAGAGTGTGGAAAAGGCTGAGGGCACTTTTCTAAATTAAGGGAGACTAAAGAGACATGCTGATAAAATGCAACATAGGAACTTTGGTTCCTAGACTGAAACAATAAAAAGGCAGCTACAAAATGATATTTGGGAACAGCTAGGAAAATTTGAATATGGACTGTACTTTAGATCATGTTACTCAAACTTAAAATTCTTGGGTATGATAATGACGTTGTGATTATATAGAAGGTCATTGTTCTTAGGGAATGTGTGCTGAAGTATTTAGGCGTAAGGTGTCATGATGTCTGCAACTTAGTTGTAAATAGTTTAGTCAAAAAAAAAAGATTAAGCAAATGTGGCCAAATGATAATTCTTAGTGAATCTTGTTAATACTAATAAAATAAGTAAATAAATGAGCCTGAAACATAACCAGTGGTTAGAGCATCAGCCCTGCGGACTGAAGGGCCTCTGGTTCGATTCTGGTCAAGGGCACGTACCTCGGTGGCAGGTTTGATCACCAGCCCCCGTCAGGGAGTGTGCAGGAGGCAACCGATCAATGTGTCTCTCTCACATCGATGTTTCTCTCTCTGTCTCTCTCTCCCCCTTCTTACTCTCTCTGAAAAATCAATGGAAAAATATCCTCAGGTGAGGATTAACCAAAAACACACACAAAAAACCCAACATCACCTGTTTGCTGTATTCTGCTCCTCATTGCAACAGAAGCGAGCTTAGTCTGTTTCTGTTGATTCCTTCCTTTGCTTGCTCACCAGGATGCTGGACGAGTACTTCGAGGAGCAGATGAAGGAGATCATCCGAATGTGTTCCCACCATCGCCAGACTATGCTCTTCTCAGCCACGATGACAGAGGAGGTGGGCTGTGGGGAATCTCCTAGGCGGGGTGAATGGAGAAGACAGTGCAGAGGACCCTGGCCTGGGCTGGGGGGCGGGTATCTCCCCCTCCCCCCGGCAGGCTAGTGAGCATCCCTGCCTTTGTGCCTGGCAGGTCAAAGATCTGGCTTCTGTCTCCTTGAAAAACCCTGTCCGGATATTTGTGAACAGCAACACAGATGTGGCCCCCTTCCTGCGGCAGGAGTTCATCCGGATTCGGCCGAATCGGGAAGGGGACAGGGAAGCCATTGTGGCAGGTGAAAGCCCAGGGTGGGACTGAGCAGGGTGGGGTGCTTGACTCCCTTGGCTTCATGGGTGCCACACTGGAGCACTTGGGTTTAGCCTGGGAGCCTCCTCCATCCAGCCTCCCCTGACCTAGAGTGTTGGGCTGCCATTCCTTCACTCTATCACTTTCAATATATCTTTCCTTGCTTTCTCTTAATCGCCTCCCCTTCTTCCCACCATCCAGTCCTTATGTCCTGCTGAACTCCCAACCACTTCCCCCCACTGCCCCTCTGGCCCTTAGTACGGGCCACTGCTGTGTGTTGCCTGGACCATTGCAGTAGCCTCTTACATGGCTGTCCTGTTTCCACCCTTGTCCCTTGGTAATCCATTTTCCACCCACAGATCATTTAAAACAGTTGTTTACAAATGAGCATTTGCCCATTACTTCCTTATTTAAAGCCCTCTGGTGTCTTCCATTGCTCTTCGGCTAAAATCCATGCTCCCTAGCAAGTTCTGTAAGACCCTTTGGCCCCTGCCTGCGTTTGTTGCTTTTGCTCTTGGCGCTCCAGCCACATTCCCCTCCTTTCGCTTTCTCAAACCCACAAGCTTGTCCTGCAGGCCTTTGTGTTTGCTCTCTCCTCTGCCTGGAGTCTTCCCCAGAATCTTCTCACAGATGATCCTGTCTTGTCATTCATCTTGAGAGCAGCCAGCGCTGAAGCCACCTCCTCCTTCTCCCTTCGCTCTCTCGTGGGCAGGACTTGATTCTTTGTCTCGGCCCTGGAATGTGAGCTTCACAAGGGCCGGGACCTCACCTTATCTCCCTGGGACCAGGCACAGCACCACTGCACGAGCGAGGAGAGAGTATGTTTCGGAGATGGCTGCTGGCTCACTCTTCTCTCCCTGCCAGCTCTGTTGACAAGGACCTTCACCGACCACGTGATGCTGTTCACCCAGACCAAGAAGCAGGCCCACCGCATGCACATCCTTCTGGGGCTCATGGGACTGCAGGTCGGCGAGCTCCATGGCAACCTGTCACAGACGCAGCGGCTGGAATCCCTCCGGTAAAGTTTGGGGTGGGAGCTGGCTCCTATCCACCCTTCTTGGGCAGGCCAGAGAGGGCTCTCCTAATTCAAAAGAGGGAAAATACCACCCAGAAGCTGTGTTAGAGTAATAGGGGATGCAGGTAGCACAGTCTCCCTGGAAGGTCATGTCTTAGGTACGTTCTCTCACAGATGATGATACTCATGCCCCAGGCTTGTGCGTGGGAGCTGCTGAGTGGGGCTACGGCAGGAAGTTCTGACTTGAGACGATTTAGCATCTGTCTTTCTCTACAGCTGCTACAGAGCAGTGGACAAGCCTGGGGCTGCTGGGAGGAGATTTGGAATCAAAGCTGGCTGCTGTTTCTTGACCATTTACTTTGCCAGGCCCTGTGCTTTTCTGTGTGATTCCTCGTTTAATTCTCACAAAACAGAGTCAGCCTGGTAGGCAAGGAGGAAGGAACCCTTTAGAGCTCTCCCACCTATCTCTGTTCATCATAAGCAGCTGAGAGTTGTTTTCTAAAGAAAAGCTGTTTTGAATGTTGAGACATTTGCATATGCTACTTCCTATATACTCTAGCTCTGTGGTCACCAAACTTTCATATGTATAGGAATTATTATTGCATAAGGTGGTATACACAAAATGGTGTTTGCCCCACTTTATGGATTATTTAAGGGGACATGTAAATATAGATGGGCTGACATTTAGGATCTGTCCCCACTATGCTAGTCTGCACTCTGCTGCTTAACTCCAAATGGATTTGTTTTCTTTCTGGTGGCTCCTGCTCCTGCAGAGCATTATTGGTAGGGAATCTAAGTGAACATCTCTTTGTGTCTATTTCCAGGCGCTTTAAGGATGAACAGATTGACATCCTTGTGGCGACAGATGTGGCAGCCCGTGGACTTGACATCGAGGGGGTCAAAACGGTAAGCAGGCTCCACCTTCATTGAACTTTGGGTGGAGTTTTTTTGCCTCCTTGTGTCCCCACTCTTCCCCAACTCCCAGGTATGACTGGTGGTCAACTTTAACCTTCCAGGTAATCAACTTCACAATGCCCAATACCATCAAGCATTATGTCCACCGGGTGGGGCGAACAGCACGTGCTGGCAGGGCTGGGCGTTCAGTCTCTCTGGTGGGAGAAGAAGAGCGGAAGATGCTGAAGGAGATTGTGAAGGCCGCCAAGGCCCCTGTGAAGGCCCGGATACTTCCCCAAGGTGAGCAGACACCACTGCAGCAGCTCAGGGCAGTTTGGGTAGGTGGAGCAGGGTCCTAGGTCAGACCCCGTGGGACAGGGCAGGAGCAGAAGATAATGGGTGAGAGCAGGAGCTTTTTAGTCAGGAGCCAAACTTGAATCTCTGCTCTGCCACTTCCTTGCTGAGTGACCCTGGGCAGGGCTCACCTCTCTTCTCTGGGCTTTAGTCTCTGTGTGTAAAAGATACTCATGATAGACGTGTGCCTCAAGTGCCTCATTAATAAGTATTTTCTAACCTTTGGGAAGAGAGGCCTCTTCTTAAGGGAAAATCCCCACTAATTTCCTGCCCCCTAGTCCTTGAGGGGCAAAGGGTAGGGAGGAGATCAGCACTTATTCTTTTTGGATATCTTTCATTCTTTTTGTTCTTTTCCCTAGGAGTCTTAAAAAGCACATCGTTTTTTAAACATTTTTTTTAAGTTATAAAAATAATACTTATTCAGTGTTGGAACTTAGTAAATAAAATAAGAGCCAAAGTGTAACTGTATGTCAAGGAACTCGCCACTGTTAGAATTTAGACATATCCTTTCTGACCTTTTTTCCATTCATATGTGTCTGTCTTTTTATTTCACTTTTTAATTTTCACTTAATTCATTTAGCCAGCAAACAGTTATTGAGTACTATTGCATGCCTGGTGCTATTTATTCTATTCTAGGAATTGGGAATACAGCAGGAAACAGAACAGCTGACCCTCTGGTTGGAGAAAGACAGTAAATGAGTTAGTAGAAGGTGTTACTGAGAACTACAAGAGGAGAGGTGCCTACTTTAGAAAAGCTGTTCAGGAAGGGCCTCTGAACAGGTGGCATTTGAAGTGGGTTCTGGATGACAAGAATGAGGTGGCCATGAGTGGTCCAAGGACAGAGGGCGTCAGGTAGAGAACACCAAGGCAAAGCCTCTGAGGCAGGAGCAAGCTTGATGTGCGAATAAAAGGGAAGAAAGGCCAGAGGGCCCAGGGCATGGCGAGCAAGGGCGAGACAGGAGGTCAGAGAGTCGGCAGGCTCCATGCTTAGGAGTTTAGAATTTATTTTAAAAGCACAGGAAGTCTTTGGGCGGGGTGGAAGGCTGTAAAGCAGAGAAGTCACACATAAAAAACCAATTTTCTAAGTCACTAAATGCACATCAACATTATTTTCATCAGTTACATAGTCTTCACCCTTATTTTAAAATATTTTTTCTCTTCCCGCAAGATGTCATCCTGAAATTTCGGGACAAAATTGAGAAAATGGAGAGGGATGTGTACGCAGTTCTGCAGCTGGAGGCGGAGGAGAAAGAGCTGCAGCAGTCGGAAGCCCAGGTGAGGCTGCACGGAGGGCTCTGGTCCCCAGCTCCACTCGGGAAGCAGATGCATCGGCCCCCCGAGATCCTGTGCTTGCAAGCAGATTGTCAGAGCCCCAAGCGTTTGCGGACAGTAGCTTCCTGCACCTGCCACGTTAGATATTATCAAATGTAGGTTCCATGGCAGGTACCCTTTTGCTCTCCCCCCAGATCAACACAGCAAAGCGGCTCCTGGAGAAGGGGAAGGAGGCGCAGAGCCACGAGCCTGAGAGGAGCTGGTTCCAGACCAAAGAAGAGAGGAAGAAGGAAAAAAGTATGTCATGAGGTTCCCCAAAAGCTAAACACAGAATTCATAGGCCCAGGCAATTCCACTTGGCGGTCTATACCTCAAATAATTGAAAGCGGGGACTCAAATGGATACTTACATGCCAGTGTTCATTGAAGCAGCATTCGCATGGGCAAAGGGTGGAAGCAACCCATGTCCATCCACAGCTGAATGGAGACACAGAATGTGTGTGCGTACAGTGGAATATTTTTCATCAGTAATTTAGTTCTGGTGCATGTTGTAAGGGTGAACTGTGAAAACGTGTTGAGTGAACTAATCAGACACAGAAAGACGAATATTTATCATTCCACTTATATGAGGTACCTAGCCGGGCAAATTCATAGACACGGAAAGTAGAATAGAGATGACCAGGGGGTGGGGAGAGAGTTATTAATGTAGCTTCTGTTTGGGGTGATGAAAAAGTTTTAGAAACAGAAAATGGTGATGGTTGTACAATATTATGAATATAATTAATGCTACTAAATTGTACACTTAAGAATGGTAAAATGGCAAATTTTATGTTAGATATTTTGCCACAAGAGTCAGGAAAATATTTTTAGGTATTCCCTTCCTTTTTCTCTGTTTTTAACAAACACAAATGAATTCACATTGTTCTATACCTTTATTTTTTCAATTAATTTTATAGCTTGGAGATAATTTTGTATAAGCACATGGATAGTCACCTTGTTTTTTTTAACATGGTTATGTGGTCGTCCATCAGATGGGTTGATTATAATTTATTTAATTAGTCCCCTGCTGAGGGACATTGAGGTTGTTTCTAATCTTTTGCTATTATTAACAAGTCTGTAGTAAATAACTTTGTACAGATGCCCCTTCACAATTAAGCAAATATATTTGATTTGCAGGGTAAAGCCCTTAAATTACAATTGTAGGTTAGACGTTATATGTATTTATTATTTTGTTAGGGATTGCAAAATTACCCTCCAAAAAGGTTGTAGCAGCAACTTAAGAAATACCTCCTATATATGACAGGACAAAAAATTTGGGTGTATGTATATTAAATTTCTGTGTTAAAAATAGAGTTACGACTATGTGGGGGCATGAGATCCTCATCTTTCACGTGGAGAGGTAGATGGAGAACGAAGGTCTCAAGGGGATTCATCGAGAACTAGTGGGACAAGCATGCTACTTAGTGAGGTGAGGTAGTCACTAGGAAAGGAAGTGGTTGCTGCTGCTTCTCATTTTAAGCCCTTACGTCCCAATTTAAAATGTGTGCACTTTTAATGTTTTTATTGATTGCAGAGAGGGAGGGAGAGGGAGATAGAAACATCAATGATGAGAGAGACTCATCCATCAGCTGCCTCCTGTACCCACCCCCCCACTGGTGATCGAGCCCGCAACCCGGGCGTGTGCCCTGACCTGGAATTGAGCCATGGCCTCCGGGTTCAAGGGTCAGTGCTTAACCGCTGGGCCACACTGCCTGGGCAATATGAGCACTTCTTAATGTAAGTTTAAAGAAAGATATAAAACACGAGATCTGAAATCTCATGCTCTCTTCTCATGCCAGTCGCTAAGGCTCTGCAGGAGTTTGACTTGGCCTTAAGAGGAAAGAAGAAAAGGAAGAAGTTTATGAAGGATGCCAAGAAAAAGGGGGAGATGACAGTGAGTGGCGTCCCCTTTGGAGTTGGGTCCCTGTCCAGAGGAATGGGTCAGGGCTTCCTCATCTGTTCCATACTCACGTCATCCTCTCTCCAGGCAGAGGAAAGGTCCCAGTTCGAAATCCTCAAGGCACAGATGTTCGCTGAGCGGCTGGCCAAGAGGAATCGCAGAGCCAAGCGGGCCCGAGCAATGCCTGAGGAGGAGCCCGCAAGAGGCCCTGGTAGGCATATGGGGAGCCCACAGGGGCTGGTAGGAAGGTTCTCTCTGAAACCCGTGCTTGTGGTCAGGGAGAAAATTGGAGGGATTGTGATAAGAGCCCACATTTTTTTTAATCCACACACGAGGATATTTTTTCCATTGCTTTTCAGAGAGAGTAGAAGGGGGAGAGAGAAACATCGATGTGAGAGACACACATCTATTGGTTGCCTCCCGCATGAGCCCCAACTGGGGCGTGGGATAAAGCCTGCAACCAAGGTATGTGCCCTTGGCTGGAATCGAACCTGGGACCCTTCAGTCTGAGGGCCAATGCTCTAACAACTGAGCCAAACTGGCTAGGGCAAGAGCCCACATTTTTGTAAGTAATGAGTATGTACTAAAGTATACAGCTATACCTTTATTGGCTCCAAGTGGTGAAGTGACTGATTAGTGGAAATAGCTAGGATTTGAAACCAGGCCTTTTGGACTCTGGAGCCTAAGTCCTTACCAGTTGCCACTTGGAGGAGTGGCTCAGGGTAGAGTGAAGTGAAGGTGGTCTTTGGCCCATTTCATGTTTAAGTGGTCCATTTCACTCTGGACTCTGCCATCATTCTTTGGAGTGGTTCCTTTAAACCTGGTACTTCTGACACCGTATCCCTTTTTCGGCCGGGATCTGATGTCTAACCTCATGTCAGTAAATCATCAGTCCAGAGCATCCGCTGAACTTGGAACCATTACCTTAAGCTTAAGGGGTTAGGAGCTTAGGCCAAAGAACACATATCTAACCCATTGTCTCTCTGCACAGCCAAGAAGCAAAAGCAGGTGAAGAAATCCGTATTTGATGAAGAACTCACCAACACAAGCAAGAAGGCCCTGAAACAGTATCGAGCTGGGTAGGGTTTTAAGTCATCATGGAGCTCTTGGTATTATGATGAAAGCTATGAACCCTCTCCCTCCTTCCCCACTCCCAATTCTCATATACCTATAGCTTTATGATATATAATTCCAAGGGCTTCTAGACAAAAGCCCTCCCACTAGCCTATCTAAGGATCCCAGGGTGAGAAGAGTAGGAAAGAGGTGTTGAGGCCCTTTTGCCTTGGAGGTAAAATGGGCACATTTTGGGTTCAGAAATGGAGCTTTTCCTCAGGAGAGTGATAGAACCCCCAAGGGATCCTGGTTTGCTCTTGGGAATGTGTTGTCCATTCCTCCTCTTCCCAATCCTCTGGGCCTGGGCTGGGGTGGGGTTAGATTACGCTTCCCAAGTAGTTTTATTACATACATGAGAATGGTGGGCAGGGCCTTTTCCAGTTTTGTTTTAAAGCTGGGCCCTGACTTCCACAAACCCATATTAACAGGTAGAAATACACACAGGCTGAAACCTCAGGACCTAAAAACAATGCATCCATTGATCCTGCTGCTTTGTGTGGGAGCTGGGTGGGGTGGGGGTGAGACCATCCACCTTTCCAACAGACCGCCATTTCAACATCTTGTCTTCTCTCACCTATAGCCCCTCCTTTGAAGAAAGGAAACAGTTAGGCTTGCCCCACCAGCGACGAGGAGGAAACTTTAAATCTAAATCCAGGTAATGTTTGCAGTTTTGGAGGACCAAAGGTTATGACTATTTGGGATTGTACAATAAATTTTTAATGGGAAAGGAGCTCCTTCCACTTTCTGATCTTTGGGGGAGTTGGTCTTTTACTCTGTTTTAAAAATTAAAGTTATTGGGGTAACATTGGTTAATGACATTATCTTTCAGGTATATCATGCTATAATGCATTTTCTGTATATTGCATTGTGTGCTCAGCACCCGAAGTCTAGTCTCCTTCCATTACCATATATTTGACCCCCTCTTGTTTTCTTAATAGGTACAAGAGGAGGAAGTAGCTGTGGTGGCCTGAAGAAGTTCGTGGGGGCGTTAGATCCCTTCCTTGTGGGGAGTCATCCTGGCTTGATCTTTTCTCCATTTGTAAAAAAGTTCTTTAAAGCTTTAAGAGGTCTGTGTCATTTGTACATTAAGAGTCAGCCCAGGCTCCCTTTTGCTGGTTAGTTTTTATATAAAGAATGTACTGAATGGAAGAAGTATTTTGGTGGCAGGGGAAGAAACCAATCTAATTGTGTATTTTATTCCTGTCTCTTCCCTCAATAGTGCAGTCTGCCCCCAGTGCACCAGCTTGGCACTGCCACATGTCCTTGGAATGCATCTTTGTGCCTGTAGAGAAGCTAGATGTTGAGGAAATTCTTACGAGTTCTCTTCTATTGATGTCCTAGAACTAAAAGCTGTCATTTAGCACAAACTTATACCAGACATTCTGTGTACTGAGCACTGTCTCATTTAATTCACTACGCCCCTATGAGGCAGGTACTATTATCCTCATTTTGCAGATAAACAAGCTTGGAGAGATGGAGTAACTTTCCATTGCACAGTTGGCAGTTCAGGTTTTGAAACCAGGGTCTACCTGAATTCATACCCTAACTCTTCACTACTTCGTGAAGTGCTGCTAGAGAGATGAAAGCTCATAGGGGACAGGAGTCCCCAGGTAAATTAGCTCCTTGTTGCAAAAGTTTGTACCCTGTAGAATGGTGGTTCTCTTTTTTGAATCACAGGTCCCTTTGAGAATTAGATGAAAGTTAGGGGGCACATCTTGAGAAGAGTTTATAGTTTATGTCATACAATTTCAAGTACACAGACACCCCCCTACAGCTAAAAAATTATTATCTAGTAGCACACGCCCTCACCATTAAAGGATGCTCAAAACTGCTGCATCGAACAGTTGCCAACAGAGGGTTCTAATTCCATTAATAAGGACACACCTGCATGGTGGAATGTGATTCAGATTCACCGTCTGGATGAACTTACAGAAAGATCCCCAAGTTAGGTCATTAGGCTAAAAAAATCAAGTGCCACCCTAGCTGGTTTGGCTCAGTGGTTAGAGCATCAGCTTGTGGAATGAAGGGTCCCAGGTTCAATTCCTGCCAAGGACACGTACTTCAGTTGCAGACTTGATCCCTAGCCCTGGTGGGGCACATGTGGGAGGCAGCCAATCAGTGTCTCTCTAACATCGATGTCCCATCCCATCCCGTCCCCGTCGTGCTCCCCCCCCCCCCCCCGGGTTCTACTCTCTGAAAAGCGATGGAAAAAATATCCTCAGGTGAGGATTGAAAAAAAGTCAAGTGCAGAACTGCACGTTTTTCTTTCTTAATCACTTTGCTGACTGGTCGTGAGTATACACATTTCTATGTCTGAATGTTGCTGACCAGTCACGAGTTAACTCGTGTCTGCACTTAAAATCTAAGTAATTTTAAACACCTTGCTGACCAGAAAGTAGCTGACCGAACGTGGGAATTCTGGCTTGAAATAGCCAGTCAGCAAGGTGTTAAGGGCTACATATTTTGTATGCATAGATTATCTCTGAGAGGACTCATGAAGATTAACAGGGTTGCCTCTGAGGAAGGAAATCAGGCTGAAAAAACTTTATCATGAGTAAAAATGACTCACCAGTTACATAAAAACCCCAAACCACAGAAACAAAAGTGCCTCTATTCCCATCCTCACTGTCTAAAGGCACCTGAGCTACTTCTAATATTTGAGGAAAAACATGAACTGATGATTACTTGCAATCAGTTTTTATTAATTAGCTTTATAGGCTAAAGTGCATAGTCAAAAGAAAGAAATGCATACATAGGAAAGATGTTTTTCTTGCTAAAATTAGAAAGACCTGAGATGCCTAAGTTTCTGCTCTAGGGAACACTAGACTGAAGGAATATGTATGCATGAGGCAGGCCTGGGGGGCTGGCTTCTGGCATGGGTCTGGCGCCCGCAGAAGCTGTTGGCATGCTAACCCTGCCCAGGCAAAAGCTGCAATAGATGGTGTTGGGATAAAGAGCCACACTTTGGATAGGTGCTGCTGGTACCAAATATGAGTTTAGTTCCATTCTGGACCCCAGGGAAGCAGCACTGTTGCTGAACTTTTCCTGGTACAGAGGCAAAGTAACATCTACCATTCCAAAGTGCAAGTCACAGGAAAGGGTACAGGGATCGCTCTTCAGTTAGCCTGGGCTGCTTGAATAAGCCCCCAGCTGTCGGTAGTCACACTTCCCACTCGATGGATATATAACAGGGTCAGGGTTAGTCAGTGAAGTCTTTGTCTTATCACATGCCTCCAACTCCTGGAGTGAGGGTGCCGAGGAGAAGGGCAAGAGGGATTCTTGTGCTCCTTGAAAGGATAAGCAGTTCATAAACAACAACTCTGAGCCTCTGTTTATTAAAATGAAAGTTATTCTGCAAGTTAAGGCCTGGCACTTAGAATGAGTCTGCTTCACTGAGCTCACACTCTGTACCTCCGGAACACTGCAGAAGAAACGTGACCGAGTCAGGATCCAGAGAGACCTCTATGTAGCCCTAGGTGGAAGCCCCAAACATACTCCAGGTAGTCTGTCCACTAACTTGCAGGAGAGAAAAAGAGAAATCTGTTAACTCTGCTCTCAGTTCTGGAGGTAAAGTGCTTGTTCTAGCGCAGGGGTTAATCTAGAAACAAATGTGGGCAAACTCTAAAAGTGGATCCTTAAATAGGCGCTAAGAGTAAAGGACACTAAAAGACAAACTTCGGTTTCTTTATAAGGGAGCCGACCCCAGCCTCAGTGGCCAGGGCAAAAGGCAGCGGTGTGCCATTCTACATCATCCTCTGGATCTCCTCAAAGTTCATCAGGTTGTTGGCTGTGTTGGACCAGGCAGCATGCTGGGCTCCATCCATCTCAGAAGCAAGCCGGTTACTCCTTTCCAGAGTATGATTTATGCCCCCAATCACTTCCTTACATTCAGGACACGTGCCCCTCTGCATGGCTCCCCCACAATCACCAATCACATAGATGTGGCCATTGGGACACTTGAACCAGTGTCCACGAGGAAAACCCATGGCTTTGACGATCTGTACACGCTCTTTTTCTGAGATACCCAGGCCAGAGCAGGGAAGAGTGGCTTTCAGAGCTTCCATTTTTTTCTGCACAAGCTGTTCCTCCTCCTGGGTGAACTTACATGTCCTCTCAAGGATCCTGCGGACAGCGCAGACCTCTTCTTCTATGGTACCGCTCATTTTCCCCTCTGCCATCTTGCAGCGGATCAGGAGATTCACCAGGTATGTGAGCCTCTGGATTTCACGTTGGAGGTCATCCAATTCCTGGCTGGTGAAGCTCAAACGCTTCTTGGCTAGCCACTCATGGACCTGGTCTAATCGAGTCCTCACTCTACTTTGTTCTGAGAAATGCACCTTTTTCAGGGAATCCCACAGTCCAGCCAGGTGGTCATAGAAGCTGATGTAATTCTCAACAAGGCCCAGGTCCTTCACTGACAGATTTTTCTGGGCCAGCTTCTCTGTCAACATCAGGAAGTCTTCCGGAAGCAGCTGGAGAAGGAGGTTCTTCCCCTCCAGCAGGACCTTAAGTTGTTCCCGGCTGGTTGCAATTTCCCCTGCTGAGCCCTGCATCTTTTCTTTGACCATTTCAATCTCTTCCAGCCGCTGTTTAATGCTGGTTCCATATCTCAGGTTTTTGCGGATGGGCACCTGGCAGACAGGGCAGACCTTCAACCTGATGGCAACTTCATCATCCTTTTGCTCATTCATGTAGCGGTCCAGGGCTTGCACCTCAAACATGTGGTTGCAGTCTTCTAGCTGCACAAAACGGGCATCAGGCTCATCCTCAAAGCCAAAGAAGATTTGAGTGACTTCTTCCTGGTGGCAGACACGGCACTTGTTAGGGCATGGCTCCCCACACAAACCAATGCAGGGGTGGCCACAATCCAGCAGCTTAGTACAAGGCACGTAGCATGGGGGTCGGTTGCAGGGCTCAGAGCAGAGTCTGGTGCACTGGTAATGCTGGCAGCGCCAAACACAGGGTTCCACGCAGGGGCTGCACAGTTCCCCACACTTCTTCTTGCACTGGCTATGGACACAGCGGTTCTGACAGGTCCGCTGACAGGGTGGGCACTCGCCAATGCATGGCTCCTGGCACTTGTGAGAACAGATGAGCAGACGCTTGCAGGGCTGCTGACAGCGCTCATGAAAGCGCCCTTCAAAGCAGCTGTGGCAGGAGCCAAGGCAAGGATGCCCACAGTCCAAGATGGTGTGACACTTGGTGGTGCATTTGACTGGTAGGTCATACATGAGGTCTACCACATTACCACACTTCACCTGTTGATTATGCCCACACTTGAGTTGCGCAGTGACCATTTCTGAACACAACTGCACACACAACTCGCCACATGGGTGGCTGCATCTGTGCCCACATTTCAGAACCTTGGGGCAAGGCTCTTGGCAGCAGAATTCTGACTCAGGCATGGAACAAGGGACCATCTGTTCATGGCCACACCGACGAATGATTTTGGGCACCTTCACCTGACAAGGTTGACACTCCTGGAAGCAAACAAGGGGGCACCGATGCCCGTCTTGGCAGATGACCTTCTGGCATGGCTTCATACACTGGAACTCCTTGTGCAAGGAGTCATAGGGGTGGCAGGCACGGGTGCAGACATGCCCACAGCCCAGTCGGAACTCACAAGGCAGGCTACAGCCTCCTTCGGGAACTTTTTGGAAGTCAGAAGCTTTGGATACTAAAGTGTGGGTATCGGGGTGGTTCTGGCAGCACAGCCGGAGTGTCTGGCCTATTTGGTTGTTCTCTCGAAGAGTATGGATGATCTTGCTCCACAAGGGGACCTTGGCCAGCATCTGCATGTTTCCGATACAGTACATCCCCTTCTTGGCGCGGGACAAGGCCACGCAGATGCGGTTGGGTATCTGGAGAAAACCCACCCTGCATTCCTGGTTGCTCCGCACTAGCGAGAGGAGGATGATGTCATTCTCTTCCCCTTGGTATTTATCCACCACATGGACCTTGACACCAGCAAAAGTCTTAGCTGGCATGAGTTTGCGCAGACAGAACAGCTGCCCCGTGTAGGTGGTGAGGATGGTGATCTGGGAAGGCAGGTACTCCTGGCACAGGAAGTACTTGCACAGCTCTACCACAAAGTGAGCCTCGTGCTGGTTCTGGTGGCTTTTGCCTTCTTGAATTTCCTGTTCAGGAAAGTTGTGTTCTATAAAGAAAAGGTTGGAAGACACCCCCTGGGAAGGAAGAAAAGTGACATGTTAGAAAGTACACTTATGTAGGATTTTTCTATTTTCACATTCGTTGGCTATTGACACTGTTCCAGAGAGGGAGAGAGAGACCTTGATGGCCTTTTGTACACTCTATACATACCACAATTTTAAATTCTGTAGTCGCCATGTGCTGTGTTTGGGGCATTGGCAAATAGTGAAATGAATAAAGAATTTATGTCTACTTTAGTTTTCAAGATACTTGTTTGATATTACTATTTATACTGGCCATCCGCAATCCAACCATTATAGTTCAGGGAATAAGCATAAGCTATGATGATGAAGATGAGAGAGAAGCTAACTTATGAGCACTCTACTGTGCTGACTGCTTTACATACCTCATCTCCTCCAACAGAATAATGAAATGAGGCAGCAGCCATTCTTGCTGTACAGAAGACCCTAATACTCAGAATTGGTATATAACTTACTAAAATGTTACACAGCTACTAAGTGGCAGAGCTGGGATTCAAAACCCTAGGCTATACTCTCAAATTCTATAATATTCCTCCTCTTAAAAACCAGCTTTTTAAAAAGCTGGTTCCATTCCCTTCCAAAAGCTCGTACTCATCCTGAGGAAAATACAGCCTCCTAAGTTGCTGACAGCAGCAGATCAGGTAGGGCAGACTTACCTTAATCTTCTCATATTTGAGAACAGAGGGATGATTCTCCAGATCCTGGTAAATGTGGGGGGTCAAAAGCCGGGCAATTTCAGGGCGCATTCGGTGCTGAAATAGGACATACATATGTCATTAGGATCATGGGCAGAGAATAAATTGCACAGTTTTCTAAAGACTAGGTGACTGGTGGGAAATCTGGGGAGGTAGCATTTGAAAATAATAATAGGGACAAAAGAGCAGAATGTAAACAGCTCCTTCATCCAACACAAACTCAACAAGAGCTGATCTTGTGATATTTTAAAACAGAAAAACCTTGGCCCTGGCTGGTTAGCTCAGTTGGTTAGAGTGTCGTCCTGATACACCAAGGTTGCAGGTTCAATTTCTGGTCAGGGCACATACAAGAAACAACCAATGAATGCATAAATAAATGGAACAACAAAGCAATATTTGTCTCTCTCTAAAATCAATAAATTTTTAAAAACACACCCAAAAAACCAAAAATAAAGTAAATCTGTGAGTCATTTCATCACTAAACCAGTTTTATTTTATTTTATAATATATTTTTAGTGGTTTCAGAGAGAGGAAGGGAGAGGGAGCGATAGAAACATCAATGATGAGACAGTCATTGACTGGCTGCCTCCTGCACACCCCCTGCTGGGAATTGCCCGAGCCCACAATCCAGTCATGTGCCCTGACTGGGAATCAAACCACAATCTCTTGGATCATCGATCGATGCTCAACCACTGAGCCATGCTGGCCTGGCAATCAGTTTTATTTTTATGAGAACTTTCTTGCTGGCAGTTGGCAGGCACCCAGGAGCCTTCTCCTAGATAATTCATAATAACAGAGACCCAGTTTCTCACCTGGTAATTTAGACGGACAAAAGGAATGTTTACTTTCACCAGCCGTTCAAAGAGGGACACCTCAAGATTGAAATTCTTGGCCAGATCATACACATTGGCACTGGGGCGCAGCTGAGAAAAGAAACATGGCTGAGAATTCTCTATTGAAAACATGTTTCATCCAGTCATCCATCCACCCACCCATCAAATGTTTTTTAAGTGCTTCTACATGCCAAACACTGCTCTAGGTGTAACAAGGGCCACGAAGGCAAGAAATAAAGGTGACGTGACAGAGTATCCAGGGGTGCAGGTTCTTTAGCTACGCCTCTCTGAACAGTGACATTAGAGTTGGTGCCAGAATGGAAGAGGTTGCCAGTCATTCAAAAAGCAAGCCATGAGAGGGAGCAGGAAGGATAGGGGATGGGAACACGGTGAGCAAATTAGACGGTGGTATGAGGTGAAGTCAGAGAATACTGTAGGTCATTTAAGAAGCTTGATTTTTATATTAAGTGCAATGGGAAGCCACTGGAGAGTTTTGAGCTGGGAGTGACATGATCTGATTTACTTAAATTTCATGGCACCTTTATTAAGAATGGATGAGACAGTGGCAAAAATGGAAGCAGGGGGACAGGAAACATGGTATTGCAATAGTCCACTTAAAAGGCCATGATGGATAAGAAAAGTAGCAGAGGGAACAGATGAAATGGATGATGCTACCTCTAAAATATACCCCAAATCTAAGAGCACCTACTCTTAGATTGAAGATGGGAGGTAAGGGGAAAAAGAATCACAGAAAGCCATTAACAGGATTGAGAACTAGGGAAGCAGAGAGGCCAGGGTCTTCCTGACTGATTCCATCCCCCAGTGATTGATTCCACTGCCCTACCTGCTGGTGGTCCCCAATCAGAATGAGGTGTTGGCAAGCTTTGCTCAATGTAGCAATGGTGTGGGCCTCAAGAACTTCAGCAGCCTCTTCCACAATGACAATCCGAGGCTCTACCTTCTGCAGAATCTGGCGATATTTGGCAGCACCTCAAGTCAAGAGAAGAAAGAGGTCCCTCTGAGATTATACACTGGACCCACCAGGCCACTGGGATTCTGGGTCTGTGACAACTGAGCCCTCACATTCACCCAGGGCTGTGGTGACTACTGAATGAGAGAACAAGTGCTGCTGGATGGTCACCAGAGCATCATACCCATGTTGGTCATTGTTGGGGTTGTAAATGCAACAGGAGCAAGTGGGTGAATTTCACCAACAGTTCTCTAAATACAGCTTGCCTACTTTCAATAGCTTTTCATGGTATTTTCCTCTAACCTACTAAAGAAGCTTCTCTTTATCTGTTCTCGATATAATCTGATAGGAGATTGGCACCAGGAGTGAATGAATGGAGCAGGTAAATTTCCTCAACTTTTCTTACCTGTGGTTGTCATTCCCACAACCTGGGCATCTTTCAAAATGTGCAGGTCTTCCTGGAGTCTCAGCTCAGCCATTCTCTCTGCTGATGTGCGGTACTGGTGCTCATAGTTGAGGATCTTTCGGCGGGTGTCAGCCTGGTACTTCTGTAGCCACAGCCTGAAGAATATGAAGAACCAGGTAGAGGGAGCTGCGTACTCTTTGAGAAGGTGGAAGAATTCCCTTCAGTATGCCCTGTGTTTGAAGTGGAGCCTAGACCACTGAGGAACTTATAGGCAGGCCACAGAGAGAAAGAAAGGAGAGACCCAGATGCGCAGGGACCCAAGAGTCTAATATGCCCAACAAAAAGATGTGTAGAGACGTGTATATAAGTGGTCAGGAACTAAAGAAGGGGGTGGGATAAAGAACAGAGGTTAAATATTGGGAGTAGAGCAAGGGACTTCAAAAGCTTCCATTATTTCTCCAAATTCTTCCTGCCCCATCCCTGGCTGAGTCTTCTCCCCTCCCTAATTCTCTGGTCTTGTTTTACAAGTAAAACTGATCATGTCACTTACTCTACTGTAAAATTTTCCAATGGGTTTTTGATACTCTTCAGATAAAAGCTTTGCTCCTCACCTTAGCCCTATGAGGCCTGTATTGTCTGGCCCCTGCCCACCTCTTTGACTTTACATTTCTCTCTCTGAGCCACAGCTACGCTGGCAGCCTTTTTTAATTTCTCAAACATTATGTTCCCTCCTTTCTCAAGGCTTTACCTATGAGGTCCCCCCAAAATCTCATCTGTTCCCGCTTCCTTATTGGCCTTATAAATACCTACTCCTCTTTCAGATCTCGCCTCCCATGTCATTTTCCTAGATACCTAAGACCAGCTCAGATCCCACGTTAATATTATTAACACTCCTTGTTCTTTTCTTTCTTAGGTGTTTATGCCCACTTGTAACTTTTTATTTGTGGAATTAACTATTGTGTCTCCTTGGATAGACTCTAAACTCCATGAGGAGGTAGAGCCAAGTGTCTTTTATCCCATGGCTGCATTCCTAGCCCTCAGCTCAGTGGGGTGGCTCAGTCTATCATTAGTTAACATTGTTGAAAGGCCAGGGGCTGGGGGCGGTTATATTCCAGGAAAAGAAAAAGAACCTCCTCGGGCTGGCTGGGGGAGTTGGGGGATGAGAACAGTACCTATAAAGCTGCCAGCGAGAATTCAGATCCAGCTGCCAAACATCCTGGATTTCACTGGCCTCAGCCTCGGTCATGGAGTTCAGTTTGCGAAGCTCATCCTTCACTTTCTTTTTCATTTTCTTTTTCTGGCTACGCTGGGTCTGCAGACATCAATACCAGCCAGGGTCACCATCTGAGCAGAGGTGGGCCCTGTTCCAAGCCATAGGTGTGGGTCACAGCACATTAAAAAAGGGGCTGCCCCCTCTGATTAACTTCCTTAAGTTTCTCACTCACTCTCAACAGATAATCCATTGCAGAGTGGCTAAAAGAGGAGTCTGGGACCAGTATACCTGGATTCAAAGCCCCATCTACCTCTTATTAGTTGCAGGACCTAGAGTAAGTTGCTGAACCTTTATGAGCCTCAGCATCCCTTCTATAAAATGGGAATAGTAATAGTACAGCTTCACAGGGTTGTTGGATTGACTTAAAGGAGTAAATACATGGAAAGCACTTAGAATAGTGCTGGCACCAATCATCACAGAACCCCTTTTGACCACAGTTTGTTTCTCATTCCTAAAACATGTGTCATCAAAGTAGTGGACTCGAGTCTTTCCTGTTGAACGCCATTTAGGGCCTGCTAAGATGGTCTTAACACCATCATATGATAGTGAGACAAATGTCACATTATGGATCTTGCCCCACTTCAAAACCAAACTCCTCCTGAAGCCACATGGCAGAAAAACGCCTAATCCATGTTTCAAAATATTAGGATCATGACTCCACCCAACATATATAGTGATGATGAACTAAACTAAGAGATCAGGTTCGAAGCTATCAGACTGGTGAAAACTGCATCCAAAGTTACCCTTTATTTTTTAAAAATCAACAATGGGGTTCAGGAAATATTATTTTGAGTACACAGTCCTCTATTATCATAGTAATACATGCTAAATTCTGAGGACCACTGGGTTCTCCCAAAAAAAGGAGCAGAGGGAAAGTCCATATGTAGATACCTGGGCATTCACACAATTCTGGCTTTAAGAGAAACATCAAAGTCCAGAGTGAATGAAGTATTCTATCCCTGCATGGCTTGCTTCACTCCATTTTGCTTGAATTGTCTACCTAATGCATGTTCAGACTTGTTTCTAGTTTCTAGTTTGTAGAATATAACATCCATAGAAGTGCTAAGACCATAAGTATTTGATCTGACCCATATGTGCTGCATTTTCCCGAGAGTTCACGGGAAGCACTTGGCTATCTGCTTTCTGTCTTTCTAAGTTGGCATTTCTTGCCAGGGCCCCTCTGAAGGGTCATTAATTTTTATATTCTTGGGAATTAGACACATCCTATACTGGGGTATGGTTGTAAAAGGGATAAATTCAGCTGACTGTGAGAATGAGGTGAATACACTACAATAAAAGTGGGTGAAAAAAGGGGGCTGCAGTTCTGATCAGAACAGATGTTCTCAGGCTTATTTCAGGAGAGACTAACCCCTACCCACAAAGCAGTAATAAGTGAACTCCCATTCATCCATTCTGTTAGGACTAGAAGGGAAGTGAGTTTACCTCCCACTCTCCTGTGGCTTGCTCCTGCCCAGCTGCTGTCCCAGGGCCGTAGTTTTCTATGCCTACGGCCAGAAGCAATTTAGCCAGTTCCTGGACTGCCCCATTCTCTTCCTTCTTCCGCCTCCGGGGCCTCACCACCTCTTCCTCTTCAATCACCCGGTCGGCTTGAATCAGGTCTGCCTCCTCTGCAATCTCAATCAGAGCGCCCTCTTCCCCCTCTTCCTCTTCCTCTCCTTCTGCCGGGGCTGAGAGAGGAAAACAGGCAGGACAGAGATGAAGACTCTTGAAGCCAAAGGATGAAAGAGGAACCAATAAGATCTTAGATGGGTGAAGACATACTCGAGGGAGGCTTAAGTGGTGACCTCTAGGGAGAGACATTGGGAGGAATGGGAGGTAGGGAATGGAGACTTAGGTTTCCTTACATACTTTTTTGTTACGATTTTATATTAATCATTCCCCCCTTTAAAAAAAAATCTTTACCACATACAGGGAGGGGCAAAAGTAGGCTTGCAGTTGTTCATACGGAAAATAATACAATAATAAATTAAGACAAGAATAAACACTGTTTCGCATACTCACAACTGTCAGCCTACTTTTGCCTCACCCCATATGTTTATATACCTCTAAACAACATTGTCTAGTCTTGACTTGAGCTCTATATAACTGAAATAATATTGTATATATTTCCCCTTAACTTGCTCTTTTCATTCAGCATGTTTTTGAGATTCATATATGTTGCCATATATCCTCTAATTCTTTTTCACTGTTGTACAGTATTATTTCATGATCTCTACAGACTGTAACTGATCCATCCATTGTACAAATGTTAATTAAGACATTTGAGTTCTTTCTGTTTTTCCGTTATCATAAAGTAGTTGTGCCAATTACTATCCCCACTAGCAGTGTATCAGAGCTCCCGTTGTTCCACATTCTTATCAATGTGGGGTTATATACAACATTTTAATTTTTGCCAATTTGGTGGGTGCATAATAGTACCTATTTTCCTACTAAGCTATTTAGTCTGGTTGACTAAAGCTCTTTACATATCCTAGGTATTACTTTTAAATTCTGCTCTTCTGGTCCTTAACATAATCCACGTGATGATGTAATTCTAGATAGACACATACTTCTTACCTATATTTTCAGGTCCCGCCGGAGCAACACTTTGGGTGAAAGAAATGACACCCAGACCCAGCCACTCCAGTATCATGGAATGCTTCCAGCGTTGGAAGCAAACCCATTCACTATCCTGAGGAAGGAAGAATTTATCAGTTATGAGAATTCTATGACAACCAGTGTGAAGGAAAGGTCTCCTTAATGGATCAAAAGTAATTTCCTTAAAATCCAGAGGCTGCATATTGGCAACCCATGGGCAACTGGGTCATTTAATATGACTTGCATAGAATTTTAAAGATAAAAATTTCCAGCCTCTCTTGACAAAATTAGGAGCTCTGGCAGCAATGATGCTGCATTCCTAAATGGCAACAAATGGCTGGAAGTGGGTTGCTGCCACCCCTTTTCCAGTTTGCCAGTCCTCTCTACTTCCCAATGTCTCACATCTAGCCTGCTTCAGTCATTTATAGTACCTAATTAACCCCTTTAGGCTTTTGGCTTTGTAACCCTGAAATTCACCAACCCACTAATAACAGAGATAGCACTTAACTAGATTCCTGGCTATTTTACAGAGATTGTGTTAGTTACTTCTCATAATATTTTTTGAAGGCAGGCATTATTATTATTCTTGTGTGACTATTCAGAGATCTGAGGATCACATGGCCGAAGTCACACAATTAGTCTGTGTGACTTAGGTCTGTTGACCCCAGGCTCCCTGTATGTGCTAGGTTGTCTTGTTATATTTCATTTAGCAAGCACGTATAGCACACTCATGAAGAGGTTTATAAATATTAACTTTTTTATCCAAATAAAAATCCTGTAAGAATTAAGTTGATCTATAAGAAACTCCATTTTTGCAAATCAAATTTACAAAAACTGGCAATTTCATATGATTCAATTTGATATTGTTATTATCCCCACTTTATAAATAAGGAAAAAGGCACAGAAAAATCTAGTGACTTGCCCAGAGCAAAACCAGGATTCCAACCCAGAAGGCTAGCTCCAGAGTCTTGTTCTTGACTAGTATATTTAGTTGTCTCTCCTTGTGAAATGGAATTTCTAACATTATGGCAGCATCAGATTACCAAACAGCTAATACTTTAAAGGGCTGCTGCTTCTGCTGAAGTCTCCTTCCAAGTACGGAGTCAAGACAGATGCTTGTGCCTCCCAGGACGACCCCTACCTGTATTGGTCCATTCATCAGGCTTTTCCAGTGCTGGGAGGAAATGTACTTCTGCAGGTGTTGTTCCTGTATTACGCCACGCGTAGTGCACTCCAGAGTCTGGGCCCCTTCATGCAGCTCTTGCTCTGACTCCTTCATTTGTGTCATAATCTGCCAAGAACAGTAGTAAAGAAATGATGAGGAAGTATCATCACCCCCCAAACTCAGTCCCTGCCTTGAAGGAAAACAAAGGTAAGACAGGAATAGCAAGAAGGGAGAATAAATAAATAGACTGGTCAGTCAACAAACCAATTTCCAAAGCACATTACTGTGGTCTTAAAACCAAAGGTTTAGTATCTAAAATGTCTAAAAGACACCTACCAATCAATCAGGAAACAAATAATAAATTAGAAAAATAGTCCAAGGGTACTGTTGTGGAAACTTCTCTTTTCCCCTCAGTAATAACTCAGAGTTTTGGTCAGGCACATGGCTGCCTAGCTAGAAGATGGTCAATAGGCTATAAGTAGAAGTGTTGTGGGTAGTTTGGGGGAATCAGCCGAAGATCCTGGCAGGAGTTGGGAAGGGGCAATGTGCCTTTTTTTGCCCTTTCTCAGCCTTGATTATGAGGGCAAAGGTCACACCGCAGGATTAGCAGAACGTAATGCTGGAAGGAATGAATCTGTGTCCTTCATAGCTTTGTGGAGCCTCCCCATCTGCCTTGGACTGACTTCCCAAAAGCCAATGCTATATTGTTTAGTTCCCCTTGAGCTACCTCCCATATCCGAAGCTGGGACTTACACTCATGTAGGCCCTTCGGAGGTGCATGGGAAGGTTTCGGCGGAATTCCCGCTTGTTCCTCAGCTCCCTCAGGGTGAACTGCTTCAGGATGTCACTGCTGCTCCGTCCACCTACCCGCACAATGCTGGGCTTTTGACACTTATAGATACCTGCGGAGAAAAGTGCAGCACAGCAGAGTTGAGAGGAGCTATGTTGGATTCTCTCTGGTGAGAACTGTTGCGTCAGCTGGTTGATTAGGAAACAAACTGGTGCTTACAGGAAATCTATCCCATTAATGAGCAAGAAGGCTCCAAAGATGATATGACCTATAGAGCAGTGAAGTGTGGTGCTTAAGAGCACAGGCTTTAGAATCAGACAACTGTGGACTCAAGTTACAGGCTTCACAACTTATTACTATGTAACCTGGGGCAAGTTACTTAACTTGAGCCTCAGTTTCTTCATCTGTGATTTGAAAACAGCAATACTTTCCTTATAGGGCTATAGTCTATATAAACTAGAGAATATCTTTAATAGCTCCTAGGTAGGGCCTGGCATAAAGTAAGTTCTTTGGTAAATGTTCTCTATCTTTTCATGCTACATCTATTTACTGATTGCTTACTATGTGCCAGACGTATGCTAGGTTCTGAAGATATAGCAGTGAAAACACAGACTCAGTTTCTAATTTGTTCTCATTTCTCACAGTCTGGCAGACAATATACACATGAAACAATTTATCACTATAGTGAAAATGCAGTAAATACTATAAATACATGATGCTGTAAGTATGTAACAGGGGACCTTACCCAGCTTGAATGAGGCAGGGATCTAATTCTTAAGGAGTAGTGTTTAAACTGAGACTCCAAGATTAAGAAAGATTTAATCCAAGTGAAAGGAGGATACAGAAGAATTTGGAAAACAACATTCTAAGCAAAAGGAAAAACATACTTATTTATTCGTTAACAAAGGTAGTATTTTTCAGGGCCTAGTATGTGCAGGATCTGTGAATAGAGTAAGAAATAGGACCAACCCTCACGGGGTTTACAGTCTAGGGTAGAGCCACACAAAAATAAATGGTTGCATATGTGCTAAGTCTCTGAAGAAAAAGTACAAAAGGAGACTTAATCTTGGCTTAGGGCGATATTAAAGTGCAACTGAAGAGAGTTAAGGCGAAATCTGAAGAACGGAGTTGAGCCTGCCAGGCTGGATGGGGTGGGGGGTGGGGGGTGGGGGGGAGGGGGGGAGGGAGAGAGAGAAAATGATTCTAGGCAGGGGGCGTAAAACGGACTAAGGAAGAAGCTGAGGAATTCAAGGCACTGAAGACAATGGGAAGAGGTAGGAGATGAGATTCAGAGTCAGGCTGGAGCAGACAACACAGCCCTACAGGTCATGGTTAGGACTGTGGTCTTCACTCAAAGAGCAGAAGAAAGCTACCGAAGTTGCTAATGGTTCAACTATAAATGTCCTGATTGACACCAATTTTGCATACAGACCTTACCTTCCAAAAACTGATCCAAAGCATGATTAGTATAACATACAACCAAGATGGGGAACTTCTGGAGGCTAATTTGCCAAACAGGCTCATTGGTTAGAAGGGCCTGAACAATTTTTAGACCCACATAGGTTTTGCCTAGAAAACAAGAAAAAAAAGAGAATTAGAAAACTTAGAGACTTACTAAAAGGAGTAGTTAATTATAGAAAATTATTATAATTATTTTTTAATTTAAGGTAATACACTGAGATGGCTTAAATCCAAGAAGTACAAATGAGTATATCATAAAAAGCCCTTTCACTCTTCTGTCCCCCAGCCACCCACTTCCTCTTAAAAGCAACCAATGTTACCAGTTTCTCATGTAACTCTCCAGAGATAGTCATTCAGTGCATATATAAACAAATATGAATATAGTTTCTTTCTTTAATACAAATAGTAGCAGACTATTTTCACTGTTCTACTTCTTGCTGTTTTCACTTAATGTATCTTGGAGGCAGTTCTCTAACAGTACATAAAAAGAATTCTCCCTCTTTTTTTTCCCTTTTTTTTAAAAATTTTATTTAAATATATCTTTATTGATTTCAGAGAGAGGAAAGGAGAAAGCGAGACAGAGATAGAAACATCAATGATGAGAAAGTCATTGATCGAGACCGCAATCTGGGCATGTGCCCTGACCAGGAATCGAACCCCGATCGCCTGAATCCTAGGTCAATGCTCAACCGCTGAGCCACGCCAGGCCAGGCGAATTCTCCCTCTTTTTGTTTTTCATAGCTGTAAGGTATTTTTTAGCCAGTTCCCTATTGATGGACATATAATTTGTTTCCAATCTCATGTGGCAAATTATTTAGAAATGCTTTTAATATACCACAGTGGACCTGCCTTTGTAATAGAAGGGAAAAACTCAGAGAAATCAACAATGCAGTTAGAGTTATGGGCTCATCAGCAAATTTCCAATAATTAAGTAAGTCTACAAATAGCTAAATTTTTATGTAGCGTTAGGCTGAGAAGGCAGTCACTGCCCTCAAAAAACTCAAATTAGTGAGGAAGAGATACAAGAAAATCAAAGATTTTAGTATAGCATGATAAGTAACAATTTCTTTCTTCCTCCCCATCTCCTGCCCCACCCCAATAGTTCTGAGTGCTTAACAGGTGTCAGGCATTGGGTAGGTGCAAGAAATAAAATAGTGAGCACAATAGCCATGGTTCTTATTTTCCTCGACCTTAGAGACCTCTTGTAGAAGAGAAAGATAATCATTCAAACAAATGTAAAACCATAAATGTGGGAAATGAGAAATACATGGTATCAAGAACACACATAACTGGGAATCTGGCCTAGTCAATGAGGTTAGAAGAGGCTTCCCTGGGAAACTAAGAGCGGAGAAGAGGCTTCCCCGGCGAAGTGACACCTGAATAAGAGTGAGCTAGAGGTGTACCAGCTGGGAGGTTCTGCTATCTTCTAGATCCGTGAGGCCTGAAGCCTGGGTCCAGGGGCATAGATAAGCAGGCAGACTGCGGAGAAGTTTCAGAGGTAAAACTGATTGGAACTTCATAATGGTTTGGTTGGAGTAGGGAGCAGAAAAGGGTAACTCCTAGGCTTCCAGTTTGGAGGACAGGATAGATAAAGAGAACCTCAGAAAGAAAGAACATCTTTATAATTCAATACTCTATCGCCTCCCACTGCTTCCGTCCCCTTAGAATGGATACTTTTTGGGATTTCCACCTCAAAAATGACCCTCTTTACTACTTTCCTCTTATACTCATAGGTGTATACCTAGTAGGGGTGTGTGTGTGGGGGAGGCACTTAAGCTAGCTTGAAATGATTACTATACTTGGAACTCAAGAGTCCTAATTCAGTGATAACATTAGGAAAAATTATTTGCAAAATAAATATTTTGAATATACAAATAGCTCCTACAAATCAACACAAAAAGTCATTCAACAGAAATATGAACAAATTCAAAAAGGAAATCCATAAGAGCAGTAATATAAATAGCTAATAAACACAAGAAAGGATATTTAACCTCATTCTTAATTAAAGAAACACAAATTAACCACTGTGATATACATTTCTAGAAGGCAATTTGACAATATCTATTAAAACTATAAATTCAGTTAGTGATTTCTCTTCTGTTTGTATGTGAAATGACTCACAAACAAGGCTATTCACTGAAATATTTGTATTATTAAATATTTCCAAAGGGAACTGGTTAGAGATTATGAGCTATCCACACAATGGAATATAAACAAGAGTGAGACACTACTTATGTACCAATGTGAAAGGATCACAAACGAGGAAAAACAACATGCAGAAGAGTGTTTCTAGCACAGTGGTTAAAAAAAAGTGGGGGGAGCCCTGGTCAGTGTTGCTCAGTGGTTAGAGCATAGGCCTACACACCAAAGGGTCCTGGGTTTGATTCCCAGTGAAGGTCATGTACCTGGCTTGCAGGTTCCATCCAGCACCTAGTCAGGACGCGTTCAGGAAGTAACCAATCAATGTGTCTTTTCTCACATCAATGCCCACCCCCCCTTCCACTCTCTCTAAAAAAATCAATGGAAAAAATATCCTTAAGTATTAACCCCCCCAAATAAGTGGGGGAAATACATATAAGTATGCATTTGCTTGAATATTCATAAGAATATCTTTGGAAGGATATGCAGGAAGATAACATTGTTTACTTCAGAAAAAGGAATGAGCGATGTGATAGGAGGAGGGAGACAGAGACTTTTAAAAATGTTTGAACCATTTTTTATTAAAACATAAAATTAAAATTAATAATGAGCCAAAAATTTCAACCTCACAGATCAGCAAAAACTGCTGATCAGCAAAAAAGAATGGTAACATATAATAATGCTGGAAAGGATGTAAGGAAATGAGAACACTAATTCACTCTTGGTGAGAGTACAAACTGGTACTTTTTAATCCTCAAAACATCACTTTATTTATTTATTTATTAAAATATGTCTTTATTGATTTCAGAGAGAGGAAAGGAGAGGGGGAGAGAGAGAAACATCATGAGTCACTGATTGTCTGTCTCCTGCACGCCCCCTACTGGGGATGGAGCCCAAACCTGGTCAAGTGCCCTGACTGGGAACCGAAACTTGATCTCCTGGATCATAGGTTGACGCTCAACCGCTGAGCAACATGGGCCAGGTTACGGCACTTTAATTATTCCCCATCATATAGATGTTCCTTATTAGAAAGAACTTTCCATCTTGTTACATTAACTTTTTATCATGAGTTGCTTTTACTTTATCAGAGCTTTTTAAAGACCTCTTCCTGTTTTTGTTGTTTTGTATATACTTAGGGAGGATAATTTAGAAGTACCTAATATAACTATTAATGTGAATTCCCACTTTAGGAAAAAAAAATTAGAAATAATAAGCAGAGTACCCAAAGATAAACACACACAGATATAGACATATGGATACTTATTACAGCACTCATGTAATAACAAATATATAGAGAGTACCCTACAGTGAATGCAAGCATGATAAAAGGAGTGAGGTACATGTGTAAATGTAACTATAGTGTAAAGAATGTAAAAATGTCCACAACATGTTGTTTATATATGTACATGTAAATATGTAGACCAATAAAAGAGCATGATCTCATTTTTGTTATTGAAAAAATAGAAAAAGTGTGGTATATTATGTAAACATATAAATACACATACAAACACAAAGAAATATCAGTGCTAATCTTGGAGAACATCTGGAAAGATACACATTAAACTGCTAACAGTAGTTATCACTCCAGAGTAGGATCAGAGAATGACACATGGGGAGAAGGGTATACGGAGGTATATTTTCTATGAGAAGCAAGTATAGTGTAGGGGAGCCAGGACTCTAGAGCCAAAATGCCTGAGTTCAAGTCCTTAGTCTGTCACTTACCATCTGTGTGAGCTTCAAAATATTATTCAAGCTCTCTTTTCCTTAGTTTTTTCATCTGAAAATGGAATGGTTTCTGCCTCACTGAGCTATTGTGAGGATGCAATGAGTTAACATATGTAAAACAGTACTTGGCATATAGGGCTATTATTACATACAGTAAGTCCTCACTTAACGTTGTTGATAGGTTCTTGGAAACTGAGTCTTTAAGCGAAATGACATAACAAAACCAATTTTCTCATAGGCTAATTGATAGAAAGAAGAGTAAGTTTCTACGGCATATTTCTGGTCACAAAAACATGACCAAACTCCTAAATAAAGACCCAAATTCTCCTAATATTATATACTGAAATAAGTGTGAGTTATACATACATTTAAGAAAGATTAATAAAAACAAGTAAGAGAATTCTTTTCCAACCCATTTATTCCAGTTCAGGGCCAGGGGTGGCTGGAGCCAATCCTGGCAGCTCAGGGTGCAAGGTAGGACCCACCCTGGACAGGATGCCCTTCCATCACAGGGCACACTCTCACACTCACTCAGACTGGGACAATGTAGACATGCCAATCCTCCTCAATGTGCACATCTCTGGGATGAAGGAGGAATACGGAGTCCCTGGAGGAAACCCACAGATATGGGGAGACCGTGCAAACTCCACTGTGGCCCTGGCTGGGAATCAATTTTTTCCTCATCAATATTATAACAAAATGATGGTGAATGAAATAATGTTATTCAAAGACTTGATATTATTTAATTTAAAATCAAGCAAACTGATGAAGCAGAGGTAATACATCGTCTGAAGTTTGACCCCTAGCAGTCTTTTCTAACCTTGCAATTTTGGTTTATTAGTATACATACCATTGGGTCCCCACTGGAAAATCACCATAATAAGCAGCAATTTTATAAATAAGTTTGAGGCCCATTTCATGAAAATGTTTCTTTTTTTCTTGAATTGAATTTATTTGTGTGACATTAATAAAATTATATATAGGTTTTTGGTATACAACTCTATAATACATTATCTGTATATTGTATTGCGTGTTCACTACCCCAAGTCAAGTCTCCTTCCATCACCATTTATTCCCCCATCCCCTCATGAGAATGTTTCTAACCAAGGCATCCTAGAAACCTTGAGTCAAGCCTACCTTTCCTATCTCCTAAGGCAGATGACATGTGCTCTGAAAAATTATCTTACCTGTTCCAGGAGGTCCCTGAATGATAGCTAGTTCCCTTGTGAGAGCAAACTGCAAAGCTTCCATCTGGGAGTCATCCAGCTTCAGGGCTTCTTTGGAGGGCCACTGGCTGGGGTCTAAGACATTAACTCTGTCATGTCTCAAGCCCTCAGCATTCCTCAGAGATTCCCCAGAGGCTGAGGGATTCTTTATTAAGGGAGTGAAATCATATCTGCCTCCCATTAGCAAATACCTTGGTTCCTTCACATGGGAGTCACATTCCACAATGTTTCTCTGGAAGGGGACATCTTCCTCCTGGATCTCCTGGAGCCCTTCCAGGACATGCCTATAGGCCTCAAAGTATGCAGTTGTCTCCACCATGAGGAAAGAGTCAGAGGGCTGTACCTCTGCTAGCAGCTGTTGGCTCTGTTCATTGAAGCAGAGCTGGACAAATCCTCGGCAGAGATCCTCATGCTCCCGGTTAGACACTGTGGCAAAAAGAAATGTCTCAAAATTGTCCTTGGACATGCACACCAAGGACCCATAGAGCAATCGATTGGAATTTTGCCAGCGAACAAACTTCAGTGGTTTTGTGTCAAACTGCACCTTATAGACAATGCCTGATGATGAACACACAGGGGTGATAATCCTAGTATCAAAGTAGATTCGGATGTCATCAAATTTTCTCTTCCTCAGGCCTTGGTCTTCAAAGCTTTGGAGAAGTTCCAAAATGCCTTCTCGTAGGGGTCTGACAAAATCTTCTCGAAGAAGTCGGAAGTGGGTATCCAGATAGACAGCAGTGCTCTCATATTTTCCAGAAATGATGTTGGGGCGAAGAAATGGCTTCTCATCCAAGTGCACCTCATTGTAGGTAGGGTAAATGGGCATGGTCCGGTAGCTCTCAACATTTTCTTCTGCCTCAGGCTGTACTAAAGTGTAGGTATCCACTCTTAAAGTGCCCTCTCGCCTCTTTTCCTGCAAATGTTCGATGACAGTCTGCACCTTTTCCAGGTTCTTCTCAGTCTCCTCTTCTATGTCAACACCAGAGGCTCTCAAAGCATTCAGAGAAGCTGGCAGGAGGGAAATGAGCATGGAAGTTTCCTGCACAGAACTGGCAGGGAAGACGCTTACCAGGTCCTGGAGGAGGGAGACAATGTTGCTAATGTGTCCTGGATACCGGTTTCGAACATCGGGCACAGGTTCAGTGATCATCCCTACCACATAAGCTGGCAGGCAGACTCTGAGGAACTGTGAGCTCTTCAATATGCCCAGGACGTGGAGAACACTCTGGCGATCCATTTTGGAACTGCAAGCCTTCCGAAGAACCTGGCAAATGAGCTCAAGGAAGTTGGGTTTAATAAAAGAATGAGACAGAAGCTCCTTCAGTCCTAAGCTTGTGGCAAGTGTGATAACCACTTCAGAGGGGTCTTTCTGCAGAAGACTTTCTAGGAACTTATAGCCCAGTTTCTTCATCTGCTGTGGCTGTTCTGCAGGCTTCTGGTGGGGGGTCTGCCACTGTTGGAATTTTTCACCAGGCCATGGCGGTCTGCGGTTCCTTCCCTCCTGACTGCCATTTCTCTCTCTGGTGTCATTCTCCTGACCACGTCTTTGTCCTCTAGGTTCATTGTTGCCACGTCCTCCACAGTTCCTCCTTTCAGGATGTGGGTTCCTTCCCATGGCCGCAAACCTCTCTTCTCTTTGCCAATAAGGAACAGGATGGTTGTTGGCCCTCGGATGCCTTCCCAGTTGGTTGGCTTCTCCTCTGAGAGCATTGGCTGGTGGATTATTGGCGTGATTTCTAGCTCTTGGTGGTAAATCACCATCCATAGGCCCTAAACACAATGGGAATATTGGGTAAGCACAAAAATCAAGGTACAAGGAAACTGTTGTAGGACAACAGTGAACATGTTCTCATTTTCCCAAATAAGCAAGGAGCTTAGGTTTTATTTGGAGAAATAAGGCATGTACTAAATGTAAAACAGATTACTATATTGCTGTATATATTATAACAATGTTTTTCTCAGAGGGTACAAAAGGGAAAAGGAATAAACATTTGTTGAGTGCCTAATACATGCTAGACAATAAACGCTTATAGTGTATCATTTAATCCTCACAAGTTGGATTATTTCAGAGGGGCAAAAAGATCAGCTCATTGCTCCAGTTTCTTGCGAGTACCAAACAATCTGGTACTGGGCACTTCCTCACTGTATTACCTCGGCTAAGTTGCATAATTTCTCTAAGCCTCAGTATATGGGTTGTTGTAAAGATTAAATGTTTATAAGACGCTTAATATACTGTAGTACCTGACATATAAAAAGTTCTCATTAATGTCAATTATTACTAGTAGCACTAGTAATAATTTTCTGTTGGCCTACCCTATTGATTTTTAGAGTCATTGGCTCTGCCATTAAACAATTATATCATAGGCAACAGAGGCACCAAGTGAGATAAAGCTATAAAGGGAAATGCTTCTTAAACTTTGCCCAGCATCAGACAGTAAAGGGGAAGGTAAGATTTCCTTTACTAAGATGTTTTTGAGCTAACTACAGACTATAACAGAAACTGAAAGATGAAACTCACCTTTTCCCTTTCTGCAGCACAGGTTCTTTTATGGATTACCAACCCTCAAAAGAGAAAGTGTAGAGGGGAGGAAGGTGACACACCCAGGACACAGAAAAGCTAAAATCACTCAGTGGATGAAGCCAAACTTGTTTTCCTTGATCTGCCACACATTTTATAAGTGACCTTGGCCCATATACCCACGTCCAGTTGTTTTTTTTCACTTTCCTTTTCTCTAAAACTGATTCTGGAGCTCACCCAACTTAGCAGCAAGACTTGGAGATTTTAAAAACAAACAAACAGCCCAGTTGGGTGTGGCTCAGCAGTCGAGGAGATCCAGGAGATCACGGTTCGATTCCCAGTCAGGGCACGTGCCTGGGTTGTGGGTTCGATCCCTAGTCGGGGGCATGCAGGGGGCAGTCGATCAATGACTCATCATTGATGTTTCTCTTTCTCTCTCTCCCTCTCCCTTCACCTCTCTGAAGTCAATAAAGATATATATATATTTAAAAACAAAATATTTAAAAACAAAAACAAAAGAAACAAAAAAACAAGACAGTATACAATGATTTCTCATTCTTTCAACATTCGCACAGCTCATAAAATAAAATTCTACAGTTCTTCCTAATTTGTTCCACAGCTAAACTCAGATGACATACTGCAAACTTAGGGAAAAGCAAAAATCCATTTGGTTGTTTTGTTTTAGAAAGTTCTGGGCAAACAGAACAACCACTGCAGTAGAGTAATGCTTTTGGAACTAACTTTCCTTTGGTGGCTACGACTCTAGGCACATGCTATCAAATACATGGTCACTAGCTATGTGTGGCTATTACACATCTTAAATGTAGCTAGTCTGAATTAAGATATATAAAATAACACATGGAATTTTGAAGACTTAATACCAAAATAAAGTTAAATATCTCATTAAAACCTTAAAATGATAATACTTGAATATATGGGAGGTAAATAAAAACATTAAAATTATTAAAGTACTATGATAATAAAATATGTATTCAGTTATAATAAAAAGATATTTGAATATATTGGCTTAAATAAGACAAGTACTAAATCATTAAATTTTATTAAATTAGCATTTAATTTGAAAAATGGATTTCCTGTTTCTTTTTGTTTTTAACAATGCTACTAGAAAACTTTTAAATTACATTTTGGCTTCTATATTTCTGTTGGACAGTGTTGCTCTAAACCAGAGCCTTATTTCCATTTCTGACACCTAACCACTATCTTTGTTGAAGTGCACCCATTCATGAGCTCTCTTAGGGAAAGGGGAGGGCTGTCTGTTTTATCATACTGTAGCTAAGAAATAAGCCATTCTTTACTTGCTTATTCATAGGAAACTCAGTTTCCTTCCCATTAGTTAGAAAACCTTGCTCACCTCTGTGGTTGGTGTGGGGATTCCTGGGCCTGACATCCGGACAAGGTCTTCTGTCCTCCATATCTGAGTCACTTGAATTTCTCCAGGTTCACGTTCCTTTAAATTACTTGGATATCTGTACAGATTGAGAGGAATTAGTGCCCTTGAAACACAGCATCTAGCAGAAAAACTCAAAACAGCATTAAGTGGACCCTTCTGCCTCTATATCTTAGTGATTTGTTAACTAAGAGGTAAACACAGGTTTTAATCAGGGACACAGTGTTCAACTCTGTGAATACCCAATTATGATATAGAAACACTAAATTCACAATTGAGGTGACTTCAAGGGGTCAAATCCCCCCCTTCTCTTTATCCTTGCACTTTCTCAGGGTAGAGGAAGTGTCATTAATTCCCATTCACAACTACTGTTTGGCTTATGGCTTTAGCCAAACTATGTAAGCAGTTGCTAGGTTTCGTTTTCCTCATCTATAGAGAAGATAAATATTGTTGCCAGGACAGAAAGAGGTACACGTTTGTTAATCCCAAAACCATGTATGTATCACCCCATTCAGCACTTATATTAAACAGCATTCTATAGCTTACAGTCCTCTACCGTTTGTAAATAATTATCGAGCAGTTAACCCTTACCCTACTCTTTGGAATGCAGCCAAGATGATTAAGCCCTTTGCTCTAGTCAATCAAAAGAAAAATACCCGTTTCAATAATCAAGAGGCCTAACACCTACGGGATGCTGTTTCCTCAACCCCCTAGAAACCTGCAGTACTTTCCCTCTCTTTCTACCTTGATGATTTTTTACAGTGGTCCTGGAAGAGGAAGTGGAGGCCCCTTCAACACAGCTCATACACCCTCAGCGGCTGGGGAAACGTGGGTGGCTCAGAGTTCACAGCAAGGGGATTTTTCAGGCTGTCTTTCTCACTGAGTTTTTAAATATTCACGGTTGGAAACTGAATAGATTTGGCATTATAGGAGGAGTAGCTTTTCTTCTCATCAGGAAAAGGAGTCCATTTCCTTCCTGCTGGAAATATTTTTGGTGAATCTCCTTCATCGTATCAAACCCGGCTCTCATGGCGCAGGTTCAATCTTCAGAGCTTTTTTTTAATTTAAAAAAAAAATTTGTCTGAAGGGGAAATTCCTTCTTCCTCTTGTAGAAAAAAATACTAAAACAGAAACTCAGAAATTTCCTCGAATAAGAGAAATGAAAGAAAAGAAAAAAGAATGGCAAGGAAAGGGAGGAGCAGGAAGAAACAGGAAATGCTATGGGGAAAAAAAAGCAGACCAAAGTGCGTTTGTTTGGGAATCAAGGCCTAAGGGGCAGGGGGAGGAAAAATCAGAGATGGTGGAGCTGGTTTAGGGATCAAATGGTAGAATGGTAATCGCCAGGGCAGGATGACAGGGGCTGAAACTAGAGACAGAGCTGGGTCTCGGGGGGGGGGGGGGGGGGGGGAAGTCTCCAGGGTCCTAAGAGAGTAGAAGAGCCGATGGAGGAGCCGCTGGCACCGGGGAGCCCGCCCGGCCCTGATGGGAATATTATGGGGTCAGGCAGAGCCAGGGCTGTGTGGTGGCACGAAGGAGGTGCCTTGGCAAGGCTGAAGCAGGGGGTGGCAGGGGAGATGGGGAGAGCTGAAGGGGTGTGGGGCCTCAGGAAGCAGGGGGGCTGAGCTCAGCTGGGGGGTGCTTGCTGAAGTGATGGGGGACCTGGGAACAGGGATGGGATGTACAGGTGTTGAGGGTGCTTCGTAGAAGACTGGGGATGGACGTGGTGAGGACAAAGGAAGACGAGGGGGTGGGAGGGCAGAGATGGGGGTGGGAGGCAGAGGAGAGCCAGAGGATGAGGCCGGAGGCAGAGGCGGCGATGGAGGGCTCTGGGTGGATGATGGAGGCGCTGGGCGCAGAGGTGGTTCAGTGGGGGCCGAAGGGGGGCTGAGGTAGAGGATGGAGGTGATAGGGAAGCTGGAAGGGGGGAACGGGGGCGCTGAGGAGAGGGGACAGGGACTGGGAGGTGGAAGATAGGAGTGATGAAGTGACAGGGGCGCTGAGGAGGGTGACAGGGGCGCCAGGGTCTGAGGAGGCGGCGGGGTCGCCGAGGGTCGCGGGGGTATGGCAGGAGGAGGTGCGGGTCAGGGGTCACTTACCCGCTCCCGCGCGTCCTCTCGCCGCAGCCGCCGCCGCGGTCTGGTGCGGGAGCTCGGGCCCAGGCAGGTCTAGGGCTCCGCCCAGCGCTGCGCTTTCGGTTTCCTAGCTTCGCAAAAACAAGGGCGGGGGTTGGGGGTAAGAGTGAGAGTGGAAGGGCTGGGGGGGCCGCGAGGATGGGAGGCGCAGGAGCCGGAGGAGGAGGAGGAGGAGGAGGAGGAGGGGCCTCGGCGCTGCTGGCTCCCCCGCCCTCCGGCCCCGCGGGGGCGGGCTGGCGTCACCTCAGCCCCGCGGGGCGGGCTGGGGCCGGCGCGGCTGAGGGGACGGGACTGCGGGGCCGGATTCAGTGCCCAAGGCCGTTGCATGCCTCAGCCAACCCCGAAAGGGAGGGGGGGGACCCGGCGGGCTTCTCGGTGCGTGTGAAGCGCTACACCGCGGGGAGGCCATAGAGCCGGGGTGGCCCAGTGTGTACGGGCAGAGGGCAGAGCTAGAGCGGCCGCGGCAGCCATGAGGTAGCATCGGAGACTACATTTCCCGCGCTGCGCCGGGGGACCCGGAAGCAACTCGGATCCAGTGCGCAGGCGCAAAAATGCCCCCTCTGGTTATATAAGGGAGGTCCCGGTTGCAGCTCGTTCTTTTGCGTCCGCATGGCCTTCTTGCTTGTTAGCTGCGTTCCCGTGCTTCAGCCTCATCCGATGTCATCCCGCCTCTGGAACTCGGGGTTATTACCGTATATGGTGAGTTAAGGCTTACTGTTTTCCCTTGGAGATCTCCGTTCCTCCCTTTCTCTCTTTGCCATCGCCCCTGCGGGTGGTTTTCTTGCTCTGACGTTAATAGGCTTTCGGGCCTTCGGGGAGATCAGTTAAGAGCTGGAAAAACCCTCGCTCCCTGTGAACGGACCCGAGGAGTCTTTGGCTGGTGAAAATGATGACTATACTTTTTTCCCCATCATATCGACCATGCTGATATCTTTGAATACTTGCCAGTTAGTTCTGATACACCGGCCTCGAAAGGCTCTGTCTTGTTCTTTTTCTACTGAGGGAAGATGGTGATTGATACTCCTTTGTTTTTTCGCAGGTTAGCCTGATCCGAGGGTACAGAATGGATGTTGAAGGAAAGGGTCATTCCTGGACCTCTGAAAGAGCCCCGTGTAGACATCGAAAACCTTTGGTCTCCTGACCTCTGGGGTAAGCACTTGTCTCCTGGCTCACTGTAGGAACCACGTGCTCTCAGGAACTTCTTCCAAAGTGCTCTGAATGTTTTATTACATTTATCAGAAATGTACCTATTACACCTATGTTGCTGAAGAAACAGGTTTAAGAGAAAATTGCCCAAAGTGACTCTTGAAAGTTATGGCAGTAAGAAACTTCCAAACCTGTAGAGAAATTGAGTTTGTTTGAGCCAAACTGATTACACATGGCAGGAAAGCAGAATCTCAATGGATTGAGAAAATGCTCCAGAGAATGGCAGTTTTGCGGCCTATACATTAGAGCTGCGATTTTCAACCTTTTTCATCTCGTAGCACACATAAACTAATTCCTAAAATCTGCGGCACACCAAAAAATATGTTTTTTGCGGAGCTGACTGAAAAAGTGGGTCTAATTTTGATTCACACCAGAGAGATAAGGTACTGGCTCTTGCCTTATTTTTTATTTTACAATCTAAGGGAAAAGAGGTCAGTGTCCCTGACAGTCAGGGATTGCATGCTTTTAAAATCCTTGTGGTATACCCATTGAAAATCGCTGCCTTCGAGTCAATTGAGGCAGGAGAAGGCATCAGACCATCCTGTGGTTACTTCTGGTCACTGAGCTTGTCAGTCTTGCCATGTGGCCCCCTAGAGCTTGTAAAGTTTATTATAGAGCTCCCTTTTCACTCAAAAAATGAATAGAAATTTAACGGCTTTTTTTAATGCCCTTTAAAGCACACTTTGGATTCCATTCCTTCATATACTTCATGCTAAGATAAGCAGCTTTCTTGTGCACTTATATTTCCAAATGGGTGTTTTATTTAATTTTATTTAAAAATTTTTTATTGATTTTTATTGATTTTTTTTTTTTTTTTTTTTAAGAGAGATGGAAACATTGGTTGCTTCCTGCACACTCCCTACTGGTGATTGAGCCTCAACTCAGACATTTGCCCTGACCCGGAATTGAACTGAAGATCTCCTAGTGCATGGGTTGACACTCAACCACTGAGCCACACCTACTGGCCTGTGATGACATTTCTTTTTTGTGTGTGTAAAAAAAGACAAATATTCTCTTGACCTAGCCACTCAAACTAATTCCCACATGCCTAACTCTTAAATTCTCTTTGAGTCCAGGATTGATGCCCCTGTAGGCAGGACTTCTTGGGTGGCATGTTTTTCTTAAACCTTGCTATTCCAGAGTACCCCAGGTTTTTAGTGATAACACCTTGCATTAAAATGTAACATCCTGACACCTGGTTAAAACCTTGTGTACAAAAGCCAACCATTTCCCCACAACTCTTGTCAGCTGCACTGGCTTGTATCAAATATAGGATCAGAAGGCAGGGGTGTTTCTTAGCTGCTGTTTTCTTATTTATAACTAATGGGACACAAGTGCTCAAATATTGAATAAATATGTAAGTGTAGAAGCAGACCAACAAAATCTTATTCCTGGTTTGGGGCTCTTTCTGTAGAGGCCAAGAGCTTTCTACCGGCATATATGATGACTGAACTTTTTTCCCCGGCAGATCGGCCATGTTGATCTAACTTCTCTAAGCCAGTTTGTCTGATATGCCAGCTTGAGCAGGTCCTTAATCTCCCACTTCCTTGGGCATCTGTCTGATTGGAGCTCATGTTCCAGGTTTTTCCTCAGGTTTACTGTTGGCAGAAAGAAGACTTTGAGTGGACCGCAATGAATCCAGGAGTGGGAAAGAGATGAAGAAGTGATGTGCACGTTTTTTCCTAAGTGCCCGAAGAATAGAGAAGGTGGTAACTGCTCTTTTTTTAAATATGAGGCTATCCCCTTTGTGTTCTGTTTTCTGTGACTCAAATATGGCCATTGCAGCTGATGACATAACTTTTTTCCCCATCAGATCGACCCTGTTGATCTAAGTAAACTATTAGCCAGTTTTTGTCTGATGCATTGGTCCCAGAGAACTTCTAGCCCTCTTTTCTGCTTACCAGTAACAGACTACTTTCTACGTGGGGGGGTTTTAAGTAGGGATTGGGCTTGATCTGTGGGTCCCCCGCCCTTAGCATCCAGGTAATTTATCTTTGCTTCATTTGTTAACTTCATGCAGGTCAGGAGCCCTGTGTACCACTGGGCAGAAAGTAGGTTATTGCAGTTGGATTCTACCCTTGGCTTGGTTCATTCTGTCCTATAACAGGTAAGTTTTCTGCAAACAGTGTTACCAGGTGTCAGCCCCCTAATTAAGTTATTATTCAATGTGCCCGGGATAGAGGGGTGTTGAGTTTGTTCACTTAGTAACCTGGGGACCCAGTTCCAAGTTGGGTACATAAAACAGGAGGGGAGAATTAAGTCCTCAACAGACTGTTGATCTATTGGTACTACTGGGTGTCTTACAAGGAAAAGATGTCTATACCTCCAGTGTCTGTTTTTAAAAACAGAAGAACACCCCCTTTTTCTCCTTTGTCAGTAATGATCACTTACTACTATAAATTTAAAATGTTTGCTTTCTCTTTAAGTGCAGTTTTGCCATTTGAAAGTTACTTTCCTGACCTTTAATCCTTAGACTGTTCTCCCATTAATAGTTCCTTAATGTCTGCATATCTGTTTCATATTTAAATACCTCTATTTGTCCCTGAAGTATCTGGTATCTGTGCATAGCATTGGTGCTATGTCCCTCTAGAATCGACCTAAAAACCTTTTGGTGTGCTCCTGGATTTGTCTCCTTGACAAATCTAATTCCCTATAATTAGAAAGGATTTATACAGAGGTTGAAAATTTTAACAGTTACAATATACAGGCTTTAATGAGGTGCAGAAGAGACAGGTCATCTCAAGACACAGGAAATCTTGGTCTGGTGATTGAAGTTTTAACCAGATATTTTCACATCCCAAACAGCACTTCAGAATTCATTACTGATTGTAATCTCTTTTTAAGGAGTTTCTCATCCATGGAGTTGGAGTACAAGGCCTGGAAAAAGACTGACCCTGTATTTTCCTAAGAAAACATCATTTTGTAGGCTTCCTATCTGGACAAGGAAAATAAAAAGTCCTTTAAATAAAAATGGTCTTGGGTTTGGTCAATTTAGGTTTTTAGTGTTTATGGAAAATTCCAATGACACATGGCTAATCTGATTCCATTTAGTTCTCTGCCCTCCTTCCTGACTTCAGTCCCACTGAACACTTGATGTTTGCTACTTTGTCCTCTTGGCTGAGGGTTCTTGGGCAAATCACTTCACCTCTATAAGCCTCAGTTTTCTTATCTGAAATGGTTCATAACAATGCCTACTTCAAAGAGTTTTGAGATTCAAGTTTATGCCTGTAAATGCTTAGCCTAGGGCCTAGCACAATATCTTCAGTATAGAGAATGAACTAGTATGGGGGACAACTTGGTGGATCCCAAAGACATTACCCTGAGGGAGGGAAGCCAGTCTCAAATGGTTACATAAAGCAATGGCCCTCATGAGCCCTTCTGGAAGCCCCATCCTTCCAAGCCCTCTGGGGCAGGAGGGCGTGCTCCTGGAGCCTCTACTGCCTCTGGGTGACCAGGCCCCAGGCCCCAGCTGGTCCACACAGTCTTCTAAGCCTTCCCCTTCTCTAGTGCCCAAATTGATTTTGGTTTAGAAGGTTATTTTTTCCTCCTCAAACAATGCCAGCAGAGAGATGCACAGTCCATGCTCAAGAGATGCTCGTAGGACAGCACCACCTTGCATCTTAGAACTCAGCTTTAAAACTGCAGAAACACTCCCTAATTATAGCCACTTGAACTTTTTTTTTTTTTTTTTTTAAATGTGTCTTTATTGAGTTCAGAGAGAGGAAGGAAAAGGGAAAGAGAAACATCAATGATGAGAGTCATCATTGATTGGCTTCCTCCTGCAGCTCCTGACGGGATCGAGCCCGCAACCCGGGCATGTGCCCCCTGACAGGGAATCAAACCCAGATTGCCTGGATCCTAGGTCAATGCTCAACCGCTGAGCCACACCTGGGCAGGACTCAGCTTTCTTGTCTATGAAATTGCAGCGGTGAAGACTGAAGGAAGTGAACTGTGCCCAACTTGGGCCTAGGCCAAGGCTCAACTGCTGAGGCACGCCCAGCCAAGCTGAATTTGCTCTGTTTTTAAAATACACGTATTAGTTTCAGAGAGAGGCAGGGAGAGGGAGAGAGAGAAACATCAGTGATGAGAGAGTCACTGATCGGCTGCCTCCTGCACACCCCAACTGGGAATTGAACCCACAACCCAGGCATGTGCCCTGACCAGGAACCAAACCTCGACCTCCTAGGTCCTAGGCCAAACGCTCAACCGCTGAGCCACTCCTGGCTGGGCTGAACTTTTTGACTCATTCTGATACTCTTCCTCAGACAGTTCATCCCTAGCCTAGCATCAGCTTTTCCCTATTTTCCAATGTCAAGAGATCCAGGCATTAGGCTATGTTTAGCAGACAATCTTTCCTTCTGGGTAAGGCAGGAACTGTCAACTTAGACATCATCGGACAAACCTTGGTCACCACCTGCTATGTCTTTATTTTCACATGCGGATTCCAATCTATAAACAGAATGACAAGTTTTATAAGTTGAGTTTAAAGCAGATGGACCATTTGAAATCAAATGTAGCTTCATGCACAAAAGTCCCCCTCTCGAACATTTAAAAACCTGAATAATAACACTCTGTACCATTTAACTCTGCTCATGTATGTTCTGTTTTCCCAACTCAAAGAATGAAAATTAGGACTTGTTTGTTTTGGAAGAGCTGTAAGACAGAGTAAGAACTGGTGAAAGAAGTTAGGAAAACACCGGTGCCCTGCAGAGGTTTGAGCTCCATCAACACCGTCTGGGAGGAGCTGGGGCCTACAGTTCCGCCGCAGGCTATGTAGGTCTCCAGTGCCCCCTACAGTCTATCCTCGGTCACTGCGTCTCCCAGAAGGGGGCTCCACCACCGCCTGGCACGCCAGCCCACTCAGGAAACACAGCTAGAACTCTGGTAGGCATGTATGTGTCAGGGCTACACCTCTAATGAAGGATCCGTCAACCCACCTTCATTCAATAAGCCGTCATTCCACCGGGCCAGAGAATGAGTGTGCAACCCAGGTACCAGGAATCGCACTCAACCCCTGGGTCCACCGGCCAATGCCTTAACCACTGAGCAACACACTGGCCAGGGCTCCTTCAGAATTTTAAATTAATTTTTGGCAGATATAAAAATAAGCCCTTTTTAAAGCTCTATGAAGGAGAAACAGCTGTCTTTAAGAGAAAATCTTGTTTTCAAAACAGGTTGCTCGCCATCACTAGACATTCTATTAGCAGTGCCAAACCCAGACAAGGTGGAGAGGGAGGACAGGTTCCCTGTCCCCCTCCTTAGCATTTGGCCTGCCTTCCCCTCCAAGTTTTCTAGTGTTTTCCAGTCTTGCCTGGCTGGAAATAAAGTCATCCGTAGTAAAGCCTTAGACAGTTCCTGTTACTCCTCTTGGACCGTTTGCGCTCTTACAGAAAAGAATGGCTACAGGAAGCAGGAGTTGAACTCCGCACACAGGCAGAGAAGAAGGGCGGGCGGTGGACTCGTGAGCTGGCGGGTGGCGCTCGGGTAAGTGGAGGCCGCGAGCTTCAGGCCGGGAGGGCTTCACTTACCCAGGACTCAGACTGTACCTGATGGTCCGTCCTGGTGAGGAGAGGGTCTCTCAGGTGGGTTCTGCCACTACGTTGCTTTGCTGCACATAGCAGTTCATCTCAACCACTGACATGGAGCATGAACTTCCTTTCTGTCACTTATCATCCCAGCTTGAGATCAAATCCCTTTTTGTTTGTGTGTTTCAGGCTGAACGAGCATGTTCGTTTCGTGGCACTATTGAATATGTGGCACCAGATACGGTCAGAGGGGAGATTGGGGACATGACAGAGTGTGTTCTGTTTCTGACACTTCTTTATATACCTCTCTAAAATGTGTAAGAACTTAGGTGTGATAACCAAAGTATAACAACTCAGGCACAGCCTTCAGCAGAGTCCCCTTTCTTGTTTTTATGTTTCTCTCCTTTGCTTCGTATACGTGAACACACTGTGATATCTAGTGTTTGGGCGGGAAAAGATAATAGGAAGGTGAGGACATTCTAGATTTCCCTTTATTCAGGTTTTATTGGTGAGGATACTTTTTTGTTTTATAGAGTAACAGTCTTTGTTAAAGGAAACTTCAAAAGCAACTAATTCTTCAAACAATCATTTTTATGTAATTTCCAATATAAGAGTCTATATCTTGAGCAAAGCACCAGCTGCAACTCTATGGAAAACAAAAATCATGCATTTTCTGTAGCATGGGCCCTGCTCTTTTAGGACACAGCCGAGCCAGAGTACAATACAGTACAGAGGTGTCACTGAGGGCACCAAGTGTCCCGTGTTGCTGTCTGCATCATGAGGATGATTTTGGTCAGTGTGTATTGACATTACTGATTTTTGTTAGAAAAATACATGAGACATATAGTTGGCTGTTTCACCTACGGTTGATATTTGCTTTCTAAGAGATCCTGGAAAAGGGAATCTTTCTTATTTTCTTCCTTCCAATTTCTGCTTTTAACTTTGAGATGCTGGAGGCTTTCTTGATTGTCTCTTCAACAGACATAAACATTGTAACAATCCTCGGAGAAAAAGATAATCCAAGATAGTCTAAATTTGTTTTCCTACGCCCTCTAAAGAGCTCAGTTTTTCCTCCCCACTTCCCTTTGTATTTACAAAATGAAGGCCTTGAAGAGGCCTGAGTCACATATATATATATATACGCACATACATATGTATATGTATTTAACTATGTCTTTACTGAGAGGAAGGGAGAGGGGGAGAGAGAGAGGGGGAGAGAGAACTCATTGACCAGCTGCCTCCTGCATGCCCCCTACTGCCCTCTCCTGGGGATCTAGCCCACAACCTGGGCATGTGCCCTGACCGGGAATTGAACTGAGATCTCTTGGATCATAGGTCGCAGCTCCACACTGAGCCACGCCGGCTGGGCTAGGTCACATACTCTTATTTCCTGTATTAAAGGGTACAGACCTGTCCAGTTCTTTCCTAACACTTTTGCTTTATTAATAACTTTCTCCAAATAAGGGATTCTGACAATTTTTTGCTTCCCCTCTCCCTCATCCCCTTTCCAAACCCCTCATGCACAGCACAGATATTTTAAGTGTGGAGAATGTTTGCTGATGGCTTATCATATGTATAAAGCCTGTCCTTTGACTTTTCATGACTAAGAATCAGATTGTAGAGCTGTCAATTGGTTTCCAATCCAGCAGCAGAACATTCTGAGGGTCTCACTCACATGGCAGGAAAAGCGAACTAAACCAGTAATTCTTTTCTTTATACGAGCCTCGTATAAAGAAAATAATTGAATTGCTGGTTTAGTTCGCTTCAAGATATTCTTCGAAACTATTGGGAAATTTGGTAAGAATTGATAACTATTCAAATTGGAAAATTACCTTCTAAGACCTAATGGAACCAATTTTTTCCTAATCCTAACCCGGGGATATGCTTATTGAGTTTAGAAAGAGGGGAAGAGAGAGGGAAAGGGAGAGAAAGAATCATTGATGCGAGAGAGAAACATCCTTGGGTTGCCTCCCGGACATACCCTGACTGGGGATTGAACCCAAAGATAGGTGCTCTCACTGGGAATTGAACCCACAACCTTTGGGTGTAGGCAATGATGTTCCAGCCAACTGAGCCACACAGGCCAAGGCATGGCACCCGTTTTTAGGAAAGAAAACCTTATATTACTCCTAGAATTTGTGCACACTGAGGGCCAGAATACAGCTAAGTTACGGGGAGCCCATGGAGCACCGCGATGGCTCTGAGCTGCTCCCGTGAGACACACAGTGTGTAGCGCGCTGGTCCCCGCGCCTGCCTTGCACTCACTTCCTGTGGTTTCAGTCGGCCTGAGCCTGTTTCTATGTCATTGATACGTTTTCTCTGTAAAATAGGTCTAGGCTCATGGGTTTTGCATCATTTCTCTGAAACCTTGGCCCTGACATTTGGAAGCAGAGAGTTGAAGATGTTAGCATGGAGCCCGGCCGGCTGGCGTGGCTCAGCAGTGGAGCATCGACCTGTGTCCCAGGAGCTGCTGGTTCAATTCCTGGTCAGGGCACATGCCCGGGTTGCAGGCTCGATCCCCAGCAGGGGCCATGCAGGAGGCAGCCGATCAGGGACTCTGGTCATCGATGTTTCTCTCTCTCTCTCCCTCTCCTTTTCTCTCTGAAATCAACAAAGACATGTTGAGAAATAAATAAATAAAATAAAGTTTTAGCGTCCAGTTAATATCTCATTGGCATAAGCTCATATACTCAACCATTATTGAAATCTTGTTTTGCGTAATTATAAAAGAACTATCTTTCAGTAGATCAGGATTCCTTCAATTATATGTAATTTGCTCAGTTCTCAGTTTTGGTAACAGCATTCATAAATTTGTTTCCCAGTTAGTTCCCATTTTGTTTTCCATTATTTTAAATCTCAGCATGCTTTCCGCAAATGAAGGCCATTCGATTTATGAGATAGGTTCTATAAGAGGAACTGATTTAGGTGGTTATGAAAAAAGTAACACCTTTAGATGGGATTTTTTTTTTCTTTTTCATTTTTGTTCTTTGACCCTAAGTAATTTTATAAAATTTCTTGGAGCTGGGTAATTAATAAAAATGTTAATCGGTACTTTTCCCCCCAAGATTTCACTTACTTAAAAAATTTTTAATTTATTTTAAATGAAAAATTTTTTTTATCTGGCCAGCATGGCTCAGTGGTTGATCCAGGAGATCGAGATTCGATTCCCCATCAGGGCACATGCCAGGATTGCAGGCTGGATCCCCTGCAGGGGCTGTGCAGGCTCAATGACTCCCTCTCATCATCGATGTTTCTATCTCTCTCTCCCCCTCTCCTTTCCTCTGTCTGAAATCAATTAAAAATGGTTTTAAAAATTCATTTTTAATTAACCGAAGGAGAACCATTACTAGTTTAGAAAATAATTACAACACTTTTAGCTCATTGACTGACAAAGTGTTTAAATGCTGTTCTGAGGATACCTGTATATTTGTTCCCTAAATGTTTTTCTTGCATATGCTAATTTAATACTCCTTGGAGAGAAAGCTATGTACAAAATCTTTTTGTTAAAATATCTTCCAAATATGCAGCTTTATTTTGTTCCATTTTCTTTCCTATAAATTGCGTGTTAGTTAACATTCCAAAAAACTGTTTTGCAGGCAGTTGAATGGTGGAGTTTAGGTGTCCTGATGTATGAACTACTAACTGGAGCGTCCCCTTTCACAGTCAATGGGGAGCAGCAAGCCCAAGCTGAGATAATAGGCAAGACTTAGCAAAATAAAATGAATATACTCTTGCTTAAAGGAACTGATCGCATTTCTGTAATTCAGCTGATAGAAAAAATAATTTTTGAAAATGGGGATAGACAAGGTTAGGTTTAAGTGGCTATTTTCCATTTATAATCCTATAATGTAGATATATAACCTTTCTATTTCTTTGTATTTTATGTGCCCAGATAGATCTTAAGTTGCATGGGGAGAGAGCCCAATATTTTATGTACCCCACAGTGCTTAGCATGGGGCGTGAGCCCCCATGGCCCGGGCCGGGCAGCATTGAGTGCCAGGGCCAGTTGGAATGTGGGCGCAGAGGCTCATGGGATGCGGGCATGGGGACAGTGGCCATAGAAACAGTGGAAGGTGGGGCACAGAGCAGTTGGGCTCAGAGCCAGTCGGTGCAGAGCCAGTTGGTGCAGAGACGTCGGACGCAGAGACTCTGGTACAGAGACCTTGGGCCCAACACAGTGGGCGAAGCCTGAGGATGGATGATGCGAGCAGGGAGCTCCTGGAGCTCTTTCTTCACGGCCCCCTCATCGCGTGGGTGAGTAGCCAGGCTCCCTACTACGTTGGTGCTCCGGCCCTTCTCCCGCCTGCCTGTGGTCCCTACAGACCCGACTATTGCCCCTTGGGACCCCGGGAAGTCCCAGCACGCCGGGGTCTTAGCAGGTGTGGGGTCCAGACCAGGGCCTGGGGTCGGGAGGCGTTTCCAACTCAGGAGCGTGTGCCCCCTGCAGCGTCCCGGCCCTGGGCTGGGAGTGGGTGGGCCTGTTCCCATCAGGGTGCTGGGCTGCCATTCCAGGAGGAGACAAGGTCTGAGTGGTCACCCCAGCCCCTGAGGCTTGGCCACTCAGGTAAAAGATTCCCCAGAAAGTATCCTTGTGTAGTTTTTGAACTGAGACCAGGTGGTGAATGGTGGTGACGGGTGGGCCTTGGGGGACGTCTGAGTGGGAATGTATACAATCTGCGGTGGGCACAGTGATTTGTAATAGATCAGATGTGAGTAATTTGTTGAAAAGTTCCTTTTATTTTTCATTTCTTTCCTGTTCTGGGACACTGGGAAAAAGTGGGGAGAAAGTTTCCCTCCCGCTGTCTCGAATCTGTTGCCTGGAGTAGGGCAGGGAGAGGGGCCCTGAAGAAAGGTGGGCTTGGAGCCCACTGAAGCATGGGTGGGCGTTGGGTGACCCCTCAGCCCGCAGGCCGCGGTTGTCCTGACGAGCTTCAGAATGTGCGTGGGGTGACTTTTCCTGCCTTTCTGCATCCTGCTCCTTGCAGGTCAAAACCTTGGGACCCTTTGAAGGCAGCAACGATGACAACCTGAGGGTTTACATGAGTCTGGTCGATGGCATCTTTCTTAACCAGATCATGGTAGAAATGTAAGTTGTCTTCAAGTTTGTTTTAAGGTTGTAGAAAGGAGATCTGCAGTTGCTCTGGTCTCAGTATAAGGGCGTTTGCTACCCTTCGTTGGGGTGGGAAGAACTGCAGGACAGTGTGTTAGCAGCTTGATTGATGAAGGACATTAGAACTGTAGATGGTGCAATGAACTTCAAACTCAGCTACTTAATGTGGTTTAAGCAATGAAATTCGAAAAAAAATCACTTTTTGAGGATCAAGGAACTATAAGGGACAGTGTCTGCTTACAAAATGTGTCAGGGGTTGGTCGGGAGCATCTGTGAGTGACTAAGGTTTCCCCCTCGGTAAGGACGCCTGTGTTTCTGAGCCACACTCCTTACAGCCTCACACTAGCCTAGACTTGGAGAGGACTACATGCCACTGGAAGGGAGGTGTGGCCAATGTGGGGAGACACCATTTCCATTGACATGTTTCTTTCCCTAGCGATCCCAGGCCTGGATATAAACCCATCAACCAGCAGGTGAACAGTGATATTAACCTCCGGACTGAGAACTTAAGCATCCTGGTCACAAATATCAAGACCTTCTACCAGGTGAGGGCAGCTCTTGGTGTCCCAGGTGTTCTGTGCCCCTGACACTGTCTTCACTCAAACAGTTGCTCTTTGCCCCTAGCAATGCCTTCACTCAAACCTTTCCCCACGGGAATCCTGGAGGAAATGGTATTCACATTTAGGCATCTCCTTGCTGACACTTGGTGTGTTTTTGTCATTTTCACCTTTTTCTTTTTACCTTGTGAGAAGGTTCTGACATTCGAGGTCTTTACTTTTCCAGCAAATGTTCTTTGAGTGCTGTGGTGTGCAAAGCACTGGTGTCTGGTGCTTTGAGAGCCCCAGAGATGAGTCTTGGGTCGCCAATGTGGCCCCCAGCACCAGTCACACTGGGAGTGGCTGGAATTCGTGGGGAACCTGGAGGAAATTGTTGGCCACAGCTCAGCGAGTCTTTGTACAGCAGCAATTCAAGGGGTTGAAGGAGATATGGGAGCACACGAGGGTTATCTTGGTCCAGGGCGGTCATCGACGAGCCCCTAGCTTGTAGACAGGAGCAAACTGTGGGGTGTTCCATTAGCCCTGCTGTGTAATCATCCCCTTTTCCTTTATCAGTGCTTGCTGGCAGGATACTGAATGTAGAGTTTCAGCGAGCTATGCAATAGAGAGACTCCTGAGAAAATTTGGAAACCTGTTTTTAAAAGGTTTAGGTTGCTTTGTTAGAGAAGATTTCTATAACAACCAATTTCGTGAGGCCAGGAATGCTTATGGAACCTAACCCCTTCCTCGTCTTCCATAAAATTTAATTTGTATCTTCTGATTTGTAAGATCCAAGTCCCATCTGCTCAGGGAAGACGACCTGGCCTGAGGCCCTCGGGGAACGCAGCGGTGGGTGCGGGTGTGAGCTGCCACACTGCCAGGAGGGCTTGTCAGAGACACCCCGGCAAGGGGCTTGGCTGATGGCTGGTGGCTGGGCCCGCTGTCAAAGGCCCTTGGTCTGAGGGCCAGAAGGCAGCTGGTCTCCCACACCAGCTCTCCGATGGGTGCAGATTAGCTGTGACTTATCCCTCTCCCAGGGAAGGGGCTGCTGTACAGGAGAGAAGCCGCCTGATTCACATCGTGTCCCGGAGACCTGCTGAGCGCCAGCGTCCTGCATGATCGGTTATAGACACCCAGCAGCACCTCTTTCATTTTCATTCTGTATTTTCAATTGCACAAGCAGACCATAGCATAAAAATAAAGACATCTTTTACAAAGACACTCACAGCTGACCCTGCGGTCCTGGCATTAACACATCTTCTTTGACCCCAGGTCTCTGTCCATAAGCAGACATGATGCGTATTTGGTTCTGATCCAGGCAGAAGTGCAATTAGCTTGGACTTTTCACATGGTTTCTATCCTAAGTTTTCCTTCCTCGCACGTGGCTTGCTCATAGTGACCATGTAGTGGCCGCACGCTCATCCTGTCATTTTCTTAATGCCTCTTTATTTTTGTTTCCTGTTCTCAATGGTAACTTTTCCTCTTTGTTTCTGTAGGATGTTCTCAAGCAGCTCGTAGTCATGCGTTTGCCGAACGTCACGGTGATCGGCAAAGATCCGCTATCTGGTGAGTGAAAGCTGTGCACAGAATTCTCGCTTGCCTGAAATAATACACAAACGCACAAGTAGAAAACAGATGGGCTGTGTGCACCCAGGTAGGAAGCACTGAGTAGAGAAAGGATTTTTTTTTCTTACCTGATTTCCCCCCTACAACCAACCGGTGTCTCACCAGTGAGATTTTATAATCAGATGAGCCTAATTAAATATGTTGCTTTTTCAATTTAGGCCGAAGTATCGAGGAAGTCAGGAAACTGCTGGTGCTGATGCTGGGCTGCGCTGTGCAGGTAGGCCTTGGCCAAGAGGGGAGGAGGCCTGCCCTCAACCATCTCGTGTTGGGGTTTGTGGGGATTAGACTCCACCTTAGTGAGGCAGGAGGGAAGCTGCCTTAAGTGCAACGTGACACATCCCTGGCTTCCTGAGAGAAGGGACCACTCATTAGGTGGTAGCCACTGCTTGTCCCAGGGCACCTTTGGCAAGAAGCAGGTGGGGTTTCCTCAGCCCAAGGTGCCATTAGCAAATGGTCCCTGCTGTGGGGACACCTAGAACAAAGGTCAGAAACTGCACACAGCCCGGGGGCTGAATCTGACCCACCCTCTGTGTTTGAAAATGAGCTTTTCATCCACCTATGATCCAGGATATGGTGGTTGGATTCCCAGTCAAGGCCCATTCCCAGATTGCAGGCTCAATCCCCAGTGTAGGGTGTGCAGGAGGCAGGCATGAATGACTCTCTTCTTCAATATTTTGATCTCTCTCTCTCTCTCTTTCTCTCTCTCTCCCCCTCTCTCTGAAATCAATAAGGTATATATTTTTTAGAAAATTAAAAATAAAATACGCTTTCATGGGAACAGAGCCTCACTCCTTTGTGTGTGACCCATGGCTGCTCCCACATGACAGTGGCAGAGCTGAGACCAAATGGCCCACAGACTCTAAGATATTTTTACCATGTAGCCCTTTGAATATGTAGTTTGCCACACCTTGGCTTAAACCAGGTGTTCTTTATTCTTTTATTTCATTTTTTATGAGTTTTCATTGATTTCAGAGAGCGGAAGGAAGAGTGAGAGAGAAAAAAAAACATTGATGAGAGGGGAAACATTGATCAGCAGCCGCCTGCATGACCCCTACTGGGAATCAAGCCTATAACCCAGGCATGTGCCCTGACCAGGAGTTGAACCCAAGACCTCCTGGTGGCTGGGACAACAGTCAACCACTGAGCAACACCGTCTTGCTCAGGCACACTAGGTGTTGTTGATCTTTACTTGTTTAAGATGCGCCTGGAGAGCTTGTTTCAGGTGCAGATTTCTGTGTTTCACCTCCAGTGTCTTCTGCCTGATGGCTCCTCAGGTGATTCTGATGTAGGTGGTCAGAGCAAGTTCTAGAGAAACCCCAGTATAAGGGACCGTAGGGAAGACAAGGGACAAATTCTTGGTTAAAAAGGAGGAAGCCAGGGGCTGGGTGGACAGTTCGTTTGGAAACTATTCCTGTGGGTGGGAAGGGCCTAGGTTGCCTCAGTGGCAAATGCTTCCATTAACACGTGTTCCCCTCTGCAGTGCGAGAGGAGAGAGGAGTATATAAACCGGATCCAAGAGCTGGACATGGCCACCCAGGCCGGGATAGTGGCCAATATTAAGGAGGTAGGTGTGTGGCTGGCTTTGTGGGGCTCAGCCGTGGACCCCCACTCCTATTGCAACCAGGAGGCAGGCTCTCTCCACCAGGGAAAAGTTTAAAGACTACATCACCTATTGGTGATTTTACTAATTTTAGGGTTCAGACACCAGAGCAATATGGAAAGTGTTTGGAAAGGTAGTGTCTTGTAGGAGCTCCAACCCCAGCGTGCCACTCTGTTCTTTGCTAGTCTGCAAACAGCAGTCGGTGGAGCAGCGGGGAGAGATGTCGCCTTTATTACTTGCACTCGGCCAGGGTAGTCTAGGGCCTTATCTAGCAGAGGAGAGGGGACTGGGGAGGGACCCATGCTGTGAACGGCCTGCTTGCAGACCCAGGACAAACAGAGCCTGGTGAGGCTTGTTAGCCTTCAAGGACATGGGAAACCCTTGGGTATGTGGTGCCCTGCTCCTCGTGGCAGCTGGCCAGGCCGACACCTTTCCACTGCCTGGGAGGGGGATTGGGGTGTATCCTCACTTGCTTGACCCCACAGGTAGTCATTAGCGAGCTAAAATGAAATGGGGGTAAAAATGAAAACAATTTCTTTACAACACCTTCATCAAGTCTGCCATTGCCTAGTCTTCTTGCCTAATGTGGACTCAGACTACTTTTAAGTGCTCTCAGATGACTACGAAGTGGTTTGGGCTCAGAGTTTGATTTACAGACTGTATTCTGGCACATGTCACCCTGCTTCAGATGGTTGATGTTCGAGGAAGATTCTCTGTTTCTGTTGGTGACATGGCAGAGAAACAAGTTGGCACCACTTAGGAAGTGAGAAAGCACCAGGTCCCTGAAGGGCTGTCACTGCAGACTCAGCCCCTGGGGTTGGGTCCGGAGGGCTCTGTACTGAGGACAGCCCCTCTGACATTGACCTTGGCAGAGGTGGTAACGTCAGGGAAGTGGTTTCCCTAGAAACCGGGCCTGTGAGGGCAAGCCCCGACCTGAAAATTTATTTCCCTGACAGCCTTCCCCACCCTCCGTCCAGAAGAAGCCTTGTATGTTTTAAGTGTCTTAGGAGATGTGGTTCGGCCTTTAGTCTGATGGGACAGATTAGATAAAGGCATGAAAAGGACGGGAGCCGGAGCACATAGGAGCAGGTGTGTGACTGGCAGGGTCAGGTGAACAGAGCTCCCCACGCCGATGCCGGGGACAGGCTGTGTGATGGTTCCCCGGCCTCCAGGCACCACGGGGCTGGGTTCGGAGTCAGCCCCGGAGCAGGAGCTGGCTGCGGCTTGTTGCAGTCGAGGGGAAACTCAGCATTGTCAGAAACACACTCAGCCATTCCTGTAAGTGCGTGGCCACCTCTTGGCCTGAGAATCATTCTGCCTTTTGATTTTCCTTATGTGTCCCCATGTTTTGAAAATGTATGTATCTGGGGACTAGGTCCTTGCCACTCGCTGTCTGTCCTGCTCAACCAGCAGGATATTTAAAATGAGAGGGGGTGGAATGCAGCCAAAAGAATCCTGAGCGATGGTCAGATTCAGTGCTGGCTGCAGGGACTTGAGAATTAGTTGCGTGCTTCTCAGGCAGTCAGGTGCCCGGGATCCACAGAAGACCCACTGAGTGAGAATCCGGGAGGAGCAACATGAGCCTTTAATTTGAGCTGCTCGACTGAGTGATGTGCAGCTAGGGTTGTGTCCCGGGAACCCCTTTTCAGACATGAAGGGCGTTTCCCAGACACTGGTGTGGAGCAGGCCTAGAACCCAGCCCCTGAGTCCCAGATCCTGGCCTTTGGGGTGCCCCGTATCATTGCTGAGATTTCTCCTAATTCCCTGAGGTCCTCTGACTCCTGACTTTTCCTTTGTGAGGTGGGGAGAAGTAAGGAAGTGGGTGCCATTTGAGAAACTGGAAGGCCCCGTTTTCATGTGGGTTTTGTTGTTTTAAGTTATTCTCTACCTCCATTTACTCCCCTGGAATATTTAAGAACATTTTTGGTGCGTTTCCCTGAGTGTCTTCCCCTTTTGTGGCATGAGTCCTCCAATAGTCATCTTCCCAAACTGAGATGACAAGGACGTGAACGAGACCTTCTGCCTCTGGCTGCTCTGGGGGGTCAGGTTGAGAAGGAGAGGCTGGCAATCGGTGGAGAGGCGGCCCGGCAAGGCCGTGGCCGTGGGCCTGCGCTCCCAGCCGGCTGAAGGGGAAAACCAGGTGGTGCGAGTGGCCAGTGGGACTGAGATACAGGCTTACCTGAAAATTATTTTAGATCATGAAGTATTTCCCCGAAAAATAACATAAGATTGTTGTGTACCAACATTCTGACCTAAGTCTTTTAATATGGGGCCATGTTTGCCTTAGATTTTAAGTAATAAGATAGTATTCCTCTTGTACTCTCCCACACCCAAGGCTGACCTTCTTTGTGTGGTAAATGGATGGTGCTCCACTGAGAACATCTGAGGACTGTGGAGGGAACTACTGCATTGTAAGGAGCTTTCTGGTGTTAACATCAGTGTCCTCTTTGAGCTGGTGATGAAGGGAGAAGTGGTTTGTGAGGGTAGAGCCTGGGAAAGCACCTGTTCAGGAGCCCCGTGCCGGCCATAGGAAATTTGTGGATGAGAGCTGTTAATGTCAGTGACATGGGTCCGCTGTGGGAGAGTGCGCCTAGGCCCCGTGGCATGGCCATGGTGGGTGGGTGCTCTCAGGTTTCCCTGGAGCTGCTCCCTGTGCGGCCTCTGCAGCACCCTACCCGTGTGTGCCCTCAGGTGACCCATAGTCCGGAGAATGTGCTGGACTTGCAGAATTTCAGACTTCCAGACATGATCCCAGAGGAGTTAGCGGCCTTCTCCAGGAACATGCTGCTTCTCCTGAAGAGGCTGCTACGTGAGCGAGACCAATGCCAGGAGGTGTGTTTGCTGATGGCCAAGTGGCCTGTTGGGACAGGTTGAGGAGGGGCCTGGGCCTGGGGCCCAAGTGCTGGGTGGCTGTCTTCATCCTGACTCTCCCTCTGAATCCTGCAGACCACCCCGTCCTCCTCTCGGATGTGCCCCGGGTGTCAGGACATGGGATTTTCCCTGCACTGCACAGTCACCTCCAAGACACCTGTGTCAGGGTAGAAGTTCAGCTTGGGGACACTGCTCCATTCACACTCCCCTTTTTGTCTCACTAACTATATCCTTGGTTTTCACTAACATAGCACCATTCTCCTGGCTCCCTGCTGGTTTTACAGTCTTAGCTGACATCCTCTCTGTTACATTTTTCCATCTTTTGGTTCTTTTTCACCAAGTACTAGTGTGGGCACTGTGCTGGGCACAGGAGCCTGCTGATGAGACCCCCCTCTCTGCCCACCTGTCTCAGCAGCAGGAGCACCTCCAAGTGCAACAGCCGCCTAGTCCTTTCCAGGCCTCTAGCGCGGACTCAACATCCTGCCTGACCAGCAGCCTCTCCATGGAGGAGAAGCAGCACTTGGTCAAGGAGCTAGAGAACACCAAGGCCAGACTGTGCCTCGTGAGCCAAGAGCTGTGAGTCCTCCTGTGGCCCTTCTTTCTGTTCTTCTCCCACGTGTTACCAAGCCATTTCTAGCACATGTGGTTCATTGCCATGAGGTGCAGCAGACGGGAGAGCTCTGATTTGCACCCTGGAGTCCCTGGGCTCTGCTCTGAGCTTGATCCCTGTTTGTCCCTGGACTAGTCCACTCCCACCCTGGTCCACACTGGAGGGTTTCTTCTGGTGTTTTAGGGCTCCTATCAGTCCAGACACTATAGGCTTAGAGAGGCAGCCTGCTGTTCACCCTCAGGCCTGGTGTGAGGTTCAAGTGGCCACACACTGAGGGGTGTTCTTGGCTGGAGGGAGGATGTGTCTCACCCCGTCTGGTGAGCCTGTTCCTCTTTCCTGAAGCTGGTGATGTCACTTTGCCCATCATCTCGGGTGCCGCCCTCCTTCCCCTCCCCGCCAGTGTGCGTCACTGCCTACCTGACTCTGGAGTGGCACAGTGCCTCCTGGAGTCTCCTGACCTGTCCCGCACACTCAGAGGAAAACTGTGTCTGGTGGGTGTAGTCTGAGATCAGGCATTAAAAGTTGGGGATTCCAAGATGGCAGCAGGTTAAGTGGAAGCTACACTGACACTCCCCCAGGACCTAACTGGAATTCCAAGTAAAATATAGAGAAACCATCCTGAATAATCAACTGGAGACTAAGCTGGAGAGCACCCTCACAACCAAGGACCTAAAGCGGAGACCGCCTAGAGACTGGTAGAAAGTGTGGAGGCTGGAGAGAGCTTATTGGGCACCCAGAGGCAATAGCCGAAGGTCTGGAGGGATATCTCAGCTATGGGGGGCCCCAGTGAGAACTCTGGGGTCCAAACCCCAAGCAGGGTTCCCCAGCCCAGAGCACTAGTACTGAGAAAGGTGGCCACATAAAATCTGGCTGTGAAAAGCACCGGCATTTCTATGTGCCAGGGAGAGATGGCTGGAAATGCAAGCAGCCTCTTAAAAGGCCAATGCACAAAGTTTTGTGTCAGCTACACAACTTGAGCTCTGGCGGAGGGAGGGCAGAGGGGACTAGAGCTGTATGAGGAAAATCCACAGATGCTGGCTCTGGGGCTTGAGCTGGAGGGTGGCCATCTGAATTCCTGTGCTGAGTGCTTCCCCCATACTGCAGAGGCTGTCTTTCTCAGGTAGACCTGTACTACCCAGGCAGCTATTGCCTGGGGAGGAATAATTGCCCCATGGTATGGAATACTTCTCACCACACCCTGTGGTCTATAGCCTGAAACTCATTAAGAGACTAAGCATAACAATGACCCTGCAGTTAGAGGTGGACCTCTGGATGCTTTCAGCCTGCCCGATCTGCTTCTGGACCCAGGGTTTAGAAAAGCAGACCCTGTTGTGCATGTTGGTTTTTTCCAGGGGCACCCAGCCCCAGCAGAGGGATCTGCCACAGGTTGTGGATCATGTATAGCTCCAAACAGAGAGTACCCAAGGCCATTCACAAACAGAATCTGACATTGGCCTGCACCAGAGACCCTTCACAAAGAATGGGAGTCTTAGCAGATCTACCTAATACATAGACACAAAACCTAACAGGCAACCAAAATGGGGAGACAAACAAGCCCCTAGTGAAATAACAAGAGACTTCTCCAAAAGAAGAGCTAAAGGAAATGGAGATAAGCAATCTTATCAGATACAGAGTTCAGAATAATGGTTGTAAGGATTGCCCTAACAGCATGAGAAAAGATATGGAAACTAAGCAGGCAATTAAGACTGACATAGCAGAAATACTGAATACCTTGGGACCTAGCTGGTTTGACTCAGTGGTCAGAGCGTTGGCCTGAGGACTGAAGGGCCTCAGGTTTGACTCTGGCGAAGGTCACATACCTCAGAGCTGGATCTCTGGGCCTAGTCTGAGGATGAGTGAGAGTTGACCAATCAATGTGCCTCATATTGATGTCTGTCTGTCTGTCTGTGTGTCTCCCTCTCTCTCTCTCCCACTCCCTCTGAAAAGCAATCGAAATGATATCCTCGAGTGAGGATTTAAAAAAAAAAAGAATACATTGGAAGAGATAAACAGCAGAGTAGTGGAAGCTGAGGATCAGATCAGCCAATTAGAAAACAGGGTAGAAAAAAACAGTCAATCAGAGGTCCAGAGAGAAAAAACAAGAGGACAGTTTAAAGGAGCTGTGGGACATGAAGCATGACTGTATTCACATCCCAGAAGGTGAGGGGAAGTGAGCCAGGGATATAGAACCCGTTTGAGGAAATAATGCCAGAAAACTTGCCTAACCTGGTGAAGAAAAAGTCACACAAATTTGGGAGGCACAGAGTGCCAAGCAAGAAAAATGCAAAGAGGCCCAGGCCCAGACACATACTTAAAATGCCAAAAATTCAAGACAAAGAGAATCTTAAAGGCAGCAAGAGAAAAGCAATGTGTTACCTACCTACAAAGGGGCTCCCATGAGGCTGTCTGTTGATTTCTCATCAGACACTCTACAGGCCAGAAGGGAATGGCATGAAGTATTCATGAGAGTGAAAAGCAAGGATCTGCAACCAAGACTACTCTATCCAGCAAGGCTATCAATCAAAATAGATGGTGAAATAAAGGGCTTTCCAGACAGAAAAAAGGCTAAAAGAGTTTATCACCACCAAAGCACTATTGCAAGAAATATTAAAGGGACGGCTGTAATCAGAAGTAGAGTGTTTGGTAGAGTGGACTTCAGCTGTGTATGCTGTGGTGTTGTTTTAAAGGGCTGGAATGACAGGGAATTGAAGGGACTATGGAGACACATCGGATGGGGGAAGGAGGACTCGGCTCTGTGGCTGGAGGAGATCCCCCAGAGCTAGCCCAGTGTCTGTGCCAACTGCCATTCTCCGATTTCTCAGCTGTCCAGCCCACTCCCTGCCCATCGCCCTCCCCTTCAGCTCTCCATAGAGCAGCCCCCCAGAGGAGGCTTTGCAGTGTTCAGGGGTGTCCCTTCCTAGCAGGTGTCTTCCCTCCCACAGGCAGGAAGACAAGATGGCGCACAGGGAGGCAGTGGAGCAGCTCGAAAAGCTCCTGAACACCCAGCGGGAGGCTCTCCAAGAACAGCAGAGGTCCAACGCCATCCTCACCAATGAGAACCAGAAGCTGAGGGAAGAGCTGGACAGGTAACCGCCACCACCCCAATGCTGCGGCATCTGCCAGGATGTCATTCAGACCAACCTACTCAGCATCCACTGAGTGAAACTCAAGAGAGTCCCCTGGCAATGATGCATTCTTACAAACCTTGTCATGTTAACTGCAGGATGGGAATAGGGTAAAAGGACCGCAGCTGGTAGCTGGGATGGAAGGACTAGGGACACCTGGGATGGTGCACTGTCTGGGTTTGGATAGCCTCACCTCCCACACTGTCGATCGTGATGATGGCATGGGGTCCGGGCACCTTCATCCCCTAACACCAGTGGTGGAGGTAAGGTCAATTTTCATTCACGCATTCCCTGTTTGTGAATCATCTACTGGCTGAAATGTACTTGGAACCCCCATATGTGCACGTGTGGCCTTTTGTGGACTGTCCCTGAGTGTGGGATACTGACGTCATCTGATGTGCACTTTCGCATCTGCGGTCAGTGAGGCGTTTGACTCCTGCCTTGTTCCAGCTCTCCTGCTGTAAACGAGCGCCCTTCCTGTGGCCCAGTTGGTGCCATGGTTTTCTAGTTTTGTGCTCTTTGGTGGTGATTTCTCTGTTTGAAATGGCCCCCACGTGCTGTGCTGTGTGCTCCCTAGTGTTCCCATGTGCAGGGCTGCGCTGGGCCTCACGGGGAGTACACAAGTGGTAGATAAGGCGCCTTCTGGCAGGAGTCACGGTGCTGTTGCTGTGAGGATGTTACACAGGCATCTTTATGTCTTGATCAGTTGCCAAAATTGTGGCCTGAGACTCACAGGAACGTTGGCATCAGGTTCAGCGTACACCGATTCCGTCTTCCCTGTGACCATAGAACATACTGCGGACCATGGGAATTGACTGACTTCTTTAACACATGAGGAATCAGGCTCAAAGAGATTTAGACCCTTGTTGAAGCTCAGTGCTCCTACTGAGTGGCATAGTCAGGATTTGAGGCCAGGGCTTGTCTCAACCTAGAGGCGTGACCATAGGAAGCCTTCCTCCCCACAGCCTTGTTTTAGCAGGTCCTGGGGGGCTGCAAAGTCAGGTGCCTGTGGTGGCCCAGCAGGGGAAGGAGTGTCAGTAAAAGACCAGGCCCTGGTAAAGAACACACAGCATCTGGGAGGTGGTCCCAGGGCTGCGGGTCATCTTTTGTTGAGGCTTCTTTGTTCTGAGAAGCAATACATCTGAATGTTGATGTGAAACCTAAACATTTTAAAATGATGATATACTAATTAATTTTAGAAACACAACTGTGTGGGCCAAACTAGACATATCTGTGTTCTGAGTCCATGAGCCTCTGGCAATTGGAGCTTTCTGGTATAAATATTTCCCAGGAAACCCAATTAGGTAATTATGGTGATGATGATAATTTCAGTGGATTGATAAAATACCCAGAACCTCATATTTACCTCTGAAGTTGAAATTAGAAAGGGGCTTGGAATTGGGGAGAAGAGCTGGGCAAAGGCATAGAATTTTAGAGCAAAAATGTTCTGGTTTAATGATTTCTAAAAGCATTTTAATAGAAGAAGCCTTTTTTACAAGGAAGCAGGGAAGCAAAGCCATAAGTATAAAGGATGTTAACAGTGATGCTCTGTTGAGTCTTGTCCAAGGCTGCCTGTCCTGTCCCCCCAGCGCACAGTGGGGTCCATGGGGAGCCTCATAGAACCCAACAGGCACAGTTTGAGAACTACTGATTTTGTTCAGCCTTGACTTACACATGGGAAAGCTGATGCCCCGAGAGGCGGTGATTTTGCTAAGGTTGCAGAGCCGGGACAGAGCCTGGGAGTGTTCCTGAGCCCTTGGCCCTGTGTCTGTCCACCCCTAGAGTGAGCATCCTGCACCGGCAGGTGAAGGGGCAGCAGGAGGAGCTGCAAGCCCGCAGCACGGAGCTGGGAAGCGCCCTTGTCAAGATGCAGGTGGAGGCGGACCACTGGCAGGCCCGGTTCTGCCAGCTGGAGGAGGAGCACCAGGCAGCCAGCGCCTCTCTGGCCCAGCTGCGCAAACAGTGCGAGGTGAGGCCTGGGGGCCCAGGACAGCGGGCGGTGCTCCCTGGGCTGAGAGCCTTGGGCTGGGCCGGGTCCAAATGGGTCCTCGTTGGCGTCCTTGCTCAGAGACTGTATGTGAATGTCACCCAGAGGCCGAGGGGAAGCCAGAGGCATTTGAAGGGGACGAACACCCTGACTGTCAGGGATGTGTCAGGAAGCACCTTTCGTCTGACCTCGGCTTTTGCAGGGTGGGCGGTGCGTGGAAACAGCCGAGTCCTGTTCATGTCCCTCCTGCTGCTGTGCACTCTGCCCTGTGCTCCCCGGGGTCCTCTCACTCAGTTCTCACGATGACCTTGTGAGCGGGGCTCCTGTCCTTGTCCTTCTTAAGTGGTGCCTTGGGACCCAGTTTGATTGAAGCCGGAGCTTTTGACTGTCCTGCTGCACCAACCGCGATGATATTCTAGAGCAGGACTTGGTCCACCTCAGCCCCAAGTTCAGATCCAACCCCCACTCACTGCCTCTTTTTGTATGTCTGTGAACCAATAATACCTTTTACAGTTTTGAAAGGTTGGGGAAATCACGAGAAGAAGAATATTTGGTGGCAAGTGAAATAGGAACCTTAGATGTCTGTGTCCACAAGTAAACTTGTTTTTTTGTCTCTTTTTTAACACAGCCACACCCATGCATGTCCATTTTATCTCTGGCTACTTGCCTGCTGTAATAACAGAGTTGAATAGTTGCCACAGAGACCACCATCCTGCTGGAAAGCCTAAAACAGTCACCATCTCACCCTTGACAGAAAAAGTGGCAACCCTCATGTAAAGCAGAGGTGTCCAATAGGAATATAATGCAGGCCGCCCCACGTAATACAAAATTTTCTAGTAGCCACATTAAAACAGTAAAAGGAAAGAGGTGGGATTAATTTTAATGATAGATTTTATGAGTTATTTGAAAAAAAATATTTTTATTGATTCTTTTGACAGGGAGAATAAAAGGGAGAGGGAGAGACAGAGACATCCCTGATGATGGAGAAACTTGGGCCGGCTGCCTCCTGCAGGCTCCCTACTGGGGATCCAGCCCGCATCTTGGGCACATGTCCTTAGCAGGAATGGAGCTAGTGACGTCCTGGTTCATGGGTCGATGCTCAGCCACAGAGCCACACCAGGAAGCAGGCTAATTAATGAGATATATCATATTTTTTAAAATGGTTATTAATTCCTCGGAATCTGTTGTCTATTTTGTACCTATGGCCCGACTGAGCTCAGACTGGCTAGTTATCAGTGCCCAGTGGGCACATGTGGCCAGTGGCTGCCCGATCGGACGGAGCAGTGGCAGAAGGCTTGGCCGTCCCCATGACATTGGCAGTATTGGTCACTCCGACTGGTCTAGATAATAACGCAGTGGCCATCTGTGTGCCCGTCGCTTTTTTCTTCCTTTGGAATTAGATTCGAAGCAGTGGAATCGCAGGGCTTGGGGTGGTTGAGACCTTGTCCATCTGTGTTCTAGGTGCTGTCTCGACTCAAGGGCAACATGGAGGAAGCCAATTACCACCTTGCGGGCCGGGTTGAGATGTTGGAGCGGATCCAGAATTTGGACCATGACCAGCTGATGCTTCTAGAGCAGAACTTGTGTTACCAAGATCAGTGCTGGAACGTCAAGGAGCAGGAGGATTCCCTGTAAGGGGTGTGGGATGGCTGACGCCTGTCCACAAAGGGTCCTGGCTTCCAGCTGCAGCCTAGAGCCCAACATTCCGGGGAGAGAAGCCCTGGGGAACATTCGTGTCCCCAGGGTGAGGGGACAGGCCACCTTACCAGCATGTCCTCTCATTTTCCCTGGGGTGGTTCTAGATTTCTGCAAGCAGGGTGGTTGGCCTTTGTTTGCTTTTCAAAGACAGTGCCCACTGCCAGACACTTCTTGATCTGCCTTTGGAATGAACTTCACTGAAAAAAATATGATAGTGGTAAAGAGAAGTCCTCAGGGAAAGAATTCAGGTCAAAGGCTGAGCTTGTTTGTCTTGGAGAGTGGGTTGTTGTGCGCGTGGTTGCCCTCCCTCTGCCAATATCTACAGGGTCCGGACTTCGGCGGAGGCCCCGCGAGGTGCAGAGCACCAGTTCCCTGGTCAGCAGGAACTAGTAGGGGAGATGGGATGTGAGCGGAGCTACATGCATAGCACACGGATGTTGAGGGGCTCCCTGGAGGCATAGATGGAGGCATGGGGCTGGGAGTTGGGTTCTGCTGCTGGCATAGGACGAGGGGGCACATGCAGACAGGAAAGCACCCTAGCATAAGGCCAAGCAGCACGGCTGTGGGGGCAGAATCACAAAGTCTAGAATCAAAGATGTTGAGCTGACGGGACTGGGAATAGAGCAGGGGCGGTGGTTGGGGCCTTACTGGTTGGCAAGCTAGCACTTTGCCTGGGTCCCCACTTCACGGTGAACTCCCGCAAAAGCCCTCTGTTTAGGTGGGACCTTGGCAGTTTCATGGCCAAGGAGCCTGAGCAGCTGCCTGGATCCAGAGGACTCATTGCCAAGCAAGGAAACCAGGGATCAAGCTGTCAAGGCCACACCCACTGTGAGAGGCAGCGACAGGACAGGAGCCAGCGGGCCCCCTGGGCAGCATTGTATGGAGAGCACCCAGCACAGCCCCAGGGGCCAGGAGAGAACAGAAGCAGGCCCCTGTCACAGGAAGGCCAGGCGCCCTTTCCTCATGGTCGGGGTGCCCTCTAGAGGCCGAGGTTCAAGAGTTTCTCTGTGGTCCTTTTTGTGGTTTTCAAAATGTGAACTGATTTCCAACAATTAGAAATTAAGAGATTTTGCTTCACAACCTGGGTTTCTGGGTCCTTTGGGAAAACAATCAGAAGTTCCGCCCCCTCTCCAGCAGCCCCCCGTGTGCAGGGCCCGGTGCGGTTCCCCGCGGCACCATGCGCTCAGCAGCCCCAGGCCCGGCCACTCCCTCTGGTCCTTCCAGGCCAGCTTTGCTCCTGATTTTCTCTGTCTGGGCCCTGAAAGGCTTAGAGTTTGCTTCCCTGCACGTGTTATCAAAAACCAACATTGGAATGGGTGGATGTCAGAGGTCTGACTTTGCTCAGGTGACTTTGAAACCTTGATGCCCATCTAACTCGCTGAAGGCAGATGTCTCCTCAGCACTGGGGGTCTTGTTAGTTTGCCCCCCAGGAGCCAGCCTAGCCCTGTGTCTGACCCCGAGAGCCTCGCGTCCTGAATTGGCCTGGCCGGAAATTCCTTGGGGTTTCTGGGCTTGAGTTTCAGATGGACCAGAGTTTGCTCTCCTGAGATGATGTACAGCCTGGTCCTAGGTGCTTCAGCAGGTCTCCTTGAGGTGTTAGTGTTCCCGGACCCATATCCAGTGCTTGTGTTCACACATTCCCACCTGAGCGACCACGATGTTCGTGAGCACCGTGATGTCTGAATCCCAGAAAACCACCGGCCCTTCTGGGCTGGGCTGAAGGGACGAGTTACATGTTACATTTAAAAAACGAGTTTGTTTTTCCTTTCTCCTCTGTTTTTAGAGACGACTTAAGTGACTTTCAGAGTGAAAATGACAACCTGGAAGAAAAATCCAAAGCTCCGCTCAAGCGCTCTCATCCTGCTCCAAAGAAGTGAGTTGACTTAAGCTTCAGTGACTGAAAGAGAACAGAGAGCTTGTTCTTTCAGGAGGAGGGAAGGCTGTAGCCACCTGGAGCAGGGGCCCGTTGGTGGGCCTGTGTCTTCCACTGTTGAGCAGGTCATCTGTGTGCAGGTCCCTCCCAGTACGGACAGAATTTAGAGTTTCTTTCAGTCCTGCCCTCTGGACTCAGGGTTATCCAATGAGGGATGGCAAATGACAGCTGGCCATGAGCCTGTGTAAGGGCACAGAGAGTCTGGTTTTAGAGCCATTAAAGCAGGAGGGTCAGGTTTTGCCTGACATTTTCAGGACATAGGAAGCCATGCTTCTGTCTTGGGAAGGAAGCTTGGATCAGACACCTAGACCAGCACCCATGGTCTTCAAACACAGGCGAAATTCCTCTGGAGTCACTGGACCCCAAGGCACTTGCAGAACCACTTCCCTTCTCCATAGAGCAGCAGCTGCAGTTGTGGGCTGGCTAAGTCCCCTTCAGCAGGGCTTCCCCTAGTCCCGGGCCTGAGCCCCAGGAGCTGGCCCTTCAGGCTGTCCTGCCCCAGCCCAGCCTTGAAGTCACATCCCCATGAATCCTGCAAGGCTTCTCTATTCAAATCACAGAACCACAACATTTCAGAAGCTCCCTCTGACCCTTCTGTTGAGAGGAATTGAGTCACCCATGAGGAACTGGAGTGATTTGTGTGAGCACAGTGCTGTTTCAGGGCAGAGGCAAGATTAGAACCCAGATGGGGTTCTTCTGTTAGGTTAGAATGCCTCCATTTCTGCTCGGATACCACACATACTACTTACCATTTCAATTCACTGTTTTTATGCATTTTATTTATTTTTTTAATGCTCACCTGAGGATATTTGTCGCATTGAGATTTACAGAAAGTAGATGGAAAGGAAGAAGGCAGGGGTGTGTGTGTGAGAGACAGAGAGAGAGAGAGAGAGAGGGAGAGATGGATATGAGAGAGACACATTGGTTGGTTGCTTCCGGCATGTGCCCTAACTGGGGCTGGGGATTAAACCTGCAACAGAGGTTCGATTCCCTTGACTGGGAATCGAACCTGCAACCCTGCTGCTCAGGCTGACACTCTAAGCACGGAGCCACAGTGACCAGGCCTCACTGTTTTTCATTCAAACGACCCACTCTGCCCTGCCCTCTTCCCCTCACCCAGATTCCCCAGTGCCGGGAATGGCAGAGTATCCCAGCCTATTTCACTTATTATTGACTCTAGCAGAAAATGAGAAGGTCCCTGGCTTTTCCTGAAAGTGGCATTTTCATCTGAACTTTCTAGGAAACATAGGTTAGGTTCGCGCAGCACCGCTTCCTGTGCTCGGCAGACAGTCACGGGCTGAGGGCGGTATTTGAAGTTCTGTTTCCCCGAAGGCTAGTGTGGGCTTCTGCCCAGACCGACACTTCTACCATCCCCGAGTCTGTGCACGTTAACTGCAAATTCTGTTTTACCTCCTGAACCCCAGATCCAGTGATTGTGGTGATGGCAAAAAGAAGCCGAATTCTGATCCCCAAGTTAATGGCCAACTTCACAGGCAAGTGATGGAAATCCCAGGTCACGGTAGGGCACCCGAAACCTGCTGGAGGGGGCAGTGAGTGTAACTGTGCCCTAAAAATCTCCTTCAAACTAGGAAAAAACGCTGGATTGGACCCAAATGGATCCTCAACCTTTTTAAAACAAATAAAAGGGGATCGAGAAAAGGAGAGGTATCGATTGTAGGTGCCTGTCCACTGGATCCCCGGGAGCCCATCCCATCCTGCTCCCACTCGTGAAAGACCAGTACGCCCACAGCAGGCTCCCAGAAAAGGTAGGAGGGCGACTGGCTGCAGGTGGGTAGTAAAGGGTGGGATTTCCGGTCTCCTTCCTGGGAAGGTAGAACCAGCCAGAAGGAGTGTTGGATGTGCACACGAGTGTGTAGGAGCCTGAGGGGGCATGCTCCGTGCACACACCTCCGCCTCCTTAGGTATGTTACCAATCAAGTAGAAAATGCAAACCCAGGCAGTGTTGTGGTAGTTTTGTCCCAGAACAATGTAGTCACTTAAGCATGAGAAGCCTCGCAGATCGTGTCTGTGGTGAGAGGGACGCAAATCTCCAGAGCTGATGTCCACACAGCCAGCACGGAGAAGCACCATAGCCTATGTTTGGGTTTCCTTGTAGCTGTCAGGCCTAGAAGAAGCCATTTCTATAGGGAGATCCCGGTGCATTAAATACCTAATGGACATACGCAGGGTCTTCAGCAAGGCTGTGAGCAAGGCCGTGGGTGGCTCTAACCTGTACGTCACTGTGGAAAGCAGGTCCTGTTTCTGTGCCTTCAGAAAAACCAAGTATTTGTGGCTCACCCCACATGCCCTTGCCAACTGGTGTTTTCCAGCTGCTGCTGTTTGTGGCCCGCGCCAGCACTTGGCACCTGGGTGCCCTGTGGACCCGGTGAATCCGGAGCAGACGGCTTGGCGGGGCGGGAAGCAGAGCATCTCCGGGTGTGTCCCCGGTTCTCAGTGCAGCTCAGCTGCTCAGCAGCTGTGAGCAGGGACCACGAAAACACGTCCCTGTCCCACAGTTGTTAGTGTGCAGCGGGATGGACACTGATGATCCCGGGAACAGGGACCGGATACTGTATGTGCTAGAGGAATGGGCCAGGAGGGGAGGTCTGCAGGCCTGGAAGGGGCAGCCTGCCCTCGGCCAGGGCAGTGTCCCCTCCCTGTAGCCGCTCTCACCCTCAGACCCGAGGGCTGTGGTGGACACTCGCATGCAGGTACACGGCAGCCGGGAGGGTGTTTCCCCCACACTTGTCACTGAGAAGGTTGATTTTTTTTGCCTTTGGGGATGACTGTGTGTCTAGTTGTGGGTCCAGATGTCGGAATCCTGGGTCAGGCATTGTTGGCAGGTGTAGGTGTGTGTCGGGCTGCTGAGCTGTCCCGCAGACTGACGGTCCCTCAAATGTCTAGCTGCCTGGGGTCTGACTCCATGTGTGGGTGACCCCTGCCTCCTCTGCATGCACTCCTTCCTCTCCTCATGGTGTCCATCCGCCTCAGGGGACACCTCCACTAGGCTCCTCCAGGCTGTGAGGTACTGGCAGAGGGCTGCAGGTTCCAGAGCAGGGTCAGACTTCGGTCTGGGGGCCTAGGCCTGCTGCCAGCATGGTGGGAAAGGACAGTGGTTCCCTGGACAGGGGAAGGCCGGCCCAGCACAGCTGCTGTGCCAGGGCAGTGGCTTAAAGGGAACAATGGTGGGGTGGCTGTCCCCTGCACAGTCTTGAGTTACCCTTGGTGGCCCACCTCGTTGTTCCTACATCCCCCTTGTCAGATCAAAAGAAAGGTGTAGGTGTCAGTGAGGGTTTCGAGTGAGGTCAGTCTGGCATATAGGAACTGCTGGCGTCATTTTTGTTTCTTGTGGCCTAAGACGAAGCCTTCACCAGGTGTCTGAGCTGGTGGCCTGGGAAGGAAGAGAGGACAATGTGCCCAGCCGGTCTCTGCCTCCCACTGAGCTTGGTGAGAATGAGGACAGATGGAAACCTTTGGCTGTGCCCAGGCTCCCAGCCCCGACCCTCCCATCCAGTGGATGTGTTTTTGGAAACGGCATCTCCCTCTGGGTCTGTTTTCCTGCTGGTGAAGTTAGGGAGCTGCCTGAGTGACGGACGCCTGGCTTTTCTCCCTGACCCATGTGGGGCCTCGGCCTCACCATCTCAACCATGGGCCGGGTGTGTCATGGGGCCCAGCTAGGCTGTGAAAGGCCCAACAGGAGCAGGAAACTTCAGTCCTGGCCAAGTGGCCTGCACAGGGGACGTCTTGACCGGGAGAGGGCTCTCTGAGGACCATCGTGGCCCTCACCCTCGCCTCTCCCTTCTTCCTCTCTTCTCTGTAGGATATTCCACCTACCAGGATGACCTGCTGAATTACCTGTTGAGGAAAGGCAATGATGCCCGAACCATCAGATCTTAGCCAGGACCCCCTACCAGAAAAGAAGGGACCAGGATACCCACCAGCTCTGCGGCCCCACCATGAAGATGGCTGTCAGCACCTCCGAGGGGAAGCTGCTGAAGCCAGGGCCTGTGTGAAGCCCAGCTTGAGACCTGCTGAGGCGAGGCCCCACCCAGCACCCCCTGAGGCAGACCCAGCCTCCTGGGCAGACCCCAGCAAGTGTACATAGTGTGTTGAGGGGAGTGTGTCTGAGATGAGGTACACGCCTGATTTGGGAGTGGGTGTAGGTCCCCAGTGTCCCCATCGTGGGTGAGATGTTGACATGCTTTATGAATAACTCCTTGTAATAGTAACCGCATTTCCTTTAATCTATTACATAGGTTTGTACACACTCGTGAAATGCATGTATTTTGAGGGTGATCTACAGGGTGTCTCCCAAAAATGTACATAAATTTTCACAGCTGATAACTCCCTTAATTTTCACTCCTTTTCAGGTTTAACAAGTTTGGAATAATGGGTGAAGCCAGACTCAGCTTTGAACAATGAAAAATTATCCACTAAACTCTCTTATGGGGATACATAAAATATCAAGCTTACGGCTCAAACCCGGCAACAGTCAATGAATCAGGGGCAGCTGTGGAAAGACAAAGCGCACAAACGCCAAACAAAGTGGTTCCTGACGTTTGCGATTCCTTTGCTTCTGTCTCTGGAGCGCCCAGGCCGGAGCTGATGCGCAGCAAAGGAACCGCAAACCTCAGGGATCACCCTGTTCTGTGGGAATCTGTGCGCCTTGTCTTTCAGTAGCTGCCCTCAGTTCCCAAGTGTTGTTGGTTTTGTACCGTAAACTTTCTTTTCCGTATCCCCATAAAGAGTCCAGTGGATACATTTTCTTTGTTCAAAACTTAGTGTGACTTCACCCATTGCTTCAAATTCCTTAAACCTGAAGAGAGTGAAAGTAAGAGTTATCAGCTGTGAAAATGTGTGTAACTTTTGGGGAACACCCTGTATTTATGTTCCATCAGGAATCTCCCCTTGTGTCCCTTTTTGGGGCCACCCAATATTTACGTTCCATCAGAATTCTCACCTGTGTGTACCTTTTTGGGGACCCCTGTATAAATGTTCCATCAGGAGTCTTCCCTTGTGTACCTTTCAGTTGACACCTTCTTATATTTATGTTCTGTTGGGTATCTCCCCTATGGTACCTGTTTGGGGACACCTAAATTTATGTTCCATTGGAAGTCTACCCTGTGTGTACCTGTGTGGTGACACCCAAAACATACGTTCCATTGATAATCTCCCCTGTGTGTACGTTTTTGGGGACACCTATATTTATGTTCTATCATGAATCTCCCATGTGTGTACCTTTTTGGAAAAACCCTATATTTATGTTCCATCAGGAGTCTCCCCTCTGTGTAGCTTTTTGGGGAAGCCCAGTATTTGTTACAACAAGAATCTCACCTCTGTGTACCTTTTTGGGGACCCCCTGTATTTGTGTTCCATCAGGAATCTCCCCTTGTGTCCCTTTTTGGGGCCACCCAATATATATGTACCACCAGAAGTCTCACCTGTGTGTACCTCTTTGGGGACCCCTGTATTGATGTTCCATCAGGAGTCTTCCCTTGTGTACCTTTCGGGTGACACCTTCTTATATTTATTTTCTATCGGGTATCTCCCCTATTGGTACCTTTTTGGGGACACCTAAATTTATGTTCCATTGGAAGTCTAGCCTGTGTGTACGTTTGTGGTGACACCCAATACATATGTTCCACCGTGAATCTCCCCTGTGTGTACGGTTTTGGGAACACCTATATTTAAGTTCTATCATGAATCTCCCGTGTGTGTACCATTTTGGGGACACCTCTATTTGTGTTCTATCAATAATCTGCCATGTGTATACCATTTTGGAAATACCCTATATTGATGTTCCATCAGGAGTCTCACGTCTGTCTACCTTTTTGGGGTCACCCTATATTGATGTTCCCTTGGGAGTCATCGTGGCCATTGGGAGTCTCACGTCCTGTTCTGTGTATTTGGCCTGGTTCCTGACACATTTTCTTTCCTGTTGTTTACTAAAGATGCTCTTCCTGGATGTACTAAACCTGTTGATTTTGGTCTTATAAAGATTTTTCCCTTTTGAGTTCATATACTGGTAAAGAAATGGGCATGTTCACGTGGTCGATTTTAGGAGTGCTTTGCATGTGTATTCAATAGCCATTGATTCTGGACACGGGGATGGGGTTGCAATAAAATGAGCTGGAGTAGAATTGAGTCCTAGTTTTCTTCACCGCTCCTCCCTGGCAGCCTTGAAGAGCGCCGGGCTCTCGGGGTTCCCTGCATCAGCCCCCCAGTCTCCCGCCCCCTGGAATCCACAGCTCCCTTTGCCACGAGGTCAGAGACTGGGAAAGCCTGGTTCCTCTTCACCATGCAGCAGCTTTTTCCAGACCTGTATTTATGTTAAGTTTGTATAAGTTGAATCCCGTTTTGATGTGGGCTTTAGATCACAAAGGAGCTCAGCCTACAGCGATCCTTTGGATTTTTCCAAGGCTACTGCACTAGGAAGAGCCCGATCTGGAGTTTAGATCTTGGAGGCCTCAGACTAGAGGCTGGAAGGTGAGAGAGGGAGGCAGGAAGGAGGCATGGAAGTGTCCCCACCTGACCCAGTCTTCTAATGGTTTTCTGTGCAGCTGCTGCCTCCATGGCCCTGCCTTCCCACCAAACCTCTTCTGTACAAGTGTGTCCTCGAGCCTCCTGTCCCCTGTTCCCCAGGTTCTGCAGCCTGTCCTAGCCGACCACTCAGTGGGAGCTGCCACCCGCAATGCTTAGAGCCAAACTGAGCAGCGGCACCTGCAGGCTGTGTGTCCTGGGCCCTTGGCTTTTGCAGGATCTGACCCTGGCCAGTCACTCCTTGGAGCTCTCAGCCTCTGGCTCGTGGTTCTCTCCCCGTGGGACAGCTCTCCAGTGCTCACACTTGCCAGTCCCTCAGTCAGTCATTCCTCCCACAAACCCTCATGGAAGCTCGTGTGCTCACTCCTGAGTTCCCCTTTGAGGCATCTCCCTCCATGCCCCCCTCAGGGCTGACCCCACCCTCCTCCCCAGCACTGACCTCTCCTGAGCTGCAGGCCTGAAGTGGGCTGCCTGTTACGCCCCCTGTCTGGACTGCAGGCTTCCTCCCCGCCCCCTGGCTCCTCAGGGCTCCCTCCTTAATCCAAGGACAGCAGCTGTCAAGCACAGGAGCCTGTGGTAGAGGCTTGACCCCTCCTATCCCCACTTCCCACGTTTTATATGTCACCTGATCCTGAGAATGGGCTGGAACCTGCCACCCCATCTTAACTAACTGTTCTCATCCTAGGTCACCACCACCCCCTGACTCGCGTCTTGGCAGGGGCTTGTCAACTGCTCTGCCTGCCTCACACAACCTCTCAGCCCCATGACGCCTGTCAGGCGTTCACCCCGGGTGACCTTCCTTTCTGAACATTCCCCTCCCTCAGCCTCCACACGAGCTACACCCATCCCTTTGTGGTCTAGGGTCCCTACATGGCTCACGTCGGGGTGCACCCTGCACTCTCTCACCCCCCTCCAACCCCAGACAAGCTCAAATAAGCCCACCACTTTTAAACAATCGATGTTTTTTATTGATTTCAGAGAGAGGAAGAGCGAGGGAGAGAGACATAGATCCATCATTGACGAGAGAGTCATTGATCGGCTGCCTGCTGCATGCCCCCTACTGGGATTGAGCCCACAGCTAGGGCATGTGTCCTGACTGGGAATCGAACCCTGACCCTCTGGTTCATATGTGAATGCTCAACCACTGAGCAACACCAGCCAGGCTCACTCCCACAGGTTTAATTGCAGTCTTCCCAAAGGGCCCCAAACACCTCTAACCCCAGTCTCTCCTCGGAATCTCCAGATCTGTTTCCAGCTTGGATGTCCCAAAGACACCTCCAACTCAAAATGTTCAACACACAGTTCACCATCCTCCCTCCACCCAAGCCGCTGTGTCCCTCATCTCATCACATCTGTCCCCTTCCATTCAGACCATGTTTGGCATCCCTCTCTCCCACTGTGTCCTATCCATTACTCCATCAGCTGGTTCCAACCCTGACATCTTGCTCACACACCCAGCCAAGCCCAGGTGATGGTCCCCTGAGCAGTATCACGGGTCCTGTTGCTGAGGGGGCCCCCAAATCATGACTCTGCTGAGCTCCAGGGCCCCCCCACTCTGCACTGGCCTGGGAGGTGTGTGACCTGGTGAGTGGGAAATATCCAAGGGACAGCTGGGTATTCATGCCCACAGCTCAGGGCTGAGGTTTGCCTGGAGGGAGATTTGGGGTCAGCTGTGGGACAGGAGGGGCTCACCCTGGGCAGAACAGTCACGTGAGAATATTAGAAAAGGTCGGACGGACCCTGGGAAGCATCCACCCAAATGTTTCTCAAGCAGCCAGGGGCACAGGAGGGAATGTATTTACACGTATGTACGCATACGTACACAGGTACACATGCATACATATTCACATGCACCTACACATGCACATACACATGTCTATGCACAGCAATGGATCCTTAGCAAGCTCTCATTGCATTTGGCCAAACTGGTGTATTTATAGCCGCCTGTGCTTGCCCTCAGCTGACGGATGAGTGTAGCTCCAACGGGAATGTCGGGTGATGTTCTCCTGTGTTATCAAGGAAAACAAGCTGAAGATGTTTGTGAGAACGTCACTCCCTCGTTAACGATGTGAGTGGCTCCTTATCAGGTGGTCTTTTTCTGAATGCCAGATGGCATTCCTCAGTTTCCTGTAATGTGTTCACATTGTAAAGGCTACAGGCTTTTTTTTTTTTTTTAAACAGAGATACAATTTACATGCCATGATATTCACCCAAGACACACTCTTAAGTTTAATCTCTGCTATTAACATCTTCCCCATCACTGTCTTAAGTCTGGAGACAGCAGGCGCTGCGGAAAACAAATCAAGCCCTGATTTGGTACATTTGCCAGTTCCTGTGCTGTCAATATTCTCACCACAGCCCATTTCAAGCTGCCAACATGGTGTCACTCCCCACAGCGATGGGAAGAGCTGTGTGGCGTCACCTGCTCTATAATATCCCCTCCCTACAGGTGCAATGGGTAGAAACAGCCCCAAGAGCATAGGTAAGGAGAATAATTCCAGGCGGCAGGTGTTTGCTGTCAATTATGTGATCGCGGGGCTGCACAGTTCACTGTTGATGGCGGCTGCGTTTAACCCCTGGCCTGCCAAGTCCCTGGAAACTCAGGGATGTGCCCTCACAGGGGCCCCCGCTCAGCAAGGGGAGCCCGCCTTTGAGGGGGGGCTAAAGGGAAGGACAAGAAGGAAGAAGGGGCCAAAGAGGAAGGTGACGCCAAGAGCAGCGCAGCTGGGCCCTGGGAGCTTTAGGGACCTGCCCCCCTGGTCCAGGCTGGAATGTGTCCCCACAGTGCTGTCCCCACACAGGGGCACAGAGAGGCCAGGGGCTGTCTGGAGGCTGGAGACTGCCCGGGCTTCTCTCTCTCTCCCTCCTTGACCTTTTCCAGGGGGTAGAGCAGAAAGAGTGGGCCCTGGAAGCCCTCCCCTCCCCATCTGTAAAGTGGGGCACAGTGGACCCCAGGGAGTCCGGCAGGAGCCTGAAAGGATGGAGGGTCCTACTCACTGTATTGGGATATTTTGAGGAATAAAGGGACACTTAGAATGCTGCTTGGGACATTGAAAGAGCTTCTCAAATGCTTGCTAATAATTTTTGGTTTCTTTTAATTTTTTGCCACCTAGATTTTGACTCTCTTCCAATGTGGACCACACAATTGCCAGGCAAGGTGGAGCTGGGGTCCCTTCCAGGACTTGCAGCTCCAGCCTGTATCTGCAAGGGGTGCTGTGGGCACATTTCTCTGGCCTGTGGAGTGAATGTTTCCACCCTCAGATTAGGAAGGGGGAAGATGATGGCCTGGCAGTGGCACTGCAGATGGGTGAGCTTTTTACATCCTGTAGCCAGTACTTCTGGGATCTACTGCAGCAGCAGAGCCTGAGAAAGGGCAAGTTTCTCAGGCCTGAAGCGTGTGGTGCTGATGTGCTACCATCAGACTCATTCAGCAAATGAACCAGAAACATTTACCCCCATCCCTTCAATCTAACATACCAGTAGTCAGTTTTCACTTTCCCACATTCCCTTCTGTACCCATTATGTTAGTGCAGTAAGGCAGCTACTACCAGCATGGTGGGGGCTTCCCATTTTTAAAGGAAGCCAGAAATCCTTAAAATATTGGCAACTGATTCCAAGTTTATAAACAGTGAAGACTGAGCAACTCATATGTATGGGCCTTATATGGCCCAGAGTCCAGTTCGAGACCTCTACAATTTGAGCTGTGTTCCTTTCAGCACTGTTCCTGTCACTCCTGGGTCAGACAGAACACACGATGCCCAGTTAAATTTGAATTTCAGGTAAGTAACAGATAACTTTCAGTGTAAGTATATCCCATGCAATGTTTGGAACATAGTTAAAATTATTTGCTGTTTGCCTGAAATTCAAATTTAACTGGGCTGTATTTTTAAAAATCATTTTCTAATTGTTCTATTTTGCTCTTTTCATTCTAAGAATGTCATTTTATTTAGAAAATGACAGCTGGTCAAATTTATGATTAAGACATCCATACTTAACCAGAGAGGTTGCAGAAGCGACTACATCAATCAGCTATTCTAAACCCTTTTATGTTAAATATGAACACTTTCCCAATACTACTCATCACTCACATCCTATTTATCTCCCTCCTTAGAACTGCATAGGCTTATTTTAAATAGTTTAAAAGCCTGTAATAAACTACAGAGCTCGTTAAGAGTAGAGGCACTCTGGTTAATGTTCAGAATGTTGTGGTCAGAGGTAAAGTAAGTATTAATATGAATGCAATCCTTGTCAGCACAAATTGAACCTTTTTTTTTTCCAATAGAAAAGCTAGTCCAATATGTGGACATATTCTCTAAAGACATATCACTTCCAAATCACAGTGAAGGAACTTGAATAATTTACCAATTTTTTTCCTGCTATGTGCCTTGGAGACACCTCACTAAAAACTGGTATCAGACACAACAAAATGACATTTGCAGAATGTAGTATTGTAGTGACAGTACTGAGATATTTTGTAACAAACTCTTTGAGTATTAAATGGTTATATCCTAATTATATAGAACATTGGTCCAATAACAAAACAGAGAACAGCAGCTGGGAATTTATCTCATTCCATATTGAGAGAGAAAGTTAACCATTCTTTCCATTATTTTCTGCAGGTAAGTCCCTTTTTTAAAAGTCTTTTTATTGATTTCAGAGAGAGGAAGGGAGAGGGAGAGAGAGAGAAACATCAGTGATGAGAGAGTCCTTGATTGGCTGCCTGCTGCACGCCCCCGACTGGGGTCGAGCCCGCAACCCGGGCCTGTGCCCTGACCGGGAATCGAACCGCGATCCGCAATCTCCTGGATCCTCGGTTGATGCTCAACAGCTGAGCCACACCAGCCAGGTGATAAGTCCCCTTTTTATATTGAAGTCTGATGGCAATTAAATTCAAGTATTTTCCCAAGCTATTGCTTGGCGAGCGTGTTGAAGGCTGTCACTATACAGTATACGGCAACACAAGGACTCTTCTGTTCAGCAATTCTGGCGCACTTCCAAAATATACCCAACAATCCAATTTTCTCTCTGTCCAGGAGGCTGGGTGCCAAGGAATGGATATAAGCACAGGTACATACGAGCAGCAAGATTACAGTCAACAGACTCTGAAAATTGAAAATGGTAGACACAGTGGGGCCAGCGAAGCCCCAGCCACAACACCCTTCCAGGCCCAGGGTGGAAAAACGGGCTGTAATTTATTTGCTAAATCTGGCAACTTCATTCCTTAGAGCACCCGGCTTGGGACAGTGGCATCTGTTAAGATAAAGCTTCAATGAACCTCGTACCTTTTGAGTAACTTTTATGTTCTCTGTCCACTTGGATTTTCCCTCCAAGGCTGTCTGGGAGGAAATTGGGGTTTATGGGGTTTCCCAAGAGTCAGTTTCCAACTGACTTAAAAGCCCAGGTGGGTGGAATTGGCAGATCCACTGATCAGTTCCTCCCAAGGTCCCAATGCCAATTAACTGCAGGTCTGTTTCCACTGTCTCGTTAGTCTGGCAGAAACAGACCATCTTGGGCTTATTTTTATCTGTGGCTTTTTTTAAGAGAAAAAGAGAAATCTGGATCTTCTTACCTGGCAGGCTGACTTAAACAAATGGTCCTTTCGCCCTAGCCAGTTTGGCACAGTGGTTAGAGCATCGGCCCAAGGTCTGGAGGGTCCTGGGTTCGATTCCTGGTCCAGGGCACTTATCCCAGCTGCAGGGGTGTGTGTGGGCGGCAACCAACCGATGCGTCTCTCTCATATCAATGCTTCTCTCTCTCTCTGTCTCTTCTACTCCTTCTGAAAAGCAATGAAAAAAAAAATCCTCAGGTGAGGATTACAAACAAAAAACATGATAGAATAAAAGATGATCCTTAGACAACAAAAATAAAAATAGATAATTTGGACACCAAAATGGAAAACTTCTGTGCATCAAAGGACATAATCAACAGAGTGAAAAGCCAATCAATGGAATGGAAGAAAATATCTGCAAATCATCTATCTGATAAGGGGTTAATATCCAGGATATATAAAGAACTCCTACAACTCCACAACAAAATAACCTGATTTTAAACTGGGACAAAGGGCTTGAAAAGACATTTCTCCAAAGAAGATCAACACTTAAAATGGTTAAGATACCACATTTTCTATTGTGTGTATTTTTATCACAATTTTTAAAAATGTTTAAGGGCAACAATAAACTGGTAATATGGAAGGAGCAGTACCTACCACAGTGTTAACATAAAAAGCAGCTTTCCATGACACATAGGCATAAAAAATTTTACTCAAGAAACTCGTCTTAGAGCTGGTTTTTACTCTTATGAGTCTACTAGCGTATGACTCTTCAGGAAGAAAAGTATTTGCATCACCAGCTTCATGGCTTAAAGCACATTTGGTAACTTTTAGCCAGTGGTAAATGTGCCAGTGATGTAAGAGCTATTGGAAATTATTTTGCCCCCTACCTTAGCCCCATTTTATAGGTTCAGGAAACTGAGTCCCAGAGGGAGAGCTTGACTTGTCCAAGAACACATAGATTTCTCCTGGCATCTGGCTCAGGGTCCTTTCTCACTGAGGAATAGTGAAGAACTCTCCAACAATGCCAGAGGTGGGCTTTTCATTAGACTACCTGGCCGGCTGGGTAGCTCAGTTGGTTAGAGCATCATCCTGATATGCCAAGGTTGCAGGTTCAATTCCCAGTCAGGGCACACACAAGCAATAAATGCATAAATGAGTGGAGTAGATTGATGTTTCTCTCTCTCTCTCCCCACCTCCTTTCCCCTCTCTCTAAAATCAATACAAAGAATATATCATTTTCAAAATTTTTCCATTTTAATATAAAATAGCTTTCAAGGAAAATGTGAAAAATATAAATAAAACTTTTTATATCATTTAAAAAAATGATTCTTGCAACCAGTCAGGAAGGCCATAAAGACATTCAATGTTTCAGGACATAAAAATAATGTATGGCTGTTGTAAAAAACATGTAAAATTTAGAAAAAAAACCCCACAGAACTAATATTAAAATACAAAACAACTCTTTCTTAAGATTTCCCAGCTAGCAAAAGGCACAGGAAGTGCTGTGGGAGCGGGAGTGTTGGTAAGAAGGAAAAGTATATCTGTGTGTGTTAGAGTCGGTCCCCACCTCCCACTGCTGCCCAAAATACCATCTCTCCTGGACTGGCATCTCATCCTGGGATCAATCACTTCCCAGCTGTGTGACCTTGAAATATCATGGAATTTTTTCTTGCCTCAGTTTTTCTTACTTGTAAAATGGAACTCATAAAGATGTCTCACTGGTTGGCTGCAAAGATTCAGTATGAAAAATACTTGGCAATAAAGATGCTCAGGGAAGACCTGCCAAATGGGCAAACACTTAATAGTCACCAAAGATACTAGCAAAATAGGAGAACGAGTGAAGTTGGCAATTTAATGCCATGCTTAATTAATTTAACCATGGGGTGCTGCCACTAGGGCTTTTCTTCCTTTTTAAATCTGGAAAAAGTGGAAAAATCGAGTTCTTTCCTTCTTCCTTTTTTTTAGACCCATTTAAAATAATCATGGTTTTTCTTCTCTTGCCTCCCTTCTCCCTTTTAAATCTTCTTCAATATGCTGAGATTCTAATTAGGCAAATGCAAACCTAGGCTGAGAAGTTCTCCAGAATGAAAATCTCCTAATTTGCTGATTATTACTGGAAAAGCTGGCCAGTGATGGACCTCCACTGAGGTCAGAGAAAAGGCCTCAGCCTAATATTATTTGTCCAAGCAATAAATTTTATCTGATGCCAAATCCCGTGTGATGCTAAGCTCTTAAAAGCTTTTTTTTTTTTTTAACTATAGGAGAACATTTATTTATAAAATCACAGAGGTAGAAGCAATCCCTAGAAGAAATGGGTTTAGAAAACAAATTATAGAGACAAAAGAAGGGCCCTTGAAGCTTGGGAGGGAGGAAGCTAATGGTAATGTGCCTGGAGGGAGGGGAAGGGGAAGGGAAAGGCTGGGGCATGCATCCGAGGGAGAGGCACTGGGTCCTCCAGCCTAAGGGTCTTAAAGGAGGAGATTTTAGGGGCGGTCCCAGGGGGAGATCTTAATAGAATAGTCAGTAGTTTTCCAGGGGTGTCCTTTCAGGGCTGTGGTCTCCACTGATTGATTGCTCGGTGCCAGGGCAGGGGGCCGTTATCCAATGCAGCTGGTCCTGAGGTCAGCTGTGGCTGCTTTTGTTGCTTTTCTGGGCCTGGAGCTGAAATGCAACTGAGCCGAGATGTTATCTCTAGGGAGGAAAGGTCTGGGCGTCCAAACCGCAAGATTAACAATATGCTAGGGGAGGAAAGGCCACTCTGGAGGTGAGGTCCCATCCTACAATTGTCCATTGCTAGGCACATGGGGACTTCCACTCTGATGACCTTCTGGACCAAACCCATCATCCTTGCTCTGCTCATGTCTGTCTAGCTGCCAACCACACTCCTCCCCCTCAAGGATCTTGGCTCTGAGTTCTTTCAGAGAAAAGGGGCACAAGGTTCTCTTCTGTAGCTGCTTTCTGCAGAAAAAGGGTGACATGTTCCTTCAGAGCCAAGAGATCCTTGCTCTCTGTCAGAGGCATGAGGAGGCCTGGGCACAGAAAGTGGTGGCAATGGTGTCTAGAGGTGGTTTTCCCTGAGTGTGAGTAGAGCTTGTAACCTGGTGGAGACAAACTGTGTTACAAATCTTAGTATTATTGGGGCATAAAGCTAGAATGACAAGAATTATGACAAATGGTCTGGTGGAAGGAAAATATTTTAGTTCTCAATCATTCCAAGTCAAAGGAAGGGAGAAAAATGAAACATTAGTTTGGAGGGCTGTAGCCGAATATTTAAGAAAACTAGATAAATTCAGGATTTAGTTCAATTCATAGATGGAAAAACTTTGAACACAATTAACTGTGCCCTGACCGGGAATCAAACTGTGACCTCCTGGCTCATAGGTCAATGCTCAAGCACTGAGCAAAGCCAGCCGGGCAAGGACAATCATTTTGAATACCTTAAGGATTGGCAAATGTTGGCAAAGGACTCACAATTCGTTCATCAATTTTGGGAATATTTCTTCCCATTTAGGCTTTTTTTCCCTCAGGCTCTGTAGCAATTATAGAGAGCTCTAGTTTACAGGCCGCATATAGCTGAGGGTCATTTTCGAGAGGCATAAAGGGTTTGCATGTACGGAAAAGACACGTTGATTTAAAAAGCCTCATTCTCCACCTCCTTCCCTTGGGAACAGCAAAACAGGTCTAGCTGCAGGATAGTATTAAACTTAGTGGTGCCATTAACTGGCCAAACCTCTCCATCGACCACTTTATACTGGGGCCAGGCTATGTTGCAAAAGAAGCTTAAGGGACTTAGGTCAAACTTCATCCAAGGGAGCATCTTGAAACACTGTGGACACTGTTCGCCATCTACAGAGACAAACAAATTCCCAGCCAAGAGTTAGAGGCGTCCCTGCTTGTCTCTGGGCTGTCCTGGGCCATTGTCCTACAGTCTGAGAACCACAGTAGTGTAGGTTCCCTTTCACCCTGGAAGTACTGGGGGTGTGGAGTTTCACCCCGTGCCCCGAGGGCAGCCTTACCAAAGGCTGCAGTGGTGGCTGGGCACTGTAACGATGGACTTACTCCATTCAGACAGGTGGGCTCCACTCTACACGAAGCCAATCCCAAGCGAGGTGTCCCTGCTAGCCTGCCTCCAGACCTAGCCAGCCTTCCCTGAGGTCCCCCCTATCATACGTGTCCATACAGGGATACCTAGAAAACTCATCCCACAACTCTCATCTTTAGCACTTGGGCTAGTGACCTGTTGCCCTGCCTTTCATGTTCCTAAGAGCACTGTCCTTTAAGAGGCCTCGGAGAGAGAGCAGCAGCCGCCCGTCAAAGGGAAGGGAGAGTCCCTGTTAAGTTAACCCTGAGGCTCTCATAGAGGTTGGTTTCAGGGTCCGAGAAGATTCCTGGTGACCTCTGTATGTTAGCTGGGCCGGCCAGACAGAGACAGCACCTCTGGCCCTGAGGGCAAGTCCTGTCCGCCTTCTCTAGGAAAATTAGAAACTGCTGGGTGTCATTTATTTTCCAAGCTGGATGCATTTAGGCTCATTTATCCAGCAAAATAAATAAGGGACACCCAGCAGTTCTGTTCAGACCCCCAGAAGGCAATTCCAATTGAAGAGCCAAAATTAAAAAGCAGCCATCCATTTTATTTTCCTGTCCTTAGTTATCTTGACCCTTACCTATAGTCTAGGGTCTCTCAACCCCTAACCCTTAGCTCCACCTTGAGGATTTTGAGAAGCTCAAAGAAGCCAGCCTGAATTTAACTCCAGACACAGAGGAAGGAAGAGAAAGGGAAGAAAAGAGCCCCCTTCCAGACAAAGGGCGAGGACCTCTCTCCCCACTGGCACTAGTAAGCCGACAGGGAAAAGCCTCGGGTAAGGGCCTCGTGTGATTTTACAGTGTCCTGGGTGCATGGAGGGTGCCTTGCAGTCGGTGGGGTGCCCAGTGCAAACTGCCCTGGCCTGTGACCGACTCATCCTATCCAGGGAGTCTTCTAGTGGCAAGTGCCCTAACGGCTTTTTTTTTTTTTTTTTTTTTAATATATCTTCATTGATTTCAGAGAGAGGAAGGGAGAGGGAGAGAGGGAAACATCAATGATGAGAGTCATTGATCCGCTGCCTCCTGCACGGCCCCTGCTGGGGATGGAGCCCGCAACCCGGGCATGTGCCCTGCCCGGGAATCAAACCTCCATCTCCTGGATCCTAGGTCGACGCTCAACCGCTGAACCACACCTGGCTGGGCCCTAATGGCTTTGAAATGCTCAACCCCTGCCTGCGCAGTGCAGAAATCCTGGGGTGTGTGTCAGGGGGGAGGGGGGGAACCCAGTGGCCCGAGGAAAACATTCAGGAAGAAAAGAGAACAGAGTTAGTCATGTCCTTCAAGCCAAGGTGGCGAGGACAACTGGCTTACCAGTGATGAGACAATCCGAGTCGACGTGCCATTATGTTGCAGGTGGTGGGAACAACACTGAGTCTTAGACCCATGGTGTCAGACAGGACCTGGGTTCAGCAACCTCAGTACTTGAGTTCAGGCCATGAAGGAATTCAGAGCCAAGGCCCAAACTGTAAAAGAACATTTATTTATAAAATCACAGAGGTAGAAGAAGCAATTCCTAGAAGAAACGGGCTTAGGAAACAACTTATAGAGGCAAAGCAAGGGCCCTTGGAGCTTGGGAGTGAGGAAGGCAATGGTAACATGTGGGGGGGGCATGGAGGGAAAGGGAAAGGCGCAGGTGTGCTCCCTCCTGGAGAGACAGCACCTTAAAAACTCTCCTGATGCAGAAGAAAACAGATTCTGGGTGAGATGTGCCGAACCCAAAGAAGATTCTAAAGAAAACCATCCCCAAAGGAGCTCTGGATTATTTAAATTATTTTTCATTCTGAGTCTCTAAATAGCAGAGCCTGGTAGCTTAGTGGGAGTGCAAAGTCAGGAAATGGATGCAAATCACTAAAAAGATGCAAGTATGTGGCAAGCTTGCATAAAATATTCTCTATCATTTTTATTTCTAAGCTTTAGCTCTTATGGGTGAAAATGTAACTTGGGATCCCTAACTCACAGTGCTGGGAGCATAAAGAAACTGCTTGTAATTCTCAATTCCTGAGTTCCGAGTCCTGGAAAAATGCCTCGCTCCTGGACCAATTGGGATGGCCCATCATCCTACCTGAAGGGGCAAGAGGGAACTTTCTGGGGTGCTAGAAATGCTCAGTGTTTATTATCTGGGCATTGGTTACATGGGTGTACACGTGTGTAAAAAATACCAAGCTACCCATCTAAAGTTAGTGCACTTGACTAAATTTATGTTATACTGAAAAAAAACAAAAAACAAAAAAAACCCCCAAAAGTGCTGTCCACATCGTATTCCAGATCGATTGAATCAAAATCTCAGTGGAGAATCCCAGGCATTGGTATTAGGAAAAACCCTCTCCAGGGACTCTAGAGTCCAGCCAGGTTTCAGAATGAATATGTTCAAATCAGCAGAGATCTTGTTAAAATGAAGATTCTGGTTCAGTAAGCTGGATGGGGTCTGAGATTCTGCATTTCCAGCAAGCTCCAGGGGAAGCTGATGCTGGACCACGCTCTGGGTGGTGAGGGCTAAGCCCAATCACGGGTCACCTTGCAGCATTCCCAGTGACAGCTGAGATGGGCACGTATCCCAGATGTCCACCTGTAGATGAATGGATAGTACATAGACAGTGGAATGTTACTCAGCAATAAAAAAAGAATGAAATCTTGCCATTTGTAACAACATGGACGGATCTAGAGGGCATTATGTTGAATGAAATAAGCCAGAGAAAGACAAATACCATAGGATCTCACATGTGGAATCTGAAAAAACAAAACAAATGAATCTCCATAGGGAAACAGATCCATAGATACAGAGAACTAGCTGATGGTCACCAAGGAGAGGGCGGGGAGCATGGGAACAGTAAATAACTAAATAAATACGAAAATTTTAAAAAGAAGCTGCACGTTGCCAAGTTAACTGTTAACACCAAAAAGTTTAACTTCAAGTGAAATCCCCAAACCCTAGGAATGAATTTCAGCTACTTATGTTTCTTCACATAGATGCTCATGAGGCAGGTGAGCAGGCACCACCTTCCACTGAATGAGGCATAAAAAAAATTTACAGCCCGGCCGGACATGGCTCAGCGGTTGAGTGCCGACCTGGGATCCAGGCGATCGGGGTTCGATTCCCGGTCAGGGCACATGCCCGGGCTGCGGGCTCAATCCCTGGTTGGGGGAGTGCAGGAGGCAGCTGATCAATGACTCTCTCATCACTGATGTTTCTCTCTCTCTCCCTCTCCTTTCCTCTCTCTGAAATCAATAAAGATATTTAAAAGAAAAAAAAAAATTTACATTCAGGGTCTGGGGGCAAGGGGAGGGGGCACTCCCCTGAAACATCTTGGTGCTGTTATGGAGGAAGGAAGAAAGTGGGAGGGGAGAGTGGACGAGCTGCAGGGTAGCCGGCTCCTGCGCATTGAAGGAACAGACGCTTAGGGAGAGGTTGGGAAAAGCAGAAGCACACACGTGGGCAAGCACGCCGCGCAGAAGCCAGACAGCCCTTCCCAACCCCCTGACATGCCAAGAGGTCCCTGTTTGCCTGAGTCCTGGGCCTAGCCCAGTCAAGACCGAGGACCCCAGTCTGGGCTCGGCTTGCATGTCTAAAGTCACCCAGGAAACTGCCCCTCTGGAGAGGCCAAGTGTGGCTGCCAGAGGTGCCCTGTCCCTCGGCCCTACAGACGCCCTGGAGACTGATATGGGGCTGCCAGCTGGTTTAATTACCCAGATGGGAAGTTGGCAAGGGGAGCCCAGTCTTGGGCAGAGATTAATGACTCCATTATCTTTCTGGCCAGTCATCCCCTGTGGGCCCCAGTCCGGAATGTAGATATAAGGTGTAAATAAAGGCCCTGTTCTGAAGGAGCCCAGTTTTCATTGTCTCCTGATGGGAATTTGCCCCCAGTAACCCTTGGCTCAAACCCAGGAGGTGTCTTTGTGTGGCAGAACAACCTGGTCTGTTTGGGGGCATGTGACAGATCTCCTGAGGGCTGGGCAGAGCCTGGGCCGCAAAAATGTATTGCTCTTTCTCTTAAACCCACAGGTAATATAGGCTTGTAAACAACTGAAACTAGAAAGCTGCATGTAAGGTAGCAGGTGACAGTTCTTGCCCCACTTTCCACTCCTGAAGGTCACCGTTGTGAACCAGTGTGGCGCGTATTCTTCCAAACATGTGGTTTTTTAAAATTCTTTGGTTTTTTTCTTTTGATTCATTTCCCCCCAGCTTTATTGAGGTATAATTGAAGCTCACCATATGAAGCATATTTAAGGTATATAATTAGATTAGTTTTGACATATGTACACCCATGAAACCTTCACCACAATTAAGATAGTGAACATCCCCGTCACCCCCAAATCCATCACCCATCCTCATGTGTTTAACTCTTTGAGAAACTGCCAACCTGCCCTCTAAAGTGCTTCACCACGTTTCCATCCCTCCCAGCAGCCAGTGAGAGTCCCTGTCGCTCTGCATTCTCGCCAGCACTTGCGATCGCTCTTTCTCACTTTAGGCATTCTCATGGATGTGCAGTGGTATCTCACTGTAATTTTTACTTGTAGTTTTCTCGTGATTAATGGTATTGAGTAGCCTTTTATGTGCACTTATTAGCTATTCACATATATTCTTCTGTGAAGTGCTTGGAAGAAGGTGGTGGAAGGTGATTTCAATGCTGCTAATGCTGTGGACTCTCTGAGACATTCAAGCAGAGATGCTGAGTCAGACAGCTGGAGATTGGAGTCTAGACTTCAGAGAAGTCCAGCCTGGAGATGTAAATGGGGGAGTTGTCAGCATATAGGTATTTAGAATGACTGGGATCACTCAGGGGGAGAAGAGACCCAAGTCTGACTTTCAGGGCTCTTGATTAACTGGAAGCCAGAAGGTGAGGAAGACTCAAAGAGACCAAGGCAGGGCTGGCCTCCAAAGATGGCCCATCAAGAACCACACCCTTGAGTAGCCACTCCCACCTTCATTGTGGGCTGGCCCTGTGTAACCAGCACAATGTAGCAGCAGAAGTGACATACCTGACTTCTGAGCTAGGTCCTAAATGCCCTGCAGCTTTCACCTTGACTTTTGGAACACTGCTCTGGGATAAGCCAGATGCCACTGAAGACGTGTGATTACTCTGAGACTGCCATGATGTGAGGAAGCCCAAGCTAGCCATGTGGAAAGACTATATGGAGAGAAAAAGTTGGCCAGCAGGTCCCCAGTTGTTCCAGCCATCTCAGTGAGGGCAGCAGACATGTGAGTGAAGAAGCTACTTTGAACGTCCAGCCCAATGAAGCCTTGAGAGGACTTCAGTCTCAGCTGCTTTCTGCCTGCAACTGCATGAGGGGCCCTCAAGCAAGAACCACCAGCTGAGCCCAGTCTACCCACGGGACTATGAGGGATCATAATAAATTGTTGTTTAAACCTCTAAGTTCTGGGGTGGTTTATTAAACAGCAGTAGATAACAGAGACATGAACAGTGAAGGGAGACTGCTCTGCAGCCCAGACCCTTGGAGACGGGGGTGCCCAACCTCAGCTGGACAGCTCTCTGCATTCTGATGGGCTGCCCTCTCCCTGCTAAGAGGAGAATAAGCTTCCCTTTGTGCCCACAACTGTGGCATCTGCCAAGAGCCCCACAGCCCCTAGGGCCCTTACAAAAGAACAGCAAGGGAGATTTTTCTGGGAACTGGGTCACCAGTCACTTGGAGGCTTCAAACCTGGAATAACAGAGAGAAACCAGATTAAAAAAGGCTGGAGACTACAGGAGGCTGCTGGGCCTTGTCATGGGGGCTGCTCAGGGACGTGTCATGGTCAGGAGTGGCTGCCTTCCTCCACTTGAGCCTTACACCAACAGAGCCCTCCTCTCTCCCTCTGTCTTTCTGTCTCTCTTTCTTTCTTCTTTCCTCTTTCTTGGTAGTTAAAACATTGGTAAACCAAATATAAATATCCCCTCTGTCTTTCTACCCTTCCTTCCTTCTCCTTCTACCTATGAAAGATTACTACTGGCTTTGCATTTATAGTACCGATGTCTTTCTTTTTTAAAAAAAGTAGACTTCATTTTTATAGCAGTTTTAGATTCACAGTAAAATCGAGGAGAAAGTAGAGAGTTCCCATGTACCCCTCCCCCTCACCAGAATGGAACATTTGTTACAATCGATGAACCTACATGGACACATCCTCACTCAAAGCCCATCGTTTTCACTAAGGTTCACTCTAGTGTCGTACATTCTGTGGGCCTGGGTCACGTATAACGCACCATTATATTATCACACAGTGTAGTCTCACCGCCCACGAACATCTTCTATGCTCCACCTTTTCATCCCTTCTTCCCCCTTAATCCCTGGAAACCGCTGAACGTTTTACTGTCTCCATGACTTTGCCTTTTCCGGAATGTTTTATAGATGGAATTGTACAGTGTGTAGCCTTTCAGATTAGATTCTTTCACTTCCATAGTATGTATTTAAGATTCTTCCATGTGGTTTCATGGCTCGATAGCTCATTCCTCTTTAGTGCTGAATTATATCCCACTGTCTGGATGTACCACAGTTTATCCATTCACTTAGGTGCATCCTGGTTGCTTTCAAGTTTGGGCAATTATGAATAGAGCTGCTAGAAACATCATGTGCAGGTTTTTGTATGGACATAAGTTTTCATCTCATTTGGGTAAATACCAAGATGCATGATTACTGGATTGTATTGTCAGAGTGCCTTTAGTTTTGTAGGAAACTGCCCAACTGTCCTCCAAAGTGACCGTACCATTTTGCAGGGAGTTCCTGTTGCTCCACCTCCTTGCCAGCATTTGTTGTTGTTCTAGATTTTGGCAGTTTTGATACATGTGTCGTGGTATCTCATTACTTTAATTTGCATTTCCCTGATGACGTATGATGTGGAGCATCTCTTTTTATGCTTATTTGCCCTTTGTATATCTTCTTTGGTGAGGTGCCTATTTAGGTCTTTGGCCCATTTTAAAAATTGGAGTGTTGCCCGGCCGGGCGTGGCTCAGCGGTTGAGCGTCTACCTAGGATCCAGAAGATTGGGGTTCGAGTCCCGGTCAGGGCACATGCCCGGGTTGTGGGCTCGATCAATGACTCTCTCATCATTGATGTTTCTGTCTCTCTCTCTCCCTCTCCTTTCCTCTCTCTGAACTCAATAAAGATATATTTTAAAAACACAAAAAACAAAACAAAAAAACAACAAAAAACAAAAATTGGAGTGTTTGTCTTCTTGTTGAGTTTTAAGAATTCTTTGTATAGTTTGGAAAACAGTCCATTATCTTTTGCAAATGCTTTTTCCCAGTTTGTGCTTGGCTTGTCATTCTCTTGAGCAATGCAGGTTTATAACAAATAAATTATTTTAAATTAATAATAAAAAAAAAGAGTCCATTTGAGGAGAAATATTCAGGAAATGACAGTCAAGGTGATAGGAATGTAGCAAAAAATGAAGGTGTGCGCCAGGCGCTCAGCTCTGGCCGATACTCATGCCACAGCCAGAGCCTGGAACACAGCTCGCCCCCCAGGCTCCTTCCCTGGCAATTATTATGGCTCTTACTATTGGGACCTATTATTGCTATTATAATTATGGCACAGTGACTATTACTGGTATTATTGTTATAACAGAACATTGTTGTTTTATATTATTATATGTTGCTTTGATGAACCTCTGTGTCTCCTCAATTTCCCCGAAACCTGGGGGAACCCTGCAAAGTTGCTGGGGTGATTATCACCGTCGTGTTGATATTTCCCCTCCTCTAGCCGTGCAAAGTTTGGATGGGAGGAAGGGAGGTGGGTATGGGTTGGGTGACAGGTAGGGGAGGGGTCCGGCGGGGAGCCTCCGCCCCAATACGGGGCGGGCCCCGGCGGGTCCCCGAGGGCGCCGGGCCGCAGCCTGAGCCCGCGATGGCCCCGCGCGAGGCGGCTCGGGCCCTGCGCCTGGCCCTCGCCCTGGCCGCGGTCGCCGCGGGGGCCTGGGCGCGGGGGCCGCCGCGCGCCCCGTGGCCCGGGCGGGGCTGCTCCGCGCTGGGCCGCTGCTGCCCCGGCCGTGACCCGACCTGCGCGGCCCGCGGGCCCCCGCGCTGCTTCTGCGACCAGGCGTGCGGCGCGGTGCGGGACTGCTGCGCCGACTACTCGCGGGCCTGCCCCGGTGAGCCCGGGAGCAGAGGCGGGGCGGGGCGCGGGGTTTAGGGGTGCGCTTGGGGAAAGGTGCGCGGGGCGTGGACCAGGGCGCGCGAGTGTCGGGGAGGCAGGATGGAGGGGTCGCTTGGAGAGTTGGGGGGCGTCCCAGAGAAGGGGACACAAGGACTGCGTGCCGGCCTTGGCGGACTCATGGAAGTGGGGGGTCATGGAAGAGGTGCGCCAGCCGGACACGGGTGCGGGAGGGACGCGGAAGGGAGACGGGTCGTGGGCAGCACGGAGGGGAGGGTGCGAGGGAGGAGGGGGCGCTTGGGGTGGGGTAGGTGCCAGATGTAGCCAATAAAAATACAGGATGTCCAGTTCAGCTTGAATTTCAGATAAGCAACCAAAAGTGTTTTTAGTGTAAGTGTATGTTATACAATATAAGTATATATCATAGACTTACACTAACTCTACTTTAAGAGAAGTATGGCCCGTCCTATATATTGCATGGGCCATACTTCTATTAAAGGCTATTGGTTATTTTTCTGAAATTCAGATTCAACTGGGCGTCCTGTGTTTTAACTGGCAACCCTAGATGGGGGGAGTGAGCCATGGAGGGGTGCAGGGGAGGACTGGGTACCCGAGCTGCATTGCAGGCAGGGGGTCACAGGGCAAATGGAGGGGGTGGAGAAGGCCCTGCCCAAGCCTGGAGAGGCTTAGAGTGGAGGGTTGCAGAGGGGACCGAGAATGCGGGCTGGGTGATGCAGGTGGTCAAAAGAACTGGGGGTGGGGTGGAGGGAGGAGCAGGGTAAAACTTGGGTGGGCCAGCAGAAGCCGAGGGGTGGGATTCCAATACAGGTAAGCCTCCCTGTGGTCCAGGTGCAGAGGTGGTCACAGGACCAGGGTCTAAGCATTTCCTATAAAGACCCTGCCACAGTGGTGGCCACTGGGCTCTGAAATCAGGGCCTGATTTTGTTGAGTCACTAGTGGGGAGGATTCTGTCTTCTTTAAATCCCAAGAGTAAGTTTTTCACACCCACTGGAGATAAAAATCTACGTTCTGTCCCACTGTAAAATGGATATAACCCAATTTTGTCAGGGAGAAAAACGATTGGATCCTGCTATCCTGAGACATCAGTGGTACTTCAGGAATTTAAATAGAAAGAACCTATATTTAAAATTTAAGAATTTACCATTTTTAAAAAACTCATAATAGAAGGGACCCAACATTTATTGGTCACTTACTATCTCTGTGCCCAAGAGCTGGTCTGGGTGTCTCATCAAACCTGATTACTTTCTCACAGCACTCTGGGATTCCTGAATATAATAATGTCCCTGTTTAGCAGGTGAGAAAAGCTGGGCTTGGCGAGCAGAAAGCTTTGGCCAGCCAAGGTCATCCAGAAGGTTTTGAACCTGGTGTGATCCTGTGTCTTCTAACGCCTTGCTGCTTCCCACAAGTTTGAGTGGCTAGTGGTGGAAAGTCAGGCAACAGTGAGAGGACAAAGTAATTTGGGGTGTGGTATCTCCCCAAATCGTAGCAAATGAGACTCCCCCAGAATAAACTTGCAGAAGGACTGTCTTGGGAACACTTTTGTACTTGTCTGCTTTCTGTACAGAGAGTGCATGCAGCCAGCCCTGGGTCATTCACAGTGTGGGGCTGCCCTTACAGGGGCTCCCCCACCTTAGCACAGGGGTAGGGGGCCAAGAAGGGGCCCAGGCAGAGGGATCAGTGATACTTTCCCACAGTCTGACCCTCATCCACAGAATCTCACGATGTTATCAGTTCCCCAGCGTTTTCCATTTTATAGAGCTTGGGCTGGTGGGCCCACAGCCTCAAAGCTTTGAGTCCCTCTTTGTTTTGCTCCCTTGGGAAGGTGTCAGAAAAGCAGCAGACTTAGGATCTGTCCCTCTGTCTGGGCTGGGTGGAACCAAGGTCTTATAAATATTCCAGGGACAAGTTTACTTTCCTGTCTCCCAGAGGAGCAGGGCAGAAAGGGACATGGTGACCAGTTAGGAGGCAAGAGATGGAGAGAATTGCGTTTTTTTATGAGTGATTTAGGGGATAATGTTGACTGACTTCAGTAATTGATTGTGGTAGAAAGAGATATTGAGAATGACTTAAAAAAACAAACAAACCCTAACGTTTACTGAGTACTTACCAAGTGCCAGGGAGGTCCTGGTGTGTGTGTGTGTGTGTGTGTGTGTGTGTGTGTGTTTGATTTGAGGGAAGAGGAAGGGAGATAGAGACATCAATTTGTTGTTCCACTTATTTATGCATCATTGGTTGATTCCTGTATGTGCCCTGACCAGGAATCAAACTCACAACCTTAGATATCAGAATGATGCTCTAACCAGCTGAGCTACACCCAGCCAGGGCTTAAGTGCTTTAAGTAAATTGTCTCTGTTAAGCCTCATAAGAACCCTATGGAATAGTGTTTTCATGTCCATTTTACAGATGAGGAACTGAGGCACACAGAGGTAGTGACCTGCTCAGAGTTGCACAGCTATTAAGCAGCAGATCTGGGATTTGAACCCCAGCAGTCTGGCTCCAGACCACAATATTATATGGTTGCTCAGCAGGGGGAGGGACTTACCCATTTGGGAGAGGGAAATTTGGGCCTACAGGTAGAAGAGGAGCACTTGACATTGCCCACATTCAGTTCAATCACACTTCTGGCCATCTGCTATGTGCCCGGCTCAGCTAGAAGCCATCGGGGCTGGAAAGATGGGGCTCTGATCCCCCTCAAGCTTATATTTAGGGGAGACAGGGTAGCTGTGAAAGAATTTAAGTCAGAGCAAGATAGCAAGATGAGGCTTGGAAATGATCATTGAGGATGGGGTGGAGGCAGGGAGAGGGCAGAGCTGGAGTGATTAGTAAGGCCTTAAAGGATGGACACCGTTGCTTCCCACTTTTCAAGTCCATTACCGAATGTTTTCATGTATTTTATATTCTTTAAATCTCACTTGAACCCTGTAAGGATCAATGTCCCCATTTATGCACTTACTATGTATTCATTGCACTAGTCAATACTTTTAGGGTTGTGGCAAGTCTCAAATTGACTTTAGCTAACAAGGGAATTGATTGGCTCAGGTAACTGAAAAACAGTTCATGGATTCTGGCTTCAGGCATGGCTGGATCCAGGGATCTGAGGATATCATCAGGGCTCTGTTTCCACCTTTCAGCTCTGCTTGTGTTAGCTTCATTCTCAAGCATGCTGTCACCCAGTGGTGGCAAAGATAGTGCCCAGTAGCTCTGAACTGGTGTCCCTAGCGGAATGAGAGTTTCCTTTCCCCACTTGCTCCAGCCAAAACCCTAGGGACGATTTTCATAGGCCCAGTTGGGGTTGCATGCACATCCATAATTCAGTCAATCACTGAGCCTAGGAAGAGGGGTATGTCACTTAGCCATGTTTGGCTCACAAGCCCCATCCCAGGAATGAGGGCTGAGGCCACGCTATTCAAACCATGTGGACTGAGTATGGGGAGGATTGGTTCCTCAAAAGAAAACTGAGGCAGTGTTACCAGAAAGTAGGGTAAGGAGGCTGGAAAGGTAGAAATGACAGCTGCCTGTCACCGAGCTGTGGGAGACTGCATTTAAAGGAACTTGAAGTAAAGGGTGCTGGGACATTAAACAAGAGGAGAGGGAGTGAACGACTGAAGGTGTGTTGCAGAAACAACTTAGATTTTTAGCCACTTGGCTTGGGGGTCTTTATGATCCACTATTTAAAAAAAGACCTTTTATGAACCACATCAATAGGATAGGGAACCACTCAAGGATTCCAGGTGACAGGTCAGAACTGTATTCCAGAAAAATCCTCCTGGTAGACAGTGAGGAGGGTGGACGGCCAGGGAGCTGGGCACTGAGGTCCAGAGGAGAGGGTGGGGTTCGGGGTGTCCAGGAAGGCACTTCCTGATGCCCCAGGCCTGTCCGAGTGGGGCAGAGGGATCCAAGGGAACTGTGGGAAATTCGATCTGGCTCCAGCAGGCTCGGCTGGCAAGGTGTTATCTGGGTCTCTAGGGCTGGATGAGCAGCCCTTAAGCCTCCCGCCTTCTCCCCCCTCTTTTCTAGCTACACTGATAAGCTAGAATTTCTCCTTTACTCAGAAAAAGGTGGGGTGGCCTTTGTTTTGAGAAACACCGCCATCTGGTGGTACCTTTTTGCACTGCCAGCCTGTGGTAATATTTTTGTTGTCGCTAAGGCGAGATTTGCTCATCAGGAGTCCTTTACTCCTTATTTACTGGGTCCCGACGCGCTAGGTACTGTGCTTGGTGCTGGGACTCAGCAGGGAACAAGGACTGTGCTTCCTTGGAGATGACACAAGCAGGGGAGGCTGACGAGCTATGAATAATCACACGAACGTACTGAGGTCGCAAGCTTAGGCCTAGGTGTGGTGTGATGACAGTTCCCTGGGGACGTCACATGTGGCTCCTGCTTGGTGACTTCACAGATGCCAACAACATGGAAAGAATATGTGTAGGGTGGCATCTGCCTAATTTTCTGCAAAATCTCTCACCTGCTGTCAGGCGGGGCAGGGCAGGGAATCATGGCGCAACATTGGTGCTCCTCTTTGACCCATGCAATCAGCATCAAAGCCCTGTATGGTATCACTGCCTTCTCAATCTCTGACATTTCCACTAGCACTTTCTCTCATGCTTGTTTTGCTCCAGCCACACTGGCCTCCGCACTGTCCCTCCAGGATCCAACCTTGACCCTGCCCCAGGGCCTTTGCACTGCCTGTTTTTTCTTTTCCTCTACCTAGAATACTTCTCAGCCTCCCCATACTTACACATTTCCTTCCTTTACCTCCTCAGATGTTCTGTCTTGGGGGTCCGCTTCCCTAGATCCCTTCATCTCAAACAGCTCCCATCACCCCACCCCTGCCATTCTTATTCTGCTTTGTTTCTCTCTCAGAGCAGGGATCACTAGTTGAAATTATATCACAGGTTGCATTGTTTTTTGTCTGTTTCTCCTGTAGAATGTCAGCTCCTCCCGGGCAGGAGCATTTTCTGCTTTGCCCATCTGAGTTCCAGGCCCCCGGCCCAGTGCTCGGCACATGTAGGCCCGAAATACTGGTTAAATAAATGCATAAAGACCACTGTTGTACCGAGCATTTACAACCCTCTCAGTGCTTTGCATTGGTCATTGCACCAGACCTGCGAGTCTGCAGTTTGCACCCAGGTTTGTCTGACTCCAACACCTTGGCGCAACTTAGATACTCTGCCCCTTTAAGCGCCCCTTGTCTCCCCTGTGAGATGATCATATAGGGGTCAGGGTCCTGGCAAGTGACAGATGGTATGCCCAGAAGAGTTAGAGGGGAGAGAATGTGAGAGGGCTCTATTCACAGTGAGGTGCAGGAGGAAATGGTGTTACCGGAGCCTGGTGAGAGCAGGATTCATGGTCGAGGGCGCCCCTCCACAGGAGCAAGGCTGTGTCAAGGGGCGGGGGCAACAAACACCTGGGCCGCACTCTCCTTCCTAACAGTGCCCCCCACGTGCTAAAGTCAAGTGGCATCTGGGGGTGAGGGAGCCTCTGTGACGCACAGGCTTCCCGGAGGGCACAGGGCAAAGGACAGGGAGCACACAGTCTCCTAAGATTGCGGTGAGGGTTCCATGAAGTCGCGTGTGTGACTTGCCTGGCTCAGCACGAGTGACACCACTGATGTCATTATTTGGTGAAGGATGAAAGCAACCATGGTTGTTAGGTTGCCACCCCTGATTTCCTCCCTGCCCTCCTCTCTCCCTCTGAGCACTTCAGCTCTGCCAGGGGGGAGACCTGTGCAGGGCCACGTGACTTCCCGAGGTGCCAGAAGCAACACTGTGTCTACAACACAGTACCCTCGTTCCCTCAGTTCAGGGATGTACTTTGTCTCACATTTTCCTGTTGTGAAGGAGGACATGTGTCATAGCTGGGGAGCGCTTTTCACGAGGACCCACCTGCCTTTCTGCTCACCGCTGTGTCGCCTGGCTCGCAGTGGTCGCTCGCTAAATATTTGTGAAATGAGTGAATTCATTTTGGCAGTAGGAGCTGTCTTGTGTGTGCAGGAGTCTGTGTGTGTGTGTGTGAGAGAGAGAGAGAGAGAGAGAGATAGGGAGAGAGAGAGAGCTGGGGCTCAAACCCCCTGTGGCTGGCCCTGAACCCGAGCTTCTTACCCTGCATTGTCCTGCCACCTGCTGCCTCCAGCCCAGAAGGCGGATCGGGTCTTGTGTGACATTAGCTGTACTTTGGGCGACTGGAAATTTTGCTGTGTGTGGATGACAGCAAAGCATCTCAGGGATTGATTTGGGGGTTACAAGCAAATTTTAGCAAATAGGCAAATTCACAAATACAGAATCTTTAAAGAATGGGGATTAACCACATATATGTGCTCTGTAGAATGCCCGTGTCACTTCTTACACACTGTGTAGCACTGTTTGCAGGTTTGAAAACTCTGTAAATATGTCACACTGGGAGTAGCTTCTGTAAGAGGCTTCTTTCCTCCGTGCTGTTGGTTGTGTCGCTGTGGTTCATGTCGCTGCAGCAGAGGATTGGCTGTATTTCCTGAGCACTTGCTATGTGCCAGAAGCACGTGCTGTGTATGTTGTATCTGGTTGAACCCTCAAGGCCACCCTGTCAGGTGAATACTGTTCTTATTCCCATTTGACAAAGGAAGAAACTGAGGCACAGAGAGGTGAAATCAGTTCTTCTCGGTGCTTAAGAAATGTTTATGGAAGGAGTGAGTGATGAGAACCACGGAAATGATCACTGAAAGGATGATGGGTGAACAAACATGGGGATGTTTAGGTGGATGTCTAAATGGTTAGCACAGAGTAACTTTGGAGGAAGGCCTGGGCTCAGAGTTACAAGAGTCCTAGTGCTTTGTGTGGGGTTTTTGAGGGTTCGGCTTGTGGGGAAGGTGGAGATCTGGCCACTGTCCAGCCCAACCCCATGCAAGTTGCCCCTGAGACACTACCTTCTCTTCCAGCCATCTCCTGCGTTGTGGCAGAGTGGAGTGGCTGGAGTCGCTGTGCCAAACCCTGTCAAGTCTCCTACCGTGTCCGCAGGAGGCATGTTCTGCAGGAGCCAAGGAATGGGGGTGCTCCCTGCCCCCACCTGGAAGAGCGGGCTGGCTGTGTGGAGTACCGGAGCCACCAGGGAGTGGAGTGCCAGCAGTCCTTGTGTGAGTTGGGGTGGCCACCAGGGGTGACTGCCAGATCCTCTGTGGGGTCCAAGTTTGGGGTGGGACTTTTGCCCTGATCCCCTCTTCTCACTTTGTGAATGAGGTAAGAAGCTCTGACTTCCTCTGGGCATCTCATCTTCTTTCTACTTATCTCCCGGTGTGATTCAGTCAGGACTTTGCATGCACATGCTGGGAAACCCAACTTAAACTGACCTGAGCCAAAATGTGTGGATCATGTAACTAAAATTCCAGTGGCTGCATTCAGGCATAGCTGGATCCAGGGGCTCAAGCAGTGTGGCCAGGACTCCTCATTTCTCAGCTGTTTTCCTCTGAGTTGGCCTCATTCTCAGGCCAACTGGGAGTAGCTCCAGGCTTCCCTCCAACCAGCCTAGCAGCTAAAAGAAAAGGTCTCTGCCCCCCTAATTTCAGCAAATGTCCTGGGATGATATCTCATTGGCTCGGCCTGGTTCATGTATCCAGTGCTGAACCAATCAATATGTCCAGAGAGAGGGAATACACTGATTGGTTGCCTTCCACATGCACCCCAACTGGGGCCAGAGATCAAACCTGCACTCTTCCTTTCCTCCATCATTTTAGCCATCCATCCATCCATCCATCCATCCATCCATCCATCCATCCATCCATCCATCCAGTGATTAAGTCTTTTATCTATGTTTTTACTCCCTCACTTATTTATAAAAAACATTCATTTGAAAAACTTTTGAGACCCACTATTCAACCCCCTGTGCTAGGCCCTGAGTCTCAGAGATAAATATGATTGTGTCACATAAAGGGTACTAGTGGGCACCACCTACCTAGTTCCAGGAGCCCATAGTCTCCTTAGGGCTGCCATATAGACCACTCAGAGGCCAGGGGTTCCCAACCCAGCTTCCTGTGGTGCCATAGCCTGGGTCATGCTGAGCTATTAACTCTGTTTTCTCCCTGGTCCACAGTCCCCGCTCTGATAACCACAGGCAGCTATGGGAAAGAGCGGAAAAAGCGAGGCGTTCCCAAGGAGCAGGAGAGAGTAGGGTAAGTTGAAGCAAATGAACCCAAGGTCACACTAAAATCTGTGCACATTTTCCTTGAATTAAATGTTCATTATGTCTTTCTCTTACTTTGACTCCCTGTTTTTTGTCCTGTTACAAATTTGTAAGCTCATTAACGTGATCGGGAAGTCCTTAATAATTGACCTCCATTTTAACTCATTCATTCATTCACTCACTCAGTGTTTATTGAGCACCCATTATATGAAAAGCACTGAGATGGCCCTTGGGGCTACAGCAAGGAACAAAAGAGGACAGAAATTCTTGTCCTCATGGAGTGGACAGTCTAGTTGGAGGAGACAGACAATAAACAAATAGCATGTCAATGGTGCTACGTACTGTGGAGAGAAATAAAGCAGGGAAGAGGGTGGGGTACCAGTGGCATCCTCACTGAGAAGGAGACATTTGAACTAAGGTCTGGAGAAGGCTTTCTGGGGGAAGAGCAGGTCTGAAAAAGGGACCAGGAAGTGCAAAGGTCCTGGGAAAAGGCCTGCCTGGTGTGTTCAAGGATCAGCAGGACCAGTGTGGCTGGCATGCAGGGACAGTGAGAGTGGAGGAAATAAGGCCAGAAACATATGGAGTGGGATGGTCAGATCTCACAGGGCCTATAGGCTGTGGAGAGAAGTTGGACATTTTCTCACATGCGATGGGAGTCATGGGAGGGTTTTCAGCAGAGGAGTGACATGATTTCACCTGAGTTTTCACAGGATAGGATCCCTTTGAATGACATTTGGAGAGGGAGGCGAGGAAGGAACCAGGAGCCCAGTGGGGAGGTGACCGCAATAGTCCAGGCGAGTGAGGAAGGTGGTTTGGACCAGGGTGGTAGCCCTGCATCGTGTGAAGGGTGAATTGCAGGGACCGAGGCTGACCAGTGTGTTGGGGATGGTGGCGATGAGTCCGGCTTCTAGGATACTGCTGGGCACAGGGCGGGTGCTCATCAAACATCAATGGAAAGAAGGTCTGAATAAAAGCAGTGGCAATGGAGATGGAAAGGGAGCTTTATTAGTTAGGATTCCTTTCATTGCAGGTGACAGAAACTCAGCTCAAACTGGCTCAAGTGAAAACGAGTATTATTGGTTTAAGTAGCTGGGAAGGAAGTTTTGAAATAGTGTTACTTCAGGCATGGCTGGAGCCGAGAGGTTAAATAGTGTCAGGACTCTCATATTCATTCTCTCCCTCTCTTTCCATATGTTGACTTCGTTTTCAAGCAGCCATGCTTCCTGCAGTGGCCAGCGCGGGAACCACAGCCCCGCATCCCCCCCGGCTTAGCAGAGCCAGTCCCCAGAAGGAGCCCTTCCTCCCAGTCGCAGAGCCTTGTTTCTGGAGGAGCATTTGATTGGTCCCGCTTGGATCCCGCCCACCCCTGAGCCAATCACCGTGGCCCGAGGGTGGGACCTCTGATTGGTCGGCTTTAATCACCTGCCCAGGCTGGTGTCAGGTGTGGGGAGCCAGGACCAGCCCCCCAGATCGATTGCCCCTCCAAGACCAAATAGGGGGAGGGCCAGAGTTCCCCAAATAAACTACAAAAAAGGGAAGAGGGGGTGTGTTGGGAAGACTGTTTCCTTTATTACAGGTTTCTGTAAGGGACAGATGCCTGAAGAGTTCTGGGGGCAGCTCAGAGAGGAAGGGTCTGGGGACAGGTTTGGGGCTGTCCCAGGAGAAAATGATCTACTCCTGAGGCCTTCCAGAGGCTGCAGCCACCAGGGGGCATTAGCCCCGCACAGTCACCCCTGAGTCCTTGATAAGCTGCATCTCCCCCAGCAGGGGGTGCCATTTACTGCCTTTTGTAGAAAAGTTGGGTAGAGGTAAAACTGTGGTAAGTTGGCTTTTACTTCAAATACCCCATGATGGGAAGTTTCCCTTTTAAATTATTCTTGCGTCAGTTTAGGCTTTTGGGGTTTATAGATGGTTCCATTTTTGGTACTACGGCCTATTAGCTGTGGCCGTAGGCAAGTTAACACTCCGATCCTCAGTTTCCTAATCTGTAAATGGGGCAACACCTACCTCACAGGATTTCCCTATTCCATTGGACCAAATAACTCATTCACCACATTTTTATTGAGCCAGTACTGTCTAGGAGTTGGACACTATAGTGAACAGAGCGAACAAATCCCTCCCTTTGTGGGGCTGACATTCTAGTGGGGAGACATGAGAAATAAAGTCTTTTGGATACAGTGCTTGGAAGAGGGCCTGACACAAGGAAGCCTTCAATGAGGTTAACTTAAAAGAGCAGGGGCCTCGCCAGCGTGGCTCAGCGGTTGAGCATCAACCTACATCGAGGTTCGATTCCCGGTCCGTGTTGCGGGCTCGATCCCCAGTAGGAGGTGTGCAGGAGGCAGCCGATCAATGAGTCTCTCATCGTTGGTGCTTCTATCTGTCTCCCCCTCTCCCTTCCCCTCTCTGAAATCAATATTAAAGACATATTAAAAAAAACAAAAACGAGCAGGAACCAAGTCTCTTGTTGAATGCAACCTGTTTTTACAGATTGGGCTGCCCAAAGTTTTCTGTATCAGAGGAAATTGTATCAGCCTGGGCATACACAGGGCTAAGTGCACTGTAGCTTGCTCCATACATGCTCACAGGTGATTGGGGTGGTGTCTCCCTGTGTGGCTGCAGGTACTGTGTCCATTTCCGGCTGGGGCCCATTCCAGGGAGCTGCCGGCAGGTGAGGGCACCCCATGCCCAGTGGACGAAGTATCTGACCCAGGGCCACATGGTCTGTGTGAGGTGTGAGTGGCCTGCCCAGGATGCCAGGAGCCGACGTTGCTACGGGGACGGTGGCGGGGCCAGAGGGTGAGCAGGGGACTGGGGCGTGGCAAGTGTGACTGCAGAGCCCCGAGCTTCTCTGCTGCATGAGAGATGATGGCGCCACAGGAGCGAGATGCTGCTCCCTGGTCAGGGTGGGGCCCAGAGCGTCCTGGTCTCAGTATCTGAAGAGGAACGGCCCCTGCCATTCCAGCTATGTGACCCAGGGCAAATCTCATAACCTTTTTGAACCCCAATTTACCAAAAATGCAGATAATAAGAGGAACTCCCCATGGGGCAATGGTGAAGGTTAAGCAAGATTTTAGCGTAGCATTTAGCATAGCTCCTGGAATTCAGATAGAGCTTAAGAGAAGGGAGTTGGCATTATTGTTGAATTCTCAAAATTCCCTTAAAAGGCAAGTTTGGTTACTCTTATTTTATAGATGGGGAAACTAAGGCTCAGAGAGGCAATGTGCTTTAGTCAAGGTCACACAGCAGGATTTGACCTAGATTTGGCTTATATTGCCCCTCCAGACTGCCTCCCACAAGAACAGGTGTCTCCGAAAGCACTTAGCATACTAATTAGAATAGCAGCTAACATTTATTGAGTGCTTACTACGTGCCGAGCATTATTTTAAGCTCTTTATATTCATTCATTTAATGAATATTTGTTGAGCACTTACCATTGAGCATGTTTTGGGTACTGGGGCGATGCAGTGAATGAAGCAGATGTGGTCCTTTCTCTTCTGGAGAGAACATTCTGCTGTGAGGAGACAGGCATTAGGCAGGCAAATCTGTAATTTGTCAGATGGGACACGTGCTAAGGAAAGAGAGCAGAATGAGGGGGAAGTTCTGGGGGTGGTTGTTTTTCAAGGAAGGTTACACTGAGGTGATATTTGAACAGAGATCTGAAGGAAATGAGGGAGGGAGGCATGTGGATATCTGGGGGAAGGTGTTCAAGGCAGAGGGAACAGCAAGAGCAAAGGCCCTGAGGCGGGAGTGTGACGCCATGGCGGTCAGAGTGGGGTGAAGGAGGGGGAGCGTGTTAGGAGGTAAGGACACATTAACACACACCATGCCATTGAAACATTCCAAGAACCCAAAATGGATACTTTTAGGATACTTGGATGCAAAGAGGTGCACAAGTCACACTCCTAGCAAGTAGTAGAAATGGGATTTAAATTTATACCATTCAGATCCTTGGGCCAAGCTCTAAAGACTAATCTAGACTTTCCACTGACAGTGCTTTTCCACTGCAGAGATTGTCACACTGCAGGAATGAGAGCACACTCTGGGGTCTGTCTGTCCCAGGGAGTTCTTCTATTCCAAAGAGTGTTAATTTCTTTCCTTTTAAAATTGAGCAACCCCGCTCACTGCAAACCTAGAGCAGGGAATGCCAGTGACAAATAGAGTGTTTCAGACAGATGTGCCTGAACAAGAGCATTGGGACTGCACAGATCCAGGTTCAAACCCCATCTTTGGCCCTTACTAGCTGTGTGACTGGGCCAGCCCTCCACCTGACTTTGCCCCTCATAGATGCTTAGTAGTAGAAGCTGCTATTGTCATGTCCAACATAAAATGTGTATAATACATACTTTGTGAAAATGAGATGTAATGTATGTGATGAATTCGGGAGGTGCCCAATAAATAAATGGCAAACAATATTACCACATTCTAAAGAGGCCCTCTTTGCCTGCCCTTCTCCAATCTCTCTCCCACTTAGACCTGAGATTCTACCATTAGAGATTTGTTCTTTGAGCTAGATGCTCATTTCTTAGAGCCTTGGTTTATCCACCCACCTTGGGATGAGCCTTCCTATCCCTAAAACTCTGATTAATCCCAAATTTCTCCTTTTGGATGCAAATATTTCAGGATGAGGGTCATGGCACTTTGGTGAGGCTGAGATGAGGGTCGCAGGAACCCCTGACTCCACCAGGGAGGGGGCAGGAATGGAAAGCAGAGCCAGGCTGTACCAGGGAGAGCCGTCTCTCCTTGCTCCCACCATACCCAGGCTCACAGCAGGTGATGGAAGGTCTGGTTGGGGCATGAGATCACCAGGCAGGACTGGCAGAGAACATGGATCAAAGTGAGGACAGAGACGAGATGTCAGCTGGATTCTTTCCGTGGGCAGCTGGCAAGGGAGGGTTTGCAAAGGGCCCAGGCCTGGGAGGGATTAGTTTGTCAGTTGGGGATTTTAGGAGGGTTTATTTAGCCTGAGAAGTGTCTCTGGGTTTGGGACAAGCAGAAGGAACACCTGCCATAGTCACGCACCTATGGTGCCCTGGGCACCAGGTAGGTGCTGTACAGCATTCAGGCCTCCTAAGACCTTTTGAGACAAGAGGCATTGTAAGCTCCATTTTATACCATGAGATGGTAATAATCACGGTAACTTTACTATCATTTGTGAAGCCCCTCTTTTGTGCCAGGCACTGTGCTTAGAAGCTTAGAACAGTGCCCAGCACTGAGTAGGCACTCAGTCAGCATTTGTTAATTGTCATTATTTTGCATTTTTAAAAGATGTGAATTATTCCTACAGAGAATTGGCTAAAACATATATGAACAGGTTAACAAATGTTTGGAAAGGAGACACACCTGAGTAGTCACCGCCCAGGCAAGGAAGAGAACCTGGTCAGCCCCCCAGCCCCCCCCCTCCTGACCCCAGCCCTTCCCCTCCCCATAAAGGAAACGCCACCCTGACTTTCATGGCAAGCCACTGCACACTTCTCTTAATAGCTCTACTTGGTGCGGATGCCTAAACACTATAGTTTAATTTTGGTTTCCCCCCCTCAAACTTAAATACATGAAATGGTGCAGAGTGTGCCTTTTGGAATTGGCTTCTTTTGCTTGCTATAAGGTTTGCAAGGTTCATTCACATGGCTGCCTTGTAGCATTACAAGGTCTTTCGTTCTTGTACCTGACATGGTTAGTTATTGTCACGATCATTTTTATTTTCTCTGCACACAGCATTGTGCAGAACCTTCCAGCACTTCGGAGAGGTGGAGATTATGAATATCTCTGTTGTCCATTGAAGAGATGGCAGAGGCTGCTAGGATCTGGGTCATGACCCCCTTTGATTCCAGGGCTTGTGTTCTTTTTTAAAAAATTCTCACCCGAGGATATGTCTTTCATTGCTTCTAGAGAGAGAGGAGAGAAAGGAAGGGAGAGGGAGAGAGAGAGAAACATCGATGTGAGAGAAACATCAATCGGTTGCCTCATGCTCTCTTCCCTACTGGGGATCGAACCCACAACCCCAGTATGTGCCCTGACTGGGAGTCAAACCTGCTACCCTTGGGTGCACAGACGATGCTCTAACTACTTAGCCACACTGGCCATGGCAGGGTCTGTGTTCTTTTAAAAATATTTTTTAAGTTGATTTTTAGAGAGAGAGGAAGGGAGAGGGAGAGAGAAAGAGAAACATTGATGTGAGGGTGGAACATCCCTTGGCTGCCTCCTGCATGCCCCCTACTGGGGACTGAGCCAAAACCCAGGCATGCGTCTGATCAGAATCGAACCAGCAGGCTTTTGGTGCCCAACCAGCTGAGCCACACCGGCCGGACAGGGCCTGCATTCCTAATGACTCCACTGTGTCGCCTCCCAAAAGGAGGAAGGGGCACAGGGAGGTTAAGCAACTTTCCCGGGTTGCCACCTCCCCAGCCCCTAAGAAGTGAGTCTGGATTGCCCCGGGTAGCCTCTGGGGTTGGCACTGCGGCCAGCTCAGGGCCATTGTCCATCAGGCCCAGTAGGCATAGTGCCCAGTGCCCACGTACTTTTAGGGCCCAGGAAAATTTTAAAATTTCTTTCAAAATCGGAAGAAAAAAAGATACTATAATTATGAAGATCTGACAGTGAATCCAGCCTGGATTATATTCCTCTTTATACAATGCCATTGTAAGCTATGACTTAAAATATCTTTTGCATGGAGGAAGGGGCCCACACAGGCAAATGTGCCTGGAACCCAGAGATTCATAATGCCACTGAGTCAAGCCCATCTCTTGCAGGAACCAGCTGTTGCTGTGGCAAGCGGCCGGCCACCCCCGGTGCCAAGGGACCTGGGAGAGGCTTGGGCAGCTCCCGGACTGTTCCTGCCCAGAGGTCCACAGCCTCATCTTCATCTAGTGCCGTGGCCCCCTCGCTGTCCGGACCCCTGCTCTCCAGAGCCTCCCAGGCTGCCAGGGAACCCCTGCCCCAGGGCTGGGGACCCTGCAGGATCAGGAGTAGGGAGAAGTCTGCAAATCTGAGATGGAAGGAACAAGCCTGTCCTTATGTTGACACTGAAAATAGCTTTATGTTTCTACTGAGACTTAGCCTTACTAACATCACCCTATAGTTCTGGGTTCCCCAAATGTCCTCTCCTGAGCACACTGTCGTGGCTTTTGCCCTGTCCTGCTTACCTGTACACTTACTTTTTACTGACTCTCCACTCCCCACCCCATTTTTTAAGTAAAATAAATATATTTTAAAAGGCAGTTTATACTTAAATACATGTGTTTAAAGAGGAAATGTTTTATCAAACTAGAAATGAAAATAAATAATAGCAGCCATCATTTATTAAGTACTTACAGTGTGCCAAGCGCTGCTCCGGCTCTTTACACATACTGGCTCATTGGATCCTGAGTTAGGTGCACTTATATCCCCACTTTACATGTGAGGAAACTGAGGCACAGAGAGGTTAAACCACTTGCCCAGATCACACAGCTAGTGAGTGGCACAGTGGGGATTTGAAACCCATGAACTACATCTACTGCTTAGATTCCCTACACTAGCCGTACATCAGCACCATGAGGGCAGAGTTTTTGGTCTGTCTTATTTCCTGTTCTGTCCCCTATGCCTAGAACAGTGCCTGGCACACAATCATGCTCAATATTTGTTGAATAAATGAATGAATAGATGAATGATCAATTGCCATAATTAGAAGGCAATCAGAAAAAATAATACAATGGAAACCAAACAAATGTGGCTCGGTATTGTTGCCTGCCCAAGGCGCTGAGCGTGAAACCCGCTCTCTTCTTGTTCAAACAAGACATTTGCATGTGTGCGAGAGATAGTAAGGACCCACTGGTATCTAATGGAGACTTGGATCCCTGACAAATTAGCAGTTATAAGACTTGAAAGGGAGCAAATTTTCTCCCCTTGGGAGTCAACTGTTAATATATTTTTAATGTATTTTTAACAGCTTTATTGAGATACAATTTACATACCATACCATTCACTCATTTAAAGGGTACCATTCAGTCCTTTTTAGTATATTCATAAGATTGTATAAGCATCACGAAGGTCAAGTTTTAGAGCAATTTTTGTCCCTCCACCAAAAGAAATCTCGTATCCGTTAGCAGTCAGTCCCCATCGGTCAGACCCTCCAGCCTAGGCAACTACTAATCTACTTTCTGTTTCCATGGATTTGCCTGTTCCGGGCATTTCATATAAATGGAATCATACAAGTGGTCTTCTGTGTCTGGTTCCCTTCAGTTAGCATAATGTTTTCAAGGCCCACCCATCTTGTGGTTGATTTTGTAACTGCTGTCCTGGCTTGGTGTAAAACCATCTCAGGTTGGGTTCCCCACTTGCCACCTGGGGAAGCACCACTGTGATGGACACAGAGCTTTCGGGGAGTTGTGACTCACCTCCCCACCTTTCGAGGAGTTGCCGGCTCGGTTTTCCCTGCCTTTGGACCCAGAAGCGTGGAGAATGGGGTTGGGGGAGAGGGTACATCTTGCAGCTGTCCTTCGGGCTGGGCAGGAACTGGCCCAAATGTTGCTGCTACTCACTCCCCCTTCCTAAACCAGGACTCTGGGAATCGCTGTCCCCCTCTCTGAGAGTGAGTGAGCCCCTGGGTAAGTTTTTCAGCAGCACCTGTGTGGGCTGGTCTGGGGCGAGGAGCTGGGGGCTGGGGTGTGAAGAGGAGAGAGGAGCAGATCGGCCAGGAGGCCAGGCTCTGGACGCCAGCTCTCCCTGTCTCCGCGGCTACACTTGTCTCGGCCATAAGAGGCCGTTTTATGTGGAAATCATTTTATCTGTGCCTGTGCTGTCTTCCCAAGCTGACTGTAAGTGCTTGCATTGCCCAGGCTCTGTATCATATACTTTTTGGAGTCCCTCTTAGCTACTGTTTTTTTTCACCCCTGAACAGCGATGCCTGTTTTAATCCCCTCAACGACCCTATAAAGTTGTGATCTTTCCTACATTTACAGATAAGGAAACCGAGGCTCAGGAAAAGTCCAGTGACTGGCTTGAGCTGTTGATTAGAAAATGCTGGAGCTGGGATTTGAATTGGACTCCAAACCATGTGCTCTTGACCCAACAGGAAGGCAGAGGCTGTGGTGGGGAATAGTTACAGCCCAGCATTCTAGCTCAACAGATCCACGCGATGGCTTAGGAATGCGTGGCCTTCACAAACCCCGAGATTGAACTTGGGACCGGACATCCAGCCTCCTGTTCCTGCCCATCCTGGCATGGTACGGCCTGTGATGATGGGAGGAGAGGGCTCCGAGGAGGTTTCTCTGTACATCCCCAGCGTTCTCCATCTATAATTGGCTCCAATAGAAATGATCTCATCCCTGAACACTGAGAAAGGGGTGGGGTGGGGAGGGAAAACAGCTCCCTGGCAACATCTAACATAGTTTGTGACTAACCTGTTTTCCTGCAGGAGAGAGAGATGGTCTGCTCTCTCCAGGACTATGTAAAAGTTTGAAAAATTGTCTTGGTAATAGATTGTAGGCTCCGGCTTTTGGGGCTTTTGAGAGGCCCAAGGTATTTCTCGACTCCATCCAAACCGGGCATCTTCCGACTGTTGCTCACAAATCGACTTGACCACCTGTCACTCATGTCAAACCCTGGCCAGGAGGAGGTGAGCACAGCCAATGAATTCATCAAATGACTTATCTTGATGGAGTTTTGTGGCCAGCTGAAGCTCATTTAAATGCCCATATATTAATTTTGAAAGACGAGCTCCTAATCAACTTTTAAAAAGCTTGTCACAGCACCATCTGTTTGGCGTTTGTCACTATTGCATTACATAAGAGGAAAGACATTTTTAAAGAATGCGGCTGCATTTAGTAATTGGATCGCCGGAGAGGAGCCAAGCCGGGGCGGATGGCACCGTGATTCAGAAATGCCATAGGCCCTTTTCAGGGTGCGGCGGCCTCCCCAAGTTCCACACGGTCATGGCAGAGACCTGAGTGCAGCCCAGCTTGGGAGACTGGGTGGCTTCTTTTCCTCTTGTCTTTCTCTCCCTCTCTTATTTCATCCCTTCCCACTTGTTTTCCCTCACCCCTGCCACTTCAGATAATTCTGTGAAGTATTACCAATAACCAAATCATTTCACTTCCCCAAGCCCCAATGTCCTCATCTGGAAAATGGGAATAATAGTATGCGAGGTTTAAATGTATTAGTACATACAGTGCCAGCACATAGTGGGTGCTTGCTAATTGTCTCCTATTTTAATGTAAAGCTATGCCTGACACATTGTAGGTGCCATGCCCGTTTTGCTTCAAGTATTTAGGAACTTAGAGGCAGGGCTGGCTTTGTGGATGTGCACCCTGGGCAGTTGTTTGGTATAATGCTCTGCAGCCACTGTCTTTAAATTCTTAATAATTTTTGAACAAGGGGCCCTGAGTTTTCATTTTGCACTGGGCCCCAAAAATTCTGTAGCTGGTCCTGCCTAGACATCTTGAATGATGCTATGATTTATTGAATTGCCTGATGTTTAAATTAAACAACTGAGTCCACATTTTAAAATCAGGAGCGTTCACATAAAACTCTGACGTGTTTTGGAAAATTAAAACATCTTGCCACAGTGGGTCCACATTTCCAGATGCCGCCAATGATGGGCTGGAGCTGGGTTGCGGTGCCCTTTACATAAGGCTCGAGCTTCAGTCCAGCTCTCCTGGAGGCTTTGAACCGAGTCCCCTTGCTCATTTACAGAGCATCCAGCATGGTGGTTGGGGTCATGGCTTTGTCACATATGTTTTCAGCTTTGCCAGTCAACAGTCATTTGGCCTTGAGCAAGTAGCTCTTTGCCTTAGTTTTCCACTTGTGAAATGGAAATGATGATGGTAATACTAACCTCTTTTACAGGTGAAGAGTAGGCCAGTTAATATATATGAAGAGTCTAAGACATGTATTATTATTGCTAGTTTTTCACTCTCACCTGTCACAGAGGCTCAGACCCCGAGTCTGAGGGCTGCCCCTCCGGGAGCTGGAAGCTGGACCTGCAGCAGCCGGCTGTGGGGTCACGTCCTCCTGCCATCTTAAGCAACACCCATCGTCAATGTTCACCCTCTCCATCTGCAGTGTTAGAGGTCATAAGTGGCTCGACCTGGCTTTCTTCGGCCTTCCCCCTAGCTCCAGCAGTGGGTGTGTGACCCAGGTGGCCCAAACAGCATAGTCCATCCCTTGGGCTGTACAGATTGCTTATGGGATGAGCGCATGATCCAAGTTGGTCCAATCCGAGTGAACCCTGGGACTTATGCTGCCCTGTTGGAAAAAAACAAGCTCTCTTTGAACCAAGATTTCTAGCTGTAATAATGACATAACTCTGGAGATCCTAGTGAGGGTCTTCTATATGGAGAGAGAAAAAAACCCTGAGCCCTTATGATATCTTGGGAGCCCCTGGATCCAGCCATACCTGAAGCCATTACCCTAAGACTTTAAAGTTCTAAGAGGTTACACACCCCACTCCCCCCGCCTTTTTTAAAAAAACAGCTTGAGCGGGCATCTGAAATCCTGTGATGGAGATCTTTACACACTATCTCTTGCAATCCAGAGATACACCCCGTGGAGAAGGGGCTATGATTATAAAGGAATTGAGCCTCAGGGAGATAAGTGGCTTGTCCAAGGTCACACAGGTCAGTAGTTGGTGCTTGGATTCAAACCCAGGTTTCTTTGACTCCAGAGCATTTCTTCTATTCCACATTGTCTGAGATCCGGATGGAAGGTCTTGGGGGTGGGGTGGGGTGTAAAAGACGAAAGACCTGAGTCCCATTTTGACCACTATTTTGCTGTGTGACCTTGATCAAGTAATTTCTCCAACATAAGCCTCAGTTTTCCCCATCTGTAAAATGGGGAAAAGAGTAATGCCTACCCCTTCAGGTTGTTGTGAGGGTTAAATGAGATAGCCCGTGTAAGTAAAGTGCTTAGAACAGGGCTGGGCATGTAACAGGGAACATGAGCTATTCTTTATCATGGCTCTGCTTTTGGAGGGAAGAAAGGGGAGTCTGAGGTCTTTACACCCAGCCTGCAGCCAACGTGCTCCCTGCCTCCCTGTGGGTCACAGGCTCCAGCAGCCTTGGGTGGCGCCTTCATCCATCTCCTGCCAGATGCGCAGACCTGGCTCACTACCCAGGAAGAAGGCACTTAAGGAGCTGCTTCCCCAGTTTCTCTTTTAATTTTCATTACATAAATTTCACATTTCCCGGAATAGAGATCTTGAATGGCTGAACTCATTTGGAAATCGAGTCAGCAAAGGGCCTCATTTATATTAATGGGATCTTGAGTCTGGCTCGCCAGGAGGCCGAGACAGGGATGGATGGTGGTGACTCCAGGCTGAGCTGCTCCAGGCTGAGTTCGGACCCTGCCTTAAATGAGCAGGTGCCTCTAGGTTCAGGCTGGGACCATTCTCATTATATGGGAGGCTTTGGGATACAAGGACTACATTGCTCCCTGGCTGAAACCCGCCAGTGGCTGCGCACTGCTCTTAGGGAAAACTCCACGTTGTTCACCCTGCTTGACAAGGTGCTGTGTGATGGGCTCCTGCTGATCTCTCCCACCTCCTACCCACCATTCTTCCTCACTCATCCCTTTCCAACTAAGCTGGCCTCCTGAGAATGTTCCTGCCTCAGGGCCTTTGCACTTGCTGTGCCTTCTGCCTGAAAGTCTGCTCTCCCAGCTCTTCCTGTGGTTAGCTTCTTCCTATCAATCAGACCTTGTCTCACAGTCACCACCTCTGGGAGGCTTCCCTGACTGCCCACTAGAGTAACACTCCCCAATCCCCCTAGATCACCACCCATTTCATTTTCTCCATAGTGCCTGAGCACAAGCCTATGTCATCTTGTTTACTTAGTTGCCTATATGTTTATTGGCTGTGTCTCCTGTGAAAATGTAAACCCCATGAGAGCACAGACCAGGTGTCACTCACCTTCGTCTGCCTAGGATGTGGCACAGAGAAGGTGCTCGATAAATATTTGTGGAATGAATGCCAGGCTCTGGGCTGGGTGCTTGGAACACAGATAAGACAAGGCTGTTGCCTGCATGGAGCTCACAGTCTGGTACAGAGAGGGACAAGCCACAGTAACTAACATTTAGCGACTGTGACAAGGACTTCACACAAGACAACACATTTAATCCTGACTATAGTTCTTGGACCTATTATTACTAGTTCCAGCACATAAAGCACGGAGAGGCGAAATAACTTGCCCAAGGTCACACAGCTAGAAAGTAGAGGAGCCAGGATTTGAACCCAGGCTGCCTGGTTCTCATATCTGCTGGGTTAACTAGATCACCTAAGTCACAGGCAGGAAGAGCCTGGTGCCAGAAGGCTGTGATAGAGGAGGCGGTGGGAGCCCAGAAGAGACACCCAATCTTGACTTTGATGGGGGAAGGGATCGGCAAAACCTCTGCAGTGCCTCAGCTGTGTCTAGGATTATTTATTTTTAACTTTACCTTCTAGCTTAAGAATTTTTAATATCGTCACATTATCCATAGTTAAAACTTTCAGCCATGCATATTATCCCAGCAAGAGGCAGGGCTATTCAGCATGGGTGGGTAATTGCATCCTCGCAATTTTGATGTTCTCCCCTGTGCTGCCAGGACCCACTCCCAAAACTCAGTGGAGTAATGAAATGCTCCAGAGCTTGAGCTCTGGACCTGGGTTCAAATCCCAGCTCCTCCCCTTGGCTCCCAGTGTGCTACATGCCTGGGACAAGGGGCATCCCCAAAGTCACTAAAGTGGTTAGATAACTGACAACTAGAAGGCCCTGTCCCCCTCCGCCCTCCATGCCTTGGTGCCAGGTGGGACTCAGGCCCCCGGCACTCCATTCTCCCCAGCTCAGCAGGTTCCTGGAAATTAGGTTGGCTTAAGAAAAAAAAGAACTGTGATATCTCCACCAGAAACTGGTAACAGTGGTTGCCCCTGGAGAGGGGAACTGGGTGGCTGGAGAGGGAGATTTTCCTTGCAGATCCTTTCATACTTTTCCGATTGGTACCATATAAAATTATTACCTAGTAAGTAAATAGACATTTAAAAAAAATTAAAAGAAGGAAATGTATTCTTTCTGCGTATCTGTCTGTGGACTAAGCTTTATAGGGTGCATTCATTTTCTTTATTCACCTCAACATCAGGGGAAGTAGTTATTATTGCCCCTGCCTGACAAAAAGGAAACTGAGGCCCGGGACAGGGGCAGTGACTTGCCCGAGGTCATATGGTGAATCACTGTCAGAACTGAGACTGCGACCCAGGCCTCCTGACCTCCTGCTGAGGGAGCCTCCACCCCACCGGTGCCTCTTCCTTCACCAGTGGGAGCCATGTGAAGGTGTGGATGGAGGGGCAGTGACACCATCGAGTGGTCACACATTGCATTCAAGTCATGTGATCTGGGTTCGCTTGCCTGTCGTGTGACCTTGGGCAAATCGTGAAACCTCTGGGAACTCAGTTCTGTGGTAGCTGGGCTCAAAGATGAATCCCAGTGATTTTCACCTCCTAGAACCCAGTCCCTTGTGTGGTCGCCTCCTGCAGGGAATAGGGCTGACCTGTGTGACCGGTAGGATGTGGCAGAAGCGAGTGTGTGTAACTCCCCAGGCTGGATAATGAAACGACATTGTGACAGTAGAATACTGTTCCACCTGAGGAAGGAAGGGAATTCTGGCACGTGCCACCGCATGGATGAACTTTGAGGACATTAAGCTGAGTGAAATACGTTAGTCACAAAAAGACTGTAGGACTGCACTTACATGAGGTAGCTCAAATAGTCAATTTTTTTTTAAATTAAAAAAATAGTTTATTTAATCATGTGCAGAATTTATAGCGCTCTTAGTCAATGGTGTGTGTGTGTGTGTGTGTTCAACTGGCCTCTCAAATAGTCAAATTTATAGAGACAGAGGGTGGAATGGTGGTTGCCAGGGGATGTGGGGAGGGGGAGTGAGGGGTTATTGCTCAGTGGGTACAGGGTTTCAGTTCTGCAAGCTGAAATTTCTGGAGATGGCTGGTGGTGATGGTTGCACAGCAATATGAGTCTGCTTAATACCTGAACTGTACACTTAAACTGGCTAGAGATGGTACCGTTTGTGTTATGTGTGTACTTCCATAATGAAAACATGGGGGATAAAGACAGGGCAGCTTCTGTCTTTCTCCTGGGTCGCTCACTGTGGGGGAAGGCCTCAGCCATACTGGAAGGATGCTCAAGAAGCACCGTGGAGGGTTCCTGTGGAGAACTGAGGCCACACGCCAACTTCACGCCGACTGCAGCCATGTGAGGGAGCCGCCTTGGAAGCAGATCCTCCAGCCCCAGTCAGGCCTCAAGTGACGGTAGCCCTGGCTGACATCCTGACTGTCTCTCCCCAGAGAACCGCGCAGGTAACCCCCCCCTGAATTCCTGAGCCCCAGAAACTGTGTGAGGCAATAAATGGTTTTTGTTGTCTTAGGCCACTAAGCGCTGGGGTGGTTTGCTATGTGGCAGTAGGTAACACGCTCCCCATCTGTAAGACAAGGAGGACGGTAATGTCACAGAGTTGTTGTTGATGATAAATTCATGATGATCATTTCATAGGTGGTATTTCACAGGGTTGCTGCTAAGAATTAATCAGCAAGTGCATGTGAGGTGCTTGGAACTGTACCTGGCACATAATAAATGCTCAGTAAATGTTAAATAGTTTTTTGAGTTTTTGTTTCTTGATTTCTGGCACTGTGAGAAGGTCAGCCTGGACAATAAATCTCCATTAAGGAACAGATGCAGACACCGGGCCGCAGTGGAAACAGCAATGATGGTAACGAGAGCTTCCATAATTGGGCTGTCACTTTATGCCAAGCCTCGGGCTAAGTACTTTGTATCTTTTCACTGAAATCCTCCAGCAGTCCCTTGAAGTAGATTATATTATTTTCCCATTTTACACACTAGATAACCAAGGAGCAGAGAGGGAAAATGGCTTGCCCTAAGTCACACAGCAAGGAAGTAGTACAGCCAGAATATGAACTCAGATGCTTCAGACACCAATGTTTCTCTTCCAAACCACTGGAATGATCTGCAGCTTGAAATCCCCCCAAAGCCCATCTTTCCCCTTTAGCAATTTCCTCTTTGTTACACAGGGTTCGTTGCCAACACATCTGACAACCAAATCATTTGTTCCCTCATATCCCATCTGCAGAGTGTCCCTTCCCCTTGGGAGACCAGAGAGTAGATTCCCTTAGATGTTATGGTTTTCTGATTCCTGTTTCCTCTCCTGGACTCTCTCTTTTGATATCCAGGATTGGGAAGAAGAACACAGATACAGAAAAGCACAAAAATATCTGCCTGGCCTAAGTTCCCTACAGTGTCTCATCAGAGGCGGTTTAATTAGCCCCAAACCTTTGCAGCCTGGCACCTCCAGACATGCCACCAGCTGGCTCTTCACAAACAGCTCGCCTAATATTTGCTGTGGGGACATGTGGCCTTCAGGAGGGGCACGTTCCCAGACAGGCGATGAGCTCAGGACATGGGCATCGCCACACCTGCTCCTCTCCTGGAGGAGGGCGGAAATAGTTGTGCAGCCACTGACAACACGGCCTTTTTTGAGCTTGCATCTTGTGTGTCTACTTGTGTGGGGGCAGAAGGGCAGACAGGGGCCAACCAAGGCTGACTGGGGCCCAGAGGGAAGGACTAGGATGTTTGCACCTGCAATGTGCCAGTGGCTGTGCTGGGCCTGCTGTCCCCCATGCTTTGGCTTCTAAAATATTTTTGACCATGACTTGCAGGATGTATTTTTGCATCATGATCTGTAAAACACACACACACACACACACACTTGAAATGAAAGCTCCATAAATCTGTACTTACCTTTATTATGAGCAATGCTTGCTGACCCATTCCATCCTGGTCTAGGCTGGTCTATATCATTCATTCATTAAAAGAGTGCTAGTCACTACCCATGAAATAGATTTCAGAGTCTCTTAATGCAGGGATCTGGGTCTGTGAACTTGGATGGGACGAAACTCTATATCTTTATTTTCACTGACCTCAAGCTGAAATGTAGTCCTTCCTTCAGTTATGAATATAGGCAACAAATCATAGTAGTATTAACAGCACTTGTGACATTGTCACTAACAAAAATCATAGATTATTTTGTATCTGATTATAGCTGTTGTGGATGTCTCAAAATAGCGTTTACGCTCTTCTCTAGCTTGAAATTATGGTTACTATACCCACTGCTAGATCTTGTTGTTTAATTTGATGATACTATATCATTATATCAGATATTTAAAACTATTTTGATAACTGAATTTTAATAGAATATGGTTCCTTTGTAAACCTATGTGTTTTACTGTATGCACTTAAAATTATTATTCTGAGAAGGGGGTGCATGGGCTTCATTGGACTGCCCCTGCCTGGGGTCCACAGCACACGAAATTCTCAATAAACGTTTATGGAAAGGAGGAAGGCATGAAGGAGGGGGGAAATGAAGCAGAGGAAGGAAGGAAGGAAGGAAGGAAGGAAGGAAGGAAGGAAGGAAGGAAGGGAGGGAGGGAGGGAGGGAGGGAGGGAGGGAGGGAGGGAGGGAGGGAGGGAGGGAGGGAGGGGGAGAACGTCTTAATTTATCTCAGAATTGCAATGCTTACTCACGGCTGACATGTAGGTGCCGGTATATGTTGAGTGAATGATTATTGTAGCCTTGAAGTTGGATAGTGTCACTTCTCCAACTTGGTTCTTCTTCAATATCGTGCTGTCAATTCAGGATCTTTTACTTCTCCCTATAAATTTTAGAATCACTTTGTTGCTATCCACAAAATAACTTGCTGGGAGTTTGACGGGGATTGCATAGAATCCATAGATCAAGTTGGAAACAACTGACATTTTGACACTATCAAGTCTTTATATCCATAAACATGGAAGATCTCTCCATTTATTTAGTTCTTTAATTTCATTCATCATGCTTTTTGTAGTTTTCCTCATATAGATTTTATACATATTTGTTGGATTTATACCTATTTAATTTTTGGGGGTGCTAATGTAAATGGTATTGTGTTTTTAAAATTTCAAATTTCACGTTTATGGTTGGTATGTAGGAAAGAAGTTGACCTTTGTATATATTAATCTTCACAAGTTTTTCCCTCTTGCTGCTTTCAAAATTCTCTTTCATTTTAGGCTATTTAGCCCTAGCTGGTTTGGCTTAGCGGTTAGGTCATCGGCCTGTGGACTGAAGGGTCCCGGGTTCGATTCCTGCCAAGGGCACATACCTCAGTTGCAGGCTCTACCCCTGGCCCTGGTCGGGGCATGAGCAGGAGGCAACAATCAATGTGTCTTTCTCACATCGATGTTTCTCTCTCTCTCTCCCCTCTCTTCTACTCTCTCTGAAAAGCAATGGAAAAAAATATCCTTGGGTGAGGGTTTTAAAGAATAATAATTTTAGACTGTTATAATGTGTATTGGAGAAGATCTCTTTGGGTTGAATCTGTTTGGGAGCCTATAAACTTCATTAACTTAGATGTCTGTATTTCTCCACAGCCATATTTCTTTAAATAAGCTTTCTGCCCTTTCTCCTGCTCTTTTCCTCCTGGGACTCCCATAATGCATAAATTGTTTCATTTGATGATATTCCATAACTCGCATAGGCTTCCTTCACTCTTTTTCATTGTTTTCTTTGTTCTCCTCTGACTGGGTAATTTCAAATGACCTGCCTTTGAGTTCAGAATTTCTTTCTCTGGATTGTTTAAGTCCACTGTTTAAGTTTATGCTCTCTATTGCATTTTTCATTTCATTCACTGTGTTCTTTAGCTCCAGAATTCTGTTTAGTTCTTTTGTGATTTCTATCTCTTTGTCAAACTTCTCATTTTGTTTGCATATTATTTTCCTGATTTTGTTGATTTGTCTTTCTGTGTTTTCTTATAGCTCACCAAGCTTCCTTAAAGCAGTTATTTTGAATTATTTAACAGGAAATTGTAGACCTCTGTATCTTTGGGGCTAGTTACATGAAAATTATTGTGTTCCTTTGGTGGTATCATGTTTTCTTGATTTTCTTTTGCTCCTTGAGGTCTTCCACCGCTGTCCACATTTGAAGAAGAGACACTTCCTCCAGTCTTTATGATTGTCTTTGGAAAAAAATATCTTTACCTGTCAGCGCTGCTAGGGATTCAGAGGCTTTCCCAGACTTTTTCTATGGAAATATCTGTCTACATTTCTTGTTCCCTCTTGGGGCTGGGAGAGGTTCTTAAGATTAAGGTTCTTAAGATTCTTTGCCTTCTCTCAATTTTGCAAAGCCAGGCGGGGTGCTGACAGCCTCCCATTTGCTTTCCTTAGGGCAGTGCTTACTGCTCAAATTTGTGTGCTTTCTTTTAATCCTGCAGTTAGGCCAGCTTTCTGCATGTGCTCACTAGTGATCTGCAAAGACATGCACTCACTGCCCAAGCTGTGTGTGTGTGTGTGTGTGTGTGTGTGTGTGTGTGTTGCACATAGCGTTGGGTCTTGTTTTTGATCCATTCTGACAAGTTCTGTCTTTTAATTGGTGTGTTTAGACCATTGACATTGAAAGTAATTATTGAATATTGGATTAATATCTGCTATATTTGTTACTTTTTTATTTGTTGATTTTGTTTTTTATTCCTATTTTTGTCTTCCACTTTTTCCCGGTTTTAATGGAGCATTTTGTGATTCTTGGCATATTAATTATACTTTTTAAAAACACCTTTTTTAGTGGTTGTCCTAGTGTTTGCAATATATATTTACAACTAATATAAGTCCACCTTCAAATAACACTATATACCAGTTCATGGGTAGTGTGAATACCTAATAACAAAAGAATCCTAATTTCTCCCTCTTGTCCTTTGTATCATTTCAGTCATTCACTTCACTTATATGTAGCATACTTAAACATATACACATTATATACATAAGATATGTACGTAAGCATACATAATCAAACACTTTGTTGGTATTATGGATAAACTGTTATTTGTTAGATCAACTAAGAATAAGAAAAAGAAAAGTTTTTATTTTACCTTCACTCATTCCTCTTTTGATGGTCTTTTTTTATATAGATCCAAATTTCTGGCCTATAATCGTTGTCCTTCTCTCTAAAGAAGTTCTTTTAACATTCCTTGCAAGGCAGATGTAAGGGCAACAAATTCATTCAATTTTTGTTTATCTGAGAAAGTTGTTATTTCTCTTTCATTTTTGAAGGATAATTTTTCAGGGTACAGAATTCTAGGTTGGTGGGCTTTTTTTCTCTCTCAACACTTTGAGTATTTCACTTCACTGTCTTCTTGCTTGCATGTTTTTGAGGAAAAGGCAGACGTAATTCTTATCTTTGTTCCTCTATAGGTGACCTGTTTTTTCCTCTGGTTTCTTCCAGGACTTTTTCTTATCTTTGACTTTTCTGTAGTTTGGTTTGTAATATGCCTAGGTGTAGTTTTTTTGGCATTGATCCTGCTTAGTGTTCTATGAGTTTCCTGGATCTGTGGTTTGGTGCCTGGCATTAATTTGCTGAAATTCTCAGTTATTATTGTATCAAATATTTGCTTTTCCTTTCTCTCTTTCCTCTGTTCCTCGTGTTCCCATTATACTTATGTTACGCCTTTTGTAGCTGTCCCGCAGTCCTTGAATATTCCATTTTTTTTCCAGTCTTTGTTCTCTTTGCTTTTCAGTTTTTGAACTCATGTCCTACTGGAGGGAGAAATTTATATTCTATTGGAGGGAGATAAATAATAAACAAAATAAATACAATATAGTGTGTCAGGAGGTGGTATTATGGAGAACAACAAAGCAGAGAAGGGAAGGTTTCTGAGACTTGTGTGTGGGGCGGTGGGGAGGTAGTTATTATAAACAGGGTTGTCAGATAAAGGGGTTGCTGAGAAGCTGACACCTGAAGGAGGTGATGCAGTGAGCCATGTGGTTAGCCTGGAAAAGATGTTCCAGGTAAAGGGGACAGCCAGAGCAAAGGCCCTGTGGTGGCAGTATGCTTGGTGCATTGGAAAATTGACTGGCAGCCAATGTGTCTGATGGGGAGTGAGGGAGGTAAAGAGTAATAGGACGGCAGGTCAGAAAGGGTAGAGGAGTCTGGGAGGGGGGGCTGAAAAGGGGTAGCATTAGGGGAGCCTACTTGGGCAAGTTCAAGAAACAGAGAGGAGGACAGTGACAATGGAGCAGAGCACCCTCAGGGGAGAACAGGGTGAGGTGAAAGCAAAGAGGCCGGCAGGGGCCTGGGGATATGGCCTTGCAGACCATGCCAAGGACTTTGGGTTTTATTCAAGATGTGATGGGAAGCCTTTGGAAGGCTTTGGTGGTGAAGTGATATAATCAGAGCGACAGTTTCAGAGAATCCCTCTGGCCACTGTGTTGAGAAGAGCCTGGAAGGGATCAAGGGTGGAAACAGGGAGCCTGGTCTGGAGGCTGCTGCAATCATTAGGCAAGAGAGAGTGATGGCATAGCCCAGAGCTGTGGCAGTGGAGGGGCAAGAAGTGCAGATTCCAGATCTGTTTTGAAGGCAGAGCCCATAGGAACCGCTGACAGGCCATTCATTTCAGCTCTGTTTGTTATAGCAAAAGTTTGGAAGCAACCTGAACGCTCAGCTGTAGGAGGCTAGCAATTACTGTACAGCAGAGCAGGATGCAGGCTTGCAAAGAACCAGGAAGCTCTTTGTGTATGGGATTTTCAAGACATCCAGTATGAAATGAGAAAAGCACAGTGCAGAGCAGTGTATATGGTATGTTACTATTTGTCTGGGGTAAAAGAAAACAAAGCGAAACACACACACACACACACCCACAGTCCTTGGATATTTTGTTCTGGGTGTTTTTTCAGTCTTTGTTCTCTCTGCTTTTTAGTTTCCAAATTTATGATCTGTTGGAGGGAGGTAAACAATAAATAAAATAAATAGATAAATACATTGTTTTAGAGGCGGTGTCACAGAGAACAATGAAGCATAGAAGGAAACAGATTGTAAGAGCTGAGTGTGTGGCCCTTGTGGGCAATTGTGAGACGTCGTAATGAGAGAGAGATGGTAAGGCCAAGAATATCCATGTTTGACATGAGAGCCAAATGACCAGAACTGGAGCTTTGGTCCATGAGCACAGCATGGGGGTGGCTTATCGCTCCTTGCACACTGGGATGATATTTTCATAGTCTGTCTTTCAGGTGAAGAGAAACAGCCAGGGCTGCCCCTCCAAGTTCCCTAATTCAACCTCCCCTGCAGATCTTCAGACCTCTGCCTTCCCGTGCCCTCTAGAAAAGAAAACAAACTCCACCAAGCTCATTTTCTCCATACCTTTTTTATTGAACTCCGCAGACTTCAATAAGGGACCATTTGCTTAGAAATTCTAAACATTTGGACGTATTTTACAAGACAGGACAGCAGCTGGAGGTCACAATTTCATCTCATCACATGTATAAAAAGACACTGGGTTTTCTGTTGTTTGGTTTCCTCACGAATGTGTGTCTGTGTCTGTGTCATGCTCATTTTCACCTTTACAGGAAGGGACTAGAGACGTCAACTGACCAGAGATGAACAGGACCCAAGAACACGACCCCGAGAAAAGAGCAGCTAAGGACATTGGTCATTTATGGCTAATGTGATGGCCTTGGCCCCCATCGTGGGTGGGGAGATCAGAATGGCTTTGCTGGCATAAAAGCCTCAACCTCACACCACAGTTCCTGGGGGAGACAGAGGGTCTTAGCTAATGGGACCCGGCACATGCTCCCATGGGGACATGGGGGCTCAGAACAAAGGAAGACCTTTGGCTCTAAAAGCTGGAGGACGGGCTGGCCCTCTCATCCAGCAGGACTCCCACGGCTCAGGGGATGCGATCTGGTTTCCAGATGTCAGCTCCCACATTCCTGCCCCCAGCAAGTCCCAGGCCAGGGAAAAGCCCTACTTAGGACCCTTGGCTTTGCCCACTGGAAAACCACTCTGTGGTCTCCCTGTGCGCTATGTGTGAGCTGAGCTAGAACATGAGGCTGAAAATGCGCAGTAGGAGTGTAGGAAGGAGGGCAGGGCTGCCCCTTGGGGCCCCGTTATTTAGCTCTGAGAAGGCCATGGTCCTTAGGGTAGACAAGTGTCAAATCTGGACATCATCTCGGTCCCCAGTTGAGTCAAAGGACAGATGGTGTTGGTGGGGCTATTACAGGCTTTAATGGGAAGGGCCCCCCATTTCTCCTTCCTTCTCAGCTAGCAATACCTCAGGCCAGGTAAGAACTAATAAATTCCTCTATTCGCTCACACATTCACTCACTCAGAAGTCAATCATTCACACATTCACTCACTCAAAAACACAGGCTGGGTTCCCTAAGGGCACACATTGGGGAAGAACCCTGAGTTCCTGGTGCAGAAAATGGTGTTCCCAGCCTTTGACCTTGGGTTAAAGCCATGATAGGTCTGGAAAACAAAGGGTCAGCTGCCAGCCCAGCAGCTGCTGATCTTCCTCTTCACCACCCACCAGGCACACCGAGCTCAGAGGTCGAGGTCAAGGTCACCTAAGAGAGCCAGCCCAAAGCTCTAGTGAAGACCAGGGGTTATGAGCCAAGATATAGAGAAGTCCAGATCTCTTGGGCATCTGCTCCTGTGCTTCCTTCCTTGTTTTCCAAACCTGGATTAGCTCAGGGAGGCAAGTAGGGTAGGGTGACCCATGTATGACCCTTGAGAACATCCTAACAGGACAGAATTGGGAGTTTCCTTCATTTTCCAGGATTGCCATGTCACTGCAGACACTAACTTGAGGTGTTCCTTCAGGACAGAGCCCCAAAGGGGGATCTTGGGAATCGGCAGCTGCTTGGTCTATCCACACATATCCTGCCTTACCTCATGATACGACAACCTGAGACGGCCTGGATTTGGGGTCACCCTGAGGATGAAGCCCCACCTCCTCCAAACCCACCATACACAAGCTAAGGGGGACTTTCAAACCTCTGTCAAATGCTCTCCTTGAGGAAGGCAGCATCCAGACCTTGGCAAGGGGCTACTGATGTGGGAGATGGCATTCTGCTTGGCGGCAGACGAAGCCTTGTTTGGCTGTAAAACTGGATTACAGCTGCCTCTCTCTTTTGGCCCTCTGGATTTAACTTCATTGGGTGGGGACTGTCAAAAGATTTGAATGGACTTGACTTGGGGTAGTGAACACACAATACAATATACGGATGATGTATTATAGAATTGTACACCGGAAACCTGTGTACTTTTATTAACCAGTGTCTCCCCAACAAATTCAATAAAAAACAAACCAAAAACCCCAAAGGATTTGAATGGGATTTCCTGTTGTTTTTTGCTAGGAAAAAACAAAGCCCTTGTGGAATAGTGTCATTTGCTATTGCCAGGGCAGTCTGTTCATTAGGCAGCTGGCCAGTGGGTAAAAGATAATTGTGTGTTTTGTACAGAAACCCTCAGGCCTATGAGGGCACAGGGTCTGGGCAGAAGGGCTGAAGCACCGTGAGACAGCCAGCCAGAGATGGGGTTGCTTTTTGGTTGGCCTGGGTAGCATGAGTGTCATCCCACCCTGTGTGGTTCCTGTTAGGGCACTGGGATGGGTTGGATGGGAGATCAACAGGGCCATTGAAATTGTCCAAGATATGGAGCATGGGAACAGGGTATCCTCTGCCACCTTCCCAACCTAGAACTCCCTCTGAGAGCTCCCAATCCTAACACACACACACACACACACACACACGCACACATACACCAGGAAACAGAGAGAGAGGAGAAAGAGAATTTCCCTGGGTGTTCAGTCCAGTTGCTATGCAGTCCTAGGGTCCCTTTGCAACAACCGTTCTGTATATCGTCCAGCTTCTCCATAAACACTTGTGGTGTCACAGAGATCATTACCCAACGTGGCATCGAGTTCCACAGTTAGGCAGCCCCACCCGTGAGAAGTGCTTTCTTAATCTGAGCTGAAATTTTTATTTTTTTATTTTTTCTGAGCTGAAATTGACTGCCCTGTCCCTCTCATGCAAGAGAAAATTTCAGAGGCCTGCATGCAGCCATCCTGCAGGCAGAGAGTTGTCCAGGTGAACTGCCCCATGCCACCCCACCCCATCCTGGCCAGCCTTTAGGTCTTTTCAGAATCTTTGCAGGGGGCAATGAAGAGTGAGAGTTAGAGGTGAAGATGATGGACTGCTCCATTACCAGAGCCCCTTCCAAATCCATTTTTTCAAGTTGGAATTTTGGGGCGTTCCCAAGAAATTCCAGGTTAAGACAATATCAGAGTGAACTAAGCAACCTCTTTCTAGCTGAAAACAGCCACAGGCAAGGATTTGCTTATCCGGGCATCAAACCTAGCAAATTATTGAGAAAAGCAACTTTTTTGTGTGTTCTTACACAGAAGTTTTAACAAATCTTGGTTTTGTTTGGCTCTGGTTCAAACCAGATTACCAGGAATTTGGGGGGTGGGAAAACTTTGATTAGGGTCTTAGTCCACAATAACAGATTCATACTTGGCAACAGAAAATGCAGAGGTAACTCTTATTTCTGGGTGTAGCCAGGGCCGCTTTGGGGCACTCTGGCTGAGTGAAAGCATTTGGATGCTGTCATATAAGCAGTGAGAGGCGAGGAAAGTTCAGCACAGGGTTGGTTTCCTCTTGGGGTGTCCTAAGGGGGACGGTTCGCTGCCATCTGGAGGTCCTGATTTGGCTCAGATTTCTGATTTGGGCAGAGGCGAGAGCCTTGAAGCTGACAGTGAGGCAGGCGGATAGGAAAACCTAAATGAATGCAAGTTGGAGATTATCTGAGCTTTCTTCATCTTCCTGCGTGAGTTAATGGATGGAAAAATCGCTTTCTGCTGAAGATCCTGCTTCGTGAGCTGTCCTCTGCCCACCCAAGGCTGGAAGCCACCTGGTGGAATTAATGATCAGGACAGTCCAGAAACTCCCTGAGGCCTAGATGAGGGGAAGCTGCCTTTGCCTTGAATCTCTGGCTCTATGAAGCCAGCCGCTGGAAAGAGAAGGAGAGATGAGATGGCAGATTCTGGGGATATATCTTCTCAGGATCTGGCTGCAAGCCTGTCCGGCCACCTTTTTTTGTTGATGCTGCTGGCAATGGATTGAAAAGAAGAACTGATAAAAAGTTGATGAGATCTGAAGCCTCGCATGTTCTCCGAGCCTCTCAAGAACCAGAAAATGCTCCGTCCTTCAGATTCAATTGATGTTACAGGGAGCAGGGTGCTGGACACGGCAACGGGCCAGCCGTGGGTTGTTCTGGATCTCAGAAATGCCAGTGTGAAGTTTGCTTGCATGAGATTTTTGGTTCCAAATCCTTGGGGATGAGAAAACTCAGTTCCCCCAGGTCCCCAAAGGTGTGTGGAAATGAACTAAACCAGCGCACATCCCATCCTGATTTTGAGGGCCATCTGCTCCCAGTCCTGCATCTGTGCCCTGGATCCTTAAGAACAATGAATCGGAGAAACACACAGACAATGAAGAAAGTAACAGTGTCGACAGACTCTGGGCCTAGTGTCAGGAAACGCCTGCATGGGGAAGTCAGACCCTGAAGTCTTTCCCCACCCCCAAAAAATCAGAATCAAAAGGAAGAAAAAACAGCCCAAGGGACAATGGGAGTAAATGAAAAAGACCAGAAAAGGCCAGCTACGAAAATGACCAATAACAAACCTCCTAAAATGTTATTCCGTATTACGAAAGAAATGTGACTCAATGGCTCTATTATAAATTCGCTAAAAATACATATGTTTATCTGAACAGAAAAATAGACTACTCTGGGATGCATGGACAACCCGTGATGTAGTCATACATCAGATACTTCTAGTGCCAGGAAAATGGCAAACGAAAATGCAGAGGTAACTCTTCTTTCTGGGTGTAGCCAGGGCTGCTTTGGGGCACTCTGGCTGAGTGAATGGATTTGGATGCTGTCATAAAAGCAGTGAGAGGTGAGGAAAGTTCAGCTCAGGGCTGGAGGCTCTCCACTGTCCTGCTGGGGGGCTGAGGGGAGCCCCCTTCTTGCTCCTGCCAGCTTCACAGCCACAAAATAAGTCCTTTCCGAAAGAATCTTAGAGGCATTTCACCATGCTCGGTTTGATTCCAAGTTCCTTGATTGGAGGCTGAAGCCTGGGACTAGTTGCTAGAGAAATAAGGAAGGAGAGAGCTAGAGACCCCGCTTTAGTGACCCTTGTCCGTGGTGATTTTTCAATTTCCCTTTGCCCATGGATTAGACACTCCAGCCAGGACTTGGAGCAAGACAGAAAAATACAATAGTTACAAACATCAACAATACATCACAGCTTTACTTAAGAGAATACTGTTCTGTGGGGGTTTTTCTCCTTAGAAAGGTGGATCTTATTAGGAGAAAGGGCAGAAACGAGGCTACGGCTACTAAGACACGGTGGAAGAGAGGGCGGGGATCAGTTGGAAGAAGTTTGTATTGCCAGCAATTGCCAGGGCGAGCCGGGTGGGTTGAAAGGAAACGGCCTCCTGAGGGTTTTGCCCTTTCCCCGTCTTCATTCTTGATCCCCAGTGCTTTCAGAGAAAGGGGCTTCTTGGGAACAAATGTGCTCTCCTCTCTTTTCTTTCCCCACTGTGTGTGCTTAAGATAAAATTCCTAAAGAAGGCACCGAGAAATCTACTGCACCGAAGTCCTGTTTTCTTTACCATAGAGGAAAAGGCGAAGAAACCGACTCGTCCAGAGCTTGCCCACCCCTCTCCGCTGGTCGCAGACTCGGCCCCGTGTGATCGGGTCGCACAGCTACCTGGTCCCTAGCCCTTTCTGATGACGGTGGAAGTTGGAAGTCAAGTTCAGCTGGGTTCTGGATGAGTTTCACTGAGTTCACCAGAGGGACCAGGCATCCATCGGCCTCCAGCCCCTAGTTTCGTTTCTTTGGGTTGACTTGTCCCCCCACCCCCGCTTTCATTGGTTCAGGAATGGGTGGGACGTGGGCCACCAAGTTAAAGAGGTCCTCGCTGCCAAACCGTTGCTTTCCTCTCCTCCACCAAGACCCGCTGATCAAGGTTAGCTTCTCAGTGGAGACCGTTAGGTAGATTTCCTAGTGCATGTACACAGGCACAGGTAGGATGTACAGATATTAAAAATCTCAGTATGTTCCTTTTTGGCAGGTGGGGGCCTGGGTCCACTCACGGCACTCTATTTTGAACCGGGCACAGGGTAAAAGCTGTATTCCCATGATACATACACCAGTAAAAGAAAAAATCAAAACAGAACACAATACTTTCTAAGCATAGTATATGCCGAGTTTCAATTATTCTGTTTCTATAAGAACTCTATAGGACTCTGGCTGTTCAGCCTGAAAAGGTAGGTTCTTCATGATACTTCTGAATTCGTCCTTCAAAAGTGACTCAATAAAATGCTACTTTAAGGTCAGACAAAATACACGAGGAAGGAAGGGGCCAGGTCCTGCACGACTACACAAGGCAGAAAGGGCCTTTGGTTACAAGGAGAGTTGCACCGACTGGTTATTAGTTGTTGTTTTTTTTTAAAAAAAAAAAAAAGGAAGAAAGAATTTCCAATCTGTACACTTCTCATCTGCTTCAACCAAACAATGAAATGCCTTGATTTGAAGAAGGGGTGGTAAGTTCCTTCTCACTATATATGGCTATATTTAAACACGTTCACTTTCCTGATATGTAAAATAGACTATATTATCATTATTATTAATTTTTACAGATAGCATCAGCTCTAAAAATATCTGAATCAGAAATCACAACTATTTACTTTTATCAAAAAGCATTTGTTTGTTTTCCCTGAATTTTCACATTTGTGCTGATGGTGGACATAAATGGTGATGGAAACAAAGAAGACGCACGTGAGATGGCCCAGGGAGGACTGTTCCACGGCCACTCCTCGGTAGGCCCCCAGCCCGCTGTGAGCCCGGCAAAGCCCCCCGGGAGCGCTGCTGCTTCCTCTCTCCGGTGTGTCACTAGCACAGGATGACCTCATTCTCTCTCTGTCCCTTAAGTTCCTTTGCATCTGCTGCCAGAGTACTCTGAAGATACTTTGGAAGAGCCGAGATACCCCAGCACGCATTTTCTTTGTTAACGTAGCAAAGAACAGGACTGTCCCCTCTTGGAGGGATCCACAGTCCTTGAAGATGCTGAGAAGCAGGGTGAACCAGGTGTGTATCCGACAGAGAACCCGCATTTCTAAGGGCTGTGGAATGACCCCATGTCACCATACCCGTGACAGGTGGCCCAACCTCATGCCGCTGTAAGGAGGGCGGGCAGAATGACTCTGCGATATCTGCGTACTGACAGGTGGACCGGGCCATTGTCATAGCAGGCAGATCAATAACACTGTATAAAGGACACCTGAACAACACCATGTTTCGTTCCATCAGGAAGACGCATGCCTGTCACAATTGGTGACTGACAGATACACACTATTGTATTTGGGACACCATTCATCAAAACCGTGTTAGAACAGCATCAGTCTGTTGCACTAAAAACAGGCAGATCGATAACACGTCCTCTTTACTGACAGATGGGCCAACAGCATGGCATCATGCTCAGCAGCGGCTCAAGCCTGTGTCGCCGAGCCGAGGAACAGCCAGCAACCCCACGCTGTCAGACTGGAACCAAGCGGACCAACGCCAGCACTTCCAACCAGGACAGGGACACCAACACACGAAATACACCAGAACCACTCACGATGCACACAGATACTTATTGCTTTTGCCTGTACTGGCTGCATTGATGGCTGCAGAGGAGAGCTGAGCTTGTAATACAGACAGTGACACTGAAAACATGCCGACAGCTGGTTGACAAGAAAGAGAACAGAGTGAAACGCCCAGTGCCCAACCATCCACCGTCTTCTTCTGAGATGTGCCTGTTTCCTGTACACGCGACTTTACGAGAGGCCCCGCTCAAGGGCCGGGTACCCTTCCTTGCAAGGGGGCTTGGGGAGTTTCAGAGGGGCAGGGAAGGCGCCCGCAGGCTGGCATGGCAGACGGCAATGCCAGCACAGTATCACCCACTTGGCCGGACACAGGCATGTAGCAACAACCCAACTAGAGTCCCCAAAAGCGGCCCACGGGAAATAGTGCTTCTTTTAAAGTGCAAGATGGTGACACTGTCCCTGGTAGAACCTATTTTTGAAAAACATAAAGTGCTTTTTATTTTAACTTTTTAAAAAACTTGAATACCACAGGAAACAAAAAAAGAATTTCTATTATAGTAGATGCTTTCCCTGCCACAGCAGGAAGTATTCAAAAGTCTGAACAGGGCATTTCGATTGAGGATTTTTTTCCCTTTCATTTTTGCAGGTAAAAAAAAAATCAGATTTTATTCTGTTCTTCAGTAACATACAGTTTCTTTGAGTAAGCTATTTCTTTTGCATATTTGACACTTGCATATCTTTTGAGCCTACACTAGTGATGTACAGAAAACGTTTTCCCTCCACAACCCTAAAGCAATGCTCAGAGTTCATATTGTTGGCTGAGTGCCTGCCTTCTGAACCCTTCCCAGATTGCCAGGGGGCAATTAGAATTGAGTACAAGTGGTACAACTCACCCTGATGATATCTCAAAATAAAATCTCAGGTACAAGAAATACTGAAGTCAATGAAGACATGTGAGTAAGGGTTTTGCGCTGGGATCGTGGCTTATGGCGCAGAGATTTCTCCATGACACAAGCATTCTCTGTAGCCTTCTAACAGTGGGATCCATCCAGGAGGTGACCGATGGACAGGAGTTCCTAGAGGTGGCCAGGCAACACCCAAAACCAAATTGGTCAACTCACTTTTTCAATATCAGCCACGTGCTCCAGCCTCCTTCTCCAGCCGAGGCAGGAGGGACCGGAGATGGTGCTTTCAGAGGCTGTGATGGAGCCACGAGAGAGGAATGGGGAGTAGGTGGCCTTGGTTATGTTTAGCCTGTGGTAGTGGTGGCTGTGAGTTCTGCTCATGTCATCTCCCAAAGAGGGCAGTGGAGTTGTTACAAGGAGGCTCCATATCCTGTGGCTTGGCCGACTTCATTCCAATGGACCTGCCGTGGCTCTCAAGGTCTTAGGGAGCTTTCTCTGGAGTCTCTCTTCTTTCTGGGGGTTTTGCAGAGACTTTCTGCTTCTGAGTTCATGCAGAAAAGCTCTGTGGCAGGTAAACTCAGCAGCACTCTTCTTGGGACCTCCCCGCAAGTCTCTCCTCCACGTGGGGTAGGTTCAGATGCTCTGATCCCGTGTGCTTCCGTGGGCTCCTCCCCCTGGCAACACCCGGACATCGGGGGAGATGTGGTTCTCGAGTTTGCACTTTTCCTGACCACTGGGGCCTTTTCCAGTCAATGCTTCTGTAGAGTAAATACAGTTCTGCCTTAAGAACTTAGGAGAGGTGGGTAAGGGGGAACTTTCAAAGTGGTTCTTCTCCGATCGTGTCCCAGCACTGAACTTGGGACTGGTGCTCCCGTGGAGGCTCTTGGGGGGGCTAGAGTCCACACTGTACAGCAGCTGACCTTCATCATCTGTGTCTGCATCAATGTACTGGTGGATACCTGCTTCGAAGTTGAACGCTATTGCTGTGTGTTTCTCGGGCGACCGGGGGGGTGTCCTAGCACTTGCTGTGGTGTAGATGGAGGACTCCGGACTCAGCACAGGCCTGTCCAAGAGTGTGGCACACTCCAGTCCAGCGACAGCAGCTGCAGCGCCCCCCTGGTTCCTGAGAGGGTCGTGGTACATCCCCAGAACGGGGATTAATGGGCTGTGTTCGCCCTCCATGAAGTTGACTTTCAGTGCTCGGAGCTTTAAGGGGTTGTTGGTCTTCACGGTGCTTTTGGGGCTCTCGATGAGGAAAGCAGAATGATGATGACTGGGGTCAGGAGTGGGGTTGGCCTCCACAAACCTACCACCACTGGCGCCCAGAGCTCCCCGCCAGCCCATCTCGGGGGCCAGGCTGCCCCCAGTCTTGCTGGGGAGTGATGCCAAAGGGCTGTGGGAGAACCTGGTGGCTTCAGCGAAGTCTGTGGCACAGCTAATGAAGCTATCAATGCTCGACATGCTTCTCATGTCGATGACCCCGTCGGTACGAGTGGGCAGAGGGGCTACGGGGCTGGGGATGCTCTCCATTTCAAGTTCTTCCTTTGGTTTGCTCTGCGTTGCTGACTCCTTGGTATTGAGGATGGGCTGAGACTGGGTCTTGGCCATCTTATTGTACATGTCTTCCAACTGCTGGACATTCAGGTGCTGGGGGCTGGAAGACGATCTGGCCTTCTCAGGGGATCCCTGCTCCTTGGTTTCAAATGACTTACTTGAGCTGGTTTCAGATAGGGTCCTCTTTGTCCATTTCCATTTGTTGGGTGACAAGTGGTTATCTTGTACTTTGTCTTTCTTACCCACGTTTTCTCCATTTTTCTCAACCACAATGTCCATCATCTCAATGCTGCGGGCGAAAGCATCTTTCATGTTCATGGACACAATGCTGCCGTTCCTCTTGGCTCTCTCCAGAGCCTCTCTCCGCTTGATTGCCTTCTCCTGCCTCTTCTGCTCCTTGTAGAACTCGGAGAAGTTGTTGACAATGATGGGGATGGGGAGAGCAATCACAAGGACCCCTGCAATGCAGCAGAGCCCTCCCACAATTTTCCCCAGGAGGGTCTTGGGGTAGATGTCTCCATACCCAACAGTCGTCATGGTAATAGTCGCCCACCAGAAGGAGGCCGGGATGCTTTTGAACTTGGTGTCCTCCTCATCCTTTTCTGCGAAGAAGACAAGGCTGGAGAAGATCATGATGCCCATGGCGAGGAAGAGGATGAGCAAGCCCAGCTCATTGTAGCTCCGCCGCAGGGTGAAGCCCAGGGACTGGAGGCCCGTGGAGTGGCGTGCCAGCTTAAGGATGCGGAGAATGCGCATGATGCGGAAGATCTGGACCACGCGGCGAACGTTCTGGAACTGCAGCACGCTCTTGTTGGATTCCGTGAGGAAGATGGTCACGTAGTACGGGAGGATGGCCAGCAAGTCAATGGCGTTGAGCGGGCCCTTGAAGAACTTCCACTTCTTGGGCGAGGAGAGGAAGCGCAGCAGGTACTCCATGGTGAACCATGCAATGCACACGGCCTCCACGTGGGCCAGCTGCGGGTTGTCCGTGATCTGGCCAAACTCATCAAGGCCCTGCAGCTCAGGCAGCGTGTTGAGTGACAGGGCAATGGTGGAGAGGACGATGAACATTATGGAAATTATGGCAAGGATCTGTGAGGAGAAGAGAGCGGACTTTAGTTATCAACCACCAACAGGACGATCGCTCTAATAGCCCTGAGTCTTCAGGGTGCTCCTCAACATTCAGGAGCATTTCACATCTCACCAGTCACTTAATAACTGGATGGTTGAGCTAAAAAGATGATTTATTCAAATCTATTTATTGTACAGATAGGAAAACCAGCTCAGAGAATTGAAATGATGTAAAGCCAATCATCTAGCCTAGGAGTTGGCAGTGTTTTTTCTATGAAGGGCCAGGTAATAAATATTTTAGGCTTTGAAGTCCATGATTTCTTTGTTGCAACCACTCAACTCTGCAGTTGTAGCATGGAAGCAGCTTTAGAGAATGCATAAGTGAATGTGGGTAGATGTGTTTCAATAAAACTATTGACAAAAAGAGGCAGTGAACTGATTTTGACTTGCAGGCCATAGTTTGCTGACTCATGAGCTAGACCAGGGGTTCATCACTACTATGGGGTGGGGAATGCTTTCAAGACATGATACTAATAATAGTACTTACCCCTTATGAGTGCTCATTGTATGCTGGGTACTGTGTTGAGCACTTTCCATGCAATACTCTATTTCATTCTTACAAAAATCTCAGGAAGTGTTCTATCTCCAGAGCCAGGATTTTCATCTGGGTCACCCAGAGCATGAACTCTTTAGGTTGTGTTAGAAATCAGATAACAGCTACAGACTCTTTTGCTACACAAAATTGCCTGATTTTTAGGCAATTTCCAGATAGGCATGGACATCCTGGATCCATGTTATTAACTCCCAAACACGACTATGGACTGTTAGAGGCTAAGGGTCACAGCTTAACTACCTTTGAGTCCCCTGGATCAAGAACAGGGTTGGGCCCAGAGAAAGGGTTACTGGATATTTGTTGAAATTAATGGACCTAGGCCAGTCTGTAGCTTATGCAGAAATGCAAGCAGGTGTAATAAATTGCTCAGAGGGTCTTTCTCAAAACTACAAATCCAGTCCCATCATCCCATCATTCCCGTTTAATAAATTTCTAGGACTTTTCAGGACAAAATCTAAGCCCCTAAACTTGTCTATTACCCCTCTGACCTCGTCCTGTTCTCCAAGATTTTCCCCTTCCTTTCTGCTGCCCCTGCCGAAGGGCTGGGCTGGTCACCTTGCTTGTACAGTTTGATTCTGGATGCTGCTGACCAGCCCAGAGATCAGGCTGTGCTCAGCCAGCCCACCATTGAAAATCTGAGCTCAGGGATCCAGGGGATGAATGGTTATGGGATGGTGAGCCTCTGAATTAAATGGTCAAGTACCATCTGGGCTTCAATAAGCTTCATGACAAACTCAAGTTCCAAGCAGGTATGTCCCAAGTTTCAGGGGACAGAGAAGTCATAAAAATGAGAAAGCTGACCCTTTGAGGGAAGCCTGAGAATAAAGGGAAGGGGCAGAGAGAAGGAGCAGTAAGGACACAGGAGGTCTGAGAGGGGATGTAGAGGGCAGCAGTTAAGAGCTTGGGCCCTGGGGTCAGACTATTTTGGGTTCAAGTCCCAGTTCTTCTACTTCCTTACCTTGAGCCAGTTACATAACCTCTTGAAGTCTCAGTTTCCTCATCTGCAAAATGGGAAGATAATAACAGTCTCGACCTCAGAGAGCTGCTGTGAAGATTAAATGTGTCTACACATCCAGAGCACCGAGGACAGCTTTCAGCAGAACACAGAACACAGTGAGTGTCTGATAAATGCCAGCTCTCATCCTGGGGGAATATTTCAGCCCATGCCACGCCATCAGCCCTCCAGGTGGCCCAGCTGGTCTTTGCTTCCTGCTTTTTGGAAACTGCCTGCTGTATCCTGTATGTGAACACTGTTGCTGTTTGGGTGAGCGTGAGAGGCTTCTGTCCCCTGCAGTGAATCCCCAATCGGGATACATGGCTGTCAGGTCTTTCTGCATTTGACTCCAACCTCTCTCTTTGGCCTCGCCTCCCACAGGTTCCCAAACTTCATGCTTCTCTAGCCACACATGACTGTTGGTCAATTCTGCATGTCTGTGTCAATTCTTCCTCTCTGTCCAGTGAACTGTAATCCATCTTTTAAAACCCAGTCCCGTCCCCTCCCCTCCAAAGTCATCCCTACATCCCCAAGCAGGGCTGGCCACTCCATCCTCTGAGCTCCCCTATTATTTTGTGGTACCTTGGGGTACATATCACACACACTCCATTACTGTGTGTGTCCATCACTGCCCAGTATCTGTGAGCTTTGGGGGGGGCAGGGATTGGTTCTGAGGCTTATCTCTGCACACCCAGCACCTAACCCAGTGCACGACACCAGCAGGCACTCCCAAGTGTTTGTTGGCTGCTGCTCAAGGTCACAGAGCTACAAGTGGAAGGGCCAGGATCAGCATTCAGCTTTCAACGTGGCAACTATTTAATGACCATCTACTATATATGGGGCACTGTGGTAACAGGCAGCAAGAGAGCACTGGTGTCCTTCTAGGCCAACTCAGAATAGGAAAGGGAGCGTCACGGGATGCAGTGTTTCTCCAATCTCAGTTGCTCTAGCAACTTCTTGCTATTTTTTTCCTATAGCAGTGTCTTCAAAAAAAGCTCAAGTTTTACTTTCTTGATTTATACTCATTGAACAAGAAAAATTCTGTAATCACTTTATAAAATAAAATACCTGATATGCACAAAAGTAGATCTAATTTATATGTATTTAAGAACCATAATCAAATGAACACCTATGAAGCCACCATCCAAGTTAAGAAACAGAGCATGTAACAATCACACAGACACTTTCTGTGTCCCCCACCCCAGAGCTAATCAGAATTTTCCCCATCTCTTTGCTTTCCCGTGTAGTGTTTAATGCAAGTGTATACATGCCCAGACAAATGACTGTTTCATTTTGCTTAGTTTTTGTTGTTGTTAATTTTCACCCAAGGATATTTTTTCCATTGACTTTTAGAGTGGAAGGGAGGGAGATGGGGGAGAGAGGGAAAGAGAGAAAGAAACATCGATGTGAGAGAGACACATGGATTGGTTCCCTCCCACACGCGCCCGGAACGGGGCCAGGGATTGAACCTGCGACCCAGATACGTGCCCTTGGCTGGAATCGAACCTGCGACCCTTCGGTGTGCGGGCTGATGCTCTAACCACTGAGCCACACCAGCCAGGGCCATTTCGCTTAGTTTTGACATCATAGTGTATGTGTTCTTTTGCTACCTGTGCTACTCTTTCCTGAAGAGTAAAAAACAAACAAAACTCACTCACCTTCTTTGTTTTATTCTAGCCTTATCTTAAGAAATAAACTTCTGCTTTTGCATACGAGGAAAATACGTATTAAACATTCATTAAAATAAATACGTGATCATTGGGAAAAACATTTTGGCAGCACACTTTGGAAACTACTGAGTAGAGGTTAGGAGTGTCGACCCTGGACCTGGACCCCAGCTTTACCCTTTACTGACTGGGCGGCCTTAGGTACTGAAACTTTCTTCGCCTGTTCCTTATTTGTAAAGTGGGGGATAGACCAGTGGGTCTTAACTGGGGGTGATCTTGACCACCAGGGGACATCTGGCAAATTCCGCACATGTTTTTGGTTGTCACAACTTAGGGGAGGGATGGCTAGTGGGTGGAGGCCAGGGATGCAGCTAAATGTCATATAATGCACAGGACAGCCCCATAATGCAAAATGATCTGGTTCCAAATGTCGATAGTACCAAGGTTGAGAAACCCTGAGATACACCGATAGTCAGCCCCTCATAAGTTGCAGAGTGGGGAAAGGAGACTGTGCGTGTAAAGCTACAAGCTCAGGGCTGGCTAGGCACAGAGTGGGTCTGACCTTACAGGGCAGGCAGCCAGGCCTTGGGCTGAGCCCCAAGGCTGTGCTGCATCCTCTGACTCCAGCCAGGAGGGAGCCTGCAGGAGAAGGAATAGACCCTGAGGAGTCTGTTCCTTTAAGAGGTGGGAGGTCCCATTCTAACCCAGTTTCTAACCCCAGACAATTCCAGGGAAGGCCCACATAATTGATGTCTGCCGACAGAACCATGAATTATGCACCCAGTTATTGTACAGTCCTTAGGGCTGTTATTCTAAGGCGGGTACCCCTTTGTACCTGAGAATGTGCCCTCCCCCTTCCCTCCTCTCAGCCTAGGAAAGAAGAAAAGGGGGTAGAGGCCCTGCTGGGTCCTGGAGGTGGGAGCCTGCTGTTGAGGGTTGGGTTGGGAGGGTCAGAGCACATCAGGCCTCCTTCCTGGTGTGTGTGTGAAAGTACCAAATAGAATGTGAAGTAATGCGGCCTGCACGGCTTCCCTGACCCCCATCCCTCCTGGTCCTATCCCAAGACTGTTCTCTTCCAGACCCACTACAGTCAGGGCCACACTTCCCAGCTGGGGAACTTCATAATGTGAGCTAAACCCTCTGTGCCTCAGTTTCATCATCTGTAAGGTGGGGGTGCATGCCATTGCAGGGCTGCAATAAGAATTCAATGTGTTCATAAGGCTCCTAGATCAGTTTTTATTACTCCACATACATATTTATAAGCTGCTTTGGGATTTGAGTTTGAGTCCTGGCACTATTATTCCCTGGCTGTGTGGCCTTGGACAAGTCACTTCCCCTCTCTGATCTTCCATTTCCTTATCTCTAAAATGGAGATCAAAGTAATCAAGCCCTTATCACGTAAATATCATGTTATTAAATTATTATTCAGGTAATTTATTGTCACCTTCCACACCCAACCCCAGACAGGTTGCTTTTGGAGGTCCAGGACTAGGTCTGTGGGCCCCAGGGCCTGGTGAAGGCAGCAGACAGCCTACAGACAACCTCAAACCCAGATGAACGTGTTGATCTGGTCTCTGGGATGGGTCTCAGCAGTGGGGAAGCAGCCAGCACCCTGAGTCCTCTCAGCCCCAGCTCAGAGGCCTTTCCAGCCTTGCTTTGCTGGGATCTGAGCCAAATCAGGTTTGGGCAGGACTCCAGGAACCCAGGGAGCAAAGGCAGGAGCCAGGACCAGGGACTTGGAGGCTATCCTAAGTCCCCTCCCTGCAAGGAGGCTCTGGATCCCGGAACCCACTTGTCTGCACCAAATGGTTGAGTGGGCTTTGATGTTCTGGGAAAAGAGGTCTGGGAGAAGCCAGGCCCTCCTCATCCTAACTGTCAGCTCTGGGGGTTGATCACAGGGATGTCCACTTTTGGCCCCAGCAATCAGCGAAGGCTGTTTATCATTTCCTCTGCGTACTCCCCTGCTCGTCCGGGAATGTGGATGAGTGTCCATGCAGGGAAGGGCCCAGGCTCATCTCTGGAAGATGGGAGGACTTAAGCAGAGAAGGGAAGGGGCCCGTTCATGGTCACACAGGCCACTGGGATCGAGTCTATACAATGAGACCAGAAGCTCTGGCAAGCGAGAGCTGCATCTGGTACTTAAGGGTTGCAAACTGCTTTTCATACATATGCGTGTACGTGGAAGCATTATCCATAATAGCCCCAAAGTGGAATCCACCCAGATGTCCATCAACCAAGGAGTAGAAAAATGTATTGTGCTATATCCATACGATACAACAGAATATTATTCATCCATAAAAAGGAAAGAAGTACTGATACTTGAAAACATGGATGAACCTTGAAAACCTTACGCTAAGTGAAAGAAGCCAACCACAAAAGGCCACACACTGTAGGATTCCACTTCATAGTATGTCCAGATAAGGCAAAGCTATAGAGACAGAAAGTGGCTGCCAGGAAGGGGATAGGATTAACAGTTAATGGGCACGAGGGATCTCACTGGCATGATGAAAATGTCCTAAAACTGATTTAGGGTGATGGCTGCACAACTTGGCAAATTTACTAAAGAAATCATTAACTCGCACACTGTGATGGGTGAGCTGTGTGATGTGTGAAATAAGCCTCACTAAAGCTACATAAAAACTTGCTTTCCATAAAGAGTATCCCACTACTTTTAATCCTCACAACCACATTGACAGGTCACAGAAGAGAAGCAGAAATCCGAGCGAGCCACAGCCCTGCTCTAAACCCTGCAGTGGCTCCCTGTGCTCTCTGGGAAAGTTCTGACTCCTTTGCATTTAGTTGACATATGTTTATTGAGCACTTACTAAGTGCTATGCTCAGTGCTGGAGATGTAGCATGGGTAAGAAAGACAGTTTCCCTGGACTCAAGGAGCTGGTAGGGGGAGGTAGACCAAAAATCCCTCAAACCAATAAAGGAGAAAGATGATGTCGGATAGTGCTATGTGCTACATGGTACTGAAACAAACGAGAGGGATCGGTAAAGCAGCACTGGGGGTGTCCACATGAGGTTGGGTGGTCAGGGCAGGCCTCTCTCAGGAGGTGCCCTGGTTGCTGAGACTTGAGGATGAGGAGTGTGTTGTTCAAAGATTTGAGCATTCCAGGCAGAGGCCCTGGTGTGGGCACAGGCTGGCATATTAAGTGATAGAAAGGTGCTCAGTGTGGGTGGGGGCTGAGTGAGCAAAGGGGAAAGCGGAGATGAGGCCAGAGGGGCAGAAGGGCCTGATGAGGCATAACAAAGAGATTTGGATTTTATATTAAGACCACCTTTTTTCTCTCTCTCCAGACCATTTCCTGCATTTCCCACTGCATATTTCATATCGAATCTGGGCAAAACCACTTATATTTCCCAAGCCATGTACAACCAAGGTGGCTCACACCTCCAGACCCTTTCCCGTGCCGTTCCCTCTGCCTAGAGTGCCCTTCCTCCCCCACTTCTGGATGATCCATATACCCTGTTCAGGCTCAGCTCAGAGGCCATTTGCTCAGCTCTCTGACCCCAGGTCTAGGTTGGGTACATCCATCCTCTGGACGCCCACAGCCCCTGAGCTTCTCCCATCACAGCACTGATCCTGCCGAGCTGAAATTTCCTCCTCTGTGATCCACAAGAGAATGTCAGCTCCATGAGGGCCCACCATACACTGCTGTGTCCCCAGCTCCCCAAACATTGCCTGGCACAGAGCAGGTGCTCCCTAAATAGCTGAAAAGCGAATGAACAAGCGGTTGAATAAAATGAAGACTCAGAGAATGAATTGACTTTCCAGGGTCACACAACTTGTAAGAGTCAGATCTGGGACTCCATCCCAGGCCTGCGGGTCTCCCATGATGGTTTCAAGGACATGGGAGGCGGCGGCTTCCGGCCACCAAACCTTTCTCTCCTTTTATGGCACTTCTGCTTCCCCCAGGTTTAAGGGAGGGGGATTACAGCTAGGAAGTTTTAATTAGAAGGGTCACTGGTGCAGATCCGATTAAGGGGATTGGGAGCAGGCTGACGGTTTCCCCCCTCCCCTGCTGATGGGGACCACGGGTGAGGGGTTGATGAGAAATTGGAGTCAGGATCCTGCAGGGGGCGCTCCTGGGCAGAAAGGGACAGGAATCCTGGGATCTGTGTGCCTTGGAAGAGGCCTTGGGGTGAGCCAGGCAATAGTGGCTTTCACCATGAGAGGGCAACCAAGTCACAAAGGTAGAAAAGAGGTGTGGTGACATTGTTGGGGGTGTCCCAGGCATTATAAACAGAGGTCTTGGGGCTGCGAAACTCATTTTTACTTATTTGCCCAAGTTTCAAATTGGGAGATTTCACAATAAAAAGTCCATAATTTTGGGTTTCCTTGGAAAATCAGATGATGTATCTACGCTGAACCTGCATGCCCAATGGCAGCCATTGGCTGGAGCTGAAGAGCCAGCTGCCCTGGGCATGGCTCCCTAGTTTGCCACAGGCCTCTTCACTCCTTTCATTATCTGCCAGGCCTCTGCAGGCATTGGGTCTGCAAGCCTGGACTCGTGCAGTTTTGTAGACAGCAACCATTTACTGACCTGCTACAGTTTATGAGGAACTTTCCAGATCTGCATCTATTTGCACAAGCCAGGAACCTAGTGTTCACACTTGCCACACCCTATCACCTGAGGTGACCTGGCTGTTCCTAACAAGCTCTGGGTTAGGTGACCTCTTTGTAACAGGTCAACTAAGTTCCCAAGAATCTTGCTAAAGCAGGAATTCTGGGCGCTGGTGATGTTGCAACCTCTTACCTATCTAAGGACAATGCCTCTGGTGATGCTGTGGGACCTGACTCTGGTCCCTGCAGAGGGGGAAGGTGATTTGGAGAATGAGGGGAGGGGGTGGCAATGCCTTTCCTGCCTCAATGATCACCAATTTTCTGTATTTGCTGAGGGTATGAGGAGCTAAGGGAGGGAGTGTTAGTCTTAACAGTGATGAAGGGATTGGTCCATTCCTTCTGCGGAGAGCAGTGCATTGAATCAAAAAACCTTGGCCGGTTTGGCTCAGTGGTTAGAGCGCCAGCCCACGGACTGAAGGGCCTTGGGTTCAATTCCGGCCAAGGGCACATACCTCGGCTGCAGGCTCCATTCCCTGGCCCCGGCTGGGGCACGTGCAGGAGCAACCAATCAGTGTGTCCCTCTCACATACATGCTTCCCTCCCTCCCTCTCTCTCCCCTCCGCTCTCTCTGAAAAGCAATGGAAAAAAATACCTTTGGTTGAAGATTAAAAAACAAAACAAGAAACATAGGAAATGTTAGGCAAGGACAGTATCCACAGGTTCTGCTAAGCCAACACTTGTCCCCTTGTCCCCGGAGTATGGCAGGATGGGGAGCGGGGAGTGTAGTGTTTTGGAGCTTGGCCAAGGCGGCGGGGGTTGCCAAAGAAAGCTAAATACGTTAGTCTGGATGCTGGGATTGGGTACCACTCTGGCTAACATCAGAATGATGGCTCTGTGAATGGTCATTCCTGACAATAGCCAGACTTGCTGGTTAATGTCCAATATACATTTAGAAAGAAGCATTTGAGTGGCTTAACAACGATGTTTCTCACGTAGCAATTTTGTCTCTCTAGAGATTCATATTGAGGTGAAATGGATATGTGGGTGGTTGAGAGACCTACTTTCTAATTCTGTCTGGGCATCCTTATATAAGTATCTTCACATCTCTGGTCTTTCTTATGCAACATCCACTTGAGAGTCTGTTGGGCCTCCAGGACAGTTCCCTTCCAAGTGGTGATTCAGGGATCCAGTGGCTCTATCATCTCAGTACGTGGCCTCCACCATTGCCATGGCAGGGGAGAGGAAAGCCGGGAGAACTCACACTTGCATGTGCCCAGAAGTGACACCCATCACTGCCTTCCCTGACAGTGAGGTCTGTGCCCTATACCCTCTCTCCCTCATGGGGAAGCGTGTGCTTTGAAACCTCTAAAATGCTTCATGATGGGCTAAGGAGATGGTCTCCAATGTGGGTGTGTGCACATATGTGCTGGGGTACAGAGGGAAAGTACTGGCATTTGATAAACAAGTTTTAGAGATCTGCTTGACAACACTGTACCTAGAGCAAACAGTACTGGGTTATACACTAAATATTTTGTTTAGAGGGTAGATCTCATGTTAAGTATTCTTACCACAATAAAATAAAAAATAAATAAAAAACTGGGATACATTTTTAAAAATAAAATAAGTATTTGAGGAAGACAAAAAAAGCAAGAAATCACTGGCATGTCTACTAAAAAGAAATCAAGTTTTAGTGGTGTTTAGTCCATGAATCAACATTGCTCACTGCTCACCCTCTATGTGGGACTTCCCAGGGAAGAGAAGTGCCCAGAGGAAGGTGAGGGTGCCTCAACTTGGTGGGTCGGCAAGGGAACCCTCACATTTTTGCTTGCAGCAATGCAGTACATGTATGCCTGGTGTGCAAGAGCCTTCTAGCACTTACTCCTACCTTTCTGGGCATGGCACAGAAATCTATTTCCTCTGTGCAGAACTGTGCGACTCGCTGAGGCCAATGGGCTGTGCGTGGGAGTGCTGTATGTATCACTTTGAGGCTGAGGCATTTAAGAGTGGGTGTGAGTTCTCCACACTCTTTCTTCCTCTCCCCCAACAACATGAACCAACTACATGAATCAATCAGTGCCCTTCTTTGATTAGGCCAATTTGGGTTGGGTTTCTGACCCATGCAAATAAAAAGTGACCTGGCTAACAAAAATTCTCATCTTCATTTTATATGCAAGAAAACAAAAACTCACAGAGGTAAAGTGACTTGCCCAAGATCACACAGCCAGGAAGCAGCTGAATCATACTGTGATATAACACAGAAGGTACCTGGCATCCAACGGGTCCTCAATAAATGCCAGTTCTTTTCCTCCACAGACCAAGGAAAGGCAGAGTGGAGCACTGGAAACCCCCCTGAGCTTCAAGCTGCTGGTCAGACTCCAGGTTCCATCTGGAACCCTCTGAATTGTGCTGGGGTCTGGCAGGAGGGAGAACCAAAGCTTAGGAGTTAGCAAATAAAGTGAATCAGCTGCCAGGATGTCAGCATCTGAACAAAATTATGGATTCCACTCCCTCCAAAAATAACATCTGAGGGTACTGGTTACCAGTCAAGGTTTCCAGGGAAGAGCCTGAAGTCCAGCACTTCTTAGAAACGTACGCATAGCAGGAGCTTGCACAGATAATGGTTTCAGACTGCCAAGGATTCTGCAGTCATTTGAAGTTTCCAAAGCTCCTTCACATTGAAGCTGGACAGAGTAAGAGTTTAGCCTGCAAACTCTTTAGCCTGCAATTTTGGCTCTTGCCAGCTGCGTGACCTCTAGTCCTTTCCTTAACCTCTGAACCTTAATTTCTCCTGGTGGGCAGGATTGGAAGAAGAAATCAGACAGAGGAAGAGAAGTTCTTAGCACAGAGTTTGTAAGTTCTTTAGCTTTTGGGCCATGCAAGCGAGTTCTACCTGCGTCTCAGTTTCCTCATCTGTAAAATGGGGATCAGAACGGTCCCTAGCACACTAGTATCTGTGAGGCAGCAATGAAATAATAGGTGGAACAGGTGGAACCCCAGGGACTGCTACTTGGTATGAACAAAGGGTGAGTGGCTGTGACAAGTGTGAACGAGGCCACCCTGCCAGCTGGAGGGCTCCACCAATCCATGAACAGGTTGTTTTGGCCCACGCAGTGAATTAGTTGACAACAGTTATCTCCCCTACGAATCCAGATTTCCAGTTTCTCAAAAAGAACCTGAAGCTCTAGCTACTGTGGGCCTACTTCCTCTGTGACGACCCCCTGGGCTGGAGCTGAACACCAGCTCATCCGGGCCTGTGCTTTTAACGTCTTACACGTGTGTTGTTTACGAGGCGTTCTTGGCCTCTGCAAGGATCTGGGTTTGCGAGCCTAGGAATAAATCATTAGAAGCGTGGCCAGCGATGAGGGAAAAGATTAAACCCTGCCAGGGAAACAGTCATAGGTTCCTTAGGGAATGCTGGGCCTACAGCCGGGTCCACAGGGTGCTCTGAGTCAGGGGTGTGGGATGGGATCCCGTCTGCTCTAGCCCCTTACCCACCCGTACTGTGGCCTGCTCTTCCCAGTCTACAGGAAAGCTAAGCAGTTGCTTCCTTAGAGCCCCTGTCTGCGTTTCCCCCCAGCTTTCAGACCTCTCTGAAGCCCCCTTCTATTCTCTACCACCCACTCTGCCAATTAAACAAAATGATGGGATAAAAAACAATAAAGATTTTGTTGGGGAGGGTAGGGAGGGGTGACGAGTTTAGCTCAAGTGGCCTGGGAGGCCTCTCAGAGGAGGAATCTGAGTGGAGGAATCTGAGTTTGAGGAATGCAAAAGAGCCGGGGCATAGGACGATCTGGGGACAGGGTGGTCTAGAAAGAGGTAACAGCAAGTGCAAAGGCCCTGAGGCAGAGAAGAGATTAACGTGTCACAGGAAGAGAAAGGAGAAAGGTGTACTGGGAGCTGAAAGGAAGGAAAGGGGTGCTAGAGATGAGGTCAAAGAGAGAAGTGAGGAAGGCCTTAAAGACCTGACAGACGTTTTTGTTCTGAGAACCATACTAGCCGTAGAGGGCTTCTCAGCTGGCTAGTGGCACGGCCTAATGTGGGTTTTAAGACCCTCCAGCTACATTTGGTAACAGCCTGTAGGGGGATTGGAATAGAAGCAAAAATCCAAGTGAGAAGGCCTGGCAGGTGTCCAGGTGAGAGATGGTGGCTGCCATGAATAGAGTACACAGATTCAAGGCATATTTTGGAGGTGAAACTAACCAAATTGCTGATGGCTTAGATGTGTGAGGTGAGGGAAAGAAGAGCTTAGGAGGGATCCCAAGTTTTGCCCTGGGCAACTGGGAGGGTGGTGATGGCATTTCCTGAGTTGGGAAGACTGGGAAGAGCATGCTGGAGGGGCCAGAAAAGGTAGGGCTGGGAGGCACCAGATCACAAAGGGCTGTCAATGACAGCTAAGGGGTATGGATGAGATCATGCAGGCAATGGGGAGCTATGGAAGGCTTTTGAGCAATAGCAGAATATTCATTCTGTCATTCAACAAATGTTTATGGGGACAAGGCTCACATTCTGCTCTCTGCCAGACAGCGAAGTTTCCCCCATCCCCCTGCAACCAGCCATGGATTTATGGGGCACAACCCACCTTCCTGGGACCAGGGTGTTGATTAAGATCTCACATATTGATCCAGGGGTTCCCTTCCCCTCCTTCTCCATTCCTTGCTTTAAGAGCTGAAGTGCATTTCAAAAATCTTTATTTACTCACTGAGTGCCTGTCTTCCCCTCTAAAGCTCCATGAAAGTAGGACCATCTTTCCCACTTCTGTATCCCCAGTACTTAGACCTGTGCCTGGCACATAGTAGGTACTCAGTAACGATTGAGGAACATAATTTTTTTAAAAGAGCCCCAGTCTTCATCTTGAAGGACCGAGGGAGATACTATAAAGTCCAAGCTTAGGGCCCAGTACACAGTAGACATTCCATAAATAGTAATGAAAATGCACAGAAACTACAGCCACACTGTCCACGCCCTGCCGAGTCTCTGGTGGGTCTTGAGGCTTCCCCAGGGGAGGATGCACCTGAAGAGTCGGAGGGAGAGGCAGCCTGTGACCCATCCAGCTGGACCCGCTTCAGGCCTGGACAGGATAGGTGTGGTGTCTGCACTAATCCCAGCTAAGCAGCGGATGTGTAAGGACGTGTAATCCAAGGCCTGAGAGTCCTGTCCTGCCGGCTTTATCCTGACCTTGGCTGGGGTGACCCAAGTCAAGGTGGATACCCCAGTCTCCCAAGGCCATCCAGACCTGAGACCCTCCCCACAGTCAGGGACAGAGACCAAAGGGAGCTCTCTATGAGGGTAGAGGGTGCAGGTTCACCCAGGCCTCCCCGACTCTCCACCCCTGCCAGTTAGGGGAGTGCATCTCTGCACCCCTGCCCCATTCCCACATCTCTGCCCTAGAGTCCTCCCTGATGGGGCCGTGCTGTACAAAAACACTGTGTTAGGGAAGGAAGGGGATTTGTTCTTTCATTTAGCAGACATTTATGAATTACAGCAGTGACCAAAACAGACAACGTCTTTAGGGAACTGACATTTGGGTGGGGGAAGCAGTTATTAAATGAGGAAACATAAATTAAGAAGGTCACTTCAGGTACTATAAAGGCAAGAAAATGGGCTAAGGGGATAGGGAGTGGCTGGGTGTAGGGGGGATCCTTAGCTGTGGTGGTCAGGGACGGTTTCTCTGGGGAGGGGGCATCTGAGCTGAGAACTGAAGGAAGAAGATCCAGCTATATGTCGATCTGGGAGAGGAGCATCCAGGCAAAAGGAAGCGGTTTTAATCTTCACAAATCACATGAATTGGCACTATTCTTTACGTTAATTGAACACTTATTTTGTGCCAGGCCTTGTTCTAAGCAATAAGCTTTTTAATACTCAGAACGATGCTTTGTTTGTCATCCCATTTTATAGATGAGGAAACTGAGCTACAGAGAACTTAAGTACTGTGTCCAAAGCCACAGAGCTAGCAAGTGGCAAATCAGGGATTTAAACAAGGTCTGCTCTATTCTCCAATTTATATGGATTGTTCCCTATCCTCGGGGCACAGGGAGGAGAAAAATTAATTGTTGAGCACCTACCTTTGACGTCTGTCATCTTTACCTGGCCCTACCTCTGAAGGCCACCCACTGGTCCCCTGCCTCCTCTCCTAATACCACCGCCCTGCCCACCTCCGGCTCCGGAGAGTGGCCATGTGACACAGGCTCTTCCAGTCAGCACATCCCAACCCTCCTAGCAAAAGTGACTGGCTAAGGGATGAGCATGTGACACAAAATGGGCCAGTGAGAACAAATCCCGGGCCTCTGGCTGTAACTACTTGGGGGGCACAGCTCTCCTTTGGGAGGGACAGTCCAGCTGGGTGGGGGAGGCCTGGAAGCCCAGCGAGCTCACTTGAGAGTGAAGCCCACCCAGGGGAGGGCAGAGACAAAAGATGGAGAGAGACTGAGTTGCAATGACAAGTCCTAATGATATGGCGCAAGGGCGTGTGTATCTGGGCCAGAAGCCAGAGCGACTTCTGGACTTCCCAATTGTATGAGCCAATAAATCATCCCTCCCTTTCTTTTCTAGCTTAAGCCAATTTGAATTGGATTTCCGTCACTCGCAACTGAAATCAGAACACTTTTTCCTCCTGGAATGCCCCCCCCTTCTCTTCTCTCCTGCTACCAACAGTATTATTCTTACTACTACTATGAATATAACCATCACTGCCATCGCCAATGCAATAACTGCTTTCATCAGCACTTCTATCGCCACTGCCAGTAATAACACCATCATCGCCACTATGAACGCAATGACCGCCAGGGCCATTACTGCTCCTATGATTGCTGCTGCTACGACTGTTACCTCCAGTGACGTCACACTGTCCATTTGTAAACCTCTCCCCAGTTTACAAAGTTCACAGTCCATGCTGGGTATTGTTAGCTCCATTGTAGAGGCAAGGACACCGAAGCTTACAAAGATGGTAGAGTCTATCTACAGCCACAGGCAATCTACTCAGACTTTCACTTATTCACTCACTTACTCACTTGCTCACCCATTTATTAAAGAAATGTCACTGACTGCCCCCTGTGTGAGGACAGGCTCCACCAGATGCCGGGGTGCAGCAGTGAACACAGACCCGGTGCCCACCTTCACTGAGCTGCCAGTCAGGCGGGCTCCAGCACATCCCAAGAACGTCCCTCACGGTCAACTTAGGCAGCCTGGCCAGGTCTCTCCTCCTCAGGGGTCTGAGACTGCAGCGGAGGAGCCCAGTTTGTAGGCAGAATTGAAGGCCTGTTGTGGATTTTACCTCTTACCGGAGCTGCCTTGGGCAGCAGACTCGGCCTCTGACCTTTTCTCCCCACCAGAGAGGGAGCGTGGGGAAGGGAACCCCGATTTTACTTTTCTGTCTCTGCACGGTGCCTCGCTAGGGCTGGGCAGACACCAGGAACTCAGTAAATGCTTATTAATGCATTTTCAGAGGCAGAACTACACCTCCTTCCTTCCATCCATCTACCAGTACCCGTCCCTCCATCCATTTATCCAGCATCCATCTGATTTCTTTATTTCACCTATCTTCCATCTTCCATTCTTGTATTCCCAAGTATCCAAGCACCACCCATCTTCCTCCCTCCCTCCTCCCTTCCTCCCATCCATCTACTCCACTTTCAACCTGTCCATCCTTCTGCTTTCCTTCTCTCCTTCTTTCTATTCCCTCTCTCCCTTCATTCTATCCTCCTTCCACTCTTTGTTCATTTTATAACTCACCCATCTCCCATCCACTTATCCAGCATCAAACATTCTGTAGTCTTCTATCACCCATCTAGCCACCCATTCAGCCTTTCCTCCCTCCCTTGGTTTCCTGTATTTGTCTTTGTTTCCATCTTTCTTTTAATCAATTATTTATTCATCCTTCAGGCATGTCAGGCCCTGTGTCAGCTGCCATGGATAAAGTGATCACCACCTGATCCCTTTCGCAGAGAAAGCACATTTGAACCACCCCAGGGGCTGCCCAGGCCCAGGCCCCCTTTCCCTGCCCCTACAGCCTGTCTCCCAGGCCCTCCAGGGCACACCCAGCTCTCATTCAGCCATTCTTTTTCTTGCCTGGGTTTGCAATCTTCCATAGAGTTGTAGCCCATGGACCAGGCAGGAACTATATCTACAACCACTTTTCCTGGCTGTTCCTACAGCTGTTCTCAACCCGTTTTCAGAGAACACAGCCCTGGGCAGGGCCAAACTGCTGCACAGCTCTTACAAATCCAGTACAGCACTGCTTGAGCGCTTGGTGTGTACTGGCGTAACGGGGGACCTGACGAAAAAGATGAGCTAATATTTCTCAGTCCTGAAGGCTCCTTCCAGGTCCAACCCTTTCCTTTCACCCACTCTGGGGGAGGAAACTGGGAAAGGGGGGCTGCTAACCAAGGTCACCAAGCCAGTCCGCGGAAGAACCAGGACCGGATTTAGGGTCTCCTGACCTGGCTTCTGTCCCTCACCTGACTGTCTCCCCACCCCTGCCAGTGCTCCTCGGACAGTGAAGGAGGATTCCAGCCTCCAGGTTTTTGCTCCTGCTATGCTTCTTCCCAGCCCCCTTCCCTACAAGGTTAACATTTTCCTGGCTCTTGGCAATTTGCAAAGGAGCTTTCGAGATGGTACAAACAACAAAACCCTTGATTCTCTCAGCCACTTTCCGAGGCACTCTCAGTTGCTACATGACATATCCTCCCAGACAGCAGTCCCGATCCCATGCTTCCTTTTAAAACTCCTCCTCGGGTTTCCTGAGTGGAGCTCTGTTCCTGGGCCTAACAGCCAGCCAGGGCTCGAAGACTCAGCCTCCAGGGGGCCGGCAGGAAGTGCAGACAACTGAAGCCCTCTGCCAGGAAAATTCCAGGAGGTGCTGGCCACCCCTCACCCACTCCAGGAGGAAGGAGGTGGCCCAAGGCTGCCTAATTTTCTGGTTTCTTAAGACAAACAAGAAAATCTATTTTGTGTGTGTGAAATCTCCCAAATGTTGGCAATTAATTAAGATATGTAAATGCAGTTCAGTTCAATCAATACACGGTGACAGGCTAGATCTGCTCCTTCCCTCCTCACAAGCTCATCTGGTAGCCGGTTGCCTCCACCCCTACAAATTGCCAGGAGAGAGCCAGCTCCAAGAAGAGTGTATTGCTCGGAATACAAACGACGTAATAACAGTAGCAGCTACAGAAACTGGATATCCAAACACTCGAACCACCCCTATGAGATATTATTGTCATTTTACAAGTGAAGAAAAGAGACTCAGAGAAGTTCAGGAACATGCCCAAGGTCACACGACCTGAATTTGAGCCCAGGTCTGTACGACTCCAAGACTGATCTAGCCCAGTGGTGGCGGCACTGCCCCCTAGAAGGCATTTTGGAAACATGAAGGTGGACAGGTGTTCTGATTGTCACAGTGATGGGGTGGGGGAGCTACTGGTGTTCAGTGAGTGGGAACCAGGGATGGGTGAGACATCCTGTGATGCTCAAACAGTCCCGCATCATGAAGTCTTGTGTAGCCCCCAATGCCAATAGTGCCCCCCGTTTTCTCTCTTCCCCCACAACGGAAGCCATTATTGAGTGCCAGCTGTATGCCTGGGTCTTTAGATTCAGAAGCCTGATGAGGTAGGTACTGTCAGTAGCCCCATTTTATAGATGAAACAACTGCAGCTTGGGGGGGGGGGTGTGACTCGACAAAGGTTATGTGACGCGGCAGCAGGGCCCAGACTAGAGTAAAAACATTTTAGGGTGCAAAATCTAAGGGAATCCTAAAAACCCCAGTAATCAAGTAAGTAATATTTTCATGCAATATTTTAGAAAATCAGGTAAAACAATCCACAATGAACAAAATATCTAAATCTATAAAGAAGGATCTGCCAGCTGGAGCTACAGTGGAAACATTACTAATACTGATTCTGCATCTCTGTGCCCTAGCTGCGTGCCTCACTTGCCTCACCCTAGTCCTGGCCCTCTATGGCAGAGCCAGGGTTCGAACCCAAGGCCATACAAATGGTACCTTCCTTTCTATCACTAGCCTCAGTAAGACCGGGAGTGGGGGCCAGGCCGTGATTGTGACTAGTTAAATTACAGGCCCCAGAAAACAACGGTTTGTAAGGCAAAGACAGGCCTTTAATTAGAGCCAGGCGGGTGGGTGGCTGGCTAATACTAAGTTCCCTAATGGGTGCTGTATCTATGAATTCGCTGGCTTGCTCACACATTCTGGACGGCTCTTTGAAACCTGTTCGTAGAAAATTGGGTAAACAGCTATTTCTACCCCCTGAGAAGAAAAAGGACTTTGCAGCAGGGTGACTATAACAAGGGTGGGTTCTGGGGGCTGTGGATCTGGCACAAACCCCAGCCTTGCCACTGACGTTGCTGCGTGGCCTTGGGCAAGTCACAGCCCTCCCTGAGCTTGTTTCCTCATCTGCAACATGGAGATGAGAAGACCCACCCTGTAGGTGGCAAGGAAGATTAAGAACAACACCCAGTAGGCTCACACCCCTTATGGGTTTGGTTCCCAGAGTAACCATGTAAGATGAACATTCATCATTTACTCTTGAAAATCCCTCCCTTTCAATTGTGAGGGCCTGAAACGTGGAAGGTCAACAGGCAAGAAGTAATGTGCTTTATTTCAGATGCGGTCTCCCTCTTTGAGGCTGGGAGGGACAAGTCTAACGAGGAGGGTACAGGGAAAGGTGACAGGGTGAAGGAGCAAGTAAAGAACTTTCCTTTCTTCCTTTTCAAGTGAGAAAAATTCGGATCTCATGAACTAGATGTTGGGTAAAGAAACCCTATTCTTGCTAAAAGTCTGCGGCATGTGAACGAGCTCCTTCTAGTTCTGGTTCTGAGAAACAATCAGCAGGGCTCCAGGCCTCCCGAGCTGCCTGCTTCTGGCCCTAATTGCACATGGGAGCTGGTTAATGTCCCCAGAGCGAGTCTGGAGTGGCTGAGAATTCAGGGTGGATTCAGCCAGGGGCTGCTGGCTTCCTTGGCAGTCTCTAGTAAGGCTGGTTCAGACTGGTCAGGAGGTAATTCGCGCTGGTGTCGCCTCCTTTATTTCCAAGGATAACTACCGCGGATGTGCACAATTGGGAAAAAAGACAAGCCACTCTGGGGTGTGCCAGGACCCTGACAGTGGCCATGTAAGTAAACAAACAAACCATTAGGCTGGCAATGGAAAGATCAACAGATATCAAACGCGGTCCTCTGCTCGGAGGCTGGCTGTTAGCTGCAGTGGGATGCAGTGACGCCCAGCGGGGGCACTGCCCACAGGGACATGTGCTGGAATCTGTGAGGATGCTGCAAGGATGGGAGAGGATGCCTCGGCACCCAGCGGGCAGGGGCTAGCATGCCAGGCGACGTGCCAGGCGACCTGCCAGGTGACCTGTGATGCACAAGTGCTGCTTATAATTTCCTGAACCTCAGCTCTGACTCCATTTTACATATAAACACACCAAATATCTTCTGCCAAGGTTTTAACATACTCGGGACTTTCCAGAAATTTAACCAGTGGATAAAGCAGGGGAAATGGTACTTTCTTCTGTTCAGAACTTAACTAAGACTTATTTGCCACACTGGAAGAAAAACCATGTAGCTGATGGCAATGCCGCTTGTGGTATCTGGCTGCCAACACACCTGGAGCTCTGTTTTTGTCACTGTCACACTCACGATGCTTCTATGTATAGTGTAAGCACCTGACACCTTCATGGTGCTTTCCGGTGTCATTGTCATGACCAGGTATTTGCATATTGAGGTGCCTACAAAGTTAATATAAATTACTTTCCTTGTAATTCTCCTTCCTATTAAAGTTAGGAAATTCTACTGATTTTGGGGAAGTTCTGTATATAGGTAAGGTATTATTACCTACGAATTTCATTTTAGGGAAGTTAGTGGTGACAGCAGCTAACAAAATATTTGCAATCTAGAAAGGGGCTTAGAGTTTGGGGTAGAGAGCGATTACCCTGAATGGTGTGTGTGTTCATCTCTCTCACCTCCTTGGGGCTGCCTTCTCTCCATCCTCCCTCCCTCACTGGGCCACAGCTCTCTGCGTAAGTTTTCAGAGCATTTGCACTTTTTCTTTGCAAAACTTATTAGAACCAAAAAGCAGGGCCTGGCCGAGGGAGGGTGAGGCATGCACTTGCACGACCCCAAGAGTGAACACCTTCTTAAATTTTTTGAAACCAAGTCCATAGGGGGTAGGAGGGACCAGTATAGTCATGGAGGAGACCAGTTTGCCAGGCAGCCACCGACCATCCAGTCTAACCTCATATTTTTATATATATACATATATACATATGTACATATATATATATATACATACACACACACACACACACACACACACACACGGGAACTGAGTCTGGTTCTAGGTTCAGCTATGCCGTGTCTTATAGTATGACCGTGGCCAAGTCTTTCCCCTTCTTAGGGCTGCAGTCTCTCCATCTGTACAATGAGTGACCTCTAGGGTCAGCCTGACCTTCTAGAACAAGGGTCTCAAACTGGTGGCTCAGGCTGAATGCCACCTGCTGATGCCAGGATGTATTTAGGCTGATCACCTATGTCTGAGGCCTGTGTGAGGGCTAAAGACTTTTTAAATTAGATGCCAATATTTTAGATTACACCTAGAAGCACTGGTTCTCAACCAGGAGCAATTGTATCCCCAGGGGCCATTTGGCAAAGTCTGGAGAAAGTTTAGGTTGTCATACTGGGCGTGGAGTGGGGGTGGGGGTGGGGCCTGCTACTGGCATCTGGAGGACAGAGGCCAGGACTGCTGCTAAATATCCCACAGTGCACAGGAGGACCCCCAGGACAAGGAATTCTCCAACCTGAAATGCAATAGTGCCAAGGCTGAGATGCCTCCCGGAAACATGAAGTCCCCTTTCTGGGCCACACCAGCTCCTAGGAAGGTCCCACAGGATCATGTTGTCTTTGTATTTGGTGATTAATACCAGCATTTCTACTGTTGTCTGGAATTGGTCCGATTGTTCTGTCCCCATGCTTTCCCCCTGCAAGGCCTAGGCTCCCTGCTGGCCTCAAGTTCCCTGGGTGCAGGGCCTGCCTCTCCACTCACACTTTGATGTCTCCGGTTTAAACCTTAAAGCACTCCGGGCATAGCTCCTTCCTGTTAAGACTCCTCTTTTCCACATGGGCAAACAAAAGCACAGAGTGTGTCACCGGCTTAACAGAGATCACACAGCAAAGGAAGTGCTGGGATTGGAATGAGCTGGGCGCACCCTGACCCCCAGCTCATTCTTTGAAGCTTTGTTTCTGACAATTGACCTCCTTTGGGGTTCAGATGCTCTATGCCTTTCTGGTTAGAACTGAGCCCTAAACTTACATTGGAAACAGAAGCAGAAGCTTCTTTGATGGGCTGAGGCTATGAGTTAGATCTCAGAAGGACTTTCTGACTGGCATGTTTGGGGGAATGAAGCAGTGCTATGAATGGTGGGGATTCAGGTGGCAGCACAACACCAGGCTCAGCAAACAGGCTCTGGAGTCACACCTGGGTTCTAGCGTTTGGTTTCAGCCCAGAACAAAGGCAAATTACTTTACCTCTCCGAGTCTGTTTTTATTTGGGCCTTGGAGAGACCCAGATGCTGGCATTTTCCCAGAGCCACTCAGGCAGTGGGGCACCTGGTGTGTGTATGGAGTAGGGGGAGAGGGGCACAGGCAGTGGAACCAAAGGCCCTGGGTTCAAATCTCAGCTCTGCCACCTACCCAGCTGGGTGATCCTTATTGAGAGAGGAAAAGAAGAAACACTTTTGATATTGTTTAAGCCACTGATATTTGGGTCTCTATCACAATAGCCAAATCTGTATCCTAAGTGATTCTGAGAATGACTGAGGGACATACTAAGTGGAGTCAATAATGGCCTTTGTGAGAGGAGATGCTGGAGCTAAGATCTGACTGTGAGGAGGAGCGGACCATGAGAAGAGCCTAAGGCAGACAGCCCCAGGCAGAGATCGGAAAGTGCAAAGACCCTGGGGTGGAAGGACGTTCAGGGCTACCATAGGTTCCGGTGCACATTCCGCCAACAGGCCGTGTTATGATTATCTACAGGGTTCTCACTCCTGTGGCAGTGGCTTGATTTCTCTGAGCCTGAGAGTTCTCATCTGAGAAATGGGATCAGAACTGTACTTTCTTATTAGGGCTTTCATGAGGATTGATTGAGTTAATATGTATAAGGTTTTTAGGATGGTGCCTGGGGCATAATGGGTGCTCAATAAACGGTGGATCTGTTCCCTGTCTTCTCTGAAAAGAGTTGGCCTCTTAACTGCATACTTCCCAAGGTCAGGGGGGAGCCTCACTGATGACTTAGTGTGCAAGGCCCCTCTTTTCCAGATGGAAATTACCTCTCTCTCACACCTCCCTTACCTCTCTTTTTCAACTCCATCCATCCTTTCATCCACCCATCCATCTACTTATCTACCATCTCTATCTACCCATCCATCATCCATTCATCCACCCGCTTGTCCATCCACATTACTACCCACTCATCCACCTGTCCATCCACCTATCTATTCATCCAGCCATCTGTCACCCATTCATCTATCCAATTGTCCATCTATTATTCATCTATCCACCTATCCGCATATCCACCCACTCATCCATCTGTCCATCCATAAATCCAGCAAGCAAGCATTTATGGAGAGACGGTGCCAGACTCTGGGGATGCAGAAACCAAATAAACCCAATCTACGCCTTTGAAGAGCCCAAAGACCCTTAGGCAGGATAAGTGCCTAAGCTGCCTTATAAAACATGACAGAGTATAGAGCTTGAACCCCTACTCTGTCACTTCTCTCATATCACCTCGAGATAGTGATTTTGTCTCCCTCAACCTTAACTTTCAGTAAAACAAAGGTGATATCCTCTACCTCCAAAGATTAGATAAGAAAGATAAATTACCTTTTACAGGGCTTGACATATAGTAGGCATTCAAAATATGGTTCCTATTATTCTAGTGGAAACCAGGGAAGGTTTCTTGGAGGCTTCCAGGCTTGACATAAAAGGAGGGAAGGAAAATGGACATTTGAGAGTGGAAGAAGGGAAGGGGACTTCTAGGCAGAGGGTGCAGGAAGAGCAAAGGCACAGAGGCAGGGAAATTCAGGTTCATGGAGGGCCGGTGGAAGAGGAATGCTCTGGTTCCCCCCCTCAGTGTTCTCTGGCAGCAGGGGCCAGACAACTGAAAAGGACAGGGGGTGGGACAGGCTCTGAGTGGTGAGGACCTGCGGCCCAGGTGACCCAGATAGCCACAGGCAGACAGAACTGGGTCATGGGGATTAATCTCCGCCACACGACAGGCTCTCCGCCACCCACCATCTGGGCTGGTGGGGCCTGGCTGGGTGGGAGGAGGTTTGTTTTGACACTTGGCTGTTCCACGGGCTTCTCAGACTTAACAAGGTCAAGTGGAGCTCTTGATCCCCTACCACCTGCTTCTAACTGGGGTTTTCCCGTTTGGGCAAATGGCACCTCCATGCTCCAGGATCCTCAGGCCGCAAACCCAAGAGATTCCCTCGGCTGCTGTCTGTCTATAAGCGGATCCTGTGGGCTCAGCCCTCAAAACAGGTCCAAAGTCTGACCACTTCTCCACTGCCACACCCTTGTCCAGGTCACTGATGCAATCCATAGGGCTACTGCAGTGGCCCCCTCGCTGGTCTCTTTCCTTCTCACCCCTCGCTGTCAGCTCAGGTGTCACCTCCACAGAGAGGCCTTCCTGACCACCTTGGAAAAGTAGCACCTAACTTGTTATAAAAGGATGCTCTTTCAGGGCTCTCAAAGTATGCAGTCAACATGCACTAGAGTGTAGGTTCCACGAGGGGACAGGGACTGTCTCTCTCTTGATTGCCTATGTATCTTCAGTTCCCTGAGAACCTACTGTGGGGCCTGGCTGGGGACCAAGAGCTCCACTTAACCTTGTTAAGTTTGAGAAGCCCATGGAACAGCCAATTGTCAAAACAAACTTCCTCCCCACCAGCCAGGCCCCACAGTAGGTGCTCAATAAATATGTTAGATAAATGTATACATAAGGCATTCCCCAGGGCAGAAGTGGAGGAGACGTCTTAGAATTAGAATCACAGACTCATGTGTATATATATATAGTTAATACTCACCCAGGGATATTTTTTCCATTGTTTTTCAAAGAGAGTGGCTAGGGGAAGAAACATTGATGTGAGAGAGACACATCAATTGGTTGCTTTCCACACAAATCCCGGGTCGGGGCCAGGGATCAAACCTACAACCCAGGTATGTGCCCTTGACTGGGAATTGAGCCTGTGACCCTTTGGTGGGAGGGCCAGTGCTCTAACCACTGAGCCACACCAGCCAGGGCTCCTGGGCGTATTTTTGAAACACGTGAGTTGTTAGCCTCCTAAAGATTTTCATCATCACCATACACATTGTACAGATGTGAAATCTGAGGCCCAGAGAGGGGAAGGAGCCAGCCCTCAGGCACACAGCCCTGCCTGTAGCTAAGGAGCCAAGGCTGGGACCCAGACCTCTCAGCTGGGGCTTGTTCTGGGTCGTGGCCTCACAGAATCCTCCCCATAGCCCCTGCAATCTGCAGACCCTGACTCACTGGCTGCTCTTCCTCACATCCACCCCTACCCCTGCCTTATATGGGGATCTCTTCTAGACTTATTGGCTTCTAGAAGACCCATTAAGAAGCAGAAAAACCACAGCCTTCTCCCCTCTGAGGTTTCCCTTGTAACTGCTGGGGGGGGCTAGCAAGGCAGGATCACTGGGTGGGGAGTTTGTGTTGCCTCTGAGGTCGCAGCCAAGGGTGGCCCAGCCCCAGAGCCCCTGTCCAGCATCTGGCCTGAGTTCTGTCTCCTGCAGATTCTAGGCGGGAGGGTGGGTGGTACTCAGGCCAAATCAAACCAATGTTTGCAGCTCAGTTTGGTCAAGTGGCCTTGGTACAACTGCTTCTTTCTCTGAACTTCAGTCTCCCTGTGTGTAAAATGGGGTGAAACCACTGATAGTACAAGGGAAATAAGAAAATCTTTCTTGCTTCCATTAGAAAATACCAGCAAAATACCACAGTTTGAGCACCTACTGTATGAACTCTTCTAAGTGCTTTTATTATAGCTCTCCAGTCTTTCAGAAGGGTAACCAGGGTAAGAGACACATTTACAAAACAACCCAGAAAGCGCACTCCCCTGAAATAAACACCCACAACTCACATCCTCACGATAACCACTGGGGCATTTTCATTCTTGTTTCCTCAATGGTGGTTATAACCCAATAACTTGATTTTATGACCCTCAGTTCGAAAAGCACTGTGCTAACTCACTTAAACCTCACAAAAACCCTATAAGAGAAGAACTATTAATACCCCCACATTATAGATCAGGAAAGGGCTTCAGAGAGTAACACTTGCCCAAGTAAGTGATGGAGCGGAGAAGCCAAGCCAGACCTCAAGCCCGTCACTGCTGAGCTCGATGCCCCTTTAAGGGCTCCGTGGGTAAGCAGGGCCCCTTCCTGGGATGGGGCCATGGAAACCTTTCCACAATCCCCTGGCAACTCCTCTGTTGGTTTCCCTAAGCAAGATGTCAGGTTAGTAAAACAGATCCCAGAGTTTAATTAAAATGATGATCTGTGCCAGAGGAAGGGCGCCAGGGCCAGCCAGAGGGGGAAGATTAATTACAGTTTTGTTAGGGGGATGGGGGAGAGAAGTTGAGTGAGTGTGAGAGAGAACATGAGAGGAGAGAAGAGAAAGGAAGGAGAAAGGAGAGGGAGAGGGAGGGGGAGAGAAGGGAAAGGAGAGAGGGAGAGAAGGGGAGGGGAGGGGGAGAGAGACAGGGAGAGAGGGGGAGAGGGAGAGAAGAGACAGAGAGTCTGTCTGACCTGAAAAAAGCAATGTTTTGATCAGGCTGCGTTCCACGATTGCCTCCTCCAACCTCCCCCACCAGACAATCCCAAGTATCTTTCTACAAGATCCGATCTTGTCGCCCTCTGCTTTAGAGCCTTCTGGGGCTCCCTAGTGCCTTCCGAATAAATCCAGACTCCATCCTGTGGCTCTCAAGGCCCAAGGACCTGTCTCCTGCCACGTGCTCCCCTCCTCTCTCTTTCGCACACTCCTTACCTCCCCCAGCCCCAGCTCTGTTCCCCCCTCTCCACACCAGGCTGTTCCCGGGGGTCACAGGAGGGCTACGCTCTCTTGGCAATCCTCTAGTGCGTGCTAACTCCAGCTTCCCCTTCAAGGTCTCTTTAAATATCACTTGGGGGCACCAGGCTGAACCTGACTGGCAACACCCACCTCCTGAGTGCACGGTTCAAAGGAGGAGACGACAACACACATGAAAATGTACAAAAGGAGCGAGGATTTAAGACAGGGGAACAGGTGGAACAGGTGGAACAGCAAACGACCGCCCTTTTTGAGCACCCTGTGTGCCCGGGCCCTGGCCCGAGGGCTCTGTGTGCGTTTGCCTGCCGCCTCTGGCCCCAGCCCTGAAGGTGGGGGCCATCACTGCCTTCGCCCTACGAGAGGTGAAGCAGGCTGCCCGCAGCTTATCAGGGCAGAGCCAGGGCCCACTTGGGCAGTCTGACTTTTGAAACCACCAGGCTTCATGGTGGCTCCAAACAGTGGGGGTAAGTGGGTAGGTAGGTGGGGGCAAGGAAGGAGAGGCAACTTGATATTTGGTGGCCTGAGGAGGTAATCTCTGAGCTGAGAGACAGGGGGCTGGCCACGCAAAGAGGGAAGGAAGGTGAGGTGCTGAAGCAGTGGGATACTCTGAGCCCAGCCTCACCCCAGCCTCCCCGTAAGTTTCCATCTTTCCTAAAATGTGCTTGGCCCAGGCCAGTGTGAGTACTGGGAAGGGCCAGAGCCAAGTCCATTGAAGCCCTGTGACAGGGTACTGGGGGTACTGGGCTGCTTCCTCTCTGTGGGTGACCTTGAGGAAAGGTCTAGGGGACCCAAGAGGGAAGGGGCCACCAGTCTTACCAGCAACCAGAGGTCAGGAGAGGGCCATGCCTGTCCCTTGGAATATAATGTCTTTTCTCTTGTCAAAGGTGTGGTTCCATTCATTCGCTCCCTCCTGCCTCATCGTGGGCCACTTGCCCCTCTGAAGGCCTCTTTAACCTCATCACCTCTCCCCCTTACATGCTCCACTCCAGCCGTAACGACCTTCTTGCCATTCTCCCAATATACTGAGCTAAGTTCTGCCTCAGGGCCTTTGCACTGCAGCCCTCTCTGCCTGGAATCTTCTTCTTTCATTCTGTGATGCTGTTATTAACCAAGCCTCAGCTTCCAGGGAGTGGTTGGGGGTGCGCTAAAGAGGGGTCGTTATGACCCGACCTCACAATCCCTAAGGGTCTTAAATAGTGTTCATCATACAAGTCTAAGGTTGGTTACTGACTATATTTTTGTTTACTAGATCAAAAAATGTGGAAACAACTTCAGTGTCCATCAACAGGGGAGAAGTTAAAGCAACAGTGGGCCATCCACATGGTGGAATACTATGCAGCTGTCAAAAAGAGGAGGTAGTTCAGTGCGCATAAATAGGAAATAATCCCTGAGGATGCCGCTAGTAAACAAAGCAAGTTGAGAATATGCGTAAACCAGCTCCCATTTCAATAAAGCAAAGAAAAAAAGAATATACGCACATGGATTTGGGTTTACTTATGTATGGATAAATTACTTCTGGAAGAAACTGGTAGCAGTGGCTGCCCCTGGGGAGAAAGACTTTTCACTGGGTGCCTTTTTGAACATTTTGACTTTCATACTAAGAAAATGTATTACCTATTCAAAAAGCTCACATTCCAATATTTTTGAACTTTGGCCTTATCTCTAAATGGGTTACATACACAAACAGGGGCATGATGGTAGCGATGAGAAAAGACTGCATTCGTCAAACCACGCCACCCTCGCACCCCATCGCAGACTCACTCCCAGAGAACACCACGAATTTAAAATACAAATATATAAGTAAACGAAACAAATCTGTGGTTATCTTACGAGCCTCATGCTCCCACTGCATCGTAATTTCATGCAGGTGGGTCGAAAGCATGAGTTTGTTTAATATTTTAAATGTACCATAACTTTAGGAATGTCTGATTTCTTTCTAAAACAAATTAATATTCCAGGAGTCTCAAAAAATAGAAGTCTCTCAGGCTTCTCTTGGCCTGAGGGGACCCTGTCTCAGCTCTCCTTGGAGATAGACCAGGCAGGCTCAGAATATAGGAACAGTCCCACATTTAGCCACTCCTGGGGGACAGTGACAAGTTCACCAGGGTGCAGAGGCAGGGTCAGGCCTGCCCCTGGGAATGTGGCTCTTGGTGAATGTGGGCAAGAGGGAATTCCCAGCCCGTAAGGCTGGCCTTGCTACAGACTGGGGGGACTGTCTGCTGTTTTTAGCTGCCTCTTTTGGAAACAGCCCCTCCCAGCGCCGAGCTAGAAGCTCCATGCAGTTCTGTCCAGCTCCAGCGCTTAGGCTTTTCAGCCACTGTATCCGAGTGAGAGATGTTGATTTAGCCACAGCTGTGGCCTGACTTAAACCAAGCTCAAAGTTTCCCAACAGCTGGCATGATGGTAGAAATGACCAAATGGAACTAACAATGTATTTGAATTTAACCCATTTGTGAGCGTCGCCCTTCGCAGCCTTCAAAGTGCACACCTAGCCTGCATCTCACTTGATTCTCAGGATCACTGAGGAGGCGGCAGGGTTGGTTTCATAATTCCCATGCACAGACAGGGAAGCTGAGATTCAGAGGGGAGGGGACTTGTCTAAGGTCACAGAGCTGGGGAGTGTTATATATGGTAAGGGTCTCCAGTTCAGAGCTCTCTGAGACACCACCTGGGGGAAAACAGGTGGGCCTAGCTCGGTGCCTCGGTCCCTAGGGTGTAGATGGGAGAGGCCCCTTCTCACCAAATTGGCAGAGTTGGGGGCAGAGGCCAGATGACTCTAGTCAAGGCTGTCTTGCTGAGCCTGGTGATGGGGGAGGCATGTTGAGCCTCCAGGGAATCCCAGAATATGTAATGGGTCAGCAAGAGTTGCCAGATCTGTCTTCAGGATATATCTGTAACATGCCCACCTCTCACCAACCCCCAAAGAGATCCTCTGGTCCAGGCCACCATCCCTTTCTGCCTGGATAGCTGCAATCACCTCCTCACTGTCTTCCTGCTTCTGTCCTGGTCCCCTACAGTAAGTCACAGTCCATTTTTCACATTCATCCAGAGGGGCCCTGTTAGAGCCTAAGCCAGAGCATTTCATTCTTCTTTGCTCAACCCTCCACCCCCACGTCTCCCAGTGCACTCAGGGCAGAAGCCAAAGTCCTAACAATGGCTCATAAGGGCCCTGTGAGGCCTGGCCCCTCCTTATCTCTCTCCACTCCTCCCCTAGCTCACTCCACTCCGGCCACACTGACCTTCTTGCTGTTCCTGGAGCACACCAGGCACTCCCCAGGCTCAGGGCCTTTGCACTTGCTGTTCCCTCTGCTTACTGTTTATTGTTCTTTTCTCCCTTCTAGAATGCAAACTTCATGGGCTGGGGGCGGGCCTGGTCCTTTTCCTAGACTGCTGTGTCCTCAGCACCTAGCAAGGGGCCAGCGCACAGCAGATACTAAACTAAGATTTGTTGGACAAGCAAATAAATTCCAGGTCTTCAGACAGACTCACGATTGCCTGGGCCAGCAGGCTCTGAAGCGCCTCATGGGTCTTCCCCTCCAAGAATGCAAACCCAGCTTCCTACTGGGGTCGGGCGGTTTATCTGCTGGCCACATGTCCAAGTCACTGCGGTGACAGTACCCAGGCAGGGTGACAGTACCCAGGCAGGGTGTTTGGTGACTGGAGGCAAAGCACACTCTGTTTCCTCAGGACAGGCAAACAAACACAATGAGAACTTTTTAGAGCTCAGTTTAAAATTTATAAGTGCAATCTTGCCCCAAATGCATGGTTTACAAGGAAGCACAGAGGAACCAGGATGATTTCTTTTGTCAACAGCAAATGAGGTCTTATGCAAAGTCGGCTTTCCTTGGATTGGCTCCCATTTCAAAAAACCATTAGCATGCAGAAAGCAATCATTCACATTGATAGCCACCATTAACCGAGCAGCTACTATGGGCAAGGCACTGTGTGGAGCACGCTAGGTACACTGTCTACTTAACCCTCACAGCATCCTTGAATAGCATCTCTGCCTGCCAGGAAAGGACAGCGGGGCTCAGAGAAATAAAATGCCGTGCTTGATGTCCCACAGCCACTAAGAGGAGAAGTCAGGACTCAAACCCCGGTTTTCTCACCCCGAATCCAAGAAAAGAGCATCAAAGGACACGGGTACTGGCAATTTGCTGCTAAGACAGCCTTGCAGCTCAGCACAGGCTTGCTGGCCAGGGGCCTGAAATAAGGATTCCAGGTCATCCAAACAACAAAGGCGGTTACTCACGCAGCGCCCCAAGCTCAGGCTGGGGAGACGACTCCCTGTTGGTGTGCTCCTGGAAGACACCCAGAGCTCTGGTCTTTTCCGCTAAGAGCTGCAGTGAACGGCGAGGGAAGATGTGTTTGGAAGCTTTCTCTTGATTCCATTAAAGCAGGTGCTTAGGGGCCTAAGGCAGCCACGTGCCCACTGTCCTGCTGACTCACCTGTGGGTCTCCCTGATTCTGAGGTGACACTGTAACCCAAAGCTGGGCAAAAACCCCTGGATTTCCAAGTACACAGCCCCTCAGGGGTAGGAGGTAGGGACACGTGGGACACAGAACAAATAGGGTAGGGACCTGCTTCACACTTGGCCCACGAGGCAAAATGAAATTTGGCCCAAGCCAACTCTGGCCAACATGAAGTGGTAGGAATATCCTATTACGGGATGGGCCCTTGAATAGCCCTGTGAAGCATTTTCCTCCAAAACCTTCTGACCTGCTGATATGCCATGAACTTGCCAGCCATGTGAGTCTTAAAATATCACCCCCACATTCTTTACCACTCCTCCATCAAGAGGTGAGGTTTATGTCCCTTCCTCTTGAGTTTGGGCTCTGTAATTGCTCGTTTAGTGGACCACGGCCCAAGTGATGTGGTACCAGTTTCAGGACCCAAACCTTGAGAAACTGGCATCTTTCCCTTCCTGCTTCTTGGTACGATCACTCTTGGAAGACAGCCACCATGCTGTGAGGAAGCTCATGCTACCAGAACCACTCTCTGGCCATGTGAGTGAGCCCCAGTTGAGCTGCCCCAGTGGACACCATGTGTGGAACAGAAATGATCCAGCCCCACCCATCCCTGAACATGTTTCAGATTCATGAACAAATAAATAAAGATTTGTTTCAAGCCACTAAGTTTTAGTGGTGGCTTGTTATGCAGCAATAGGTAACCTTCCCATCTGGGAAAGAATTTCCTAGGTCTTGCAGGAACCCCAAGTACAGGCGTAGGACTTCAATAATAATAGAAAGGCCTGGTTATTTGAAGGAGGGCTAATAAATCAGGGCAGAAAACTTCATCTATTGACTTCTCCCCATCTCTCTCCAGTCTCATCAATAACAAGAGCTAAGAATAGTCTTTGACTCGGTGCTATTTGAGATAGAATCCTCTGTCAACCAAAGACACCTTCAGGTCCTCCATGGACGGGGTGAAGGTGGCAAAGGTAGAGAACAGATGTTTTTCCTTAATTCAGGATTTTAGATATTTTTCACGGAACATGCAGTTATCTGATAGCTACAGTTCTATTTGGAATATAGAAGAAAATAAGGCCATTGTGGGAAAACACCAGAAACCTCTCCTTCTGCTCTTTTCTTTTATTGATTGTGTGGGACTGCCATGGGGATGAAACTGGGAAGAGGTTGGGGAAGTTCAGCTTATAAAATCTTTGTCAACGTATCTTTTTCTAGGTCTTGGACTGGCTCCATGGAAGTAGGTTTCCTTGCTTTTCATGGAAGTGTGATTTTAAAAGTCACTAAAACTCCATCTGCCAACTGTCCCTCTCTTTTATTTTAAGTTAGCTAGAAGCCCCCAAAGGGCCATGACGCTAGAACAAGGCTTGGGGGGGCCAACAGAGGACTCTGGGCAATGAGACTCATGCCTGCTCTGTAATGGGCACCTTTCATCAGCATTACCTTAGAAATACTCTCAGGAACCCGGGGAAGGTGACTGGATACAAGCTGCGGTCTATCCAAACAGTGGAATACTACTCAGCAATAAAAAGGAATGAACTACTGACAAATATTACACATTGGATGGACCTCCAAAACATTATGCTAAGTGAGAGAAGCCAGACACAAAAGACCACCTATTGTATGATTCCATTTCCAAGAAATTTCCAGAAGAGGCAAATTCATAGACAAAAAGTAGATTAGCGGTTGCCTGGGCCTGGGAGTAGGAATGGGGAGTGACTGCAAGTAGGCATGAGGTTTCTCTTGGAAACGTCCTGAAACTGGATTATAGTGATGGCCGTACAACTCTGTAAATTTACTAAAAATTGTTAAATTGTACACTTTAAATGAATGAATTTTAGGGTATGTAAATTACTCCCCAATAGAACTGTTTTTGTTTTTTATTGTTTGTTGTTTTTTTTTTTGTTTTTTTTAAAAAAAGAAAGAACCCAGAGAAGGCAGAGGGAGGAGATGGAGTGGGGGCTGAGGGTTGTTAAAGAGATAAATGAGTATGCACTGGTCAGAAGGGATAGAAGCTTTGATTTTACACCTAACTGGGGACATAATGGAGTAGAAGTCCTCTGACTTCTTACTAGTCAAAAGACATTATGAGAGGGATAAAAGCTGAGAAAAATAATGATAATTGCTAATACTTATTAAGTGTTTATTCTATGCCAGGTGCTGTGCAAAGCATTTTACATGCATGAACTCATTTGCTCCTCCCAACAGCTCCATGAAGAGGTGCTGAGAGATAATTCTCCATGGGTCTCTCAATGTCTGCATGTCTTCTGAGTAACACTAAGCTTTCTGAACTATCTTCTCAAAGATGTCTGAATAGCAAACAGCCTTGGAAGGCAGAGACACTATTTTCCTCAGGGGCGGAGGACAGAGTTGTTTCCCCAACCAGTATAACAAAGACAAGGGCAAAGGCTGGGCAGGCATGCCAGCAGCCCTCTTATAAGATTGGGGAGTTTCCTAAGCTTGGGGATCCTCAGCTGTGACAAATCCGGGTGGTGCCACGTCCATCTGGGCCGTGTGCAATGCTCTCATGGAACTTGGGGGCAAAGAGAAGTGATGTGAACGTGAAGCTCATGCTGCCTGCTGTGCTGTGAGTAATACAGTCCTTTGTCTCTGACCCACAGGTCTCGTGTCCTCTGCCAGCATCCGTGAAACAGCGGCAGTCTGGCTTGCTGGCTTCAAGCAAAGTGAAATCTCAGACCCTCCACAGTTCTTGACAGTTGGCACTGACATCACCCCCATTTTTCAGATAGGAACTCTACGCCCGGAGAACGGAAACTTATTATTCAAGGTCACACAGCTATCAAGGGACAGAGCTGGGATCAAAACCAAGACAGATCGGAAAAGGCAGGAGAATGGAGCAGGGAAATGGGGAAGGTAACAGCTGGGAGTGACGGGAGCTGAAGGCCCCAACAATACTCAGAAGGTCGTGCCTCTCAGCCTCCCAATTCTACACCCCCCCACATGCTGCCTGTCCCCACATCCGGTCGCTGGGGCTGAGCAGCCAATTTTGGACGGCCAAGATATATTTAACGGTGAGTCACGCTCTCCCCCAGCAATCAGCAGTGGCAGGCTCCGGAGGATGCAGGGAGTATCTCTGGGAATCCATGCCTGAGGGTCACCATGGCAACCCCACCCAACTCGCCTGCCAGCAGCTGGGATGCCAGCACCTGAATTAAAGCAGCAAATACGCTCATAGGCCAAGTGTAGCCAAAGACAGGGGCAGGCCTGCCCCATGCCATCCCGATGGGTTTGCCAGGGGTTGCTGCAGGGCTAGTGAGGACTCAGTTATAAGGAAGTCTTGTGGGTGCGTTGGTGAGCTCAGAGTCCCCCACGGCGGTCTGGTGTCCCTGGCTCGCTGGGATGAGGGTACTTGAGTTGATGGGTATTTTGGCGAGCACCGTCTCTTTGTGCCTTGGTTCCTCCCAGTCTGTCGGTCTCTCTCATAGACACCCACTCTCAGAAAGAACCCTCTCCGTCTGAGGCCTCTAACCAAATACCATCACAGCAGCTAAAGACCGATGGCGATGTGGGGATGTTAACCACAGACCTACTTTTCAGGGTAATTCTCAGGACTTCAGAACCGAGGACCAATCAGCCACATCCACACCCACACACCCACACAAAATATGAATATTGCAGCGAAAGCAGTTTGGAATCCATTCATTCATTCATTCGTTCATTCATGTTTGTCCTCTTAACTGTTCATTATGCATTAAATTCAGGGTCCCACACGCCCTATATAGATCTGAACTTGGTTCTCTCTCTATTCTCCTCTCCTTCCCCTCTCTCCCTCTCTTACTCCACTCTAGCCCACAGCCTTGTTGCTATTTCTCGAACATACCAGGCACTTTCCTGCTCCAGGGCCTTTGTACTTGTTCCTCTACGTGCTTGGGAAGTTCTTCCCCCAGACAGCCGCAGCCTTTAGGTCTCTGCACAAATCTCATCTCTTCAGAGAGATATTATCAAGACCACCCTAGGAGAAGGCACCCAATCCAGCCTCAGCAATAAAACCATACATATATATTTGTGACTTAGTTCTAATTGTAACAAGGAGAAGGAAATTGAAAATTTGTGGCCTGTAAATTGAATCCTGCCTACAGACAGGTTTTGTTTGGGCTAACCAGTGTTTCAGAAAAACTGACTTAGTTGCTAACATTTATAAAATTTGGGAGACTTCATTTTAAAATCCCAATTTTCAACCTCTCTTAAAACACCGGAAGATCAAGCTACACATTCCTGCACATGTAACAGTAAATGGCGAGGCTGGGCAGCGGGTAGCCCTTCAGACAGGCCGCGAGCAGTGCAGTCTGCCAGCGGCCTCTTCATTCACTTATGTGCCACAAGCAGCCTCTGGAATCCTTGGGCTTGCAGTGCAGGTCCCCAATCGGAGGTCTCTAAGGTTCTTTGGTTTGGGATGAAGGGAGTGGAACACGGCAATTTTTTTGCTTTCATCAGTTAGAATTAAGTTTCTGGACTACTCCAGGCACCCTAGGTGAAAGCACTGGGTAAGCAAAGTCCCAGAGGCATGGACATGTAGCGAAAGTTCTGGGGCTGCTGATAAGTAGTCTGCCGTGGGAAGAGGCCAGCAGAGTCCTTTGGAACCAGAACCTGGAGGGCCCCAGGTTGAAAGCCTTGCTCAGTCACTTCAACTTCTCCTGAGGGCGATGGGGAGCCACAGATGATTATGGAGCAAGGAAAGGGACACGATCAGAGTTAGCAGTCATGTGGGGAAGGCGGAGTGAGAATCGCCCTTGATACCAAGTCTGGCTCGGGGCCAAACGCCAGCCTGGAGTGCATGCAAGGGGGGCAGGGGCGGTGTCTTCCACCAGCACCCTCAGCTCCCAGCTCCCTCCCCCGGCTGCCTTATAGTAACAGTGTTTCCAATACAGACATTTTGGGCCCTCTGTCTCGGGTCACTCAGCCACCCTTGCAGAGAGAAACCAGAAAGTGGTGTTTTTCCATGTCTATTTTAGGCTGCTGCCTACATCTTTGTTTTTCTTGAGGAACACACTCCCAGGGGCCCCTCCCAGCTGTGGCCGGCAGCCGGTCTGGACCACCACGCTGGGCTCCATTCCCGGGAAGAGCCAGCGGATGGAATGGAATCATGCCAGTGGGGCCAGGGGACGCTGGACTCAGGAAGTCCCCAAGATGAGGAGTGAGGGGAAGGCAGCGCATCCCAGTCCACATGCTTGTCCTAGACGGACCATTTTGGACAACTCTGAGTGGCCAGGAAGCGCTCACTGTCATTGTCCCCTGAAGGTGCCACCTGGAATTTGGAAGTCTTTAGTATCTGGCACATTTGTGCCCATTTTACTAATGGACGGGGCAGAGAAATAGGGACTCTTCTGCATCTGGGTGGATCTAGCCCACCCATTTTACAGGTGGTAAAACTGAGGCCTGGAAAGGAAGCAGGGTTTAATCTCGATTACGGAGCAGTTGGCCACAACCTGGAACTGAAATACTAGAATGTAAAATCTCAGAGGGCATGTATTTTGTCTGCCTTGGTCAAACTCTGTCCCCATCACATAACAGTAGCTGGCAAATAAGAGGCCCTTGATAAATATACCCTGGGTGAATAAATAACATCTCTATAGATGTTTTCGGCTTCTACAAAGAATTCTCACACACACTCCCCCATCTGACTGTCCTGATTATCTTGCCAGTCAGGAATGGCATTTGTCCTCATTTTCCAGGTGAGGAAACGGAGGTTCAGAGAGGTTTAGCTGTCTACCTGAGATCACACAGCCTGAAAGTGGCAGAGGCAGGATTTGAATCCATATCTCACTGTGGGCTGGGTGTCCCTTACAATTTTCAGATAGAGGAGGAGACCCTGGAAATGCCCAGGTATATGTGAGGTAAAAGCCTTGATCCCAAGGACAGCTCTGACCTGAATTAGACCACTCAGTCTGGGGGGAAGAGGGAGACCAGGGGAGCAGTTGCCATACGACCCACCAATTCCACTCCTAGGTGTATACCCAAGAGAACTGAAAACCACATTCACCCAAAAACTTGTACACGAATGTTCATGGCAGCAGTCTTCACATGAACTTCAAAAAGTAGAAAACAACAAATGTCCATCAACTCATGAGGGATAAACAAAACGTGGTCTATGCAGACAATGGAATATTATTCATCCATAAAAATGATGAAGTACTGATACATGCTATAATGTGGACGGATCTTGAAACCATTATGCTAAGTGAAAGAAGTCAGACACAAAAGGCCACATACTATATGATTCCATTTCTATGAAATGTCCAGAAAAAGCAAACCTATAGAGACAGAAAGTAGATTCGTAGTTGCCAAGGGCTGAGGGAAAGTGGCAACGGAGAATGGCTGCTAATAGGTACGAGGTTCCTTTTTGGGGTGATAAAAATGTTCTAAAATTAGACTGTGGTGATGGCCACACAGCTCTGTGAACAGACTAAAAACGATTGAATTATACATTTTAAATGGGTAATTTTTGTGCCATGTAAATTATATGCCAACCAAACCATTTTTATAAAACAAGAGAAACATTTCCATGACAACAGAATTTTAGAAAGGGGAACACACAAATGAGAAAATGTCCCCAGCATGAGCAGCCCCATGCTGTTGTCCTGATGTCTTAAGAAGGATTTCAAGATAGGACTTCAACCTTGAGCCCCAAGGATTTACATGCGGGCTTGTTCCTAGAGTTGAGAATCTGTAGGACACAGCCTCCAGGCAGCCCTCTCAGATACCCCAACCAGAGATGAGAAAAAGAACCCAGTGTGATGACGGTTACCACTTGGGGTCCAGGTGCTCTGCTTGGGAGCATCACATGCCCCCATTATCCAGACAAAGAAATGGAGGCTCAGAGAGGGTAAATGACTTACCCAAGGTCACATAGCCAGCATGAGACACTCTCTGTTACATCATAATACATGGGACTTGCCCAGACTGGGACCTAGGCCACTTGCCAAATTCCTTGGTCTCTGTAGGCCTTGGTTTATCCATCTGTACCATCTCAGCTAACCCCCTTTAACTGTCCTGGCGGAGGCTTCAGCCAGAGCATCCCCACCTGCCTCTGATATAATGATTCTCCATATTTCACTTGAACAAAACCAAATGTCTTTTCTCAGGGCCCCACTTATCCAGGGATTATTCTAGGCTACATCTGTGTTGTTTTTCTCACCATCTTTCTAAAACATGGCATGCTGCTCATGCATTGTGGGTTTCACAACCACTTCTCAAATAACCCAGATGCTGGGGTTCAAGAAAAAAGAAAAAGTTGCTCTTTGTGAAGCATTTGCATGATGCAATTTCATAGGCTTTCTTTCCTCAGTGCTAAATGAGATGCTTTTCAGGGGCCCTCACTTCACTTCTGAGACTTTAGGTTCAGCTTTGGAGTTTGCAGGCCTGAGAAGAATTTCCCACCAAAGTATACAGGCAGAGCTGCTAACACACACCCTTTCACATCCCTACCCAACCATCTTCCATTCACCCATTCATCTATTCATCTATTCAGTCACCCTTTCATTCATCTATCCATCCATCCATCCATCCATTTCCCCATTTACTTAATTCAACAACTATTTATGGAGGGACTACTATGTGCCAGGCACTGTGTTAGTCACTGAGTAAAGTGGAAGAAAAGATAAAACAAGCTCCATGTTATCAAGGAGCTCACAGTCTAGAGGAGGAAGACAGACCTTAATAGACTCACAAAATAGCAACATAAGTTGGGATGAATGCCACCAAAGAAAAGTTCAGAACAACAGTGGAGACCTAATTTCCACTGAGGAAAAGGGGAGAGCTGTCTGGGGAAGTTGATATGTGAAATAAAGTCTGAAGTATGATCTATCAGTGAGGAATACTCTTGGTTTAAGAAGTAGAAAATGCTAAGTAAAAGTGGCACAAATGGGATTTATTATCCCACATAACAAAAATTCCTCAGATAAGGTTACCCCATCATTGAGGGACTCACCAATATCATCAAGGATCAAGTTCTCTACCATCTGCTCCTATCCTCAGAGGATTGGCTCACCTCATGGACCCAAGGTTGCTGCCATTGCTCCAGCCATCACATGAAGACATGACCACACCCAACAGTAGGAAAAAAGATCCTTCTAGCCTCCTATCATTTTCAGATAGAGGAAAACCATTCCAGGAACTCCCTAGCAGACTTGATAGATGGCATCACATGTCCACACCTAAGCCATCACTAGCAAAAGAAATGGGGCCACCACAACTGTCTCAAATCAGTTCTTACCCAGTAAATTTCCCTCCAGGGGACAACTGGACATATTTGTGGCTGTAATAATTGTGTGTATGTGTGTGGGGGGCTGTTGGCATCTAGTAGGTAGAGGCCAGTGATGCTGCTAAACATCCTACAGTGCACAGGACAGCCACCATGATACAGATTTATCCAGATGTCAACAGTGCCAAGGTTGAGAAACTGCCTTAGACCAGTCAGAACCAAATCCTGAGTCATAGGGACTCCAGGCAGAAGGGCATGGGGAATTGGTTAGGGAAGCTTTCCTGGAAGCTATAATAGCTCAGCTGAGTCTAGAAAGACGGCCATTTGCCAAACCAACGCAGGTAATGAGTCAAGCGTAGCATCTGGCCGTGCGAATGAGCAGAAATGCAGACGGCCCCCTCCACCTTTCCTGCCTCTTCCAGGGGAAGGGAAGCCCCTGTGGGCAGGGGCCTCGCCTGTCCTACTCCGTGCATTACCCTCACCCCCAGCCCAGTGCCTGCCACAGTAGTTGTTCAACATGCCATTGTTAAAGAACAGATGAATGAAGTGGAGGAGACCCGGCCTTGACAGTGAAACCCCAACTCTGGGAATTCCTGGGTGTCACACAGAGTGACGGCTGTGGACAACGTTCTGAAGACGCATAGGAGGGCAGTCAGCACCAGCCAGATCCCAGAAAACAGTTCAATTCCCTCTTTGTACAGATAGGCACAGAGAAAGCAAGACCCTAGCCCGAGGTCACGCCTTCACTTGGGGCAGATGCAGGCAGAATCACTGCGACCCTGTCCTAACCCAGCACCGACAGGGAGACGCGGAGTGATCGTTTAGGCACATGATCCGCTGATCGCAGTTTCTACTTCCTAAAGCCAAGTCAATTTGGGGAATTTGGGCACATCCCACCTCCCATCTCCTTACAAATTTGTCTCCCTGGATTCCCTTACCTCACGATCCCAGAGGATGCTGAGTGGGGCGGCTCTTTTGTCAGCGACGTGCCTTGCTCAGCTTGCAAAACGGCCATCAACTGGCCAACCAGGACGGCCGGCCCCTGAACATGTTTTGTTTGCCCCACACGTCTCTTTAAAAATTTATTATTTGCCATCTTTGCCAACCATAAAAATGATTGGGACAGTGTGCCTATGATCCAGATTTCCCCTTCTCCTGGGTAATCAGAAGGCTTGGCAGCACTGTGCCCATTTTTTTCTGCATGGCAGCCATTTCCTGGAGCTGGGCAGCGGCTGCCCCTTTCGTTAGGAAGCATGTGCTCCATTCCATCCCGCTGCCCTCCTGGCACGTCGCTCATGGACCAGCCTGCCTGGCCCCCGGAGGCATGCTGACAGGGCCACCCAGCCCCAGCGGAGGGGGCGCACATGAGGGGGTGAGGCCATGCGCGACCCTCAGCAGGAGAGTACCCCCCTCTCTTGGTGGCCATGGGAACACACTGCCGCTTGTGACACATCTATCTCCACCTGAAACCAAGAGATGACAAGTACATCTTTCTTAGCTCAGGCAACTTCAGCTCCTGCCCCCCCCCCCCCAAAGCCTAGGAGCCAGAAGGGGGAGGGGTGTGATCTGTCTTCTCCAATCTGGGCCCCAAAGGCAGCTGCCCCCAAACACCTCCATTTGCTCAACAAACCCAGAGACGGGGCGTTGGGAGGGGCTGGTTTAGATCCCATCTTATATAAAAAGACCAGAAAATGTTTGATTAGAGATAGAGGAAGGCGTGGGCGGCTGAGACAGGGCTCGGTTTCTGGGCAAACGCTCCCATTCCCTGCTGCCTCCCTCCCCTTCACTTCCTCTGGGCAAAAGCAGACTCTCCTTGAAGCTCAAAGCAGCCATCTTCCCCTCAGCCGTGACCCCAGCCCTCTGCAGTACCCCGGAGTCCCTAATGCATCCGCCCGTTTCTAGGCTGCTTACAGAATCAGAAGGAAACGAGGGAATGAAGTGACAGAATGAGCCAGAAAGAAGGAAATGCCCCACGCACCGTTTCCCTTTGAAATGGAGACGCTGAAACCCAGAACAGCAGCGGAAACCGAAAATCTCATTGAGAAAAGAGGCACGCGGAGCAGGGAGTGCCAATTAGCACCCAGGTCCCCTCCCGGGAGTGTCATCCATAAATATCAACGGCCATAATCAGCTGGTATTAGTCATAATGCCCTGGAAATTAAGGTCCTAGCTGCGTTAATGGCAGCAAAAGGTCACTGTCGCTGGCCGCCTGCCAGGTGTGGCCCGCCAGGCGAAGGCATAAATCAGCAGAGACGGGTCCAATCTGTAAAGTGGGGCAGCAACATCTAGGGCAGGTAGGGGGAGGGGCAGGGGTGTGGCCGCCCACCGGCTGGTCGTCTGCAGTCCCCGAGGCAGGGCCCTGGGGCAGCTCTGCTCAGACGGGGCACAGTGGCCCCAAGGGCGCAAACGCTGGGGCTGAGGGGAGCCCCGATGTCTCGGCGATGAGAGGCAGCCCCTTCTCCCCCTCCTCTCTCCATCCCTCTCTGCCTCTCCTCCCGCCAGGACCCGCTTCTCCAGAAGGCACGGGAGACCCGGATCCTGGGGCTCACGGTCCTTCTAGGGTCCCCTCCCCAGTGTTTTCATTTCTTTTAGTAATTAGGATAAAAAACAAACTTTAAGACTGCAGAAAATGTTTCCATATGCAATACGGATACATTCATCTTTATTTCACGCAGCCAAGACGATAAGGGTTAATGTTTTTTATGGAGTAAAGCAAAAGAGCCTGGAGCCCACGAAATTCCTAACGTGGTCGGCTTTCTGCTGGGGCTTGGCCCACTCCCCCACTTTCCTTCCCCCCTTCCTCTGGACTCCCCCTCCGCCCGCCAACAATGGGATCTTAAGTAATCAGCATTGCCTTCTGGGGTCTCGGTTTCCTCCCGTGCAAAATGAGCTAATAATAACAACGAAAAGGGCTAGGTGAAATGACACGGCGTTCAGCAGCATGCACCCCCTTCCTTTCTAGGAGGCTCTGGTATCCCGCGAGTCAGAGGCATGATTTATCGGAAAACCTCAGGGACAGTGTCCCTGGTAATGCATGCTTCCGCCACCCCAACGCTAAATGTGTCATCAGGCCCTCTCTGTTCCTACTTCCCGGGCATTCCGTTCCTCTAAAGGGTAAATGCTTTTCTTGACCCTCTGAGAAAACTCACAAGACACTTGATTAGACTAGATAGAACAAATAATGCCTCGAAGTTCCGGAGGAAGAAAGCATCCCTTATGGTTGGCTCAGGCAAGAGACGGGTGCCTCCCAGCTCCCTGTCAGCCAGGCCTGGATGCATAATATGCAGAGCCTGGTGCAAAAGGGAACCTCAGGGCCCCTTGTTTAGACATTATTCTGAATTTCAAGATGGTGGCAGCAGAGGATTAAACAAAGGGGGGGGGGCCTTCTGAGCCTGGAGCCTGAAATACTGCACGGGTTGGGCACCCATGACAACGCCCTGCTGTCAGCACTGAGCTGCAGGCCTGTGGGTGGGCGAGGCTGTAGGAGGGGAAGAGGGAGGGGAGGTGCTGGCAGGGAGCTGACTCTCATCCCTGCCCCCACTCCACTGTTGCCTGGCACAGTGCCTGGCACATAGTAGGTGCCTGACAAGTTCACTCACTCACAGTTCACTTGCGCACTCCTCTCAGTCTTGGGCCCACAATGTCAGATGAGACCTGTCCCTACCAGGGGGAGGCTGGACCTCTGGGTCAGACTTGCCACCCAGTGGGTGGGCTGATACTGTCTCCCTGGGGTCTGTGCCCTGGATCTTCTCCCTCCTCCCTCCTCTCATTTCCTCCAGGCAGAATGATCCCTGCTTCCAAGTGATGCTGGCTATAAGCACCCCCACCTGTGCCAATCGCAAACATCATAGGCCGGACATAAAAATAAAATAAAATAAAATAACATAAAATAGTCAAAATAATAAAACCCAAAATTTATCAAGCACTTACCAGGTGCTATTCTAAGTACTTGATATATCTTAGCCTACTTTAATTCTCACAACAACCTTCTGAGGTGGGTCCTATGATTGTCTCCACTTGGCACATGAGAAGACTGAGGCACGGAAAGGTAAAGTTCCAAGGTCATACAATCAGGAAGTGGCAGAGATGGGCTTCAACAAAGGCTGATGTTGGACCAGAGCAGGGAAGGGAAAGGGGCAGTCTTGTTGCCTGTTCCCAGGCTCAAGGCAGGATGCCCACAGACCCCTAGAAAATGTCTTTTCCCGGGAGTAGGGTAGAAAGCATGGGTACAAAAGAGGACAGTGTGGCCCGAGACAGCACTGGGTTGGGAATCCTGAAACCTGTTACAATCTGGGCTCCACCATTATACTAACCTGAAAGGTCACTCACCCTGATCTGCACTCCCAACTTTGCAGACAAAGTGACACCCTCCGTTCACTCACTCCACACGAACACAGTGGCCTCCCTACTGTTCCTCAAATCTACCATGCTTGTTCTCACCCCAGGACCTTTGCACATCTGGAGAGCCCTCAGGCAGCTATTCACATGGCTTCTTATTTTTCTGGTTTAAATTCAAGGATCAAGAAGCATAGGTGTGAGAGGAACAGGATCTGTCTTCTCTGTGACAGGCAGGCCTTCACCGGCTGCCTCACTCGGTAATATTTGTAAAGTGCTTCAAACAGCACTTGACACCAGGTAAACACCACAGAAGTGTCTAGCACTATTATTAGCATCTAAATTACAGCCCCTCTACTTGTCATTCAGCTCCTCTGTCCTCTCTTTTTCTTCACTGCTATCTCTTCGTGAAATTATCTCACATGTTTGCCTGTTTGTATGCTCTCTGTCTCTCCCACCAGAGGGTGAGCTCCATGGGGCTGGGACTTGGTCTTGGTCACTTTGGGTGCCCAGAGTTAACACAAGGCTCAGCTGGTGTCCCAAGGCTGGGAATTCGCCTGAGCCTCGCGTTCTTCACCTGTAGAAAAAGGTAGTAACAGCCCTGCAAAGGCTGAGGAGTGGATGGAAGGAGGGGAGGCCCGGCCAGGGTTCTGTGATGCTGATGAGGGGACTGCAGGGATGCCATGCTTCCTAGAGCTTAGCCCAAAAAGCTGGCCCCTGCTGCCTGTAAGCGGCCCGGCTCAGGCCAGCATGTCAGGACTTGGAGCCCACTGGGGCTTTTCACATCCTGTTGGCCACCGGCTGCCTGAATCAGCAGGAGGGCTGGCCTGGCCTGACTCAGAAGGCTGCCCAGCCTCAGACAGCATCTGGGGGCTCACCTGGGCTCCAGCCTTCAGCCCTGCCTTGGCCTGGAGGGCAGGTGAGGGGACTCAGCTACACAGACCGCTGTATGGCCCCTCACCTCACAGCATACCACTTGATTCGCTTCCCCTCCTGCCCAAGGTCATGGCAGTTAACTGGCGAAACTGGGAGTTGAACCAGCATCTGTCTGATGTCAAAGCTGTGCTTGTAAACACTTACATGCCATTGCTTCCCAGGCAGGCTGGAGTCCAGAGAGTCTCAGCAAGAAGGAAGAGTGAATCTGGCCTGGGTGCTGGTCTGTGCCCAAGAAGGGCCTTTGGGTGGAGCTGCGCAGAGACCCATGTATGTCTAGGCTGGCTTCCAGCCCAGATCTGCCACTGCCTTGCTGTGTGAGCGAGTCCTGCCCCCTCTCTGGGCCTCAGTTTCCTCATCTGTAACATGGACCAGCTTGGAGTTGTTGGCCTCTAAGACCCTTTCATACTCAACTTCTGGAAAATCCCCAAGTCTGAGGATCTCCAGGGAGTTGCTTTTTCAGCCCCCAAAATGGTAACTGTCTTCTGAGCAGTTTTTCCTCCCTTCCTGACCAATCATAGGTCAGCAGCATCCAGAGGGTTCTATTTCTATCTGAAGACTATGGCCACGCTCCCTGGGGGAGGCTGAGCTGTGGGAGCGGGGAACAGCCTGGCTGTGCCGTGTTCTCTGCAGAGCACATCTCCTTCCAGCTCTTACACCCGGTTCTCGGGGCAATGATTCCAATTATGGTTTCATATACTGAGAGCTTACATAGGTCAAGCACTTGCCAAAGTGCTTTACAAATATGCAAATCTGGAAGAAAGGAACTACTCTTAGCCCCATATTACAGATAAGGAGACAGAGGCACAGAGAGGTTAAGCAACTTGCCTAAGGTCACTCAGCCAGTAAGTGGCAGGCCGAGTTAGGCCCCAGGAAGTCTAGTGCCAGAGTGTGTGCTCATACATGAGGTTTCTTTACCACAGCACTACTGGCCTTTTGGACTGGATAATTCTTTGTCAGGGACTGTCCTGTGCCTTGTAGGATGTTTAGCAGTGCCCATCTCCCTGGGTGTGTCAACCAAAAATGTCCCAGACATTGCTAAGTGTCCTCTGGGGGTCCAAATCCTCCGGCTGAGAATCACTGCTTTAACCACAGCTCTGGAGGAATGGATTCTGAGTCCACCTGGGAACTCTACCCTCCTGAGCCCAGCAGAGGCACTGCCAAAGGCCAAGGAAACCTTGCCAGAGGACCATGCCCTGTGCAGCTGATAGAAATGTTGCAGGGCAGCCTCCTCTGAGGCTGGTGATGGGAAGACACAGGGAGGAACACTGGTCACAGCAGAGAAAACACTTGGGTGGTGGAGTGGGTTTGGAGGTCAGCTGTGTGGCCCTGGGCAAGTGCCTTGATCTCTCTGAGATGCAGTCTTCTTGGCCAAAATCAGAGATAACTGCTCGCAGAGTTGAGGTGTGAAGCTTAAGTAAGAGATCGTCATTATAAAAGAGAAAAAATGAAAATCAGAAACTGCCTCAATACATGGCCTACTTAAATAAATTACGGTACGTCCATGGCATGGAAGATTATGTAGCCATTAAAACAAATGAGGTAAATGTATTTTTGCTGATGTGAAAAGATGTCTGAGATTTATTAATTTATTAATAGTTAAAAAGCAAGGTACAGAACAGTATGTATGATGTAATCTCATTGGTATTAGAAAAAAGATTTGAACTTTCAACATATCCTTATTGAAAACCTAGTACTTGCCAGGTTCTAAGCAGTGGGAATACAGCAGTGGAAAAAAACAGGCAAGAATCCCCATTTCCATGGAGCTGGCGGAATATGAATCTGAATGTACAAACACATAAAGGTTTTATAAGGATGTCCAAGACAGTGGTTTCTTCTGAGCCTGGAGATGTGGGGTGAATTTCGATCTTTCCATCGTATACTCTTCCGTATTGTTTGCATTAGTCTTTACTTGTGCATGGATTCATTTTAATGATCAGTTTTTAAAAGGCTGAATCAAAAAAATTGGGGAAGGCAAAGCCAGTGTTGGCCCACTGTGAATGGTTGCTTTTATTATGACCATGTATTCAGTAACTGTTTCTTGAGCACCTACTATGTGTAGGTACTATGCTGGTTGCTGGGCATACAGTGGTGAGCAAGGAAGATAAAAAACTTACCCTCAGGGAGCGGACACGCACTGGGGGGGACACAGCTATTAGGGGCGTAACTACAAGTAACATTAGTGTTGCAGTGGTGACGTCCAGGGGGTATGGAGACATCAGAACCTAACAGAGGGGAGGGCTACACATTTGGGGAAACTGGCTAGAGGTCAGGGGCCTGGGCTCAAGCTCTCTCCCCCCTGACATGACTTCCACCCTGGGCTGTTCATAGGGTGTGACTCTTATGTCACTCTGGGGCTAATAAGAACAGCTGAAGTTGACTGAAAACTTTCAAACAACTAGGCGCTCCGTAAGCACTTTACATGTTTTAACTTATTTAATCCTTACAACCACCCTAGGAAGTAAATACTACTTTTATCCCCATTCTACAGAAAACAAAGCTAAGGCACAGAGAGAATGGGTAACTCGCACAAGGTCACACTGCTGGTAAGTGGCAGAAGCAGAATGGAAACCCAGGTAGTCTGCTCCAGTCCCACACTCGTAACTGCTTCCTCTGATGACTTTCTTCCTTTCCCTCTCCTCCCTGCTCACGGTGGCAGTCCTCTGCCTCCAGCCCTCCCTCAGGCATGACACTGGCCTTCTGGTCCCACCTCCAGCAGCACATCAAGGACTGGAGAACACCCCTCCGCGCCCTCACCTGACCCACAGGCTCACAAGGCATCTTGGCTTTGCCCCCAGAGCCCAGGTAGAAGAGCGATCAGAATGGGCATGAGCCCCAAGTAGCACACCGGTCCCTCTGCCTGTCTATCCTGTAGGGATAAGGGCCTGAGTTGACTCTTAGAGACCCAAGGACCCAGACTGAATCTAACTCCAGCCCCTGAATGAGCCCGGACCTGGGTCACCGACTGAGTCCTAATCCTGGTCACACTGATTCCTGACTCTGGCCACAGATTCCTTCATGACCCTGGTCTTAGTCTAAGCCCTGACCCTGGTCACAGTCTGAATCCTGGTCCTGGTCACAGACCTGGTCCTAGGCTGAGCCATGACCAGGTTACACAGTGAGCTTGGTTTCAGACCAAGTCCTGATCCTTGTCAAGAATAAGCCCTGACCCTCACCAAACACTGAGTCCTGACTCTGATCACATACTAAATCCTGACCCTGCTTATTGGTTGGGCCCCGATCCTGGCCACAGAGTCAACATGGTGAGCCATGACCTTGAGCCACGATCTCGGATCCTGGTCACACACTGAGCTTTACATTGGCCTCAGATGCATAGCCATCTCCAAATGCCATTGTCTACTGTCCTGGGGTCTGAAGAACTCTAAGAATGTCCTCTTCCCACCCACCCCAGACAGGCAGGGACCAGTCATTTCCTCCACCTGTGCAAAGACTGTCCAGTCTGCCATCTCCCACGGCCGATCTGGGGGACCTGGGGAGGCCCTTTTCCAAACAGAAGGCTCTCAGACTCCTATTTCTCCTCGCCCAGCTCCTTCTCCCATGCTCATGCACATGTTTATCCTGAAATAAATTCATCAGCTGAATTCTGTCTTTAAGGAAGGGAGGTCAGACAGCAGCCCGCCCACGAGCTGGGCAGAATTCTATTAACAAGAGGAAGTGCCACCAGCAAGAAAGGACGGTGCCTCTCCCTCCCAGCAAAGCATTACTCTCTCTCCCCTGGCTGGGCTTGTGAAGTTCCTGACGGGGGTGGTGGTGGGGTGTGGGGGGTGTGGGGGGGTGGAGGCTGTTGACAAAGGGAGCCTGTCTTCCCAGCAGCAGCGACTGTCCCTCAGACGGTGGGGATCTGCCCCTGGTCCTGGGAACCAGCCCGTGTCTGAACAACAAGGGTATAAAGATTTGAAAGGGGTCCCCCAAGGTGCTTCCAGCTTTGGCAGGGCCCCGGGCAGGGCCTGTCATGTTTGGAGAATGCCATGTGGCCTCCTTGAGGGATACTGTTTCCTCCTTAAGACCCCTGGGGGTTCCCTGCAAATGGGGGTGGGGAATGGCATGAGGAACACACAGCCATCACGCCTTCCTCACCCCCACAGGGTGCAAACGTTTGGAATCAAGGAGACTGAGCAGAGGCTGAGTTTTCCACCCAGTTCCCCTCCCTCCCTGTGGAAGGGAAAGGACTTGAGCTCCTCTGGGCCTGGGGGAGGGGGCATGAAGGGGGGAGGAAGCGTGTTGCTGAGGCTGGGTGGGGGTGTCCAGATGTGCGTCATTTGAGCCCAACAACTACCTAGGACAGCCTGTGCGTTATGTCCTTGTTGGGGAGTCAAATATCCAGTGAGCTAGTCAGTGGGATGTAGAAGTGGAAAAAACAGCCAGTCTGCCTATCAGCCATCTCGTCAGCCAGACACAGAGACAGGCAGATGGTCAGTCAGTCACTCATTCATTTGATCAGGCACATGGTCGGACAGCCAGGCAGACAGAGAGATGGCCAGTCGGTCTGTCGGACAAGGAGATGGCCAGACAGATCTTTCATCATCATCTATTAGTCAGATACAACAGGCACCCAGAAGACAGACAGACAACAAGCTGTCAGCAATCTTGTCAATCATACATGGAGACAGCTAGCCAGGCAGTGACACCAGGAGATGGAGAGATAGGCTCAGCATTCATCTAATCACAGCCAGCCAAACACCCAGGAAAACAGTCAAACAGACTGCCAGCCAGGCGGACAGACAGACACAGAGACAGGCCGATCATCCACCAGTCATTCAGCACTGGGTCAGACCTGGACCAACAGACAGACAAATGGTCGGTCAGTCAGACACTCCAAAGGCATTTAAACAAAGAGATGAACAGAAGGCAATTGTTATACATCAAATTACAGTAAGTCCTCACTTAACATCGTCAATAGGTACTTGGAAACTTCATCTTCAAGTGAAATGAAAGCAATTTGACCACAGGCTAATTGATAGAAACAAGAGTAAGTTTCTATGGCTTATTTCTGGTCACATAAAGATCATCAAACTTCTAAGTAAAGACTCAAAACACTTCTAACATTAAACATGGAAATAAGTGTGAGCTATACATACATTTAAGAAAGGTTAATAAAAACAAGTAAGAGAATTCTTTTCCAACCCACGTATTCCAGTTCAGGTCCAGGGGCGGCTGGAGCCAATCCTGGCAGCTCAGGGTGCAAGGTGGGACTCACCCTGGACAGGATGCCCTTCCATCACAGGGCACACTCTCACACTCACTCAGACGGGGACAATGTAGACATGCCAGTCCTCCTCAGAGACCGTGCAAACTCCACCGAGCGGAGTGGCCCCTGCTGGGAATCATTCTTGCCCCTCATCAATGTTATAATGAAGCAACGTTGAACAAAATGATGTTATTCAAGGACCTGCTGGAGTTAGTTATGACAGCAGTCAGACAGACAGACACACAGGCAGGCAGGCAGGCAGAAAGGCTGACAGTCACCCATTTAGTCAGAGCTCTGACAATGTAGTCGGACAGGGAGCCAGTCAGTTTCGCGCCTGTTTAGTGAGATACCCAGCGTTCAGTCAGACACAGAGGCAGACAAGCAGCTGATCACCCACTCAGACAAGTCAGTCTCCCACCTCGGTGGACAGAACGATACAGTCATTCATCCAGTCGGCCCACCACCCAGTTGGTTAGACAGTGACCTAGGCACGTAATCGGTTTGTCAGATGGACCATCAAGAAGGCAGGTGGCCAGTCACTCAGACACTGCCTGTCATCAGCGGTGTGGAGGACAAATCAGACAGACACTGTCAGTCAGACCAACCAGCCCCCTGGCCAGGGACTCAGCTCGTCCTTACGATGACATTCAAGCCGGGCAGAGTTATAACTGGGCCTTGTGAGGGATGTTGGGAAATGGGGCAGGTGGTCTGAACACTTCAGGCTCCCAAGCATGCTGGGAAATAGGGCACGTGGTCTGAACACTTCTCCCAAGACCCTGACAGCCCCCTAAGCATGCTGGGAAATGGGGCAGGTGGTCTGAACACTTCTCTCAAGACCCTGACAGTCCCCTAAGTGTCAGTGAAGGCAAGAACAAAGCATTCCAAGCGGGCTAGCTGCCTATCCCCCAGCCAGGATTCGAGGCACTTTTCCGTTTTGTGTCTCCCCTTCCCCTAACCCCAGTCCTCTTTCAGATATGAGGTTGGGGTCCACACATTCCCCCACCTCCTTATCGTCACAGTGTCCTGCCCCATCCCAGGAGCCACCCCTCTCCCTCTGAAGCACGTGGAACAGCCTGAGAACACCCCAAAGGCTTACTATTTTTATAGGCCACGGGGCTAGAGAAGGGGCTGGGGTGTGTTTCTGTGTGTGTGTGTGTGTGTGTGTGTGTGTGTGTGTGTGTTTGGGGGTATGGTGTGTGGAGTCTTATGTCGGCCCCCTCCTTTCTCCAGGCTCTGCCAAGTTCTCCCTACCTCCCTCCTCCTCTGGAGCTGGGGGTTGGGAAGCCCTCCTAGGCCACTTCCCATTTTGGGAATTGGGCTGAGAACTATGCAAGGAGACAGAAATAATTCCTTTTTCGAGCCTGGCCAGGACCATCGCAGCCCAAACATTGGCACAAACCCAGTGCTGAGGAGGGGCCTTGGAGGGGGTAGCTGGGGGCAGGGCTGAACCCTGGGGCCCAGGCAGACAAAGACCTGGGTGTCTGCAGAAAAAGTTCCTCACCCAGCCCCAGGGCTGGGTACCAGGAACCTCTAAGACTGAGAAGATTCCACTGGGGAGCTGCCAGACCAGAAAATGTTGGGGGGTGGGGAGTGGGGAGCAAGATGCAGAAAGAACAAGAAAGACGTCACAAAGTCCCCACCGGCAAAGACAGCTTGAAAAATAGACCATTTCTGGAAGCCAAGAAGGGATCTCTGATAGCTACTGAGTACATGCCCCCCTGCTATGGGCAGACAGGCTGTCTGCAAAGTGTGGACAGACTCACTGATCACTCCAGTAAGAGACAGTGGTCGGGGAAGCACTTAGCACGCAGTAGGTGCACACTAAATGCAAGTGTCCTTCTGATCGGGATTCAAACAAAGCCAGCTTCGCACCCCTCCTAGCATATGACCCTGGGCAAGCCGCCCCAGGTCACAGCCTCACATTTCGCGTCTGTAAAATGGGAACAACAACAGAACCAACTTCCCAGGCTGGCTACAAGGATGAAATGACATGGTGCTGCAGAAAATCTCACATGTAATGGATTTGCAATGCATCTCAGTCCTTCCTCCTCTGTTTTCCTTCTCAAAGCATTATTATTATTTTAGTGGGGTCTTACAGCAACCCAGCCAAAGGCAGATCTCAGTCCACATCTTCTAAGTGACACCCCCCTGGAGCCAACCTCTTCTTCCTGAGCCTTGGTTTTCCCCTTGTGTAAAATGATAGTGAAGACAAGAGGAGCTATCCCCAAGAGCCCTTTCATCATTGTCATCACCAGAGACCATCTCTGGTGATCTTAACCATCTGACTGCATCCTTCCCAGAATGCATTTTCCCTCCACAAGCACTCCCTGGTCTGCTGGGGATCCCTATGGTCTTGAGGAAGCTGACATCACCCCTGCCCCAATCGCACACTGCGTCCTCAGAATAAGCACAATGCATCCTCTAGACACAGAAATTGCTCAGAGTGGGGCCTGTGACATAAACTAGCCCATCGGATTGACTTCTGAGACTTCTGCTGGAACAGAGGGAGTTTTGTTTCCTTCTGGATGACATGGTGTGTAAGTCTCGAGGTGCCTTTGGGGCACCTATGAGGGAAGCCAGCCCAAGAGCCAAACTGACTCACAGAGAAGGGCAGAGTAGAGGGGATCACAAACATCACCAAGACCTCATGACCCCTCCCCACCCCTGGACCATACCTCACTGGGACTTTTCAGTTATACCATCCAATAAATGCCCTTTATTGTTTATGTCAGTTTGATCTGACTTTGTTTCTTGTACTCAAGTGCACCTCGCAGACATATCTCCTTTATCAAAGACTTTTTGCCAATATTGATCCTCACTGTTACCTTTGTAAATAGATACTATTGTTCTGCCTATTTTAGAGATGAAGAAACGGAGGCTCAGAGAAGTAAAGTGACTTGTCCCAAATCACAGAGCCAGAAAGTGTTAGCGTCGGAATTTAAATCTGGAAATGTCTTAACGCTCCTTTCATTCTGCTACATGACCTCCCCTTACTCATCTATCTCAGAACAAGTGAGAGGGAAAAAAACAGGACTCCACCGCCCCCCCCCACCCCAACTCCAGTAATACTTGTCCCAAAGAAGACAAGTGTCATCATGTCAAAGCCTGGAAGATGCTTAGAGATCATTCAGCTTAACCTGCCTCAACTGTCCGTTTTATAGATGGGGAGACTGAGGCCCAGAGTGGGGAAGGGACACAGGGAGCAGGAGGCAAATTGGGAGCCAGAGCCTGGAAGGATGGAGGGGTCATCTGCTGTTCCAGACATGTCTAGGGGCTTCTCTTTGGTAACAAATCCTCTCACCCTTTTGGGGAACCACCCCTTATCACTTTGGAGCCAGGTGGCTTGGGTGAAGCTGGCTCCAGGCGTGGCCAATCAGAACTGTGAATTCCCCTGGCAACGATGACTGGCTCAGTGTGGGCACTGACCAAATTAAGCCAATCAGAGTGAGTCCTGGGGCTTGGGCAGGGACTATGGGCAAGGGGTGCTCCCCAGGCCTAGCAGAGCTCTCTTTTTAGCACAGAGAACAGGCTCCAGGCTCAGAGCCCGCGGCAGGTCACGGTGGCCAGTTAGAGTTTAATAATCTAGTTCATTTTCATGGTATTAATTTTTAAACGTGTCTTCCATTTAGGGTAATCAACACAAACTGGTGTGTGGGGACCATCCCGATCTTAAAATGGAAAAGTTCCAGGTCCAGGGAATCGCCTCAGTCCTAGGCAAAAGGGGACAGGGACGGTTGGTCACCCTACTTCAATTTATGAGTATCAGATATTACTTTTCTATTAATGGCAGGTTCCTTTTAAAATAAACTTGCTTACATGTAAAAAGTGATCAGTATAAGGGAAAATACTAAGAAAACAATGGGACCTTTAGTGAAAGGAAAGGCAAGAAACCATGAAAGCTGCACATGAGTGCCAGACAGTGTGGGGAGAGACACGATGCCCGCAAGCTTGGAAACCCAAGTTCAATCTCCGGGTCGATGGCCTACTGGCTGTTTGGCCCTGGATAAGTTGCTCACCCTCTCTGAGCCGCTACATCCTCCCCAGCCACAAGGCGGCAGAGAGGACAGAGGCGAGGGTGGCATGGGCGGGCAGGCTCCATTCATACCCTTAAATTGGGAGCTCCTCCTAGGACAAAACCCACAGCCAACGCAGCTCACAAATCCTCAGGGAGGCCGTCATGCCCCTGCTGTGCTTGGCTGATGGGGCCACGTCTGCAAATTAGCCACCACTCAGCCTGGAGGCCCTTTAGAGATGCTAATTGCCCTGTGCCAATGAGTCCCCACTCCTCCCTGGCACAGACAGCTGGCTGTCAATCCCCTGCCATTATTGTCCCATAATAGTGCCTGATTTGTCTACACAGACCAGGGCCCCAGCATGCAATTAGCATCTAGCTCCGCGCAGTGCGCAGAGCGCTGTTCATTGATATTTGTGTACCTAGCACACAGGCGTGCAGCTGGCAGACATCTATTCCTGCGGGCACATCTGTAGACACATATGCACCTTCAAGCATGCCTGCTTAGGTCCCTAAGTGTCAAAATGAGTCTGTGTACATGTGTGCACGCATGCTTTTAAGCCACTCAGAGCCTGCACAGAAAGAGCCCAAGACAGGTAGACACAGGGCCCTGTACATGCATGTACAAACAGGCATTCGACATGAGTTGCTATGAGGATTAAGTGACAGATGCCTGTAGGTACCTGGGATAGTGCCTGGCACATGGTTAGTTAGCCCTCAACAAAAGAGATCTATTGATTAATTTCCCCCCAATACCTATTGAGGTATAATTCGCACATAATAAAATGCACAAGTTTTAAGTGTTCAGTGCAATGCCTTTTGATAAATGGATACACCTGTGTAACCACCACCCTAATTAAAGTACAGAACATTTCCCTCATCCAGAAAGTTCCCTCATGCTCCCTTCCAGTCAGTATCTCCAAAGGCAGCCACTGTTCTGATTTCTCTCACCACGGTTTAGTTTTGCTGCTCTTGATGCTCATATAAATGGAATCACAGAGTATGTTCTTGCTATTATTCATGCTCAGACATGTGCAAGTAAGCATGCGCAGCCACACGCACTTGTATTTATGTGACTAGAAGCTCATGAACATACCCATGTACACACTCAAAAAGGGGTATTTCCAAGCTGCAGATCCCTAGGCCTCAGTCTGCAGCTCAGCTTAGCTTCTCTAGTCCAGGCGGCTAAGGGAGGTGAGGGAGCCCCTGGCATTGGGTCCAGACCAGGAGGAGGCTCCTTCAACATCTCCATCAGCTCCTCCCCTGGACTGACCGGGTACTATGTGCCAGGCACTGTCCTAACCCACTCCATCCTTCCAGCAACCTCAGAATACAGATATAGTCATGGCCCTTCTCTTATGGGTAAGCAAGCTGAGGCACAGAGAGGTCCAGCAGCTTGTCTCAGGTCACACAGAAGAGGAAGTGGCAGAACTGGACATGAACTCACTCCAGCTCCAGAGCCTTCACTCGCCACCATTACAGTATCCCTCCTCATGGAGATACTATGAGGTTTATTGTCTGTCCATGTCCTGGCACACTGCAGGTGATTAATAAATGTTAGATGTGGCTACTACCAAGGACATTTGCATCCACTGCTTCAGTGATGCCTCAGAACAACCCCTGTTCACAGAGGAGACTGGGTCTCCATCAGTGGCAAAGAATCCAGGTCCTCTAACTCTACATCCTGCATTCTTTCTATTCTCCCCGTTAGGGGTATTCTATTTCACCATAGAGGGACTCCTGGTCATTGCTATGTCCTCAGCACCTAGAAGAGTGCCTGGCACATACTTAGTACTCAATAAGTGTTTTTCCAGTGAACGGGTACAGCAGGGAATTGGGAGGAATCGCCCAGCCCAAAGCCCTCCTTTATAGTTGGAGGACCTGCGACCTAGCGAAGGGGTGTGACTTGTCCAAGGTCACACAGCTCAGCACCGTTGAATCTATCATTTCCTCCCTACCTGGCTCACCCTCTCTACTTCCTGCTCTCAGCAGGTCAAAAGATTTTGGAGCCCCCAACGCACTCTCAAAGGCCACATTAATGGGGAGCTGGCGTGGAGCCTTTCCCAACTTCACTACGCCGTCCAAGGTCGGTGCGGAAGGATGCCAAGAGAAACCTCAGAAAACGCCGGAGGGGGAGGCAAACGAGGCTCAGCTTGCCAGAGCTTTTGTGCTGGGGCTGGGGAGCATTCCTGGCACAGAGGGCCGGGAGGGAGGGCCGGACAAGCCTTTAAAAGCCCTTTGCAAACAAATGCTTGGACTGTAGCCCACTCTAGCCATGTCCCCACCAAGTCAGCAGAAGCAAATCTCTTCAGCTTGGCAGGACAGTGGGATGTGGTCAGTGATAGTCCATCCTGCAGATGGAGGGAAATGAGAGAGAGGAAGGTGGGGCTGCTGGGGCGGGGCAGACTGTCCTAGAGGGGTCACTCTTAGTAGTGGGTCCCTAGCACTTGGATATGGGTGTAAGTTTTAAACACAACGATCACTTCCTCACATACCTGTTAGGTGGCTGTCCCTAGAAGCAGAGCCTGGGACGAGGATTCTTAGGCCCAAGACTCACTGAGGAAGAGCCTTTAGGAGGCAGGGAGTGAGGGAAGCAAGTCTCAGCAGGAGGCGAGCTTCAGCCTGATCCATCAGGGAGCCCATGAGCGTAGCCATGAACTGCGCAGGAGTAGCTCTCATCTTAAAGTAAGGAGGCTGAGCATTTGTACCCCTGGCTCAGCGAGTCATTGGCTGTAGGCTGCCTGCAGGGAGGAGGGAGCTGTTGTGGGGGGTGTGATCCTCTCAGCAGGTGATTCCTGTTGGTGAAGGGCAACTACGAGAGGGGGCATTTGTGAGGAGGGGGCAGCTGTAAGCTATTAGCAGGTGGGGTGCGCCAGCCTAGAAAGGGACTGTGGGTGAGGCACCTACAGCAGCCACCACATTGACGCACCTGTATGGCATTAATTCACCACTACCTAAACCGTCCCCAACTTAGGGCAGTTCTTAGAAGAAAGATGAGGAAAAGGCTAAATTGAACTGAGGTTAAGTTTCTACCACCCTCCATTGAAGGCCACTGAATCTGGTGTTGAAAGAACAAAAAACCGAACCAAAGCAAAAAGGCACTGTCCCACATCTGGGCTGACAGAGTGCAAGTTCAGTCTCTTCCATTCGTAGGATCTAGAGTCTGTGGACACTGAGGGTGGCGTGTCACAAGTGTACCTTTCGGGCTCTGCAAGCTGCTATGTCCGCTGGGAGAACTGGGGACCAGGCTGCGCAGATGGAGTTACAAGGTGAAGGAAGACAAAGCGGCCTGGGGGGCCTCAGGGGAAGCCCCGGGACAGGCCCCGGGAGGAAGGTGGGGTGGCCGAGCAGGAGCTATGGGCCGGGGGTCCTTGGGAAGGCGAGGGCCTGGACTGCAGCCCCCAGCCCAGCTTCGAAAGGCACCAGACCTTTCAACCTTGAGCAGGGCCAAGGGCAGGGCCACACCTCACCTTCACCCATGGCAAGCTAAAGCCCCCTCACCTGGGCACAGCACTCTACAGTGAGCAAAAGCACCTATTAGCTCAGGATTTTGAGATGTGTGAGTCAAGGATTAAATTCCACATATGGGGAAACAGAGGCTTAGAGAGGTGCAGGGACGGCCTTCATTATCAAATGTTCATTAAGTACTTACTGTGTGCCTGACACTAATTCAGGTGCTGGGATCCTTTCATAAACGAGACAGAAACCCCTGCTCACATGGAGCGTACACTCAAGCGTGCCAGGAGTGGGGTGGGAAGAAGACAACAGTTGCTACGGGGAAAAATAAAGCAGGGAAGGGAGAAAGTGCAGGGGGTGGGAGTTGCCATTTAAAAATGGATGGTGAGCCCAGCCAGCGTGGCTCACTGACTGAGCGTCGACCTATGAACCAGGAGGACATGGTTCGATTCCAGGTCAGGGCACATGCCCAGGTTGCGGGCTCGATCCCCAGTCGGGGCGTGCAGGAGGCAGCCGATCAATGACTCTCTCATCATTGATGTTTCTATCTCTCTCTCTCCCTCTCCCTTCCTCTCTCTGTAATCAATAAAAACATATTAAAAAAACACACCACCCTGGCCAGTTTGGCTCAGTGGTTGGAGCGTCGGCCCGCAGACTGAGGGGTCCCGGGTTCGATTCCAGCCAGGGGCGCGTGCCTCCCTTGCAGGCTCCACCCCCAGCCCCGGTGGGGGCGTGTGCAGGGGGCGGCCAGCCAATGTGTCTCTCTCACGTCGATATTTCTCTCTTTCCGTTCCACTCTCTCTGAAGGGCAATGAAAAAAATATCCTCGGGTGAGAACTTAAAAAAACACCTACATGTGAAATATTTAAAAATAAATAAATAAAAATAAAAAAGGATGGTGAGAGGCAGAAAAACACCAGCTTTGGAGTTAAGCAGGTTCTGCATTCGAATCCCAGCTCTGCCAGGTACTCACGGCAGAGCCCTGGGCAAAGGACTCAGCCTTTCTGAGCCTCAGTTTCCTCACCTGTAAGAAGGAGGCCAGTGTGTGGAGGGTGTGGTTCATATGGGCTGGGTCTCTAGATAAGAGGCTTTAGTGATGGACACTAAGGCTTAGGTGATACACTGTAGAATTGTACTTCGAGGACCACCTGCATCGGAATCAACTGAGATCCCTGGGTTGGTCCTGGGCTCCCTCTAGAGACTTTGATTCTGTGGTCTGAGGGGCAGACCTCCTGGGGTTTGAGAACCCCTGACCTAGGTCTTGGGTGTGGGGTTAAGGAACCTATGGCTGCTCCCTGATGAAGACTCACAGGTCCCCAGGGGAGAAATGCCCTCAATGTGCTCCCATGATGCAGACAAGGAGCCTGAAGACCAGAGAAACTGAGTGACTTGCCTAAGGCCACACAGCTGGTAAGCAGCAGAGCTGGGTCTGGGATAGCTGACAGATGGATGGCGAGGTAACAGCCAGTTCAAGTAACAAGCAGTTGGACCCCAGAGAGTTGGAATAGGATCAGGGTGAGAGTTGAATTTCATCCTGGGAGTCTAATCCTTCGTTTGGGGGGTGGGGTAGGGGGGGTGTGCATGTTTCCTTCCCATTCGAGTGTTAAATGACCCTCCCTGGATTCCTGCTCAGTTCACTTTTTGAGAAACTGAGACACACTGAGCAGCCCAGCGCACCCCAGCCTCCCAGTGAGTCCCTTCCTGCAACCCAGTGGCCTTGCTGAACCCATGTGTATGCCAATGTGGGACACACACACTACTAGATGCACTGAAATCTTAATTTCTCACTGCACAGTGGAATCACCTTGGGAGCTTTGAAAAATACCAATCCCTGGGTCCCACCCCCAGAGATTCTGATTAAATTGGTCTGGGGGGTGGCCTGGCATTGGGACTGTTAAAGATCTCAGATGACTCTCCCGTGTAGCTGAGATTGGTTTAGCTGTACAGGGACAAGACATCAAATCGCATTGATTCAGAGTGAGAAGGTGCTATAGCCTTTCCAATTCTCCTTCCAACCTTCAGACTCCCTAAAGGGGGAAGTCCCAGTCTGAAGTTAATGGGATTTTAACACTTCTCCAAAACACATACATTTCCCCTTTTAACCCAAGAAGAGCAGCTGTCAGGCTCCAGCATCTGGCTAGAATTTCTTAACATGATATATGGCAAATGGTACCAATTCTTTGTGATGTCAAATTTCCTCTTAAAACAGCTTGGTTTAAGTAAAATAAATGAATTAATTTAAAGAAGACTATTAAGCAAATCCCTGTTTTAGGTATTTTCCCTGGGCTCAGGGAAAACCTGGGACTTTTGCTAAAACAGCCAGGAATGAGGGCCTCTCTTTCTGCCGCCTTTGGTGCTCGGAGCATGGAGTTTGGAGACAATGTCAGCTCAGAGAGAGGAAGTAGCCTGTCCGAGGCCACAGGCACTAGTGGTGGAGCTGGAATTTGAACCATGTCCACCTGCCCCCAGAGGTAGTGCAACTTCTAGGTAAGCCACAGATCTGGTGAATTCTCGAGGATCCTTCACCTTAAAAGCTCCCTCAGAATTTCTATTCCCTGGGTGTAGAGTCTTCATATGGTGTTTGCTTAAGGAAAATTCAATAGCATCCTGCAAAATATAACTCAGGTAGGTATCTTTAAAAATCTGATAGAAGACACTGTAATCATCATTCAACACACTGCGAGCACCAGAGAAGAAAGAGACTTGACTGTTTATAAAAAACGTGGCCCCTCGTCCCTTTCAGTCTGGGTTGATAAGAACCTTCTGGTTCGAGTTTCAGCTAGACATTTCAGAGTATCCAATCCACTCCCCACTGAAAAAAGTGTGACGTTAGCTCTCTGCCAACTGTGACTAGCCTCCGAATTCATTCATCCATCCATTCATTCAACACAAGTCTGTGGAGTGCTTACACAGAAGTAGGCACAGAACACAGCAGGCGAGTCCTGCCATCTGGGAGCCCACAGTCCACTTGAGGTGGGGGAAGGCAGGCAGTAATCAGATAATTACTTAAATGAATGTGAAATTATAACAGGAAGAAGGGTCTATCTAAGACAGGCACGTAGAACTTTGAAAACCATAACTGAGGAGTCGACCTATTCAGATATCAGAGAAAGCTTCCCAGAGGAGGTGACATTCGATGTTGGAGCTTCAGGATGAATAGGCAATGACCAGGGTGAAGGAGAGAGGAAAAGCATTCCAGGCAGAGGGAACAGCATATGCAAAGACCTGAGGCAGGAAGGAATTAGTAAGTATGAGATGAGTGTGGCTGCACTCAGAAAACCAGGAGGTCGTGACAGGAGATGAAGTCAGAGAGGTGAGGGGCCTGGCCTTATGGAGCCTTGCAGGCCATTCACCAGCAAATGTGGGAAATCTGAGAAATATAACCAAACAGTCACACAATTGGGATTGTTTAATAACTTGAGGAGTTTTAGTCACTTAAAAGGGAGAAAAGCAAAAAGAGGAAGGCAAGAGTCTAAGAATAAAAGGAAGCAGTAAGTGAGGGGAAAGCTGAAGAGAGCTGTGCTGGTTCAGGGCCTGGACTGGGGAGGTAACAGTCTGGTTTTAAACACCATCCTGCCACTTCTTAGCTGTATCCTCGCACGTGTTACTCAACCTCTCTGGGGCTCAGTTTCTTCATCTGTAAAATGGGGATAATAACAGTGCCTTCCTCATAGGGTGTTGTGAGGGCTCAATGAGTTAATAATACCTGTAGAGTGGTATATCAGTGTTAGCTGTGTGGGTGTCATCGGAGAAATGGGCTGTGCTGTGCACTCTAAACTCTCAGAGTCCTCGAGGGGGCCCCAGGCTCAGCCGGGACAGTTCGAGGGTGAGCAGTGACCGAGGAGACAGAGGACCCACAGTGCTGCTCTAGTGTGGGACAGGCTTTGGAGGGTGCCTAAGAAATCTCCCTGGGAGACCCAAACTCCTCCTCCCTTGAGTGAGAATGTCTCCTATCTGGGAGAGAGGCCAGGTTCTGCATTTTTTTTGAGTGAAAAGGAAGGGGCTCTGACCACCTCCCTCATAAGGAACCTCCAACTCAGGGAAGATTATCCCCAAAGTAATGAACTTAGGGATCCAAAAGCAGTGACCAAGGGCCCATCATAAGGGTAATGACATCATGTTTGGGAAGACAAGGGATGCATATTTAAGCAGAGTCCTAAAAGATGAGTTAAGGAAGCCAAGGGGGCCAGGAAAAGGCTGCAAGACTGTGTTAGTCAACATAGCATGTGCAAAGGCCCTGAAGCGAGACCCAGAATGGTGTCCTGAGGATCTGAAAAAGGAGATAGGAAGCCATATGATAGGAATATGAAGATGGGTGGTAGTTCTTACAGGCCTTTAGTGGCCAGATAAGGATTTTGGAAGTTATCCTGACAGCAATTAGAAGCCATGAGGGGATAATTCCCCTCCCCACTGCCTCTTCCTCTTACCCCTATCCAAAAACTCTGTATAGACGGCATGGATGAGATTGGAGGTGGGCTCTGCAAGGAGTGATTTCACCATATCTGAAGGGCAACATTCATTCATTCATTTATTCAACAAATTTTTATTTGGTAACTACTATGTGCTAGGCACAGTTTTAGCACTAGGATGATAGAAGTAAAACCTGACCAAGTCCCTCTCTGATGGAACTTATAATGTAGTGGGACAAGACAGACAAGAGCCAGATAAACATGTAACATACAAGGTGGTGAAAAGGGCTTTAAGTCCTGGCCTGGTACCTCGGTTGGTTAGAGCGTCATCCCAATACGCCAAGATTGAAGGTTCGATCCCTGGTCAGGGCCCATGCAAGAATCAACCAATGACTGCATAAATAAGTGGAACAGCAAATCAATGTCTCTCTCTCTCTCAAATCAATCAATAAGTTAAAATTTAAAAAGAAAGAAAGAAAAGGTCTATGAAAAAAATAAAGGATGGAACATGAAGGTTGGGGGAAGGATGTGCTATAACCATTGACCAGGAGATGTGACCCAGCACATTGTCCCTGCCACCCCCCTTTCCACTGAGTGCCCTTATCTGCACCATTGTAAGTAGAGTTTAAAGATGATTTTTTGCACTTCTCTACCCTGTGATCAATGAAGCTCCCCAGTTGGCACCAACAATGCTTTTGTTGTGACCGCAGTGACCAGCAAACTGTTCCACTTCCCCATGTATCGCTGCCAGCCACACATCTCCCAGGCTGGGTAGCCACAAGCCCTTGGCACTCCGGTCCGACCCTTGCCTAACACCATTTGCCTTTCTCTGGATAATAGGGTGGTGAGATTATTGAGGTGCCCCCGGGGGCTTGGCAGGGCTGCTTCCCGGGGCCTGCTCCAGGTCAGCTGGCAAGAAAAAGTGGATTTAAACAAAGTTGACGATAGGCTCGAGGTTCTTTGGCAGGGGTGGGGAAGGGGAGCCATCCTTCAGCCGCCTTCCTGAGGATCCTATCAACTCTACAGGCACCTCCGGAGTGGACAGGTGTCAGAAACAATAAGGAAAGGAGGCATAAATAAAAGAACCCCGCTGGCTAACCAGAGATTCGGGGACCTTCTGCGGTTCATTTCTTCAGCAACTGCTGCCAGGAGTTGTGGATGAAGAAGAGTTAATGACACGTAAAGGACGAGACCCACAAAATAACCAATTGGGAACAAGAGTTCTGACACCAAACATCAGTGTTCCTAATGCGCCTGCCAGGATTCCGGTCGTGAGCACCACCGAAGCGGCCTGACCTTGAACCTCAGAATTCCGACTCCGAACATGAGTTCCAACCGGGAACAGCAGCATTCCGACCTTGCCCGCTAGAGTTTCGATCACGAGTAGCAAAGCTCTGGCCACATACTCCTTGGGTCCAATTACAGATTTGAGGATTCTGACAAGGGATGGCAGGCTTCTGACCTTGAACCCCAGAGCTGTGACCTTGCATGGCAGTGCTCCGACAACGGATATCAGAGTAGTGATCCTGAGCGGCAGAATTCCAAACTTAAACACCAGAATTCCAAGCCTGGGCACCCTGATCTCTACCAAGAATTTCTGAACTCCCAAGCTTTCCAGGCTGAATTTGTAGAGCTGACATCACTTTACAGGGACATAAAGTTCAATTCTACACAGGCCTACAGCCCCTAGAAATAAGCCAAATGCTCAGACTACGAGGAAGATAAAAATAACAATAAAAAAATACCAGCTTACATTTGTTGCAGGTCAGGCACATCCCTGAGCACTTTACAGGCTTTTATGTTCTCTATTCCTCTGGATAAGCCCAGGGGATTTATGATTCCCATTGTGCAGATGAGGAACCTGAGGCTAAGAGCCAGGCCGGTTTGCTGACTCAGTATCCAGTGCTTTTCCCAACCGCTACCAAAGCTTTTTCTTCCTGCTCTGGTTGAGGCTGGGTAGGGAACGTTGGATCCCATTAGCTGGTAAGTTAAGGATTTACCATGAATTTCCCTAACTTGCGTTGGCATCACCAGGCGTGAGCTGCCCTGGGTTTTGAAGTCAAGTCCCAGCGGGGTGGGACAGTCATTCACTCAACAAACACTTGTCACCCTGTGCTGTGCTTGATGCCACGAGTAAGGACAGGGGAGGGGGGCCTAATGCTGGGAGTAAGGAGAGAGCAGGGCCAAGCTCTGCTCTCTTCATCTCCCCCTTCCAGACGGGAGGGCCTTAGAGGCAAGAATGGCCCTCCTCCCATTGCTAGCCATCTGAAGGCTCAGTGCTTCCAGGATCCAAAACTGGAGCCCCAAAGGCTGAATGTTTCGTTTGGCCCACTCAAATGTTTTAATTTTGTTGTTATTAATCCTCACCAGAGGATTTTTTCCCCCATTGATTTTTAAAGAGAGTGGAAGGGAGAGAGAGAGAGTAGAGAGAGAGAAAAACCTGGATGTGACAGAGGTGTAGACTGGTTGCCTTTGTCCAGCACGTGCCCCAACCAGGCCAGGATCGACCCAGGTATATGCCCAGGTACGTGCCCAGGAATCAAAACCCATGAACCTTTTGTGCGAGGGCCGATGTTCTAACCATTGAGCAACACTGGCCAGGGCTCAAATGCTTTAATTTTTAAAAATTATTTGCCAACGCTGAAGTTTGGCTATCTCACATGAAAATTAACATTCTGGCTGGACTCAGAAAAGAACCCAGCCTGGAGCTGAATAGCAGCTGCCTCTTTAAATGGGAGTGTATGGCCCAGTTCACCACAGTCCCCACCACCCCCTGCTGCCTCCTTGACACTCAGGCTGAGTGTTAACTGGCTTCCTCATTGAACTTGCCTTACCATAATTCTCTTGTCCAACTGCTTTACTTGTTAACACCACCTACCTGGCCCCTGTTGCCATCTGAGTTTGAGGTCCCCGCTCTGGCCTCCATATCCCTAGGCAGGGAGCTTGAGGAAGCACTTTTCCCTCGACAGATTCTCCAGGACTGAGGGGCCTTCTACCCCTCACCTAGGCCTTCCGAGTCATCCTTCCCAGAGGGCAGGGCTGGCTTCATGGGGTGCGACCTGCATAGTCACTCAGGGCCCTGTGCTCAGAAGTACCCCACTTGGCTTAATACTCTGCAGTCTCCACGAATTTTGAACAAGGGGGCTGCGTTTTCATTTTGCACTGCACCCCCACAACTTCTGTAGCCGGCCCTGTCGGTGGATCACTCAGTACTAGGGGCATGCAGCACACACACACACCACACACATACACACACATGACACACACACACCACACATACACATACCACACACACACCACACACACACACCACGCATACTCACACCACATAACATACACACACACCACACATATACACACACCACACCACACACTGCACACGCATACACACAACACACATATGACACACACCACATACACACACCACACACATACTACACACACACCACACACATGACACACACAACACATACTCCACACACACCACACATATACACACCACGGACTTCTCAATCCGTCCGGAGACCTCCTCTTTGGATTGTCCTATGCTCCAGGTCATGAGGCCAGTAAGGGTCTAAAATTTTTGTACAGGGGGACGGAGCTGGAGGCAGCAACCTGGGGGGAGAGGGGACCAGGGGACTTGCCTCGGGCTACATTTGCACAGAGCTTTATGGGGGTGTGACGGAGACTGGGCAGAGGGTTGGGGAGTGTCCAAGCCCCCCCCCCTCCAGCCACTCCTTGGCACAGACGCTGCATGAAGAGTTTGAGCGAGCAAGGAGTCATCGGAGGCCAGATTAAGGCAAGGTTTGGGGCGGATGCTCTTTCTTGTCTCTGTCTTGAGAAAAGGAAGGTAGAAGAAAAACTAACAAACATGGGCTTGGCCACACAGAGCTGGCCACTCTGGCACAGGTGAGTGTCCCTGCCTTTCCTGCTTGGCCCATTTTCCAGCTGTGGGAACTGAGGCCCAGGGAGATGAAGGGTCTGTCTCATAGCTCCTATAGGGCAGTGTTGGGATTATAAACCCAGGTCTCCAGAGTTCCAAACAAGGGTTCTTTGCACTCATACCAGAAAGATGGCATATGAAAGGAGGGAAAACACTGATGAAGAGGAAGGGAAGGTAGCCTGCCCCAACTGGCCTCATCTCAAAATAAACCAGAGAGATTTTATCACAGAAAGAACGTGAACACCACTAGGTCCAAACTGATCATTCAATGTCAGGGAGGTCCTTTCTGAAGAGCTGACATCTGAGCTGAGATCTGAGGGATGAGAAGGGGCAGCTGGAATTGCAAGATATGAAGCCAGAGGCCCAGAGAGGTTAAGTGATTTGCACAAGGTCACACAGCTAGCCTTCCCTCCCTCCCGCCAGCCCTCCAATTCCTCTGACAAAGCCCCTCCTCTGGGTCAGGCCTGGAGGCGACTTTGGAATGCAAGTCTGCAAACTTCTCCTGTAAATGCTGCTGTTACCAAAAGCAGCCTTAACAAATAGGTAAATGAATGTGGCAGATGTACCAATAAAACTTGATCTATAAACCAGCCAGCCCACCCACCCTGCTCTAGAGCACAGAAATAAATAAGATATAGTCCTAGACTTTGAGAACATCCTGCTTTAGTTGGGGAGATAAAACAAGTTGGGAAGATAAAACAAGTTGGGAAGAAAGTCAAATACAAGAGGGAGCATGCTAAATGGTGCTGGAGAGGCAGAAACGGAGAATTTGTAGAAGAAAGATCATTTCTGCAGCTCAGGTAGGAGAAAAGTCAAGTTTGGGTCCCCAGAAAGGGACACCTACACTGGGAGGCCCCCTCAGACCATGCCCTGTTATTTGCCATCAAAACACCTTGCTCCTTCCTTCAAAGCATACGAATGACGCTGTGTGGTTATGCTTTCATTTAATTTTGTACTTGTTCAATGTTTAACTCCCTCCAGTAGCCAAGTGTTGATGACCTATTTAAGCCCCTGGATTCAGCCCTACCTGAAGCCTTACCTAACCAAGGACTTTTCAATTATATTTTTTTTGCTTAAGTCCATTTGTGCTTCATTTTTGTCACCTGCAACCAAAAGAATCCTAACTAATAGATACACAAGTACTTCTCTAGTACCCAGCATGGTTCCTGGCATATAGCAATAAATGTTTATCATACAAAGAACAGATGGCATGCACACAGACCCAGAGAAAGTTATAAGGATCAGAGAAGCCTAGAAAGGAAGCTAACTCTGAAACCAGAAGGATTGTTCCAGGAATAGGAGGGAGTGACCGCATCAAATTGCAGTCAGTATTTCAAGGAACAATAAAGGATGTGTAAACTTATCCAAGGCAGAGGAGATAAAAGGAAATTGATCCATTCAAAGAGCCGGTGGGAACTCCAGACATGATAAGCAAATGGAAGGCTGGTTCAACACTATCCTCTTATCTCTGCCTTTCTTTCTGCTTCTCAGATGCCCCCACAGGGCAATCATGGGCTGCCTCTTACATGCAATTGGGTCTGCGAGGACTCTAAGAGGCAGCGTTGGCCAAGGTCAAGGGCCTCAACGATCATATAGGCCTTGGAAAGACTCCGGGAAGGGCCCTAGGTAGCAATTAGTGAAATGTGGTAGTTTATTTTTAGAATCTATTTGATTCCAGGTCCATTACCTGGCGGATGTGAGTGATGGTGTGGAATTGGCAAATGTAACATATTCTCTCAAAGACAGTGTCTGCCTGCCAGGCCATGGTGGGCAATTATGGTGGAGAGCAGCCTCGCTGCAGAGTAAAATGGAGCAGTCAGGGTGGGAGGGAGCATCTCAAATGTCTAATTTAATCCTGTCTCCTTGCTGTGAATGGAAGGCAGGAGGTCACCTCTTCCTGGCCTAGGAAGTGTGGAGATCACAGTGGGCAGGTAGAGACCAGGAAGGTAGGAGGAGATGGAGGAGTATACTGGGGAGACCCTTGCCTTGTAAGAGAGACCCCTCTGACCAGTTGTCATAAGATCACCCAAATTTTCCCATTTACTCACTCAACAAATGTTTACTACCAGTTAACTGCAGTATTAACAACAACTATAACACTAGTTAACTTGCAGCGAGAGTGCCAGGCACTAACTCTGAGTGCTTCATATAAAATCGGTCGTTGGGAGGCTCCCCAAATTATGGATCAGGAAACTGATCAGAGAAGTTAAGTCATTCACCTTAGGGCACACAGCTCAGAAGTGCTGAGCTGAAATTTGAAGCCATGCAGTCAGGTTTCAGAGCCTGCTCTCTTAAGCATTCCTGCGTCTCTGAGGGTCAGTCCTGGCATCCACGGAACAACCCATAAGCCAGTCTTCACAGCGCTTTGTGCAAGAAAGGTCTGAACGTCAGCTTCCCCGGGAGTAGCAGAGGGAGCAGTCAGGGCTGTCCGAAGGCCGTGTGGGTGGCAGGGAGAGGGGGAAGCCGGGCCTTGAAAGGTGGAAAGAGAGAGGCTGCAGGCAAACAAAAGGAAGAAGATGATGCAGGCGGAGGAATCAGCTTGGCCAAGGTGTGGGGACTGGGAAGGACAGAGGACTCGAGGAACACCGCGGGCAGGTGTGGTGGCTATGGAGCGAGGACGGGAGGAGGTGAAGGCGGAGGTGTTGGCTGGGGCCTTGAAAGTCAGGCTGAGGAGTTTGGACTTTATCCTGGGGGCAGTGAGAACCTTGGAAGGATTTTTGGAAGGGGATGATTAACATGAACAGATTACACTTGAGGAAGATGGCTCTGGTTCGCTGCAGAGGATGGATTGGAAGGGGATGGCTGAAGGCAGGGAGGCAGTGTGAAGGCTCAGCTGCTCCAAGGAAAGGCCAAAGTCCAACAGAACAGACAAGGTCATCCTCTCATCTTACCTCCTAACTCCTCCACTGGCTTACTCTGCTCTGGCCATACTGGTTACCTGGCTGTGCCTTGACTGCCCCACACCTGCCCCTGCCCCAGGGCCTTAGCACATGCTATTTTTTTCTACCAGAACACTCTTCCCCCAACAGTCCACATGCCTCCCTCTCTCCCTTCCTGCAGGTCTCTGCTTAATTGTCACCTTCTTGATGAGGCCCTTCCTCACCACCCTAGTTAAACCCCTTACCTGCTGACCTATCTCTATGGCACCTATCAACAAACAAAATGTGACACTTTAATTTGATATTGTCATTTCATCCATAAATACTTCAGTGTCTTTATCTAAAAGATAAATATTTTTAAACATAATCACATGAGCATTATCACACCTAAAAATAGCATTAATTCCTCAATCACATCAAATATCCAGCTAGCATTCATCTTCCCCTGACTGTCTCATGATTTCTTTTTCACACTTGCCCTGCTCCAGTCAGTATCTGTATTTATTTTGTGAATGGTCTCACTCTCTCCCCTACTGAAATTTCAGTGTCATTAGGGCTGGGATCTTTGTTTTGTTCTCTGCGGTGTCCCCAGGACCCAGCCCAGGGCTTGGCACACAGTAGGTGCTCCATAAATCTTACTGAATGAATGAACATATGCAGAGTTTTATATTTTTCGGTCTTACATTTAAGTCTTTGATCCACTTTGAGTTCATTTTTTTACGCAGTGTGAGGTGAGGGACCAATTTCATTCTTTTGCACGAGGACATCCAGTTTACCCAGCACCATTTGCTGCCCTGGGTGACTCTGACTCACGGGAAGAGAGTCACCTCTGACTTGGCATGGGAAGGGGGCCCTGGGGTGGGAGGGCCCAAGGCCCTAATACACAGGTCTTTGGTTGGTTCCCCCAGAACCAGATCGTAAGACAGGGATCCAAGTACAGGTGGCTTATGTGGGAAGTGATCCCAGAAAACACCGGGAGGGGAGAGAAGATGCGAGACATGGAAGGAAAGAGGCCAAACAGGGTGTATTATCAAGCCAGGAACCACGGTGGGCACCTGGGGCTTAATTCTGAGGAACTCTGGGGGCCAGTGAGACTATGCACCTGCGAGTTACACCCCAGCCAGGGGCGAGGAAGCGCGGGTGTTTATACACCTTCTCCCATCAGTCGGCAGCTGAGGCTGGTCTGGGTGGGCCATTAACTACCTGTCTTCACTGGCCTCCACTGGCCAGAGGACGCTGCCAGGCAAAGAAGTGCAGGGGCTGGAAGCTGGCAGTTGGGCTAGTGGCACTGAAATGGTAACAGCTGAAAGGACACGGATGGGACACTAACCACATCTCCTCTGTCACGGTCGGGCCCCTGTTCTGCCCCAACTGCCCGTGTGACTTTGAGCAAATTACATAACCTCGCTTACAATGAGCCTGTATCATTTTATAAGAATAACACTATTTTGAAAAGGAGCTTATTTATCGGGCAGGACTGTCAGGAGGATTAAGTGAGACAATAACAATTACAAACAACAACAACGAAACCCCTAACAGTCATCGAGGGCTTTCTGTGTCAAACCCTATTTGAAGTGCTCTGCAGGCATTAACTCATTCAATTCTGGTAGAGATTCAATGAGGCAGGTGCTGCTATTGCGCCCATTTTATGAGTAAAGGAACCGGGGCACAGGGAGGTGCAGTACTTTGCCTCAAATCGCATGATTTTGAGTAGAGGCCAAACTTTGAACTTGGGCGATGCAGCTCTAAAATCAGGGCTCCTATCCATAATGCTATCAGGCATAGAAGTACACAAAGTGCTGGGTATGGAGCTTAATGCATGCTTCTCTTTCAGTTAATTAAGTTTTGGCCAAGCTGCTCCTTTGGGCATCACTTTTCCTCCTAAGCATTTCCACATTCTCTAGCCTATCAGAGACTTTCAAAACCCCTGAGAGACCAGTTGCCAAGGTCTCTCATCCTGGCCAAGCACCCTGGAGAAATGGAAAGGTCCCTGAGCCTCGTTGAGGGTAACAGTGGGGTCAGAAAGATCTGGAAATGGTCCCTGATCTTTCACCAACTTAGTGAGTGACCCAGGCAAATCCTGGACACATCCTCCACGTTTCCCTTTATCACATCAGGATGCTGGATTTATGAAGCAAGCTTCAACACTGCAAGCGCACTAGCGTACTTCATCCTCTGGGCAACCCTGTGAGGTGGGTTTTATTACCACCTTCATTTACAGATTAGGAAATGGAAGCTATGGGAAGGGAAATCATTTGCCCAATGTCCAGAGCTAGGAAATGGCAGGGCTGGGATTCACATCCAGGTCTGTGTGACCCCACAGGCAGGATTCTGAATCTCTGGCATAAATATAAGTATCCAGGATGACCAACCTGGGGCCAGCAAGAGCCACAGCCAGACAACTCATGACTACGAGAAACCCCGTAAATTCTGAGTTGGTTTCCCTCATCTTTCTTGTGAGAATTCATGGGTCCCCCAGTTCAGGTGAAGGAAGCAGAACATCATCACATAGAGGCATGAAATCCTAACAGCGCAGGCAGTGATCCCACAATCGACAGCACTGCAATAGGAGATGTCGCCCACCAGGGGTGTAGCCAGAATAGAGGAATTCAGTGATGACACTAATAATCTCCATTGTCATTTATTGAATGCTAACCATGGGCTGGGCACTGGGCCAAAAACTTTATGCAGATTATCTCCCACATGGTGGGCTCCATTTCCTAGATGAGGAAACTGAGACTCTGAGAAGGAAAGAAATTCATATTTCTGGTAGGATGGAGCTGAGAAATGAACCGCATGTGTTGGACTCCAGAATTGATTCTTAATCAAGTCTGCGGTGGGTGAAATACTGACCACTGTCCCTAAATAAAAACTACTCCCTCTTTTGAATATAATAATAACAATAAGTCACAATAATAAAGTACTTTCCATTTGCAAATTACATTTACATCTGGAATCTCCTTGAATCATCAAAAGAGCCCGAAGAAGTGGGTCACTGTTCAGCAGATGAGCTCACTGAAGTTCAGATGGCTTGAACGACTCCAGGATTAAGAAACACTGGCTTGGGACCCAGATCACCCTGGGTTCAAACTCTGGCTCTGCCATTTTCATTCCTTTGACAAACATTTACTGAGCACCTAGCTGTGTGAGCTCCAAAAGTGACTTCACCTCTCAGAGCCTCCATGTATATCTTCTTTGTAAGAGTCTTAACACCACTCATCAAATCCATTCTCCTCCTCACCTGAAAATCCAGACACTTGCCTTCCCAGGCGTCCCTGCGGCTATAGCATGAGCATGTGACCTGATCTTGGCTAATGGGATTTAAGGGGACTCTTGAGAAAAGTTTATCTCAGGGAGAAATGTGGCATATAGGATGAATGCCCCACTTCACTGGTTGAATACTGTGTGTCAACATTTGAAGGCTGGGACTGGGTAGCCATTTGGTGATATGAGGACCGGGTCATCTGCAGGAGTTGGAGGAGCTGAAAGATGAAGAGAATCTGGAATCTTGATGGCACCATGGAACCATTACTCTGAAGCCAGCTACCTTGGAACTTCCTGTTATGTGAGATGATACATTTCACATCTTCCCCCTTTGAGAAGCCACTTGGATTTTTCTATTCTGTTGCTTGCAGCCCAAACAGACAGACTATCTGAATTGTTGAAGGGATTTTAATGAGACAGTGGATGTAAAGTTCCACTAGTCAGTCCCCGGCACAATAAACAGCAGCTACTCTGGAAATTAAGGAATTATCTGAGGGCCTGAGTCCCGAGACTGTTCCAGAGAACACAGACACTCCGTACTGGGTGAATTTGCTCCCGCTCTCTCCTACTGAGAAAAGCCTGTGGAGTTTTCCGAGAAAGCAGAAACCCAGTGGTGGCCCAGCACTGAAATCCTGTCACTTTGTTGGGGCTGACCCTCCAAACAAGAATCAATCACACTGCCTTTTGCCTAATGGATTTTGATTTTCACTTCCCTGACAGCGAAGGCTAGGGCTTGTGCTTTGGTTTGTCTCTGTGTTGCCAGAACATCCCATCAATTATTCAGAGTCAGCTCAGCCTCCCAGAACCGCTTTCAGAAGGAAAGAGTTTGCTGCAGCTCAGCCCACCCAGCCTTCCAGAAAGGCCCCACCTCCTGTGTGCTAGGTACTGTGAGAAAGTTTGGCAAACATGATTTCATAATGACCTGCAATTTAACAGGTGGGAGGCTGGGGCTTGGAGAGTTGAAGTACTTGCTTAAGGCCAGAAACTGGGGAGAGTGCTGGAGCTGGGCTTGGACCCCGGGTCTGTCCTTGCTCTTAAATGTATGAGATGGTCATTCTTATATCTCGCAGCCACACAGAAATGGTCCCCCATTTTACCTTCTTCTTCTGTGGCCTCTGAGAAGTTTCCACAGGCCTCGCTGTCTGACAAGCAAGGCATCCATCCAAGGGACTGGATGGGAGTGAGGTGAGCACAGGGAACTGGGTTGCAGGTGGGCAGTGAGGAAGCAGTGACAGATTCCAAGCCCTGAGACATGGTGACTAACTGATTGCTCGATTCATTCACTTATTCTACATTTAGTTATGTGAGTTCCTCTGTGCTAGGCACCATGATGGGTGCTGGGGACAGAGCAGTAAACACAACTTGTGGTGCTTACACTTTTGTGCAGGAGAAACAGAGAAACAGAAGGAAGCAGATATCATTTCAGATGGTGTTGAAGCCTTTGCAGGAAGGACACTGCATGATATGACAGAGACTAAGGGGAAGGACGCTGCTTTGGACAGGGCTCAGGAAAGGTCTCTCTAAGGAGGGCATATCTGGGCAGAGGCCTGCTTAAACAAAGAATAAGGAAAAGTGGCTGGCCATGAGAGTCTGAGAAACAGCATTCTAGGCAGCAGAAACAAGTGCAAAGGTCCTGAGATGGGATAAAGCCTGACCTGTGTAGGGAACAGCAAGGTCCAGGGGGGCTGGAGCGAGTGAACGAGAGGAGAGAGAAGAAATGAGCTCAGAGAGGTCATGGGCCTGGATTCAGTAGGGTCTGGTATGTCATGGTGAAGGTTTGGATTTTATGCTGAGTGTGATGGGAAACCTCTAGAGGATTTTGAGCAGATGAATAATGTGATCCAATCTACATTTTGGAAGCTCACTCTGGCCACTGTGTGGGCAGCGGATTGCAAGGGACAGAAGCAGAAGCAGGCAGACTGGGGAGGAGACTATGGCACTTATCCACTGTGGAAAGAACAGGGTCTTTACAATCACACTTGAGTCTGAATTTCTGGCTATTCCTCTGTTGCCTGCTGTGTGACTTTAGGCAAGTTACTTAACCTCTCTGAGGCTCCCTATTTGAGAAAGGTGGAATAACAATAGAAAATAGGCATAAGGACTAACTGTGTTATCCTTCTTACAGTGGGTGTTTGATGAATGGCGGTCAGGACTTCTACACTGAGAGCCAATGAGCTTGCCTGCTTTCCCATTTCAGCTCTGCACGAATATCCTAGACCTCCATCTGCCAGGAATGTGTGCTGGCTGAGCCTGGGATCACAGAGAGGTCACAAAGCTGTCCCTGCAAGCAGATTAACCCAATGGAGAGATGAGGCTATTTATTCTCAGTGTCTTCTGCAAGCCTGAGCTTCCCTGCCTTGCTGCCAGACGCCAACCTAAACACTGCCCTTTGCCTGCTTCTTCTCTGGGAGGGTGACCCGACCCTCCCCTGCCCCTCACTCTTATGCCTTAGGGACATAGGAAGTGGGAGAGTTGTGTCTAGGCCTAAACAGGATGTGGAGGGCAGGAACCCCTGTCAAGCCTGGAAATAGCAAAATAAGTCTGTTGATCCTAAGCCGGTTAAGGGTGAGTGACTCTATCTTAAGAGGGAGGCTTTTTGGACATGAAACTTGGGGCAGGATTATGACCAGAGGCAGCCCATAGCCTCAGAAGAGGAAATCAGGCCTACGAATCTCTGTCCTCTTTAGGGTTGACAGGGAAGAGGGAAAACCTGCAGGCCTTCCTCCACGCTCCTACCAGCCACCCCCTCCTGCATCCCCTCTCAGAGGCCTCTCCTTGGGTAGTCAGATCTGAGGAAGGGACCCCACAGGGTCCCCTTCAAACTTGGCCCTATGGGTGAGCCTTCGGTGAGAAGCTAACTGAGCCAGGAGGATCCCACAATGAGAGGCCGGCTGAATGAAGGCAGCCCTAGCTAATACATCATGGCTGGCATGTAGACTTCCTCCCCTTTTCCCCTTTTTCCATGAGAACATGGATCTATCCACCCACCTCGCTTTCTGATCCTGCTCTCAGAGGGTGAGTATGTTCCACACGTCTTTCCTGACTTGATCTTCTTGGATTTTGACATCAACACCTCTCTTTTCTGGGCTCCCCCTGGGTCCCAAATGAACTTCTTTACAGCACTGAACATACTGTGTTGTCATTTATTCCGACACCCAGCACATTGGCCACGTGGAGACAGGCCCCTATCTCTCCCAGACAGCCCTGAATCGCAGCCTGACACAGAGAAGTTGCTCCCGTCCTGGCCTGGCCCCCACCCAAAGCCTCTGCCAGTCCCTTACACCCTCTGCCTTTACCTGGCAGCACACAGGACTCCCTGGCCCACGGGCTGTAATCAAACTCCACTGCCTCCTCCTGCTTCATTTTTCTCTCCGATTTTGAAACATACATTCTCTTCCAACAGCCGAAGCATCTTTACAAGCCGCATCAAATCATTCTTGGAATAAACTCACCCCATAAATAAAGAACAAACCAGGGGCGACCCTTCGCCCACAAGCATCCACAGCCAGCTGCGTGGGCATGCACGCACACGCCCACCCCTCAGGTCCCTTTGCCCCATTTTGCTTACTTATGTTAAAACTGCCTGACAGTCTCTCAAGGTCCTCCAAGCAAGTCTATAAGCTGCTTTCATTCCCTCCTTGGAGGCAAAGTGGAGTTGTAAATATAGGGATAAGTATTAAAATTGCAAGGTGACACCCCCTCCAGCCCGCGTCTGGGACTTCACCAGGGAGCGTTAAGTAGAATGGACCAAACTCAACTCTCCAGCGCAGCGAGGCTCAGCCTGCCTCTCTGGGCTCTCTCTTTCACTGGCATCGTCCATCCTCTGGCTGTGGGTTTTTATAAATCTCTGTAAATCTTTTCTCCAACCAAGTCGGGGTATCAAGTATTGAAGAATAAAAGGATGGGGCGGCCGATACCACACAGGGACAATCTGAAAAGGCTGGCTGGTCCTCACGTCCAAGGCCTCTGCTATAGCCCTTCTCCCTCTCTGGTCTCCATATTTGGGAAATAAGCCAGAGTCCCCCAGCCGTGGGCATCAGCCTGGGGACACAGGCAGAGGCCCCCAGCCCAGCAGCCCCCAGGTCCCACGCTCACCTTGGCAGCCACAGAGGAATTGGGCTTCTCCAGCAGGTCCCAGAGCTTCTTTCTCTTCTCGGCGCAGCACGTGTTATCGAACTCCTCGCCCTCCCGCTCACGCAGGGTCTCGGCCTCACGCTTGAGCTCCTCGTTCATCTGCTCCTTCTTCTGGTGGTAGCGCGCCTGGCAGCAGGACTCCAGGTAGATTTCGTCGATGCCCCAGTAGTCGAGCTCTTGGCTGAAGCTGAGCGCACACATCTCCTCCATCATGTGCAGCCTCCCAGTGCGGTAGAAGTTGAGGATGGAGGTGAAGGCGCCCGGGTGACGGTCGAAGAAATACTCGTTGTCGTCGAGGCTGTAGTCGTCGCACACTTCGAGCAGCGAGTCGTGCGTATTGCAGTCGCGGAGCTTGCCCAGCCGCGTGCGGGGCAGGCGGTCCAGGGTGCGCCAGAGCACCTCGTGCGCCAGGCCCCCGACGTTGAGGCGGACGCGCCGCGAGCACGCCTTGCTGCGCACGATCTCCATGGGCTCCGGCGGCAGCGAGCTGGTGGAGCGGGAGCCATGCTTCGTCATGCCCGCCGGCATCGCTGGTCCGGCCGCCCCCGCCCCCCCTGCCCCCCCAGGCCGCTGTCACTGGACTGCAAGGCCGGCCGCCGCGGGGGAGGGGGGCAGGGAGCACAGTGGGTTGTTGGGGGTGCAGGGGACCGCGCGGGCACGCGTCACGGCCGTCTTCTCACCTCCATCCCGACGGCTGCGAGGCAGAAAGCGGGCGCAGGTCAGCAAACTGCGAGCTGGGCGCGGCCCCTCCCCACCTCTCCAGCCGGGCTCCAGCCGGCCTTGACCTTCCCCGCGCTTAAGCGGCTCAGGGAGGGCAGAAAGGCTGGGCGCTGTCCCTCCCGCCGGTGCTGAAGCCCGCCCTACCCCACGGATGGAGGGAGGGGCCGCCCTTCGGAGCTGGGAGAGGGCCCCCAAGAGGCGCCCTAGGGACCCGGGAGGCCCCACCCGGGTTTCTGCGGCCCAGGCCCAACGCAGCCGCCCGGGGCGCTGTCCGCCCCGTCGAGTGCTGAAACTCTCTTTTCTCTGGGTATCCCCCGTCGAGTCCCGAACCTGGCCCCGAAATGGGGAGAAAGGGGAGTTGCATGAAAAACTTAAAAAAAGAAAAAAAAAAAAAGACTTCTCATCTTTTCCTTCCCCTGTTCCGAGATAAAGATTTGAAGGCTAAGGGGATGGCAGCAGGTTTTCTTTTTCTAAACCTTTAAAGATTTGGGGGAATTCTGGGGGGTTTCAGGTGCCCACTTGTCGGAGGTCACAACAGACAGGATGGTCACGACAGCGTCTCTGTCCTGGAGCGACCCCTCTCCCTAAGCCACGGGAGCATCCCTTGAGGTCGCTCCGGCCACGAGATGAGCCCTGAAGACGCAAAGCCAAGCTCTGTGCGGGTTCCCACCCCTCCCTTTGTGACCCCTAACCCACCGCAGGAGGGGCGCGCAGAGTCCTGGGGATCCACCTGCTCCGTCTTCCCTTCGCTCCTTCCCCGCCCCCTTCTCCCCCCCCCCCCCCCCCCCCCCCGCTCCTCTCCTGCGATGGGCTTTTTATAACTCCGGGTTCTGCGCCTTTCCCGGGGCTTAGAAGCGAAGGGGTGGGGGAGGTGGGAACCGGAGAAAAGGGCTGAATTTTCTGGCCTTTTTACAACGTGCCCTCCGCCTACAGCGCACTGGTGATTTCGGGGGCTCCTCTGCGCCCGCGGCAGTGAGGCTCACGCCCTCTCCCCTCGCCCCGGAATGAGATCGTGCATCTCCCCAGGCGCCAGCCCCCCTCCCCCCCAGCCTGGAGCCGCGGAGCCTAGGTAGACCAACAGGCCGAGCCGCGCGGCAGGCGAGTCTCTGACTAGTGTCCCCCTGGGCTCTCGCCGCAGTCGGAACGCCCCAACACTCACCCCTAAGGCGGCCGCCTCCCGGGGCCAGGGACCGCGCATCGCCCCGGCCGCCCGGGCGCCCCGGCCCGCGGGCAGCGGCGGACCCGGGGCCGGGTTGGGCCCGGCCTACGCCGGCCGGGCTGGCGACGCGCCGGGGCTGCAGGCTCTGCGAAGCCGGGCGCGCTCTCCGAGGCTGGGGGCGCGGGCGGACGCTGCGGGCGCGGGTGGCGAGACCGCGTTCGGGCGGCGCCTCCGGGTCCACCTCCTCCTCCTCCCGCTCCCGCGGAGGCGGCGGCGGCCGCTGCTTGGGCGAGATCAACAAGTCCCGGCTGAGCTTCGGCTCCGCGCTCGCTACGATTCTGTCCCGCACTTCAGAGCGCCCGGAGTCTGGCACCGAGGCGGGACGGCGCCACCTGCGGGCAGCCAGCGTGAGCGCCGCTTAACTCCTGCTTGCCCGGGCCAGCCTGCGGGTGAGGTTGTGGGCGGGCTGGGGGTTTGGGCGAGGAGGACCCTGGCCGTCCTAACCTTTCCACCTGGGCTGTCTCCACTGACCCCCGGCCATCCCGCCTCCTTAGCCCTCCCAACAGCGTGAGTTGAGTGCCTAGTGTATGCAAGACACTAGGCTAAGCGTCTGAGATACAGCTGAAAGCCGAACACAAACTCAGCTCTTGTGGGGCTGGAGACAGACCCAAAACAAAGTCAAAGACCATGTCAGGGGGCAAAAGCCTTAGGCGGGGATAATAAAACGAAGGAGAGGGCTAGAGGCCGGGGCTGCTGTCAGGCTGCAATTTTAAACAGCCCTTGCTTTCATGAGTTTTCATTCTAGATTCTAAAATCTAACTCTAGTGGGGGAATGTGAGCAATGACTACATCAAGTATGCAATGTGGAAGCTGCGATAACCGCTAAGAAGACTAAACCAAGGTGAGGGGAAGAGAGGCCAAGGGGTGAGCTAGTTTATATAGCCGGCTCATTCATTCAAGCTCTGCTGGACAGCTAGTTATTGAGAGCTCCCTGTGTGCCAGGTTCCGTGGCAGGCTCAGTAAGAGAAACATCTTCCCCTGGAGCTCCTTGTCCAATGGGGGAGACAGAATTGATCAAATAATCCCCAGAAGTGAAAATAGAATCAAAGGATTTACCTGGAGAGCTGAGCAAGGTTTCCCTAAGGATGCCACAGTTATCCCCCTCTCCACCATTTACTCATTTATTCTTTCAAATAGGTATTTACTGCATGACAAGTAGACAGATCCTGGGATACAGCAGTGAGCCCCTTGCTCTGGAGGAGAAAAGCTGTGAACAAGCCACCAGGCCCCAAGGTAAGGGCTTTTCCCTCCATGGCCATTTTCTTCATTTCTAAATTTAAAGGGATTTGTTTCCATAGAGTTGAACATAATATCATTTATATATTTTTAATCTGTTCACTTCTCATCACCTCCATCATCATGACCCTTGTCTAAGGGGCCGTCATCTTTGGGCGGAGGCCAAGGATGCTGCTAAATATCCGCCGGTCCATAGGTAGCACAGACCTCCACAGTAAAGAACTCTCCAGCCCTGAATGTCAATAGTGCCGAGGCTGAGAATCCTTGGATTAATTTAATAGAAGGCAAAGGTATGTCCTGGTCTGGAAATGCTATTCTTTCAACCAATAATTAGTGAGCACCTACTATGTGCCAAGCACTACTCTAGACACTGGAGATACAGTGAAAATAAAAAAGGCAGTTCCTAAGCACATGGGCTTATATTCTGGCGGGGAATACAGTTAATAAACAATGAAATAAATAAAGCGATCATTCGGATTATGATAAATGCCATGAAGAAAGTAAACAAGAGGAAGTGATAGAGCATACCAGAGAGAAGTGTCAGCAACTGTAGGTAGGGTAATCAGGCAGGGAAGGCTTCACATCTAAGCAGGGAGCAGACAACTGGGTTCAGGCAAGGGAGCCAGAAAGAGCAAAAGCCCTAAGATGGAAATGAGCTTGAGAAGGGATGTTAGAGAGGTAGACAGGAGCAAGACATGCAGAGCTTCACTGGGATTTTATACTAAAGGTTAAGGAATGAGTTTGAGCTTAGAAAGCATGATGGGAAGTCATGATAAAGTTTTAAGCAGAAAAGTCCCACTGCTGATCTATGTCTTGAAGTGATTCTTCTAGGTGCTGTGTGCATTATGGACTGTTGGGGGACAAAAGCTGGCAGCAGGAAGAACTATCATGAGGTTCCTGCAATTGCCCAGGCCAGAGGTAATAGGGCTTGGACTGGGATGATGGTCATGGGGACAGCTGGGCCATTTCACAGCCACAAGGCTCTGACAAGGGAGATTCCTCAGTAAAGGCTAGTGCTAGGTATGCCATGTCATTCAGATTCTCCCCTCTGGGTGGCCTGATTCCTGCAAAGTCTGGCTCTAGATTCAGATAAAGAACATCTGGATACACCTGGATCTTGGAAATGCAGACAATGGGAACAGCTCTGTCATTGTCCAGCAAATAGCCCTGTTGCTACAACTTGTCCATTCATTTACTCAATAAAGATTCAGTGCAAATTTTCTCAGGAAGACAGAGTTGCCTCCCTACTGGCTCAGAGAGCAAGTTCTGGAGTCAGAATAACTGATGTCATTACTTACATGCAGAATGGCCTTGGGCAAACAGTCTAATCTATATGGGCTTCATTTTTTCTCTCTGTAAAATGAGGATGGGAATAAAGAGAGTATCTGCTTTATAGGCTTTATTTGAGGAATTTATTGAAAGCATTTACTCATTGCTAGCTCTTATTATCTGATAAATTGTAGGTTACCCGAGGGCAGGAGCTGGTCTGTCTTGCTCATCTCAAGTAACAGAATACTTAAGTAATAGGGGCTTAAAGAATAAAGACATTTAGTTATCTCACATTAAAAATTCAGAGAAGGGTGCTATGAGAGTTGATTTAGCAGCTCAATTATGTTATTAAGGGCCCAGATTTCTTCCATTCTTTTGCTCTATCTTCTATACTGGGCTCTTTATCCCAGGCTTGTTGCCTCAGAGTCACAAAATGGCTGCCACCACTCCTTGAATCAGTCTCCATAAAATTATATTCAAAGGCAAAAAGAATGAGATGGCCAAGGTAGCGAAAAATAATTCTTCTGTCATGCTTCTCTCCTTTTTTCATAATCTCCCACCCACTTAAGAGAAGCCATGGTAGGCCAAGTTACCTACCATGGGTCACATGGCCACTCCTAGACCAATCATTGACAGAAGGAACAGGATTCGCCCCGTAGGACTAAATTCATTATTCCCCTTACAAAACTGAAGTTTCTTTAACAAGAAAGAAGTGGAGATTGAAGTTGGGTAGGCAACCAACAGTGCCTGCCTCTCTTTTCTTACAGTGCCCAACATAATGCCCGGACAGAGTAACTACTCAATAAATACTTGTTGCGTGAATAAATAAATCCTCTTACATGAGGGCAAGAAACTTATGCATAAGACACACCTCTGACCTCAGGAATATCCTATCCTATTGGTGGGGGTGGTAACAAGGTATATAGAAATAAAATTGGCAAAAGCTCTCTTATTTCCCTCTCCCTGACTCCAGGTCTTTAATGAGGAGACTCCCTGAGATGATTCACATTCTCAAGTCAGCTAAACTGATATTTGTATATATCAAGAAAGAAAGAAGAAAGAAAGAAAGAAAGAAAGAAAGAAAGAAAGAAAGAAAGAAAGAAAGAAAGAAAGAAAGAAAGAAAAGAACGTAGTGTGTAAGAAGCGTTCCTCTGGGCAATCCTGTATGCCAGAGAGCAGGGGTCATGAATTGGTGATTTGCCAACTTCTGTTGTTTGGCCTTCATGGTATTTTTTTTTTTAATTGAGTGAAAATTTAAATATCAGAGAAGTTTACATAAAAACTGCATTTCTGGCTTCTCTTTAAAAATTGGGGGAACTGCCCTAGCCAGTTTGGCTCAGTGGTTAGAGCGTCAGCCCGTGGACTGAAGGGTCCTGAGTTAGACTCCGGTCAAGGGCAAGTACCTCAGTTGCAGGCTCAGTCCCTGGCCTCGGTCAGGGCATGTGCAGGAGGCAGCCAATGGATGTGTCTCTCTCACATCGATGTTTCTCTCTCTCTCCCTTCCACTCTCTGAAAAGCAATGGAAAAAATATCCTCAGGTGAGGATAAAAACTTTTCTTTTTATTGGGGGAACTAATTAACACTGGGCCTGCATTCCTGCGAAACATGGAAATTATGGCTGGTACAGAGTAGTGACTGCCCTTGAGCCGCAGCTGCCCCCTTTGGGCAGGATGTGATCTCCAGTTGCTACCTCTTCCTAATGTTTCTCATTCAGGACACTTTTCTCATTTATGTTACTTGCTGGTCTTGGTATAAATTTAAATCTGTGCTCCTTGCATACAAAGACCAAAGAAGTCCATGAGGTTGTCTTGCCTTTCTCTGGTTCCTCAGGCTCTGCACTAAATAAATAAATAAATAAATAAATAAATAAATAAATACTATTTAGAGTTTTTATTTTCTAATTGAAAAGACTATAAGTTATTTGAAAGCAACTGGTATTCATTTTTTAGAATTTTCTGTCATCATAATTGGAGAGACTACCTAGGAATACAGCCAATATGGGGGAAAGTAGAGTCCAGAGATTGAGATACCAAGTTCTGACAATGTCACTAGAGCTCCTGGATCCAGCCATACCTGAAGGCATACCTGGATTTTCCAGGTATGTGAGCTAGTAAAAACCCCTTTTTACTTAAACCATATTGGGCTATAATTTTGTCATTTATGTCCCAAAGAGCCCAACTGATACAATTTTCTCTCTACTAACCAGAAGTGTTCCATCTCCTTATAATATACTTATAAGAAACTGGAGGGGGGACAGCTCCCAGGAAACAGGGAAAAGAATAATAATAAAACTCAGAAGGTTCTATAGAGAAGGGGCCCTGCAATAAGAGTTCAAGTACAAGCACTTCATTTTACAAATGCAAAAATGAAAAAGCTCACCGAGGAGAACTGTACCCCAGGGTCTACCAGCGAGTGGGCAGCCGAGTACCACCAGCACCAGATCACAAACCATCTTCTGCTCAGACCTCTCGGACTTCCTGCTGAGAGGTGTGGAGACTTTTCCGGAGACTGAGAGAGGTCAACTTGGCACAATTCATCCATGTAAATACAAGTGAATCCCCCTCTAATTTGTGCTGGCAAGGGATGTTTCCATTTGAACTCAGATTTTATTCTTGGACTCCATAATGCCAGCCATCACTTATTTATAATCTCACTGAGTGTCCTACTCAGGTTTCTTGGCATTCTGGGCACTAAACAAGACTAATTAATCCCCACTTCCTTCTCCTTCATGGACCCCTGGGAGGGAATAATTGCCTTACGAGGGTGGTTGTGGGGGTACCCAAAGGCTCAAGGGAAATCATTGACACCTCTGAATGGACGTCACTCAGGACAACTGCTCTTTGTTATGTTATGCCCTTGCCCAAAGTCCCAGCAGCCAGGGATTTTTCCATCAGCTTGAACTCCAGTCTTTTTGCCCATCTCTCTTTTGTCACACCCAATCATAATAATCATAATCGTGGGGGAAATGGGGTTAGTGATAGAATCTACCTCCTAGAGTTGCTGGGGGGACTTATGAGATAATGCATATGAAGTACTTAGCACCATGCCTAACATCAATAAGTACACACTCATACAACAGTAGTAACAATATTAATAAACAATAATAGCTCACATTGAATGAGCATTTACTATATACTGGGCACTGTACTAAATGCTTTGCATGTATCTGGTGTCATTTAAAATTCTTTCTAGCTTCCTCCCCCTTGGGCTGAATATTCTAATATAAAGAAGACCTATGAGCTGTTGGATGATAGTTGAGTGACCAGATGTCTGACTCTAATGCCTGTTCTGTGCTAGCCTGATTGCCTTTATCAAGCCCTGGGTGTCCTGGCCCAGGTTCCTGGTAAATAGGTGAGCCTGGTTTTCTGGCCAACCTAAATATTTATTCATTCTTTCCATCTTTTGCTCATTACCTACCCATCAACCCAACCACCCATTCATCCATCCATATACTCAGCCACCAAACTATCCAACTACACACCCACCCACTTATCTACCCACTCACCCATTGCTCCATGCACTCACCCACTCACTCATCTTTCTTTCCATTTATTCACATATTCTACCCGCTATCCATTTCTCTACCCACTCATTCACTCACCTACTATTTCTCCATCTATCTATCTATCCATTCATACATACATCATTTCTTTCCACTCACCCATCTGTCTACCCGTTCACACACCCCATCCATCCATCCATCCATCCATCCATCCATCCATCCATCCATCCATCCATCCAAAAAATCATCTACCCACCTATTGGCTCATGCATCTATCTACCTACTCATTCATCCACCTACCCAATCACTCATTCATTCCAAATATTCATGCATCTAACCATTACTCACCCACCCATTCACCTATCCATCCACCCACTTACCTACTCACCCACCCTTGAATCCATCCACTCACTTGGCCATCTCCACCCATCTATCAGCTAACATTTTAGGGTGTTTACTACATGTAATGTTCTGTGCTAAGCACTGAAATGGTCTCTTGGGCTCCTTCCCTGGGAGGAAATGTGGGTGCCAACAGAGGGTCCCCACAGAGGGAGATAGGTAAACCTACATGTAGCTCGTTGAGCCCTTTTGTGGCCTGGACTTTGCCAAAGCCATTAACTTCCAGGGTTAGTGGCCAAACAATGATGAAATGCAGTCGAGGATGGACTGAGGTACTGGCTTCCAGCAGAGCAATTAGAGGTAAACTCATATGTCTTCCCCACAGAGGAGCCTGGGAACTCCAAAGATGCGATGGAAAAGCAGTGAGTCAGCAAAAGAAGGAAATCAAAGTCACAGAGATCAAGAGCTAATTAACTGATTCTCCTAAGATAATATTTCATTAAAGTCCAGCTCTTCGGTCTTTGGGGACTGATGTCTCTCCTGCCTCCTTTCCATCACTGTAGTTCACCCCTTCCTGCTCTCATCTGCTTCCTCTCTGATCTCCCTCCCTCAGTTTTATCTTTCCTCTAACCCAACCTCCCCCCAGCTACCAGGGTGGACCTTTAAAGGCATAAGTCTGACCCCTGCTACACTGCTGGAGAGACCATGTGGGGAGGCCACATGGAGAGTGAGAAGCCCCAAAATTACACAGAAAGAGAGAGTGTCTCAGCCTTCCCAGTGTCCCAGCTGAGCACAGCCTGTTAGTTATCCCTGCCAAGGCATCATCTTTGATGTTGCAGAGCCCCCTGACATCTGACTGCAGCCACCTGACAGTTAACCCAAGTGAGACCAGGAGGACCATCCAGCTAAGTCTCTGTCAACCCACAAAACCATGAGAAATTATAAAATAATTTCATTTTAAGCCCCTACATTTTGGGGGCTGTTTGTTACACAGCTATGGGTAACTGATACAGTGTCTTTGCTCATGCTGTTTCTACTGCTTGTAATGCTTCCCTGACCCAACCATCATTTTTCCCACACAGGGAATTCTATTCACCTTTCAAAATCCAGATCCAGTGCCACTTTTCCTGCCTCTCCACGGTCTGGGTCAGATTCTCTTTCCTCTGGGAGACTCTATTGTGAGGCTAACTTAGGATACTCATTTTTCTATCCCCTGCATTGGCTGTGAATGACAATATTAACTCACTTAAAGCTCACAAAAAGCTTATGAGGGAGGTGGTATTATTATCCCTATTTTACAGGTGGAGGGCACAGAGAGATGCTCCAAATCACCCTGGTATTAAGTGGCTGAGTGGAGATTCAAACCCAGGCACAGTCCCTGCTCTTAATCACCATGGTATATGGCCTCTAATTAGAGTCTAAACAGTAATGGCATATGTTATCCCATTTAACACAAAAGCCAGACACAAGTGATTCCAGGGTCTGTCACAGGAGCAACTCAGAGGTCTCAGGATTCTTGGTTATTTCTCTGAGGTTGTCTTTTCCTCATGATCACCAGATGGCTGCCATGGCCTCCTTCTCACATGATAACTCCAAGATAGGGAGGCAGGGGGAACTTCTCCAACCTTCCTGAAGCTCCCCACAGACGCCTTGACCATTCATTGGCCTGCACTGGGTCATGTGACCACCACCAGCCCAGCTACTGGCAAGAGGTGTCTGATACCTATAATTGGATTCGCCCCAGGTCTTGACTTGGAGGTTGGCCCTATTTTCTCTGAGCACATGGCTGTCTACATCCCAAGGGCTATTTTAGCAGGGAGGTTGGGGGTTTGGCTCTTGGCCAGGAAATTGGCATTTTCCCTACAGTGGTCAGCCCTCAGAACCCCTGAAATAAAGGCACACAGAGACCCTGTTCATGGCAAGGATCTACTTTCCCAGGTTTGTAATGTGGGCGCACCAGCCTTTCTGCTCCCAGGCCATTCTGAGAGGCTAGGGGAGGTTCACAGGGTGAGAGGCTAGCACACTGCCAGCTCTCCCCATTCATCACCCTCCTTCCCCTCAGACACACCCTCTGGATCGCCTCTCAAGTGGCCGTGATTCCCAAACACCAGTGCATTAAAAGTGTTTGAAGGTTCACTGGTCCGCCATGGAATGAGAAAAATAAGGGCGATGGAATGAGATGCTTATAGAGCTAAATTGATTCCATTTAAAGGAAAGCTGCTGTTGACTTTCCTACTTAAACTCTCTAATGGCTTCCAGGGGCTCTTAGAATAAAGACCAGGCTGCCGCCACTCCAGGTATATCTCTTCCCATCCCTCACCCGGCTCAGCCTCTCAGCCTCTCTGGCAGCCTCCCTGTTTCTCAAATACACCAAGCCCTTTGCCTCTTTAGGGCCTCTGCACTTGCTGTTTCTTTTCCCTGGACTGTTCTTGTCCTGGTTCTTTGCAAGGTTGGCTACTTTTCATTCAAACCTCAGCTCATCTGCCACCTCCTTGGAGAGAGATCCTCCCTGACCATCTCCTCCAAGGCCATGGCCATCCCCATCTCTGTGTAACCACCACATTCCACTGTGCTATTTGCTTGTCTTCAGAGCCCTCTCAGTACCTGACGTTGCTTTTGTTGACTTGCTGCTTTGATGAGTTGTCTCTTCTCCCTGAACGTAAAATCTGTGAGGGCAGAGAACTTCCAAGAAGGAGATCACAGTCTCCTTCTTGCCTGTCTCCCTACTTCCTGCCCATCCCCTTACAGCCTATTCTACACACACACACACACACACACACACACACACACACACACATAGTAAGAGGGGTCCTGCTAGAATTCAAGTCAGATCATGTCTCTCCTCTATCCAGAACCATCCATGACTCCCAGCCACACTGGCCTCCTTCCTGTTCCTGGAAACTGCCTGAGACCTTCCTGTCTCAGGGCCTTTGCATTTGTTGTTCCATCTTTCTGGAACATTCTTCCCTCACATAACCCTACGGTTTGCTCCTCTCACTTCCTTCTAGTCTCTGTTCAAAGGTCACCTTGGAGAGGCCTCCCCTGCCCACCCTACTTACAGTTGCAGTTCCCCAGCCCCTCTCCCCCTTTTTTCTCTATGGTCCTCATCATCGTGACATATTTATATTTTACTTATTTACTAGCCTACTGTTGTCTCCCCCATGAGAATGGCACTCCATGAGGACAGATTTGGGGAGGGCCCGTTTTAGTCACTGCTGGGTCCCCACTGCCTAGAACAGTACCTAGCACATGTGAAGTGCTTAAATATTTAAAGAATATGCATAATGATTTTATTGTGATATAATTAACATACCATAAAATTCACCCATTCAAAGTGTACAAGTCAATGGTTTGCTTTTGTTTGTTTTTTATCCTTGCCTGAGGATATTTTTTCCATTGCTTTTTCAGAGATAGTGAGAGAGAGAAATTTCGATGTGAGAGAGACACATTGATTGGCTGCCTCCTGTACGTGCCCCGACCTGGCTGGGCCGGGCATCGAGCCCACAATGATGGTATGTTCCCTTGACCAGAATCGAACCTGGGACCCTTCAGTTTGCGGGCTGACCCTCTAACCACTGAGCAAACCGGCCAGGGCACAAGTCAATGGTTTTTAATAAATTCACAGAGTTGTGCAACCATCGCCACAATCTTAGAATACTTCATCACCCCCATTAGAAACGCTTACCCATTAGTAGTCTCGTCTCCCAGTGCCCGGTACAGTGCCCCTGGGGAGAAAGCCTACATTTGCCAGGCTCCTGTGTAGCAAGGAGTGTCAGGTGACTAAGTTCCGACCAACTTAGTCACCTGACAGATTTTCTCTGTTTCCTCCCCGCTCCTTGCTGTCCGGAATGTGAACAGGACTGCGGCTCAAGCAGCAGCACTGGGCCCTGAAGTGGAAACCACTGGTCAACAGATGCTGGAGTGACCAGGAGGAAGGGGTCCGGTGAGTGTGGCGATGCCACACAGCCTCTGGTCTCCTGTATCTGCATGACAGAGAGAGAAACGTCTGCTGTGTTGAGTGTTTCAATGTGAAAATACTGCTGTGCTAGTTGACATGTCTGTCACTCACAGCCAAATCCAATCCCAGCAAATGTGTCTCCATGGCCCCCTCACAGATGAGGACACTGATGTTGAGGGACATTAGCCTTGGGACATTATTTTTTACTCAAATATTTGGGAGATGAGATGACTACTAATGGGTAAGGGATTTCTTTTGGGGGTGATGAAGTATTCTAAGACTGTGGCGATGGTTGCACAACTCTGGGAGAAAAAACAATGTTCTCTTTTTTGTTTTTCCCAAATCTAATTCATTTCACCTCCCACCCCACCTTTTTTTTTTTTTTTAATTTATACAAATGCCTATATACAGTGGAAGACAGAGAACATCCAGTGAATTTTTAGACCTCTTTGCTTTGGGGTTGTGAGCCTCCACCCCAAAGTCCTCTATGGGCACCCTGTCCCTCTCTGCCATCAGGGGGATCGGTGATGGAAAGATCCTGAACACAGTCTCAGGAGGCAGAGGCCTGTACTTCAATTCCACATCTAGTACTTATTAGCCAAGTGATCCTGGGCAAGCCACTTCACTTCTCTGGCCCTCAGTTTCTTCCCTTGTAAAAGTGGAGATAACCCATGCCTTGGAGGTAGCTGGAGGTATGACGTGATTCTAAGGTGCTCTGTGCTCCCTTCCCAGAAGCTAACTCTCCCATTCTGGACACAGCCGAATCTCAATCTGAATCACACTCAGAGACAGTTTCACAATCAAGGATGGTTTAATACACTTCAGCACATTTCCACTCAACAATATTATATGAAAATAGAACTCTTTATTTAAACAGCAAGGCATAACAATCATTGCTACTCGCGAAACATTGTTTATTAAAAAAACACATCAAAATCAATGACTTCTGGCAAGATACTTCAACTCCCATCTAGAGAATTGGGCAGGAGAGATGTCACCAGCTCAGTGTGCTCGGGACCCACAGGTGGCCCACGGGTGGTAAAAGACGCTGGGTGGCACTCAGACTAGGTGTAATGCACAGGTGCCCATGTGGCGAGCAGCTCACTCCTTTTCACTTGGTGATGGTCAAGGAGAAAGTCTCAGGGTGGTGCTGGCCTGGCTTTAATGCCACTCGAATACTTGCTTGTCTCATTAGGTAGCAGAGAAGTGACAGATCTCAGGCTCTGAGCCTCAGCAACACCAGCATGGAGACCCCTTCCCAGCAAATTTACTTTCTCAGTCACTTTCTATTTTTGACAACGAGTGATATATGTTGTCCATTACCAGCAGCGATTAAAAAAAAAAGTTCCCTTTTCAAACAACTATGTTTTTTAAAAAATGAGCCTGTTTAAAGGAAAATATCTGATAAACAACAATATATAATACAGCAAATAATAATGATGATCAGAAAACACTTCATTAGGTCAACCTAAGAACGTTTCTAACATATGTCCTATAATTTTGTGACTCTAAAGCAGGGTGGGGAACATCTGGCCCGCAGGCCGTGTCATTTGGTCTGGCCCTGCCAAGGCAACTGCAGGTGAGGCTCAATATTCAATAAACCTAGGAGCTTTTTTCATAGCTAATTTTTAAGTTGATAATTTTGTATGGCCCGCGAATGCTGTTATAAATATCCAAATGGCCCTTGGCAGAAAAAAGGTTCCCCACCCCCGTCTAAAGCACGGTATGAAGAAATACAGTGATGTCTGGGTACCTTCCTAACCTACAGAAAGGAGCTGACCCACTCATCTCTCCTTCTTCTTGATATTTTTTTTAAAAAGAAGAAAGGAAAACGAAAGATTAAAACAAGGGAAGGCTTAAATCATTGTCTGCTAAGCTGTACTTCAGTATCTCTGGGACCAGCTGGAGCTGCCTGGTGGGAGAATTGTCTCTTCCTAATGGCTGTGGCCTCGAGGAGGTGTGCCACCTTTAAAGGGAATTGAACATAGGTGAGAATCTAGTCTCAGTGACAAAGCATCCCCGATTTGGAAGAGGGGAGCCATCAGGGCTTTCCCCCAGCACCCCAGGGTAGCATCCTCGCAGAGACCTTCCTGCTGCTGTTTCTGCTGGCCTTCTTCCCTCCCTTCCCTTCCCAGCCAGGATGAGGCAGCTGAGGGTTGCCATGGAAACCAGCTCCAGCCTCCCACAGGAGGCTGCCAGGCCTGGTTTCTTTTGGAGTTAAGAAGCAGGAGGCAGTGGGGGTCACCCAGGCGTGAAGATGGGTTTCCCTGGGGATATCCCGCCTCCTGCCAATCACAGTATCTGTCTGGGAATCCTGGGGCCTCCCGGAGGCTGAGGGCCAGGGAAGCCCCCAAGCCCCAGTGCTGCTCCAAGAAGAGACTAAACCCTGAAACATTCGGAGATCTCGGATCCTCTCTTCTTCAGCTAAAGCTAAAGGGGCCCAGCTCTGCGTGTGCATGTGTGTCTGCATCTCATGAGATGCATCCATCCATGGGTGCCTCTGGCTCTGATGCCAAACAGAACTGTCCCTCCACTACCCCCTTGAGCCCAAGGAAAGCATTTGCTATTGGGACAATAAGTCTGTTTGCTGAATTCTACCAGCTTATGAGCTGTATGACCTGGCAGTCGCTTCACCTCTCTGATTTCCTCACCTATAAAAAGGGCATAACCACCCCCTCTTTGCAGAGATGATGTGAGAAATAGAAATACTATGTCCACTGTGCCTCTCACAGGCATTTAGAGAGTCCTGAATAAACAGACCCTAATATTAATATTTATCATCATAGTAAAGGTTTCTAGGCAATTTTTCTCTTTGAACTGTTTTTTCCCCCCTAAACTGATGCAAAGGCAAGTTTTCATCATTGATCTGTTTGTTCAAATGGTGGTGCATGCTGGAAGCTGGAGCATTGGTCTGAGAACTAGTTAGCAGGTCCCCACCACCTCCTAACAGACCACTTCCAAGAGTTAGAACAGGGTTCTCAAATGCAAATGCCTTCATGGGCCAGGAGGTACTGAGAATGTTGAAGCAGAAAGAAGAAATCCCACCCTGCAGAAACCCTGGTGAGCCAGAGCACACATGCCCTGGATAAGGGAGGCAGCTGCTTCTCAACCCTGGCCCATGGCTGCTCTTGGGAATATGGTCCGAGTGTGCCCAGATCTTCCAAGTTTTCAAGAGAAGCTGGACATTTTGAATCAACTCTCCCAAAGATGATATGAAAACTATTATTTTAAGTGTAGGCCAAACAAAACAGGTCTGCAGACTGGATCATGCCCACAGCTGGTGCTTGAGCTAGAATGTAGGAAACCAAAACCTCTTCTTTTTGTTCCAATTTGCCCAGCCCTGGCTTCTTCCTTCCATCAGGACCATCCTGTGGGGCCTGTGTCTTTCTCATTCCCGACTTGAGTCTCAGCACTGGCAGAGCTCAACCCATCTGGAGCCCATAACTCTAGAACAGTGCACTCCCCGGCTCAGAACCCAGTGTCTCGAGGGTGCTTGTGATCTGACTTTTGGATGCACCAGCTTTGGGGAAACCCTCCTGCGTTTTCTCAAGAACCCATGTGAATGGAGAGATGAGGGAACCAGAAACAGGTCTTTAAGTTAGACTCCTTTGGCTTCAGCTAGTTTATCAATAATTTGGGGACCAGCTTATTTCAAGGGACACATTGCTAGGTCCCAACTGGCCTTTTTATGGTCAGCATCTGCTTTAAGTGGTTAAGGCCTCAATCACACTACTGTAAAGGACTTGGACGGTGGCCCCTCCAGGAGTTGGGGGCACAACAATCAGGACTCCTATCCTGCCCTGTCTGCCCTAGCTTTTGTGGGTGTCATAAGGCGAGAGGAGCAAGGTGAGCCGGAAGCAGAAAGAATCTCATTTTGGACTAAACCTTCTCTCAGCTTCCTTTCTTCCCCCTCCCCCAGATTAGCCTTCCAGGAAAAAAGCAGCAAAGTGCTAAAGCTGGCACTGTAGGCTGTTCAAATCTCTGCACCCAGGCGCCGGATGTGGGCACAGAAAGTTGGGCGATTGGGGCGCGGGCTGGGTGGGGGCGAGCGTGTGGAGCCTGGTCTGCTCACGGCCGGATGCAGTAACGGATGGGCACGTCATGTTCCGGCTGCATCAGCCCGAAGCCGTATCTGCTGAGGTCAAACTCGGGGATCTCCACATTGGGGTTGACCAGCTCCAGGTCAAAGTGCGTCAGCACAAGGAACACGAATCTGCAGAGAGATGGCATTGAAGGCGTGAAGGAGAGGGAGCACTGGGGGCTTGTTTGGAATTAGGCAGGAGAGCAATGGCTTCCTCTAGAGTCTGACCCCAACTCTCACTTTGGGAAAAGTGAGAAAAGGAGAGAGAGCAGAGTGCAGTGGCCCAGGAGCTCCTACATGTGTGCCACCCTGTGTAGGCAGCCCCGTGGAGCAGTTCTGGTTGACAGGCTGTGAGCAGGAGTGACCTGTGTGTCAATTTCACACCAAAGCATTTCAGGTCAAGTGCTGGACTCTCAGCTCTCCCTTGGGCCTGGCAGCTGTGTGGGCCTCGCGTTGAGATGGAAAGAGCCTGAGCCTCTGCATGGAGGGGAGTAGACCCCCAAACCCACAGCAGACTTTGTGGGAGTGGGAACTAAGCCTTTGTCGTCACAGCCACTGAGACTGGGGGTCGTTTGGTACAGCTTCCCCTGATCAGTATGAACAGTGACTCTTCCTGATTACCCCCAACCATACTCAACCCCCCAAACTCCTGGAACCCTTACTGTCTGCCCTGGTCAGGCTGCTGCTAAAGCACAGGCTGCCTTTGTGAGATTAGAAATAGGTTCCCCTCCTTCGAGACACTTTACTGTGTTTGTGGGAAGACTGTCAAAATGTACCAACTCTGCCAGAACAAGCACTCTTTACTGCCATCTTCTGGAAAACTGTCCTAGTAAGTACACAGGCATGTACATGATGTAATCAGTGTGCTTTAAACATGGTAGCAGCCCTGCCTGATGTTAATGGCTTCCTGTCCAGCTGCCTTATTTTACTCAGCACCACCTATGTCAGCAAGGGTCAGAACTGGGTCTTCACCTACTCTGTCTCCCACCATCCCCCCACTGAGACCCAGGTGCCCAATGTGAGACTGAGCACACAGCAAGGATTCTTTAGTCTTCCGGAATGAATAAAGAGGGAAGATGAGGGTAGAGCGAAGTCAACGCTCTGGATGGGAGAGCTGGGAGCAGAACTGTGCTCTGCCTCTTAAGGGCATGTGACCCTCCTCAAATTTCTTTCCTATGCTAGGCCTCAGTTTCCCCTTCCAGCTCCGAAGCTGTAGGATGCTAGAGGCTGTGTTTATATAGGGTGGGGGTGCTGTACCCACACCTGGATTTGGATCCCGGTACCTCCACTTACCAGGTGCATGACCTGGCAAGTGATCGGACCTCAGTGTTAGACTGACACCTACCGAGCAGGGTTATGATGATTAAGTGAGATAAAAATAACAAATTAGCTAATTTATTGAAACACTAAGTGCCAGACACTTGTGCTAATACACACTTAGTGTCCTAATATTCTCTCTTTATCTGTCCAAAAGCTTTAAGAGAGAGGAGCTATAGTAGGTTCTGCTCTAACACTTGTTTTGAACACCTGACTTTGTTCCAGTGTGATGTTGATATATTAGGACATGAGTGAAGCTTAATGCAAATTTCATGTTAGCTTATGTGCAATTTTATCAGAGCGGAACACAAGGAGAATGCAAAAACCTATACCCAGCTGAGCTGAGCCAAGCAGTTCACAAAACACACACACACACACACACACACACACTCCACTGACCCCAGTTCAAGTGTGTGCATGTGTGTGCAAGTGTGTGTGTGCCACACCATTCATACAGGTGTCCAATTTCAGATAACCCTCCTTCCATGCTTCACAGTAGCTCACAGCTGCAATCCCATCCATCGTTCACTTCCACAGTAAACTTCAGGTGGTTTTAAGAGCAAAGCACGGTATTTACTGTAGCACTTGGGTATTTCTTAGCCATTTAACCTGTGTCAACCTGTACTCCCATTTTTTCCTAGGTCCTTATCTTTTTCCTCAATGTGTCACAGATGACATTTTTGACTGTTGGGCGCTGGCCCCATTGTGCCCACACTCCCTGTGGTTTTTAATGTGTGATTTCTCTCGATGCAGTGATTTTGGGGAGCACTCATGAAGCATTAGAGCAGAACTGGCTGTACTACAATCTCCATTTTACTGTTGGAAAAAACTGAGGCCAAGGGGTTAATGCAATGTGTCCATTTACTTAGCATGGTGCCTGCACATTAATAGTAGTGGTATTAATAATTACAATAACAACTAACATGTATTAAGTGCCTACAATGAGCCAGGTAGTGGGTTAAGTATTTAGAAAGATCCCATTCCTTTGTCCCGACACCCCTGGGATGCAGTATGCCAGTACCCCCATTTTACAGTTGAGGAAACGGGCACAGAAGGTCACCCAGCTTACGATGACACAGGGGCTGAACAGAGGGACTGGGCAGATGTCCCAATCCCTGGTCCAACCTGTTTGTGATCCGGGGACCAAGGCTCTTGGGGTCGAGGAAAGAGAATGAATGAGGCATTAAAATAACCACAGGGCACGATGCCACTTGGCCAGGTCCTGCCCAGAGGTTCTGAGCAGCTGAGCAGCTGCAGCCAGTCATGGTCAGCTGCACAGAATGTCCAGTGTTTGATACTGTGGGTGTTTGGTATTTGGACACTAGGCTTGGAGGGAAAAACCTGTTGTTGCCAGGCCTGGTTATTTCAAAAGAAATCAGAAAGCTGGCTGTTTTTATTTTTTAACATGATCTGTTCTGATTCTTAAAAGTTAGCACACATTTTTAAAAACACAAATAAATAGATTTGTGGTCAGGACATGGCTCATGGACTGTCCATTTGAAGCCTCTGCCCTAAACCCTTCTCCTGGATCAGCCTCTCAGTCACTCTCGTGAGAGGAGGGTGTGTACCAACCAGACAGAGCAGGAACCTCCCCTCCCCCAGCCCCCTGGCCCCAAACTCACTGTTTGATGCTGCTGATGGCGTAGCCCCTCCCCAGGCACTGGTTGTGCCCTGCTCCCCAGGGCATGCTGTAATTCTTCAGTCGCTTCCCATCCTTGTAAAAGTCTTTCTTCTCTGATCCATCAGGATTCAGGAATCGGTTGTATTTAAATACCTGAGATAGGAAGAAGGTTCATGTCTGACTCCACCCCCCACAACACGCATGAAGAAAAGCTGTGAGGATGTTCATCGCAGTCTTGTTTATAAAAGAAGAAAGCTGGAAACAACATAATGAGCAATTAATAGAGGATTGGTTAAAAAAATTATGGCAGCTATTTAGAAGGGTGAGCTTGGTCTGTGTGTGCTGACATGGAAAGAATTTTTAAGGCTGGTTGTTAGTGAAAAAAGCAAGTTTCAGAATAGCATGCATTATATGATCCTATACACACACCCATCTATTCACATGTGTGTGAGTGTATGTATGTCTGTAAAGGCATAAAAATAATTTAAAAGACACACTCCAACCATTGTTAGGGAACTCTGTAGAACTGGAGAAGGAGAATGAAGAAAAACATTCATTTCCCTTCTTCATTCCCCTTCTTCTCCATTTCTACAGAGTTCCCTAACAATGGTTGGAGTGTGTCCTTTAAATACATATATGTCTATGTATTTCTATTTTATAAGTGTATGTTACTTTTCTAATTTAAAATAAAAGAAATTATTTTTTAAAAAGAGAATGCCAATTTCCTTTGGTTACATTGTGCAGTGGTAAGGTGAGAACTGTATCTGAGAACAAGGGTTGGCACAGAGTAGGCGCTGAATGAAAGATGGGTGAATGAACCAGTGGACAGACCAATGGATAGAAGGGTGAGTGGATGCATGAATAGATGAGTGGATGGGTAGATGGGAAGACAGATGGGTGGGTGGGTGGGTGGGTGGATGGATGGATGGATGGATGGATGGATGGGTGGATGGATGGGTGGATGGATGGATGGGTGGATGGGAAGACAGATGGGTGGATGGATGGGTGGATGGAAAGACAGATGGGTGGATGGATGGGTGAATGGATGAGTGGATGGATGGGTGGGTGGATGGATGGAAGGGTGGGTGGATGGATGGATGGATGGATGGATGGATGGATGGATGGATGGATGGATGGGTGGGTGGATGGGTGGATGAGTGGATGGGTGGGTGGGTGGATGGGTGGATGAGTGGATGGGTGGATGGGCAGAAGGGAGGATGGGAGGATGGATGGATGGATGGATGGATGGATGGATGGATGGACGACAGATGGATGGATGAATTGATGGATGAATAGATGAACATACAGAACAGTGCCTGGCATACAGCAAGCACCCAAATCTGTTAGAAATTGTTCAAGTTTTCCCATCTCAAAGTCCAGGAAGAGGGAAAAGTGTTGAGAAGCTGACATTATAACATTCTGAAGGAAAGTCACTCAGCTATCACATATAAAGCATTCACTGTGTGCCAGGCCCTACAAAGGCCTTTCTTACATGATCTCACTTAATCTTCCTGACAGCCCTATGAAGCAGGTGCTATTATGAGGTTTATTTCACAGGTGAGGAAACAGAGACACAGGAAGGTGAAGTCATCTGGACAAGATCACACAGCAAAAAAGCAGAGCTAGCTGATGCCCCTCAGATATGGCTGATCTGCAAGCCACTGATTTTTCCCCATGGTCCCTGGTATGCCATTTACCTCTGGGTCTGTATAGATTTCTGGATCCTTCTGGGGACTCAGGAATGGAAAGAGGAGGAGGCGGTCACCACGTCGCAGGGTGAATTCCCGCCCGTCTGCCATGGGCATGGTCAGGTCCACCACGACCTCGCGGGTGATGAAGGGCGCGGCCGTGAGCCTGAGGCTCTCACTCAGCACGCTGTCTGCATAGGGCAGGTACAAGAAAGGGTCAGCAACTGCCCTTTTACCCACTCAAATGCCACCCCCAGCCCTCATTTTACAGAGGAAGGTAAGGAGGCTCAGAAAGGGAGCACGACTTGCCCGCTGGCACACAGTGAGGCCGAAAAGGCCAGTTCATGAGGTGTGATTGCTACCGTCCCTCAGAGACTTTAGATATGCGGGTTTGGGTCTGATCCCAAGAGAAGCTGTGAGGGGAGATGGGGGCCAGAGAGATATCAGAGAAGTAGGGAGAGAGCAGGTCCACCAACATAGGTTATTTCTGCCTGCTCAGCATATATTCCCCTTCTAGAAACAGTTCCCTGATTTTCCTCTGGGGATCTCCCCTCTCCCACTCTCAGGGGTTGGACTGCTGATTCCACTCCCAACTCCTGGGATTGGGCAATCAGAGCATCCCAACCCTCTAATTCCCCATGATTCATTTAAGATAGGCATATGACCCAAAGAGAGCCAATGAGACACATTCCTGGCACTTTGGGTAGGAATGCTGCAGACAGGCACACCCTCAAGGGGGGGAGCATGTCAGCTTGGAGCTTCTAGTGGCCATCTTGCCAGCCTGAGACTGGAGCCAACCCAGCAGAAAATGAGGCTGAGAGATGGAGAGACTGAGCCCAGATGACACTGTTAGAGTACCTGGATCCACCTGTACCCAAAGCTAGATTCTTCTGGACCTTTAGCTACTTGCCCCAAATAAAGTCCTTTTTTTGCTTCAGCCAGTTTAAGTTAGGGTTTCTGCCATTTGCAACAAAAAACCTCCTACGGAGACTATGAGCAGCTGAGACCGTGGCATGGAGATGCCAAGTCTAAGAAGATAGGAGGCTCAGGGGGACCTTAGGTCAGAGGACACCGATGGACTTGGGACAATTGGAGCCTATGTTGAGGGGGTTGCTTAAGGGACCATGATGACCTAGTCTTTGGGGCTGTCTGAAGGGTCTGTCCATCTCACCGAGCACAGGCATGTTGTCTAAAACCTTCTGTGGGAGGGTGGTCATCTGCGAGATAGGCTGCTCTGCTCGGCACAGGACATTCTCGAGTTCTTCACGGACGGCAGCCAGGGCCTGGGGATTCTTGAGGAGGAAGAGCAGAAGCCAGAAGGCAGCTGGGCCCATGTTCCCCTGCAATGAGAAAAAGCCCTTGTTGCACCATCGAGCGGGCAAGCCTGGGGTGTAAGCTGACTGGTCTATGCCATGGACACAGCCCTGGCCAGGGCACAGGGGTCAGAAGGCCTGAGTTCCACCACTGCCAAACATCTAAGCATGGCCTATGTCTGCCTTCAGCCTTGGCACATGGCCAAGAAGTGCACTGTAATTTTGGTATAGCCCAATGGCCACTTCAAGGCCATTCCTGGCAGCCCTGTCCCTGAGCAAAATCATTCCTATGAGGTCACATAGGTAATCTTCATAGCTAAACAGCAAGAAAAGTGTCAATAATAGCAACAGAGCGTGTAATGGTAAGATTACTGTTACCATCTCAGGATGACTTCATCCATGGCCCTGATTCTTTACCTTTCCCCGCCCCTTGAATTTGGACTCGGTCACGTGACTTGTTCTGGCCAATAGAATGAGGCAGAATTGACAGAAGAGCAGTGCTAGGTCTAGGCCATAAGAGACCTTGGGACAATTGGATGTTTCCACTTGCCTGCTTAGCCCACTGGTCCCAAGAGGAGGACAGGAGACACTCAAAACGGAGCTGAGCTGTCCGGCTGAGCCCAGTCTAGACCAGCTGACTCTCAGGAGGCCAGACATGTGAGTTAAAGACGCATCAGTGTATGCCCTTGAGTTTTTGTGGCTGGTTGGTACACAATAGCAAACTGATATAATATCTGAATATATGCTTTCAAATACGTGAGTATTATGTACATATAAAGTAAAGCAGCAATGATCAGTGATGACTATGAAAGTTATTAACGTCTTTACCAAAAATTATTTAAAACTTCCCAATAGCTGCCCGGCCAGTGTGGCTCAGTGGCTGAGCATCGACCCATGAACCTAGAGGTCATGGTTCAATTCCAGGACAGGGCAGATGCCCTGGTTTCAGGCTCGATCCCCAGTAGGAGGCAGCCGATTGATGACTCTCATCATTGATGTTTCTCTCTCTCCCTCTCCCTCCCTTTCTCTGAAATCAACAAAAACATATTTTTAAAAAAATTTATTTTTAAAAAACATACAAAACTTCCCAATAGCTAAATAATTATGAAAATGGATGGAATTTCCTGCTCCAAGATTTTAGTCTTGGCTGAACATTTTAATACTCAGGTGCAGCATGTGGCTAACATGAGGCCCGAGGAATGAGGTCTGGGTGAGTACCAACAAACCTCAATTGGGGGGAAGATTCTTGTCTACCATAAATGACTATCCTATCCGATCATAACAATGGAATATTAAACAGTCACTAAATATCATGTTCACCCAGTAATTCTAAAACAGACATAACTGCACACAGAGAACAAGTTATTTGCACAGGAATATTTACCACAGTGCTGATGTAACAGCAAGACTGGAGGCAACCTCAATGCCTATCAATAGGAGATCAATGAGATAAATGGTGGTCCATCCCTAGGATGATACAGGAAGTTGTTGCAAAGAAGCCGGCTCTGTGGGTACTGGCACAGGACGGGAGTCAAGGCACCCTGAAGCGTGCAAACAGCGGGCTGCAGAGCGGGCTCAGCAGGCCACCAGGGTGTGTATGTTTTAGGATTTAGGTAAAGAAGCAGGCCATCTCGAGGAGACGACTCCGATAACTGGCACCTGAGACTGCCTCTGGGACAGCAGCTGGGAGGATGGGAGAGTGGGGAGGGGAGACTGGCTCTTCACTGCATATGTCCTTTGCAACTGCTTGAATTTTTAAAATAATGTACTACTTTTAAGTGAAACAAAAGTGAGTAATTTTTACAGGGATCTGCAAGGACACAGGGAAATGTTCATGATGCAATATTAGGTCAAATTAAAAGTAGGACTAAAAACACTGCATGATCTTCACCATAGAAGGAAGACATGCAGAAAAGGCAGTGAACAAACTTTCTCTCTTTTTCTTTAGCTACCACGAGGATTTCAGCGCCAAGGAGGCACCTTCTTCAATTCCCGCATTAAGTATGCACCATTACCACACCTTTTACTGAAAAGGAAAACTAAGTGCTACCTAGTCCTGCCCACTGCCCAGCAGATAGTAGAAGCTCAATGGTATCTGTTGAATAAGCATCTGTGTCCCTTTGGGCTGGGACCTGCAAGTCGGCCTGGAAGAAGGTGGGCTAGCAGAGCCCTGAACTGGGACCAGGCAAAGTTGGGTTCAAATCTCAGCTCCCCACTTCCTGTCACTCCAGACAAGTCACCCTCTCTTGGTCTCAGAACTCCCCTTTTGCTAAAATAATATGCCCACTCCTTAGGCAGCCACAAGGGTCCACTGAGACTAGATGCAAGCAACCACAGTATAAGTGCTCAGAAGAGGTTTCTTCTTCCTGCTGGTCCCTCCCCCAGGCTTGAGAACAAGTGGGGACCTGGGACTCTCTGAGATTTCCTCTAGCACCTCAGGTCCAGCAGAGACTAGCAAGGTCAGTTGCTGTTCATCACTTAAATGGCCAGGGGAATGCAGGCGATAAATAATTCAGCTTTGGGTTAACTCAGCGCCAAGGCCATTTCCTCTTGCCAGGATAGTCAGATGGGGGCCATGGCTCAATAATTACAAAGCAGGAGTAGAACACAAGGCTGCTCAGTTATCTCTGCTTTCAGGGAAAAGCTGTGGCAAGGTGGTCTTTGTCACCTCCCACCCAGCTGCACAGGTGTGCAAGTGTGTGTGTGTGCACGCACATGTGTCTGTGATCACACGACCATGAGAGATTCTGTTTGCTACCCTGGAAGTTGAGCTTTCTCTGGCGGGGCCTTGCCTTGTTTACCCAGGAGGACACTTCCAGTCCAGCCTCATTCCCTCTCACTGAAGCCAAAGTCCAAGGTCCAGAGCCGGGAAGGAAGCCTGTGCCGTTATGGGCCTGCTGGGACTCTCCTCTGCCCACCCCAACCCATGTCCCCTTAGAGCTGGCCTTCTCCCCTGCCTGGACCTAAGGTCTCAGGCTACCAGCTCATCCTCTAGGTCCCTGGATGCGGGAGCCTCCCACTGACCCCTCCATCAGCCTGATTCCAGGCTTTGGGATTCTGGAATCACGGAGCTTTTGCGAGGACCCAGTGAGATGATGTCTGTAAAGTACTCAACAGGGTGGCTGGCATGTGGCACGTGATAAATGCTTGATAGCTTCTGAAGGTATTATTCGTGCCTCCACTCTGACCTGACAATAGCAATTGCAGCTACCATTTCTCAACCCCCTGAATAGTTTCCAACCTGCACTCTGGGTGGCGCTCCCTCCCAGACCCCACCCACCTACTCCCCCCACCCCCCGCCACTCCTCCTCTGTCTCCTTTGCTGGCTCCCCTTCATCTTCCCCACCCCCAAACTGGGGAGGCCCAGAGCTTGTTCCACTTCCCCATCCACTCACCCCCAGTGATCTCCAGTCCAGTGGTTTCAACACCACATCTACACCAACAACTCCCAAATAAACGTCTCCAGCCCACACCTCAATGAACTCCAGACACTTCTCTTTAGGTACCCTTCCCCCACCCACCATTCTCCATCTCAAACTCAGCACACCCAAAACCAAACCCCTGGTTTTCTCCCCCAAAACCATCTACCTCACCTGTTAATGGCAACTTTAGTCTTCCCATCACTCAGGCCCAACCCTCGAGCCATTCTTGATTATACTTTCTCCCGGTGTCGCAGCCAACAGCAAATCCTGTTGGCTCTACCTGGAAATATGTCCAGATCCACTCACTTTCCCCCTGCCCGCTGGTCTAGCATGTTCCTCTCTTGCCTGGATATTGCAGTATCCTCCTCCCTGGTCTCCCTGCCTCCACTCCCCCACTACAGTCTTCTCAGCAATGCAGCCAGAATGGCCCCTCTAAAGCAGAGGACAGGCCACGTTGCTCCTCTGCTCAGAGCCCTCAAAGGGTTCTCATCTCAGAGTAAAAGCCAAAGTCCTCCCCATGGCCTACAGGGCCCTGAGTGGTCTGGCACCTGCTACCTCTCTACCACACCCTCATCCCCACCTCAGGGCCTTTGCACATGCTGTACCCCCCGCCTGGATGCCCCCATCCTATATATCCACATGGCTCCCTCACTTCCCTCAAGTTCCTGCTCAGATGTCACCTTCTTGGTGAGGCCGTCCTTGAGCACCCTATATAAAGTAGGCCCTCACTCCCCTCTGCTAGTCCCTTCCCCAGCTTTATTTGTTCTCCACAGAACTTATTCCCTCTAGTGTATTTCACATACTTGTTTATTAGCAGTCTGCCTTCTCCTACCAAATGTCTGCTCACTGCTCTATCCTCAGCTTCCAGAATGGTGCCTGGCACACAGCGGGCCCTCACTAAATATTTGTAGAATATGTTTATGGAACTCTAGTTATTTGCCAAGTAGTTACAGGTCTCATATGTGTCACCCTTTTATCCTCACTGCAACACCCTGAGGAAGGCGCTGTCATCTCCATTTTAAGGATGAGTAAACTAAGGCACCGAGAGTTAAGCGACTGACTTGCCAGGAAGTAGCAGGTTAGTCACAGAGCCTGTGCCCGAAGCCACTGGGCTACATAGCATCTTGGCCCCTGCTCTCCAGACTTGTGTTTTCCAAGGGTCTTCCCACCTGCCTGAATTTTGGATGCTGCCAATGACTCAGCCTCAGAGAATGGCCTGTCCTCAACCCCTGCCCAGTTTTCCTGGCCCTGCCAAAGGCTGTTCCCCAGACTTTCTGTCATTCAAGCCTCCAGGCCAGCGTCCAATTCTGCTGACAATGGTCGTTTCCACAAGGGATTCTGGGAACAGTTTGTAGCTCTAATCTCTGCCCATAAATATGTTATTAGGCACTAATGGGGCCCAACTGCTGATCAAACCCAGCCCCCGCCCCTCGCCAGCCTCTGCCTACAAGGACGGTTAATGGCTCTGAGACAAAACTAAAAATAAGTTGCGAGTCGATGGGGGAGGAATTACCTAGAAATGTCAGCCTGGGCAACTGTCACTGCTGAGGTGTGGCCAAGTGAAGGTGGAGGGCTCAGGGATCGGGGGAGGGCAAGAGCCAGGCTTTCTCTCGCCCCAACATCTGGTCCACTGGTGCCGTGTTCCTTTGGTTTCCAGAATCTGCCCACGTCCTCATTTCCATGGCCCCACCTGGTCCTGCCACCATGGTCTCCCTGCTTCTGCCCTTGCCTCTCATCCTGTCCCTCCTTTGCTCAGAACCCTCCCAGGACTCCCAACTCACCCAGAGAAAAACCCCAAGGCTTTACTCACAGGACCCAGAGGCCCTATGTGCTCTCCCCTCAGTCCCCTCCTCAGCTCTGTCTCAATGAATGATTGTGTTCATGACACTGTTTCACAGCTAAGAGAGTCAGGGAACTGGGCGTGTGTGCCTGGCCCGCACCCCCACTCATATTGGTGCACACTCACAAGTGCACACCTACATGCATGCACACACTCATATATGCACAAGCACACACGCCCACCTGCGTGGCCCAGAGCTGCAGCACCAGGGCCCGCGCCTGCATCTCCTCGGACACGCCCATCTCCTCCAGGTGCCGCAGGTAACTCTCCAGCCAGGCGCTCCGGTGGGCGCGGGTGGCCAGCCTCACTGGGGACAGCAGCTTCCACAGGCGGGCTTTGACTTTGCACGCACGGTCCTTGTCCCCTGCAGGGACAGAGCATAGGGGGTGGGGGTTACAGATTCAACCCCAGTCCAGGGCCACCCACCCTGACCTCCCATGAGGCCAAGTGTCTCCTGGGTGTCACTCCATGGTGGTGGGGAGTTCCTGTGGGAACGTGCTCCAGGGAAGCCCTCTAAATGCTGACTTACTTATTGTCTGTCACCCCCAGTGAACAGGAGCAAAGGGCCTTGTGTTTTTTAGTCACCTGTGTGTCCCCAGCACCTGGCCCGTAGTCTGTGCTCAATACATGTCCGATGAATAGTGGTTTTTTACACAGCAGGGGAAGGAACACGGAACACAAAACACGAAGCAGCTTTCCCCAGACTCAGCACAGCTTCATCAGGGGACATCAGAAGCAAACTAACTGCCATCAAGAGGGGACAGATTGGTCTGGAGTCTCAAACTCAGCTACCTCCAGGGAAGGTAGGTAAAGTAAAGGAGGGAGGGGGGCCAGGAAAGAGCTGAGGTGACAGAAGGTCAGGGGTAACCGCTATTCAGCTCCACCAACTAGCCCCTTGGGCTAATCTGTCCCTGGCCAGGGAGCCTGGATTCCAGAAGAAGCTGGAAGTTCAGGTGTTCATCTGGAATCTTCTCATGTTTTTAAGGTCAGCATATAAGCGAGAAGTTTTTAAGCACCGTGCAGGCCACACAAGCATCTCAAAAAGTCAACTTTGGCCCGGCCGGGGTGGCTCAGCGGTTGAGCATCCAGGAAATTGCAGGTCGGTTCCTGGTCAGGGCACATGCCCGGGTTGCGGGCTCGATCCTAGGTCAGGGGTGTGCAGGAGGCAGCTGATCAATGACTCTCTCATCATTGATGTTTCTCTCTCTTTCTCTCCCCCTCACCCTCCCTCTCTCTGAAATCAATAAAGATATATTTTAAATAAAAAAAATTTTTTAAAGTCAACTTTGGCCCACATAATCACCAGTTTGCAGTTGTGATCAAATAAATAATGGTGTGTTATGCTTTGGAAAATCAATGCAATGGGCCCACAAGGGCAGACTGTTGAGGGAATAAAGCCAGGTGCTTATTATTTAAATATTGTGTTAATGCTACAAGATGATACTATATTTACATATATGTATGAAAATATAAGATTTGGGTTTTCCTAAATCACCCCTTAGAAGAGTGGGAGTTGCTACGTATATTAGTTACATTTTCAAATAACGCAGTGAGCCCAATTGTTCATCTGAAATACATTATTTTCCTGTGTTTCCCAACTTCTCAGGCACTGGAAAATCACCCAGGAACTTTTAAATCTCATTTCCAGGTCCCACCATAGAACAGTGTTGTCAGAATCTCTGGGGGTCGGGCCGGGCATGTGGAAATTTGAAACAGGTGAGTTCAGGGTGAAGGAAGCATTGCAGCCACCTCAACTGATGCGATGCCTATAAGAATCACCTGATGAATTAGTTCAAAAAAGGAGGTACAGGAACTTAACAGATTTAGAAATGAGCAACATTCTTTGAGGTCAGACAGTGTAACTGCAGGTCTTGAATGTCACTGTAAACACTGCTTTTAAGGATGACTTTACAAAGCAATGCAGGATGGAAAGACAACCAACAGAATAGGAGAAAAAATGCAAATCATCTATCTGCTATATATAAAACTGTACCCAAAATATATAAAAAAAACTCCCACAACTCAACAACAACAAAAACCAAACAACCCAATTCCAAAAACGGACAAAGGACTTGAACAGACATTTCTCTAAGGAGAAGCAGGTTCTAATCCCAGACCTCCCACGCTGTGTACAATAGGCGAGGCCCTGTCCACCTCTGGAACTTGCTCTCCCCATCTGTAAAAAGAGGGTCCCGGGCTTGAGTATCTCTCAAGGTTTTCCTGGGAAGTGCCTCTGTCCCCTAGAGACCTGGGGGCACAGGGGGACCCCGTCTGGGAGACAGGCCTTTAAAAGTCTGTGTTTCCCTTTAAAATAAATTAGGGTTTTTGTATTAGACTCTCTGATTCTTTAATAAGAATACCTTCCCCCCCCAAAAAAAAATTAAAAAAAAATAGCCCCCCCCAATAATCCAGTAAAATGAATGTTCTAGAAGAAGCAGTTTGCTTAGCTTGGGGCTCTATTTAACTGTCCCCTGCCCCCAATGCCCTACTGTGAGAGAAGCACCAGACTCAATGGTCTAAGGTCCCCAAAAGGGTCAGTTTTCTTTTAAAATATGTTTATATATTTTAAAGCAGAGAAGCAGTAATACATGCGCACAGTAAAAATAACAAAAAGAAATTCTCCAAGTTCAAATGTGTATACCGTAAAAGTAAGTTTCTCTCAATCCCATCTCGGCCTTCCCAGAAGCAAAACTCTATACATGTTCTCACATTTTTAAAAAACATGGATGTTAACTAAACTTGTGGTAATCATTTCACAAAATACGTTAGTCAAGTCACGTAGTACGCCTTAAACTCACATAGTACCATATGTGAATTATATCAATAAAACTGGGGGGAAAATAAAATAAAAGATATATCTATACCCACTGTCCCACACCTTTTTCATGACAGATTTCACCCTATAGAAGTACATTCCGTTCTGCTTTATAGTCCCACGGTTTTCCTTTATGTGAGTGCATAATTTATTTCATCAGCCCCTACTGGTGGACATTTAGGTTGTGTCTAGCATTTGCAACATGGCAATGAATATCTGTAGACGTGTGCAAGCATGCCTGTGGAATAATTCCTGGCAGTGGGAGTTCAGGATTAAAAGAATGTGCATTTTATATTCTGATAGGGACAGGCCTGCCTACCAGCCTCCAGTCTGGAGCTGAGAAACCCTTCCCAATGTCACCACCTGCCGCCTACGCTGGGAAATGCAGCCTGCCTGCAACCAGCCCAGGGCCGTGACCAGAACGATGGAGAATTCCCCTCTGCTTCCACCCAGACTCCCTTGGAGCATCAGCGTGGAGGAAAGGGCGTCGGAGAAACCACTCCTTCCTGGAGAAGCAATTGGCGCTGGGATGTGTCAGGTGCTCCATGCACAGCATTTTGCAATCAGACAGACCAAGTTTCCATTTTGCTGGCTCTGCCACCTACCAGCTGTGTGTCTATGACAAAGGACCTCTGTGAGCCTCTATTTCCTTACCCATAAAATGGGAATAATGATTCCAAACTTCCAACATCGATGGCAGGAGTCAATAAGATAAGGGTTTGCCTCTAAAAAGACGCTGAGAGACTTGAACAGGTAACTCACAGAGAGGAAAAGCAAATGGCTGGTGAAACACAAAAATATGTTTCATTTCAGTTGACAGAGAAATGCCTATAAAGTCAGATGCCTTTCCTTACCCATCAGATTAGCAAGGATTTAAAGGCTGACAACTGCATGTTGACAAAGTCGTGGGAAAATCTAAATTAAAACAAGCTACCTGTCTGCCCATCAGATTGGCAAACAAGTGGAAAGACTGATAACATCTGGTGGGCTCCTTCCCTTTGGGTAGGTACAGAAATTGCTCCATCTTTTGGAAATGATGTGGTAGTAACTAATAAACACTTTAATAGATATGCCCTTTGACCTGGAAAACCCACTTCCAGGAAACTGTCATAGAGAAATAAAATCACCAGATGGTAGAAGAGATACCAGTACAATGAAATACTATAAAAACCACACACACCCACACACACAAGGAAATAATTACAACAACCCTTTGAAGGGGCATGGCTGCCAAAATACTGATATGGAAGGGCTGGAAAAGGGTCTGTATTTTTTATTTTTATGTTAATTTTATATCCTTCTACTTTGCTGGATTCTTTTTTTTTTTTTTTCTTCAGTTAATTTTATCATGGATTTTCTGAGGTTTTCCAGATATAGTGTCAGATCATCTGCAAATAGGGATAGTTTTAATTCTTATATTGGTAATTGACTTCTCTTATCTAATTGCATCGGCTAATTGCATTGTTTGTATTGACAAGGGGAAATGTATCTATATTGTTAGATTAAAAAAAATGAATTGCAAATAATAGACATAACCCCTTTTTGTAAATACACACACTCTACACATGTACATCTGTCTCTATTTGCAAAATAGAACATTCCTACAAAATACTGTGAAGGGATATAAATCATGTTAACACTGATTTCCATAGGAAGCTGGGCTTGAAAGAGTGAATATTATTAATTTTTACTGTCTATACCTATGAATTATTACCCACAGAATATGTTTCTTTCTTAATTTAAACAAGCTAATGTGTTATAAAGTTTGGTTTCTAGCAATATGTTAATAAAAGAAATGATGAGCTTTTGCGAGTGCTGAGACAATGCTTAATTAACCTGGTATCTAGTCCATAAAAAGTGCTAAAAAAAAAAAGGTGTTTTTTCTTATTACCTCAGCCAATCCTGACAGCCACCTCCTGGGAAGGTCCTATTCCCCATTTTACAGGTGTGGTCCTTCTTGAGCTTGGACGCCCCCCTGGGTCCCTCAGTCTGCCCAGGCCCACCAGGGCTCCCACAGCGCTTACCCACGGACAGGGAGCCACGCGCCAATTTGGGGAGCAGCAGGTCGAGCTGGCGGAAGGCGTGGAAGAGGTCCGCTGAGTGGGCACGGTCCTGGGCCTGGCTCTGAGGGGTCCGTGGCAGTGCCTCGACTCCGTACAGAGTCAGGTAGCCGGCCCTGGGGGCACAAACAGCAGATCATGGGTCCTCCTTAGTCACCCCCAGCCAGGCCCTCCCACGGGCCAAACCCCACCATGGCAGCCTACAAGCTTTCCTACAAGCCTTTCTTCATCCACACACCCCATGAGCACCTACTTTTCCTACTGTGCCCGACTGTTCTGGGCCCAGGAGCCACTGTGAACAAAACAGACAAAACCCTCAAGCCCTCACAGAGCGGACACCCTAGTGCAGGAGACAGACAACAGACAAGAGAAATGAGTGACAAGTAGTATGTCAGTTGGTGTTCAGAGGTAGGGGGGAGGGGGAGGGGAAGGGGCTCACCATTAAACTGAAACCTGAAGGATGGGGACCAGCCAGCCAGGGAAGCGCAGAGGGAACAGTGGGTGCCAACATCCCGAGGCAGGAAGGGGAAGGGAGTGTCGGGGAGCAGCAAGGAGGCCCGTGAGGCGCAGCGCAGGGAGGGAGGGGTCAGTGGGCTGAGATGGAGCCACGGGCCAGGACAGGGAGTCAGGGCAGGCTCCCTGGTTGAGGCAGGCTCTGAGCTGAGGCCTGCAGGATGAGCAGCGGGGTGAAGAGGGGTAAGGGGTTCTGGCAAAGGGCACAGGCTGGGCAAAGGCCTGAAGCTGAGGGAGCAACTCAGCTCCGTCACAGCTGCCAGATGTTGCTGGTCCAGGCGCTGGAGCTGGAGCTGGAGTGAGGAGAAAGGGGCGGAAGTGCTCTGGGAGCTGGCTGGTCACATAGGGTGGGACAGGGCAGGGATGGGGGCTGCCACCAAGAGAAGGCTGGGCTTGTCCCAAGGGGTCAAGCAGGAGAGGGACAGAGTCTGTGGGGTATGGAGAAAGGATGAGCCACAAGAGCGAGTGTGCGCTCTGGTGCATGTGTACACGTGTACACACACACACACACACACACACACACACACACACACGGGAATGGACAGCTCCCAGAGGAACCGGTTTTTTACCACCAGCCACTCTGAATGCTCCAGGAGCCCAGCCCCAGCCCTGGGCTCACTGGCCTCAGTCCTGGGAGGAAAATCACAGGTCTTTACTTTTTCCATGTGGTGAAAGGGGCAGGCTGGGGCCTCTGTAGAGGGACACCACTGAAGCCCCACTGCTCCCCCTTGAGCTCCTCCTGGCCCCTGGATCTCCCAGGAGAGGGATTTTCCTGAGGAGAGGGTGGATGCAGGAAGGAGGGAGGCTGGGGGCTGAGGGAGGCCTGTTTAGTCCCAACTCTGTCCCTTATCCACACACTGCAGGCACATAGTAGGCCCTCAATAAATGTTTGATGAATGGATGGACAGGGGGATGGATGGATGGATGGATGGATGGATGGATGGATGGGAGGGTGGGTAAATGGTGAATTAGAACTTAACGCTGAGAATGCTGCTCTTGGGAGAATATTAGAGGGTCTTCAAGCTACTATCCCCCTTTCCCCTGCATCCTTCCCCCTCCCCCTCCTCCGGCCTCAGCCTCCATGCCGGCAGACACAGAGGGCCCATGACTGACCCATCCCACAGGACTAAGAGGAACAGTCCTTCCTTCAGAACAGCTGAAATGAGCTCCTCCAGAATTTAACCCGCTGGCCTACTTGTGCCTCCGCATCAGCCCAGAAGGAATTCTCCCCGCTCCTCCCCTAAACATGTGAGGCCCTGGGCCCCTTCTCCAGACAAATGCCCTGTTTCCTACCGCAGGAGCTGCCAAGGGCAGCCCACACACTGGATTCAGTCTGCAGATGTGTTTTGTTTGATTAACAGAGTTTTCCTTAAAACAAACTGAACGTATGTTTAAACATCTGGGGAGAGTCACACAAAATCTGGTTTCCCCCTTATCTCATCCTGAAAAAGGGCAGAATCTGGTCCCCGAGCCCACAGTCCAGCCTGACAGCCTTTGGCAGGAGTCGAGTCATGGCCCCCCCTTTTAGACAGGAGTGAGCTGGCAGGGTCAGGCGGTTCTCACCAGGCCCTGTGGTCCCAGTGACAATGCAGTTAAACACCTGTCACCATTTGTCATCCCACTTACACTGGTTTTTTCTTAAAGCAGACCACCTTTTCCCTGTACATATATTTCTACCAAAATAAGCAATAAAAAACAAACAAACAAACACAAGGTTTCACAATGTGGAAGTGAGGGCCCTTCCTGAGGCACCTCCACATCAAAATAACACAGTACCTGCTGAAGACCAACAATCGCATTGTGAAAATACACATAACCTATAGGTGGCGCTAGGAGCTGTAGAGAAAAAGCTGGAATGGGGTTAGGTAAGGAGAGAGGAGGGCCATCCTACTAAAGGGGAGGTCAGAAAAGGCCTCTCTGATGGAGCGGACACTTGAGATGAGACTTGGATGAACTGAGGTGAGAGTCATGCAGACATGTAGGGAACAAAAACTGCAAAGGCCTCGATGGTAGAGTATGCCTGGCCTGTTCAAGGGGCAGCAAGGAGGCCGGTGAGATGACATAGGAGAGAGCAATGGGGATACCAGTAGGGGATGAGAGCAGAAAAGATCAGGGATGACCATGCAAGATCCTCTAGGCCAGCGTAAAAACTTAGATGTGACTCTGAGTGAGGCAGGGCCCTGCAGGGGAAGGTTTAAGTGATGGCATCTCCTGGTTTGTGGCCATGTGAGCCTGCACCTCCATATCAGTGACAGTCATCCAACTCAGCCACCCCTTTCTCCCTCAGGGGCTCCAGATGGCGATGAGAAGGCCCTGGGCTGCCAGGCAAGGAGGCAGGAGCTCCCGTCCAGGCCTCAGGTCCTAAAAACACAGGGGTATACTTATATCTGACCCCGTGCTATGCCTGCTAAACCACGGGCCCAAACACGCCCAGCTGCCACCATCACCGCCACCTCCCCCAGTGCCACAGCTTCTCCTCTGAATCTTTGCCCACACAGGGACATGGTGGCAGGAGCCAGGAGACCTGGGAGCTGCCTTGCTATGAACTTGCTGGGTGGTTTTAGCTGCCCCTTTCTGGCCCTCAGTTTGCTCCACAATGACAGGGTGGCCCAAACCAGCATCCCCCAGACCAATCACAGCCCTCAATGGTATCTAAACCACTCCAGGGGAAAATGAGGAAAAGCTGGACCTCTTACACATTCAGGGTCACGCTTGAGAGGCTCTGCAGCCAGCGCTGCCATGACCCCAACTATGGGATGACTCTGGGTAAATGACTTCAGCTCTCCAGGCCTCAGTTTTCTTATCTGTTAAATGGGGTTTGTAAAGTACCAGCCTCATAGAGCTGCTGTGAGGACTAAATGCATTAAGACAGATTGAGCCTACACGTACACACACACGTGTCATAAATGTGCCGTGTGCCCATATGTGTCAGCGAATGCCTGTCCTTTATACTGAAACTCTGTCCTCCTAATTTTTTAGAGCAAAAATATCCCTTCTTTTATGGAATACTGGTCAGTTAATAGCACCACCAAAAATCAATGAACTGTCCTTACTATAGCTCTTTCCCTCACTGTCTCTGCCCACACTCCTCCATCGCTGCCACCGCCCCACTCAAATCCTTCAGCAGGTCCCATCAACTCCATCTCCCAAATGCTCACCATGTCCCTGTCACCTCCCTGGTCCAGGCCACCATGATCTCTCACCTGGGCAACTACAGCAGGTAATTGCCCTCCCAACAGGTCCTCCTGCTTCTGTCTCATTGCCACACACCTGACCTGTGGCCTAGTCTCCATCCAGCAGCCAAAGAGGGCTTTTAAAACAGTCCAACCATGTTGAGCCTCTGCTTAAACCCCCAATGTCACTCATCTTACTTATGAGTGACATAATACATCTTAACCAATATGACCCTCGTTTTTGGCCTATGTCTCCTTTACTATTTGCAGGCTAAGCCAGGTAACTACCTGGGGTCCCAGGTGCAAAATGTCATCTTGCAATCTTTGCCCTGAGTGTTCCAAATGGCTCCCCACCCACAAAGTCCTCATGGTTCCCACTTGTTAATGGCTGACCCAGGTCAAGAGTGATGGGCTCCACTCAGGAGAGTGGGGACTGCCCAGGCTCACCTGAGCAAGAAGCTGTAAGAGAAATCGAGGAGACCCATCTCATGCCAGCCACTGCCCTCTTCTGCGGTGTCGCCCAGCAGGACAGTGCGGAGGTTGATATACATGGCTTCTGTGAGCGACTGCAGGTCTCTGTGGAGGAGGGTCCTGGGCAGGAAACAAAGAAATGAGACTACAGCTTCCTAAGGGTAATATCCACACACAGGTGCCTCCCTCCCCCAACCTCAGGGCCCCAGGGCTCCATTTCCTTGTTGGCAATGGGGGCCTTTGGAAGAACAGCTTAAACAAGATGGTATTATTACTATCATCATCAACAATGACGACCAATACTATTTATTGTGCTAAGTACAATGATCTCATTTCATCTTTTGGCAACTCTAGGGATAATAATTACTATTATAATACCCATTTAACAGACAGAGAAACTCAGGGACATAGAGGGAAGTGATCTGCCCAAGGTCACCCAACCAGTAAGTGATACAGCTGGGACTGAAACCTTGACTTGCCCAACTCGAGTCTGAACTCTTACCATGATAGTCAATCCTTCCTTGAGGTACACAAACTTGGATAAGGACCCCTTTAGACTGAGTAACCCCCTCAGTTTTTGGATAACTCAAAAGTGGAAAACTTCCAGAGTGGTTCCACAAACTTCCAGGTAATAAAAGCTTTCAGATGTTCAAGTTGGAACATTGTTGGAATAATAATGGACATGACCCATGTGAGACAATATGTGTAAAGAACTTAAGACAGCACCTGGCACACTGTAAGTGACCAATAAATGGGAGCTTGTGATTGCCCTTGACCTTGACCTTGCTCCCCCGACCCCACTCCAGGCACTAACTAGTCCTTGACAGAGAAAGTAGCCTTCAACAGATGTGGCAGACATGCCCTGAAGACATCATGCCAACTTGTGAGAAATTCCCAGAAACTCTTGGGGGCAGACACTGGAGGTAGAAAGGTAGGACACAGTGAACTGTGGACTCTTGTTGCTAATGAGCTCTCGTGATACCTCTGGAATGGCGGAACCCAGGACACTCAGGCTCAGAAATACTCCTAGCAGCTGTCCCACAAAGCTGAGGTCAGACTGGGCATTGCCTCTCATCAATGTCCACCTCATAATGCTGGCCCTTCCTCAGCTTTAGCAGTCCTGCAAAACCCAACCCTCTAGACACTTCATCTAACTCCAGGAGGTTACTCTTCTTCCTGGAGACAGATCACTAAAAACTACCACCAGACTGCGTGCCTCTTTAGGGGTGGATGCAGAGTCTTGTTTCCTCAGTATCTTGGGTGGAGGAGAATGGGCTGTGGAGCCTGCAGACCTGGGTTCAAATCCCAGCTCTGTCACTTACTAGCGGTAGACCTTGGGCAAGGTCTTCACTTCTCTGAGCCTCAGTTTCCTCATCTGTAAAATGAGAATAAAAATACCCACCTCTTGAAGCTATTGTATAAATAGGGAAGTGTGTCTATCAAACACCTGGCATGTGGTAGGTGCCCTCAGATGGTGGTTGGCATCATTCTGCACCTCCTGCATCTAGGATGGTGATGTGCTCAGCAGGTCCTTAGATGTTTGCTGAGTACAGAGTAAATGTGCTCATGTTTTCTTACTGATATAAATATTCCATATGTTTCAGGACCTGTGCCACTTCCTAGCTGTGTGACCTAGGGCAAGTCACTTCTCTGAGCCCGTGTCCTCATCTCTGAATTGGGGCTATAAGTGACTTACCCGCCAGCATTGTTGTAAAGTCTAATGAGATCATGCATGATGCCTGGCACAGAATGGGGACTTAAAAATATTAACCACGCCATCCACCTCCCTTCATTTTACAGATGTGGAAACAGAGGCTCATAGAGGGAGAGTGACTTGTCCAAAGTCACAAGGCTAGGAACGGGTGGAGCTGGGATTGAATCTAGATCTGACTGACCCAAACCCCGGTCTCCGTCTACTGAAATCAGAGCTGCCTCCTAAGAACTAAAGAGTTCTTCTTCAGCCCAATTATTTTGGGTTGTTTTTTCTTTTGTTTTTGTTTTGTTTCCTCAAAACAAAATGTCTTTCCTGGACACCTGTTGTGGAGACAAGCGCAACTTGAACTGGCAGGTAGAAGCAGACGGCCCACCCGGCCCACCCTCAGGTAGTGTCTCCGGCCACTCACGGTTTCATCTTGGCCTTTTCATCGCTGGGGTTGTAGTGCGGAAGCTGCACATCAAAAATCCTCTCCATGAGGAAGACGGCATAGGCGTGGAAATCCAGGTTGGTGTGAGGCTCCCACACCACCGAGTCGTAGGAGTGTGGGTCCAGGAGGACAGTGACATACCTGCCCCCCACCAGCACCTGGGAAGTTGGCAGGCTAGAGTGAGGAGGACGGCCATGAACAGCAGCAGCTCTCAGAGGCCGGGGGCCTCCCCTGCGCTGAGCACTGGCCCTGTCAGGTCCTGAACGGACAATCATCTTTCACCGACCCCACCTGGCTACCCTGTGAGGTAGGGACCACCACTCACCAAGCTATAGCTAAAGGTGAGGCTTAGAGAGGACACGTAATGTGCCCACGCTCACACAGCTGAGAAGTGGCAGAGCTAGAACTGAAATTCTGCATTTTTTTGAACCAAAGGCTGTTCTCTTAACCACCTCACTCTTAAGCACTTGCCATGGTTATCTCGGTTATTATATCTCCAGTAGCCAGGAGGCAGTCTGCACACAGAAGGCAGAAGACGGATGTGTGCATCATAGGTGGATGGATGGATGGATGGATGGATGGATGGACGCTTGGAATGATGTTGGTGGGTAAATGCTAGTGGGTAGATTATAAATGGGTGGATGGATGGATGGATAGACAGATAGATGATAGATGATAGATAGATAGATAGATAGATAGATAGATAGATAGATAGATAAATGAGTGAAAGGGAGGGAGGGAGGGAGGGAGGGAGGGAGGGAGGGAGGGAGGGAGGGAGGGAGGGAGGGAGGGAGGGAGGGGGCTGTTGGGTAACAACTAGTGGATGTGCAAACAAGACCCATCTCTTTGGGAGGCGGAGCTCGGTATGTAACATGCTGCCCCGGAAGGGAAGGAAACAGCACTAGAGAGCTGTAATCCTGCAGACAACAAAGGTAAGGGCATTCTCCCTCCAATGTCTGTGCAGGGGTCACACAATTCTAACTGCCTTGGCCCTGTTTTCAAAGTATGGTCTGTGAGTCACATTAATCAAACTCCCTTATAAGGTACAGGCCAATATCCAAGAAAAATGCTATTGGATAGATTGTCAGATGGGGGGACAAACGGTAGGACAGGTCACTGAATGTATGTTGGCTGGAAAGATGGATGGATGGATAGGCAGCTATAGGCTGGTTGGAAATGAAATGTATGGATGAATGTTGGGTATATGGATGGCAGGATGCTAGGTGGATATCGGGTAAACAGACTGAAGGATGAATGTCAGATGAACAGAAGTTAAAAGGATACATGGGAGGTGGATGAATGGGTGGTGGTTGTTCGGGTGTTGAAGGGATGGAGAGATGCAGATATAAACACATGTGTATCAAATGGATCGGTAACAACACTGGGTGAACAGTGGCCGCGGATGGAAACACGGGGAGACAAGGGGAAGAATGGAAATTGGTGGAAACTGAATATACAAATAAGTTGGATGGATGTTAGGTACATGAGTGGGAGATTGCTGGATAAATGTGGGTAGACACAGAGGGACAGATGATGGACACATGGAGGACAGGCAAATGCTGGAGAGGTACAGAGAAAGATGATGGATGAGTGGACAGATGGAGGCTCAATGGAAATGGAATAGATGAATGTTAGGTGGCTATTAGGCTAGAAGGGTGCTGCTTAGATATTGGATAGCTACGCAAAAGGATAGGTGTTATACGGATGGATGGGTGGACACTGGACGGATGGAAGTTGTGCGAATGGATAGAAGTCAGTTAGACGGATGTAGAAGTATTGGATAGATATTGGATGACTGCATAGCTTGATGTGGGACAGATTCTAGACGGATAACGAAGGGAAAGATGTTAGACAATCATTGGGGTACCGTTGGAAAGACATGGATAGAAAGTTGGCGGAACCACTGGATGGATGTTGAATGAGTGGGTTAGTGCATGGAGGGATGCTGGGGGAATCAGTAAACATGAGGTATGACAGGCCCAGCTGCTCATCCCCTTCCCTCCCAAGAGGCACAAGAGGTACTTACAGTAAAGATATCACCATGCTTCTCCTTCATCCTGGTGAGGAAGCTGGCAGCATCTTTTCCAAACTCCAAGGCATAGCCCAACCAGGGGATATGGCCCAGGTCCAGGGGAGGTTCGCCAGGTCGCCTACAGAAACCACGGCGCTTATCACCATTTGGTAAGGCAGGAAAGTGGGTAAAGTGTGTAGGGCATGGGGTGTGATTTTAAATGCAGAGGGTAGGGCAGGCTCCCCTGAGAAGATGTTTGGCCAAAGACCTGAAGGTGGTGAGAGAGGGAGCCACATGGATATCTGGAAGAAGAGCCTCCAGGCAGAAAGAACAAGTGCAAAGGCCCTGAGGTTGGATCATGCCTGGTGTGTTCAAATAATAGTACAGAGGCCAGTGTGGCTGGATTGGAGGGAGCAAGGAAAAGCAGATGTTGAGGCCAGAGAGGTAACAAGGCCCAAACCATGCAGGGCCTTGTAGACAGCTATGAGGACTTTAGCTTTGTCTCAGTGAGGTGGGAGCCATGGGAGTTTGGAGAAGAGTAGGGACATGATTTGGCTTAGTTGCTTTACAGGATCCTTTTGGTTGCTGAGTAGAGAATGGACTGTAGGGGGCTGGGAGCAAAAGCTGGGGGACCAGTTTATGGAGATGGTCATCTTTCTAAGGGTGGGAGATCTTTCCAGAACCCAGTAGTATAAAGATACAGAGTTCTCTGTTTGAGCCAGCATGGACCAGGGTTTTGGTCATCTCACAGTCCCTGTCATGCCCCCAGAGAAAGGATGAGAATGGAGAGCACAGCTGGGTGGGAGAAGGCAGTAGAAGAATGGGCCTCATCGCTGACCCCCGACTGTCCCTCACCAGCTCAGAATCTGAGTTATCTCAGGTGGCCGGAGGACAGGCCCACGTTATGTGAGGATGCCCCCAGGGGCACATGCTAGCTCAGCCTGGGGGTGTGACAGTTGGATATGTAACAGTCAAGGTCAGAATCATCTGTAAGAGCCGAGCAACGCCTCTGAGAATTTAGTAACAGTTACAGCTGACTGTGATAGACAGAATTCTAGATGACCTATACCCTTGTATAATCCCCCCAATTGAGTGGAGGATAGATGGTACAGTTGACTTTAAGAATGAAGAATTCTCCTTAGTGGGCCTGACCTAATCAGGTAGACACAGGGCTTATGAGAGACAGGGCTCTTCCTGGCAAAACAGACTCAAAGCATGAGAGACACCTGACATCAGGGAGTCTCTCTTGCTGGCTTTGAAGATGGAAAGGGCCACATGCCAAGGAATACAGGTGGCCTCTAGGAGCTATGAGTGGACCCTGTTTGACAGTAAGCAAGGAAATGGGGACCTCAGTCCCACAACCACAAGGAACTGAATTCAGCCAGATTCTTTCCTGGAGGTTCCTGACAGAAGGCAGGTTCCTCACCTACACCTTGATTTCAGCCTTGTACGACTCTGAGCAGAAAACCCAGGTACAACGTGCTTGACTTATGACCTAGCAGACTGTGAGCTAATAAATGGTGCTGTTTTAAGCTGCTGTGTGATACTTTGTTGTGCAGCGAAAGATAAAAACTAATCCACTCAAATGTGCATTGCATTCTAACTGGGCCCTTGTCATCCCCCCCACCCTCTGAGGGAGGGACTGTTAGCTAAGGAGAGGTATATCATAATCACAAAATTAGCCTCACAACATTGTAGAGCTGGTGCTCACAGTGGTCCCTTTGGAGGCCCCTAAACCCAGGCTAGGACCCATGTTTTAGTCTCAGAATTATCAGAACCACAGGGATGCAGAAGGCTCCCTGTCTGCTGAATGAGTGTGTGAGTCATCCCACCTCTCCTTCTCACTGTGGAGTCATTCATTCCTTCACCAAATATTAACTATGAAGCAGGCACCATTCTGGGTGCTGTGACACAGCAGTGAGCAGGGCAGACAAGGTCACTGGGTGAACATACTAATGAGAGGGAGACAAAAAACAAACACGCAAAATCGTTTCCAAGAGTGAGAAGTGTGATAAAGAAAATAAAGAAGATGCCGCTCAGCAATGAAAAGAAAAAAATTCCAATTTAAAAATGCTCGAGGGACTTGGACAGTTCTCCAAAGAAGAGACGCATGCAAATGACCAGTAAACACATGAAAAGACCTTCAACATCATTAGTCACTGGGGAAATGTAAGTCAAAACCACATGTGGTACCACTTCACACCCGCTAAGATGAGCCTCATTAAAAAAAAAAAAAAGGCAGGAGAATGTGCTGGCAAGGACGCGGCGAAACTGAAATATGCATGTATTTCCGGTGGGAATGCAAAACGGTGCAGCTGCTTGGGAAACCAGTCTGGCAGTCCCTAGAAAGGTTCAACAGAGTTACTATATGACCCCAGCAATATATCCCCCCCAAAATTGAAAACGTACGTTCGTACGTTCATACATAAACTTGTGCACTACTGTTCATAGTAGCATCATTCATAAAGGCAAAAAGTGGAGCCAACCCAAATGTCCACTGACTGATGAATGGATAAACAAAATGTGGTCTACGCATGCCTGGGAACATCATTCAGCCATTAAAAAGGAATGAAGCTCTAAATCATGCTATAATGTGGAAGAAGCTCCAGACTGCTGTGCTAAGAGAAAGAAGCCAGACACAAAAGGCCACATGCTGTGTGATTCTATTTCTATGGAATGTCCAGAAAAGGCAAATCAATAGAGATAGAAAGTAGATTTGTCGTTGCCAAGGGTTGAGGGGAGGGGGAATGGAGAGTGACTTCTAACGGGGGGAGCACTTCTTCTTGGAGTGATGAAAATACTCAGGACTGAGATAGTGGTGACAGTTGCACAGCACTATGAATACACTAAAAACCACTGAATTGTATATTTTAAAAGGGTGAATTTTATATTATGTGTATTTTATCTCACAAATATCCACAAATATAACCTCACTTATATGTGGAATCTAATGAACACAATAAGCTGATGAAAAAAAGAAAAGAAAAAGAAAAGAAAAGAAAAGAAAAGAAAAGAAAAGAAAAGAAAAGAAAAGAAAAGAAAAGAAAAGAAAAGAAAAGAAAAGAAAAGAAAAGAAAAGAAGGGTGTTATGAGCTAGTGAGGGGCTAGTTTAGAGAACATGGCCAGGGAGGGCTTCTCCAAGGAGGGACCACGTGAGCTAAGACCCAAGGGTGAGAAGGAAGTACAATGGAAGAGAGGAGAGAGAAACATTACAGGCAGAGGGAACAGCAAGTGCAAAGGTCCTGGGGTGGGAAAGCGCTTGGTGAGGTTTTTACGACAGCAGAAGCCAGTGGCTGGAGCAGAGAATGTGGAGGTGAGAGGTAGGAGATGATACTGGAGATGACCTGTGGACCTTGAGGACCTGAAAACCAAGGAGAGTCTGGCTTGTGCGCCAAGTGCGATGGGGATCCTCTGGAGGGTTTTAGTGGGAGTTGAGAAGTGATGTGGTTATGCTTTTAAAAGGTTGCAACAGAGAGAGGCAGCAGGGAGATATGTTAGGAGACTACTGTGATCATCCAGGAGAGCAATAATGGTGGAAGCGTAGGCCACGGTCGCCAGTGAGCCAGTCCCAGCATTCAACTCCCCCACTTCCAGGAGTCCAGGGGACCACCAACTTCTCTTCATCTTTCTTCCCCCTCCCTCCCCCCCTCCTGCCCTGCCCCCTCAAAGTAACCCAAAGGGTAGCACAGGTGGTGAATAGGGAGAATGGTCAGATTTGAGAGCCAGAGTTTGGGAAATATGGGAGCAGAACCAGAGATGAGGTCTGAGAGCACCGGGAAGTGCCTCCCCCAGCCACCTCCTCCTCTCTCCCCAGCCCCCACTCTGCCTCTGAGCCCATCATTGAGGGGGCACCAGAGAGGTACTGGGGCCTTCCCTTTCCCCTCATCATTTTGTGAGCCCCTGGGTCAAGGCCACTTCTCCAGAAGGTTCCATTTAAAGGTAAGGTGGGACGCTGGCAGAGCCCCGGGGTTGGAGTAACCTGGTACCCAGTGCGTACCAGCCCAGAGAGACAGGGCACAGGAGCAGCGCTTCTGCACAAGCAGCAGGAGGGCATGGTGGTTATGAGCCTGACTTTAGCACCACACTTCCTGGCTTCAGATCCCAGCCATGCTCTTGCTGGCTGTGTGACTTTGTTTCTCCATGCCTCGGTTTCTTATCGGTAAAAGGGGAGTGACAATACTACTGACCACATCAGGCTGTGATGCAGATGAAGGCAGTTATGGAAAGAACAGTGAGTGCCTGGTACCTCGTGACCGGGGAGCAGCTGGGTGGGCCTGAGAAGCAGGACCAATGAGACTCCCGGGTGCCATTTATTGAATAACAGCGTCAGGTGCTAAGCATTTCCCAAAGCTCCCCTTGCTTGGTAATAGTGGCTAATGAGCCCTGGCTGTGTCCCACTCGAGGAAGGAATGATTACCATCAAGCCCATTTGACAGCAAATGAAACTGAGGCAGAGGGGCTGAGTCACTGCGGGGCATCTGAGTTTCTAGGCAGGTCTGGCTGTAGAGGTGCTACCCTGGCCCCGAGTCACCCCAAGTGGACATTTGCATCCCCAATTTGCAGATGAGGAAACTAAGTCACAGAGGGGTTTCAGTGACCTGCCCAAATGCAGGGCCTGAAATCTTCCCCTAAAACCTCTGTAGGGATGCGGTGGGGCCGGGGCTTCCTTTCCTGCCCTTTATCCCCTCAATCCAGCTCCCCAGCAAGCCAGGTGTTATTTCTGGCAGCTTTCATCTTTCCCCAGAAAAGCCCCAAGGAGGTGCGGACAAAGGCAGGAAGCTGGACGCCCAGGCATCCGACCCCTGGTGTTACCGCGGGCTGCTCCAGCCCAGGCCCTCAATCTAACTCACATTCCAGTGTGACTCAGCCTGGCCAGGAGGGGGGAAGGAGGCTCTATTTTGGGGTCTGCGGTCGCTAGCCTCTCCCTCTGACACTCTCACTGTTTTTGGGGGGGGGGGAGCAGGGATGCAGGGCTCCTGCCCACACAGCTGATTGTTGCCTTCCTTTCTGGTTCAGACACCAAGGCACCTTTTCTCACTCTCCCCTGTAATTTTAATTCCCATCGTGTGGAGTCCTCCCAAAACTACCCATTCCTCACTCACAGACCCTACTGCCAGCCCCACCACCTGTCCTGTCCCTCTACTCGACCTTTTGCAAATCAGGGGAGAGGGTCAAGGATGGATCTCACCCACCTTTGTGTCTCTTTAAAGTATCCCACCTTCACTGGATGGAAGTTCCACAAGGACAGGCACTAGTTGCTCACCAACATTGCCTGGCCCACAGTTAGGTGCCTAATAAATGTGTCAGATGAATGAATCGTGTACACAGTTGGTGCTCAATGAGCAGTTGCTAAGAGTGTTAAGGGAGCTAGCACAGGTTAAGCACCTGACAGATAATCCGGGTTCTGGCTTGCCCAGAGCAGAGGCTGCACTATTTGCTGTGCAATGTTGGTGGGTTGCCCGACCTCTCTGTCCCGTAGTTTCAACTCAACCCAGGGCCTTAGGCTCTGGGAGAGGACTTAATGGAAGAACAGAAGGAGGCTGGTTGCTGCCCAGCTGGGCTGAAACAACCTGAGCTACTTTTTAAACTGCTCAACCCATTCTTTCTCCAGGGCTCACCTGGAGGCTGTCTGCCATTAACCAAGGGCCTCCCTAACCCTCTTTCACTCCCCCCTCATTGCCTCCCACTGTATAGGAAAAGCACGTGGCCATCTTGCTCTCGTTTTTGTTTTCCTATTTTTGTAATAGACACATTCGGAGAATTATTTCTCGACATAAGAAAAAACAGTAGAGCAAGCAAGTATAGTGAAAAATAGAACAGCTGCATGTTGGAGGGACAATAGAGAGTGGTGGGGACTGCGACAAGGCTTAGAGAGGGCTCTACTACTGACCCCAGGCAAGGGTTGCTAGATCTTCCAATTTTTTTCCACAAGAAGCTGGAAATCTGGAGTTTTGTGTGTGAAATCCCCCAATTTTCTCCCCTTATGCTGTGTGGTACACAATAGACCTACCTGGCGCTGAATCTAGCCATGGGCCACCATTTGGTAACCTCTGGTTAGTACATGTTGGAAGGAGACAGATTTACTTGTTCCTAGAAACTCCATATAATGCAAGGGCCCAGATCAGCCCTTGAACCACCAGGAACCCTCACCCTATGCGACTTTTGGTCTCTGGCCCCCCAGAAAGCGGGCTTCCCACCCAGAAGACCTCTCCCAAGGCTCCCCGAAACAGTCACACAAGCCCAAAAAGGAAGAGGTGCACTCAGCCAGGCGAAGTGGCTGGGGCATGAGAGACCAGCTACATGAGCCAGCTCAGAGTACAGGCGGAGAAACCAGGGCCAGGAAAGCAAGGTTTCTGATACATGCGAGATCATAGCCTCAGTGGGCATAGCAGTCAGATTCCCAACTCCCACCTCACCACCGCTCCCAGGAGAAAACACGGTTATCAAACTGGGCTTAAAAATTCTTGCCATAATTGCAGAAACTTGAATTTGGAACTAGATGACATTAAGAATTATTTTTTATATTCTCAAGATAAAAGAATTGTGATTTTCATTGGTTTTTTTTTACATGCATGCTGAGATATTTAGTGGTAAGACATTATGACACCTATAATTTTTTTAAAATCTTGACAATTGTCAAATCAAAGTGATAGGTACATGGGGTTCTTATACTATTCTTTCTATTTTTCATAAACAAACTTTTTTAATTTCAAAAAGAACAAAGGCACGAGTAAAGACAGCGTTGCTGACTGACTGAAGTAGCGCTCTTTTCTTTTTACTGGGAAAAGCATAAATTTTGGAACCGGCCAGATGTGGAGCGTAATTTCTATGTGGCCTTAAGGAGGTCACTTAGCCTTCCTGAGCCTGGGCTGGAAGACAGGGTTCTGAGCATGACCTCAAGGGTCAGTGAGGAGAATGGAATACGCCAAAGCAAGTGCAGGGCTTGCTTGTTTTGACTCAAACTTTAGGTCACTGTCTACACAGCGTCAGCCTCACCCGCCCCTTTTTCCAGCACTTGCCTATTTGTCCTTTCCTAAGAATCTTCTGGTGGTAGTTGTGTCTCTTACTCTCTTAACATCAAGTGGCTCTAAGACTTTTGAGCATTCAGATCACAAATATAATATATGCAAAAAGTGAGAATTCATTTTTCCTGGGAATTAAAATTTCATGCAGCCCAGATTTTTATTCCAGGGAAACCTTGGGCAAGTTGCTTGGCCTCTCTGAGCCCATTTCCTCCTCTGCAAAACGGGGGTAACAAGAGTGCCGATTGTTGAGTCGAGAGGAGGAAATGAGATTGGGGGCTTCGATTAGGGTTCCCATGGGGTCTCCTCAGGGTCCATGCAACTGTCTCCCAGCTGTTAGTGACCCCCATACCCATACTTCTCCCCAGTACTCACTTGTTGACCCTCCTAAGCTACCCATAGATACAAAACAGGAACTCACCCTTAAAGATAAATTAGCTCTCTGTGTCTACCAAGAGTTAGCTAAAATAATGTTTAATCGGCATTCCTGCTAACCCAGCAATTCCACTCTCACCTACTATTATCATCATCATCTCCACTTTAAAGATTGGGAAACTGAGGCAGAAAGTGATTACTCAGCTTGTTCTTATTTCTAGAGGCTGGGAATGTCCATGCACTGAGCAGCCAGGTACCCTGCCTCCTGGACTCCATGTATTAGATGGCCGCCCCCATCAGCCCAGCAAAAAGCAGGCCCACAGGAACACCACAGCACACTGTCTGAATCAGCGAAAGCACTGGAAACAACCTAAAAGTCCATCAATGGGGACAGGAGTAAACAGACGTAAGGAAGCTCGCCACTATTCATGGTAAAAATCGAGAGAATGAATTAGATCTGCATGTAGTAGCACAGAGGGATGCCACAACAGAAATCTGGAGCAAAAAAAGCCAACATAAAGTCTGAAACACCTCTACACAGTCTCCAAAAAGCCTGACAACTTATGAAAAACAACTCATTTCATCACAGGGAAGCTTATTTGTTGTACTTCTCTTCCCCCCCCCCCCCCCAGGCAAATGATTGAATACATGGTTTTTAATTTCACCTGAAAAGCTGCCTGGCTGTATAAGAAAAATATCATGAACTTACTGATTGAAATTCAACTAACATATTGTCTAAAAATAAAAAGTTTCCCGAAAATTTCAGACACTGATTTAAACACACACACAGGCACACACACAGGCACACAAGCACCTCCCCTGCCCTGTATTATTTACAGGCTCATGTCCGTGTGTGTAAGAGTAATTGTAAAAACAGAAGAAGTGGAGACTGAAGAGAGATGACACACTGGGTTGGATCCTAGAATAGAAAGAAGACATTAATGGAAAAACTGATGAAATTCAAATAAAGCCTGCAGTTCGGTTAGTCGGAACAGACCAGAGTTGCATTTTGGTTTTGACAAATGTATATTATAATGAAAAGAGCAGAAACTGGGTGAGGGGCATTTGGGAACCCTTTGTACTGCCTTTGCGACTTTTCTGTAACGATAACACTGGTCTAAAATGAAAAGCGTACTCTAGAAAAACATCTGGAAGGTTGCCCCCAAACGGATCAGCAGGGGAGGTCCAGCATTGTGGGAAGGGTGGTTAAAGGGCTTGTCCCCAACGGGGTAGTTGTTTTAGATCAAAGGTATTCAGCTATTCCTTATGCAATTCAAATTAACTTTTAAAACGTTTTAGAGAAAGAAAGAGACCTACTGCCCTCTCCCTGATTTGAAGTGTATGAGTCTTACTTTTTCTCCTAAACTGCAGATTCTCAGCGGAGCAGGAAACTTTGGGACTAGGAAGCTGAGACATGTCACCTTGGTTCTACCTGCCCAGGCGGTGGGACCATCAGGGGAGGGAAGCCCCCTTCCCCACCTCAGTCTGTCCCCTGGCAGGAGGAAATACCGAGCCCCTGGTCCCGTCCAGGTCGGCGCATCCTGCGGCAGGTGGCTTCAGGGAGGGGGCGTCCCGCAGGGCCCCGGCCTCCCGCCTCCCGCCCCCCGCCCGCGTAATTGAGCTGCTGGGGCTGCCCCGCAGGACTGCAGAGAGCAGGGCAGGGGGTGGACAACGAGCACTTGGGGGATGCAGGTAGCCGCTGAAGGACAGAGGACGGCTTCCTCCAGGGGGTCACGCGGAGCCCGTCCGCGCCGTTCCTCACCCAGAGACCCCGGCTCCCCTGGACCCCCGCGGGCCGCCGCCGGCGCGCTCCGGGCCTGGCCGCGCGGGCCGAGCGTGTGCCGTGGGTGTCAGCCCCCTGGGACCTGGGACCTGGGACCTGGTCCCGGTCCCCACACTTTCCTGCGCCGTCCCGCCCCACTTCTTCACGGGGGCGGATAGTCCAGGCCCCTCCCGGGGGTAAGTGAGCGCGGGAGCCCCTGCGCGGGGCGTCTGGACTCCCACCTCCGAGGGGCTCGCCCGGGGGCTGTGGGTGACAGTGGGCACCGGGCGCGGGGCTCCGGCCCGGACTTGCCGCCGGCTCCGCGACCCCCGCTGCAGCCCAGGCCCCGGGTCCTGAGAGCGCTTTGTGGGGCCGGGGGACGCGCCCTGGCGGGGGGCACTCACCGCGCGCGCCGGCGGGTCAGCAGCAGCAGCAGCAGCAGCGCGGCCAGGAGGCCGAGGAGCACGGCCCACGACATGGCCCCGCCGGCGACAGAGCCCGAGGCGACCGAGCCTGCAGCGGCCGAGCGCGGGAGACTGCGGGCGGGCGCGGGGTCCGCCTGCCCACCCAGGGCCCGCTCCGCCCCGCCTCCGCCCCCCGCGCCCGCGCCGCCCCCCAGCCCCGGGCCCCGCGCGCTTAGGGGCGGGGAGCGGGCCGGCCGATCCCTCCCAGGTCCCGAGGGGTCGCTGGGGGCGCTCTCGGAGACCCCTCCTCTCAGCTCGGGCCGAGACAGAGCCCCACCCCCTGGGCTAGGAAAGTGGGGGGAGTGGAAAAGGGGGGTGGGGGAAGGGGAGGTGTGGATTGGAGAGGCAGGAGGGGGTGTGGTGGGACGGGACGGGTGGTGGAAGGGGAGGGGAAATTCTGTGAGGGGGGAAAGCGGGGTAGGGGGAAGGGGAGGGGAGAGTGGGAACATGAGCATAGGGGAGTCTGAGGATGGGAGGGTGACTGGTGGGAGGGGCCGGCAGGGGCCTTTCCATCCATTCCACATAAACACCCTCCACCACCCAGCCCCCTCCTCGTCTCATCCCCACCCAGAGGAGGGTTAGAGGCCTCGAGTTTCCTGTGCTGTGAGTGGGGTTGGGCTGGACTCTACCCCCCCCCCCATGGTATGTTTACCTGAGTAACTACAGGGAGGGGGTTACAAGAGTTACTCCGAACTGCTCCCTGAGTCCCCAGTCCTCAGCTGCTGTAAGGGACAGAACAGGGAACGAAAAGCACCCAGACCTGTACCTGGAGCAGAGCAGGGGCTCAGGATAATGTGGCCATTGTTAGGATTACCTAGTGGTTAAGGTGCCAGCGGCTCTGCAGAGACCACCCCTGGGTGCTGGTGAAAACCTGGGCTCCCCGCTGGAAGGCCTGGGCCTCACTCCAGGTTTGCTGGTTGCTCACCACTCCCTACACCCTCATTTTCACCCTGAAGCCTTGCCCGGGTAACTTATCCTCTCTGAGGCCAGTTACTTATCTGGGACCAGACAAGTAACTGGGTGTGTGTGTGTGTGTGTGTGTGTGTGTGTGTGTGTGTGGAATTGAGGAGAGCAGTAACAGGGAGTTGCAAACACTGAGTGCTTGGCACAGGTAAGTTCTGTGAGACTTGCTCAGAGCGTGGAGCTGAGACCCAGAAGGTCTGATTCTAATCTTGTGTTTACTACTCACTGCTGGGTGAATTTAGGCAGGTTTCATCTTCCCGACAGCCCTCTGAGGAGCTGTTACTCCTAGCCTTCTGATTTCAGCCCTCATCTCCCCACAGCCCATTCTCCCCAGCGTAGTCAGGAAGCCCTGGATGGCTAGCAAGGGGTGAAACTGGGAAAACAATAACCTTGTCCCAGGGTAATCTGTCTTCTCCTAGCATATCGCTGGTCCTGTGGTTTAGACCCCCTGAGCGCTTCCTCCCTAAAGATAACATCCAGGCCTCAGTTGTATTTCAGCTCCAGGCCCAGAAAAGCAGCTAAACCAGACAAGTAGCTATGTGGCTGACTCAGGACCAGCTACATAGACTAATGACCCCCTGCCCTGGCACTGACCAATCAGTGGAGACCACGCACCCCTAGAAAGCGGATGGGTATTCTATTGAGACACTCCCCTGAGGCCTCCCCTAAGATTCCCACTGGCAAGAAAAGGATCCAGCAAGCACTCCCCAACCAGGGGAGTACGCCAGCACCATCTCCATCCCTCCAAGGGGATCCCACGAAACTTGCAACCAGGGGAGCAATGGGCAGCAGCGGCTGGACCCAGGCTGACCCCCTGAACCTGTCTCCAAGGCCCCTTCTCTCTCTGACTTCACAGGGAACCACAGCAGCCCAGCCAGGTTCTCCTGTTGCTGCTTCTATATCCGTCCCTGTTTCACTGTCTCAAGTATATTTTTGCTTCGTCATAGAACCAATACCCTTTAGCTCAGTGCTATGTAGCCCTTCCCTTTGGATATCCCATCCCCTTTCAATAAACTTAATTTTTTATTCACCTATCTGAGATGGCTATTTAGCCTGCCGGTGCACCACCAACCTTAACTTTTCACCTCATTCCTCTGTCTCCGTTTGACTGTCACCTCCTCAGAGAAGCCCTTCATGACCACCTGGTCTAAAGCAGCCATACCATCGCTCTCTGTTGCTTTAACCTGTTTTTGTTTATGTTTTCTTGCCAGTACTTAAAATATCCTGTTATCATATTAAAGATTCATTCTTTTGCCTGTTCCATGTTGGCTGTCAAGGCAGCTGGATGACTCTCACGTGGCCTCAGTGGATTAGGGACATCAAAAGGGAAAAGGAGTTTCCGGAGCCTCTTGTTTATTTTTCAAGCTTGTCTGCTGGTAAAGCCAGCAATCCCAAAAAGGCCACAGAACAGGCCTGGAGGTTTTCTCCAAATTTGGGGGCCCCAGGGGTGACCTTCTGGCAGTGGGGTTCACAGCCCAGCTCAGCCAGTACTAAGCTGTGTGACCCTGAGCAGCCTGCTCCGCCTCCCCAGGCCTCAGTGCCTCATCGGAGGAATGGAGTTGGAGTGAAGAGTAAATGACCTAATCGAGGTGACACAGCCATCAGAGTGCCTGATATACAGTGAGCATTAGTGAAAGTTAACCGCTGTCAGTGTTTATTCCAGTTCAGCCTCTCACTTTATGTGTGATCCAGGTTCCGTCTCAGGTTTCTCATCTGAAAAATGGGGTGAACAGTTCCTTCCTCACAGGGCTGTTGTGAGGACTGAATTAAATGGTAAGAGAATGAAATCACCCAGAGTGGGGCCTGGCATGTTGTAGGTGCTCAATAAATGTTAGCTCTTCTACCCCACACCCCTGGCTTGTGTGCAGACCAGGGTCCCAAATAGCAGCCCCCCAACCCAACCCAGGGGCAGAATTCCCCCAGGGAAGGAGACCAATGAGAGAATGGCTTCTCCTTTGCTAACAGAACCTGATTTTGTTTGGGAATCTGGCAAGTGTTTGGGAAGGTGGTCCCATCCCCCTCCCAGGAAATGAACCGCCATTGGTCCAAGCCCGGGAAATCCCTCCTGGTTAAAGATAGGTCCAGGGGTGGCCGCGAGGGCGCCTTCTGGAATATTTTTTCCTCATTATTTGCTCTTTCTTGGGTGCGGTCGTGTGAGGATGTGATGGTGGGGGTGTTAGGAGGGAAAGTAAGGAAAAGGGCACAGCCCCAAACTAGAGCTGCAAAATAACCCTCCCTGGAACCACCTACCTTTAGACTTCTTGTTTAATGAGACAATCAAGTAAATACACCATGAGTCAGATTTTCTCTTACATGCAGCCAGAAACATTCTTAACTAAGATGACTTTCCAGTTGTGGCTGTGGTGAAGACTACGTGAGATAATAAATAATGCATCTGAAACACCTCTCACAGTGCCAGCCTATGGTGAGCATTCGGAATGTTGCTTCATTATTTTTGCTTTTTAAAAAAAATAGCTTTGGCTTTCTACATTTATCAGCCTAATAGGGCATCCAGCTCTCTTGGCTACGGCATCTTGCAGGAGCGGGCAGGCTCTGGAAAGTAGCAGAGACTCCAAACTCCCCTGACCCGTGAGGACTGACAGGGCCCTGCTTGGGGCAAGACTGGCACATCCTCGGGAATGAAGACGAGAGAAGACTACCCCAAGCCCATGGTGAAAGAGCTGCAACATCCAATGGAGAGCTAAGTTCAAATCCCAACATTGCCGCTGGTTTGCCACATGAACCGAAGCAAGTTGCTTTACCTTATCTGTGCCATGGGCAGATCTAAGCCTTCATCAGGGAAGTGAAGCCCACGTGTCAGGTGGACACTCAGGAAATTCCCTCTTCTATCGCTTCTCGGCCTTTGGGCTAAGATCAAGTGTAGGAAATTTCCTCTTCTGTGCAGCTGTACCAGGGGCTGCCACCTAGTGACAGTTACCCGGACGTTCCCCTGTGGCAGTCCCAGTGTGTCCGGATGTTCACTGTGTTTGCTGTCCAGTAGAGACAAGACATCTGGGCAACTCTCTGATCCCATGGAACCTCAGATCTCTTATCTGGCTGCTGGAGGGTCATGAGGATAATGTTGAGAGCCAACTCCTTGAGAACACTGGGCGCCTGGACTGGGAAAGGGCGGCCCTTTTCACCCACACCCCTGCTCCTCTCTTCCAGGAACCAGGTCTGGTTCGTGTCTGCATCCTAAAGGCCACAAACAAATTATGTCAGGAAAGGAAAATATTATGTGCTGCCTCCTTCAAAGCTGAAAACTAGCCCCATCAGGGAGGGGCAGTTTTCAATATTTTTTAAATTAAGGCTCTAACTTAGTAACTTTGGCCATTTTAAATACTTTTTCATATTAGCCCATCTAATCTGCACAAGACCCTATAAAATGAGAACTATTGTTATTCCCAATTTTCAGACGGTAAAACCAAGGCCCAGAGAGGCTCAGTGACTTTGCCAAAGTAACAGCTCACTTCCTCTGATCAGCTAACGCATGGAAATGTAATGCCCGCTTAGGACAGGCTAATTTCCCCCCTTGTGGTGTGAACACACCCTGGGCTTTCCCACCTCCACTCTTTACTCCTGCTGTTTACCTGCCTGGAAGTCCCCCCCCCCCCTTATGGTTTATCCAAATCTGTTGCGAAAAAGTATGTTAGCTCAGGTCCGCAGCCAAGCTGAGATGAAATATATGAGAAATTTATTGAGGAAAATGTCAGGGAGGAAAATGAAGAGGGAGCCAGAGGAGGCAGGGAGGAGGGAGGGAGGGAAGGAGGGAGGGAGGGAGGGTTGCAGACCGCAGTGCAGTTCTAAGAAAGCTCAGCAAGGCCGGCAGGAAGTCCTGGAGCCTCCAGAGGAGCCCTGTGTCTCCCCGGAATAGACCTGCTCCCTCTGTGATGAACTGGGACAGCCCCTGGGAAGTTCTCCATTCTGAGGACTAAATAAAACAGCATATGAAAATATCTGTTCCATATTTGGTGCTTGATGAATAAAACCTCTTGTTACATCTCGCCTTCTTGAGCCTTCTCCAGTACTTTCTAGGTGGGGCGATTGGATTCTAATTAGAGTGATACAGCTTCTCCTTCCCAAACCCCTTGCACAGCCTGGCTGAGATGCAGTCTATACGCCAGTCAGAGCCAGCTTCATGGACATGCAACCTGGGCGCCCAGCACGGGGCCCCGCCCTTGGGTTAATGCTCTGCTCTCATCATCTTGAAATTCTTAATTTTTGAACAAGGGGCCCCACATTTTGCATTGAGCCCCACAAATCATATAACTGATCCTGATACGAGAATTAGCTTCACTTTCTAGGTGAGGAAACTGAGGCTCAGAGAGGTAAAGCAAGTAGCCTAAGGTCACACAGCAAGAAAGGGGCAGAGCCAGGAATCAAATTCTGATTCATGAGATGGACATGCCAGTGCCAGGACAATTCCTCCTACTTGGGTAGCACGTTGCAGTTTACAAAGGCCTGCCTTACACTCCAGTGCTTATCATTTGACTCTCACGCCTACTTTAGAAGTGATCCTTGTCACCCGGGCACCAGCCAGCCCTAGAAACCAGCCCAGGCTAATTTAAGCAAAAAAGGAAAGTAAGGGGGTATTGGAAGGAGAAGTCGACCGGCTGGGACTTGGAAAGGACAGTAGCGGGTCACCTGCGGGGAATGAGAGGCTGGAACCAAGGGTATGGGGGGCAGGAACCAAAGGGCAGGGTCTTCTGGGCACCAGGGTTCCCCACCGTAGCCTTAATTCCCCTTAAGTTTCTGGTTCTCCCAAGAGAGAATCTGATTGGCTGAGTTTGGGTCATGTGCCCACCCACTGACCTTGATGGACAGCCAAACAAGCCGGGAGAGTGGATCCCCGAAGAAGAAGGATCAGAAAGCAGGGTCGGGAGGGTGGGCACGGATGACATTTTGGGCAAGGACACAACCCAGGGACGGTGGAGCCTGGGCTCCAGCCAGAGGCCCCGGGCTGGCCGGGGACCGAGAGAGCACCGTGCCCCCGGCGGGCATGAAGGGCTGGCACCGGGATGTGCTGGGCCCCGACGAGGCCTCCCCAGAGCGCAGGGAAAGGCCTCAGCCTGAGACTTACTCAGGGGTCGAAGCTGCCTTCTCCTGTCCCTCCCTCTGCCCTGAGGAGACCCTCCTTCAAATCCAGCCCCTCCCCTGAGCTCCAGCCCTATATTTTTTAAGAGAAGCGGGGGTGTGGGCTTAGAGGTTATTTTTCCAATATGTAAAACACTTGCATGGACCAAATAAAACATGTCCAGGTTGGAGACAGCCTAAGGATGGCTAGTTTGTAAGCCCTGGAATGTTACTTTGTACACACAAAAATCATGGCCCTATTACATAGATACCAGTAGGATTGCTAATGTCCTCACTTTGACTTTGGCTATGCAAAGAAAAATAAGCCTTTTACCTTTTATATTCTCCAGAGAGGTCATCTAGTGCAATGATTAGGAGTGGGGATTTTCTAGAGTGAGAGTGCCTGGGTTCAAATCCCAGCTCTGCCCCTTACAATGTGGCCTCAGGCAAGTTACTTAACCTCTCTGGGCCTCAGTTTCCCTTGGGAGGACATGTGTAACCAGTGTCTGTCAAATAATAAATTTGGCTTAGCTACTGTCCTCTGTCCATGGTCTGATCTTTTCATGAGCTTCATGTGGCAAGAAATACAAAATCTTAAGCCATGCTAACAATTTAAATTGTTCAGGGAGGAGCAGCTTCACCTAGGTGTTGCAGGGAGAAGAGTTTCCCTCCCTCCCCTGCTTCTCTCCAAGACTATGTCTGCCTGCACCCCATCTTGGTCACAGGGAAACTGAGTTCCAAGGAGAAAGATTGAGGTTCGAAGTGCCATTTAGTGAGTGCCCCTTCTGCATTAAGCCCATGCAGGTGCATAAGCTCCTGGAATCCTTATAACCCCCCGGGAGCAGGAGGAATCATGACTTAACCAATGGTGGGGAGCTTGCAAGCAATGCAGGCGGCATGAGACTCCAGCATGTCCCACTCTGAAGCCCGGCTTTTCTCTGTTCCCACCAACTATGTGTTCCCATTCCCGGTGATGGGACAGGATTCAAAAGCTCCTGTGCTCCCATTGACCCTTGTCATTGGATCCTGAAAGGAAAAAATCTCTCTTTCTCTCTACCTTATCCACAAAGAGTTCAGAATGAGAGCCATTCATCTACAAGTAATAGTTAGGATGTTTATCGTTGCTAGTGATAGGAACTCAACTCGAATTGGCTTAAGCCAAAAAAAAAAAAAAAAAAAAAAGATAATTTATTCGCTCTAGCAGGAAAAGTCCAGGGGTAAAATCCTGGCTTCAAGGAACTGGGGGGAATGCAGCTTCAGACACAGCATGATCCAGGAACTCCAAGAATGTTGTCAGGATTCTGCGTTCCTATGTGTTGGTTTACCCTCAGGCAGCCTCTCCCTGTGTTGTGTAAAGATGGCTCTTAGCAGTTCTGACATCCTGCCAGCTTGGCAACCTCAGTAAAAGGAGAGTCTCTTTGTCAGTGGTCTTAGTGAAAGTCTGGGGCTGACTCAGGTTGGCCTCATTTAAGTCAGATGCAATTCCCTTTACTAATCCCCGGAGCAATATGGGATGCTCATTTGGCCAGGCCTGGGTCTTCTGTGCACTTCTAGAGGTGGAGGTGGGGATGGGGATAGTTTCACCACATTGATCCCCTAATTAATGAGCTCGCTGGACCCAAGCCCTTTGCAATGTGAATTTATTTCCCATGCTCTGAATCTGGGCTGGCCTTAAGACTCTCTCTGGCCAGTGGAATACAGGAAGCGATGCTGTGCCTGTTCCCAGCATAGTCCTTGCCGTTTCTGCTCTCTCTCGGACCCTGCAGAGACATCATGAGACCAAGCCTGGGCTAGCCTGCCAGAGGATGAGAAACTACATGAAAGACAGGTGCTTCCTAAAATAAGATGGGGTCTATTAGCAGAAGGGCAGGATGAACTTGGGGATCTATTGCTCTATGACTATCATCCCCATTTTACAGCAGGGAAACTGACCAGTGAGAGGGAGATGAATTTGGACCTTGGCCTATTCTATCAAGTCTCCCAGAACAACTAAAAATGTTAAGTAATAAACCCTGATTCAGTGGAGCATGGTAGCACAGATGTTACCATGCGCCTAGAATGAAACAATCATGACAGTTGAATGATTTTAATTGAGTTTCCTGGCAGCTAAGACAAGAAAGGAAATGTATTGAGTGGCATCAGCCTGTTCACTTGATATTAGAAGAGGGGGGGGAGGGGGAGGGGGGAGGAAGGGAAGGGGAAGAGGGAGGTGGGGAGGGGAGGGGAAAGGGGGGGAGAGAAAAAGAAAAAGAGGCTATTTGTAAGTTTGTCTAGAGACAAATGTTTTCCTGGTCTTGACTCCAAGATATGTGTGAGGGCTCCTTACACAAGGACTATAACAGAAAAATGGTGCTGCTCATTTCACTCTCCATAAAACTTGAAGGCAGCCTATGAATTCAAGCATTTCTGGGAGAAACTCAGAAAAAGGTTTCTTTCCTCTCTCCCGTCCTTTCTAACAATGTAGAAGTTATTTCTGTCTCTAGTGTGATAATTTAGAGGTCACTGATCCAGGGCTGGTGAGATGGCCTAGTCATTCCCAACATGCAACTTCAATCTCTGGGTACAATGTAGCTGCTCCAGCTCCTGCCTTCACACCTGCCTCCCAGGCAGCAGAAAAATGGGAAAAAGCAAGAGTGTGCTTTTGAGTAACCATATTTACCATCTTGCAGGACTAGGACTGACAAATGCCAATGGAACAGAAGTAAGGTACATCTGTAAAGCTGAAAATTAACAGGCTGCCAAGGTTCAAGTCCTGGTTTGACTAATACAACACTTACTTGTTATATTAGTTTCCAGTGGTTGCCACAAATTACCGCAAACTTTGTGGCTTACAACAACAGGAACTTATTCTCACACAACTCTGGAGGGCCAGGTCAACATCAGTTTCACTGGACCAAAACCAAGATGTCGGTGAGGCCGTGCTCCCTCTGAAGGCTCTAAGGGAGAATCGTCCCTCACTTCTTCCCCCTCCTGGTGGCTGCCAGCATTCCTTTGTTTGTTGCCACATCACTGCAATCCCTGGCCCTGTCTTCCTGTCCCCTTCCCTCTTCTGTGTGTCTCTCTGCTCTTCCTCAGTCTTCCTCTTATAAGAATACATGTGCTGGCATTTAGGCCCTACAGGATAATCTTCTCATCTCAAAATTCTTAATTTAATCACATCTGTAAACACTTTACCATATGCTGTGACATTTGCTGGTTCCAGGGATTGGGACCTAATATCTCAGAGGTCCACCATTTAGCCCACTACACTAGCTGTGTGACCTTGGGCAAGTGTCTTAACCCTACTGTGCTTCAGTTTCCTTACTGTATGACAGTGGACACTTCATTGGACTATTATGAGAATTAAATCAATCAGTCACATAAAGCACTTAAAATGGTGACCAGCACATGAAAAGAGTTTTGTGTTAGCTTTTAATATGATCAAGACTCTTTGGCCATGTCTAAAATCCCCACAAGGACAGTTTCCTGCTCTGTCCTGTTCACCACTGTCTCCTGGCACCTGCCACAGGGACTTACAAAAAGTAGGTGCTCAGTAAATATTTAATGCATGTCTGCCATTGTCTGGCTGTGTGGCTTTCGGGAAGTTGTTTTTCCTCTCTGGGCCTGTTTCCTCCTGCCTCCAAGAAGAGCCGATGGTGGGGAAAGAACATTTCTCTGTCTGGAAGGGTGTGTCCCTGAAAGAAGTAGAGGGTTCAAGGATCAGGGGCCGGCTGCAGCTGCTTTCTCTCTGAGTCACTAGGTTTCTCATTTTAAGGCCAAATGTCTAAATATTATGAGCAAGCTGGCTGGAGATAAGGTAAGGAAACACTGATTTGGCCAAAGCAAGTGCAGCCAAGGCGCTGGGCTGGACTTCCCTGGAACTTTTTCAGCAGCATGACTTAACGCTTAGCACCTGCCAGGAAGTGGGGTGGCCCAGATGCCTGGCTGTAGTGGTGAGAGCCTGCTTTGGACATCTAGTCAAATCCTTGTGGTTCCAGTGGAGAAACTGAGGCCCCAAAGAATGAAGACTGTGTCCAAAGTTCTGTGTCACGCTGCCAATGATGCTAAGACCCAGGATTCCTAACCCCCATCGCTCAGCATCTGCAGGAACCACAAAGGAAGAGGGAAGGCTTGCAGTGTGTTGCAAGCAGGGGATGCAGCATGTGCAAATGCCCAGGGGTGAGAGACAGGACACAAGCTCAAAAACTAAGATGAATGAGAGAAAGCATGTTACATGCCCAAAACTTTAAATTCAATTCTGAGGGGCAGAGGGAACCATTGATGGTTTTAGGAGGAGGAGCAGCAGGATCTGGGAGTCTTTTTCCAGCTGTGGGCCATAGACCATTAGCATCAGAATCACCCCCAGGGAGGGCTGGAAGGAGACTGTCAAAATGCAGGTTCCTGGGGTCCACCATAGATGAGCTTTCCATCTTAACAGACACCCCTGCCCCCCGGGTGGTTCTGAAACATACCTGCTGTTTTAGTGAGTGCAGAGATGACTCCAGTTAAAACGTCTGGACTCAGTCAAACCTGGTTTCAAATCCCAGCTTTGCTACTTACTTGCTGTGTGACTTTGGGCCAGTTACTACACCTCTCTGAGCCTCAGTTTCCCCTCTTCTAAAAAGACAATCTTAGTGTTTGCTTCGCAGGGTTCCTCTAAGGATTAAGTAAGAAAATGTACGTAAAGCATTTAGGACCTTCTTAGTGTTCAAAACCCACTGGTTATGAGAGATTCACTGGGGTGGCGGTGTGGAGCATGCGGTGGAGGGGAACAAGCAGAAGGTAGGGAGACCAGTGCGGAGGTAGCTGCAGGACTCTGGGCAAGAGGCCTAGGCTTGGGGTGTGGAAATGAGCTTCGACAAGGTGTCCTCTTTGCACAGCACCAGGTGGCACCATTCCTATACACTACACCATGGAACGTGCCCTTGGAGTTGAGCTAGGAGATGGTCTGGGGCTGGAGAGAAGAAGGTGGAGGCCACAGAGAGGGTGACAATAACTACAGGAGCAGCCATGGGTTGGGCAGTTAGCACGTGCAAGCCCCTGTGTTAACTGTTTTATGAACTTAATCCTCTCAACAACCCTATGATGCGGGGGTCACTGTACCCTGGGGTTTTGCAACCTTGACACTGCTGCCATCTGTACCAGATAATTCTTTGTTGCAGGGCCTGTCCTGTGCACTGTAGGATATTTAGCAGCATTCCTGGTCTCTACCCACAAGATGCCAATAGCACCCTCCTCCCCCAGTTGGGACAACATGAAATGTCTCCAGACATTGCCAAATGTTTCCCAGGGGACAAAGTCACCCCCAGTTAAGACCCACTGCCTTAGCCTCATTCCACAGGGAGGAATTACAGGTGCAGAGAGCCAAAGCACCTTGCCCACAGGCACCCAGCTAAGAAGCATCAGGATTCGAACTCAGGTCTGGTTCAGAGCTCCCAAGATTAACCTCTACTGTGCAGGAGGTCAAATTTTTGCAGTGGCAGACCCAGACTGTCTACATGGGAGCAACTCGGGGGCAGTGGCCTGGTCCGAAGGGCAGCCTGCTGCAGAGGTGAGCTGCATTAACTTTGATTGTGTGTTTCCTGGGAACAGTTTTGGGAGCAGTGATAGAGATTATGAGGGACCCAAATTCACCCACCACCACCAAGCCTCCCCTGGGTGCCATCACTGATTGCCCTGGTGGTGGGGCTGGGGGAGATGGAGACTTGAGAGCAGCCAGGCAGGACCAAGATGGGAGAAGCTGTGAGGTCAGCCGACCTGGACCCTACTGCTGGAGACTCTCAAAAACTCTCTCCAAGACCTTCAGGGTAAATGTTTATGCTGTGAGCTCTCTTTCCTTCCTGTGGGAGCAGATGGAAGCTTAGAGATGGATCCATCAGATTTGGGGAGACAGAATCCAGAGAAAGATCAAGGCCAGAGACCAGAGGTCAGAGGTCAGGAGAAAGTAATTGGAGCCCGGGACGTGTGTCCCCTCAGCTTGATATCCAAAGCTATCCAGCTTGGGTCCCAGTGGCAACACAGTCATCTCCCTCAGGGAGGCATGGAATTCAAATGTGGTTTCATTTTCTTAAGAGATGTGGAATAAAACGCTGTTTTTCTTGCTCAGTCTTGATACTTTGAAGCATGAGAGTTGGAGATGAGAGGACAATTAAGTCAAAAAAACCTTGCCCAGAGAAGAAACCACTTTTCTAGACCCCAAAAAACTTTGTTTATACAGATGGTTGCTGTCAGAGACCTGACTCTGAGCCTTTAAAGACGGCAGATTGATGCTGGGGGGGCCTCTGGGTGAGCTGAGCAATCAAAGTCAAGGTCCTGACACTGTAAGCCACAGTGACCTCGGCTCTCCATCAAAAATGACAGGCCCCCGCTGATGGGTTCTTGTCCCAGGCAACAGAGGAGAAGGGCCCTGTTCCTGCCAAGCAGTTTAACTGCTGACTGTCCTTTAAGTGTCTGAAGGGTCACCTCTGACCTCTGGGCTTGGATGACCCAAGAGCTTGCACATCTTGGGGGAAGAATCGCCTGGAGCCTGGCACGTGTTTTGGGGAGGAAATGGCACTCATTAGAGAGCCACGTGCCTGTCGGCCGGCTTTGGATGGGAGCGAGCTGATGGCCCCAGGGCTGTGCTGTGCGCTGGGGCCAGGGGCACGCTTGCGGCTTCTCTCCCTTCCTTGTCCTTCCACCCAAGTGGAAAGTGCTGGAAGGTGTCCAAGAGGTCTGAGGCTGCTGCTCTGGGCACCATATTTGGAGTGACCAGGCCTTAGCGCATGGATCGGGCTAGAGGTCGATGCCATTGGCGAGGCTCATCAGTGTTGGCCAGGCCTGCCTCGCATGTCCCTGCCTTAGGCCTTGGCTCCTGCCCTCCCTGCCACCTGGCACCCCAGCCCCTCCCCCAAGCCTCGCCCTGAGCTCCTTGCCTCCTCAGAGAGGACACCTCCTCCAGCAAGGTTTTGTCTCCTTAGGGATTCAGGGACTGTCTGAGCCAAAAGCAACTTTGAGACAACCTTGTTCCACGCTCTTCAGAGTTCCCCGGTGCTTTTGCTGCAAGAGCTAAAATCCCAGCCCAGCTGGCTGAAGCAAAAAAATAAAAACAAAAAGATAAATGATTGGCTCATGTAAATGAAAATCCAAATATATTTATTGAAGCAATGTTTGTAACGATCCAAACCTGGGAACTATATGTGTCTACCTGGAGGGCCTGGCTAAGCGAGCTGTGGTTGGCTTATATTCTGGAATGTGCTCTGCTGATAGAAGGAATGGGGAGGTCTGCCCATGCTGACGTGAAAAAGCTCCAAGATTTATTATTAAGAGAGAAAGGCAAGCATGGAATTATATATACAACATGATACCATTTGTTTAAAACTACATCCAAAAAAAAAAAAAATCCCCTTGTATTTCCTACGAGTCTGTGTAAATGTGTGTGGTTGCATAGGCTTCTCAAACAGGGCACTGTGGACATTTGGGACAGGAGAGTTCTTTGTCGTGGGGGCCACCACATGCTCTGCAGAATGTTTCGAAGCAACCCTGGCTTACACCTATTAGATGCCGGTAGCAACACTCCCCCAGGGGTGACAATCAAAATGCCACCAGACATTGCTGAATGTGCCCTGGGAGCAAAATTGTCGCTGGAAATTGTTTTAGAGCCACTGGAATAAGATCTGGAAGCACCCATTTCAAAAAGATAAGATCAGTTATCTCTGGGGGATGAGAAGCCTGGGATGGGGGTGCAGGTTTTTCCTTCATTTCTGATTCATTCTCTTGTCTATTTCATACATATTTATTAAGTACCTACTACGTGCCAGACACTGTGCTAGACACTAAGAATGCATCAGGGGGAAAACAAAAAAAAACAAAAAATCTCTGCCCACGTGGATCTGACATTCTCGTGGGGCGACAGGCAAGAAACAAGCAAGACATCAGAAAGCGAGGCGGTGCTGAGTGCTAAGGAGGAAATAAGGGGGGCCCCGGAGGGCTGGGGCCGAGGTGGGGACTCCACTGCCTCAACTGTAATGCTTGAATTTCTTAAAAGGAGAATCTACCCAAGTGTTGGAGTAGTTTGAAAGTTCTTTAGAGCCTGGGTGGGTCGGGACAGCCTTCACAAGGCCGCACTCTGGGGCCCAGGCAGCAGCTGGCCCCGGGCCTCCCTGCTTTTCCTAAATCCCCTCAGTTTCCGACAATAAGCTCCTTGTCAGACTCCCTCAGCCACACATCTGACGGCTGGCAGGCCAGACCCATGTAAGCGGTGATCGTGGCACACTCCTGAGGCGCCTCCTCTGCCCTTGTGGGCCCCTGCAGTCCTTTGTCAAAGGACTGTTGTACCGTCTAACATATCACGGTAACAGCAATAATAATGGCTCTCGAGGCCCGGATGTCTGGCCACTGCCACCCCTCCGACTCCATCTGTTCCCTCTGTCCCCCCACTTACTGGCATCCACACGGACTTTCTTCTGCTCCTTGAACATTCAAGCTTGGTCCTGCCTTAACCACTCGATCCACACCCCAAGCGCTTTCTCTATTCCACAGGAAAAAATGGCATCGGATCTAACATGGACTATTTTCAGACCTGACCTCTGGCCTGGGTGTTATCCCTACCTCCGTCCCCACTGCCCTGGGGCAGCCAGCTGGGAAGGGGTGCCAAGACTAACTGTGAGCTGGTATGGACTTGGGACTGGAGGTACCCAGCCCTGCTTTGAACCTGGTTCTTTTCCTACCAGCTGTTCACCAAGCCCAGCTTCCCACCCTCAATGGAAGCGCTATCGCGCCTGCCTAAGACGCACCCTCTCCCAGGAGATCCTTGGTTAGACTGTGTCAATGTGGCTGGACTCTGGTGCCCAGTTAATCAACCAAACACAAGCACGGGTGGGACCTCTGTGAAGGTGTGAGTGACACCTATGGTCCTGATGCACAGGAGATGGTCCTGGGTGGGCCCGATCTAATCAATTCAAAGGGAACTGAGGTTCCCTAAGGAAGAAGAAATTTGAGTGTCCAGCCTGCCCTTCCTAATGGCCTGCCTGAGGATTTCAGACCTGCCTAATAGACTCCACAGTCATGTAAGCCAATCCTTACAACCTCTCTCTCTCCCTCCTTCTCTGTCTCTGTCTCTGTCTCTCTCTCTCCTGGTTCTATTTCTCTGCTGGCACCTTGACTGATTCAGGAAAGATAAATAATACTTAGAAAGTCTGGTACATAGTAAATGCTCAAGAAATATTAGCACCATATCCTTTCCTCACCTAAAAGAGCAGGTCTCATCTTGAGACCTCCCTAAGTCCAGAAGACATGGCTGAGCAGGCACTGCCCTGGGAGCCAGAGGACATTGGCTCAGGCTCAGTGCCTCCCCATCCCATCCTAGCGGTGGGTCTCCCCTGGGCCACAGTGTCCTCCGTCTGTAGGATGTCAGTCTACAGGTTTGCTGTGATTTGATGTGATCCTGACTATATAACACCTGGGACACCAGAGATACTTGATAACACCTCGTGGGCTTCCTTCTGCATGTGTCTACTCACACGTCATAGGCACGATTGCATTGTGCTAGGCATTGTGGGGGTTATAAGCCACATAGAAGCCAGGACAGCACGTGGCTTGTCTCGGAACTTAGACACATCAAACATCTCTGAACTAAGATGCACCCTCTCCCTGGAGATCCTTGGGCTTGAGAGAGCCAGGAAGGAGGGGAGGTGGAGCTGGCCTGGCTGACTCTGAGCTCAGAACCATGATGACCCAGTAATTTTCCTCCAAGATTAGAGTTCTCAGGATTAAGTCTTATCCATCCATCCATCCATCCATCCATCCATCCATCCATCCATCCATCCGTCCATCCGTCCATCTGTCCATCCAGCCATCAAACATTTATTGAGGGCCTACTATGTGCCTGCAGTGTGTGGATAAGGGACAGAGTTGGGACTAAACAGGCCTCCCTCAGCCCCCAGCCTCCCTCCTTCCTGCATCCACCCTCTCCTCAGGAAAATCCCTCTCCTGGGAGATCCAGGGGCCAGGAGGAGCTCAAGGGGGAGCAGTGGGGCTTCAGTGGTGTCCCTCTACAGAGGCCCCAGCCTGCCCCTCCCACCACATGGAAAAAGTGAAAACCTGTGATTTTCCTCCCAGGACTGAGGCCAGTGGGCCTGGGGCTGGGGCTGGGCCCCTGAAGCATTCAGAGTGGCTGGTGGTAAAAAAACCGGTTCCTCTGGGAGCTGTCCATTCCCGTGTGTGTGCGCGCGTGCGTGCGTGCGTGCGTGCGTGTGTGTGTGTGTGTGTGTGTGTCTGCGCTCATGCACACGCGGCATGCATGCTGGAGGGGTTTGGGGGGAAGGATGAGAGGACAGAAAGTATGTGTATCATGAAGTGAGGAGGGAGGGAGATGGAGACTGACAGAGACACACAGAGGAAAGAGACAGAGAGACAAAGAAAGAGAAAAGTCAGAGATAGAAATAGAGATGGGGAAAGTAGGGACAGAGAAAGGGAGAGACCAAGAGATAAAGGAAATGTGAGCACCCATTGATTGTGAGGCCATTCACTGGACCCTGTCTCTCCTGGTCTGAAACCTCCCAGGACCCCCACTGCCTTCATAACAAGCCCAACCTCCCCTCACCCCCAGCCTGTGACCAGGCCCTGCTACCTTCTCTGATCCCTCCCAGACACCTCCAGCCCCTCTCCCCTCACACTCAGCTCCACCAGCATTGTGACCAGGCCACAGGCTGGCTCTCCCTGGCCTCCAGGCCTGTGCCCAGGCTGTGCCCTCTGCCTGGAACCCCTTTCCCCCTCCTCTTTCCCCTGCTCACCCTGCAGGTCTCAGCTCAGACTGAGCCTCCCCCAGGAAGCCCACCCTGAATCCCTCTCCAAGGGCAGGTTGAGTGAGTATAAGAAATCAGAGCTGGAAGGGCCATTAGAGTCCAGGGTTGTCAACTCAAATACCCCAACATCTGAAGACACGAGTCAGAAATGACTGAGTGGGCTGGGTGGGGACTGTGGTTGTAACTACTCAGCTCTAGTCACTAGCTGCCAGATCTTTTGATTTCTTAAGAGAAACCAGCAATCTAGACTTTTACGAGAAGTTTCCCAACTTTTAAGTGTTGACAACTAATTTCAAACATGTAAACATGCCTGTGGGCAGGATGTGGCTGCAGGCTGTTGGTTTGAGACTCCTGATTAATCCAACCTTTTGAAGCCCAGAGAGGGTGAGCCACCAGCCCCAGGTCAGAGAGCATAGAAAGTGGAGGGGAAATGACAACCTCTGTCCCCCCAGCCACAGCCCAGCTCTCAGGGCATAGGCTGGCCTGTTTGGCCATGATCCCTAGGGAGGCCGTGCCACCTTCTCCTACCAGGCCTGACAGTTCTGGGGTGAGACACAGGTCATGATACTGCTGCTCGCCCCACTTGGACCAGGCTGTATCCAGCATTGAGATCAATAGACTATCTCCAAGCAAAGGGCTGGCCTAGGAAACAGGAGCTAGGGTGGGGGTGGAGGTGATGGGGTACATTCCTTTGTTACTTCAGTGACCTGGACAAGACTCCAGCAGGACTGGGCAGAGCTGGGGAAGGGATGGATCTTGGTTCAATTCCCGTCTGGAGACTCATGCTTTTCTGCTAAGGCTGGGACTCTGGCCCAGTGCCTCCCTCAAATATCTTGTTAAGTGGCCCCTATGTGCCAGGCCCATCTCAGTGGAGTTCATTTGACTCCCCACAACCTCCCTGACCTCCTCTCTCTCCATCCCCCCAGCCCACTGTGCCCCAGTCACCGTGGCTGCCCTGCTGTGCCTTGAACAACCAGGCACCCTCCCACCTCAGGGCCTTTGCACTTGCTGTTCCCTCTACCCGTACACTTTCCCCATTATCAAGATACCTCATGGCTTCACCTCCTTCAGGCCTCTGTGAAATGTGGCCCTCCCTGCCTGTTCACCCTGTTTAAAATTGCAAACCGCCTGGCCGGGCGTGGCTCAGAGATTGAGTGTCGACCTAGAATCCAGATGATCGGGGTTTGATTCCCGGTCAGGCACATGCCCGGGTTGCGGGCTCGGTCCCCAGTCGGGGGCATGCAGGAGGCAGCCGATCAATGACTCTCATCATTGATGTTTCCATCTCTCCCTCTCCTTTCCTCTCTCTGGAATCAATAAAGATATATTTAAAAAATAATAATAAAATAAAATAAAATTGCAAACCATCCCAATGTTCCCTCTCCTCCATCTGGCTTTATTTTCCCCCATCACACTTATCACCATCTGACATATTATATGTTACACTTGTTTATTTGTGTATTAGTTTCCTGTTGCCACTGCAACAAATCATACCTTGGTAGCTTTGAACAGCACAAATTTATTACCTTATCATTCAAACTGGGTCTCATTAGGCTAAAATCAAGGGGCAGGACTGAGTTCCTTATGAAGATTCAAAGAGAATCTGTTTTCTGGCCTTTCCCAGCTTCTGCAGGCTGCCTGCATTCCTTGGCCTGTGGCTCCCTCCTCCATCATCAAAGCCAGCAGCATTGGTCAGTCTCTCTTGTGCTGTATCCCTGGCCCTGACGCTCCTCCCTCCCTCCTGTGCTTATAAGGACCCTGTGGTTACATTGGTCCTATCTCATAATCCAAGTTCATCTCCCAGCTCAAGGTCAGCTGCTTAACATCCGCAATCCCCCCTTGTCATGTAACCAAGCATATTCACAAATGCCAGGGATTAGGACATGGATGTGAAGACACACACCAACACAGCTCCAGGAGGGCACGGATCACTGTCCATCTGGTTTACTACTTTATGCCCAGTGCCTGGCACCTAGTGGGTGCTCAATAAAATTTTTGGTGACTAGATGGGTGGATGGAGTAGAATGTGGTGGCTAAAGGGAAGGGAGGCCTGAGAAGTGACTCAGACAACCCAGGGCTGCTCCCCAACTTACTGATGAGGCGACTTGACTCTGAAAAACCCACCATGCCTGGGGCTGGGAGCTACGTGGGCCAGAACTCCTCAAACATCATAATCCTGTGCCCACAGACCAGAGAGAGGGTGGACATGGGTGGCTTTACCCCCTCATCACTTTAGCTCAGCCCATTCTTGGAAGGAACCAACCTTCTCACTTTTCTAGCAGACCCTGGGCTCTGTGTGGGAGTAGTGGAGAGAAGGCCTGAGGTCTGGGCGGCTCAAACAGGGGCTAGTCCTGGCCCTGACCCCTCTCTGTGCACCAGACGCAACTCTCAAGAAACTCCCTCCCCAATCCATGCCAGGCCTTGCGTGCAGACAGCTGCCCAGGCCCGGCCTGCCCATCTGGGGGCCGCAGCAGTCGGGGCCCAGCAGTCACCCATTAGTCACGTAGCAGCTGGAGCTCTCTCCCTGCCTGGTCCGTGTGTCTTCCCAACTTGAAGAGACAGGCTCAGGCCCAGGTTTCCTCATGACGGAAAAATGTTCCACCCCAAAGGATATGAGCAAACAGCCTGCTGGAAAAGAAGCAGAAATAAATGTCTTTTCAGCATGGCAAGAGAGGCTTGGCCATGCAGAGCAACCTGCAGAGACCTTGGGAACAGATTGTTGAGTGAAAGAAGTGAGAAACAGGGAGAGCTTATCTGTAAATTAAAAACACGCATAAAATAACACTACTAGTCTTATAAAGACACATATACACCCAGGGACCTATGTCACAGGCCTGGGCATCAAGGATGAAGGAAAATATAAAATAAAATACTAAAATAATATAATAAAACATAACAATGGAGGTCCCGGACACAGACCATTTGCCCACACCCGCGCCAGCAGTGGGTGGCAGCGTTTTTGCCAACCTGGATGTCAGGGTTTGAGAGGAGCCCGTCCTTACAGCCCTGGGAAGGTCATGAACACTGAGGAGGAAGCTATGGTTGGATAAGAGACTGCCGTTCTTGGGAGACACACTCTGAAATATTTAGGGATAAAGGAGCATCGTGTCTGCAAGATATTCTCAAATGGTTCAGGGGCGGGGGAAAGATTTATCCAGAAGAGAGAAAGAACGAATGATGAAACGATGTAGCAAAATGTTAACAGTTAGTAACCCCGGGTAATGGGTTTTTTAGGGTTCATTATACTATTCGTACAACTTTATTTCAAAATCAAGTCTGTTCAAAGGTCCCCCAGGATCCCACCGCCGTGGGTGAGGCCTCCAGTGGCGTTAGCTCAGGCTACACTTTTCGGTTCCTCGTGGCTGTGGCCCCTGAAGATTTCCCTTCGGTTCTGTGAGCTCAGTTGTGCATTTACAAGGTTATTTGCCACCTTTTATCCAGAACCCCTAGGTGTCCTGGTGGAAGGGGTTCCCGGTTCTCTAACCTGTCCCACTGCTCACCCTCTTGAATCTACAGCTCAGTAGCTGCGGGCTATAGGCTGGGTTCAAATCTCAGCTCTCTACTCGCTTACCCATTGGGAAACCACCCCACTCAGCCTCCCTTCTTCACGTGCATGGGCTATTTCTATATAGATGTAGATAGCTATATAACCTTACCTGAGGATAGGCTTCGAAAGGGAGAAAGAGAGAAACATCAATGTGAAACATCGATTGGGTGCCTCCAGTAAGCACGCCAACTGGGGATCGAACCCACAACCTGGGTGTGTGCCCGGACCGGGGATCGAACCGCAACCTTTTGGTGTGTGGGACAATGCTCCAACCAACTGAGCTGAGCCACCTGGCCAGGGCTAAAAAAACTATTTTAAAATAAAACATAGATACAGAAAATCGCACAGCATGAACATATACCTTAATGATTTATGATAAGGCAACTAAACTTCCTTGTGACCACCTCCAGGTGAAGAAGCAGAGCTTGGCTGGCTTCCCCAGGTCGCCTGCAGGAACGCTGTCCCGCTCACTGTCCCTCCCTCCTTCCAAATATACCCTCTACCCTGATATTTGGATCATCGCTTATGTGTCTTTACAGTTCTATCACTTCTGTGCATGTCCCCAGACGCTATATTTTGTCTTGCCCATTAAAAAAATTTTTTTTTATATCTGTTAAGACTTTTATTTCTGTTTCTTCTTCCAACCTTTCCTTTTCCTTAGCGTTAATCTGTTGCAGAAGCTGGGCCGCCTGACCTGCAGGCTTCCGTGGGGCTGGCTTGTGCCAGTTGTAGCTCTGCGGTGTGTCTGCAGCATTTCCTGCAAAACCACAGCTAGATGCCAAACCTTGGCCGTGGATAGTGATGAGGAGTGGGGACGTGAGGGGAGTGCCTGGCATGGGTGGGCAGCCCCCAAACAGTAGCCCACCACATTGGTGGCTGCCAAGGCCTGTCCACAGCTCAGCCAGGCAAGACATCCAGTCTCAACAGCCCACCCTGGCTTCTCTCCCGAGCTCAGGCCCGCCCGCCCCACCTCAGGAAAGTTCCAGGGCCTCGGCTGGCTCGTCCCAGTGGGAGCTGGCAGCAGAATGGCCCATAATTTTAGCTGTTCCTCTTCCTTAAAATTATTTCCCATCTGGAAATGGTTTCCAAACCCTGCCCAGGAAAGAGTTGGTGGTACAGGGAACATTTTTCTATTAAAAACAACAAAAACATCAGACCAACCAAAGAACACTGAACCTCTGCAGCCCAGGCTCTGGAGGCCAGGCTGAGTGCCAGCTGTATACCCTGCCCGGAGGGGCCCTGCCAGGGAGGAGTGGCGGGTGACAGGGACAGTGGGGGCTCTGCTCCCAGCACTGCCTGCCCCATCCTGGGCATGGATGAGGGGTCTAGGTGCGGGGCCCGGGGGTGCCTGGATGAGCTGGGGAGGATTTGGCCTGGGGTCGAGGGGCTTGCCCGGCCGCTGGGAGCTGTTCACATAGGACATCGGATCACAAAGGCGCAGTTTCCCCTACAGGGATTTTCTTGCAGCTGCTCTGAGCATCTCACGGAGGAAAAGCTCCCTTGTGACAGCACCTCCTTCTCATCTCGCCAACTCTCTCTCACGTCCCTTTTAACAAAGCTCCAGCTCACACTGGGTGAGCAACCGCACCTGGCAAAAATGTAGTGATGTTCCGCTCTTATTGTATTTACTTCCACCCTTACCTTCTACTCCTGATAAATGACATAGGCTTTCCGTTTCTGCTAATGATATAGTCCAGTTTCCTTTGTACAGAAACAGGTTTAGTTTAAAAAAAAACAAAGTGGGTGGGAAGTCCATTTAAAATATAGATTAGACCTCTGTAACTTTCTAAATAAATTTTCCTTTATTAAAAAAAAATAAAGAGCCTGGCCGGGCGTGGCTCAGCGGTTGAGCGTCGACCTGGGATCCAGGCGATCAGGGTTCGATTCCCGGTCAGGGCACATGCCCGGGTTGCAGGCTTGACCAATGACTCTCTCATCATTGATGTTTCTATCTCTCTCTCTCCCTCTCCCTTCCTCTTCCTGAAATCAATAAAGATATATTTTTTAAAATAATAATAAAGGAATAAAATATAGATTAAGGAAGGCAGAGCACAGATAGCACAAAACTCAGAGCTGACTGGAGTTTCAGAGACTCGGGTGCTGCAGTTAAGAGGGCAGACTCCAGAGCCTGAGGGCCTGGGCTCGAATCCTGGTTTTGACACTTGTAAGCTGTGTGATCTTCAGCAAATCACTTGCCCTCTCTGAGTGTTGGTTCTTTATCTGTAAAAGAAAGGCAAATAATCGCACTTTCTTCATATAGCTACTTCTGAGGATTTGATAAGACAATGCTGGGAGAACACTCCACACAGTGCCAAGCACATGAAGACTCGGGAAACACATTCATTCAGCTGGTATTCATTGAGCATCTTTCTCAGGTTCCTGGCATTTCCTCTAAAAGCAACAAAGCATGGAGGTTCCAGAGCAGGTTCATTCCAGTCCACCACTCACTGGATGTTGGACAAGTTGTCCCACCTCTAAGGAGGATATTGATTGTCCTTTGAGCTTCCCCTGGAAGGCGGAAGGCCATCTTCTGGAACCCCATGGCACCCTGTGTGTCCTGTGTCTGACCCCAGTAGTCAGCCCCTGCCTCTAAGTCTCAAATTGTACCCCACCATCTCTCTGCCTCTCCTGCTTTCCACCCTCTTTTTGATGCCATTCTAGCCAGACTCAGCCTTTGGGGTGCCTTGAGTCACTCCAGGACCTTTGTACACTGTCCCTTCAGTCTGAAATGTCTCCCTGCTTCCATCGGGTTAACTGTTGTTCCTCCCTGAGAAAGCAGGTGGGCTTCCTCACATCCCCCTGAGGCTGGGGCAAGCTTCGCCTCTCTGGGCTCCCCCAGCCTCCCAGTTCTCTGATATTATCTGATTCTCTGATATGGAGGCTCCATGAATATATATTTTTTAAATATATCTTTATTGATTTCAGAGAGAGGAAAGGAGAGGGAGAGAGAGACAGAAACATCAATGATGAGAGAGTCATTGATCAAGACGCAACCAGGAATGTGCCCTGACCGGGAATCGAACCCCTATCGCCTGGATCCCAGGTCAATGCTCAACTGCTGAGCCACGCCTGGTCGGGCCATGAATATTTTAAACACACTATTATCCTCTACTACAGTCCACCCTCTTGGGCACAAATGTCTGCCTCCCTTTCTTCAGCATGCAGATACACTCACCCCCTCCCCAAAGGTGACCACGGGAATGTGTAATTCAGTCATGGCATAGAATCCAAATGCTTCCACACACCCAACACGCAATGTGGCCTCAGTTACTGCCTCTAAATAATGGGGCAATAACAGTGCCGCCTTATTCTGGTTGTTGTGAAGGCTAAATGAGTTAACATATGTGGAAAGTCCTTAGCACAGAGCCCAGCATAAAATGCTTGAAGCAGGGCAAGAGAAAGGCACCTCCTGGTAGGACAGGGCATCTCAGACCAGGGCCTTGACTAGGGTGAGGCACGTGAGGTGCCCAGGGTGCAAAATTTAAGAAGGTGCTCACCCTCAGGATGCTGCAGACCCGGTTCTGAGAGACGGAGTCGCCCTAGATCTCTACTGCTACCTGCTGGTCACTCTGCAGAATGACAGCCCTTCCCTCTGCTCTCTCCTGTTCCTGACCCTCGCTCCCAGAGCTGACTGGCAGGAAGTTGCCTAACTTGGAGGGACAGGTCCTGCCTCTGCCAGTGGAAACCTAGATTTCATCACCAGTAAACTGGGGTAGGAGAGCCTGCCTCACAGCACATGGAGAACAGGAGGCATCCTTCACCCATCAATGTCCTTCCAGCATGCCAGCATTTAATGAGCACCTACTATGTGCAAAAGACTAAAGAAGATGACTGAGACATGAGCTGTCCCGTCCAGGAGTTTAAGAAGTGGAGGGGGTTTAGTGGGAGGAAGAAGGCTGGGAAGGTGACTGAAGTAAGGCACTGACCCTATTGAGCACCTGTTAGGCACCACATACTGTTCTAAACGCTTGTATATTAGCACATTTAATGTTCTCAGAACACAATGAGATGGGTACCATTTTTTGTTCCTGTTAGGAACCTGAGGCCCAGAGAGGTTAACTAACCTGTCCAATGTCGAGCAGCCTTGGTGGTGGAGGTGGGACTAGAATCCACAAAATTCTAGTGCGAGACTAGGGTGTTGTACAGATCATCCATCCATTTATTCAATAAATTGAGCACATACTACGTGTCAGGCCCAGTGCTGGATGCTGGGAAGAGAGCAGTGACCGAACAGACACAGAGAGAGCTGTTCACATGGAAGAGATGGGTAATAAGCAAGATAAATGAGTAAAATATATGTCACTTGGTGCCTTGCTGAATATAAAAAATAGCGTGCAGAAAGAGGAGAAGGGCTGGGGTGTGTTTCCATTTTAAATAGTGCATTGATTGCCTTGTGGGCCATTTAGGCACTGAGCCATTGGAGGGGGGGGGGTTCTGAGCAGGGGATAAACATAGGGGTGAACGAACATAAGGCATCCAGGGAGGGTGCAACAAGCTGGGGGTGCTGGGGGTGAGATCAGAAGTTCAATTTCAGGGGCGTCCATTCTGAGTTGCCTGTTAGCATGCATGTGGCGTTTGGACTTATCCGAATAAGACAACTCGCACTGACCTGGCACACAGTGAGTCCTGCGCCGGCCCGCCATCGCAGCTACCACTGTGGCTGATATTATTACAAGAACATTGGAGGGATCATTTCTGAAGTCTTGGCTCCTTCGAGTCTCGGCTGCTGCGATGTCTAGTTCAGCCACCAGGTGACACCAGCACACTGCGGGACTAGCAGAGCCGAGTCTCAGGGGACACAGGCCTCTAGGCCAGGATCTCAATTAGCCTCTTAGGACAGAACCCTTCTCTGTGGTCAGGGCTGTCCTGTGCATTGCAGGCAGCTTGGCAGTGTCTCTGGCCTCCCTTCACTCGTATCAGCATCGCCCCCCCCATTTTTCTGTATGGCAACCAAAATTGTCTTCAGACATTGCCAAGTAATCCCCTGGAGAGAGAAACTGTCCAGAAGCAGTCGGAGCCCCTGCCTTGGTGCCTGCTTCACCGCGTTCATTTACTGAGCACCCGCTGTGTGCCCCAGTTTGCTCTCCCCCAGGGTTCACAGCCCAGAGGACCAAGTACCAGCAGGGATGGCACCGAGACAGAGCAGGCCTCCAGGTGACGGCCAGATAACCCTTTAAGGCAGGGGAATACCAAAAGTCAACTTCATCCGCTGCACAGGGGAGAGAAGTCCTAGGTGAAATCCAGGTTTTCCCATTTTTTAGCTGTGTGACCTTGAGCAAGTCACCGTAGCTCTCTGAGCCTCTGTTTCCCCATATGTCGAATGAGCTAGGAGTCTGTTTTGGAGCCAAGCCTTGGCAAGGCAACTGTCGCCTCCAGGAGCTCGCAGGACTGGAGAACGGCATCCACAGTGTGAATAATGCACATGCTGGTGCACGCACGAACTCTGACACTTCCAGAAGCTTCCCTGCCTACGTTGTCTCCATATCATCACCTGACGTGCTAACCCATTCCTCTGGTTTATCATCAGGCTCCTCACTCAAGCATGTGAGCTCTTCAGGGCAGAGACTTTTGTCGAAGTTGTTCTCTGCTGTATCTCCAGCAGCAGGACTGTGCCTGGTACACAGCAGAGACGCCATTTGGTTGAGGGAATAAATTCCTTTCTTCCGTTTTTGCCCCCAAATAGCCCCCATATAGTCCATTCTCCACAAGGCAGCCTGAGGGATCCTGTGGAGACCTACTTCAGATCATGTCCCTTGGAACACTCCTCACTCGAGGGAAAGCCAGTTTTCCCATGGCCTATAAAGCCCTGCATGATCTACCCCCACCCCCTGCCCCAGCCAATCTCATCTCCTTGCCCTCATCACCCCCAATCCTTACTCAGTTGCTCTGTGCGGAACACACTGGCCTCCTTGCAGTTCCTCATACACATCAGCATATTCCTGCCTCAGGACTTTTGTACTTGCTGCTCCCTCTGCCTAGAACTCTTCCCCTCTCCCCCCAGATATTGGCATGGTTCCTCCCTTTCATCCAAGTCTCTGCTCAAATATCACTGCCTCACAGAGGCCCCGTCCCAAACACTCTCTACCCAATTACCTAATTATTGTTTTTTTAATATGATTTTTATTGACTTCAAAGAGAAGAAGGGAGAGAGAGAAAGACAGGAACATCAAGCCCAGCAGGCCTGGCTCGACGGTTGAGCATCGACTTAGGATCCGGGAGACTGAGGTTTGATTCCCGGTCAGGGTACATGACTGGCTTGCGAGCTCGATCCCCAGTGAGGGGCGTGCAGGAGGCAGCCGATCAATGACTCTCTCTCATCACTGATGTTTCTCTCTCTCTCTCTCTCCCCCTCTCCCTTCCTCTCTCTGAAATCAATAAAGACATATTTTTTTTAAAAAAGAATCAAACTGTGACCTCCAGGTTCATGGTCGATATTCAACCACTGAGCCACACCGGCCAGGCTTACCTGATTATTTTTATAGCACATATCACTAGCAGAAAGGATCTTGTTGAAATGTTAATGCCTTTATTGTTTGTCTCCCACACATGACAGAAAAACCCTGCCCTCTAAGGAGCTCTCATTCTAGTGAGCCAGGTGGTCAGGAAGGGCCTTTTTGAAGTGGTGACATTCGAGCTGTGACCGGAAGGATGAGAAGGGACTGGATGTGGGAGAAACTGAGGAAAGGTCTTTCCTGGCAGAGGGAGTAGCAAGTGCAAAGCCCCAGGGGCTGCTCACCCTCCAGAGCCTGCCTTAGAGCAGACCTGTCTGGGCAGGCCCTGTTCACTTGGGTGGTGTGTTCCCAGGCCACGCACAGCTGCGGCTGAGAGCACCCGTGAGTCATCAGGAAGCCATACAGCGTGGACAGGGGCTGGGCTGTAGGCCTGGCCACAGAAAGGCCCATTGACAGCTGAATGGAAAGGGCCTTGGGCAGTCCAAGCGGGCGGCTCCCTCTTGTCAGCTCCAGGAAGCTCTGGCTGGGAGTAACTGACAATCTGGAGCTTCCCAGGAGACTTGAGTTTCCCTGGGTGAGGGAGAGGAATGCAGGTAGCCTGGTCACTTGGACACCAGGGCCGCTGTGGAAGGGGCTTTGAGGTCCCACGGCTCCATTCTAAATTCATCCACACTCCTTGATAACTGAGTGGCCTTGGCCTTGTCATCCCACTCTTTGAGCTTCGGTTCCCTCATCTCTAAAGTGGGGTGAAAAACAGGACTGAGCTTACAGGATAGTGTGAGGCCACATGGGAGAGCCGTGGAAACCAGGCGCCATCTAGTGGGTGCTTGATGGCCAGTGGTCAGCCGTGGTGGTCGGCCACGGACCGGCTGTGGACTGGCCACGGGCCGGCTGTGGACTGGCCACGGGCCGGCTGTGGACTGGCCATGGACTGGCTGCAGCGTCAGAGCTGTGGTGGTCGCTATGCTGGTACCGAGCACGAAGCCCAGCAGGGGAGCATGGCTTGGGTTTCTGGCCCAGATAGCCTGTGTTTGACTTAGACCTCCTGCTTTCTAGCTTGGGCGGGTCTGGTCTCCCTGCTCCATGCCTCAGTTTCCCCATCTGTAAGATGGATTATGAGAAGCTTTACACAGGGAGGACAGTAAAAGCACCCAGCATGGGGCTCGGGCACTGTGGTTACAGAAAGGTCCAGGGCTTCAGAGGGCAGCCTCCGGAGGGCAGGTAGGAAGCGTGAGGGCTTGTTCCCCACAGGCTGGCAACACAAGGGTTTCTGGAAAGGCCCAGCTAATAGCTAAGACAGCAGAGCAGGGACATGAAGAATGCATCTGGGCTGAGCCTGCTGGGTTCGAGTCCCCTGTACTAACTGTGTGTCCTTGGGCAACTTACTAAACCTCTCTGTGCCTTGGTGCAGTTTTCTGTAAAATAGGGATAAGATCATCCCTACTAAGCCATGGGGTAGGTGTATGGTCCTGATGAGAGAAAGTTCACACGAAGATTGGTTGACAGGCTGAGGGCCAATCTGATGACAGGACTAAGAAAGTTCACCGGAGATGGGAGGATAATTGGAATGTGACAGGGCCTGGAAGGGCCAGGAGGCATATAGGTGACCTCGCATGTTCATGTGAACACATTTACAAGTTTGGCCACAGGTTAGGGTGGGAAAGGGCAAGGCCCCTGGGAGTAAAAAGCAGCACAGCGGTGACAGCAGGGGCCATGGGTGCCCTGAGAGGTCCTGCTAGAAAGGCCAGCTGGACCCAGATAAGGGAGAGGGAGAGCAGACATGTTCAGATAAGGAGTGTGGACTTTGGCTGGGGTGATAGGGAGCCATGGAAGGTTTAGGATTGAGAGCCAGGCCGTCCTTCCCATGAAAGCTAGCACAGCCCTAATGTTCCACTACATAGCTTCATTCCCAGCACCCAGCCCAGGCCTGCGACAGAGTAGGTGCTCAGGGTAATGGTTCTGAATGAATAAGTGAAATAATGCATGTGTGAAAAAGCAGCCTCTAAAAGCTGGCCCTTATCTCGCTGTTCACCACATAGCTCTAAGCTTAGAAATTGTTCTAGAAAAACTTATAGTAGTGCACCTACTATGTGCTAGGTATTGGAAGAGCCAAGAACTAAACAGATCTAGCCTCTGTGCTTGTGGAGCTCACATTTCAGGGGCAGATAAGGGACAGGTAAACAAATAAATATGATTCTTTCAGATAGTGTTCAGTGGGATGGAGTAAATTAAACAGGAGTGTGAGACAGTGAGGAGGGGAGTTGAAGGAACAGTGGCGGGAATGCCAGGCAGAGAGACCAGCAGGGACAAATGTCCTGAGGTGGGAATGAGTTCAGTGAGACGGAGGAGCAGGAGGACGCCCAAGTGGCTGGAGTAGAGAAAATCGGGAGAAAAGGGCCTGCAAGGCTTTGTGGGGTGAAGAGATAGGATTTTCTTCCCAGGGGAGTGGGCACCTCTTCGGGGTTTTGAGCAGGGGGCTGGCTTGATCTTATTTGCATTTTAAATCCTAATCAAAGGGCTTAATGGTTACTATCAGCCCCATTTTACAGCTGGGGAAACTGAAGCTCCAGAGTGCTAATGATGCCTGCTGGACCCAACGCAGGCCTCCTGAGTCACAAGATTGGGCCCAGAGCTAACCTCCAGCAGGAAGGAGCAGCCCTGGGGAGGTGTCCTTGGCATCCATGCCCTTTCTACTCCCCGGGCAGTTCTGGCCACTGCCACCTGGGCTTAATGCCCCACAGGGGGCTGAGTGACAAGCTGCCACCAGATCTGCCCTTCTCCCTTTGCTGTGTGGCCTCAGGCAAGCCCCCAGCCATCTCTGGACCCACAATACTCTTGTTATTTGGCCCAGCCCCCAAGTTTGCAGAGCCCCGCCCCCTTTGTACTTTGTGGAGTCCCGGCTGGCCAATGGCTGATACTGGGCCCAGGCCAGAGGGCAGAAGGGCAAGACAGATAAATGCTGGCAGTGGGAGATCCTGTGGGCCCTACAAGCCCAGACTCCTGTGGGTGGGGCAGAGCCATCAGAACCCCAGGGGCCCAGGCCCCACCCAGATAACATGACCTAAGAAGAGGGAGACTCCAGCAGCAGAACTTGGCTTCTGTAAGAGAAAGAGAGCAAAGGGGGAAGGGAGGGAAGGAGGGAGGGAGGGAGGGAGGGAGGAAAAAAGGAAGGATTCTATATCTAGCATCTCATTTAATCTTCATAACAAGCAATGGCGATGATTTTGCAGATGAGAAAACTAAGACCTAGAAAGGAAAGTGCTTGCTCAGAGTGTCCAAGCCAGGAAGCCGCAGAGCCAGAATCAAATCCAGGCCTGTCTCATTTCAGAGCCCCTTTGGCCCAGCCTGGCAGCCCCTCGGATTCTAAGCTCTCATTTTCCCCTCAAAAAAGTACAGCAATCTGGACTGAGCCTCCAGGGGCCAGCCAGGCCTCGTTGTGAACCTTGGAGCCAAGTGGGCATCAGGGAGCCTGGTGGCCTCCCTGGGGACAGTCCAGACCACTCACAAACTGAAGTGTCGGACATCAAAACTGCCTCCCTGCTGGAGCCTGCTCTGTTCCAGGGACCTACCCAACCTAGGACGAACCCACTGCAGCATACAAGTCATCTGGGGCCTGGGACGCCCATTTGGAGATGTAAAAACAGAGGCCCAGCCCAGCCCGGCGTGGCTCAGCGGTTGAGCATCTACCTAGGATCCAGGAGATCGGGGTTCGATTCCCGGTCAGGGCACATGCCCGGGTTGTGGGCTGCAGCCAATCAATGGCTCTCTCATCATTGATGTTTCTATCTCTCTCTCTCCCTCTCCCTTCCTCTCTCTGAAATCAATAAAGACATATTTTAAAAACAAACAAACAAACAAACAAACAGAGACTCAGAACGCCCCTGTAACTTGCCCCAAGTCACCCGGGGAGAGAGCAGACACAGTTGGTGATATTCAGGGGACAGGAGGCCTGGCTCATTTCCTCCCTCCTGCCTACTCAGGGGTATTTTTCCAGCAACTGCCTCTTTGTACAGCCTCAGTTTCTTCCTCTCAGGACTCTTGTGTTAAAAACCATAAAATGCCCTCCCTTGAACCCCATCCCTTCATCCCCACAGAGGCCCCATCCCTCCATTCTGTCCCACATCAAGTTTCTGGTGGGCTTGTCCACACTCCCTGACCCACTCGCTTCTCACCCCACCCCCTCTGCAGGGTTCCTCAACTAGGTTTCCACCCTATGTGCCACCACGTATCTCTTGATGTCACAATCTTTGCTGCCAAGTCCAAGTCACATGGCATCCCGTGCTCGTGGTAACCTCTCAGCAATGTTCCCACTTGAGCTCCGTCTTTGGACCCTCCTGGCCACATCCTTGGCCACCTCACTCATTCTGCAGCCGAAAATAAATGTATGCAACGAGCCTCACACTCCCATCAGCATCCCAACCTCTCTCCTGGGCCCTGGACCTGAGTATCTAATTGCCTACTTGAAACTTCCTAAAAAGGCATCTTGATTTCCCCAAATACTTATTCCTCCCCTATCCCCACCCCCAACCTCCAGTCTTTGCTGCTCCTAACACTACCCGGGAGCTCAAGCTCCAAAATGAGGCATTACTCTTGAAGTATCTGGTTGCATATTCGCCCATGTATGCATGCATTCATCTATCCAACAAATATTTATTGAGCATCTGCTCTGTTCCAGGCACTGTTCTGCCTACCTGGCTTCCGTCTACAGCAGTGAACAAGGCAGACATACATAAGTCTCTACCTGCATGGAACCATCACCTCTAAAATATGTGCTGGATCTTCCACTTCTAATTCCAGTGTCAGCACTTGGGTCCCAGCCACCATCATCCTCACCTATGGCCTCCTTGCTGGCTTCTCTGGTGCCATATTTGCTTCTCACACAGCCAGAGGGAACTTTCAGAAACATAAATCAAAACATGTCACTCACCTGCTGAAAACCTTCCAGTAGCCTCTGGCTGCCCTTCCAAAGACTCCAGAGTTCTCATCATGGTCTCTGCCTCCCCCGCACCCCTTCAGACACACTGGCTTCCTTTCACTCTCTTTAACAGGCCAAGTTCTTTCCTGCCTCAGGGCCATTGTACTTGCCCTTCCCTCTTTTGTAACTGTCTTTCCCCTATTCTTGTCATAACTGCCTCTTTTCTTGTAAATTCCTGGTGAATCATCACTTCTTACCCTGTCCTTTGTTCACCCTCAGCCCCATTACCCTGTGCCTTCATAGCTCTTAGCATGCCTGGGACTCACTTGTTTACTTGTTTATGGTCTATCCACCCCTTTTCCCCAGAGTGATGGTTCCATGAAAGCAGAACAGTGCTTGGCACATAGTAGATGCTCAATAAATATTTGTTGGCTAGGTGGATGAAGGCATGCATTGGTGAATATGTAACAGATAAACAAACCTCAACTTCACCTTTAATTATGCCATGCTCACTCTCAAGAACCTTCCTTGGCTCCCCACTGCTTATAGACTAGACAGCAAACTCTTCTTGGCGCACTCAAAGCTTTCTAAACTGGTCCCAAATAGGGTGCTCGCTGCACCCTCAGAAGATAAGCGAATCATTCATACTGAACCCTTAGGAAGCGGGTCAGTCAGCTGTCTGCCTCCCCGACCTGGTAAAAGCCATCTGAGAGCAGGGTCTTAGTCACCTTCACCTCAGTATCTCGTCAGCAGCATCAGAGAGCTTTGGTGAGTGGGAGTGAGTGGCAGAGTGATCCAATACGCCAGCAAGTGAGAAGACACAGAAGCAGGAAGCTTCTGAGGCCTAGAGAGCTGAGCTTTCCAAATTTAGGACATGGGAATAGTTTCACTGTTTCAGGTCACAGCTCCTGGTTTCAAAAGTGTGCAGAGACTGGGCTTTGTGGTGACTGAGAAACTCTGAAACCTACCAGAAATCAGGTTGGCAGTGTCTCTCGGGAGGGGTGATTTGAATAATGACCTGATTCTCCAATTATAAGAGCTGTGAGTGTCAGATGAGTAAAAAGACACTTTCACGCTATTTTAACCAAAGCCACGAAGCCCCACAGCACTGGAAGTGAAGGTTCTGGGGACTTCTGGCCTTGCCGATGTACTTATGGTCTTTGTGACCCTCTCAGGCTCTTCCAAACTCCAGCCTCTTGGTTGTAGTCTGGACGGAAACAGAGCTGCGATGCAGACGGGGCCATGACCTGGGGTGGGGCCCTCCCAAGTCATCATCTCTAAACAATGGACTTGTCACCACAGAGTCACATATATTTTTATGGTTCTTCTAATCGGTCAACATCTTTGACGGGGTTCACTGGGGAACAGACTCAGAGACAGAGCCTTGCAGGTGGCTTACTGGGCGTGCCCGAGACGGTTGAGGGCAGCGAGGTGGCCAGGGGGCTGGGGTGCTATTTTTGAATGGATTCATAAATATTTCCTGATTCTGTCATTCTGTCTCCTTATTTATTCCTAATCTTGTTCTTTTTACTCTTTTCCTGAATCAGATTTGCCAGGATTTATCTATTTTACAGTGCTTCCCCCCAAAAAATCCTTAAAAAGTTTTTATCATTTTTTTTATTTCATTAGTTGCAGAATTAACCTTTCATTTCTTACTCTTACTTTTAAAAAAATTATATTTTCTATACTTTTAAAGTTATATACTTCATTCATTTGTGTTTCTTTTTAATATTAGAAGTCTTTAGACTCTGAATTTCCTCTGTGGGCACATTAGCTGCATCTGCTATGCTTTGGATGAGCAGTGTCTACTTTTTAGTCTAGATAATTGGCCATTCCAGTTTGGATTTTTTCCTCTAATTCTGGGGTCATTTAGAAGAGCAGCTCTGATTTTTTAAGAAGTTAAGAATTTGTGGTCTCTTTGAGAATTTTTTAACTATATTGGAGTATGAAATGAGAGTGTGGCTTGGAAAAATACCTACTATGAATCTTGACCCTGTCAGTTACCAGCTCTGACTAGACCAGGTGACTTTGCCTCTCTGAGCCTGTTCCCTCATCTGTAAAGTGCGCACAACAGACAGTTTCTACGTAAGAGGGACCTGTGGCCATCGGGTCAAAAGTGGGGCCAGGCACTTGCCCTGAAGCCACCATTGCTTAGCAACTCGCTGTCTTATATGTTTATTGGGGTGGCTTTAGGGGCATTGAGACTATGGGGCAGGGATCAAAGTCACCTTGTACGGCCCTAAGCCACCCTTGATGCTGCCACTGACCATCACGACAACACCCATGCCTGACGTGAAGGCCCAGGTGTGTGACAGACACAAGTGCTCCCTCCTAACCTGGTCCCCGTGATGCCGCAGCAGAGTGGGAGCGAGCCGCTCCCTCGCCATCAGGATCGCTAAGCGATGTGCACATGTGCCATCGCATGAGAATTAGCTGTGAGGACAAACTGTTAAGGGTCATTTATGCCGTTTGTGAAGTGAGTTCTGCTCGCGGCTGGCAGACAGCTTTCCTGGGAGGTAATGAACCGAAGAGGAAGGAGGCCCCGGCGGCGCGGGGAGGCTGGGGGTGAAGAACAGGGAAAGTGGGTGTAAGTCTGCTCTTAATTCCCCAAAGAACAGGGACCACGGCTGCCACCAGAGCCCGCGGCCTGGGGAAGTCACTCACTTCCCCGGGACCCGCTTCCCAGCAGGCAGGGAAGATAGAATCAGCGGGGTGGCCACGCTTCCCTGCGGACAAAAAAGGCCAAGAATGAAAACGCTCCCCTCTCCATCGCCTTTGCTTTTGTCTTTCCTTCTCTCAACGGTTATTTGAACACCACCTGCCGCCGGCCACCGCTCTGGATGGTGAGACGAGCTGGGATTCGTGGCCTCGGGAAGTTCACCGCGTGGGGGGACGTATAGGCCATAGCCCGGGGCACAGATGAATGAACAAGTGAACTGGCCTAAGGATGCGACGGGAGAGAACCCCCCGGGACTGGGACTGGGACCGGGACCGGGACCGGGACTAGGACTGATCACTAACGTCTGAAACCAAAGCAGGGCTCCCAGCAGAGGGAGGAGCCAGGGAAGGTCCCCCCAAGTTAATGGCCCCAAGTCGGCTTTAACCACACTCTAATGATTTACTTACAACCTTAACCTAAAAAGCTCCTGGCTCAAAGACAAAATTTAACCTTTTGTACTTTAACCTGAATTAGGCAATAGGCTGGGACATTTTTTTCTGTAAAGGGCCAGGTAGTAAATATTTTAGAGTTTGGGGGCCACACATCTCTGTCACTCCTCAGTTCTGCCACTGTAACTTGAAGCAGTCCCGATGTAAGCAGAAGGGCATGGCCGTGTTCCAGTCACACTCTATTTACAAAGCCAGGCAGCTGGCTGGCCAGAGTTTGCCAATCCCACCCCCAACCCCTGAGTTAGGCTAAAAATTAAAAGCAATGTGAATGGGGAAGGAAGATCACAGAACAAGGAAGGAGCCCAGGAAGCATGAAACCAGCAATATGTCCTGGCTGGTTGATCACCAGGTAACGTAATAGCAATAGCAAGGCAGGAAATCAAACCGCCCAACAAGGGTGGACAAACAAGCTGGGCTCTGTCAACACAGAGGAAAAGTGACAGTGAAGAGTGACACAGATTACACAGAAACACGGAGAAGCAAGCCTGTCGAGTGGAGAGAGGCCCACCACAGGAAGGACGCGCTGATTACCGTGTTAAGCTCACAGTCTTTGCTCCTGGGACGTGGAGAGAGAGCGAGCTAGAGATTGAGGGTAATGGGGAGGGAACAGGACATTTCTGTGTTTGTCATTCTGCCTGAACAGGTGATCAAAAACAAAACAGAGGCAAAGCAGGTGTTTTTTAATTTACAAATTAATTGAAAAAATATTTAATAAGGGCCCATTGCATTCGGGGCTACCAAGATTTAAAGTGGTAATAATGGCAGTTCCTGTTAGAAGGGGTTGTTGAGAAGTCGTATTTTACTAGTTTTTAAATTTTTAAATTATGGTAAAATACACATAAAATTTAGCCGTTTTCATATGCACAGTTCAGTATTAAGTATATTCATATTGTTGTGCAACCAATCTCCAGAACTTTCTCATCTTGCAAAAATGAAACTGTATAGTCATTAAACTACTCCCCACTTCCCCTCCTTTCATCCTCTGGCAACCACCATTCTACTTAATGTTTCCATGCTTTACTTCTCTAGAAACCCCATACAAATGGAATCCTATGGTATTTGTCTTTTTGTGACTGGCTTACTCCATTTAGCATAATATCCTCAAGGTTCATCCATGTGTCAGAATGTCCTTCCTGTTTAAAAAAAAAAAATGTTTTTATTGACTTCAGAGAGAGGAAGGGAGAGGGAGAGAGAGATAGAAACACCAGGGAGGAGAGAGAATCACTGATCGGCTGCCTCCTACGCACGGTCTACTGGGGAGCGAGCCTGAACCCCAGGCGTGTGCCCTGACTGGGAATTGAACCCTGACCTCCTGGTTCATGGGGCGATGCTCAACCACTGAGCGACACCAGCCAGGCCGTCCTTCCTTCTTAAAGCTAAATAATATTCCACTGTATGTACCCCTCTTTATCCACTCATCCATCAGTGGGTACTGAGGTTGCTGCCACTTTTTGGCTGTCAATACGGCTGCTATGAACATGGGTGTCCAAATATCTCTTTGAGACTCTGCTTCCAATTCTTTTCTTTTCTCCCATTTTATTATTGTTAATATTATTTTAATCCTCACCTGAGGATATTTTTTCATTGCTTTTCAGAGAGAGTGGAACAGGAGAGAGAGAGAGACATCGGTGTGAGAGAGACACACTGATTGGCTGCCCCCCACACAGGCCCGACCGGGGCGGGGATGGAGCCTGCAACCGAGGTACGTGCCCTTGACCGGGAATGAACCCGGGACCCTTCAGTCTGCGGGCCGGCGCCCTAACCACTGAGCCACACCGGCCAGGGCTGCTTCCGATTCTATTGACATATCCAAAAGTGGGATCGCTGCATCACATGGTAATTCTACTTGTAGTTTCTTGAAGATACGCTGTTTTCCACAGCATTTGTACCGTTTGACAGCACACAAGGGGCCCGTTTCCTCCACATCCCGACCAGCACTTGGAGGCCGAGCGGTTTAGGACTGAAGCCTGGGCTGTACCCTGTCACTCCCCAGCACCGTGAAGACCGGGAAGTGGGGGTTGCTTGTTTGTCTGCCTTTCTTCCTAACTAGGAGCAGCACATGGGCCCGATTTCGCTCACTGTCCGATCCGCAGCACTTAGTCCGGGACAAGCGTGCAGCATGACCTAAGGTACAGTGTAGGTGCTCACATACTTGCTGAATGAATGAAACAATGAACCTTCTCAGTTGGACAAAGAACAGAATTAGGTAAGATAATGGATATAGAAAAAACCAAAGACGCCTGACCTTGAATTCTGACTCTGGTGCCCTTGGTAAAGTTACAGTTCTCAGATCCTGTATTCTCCTTTGGAAAAGGGAGGTGACAACCCTTTCCACACTGTAAAGAGTATATGCCACGACATACATGAGTCCCCTGGCATGCTTGACACATAATAGGTGGTCAGTCCAAGGAGGCTTCCCTATAAAGCACCACATGTAAATACAAGGCACTCTTCCTGTTAAAGTCTAATTCTTCAGACCTATCCACTCACAGGAGAAGTAAATTGGAGCCAAGATTTCTAGTTGGTGGCAAGATTACTGACATTTCTGCTGAAGGAATTATCTTAATGGAACTAAATTTAAAATAATGTTACAAAACAGAAAAAGGCCATATGGTTTGTTTGCCTATTATTTAGGGATTTGTCTTTTTTCACACTATTTTTTGGTTGGAAATCCAGTGACTAGTAAAAATGTATTTGCGAGGACATGAGTTGGTCATGGCTGGAGTGGATGGTCGAAGGTTTCTCTCAGCAAAAATAAAAAGTAATAATTTTGGAGATAAGACTTGATATTGTAAAGCTACTAAGTATTCCCAAGTTAACAGTTTAATGTCATGACAGTCTTAACCCTATATAGACTTTTACTAGAAATCAACAAAGTGAATCTAAATTCCACTGGATTAATACATAAAAATAGCCAAGAAAAAATTGATAATAAATAATGATGAGGTTATACTGGTGTGTTCAATCTGACAATTCAAAACACTAGCTGTTCATGTATGATTTATGGATTCCTCTGTATGTGAAGTCCACTTCTAGAAAAACTTGTTTAAAAGCTGGAGGAAGAGATGGGGGATGAGAGACACTTGTCTTATAAAAACATACTGTGGAGCCCAGCTGGGTGTGGCTCAGCAGTTGAGCCTCGAACTAGGATCCAGGCGGCCGGGGTTCAATTCCCAGTCAGGGCACATGCCCGGGTTGCGGGCTCGATCCCCAGTTGGGGGCGTGCAGGAGGCAGCTGATCAATGACTCTCTCATCATTGATGTTTCTATCTCTCTCCCTCTCCCTTCCTCTCTCTGAAATCAATAAAGAAATGTGTTTAAAAAAAACCCAAAAACATACTATGGAAATGCAGTAATATAAATATAAGGCAGAATGAGACAAGTAGCTCAAAAGAATGGAAGAACCTTGCTAGAGAATTTAATGTATGACACACAGTATTTCAAATAAATGAGGAAATGACATTATAATAATAAAAACTGCTGGGACAATTAGCAGTTCATTCAGTAAAAAATACATTTGGGCCCTAGCCAGTTTGGCTCAGTGGCTAGAGTGTCAGCCTGTGGACTGAAGTGTCCTGGGTTCGATTCTGGCCAAGGGCACGCACCTCAGTTGCAGGCTCAATTCCCAGCCCTGGTCAGGGCATGTGCAGGAGGCAACCAATCGATATGTCTCTCTCACATCGATGTTTCTCTCTCTCTCTTTCTCTCTCTCTCTTCCACTCTCTCTGAAAAGCAATGGAAAAAATATCCTCAGGTGAGGATTAAAAATATATATATATTTGGACCCTTCCCGACCTCACATAAAACCAATCCCAGGGGATTAATGATATAAAGGGCAGGGGCAATCATAGATGGGACACGAGTCAAGTCATACTGCCTGTCTGTAAAATTTCCCACGGCTGAGACACCAAAGAAAGAGGCTGACAGCTCCATCATTACATCAAGATGTAATGAGGTAAGCTCCCTTAATAAGTTCTCTTAAGGGAACTTATACATGAGGGGTGCCCTGGGTGGTGGCAAGAGGATGTGGAAATCCTAAGAGCTGCATGGTGGAAGCTGAAGAATTCTGTCGAACAAGGCACAATGGATACGGGTACTGCCCCAGATAAAGGGAAAGGCCGCCTCACATGCTTGCCCGGGGCAGGACAAAGGCCTGTTCCAGGAACCAGCACACCTTGGGGCCTAGGGGAACGGTCATCAGACAGTCTCTGACTTACGGGAAGCAACCTCCATTCTGGCCCAGATCCAGCTGGTAGGCCCAGCAGTGGTCACTTCCTGGAGCTGTCTCTCCTCCACACTGCCTCTTTGTGGGACAATTTGGTGTGTTTCACCAATATTCATTTATTTATTTTAATCCCCACCAATATTTAAAACATGCAAATCCTTTGCTCCAGCCATTTCAGCTCTTGGGCTCTCTCAAGTCAACCTACTTAGGTTTTGCACATGATTTATGTGCAGCTGTGTTCACTGTGGTGCATATAATGTGATAGAGGAAAATTGGAAACAAACTCCATGTCCATCAGGAGGAGGACAGCTAAATAAATTACCTCTGTCCGTACAATGAGTTACTACATGTGGCCATTCAAAGGAATAACGTAGGGTTCTTCATTCAATAAATATTGATTGAGCACCTACTATGTGCCAGGACCGGTCCTGGGCACGGGGAATAAAGCAGAGGACGAAACAGTCTCTCCCTTCCTGGGGATTATATTTTAGTGGGGTTGACAGTCAATGAATGAGGAACCAATAAAAATATAACAGAATTCAAAGTAGGTGACATCTGAGCTTTATTTGAAGTTCTTCAGTCACAAAGAAGAGGTCACCAAGAAATATTAAGATTAAAAACCAAAATAATTCCGATGGCAGCGTAGGTAACAGCTGTACCCGCCGCCTCCCATAACCACATCAAAATTACAACTGAAATACAGAACAACCATCACTCAGATCCTCCTGAGATCTAGCTGAACATAAGCCCTACAAGGAGGGAACTGAAGGAGCAACGAGATGAGGGTGTCTCCAGCACAGCAGCTCTCTGGCTGTAGCTGCAGCTGGTCCTCACAGCCGACTGGCCTGGGGGTCAATTCCTCCCAGTGACGCCAACAGCTACCAAGGCTCAGCTACAACAGGACAGTGCACACAGCCCACACAGGGGGGCACCTAGAAGGCCCAGCTCAGGTGACAGGGGAGGCTAAGCCACTGGACCCCACAGGACACCTACTACACAAAGCCACTCCACAAATTCCAGGAGACATAGCAGCTCTACCTAATACATAGAAACAAACACCTGGAAGCAGCCAAAATGCGGAGGCAAAGAAACATGTCACAAAGGAAAGAACGGAAGAAATCTCTAGAAGAGGAACTAAATGAAATAGATCCAAGCAAGCTAACAGATACAGAGTTCAGAATAATGGTTATAAGGATGCTCAAGGATATTAGTAAGAGTATGATGGAAACAACTGAGACTATCAATGACATAATAAAGTACCAATTTGAAATGAAGGCGACATGAACTGAAATGAATAATTTACAGGGAATCAACAGTAGAGTAGAGGACGCTGAGAATCAAATCAGCAATTTGGAAGATGAGGAAACAAAAAAACACCCAACCAGAAGAGCAAAAAGAAAAAAGGATCCAGAAATATGAAGATAGTGTAAGGAGCCTCTGGGACAACTTCAAGAGGCCCAACATTCATATTATTAGGGTGCCAGAAGGAGAGGAAAGAGACCAAGAAACTGAAAACCTATTTGAAAATATAATTACAGAGCCCAGCCGGGAGTGGCTCAGTGGTTGAGCGTCGATCTAGGATCCAGGCGATCGGGGTTCAATTCCCGGCCAGGGCACATGCCCAGGTGTGGGCTTGATCAATGACTCTCTCATCATTGATGTTTCTCTCTCTCTCTCTCTCTCCCTCTCCTTCTTCTCTCTGAAATCAATAAAGATATATTTAAAAAAGAAAAAAAAGAAAATATAATTGCAGAAAACTTCCTTACCTGGGGAAAGAAATAGACTTACAAGTCCAGGAAGCATAGAGGGCCCCAAACAAGAGGAACCCAAAGAGGCCCACATCAAGACACATCATAATTAAATTGCCAAAGGTTAAAGACAAAGAGAGACTCTTAAAAGCAGCAAGAGAAAAGCAATTAGTTGCCTACAAGGGAGCACCCATATGACTGTCAGCTGATTTCTCAACAGAAACTTTGCAGGCCAGGAGGGAGTGGCAAGAAATATTCAAAGTGATGAAAAACATGGAACTACAACCAAGATTGCTCTATGCAGCAAAGCTATCATTTAGAATTGAAGGTCAGATAAAGAGCTTCACAGATAAGAAAAAGCTAAAGGAGTTCATCACCACCAGACAAGCACTACAGGAAAAGTTGAAGGGCCTTCTTTAAGAAGAAGCTAATGAACAAAAGAATCTGACAAACTAAATAGATCCAGAGACATTGACACAGGCAACAGACAATCATATTTCAGAGGAAAGAGGGAAGAGGGGTGGAGGGTGGGAAGAGATTAACCAAAGAAGTTATATGCATATATGCATAACCCATGGACACAGTCAATAACGGGGTGAAGGCCTGGGGAGGGGGTGGGAGCGAGGTGGAGGGGGTCAACTGGGGGGGAATGGGACACCTGTAATACTTTCAACAATAAAGATAAATTAAAAAAACACACACACCAAAAAACAAAATAATTCCAAGACAATTTATGTGTGTTTTTTAAGTATACATTACCTGTCTTTGTTTCCCTGTACATACATATAGGTATTTGGATATAGGTACAGATACCAGCCAAACCTCTGGCATTAAAGGGAGAGAGATTTGAGATTTTTTTCCGTAAGCACAAACTCATGCATTACATTTACAATTAAAGTACTTGTGAACTGTGTCTGTGAACAAAAGCTCTTAAGAGCACATGTGCTAAAGGACGTTGGATCAGAGGCAGCTTGGGGGTTCAGGGCATGAACCTTGGGGTAAAAAGGCTTGGTGTCCACATGACACTGGCTCTATGGGTGTTTTGTGACCTCAGGCAAGCAGTGGCTTTGGTGGCCTCTGTGCCTCAGCCCTACAGCAGCAGAAGCAGGGGTTTTCTCTCCCCAGGAACATTTGGCAATGTCTGCTGACACTTCTGGTTGTTACAACTGGGGAGGTGGGGGTTCTACTAAACATCCTACAGTACACGGCACAGCAGCCTTCCCCTTTCACGTACGAGAATTACCCAGCCCCAAACCCCAGAGTTGAGGCTGAGTCGCGGTGCTCTAGTAAAGGGGCTGAGCACCGAGTACAATGTGCTTCATCAGCACAGCCCTGCCCAGAACAAGCCCTCAATAAACGGGAACTACTATTTTTGACTGGACTTCCCACAAATTACAAAGCGAGTAGGGAGGAAGCAGTAGTACCTGGAACTCTAACTCTGGCCACGAGGCCCCTGCTCTTTCTAAGGGCAACCCTGGTCTCCGCAGGGCGCCTGTCTGCCAACTGAAAGTGGCCTGAGGGGCTCCTCATTCCCCCTGGGGTTTTTCATTTTTTTAGTCTCTTTCCCCGTCTCCAGTTCGAGGGCATTCCTGCGGGATTATCCTGGGCTCTTGTAGATCCAGCTCTTTCTCTGGTGGCCATCTCCCTCTGGTTCAAGAACACACTCGGGTTTCTCTTGTGGAAAACCAGAATCAAAACCACCAGCCTTCCCTTTCCCGTCTCATGAAATGAGATGCCCGCAGCGCCCGCCTCTGCCACCGCGTTTCCTCCTCTCATCCACCCCCAAGTTCAGCAAAGCTGCTTGCACCACAGGACCAGCGTCCCCCGTCCCCCCTTTGCTAGTCGTTGGCTTCACTGCTCACCTTGCACCCCTTCTTTGCTGGGCCCACTCCCTCCAACATCCATTCCGGTAACTTTCAGGCCTCTCCTCTGCTGCTCTCCCACCTCTTTCCCTGTCTGCTCCGCTCACTCACTCTCTTCTCAGCTGTTATTCAACGGAGACCTCAGAGGCTTGGGCCAAGGCCACCCCTCTTCACCCTCCACGCCTCCGCTCCACTCGGTTCCTGAGCAATCTCGCCTCCTCCTAGATCTCAAGTCCATCCCTGGGCCCGACCATTCCTTTGAGTCCCCAAACCAGAGCGCCTACGGCTGCCTACTTGCAGTTTCTGCCGATTGTCTCAAAACCCCCTGAACTTGACACGCTCGCAACTGATCTCGTGATCTTCCCGGGGACCCTGGTCCAATTCCAGTGCCCTCATCTCAGGGAACGGCCTTGCCGTCCGAGTGAGTGGGGAAGCCAGCAGCTCAGGGGAGTCCTCCATCCCAGCAGCACATGTCCACATCCTGTTTTACCCCGGCACTGCCACACGACTGGACACCTAACTGGCCCCCTGCTTTCCCTTTGACCCTCTACAATCCCCCCTTCTCCCTGCAGCCTGCGGCTTATTAAAAATTACTCTCTAATCACATGACACCCAGCCCTACCTGCTGGAAACTCTCGGACCCACTGTTCTAAGGATAAAATCTAAACTCCTTCCCTTGGCCCACAAGGCCCTGCACTGCAGTCTGGCCCCTTCAAACTTCAGACAGTGCCCAGTGTGCCCCTTTGATCTCTCGCCAACCTTCCCGGCTTCCTGCTCCTGCAGCTCCCTGGATGCCCAGCTCACCCACCTCACCTCAGGGACACCTGCCCTACCATGTCCTCGTGGCCACAGTATCTCCTCTATAGCACTCACTCACCGAGGATAGAGCTTCAGCCTTGATAAGGTGTGTGTGTGGGGGGGGACAGTAAGCTATGACACTGACCTGTCTTACTGCTCATCATTGTATCCCCAGCACCGGGACACTTCTTACTCACTAAATATCAGAGTGGTCAGCATTCATGATTATAATCTCTGAGCAGAATCAGGCAAACAGCAAACTCTGGACTGGTCCCAGAGGACCTTCTGGACCCAAACTCTGTCAACCCCCACCCTCCCCTTGCCCAGGTGACTTACCCGACTTGGGCATCACCTGAGCCAATTCTTGACAGAAAACCCAGGTGTGGAAGGAGGCCTGGATGCACAGTGGGGGTCGGGGCTTTTGCTACATGGGCTGAGTTTTTCACTCCACTGGTCTGGCTGCAGGGGTCGGGCAGGCAGTGCCTCTCTTAGGAACACCCAGTGGCCAGCTGAGCAAAGCAAAAGCCAAGTGCTTGAAGCAACACGTGGAGGAGCTGAACCCCCACAAGAAAGGGAGGCCCCAAGAAGCCACAGTGTCCCAGACAAATAAGAGACAACCACCAAGGTTTAGTTCTTGAATATGTATTTTTTACTGAAAAAATCATTCATAAATTAACATACAAAAATGTACAAACACATGAGTAAATAATGTAATGACAAAGAACTATCTTTGTGAAAGTGTTTTTTTAAAACATCTTTAGATTTCAGTGCAAAAATGTACCCCTGGCACCTCTTAAAACGTAAGAGCAAGCTCAAAAAACGTAGTGATGGAAATAAGCTAGCTACGTTCAATGTCATCGTCAATGGTGAGTGGATACAATCAATACATGTGGCTGTTGCTCAGCTATTCATGTCTGTGGCAGAGGAGCTCTAGCAAGAGTCCCTATAATGTCAAAATGAATATTTTTGCAAATAACCACCCCCCCAAAAAAAGTGTGAAAGGAGAAACCTTTCCCCACACTCAATAATCAAAGACAAGAATGATTTAAGGGGTCCCCTATCAGTAGCCTTAAAGAATTTCAGCTGCCAAAATATGCACAAGGTCACATTTGGTTCTTTTTTTTTTTTTTTTAACATGAGAATTTCACACCATTAACAGCACTCGGGCCTGGCTGTACGATCTCAACATTTTAGTTTCCCACACAGTACTCAGCATGGTGGATAAATGATCAACAGTGCACAGTAAGAGAGTTCACACTAATGATACGAACTTACACATGATTGCAAGATAATTTAAGTGACCCTGCTTCATGAGACCTTTCCTTTTTGCCCTCAATCCAGCAATTTCTTTTTTAAGTCAGGTGTTAGCCTTTTGCCAACATTTGGTTCTTGGTGGTAAATGTTAATAAAAAAGCTTAAAAGAAGATCACTTTACAACACTGCCAAGTATCAAGCAGTCTGTCTTGGTCAATTCTTCCAAATGGCATCATAGTTTTGTCACACAGAGCAGCTCAGCCTTCGGTGACGAAGGAGGGAAGGCAAATGAGAAGGTGAGAAGCCAAGGCCAGCACAGAGGCCTGGGGGTGTGGGGGGGGGGGGAGAAGGGGGAAGTAATCTTTATTGCTATATGCACCATACATCAAAGGAAAACCAAACGAACTTCTGTGTGTAATGTTCCCTTGTGAAGGTCTTTTAAAGCATGAAATTCTCAAATTCTTTTAAAACATATGATACAACTTACCAGCCTTTTCAAGGGCAGCAGCCTGCTCTCTCATATGAGCCGATAAGACCTTTGCAATGCAATTGATTTTCTAAATACCACTCTATTCTTCAAAAGGACAAAAACATGAACAGAAACAAGCACTGGCCAATCCCTCCCACAGCTTGTGGGGATCATATGTCCATGGAACCAATACATGCAACGGAAAAATCCCAACCCACACGTGTATACACAAATATACCCCTACACACACATCATGTAAACCATGAAAATTAAGGAAGTTGAAGGCAAACAAGGCAATTAAAAAAAATATGAAGTACTCTTCAGAAAGTACTCCCAATCACGATATATAAATATGTTTTATGGAAAAGGAGGGGGGAAAACTGGCATTTTTCAGAGTCCTGCAGAAGTCAATGGGGACTGTGAATTGAGGGATTTGGCTCAGGGGGAAAACTCAGAGAGGCACAAATTCAAATGCAATTTAGAATCTGACTTCCAAAAGCACATGAGGGTGTGAACAGAGCACAGGGCTCTTGCACCCTGGAGCTTTGTTGGTCTAATTTTGAAGCTCTGATTTGGTCTAAGCTGGATCCCAGCTGACCCACAGCACACAAGTGTCACCTGCTCCCGGTTGAGTTCCTCTTCATTTGATTGCTCATTAGTTCTATGTATAGTTAATAATGTTGACAAGGAATCTTTCCAGAAAATAAAAAGGGAACTATTCAGAAGAATCATTGAAGCTCATTGGTGATTTAGGCACAGATTTCAGAATTTGTGACCATGTTCCACAAGAGAAAAAAAACTGAGAGAGAGAAGAAAGGACACCACTCATCTCTCTCACGGTGATGAAAGGAGAAAACAAAACGCAGGGGCCCGTGGGTGCGTGCCCATGAGCGCCCCTGAGGGGCTTGCTGTGAGCAGGGAGCAGGCTGCTGTAAAACAGCAACCTCCTGTTTAGCAAAAGATTGGCAGGAGCATGTCTGTGCCCAGCAGGGGAGAGAATCCAGAGCGGAAGCCAAGAGCAAGACCTTGGGAGTAGGGAATGGGCGGGGGCAAAAGTAGTTGCCAGTGACAAAGATTCAACTATTTTGTTCTTTTGTAACATGCCCTACATCCACTCCCTTCCAAAATGACAGCAATTTGGGAGATATATTCTTCCACTGCATTTTAACTGAGGTCCTGCATCTGCCAACCAAATAAGTGATCTAATAATATAAATCCCCAGTTTGAATTGAAGCCAGCTATAAAATTAAATTTTAAAAAGGCATTTTACATGGCTTATTTACAATTATACTTCTTCAAGAAGTGATTGTTACATGTCTATTTATCTTCCCCATCCCTCCCTTCCCGCCCTCAATCCCCACCCAAAGCAGGTAATTTTTTAAAAAATGAAACCAAAGAGAACACCAGAGATGAAGAATGGTGTGTGGAGTTTCATTTGCTCTTCCAAAAACAGCTGCCCGGTGGTGGGTTTGCCTCTTTGCTCTGAAGGCCAAGAAGCTCCAAAGGCCATTCGTAGGACAGGCTCTGGGGCAGGCCCACGGCGGATCACAGTTCCGCTTCCGGAGATTGTGGCTACGATGGACGTCGGGGTAGGAGACAGGGAGAAGAGCAGCAGGACAGACGTCTGTCTTGTGGAAATAGAAAGCTAGTCCTGATGAAAGAAGTTCCCGAGCTTACTCCCTCAATCCCAGCGGGTCCAACAGTGAAGGCATTTTGTGCGTGTACTCTGTTCACATTTTTCCTTGAACCCTGTGATCCTTCATTAGACACTGTCTTTCTAATTTTCTTCCTGTGTGGAGCCCCAGGACATCTCATCAGGCCGCTTTCTTGGTGGTGGTGGGTAAAGCAAACATACACTCCCTCCTCGCCTCAGTACTCGGTCACCTGAGCCAGCTCAGGTGTCAAGTTGACAGTAATGTTTTTATACAAGGCGTCGTATGTGATGTTTGCAAAGTAGTTCAAGTTGTTGAGGCCATCCAGCCCTTGCCGCTCTTTGGACCTTCTCAGCAGAGCATACCTGTGATGCAGAGAACAGAGGTGGCTCTGAGTGGGGTCCAACCTCCTCAGGACAGACAATGGAGCAGGAGAGGACACATGGTGGGTGAATGGCCATTCAGCTACTCTACACTAAATGTTATCATTAGAAACACCTCCTATTTCATGCCAGGTGCTTTACTTATTACAGATTTCATTTAATGCAACCATCCCTTAAGCAAATGAGGAAACCAAGGCTCATGATGTTAAATGACTTGCCCAAGGTCACAGAATGGACAAGGGGGAGGTAAGATACTAACACATCGGACAGGAAAGTTCAGAGTCTGTATTCAGTGCCCTGTCCCTCCCATGAAGACAGAGTTCATGCAATCAGAATCAGCTCTCCAGAGACTAGTCCTCTCCCCCAGTTAACAAAAGACAGAGACACCCTTGAAAATGCAGAGATGTCACTCTGTCCACATGCCCTGAGAGTCCGATCTGGGATTTACTTATTGAAAGCAAAGAGGTATTAAAGCAACTGCAACCACACGCACAGAAGCTCAGGGACACCCCTCCAGGACTGGGGCTTGGAGGAAGGGTGCCAGCTCTGCTCTGTCACGGCAATGTAAGTCACAGAGACCTTTACCCCAGTAGGCTTTCCTCCAACTCTCTGAAGGCTGCAGAGGAGATTATAAAGCTTAAGATGTAGAAAGAGTGATTTCCTTAAAAGATCTTACAATCAAATTTTTCACCAATAGTCTGATTTCACCCTCAGACATTAGCCTCACAGTTAAATGTTTGGAAGCCCGGCCAGGTGTGGCTCAGCAGTTGAGCGTCAACCTAGGATTCAGGCGATCGGGGTTCAATTCCTGGTCAGGGCACATGCTGGGTTGCGGGCTTGATCCCAGGTCAGGGGTGTGCAGGAGGCAGCCGATCAATGACTCTCTCATCATTGATGTTTCTCTCTCTCTCTCTCTCTCTCTCCCTCTCCTTTCCTCTCTCTGAAATCAATAAAGATATATTAAAAAAATATATATGTTTGGAACTATAAAACAGCTGTCAGAACAGGACCTTGGAGAGAGGCTGGGGAGTAAGACGAGGGGCTATAATATGCTCTGGGACATCTGGAAATGCAGAGCATAGAGGATATTTGTAAGAGGAATAAATAAATGACACCAACCTTCCTAGAAATTGGACTTCTCCTCGATGGTGATGAGGAATGGACTTGTACTTCCCTGTGTCACCTTCTGGCCGGCTCACAGAATAGCCTGCATTCTGTACTCTGTCCAAGACAAAGAGGATGGGCTTTTAGATAAAGTGATCAAGTCCTATAGGTGACCAAACCGAGGCCAAGGTTAAGAAACACCAAGTTGAACAACAGAACTTCCTCTGCATCTAAGTATTTAAATTGCCTATACCCTCTGGATAAGTTCATGGTTTTAGAAAAGAAATCAACAATACAAAAAAATTTGGGGAAAAAAAAATTCAAAATGAAGTTCAAAATTCTTGAGGGTTAAAGTTTGACACAGGTTCTCAGTGACAAGTCCAAGTGTGGGTGCCCCTGGCAGACAAGTACAGCCACTCCCTCTTGCCAGCTTGCTTGGGTCCTATCAGAAATACCTTCTCATGGGCAGACAGCACCTTTCCCTTCCACAAGCTACCATAAAGCAACCCAGCAAAGTCAGAGTTGCTATGCATTTTCCCTGCTTAGGTAGAAATTATGTCTCTGCTCACCTCCCCCATCACTACGGAGATGAAGGAATTTACATGACAGTCTCCAGATGTAAATCATCACAATTATGAAAAGTCACTGTGAGGGAGCCAGCATACGGAGGAGGTGTTCAGGATATTATCCTACATGATAAAGATACGATTTCCCAGCCAGACTTACTGGAAACTTAACAGGGCTCTAAGGAATCATTAATAGACTTTGCAGTCTATGGGAAATTTACATTCATTTTCATATTATTTCAATATCCTCCTGACTCCCAATTATACTCTTATTTGATAAGTACACATGGAATGCCCACTGTGTGCCTGGAATTGTGCAGGGTGCTGAGGGGAAACCAGCACAGCTCCTGCGCTTGAACTGCACCCTCTCCTAAGCTGGGGAGAGAGAGAAATGAGAATGGTGACAGATGTTCTGGGAGAGACTGGATTCAAGGACCAGCCAAACCAGTGAAGTGTATGGGAGAGCTTTTCATCCTTTCTAGGTTCCTAAGAAACTCAAACTAAAAGGATGAGATGCCATTTGTACCTATCAGATTGAACAAGAATTGTCTGGAGATGGGTTGTCCAGTGTAGTAGCCATGACCCATTTGTGGCTATTTAAGGGCTAAAATGTAGCCAAAATTTAAAAGGTCGTTTATCTCCAATGTTGGCAGTGGTGTAAGAAAATGGGCACACGAATGCACCATTGGTTAGAATCTTTTTGCAATCTTTTTTGAAGGAAAATTTGGCAATAACTATCAAAATTTAAAGTGCGTTTATTTCTTGACTCTAGTTCCACAACTAGGAATTTAATCTAAAGAAATATTTGCACATGTGAACAAAGGATGTTCAAAATTGTAAATGACAACAGGAGAGGATTAAAGTAAATTATTTTATATGTGGAGAAAGGAATGTTATGCAGTTTTTAAAACTAATGAAGCAGTTCTCACTATATTAAAGTGGTGGGAGGTGGGAAGGGATGTGCCTGAGTTACTTCTATATGAACAGAAAGAAGCCCAGAAATAAACAGCTTGTTAAAATGGCTACTTCCTGGGAATGAAATAGGATGGCAACTGGGATTGACTTACACTCTTTGGTTTATGTATTTTTGTATCATACGAATTTTCACCAACAAATATTACTTTGTAATTAACAGCTAACACATACTTTCTTTTTTTAAACCAAGCTAAAAGTAAACAGATACAAGGTGGCAATTCTTTTGCATATTCATTCCTTATTAAGTTACTACACTACTCACAGGATTGTTCACACAAACTGGTATAATACAAGCCTTATCTGATGGCACGGATAAATCTGTGTGCACATCACTAACATTCTACCTCTGGTTTAGGGAGGTTTCAGTGAAATGTGCTATGAGTAGAAAGCACACACCAGATTTTGAAGATTTGGTAAATAAAAGGGAATGTAAAATATTTCATTAACATTTTATATTGATTACATGTTGAAATAATATTATTTTGGATACATTATGATAAATACATTAACATATTTTATTGCCATATTAAAAATTAATTTGACCTTCTTTTTAACTGTTTGAAACGTGGCTACTAGAACATTTTAAATTACATACACGGCTTACATTCTATTTGTACTGGACAGAACTGTCTGGAGAGTCTAAAGGAGCATTTCTAGAAGACCCCGGAAGGACAGTACCTGTTCCACAGGTCGTCGTCTTCTCCACCCCAACCCCAGAAAGCATTAGGAAAGCCATTGATTTTCCGAAACTGTTCCACTGTTAAGCCGCTCACTCCACCGAAGAACTCAGTATAAGGAAGCCTAAAAGGAGATGGAGAGCATCAGTCATCTGTGCATGAAAGGGTGACTTTTTTCTAGAACAGGCCAACTCACTGGAGAACTTTGTCTTAAGTAAAACAATGCTCTCTGTGCTACTGCCATGAACCATCTGAAATTGATTCCTCATGCTGAGATGCATCAACCTGAGTAGCTCATTGAATATTTTTTATAACAGCTTTACTGAGACATAATTGACATGCCATGTAATTCACTCATTTCAAGTGCATAATTCAAAGACTTTTAGTATATTCACAAGAGTTGTGCAACCATGACCACAATCAATTTTAACACATTTCATTACAACCAAAAGAAGCCTTGTACCCATCAGCAGTCCTCTTCATTTCCCCCAACTCCCCCACACAACCACTATTCTCCTTCCTGTTACTATATGTTTGCCTATTCTGGATATTTCATATAAATGAAATCATGTAATATGTTGTCTCTTGTAACTAGTTTCTTTCACTTAGCATGTTTCCAAGGTTCATCCATGTGTTGCATATATCAGTACTTCATTCCTTCATATTGACAAATAGTATTCCACTGTGTGGATCTATCACATTTCGTTTACCCATTCATCAGCTGATGGACATTTGGGTTGGAGCTAACTGGATTTGCCATCTTTGCATCTCTCACTATCCTTTTAAATTTAACTTCTTTAATTAAGAAGAAATGATACTCACAGATACATATACTTATCCAATTTAGTTGCAAAATGCCGTGGCATTTGTCCACATCCATAGTAGTTACGATCACTTTCTGGTATGTGATCCACGTCATGAAAAATAAGACAGTCCCAGTCCAAATCCTTCATTGCTTCTTGAAAACCGACATTAAAAAGCATGGCTCGATTAAAGGGTTGGGTGCCAACCTAAAAGACGCAGAACTTTATTTTTAAAAGGACTCTTGAAGCAAGATCGCTGCTGCCTCAGCTCTGCCTAAAGGAAAGCTTATTGAAACCAACTGGAAAAGCCCACTGGGCCAGAAGTGAGACAGATCCAGCACCACTCATCACTGACTCACAAGCCACCTGACCTCTAGCCTCGGATTTCCTTAGAGATAAAAGGAGTAATAATGATAAACCCAAGCTTCTCTCTCCCAAGGCGGTGGTAAAGGCAGACAGCATTTAGATTATCCAGCCCCATGAAAGGAAGAAAGAACACACTGCTATTTCTACTTACTGCTCCTTATCATAAGGGGAATTTCCTGCAGCCTGAAGATACCACCCAAAGCAACTCTAGCAAAGCCACCGTACAAGAGGCCTTTGTTCAGGGTAAACAAAGTTCCACCCTGGACGCAAATCTGTGGTATTGACTGAGCACCATTTCAAAGAGGAGAAAAAAATTGCTCTCTGTTCCCCCTCCCAACTCAGGGTGACTCAATCATAAGATTTCAGTTTTACTGGCTCTTCACACCAAAGATGGATTAGCTTGGAGCACTCTAAAAACTGCTGCCTCAGAAGAGAAAGGGTAGGAAAGAAAGGACTGACAACTCACTTGCTCGATTACATAAAATGCAAACCGCAGGCGCTGGCGCTGAAGCATGGGAATCAGGTGTCTGAGCAGGACTGGGAGGTGCTCGTGGCGGTTCCGGAACGGGATAAGGATTGCCACCTGGAGTGGGTCAAGCAAAAGAGGCCACCCTGTTAGTCCCCTCGACTTCTGCAGAATCAGTGACCAGCTCTTGGGGAGTAAGGCTGGGAGGCTGCCTTGTCCTCAGCTTCCTCTAAAGGAAGGCCGACCCTGGAAGTCAGAGGACCTTGTTCTCACACACACCATGCTGTGCACACGGTGGGCCTGCTGAATGAACTCATTCTAGACCACAACCCAGAGGAAGACCTATCTATCTATATCCACAGATATGTAAACATACAACTAAAATACGCTTCAAAAACCAGTACTTCCCCATACAACGTGCAATGCACTGTAACATAGATGTATTTATTTATGATGGTCATTAAACTGATTTTATATTCTAGCAACGGGCTAGAAGCACTGATCTGTTCCGCCTTTGCTTGGGTCACTGCTGCACCACAGACATCTCACAGGGCTGGGACAGAGCAAGCACTTAAACATTCTCAGTGTTAGGCGAGCTGTCTCGGGTTTTTACTTTACTAAACTTCGTGCGAATAAGGCATGAAGCACTGAATTTGTGAAGATGGCTTCTGTAAATGTAAGAGACCTACCAATGCCGCCCCTGCTTAGCCGACAGTTCAGTAAGGAAGACAAAAGGGTTGAAATGATGCAAATTTCTGGCTACAGGAGAGGACTCAGGGAAAACATATTCTCCAAAGTATTTCCATCAAATGCAAATACTTTTCATCAGGTAGCAGGAAGCAAATTACAAAATGTCATAATCAGTGCATCCCGCGGTCATTGGAAACAATGGCAAGTCCCAGGTGGGCTTCCCAGCGCTTCAGGTCTGACGCCACAACCTACCTTCCATCGGGGCACGCAATCGGAAGGCATCCAGTGACCTCCAAGCTTGATGGCTGGGTCTTTGGAGAAGACTTCATGAATGGTATCCATTCCAATTTCACTCATGTTTATGTCTATTGGGCCCTCTGAACAGAGAGAGAAAAAATTAAGAGGCCGGAAAATGGTAGGTTCTTTCCCCTATGTCCAGGGTTTTACTCTCTGGATAAGTTCAATGCTTTTTCCAACTCAGTGCATTTCAGGCTATCACTATTACTGCAGCAAATCAAGAAACTAGAGTTCTGCTTCTGCCTAGGGTGTAGAAAGAAGTTAAAACCAAGTAAGACAGCAGCTGAACTTCTCAAAGAGGAAGGAGAAACGAGGCTGAGCTTGGAGCCATCTCTGTGTGCTCCTGAGGCAAGTACAGACGCACTGTCCCAGCTGATTTCTCAGTGACCTGACTGGTCATGTCCAAACTCAGAACACACATCATCTTACTTAAGCAGCAGAACTGTCTCAGCTACAGAGAAGGTGTAACACTTTGTTACCACTGCTTTAGACTGCACATGGGATTACAAGAAAGAAGGAAAGAAGAAAAGATCCAATAATTTTTTAAACTAACACTCTGTTAAGAAAATAACGTCTCTCGTATCAAACAAGTTATAATCAGCGTGCTCACTGCCTATAGTTTCTCTAGGATGTCCTAACAGATCCCACGTTACAAATGAGGGTGCGTGTGCAAAGAAAGGGAAACATGTAGAAAATGGCACCCAGATCATGGGCAACTTTGCAGAGGGGCTGAGAAGGAGTCAGGACACAAGTAACTTTCACAGTCCCCGTTTCCAACGGCAGGGCGGCGTTTACGTTCTCTATATAGGCAGACACGTTGCGAGAGCAAGAACACTCGCCCTCTTGCTTTAACCAAATAAAAAGACAGCAGTTTCAAAAGTAGAGGCAAATAAGCAAGAGCTCTACTCACTCATGGAAGGGAGCCTTTCAGGACAGGTATGATTTGCAAAGTAGGTGAAGTCTTCAGGAAGAAAAGTTGTGGTTTGCAGGAAGGTTTCGCTATGGTTCAAGTCAAGAAGATAATCTAGAGAGGTAAGAACAAAAGGCAACTCAGACCGGTACATGGGATCAAGCCTGCAATTCTCGGATGTCTACCAAATAAGTTTTTTTCTTAGACATCATTTTTTGTGAAGCAGGACTCTGGACTAGCTCTTCACTGCAGCCACAAATTTGAATCCATCAATAAAAATGTTAACCAGATGATACTATTTTAACCAGTGTTTCTACTTTTAGTGATATTACAGCTTTATATGCACTCAGGTTACAGTAAAATAACTCCACAATGTAATTATAAAAACAGCACCCCCCCAATACCTTATTCTCTAAAGGAACTATTCTCACTTCTGTTAGCCAGCTACTTTGTTAGTGGCCCCCATTCGCCTACACAGTTCATCGTGATGTTTCCGTTTCGAGTCTTACCTGCTGACTTCCCACTTTGGGGAATGATGAGGATTTCCCTCCCTTTCTCCCCTGCCCCACCACACACATACCATTTCCACCCTCCAGTCTCCCAACACTCACATATGATAACTGTGGTTATCGATACTGTTCATAGCCGAGAAATGTGGAAAGTTATGATTACTTTTCCGTCCTTTCCTGTATATATTTTTCCCTGAGTGACCCGTGTTTTTCTGTTTGCCAAGTTTTGTGTGGCGTAATGACTGACTCAACACCATGCCCTTTACCACTGCATTTCTCCTTCAGCCATTCACGGGCATCAGGGGTGCTCTCAACTTCATCCCCCAAAGGTTGTGCCTTCTGATCCGCTCCAACTTGGAGGCCTTTCCTTTCTGCCTGACGTGCAGATGCTATCTTCGGACCTTCCTGCCTCGGGGTCCCGGAGATTCCTTTCATCGCTTTACAATATGGAACCTCATTTTCCCCAAGTTCAGTCTCTCCCTTTTTCTCACCTAAAGGAACACATCCTTAAAGTACCTTCCTATGAAGGGGAAATGGGAGTGATTTTGAAACCCTGTATATCTGGTTGTTACTCTTCCTCACTTGACTCCTAAGTTGGTTGGTTTATACAATTCTTGGACGGAAATAATTTTCCGTAAGAGCTGTGAAGGTGCTGTCCCACTGCTTCTAGATTCCACTGTGTCTGTTAAGTCCAAAGTCATTCCAGTCCCTGATCTTTGTCAAAGGTGACCAATAATGTCTTTCTGGAAGTGTAAAGAACTTTCTCTTTGTTCAGGAAATTTCACATTGGTAAAAATTGGTGCCTTGTTAGGGGTCTGTTTTACCCACTGTTGACTGTACGTAGCCATTTTGCTACTCTACCATTTCCTGAATTTTACCCAGCCCTTCTTTTAATGATCATTTCTGCTATTATATTTTTAACTTCAAAGAGTCCTTTTTATTTTCTGAATGTTCATTTCTTACAATGTATTATTGTTTCATATTTGTTATCCTTTTTTGCTTATCCTTGAGAATGTATGTTTTTAATATTCTCCTAGCACAGTCCGTTTCTTCCAATCCACCGCTTCTTGTTTGTTTTGATCCCTAGCAATAGCAATCCTTGGTCTTCTGCTGATATATATATATATATATATATAAGTATATATACATATTTTTAAATTTATTATTATTTTTAAAAAAATATGTCTATTGATTTCAGAGAGAGGAAGGGAGAGATACAAACATCAATGGTGAGAGAGTCACTTAACGGCTGCCTCCTGAACGCCCCCTACTGGGAATCGAGCCCGCAACCCAGGCCTGAGCCCTGACCGGGAACTGAACCACGATCTCCTGGATCACAGGCCAGTGCTCAACCCCGGAGCCACGCCGGCCAGGCTCTGCTGATATTTGAGTAGGGCACTAATCAGCTAACTAAAAGGGTGTGGACTGAGGTTCTTCATCATAGGGTGTTCTGGCCAGAAGTTTGGTTTAGAAACTTCCAGCATCAATATCGTTAGGTCTTTCCTCTTGGTCTGGTCACATCCCCAGAGAAATCTATTCTAATTTCCTGCCAGAATTGTACAGTCTTGGCTACAAGTATCCCAGAACTGAGGACACCTAAAACAAGCTAGGTGACCCCAAGTTGAAGGACACCCTGTTTTACCATCTTTGAGTGTTATCAAGTCTCTAGACCTTTGCCAAGATGGGGACAGGGATCTGGGCATCTGACTGCTTTTCAAATAGCTTTGAACCAACCTTTATCTAACTTGCTACCTTTATTCTTATCTCCAAAAGTACTTAATATTGCCAATGCATGAGCTTCTGGAAGATTCTGGGTATAAACTGGGGTGATGGCTTTCCCTGCTGCCACATTAGCAGTCAAGTTTGTGGGGTGTCTGTAAAGTCCTTATCATTGGTCCATCTGTTTTCCCACTTCCAAAAGTTTTTGCTGTGGTCTCCTTTCTTGTTCTCTTCATTCCTAACGGCTTGTAACATTACATGTGTACACACACGCGCGTGCCCAGTTACTGTCATTTAGTGAGATTTAAGGGTACAAAGCAGATGCCTTATTCCTAGGAGACTGTATGAAGGAAGCCCCTCTAACCTCTTATTTTTTTTACAGATAAGGAAACTGAGGCACCATGTACACAACTTGTACAAGGAGACTTGGCTTTATATGACAAAGACCCAACTAAACTCTGGTCGGCGATCTTTCTATTATACTGCACTATTTTTTCAGAGTATTACAATCTCTCTCACCAGTCCTTTTGGATTCATGCTGATTCTATGAACATTAAAACTTCCTATTCAAATTCACTTCACAACATGAAAGTCCAGAATCTTCAACTCAGATTTTTAAAAAATAATTGCCGATAGGTAATAATCATTCAATCAACCTAGCTAGTATTTTTTTGTAGTCCAGTGGTTTTTATTTTCATTTTTTAAAAATTTATCTTTATTGTTGAGAGTATTACAGATGCACTATGAGATGGTTTCCAAGAATCAAACTGCTAATACAGTGAATCCTTTTATATAGGCACATGGCTGCCTACTCTACAAGTACTCAGAGGACAAAACTCAATGAGGCAACTTGGAGAGAATATTAACAGTCTCTTAACAGGGGAAGAAAGAAACAGAACACTTTCTGTCCTTTTTAGTTGTAGCTTTCCTGAAGGACACTAAGCCTGCATTTATATAAAAACTTAAGCCAAGTCAGCATTAACTCCAAAGGTAAAATTATTTATACAGAAATTAGCCCAAAGTCCTCATTCACACATGCAAACCTGTCCTAAGTTGAGCCTTTTCTGAAGGTATTAACACTTCAGAAAGCTACGCCAAGGACCTTCTATGCCCATCATTACTCTGGATGATTCTGATTTTGCTTCTTAATCACATACACATACTTCTCTTTAAAATAGCATCACGGTAATTACATCCGAAAGGCAAAGAAATCCCCAAAGGTATTATAATGAGCATTTTCATAAGCAAATCAACAAAAAAAAGAATAACACTTCTGGGCAATGACAGAACTAAGCCTTGGAGCTACAATCTAAACAGGAAGTAAGTAAAAACAAAACACAAAAAAACAAAAATACATGTAGGAGAGGAGAAAAGATACGTTCTAACCTTAATGATCCTATTTGGGGGAAAGACACAGATAAATTCCTTTCTACTTCCTTCAAACTGTGATATACTAAGCCTGGTAGCAACTAGCACGGAATAAAACATGACAAAACAAAACACCACATATTTTCTTCTTCTGGTTACTAAATTAATAGTGTCATAAAAAAAAATATTCAAATACACAACTCCTAAGTGGAAGTTCAACATAGTAACTTGGCCCTACATCTTGGGGGGAAACCTCTGAAAACCCCTAATTTCCTCATTTCCAATTTTAAGTTGTATAGATAAAAATTTTAAAGAAGTGGAAGAGGCAGAGGATATTAATTGCTCTGGATATTAATTTACGGATATTAATTTACAACGTGGTAAAATTGCATGGTTATTGTGGGTCCTGGTCCTCCTGTCCAGCTGCCTGGAAATGGGTGGACTATACTGCAGATGCTTCTCAGGGGAACCAAACATCAAGGTCTACTCTTCCCAAGCAGGTACTTACTGAATGAGGGAACTGCTGAAAGAAAAAAAACAAGCTTGCGGAATGTCCATGGCCATGGTTTTATTTTTTCATTTAAATCTAATCTGTTTCAAATCAGGACATGCTCTTCCAGCAAGGGAGGCAGAAGGGCAAAGGCGGCAGCTGTTTTCATGTTTATAAAATGGGGAAACAACAGACATCCTACCTACCTCCAGATTCAAATGGCCTGCTATTCAACTTTATTCTATACCAGTGTTTCGGCAATTTTGGTTGCACATTAGAATCATCTAGAAGCTTTAAAAACCATAATGCCCAGGCTATGCTCAGGCTAATTAAATAAGAACCTCTGGGGGCAATGGTGTAGGTATCAGTATTTTTTTTAAAAAAATATCTTTATTGATTTCAGAGAGAGGAAGGGAGAGCGAGAGATAGAAAGAAACATCAATGATAAGAGAGTCATTGATCAAGCCCACAACCTGGGCATGTGGCCCAACCGGGAACTGAACCAAGATCTCCTGGATCCTAGGTCGATGCTCAACCACTGAGCCACGCCCGGCTGGGCGGTACCAGTATTTTTTAAAGCCCCCCCCCCGACACACACACACCTGCAAGGGATTCTAATGCACAGTCATAGTTGACATGGCTAACAGTTACAATTGACACGGCTACCCCAATATGAGGTGTGGCAAAAATCTGCTTTCTTCTTTTTTAAAAAATATATCTTTATTGATTTCAGAGAGAGGAAAGGAGAGAGCGAGAGATAGAAACATCAATGATGAGAGAGTCATTGATTGGCTGCCTCCTGCACACCCCTGACTGGGGATCAAGTCCGCAACCCGGGCATGTGTCCTGACCGGGAATCGAACCCCAATTGCCTGGATCCTACGTCGACGCTCAATCACTGAGCCACACCCAGCCAGGCAGCTTTCTTCTTTTTATTACCAAATCTACTTGAGCAGGGTCTGGAAAGTGCTCACCAAAAGATTTCAGAAAGAACCACCACTTTCCCCTCCCACTGAGGAAAAAAACAAACACTTGCCTCTCTGCTTTAAAAATGTAGAAATTTATATATGCTAGAAAGATGTCCTGTGGAATATAAAGAATTAGCATTCTTCAAGAGTTAGCATGCTTAAGGCTGACTACCCCTGCAGGAGAGCAGACATAAAGATGACTATGGACCGAGCATCTAAAAACCAGAGAGAAAGAGGTTGTGAGTATTTACTTCACTGAATATATCATAGAGTGCACTGGCAATGACTTCACTCATTTTATTTGCCTATGGCAACAGACCTGTTTTGAGTGATGTGGGTAACAGGACATTTTTCTGAGTATGTGACTAGGAGGGGCTTGGGACCACAAGAGTGAGGGGTTTGTGTGCATGTGTGTAGAAAAATAAGAAATCTCCCTCTGGTAAGAAGTTACTAGTTAAGATGGCACCTGGAAATTCATATTTAAGAATGAGAAATGCTAGGCCATCCAACTCCTCACCTCACCTATAAAACTAAATGGCGAGACTGGATGAACCCAGAGAATTCTCTTCTGATGTCAATATTCTTTTGCCTGTCTCCCTGTACTACTACTAGTAAGTTCTACGGATTCACAGTCTCACCCACCCATGGCTTTTAGTGCAATACGTCAGGCTTATTCCAGGCTCATAGTCTTGATCCCCCCGAAGAACATTCTTATTAGACAATCGCCACTTTAGCTTTCAAGGATAAAGAAAGCTAGCATTACTTAAATGTCACACTAAGCTTTTTAGCTACATTTGCCTAATGAAGGCCTTTGAATGTGGGTGTGTGCCATGGCACTACTTACAGGGTGGGGCAGGAGCTGGCAGGCGACCTTAGTCTGGGTTACTGTCCTCAAGCCCATAGCACTCCTGATGGGAGTGGCTGGGTCAGAGGTTAACAGTCATCTGGCTATCTCAGCAGCTTTAGGCCCAGAATCTCTCTCTGACTGTGCTAGGCAGAGAACTGCTTTGAAATGAAGAAAAATTGTAGGTTTTCATTGCATACACATCCAATGAAATGATATATTTTTCTTTAATATTTACTCACTAAGGATGTGCCTATAACAGAAGCCAATCAACATGATAATCTCAGAATTAGGCTACAACACTTAAAAAATGTGTTTTCTTGTTATATCTATTCACTTGCACACTCAAAAATCATTTACAGAGAGTTTCCTATGTTCTAGGCTGTGTACAAGAAACTGAGGATACAAAGAAGATAGAGACTGTGAGGGCAATGCAGGGACTCAGAGATCAGCAAATCTCAACTCAACTGCTGCATCAAATCTTCTCAGCGCTGTACGCTCCAACTCCTTCATCCCTAAATGAGACAAGCAGTTACCTTACTGAGTTCTTGTGAAGATTCCATGGGGATAATTCAAGTAAAGTGGCTAGCATAATAACATAGCCCCCAGCAGCAACGGCTTCCAATTTATAAGGGAAATAACAGCACATTAAACACAAATTGGATGATTATTTCTACCAGAGGGATGATGGCAAGAATTTAGTGTTTCATAATTTGAGAAATACATGCAAAATCAAATAATAATGAGTCCCTGGATATGCCTTCCAAGGGTGCAAGTCACTTCTGAGCTCAGTTTTTAAGGAAAACCACCCCTCGGGGAATTAGTGAGATCCTGTGTTCAAGACCAGCAGCAGTGTAGGGATACAGTTCTGCTATGCGCTCCTCTAACTTCTCAAAGAGAACAGACTACCTCACTAGATGCCCAGAAGGAAGTCCTACCATCATCTAACCTTGGAGCGACATGATCGCCTGGACTGGATAAATGTCATGACAGCACAAATGTTCCTTTATCCAGAGTAAAACAGAGCAAAGAGCTCTGGAATGGCAGTCAAAGGGCCCCCTAGTTTTACCACACAACCTAAAGCAGGTTTGGGCAGGGTTTAGGGAAAGTCACATGATCAAGGCACTCCAACACTCCCAAGATGATTTGTACTACATTTGAAAAACAGAATATAAAATCCTGCCCATCTGACTGAGACATAGTCTAACCAGATCAGACAAAGTGTGTGGGATCATTTGTAAAACCTAATGCCACACAATGAATTAGGGAACAAAAATGTGCTCAGCCTTCTCTCATGACTTTGGGAACTGCAGGGATTCCTCTCCCAGGTATAGTTCAGAGCTCAAGCAATTTGTTCGGAGATCAGTTTGGCTAAAATGCCCTGAAAAGTCAATCACTTGCTCTTCGCAAACAAAAAGGAAGTACCAAAGCTTATCTGGCTTGCTAACTATAGTCCTTTGTTGCTGCTAAGCAGGACGGACTGATTGATAAATTAGGATGTGGTCAATTTTAAAGATTTAACTTCCCTTCCAGAGACAATGCTTTCTCTTGAGATCCCAAGCACCATAGAATAATTCTCATTTGCAATGTTTGCAAAGCCAATTTCACATTCTACAGTGAGCTGCGGACTACCTTAGAACTTACTACAGAAGGGAGAACTAATTTGAAGGAAATATTTTTTAAAATATACATATAAATCTATGTTGAGTGAAAACAGTAAGAAGCCATAGGAAAGCACATTAGTCCTCAGAGAAATAAGAGGCAAATCATGAATGCTTAGCAGAATAAAATCTCAGAATCTATTTTTAAAATGAAAACTATCCCTGGTTGGACTGGACAAGCCTCACGACAGTCCCATTTAACCATCTGGAAATACTTCTTTTGTTCAATTTTTGGAAGAGTTAAAAGGAGAGATATAAAAAAAGACAGTTTTTTCTCAAAGGTAAAGAACTCTATTATTTAGTCTTTTATAAAAATAGTCAAAACCATGACTCAGGAACAAGTTCTTACAATATATTTTAAGCAAGCCATCTAGCCTGTGTTCTTTCCTCCTCTTTATAGAATTAGTGCTTATAAGATAATAAAAGCCACAGGTAAAAGTTCCAAAGATTGAGGCAGAAATGTTCACTCTGTGTCCACCACTGCGACGTTCAGCTGAACAGCCTGAAAAACTTTCTTCAAGGCTGAATGACTCTGACCACCAGACTCAGCCACAGAGCAGGAATTAAACCACAGGATGAAAACCACACCTGACTGGGGAAGGTAAACCAGGTGACCCAGTAAACTTCTTCCAGAAGCCGCTGTTTTAATTTGTGGAAACTGTCCCTGATGACATGATTATTATGAAATGAAAACTTGTTAATAACCATTCATGGACAATGAGTTCTACTGGGTGGAACGTATTCAAGTAGAGTCCAATAGGAAGAACAGTGTTGGAGCAACTCTTCCTGTGTGGCAACCAGGCTAGATTAGCTCTGAAAACAATATGGAACATGGTCATCACCGTGTGTAACTGAAAAAGCAAAACAAACAAATCCCACAATACGAAGCCATAAACTAAGTATCAGGAAGTCCAAGCAAGTTGTTTTTCCTCACTGGCAGTACAAATACATTTTTTGAAATTACTTCCAGAAAAGCTTTTGCTGCTCCAGTTTTGCTAGCATCCTAACCTGTGCTTAAGCCGCCTACTGGGGGCAACTACACTGAAAAAAAGAGGTCTTGAAAGATTCTCCTCACGCTTCCCATCCCTGGAAAGTATTAGGTGAGAATATGGAATCATTTAGTCACGCTTAACATACTATTAGCAAAACAAACTAGGATTCATTTTGCAAGAGCTTCTTTTTAGTAACAAGGTAAGGCTCAGCCAAACCTTCCATCTTTTACAATGCACTTTGTCCCATCAAAGATAATTATTTGAACCAAATTTTCCTCTCCTGGGAGGAGACATTCTAAGCAGACCACATCTTTACTAAAAATATACCTGAGTCATTTACGCTGCTATTCCTCTTGGCATAAGCGCTTCGAACCACCTGCTCATAAACCTGAGCACCTATTGTCCTCATGTTGTCCCGGATCAGAATGCCTTGAGCTTGCATCATGAAGAGGTAGGTGTTTACTGCAGAAAAGAGAAAGGAGAGGGGGAAAAGAGGTGAATTCAAAAGCAACCATTAAAACAAAACAAAACACACATAACTTTGGGTTTCTTTCGTTTTTTTTAATTTAACCTCTTTCAGCTCTAAAACCCTACAAATGCCGTTAACTCTTTTCCACACTGAGTTCAATGTTTTCAGGACACCAACATTCCTTGTGTAGCTAGTAGGACTTAGGGGAATTTCTGACAATACTCAGCAGTTTCAGAAAAACCATACATTTTAAAAATTATACTCCACCAGGTCTTCAAATATCCAGTCTGTGTTCTAGCAAGGTAACAATAAAAAAGACCTTTATGGATCAATTAACAGACCTTTTAAAAGATCTCTGATCTCACATATATGCATAACCCATAGACACAGACAACAGTGTGGTGATGGCCAGAGGGAAGGGGGTACCAGGGGCTGGGGGGAGAGGGGGGGAGGCAAAGTGGTGACATCTGTAATAGTGCCAACAATAGATAGGAAGGGAGGGAGGGAATTCAACTTCAGTTCAGGCCCAGAGATTATTTGATCCCATTGATTATATCACGCATTCTGATTTTAGGGATGTTAAAATGTGAGAATAATGTGCATCTAAGAATTGATGAAGAACAGTAATAATAATGATTTTTATGACTAACATATTAACATAATTTTATATAATAATTATTCTTTGTCTCTCTGGGGACAGTATAATGTTTCTCAACCTTTTGTAAAGTATAAATAAAAGCATCTTTAACAAAACCTCTCCGATCTCTTTAATTTACCTTCTCAATACTCATAGCTATATACAGAAAATGGAAACCACTGACTGCTCTGCTTAATGAAACCCTCAGATCTAGGTCTGGTCTTGGCAACCTTTTGAAAGTGGTAGACTAAGACTCCAGCTACTTTTCTTTGGAGTATTTGGAAAGAAAAAGAAAGTAATCAAAGAATGTAAGCAGCACTCACTACCACCCACCTTGGCCCCAACATCTTAAGCAATGGGGAAAAGCAGGGGGCTACGTTCAAGTGTCAGCTGAAACATATTCACTTTGAATTATACAATATCAAATTATGATACTGTACACCTAAAACTTAAATAATGTTATACACATCAGTTATACCTTAATAAAAACAGAACAAAACAAAATCATATTCTTAACAAATGATTATTCAGGTTAACTGCCCGATCATTGTCATTTTGGAAAAGTGAGCTCCACTGGATTTTCTTTAAGTGTCTCTATGATACGAAACTCAGAGATCACATATAGAAGTGATTATAATTCCTGTATTCCACTTGCGACCTCTATTTTCAAGAAATTGTAAGCTTTAAAAATATAGCTTCTTAACCAGCCTATTTAATTTCCTCACCTTCCTCTCACCACTGTGAAAGGGGGGGTGTCTCACAGGGTGGCACATTTACAAATCTAAACTCTGGTGTGTGTCAGGATCCTCTGAACACTTGGCTGACTTCCAACCAGGCCCCAGGCAGGTAGTCAATGGAAAGGTTGAACCACTCCTCCAGATTCAATATACATGGCCTCCAGCTGGCCTGGCTCTTCAACTAGATATATTTCGTGGACACAGTTTCAACATTATTATCACAGTGTCCTGTATATAATGGGCGGTAAATAACTAAATGGATGAAGTTTAAAAGTCAATTTACTTTATTTCAAGCTTGTGTGGTGCTTGTGCTGGTGATGGGAATGGAGATCAGGACTTGACAACTGGCATAATATTGAAAACCTCAGGCGGCCTACATTAAACAGGGACATAAAATCTTTCAAGGGATTTCAAATCACCTCTAAGGTATATCCTGAGCCATAAAATAATAAACAAAATAAGTCAATGTTCAGAATACTTTCAGAAATGAAGCAGCACTTTCAAATTAGGTGAGTTGACTGCAAGGCAACCACATGCTTAACTTGCGGCACTGGCAGAGATCAGTTCAGATAGTTACTGTTCTCTGTAGCTGGACAATGTTACCAAAAAAGCTTCAAATCCTTAAACAAGTGTAATTCTGTGAAGCCTCTGAAAACATGAGTTATATTTCATTTTCTGTTTACAGCAGATAGCATGGTGCCTGGTCACAGTTGGTAGGCAGTCCATAAATATCTGTTAAACATAAGATTTAAACTTCATCCAATATCAAATTTCTAAAGTAGTTCTGTGGTATTTTTTTATCACTTGGGCTACAGAATATATACATTATACATATTATATATGATTGCCCTGAAGTCCTCCCATTCCCAACATACTACAAAACCAGTTGTCTTCAATAACCACCACCACAACAAAAGTATTGCCTGGTTGGCATGGTTCAGTGGTTGAGCATCGACCTAGGATCCAGGAGATCGAGGTTCGATTCCCAGTCAGGACTCATGCCCGGGTTGCGGGCTTGATCCCCAGTTGGGGGCATGCAGAAGGCAGCCAATCAATGACTCTTTCATCATTAAGGTTTCTCTCTCTCTCTCTCTCTCTCCTCCTCTCCCTACCTCTCTCTGAAATCAATAAAGACATTTTTTTTAAAAAAAGTATTCATTGAACATTACATGTAAAGCTATTAGGCACTGCAAAAAATACACTACCTCCTTCCCCACAAATTTCACAATCTTCTCAGCAAAGAACACTATAGTTAAGCCTCTCTTTTAAATTCTCTCCCTTTCTTAGTTCTAGGATCCCAACTGCAGGATTACTCTAAGGCAGTACTCAAACTCTGTGCTGCTGTCTCCCAGACAGCTTTCGAAAGCCTGCTTCCTGGGCCCCACCCCCTCTGATTCAGTGTGTGAGAGCGGTGGTGAAGACCTGCACTTGTAACAAGCTTACAGGTGATACAATGGGGTTGGTCTGAGGACCACATTTCCAGAATCACAGTTCTAGGGAACTTCAGCTACATAAAAAATAATAGTAAGTAATATTTACTGAGCAAGTAATTCTAAAATTCTTTATCTCACTTAATCATCATAATTATCTTAGGAGGAAAGTAATCCAATTTACAGTCAACTTCTAGGCTTTGGTTTCTCCACATAGGTCAACAGTGAAATGGACTTGAATCAGGTGTACCTATGCTCTAACCATTAAGCTATTTAAGACCTTGCTCACCTATGTTCTAGCCACAATCTCCTCAAAGATGTCAAGCACCCTGATGGTTTAAATAATTACTCTTAAAGAGATAGCTCTCAAATCTTTATCTCTTACACAAAGCTGTCTGATGAATTTTTCTTAATTATAGATTTATCCACACTGCTACTGCTCAGAAGCCTTCTATATTTCTTGCCTTCATCCTTGGGCTCCTGCTGACCTGCAGTGTTTCTGTTCTTTCTGCTATGCAAACCTTATTAATCCTTCAAACCCCAGTTTACATACTTCTCCAGTCTCCCCTGCTTCTCGAATCTCTGTAGTTACAGATTATAAAAAATGAGCCTTTTGTTTATATTTTCTCTTAGTTTGCTAACAACTATCTCATGTGTCTGTCAGTCTTGTCATTCAACTAACAAACTTAAACCACATCTTATTACTGCTTTTCCTAATTATCCACAGGAATGAGCACAATGCTGAAAAAATGAAAAGCAGAGGAAATAAATTTTACAAAACAAAAGAAAAAAATCACAAATTTATAGACTTGGGATTGGATGGGATTTTAAAGAACACTTTTCAAAAACATCTAATGCTTTTACACCATCCAAAAACTATGCCTTCCAAGAACAGAGTCAGCATGTAAAATACAGCCATCATCCAAGAAAATTTTACTTTGGGTGGGGTCCAAAATGTTTCCCAGTCACTTTTACCCACTGGTTCTCATTCTGCCCCTTGACAGACCAGTCAAATCCCTTTCCCCCCACTTGAAATATTTTCAATCTCCCTCACACCCACCCAATCACCTTCACCTCTATCCTACCTAACCACCCCCATACCCCAAGCCAGACAGCCTCACCTCCTTCGAGGGCTCCTCCCATGGTATCATCACACTTCCCTCCCCATCCTGTCTGCTCTCCTATGGATCCTGCCCCTGTAGCCTACGCTTCACACAGGGCGGTGCCCATGCTGGCAGAGTGGACCCGGTGCAGTCTGATGGGTCCAGAAACAAGCAGAATTACCAGCAGTCCTGTTCCATCTGTTACCAAAGCACTATCAACTCAAGCCCCTTCTTGGATCCACAATTCATAAATAACTCTAGACCAAAGAAATTCTCCAACATAGATGTTCAATTACCTAACCTGCCATTTCCCAAACCAGCCCCCCCCCCCCCCCCCGGCCACCAATGTAATAACTAGTAACATCAAGTGATTGCAGAACTCACTTTGGGAAATTCTGTTTTGGATATTTCTGTTAACAGAATTTAAAACTTCTATTACATGTTAGGTAATCAGTCAATAATTAATGAATGTTGTTGAAAAATAGTCACACCATATTACTGATTCATATTAAGCTTGCTGGAGGCAAACCCTCAGTCCTTTTAGATACGTTGCTGCTACGCCACCTTCTCCTGTTCTGTGCTCATGCAGTCGGTTATACAGACCCAACTGTAGGACCTTACAAGGGTCCCTATTAAAAGTCTTGTTACTAAATTTAGCCCAGGACTCTGGCCTAAAGTAGGAGGTCACTATGCACACATACTGCTTTCACTCTAAATTATCTCATTTAAAATTCACATCTTTGTGAATCAGTTATCATCTTGATTTTTTATTTGAGATAAGAAAGTCAAGCCCTCCAGAAGTCCTTTACCCAAGGTGAGTGAAGTCAGAAACAGAGAGAAGTGAGGTTCCACAACATTTTGATGAGCTTTACTTTGAAAAAACAGTACTTTCCAATAACACGGCCCCATCAACAGTGGCTGAATCACAGCTTTCAAGTGTTTTTGTTTTGTTTTTTTAATTGGCACACAGCTGTTAGATCCTCCATTGTTTCAGTATCTACAGAGCACCCACTTCCCTGAGCGCTTTTCACACAGCACTAGGCCACTGGGGACAGCACAGGATAAGGTACAGGCACAAACAATTACGATGCAGTATGACAAGTGCTACAATTACAGTTACTACAAATTCAAGCTTACTAATAACTTTTTTACACTTTCATGAGAAATCGTAATAATTATCCAGCCCCAGTATCTAGATGAAGGGATCTCTTATGACTACAACTGGGTTGAGAAAAATAAGCCCCATTCAGGTTTATATCATCGGAAATTTCCAGCCAGATGCCAGTGTAAGCAGCCTTGGGCATCGCTTTAACTGGAGTTTCCAGGGAGCAAAGCATTGGGTCTCCTAACAGGAAGACACACTCTTCCTCTCCATTAGAATTCCAGTCAGCTTCCATATCCTTATGAATCAGGTAACAGGGCTGTCACTTGAACACACACATTAATAAATGACTAACTCATAAAAATTCCTCACAAGATAATGAAATCTGACATTCGAGATTAGGCGCAAAATGAACCCAAGAGCAAAAGACAGAATTATAAGACTGCATATACTTAAAAAAGAGTTCACAATTTTTTATCCTAAACATGTGTATCCTTAATGTTTGTTGCATCTGGCTTGGTGAGCTAAAAGAAATCCATTCCTTTCCTGACCACTCTTCAAAATCTGTCTTACCCTCAATGCACAAACACTCCAACACACACACACACACACTCTCTCTCTCTGTCTCTCTCTCTCTCTCTCTGCCTTCCCTGCTCTATGTTTCTGTTTAACATACTACATATTTTCTTATTTGTCTTGTCTATTGTTATCTCCCTCACCAGAATATGAGCTCCATGAGGGCAAGTTGCTACGCCCTCCCTGATGGCAAGAAGATGCATAATAAATATTTAAATAAATGGATATCTAAGTTGGGACAAAACAACTGAGCCCTCTAAACTCAGTTGTGCCTAAGGAGGCATGGATAATGGGATTTCAGGCCTTTCTCTTGTATTAGCTCCCTACTCCTTAATGAAGGAGCCCATAATGTTGTGAGTCAACCAGATTCACCACACTAACCTGTTCCTAAAAAAGTTCAGCAATTCCTTTTACCAATTGAGCAGAGGTGTCAAACAGATCAGCTCTTCCCCTCAAAAAAATGTTCTCTGGTACTCTCACTCCTCACAAAGTTGTTTGGTTTTTTAGTGTTCCTTAATATAATGCACAAGTTTATTCAAAACTCTATGCAACATTATTTGTAATATGAGGAACCATTCAAAATAGCCCCAATCTGAAAAGAGCCCAGAAGTCCATCTATAGGAGAGCAGATGAAAATGTGTAGCCTATTTGAATTTCAGCACCATGTGAAACGACACCAAAGCGCACATATGGTATAATTCCGTATACATAAAGTCCAAACACAAGCACAACAAATCTACAGTGTTAGAAGTCAGGAGAACAGGTATCCGGGGGCAGGGGGACCTTGAAAGGGGGCTTCTGGTCATCTTTTATTTCTTGACCTGAGCACTGTTTACATAGTTACACTCATTTTGTAAAAATTCATCACAGTAGTCACTTATTTGAGCACATTTGAATACATGTTATACTTTAATAAGGAAACATAGGAGAACAGCTACTAAATCATAATGTGAGGGCAGGGTCAGGAAAATATTCAAGAGAGGTGACTCTAGGATAAGGCCTTGAAGGAAGAGCTCTGAAACGGGAAAAGGAGGAGCACAGATGAAGACGAAGGGAAGGGGCATAAAGGGAGAAATCTGAGGAACTGAAGCAGTCTGGCGTGGCTGGAATGAAGGGCAGATATGGCAAAAACGTCGAAGGCGGCTAGAAAAACAGAGGGGAGCAAGACCACAAAGGGCTTTGTGTGCTATACTTAGGGGCTTGACACTGAAGAAATGGTTCAGGATCAGATTTCAGGTATGCCAACTACGAAGTATCAATCAAAACAAGTATATTCTCCCTTACTCAGATTCATGGCTCCAGATAAAGGACTGAGCTTTTTAGTATCCAGACAAATTCCTTAAAGGGGGGAACTTCTTTGGATGCCCTGAATGTAGCGTCCCATTTTGTTACTGAAAGTTGGGTGTCTAAGTCTTACCAAAGGCTATATTTTCATTTTCTAGATGATTCAGCAGGAGGACTACGCTGTCTGCCAAATCCTGGAGCAAGCAGATGGAGTGACGATGTCAAGATACACAGCCGGGCACCACTAACACTAACCACAGCCAGGGACAGCTGGGGCAGGGAGCAGGCATCTGACAGTCAGCAAAGGTGTTGCTTAGTGTTAGGGTGGGCCTGCTGGACTAGATGTTCTCTCCTGGATTTACTCACATCATGCATCTTTGTTTCGAAAACCCCTTACAGACCACACAATGTGTGATCTGTAAGAGTAAGTATATTCAAGAAAACACTAGCAAATGTATGGACTAGGGGTTGTACCCCAATTCTTTTAATACTTTTTGTGTGAAAGTTGTCACACAGTTGCTCCAGAACATGAAAATCGATGTGCCAATGCTTTCAAAGTAAAATAAAGGATGAGGGACCGGGAGAGGAAGGAACAGAAGCAGAAAAGGAATACATAGAAGAAAACAGGAGGGTTCTCACTGTCTCCCTCCTCCCATATACAAGATAAACATACAAGATACAATAAAAATTAAGGGGAAACAAAGAACAGAAATGTGTCCTAGGAATGTTGAAGTTTGATTTTGCCACACTAGAAAAATCTGAAAAACCCACACTACCTTTTTTGACCAATATTTTCTGAGAAAAAAACAGAACCTGAAATATAACTGATCTCTACCCCCCAAATCAGAGATTATCAGTGTTCACTGTTCTGTACGACAGATGTTGTGTAAAGAATAAATCCACTTATTCTGTTTATAAAGAGATGAATTCCTGTAAAAAAATATACATTTACTGAGTCCCTATGTGCCAGTGCCTTTCTAAATATCTGTATGCATAATCTAATTTCATCCTCACAAGACACTGAGGGGTACATTATTATCCTCATTTTGTAAATGAGGGGACTGAGGTTTAAACAAATAACGAGAACATGGAGCCAAGATTTTACATGTCTTTGTCTCCAGAGTTCAAGTGTTTAAAAAATATGTTATGTTCTATTATGTCTCAGGTTCCTAAAGCCCAGAAATCCCTTGAATCCACAGCTATCACAGCTATCACTCCCACACTTCGCTTACTGGTTCCTTTGATCTGGGTTGTTACTGTTGATATTCTTATACACGACTGGCCTAATATTTCATTTCAGTCGTGGGCTCCAACGCTCATAATAGAATATGGTGCATCCTTAAAATTTTATTAAGTTTTATAAAAATTTTATAAGTTTGAAGCTCTAATGTGAATCCAGGAATTCTTACATTTCAGATCTACTTAAAATAATATCCAATGATACTCATACTATATGCACTGAGACATATTTAGGTGCAAGGTTATGGGTGACACATTTAAGAAATTAAAAAAAAAGCCCCCCCTTTTTTTAAGATACAAGAAAATTTTTGACAACAAATTTACACCCTTTGGCACATCTATTTTCATGTTCTGAGCAACTGTGTGACAACTTTCACACAAAAAGTATTAAAAGAAAACTGTTTGGGGGTGAGGGGAGGAGAGACATTAAGAGTAAGGAATTCTAACAATTACTTTTTGGGAAAAATGTCATTTGATGAATATTCTGCATTCCTTATCCTTCCACTAGAGGCAGAAAAACGATGAAGTCGATCATAGGTTACGTTTTCCACCCTCTCTAGTTTTTATCTGTAGCTATTTAAAAAAACAAAACCACCCAAGTGGTAAAAATTAACAACTATGAAATATCCTGTAAACATTTCCGCTGACCTGTTAGTCTATGTTCTGTTAAATTATTACACTGCACATGAGATTAGAAATAAAAATGCTGCCTAAACACATACTAACTAGCTGAGTAGTCTATGGCAGTGATTTTCAGTTCGTGTGATGCAATGATTTTTAAAACATGCAATGCCTGACTACTTAGTCAGGGGCACTGACCTCTTTTCCCTTTGACTGTCAAATAAAAAAATGATAACAGCTCACACAACAGCCGTCCAGTGAGAATGAATCAAAATTATATCTATTTTTTGTCAGATTGGCAAAAAATACATTTTTTTGGTGTGCTGCTAAATTTTAGTTAATTAGTTTATATGTGTGCTATGAGATAAAAAGTTTGAAAATCACTGGTCTATAGTAATCACTTAACTGATTCAGCTTTGTTTCCCCCCAAATTCTTAATAGCATTATCAATTACCAACATCCAGAAGTACACACCCACCAAAGGGGCTCGGCAAACAAGGATGCCCAAATCTTGCAATGTATAACCTAAATGCACCCCTGGGTCAGAGGAAACTATAAATTATCTTTCTGGTGTTGTCTGCATTGAACGCCTGCATCTACTCTGGCCTGCCCTGGGGATAAAGTTTCAGAATGAGTACAGATATCCGGATGGGAATGTGCTAGAGACACAGAGCAGCAGAACAACACTGCTCTCTGGAGCTGACTCTAGACAAAGGCTCTGCCCACCTCTTGGGCCTAAACTATCCCCACTTTCTGTCCCACCAACCAGAAAGAACCATGCCTCCTGCCCCTGCTGACACCTCTTCTCTGCATGACTGTGCTTTGGTGACACCTGCTCATGCCAAGCTTTAATGGCTCTGTTTCATAGCTTTTCCTGATAGCACCCCACCTCCATGATTAGCACTGTCTTGGCTCCTTCCCAACTGATATGTAAACTTCTACCCATGATTCCTAGAAATCTGAGCACGTCTCTTCCAGCAGGCTATGACTCCTTAAGACTACAGACTGTCTTATCCTGTTCTTCATCTACAATTTCTGATAAATAATAGACACTTAGCTATTGATTAAATCAACAAATTACAGCTTAGCACGCAGCATTCTGTGGCCACTTGGTGAAGGTGCCTTCACCAAGGTGTTTTCTCAAGTTAGGAATATACTGATTTTTCTGCAACCAGAGAAGAGACTCTATAAGCCAGAAAAGGGCAGAGTGAAACTGATACTCAACTAGTTTTGCTGGTGTAAGTGTAAATTGGTATAACCCTTTGGGAAAAGTATTTGCAAATTCAACAAAGAGACATAAAAATGTTCCTACCCTCTGATCTAGCAATTTCAAATAAATTATCCCAAATATGAGGACATAAATTATTTCTAAAAGCAAAAACTTGGAAAACAACTCAAAAGCAACAATAAAATAACAGATAAGTTTACTGATAGAATCTCTTTTTTTATGTTTTTATTGATTTCAGAGAGAAAAAGGGAAAGGAAGAGAAATAGAAACATCAGTGTTGAGAGAGTCATTGACTGGCTGCCTCCTGCATGCCCCCTACTGACGATTGAGCCCAAAAAGCAAGGTATGTGCCCTGACCCGGAATCGAACCATGACTTTCTGGTTCATAGGCTGACGCTTAACCACTGAGCCACACTTGGCCGGGCTTGATAGAATCTTATATAGCTTTAAAAGGAAAAGCTATGAAATCTTATAAACAGAACAAATGTAGAACACCTATCATAGACTATCACACTTTTTCCCCCTCATAAAGATCTTCCTTCTAAGGAAGAAAGGTAGAGGGGAAACTCCTGGACTGAGGAGACCAATAACCTTGCTGCGAATACTGGCCCCTGGCTGGCTTTGTGGTCCTCTCCAAACCTCAGCCACCCCATCTAGAAGACGGTGTTGGTGAACTGGATGTGGTTTTCTCAGTCTTTTCAACCACACCCCAACCCCCATCACTGATACACTGAAAAGAGTCACTAAAGCTTAGTTTGAGCTTTAATGTCACCAGAGTACATTCATACAGAGGTCTTCTGCAAATAAAAACCTTAGTGTGTATTTACACTGCATGCTTTCAAAATATGAATTATGTAATGCTGATTATGCTTTTACAAATTACACAAACCCCTGTAAATTCTGATCCCTTCCCTTTGGACCTTGAGAATCACTACATTGCAAAGTCTCACTCACCTTAAAAATCCCACAGTTAGAGGTAAAGTACAGCACAGGGATCAGAGTCAATAATATCATATAACTATGTATTGTGACAGATGGTTACTAGACTTAGTGTGCTCAGCCATTTTGTAAGGTATTTAAATGATGAATCACTATGTTGTACACTTGAAACTAATATAACATTGTATGTCAACAATAATTAAAAATAAAGTTTAAGCCCGGCCAGCATGGCTCAGCAGTTGAGCATCCACCTATGATCCAGGAGATCGAGATTTGATTCTCCAGCCAGCACATGCCCGGGTTGCAGGCTCGATCCCCAGCAGGAGGCATGCAGGGAGCGGCTCATCAATGACTCGCTCCTCATTGATGTTTCTCTTTCTCTCTCTCCCTCTCCCTTCCCCTCTCTGAAATCAATAAAAAACATATTTAAAATAAAATTTTAAAGAATAAAAGTTTTAAATTAAAATACTAAAATAAAATCCTACAATTATAACTTCATTGTTTTCTCTGCTCTTCATTTTGGAAAATCTGGTTTACATACACTTCAGATATACATCTGTCTGTCTTCCCTCTTTTCCCTTTCCACAGGGGATTAGAGTATGACTGTCCTACAAGGTTGGCCTTCCATTCCAGAACAACGGCACTCTAGCCCTCTTCCTGATGAAGCTGGGGAATGGTGTCTGAATTAGATGAAAAAGCACATTTCTGTAGCCACTTCCTCCTTCATACATACTGGTCAGGAGATTGTACTGGAATTACCTAGAGTGGACATGGGGCTTCTAATTTTTTGTCTGTTTTTAAATTTATCTTTATTGTTGAAAGTATTACAGATGTTCCCTTCCCCGCCCCCCCCATTAACTCCCTCCACCATGCTCCCACCCCCTCCCTGGGCCTTCACTGAACTATTATCTGTGGGTTATGCATATATGCATGTAAGTTCTTTGGTTAATCTCTTCCTGCCCCTGCCCCCTACCCTTTCCCTCTGAAATACTTGAGTCTGTTCCATGCTTCAATGTCTCTGTGTCTATTTTATTCATCAGTTTATACTGTTCATTAGATTCCACATGTAGATGAGATCATGTGATACTTGTCTTTCTCTCACTGGCTTATTTCACTTAACATAATACTCTCTAGGTCCCTCCATGCTGTCTCAAAGGGTAAGAGATCCTTCTTTTTTACAGCTGCATAGTATTCTGTGATATAAGTGCACCACAGCTTTTTTACCCACTCATCTACTGATGTGCACTTGGGGGGGGGGGGGGTGTTCAGATCTTAGCAATTGTAAGTAATGCTGCTACGAACATAGGGGTGCATAGATTCTTTCAGATTGGTGTTTCAGGCTTCTTAGGATATATTCCTAGAAGTGGGGATAATTGGGTCAAACGGCAGTCCCATTTTTAATTTTTTTGAGGAAACTCCACACTGTTTTCCATAGTGGTTGTACCAGTCTGCATTCCCACCAACAGTACACAAGGGTTCCCCTTTCTCCACATCCGCGCCAGCACGTGTTTGTTGATTTACTGATGGGAGCCATTCTGGCAGGTGTGAGGTGATACCTCAACGTAGTTTTAATTTGCATCTCTCTGATGATTAGTGACGGTGAGCATTTTTTCCTGTTTCTTGGCCATTTGTATTTCTTCTTTGGAGAAATATCTATTCAGATCTTCTGTCCATTTTTAAATTGGATTGTTTTGTCTTCCTTTTGTTGAGTTGCATCAGTACTTTATATATTTGGGAAATTAACCCCTTATCAAATGTATCATTGGAAAGTATGTTCTCCCATACAGTGGGTTCCCTTTTCATTTTGGTGCTGTTTCCTTTGCTGTGCAGAAGCTTTTTAGTTTGATGTAGTCCCATTTGTTTATTTTTTTCTTTTGTTTCTCTTGCCCTAAGTGATGTATCTGTAAAAGTTCTGCTATGTGAGATTTTTGATATTTTGGAGCCTATATTTTCTTCCAGGATTTTAATGGCTTCACAACTTACACCGAAGTCTTTTATTCATTTTTAGTTTATTCTTATGTATGGTGTAAGTTGGTGGTCTAATCTCATTTTTTTGCATGTATCTGTCCAATTTTCCCAACACCATTTATTGAAGAGAATGTCTTTACTTCATTGTATGCTCTTGCCTCCGTTGTCAAATATTAATTGAGCATGGCTTAGGTCAGTTTCTGGGTTCTCCGTTCTGTTCCATTGATCTATATGCCTGTTCTTGTGCTAGTACCACGCTGTTTTTGATTACAGTGGCTTTGTAGTATAACTTGATATCTGGCACTGTGATCCCTCCAACTTTGTTCTTCTTTTTTGAGATTGCTGCAGCTATTGGGAGTCTTTTTTGATTCCATATAAATTTTTGGAGTGTTTGTTCTAGATCTATGAAATATGTCACTGGCATTTTAATAGAGATTGCATTGAATCTATAGATTGCTTTGTATAGTATGGCCATTTTAATTATGTTAATTCTATCAGTCCATGAACATGGTATATTCTTCCACTTGTTTATGTTGTGGTTTTTTTTATTATTTTTTTAAATATATATCTTTATTGATTTCAGAGAGAGGGAAGGAGAGGGAGAGAGAGAGATAGAAACATCAATGATGAGAGAGGCATTGATCGAGCCCACAACTCGGACATGTGCCCTGACCGGGAATCGAACCCTGATTGCCTGGATCCCAGGTCAACCCTCAACCGCTGAGCCATGCCCGGCTGGGCAACTTGTTTATATCTTTTTCTATCTCTTTCTTCAACGTCTTATATTTTTCTCAGTACAGGTGTTTTATCTCCTTGGTTAAGTTTATTCCTAAGTATCTTAATTTTTTTGTTGCAAGGGTAAATGGGACTATTTTTTTAGTTTCTGAGAGATCAGGGGATTCTAATTCTTTGTATTTCCCTTCTTCCTCTCTTACCATGCTGAAAAATTGCATTTCAGTGATGATTTAAAAGAATACAATTCTACAGGAAAGAACTGAATTTCTTCAACTCTGAAATGCTCTTCACTTGCAGCTAAGTTTCTTCTATCCCTTTGCAAATATGTAATGTAAGATTTTGGAATGAAACTAGATGTTACTTATCAAATGATTCAAAAGAGTGGTCAAAATGAATGTTGGTGAGGATTGGGGAAATAGGTACCTTGTACCTTGTAGAAAGCAACACAAATTGGTATAACCCACAGAAGGCAACCTGGTAATAGATATCAAAGTGAAATGCTCATACTCTTTAACCCAACAGTTCCCATTTTCAGGTATTCATCCTAAAGAAACAACTGAACAAATAAGATGTTCAAGGATGTCTATCTTAGTATTAATAAAAAGCTGTGGGGGTTCAGAATGACCCATCCCAAGATGTGCCTCAATGGTATGTAGATTACTTTGAGCTAAAGGCAATTTTAGCTTCAGGCTCAAAAGAAACTTCTACGCCCTCCCTTTAACTACCTAGAAGAACTTGAATTAGGGGCTTTGCCCATAATAAGAGACTATCAGAGATAACTTCTTTTGACCTATCTATAGGGCAGGGCAAACTTTTTACTAAAGGTCTGTTCTTCTTTATGAAAAGATCCTTTGAAGGCCCCAAGGTGATTACCACATCCCTAGCTCAGGATGTCAGATACCTCAATCCCCCTTTTCTATCTCTGAACCTCTCCTGCATTTGGGGTCTCTGATTCTCTCATGGATGTAGGGTTCCTATACATACATACATACACACACACACACACACACACACACACACACACACACCACACACACACATATATATATATAGTAAATTTGGTTATTTTCTCTTGCTAATCTGCCTCATGTCTATTTGATTATTAGACCAGTCAGAAGAACCAGGAAAGTCTGTTCTTCCCCAACAAAGCAAAACCCCAAACCTACCTAAATGTACAACAAAAGGGCCTAGGGAAAAAATGTTATATCAAAGTCATACTGTGGAAAACTAAGCAATCATTATTTCATTTTTTTAAAATTATATTGTATGCCCTGGCTGGTGTGGCTCAGTGGTGATAACATAGGCTGGCACACTGAGGGGTCTAGGGTTTGATTCCCCTAGGTTGCAGGTTCAACCCCCGGCCTAGTTGGGGGCACATGGGAGGCAACCAATCGATGAGTCTCTCTCACACATATAGCTGTTTCTCTCTCTTTCTCTCCCCCCCCCTCCCCGCCACCTCCCTCCCTCTCTTCTACTCTCTCTGAAATTAAATGGAGAAAATATCCTCTGGTGAGGATTAACAAACAAACAAAATATCATATTGTATAACAATGTATATAGTATATCACAATCTGTGTTAAAGAAAAAGACACGAGAAAATATAGGCATAAAACAATTTTAGAAATTGTACATCTAAATGTTCAGTATCACTCTGCTTAAAATTATAGGTCACTTGCACTTTCCTTTCTTTGTTACTACGTAGCATTTCCATGACTGTCAGAAAAACTTGTATAATAAAGAGAGTCTCTGTTTCAACAGTGAAAATTCTTGCAGTAACCAAATCTGTTTGAAATTACCCCAAATTTGAAAGTTTCCAGAGTTACTGAGAATGCCTTTTTTACACAGCACCTATTTAATATCTATGAACACATTCTAGGAATGCTGCCTTTGGGACATGCTCTTTTTCTTTCTTTTCATTTTTTAAAACAATACTCATACATTTTTTTTAATGGGGAGGAGGGGTGCAATAAAAACACCCACCAAAACCAAGCTTTGCCTATGAGAGTTCCCCTTTTTACTGCTCCAGACTGTTAAAGAAAACCACACGCATCACTAGTGCTAAAAGCCCATTATACCAAACTTAGATTTAGGGATAATGCCTGATCTAACTGCAGTTTCAACTTCTCCCAGAAACATAATCTTAATCAAACAATATGGAATTTTCTGATCAACACCAATGAGGAATCTGTCACTTGGGACCTCTCCACCCCCACAGAAACAAGAGGCATTTTGCATGATAAAAACCCTTCCCATTCTCCACTACCCCTCCCCCAGGTATCTTTTATTTCCTCTTTTAATAGCACCTTTGCCCTTCCTTTCTTCCTATGAATACCTTCCATTTTGCACAACCCCTCGGAGCAACCTTTTAGTTGCTAGAAGAAATGCTGACTGATTCATGAATTGCTTAATAAAGCCAATTAGATCAAATTTACTCCACTGTTTTGCTTTTTAATAACACACAAATGATTTCCCCAATCCCAAACTATTATTCCACCTTCACCTACCCCCAGTGATTTCTAATTATCCTAAAATCTATGGTGCTTCTTGTTGTAACTTCACCAAGCAAGTTTCCGCTATCTAGCTGACAATCCTAAAGTGTTCTTCCAGCGACAGTTCTTTGGTCTCCCTCCTGATCCTCTTTTGGAAAGGAGATTATTCTCCACATAACGGGGATAATACATTATAATCATATTACTGTTAGCCTGAAAGATTATAACAGACTAACAGGGTTATCTACTCTTTGGGAATTTAAGTGTTTCCAGAAGGTATCATTCTAGCCAATATTAACACCAAATTGTGAAACACATGAAATCAGAGCCATGATTTCCATAGAAAGGCAAAAATTACCAGAGAAAGCACAAGAAAATGTCTTGACTCCAAGGCATAAACACTTAGCAAAACAAGGTCTCCCCTGTGGGTGTGAAATCCTTCCTCCAGACCAGATGGCTTGTCTTTTTCAAACATCAAATTATAGTCCTAGAAAGGAGTCCTCTGAGCCATGCAGAAAGCCGGGCTCATTTTCTGTCATCTATTATATCACTTTGTCTTTTGCTGGATCCAGAATGATCAGGCATTAACTTTTTTTCTTTAGCTAAGTCATGCTGACCTGATAAAGCAAGACCCACCAAGTCCACAGAAACAGAAGGGCCAACCCACTCTACAAGGGAATGTTGAAAAGCACATGCACGGTCAAAACTTGTAAGATGACTCTGGAACATTAAAAACAAATTCTTCCCAGAGATTACCTGATTGCGAAGGGGAAAATGCACATTTACAATGGAGCGATCAGACAGGCACCATTTGCCCAAGGGATCAAACTGGGCTTCACTAACATTGGAACAAGCCAACATGACCTTCAAAGTACTCTCCCCAAAAATGTTTAACCTGAATCTAACCAAGCTTTTAAACTATCTTTCTGTTTACAAAAATACTGGGGATTAAGGAACACAACAAACTGACTCCTGGTAATTCCAGAATGTAGACAGTCTATAAAACAACTGACCTGGACTCTTCAAAAAGTTACTATAATGGGGGAATGTGAGTGAGAAGGTTGCTACAGACTGAGACCAAAGAGACATAATCAAATATGTGATTTTGGGGGAGGGCAGCTACAAGTAACATTTTGAGCACCACTGAGGAAACCTGAATATGGACTGAATATTAGAAGATATTAGGAAAGTACTGTTAATTTTCTTAGTGGTTATAATAGTATTGTGGTTATATAAGAGGATACTATCCTCATTTTTTTAAAAAGATGTACATTGAAGTATTTAGAGGTTAAGTATCTTGACATCACTCTATAATTTAATTTCACATGGGTCAGGGGGAAAAAAGAAAGCCAGAGTTAAGATAAATAAAGCAAAATGGTAATACTTGTTGACTCTAGATGGATGGTAATGTGTCCACTGTGTTCTTCTTTTAACTGCTCTGTATGTTTACATTTTTTTCATAATAAAAAGTCGGAAGAGAAGTTTGACATTGGATGTATTTAAATTGTCAACTAAAATAAATTAAAGTAAACTAATACCATACTAATACTAAGAATCCTATAAATGTGTCCAAAATTATAATACAGGGAGCAAAAACCTTAGAAATGGTCACATCAGAAGTTAAAGCATTCAGCAACTATTCTTTGCCCCCCATCCCGCCCCTTCTTTAGTTTGTTTTTGGAACCAAGAATTGCACTTACTCTTTAGCTATAATTTCATAGGAAAGCTGAAGAGAAATTATAAAGAAACTTTCCTGTTACTCCCTCATTTAATCTCTGAATGGCTTTCCACTGCCTCCAAGGTCAAGTTCAAATTCCTCATGGTTAGCATGCCTTAGAAGAATCCATAAAACCTGGCCCCTCTCTCAGATCTTGCCAATTCCCAATTCCAGCCACAATGGACATCAGCAAGTCTCTGAAACCAGCCAAAAACTCAGACAATGTGCTCCTATTGTCCAAAAATTAAAGACACAAAACTCAAGATGAAAACAAGGAAAAAATTCCAGGAAAAATCAACTATCATAACAAAAGCATGAGCTCAGGATGAAATGGGAGAGGAGGGGAAGAGATTCAGTGAACACCAAACCCAGCTGTGCTTCCCTCTCCTCTTACATGTTGTAGCATTCCTAAGGTTGGCTTGTTTGCAGACCTCTTCAATTACATTTGTAGTGTGGACGGAAAGGGGGCCACACACTAAACCTGACAAGCTCAGGGAGGCCTGCATAGTGGGCCTTACGAACTCAGAGACCTAAAGTAACCACATAAGATGGTCTGAACTTAAAATTTCTTAACTAAAAGTTTGTCATGGCGGGTAGTCATGTCCTAGGTCTGTAGCTTCCTTGACAAAGGTCAGTCTTTACCTTAACTGAGCCTGTCTGTTGCATCTTCGATAACATACCTTTGGAATTTCCGAGTAATCCCCTTTTTCCAGACCCCTCAGGGCACACTCTCCCCACCAGAAGAAGAGAACACAGAACCCTCATTGTTATCTGTTCTCCCACTTCCAGCTCTATGTGCTGTCAATATTGGTAACTATCCCCTACCTACCAATGTAAAAGTATGTCTGTTTTACTTTTTATCCAATCTCAGATTTCCCCACTTTGCTTTCTCCTGCCTCCCTAATCGATCACCAGTGGATTTCATGCAACTCCTTACATCTCCTCCTTTGACTCTGATGTATAAAATAAGTGGTAAAATTGCCATTTTCCAGAGCATTTTCTCAATCCATTGAGATTTTGCTTCCAGGCAACTGTCATCAGCTTGACTGAAATAAACTCATAAAAATTCTCTACAGGTTTGGGCATTTCTTATGCTGACAGCAGGTTCACCAAAAGAAAAATGACGAATTCCTGAGACTGGCCTTACTCTCAGACTAAAATCAATTCCTAGGCTTGTACACCCCACAATAAAAAAACTGCAGAGGTTAAGAGTTAAAACTCAGTGAGCTCAACGACCTTAAAATACTGACCCTCTGCTGGCAACCATGTAGCACTGAAATGCCACAAAAATTAAATTACAGTGCTTTGTAATAGATTTAGCACTTTGTTTTTAAATATTAACAAGACTGCCAGAGGGAGTAAGTTTATCAAGGGATGAGAATCCTAGCAGTACTCACTCAGAGGCCAATTAACATTTCCCATCACACCCAACAACTAGAGTCTCTAGAGTTCAAGGTTGCTTAAGACCCTGTGGATTTGTCAGCAGAGGCCTCTGCCCAATAACCTATTACAATCAATGCATTAGGGGTTCAGTGCATAACCACCTGAGCAAATTTAGTATGCCTGTATTTTGTTTTGCTTCTTCTGCAGTCTGAATCCCAAATGTAATGCGGCTATTTGATTTTTTAGTTTCTCTTCTCACCTTGGTTTTCCCTTCTCACAGTTATTTTTAAAATCAGCAAATGCCTACTATTCGTAAACTGTCGTTGGCCATCTGTGCTTTTCACAATTAGATCACTGTTAAAAAGGAGCAAAATTTTCAGCTCTAGACTTTACTTCAACAATCTTGCAAATCATTAAAGAGGAGAGAATATGACTTCATCTATTGAGCAGGGTCACTATACTAGGAGGCCACCCTAAATCAAACCTAATTCTTGAACTCAACAACTGTAGGTCCTGAGTCCTCAGGTTAGAGTTTTATTACTGCCTCTTCCCCCAACCCAATCCCCAAAACAAAGCTTCGTACTTTCTGTGTCTCTGCTCATAAAATGACTCAGCTCACTGATGGGGTAACTGACACATTTTTAAGGGATTAAAATATCATCAGGTAAAAAGTGAATTAAAAAATATATTGTTCTAACCCTGACCGGTATGGTTCAGTTGGCTGAGCATCATCCTGTGTACCAGAAAGACGCCGGTTTGATTCCCGGTCAGGGCACATGCCCAGGTTGCAGGCTTGGTCCTGAGGGTACGCGGTGGGTGCATTTGGGAGGCAACCAATTGATGTTTCTCTCTCTCTCCCTCTCTAAAATCAATAAAAACATATTTTGAAAAAATACTGTTCTAGAAAAGCTGTGAACTATATAATAAAAGAAAAATTCACCTAAAGAAAAAAAAATCAGGTAGCAACAATTATAACCTTCCACCTAAATGACCCCTCTAAATGAAGCCACAGAAAGATTTTTCTTCAAGTGTCTGCTAATTTGTGGTTAGGGCACAACACACTCAAGAAAATGATGCTCACAGGACAATAATATTAAGCAATTTTATGAGATTATGTCCTCATTTGTACTAAATAATTTGTGTTGGGAATGGTAATGAAAGCAGAAATGAAGTTACTGATTGAAGACTGTACTAACCTTGCACCCAAAAAAGGGAGGGTGAACGAGTACCTTCAAGACCCAGAGCAAAAGTACCTGCCAACTGATCTCTTCCTTCTAAAAAGTCCGTTGCTACTATGGGCAACACTTTCTGCACTTGGCAGTTGTGTGGTGCCTGTGAAATGTGTGAAGGCTTCATGCTCCCAGGGCTAGTGCAGGCACATACAAAACTACTAGGAAGCTGGCTGAAGGAAGGACAGGCACAACCAGAGAGAAGACAGTGAAAGGCCTGTCCTGGCCCATGATGGGGAAAGGAGAGGGGGAACGCTACACAGCAACAGTCTTCTCTCCTTAAAAGAACAGGTTAAACAGCACTCAGACTCTATGTTTAAGCCGACTAGTACCTGCCGCTTTCTCATGAGTAATGAAGAGGAGTCATCCTGAGGAGCACAGAATTACTTCTACCTACGTAGGCGCATAATCGTTCCAAAATTATGGGATATGGGTATTCCAATACTACCCTATGGGATATGTGTGCCTGTCTTTTAAAAGGTGTTATAGTTTTGCTGACTTCTTTTTTCCCTTAAGTATTTTTACACCCTTTTCAGAAAAAAAATTCAAGAGTATTACAGAGCACTGCAACTTTCTGATGTCATCTGGGAAGCATGGGCTAGAAAGAGAACCTCAAGGCTTCAAAGATAGAATAGCCACAACTATACTGCCTATTGTGCAAAAATGAGCCACATGCAACTACAGTACAAGTTCATCTTGCGTATGAGATGTCTTCAAGTAATCTCCCTCCCTAAAGTCTGGCTCTAAGAAACCACTACAGATATTAAGTCCAGTAAAATGCTCCTAATCTCCTGTTACCCCTTAATCCCCCTCAGCACCACACCCTTACTCCAGTTTCTCCAAAGCAGTACTTCCAGAACAGCACTATCTTTAACCCACTGACAACTTCAACACTGGCTAAAGTGTACCATTATTTCCATTTTTTTTATTCCCTTTCACACCATTTAGGCTAAACACACTGATCTCTGGTCCCGAATGCTGAGTGCAAACATTTGATGGTGTTCATGTTAAAGTGAGGCTTCTTTGATTCTATTCAATCTACTTCTGATTTCTGAAGTGGAACTGTCTACATGGAAAAAGAGTAGAAATTGCTTTTTATTATGCAGCTGAATGGATGAAACAAAAATTAAATATAACCAGAATGTAATACAAAATACATCACACTCAATATGAATTTGTCTAATGTGATAGGTAAAATATCTTTTAAGTCGAATATTGGCATGTGCTCTAAAAGATATTTTCTACCTTAGGACACAGAGTAAACAAATTTTATTTTTTCAGAGCACAGGAGAATGGCAAGGTAGAGAATCAGATGACATTGGAAGTGAGCCTATATCTCACTCCTCCTGATATGCCAATCAGATACAGCCTAGGGCTCCTGGGCTAAATTAAAAGTTGAAGGTCAACTTGGTTATTAATTTCCCAGAGACAGCACAAGGGAATCAAGACAGAGAAGCAGAACCAACCCTGGAATTCAAATAGGACTGAATGTATGTCACAGCATTATTTATAGTCCAGGACAGGTGGATAATAATTTGGCTAGACAAGAGTTTAGGCCCTTTCCCAAGTTTACTCACCTACTGTTCAAAGAATGCAGATGCCTTCCTATTGTAGCCACAAGCTAAGCAGCAGCCATGAGCCCTCAGGTGGATACACCACTGGTGTGGGCACTGCCTCTGAAGGGCAAGACTGGCCATGAGGTCTTGAAAAAAGCCTACCAATGCATGCTTGATAAGATACACTATCACTGAGCCCTGGAAGCCATCCAGGAACTTGGTCTTTTCCAGGATGAAGTGAAATAGGACATGTAACAAGGACACACTCTTCTCAAACTTCCTCCTTGCTCAAGGCTTATTCAAGAAAAAAATTAAGAGTAAGTGGTTTCATTTAATTTAGATGAAGTAAGTATTATTTCAATTTTATAGAAAACAAGCTTAGCGTCAATCACGGCCTTGATCTGGCTTAAAAGCTCCCACTAAGTTTGCTACCAAGACCTTGGAGATTCTTGGCCTCCATATGTACAACAATACAGACACTATTGCTGTTACTGCTAACCAGCAAAGTGAAAAGTTCTCAGGGTTCCCAGAGCCCAAAGCAAAGTCCCCTCCAACCTCTCTAATATATTAATCTTTTGCCCACTAGATAATCACATTAAAAAAAGAAAAATTTAAAAATCTAGGGCCAAGACTCAAAGCTAACCATAGTGCAAAAAGAGAGAACAATGGATACTTTGATCTTCCTTTTCAACTTTCATTATAGCTGATGGTTTTCAGCACTGCTTGGATGACTCAATGAACTACAGGAAATGACCTGAAAGGTCTACTGGAAAGGACTAAACTGGGGCTGTGTCTTGGAAATAACCTCTTGCTTCTAATTTTTTTCTCAAAATTTTTTAAAACTAACAAAGGATTTTTTGCAACTGCCATTCCTGAAGTTAAGCTAAAAATTAATTTGCATTCCATCCTTCATCGTCTCTGCCACCACAGTCAAGAACATTACTGAGACTTGACTAAGAGACCGAATGTTGGTTAAACAAACAATGCCTTGTTCACATGTCAACTGAGCTTTCAGTGGACTTAACTCCTGAACTCCACAGAAGAGCCAGGTTTTCCTTCAGGGCACTCACTGCCATAAATACTGCTGATATCAAGCAAAGAGTGAAGAGGTTATTTCAGAGATATTGCAAATAACTCTACAACTGCCTTAGAGCAAGGGGCAAACATTACAGGATTTAACCCCAAGCTCAGCAATTTATCAAATGAGCAAGCTATAGATTATGCCCTCCAAAATACCCCTCCTCCCATTTCCAAAAGGAATCTATTCTGACTTGATTGCTACTTTTAAGCTTATTTTTCAGGTTTTCTATTTCAAATGAGACAAGCTTATCATTAATTAAAAATGCCACATAATATCAGAAAATCCATCATATCACGTTAGCTATGAGAGTAAATCTCCCAGCTACATAAAATCATTGTCATTATTTTACCAGTAGCACAAATAAGAAAGAGAGGTTCATGGGCTGAAGAGACACTTCCATAAACTCTTAAAGCTTTCCAGGCACACAGACTATGAGTACTTTGGAACACAAGGCTAAGTTATTGAGACCTCTCTGTAGCAAAGAATTCCTCTTACAAATAAAACTCAATACAAGGGGTTTATATTCATCACTCAAAGAAGTTTTAAAAAATAATGAAAGCACTGGCATACTACAACATGAACACTGAAAACGCTGTGTGCTAAGTGAAATAAATCAGACACAAAAGCACAAATATTGCATGATTCCACTTATATGATGCACCTAGAACAGTCAAATTCAGAGACAGAAAGTAGTAACGTGATTACCCAGGGTCAGGGGAAAGGGGAACTGAGAAATTGTTTAATGGGTGTGGAGCTGCCATTTAGGATGATGAATAAGTTATGGAAACGGATAGTGGTGATGGCTACACAGTACTGTGAATGTGTTTAATGCCACTAGATTGTACACTTAAAATGGTTACAATGGTAAATTTTAAGTTATATGTATTTTACTACAAAAAAGCTGTATATAAAAACCAGAATTGTAACTTAATAAGATTAAATGTGGTAAATAATAAACCTAACCCAAGGGGCATGAAGGTTCTGAACTTTTTAAGGGTCAAAAGAATCAATTCCCAAAGTATCAAAACAGTCCAGACAAAGCTCCAGTCAGTCTCAGTCTTCTCTCATTCAGTCTCGTGACCTTAAATGCCATACGTATGCTGAAGACTCCCAGTCCAGCCTTGACTTCTACCCTAAACACCCAGTCTGTATACCAACTGCATCTTCAACATCTAACAGTCCTCCCTAGCTTAACTGTCCATTGTCCTTCCACCAACCCACAAACTTGCTCCACCTGTAGCCTTCCTGTCCTGGTTAATAACTCTACCCTTTCACCCTCAGCCCTTGACAATCTTCTCAACCAGGCAGCCAGCAGCATCCTTTTAAAATAGAAGTCAAATGATCTCACTCCTCTCTATTCAAAAACCTCATCTCACTCAGAGTAAAAGACAAACTCTGGAAAATGGCCCACAAGTCTCTAAACCAGGAGTCAGCAAACTTTGGGGGTCAAACCCTGCCCATTGCCTATTTTTGTAAACAAAGTATTATTGGAGCACTGACACACCTATTCGTTTATGTACAGTATTGTCTATGATTGTTTCAGCGCTACAGGCCACAAGGCTGAGTTGAGTACTTGCTACAGACAGCAAAGCCTAAAACATTTACATGAGGCCATTTACGTCTGCCCACCTCTGCTCTGAAGGGTCTGTGCCTCATCCTCACCCTTCTTTTTACGCTCTGCCTGGCTCGCTGGCTCTGCTCCAGCCTCAAGAGCCTCCTGGCAGTTCCAAGATACCCCAGGCGAGCTCCCACCTCAAGGTCACTGCCCATGCTGCTCTCTCAGCTGGGCTGCAACTGCAAGGCTTGCTTGTGCAACTCCTGAAAGTCTTTATTTAGTTGTCACTTCAGGGAGACCTTCCCCAACTGCACTGTAGTTAAAACTGCAACCCCTCCCTGCTCACCAAAATCCACTTATCCACACTTTCCCCTTCTCTGCTTATCTTTCTCCATAGCACTAATTGCCTAATATGATACATAACTTTCTTTTTGTCTGACTTGACCCCTACACACTAGAATAATTATTAGTTCCATGAGGCAAAGATCTTTGTGTGTTTTAGTTGTGTATCCAGAGCCTAGAACAGTGCCTAGAATATAGTAGCAAGCCAATAAATATTTGTTAAATATAGTTGAAAGAGTATGCATGGTATAGTTAGTGAGCCTGAGGCAAAAATTCAAGATTTCTATTCTAATTGTAGGAGGTAAAAAAATCAAACGGTTAACAAAAGAGATGGGGAAAATTAGAATCCATACTTAAAAAGAATCTGAAAGCACAATCTTGGCTTATAACACATTTCAAATCCAAAGTTAAAGATAAGTTTCTCAATTAAAAAATCGAACACCAGTCTAGAATTTCAATTAAGTAATAAATAGCACATATGTTCACAATTTGAAACCTATTTCAAGCTATAGCTCTCCAATGTATATCCTACTGAACCTTATTTTTAATCTTCAGAAGTCTGTAACTTAATTTACATGAATTCTATTCCAGTATCCACCTTCTTAGCTGAAATGACCAACACTAGAAAAAAATCTGTTTGATAAAGTAGGTTAAATAAATGGTATGGCCATGGCCGGTGTGGCTCAGTTGTTAGAGCGTCAACTCATACATCCAAGGGTCATGGATTCGATTCCTGGTCAAGGGCACGTACCTGGGTTGCGGGTTCAATCCCCGGCCAGGTTGGGGCATGCGGGAGGCAAATCAATGTGTCTCTCTCACATTGATGTTTCTCTCTCCTCCCACCTCCTTCCTTCCCTTCCACTTTCTCTAAAAATTAAAATTTAAATTAAAAAAAAGGAAAAAATATCCTCAGGTGAGGATAACAAAAAATAAAATAACATAAAGAAATGGTATGCAAAACTCAAACCAACCCTATGCTAACAAAATTGGTAACTCTAATTTTTATAAACAATATTTAAAAGGAAAAAAAAGTATCAGGCAAACAAAATCAAAGATGGTGGAAGGATAGTAAATTCTTTGCCCCACAATCAAGAACATCAAGGAAACCTGAAAGGCTAATGTATAAGAACTCCAGGTTTTGAATTTACCAAATAAAGTAACAAATCAGCTATTTTATATTTAACAACACTAATATACCTGAAATGAACTCAGAAACTAAAAACACAGTTTATGTTTAGAAAAAAGCCTAGGCTGTTTCATAGTGGTTACTTGGAGGAACAGGGAAGATTATGCAGGACTTTTGACTTTTTAAGATTATATACTACTATACTGTTTGAATTTCATATAACTTTACATTCCTTTGTAAGAGAAAAATAAAGGTAGAGAAATGATATAGAAGAGTGAAATAACTTTGCATACCACAAATAAAAGTTCTCAACTAAAAATTTTTAATGAAGCACTTAGGTTAGAAATAAATTGTCTCAATCTCACAGTTAATGATCAGATGAGAAGTTATTACAAACTATCCACACACAAATGTGTTTTGTTTGGCCTATTAGGTATCTTCTTGTTTTCCTTTTATTTTTAAACTGTGAACTGCCAGATAAGTAGTTTGGTGATTATAAGTATCAACTTTGGAGAACCACCTAGTGGTAAATCCTACAGGCTGATGACCTTGAGCAAATTACCTAACTATTCTGTGCCTCAGTTTCTTCACCCATAAAATGGGGATCACAATACCCCTACCTCACTCAGGATTAAATGAGTTAATATTTGTACAACACTAAGAAGAAAGCCTGGAACACAATAAGCACTATATTTATTTAAATATTTGTTGTTATTATTCACATAAAAATCCAGATTTTTTATTCTCTTAAAATACTGAAAGATCTAGCAAAAATGGGCATGCAATTCCCACCTTGATGCAATGATCAGGTGCTAAACAGCCTGGTGGCTGTCTCCTTTTAACAGAATACCATCTTTTTAGCTGACCCTATCCCTCACTAGGGGCTACCTAGTCCTTACAGATACCAGCATTTGAGTTCACATCCTCTAACTGAAAAAAGAAAATACTTTATAAAATCAGAATTTCATTATTTTTACCCTCCATGGTGTTGCTTTTATATTCATTATTTATTAATCTAACCATCAATCAACATTTAAGTATCTACTATGAAGCAATGGGGGTCCAAAGACATTAAAATGGGACTGCAGCACAGTGGTTCAGAGCCTGGCCTCCAGAATAAGACTACCTGGACTCGAGTGCTGGCTTTGCCACACTGTATTAACTGTAAATCTTGGTCAAGTTACAGCCTCTCTGTACCTCAATTTTCTCACCTATAAAATGATGAAAATAGCACCCATGTCATTGGGTTAGGAAGATAAGCAACACATGCAAAGCTCTAAGATCAGTGCCCTGTATATGGTTAGCACTCACATTTTAATTCAGAATTTATTTTAATTTAAAAAGAAAAAGTTGGTCCCTGAACTGACAGAGGCTATATACCAAAAAAGACAAGCATGCAAATCAGTAAGTGCCACGCAATATTATTTAGTGTATAAGAGAAAAAAAAACAAGGCATATGTGTAAACTTAAATGACCCTCAAATGAAACTTAAACGACAAACCACTTGCTCATGTTAATTCTATCCCCACTCCCCAGTGAACACAGAGGAGGCAAAGTTGGGTAGGATTAGTCTTTCATTCAGCTCAGACCAACGTCTGAGTCCAGACCCTGATTAGCTGTGTAGTCTTGAGTGCAAGACTGAACTTCTTACAGTCTTGTGAGGATTTGAAATGACAAATATCAGACCCACAAGTTAGTGGTTAGAACAAAGTGGACAGTGTAAGCATTGCATGCTCCTCTTCACTGGTACTAGTAAATCAGTTATTATTATTTTTATAAGCCTTTTATTTTAGAATAATTTTAGGCTTACAGAAAAATTTTGAAGATATTACAGAGTTCCCATACAGTTATTATTTTTACCCATATTTTTATTCTGATTGTGAAGAGATATAATTTCTAAGCTACCTTTAAAGCCCAGGATAATGAAGGCTGTAACTCTAGGAAAATCCTGACTTAAGCACTTAAACACACCATACATTAGTTAACTGATTTAACAAGTTTTAAGATGTGTCATAGTTCAAAGACAGACACGAGTAAAAGGCTAAGATGCTCATCATAGATCTAACAACACCTCCATGTTACCATCTCCAACAGGAGCTACAGCAGGTGCTGTGGGTACCACCCAACTCATACTCAATGGCTTCAAAAATTCCTTTTCTGCCCCAGGACCCATCACAACACAGTATGTCCTAACCAACCAGGAAATGAAAAACTGTGGCCCAGACAGACCTCATTTGAAAGCAGCGTGGACAGCAGCTGCTGAGCTCTCGAAGGTCAGACTCTGAACAGCCATCCAGAATGCTGTGGGCTGGCAAACGGAGAAAAATGCTGGCTCCAAGCCAACATCCCAGTGCTCACCCAACAATTAATCACTTGTCCCACTCCCTCTTATCTGTCTTGACTCCTAGCAGTTGCCTATCACAAAGGTAATGTGAAAATATCAGTTTAAATTTTACAAAATATAAATTAGGGATTCAGAAGAGACATATCCAGACAACAGCTAGAAAAGTGAGAAAAGAGTGGCTATTGTCCCAGAGGTGGAATGCAATTCACACTAACATTCAGAACAACTTAGTTTTCTTTTTTCAGACCCCAACTTTAAGGGCTCTCAAACGCCTCATGTCAAACATTTCTGGGTAAGTTTTTAAAGCTTTATTCCTTAAGAGTAAGAAAAAAAGCATCCTCTGAATTGAAGCTTCACAGAAATTAAGGTGAAATGCTTGCTACGAGATATATGTGCAAGAAAAATGGCAGCATGAGCACTGCAGGGGGATCTCTCCTCTTCACTGGTGCTGAGCTGCTGCTATAACAATCTTCTCTGACTCAGCACCTAAAAGGCATGATGGGAAGCGAGTACCATAAAAAGGCCATGCATTATTAATAAAAGCCTTGGCATCAAAGCAGAATGATTTGAAAAACAGGAAAATGTCTGCAGAGAAAGAGTAGCAAACAGTTTAAATGATTTTTGGCAGTGTCATACCATTCAGAAATATCCCTTCTAAGTCATTGTTCTTCTAAGTGGTCTTTATCTCTTTTAACCCTTAATTTTAGCCCTAATTCTGATTTCTTTATGCCCTTCCTACCTTAGATTTCAAATGGTTATCTACATTCAGTGTAGATGTCTCTGTATTAATTTGCTCCCGTCAGCTTAAAGACTGTACATGTGTTAGATCACAATGAGTACAGACTGCAACAGTACTGCTCTGCAGAGGCCCAAGGAGACACCACGCATGAGCTGGAACAGTTCGTGTTGCCTAGAATCAGGAGTCAGTCTTCTCAACTCTAGAACAAGTGAACACGTGGCCTAAGCTCCCAAATCACAGCAGGCAAGCTAATGGTGAAAAACTCCATTTACTCTTGTAACCATTTTAGGGCCCCCAAACCTGCCATCAAGTGATCAGGAAAGAATGAAAGGCAACAACTTCAGTAACTCAAAATTCAATTCTACATCTCTGGTAATATATATCAAATTACACCAGTGGTTCTCAAACAGGGGTCATTTTGCTCCCTGGGAGACATTTGGCAATATCTGGAGACATTTTTGGTTGTCACAAGCTGGGGGAGAAGGAGCTATTGGACCTAGTAAGTAAAAGACCAGGGATGCTGCTAAACATTCTACAATGCACAGGACAGCCCCCAACAACAAAGAATTATCCAGCCCAAAATGTCAACAGTGCTGGGATTGAGAAACTTGGCCTTAGTTAAAATCATTTAACTTCTTTATGCCACTACTTACCACTGATATTGTTACACAAAAAGCATAGTAGTAATGTATAAATAAGCTTGTACTGGCTGGTTCATTTTTAGATTAATAAACAGATTTCTTTTTAATTCCCTTTAAACTGGACACATCTTCCTTAATATATGGAGCACAGACTAACATCTTTTCTACAACACAAGGAATAAATATAACACATGAGCCACAATTTATATATAAAGTGGCTCCTGCTTCTGACTATGCCTGAGTACCTTGCTGTAGACAAGGGATCCCTCAGAGAATAACCAGAAAAGCCAGGTAAAATAAAAATGTAAAAAGTCTGAAGGCTTTGCAGAACTTCTGAGGCTACCAGGAATTGAGGGAACAAAATCTTGAAGAAGGATGAACCCCTCAGGAATTAGCCAACGTACTATAGTTGGTTTGTCCTGCAAGACATCTGCCAATTCTGAGTACTAAGAACAAGTCTGGGGAAGCAGGCAAACACTCGGGGCATAGGACTGGGAGCCACTACTAGGAGGCAGAGAAACCAGCAGAACTTTTGGCAGTTATCTCAGGTCTGGAGAAACAAAAAGAGAGACTTATGGGGCAAGGATCCTGATGAAAAGACTTGAGCGAGTTTTCCCCTTAAGAGATTTGTAAATACCAAAGCTGCATAGTTCTGGAGGCTAAGAGAACAAATAAGAAGCCTCCAAAGAACACAGCAGAGTTTTCATCCATTACAAGTGCTGAGGAGACAAAAATGAAAGTTCAGGGCTCACCATGGGAGGAGGGTCTTGAACACCTAAGGGTCTCCGCTGGAACTCCTGCAGGGCTACTCCCTAAGACTACAGAGAAACCGGAAGTAAACCGCACACCAGCTTTGGTCAGCTCAACGCTGACAGGATGCATGGGACCAGCCCCATCCTATTTGCCTAGTAACGGGAATGAGCCTTCTCTAGAGGAGGGAAAAATAATCTAGGGCCACTACAACTTTTTATACACCATGTCCAGTTTTCAATCACTGTTACCAGGCATGCCAAGAGACAAGACCAAATGACTGAATATCAAAAGAACCAGACAACAAGAAGAAATCCACATGTTATTCAGATACTGGAGTTATTACTCATGAGCTTTAAAAATAACTACATTCAAGAAAATAAAGGGGGGGAAAATGAAGAAAAAAGATGGGGAGCTCTGCCGGGCGTGGCTCAGTGGTTGAGCGTCGACCTGGGATCCAGGCGATCAGGGTTCGATTCCCGGTCAGGGCACGTGCCCGAGTTGCGGGCTGCAGAGGATCAATGACTCTCTCATCATTGATGTTTCTATCTCTCTCTCTCCCTCTCCTTTCCTCTCTCTGAAATCAATAAAGATATATTTAAAAAAAAAAAAATGGGGAGAAAACGGAGAACGTCACCATAAAACTGGAATCTATAAAAAGTATCGAATAAAAATTCTAGAACTGAGAAATACAATAATCAAAATTAACGTAACAGATGGATTTAATACTGAATTAGACACAGCAAAAAAAGGAGAATTAGTGAACTGGAAGACAGAACAATAGAAAATATCCAGGCTAAAGTGTGAAGAGTAGGGAAGGTGAACAGAAAAATACAGATTTGTACTGAGTGCTAGCCTTGGAAAGTGTCTGGGCAAAATGGTGTTTGTGTATCCACGGATCTTCTATGCAGAAAGGAACACATTATGGCAATTAATACAAGGTTTATGCCATCTGGTGATTTCCAGGGCAGTACAATAATGACAAAAATAATCTTTGCACTCAATAAGAAAGAAACTGAGAGATCCTTAACATAGTAAAGATGAAGAATCCAACAATTACTAGTTCTCTCTTGAGCAATCTCAAAATTAAAATGATCATGGCAGTGTCAGATTCAAATGACGCCATTTCTGCCCAATAACTGCAACTAGAACCTTAAAGGTACTAATTTATAACATTCTCTTAACCAACATTTTATTATTAAAAATTTCAAACATACAGCAAAGTTGAAAGAATTTTAGTGAACACCCATATACTCAGCATCTTGAATCTACTCTTAACTTTCTTATCGCAAATATATCCATCTATTCATCAATTCATCCTATTTTTTCATGAATTTCCAAGTAAATTGCAGAGATCGGTATACGGTCCTCTAAGTACTTTAGCATGCACATCATTAATAAGAGATCAATATTTGCATAAAATTTTCACTTTTTGGTGTAAAATTTCATAAAATGAATAAGTGTACATTTGCCGAGTTTTGACAATTGCACAAACCTGTGTAACCCAAAACGCTGTCAAGATCAGAAACATTCCTAAAACCCCTGAAATTTTCCTCTAGCCCCCTTCCCAGTCAATCCCCTGCTCATTTCCCCCTCCCAGAACAAGTGCTATTTTTAACCCACTATTTTTCAGAACTGAATTTTGAACAATCTTTAAGTCTCTGGTGTAAAGAGTCAATCTTAGAAAAATAATGAAGAATCTTCACCTTTGGATTTCAATTTTATCTGTAACTTATATTCCCTGAATATATGGTTTTCCTTTCTGCATATGACCAAACCAAATCTTTCTTGGCAAGAATAGGTTGTTCTCTCTGCTGTAAACTGTAGTTAAATACTTTACCTGGTAACCAGTTAATTTAACATAAATTAGCAGATTATGCCTGTACACTGGTCCTAGAATATTACATAACAGATAAGAGCTTCAAGTGACCAAAACTGGGCTTGTTGAACCAGGCAAAACTTCCTTGTGGATCAAGTAATTTATTATTTTCATTTCTGAGACTACCTATTGATAGGAAAATATGAGTCATTCTGATAAAAACAAAGGTATAGCACAATCAGCTTGCTTTAGATGTTACTACTATAAACACACACACAAAAGAATGTTCTCTGGCATATGGTAAAGTTCACATTCTCTTAAAGCACTGAAAACCTGACAGTCATTTTGCCTCTAGGATATACTTTCAACATTTTAAGTTGCCATATAAAACTGTACATATAATGTGAGCTCAATTATGTTTTTGAAAAATTTCACATACCAAGAAATAGCACCCAAAATGTTAATTGGGAATTAATTGTTTTGGGGTCATGAGATTTTAGGCTGTCTTTATCTTCTTTATGCTTTGCTGTATTTTCAAAATTTCATACACTGAGTATATTACATTGAGAACCCAAAATAAATAAAAACTACTGTGGAAAAAACACAAAACCCTAGTTGTACCAGTCCTGTAATGATCCCCATCACACTCTGATTAAGGAGCTTCAATGCCCTTTGTACCAGTTTTAATCTTGCTGCTCACCCCAAAGGTACATATAACCTGGCTTTTCCAGCAACAAAACCCCCGACATTCCATTTATCCCATGTTTGTAAGGACAGCAGAGAGTAATGCAACTGTTTGAAACCAAGCCCCCTAGAATCATGCTTTCTCACTATCTTTGGTGTAATCCCATCTGCCGAGTTTCTTTTTTAACTTATTCACTGTAGTCTGCATTACAAAAACAATTAAGTACGTTGAGTGTGCTTTTTCTACTTATACATAAACCTCTCTCTGCCTCACACCCAATCAAAAAAAAAAAAAATACTGATGTCATCATATCATCACCCAATGCCACCTTTATGAAAATCCCTGGTTTAATAACTACACTGGGAATCAGTTCTAGTCTTGACATTGTCTGGGAGACTGAGTAAACCCTTCACCATCTCTAAGTTTCCATTTCTCCACATGTAAAGTACAGAAGATGTTCCAGTAATCTTGAATATCCTCCCCTACTCTTTTATATTATAATTCTTCAAGATCCTGTTATGCTCTATATATGTGAATTAGTCACCAAAACACACCTAAGATTAGTCTCCCAACAGGCAGAATATCAATCACAGGAGCAGCTAACATTTATGAGATATGCTCACCACTGCCAGGGACCTTGCTAAGCACTTCACTATGAAGTAGGAATTATTATCATCCCATGAAGAAATGGATGCAGGAACAGAATGGCTCAGTAACTTGCCCAGAGTTACAAATTGCAGAGCTGGTACATAAGCTCCGAAGGTGTGACTCCAGAGCTCATTGAGATTTATATCTCCCAGGTGCAGGCAAATTCTCTTTGTCTAAACAAAGCACAACACAGATGACGGACAGAAAGCAAGCAAGCTAGCTTTCTACACCTCTGATACATAGAAGTCTGAGAACTGAGTATAGATACACTTACTATTCTCACAATTATACATCATCAAGAAACAAGCTTACTTTCCTCACCACTTTCAAAAGCCTGGCTGACAATCAGTGTGTTTATGCTCAGATATAATTAGCTCAGCTCCAGGGTTAGAGTAGTGCAAATGAGGTTATGGTGCCAGTTTGACTCCAAGGCAGGCCTGCAGCTCTGCATAAAGAACAATTCTTTGCCCTACCCGGTTGCTCAGTGGTTAGAGCATTAGCCCATGGACTGAGGGGTCTTGGGTTTGATTCCAGTCAAGGGCATGTAGCTCGGTTGCAGGCTCCATCTCCCACCCGTGTCGGGGAGCGTGTGGGAGGCAATCAATTGATGTGTTTCTCTCCCTTTCTGCCTCTCTCTGAAAAGCAATGGAAAAAATATCCTCTGGTGAGGATTAAAAAAAACACACAACTCTTTGCATAAGGAGTAGGCTGGGGGAAGTTCCCCAATTCCACACAGCTACCTCAAAAATGCCTAACCAGTCACAGGGAAAGTGATGGGTGCAAAACAATGTCTGCACCTAGAAAATACATCAAAACCATACGATGGACACCCGCTTTCAACATGACAAGTAGTCACATCATTCCATTCACACACACACACAAAAAAAAAACAGAACTGGGGCTGATAAAATGAGTAAGCTCAGCAGAAGTCTAGGCTGCTCTTCCTTTAAAAAAAAAAAAAAATATATATATATATATATACACACACACACACATATATACATATATATATATGTATATATGTTTTTATTGATTTTTTTCAGACAGAGAGGAAGGGAGAGGGAGAGAGAGAGAAACATCAATGATGAGAATCATTGATCGGCTGCCTCCTGCACACCCCCTACTGGGGATCGAGCCCACAGCACAGGCCTGTGCCCTGACCAGGAATCAAACCAAGATCTGGATCACAGGTCGATGCTCAACCACTGAGCCACACCGGCTGGGCCGCTCTTCCTTCTTAAAAAGCATCAGACAGCTTAAGTATACCTTAAGACTTTAATTTTCACATTACTTTCCAAAGAGAAGTTAGAAAAGTTCTGATCCTCATACTTAAAAGTGCCCTTTCTGTATAAAGGCAGAAACTGTACTCAGATCAGAAAAAGAAGTGCACTTATCTCGGCTTCACACCTAATACCACTCCTCTGGGCCTAATTCAGTAATATAGTCATTTAAGGGTCAGTATTTCCAGACAGCTAACAGCATCTATTTTTCTTCCTCTAACTGTAACTTTCAAGAATTTCCACTTTCTCTTCTTAAATGAAAAGAAATAAAAAACAGTGAGTGAAAAACTTGATCTAATCAAATGTGTCCTGATCCTCTAGAGGCAGCATAGACTTATTCAAGAGCTTAAGCTCTAGGAAAAGAAAAAAGAAAAAAAAGCAGGCTTGTGTTCAAATTACACCCCTTACAAGTTATGTGACCTTGAACAAATTATTTAGCTCTACAAGCCTGCTTTCCTCATCTGTAAAACACTACATCTCGGGGCTAGGGTGTTAATTAATAGGAAAACGCACACAAAACACCTATAGAAAGGGTTCAACAAATGGAGGCAGCACCTGCTGTCACTGCCATGTTGGGAGACAGGAAGATGGACTAAAGAGCTAGAAGAAGGGGAGAGCAAAAATGGAAACTACTGACCAGGGTTAGTCACTTCCGGGAAACAGGATTTCTCAAACACCACCGTCTTTAAGTCAGAGGAAAGACTGAAGAGGAAGAGAAGACTCACCATCATGATGTGGGCTAAATGTTTCACTGTTACCCTCTGGTTAGCGAAAAATGTGCAGTCTATAGGAAGAAATCAAGATTATTCTGTGCATCAAGAGACACAGAAACAGTCTAAAAGGTGAAACGGTGAGTTTCAGAAAGCGAAACTAGGTGACATGGTCAGGAATAATCCCCTTCTCCAAAAAAAAAGAAATGTTCTCATCAAGAAGTTTTATAAAGCCCCTTTCCCTTCCCCTTTTCTTCCAAGAACAATTGAGTCATTAGGTGGGGCTGGGTGTCTATGCCATGGGCAGCCACGGGAGACCCAATGGGCCACAGCAGGATGAGGAAGGCTGCCCTGCGTGAGGCGTCGTAGCCAGAAAGAGGAGAGCGGCCAGCCGGGAAGGGGGGGTGCCGGAATGGGGCACCAGAGTGCAGGCAGGGCTCAGAGGAATGTCCACACAGGGAAGGAGCAGCCTGATGCAGGGGGTCAGAGCCCATGGGGCACAGAGGGCACACATGCTGGTAGATGGCCTGGCGCAGGGCAAGGGAGCTCAAGAGGGGTAAGAAGAAAAAAGGACAGCCCAGCAAAGAGAACTGAACTATGTTTGGGGTGAGAGGGATCTCCGAAAGGGACTGGGAAATGGGCGCATGGCTACCTACATACAAGGGATTGAGCAAATATATTAAGGAAAATGAGTTAGGATTCTCACTGTCAAAGAGGAGCTACAAATATGGAAAGGAAGAAAACTAGAATGAACCCCGAGGTGTAGGATTTAAATCACAGGGATATGTATATGCAAAACTAAATATAGATGCCAGTGTGTGCATGGGTATGCATACATATATCCCATAGCGCTATACATTGAGATGGCCTAGACGTCACAACACTCCAATAGCGATGAGCGCGCCCGGCACCTGGATCTTGACTTCTAAATACCCCTTCTGCACTGAAAAGAATGCGTTCTTTGGAGAAATAGGCAACTCTAGGTCTGGGATAGGAAAGTACAAAATGTGCCCAGGACACCTTGTTAGGCCAGGAAGTAATAAGGAAGTGTTCAAGAAGGATGGGCATGTGTAAAATGGACAGATGTCAGCTGGCTGGTGTGGCTCAGTGGTTGAGCATAGAGCCATGAACGAAGAGCTCATGGGTTCGATTCCCAGCCAGGGCACGCGTCCGGGTTATGGGCTCGATCCCCAGTAGGGGGCATGCAGGAGGCAGCCACATGACGTTTCTCTCTTATCGATGTTTCTATCTCTTTACTGCTCTCCCTTCCTCTCTCTCTAAAATCAATAAAAACATATTTTTTTAAAAAATTAAAAAGGACAGATATCAGGGCAAAGGGGTTCCCATTGGCCTAATCAGGACAACTGAGCATGTACAAAAATAATGATAGTAACATTAAAGTCACAAGCCTATGGTGATAAAAATAAGTAAACTTTAAAAATTAAAAAGCATGGGTCCATACTAATAGATATATACACATTATAGTGGGAAAACCGGGCAAAAATTACCAGACTGGAAAAAAATAATCACTAAGCACAAATAGGTTTCAAGAAAGCCTTTATTTCTACATTGTAGAATCCAATCAAAAGAGTAGATCAAATATTATACTTTCATATTAAATTAGCCACACTGCTATAACATTTAAAGAAATTTGAAATTCTTCTATTTAATTTTATTAATAGTATTTAGGAATGAGATTAAATCAACTTGTCACCAAAGGGGCTAGAATTTCCCATCAAGTTTTTCATATATTGATAAACACAGCAAGTATATTTTCTTTATAGCTTTCCTTTCAAGAATTTCTTGCCAAAAATAATCTTATATCAAGGCACTATGTGGAATTATAGTGGGGAAACACAGAACCAACCAGGAAAAGATGTTATAGCAAAAAGATTGTAAAAGTTATCCTAGCACGAACACAGCATTTACTAAATTGCTATTACCCTTCAAAAATCAGTTCTCTTGGCCTAGCACTTCCTAAGGTGCAAATTTTTCAAGTATCTGTGTGTGTATAAAGATGAGACAAAAACAAAAAAATGAAAATACTTGTGATGAAAAGATGATTATAAATAAATTAATTTCTTTTATCATTCTTAAAGTTGATTTAATAGTTTTAAAATATTGTTCAATAGAACAACGGTGGTAACATTTGCTAGATCCCAATTAAACATGATTCTGGGATATGTCTGATGATACAAGCTTACATAAATAATCTGTGTTTACTCAAGTATCACAATGAAAAGAGTCAGTTTTTCACACATACAATACACAACTTGAAACTATAACTTCAATCTATGCAGAATGTCTTACTATTTTAATATCTGAACTATTAAATCAATAGAACTAACAATACCCAAATTAAACTGGTAGTGGTGTTTAATTTGCAGCTACTGGGGAATGTTACTAAACACACACCACAAAATCTGTTCCAAAACAAGACCTAAAAGAATTATTTTTGCCATTCTTTCCATTGCAAGCTTCCCGCTTGGCTTTGGTCAAACTGGCGTGAATAGCTACAGAAATTAGCAATATATTCTCAGAAAAAAGGGCCAAGGAAACCAAAAGAACACAGGTGGTACACACGTTAGCAATAATCCTCTACTCCCAGGGCACCTCAGAGCCTTCAGCATCCCCAGCCATAGCACCTGCTCCTCCAGCTCAGCACAGCCTTGGCAATACCACCACAGCATGGGAGGACTTCTCCTTTGCAAACATGCTGACCCTTGTTCTTCCAGATCTAAATTTTCAGAGTTCAAATGAAGGACGGGGTAATGGAAAAAATTAAACTTGTTGTAATTAACTGCTTCAACCCTGCTCTACCACAACCAGTTCATCAGAGCTAACACAGTAGGAAGTTTCCTTCCTTGCCCTTCTCTCTCTATTCCAATTTAGCACTGTGACTAAGAAACTGTAAACGGTTTATCTGCTGAATATCTATCTATCTAGTACCAAGACTTGCAAACATCTGACAAATATTCTCTTCTTTAAACCTCACAGTAGCCCTAGCCAGGTAGCTCAGTTGGTTAAACCATCATTCAGATAAGACAAGGTTGTGGGTTCAATCCCCAGTCAGGTCACATACAAGAATCAACCGATTAGTGTGTGAATGGGTGAAACAATGGGTTGATTTTTTTTTTCTTTCTCTCTCTCTCCACTCTTCCTCTCTCTCTCTCTAAAATCAATCAATAAAACTTTTTTTTTTTTTAAATAAGCCCTCACAGTAATCCTGTGTTGATAGCTGTCTTCTCTCTCTCTTCCTAGGTCGATGCTCAACCACTAAGCCACGCCCAGCTGGGCTTCCCTTTTTATACACTAGGAAACACTCATTCCAATAACTGGATCAAGAAGACATCTGAACAAAAATGAAATCCAATCATCCAAAAGCTTTAAAAATCCAGGTAAAATAGGCAAAGCTTGTACTTTTGTTTTGTTTTACTGTTGTTGTTGTTGTTTGGGGCTGGGGGTCCTTTGGGCCCTATCACCTTTAATTTTTCATAAATATAAAGGTCACATCAAAAAAATTACCTTTGTTCATGGGGGTCCATTATACTATTCATTCTACTTTTGTATATATTTGAAAATTTTCTATAACAAAACAAAATAATTAAGGAAAAACATTATCTTAAACATAAATAAAGCCAACCAAAAAAAGTAGCTCTTACCCCTAGTGACAAATGAAATTCAAATAAATCCAAATCTTTTAATTCACACAAATCTTAAGATTTCTGGATACTTAAAACCAGAATGAAAAAACCAGGCACGCAAGCAAGCTAACAATGAAACAGAATATCAAACCAACACCAAAACCCAAACATTTCACACCCTCCCACTCTCACATTCACACACACACACACACACACACACACACACACACACACACACACACACAGAGTGAAGGATTCCACCTGTCTCTTTCAGATAAAGCCTGCCACTAGTCAAGCTTAAGCTATTACTGAAAAATCTCAGCAATAGAGAAGGTCATTTCCACCTTCCATCCTATAGTATGGAGCACTAGAGACTAGCTACTTATGAATAACAGATTTACTCCTATACCACCCATATAGACTTCCGATTTCAGAAAGTGTTTCTTCCTCATCTATCCTTGAAAGTAGCATAATATAAGACAATTTCTCATTTCCTAGGCAAAAACTCCCTCTCAAAGATAGGCAAGTATATTCAAGAAATAAAGAAATAGCTATTACCATAAATTAGAAAATACCAAAGCCATTAACCTAAATACTTTTGTAATTAAAAATCAGAAACTAGGCTCCTAGCAATGTGTAAAACTTCTTGCATCTGCCCCCATTCTAAATGAGGACTGTTTTCCTAGTTTATCCATCTTCTTAAACTAAATTTCAAGTTTATGTACAAGACAAACCATTAATACAGTCATTTGTGATTTTCAATTTCAAAGCATTATCATATTCATGCTATATAACATAAGATACAAAGCACTTAAAAGGGTTAAAGTCCATGTTGAATCCTAAATAGGTAAAACTTAAAACTCCTACTTGTCATCAAAAACCCATATAACCAAACATCTGACTGCACTGGGCTTAATTAATCTGAAACTATGCTATGAATCATACTTTCAAATATAATTAACATTTTTAGGACCTCAGATTTGCTGCCTCAACTTTACTTCACTGACAACAAAATATTTATTGAGCATCTACTGTGTGCCAAAACAGTGTTCTAGGCACTAGAGCAGGGGTGGGGAACCTTTTTTCTGTCAAGGGCCATTTGGATATTTATAACCATTTGTGAGCCATACAAAATCATCAACTTAAAAATTAGCTATGAAAAAGCTCCTAAATTTATTGAATTTTGAGTCCTGCCTGTGGTTGCCCTGGCAGGGCCAGGCCAAATGATTTTGCAGGCCATATGGCCGGACATTCCCCACCCTTGCACTAGAACTACAACAATGAACAAGAGAGACGGGGCTCATGCATTTAACACTGAATTAGAGGTCTGAGGTTGGGCAGGAGTATAGGAGTTAGCCAGTGAAAAAGACAAGGACAGAGCTTAGTCTGTGCTGGAAACCAGGTGAAGGCCCACATGGCTGGAGGGAAAGGAGAGGAGGAGCACAATGAAGCTGAAAAGGGAGGCAGAAGCCAAGGTCACCAACGGCCTTATAAACTACAATAATGAGTTTGAATTGTATCCTAAGAGCAATGAGAGCCACTGAAGGGGAGGAGACAAGATTCATCATATCTGACAAATAAATAGACTGAGCACCTACTAAGTCTAAGTCTTCTAAGTCTAACACTCTTCAAGGTCTAAGGGAAGAGGCCTCAGCATGTAAATGCATCCCTCCTCCATTGGTCCTGAGAGCATCTATTTTAAGAAACTTCAGGTACTGCTCATCAGCATCACGCTCTTCAGGAGATAAACAGCAGAAACATTCCCAATAAATATGAATAGCACCACTACCACTAATCCCTACCAAGAACAGGCACAACCAGTGGGCCCAATGGGGTAAGACATTGAACTATGTCTTTTCAAAAATTTCTTTAAAATTTTTTTGCTGTCTTAAATGTCTACAATTAAAATATATTCACTATTATTCCTGGCAATTAAGGAATGTTAACACCAATTGAATCCCAGATGAACTGACCCTCAACTGAACACATCCACCCGGGAGAATAAAATCACTCAAAACTCTGAACATTTTTTACTAACCTAAAGCTGTGCTCCCTAGCCAAAGAGTTAAAATGTAAGAGAGAGCCCGGGCCAGTGTGGCTCAGTTGGTTGGAGCATCATCCCATGCACCGAAAGGTCATGGGTTCAATTCCCAGTCAGGGCACATACCCAGGTTTCAGGTTTGATCCCCAGCCAAGGCACGTATGGGAGGCAACCAATCCATCTCTCTCTCAAATTGATGTTTCTCTCTCTCTCTCTGCCTCTCCCTTCTTCTCTCTCTAAAATTCATTTAAAAAAAAATATCCTTGGGTGAGGATTTTAAAAAAAGTAACAGATATGATTTAGGCTTCATTCATCACTGTAGGGATGTAACATGTAGAGATTAATGAAATTAGCTCTGAGAAAATAGCCAAATCAGGCAAATGTATAGCCAAGTTGTAATTTTTTTCTTTTATCACAGGCCCCAAAATATAAAAAATTTGTAAGTACCTGCCTGTCTTTAATCACTACATTATCACTCACGTTTAGATAAATACTTTTGAAGTTCCGCTGATACCAAAAAAAAAAATTGCCAAATTTTATCAGGAGAGTTGCAGGAGCCAGCAGGTTTTACATGTTAGATTTTTCTGTTTCCTCATTCTTTAGCACTTTCTTCATTCTCTGATAATGTTTTGAAGGAAATAGGGAAAAATAACCCTGTGCTCACATCACACACCTACATACCTCCCAGTCATCCAGGGACCATCCTAGCAGCCCATTTCTCATCACCACCTGCCATCTTGTGCCTGTGTCATGGACTGGGAAGGCATGGGGAAACGAAGGCTCTGGTGAATAAAGAATTATCAACTGGTGTTCAAAGAATCAGAAGAAAAAAAATATTTAATATACAAATGGCCAATAAACACATGAAAAGATGCTCAACAGTACTGGTCTTTAAGGAAATGCAAAGCAAAACCACAATGAACCATTATTTCACACCTTCAAGGATGCCTATACCTATACTCAAAAGAAAAGAAAAAACAGGAAATAACAAGTGTAGGCCAGTATGTGGACAAACTGGAACTCTCATACATTGCTGTCAGGAATGTAAATTGGTGCCACCACTGTGGAAAAAGCCTAGCAGTTCTGCAAAAAATTAAATAGAATTACCATATGAGCCAGCAATTCCACTCCTAGGTATACACCCAAAAGAACTGAAAACAGGGACTCAAACACATACTTGTACACCAAAATTCATAGCAGCATTATTCACCATAGCCGAAAGGTAGAAACCACTCAAGTGTTCATCAACAGATGAAGACATGCAATGTAATATTATTCAGCCATAAAAAGAATGCAGTTCTGACATATGCTAACGCTACCATATAAATGAACCTTGAAACTATCATGCTAAGTGGAATAAGCCAGACATAAAAGGACAAATATTATATGATTCACTTATATGAAGTATCCAGAAAAGGCAAATTCATAGAGACAGAAACTAGGTTGAGGGGGTGGGAGGGGTTACTGCTTAATGGTAACAGAGTTAGGGTAATGAAAATAGTGATGATGGTTGTGTTACATTGTGAATGTAATTAATGCCACTGAATTGCACATTTAAATGATCAAAACACATGGCAAACTTTATGTTTGCACACATGCGCACACAAAAAAAAGCAAGAAAAAACAAAGCATTTCAAAATCAGGATTAATATAGGAAGCATTCTGCCTGGCTGATGTGGCTCAGTGGTTGAGTGTAGACCCATGAACCAAGAGGGTCCCGGTTCCATTCCTGGTCAGGGCACATGCCTGGGTTGTGGGCTCAATCCCCAGTAGGGGGTGTGCAGGAGGCAGCCGATTGATGTCTCTCTCTTATCAATGTTTCTATTTCTCTGTCCTTTTCCCTTCTTCTCTGAAATAAATCAATAAAAACATATATATATATATATATATATATATATATATATATATATATAAAAGCATTCCTTCCCTCAGGGTAAATGCAATCCAACAACGAAGAGGCTGGCGTGCCCTGGCAACAGTGAATTCAGTGTTTTCTTCACTCGCATCACTAAGTATTTAATTGCATATAATGGAGGCCCTATCCTAGGCACAAGGAAATTATAATCCAGAAAACTTCTCTCTATAAATTATAAGCTTTTATTCAAAAGTTAAGAGTAAATTCTTTTACTTAAAATACACAGAATCAAAATAAGTACATTAAGAACCCTAAAAAGCCAGTCTACTATCATCTTTGCCCCAACTTCCTTAAACTGGCAACTTTGTGATTTTTCTAAACTAGAATAAAAGATTTTAACTACACAAACATGACCACAACACATTTAGAAAAACACTATTGTCTGACCTTCCTCAGCCCATGATCTACTGATCAGAAAAAATACACATCACAATCAAGAATATAATTTAGTCTTGGTGCCTAAAAGCATAACTCCTCAAAATGGGGCAATTAGTAGTTCTATGAGGAAAAAATATTCCCGTTTTTCCATCTTTCTAAGTTTAGGGGTGTTGAACACATGAGAATTAGGCAAAAGTTTAAACATCTATTAATCATACTTAGAGGACCACCCGAAGGGTGAAAAAAGTTCCCTTTCTACTGATATTTAAATGTTTTTCAGCTCTTTAATAATAAACAGTTGCACTCACTAGTATACCCTAGATTAATTTAAGTTCTAAAACACAACACTGAGCTTTCCTACAATGTACACTTTCCTGTACCTGATACTACACATTTTTCATCTTCGTAATCAGGCCACTAATTGCCTCAGAGCACTGTTTATAATTGATGACAGTACGTAAGGTACCTCAGAAACAATGACCAGGTTCCCTTCTAGTTGATGCAAAGTACCTGCATATTTCTGTAACCTGGGAAGGGGGAGGAACAATACCTAGAGTCTAATAATTGCTTACTCACTTAACAAAAGAAGGGAGGCAAAGGGGGAATTTGAGAAGAGATAGCACTTTAAATTATTCAGTGTGATTCCCATGCTTGGGAAAACACTGAATTCACGGGATCAGCAGGAGGTATGAATGTTCTCCAGTATAAAGCCACAATATAAAAAGAATTACTGGGTCAAAATGTAATATTCATTTTCATTTAACATCCAGTTACCTAGAGGACTGAGAATAGGGAATGAGTCCAGGACTCTATTTCATGCTTAAAAGCAAAAGTATGAAGCTAGAGGAAAGGACTGATTTATAAGATTAAAACTCAAAAGGATTACCCAGAGGACAAAACGAGGTGAAGATCTTAACATCCAAAAGATATTTCCATAAAATTCTTTTAGTTTTTTCCTTTGACCAAGACAACACAAATTTCTTTTTCCCCCCCTTTCTTTGTCACAACAATTTCAAAGATAGACTTCAGTGTAGAAATCTGTCTTCTTTAAGATTTATGTCTTAAAACAATAGTATTGCAGTATGAACTTGCTATTCACCCCAAAAGTGAAACTGTGAAGTCTGATGATTACACACAAATACTTCACCATTACAGCAGCACTGCAGAATCTATGGCTCAGTATTTCAGTAGAGGTGGGAGACTAAGTGAATGAGAAATCTGAAATCTGAATTTTTAAAAATGGGGTGGCTTTAATAGTGACAGAAGTCACTATTCCTTTTCATAATTCAAGGTTCAACTCACACTTGCTCAGAATCATGTTAATATCAGATGCAAAAGGGACTCTAGAATCTGTCCAATTACTTAAGTTTACAGATGAGAAAACTGAAGTAAAAGTTTATATCTAGTTATTGGTAAAGTCAGACTGTAGCCAAATCCTCCTAACTCTCAGTGTAGTACTAGCATTAGACCAACTGGATATCTGAGGTTATAAATAATAATTACAAATATGGAGCTTTGTGTCAAACTCTGTGTTAAGCCATTATAAATGCATATTCCATTTACTTCTCACAACAACACTCAGAAAGAGAGTATATCCTCTATTTGGCAGATAAGAAAATTGAAAATGATTTGCCCACTCAGGGCTGATTCAAATCTAGGTCAGGCTGATTTCTAAGTTAAAAGTTCAGTCCTATTCTACAGTTCTTATCATGGCCTACAGGATGCTGACCCCTCCTTTACCTTTCTGAACTCATCTCCTACCACTCACTCACCTTTCACTCACAAAATCCAGTCAACCTTCACTCAAGCTCATCCCTGCCTCAGGGCCTTTACATGTACTGAGTGCTCCCCAAACTCACCCCAACCACTCCCCCCAGACCTGTGAGCTCTTCAATCAGCCTTTCCCTAACCACTCAATCTAAAACAGACCCTCAACCCAGCCGGGCGTGGCTCAGCAGTTGAGCGTCGACCTAGGATCCAGGAGACCAGGGTTTGATTCCCGGTCAGGGCACATGCCCGGGTTTCGGGCTGCAGCCAATCAATGACTCTCTCATGATTGATGTTTCTCTCTCTCTCTCTCTCTCTCTCCCTCTCCCTTCCTCTCTCTGAAATCAATAAAGATATATATTAAAACAGACCCTCAGTCACTCTTGCCACTGTCTGAAATTATCTTGTATATTGGCTGTCTCCCCATTAGAATAAAAGCACCACAAGGACAAAAACGTCCAGAAATGTTCCCCCACATTCATTTCTACACTGCCCAATACACAAAAGAGTATCTGACAAGAGGAGGAATTGAAAAAAAACTATCTGCTGAATAAATGCATGAATACCTGTCTGAACCCCATCTCATTATGGGTCAGTATCATACAATTTAGCACTTGATTACATACTACCTTCTATTTTTCTCCAGTTGTTTCCTGTGAGGAATCTTGTCTTTTCAACCATATTGTATCTGCCTCAGGAATATCTTATAATTTTCTGCTTGAGGCAAATTAATGACTCGACATGGGTTTATATGATCATCTATAAAAAAAGCAGTCAACAGACTAGAATTCAATTAACTCCCCTAGTTGGTAACATGATAGGCTCTCATACTGTATTAAATACTGTACTATTGATCCACAGATCTTACATTCCTTTAATATCCTCACAACGTTCCACAAAAATACACACAGTGTGTAAAGAAACACATTCCTTTATGTCGCTAGTATTAGAAACTAAAGAGTAACTGCCCTTTCATTAATAGTACACACAAGCCTCCCTCTTCTCATGATAGCGCCATTAATTTCTTTTAAGCCAACACCCAATCTGTTTGCTTCAGATTATCTTTTATCTTGGCCAGCGTTAACCTCCAGTTTTCTCTCATTTCTTTGACAGGCCTCAGCAGCATCGCATTCCTTACTTATTGCTTGCTAAAGTTTTGCTTGCTTTATATGGTTCGATGTGTTCAACATATCTTCCATGATCTAAAAAACTGTAAAATTAGGGCAAGTAGGTCAGTAGCATTTTGGATCTATGCTTTGGAATTCTTACTCCCTTGAGAACTCTAAAGAGTCATGGCAACACAAAGAGACCTTCCTTCCAGGTGATTTATTGTAGGCTGCTCCCACTGGCCTGTCAAGCATGGGGCAGGAAACTGGACTGGAGCAGAATCATCTACTGGCTTGAGTACTGATGGCCTGGAAAAGTAACTGATACTGTCTGAACGGCTGCTTCCAAAAAGCGTCCAAGTCTAGCAGATTTTCACTGTTAAAGACATTTCAACTCCAAACCCAAAACCTTGTTTCCAACATAGCAAAATTCTGCAAAGAGGACATAAAACATGACCAAAGTCCTGGTCAAAAAGGTGCTGTTCAGATTTATAACTCCAACCTGTTCTCCAAATATGGTTTCCTTCTGAGAAGAATGACATGACACAATACTCGAAGAAAACATGTAAGTGTGCATATGCAGGCAGGCACATATGGAAAGAGGGGGTGTCTTTAACAGGGTGAGGCTTCTTAATTTTCTAAAATAAAATAATCCACATTTCACATTTATTTCATTCCAGAAAAGCTCAGGAACTAAGTGCATTGAGGCATTTAGAGCACATTTTCATGTGAGAAACAATGAGAAACAGCTATTTTCATACAATACTAACCTGGGGGAAATCTGCAATTGTCCTGCAGTTATTAGAAAAAGTTGCATTTGGTTATACAAAACATGTATCTTATCTAAAATCTTAGGACTAGTATTCGTATAGAATGTGGATGAATTCTCAACTTTCTATATGTAAAAACAATTCATTAAAAGTTTGATTATGATGTAGTTCTAGTTTTTCAACCAGCTTTGTTTTTTTGTGCCAAGCAGATCAGAGAATCAAGTGACTTGCTCAAGGTCATCTGGTCAAGTCAGGTTGGATTAGAATTACTGGTTCCTGCTTTCCAAAAGCCAGCCATAAATCAAACTTTTCTTGGAACTAAGCAGGCCAAAACGGAAAAACCATTCCCCATTTCCTTTCCATTATCACAGGACAAAAGAAATATTAGTTTAAATGGTAGAATTGCAATTAATAAAATTTCATCAATGCATAGAGTATTACCTCTAACCATGCACAGGCACCTCTCTCAAAATTGGCAACATTTAACAATTTGCAAAGGTCAGGAACCTCTATACAACCTTCCCATGTGATGGCATCATAAACTCATGAAGATGTTTTTAAATCAACACTTCATATGTACATCTATAAATAGTTCATGTATCTCCTAAAAGACCTGGTCAGACTGGAATGTGGAAGTACTCTGAGCTCTTAGGTCTTTTCTAAGGTAAAGGATCATAAATAAGTTCAAAGTTTTCTTCAGAACCCTGAAAGGAACAGGGATATTTCAACAGTGTATGTAAAATAAGTGATTAAATAAACAAGAATCACTCAGGCTGTGGGGCACAGAGAACTCGAGGAAAGAGGCATTTTTATCACCCTATCACCTTCCTCTTCCTTTTTCAAATCCACCACTTCCATCACACTTCCTGCACCATCCTTTTCATTTCTACTTTTAAACTGCTGATATAAAACATTACTTTTGAATTAACAAAAACATAATGTCCAATGAAGCCATATTAAAAAAATACTAATTGGATTGGGATAGGGATATTAAAGTAGCTAAGAGTCCTCTGTATTTGTTACAAATCTATTATAGTCATATTTAGTAATTTTCCTCACACCCAATCTCCTAGGTCAAACAGTACATCCTCCCATTTCAGATGACCCTCAAGTCCAGGAAAATTTCCCTTTGCTTTGAAACTATGAGTCATTGACATTAAGAGTTAGCATTAGATCTCAAAAGTATTAAGTTAATGGCTAGGCTGAAACCGTGGCTGGGTTATACTATATGAACAACTTTAAAACTTTTATAACCAACATGATTTTTTTTCATCTCAAATTCAAGTCTACCTATTTCTGAATACAGTTGTAACACACTCTTGGAGTGATAGTTTCTCTTTAGCCCTTGAGCAAAATGTGGCCACAGGGTATATAAAGCAAATCAAAAGAGAGGACTGGAAAAAATTAAACCTGGAAGGAAATACAAGTCTGACACTTTCCATTATGCCAGAAAACAATTGTCATTACTTGGAAATGTATTAGGTTGAACCATACCAAACCGCCATTATATAAAACTGTATTTTCCCTGCAAACACAGAAATTTCATAGGGTTTGACCTAATATTATTTTCTAAGCTCATTTTAATAATTATCTCAAATAAGGTCTTCATATCCCAAAGCACATAAACCTTTTAGTTTTTTAGACTGCCTTAACCTTTTGAAAAGATTTGCGATGCCACTGTCCAAACCTGGTCATTTGAAAAATTAAGCTCATTAACAGGAAAGCCTAGTCAAAACCACCAAATTGGCTGAATCTAACCAACCATGCTTTCATGAACCCTAACACCACTCCACATCCTCTCTCACTAACAGAATATAAGTCCTAAGAAGATCTGCCTTTTAGAAGACTTATATTTAAGGAGATACAATGGAAAATTTAAGTGCTTTGCAGCCTTTTCAGTGATAAGTGATATAGGAATCTAAGCATGGTAAAAGCCCATCACTTTTCACTGGGGTTCCAATGACCTAAAAATCTACCACTGAGGAATTTTAATTAAGTTGATAAGTTCCATTTCTGTTGGAGAATTTGGCTTCTAATCCTTGTAATCAGAAGGGTGATTACAATCCCAGAGGGATATATTTTTCCATTTAGATATGCCTGATTTATGCACCCACAGCAGAAATAACCTGTCACTTTCACAAAAGGGGTTATGGCTCCAAGGCTGCCTCTAGGTCCAAATCCATCATTTCACACCCATTTTTATCAGAGTCTAATATCCAATATGCTAACGGGCTCTTCTCAATTAATTCTACTAATTACTCAACCTGTTCTTCTTTTTTTTTCATTTACCTTTATTGTTGAAAGTATTACAGATGTCCTCTTTTTCCCCCCACTGACCCCCTCGACCCTGTTCCCGCCCCCTCCCCTCCCTCAACCTGTTCTTGTTCTGCCAAAATTCCTATCTACTGATCCATCAGGCCATATACTCTGGCTACTGGACACCTCACAAACCTAGGGCAATCTGATGTTGCCTGTTCTATCTTCCTAGACCCAGTTATAGTACAAACCATCAATACTAACCATCAAGTGAAATATACTCTTTAACAAAATCAGGAGAGACTATCCTGCCCTATCTAGAAATTTCTCTATTCAGCTAGTTCAGAATGCACTAGTCACCACTACAATCCCACAAGGTATTTCTCTATAGTTAATTAAACCATCAGCCTTTTCCTAACATCCAAATAATCCAGACTTTTTCTAGCAGAATTTACTCTCCTTACCCTGCCCTCAACATCATCCCCTGATCATTTTTCAACCTAAACTGAGGTTTTCTCTAGAGCTCCATGGTGACACCAAGTCAGGCAAATACATTCCTGAAACCTCCCATCTACTCCTTTTTTTACTAAAGTTTTTGTCCGTGTATGTGTTTTTTATGAAAACTATGCATCAGGTATAGTGATAAGCGTTTTAAAAGGAAATTTATCTACTTCCATCCTTAAAACTTTATGAGGTTAGGAATAGTACCCCATTTTACAGAGGAGAAAAGCTGAGGTTTAATAACTAACCCAAGGTCATACAGGGCAGGGACTCAAATCCAAGTCTGACCTCAACGTCCTCTGACCTTAACACTCCCTATACAGTTCCTCCTAATCCCTCCTCACGTCCTAGACGTCTGCTCCGTCGTCTTATGAAGTCTTGGGCAGAGGGGTTCCGTTTCTCCAGGGGCTGTCCTTCCTTTAAAGGACGTGCCTTTGAGCAGAATGAGTACCCAACCCATCTTGTCTCCACTCCCCTCCCTCCCACCTGACACCATCTACGCGAGGCCTTTATCACATCTCCCCCAGGGCCAATTTAAATGTTCCCTCTGACCCCAGAGCAGGCACCGGAGAATACAGAAGGGCCACCTTCTCTACCCTCAAGGCTCGGAGAGGGCAGAAGTGAAAGAAAAAGGAAGCGCTGGGGCAGCATCTTAAGCCTTCATTCAGGAAGAAACTGGCAGGGGGCGGGAGAAGGGGGTGGGGGCTTGAGACGAACGGGGGGGGGTGCGTAAGGTGGGGGTGACAAGAGTGTGCCCTTGGGGGTAGGCCGGGCGGGGGTGGGGCAGAGACGGGGAAATGGCTCGGACGCTCACGGGGTTAGTAGAGCGAACGGGGAGCGGACCTCCGTACGGGGGAGGGGTGCGCTGCGCGAGCAAAGGGATCCAGCCGCTCGGGAGAGAATGGATGTGTCGGGGAGGAGGACCTGAGGTGGATGTAACGGGGGGACGCGGAGGGAAGAAAGGGTAGGGATGACGAGAGGGAAACGGTGGAGTGACCGCGGAGGCGGGAGGGGGAGGATGGATGGCAACCGGGAAGGTGGGGCGCCTCCAGACCCGGCTCTCGCCGCTCGGCCAGGACCCGCGGGCGGGCGGGCGAGGTTGGGGTGCGCGGAATGCCGGGAACGGGGGCTTGAGGAGACCCCGGGGGAGGAGGAGCGGCACTAATCGAACCGAGAAGCGGGAAGAGAGGGTTCCAGGGAGGTAAGGACGGGAAAGGGGGTGTCCCGGCGCGAAGGAGGGGTGTGTGAAAGCAGGTCGCGTTCGCGAGAGGATGGGGTTAGGAGGGCAGGAGGCTGGCTTGGGGCGGGGGGGGAGTTCCGGAGCCCGTCCGAGCGCAGAGAGCGGGAATGTCCTGGCGTCTCCCGAGGGTCAGGCCGGGGTCCCAGCAGCTTCTGAGGGCCAGGCTCGGGGTCGCCTCCGGGCCGGCGTCCCCTCAGGGCAGGGCGGGGGTTCCCGGAGTCCCCTCGTGGCCAGAGCGGCAGTCCCCCCCCGGGCCCCAGGCCCCCTTCCTACCTATGCCGGGCGCCACATAGACGAAGTAGAGCAGCGAGGACGAGAGCGAGAAGAAGAAGAGCGCGGCGATCAGCGAGCGGCGCGGCAGCCGCAGCAGCCCCCGGCGGACGCGCATGCTGCAGCCGGGCGGCCGCTCGAGGGCCGGGCCGGGCCTGCTCCCGCCGCTTCCCGTCCACCGCCGCCTCGGCCTCCGCCTCCGCCGCCGCCTGGGCCTCGGCCACCACCTCCCGGGTCTCGCCGGCCGCCGCCTCGCCGCTCCCAGCCGCCGGCCGCCGCGGGCCGGGACACATGAAGCAAGCGAGGGCCCGAGCGGCCCGGAGCGAGCGCAGCGGCGGGGCGGGGCGGGGCGGGGCGGGGCGGGGCGGGAGGGCGGGCGGCGGGGGGCGGGCCGGGGCGGGGCGGGGCCAGTGCCGCCGGGCACCGTAGCAAAAGACCCGCGCGCGCGCGCTCGCCGCTCGGCCCTGGCGGCAGCTCGGCGCCAGCAGGGAACGTCGCCAAATGGCTACAACCCCTCTCCCGGCGCGGCCACCGCCCAGGCTTTCGGGGAGCGTCGCTCAAGTGCCCGTAGGCTTTGCGCTTTGGCACCCCTGCACCCGGGAGCCAAGGGGCGGTCTGCAATGTCGAAGCGGCTGGTCGCCAAGTGCGGCACGAGATCTGGAGCTAAGTATTCATTCATTCACCCAGTTCACTCATTCATTCAATTACCATGTATGGGACGCCGGACATATGCCAGACACCGATCTTGATGCTGGGGAGACTTCAAAGAACAAAACAGACAGAATCTGTGTCTTCTTGGAACCTACATTCAAATGAGAGGAGAAAAAGAAACATCAATTCGTAATATCTGGTACTGATAAGTGATACGAACGCAAGAAAACAGGAGAACATGTTGGAGGCAAGCCAGTGGGGTCAAGAAAGGCCAAAATGAACAGATGACATGAACTGAAACATTAAAAAGTGAATAGCAGATGCAAAGGCCTGAGGTTAAAAAGCCTGATTTGTCCCCAGATTGACTCCAGTAAGATAGGGAGAGAAGCAGGGATGAGGCTGGAACTCTATGCAGATTCCACATCCCGCAAAATCGTGAGTTTGTGATGATAACAGTTATCAATGTGAAGACATATGTTGAGAGATACTGGGTTTTATTTATCTCATTATATCCCCCCAACATCCCTGAGATATGTACTCTTATTATTCCTATTGTCAAAAAAAAGAAGAAACAGACTCCTAGAGGGAGGAGCAATTCACCTTAAAGGGCTCAAATTAAAATTGACCTATCTCCCAAGGCAGATCCTTGACCACTAGGTCGTAACTGCCTGCGTATTCCATCTGGCCCCTAATTTCCATCCTGCACGCAAATTGGTATCCTACTCCATAGGAAAGTGTGAGACTATATTCAAAACATTGCTTTTCTCGATCAGGCCAGGCCAGATCTCAAAGGCAGAGCAGTCCCTAGAGACTAATGGCCAGGGCCAGTAGAACCAGCCCCAGCTTCAAGAAGCTGCCAGAATTGAGGCAAGAGCTCCCTGAACCTGGGGGCACTGTCTTGGAATGCCAGAAGCAGTCAGGAGGAGAGGGGATTTTGCAGGGATTCTGTGAGAACCAACAATAGTCTGCTTTATATTCCTAAAGATGACATACTTTTCAGTGTTCCTTTGATCCTTTAACTGAGGACTCTAGAACCAGACTGCCCAGGTTCTCTGACTCCCAGCCCTTCCATTCTTAACCTGAGTGACCTTAGGCAGGTTACTTAACCTCACTGTGCCTCTCAGTAAAATGGGAGATGTTATTAGTTAACAACTGCATCAGGTTGTTGTGAGGATTTGAGTAATATCTGCAAAGTCCGGTGCGTGTAGTAAACACACATAGCTCTCACCAGCTCCATCAACCCTGGAAAATGAGATGGGAGAGAAGAGGCTTAAGTGACAAAAAAGAAAAGCAGAGGATTTTGACGCAGACGGATGTGGGTTCAAATCTTGGCCTGACGTCAACTAGCTGTGTGACCTTAAGTAAATCACAAACCCCTCTGAGTTTCTATTTGGTTTCTGTGAAGTGGTGTGGAATAAGTGAGATAGCAGAGGTGAGGCCCTAGGCCAAAAACAAGCTGACCTGAAACTACCTTTTGTTTGGCCCACACATCAGCCTCTGTCCTACCATGTCTTCAATAAACATTTTCAAACATACAGAAAACTTGAAACAATAGTACAAGGAACATTCTCCATTTGGATTCAACAATTGTTATGATCTTCCAGATTTATCTGTATTTATATATACAAATTTTTTCTGAATTATTGAAAAATAAGTTGCTGCCTTACTGGTACTTTATGTCTCAATACTTCAGCAAAAATCCTAAGAAAAATTGCATTCTCCTGGATAACCACAATAATATTTTCAAACCTATGAAAATGAACAATCATACCATAATATCCTATAAAATATGATTCATTCCCGAATTTCCCCATTTATTTAAAGAATGTCTTTTATAGCTGTTTACTTTTCAATAGTATCAAATCAAGTTTTACACATTGCATTTGGAATGATTTTTAGTATTTGTTTATCTACAATACTCCCTCTGCCTTTTTTTCCCCATCATTTCCCCCAACGCTTAATTTAAAACATTTTGAAACCTACAGGGAAGCTGCAAGAATGGTACCACGAACACCCCTCTAAGCACCTTGCAGTGTTGTTCTGTTTAATTGAACTAGTATTACATCAATTGGACTTCATGTGGGGGGGAGGGGAAGACTCTTCACTGCTACCTCACACTTTCCACAAAACCAATTCAAGGTGAATTGTAACTCTAAATGTGAAATAGGAAGCAAAATATAGCTTTTAGATGAAAACATAGAAGAATAGCTTCATGCCCTCGGAGTAGGTGAAGACTCGTCAGAGGACACAAACACTAACCAAAAGGGAAAAATTTGATAGACTGGTCTACATTCAAATAACAGTTTCTCTTCATCAAAAGACACTATTAAGGGGGAAAAATAGGCTGCACAGTAGGAGAAGATACAGAAATATAGAGAGTTTACATCCAAAATATTATGAAGACAAGAGCAACAATCCAGTAAGGAAAAGGGGAAAAAAGGCAAGCAAAAGATGAATACGGTTCTTATAAAAGAAGAGATCCAAATGGCCAGTAAGCATATGAAAAGATGCTTTCTGGAACAGACTGATTCTCAGAGGGAAGGCAGAGGTGGGTGAGTGGGTGTGTGGGGAAAGATTAACCTAAGATCTTGTATGCATACATGCGTAACCCATGGACACACACAATAGTGTGGTGCAGGGTGGAAAGGATTAGTGGTGGGAAAAGGTGGACATTTGTAATACTGTCAACAATAAAGATAAATTAAAGATGCTTACGTCTTTTGAAAAATGCAAATAAAAACCACACCTCAATACCATCTGTGGGCCGCTGGTTTTGAGAAAGAGAGGGAGCACCTGGACTAAGCCTTAGGGAAGTCCAACTTTGAATGGCAGAATAGAGTGTGACTCTGCCAGGAAAAAGGAGGGAAAGGAAGCAAAGCCAGGAGGCTGGGTGCTCTAGAAGTGGAGGGAAGAGAGGCTTCTTGTGAATAGGCCAAAGGTGGCTCCTCACTGGCCTTGGATGCATTATGTCCTTGGAAGCCCTCACTCCATCACTTCCACATCTGTAAAGTGGCACTCACTGGACTGACTTCCACAGCGTGCCGGGAGGTGAAGAGATCTCAGAGACTTGCATACCTCTGACCACGTTGGGACAGGGAAAAAGATCTGGCCCCTTTGATTCATATAAAATGGGTTCCAATCAGGAAGGGGATGGTGGCGATCTAGCCAACTCAAAACAGCAACCATCCGCTACAGTTGGATTCCCCCACCACCCACCTCTACCATAGCCTAGGTGGGCAAGGAATTCCTCTGTTCCCCTGAGAAAAGAAATGAGGAGGCCTTCCCACATCTGGACTATACACCGCTGACCAATCTCTACTCATGTCCCATCTAAAATAGCAAGGCACTGAAAAAACTCAGTTGTTTTTTAATGAAAGGAGGGGGAAAAGATGTCAGAGGGGGTCCCTACCTCAAATTCTTTCTTCCACACTCCCTTTCCAACTCACTGAAGCCTACATTTATGCATTTGTTCATTTATTCATTTACAAGTCAGTTCTTCAGTCAAACGAGATCACTGCACTTTTATTTCTGCTCAAAAGTTATCTCTAAGAGACCTTTCCTCTAAAATATCTTCCTCTCCCCACCCCAGAACTCTCTATCCCCTTACCCAGCTTTTTTTTTTTCGAAGCACTTTTCATCTTGACATTATTTTATCCATGTATGTTTCTTTGTCCATTTTCTGTCTCCCGTGTCAGAACATTAGTCCATGAGGTCAGGGATTTTGTTTCATTCTCTGCTGTATCTTTGCATCTAGCACAGTGCAGGGGTGACTAAGTGGAGGTTCTCGAAGCCCAGAGACTAGATGAACAGGAAAGTGAGTAACTGGTACAGTGCAATGAGGGCAGGATTCATGTTGCAGGCAGGCAGGGAAGGTGTCTGGTGAGATTCTAGATGGTCTTTGAAGGGGAGGTGAAACAGGCTTGCTCAAGGGCACTGAGAGGAGGCCAGCCTGGCTGGAGCAGCAGGTCCCTCGGAGGAAAAGGAAAAGGGGAGGGGTAAGACAAGGGTGGGGGGGTTGACCCTGTAACTTAGCAGGGGCCCCAGCATCAGAAAGATCTGATGACTAACCAGTCCTGCCTCTTCCTTCCCCTGACTCTGTGATTTGGCAGGTTATTTCACCCCTCTGAACCTCCATTTCCACATCTGTAAAATGGAGATCACACAGTTCCTTTCTCCTGGGGTTGCTGTGAGGATTTGAGATGGTGTCTATAAAGTGTCTGCCATGTAACAGGTACTCAGTCAATGGGAGCTATCACTATTCTTACACTTGTTCCTGTGGGCCATAGGGAGCCCTTAAAGGTTTTAGAGGAGGGGAGTAGCCTAAAGAAAGTGAGTTCTCTGGAGAAATGCCAGGAGAGCACCAGTTGGGCCTGTGTGTCCTGCCCACCCTCTCAAACCCTACTGGAGAAGGTTTCAGCCACCCGCCTTGGGGAAGCCATTGCACAATCCACAAATACTAATAACCAGTAGTGTGATAATATCACTGAGGAATGACTACCTCAGTTCAAACTTCCAGAGGCGGTCAGCAGATAAAGATCATTGACATGAGCATAACTGTTCTCCAGGTCCCAGGAGCCTTACTTAGCATTGAGTGCTTCCAGTGCCAGATATGCCAGGTGGCTGTGCATTGACTATGAGGTTCGTGGTTAAACACCTCCTTGCCGAGGAAACTGATGCTCAGAGCAGAGGTGGATCACTTCCTGCCAGCAGCTTTAAGAAACAGTGTGTCCTTTGCCACTCTTTTCTCTCTGCCACGATAACCATCAATTTTCCACAGAGCAGCTGCCCCAACTGCTGGGTTCTCATCAAACCCCATCTGGCCAGTGATGAACACGTAGCATGAGCAAGAACTAAAACTCGGTTTTAGGCCTCAGATATAGGGGCTGTTTGTCAAGACTGTATAACCTGGCTTATCCTTACTGATCACAAATACACTCTTCTGCAACTTGCTTTCTCTCAACATTATAAGATATCCACAATAAAACATGTAGCTTGAGTTTATTCTTTTTCCCTGCTGTATAGTGTTTCAGCGTATAATTAGGCCACACTTTTTAGAGTCTTTTTTTCCTGATGATGTCTAGTTAGGTTGTATCCAGTATTTTGCTATTAGTGATGCATAGATCCTTAGCCACAATTCAAAAATCTGAAAAATCTGAAACCTAAAAGTTTTTTCATAATTTATTTGGCAGCAAGACCTGGCCTGACCTGAACTTCTTTAGTGACAAAACTGGACCTTGGTAGACAGAAAGCTATCTATACTCTTTTATATATTAATTTCATAGAGAGGAAGGGAGAGATAGAAACATCAATGATGAGAGAGTCATTGATCTGCTGCCTCCTGCATACCCCCCCACCAGGGATCAAGCCTGCAACCTGGGCATGTGCCCTGACTGGAAATCAAACAATGACTTGCTGGTCCATAGGTTGACACTCAACCACTGAACCATGCTGGCCTGGCAGCTATCTATAATCTTTACTGCACTTATTGTTATACATATGTTCCACTGAGGAAATATTTAGAGCTTTTACTTACAGAGTGACCCATCCCCCTCAAGGAGTGTTTTGTAAATATTCAGTGTGTGTACCATATTACCTTCAAAATTCTAAGATTTTCTAAATTTCAGAACACATCTGGCCCCAAGGGGTTTGGATAAGGGACGGAGGCCAGTACAAACACCACTGCAATGAACACCTGTGGCAGAATCTTTTCCCAAGTAGGCCTCAACAATATTTCCCAACTCCATGCTCTTCTAGAACTTTCTTTAATTCCTCTCCCTTTGAATCTGGGTGGGATTGTGAATCACTTATAGCCAATAAAAAGAAGTGGAAATGACACTACACATACTCTGAGGAAATGCAGCTACTGACTTGTTGATTGGCCTTCAGCCACTGTGCTGGGAGGAAGCCCAGGTGCTCTGGTCAGTGGCCCCAGCAGAGGTCCCAGCTAACAGCCAGCATCAATCACCAGACATGTGAGAGAACAAATCTTTAGATATTCCAGCCCCCACCTGCCAAGCCATCCGAACCTTCAAGTCTCCACAGCAAAAGCTCCAGAGAAGCTGTCCCCACTGTGTCCTTTCCAAATCCATGAGCACAATAAAATTGTTATTGTTTATACCATTTGGTTTGGAGTGGATGTTAAACAGCAATAAAAACTCTAACAGCGCCTTTCTGTGTGTATCCTGTGCGTCAGGGCAAGAGTTTCTCCAGAGCACATACACACAAGAATGGATTTGATGAGCCATAGGGTATGCATGTTTTCTGCTTAACTGTTTCCAAATTGTTCTCCAAAGTGGGTGTACCAATTTGCACTCCCTGCAGCAGTGAATGAGGGCTCCCATGGCTTCCTGCCTCACCCACAGTTGCTATGGTCAGACTTTTCCAGGGCTCTAACCCTCGGCCACAAAACGCCTCTGAAGAGAGAGTAAGATGGGAAGAACTGGTATAAAAGAGTTACCAGACTTGGACCGTGGGTTGTAGTTTGCTAACTCTGCACTAAAGAATGAATATTTTATCAAAGTGTTTACTAAAGATTATTGAGTTTAGTAAAATCAATCAGTACCTTAATTTTTGTTTTGTTTTGAAAAATTCTTTTTATAAGCCACCACCTTTCAGTTTATCCTATTTACTTCCTTTATTATATTAAGCTTTCTGGAACATAATTTTCATTGTGTCAGTCTTCTACTTCCAAGACTTTGGTGGCTCCCTACAGTTTAAGGAATAAAGTCTAAGCTTCGTTTGATCTTTAAGACCTTCCATGACCTGGCCATGACCCTTTGCATCTCTCACTTCTCTCCAGCATGTAAGTAGGGATGCAGAGTAAACATTTCATATAAAAAGTGAGGATTGGTTAGTAACATTCCATGGTTCTATATGTAGAGGGCTCAGTCAACATTCCATGAGTCCATACAGCCAACATTCCATGATTCTATATGTAGGGGGCTCAGTCAACATTCCATGAGTCCATACAGCCAACATTCCATGATTCTATATGTAGGGGGCTCAGTCAACTACAGAGAAAAAGGTGGTTCTGCTAACATTCCTTGAATCTATACAGATGAATCTATACAGAATCTATACATATTGATAAGCAAAGAGGCTCTGCAAACATTTAATGATTTTATATACAGGTGTTCTGCAAATAGTGCAAGATTCTGGCCACAATAAGAGACTCTGCAAACACTCCATGATTCTGTATACATGAGAGTGTTCCTCACAAACAGTTCATAATTCTCTACACAGAAAAGTTGTTCACAAGCTCTAAAATTCTATACACAGGGAATGCCCTGTAAACATTTTATGATTTTATACCTAGGCCAAGACTTTACAAATATTATATAATTCTATAGATGGAAAAGATCTTCCTTGGTCTTCCAATGTGCTATGCAAACAGTTGGTGATCTTGGGGAGGGCTCTACAAATGATTAATGATCCTACTCACAGGAGGCATTCATTTCCCTGATTCTACCTAGAACAGAGGTGCTCTGTAAACATTCTATGGCACTAAACATAGAAAACTGACAGTTAACGAGTCTACAGATAGGAGCGTGTTCTGTAAATATTCTTTGATTTTACACGGAGGAGGGGACAGTGCAAACAAGCCATGACTATACACAATATAGTATTCTGCAAATATCTTGTGATTTTATATGTAGAGGATTCAGAACACAATCCAGATTTTACACAGATGAAGTGGTCCTGCAAATACTCTTTGATTCTGCTGAGAGGACAAAAATATTTCTGTAAATATCCCTCAATGTCACCTACTAGAGGAAGATTTGAAAGCAGGTCATGATTTAATACACTGGAAGGTGCCTGGCAAGTGCTTGGAGAGTCTGTGGGTTGTAGGGGCCTTGGCAAATTCGATCTTATGAAGGAAAACTGGGGACTGGGCCAGTTTTAGCAATGGACACCATAGACCAGAGCCCAGAATCCCCAAATATTTCAAGTGCACATAAAGATATTTGAGACCTGCCCAGCTGGCGTGGCTCAGTGGATGAACACTGACCCACGATCCAGGAGATCGTGGTTCAATTCCCAGTCAGGGCACAAGCCCGGGTTGCGGGCTCAATCCCCATAGGAGGTGTGCAGGAAGCAGCGGATCAATGACTCTCATCATTGACGTTTCTATCCCTCTCTCTCCCTCTCCCTTCTTCTCTCTGAAATCATGTCTTTTTAAAAGACATATTTAAAAAAATATATATATATATATATATATATATATATATTTGAGACCTGAAAAATAATAGACTACAAAATATAAAACAGAAGCTGCAAAAATTGAAATTAATCAATGTTTAATTAGAATGTCTACAAATATAATATTAGGTCAACTAATAACTGCCTATGAACTCACATGGTTACAACTAATTATATCTACGAGGCCATGAGGCTGCATTTTGTTATGCTTAATAGGAGGTGGATGGGGCCTTAAAAAGTAACAGTGCTAGAGGCCCAGGAAGAGCCTCAACAATAAGAATGCTAGAGGCCAGGAAGATCCTAACATGGCCCTGGATGCTGGAGAGTTCCCATGGCTAGGTCAGAGAACTCTCATAGCCAAGCCCAGTGCTGCTCCCCGCCAGCTCAGCTCCTGAACAGAAAGCTGACGTTCCAAAGCTGGGCTCAGTTCATTCACTGCTGGGGTGAGAAACTCTCCAAACTCCCAAGGGCTGGACAGGACTCCAAATATCACCCACTCATTGGAGGGAAGGCCTCCCATGTTGGCAACAGGGAAAGCCAATTAGCCAAGGACATTATGTTGTGGCAGGTGTCTGGAGGAATCAGATATTGTCATGGTCTCAAAGAGGAAAAACAGCTGTTTCTGCTCCTTCCCCCTCTCTCCCTGTATGCATCCCCTGAGTCCCAGGGGAGGGCTTTGAGCCAGCAGCATTGCTTTAAGTAGAGAAATGGGAGCCAGAGAGAGGAGCTGTAGCCACAGCTAAACCCCAGGGCCACAGGCAAGAATGAGGGGTGTTGATCAAAGGCAGTGAGAGAAAATCTAAGTCTAGGATCTTAACAGCCCAGAGCCCAGCCATAATCAATCAACCCACATGACAGCAAATGTTGCCCTGAGCTAGAGGCCACGGGATGGCAGAGGTTATAGCTATGTTTCTCAATTTTCTTAACCCATACCCCATTTCAATGAACATAAAAGCATCTCTGTCTGCTTTGACACTATTTTAGATTTCAAAAAATTTTTTTTCTTCAAAAACTCTTAAATGATTAAAGGAACATACAGAAGAATATCCTTATGAACTTGGAGAGAAAGGGAGTCCCTAAACCAGGCACAAAAAGCACAAACTATAAAGGAAAATATTAACATATTGGACTATATAAAAATTAAATATTCCTATAGGACAAAAGACCCCACAGAAGGAAAAGACAAGTGACAAGCCGAGAGAAGATATTCACAACCAATATACAAAGGAATTATATCCAGAATTTATAAAGAACTCTCACAGATCAATAAGAGGAAAAAATGACAATCACCTCAATGAAAAGGGACTAAAGGGTTTAAAGAAACATTACTGCAATAAAGAGAAAACCCAGAGGGCCCATAAACATGTGAAAAAAAGCTCAGCCTCAGGATTAATCGGAAAAAATGCAAATTAAGACCAGAATCAGATGCTGTTTTACATTCAGAAATTCTACTTCTGGGTGTGTGCACCAAAGAAATTCTGGCAAGTGAGCAAAAGGAGAAATTCACAAGGGTGCCCACTGCAGCACTGAGGAAGTTAGGAGCAACCTAAATTCCATTGTGAGGGGAACAGGCTAATAAATGGGGTTTTTTATCAGTCACATGATGGCATATGAGGCAGCAGTTAACAGCAAGCAACAGAATGAGACACAGAGTAGGATAACCTTTGGCTGTATTGTGAAACACACAAACAATGAAACTATAAGAAAAGATGAGGCCAGCTGGAGTGGCTCAGTTCCTTGTGTGTCATCCTGAGCACACACAAGTTGCTGCTTCGATTCCTGGTCAGTGCGGCACATACCTGGGTTTTGGGTCAGGTCCCCAGTCGAGGCACATACTGAAGGCAACCAATCGGTGTTTCTCTCTCGCATCAATGTGTCTCCCCCCCCCCCTTCCCTTCCTCTCATCGTTGGGTAAGGCTTAAAAAAAAGAAAAAAAGAAGTGAAATGAAATGAAAATAATAAAATAAAATAAAATGCATTCATCCTAAAAGGAAAGAAAATATGAAAGAGGACTTTCTATGATTCGAAGTCCAGAAGCCATAAAAGACTGATATATTGACTACATTAAAAAAAAGGTTAGCCCTAGCCAATCTGACTCAGTGGTTAGAGCGTCGGCCTGTGGACTGGAGGGAGGGTCCCAAGTTTCATTCTGGCCAAGGGCACGTACCTCGGTCGTAGGTTCAATCCCTGACCCTTGTTGGGGCTCGTGCGGGAGGCAGCCAATCAATGTTCTCTCCCATCAATGTTTTTGTTTTTTTCTCTCTCTCTGAAAAGCAATGGGAAAAATATCCTCAGATGAGGATTATAATTAATTAATTAATTAAAATTAAAAATAAATAAGTTTATGAGCAAAGAGAGGGCGAAAAGAGAGTACACAAGAGGGACGGGGGAGAAAAAACTGCCATGTGCAAAGTCAAAACACAAATAACAAACCAGGGAAAAATTCCTGTAATTCATACCACAAAGAGCTACTCTTCCTCCTGTAAGAAGAGCTCTTAGAGACAACAACCCAATAGAGAAATGAACAAAGGGCGCAAACAGACAGCTCACAGAAAAGGAAAATCAAATGGCTGGTAAACATATGAAAAGCTGCTCAGCTCTTCTCATTCTAAGAAATGCAGATGAAAACTACAGAACCCAGTGTGTTCCATCCATCTATCACATTGGCAAAGTCCTAGAAGCTTGATAACATGCTGGGTGATCAGAGTTTGAGGCAACAGGCACCTTCACGATTCCTGGCGGGGAATAAATCACCACAACCTCTCCAGAGGCAACCTGGCAAAATCAATCAAAATAATACATACGTATACCTTTTTGATCCATTTCTGGAAATTTATCCTCAAAATAATCCTGCATATCTGTGAGATGACATTTGTATGGAATTATTTATTGCATGGGTCGTAATAGCAAAAAAAAAAAAAAAAATCCTATAGAATGTACAACCAAGAGTGAATGTACGACTAAGATAAACTATAGACTTTGGGTGGTAATGATGTGTCCACATAGGTTCATCCTGGGTAAAAAAATGGGCCGTTCTGGTGAGTGATGTTGATAATGGGGGAGTCTGCGCATGTGGAGGGGCAAGGAATATGGGGGAAATTTCTATACCTCCCTCTGAATTTTCTTGTAAACCTAAAATTGCTTTAAACACACACACCTCAAGAGGGGAAAAGAAGTAATTTTTTAAAAAAATTATTGGATGAATTATTGATGGAGTTGAGACAGGGTCACCTATAGCTAAAACAGATGGCAATCCATGACCAGCCAAGCGCATCCTGGAAAAACAGAGTGGGCTGGGGGAAAGCAAATCCAAATGCACCCCTCCTTGGCTCAGCACTCTTCCATAGCTCCCTATTGCCCTCAAGAAAAAATCCAAATAACCTTACTCTTGTGCCGGGCCCTGCATGAAGTGATCTCTGCCCACCTTTCTCATTCCTCCTTGCCATTTCCCACTCACTTCTTCTTCTCGGGAACATGGACCTCGCAGGTTTTCGTTATGTCCCTTGAATGAAACATTTTCATTTTCTCCCTCACTTTCTCGCCTTTTCCCTGAAGGCCTCCCCTCCCTTTCCCATGCACTGAGGGCTAACACCTACACACCCTGCCAGCCTCAGCTCAGACCTCACCTCCACCAGGAAGCCTCAGTGGCTGAGGTTACAGCTCATAAACACCCAGAGGAAGTGCCAAGCTGTCAAGGTGGAGCAACTGGGTGAACGACTAGCTGAAGAGGAGAGGGAGCAGGAGGAGATCAGAGGTGAAGAGGGTGGTGGCCATCACAGAAGGCCACATTGATCCTGGTGAGGTTTTTATAATGAATAAGCTGGGAGCCATGGGAGGTTTATGGTCTGACAGGATTCTTTTGGCTTCTGGGGAGTGGCTGGTTAGGGCAGAAACAAGAAAACCCAACATCCTCAATCAGAATTAATCCTCACTTGGTCTATGCACCCAGAACACATGCATGGATTGCTTTAAACAAGCAAAAGCCTTTATGTCTTCTGTTTATGTTCTAGTTGACTGTAAACAGCAGGCACTGAAGCATGGTGGTAAGACCTAGGGCTCTGGAGGCTGGCCTCTGGGTGGCCTCCACCCAATAATCTGGTTATATAATTTGTTGGAGCCTCAGGTTTTTTCCATCTGTAAAATGGGCTTGATAAATTATATCCACCTCCATAGAGTTGTCATGAGGATTAAATGAGTTATTCCACAGAAAGGATGCCCAGAGCATGGTCAGTGCTTAATCAATATTAGCTATTATTATTATTCTGTTATTGTTCATCCTCACCAAGGATATTTTTTCCATTGATTTTTAGAGAAAGTGGAAGAGAGGGAGGGAGGAGAAGGGAGGGAGAGAGAGAAACATTGATGTGAGAGCGACACATCGGTTGGTTGGCTCCCACACGCACTTGCCTCCCGCACATGCCCCTACCAGGGCCAGGGATCCAACCTGCAGCCCAGGTAACCCAGGTAACCCAGGTACTCACCCTTGACAAGGAATCAAACCCGAGACCTTTCGATGCGTGGGCCGATGCTCTATCCACTGAGTCACAGCAGCTAGGGCGATATTAGCTATTATATTACAGAGTTTCTATCTGCACTACTGTTAACAGGAATTTCTCAAGAATTCTGTGTTGGTTTAACCTGGGTGCACAGAGAGCCCTCAGGCAAAGCTCCCAGCCTCTGCTGACTGGTGGGTGGAGTGGGGGGGATCTCCCCACCTCCTCTCCTCCTCCTACCCCTCCTCCTTAATTTGTTGTGATTCCTGCAGAGTCTTTCTTTACATGTTAACACCTCCAAAGGTCTCCAGTTATCCCTGGGCTTCCTGGACAGGTGCAGAGACTTGTGGAAGCATCCAACCACAGGACAGAGGAGCCTCGGAGCCCTTGTCTAATGCCCATTGGGATAAAGAAATGGGGGACCAGAAAGGTTAAAGCACAGGGCACACAAGTTAGGGACAGAACCGGGCAGGAATCCAGGTTTCCTCTCTCCAGGGCTGAGGTACTTCTATTTCCTTCTATAAATTTTTAATTACACAAATAAAGCAGTCTTCTCATTTCTAAAAAAATGCAGGTAATGAAAAAAATGTGTTCAATGACCACCGTGTGTCATCTTCCAGTGTTCTTTACCTACATCCCTGCTCTATTTTTCAGCACCCATTTCAGCACCCATTTCCACTTGACAGACCACCCCCTGGACGCAGAATGTCAAGAGTGTAGAGATTTGGGCCTGTTTTATTCATAATTGTGGTCGCAGTGTGAAGATAGTGCCTGGAACAGAGTGTCAATAAATATCTGTTGAAAGAATAAATGCTGCCTGGCCGGCGTGGCTCAGCAGTTGAGCATCGACCTATGATCCAGGAGATGGTGATTCAGTTCCCAGTCAGGGCACATGCTCGGGCTGCTGGCTCCATCCTCAGTGGGGAGCGTGCAGGAGATGGCTGATCAATGTCTCTCTGATCATTGATGTTTCTATCTCTCTCTCTCCCTCTTCCTTCCTCTCTCTGAAATCAATAAATACATATTTAAAATAAATAAATAAATGCTTCCCTGGCCGGTTTTCTCAATGGTTAGAGCATCGGCTCCCAGACTGAAGGATCACGGGTTCGATTCCCAGTCAAGGGCACATGCCTCCGTTGCAGGCTCAATCCCTGGCCCTTGTTGGGACATGTGCAGGAGGCAGCCAACTGATGTGTGTCTCTCACATTGATGTTTCTCTCTCTCTCCCTCCCTTGCACTCTCTCTAAAAAGTCAATGGAAAAAATGTCCTCGAGTGAGGATGAACAAAAAGGAAGAGAAAAAAAAAAGAGAGAGAAATGCAATCCTGTGATCCTTGCTCCCTCCATGCCAAGGTAATTGCTTTTTATTAGTTTGGCTTTTTTACCCAACTGGACCAGCACCATCAGATAGAAAGTTCCACAGTGATGAAGATATTCTGTGTCTGCACTGTCCTATCCACTAGCCACTAGCCACATGTGGCTATTGGACACTTGACGTGTGGCTGATGCCACCAAGGAGCAGCTGAATTTTAAATTTTATTTTATTTTAACTAATTTACATTTAAATGTGACAACTATGTCAGATGGTGCTATGTACATTACGCCTAGAGTGTTTTGCATTTTTGTGTTTTACATACATTTTCATGCTTTGTATATGCTTCTCACTTCCCTTTCACTGGACACTGTATTTTGGAAGTCTTTTTATATCAGGCCAGATAGATCTGATTCATTCCTTATAACTGCTGCCCAGAGTTCCATAGTGCAGGCATGTCATAATTTGTTTAGCCATTCCCTATAGAGAGATACTTAGGTGGTTTTCAATCTGCCACTATTAAAAATAGTGCTGCGATGAATATCACTATTCATATCTTCTTGGGCACATATATGACCTTTTCTTTCTGGTGAATATCATTGATAATAGTTATAATTATAATCATAATCACTTGTACTTATTGAGCCTTTATTATGTGCCAAGCATTGTACTCAGCCATTTACAATGATTCAGTTGTTATTACAGTCTAATAAGGGAGGTTTTATTATCTCCAAAATATGAATGCAGAAATTGAGGCACAGAGAGATTCAGTAATTTGCCCAAAGTCACACAGCCAGTAAGTGGCAGAACCAGTATTTGAACTCAGGCACTTGCCTCCAGAGTTGTTTGTTTAATTTCAATTTTCCTGGTGTTACTGGAAAGGGGACCTAGCTCTAAGCAAGTCTGCCTAGGGCCGGCCTGTAGTGTGTGGGTTCTTGACTTCGTGAAGGAAAAATGTCACAACACGAGTCCAGATGACTATGAGGGAACGCTTATTAAAGACATAAAACCAAAAAGGGCTTAGTATAGAAGAAGCAGCAGGAGAGCCCAGGCTGGGCTGCCCTAGCTCTCTGGGAAGTCAGAGAAAAGGGGGCCTTGGGGTCAGGTTCAGGGGACTAGCCCGCTACGAGCCGCCACCACCCATTGCTTCCCAGGTTGCAAGTCTGGTGGGGCCCCTTAGAGTTTAGGAGATGATTCCTGTGGGGGAAGACGTGGGGGAAGAAGGGTGCTCCCCAGAGGAAGAGCACTCGCTAAGTCCTTTGTTCTGAGGTTTTATCTCTTTCTCAAAAGTGTATCTTAGGGGAGGTCTCGGGGAGGGTTTCAGCAGAATATTTATCAGTTTTTTTAGGTGTGCTCCTCCAGTGCCGTGGTCTTCACTGATTGGTCAGTCTCAGGGCAGGGGGTTGTCAGTCACTGCACCTTGTCCTGGTGTCACCCACCTGGTTTTGCTGCTTTTCTAGATCTGGTGCTGAAATACAACTGAGGCCTAGATGTTATTTCTAGGGAGGTGGCCTTCTGTATCTGCTGTAAATTGCTCTGCGAGTCTGTTCAGCTCTCTGCCTCAGTTTCCCTATTCCACTTGTCCTGGCTTACTAGCCTGTCTCACTAGCTCCTGTCAAACTACCCTGCAAAGGGTCAAGAGGTTGTGCCGGTGTATACACAGGCATGGGTCCTTCATCCACAGGGCTGAACTGCCACCCCAGGAGTCTCTTTTCAGGGCTCAAGACACCCATCCCTGGAAACTTTAAAGCTGGGCCAAGCTGCCATTTGGGTCTTTGTGGGCAGCAGTAAACTCCTGCTGACATGCCCTCTCCCTTGCCCTTGCCCTGTAGGTCCCGTGTCTTCCTCCCAGGCCGGTGATGAGCTCAGAGTGGTATAGAGATAACAGCGAGAGAGAGAATGAGAGAGAGCGGCGGGCGGACTTACGCAACCCAGTGGAAAGTGATACAGGGGGCCTGGCTGATTGGAAACAAACAGAAAAGGAGTCAGGCAGAGCTTCCTGGAATCCAGGTCTAGGAGCTGCCAAAAATGGGCCTCCTCTCTTAGGAACAATTGAATGTCACTGGGGTAACCAAACACTGCTGGCGAGAGAGGCCTCCTGCCCACAGCATCGCAGAGTGGCCTATGTGAGCTAGGCTCGGCTCCAGGGGAAAAAAAGGGCCTGGCAAGGCGCCCCGCAAGGCCATCTGAGGAGACACGGCCACTCTCATGCTGGACCGGCCTCTACTGTAACAGTGCTGATGGGCCATAAGCTGGGGGATTCCCAGGCACAGAGAAAGCTAGCAAGGAAGGTTCTAGCCCAGTGGCCAGGCCTCAAACTCAGAAGCCAGGATACCTGAGTTCCAAGACAAGCTTTTCCTGCCATGTGACCCTGGCTGTAGCATAACTTCCCAGTCTTCTCATTAGTACAAAGGGGCTTAAAAATGTCATAAGAATCAAATAAGACAGGGGTCCACAAATCTTTTAGGTAAGAAGCCACTTAGTTAATACCTTGTCTTGTGGGCCATTGGGTCTCTGTCACAACTCAGGTCTGCCTTTATAGGCCAAAGCAATCATGGGTAATAAGAAAACAAATTGCATGAGAAAATACTCAACATCGATAATCATCAGAGATGCAAATTAAAACCACAATGAGGTATCACTTCACACCTGTCAGAATGGCTCCATCAACAAATCAACAAACGACTCCTGCTGGGAGGATGTGGAGACAGGGGAGCCCTAGTACACTGCTAGTAAATAGCAGTTAGTAAATAGCAGAGTCAGAATTTGAACTCAAGACAGTCTGATTTTAGAGCCTATGACTTTCACCATTAACCTGTAATATATATAACTTTTTCTAGAACAACTTATATCATACTTTATCTAATCCCCATTCAGGGGCATTTAGGTTGTCTCCAGTTTTTCACTTTCCATATTGCAAAGCACAACTTCAGTTTCTTAAGATAAACACCTAGACTTGGAGTCTGCAGGGGACTTCTGATGCATATCATTTAGATAGGTGGCTGTGCATGGGCATATTCTTGCTATTGAACAGTCGAGATGGTGGTTAAAGGCCAGTTTTGAAGTCATATAGATCAGGGTTCAAATCAGCTATTTACTAGGTGGATAATATTGGGCAAGTCACTTTACCAGTGACTTGAGCCTCAGTTTCCTCATCTATACAGCCCTGCCTTCATTGATCCCCATCTCACTTCTGGCTGGTTATAATACCTTCCTCAGAGGACAGCCGTGATGATTAAAATTATAATCACTTGCCCGGCCGGGCGTGGCTCAGCTTTGAACATCAACCTAGGATCCAAGAGATCTCAGTTTGATTCCCATTCAGGGCACATGCCCAGGTTCTGGGCTCGATCCCCAGTGTGGGGCGTGCAGGAGGCAGCCGATCAATGACTCTCTCATCATTGATGTTTCTATCTCTCTCCTCCTCTCTCTCTGAAATCAATAAAGATATGTTTTTTTAAAAAATTGTAATCGCTTGATGAATGGGAGGTCCCACTTCTCTTTTACTCAGGCAAGTTCTCAAAAGAGAACGTCAAGAGAAGGAAGTAAGGCCAGAAATTTGGAACATACAGTCACTGGGAACTGAGCAGAAGCGTGGTCATCAGAATAGAAGCTCAATCCTTAATTCTAGTCCAAGATCTTTAGGTCATAAGTGACAGAACCCATTCAAACTAGCTCAAGTGAAAAGGGGGTCTCACTGTGAGGAGTATTAATAAGGAGCGTGAGTGACAAAAAACCAACTAAAATCGGTTTAAGTGAAAAAAAGAAGTTGATTGGATCACTTAATTGAAAAGACTAGCTTCAAGTATCAGCTTTAAGCATAGTTGGATCCAAGGGCTAAAATAATGCCTCAGGTACATTTCCTCCATTTCAGCAGTGAGCCTCTCCTTCTGGGGACAAGATGGCACCAGTGGCTCCAGCCCTCTCAGCAATTACAGGGCCAAGAGAATCTGTCTTCTCACTGCTGTCAACAAAACATCCCAGAATGAAGTCCTATTGGTTCTAATGGGGTCATCTGTCCTTTTCTGAACCAACCACTTATCACCCTCAGGGGATAAGGTGTGATTGGGCTGGCATAGAGCCAGGTGGAAATGGAATCAGCTTTGCTAATCACCGTGAACAGAAAGTAGGAGAGAGGTTGTAGTTCCCTTGGGGAAATCAAGGTGCTGTTTTTGGAAGAAGACCTGAAAAGCATTCCAGGTAGAGGGAACAGCTGGTGCTAAGGCCTTGTACGGGGAGGGAGTGTGTGAGGCAGGAGCGATGCAGGTGGACTAATGGTGAGCCAGGTAGACAGAGAACCCAGTGATTCCCATCTGCTGACTCGCTGAAACTTCATGACAGTCCTGTGAGATAGCTACTGTTTTTAATATTATTTTGCAGATGAGGAAACCGAGGCACAGAGAAGGTAAGTAATTCTCCCAAGAGCACATAGCTCCATCAGTGGTAGTAGAGCTGGGCTTCTCCGACTGGAATCCCAAGCAGCTCTAATCCTTAAGTAAAGGAAGGCAAGAGAAATCCATTTATTTGGGACAAGTGGGTAGTCTGGGGGCCTTCTGGGACCACTTTCACTGCAGCTGTAGCCGTAGGCTTTGTGGTTTTTGTATCAGAGGGAAGGAGAGTGCACACAGCCTTTTCCAGCCACAGACAGGAATCCCTTCAGGCAGCTATTGATGTTCAGCCACAGGAGAGGCCACAGTGAGACATCCGAGGAGCCAGCCCAGGGAGAGGCAGGCAAGAAGATCAGCGCTTTTCCTGGAAGAACTCATTTCCCTTTCTAGCTCCATTAGGAGAGAGTCTGTTAGAATAGACGGAGTTTGGACTCTGAGGCCAGGCCAACCTCCTTTCAAATGGCAGCTATGTCACCCACTCACTGTATGACCTTACGCAAGTTACATCCAAGCCTCCATTTTCTTGTTTAAACAAAATAAAAGTATTCAGAAAAAGTAAGCCTTTTAGTCTCTCCCCCACCCCCATTCCACAGCTGCTAGTCTCCCATCCCCTGAATGCATGAACCACAGGTAGATAAATAGGAAGATGATAGATAGATGATAGATGATAGATAGATATAGATAGATGATAGATAGATAGATAGATAGATAGATAGATAGATAGATAGATAGATAGATGATAGATAGATAGATAGATAGATAGATAGATAGATAGATAGATAATAGGTAGATGATAGATAGATAGATAGATAGATAGATAGATAGATAGATAGATGATAGATAGATGATAGATGATAGATAGATGATGATAGATAGATAGATAGATAATAGATAGATAGATAGATAGATGATAGATAGATAGATAGATAGATAGATAGATAGATAGATAGATAGATGATAGATAGATAGATAGATGATAGATTCCTATATTTAAATATAGACACACACATATGTATATGCATATATTATATCTGTTGGAGTACTTTTGGCTATAAGTTCAAAAACCAACAACCTACAAATGTATGATTTACTTATCAAGAAGTTTGGAGGTAATAAATGCCTGTCTCTTGTGTCCAACTGTTACTTATTGATGTCTAATAGAAATCTCAAACTTAACATTGTTAGAATTGAGCTTTCGATTCCTAACCCCCAGAACCTTTTCCTCCCTTACTGAACACTCGGTTGCTTAAGCCCGAAAGTTCATTAGAATCACTCTCGATTTCTCTCTTATACTCACTCTTTACATGCATCCCATCTCCCAGCCTGGTCCTGCTTTCCTTAAATCTGGAGGTAGCTCTACTGTGATGAGAATGAAACAAGAGTTCAGGGCCAGTCTATTGCCCAGCCCTTTCAATGTGTCCACGGAGTCATTACATGACTAGAATAGCAAAGATAAGGTGTTTTAATTGCAATCACCAAAACCATCAACTCCCAGCATTCCCTGCCCTGGCATCAGGGAGCCAGGGCATTTTGGGAGGAACAGCTAAAGAGAAGCTAAATTGGGGAATCCATTCAGTTTGGGTTTAGTGGCTGTCATCGTGGCGCTCACAGTCTCTTCTATGCACAGTGAAGGTGCTGCCTGCTGTCCCGGCATGGGAGTGACTTCCAGGATACTCCTCCTACCCACACTACTGAATTACCCAATATTGAGACACAAGGTGGCCTGGCTGGTGTGGCTCAGCTGTTGTGCATCAACCTGGGATCCAGGAGATCACGGTTCGATTCCCGGTGAGGGCACATGCCCGGGTTACGGGCTCAATCCACAGTAGGGGGCATGCAGGAGGCAGCTGATCAATGACGATTCTCTAATCATTGATGTTTCTCTCTCTCTCTCTCTCTCTCTGAAATCAATAAAAAATTTTTTTTTAAAAAAAAGAGACACAAAGTGTAGGCCCAGAGGTCACGGAATTCAGAACGGGTGGGGGGGGGGGATCTGGATCCTTGATGATATCATTGCTCCCTTAAATGTTGGATATTGTTGTTTACTTGCAGCCAAACGCATCTCAACAGATACAATAGTATATACTGATGTACGTATAAAATTCACCTGGAAGGAGATGTGCAAAATTGGTAATAATGAGAGGAAGACTATGTTTTCTGGATATTTTTATCTTGCTTGAATTTTGTTTATCTTGGATCAGCTTTCACCATTTCAGAAATTAGAAGGCAAAACTTCCAAAGTCAGTGGAACAATTGAGTTTTACATTTCTTTTAAGTGCATGAAGTAAATTGAATCTGGCAAGCCCGGCCCTAGCTGAAATAGTCTCAGAGAGGCTGTTGGGACAGTGAAAAAAGACAAGTTTGGTTACTAAAGAGTTGGAAGGTGATCTGGGAACTCCAGGAACAGTCAGAATTTTTCCTGCTTGCGTTCCTGATACTAAAGGACCTCAAAGATGGTTTTGTCATTTGTTGTACAAGTCAGGAAGTAGGAATATTTTTGAAGTCCTATGAAGTCAATTGGTGACAGGGTGGGAGTCGCCAAGGATTTCCCTGTCTGTGTGCACTTAGTTTGGTCTTATGCTCCTGGTCGGCCCAGGAGTCCTTATCTCCTCTAAGGGACCTCCCTGGTCCTCAGTGTTAGCACTGGGAGATCTCCTCTGAAAAACAAGCTTGACATTCACAGTCTATAAGTCTGGGGAATGATATATTTTCTAACGTCCTCCTGGAGATTTACAGAGAATCTTAGGATATTAAAGGCTCTGGAAAGTCTTGCAATAAAGGAAACTATTTTAAGAATCAGTCTGCCTTGGGTTCACAACCTCCCTCTCCCATCCCTTAGCTAGGTGGCCCTGGGCTAAGAATATAATGCCTCTGCACTTAAGTTTCCTCTTCAGTAAAATAAGGACTTTAATAGCACCCACCTCACAGAGTTGCCGTGAGGACTGATAGCACAAGTTCAGTCTCTTATCAGAAATCAGTGTTTCAAAATTTAGAAATGTTTAGATTTTAGAAAAGTAATGTGGTATATATGCCATTTTTGTTATAGAATCTCAGAATCAAACACATTGATATGAAACATATGAATATTCACACTAAGTGGGTTCAACAAGACAATAAAGAGCCTCAATAAGACAATAAAGGTTTGCTCCCAAATAAGTTTTGGTACCAGGCTTTTGGGAAATTGTTGGCTTTCATAGTTTAAAAAAATTTTTTTTTCAGAATTGTGGATAAAGAAATGAGAACATGTAATGAAAATAATAGTTACTCTCTGTTAAGTATTTATTTGAACCAGGCAATGTTCCAAGCACTTCACACGGATTAACTCTTTGAATCCACTGAACAACCCATGTGGTTAATATATTGTGTCTCCCCATTAGGCAGATGAGCAAACTGAGGCATAGAGGGACTAAGTAACTTACTTAAGCAGCAGTGTTGGGATTAAATGAGGTAATGAATATGAGTTGTCTTTTGCAGTGCCTGGCACATAAATGTTAGCTATTATGATCTTATTAATATCATCTTTTCAATGGTGGAAAAATTATGACTGATTTTATCTTCTTCTTTGTGCATATATGCAAGTTATAATTTTACTATAATAAAAATATTCAGTGTGGGGAAACGCTTTAAAAAATAAAAAAGAAACTGAATTTCTGAATTGAGCCTAATCTCTCAATTGGTTTTCTGACTCCCTGTGTCAAATCCAATGCTGATCCTGGCAGAAATGGATGTGTCACCTCAAGGCTGACCTCCTTGGGCACACACAGGCCAGATACTGGGCAGCTCTGGAAGGGCACAGCTTCAAGGAAGAACTTGCCATTCTCCAGTGAAGAGTGCTGTTAGCTGACAGCCTCCAGCTACAGCTTCTATGGAATCTGTCTCAATTTTCAAGCCAAGACCATGGTCTTCTTGAGTCGCTCCAGCCAATGATGACTGAGCACAGTGCAGGACTAGGAGCAGTCTAGATTCTGTAACTCCCACTGAGTTGATCAAGACCATCAGATCTGCACTCCAGCCTGAGGCTCCCTTGGCCAGTTTGGCTTCCTCCCATATTTTTTCACAAGCATAACACTCCAAAGAACCCTGATTTAGAGCTCAGTTTAGGGGTAGAAATCCCTTGATCTTTGGAGGGTGGGTTGCTCTCCAATCCCAGCAGATAAATAATGATCCAGCTTTAATAGGAACAGTAATCCATTCCCCTTCAGCAATGATTGGTCCAGAATGGGCACATGATCCAGCTTTTAGCCAATGAAATGTCAGGAGAAATTAGGGGGTTCACTTTATTAATAAGATACATAGAGCTTCATGAGGTGAAACCCTTTGCCCCTACCCCTTCCTTCCAGCTTTGATCAATGTCCTGTGATCATATGATGTGTGGCACTGCAGCTGCGGTAGCAGGTGACGATTCTGAGGCCAAATGCCAACTGCTGGAGATGACAGGGCAGAAAGATGAGAAGAGCCTGGGTCCTTGAGAACACCATGAACCACTGCAACAACTTTGAAGTTGCCAACCTCCAGGCACTTTGCTGTTCCAAATGGAAGGAAGTATTTGAACTTATCCTGGAAGGGAGATACTTAGAAAATCCTCCCATTTCCAAATTGTCAACACCTAAATATGACACTTACCTCTCCCTTTTTTCATGTCCTTCTAAGACTCCCCATTGCTCTTAGGGAAGGGTTCAAAGTCCTTGTTATAAGACCTGCAATCTGGCCCTCGCTGGCCCCTTACATCAACCCTGACCATCCTTACTTACACCCCAATCAGACTGAACTACTTTTAGTCCTCAAGTGTCCTATCTTACCTCTAGACTTTTGCACGTGCTATTTCCTCTTCTCTCTTCTTCCCTCAGTTCATCTGGCTCTATCTTCATTCTTCGGATCTCTGTTCAAATGTTGTCTTCTCCAGGAAGCCTTCCTTGATTTCTAGACTAGAATCAGCAAACCCTTGGGACTCCCATTACCCATTATGCTTTCCTCTATTAAAACACTTAACAACCCAGATTGTAACTATCTCTTTTTGTGACTGGTGAACTTGTCCTTGCTCTCAACTATTCTACTTCCAGCTCTTTTTTTTTAACCCGTGGCCCTGCTGACCAAAAGCTGCCTTGAGCTCCTGACCAGATGCTTATCTGTAGATTCGCAGAGGCAACTGCTCCTATAGATCTCTCCATGAACTTCCTTTTGCAGTTTCACTTCTGTAGCTGGACACGGTTCGTTTCTCAGTTTGACAGGTGATTCTTCTCTGATTCTCTAAGTCCTCTTACAAGCCTTTACTCTCCGATTCCTCCCATAATTGTCAGAGGCCTACTTCCTATAATAAATCCCTTACCCTGTGGGATAATCACTCACAGTGACGCTGCTTCCCTGACCAATACACAGTCTAGGAGAAGACACCACCTCTTGCTTTGGGGAAGGAGACTAATCCACGCCCCCATCCAGAAAATCCCACCCTCCTGTCCACAGTGATTGGTGTAGGCATAGGCATATAACCCAGTTCTGGCCAATGAGAGCCTGACCCAGGATTTTTGCTGGAACAATGGGAAGCAGAAGCAATCTTTCCACTGGCGTTGCTGAGCTGATTGTTTGGAAGCCTGGCACTGCTGGAGATGATCTTGTCACAGCGCATAATGGGCCAGCCTGAGAATGAAGCTGACAGAAAGGAAAGTAGGGTGAAGAAACGGAGAAACACAGGTTTCATGAGACATCACTTGAGCATCTGCATCCAGCATGGCCTGAAGCCCCATCTATCTCTGGACTTTTTCTTTTTGGAGCTCAAGTCAGTATGGGTTGGATTTTTGGACCTTCCAATAGGAAGTATCCTGGCTACTATAGGTGAACAGTAAATATCTGTTGAATGAATGAATGGATCCCAAATTGGCAGCAGCTACTTACTTCTATTATTACTTCCTTTTATTCTTCTAAAAGGAAAAAAAATGAAAGAATGAATTTAAAGGGTTAGTGTCATATGAAAATTTTAATCATTTAATCCAACCTTTTTTTTGGTTACAGATAGGGGAAATGAGACTCAAAGAGGAGGTGTAACTTGCTTAGGAGCGTATGGCCAGGTTCTAGCAGAATCAAAATCAGTAGCCAGGTTTAGAATACCTACACTGAATCTGATCATGAGGAAATAATAGACAAATCCCAACTGAGAAACAGTGTTTAAAAACAAAAATAATACAAGGGGTGGGGTAGTGGGTATTATTCAAACATGTCAATGTCATAAAAGACAAAGAAAGGCTGTGAAATGTTCCAGATTATAGGAGACTAGAGACATGACAACTAAGTGCAATGTCTGACCCTAAACAGATCTTGTACCTGAGGAGAAAAAAACTTGAGAACATTATTGGATCAATTAGCAAAGTTGGAAAACCATGGTAGAAATGGTAGATTAAAGGATTTTATCAATGTTAAAGGTGCTGAGGTTGATAACTCTACTGGGGTTATGTAAGGTAATGTTCCTATTCTTAGCAAATACACACTGAAGTATTTACTAGTAAGGGGCCATGATATATGTAACTATGCTCAGGTGGTTCAGAAATTAAACAGGGAGGGAGGGAAGGAGGGAGAGAGAGAATGATAACATAAAATATTAACAATAGATGCATCTAGTAAACAATATATAGGTGTGTTTTGTCATATTTTTGCCTGGCTTTTCTGTAGGTTTGATATCATTAACAAATAAAACACTGGAAAAACAAAGATAAAAATGTCAACAACCAGACTCCTAGGCAAGCCCACTCTTATCCTTTGTGTTGTAGATGCTTGCACAGGGCTTCAGGCAACTTTCAGACTTACAAGGAAGTTTACAAAACTCAGTCCATAGTGGTAGGGTCCTAATGAATTATTAATGTTTACCATGTGCAAGTGATTCATAATAGAACATTCAAAGAGCAAAGTGGAAGAGGCCTGACCAGCTTTAGAACCAGAATAATCTCTGAGAAGTGACAGCCTTTTTTGTTCTGCCCTTCTGCCCTCCCTGCCTTCAACTTTTATAGTCTAGAGTGAAACCATTAGGGTGCTTTGGGCTGCAGATAACTGGGTACTCAATTAAGAGGGCCTTAAATGACTAGGACACTTATTATCTCAGGTAACAATAATTCAATAGGTAGGCTTTTTTAAGAATTGGATATTTCAGCATCTCAATATGAGCTTCCCAAGGATCCCGTTGGTTTTTCCATCATGGTCTCAAAATGACTACTGTAGCTTCAAATGTTACATCCTAGAACAACAGTGTCTAAAGGATGGAAGAATGTGTGTGTAAAAGAAAAGGGGCTGGGGAGAAATCTTCTCTTTCTTTGAACAGGATGGAGAATACTTCCCAGAAGCCCTCAGCAGACTACCCCAGTCGCCAAGTTGGCCAGGAATAGGTTCCATGCTTACCCCAAGATAAAAACTAAAGGAGACAAGATTGCCATGGCTGACTTATACCAATCAGAATTCATTCTCTGGCCCTGGTATGTTGTTCCTTATCACCCAAAATTAGGTTCCATTGGCAAGGAAAAGGGGAATTAAGCAATCAACAGAGTCTGTTTCATGGCTTTGGGGACCTCTTGATTGGCCACCTTGGTTCTCCTTTCGTGATCTGGACCAAAGAACAACTTGGACCCAGAAAGAGTGCCAAGAAGCCCAGAGCCCCTGAGATTCATGGCCTAGACCAGGCACTCTTGGTCATCAATTGTCCTTGCCTGCCCAGCATTCGTTCCCCTATGTTTGCTCATAGCACCCAGTTTTTATTAGGAGAACTTCACCTCACCCACATTCAGTCCCTGAAGTTCAGGTATGTGACCAGGCCTGGACAATCAGAGCATTGCCTTCCTTGAGTGACAGTGATTGGTTTAGAGATGGGCCATGACCTAAGTTAGTTCAATCAGAGTAAATGCTAGAACTTCATGCTGAAGCTTCCAAGAAATGACCCTCTCTTTCCCACCAGACTTGTATAGTAGTCCCCCCTTATCCAAGGTTCGCTTTCCATGGTTTTGTTGTAGACAGCGGGAAGGGCACCAGGCGTTAGACCAGTGGGGTCACACTGGACCCGGGTTCAGCAACCTCAGTACTTGAGTTCTGGCTAGGAAAGAATTCAGAGCCAAGACCCAAACTATAAGAGAACATTTATTTATAAAATCACAGAGATGGAAGAAGTAATTCCTAGAAGTAATGGGCTGAAGATACAAGTTATAGAGGCCAAGGAAGGGCCCTTGGAGCTTGGGAGTGAGGAAGCTAATGGTAAAGTTCCTGGGGGAAGAGGGAGGAGGAAGGGAAAGGAAAGGCTTGGGCTAAGGGTTTTAAGGGTGGAGATTTTCGGGGAGGTCCCAGGGGAAGCTCTCAATAGAATTATTCATCAGGCCCGGCCGGGCGTGGCTCAGTGGTTGAGCGTTGACCTGGGATCCAGGCGATTGGGGTTCGATTTCCAGTCAGGGCACATGCCCGGGTTGTGGGCTCAATCAATGACTCTGTCATCATTGATGTTTCTATCTCTCTCTATCTCCTTTCCTCTCTCTGAAATCAATAAAGATATATTTAAAATAAAAAAAATTAAGAGTAGAATTATTCATCAGCTTTCCAGGGGTGTTCTTTCCGGGTTGTGTTCTCACTGATTGCTTGGCTGGCACCAGGGAAGGGTCTGTTATCCAATGCAGCTGGTCCTGAGGTCAGCTGTGGCTGGTTTTGCTGCTTTTCTGGGCCTGGAGCTGAAATACAACTGAGGCCTAGATGTTATCTCTAGGGAGGAAAGGTCAGGGGGTCCAAACCACGTGACTATCGTTATGCTAGGGGAGGAAAGGTCATCTTGAGGGCAAGGTCCCACCCTACAATTGTCCTTTTCTAGGAACCTGGGGCTTTCTGCCTTGGTGGCCCTCTGTTGCTGGCCCATTGTCCTTGCTCTGTTCATGTCTGTCTAACTGCCTACCACAGTTTCAGTTACCTTTGGTCAACTGTGGTCCAAAAATATTAAATGGAAAATTCCAAAAATAAGCAATTTATAAGTTTTAAATTATACACCATTCTGAGTAGCGTAATAAAATCTTGCACTTCCCATAAACTGCTTCCTTTAAGTTAAAAGGTATGTATGTACAGGAAAAAACAGTATATATAGGGTTCAGTATAATCTAAGGTTTCAGGCATCCACTGGGTATCTTGGAACATATACCCCATGGATAAGGGGGAACTGCTATGCTTGGTAGGATGCAGATATGGAGCTACTGGTTTCCATCTTGTCAAGTGGAGACTGAAAATGGAGCCAATTCACTGAAGAGCAAAACCAAGAGATGGCAAGATAGGGTCCGGCAACCTTGTTTGAGTTCATGGATCCAGGCAGGTCTAAAGCCAGAATTCTTTTTTTTTTTTAATGTTTCTGTAATCGATTTTCAGAGAGAAGAAGGGAGAGGGAAAGAGAGATAGAAACATCAATGATGAGAGTCACTGATCGGCTGCCTCCTGCATGCCCCCTACTGGGGATCGAGCCTGCAACCTGGGCATGTGCCCTGACCGGGAATTGAACCGTGACCTCCTGGTTCATAGGTTGCCGCTCAGCGGCTGAGCCACGCCGGCTGGGCCAGCCAGAATTCTTTAGTTATTTAACTTGGGTGGGTTTTGTTTTTTTATTTCAGTTACTGAAGCCAATAAATTGCCCTTTTTGCATAAGCCAGTTTCAAATGGGTTTTCGGTCATTTACAAAAAAGAATCCTAAGTTTCTCAACTTCTGGAGAAGGATATTTGAAAGGCATATTCCTATGTCTGGTCCCCAAAGATTGTGACTGAGTCACCCTGGCTCCTCCAGGAACTTGTTCCTCCAGGTCCCCCAGTGTAGTAGTCTTGTCCACCCTTCAACCTTGTGGAAAAAGGAGCCTGTTAATTCTGCCTGGGGGTAAAAGAAACTCGGACCTTTCCATCACAATGTCCCAGCTAGCTGCCTGGCAAAGAAAAGGGGAAATACCTTTCATTCTTTCTTAATGACTATGGAGTTGAGGAAATGAAAGCAGCTCATTTCTCAATCGTGAGTACCGGCAAGGCAAGGTAAGGTTAAACTTGGGTAACTCTCCTTGCTCCACAATGTTGCTAAAGCAACTTGGAACACTTAGGCAAGAACTGTTTTCTGGCCAAACCCAGAGATTTTGCAAGCCCTGCAGCTTTGAGGGGCCAGGTAGGGAGGCAGTAAGTGGGGAGTAGTCCTGCCTGTGGGGAACAGGAGAGCTCAGGATGTCTCAGTCTAATAAATGACATTTAAAATTATTTATATACTTCCTTGGAACCAGAGACACACTTAAAGCCATCAGGATCTGATTACTCTTTTTCATCTCAGCACTCCTATCCTCTGGAGGTGGCTTCACTCTCAGAGAATGTGGGCCCCGGAGCCAACATCCTGAAGTTTAGAGACCATAGCAGAAAAATATTCTTTTTCTCATATGTTCCAACAGAAATTCAGGAAGAAGTTGTCATTGGCCTGCTTGGGGGTCACATGGTGGTCTCTGAACCATTCAAGGTAGCTAAAGAGTTATGGTGGTGATTGGTCAGATCTGAGTCCCGCCCATCCCTGGAGTTGGGGGTGGGGTCAGTACCACTTTAACAGCATAAAAAGAGACCAGAGAATGGGGAGAATAGTTTCCTCCCTCAGAGTGGGCTCCCCCAGGAGAAGACCCCAGGACAAGGACTTGAGGTACAAGTAGCTTATTTGGGTGATGATCCCAGGCAGAACCATTAGGGAGTTGAGGGAATGAGACAGGGAAGGGAAGGCAGTGAACAGAGGATGTGTAATTGAGTAAGTTACCACTGCAAGCCATTGGAGCTTAATTCTACCCAACTATGGGAACCAGCGTAGAACAGGCACCTCAGAGTTACCCCATTTTAGGGTTGCAGTAGTGAGGGATTTATCTACCAACTCCTGATAGTTGTCTAAGAGCTGCTCTCAAGAAGTTTTAATTGCCCAGAACTTTCGGCATGCAAGAGCTCGCTGGTTCCTGGTGACCTAAGAAAGTCCTAGAACAAAGAGAAAAAGGTTGGGCCAATGTGCATTGAAGATTATGACAATGGCCACGGCACCAGTAGCATCTTCTACATTTTCCAAACAAAAGCTGGGGCTCTGTAATCAGAAGAAGGCACTGTTGTTAGGCAGATCAAACAAACAGTTGTTCATCTAAGGAGCCAACTGGGTGGCCCACTCAATCTGAGCCCATCAGCAAGCATTGACAAAGTAGCGTACAGAAACCTGAGTTGCTATCTTGCATGGACATTTCTAGCTTTGTAACTTTGAGATAGTCCCTTGTCCTCTCCGAGCTTTGGCTTCCTCATCTGCCATAAGTCTTGTGAGGATTAAATGGACAAAGGATGGCAAGCATCTGGTACACAGCAGGAGCTCAATAAATGGTAGCTGACTGCGGCAGACACTGCCAGTTCCACATTCCCCAATCTATTTTCTTCTTCATGAGTAATAGAAACACCAAGTTTAGCAGGGCACATGGGCACCCAAAATAAAGACTTCGTTTCCCAGCCTCCCTTGACACTGGGTGTGGCCATAGGACTATCGTCTGACCGATGGGGTTGCCAGGGCAGCCAGCTGGCTTCTCCCAGGGGGTCATACACAGAGATACTGGCACCACTGCTGCTCTCCCCACCACCCTCATGAGGAATAGTGTAGCTCTCTCTGGCTCTCCGAACTTCTCCACTTAACTCTATGTTGTGGGCAACTTTGTGCTAAGGCAATAGAAAAGTATCCTTGCCATCCACCCCCCTTAGAACACATGCCACATTAATACTTTTAACCTGAGTTTTTCAATCTTGGCACTAGTGACATTTGGGGCCAGATAAATTTTCTGTAGTGGGGCCCATCCTGTGCACTGTAGGATATTTAGCAACATCCTGGCTTCTGCTCACTAACAGCCAGTAGCACCCTCCTTTCACCCCCATTCCCCCAATTATAACAGCCAAAAATGTCTAGACATTGCCACATGTCCTCTGAGGGGAAAAAATCACCCCCAATTGGGAACCATTGTTAACTCATGCTACAAACTACTAAGGTTGGTAATATCATCATTTTACAGATGAGGAAACCAGGGCTATGGAAGTAGGACTTACCCAGATGGTAAAGGGTAAAATCAGGGATTAGAATTAATCTCCCAAACTGGTAATTCCCAAGCTGATAAAAAATCCACACATGGCCACCCAATGCACCCCCTCCCCCGAAGTGAGGTTCTATAAGCAAGAAAGAAGGTGCAGGACAGTTATTAGATAGGCAAACACCAGGGTCGGCTACATACTCCTTTCATTTTATAGAAGGGAGAGGTCCCACAGCAAGTTCATTGGCAGGACCGGACCTTGAGCCCACTGTCTGGGCCAACAGACTCTCCCCACTATTTGTTACAACTAGGAGCTGCGTGTCTGCTGGAGGCTGTTTCTTGAGAAACAACAATCAGCCACTGGCCACACAGCTACACAGCACCCCCTTTCCCCCCGACCCTAGGGAGTCTCCATAGAACCCACCTGTTTGAGGATCAGGAGGCGACTATCTGGTCACTAGGTAACTAATTGTCAAAGCAAAACCTTGTGAGTCATTCTCTGAGGCTCCAGGGGAAAAAGATTCCTCAATAGGGGCCCCATCCCGGAAAGAAATAAAACCTTGGCCCAAGGCCCATACTTTCAGGGAAACCAGCTGACCCCCTGGGGGTGGGGAGGGGGGAAGGGGGTCACCTCAAATTGAGGTCTCTGGATAAAACAGTTTTCTTATTCAATCATTCATCAACTATTTATACTTAAGATTTTCAACTCTTCATTCAACAAATATTTATCGGGATGGGCAGGGGAGCTCACTTTTAACTATACTTTTTGAATTGTGAACATTCATTATTACAAAGAGCACGTGCTGCTTTTGTTACGCTTCATTTCAAATTAATGTTTTTGTTTTGTTTTGTTTCTGTTTTTTTTGTTAATTCTCACCCAAGGATATTTTTTCCATTGATTTTCAGAGAGAGTGGAAGGGAGAGAGGAAGGGGGAGAGAGAGAGAAAGAGAGAGAGAGAGAGAGAAATATCAATGTGAGAGAGACACATTGATTGGTTGCCTCCCAACCGCACCCTAACTGGGGCGGGGACCTGCCACCAGGTACATGCCCTTGACTTGGAATCGAACCACGACTCTTTGGTTCATGGGCTAATGCTCTAATCACTTAGCCACAGGGTCCAGGGCTTAAATTAATTTTTAAATAATGACTGCTACATAGGCACATTCTTCTTGTAACCACCATGATGCAAGGTAACTTACACCATGATGCATGGGTGATATATTTCCACTCTTTTTGTGCATTTCCATATGGACCCATTAAAAGCTTTACAATTGTTTTGTGTGTATTTGCATATATGCTATCATGAATTCATTTGTAATTTTTTTAAAGGCAATTAAAATTGAACTTATTGACATGCTAATAAGTGCCAGGCATGGCTAGGTGCTAGAGATACAGCAGTAGACAACATACAACTGCTCCTTGAGTTTAATGGGAGATATGACCAAACAAAGAGATTGTTATGACACAACCTAATAACGGCAATGAAAATAGAGGCAAGGGGGCTATGAGAGATCCCAAAAGGGTACCCATCCCAGCCCAGAGTAGAGGAGTATTAGTTAGGAGTATTTAGGTTGTAAGTGGTAGAATACCCACCCAACTAGTCAAATAAATGATGAGGGGCAGGGAGATTACTGGTTTCTGAGAAATCATATAAAACTGCCTTCAGGCATGAACTGAATCCAGGGTTCAAATAATGTCAATAAATATTTCTCTGTGTCTCTTCTCTCCCCCTCTCTCTCTCTCTCTCCCTCTCCCTTCCCTTCCTCCATCTTTAAGCTCTGCTTCCTCTGTTTTGGATTTACTTTTGGATAGGCTTTTTGCACATGCTGGCAAAGATGGCCAGCAGCCACTGGAAGCTTGCTTTATATTTATAACTGGCACACCCAGTGTAAAAGGAGATCCTCTTTCCCAACAATTCCAGCCAAAATCCCAAGAATGGTTCTCATTGGCCTCTCTGGATTGACATGCCCATCCAGAAACCAATCACTGTGGCCAGGAGAGTCAAACATGCTGATTGGCCAGGCATGCCCATGAAGCCAGGGGCCCATCCCTGAACCCATGGATAAGAGCGGGGGAGGGAGTGGTTCCCCAAAGGAAAACTGAGATGCTTTTTTCTGAACCAGAGGAAACAAATGTGCACAGGCAAGATTAAAATCCCCACTGCAGAAAGCATCCTGGAGAAGTTGACCTCTAAGAGGAAATCTCAAGGGTAAACTGGACTATGCCAGGTGACAGGAAGAACATGGGCAGAAAGGGTGCTCCTGGCAGAGAGAACAGCATGTACAAAGTCTGGAGAGCATTGCTTGTTCCAGAAAGTGCAAGTGATTTACTCTGACTGATGGGTCCCCTAGGAGGAGGGAAAGGAAGTGTTGAGGTCAGAGAGAAAGGCAGATGCCTTTAGGGAACTGTGATTTTACCCAGCCCCAATCAGTCTTCTCCCTACCTCCCCACCCTCATCCTCTCCCTTGGGATCATGACTCAGTCATGGGTTTTTCACACTCTCATGCTTAAAGCTTGGCATAGTTGCTCTATCTCAGCGAATGTGTCATTCATCAGCAGATCATGTCACACCACTGATCCACACTGAAGGTTCCCAAATGTCAGCTGATCATCACAGATTTGACCACCAATCTCCCAGAGTTTCACGAGGCAAAGGAATTCCAACTAAAAAATCAAGAGAGCATTAATACATGTGATACAGCCAGGTGCACAGCACACAAATGTGCAAGCGAGTTTTGTTCATTTGGAAAGAGGGGAATCATTATAACTAGGTCTACAGCCACCTTTTATTGAGTGTGTCCTGTCACTACTGGCCTCCGGAGTTCCCTTTCATCCTCAGAACTCTGTGAGGGAAATGCTTTTGCTATCCCAATTTTACAGATGAGAACTGAGGTCAAGAACTCAGGTTTGACCCAAATCTCACATACATGAGTTCTTTTTAATCCTCACAACAATTCATCCCCATTTCAGATGTGGGAAACTAAGGCCCAGAGGGTTGAAACAACTTGCCAGAGTCACACAGCAAAAGTAAGATTGTGGAGGAGGCTCATACTTTGCTGGTGGGATTGGAAAATGGTGCAGCCACTTTGGAATATAGTCTGGCGGTTCCTCAGAAGGTTAAACAGCATTACCATATCACCCAGCAATTCTACTCCCAGGTATATACCTCCAAATAGAAAACACACATGTCCACACAAAAACATGTACACTAACTAGGTCTATAGCAACATTATTTATTATAGCCAAACAGAAACCACCCAAATATTCAGCTGAGGAATGGATACATGAAATGTGGTCTCTCCATACAGTGGAATATTATTCGTCAATAAAAAGGCGTGAAGTAGTGATACATGCTATGACACCGATGAATGCTGAAAACATGCTAAGTGAAAGAAAGGCCCGAAGAAGCACATATGATATAATCGTATTTCTATGAAATGTCCAGACTAGGCAAATCTCTAGACACAGAAGGTAGATTAGTGATTGGCAAGGGCCGCAAGGAGAGGGGTTGGGGAGTAAGTGGCTAATAATGGGTGCAAAGCTTCTTTTAAGGGTGGTGAAAATGTTCTAAAATTGATTGTGGAGGTGGCTGCATGACTCTGAATATATATATGAAAAGCCATTGAATTCAGTATTTTAAATGGGTGAGTCATATGGTATTCAGTGAATTTAATATCTCAATAAAGCTATTAAAGAAAGTAAAAAAAGAAAGTAAAAAAAAGTAAGGGGATGGGCTCTGACCATGGCCTAAACCACAACCACTGTTTGACTCTCTATTCTCAGTATGTGCTTAACTAGCCTGAGCCAAAAAAAACAAGGGGGGGGGGGCAGAGACAGGATATATTAGTTCACATAATGGAAAAGTCTACGGGCATTTCAGGCATGGCTGGATCCAGGAGCTTGGTTGTGCCCAGTCTCTTAGCTCAGATTTGCCTATGTCGGCTTCCTTCTTGAGCAAGTGACAAAGAGGGACTTGGCAGATCCCAGCCACCCTAAGGAGTACTTTCTTCTGCATGAATTCAGTAAAGGATTGAGGGAAGGTTCTCACTGACCTGGCTGGGGTCATTATTGAATTAATCACTATGGCCAGGACAATTTGTGGCTCTGATGGGCTAGGAATGGGTGATATGGCTCACCTTGGAGCCAGGGAGTATGATCAGCTCTACCCAGATCACATGGTCTGTAGGAGGGCAAGTGGGTCCCCAAAAGAAAATTTGGATTCTGGCAGGTGTGAGCCACCTGCACTGTGGACCCACTGCCCAGATTTGACTTGCTTCCTCCACATGCCAGTTCTGTGATCTTGGCAAAGTACTTAACCCTTCCATGCCTCAGTGTCTTCATCTGTAAAATGGAGATAGTAATAGTATGTCCTTCAAAGGGTTGCTCTAAGGCTTAAATGAGATACCTCCAGTAAAGGACTTAGAGGGGTGCCCAGCACATAAGAAGCACTCATTTTATTACCTAGTATTATCACACATGTGCTAGAGAGCCATTGGCAGTTACCCAGCCACTTTTGGGACAGACAGCAGGAAAGCAGGCAATAAAAATATCAATTGCTGGTTAGAAAGGCATTTTAGAGGCAACTCAGTGTAAAAGGTGAAAGAAGCCCTGGGACTTCTTGAGTGACTAGATCAGGGTTGTCCCCAGCGGAGCGTCCTTACTGTGTTGTAACTGCTCAGTCCCGTCGGACTTGGAGCTCCCTCTTTGACTCTTGGTGGTTATGGGTTCTGAAGTTCATGCAATTTTATTTATTTTATTTATTTTTTAAAATATATCTTTATTGATTTCAGAGAAAGGAAGGGAGAGGGAGAGAGAGAGAGAAACATCAATGAGAGAGTCGTTGATCGGCCGCCTCCTGCACGCCCCCGACTGGGGATCGAGCCCACAACCCGGGCATGTGCCCTGACTGGGATCTGACCAGTGATCTCCTAGATCGAGGTCGATGCTCAACCGCTGAGCCACGCCAGCCGGGCGAGAAAAAGAATGCAAAATTATAAATGTGAAATAGAAACAAAGAGGGTATTTATTGACAAGGCAAATCGTAACTCACCTCAATTACTGGACACTTGGAAAGTGGGGACCATTTCTTCTGAGGTCTCTTTATGTAATTTACACAGAAATGCTTCCTGGTTGTACCCTGGCTGCCCCTCGGTCACCCCGGAACACTCTAGAACTCCCAACACCTCCCAGGACTGATTAATCTGCCTTTGGGTCCAATAAAGATTTTTAACAGACATCTGTTGGATGACTAATTGGTCAAATAGCTACACCCAGATTAATGTTCACAGTGGACAACCCACACCTACACAGTCAAGAGCCTAGTGTTTAGTTTATCCTTTAAATAATGAAGACAGTTTTGAGAAATCTCTCCTTAAAGGCAAAGATCCTGCCCAATTTATTCTGAGGCCTCTGAAATGAGACTGACCTGGGTTAGTTCTTGGTTCTGGGCTCTGCCTCGGGCAAATCACCTTCCTTTTCCGAGCCTCAGTTTCCTCCTCTGTGCAATGAAATACTTGAGAGAAATAAATGAGAATCACCTCAAACATGTAAGTGGCTTCACGCAGTGCCTAGAGTGTGTGTCTAATTTATGAACTTATGTTATTTTTCACTTTTTACTTATTTATTTGACTAGGTGGTGCTTCCAAAAAGGATGAAAGGTGAGTCTCTCTTCCTTTCTTTCCTCACCCACTTCCCCAATCCAGAGGCAACCACAATTACAGGTTGCAAAATAGTTTTAAATTTATAAAACGTTGCAAGAATAATTCCAAGAATTCCAGTATACCCTTTACCCAGATTCACCGATTTTTATTATTTTACCATGTTTATCATCTTCTCTTTGCTCATGTGAATATATTTATTCATCATTATTAATATTTATTTTTCTGAATCATTTGAGAATAGATTGCACACATCATGCCCCTTGATATTTCAGCATATATTTCCTAAGAACAGGATATTATATTATGTAGCTACTCCAGTTACCAAATGCAGGAAGCTTACAATGCGTTAATCTACGATCCATATTCTTATTTTGCCAGCTGTTGCAACAATGTCCTTTACACACTTTTCCCTCTAGTACAGGATCCAGTTCAAGGTCATGTCTTGCATTCAGTTACTACGTCTCTTTAGTTTTCTTTAACCTGGAATGATTCCTCGCCTTTCTTTGTTTTTATGACATTAACATTGCAGGGATCTGGTTCCCTGCAACTTCTCCGACCTCAGCGCCCCACTCTCTTCTTCTGGCTGGAATGTTCTTTCCTCCTGTCCTCACACGGTCCTCTCCCCCCTCTTCTTCAAGTCTTTGCTTAAATGTCACCTTCTCAGGGAGGCGTTCCCTGAACACCGCTAAAAAGTGCAAACTCCTGACATGTCTTACACTCCATATCCCTGTCTCGGCTTAATCTTTCCCCATGGCACACGTCGCCATCTAATATACTGTATATTTACTTATTTATTTGTTTTCCATCACCCTCCAGTAACAAGTCAGCTCCAGGAGAGCAGGGGCCATGTCTGTTTCCTGCATAGAGGCATCCCCAGTACCATGCCTGCTAGGTGCTCAATTAATACTGAATGAATGAATGAATGAATAAATGAATGAAGCATCTTTGTACCGACCACGACCCTGCCCTGGAGCTACCTACACAGTGGGTGCCAAAAAGTGTTTGAATTAATGAAATAAGGAATGAACCGCACCAACCCCACTTGTGAGATCAAGAATATGAAGCTGCTGTTCATGGGGACTTAGTGACATTTCCTGTCCGGGAACTGATTAGCCAGACTGGACCCAGATGTGGCCATCAGACCGTATCACCGGGGAAGGGGAGCCGGGCAGCACCAGAGTAAAGCCGGATGTGGTCATTAGTCTGCATCACAAGGGGAAGGGGAATTTTGTGGGTGCCAACCGGAGCATTTGGAGGGGGAGCTGAAACCCGTACCTTGAGCTGAAACAGAAACTGTGGTGGCTGGCAAGGAAAGAGGCCCCATCTGTGTGTCCCCCAACCTTCAGCCACTGCTGGCTTCTAAGAGACCACAGATGCTTTTGGAAGGAAACTTTCTATTGAAGTGTAACGTGCACACAAAAAAGTGCGCACATAAATGACGGGGAGATAAATTTTCACAAAGGCGGCGCACCAGGGTGACCAGACCCCAGACCAGACGCCCAGCAGCCCCAGTCTCTACCACCACCCTCGGTGGGAACCATTATGCTGAATCCCAGCACCAATGACTATTTTCCTGCTTGCAGACTTCGTGTAATGGCATCACACAGCACTAATTCTTTCATGTATGACTTCTTTACACAACATTATGTTTGTAGCAACAGCCTTTTTTCCCTGCTTCTTCCTCCACAAACTCAAAGTGGGAATGGGAGCCTAATAATAACTCACTTTGCTTGGCTGGTTTCAATGTGCCAGCCGTTCCTTAGAGCCTCAAAATCACTTAGTAAGCTGGGCCTGTTATTGCTCCCATTTCACAGATGAGGGGACTGAGGTGCAGAGAGGTGAAATAATTTGCCCTGCTAAGAAGTAGAAGATTCTATATTTGACCCCAGGTCTGTCTGATTTCTGAGTTCATGTTCTTACCCACCATACACATTTCTTATCAATAAAATTACCATTTATTGAGCATCCCTTTGGGCTGGACATTGTGCTTGAGCTTTATGTTCATTGTCTTATTTGATTTTCCCAGTCCTTGCATGAGTAATGTACCTTTATCCCTGCTTGACAGATGACTCAGAGAGGTTAAGTAATTTGTCCAAGGTCACACAACCTAGGAAGGCATGAAAATAAAGATTTAAATCCTACTACATTGATTCCAAAGTCCAATGTAGGGTGATATGAGTACCCAGCATTTACGTTCATCTTTCAAATATATCTACAGAGATTTTCAAAGAAGAGGTAACAACAATAGCAGTTATCTTTTGTAGAGCTATTTTGAGTCACATGCTTTGGTCAAAGATTACAAATGATTCCCCACAATATCTGTTCCTGCCTTTTCTCTCCTAGTAAGAGAACACCTGATTTTTCACAGGACACACGGCTTCCCATAGCTTTACCACATATCCCAGGCTTCTTTGCAGCCATCTGGAGCCACATGACTAAGTTATAGGCAATGGAAAGCTCTCCTCCTACGTATCCACAGGTCCCACTTCTGGGTCCTGCCTTTCACAGGAATGGGCAATGCTCTTCCTTTCACTGTTCCCTTCCTGTTGGCTGAAATAACAGGCATGGTGTTGGGGAGCCATCTTAGACCATGTGGACAAGGATGTCTCTGTAGTGATGGAAGAGCCAAGATGGCATGGCTCCACAAGGTGGGGGCCCAGGCTCCTTCCACACTGTTACTCCTCCATCCCTAGAGAATACTAAGGAGGGAGGATTCACCCTCCTGTAGGAATAGCCCTTAACCAATGACTAACAGAAATCAGTGGATAAATAACCCTACTTCCTTGCCCTTTGGGTGGACAATTCTGAGGTGTGTTTTACTCTATGTCCTGCAGTTCCATGGTGGGGTTGAACCTCAGTTGCCCAGAGTGATAACCTGCTTGGCTTCTTTCCCTTCCTTGTCTCACTTCCAGACCCCCCCACCAGTGCTTCCTGGCAAGCATTCTTTGAAAATATTTGCTTCATAATTATATTTACCCCAACCTACTATTCAGGTGGTAAGGAGTGCAAGCACTGACCTACTAGTGTGCACAGCAGAAAGGGTCCCAATGAGAGAAACCCCCTGATTGGCCCTGGGACTGCTCAGGGATCCACCTCCTTGCTTCCTCTTTCTCATACATCAATTTTCCCCCAAACCCATTTATTCTAAGGCTCCAGTCAGCTCCCCTGCCCACCCCAGGAGTTAGCCCTGGTTCCTTCCTCAGCGTCTGTTTCATCTGTAAGGCTTCCGTGTTCTGTCCTACCAGTGATAAGACATTCCAAATCATCTTTCTGTCCTTGAACTTTAAAAGAATAGTACCCATCTGGGGCCTCTTATCTTGGGGATAAGAGCAGTGGAAACAGAAAAATAGAGAAATGGAGGCATGGAAAGGTGAAGTAACTAGCTTCAGATCACCCAGGAATGGCAGAGCATGGTACGAACTCAGAGAGGCTGTTTCCAGAGCCTGAGCTCTGAACCACTCTTCTATACTTTTGTATTTTCTGATTTTCAAATTGTTGTCAGTCCATGGCTGTGAAACATCTCTAAGTGTACGAACTTAAATTGTCTGCTTTGGAGAGACCTTGAGGATCTTTCCATCCATTTGTTGGCGAGGCAGGTGTCCTTTGGAAAAAAATGCCTTTTTATAGCCTTGGTTGCCCCTGAATTTCTGATCTTCAAAGCAAATGCTCTGGAGGCCAGAACTCCGGGCAGGGCCTGGCACAGAGTGGGTGTTTAGTGAAAATATACCAGACTGAATTGGCAGTGTCTCTCACTCTGTCTTCCTCCCAGAAGCCTGATGCTGATTAATAAACTTGCTTATATAACTGGCCCATCACCTGTGTGCTGGGCCCATGAGCAGTTCCCTGGCTTCGAACCATTTCCTACTCTGTGATCTGACTCGAATCTATCTCCCTGACCTTAACTCCTTCGACTCCCCACTCCCTTGTTTCTCATGAACCCACTGGCCATTCTCCTGTCCCTTCACTCAGTCAATTTCACTCCCAGCTCAGGGTCTTTGCATGTGCTGTTTCCTCTGCCTGTAACTCTTTTCTGATGATAGCTCCATCTCATCCTTCAGGCCTCAACTCGAACGTCACCTCCTCAGAGAGGCTTTCCTGACTACCTTGTTTAGAGGAAACAGAGGCACAAAAACATTGAGCTTAATTGTCAATAATTATACAGCTGAAGTATTGGTAAGATTTCTGAATTGTGTTGTCTTATTACATGCCTATATTTCCAACTTTTTTCTAAAATGGTAATGTATTTCCTACATGAATTTTTTCTTAGTCAAATTTAAAATTAATTAAGAGCAAATCCTTAGAGAGGAAAAATAAGTTTCTGGGGCTCTATTTGCCAATCTTCCTGGCTCAACACTTCAGCAGGATTGAAAGAAGATCCTGGCCTTTCGTAACCTCCAAGAATTCCTTACTCCCCTCGACCCCCCCCTTGTCTGCCCTTGGCTATGTATGAATCATAAACCTGTCAGCAATCCTCAGATCCAAAAGCCTCTCTGCTGAACAGTCTCCCCTCCACCATGGATGTTTGTGACCTACAAAGTGGGGATAGTAAAAGCACTTACTTTGCAGTGTAGTTAGAAGGATTCAACTTTACTTGCTTAAAAAGCACCTAGCAGAAGGAAGGTTACTACTGTGTGAGAACCATACTGTGTGATGAGTTTGGAATCAGACAAACCCTGGATCAAAGTTCTGCTCACTGTGTGACCTTAGGCAACTCGCTTGATCTCCTTGAGCCTCAGTTTCCCCTTCTGTGAAATGAAGATTTAAAAAATCCATACTAAGTCCATTAGAATTTGCCTTTTACTAGAAAGAAGCTAATAAAACCCAAACTGGCTTAACTGGAATAGACTATCCTGCCTCCCCTTGGGGCAGTGGTAGATATAGCAGCCTTATGACATCATCAAGGCCCCATGTCCTTTCCATCTCTGTTCTGCCGCCCACAGTGTTGGTTTCATCCTGACGCTGGTTGTCCTCGTGATCATAGGATGACTGCCAAGAGCTATCAGGACTACAGGCATCCTCTTTCATGTCCAGTAGGCAAATAGGGTCACTTCCCGACCCCCTCCTGGAAGAGTGAGGAACGATCCTGGCAACCATCTCCTCACTTCTCATTGGCTAGATGTGGGTCACATGCCCATTCCTGAACAAATCTCTAGCAAGGGGATGCAATTCCTATGATTGGCTTAGACTAATTGGGTCCCAGGCCTGTGGCTGGGCTGGAATGGATGTCTAGGAGTCAACTGTACTGTCCACTGTACCTGCCTCAAAGGCTGCAGGGGAAATGAAATGAGATCATGCTTACAAAGCTTAGCACACAGTAGGTGCTCAATAGATAGTCGTTCTTATTACTGTAATTATCAACATTATCATCATCATTTGGGAGCTTTGACATCAGACAGACTTCAATGAACAGTTTCTCTACTTCATAGCTTTCTGGCCTTCCAAAAGTTGCTGACCTTCAATTCTACTCTGTAAAATGGAAGTAAGTGTTCCTATCCCATGTCATTAATGTGTGGCAAATAGTTAATGTTCAATCTGTGCTGATCATGCCTTTTTCTTTTTTTAGCCTTCTGGTGGGATTTGATGGTCTCTCTCCCTCTTCAGTAGATGTGGTTCAAGTGGGGAGGCTCCCTTCTGGCTCCAGGAGTGGATACATTATCCTCACCTGAATTTCTGCATCCCTCAGGCCAATGTGATTGGTTCAGTTCAGGAAAAGCATGTGATCCAAACTTTGCTGGTCTTCCCAGGAAAAGGGGTGCTCTTTTCTCTCTAAGATTGCTGAGCTGGAAGGACAGAAGCTAGGAGCTGCTGGGACCATCATGGTCATCACATGGGAAGAGCCTGCCTAAGAGTGAGGCCAACAAGAAGGGAAAGCAGAAATGGGAGAGGCAGAGGAGCAGAGGCCTGTTGACACTGTTGAGCTCCTAGATCCAGCCATGCCTGAACCAGTTATACCACTAGGCTTTTCCTTACATGACCAGATTTTCCTTCAGATTACTTTGAGTTTCTGTTACTTGCAATGGAGAGTTCAGAGTCCAGCCTAGCCTGACTCGGTGTAGAATCAGAGCAGGAGATAGTCCTCTGAGGGCAGGACCATGCCTACCCAAATCAGCTTGGTGTCCCAAGAATTTTGCCCAGGCCAATGCATAGAAGAGAACTCCAGAAGTATCTTGAGTTAAAAGAGCAAACAGTCTAGTGAGGATTCCTTTTTCTCTAGTTTATAATAAAGAAACACACACACACAGAAATATTTTTACAAAACCGGAATCATACTGTACATCTTCAAATGCCACTTCCTCGAGAGGCTTTTTATGACCACCCCATCTATATAGCTCTGCCTCCATCCCATCTCTTGCACCATAGCATTTTTTGGTCACAGTTCAATGCCTACTTTTTGAATAAATATTGTTCTATATATAGTTTTTTTGTTTGTTTTAACTGAGTGTTGTGACCACAAACATTTTTCCAGGGTAATAGATGCGAATCTGCCTCTAACTTTGAGATGAATGCATGGATTTCTACTGTTTGGATAGGCCATGTTTGTTTCCCACACCTTGTTGAATGACTGTGTGTGAAATAAACAGCCAAATGAACCAGGGGATGGGTGGGTCAGTACCTCCTTTCCTGCAACACAGAGTAGGGCAGGGGGAAGGAGAACCCACCCAGCCTTTAACAGGCTCATCCCGATTCACAGGGAGAGGTCTTAGTGCTCTAGCAAGAATTTCCCAGGCAAAAACAGTCCTTAAACACAAAGATGAGGACAGGCAAAAAATTCACTGAGGACAGAGTTGCTTATTAAGCTCCCACCCCCAAATGGAATTAACTTAAATTTTTTTTCTAATTACAAAAGTAGTATTGGCTTATTATTATCAAAAAAAATTTCAGACAATACAGAAGAACATGAAGAAGAGTGTGAAAAAGTCATAGTTTTAGAGCATTTTGTAAGTTATCTTATAGATTTTTTTCATTGCACAGACATATATTTAAACCCTAAAGCATATTTGTGCTTATTTTTTTAATTCAACAGTAATAGCTACCGTTTATTAGGTACTTATAATCATATGCTAGTTGCTCTCTGTTTATTAATTTTATCCTAGCAATAGTTCTGTGTGATAAGTTATATCATTAAAGCCGTTTTACAGATAGGGAAACTGAGACACAGAGAGATTAAGTGATTTAGCCAAGGTCACACAGTTATAGGTGGCTAAGCTGGGATTCAGACATAGATAGTCTGGCTTCAAGGTCCATGACCTTAACCACTACACTACATTGCCAAGGCAGAGCACAGGCTCTTTCCTAAGACAACATCCCTAGAGAAGAATTATCATTTTTAGTGTCTATTACTCTTCTATTAATGGATAATTGGGATTTTTGTAATTGTCCCCTATTTGTAAACAGAGGGGAGTTTCCCTTTTGGTCTTTAAATGAGGTAAGAACACTGGTTAGAGGCTACCACAGCCAGTATTTCTAACCCAGGAGAATCACTAAAGGGGCTCAGCACCACTTGGGAATGGTCGCTCCATTACGCACACATATATAGTCGGGGGGAGTTACTTTTAATTTGAGAAACATCCATAAAGTACTTATTATGTGCTTATCATGCTTCTAAGACTTCGTGAATATTAGTTCAATCCAAAAATAATACTCCGAAATACTTACTGGGAGAACTGAGGCACAGGGAGGGTAACTTGCCCAAGATGACAGAGGTAGTAAGTGGCAGTGCTGGGATTCAAACCCTGAACATTTGGCTACAGTGTCTGATTTCTTAACTCCTATTCTGTCTGTCCCGTGGTCGAATTAAGCTGAACAGCCCTCCAGGCCTCAAAGCAAGCCTCCTTTCAGCTGGGGACTGGAAGCAGCAAAGTGAGTATCTTTTTTTCTCTCCTTTTAAACTACTTCCAGCTCAGGGTTCTTAGGTCCTATGTCCATACAGGCTCTGCTGTGTTCTGTGCTCAGGGTCTTACAGGCTGTAGTCAAGATGGGAGCCTGTCTGTGTCATCTGGAGGCACTGGGAAGAATCCACTTCCAGGCTCATTCAGGCTGTTGGCAGAATTCAGTTCATTGCAGCCGTAGGACTGAGGCCCCTAGCTCCTTGCTTGTTGGCGGTAGAGGTTATTCTCTCTCCCACTAGAGGCCTCCCGCATTCCTTGTCCCATGGCCCCTTCCACTTTTTATTTAAGATAATTATCTGAACTGTCCCACAGGTTTGTCTTGAATGAGAACCAAAGGAACCGGGAAATCCCTTAGAAACAGATGCTCCCCAGGATTTTTCTTTTGTTTCAGTTTGTTTGGGGCCCATGTGCTGGTGTGTGGTGTCCCTTTCTTTTTAAAAAAAATTTTTTTACTCCTCACTCGAGGATATTTTTTCCATTGCTTTTCAGAGAGCGTGGAAGGGAGAAAGAGAGAGACAAACATTGACATGAGAGAGATACATCGATTGGTTGCCTCCAGCAGGGGCTCCGACCCAGGGCTGGGGATCTAGCCTGCAACCGAGGTACATGCCCTTGGCTGCAATCAAAACCAGGCCCCTTCAGTCTGCGAGCCTATAATCTAACCACTGAGTAAAACCGGCCAGGGCTGTGAGGTGTCCCTTTCTAGAGAGTTGGAGCATGTCTGCTGGGCCAGAAAAAGGGAGACTTCCCCAAACCAGCCCTTAGCCCATCACCACCTTGGGGGTGTACAAGGGGAGCCTTGGAGATCACTGAGGAGAAAATGAAGATCAGAGAGAGTTTCTTTGGGGAGGGTTTTTGTGTTACTGTACATGTAGCACATAATAGGTGCTTAATCCATATTTCATGACTTATGCTGGACACTATTATAGGTATTAAAATCTCCTGTGAGTCTAAAGGGGATGACAGATAATAAAGAGGTAAATTTTTAAAAGAAACAGAATATTTTGCTATGTGAAAGAAGCCAGACACAAAGTGCCACATACATGATTCCATTCATATGAAATATTCAGAATAGGCAAATCCACAGAGACATAAAGTAGATTAGGGTTGACAGGAGATGGGAGAGGAGAGATTGATTGACTGCTAACAGATACAGCGGGTTTCTTGTTGGGGTGATGGAGATGTTTAGAACTCAGATAGTGGTGATGGTTGTACAACGTAATAAAAGCCATTGAATTGGACACTTTTAAATGGTAAGGTTTATGTTATATGAATTACATCTCAATAATAATTTTTAAAACATTTTAAAAAGAGACCGGATAATTTCACATGATGATATGCACAGTGAGGACAAGAAAGTAAAGTGTTGGAAGAGGTAGTAGCTAGTTGGGGCAAGCGAATAGGGTGGTTCCCGAAGGCCCCACTGAAGAAGTGACATTTATAATGAGAGCTGAATTATGACTAGGAGGCAGCTATGTAAATATCTAGAAGAAGGCAGATGAAAGATCAGTATGTGCACGGGTCCTGAGGTGGGGCCTTTTTCAGAGCGCTTCTATGTCGGGGAACCAGAATGCTTCTAAGTGCCCACCATGCCGCGCCCCAAGCTCCACAAGGACAGAGCTCCTTTGTTTGGGGCCTCGCCCTTACGTATCTCTTCACTGGGCTGTTGATCCGCAAGAGGGAGAATGCTAGCCCTGTAATTCAGATATGCCAAAGAGAAGCCATAAAATGCTTCCTTTAAATGAAAAGAACATTTAAAACGACATCCGGGGCTTACTTTGTATTTTTATAGGACAGCCCTGCTAGGGCCTCTCCAGGGTTAAGCGTCCAGGAAGAATTTATTTATGGAAAACAAAAGACACACCCAGATACTGATGTCAGTGTGCTTAGCCTGTTCCTGGTACAGCCTGGTGCACGGTGCCTCCCTGGACGCCAGACAGACGTGATGTCTATTTACTGTCCAAGGGAGGTGCTGGCAGAACAAGGGTGTCACGCTCATACCTATGACTTTTAAGCATTCACAGATCCACGTAAGGACTGGTTCAATGAAATTATTGACTAAAATGTGAAAAAACAAAAAAAACAAAGGTTCTGAGCTGGAGACAAGCTTGGCACGTTCAAGAAGCAGATAACGTAGCGAAGCCTGGACCTCACTGAATTGGGGTGCAGGGGAAAAGGTACAAGAGAAGGTCAGAGACCCCTGGAGAGCAGGAAGCGGACCGAAGAGAGCCCGCAGAGTACTCAGAGGAGTTTGGTTTTTGTTCACAATAAGATGGGGAGCCACGGGATGCTTTGGAGCAAGAGAATAACATGATGTGACGAATGCTTAAAAAGCAAGTAAGAGTAGAAGTGGCAGAGAATGTAAGTAAAGCCCTTTGACACTCTGCCTGTCATGAGGAGCACTCAGTAGCTGCCAGTCACCTGTCACAAACTAGAAATATGCCAGCTTGTCATACAGGAGGTCAAGGCCACGGTCATTTAATATTTTCATCTTCGACCGGGCCTCACCTTCGTATTCTATGAGTCACCAAGCTCTGTCAAGTCCTTCCCCCCCCCCCCCCCCCCCCCCGCCCCATGTCCCCACCCTTCACCTTTGTATCCTTCCCACTGTCCCCGTCTTGAGACCTGCTGACAGATGCAAACACTAGTTTCCAGGCTGGCTCTGGGCATACCTTTTTTCTTTCTCCCTTTAAAAATATCCTATTTATTTTTCATTTCTTGTTGTATATCATTTTCAGGAAAAAAAATTTAAAAACAAACATATCTTTATTGGTTTCAGAGAGAGGAAAGGAGAGGGAGAGAGAGAGATAGAAACAGCAATGATGAGAGTCATTGATCGGCTGCCTGCTGCACACTCCCGAATGGGGATCGAGCCTGCAACCTGGGCATGTGCCCTGACCAGGAATCGAACCCTGATCATCTGGATCCTAGGCTGCCGCTCAACCGCTGAGCCACGCCCAGCCAAGCAGGGGAAAAATTTAAATAACAATAAAAAGAAAAAAAATACCCATGATCCACAATTCAGAGACAACCATTATCAAAATAACATATTCCTGTCCTCTTTTATTTATTTTTTTGGGTTTTAGATTTTATTTGTATCAAGATAATGATACACATAAATTGAAGAGTCATTTTTTTCTAAAAACAGAAATATCTACTTCACTCCCTCCTCCCCCCTCCCAAAGAAAACCACTTTGACCTCTTTTAACTGATTTTTGATATTTAATTCCATGTTTCTAAAAAAACATGTTCCTATTTCTATCTCTAAATTTTTCAGTTTTCAGTATAATCTTCTTTCCTACTATAGGATATGAGGATTCTGCTTTCTTTCCTTCCCTACGTGTGACCCCAGCACATATGCACACCCTTCCCTGGCCCCCCAACCTCTCAAGATAGTTACAATTCTGGTGAGAACAGTATTTACTATTTACATAATTGTGACTGTGTAAATGCCATTCACAGCTGAGCTCCATGGTAAACTATGGTGTCCTCTGCTCTCCTGCACAGCTTTACAGTTTTCCTTGAGTTAATAATTACCTTGTGCCCTTCCCCCACCCCAAGCAGACCTAATTTTCTCAGTATTTGTTTTCAGTTCAACTTCAAACTTTTTGCCAGTGGTCCAAGTGGCCTCCCAACATCTTCCAAAGCATCAGAAATGGTATTCATTTACCTTTTTGAAGGGATCTCCCTGGGGCATTCAGGCCTGCTGGAAGCTTGACTGGTTACCCCCTCTGGTGCACAGCTGTGAGCCTGGGATCTCCCTTCACCATCACCTGGGAATTCCATTTGCTTCTATCCTGTGCTGGGTTCCTGTTTCCTATATGCGGTGTCAAGTGGGTCACCACTGTGGGCAACTGGAACTCTGGGACACTGTTTAGAACATGCACCTCAGGGTTGTCCCAACCAAGGGGCAAGGGAGTGGAGGTAGTAATCCTCCAACACCTGTCAGTCATTGTTTGAAGGCTGTTTTGGGAGCATCAACACGTCCAGCATGGCTGGCTGGTCCTGTGCTGAGAGGAAGCACTTAGGCATCGGTAAGACTCTCCTAGGGGTTATGAACAGTCACCAACAGAGTCGGCTTTGGGAGTGGAGAACCCGAAGGAAATTCAGATTCTCAGGCCCCACACTGGAGATCCAGTAGGTCTGTGATAGGACTGGAATCTGCATTTTTTCCCAATCTCTCTCAGATATCTTTTGCACCTGGCCCCACTGAACTCTACAAGCCCAGATTTTTCATTTCTGCCCAGTAATTTTAGTGCCTGTTATCTGCCAAGTGGCCAGGACCAGATTAAAACATTAAAGTCTACAGGCATTACAAAAATTATGCCCAACTCTTCCCCATATGTAAATCCATGTGAAACAATATTAAATGGTAAAAATAAATGAAGAGGAGCCAACACAGAATTTATTTTCCCCCAGTGTGGTAGGCAGAGAAATGGTCCCCCAAAGATGTACACGTGCTAATCCCTGAACCTTGTGAATATGTTCTTTTACATGACAAGGGGGAATTAAGGTTGCTTATCAGTTCACCTTTAGATGGGGAAATCATTCTAGAACCTCAGGATGGGCTCAATGTAATCACAAAGCCAGTCAGAGAAGATGTGATAATGAAAGCAAAGGTTGAAGTAATGCCTTTATTGGCTTTGGAGAGAGGAGATGGGGCTACAAGCCATGGGATGTGTGTGCCTCTGGAAACTGGAAAAGGCAAGAAAACAGATTCTTCCCTAGAGCTTCCAGGAGGAACACATGCAGCCCTACTGACACCTTGATTTTAACTCCACGACATTGCTAACCTATAAAACTGTAAGATAATAATTCACACTGTTTTAGGCCAGTTCCTTGCAATAAATCTCTCTATCTTTTTTTAAACCTCACCTAAGAATATTTTTTCCATTTCTTTTCAGAGAGAATAGAAGGGAGAGGAGGGGGAGAGAGAAAGAGAAACATCGATGTGAGAGAGACACATTGATTGGTTGCCTCCCACAAGTATCCTGACCAGGATTGGGGAGCAAACCCGCAACCAAGGTACATGCCCTTGACCGGAAATTGAACTTGAGACCCTTTGGTGAGCAGGCCAATGCTCTAACCACTGAGCACACTGGCCAGGGTGCAATAAATCTCTTAATATATTTCTCCTCCTGGCTCTGCTTCTCTGATTGAACCTTGACTGGTACACATGGTAACCACTTTGATTCCCTTTAAAAACATATTTAAAATATCAAATCCATTAAAATGTTTTTGTTGGTGCCCCTCTTTTGCTGAAAGCCTCAGCATTTTCCAAGCTCTGGGGAAAAGAGTAATGAACAAGCATTGAGTTTCCACATCTGTAAAACTGGGCTAATCAGAGTGCTTCACAGGGTTTCTACAAAACTTAAATAAATTACTGAGCATAATGTGCTTCAAATAATGTCTGGTACTGAGTAAGTGTTCAAGAAACATTAAAAGAGATAAAGAACTGCCCAGCCGGGCGTGGCTCAGCGGTTGAGTGTCGACCTAGGATCCAGGCGATCGGGGTTTGATTCCCAGTCAGGGCACATGCCTGGGTTGAGGCTCAACCAATGACTCTCTTCGTTGATGTTTCTGTCTCTCTCTCTCTCTTCTTCTCCTTTCCTCTCTCTGAAATCAATAAAGATACATTTTTAAAAAATAAAAAATAAAAAACAGAATAAAAACAAGAGTATGACAAGCTCTCTGCTTTCAGGGACTTGTATCCTAGAGGGAAACATGGATGATAAACATAGGAAAGAAGGCAAGGAGGGAGGGATGCAAGGAAGAAAAGAAAAAATGTCTGATAATGGTAAGTACCTCAGAAACACTTATTTTAGGACTAGACTAAGGGTCGGCTGCCATGATGGGCCAATCCAGCCTGCCACCTGCTTTCATATGCCCCTAGCTAAGAATGGTTTCCATATTTTTAAATAGTTGAAAAAAATCAAAAGACTATTTTGTGACATGTAAAAATGATAAGAGATTCAAATTTCAATATCCATAAAGTTTTACTGGCACACAGTCACGCCTATTTAAATCATCTGTCCTTCCCACTGTAAGAGCAGAGTGGAGTTGAGACAGAGACCAGACTAAAATATTTACTGTCTGGATTTTTACAGAAAAAGTTTGCCAACCCCTGCTTTAGACTGAGTGGTCAGGGGAGACCTCCCTGAGGAGGTGACATTTAAGCTGAGATCTGAATGGCAAGATTGGAGGTAAGAAGGCAGAGAGAACAGAGAACAAAGGTAGAGCTTTCTCTAATCCTGTAGCGTCTTCCAAAGGCTTCTGTCACAATAATGATGGGGCCTTGAGGTTCTGCAGGTGCTGTAGGGTCCCAGGGTTACAAAGTCCATAGGTACCAAGTTGGGGTAGGGATCCAGGACTGTCTGGCACCAAAGCCTGCCATGCCCTGTGCCAGTCCCCTTTCAGCCTGACCGGGCACAGGAGCTCGGGAACTGCAGGTCAAATGGCTTTATTTGCCTTCCTCGGGGCAATGACTGGGGATTTTAGATTTGTTCCCAGGAATGGGTGAGAAGGGACTGGGATTTGCCCTTAGGCCTGAGAACAGGTGTTCTTCTGCCTCCTGGCTGGCAGCAGATCCATGACTGCCGCAAAGCCCGGATCTGGACCTTATTACAGGATCTGTGGCAAGAGCAGTGGGTGGAATGGCAGATAAAATGGGGCATCCGGCAGTGAATTCAGGGCCCTGCTTTCATCCTGACTGACCCACAGCCTGCAGTCTGATGTAAGGGGCCTACCCCTGGCCCATGGGGGCTCGACTTCAGCTAGTCCAGGCTGGAAGGAAAGTGACAGCCTCAAGCCCTCAGTCACTAAGTACGGCTAGGAGAGAACCCAGCTCTCAATCCCTAAGGGCCAGTTCATTTTCACCAGGCTCTGTCTGTGATAAGGGAGGAAAAGACGCTGTTAGCCCCATTTTAGAGCCAGAGAAATTGAAGGCAGTGGAGAGCAACAGGGGTTACTGATCAAAAGCACAGACTTCGCCAGAATCACAGCCTCAGCATTTGCCAGCTGCGTGACTTCAGGCAAGTGGTTGACTTCTCTGGGCTTCAGTTTACAGATTATGTTAGTATCTGCCTCAAAGAAATGTAAGGAATTAAGGAAACAATAGCCCAGCACCACACCCACAGGAAGGACTCAATAAACCTTGGCTGATGCTAAACACATTCTCTCAGTTAGCTTTGACAACAGTCCTAAAAAAACCTTGGAGGGGCTGCGGTCTCTGGGTTTGAGCACACAAATCTCTTCTCTGCCCCACCCAGGGCCAAAAGCTTGAAGTCATCCTTGACTTCTCTTTCTTTCTTTTTTTATTTTTTGTTTAATCCCCATCCAAGGATATTTTTCCCATTGCTTTTCAGAGAGAGTGGAAGGGAGAGAAAGAGAGAAAAGCGTCGATGTGAGAGAGACACATCGATTGGTTGCCTCCCGCATGGCCCCAGCTGGGGATTGAGCCTGCAACCGAGGCATATGCCCTTGACCCAAATCAAACCCAAGGCGCTTCAGTCCTCAGGCCGACACTCTAACCACTGAGCAAACGGGCTAGGGCCTCTCTTTTACGTGCCACAGTCTATCAGCAAATCTTGCTCTCAGTATGCACCCAGAGTCCAACCATTCCTAACATCTCCATGGTATCACCTCAATTCAAACTATAATCAGCTTAGATTATTGCAAAGGCCTCCCAGCAGGTCTGAGGGCTTCCATCCTTGCCCCCGTGCACCCCTGCCCCACCCAACTCTCTATAATCAAAGGGGTCCTAATAAAAGTCAGGTCATAACACTCCTCTTTCCGAAACCCTTCTGTTTCCTAACACATCTAGAATTAACTAATGTCTTTATTTATTCAGTGATCATTTATTATTGAGTACCTACTATGTGCCAGGTACTGTTCTAGGCATTGGACATAAAACAGAGAACAAAACAGACAAAAACCTCTGCATTCGGGAAGTTGACATGCTTATGGAGGGAGGACAACAAATATATAAGTAAAAATAATATGTTCGGGGTTGTGGAGAAAAATAACTCAGGGAAAGGAAGGGGCCTTGGGTTTTAAACAGGATGGTCAGGGAAGGTAGAATGGACAAGGTAAGAATTAAACAAAAAGCCCAAGAGTGGGAAAGATGGAAGCCAATGGGCAATGGAGTACAGCCATGTGCTGCTTAACAACAGGGATTGGTTCTGAGAAATGCATCATTAGGCGATGTCATCCTTGTAAAAACATCATAGAGTGCACTTACACAAACCTAGATGGTATAGCCTACCGCATACCTAACCTACCACGGTCGTATATGAGGTCCATTGTTGACTGAAAGGCCATTATGCAGGGCATGACTGTATTCTAGACAAAAAGATCTGCCGGTGCAGAGGTGGCAGTTTTCTCGGTGTGTTTCAGGCACACTGAGAAAGCCACTGCGGCCACAGTGGATAGTGTGCAGAAAGGGGAGAAGGGATCCACCTTAGAGGGGAAAGGGATAGGGTTGAGTCCTGTAAGTATTCCAAGTTTTCTTCTCTGATCAAGATTGGAAGCCAGTGGAGGTTTTGAGTAGAGGAGTGACCAGAGTTTTAAAAGATCACTGGGGCCGCTATGTGGAAGACCACAGGAACAAAGGCAGGGTCAGAGAGGCGGTTTAGGCAGCTTTGCAGATGTTATGAGATACGATGGCTTGGACCAGGAAGGAGGTAGCAGCAGAGGTGGTGCCAAATCCACAAGCTTTATAATATAGTCCAGCCCTCCAGCTGGGGTCCCTCTTTATTCCTCCAACCTCACCTTGTTCCTCCCAGTATCCCCAACCCCACGGACCACTGCTGGGCACATCCAGGCATCAATGAATCAAATTAATCAATGATCCATCCCTAGATCATCACCACCTATTTTTATGATAGGCATACAGTCAGAACTCAATAAACGTTTTCAGAGAGAATACTGCACACTTCTGCAAAACCCAGGTTGCTAGTCCCCTTTATAGCTGAGAAAATCTGAGGCTCAGACTGGGGAAGTTTATCCCTGGGGTCCCTCTGCCCAGCCCAGGCTAGAAGCTTCCTTCCCAAAATTCAGCTAGGGTGACTCACAGTGACTTCACAGGAGTTTCCCTTAAAAGGTCCCTCCCTATAGCGAGGAAAAGTTGAAACCACGTGGGGCCAGAAGGTCACGAAGTGTTGGAAGTGACCGTGAAAGTCCTCCCATAGGCCCCCTCCCACCCTCGGGCTATAGAGACAATAGGATAGATGGGCTGCCCTGGCGCTGCCGAAGCCCCGCCCCCGACCCGTCGGCCGGCAGGCGCCTTCAGCGGAAGCCGGAAGCAAAAGCGGGCCCTGCTAGCCCCGCGGCTCCGAACTTGGTGGTCTTGGAGGCTCCGCAGGATTGGGGAGAAGATGGCGGAAGAAGAGTGAGTGGGCTTTTCCGGGGCGGCGGAGGCGACAGGGCTGGGCCCCAGCGGGTGACAGCAAGCGCCTCAGGCCGCCCCCGTTCCCGGAAGGCGGAGCACCTTGTGCTGGTTGGCCAGAACTGACCTTACCGACCCACGCGAGGAGGGCGGGAGGGACGGGCCTGGGCCCAGCCCGGCCTTGCAGCGTCCTCGAGGTCGGACTCTCGGGTTGGGGATCGTTCGCCCAACGCAGGCTTCGAAAGCCCTCTTGCAGCTACGCAACCCAAACTTCCCTTTCTCAGTTTTCGGTCATCTGATGATTACGGAGCGCTCAGCCTCCTCCAGGAAGTCCCTCACCCCCATCCCCTAGTTAGCCTCTTTCACTGTAACGATCATTTTTCGCATCTATCTCCATTGAGTTTCATTCATTCATTAACTTTTGTCCATCTACTGTGTTTCAGGCCCTGGGCACATAGTAGCGAAGGAGGCAGCCTAGGAGCCGCCCTCTGGGAACTTCCTTTCTTGTAAGAAAAGACCATAAACAGACAAGATTTCAGTGCTCTGAAGGAAGTGGAACAGTGCTAGGTTGGAGGAGTCCACTCAGGAAGGAGTGACAGTGCCAGCTGAAACTTGAATGAGCAGAAGGAGGGATAGGAGAGGGTACAGCAAGTGCAAGAGACCAGAAGCAAGAAAAGCTTTAGTGCCTTTGAGGGACAGAAAGGCAGACAGGGTGGCTGGAGTGTAGAGAGCATGGAGGAGAAGCCATAAATGATGAGATGGGGCCACCCCTGTGCCTGTCCTCCAGGTACTTCTGGGGAAGGACCACTCTTAGTCCATCTCCATGCCTGCTGAGCACAGTGTATTGCATATTATAGATGCCCTATCTATGTTTGTGGAATGGATATGTAAAAATTCACGGGGCATCCCATGGTTGAAATATGACTACCTCACCTGACAACTTCTCAGATATGTTTCTTGGCTGGGTGGTCATTTCATTTAGTCACGTTATTTATTAAGCATCTGCTTTGTCCCAGACACTAAGCTGTTCCTCAGCAGCACAAAGCAAAAGAGGTGTATGGACCAGTGATTTCAAGTTTAGTCTCAAAGCTCAGTCTGCTACTGACTAACTGAGACATTGGCCAAGTTATGCAACCTCTCTGAGTCTCTGTTGTTCATGGGTATAAAAGGGAAAGTAAGAGTATCCACCTCAGGCATGTTATGCTTATTAAATGAGAGGTTGTATGCTACCTAGTCCCTGGAATGAAGCAGGCCTCAATAAACATGAGCTGTTATCACAATTACAATGACTATTTTATCAATATTGCACTAGTGTACAACCCCAACACATGTAAGAGCTGTGGGGAACATACGCGGTGGAGTGGAGTGGGGTCTTACAGGGGAGGTTGCACTGAACCTTTTGAAATCTGAGAAAGATTTTGTAAAGTAGGGTAGGGCATTCCAACCAGATCACCAATTGCGCAAAGTCAGGTGGCTTTGGGTATAATCCGAGGAAAAGAATGTAAACTGGAGAGTTAAAGGTGCCAAGTAAATAATGTTGGATTTTGTAAGTGATGAGACTCCAGTTTGCCTCTGTTTAAATCCCCTGTTACAGCCAAAGAGCAGGCGGCATGTGGTTTCTACACTGGCTCTGATTGCCCCTTGTTCCTGTCCTCTATGTGGCTGCATTCAGAAGCTCCTGAGGGCATGTACCATCCTGTGGCAACAGGCAGGACTTTTCTTAATCAGTTTCTCTCCAAGGCTTGCCTGTTGGTTGCAAGACTTATTCCTGTCGAGCTCTGTGCCAAGTTCTCTCTGGCTTTGTGTGTTGATACTTTGGGGCCCTTTTTCCTTTATCTAATTCTGCTTTTTGTGTCCTCCAACAGGTTCCCCAACACAACTCACGAAAGTTTCAATGTCACCCTCCACACTGCCCTGGTTGTCACTACAAAATTGGTGCTCCCGACCCCTGCCAAACCCATCCTCCCGGTGCAGACAGGGGAGCAGGCTCAGCAGGAGGAACAGTCAAGTGGCATGACTATTTTCTTCAGTCTCCTCGTCCTAGGTGAATGCACTCACCATTGTCTGCCATCTTGGTGTCTGTATGTGCTGTGTGGTTAGCCCTATTTAAACCGCTGTTTACTTTGTCAAGTCCTCCATTTGGTTTTCACTTTAGACATTGAGGGACAGTGATCAGTGTATAACATTATAACAGGGTACCTCTTTTTCTTTGTAAAATCATAGAGCTTAGCAATTCTGAAAAGCCCTATATGAAATATCTTAGATGCCCTTTGGAAGAGAGAATTAAAGAATTTTTGACCTAGAGAGAGCCTTGAACATCTAGTATAGTGGATTTCAAACTCTGCTCATGGGAGTGTCTGTGTGTTTTTGTGTGTATGTATGTTTTTGTGTGGGGGTAGCTGGTGGTGGTGGTGGCAGGTGTAGGGGGAGTCAAATGGTAGGGCATCTGGCTGACCAGAGCAGAATTTTGTCTCATATCTATTAAGCGTTCATGTAAAATTTTATTTAAAGGTTTTGCTGTTGAGGAAAAGATCAGATGCCTTTGCCCTAGCACACTGTTGTCCTTAACCTCTGTCATTCCATTAACCATGGTTATTACTTTCACCATATCTGTATACCACCTGTGTTGTTATTTACTTAATGTAATATTTTTCTTTAAACAGGTTCACTCTCTCAAACTTAAAATCTCATTTTATTCAACCTCCTCCTTTAACGGGTGAGGAAATTTAGGCCCAGAGAGGTTAATCACTTGACATACCTGGGATTTGGGAGACTAGAGACTAATATCCAGGTTACCAGATATCAGTCAAGAAGTTTAGATAAAAGGCATTAATTAAGTTCAGAGCCTCTCAGAGTGTAGACAGTAGACAACTGTGTTTAACAAACATGGAAAATCCCATTGAAACTGCACAACCAGTTTGTTTTTTTGGTTTTCTAAAAATACATTTTATTGATTTCAGAGAGAGGAGGGGAGAGATAGAAACAGCTGTGATGAGAGAGTCATTGATCGGCTGCCTCCAGCATGCCCCCTGCTGGGGATCAAGCCCACAACCTGGGCCTGTGCCCTGACTGGGAATTGAACCTTGATTTCTTAGATCCTAGGTCAACACTCCACTGCTGAGCCATGCCGGCCGGGCATAACCACTTTGGATTAGCTGACTACAGAAGAAATAGTTAGAATTTGACCCAAGTCCAAACTCTCATCTGAAAAGTGAAGTTGGCACATTTACATTTTCCTCTCTTCTTTAATGATAGTCATATTTCCAATTAGATATTTTCAGAAAAGTGAAAGGATTTAGCTGTAAAGTGAACTGGATTTAAAGGTGCAGAGTATTTCTCTGATGTCTATTAAGAGTGTTTTTTGAGAGGAAGTGTCACTTTCACACTTATATTCAGACTCTTTTATAGTCCATTTTATTAATACAGTAATTTTATTTAAGGTTCTAGGGCTTATCCTTATCTCTCATAGATTAAAAAAAAAAAATACAACAAAACTGTTACACCTGGCCTCTTAGCGTCATGTCTTCAAGGTTCACTCATGTTGTAGCATGTGTTAGAATTGTATTTCTTTGTATGGCTGAATAATATTCCATTGTAAGGATACCCAATTGTGTTTATCCATTCATCAGTTGATGCGCATTTGTGTTGTTTCTACCTTTTGACTATTGTAAATAGGACTGCCATGAACATTTGTGTACACATTTTTGTGTGGACATAAGTTTTTATTTCTCTTGTATAAACAGTGATATATACCCAGGAGTGGTTACTCTCTGTGTAACTTTCTCAGGTACTGCCAGACTTTTCCACAGAGGCTGCACCATTTTACATTCCCACCAGCAGTGCTCAAGTGTACAATGTCCCATATAGATTTAATATGCCCAGGTAATTTTTACCCTGTAAATGTAGTTAAATTCTCTTTCTAGGGGTTTATTTTTCTTTTTCTTTTGTTATAGTAGCCAAATACAAAGAAGAAAAGCAGTTCTTTTCTTGATGAAGAACTCTTTGGTTCCTTAAATCCTGAAGTATTATTAATCTATTTACATTGTTGTCAGCTTGATAAATTAGAGAATATAAAAGGCTGGCCTGGAAAAAAAACTTGTGTTTTGTAATCACTTTTTTCACAGGAGGGTGAAAAGCATAAGTAAAACTTTCAAAGTAATTTTCAGGGTGTGTAGCATTTAAGGTTATTTTGTGCCAAAGACCACAAAACAGGTTTTTATAATGTGTTTTTTCATCTAGGCAAAATTCTACCCAGTGTTAATACATGTTTGGGGCCAGCAGGGACTGAACTGTATTTAATAGTGCTGCATATTTCTCTTGGATTGTCTTCTCTTCAAACAGATCATAAACCTGGACTCTGAAGTCCCACTAATGTCGTACTAATGTCACGTGGGTCCCATTTTCACCTAATCAGATTCTTGGCAGTTTATGAGTTGGTATCTTCACTTTTTATGTGTAGGTCAACATGCGTTAGCAGAACAGAATGCTTCTTTGTAAGTAAATTTGAAGGCATTTTTCCTCTAATCTTATATATTATGAAGATAATACATATCTTATATATTCCTGATTAGATTTGTCTGATAAAGTTTAAAAAAATACTGTTAATAGGTAACTTGTTAACTCACTGAATGCATGAACTCTGTTGAATTGAGGCAAGTCATCAGTCCATAGTTCATTCTAGACTTCAGGAACTACTAACCTGGAACACATTTGCCACTTTTGTTTACTATGTTAGTCAAATCAAATGAAATTGTAATGTTTGAGCCCCATAAGGATGTGAAAGGATTACATTGTGTTCCCCTGTATTGAGAATAGGCGCCAAAACTCTTGACTTTTAGAAGTTTGGAATCAGTTGACTTATATATGCTTAACCCTTGCTGACCTTTGACTCTGCAGAAACAGGGGTACGTCACTGCTACTGACTTGCACTAGAGTTAGCAATTAGCGTCATTTGACACATACATTTTATAGCCATTAAATTTATTGGAGTTATTAAAATTGGCATGTCTATGTTTTAATATAGTTACATAATTATTGCTTCAGGCATGAAACGTTGGAAGCGCATTAACTTGTGGTATGCATACCCTCCATGCCACATAGAAGTTTTTGGACCTTCTTGCTTCCCCTCCCCCAAGTGTACTTGGAAACATGTACTTACATTTGTGTATATACTTTTGTACATTCATGAGTACATTCACACGTACAAGCACATATAGCTTGGAGTGTAGTTTATTTCAGTGTAAATGGGGTCCTATAGCTTGCTTTTTCATCTCACAGGATGTCTTGGAGGTCTATGTTAGTGTTTTTTATATACCTCATCCTTTTTTTTCTTTTTAAAGGATATGTATGTGCTAAAAATAAACATAACATAAAATTTACCACTTTAAAGTGTACAATTCAGTGGCATTTACTACATTCACGATATTGTGCAACCATCACCACTATTTAGTTACAGAACATTTTTATCACCCCAAAAGGAAACCCAATACCCATTAAAAGCATTCACTCCCCATTTGCCCCACCCCCCAAGTCTCTGGTAAACATAATTCTGCCTTCCGTCTCTAAGAATTTACCTACTCAAACTATTTTATATGATCTTTTATGTCTGTCTTTTTTCACTTAGCATCATGTCTTCAAGGCTCACCCATGTTGTAGCATGTGTTAGAATTGTATTTATTTGTATGGCTGAATAAAATTCCATTGTTAGGATACCCAACTGTGTTTACCCATTCAGTTGATGGGCATTTGTGTTGTTTCTACCTTTTGACTATTGTAAATAGTCCTGCTATGAACATTTGTGTACACATTTTTGTGTGGACATAAGTTTTTATTTCTCTTGTATAAATAGTGATATATACCCAGAAGTGGTTACTCTCTGTGTAACTTTCACAGGTACTACCAGACTTTTCCACAGAGGCTGCACCGTTTTACATTCCCACCAGCAAGGCCCAAGGCTTCCAATTTCTTTACATTCCTATCAACACTTTTATTTTTCACTTTGTTTTGTTTTCTAATTATAGCCATCCTAGCAGATGGGAAGTAGTATCTCATTGTAGCTTTGGTTTGCATTTTGCTAATGACTAATGATGTTAAGCATTTTTTCATGTGCTTATTAGTCACTTATAACTCTTTGAAGGAAAGTCTGTTCAGGTCCTGTGTTCGTTTTTACTGTTATTTGTTAATCCTCACCCGAGGATATTTTTCCATTGATTTTTTTAGAGAGAGTGGAAGGGAGGGAGGGGGAGAGAGGGAAAGAGACACATCAATTGGTTGCCTCCTGCATGTGCTCCAACCAAGGCTGGGGAACGAACCTGCAACCCAGGTACGTGCCCTTGACCGGGAATCAAACCTGAGACCCTTGGTTTGTGGGTCAACCCTCTACCACTGAGCTACACCAGCCAGGGCCCTTTGCTTATTTTAAAATTGTGTTGTTTTTCTTCTTGTTGAGTTGTAAGAGCTCTTTTTTAAAAATGTAATAATAGCAATTATTGAGTACTTAAAAGTTTGTTTTCCATCTCCTTTATCCACCCTATACCCACCCTATACCCTCCCCACCTCTACCCACCCCCTCCCAAGAGTTCTTTATATATTCTGGATGCCAGACCTTTATCAGATATCTGATTGGCAGATATTTTCTCTCATTCTGTGGTATCGTTTTTTCAGACCTCATTCTTTTTAATGGCTGAAGACCTTCCTTGAGTCCTATATTTAGCTCTCTGTTGATAGTTTCCCCCTTTGCTCTGAAAGGTGCAAGTGGTTGTTTGATTTATGAGAATAAATGTTTTAAATTAATTTTTTCATCTAGCTTGGTACAAAGAAAGAGCAGAAACTGATTCAACTCCCTAATTTATTATCATCTACGTAGGTGCCTGCCTTTTTAGATAGTAGCATGCTTCTGTCACATGTTATAATTATGCATTAGGACTTTTTTCTTGCTCTTAGTATTTAATGTAGGATTTTTCTAACTAGGTTAAATATTTATAATAACACCACAGATTGATAGTTGAGAGCATAGAATGAAAGGGAGACAGAATTTCTGTATTTATAACTGTTTCTCTGGCCACCTGGTGCTTTTTTGGTGGAACTAAAGATAACTAATTTGTCAATGTGGGTTCTGAGAGTGGCCACTTAACAGCCATGCAGATTATTTAAACATTTATTTTTACATAAAAACAACAAAATTATTTTTAGTATTAAGATGATACTGTGATTGATGACATGGTATCACCTATATGCCTAACAGAAACATGCATATTAACGTTTGGGCCATGAAATTACATTTAGGAATTGTTTATGTAAAAGTATGCTTTTTGGGGGGGAGGGGGGGAGTCCAGAAATACTTAGTCCTGTCAAATACTTTTATATTTTGTTTCCTTTTCTGTCATGATAACCCCTCTGTGAAGAAAGTCAGACGTTTTTCGAGTTTTAGCTACTGAGGAATGAAGGCAGCCAGGAGGGAGGTGGGGGGTGCCTAAGGGTAAGGGCACAGGATTGGAATCTAGCTCCACCCTGCAGCACCCACCAGTGAACTGATCTCTGAACCTCAGTTTTCTCATCTAGAATCAAATAGATAATGGTAATAATAGCTAGTTAAAAGGGGCATTGGGGGGGGGGGTGTCAAGTGAGACAGCATTTGGAAGTGCTCAGTACAGTGCCTGGTTCATGGGGAGCCCTCAGCCAGTGGGAGCTCCAGTACCCAGCTGGAGAGCAGGTGCCCCATCTCTAGGTCTCTGATGTTCTTATTACCAAACAAAGTATTTACTTTGTTCTGTTTATAAAATACCCTCACTTCTATGTTAAGAGAGAACCAGTCACGGGATGGCAAAATACTTTTGTGTCAGCATATTCTGCTGTAGTTACGTAAAAGTGATTGATTTTGTTGACATGCTCCTCAGTATTTAGAGTTTTCTAGTTGATGACTACTTAAAAAAAGTTGAGGCCCATTTCTTAGAATCAGGGAAGTTTGAATAATTTTAAATGGTTGTATAAGGTTTAACAGCTTAGGAAAAAAGTAGGAGTCTGATGCTCTTAGATGTAAGGAAGTATAGAGAAAATGTTATAAACACTGCGAATCCAGTTTAAGAAAAGAGATTAAAAAAAAACGCTGAAGTTTAAGGTGTCATTGACAGTTGTCCATTTCCCTGGCAGCCCTCTAAAAGTAACTATTGCCTTGAACTTGGTGTTTATCATTTTAAAATGGGCTCTTTTAACCATGTCTTGTTTTTCCCACAGCTATCTGCATCATATTGGTGCATTTACTGATTCGATACCGATTACATTTCTTGCCAGAGAGTGTTGCTGTTGTTTCTTTAGGTAAGTGCTTATTGGTGGGTCTATAATAAAAGCAGTAGCAATAACTGTCATTTTTTTAGTGCCTCCCACTCCTGGGAACCACAAAAGATGTGGTACATACCTGATCTCATTTAATCTTCACTGCAACCTACCATGAGGTGTTAGGATCCCATTTTACAGGTGAGGACACTGGCTCAGAGAGGGTTGATGACCTCATGAAGGTCACATAGAAACTCCTCTGTACAGCTTGAATGCCTTTTCTACTTCTAGAACACATTTGGGCACATTGACCTCTGCTGCTAGGCTATGCTGACATCCAGCTGAACCTAAGGCAAGTAATTGACACTTTAACTCATAGTGTCACTGAATTTTACAGCCAAAAGGGGCTTTCACTTTATAGTTTAGGAAAGAGAAATGGCTCACTTTAATGTCAGAGTCAGATCTAAAGTCTTCAGAGAGCATTTCATTCTACCTCGAATTTCTCTCTTTTGTTTCCTGTGGCAATTAACTCTTAAGATAATTAGCTTCTATTTAGAGTGAGTGAATTGGCCTAATAATAGGTGTGAGCTCACATGCATGTTCATTGAAGTGGTTAGTGGGGGAAGAGGGAGAGACCTTATTTTCAGTAAGTATTAAGATCAAGAGGAAAATGCGGTTGGGATGCTTAAGGCATAGTAAATAAGGTCTCACTAAGTTCAGCTAAAGCTCTCATCAGATTATATTGTAGCCTACTGATGATATTTAATTTTTTCATATTACCACTGATGCTGTAAATTAATTTTCTTTGCCTTGTAGATCTTGTTTAATATATTTAGTAATTCTTTCACAATATAGCTGTGGTTTAGGTTAGCTTTGGAAATGAACTCTCAGACTCTGTTCATTCTCCTTCCCCCTGTCACCACCTTTGTTCCTATTGCCCTGGTTCAGCCCCTTTTATATTTTCTCTGGACTTCACAGTACTACTAAGTGCCAAGTTCTGACCTAGGAACTTTCACATTGCCATCTCCTTTAAGTCTCATGACTCCCAGTGATGCCATATTTGAAGGAAGAAGCACCACTGTATAGAGATGATCTTCAGTAAAGAGTTGGAAACCAATTTTGCTCAAAAGAGTTTCTGTTCTCCATTTAGTAGGCTCTTTAGCTGTACTTCCTGGCAGATTCTGACAACCTTAGCTAAGAAGATAGCCTTAGAGCTCTAAGAATGGGAGGATCGCTCGTTAACATTCCTTTCGCAATATTAGGCATGTTGAAAATAACCTTCATAGCTGATACCTGTTATTCTGGGGGTATTTCAGTAAAGACTTAAAAAAAAACATTCCAAGGAATTTACAGTTTTGCAGTCAGTTTTCATAGTTTCTTAAGAGTAATATCATTGGTGTGTACTTAGCTGTGTGCACATGGAAACTAAAATGGTTCTTATCACTTGGTTTGGAATGTCAGATTCTCCACTGTCTCTTGAATGTTTGGGTAACTGCAGGTCAGTCACCAGCAGTGCTTGTATTAGGACTTACAGCATATGTTGTTGGTTGCCTACCCAAGAGCCATTTCTGACTTCTTGAAAATAGAGCCCTTATTTTGATCAGGTGTCTTTCCACACTGTGCTCAAGTCGAGATTGGTCTTTGCTATCACAGTAATTTCATTCTATGCCAAAGAGGGTGGAGGCAGCAGGGTGGTGTGAAATCCAATTCTAGCCAGTGAGCCCAATGGGAAAGATGCTCAGTAGTGGGTTGGAAAAATCTTTTCTTCTCTGATAAAAAATGTAATTCTCCCTTTCTTCAGTGCTCTTGTGTGAGGATGTGATGTCTGGAGCACTGGCAGCCACCTTGCTGTCCCTGTGGCTCAAAGACAAAAGCCAGAATGCTAAGGATTGCCAGGGGGACAGATGGGAAGTCTAGTCTTGACTGCATTTTTGTTTTGTTGAATTGATAGCTACCTATCTCAGAGCTGCCTGTTATATGAGATGATAAACACCTATTGTTTAAACCATTTTTAATCAGGTGTTCTTTTACTTGCAGCCAAAAACAACTGATATGGGATAGGACTCTTTCCATTCAAAGGGCAAAATCAATTCAATTTGATTCAAAGAAAATAAATTGGTGGGGGTGGAGTTACACACCCATTGGCTCATAGAACCAAAAAAACCACAGGTGGTGCTAGCTTCAGACTTAGCTGGATCAAGTCTCCTGCACTCAGTTTTTCTCCATTTTTCAACAGTGCTTCCCTTCGTTTTGGCTTCACTCTTGGGCAGGCTCTCTCCATGTGAGCCATCATAGCTTCAGGCTTACTATCTTTACAGTAGCAAGCAGAGTGGGAAAGGTGGCCTTCTCTTCTCCCTGGTTCCACCAGAAGTTGTAGATGAACTCTGACCACATGGCCACCCCAGAACTGGGCATGCAGGGGGATGGTGTTGGGGGTCAGCCAAGGCTCTCCATCCACAAGATTCATTTCTTTACTGATAATGCAGAAATAACTGTAGCCTGTACAGCCAGGTCTTGGGAGGGATGGTGGAAAGTAAGTCTTGCTTTCAATAATTATTTGCTAACTCAGGTGATTGGAACACTAGGAGCACTTCCAGGGAGAGTGCTGGGGTCAGAAAGTAGTTTTTATTATATTAGAGGACATTTGGTTAGAAGTTAGAAAAGCTGACAAAGCTATCAAAATCATTCTGCATTTCATAAAGCTATGTAAAGTGAAGGAGAGCTTTTGTACTGCTGGAGCAAAATGTAACAAAATATTGAAATAGCCACCATTTCAAGAATTTCCAACTTTTCTGCCAAGAAAGAATCCAGATGAAGCTGCCAGAGAAAATGGGGTTTTTATTCTTTCAGGGATAAATTTCCCAGCTTACCTCTTCTAGCCAGAAGTTGCAGAAGCCCACAGCCATTTAGAGACATCATTGGCCTTTTGTGAGATAGCTGAGCTTTCAGAGTGCCTAAGACATTGTTGGTACAGAAGAGGATCTATCTGCACTGTAAAAGCACGTCTTCTCCCTTTTATTGTATTTTTAAAGGAATCTCGAGACTTTTTCATTCTTTATAAAACAAAAAATAGTATCAATGTGAAGTTCTAAAGATACTTCCTTGGCCCTTTTTTAGAGCTCTCAGATACTTTCTATACTTCATGAAATTCTGTAGTTTGGGCCTCTTTTTAAAAAATAAATGTTTTGCACAGTTAAACAGCTGTATAGAAAAAGAGAAATCCTTGTCATAAACAATTTCAACTGTTTTTTATCATGCTTCCAAACCATTTGTAGACATATATCGATTAGATAACTTGACTTGGTTTTAGTTTATGTCATTTTTTGTGTTCTTTCTTTTTACTAGTCTTTCCACATATTACTTAAGTTCACATATTTATTTCCATTGGCTATGTAGTGCTGATTCACTGTTTATAGATTTGGGGCTGAAGTTTATAAGGAAAGAAAATGAAATAATTGTATTGCCCACTATCCTCTGTTGTATACAGCAAAAACAGGAGTAGATTTTTTTCACAATCATACTTTATTTTAGAACACGGAAAGGGGTTAAGTAAGGGCTGGAAATTTGATGGGGTTAAGTAAGGACTGGAAATTTGACTTTCCAATGCCAAGGTTTAGCCTGAATACCGCTGATAGTTAGAAAACCAAACCAGTTTCACCTTATAACTAGATTTGATTGGATCACTGAGTGGATAGGATACACAGAAGTGCTCCGGTCATGACCTTCTTAACTCTGTTTGTGCTTTTATAGTAATTCCTCCTTCTTTTGACTAAAGGATTGTAATTTTTTTTTTTTTTTAATATATATATCTTTATTGATTTCAGAGAGAGGAAAGCAGAGGGAGAGAGAGAGATAGAAATATCAATGATGAGAGAGTCATTGATCGAGCCCACAACCCGGGCATGTGCCCTGACCAGGAATCGAACCTCGATCGCCTGGATCCTAGGTCAACGCTCAACCGCTGAGCCATGCCTGGCCAGGCTGTAATTTTTTTTAAGATTAGTGCTCTTTTTGTCAATGTGGTTTTGAGTGGAAGATAATGAAAAATCACTCAGTTCCTGAGTTATTAACTAAAGGCAATTCTGGAAAAAAGCAAATACAGTAATTCTATTCACGTTGTACTTAAGTTATTTTTTTTTTAATGTTTTTAAATGAAACTTAGAGGGAGGCTAACTGTAACAGCTTTCATTACTTTTTAGACTCTTAGAGCCTGACACTGATGCAGCTTAAGATGTCCCACGGGTAACTCTCCCTGAATCTTACTTAGGTGCTTTGATTTATTAGAAAAGAAACAGACAGTCATGTGTTGGTATTAGAGTAACTGTCTTACAGGTCAAAACTGGTTGTCAGATTGACAAAATGATCGCTTTAGACAGGATTCTCCAGGCTGTCAAATTCTACGGAAGAGTTCTAGCACAGACTTTTCGCCTCCATGTTTCTGGAAGCACTGATCAGAGGTGATAATTTATTCTTGGAAGGTCGTATTGCTGTTTTGCTGCCATTAGCTAAATGTGTGCTCCTCCCTGCTTTTGCCTGGAACCTTGCTTTGACTTTCCTAGTTTTATGGTCATTTTCTCTTGTCTCAGCATTTTATCATCTTTAAGCTGTATTTTATACTTAAATCTTCCAGATATGCCAGAATAGTGAGGTAAATTTTAAAAGAAAAAAGGTTGTTGAAGAATTGCATTCTGAAACTGGCTGTATTAGGGCTGATTTCTATAAATTCCCTCTTTCACCATATGAGTGTTCTCTGTGGATTAGTAAGGTATACCATTCCTTTGAAGAAGTAAGCTACTTTAAAAACAAAACATTCAAACAGCCTTTCCTCCAGAAAACAGACAGACAATCCAGAGGTACTGATTCCCAGCTTATTGGTAGGTCTTCTGTCTTTTAAAGTATCTTTGGAGTAGTATCTACTTTTAATATAAGTAGCAGAATCAAGGACTGGGTTTTCAAAATTACCATATTGTAGTACAACTTGAGTCTATAATTAGAGCTGACAAAGCATGCTAACAATATTTTAAAGTGTTTTCAATAAATCATTTATGGTTGAAAGCATTACCTAAGTAATTATATTCCATTTTGCCCCATTATGTAGTAGGAGGTCTATGTCCTCATGATGATCAGGGTCAATCATCCCTGCCAGTATGGTAGCCTGTTTCTAGGCCGCCTAGTCTACTGGCACAAAGGGCCCAAAGTGAATGGGCAGCAGCCATTGTAGCTTATTATGTGAACCCTGTTGAAAATGTCCTTTCGACCCACTGAGCCTAAAGTTTCAGGCTAAAGGAGCAGAAATTCCCCAAGTAGGAATCCCTACTCCCACATGAGCCCCTAAGAGTGATGTTGAGTGGGGCCACTCCTACCCATTATGTGCTGTCCACATGCTTACCTGTTGGGGACGTACCACCTTATAATGGCCATAGGTTTAAGGAGTATACTGCATCCTAGAGGAGAGCTCTATTCCTCACAGAATGTCAGCTCTAAGCTGGTGCCTCAGCTCCGTCTTTAAGAGGCCATCTTACCACTTGGGCTGGCTGGCAGCTTCTGGATGGTGTGGTATATGGTGTAGGACCATGTGGAGTCCACCATCATATTAAATTTTGTACTATATGCATCTGTTACATAATCAAATAAAAATAAAATAACTTGTTTTTAAAACAATTTCAAATCTGCTGTTTACTAGCTAAGTGAGGTTGGGCCTTAGCCTTAGTTTCCTTATCTGTAAAATGCGGGTGATAATGCCTTCACTTCATGGGATTGCAGATACTAAACAGGGTAATACATGGAATTCCTTAGTATGCTGCCTACCTGCTAAGTAATCAACAACTGTTAGCTGCTGTCATTAATATTATCATCTTTATTATTATGGTTGGTTACCTTATAGGCTAATTGTGGGAATGAACTAAGTATATTTTATACATTGGCATAGTGCCTGGCACTGTGTGTCTGTGTGTTTATTTTTAACACAGTGCAGATAAATATGTGTATATATATATACTTTAAGGGAACTAGGATCATGTTCTACATGCTGTTTTGTAACCTGATTATAACACTGAATGCATTTTAAGCATTTTTCCTGTAATGTTAATTATCAGGAAAACTAATATTTTACAATGTCATGGTAGACCAGCATCATGAGGTGGCAGAATGTACCCAGGAGCCAGTAGTCAATTAGTGTCACTTGCTGGCCCTCAACTGTCAGACAAGCTTCTTAAACTCTCTGAGCCTTCCTACGTGCAACATTCTCTTGAGGATTAGAAATAAGTTAAAGTGACAAATCCTGGGAAAAGAGGCTCAACAAATAATTATTAATTGCTCCCAATGTTTGGTTTAATCCAGTAGTGTCCATAATGAGGTGTGTGTACAAAAATCCATTGGGAGGCAACAGAAAATAGTAGTAGGATTTATGTTTCTATTTCATTTTAATCTCACTGTTTTATAATTTCTATTTTTTGTGTATATTTTAAAATACATTAATATAGTAACACTGTTTTATAATAATTAGCATTTGTAACTTGAAAATGCATGCTCAATTCTTTTTACTGATAGGAATATACAAAATTGTATCTAGGGCATTATTTCCACCTGGTGGCCAGTTGTGTGGCATAAATTAATTTCTCCTAACATTGGACCTCAATCTCAAAATGTAAAGGAATAGTTTGCCAATTTAATACTGCACCATAGTTTAGTCCTAGGACTTCTCAAAAGGATTATTTACTCAAGTAATAATAATAATATTAATAGTAGTAATAATAATATATTTTACAAAGCTTTCTAGTGCCTCATAAATAATAATATAAAAACAAGCTTAGGCAATAGAATTATTACTGATTTTCAGATGTTACTGCTTCATATGTAATATGTGTTAATCATGGTATTAAAGTTTGGTGTACATTTACAAGGGAAAATGAAAGTTGAGGTTTTAGTAGAGCAGAAAAATGCTAGCTTTAAAAGTGAAATCTGAAACCATAAAAAGAGGTTCAGCTTTCCTGGTATTCAGGAATGATTACTGCAGGCAGATTGACTGCAAATGCAAATTGAAACCTTAAAGTACAACTTCTTGCCCACCATATTAGCAGAAATATTTAAAGTCTGATGATTATCCAGGGTTGGTGAGGATGTGGGGATTGCTCTAGTGGAAAGTGGTACTGCCACTTTGGAGGACAATTTGGCAGCATTTTCAGAGATTTAAAAAAGCTCATGCCATTCATTGTCTCTTGATCCACCTTAGGGCAGCACTGTTACACAAGAGGCATGCACAAGCATGTTCATTGCAGTACCACTGTTAATAGCAAACAGTTGGAGACAGCCATCATTAGGGGGATAGTTTTTAAAATGTGACTTTTTGCCCTGACCAACGTGGCTCAGTTGATTGAGCGTCTTTCCGTGCATCGAAAGGTTGCCAGTTAGATTCCTGGTCAGGGCACATACCCAAGTTGTGGGTTACCCCGGTCAGGGTGCAGGAGGCAACTGATTGATGTTTCTCTCTCACATTGATGTCCCTCTCTCCCTCCCTCTCCGTTCCTCTCTCTCTAAAATCAGTAAAAACTTTTTTTTTAATGTGACTTTTAAATAAATTAAAATGTAATTCACATACCATAAACTTCACAATTTCCAAGTGTGCAATTCACTGCTTTTTTGTATAGTCACAGGGCTGTGCAATCACTACCACCATGTAACTCCAGAACATTTTCATTACTCCAAAAAGAAACCCTCTACCCATTTGCAGTCACTCCCCACTTCCCCCTTTCCCCTTCAGCAACTGCTAACCAGCTTTCTGTCTCTGTACATTTGCCTGTTCTGGACATGTCACATAAGTGGAATCATACAATCTGTGGTCATTTTTTATAACAGTTTTATTCAGATATAATTCACATAGCATACAAGTTACCCATTTAAAATGTACAACTCAGTTATTTTTAGTATAGTCACAGAATTGACAATCAACTGTAGAACATTTCATCATCCCAAAAAGAAACCCCATGCCCTTCAGCTATTGCCCCCAAAGCCCCACTCCTCAGTCCTAGGCAATCATTTCTGTCTCTATAGATTTGTCTATTCTGGATATTTCATATAAATGGATCATAAAATATGCCTTTTGTGTCTAGCTTCTTTCACTTGGCAAGTTTTCAAGATTCATTCACATTACAGCATGAATTAGTGCTTCATTCCTTTTTATTCCCAGATAATATTCCATTGTGTGGATAGCCCACATTTTTTTATCCGTTAATCAGTTGATAGACATTTGGGCTGTATCCACCTTTGGGCTGTTATGAACAATGCTGTTGACTAACATCCACGTACAAGTTTCTGTAGGAAAGTTTGTTTTCAGTTGTCTTGGTGGAACTCCTGAGTCCTGTGGTAACTCAGTTTAACTTTTCAAGGAACTGCCAAACTGTTTGCCCACAGCAGTTGCACCATTTTACATTCCCACCAGCAATATATGAGGGTTCCAATTTCTCTATAGCCTTGACAACACTTGTTTTCCACATTTTTAAAATTATAGCTATCCTAGTGGATATGAAGAGGTATCTCATTGTGGTTTTGATTTGCATTTCCCTGATGACTAATGTTAAGCATGTTTTCGTGTGCTTGTTGGCCATTTGTATATCTCCTTTGCAGGAGTATCTATTCAACCTGTGGCATTTTTATGTTATGCTATAGAGCTCTTAAAAGGAATGAGGCAGATCTGCATGTAATAATCCCTGATATATTATTACATATAGATCAAGACTTAACACTGAGCAAAATAGCAAATAGAAAGATACATTACAGCACTGTAAATTTTATATAAATACACACGGGTGTGCCTTGTGTGTACACGCACACACAAACACACTAGGACTGTATGGTTAAATATAAATGTAAGGGAGTAGAGAAGGGTCTGGTAGAATATTCCCCAAACCTATCAAGATGGTTGGTTACCTTGGGGCAGGAAGACAGTTAAGATGAGAGTGGAGGGTGGGATCTCATCAAAAGGGATTTTTGTCTTTTTCATAACATTTTACAAAGTATTAATGAACTATTTGCTTAATAAAAATGTGTATAAAACTCCTTAAAATGTATGTGCAATTTGAAGAGGTAAGGAAAAAGGAGCAGTTGGGGAGCTCTGGCTGGAGAGGAGTTAGAATCAGCACTTTCCTGCCATCTGGCAAGAAGTGAATGTACATCTTACAGCTCCTATTCTGCAAATATGGTCATTGACTCCCTTTATAGCTCAGATCTCTTTTGTCTTGGTCTCTTTTTCAAAGTAATTTTATTACTCTTTTAATAATATATAACAATTCAAATAGTATAGAGGTTTATAAATTTAAAATTGCTCATCTCCTCTCTTCACCTCAAGTCCCTCCTTCCCCATGGCAATTCATGTTAGTGTGGCTCCTTTTCCCAATAAATTTCTATGTTCAAGTATTTTCTCCTAACCCCTCCCAATAAGGTGTGTTTCTTCAGCTTTCCATAGTTGAGGGGGGAATGCTCCTTCCTCTGTAGGGGAAAGGGGAGTCTTTGTCGTTAAGTGTCTATGACAGTGGTCTTCAGGCTTGCTTTGTGTCACCCCGCCCAGAGATCGTGATTCAGTAGGCCTGGTGTTCTGCTCTGGTGTCTTTAATTTATAAAAAGCTCCCATGGTGATTCTGATGAGCCAACAGGGTTAAGAATCATTTACCTAGTGAGTAACACAGCAGTCATAAATTGTACCCGTGATGCTTGTTTGAGAATCACTTTATGAGAGAAGAATGAGGCTGTCAGTTTTATGGAAGCATGCCTGAACTTAGATGGTCTGATTTGTTCCAGGAATTTCACAGAATTTTTACTTTAGGTTATTTTCAGCATTGGGACCTTATCTCTAACTAAATACTCTACATTGAGCTGCCATCTGAGCCTGAGAAAGTGATCTTAGGTTCATTCTTGAAAATGGCAGGACTAAGGGGCAAACTTAGCTCATAAGATTCCTCCTGTTTCACATTGAAAATGGGTGGATGTAGAAAAAAACGAAAGATGTTATATCTTCTGTGTCACACAGACCGCCCTTAGGTCCTATTTTGTAAAGCTTTTTCTCCCCCCCAGGTTTTTGTAGACTTCATTATAGTATGTTTGCCTGAGATGCAAGGGAGAAAGTAATGTAACTCATAAAACTTCACACTAATTTCCATTCTTGTGTTTTCAGACATGAAACTTGCAGAAATCCATAAAAGTCATTTAGAGGCATAATAATATTCAGTTTCTCTAGAATAATAAACCTGAGTAATCTTTCGCATACCTTAAATTTATATTAAACTTACATTTTCTCTTCTAGGTATTCTCATGGGAGCAGTTATAAAAATTATAGAGTTTAAAAAACTGGCAAATTGGAAGGTAGGTTAGCCCAACTGTTCATTTTTTAACATAATTACAATTTTTATTGGTGGTTCTTAATTATAGTAACACTGATGGTTATGGTGCCTTTCTTATCAGTAAAGTTTACATTATCACATTAATTTATTTAACATTCTATTAGATTAGGATTGATACCTTTTATCTGAGGATTTTTTTTAAAGCATATATCTTTTTGGTTGACATGGGAATGCTCAATGTTGTGTTATTTATGCACATTTTTATAATCTTAGGGAAAGGCTCTAATTAGCATTCTTTTATTTTTAATTAATTAATTAATTAACTTGAGAGAGCGATAGAAACGATGATTGGTTGCCTCCCTCATTTGCCCCGACCAGGGACCGAACACGCAACCTGGGCATGTGCCCTGACCGGGAATTAAACCCGTCACCTTTTGGTGTATGAGACGACACTCCAACCAACTGAGCCACACCAGCCAGGGCTCAAATTAGCATTAAATATTAAACAATGTTTATTGCTCCCGATTCCACTCTCACAGCTGAGAATAATAAAGCATGCTTTGTCTAGCCTGTAGAACTTACAGAATGCTTTACAAACTATAGCTCATATTGTCCTCAAGATATCCATGGGAGTAGATTGAGTATTATCACCACCCTGTGTTTACAGATGAGGAAAGTAATGCCCAGAGAAGTCAGGACATATCTAACATCACAGAACTAGAAAGTGGCTGAGTTGAGTTGTGTGTCCACTCCCTCTGACCCTGTGTATTCTATATTTTCTCCACTGTACTATGCTGTCCTCAGTTTGTGGATGTCCATACCTTTGTGTTTATACAATGGTCATTAGAAAGTGAGCATCATCTTTAACATTCTATTAGATTAGGGTTGATACCTTTACATCTGAGGATTTTTTTAAAGCATATATCTGTTTTAATTGAAACCTGAATTTCAACTTAAACTTGAGCATCCATATTGAGTAGCGAGATTAACAGGTATGTTACAAAATTGAATTTGTGAATGGAAATAAGGTCCATTTCAAAATATTAAAGAATTAGATGGTTAAAATTGTATCACATTTGAGCCCCACCTAAGATTAATTTGCCTGTTAAGCTGTAGAGTGAACTTTGTAAAACAAGCCATATAGTCTGACCTAAAACACAATTTGAAACTGTTATAAATAATATTCAGGAAATATTTATGTATTAAATAAATCATCAAGTGTATATTCAACTCCTAATATTACAGAACTCCTCTCAGCTGGCTGCAGCTGGGCAGGCCCCACTGGAGCACATTGTGAATACTGTCTCTGCCTTCCTACCACTTGTTAAATTTCACCATCCCCTCTGTGGCTCTTCTGAGGCCATGGGGTACAGACTAGAACCTTTCTCTCCTCCTAGGCTTGTTAGAGCCTGATATGTAGAGAATTGTACCTAACACATTTTGTTTCATTTTATCAAAATTGGAATTGATTTAAAAACAATTGAAAGTTGTTTGATTTTAAAATATTATTAATCTACATAAAATTCTGGAACTTTCATGTAAAAATCTGAACTTCTAGCTTCTCTTGAAAAAGCAGCTCTCTTAACACCAGCCCACATTCTGCCCAGCAGAGATCCTAGGCACCACGATGAAGCTGCTCCCCTGGTAACACTGTGTGGCCCCCCAGAAGCCTTTGACTTGGTGACCCCAGCACTAGTAGCAGGAGGAGGGGAGGGGAGGTTATCTCTCACTTTTAGTTTTATATGCTTCGGTGTTAATTGAATTTATTTTTCAAGATGTTTCTTTTCAAGTTAAAATAATAGTAATACATTTAATAGTACAGACAGGTGATCCAAAGCCAGGTGATAAATTAAGTGCTTACAGAGCCATCCAGGCAACCAGTGCTTGACCTCAGAGAAGGGCAAAGTTTCTAGTGGGGATGGTTGGAGCAGGCTTCCTGGAAGAACAGGTGTTTGTGTAAAGCCGAAGCGGGAAGCAGGACACCTGTTTGGAACCTGGGTGCTTTAGGGAGCAATTGAAGATAAGAAAAACAAGGAGTTGGTGTTTTTTCTCCAAGAAGTTCTATTTTCAGACTATCTCACTGGGCCTGCCTTCTACCTATATTGTCATATGCTTAATATATTTCTTTAAATCAACTTGCTTTTTTATTTATATACATTTTTATAGCAGTTTTTTTAAACTTTATTGTGGTAAAATATACATAAAATTTACCATTTTAGCCATTTTTAAGTATACAATTCAGTAGCATTAAATTCACCCACAATGTTATATAATCATCACCACTCTGTTTCCAGAACTTTCCATCATCCCAAGTAGAAACTTTGCCCATTAAACAACCCCCATTTCTCCCTTGCTACTTCCTATTCTTTTTTTATAGCCCTATTCTACTCTCTTTCTTTATGAATTTACCTATCCTAGGTACCTCATGTAAGTGAAATCATACAGTATTTAGCCTGTTGTATCTGGCTTATTCTACTTACCATGTGGTTTTTAAGGCTCTTCCATGTTTTCGCATGTATCAGAATTGCCTTTCTTTTTACGGCTGAATGATACTCCGTGTATGTCTGTACCACGCTTTGTGTATCCATTCATTTGTTGATGGATCCTTGGGTTGTTTCCACCTTTTGGCTGTTGTAAATAATGCTGCTATGAACACTGGTATACTATATATATATATATGTATTTTAAAGGGAACATCATAATAGAGTTTTAAGAGGAAAACCAATATCGTTTTTATAGATAAACAAAGGAGTACATGTGCCTGCCAAAGCCTCTAAGGTCAAGCCTGTTCTCTTTGGCAAAAAGAAAGGCCAGCCCGGCCGGGCGTGGCTCAGCGGTTGAGCGTCGACCTGGGATCCAGGCGATTGGGGCTCGATTCCTGGTCAGGGCATATGCCCGAGTTGTGGGCTTGATCAATACCTCTCTCATCATTGATATTTCTGTCTCTCTTTCTCCCTCTACTTTCCTCTCTCTGAAATCAATAAAGATATAGTAAAAAAAAAAAGAGAGAGAGAGGTCAGCACACTGGAGAGAGGCTGTACTCACCGTAGCTCCAGACTGAGGTGGCTTTGACTTAATTGCGATTGAAAAGAATCCAAAGGGGCTGACTTTCTCAGTCTGCAGGGTCAGAGGTGTCTGACACACACTTCTCAAGTGCAACCAAAAATCACCTCAGACTATTGAGGGGGAGATGTTGCCAGAAGGAACCGGGGAGCTTTCCATAACACTATTCATCTTACGGTGGTGGATGCATTTCCTGTGGCTGTAACAAATTACCACAAACTGGGTGACTTAGAACAACTGAGATTATTCTCTCATAGATCTGGAGGTTAGAGATCTGAAATCAAGGTGTTGGCAGAGCCACACTCCCTCTAGGGAGTGAGTCCAGGCTCGCGGCAGGGAATCCTTCATTGCCTCTTCTAGCTCCTACTGGTCCCAGGCGTTCCTTGGCTGTGTCTCTGCCTCAGTCCATCTTCACAGGGCCTTCTCTGTGTCTGTGTGTCCTTTTCTATCCCTAGTGAGGGTATTCTCAGTGGGTTTGGGGCCCACCCTAATCCAGTATGATCTTATCTGGATTCTTTGCTTAATTACATCTGCAAAGACCCATTTTCCAAACCAAGGTCACATTCTGAGGTTCCAGGTGGACATGAATTGGGGATGGAGGACAGACACTACACAATCCATTATAGGTGGGTTTTCCTTTTTCCCAGGGGAGGTTTAGTTTTTGAAACTCCAAAAGAATCTATACAGTAACCCCACTGCACAGATCCTCAGAATTGGTTGCCCCACAAAACAGAGATCAGCCCATTTCTTTTCACATGGTCGCAGTCTGAGTCATGAGCTTGTTGTACAGGCAGTTATTTTAAGACTTAATCAGAAGTCATCATTTGCTTCTATTTTGAGCCTTTTTTAAATGTTATTTTAGTCTTTATGGTAACAGCTGTACATTTGTAAGAATACATTTAGTGATTCTTTTCAATAGGGATTTTTGACAAGAAACCAGACTGCCAAGATTCTGACATAGAAATTTTCATATGAAAAAGGGCCTGATTCTGCAGTGTTTAATAGACTGTCCATTACATATATTCATTTTGAGCTTGAGGACAAATATGTATTTTCCCCAGTCCACCAACAATTAGAGAAATGGATTAATATAGAAAATCCAAGTGTTATTTCATCCTGCCAAAGATGGCTATATCTAGAATACTTTTAATAATTCGGACTTAATATTTCAATCTGAAAGTGTGGTGAGGGACTGGCTTGATAGCCATGTCCCAAGTCGTGAGGGCATCTGGTGGGTACTCTTTTATCACAGGCAGATTTAGGAAAATGGCAGAGTTGTCAGTGACAGGTGGAGAAAAGGCGGGGCTTAGACGTGGGGAGGGTTTCCTTGTCCTCTAAGTGGATTGTTTTAGGGCTTGCCATTACCTTTATCCTGGAGGGGGCCAATGTGTGGACTTGTTTTTGAAAATGTTCTATTTGAATTGAAATGTTTTCTATATTAAAATTAATTTTCTTTCCTTAGTAAAGGCTAAAAAGCATATGACTGTGTATTTGGAAGCACTTCATTCTGATTTTTCTTTCGCTGGTCACCTGTTAAACTCCCTTGTCCTACATTTTTAAATGCACTTGTATGGAGGGGGGTAGGGGAGCATGTGTTTTCTTTTTTTTTGCCTGTCTTCCTGTTTGGTGTTTTTATTTAAACATGGTAGTTATTTAAACACAATATGTTTCCAATGGGCCAGGCCTGCGAGAAGAATTACTTTGGCTCTTCATTGATGGATTTATTTCTTAATTATACAAATCCCATGCCTCTGAATGTACCCATTTTATATTTATAGGAAGAAGAAATGTTTCGTCCAAATATGTTTTTCCTTCTGCTGCTTCCACCCATTATATTTGAGTCAGGATATTCGTTACACAAGGTAAGGCTCAGGCACACATTAGTGGTTTGGTCTGGATCACTTCCTGTGTTGATAAGGCAAGTTCTGTAAAAGCCTGGGTATTAATTTAGCAGTGGTGTCTGGGTGCGCATCCTGGGTGTGCATGGTGGAAGCTGGACCGAACTGCCTGACTTGTGGACAGGAGCAGACATGTCAATGGGCTGCTTTCATGGTTTCAGGCAGCGTGACTTATTCAACTAGTGTTTGCCATAGAAGGGTGCTTTTCGTAGGAAGATGGCCAAGGTGAATTTGAGTTGTACACGGACAAGAGACATTGACTCTTCTTGTCAGACAGAGACAGACACATGTTAAAAGGATAGATTGTGTCGTAGGTGGTCAGGGACATGTGCCCTGGGCCTTTTGACTCTCTCAGCTCACCATGTTGGACCTTTCTCCCTCCTTAGGCCACTTGTCCTTCAGCGTCTCCCCTCTCAGTACCCTGCTCTGGGCCTCAACCCCCAGCTGATATTCCCCTTCTCCACTGGCCTCTGCACAGTTCCCTGCTTTGCCTTGTCATTTCTGGTCTCTGTCCTCTAACTTTCAGTGGGACTCTTTCTGCCTGGGCAGGAGCTTCACACTTTTAAGCCAGTCTAGTTTTGTGTGTGTGCATGGGTTTTTTTTCTTTGTCTATGAGCTTTCTTTGAATATAAATGTATTTAAGTTTTAAAATAGATGATGCAACTTAAAATGTTAGTGATACAGAAGTTATTTTGTGAGTATGATAAAAAATTGTGACGGTTGAAAGGACTAAGGTTTGGCCTATCCTTGGAGAGAGGAAAGAGCCTGGACTTGAGAGCCAGAGACCTAGATCTAATCATGTGCTGCCCCCTATGGATTCCTTTTGGACACAGTAGAAATTAAAAACAAAAAACGAAAGACCGAAAAACAACAACCCCAAACTCTCCTCTCAGGTTGCTTTGAAATTTACACTAGATGAAAGAATATATGCAAAGCACCACCCACCACAGTAAATAAATGGTAGTGCTTCTTGTTATTAATAATAATATCTATTATTACTAATATTAATATTATTAGTAGTATTGTGAACAATAACATAATAAACTTGAGAGTTAAATTTGTCAAGAGAGTTTTGGTTAAAACATTCAAATTAATCTTTAATTTTTCACCTGAGTACCAAAGCAAAAATATTCTAAAATGTTCAGTCCAGATTTTTTTTTTTAAATGTTATTTTATTGTACATCTAGCCACGTAAAATGTGAAAGGAAGTTTAATGTTAAAAAAAAAAAATTCCCATCCTGGCCTGCATGGCTAAGTGGTTAGAGCGTGTTCACTCACAGCCGCCCCCCCACATGGATATTTTCTCCTGTCTTCCCCCCACACACGCACTCTCTCTGAAAAGCAATGGAACAAATATCCTCAGGTGAGGATTAACCAAAAAATTTCCCAAGTCTTACAAACTCTTACTGACATCAGGTAATTGTTAAAGAGAAAACAAGAAGGAATTAAAGGTCATGTCTTTTACTCTTTAATTTCTTTCATTTTGTAAATAACTCTTAAAAGAACTATCAGCCGATTATGAAAATATTTCAAAACAATGTTGAGGAAATGGATTTGATTTTGACTTAAAAACACACCTTGATTAGTGTGTTAGAGCATGGAAAGTTTTCTAATTTTTTGGAGGGAAGGGAAATAAACTTGTTCAGAATTTGTGGAAAATAATAGTTTCTTTAAAAATAATTTCTTGACTTGGGGTGGTGAACACATAATACAGTATACAGATGATGTATTAGAGAACTGTACACCTGAAACCCATATAATTTTTTAACCAATGTCACCCCAATAGATTCAATTTAAAAAAATAATTTCTTTGACGATGGCTTTCCAGCAGAAAACGTGGTGATTTATGTGAAAGGGACTAATGTGATTTAGAAATGCAAATTCAGAGACTGTCTACTTCTTACCCTCCCCCAAAGAAGATAGTAGACTGTCCACTTCTTACCCTCCCCCAAAGAAGATAGGAAGTCAACTCTGAATGTTTTCCTTTAATATTGCTGTATTTGCTAATTTAAATTTGGATTTAGAATAAAAAATTCAGTAAGACTATTCTAAGTTGATATGCATTAGGTAGGCAGGTATTGGCTCTTTAAATTATAAATATCATACAAAGAATAGGACATTAATTTTGTCAGAAACAGGTAAATTCACTTTGTATAGCAAAGGGAAGTTCTTATAGTGTGGTAACTTGTATTTGGGTAAATTTCAATATCCAGATTAATATTAACCAACTATATATATTTTATCAGAATTAGCGCCCTATAAACAGACCAAGACTTAGTTTAATCTTTTTTAAAATAACAAAATACAGCAGCTTTTTGCAAAGAAGAACTCATAGATGAAAGCCTTTTGTTTAGAAAAAACAAATTATTGTTTGCCTTGAGTTATTTGAAAGTTCTTTGTGCGCTGAGAATTGATATGCCAAACAGAGTAATTGAATGTCAGATTATGGGCAGCCAAATCAAAATTGCAGCAAATGAAGCAAAGAAACTCCCTGAAGGAGATAGGATTAGTGGGTGTCAGTGTTGAGCTGAGTACATCCTTTTGAAATCAGCTTTAAAATGTCAGTCGCTGTTGTTTGTGACTTCACTGTTCTTGAGTGAAGAAAAGATGGGATGTCTTGTCCATGCCCACAGTCAAGGGGTCATCAAGGTTCCCTGGTATTGCTCCTAAGTGGGTCCACAGGATTCTAAATAAATAGCTAATTTTCTTAATGTTATGGAAATGTGAAAGATGTGACCATGCTACTTGGACTCAAATATTTTCTCTTAAATGCCATAGAGTATAGATGGAAATATATTTTATCTGTCATATTTATATTTAATGATGATACTAATAAAGTGAAATAAAATTGTTTAAAAGACATGGAAAGCAAAAAGGAGTTTATGATAGTATGACCTACTATCTTGACATTCTTTGTAGTAACGCACCTTTTCTTAATTAAATGAAAAATTATAATTGTATAAACTTTGGGCTTTGATCAGACATGAAACGTGATTAATTCCTTTGGTACCTATTTATTGGGCATCTTGCATCTGACAGGCATTATGATAGTGACTCTATACAAAAGCAGGTGTGGTGTTTGCCCCCCTTGAGCCTGCAGCTAGTGGGAAAGACAGACATCAGTCAAATAGTTACATAAATAAATGTAAATTTTCAGCCATATCAAGTGCTGCCAGGAGAGGGTCGTTGTGTGTTGAGAGCCTAGAACAGAATCTGGCCTTGCTGAGGGATCAGAGAAGGCTTCCCTCAGGAAGAGTGAAAATGTCCTGAGAGCTTAGGATGATTAAAGTTCACCAAGCAAAGAGGAAGGAAGAGTGGTCCAAATCCAGGGAGCACAGTGTGTTTGAAGAACAAAAAGCCACCAGTGTGACTGGCCCCCAGAAAACAAAGGGGGAGGTTAGAGGCCCTCACAGGGATGGAACCATCCAGGCTTTGGTTGGGTTTTAGCTGCACATCAAGTGGAAGTAGGGGGGAGGTCAAAGTGAAGGCAGCAGAATCAGATTTGTCTTTTGCAAAGATCATTCTGGAAGCCCTTGGAGAGTGGAGGGCAAGGAGCCAGGAATAGTTGAGACCTGTTAGAAGTTATTGCAGTGGTCCTGAGGAGAGATGATGATGTCTTGGGCAAGGGCAATGGAGATGGTGATGGAGAGAAGCAGGGAGATGTGAGTGACGTGGGGAAGGTAAAAGCCACAGGACTAGGCTCTACATTGGATGTGGGTGTGAGGGAAGACTCCCAGGTCCCCAGCTTGCCAGATAAGGTGGGCGACGATGCCCTTCACAGAGAACCAAGAGGGTGAGGAGAGACAGGTGTGGGGGCCATGCCTCTGTTGACTAGACCAGCTTTTCTAACCATTTCTCTCATTTCTCCTCTTTCAAACAGGGTAACTTCTTTCAAAATATTGGTTCCATCACCTTGTTTTCTGTTTTTGGTACAGCAATTTCTGCTTTTGTAGTAGGTGGAGGAATTTATTTTCTGGGTCAGGTAAGAAAAACGTCTTTGAAAAACTTAAGAGCTAGTGCAGGGAGGTGGGGTCAGGGACACCCCATGGGGCCTGGGTTTCACATTCAAGGTAAATGCTCCCCTGGAAGGAAATACAGACTCATGAGGCCCAGTAAAGTCATGCTAAGCTTGTTTCTCAATGTCCTCAGAGAGCTTTGATATCTGGAATTGAGTGAATGCTCCCCATAATCCTCAAAAATATTTGTTTGCTGTTACTTGCAAATCAACATGTCTTAAGTTGGAATACCTAAAAATAAAGCAGACTAGATGCCATCAGGATCTTCAGATTATAACAATATCAGTTGTGTTGTTAGGCACACTGAATCAGGGTTAAATGCTCTTTTTCAAATTAAAATTTGCATTTAAAAAATCATGATTCTGAATGTGTTCACTCAATTCTAACTCATTCATCTGTAGACTTATATACTCTGGATTTTCCACCATTGCTAAACCAGTTCCCAGTGTTACCAATTGGCTGTTCTGTACTTAGGGTTCAGATTATTTGAATTCCTTTAAATCAGACCCACCTGCAAAGGTAGCACCTGTGCTTTGCATTATGCGCACCTATGCATATCGGTCCTTATCCTTCATGGTCAATAGCAGGAAGTCTTCCTGCCCCAGCTCTGTAAAGTGAGTTTGAGGTTCAGGCAGCTGGGTGACGGGCAGATATCTCTTATGTGTGTCAGATGTGCTTGCTTCTTTTGATGGCTGTAGGCTAACACCCATTCCATCTGAATTTCACCTTTACTGGCTGCCTCAGTGGCACCATAATAAATCTGTCTGTCCTGTAACCTTCATTGCCCAGCTTCTAGTACCAAATGGGAAGAAACTTTAGAGAAGAACACAGTAGATAATTTGGCTTGAAAAATGTAGCATTCTTTGCCATACTTCTGTTGTATGATGATCAGATGCATGTTTAAACTAAAACTTGGGAGTTTTTTAAAATTTTCAAGTGGTTTGAGGACTGAAGATGAATGTCCCTATCCGTTTGTGATAAAGCACTAACGGACATTTTAATCTTCTTGGCTGTTCTCCAGGGGATTTTTTTTGTGTCTGTATGTTTGTGTGTTTTATTTTGCAGGCTGATGTAATCTCTAAACTCAACATGACAGACAGGTAAATCTTTCATACTCTTAACACCCATGGGACTGCTTTAGAGCCAGAGAAAGTGTTCTCCACATTAATCCTTGGACTTGGTTCCTCTCTGTTCTTTTTCTTGTTTTGTTTTGCTGATGATTTCTCTGTAGAATATTCTGAATTAATTTGGGTCTCTGAAATGAATCAAATCTAACTGAGGAAAATTTGAAGATCTCTAGTCAGAGCATTGCTGATTGAAATGATTAATTTAGTTTAATTTTTGAAAGGAATTACTCATGAGTTAACTGCCCCTTGCATACAATCCTCTTCAACTGATTTATGTCTTTTCAATGGCCACAATGAAAAGTTGTCTTCTTGGTGGGTTAGGAAAGGAGGGGGAGATGAGGTGTGAATCTTTACTCTGGAATTTCACCAAGTTTGGGGTGGGGGTGCTGTAGAGGAAGTTCTGTTGTGCATGTCTTCCTTGGCCTGAAGCTGCTCCAGTGAGCCCTCAGAGCTGCTTGCTGTCTAGGAGTCCAGTCCAGGAATTTCCATAATTGGCTTAGCAAGGCCACCTAGGCAGCTGTCTCTCAGAAGGTACCAGATCTAGTGCTGAAAAAGTGCATACGCAGAGTTCAGTCTGTTTTCCCTCTCTGAAAAGTTCAGCAAGGATGCAGCCCTGCTCTGTGTTTCTGCATCCACAGCCCTTGGTTCTGTCCTGAGGCTGGGGAGCGAGGAAGCAGGGTGAGCGCTCAGCCCCAGGTCCCTCCCATCCGGCCAGCCAGAGCTTTCAGCCTTTAGCTGCACCTTGGGGACTAGACTCTTAGAGCCCTTTTCATGGGAAATGTGCCTCTGATAACGTTAAGTCCAATCTTTTTTCTCCCAGGGACATAAATTTCACAGCTTTGGTTGTGAGATAGTTTTGATATATAAACAAGTAGCAAAAGTCACATTCCTGTTCCATAAGGAGCTGGAAATAAAACAGAGCTGATGCCCTGCATTTTGTAGGTATTTTACCAATGAAAATAAATGTCCCAAGCCCAGTCCAAGTAAAGGAAGAGGTCACAGCATTCATTCCTTCAACCTGTTTGGGGACAGCTGTTAAGAGATACAGGAAATGCTTGATAAATTCTTATAAAATTGAATTGGACCAATGGGTGGGATGTTCAGGGGAGAGGAGTAAGAGAATTGTTCTTTGGACAAGCAGAATAGCAACCAGGTAGAGTTTAATTCTCCATGTGCAGACACTTCATTTTCTGTGGAAAGTAACTGTCCCATAGATGGGTAGTGTTCTGGGAAAATTAGCCAGCAGTTGCAAACCCACATAGCTACGGGGCCTGGCAGGGCACATCACAGGGGAAGCTGGCCAGGTGGTGAAAGTGAACCAGAGAGCATGCCCTTTCTGAAAGGGACAGCCACTCTAGCTCCACCTAGAAATTACCTTTATGGGCCCAGAATTACTAGATATTTTTTAAAAAAATTTTTTTCAAAAGAGACCAGGTCTTTAGATATTAATAGGAAATTTTCCAGTTTTCAAATGTTGACAATATATTCAGTTTTTCAAAACACCGTGTAGGTCAAACATGGGACGCACAGACCTCTGCACTAGAGAAAACATTAAAAAACAACAGAAAACTAAAACTTTGTTGCATTTTATTTTAGTGATATTTCTTCTGGAGAGAGATTTTACTCATTGGTACACCCTGAATTATTTTACCATCCTAGACTGTTTCCTTTTTGTTTTCTTGATGTTGTTATCCTTTGAGATAATGGAATCAAGAAAACACACTTTAAGTTGAACTTGTAGCTTCTGGCCTTTTAAAAAACTGGGCCATGAAATTATGAAATGGAGCAATTGATGGCAAGGTCAAATGACCCCTTAGGTTCAGGCCTCTTGATGACTCAGGCAGGTTCATAGTTCAGACTTTTCATAGACACTGTCAGAAAAGCTCTGTCCCAATTTAGATTTCCAACTAAAGCTAAATGTGTTATTTAATTTATGCAAAGCATTTCCCTCCAACCTTTTATTATGAAAATCTCAAACATGCAGCAAAGGTGGACCTTGTACAGTGGATACCCACGTGACCACCCAGAGTCTATAACCACTGGTTCACCGTATTTGCTTTAACACAGATCTTTCCATCCCTCCATCCCTCTACCCATTCATCAGTCCATCTTCTGGTTCCTGCTCTGATTTCCAGTCCAGGATGCCACAGGACTGTGACAAAGAACATCAGGCAGGCCTCTTCCAGTGCAACTGCAACCTAGCACAAAGTAGCTTTAGCAGAGAAAAAGCAAATTTGTTGGTTCATAGAACTGAAGTGTCCCCGGAATGATGGCATATGTCATGACAGCCTCCAGGGGCCCACAATGTCAGGAATCTCTCCTCTGTTGTCTCAGCTCAGCTCTTCCCTGATTGACTTTATTCTTGGGCACACTCACTCCATGTGGCAGCATCGATGACCCTGAGCTTACGTCACTGTTCCACCTAATTCCCCATGACCTGGTAAAATGCCTGGTGATGGTCCTCATTCACCAAGCTTGGGTCCCCTGCCCATTCCCAGAGTCCCATGCAATTACATGGATGGAGAGAAAGTAGGGGAGGTGGCTCCCCAAAGGAAAATTTGGGTGCTTTTACCAAAACCAGGGTCCCTGGGTGTTGAGCAGGGAGAAATGTGGCTGTCTGCTGCATGGCACCGGGGGGTGGGGAGGAGTTAGCTGAGCCAGCAAAGCCAGCATACAGCACACAGACCAGCAGAGACTCCCAGGGCTGTCCCCCACACCCCCGACTCCCGCTACTTCACAATACACTTTTTAGACATTCCTCTTCCCTTGAGGCCCCTGCAATGTTGCCTTGAGTGATGAGAGTGAGACTAAAAGAGAGAAAAGAAGGTTTGTGCCTAGTTGCAGCACAAGGGCCTCAAGGCCAGCTGCCAAACAGGGCCTCCCAGGTTTGCAGTCCTTTGGTGGCATTACCTGTTCTTCCCTCCATTCCTCTCTCCCTTCCTCCCTCCTGCCTGCTCTCCACTAATCTCTCTGGGCCATGTTCAGTATGAGTCCTGGGAATATACCCATGACTAAAACACAGTGCCCACACCCCTGGGACTCACAGTGAAGGCAAGAGGCAGGTGAAGTCACAGCTCATAACACATGTGACAACTTCTGTGAGGACAAAGTCTGGAAACTGGAGTCTGAGCTGAGACCATCTTTTGGGCCTGGTCCTCAGCTTGAGATCCAGAGACTTTCCTTAAGGTGAGCAGACTCTCCTGCTTGAATTCACTCAGTCAAACTCGCGGGGAGCTACCCAGGAAATCAGAACCCCAGGTTATTGATTTCTGAAGAGAACTGAGCCCAGAGTCCAGTGGCCATCGGGGGCTCTGGTGAAGGCATAGTGGACAGAGCACACTCTGTCCCTAGGCCAAGTGGCTCCCTCTTCCCTCGCAGACTGCAAGCTGGTGAGGGTGGGAAGCAGAGGTGGACAGTCTCTGGCTTACGTCTCATGTAGGGCTGTCTCCCTGGGGCTCCATGTTTTGCCTTGTGTTGGAGAAGGGGGCAGACTAACCATTCTGCTGATGTAGAAAGAAGGCAGTGCCAGGCATAGCAATTGGAGGGAATAGAAGGCTTGCAGAACACTGAGGTAGAAAAAAGACAAATGGGCTCAGAGAACAAGTCATCCAGACTCCTCAGGTGCCCTACCAGGCCCCATGGGGTGATCTGGCGCTGACTCTCTTGCACCCTCTACCGTCTCCTACCACTCACCCTCACCCTCACCATGTAGCTGCCATAGTCGCCTTTTTATTTCTCACGCAGCCAAGCTGACTCCCACCTCAGAGGTAGCTTGCTGTTGCCACTGCCCCCAGACCTTGGCCTGGCCACCTGCTTCTTGTTCAGGTCCTTGTTCAGACAAGTCTCATTTCTTCAGAGAGGCCGTTCCTGACCACCCAGTCTAAGTGCCTCCCACCTCCATCCCCTGCCAGGTTACCCTCTCGTTCATCACCCTGATTTCCTGTGTAAAACATGCCATTTTCTGAATTAGTCTCAGTCTCGATATTGCTATATCTAGGGGCATGGTCAGGGGCACCAACTCTGAGCCAGGTGACCCGTGTTTGAATCCTGGTGCTGCCACTTGTTAGCTGTCCAACCTTGGACAAGTTCCTTAACATCGTTGACCCTCAGTTTTCTCCTATGTAATCAGGGCAGTAATAGTACCATCTTAGAAAGTGGGTTATTGAGTTACTATATGTAAAGTGCTGAAGTGCCTGGGGCATGGTAAGTGCCACATAAGTGTTTGCTGTTATTATTAGCTTCAGTGCCTGAAACACATTAGGCGATGAATACATATTTGTTGGAGATAATGAGACCTTCGTGGGCACTGTTGATGAGAGCCGCTGGCCTGGTGAGAGGCAGCACTGGGCTTGGTGTCTGCCAGCCAAGCTGCCAATCCTCTGAAGCATGCTGGAGTTGCTGCTGGCTCTTCGCACTTTCTTAGGTGCTACAAATATGAGTGGAGGCTGGGGTTAGTCACAGATGGTGGCAAGAGACAAAGCAGATGTCAGACCCAGGAGCCCATGGGTCATTTGTGGGAGGCCCCTGAGCCATCATGGTTCCAACTGTTCTGACCAAAAAAGGCTGAGAAGTCTAATGCATTTAAGCTAAAGTCTTCCATCCATCACTGGGCAAAGTCTTGATACTTAAAGTGGGAAACTAGGCCATTCCTAACAACTCTTACCCTACAATGTCAGTTCACAGATATCATAAGAGGAAAAAATATACCATCTTCTGTCATTACTTCAGCTACAGTGTGTGTACTATTATGTTATGTCAAATATAGTTCCCGGCTTTAATGCTTTAATATGTGGCCCAAGCAATGAGCTTCACAGAATTTCCCCTTACTATTCCCTTCTTTACAGTTTTGCATTTGGTTCCTTAATTTCTGCTGTGGATCCAGTGGCTACTATTGCTATTTTCAACGCACTTCATGTGGACCCAGTGCTCAACATGCTGGTTTTTGGAGAGAGTATTCTCAACGACGCAGTCTCCATCGTCTTGACCAAGTAAGTGTGCTCTCTTCAAGGGACGGAACTAACGGTCCTTGTAACAGAGGGACAGCTGCTTCCATGCAGCTTCATGTGCAGTTACTTGTCCTCTGGATGATCAGTTCACCTGCTTCTCCGTCTTTCTGTCCTGACAAGCCTTGATATGCCCCAGGGCTGCTGTCAAGGTCCAGGGTGATCCGCCTTTTATGACCTACCTCTTAGCAATAGTTTTGAGGCAGCTTCTCATCTGTATCCTGGAGGTACTTATTAAATGTAGCATCCCCAGGCCTCACCCTCAGAGCTTCTAAGTCAGTGACTAGTCTGGGATGGGTCCTAAGAATTTAGGTTTTTAATCATTTCCCCAGAGGATGATGGAACAGCCCATTGAGGGATTAGAGTTTGGACTGCATTGTTGCAGACAACAATAGACAGAGGCCTTACTCTCCCACTTAGCAGCTGTTGCCGGTCACCTTCCTTTTCACAGCTATAAAAGAAGGTAGTAATACTAATAGGCGTCCCTCCTTAAGATGCTGTTGGGTGGAAGCCACTTTGGAAACCACAAATCTCTTTCAAATGTTCATTGGTATTGCTGCCCTTGTTGATAGGATCTGAGAAATTAAAGGTGAATCATCAAATGTCATTGGGAAAAGGAAATGAATTTAAGATAATTTCAGAGTGTTTATCTGCTACAGGGCTATTTCCTTGAACTCTGCCTTTTGCAGTGTTCATTAGCATGTGTGGGCAGGAGACCCAAACAGTTTTGTCAGAAAACAGAAAAGGCGCCTGTCAAAGCAATTGGAGGGAAGAACCCTGTACAGTGTATCAGACATGAGCCAAGAGAATTTTAGGAGCCAGTCAGTGTTGTTAGAGAATAGAATTTCCACTAACTGAATTCTGACTTGTTTCCTTTATTGCAAGGTTCCTTGCTAAGCATAACACTGTGGTCGTTAGCATTTTCTTAAAAGCTTAATTTTAGACTACATTAGAAATTCTTATATTAGACTAAAGGGATGTTTTATAGTGGAAAGAGCCCAGATTTTGGAGTCGGGCTGACCTGGGTTCAAGTCCTGGTGCTGCCACTTCATAGCTGTGTGATCCTGGGTCAGCTCCTTCACCTCTCTGAGCCACAGGCTTCTCAGTAGTCAGTGAGGGTGGTAATGCCTCGCCCAGGATTGGATTTGATGATTGAATGGTTAAATACAGTGCTAGTGAAAAGCATCTGACATCAATTGATGTGAGACCCTTGCCTCTTCTCTTCCTGCCCCATTGCTGTTTCACTGTTTGCCCTACTTTTAGCCTACTTTCCTAGGAAGAAATTACCAAAGGTTGCATAATTGCAAGAGGTAATCACCAGGCCTAAATTAAACAAACTTTACACTAGTTTTGTTATTCTAAAAGTGGTACATCTATTCCTCATATGAAATTTAGAACACACACAGCAAAGAAAAAAGAAAAATTACACGCATTGTTACCCAGAGATAATTACAGTTAACAATTTGGTAGAAGTATACATATATTTTATTTAGATGGGCTTATATCCTGAATACTGTACAGTAGCTTTTCCATTGAACAGAGTTGATAAAATCATCTCTTATAACATCATTTAACTGGTTACTGAGTACTCCTTTCTATGGATTTACTATGACCTATTTAACCAATTCCCTATTGGCTTTTTCACATTTCTCTTAGTAAAAGTTTCTGTAGCTTCATTAGGAAATTCTCATACATCTGCTATAAGACCTTTAAGAAATCTCATGGCAATATTTTTTTCTTATTTGAGATCTAGCCTGAAAGCTTCTTAGCTTTCTGGTTTTGACTTTTATCTCATATCCTGGCTGCATATATTGAACATTTGTTATAAAGAATTTTGCCCAAATTGGAGTTGACATCATGAGTTATTTTTATACATTAGGAGCTAAACTCAACAGCTTTATCTCTATTTTGTTTTTTAAAATCTGTCAGAAGTAGGACCTTTTCTGAGCTTTTCCATGTCTCTTTGCCACAAAAAGGCCAAAGATTAGGAAATATTGTCTTTTTAAAATGGGAAATGATGGAGTCATTCATTATAAGTAGCCAAAGATTCTTCCTGGAAAAAAGTGCTTTTGAAGGCCAAGATTAGCTATGATGACAGTTCCCCAAACTGGATCTGTGAACCCCATGCATATATAGTTTCCAGCCTCCACTTCCAGCGCTACCGGGACACAGGCTGGGGTAGGAGTCACTCACCTAAGCCACGTCCAGCCTCACTGACTCTACAGACATGCTACAGGCTGATCATTTACCATCAGCATTTGGTGAGGGCCCTCTGTGTTCCAGACACTATTCAGACACCAGTTGGACTTGACCAATTCAATCAAAGGTGAGATGCTCACAGACAAGTGAACACAGTGGTGCAGGGGGAAACAATCACTGAAGAATTTGAGGGAGGCTTCTCGGGTGAACAGTCTTTTGAGCCATTTTCAGATAGAAGAGGGAGGTAGAGGAGAAAGGGGCATGCTGGGCCTGTCCTTTTTTCTGCATTATAGGAGGGACCTGCTGTCATGTCTTGTTTTTAAGGGTATACTTCATAAACTATCGTTTTCAAAGTGACCGATACATTTATCGTTACAACTGAATATAGGAATGAATTACCCCTTTTTTAATGTTTTCACTTTCATAAGTGCCAGAAAGCTAAGTATATTCTGTTTCTTCATTAACTTTAAATTATTTTTAGCTTTGATTTTGTTACTATGACAATTTATTCTTAAAATAATTGCTGTAGAGGGAACCTCTTGTTCTCTCCAGGTACAGCTTAAGCTCATGAAATGGATCCTGAAGCAGCATTGTCTTATATGCTTAAGGTGTGAGAAACATGATCTGAAAAAATAAAATGTAGAAAATCACCAGACCAGAAAAACCCAAATTCTACTTTCATTTATCTTGAGTTCAGAAACCATTGGCCTAAGCCTTCTTTGCATAAAAAGAAAGCAGTGACATTAGCTGGTTTACCAGCTGAGGGAGCCATATGTGGTGGGGGCTAGACACTGTATGCATGTAGCCCGCAGGTCATTTGGGAACTGGAGGTGATCTTCGCCTTCAAATGCACTTTCCCAGTAAGAATCCTTGTTGGATCCCAGCACTCCCCAAGTGACCTTCTAGGAAAGAAAAGGAATGGGGGAGATTGTGCATATAGGTGAGTTTGGAAAACATTTGTGTGAAAAAAGATTTCTTTTTTGCAGAACTTTCAGAACCCTTATGTTATATTGTGCCGTGAATCTCCATGAAAGGCTTCCTGAGATTATTTGATCAAGCTACTGTTTTGCCAGAGATTATCCTGCTTTATAATTATACTAATTCATGAAATGCAGAATAATGAAGCTGAATACTACTATTGACAATTCTTCGCTTTGTTTACTGATTCAGCAAAAATTTGAGTGTCTTTTGTGTGCTAGGCTCTGCCTTAGGCCCTGGACATATGGCAGTTGAACAGGATTGAGCCTCATGGAATGATTAGTTCTCACATGCTGTGGAAAAGGCAGACAGCAGGAGAGCCTGTAAATGGCTGACTTGTGCAAAGGGGTCAGGGCAGGTGACCGTGAGGAAGTAACACTGACCCTGTGTTCTGAGAAACAAACTGGGAAGTTAGCTGGGGCCAGGGAGGAGTGAAAGGTGACTACAAGGAGGTGCCAGTAACAGTGGAGCCTGCCCTGAATGAGGAGGAGATGGGATCAAGAAGTATGGCAGGGAGAGGAAGCAGGTTGAAACAGTATAGGGATTGGGCTGGGAATAGAAAATACCAGTGGCCAGGAAACCAAGTTAAGACCAGGTAACTAGAAGGAACCCCAAAATGTTGCCACCCTTCCACTCTCTACTCAGAAACAGAGGTAGCTGACTTTATCTCCCTTCTAACTGCCTGCTTAAACTACCCACCCGCATACACAGTTGATCAAGGTTTGACTGCTATACGACCTTCCCCGGGTGGCGGTAACAAGCAGTCTGCCACCTTGCCCCAACAGTGCAGGCGTGAATGTAGTTACCAGGCAGCGCAGCAGGAAAAGGAAGTCACCCCACCCTGAAATGAAAAATTGTGCAAGCCTGGCCTTATCAAAAAGCCTGCCTTATCGTGCAAGCCCACTCTGTCCCCAGCTTATAAAAGCAGCCAAGCAGAGCCAGCCCGAGGGCCAGTTTAGAAGAACATCCTTTTCTCTGTGCTGCCTCCCTTGTGCTCAAGCATAAGCTTAATAAAATCTGTCTGGAAATTTCTCTGGGGTTTCCTCTTGATTTCTGTCTTGGGGAGCCTAAGAACCTCAGCGCCATTAACTAGGTTATGCTGCGAATGCTAGGCTTCCTCCTACAAAGCAGCAGGAAACTATTGATGGGTTTTGAACAGACCAGTAACCTGAACAGATGTGAATTTTATGAGGATCATTCATCCTTGAACAAAGCAGGTGAATGGAGAGTGGCATGGTCCCTAGGAAGACAAGGAGGTATATAGAGAGCAATGAGGCATAAATCTAGGGACAGCAGATAGTAGGGCAGGAAGGGAGAGAAGTAGATGGATTTAAGAGACAGTCTGAAGGTAGAATCAGACTGCAAGAGAAGGATATTTAATGAGAATAACTCCATTTAAATGGTAAATGGTTTTCCCTTTGAGGATAAAATCAACAATGGAATTTAATGGCTTCTGACAGTTTTACTTTGTTCTGTTACTTTGTTCTCTTTCAATTCTTCTCCCCAATGCCTCCTAAATCCACCCTCTCTGTACCCAATGCCTGTGCCCAATGGCAGTTCTTCAGGTGGCTCCATTCTAATCTGACTTCATGCCATAGCCTCAGTTTCAGGTTTTATTACAGGATCCCCCCATATTGGAAACACTCCCCAGGTGTTCATACTGAAGGTTGAAATAGCAGCTCTTAGCCTGGTTCATCAGAAGCCTTTCACAGGTCCTCACTGCCTGCTGCTCTGGCCTTACCTCTTGCCACAGTCCTCCCCAATGCACCGCCCCCCTCCCCACCAGTTCTGCTTTTGTGTTTTATCCATACTAACCTATGTAATTGAATGCTCCCAGGTTGTGTTTGTATTCTTGGGCTCTCTGCCTGTGCACATGCTGTTCCCTCTGCCCGGGGTACTTTCCCTCACTGTCCTGTATCCCAGATCTAAACCCAGCCCATATGTCATGAAGAACCTCCTTGAGGTTAGCTGCCCTCTTTGTGTTTCTGCATCCCTTTGCCCTTACCCCAGATCGTCATTAGTTCCCATCTCACTAGACTTGGGGAGATCCTCAAGGGCAGGGCCTTTGCTCTCATTTCTGAACCCCTAGAAATTGACACAGTTCCTTGAACAAAGCAGGTGAACAAATAAATGTGTGACTCACTGAACAATGGAATAGATGAATGAGAGAAAAATCAAGAAATAAGTTTTGAGTTCTAAGTTAACTTCTAATAACTTTGTCTATAACATTTTAACTTCTTTCTGTTTTTCTTTTATTTCCTAGCACAGCTGAAGGTTTAACGAGAAAAAATATGTCAGATGTCAGTGGGTGGCAAACATTTTTACAAGCCCTTGGCTACTTTCTCAAAATGTTCTTTGGCTCGGCAGCACTCGGCACTCTCACTGGCTTAATCTCTGCATTAATATCCTTTCACTGCGATGAACAGGTGTGGCTGAGATTGTTCTTAATTCCATCCTTCTTTAGCCATTTTCTCCAGCTCCGTAAGGGACCAATTTTAGTCTAAGGTTGTGTTTGATGGAGGATTTTTATATAGTTGTGATTTGAGGAGCACTTTAAAGGATTTTTAAATTTAACATGTGAAATTTAGGGTGTCACTTTTTAAAGCTTAAAAAACATGTACACTGTTGGATATCAGATCTGATTTGGGAGGTTTCTTAGTTCCTAGAGTATGATAACCACATTCAGATGATTTTCATTTTGTGCTGTCTCACTTTTCACATTCAAAAAATTGGAAATTAATTTCCTTTGAAAGTGTCAAATTGAGAAAATCTGGAAGTGTTTATCTAGAAGGACCCTAAAAGAGACTTTCAAAGTGAGCTCATCTAAGTTATTTGCACTGATTTTCTAGCTTAACAACCCGTAAGTTTTTCCAGCCAGAGAAGGAAAGAGACTCGTGAAGGCCAATGACACCTTTATTGCTATAGAAAATTCATCATGTTCATAACAGGAATAGGCACCAGACCACTTCTGTGTGAGCCTAAGCCTGCGTCTCAGAGATGGCCACCTGGCCCTCCCCCACGAACAGTTTGTCTCACAGATGGCCGGAAAAGCCTCCTTTTGCCTGTGACAGGCATGTTTGTCTGCCATCCTGTTGAATTTTCCCTTCGATTCCTTTGTCCAGAAGTCTAAAGGCTCTATTGAGTTGGTTGACAGCTTCTCATATTGTACCAATAAACAGTATGGAAAAGAAAAATTTTTCCAGCTCAGTACTTTTCTCCATATTTATCTTTTTCTTAAAAGGGGTGGGGGGAGCATCTACTGTAATGAAGCCAGGTGAATGGATGCTTTGATCTCCAGCATGGGCATGTGAACAATATTGGAATATATAGAAGGCTCTCCTTTTACAGGAGCATGATTTTGAAAATCTCCAGCAATACGAAAGATAGCCCCTTCGATGGGGCATTGAACCCCAGAGTTCTGGAAACCCCCTTAGTTCATGTCATCTGACGGAGGAGGGGGAGATGAAAGAGCAGCAAGGCCCTGGAAGGGACCCGGCAGGGTGGGCTATCCTCAGTCCGTCTGCAGCCCCAGTTTTGCCCCCCACAGCCCTGGCACATTCCCAGCCTTCCAAGTCAGCATTTTTAAAAAGAGTTTTTTATTGGTTTTGAGAGAGAGAGGAAGGGAGAAGGAGAGAGAGAAAAAAACATCAATGTGAGAGTGAAACACCAATCAACTGCCTCCTGCACAGCCACTCCTGGGGATCAAGCCCATAGCCTGGGAATGTGCCCTGATCAGAAATCAACCTGGCAACCCTTTGGTGCACAGGACACAACCCAACTAACTGAGCCACACCAGCCAAGACCCAAGTCAGCATTTTTAAATGATCTAACTTAGGTTGATTTTAAATCCCCCCCCCACCATTTGTCTCAGGAATTTACATTTCTTAGTTTTGTCAGATTCCCTTTCTTAAAACTACAGTCACCCTGCAAAGAAAAAAAATCCATGATGACAGGTTTTCAGTTGTTACCTTGGAATGTTCCAAAATCTTTTGTATCCATTGTTTAACTTATATTTGGAAGGCAGCAGTTTTGTGACTTCATTAGATTTCCCATCAACTGTCCCAATTCTTTTTCTTTGACAACTGTCATTTACGTGCTAAAGCATATTGACTTGAGGAAAACGCCTTCCTTGGAGTTCGGCATGATGATCATTTTTGCGTATCTTCCTTATGGGCTCGCGGAAGGAATCTCACTCTCTGGTAAGTGAACGAGAGCGTTGAACTGCTAGGTGATGGCGTGTTGTCCTGCCTGGTGAGAGGGGTCATGTCAGCTGGGTCACTTTCAATCACGAGATAGTCATAACTCAGAAGAGCTTAAGCAACAAAGAGATTCTGCTGGCCCCCTAGGGATACATCTGGATTTAGACCTGGCTGGATCCGGGGCTTCAGTGTTGTCACAGTCACATTTTCTCTTTACCAACCATCCTGTAGCAGAAATCAAAACATCACTTCCAGTTTTGCCTCTTTCCCAGGACTAGGGCTCTGAAGGGCCTTCCCTCCAAGGATGGGATCGGACTGCCTAGGGCAGTCATTCCCCGACCCATCCCTAGGCCCTGGCAGTCACTGAGCTGCGTTCTATCACTATAGTTTTCTTTTGCCAGAATGTCATATAAATGAAGTCATATGGTATGCAGTCGTTTGTGTCTTATTTCTTTCAGTTATAACGTTCTTGAGCCCCATCATGGTTTTGCATGTATCACATTCATGGTTGTTTACATTCTTGAGCACATGGAACATATTTATAACAGCTATTTTAATGTCCTTGTTTGCTAATTCCATCATCTGTCAATTCTGCGTCTGTTTCTGTTGATTAATTTTCTTCTGTTTATAAGTTATATATTGCTGCTCTTTGCTTACCTATTAATTTTTGGGATGCCAGTCATTGTGAACTTGATTATGGTATTGATTATTAGATTTTAGTGTATTCTTCATAGAGTTTTGGATTTTCTTCTGCCTTATATCTAAGTTTCCTGGAATGAGTTTAATCCTTTTGAGGTTTACTTTTAAACTGTCAGGGCAGGCCCAGAGTAGCACTGGGAACTAATGCACTACCCTTCTGAGGACTCTAGCTCATGTCCCATGTATTATGAGGTCACTCTACTCTGGCCTGTGGGAACGCAAACTGTTCCCAGCCTTGTGTGTGCTTGGGGAATTGCTCAACCTATTCCTTCTTAGTGATTCTCTCCCAGCCTCTTGGAATCTCACCCCATGCACGTACAGATCAGTATCAGTCCAAGATTCAAGGGGACTCAATTATAGCTCTCAGAAGCTCTCTTTCTATGTAGCTTCTCTCCTCTGTATTCTAGCTGCTTTGGCCTCCCCCAGCTCTCATCTCTCTTCCCTTCTCAGCAAGACTGAGACTGTTGGGCTCACCTTGGGGTTCCCTTCCCCAAGCCTCAGCGTGAAAACTATGTCCAGGCTGTAAGCTGGGCCGGAGTGTGGAATAGGAGGAGCTACCTTATTTGTTTCTCTTCTATCAGGAATCACAGTCCTACCTGGTCGGCACCCAATTTCAGAAGACAGTTTTATTTCATGTATTTGGTCAAGTTTTCTAGTTGTTTATGGCAGGACAGCAATTTGCTTAGCAATTATTTCTTCATGGGCAAAGTGGAAGTCCCCAGTGATTTTTAATGACTTCGCTGAACAGAATTCTTTCCACAGATCACTTTATGGACTCACACATGGGTACTCTGTGAGCAGATCTTGCCAAGGAGGAAGCAGAGAGGACTCTGGTCATTTTCACTGGAGAACTCGTTATAAACAACATAGGGGTTTGTTGTTTTTTTAATCCCAAGCCAGTTCTCTTGGATAATTTCATCCTGGCATCTGCCATCCAGTGTCCTCTCTTACCTTTCCTGAATTTTGGCACTTACATAAACATTACCTGTGAGCCATTTGGCTCTAGCCTAGCTATTTTTACCTCTGTGTTTTTTTTAATTGTTTCCTATCCCTTGAGCTGAACACTGAGTATCTGATGGCAAAGATATATTTCATACATCCATTGGAATTTGTGATTAAAACAAGGGAGTATTTTTCTTTTCTTCCGAGAGGCAGTGTTTTCTGTGTGTAGGGCTCTCATTTCCTTAAGGATTTCTGCTGTTCACACTGCTGGGTCCAAAGACAGCACATGCCCAGCCAAGAACACATGATCTGCCTCTGCAGGACCTTTGGGATCTTTGTCACACAGGGTTTTCAGAGAAGGGGAGGATGGCCCCGGTGTGTTGTGAGGACCCTCTGGGTCCCACTATTAGAGCATATTTTTGCTCTCTCCTCTTTCCCTTTTGTGCTCCACTTTTCCTGACCATCACAAAGGACTGATAGTGAGTGGTTCCCATGACCACCAAGCAGGACATTTTCTCCCTACAAATCATTTACCCAAACCATGTGTTTAGAACACACTGGTTAAGGACACCAGACTGACCTGAGTTTGAATCCCAGCTCTACCTCTCATCATTAGCTGTGTGACCTCAGTCAGCAGGCTTAACTACTCTGAGCATTCACTTCCTCATATAATAAAAGTGCCACCCTCAGGCTTGTGAGGCTTCAAGGGAATGATGTAAGTGATAGAGGCATCAATGTGTGTAATTACTAGGGCGACCGTATAAGTTTCCCCTTTTGTCTCAACACGGTAAATTAACAACACCCCCTTTCACTCACACAAGTGTCCTGGCTTCAACAGCTAATTAACTAGTTTCCCTAATTATTACTCAGAAGCATTAGCTATTCTCAGAATCTTTGTTCTAATTCTATCTATATCTATTTCTTTCTTTTTTTAAATTTGTTTTTATTGATTTCAGAGAGAGGAAGAGAGAGAGAGAGAAGCATCAGTGATGAGAGTCATTGATTGGCTGCCTCCTGCACGCCCCCTGCTGGAGATCGAGCCCGCAACCTGGGCATGTGCCCTGACCAGCAATCAAACCATGACTTCCTGGTTCATGGGTCGACGCTCAGCCACTGAGTCACACTGGCCAGGCTATATCTAACTATTTCTGTTTTTCATTCGAACCAGTTTTGAGGGCTGCTTTGCCCTCTGGCTCTGAAGAGCCAAAAACAGAGAGCCCCCTCCCCTTGCCATGTGAGCCAACTCTGGGTTGCAGGAGGGGAATTGGGGCAGAGCCACACTCGGTGGAGGTGAGTCACAGAGGATGAAACTTTCAGGGCTGAAGGATGAGTTTGCAAAATTGATCAGGACATAACTCTATAAAATGGGAAGGAACATGTTGGCCCAAGATGGACTGTATTGTACAGCACCCTTGTGCACAGGTGTCCATTCCAGGAATTCCTTTGCACCACCGCCTGTGAGAGGAAAACTGGAGGCAACTAAATGTTCATCAGTAATGGGAACAATTAAGTAAGTCTGGTTCCATTCTCACTATGACTTACTATGTAGACACTTTAAAAATGAATTTGATCTATCTGTACTGCCACTCCAAGATATATTGTTAAATTTTAAGAAAGAAAGTTGGCCCTGGCTGGTGTGGCTCAGTGGTTAGAGCATCAGCCCGCACACCGAAGAGTTGTGGGTTCAGTTCCTGGTCTAGGGCACATACCTGGGTTGCAGGTTTGCTCCCTGCCCCCGGTTGGAACGCATGCAGGAGGCAACCAGTCAATGTGTCTCTCTCACATTGATGTTTCTCTTTCTTTCCCCAATCCCCCCCTCCCTTCCACTCTCTCTGAAAAGCAGTGTAAAAAAATATCCTCAGGTGAGGATTAACAAAACAAAAAAGGGAAGACAGGAAGTTGAAAAACACTCGTTCATCCATTCATTGAATATTTATTAAATACCTACCCTGTGCTGAGAACTGTCCTTGGTATCGGGGCTATAGTTGTAAAGAAGACAAGATCAAGTTCCTGTCTCAGAAGAAAGACAGTAAGCAAATGAGCAGACACATAGCATAATCTCAGGCAGTGAGAAATGATATGAAAAAATGAGAGTAATGTGATAGACAGTGGCAAGGGGGCAGAAGCATCATGGGATAGGGGTCAGAAGGTCTCCTTGAAGAAGTGGCCCTGAAGCTAAGACATGTGAGAGGAAGCTAGCCATGGGAGGATCTGGGGAAGGGTGTCCAGCAGCAGGAAGAGTAGGTGCTAAGGGTCCCAGGTAGGTATGAGGGAGCTAGGCACACTCCAGAAGAGCAAGAAGACTGTGTGGGTGGGGTAGAGGGGCAAGGACTACATCCCACAGAGTTCTATAGGCCTGGGAAGGTGCTGGGATTCTGCTAATCATGCAAAGACAAATGTTGGAGGCCTTTGAAAGAAATTACTGTGCTAGCAATACATGGCATATATCTAATAGGATTCTGTTTGTTATATTTTAAAGATAAACTTCATTATGGCATTAGTAAGAGAACTGGCAATCTGCATATTGAACTGTTAATGATAGTTAACCTCTGGGCAGGCGGTGTGAATAGAGACTCTTGTTTTACTCTGTTCCTCCAAGTCTGGATGTCTTTAGCAAAATATGTTATTGGTTAATTAACAAAGAAAACTGTGGTTTGACTCAGCTTTTAAGTAGTACATTGTATTTCACCCACAGTAAGATTCAATACGGTGGAAATAGTACCATGATACCCTTTCAACGTCTGCCTTTTGGACTTGATTCCTTTACTCTGTTCCTTATTACATTTGAAACGATGGATTTAACTGAGACTAGAAATGAATTTCCTCCCTCCTCCCTTTTTTCCTTCCTGGAGGCTGACCGTTTTGCTACATTCTTATCTGCTTACTTCTAAAAGAAGTAAATGTGTCAGGAATTCTTCCTTACAGGGCATTTTTATCTCTAGAAGTGGGCCTGTTTGCACATTTAACCCGTTAGTGTTTGTACAGCCTGTGCTGGTGGCAGCGACAGTGGATGAAGGTGGTCTGGGTGGTGGGGGAGTCACCTTTGCTTAGGGAGTGCACAGAGGGCAGACACTTGAGCTGTCCCTCTGGCTTTTGCACCCCATGCTGACCTTGATTCTTTCCTTTAACCCCTCAAACTTGAGAGATGCCCTGATCCCACTCTAGCTTAGGGTCAGGGTGGCGGCTGGCTCTTCACTCTGTATTGGCCAGAGGCCCATTTTCATCTTGTCTAAATTCAACCCCCAGGTAGAGCTTGTTATCTATACCAAAAAATTTAAACATTTGAATTAGTTGCTGTCATTAAGTTCAGCCCTCAGATGGGGATTATCTATGCAGAAAAATGTTAAACACCTGAATTAGTTACATCATTAAGTGAAGAGATTTCCCATAAGAAACAGATTTCTGACATCTCTCAGAAAACCCAAAGGAAGACTAGTCAGCACGAGGCCCCATGCACAGGGCTGCCGTCAGCCCTTTGGAAATGGGCTTGTCTTGCCTCCTTCACCCATGGGCACTCATCCATTCTTTATTTTTATTTTCATTATCTGGCCCCCGAGGAGTCTGAGTTTCCTACCCCTGGCCTAGTGCACCGGACTAAGCCAGCCAGCCAAACCCCTTCTGTGTTGAGCCTGTCTCCTTGGTGCGGAGCCTGAGGCAGGATGGGCCTGGGGGCCTGGCAGTGGACTCTAAGGTTCAGTCCACAGGGGACTTCCACGTTCCTATGCCAGCTGACTTCCCGGAGCCTTTGGCTTTCTGGAGTGGTGGTTCGATGTCAGGACTCCCATGGGCTGCGACAACTTGTCTTTATGGGCAGGACAAAGATGTGGGTGTCACCACTTAAACGGGCTCAAGCTCCTCTGGAGTGACTTTTATTTCAAGGTAAGAACCCCAAAGCCTCAGCTTTGCCAATGAATTGTTAACCCTTCTTGAAACAAGCTGGAGAAACAAAGCCCTTTGAAATCCCAGCAGCCAGCACCATTCTGCATTGGCCTGCAGTGCTAAAGCCAATTCCATAAAAACAAGCGTGTCTTGCCCTGTTCTCTTCCGTTCTCCACTGAGTTCCAGACCCAGGTTCTGGTCTTCCCCCCCACCATCTCCCATTGCTTTGCCCTCTGATGGCTCTGCTGCAGGGTCAGGCTGAAAGAACCAGGTTCACAATCTACCCAGCTTCTTAGACTTTGTTGTGTATTTTTCGTCTGGCAGAGCAGTGGTTTAGAACGACTCTTGAGCTGCAGTCTTCTCAGTGCTCTGCAGTAGCAAGTACAGAAGTCTCCCACCCGCTCCTTCCCTTCTCTCATCTTGTCAGATAGTGTCCCCATCTAGCCTCTATTGTACAGGAAAATGAAAGAGCAAAGAATTTGCTATTTCCTAGGAAGACTAGGAGATAAAATGTTTCAGCTGCTACTGTCGATCGGGCCAGCAAATGCCTGCTGGGCAACACAAGGAGTAGGGTTTTCCTATATCTTGTAGGGTATTGTTTATACAGCAAGCTTAGCAGATGAAATGTCTCCCATGGAATTCTATGAATTTCACCCTTTTATAAATGGAAAGTTCACCAGTAATAGGGATTACTGGTGAACAGGGTTTCTACAGAGCTGCAGAGGAGTTGAAATTTTGCTTAGAAAGTCTGACTTACAGTTCATATGTTTTGGCTTATTTAGTGACTTTGTATTTACATGAAATAGAAGCCCTAGACAGGGAGACACTGAGAGGAAACCCACGTAAAGTGCTTCAGGAGTGATTAGGAGCAGTGGCTAAACGGTGAGACTCAAATCCTCAGTAAACAACAAAAATTTTAGACTCTCAGAGAGCTTTAAAGAAAAGATATTACATGTTATAACACATCTCTCTATATTATGATAGTATTTAATGGTGATTATAGGGAAATTCAAAATTAAGAAAAAGTATAAAAAAGTAAATTAAAATCTACAGATTCTTACACTCTGTCCCAATAGTGGCTCATCTACCCTCCTTCTATCTGTGGATGACAGCCTACACCGGTCCTGTGATGGGCACTTGCATGGCTAATCTTCATTACCCTCCTAACAGTTCATGAGTAGGTACTATTAGTTCCACTGGACAGATGAGAAAACTGAGGCTTGGCGTGGGGGGGGACTTGGCCCGAGGTCAGCCAGCCAGTAGTGAAGCTGCCAGACAGAAGGGGCCCTTGGCATTTCTCTGCAGCCTCTGGGAGGCCTCAGGTATTATTTTCTTCTTCTTTTTCTTAAAACACCTAAAACTGTAAGCTCCAGGGACTTGTGGGAAGTGTGACATATTTTATTTGTGGATCACATGATAGGTACTTTTCTGCTCTGTTCATGCCTGGGCGCTTTGCCTCTTTGTCCCTCTCCAGGCATTATGGCCATCCTGTTCTCAGGCATCGTGATGTCCCACTACACGCACCACAACCTGTCCCCAGTCACCCAGATCCTCATGCAGCAGACCCTCCGGACCGTGGCCTTCTTGTGCGGTGAGTTCTGCTTCTCTGTAGTCAGGGGCGGCCTCCCCAGGGCTGATCGTTCTTCTGACCCTGGTTGTGGAGTCAAGATTTTCCCTGGCGGAAGAGGCAGCAGGATCCCTCAGAGCAGAGCTGCACTCCCTTACCTTTTGTTTGTTACTCTGGCTTTCAAATTCCATACAGTAAACCTAATACCTAACAAATGGAACATTTGAATCCTACCATTTAAAACCAAAAATAGTGAGAACTACTAATTATGAACATTTGAGCCTCATGCATTTTAATGTATTAAAGTGACATTTCCAAAAATGTTTTCCTTGAAACTGATATTGTTGAAGGTTAGGTGAATAAAGACTCCGTCTTCAAAAAAGAGTTTTGGAAATCTGGGATAAAGTTTAACAAGTTTCTGAACTGCAGGACTTTTCAGCCAGCGTGCACTGTGAATTTCTGAGAGAGGAATGTAGTTACAGCATTTCCCAAACTTATCCACAGGACTCTTGGTTCAGAGCACCTTGAAAGACATAACTTGGGGAGGTGTCATTGTTGGGCTGGGGTATACCAGGATGGCTGTCTCCCTCCACACACATACCACCTCCCTAGTTTATACCTGACAGTAAAGGGACCCCTCTCACACTGTCCCTTTGCACTGGTGCCCAAGGGGCTGGCCCTAGCCATCACCATCAGCATCTCCCCTGGCATTTCGGTGGGGCTTGTCTCATTTTGAATCGTGAGTTCCACACTGTCACATACTGGGAGGCAGGAACAGGCTGTGTAGACTTTATTCCATGGATAAGGAGTCTCAGGTCACATCAAGTGACTTGCCCACAGTCACATGACTCAGAAGTAACTCTGACACCAGGTCTGTCTGTCTGTTCTGGCCCAGTGGTTATTTTTTTCAACAGCACTCTTCTCAGAAAGTCATGGCTAAAGACTCTGACCCTGACTCTCACAATTAAAGGGGTGTAAAGCAAAACATCCATCATATTCTGTCTTGTACCCATCAGATTAGTATATTAAGTTTGATAATGCCCATTTCCGGCACAGGTTTATGGAAGATAGGCCCTGTTGATGGCATGTATATTGATGCCGTCTCTTTGGAGAGTCATATGTAGTATGTCTGAATTTAAAAGGCACAGGCTCGCCTGGCTGGCGTGACTCAGTGGTTGAGCATCAACCTATGGTTCAGGAGATCGTGGTTCGATTCCCAGTCAGGGCACATGCCCAGGTTTCGGGCTTAATTCCCAGTAGGGGCATGCAGGAGGCAGCCGATCAATGACTCTCTCATCATTGATGTTTCTCTCTCTCCCTTCCTTTCTCTGAAATCAATAAAGATATATTTTTTTAAAAACAAAAACAATAAAAGGCACAGGCTCTTGGACCCACAATTCTACCACTAGGAATTTTGCCTGTGCACAGGGATGTTTGTTGTAGCTTATAATATCAGAAATAGGAACAGTAGCCCTGCCAGGGTGGCTCAGCGGTTGAGCATCTACCTAGGATCCAGGCAATCGGGGTTCGATTCCCAGTCAGGGCACATGCCCGGGTTGTGGGCTCGATCAATGACTCATCATTGATGTTTCTACCTCTCTCTCCCCCTCTCCTTTCCTCTCTCTGAAATCAATAAAGATATATTTAAAAAAAAAAGAAAAGAAATAGGAACAGTAGAATAAGCATGGACAAAGGATTTGTTAAATTAACCATGACATACCCATACAGGGTTGGGCAAGAGTAGACTTACAGTTGTTCGTATGGGAAATAGTACAATAATTAATAAATAATAATACAGTAAACTCTGTGTTTTGCATACTCACAACTGTAAGCTGGCTTTCACCCAACCCTGTATAGTAGAATTTATGCTGCCAGAGAAAAGCATAACGTAGATCTCAATGTGTTCTAAATGAGCTAATTTGGAAAGATCACAAAAAATATTTAATGGATCAGGGAAAAATTCAAGGAGGAGAGGAGTGAATCTACTGTCCAGCTTGTGAATTGTTTTAAAAAGTTACACATTTGAAGGGAAAAACATGGCCGAAATGTTATCGAACAGCCTCACTGTATTACAATGTTCAACTATTTTATTTTATTATTTTTTATATGTTTTTATTGATTTCAGAGAGAGGAAAGGTGAGGGAGAGAGAGAGAAACATCAGTGATGAGAGAGGGTCATTAATTGATGAGCTGCCTCCTGCACGCCCCCGCCGGGGATTGAGCCCGCAACCCTGGCATGTGCCCTGACCAGGAATTGAACCTTAATCTCCGGATCCTAGGTCAGTGCTCAACTGCTGAGCCACGCCGGCCAGGTGATGTTCAACTATTTTAAATACAGTCTTTCTTCCCTGGTTATGAAGCTGTTCTGGGGGGCATCACAGTTTAAGCAGGGAGCCTAGTGCTGTTAATGTATAAGGTGCTTTTCCTTAAAATACCCAGCAACCGCGTGTACAAGGAGCTTAAATGTCGGGCTCTTTTTGACTTGTGGAGTGGAGCCAGAGCTGGAAATGTACCCTTCCTGCAAATCCTGCAGGGTGTGAGTCATCTTCTAAACCTGGGGTGGTATTAAATAAGTGAGGTCAATCATTTAGCTTCATCCGCTCTGGCAAGGAAGGTAACAAAGGGCCCTTTCACACTAGTCAGGTGGCATCTGCAGCCTTTGGCTCTGAATTTTTGCCACTTTGCCGGCAGTTGGGATCCTTGCTAATCACAGCGTTCAGCAAATGGACTGAGTATTTATTTGCATGAGTGTTTGACGGTTGCCTCATTAAATTAGATCCGGAATAGCAAGCACATGTTGCTCCTGGGATAGAAAAGAATGAGAGAATCATAGTACTAGTTTCACCAGGTATTGGTTGCAGGATGTTCCAGAAAATAAGCAAAGTGTTCTATTGGATTGACTTGTGAATGTTTGCTTGCTTAACAATTTAGTACTGTATTGGAAGAAATAGTTGGGGCTGAATAATCCATTCTTTGGTTTGTTTCAGAAACATGTGTGTTTGCATTTCTTGGCCTGTCCATTTTTAGTTTCCCTCACAAGTTTGAAATTTCCTTTGTCGTCTGGTGCATAGTAAGTATTTTCCTTGTTTTTTATTTAATTACTTATTCATAGCTCAACGACCACATGTTCTGGATTCATTTATGTAACTGTTAACTATTCAAAGTCAACAGCTACATTGACTCTCTTATGTTTAAGTTTCTTTTGTTTAAAAAAATCACAAACATACAATAAAGAGATGGAATTAAGTGAATGAATATCCCTAGAAAAGGATTTTTGCTTCTTTTAAAATTTTAAGTGGCCTTGAATGATATGGTCTTCTTTTATAACTACATTTTATGTGTTTTTATCTTAGGTGGTAAAAGCAGATTTCAAAATTGAATATGTAATTGAGCATAACCATGTAAAAAACATGCATAGAAAAAAGAAAATATGTAAAGAAAATTTCACCAAATGTTCCCAGTGCTTGTAGAACTGAGGATGATTCTCTTTCTTTTCTCTGTTTTCTGGATAATTTATAATGCATGCGTTTCTCACTGTGGTTCTCTTCCAATGTGTGCATTCATAAACATGACCTTGGACACTTGTGTAAAGATTTCCAGGCCCTTAGCTCCCCTGAAGATTCATCCAGGGGACTCATCACAGGTGATTCTTACCATCAAGGAGGTTTGAGAAACTGTTATAATTGGACTGGGGGTGGCAGTAGGAGATAAATTAAAATATATCTCTAAAAAAGGAAAGGAGAAGCTTAATCATTTGCAGGAGAATCAAATCCTTGTGGGGGAAAGTAAAAGTTTAGCATTTAAAAGGAAGGTCCAGTCCGGCCCGTGTGGCTGGGCAGTTGAGCATTGACCTGTGATCCAGAAGATTGTGGTTTAATTCCCGGTCAGGGCACATGCCCAGGTTGCGGGCTTAATCCCCAGTGGGAGGCGTGCAGGAGGCAGCCGATCAACGACTCTCTCTCATCATTGATGTTTCTCTCTCTCCCTCTCGCTTCCTCTCTCTGCAATCAATAGAGATATATTAAAAAAAGAAAGAAAGAAAGGTCCAGCTCTCTCAGGCATCTGATCAAAGTGACATGAGTGGCTTCTAACAGTTTGGGCATTTAGCCTGGTGTCCCCAGGTTGCTTGTCTGTGTTCCTCCTTGTGTCTCTGTTCCCTCATAGTGAGTTCATCGCCCTTCAACTCTCCAGCTGATTCATACTCCAATCCCTAATTTGATCTCTTTGTTGTCTTTTTAGATCCTATGTTACTTTAAGGCATTTAAGAAATATATCTTGTTGAATTATCATAACTCCTCCTAACTATTATTACCAACTCCACTTAATAAACACAGCTATTGAGAGGCAAAGTTTTATTTTGCACAGTCATCTACCATGTGCAAACTAGGAAGGCCTACCTGTTTGGCCTATGGGGAAATTGAGACACAGAGAAGTGAAAGGGGCCCTAAAGAAAAAGATGTTTCTCCGTGCAACCTGGGTGCTTTCACCTCTCAGTCAGCAAGAGCGCCTGGCTTTTGTCACTGTTATCTGTCCTCCAAACTCCAGTTTCAGGACAAGAGGACAGCAGCAAGTCTTTTCAAAAAGTATAATAGCCTTTAGTGTGATCACTGGGTGAAAGGGGCCACTCTTGGTGAAACCTGAAATGCAAGTGTCAGAAACCTGAAATGCAAATGGGAGATTGGATTCCAGGGGCTGAAACGGAAGTGACTGTGTTGGCCATGGGCTGGGAGGAGAAAGAATGAGAAGATGCCCTGACATGGAGACTTGGTTTCCCCTGAGCACATGGGCTGGCCCTGCCACTCTGGGGGCAGCCTGTGCTCTTTGGATGGATTACCTTACACTGGCTTAGTGGTCAAGGGCATGGGCTTTGGTACTGAACCAGGTTTGAGATTTGGCTCCACCACTTCCTGCCTGGGACATCTTGGGCCAGTTACTTAACCTCTCTTTGTCTCCATTTCCTTGTCTCCAAAATGGAGACGGTACTACCTCTTTCATAAGACCACTGCAGGGACCTAAATTTAACAAGATAATACATATAAAATGCTTAGCACATTGTCTGGCATATAAATGTTAGATGATTGGGAGCCATTATTAACTTGACTATCCAAGGCACATGCTCCAAAGCACACACTCAGCTCGTGCTGGTTAAAAGGATAAACTTAGAGCCTACAGAATGTATGTGTGGATATTACCCTTTTCAAGATTAAAAAAATAGGTAAATTAATAAGTAGTTCTAATTATCCACTCAGATAAGATTTAAACTACATAAAGCTATATTTTGTTAAGTATCCACATATGATTTAAACTTCACATAAAGCTGTATTTTGTTAAGACCAACATGCCTTTGGCAAGCAGCTGGCTGGGTTGTGTGACCTCCTTTTAGAACCTGCCTGTGCACTCCTCATGCTTGGAGAGCAGTGTTTATGTGGATGGGTCAGCCCTTCTCAGTCTTTCCTCCTTTGCCTGAGGAGTAGGGTCCCCATGGGAGAAGCAGGGACACCTTGTCTGTCCCTCCAGAGCTAGCCCATGGGGAGTGATTAGCACAGCCCTGTCCCATGGTGGAGCACCTTTGGAGGAGTTAGATTGCTCTTAAATTAATTAATCTCTGGGTACTTCTGCGTGGCCTCTTGGCATTCGGTCCTGTTCTGTCATTGCTGCAGCCATCGCTGACACCCTGCTAGTCCTCTCTCTCCCTACTAAGGTGAATGTACAGAGCATTATCCAATCCAGACACACAAACCAGGCAGCGGAAACAACACACCCCAGCCAAGTTTCTAACTAGCATGTGTTACTCACACCCTTTATAACCACAGGGATTGCTGTGTTTATAGTGGGTGTGCTACAAGGCCTGTGGGGGCTTCAACAAGCTTCAACTTGAAGAACCAGAGGTTCTGTCTAAGACTTGGTTTGTTGCTATTAACAGGTGCTTGTACTGTTTGGCAGAGCGGTGAACATTTTCCCTCTTTCCTACCTTCTGAATTTCTTCCGAGATCATAAAATCACACCAAAGATGATGTTCATCATGTGGTTTAGTGGTAAGTCCAGCCTCGAATGAACAGTGAAAGGAAGATACCTCTTACAAAGGCACACACCATGCAGAGGGCACACAGGCTGGAGCCCTTTGAAAACAAGTGTGCCTCACCAGCCCAAAATAATAAAGGTTGCCAAGCTTGTCAGCGGGGGCACTGGACAGATTGCACTCTGTGCTGTTGCCTGTAAAGCTGTATGGCCCTGGGAGGACACTGTTCTGTCTCGATTCCTCATCTGTAGATTGTATAGAATAATAGGACCTGCTGTACAGGGTGTCCTGTGAATATCAAATGAAATTGTGCATGCAGAGCACCTAGCACAGGGCCTGGCCCACACACAGGGAGGAGTTGGTCTGCACTAGCTGTCGTTTTTCTAAAATGTGAGTGTTGGGCTTGATAAGTACACACACACACACACACACACACACTCACACAGAGCTTCATAGCCTGGACAGGTACCTCATTTGATCTGCTCAAGCACCCTGTGAGCCTCCACCTGGGCCCCACTTCTCTGTAGACTGTTTTTCTCACACCTCAGAGCCTCATAGGATGAGTTTGTGCTTTCTGGCAGGGTTTGTTAGGATGTTTTCCTCTCATGCTGGGCTGTCCCCAGAGAACTGGGTCAGGATGCTGCTCCTTCACCTCCCTCCATCTCACTCCCTTCGCTGCCCCTCCAGGCCTGCGGGGCGCCATCCCCTATGCCCTGAGCCTGCACCTGGACCTCGAGCCCATGGAGAAGCGGCAGCTCATCGGCACCACCACGATCATCATCGTGCTCTTCACCATCCTGCTGCTGGGCGGCAGCACCATGCCCCTCATCCGCCTCATGGACATTGAGGACACCAAGGCACGTCGCCGGAACAAGAAGGATGTCAACCTTAGCAAGACGGAGAAGATGGTTAGTGCTTGGTGGGCCTGCGGCGGGGCAGAGGGTTGGTCCCTGCTAACTGCCAGGAAATGGGGAAATGAGAACTATTTGAGGATGCTCAGCACCTCCGCACATGCAGCTGCCTGACCTGATGAGATTGAACTAAGGTTCTGAAGTGTGGCTCTTTGGGGCTGCTTGTCTGCCAGCCTCATTGCCTGGTGCAGCCATGGAGGTCATGGAGGGGGAGCGTGGACCTGTATCAGACTCTCCCAGCAACGTTCCTCCCCTGCCAGTAACCGCTCATCCCATCGGGGCCCAGGACTGGAAGGTTTCAAAATCCCATCATTCCCCGTTACTGAACTCCTCCTTTTGGGGCCTGAGTGGGCGTAGGTGCTTACAGTGGCTTTGAGGACCATGAGAGAGGTGCCCTCCACCGAGACCAGACAAGGACCTGATTTGGGGCTGAGGAGCTCAGGACCCAGAGCCTGAGGCCCCAATACCTCTGCCCACCTCTGTTCCACCAAGCCACCCTCCTGCCCAGCAGCTGCTCCTGCCAGTGGGCACCCCTCCCAAGTCAAATGTAGTCAGGCCTTCGCTGCCCTGTGTCCCCAGCAAGCCCCATGTGCTGAGCTAGACTGACAGGAGCAGAGGCTGCCCTGGCCTCTCATCCCACCCTTCTGCATCCACCTCCCCACACACATGCATTTCCAGAGGTTCATCTTTTCCCAGTTGCCTTATTTGAGGCCATCAGTAACTTTAATTAGTCATGGATGGCACAGAAGTCCTCAACCAGGAGACAGAGAAAGGGGATGTACCCACTTCTCACACTGAAAGTTCAGGTCTGGGCAGATCTTGGCCTCTTGTCTCTGCGCTGCTGGAAAGGAACCTTCGGAGGACCTCATGCTGGGCTGCCTCCACCGTCCAGCTCTCGACCGCCCTTCTCCCCCATCCCTACCAACCAACTTTGTTGTGTTTTTTTAATCCTTACCGGAGGATATGTTTATTGATTTGAGAGAGAGAGGAAGGGAGAGAGAGAAGCATCAGTGTGAGAGAGAAACATCAATCAGTTGGCTCTGTGTGCACCCCAACCCTAGGTTGAACCTGCAACCTAGGTATGCACTGACGAGGAATCGAACCTGCAACCTCTTTTTGGTGTACGGAACAATGCTCCAACCAACTGAGCCACCAGGCTAGGGCCCAACTTTGTTTTTTTGTTGCTGTTGTTAATTCTCACTCGAGGATATATTTTTTCCCCATTGATTTTTTAGAGAGAGTGGGGGGAAGAGAAACATTGATGTGAGAGAGACACATTAGTTGGTTGCCTCCTGCACGCACCCTGACTGGGGCCAGGGATTGAGCCTACAACCGAAGTACATGCCCTCGATAGGGAATCAAATGCAAGACCCTTTAGTCCACGGGCCAGCGCTCTAACCACTGAGTCAGACTGGCCAGGGTCCAACTTTGTTTTTAATAAAAGCTCTAGTATAGGTTCTGAAACCTTTCAGTGGGTATCAGAATCCATGAAGGGCTCCAGAGTCCTACAGGTCTGGGGTGAGACTAGAAAGAATTTGCATTTCTAACAGGCTGTCAGGTGCTGATCCTGCAGCCACACTTGGTGAACCAACCACCCTTGGGCTCTAGTAGAAGCAAGATGTTTGCTTAGAGAAAGCACATGCTGTTCAAGGAATGTCCTGTGGTATAGGTATGCTTGAGTCTCCTTGGACTGTCTCAGGTCGCCTATAACCTGCAGGAGGCAGAGGCTCTCATTATGCCCATTTTGCAGATGACAGCACTGAGGCACACAGAGGCCAAATCACACAGCCAAGGTCACAGACTCCAGAGCCTGCAGTCTTAAGTGCCACAGTCTCCATCAATGGTCCCCTAGGTGGGGCTTCTGGACCAGCAGCATCACTGGGAAATTGTTAGGAATACAAATTCTTGGGCCCCATCCCAGACCTCCTGAATCAGGACATTGCAAGTATGTCCAGCATTTTGTGGATTCACAAGCCCTCCAAACCTGCACTGGCTGCAGGGGCTCCCCCGTGGAGACCCAGTTAGTTAACTATGGCTAGAGAGCAGCTCCTCTAGCAAAGCAGCAAACAGTGTATTTGCATCCCGTATGGTTGGCTCTGCAGAGGCATGGAGTGGAGCTGAGACAATCCAGTGGACCTGAGACCTATGTGCCTTCCAGACCTGCTGCACCACCTGCAGTCAGTCATTCTCTTCATTCCTCTCTGGTTCCCGTGGGGATTGTGTCTCTGTCCCCTCCTTGGTACTGACCTGCACATTAAAATCTGGAATCTTACAAACCAAGCCTAGCCCCCAACCCAGAACTTCTGATTTATTCACAATTCTGATTTATTCCTGGGCATCCATCATGTTTTTACAAACCTTCCTGCCTCCCTACACAGGCTCCCAGGAAGCCCTTTGCTACCCACAGACATACTGCATTGATTTGAAAGTGCAGTTGGGGTTGGGGACACTGGTGTCTAGGGGCGAAGAGCTGCTAGGTAGGCTGGATAGTGTGGGGGCTTCCAGGAAAATGCTGGCTTATCTACTGACCCTCAGCTGCCTTCCTTCCCCCACAGGGCAACACAGTGGAGTCGGAGCACTTGTCAGAGCTCACCGAGGAAGAGTATGAAGCCCACTACATCAGGCGGCAGGACCTCAAAGGCTTCCTGTGGTTGGATGTCAAGTATCTGAACCCCTTCTTCACACGGCGGTTGACCCAGGAGGTGGGACATGGGCCAGTGCCACAAGCCAGGAGTCCCTTGCCTTCCTCTCTTAGAACCTGCAGTGGCCAAGAGTGGTGAGGGGGGCTGCAGGGAAGGGCTACATGCTGTACTGGGGAGAGGCAGCCAGGCTGCCTCCTCCCGCTCGGCTCTCCTTCCCAGGATCGCATCTGCTGTTTTTCCTTTGCTGCCGGATTTAGTGCTAGTTTAATAATAGACATGTTAACACAGTTTGCTTTTCCTGGATGATAAGACTTGGGACATGGATCAGCTACTGAATCTGAGCCAAGGAATTTCAGACATGCCATGGCTGCAGGCAGTGTCCCAAGGCTTAGGCTCTTATTCCATCCTTCCACCACTGCTGGCCTCTGGGTGACAGTCTGTGAGGCAGTCTCATGGGGGCAGCTTGGGCCTGCTTTGCTGAACCAGTCATCCTGCCCCATGCAGCCTTCAGGTGGGGTGGGATTCCTCTGGCTGCTGCCCCTCTTTGTTGCCAAGCCCTCTTTCCCTCCTACGGTAGTCACGATGCTATATGTGAGCTCTTACTACAAGAATGGCATTCACGATTGCTTCAGTTCATTCTCCCAACCCATGCAACAGATGCAGCTGTCATCTCGCTTGACAGCTAGGGAGGCTAAGGCCTACCCAGAGAGGTAAGGTAGCCCCCTGAGGTCACACAGCCAGTGTGAGGCAAAGCTGGGAGTAGAGCCCAAGTGTGTCTGATTCCAGAGCCACTGTTTTCAACATCATGCCACCCTGCCTCCTACTACTCCTGTTCCTGAGTGAGACCTCCTGTTATCTCCACCCCCACAAAGACGAATCCCAGATGAGTTAGTCAGTTAACACTTTGAAATTGCCCGTGGCCATGCACCCTGCCCACCATCCCCTGCACAAGGTACAAAGCAGCTCCTCTCCCTTCCTTGACCCTGACCCTGACCCACTGGCTTGGTTGTGTCTTCTGCTGCAGGACCTCCACCACGGGCGCATCCAGATGAAAACCCTCACCAACAAGTGGTACGAGGAGGTGCGCCAGGGCCCCTCTGGCTCTGAGGACGATGAGCAGGAGCTGCTGTGATGGAGCAGGGCCTTCCCACGGCCCAGGATGCGCGCCCGGCGAGGACCCCAGGAGCATGTGCACTCGGCTGCCTCTTTGGGGAAGATGAAAGTAGGGGGAAGCCAAGGCGCTGCCTCCTTAACCCGAACTGTCCAGGCCAGCTGGCTCCTTTGAAACATGTCATCTCCCCAGTCCTGAGCCGGGCCTCTGCTCGCAGCGTCTCCCAGCCCACAGATTAGAGGGAACACCTGTCCAGGTAAACATTTCCCTTTGCTTCCTCAGCCAAAGCAGTCACCTGTCCAGCCAAGGTGCCTGAGAGGAGCAATCCTACTGTGGAAGCTGCCGTGGCTGGGTGTCTTCAACGGAGCACTGGTTTGCAGTTTCTGCCATTCCCAGCTAATGCCATCATCAATGCCATCATCGTGACCCCAGGGTGGGCAGGGTGAGAAGCCAACTGCCAGTTTCTTTATCGTCATCAAGGTGCCTTGGGTCTCAGCAGCAGCAATTCTGACCTAAGTGGCAGGCCCAGAAGTCTTGAAAACCTCACACTCCCCTTTGTGATGTTGCTTGCACACCCTGAGAAAGAAAAACGCAGTGACCTTTTCTTCTTTACCTCTGATTGGCACCTCACGGGCTGTCTTCCTGGGTGGCAGGTGGCCACTGCCTTCTCTGGGAATACTGTGAATGTTTACACTGGTGACCAGCACACGGGCACAGACGACTCTTTGAGCCCCTTTGGAAGCGGCATCCCTAGATTTTGCGGGGTGAATGAGCCTATTCTGTGGTGTTAGAGCACCCTCTAGAGGAAAAAGGTATAGGTACAGTGCTTAGGTGGGTCAGCAACTGCTGTTTGAATTTCGTTTAAATTCGTGCACTTTAACAAAGTGGTGAGGGCCTAGTAGTTGCCTCCCTCACCTTGATTCCCTACTTGGTGTCCTTGTGTGTCCAAAGGCCCCTTTTCCTGGGCTCCACAGGGTCTGCCCACAATTTACCCGCTGCCACCTTCATTGCTATTCAGCATTTCCTCTTTCCCAATTCTCCACTGTTTTGGGTCCCACTTGTCCCCCATGCCAGGGTCCAAACTCACCCAAGTACAAAGACAGGGGGCCAGAGCCTGCCATCCCTCCCCAGGACTCCGGTGGCCTATAGCTACATGCATCTGATCCTCACCTGCAATCCCCAAGCAGCCACTGTATCCCCAGGACCCATTTGGTTCACAGAGTGCTTGCACTCTCTCACACAGACACCCTGCTGACTCCACAGGCCCAGCCCCTGAGCCATCTGAGGGCAAGGAGCTGCCAATCGTGTCCAGATGAAATAGAGCTACTGACTCACATTCACTCCTCTCCTGCCCTTTAACAAGCCTTGTACCTGCTTGCCTTTGCCCATCTACAGGCTATTTTGGCAATTCCCATGTGTGGTCAGGGTCCCAGCTTGAGCTGGGACTTGGCACCCTCTGGGTGATTCAGTTCATCATGTGCATGTCCTTGGTTCTTTGTGGGGACCCAGTGGACCAGCATGGACCCTGGCTGGCAGCAAATACGTGTCCATCTCTTCTGCCTCAGGCAGCGTGGCTCTGGATGTCAAGAAGGACTGACCTTGGGACCATTTAGGACTTGTGTCCAGCCCACAGAGCCAGTCCCCTCCCTAACCTTTTCCCTTTTCCCAGAAGTGTAAGTGTTAAGGCCAGTCAGGCAGGAAGCACGTGGTTTCCTTTTTATGCATGAAAAGTAAATTTGTACTTGGTAGAGCTAAAATATGATTATTTTTGTTTTTGTAATCTCCCACCTTAACCCAATAATTTGAGCCAAACAGGATTCTTTTACTCCACCTGGTACCCCCACTGGAGGAGTAATGTGTGCATAATTCTGGTCTCATCATTTCCTATTTCCTTTTAGTAGAAAAATATGAGGTCAAAGAGGGAGGAACCTTTGTCCATATGAGGTGAGGGGTAGGCAGATATCTGGGACCAGTTTGTTCTCTCATCCCCAACTCACAAGTAATTTACTTTCTGCCCTAAAACTCAAGGTCTGATCTCAGAGGTGGAAGTTGCATTGCAAACTCAATAGCTTGCCAGAAAGAAAAAAAAATTATTTATTTTTTTAGTTCATAGAGTAAGCAATGAAAACAGGTTCTTTTCAATTCGGACTGCCCCTTGTCACCAGGTCCTGCCTGACCTCCCACTTTTAGCTGAGACCTGAAAATGACACTGTGGTAGAGAAGCATGTGGGGGACTTAGTGGAAGGTCCCCAAGGCTTGGCTGTGGGGCAGGGGGCACCTTTTCTCGCAGGTATCAGCCCTGGCCTGGATCTCCCATGGGCCTCCTCTGCCCCCTGCTGGCCAAGTGAGGGCTTTAGCCTGGGAGAGCATTCCCATGGAAAAGAGTAACCCATGTTCCTGAACAATCTGGCTAATCACCTTTGGGACGGGCAAAAGCCCATAGAGAGGTATTTTTCTGATGGATTTTTTCAAATGTCTGCCTGAGAATCAAAAATTGCTGCTGTTGCCCTGGCCAGTTTTCTCAGTGGTTAGAGCGTTGGCCCAAGGACCTGTTTCGGGTTCAATTCCCAGTCGAGGGTACATACCTGGGTTGCAGGTTCGATCCCCAGCTCCGGTGGGGGCATGTGTAGGAGGCAACCAATCTGTGCATCTCTCTCACATCAATATTTTTCTCTCTCCCCCCCTTCTACTCTCAATGTTGAAAAAGTATCTGCGAGAGAGGATTAAAAAAGAGAGAAAAAATTGCTGCTGTCTACCTTTAGTATAGCTAATAATTCTATCATTTGGAGTAATAAATGTCTAGAAGATTTTTAAAATGCAGCATAACTCTTAAACTTCTCAAATATCTATTTTATTTTAGGTCTAGCCATGGGCAGAAGAGCTATATATAGCACGTAGAGAGGACAATACTTTAGAGGGAGGTGAAGGCTGTGAAGTCAGTGAGTGCCTTTGGGGAAGCTGGCGGTTTAGCCAGGGAACTCATGCCTCTCCTGGGGAGCTGGGGGGCCCTGGCAGCAAGACCCACACCCCAGAATTCAGTTCCTCTGCAGCCCTGTTGTTGCAGGACCCATGGGAGGCTCAGGATGTGAGGCCTTACAGGGAAAGGAGCTGGCTTTTCCTGGGCCTCAGAGATCAAGTTTGGGCTGGCCTGGGCCAGGGCCAGGCAGAAGGTGGCTCAGTTCCATAGTGTGATGCTCAGACACTCAGCCCAGAGGCAGAACTGAGACCCTCCCATCCCCAGGCCAGCCACCTCTTTTCACAGTGGGAATGTTGGCCAGGCTCTTGTTATGAGGCCAAGGAGCAGCCCCTGAGTACCCCAAGTCAGCCCAGACAGGCTGTGATTTGCCTGCAGATTCCTTTGTGAGAGTGGAATGCGGAAAGATTGGTGAATGGGGATCCTTCTCTTCTTAAAACCCACTTCGGAGGTGCCAGCCCCAAGACTTGGCCTCATGAGGTCTCAGTTCCACATTCCCACAGAGGTCCAGACATTTGGCAAAGTTCTCAGCGGGGTGGACACAGATAGGATCCCACTTCTGCTTTGATGGGGAGAGCCAGGGTGGGCAGGGTGGTGGGCAGCTTCTCCTCAGCAAGTCATGGCTGTCAAGTTACGGGCTTGGCTTAGGGTAGATCTGGTCTTAGAAGTGGCCCCTGGTTCAGGTGTGAGAAGGAATCTCAGCAGCAATGCTCTGCCATTGACTGGAGCTTTAAGTGCAAAAAAAGAGAAGAGGTCCCCTTGATCCTTCCCCCATTCCCTCTAGAATGCAGGCATGTGTTTTTCCTGCTGGTTGGGAAATAGGAAACCAAAACTGAAACGTTCCTGATACAGCAGCCAGAATCATTAAGAGGTTGTTTTACTAGGAGCCCAGTCTCCAAGGCCCTAGGCTATATGTTTTCAATGAAAACACCAGTCAGAGTAAAGGCATAAAAGGAAAAAGTAGCCACACTCCCTTCCATTTGGCTCCAGCTATTTCTCACACAAATGGAGTTAGTTTTTTTGAATCCTCATCTGAGGATATGTTTTTTGTTAATTCTAGAGAGAAAGGAAGGGTGAGGGGGAGAGAGAGAATTGAACCTGAAACCCTTTGGTGCACAGGACGACACTCTAGCCAACTGTGCCACACCGGCCAGGACTGGAGTGAGATATTCAGGGACTTCACTGGCCATGTGACAAAAGAAGGCAGACTTTCCAATTTCCCCTGATCCAACCATCCTACTGGCCCACCCTGTTTTTCACCCGTTCCCACCCCTGCCAGCATTATCCCAGAGGGAAAAATACTTAGCCTTTCTTACTGGGAGTTGGTGTCCTCCCAGGCTGCCCTGCAGAACCTGCCTGATGTCAGGGTGAGAGAGCTGCCTGCTCGAATGCAACCTCGGGGACCCTGTGATTGGATGAGGCTATGCCGGTCACCTGTGGGCCGGCAGCCACATGAAGAGCCTATTAGCATGTTCCTGGCACTCACTTCTCACAGCTCCTGCCCTCCTCTGAGGAACAAGGGGCACAAGGGCCATGAAAGTCTCCTTACTTGCTGGACAGCTGTGAGGTTCCTGGCTTACCAAAGGCTTTAATGTTTTCTCCAAATACAGCTCCTGCAAAGCTTGATTTGTCCTCAAGGTGAATCAGAATCTTGTTTTGTCGTTTTTATTGATTTTAAGAGAGAATCGATCTGTTGTTGCATACATTCATGCATCACTGATTGACTCCTGTATGTGCCCTGACCAGGGATCAAACCCACAACTTTGGTATATTGGGTTGATGCTCCAACCGAGCCACCCAGCCAAGGGAGGATCTTGTATTTTTTAAAGTACTTTTCTATGTGAAATGAAGGATTCTTTTAAGTACTGCTTTTTTATTTGTCTGTAGACTGCTGGGAATGTCAGGCTGATTCTTCTGTCCTCCCCCAAGTAAGCTGTGAGAGGCATTTAAGTCCCGGTTCCTGAGAAATGGTTTGCTGCCCTTCTTGATGAGGCTTCAGACTGTGGGGGGAAAGATGGGTCAGCGATGGGAGCATCTGGTCCTGGGGACAGAGGGACTAGGAGCCTTCTGCACACACAGGCAGTTTTCAGATGATGCCCTGATGCAAACAGGGAAGAAAATAAGGCTTTGCTTACCAAAAAAGGGCGACAAAAATGTAGTTGGTTTACAATGTGGCAAAGTGAGCTCCTACTTGTTGTTGGGAGGGCCAGCTGGTTCAGTCTTTTTGGAGGACAATGTGGGGACACCTATCAAAATGCTGGAAGTGTCCCCATGCTTTGACACAGCAGTTTCAAATGGTTTGGGGGGAAAAAATTCAAAGGGATAATATTTCATGACATGACAATTATATGAAATTCAAATTTCAGTGTCCATTAAAAAGTCTTGAATTTTTAAATAAAAATGGAAAATTGTTTTCTCTTATTATATAAGTATGTACTTTTTTTTTGGCCTCTTAGCTCCCAATAAAAAGTTTACCCACCCCTGGCCTGCCCTAGAGAAATTCTTTTTCTTTTTTTTAATTTATTTTAGAGACAGAGGAAAGGATAGGGAGAGAGAGACATTGGTGTGAAAGAGAAGCATCGATCGGTTGCCTCCCATACACACCCAGATCGCAGATTGAACCTGCAAACTGGGTACGTGTCCTGACCAGGAATCAAACTCACCACTGTTCAGTGTGCGGGATGACCTCCAACCAGCTGAGCCACACCAGCCAGGCCTAGAGAAATTCTTACCCACTCGTGCACCAGGAGACACCTAAAAAAATATCTGTAATAACAAGATGTACACAAGCTAAATGACTATCACTAGGAGAATGGATAAACTGACACAGTAATGCAGTGGAATACTATACAGCAGTGAGAATGGATGGATGGATGGACGAAACGAGAACGAACATATCAACATGGATAAATCTTAATGTTGAGGGAAGAGAGTAAAGTGAGCTGCAGACAAATACAGTATAGGAAATACATATAAAACCATGCAGAACAATGCTGTGAAACAGTGGTGCTTAGGGATGTGGACAAGTGTAGGGAAAGCGTGAAGAAAGGCTGGAATATACACCAGGACCCTGGGCCCCTCTAGGGTCAGGGAGGGAAGGTAACTGCATTTAAACGACATTTCTCCCACCCGGGCTTCACCTGTATCCCTGATGTTTCACTTCCTAATAAAGCATTGAGCAACCAGTTCATCATATGTGCGAACTCAGAAACGGTCCGCAATCTCTCTGACCTCATGCCTTCTCTGTAGCTCTGGTGAACAACAGACACTCACCAAGGGCCATCCCAGGCCCAGGACACCGTCACATCAGTCAGGATTAGCTTTAGTCGTGGGTGACAAAATCAAAATCAGTAGTGGCTTCCCTGGAGTCCTTGAGAACCAGGATTCTCAGCATTGAGAGAAAAAAGACAAATGAGGTTAAGTGAAAACTCCATGGTCCTGAATTTTAATTTAAAGTGTAAGTATGAACTTGTAGGTCATTTTTTAAATGTCAAGCTGTTCCTACCTCTGCCCATTGAAAACACCTAGAAACAGTGACAAACCCAGTGGCAATCAGCACCCTGAGTGCTCAGACGAGGGTCTCCAAATGTCATTTCAGTGAAAGGACCCAGGACTCAGAAGAAACATCTGATTCCAGGACTTGGGTAGGATGTGTGCAGGCTGAACCTGTAGCCCCTTGTCATACCAGATAGTGAGGAAGCAATAAAAGATTTCAGGGTCATGTCAGGACTCAGGAGCCAGCTTGGAGAGGTTCCTACTGGCTAAAGATGGGAATAAGATCATTAACAATAATCACTGAATCACAAAATATACTGAAATCAGCCAGTTAATAATGATTAAAAATGTGTCACTCGGGGGATTCAAAGGCATCAACTCATTATTCTAAGTAAGAATAAAGGGAAAGAATTAAGCATTTGTCCTGCGTTTCTCATACCACTGGCAGTCAAATAGTAAATAAGGGAGGTTTCTTTAACGTAAAGGCATAGGTTTACAGGAAGTTGCAAAACAATAGTACAGAAAGCCTCTGGCCTCTGTGGCTCAGTTGGTTGGAGTGTGGCCCCATGCACAGAAAGGTCACAGGTTTGATTCTCGGTCAGGGCATGTACTCAAGTTGTGGGTTCAGTCCCCAGGCAGGAGGCAACTGATCGATGTTTCTCTCAAATCAATTTTTAAAAATAGTACCAAAAGTCCCATGTACCCTGCACTCAGTTTCCCCCAGTGGTAACATCTCGCACAGATACAGAACAATACCATAATCAGGAACTTGACACTGGTACAATCCATAGACCAAACTTGTTCAAACCACACCAGTTTTACATGTACTCCTGTTTGTATGCATGTTTATTTCTATGCAATTTTATCACACCAACACAGGGGAGTTTCTTTTTATAGTATTCCAATTGCCAAAGAAGGAACACAGAATTGGAATATCCCCATTTTGCAACAATGAAGTCATGGATCTAAGCTGTTAATATCCCATAGGGAGAGCATGGGGCATCATGTGCCTCCTGCTGAAATAATACACCATTTAGAAGTATTCTTACCAAAAAGTTCAAACCCAAATCTGAGCACACCTCAAAAGTCAACTACTGCCAGCTGGTGCAGCTCAGTGGTTGAGCGTTGACCCACAAACCCAGAGGTCCCCCATTCAGTTCCCAGTCAGGGCACATGCCCAAGTTTCAGGCTCAATCCCCAGTAAGGGGCATGCAGGAGGCAGCCGATCAATGACTCTCATCATTTATGTTTCTCTCTCTCTATCCTTCTCCCTTCCTCTCTCTCTAAAATCAATAAAAGCATTTTTTTTAAAAACTTCAACCACCATGTGATACACCACATTAATAGAATGAAGAACAAAAACCACATGATCATCTCAACTAATGCAGAAAAACATTTTACAAAATTTAACACACTTTCATGATAAAAACACTCAACAAACTGGGAATAGAAGGAAATTACCTCAACATAATAAAAGCCACATGTGAAAGTATATGTGCCACAGCTAACATCATACTCGATGATGAAAGACTGAAGTCTTTTTTTTTTTTTTTTAATATATCTTTATTGATTTCAGGGAGGAAGGGAGAGGGAGAGAGATAGAAACATCAATGATGAGAGAGTTGTCATTGATCGGCTGCCTCCTGCAAGCCCCCGACTGGGGATCGAGCCCGCAACCCGGGCATGTACCCTGACCGGGAATCGAACCCCAATCACCTGGATCCTAGATCCACGATCAACCGCTGAGCCACGCCCGGCTGGGCAAGACTAAAAGCTTTTAAGATCAGGCCTGCCCTCCCTCCGCCGGGTCCCAAGGTGAAGTAGCATCTGGCTCTTGGAGGATTGGCGCTGTTAGTGCACCAATCTATAATACCCATGAGAAAATGAAAGTGCCTTATGCTTTGTTCTATGACAACATTCAGCACATAACAGTGATGGAAGATATGCTCAAAGACTTTCTTATTGGAGAACATCTATTACTGGTTGGTAACCAGGGCGTAGGAAAAAAGAAGATTGTTGACAGATTCCTTCACCTGCTCAATAAACCCCGAGAATATATCCAGCTGCACAGGGACACCACAGTACAAACCCTTACTCTTCAGCCTTCTGTTAAAGACGGACTTACTGTGAATGAAGACTCACCTTTGGTTAAAGCAATAAAGTTGGGTCATGTTCTGGTAGTAGATGAGGCAGACAAGGCCCCAACAAATGTCACCTGTATTTTTTATTTATTTTAATCCTCACCTCAGGATATTTTTTCCATTGCTTTTCAAAGTGGAAGGGGGACAGAGAGAGAAAGAAACATCGATATGAGAGAGACACATCAATTGGTTGCCTCCTGCACTTGTCCCAACAGGCCAGGGATCAAGCCTGCAACCGAGGTACATGCCCTTGACTAGAATCGAACCCGGGACCCTTCAGTTCATGCGGCAACGCTGTATCCACTGAGCCAAACCGGCTAGGGCTGTCACCTGTATTTTATTTATTTTTATTTATTTATTTTTTAAAATATATCTTTATTGATTTCAGAGAGAGGAAGGGAGAGGGAGAGAGAGAGATAGAAACATCAATGATGAGAGAGTCATTGATCAACTGCAGCCCGCAACCGGGCATGTGCCTTGACCGGGAATCAAACCCTGATCGCCTGGATCCTAGGTGGATGCTCAACCGCTGAGCCACGCCTGGCCGGGCTGTCACCTGTATTTTAAAAACTCTAGTAGAAAATGGAGAAGTGATTCTAGCAGATGGAAGACACATCATTGTAAATTCTGCTAATGTCAACGGGAAGAGAAAATGTTACAGTGATTCATCCTGATTTTAGGATGATTGTTCTGGCCAACGGACCTGATTTCCTTTCCTAGGCAATGATTTCTTTGGTACTTTAGGTGATATTTTTAGCTGCCATGCAGTTGATAATCCCAAGCCCCACTCATAGCTCAAGATGCTTAGGCAATATGGACCAAATGTGCTGAGCCCACCCTTCAGAAGCTCCTGGCTGCCTTTGGAGAGCTGAGGAGTTTAGCTGACCAGGGGGTTATTAACTACCCTTATTCTACCAGAGAAGTTGTCAACACAGTCACGAACTTAAAGAAGCTTCCCACTGAAGGTCTCTTCAGTGTGGCTAGGAATGTGTTTGACTTTGATTCCTACAACAACTACATGAGGGAGATTTTGATTAACACTTTGCACAAGTATGGGATACCTACTGGAGCAAAACCTACCAGTGTGCAGCTGGCGAAGGCATAAGGCAAACTCACTGTTGATAAAACGCTCTTGAGTGTTACTGTTCTGATTCTCAAATGCTGACAATTCTGAATCTACTTTATGCTCAACTAAACTGAGTTGGTGTGGAAATTACTTTCCACAAGTAAACTTTTAGAATAAAAAATAGATGGTAGGTAGGTAGGTAGGTAGGTAGGTAGGTAGATGATTGATAGATGATGATAGATAGATGATTGATAGATAGATAGATGATAGATAGATAGATAGATAGATGATAGATAGATAGATAGATAGATAGATAGATAGATAGATAGATGATAGATAGATCAGGAACAAGGTGAGGATGCCCACTCTAGCCACTTCTATTCAACATAGTACTGGAAGTCCTAGCCAGAGCAATTAAGCAAGAGAAAAAAATAAAAGGCATCCAAGTTGGAAAGAAGTAAAATTACATCTATCAGATGACGTGATTTTATATGTAGAAAACCTGAAAGATTCTACAAAAAAAAACAACAAAAACAACCTGTTAGAATAAATTAATTCAGCCAAGTTGCAGGATTCAAAATCAACACACAAATATCAGTTGCTTTCTAAACACGAACAATGAACAATCTGAAAATTACAAAGACAATTCTATGCCTCAAAGGGATACCCCCCCTCTGCTGCTCAGGCAGCCTCACCCGGACCTCCCAGTCCCTGCCCCACAATGAGAGTCCTCCAGCCAGTTTCCTATCCCTCCACTTGCCTCAGCCTCAGTCAGGGGCTTCCCAAAGTCAGCTAGCTAAAGGCCCCATAGAGTTCTAAACGAGATTTTCCAGGAACAGGGACTTCTCAGAAACCAGTCACTCCCCTGTGACTGAATTCTAGTTTCTCTTACATTCTTGGCACAGGTCCAGGCTCACCTGGCCCCACCCACTCATGACTTCTCAGTTAAACTAGAGATGCCAGTTTCCACTTGCTTTTTCACTTACATCAGTTGGGACTGCCCAGTGAGCCTGGCTAAAAGCAAAGCCATGTGGCCAGGGAAGCACTTAAGATTTGGCCATGGCTACAGCATAGGTCCTGATGCTGGTGACTGGTGCTGGGTAGACCAGAGCAGGCCCTGTCCCCACTTCTCAGTTCACCATAACTAGGAGGGGTTCCAATCTCTGTTACTATGAGAGCTGGAAGTCTTCAAGAAGGCCAAGGACACCTTGGCAGAGTCACTCTAGCTGAGTAACCAGAGCTATAGCTTTTGCCTCTTACCCAGAAGCAGGGACCTGAGGCAGCTGCAGGTGTGGCAGTGCCCCTGTGGCCTTGGGGCTGGGCTAGGCTTGATGTGGAAGGCCCTGTGAACTCTGGCTGACTTGTCACTGGACCAGCCCCTTTGCAGGCTATGCCACAGCTACTCCAAGCTCCAGGTTTGTATCTTGGCTCAGTCTACAGTAAGCCCCAGCCCCTGGGGCCACCTCTGCCACTGGCTTCAGTATCTCCAGAAGGGCCCAAACGAGTCCCAAGGCTGCGTTGAGGCTTCTGTCACTTTCACCCTTTTCTGTCTCCTCACATGGGATCTGAAATGTGTTGCCAGTGAAGATCTGCCCGTCTGAGAACCTGGACCCACCCCCAGCCCATCAGGGGCCCAGATCTTATTTATGCACTAAGCCCCACCTGGGCCTTAAGTTATTTTCTCTCACCCTTTATTTATGAAGCTACAGCCCTGACTCATAAGAAATGTTTATTTTTCTATTTTTGTAAACAGTAAGGGATTGGAAAAGAGGAAGAGCCAACTACCCATTTTCAGGAGATTGAGAGAACATAGAAACAGCAGGGGCTGCAATAAGCAAAATGCAGACTCTGGCAAACTCTAAAGGACATTCTGGTTTCTTCAACAAATACATTTCAAGGAAAAGAGAAACATGGGGCCCCTATACTCTACAGGGGCATTTTATAAAGTAACTGTGATTTAAACAACTATCCACCAATTGCAATGAAGAAAACCTTATTTGGGCCCTGATACAAACTGTTTTTAAAGTATGGATTTATAAGACAACTGGACATGGGGACATTGACTGGATATTCGTCACTATAAAGGAATTGTTATAAAAATTTAGATATAATGGTACTGCATTTCAAAAGTCCTTGTTTTGCCCTAGCTGGTTTGGCTCAGTGGTTACAGCGTCGGCCCTCAGACTGAAGGGTCCTGGGTTTGGTTCTGGCCAAGGGCATGTACCTTGGTTGCAGGCTCCATCCTGGGCCCCGGTCAGGGCTCATGCAGGAAGCAACCAATCGATGTCTCTCACATTGATGTTTCTGTCTCCCTCTCTCTCTCTGTCTCTCTCTCCCTCTTCCACTCTCTCTGAAAAGCAATAGAAAAAATATCCCTCAGGTAATGATTAAAAAATTTAATTAAAAGTCCTTGTCTTTTATTTTTAACTTTTTTTTGTCTGTTCTTGTTTCTTTCTCTTCAAAAATCTTTTTTTTTAAATCCTCACTCAAGGATATTTTTTCCATTGCTTTTTTCAGAAAGTGGAAGGGAGAGAAAGAAACATCGATGTGAGAGAGACACATCAACTGGCTGCCTCCCACACATGCCCTCACCGGGGCTGGGGATAGAGCCTGCAACAGAGGTACACACCCTTGGCCGGAATCAAACTCAAGACCCTTTTGTTCACGGGCTGACACTCTAACTGCTGAGCCACACTGGCCAGGGCAAATGTTCATGTCTTTTAGATACATATACCGAAACAGTCACAAATGAAATAGACATCTGGAATTTGCTTCAAAGGAATTCAGGAATGAGGAAGTGGATGGACAGGTAGAGAGGAAACCAGGTTGGCCACCAGTTGGAAGCTGCTGAACCACTGAAGCTGAGCTCAATGCACATGAAGGTTAATTATACTTCTATGGTAAATGAAAAGGTTTTTTAAATGAGCAAGTGGGACAAATATGGTTTAAGAAAGATAATAGCATCAGGGCCACTCCTTCCAGCTACTGCCCACCCTCTCCTTCACTTGGCTTCCACCCGAGTCTCATGTGGCTGCTCCATTCCAACCAGCACAGCCTCTCCAGCTAGCAAGGAGCATTAGGGTAGGAAGGACATTTTAGAAGCCACACAAAGCACTTTTCCATCCCAGAGACCAGATAGTTATATGACCATGCCTAGCTGCAGGAGAGGCTGGGAAAGGCAGTTTTTATTCTGGATGGCCATGTCTGAAAATCAGGGTTCCCATTACCAAGGGAAAAGGGGTGAGGGTTCGATTTGCAGTGTCTGCCGCAGCTCTCATCCCTCTGACACTGGTACAGGCATGTGGGGCGCCACAGATCGGTGCTCAGAGCTGGCAGCAAAGCTAATGTTGTACAGCTGGTGGGCCTGATAATGTTTAAATATGCTTGTCATTTACATATACAAATTAAGCAATCTGCTCGAAATCTCTGCTCCATTTTGGATGCAGAAGCGAGTGTCTGGCTTCCTTTGCTCTCCCAGGCTGGGTGTTCACCTCTAGGAAGCGGCTGTTCCTGGCAGCCAGCATGGCGGGCGCCATTTCCTATGCTGTAGCTAAAACCAAACCTAGCACCTGAGCCTTGATCTGGCCCAGGGCCTGGATATTTGTTCAGCCAGTGCATGAAATGGAGAAACCTGTTCAGTCTCTACCCCAGCAGCTGAGCCACCTCATGGGGGCCAACCCAGCAGAGTCAGCATAGTGGGCACATAAAGCCAGGACATCCCAAACAACCGCTCCTCTTATACAACCCTTAAGATCTTTGCCATATATTTTGCTTTTGAGTCAATAGTCATTTTTTTAAAAACACCTTAAACTGATTTTTAAAGGAATCTCCTATCATTGCTGTAAATAGAAAACCAGTATGACCTACACTAAAAAGGTAACTGGAGACCTAGCTAAGATTCTGCCAAAGGCTCAGAGCCTGACACCTGCTTTCTCATTGTTAAAGACAAGCTAGCATTACAGTGACTTCCTTCTTGAGGCATTTAAATGGATCGAAAAAACTAAAAATGGAATTTTTTTCATAGCATCCTCCAATGTCATTTAATGCCTCTCAGTTACCACCAACAGTCATTTCTCCTGCGCAACATGGCTGAACTCTATATACCTGTTTCCCCATCTGTAACCTTATAGGAGTGTTGAGAATGCCATATAAGATCATGCATGTAAAGTCTTAGCATATAAAGTGCCTGGCTCAAAGTATAAGCACTCGAATGCTGACTCTTATTATTTGTCAGTTTCATGGAGAAGAAAATGTCATTAAAGAACGAAATATGACTTGAGGAAAAAAACCTCTGAGCAACTCAAACTTCAAAGCAGCAGGGAAGGGGGACATAAAACCCCAAACACTTTAATAATGGAAGACACTTTATTATTATTTTTAATCATCTCTCAACATTTCGACTCTTGGTAGAAATCAAATGCAAAACATCTGCATTTTTAAATTAGCATATATTTAACTTTCTCGCTCACAGCAACCTCATACAGTAAGACACACCAAGGAAGAGCATGGTCAGAGCATTTCCTGTTCCAGTCCATGAACAAAGTAATTCCGTGATGACACAAACACTGGACTTTCTCTCTGAGAATGAGTTAGCCATTCCTGCTTTAGTCCACTGCGTAAGCTATGTGGCGTCACGGCTGGTTAAGAGTTACTGTAGTGCTGGAGTGATCTGGAAATGAAAACTAGAAAACTAGAGCTCTCAGTAGTGGGACAGGCATTGACACTTCTGAAACGTGGAAAGAACATCAAAGATGAATGCCCCAGAATGGCGTAGTATTAGTAATAAAGTTGGTTGAAATTCAGCTTTATATACACATGGAATATCTACAGGTGATCTACTAGATATATAAAAAAGCCATAGAAGATTTGAAAAACCTTAAAATCACTCAACTGAGTTGGAAGAACACCAACAAATTCACAGTGGCCTCAGGATTCAGCCAGATTTAAATTTGTTCAAGAGCTGAATACCTCCTTCCACGAGAAAACCCACTGCATGTAAATTCCTATAACATTCTGTACATCACAAACATTTATGGCTAGGATATATTATTATTTCACAAGGAACCAGTTTTATTTTCAAACTCTTGCCCCACTCCTGCTCTGCACCCCAAAAGGAAAGTCTAGGGGTCAGTCATTCACATGAGGAGTTTAAGGGGCCTTCAGGTTTGGAAGTGCTTAGGCTCAGCTGAGAATCTCAGGAGACACCTGTCTGATGGGCGCATGCCAACCCCTGCCCACTTTTAGTGCAAAAAGATCGCAAATGTTGCAGAGTCCTGGGAACAGGTGAAGAGGACTGGGATGGAAGGGTGATAGGAATTCCAAATGAGTTTCCTTCTGAAGCGAGACTGAAGAAGTTTGGAGTGCAAGGTTCACACTCGGCAAGTGGCAAAGACCAGGCTGCAGATCCGCAGGTGAGGTTCCTGTCTCTGGGTTATCAGTCTGCAGGTGCACAGACCTCCCGGCCCGCACTAACCCCCGAAGTGCACACTGGAGGTAGGTGTATAGAGACTTATTGTAGGGAAGACAGTGGCTCTCCACCAGCTCAGGGACACTGTCCTCGTTCCTCCTCTGCCCCACACTCTCCGCTCTACCTTTAGGCTGGAGCGAGTGGAGGACACAACACGAAAGGGCATGAGACCCTCCCTTGGAAGACTAAAGAACCCGGGTATTTTTATAAATAGCTACATGTTTTCACCACTTTGAAACACACAGCAAGTTGAATATTTATTTAAAAATAAACTTCAAAAATTACCTATTTACAGTATAGTAAGAGGGGCATGTGCAAACAACAGAACGGGAGAAAGTCAGTCCTGCTGTGGAAGATCCACGCTTCAATGCGTTGGAGCAAAGTTCACAAACGCCACAGGCTGAACTGAGCTGCAGTGGCAACAGGATGACATTCAGCTAATACTGTATTTGGGGAGGGGGTGGCAAAGGGATGAGCCATTGGAAGAGGCCCAGTGTGGCAGGAGGGCTCATTTCACAAGCCAACAGGCCTCTAGCTCGCCATTCCAGGTGGGCATTTGGAGGTGACCTGGAAGGCCCTTCCCAGTCCAAGTTGGCTTTGTGGTGGGGAGGGTAGATGTGGCAAGAGTCCCAGAGATAGAAATCCTCTTTTAAAAAAAAAAAAAGGGAGTGGAGAGATTAGCAAAAATGAATCTGAACGGAAGTGCCACCCTCTCCCTTATCAGGCGACAAAGCAGCCATCAGTTGAAATATGTTAGTCACTACAGGAACTCCCACATGGTGCAGCCAACCCACATTCCCGGCACCTGCATGGTTAAGTGCAGGTCTCTGCTTCCTAGATCAATGCATTGACGCTTCTTCCCCATGAAGCCAGGAAGGTCAGTGGTGTAGCCCTTGAGCAGGGAGGTGCAAAGTCCAGTTTATCTATACACGAGATGGGAGAACTGGGTTGACTTGTAGTTCAGCTGGTTGTTGGGCATGAACTTGTGCAGCTCACTCTTTTTGCAGCAGGGGTCGTAATGGTAGGCGTTGAGGCAGGCATCGCAGGAAACTTTTGAACACTGGGTGCAGGTGTTGGTGGCACCTGGGCGATTACAGAAGCCACAGCGGGAGGTGGTTGTGGTGGAGGGCTTGGATTTTGAGTGGAGGTGCGCCAGCTGAGTCTGGCCTGCATACTTCTCCCTCAGAGATGACCCATGAGCCAGGCTGTCATGGGCAGAGGACTTGCTGGGGAAAGCACTGGGCTTAGAGGCTGGGGGACAGGGGAGCAGGCTGTCACAGCGCTGGCAGAGGGAGGAGCTGCAGGACAGGCCGCAGTTTTGGCACTTGGATAGGGCGGACTCTTTGGCGGGGGGCGAGCGCTTGTGGTAAAGGGAGTGGGCATCATTTCTGACCAGCCACACATCCGGTCGCAGGGCGTCCTGCCTCCGGTATGTGGCCCTAGGTTCTGAGTCCGTGTACAGATCCACGTCATCCTGAGCAGAGAAGTATGTGCCACGCAGCAGGCCAAGGCCATTGCTGGGGGAGGAGCATGGAAGGTCATCAGGGCTGCCATGGGGAGAGCTGGACATGGTCAGGAGCGAGGGGGATGGGCGGATGATCTCGTCCTTGAGGTCATCCCCCACATCTACTGCCACCGGCTCCTTGCGCAGGCTAAACGAGGTCTTCAGGGGCGGCTTCCTGCTCTGGCTCTCCCAGTAGCTGTCATAGGCATCCACCGACCTTGAGAGTTTGGTCATGCGGGGCTTGTAGTAGTCCTTGGCTCCCCGCTCACTAGCCGACTTCTGGAGTGCCACTCGGGCCATTGAGGCTGGTAGGTGCTCCCGGACCTCAGCCCGTCGCCGCAGGGCATCCGAGCAGCCCCGCACATCCTCTGCACTGCTCTTGCGCTCGCTTACCACGTCCAGCTCAGAGTAGCCCTTGTCTTTGACTTGTGAATGGATTTCCAGCATCTGCTCACACTCCACCTTGGCCAGAAAGAGTTCAAAAGAGACCATCTTCACCTGGAGGGTCTCCACCAACTCTGTGAGCCTGTACGCAGTCCCCAACTCGGGCACGTAGCCCATGTAGTTCAGGATGGTTCGGATGTCCTCTTCCAGTAATGTGGACTTGACGTAATAAACGAAGGGGCCCGTGTAGGTCTAGAGAAAGAAAGGGGACAAGGAGGCGGACTTTCTCTGAGCCACACAAGGGAGACTGCCTCAAAGCACAGCACATCCAGGGCGGAACTGGAGTGTGGGGAACCGCAGAAAGGGAAGGGAGTGATCCCAATACTTTCTCACTACAGAAGGCAGAGGCTAATGCTTACCAACAACTCAGCGCACTGGTGGGAAGGGAATGACACGCTCCTCGCCTCTCAAGCATAGGGGACAAAGGCATGAATTAGCTTTCTACATGGGGCACAACAGCGCTGCTCCATGAGGAGCAGGGCAAACTTGGTGAAGAAAGAGGATTGGCTCAGGGGCAGGTGCCCAATGAGCAGTGAGAATGTTCCTTTCTGGAATTTCTACATAGGTCAGAAGAATACAGGTGTACAGGTGGGACAAAAGATTCACAGTTGTTCATGTGGAAAAAAATCATTAATAAATAATAATACAAGAATAAACTTTCACATATTCACACCTGTAATCCTACTTTTGCCTCACCTTATATGTCAGACTTTAGACCCTGACTTGGTGGAAACCCTCCTGAGCCATCACTGCCTTCAGAGTGACTCAGAATTCTCTAGATTCATCCTCCCCACCCTCTGCTACTCCTCAACCTCTGTAGCAGCCTAACTGGTCTCCCCATCCTATTCCTGCTCCTCTAGTCTACTGCCCATATACCACCCAGAAGGATTCTCTTCAAATGCAGACTGATCCCAGCACTGCCTTGCTTCCCAGCCCACTTAAGATAAATCCAGGCCCTCTGCCCTGGGCCTCAAGGCCCTACAAACCCGGGTGCTGCCTGCCTTTCCAACCTCCAGCTGCAGATGTGAGCTGCCAGGGACAGGGACCCTGTTAAGAGATGACACTAGACAGACAGGCAAGGTGGGGAGCCATGGGGGCAATTCTGGTTGTTATTTCAAAGGCAGTGGGGAACATAGGAGGGTCTGCAGAGGAGGGATGTGATCAAAGTGGCACAAGCTCTCTCAAGACGGACTGGAAGGGGCGAGAAAGCAGAAGGGAGACCAGTGAGGAGGGCCCTTCCCTAGACCTTACCTTGATGCTTCTGAATTCCTTCTTCCATGGGTAGAGAAAGAGGTTGACACCCACCGTTTCCAGCACACTGAAGGCGCAATGCAAAGCCCGAAGGCTGGAGGAGCTCAGTGCGCGCAAGGAGCTCTCCACCACCTCATAGAACTGGATCAGCCGGAATCGATAGAAGGGATCCACCTTGTGCAGGCTGAGCAAGGTCGAGGCTGCCACCCGTAGATACTCATCACTGCCAGGTCGCTGCTTGCTGGGGGTGGTGTCCACTTTGCCCTCATGGAACTGCACATACTTCCGAAATAAGTCATCCTTATATTTTGTATCCATTGAACTGGGCTTCCCCATCCAATCCAGGGACGAGAGGCTACCTTATCTCCGCCATGGCCTCTGAGTGAGAGGCAGGGGCCCGGCTGGAAGCACTAACATGTTGCCCGCCTGGACCGCGGAGTGCTCTGGAAGGGGAAGAACGAGAAGCACGTCATTCTTCACAGCGGCCCACCAAGTAGCTGTGGCTGGAGCAAAGCAAAGCACAGAACTGGCCTGAGGAACAGCAGGCACCACCAGCCCTGGGCCCATTCTGCTCACTGAGCACATTTACTGAAAATGTACTACATGCTCACAAGTGAGCTCACAGATAAAAAATATGATTAGGGCACCTAACCTGGTTTTGCAGGGAGAAGGAGGAGTGTTAAAAAGTCCTCCTTAGACAGTGACAGTTAGACCTGAAGGATGAGGAGTGTGCCAGGCAAAGAGGTGGGTGACGGATGTAAGAGCAGAGGTGTCAACAGGGAGAAAGGCCCTGGGTTAACACTATCAGTGCTTACTACGTGCCAGGGACCTACCCAGACTAACACATTCCGTCTTCTCAAACAACCCTAGGAGATAGGTACTACTGTTATCCTCATCTTACAGGTGTAAAAACCGAGACATAGACACATTAAGAAACTTGCTGAAGGTTACGAAACTATTCAGAAACAGAGCTGAGATCAGAGCCCTGGCAGTCTGGCTCCAAAGTCCATGCCTTTAACCACCACACCCTGCTTTCCTGAGGCAGGAAGGAAGGAGTTTGACTATGAACAGAAAGCAGCTTACAGTGCGGCTGAAGCAGTGGGAGGAGGAGAGATGAAGCTACAGGCATATGCAGCATCCCATTTCCCAAGTCCTCGAAGAGCACGTTAAGAATTTTACATTTATTCCAAGAGCCATGTAAAGCACCTGCATGAAGAGTCAAAGCAAGGAGAAGAGAGGCATGATCCTATTTGCAATTTTAAAAAGAGACCACGCTGGCAGCTGGCTGCTGACGAGTGCTTATATCTGCCTCTGACAGCCTGCATTCCCCTTTACCTTAAGAGCAGTTTACCATTCTGTTGGGAGAGGGTACAACAGTCTGAGCTGGAACACACCCAATTTATACTCTTGCTGTCTGCTTGGCCACCCGTTAGCAGAACATTTACAGACCCAGAAATACTGATGCCACAATGTTGGGAGCAAATCGGATTTATTGAGGGATATTGCCAGGGCCAGGCAACACAGCATAGGGGTGACAGATTCCAAAGCCAGGATTCCTGGGTGTAAATCCTGGGTCTGCTTCTCTAGGTTACTTCAGCAAATTACTCGACCTCTCTGGGCTTCAGTTTTCTCATCTGAAAAAGGGGGTTGATAATAGTGCCTATAGTCCAGTGTTGGTGGGAGGATTGTATGCAATCAGTATGCCAGCTTAAAAGAAGTCCTGGGTAGACAAGCAGCGATTCCTGGTGTCTGAAGATGCTATACCCCCAAGATGGCATGCTTTCTCAAGAAGGTAAGATCAGAGTGGGACACATTTGACAGGATGATAGATGTGCATTTTCACACTCACCTGTCCCGCTTTCCTGACCACAGCTCCATGGGTGCGGGGATCATGACCCAATTACTCAAGCATGGGGCTGGGAGCAGGGTATGTGCTTTAGAAATACCTGCTGAGTGAAGGAGGCTCCTGCTGGCAGTGGGAAATGGCAAACATAAATCCACTTAAGATAAATTCTACCTCCTGACCAAGGTCAAAGACTCTACGCAGTCAGACCCCTGCTCACTTCTCACAGCAGGGGTCTTCCCTTCCCTCTAAGTTCCTCCCACACAACCTGCCTGTCTATTCCTCAAACGCACATGCTCCTTTCTATCCCAAGACTTTTGCATATGTTCCTTTTACATCTTCTTCCTTGGATGCTTTCCATGGCTGGCTCACTCTCATTCAGGCCTCAGCTCAAGTATCATCCCTCAGCAGCCCTCTCTGACAACCCCAGCTCAGTAACTCCCACCTTCCCAGTCCCTCCTCACCCAGTTATCCTGGGATAATAACCATCTGAAATTATCAACATTATTTATTCATTCACAGCTTCCTCTCTGTCTCCCCACATTACCCAGGAAACTCCACAAAGGCAAGGACCACATCTGTTTTGTTCACCATGATGTCTAACACAGAGCCTGGCACTTAGCAGGTGTTTGATAAAACAGGTGATATGAATGGTGCAAAGGATGTAAGCAATCATGATGCCACCCCTTTAGTTTCTTTAGCTCTCCCAAGAATCTTGGGAGATCCATCTGGAGAGAGAAGGAACAGAAGCTCTGTGACATGACATACTCTAAGTAGCACAGGGTTAGTAAAAGGTGGACCCAAGATTCCGAGCCTGGCCTTCTAACTTGGAACCTGTGTTGCTCCCACCACCCCATGACTCCTGAGTTCAACAAGTATTTACAAAGCATCTACCTCGTGCAAGGCCCTGGGCTGGATGCAGTGGGAGTGGATACAGGGTGATAGGAGCAGTAGGGGACAGCAGTTGAGAAGACATAGCCCTGCTGTCAATTCTACTTGAAAGAATTTACTGTCTAGTATCAAACTATGTATGTCTTCTTGAAAAATAAAACTGTATTGCAACCTGAGAGAAGGCATCACTGTCCTTGCTAATAAAAACTCATATGCATTTACCACTCTATCTAAGAGAAGCTTCCCTACTGCCTCTGGCCCCAAGGACTGTTTGTTGGTATACCTGAGAACAATTTAAACAGAGGGACATGAAGCCTCCTAAACACTGCTGTGAGTTTTCTCCAACAAAGTCAGCCTTGAGCCCTTAAAGGCTGATTTTTCTTTTTTTTTTTTTTACAAAGTCAGCCACTCTCAAGCTCGATGTCTGCTGCTCTGTAATTACACCACAGTCCCCTTGTTTGTTGCTGGCAAAAAATAAATAGCCCAGTTGGTGTTCAAAATCCTCAACTTAAGGATGGGAAAGCCATCTAAGAAGAATCTTGAACCAACTTAGGGAGGTGAGAAAAAAGATGAAGGGAAATAAATGCTAAAAGATAATTAAGGAAAGGAGAAAAGGAAACAATTAGTGAGGTCCTATGTGCTAAGCATTGGGCTTTCCGCTTCAACTACGTCATCCCGTTTAATCCACGTAATAATGCTATAAGGAAACCAAGGCTCAGTCGTTAGACAATCTACCCAACAGAACTTCAAAGGGTCAAAGCTGCAATTTAAACTTGAGTTGGCTGATCCTGAGGCCTGTTTTTCCCCATTTATCTCATTTATTGTTAAAATTAGTACCACTCACCAAGGGATTAGTCCATAAGGGCCCTCTGCTAAAGCACAATGACATTCAATGAAATCCACAGGATAGTTCCAAGGTTAAAGAGGAAACTAAGGCTCAGAGAGGCCAAGTCACTTGTCCTAAGTCACAAGGCTAGAAGAAGTGGATCTGAGGTCTGAACCTTGGTCTGATGCCAAAACCTTGACTCAAGCTCTCTGCTTTTAAGCAAAGCTGTCCGCTACATCTGCTGGACAGCTCTACTTAAAAGGGCTCAGCTAAGCTAGAATGCCCTATGACAAGGAGAGCAGAGTTGAGTTCCAAAAATTCCTGTAGTAGCAAATTCACATCTTCCCACACAGAATGGGGCTGGAAGAGCCACAAAGCTGTATGATGTAAGCTCAAGGGCCAAGAGAAGCGGCTGGCCAGAGACCGGCCAGTGGTGAAGCAGCTGACATCATCTGTCCTGAATACATTTTCTGAGAATACGGGCTGCATTATAGCTGGTCATAGCTGGTGTCTTTTCTGAACATAGAACCAGCAATTTATTCCCTGTACTCTGCAAGAACCAAAAACACTCTCACTGCAAAAACAGTGTGGTTACAGGAGACCAGACAGCGCAGTGACAGAAGCTGTTAATTTCTCCAGGCAACCCAAGGATTGGAAAGCCAAGACGTGCCAGTCTGGCAGGGAAAAAAAATAGGCCCTGAACATCCCTAACAAAATCAGGCAGGTGCCCAGAGACAAAAGGCCTGGTCAGCACTTCCTGCACCCACAATCTGGGCCCCTTTTGAAAAGCAAATCAGTGAAGTGAGAGATATTGCAGTCAGGGAGGTAGTGGCTTTTTAGCTATTATTTTTTAAACATCTCAAAGGAAAACTTATCTGTTTAAAACCTCACTGAACGGAACTGAAATGATTCTGGGTAGCAAAGCATTAGCTGGGCTTTACCTCCGCTGGCCCATTCAAGCAGAAACATTCCCCAAGCTTCATATGAAGGCGCCCCCTCCCTGCACAGGCAGGAGCTATTTTGGTCCCAGCACTGTCCCAGTCCACAGGTTTACAGATCCCTGGTCTAGCTTCAGTGGACTCAGACTTCCCTCAACCTCCTGACAGCAGCAAGGGGAGAGCAGTTCAACCCCTTCCACCTCCGCACCCCACTCCTTTGCATTCATCTGCAAGCCAAGGCTCTGGAGACATATCCAAGACATCTTCCACTAGTTGCTAAACTCCAGAGGGTCCCCACACCCCAACCAGACTCCAGGGAAAAGCAGAAAGAGGCCTTCCAAACCTCTGAAAATAACCTCATTGATGCTGAAATGGGGCTTCCCTAGCGGCAGCTGCCTCTCCGAGGGGCTCTGAAGGAAGCAGTTCCCGTCCCTGCAGGGGACATAAACTGACGGCTGCTATTCCCAGCCGGGTAATTCCTACGGCCTTGGAAGGCCACGTCAGTTGTAAAAAAACACCCTAGACCCAAACTCGGGCCCTCTCCAGGGATCTGGGAATGAATTAACAGCAGCTATCATTTATTGGACACCTGCTGTATGCCAGAGATCGGGCTTCACACGCATTAGCTCATTTCATCCCCACTACGGTTCCATCAGGCAAGTTCACTCCTATTTAACCAATTAATTAGTTAACTGAGGCTCAGCAGATTAAGGGACTTGTCCAAGGTCACACAGTGACTACAAACCCAAGTCAGCCCCAAAAGTTGGGCTGAGGGCCACTGCGCCGTAACTGCCTAACGGTGGAATTGGGGTGTCCTCCTCCTTAGTCAGTCGCCAAAGAGGGGGTGTTCCGCCTGGGCTGCCCTGAGCCACCCATGGCCGGTCCTAGATGTCGACGAGGCAGCCCTTGTGGGAGGAGGTGTCCTGGAGGACAAGCTGGGCCCCCAGGGTGCCGAAAAGGCGAGCCCGCCGGTCGCTTCCGCCGTCCGCGAGGGGACCCCGCTCCCTGGCAGCCGAGCCCCGCCGAATCGGGCGCCCCCTCCGCCCGGGGAAGCCCCAGAGGCCGTTTCCGCCGCGGCCACTCGCACCTACCCCGCCACTGCCGCAGAAGATGCCCGGCCGAAGGAAGCGAAAAGGAGCCGCGGCCGCCGCCGGAGCCGCCCCGGGTGCGCTCTTGCCGCTCCGGCCGGCTGCAGGAGATCAAGACCAGTACCCCCGGGCCAGCGGCGACCCGGAAACAATCGGCCAGGAAGTGACGTCTATCGGAGGCGGGTCCAAAGGGAGGCCGGGCCGCGACTGCGCGCTGGCCGGGGGAAAGGCCGATGCCCACGGGCAGCGGAGGAAGGAGCCGGAGGCAGGGAAGAGAGCACAGAAGCCGCGGCGTTTCACTTTGGAGACTGAAAGGCCACTGCCCAGGCCGGCGTTAGGACCCGGAAATAAACGGACCGGGAAGTGACGCATGCTGTCCGCCTCAGGATGGCAGCTAGCCGTGTTGTCATGGTAACCGGGTCGGAGCCAGGTGGCCGAGTCTCCGAGCTGCCAGCGCAGACTGAGCGACCCTCGGCCTCCGCCTCCCGGACTTGCCCACGATGGAGATGACCCCGGAGCTATGCTCCCGGCTGCGCCTGAGCTGGAGCTGACAGTTGGATCCCTGGCCGCTTCTTTACAGGCGGAGATGTCGAGAGCAAGAGAAGCCCAGGATCACGCGAGACTTAATCCAGCCTAGAGAGGACTGTTGATGTTACAGGCTGTCGTTAAGAATGGGGTTCCCAGCTTTGCCTTTGCAATTTACTAGCTGCCTGACCTTGGGCAAGTTACTTAACCTCTCAGAGCCTCAGTTTTTTCACCTGTAGAATAGAATAGTACCGTCTCCTGGGATTCATGCGGGAATTAAGTGGGTTCATATATGGAAACCGCTTATTGCAAAAGTTGGCATAAAGATCTAAATATATTTTGCTTTTTAAATCTGGTAAAGTTTGCCCCGCCGGGCGTGGCTCAGCGGTTGAGCATCGACCTAGGATCCAGGAGATGGGGTTTTGTTGGCATGCAGGAGGCAGCCGATCAATGACGACTCTCTCATCGTTGATGTTTCTCTTTACCTCTCTCTCTCTCTCTCTCTCTCTCTCTCTCTCTCTCTCTCTCTCTCTCTCTCCCTCCCTCCCTCTCTCTCTCTCTCTGAAATCAGCAAAGATATAAATATATATATATATATATTAATCTGGTAAAGTTAAAAGAAATGACCTTTGTCTGCCCTTGACTTCCTTAAATAGAAGCCAGTGTTGGGAAGACCGAGATACTGCCTCTTGCTTTGTGACTTTTCACACAGGCACCTGTGGTACCTGCGTGGCCTACATTGGCATCAATACTGGTGGCTGTTACTTCACTTCATGGGTTTGTCTTTACTCCCACCCACCACATATTTGTAACAACCATTCATTCTAACTTATCCCAGACATTTATTAAAGATTAGAGCCCACTCAGTGCCAAGTTCTCTTCCTAGAACATGCTCTTGGCTCCCTGCACTTATCATGCCCTTCTACCCTTCTGGCCTCTGTGCCTCTATATGCTGTTCCCTCCCTGTGAATGTCCTTCCCCTCACCTCATCCCTTCCTTGCTTTTTTGGCTTCCAGCCCCAGCTCAGTAGTCACATCCTTTCTGAAGCTGTCTCTGGTTTATCCAGGCAAAGACCAGCCTTCCTCTGGTTCCCCACAGCACTGTCTTTTATAGTTTTATCTCAGCTCTTAACCACAGTGTATTACATATATTTTAAACCCGACTACCTGACAAGACCTGGAGCTCCTTATACATCTGTGTTTTCCCTGAGCTCTGAACAAGTCTGATCATGAGGTGCCCAACAGATGTTCCTTAATTGCAGGATTCTCTCTCTCAGCCTTGGTGTCCCCAGCTAAAGCCGGTGGGTCTTGTCAGGAGTCAATGACATAATTCATGGGGAAGCATTTGGAAAACCAACAACCTGCTATTCAAACAGCAGCAATTACTATATTTATCTGTTACTGTCTGAGCACCACTCAAGGACTTTGTGTACTTCAGCATTTATCAGGTCATGTTTAAGCTTCTCTCTTAATCACCTGCAAGGTGATGGTGTTTACAGGAATTCCAGCCCCATCTAAATTCTCTGCCTTTGCAACAACTCAAAACTGTCCTTTGGAAACTGTTGCAAGACTGCCTGAACCTGCTAATAAGTCCCTGCCAGTACTATGGTTCTGTGACAGACAAAAGGGAAACAGATTTTTAAGAAGGCTTTACCAGTATAGGAAACCCTGGTCATTAAGACTTAGTGACATTTCATATCAGAAAAGACCCAAAGTCGCTGAAGAGAGCCATGTTTCTCATCTTTTAGACAGGATTGAAGGCCTGAGATTTCTCTGCTTGGTGATGTGGAATCACAGGAGCATCTTTTTCAGATTTTATTACATAATGATTGGCAGGTTATATAATAGTCATGTGACAATGATTAGGCACCTCTACTTCCTAAGAGCCAACGACACGAACGATCTACCTACTTAATTCTATTTTATAGGTTTTTTTAAAAATCGCAAATGTAACACATAAATTCCAACAATATAGACTTGTATAGAACCAAAAAAGAAAAGAAAAGCAATCCTCTGACCCAGAAATTTGATTTCCTGGAATCTACCTGAGAAACAAATGTATGTGCACAAGAGACCTGTGGCATCACTGTATGTAATCAAAAAACAAAAAACAAAAACATTCTAAGTGTTCATCAGTAGGAGAATGGTGTAGCCATACTAATTACTACTATGGATCACTTTTAAAGGACTACTGTGGATCACTTTTAAAGGATTATATAACTCTACAAGACATTCGGTGGAATGATAAAAGACATACCCTGAAATAGAAAACAAAACATCAACCAATTCTATATATTTTCTGATATATAGAAATATATTAGTCATGTGACAATGATGTTAGATTTAAAGGACGTAACTGTGAGCAAAACAGACACAGCCCCTGCCCTCAAGGAGTCTCCTTATCAGAAAGAGAATATTAATAAACTAGGAGTAGGAGGAACTAAAAACCTAGAATTCAGAATCAGACATGGTAAATGTTCTGAGAAGGGTATGGAGCTTAGAGAATGGAGAGGAGACCTTTGACAGGGCAAATTGTGGACACCCTCAAGGAGGAGGTGGCATTTGGGCCAGTCTTTGAGTGAGTTGGTCATGTGAAGGTCTCCAGCTTTCCTTCCAGCTGGAGGGAAGAAAGCAATCAAAAAAAAGTACTGGAACCTGGCCGGGCATGGCTCAGTGGTTAAGCATTGACCTAGGATTCAGGAGATCGAGGTTCAGATCGCAGGGCACATGCCTGGATTATGGGCTTGATCCCTGGTGGGGGGGCTTGCAGGGAGGCAGCCAATTGATGATTCTCACCATTGATGTCTCTCTCTCCCCCTCTCTCTTCCTCTCTAAAATCAATAAAAAACATTTTAAAAAGCAGAAGAAAATACTGGAGCCCTGGCCAGTATGGCTCAGTTGGTTGGGCTTCATCCCATGCACCAAAAGGTTGCCAGTTCAATTCCCAATCGGGGCACATGCCCAGGTTTCAGGCTCGATCCCTGGTAGGGGGAGTGCAGGAGGCAGCCAATCCATACTTCGCTCACATCGATGTTTCTCTTTCTCTCTCTCTAAAAATCAATTTTTAAAATCTTTAAAAAGCCCAGCCAGTGTGGCTTAGTGGTTGAGCATCAACCTATGATCCAGGAGATGGCAGTTCGATTCCCAGTCAGGACACATGCCTGGGCTGCAGCTCAATCCCCAGAAGGGGGCATGCAGGAGGCAGCCGATCAGTGTCTCTCATCATTAATGTTTCTATGTCTCTCTCTCCCTCTCCCTTCCTTTCTCTGAAATCAATAAACATATATTTTAAAATATATATATCTTTTTTTTAAAAAGTACTGGAAATTGAAACTCAACTGCCTCCAAACATAGAAGGTGGGTATAACTAGGTACTAGAGTAGGATAGTCTCATACTATATATAGTACCAGACATTAGTATTAATATAGTCTAACATAGTACCTGGCTCACAGGGAGCCTTCAATAAATACTTTAGTGAGAAAACAAATATTGTTGAACTACTATCATGCTCCAGCTGATCATGCCAATTTCCCTGCTAATTGTTATCAGATATTTAGGTTTCTGAAGAGGAGTTAGAATACAGATTTTTAAGTGAAACTTCTCAATTACAATCATCATGTGTAAACATACTTCCTAGTTCCATCTGCTGAGAGAGCCCAAAAGAAATAACACCCCTGTAGCAACAAGCACCCAGATCTTGCTTTCTGAATTCTCCATTAAAGGAACCAAGGCCCCTTGAAGAAGTCATATTCTCAGGGCAGAGGCAAGGAAGTTGCAATATGAGCCTGGAACATCTTACTGAGCCAGAACATAAGGAAATGCAAAAAATAATAATAATAATGGGACATGTCAAAAGGACACAAAAGCCAGTTTGGTGGGGTTCCTATTGGTCAAATATGGGGGGAAATTTTGTTGTTGTTGTTAATCCTCACCTGAGGATATTTTTTCCATTGCTTTTTAGAGAGAGTGAAAGGGGGGAGGGGGGGAGAGAGAGAGAGAGAGAAACATCTATGCGAGAGAGACACATCGATTGGTTGTCTCCCACACGCACCCCAGCCAGGCCAGGGATCAAACCTGCAACCCTTTGGTGCTGGGACCAGTGCTCTAACCACTGAGCAACAAAGCCATAGCCAAATCTGGGACAATTTGAACATCGAAGCAAATAGTGATAGTAACAGACTATAATAGTACCTTAGTGGCAGGGAAAAAGAAACTATGACCTCATACTGATACCGAACATAAAATACTGTGTTTGCCAGAGGAATGTGTCCCAGGGCTGTGTGGCCCTGGATGCCAAGTCTGACCCCTGCATTAAGGGGTTGGAAATATGAGTGCACAAGTCAAGCTGGGAAACTGGGGTGATGGGATATCATCCTAGTCTCTGAGGATCTCAAATGTCAGGCAAAGTTGCTTTGACTCTATGGGCACCTGGGAGCCACTGAAGGTGTATGAGCGAGAAAGATGGTGATCACAGCCCTTGCTCTCCAGACCAGGTGTTTGGTGCTGGGAGGCAACAGGGTATAGTGAATAAGAAATAAGCATGGGCCCTAGCCAGTTTGGCTCAGTGGTTAGAGCTTCAGCCTGCGGGCTGAAGGGTCCCGGGTTCAATTCTGGCCAAGGGCCATGTGCTTTGGTTGCAGGCTGGGTCCCTGGCCCCGGTTGGGCATGTGCTGGAGGCAACCAATCGATGTGTCTCTCTTACATCAGTGTTTCTCCCCCCGCCCCTCGGAAAAAGCAATGGAAAAATATCCTCAGATGAGAATTAAAAGAAAAAAGAAATCAGCATTTAAGGTTCCTAAAAACATGGCACAGTGGAACAGAAATGACCCTACAGTCAGTAGACCTGGGTTCAAGTGCAGCATTTAGTAGCCCCAGTGAGAGAGGCTAGTAAAAGCCAGGATAAGTGGAATCGGGAAACTGAGACAGTTAAACAGCAGTTTGCAGCCACCTAGTAAATCTTACCTTCCATAAACCAAGGACTCTTAACACCTTGCTGACTGGCTATTTCAAGACAGAATTCGCCCATGCAGCTGGCTACTTTTCCACTCTTTTAAAACTCTACATTGTTTTCAGACCTTAAAATTACTTAAATTAATGTAAATGCAGACACAGGTTATCTCAGGACAGGTCAGCAAGGTGTAGAGTAAATGGTTTACACTTCTCCCCAACTAGAGGGTAAGTAGCTTAAATCAACTACTTAGGGAGTCAGCAGAAATCCAATTAGTGCTACTTGCCAACCACACCCAAGGACAGGTGAAGTTAAGGGAATAAATCTCATTTTTGCACATCAGCATAAAACTGATGGATATTCTATTGATTCTCCCCTAAGACCTTCCCTAATCTCCTGAGCCTTTAAGAACCCTCAGAACAGAGGTCCTAGCACCCAGTCTCCCTCCCCCTTCCCCTTTCTTTCCTCCACAGGCTGGCATCTCCTAAACTCAAAGGAACCTCAAGAGGCTTGCAACCAGGACAGCAATGGGGAGCTACAGTTTGTCCCCAAGGCCCCATTTTCTCTGACTCCTTAGTGAGCCAAAGCAGCCCAGCCCAGGCTTATTTCCCCACCTAATTCTGTTACGCTAGGCCCTTCCTTGTTTCACTGTCCCCAGCTTTAATAAACATCCTCTGGGCCTGGCCTGGCGTGGCTCAGCGGTTGGTCATGGACCTGGGATCCAGGAGATCGCAGTTTGTTCCTGGTCAGGGCACATGCCAGGTTTGTGGGATAGATTCCCGGTTGGGGGAGTGCAGGAGGCAGCCAATCAATGACGACTCTCATCATTGATGTTTCTATTTTTCTCTCTCCCTCTCCCTTGAATTCAATAAAGATTTATTTATTTTTATTTATTTATTTAACTTTTCTTTATTGTTGAAAGTATTACAAGTGTCCCATTTTTCCCCCCAATTGACCCCCTCCACCTCGCTCCCACCCCCTCCCCAGGCCTTCTCCCCATCATTGTCTGTGTCCATGGGTTATGCATATGTGCATATAACTTCTTTGGTTAATCTCTTCCCACCCTCCACCCCCCTTCCCTCTTCCCTCTGAGATATGATCGTCTGTTACATGCATCAATGTCTCTGGATCTATTTAGTTCATCAGATTCTTTTGTTCATTAGCTTCTTGTTAAAGAAGACCCTTCAACTTTTCCTGTAGTGCTTGTCTGGTGGTAATGAACTCCTTTAGCTTTTTCTTATCTGTGAAGCTCTTTATCTGACCTTCTATCCTAAATGATAGCTTTGCTGGGTAGAGTCATCTTGGTTGTAGTTCCATGTTTTTCATCACTTTGAATATTTCTTGCCACTCCCTTCTGGCCTGCAAAGTTTCTGTTGAGAAATCAGCTGACAGTCGTATGGGTGCTCCCTTGCATGTAATTAACCGCTTTTCTCTTGCTGCTTTTAAGATTCTCTCTTTAGTTTTAACCTTTGGCATTTTAATTATGATGTGTCTTGCTGTGAGCCTCTTTGGGGTCCTCTTGTTTGGGACCCTCTGTGCTTCCTGGACTTGTAAGTCTATTTCTTTCCCCAGGTAGGGGAAGTTTTCTGTCATTATTTTTTCAAATAGGTTTTCAATTTCTTGCTCTCTTTCCTCTCCTTCTGACACCCCAATAATACGAAGGTTGGGACTCTTGAAGTTGTCCCAGAGGCTCCTTATACTATCTTCATATTCTGGTTTCTTTTTTCTTTTTGCTCTTCTGGTTGGGTGTTTTTTGTTTCTTCATGTTCCAAATTGCTGATTTGATTCTCAGTGTCCTCTACTCTACTGTTGATTCCCTGTAAATTATTCATTTCAGTTCGTGTAGCCTTCATTTCAAATTGGTACTTTATTATGTCGTCAATAATCTCAGTTGTTTCTGTCATACTCTTACTAATATCCTTGAGCATCCTTATAACCATTATTCTGAACTCTGTATCTGTTAGCTTGCTTGGATCTATTTCATTTAGATCCTTTTCTAGAGATTTCTTCTGTTCTTTCCTTTGTGACATGTTTCTTTGCCTCTGCATTTTAGCTACTTCCTGGTGTTTGTTTCTATGTATTAGGTAGAGTGGCTATGTCTCTTGGAATTGGTAGAGTGGCTTTGTGTAGTAGATGTCCTGTAGGGTCCGTGGCTCAGCCTCCCCAGTCACCTGAGCTGGGCCTTCTAGGTGCTCCCCTGTGGGCTGTGTGCACTGTCCTATTGTAGCTGAGCCTTGGTTGCTGTTGGTGTCCCTGCGAGGAACTGACTCCAAGGCCAATCGGCTGTGAGGACCAGCTGCAGCTACAGCCAAAGAGCTGCTGTGCTGGAGACACCCCTATGGAGCAGGATTTACTTCAGTGGAGCTTTTTGGTGTTCACCAAGTGTGGCCCCTGAGTGTGTCACTCGTGGCTGTGGTAGGGTTGTAATCCAGCGTGGTTGAGTCTGACCACCAGGTGCACTGTCTCTGGGGCCTCCTGGGAGGTGCAAAGTAAGCCTCTGCCAGTGCCTTGCCCAGGGCCGCCCAGCATGAGCCACACAGCAAACCGTAGTTGGCTGCTACTTGTGCTGGGCTTGGCGGTGCCCAGGAGAGGCCAAGCCATGAGCCAATGCAGCTGCCGCTAGTGCCAGGCCTGGGGCTGCTTATCAAGCTGTATGGGGCCCACTGCTGCTTGTTGGGGAGATTTTAGGAAAGTCCTAAGCATGAGGCTCAAGAGGCCACTTGCACAGAAAAACCGCTGGAAATGGCCTGGATGAGCTGCAGGTGGGGAGGGGCAGGGCCTCCGGGAATCACGGGGCGGGGCCAAAGGTGTGAGTCCCGCGCTGGGGATTCAAACATGGCGCCTGCCTGCCGGGTCTAGCGGGAGGACTCGCCAAAGGAGCAATGTCCTCTGCCGGCTCTTCTGCCTGGGAGAAAGCTCCCTCTCCAGCTCTCGCCCGGCTCCAGGCAGGTTAGTTCCTCCCCGAGTGTCCCGGGTCCTTTCCGGCTGCTCCCGGCGCTGGGCTCAGAGGGAGCGTCCGAGTGAGTCCGTGTCGGGCCCTTTGAGAGGAGCTGCTGGGGCTCCCGCCGCCTCCGAGACCCTCAGGGACAGTCCCGCTGGTTTCACAGCCCGGAGCTGTGGAGATGTCTCTTCCTGGCCCTGGAGCCCTGGGCTGGGGGCCTGCTGTGGGGCTGGGACCCTTCACTCCTTCAGGAAACCCCCCCGCCGAGATTCCCTCCCGGGTTTACCCTGCGGCACCGAGTGTGGGCCCGCGGCCTTGACTCCGGGATTCAGCCCCGATCCGCCCTCGTCTCCGCCCCTCCTACCGGTCTCGGTGCTGCTTCAGCTCCCTGGTTGTAGGGCTTCTGTTCAGCCAGATTTCAGGAGGCTCTGAGTGATGGTGGGTCTGAATTTTAGTTGTAATTTTGATACGGTTGCGGGAGGCAGTGGGTACAGCTGTTACCTACGCCGCCATCTTGTTTTCTTCAAGATATATATTTTCTATTTATTTATTTATTTTTAAACATATCTTTATTAATTTCAGAGAGAGGAAAGGAGGGGGAGAGACAGAGATAGAAACATCAATGATGAGAGAGTCACTGATTGGCTGCCTAGCCCGCAACCCGGGCATGTGCCCTGACCGGGAATCGAACCCCGATCTCCTGGATCCTAGGTCGATGCTCAACCACTGAGCCACGCCCGGCTGGGGAAGATATATATATATTTTTAATAAAAATAAATAAATAAACATCCTCTAAAATTCACCTGGACTCATGTTGTGGAATTTTTCCTGCATGAAGCCAAGAACCCACACACTACAGGCTGGCCCTAGGCAGACCCCTAGGGCCAGGTCCCCTGTCCTGTAGCACTTTGAGTGGGGAAAGCCCCTCTAAGAGTCTAGACTCAGGAGCGAGAATACCTGGGTTAAACTTTGGTGTTTACTGTGTAAAATGACCTCTTTGTGTCTCACTTTCTTCATCTGTGAGATAAGGAAGGTAACAATAGTACCTGCTTCCATACAGGTTACGGGCTAGTCCAGGTGAGCACTTGGCATTGTAAGTACTCATTAGGCATTAGCTATTATTATCCATTCTTTTTAATTAAATTTGATAATGCATAGAAAGAACACCCAGTTCCTGGAAGGGAGTAGGCCTGCAACTAAGGTTATCTATGATTAGGATCATTGTTGTGCAACGTGGGTTTGCTGGGGACTAAATTCCATCTGGCTCTCAAAGCTCAGAATTCATTCTGACTACCCCCTGGTGCAGGTAGGGCTGGGGGCAGTTAGTAACCCCAAAGAAGACGTCTTAAAATGAAAGGGGGCACAGAGTCAGCCTCTTCAAAGCAGTATGCAAGGCTTTTCCCCGCTTATTCTCTCAATATAAACCCAACTGCCAATCACTTCAAAGTCTTCATGTCTGCTGAAGGAGGCAACCAAAAGTCCAAAGGTAACCCAGCAGGCTAAGGGCTGTTTATTATGGAATCCACCCAGCCCAGCCCAGCTCCAAGGAGACACAATTCATGGGGTTGGAAATATCAAAGACTCAGCCAGCACCTCATCTGGATGATTCTAAATGGCTCCTAAAAACAGTGATCTGGAGGTTATGAGCTCCTGCTGTGTACTGTACTGGTCTCTTAAAATACTGGGTTTCAAATGACTCTTTCTAGAAGCAACCATCTTTCCCCTTCCCTTGAAACAGGCCAGGGAAGACCACAAACAGATTGCCTTTTTAAAAAAATATGTTTTTATTAATTTTTTTTAGAGAGCGGGGAAAGAAGAGATAGAGACATTGATGAGCGAGAAATATCAACATAAGCTGGCTGCCTCCTGCATGCCCCCTGCTGGGGATCAAGCCCAAAATCTGGCCTGTGCCCTGACAGGAAATAGAACCGGCGACCTCAGCCTGGTGCACCGGACAACACTCAGCCACTGAGCCACACCGGCCAGGCAACAGGTTGCCTTTGCTACATAGCAACGTTATTCCATGGCAGGAAGGCAAAGTAGAGTCTGAAGTTAGAAGGCCCGAGTTCAGATCCCATCTCTGCCACTTCCCATTTGTGTGACTTTGGATAAGCTATCTAACCTCTGTGGGCCTTGATTTCCATATCAGTAAAGGATTAATAGGAATAAATACTTCCAAGAATTACTGAGAGAGTAAAAGAGCTAGTACCATTTTATAAGTGTTCAATTTAGCTGTAAGGTTATGCTTATGAATAAATATTGACATGAATTATGAAAGGAAATTATTCTTCAAACTTGGAAAATGTATGTTTTATGAATAATGAGCTGTTCTGGATGAAAATTAAGCCAACCAGTTGAGAATACTCAGATTAAACAGTAATTTCTACGTGTTTCCAAGTATGTATGTGTGTGTAAATTACAAATAAAAAATACTTTAGGAAAAAAATGAGCTAATACCTTGGTGCCAGGGCAGAGTGAGCATTCAACACAAGTTAGTTATGATTATTCTTTTTTTATTTTTTAATCCTCATCTGAGGATAGTTTTTTCATTGCTTTTCAGAGAGAGTGGAAGAGAAAGAGAGAGAAACATTGATGTGAGAGAGCCATATTGATTGGTTGCCTCCGGCACAGGCCCTGACCAGGGCCAGGGATGGAGCCTGCAACCCAGGTACATGCCCTTGGCTAGAATCGAACCCAGGACCCTTCAGTCCATGGGCCGATGCTCTAACCACTGAGCAAACCAGCTCAGGCAGCTATGATTATTCTTTTTTTTTTCTTTTTTTAAATATAGCTTTATTGATTTCAGAGAAAGGAAAGGAGAGGGAGAGAGAGATAGAAACATCAATGATGAGAGAGTCATTGATCGAGCCTACAACCCGGGCATGTGCCCTGACTGGGAATCGAACCCCAATCACCTGGATCCCAGGTAGATGCTCAACCACTAAGCCATGCCTGGCTGGGCACTGTGATTATTCTTGACTTAGGGTCATGAGGCTTGCTGGGCTGGGGTGTACAATAGGCCTCTCAGATGGATGGAAGGAACATGATTGGGCTTGAGGTCATTCTGGTCAATCCTGAGCACCTTGCGTTTGTGCTGCTCAAAAGAGTCAAAATTTTATGATATCCAGACTATATAGTGAACTCTTACAATTTAACAACAAAAAGACAACCCAGTTAAGAAATGGGGAGAGGAGCCCAGCCGGGCCTGGCTCCGCGGTTGAGCATCGACCTAGGATCCAGGAGATCGGGTTCGATTCCCAGTCAGGGCATATGCCCAGGTTATGGGTTGTAGCCAATCGATGACTCTCTCATCATTGATGTTTCTATCTCTCTTCCTCTTCCTTCCTCTCTCTGAAGTCAATAAAGATATATTAAAAAAAAAAAAAAAAAAAAAAGAAATGGGGAAAGGAGTTGAACAAACATTTCTCCAAAGATCTACAAATGGCCAATAAGCATATGAAAAGATGTTCAACATCATTAGCCATTACAGAAATGCAAATCAAAACCACAATGAGATACTTAACACCTACTAGGATGGCTATTGTTTTTTAAAAAGGGGAAATAAGCCAGGCCGGGCGTGACTCAGTGGTTGAGCATAGACCTAGGATCCAGGAGATCCTGGTTCGGTTCCCAGTCAGGGCATTTGCCCTAGTTGCGGGCTCGATCCCCAGTTGGGGGTATGCAGGAGGCAGCCGGTCCATGACTCTCTCTCATCATTGATGTTTCTCTCTCTCTCTCTCTCCCTTCCTCTCTCTGAAATCAATGAAAACATATTTAAAAAAAAAAAAAAAAAAAAGGGAACCAGAGAGAGTAAAGAGGCAGATGAGTCTGTGAGGTACTCGTTTGCCCCCTAGTGGTGTAGGTGGAAATTCCTCTTGGCTCTTACCAAGTTTGGCAATCTTGAATCTCTTCCTACTTTGAAATCAAGATGAAATTATCTACCCATAGATTAATAAATGTAGTAATACATAATGATGTAAATTCTGCCTACTTTAGATAAGTATAAGAATAAGTTTTACACATGACCTGAGGCTAAGAGATAGGGCTTGAGGGTTAGATGACTTGAGGTCTGGAGTTATGGCTAATCATCTCAACTATTCTCCCACAGAGCAGAACACAATATTCTTTCACTTAAAAAAGAAAAACATATTTTTTAAAAAGTAATGCAGAAAATTTTAGAAAATACAAGAGGGGAAAGTTTAGACAATACAAGAGGGAAGAAAATGATGAGTCAGTCTTTCTCCAGGCCCAGAACCTAGACCCCAGGCCCCTAGTTTCCCTTCCTGATGAGAGACACTGGTACCAGATTCCCAGGACTCTTCCAGCAGGGTGATCACTTATGTGCCTGGGACTTGCCCAGCTTTAGCACTGAAAGCCTGGCATCCTGGGAAACCCCTCAACCCCAGGCAAACTGGGACGATTAGTCACTTTACCTCTCAGAGACATCTATTCATCATACACAGGTATGTATCAGTTACGTTACTCAGCATCTTGGTATTATTTTGATTAAAAATATATTTCAGCCCTAGCAGGTTTGGCCCAGTGGTTAGAGCATCGGCCTGTGGACTGGAAGGCCTTGGGTTCAGTTTCAGGCAAGGGCACATACCTCAGTTGCAGGCTCAATCCCAGATGGCAGTCAGCTCGAGAGCAGGAGGCAGCCAATCAATGTGACTCTCTCACTTCGATGTTTCTCTCTCTCTGTCTCCCCCTACCACTCTCTCTGAAAAGCAATGGGAAAAAAATAACCTCAGGTAAGGATTAAAATATATATATAAAAGATCATTCTGTATCAGCTGTATATTCAACAAATATATGGAGTTACCTACTATGCATTAGGCACTGTATTAAAAGCTAAAGATACAGTAAACAAAATGGACAAATATTCCTGTCTTCATGGAGTTGACATACCAGTAATTATGTTTATTGTATTTAATCATATTGCTACTGTGACCAATGCTGTCCTGGACATCTATGTGTCCATGTCCTTTTCACATGTATGGGTAGGTCTGTAGCAGCACTGTACACAGAACTTTCTGTGACATGTACTATATCTCCTGTGTCCCGATACGGAGCCACTAGCTACGTGTGGTATTGAGCACTAGAAATATGGCTAGTGAGACAGAAGAATTGAATTTTTTTATTTATTTGTTGATTTGAGAGAGAGAGAGGAAGGGAGAAAGAGAGAGAAACATCGATTTGTTATTCCACTTATTTATGTTCTCATTGGTTGCTTCTTGTATGTGCCCTGACCGAGGATAGAACAGGCAAGCTTGGCATATCAGGATGACACTCTAACGAACTGAGCTTCCCGGCAAGGGGCAGTTTTGTTTTTTAATTTACTTTAAATTAAACAGCCACAGTATTGGATGGCCCAGGTCTACGGGATAAAGCCCTGAAATGGAAAGGGTAAATTAGAGGGTATATGCTCTTCTAACTTTTATAATTATAGGCCAATTGCCCACTAAAGAGATTGTATTAGCATCACAAATGACCACAAACTTAGTGACTTAAACAACATGCATTGATTCTCTCACGGCTTCTGTGGGTGAGGAGCGTGGGCTTGGCATGACTACCGCTTCACACTAAAGCAAATCTCCCTGAAACTTTCATTAGGATATTTATTAATTTACTTATTTATTTAACTTTATTTTTATTGTTGACACTATTACAGATGTCCCCATTCCCCACCCGCCCCCAGCATCATTATTTAGTTGAAAAACTTTTTGTCATTACCCACCTATTTACCTCACTGCCTACAAGGGACCATGTCTTTCTCTCTAGCACTGTATTTATCTCCAGCACCCTGCAGAGGCCTGGCACACAGTAGGCCCACAGAGACTCTTTGTTGCCTGAAAGAATGAGTCTACCTTGGCAGTAAAAATCAAATTTTTGAAGGCTTTGAGCAGAACCTATACCCCACCTCAGGCTAACAGATCCACAGGAGGAGCTTAGACCATGTGGGCAACCTGGGAAAGGCTGCGAAAAACTAAGGAGAGGAGGAGACTATTGAGGGAAATAGCTTCCTCAAAAACATTAAGGGGATATGGGAAGAGGAAGTTTCATTCATTTGACACACATTATTAGGTTGATTGTTGCTGGAAACAGCAAGTATGAGTATGGGGAAAAGGAAGGACTGGCTATATATTTGCAAGCTAAGAAAGAGATAGTGGGGACATGGTCACTGGAGATGCCTCAGAAAAAAAGGAAGGGATGGAGCACGTTCGATCTAGTCTCAGCATTGATGGGGGGAAGGGGAAGACAGTGTAGGCTGCTGGTCCTCAAAGTATGGTCCCCGGTTCTGCAGCATCAGCCCCACCTGGAAAACAGTTATAAATACAAACCCCCAGGCCACACCCCAGACCTACTGATGTGCTGTATCAGGAACTCTAGAGGCTGGTTCCAGCAGTTGGTGTTTTAAAAAACCTTCAGGTGACTTTTACGTACAAGCACCCTGAAGGGCACAGGTGCCAAAGCCAGACTGCATGTGGTGTTCAAATCCTCACTCTCATTTCCCATCTGTATTAAAACGTAACTGAGTCCAGCCAGTGTGGCTCAGTGTTTGAGCATCGACCTATGATCCAGAAGATTGCAGTTTGATTCCCTATCAGGGCACATGCCTGGGTTGTGGGCTCAATTCCCTATAGGGGGCATGCAAGAGGCAGCCGATCAATGACTCTCTTGTCATTGATGTTTCTCTCTCTCTCTCTCTCTGAAATCAATAAAGATCTATTTTTTAAAAAGGTAATTAAATCTCTCTGTGCTTCAATTTTTATAACTATTAAATGGAGATAGTAACAGAACCTAAGGCATAGGTTACTGTGAGGATTTATTCATGTAAAGTGTTTAGAATAATAAGCATCCCAAAAAGTTCGCTGTTAATATGTCAAATTTCTTGTCCTCTTATCTCTGCGACTAAGTGTATAAGTTGATGGAAAGTTCATTTCAAGAGCCCAAATGAGGCATTCAGTAGATTTGAAGCTCAGGTCTGAGGGTTCCCTGCTCACCTCCCTCCCCTGACCCCCCCATAGGGTCTGGCATCAGCTACAAGGCCAATACAAAGGCTTGTAAATACCCACAGCAGGCCTCTGCCCTCCTCTCTACCAAGATGAAAGGGGGAAGAGATCAGATAAGTGGGTGTCTGGCATAGGAACAGGTAACAGAAATGGGAAAGTGTAAGCATTGACCCTCTTGGACTGCTGCCTCCTTACCAACTTATTTGTTGTAAGATACCCACATGGATAGCTAAAAATAATCCTCCTGCTACCACCAGGTCAAGCAAAATCAATCCAGAGATTGAAAATGGCACAAAGAAAGCACAAGTTTATATTCAATTAACCTGGGTTAACCAACATGATTTAATTATCCCTTCTAGACTCCTTATATGAGGCCTTTGTGCCCTTTCAGGTAGAGGTTTAATTGATCATTAACTTTCCACGTTAAGAAAACCATGTAGAATTGTTAGCACAGCCTGTCTTTTTAAAAAAGGTATCTCTTTTGTTAAATGTGTGTATGCAAAAGTCAATTGGGTGCAGTAGAAAGTGAAGAATGTTGGGATTCAAAACATCTGGGATATAGGCCTGCTCCTTTCTTGTGATGTTGAGGTTTAGTCTATCTCTTCAAGCTTTAGCTTCAGCTTCCCCATCTATACAGAGTGGGAGCTGGACCCTATCACCAGAAGGCATGTGAACACAATATTAAATAATGTTGACTCAGGGAGGGAGACACACTTCCCATTACTTCTGCTTTCACTGGTAAGTCTCAATGTGGATATAGCCTGTCTTCAACACCCCTCTAGTAATGGCTACTCTCTTTCCAGCATCAACAGTATTCAGCATGAATTAATTATATTGTTTTGGGGCCCTCTCCCTCCTAAACCCTGAGGGTCCCCAGGAGACTTGCAACCAGGGGAGCAATGGGCAGTTCTTCCAGGCTAACCCCCTGAACCTGTCTCTGACTTTCCTCAGACTTTTCAGTGAGCCAACAGCAGCCCTGCCTAGGATAATTTCTTTCCTGCAACATTTCTAGGGAGCCAAAGCAGCCCCACCTAGGCGCTCTCCTGTTGCTTCCTCTATCCTAAGCCCTTCCTTGTTTCACTGTCCCCAGCTTTAATAAACGTAATCTCAAAATCACCTGGACAAGAAAATGATATTGTTTTGTTTCCATTGTATTTGTACAGTTTCCTTGTAGAAATAAGTGATCCCTGTTTTTTATTTGTAGCGTAGGGGTGATATCAGATCTCTCTTTAAAATTTGTTTGCATAAGTTTATTTATTTACGTATTCTTTTTACTACATTTTTTCCTTTTCTTGTTTGCTTAAGTTTAAAGAAATCAACTTGGTTTGAAGAGAAATATTAAGTAATAGTGCAAAAGTAAATACTAAGTAATAGTAATGATTTAAATTTGGGAAACAGGCCAAAGCACAAAGCTGGTTCCAATTTTGCCAAACTCAAGATCCGTTTTCCACATTTTCCAGATTTCCCTTGGCCTCTTCCTCCCTTCCCTCCCCCTCCCCCTTCCCCCTCCCCCTTCCCCCTCCCCCTTCCCTCCCCCTCCCCCTTCCCCCTCCCCCTTCCCCCTCCCCCTTCCCCCTCCCCCTTCCCCCTCCCCCTTCCCCCTCCCCCTTCCCCCTCCCCCTTCCCCCTTTCCCCTCCCCCTCCCCCTCCTTCGCGTCTGAGGGGCCAAGAGGCGTGGCGCATCCACTTGCCCCGCCCCCAGTCAGAAGCCCATACCATAATCCACGCCCCTGGAGCCCCACCGCCCACAAGCCCCGCCCTCGCCCCGCCCCTCGCGCTTCCGTCAGCAGCCTTGGCCCCGCCCCATCGGGCTCCTCCTTCTCGGCCGCCGTTACGTTCCGCTCCGCGGCAGCAAGATGGCGGCGCAACAGCAGGACCGTGAGGGTGGTGCGCAGCTGGCTGGGCCCGCGGCGGAGGCCGACCCGCTGGGTCGCTTCACGTGTCCCGTGTGTTTAGAGGTGTACGAGAAGCCGGTGCGGGTGCTCTGCGGACACGTGTAAGCAGCGAGCCCGGGCCTGGTCGGGGGGCGCCTGACTGGGCGGAGGGGAGTGGAGCCGAGGGGCGAGGCCCCAGCAGGGAGGGTCTCGGGCGGGAGCGGGAGGACCGGCCCAAAGTGGCCTCTCCGAGGAGCCCTCGCGGGCTCCTGAAGACCCGTGAAAGTTGCCCTGCTCACTCCTAAGTATCCCGCCCTTCTGATGAGCTCCTACTGTATTCCAAGCGGCCTGTCAGCTCCTTCCCACGCGTGATAGTGTAGTTACACTCCGCTGGGGGTTAGGTAGGGACCAGAGTCTGCCTCGAGAGCTACAGTTTCCCTTGAATAGTGCGTCCATCGCCCCTAAAGTGTAGTACATCTGGCGTCATGTATCCAGCTCTGCCAAGCAATTCTAATGTGGACTAAAGTTGGAGAAACACTGAGCTAGGCTAAAAGAACAAAAAGGAAGTCTTGATATAAATCTGACTAGTCAGCCCTTAACTGTGAAAGAGGTTGAGAGTTGGCAGCTAGGGATTGTTAGCATTCCTACTTAGGTGGGAACAGGTGTGTTTCATGCTGTTTGAAATTAAGCCCCCGTGGCCTGCATATTTCTAACAGACGTTGGGACGACTAAAGGAGGTGTATGTGAAAATGTCAGTACCGGTCTGGGCTGGGGTAGGTGTTTTTGAGTTTGGCCAGATTTGAATCTCGGCCTTGCTCCATCAGACACACAGACACCTAAAGTGAAAGAATTGTAGAGAACTTGGCCACCTACTTCTCGCCTCCGGGAGTTGACATTTTCTCCATGGTCCCCTTCAGTGCGTATCATGGATATCACCTTGGCATTGGTCTTTGGACCCCTTCACTGGTCAGTAAGCACAATAGGCACCTGCCGGGCTTCACAGGCATTATTTCTGCAGCAATCCCGCAGAGAAAGAGGGTTGGCAGCCATTTTGCAGGTGAGAGTACAGAGTACATTGTCTAGCTCTTCTAGGACTGCAGGCATCTGTTTGCCAGCCCAGAGAACAATTGGCACCTGGCAAGGGCTCCCCGGCCACATTGACTGCTTTCTGCTTCTTCAAGTACACGAAGCTCTCTCTAGCTTTGAGCTATTCTGTTTGCTGTTGTTTTTTTTTTTTTGTCTGGAACTCTTCCTGTCCCATCTGTACCCCCTTCACCACTATTCCAAATCCTTATCAGATTTTAAGTCCCAATTTGCTGTCTCCTTTATCACCATTCCCACTTAAATTACCTCCAGTTTCTTGCACAGAGCAAAATTTAGGGTCATGAGGGCAGTGACCATATCTATTTTGCCCCCTTATATATACCCAGTGCCCAGCACAGCGAGCATCCATCTTCCAATCTTATGTTCAACAGACCAAAATATTTATATGCCCGCTATGTGTCAGATTCTTGGGGCATAGTGAGAAATAAGGTGATTATTTCCTCAGAGTTCACAATCCAGTGAATTGATAAGTACCAGCAAATGTTCAGGCTATTGTGAAAATGCACTGTGCAGTGGAAGGGTATTATAGGAATCAAATGGGGGCAGGTAATGGATGAATAAAGAAGCTTGATTTAGCAGAATTTACCAACTGAAGAGCAGCAGAATTGGAGGTTTCCTTGAGCCAGATGAGCATTGCTTAGTCAGAGGTCAAGGGACAGTACTGGGATTCAAACCTTGACTCTTCAGTACTCACCATTCTAGTTCCACATGTTTGTCATTTCAGTGTTGAAAATGATGCACAGATGGATACACCTCTCTGAGTCTCCCTTAGGCCAGACAAAAGCTTTTTGCTCTGCTTAGTTGGTTTTTGCTAGCTTTTGTGCTTGGAAACTTGAGCATCACTGCAGCTCTGGCTGGGCATAGCATTAGGTGTTTATAAAACTTTATTTCAAGCTCTAAATGACCGTACCCTTCTCCAGTCTAGTGGAATACAGCTGGAGAAGGGAAGGTGGCTGGGAGCTCAGGAGAAAGGACTAACAGGAAAGGTAGAACATCTAAAAGGGTGAACTAGAAAAAGGCCTGTATATATAGAAAATGGAAACTGAAAGCATGCTATTTTCTTGGGCATGATTCAGAAACCTTCTGCACTTGGTGTTATTTTTGTGTGGAACTCTGCATCCAGGTCTGTGTGGCTCTTCTCACAATTTTTGGTCTTAGCTCATATTTTACCTTTTTTTTTAAAAAAAACACACCTACCATATCTTTATTGATTTCAGAGAGAGGGAAGGAGGGGGAGAGAGAGAGAGATAGAAACATCAATGATGAGAGAGTCATTGATCGGCTGCCTAGCCCGCAACCGGGCATGTACCCTGACCAGGAATCAAACCCTGATCTCCTGGATCCTAGGTCGATGCTCAACCGCTGAGCCACGCCCGGCTGGGTTCATATGTTACCTTCTTAATGAAACTTTCTGTGATCCACCCCAGCTGATCTCATTGCTTATTTCCTCCATGCATTTAATCACTGTCTGAAAATAACATTTGTGTTTTTCTTCACTCTGGAACAGAAGTATTATGAAGAAGGGAACTTAGTTTAATTCAACATTGTGCCTTCAGTGGTGAATCAGTAGACCCCCTCACCTTCTCCTAGCCTGGTCTAGAATTTTGCCTAGCAGGATAACATATAGCTTAATGACAGAGAACAAAAATCTTAAGAGACAGTAAAAAATTGTCAGTTGTGCAGATTACCTTTGAGTATATACATCCTCCCTTAAACCTATCAGGTTGGGAGTATTTTCATGCTCCCTTATCCATTCTTTCTGTGTACTTTATCTCAGCATCACCACCTGTCTAGGCTTCAAGATAGAAACTTGGCCTTTTTTCTTCTCCAAATTCAGTAAGTTACCAGTCCTACTGATTCCACCTCTGAATCATTTCCTGAATTCATTCCCTGTTGCCTCAGTCAGGCCCTCACAATCCTTTGCCATTAGGCATCTGTTTGGCTTCTACTTCAAGTCTCTTCTCCTCTTTCCTCATCTAAAAAAAATTTTTAAACCGGCAACTCAATTGTCTGTGATAATCCCAGGGTTATTTTTCTAAAACTTGGATTTGGTCTTATTAATACTTTGCTTTAAACATCTGGATCTCTACTGCTTATGAGGAAAAGTGTTAGGCTTTTATTTCCTCAGATGTATCATGAGTTTTTAAGCCTTAAGGTCTGGGATTTCCTTTGCTCTGCCAGCTGAACTCTTTCTTTTAAGGCTCTTTCGTAGATGCTGCCTCTAAAGTCTTCCCAGCCCTGTCCTTAGGTCACAACTAGTTGCTCTTGTATCTGTGTTCTCATAGTGCTGTGCATTCACCTCTAATGATAGCAGCTCCTGTTTGTAATGCATTTCAGATGTGTTAGACACTGTCCTAAGGGTCTCCCAACACGCCTAGAGGTGAGTACTACTATCTTTGTTTCACAAAGGAAAAACTGAGATTTGGGAAACCTCTCAGTGCACCTTAACACCTTTTGCTGCATATCACAATAGTTTGCATTTGTTTCTGTTGCTGGGCCTGTGTGTTCTTTGCAGGACCCATCTTCCCAGCCTTATTTTTCTGGCATGGGGGACTCAGTATGTGAATCAGGAGTAGGGAGCAAGTTGTCTTTAATCCATTATTCATTGATGATTTTTAAAAGTTTATCCATTTTGTTGTCTTCACAATGCATGACTCAGGTTCTCTGTATGTCTTGTTCTAGCTTTTGCTCTGCATGCCTGCAGGAATGTCTGAAGCCGAAGAAGCCTGTCTGTGGGGTATGTCGCAGCCCTCTGGCACCTGGCGAACGAGCCGTGGAGCTCGAGCGGCAGATTGAGAGCACAGAGACTTCTTGCCATGGCTGCCGTAAAAATGTATGTGAAAGGAAAACGGAAGAGTCAGTCTCTCTGTGAGGAGATGGGGTAAAATGTAGAGCTGTTGCCATGTAGTTTCCGAAGGCAGAGCATGATGGATGACTAATAGCATGTGTGCATGCTAGTTATCTGTGGCAGTGGCTGTGCTGTTTCATTTTGGCAACCTTATTGGGTTTTTGGTTTGGGTTTTTTTTTTAAGAGTTGGCTTAGTTAGTATATTACATATTTTAGCTTTGAAAATCATAGAAATCAGTTATCCCAGTTCTTTCCTATAAAAGACTGGTTTTTCCAAAGCATTATGTACAATTTTAATTAGAATATAATGACAATGATATTTTTAAATATAAAATGTAGTCGGTGACTCAAAAAAGTTATCTGCTGCAGTTAGTTTGAGAGGAAATTTAAAAATCTATATCAGCCCTGGCCGGTGTGGCTCAGTTGGTTGGAGCGTCGTCCCATACACCAAAAGGTGGCGAGTTCGATTCACAGTCAGGGCACCTACCCAGGTTGTGGGTTTGATCCCCAGTCAGGGCATGTGTGGGAGGCAGCCAATCAATGTTTCTCTCTCTCTCCCCCTGCCCTTCCTCTCTCTCAAAATCAATTTAATCAGCTTTTTAGCACTTGACAGGGAAGAATGAATCATGATACAAAGGTCAATATGAAATATTTGATTTTAATAGCAAGATCTAATATCTAAATGCATCCATGATCTTTTGTATAATCATATTAGAGTCAAGTATATTTATTTTAACATTTGTTATAACTGTAAAAGAGAAATACTGTTGTCTTATTTTCTTGTTTTCCAAGAGATATACATAGGCTTAGCAGGTTGGTTTTTTTTAATTTTTTTTAAAAAATATATATCTTTATTGATTTCAGAGAGAGGGAGGAAGAGGGAGAGAGAGGAAGGAAGAGGGAGAGAGAGAGATAGAAACATCAATGATGAGAGAGTCATTAACCGGCTGTCTCCTGCATAGCCCCTGCTGGGGACCCAGCCCGCAACCCGGGCATGTGCCCTTGCTGGGAATAGAACCCTGATCTCCTGGATCCTAGGCCCACGCTCAACCGCTGAGCCACGCCCTGCCAGGCACTTAGCAGTTTTTAAAATCATGATGATTTTGTTAATTCTAGGCAGTACAGAAATGCAAAATAATGTAGGCTTGCCCTAGACAGTTTAGCTCAGTGGTTAGAGTGTCGGCCCGAGAATTGAAGGGTCCCAGGTTCAGTTCTGGCCAAGGACACGTACCTTGGTTGCAGGCTTGATTCATCACCCCGCTTGGGGTGGGTTCAGGAGGCAATCAATTGATGTGTCTCTCTCACGTTGACTTCTCTCTCCCTCTCTCCCACTCTTTGAAAAGCAATGGAAAAAATGTCTTTGAGAATTAAAAAAATTAAAAATAGCCCAGCTGGGTGTGGCTCAGTGGTTGAGCATCGACCTAGGATCCAGGAGGTCGTGGTTCGATACCCTGTCAGGGTACATGCCCCAATTGCGGGCTCAGTCCCCAGTTGGGGGCATACAGGAGGCAGCCAATCAACGATGACTTTCTCATCATTGATGTTTCTATTTCTCTCGCTCCCTCTCCCTTCCTCTCTCTGAAATCGATAAAGATATATTAGAAAACGAACAAAAAAATAAAATAAAATAATGTAGACTTGTTCCCCACTCCAGAGCTTACCTCTTTAAAGTGTAGAGGGCTGCAAAATATTTTCTGTCGTTTGATAAACAGATACAGGATTTTCACAAAATAGGATCATACTATATGTTTCTACAACTTTTTTTCACATTTGAAACAGTTTTTTCACTAAAGGACTGTTGGACAGCCTTGCACATCAATGTCATTACTCTAACACCTTAGTTTGGATAGCCCTAGAATGGATATACCGTACACTCTTTCTTTCAGAACGATTTAGCATGAAGGATACACAGTGGGTACAGTCTGAATGGGGCTATTTCCTATCTGTTTTAATTGGGAGCTCTGGTTGGCAGCTTGAAGTACTTTAGCTGGAGGTAAGACAGAAGCATCATGGTATGCCAGAGCTCAAATATTGAAGCTTTTTTTTTCTTGCAGTTTCCTTTAATTTAGAAAGTCAAGATACTGAAATAAAGTCTCCCTTCATCTTCGTGCATACATAATGGGTGTTTTTTTGTTTGGGGTTTTTTTTTCCCTATATGCTTTTGATTTTCTCCATTTTAAAGATTAGTGACTGTATTATGGTATATCTCCAAAAGTGTTTTTCTTCCCTGTATCTCCCTTAATTTCTTTATTCCTTACATGTTTTCTTATTAGAACATCTGTGATGAAGCACTCTTTGGGTTTTCTATATTTCAAAGACTATATTTTTTAGAAGAAGTAGAATTCAGATTTAGGGTTTTTTGAGAAGATCATTTATCATAATCTGGCAGTTTGTACTTTAACTAGGATTACTAGCCCTTTGCCCTTTTACTTACATCGTCACTTTTCTTTGCTGTACGTAATGGAATGTAGTTCTTGGCTTGCTGTGAGGAGATGAGTTTAAATGCTAGTATGGAAAACTTTAAAAACTTCACTGGGTTTGGAATGTGTCTGTAAGCAGAGAGTATATGGTGAATAAAGTTGACCTGTAGGAGAGTTAGTGTAGAGTGGAAGCACATGTCTTGATTTGGTTAAGTAAAACCTCAGCCTTGGTCTTAACAGAAACCCTGCAACAAACAGTCAGGGGTCCAGCCCCATCAGCACAGCCAGGGGACTGGTAAGATGATTGCCAGGGTGCTATAGGTCTAGTTTTTATCTTACCCTTGCTTTGGGATGATGTTGGGCCTGACTAACTTGTGGCCTCTGATTCTTCCTGTCCAAGTTCTTCCTATCCAAGATCCGGGCCCATGTGGCTACCTGTTCCAAATACCAGAATTACATCATGGAAGGTGTGAAGGCCACCACCAAAGATGTGTCTCTTCAGCCAAGGTAAATAATCACTCCTTTAGATCAAGGTCATCTTTTGCTACAAAGACACTGGACATTTTGCATGTTTGGGGTTGAGTTGTATGAGTTTTAGAAAGTGGAGGTATAATTGTTGTACTGGCTAAAGCTGATGCAGGTTTTTGTATCAGGGTGTTGTAGAGAAAGACTCTCTGATAGTCACTTCAAATATTAGCAATGCTGATAAGTTATTTTCAGAACACTTGACCTGATTCTGAAGTAATCATCACAGTCCCTGTCATAACATGTTCAGTGTGAACTTGGCTCATTTTTGGAGGGTACAGTGGCTAAAGTTGCATGGAAACACTCACAGAGGTGTTTTTCTTTTTCCCTGCCTTTCATCTTCAGGAATGTCCCAAACCGTTATACCTTTCCTTGCCCTTATTGTCCTGAGAAGAACTTTGATCAAGAAGGACTTGTGGAACACTGCAAGTTATTCCATAGCACGGACACCAAATCTGTGGTGAGAGTAACCTTTTTTTAATACCGTTTATGGGGGGAAAAGTCAGATTACAGAAAAATTACAGGATTAGTACAGTGAACTCTTATGTATCCTTCACCTAGATTCTCGGATTAATAGCATTTTACCATGTTTGCTTAACCATATTTTGTATATACAAATTTTTTGCTCACCATTCAAGAATAAGTATAGAGCCCTGCTGGCGTGGCTCAGCAGTTGAGCATCAACTTGTGAACCAGCAGGTCATAGTTCAATTCCTGCTCAGGCCACATGCCTGGGTTTCGGGCTTGATCCCCAGTAGGGGGCTTGTAGGAGGCAGCTGATCAATGACTCATCATTGATGTTTCTATCTCTCCCTCTCCCTCACTCTGAAATCAGTAAAAACATATTTTTTTAAAAAAAGAATAAGTATAGATAGCATGACCCTTTGCTCCTAAATACTTCAGCATATATCTCCTAAGAACATTTGCTTTTAAAAAAAAAAATCACCTTTTTGTGTGTTGTCACACAGGAAATGTAGCATTGAGACAGTCTAATATCTACTGTGGAATTCATGTTCAAATTTTAACAGTTGTAATGTTCTTCATATCTACCTCCTCTGCCCCCAAAAATCCTGGACCTGTGTGTGAGATTTAGTTGTCATGTCTCTTTAGTCGTCGGCCATTCCTTGTTTTTCATGACCTTGACATTTTTATTTTTATTTAATTTTAAATATATCTTTTATTGATTTCAGAGAGAGGAAAGGAGAAGGAGAGAGATAGAAACATCAATGATGAGAGAGTCATTGATCAAGCCCACAACCCGGGCGTGTGCCCTGACCGGGAATCGAACCCTGATCGCCCAGATCCTAGGTCGACGCTCAACCGCTGAGCCACGCCCGGCCAGGCATGACTTTGACATTTTTAAAGAGGACAGTCAAGTTTTGTAGAATGTCCTTCATTTTGGACTTGTCTGCTTCTTCATGATTAGATGCAGGGATGCTCCATAAATGATGTGCCCTTCAGGTGCCACGTCAGGGGTCATGTGATGTCTCTTGGTCCATTGTTGGTATCGTTAACTTGGATCCCTTGGTGTCCTCTGCCAAGCTGCCATTTTCCTTTTGAGAGTAGCTTTTTCATAGTTGTGGAGAAAGAGAATTTAAGCTGAAATTATTAGGAAAGTGCTTATCAGTCCTTTGATATATAATTTAAATAACACAGACGTGTAGTTTCTTTTTTTGAAAAAAATGTTTGAATTTGGTCCATTTCAGCAGTGTTACCCGTCCCTCTTAATGTGATTGACAGACTAGGTCTTTTTTTTTTTTTTTTTTTTTTATGGACTAGGTCTAAATACAATTTCCTCTATAGTTTGTTTCAGTTTCTCATTTATCTCAGACTGCTTCTGTTGAACTATATACCTAGATTTATGGGCAGTCTTCCGCTCCATTGCTGTAAAGGTGGTGTATGAACTAGAATTTTTGGGAGTTTTTGCTGATAGGATTAGACCTTGTGGCATTTTTTTTTTTTTTTTAAATATGTTTTTATTTCAGGGAGAGGGAGAGAGAGATGGAAACATCAATGATGAAAGAATCATCAATCAGCTGCCTCTTACACATCCCCCACTGGGGATGGAGCCCGCAACCCAGGCATGTGCCCCGACTGGGAATCGAACCATGACCTCCAGGTTCATGGGTCCACACTCAGCCACTGAGCCACACCTGCCTGGCCTTGTAGCATTCTTTATTTCTTTGTTGGAAATCTTAAGATCCAGCTGCCCCTTTTCAGGAATATCTTAACTCTTCTCTTGACTTTATCGAATTCCTTCTCAAGTCTAAATTCTTGTCAGTGCAACCACTTTTTACACTGGGCTCATGTGTTCTTAATGTTGTGCTGCAACAGATTCTACCAGTGAACACCCTTTCCATCTGCTTATCCCAGCTTCCCAAGCTGGGGGACTGGGCTGGCTTGGCCCATCATGTACCCCATTTTCAGGAAAACCCTGTTGCTGCTAGGCAGGCACAGTTTCTTGTCTCCTAATGGCTGTTCTCTGCATTAGGTTCCTGGCATGAGCTGCCCCCATCCTTTCCACAGATAACACTGAATTCTGCTTTTAACTAAATTCATAGTATCAGGTGTGCATTCCTCCTTCTATCTCAGGAGCTCTCTGATCTACCTCTAAGGTCACAGACTGGCAGCCTGTGGGATATGTCTGGCCCATACACATTTTAATTTCCTTAACCTTTAAAAATACTTCCTTTTTGCTGAAGTCAGTATGCCAAATTTAAATCTAGGTGTTGGAGGCAAGGGCTGGTTCATCAAACTATTACTTTTCTGTAGGTTTGAAGTTTTTCAAAGTAAGTTTTAAAAGGCTACCATAAATTTTAACATATCTTTGCATTTGTTTGTCTGTAAAATAGTCTTTTTATTTTTTTAAATTTATTTTTATTTTTTATTTATTTAGTTTTTAAAATATATCTTTATTGATTTCAGAGAGAGGAAAGGAGAGGGAGAGAGAGAGAGAGATAGAAACATCAATGATGAGAGAGTCATTGATCAAGCCCACAACCTGGGCATGTTCCCTGACCGGGAATCGAACCCCAATCGCCTGGATCCCAGGTCGACTCTCAACCGTTGAGCCACGCCCGGCCGGGCTGTAAAATAGTCTTTTTAACTGTGGATTGATTTGGTCGGAGGTTACGTGTACTCATAATTTTGATTGATATTGCTGATCTGCTCTGGTTTCTGGTTACTGCAACCTAATTTCTCTCTTTTTTCCCCCTCCTTTGGCTTCCTGTGATCATTTTATCTCTGTGAAGCTTCTCTTCCTTCATTGCTTTTCCCTCTGTTCCATCTCCTGTCCCCCTACAGAACTCCTTAACTGTCAGTATTTCAGCACTTCCCTTTGGAAGCATACCCTCTTCTATCTCTCGTCCTGACTTGTGCTACAGCTGCCTGCCTCACTCTTCCACTCAAGGAGTCTTCCAGTGTTTCAGATTCATCTCTTGCCTACCCCCTTGTCACTATTGATTCCTTGTGAATGGTGGGGCTCCATCTCTAAGCCGGACCGTTTATACCTGCTTCTTCCCAGCCCCAGCTTTTCTCTGCCCATCTCCATGAATTTTCCATTGTAGCCACACTGATTATCTGGCTGCTTTCCTATAATGCTACCTCTTGGCCTTTTCTCCTTGCTACTGCTGTTGCTCTTTTGGAACGCCCTTTCATGTGTTCTTTGTCTTTCCCAATACCTTCCAGTCTTCAAAGCCCAAATCAACCTCTTGTGTGAGGGCTTTTCAGCCTGAGCTTCCATATCTGAGCATTTACTTTGTAAAAATAGCACAGAAGGCTGTATTTTAACTTCCTTGGGACATTGCTAATCTGTCACTTCTTTGATTTTCTCTGTGTCTTGGATCATTTTTGTGTGCTGGGTTGGAAGGCCATAGTCTGGGCCCCGCCTGGGCTGATGCATTGTTCCGACCACAGTAGAGGATAAGAGGGTGGTATAATGCCTTAAGCCTTCATCCACCCCCGAGGGTCATTGGACTTGAGTAGGAGACAGAGTATTTTCTGGGATGTGAATGTACACACAACGGAGTGGCCTGGCCGTGACCTGGTGTGTTAGGAAAGCTGTCCTGACACAAGCCACAGAGGGTGATGTCAGCTCAAAACATTAGGCGCCTAAGACCATGCTTCTTTGTTGAAAGGTTTGCCCAATATGTGCCTCGATGCCCTGGGGAGACCCCAACTACCGCAGTGCCAACTTCATCGAGCATATCCAGCGGCGGCACCAGTTTTCTTACGACACTTTTGTGGTGAGTGGAGCCTGGGCTCTGATCCCTCTCTCCTTCCTCTTACCTGAAGAACCGTGGGCCCCATTGTTGAGCTTTGTCACTGACGTGATGGGTTCTCTGCAATGGCAGCCATGCAGTCTGTGAGCCAGGTGAGTGGCCACAGTTTTTCTTGTGTGGCATTGAAGATGATAAACTTCAACTACATGGCCAGCCATGTAGACTGACAGCGGGCCCCTGCCACCCCCCAAATTTTTGCATATTTTCTTTTGGTGTGTGTAGTTTCTACCTGTTACAGAATCTGGTTTAGGATTCTTAGGCTTAGATGCCCATGGAGCTAGGCAAGTAATGGAAATGGTCCCCATGGGATTTTCAGGCTGGACTTTGTATGGCTCGTTATGCTGTCATCAGCTCCAGCTGATAGTTGTCATGTGGAAATACAGGTACAGTATTGCCCGTCTCCTCCGCCGACCCCAACTCCAAGAAGCTGGGAATGCAGAATTTCATATGACGTCTTACATATTTATTTTTAAAATACTTCAGGCCAAAGCGCATCCACTAACCAGATGTGGTCATTAGGTTTGTGTCCTTTCCCTAGAGCTGAGTGGTTCTGAGCAGCATACTGTTGTCTTGGCAGTATAGTGATAGATAAATTTGGCCAACTACTTGGAATAAACCTTTTGTTTATACATATAAGTGTCAATTTAGAATTTTAGAGTCGTAGTCAGTCTTAATGGCTATATTTCAGGACCTGAGAAGGAAAGCATGACTCTTTTCTAAATTGTCATAAAGAGTATTTATTAATGGTCTAATACAGTGTCTGAAACTCATAACTGTCCTTTTTGTTAATGCTATAAAGATTAATATAATGCCCAAATAGAAAACCTTGCCTCATTGATTAGAAAGGCTAGTTTCACTACAGTGTACTCCACGTTTGAGCACTTGGTCTGCGCCAGGTCCATCTGGGTGCTCTCTGGTCCTCACTCGCCCTATCTGAGGGAGCCATCGTTGTTTTCGTGGTCGGGATGAAGCAGTGAGATCAAGCAGTCTGCCTAGAGTTCTGTGGCTAGCATTGCCCGTGGAGCTGGGACCTGGCCCCCTGGCAGCCCTCGCCAGGGCCCCGCACTCAGCTTTCCTGCTTCTGCTACTGAAAGTGAGTCTTTGCAGCTGCAAACAGGTGCTGAAGTTGTGTGTGTGTTTTGCCCCTAGGATTACGATGTCGATGAGGAGGACATGATGAATCAGGTGTTGCAGCGCTCCATCATCGATCAGTGAGCAGGGCGTCTGCTGGCCGTCTCGTGTTCCAGAGCTTCCATTATGTATTATGTGTGAAACCTTAAATATACAACAGACCTGGAAGTGAGCCTGGTATTAGGACAGGGTCATTTCTAACAGGGAAACAGGCTCCCAGGTCAGAGCCCTCCTTTCCTTTGGGCTCCTCCCCCTACTGTTAACCCTTTTTGTCACATCTCTTGTCTTTGATTGCTCCTCAGCTCCTTCCTGGAGTTTCTGCTTCCTCTTCCAGAAGAAAACCCAGCTTCACCTGTCTTTGTTTTACACTTGCTCTTCTCATTCAGCATTCATCTCTCAGGTCCTTTGAGCCAGCCAGGACCTTTCGTGGGTCATGAATAGCACAAATGAGACAAGTGTCTCCTCTCCTCATTTCTTGAGGTGTGTGAGCTCTGGCAACAGCGCATCTGATCAGTGATGGAGCTCCTGTGCTGAGGAAGTTCTTGTTAGTTGCTCTTTGGTAGCAGCTGCCAGAGCTGGAGTTATCTCCCAGGAAACCTTTCAAAAGCCCTGCTGGGGGGAATGTTCTGGGTTTAGCGTGGTCTGATGCTCGAAGTTTTGATTAGTGATATTTTGCTGCCACTCCTGCACACCCTTAGAATGAATTGGTACAGTCTTAAATACCTGCATGGTGCCTTTTTAGGATAAGGTGTAACCACATGTTTTTAGTGGAAATAAGTGTTTCTAGGTTAGAAACTTAGGTTAGACTCCATTTCTCCATAAGTGGGGATGACGGTCAGCTAAGAGAGACAGGAGGACCATAGCTTTTAGCATATGATTTTCAAACTAATAACATATTTTCAGATGACTGGGTCATGTTTACTTCTCTGTTTGGGAGTCTGCTTAACATTCTTATCCTTGAGGCACAAAAAGGAGCCCTCGACTGAATAAGATGGAAGGGGTTTGGGCCCCAAGTGGATACCAGTTCTTTTATTTGTTAATTTAGATTAAACTGAGCCTTGCTTTTCTATCGGAGAGAGGTGGTAGGAAATCTAATATCACGGCCTGCCATCTCTTCTGACAAGACACTGTTCAAAGGCACAACATCTCCTGTGAGCAGTTGTTAATGGAAACTCTCTCCTGGAAACTTGCTTTGGTGGCAGCTCAAGAAGCTTGAAGTTCGATATGTTTCATGATGTTAGTAAACACAAAGCTAAGAGCTGGCACTCAAATCCGTAGGAGCAAAACCTCTGATCGACCAAAGGGCATCTGGATTTAGGTTCGCTTTTTCACGTCAGACCTCTGTAGTCTGATGTCAAAATTTCTTCCGGTTAGTGTCTGAGGTTGCAAGTGACGGGCTTTGGGCCTGTGCCCTGCTGCTGTGGGCCTCTCCCTACCTGCCAGTTAGAACTTCGGATGCCTAGTAACCAATAGAGACGGGCCCTTTGGGGCAAAGTAATTTTTTCTAATGTGCTGTTGCTTGGGAGCGCCCAGATGTTAAGGTCAGTTTCTTCACTGTAGTTTTTGGGAAGCGTTCACTCAGACCTCCCTGAATTGAGATTATCTCGGCCTAAGTTTAAAGGGAAATTGAATAAAACCTTCATTTGAGTGAACTAAAGAGAGTGTGTCCGTCTCACTGGTGGTACCAAGAAACTGATTTCCTTGTATTAAGTGCACTTCATGTATTTCTAATAAGATGATTTTCCAGAAAGTGAAATTTGTTACATTCTGGCTTTTAAAAGGCGAAATATAAATAAATTTCATAATTTATCCAACTGGTGAGCTGCAGTGCTTATTTTCATTACTACCACTTGCTGAAGTCGGCCTAGGGAGCCTCTAGAAAATTGTTGCTCTTTCTAAGGGGAAGTTCTTGTCTGTCACAGGTGAGTCCTATCTGGCTCTGATCTCAGCTCTGACACTTCACTAGCTGAGCCTCTCTGGGTCTTTCCTCTGGAAAGTGAACTCACCCCCACTTCTCTCGGGAGGTCCGGTGAGGTGAGAAGTGACTGCTCCATGAAGCAAGGCTTTACACATGTGACTTCAGCTCCATTCAAAAGACTAAGCAACAACCCCAAGACATTGTAGTAAAGGTTTTGCAAGTTAGGATCTGAGGTCCTAAGTGTGGTTTAAGTTCTGCACTCTGCTCCTGGCCGTGGGACATCTGGCAAACACTTTCTGTTACTGAATCTGTGTCCCTACAATAAGTTTTTGCCAAGTTGAGCTTTTATTACAGATGAAATACTCAAACGTTTACTTATTTTTTTATTATATGTTTTTATTGATTTTAAAGACAGGAAGGGGGAGAGAGAAACATCAATGTGAGAAACATTGATTAGTTGCCTCCCCCACTCTCCCCAGCCAGGACCGAACGTGCAACCTGGGCATGTGCCCCCGACTAGGAATCGAACAGGTGACTTTTATGGTACACAGGACTATGCCCAACACACTGAGCCACACTGGGCAAGGCTACTTATTTTTAATTACATATAGAAATAGCTGGGTTAGCTATCACTAAACCCAGCAGAACGTTGGTCCTCCAGCTCCATCTTCAACATATTTAGTGCTCTCGATCCCTCCCTCCTTTTATTTTTTTTATTTTATTTTTTAATCCTCATCTGAGGATATTTTTTGTATTGCTTTTCAGAGAGACTGGAAGGGAGACAGAGAAACATTGATGTGAGAGAGACACATCAATTGGTTGCTTCTCACATGCGTCCCAACTCAGGCCAGGGATTGAGCCTATAACTGAGGTACATGCCCTTGACTGGAATCAAACCTGGGACGCTTCAGTCCAAGGACTGACGCTTTAACCACTGAGCCAAACCGACTAGGGTGACCCCTTCTTTTATTTTTATTTTTAAAATATATTGATTTCAGAGAGGAAGGGAGAGTGGGAGAGAGTCATTGATCGGCTGCCTTCTGCACGTCCCCCACCAGGGATCAAGCCTGCAACCCGGGCATGTACCCTGACCAGAATCAAACCGTGATCTCCTGGATCATAGGTCGATGCTCAACTGCTGAGCCATGGTGGCCAGGCACCTCCGTCCTTTTAGAAGCTGTTGCTTCTGCAACACCATCCTGATTTCTCTTCCTATTTTTCTACCATAGTCCTTTTATGTCCTCGGCGGTCGCCTCCTGCTTCCCTTCCTTTAGCTGTTGGAATTCTCCAAGGCTCTGTCCTAGACTCCTACTCCCCCTCTCCCTGGGCAGACTTACCCACTCACCACTTGGCTTTCATTACCATCTCTGTGCCAATGGGTTGAGAGCCACAGTTCTAGACCATACACCTTTCTGAAGCTCCAGGCACATAGGACCTATTTCCTTATAGACCTGTTCACCCACATGACTTAAAGGTGTCAAGTTTTGCATGGCTCTAACTGAACTCATCCTCTGCCCTCTTACTACCCATACCACCTGCTAGGTTAGCCTCTTTCTCCCACAGGTGGTACCAGTTGCCCAAGAATTAACCTGAACATCATCATAAACTCCTTTGTTGCCCGGCCAGCGGTTGAGTTGACCTATGATCCAGGAGATCATGGTTTGATTCCTGATCAGGGCACATGCCCTGGTTTCGGGCTTGATCCCCAGCAGGGGGGTGTGCAGGAGGCAGCCGATCAATGATTCATCATTGATGTTTCTATCTCTCCCTCTCCCTTCCTCTCTGACATCAGTAATATATATATAAATCAGTTATATATAAAAATATATATATATATAACTCCTTTGTCCACCTCAACACCCCATATCAACAAATTGTATTGATTTTAGCTCCCACATAACACATTTGTGTGTTTTCACCATCCTACTACCATCAGTGTCTCAAAATCCACCATGATCTCACCTGAACTCTTGCCTCAACTCCTTTGGTTTCTCTGCAGTGCTCCCTAGCTGACATCTAATCCATTCTCCACCAAGTAGCCAGAGAGTCATATCCTTTAAAATCCTTCAGAGTCTCCAGTTACCCTTAGGTAAAGTCCCAACACCTCACCATGGCCCTCCAGGCCTCCTGTCCTCTGTCTCCTGTCTCCCTCTCCAACCTCAACCCCTTACATTCACTTCCACACATGAACCATCTGTACCTTCTTAACCTCAAGTGGGTCATGTCCTCCACCTTTCCTCTGGAATATTTGGTGTGCCCCCCCACCACGAGCCCCCGTCTTTGCCTCCCAACTGTACTTTGGATGTCTAGATCAGAATTTCATGTATGAAGTTCCTCTAGAAGATTCTACTAGTGTTAATCAGGGCATTTATTAAACTCAGGTATAAATACCCCTGCTAGACTATAAACTCTGAGATTAGTATTCTTGTTTACTTCTATAACCTCATTGCTTAATATTCTGGTTGCCAGAATTATAGGACTCCCAGTTATATATGAATTTCAAACAACTTTTTAGTGTGAATATGTACCAAATATTGCATGGGAGTACAATTTTCCCGGGTTAGGAAGTGAATGCCAGGAATATTCATACTAAACTGTTTGAAATTCACATGTAACTGGGCATCCTATGATTTTATGGGTTAAGTCTAGAAATCCTACTCAGTGTATATTAGCAGTAAAATGTTATGAATATCTGTATGTGTCAGGCAAGTACAAGTGTTCTGAATATCTGTGTATGTCAGGCAACTCACGCCTTCTAATTAAATTGTGCAATTGTGTGTTTTTTTAAGTCTTTTATTAATTTTTGGCGGGGGCGTGGGGTGGTGGAGAGAGATCTGATGCCTCCTGCACGGGCCCCAACTGGGGAATGAACCCGCAACCTGGGCATGTGCCCTGACTGGGAATGGCACCTGCCACCTTTTGGTGTACGGGAGCACCCTCCAACCAACAGCCACACCAGCCAGGGCTGCAATTATTTGTTTTAAAGGCTGTCTTCCATACTAAGTTAACCGTGAGGGCAAGAATTATGCCTGTCTGTGCACTACTGTCCTCCATATTTGGCCCCAAGTAGGCTCAAATATTCCTACAGTTGAAACGGAGCTAAACAGGACCCTTTTACAACGCCACTTCTTTCCGTAGCTGTGCGGGGCAGGTGCAGTGGTGAGGAGAGCCTGAAGGGGGCAGCGTATCCCGAGGCTCGGGCTGCCCACAGCCCATCACTGCAGGGAGGCGGGTCCTCAAACCTGAAGGGCTGGAGCCAGGACCTGCCCTGCAGGGGGAGGAGACTCAGGTGGGCTGACACGGTGGCCACCACCCGGTGGACACCTGCCCTGCCCAGCCCTCCACGTGACCCCTGGATGCTCTCTTGCCTTTGTTCCTCTGTTATGCCCTGGCCTTCCACAGTGTCAGCTGGATGTCCTTTACGGGGGCCAGCTGGGCATTATGAGTACAGGACTAGCGACAATGATGCTAATCTTTCTCATCCCTGGTTGCTGGCACAGCGCTGCTCTCACATAAGTTTGATTTAACCCTCCCTCCTTTAGCTCCTGAAAGGTGATCAAAGCCAGGCATTCCATTTACTCAGAAAAGTCCTTCTCATTGAGTCCTCTTAACCAGCCCTGCAAGAGGGGCACTAATAGCATTCCCATTATACAGATGAGGAAGTGAAGGCAGGGGCAGGGAGTAATTTGCCTGTTACAAAGTAGAGGTGGCATTAGACTGATGGTCTCGGGCACACAGCACAGTCCCCTATTCCCAGCATCCACACTGCTAGCTAGCTGTGTGACCTTGGGCAAGTTTTCAAATCTCTTTGTGCCTCGGTTTCCTCGTCCATAAAATGGGGTTAATAAAAGTATCTTCCTCATAGACTTGTGGGAATCTAGGGAAATAATCCACATAAAGCGTTAGAACAGGGCCTAGCACAAAATAAGTGCTTAATAAATGTGACCTATGGACGTCACTACTGTTTTTCTCATCCATTCCTGAGACAACCCAGTGACCCCCTCACCCAAGCAGCTAGCAGCTATTCGATGACTAAACACCACTATTAGATGAAGTGTTTCCCAAAGGCAGCCTGAAGACACGAATTACCTGCAAGGCACTTGTTACAAAATATATTCTCAGGCCCCTCCCTTGGAGATTCTGAGTAGTAGGTGTAGGTGGGGCCTGGGAATCTGTATCTTTCAAAAGAACCTCAGGTAAAATGCATCCTTAGGCTAGTTTAGGAAATAATGTAAGGTGTGTTGAAACAAAGGTATTGTAGCTGGGGTGGGGCAGCAACTTGGTTGATGTTTAGAATTAGGTGGGCAAGCTCAGGCCTTACAGGTTGCAAGACTTTAGTGATGACTTTTCTGATTATAAAAACCATCTAGAATATCTATTTGGTCTCAAGTGATCTCCCACAAATTATTTACAAAGGGAAAATTAGTAACCTTGTAGTGGGGAAACCTCACAGACACCTTTATCACCAAGTGATGAGTTGGTATCATTGAAAATGGGACAAAACGGGTGACAATGGGATGCACTGAGGACATAGCACTACTTCTGAGGTTCCAGCAGAAAAACATCTAACGTGAGTCTAATTATAAGGAAACATCAGGCAAGCCAGTGAACTCAAGGGACATTCCACAAAACAGCAGGAGTCTTTCAAAATGTCAAGGTCAGAGTAAGGGAGACTGACGAGGTATGAGAACTCAGTGCAATGCTGCAGGGTCCCCAGATTGGATCCTTGATGGGCAGGGATGCCAGAAAGGATGTTACTGGGCCAATTGCTACCATTTGAATATGGACTGTGGAATAAGCAATAATATTTTATCAATGTTAGATCTCCTGATTTGACAACCATACCATAGTTACATAAGAGAATGTCCTTGCTCTTGAGAGAGATATGCATGGCCCTGGCCCGTGTTGCTCAGTGGTTAGAGCATCAGCCCGAACACCGAAGAGTTGCAGGTTCAATTCTCGGTCAAGGGCATATACCTGGGTTGCAGGTTCGATCCCCAGCCCTAGTTGGGGCACCTGCGGGAGGCAACCAATTAATATGTCTCTCACATTGATGTTTCTCTCTCTCTCTCCCCCTTCCACTATCTCTGAAAAGCAATGGAAAAAATATCCTCAAGTGAGGATTAACAAAAATAAAAATAAAAAATATTTTTAAAAAGACACTTCCGTTAAAAAGAGAGAGATGCATGGAAGAGTTTAAAAGGACATGATGTCTCCAATTTACTCTCAAATGGTTCAGAAAAAAATAGTGTATGTCTGTGTATAAGTATAAAGATTTAGATAGGGATATGATGAAGCGAAGGCACACAAAGTTAAACGTTCTAATGCTTTAAAGAGAGAGAGAGAAGGTAGGGCAGAAAAATATAAACAAGAAAGTCAAAGCCACTGCTTGTTCCACCCCACAGACAACCATTTCTGTCAGTAGTGGAATGCTCACATGTCCTTGGGTCACCCTATTTTTGGTTGAAACTTAAAATGGGCGGGAAAATGCTTTACTTTCTGCCTATAACCTGTGTTTTTCACTCTGTGATATGTCCATCAGCACCTTTCATGTCAATGTGGAGTTTTGGGGGTTCAGGAGACTGTTTATTAGGTGGTTATTGGTCAGACCACGTAATGTGGTGTTATTTTTAATGGCTGCATGATGCTCTGGGTAAGGATGGTCCATACTTTGTTTATCAATGAGTATTTGGGTTGTTTCCAGTTTGTCTGTTATAGACAGTGCTAGAGTGAGCATCCTTACAAGTATATCTTTGCCCACTTATCTGAGTATTTTATATGCAGAGCTGAGGGGTCAAATGGAGAGAGGCTGAGAGAGACACATAGGGAGAAAGACACAGAAACACAGGCAGGCAGAGTCAGGGGAGACAGAGAGACACGCCCAAGGAGAGACGGTGAGAGAGAGAAGAGACGGAGATGGAGAAAGACAAGGGGAAAGAGAACAAGGTGAAGGGAGAGACTGGGAGAGACAAGGGTGCTGCTCTCCAGAGTGACTGGGAGGCAATTTGTCTGAGCCATGACCACAAAAATCCAGGCAAAGAAGTGACTAATCGACTTTTAGGCACACACCCTACAGACACAATTGAAGGTGAGGTCAGAGTCCTTTGTGCAAGGATTTTCATGGAACAATAGTTCCTGAAAAGCAAAAGATGAGAAGCAACCTAATTACCTGCTGGTTATAGATTGTGCTAGAAGTGCTGATAGGAGCCAGTCTCCAAGTTGGGCTGCCAGAATTAGCAAATACAAATATAGGAACCCATATATATATATGAGGCCCAGTTAAACTTGAATTTCAGAGAATCAGTTTGTCCCATGCAGTCTTATTATACTAAAAGCTTATCATTGTTGTTTATCTGAAATTCTAATTTAATTGGGTATCTGTATTTTATCTGGCAACCCTATGTCTAAGATCAGTGAGAACTGAAAGGTTAAGTTAGAATAGAGGGTGTTTCTGTAGAGGGCTTCTGAGGTGGCTGTTGAGGTTCTAGCTCCTGGCCTGGGTGGTGGTTCTAGTTGGGAGAAGGGACTTATCCAGGGTCACACAACCACAGGTGGTAGGACTAGACTGGCCCCCAGCTTTGTGCTCTACAATAATTTGTGTATGTCTTCAAAGTATTTATGTATTAAATAATAATATTAAAAGACTACAAATTTTTAACTCCATTTGAGCATTTTCGATTTTAAAACATTCTGGCAGTCTCAAAAACTCTAAGGGGCTTGGGGCTCTCAGTGCTGTAGCCTCTGCCTTCCTGAAGGACTTTTATACCCTGGAACACTCATCTACCCCTGGGCTTCTCAATCGTGGAGCCTACTGCTCACTGCTGCCCGGAATGTCCTCTCACTTTCTCCTCCTATCACCTGTCCATCCTTATGACCTCAGCCTGGAGTCAATCTGGAAGTCATTCCTCTGACTCACCCTGTGTTCCTCACCTATGAGCTCCGTGTGAATGAGGACCTATCTGGTTTATCACAATGGCCCAGTCCACTAGGCCAGGTATACTCCACCATTTGCTCATTGCGACTTGAGCATGTTAGTACCTTACCTCTCTGGGCCTCAGTTTCCTCATCTGTACAATGGGGTTGATAATCCTACCTGCCACGTAGGACTTGCTGTGGGAATCAAAGGGGCCAATGTGACCGAGATGGGAAACAGATGACATTAGCATCTCTGAAGTGATGATGGAACTGAGATAAGCTCTAGGAACACCTTGGGAAGGGTGTTTTGGGTGGAGGGAACAGCAAGGACAAAGGCAGTGCTATGGGAAAGGACCTTTGTGAACAGGGAGCAGAAAGAAGGCCGCCTTCTCAAGGCTGGAGCAGACGAGCGAGGGTGAGAATGGGGGAGATGGGCCTGATTATGTGGTGTCTTGAGCAGGGTTGGGATTTTATGTTGTGTCTGAAATGGACCTAACTTTGACCTAAGAAAATAGTTTGCTGACACTTTTCCCTCCTTGCCTTTGTCTTCCACACAGAAGTCTAGAGGTATGACAGGTGGGTGCTGGGAGAGGAGGCCCGCGGGCTTTTCCTGGAGACAGGTTCAGACTTCTGACCGGAAGATGGAGATGACAGGGTGCGATCAGCCCAGTCCCAGGGCGAGGCTGCCAAGGCCCAATTAGTTTGCTAGATAGTCTGAAAGATACTGTGCTGTGAGCCCCTGGTGGCAGATGCTCAGAGATTAGCTGGGGAAGGTGTGCTCCGCGCCTTTGGGAGATCCCAACAACCCGTGTCAGCCCTGGAGTGTCAGGGTGGACCTCCTAGGGGTGATGCCAGGCCAGCAGGTTTCAGCTCCCCCGCATCCACCTACCACTCTCCAGGCCTCGGACAACTTCCTTTTAACCAGAGCGCCCACCTCGTTCTGGTGGCCAGGAGGGTCTCAGAACTCCCTCAGACCTGGGCAAACCAGGGCAGTCGGTCACCCTACTTATTACCCACTGGCTAGATGTGGAAACTGAGTCGCAGAGGCAGTCAACATCTGCCTCAGTTTTGTGGTTGGGCTTTTTCATGAAAAAGAATTTTATTTGCATGTATCTGAAATAAAACATTCATACCCTTCAAAACAGGTTTGGAGAAAAAGAAGTCTCCTTCCCACCCCTGACTGCTGCTCCCTTCCTCAGAAGGAACCAGATTCTTTGTCTCCTTTCAGACAATCTGGGCCCACATGGTGGATATTATCGTATTTATTCAATTCTGCACAAAAGGCAGCCTATTAGATGTTCTGCTCACTTTTTCCCCCCATTTAAAAGTCTATCAATTCAACCCTAGCTGGTTTGGCTCAGTGGTTAAAGCATCGGCCCGCAGACTAAAGGGGACCAGGTTCGATTCCGGCCAAGGGCACATACCTCGGTTACAGGGTCATTTCTGGCCCTGGTTGGGGTGTAACCAATTGATGTGTTTCTCTCACATCGATGTTTCTCTCTCTCTCTCTCCACCCCCCTCTCTGAAAAGCAATGGAAAAAATATCCTCAGGTGAGGATTAAAAAAAGAAAAAAAAGTATCGATTCATTCATCCATTCAGCTAATATTGATTGAGCACCTACTGTAAACCAGGCCCTGTTCTGGGTGCTTAGGTCACAGCAGTAAACAAGACAGACGGCTCCTGCCCAGGTGGGGCTGTCTAGAGCAGAGAGTGGCTATTTAGGTTCTGTGAGCCTCAACAGTGAGAACAGTATGTAGGTACTTCTATAACAAGAGAAAACAAATTTCCGCAATTTTTTTATTGACAAAATTGAAAATATAATAACATTTAAATATAATTTTTCTTTTTTTGTAATACAAGTCTATGAATGAGAATGGAATTCTCTTTTGAAGATTAACATTTTGCTGTAATTGGGTCTCCAAGTTCAGGTGCCCTAACCTCAGATCAATTGCAAATGTTCATCCGTGTGAAAGCCATTCTTGGCTCAAGAGCCATACAAAACCCTTGGGTCAGATTTGGCCAGAGGGCTGTAGTTTGCTAAGTTCTGTTCCAAAGTGCAATCAGCAAAATAAGGAAAAGATACACTGTCAAATTGTGGCACGTGCTGGGGAGAAAGATTAAACAGGAGGGATAGGGAGTGAGCCCTGGGCTTTCTGGGTAAAGAGCATTCGGGAAAGAAAACACCCCCAGCAAAGTCGCAGAGGCTGGAGCGTTGGGTGGGGTTCACTGTGGCTGGAGCCTCCGGACTGGGTCAGCTCAGAGGGGCCACCAGGGGCCAGGTCCTGCAGGCATCCTGTGGTCACAGTGAAGACTGGCTTTTCCTATGCGAGATGGGAACCATGGAGGGTTTATGTGCGCACAGACAAACTTCAACATTTAAACAGCTGCAGAATAGTTCACTGATCGGACTGTTACATATTTAACAAGTCCTCTATGATGGACAACTTTGTTACGCTATTAAAATTAATGAGGTTAGCCCGGCCGGCGTGGCTCAGCGGTTGAGCATTCACCTATGATCCAGGAGATCACGGTTTGATTCCCAGTCATGGCACATGCCCAGGTTGCCACCTTGATCCCCAGTTGGGGGTGGGGGGTGCAGGAGGCAGCCGATCAGTGACTCTGTCATCATTGATGTTTCTGTCTCTCTCTCTTCCTTCCTCTCTCTGAAATCAATAAAGACATATTTTTAAAAAAATTAATGAGGTTAATACTTGCAAATAATAATTTTAAAAATGTAAGACATGGGAAAGGACATGTAGTAAATCTCCCTCCCACCCCTGTCCTTCCGTCCTCAGAGACAACCAGTTTTTAGCTCCTCCCTCCAGAGGTGGTTTCTGTCTCTAAGAAATATCTACATACTTCGCTCTCTTTCTGTGCAAATGGTATCACTTTGTATGTTCTGTTCTGCACCTTGCTTTTTATCATTTAATGTCTTGACATGATTCCACACCCATTACATATAGAGCTTTCTCCTTGGTGGCAGGTGGGGAATATGACTGTACTGTAATGTATTAACTAGTCCCCATGTGGGCCTAGGCTCGAGGGTAAGAACCTGGCACAAAGTAGGTGTTCAGCAAACAGGAATGAAAGGGCTTGTACATCTTTTCTTGGAGCTCCCAACTTGACCACACCCAGCAGACTTCCCGGGAAACTTCCCCTGAAAGCCTGGGGATGGTGACTTTGCTTTACAGGGGGCCTGTTTGGCCTGGCCCAAGGCTGAATCACTGTTTGTTTTCTGGGAACAGTGAGACACTCAAAAGGTTTTTGTTTTTTAAATCAAGGATAAGGGTGGAGGTTGACTCATTCATGGAACCCTCCATAGACAATGTATTCTTCCCAGTCAGGATTAACACTGACTCTGATTGATTCACTGACTGATTAATGATCTAATCAGCAGGGGCCAGTTAGCATAATATGCAAAGAGCTCTTAATTCATCAACTTGGTGACCAAAGGACACGAAAGGATAGTTCAGAATATAGAGAAACAGAAATGGCTTTGGATATGTAAAAAACAAAAGACAAAAAACAAACGCTCCACCCCACTCTCGTGAAATGCAAATTGTATCCTGGAGATCTCACTTTCCCTCCTCAGATAGGACAAGAGAAAACAGATAACACCCTGCCTCCGCCAGGCTTCTTGAAGGGGCCCTCACCTCCCTGCTGGTGGAAGTGTAATTTAGTTTAACCTTTTGGGAGGACATTTGGACAGATCTATCAACATTTGATATAACATACCTTTGACTGGGAGTACAAAGATGTGAGTACAATATATTTCATTGAAACAGCCACCTTGTTTGTAGTGGCAAATTGTAGTCTAATTTAAATGTCCACCATCAGTCCCTTTGTTAGATAAATTGTGTGATTATGGTATAATCCATACAATGAAAGCCTGCAATCCTGCAAAAGATAGCTGCGTGTAACGATATGGAACAATTTTCAAGACACTGAATACTGTTACTTGGGAGGAAAAAGAAGGTGTAGGCTAGTGTGTAGGGTGCTGTTTGTGTTACATAAAGAGGGATGTGTACACTAATAGACATACTATGTATCTCCCTGTCTCCATTAAGACCATTTCTGAAAGGTCCTACAAGACACTGGTAAATGTAAGTTGCCTTTGGGGAGGAACACGGAGATCTGGGATGGAGGGAGACTTTCCTTTTTGGTTGGTGGTAAATCACACTTTTTAGTTATTGTTTTTACTTTTTAAAAAAATCCTCACCCGAGGACATGTTTTTATCGATTTTAGAGAGAGGAAGTTGAGAGAAAGAGAGAGAGAGACATCGGTGTGTTGGTTGCCTCCCATAAGCGCCCCAACCAGGGATGGAACCAGCAACCCTTTGGTGTAATAGCCCATGCTGCGGCCAGCGGAGCCACCGGGCCAGGGCCGTTATTGTTTTTACTTCTGGGGGATGGACACCTGTGGAAGATGCAGGGCCGTAGTCAAATGCATCTTCCTCTCAGAGGCCCTTGCTTGTCACACTGGGTATTCCCAAACTGGGCCCGGCCCCCTCGACAGCCCAGAGACGGTCTCAGGAGCGCCTTGGCCAGCAGAGGGCGCCGGAGGACCGCGCCCTGGACCAGGGGCGGGGAGCCGGGGGGGGGGGGGGGGGGGGGGGGCGGCGGGTCCCCAGCAGCCCCAAGGCGGAGGCCGCCGGTTTCCTGGAGGATCCGGAATCTGACACCCGCCGTGTGGTCTCTCCTTCCCCTGCGGTCCCGGGGCCTCGCCCAAAGCCCCCTTGCACCTCGAAGTCTCCGCTGCCAACGGGAGGGAGGGAGGGAGGCGGTGAAGACTGGTCAGGAGGAGGGTCGGCGGAGCAATTGAATCAGAAGGGAGGGGACACCCCAGATCCGGGAAAACCCCTCTCCTGCCTCGCACCTCCCCCAGGGTGCAGATGCCGGAGGGATACGGGAAGGCGGAGGCCAGGTGGAGGTGTCTTTGAGCACCACGTGCCCCTGGGCCCTTTACCCGTCGGGACATCTCCGGGATGTACCAGGCCCCCCCCCCCCCCGTTGCAGTTGAGGAAACGGGCTGCGGGGGCCGGGTAGCTCGCCCGGGCTGACCCGGGAGGAGGCCCGGTGGGGAATCAGTCCTTCACCGGCACATGGTGGAGCCTCTGATAGGTGCTTTGAAGAAAACTGAAGGGGATAATGGGATTTGAAAAACAAGTGGCGTTGGGGGCGGTGGGATCCTACTTCGGCTAGGGTTGGTGATCAGCACAGGCTCCTAGAGGAGGTGACTTCAGTTTTGTTTTTTGTTAAAGATATCATTTATACGAAAAGTGTTTACATGCCTATGCTCAGTTTAAAAACTAATAAAGATCTTTCTGCGCTTAAACAGAATAAAGCCCGGCAGGTGTGGCTCAGTAGCTGATCATGGACCAATGAACCAAGAGGTCACTGGCTCCATTCCTGGTCAGGGCATATGTCTGAATTTCGGGGTAGATCCCTAGGAGGGGGCTTGCAGGAGGCAGCCAGTCAGTCTCTCATCGATGTTTCAATCTCTCTCCCTCTCTTGCTAAAAATCAATAAAAACATATTAAAAAAGAGTCAACTTAAAAAAAGAAAAAGAGAACATGACCAAGAACTCTAGAAGCCCCTCCTCCCCCAACTATCCACGCTCCTCGCTTTTCTTTATAGTTGTACTACCTCCATATACATCCCTATACAATAAGAGAGTTTAGTTTGCCAGCTTTTTGTTTTGTTTTGTTTTTGTTAACCCTCACCGAGGATATTTTTTCCATTGCTATTTATTTATTTATTTATTTATTTATATTTTTTAAACATCTCTTTATTGATTTCAGAGAGAGGAAAGAAGGGGGGGAGAGAGATAGAAACACCAATGATGAGAGAGTCATTGATTGGCTGCAGCCCGCAACCCGGGCATATGCCCTGAATGGGAATCGAACCCTGATCTCCTGGATCCTAGGTCGAAGCTCAAGGGCTAAGCCACGCCCAGCCAGGCTCCATTGCTTTTTAAAGAGAGAAGAAGGGAGGGAGGAAGCAGAGGGAGGGAGTAGAGGGAGTGTAAGAGAGGGAGGGGAGAGAGAGAGAGAGAGAGAAACATACATGCGAGAAAGATACATCAATTTTCTACCCATCCCCTCACCCCCTTCCATCTGCAACCACCAGTTTGTTCTTAGGATCTGTGAGTTTGTTTTGTTGTTGTTTTTTAATCCTCACAGGAGGATATTTTTTTCCCACATTGCTTTTCAGAGATTGTTGAAAGGAGGGAGGGAGAGAGAGATACATCGATGTGAGAGAGACACATTGTCTCCCGCATGCGCCCCGACCGGGGCCGGGGATGGAGCCTGCAACTGAGGGACGTGCCCTTGGCCAGAGCCAAACCCAGGACCCTTCAGTCTGAGGGCTGACGCTCTAACCACTGAGCCAAACCAGCTAGGGTTATGAGTTTCTGTTTTGTTCATTTATTTTGCTTTTTAGATTTCACATAAGTGAAATCATACGGTGTTTGTCTTTCTCTGACTTATTTCACTTAGCATAACACCCTCTAGGTCCATCCATGTTGTTGCAAATGGTAAGATTTCTTTCTTTTTTATGGCCAAGTAATATTCCATTGTATATATGCATCACATCTTAATCCATCTATCGATGCTATTGTAAATAATGCTTTGATGAACTGAAAGGGGTGCATATAGCTTTCCCAATTAGTGTTTTTGATTTCTTCAGATAAATACCTAGAAGTGGAATTGCTGAGTCATATGGTAGTTTTGTTTTTATTTATTATTTTTTCAATATATTTTTATTGCTTTCAGATAGAGGAAGGGAGAGGGAGAGAGAGATAGAAACATCGATGATGAGAGTCATTGATTGACTGCCTCCTGCACACCCCGTGCTGGGGATCAAGCCGGAAACCCCGGGAATCTAACCGGGATCTCCTGGATCATAGGTCGATGCTCGACCACTGAGCCATGCCAGCCAGGCAGTAGTTTTATTTTTAATTTTTTGAGGAACCTCCCTACTATTTTCCATAGTGTCTGTACCAATTCACAACTCCACCAACAGTACATCAGGGTTCCCTTTTCTCCACATCCTTGACAATACTTGTTTGTGAAATTATGTTTTTGAGATTTATCCCTGTTTCTACATGGAGTGGCTGTTCATTTTTATTGCTGTATAGTATTCCATTATTGGACTGTACCATGATTTATTAATCCATTCTTCTGTTAATAAACATTTAGGTTGTTTCCAGTTTCTCCCCATCAGGAACAAGGGTGCAATGAATGTTCTCTTGATTTTTCTGGGTTTGAGGCTTGGCATCAGTTCTCAACTTTGGCTGCTCATTAGAATCCCCTGGGGAGTTTTTTTAAATGCTAATACCAGAGGTCCCCCTCCCTATCAGGCTGATTAAATCAGTGTGTCTGTTGGGGTGGGGTCCAGGCTTGGGCAGTCTGGGCTGAGAACCCTGGGATGTAGTTTACCTGGGAGAATTGCTGGGAGGAGTAGAGTCACCTGTCACTAGCTGATGCCAAAGTTTTCCAAAGTGGCTGTGCCCATTGATATTCCCCTCAGCATGGGACAAAGGTCCTGCTGTCCTCACATCCTCATCAACACTTGATACTAACCAAATTTTAACTTTTCATCCTGAGGGGTGTGAAATCGTATCTCAGTGTGGTTTTAATTTGCATTCCTCTCATTACTAATGAGGCTGAGCAGTTGGTGAAATTAATGCTGAAACAGAGACTGCAAAGGGACCAGCCAGGTGAAGATCTGGGGGAAGAGAAATTTAGGGGGTAGGTAGGACGAAGGGCAGGTGCCAAGGCCCTGTGCTAGGCTAGGGCTGGGGTGTGAGCAACAGAAAGAAGTGGGTGGGAATCACTGTGCTTGGGGAGGGGAGAGAGTGGCTCCAGACAGGGTCTGCAGAGGTGAGATCAGGGCAGAGGGCTGTGGTGAGGACTTTGGCTTTTACTTTGGGTGAGACAGGAACATGGGAGGGCCTGAGCAGAGGGACCTGGCCTTAGTACCTCTGGCTGCATGTGGAGGGAGAATCATATTGGAACTATATAGACATAGGAGAGAAGTGTGTTCTTCGTAATGACTGCATATCACCTGTCTCCCCACCCAACCCTAGACTCAGCCACTAGCACCAAGGTAAGGATGACTGTTCACAGCTGTTATCCCTACAACCTACTGACCCAAACAGACAGTCGTCTCTGCCTTCATTCTAGGTGGTGTGAGTGGAGGGACTTTCAGGTTTTCATAGTCCTTGATTCACAGGTGGAACCAAGTTAGGCCCCACCCTTACCCCAGGCCTGGCCTGGCCTGGCGGAGTCTGGACTCACAGTACATCTCTTCTTCCCTTGGGCCCACCCCACAATGGATCAGTCAGTGACTCCTGTGGAGCCCAGTGTTAGGTCCTTTAGACACACAAGATTGACGACCCCAAATCAGATGAGGAGACCCACCTCCGCACCACATTTCCCTACTACTTCCTCCCACCTGCCCAGAGTGATCTTTCTCAATAAAACTCAGACAGGTTCCTCCGCAGCTGAAAATCCTTCCTTGGCTCCCCAGTGTCCTTGGGGCAAAGTCCAAACTCCTCTAGACCCTGGAGGCCCAGCAGATCTGACCCCTCCCGGCCTGCCCACCCCACCCCCTTCCCTGGAGCTGCTCTCAATGGCTCTGTGGTAGTTACTGATTCTTACCTGGGGCCTTTCCCCTCCGTATTTCTGCATTTCTTCTGGCAAGTTGCCCTGGACCTTCTGTCAGGTGATCTGCCTCTTTTTAACTGTCACGGAGCCCTGTGGTCTCGCCTCACCCCCCATCAAAGCACACTTTCCTTTGCATTTTAATTGTCTGTTTACTTCGTCTGTCTCCCCTCCTGGACGGTGAGCTAGCTCGTCTTCGTTAGAGACCCAGAGTGTTTTGTTCAGGGCTGAATCTCCAGCTCCTGGACCAGCGCCTGGCCCATAGTGGGCGCTCAGTAAACACACGCGAAGCGGAGGAACAAACGCATTTTGCTAGGTGATGCCAGATAGCTTTGCAAAAAAGCTGTGCTGTTTCGCAGTTAGCAGCGACGGGAAGATGCCCGTTTCCTCGCACCCTCCCCGGAGATGTGTACTGTTCCTCGTCTATCCCACGCTCTTTGCGGGGGGCTAGCGGGGCGGAGGAAATGTCCGCCTCCTTCCCGAGCCGGAGGCCGAGGCGGTCGCGGAACATCAGGTGCCCAGACCCTCCACGCGCAACGCCAGGGGGCGACAGACGCGGGCGACCGCGCAGCGCTGAGCTGGCCAGCGCGCGAGGTCCCGAAAGGGGTGTCGCCTGGCCTGGGGGATCCCTGCGCCCGGCGCCCCGCTCCCCAGCAGCTCGCCGCCCAGCGGTCAGCGCAGCTCCCGCGGCCCCACGTTGAAGCAGCCCCCACCCGCCTTCCAGCGCCACGCGGCGCGAGCCCCGCCAGCCCCTCGCGCACCTGCTTGGGGCGTGGCCTCCGGCAAAGGCGCTCCCCGATTGGCGCGGGGGTGACAAAGGGGGCAGGGCCACGCTGGCCACGCCCCGCATGTCTGGCGTACTTAAAGGAGTTGGCGGTTCGACTCTGTTCACAGCGCAGCGGCACGGCCTCGCTGGAGAGGGTCCCTGCGACGCCAGCTCCGGTCGGCGACCCCGGCTTGCTTCGGCCACCATGCCGCGCTCTTTCCTCGTCAGGAAGTCTGCCTGCGCCCGCCGGAGGCCCAACTACAGCGAGCTTCATGACTCTTCCCCAGGTGAGCGGACGGAGACCTGGGGCGGAGGGTCGGGGGGTATTTCAGGGGAGTGGACATGGGGATAAGGTCGAGGAGCCAAAGGCGAGTCTGAGGGTTCCGCGCGGGGACGTGTGAGGAGGGGTCTGAGGCGCCCGCGGCAGGTGGACCCGGGCGGTTGGGGGGAGGGCTTTTGGAGGGCGATGGTCTTGGTTTGAGAGCAGTTCTGAGCTGCTGGGAAACGGGTGAAGCCCGGGAGTGAAAGATGAGAGCGGGGTCACTTCTTGGGGTGAGACACTGGTTGGGAAGAGTGGGGAGTCCGGAGGATTGGGGGGTGGGGGTAGGGATGGGTGGGAGGAGAGGTGTGTGTGAGGAAGGAGAGTGGGACACGGCGGTGCCTCCGAGCTGGGGTGATTGGGGACTGGGGTCTTACCTTATTAGGCTGGGGACTTGGGGAGTTCTGGAGGAATTACCCCCATGAATTGGGGCTGGGAAGGGGGGACCCTTCCTTAAGATCTGGAGGCGGATGTAGGAGAACTAGGACCTGGGTGAGGAAGGGGCTCTGGGAGGGCAGGCCCGGAGATTCTCCCAGTCTTTGATTTATCTAATAAGTGTTGAGCGTCAGCCTCACCCTGCCCCAGCCCCGTATCAGGCTGTTTGTTGACTGACCCAACGCTCTCATTCCTGACCCTGCCTTTATCTCCGTCTCTCCTCAGAGTTCACCTTCCAGCAGCCCTACGACCAGGCCCACCTGCTGGCGGCCATCCCACCTCCTGAGGTCCTCAACCCCACGGCTTCCCTGCCCACGCTCATCTGGGACTCTCTCCTGGCACCCCAAGCCCAGCCCATTGGCTGGGCCTCCCTTCTACCCCAGGAGATCCCTAAGGTCGTTGAGCTGACCTCCCTGTCAGACGAGGACAGTGGGAAAGGCTCCCAGCCCCCCAGCCCCCCCTCGCCAGCGCCTTCCTCCTTCTCTTCCACTTCAGCCTCCTCCCTGGAGGCCGAGGGTTATGCCGCCTTCCCAGGCCTGGGCCCGATGCCCAAGCAGCTGTCTGGGCTCTCAGGGGCTAAGGACCCCCAGTCTCGCAAGGCCTTCAACTGCAAATACTGCAACAAGGAATACGTCAGCCTGGGTGCCCTCAAGATGCACATCCGAAGCCACACACTGCCCTGCGTCTGTGGCACCTGCGGGAAGGCCTTCTCCAGGCCCTGGCTGCTCCAGGGCCACGTCCGGACCCACACCGGTGAGTGCCCCCTGCAGGCTGGTTGCCCTTCTCACTGTCCCCACCACTGCCTTCTTTACCCGCTCTCGTGAGACTGGGTTTACTGTCAATCTCAGATTGTAGAAACTGAGACATGACTTCTAGCTCAAGAGTTCAGGGGCCTAGCTCTCTGAAATGTTTGGCAGAAAAATTCATTCATTCATCAGCTAAGCAGAAAGGCTAAGTGGATAACTTTACAAGTACCTTTGCGATCTCAGTTTCTCAGCCAAATGGGTTGGCGCTGGATATGGGAAAGGTGCAACCAACACCTTGCTGTTGGAGCCAGGTGTGAAGGGGCCCTCCCTGCTCCCCCCTCCCCCAGCCCACCCCCACCCCCACCTCAGCCAGACAGGATGTTGTTAGAGGCCCCCCACCTGGCTCTGAATGCTGCTTTGAGAACTTTCTCAAACCTTGGGCTGATGTTTCACTTTGGGTCTCAGTTTCCTCATCTGTCAATTGAACATAAGATACCTTGGGGGATTTTCTGTGGTGTAAATGAAAGAAAGAATACAAAAAGCACCTGGGATGTGTTTGGTACACCATCAACATGCACAAAAATGGTAATTGGTATTTGTTCTGCTTCCATGCTGTGTGACCTTAAGTAGGTGATTTAACCTCTCTGAACCCCAGGATTAGAATTGAATAATATAGGGTGGGTTATGATAGTGTTTTACAAAGTGGCTATCAAGATTCAGTGGTTCCTTAATCACTTTATAGTAAGTTATTATCTTGATGATTCTCAGGTCTGCTCTCCCCACCCTCACCTTGGAGTAGATAAACTCAATCCTATCATGCCTGGGAACACCTTTGCTGGCAGAAAACACAATTATGTCTCGGTATTTCAAAAACATAATACTAAATGTGTAGAAAATTGTGAAATGGAGCCTTTTCTATTCTTTAACTTTCTAGAAAGGTAGCCACTTTTTAGAACTTGAATGATGGAGGCTACCATGTTTGGGGCTGCTCTTTGGAGAGTGACTCTGGAGGGAGAAGGTTCAAGGGTCATATTATCAGCTTTGGGGTCAAGCTATCCGGTTGGAGACTCAGTTCTGGCATTTCCTGGCCCAGGGGCTGACCTCTGAGCCATGAGGGTTAGTGAGGTGGTTTGTGAGCGATGCATTTTGCAGGCATTATTGGTGTCATTAATACTCCTACAAAGTGGCCCTGGCATCCTCCCCAGTTTGCAGACTATAGCTACCCATTTCTCTTTACTTTGTGCACAAATGGCCCTGATTTTAACATGTAAAAGTCCAACTGCCTGGCCTCTGTCCTGGGTGCCTGCCCAGCTGATAGGGCTCTATTTGAGGGGAGCTGGAACCCTAGGGTGCTGCCTTGGCCCTCCTCTCTGCTCTTATGAGACATTATTTTAATGTAAAGGCATGGCTCGGACACAAAAAGCTTGTTGAAATTCACCATCACCATCCTCATTGACACCCATTGTGTGCCTTAATGGTGGCCCTAGTGGGTGGGGTCCGGCGGGTGGAGCAGGTGCATAGGGCAGCGGTGCCCAGCACCTGTTCTGGGCTGCAGCTGCTGGCCCACAGCGTGTCAGGCCCCTTTAATCCGGGGAGTATCGCATGTACAGTGCTCCCCTCAGCGGCCTTTGTCCCTGCCTGCCTGGTGCCGATTTCACACTCGCCAGGAGCACCATAAAGGCGTCTGGGGGTGGGGGATCAGTGAGGGGTGGAGGCCTGTGCCTCCCGCTTGCACACAAACCTCCACCCCATCACATCCTACAAGGCCTCCTTCCCCCCTTTGTTCAGGCTTACGTCTAATCAGACATAACATGAAGGCGGTGTTCACTGAGCACTTGCTGTGTGGGAGTCAGTGCTCAGGGCTTCCTTCACCTGTGTTAACACAGTAACTCCATCAACAGCCTTAGGAGGGGAGGTGCCATAATCCCCACCTTACAGGTGAGGAAACTGAGGGACAGAGAAGGAAGTTACTTTCTCAAGTCACAGCTTATGAGGCTAGAGCCAGGGCTCCTTCACCCCCCCAATGTGGTAAGAGGGAACTGGCTTTCTGTGCCCTGGGGAATACAGAACTCCATCCCATTTACCAGATCTGCTTACAGCAAACCCTTTGTTCACAGGGAGTGTGTGAATGAGGAAGAACTTCACTTAGACCTCGTAGAATGTGATCATCAAACCCTTTAGGCCTGGTATGCAGAGGGTGCTCAATAATGGCAGAGCAAATTACATTCCTTTCCCAGTTCTCTGGCTAGGTAGCCCCCTCTCTGTCTCAGGAGACTGAGCCTTTGAATGGATGGTTCCACAGTCAGCCTCAGGCATGTGACTTCTGGACCCCTCCTTCCCAGTGCCCAGCACAATGCCCCAGGCACCCAGTAGGCTGATGTAATTCATTCATTCCCTGCTGTTCTTGAATTCTAGCACTGGGATTTAACCAGTGGGCCATGGCCTAGGGGCTGATCAGTGGGAGAGAAAATTGCATTTTTTGGAGAAGAATATTCAGTGTTATAAAATAGTGCCCAGCACATAGTAGGAACTTGATAAGTATTAGTTTAATGAGTTACTATTCTGACTTTTTATTTGGGAAATGCTGCACCCCTAAGAAGAAACAAAACATAACATTGTCATAACATATCCTCTTGGTTGGGGGAGGAATTATAACAAGGGTTATCTGATGGTGATTGACCGACCAAGCTCCTCTGAGCCCTTAAAAACTTACTCTTTGTACAAGCACTCTTTGTATAAGACTTCCAAAAACAGTCCTGTCCAGACAGATGGCATGAGGCTGACAGGTGGGAGGAGTTTTAAATAAGTCCTAGGTAAAAGGTTTCTGTAGCCTCTTGGGGGTCCCACGCCCTGGCAGGAGGCTTGGAATGGAGTCAGGGGAGGCCGTTGCCCTCATGGGACTCGGGCTGGTTGGGGGGCAGACAAGGAGACTTGATATTACCCTGAATGTGATCAGCTTCAGTTTGACCCAGAGCAGTGGCCAGACTTGCTGGGATGGGAGATCCCCGAGGCATTTAAGGCTGGCTGACTTTTAATGCTTTGTCCCCAAATGAAGCAAATTCAGGAGTGATAATCAGGAGCACTGACCACAGCCTTCTTACCCCAGAGGCAGTCTGTGTAGTGGTAAAAATCAAGGTCTTGAGTCAGGCTGCTTGGTTCCTGCTGGCTGACCCTGCATATGCTACTTAACTTCTCTGTGCCTCAGTTTCACCATCTCTAAACTGAGGCAAGGGTAGGATTAAATGTGAAGTGTAAAACGCTTCTCACTGTCCCTGGCACAAAGTAAGTGTTCAGTAAAGGCAGCTGCCATCATTGTTTGTTGAGCACTTCCTGCTGGCACTGTGGGGCTGAGTACTTTATTCTACATTCTTTCAGTTACCAACCCTTATGAGTGGGGGGTGAACAGTGCATTTTCCAGATGAGCAAATGGAGGCTCAGAGAAGCCAGATGACTTGCTCAGGGTCACAGGGTGGGAAGCAGCAGAGCTCCCAATCAAAACCAGGCCTTTGGACACTGGATGTGGCCTGGTTTTTCTGGGTCATGGGACTCCTTCAGTGTTGGGGATGAACAGGACTCTAAAGGCTAGGGGTGGGTGGGCAGGGATTTCAATAAATGTCAGCTGTTGTCCAAGCGACTTAGCAGTCTCCTGACTGCCTCCTGCTTTCTCTCCCCAGGGGAGAAGCCCTTCTCCTGCTCCCACTGCAGCCGTGCTTTTGCAGATCGCTCCAACCTGCGGGCCCACCTCCAGACCCACTCAGATGTCAAGAAGTACCAGTGCAAGACATGCTCCCGTACCTTCTCTCGCATGTCCCTGCTCCACAAACACCAAGAGTCAGGCTGCTCAGGGGGCCCCCGCTGACCCCCAAGTCTCCTTCAGCCTCTCCAGACCCTCCCCCTGCAGCAGCCTACCCCAGCTCCGGAAGGAAGGACCCCTACATCCTTCTCACCGCCATGGAATTCCCTTCTGAGCTCCCCTTTTGGCTGTCTTAGGCCCAGAGGACGCTGAGGACCATTTTCCAGTGTGTCTGCTTTGGGGGCCTCAGTTGGCTCTGCGGACGGCTGATGAGAGGGTGTCCCCTTCTGGCAGCCACTGCTTCAGAGCGAGCCTTCTGGAGTTGGCCTTTCTGTGTGGGCTTGTGTATCCAAAACTGTTTGGATACAGCTGCTTTGAGCTACAGGACAAAAGCCAACAGACTGGATATAGGAGGCTCCCACCCCACTCAGGGGACCCCACTCCTCCCCACCCCAGAAACCCTCAGGCCACCTCTCCAGGAGGTGTGAGTAACTTGCAATAATCCACCCCCAGGGGCACCCACGGGCCTACGGGGGCGTCACTGACACAAGGACATGTCTGGACCCCAGGATGCCCCAGGCCCGGGCAGCTATTTCAGCCTCCTGTTTGTCATGGTGGCACCTGTTTCACGGGCAATTTAACAGCGTCTCAAAAGGGAATGTGAGTAATTGCCGTCACTTGTCGGGGGCCCAAATAGGGTGCTTTGGGCCCAACCAATATGTCTCCCAGAACTATTTTCAGGGACCTGACAGGTGGGCCCAGGAGGAAGATGTTTACATTTTTTAAAGGTACACTGGTATTTATATTGCAAGCAACATTTTGTACTAAGGAAACATTTTGTATAGTTATATGTACAGTTTATTGATATTCAATAAAGCGGTTAATTTATATATAAGAAAGTCTTGGTTTTCTAGAGGAGTGGGTATTTCAAAGGGCCTGTAGGGAGGGGAAAGGGACAAGGATTCATGGAGCTCACATATTCCTGACACAGCCTTAAATCATGTCCTTTTAAACATCATGTGACTTTGGACTCCTGGGTTTGACAGTCAGGGGCCTTGTTTGTGCAAATGGGTTTTCCTCTGAGCTGTGTCCTGTGTGATGTGGAGGTTGGGAAACACCTGCGGCCGGGTGGACAGTAGGGGGTGTGTGCAGGTTCCTGCACTCTGTACATGTGGCGCTGATTCTCTTGTTGACCATTTTGAAGCTGACCAGGCCCACAGGCTGCGAAGCTGGTTCCCTGGGTCTTATCAACCAGACAGGCTGGGGGCTTTGCCCAGCACTGCAGGACTTTGGTAGAGGGCTTGGCTGTCTCTCGCAGCTGACGGGGTGGAATGCCACGAGCAAGAAGGGGACAGAGGATGTCCTTCCTGTTTCCAGGGGCTCTGGGCCCTGCTCTGGCCTCCCTGTTGGACCCACACCTCTTTCTGGCTGCTGGGTACCAAATGGCCTTTGATGCAAGGAAATTGTCTGGCTGGAGCCAGGAGGGTGAGAAGCCAGGCCAAAGGGTAGGGGTCATTCAGCTTCCTGCTCCAGGACAGGACGGGGAAGACAGTCAGCTTGCCTCCTGGGCTGGGATAATTCACTCCTGGCTGGCAGGCTGTGTGGTGACCTCACCTCTGGGGCCCTCCTGGGGCCAGGAGAAAATGAGTGTCCTTTTTGAGCACAAAAGGTGCTGAAGGTGCCAGTTTCCTGCGGGGAGCTGAGCAGGCGTGCAGGCGTCCCAGAGCTGGAGCCCCAGAGTCAGGCTGGGGGTGGGGGGAGCTTCATGTTCCAAAGGAGAGATGATTCTTTCTTCTAAACAGGAAATGGTGACCCGCAGGCCGGGAGCAGCCCTTAATGACTTGCAGCTTTCCTCCCCAAAGAAAAAAAAGTTCTCTAACAATCACCAAATTGTAGCCGGCCTCCCTGAAGGGAAGTTAGAGAGTTGGGGCGGGAGGGGGGGTGGTGCGGGGCTGGGCACCAATTTGCTGAAGGCCTACTGTGTCCCGGGTTCCCGGGCTGCCCTGTACATCCACCCCACAGTAGGTGCTGACATTGATGGAGAATGAATAAATGACTTCACTCCAAGGGGCTGGCAGGGTGGAAAGCCCCAGCTGGCATTTAAAATTGGGTCTATCCTGGGAGCCTGACTCTCAGGGTGCCTGAAGCAAGGCTCTTCTGGACCCCCAGTTTCTGCCTCTATAAAATGGGGTGATGATAGTGTCTCCCTCTGGGTTAATGAGCCCTGTGTGTGCCAGGTCCTGTTCTAGGCCCTGGGGTTATAGCCGTGGACAAATGGACGGTCCCTGCACTCACGGAATTTAGGTTCTAGTTGGGAGACAGAAAACAAACAAGTGATTAAATAAACAAGCCGCTCTCCTACAGCGATGGTGCCAAGATGGAATTAAAGTGAGCACGTGCTAGAGAGCCACGGGTGGGGCTCTCAGATAAGGAAGGCCCAGAGCTGGAGAGTCAGAGCCCAGAGAAGGACTGACATTCCAGGGGCAACCTGAAGGAGCAAGTTCCAGGCCGGGGAGGGTGCAGCAAGTGCTGAGGCTGGGAAGAGCTGCCCCCAACGCAAGAAAGACCAGGGGCACTGGGGCTGGGGCTGGGGCTGGAGCAGCGGGGTGGGGCTGGTGAGCCTGTGAGATCCTGTGGGGTTGGGATCACAGTGCAGCCCAGAGGGCAGCCACTGGGGCTCTTCAGTGGGGAGTGCTGAGGCCTGCTCCCCTCTTCTACAGATACCCTGGACCCTGGTGGAGAATGCAATTAGAGGGCCAGGGGAGGGGAGAACCGGGCTGGGAGCCTCGCTGGCTTGATTCGCAGTGGTGGAGGCCCTGGGGGACCGTAGGATTTAAGAAGCATTGTGGCAGGTGTGCCAGCTACTGTGCTGGGCACACCTGAGTGCTAGCAGGTGAGCTATTTGGGGTCATTAAAAGAGGATGCTGGACCTGGTGGGGGGGGGGGGCGTGGAGGTGGAGGTGGGCTTAAAAAGAAAGAGGACCTACCCTGGATGGTTTGCTCTGTGGCTAGAGTGTCGGCCTGTGGACCAAAGGGTCAAGGGTTCGATTCCTGACCAAGGGCATGTACCTCAGTTGCAGGTTGGATCTCTGGCACCAGTTGGGGAGTGTGCAGGAGGCAACCAATCAAAGTGTCTCTCTCACTTGATGTCTCTCTCTCTCTCTCTCTCCCCCCCCTCCCTTCTACTTTCTAAAAATCAATGGAAAAAATATCCTTCGGTGAGGATTAAAAAAATAAAATAAAAAAAGAAGAATGAGGACTGAACACTTGACACAGAACAGTCACATTGCTAAGTGAAAAAAAAAGTGCAGAACCTGCTCCTTTTGTGGGAAGGAGAGGGGTGGAAATGAGCACCTTATCCTCATATTTGCCTACGGAAACTCCAGGAGGGTTTATGATAATCTAATAAAGGCATTGGGGAGGGGATGTCAAAGGAGGTGGAATGGGGTGGATGGAGACAAGGGGGAGGGAGCAGGGAGACAGTTTCTTAGATTTTTTTAAAAAGCTTTTGATTTTACCCAGCCAGGCGTGCCTCAGCGGTTAAGCATCGACCTAGGATCCAGGCGAAGGGGGTTCGATTCCTGGTCAGGGCACATGCCCGGGTTGACTCTCTCATCATTGATGTTTCTAGCTCTCTCTCTCCCTCTCCTTTCCTCTCTCTGAAATCAATAAAGATATATTAAAATAATAATAATAATAATAAAAATAAATAAAAAGCTTTTGATTTTGTAATAATTTCAACCGGGCAGAAAAGTTGCAAGAAAAGAACAATAAACTGGAATCTTCCATTCAGATTCTTCAGTATGTTAAAATTTTATCATGTTTGCATTTTCTCAGACACATATCCACGTATTATTTTCTTTGGAACCATTTGAAAGCATGTATTTCTTTCATAGAACCATAGTTCAATGATCAAAATCAGAACATTTAGCAGCATTGGTGCGATGCTATGTCTAATCCACAATCACAATTAAGTTTTTCCAACTGTCTCAGTGATGTCCTCCAAAGTCCTTTGGCGGGTGGGGGTGGGGAGAGACTCAGGATTACGGGTTTCATTTGCTTGTCCTGTCTCTTTACCCTTTTATTCTGAGAGAACTCCTTTCTTGGTCTTTCGTGAATTTGACATTTTTGAAGAGTTCAGGCCAGCCATTTGTAGGGTGTTCCCCAAACTGGACTTTCCCAGTGCTTCCTCATGATTAAGTTTGGGTTGTGCCCTTGGGGCAGAATCCCAGAAATGGCGTTGTGTCATAGTGCAAGGTGCCATGAGGCACTCGAGGTCAGTCTGAACTGTTACCACTGACGTCAACGTCTTGGTTAAGGCGGCCCTGCCAGGTTTTGCCTGGGTAAAGTTCCCCACTTTCCCCTTTGTACTTAATCTGTGTCTTGTTCTGAGACCGTGTGAATATCTCCATCACTCATCCAACTTCCACCCACGAGTTTTAGCGATCATTGGTGATTTTTGCTGAAATCCATTATGACTATGGTGGCTGCCAAATGGTAATTTCTCAGCTCCATCACCCCTTCTGTTTTTACTGGTTGACTTTCTACTGTAGGGCGGAGTATTTTTTCCCTCTGTCCGGGCAGCAGCCCCGAGCTGTGGGGTTGGGAGAGACGGGAAGGGGAGCAGCAGGGTCTGGTGGGGCAACGAGGTCCTCTCCTGGGCTTTTCTTTAAAACGAGTCCAGAAAATAAATTGGCTGTAAAGCCAATCACCATGCAAGGGTCCAGGCAGGCAGGTCTGGGGCCAGGGCCACCTCTGGGCACATCTGGGCCCCATTAGTGACGGGGCAGCTACTCATGGGTGTCCCTTGAGCTGGGATGGGTACTCTGGTGAGCAGGGATCTGGATCCTCCTTGCTCCTTTTTGCCTTCAAATTGTCAATTTCACACGTTATAGAAATTAATTTTTTTTCATTTAAAAACATGAAAAGGTTAGATGGCCCTGGCTAGTTTGGCTCAGTGATTAGAGCTTCCGCCCGAGGTCCCGGGTTCAATTCTGACCAAGGGCTCTGCCCCAGTCGGGGTAGGTGCAGGAGGCAGCCAACCCATGTGTCTCTCTCACATCGATGTTTCTCTCTCTCTCCCCCTTTCACTCTCTCTGAAAAGCAATGGAAAAAATATCCTTGAGTGAGGATTAAAAAATAAAAAGATTATATGTGAGGTTCAAGCTATGTGTGATCAAAACACACTATCTTGATGCCTTTACTGTCCCCAGTGTGATACTGTGAATATCTTTTTAGATTAGAGAAAATAAACATATATATTTACATGCACACATGGCGCTAATCTCACTCTTAGGAAAAGCCCAAGTCCTCACCTTGGCCCGCAGGTGCCCGCAGAACTGGCCCCATCTCGGCTGCCTCTTCCCCTCCCCCCCTCCTCATTCCCTCTGGCCACAGGGAGCTTTCTGCCACCTCAGGGCCTTTGCACTTACAGTTCTTCTGCCAAGAAGACTGGGCCCCCAGAGAGCCGCTGGGCCCGCTTCCCCGCCTGTGCATTCCAGTGCTCTCCCCTGTTGTTTTTTTCCATAGCACTTGTCACCAGTAACAAACCATATATTTCACTGTTCACAGTTTCTCTGCTGATGGCCTCCCCCACCTGCGTGTCAGCTTCACGCAGGTGGAAATCTTGCCTGCTTTATCCACTGCCGGGTCCCTGGAGCCTCACGTCGTGAACACAGGAGGCCTACACTCAGTAAAACTTGGCGGAATGGATGCTGAATGCATGTGTGTGTGACCCCAGGAAATACAGCGTGCTCACCACTCTTCGGGAGTACGGTCTGTGTGTCAGGCACAGCACTGAGCACCACACATAGATTAACTCGTTAAACCTTCACAGCCAACCCCGGAAAGAGGAAACCAAAACACAGGTTTAGTAACGTGCCCAAGGTCACACAGCAAGTAAGTGGCAGAGCTGGGATTTGAACCCTGAGTTCTTTTATTACTGTTGTCATTTTGTTCTTTCTACCTTTGGGATGGGTGTAATGAAAACTTTTATTTTATTTATTTGTTTTTTAATATAACTTTATTGATTTCAGAGAGAGGAAGGGAGAGGGATGGAGAGATAGAAACATCAATGATGAGTCATTGATTGGCTGCCTCCTGCACGCCCCCGACTGGGGATCGAGCCCACAACCTGGGCATGTGCCCTGACGGGGAATCGAACCCCGATCACCTGGATCCTAGGCCAATGCTCAACCACTGAGCCACGCCCAGCTGGGCTGTAATGAAAACTTTTGAAACTAAAGTACAACAAAGTCTGTGTCTCTAACTACTACACTTGCTTGCCTAGAGCCTCTCACAGACTTCTAGAAATCCCACACATCCTTCACAGCCAGGTAGGCAGTCAAAGGTGTATCGATATGGGGTGGGAGGTGGACCCAGGAGGAGCCCAAGTGGGGTGGGATATCCTGTGTGGTCCCTGCAGATCAGGAGAGGCTTCCAGACCAGGAGCTCCATGAGGGCAGGACCACCCACCTGGCAAGACTTCCGTCCCCACCCTTGGCCTGGACGCACTCTGGGTGACCACAGTTGGGTCATATATTAGTTTCTAGGGTTGCCATAAAAAATTGCCCCAAATTGGGTGGCTTAGAACAACAGAAGTTAATTCTCTCCCAGTTCTGGAGACTAGAAGTCTGAAATCAAGTGTTGGCAGGGCTGAGCTCCCTCCAAAGGCTTTAGGGAGGAACCCTTTCTTGCCTCTTCCAGCTTCTCCCGGAGGCCCCTGGTAATCCCTGCGTTCCTTGGTTTGTAGCTGCGTCACTTCAGTCTCTGCTCCATCCTCACAGGGCCTTCTGTGTCCTATTTCTCGATGTTCTTTCTTCTTCTAAGGACACCCGTGATCGGATTAGGGCCCACCCTAACCCAGTTTGACCTCACCTTAGCTTGGTAACCTGTATAGAGACCCTATTTCCAAATAAGGTCACGTTCACATGTTTTGGAAGTTGGGACTTGAAGGTATGTTTTTGGGAGGACACAATTCAACCCACCACAGGTGGCTACAGCCAAGGGTGCTGCAAGTCTTTCTCACGGCCTGGAACGCATCCGGGAGCGTCTTATTATTCCCCTGCCAAACCCTGAGGGGGAGTCGGGAAGCCAGTCTGGAGGAGGGGCCTTCGGAGGAGGAGGAGTTGAATTTTGCCCCTGTGGTTCCTGGAAGAGAGAGGGCCAAAGGCAAAAGCTCTTCTGACCCCTGATCTCAGAAGGTACTGTGTGAGCAGGCCCCGGGGATGGATGAGAGCCAGCTGAGGTGGGAGAGGTCAGCTGGGATTAGGGCCAGGGCCATGCAGGCCTGAGGGGGAATTTTGGATTTATCCTGAGCGCACTGGGGAGCCACGGGAGGGTTTGAGCAGGGGGAGGGAAAGGAGCGGATCTGTTCTTTGGGAAGATCCCTTGGTGGCTGTGTGGGCAGCAAGGCCAGCAGCAGGGAGGTCCCAGCCCTCTCGGTGGCGGTGGCTGGCCCATGAGACAGAGGGAAGGGTGGAGTCAGAGATATTTGGGAAATTTGGAAACTCATGGATTTGAAGAGTGAGGGAGGGGGCAAAGGCGATGGCTTGTCTGGATTTTTCAGCAACTGAGGGAAATAAAGACCAGCGAGGCCATCAGTCGGGCAAATAATGATAATAACAATTATAAGGACAGTCAACATTTTATGGGGGTTCACTTCCTGGTTTGCACAGATTTAATCTGATTCAATCTTCACAACAACCCTGGGCAATATGAGTATAAGCTTGGTTCTTACTTCTCTCCTCCATTGCCTACCTGCTGTGTGACCTATAGCAAGCTGGCTGAACCTCTCTGTGTCCATTTCCTCAGCTGAAGAATAGCCCCTCCTCCCCAGGTTTGTTGTGCAGATTCAATGAGTGAATATTTACAAATTGCTTGGCCTCGGGCCTGGCACAAAGTAAGGCCTCAGTAAACACTGTCTATTATTATGCCCATTTTACAAAAAGGGGACCCCAGGCTCCAGAAGGGTAGAGAACTTTACCGAAGTCACACAGAAGACAATCCTAATGTTTCTGGCTCTTTGTGCCTCCTTACCTTTATGGGAGTCGGGGGCCTGAGCTGGCCTGCTGACTCCCAGGGTCCGGTAGGTATCCTGTGTCCCCTGGAGCTTTGAGTGGTGCTGGGTGACCAGGGCGCAGGGGAGCTGGAAGATTCTCCATGAAGTCTTCTGTTCACCACCCTTCTATGGTGCAAGCTGGACGGGCCTCAGGTGAGAGCAGCCGGTGCTCCCAAACCCAATTCTATTTAGCTGGTGCTATGGCTTGAAATAAATGCTTTCGTGGGGGCTGAAACAAGGAGAAGTGAATCCCATGTGTTACTCTGGGAGGTGCACAAGGAAACCTAATTTTACCCCCAGGAAAATGCCTGACGCTGGTCAGGGGCTTTCCTAAGAAACTTGACCCTTTCTTTGTGAGTCTGAGTGCCACCAATACCTCACTCCGTGACCCTGGATGAGTCCCTGCCCTCTCTAGGCCTCACTTTACACATCAGTAAACCATGTTCAACCTTTGACCCAATAATAAAATAAAAAGCATGTAAACACATCCCCCAGCACTTCTCAGAGAGCAGAAAGCCGTAAACAACCCACATGCCCAGCACGAGGGGATTGGAGGTGTTCACTGGGGTGCCTGCCTATCCTGAGAACTCTGTGGCTGTTAAACATGTCAATACAGTCCTCAAAATATGTACCGTGTGTGCAGCACATGAATAGAGGAATAAAAATGTCTGGCACATGACAAGCACTCCAAATATTTCTTGAATGATTAAATGAATGAACAAACGAGTGGTGGGTACTAATGCGTATCTGTTGCCAGGAAGAAAAGAAGGAAACAGGAGGCTCGGTGAGACATTCCCCACTGTTCACGGTGACTGTCTCTGGGGGTAGGTTGAGGTGCTGGTGAGGGGGAGGACATGGCCCTTTTATAGCTTTTTACCTTGTCTGCTTCAGGATTATTGTTGCTTCCCCACAGTGAGCATCTCTTGGTGTGCAATCAATCAATCGATATTTTCGTGAATAACTTGGATGTTCACGTGCTTACTTCAAAAGGTGCCGACACCTGCGACAGGTGAAGGGAGCAGCTAAGAGAGCAGCTAACAGAGCAGCCTGAAAAAAATTGTGTGGTTCCATTTGCATAAAACATCAGCTACATTTGTACCTATCTTTGTCCTCAGAGAGAGGGGCACGTGTGCCCGGGGGGTGAAGGGTGGTTCTGTCTGGATGGTGGGGTTGCTGGATGGTGCGAATTCTCTGAATTTTCTACAAAGAGCATGTGTGTTCTGTTGCTTTGTTTGTTTGTTTTTCTAAACAGAAACACACATGCTGAAGGACCATGTTCAAGACCTGGCACTGTCTCAGGATGAAGGTGGTCACACTGGGGGATGATCATGGCCACACGCACTTTCTTGAGGGCAGCGGCATGATGTCTGGATGGCATTCAGTGTCCACCGTGGGCACTGTCATGGGTCGAACTCGGCCTCAGCCTCTGTGCCTCTCGGTGGCCCTTTCTCCAGCCCCAGTGGGACCGTTACTCATGGAGAGTGTAAATATTTACCACGCAGGCTGTTTACCGGCTGTGAGCAGGTCACCCTGATGAGTGAGCGAGGCCGAGGCTGAGCGCAGAAAGCACGGAGACTTTCCCAAGGACACGCAGCTGTGAGGTCATCGGTGGCTCCAGGTGTTTTGTTAACAGCTTCATTGAGATATAACTCACATACCGTACGATTCATCCACTTAAAGGGTACAATTCGGTGGTTTTTAGAATACGCACAAGGTTGTGCAACCATCCCCACCATCTAATTCCAGAGCATTTCATCACCGGAAGAAGAAACCCGCTCCCATGAGCGCCAGGCCCGTTCCCTCTTCCCCTCACCCCTGCCCGCCAGCGATCTGCTTGCTGTCCCTGCCGATTGGCCGGTCCTGGACATTTCATAGAAATATGGACTCATATAAGTGGGTCATACAGATCACCGCGCGTCCTTGTGTGTCTGGCTTCTTTCACTCAGCAGGTTTTTGAGGTTTATCCACGTTGTAGCGTGTGTCAGGACTTGCTTCTTGCATTCCAGTAATATTCCATCGATACGCAGATAGGCCACATTTTGTTTATCCATTTCATCAGTCGATGGACATTGGGGTTGTTTCTACTTTTGGGTTCTTATGAAGACTGCTGTTGTGAACATTCCTGTACAGGTTTTGTGGGGACCACAGCAGTGACTGAAAGAGTTCAAGTTGTACTGTGTCCTTGCCAGAACTTTGTTATTTTTGGTTTTTATTTTGTATTTCAGCCAATTTAGTAGGTGAGTGTGTGAGTGTGTAACAGTTTTCTCAAGATGTAACTTACATACAATAAACTGCCGTATATAAAGTGTAATTTAGATGAGTTTTTATTTCTCTTGGGAAATAAAAGAGTGGATTTTTGGGGTCTCTGCTCAGGCATCAGGATTTGAACCAGGGTCTGCCTTGTCCGAGACTAGGGTGATTTCTGCTGGTGGGGCCCACTGTCTGGGGAGGGAGAGGCGGGGTGCCCCTGATGGGCCTCAGTTCTGGCTTTCCCATCCGGGTCTCTCTGGGCAAAGGGCAGGTCTGTGGAAGGTCTGTGGCTCCAGCTGTGAGCCCCTGCGACTATGGCTCAGTCCTGTCTGCATCCAGTACACATGCACCAAGCCCCTACTGCGTGTGGGGCCCCGTTCCAGGCAGTAGTGGTGCGGCAGGAAACAGGTAGGCAAGTCCCTGTTCTCAGAGAGCTCACTGTCCAGTGAGGGGAGTGGTGTGTGGGGAACATTCAGGGAACCCTTCCCAGAGATGCTGAAGGAGCAGGAGTTAGCCAGGCAGAGAGGACGTCAGTAGGAGGAGGAAGTTGAAGGCAGAGGGAACAGTAAGTACAAAGGTCCTGAGGCGGGAATGCGCTTGGTGTACTCAAGAAGAGGCAAGGAGCCCTGGCTGGTTTTGCTCAGCGGCCAGAGCATTGGCCTGCGGACTGAAGGGTCCTGGGTTTGATTCTGGCCAAGGGCATGTACCCTGGTTGCAGGCTCGATCCCAGGCCCCAGTCGGGGCAAGTGAGGGAGGCAACCAATTGATGTGTTTCTCTCACATCGATGTTTCTCTCTCTCTCTCTCTCTCTCTCTCTCTCTCTCTCTCTCCCTCTCCCTCTCTCTGAAAGGCAATGGAAAAAATATCCTCAGGTGAGAATTAAAAAAGAAAAAGAAGAGGCTAGGAGGTCAGTGTGACTGGAGGGGGAGAGGTGGGAGAGGAGGGGCGGCGGGCAGGGCCCACCAGCCAGGTGTTTGGATTTTATTCTCAGCCATGGGAAGCCACCTGGGGATTTCATGCGGAGGAGGAACTTCCCTCTGGCTGCGTGTGGGAAACAGACCAAGGGACCTGAAAGGAAGTGAGAGACGAGAGGAGGCACCTGCGGGCCGCGGCTTCCGCTGGAAGCGCGAGAGGAAGGCGGCTGGGAGATGTCTCTGCGCAGGGGCAGGGCCGGCGGCTGGAGAGGGGCCTGCTGGAGGATGGTGCCAATTGACAAACCTCCCGGGGGGAAGAGACAGTGAAGGAAATGACAAAACGTATTTCTTTATAATTCTCTTCTCGCTGGACTTTCCCCCAGCCATCTCTACCGGCACCCCGAAGCCATTCCCACCTCTGTGTTCAGCCCTGGCCTGGGCCCTGGGGCCTCACCCAAGCAAGTGGGCAGACCCAGGACTCTGCTGCCCCCACTCCTCCGCTCCCTCCCTGGCCCCACCACATTCCCCTACCACAGCCTCCACCACCAGACTACGGTGAGCACCTCGGAAGAGCACCTAGTACAGTGCCTGGCACGCAGTAGGCACGCGATAAATCTTTGCTGAATTAAAGAAGGTTGTAGATGACCTTGGTGGAGACTATGGTACGAGGGAGCCATGGAGGAGCTTGGAGAAAGGGAAGGCTGAGTTCTCTCACTCACCCTCTACCTCTTCACCTTGGCCTGTGGAAGGGCAGAGGCTTTCCAGGATCTTGGCTGAGGTGGAGCAACCAGTTCTAGAGCCCAGGAATGAAGGTTATCACAACAGCCCTGAGGAGATGTGTTACGCTCTTACTATCACATGCCCATTTTACAGACGAGGAAGCTGGAGTCACGGAAGGAGGAGGCATTTGCCCAAGGTTTCCCCCAGGTGATAATGGCCTAGCAGGGATTTGAACCTAGACCTGTCTGACTGCATTGTCCTTATCTAACCTTTTGTCCTTAAAAGGGCTTTTTAGAAAAATAAAAGTAAAAAAGTAGGGACTCAAGGGGCAGGGAAGGATTTTTGTAGGTAGAGGCCCTTCCAGAACATTTCAAGAGTAAATACAGACCTAGTTTAGTTGGTTAGAGTGTTGTCCCAATATGCCATGGTTGTGGGTTTGATCCCCGGTCAGGGCATGTACAAGAAACAACCAATGAATGCATAAATGCATAAATAGGTGGAACAACAAATCGATTCCTCTCTCTCTCTCTCTCTCTCTCTCTCTCTCTCAAATCAGTTAAAAAAAAAAAGAAGTAAATACAGACGTGTCAGCATCTGTGTCCGGTGGCCTCTGCGGAGGAGACCTGAGGGCTAGGTTCACGGCAGGAGGAAGACTGACATAACATTTTTTTTTTCCTGAACTCTGTTTTGGTTTGTGTGTTTTTCCCCTAACTTGTAACGAAGGTCTAACAATTGTACAGAGATTGAGTGCATCAGGAGTGTTCAGCTTGATGCCTGTTTTCAAAGTGAACCCACCTGTGGAACCAGCAGCCAGATCAAGAAACAAGAAACAAGAAAGAGAACATTCCAGTCCACAGAAGCCAGCTTCTTTTGCTCAGCACAATAATCTGTGGGATTCATCCACATTGCTGAATGTGGGATACATTTTTAAAAAGTGTTCATTTTTAAAAAATTTATCTTTAGCCAGGCAGGCGTGGCTCAGCAGTTGAGCATCAACCTAGGATCCAGGAGATCGAGGTTCGATTGCGGTCAGGGCACATGCCCGGGTCTCAGGCTCGATCCCCAGTTGGGGGTGTGCCGGAGGCAGCGGGTCAATGACTCTCATCATTGATGTTTCTCTCTCTCCCTCTCCCTTCCTCTCTCTGAAATCAGTAAAGATAGAGTTAAAATTTTTTTATCTTTATTGTTGAAAGTATTACAGATGTCCCCCTTCTGCCCAATTGACCCCTCCACCCTGCTCCCGCCCCCAGCTGGTTCGTTTTTAGTGATTACTGTTTCACTCTATGCATAACCCACAGTCGCTTATGTGCTCAGCAGCTGATGGACACTTGAGTCGTTTCTAGTTTTTTGTGATTATGAATCAAACCACTGTAAGTATGCACATGGAGATTTTTGTGTGAACATGTTTGATTTCTTTGGGGTAAATTACCTAAGATGGGATTGTTGGATTGTATAGTAGGTTTGCGTTTAACTTGATTTAAAAAAAACTTGCCCAGTTGTTTTCCAGAGCTCTGTCCCATTTTGCATTCCCACCAGAAATGTCTGAGCGTTCCAGTTGCTCCACATCTTGGTCAGCACTTGGTATCTACGGTTCTTAGTTTCGAAAAGTTTTGACACATGTATACACTTGTGAAACTAGCACAATTATGACAGTGAAAATACCCATCTTCCCCCTTAGTTTCTTGTGCCTCTCCTTTGTAATTCTCTCCCCCCCTCCCCATTCTCTTACCCCCTAATTCCAATGATCTGCTTTCTGTCACTATTGACAACTTGCATTTTCTAGAAATTATATCAGTGGAATCATATGGCCTATTTTCCTTTCGGCCTGGCTTCTGTCCCTCAGCATAATTATGTGGGACTCACCGGTGTTGCTGTGGTACCAACAGCTCGTGCCTTTTACTGCTGAGTGCAATTCCCTTGTGTGAATGTACCGCATGTGGACATTTGGATGGCTTCCAGTTTTGGGCAATTACACATAAAACTGCTATAAACATCCATGGACATATGAATTTGTTTGTGTGGGGGCATGTGTTTACATTTTTCTTGGAGTTCAGTTACTGGATTATATAATAAGAAACTGTCCAACTATTTTCTAAAGTCGCCGCACCATTTTCCTTTCCAACCAGCAATGCGCAAGAGTTTCAGTTCCTCCATGGTCTCACCAACACTTGGTGCAGCCAGTCTTTCAGATTTTCGCCATTCTGTCGTGTTTAGTGGTATCTCATTACACTTTTCATTTCATTTCCCTAACCATTACTCATGCTGAACATTCTTCCATGCACTTATTCACAATCCATATATTTTAATTAGTAAAGATATACAATATAAAAATATTTTCTCCATCTCTTAATTGACTTATTATTGAATTTTGAGAGTTCTTTATATATTCCGGATACAAGTTCTTTAAAGCTATGTCTTTTGCAGACATACTTTCTCCTGATCTGTGGGGATTTCTTTTCTGATCATTTCCTTTACTCATTTTTCTACTGGGCTAATCAATGCTGTTATTGATGTTTAAGGGAACTTTGTGTTTCTTCCCATCTTCAGTTTTTGGCTACAGACCCTGCCTGTCCCAGCTCAGGAGGTTGCAGCTGGGGGTGTGGAGAGAGGGACATTGTCTAACCAAGGAGAATTCTACTTTTGCCTTTTCTGGCCCTCCCGCAGCTTCAGTTTCCTCATTCATCTAATGGGGATAACTAAGTAGCTCCTCCTAGGCTGAAAAGAGTTTTTACATGTAATATGCTGGAAACGCTGGCAGGCAGTTTTATTACTATCATTTTCTTCACTGTACTTGCCTAGATGTGGATTAGAGTGCAAGTGTCAGGGTCCAAATCTCAGCTCTGTCTCTTGGGCAAGGGTACTTCCATCTGTGTCCCAGTTTCTCCATCTGTAAAGTGGTTGATGTGAGGGTTGAATACATGAATGCATGTCAGGGGCTCATTCAGCACGGCAAAAGCTAAAAAAAGTCAACATTATTTTTATTGCATGCATCTTCACATAGAGATGAGGAATCCCACCACTAATGGGTGCATGCTGGGCAGTGATCTGACATTCTTCTTCCCTTCTGTTCCTCCCCTGCTGCTCTGGCCAGTTCCTGTGCTAAAAGATGGGGAATTAGACCTGGCCTTGCCCATGTCACATCAATGTATCATGTCATTATGAGTGCAAGAGACCCTGGTTCAAATCCCAGCTTGGCTACAGACCTGCTGAGGGGCCTTGGATAGGCCTCTTAACCTCTCTGAGCTTCAAATTTCTCAACTGGAAAAGGGAATTATACAGATTCCAGGACTGGCAGAGCTGTTGAAAGGAATGGGAAAAGTAATGCATGAGAGACACCTATAGTAAATCATTAAGAAATGCTAGCTAAGAATGCTCCTGCCTCAGGGCCTTTGTACGTACTGTTTCTTCTGCCTGGAACAGCCTGCCTTCAGATGGCCACAGGACTCCAACCATCAGCGACCTTTTCTGACCATCCTAGGGACCGTTGATGCCCTCCCCACCCCTCTCCAGAGCTCTTCTCCCCCACTTTCACTCCCCAACCCCCTCTCTGCTTTATCTCGGCCCCACACACATACACTTTATTTCGTGTTTCTGACACTTTATTTTAGGTGTTTATTTGCCCACGTCTGGCTCCCCCACTGCACTGGCAGCCACAGGAGGGGAGGGAGTGTTGTGTTTCGTTCCCTGTCCCAACTTCTAGGACAGTACCTGGTGCATCGTAGGTACCCCATAAAGAAGCCTGAGCTGTACTCAGACTTCTTATAATGACCCCACCCCCTCCTGTGCGACTGTGGACAATTGACTTCAACTCCCTGAGCTTGGTTTCCCCTCCTGCAAAAGGGGGCTCGGAGTAGCCTTTCCCACACTGAGTTCGCTACGGGGGTCTCGGGGGACTGGCCGTTCTGAAGGCTCTCTTGGCACTTTCAGAAGGCTCCATAAATGCCGGCTGGTGTTTTTGTTTTGTTTTTTTAAATGTATGTTTATGAATGTGGCCTTCTCCAGGCCGCGTCCCGGGAAGGGGGCCCGTCTGCGAGGCGCAGGCCGGGCCTGGCGGGGGCAGCCCCCCCTCGCAGCCGGGCGCCCCTCCAGGCCGCCGGCCCCTCCCCCGCCGGCCCCCAGCGAGACGAATGCAGCACACGGCGGCCTTTATGGGGCCCGCAGACAGCGCGTCGCCAGGCTAACCCTGCGTGGAAAATTCGGAGGTGGAAGGCAAGGCGCCTTAATGAGGGGCCGCCAGCAGCGGCGGCGGCCAGAGGCGGAGGGGGCCGCGGGCCGGCGGAAACGTGAGCCGGGCGCTCCCGCCGCCCCCGCGCGGCGCCCTCCGCGCCCTCACCTCCCGCCGCCCGGCAGGTGGAGGGGCGGGGAGCGCCGGGCGGCCGGCCCTGCTCTGTGCTGCCCCTCCCAGGAGCCTTGCTTCTCTGCGCCTCCACGTTTTCCTCCGTAAAATGGGTCGAACCCTGCCCAGGTGGGCGGGAGCATTCAAGGAGCTGATAGGTGCCCTGGTGGCCTCGCCAGGGAAGCCCGGGACAGAGCTAGGCATCGACCGATACGATTCACATGCCCACTTCATCAGCCACAGGTAGAAGCTGAGATACTCAGGAGAGGTGGCACATTCGGATTTCTGGTCCGTTCCCCACCACCTGTGCCAGGCTTGAAATCAGGGCCTCCTGGAAGTGGAGGCCGTTAAGTCAAGGCTCTGGGCCCAGGACCTGGAGTCGGACAGAGCTGAGTGCCCAGCCCCAGGACGGCCATGTGAGGCTGGAGTCCGCCTAGGTGTGTGTCTCTCTGAACCTCAGTTTTCTCATCTGTCAAATGGGCACAGGACAGGGCACAGTGGCATGTGCTGGGGGAAAAGCAGGGAGCAGGACCACCAGCCTGTGGACTCTGAGGCTTCCATTCCAGTGGGGACAACAAAGGGAGTTGTTCCCCTTGAAAGAGGGAAACAAATAGTCTCACTAATGTTTATATAATGAACACCCTGGGCTCTTGGGCTGGAAAGAGCGAGAGGGAGGGAGTAATGGGAGGCTGAATGGAAGAAGGGAAGGCAGGTGACCCCAGGATGGGGGAGTTCATTTTCAGTCTGACTCTAGGAAGGCAGAAAACAAAGCTCAAGGTAGCCAGACCTCGGACTTTTCCTTCCATGTGCAGCACTGTTCCTTACCCCGTGTGCTCGCAGCACTTCTCCTCACTTCCTCCTGCCTCTCCTCAAAGTCCCCTCCTTGGAGAGTTCTTTCCAGACCGCCATCTAAACACCCTCCCCACACACCGGGCCTTTCTCTTTGCATCCCCGGCCCTGATTAATTTATCTTTATTTTATACCTTTCCACCCCCTCACTTGTTTCTCTTCTGTGCCCTCCACCTGCCTGTGAACTCTATGAGGATGGGGACTTTGTTCACAGCTGTAGCCTCTGCACCCCGCCTGGCACACAGTAGGTACTCAATAAATAACTAAGGAGTGAATGAATGAATGAATGAACAGAACTAGCCAGGCAGTAAAGGACAAATAAAGTGTCCCCCTTTTTTCTGGTGATTCCATTTCTGGTTTGTAGGGTACAGGTTTCTTAAGCTAAAGACAGGCAGACAAAGGTCAGGTGAGTAGAGGGGCAGAGAACAGAAGGCTCCAGGGCCCTGCAGAAAGAAGCTCATTTTTATCTGGCTGCAGCAGCCCCAGCAGGGCAGGCAGGCCTGGGAGCGGGGAGCCTGCCCTGCATGTCACTGGCACATGTGAGAAAACTCTCACGTTGTAATCACAGCTCGGCTCCCTTCTGGCTGGGCCGAAGGCTGGATCCTCCGGGGGGTGGGGCATGAGCCCTGGGATCTCACAGTCAGGACAGTGTAAAGATCAAGGGTGAAGCAGCCTGCCTGGGTTCAGTTCCCAGCTCAGCCTTTTAGGGCTGTGTGTGTGATCCTGGTCGAGCTATCGAACCTCACTGTGGTCCTTACCATAGAAAGGTAAAAAATAGTAAAAGTGTGAAATAATGTAGTACCTGGGCTAGTTCAGGGGCTCATCTGCTTTTGTGCCATGGACCCCTTTTATGTTTATAAATTAATTTTTTTTTTTTTACTTCTAGAGCGAGAGGAAGGGAGAGAGAGAGAGAAAAACATAGATTTGTTGTTCCACTTATTTATACATTCCTTGGTTAATTCTTGTATATGCCCCTGACTGGGAATCACACCTGCAACCTTGGCGTATCGGGATGATGCTCTAACCAACTGAGCTACCTGGCCAAGGCCTTGTGTTTATAAAATTTAGATTTAAATTTATAAATTAAAGTGTATAAGTTGAAAAGAAACCCAATTACATTGAACTAGATTTATTAAAATACCTAATAGTCAGATGTTTGATATGGTGACAGCTGTGCCTCTTTGTGAATGCATTTAATGACAAGATCTGGCTGTGGGCCTAATAACCAGGGTCATTTTGAAGTCTAGAACAGGATAAAGGCACTTCTGGACACTGTAGAGGGACATAGAAATGCCTGTGATTTCTGGGCGACAAAGCCACAGTCCAGCTACTGCCGCTGTGGTTTGTTTCCCACATCTGCCTGTAAGGGAAGGAAATGCCAAATTTCAGTTGGGGGTTAGTGAAATCAAGATGTACCTTTCTTTTCCAGTCCAAGTTCATGGGTTCCTGAATTCCAAGGGCAGGGGGAGGGAGGAGGGGAGGCTGGGGGTGGTGGTGAGTGACAAGGTCTCTCTAGGGATGGTCCAGGCACCCAGGAGCCCAGGTGAGTCAGGTGACGACACCCCAGGTATTCTAGAGAGAACTCTGGATGCAGAGTCCCTTGGATCTGGGTCCCAATTTGGCAGGCTCTGGATGACCTCGCTCAGTGCTGCCTGTCTCCAGGCTTCCTGGGCCTCCTGCTCTTGGCCACTAGGAGGGAATGAGGAGGGGGCAGGACAGCAATTGTCAGACGCTGGTCACAGGGGTCTGCACTCTAGAGAGCAGCTCAGGTTTGGGGCGTGCAGGAGATGCACAGGTGGGAACAGGGCTCTGAGAGGGGAGCAACCATTCTGTGTCTGGTGGCCTCTCTGGGACATGGACCGGTGTGTAGGTCACTTTTTTGTGTTTGTCATCTGGATAAGCATGTGTGTATCTGGGTGGTGGGGCAGGGGTGTGGGTGTATTTGTGAAGGCACATGTTGTTGGGGGGTATGGGTATGTGTGTCAGTGGGTGGGCCAGTCAGTGCTACCGTGTGTGTGGCTGTGTTTGTGAGTGGGTATACTGGGGGGTCCATTCTGGTAGTGGGTTGGGGTGTGTGTGTGTGTGTGTGTGTGTGTGTGTGTTTGGTTTGGGGGGCTCTGATGTATGTTTGTGTGGGAGCTGGAGGTCTCTGGGGTGTGTCTGTGTTCCTTTTGGGGAGTGTCTCTGGTATGAGAATATGGGTGTATTTGGGGTGGATGGGAAGGTGGGTATTGTGTGTGTGCATGAGTGTGCACACACATCAGGGTTGGTGGGGGTGTCCAGTGTGTGTCTGTGTGAGCGTGTGTGGCCCTGTCACCGCCAGCTCCAGGCCCAGCCACATAAACTTCACACCCCTGCGGGCGGGCTCAGGCAGCCCCGCGTCAGGCAATGGGAAGCAGATGGGGCCGGGATGGAGGCCATATGGGGCTGGGGGTGGGGGCGCATTCCTCCCTCAGAGCCGCCAGGAAGCCCCCTGCCTGCTGGCCCCGCATCAGGGTGGGAGCTGAAACTGACACAGTAACAAATGTCCCTCAGCCAGCGTGGAGCCAGGGGAGGCGGGGAGGCCACCCCTGCCCCACGGGGGAGTGTGTGTGTGTGTGTGTGTGTGTGTGTGTGTGTGTGTGTGTGTGTTGGGGGGAGACCCACTCCAGGAAACACTGGCTGGGCGGTGATGTCGTCCTGCGAAGCCATTGCTGACCCAGGGCTGTGCAACCTTGGGTACCACATCCACCCACTCTGTGCCTCAGTTTCCCCAGCAGGGTCACAACAGAGGGTTTGGTAAGGGATACTGAGAAGTTTGAGCCTACCCTATTCCCCAACTTAGGGTAGGACCCTACTCCAGAAAACCGCAGATACCAACAGCAACAGTGACAGTAACAGAAATGGCAGCTGCCTCGGTTGTGTGCAGGGCACTCGGCAGGGTTAAGAGGTGGGCTCAGGAGCCAGACTCTCCTGCTCTGCCCCTTCCTGGCTGTGTGACCCCAGGCAAGTCACTCTCTCTGTGCCTCAGTTTCTCTTCTGTAAAATGGAGGTAATGATAACAGCACACCTTCCCCTCCAGGCGGTCCTGAAGACTAAGTGAGTTGAGCTGGTTTGAGAGCTCAGCACACAGCCTGCAGGCCAGCCTTGGGGCCCCGGAATTGTGCAGCACAGCTGTTTAGTAAGTCTTAGTTGCCCACATTAGCACATGGGAACTTCTCGATAACCCCAGGGGGCAGCTCCTGGGTTTAAGGGCCATTTTGCAAGTAAGACCCAGAGAACCAAGACACTCAGCCCTGCCTGGGGCCAACAGGATGTCAGTGGCAGAGCTGGAGTTCAAACACAGGCCTGTTGTCCCTAAAGCCCATTCTTTTGACCACCTTTCAGGGGGCCGGCTACCCCCACGCTTGCCCTGGCCCCATTGGTGGGAGCCAGCCCGGCCTCCAGGACCTAAGTGGACTCAGGCAGGGCCAGGTTCCCATTTCTCTGCTGTGTGACCGTGGGCAAATGCCTGGACCTCTGGAAGCCTCGGGAGGTCTGGGGAGGGGCAGTAGAGACAGGGTTGGAAACTATTATTCTCAGTAGAAGTATCCTATAAATTGTCCCTATTACTTTTCTGCTGGAAGTTAAAATGGGAGAATGGCAGGGGTGGAGGGAAGGGCTCAGGAGCTGAGGCTGGCTCTGTGTGGCCTTGGCAGGGTTGGTTCACCACCTCCAAACCTCCCAAAGGGATATTTTCCAAAGTGGGTTGTCAGGAACCTTAATAGGATCGTGTAAATAAAGCAGCATATGCTAGGTGTCCAACATGTGTTAAGTCCATCTTCTCTCAAAATTTTGTCCCTCGTGGGCCCCGATAGAAGACATATGTTGGTCCCTACCTAGCACCCACTCCTCTCCTCTGATCCTCAGTCCCACAAGTGGGGAGGCAATGGGGGGAGTGGAGCCAACTTCATCTCTAGGCATGGAGCATGTGACCCAGGACTTACAAATCAGAGCACTGCATTCTCTCAGCCAATCAGAGGCAGGTCTGGGATTTTTGGCTGGAACTTGGAGGACGGTGGTACTTTCTACTGGGGTTGCTGGTTGGGTGGAAGCATAGAATGTGGGGTGCATCTTGCCTTAATGGGAGGGGGAGCTTGAATGAAAGTAGAGCCCGCAAAAATAGATAGCAGATCGTGATGATGAAATTTTTTTTAAAAAAAATATCTTTATTGATTTCAGAGAGAGGAAAGGAGAGGGAGGGAGAGAGCTAAAAACATCAATGATGAGAGAGAATCATTGGTCAGCTGCCTCCTGCACGCCCCCGACTGGGGATCGAGCCCGCAACCCAGGCATGTGCCCTGACCGGGAATCGAACCCCGATCTACTGGATCCTAGGTCGATGCTCAACTGCTGAGCCACGCCCGGCCGGGCTGATGATGAAATTTAAATACTTACATGCAGTCATGCCTGGTATCATTATGGTTCCTACTTCATGGGTGAGTAACTGAGGCCAAATCCATACTCGCACAGCTAAGAAGAAGCAGAGTGGGGATTTGAACCCAGGCCGACTGGCGCCAGTGGCTGTGCCCTGAACCTCTGGACTCCACAGAGTCCTTTGGTGTAAATCCCTCCCCCTCGCCTGGAATCCTCTCACCCAGCCTGGTTTTTGAACTCAGCTATTTCTGAGCCTCCCAAGGGAGAATGTTTCCTGCCTCTGGCAGAAAAATCAGGGGAGAAATGAGAGCCCTGTGGTTTGGCCCCAAACTCAGTTTGGGCAAGCTTGAGACATGAGAATTTTTTCTTTCTTCTTTCCTTTTCTTTCTTTCTTTCTTTCTTTCTTTCTTTCTTTCTTTCTTTCTTTCTTTCTTTCTTTCTTTCTTTCTTTCTCTCTCTCTCTCTCTCTCTCTCTCTCTCTCTCTCTCTCTCTCTCTCTCTCTCTCTCTCTCCCCCCCCTCTCTCCTTCTTCTTCTCCTCTCCCTTCCTTGTTCCCTCCCTCCCTCCCTCCCTCCCTCCCTCCCTCCCTCCCTCCCTCCCTCCCTCCCTCCCTCCCTCCCTTCCTTCCTTCCTTCCTTCCTTCCTTCCTTCCTTCCTTCCTTCCTTCCTTCCTTCCTCCCCACCCCCTTCCTTGCCTGAAATAAAACATCACTTCCAGCTCACCTCACACATGGGCTGTGCCCTGGCCTCTGCCTGGATGGTCTCCATCCCAGCCCTGCTCCAGGCCTAGTTGGCTGCATTAGCCCAAGTGCAGCAACCACCAGGGACACTTATTAAAACACAGACCTCAGGGCCCTGCATGGGCATAGACAGGCTTGCACATCTGGGCGGGGCTGGTGGAGATGAGCACCCAGATGAGATTTGTATGCAGGTGGCCCATGGGACACTGTGTGAAGGTGTCCTTGTAGGGCCTTGAAGACCAAGGCTAAGTTGTGCCTTGGGAGGTGGAGGGGGCTGGGAGCTGGACCCCTCTGAGCTGGAATGGACTGAGAATGGAGCCCTGAAGGAGAGGCCCTGAAGGGGGGTGGGGGGGTGTCCTCTCAGTCTTTTGAACATTTAGATTTAAGTTCCAACTCAACTAGCTTTTCTCGCTGGACAGGTGCCATAACTTTTCTGAGACTAGGTTTACTCATTTGAGAAATGGAAATTTTAAAAAACAACAACTGTGTTGAGCTGTTAGTACATACCCAGCTCTGGGCCTAGCACTTGTCATGGAGAAATGTATTGAATCCTCACAACTCCATGAAGTGGGTACTGTTATTATTAATTTTTCAGAAGGTAAAACTGAGGCTCAGAGTGGTCAAGTTGCTTGCCTGAGGTCACACAGCTGGAGGATGGCAGAGCTGGGACTTGAACCCAGGCATCTGGCTCCAGGCTCTGCGATCTGACAAGTATAGAGTTTTAGTTTAGTTTCTTTTACTCACTGCTGTGTCCCCAGTGCCTGGTCCGGGGTAGGTCTCAATAAATATTTATTGATTGAATTAATGGATTGATTGCCCATTGAAGGGAGTTGACTCAGTTAATAGGTGCTCTATAGCTACTCGTTCTCCCTAAATGTGGGAGATAGTAAAGCAAGTGCTAGTCCTGCAGCAGAGTCTTGGTCCTCGCTCCCTGCTCTGTCTAGCAGGAATAGTAAGTCCTACCCAGATGACACGGGACAGACCCAGCACGCAGGACATGCCCCACGGGCATTAGCTGGTTTGATCAACTTTCTGGTCTCTCCTCACCTGGTTTCTGGGTGTGATCCTGTCTCCCTGGCGGGCCAGACAGAGCTATGCCTGGTGCCAAGGACACAGTAGGTGCTCAGAGGAGTATAGCTACATGAACGCTGGCTGTGTGTTGGGCTTTTTAAACACCCATGATCTGATCCACTTTTCCTCACAGCCAACACAAAGAAGGGCCCAGTGACTGGCCCTGAACAGACACTCCATAGATGTTTGCTGAATGACTGAATGAAATGCAGAGTTGGCTGCATTGGTGGGGTACGTCTGGCACAAGCCCTACCCGCCACCCACTGTCTGCCAGCTTGGAGCCAAGCCTGGGTTTCCACATCTGCTCGTGCTGCCAGGAGGTGAATGGGCCCTGGGGGAGGCAGTTCCCGGCCGCGGCGCTGGGGACGTGGGAAGGCTGCCAGGAGGAGGAATTTCCTTTATGAAGTTAAACCCAGGCTGAGTAATTCCTCGTCGGGTCCTTGTCCTGCAGCAGCTGGGAGGGTAAGCATGGGGCCATGGGATTCACCAGTTATAGCTGAGCCTGGAGCTTTGCCAGCTGCAGTTCTTGGGCCCCAAGCTCTGCCCCAGGATGAGGGCAGCGTCCAGGAGGTGCCACCATCAGCTTGGGCCTGTCACATTGCCTCTCTGAGCCTCAGTTTCCTCATTGGCATCATGGGAGGGCAGCTGTCCCGGCCTGGTGGGACTGTTCTGAGATTCAGAGGGGTCATGCATGCCAAGCTGGGGCAGGTTTTATTATCATGTGGAGGACAGAAGCTGCCTGGGGGTGCAGTCGACCGGCCTCCGAGGCAATGGGCCCAGAGGGCCTTGGGTGAGTCACTTCCTTCTGCAAGCCCTGGCGTTCCCCAATGGCCTGAGCCCGAGAGAGGGGCAAGCCCGAGACAGGGGCAAGAATGTTCTTAGAGGCAGGAACTTTTGAACCATGAGTGAGAACAATGACAACCATAATAATAATGCCTTTACAATCACTCATTCATTTGTTCCTTCAGCTAATATATTCCAGCTCCATTCATTTATTCAACGAACTTTAATGAACATTTATTTCATGCCAGGATAAGGTTGTCAGATTTAGCAAAAACACAGCCAACAATAACAAAATCCCAGGATGCCCAGTTATATTGATTTTCAGATAAACCACAAATCATTTTTTAGTGTAAGTATGTCCTGTGTAGCAGTCGTTAGTGTAAGTATATCATGTGCAACCCCATGGAGGCTTCTTTGGTCACACCGCCCGTGAGGTGAGAATTATCACCCGTGTTTACTGGGGAGGAAACGGAGACTCAGAGAAGTGCGCCCACCTGCTGGGGCCTCAAGTGCCAGGAAGGGCCAGTGGTCTGGGCACCCTCTCAGCCCCTCTCACTTCCTGGGTGGCAATTTCAGGGACACAGGGCTAGCTCGGCGGCTGCCTGGCACTTTCCCCCTCACCCAGCTCTCACCTGTTGCGGGGAAGTCTGTTTGGGTCACCCAGGGCTGGAGAGCTGGGTGGGCAAAGGGGGCATCAAGAGAGAGGGGGCAGCCTGGCCAGGCGTGGCTCAGCGGTTGAGCACCAACCTAGGATCCAGGGGATCTTGGTTCGATTCCAGGTCAGGGCACATGCCCGGGTTGCGGGCTCCATCCGAGGTCGGGGTGTGCAGGAGGCAGCCGATCAATGACGATTCTCTCATCATTGATGTTTCTATCTCTCTCTCTCTCCCCCTTCCTCTCTCTGAAATCAATAATCAAAAAAAAAAAAAAAGAGAAAGAGAGAGAGGGACAGATGGGGCTGTGGTCGCCAGAGCTCCCTTGGCCACATGGCTTCCCATCTGCCCCGCAGCCCCTCGTCAACAAGCAGGGCCTCACTGACACCGTGGGTGAGGCCTGGGCTCAGAGGGACTCCTGGAGTCACCTGTCTCCCACCTGTGTGGTCTTGGGGAAGTCTTGGCCCTTCTCTGGGCTGAGATCCCCCCTCCCCACAAAGAGACACTCATTCCTTTATTTGTGCTTTTCTTACACAGACATTTCTTGAGCACCTACTATATTCTGGGCACTGTTTGAGGCATGGAGCACAGGGGCATACACCAGAAAACAAGACAGACAAAAAGTCTTGGAGATGGTGGTCTAAGGGGAGACAGATAATAAACATAAGAAGATAATTTCAAGTAGAAAAGGTACTAGGATGTAAATAAAGTAGGGGAGGTGATGGAGAGTGACTATAGGGCCCCTGAAACAAGGCAGTCCAGGAAAGCCTCCCCGAGGAGGTGACATTTGAGAAGAGATCCAGATGGTGAGAAATGGCTCGTCTAGGACAGATATGGGGAAAGTGTTCCTGGCAAAGTGAACAGCAAGTGCAAAGGCCCTAGGGACAGAGCAGCTGGGTGACTATGAGAGAAGGTGTTGCTGGAACGCAGTGAAGGAGGGGGAGGCTGGTGGGACTGAGGTGGGAGAGGGTGGATTATGCAATGTTGTACAGATCACAGTTAGAGATTTCTTAGCTCTTCCCTCAATTCATTCAGACTCTGCTCTCTGACCCACCTCCTCTGAGGAGCCTTCCTTGATGACCCTGGTTAAATGAGTTAGTTTTATTTTCCCTCATAACACTCATTTTACATGGCATCATACTCTCTCTTTATTAGGTGTATGGGGATGTATTAGTTTTCCTTCCACACTATTATAGTGTCAGCCAGGCAGGGTTACCCAAAGTTACCTATTGACTGCCATGTGGCATGGAAAATGAGGCCACAAGGACCCAAGTGTGGGTGCTGTTGATGGATGGCAGGGAAAATAGGTCCTGTGTTTGTGGATTATAGTTTTGACTCCATCAAAGCCTCACAAGCTAACTCTGGAACCCAAGCCCTGAGTACATGGCTGACTTTCTCTGGACCCTCGCTGCACACCAGACACTGTGCCAAGCACTTTTTCTTATTGTGGTAAAATACACATAGAATTGACCATTTTAACCATTTTAAAGTGTGCAATTCAGTGGCATTTGGGACATTCACGGTGTTGCACAATCATCACCACTATCTAGTTCCAGAACATTCCATCACTCCGAAAGGAAACTGTACTCATTAAACAGTCATTCCCCATCCCCCTTCCCTCCAGCCTCTGGAAACCACTAACCTACTTTCTGTGTCTGAGTTTGCCTTCTCTGGGTATTTCATATTAATGGAATCATACAATATGCGGCCTTTCGCGTCTGGCTTCTTTCACATGTTCCTCCGTGGCTTAGCATGTGTCGGGACTTCATTGCTTTTTATTGCTGAATAATAGTCTATTGTGTGGATGTATCACATTTTGTTCATTCATTCATCAGCTGATGGACATTTGTTTCCACATTTTGTCTATTATGAATAGTGCTACTATGAACATTTGTGTACTAGTTTTTGTTCGAACATCTGTTTTTAATTCTTTTGAGTGTATACCTCAGATTGGAGTTGCCGGGTCATATGGTAATTCTGTGTTTAATTTATTGAAGAACTGCCAGCTAAGCACTTTTTAAAGTGTGCATGATCTTGGGGAATTCTCACAACAAGCTGATGAGGGAGGCTCTGCATTGCCCCCATTCTGCAGATGAGGAAATTGAGGCTCAGAAAGTGGAATTCATCAGCCAAGATCACTGGTAAGAAGTGATGAAACTGGGTCTATTGGACTTCAAACCACCTTGAACCCAAGCTGGAGTGGGAGAGAGGGGGAGAGAGAGAACTAGGCTGTCTTCAGTCCACCCTTAGCTTCTCAAGTTGCCATCTACAGAGGAAGCTGAGGAAAGAGGTAGAAGCTAGTGTTTCTCTATTAGACTTGCTTGGATTCTAATCTCCCATGCTCCTTCCTGGCTGTGTGACTTTGGGGAAGCTGGTTCACCTTTCTGGGCCTCATTACATGGTGCTAAGAGAATACCATGACATCCCATGCTCTTAGTTTGGGTGGAGCTGGGGGCAGAAGGGAGTCAAGGACTCCCAGAATCTCCTCTCCAGAGAGGCGTGGGTGGAACAGGGCCCAGGGCTGGAAGGAGTGGGCAGCCCAGGGGTGGAAGTGGCATCCACCTCGAGGTCCCAAGTCCATGCTGACACTGAATGTCTCGGATGGGAAAGCAGTGCAGTTTTCCAGAAATGCTTGGATACCACCTCATCAAAAGAGAAAGTAGCCTGGACCCATTAATTCCCCAGAACCACACCGCATTTTTTGGCCAGAAATAATAATATCGATGGCTTGTTAAGTGGGCTCCAGAGAATAAAATCTAACCTGGGTGTGTAACTCTAACAGGAGGGACAGGGTGACTGGGGAGTTTCATAGATGAGCTTGCAGTGGGGGCAGGGGTCCCCACACCTCTGCTGAACTCAGCACAGACTCAGGCTTGTGAACCCAGAGAACCACGAGAACATTTACTGAGCACTTGCTCTGTGCACTGATTCATTCAGTGTGCAAAACTACCCTGGAAGGCGGTACAACGGGGCAGCTGAGACCCAGAGAGGTGAAGACAGTTGTCCGGGGTTGAACAGCTAAGAAGTGACTGAGCTGAGGTTTGAACCCAGGCGGTCAGGATCTGGATGGAGCCCACAATTTGAACTCCCATGAGCCTTCCTCAGGGAAGGGCAGGAAAAATGTCCTTTTGTGCACTGCAAAATGAAGTGACCGTGTCCGGCTGATGGGCGGAAAGTTGCTGATGGAGGAAATGGGGAGGGGGTGAGGCACCCCAGGAAGCACCCTGTGTCCCGTTTGCTGGTTATTTCCCTTCCTGGACTCTTGGTCAAGTTGTTTCTTGGTGAGTGTGCGTGGCTTGGGGAATTAGTGAGAGAAGAGAAACCCCAGCCCCTAGTGCTGGGGGTGTTGGGATCCAAGGCCAGGGAAGCAGCCCAGGGGCCCTCCTACCTAGGGGGTGCCTGGGGAAGCCTGTGATCTGTCTACACTGGTGGAGGCTCAGCTCCACAAGCCTGCTGCCCTGGACCTGCCAATTGAGCACCGCCAGTGCCCGCACCATATCCCCAGGGTGCCAGTTCTGCTGTGTGACCTGGGCAAGTGTAACAGACTCTCTGAACCCCAGTTTCCTCCCCTGGAAAGCGGGGATAACCAGACACACTCTCGGGAAGTTTACGTGGTTGGTGCTGCTGCTTCTTGTCTTGCTGCCCATAAGAATCCACGTGGAGTGTCTGCCGTCCTGGGAGGAGGACACCCTTGGCCCGAGCCCTTGGACGTCAGGTGGGAGGGCCCTTGGTGTCGGCCAAGGCTGGCTCCTGCCTGGCCGCCCGGACGTGGGGGAGGGAGGCCCCTAGCCAGCCAGACTCCTGAGTCACAGCTTCCTGTTGCTGCCAGCACCAGGCGGGAAAGTGGGATGTGGGTGGCTGGGGGGGGGGGGGGGAGTGGGAGGGGGAGTGGGTGGAGAGCTGAGATTCCAGTTGTGGCCGCTGTTGGACAGGACAGACAGAAAACCATCTGTCACACAGATGGGAGTCCAGGGGTATCAGAGTAGGATCCTTGTACCTCCTGGGTTACAGACAGCAAACTCAACCCCCAAATTTTCTAATCCTGTGCTTCCTGCCCTGCACATTCACGCGGACTACACTCAGCTTCATGACCTTCTTTCTGTTTCTTGAGTCTGTGGATCAGGTTCCAGCCTCAGGGCCTTTGCACTTGCTATTTCTTCTGCCTCAGACATTGCAAGGGATTGGCTCTTTCTCAACCTCAGGCTTCAGCTTAAATGTCACCTTGTCAGGGACGCTCTCCCCGACCACCTGAGCTTTAAACTGTGCTCTTCCTACTCCCCTCCCAATTCCTCTAGCTCATCCATTCCTTCATTCATCTGCCCAAATATACGAAGCACCTACTATGGGCCGGGTCTTGCTCTGGGCACATGGGATAAAACAGTGAACAGAGCAGACAACCTCCCTGCCCTCGTAGAGCTGTCATTCTAGCAATGGAGACATGCAAGCACCAGTGAGTATGTAGTACAGTGTGCTGGAATAAGGGTCCGGAGGGGAGAATCGAGCACAGCTGGGGGAGTCAGGATGCCAGAGGGAGTGGCCTCCATGTTGGGTGGGTGCTGAAGGAAGGTGTGTCTCAAGAAGTAATGCCAGGCAAAAATTTGAAGGAGTTAAGGGAGGGAGCCGTGTGAGTATCTGGGAAGAGTTTCAGGCAGAGGGAACAGCAAGTGCAAAGGCACTGGGGCGGCAATACAGCTGCCTAATCAAGGAGCAGCAAGGAGGCCACTGTGGCTAGAACAGAGTAGGTGAGATGGGGTGAGTTCAGCAAGGAAATGGTGTGAGCAGATCAAGCAGGCCACTTGAAGATTCAGCTTTTGCTCTGAGTGGGGTGGGAGCTCCTGTGGAGTCCTGAGCAGGGGGTCCACAGAGGTAGTGAGATGTGGTCAGATTCCAGGTAGATTTAGGGGGAGAATTGACCTGTCTCAGGGATGGATGGGGGTGGGGCTGGGGAGAGGGAGGAGCCAGGAGAAGGATCAGATCGGAATCAGGATCGCCCAAACCTCCAGGCGGACAGGCAGGGTCCCCTTTCTTCGCCACTCCCTAGAAATGAGGCCCAAGCCTCAGATCAGGACCCCACCCCGCAAATAAATTGAGGCTTCCACGGTCAGGTCTGATCTGTGTTGGGCAGGGTCAGCCACCCCCCGGGGAGGGCTCTTTGGAGGAAGGTGCTCTAAGTCTTCGCTCCTCCGTTATGACCACCAGGCTACCGAGGGCCTTGGTCAGCTCTGGGAGGTGGCTGGTGGGGAGGGGCTGGGCCGTTTGAGAGCCATGCTAGGGGCTGGGGCTGGGGGTGAAGCAGAAACCACTAGTGAGGGGGAGAAGCAGCCTGTGGCCAGCCCAACACCCCGTGTCCCCCCATGTAGACTTAGCATCTCAGCCCTTTGGCCAAGGTCTAACCTCCCCCCCATCCCTGCCAGTATGATCAGTCTCATGGGATTCTGTCCAGAGTCATGGCCAGTGACTCAGCAGGAATCACCACAGACAGGAGCCAGTACCCTGGTGCCCAGACCAGAAACCACCCCTGACCTGTCGGCTGGGCAGGAACAGGGACTGAGTGGGCGGAAAAGCCCTCAGACCAGGAGAGCTGGGGGGAGGTGCTGTGGGAAGACCCTAGTCCAAATACAACTCTGGGCCACCTGCCTCCAATGGTGCCTGCTGGGTTCTTAATGATAGTTTCAGGAGGGGGTTCTTGGCTCTTCCATCCAATTCTGTCGAAGCCTTGAGGGTCAGTCTGCTTTGCTGGGTCGTGTTGGTTGTCATGGTATATCATATCCATTCCATTGCATTGTTTCTGCTTGATTGTATGTTCTGGTCTGTTCTAGGGCCTTCCATTCCTTTTTTGTTTCTATTGTGTTTATTTATTCATTTGACAGATATTTATTGAGCACCTACTATGTACCATGCAGGGATCTAAGTGCTGGAGTTACAACTTTGAATAAAGCAAGATTCCTGCCCCAGGAATTCAGCAGGAGACTAGCAACAAATGAAAACAATACCAGGTAGCCATGAGAGCTGTGAGAACAGCCGCAGCAAAAGGCAGATCACAGACTACAGTGGAACAGGGAGGGTATGGGCCTTTCAGCAGGGGGATGGACTGGAGTCACGAATGGCCTCCCTGGGAAGGTGACATTTGAGCTGAGAACTGAAGGAGGTAAGAGACAGAGCCACACATCTATTTGCAGATCAGGAAGAGCATTCCAGACAGAGGGAATAGCAAGTGCAAAGGTCCTGAGGCTGGAATGTGCCTGGTGTGTTCAAGGAACAGCCCAGAGGCCAGTGTGACTGCTAGCAGGAGATGGGGTGACAGACTAGTTCTCTGTGCATTTTGAGCAATTTAAGGATTTCCAGTAATATTTTTGCCTTTCCCACTGGATTAACAGCAACTAAGATGTGTCTGTGGCATCTGGTCCAAGCCTTTGCTGTTTGGGGCCTGATCTTGCCAAATGCTCTTCCCACTGCTGTCTTGCTGAGCTGGGCCAGCTGTAATGGGCCCTGGGACTGGTTCATTCATTCCTTCATTCTTTCATTCGTGCATTCATTCATTCCAACAGCATTTACTGAACTGGAACAGTGAGGAGCAAGACAGACACAGTCCTTGTCCCTGTGCACGGAGAGCGCAGAAGTCCAACAGGGGAAGCCTGGACGCAGGACCCCAGAAAGCCTGGGTGAAGGAGCTGGAAACACTTTACAGGCAAGATGACATCCACTCCAGCACAGTAGGAAGTACTGAGGGCCCTTCCCTTTTCTGAGCCCTTCTAGGAAATAGCTAATTCATCCTCAAACAACTGTTATTGTTCCCGTTTCACAGGTGGGGAAACGGAGATGCAGGGAAGTGAAGGGCAAGCCGGGCAAAGCCAGGCTTTGTTCCTGGTGCCTGGTTCTGGTCCTGCCCTCTCAACGAATCCTGCTAGGTCTGGTCATCGGGTGTAGAGAGAGAAGCTTATTGTCCAATGCATACTGTTGTTAGGTGTTAAATCTCTTTAATTGATAAATCGCCGCCCTGGGCCAAGTGCTTCACCTCTCTGTGCCTCGGAGTCCTCATTCCTGGGTGAGGACTGAAGGTGTTAGCAGATACCAAGCACTTGGCTTTACATCGAATAGTACAAGTCACTCTTCCTCCTGTCTGGTGCCAGCCAATGAGAAAACTGGGTCCAGAGAGGGTGAGGCCCTTGCCCAAGACCACACAGCCAGGAAATGACAGATCTTAGATTCGAGTCCCCAAAAGTACACTGTGCCCACGAACACAAACACTTATGCCTGCAAAATGTGTGTGCTGGGCCCACAAATCCTCCTGGGAGAAGAGCGGGGCTATGCACACACTCACGTGCAGTGCCCTGTTTGGAGAACAGCCCTGGGGTCAGCAGAGCCTGGAAAGGTCAGCTCCCAGGCAGGGGTTGCAAATCCCAGTGCCTGCAGGGGCTGCTTCCGGGGAGCCCAAATTCTTCCTCCCCTCACCCCTGCCTGAAATGCCACCATTTGTTCTTCTTTTCCTTGCTTAAGCAAATGTTAGACAACTGTAGTGCCTACAGATGCTAGGCAGGTATTTAAATGAACAAAGTGTGGGCCAATAGGGCTTCGTAGGGACTGTGGTGGGTAGGATTCATTGTCCTGCAGGAAATGGGCCCATTGCCATGAGAAAACCGGGAGTCTGGATTTTGTTGGAAATCTCTGGGAAGTTGTTAAACCCTGTGGAGGCCAAAATGACTCCTCTGTCCCTCTGTGGCTCTGGCTTGGTCCGAGGGCCTCCGGTGTGTGGTCTCTGCCTGTTGGCTGAGGTCAGAGGCTGGGAGCCTGCTGTGTGCCCTAGAGAAGTCCCAGGCCTTTCTGTGTTCAGTTTCCCCATGGCTAGGCCTGGCGGAGTACACACAGGCGGGGACAGTCCTGGGGAGGGCAGACCTGGACAGCAGGGGAGGCACCGTCCTGCCTGCAGAAGTCATTTCTCACTCCCACCTCTACCCCACCCGTCTCCTGGCGTCTGCCAGGACCTTAATGGATAAAACATCCTGCCAGTGCCTAAGCCCTTCCTTCCATCCTGAGGCGGGAGCCGGCTCCGGAGGACTGGTTCTGGGCACCCGTGGGTGGAGGGACCGGTGTCAGAGTTGGCCTATGGAGTCCCAGAGTGGGGCAGGTCTAAGCAGGCCAGGGCCATTTTGGAAGTCTTCCTGGAGGAGGGGTTGGGGCTGGAAGCAGCTCTGTGGCTGCTGGCCTGGGAGTCAGGACAATTGGGCTCAAACTACACTCCCACAAGGGCAGTGATTATGTCATGTTGGGCACTCTGTGCCCCCAGCTCCTAGATCAGACCCTGGTAGACAGCTGGCACTCAGTGCATCTCTATAAGATGGGAGTGCCTCGCACACACCAGGCGCTCTCACGCCTTGAGGCTTTGCTTTCTTGGGTCGAGCTCCCTCCAAGGCCCTTTCTCCTCTGCGCATGGCAGCTCCTTCTCCTTCAGGTCTCAGCTCAGACGTGCCCTGCTCAGAGCACCGGCAGCCTGATCTCACTCCATAGAGGCCCCTCTGTCTCACCACCCCTCTCACAGCTGAGTAATCCCTCTGGCTTCTCCCTTTGCTTGTTTATACTCTGACTTCCCACTGGAAGGTCCGCCCTCTGAGGGCCTGGAGCCTATTTCCTTCTGCTCTATCCCCAGACCCAGCTCAGTGAGTGACAGATCCCTATCTGCTGATCGAGTGTTTGAACAAATCAGGACCCAGTTAAATGCCCGATGCATAGTAGGTTTTCAGCAATGGTTACTGTGACTCTGATGGCCCAAGGAGAGACCAGTTAGAGGAATAGGGAAAACATGCAATCTGGGTTTCAGTTCTGTTACTGTGTGACCTTGGGCAAGTGCCCTGCCCTTTCTGTCTCTGGGCCTTCATGGCCTCAGCTAGAATAAGGGATGACCGCAGACTGCCTCCAGAGTTGTTGGGAAGACTAGTAAATTCTGTGAGAAATAGGAACTGGCCCGCCCCCAGCAGGTGCCCATATGCCCCCTGCCTCTGGGCCCCGAGGTTCCCCAGCAGCTGGTGCGAGTGAGTGGGGAGGCTGGCGCCAAGGGTGTCTGCGCAGAGGGGTGGAAAACTCCTGCCTGCTGCTCCCTCCCCAGGCCAGAGCTGGGTGCACCTGCTCCAGGTCACAGAGCACAGGCGGAGCTGAGGGAGTGGGGAGCAGGCGTCCTGGGGTCTCTGAGAACAAACCATCCATTGTGGCCTTGTGGGTGTTGGGGGACTCGCAGGACCTGAATGAGGGCGAGGAGGCAGGGGCAGGTGTGGGAGCAGGTGTCCACTGTCATCCCTCGGCTTTGCCCCAGGGTGGGGGCAGTGCCCCCCAACATGCTCCAGAACTGGCCTGGCTGGTCTGACACCTGTTCCCCGCTGCTTCTTGTCAGGAGCCATCATAGGCATGAGCCAGGTCTGGGGAGAAGGGGGAGAGGGGGCTGGAAGTGTGGGGAGGTGGGAGGTGGGAGGGGGCATGAGGGGTGTAGGGGGGAGGAGAGAGGCGGGGAGGGGGAGCAGAGACCATGAGGTCTGGTGCAGTGGGACCTGGAATTGAATCCCAGCTCTGCTCCTTTAAGTTGGGAACACTGAGCACGTCACATCACTTCTCTGAGCCTCAGTTTCCTTTTCCATAAAGTGGGGCTGAAACCTCCTTCTGTGTGCAGCATCTGTGCCTGTGAATTTTCCAGGCACATTCAAGGGTGGGAGATGGGGGCTCTGAGAAATGCTTTGGAGACTTAGGCTGCTACAACTTAACCCCCCCCCCAAAGATTTTATTACTCTTCCACTCAATAAACATTTATTGGGCACCTATTGTGTGCCAAAACCATGCTAGGCGCTGGGAACATAGGAGTGAGTGGGACAGATGATCCCTGTCCTGGGAAGAAGTCAGAAAATGCACAGTAGAAAGGATGAACAAGAAAATTCCAGTGATACGGGCACTGAAGAATTAAATGAAAGCTGTGCCGGAGGGTGACGGGGAGGTCAGGGGGCTTCTCTGAGGAGGTGACATGGAGGAGCAGCATGGCAGGAGCTGGGAAATGGGCTCCAGGCAGCCAGCACAGCTAGGGCAAAGGCCCTGAGGTGGACCAGCTTGCTCTGCATTTGCAAACAGCAAGGCGGCCCTTCCAGGAGGGGATGTGGCCTGAGGGGACCCTCTTACCCTGTTCCCAGGGGTGGAGGCCAAGGGGCAGGGCATGGGCCAGGCTGGAGGAAATGGGGCCAAGACCCCGGCGAGCAGACTCCCCTGGGACTGCTAATATCCCGAGTGCCAGTGACGAGACGCAGTCCCGGTAGCAGAGGTGGGGGCTGGGCCTCCATAAACAGCATGGCTCATAAAGCTGATCAAAGCAGCAGGCCTGTCCTAGCGGCGGCCACTTCCTGCAGGGCCCGGAGCCCCCCAGCTTGTGGAAAGGGGCCTCTCAGTCTCTTGACTTCGCTTTGGGGTCTCTCTGCGGCTAGGGCCAGGTAGGTGACTGAGCCTGTTCAGACCTGTTTCCCCATTTGTCTCTGAAGGGGAGGCTGACTGGAACCTCTGGACAGCCTGTTTTGTTCTGTGTCATTGACAAAAGCTCAGCCTCTGGATCCGCTGGTCTGGGGTTCGAATCCCAGTGCTGCTGCTGTGTGACCTCAGGCCGTGACCTGCCCCCACACTCTGTCCTCAGCCCTCAGCCCTCAAATGGAGCTGATGGCAGTATCTCCAACATCCTTAGACCATAGATTTTTATTTCTATGTCCTATCATTAGAGCTTATTATTTATCTAATAACAGTGACGAGCCTCAGCATCCTGGCGAGAAGCTGTGTCCCACGCGGGAGGGCTGGCAGTCTGCGGGGTGAAGGCAAGGGCTGCGGGGCCGGCCAGACCCCTCACCTGCTCCTTCAGGTTAGGTCTGGGCAAGGAGAGGCCCCACAGGCGAGGATTCCCAGGCCCAGCGGAGGCTTGTCTGGGCCACAGCCCAAGGCCCTGGCGAAGCAGCTCGGAGGCTTCGTTTCCTCAGCTGCCAAATGGGGATAAAAATCTACCTGAGGGCCCTGGCCGGTTTGGCTTAGTGGTTAGAGTGTCGGCCCGGGGACTGAAGTGCACTGGGTTCGATTCTGGCCAAGGGCACGTACCTCGGTTGCAGGCTCAATCCCTGGCCCCAGTTGGGGTGCAAGCAGGAGGCAACCATTTGGAGTTTCTCACATTGATGTTTCTCTCCCTCTCTCTCCCTTCCACTCTCTCTGAAAGAGCAATAGGAAAAATATCCTTGGGTGAGGGGGAAAAAAAGCTCTCTGAGGAAGATCTGAGGATGAAAACAGGCCCAAGAGCCTACTGTGTCTCCCCACCTCCCCTGCCACTGGCCTGGTCCAGCCTCATCCCCTCTCACCTGGACCATGGCAGCACCATTCTGCCTGCCTCCCCCCTCGCCCTACAGTCCACACTCCTGCTCCCTCACCCCTTCCCCTGCTCCCTTACCCCTTCCCCTGCTCCCTCACCCCTTCCCCTGCTCCCTCATGCCTTCCCCTGCTCCCTCACCCCTTCCCCTGCTCCCTCACCCCTTCCCCTGCTCCCTCACCCCTTCCCCTGCTCCCTTACCCCTTCCCCTGCTCCCTCACCCCTTCCCCTGCTCCCTCACCCCTTCCCCTGCTCCCTCACCCCTTCCCCTGCTCCCTCACCCCTTCCCCTGCTCCCTCACCCCTTCCCCTGCTCCCTCACCCTTTCCCCGCTCCCTCACCCCTTCCCCTGCTCCCTCACCCTTTCCCCTGCTCCCTCATGCCTTCCCCTGCTCCCTCACCCCTTCCCCTGCTCCCTCACGCCTTCTCCTGCTCCCTCACCCCTTCCCCTGCTCCCCCACGCCTTCCCCTGCTCCATCACGGTCCAGCAGAGTGTATAAAACATCCATTCATCTTGTCTCCCCCTACAGTGTCGGCTCCATGAGGGCAGGGTCGTTTGTTCTTTTCCTGTTTTGTTCCCAGCTGTACCCCCAGTTTCTAAATGGTAGGCACTTATAAGTATTTGCGGAATGCATGAATGGATTGTCACCCAGCTCCAGAGGCAGGCACTATTGTTATTTCCAGTTTATGAGGGAAGAAAGTGAAGTTGAGCACAGTGGGAAGTTGGCGAGTTGCCCAAGATCTCAGACAGCTGGGGAGTGGGAGAGTCAGGGTAATAATAATAATAATAATAATAATAATAATAATACAATAACCATGACATATTGAGCTCCTACTATGTGCCAGGCACTGTGCTGGGTGTTGGAATAGAAGTGGAAGACAAAGCAAGGCACACAGTAAGTGCTTTATGTGGGATAACTGTTAAAGTCCTCAGTGGGCTCTGTCACACCTGTTTTGCAGATGAGGAAACTGAGGCTCCGAGGGATTAAGGAACAGGCCTCTGACAATAACAGCAACAGCAAAGCCCCAGGTTACTGAGCTGTGCTCTGGGCACCGGTTGACATCCGGTATCTCTCATCCTTACCACACTTTATTTTATACTTTATAGCACAGAACCCCAGGTTCTGAGAAAGGCAGTAACTTAGTGCTTGTTATAGGGTGGAATGCAGGAGTTTGAGCCCATTTCCCAGGTTCTTCTTTCCCAGGACAGGCCTGGCACAGGGAGGTGGACAGGCCCAAATACAGAAGCTCATTGCACATTTGGTGCCTCAAAGCCAGAGGATCCTCCCTGGCACTTAGTTTCCTCAAGTCTCTTTAGGGTCTGGGGCCATGTTGTCCCCCAGCGTGGAACTGGTGGGTGGTTTCCTTCCCATTCACACTTGGGATCCCGCTGTCTCTAGAGAGCTCTTGAAGAAGAAGTGGCTACTCTGCTGTGTGACCTAGAGCAAGTTGCTGTGCCTCTCTGAGCTGCCGGGCACGAATGACTCCATGGAATCACGCTGTCTGATAGGCTTCTGGGATCTGGAGCTGGGGTCTGGGGAGGAGTGAGGACTATGCACGGAAGGCCTGGCACCTGGGAGCACCTGCTTCCTGCCTGGAACGAACAGGAGAGGGAACAGAGCCACCTTCTCCCATGCCCCAGGCCTGTTTCTGCCCCTGCCCGCCATTCTTTCTCCTGTCACTCAGTCCCTGCAATTCAGCCTGTGTCACAGCTCTGTCTCTTTTACAGACTGGGAAACTGAGGTGCCCAGAGTAGTCCTGGGCCCAAGGAACCAAGGACATCTTTCCCAGAGGACCACAGAGGTCTTTCTAAAGGCCAGCCTTCCCCATCACCCCCTTGCTTGGGGTAATACTAGCTCAGATGATGGAGTACATGCCCTGTGTACTGTCCCCATTTTACAGAAGAGAGCTGGGCTTCAGAGGGGAACACACACCTGCCTGAAGTCACACAGCCAGGAGGTGGCAGAGTTCTGTCTGACCTAGAGTCTGTGACTACAGGGGGTGCGGGGGTCTGAGGCCCCAAGAGGGGAAGGGCCTTGCCCAAGGGTCACGTAGGCCTGTTAGGGCCCAGATCACCGTGGAGGCTGGGCTATGCTGGAATCACTGGAATCCAGGGGGAGCCTTCCCACGCCCTGGGGTGGGGGTTGGGGGACTGCCTGGCATTTCCTGTTTGTTTGGGCAGGACCCAGGACATGATCTGAGCAGGGAGATTCAGGGACACTTTCCATGGCCCCTTCCCCCTCTCAGGAGATAACCTGGACCAAGGGGCCAGGCCCCCACATTTCCCAGGATGCAGCGAGTGGCAGAAGCCTGGGAGTCAGTGTCCTTATTGTCTGTGTGTCCTTGCTCCTGTCCCCCCCCCCCCCCATCCCACCCTAAAGTCTCTGCATCCTTGGGTGTCTCCATTCTTACCATGCAATGAACAAACTCAAAAAAAGTCCCAGGTCCTCAGGAGAGCCCTAGGCTGTGACCTTGAACAATCACTTCCCCCTCTGAGCCTAAGTCTCCTTCTTTGTCAATTGGAGTCACTGTGAGGGTGAAATGAGAAATGCCAGCTCAGCACTTTGGGAACTTGACTACCCCGAGGAAGGGAGTGAGTCATCAAGGTTCTGACACTGACCGGACAGGCAGTTTCCCAGATGTGGACAGAGGTCAGAACAGGGCCAGCCGAGGTCTCTCTACTGCCATTTCCTAGGAGACAGCTCCTCAGGGCCAAGAAGGCACATTACAGTGTTGGGGACCCTGACTTCATACCTCAACCTTGCCACCCACCAGCTGTTGGCCTCAGGCAGGTCATCTACCTCTCTGAGGCTCAGTTTTCTCTTCTCCAAAATGGGGAGAAAACTAACCTGATGTCAGGACTTAATGAGCTAATTAAACATGTAGACCACGGGTGGTGGAGTCTGGCACCCAGTAGACCTTCAATTCATGGTAGACCTTCTTCCCAGGGGAGGGGTTGTGGTCCCCATCCATGGAAGGTGGGGGCTGGGAGGGGTCAAGAGTCCAACTGGGCTTGCGGGGAGAGCGAGGAGCAGTCACTGACCCACAGGGCCCGGATCTTCTGCATCTTGACCCTCCTTGGGGCTGGTGTCCTGGCCTCAGCCTCTGTCCTGTGTATGCTCTTGGGTCCCTGGTATTTCCCACGTCACCCCCACCACACTCGCACACTCATGCTGTTCTCCAACCACGCCAGCCCCCTTTCTGTTTCTCCATTCCCCAAGCTCATGGCAGCTTCACAGCATTTGTACCAACAGGTCTCTCTCCCCAGACCACCTTTTCCCCATATTTTCCCTTCTTTAACAAAAATTTTATTTTTAGATTCTATCATTAGAATCTAAAACAGAACTTAGAATATTTTAGACATTTAGTATTTGTCCCATGAATTTATGAGTGAAGGTTGATCTAATATGAGTCTTTTTTTTTAATAGACCCATATAACCCATTTACATTTATTGTTTACATGGATATCTTGGGCTATATGTCACCCTGTACTCTGTTTCCTGTTGACTGATTGAATGAATGAATGAAGCAGAGTAAATTTCAGGTTACTAGGATGGGGCTTCTTTAAGCTGCCCTGGGCCTTCTAGGATAGAAAGAACATGAGACTGACCCCTGACCCCTCATTCTTGCAATTTTTATTCCACAGAACCTGGTCCCCCAGATGAGGACTTATCTCCAGTCTCTCCCAGGTGCCCTTTCTCCCTCCTCCCACCCCCAGCCCACCACAGGGAGGGCCAGATTTAAGATTCTGGTTCTGGAGCCAGACCTGTGTTCCCATCCCATTAGCTGATGGTGTGGCCTCGACTTACCTCCCCGAGTCTTCATTTCCTTACTTGTAAAGTGGCTGTCATGGTATTAGCTCCCCACAGCGATGATTGTTGAAAGGATTAAATGAAACAACTTGGGTCAAAGGACTTAGCACTGAGCACTGTGCCTGGCTTGGAGCAAGTGTTCAGTAAACATTCGATTTTTATTATTACTGTTGTTCTACCTCAGTTTCCTTCCATTGTAAATGAAGCTGCTTGTCATTTCCTTCTAGGCACCTCAGGATCACGCCTCAAAGTCTGGAGCTGGAGAACTGTTCAGCTTCATCTCCTCCCCGCCCCTCCCCGCACCCCCCCAGCCTCCAGGGAGAGTCATTTTTGAGGACTCAGGAGTCCAGAGAGGCCTGACCCGCTGCCAGGAGGCAGGGAGAGGAGACAGCACAAAAGTGGAAAGAGCGTTTCATTCCTTTTTCATGGCCACACCAGTGTTACCTCCACCGCACAGATGGGGAAACTGAGGCTCACTGGCTCATTTAATGCCTGAGCACCTGCTGTGCATAGGTGGTGCTGGGCCCTCTCCCACAGGGCTGATAGCCTGGCGGGGAAGGCTGGGGAAAAACAAGCCACTCTGCAGGACTTAAATCAAGGGCCTTCCCCAGCCCCTGAAAGGCTCCCAGGGAACCTTCCAGCATCCTTGCCTGGCAGGGGCACAGCTTCCTTTCACAAAGGAGAAACTGAGGCCAGAGATCCCACGCAGAGCCAGCAGCTTTGGAGGGATGTGGACCCCTTCCTGCCTTTGCACCGGCTGGTGCCCCTGCCCACTGGGCACTGCACGAGCGTCACTTCCTCGGGGATGCTTCCGGGCTGGAGGCGACGTCAGGCCCTGACACGTCTGCTCTTTGACCGACAGTTTCCTCTTTCCTAACATGTGTCTTCTCCCCCCGGGGGCTCTCCAAGCATCCCGGGGAGGCACAGGCTGTGCTCCTTTACCTGGCATGTGGGAGGTGCTCAGTGGATGTGTGAAGGAGCCTCTGCAGAGTCACCTCCTGGGGGAGACACCCCCACCTCCCTGGACGTCAGCATCTACCGCAGGTGCCCAAGGCCCGGCAACCGCTCTCCTCACTCTTTCTGCTGAGGCGTCGCTGCTTCTTGTTTGTGACGTGACTGCTTTGCTGACCAACATCCTCTCTGGAATGACAGTGCAGAGATCCCGTTTCATTCAACATTGTGTCCCCAGCACCTACTACGGTGCCTGGCACATAGTAGGTGCTTAACAACTACCTCTGGAAAGAAGGAAGGAAAGAACAAAGAGAGGGAGGGCTTGCAATTCATTGATCCAGTTTTTCATTTGTTCACTAGGTGAATACTTACTGAGCGCCAGCTGTACGCTAGTTCTGGGGAGAGAGTGGTAACGAACCCAGGCATGATTCTTGCCTTCAAGGCGCTGACTTTCTGGTCACTGCAAATAGTTGTGACGTCAGGTAGTGCAAAGTACTATGAGGAAAGGTATAGCTGGAGGGGCTGGAGAGAGGGCATCTGGGCACCTTGGCTGGGCTGCTGGAGGGGGGCTCAGTGGTCAGAGGCAGGGGCAGCCCCCACCCCCACCCCCCACCCCCCAGCTGGCAGATGCAGGTGCTGTTGTAACTCTGTGCAGTCGGGTTGCCAAACTCCACCACAGTTACGTCACTAAGAGCCAGGAGGCCTGGGAGGATGAGAGAAGCCTGGAGGGGCCCCAAATCAGACAGAGCTGGGTCAAAGGCCTGCCCCGTGTCTACTGTTAGTCACTCCACGCAATGTGGCTACATGGCTATGTGCTGTGATGACTATTTTTGACTTGCAAAAGGAGTTGAGAAATGATGCCTGTGTGTCCATGTTCCCACCTCCAAAAGAGAAATAAAACGTGGCAGAGATCCTTGTGCATCCCCCGCCCTCTCTCCAGAGGTGACTTCATCCTGAATTTGGCGTCCATGACCCTGTGTGTAATTTCATGTTACGTTCCAGGGTCTACCCCTGTGTGTCTCTGGGCAAGTTGTTTACCCTCTCTGGGCCTCGGTTTCCTCATCCGTAAGATAGAGATGATAAAACCCCCTACCCTCAGAGGACTGGTGGGAATTAAACGAGCTCATTTGTGTAAAGTGCTTAGATGAGGGCCTGTCGCATAGCTCGTTATTGCCACTCGACACCCAGAACAGGAGGCAGACAGACATCACTTGTGTCAAGAATACAAACTTTTAAAAAATATGTATCTTTATTGACTTCAGGGAGAGGAAGAGAGAGGGGGAGAGAGAGATAGAAGCATCAATGATGAGAGAGTCATTGATCGGCTGCCTCCTGCACTCCTCCGTCTGGGGATCGAGCCCGCAACCCGGGCATGTGCCCTGACAGGGAATCGAACCTCCATCTCCTGGATCCTAGGTCGATGCTCAACTGCTGAGCCTCGCCCGGCCAGGCAAGAATACAAACTTTTGACCGAGCTGTCATGGTGGTGCCAGGGTTCACAGCAGAGGCTGGCTGGGAGTGGTGCCATTGAGGTGCAGAGGCGCCAATTCTGGTTCATTCCATTCCACTTCCTGCTGGGTTTGCTTCCCCCATCAACTCTGAAAAACCAGGGTCCAGCTTGGTTTATTCTCTTCTGTCAGCCCAGCTCCCAGCCCAAGGCCTGGAGACGCGCGGGATGGGTGTGCAGGGTAAATGAAGGGGGCTCAGTTTTCCCACCTGTATAATGTGTCTTGCAGTCCACAGGAATGAGAAAGGCCTGATGAACACTAGGTGCTTTATAAACTCTTCTTTGTTTTCTCCTCTCTCCACTATATTCCCCCCCCCCCCCCCGGGCTAGGCCTGGACTCCACTGCCCTTATCCTGACAGATCTGGGCTCCCCACTGACTCATTCATTCATTCATTCATTCATTCATTCATTCATTCATTCCTGCATGCATTCAAGGAAGTTTCTTGAGCACCTACTGTGCTCCAGACTACTCTATGCTCTGGGGATACTGAAATTAAAAAACTAAGCAAAAATCTCTGTCTTCCTGGAGCTGACATTCTATCAAGGGGGACAGATGTCTGACAACAGTGTGATCCAAGCTAAGATTCACAGGGGCCGGGGCAGGAGGAACCAGGGAGGCACCTGCCTAGCCCAGCCTGGGGCTTTGGGGAAGGCTGTGAGCTCAGACCCGAACGATGAGAAGTTAGATGCAGGCTGGGGAGGGTGCTCTTGATGGAGGGATAGGCCTGTGATAGGCCTGGGGGTGAGAGAGGCATGGCCATTTGGGGACCTGCCTGTGGCTTGGCTTGGATAGGGAGGTAAGGCCTGGTCCTGAGGGTGATGGGGGTAAGGTGGGAGAGGCCTGACTTGATTTAGATTTTACAAGGTTTGCTCTGACTGCAATGAGACTGGTGGCCTGTCCACCCATCAGAGGAGAACGGCAGCAGGCTGTGCACAGACCGAAGAGCTAAGACATGCCGGGCGGGGCCTGGGTTTCCCTGGAAACAGGCCCAGGATGTGGCTGCTGAGGGGGCTCCCTCTCTCCTCCCAGGGGACTGGATCAGGAGTCAGCAGCATCTCTGCCACAGACGACAGTTAGGCAGTGGCCCTTGGCCCTCAGATTGCTTGCCCTATGACTGGCCAGGCCCTTCTGGGAATGGACACCCCCCTTTACCCCAATGCCATGTGGCATGAGTCCCATCATAGTGTTCACCATGGTCGGCACCAGCACAAGATGGAAACAACCCAACGATGCATCTTTAACGTCTCGTCAAATCCACCAGGATCCACCCAGACCGCAGAATATTCTGGAGCCTGGGAGAGGCAGGAGGTGCAGAGGTTCGGAGCACAGACCTGGGAGCCTGACAGCCAGACCTGAATCCCAGCTCTGCAAGTCACTGCTGGTGGCACTGGGCGGGTGCCCTGCCACTCCATGCCTCAGGTTCCCCATCTACAAAATGAGGATGACAAGAATAATAGGCCCCTAATAGGATCCCTTCACCCCAGGATTAATAAACTGACCCATGTTAAGCATTTGGAACTGTGACCAACACATAGTAAGACTTAGAGAAACCTTTGCTGCTGCCATTACTGTTATTAACATTATGATTATTAGCAGTAGTCGTGGTAGAAATATGGATTAATCCAAGGGACAAAAAAGGAAGGGGCAGGACAGAATGTGAAGTGGCCGCCACCTGTAGAAAATGGCAAGAAAAATGACTAGATGCTATGTGTGTAGACGCTCACACCAGCTCAGGGGATCTGAGACACTGGTAACATGGCATTCCTTGGTGGGGGACGTGGGGAGAGAGGGAGGGACACCGACTTTTCACTGTGTACCCTTTCCACCCTGTGCTGTCTGAGCAGTGTGTTGGGGGTGTCTCCCCTATGCACTTGTATGTATATTCAAAACCAAACCCGCCAGAAAGCAGTTCTGCAAGAGGTTTCCTTGGGAAGGCCCCAGATCTCCGCCCCACCACCCCCGCATCCTGGCCTGTGTGTGGCCCAGTCTCGCCACCACTGCTGGTTTTCAGAGCTCTAGGCCTTGGAGCAGGTCCGAGCTGGAGTGCCCTGCAAGAAAGGGGGCTCCTTGGAGACCCCCAGAGCGGCCTCGGCTCCGGGTGGCGGGGGGTGTGGGGGCTGGGGGGGACCCGACCAACTGATGAGAACTCCAAATGCTCCCCAGCCCCAGCCGCTAATCGCTTCCAGATTGGCCGGGTCAGGGCCAGGGCCGCCGCCGCCTGGCTCCATAAACAGGCCGTCGCTCCAGATGGCGGCTGGCTCCAGCCTGGCGAGCAGGTTCACGGGGGACTGGGGGGGTGGCAGCAGGTGGAGGACCCCCACCCCGCCTCCTTGGGGAAGGGAGGCCCCTGCTGCCTCTCATCCATGCTGCTCTGAGTCAGGCACACTGGACCAGAAGGGACTGTAGAGGCTGAACCCATTGCTTGGAGGAGAGAAACTGAGGCCCAGAAGGGGCAAGCGACTATTCAAGGTTAGTGACAGAGATGTGAGGAGGGGGCTCCTGGGGGCTGACACTGGGCTTGCTTCGTCTCCATGAATCCAGCACACAGTAAAGACTGAGGGAGGGAGGGAAGAGGGAGGGAGACAGCATTGCCTTCTGGGTTCAAATTCTGCCTCTGGCTTTTACTCCCTGAGGGAATAAATGACTTTCATTCCCTGGGCCTCAGTTTCTTTTTTCTTTTTTCCCCAATTTTTATTTATTGAGTTTAGAGAGAGAGAGGAATGGAGGAAGAGGGAGAGAAAGAAACACTGATTTGCTGTTCCACTTGCTTATGCATTCATCAGTTGATTCTTGTATGTGCCCTGGCTGGGAACTGAACCCGCAACCTTGGTGCATCGGGATGACGCTCCAACCAACTGAGCTACCCCGCCAGGGCTAAGGGTTGTCACCTGTGAAACAGGAAAGGCTGGAGTACAGGCCTTGTCAGCTCCCTGGACTGCTCGGGTGGCAGGCTGCGTGCGCTGCAGGGGCCCAGTTCTCTCCCTTCCTGCTGCTTCTCCCACCTTAGTGCACCACGGCCTCCTCCAGAAAGCTGCCCTCTCTCTTTGTGCCAGGCACTGCGCCCTTCCCATGGCCTCTCTCACAGAGTCTCCCCAACACTGTGGCATAACTGTTGCTCACGCTATTGCCCTTCCGGCAGAGAAGGCAATGGAAGGTCAGGAGACACCTGTGCTATTGTCCCCACCCAGTTGTTCCTGCGAATGAAGAAATGGGGGTCAGGATAAAGGCAGAGCTGGCTGTGTACTTCTGGTCACATAGCACCTGGTCTGAAAACAGGGGACCTGGCTGCTTCTCCGGCCCCCACCCACCAACCTGAGCGCCCACATCCTGGCACAGGACATGAGGACCCGGGTCTGCTGCCCCCAGTCTGGTCCTGGGCCATGACCCCCAGGGAAAGAGGATTAGAGCCTTGGCCTGACCCCCTGCTCCCATCCAGGCTGGCCCTGGATGTCCCTAGGTGGCTGGGTAGTAACCTCGTCCCAAGGGAGCAGGCTGCAGGACAAGGTGGGGACCATCTGCTCTCAGGGGGGCTCCCTGTTGATCATCTCTTTCCACCCGGCTGAAAAGGATGCAGATCCTCGATGACTGAGGCCCGTTTTTCACCATCTTAACTCCAGTGCCTGGCACAGCACCCCTCAGGACAGCTTTGTTGAATGAGTGACTGAGTAATCATAATACCGAGCATTTATGGGCCAGGGACTCTTCTGAACAACTAACTTACGGTTGCCTTCTTAATATTTACATAACCTGCTGGAAGAGGGGCTATTATAATTCCCATTTTACAGATGAGGAAACAGAGGCTCAGAAAGATTGAGTGCCTTGCTCAAGATCACACAGCTGGAGCTGGAATTTGAACCCAAGTCTTCTAGCTCCAGAGCACACACTCTTAACTACATGTAACCACTCCCAGGGCAGCAATGAGTCTGAAATGAGTTCAGGGGCTGACACATAGTAGGTGCTTTTCCATAGCCCCTTCTACATTGCTCAGTGCCTGGATTCAGATTTAGGCCCAGCCTTGAGGTCAGTACTTGTTCTGCCCTGTGCCAGGAGGAATGTTCGTGGTGGCCTCGGCTGGGGTCCGAGAAGAAAGGCAGCCTTGTGGGCGAAAGGTGAGCCGCTGGGTGGGCGCGGGCGTGTTTACCCAGGGCCGGGCGTGTGGCTCGGGGTGGCGCCGCTGTCAGCCGCGACGGCTGCCCCGGGCCTGTGCTGGCCTCCAGATGTGAGCTGGCTCCAGCCGGCCGGGCCCCCCCACCCTGTGCACAGAGGGGCTTTATCAAAAGCGGCTGTGAGGAGGCCCGGGAGGCTGCCTGGCTCCAGCTTGCTGGCTCCAAGCCCCAGGCTTGCAGAAGCCAGAGAGCTGCACTCGGGCTTTTGCGCCTAGGTCTTCATCTGCTCCACAGCCCAGCTCCTCTGTTTCCCTCGGGTCCTCTGGGGGTCCAGGCAAAGGGTACAGTCCCTTTCCCAGGAAGCCGAAGCTCCAGGAGCAATCTGGAGGGGTGACAATGCAAGAAAACTTATTTTTAATTTATTTTTTACATCCCTGCAGAGGAAAGGTAATCCACACAGGGAAAAAAGTGCAAAACTCAATAAAATTCCAGGGATGCTAAGTGAGTAGCTAAAGTGAAAACACTCGTGGGAAAGGTAAATTGCAGATTCAGAATGGCGGGGAGGAAAGTTAACTGGGAGGGTTTGCAGGGGCCCAGTTCTCTCTATATTTTCTTTCTTGGGTTGGGTAGTGGGGATGTTATTCTTTATATTTTCTTTGTTGGCCTGAACTATTTTGTATCAACAAAGAATAATAACTAGAGAAGAAAATGAGGAAAAACTAAGACTTCCTCCTGCTCCTCTCAGCCCCTGCCCTGTGTCTTCTGATATTTTCTAGGGACTGTCTGAGAAGCCACACAAAAGTCCACCTATTCTCTTTCCTGTTTTGTTCTTGTTTTACAAATAGCATCAAAGTGTAAACTGTTCAGCACCTGGCTGCTTTCACTGTACAATGCAGCCCTTCTTTTTCACGGCTGCATAGTATTCCACGGCGTGAAGCCACCTGCCTTATTCTCCAGGCCGGCTCTGGTGGGCATTTAGGTTTCTGCCCATGTTCACTGCCACAGACCACAATGAGATGAACCCCCTTTGTACATGACTTTGGGAACTCAGGCAAGTATTTTCTAGTTGATCAACTCTTGGAAGGGTAGACACGTGTACTCTTCTGAGCCATCCCTTCATGGGGTTCTCCCTGAGGCTTGTGTCCTTGTATTGTCCCATGAGCAATGCAGCCACAGACAAGGAAACAGGCACAAATAGTCAGCTGTTCTTACGGGTGAGTGGGAACAGCTTCACAAGAGTCTCTCCTAAAATACAAGCCCCCCAAACTCTTTCTTTCTGATTGCAAAAGAGAAGCATGTTCAGAAGCTTTAGAAAATACAGAAATCACAGACTTAGAGAATGAAGCCTCCCTGCTCCCCACCGCCCACCGCCAGCTTCCCTGGCTGGACTGTCATGATCCCCTCCTTACTGATGACACTGCTCCCAGACTCCTCCCTGAAAGTCTCTCCTTATTGGCTCACAGGGAGCTTTTGCCCCCCACCCCTGGGGGACATGTGGCAATGTCTGGGGACATGTTAGGTTGTCAGAGGGGTGAGCTTCTGGCATCTGGTGGGTGGGGGCCAGGGGTGCTGTGAAACACCCTACAGTGCACAGGATGGCTCCAGGACAGGGAATGATCCAGCCCCTTCATTAGTGCTGAGGCTGAGAAACTTACTTTTGACCCACGTCACGTCACAGCTGTCCTGTGCTCACACCTCCCACGGCTCTCACCTTATCCAGAGAATAGCCAAAGTCCTCCCATGACCACGACGCCCTGAGGAGGTGCTCCATGGCCTCCCCGCAGCTCCAGCCACATCAGTGCCTCTCCCTTCCTCCTGCCTCAGACCTTTCCTCTGCTTTTCCTAGACATCTGACACTCCCTCCTTCCCCTCCTGACTTTGTCAAGTGTCACCTCCTCCCAGAGGCCTCCCTGACCTCCTGATTTAATATCGGCCACTTCTTGAGCCCTTCTGCCTTCTTTCTCCCTGGCACCCGGGACCAGATGTCCTATTGATTTGTCTGTGAACGGCCCGCCCAGAACATAAGCTCCTTGAGGGAGGAACAGGCTGGTCTTATTCACGGCTGTGCAGGTTACACAGCCTCTAGTACACAGTAGGTGCTCAATAAGTGCTAATAGATTGACCAGTGGGCCCCTCACCCCTACCCCAAGATCCTGGTGTCCAGGCAGCAGGACAAAAGACCCAGTGGCCATCCTCACACAGACAACTCCCCAACCACTGCTTGCACTTATAGAGCACTGGCTGTGTGCCCCACTCTCGACTGGGACTGTACCTCAGTGAATTCCTGGGGGCCAGGGGTACTGACTCATCATCTCGCTGCCCCAGGGCCTCTCAATAGCCACCAAGTAGTCAAACATTTATGAGGCACCTACTGTGTACCAGTGGCCAGTGAGTGAACCTACCTGCCACGGCAGAGAATTCCCAGACTGGGGATTTGGGAAAAGAAAAAAGTCGGTGCACTTTTCTAGCGATGCTTTTAATTAAATTTCTTTTTCTACAGAAAGCATTCTTTGTGTAAATAAATAGACATGAAGAATTCCCAAGTATGAAAAAATACAACCCTACCACCCACCAATGCTGGGAGGAAGCTCGGGGGGCCTGGGAACCCAGAGGGGGAACCTGTGGGCCAGGGAAGGCTTCCAGAAGGAGGTGAGCCCTGAGCTGAGGCCCCAGGCCTCATGGGCCGGACTGACGGTGGGCAGGAAGAGCTCTGCGCCGGCCACCGCACAGACCTGGGGGGCAGCTGGTGGGCTGGCCCGAGCCCAGCTGAAGGCCAAGCCCCTTGCCGTATGTGTCCCCAAGTCCAATGTTTCTGGGTGGCATTTACTGCAGTGTTGCTTCTGCAGTGAGCTGTTCCTGTCTCTCCCCAGCTCACCCTGAATTCAAGCTCCATGTCTCGTTCACCACTGTGTCCCCGGAGGCCTGGAGCCACAGTAGGCGCTTGTAGTGAGTTGAACAGTGTCCCCCAAATTCATGTCTACCCGGAAGCTCAGAATGCAACCGTATTTGGAAACAGGGTCTTCGCAGATGTCTTCGGTTAAGGATCTTGAGATGAGATCATGCTGGATTGGGGTGACTGGTGTCCTTATAAGGAGAGGACACAGGGACACAGAAGAGGCCATGTGAAGACGGAGGCAGAAATTGTGATGCATCTACAAGCCAAGGGTCACTGGGAGCCAGGAGCTGGAACAGGCAGGGGTTGATTCTTACCTGGAGCCCTCAGAGGGGGCTGGCCCTGCTGACACGTTGATTTTGGAATTCTCCAGAACTGTGGGAGAATACATGTATCTTGTTTTAAGCCACCAAGTTGGTGGCAATTTCTTACAGCGGCCACAGGAAACTCATATTTCATTCATATGGATGAATGAGCGAGCGAAGGAATGAACTGGTAGCAGCTCAGCTTTGGTGGCCGACCAGGGTCAGTCATGTGTGGCCGAGACAGCCCCTCATCCCTATGACTGGGAGGTGGCCCAGCCAGGAGCAGGGTGGGTGTGAGGAGCTGTTGAGGTCATCCAGCCGAGGCGATAAGGAAATCAGGTCCTATAGACATCACCCCCGTCCCCAGAGGCCCATGTCCACACTCAGCTTGGACACCCAGGGTCAGGGTTTCGGGGGCCTGACCCCCACTGATGCTGATGCCTTTCAGATTCGCTGCAGCCAGGGCTTGTCCCCCAACCATGGAGGCTCCTCAGAACGTCCACCCAAGTGACTCTCAGCACCTTCAGTTAAGCCCACAGCCCGGGCTGTTGGGAGGGAAGTTTTCCACCTGTCCGTCCTTAGTCTCTCTCGCTGTGGCCTCTGGAGATCGGAAGGTGGCGGGATGCAAGGGAAAGAGCCTGGCTCTGTGCTGAGCAATGGGTGAGTGGCTGCTCCTCTCTGAGACTCAGTTTCTCCATCTGTAATGGGAGGACAGTCGTCTGGCTTCGAGGAAGCTGTTGTGAAGTGGATGACATGAAGCCAACCCCAGGCTGGTGGAGCCCCTAGCCCATGGGTGTTTACTAAGATGAGTGGGCCCCGGGTCCTGATCTCCTGGGACACAGCCCGGTATCCTAAAGAGGGGATTAGACTTTCCCAGCCTCAGATTCTTTCAAAGACCCGACCCCTGTCCCGTGGCCTGTCCAGTGGCCCCACAAGGCCACCCCACCCCCAAGGAGCTCAGTATCTTCAGAGGGACCGAGGCTTAGATTTCATGCCCATAAAATGCCTAAAATCAAAGCAGCGCTCGTGACACGAAGGGTTTTGAAGTTGCTCAGGGCAGGAGGGGGCGTGAAATTCCCAGCGGTCTTGGCCTCTCTTTGGGACCCATCATAAAGCAGGGTGTCTGGGGCCCGGGCAGGTACAGGAGCACCTGCCATTTTAGCAATGATCTGAATCCCACCAAAGATTTAGTCATCTCAAGTGTTAGAGAAGACAACTGGGAAAACTACTGAAAACCCCTTTACTTGATTTTAGAGGAAGTGAGAGCAAAGATGAAGGGACCCAGTTGTTGGACAATGGGCCGTGGGCAGTGCATCGAGGGTTCTACTCCCTGCTCTGCCACTTACTCACTGTGTGACTTTGAGTAAGTTGCCTAACCTCTCTGTGTCTCAATTTCCTCCTCTGCCAAAGAGGGATAATTACAGTTTCTCCCTCAAAGGATTGTGGAGAAGGTGACCAGAGTGCCTTTATGTGACGTGGTGGCCCAGCCCCTGGGCAAGGCTGGTGCTCAGCTACTGACACTGTCACTATTATTTTTCCTAAGGACACTCATTAAATACTTGTTGAATGAATGAATCTGGAATGTGGGTGTTGCTGTGTCCCTGGGTTGACTGGGTAGCCTAGGGAGCCCTGGGAGCCCTCTGATTTGGAATAGCCCTGTAAACTGTAGAGTGCTGTACTCACTGGATGCCATGGCTGAGTCAGCATGTTCTCAGTTGGAGTTTGTGGGAAACGGGCAGCTGAGGGTCCTGGGTATTTACAGTCAGATTCCAGAGCTGGGAGCTGATCAGGGGCCAGGGCAGGGGGGCTTATGGGTCTGGTGTTAAGCCTCTGACCACAGTGTCAAGTTTGTGGAGCAAAGGGTCAGGAAGGCAGTGAGGACAGCGAGGCCGGAAGTGGCTGGCCCAGTCTTCTAGCCTGAATTATCTGGGAAGAAAAATAATCACATTCCATGTCTTGGGTGCTGGAGCCACTGCAGGAGGAGGGAGGTGGGGGAGGGGCAGGGCTGGCTTGGACAGGTGGTGGCCCCACCTGAGGTTCAGTGCCCACCAGGTGCTCCCAAATGGTTGGGGCATGGCAGCCAGTGCACATCTGGGGGGGAGGGAAGACCACTGCTCTAGGCTGGGGTCCCTGGACCCTCAGGGACCCTGGAGCTAGCTAAGCTGACACTTCATGCCAGGCAGTGTCCACTCCCATCCCCCAGACCCTGTTGGGGACAATGGGGTCAACAGAGGGGGCTGCCGGTGTTACAAGCCATAGGTAGAACCTAAAAGAACCGATGGCGCTTCCTAGGATGGTCCTGAGGCGTGTCCTCTCTCTGTGCCTCTTATGACTGGATGTGCCAACTAGGCACCTCTCAGGAAAGACCTCATTTCCTCCAGACTAGACTCCAGCCCAGGACAAGGGTGGGGCAGGGGCTCTGTGGCCCCAGATCACTGCCTTCCTCTGAGGAAAAGCCCCATGTTCCTGAGACCTGCCCAGCCTGGCCCAGGGAAATTAGCTGTCAGCTCAGCTCCCCCCCACCCCGTACCCCTGCACGAGCCACGTGGACTCTGACCCAGTTTCTAGGCCATAGACAAGGGGGCTCAGGCCAGATTGGAGGGGATGTCTTTGGCTGTGCAGGGGCACTTCCAGCCAGAGGTGGGACTGGAAAGTCATTCCTAGCTGGCTGTGGATGAGGCCAGAACATGTTTGGAAAAGGCCTGGGATCAAGTTGATGAAACCAGGGCAGGGGCAGCTGGACTCTGGTAGATCCTGGATTCATGCACTCATTCATTTATCAGGTATTGCCCTCCCCACCCTGGCCTGGCCTGGCACATCCATGTTCATTGATCCACCTGTTCACAGAGTGTCTACTGTGCTTTAGGCGCTGTGGGCTTTTAATGTGACAATGTGACAGTGCGACATACCCCAGAGCCTTTGCTCTTGCTGTTCTCTTCACCTGGAACTATCTACTGTGTCAGATTCTGGGCACGGCAGGTCCTCCACACACTTTAGGTCGCCTTCCTGCCCAGAGCCGCCCTCCCATTCCATTCCTTTGGGTATGTGCTTAATGCTTCAAAAATCACTTTATTTATTGTCCGTCTTCTCCAATCAAAGATCAGCTCCGCAGCCCTGGCAGGTGTTGCTCAGTTGGTCGGGCCTCGTCCCGTGCACTGAAAGGGTTGCCAGTTCAATTCCCGGTCAGGGCGTATGCCCGGGTTGCAGGCTGGATCCTAGGTGGGGGCCTGCAGGAGGTGGCCGATCGCTATTTTGCTCTCACATCAATGTTTCTCTCTCCCTCTCCCTTCCTCTCTCTAAAAATCAATTAAAAAAATCTTTAAAAAAAGAAAAAAATCAGTTCCACAAAGGTAGGGTTTTTTGGTTTTGGTTTGTTCCTGGTACAGGGGTCAGCACACAATGCTCCATAAATGCTTGTTGAATGAATGAATGAATGAATGAATGAATGACGAACCAGTGGTGTAAACTCCACTGGGGAAAGCTCAGGGATGGGGTGTGGCTCCTAACCCAGCTGGAGAAGATGACCTGTAAACAGGCCTGAAGGAGGGCGACTGGTTGGGCAAGTGAAGAAATGGGGGAGATGGTTTTGTGTCAAAATGCCTTCCTCCAAGGGAATATTAAAGGTAGCTCAGGGTGGCAACTGGTCCCACTGTAAAAATTGAGATTTTTACTAAATTCTGGTGTCTGGCTTTTCTTGAAAAATCGAAACACTTGGGCATCCCAAGCTGGCATTCCAGAGGCAAATACGGTCAGTCCGACAGTTCACAGCAGCCCTTATCAGGCCCTTAAGGCTTTGAGTTTTCCATCCTTCAGCCAGGGCAGCGAAGCAGTTCCAGCAAGATGCCCTCCCGCAGGCACACCTGGGCTGGGTGACCTTAGCCACGCCCTTTCTGGGCCTCAGCCTGACCTTGCGGGGTAGGGGGGGCACAGGGGACTGGGCTGGCAGCGCGGGTGTATTAGGCAGGGTAAAGCTCCTCCAGGTCTGGGAGTGGGGTTGCACCGCCCCCCCTCGGGTCTTCTGCAGGGTTCCTCCGCGCCGAACGCACACAGCAAGATGCGGGAGAGCCCAGCTCAGAGATAGTGTTTCCCAGGGTGGAGGCCACATCTGTCGCATCCTCCACGCCCAGCCCCGGGGGCCTGGCTCGGAGCCGACTAGGGCGGGGGCGGAGAGCGGCGGGTGGGCAGCGCACGGGCGCCCCCTGCTGGCTCACAGAGGGCGGGCCCAACGCCGGAGGCCTGGAGTCTCCCTCCTCCTGGAGTAGGGTCCTAACAGTGGCTAACCAACGTTCCCTGGTGGGCTTTTTGTACCGAGGACTGTGAGAATCCCACCACGCCTAAAAACCCACGTTACCCTCACAACAACCCTGTGGACACCAAAAGGCACAGAGAGTTAGTTTAAGGACCTGCCCAACCAGCTGGGGTTGGCCTACCCGGCTCCGGGTCCTGCGCTGGGACCAGTGCTGCAGATCGCGGAAGATCTACTCACTCACCCACTTGTGTCTGTCCTTCCACCCACTCATTCATTCACGTGCTCACCTGGAACTGCCAAACTTCATAACCAGCCCACCTATTAGTCCTGCACCCACTCCCCGCCCCAGGCCTTCACCACACTATTGTCTGTGTCCATGGGTTATGCATATATTCATGCAAATTCTTTGGTTAATCTCTCCCCACCCACCCCTCCACCTTCCTTCTGAGATCCCTCAGTCTGTTCCATGCACCTATGTCTCTGGATCTATTTTCTTCATCAGTTTATTATGTTCCTTAGATTCCACATATGAGTGAGATCATGTGGTATTTGTGTTTCTCTGCCTGGCTTATTTCACTTAGCATAATACTCTCCAGGTCCCTCCAGGCTGTCCCAAAGGGAAGAGCTCCTTATTTCTTACGGCTGCGTAGTATTCCATGGTGTGAATGTCCCACAGCTTTCTCTCCATCATCTACTGACGGGCACTTGGGCTGTTTCCAGATCTTAGCTGTTGTAAATTGTGCTATGAACATAGGGGTGCATATATTCTGATTAGTGTTTCAGGATTCTCAGGATATATTCCTAGAAGTGGGATCACTGGGTCAAATTTGTAGGCAACTTGAAAGCGACAAAATTAAAAATGCCCCATCCCTGGATAGAGAAGTTCACTTCTAGGACTTCATTCCATGGATGTGAGTACGCATGCGTGCATACACACCCATGCCCTGAGGCTGGTGAGCAAAACCACCTCAGGGTCCATCAGTCAGGGCCTGGTCACCCGAGTAATGGCACTCCCAGCTACTGGGTGCTGTGCAGCGACCCCGAGAGGTCCTGTGAGGGAGAAAAGCATCCAGGGAAGAGCAAAGTGGAGACCACATTCCCAACTGGTTTAAAAAAAAAAGTGGGTGGGAAAGTGGGGGAGAGCCCCCCACCCACAGGTACCTGGAAAGGATGGGGTCAGAAGCAGGAGGGAACTTTCATTTAGTATTTCATTCCTTTCTACTGATTGAAGAACCTTCTAGGTTCACGGATTCTCTATTTAGTGAAAATAGAAATGGGCTCTGCAGCTCAGATTTGCCCATTTGCATGTAAGGGCGGATTCACTGGAACAGGGGCTGTGACATGGTCTCTGTCCTTCGCCACCAGTGTGGCCGCCACCTCCATCATCACCCCTTGCAAATACACCCACTTCTCGCCAGTTCTAAAACAAACGCATCTTAATCCAGAATTGGGACGCTAGCTTAAAATCACCTGTCTTACACTTATAACCAGCAGCACTTTTTCTTGGTGGTATATTAAGGTGCATCTCACAGTGGACAGCACGGGGGCTCAGGGAAATGTGGGTGTGTCCCGCGGCACCTTCCACCTGTGCCACAGGCGGTGCTGCTGTGCTCCGAGGACCCACTGCATGTCTGTGGGCAGCTTCCACGATCACAGGCCTCCCGGAGGTCAAAGGCCACCGTGATGTTCTCAACGGTGTCCTGTGAGCAGTGACAGTACTTTGTTCTGCACAAGGGAATGAAGAGTTTGTGTCCCTCAGTTGTGTGACTTGCTCTTTATTATTGACACAAAGTTGGGAGATTTCACATAAAAATCTACATTCACAGCTTCTCTTGGAAAGATCTAGCCCATGTCCCTGGCACTGAGCAGCACCTTCACACTCAACCGTCACCAGTCAGTCACATGCCAGAACCCCAAAGATGTGGCCCGTGCCGTCTTACTCCCGGTGACAGGAGCAGCAGCAGCAATGAGGTTGGCTCTAGCATTAAGATCTTCCTTCCAAGGTCACCACGGTCAATGTGCAGCAGCTCTGACTAAAAACAGCAGCAGGTGGCTCCTACAATGCTCACAGCCTCTGAGGTATGACCCGTCACCCCCACAGCTCAGAACTACGCAAGCTGCCCTTCCTCAGAAGGCCTCCTCTGTGGAGTAAGAGGAGACCCTAGCGCCACATCCTGAGTCCTTCCACGGAGTTCTGTGCTGAGGGAATAGAGTGGAGCGGGCACACCAAGCAAGGGAACATGACCAAATGCCCACTCACTCCCCAGGGGGAGGGCAAAAGGGCAAGGGGCCAAGCAGAGACCCGCCGGCAGCTGGAGGACCCGACACTCGGCAGGGTCTACTTCATCCATGTTGCCACATCACAATTAGGAAAGCTGTGTATCAGCGGTGCCCCGCCCCACCCAAAGGGCCCAGCTTTCTCAGCAGACACACAGCTCAAGGAACCCACCCTCACCCTAAGATTATGATCAGAGGTCATAGGGAAGCGGAAACCCATCACTGGTTTGCTGTTGGGTCAGAGGGGGAGCTTTACCCCCAACCGTCAGGTCACTATGGCGTCCTCCCTGCACCCTCAAACCCCCAAGTTCTACAGTGAATCGTGGAAATACTTTCTCTCAGAAGCAGAAGACCTGGAAGGAGCTGGAGACTGGAGTGTGATCCAGGCTACCTGCTTCTCTGCCCTAAGTTTAGGCCTAAACTCCAGCCATAAACTTGACCTGTGAACCCACCAGCAACAATAAAGAGCAAGTCACACGACCATGGGACACAATAACCACAGCTCGCAGACTCAAACAGTTGTCACAACAAAGTCCTAGTTGTGTTTGAGGCTCAAAGCCCAGTACCCTGAAGCCCACTAAGGAGGTAAAAGGGGCATAGTAGGATTTCAGACAGGACTCATCTCCTTGCTGGAGGTCACTCAGCACAGAAGAGCTGCCATCTTTAGATTTAGCCCTGAACTTGCCTTGGGGTTTTCCAGTAGCATTTTGAAATAATTTCAGAACCTGTCCTTTTTCCCTTTGGGAAGTTGACTGAGGGCAAAGAACCCACAAAATGTCCCTGGCCCAGTCCCCTTTCAGGAGAGCTGAAAGGCAGCAATTCACTCCAGAGAGCTCAGATAGAGGACCGATGGGCAGAAATTTGGGCAGTGCTTTCTGGAGGGTGGCCTATTAGGAACCTGGCTCTTTCCAAACAGCCAGGTTCTGACATCTGAGCTGGCCCCAACAGCCCCAAGGGAATGGCCTGGCTCCCACCACAGGACACCAAGGGTGTGCCTGTTGGCGGTTGGGACCACAGCAGGAAGTTCAAATCCTGGGTAAAAACAGCCACAGATGTTTCCACCCCTCACACAGTGAATGGTTGACAAACTGTCAATCATCAGATCAAAAGTCTCTTTTCACAGACCAGAAATATCTGCGACCACCACCCCCTTCCAATAGACTAAATCCAGCCAACAGCTTCTAATGGAGACTTAATAGCTAGAGTCCCACAAAGCTCCTTAATTCAAAGGATGCCACCCCTTTGCTTATTATAATCTTTCAGGACAGGGGTTGGCAAACTATGGTACACAGGACAAACCCGGCCACTGACTGGTTTTGTATGGCCCCTTGAATGAAGAAAGAGTTTACAGATGAACACTTGCAATTGATCTGATAACAGGGACACTAACTTTGTACTCCAACTACGCAAAATGTCTTCCCCTAAGGAAAGAATTCCCATTTTCTCATGAGCAGGCCTGTAATATTTCAAAAAAGTTGTACTCAATTATATTCTGAATTTCACAAATGAAAAAATTTGTGGAAATTTGTTTTCTCTCATTATATAAATACTTACATAGTATCTTCGATCTTATCTCTTGGCCCACAAAGCCTATTTACTAACTTAGGCCCTTTGTAGAAAAAGTTTGCCAACCCCAGCATTAGGACGTCAACTGGAATCCCAAAGGATCTAAAACATTAAATGCTGTTCCTAAGTTATATGCCAAGAGGAAGAAGAGCAGAGTTTCTTAAATATTAACGCACACTTTTTTTATTATATTAAAATCAGGCAATGGTCTGACAATAAAAAGGCTGCTTATGGAATACTGTTGTTAATTTACTTACAGGAAGTTAAATCCTTACAACTAAGGTTTTCTCCAGAAAAAGATTAATGGAAACATCAATTGCTTTTCAGACTTGATAGTTGCTGCTTCAAAAGGTGGTTTTACACAAATACTAAATTACCAAAAAAAAAAAAAATTCCTTTAGAACACAATGAATTGCTTTTATTTCGGTTTGCATTCACATCTCAGCAATTAGTGGTCCTGAACAGAAAAGTGGAAAAACGCAGCAATTTGCCAGGAAGTCAAGCCCGCCAACTTCGGGGTTCTGCCGTGCACACCGAGTTCTTTCTTAATCCCTGCTGAGGACCGTGAGAAGCTGCAGCACCAAAACCAAAGTATGCACCGAATTCAAGGTTCTTTTTGTTCCAGTTGTCAGATTCCAAACTAGACCCAAATGGATTGCAAAGATGACCAAATGAGAGCCCTGTTTAAAACTTCAATTTGTAAAAGCAAAAGCAATGATACGAACAAAAAAAAAAATTCATTCAGAGGGATCATGTGTGCTTACAAGTGTCTTCTGTGGCCTTCCTGAGCTAAAAAAAACAACATATCAGCTGATGGTGACAGCAGAGGGTGGCAGGGCTGAGGACCCAATATTCATTTCCTGGGCTGGTACAGAGTAAATGAATATAGTTCGAGAACTAAATGAGGGAGGTCAGAGACTCTTTCCAACCTTACCTGATGGCTTCTGGCCAAAGCAAGGGAGTGTCATGGAAAGTGTTGGGTGGTGATGGTGCAAGAAAGGGACTTGAGGAGGAAGGAGAAAGCAGCACCCCTCGATATAAAGGTAAGGGAGGGAGAAGATAGGGGGAAAGCCCTGAATTCCTCACCAAAGGCCAATTTCAGAGGGGAGCAGAGGGGGTTACAATCTATGTATGCTTCGGCCAAGGGTGGTAGTTGAGAGTGGGGAAAGGATGACGGCTTGGAAGGGGGGCATCATTTAAGACTTAAAAAAAGAAACCAGGGGTGCAAGCGAAGCACCCACACACACCCAGCAGTTGTCCCACAGGCTGTGACCTGAAACCTTCACATCTACTCTAACAAGCCACCCCAAGCTGGAGGGCTGTTGCAGGGAGGAAGGGGGAAAGGGGAGGGAGAAGGCAGAGCCCCCAGGCCATGTAATCAGCAGCAAGGTGATTGTGTGATGTGTCTTTTCACAGTTGAGTTAGATGTGCCCCACCAGTTATGATGGGAATCAATTTAAATATACTTTCTTGATCCCAGAAGTTCAACTATGTGGACAGTGGTTACACTTGACAGGATGATTTGTTATAGCACAACTTATATATTTCAAATGGACAAAAAATTAGTATCATTTACAGTATCTTAAGATAAACTGACTTTGAATGGGAGCTTCCTTTCCAGTACTTTGAGGTCTACAAGACGTATCTAGAAAATTTACTACTGTGGAAAATGAAGACTGCTTAAATCGAATGGGGGAGGGGTGGGCTTGTGGTTTTTCTTTTTGATTAATTGCTGTAACACTGTCCTTCAGGTGGCTGAGGGAGTTTCATATTTTCTTTAGACATCATTAGGCGCCGAAGCTCCTGCAGGACAACTTTGATACTATATGAATTCTGCCATTTTGCTAGCACTGATATGGCTCTTGGGTCCACCTACAAAAAGGCAAACAAAAACAAATTACTGTTGGGCTCTCAAACAAAAGAACAGCTTAACACTGAAGTTAAGCTACAGTATAAACTTGAGTAAAATGCATTTTTCAAGTTGAACACGCTGATCACACAATATCTGACATGCAGAATATCTGCAAGATCCCTCCCACCAGTCTGTTTTTCCCTTTTTATGTCCCAAACCCTCACTGTTTGGGAGAAGGAAATTATGGATAAGGAGAGCCACCTTTAGAGAAATGGCCCGATACTTGGTCAGACTCAACCCAACCAGCTCTAAAACAATGACCTGCTTCTGGGCGGGTTGCTGCCGCTGCTCAGGGCTTGTCCTTTCTCGACTCTACACCCAGGTGGTGGATGACAAAGATGTGCAGGGTGGCCTGGACCCAAGCTCTAGTGACAAGGGCCTGCCTCAGAGTCATAATCTCTCAAGTTAACGCAGCATTCCCTAAAAGAAATTTCCCAAAGAGTGGGTCAAGTTCTGGGTTCTGGACTTCAGGTGGAAGTTGGATACAACATTAAACACTGAACACACAGTAACAAGGCTCGTCTCTTTTCAATTCCCCCCCCAAATCTTCGGGATACCTCAAAATAAAGGCTAAGCTCACCTGATGCTAACGTGCAACACCCTCAAACACCTGTTGGTCTGCCCTTTGAACAGGAGAGCAGGCCTCAAAGGTTCCAAGCCCTTGGCAAGCAACATAAGGAGGAATAATTTATTAATTTTGCTTTATTTTTGTAGTATTTCTTGTTGCCATTACTGCCTTATGAAAAGTGAGACTAGTTTCCATTTATGGTAGTAAAAGTAAAAAAAAAAAAAAGCAAGGACATTAAAAAAAAAAATTATATACCACTGGTCCACAAATCAGGCCCACGAGGTAAAAGTGTGACCCCGGGCAAGATCTTTCACCTCTGTGCCTCAGTGTCCTCATTTCTACCTCATGGGGGTATTATCATGAGGATTGAGTGAGTTTATATCTCAAAGCGATGAGCACAGCGCTGGCCCAGATTAAGTGATGGGTGACGGTCAAATACAATTGGAAACAGACCCCTACCCCAAATCTGCCATGTTCGTACTGCAATATATTTTATCATCAATAACCAAGGAACACATAGGATCAGGCCCAAAAGTACAAGGCATTTCTTAACCCCGAGGAACAAGTAGGGGCAGAAAACACAACTTACCACTCCATTAGAACTATTAACTCCATTCATATTAATTTTTGTTACAAATCTTACAAAGGGGGGTGCTTCTGGGTATTTAGGTCCACATTCTATTTTAAGGCTGTATATTCGGTTTTCATAAATTGTCTGGAAAAGAAGGGTACAGAGATGTCAGGCAATTACAGAGACTTCAAAAAGGCAGACCTTCTGAAAGCCTATTACCCCTGGCTACAGAACAGGTGCACCTGCTTCCATTACACAAAGTCTACCTGTTATTTGATAAGTCAGTGGTAACTAGTCCCTACACTAGTGTCTGTGTATTCTGGTCTTGGAGGAATAAAAAAGACCACAGAAAACTGTAGCATCACTAAAGTTTTTTTGTTCTTTTTTTTTTTTTTTAAAATCCTCACCCAAAGACAAGGTTAGAGAGATGGAGGGAGGGAGGGAGAGGCTTTGATCGGTTGCCTTCTGTGCGTTCTCTGACTGGGGATAGAACCCACAACCATGGTATATGCCCTGACCAGGAATCGAACAGGCAATCTTTCAATGCACAGTAAAACGCTCAATCAACTGAGCAACTCCAGCCAGGCACTAAAGTTTTAAGTTAGTTTTATAAACTCCAATCAGATGGACTTGTTTTTATGTTAATTTCTCTACGTTGCAGAACTGTCCTACCCTATGGGAATGGTGTGTAAGAGGCATTCGCTATTCTAGGAAGCCACACTAAATGTCTACCCACTCCAGCATAGCCAATGCATTAAATGCCACTATGTCTAAAGCACAGAACAAGCATCTCTTTATAGAACTTCAAAATTAAGCAGAAGATAGGGGTGGGGGTACAGATGGGTGTAGATATGAAAGCTGCTTTCCCACTTTGTCCTTACTCTGGGGCTGTGCGCTGCACAAGGGATCTCAACAGGAAGGTACCAACCCTCCCCTGCTGTCTTTACAATGGCCCGAGAGATTACTGGTATTTGGTGTGGGGGGGAACGTGAAGGACACTAGGCCTACATAAAAAATATTCCTTCTTCAAATACCAGCCATGCCTTTGTTGGGAAACACTGGAAAAGTCCAATCCCCCACACGTCAATGAACTTTTCAATGAAGTGTCTTCCCAATGAGCAATAAATGTATTGCCATTGTCAGGCTGTTCCTTCTGCCCACAGTACCCTGGCCCCACGTGAACTACCACACAGCCTTTAAGACCCCATTCAATCACCTAGTCAAATACCTCCCAGTTGAAATATCATACAGGACAACAGACTAATCCACAGCTTTCTGTCCTATATGAAATCGCATTGTTATCACTTATGTCTGAAGACCACACTGTGGTGACATCTCCCCATCAGATGGCATCCTCAAAGGCAGGGGCCACCCTCCTATCATTCCCCTCTTAGGCACCTGTGCTCCTTCCTCATTGCTTGCTGCACAAATAACTGCTCCTGTATAAACAGTGACATCTAGCGGTCCTTGGGGAAATAAATTACAGAGGATGTGATTTAAACCTCTTGAAAACATTGTGTCTAAATAGTGGCTGTCCCTAATAAATTGGAACATATTTTAAGATTCAGAAGGCACTCATAATATACACATAGAAACCTTTCACAGCCACTTAACAGAGACTACATACTATAACAAAACCAAAACTCAAATCTGGATTTCTACCCACCCTCAACCTGCTCTACCATCTGGCAGTTAAAGCAAAACCCTAGCAGTCATCCACGATTCCCTTTTCCTGTGCCCTCTACCTTCCAATCATCAAAAAGTCTCATACCCATCCACTTTCCTCCACCACTGTACCTCATCTGAATCTCCCAAGTCTGCTTTCTCTCTAGTTCTCTACAATCTATTCTTCACACAGCAACCTGACTGACCTTTTAAATCCGGAAACTGTCCCTGCAGGCTTAGCCCTTCCAATGGCTTCCTAGTTACCTGAGAAGGAAGCCCAAGTTCCTGGATCGAACCCTATGCAACCTTGCCTTCCTTCTCCTTTTATTCTTCTGCCCCTCTCCCCCATGGCCCTCTGGCCTCCTGACTCATCCAACATGCCAAGTTCTATCTTGGGGCCCCTATATGAGTCCCTCCGCTGCATCTTGCAGCTCTCGGGCTCAAGTGAACTTTCTTCTCACAAGTCTCCCCGATCCCCCACCTGAAGACTCATACCCAGTGTAGTGTCAGACCTCCCTGAACAGAGGATAAGAAGGGCAGAGGCCTCAACAGAATTGGTACTCCAATGTCTGTTGAATGAATGAATGTTGCCCTTCATGTTAATGTAAAATGAACAGCTTGTTGCCATTAAGGGGTTTCCTCAGAGGGGGGAAAAAATCACTCAGTAAACAACAAGTAGGAAGCAAACAGGGATATGATTTCCATACAGATTTATGGAAAATATAAAAGGTCTATCCTCAGAACTTAGCACAGTCTCCACTAGCAACTATACACAAAGTATCTGTTGACTGCATGGATCCCAAATACATCCCTTTGTGTGTCCTGCATTCATGCTCAGTGGTTTTGTCTGTCACACAATTCAAAGACAGACTTTCTTACATAAAAAAGTCCTTAGGGGCATGGGCGCAAGGTAATTGCCAAAATCACAGTCTTTTAAAATATCTGATACCACATTTTGGAGGCTCTGATGCACCAATATATTTATCTGTTGGTATGGCTTGTGGCTTATCAGTATTGATAAAATTTCACTGATATTAACAATAACAAAAATGGTTAAGGTGGGCAGCTTATTAATTAATATGATTCTGATTATTACACAGATTATATCTTAACATTACTCTTGACACTATGAAGTTTAATTTTTAAAAAAATCTATGCTATGACTAACTTCTTAGAAAGGAAAAAAAAGAAACATTGAATTCTGAACACCTATGTTCAACTGGAAATGTCACTGGAAGACAGTAAAAAATGGCTCAAGTCAAGTGAACATAGAGACCCCTGAAGGGTCATTAAAAAGCTCAAAGTACGATTTTTTTACAAAATACAGGGTTATAGTTTTCTTTTGTTTGCAAGTGCTCTGGGGCCTCCTAAAAAGGTTTCATGGCAGAAAGGAAATGTGCCTGACGGAGAACTGCTGGGACATTCTGTCTCTATAAGGAACACAGACTCATTACTTGATCATGAAACAAACACTTTCCACATTGTTGATGTGGCTTAAGCTTCATGGGACAATTTGGCAGTGCCTACCAAAATGTGAAACAGGCATGCTCAGACTGGCAAGACCATTTCTAGGAATCTCCTACAGGCAGACTTACTTGTCCACAAAAAATGTGAAGCACTGTCTGCAATAGCAAAAATAACTAAATCTAAATGTCTACATGCAAGGGAGTAACTAAATATGGCATATTTATATAATTGGATACTTTGTAGCCTCTTCAAAGGCTGAGGTGCACATCCACAGAGCCAAGGCAGAGCTGGTAGGTATAGCCAGCAAGTTGCAGAATATGTACAATCTATAAAAACAAACCAATGCCTCTTTGCAGTTCTGGGTATATTTATGTGCACACAGGATATTTCTCCATTAGGCATAACGGGTCCAGAGCCTAGAGACCACACGTTTTTCCTGGGCCTAAATATATATATGTATATATATGAGATAATCCCAGCCTAATCATGAGGAAAAACATCAGGCAAATTCTAACAGAGAGACATTCTACAAAACACCTGACCAGTACTCCTCAAAACTGACAAGAGTAAGGAAAACCTGAAATTGACACAGGCATAGGATATGATGACAAGATATACTGTAATATCTTGGGTAGAAGTCTGGAAAGGAAAATACACATAAAGTAAAAACTGAGACTACCTGAATAAATTATGGACTTTAGTTAATAATAATGTATCAATATTTGTTCACTGGTTTTTATGAATGTACTACACTAATACACAATATTAACAATTAGGGAAATGGGGGGGAGGTGTATGGGAACTTTCTATACTACCCTTGCAACTTTTCTGTAAAACTATTATAAATTAAAATTTATTTTTAAAATGTGTATGAGTAAAGGAAAAAGGTACTGACTTAAAAATGTGCAAAGAAAATTACAAAATCTAAATTAATATATAATAAAATGGTGACATTAGGTCAACTAAACATCACCTCCTACTCATTTCAAATCTTATGTAGTTATATAAAAATTATGTTTACTGTGGGAACATGCTATGTTAGAATGAAGGTACCCTAGCAGGTTTGGCTAAGTGGTTAGAGCATCAGCCTACGAACTGTAGGGTCCCGGGTTTGATTCTGGCCAAAGGCACATACCTTGATTACAGACCCAATTCCTGGCCCCGGTCAGAGCGTGTGCAGGAGGCAACCAACTGATGTATCTCTCTCTCACATTGATGCACCCCCCAAAAGCAATGGAAAAAATATCCTCGGGTGAGGATAAAAAAAAGGAATGAAGGGTAGTCCCTCTAAAAAGTGAAACTGTGTAGAGTCTAAGATCATCTTAATGACTCAGGATGTAGACAGGTAGGTAAATGCAGAGAAAGGTGCAGAAGGAGATGCACCAAACTGCTGCTCGTAGTGAATCTGAGGAGAAAAAGCGGATACGGCAGTGAGGGATAAACCAGGAAAAAAGACACCACACTAGGTATTTTAACAGAGAATTCAATATAGGGAATCAGTTACATCAGTGCCACTGGACTGAAAAAAGCTTTAAAAAGGGAACCTGAGCTAACACAGGGGTAATAACTGCGTGCAGCAGGTGGTAACCCTTAAGGTTGGGGGAACAAAGGGTACAGGCTGCAATTGATCAAACCAAGAGGCTTAAAGGAGAGGTCCCTGTGAGGCCAGTGCTGGGAATGTCTCCAAAAGCTGGAGGCTGGAACCCACAGGTGATGCCAGAACGAAGGGCTGTTACCAGAGTGGCATAAACAGAACAGTCCCTTCTCCTTGCCTTTCAGGTCCTCTCCTGTGTCCTGAACAGAGAAACATAACAGGAAACCAGCTGACAAAGGAAAAACGTAGTTTGCAGTATCCAAAGCAGAGCAGAGAAAGGTGGACTTGGAGCTTACTAACCAGCACCCTCTAGACAGTGACAACATACCATTTTCCTTTGTACAGAAACTCTCCCTCTCTCCACCAGAGTATCCTTCTGAGTGAGCCACAGGGCCAATCTAGAGGCCATAGTAATTATTCATTTCTCTAATTCAATCCCAGTGCCACAGAAATATTCTACAACCTAAAGACTAAACTGTCAAATTAACCACACTCGCCCAGCCAGGCATGGCTCAGCGGTTGAGCATCGACTTAGGATCCAGGTGATCGGGGTTCAATTCCCAGTCAGGGCACATGCCCGGGTTGCGGGCTCAATCCCCAGTCAGGGGCGTGCAGGAGGCAGCCGATCAAGGACTTATCATTGATGTTTCTCTCTCTCTCTCCCTCTCCTTTCCTCTCTCTGAAATCAATAAAGATATATTTAAAAACAAAACCAACAAAAAAACAAATTAACCACACAATACTAATAAAGTACAAAGAAGAAGAGAAGCACTGGCTCCTTCCCATTTGCTTTCTGTTTCTGTCAGTGTCACCCCAGCACCAGCCCCTCATCTTGGCAGCAAGAGCTGCTTCTGGCCTCCAGCACTCCCCTAACCAGTCCCTCTGGCCTCTGCAGGCACCAGCAGCAGAGGGTACCTCTCCTCCAGTGCTAGGTTCTGATGGCCCTAGCTTCCTACCTGTCCTCCCAGACCCAGGGAGTGGCTACTGTTTTCTGTAGTGTTACCTTTGTGCTCCCACAGTGTCCTTTTTTTGCCCTTTTCAGTCCAACACCTATTTGATCAACTTCCTAAATGAAATTATTTTTGTTGAAATATCTAGCATGGTTTCTCTTTTCCTGACTGATGCAGAGTTCAGGGGAACAAAGTGAACTTCTTACTCCATACTCTGTATTGTTTAAAAATTTTTTGAGAATATATTCATACATCAGATACGTAACTTGAAGCTATTAAAAAAGAGACAGGTCAATATGCACTGATGTGGAAAGAGGTCCATCATCTGTTAAGTGAAAAAAAGTTGCAAAACGTTATGCATAGCAAGGTCTCATTTGTATTAAAAAGGATATGTATTTGTTTGTGTACCCACAGCAACACCCAGAAGAAACACCACACACCAACCAGTTTTCATTCTGTGGGACATACACGGAAATGGGGAAAGGATCCTTTTCCTTCAGAAACTCCTAAAATTATTTTTTGTTCTTAAGCATGCACATAGTACTTTTAGGTAAGTGTGTGTATAAACACACACCCGGGCTCTAACCCACACATAAAAACACTATCTGGAGAACCCTAGAGGCATAACAGCGCTTCTCAACTAAGACAATTTCTGCCACCACCCCCCCTCCGTGAACATTTATTGTTGTCACAACTGAGGTGCTACTGGCATATAGGGAGTAGAGACCACCGATGCTTCTGAACATCCCACAAGGTACAGGACAGCTTCACGACAAAGAATGATCCATTCTAGTATATCAGTGCTGAAGGTGAGAAACCCTGCTCTATAACCTGGCTACTGTTAGCACCTTTGTGATCAGAACAGAAATACTCCACTTCTAATGCTGTGAACAGTTGGACATTTGCCTGAATTTTACAAGGGGCATGTGGATGAGCTTTGGTTTGGAGAACTTGCTTTCCTTTATTTAAAAAAAAAAAAAAAAAAAAAAAAAGGCATTCAAATAGATAACACACACATATAATTAAAGCATATTCAAAGAGTACAAAAAGATATATGGTAAAAAGTAAGTCTCCTTTCCACTCTGGCTCCAGCCACCCAGACATATCCCTTTTGAAGGCAACTATTGTCACCAATTTCTTTTAAGCTCTTCCAAAAGTATTCAAAGTACACAAGGGCACAAGTATTACCTGTGACCTTTTCCTCTCCCCTCATGGCCCCCTATCCCATGTGGCAGCATATTCTGTATACTGCTTTGCACCTCACTTGCTTTGTTCACTTAAATATCATAGAGATCATCCCATTTTCAGCTATACATAAAATTTGTTTCATTCATTTGAACAGCTAAACAGTATGTAATATGGTCAATTGAAAGACCCTGAGGCAGTTTCCAGTATTTTGCTACTACTGAAAACGCTGCATGAAATAATTTTGCATACCTAGACTTTGGGCAATACATTCAAGATAAGCTGAGTAAATTACTAGCGGAATTGCTGGATCATATGGTATACATCTTTTAAATTTTGATGGATTTTCTTTTGAATAATACAGTAACAAAAATGTAATAGAGAAATGAGTTACTCAAGTGCTCTATTTAATAATGGCATACACCTTCTATTCTAATATTCAAACAGATTGGTCACAGAAAGCACCTAGAGGCAGACAGTTCCTTTTAGCCTTGGGGAGCCAGGGAAATCAAAACTATAGGGGTAAAAAGACAGATAACAAGTATTGGTGAGGATGCAGAGAAATGGAAACTGCTGCATTGCTGGTGGGAATGTAAAACGGTGCAGACACTTTGGAAAACAGTTTGGGCAGTTCTTTAACATGTTAAACACTGAGTTACCATATGATCCAACAATTCCATCCTAGGTATATACACCCAAGAGAACTGAAAACATCTGTCCACACAAAAACCTGTACACAAATGTTCATAGCAGCATTTTTCATAATAGGCAAAAAGTGGAAAAAATCCAAATGTCCACCAACTAATCAATGGATAAACAAATATGGAATATCCATATAATAGAATATTATGCAGTCATAAACATTACACTAAGTAAAAGCCAGTCACAAAAGACTACATATTATATCATTCCATTTATATGAAATGTCCAGAACAGGCAAATTCACAGAAAGTAAATTAGTGAGTCAAGGGTGAGGAGTGGGGACAGAATGGGAGTGACTGCCAACAGGAATGGGGTTTCTTTCTGGGGTAATGAAAATGTTTTGAAATTAGTGATAGTTGCACAATTCTGAGTATAATAAAAACCACTGAACTGTATGTTTTAAAAGTGTATCCTACGGTAAGTGAATTCTATGGTATGTGAATTATATCTCAATAAAGCTGTTATTTTTAAAACAGGGTGTATGGATAATACTTTCAACAATAAAGATAAATTAAGAAGAAAAACTTGGAAGGGAGAGGGTAAAAAAACAACAACAGGAAGTATGAAAAGCATCTTGCATACTGAAGTTATTCATGAAAGTTAGCCCCTGCTGAAAGAGAGAAACTGAAACTCAAGGTGATCTAAAGTGTTTTAGGTAGAACAGAATATTTTCAACAGAACTTAGTGGTTCATTTTATTTCATTTCTTTAAGTGTATAATTCAGTGGTGTTTAGTGTACTCACAAAGTTGTGTACTGGTTCACTATGAAGTGGCTAGAACCTGAAAACCGTTCTGTTGATTAGCAAATCTACTGAACAATCTAGTCTGTTCTCAGTCATTTTCAGGCGCCCTGGAGTAAGGAGTAGGGAACAATAGTTCTCATCCTCAAACCTAAACCACTCTGAGGAGATGAAATGCCACGAAGGAAGCCATCATCACACACTGGACTTCCAGAAGCAGCAAGAAAAATGATCTCCAGAAGAAACGAGCTTTCTAGATTAGGTTTTCCCAGTATTTAACAGATCCAGGAAATCCTGGTTTTCACAGATTTAAAAAAAGGATCAAGAAGTGAGTAAAGACAGATTGATTTTTTTTTTTAAAAAAACCCCAAAACAAAACTATACTGTTACAAAAATGACTCAAGAAGTAACATTAGTCCGGCTTTGTCCCACGCACCAAGAGGTCACCAGTTCCGGTTCCATTCCCGGTTGGGGCACATGCCTGAGTTGTGGGCTCGATCCCTGGTAGGGGAAGTGCAGGAAGCCACCAAGCGATGTTTCTCATCTATGTTTCTATCTCTTTCTCCCTCTCCCTTCCTCTCTCTCTAAAATCAATAAAAACATATTAAAAAAATAAAAAAGTAACATTAAATGGCAAAGCCAGTCATTTGCCATGAGTGTTTGACTGTCTAAAATCAACATTAAATTGTCGTAACACTTTATGAGCATGACACTTCCTCGTTTCAGCTGAGGCCACATCCCATGTGACTTTCTATCTCCTACAGAGGTGGTGCAGAGCTTACATGCAGAGAAGAGAATGAAAGCATCATCCTTAATTAAGCACAAGCACACAGGCAAGGCCCAGCAGAATCTCCTACTGCTTGTCTGAAAAATGTATCACATTCTGGGAATTTATTTCTTCACTCCCACATCACACTACTACTTAACACTGGATAATTCTATAATGGGAACAGAGGAAAACTCAAACTATAAACAGGAGGGAGACAATGTAGCATAGTGATTAAGAGCATAGGCTCTGGAGTCAGACCTGGTCTGGGAATTATCAACCACGTGACTTTGGGCAAGTAACTTTACTTTTCTGAGTCTGTTTCTTCGTCTGTAAAAAGGAATGCAACTACACGATAGTAGCACCTAACAACAGGTTCTTGTGAGAATTAAATGACATTTCTGGAGGGTTTACTATGTGTCATAAAAAAAGGTTAGCTGACATTATGAAGACTAGGAACTCTCACAAATCACAAAGCTCTAAAAGAAGGGTCACTTTTCACTGTCTTCTTTGCAAAAGCCTCTGGGCCTAACAGTGCCTGGAAGAGACCAGGCAGGCAATAACCCTTTGTTGAATGGCCCCCCAAAATTAGGATATAGATGCATATTAGAACTGGGAAACAATGAATAAAAACCACAACTGTGAAGGTTTTCCAAGGTTCATTTGGACACTGTCTTCAGGAACGTTGGCTACATCTGGAGCCTTGTTATTTGATAAGCCCAAGAGTTTGTTCTAAACTACATCTGAGGGTACAATTACCTCACACCTCACTGTCTACATTGTCATGTAAATTCACACTATGAGTCTAAACAGGTTTTTGCTTACCATTTAGAGGGATTAAACAGCATCAGAGGAGGTTCAAATATATAAACTGAAACTGGTCAAAAAAGAATAGCCACATTTCAGAAAATATACCATTGGTGAGCTTTTTCCGTGATAAGGCTAATATTTTTTAAAAGGAGGCACAGTGAATTTAAGACATTGACATTTATAGCCGTAGCTCGACGCTTACTCTTGGAGGCCCAATTATCATCCCTGTCCATCTTGTAAGTGTCATGTCTTCGTCATCTTCTAGACCCCAGCTAACTGTGCCATCTCCTACTCCTTTCTGGCCTTCTTCGAGTTCTTCCAACAGTCGAAAATTGCGAGGGACTTTAACTCCTAAAATAAATGGAAAAAAATTCAAGATACTAGCAACTCCAGGGGAACTTGTAAACCTAGAGTTAGTTGCTCATTATCACTACCGGGGAATGAAGATGCTAACATGCAAATAATGCTGAAAAGTTGTTGCACCTCAAATTTGCTGCTTTCCAAGATATTTATAATTGACCAGCACAACCAAGGGGCTTATGGTTTTGTTACAGGTGAAGTGATGATAGAACCAAGACAGACATGCTCAAACCTGGAAAGACACCCCACTCCATCGCCATGGCTTTAACAAACTTCATAAAGGGCTAAAATGTGGAAATGTTGATTGATTTGGATCCACTAGTTTGAGATGAAACCATCAATATCAAGTGCTAACAAAAGTGCCTTCGAAGAAAAAAAGAGATTTGTTTTGTTCTTATTACACATCTCTGTGCTCATTTGTTGGAATAACTCTCAAACTACCTTAGGAGAAAGAGTCGTCCTGGCTGTATCAAATAACAATGTCCTCTTGATCAACTAAAAGTCAATCAAAGGCACCTAGGATAACATTTTTCAATTATTTAAGCCATAGTTTCTCTCATAAAAAGAGGGTAGCCAGTTCTCTGATTTGCTTGTTTCCAAATGTCTCAAAGCTTGACAAGTAGCTGATGAAAGCAAGTACACAAACACATCTCACAGGTTCCAGCCACTACTCCCGAGTTCAGGCTGAGGCTTAAGCCGTTCCTGGGTGTCTTCCAGAACAGAGCCTAGGTACTGGGGCCAGAGAGAGGATGAGGCTGTGGGAAGGCACAGAGCAACTCTCCTAGGGTTGCTCTCCCAACCAGTCCTGCCTACCTCTCCTTCCTCCCACCTCTTTCCCTGGAATTTGGACTATTTCCTCTGGATAAAACTCAGGATCCAGGAAAGTTACGAGCTTTCTTTGCCTTAAATGCTGAGCCCCCAACTGGCTGGACTCTCAGAGGCAAGTAGCTCAATCTATGACTGTGAACAAAGACCCACTGGAGGGACTCAAGACTGTGGAAGGTGTTCCCAGTATATCTCAGTATTTCCCAAAGTGTGGGATGCATGCTACTATTAATTCAATTTGAATAAATACCTGAGCATCTACTATATATTAGATACTTTTCTAGGCACCAGGGAATAAGCAGTAAACAAAACAAAAATGCCCGCCTTCACGGAGCTTACATGAAGGCACATATAATTGACAAAATAAATATGTAAATTATATAGTATGATAGATGGTGGTGTTCTGGAGCAGAAAGTAATGAGAGGAGGAGTTACAATTTTAAATAGGGTGATCAAGGAAAGTCTTATTGCAATCAGGAGTCATGACTAAATACCTGAAGACAGGGGAGCCTGACTTATGGATGGCGGGGAGGGGTCCAGGCAGAGGAAACATGCAAGTGCAAAAGCCCCTTAGAGAACCTTGAGCATGGTGTCAAAGAGTAAAGATGCCAATTTAGCTGTAGTAGAAAATTAGGGACTCCAACTGTTAGTGAGTAACATTAAAAAGCCACTGCAGTTCTAAACAGAGGAGTAACAGGATCTGACTTGTTTTTAACAGGATCCCTCTGAATACTGTGTGAAGAATACAGTGAAGGGAGCTAGAGCAGGTACAGTTAGGAGGCTATTCTAAGAATCCTGCAAAAGATAATACTGACTTGGACCAGGTTGATGGCAATAAAGGTGGTGAGAAGTAGCACAACTCTAGATATTTAGATGTCTGAGCTGATAAGATTTGCTGTCAGGTTGCCTATGACGCATGAGAGAAAGAGGAGTCAACTATGGCTCCCAGGCTTTTGGTTTCAGCAACACATTAGATGATTTTAGGTGCACATGAGTGAACATTTGTTTTTACAGTCATGTATTTATTTTTAAGAATAAATTATTTAGGTTAAGTAATATTATACTAACTTCCTATTTATGCTGATGGTAAATTTTTCCTTTTAAAATAAATGTAAGCAAGAGAGTCAGTTGAATGAAGAAAAATATCAAATAGCACAACAAAACCCTGTGCTATATGCACAGCATTCTTGAATGGCTTGTCTGGGAAACACTGCCATTTTTTATCCATAGAACAGCCAACTGGATTATTTAACTCTTCTGGATTAAGTCTCCTCCAGCAAACACAAAACTGAAGGATGTCTGTGACATTATAAGCAAAAAGCCAGAGGATACATCTTTTGTTCAGAAAGAGTTAAATTTAAATCTTTAATAATCCTAACTAATTTGGCTTAGGGGGAAAAAAATCACTGTACATTACTATTGGTTAATTTATAAACCTAAACTAATACAAACAGTCAAAGAAGAACACAGAATCATACTGATAGGAAGACGGATAAATATCTGAGGTACCTGTTCATAGATGGTGTAATGGGCTGAATTGTATCCTCTCAAATTCATGCTGAAGCCCTAACTCTCAGCACCTCATAATGTGACTGTATTCGGAAACAGTGCTTTTAATTAATTAATTTATTTATTTATAGTCTTCGCCCCAGGATTTTTTTCCATTGCTTTTTCAGAGAGAGTGGGAGAGACGGAGAGAGAGAGAGGGAGGGAAAGGAGGGAGGGAAGGGGAGAGAGAAACATTGATGTGACAGACACATGGATTGGTTGCCTCCCGCATGTGCCCCTACCTAGAATGGGGACTGAGCCTGCAGCCAGGGTACATGCCCTTGGCCAGAACTAAACCCGGGATCCTTCAGTCTGATGCTCTAACCAATGAGCCAAACAGACTAGGGAGGAAACAGTGCTTTTACAGAACTGATTGAGAGCATTAGGGCGGGCCCTAATCCAATTTGACTGATGTCTTATAAGAAGAAATTTAGACACACAAAGAGACAACAAGGGCACATTTTTGTATGGCGTAAAGACCATGTGATGAGGGCACAGTAAGAAGGCAACCATCTGCAAGCAACAACCCAGTCTGGTATTTTGTTAGGCAGCTCTAGTAAACTAATACAGATACTAAGTGAGATCTTAAGCTTAAACTGGAAAGGATAGAGACCAAGATGATAGTGGTTATCTCTGGGTACAAAGATTATGGATGATTTTTTCTGTATTTCCTAACTTCTTTTACCTCTCGTTATATGCCTAGCAAAACAAAACAATAAAAATACAATTAGGAACCATGTCAACCACACTGTAGGTAAGGTCCTTCAGGGCCTTTGCACTTGCTATTCCTGCTGCCTGGAACACTCTTCCCCCAGAAATCTAACAGTCATGCTCCCTCACCTTCTTCAGGGCTTCAGCTGTATGACACCTGATTGCAATAAGGATCACAGATTCTCTGAGAGTGGGACTCTCACTTAATGGTATTCCCTAAGAGACTAATTGTAAGTGTCTGGGGATTTTTAATATTACCAAACTTGTTCAAATCAAATGGAAATGGCAAAGTACAGCAGCTTCCAGGGCTAAGTCCCTCATTATTGAATGGAAGTTGCTCTTTTTGGCAAGATAAATGTGCTACTTTCTTGTGTCAGATAAAACTTAAGTCAGGCTGGATTAACTACTTCTGCTATGACTATTCCTCTTGTAAACTTTGGTAAAGAACATCCTTATAGCTAGAAATGTTACCTCTTCATCTAACAACCAGATATCACAAGCTCACTGCTGTTAGTTTCAAAACAGGTGATGAATTCAAGTTATATTTTTCTGATGTTTGATTCCTACTTGTGAAGTAGGAGAAAATATATTAGTAATGAATCCTATACTTCCAACAAACATTTCCATGGGGTTAGGCATTCAAATACTTAAAGTGTGCAAGGCCCACATACACAATTGAACAACACAACAAAAAGAGTCAAACTTATTTTAGATTAGTATTTGGAACAGCAGAGAGAGTAAAGTCAGCTTTCTGTTATTAATTCATTTGTTTTTACATTTGTTATTACATAATATTCATATCATGACACTATAGGATAATTTGATTTAATTATAAAGCAGACATCAGAAACAGTTTAATAAATGAAAAACTTTGGATTGGCCAATATCTATTAGGCAGTCTTAAATATTCCAAGCAGGAGCTGGAATATTCATATAAATATCAGAGTAATTGTACTACATGCTAATTAATTACAATAAGCATTTATTCCATTTGAATAGCAATTCTCAAACTTCTTTGGTCTCAAGACCCCTCTTAAAAATTACTGAGGACTTCAAAGAGCATTTGTTTCTGTGGGTTCTAGCTATTGATATATACTAAATTAGAAATTAAGAGATTTTTAAAATACTTAATTCATTTAAAACTAACCACAACAAACCATTGCATGTTAATATAAGTAACATATCTTATGAGATAACTGTATTTTCCAAAGAACAAAATAAAATTAGTGAGAGTAGTATGACTTTGCAAATTTCTTTCATGTCTAGCTTAAAACAGGTTTAAGAACTGAGATGAGCTGGCAAATACATATCCTGTCCAAAGGGGACAGTCACTCCTTTGCTCTGGCCAAATATCTGTGGGTCAGATTCTGCTAATGGTCCAACACTCTGCAACATCTGGGGTCACCTAACTGTCCTCAAAAATCCCTTTGAACCCCAACATCCTAGGTTTAGTTCAGCAGATATTTTAAATCCTTTCTTTTGTCAGAAGGATAAGAAAAAAAAATTGATAAACATTGTGCTGGTTAGGCATCAGGCAGTTAAGTACTCTGTTAACCTTTATATAGCTAAATCTTGAATTTAAGTCCACAAACTGGATAGCATTTAAAGAGACTTAGTTTCTAATTCATTTTTTCTAAGCCATAAACTTTTATTTTCATCCAAAAATTCATAAGAAGCAAAGTTGGGGAATAAAACAGGAATTACAAAAAAAATTTACAAATTATGAAGTGATTCATTTATTTTTTTCTGATATTTAAACAGAAGTGGTTAATTAGCATCAGGTTTGCTAGTATACTGAACTCTCTACTTGGTAAGGGACCCCTTGGGGACTCACCATGTTTAATGTGCACAAGTCTGAGCTCGCATCACACTTATAGGCAAAAAATCCACAAATTTCAGGACTTCAATTAAAAAAAAAGTTTGCTAGGTTTTTTAACCTGTTTGTCAAAACCTCCCTTTACATAAATTTACCAGTAACATATGCATACATACACACACCTCCTTTCAGTGCAATAATTATCCAACACCATGACAGACCTTATAGGGGCTCTTAAACAAAGAAAAACAGGCCTCCCAATCAGAGTATAAAGACTCACTATGGAAGCAAGATATACACACACCAAGTTCAAAAAAACAGAACAGTATTAAAATATATGAGAAATATAATCTATCACAGGGCAATGTTTCTCAACCTTCGTGGGGGGGGGGGTGTCACTGGCCCCTTTGAATTTGATGAAAGCTAAAGAGGTGAGGCCATGCTACTAGGAAGGACTGGACTTTATCCAGAGGGTAATTACTGGGGAGCTGCAAATGGCTCTGAGTAGGACAAGAGATAAGGCAAATCTCCTGGGTAATGTTCAGGATGGGCTGGAAGGCTTAGAGGCCAGGTTAGGGAAGTGTTACTAACAGTCTCCAAAGCCAGAGGCATTTGCTTAGAGCAAATATGTGACAGGACATGTTATCAAACTTCTTACAGGCATAGATAGGTAGAAAACAGAAGGAATATTAAGAGATTTAGGGCAGGGCATAACAATTTGCATGACTGGTAGCTGCCATTTTTACAATGTGACATAAAAACAACTGGCCTCCACACCATAGGCTTCAGATAAATATTTGTTGAAAAAAAACCTGAGCAAAGGATAAAAAGGTATGTACACTCCATTTTATAAAAGATGGAGTCTTTTATACAAAGACTACGCAAAGTCAACCTAGGCTTCTTTGTATGTGTATACTCACTCATATAAATGGTTTTCTTTCCTCCCTCCCTCCCTCCCTCCCTCCCTCCCTCCCCCCCTCCCTCCCTCCCTCCCTCCCTCCCTCCCTCCCTCCCTCTTTTTAAAAAATTTATCTTTATTGTTGAAAGAATTACAGATGTCCCCCTTTCCCCCCCATTGACCCCTTCTACCCCACACCCACCCTAAATGATCTTTTGATAGTTTTTATGATCACGAACAAGGTATGTGGCCTACCATTCCATTTTAAAAAGGCTGGTCAGGGTAATGGCTAAGTTATCTTCCACAAATAGGAATCAGAGTAGAGTATACTTTCGAGAAAAATCTTTAATCTCTCAGCAGAGGATTAAGAGCACAGGCTTAGAATCAAGTTCTCATTCCCGAATTTTCTAGCCATCTAGCTGTGTGACTGCAAGTTACCTTGAGCCTCAGCAAAACAGGGATCTCAAAATACTCCCTGCCTCTATAGGTGGCAGGATGAATAAATGAATGAAGTAAAACCTGTAAAACACCTTCTGTAATACCTGAATTGCCTTTATCAGCACTGTATTATTTATCATAAGATTAAAAAAAAAACACGCAATGACCCCACATCCCCTTTTAGCTACTATCTCATATCTTTGTTCTTTCTTAGCAAAAAACCTCAAAAGGGCTGCCTAGACTCCTTGTCTGCAAACTTTCTTGCACCTACTCCAATCAAGCTTTTCTATCTAGTCACTAAAGCTGCTCTTGTCAGGGGCACCAAGCAGCACCCTCTAGCCAAATTCTGAGGTCAATTCTCAGTCCCCACCCCAAGTTCCTGGAGCTCTCAGCAGCAACCAATTATCCCCTCCTTTAACTCTTTTTTCCCTTAGCCTCGGGTGCTCTTCTTACCTCACAAAGAGCTTGGCTTCACCTCCCTGTCCTCCAAACACTGGCTGCTGGGCTTCAGGGCACAGCCCACCAACCTCTGCTCCTCTGTCTACTCTTACTACCCAAGTGATTTCACCTAGACCAAGGAAACTAATGACTCTTCAGTTTATATTTTCAACTAACTGCCAGCTAGACATCTCCATTTAGATGCTTAATAGGCCTCTCCAGCTTAAAACATTTCCAAACAGAAGTCCCTTACAACACTCCTCAATCTACGCCAAAAACTACCCACTCCTCAATCTCAGTATATGGCACATTAACTAGTTTGCTCTTGCCAAACATCTTGGAGTCATAATAAGAAATCTTTCCTTTACATCCCATACCTAACCTATTTCCAAATATATCCCAACTATCATCATTTTCACCATCTCCCCAGTGATCACTGTAATCCATGCCACCTCAGCTTCTTACCTGGTTTCTTAGTCTACTGGGTCTCTACCTATTGTCCACAGTGACCTTTTAAAGGTAAGTTAGATCCATCATTCCCCTACTCAAAGCACCCTCCCCACCTACCCTTGCAACCAGCATACGTCCAAACTCCTTACCTCGACCACAGAGATGCACCTGCTTCTCTCACATCATTTCCTGCCACCCTTTCCCTCGCTCCTCACCATCCTTCAGCCATACCACTCAACTTTTATGAATGAGCAAATTGACTTTCTTCCTTTGCATTTGCTGTTCTCTTACCCTAGAATTCTGTCCCAGAGCAGTAAATAGGTTGCTGGCTCCCTTAATCCTCATTAAGATCTAACTTCCCATTCCCTTATCTTGCTTTATTTTTATTCACAGCATTCATAACCACTTGACATTAGTTTATTGTCTCTCTGTCTTTCCCATCTGAACATAAACTCTTTGAGGGTAAAACTTCATCTGTTTTGTTTACTGCTGATTTTCCAATACCTTGAAGAGTGTTTTGCTCAGAGTATGCACTCAGATGCTGAGTGTTAGCTAGCGATATTATTTCAGAATGAATGATGCTCAATGTCACAAAATTCTAACTCTGGCTTATTTCTGGAAAAAACAACAGGGAAACAATCATAGTACTATTAAAAGGAAGTCTAACATTATAAAGATTATCAGAGGGGCTTAGTATGGATTTTAAATAGCCCAAGAAAAGTTACCCATTAAATTGTGAATATAGAGATCTCAAGAAGAAACAAATCTTAAGTTAGAAGCCAGGCATTCTGCAGAGGTTCCCCTCCCCCATATACCTTTACCCTCACACAATGTGCTGTACTCTTTTCTTTAAATTTTCTTTTCTTCCTTTTTTATTGTCTGATACTGTTTTCTATTTTGAGATTAACTATTACTTGACAACTAGCTTTAACATTTTTAGTTTTCGGCTTTATTTTTTAATGAAGTGTGAGCGAGACTTTTAGGGAAACAAATCATAAAACAAAGGATTCTTCACTATAAAATAAAATACATATGCTAGTATGCTACTGATATTTCAAACCATTTAGAAACTGCATATAAAGGTAACACATCAATTATTTCTACAAAGCAAGAGCATTTTACTCCAAATGGCCGATCACATCCTAGTTCTAGAACTTCAGGGGTACTCCAGAGACATAAATCCAAATATTGGTGTTCAGAGATCCTGAAGACCTTGTGAGTGTATCAGTCACAAGTGAAGACTTCATCCCATCCTAAATGGAGAGTAGAAGCTCAAAACTATAATAATTAATTTTAACAAAAGATTTCAGTCACTATATTAAAAAATTAAATCCACATATGCAAAAAAAACCCTAGAAGCATATAAGATCAAAAACCTCAAGAATACTGTAACCTATTTTTCTTCCTACTGCACTTTAACCCATTGAATCAACCTAAACTTTAAGATTTCTAACATTAATGTGTGAACCTGACTCCTAACAGGCAGCTGGAGAAACAGCTTCAAGTGACAATACAGAGGATGTAAAAATGGATTGTCGTCAATCTTAATAGACTATAACTATTAAAAAGTTAACCATGAAAATGTTAAGATAACTTCACCAAGGTGCTAAAATATCACAGCAATCCAAAGATTAAAAAAAAAAAAAGAAAACATTTGTTCCTGTTACTTCAGAATTCTTTCCAGAAGAATTTTTCCTGGATCTTTGTCAGTATCAAAAGTCATCCAATTATTCTCTTGGCTAAATATAAACTGAAAAGTCAGCAGCTGCAGGATATTACAAAGAAAATATGACAACTAAGTTGAAAAAGCATGAATATTTGATAGGGTTTTACACCATGTCATAGTAAAACATTTAATGCAGTAATTTCAAACACAGCAATATAACAAAATATTTCTGGTACAAAAAGGATTCTGAAACATCTTTTGGGAAAATCATGACCACAAAACAGCAGCTATAACAGCATGCCAATCAGGAAAACCCTGGCCTGGCCTGGGTCTTGATTAAAAATGGCAGAGCCTCACATGTTTCTCTTGAAAAGAAAGCTAATTAAAACTGGGTTGTTTGCCTATTCAGGGAAAACAGTGCATAGAGCTAGGAGTCTGGTTGGAAAATAAGGAGGCCTGGAAGGTGATGTACCTGGATTCGATGTTCCTGAAAACTAGACAACTTAGGGAAGTTAACCTTTATTTCTGAGCAACTGTCAAGTGCAGTCTGCCTAGTTAGTGCTTGCCCAGGAGCATATTTTTTCTCTCTTTCTCTACAGTATCACCTGGGAACTTGCTAGAAATGAACATTTCCAGGCTGAGCATCAGAGGACTTATTCTACACCACAGAACTGTTGAATCTGAAACTTGGAGGGTGGGGCTCAGCAATCTGATAAACTCTCCAGGTGATTCTGATGCACACTAGTTTGAGAACCACTAATCTAAGGGGAAGAAACAGTGGCAATCATTCTTTACAGTCCAGACAATGTGACAACAAACAGCTGGTGGCAAAAGGCAAAACTCTGTTTTTTTGCTGCTAGGGAGACCAAGGCCAAAGATTAGATTTTCTCTGACAGGGTGGAGACAAAGAATAAGATGTGGGCAGTGTGTCAGGACAGAAAGGGAAGGAGAGGACAGAATTAATTCTATGCTCAAGTACCTTTATAAACACCAACTAACCAGGACAAGAGCTTTCCTTTTTGAAATGCTGAACTGCCACTTTTGCTTCTGCCCTATCAGACGCGTTGTTTCTTCAAGTGTCAAGTTTATACATTTGGCTGTATCAAGGTAAGGCCTGGATTAATTCACTGTAACCTCAACATTTATGAAGCACTTACTCTACGTCAGGGACTATGCTGAGTGCCAGGGACATAGCGGAGAACAAGGCAAAATCTTGCCCTAGTGGAAAGGCACAGAAAATATTCAAGAAAAAAAAAGAAACTTCAGATGAAGTTAAGCACTTTGGAAGAAAACAGAACAGAGGTGTGACAGTAACTGAGAAGACTACTGAATGGAGTGGTCAGAGACGGCCTTTCTGGAGAGCTGAGACCTGAAGAACAAGGAGGAGTCCGTCATGTGAAGGTCTGGAGCAGAGCATTAATTCCCAAAAGGAGAAGAACAAACCAGAGGTGTATGTACTATCATGTGAGGTCAGGGAGCAGGCAAGGGCAAGGCCAAGAAGGCCTTGTGGGCCATGGAGAAAAGACTGATTTTATTCTAAGTGCGGTGGGAAGAGCTTTCTGCAGGGGAGTGGCAGTTTCTGTTTCATGTCTCCTCTATGGATAACTCTGCCTTTTCTAAGAATGTACTGGAAAAGGGCAAGACTGGAAGCAGGAAGCTTTTGCAGTCTTCTAGGCAAGAGAAAGATGGTTCTGGTTGGACAAGAATGACAATAATGGAGATGGAGAAGAGGAGAATTTGGCACCTGTAGTGTGGTTACACCTACTGGACTTGTGATGGGGAGAATGTGAGGATGAGTAAAGAATCCTCCTTGACAGTCACTACTACCTATCCATGAAAGAACTAATCAGCCAAGGCAGAAATGTCAATAGGCCTGCCAATAGCTGAAGGAACTTGAGATGATTAGCTGAAGAACAGGCAGAGGGGGCTGGAAGAATAATATAGCCAAGAGCGTGTGTCCTAGAACAGAAATGTCCTGGTTCTGTACCCTGGCTCTGCAAGTCAGTGGTTCTGAGCCTCAGTTTCCTCACTTTCACAATAGTTACCTACTTCAAAGAGTTTCTCTGAGAAACGAGATTATGTATTTAATACAGTATTTAGCACACAGTAAGCCTTAGAAATGCAGTTTAAAGTCTGAAGGGCTTGCATGTAAATGAAGACGAGGACCTACTTTGTACACGATATGAGGGGAGTCCCAAGCCCAACGAGTGAATGTAAGTTATTGAGTATAATGTATAAGCAAGAGCTTCCTTAGAAATGGACTAGCCCTGGCTGGTGTGGGTTAGTGGTTAGAGTGTTGGCCCGCGCACGGAAGGGTCATGGGTTCAATTCCCAGTCAAGGGCACGTACCTGGGTACCTGGGTTGCAGGTTTGTTCCCCGGCCCGTCAGGGAGAATGCAGGAGGCAACCAATCGATGTTTCTTTCTCTTTCTCTCCCCCCAACCCTTCCACTCTATCTAAAAGCAACGAAAAAATATTCTTGGGTGAGGATTAAAAAAAGAAAAAAAGAAATGGACTTCACATTACTCAGAATGGAATAAAAAGGGGCCAGGGATGGTATAAAAAGGGTTCCTGCTACAGGTGGCAGATGCTTCTCATTAAAACTGTTTCTTTCACCAAGCCTGACCACCCCAAGACCTAGGAAGAGCATAGGCCCAAACCCATGCCTTTCCATCTCCTTCCTAAGGTACTAGAGCAGGCTGGGGAGGGAAATAAAGTCAAAACTCCTGGGCTCTAGTTCGAGTGTAATCACTCCTCAGCCAGCTACCAATCTCCCTCAGTAATACTGTGGGGCGAATACTTCTCTTGGTTAGCTCACTGGGTTGTGGAGAGTTGGATGAGATGACACAGCAGGTAAATCAAAGTGCCTGGTAAACTCTAAAGTACTATACACAATATAAAAGTAATAGTGTTAAAATAGTTACTTCACCAATGTGCTGCTGCTCTGTACTTCACTGGGGCTTTTCAGAAGTAAACAGAGGATTCCTCACCTTACATTTTTGTATTCCACTTTTATCAAATTACTGTAGAGCAACATTCAGGTGAAAGAGAGAGGAAGTGAGAAAGAGAATGTGGTGTGTGTGGGGGGAGGGAAAGGTGGTTTTAAAGTTACTGTGAAGGGGAAAATCACGATCATTAAAATTAACCTTGACAATCCCTACGGAGAGCAATAGGTTGTACTGGCTCAGCAAAGCGTTTCCCCCTCCACCACCAGAGCAGATTGCTGTTTCTTTGGCTGAGCACTATATGAAGCAGTTCTCTTGAATGCAAGGCTCACGCTGTACAAAAGGCACTTAGCTACAACAGGCACAACAAGATGCTCACACAGTGAGACACTTGGGAATGAGACCAACTAAGGAGCCTACAGGTTCTCATCTCCCATCTCCACCTCTCTCTGGGGAACACCCTTGAATGGAATGGAAGATTACTTAACCTACATTGCCCATATGATTAAATTTTCATAAGCTGTGTGTGTATGAGGCCATGCCAATGTATGCAAATTTAAAATCATGCCCAGCCAGGGCTTACCCTCTGGCACCCAGTTTCTGGTTATCTGTCATGGAAGCCTGTGGGATGCTGGGTGAGAAGTTCCTGGCAGCCAAGAGCCACTGTATATAAGGTCCTGCAATCCTGGACAAGGCACCAGTCACAGTGCAGGCATCTGGAGGGATTCTTGTAAGCTATCCACAATTCCACCCTCTAGGATCTACGCAGAAATAACACCCTGCAGAGCCAAGGGAGGTGGGAAGGTGCTGTAGCCAAGTGTGAAAGCAGTGACCATAAAAAACTAAGTTCATCCCTTACAGGAACTCAAAGGCTTCACAGCTGTTTCCTGGCAACCAGCAGCAGATTAATCAAGGGGCCTGTTCTAAACCTGACTAAGGAAGGCCTCAGGGCCCCTGACCACACCTCAAAGAGACTTCTCAGGATCAGAAAGCAAAGAGGCTAGTACATTCATTTTAGTTTGACCCAATTAAGATCTTTCTGCTTCCACTCTTAGCACTCTGCACTCCTTTCACTGCCTAGGGGCACAGGCCAGATCTTGTCATTCCCGTTTTTCAGACTCTTGACTCATTCATTCATTCACTCAACAAATATTTACTGAATGCCTGCTTCATACCAGGCACTTGTTCAGTGGTTTCCCTTTACAATGAATAAAATCCCAAAGCCACATCTCTACAACTCACCATCCTTAGTAAGGCCCTTGCACGGTGAGGCCTTTATTTTCTTCTTTCAACATGCCAAGCTTGGTCCTGTCACAGTGCCTTTGCACTCACTGTCTCCTCCCTGTCCTGCTTGTGACACATGAAGTAGGACTGGCTCCTCCCATCATTTGTCTCAGTTTGAGTGCCCTCTCCCAGAGAAGTCTTCCCTGACCACCACTCCAGACACCCTTTATCACATCGTAAATCTCCTTCCTGGTACTAACTGCTGTCTGAAATGGTCTTTATTATTTGCTCCTTATGGCCTCCTCCCTGACTAGAACAGAAGCTCCTCAAGGACAGGGGCTATGCCCATCTTGTTCGCTATTCACAACGGGACACAGCAGGCTTGTTGAATAAACAGATAAAGGAGTTTTGGGAAACCCACTGTAAGGCACCTCGAAGCCCGTTCATGTTATCTAAATCATGCCAAGTGCTCCTGTATTCCACTAGACAGCAGCTGACAGTGCTTTATCTGACCAGCATTGCATTTACGAAACACTCTTCAATTGGCAGGGCCTCAAGAAGTTAGAATTAAGTAGCTGTTAAACCAAACTGTGGGTAGCCAATCTCAAGTGGCTGACAACAGGGCCGAGATGCAATACCACTACAACGCTGACTGCTAGAGGTACCCCTTTTCCCCCCAGTTCATAGCAACCTGGCAGGGGTGTTATTCTGGTGAAAAGTTTACCACAGGAGTCTAGCTGGACTCAGCCTCTCTCTTTCGACAGTGTCTATGACAGAATTGAATCAGCACTGTTCCAACTGAAACCAAAATCTACAAAGATTGTATGGTCTCCTCTATCCTCCAGGAAGACCCCGCTGCTTTAAGTGTAAGTGGCAACTTTTGGTGGGACACTTTAGTCAGATCCCCTACATCCATTTCCTTCTACTCCCACCCAACAATCAGACAAGGATGACTCCTTGGGTTACTAAAGGGACATCACCCTGGAAAGATGGATTCCCCTCATCCTGTTCATTTTAGGTCATCGACCTTCTCCTGACAGTACTGCTGCTGTGTGGCCTGAAAGAGCCAAAGGCTTTCAGTACCCAGGCTAGTGGCCCTGTTATTTCCTCCATCAGAGCTCACCCATCATCTGGGAGGATCTCCTTGGCCAACTTCACTGGCAGGCACTTCAGGTACAGCCTTCTCCACAAAAAGGGGACACTGTCACCCCCAAATCCTGCACTTCCAGAATCTGACTCTTGTCCCATCGGCCTCTCTGGGACCTCTGCCAGCCAATCCTCACCCCTCGTCCTCAGGAAGGCCAGTCTGAGTCCATCCCCTGACGTCCAACTGTGGGACGGTAAGTCTGAAACAGGCCTTTCAGGATTTCTCCTTCCTTGGGCCCACCTTCGGCGTCTAGAGAAGGGAATCCAGTCTCAAAACATATGCTGCTTCTCTTAACATACCAGGGAATGGAAGAACTCCGCTTCCCCAAAGTGGAGGTTTACTCGGCCTTCGTTCCCCAGGCGGCCACCCAGAAATTCCCATCTCATTTGTTCCTCTCCCCATGCCCATTCTGTCTACCAGAAATTTCTGACCTGAACCCATACATCTGTCCCCAATGTGGAAAGAAGTGCCAGTCTCCATAAAACAGACATTTCTAGGGGATGCTTCCCTCACCCAATTAAAGAAGATTCTTTTTCTCTAAAAGATACATCTCTGAAACCTGGCAGTGGGTACACACTGCATGGGGCTTCCCTCAGTTGACCCCCCCCCCCCCCCACCGCAACCCAGCCAGACATCTCCGGGGCTCCCGATTCACCTATTTTTCACCCAATATCACAAGTGCCCAGCTAGTGCCCCATTGGAGCCTGCCTCCTACAAGCTAACATCTGTGTCCTCAAACGGGCTGGCAATGACGGAGTCATTTCACTATCGGCCGCACCAACAAGCACCCTCGGCTGAGAGATCCTTTTCCCTCCTCTCGCTTATCGTGTGGAGACGCCCTTAATCCTCCCAGGAGCAGCCAGCCCAAGGCTCCCCTTCTCTATTTAAAACAGACATTTCCTCAGCTAACCCCATCCCCAAACTAACGCCGGAGCCGTCCCCATAGCCAATGGGGGCTCCTTTCAGTCATCCCTCAGGATCCCGTTTCCTCCGCCCATCCATCCTGACCGGCTTCTTTGAAGTCCCAGCCAAACGGACATCCCAAGGCTCCCCCCTCACCCGGACCCACGGCACCCAGTGAAGGACTTCCATCCGCTTTGGGGAGCCGCCTCCTCCTCCTCTAGAGAACCCCTCGATCGCCCCCAAAGAGCACCAGCCTCAAGCTCCTTAGAAGTGCCTCTGGGCTCGTCATTCGCCCGCTCCGGCCGCTCAGCAGCCCCGCGGGGCCCGGTCCTTCCTCTCAGTGGGGGCTGCACACCGCCCGGGGGAGCTTCAGGGCCTCGCCGCGCCGCCCACAGGCCCCTCAGGCCCCCGCCCGTGCTTCCGGCCGCCGCCTGCTCCTCCTCCCCACTCAGGCCGGCCGGGTCGCCGCCGCAAAGCCCGGCGGGTAGATTCAGTGCAGAGGCCCTGGTCACGCTGCAATGGCCTTTGAGAGCCCCCGACCCCCGGCTCGAGCCCGCGCTCCCTCAGCCGGTCGGGCCCGGCGCCCCCGCTCACCCGAGCCCGTGGTGGCTGCCATCTTGCGTCGCTGTCGCTCGAAGGCCGGCCCCTTCTTCACCCCCCACCCGTTCCCGGGCCCTTCTGCGCAGGCGTGCGCGAACGCGCAGACGCCGCCGCTGACGCCCGCTCTGCGGACCACGCGACCCGACGCGGGGAAGGTTCCCCCCCCGCCGCTGTTTTAGAGAGAGGAAATGCGTGCGCGAGGGCCCAGCAACCTGAAAGTGCCTCCGGGCTCGGGTGCGAGGGAGGTACTGAGGTGCTTGGCGAGAAGGGCAGGGATGATCAGTCTTGGGAGGGCGCGATTGTAAAAGAAAAAGTAGAGAAGGAAAGCTGCAAAAAAGCGCCTATTTCGCTCTGGGCATTTTTCCTATCTGGTTGGATCCTCACAACCTCTCTACCAGGTGGGGATTAATGTGAAAAATGGAGCTGAGAGGGGTTAAGCGATTTATCTGAACTCAGCTGTTAAGTGAATAAGTCACAGTTTGAACCCAGGCCATATCGTCTTGCTTCCAGAGTTGATGCTCCCGGGCCAGAGGAGGCTTGTAGCTGGACAGCTAAATGATTTGAAGGCATTAAGGTGGCAGGGAAAGCATTCATTCATTCATTCATTCACTCGTCAATCCATCTGTTCATCCAAACTGTGCTTGGTGCTGGGGGTGGACATACATCCCTGAAGAAGCAAGTCCTTGCTCTTATGGGCTTACATTCTAGTCGGAGGCAGAGCAAGTAAACAAAAGGGAAAGAACATAATTATGATAGGATAGAGAGTAAACCAGGGAACGGGCAGCAGAGGATGGTCAGAGAGACTCCTAAGGTGGTCACCTTTCAAGGGAGACCTGAATGATGAGAAGGAGGTAGAGGAAACTGTTTACAGGCCCTGGGGACATATCTCCACCTTTACTGTAAATGGTCTGAGAAGCTTTTATGTTGTTGAAACAGGATGTGAGAAGTGAAGAGACTGTTTCAAGGTCACACAGCTAAACACTGGCAGAAGAACCAGAACTTTGAGTACAGAGGACCAAAAAAGCCAGAAGCCCTTACCCAGCACATCCAATTCATCACCTTGTTGTGACAGCAATGCTTCCTGAGCATTTCTCAACTCCATCCACTTTTCCTACTTAGGGGAGGCTGCCCTTGTCTTCCACTTGGATGACCCCATCAGCTTATTCCTGCCTCTATGGTCCATTCTCTACATGGCAGCGGAGTCTGCTCAAAAACCCTTCTGCTAAAACTTTCAGTGGTTCCCCACTCCCTGGGGATAAAAATACAGACTACAAATTGAGTGACCATAGAATTATAATTCAACAAGGACAATCATCAGAATGAAAGGGGGCCTAGTATATATAATCTTGTTGGGACAACAAGAAGAAACCAGGATTCCCCAGGGCAAACCAGGATGGATGCCCACTCCACCCACAACCCTGTATGTAGGACCAGTGTGGTGTCTAAGGCCCCAAATTTAAGGAAGCTTTCACTCTGGGGTCCTGGCTTTGCACATGCATGACCCTATGCGTGAGTGCCTCCCTAACATTGGCATCCTGGGTACCTCCCTCCCCCCATGGCACTGCCTGCACTTCTGAGACTTGCTGTATCTCTCCAGTTACACTGGCCGGAACACATGTCCTTTCCCTCCTCAGGGCCTTGGACTGTGCTATTCCCACTTTTCAGTTCTCACAGCCAGCATCACTCATGAATTTCTCAGTGTGTCATGTGTATCTCCTTCCCAGCACTAGCCACACGCAATTATCTTGACATTATTCCATGTATGACATGATTCAAGTTTACCTTGAAGAGAACAGAAAATATTTGCCCTGGACTTTGGATCATTATAAAGTGTCAGGTAGCAAGTTGGAAGCATTTGGGCTCCTAATGTGGACTCAGCTCTAGAGTGTAATTTTCTGGGTTCTAGTCCTTCACCACTCACTTGGCTGTGTGACTTCAGGCAAGAGACTTGAACTCCGGGAGTCAGTTTCCCTTTCTGAAAAGAAGGGTGAGCATATCAACCTCATAGGGTGGCTGTGGAGATAAAATGCTTTGAGAAAACCCTTTGGCATACTGGGAGGAGGGGAAACTAGAAGAACTAACATTTACCAAGATATCATATCCAGCTTTTAATCCCCACAACTCAATGCGGCAACTCCTAGAAATATCCCCATTTTAGGGATGAGGAAACTGAACTTTCGAGCTAACAGATGGAGACGTGAGGATTAAAACACGAGCCTCTTATCCACGATGCTCATAAATGTTTATTTGCATAGATCTCTTTGTTCTCGTAGGGAATTTCTGGCAAGCAAAACTGACAATAAAGCATATTTCTATGCAAAGCACCTCGCAGGAGGAAATAGGTTAAGTAGGACAGCCCGGGCATGCTGGTTATTGTAGTCCAGCGCTGTCGGAGGGCCTACTGGGAGTTGTAGTCCTCCTTGCTCACGCTCTCTCCGAGAGGCTCCGCCCCCTCGCCGGAGGTCACAGCCAGTTCCCAGCGCAGGATTCTTCTGCCGCCTCTGATCCGGGTCCTAGCGCTGCTTCTGCCGGTGGCTTCAGCTGATGAGGATGGGAGTCCAGTTTTATCGGATTGTTGGAAAGGTTAAAATGGTTAATAGAACTAAAGAATTTAGAAAAGGACTTGGCACAGAACAAGTGCTATATAAGTATTATCTGCCATTATTATTTAATCCTCAATGACCCTTGAAAGGTAGCTATTATCATCTCCATTTATCAGATGAGGAAACAGGCTGGGAGTTAGTTGGCTTTCCCAGAGCCACACAACAAGGAAGGAGTAGAATCAGGTTTGGAACCCGGTTCTCTTAATCCTGGGGCACCTGCCTCTGTGGTGAGGGAGCTGGATGGAGCCTGGGAGGTTTTAAGCAAAACGTGGCAGGTTTGCATTTTTACCAAGGGCAGCCTGGCTGCCTCCAGGATATTAAATTGGGTAACAGCAAGACGAGGTGGGGAGTCTAGAGAGCTTGGACACCACTGACTCAGTCCAGTCACCATGTCCTTCTGTTTCCACAGAATCTGGGTTTTGTTTAGGAGGCCAGAAGGACCAGTGTCTTGGTGTGAACCCACGCCTGTATCGGGCACTGACATTTCTTTTTGTCATTGATTGATCCGGTGGCGTACTTGTGACGTAGTTATTTCTGTCCAGTGAGTTGGGGAAGGGTAATGTTCGGAAAGTTTTACTCCCCTGATAATAGCCTTTTTTTTTTTGCCCGCTTTCCTCCTTTCTGTAATATGAGGTTGTGATGGTTGGAGCTGTGGCAATCATGATAAAACCGTGAGGCACAACCTGGAGGCCAAAAAGCTGACACACCGAAGATGCCAGCACAGAAAGATGACAAGAGCCAGACCTGGATGATATAGTTGAGCTGCTGAATGAAACCTGGGGTTGCCTACCTACAGGCTTCTTACAATATGAGATAAATGCCTCTATTGCTTAAATTGCTCTTAAAGGTAAGTTTTTGTTGTGTATAGCCAAAGTATACCTAATAGATACAGGAGGTTGGCACAGTGCTCCGCTCCAGTCAAGAGATACATAGACATGGACCGTTACACAGCATTCATTCCAAAACACTGTTCTCAACAGGTGGGAAAACGTCCGGGCAGTTTTGGAACCTCTGGGATGTGAAAGGCATGAATAATTTGAAAAAGTATATTCAAAATGTAAAAAATGCACTATACATTTACAAATAATTATATTTTATAAATATACTTTACAAAACCTACAGTATTATTTTTTAGAGCAGTTCATACTTCTCAAACTCTAATGTGCACACAAATCACTAGGAATCTTCTTAAAATGCAGATTCTGGTTCCATGGGGTTGGGGATGTTGAGATTCTGTATTTGTAACAAGCTCCTAAGGGATGCCAATGTTGACCCACAGACCACACTTTGAGTAGCAAGGTTGTGGACAACATTATATAATTTTGTTTATATTTCCAATTCATAGTTAAGAAAAAACCTCAACCTCATGTTATAGCTTTTATAATACAAACTACAAAAAGCTGATAAACAACAGGAAGTGTTGTGGGCACCCAGAAAGCAGAGAGTAAAATACCTGGGAAGGTGCCTGTGGTTGATGGAGTGTGTGACACATTGTGGTGAGGGAGCTGGATGGAGCTGGCATTTGTGGCACATCCATGGAGTTATGTCTCCTTGGGGTGTGTCTGCAGTATAGCATTAAGATACTTTATTTACTGTTTGATGTAGTTGCTAAAATATACAACCAGAGAGGGATTGGGGTGGGTGGGTAGGGGATCATGGTACAATTCATTCACTCACTCCTCTATTGCTGGACATCTGGGTTGTTTCCATTGGTTTCCTCCCATACAATTTATTTCTGTAGTGTCAGAATTTTCATATTATCTGTTACTTTTGTGGTCAGGGAAAAAGGAATAAAAACCACGGGTCTGGAGTGGGGGGAAAACAAAAAGGATGAGGTTCCTAAATTTATAAGGCACCCTTGGAACTCACTAAGAAAAGAAGATAACCCCAAAGAAAGATGATAACCATACAACCACTTTTGGAGCATTTAGTATGTTCCAGAAACATAATGTTTTGCTGTATTCATTTAGTCTCCATAACTATCCTATGAGGTAGGTACCATTATTATCCCATCTTACAGAGCAGGAAACTGAGACACAGAAAGGTTAAGTAACTTGTCCAGAGTCACAGGCTTGTAGGCTCTTAACCACTACTACCCTGCCTCCCAAGAAAAATACGAAAAGGACGTGTACAGAGCAAGGAAATGAGATAAGACACCCAGCCTCCAACATACTGTATTTCAGTGATTCTAAAATACAGATATTTACATTCAAACATCTGTGAAATCAGGATGCATCTTACAATCAATGATATCTTAGATTCAATGAAATACAGTAAGAGAAATGCAAATTAAAACCACCTATCAGATTGGCAAGGAACAAAACACTCGATAACACACTGTGTTGGCAAGGGTGTGGGAAAACTGGCACTCTTCAAAGTTGTGAGAGTTTAAATGGGCATGGCCTCGGTGGAAGGGCAATGTGGCTTGAGCTATCAAAACATAACACACGAACGCCCTTGACCCAGTCATTTCTCAGGATTGACCCCTTGGGTCTACTGACCCTTATGAGCAAACACTTCAGTTCTCCCATGCACATAATAGTAATTTGTTTGTATTATCCAAGACTGAAAATGACTCAACATCCAATGAGAGATGAGTTAAAAAACAGGTCCATTCTGAAGCTGGAATGCTACACAGAATAAGGAAGCATTGATATAACAGTCTCCAAAATATATTGAGTGAAAAAAGGCAAGGTGCAGAACTGTGTATATAATATTCTACCTATTTTTGTGGAAATGGGGGGACAGACATGCCTCTATGCCTATATAAGATTCTTGCAAGGGTCTTGTTGAAATGATGGCCTCAGAGGAGAGGAACTGAGGGCTTGGAGGAACATGGGTGGGGAGCAATTTACTGTTCACTCTAGACCAGGAGTTGGTTAAGTTTTTCTGTAAAGGGCCAGATTGTAAATATTTTAGGCTTTGCGGGCCATTTGGTCTCCCGACTGCCTCTGTATTGAACAAGCTGCCGTAGACAGTATGCAAATAAATGGGTGTGTGTGTCAATACATTACAATTGATACTAAAATTTGAATTTCATGTGTTAGGAAATATTTTTCCCAACTTTAAAAAATTGCTCATGGGGCCCTGGCTAGCTCAGTTGGTTAGAGCATTGTCCCGATATGCCAAAATTGTGGGTTCAGTCCACGATCAGGACACATATAAGAATCAACCAATGAATTAATAAATAAGTGGAACAACAAATCAATCCCCCTCGTCTCCTTTCCCTCCCTCAAAATCAATAAAAAATTTCTTTTAATGCTCATGGGGGCCATAGAAAAACAGGTGTGCCCAAATTGGCCTACTGGCCACAGTCAGCTGACCTCTGCTCTAGACAGTTTTGTATCGTTTGATTTTAATTCTTTACCTTATGCATGCATTACTTTTACAAAATAATGTTTAAGAGGGGAACTTGAAATTTTAGGTTTATCAAAGGGGTGGGGTTAAAGTTGGAGGCTAGCGTCCCGCCCAGAGCCCTCTAACAAGTGTGCACAGAGGACGATGTACATTCATTCCGTCCAGCTGGAAATCCGATCGCCCTGCACTGCCACCTGCCTCACTCCACCACCAGATAGCAGCACAAATCCACCTAAAACCCAGCTATCCCCACACCATCATGCAAGTCAGGCGAAGTTGATCCACACGTACCTGTTCTATTTTGCCTGAGGCATGTTTAAAAAAATGGAACCAGCATTTAAAAAATCTGGGTTTCTGCCCTGGCTGGTTTGGTTCAGTGGTTAGAGCATTGGTTCTTGGACCAAAGGGTCGTGGGTTCCATTACCGATCAAGGGCGGGTATCTCAGTTGCAGGTTCTATCCCCAGCCCCGTAGGGGCACGTGCAGGAGGCAACCAATCGATGTGTGTCTCTCTCCCTCCCTCCCTTCCACTCTCTAAAAAAATCAATGGAAAAAAATATCCTCTGGTGAGGAGTAACAAAAAGATAAAAAAAAAATAAATCTGGGTTTCCAGCTCTTCTTTATTATTTATTTATTTTTTCAAATGAATTTATTGGGGTGACACTGGTTAATAAAATTATATGTTTCATGTATACAATTATATAATACAGCATCTGAATATTGTATTGTGTTTCCCACCCAAAGTTCAGCTCCTTTTTAATCAGCTGATGTGTGTAGCAGTGGCCCTTTGGGGCCTGATGTCTCCAGGCCATCTGAGTTCTTAGTGTCAGCTGCCGTTTCTCACCCTGCTGTTTTCTCATAGAGGACACATCTCACTGGCCACCTGCTTCTTCCCCTCCTTTTCCCCACTGGGGCTACAGGCAGGTGTTTGAGCACAGTGGCTCTGGGTCAGATCAGGGCTCAGATTCCATCCTTGCCACCTACCAGTTTTGTGACCTTGAGCATGTTACATGACCTCTGTGCCTCAGTTTCCCCATCTGCAAAGGGGGCTAAGTGTACTACCCTCTCAGAGCTGCAGGGACTGCCTGATGGGTCCCAATGCAGAGAGTTCTCCACAGTCTGGAGATAACTCAGTAGGTATTAGAATTTCCCCAGGCTCTGCTCTCACAGGCACTTGTTTGCAATAACCCCATCTCACAAATGACCCTAACACTCCCAACCTGATGCAAAACATACCTTCTTATGGTTTTGAAAAGTATTTTGAAAACCCCTAGGATTCCAGAGCAGGGAGAGGGTCTGAATAGGAGGTCTGGCTCTGCCTTACTAGCTGTGGGCAAGTCAGTTCACCTCTGGACTCAGGCTGGGGTTTTTTGACTGACTCAGGATCTAACACAGGCTGGTAGGGCCTGGAAAATCTCCCCAGCAGGCCTCAGAGTGGGAAACCAATCGTTGCAGCCCCAAGGCTGTTTATCTGGCACCTCCAAAGGGTTTGGCTGTTGGCCCACTCCACTGTAGACTTCTTGTGATAACACCTTACTTTTTTTTCAGGAACCATCCCTCTCTCCTCACATCCTGTGGCTTGGAAAGTATTGATCCTGCCTCTGCAACTCCAGGTGGACATGTTTCAGCCCTGGGTAATCAGAACACTTCTTTCTCCACCAGTCCACTACTCCCTCCAAGGTGATTGATGCAGGGATAAAAACATGACCCAATCCAGGCCAATGACAACCTACCCCAGGGGCTTTTGCTGCAACTACTGGGAAAGACTTTTGCTGCTGAGATTGCTGAGCTGGTCCAGTCGGCTCAGAGGAAAACGAGCTAATCAGAGACCAAGTTCTGATGAATCATGTGAGTCCGAGTCCTGTCAAAACTTAAGTCAAAACCACTTCTGAACTTTTCAGTTACATGAACTTACAAAATTATTTTTGCTTAAGTTATAAGCAAAAGTATGAGTTGATGAATTCTAATACCTTTTGTAGTCCCATGAGATAGTCACAAATCAAAAGTCTAGTGGTGGACAAACTTTAAGGAAAATGAAGTTATGGGTCACATTTCTTAAAAAGTCCTTTATCTGTGACTGCCCTAAGAGTCTTGTCATTTCTGTTCTCAACAGGCTTTTTCTTCTAATATTGCAAACTCTTTGGCCCAGACTAGATATTGATTATAATGCCTGTAGTGTTCACTACTGAATCCCAGCGCCTAGCACATAGGCGGTGCCTTGTAATTATTTGTCCAATGAATATACGAACAAGATACTCATTTGTCTGAAATGTCCAGTGTCTTCCCCCTTTGCCTCGGCCTGAGGTTCTGTGTAACAAGTCCCTACTTTTCCAACCTCATTTTCCACCTTCCCCTTGCTCACTTCAGTCTAATCACACTGTCTCTTAAAAACCCCAAGTTGTTCCTGCCTCAGGGCCTTTGGACTTGCTGTCCAGTCAAGACGCCTCTTTCCCCACTTCTCTCCCCAGCTGGCTCCATCTCCTCCTCTAGGTCTCAGCTCAAATGTCACCTCCTCAGAGAGCCCCTCCCAGACCACCCTGCCAAACAGCCCCAATGTGGTTGCTGTTTGATTTTCTTTACAAATCAACATTTGAATGCCCATGTGCATTTATATTTATTGTCCCTTTCCCTAAGAGGTCATCTCCACTAGGGTAAGTCCTTTTCAGTTTATGTTCACTGCTGTGCCCCAGGGTCCAGGTCAGAGCCTGGTACACACTAGATGCCAATAAACATTTGCTGAAGGAATTCACTAATGGGGATCAGCTTAGGATCTCCTGCAAGAGGACCATTCCTTACCAAATCATGGGGCTCCTCCAAGTGTTTGGTGTGGATATCAACATTAATTCACTGTCTCAGGTGACAAAGCCCCCATCCTGAGCCCAGGGTTGGGGTGGAGCTGGGAAGAGGCTAGAGGTGGGGCCTCACCCTCCAGACTCTCCCCCCAGCCAACCAGAAAACACAAGGCAGTCTACACAAGGTTAAGTAGACTCTTGCTGCTTTGTTATAAATATATTATGTACATCCAAAACATGACATTAAAATATTACTTCATGTTACAGAAAAGATATTAAGGCTTTCTATTATTTACATTAAACAAGCAAGCACCTTTAAAAAAAAAACACCCCCAAAAGCCCTCTTCCTTTTGTGACATACCCCTGGCTGGAAGGGACACTGTGTCTCCTTCCAAATGATCAAGACCCATTGCAGGGGCTGTGCCCTGTGAAGTCATCCTTCCTTCCCTTAGAAACATCAGCTCTGGCTGGAATCACATGGGCAGATGGGGGAGGGGTGGGGAGGAGGAGGGTCCAGACCTGGGCAGGGGATTCTGGCTTCTTCTGGTCAACTATCCTTGAATGGACAGGCTGGTCTGGGGTTGTCCACCAAGGCCGTTAGGGTCAGTCTGCAGAGTTATGGCAGAGCAATACTCCAGGGACACTTAGGTGTGCCTGGGGGCTCCTAGACCACAGGGAACAGACAAGGAGGGACAGATAAGAGGACTTAGTGGCTCCAACACCAGCCATGCTGAAGGGCTGCCCAGTGGAACTGGGGGAGGTCAGAGTGTGGGGGAGTGGGTGAGCTTCCCCTCTACCCAAGGGGCTCCTTTTTCTGCAGTCAGGCTTGGCAGACAGAGCAGCTCAGGTATCTAAGGAGGAGCCAAGGAAAGAAATGAAAAAAAAAAAGGAAAGGAAAAATCAGTGGCTCAAGTATTCTGTGTCACAAAGGGTGGGCTGGGGGGTGCCCAAGCCCAGCCCAGGAGGCATCCTCTCCACCTAGAGGGGCCAGTGCGAGGAAGGCTGGAATTTGGCAGATGGCTTCGGTTTGGGGAGGCCAGGGGAAGTTGGCAACGAGGTGGCAGGCTGGAGGAGTTATTTGATCTTTTGGGCCCATTTCATGTCATCTGCACGAGGCTTCTCGCCAGTCAGGCCCTGGATGAGGTCCTCTAGGCGTCGCCAGAATCCCATCTTTTCCAGAGGGTAGTTGAGCCAGCCTGCAGTGGAAACAGGGCGCCAAGGGGTTGAATGGGAGAGGAGCAGTTGAGGGAATATAGGGAGAGAGCTGGTCCTGCCTGTGGCAGGAGCAATAGGGAGTGTGTCTGCAGAAGGGAGGGGACAAGGACTGACCAAGGAATCTGGGAACCAGGGCCTCCCACCAATGGTCTCGGGCTGCTCAGACATGCCTGCATCCTCTCACTCATTCATTTTCTTACTGAGCACCTACTATACACTAGGCATGGTGGAAGCATTTCTTATCACTTTGCTCAAATGTCACCTCTCCCAGGAAGCCTTCCCTGGCCACCACTTAAACCAGGCCTGTGGCACCCCCCTTTTATTTCTTTATAGCCTTTCTGATAATGTAACTAATCTCATTAATTCAGCACTTCCATTTTTTGTGTGGGTTTTTCTCCCCAACTTTCAACTAGAATGTTAGCTCTGAACAGCATAACCTCATGTTCTTTCACTGTTGATCCCCAGTGCCTAGAAGAGTACCTAATAGTTAGTAGGTGCTCAATACACATTGCTCACAATCTTATTTCATCTGTATTACAGTCTCCCACCCAAACCAGGCAGATACTATTATCAGTTCCCTTTTCCACATGAGAAGACTGAGACTTAGAGGGAAGTTTCCCAATTAGTTGGTTGCCAAACCGAGATTAATCCCAGGGCTGGCTAAACAGTTTAACTCAACTAAATGGCCCAAATTCTAGCTCTTCCACCAGCTCTCAAAGAGCACGACTTTAGGACGTGCAAAATATATTTTTTGTGGCTCTCAGTTCTGCCTCCAGAAAAACAAAACAAAAACCCCAGTAGCTTAGCGAGTGTCTACTATGTGCCAAGGACTTGCATCTGCCATCTTGCCATTCACATCCAGCCCTGCAAATATGGTATGTGAAGGAAGTGGACTGCAGCTCCATTTTGTGGATGAAAAACATAACATCTGGGGAGGTTTTAGTCTTCTAAAGGCACACATGGATGAGATGATAGGTTAACCTAAGTTGGCCTGACTTGATAGCACCTTATATACTTAACCTTGAAAGACACCCAGCTGACCCTGGAAAACCTGCTCACCTGCCTCATCTCACCTCTCTGGTACTGGCCCATTACTAATGGCATGTGTGCCTTCCTTACTGTTCCTCACTCTAGGCATCTTCCTGCATCAGGACATTTGTACCTGCTGTTCCTTTTGTTTGGACTGATCCTTCCCTATTTATCTGCAAGGGACTTGCCCTCCTACACTTATTTTAGTTTTCTAGCCTCCTCATATATGAACAGCCACTCCCCTGCCCCCATGACTCTATGCCCTTCACCCTGCTTTGTTTTCCCCCATAGCATTTCTCTACTGTCACTCTGCCCCTCAAGCCCTCCACTCTAACCACACTAGCTACCTTGCTGCTCCTCAAACAAATGTGCATGCTTCTGCCTGAGGGCCCTTGCACCCACTGTTCCTGCTACCTGCAGTGCTCTTCTTTCAGATCTGCATGACTTTCTCCCTCAGTTCAAATGTCACCTTCTCAGTGAGGCCTTCCCTGACCACCCTACTTAAAGTGCGAAGCTCCCCATTTCCTTCTTCTACTCCTACTTTATTTTCAATTCTCCATAGCAGTTAGCACTATCAGATGTAGGACTAATTTATTTATTATCTGGAATGTCCCCTATAAGAATATAAATGCCTTGAAGGCAGGATTTTGCTTGTTATGTTCGGTACTGTGTCCTAAGCCCAGAGCAGTGCCTGGCACATAGTAGGTGCTTAATAAATATTTGCTGGATGGATGGATGGTTGGAATCACAACTCCATAAGGTGGGGTGGGGGAGGCTCTGTCTTGTTTACAGCTGTGTCTTTAGCATCTAGGAGAGTGCCTGGCACATAGTAGGTGCTCAATAAATGTGTTCTGAGAGAATGTTCCCCCAGGGCAAGGACTGCATGACCTCCCACTGTGACCTGTGCCCTCCTGACCCTGAGGATGGAGTTGTAGCCAGAGGGGAGGGGGTGGTGTCCTATTCTATGCTACCCTACAGCCGCACCTGTGGTGATGCAGAAGTAGGTCTCATGGGGTGAGACGTGGTGGATGCGATGGTGTTTACGAGGCAGGATGACATGCCAGTCCTGCAGGAGGGTGACCCAGCGTGGTAGCCCAAAGTACGTGTGAGACCACTTGTGGATCTGGTTGGTGAAGGTGCCGAAGATGATCAAGCAGAAGACGAAGCATTCCCAGGGGTACAGTTGCTCCAGGGCTTCTGCAGGGTGGGGAGAGGGTGGGTACCCACAGGGCCCACATAACTGTCACACTGGGTGGGGGCCCACCACCAGCCTGGCCCTTGCCACTCGCCCTGGGCAGCTCCCATCCCAGGGTAGCACCCAGGCCTCCTTCCAGCCTCCCGCGTGGCGTAGGCAAGTTCCGACTCCCCTCTGCTCAGCAGGTAGATAATGAGAAGCATGAACAACAGTTAAGAACAGGGAGCTGCAATGCTAGGTTAGATCCCTGTTACGACACTTCTTGGCTGTATGAGTCTGGGTCAGCAGCTCTCTGCCTCTTTGAGTCTTAACTTCCTCATCAACAAAATGGGAGTAAGTCTTTATCCAGGTTCCCTAAAAGCACAGCCTGAGACAAGGATTCGGGTGCACGTGATTTATCGGAGGGTGGGGAAGAATCCTCTCTTCTGGAAAAACATCTGATGGAGTGAAGGAAGCAGGACAGGGAAGAGCTAAGCAAAGGTGGGGTGGGGGAGTCTTGCCTCAGCCCGATCCTGGGGGGGAACTCTGGAGTTTTAATGGCTCCATAGAATTGGTCTCACTCAGAAATGAGGGAGCTGGGTTTTTGTAGGTATTTCCTGTCACCGGCTTCAGGCTTACCCCCAGTGGAGAGGTGGGACCTGCTCTAGCAGTTCTCAAAAGGGGCAGCTGGGAGCTGTCAGCAGCCACCCCCTCACAACAGTGAGGAGACAGTTCCACCCCTCGGGAAGAGGATTGGGTGGAGCCCCACAGCACCCACTACACTACAGACACTCATCTACCCACGGGAGGCTGCTCTAAGGATCAACGAGGTGTCAAATTGTTAGAGCAAGACCTGGAAGAGGAAGGACTCATTTCCCTGCCTTAGGACAAGTTCCCTCCCTAAATTAGGTAGGGGAGAGATCTGAATGAGGGACTGTCTGAGTTCACAGCTGATGACCTCTCCACTAAGCCAGGGCAGCAAAACCAGAAGCTCTCAGGGTCAAGCAGATAATACAAATAAGCAAGGGAGGCTGGGCATAGGATAGGAGGGAATAGTGGGGATTGTGGCAAATTGGAGAGTGTGCATTCCTGTCCAAAGGCGGCACCCACAGCTTAGCTCTAGCCAAGTGGGAACAAAGATCCAGGGTGGCCAGATTGGATTGTTTAAGGGAAGCTGGAAACACAAATCTTTATGTCAAATATCCCAATTTTACATGAATGTAACTAACTAAAAATTTTTTATAACACTGTGAGAGGCCAAACACACACACACAAGTCACAGGAGGCTCATGGGGGTTGTGGGGAGTGTTTGTCTCCAGTGGCCCCCTGGAGGTCCACCATCAGCCGTGGGGCACGCTCACCGGGGCTCTGGGTGTGGAACTTGTAGGCCATGTTCAGCAGTGGCAGCAGTGTCACCAGGCAGTTGTCCCCGTTGGTCTCGATGAAGTCATGACGTGTAATGGCTGTTGGGTCGATGTGATGCTCCCGGAATGGTCGGATGAAAGCCTGGGGTGGGATAGGGAGGAAGGAATGGAAATAGATCCGGCCACTCAGCCTATGGTGGTCCCACCCAGCCTTGGGGGTCTAGGTCTAGCAGAAGACAGGACGAAACGACCTGGCAGGGACCTTGGGCTGGTACTAACCCCCTTTGGGTCTCAGTCTCCCCACCTGGCTATGAGGGCTCTTGGAGACAATCTCTGCCCGTCTTGTCCCCTCTAAGACAGCTGAAGAGGCCCTCCCAGTGACAGGCGGGACCCTCTATTTCTTCCCAGCATCTAAGCCCGTCCTTCTGGTAACATCCTTTCCCTCTTCTCTTAGAACAATGAATTCTAACCCCACCACTTCCTAGTTAAGAGTGAGCATGTGACCCCGGCTTGGCCAATCAGAGCATTCCGTCCCTGTGGCCATAACGACTGGCTTAGGGTTGGGCATGTGACCCAAGCTGGGCCAATGGGAGGGAGCCATGGGACTCTGACTGGAACCGCCGGAAAAGAAGGACCCTCCTTCTGGCGAGGGTGGGCGCTGGGCTGGGAGCCGCCTGGGCCGCCTCCCCAGCGGGAAAACCTACACGAGAGTGAGGCCAACAGAGAGGAGGGCAGAGGCCGACGTGGACAGAGACCGAGTCCAAAGAGTATGTAAGGTTTGTCTGTCCTACTGGACCCAGCCACGTCTTTAATTTGGCTCTACTCCTGAAATCTTCAGTACACTAATCAGTACCTTTGCTTGGTTCAGCCCGTTTGTACCGGATTTTCTGTAGCTTACAACCAAAAAGGCCTGACTGGTACAAGATAAAGTTCAATGAAAACAAACAAACAGTGAGGCACAGCAGGGCAGGCAAAGGAGAACAAGACACGGCCCCAAAGTCAAGGGACTCCAGTGAGCTGGACACATATTAAAGCTCTCTGACTGTCCCATGCCTGATGCTTTTGTTTCCAGAAAATTCCGGGGGATTCCTGTTCTGATCCTGGAGGAGGGGCATGCAGGCCAGGCTGGAAGGATGGTTTCCACCTTTCAGATGGGGAAACAGAGGCTCGGACGGGAAAGGGAACTCACCCTATGTCAGAGCCCAGTCTCCTTCCAGAGGAGAGGGCTGGGCTGGGTCAACATACGCACCTTCCCCACGATGGGCAGCTCCACGGAACCCCAAGTGTCGGCTCCCCAGTGCACCAGGCCAGACAGGAAGTCAGCAATGAGAGCCCCTGCAACTGTGCACAAGAACAGGGTGAGTGGTGGGGGACGGGACACACAGAGGCCATCTCCCCGCCTGCCCGCCCCAAACCAGGGAGTCACGCATTTACTCACTGGCTTGCTCTCTGGCTCACTCATTTGTTAGGGGGGAGCCTTCTCTACTTGGCAGCTTTCTTTCCTGTGAATGGAGCCTCAGGCATAATACTCCTGGTCTCAGTCTCGGTCTTTCCCTTTACTTGTTCTGCCCCAGGGGAGATTCGGGGACTGGAGAGAATAAACTGGGCATGCTCAGATCAGGCAACCTTTCCCTATTAGGAGCTGACTGTCCCCCTGTCTCCAACCTGCAATCACCCCACAGAGGGCAGCCCATTCTGCTACAGTGTTGCCGGTGACTAGATGGAAATGTCCTTCTGGAGTTTGGTGTCAAGAACTACCTTAGGTGCAGATAGATACCATGCTCCCCAATCCGACCTAGCTTTTATCAACAATAAACGTGGTAATTTGGCATCCAGCAGCCTTTGCCTTATCTTTGTTTTCAATTGGTTCAGAACTGGAGTGGTGTCCCCTTAGAGACCCCAACACCATTCACTCACTTGAGGGTTCAGTATGACACAGAGGTAAAGAGCTGTTAGATCTGGACTCAAATTCCAGCTGTCGCTCACTAGCTGTGTGACAGTGGGCATGTTACTTAACCTCTCTGTGCCCCAGTTTCCTCTAGATGGATGGGAATGATGATGAGTTTTAAAAATAGCAGCTACCATTTATTGAGCACTTTCTTGGTGTCAGACACAAGTGCTTTACATGCTTTATTTTAATAAATTCTCATAATTTGTTAGAAGCTGGTACATTTTTTCTCTCACTTTATAGAGATAGGAACTGAGGTTAGGAGAATGGAAGTAACTAGACTGAGGTGGCATAGGTGGCAGGGTTGGGCTCTTAACCAGCCTTGAGGTCCAAATCTAACACAGCAGGATGAACCATCACCATTGTACACATGGGGAAACTGAGGCAGAGAGGCAACCACCTGTCCAAGGTAATACCCCAGAGCCACCTCCATCACACTCCCCTCACTGCACCTCAACCCTCTTGGTGTATGCCCTTTCCTTTGCACAGCCTTGCATGTCTCTGGGTCTTCACACTTGCTTTCCCCTCTCCTGGAACATTCTTTCCCAAGATGTAACACATCTCACTCCTTCACTTCCTTCAGTTCTTTACTCAAAGTCCTCCAGGGACACCTGATCTAAAATTGTACCTACTCTCACCTCCCAGCATTTCCTATTTCCTGTCTCCTTTTTTCCAAGCACCTGTTACCTTGGACTTCAGTTTTCTTTGTTTACTGTGTCCCTCACAAGAATGGTAGCCCCACAAAGGCAGGGATTTTAGTCTTTTGTTTATAGCTGTATCCTGGTTCCTGGCACTTACCAGGGGTTCAGTAAGTACTCATTGAATTAGTCAATGTAAACACTAAGTATGGTACTTGGCACACTGTAAGCCCTCGATACCCTGTGCTGTGCACCAAGCTCTGGAGCCAAAGGTGTATCAGGCATTGAGCTCACCGTCTCTGGGGCAGAGACACGAGGCAGGAACAGCTATAAAATGTGGCGTGGAATGAATGCCGTTTTCAGTGATAAGTATAGTCCACTGGGTCATGTGATTTCACCTCCCCCCCCCCCCCCCCCCCGATTCAGTTTCTCTTTGTGAATTTGTTCAAGGCCCAGCTAGGCCATTTAAGAGTTCTTTGAGTTCTGTTAGGGTCCTCAGTCCCTTGGTGACAAGAGATCAGGGCCACTGTGGAGGCTGCAGAAAAGTCCCCGGAGGCCTCCCTGGAGAATGAGGGTCATGCATGAGGGGGCAAGAGTGGGCAGGCGGGTCACTGGATATGCAGTTCTGATGCCTGGGCCCAATTTAAGGGGTAGCCATGAATGAAGACTTTCCACAGGCACGGAGCCTCCACCCCATGGATGGTGAGGTAGGGGAGACACACAGCTCTATGCAAGCACCTGCAAGTTCTTGGTGACAAGGACAGGTGGGGACAAGCACCACCTCCTGGCATGCGGAAGCTGAAAGATAAGCCATAGGGTAACACTACACAGGTGGCTGGGTTGGGAAGAGGTCAGGGCTCAGCAGGGCCCTCTGGGCCTGTGTACCCAGGGTGCCACCCAGGGCTGGGCAGTCCTGCCCTTCAGTAACAATGCTGGGAGGGTGGACCCGGCAAGAGTCTGGGAGGCCAGGGAGACGGAAGCCAAGGGCTTTTGCACTTGCTGTTCCTCCAGCTGGCACCCCACCCCTCCCTAAAGATCCCTGAGTGGCTGGCTCCTCCTCAGCCTTCTAGTCAGGGCAAACATCACCCAACTCCCCTGGTGAAAGCCAACCTCTCAGGCAGGTGCTCTAGGTCATGTCTCTGTGCTTTCTTTCTTTCTTTTGGGGGGGGGCAGAGGGAAGAGTCATAATTTATTTGTCTTTTACATGAAAACAGTTGGGGGTAGGGAGTGAACAAGGGGGAAACTAGCCAGCTGCTGAGATTTTTCTGACGTCGGAATGGGCAGCTGGCTAAGAGACAGGACCTGGTCCCACTGCAGCACGGTGATGCACCTGGACCAGAAACAGCTACTGAAGCATCGTTTCCACTGGGTTCTGTCTCAAGCTAAGCAGGCTAAGGTTACACTGGAAAGTGACACTGTCTGGGAGTATTTTCCTTAAGAGCAGAGAAGACTGACATGCAGCAAGGCAGCAGGAGAGCATCTGTGCTTTATTTCTATCATGGCACTTGTCACCACCTGAGATGGTATCATTTTATCTCCACTTCTTAGATGAGTAAAGGGGCTCTGAGAAGTTGATTCCTCCCCGCTAGTCCCATGGCATAGAAGTGGCAGCCATGGGATGGGAAGAGGCGGGTCTACCTGCTTTTAAAACCAGCACCCTTTCATGCCCTTAAACTACACCTCAGTAGGTCCAGGGGCATGGATAGAGCTACTACTGTGTACTACAGGATACTCTATACACACTATACCTAGGAGGGACAAGAGGCTATGTGGCCAAGAGCTAAGATGAATCCAGATCAAGAATCGGGGCCTCAGCTCTTGCTACCATATTGCTTCATGACCCTGGGCAAGTCCCTTGCCCCCTCTGGGCCTCAGCATCTTCACTTGCATAGTAAGGGGTCAACTGAGGTGCCTCTTGAGACTCTATCCCCACAACTCTAACTAACGATGCCTCTAAATGCTGCCTACACGCAAAAGCAGCCTCTCAGTGGGTGACCTTGTGCTCCCTAACTTTCCTCCCACCCCTGTTCCATGCAACCGCTGATCTGTGCTTTATTGTAGATTGGTTTTGCATATTCGAGAGCTTCACATGAATGGATTCATGTAGTATGTGCTCTTTGAGTCTAACTTCTTTCATTACCATAATGCTTCTGGAGTCATCCATGTAGGTGGGGGCAAGGGACTTGCCCAGGGTCATGAAGCAATATGGTAGCAAGAGATCAGCAATTCATCGTTTTTATTGCTGAGTCATATTCCAGTGTCTGGAAGTACCACAGTTGTTTATCTATTTCACTGTTGGACGTCTGGGTTGTTTTCAGTTAGGGCTATTATGACTCAAATGTCTGTGAAAATGTTCACATATAAGCCTGTGTGTAGACATAAGCCCTCTTTTCCTTTGGGTGAAGATGTCAGCTATTCCTTATTTTTTTTAACTTGACATTTGTTAGGCACTTTAGGTACCAGGCCCTATGTCAGCACCTTAAATGTTTTATCTCTTTTAATCCTTACACTGTACCAAGGCGAATCCTAAGCTGGTTATACATCTTAGCTCCACAATCATCCTAAGCATTTAATCCTAACAGAGGACAGGAATAACAATAAAAACAATACAGACTTACAGTGGTTCAACTTACGACTTTTTGACTTTATGATGATATGAGAGCAATACACATAAATAAATTACATATGACATTTAATAGTTCATTATAAAATAAGCTTTGTGCGATGATTTTGCCCAACTGTAGGCTAATGTTAAGTGTTCTGAGCACATTTAAGGTGGGCTGGGCTAAGCTATGGTATTCAGTAGGTTAGGTGTATTAACTGCATTTTTGACTTATGATATTTTGCTGGGATGTAACCCCATCCAAAGTTGAGGAGCATCTGTATTAGAAAAACAATATTGGTGATAACAATTAATATTGGAGCACTTCCTGTGTGCCTGGTAGGTGTTAAAAAGTGCATTATCAGGGGTCATAGCTCCCCATACCTCAAATATGGACTGTCCACAGTGACTTCCTTCCAAAGAGATGCAGTCCGGAAGGGGGGAGGACAGTAATTTGCAGTGGAGAAAGCTAACGGACACTACCTGGGCCAGGTGGTCAAGGTCAGGTGCTGTCATGTTCATAGTACACATTCTTGCTATGATGTGATGACAATGACCCTTTACCTCTGAACCTTTCCTCTCCAAAACATACTAGCCAGTCTAAGAAAAACACCAGACAAATTCCAGTAGAGGGGCATCCAACGAAATTCCAGTCCTCAAAACTGTCAAGGTCACCAAAAACAAGGAAAATCTGAGAAACTGTCACAGTGAAGAGGAGCCTAACGGGACATGACAACTAAATGTGATGTGGAATCCTGAATGGGACCCTGGAACAGAAAGAGGACACTAGGTGAAAATGAAGGCAATCTCGCCCAGCTGGTGTGGCTCAGTGGTTGAGCATCGACCTATGATCCAGGAGATCCCAGTTCAATTCCCATATAGGGCACATGCCCGGGTTGCGGGCTCGATCCCCAGTAGGGGGCATGCAAGAGGCAGCCGATCAATGACTCATCATTGATATTTCTATCTCTCTCTCCCTCTCCCATCCTCTCTCTGAAATAAATAAAAATATATTAAAAACAAAATGAAGGCAATCTGAATAAACTGTGGGCTTTAGTTCATAACAATGTATCCATATTGGAACAGTAATTATAACCAATACATGATACTAATATAAGATATAAGATGCTAATAATAGGGGAAACTGGGGCAGGGGTATATGGGAACTATACTATCTGCTCAATTTCTGTAAATCTAAAACTGTTCTAAAAATAATGTCCATTTAAAAACATGTAGTCCAGCTGGGCGTGGCTCAGCAGTTGAACATCGACCTAGGATCCAGGAGATTGAGGTTTGATTCCTAGTCAGGGCACATGCCCGGGTTGTGGGCTCGACCCCCAGTCGGGGATGTGCAGGAGGCAGCCGATCAATGATTCTCTCATCATTGATGTTTCTATCTCTCTCTCCCTTGCTCTCTCTGAAATCAATAAAGATATATTTTAAAAAAATAAAATAAGTAAAAATAAAAAAATAAAAATGTGTATTATCTCACTTCATGTCTTACTGTGATGGGCCCTCCCACCTCCCGACTTCCAGAGGAAGAAATGAGACTCAGGGGGTAAGGACTGCCCAAGGCCACACACTGGCTGGGCAGTCAAGGCTCCTAGCAAGTGGCCAGAGACCATCGCAAGGTGTTCAGGATGACACTGAGCCTTCATGTCCAAGTCTAGGAAATGGGAATTTTAACAGTAGTCACTTCGCTGAACTAAAATCAAGTTAATAAGATGGGCTAATGCAAGTAAAGTGCTCAGCATGGTCCCTGGGCCACAGTAAGTGCTCCCCAAATGTACTATAGTTAGTAGTTTAAATATTACTCTCCTTTTAGAGCCTCAATCTTGTCATCTGTTAAATGACCAGCACAGGCCTTTGCAGGCTGCCAAGCAGGGAGGGATGGATGCCTGAACAGAGAGGTCAGGAATCATTTGGGAAGAGAATGAGCTGTCCTCTCCTTGTGGGAGGAAATGGCTCTGTGATCCCCAGGCCCCTGCGGGTGGCTGATTTTAGACTCTAGGCCTGCTGCCTGAGGCTGCTTTAATGGGGGCAACGGTGGCAGAGGCGGGCACACAGAAGCTTCTTTGTCCCAGCTGGTGGTGGTGGCTGGCTCACCCTGGGGATGGCTTTGGCCGGCTGGGCCCGGTTACCGCCCTGTCTGCAGGGGTAGGGAATGGGGGAATGACTCATTCCAGGCTACCTTCACTCACTAGGTGACCTTCAGATAATCCCTGGGCCCCTTGGTCACTTCCCCAGAGGTCACCCAGCAGGGACTTCTTTGCTCTCGCCAACTCAAGGCCTGGTATGGAGACAGAGTAACTGAGACAGAGCGGACACTGCTGAGGGCTGGTCCATATGGTCAGGGCCAAACCCTAGCTTTCAGCTCAAAAACACAGAGATGCCACCTGACCTACCAGGACAGCATGACCTGAGGCCATGTGACCTCTGTCCTCACTGCAGACCTACCCAGAACACCGTCTCTGTCTGCCAGAAAACTACTTTCTCTTCCAAAGACCAGCTCACAAGCCCACACACTCCTCCACTTCCCCCAAGTGCAGCACACAGCTCAGGGCTCCCAGGGCTGTTCACTTGCTGGCTCATTCATTCACGACAACAGTTCTGGTCAGGTCGCTAATGACCTCCATGTGGCCAAATCCAGTAGTCCCGTCACTGCCCCCCAAGTCTTCTGGAAACATATTCTCCTCTGGCCATGCCCCCACCTCTCGGCTGGTCTTCCTCCTATCCCCAACCTGGAAGCACCACGGTCTTGGGTTCTGCTCCTGTTCAGCTCCCGGGGGTGCTCCACCAGCATCTGAGCCTCAAACACCATCTCTAACTGCCAGGCCTCCCAGAATTTGCTCTCTAGCTGCCGTCCCTGATTCTAGACTGGGATTTCTGATTTCCTGCTAGACAGACAACTTCCCTTTGGCCCTCAGGCAGGCATTTTAAGCACCTACCTGTAAGCCAGCTCCTTCAGCCTCATCCTATCACTCAGGCCAAAAGCCTGGAGAAGCAGCTGACCCCACTCCTTTCACCTCCAGCCAATCTCACAGCATATGGGTGGCTCATCTTTCACAGCTTACCCCTAATTTGACAACTCTACCCTCTACCGCCCTACCCAGGTCCAGGCCGCCACCCTTTCCTCCTCTCTGGCCCTTGCTCTCCACCCCCTCCCCCCCAATTTTCCCTACAGCATCATTTAATGTCAGCTCCTTGAGGGGAAACTCACAAATGGCTGCTCACAGCCTTTGGAATAAAACCCTGGCCTCCTCTCCACTCCCCTAAGCACTGGGCATGCACCAGCCTCAGGGCCTTTGCATTTGCAGTTCCCTTTGCCTGGAATACCCTTCCCAGAGATATCTGCCAGGCCCCCTCTCTCACCTCTTTCAGGTCTCTACACAAATGTCACTTTTACAGAGAAACTGTCCCTGACCTTGCCTCTTCCCTGCCTACTCCCTTATCTTGATTGTGTTGGCAGTATTACGACATCTATTTGCGTTTATTAACTGGGCACCTTTTCCTGTTTCTGCTTTCCCTAATTTCAAAGGCCTTGCAGAGGCACGGAACCTCTGGGGAGATAATGCTGGGTGGGGGGCGGGCTCTGTAGACTGGCACAGTGCCTGTTACAGCCTGTGCATTAACATACGAATCAGTGCAGCTACTTAAACTGATTAGGGACTGTGTAAACACTGCTATCACGGGACTGTCTGTTCTTATCAGCCCAGAGGCAAAGGTATGAGATTGGGAAACAGGAATCAGATGCACTGGCTGGACAGTCAGAGATCTCCTGGGCTGAGGGCTGGAAGCTGCCTGGTCCCAACCATGGGAGTGGTGACCTGTCTGGGATGCCCACTTTCAGGGCTCAAACAACACACACCTAGGCTCTGAGGCTGCTGATCCTTTGCCCAAGCTGGGCTCACTGTCTAGAACACCCTCTCCTCCCAGTGCTAACTGGAGGCTGTACAGTCCCTGGTTTAGGAGCCCGGCAGGTCTGAATATGTGATACCAGACTCTGCTGCTGCCTGGGTGAGGGCCAATGGGCAATCACCTGGCCACTTAGAGGCTGGTGGTCAGAGCCTTCTCACTAGGCTGCCACCAAGAGTTAAAGGTGCCCAGCCTGGGGCCTGGAATAGTAGGTGCTCGGGAAATATCCCTGTTAGACTGACCATTGAGGCAGAAGGCCCAAGCCCTGGTGAGTGGTACGATGGGTGGTGTCCCCTCCATACTTCTGTTCAGTCACTGGCCCTCTCAGCAGTTATACACACACTCATTTTGCCTTCATGCTAACCCTAGAAGGCAGGTACTATGAGCAGCTTCACTTAAAAGATGTGGGAAACGAGGTACAGAGATGCAATGACACTTGTCCAAGGCCACACACAGCCAAACGGTAGCGGAGCTGGGATTTGAACCAAGGTCAGCAGGGGCCTGCTCGTAACCACCCCAGATGGGGCTTTAGGGCTCACTGTCTGCATTACTGCCCTTGAATGAGAGGCTGGAGGTGCAGGTCCCTCTCACCCCTGGGCAGAGAGGTACATCTGGCTCCTGCCAGTGGGGCCCAGGCTCCCCAGCACTGGATGGGTTAGCCTCCCTCCCCTCCAGCTGGCCTGGCCCCCTAGCACATGCCCACCCCTACCCCAGACCCAGATGGCTTATTTAGCCTGAGCGCTACTGGCTTAGGTGGCCAGAATGCTTTTAATGAGATTGTGGGAGCTGAACACTAGGAGTAGAAACAGTGAATTAGGAACTATGTAGTGCTTCTGGCTTGAGGTGTGACTCTGGGCCAGTCCTTTCTCTGAGCCTCAGTTTCCTCTCTGAAAAATGATAACTGCAGCATCTACCTCCTAGGCTGTGGATGGGTGAGGACTTACCAGCAAGTACTAATAAGTTGCAGCTTACTCATTCATTCATTCATTCATTCATTCAATAAATATTTATTGAGCACCTACTGTGTGTCAGGCCTTGTGCTTGGGGCTGGGGACATAGTGGTGAACAGAAAAAATCTCTACACTCAGGAAGCTGACATTTGAGTAGGGGAAAACAGAAATAAACAAAAGAGAAATATATTGTGTAAAAGAGTAGAGTGAGAGGCTAGTGTATGACAGGGCTGCTAATTTTTAAAAAAATCCTCACTCGAGGATATTTTTTCCATTGCTTTTCAGACAGAGTGGAAGGGGGGGAGAGAGAGGGAGAAAGGGGGAGAGAGAGAAACATCGATGTGAGAGAGACAAATCGATTGGTTGCCTCCTGCACATGCCTCTACTGGGGTTGGGGATCAAGCCTGCAACAGAGGTAAATGCCCTTGACCGGAATTGAACCCAAGACTCTTCAGTCTACAGGCAGACACTCTAACCACTGAGTGAAAGTGGCTAGGGCAGGGCTGCTATTTTTGAGGAGTAACTGGGAGGGGCTCCCTGAAGAGGTGACCTCTGAGCAGAGAACTAGGTGAGGTAATGAACTATGTAGGTATCTATAGGAAGTGTTCCAGGCACAGGGGAAAGTATATGCAAAGGACCTGAGGTAGGAGTATGTCCAGCACATGGCAGAGGCACAGTGAAGAGGCCAGTGTGGTGGGAGCAAGGTGAGCCAGAGAAGAGTGGAGGGAGATGAGGTCTGAGAGGGAGCTGGGGCCAGGCTATGCTGAGGAGCTGGTGTTTCATTCTGAGTATAGGGGAGAACAGGGGAGTGGCATACTTGACTGACGTTCTAACAGGATCCCTCTGGCCACGTGTGGAGAATGGAGGCAAAGGTGGAAGTGGGGAGACCAGGGAGGAGGATCCTAGATAGTCCAGGTGAGAGAGGATGGGGGCTGGACCAGGGTGGGGACAGTGCAGGTAAAGAGTAATGGCTGGATTCCAGATGCATTTTGAAAGTATAGCCAAGAACATTTGCTGGTGCTCTGGATGTGAAATGTGACAGAAAGAGAGGACTTGAGGATGATGCCCAGGTTTTTGGCCCAAGTGATGAGATGAGAGGTGGAGTTCTCACAGCACGCACCGCACTCGTGTGCACACACAGGAGTTCACGCATCCATACATGTATACACACGTGCAAGTCGCCGTCGGAGGGTTGCAGAGAGTAGGTATGTCCCTGGGCCCCGTGGGAACTGAGTCAGGCAGCAGAGCCTTGGGCACTCACCAACACCCAGCATTACGAGGGGCGTGTGCTCCCAGCGGGCCAGCAGCAGGAGGTGGACCAAGTTGTGGGCAATGAGGCTGAAGCATAGGACCACACAGCACCACTCCTGGAAGCGCTTGCCTGTAGGGAGACAGGTGAGAGGTGAGCATGTAGGGCTTCTGATTCTCACGAGAAGCCAGAACTCAGGACAGGGATATGAAATCTTCTCTTTAAACATTGCCACGTATTTTTAATAAGCAGCTTTGTTTGAGGTGTCAAACCATTGGAAAGAACCTAGGTGTCCATGGCCTGGGGGTCAGCCAAATTAATTTGGTCCACAGCATCTCTGTAGCCAGGAAAAAGCCAGGGTGTGCACATGTTAGAATATCCAGGACATACTGGTAAGTGCAAACAGCAGCCATTTATGAAAACAAGGAAAAACAAAAAACCCCGCAAAAACAAAAAAATCAAACACAAAACCCCCACTGTGTAGTTGAGACTAGCTTTTACTCCCTTTAGAATTTAAAATTTGTGAATGTACTAACTCTATCAAAAATATTTTCTTATAATTTTAAATTAAAATTTTTAAAAGTAAAAGGAAATAAAACTAGCATGTGGGTGACACAGAATATATGACAGGGCCCCTGAGAATGAATATTGTTTTCCCAGGCAGCTGGTGCCAAGGGCATGGATGGCCCTTAATGATAATAATTTTATTGTTAGTGTTTAACATTTACTGAGCAGTTACTATGTGCCAGGTACCAGCTGAGGTGATGCTGTTTTGCAGATGAGAAATCTGAGGGTCAGAGTGATCCCAAGGAAGTAACCCAAAGACACCCAGCTAGTCATCCAGACCAGGATCCTGTGGCCAGAGGGTCTGACTCCTGAGACTCTGCTCTTACCTGTCCTGCTGTCCCTGGTCCCTCTCTTCATTTCCTAGAATACATATGGCCCTGATCACATTCTGAGATAGGATCACCTTAAATAACAGGGCCAGGCAGGCCCCTGTGAGTGATTAACCACCGAAGGGGCCAGGGCACTTCAAGTTTTCTCCTGCATCTGTTCTCTCCTCCCTTTAGCTTTGTATGTGCTATTTCCTTCACCCCTCTGCACCAGGCTGACCTAGGTACTGCCCTGCAAATCATGACCTGGAACCTCTGCCTCCAGGAAGCCATCCATGATTCCTCCTCTGATCCCTGGGCTCCCCAAACATGGGGTCCATCATGTGGGACTGTCACTGCCTATACAATGTCTGTCTTTCCCTACCCGAATGTGAACTCAGGATGCCTGGGACTGTGTCTGGTTTGCTCACCATGACCCTGGTACAGAGCTGGTGCTCAATAAATGCTTGTGGAATAAAATTCCCAATAATAATCCTAGGAAAAACTGCTAAGCTTTGTCTCTGGGTTCCCTTCCCCAAAGCACCTTGGGATGGAAACATCCCATTGTTCCTGATAGGAAAAGAGGTTGAGAGAGAGAAAGGACCTTGTCCAGGTCACATAACAGCAAGCTCTGCCCTGAGCCAAATCAGAATAGTTGCCCTCTCCTTGCCCTGTGAAAAAACCAAGACTCAGAGTGGGGAAGGGTCACATTCCCTTGGCCCCTTCTCATACGGATGAGGACACTGAGGCTCAGAAATAGTAAGGACCCCAACAGGGGTCATGCAGCAGCAGAAGGGGACCTAGAACCCCTTGCTTCCTGCTGCTTGGTCAGGGGCTGTATCCTTTGGGTCATGTGGCCCTGCTGCCACAGCAGCCCCCAGCTAAGGTCACCATGATCTGGCCCAGCAGGGCCTTCCCCATCTGGTTCCTCTTTGTGGTCAAGGCCTGGGGTTCAGAAGCAGGAAGCCTGGGGAGGGGCATCAGCTGGGGGTAAGGGACAGGTGATTCCTCAATGCCAACCTGTCTGCTCACCATCCAGCCTGCAGGGACAACAATGAGATAAAATAACAGTAACATAACAATGGATGACACCCACTGAGGCCTATCACAGCTGGGGGGCTAGGCTTAGCCCACGTCAGAGATGCCACAGACCCACTCCCTCCGGCATATTTTCCTCTCAGTTAAAAAAATTAGCTACACTAGAAAAAAACACATAAAATTCTTATTTCCTGCTTCCCTTGAGAACACAGGACTCTGGCCACCCTGAGGCCTGAGCAGCTGTGGCTGCCCCATCAGAAGGGGGCAAGAGCTCCCAGTTCACCCTGGTCCCCTCCCCTACTGGCGGCCTAGTATTGGGTGGCTTCCCTTGGTGGCAGTCCTGGCCAGGGCCCCTGCAGTCATCTGAGTTTTTGAGCCTGAGGCACAGTCTCTCATTCAAGTCTCTGTCCCTCCAGGGAAGAACCGTTGATTCCATTTCCCAGATGACGAAACTGAGACGCAGTGGGTAAAAACAAAGAGCTGGGTTTGGATCCTGGACTCCTAAATGGGACCTGACAGCCGGAATGTTCGGGGCTGTCCTGATTTCAAAGACTGCGCAGCTCTCTCCCCATGCCATGGAGAATGTCCCTGATATCTGAATATTTTCCCGTCTAAACTCTCTTTGGCCTCTGGAATCTGGGGCCTTTTACAGAACAAAGGCCTCAATTATGATCCATAAAGAATGCATCTACAATAATAAATGGTCTTCATTAAGTACGGCCTACGTGCCAGGTACAGTGCCAGGAGTAACTTCAGCCAGCCCTCACCATACTCTGTGGACCTCTGCTTCACCCTTCAGAGGGAGAAACTAGGCCTGGAGAGATGAAATGACTTATTCAAAGTCACTTGAGAGTCACCTAAGTCACAGCATGGACAGTCAGCCTGGCAGGGCTGCATGGTCAAGTGGTCTAAATGTTGTCACCTTACAGATTGGTAGACTGGAACCCAGGGAGGGGAAGGGCTTTGCTCGGTACACAAGAGCTTGGGCTGCCTCTGGCAGAGTGCTGGGCCTTGTTTTTTTGGGCCACCCCTGGCCTGGCCAGGGCCCATGATCTGGGCTGAGTACAGCAGCGACTGCTGGTTGGCCTGGGGAGGGGGCCAGACTGTGTGTGGTGGTTGTGGAGGGAGGGGAGGTGCAGGGGAGGTCAGGAGCCAGGCCTCAGCCATCTCTGCTTTCCTGGGGGAGGGCTGCAGCCAGAGCGTTGGCATCGGGCCCAAATCTTCTAATTCAATCAGAAAGCTCTGAACAACCTATACTTCTGACGGCTTTTAGCACTAGGAGACCCTGGGCCTCAGGAAAGTGTGGACAGGAGGTAGGGAGAAGGCAGGGAACAGAGAGAGACTGCTATGAGAGAGAGCAGGAATCAGAACACACAGAGATGAGAAACAGAGAGATGGAAGAAACAGGAAAAGAGATGGAGACAGAATAAAAGAGAAACAGCATGGCCAGAGAGAAGGGGAGACAAAGAAATGGAAAAAGAGTAAGACTGAGGGGGGCAGAGAGAAAGCTTGGCCCAGAGTGTGGCAGGGACCAGGCCTGGCCAGGGAAGGGGCCTCAAGTCTCTGTCCTCTGGCTTTAGTCAGGCCCATTTGGGGGATTGAATGTAGGCTCAGCTCTGGGGCTACAGGCCAGGCCCTCTGCTCAGTGCTCCTAACACCCTCTACCTTTCCCCTAACCACGTACTAAGATAGCTCCTGTGTCCCCCAGGGCAGAGACCATCTGTAGTTAGCCGGGAGGAGGTGAACAGCTGACTCTAGAGAGCCCTCAGAATCCACCCCTGGAGCAGCTGAGAAATGGCATACACATAGGCAGGCTTCAGCTGGCACCCGCCTCACCTACTGGCTGGCCCATGAGGCCAGGGAAAGCCCGCCAAGTCTGCCAGGCCCTTCACAAATCCTGGCACCTGGCACAGGGCAGCTGCTGCTGTGAAACTGAAATCCAGAGTGCGGGCTATGGGACTCTCTGGCTGCCGGGATCTACAGGACCCAGCCCCAACTCCTGGGCCAGACACTTGGGGCCAATGGGATTGGGCCGAGGCTGCCTCACCCCTTGCGGTGCGCTCCACTCCATGACTCACAGCTCCATGACACCAGGCCCACTCTCTCCGCTCTGCTGACCTGGAACATTGGTCCTGCTCCTGCATGTTCCCCTTGGGCTGGCTCACTCCCACAGCGAAGACTAAGAACAAGGAACCTAGAACACCAGTTCTGGTTCTCGCCTTGATGCTAACTGGCTGTATGACCTTGGGCAGGTCACTATTCTTTGCTCTCTCAGGAAATGTTGTCAGGTATCGGATGGGGTACTTGAGAAGTGCCAGGTACTTTAGGGAAACCAAACAGATGTAATCCCTGGCCTAGCCAACTTCCCTTTTGGTATGGACAGGTGCCAGCCCAATCCAGGCAGGACAAGCGAAGGAAGAACACGTGCTCTATGAGGAGGCTACAGGAATCTCAGTTGCCTCTCCTGTAAATGGAGTTAATACTAAGGTGCTCCTCAGACAACTGTAGTTGTGAGATTGTGTGAGGAAAATGCCCAGCACATGACAGGGCTCAATAAATTTTCTTTGCCTTGTTATTGCTGCCAACTGTTACAGTGCCAACCCAGTTTTGGCCCCAGGAATCTCAAGAATCTAGTCCTGGAACCCAGAAATGTCTCCTATTCTCCCTTCGTTCATTCTGCTCCAGCCTACAAGCCTTCTTTGCTGATCTGCAGATACTCTAGGCACACTCCCACCTCAGGGTCTTTGCACTTGCTATATCCCTAGTCTGAACCAATCCTTCTTCAAGTATCTTCATGCCTCTCTCCCTTCAGGTCTCTGTTCAAATGTTACCTGTGAGGCCTTAACTGCCCCCTCTAAAATGTCATTGTTCCCAACATTTTATTTCCCCCTTGTCTGCTTATGTATTTGTTCCACAGGGCTTATCACCACTGGGCAAGTGAGGTATTTCCATTCTATACTGGGCTTACTAAAATGCCAGCCCCATTTTTCCTGTCTTGTTCACTACTTTGCCCCCAGGGTCTATAGCAGGGACTAGGACAAAGCTGCTTAGTACATACTGAGCCTGGTTGCTCATTTTATAGGTTAGGACCAGAGAGGTCAAGGTATTTCCTCAAGGTCACACAAGGAAAAGACGCAGGGAGGCTTATGAAGTTTGGAGAAACCAGTCTAGCCAGTCACTCCACTCCTCATACCCCAGCCCCTAAACTCCATTTCAGGAGGAGTTAGGCCTTGACTGCAGGTTTGGGGTATCAGCAGACTGTCTGTAGCCTCAGATCCCTGCGTGGCTGTTCTTCAGAGAATGAGGGGCACTCGGGGAGATCAGAACCACACAAAGATGCCATCATGGTGGAGTGGGGAGATGGTGGTTTTTAGGGGAGGCTCAAAATGCCCAGGTATGATTTGGTTGAAAGTAGGTAAGGTTTACTTGAGTGGGCAGGGATGGATATCAAAGGAGGAGGCCTTTGAATCCTTACCCTCGATTCCCAGGTGATGAATCTGAGGACCAAAGAAGTGAGGCATCTTACTCCAACGTTCACAAAAAAGGTCAGGCTATTGGGTTAACAATAGGGAGCATCTACTGTATGCCAGGCACCGTGCCACAGTGGATGATCTCCTTTCCTCTTCCTAATGACACTAAGGAACAAATAAACTTTACCTTGTACCCATTTTAGAGGTGAGGAAACTGAAGCTTAAGAGAGGGAAAGTGGCTTGGCCCAGGTCACACAACTAGGTAGCAGAGTTAGTCCACAGGCTGGGTGTTTTGGGAAAAGGCTGAAGAAACCCATGATAGCATGGACCAGGTGCCTAAGTCAGGTTAGGAAAAAATCCCACTCAGAACATGGAATTGCAAGTCCAGAAAGGTCTCTGCTGATCCTCAACGAGAAAGCAAATGGCCCAATGTCATGTAGCCCCAGTTATGGCAGAGATTTATGCTCTAGTAAGAATTAGACCCCAGGCCAGTCAAGCCAACGGTGGCAGTGGACCCACGCCCACCCCAGACTAGGGCTGTGTATGGTGGCAAACGTTAAGATGTCAGAATATTTGACAAACAAAGCTTGGTGTGATGACAATGTTCAGCAGGGAGGCGACTGGCAGTTCTGTCACCTGACTCTGGAATTCTCAAAGGCACTTCCTTAATATCTGGGGACATTTGGCTTTCTTGGGACCAGGCAATGAGATTCCTGGGGCTCAGGAAGAAGTCAGGGAAGGGGGTGGGGTCTGATTCTTGCTGGAGCATAAAGGGTAGGCACAGCCTAAGAAGTCAGGGGCCTTGGCCTGAGGGTCTCTAAGCAAGGGTCTCTAAGCTGTGGTCTAGCCTCGGGGGCTAATATATTGGGCTTACTAAAATGGAGAGAGATATTATATCCATCCACATGGGGAAGGGGCAAGAGATGGAGTTGTGGCCTGTGTATGGGAGGAGCTTAAACTGGAGGATTTGCAATGCCCCCCCCTCCCCCGGAAATTCTCGAAAACCCGGTGAGGGGCTGACAGTCCTCACTGCAGTGATGGAGGAGAGAGAGGGAATGGTGGTCTGTAGTTTCAGCCGCTGAAACTATAACTAGGATGGGGTTCTGGGGGAAGGGCGTCTGGGGCATTCGGTAGCAGGGGGCCCTTGCATTGGGGTCCCCAGGGCAGGGGGGCTGACATGCCCAGATTTGTGGACTGAGGTCACTGGTTCCAGCCCAGGGCCCTGGCTGGGGCGCAGATGGGGCCCTAGGGTGTGAATGCCGGATCTGGGGAACCCGTGATGGGGTGTGACTTTTGGAGGCCCGGGAGCAGAGCACGTAGCTGAGGAGCTGCCTCTGACTTGTGCTGGGTTATGGCGTGCGGGTGTCCCTAAGTCCAGAGGCGGTCTTTGCAGCCGCGGGTGCCCCGGGGCTAGGGTTGGGATCTGGGGGTGCGATGGGAGCTCTGTTCGTAGTCCCGGGAGCTGATCTTGCAGTTCCTTGATATGAGGAGTCTGAGCATCCAGAAAGCCTCGGGGCTGGGGTTTTGTCCTGGACTTGCAAGTGGAGCTGGGATGGAGTCCTAAAACTTGCGACAGAACCCGAGGCTGGAGTTCTGCATCGGGGCCTGAGGCTGGGGTTCGGATCTGGGGACCCGGGATCGCTGTCCGCAGCCCGGTCTGGTGACGGCAGGCCCGGAGGGGGGCCCGAAGGTCCTACCTGGAGAGTAGAGCGCGGCCAGCTCGCGGGCCCCGGCGTGCTGCGCGCCCCAGCGCCGGCAATACGCTGCTTCGTCTTCGTCGAGCTCCGGCTGCTGGCCCGGCGCGTCCTCGGCGCCCGCCATGGCCACTCGGCCGGCCAGCCCGGTGCGCTCTGCTAGCAGCGGCTGCTGCGGCAGCAGGGCCGCGGGACCGCGGCGATATCGCGCCGCCAATGACCGCCCAACGCCGGGGGTGGCGGCGGCGCCGGCGGGGGCCTCGCCCGGTCGCGCGTCACAGCCAATCACAGCCCGCGCCGGGGCCGCGCCCGCCAATCACCGGCCTCCGAGCCACAACCAACCGGGGCGCTCCGGGGGTAGGACCGCAGCTGGGCGCAGCTGGGCGCGGAAGCAAAGGGCGGTGGCGCGTCTCCGCCCGCCTCGCTCCGCCCCGGCCTGTGCCCCCGAGCCCGCCCCACGGAAACGCGGGCCGCGGGGCCTCCCACGCCAATCTCGGTTTACCGTCGGGTGCAATGGGCCGAGGTCGTGCGCCGCCGGACCCAGAAACGGGCATTTCTTAAGCACGCACCGTCAAGCGCCTACTGTGTGCAAGGAACCCGAGGGCGCCGGCCCGGGCCAGGGAGCCAGTGCTGGGTGGACACTTGGAACAGCTCCCTAGTTGGGGGCCTGCTTACGCTGGGCCAGTCTATAGAGCCCCCCGCGCACAGAGGTTCCAGGGCCGTGCGTACACCTGCTGGGTGCCAGCTCGCCCTGTACACCTGCTGGGTGCCAGCTCGTGCTGTGCGCCCGGGAGGAGAAACGCCCGACCCCTAGGAGCTCCTGTTCTCCCCAGCGAGAGGACACTAAGCTGATGAGAATGACTCTAGGAGTCACCTTAAGATTTGGTGAGCATTTAATTTGTTAGGTGCCCAGCGAGGAGCTGGACGGCAGCATTTCATTTATTCTTAATAACCAATGATGTTGTCTCCTCAGAGGCCCCTCCTGACCACCCCGCTCAAAATTGCCCCATCCTCTGGTCACTGTGACATCACCCTGTTTTGTCTTCACAGTGTTTGTCCTGAGCAATGAACTTGCAGTTCACATCTCCCCCACCAGACAAGCTTCTGAGGGCCAGGACTTGCTTTGTTCACAGCTGAACCCCAGGTCTTGATCAGAGTAGGGCACAGGATAGGCTCAGTGAATGCTTGCTGAATGAATGAAGGTTCAGTCACATGCTTTTACTACCTCAGCAGGTAAATGACAGGGGCAGGGTTTTACCCATATCTAGCAGACTACAAATTATTCACATAAATTCCATACAGTATCATCAAATGGGAGCCACACTAGAGGCCATAGAAGGACCCAAGAGGGAAGCAGGGAAGGAAGGTAAGGTCCCTGTCTTTTGGAGGCCCCATTCTGTCCTGGCCCTCTGAAGGTTTAAGCCTGAATTCCTCAGCTGCTAGTACCCCAGTCACCTTAGGTCTGTTTCCTCAGTGTTCCTGCCCTGGGCGGCCCCTGTCCCCAGCCAGGCCCATGGTCTCTCCTTGCTTCTTTCTCCACCTTCTTTAAGGAAAGGAGTTCGTTTTGATGGCAGGAACAGGTTGGAGCCCAACTCCTGGTGAATTCTGGAGAAACTGGCTGAGCTTGCTGTTATTTATTGATACATTTGGATTTTCAACCCTGGGGTTTAAAGGCCACTTGCCTTGGTGGGGGCTGGGTCTCAGAATTCAGAGAAACACCCTCCAGAGTTTTCTGCACGTGTCCCCGACCTCCAAGCAGTCTGGGATGGCTGGTTACCCCTGGTGTCTAGTGTCTGGAACCCTCCTAGTGTCCAGCATCATGGGTGATGGACTGACAGACAGCCTGAGATCATTCATTCATTCACTCAACACATGTTTATTAAGCACCAACCTGGCCCAGATACTGTTCTAGGGAAATAGCAGGGCCATGACAGAGTCTCCTGGGAGGTGGGGATGGGGGTCAGGAGAGGCCTATTCAAGAAAGTGACATTTAAATCAAAATCTAAAGGAGGTGAGGGAGCAAATATTGTGCACATATCTTGGGATAAATTGTTCCAAGCAAAGGGAACAGCAAGGACAAAGTTCCTGAGGTAGGAACATGCTTGTGATATCCAGAACAGCAAGGAGGCCAGTGAGTCAGGAATTAGGTAAGAGAAGGGGAAATGGGAGGAAGTGAGGTCAGAGAGGAAGGAAGAGGGCCAGATGGTGTAGGGCCTTGAAAGGGACTAGGGAGTCTTTGGTTTTTACTTAAAATGATCTGGGATGTTTCTTCCCTCTAGGGTTTTGAATACAGGAATTACATGACCTGGTTTATATTTGAAAAATAATTTTATTTTTAATATGTAGGACATTCTCATGCTTTAAAAATCAAAATTATATGTATTATTTCATGTAATATAATGGGATCACTATTTTCACTTAACATAATGCTTTCAAGGTTCACCCATGTTGTAGTACTTCATTCTTTTTAATGGCTGAATAACATTTGAGTTGTTTCCACTTTTTGGCTGTTATAAATACTTCTCTTATGAAGATTCATGTATAAATTTTTACATGGACATCCATTTTCCTTTCTCTTGAGTATATACCTAGGAGTGGAATTGTTGGATCATGTGGTAACGGTGTTGAGTTTTTTCAGGAACTGCCAAACTGTTTTCTACCAGCAATGCATGAGGGTTCCAATGGCTCCACACCCTCACCAACATTTGTTGTGATTTTCCATGTTTTTGGTTATACTATACTAGTGAATGTGAACTGATTGTCTCATTGTCTGTGTGTGTTTTAATTTTTATTGATTTCAGAGAGAGGAAGGGAGAGGGAGAGAGAGATAGAAACATCAATGATGTTTCTACACCTGCCCTACTGGGGATCGAGCCTGCATCTTAGGCATGCATTCTGACCCAGAATCGAACTGTGATCCCAGGGATCATGGGTCGATGCTCAATCACTGAGCCACCTGGGCTGGGCTTTCATTGTGGTTTTAATTTACATTTTTGTAATGATTAATGATGTTGAGCATCTTTTCATGTGCTAATTGGCCATTTGTACGTATTTTTTGAAACATCCTTTGACCATTTAAAAATCAAGTTATTTGTCTTTATTGTTGAATTACAAGAGGTTTTTTTTTTTTTTTTTTTAAAATATATCTTTATTGATTTCAGAGAGAGGAAGGAAGAGGGAGAGAGATGGGAACATCAATGATGAGAGAGAATCAATGATCGGCTGCCTCCTGCACACCCTCTGCTGGAGATCGAGCCCACAACCTGGGCATGTGCCCTGACTGGGAATTGAACCAAGATCTTTAGGATCATAGGTGGCTGCTCAACTGCTGAGCCACACCAGCCGGCTATAAGAGTTTTTCATATATTCTGGACACTAGGCCCTTATCAGATATATGATCTGCAAATATTTTCTCTCATTCTGTTGGTTGTCGTTTCACTTTCATTTTCTTTTCATTTCACTTTCTTGATAGTGTCCTTTGATAACTCAAAAAGTTTTTACTTTTGATGAAGTCCAATTTATCTACTTTTTTCTTTGTGATTTAGGTGTAATATTTCCACATTCTTTTTTACAATTTCATTGTATGCTACTGTGTAGCTGGACCATAATTTATTTAACTACTTGCCTATTAATGGACAGATACTTGGGTTCTTTCCCGTCTTTGAATGTTATAAACCTTTTACATAATGTCATTTGGCATGTGAACGTAGATCAGTGGGACACACTCTTGAAGCGGGATTTCAGTGACAAATATTAAATGCCTTTGTTATTTTGGTAGCTATAGACAGACCTATCGGTAGGTAGGTAAGTAGATATTGCCATTGGAATCATATGCTAATTTATACTCCCACCAGTTGTGTTCAAGAGTGCCTGTTTTTCACAGCCTTGCCTGCAGAGTGTGGCTACTAAAATAAGATTAAAAATTCAGTCCTTGCCCTAGCCGGTTTGGCTCAGTGGTTAGAGCATCAGCCCATAGACTGAAGGGTACTGGGTTCGGTTCTGGCCAAGGGCACATGCCTCGGTTGTGGGGTCGATCCCCAGCCCTGGTTGGGATGAGCGCAGGATGCAACCAATCGATGTGTCTCTTTCACATCGATGTTCCTTTCTCTCTGTGTCTCTCTCTCCCTTTCACTCTCTCTGAAAAGCAATGGGGAAAAAAATCTTCGGGTGAGGATTATAAAGAAGTAAATAAAAATATAAAAGATAAAAATTCAGTCCTTCACTTATACTTAGCACATTTCAAATGCTCATTAGTCACATGTGGCTGGTGGATAAAGAGCTGGACAACGTAGAGAACATTTCCACCATTGCAGAAAGTACTATGGGGCAATTCTGGCAAAGAATTGTACAGTGACCTTGACTTTACATTTTAATAGGATTCCTCTGGCTGTGTGTGTGGAATGGACTCAGGGACCAGGCTGAGGCAGGAGACCACGGAGATGACTGCAGTAGTCCAGGTAGGAAGGGATGGAGGGTCGGAGCAGGGTGACCTTGGAGGTGGGAGAAGTGGTTGATTCTGGGTGTGTTTTGAAGGTGGAGCAGCCAGGATTTGCTGGTTGATGAGATGAGGGAGTGAGGGAAAGTGAAGTGATGGGCAGTGGGAGGAGCCCAGCCTTTGAAGCTTGGAGTCTTGCAGCTGTGTTTCTGAGCCTTTGTAGATCCGTTTTCCTTCCACTTCATAGGCTTATTGCAAGGTTCACAGTGAGCAGAGTGAGAAGTAGGGGACCTGGCAGGCAGGGGACGCTGCGAAGTTTGTCATCCCCCCCCCCCCCCCCCCCCCCCCCCCCCCCCGCGCGCTGTTACACTTGACTAGGAAGGTGGTGGGATGAGATCCACACCTTCTCCTGATATCTGAGGCCCTGCTGATGGGGCCCTGCTGACTCTCCAGTTTCCTCTCCTACTGTCAGGTGAGTGCAGGGCCTTTGTACTTGTACCTGCTTCCTGGTTCATGCCCCCCCCCCCCCCCCAGAGTCATGTGGCTGGTCCTTCTCCTCCCTCAGGCTCCTGTCCTCCTGCTCCTCCCAGCTCTGAGACTCAGGCTGCAAAGCTGCCTGAGATGAACTAACCGGCTGTCACAGTGCTGGGGGGTGGAGCCTTCCATGACCTGCGTCAGGGTGATTGGTTTGCCCCATTCACTTACTCACGGAATCTATACTGGGACCTGCTGTGGGTGGAAGCTGTGTAAAATGCTGGCAATGCAGCAGTGAGCAAGACAGGTGAGGTCCTTGCTCTCACAGTTGCAAGAGGGACAGACAATAAATAGGTAAAAAGATAATCTAATGTCAGGTAGGGACAAGTGAGGTGGAGACATGAAGCAGGGTGCAGAGATGGCTGGAGCATGACAGGGAGGGAGGGCTTCATTAGATGGGGAACAGCACAGCGAGCGATGGTCACGGGATGGGAGCTGAAATGCATGGTCAACAGTAATGACCATTTGTCGAGCACTTCCTGTGTGCCAGGTCATGTTATAACCTCAGTGAATCTTCCCATCCCTCCCCAAAACAGTTGCTTAAAACAGCATTGACTTATTACTTCTCGCAACTCTGTGTATTGGCTGGTGGTTTCTCCTCTGGTTTTACTTGGGCTCGCTCAAGCAGCTTCATTCAGCGTCCAGTTCTGCTTGAAGGCCCAAGATGGCTTTATTCACACGCCTGGCAGTGGGTGCTGGTTGTTGGCTGGGGCGTCTCAGTTCTGCTCCCAGCCTCTCATCTTCCAGGACTGGCTTCTTAACGTGGCATTCTCAGGGCAGCCTCCGAGAATCCTGCGCTCAAAAGTCTCATAAAGTCACTTCCTCACATTTTATTGATCAAAGCAAGTCAAGGACCAGCCTGGAGCCCCCTTGTTCCTTATTGGCTCTCTTGCATCACATGCCCATTCCTGCACCACTCACCAGCAGGGGGTAAGATTGCCCATAGACCCATCAAGGCCTCCCAAGGATCTGGGGTTGAGGTCGCTTCCTTGAGGAACCCGGGCTGACTGGGGGTGTGGGGGTAGGTGCCTGAACAAAACTGCAGACAAGGGAGGGCCATTGCTAACCACTGTTAATATTGGGTGGAATTTCTTTCTAGGTATTTTACAGACCCAAATAAATGCCAAAGGTCTTCCTACCTGCCACCTTTATACTGAGAACCCTTTCCTGGGAGACTCTTGGGACAATGGCCTGAATGGGGCCCGGTTCCTGGGCACAATCATGACATGATTTTTCTTTTTAATGGGAGCAAGTGGAAATAACAGATTAAAGTCATGTTTTAAAAACTAGACTAAAACATAGGTGATATTTAAAAACCTTTTAAAATGATTTCTAAAATAATTTCAGATTTACAGTAAACTTCCATATCGCCTTCACTCAGACCCCCCTAATTATCAGCATTTTGCTACATGTGATTCGTCACTCTTTCTTTGTGTAATTTTTATGAACCACTTAAGAATCAGTTACAGATACGATGTCCTTTTACCCCTAAAACTTCGGTGTGCGTCTCCTAAGAGTGAGGACATTCTTTTACATGACCCTTGTATAGTTTTCAAAATCAGGAAATTTAATGTTGATACAATGTTATAAATTTAAATCCCACGAATTGTTTCAGTAATGAAATCCTTATTCTTAAATTAGTGGCTACCAAGATGATTGTACCATCTTCCAAAGAGATAAATGTGCATCTGCCCAAAGAGAAGAAAATCAATAATATTCACAAATCTGCTTAAAGAATCTGTGCTTAGAAATCCTACTCACAGGTTGTGTGAGTAACAGTGTTTCTCAACTGGGAATGAATTGGGCCTCCAGGGGACATTTGGCAGTGTCTGGAGACTTGTCACACAGGCTGCTACACTGGGGCTAGGGATATGCTACTGGCATCCTGTGGGTAGAGGCCAGGAATGCTGCTAAACATCTTACCATGCACCAGACAGCCCCACCACAGAGAAGCTTCTGGCCCCAGCTGTCAGTGCTGAGGTTTAGAAACTGATTTATAAATGAATTGGGGAGAGACACCTCCCTCTGTTGCAATTGGAGCATCCTGTGGATTTATAATTCACTCCTACAATTCGATTTCTCCCCAGTTACCTGGAAAATCCTGCTCCTATAGGCATAGGGAGGCCCAGACAAGTCTGTTTATGATCGTTTCAAACTGGAACTAACCCACATGCCCCATTAGGAGGAGACTGATAAAATAAAACAGTGTAGTCATGCTGTGCTTGGCTCTTCCCTTGGCTCTGTTTGATCTTCTGTGAAATGGGGCTGGGGAGGTGGGATTGGAAGGATGCCAGGTATCTTGGGCCCAGCTGCTACTCGATGACTTATGGTCATAACTGCTTCTGACTCATGCATGACTGACACACTGAGGTTACGTGCTGACATGTCTCCCGGCTTTTATCGATGGGAGGCTGCCCTAGAATGTCTCCCCATTGGAATCCAGGGCAGGGCCTCCGCTGGCTGAGTCATCTCTGGCTTAGGGTCTGGCTCCTTTTAAAAGCAGCTGCCATTTCTTTAGTGCCAACTGTACACCAGGCTCCATGCTGAGTCTACATTGTATCTTTCACAGCTCCCACATGGGATGAGCACACTTACTCTCTTGTTTTCATTTTTTAAATGAGGAAACAGTCTCAAAGAGGTCATGCGCCACAGCTGGGAAAGACAGAATCAAGATTCAGCCCTAACATGGGTCAAATTCCAAAGTCCACACTGTTTCCAGCCTGCTGCACCTTCTTCCACACATGGTACGTGCTCAGAAAACATGAGTGGCAGAGAATGGACAATATATTCATTGCTAAAAGAACCCTGAGTTTTAGCTGAAAACATGTTAGCTGTGTTAGTTAATGACTACCGTGCCCAGCTCCCTTGCAGCGGTATAGGACATGTGACTAATTCCCACCAATAGAATGAGAATGGAGGTAGCAGAAAAGATTCCAGTTTGTGCCCTTAAGGAGGCTGGATTCTACTTCCTTTTCTCAACTTCCCATCGGCAGGAATGTAGATATGATGGCAGTGCTAGGGCAGCCACCTTGCACTATGAGATGGAAATTGCTGGTTGATGATAGAAGACCCATAAGATAGAAAGAGTCTGGGTCCCTGACACTATAAAGCCACCATTCAAACTTGGACTGCTTTCATTCAGATGATGTGAAAGAGGAAAATTAACTATTTTCTTGTCTGGGAGACACTTGTTATTTGAGCCTTCCTTACAGCATTGAGCCTGTATCTCACCAATGCATTTATTAAATGATTGAATGGATGATTGAATGACAGAGAGAGTAGTCAGATCCAGGCCCACACACATGTAAATATGCATAAAAACCAAACTCAAGCCGAGGGTGGAAGCATGGTCCAAGTACAGTAGAAAAAGTCATGGTCAAGGTAGCCAGTTCCAATCCTGGCCCTTCTACTAGCTTGTTGTGTTTCCCTGGAGAACATATGCTCTCTCTGGGCTCCACACCCCTCAGTTGTAAACCAGGCTTAGCGAGTTCATGGAATCTGTGCAGTTTAGAGATGTTCAATGCTCTTTATAATTCTTCCAGGAATCCATTCCCAGAGAAATTGTCACCTCATAACCCATGAACACAGGTGCAAGGATGTAGTTTGGGTTGTGGAGCAAAAGTTTGGAAATACCCTTAGAGATGATTTAAATAAACTAGAGCACATTCGTGTTTTAGAGCATTAAACTGCTGTGGCCATGGGGAATTCTCTGGTGACACTTGCTGGCACAAAATGATACTGCAGCCCAGTAGCCAGGCAATGGGAATTTCCAGAACAAGGGAGGTTCCAGGTAGCTCTGAGGGTAGTATGGGAAGCCACAGAGCAGGGAGAGATTTAGAAGGAAGGCCAAGGCCAGGAGCTTGGCCTGGTGTGTGGAGGTTGAGAGCATTGCCCCTGGTTTGCAGCTTTACTGCTTCCTGGCTAGATGAGCTTGGGCAGAGCTGGGACTTTCTCTGAGTCTCAGTTTCTTTTTCCTATAAACCAAAGGTCCTAGGGCCCATCTTATAGAGTCCAGTGAGGATTCAATGACTGAATTGATTTATTTGATTATTTGTTGAACTAACAACATTGGGTACCTGTGATGTTGGTGATTGATTGGGAATCTCGTCTAGGTACTGAGGGTGCACCAGGACCTGGATCCTGCCCTCATGGAGCTTATAGTCTAGTGGGGGGGAGATAATAAAGAAGTAAACATGCATATAAGATAATTCCAGGTATTCATGACACTCTAAAGGAAAATAAAGCAGGAGCTAGAGCAGTTCTGGAAGAGACATTGTTACAGACAGACATTGTTACAAATGCTTGGAGAGGCATCTCTGAGGGGGTTTGAGCAGCAGCCTCAAGGAGCTGTATTTTGTGTTTGGAGAGTGCACATAAAAGGCAGGTGGGAGAGTCTGGCTCATTGTAAATGCACAATAAATGGTGGATCATAGTCTTAGCCCATAAAGGAAAGGAGTTAAAAGGGAGACTGGAATCTATTTCCCAGGGTCTGATGCAGCCACAGAGAGTAAGAGAAGATTCCTTGGGGCCTGGTGGGTGGAGGAGCAGCTGCTAAACCTGAGCAGACCCAGCTCCAGGAGGTCTTGGGCAAATCACTGTCTGGGCCTCCCTTTCCCCATTTGGAAAACAGGGTGATAGTGCCCACCTTGTGAGGGGTGTGTGTTATGGGCTGAGTATGTGCCCCCACAAATTCATATGTTGAAGTCCCAACTCCCAGGATCTCAGAACATAACTGTATTTGGAAATAGGGTCTTTAAAGAGGTGATTAAGTTAGAATGAGGTCACTAGCGTAAGCCCCAATTTAACATGATGGTGTCCTTATAAGAAAAAGAGATTAGGACACAGACATATATAGAGGGAAGACCTTGTGGAGATGGGGAGAAGACAACCATCCACAGCCAAGAAGAAGAAAACCTTGACCTCAGACTTCCAAGTCTCTAGAACTGTGAGAAAATATATTTCTATGGTTTAAGGCACTCAGTCTGAGGCACTTCGTTATGACAGCCCTAGCAAACTAATAGAGGGTGATGGATACAGACAGGCACGGAGGCCCTCGATAGAGCCTGGTTTCCTTGGCCTAGCCACATGGAGCTTCTTAACTGAGCCTGGGGCCCGACTTGTCAATCCTCAGCATCTCTGTAGACTCTGAGTCAGTCTTGAGGTCACTGAGGCGACTCTGCAGCGTGGCCCACACTGTGCCTCGGGACTGGCCCTGATTTAGAGGCCCAGCTCACTTAATCTCTGCCCTCCCCTCTGGTTCATTTTTCAGTCAATCCATAAACTTCACGTGGTACTACTGTGGCTGTTCCCTAAGTTGTGGCACGGCTGGTGGATCAGCTAGGGTCCAGTCTGGAGAGTGGAGACCACTCTAGGAATTTCAAACAGAAGGGATGGAATACAGGGAATTGTGTATTCAGATGCTGGAAGAGCTGAGATGCCAAAGGGCAGGGTGAGGCACACCCCAGGAGGAGCTACAGCTGGAGGCCCAAGGGACAGAAGGAGAATGTTGTATGGAGAGATCCTAGAAGCTGGGGCTAGAACGCCAGGGGGGCTGTCTGGTGGAAACTGGGACCAGGAAGGGAGGGCCTGTTGGGAAGAGACTGGTTTTCTTTGCTCTTTCTTAGATGCATTTCCTGTCCTTCCCCTGTTCTGCTCTGAATCACAGAGGGGCTGACCTCTGCAGGCTGCATTTCCCAGGCTCCAGCTCAGCTACCTTCTCAGTGGCCAATGGGGCGTCCTAATGGGAGACTGGAGGCCAGAAGGAGGGGAGGAAGCAGAGTATTTCTCCCTTTCTCCTTACACCTTGGGCTGCATCCCACATCAATGACAGATTCTTCTCCGTGGCTCCATTTCTCGCAGGACAGTCCACTATGCTTCTAGTTTTGCTGGGTGACCACAAGTCCCAGGCTACTGTAACTTTACCTCCCCCCTCGGTCCCTTCCAGCTTAGAGGTGGCAATGGCTTTCTGTTGCTGCAAACCTTTGAGCTTCTTGGCAGTCTCTTGCTTGGCTTCTGGGCACCCCCATCATCTCTGTAACCACCTCCCTGTTGGAAAGTCTCTCTGTTTAAATGCTCAGTGTTTTCCAGGTTAAATAGTGATTAATACGAGGAATGGATATGAGAGCAAACTGACAAGTGGCCAGCCCCACAGGCCTCTCCAGGCCCCTCCCCTTTCTTAGAGACAAAAACGTAGCAGCCTGCAGATGGGGAGAGGCAGCTGGGTGCTGGGGGATCGAGGGGTGGCCTTAGTGTCAGATGAGCCTCCTTTTGTTCTCTCTCTGCCACTTGTCAGCTCTGTGAACTTTGTCAAGTTAGTTCCCTTTTGTGGCCTCAATTTACTTACCTGTCAGGTGGGATAAGGGTCATCCCCATCGATTCGGTGCTGTTCTGAGGATGTGATGAGATGTGGCCTGGAAAGAATTTAGCCACAACCTTAAAAAAGACTAGGAAAGAGGAGACTCCTCTATCAGCAGCTAAAAGGCATATGCCATTATAATAAAAAGTCGGGTGCTGGTGCAGTGAGGCAGAGCAGGGGTGCCAGAGCCATCCCCACACACAGGAGAAGTCAATGTACAGTAAAGGCCACCCCACAGCCCACTCGGGGAAGGAGAGATTGTTCAGGAGATGGTGTTGGGAAACCAGCCCCAAATGAAGCTGACCTCACACTGCAAACAAAGGTGGACTCTAGATGGATTAAGACCTAACTTGAAGTACAAACTTGTGAAATTAGTAGAAGTTATAAGCACACAAGGGAATACTATTCAGCCATGAAAAGGAAAAAATTCTGATTCATGCTACCCCTGGATGGATCTTGAAAACATTATGATGAGTGAAATAAGCCAGTCACAGGACAAATATGAGGTATCAAGAATATATGATTGTGTGTGATTGACATATATGAGGTCCCGGGAATAGTCAAATTCATAGAGGCAGAAAGTAGATTAGAGGTTTCCAGGGGCTTGGGGGAGGTGGAGACAGATAGGGTTATTGTTTAGGGGGGACAGAGTTTCTCTTTGGGTTAAAAAAATGTTCTGGAGATGGATGGTAATGATGGTTGTGCAACACTGTGAATGTACTTAATACCACTAAATTTGCCTTTAAAAAAGGCTAAAATGGTAAATTTTATGTTATCTATATTTTACTTGAATAGAAAAGCATCAATGTGCCCGGCCCGGCGTGGCTCAGCGGTTGAGCATTGACCTAGGATCCAGAAGATCGCGGTTCGATTCCCGGTCAGGGCACATGCTGGGTTTCGGGATCAATCCCCGGTCGGGGGCGTGCAGGAGGCAGTCGATCAATGACTTTCTCATCATTGATGTTTCTACCTCTCTTCCCTTATCCCTTCCTCTCTCTGAAATCAATAAAGACATTTTTTTTTTTTTTAAAAAAGCATCAATGTATAAAAGGTAAAAAAAAAAAATTAAAAATTATTTTGATTACATCAAAATGAAGGAATTCTGGCCAAAGGGACAAAATTAATAGATAGATGTCAGGGTGTGAAGACATTGCAGTGTCTAAAATTGCAGTGCTTAGAATATATAAGAAACTGGCAAATAAACGACTGAAAAGACAATGGCCCCGATGGAAAAAGGACAACGGGTGTGAAGAGCAATTTACAGAAAGGGAAAACCACAAGCACACGAAGAAGGCTCAGAATCATTAGTAATAGGAAATGCAAATACAAAAGAAAAAACCACCACCCTGGAGGGAGCACTTTACATCTAGGAGACTGGCAAAAATTAAAAAGTCAGACCACACTCAGATTTGGGTGTCAAAATCTTCATTCTCCACTAAAATGAACCTGGGCAGGACTAAGGAAAGTAAAAACTGAGCCTGGAACATCTTGTGCCTGAAAATAAGGAAATGCTCAACAAATAATGGTGCTGTGGTGCAAGGACACAGAAGTCAGCTGAAAGGGGCTGACACTGGCCAAATCTGGGTCAATTTGAGCCTCAAAATAAGTAATGGGAGTGATGGGTTTAGAACCCATGAAATAAAAGAAAATCCGCATTGATGTAAATGAATAAACAGAGAGGTGACTATGTGATTTTAAGATATATCCACAAATTCTTTGACAGTCTTCTCAAGAGGTGGAATCTAATTCACTTCCTCTTGAGTGGGGCTGGACTCAGCGATTCCATTCTAATGAGTAGATTATGGCAGAAGTGACGCTGTGCTGGAAAAGTGGGTCATAAAAGGCATGTGCTTCCTTCTTGCTCTCTCTGATCACTCTCTCCGGGGAAGACAGCTTCTATGTCATAAGGACACTGAAGCAGCCCTAAGAAGAGGCCCATGTGGTGAGCACTGAGCTGTCCCATACAATAGCCACTGGCCACATATGGCTGTTAGGCACTTACGATGTGGCTAAGTCCAAACTGGAAGGCACTGTGTTACATATACTGAATTTCAAAGACTGCATGAGAAAAAAGATGTCAAATATCTCATTAATAATTTTTTATATTGAGAATATGTTGAAATGAAAAAGTTTAGGTATATTGGGTTAAATAAACTATATTACTAAAATGATTTTACCTGTGGCTTTTTAAACTGTGGCTACCAGAAAATTTAAAATTAAACATAAACATGTGGCTCACATTTAATTCTACTGGACAGTGATGCTCCAGCCCCAGTTGAGCTTTCGGATAACTAGCCTCAGCTGACACCTTGACTGCACCGTCTCAGAGACTCAAAGCCAGAACTTCCAGCCAAATCTCTCCTGAATTCCTGGCCCACAAGAACAGTGAGGAAATGAATGACTATTATTTTAAGCTGCTCTTTGGGGGTCATTTATTACATAGCAGTAGCTTGACTGAGGCAAGCAAATAAATGGACGTTAAAATCAGTGGGTGAAAGTTGGAGGAATAGCACTATGTTTAAGAGACCAAAGTGGCAGGGCAACTGCATGGAGAGTAAGTTGCAGACACCGGTACACCTCACCCCTAACCACTTCTTCATGAGCTAGAGGTCACCATTCGTTCCTTTGTCTGTAAAACTTACACTCAGTGAAGTGCACACATCCGAGGTGTACTTTAGGTTATTTTAGACAAATGCATCTACCTGTGTTATACAAACTCTTTCCAAGATATTGAACACGCAGTGGATTGCATTGTGTCCCTCAGAAAGATATTTTCAGGTTCTAACCCTTGGTACTTGTGAATGCAACCTTATTTGGAAATAGGGTCTTGTAGATATAACCAAGTTAAGAGGAGATCATACTGGATTAGGGTGGGACCTAAATCCAATGACTGGTGTCTTTATAAGAGAAAGGAGAAGGAGATTTGAACACAGACACACAGGGGAAGAGGGCCATGCACAGATAGAGGCAGTGATCGGAATGATGTACCTATAAGCCAAGGGAATGCTAAGGACTGCTGGCAGCCACCAGTATCTGGAAGAGGCAAGGAAGGATTCTGCCCAAGAGCCTTCAGAGGGAGCATGGCCATGATTTCAGACTCCTGTATGTTGTTTTAAGCCACCTAGTTTGTGGTATTTTGTTATGGAAACCTTAGGAAAGTAATACAGAACATTTACCCCAACTCCAAAAAGTACCTTGGGCCCCTGCCCAGTCTCCTGCCCGCCCCAGCTATATTTTTCATCATAGATTAATTTAATTTTGCTTATTCTAGAGCTTCATGTCAGTGCAACCATGCAGCATGTGTTCTTTTGTGTCTGGTATCTTTCACTTGGCACAAGATTTTGGAGTCATGCAGATTGTTGCATCTGTCAGGGGCCGGCATGCCTATAATTAAAGTCAATTTGCTGAAAGGGGAGCAGATTTTGAAGTTAAGGAGAGGAGTGGACAACGAGGATGGGAAATTTCTCTTCAAAGCAGGGCTTGGAGCCCCCTGCTTCGGGGTTTCTGGCCCACAGACCTACCTACCTGTGCTCTCAGCTCAGGTGGCATCTGGGGAGTTTGGAGACTGGGCTCCATCGCCACCTGGTGGCCATTTGAGATAATGCACCCACAGGTGCCAGCACCGGGCCCCGCTGGGTGGGGAGACTGCGGGGTCAGGCAAGTGTTCCTCCTCTTGGGTAGGGTCCTCAAATCACTGAGCACCTACTCAGCACCTGCACGATTCCAGTGCGTGTGTGTGTGTGTGTGTGTGTGTGTGTACAGAGATGACTTAGATTGGCCTGACCTCGAGGGCCTTCCAGGAGAGGGAGATTACTCAAAACTAACTCTAATAGGGGTGGAATGAGATCCTAGAGGCACAAAGTGTAGAGAGCACAGAGGAGGCAGAGAGTGATTTGACTTAGACACTCAGGGAAAGTTTCTCTGGGCATTTCTCAGCTGGAGGTGAAAGGGAAGGGTGTTAGAGGCAGAGGGAACAGCACAAGCAAAGGTGTGGAGGCAGGACCATGGAAAGTATGTCTTTCTTTCTTTCTTTCTTTCTTTCTTTCTTTCTTTCTTTCTTTCTTTCTTTCTTTCTTTCTTTCTTTCTTTCTTTCTTTCTTTCTTTCTCTCTCTCTCTCTCTCTCTCTTTCTTTTCTTTTCTTTTCTTTTCTTTTCTTTTCTTTTCTTTTCTTTTCTTTTCTTTTCTTTTCTTTTCTTTTCTTTCTTTCTTCTCTCTCTCCCTTCCTTCTTTCCTTCCTTCCTTCCTTCCTTCCTTCCTTCCTTCCTTCCTTCCTTCCTTCCTTCCTTCCTTCCTTCCTTCCTTCCTTCCTTCCTCTTTCTTCTTTCTTTCTCTTTCTTTCTTTCTTTCTTTCTTTCTTTCTTTCTTTCTTTCTTTCTTTCTTTCTTTCTTAATATATCTTTATTGATTTCAGGGAGAGGAAAGGAGAGGGAGAGAGAGAGAAACATCAGTGATGAGAAAGTCATTGATTGGCTGCCTCCTGCCCCCCCAGACTAGGGATTGAGCCCGAATCCTGGGCATGTGCCCTGACTGGGAATTGAACCCTGATCGCCTGGATCCTAGGTCGACGCTCCACCGCTAAGCCACGCCCGGCTGGCTGTATGGCTTTCCAAACTCAAACAAATAATAAGCTAATACATATCCATGCACATTGTAAAGTTAGAAGAGGGTGCAGCTCTTCCTCGCCGCTCAGGGCCCAGCCCTTCTCCCGTGGCACTTAATGTAGGGACTCCTTATGAACCAGCCGCCTGGTATGTGTCCCTTGTTCAGTCCCCTGCCCTTGCTTCTGAGCTGACTGATGGATGTGACAGAGATAGTGGTGTGCCAGTTTGGGGCTTAAGCTTAAAGAAGGCCTAGTATCTTTGCAGCTTTGGCTTCTGTGCTCTGGGGTAAGCCAACCACTGTGTAAGAAGTATGGCCGCTGAGCTGGGAGACAACGTGGAAAGGCCACATGGAGTCACAACTTGGACCACGTGCAGGGGCCATGAAGAAAGCCACGTGAAGATACCTTCTGAGCAGAGGTCTCTTGGAGAGGCCACACGGGGAGGGAGAAACTATATAATGGAGAACCGAGGAATTAAGAACTAAGCTGAGGCCATCTGTGCTGAGGTGCCACACATGGGAATGCAGTCACCCTCGGTGGGCGTTCCAGCCAGCAGCCAGCCAACAGAGACGAACTGTCCACTGGCGCCTTGTCCAAATTCCTGACCCACAGGGCACACCCACAGGACGCAGGATGGTGGTTGTTTCATTTTTGAATTTATTTTTAAAATACATTTTTGATTTTAGAGAGAAAGGAAAGGAGAGGGAGAGAGAGATAGAAACATCAATGAGAGAGAAACATCAGTCGGCTGCCTCCTGCACACCTTCCACTGGGGATTGAGCCCGCAACCCAGGCATGATCCCTGACTGGGACTCGAACCGGCGGCCTCTTGGTGCATGGGATGACACTTAACCACTGAGCCACATCGGCCGGGCAGGATGGTGGTGGTTTTTAAACCACTAAGTTTTAGGGTGTGTTATTACACAACAATATTCAAGGCATCCTGGACTCAATCCTGTCACTGTTGCCAGTTTCTTAAGGCCCTCCCGGCAGGAGACTACATCCTCAAACAAGCACATGAGTAAATTTCCGAATCTCCCCTCATTTATGTGGAGGTTGGCACACCACACATCCTGGCCTGCACGTGGCTCTTTTCACTTAACAATAGATCTTGGAGACAGTTCTAGATGTGTGCTGTTTGGTACTATAGTCACTACCCACAAGCTGTTTAAATGTAATCAAAATCGAACAAAAAAAATCCAGTTCGTCAATCACACTAGCCACATCTCAAGTGCTCAGTGGCCACATGTGGCTGGTAGCTCTTAAATGCACAGGACAGCTGTAGAATATTTCCATCATCCCAGAAAGTTCTATGGGACAGTGCCTGCCCGGGTCCTCTCCTGCAGAGATGTCTCAGTCATTTTAGCAGCTGCAAAGTATTTTCCGGTAACGGTAGCTTCTGCTATTACAATGTCCACTTGTCTTTGGGCAGGTGTAAGCCTCTTCATAGTATAAATGCCCAGCATTTCTGGGCCCAATGATATTTCCGATTTAATAGCCATGGCCAATTACTTAAAACTGCAGGTTGTACCACTCTGCACAACCACTGAAAGTGTGTAAGAGTACCTGTTTTCACATACCTTCATCAACACTGTGTTCTTCACATTAAAAAATTTAGCTACTGGTGAAGGTTTTCAAGACAAACGTGACTCTACCAGGACACTGGTCTGCCACGCCTCCTTTCACGTCACAGGGCCACTGGGCATCTTCCCATGTTGACATATGAAGATCTACCTTGTCTTTTTTTTAAAATAAAAATTTGTGGTAAAATTCACATAACCTAAAATTTACCATCTTATCCTTTTTTTTTTTAAATTTTCATCCGAGGATATTTTTCCCATTACTTTTCTGAGAGTGTGGAAGGGGGAGAGAGAAACATCGATGTGAGAGAGACACGTCCATTGGTTGCCTCCCACATGCGTCCTGACCAGGGCCGGGGATCGAGGCTGCGACCCAGGTACATGCCCTTGGCTGGAATCGAACCCTTCAGTCCGCGGAGCAAACCAGCCAGGGCCCATCTTACCCATTTTTCAGTGGACCGCTCAGTGCCTTAGGTACGCCGGCACTGTTGTGCAGCCGTCACCAGCCGTCTCTAGAACCTTTTCATCTTCGCAAACTGAAACTCTATCCCCATTAAACACTTGCTCCCCATTTCTCCCTCCCCCAGCCCCTGGCAACCACCACGCGACTCTGTCCCTACAAATTTGACTGCTCTAGGCACCGTCTATAAGAGGACTCACACGGCCTGTTCTTTTGTGACTGGCTTGTCTCACTCCGCATAATGACTTCAAGGTTTATCCATATTGTAGCATGTATCATTTTTTTTTTTTTTTAAAAAAAAGACTGAATAATATTTCATTTATGTATAGATCACATTTATTTATTGTTGACACTATTACAGGTGCCCCTCAATCCCCTCCTCCAGCCATCACCACACTGTTTCTGTGTCCATGGGCTATGCAGGTGTGTTCTTTGGCTGATCTCTAGACCACATTTTTGCTAACCCATTCATGCACAGATGGATACGTGGGCTGCTTCCACCTTTCGGCTGTTGTGAGTAGTGCTGCCGTGAACACGGGCGTGCAAATGTCTGTTCTAGATCCTGCTTTCGGTTCTTTTGTGTATATACCCAGAGGTGGAATTGCTGGATCATATGGTAATTCTACGTTTAATTTTTTTGAGGAACAGCCACACTGCTTCCTATAGTGGCTGCACCATTTTACATTCCCACCAGCAGTGCACAAGACTTTCAGTTTCTCCATAGCTTCATTAATACTTTTCTGTTTTGCTTGATAGTAGCCAACCTAGTGGGTGTGAGGTGGTCTCTTATTGTGGTTTCGATTTGCATTTCCTTAATGATTAGTGATGGTGAGCATCGTTTCATGTGCTTTTTGGCCACTCATGTATCTTCTTTGGAGAAATGTCTACTTTAAGTCCTTTACCATTTTAAGTTGGGTTTTCCATTGCCAAGTTGTAGGAATTCTTTATATATCCTGGGTATTAACCTCTTCTCAGAAATATAATTTACAAATATTTTCTCCCACTCTGCAGGCTACCTTTTTTTTCACTCTATGGATTTTGTCCTTTGCTGCAGAGTTTTTAATATTGATGTAGTCCAGTTTACCTACTTTTGTCCTTTTGGTTGCCAGTGCTTTTGGTGTCATATACCTTGTCCCTTCAAATGGCTATGGAGTGGTCCATTGTGTGGTTGTTTTATAATTGGATCTACCAGCAAATCCTTTCAAAATAGATTCAGAGTTTGATCACTTCTCCCCACCTCCATGGCTACCACCCCGGTGGAGCCACCATCCCATCACCTGCCTGCACAACTGCAGTTCCCTCCTCACTGGGCTCCCTGATTCTGCCCTTAGCTCCAGTACAGACCATCCCCACACGCAGCCAGTGGGATTCTGTTAAAACCTAAATCAGAACCTGTCTCTTCTCTGCTCAGAACTCCTCGTGGCTCCTGCTAACCCAGAGTAAGAGCCAAAGTCTTTACGATGGCCCACAAAGCTCTGTGTGATCTGGCCCTCACTGTTCCTATGAGACAATTTCCTGCTCCCCTCCCTGTACTCCTCCCACAGCCACTATATAGGTGAGGCATGCTCCTACCTCAGGGTCTTTGCACTTGCTAGTCCCCCTGCCTGACTCTCCCCACAGCTACCGGCATAGCCCACCCCCTCACCACATCCATGCTTTGCTCAAATGTCACCTCAGTGAGTTAAAATCAAATCCCCCAGCACTCCCCACCCCCCTCCTCCGCTGTATTTTTCTCCATGGTGCTTACCAGAATGTAACACAATGTATACTTTCATCATTTATCTTATTTATTGTCTGTCTTCCCCAAGGAGAGTGTCAACTCCATGAGAACAGGAATTGTTCCTGTCTTGTTCATGAATGTCTCTAGGGCACGAACCACAGTAGGTGCCAGAAAGCATTTGCCGGATCACTAAGTGAAAGTGAGCACCTTTTGACTGTTTGTTGGACATTTTTATTTCTTTCAATGGCCTGCTCATGTCCTGTGAGCATTTATCATACTCACAATGCTGACCACTGTATCCCAAAGCAAGGTCCCCAGTAGGTCCTCCTTCGAAAGGAGTTATTTGAAACCACTCCTGCATTCCCGGAGCCTGCCACATGGTGGCAGCATATGCTCAGGCAAGTTCTGTGAGCCGGCCCTGAGCGTTTCCCAGGATATTTATGCTCAGTTTCCCACAAATTCCAGATCCCAGGGCATTGGGCCTGGCAACCTTCAGGGATTTAATCTCAGTCCCATTAGGCAGAGGGGAAAGTGGGTCCTCAAAGAGGAGACATGGTGGGGAAAGTCTCAGACACTGGAATTGGGGGTCTGGCTTTTAAGTCCAACTCTTCTACCAGTTCACTGCGATCTTGGGGGAAACCTTACTTAACCCTCGCTGGGCCTGTTTCCAGTCTGCCTGCTTTGTGAGGTTTTTGTGACTTGCCTTTTGTGGAACAGGCGGAGGTCTGATTCACTCCCATGTGCCATTTGGGCCAGGGTAAGGGGGAATAGCAGGCTCAGAACTGCCAAGAGAGAGGGGATATTATTACTTTATAAACCAGGGACCGAGGTCTAGAGGAGACACCAGAGTGCCACAATGAGGAGGGTACAGAACAAAAACAAAAGTCTGACCCCTGCAATCCCTGCACTCCAAACCCACTAGAGACCATTTCCATGGACCATCTCTGAAGGGTCTCCTTTCTGCCTCAGTTTTCTACCCGCTGGCTTATTTCTAAGCCCCTCTGCAAGCACCTTTATCACTCTGTCAAAGCAGCAACAATGGGACTTCCTTTGGGCAAGTCACCTCTCCTCCTGAAAATGGGGCTAAGGAAAAGCTGCAGAGACTAGGAGAAGGAATTCTGAAAGCAGGTTTTGGGCAGAGGAGGGAGTGTATCTGGGTAGGAAAGTGCCTGTTCCCTCCACAGCCCCCGCCTGGCTCCTGCCCACCACTCATAGCCACGTGGGCCCAGCCCACGGCTTTTGGTTTTAAAAGAGAAGCTGGAAATCTGAATTTTGATGTGAAGTCTCCTAATTTGTAAATGTCGGCAATAAATTCACTGAAAGAAACGAAACAATGCAAAACACCATGGGGTCAAACTGAGCACATCTGTGGGTTGGATTTGGCCGCTGGCTGCCATTGTGAGACCCTTCCCAGTGCAGGTTACTACAAACACCTATGCAGGATGTAACTGGGAGAGATCATTGTGGATAGTGTCAGATGGATCCTGGTTTCTGTGTTCTTACTGCCTACAGGTCCACTGGGGTGTGCCCCAGACCTCTGGGTCATAATAGTATCGCTCCCATCAGCCCCCTCCTTGGAAAGGCTGAATATTAATAGTGCGGCAGCAGGCAGGGCCTGTTGAGCAATGAGCCTTGTGAAAACAAGGGCTTATGTCACCTGAGCAGGCACACAGCCTCCCTGCAGGACACCTGGGTTGGCACTGCCACTGATTTTACTTTCAGGCCAGAATGGGGAATCCTGGGCAGGGAAGGGTAGAAAGCAAAAGGCTCAGTATTTGGTGAGTACAGTTCCATCCTAGAGGCCAGAAGGGCAAGAACTGATGGGGACTGGTCCCCAGGGTCTCGGTTGCCTCTTGACTAACTGTGTGACCCCATGCCAGCCTTCTCTGGGACTGTTTTTCCACTTAGAAAGTGGGGTTCACATTGTGAGACCTGTTATGATTTATTACAATCCCAAAGGGGAAGGTCAGGCTGGAAGGACTTTAATCCTTCCCACCCCTTTAATGTGACCTTGAGCAGTCACACTTAGCTCTCCTGGGCCTCAGTGTCTTCATCTGTAAAGTGGATATAATAATAGGACCTGATTCCTACAAGTAATCAGGAGGATTAAATGAGTTAATACATGCAAAGGGCTTAAAATGTGGTTCAGAGAGGGTAAAAGATTGACTTGAGGATACACAGAAAATCCTCCAGTTAGCTTTAGACGAACCCCCTCCCCCAGGTCTCACCACATCTCCCCAGAATCCTGAGATTTGGGAGCTGAGGCTCAGAGAGGGGAGCCATCTTACCTGAGGTCACACAGCTCAGCTAATGAGGGATCTCACCTCCATCCACTGAGCACCTTCTGTGTGCCTGAAGACACTAGGGAAACAGCGGTGAACAAAACAAAAATCCCCACCCTGGTGGGGCTGACATGGGGAGGAGACAGCAGGGACAGAAAGCAAGATGAGTAGGTGTGAAATGTTTTCGGCAGTAATGAGAAAGGTAAAGGAGATAAAGCAGGGGAGTGTGAAAGGAGTGATTGAGAACCTAGGACTTTCAATGGAGAGGTCAGGGAGGCTTCTTGGAGGAGGTAACTTTTGAACTGAGACTCAGGCAGAGCTGGGGAAACAGTGTTCTTGGTCCAGAGGGTGAATGAGTGCAGCAAATGCATTCATTCACTGGTAAATTTTGGGCTTGTCCAGCCCAAGAGTTCCAGTATTTGGGGGACAATCCTCCCGGACTGAGCAGTCTGGGTGGAGACTGAGGTAGACAAGGCAACCAGGATAATGGTAGCTGGAAATAAGGCCTGGGAAGGAAGTTCACCAGCAGGTGGAGCACGGAAGGCCTCTTGGAGGCGGTGGGCTACAAGCTCAGTCCTGAGTGTCCTAAATACATCTTAGGAGGCCTAGCTGGGTGGCCATGGGGCCTTGGATCCTTCCTTGGTGCTGGGAAGGCCCAGAAAGCCAGCAGGCCGGGCCAGTGTTTCATCCTGTTCCTCCCTGCCCTCCACCCCCCAAGGGCGCTTGGAGATGTCATTTCTCCAGCTCTCCGGGGCAGAGGTCACCCCAGCTCAGCAGATAACACTGAAGGTTGAGCAATGCCTGCTTGCCCGCCAGGACCAGGACTGGGGTCAGTGGGCCGGGGGTCAGCCCCAGGCAGGCTGGGAGTTCTTGCCTGGGCCTGAGTGACAGAGGGGTGGGCCCAAGGAGCTGCTCAAATGGCCCAGGAATGGGGCTGGAGAGGGCAAGGGGCTGCCTGAGCCCACTCAGCAGGGAGGGCTTCAGATACACATTTAAATCCAGGATGGACCATGGATTTTGCCCAGCTGTGAGCCAAGGGCAGCAAAAGCCTCCTCCTGGCAGGGTGAAAAAGTGAACCCGGGGTCCAGGCCCACCAGCAATGCATGGTAGGGACTTGATAAATATGGGGGAAGTCCCATTTCTCTCCTGCATGCTGCATGGTCCCAATCAGCCTCAGAAACAGGTTTTGTGGCCTTGGGTCAGCGAAAAGGTTTTAGGGAGCTCAGATAAGGGCTTTTCTTTTCAGACTAATGGGGGCCATGGGGCCATGTGACCTTGGTTGTGCTAGGACCCCTCTGGACCTCTTTGTATCCTCTGGGAGAGACTCTTTGTGATATGCCTCCCAGAATGGAACTTAAACTAACTACTTGGGCATCTGGGGTGGAGACAGTAATATAACACAACACTAACGACACCTTCATGGAACCTGAGAAGTGAAGTGACTTGCCCAAGGTCACAGAGTGTGACAGAGCCAAGCACCCTGTCCCCTTACACCTTCCTGGGGGCCCAGGTTCAGGCTGAGGTGGGGCTGGAGCAGACCCAGGTGTGGTTGAAGGGGGTAAGGGGGCAGGCAGGTGTGGTAGGTGGGGCTAGGGGAGGGGCGGGGCCGACTTCCCCCAGGCCCAGCGAGAGCGCCCCTGACCTGCCCCCTCCCATCCCCGCACCCCCGCCCTCGTATTGGAGGTGGCTTTGAGGGGAGTCACCACAAGAGTGGAATCCCCTCCTTCCAAGAACTGGGGATGGGGGCAAATTTAGGGGCGAAGCCGCATCCGGAGAAGGGCAGTGGAGATGGTCACCTCTCCACCAGGATCCTGCCCGGAGAGTACCTCCTCTGCGGGGCGTCGGAGCTGGGCGCCGCCGACCCTGAAGCCGCCGCCTTCTCCAGCAGGGGGCGGGCCGCCGCCGTGTTTCGGGTGGGGTAATTCAATAGCCCCCTCCCCGGATTCCCACCCACTTTCCTCCAAGCCCAGAGGGGGCGGTCCGGGGGCGGGGTCGCACCTCCCCTTCTCGCTTCCAATCTCCCGGCAGCCGGGTGGGAGTGGGCAAGGGGCGTTAGGCTGCCCCCCCCGGGCCAGGGTATCCCCGAGAGTGCGCTCCTGGTTTTCCGTCGGGCTGCTGACCTCTCGGGGGTCTCAGGCGGCCACGGTGCGGCGGTGTCCCGGCGGCCGCGGGGGAGGGCCGGGGCGGCAGCCAGGCGTGACGCACCGTTGCCATGCGCCGCCTTATAAATAACCGGGCTCAGGAGAAACTTTAGCGAGTCAGAGCCGCGCACGGGACCGGGAAGGGGACCTACCAGAGGGTCCAGTAGCCAGCCCCCGCACTAATAGCGGCCACTCCTGCAGCAGCAGCGGCAGCAGAAGCGGCGACACAGCGGCGACAGCTCGCGACGAAGAGGCCGCGCCACCTGCGGGCCGGCCGGAGCGGGCAGCCCCAAGCCCCCTCCCCGGGCACCCGCGTTCATGCAACGCCTGGTGGCCTGGGACCCAGCATGTCTCCCCCTGCCGCCGCCACCTGCCTTTAAATCCATGGAAGTGGCCAACTTCTACTACGAGGCGGACTGCTTGGCTGCTGCGTACGGTGGCAAGGCGGCCCCCGCGGCGCCCCCCGCGGCCAGACCCGGGCCGCGCCCCCCCGCCGGCGAGCTGGGTAGCATCGGAGACCACGAGCGCGCCATCGACTTCAGCCCGTACCTGGAGCCGCTGGGCGCGCCGCAGGCCCCGGCGCCGGCCACGGCCACGGACACCTTCGAGGCGGCTCCTCCCGCGCCCGCCCCCGCGCCCGCCTCCTCCGGGCAGCACCACGACTTCCTCTCCGACCTCTTCTCCGACGACTACGGGGGCAAGAACTGCAAGAAGGCGGCCGAGTACGGCTACGTGAGCTTGGGGCGCCTGGGGGCCGCCAAGAGCGGGCTGCACCCCGGCTGCTTCGCGCCCCTGCACCCGCCGCCCCCGCCGCCGCCGCCGCAGCCCGCCGAGCTCAAGGCGGAGCCGGGCTTCGAGCCCGCGGACTGCAAGCGGAAGGAGGAGGCCGGAGCGCCGGGCGGCGGCGGCGCAGGCATGGCGGCCGGCTTCCCGTACGCGCTGCGCGCCTACCTCGGCTACCAGGCGGTGCCGAGCGGCAGCAGCGGGAGCCTGTCCACGTCCTCGTCGTCCAGCCCGCCCGGCACGCCGAGCCCCGCCGACGCCAAGGCGCCCCCGGCCGCCTGCTACGGGGGGGCGGCGCCGGCGCCCTCGCAGGTCAAGAGCAAGGCCAAGAAGACGGTGGACAAGCACAGCGACGAGTACAAGATCCGGCGCGAGCGCAACAACATCGCGGTGCGCAAGAGCCGCGACAAGGCCAAGATGCGCAACCTGGAGACGCAGCACAAGGTCCTGGAGCTCACGGCGGAGAACGAGCGGCTTCAGAAGAAGGTGGAGCAGCTGTCTCGCGAGCTCAGCACCCTGCGGAACTTGTTCAAGCAGCTGCCCGAGCCCTTGCTCGCCTCCTCCGGCCACTGCTAGCGCGGCCCCCGCGCGCGCCCCCCTGTCGGCCGGTCTCCGCGCCGCCGGGCGCGCGGCGGCCGCGAGACTCTGGGAAGCGCCCGCGCTCCCGCTCCCGCCCCCGCCCGTGGTGGCGCCGGCAAAACTTTGGCACTGGGGCACTTGGCAGCGCGGGGAGCTCGTCGGTAATTTTAATATTTTATTATATATATATATATATATATATATCTATATTTTTGTCCAAACCAACCGCACATGCAGATGGGGCGACCGCCCGTGGTATTTAAAGAAGAAATGTCTGTGTGTACAGATGAATGACAAACTCTCTGGCTGTCCCTCTGCCCCATCTCCAGGCGCCGGCGGGCGGGCCGGTTTCGAAGTTGATGCAATCGGCTCAAACATGGCTGAGCGCGTGTGTACACGGGACTGACGCAACCCACGTGTAACTGTCAGCCGGGCCCTGAGTAATCGCTTAAAGATGTTCCACCGGGTTGTTGCTGTTGATGTTTTTGTTGTTGTTTTTTTGGTCTTTTTTTTTTTTTTTGTATTATAAAAAATAATCTATTTCTATGCGAAAAGAGGCGTCTGTATATTTGGGAATCTTTTCCGTTTCAAGCATTAAGAACACTTTTAATAAACTTTTTTTTTTGAGAATGGTTAAAAAAAGCCTTTTGGGGGCAGTAGTTGGCCTTTGCTTTTTTTGCCCTTTATTTTGGATTTCTATGATTTTATTTTTGCTTTTCTGGTGTGTGTGTGTGTTGGGGGGGGGGGTTGTTGTGCACGAGGGCTGCTAATATTTTTGGCGTTTTTAGCTGTTGGGTGGGGGTGTTGCAGCTGTTTTTTCTCCGCCTCTGCTACTCCCCCCAGGGTCTCTGCTTGGAGATGGGGACCCAGAACTGGGCGAGGGGGGGGGGATTAGAAGAGTCCTGGGTTAGGCTTTCAGGGTGGCTCAGGGCTCCTGGGTGCTAGGGAGGAGTAACTGGGAACCCTGCTTGGGGACGGGGTCCAGGGCCTCTGGCGGGTCCTGAGTGCTGGGCTTGGGTTTGGAGGGACCTGGAAGTGTGTGACCCCTGCACAGCGTTCAGGGCCTGTGACTGCTGGAGGAGGGGGTGTAGGTCTTGGTCCTGCTGAGCCCAAGTTGGGGCAGATTCTTTTGGTAAGTGTAGTGGGTTGGGCTGTTTAAAAAATACTTTGTGTGTATATATATTTTAAGAGAGGAGCCTGGGTGTGTGGGCGAGCTTGTGTTTGTGTGTCCCTGGCCAGTTTGGGTGTCCCTGCCTGGCAGGAGGGGAGAAGCCCTGCCAGATGGAGGGAGGTTGGGGGAAGGGTTCCTGCACTTCCCCTCCCTTTCCTGGGAATGGGAGATTTACCACTGCTCTCTTTGCCCAGATGTGGACACTGAGGCCCAGCCTCACCTGCTTGTTCAAGGTGGCTGAGCCTAGGTTTGAGCTTGGGGCCCCAGGTTCCTGATTCCCTGGGACAGAAATGGCCCCTGGCAAGGCTTCTTCGTCCCTGCCCCCTGATAGCCTTCCGCCTCTTTTCACTGCACCCACACCCCCATTCCAGCCCTGGACGGCATTCCTGAGAGTTGAGGATGTAGACAGAGGGGTTAGTGGATACACGTACGGCGTCCTGCGGTGCCTGGCACGCAGGAGGTGTTATATAAGCCTTTGCTCTTGTTATTATTTTTCGCTGGGAGGCTCTTGGCATTTGGCACCCTAGTCTGCAGTGCAGTGTGAGTGTGGCGAGCGCTTGCCAGGGGCCAGGCGTCCAGTAAACCCTGGACTTGCCCCGTTCCATTTAAACTTCACAACCTTTAGAGAGTTGGGTACTATTATGAGGCCTGTTTTAAGAGCAATTTTTGGCTGTCAAATTCCTATGGGCAAGAAAGTGGATTGGGGTCCCTCCTGCCCTAGGAATTCAGCAGTGGGGAGTGAATTGGGGGGGTTCATAGGTTATTTTGCCAAGGGCTTGATACTGTGGTTTGAGAATGGGGACTGCTTTTTCCCTCCCTTTCCCGTTGGGGGCCTGGATGTGCTTTTTCTGTGGGAGCCTGGGATGTGGGGGACAGACACTCAGCCCCCAGCATTATGGAGATGAAGATCAGGACAATCTCTTCCTCCCTAACGCTAGCATCACCTGTTTGTGGCACAACAGCTGTGCAGAGCGCTGGGCAGAGGTAACCTCACTCCAGTCCTGGGCCTCCAGTGTGGCTCTGAACAGTTTTCCTCCTTGCCCTGGGTACCCGGGTGATTGGCTGGGACCCTAGAGTCTCCAAGTCAGTCCAGTACCAACAACAGCACATCTGCTCCACTACCTCTAGGATTTACCTGCTGAAGTGCAAAGGCCGGGACTATGGACCTAGGGATGGAGGTGGCTCAGTCTTTGGAAGGGGAGGTGGGTCACAATTTAGGAATGAATCTCTCCAATCCTTGCTCTCCCCCGTGTCACTGTTTTACTTTTTTTAAATCCTTGCTGGAGGATATTTTTTCCATTGCTTTTTCAGAGAGAGTGGAAGGGAGAGAGAGAGAAACATCAATGGGAGAGAGACACATCGATTGGTTGACTCCTGCACGTGCCCCTACTGGTGCTGGGGATCGAACCTGCAACTGAGGTACGTGCCCTTGACTGGAATTGAACCTGGGACCCTTCAGTCTGGGGACTGATGTTCTAACCACTGAGCCAAACCAGCCAGTGCTCTCCCCTTTGTCACTGAGAGTTGGCTGGTGGCTGCTGCTGTTCATCCATTTTGCAGAGGACACAAAGGAGGAGAGAGGGAAGGAACCTGGTCAGACAGTGACACCCAGGCTCCCTTTTTCTGAGCGCTGTCTCACAGCCAGCCTGGAGTGCAGCTCTTGACACACGTCCTGCTTTACATAACACCCCATGGAACGCATTATATCCATTTTACAAAAGTAAACTGAGGTCCACAGAAGTAGCACTCAAGGTGGAATGGGTGGAACCAGTTATAAAATCCCAGGTCTCTGGGGAAAGCTTGGGCTGGTTTGTAATCCCCAGTCCCCTGCCCTAAATCCAGAGCCCTCCAGGTAGGGCTCAGGCACCCCGATTGCCATAGTTAAGTGACTTGCACATAGTTTCACAGTTTGGAAGCAACAGAGAGGGGATTTGAACCTGAGCCCACCTGACTGCCCCTGAAGAGGGCTGAGAAAAATAATTAGCAGGGTGAGGGCTCTGACAGTGGTCTGGGTTGCCTGGTGTGGGAGCATGGTGGGCAGAGCTGTGCCCAAAGGACTTGGGAAATGTCATAGATTGAGGGATACCCACCCTGTGTGGATCACTAGGCTTGCAGGGAGGAGGGACCAGTTCATTCAAAAGCCAGACAACAAGAAAAGAGTAGGACCCTGGCCCATGTCCCTCGGTTGGAGCATTGTCCATACACCAAAAGGTGGTGGGATTGATTCCTGGTCAGAACACATACCCAGGTTTCGGGTTTGGTCCTGGTCGGGGAGGCATCTGATTGATGTTTCTCACATCGATATTTCTCACACTTCCTCTCTCTAAAATCAATTAAAAAACAGGGTAGGATGGAGTGAAGCATAGGGGGAGCCCAGGGGCATGTTAGGAATAGTAGAAGTGAGTTCAGTGCTTACAGTGTGCACAGCACCACTCCAAGGCCTCGGCACAGATGGACTGGTTGGATCCTTCCTTCTGCCCGAGAAGGCTGGTCATGTTGACCACAGACCCGTTTAGTGGGGTTGCCCACTGAGGCTAGCTGGCAACCCTAACCAGTGTTTGCTCAGGACGAGAGAGTTGACAAAACACATTCACACCTCATAATCTTATGCAATTACCCCATGGCCTAGTGATCTTACCAAGGAGAAAAGTGGGTGTCAGAAATCAAAGCTGGAGACACTGCTGGGTGCCAGGCCCTGTGCTCAGGGTGTGCTGGTCAGTTTAACCAGTCTCTTGGAGGTCTTGGCTTTGCTATTGGCATTTCCCTGCTAAAGCAAACAGGCTCAGAGAGGGGAAGTGACCTGTCCAAGGTTGCACAGCTAAAAACAGTGGAAGTTGGAGTAGAAAGGAGAAGGTGGGCTTTAGATAGTTTGACTCCATGTAAACACCTAAATAATGTTTCTTCCTCTCCTGAAGTCCTGTTCAAACCTCGTGGGACTGTTTTGCCCTTGTCTCTGGGACAATTATTTGTCCAGTTATTTTGTCATTTATTCGACAAGCATTTATTGAGCACCTGCTGTGTGCAGGACCTGTGCGGGGTGCCAGGGACATGTGACCAAGATGGAGGTGACAATTTATAGGGAGAGACAGATACTAAGTATCCAGTATCAGGAACAAGATAAGGACAGGTGGAGACAAGGGTCCGAAGGAAGGAAAGTGGGGCAGGGAGGGGTGGGAGGTCCAGGACAGCTTCTCCTAGGAGGTGGCACCTATGTGCACGCCCCATTGAGGTGAGGTGGAGGGAGGAAGGCCTTAGGTTATTGAGCGCTCACTCCTCCCCAGATGGCCCTGTGTGTGTTTTATGTGCCTTTATCCTCACAGTAACCCAGTGACATTGACACTTTTATCATCCCCCTTCCCTAGTTGGGGAAACTGAGGCACAGAAAGGTCAAGTCACTGACCCGACAGCTGGTGAGTGACTGATGGGAGATTCGAATTCACATGTTATGTTTGAACTCAAGAGGCCTTTGTCTCCTGCCTCCCCCCATAGCCTTAAACACCTCACTAGCTCTGTTTTTCTGCGCCTGCCTCTCCCCCGCTTCATGCTTTCTTGCCCTGGCTGACCTCTTGGGTGACTCCTGGTAGAGTCCCAGTGGCCCCAGCTGGCCATCTGCCCCTCACTGGGCTTTTCAGCCTTGCATTGACTGTGGCGTGCGCAGGGGAGTGAGGGAGGCCAAGGTGGGCTGGGGAGTGGGGGTGGGGGCTCTGAGGCTCCATACTGTTGGAGTTTGAGCCCCTCCTGGGTGTCCTCTGAAGCCAAGAGGTAGCCGTTGCATTTCCAAGAGCGGGACTGAGGCTTTGAGAAGGAATGTCACTAGCCCACAAAGCAGAAAAGTTGGAATTTGAATCCAGCTCTGCCTCAGCCTCAGCCTGAGCCTCTTTCCTGTCTGCCGGTCACTGCATTGTGGGGGAACACATGGGCGAACTGTGATTTTAATACCATTTGAGGGGTAAGACGGTGGGAGGAGCTTCGAACTTTGCTCTTTACTTACTGGGTGACCTTGGGCAGGATGCTTGGCCAGTTTGGGCCTGGGCTTCCTCACTTGTCAACAAAGAACAGTACTGGTTTCCATTCACATATTCTGCCGGTATCAAGGGAGCAACTACTGTGAGCCCAAGACGGTCCTTGTGCCCCTGGAGCTGGCATTTTGGTGGGAAGACAGACAACAAACAACTAGTAAATTAGCAAGTTAATTTTAGATTGTGATAAAGGCCTTGGGGGAAGTGGTAGAGGGTGACTGGGAAGGGTATTTAGAGAGCATTCTGGGGAGAAGGAACAGCAGGTGCAAAGGCCCTGAGACAGGACAGAGATCAGTGTGGATAAAGCAGAGGCAGCCAGGGGTGGAATGAGGAGAGGACAGAAGGGTGGCAGGGTCCTGCGTGCTGGGGCTGTGGAGGCCAGGGTGAGGCTGAGGGAGGTGGTTTTGAGGATGAATGACTAGGTGTTTATGCCAAGGCCTGGCACCCAGAAAGCCCTTGACACATTTGTTGATGGGACAAAACAGGCTGCTTGGCCTCTGGAGGAGGCAAAGTGCAGTGGGTGAAGGGCACAGGGAGGCCCCTCGCCTGGGCAGGAGACCTTGTGGGTGAGGAGCCTCTGACCCAGGGCCTGGAGCCACGTGGAGCTGTTCACCAGGCAGGAATGAGGGGAAGGGCATACCAGGAGGCGGGTACCAGAGGAGCAAAGGCTGGGAGCCAAGAGAGGGAGAGTTCTTTGGGAAGCCTTGACTGCAGGGGAGAGGGCACCGAGGAGGGAGAGAGAGGAGGCTGGAGAGGGAGGTAGGGCCAGGCCTCCCTGAGGCCTCTGGGGTAGGAGTGGTAGGGAGTTGGGGGACAAGTAGGAGGCTGTTTTATTTGATTTCCTAAGTAATGCACAATTGTGGTGGGAGGGCTAGATAATTCAGAATATCAGAAAAGAAGGACATAAAAAGCACCTATAATTTTGCTATCCAGAAATAAGCCCTGTTAACACTTGCTGTGTGGCCTTGGGCAAGTCACTTCACCTCTCTGTGCCTCAATTTCCTTATTTATAACCTACCCCATAAGGTGGTTGTGAGGATTAAGTGAGTTAATCCATGTAACGCGTTTAGAGCAGTGCCATCACACCGTATCTGTCGTCATCGTTATTAATAACATCATTACCATTTTGGTGGGTCAAGAGCTCAGATGCTACAATTTGGCTGTCTGCATTCTACTTCGGATTTGGGACAAGTGACTGTATCTCACCGTGCCTCAGTTTCCCCACCTGTTACAAGAAGAAAATAAAATCTCTCCCAGAGTTTTGTAAAGATTTGACAGGTTAATTCACACAGGTGATTGTAGAGTGAGCACTCTGTGTGTGGCAGCTGTTATTTCCTTCTAGAATTTTCATGCCATGTTTATTTTTTCTTCATTGTGGCTAATGTTGCCTATTTGATACTCATACCTACCTTCTTCTTTCTTAGCAGTGATACCCCTAAATTACCGGGGCAAGTACCCTAGTAAGGCCACATTTCCCAGCCTCTCTTGCAGCTAGGGACAACCAATGAGATATAAATAGAAGATATAGGTGATGTGTTCGGGAAAGCTCTTTAAAGGGGGTTGACTCAGCTAATGAGAGACATTCCCTTTTACCTTTCTCCTCTGCAATCTTCTTTTCCCCCATTGCCGTTTTTCTACTTACTGCCTGGAACTCAGATGTGATGGCTGGAGCTTCAGGGGTCATCTTGAACCATGGGGCAAACAATGAAGCATGGAAGCCATTTGGTGAAGGTGGTGAAACCAGAAGGTAAAAGGCCCTTGGGTTCTTGATGGTGGTGAAGCAGCCAGCCATACAGGTCCTTCCTGCCTTGCTCTGGCCTTGTTTACCTGATAGAAAAAGAAATCTCTGCTTATTGAAATCTGTCATTTTGTCTTTCTATTACTGGCAGCTGAATCAATTTCTGATACGTTTGTCTAAACAGAATCAACTGTTTTGTGACCTGCGTTTCTTAGTGATGCCTCAGTGCTTCCTTGTCTGAGAATGTTCTTCTGGCACTATTGCACATAAACGCAGGATGAAGGGCTTGCTCTTTGCTTAGGAAGAAGAATTTGCATCAGACGTGGTGGAAGGATTTCTTTAAATTCATTTTAATTGCAGAAGTAATGCATGAAGACAGTCTTCCATGAACACTTTCTGCCTGTCCTCGGTATCTCCCCTGAGACTCTGAAATCTCGGTGTGCATCAGGACAGGCAGAATCTCTTCTGCTAACTCCAGTGAGCTCAAATCCCGCTCCCTGTCCTCCATCTGTGATCCACCAGGGAGGCCCTCAGCTTGGAGACGGAGCGGGCCAGCCCTGCTGCAGTTCACAGAGTGTGATGGCGGCGACGTTGGGACCAGATACCCCACCACCCCGAATAACCCCTCTGCCCCTGCTGTTGCCGCCACCACCTGCTCCACGGAGCCCTTTGCCAGCCTGCCTGGGGCCAGCCCAGCTGGGATCTCTGTGAGGTGAGTCTGTAGGCCAAGGAGCTGGGCAGGAGAGCTTTTATTTTTATAGCTGTCACCAGATCCCTGCCTCACAGGCCCCAGCCCTGGAGTCCTAGAGGGGACGGAGGTAGCTAGGGAGGAAGAAGGCTCTTCAGAGAGACTGGGGGGTGGGGGGCCAGCAAGCTGGGGAGGAGAGAGGACTGGGACAGGGTCGGTCTGCCTGGGCTGCCATACTCGAGCCAGCCTTTGTCCTCACGCTAAACGGGGCCGGTCATCAAGTTGGCTTTGTCGGCCCTCTTGGGTGCCGGTGAGGGACACGTGGATAATGGGATCCTTTCGTTCCTTTGGTCTTGAAACTTACGTGCAGAGCTTTTATCTAATTCTACCTGTTGGTTCTGAGGACATGATTTTCATCAGTCCTTGCAAGGCTTGCATTGCCTTTTGCTTTATTTCCCTCCTTCACTCCGGCTCCTGCATATCCCACGACTTCTCATAGCCCCCACCCCGATGCGGTTGATACCCGGTCTTCTGGGCATCATCGGGTTGGTTTATATCTTTTTTTCTTAGTGAAATGTACACACACAGGGAAGTGTGTGCAACATAGGTATACAGCTCAGTGAATTTTCTCTGCCTGGAACCACACTTATAACCTGAATCCAGATCAAGAAACAGTGTTCCAGCCGCTCAGGAGCCCCTCATGCCCCTTCTTGTCGCCCCCCCCAGCAAAGAAAAGAAATTATCCTGATTTCTTTTTCTTTTTTTTTTTTTTGTTAATAACCTGAGGGTATTTTTTCCACTGAGTTTTAGAGAGAGTGGAAATGAGGGAGGGAGGGAGAGAAACATCGATGTGAGAGAGACACACTGATTGGCTGCCTTCCACACGTGTCCCAACCCGGGCCAGGGATGGAGCCTGCAACCCAGGTACGTGTCCTGGGCCAGGAATCGAACCTGAGACCCTTCGGTCCGCAGCCCTTCTCTCTAACCACTGAGCCACACTGGCCAGGGTCATTATGCTGATTTCTAACAGCAAATATTCATTTTGCCTATTTCTGTACTTTATATAAATGGAATCACACACTGTATTCTTTTATATCTGACTTCTTTTATTCAATATTGTAACATTCATCCAAGTTGTTGAGTGTACCTATCAGGGTTTGTTGCTTTTTTGTTACCGAATAGAATTCTGTTGCTTGAATAGACACAGTACAGTGGTGGGCAAAAGTAGGTACAGCTGTGAGTACATGAAACACAGAGTTGACTCTTGTATTATTATTTATTAATTATGGTATTATTTTCCATGTGAACAATGGTAAACGTATTTTTGCCCACCCTGTATATTTCCCCAATTTATTGTTGAGGGACACTGGGTTGTTTCCAGCTTTTAGCTCTTTAGAATAGGGCCATGGGGAACATTCTAGAATACATGTCTTTTGGTGAACGTATTTATACATTTCAGTTGGCCGTATTTCAGGAGCGCCTTGCTGACTCATAGGAAATGCTATGAGTATGTGTTTTAATTCCTGTTCATGGTATTCAACCCTAGATCTTACTCTATGTCTTACTTTTTTTCTGTTTAAAAAAAAAACTTTCTGTCTTAGTCAGTTTGGTTTTCTCAAACAGAATACCATAGTCTCGGTGGCTTATATAAACAACAGAAACTTCTCTCTCGCCATTCTGGATTCTGAGAAGTCCCAGATCAACTTGCAGGCAGATTTGGTGTCTTGTGAGGACCTGCTTCATGATTCACAGATGCTCTGTCCTCACATGGCAAAGGGGCACAGGGGCACAGGAGCTCTTTGGGCCCCTTTTATAACGGCACTGATTCCATTCACAAGGCCTCCACCCTTGTGACCTAATCACCTCCAAAACCCATCACATTGGATTATTTCAGTACATGGATTTTGGTGGACACAAACATTTAATCTATGGCCCTTTTGACTTTGCAGTAGATCTCAAATTTTTAAAAGAGTTGCAAAAACAGTACGAAGAACATTTTTTTCTTGAATTATTTGAGAATAAATTGCTGACCTGTTGCCTTATCACTTCTTAATAGCTTGAAATATAGTTCTTATAATCAGAGACATTTTCTATCTAACCACAATATAACCATCAAAATCTGGAAATTAACATGATACATTACTACCATCTAATAACTTGCCAAGTGCCCTAATAATGTCCAGTGAAAGGATCTAGTTCAGAATCACACTGCACTTAGTTGCCACATCTGTTAGTCTTCTTTAATCTAGAACAGCTCCTTGGTCTCTCCTTGATGTTCATGACCTTGACACTTTTGACGAAGACAGGCCAGCTATTTTGTAGCATGTCCCTCACGTTGGGTTTGTCTGTTGTTTCCTCGTGGTTAGACTCAGGTAACGCATCTTTGGCAGGTAAGTCACAGAAGTGATGCTGTGTTCTCTTTGTCCCGTTGTTGATGGTGTTCATCCCTCCCCTAGTTTTTTTGAGATATAATTGATGTATAACATTATATAAGTTTAAAGTGTACACCATAATGATTTGATGTATGTACATATTATTAAATGATTATTGTAATGAGTTTAGTTAATATCCGTGACCTCACATAGTTAAAATTGTTTTGCTTGTGATGAGAATGATGGTGTTCACTCTGATACTTGATTGAAGATGTATCTGGCAGACTTCACATCTGTAAAGTTGCTTTTTTCTCCTTTGCAGTAGTAAGTACTTGAGGGGAGGTACTTTGAAACTGTATAAATATCCTGTTCCTCATCAAACTCCCAATGGTTCGTTTATTTTTATCAGTATGGAATCATGATTTTCTGTTTTATTCAACAGGTTTTAGTTCATTCTTATTAATGATTTATGTGCTCAAATTTTCCCACATATCACCATTGGGGCCCCTTCTGCCTGGCTTCTCTGCCCTTTTGACATGTCACCGCCATTTCTTGAGCGTTTCCTTAACTTTGTGGCATAGCTGCTTCAGGCTCATCTAGTGCTTTTTCTGCCCTAGCCCTGGAGCCAGCCATTTCTGCAAGGAGTCCTGGCTCCTTTTGGTGGAGAGTGGTGGTTAGAAACCAAGATCTCAGCACAAAGTGTGCTCATTGCTGCTGGGGAATCACTATTTCCAGACCCTCTCAGCGGACAGAGCTAAGGACTGCATGCATGCATGTGCATAGATATACATTTATATCTGCATTCTTTCTATATCTAATGGTTACTTATCTATCTATCTGCTATCTGTCTATATATCTATTATCTATATAGAAAACTGTAAGTTTATACTGATACTTCCAGTTCCAATCCAGCACCATGCAATTTTTTCTCTCTCTATTTGGAACTCTGTCTTCTGACGGTGAGAAAGTTGGTTTCCATTATTCTTAATATATTTACTCATTTGGCCAGTCCCCTACATATAACCAATCTCCAGTCTCTGCACATTCCCCTGCCCCTTCCTCCCCAACTGGAGGCCCTCTTCACCCCTCTTTGGACCCCATATCATGCCATCTTTCTTGTGGATGACCTCAGTTCAACTCCCCTATGGCCTCTTCGCATTTCTTCAAATGTTTTATTTAATCTGAATACAAAACATATGCTTATTGTCCAAAATTCAAAAAGTATAATGAAAACTTGGTCTGCCTTCCACTCCTGCCTTCAGATTCCCAGTTACCTTCCCCAGAGGTCACTCACCAGTTTCTTTCTCTCTCTGTCTCTCTCTCTCTCACACACACACACACTCACACACGTGATATTTATACACATCATATTGTAGCACTTTCCACACTGGTCTATACTTTGCTTTTTCCATTCAATATATTTTGGAGGTTGCTCACATCAGTACTATAGAGCTGCCTCATTCTTTGTAATGATCACACAGTATTCCATTGTATTATGTACCATAATCATTTAACCAGTCCCCTTTTGATAGACATTTAGGTTGTTTCCAACCTTTTTTTAGCTCACACAATGCTACAATGGTCAACCACATCAACTGTGTCACTTTTTCCCCGAAGGCAGCATGCCTTCCTTGAAGACTGTGCTTCTGAGATGTCTCTACATTGCTCTGTGTACCTCTAATTCATTGTTTTTTATTGTGATGCAAAATGTTCCTCTGCATGTACCTGCCACATTTTAATGAACTATTCCCCTTGTGATGGACACTGATGTTGCCTCCAAGCTCCATAGCCGCAAACACTGTGATGAATGTGCCTCTGTCACAGGCTAGGTTGTGTGGATACTGAGATGGAGTTTGGGGAGAGGGTGATTGAAGGATGAGCTGAGGTTGACTATCCATGGTCCCCCTGCTGGACAGTTCTTCCTGGTTGCCTTTTGTGCCTTCACTATCTCCCTGTCAAGCTCATGAGTCAGATATTCCAGCTTTGTCACTTAGATGTTCGACCTGGAATAAGTTATCTCCCTGTACTGAGCCTCAGATTCTTCATCTGTACAATGTGTTTTACCACATCCCTGACTGTTGTGCAGTGTGGGGCCTGGTGGAAAGTAAGCCCTTGATAAACAAAAGGATCCCGTTGTGTTAGGGTCCCCAGCCTTCATGGCTTAAGTCCTTACCTCAAGCTTAGGTTTGGGGACACAGTGCCCCTAAGGCAGTGAGAGGGAGAGAGGATGACCTGGAGAGGACTAGGGAGCCAAGGAATTTGGGCCGGGATTGTTATGCCACAAGGAGAGTTGTAAGCAGAATTCTGATTCAGTAATATTTGAAGGAAAAATGGTAATCTAGATGGGGACTGGTATTCATTCATTCATTCATTCACTCATTCATTCATTCATTCATGTTCCTCCTAACAGCTTGTGACTTAACTTTTCTGTGTCTCAGTTTTTTCATCTGCGTAATGGGGATGGCAATAATAGTACCTATCTCATAGGGTGTGGTGAGATTCAATGAAATGATATATACATAGTGCTTAGAACAGTATGTGACATAGTAAATGCCCAGTAAACATTACTATCATAAATCATTTTTTTGGAAAATATCATTTATTGAGAATCTGCTATGTGTCAGGGTTAGCTGTCTCTTTGCCTGCAAGCAGAACCACCTGGAACCTCAGATACTATAAAGTTAAGCCCAGAAAAGATGACAGGATCTCGGGGTGTAACCGCCCCACCTAGTATTCTGGCTGCCAAAGGTGGTTTAAGATCCCCGCCCCCTCCATTTCCAGGCCAGGTCTCCTGACACCCCTGTAACCCCTCCCTTCCCAGCTCTTCAGAGGTGGTGACATCCTTCAACCCTCTCCAACAGCGCTGATTTGAACGCTGTGGACTCAGAAAAGAACAGACTCAGGCAGCAAAACCCCATTTGTGCAGTGGGGACTCCCCTTCTTAAGCCCTAGACATTGCTAAAGGGTCAGCACTGCCTTTTCTTTGCAGCCAGTTGGGCCCTGGGAGAAAATGGGCAGCATAAGCTGGCCAGGGACTCACCTGTTGCCCATTGTCATAGTTCAGTGTGGACCAGGGCTTCTCAACCTTGGCACTATTGGCATTTGGGACAGGATCGTTCCTTGCTGTGGGACACTGTCATGTGCATTGCAACATCCCTGGCCTCCACAGACTAGATGCCAGTAGCACCCCCACCCCCAGTTATGACAACCCAAAATGTCTCCAGATACTACAAGTGTCCCTTCAGTTGACAACCCTGGTGTGGAGGGTGCAGCAGCCTCACCGAGCCCCACAGGCTGGATGGCTCGCTGTGTGATGCTGGGGACACCCCTCTGCGCTCTCAGGGCCTCAGGTTCCCATCGCTCAGGGGATCCGTTTGAGCCGGCATCAGGGTGTCTCCAACCTGATCTGACTAGAATTCTAGCTCCTGTCTTCCTTCCATCCTGGTTGCATATTCTCAGAGCAGGGCAAGGATTGGGGCCCAGGAGATAGGTGTGGGTGGGGACGGTCCCGTGTTTGTTCTTCCGCTTCACGCCAGGCCCTGCCCCCAAATGCAGAAGAGAGGATAATTACAAAAGCAGGCTTTGGGCTGAGCCTCGCTCAATCCCTGGAACAGCTCTGTGAGGTGGGAGGTTTTATGATCCCCACTTTCCAGCAATGGGACAAGTCATAATTGTGTGCCCCCTGACAGGACACACAAGATGAACACAGCATCACTTCTGTTATATCCCTACAAAGATGCATGACCTGAATCTAACCACGAGGAAACATCAGACAAATCCCTAGCGAGAAACACGACAAAATCGCTGGCCTGTCATTCTTAAGAGTGTCAAGGACAAGAAAGTCAAGGAGAGACCGAGGAGCTGTTGAAAGAGCCTAAATACAATTGAAGGGAGCTGGGTGTGATCCTGGACCAGGAAAAAAATCAGTATAAGACCTTTATAGGGACAATTATGGAGTGTTGAGTATGGCGTGTGGATTCGATAGTAATGCTTATCAATGACAAGTGTACTAACTTTGAAAAGAGTACTGTGTGTGTGTGTGTGTGTGTGTGTGTGAGAGATGGCATCAGGAGATCCCTGCTGCAGGGTTCAGAGATCAAAGGACACCATGTCTACAACTGACTCTCAGATAAATCAGTACAAGAGGGAATATAAATAGAGGGGAAAAGATGAAATAAGTAGGACAAAATACAGGCACTCTGCGTGAAGGGTATCCTGGAGTCCCTTGTAAGTCTTGTAGTTTTCCTCTAAGTCCTAGAGTTATACCAAAATAAATTTAAAAAGAAATCAAAACATCTGACCTTCAATGTACCCAAGATAAATGAAAATATATGTCCACAAAAAGACCTGCAAGCATATTTTCAGCAGTTTTATTTATAACAGTCAAACTGGAAACCACCCAGATGTCTTTCAGCAAGTGAGAAGATCAATAAATTGTGGTACATCTATAAACCGAACACCAGTCAGCAATGATGTGGAGCAGGCTGTTGATTCCTGCACACTGTAGGTGCGCCTTAACAGTGGTGTGCTGAGGGAAAGAAGCCAGGCTCAGAAGACCAGTGTGACGCCTCTGATACAGACTCAGGAACATGTCAGACGAGTCTAGAAGTCATAGTGGTTCCTTTTGTGAGTTGAGGCATTATTGCCTGGGAAGTGGCATTGGGAGCCTTCTGGGCTGCTACAAATGTTTGTGTCTTGACCTGGGTGGTGGTGGTCAAATGGGTTCATCCATATATAAACATTCATTGAGACAAAAATTCATAGAGAGAAGTTCCCTCTCTGCACTTCGCTGTATACAAGTTAAACTCGCAATCAAAGTAAAAGAAAACTAACTAAAAATATACATCAAACCTAAGAGAGGGAGGTGGGCAGGAGTGGGGTTGGAGAGAAGAAATAAATTGGACCAGAGAGGAGCCTTGAGTGGACAGCCATCAAGGAGCTGGATAAGTCAGCTCTCCGCACCTGAGGTTCAGAAGGAAAGACCAAAAGGCCGCAAGAGCTCAGAGAGGGATTAGCCTGCCTGAGGTCACACAGCTGGTGGGTGGCAGAGGCAGGATGTGAATGTGGGTCTGGGTGACCCCTGGGCGTGCTCCTTACCCAGTACTCTGGCTTGGATTCACTGCTGGACAGCCCCCTCGGCTCCCAGAGGCTCCCTAGGGCCTGGTGGGGATGGCGAAACCGCTGCCTGGCAAAGACCATCCCAGCTCAGAGCTGGCGGTTCCAACTGGGAGGGGAGGCAGTGGGACAGAGGGCGGCCCAGCCAGCAGCTAACATACACGGAGCTGGCCCTGGCCGCTCGCTGGCCCGGGTGGCCCTGCCAACCTCGCTTGCCTCCCGTTGGCCTTTCCCTTCCTTTCTGGGCCTGCACGTGGGCTCTGGAGATCCACAGGTTTGGGAGCAAATGCCAGCTGTGCCCCTAACTGGCTTTGTGACCTGGGGCAAGTGGCTCTGTTCTCTGTGCCTCAGTTTCCACTTCTAGAACCTGCCCGAGAGAGCACCTACCTAATAGCACTGATGAGCAGAGTCGAGGAGTTAAATGTGTGCAGAACTCTACCCAGTGCCTGCACATACGAAGTCCTCAATAAAGGTAACTGCTGGTATTATTGCTTCTTGTGGGAATAGGGGAGCTCCTGCTGTCCTTGGGCCGCACAAACACCAGCACTTTAAAACAGCTGGCACGGAACGGAAAGTCTTAGAAAGGAGCTCTCGGACTGTCTGAAGGTTACTCAGAAGACTCTTAATTTCCATTCCAGGTTTTGAAAAAGTTCTCTGGAAGCTAAGGCAAGGCTGGGTGGCTTCCTGGGCAGTTGCACAGGCCCGAGCTCAGAGGGCCAGTGCTTGGTTTAATGCTCTGCTGGTTCCTATTGAAATTCTTAATTGTTTAGAAGGAGGGGCTGGTCCTGGGCAGGACTGTGGCATCTGGTGAGATTTCCAAGCACTTTCCCCTGAGGTGTGTCCTTAGATGTTCAGAAACATTCTTCGAGCGTAGGTGTCCCCATCACTAACCTCACTGACCTCAGTTTCCCCACCTGGGAAGTGGGAAGCGTGTTTCGAGCAAGGCCACAGGGAGACGAGAGAGGAACCCAGGTTTTCCGATTCCCAGCTTCCCTCAGTGGCTGAGCTAAGTTGAAACTCAGGGAAATAAGGACTCGGCAGGCCTACCTCGAGCACATAGTATGTGCTCAGATATAGTTTGCTCCTTGATTCCTTGGCTGGCCTGTCTTTTTGCCTTTTTTACAATTAAATTTTGATTTAAAATGATGCTAGTAATACATGCATCCATGACACATGAAAACATTTCTTAAAACATGAAAACATTTCTGATTAGGCTGAAGTGAATCTTGGACCGCTCGCTAGGGTCAGCCCCTTCCTGTTTTATGATTCTGGGGTGCGAACTTCCAGGCCTTTGTGAGTGCATTACTTTCATCTGTGTACTCCTTTGTCTTTTCCTTCCCCCCTCTTTTTTTTTCTGTTATACTTTTTAAAATGTAAATTTTTATGGAGGTATAACCTGGGTCCAGAAGAGTGGACACATTTCCACCAACCCCCAACCCCAACGCTAACCCACTCAGTGCTCACTCATGAGCACATCTTTTTATTTTTATCTATTTATTTATTTTAATCCTCACCTGAGGATATTTTTTCCATTGCTTTTCAGGGAGAGTGAAAGTGGGGGGAGAGAGAGAGAAACATCAATGTGACAGAGACACATGGATTGGTTGCCTCCCACTGGAGCACTGACCAGGGCGGAGGATCGAGCCTGCAACTGAGGTACTTGCCCTTGGTAGGAATTGAACCCGGGACCGTTCATTCCGCAGGCCAGCGCTCTAACCATTGAGCCAAACTGGCTGGGCCATGTCTTTTTGTGGCTTCACACCCCTCCCCATTTCCTGGCCCGTCTGATTCCTTGCTTCTGAGTCCCCGTGGATCAGTCCTGTCTGGAATGGGTACTCATGATACGCATGATATCCACACGCTTGGTGCCTAGGAAATAAATGGCTGGTAATGAACTAATGGAAGCAAAAGCAATAAACAAACAAACAAACAGCAACAGAACCCAGTTCTGGGTAATTGAGGGGCTCTGCTCAGTGGGTTTTAGCCCATGGAGTTTCTGTGAAACCGGTGAAAGCGAGAGCCACATGTATGAACAGTGACGGAGCCCAGCATTTTCCACAGAGAATAACCTGTGGATGCCACAGGGTCCCTGGAAGGAGCCCTTGGGCTGGCACCGCCTGCAGGCCGCCTGTATTTTTCTGAGGTCCCGCACCAGGAAGTAGCTGTATGAAGTCTGGACCCGGGGACCCCATCCCGCTTTCCACAATGTTTTCATCGTGTTCCCTGCTGCATCTGTGGCCCTGAGCCTGGCAGACAGAAGACACTCCAAGATGTGTTGTAGGAACGACTTCGCTGGGCAGCTTCTGAGTGCCATGCACTGTGCTCTGCCCAGGAATACAGCAGAAGATTACACAGCCCCCAACCCCATCTTCGTGAAGTTTGCACTCTCGTGGTGGGAGATGCAGTTGGCTAGATGTCTGAGGAAGGTGGGAAGGAGAGCCGGTGTGTGTGTGTGTGTGTGTGTGTGTGTGTGTGTGTGTGTGTGTGTGTGTGGTTTTGCATCTAACTGCGGGTCAGGAAAGGAAGGCCTCGGTGGGAGAAGACAATATTTAAGCAAAGACCTGAAAGAGGTCACGGAGAGATCCGTGTGGATATCTGGGGGCAGAGGGAACAGCAAGTGCAAAGGCCCTGAGGTGGGATTGTGCTTTCTATGTTTGAGGAGCAGCAGAGGCCCGCATGCCGGGGCTGTGTGAGGGGAGAAAAGAGGAATGGGGTGTGTGTGTGGGGGGGTGTAGTGGGTAGATGCGGCTTTCAGCAGACGAGGCGTATGATTTGATTTTTTCCTTCCAGGGGTATGGGTTGGGGTGGCATTCAGGCAGAAGAGAGAGCAAGACGAAAGAACTGGTGGGCAGTGCTGAGCCCAGGGTCTGGTACATACTAGGCACTCAGTAAACAGCACTGTGTACTGCAGAGGGCACGTGGAGGCTTTGGGTGGAGTGACCTGCTAAGTTTTAATGGGGTTCCTGGTGGGCTGGTGATGCCTGAGGTGACCCACCTACCCCGGCCACCCCCATGGAGGGTTTGGTGCCCTCAAGAGGTGGGGGCAGGGAGGGAAGACCCTCCTTCAGTGAGGCAGGATCAGCAGGTGAGTGGGAGGAGGCGGCCAGGCCAGGGCTGGCAGGGAGCTGGGAGCTGGAGTAGGGCCAGGGAGACAGTGTTCCAACCAGGAGGGCAGGCCAGGGCTGGTTCTCCTGGGGAGAGAGGCAGGAGGTGGGACGGTCCAAATAGAGCTTCCCAACCTCCCAGTTCTTCCCACCTGTCCTTTCTCTCCGACTTTCCCCCCTCCCTCCAACTTCCTGTTCCTCCTTCCACTGTTTGTCATGCTGTTCCCTCAATGAATGCCTTTCTCTTTTCCAGGCTCATGCCTCCTCATCGCTTGATTCTCAGAGGAGAGGGTCCTCACCAAGGAGGCCTTCCCTGGCCCCCACTTGTTCCCCTCCATTCCTGTGAATGGTATTCACAGCCAGGACCCCCGTGTGGGAGTCTGCATGCATGTGACTATCTGTCTGTGTATAGTTAGTGTCTCCCATAGGTGCTGAGCTCCTGAGGTGGGAACAGGCCTGTTGTGTTGGTGCTGTGTTCTTAGCACTTAGAATGGCATCTGGCACATGGTAGGTGCCCTGAATCCTGTAGGGAGGGTGGAGGATGGGTGGTTAGATGAATGGTTGTGTCTATAGGCAGAAAGATGGATGGATAGATGGATGCATGGACTTGGATGGTTAGGGATCGGCTGGGTGATGGTGTGAACAGTGAACAGGTGAAGTGGGCAGATTGGGTGGGTGGGCAGATTATTGGGTGAGGTGGGTGGACGAGTGATGGCTAGCTGACAGGAGACTGAACCAGGGTGGGGTGGAGTGCAATAGAAAACTCCTGGCCCAAGAGTTAGGAGTCCTGGGTTCAGGGTCAGCCTTGCTACATGTTAACTCCAAGGCCTGTGGAGCCTTGGACTTGTTCAATTGCCTCTCTTTGCCTCTGTTTCCTCATCTGTTAGTTTTTCAGCTTCACTATTGCTTTTATTTCACTGCATAGAGCCCTTTTCAACCCTCCCCCCCCCATTTTTCCAGAGCCTCATCACATGAGTGGAACAAAAGGGAGCTGCTGAGATGGGGGCAGGGTATCCCCCAGGAGCCCTGTGATCTGGGGACACAACTTGAAAACCCAGCTGGACAGTTCATGATTTTGCCATGCCCCCTCCCCACCATGAGTCCCTCCTCTCTGGGGTGTTTGCTAAAAATACAGATTGGAGGGTCCTTCATTCAAGCTTCCCCTTCGGGGGCTTTGGAACAGGCCCAGAAATCTGCAGTTTTAACAAGTTCCGCTCTAGGATTCTGAGCTCATCCCTGGGGACTCACTGCCCCCTTCCAGGACAAGTGGATCCTACAGGCCAGGTATGTGTACGAGCTTGTGTGCTTGGGGCTGCTGTGACTTTATAGATATACAACTCAGATGTCCTGTGGCAGAGCTGATTAAGTACCTTGGGGCTGGTCCATTCCCTGAAGGACCCAGCAGGTGTTAGAAACAAGGAAGAAGGTTCTGATAAGGCAAGATCTTCAAGATATGGTTAAGTAAAAAAAGCAGGTGCAAGACAGTGCCTATTGTTTCATCACACGTGTGAAAACCTTCCTAAAAGAAGGGAATCATGGATATGCACAGACAATTCCGGAACAGGAAATGGGGGACCATGGTGGCCTCTGGGAAGGAAACAGGAGCAAGAGGGGGACCCTTGGTTATGTCTGCATCACTTCCTGAGTCTTGTGTTTGAATTTGGACTCTAATTAGCTATGTGACCCTAAGCCCTCCCTGAGCCTCAGTTTCCCCATGTGTAAATGGGTCCATGAAGTTTCCAGCCTGGGCCTGGGCTGCGGTGGGCACAGGCAACCTGATTCTGCTTTGGCTTCTGCTTCTCAGGATGCTCCTGGTCAGGCCTCACCTTCTAGCAGCCCCGCTTGGCCCAGGGATGGTGGGTCCTGGGGCAGGGGGCAGCCCAGTTCAGCGTGGGCCTGAGCTGGAAAAACCGGCAGGCTTGGAGCTGTTTGTGCAGGTACCATCTTCACTCCTCTACTAGGAGGCTGCTCGGGGCTGCTTACCCTTGCTCCTGGCCCCTGAGGGGCTGGGGCCAGAAGAGCATTCCCCCTTCCTCCTTACCACCCACTTCAGGCTGGAGACCTGGGGAAGCGGAGAATGACTGGGCATTGAGCCAAGGGACTGGGGGCAAGGACAGAGAGAGAGAAAGAGGGAGAGAGGGAGAGGGAGAGAGAGAGATGGAGGGGAGAGAAAGAGAGACACACAAACACACACAGGCAGCCAGGCTCAGGCCTAGGGAGGCAGAGGCAGAGTGCAGAGAGAGGCAGTGGGGCTCCCAGTGCAGGTGGGGGCTGGACTTGCTCTGACCCGTGCCTGGGGCCGGCCAAGGTGCAGGAGTGCTGGGAAGGGAGGGTGTGGGACGGGCACAGGGTGCTGGAGGCACCCGGGGCAGCGTGTCCTCTATACCTCTGGGTTGCGGCTGCAGCTCTGAGTAGTCCTGGGAACCGACTCAGGGCCCCTTACTTCTGGTCCCACCAGGCCTACCTTGGGACCTTGTACCCAGAGGCTTCCTCCCCAGGGGCCCTCTCAGAGCAGAGCTGAGATGCCGGAGGTGAAACCAGGCTAATTAGTGCTCAGAACAGAGATAATCGCTGCCTGGAATGTTCCCTAGGAGGTCCAGGTGGGGGCAGGCAGCCAGGGGCCCATGAGGTACCTGGGACTGACCCAGCCAGGCCTCTGCCTGCTGGCTACTAGAGCCCTGAATATTGGAAGGGGGGACCCAGGAGGCCGGGATCCTTAGGTCTTAGAACCTACAGTTACTCAGGCCCCTATAAACCATCCTGTATAGCAGATCCACTGGACTCTAGTCTGATCAAGTCTACCCCAACCCCTGCCTAAAGCCTTCCATGGCTCGCCATGGTCTGTAAGCTAAAGTCCATGCCCCTCGCCTTGGTCCAGGGGTACCTGCTGATCTGCTCTTGCTCCTGCCTTATCACTCTGGCCCTCCCTTTCCACCCTCTTCCCCTTGGACATTCCACACTTGGCCCACCTCAGGACCTTTGCATATGCTGTATCCCCTCCTAGTATGCCCTTCTTCCATCTCCTCCCAGAGTTCTCCTCTATGCAACCTTAAGGCCTCAGCTCAAAGGCACCTCGCTGGGGAGGCCTTCCTGGTACATACCCGTGCAGTCCCCTGCACTTCTTCCCAGCAGTTGGCACTCTCCATTCTCTTAATGGGATTCCTTATTTGATGCCTGCTTCCTTCATGCAAGTGTCAGCTCCCCGAGGACAGGCACTAACGTCTGCTTGGTCACCCTTGTGTCTCATAGGCTGTAAGCTAAAATCTATGCTAAAATCCATGACATGCAGCAGGTGCTCCATGAGCAGCCAGTGACCATCAAGAAGCGACCTGGACATTTTTTGCTGTGTGGATTCCTCCTAGGAAGGGGTCCTACTGGCCCCTGGATCTTCCTCCCCCTGCCTACCCCTCCCCCAGTTCCAGCCCAGAAGATCTGGCTTCTGGGTCTTCAGACTCCACAGGGCAGTCCTAGCTGTGATGTTGTAATGAATCACTGGCCAGAATCTGGTCTCGATTATCTCCTGGCTGGGCATGGTCTGCTTGTCCTCACAGGGGCCAGGACCACAGGCCACCTTATCAGAGGCACCAGGTGGCCCACTGGGCCTCTTGCCTCTGGCCACAGATAACAGCTAACAGCCCCCCCACCCCCGCCTCACAGGCACCTGCACCAGGGACGGGCTGGGTGGCCTCGATGAGTCCTTCCCTCTCTCTGGGTTGCTGGATCACACAGGATGAGGTCCCACCCCCACAGGAGAGAGCAAGGAACTGGGTGGAAATGGGGTCCATGGCTGGGAGACCTTAAATGTAATAATAACATCCACATCTCAAGGCAGGAGAAACTGGTTACACATGATGGGATTCATGTGTCTTCAACTGGGGGTCGGGGAGTCCAGGGTGACTGACTCCCCCAAGGTACCTAGGATGCCTAAGGTTTACAGGTGTTTGGGGCCTAATGAGGTGGGGCAGGAAGTGTTGGCAAGTGACGGTCTGCGCCATTTCTAGGCATCGATCCCACCATACCTCAGTTTCCTCGATGTGATGCAGGGATAGTAGGAGTTTCTTCTTAACAGCAATGTGCTTAAATGAGATACTCTCTGTGAGGTGCTTGTAACAGTGTCATAGATGTGATCAATAGCTACCATTATTTCCTCCTAAGGTCTTGCCTCCCCCTGGCCCCGCCTCTGCATGCTTCCTACTCCCACCACCATTCGGGCTGGGCTGACCCACCTGAATGATTACAGCAGACTCCAGATGGTCTCCTGCTCCCAGGTTCAGTTTATTCTCCACATGCTGCCAGACGGAGCCATAAAAACTGTAAACTGAATCACCCTCCTCCTTTGTTCAGTCGTCTCCCATGACTTCCACTGCCCTCAGAATAAAGATTAGCTTCCTAATTATGACCTGCATGCGCTGCACGATCGCTAACCCCTCTCTCGTAACCCCTGCCGCTCTTTCATTCACTCTGCCAGAGCCATCGTGGTCTCCTTTCAGTGAATCTGGCTTCTGACTGCCTCAGGGCCTTTGCCCATGCTGCTTCCTCTACTGGAATGCTTTCCTCTCTCCTCTTCACCTACACAGTGCCCAGATCTCAGATAAGGGGAATCTTGTTGTGGGTGCTGTGGTGACCCACCCAGATTCCCTTACCCTGGGCCCTGCACATATCTCCCAGCTTCCATGTAATGTTGGCAGCTGTGGCTGTCCTAGCTGGATCTCCCTTACATCAGAGGCAGACACAGCCAATAACTGATTAAGTCAGGGGAACAAAGCTCAGCCCTCTTAGTTCAAGGTGGGATCAAGTCTGCAGTGCATTTCATGTTCCAGAGCTTCCCATGGGATCAGGCTAGACGTCAGCTGAGACCACATCCTCGCATAGCTCTTTCCCAGGCCCTGTCCTGTTCCACTCTTCTTTTCTCCCAAAAGCATTCTTCAGTGAATCACATGCATTCCAGTCTCGTTTTGGGCTTTGTTTCTGGGCAACCTGACTTAAGACAAATCACCAGGGAAAGGTTCCTGGATCCCCTTTTCTGGTCTTATCTTTATGGACCTTTCCTTCCAGCCCTCATTATGACCATATTTTACACTCACCCAGAGATTATTCGATTGAGGTCTGTCCCCTGCCTGAGAATGTAAAGTAAGAATCAAAGAATCATGTTGACTCTGTTCTCTGCTGCATCCCCACTGCCCGTCATAGGGTTTGGCACCCAGTAGGTGCTCAACAAATGTTTGTTGAATGACTGAATGAATAATAGCCGGGTCAGTTAGAGGTTGGGGAGTACTGGGCATCATTAAGATCCCAGGTTCTTTCCATCACATGGTTCTGCCATCTCCTCCCAGCCCAGCTCCTCACAGCTCCATGATGGTGCCAAAGCTCCTGCCATCTCCTCCTCACACAGTCATGGCCAAGGCAGGAAAAGGCCTTCACGTGTTCTCTGAAGAATGAATAAACTGTTCCCAGAAGTCGCTTGGCAGACTTCCCCATCTCACTGGCCACAGATGCATTCCATATCTAGCCTCGGCCAATCACTGCAAGGGCAGGGAAAGGGCCATGTGTGACTTGGGCCAATCAGCACTTGCGCCCCAGGGCACGTTGGGCAGAGCCTGCCCTTGCCCAGTATGAGGGAGTCCAGATGGGGCCCGGTCTGGCCACAAGCTGTGGACCCCTGAACTGGGGGCATTTTGAATGTCCCTGAGGCTGTGGATCCCCCACCTGCCCTCCATCCCTGGAGAGCCCTTGGGTGGTGGCTGTGAGAGGGGAGGTGGGGCTGGGTGAGGGTTTCAAGAAATTAGTCGGCCAGACACCTTCACCTCAGTAAATATTTATAGAGCCAGGAATGGAGAAGAGGTGGGCGGGCCCAGAGGGTGAGAGTGTGAGGAAGAGGCAAGCCTGGGCCCGAGGTGCCGGGGGAGAGGCAGAGAGACATGATGGAGAGATGGAGAGACGCTGAGGGAGAGACAGAGACACGGGCAAGAGACAAACAGGAGAGAGACAGAGAGACACACTTCCAGAGTTGGTCTGAGGGACAGGGAAAGAGAGGCGGGGAGAGAGACAGAGAGGGAGACTTTGCCAGGGAGGCTTTTGCATCGGTGCCTTGAGTAGTCAGAGGCCCAGTCATGGTGGGAGCAATGAATGTCCCCGTCTCCTTCTCCGTGGCTTGATATTGTGGGCTCATCACGTGTCCGGCCTGACCCTTGGTGTCCTCTGACAGGTGGGTAAATGACCCTCTTTCGCAGGACTGTCTTGAGGCTCCTAACACACTGGGAGTATCGTTGACCCAGTAGCTTCCTTTGGCCTATAAATGGCCTGGAGTGGTGACGGGAATTGTAACCCAGTGGATGGGGGAGACTTGCCCAGGGTCATAGCAGGAAGGCAGGAGGGATGTGGGCTATGGGGGTGTGACTCTAAATCCGGTGTCCTGTCTGTGCCCCACAGGCTGGGTGGGGCAGGGAGGCACGGAGGTGGGTACTTAGACTGGCCAGTAACAACAATTCTGGGAATAATAATAATAATGGCCACTGTGTTCTGAGTGCTCCCCAAGTGCCAGACAGCAACCCTATGGGAGGAGCTGCTTAATTTCATTTAGCTTGTAATTGCCATTTTACAGGCAGGAAGCCTCAGAGAGCCACAGCGCCTTGCGAACAACAGAACTGCGGTTCGTAGTTAGACGGGCCTGGGTCTGAGGCCGTGCTCCGCACCGGACGGGCTGGGTGACCTGGGCAGTCACTTCCTCTCTCCGAGCCTCAGTTTCCCCATTTGTACAATAGGAAAATGACAGTTTCAAGGTTGACGTTAAATGAGATGATGTACAGAGAGTGCTCAGCACAGGACCAGTACACAGTAAGTGCTCAACAGACATTAAATAGTGTGTTGGGTAACAATTTTAAAGTAATTTAAAGATAATTCCTTTAATCGCTCCCCTTTCTTCAGAGGAAGAGCTGAGGTCCAGAGAGGGGAAGTGACTTGCCCAAGGTTACCAGCCAAGTGAAGGAGCTGAGATTTGAACCCAGTGCGCTCTGAGGCCAGTGCTCACTCCTGGCCCTCTGTGCCGCCATGCCAGCTCAGCCCTGGCTGGCCTGTTTGGGACTCAATCCTGTGGGTCAAAAAGAGGACTGTGGCCTGGCCTGATATGCCTCTGGCTTGGCATCAACCACCCTCACCCGTTGGGGAGGTTGCAAAATCTCACTCCCTTCACCAGTCGATAAAGGGTGCCCATTGCAAAACTCAGCGGAGAAATTATTAAGTGTTGTGTCATCCTGTGGCCAGGCCCTGGGTGCCCCTTTCCTGCCTAGAGGCTTGGGTGGGGCCAACTCCTCACTCTCTCCCTCCATGGCCCTGGCCTAAGAGAAGCTGGGGTGGGGTCAGCTGGGGGCTTTGTGGGCAGAGGACAGACCTGGCACTGGGTCCACCCGTAGCCCTCCACTATCAGGAAATGGCAGCTCCATCCTTCCAGGTGCTCAGGCCCAAACCTTGGGGTCACGGGATTCTTCTCTTTCCCCACGTCCAATAGTCGGTCAGGAAGTACTGTCAGCTCTACCTTTAAAATACGTCCAGAATCCAACCTGGTTCCCCTCCGCGGCGTCCAAACCTGGATTCAAAGCACCTCCCGCTGGTCACGCTGCTCCCCACAGTCCATCCTCCACACGCAGCCCGAGGGACCCTGTTCGATCCAGGTGGATCTTAAGTCAGATCTTGTCCCTCTGCTCCAAACCCTCCATGGCTCCCGTCTCAGGGCCCAAGCCAGTCTCTATGAGGGCCACCCTCAGGTCCCTGCCTCATCTGCCCCATTGCCTTTCTCATCTCTACCATTCTCTCTCCCTTGCTCGCTTAGCTCCAGCCACACTGGCCTCCTGCTATTCCACCGACACACCAGGCATGATCTAACCCCAGGGCCTTTGCTCTTGCTGTTCCCTCTGCCTAGAATCCTCTTTCCCCAGCTCTTTCACACATTTGGGTCCCTCACTTTATTCAGATCTCATCTCAAGGTCGCTACCTTTCCCTGTTTACCCTGCTAAAGTGTCACCACCACTGTCACCCCCAGCACGTTAATCTTTCTTCCTGACTTGCCATCATATTATACATTTGTTTATTTGTTTAATGCCCTTCTCCTCTCTTAGAATGTCCCCTTCCTCAGCGCAGGCCACTGTTGTCTGTTTTGTTCACGATGCTCCCTTGGCGCTCAGCCTGGTCCTGGCACTCAGTAGGTGCTCCATGAAGATTTGCGGAATCAGTGAATGAATGTGTGGGCAGGAGGGGTGGCATAACCTAAATCGTGTTTCAGCCAACCTCATGAGTTTCTCCAGCCAATGGCTTGATGATGGTGCGCATACCACACTTTGCCCTCCTTCGGACTGTGGTTGGAGAGGGCTACTCTGGCCACCCCGTTGAGTAGCCCCTGACCACCGGACTCCCATCCAGACCCTCTGACCAGCTAGCTCCCTGACAGCACTCACCTCACCTCGAGCTGGACTTGCTTTGTTTATTTCCATATTTATTATCAGCCAGCTCCTCCCCCTTCTCCCCTCCTCCTCTGAGCTGTCTGAGGACAGGACCTTGTGTGCCTTGGTTCTAAGGCTGTCCCCTGGTGCCCAGTGTGGGGCCTGGCACCCTATGGTATGTGTCAGTGACTGGCTGATCAGGTTTGTGTCACATGCCCCATTGGCAGGGCCAATCATGGCCATGAGGGAGTTAAGAGGAGATGCTATGCCTGGACCTGCCAAGTCAGGGAGAGAAGGGGCCCACTTGGGCCTTAATTATAACATGCCCCATAATGACACAGTGTTATAATAGGCACACAAAGTGTATTAATCTGATATTATATCTGGGCTTTTTACAATAGATACAATCAACCGGCTGCAGTTTGCTAACTCATTGTCGGCCTATCTGCACGCTCCACCTAGATGATTATCAGCTTCCTTAATTAAGTGGAAGGCAAAGCTCTGCAGGTGATGCCCACAGCCCCTGCACCGACGAGTCCGGCCCGGCCCTCCCATAAGCTGGGATAATAGCTACTCCCACACGGGGTGAGGCTTGTGCTGCCTTCTCCATCCCAACCCCCGTCCCAGGCTGGGGCATGACAGGCTTGTGGAAGGCCTAGTGAGCCACAAACGCTAACCACCCAGGGCTCGAACTGGTGGCCCGTGTGCCGGGTGAGCCTTCAGGTGTGTTGTGTTTGGCCCTGTGGTGCTGTTGCTTAAAGCCAAAATGAGTTGCCAACACTAAAAATTACAAACATCCAGATTTCTGGCTTCTCTTGAGAAATGGGAAGATCCAGGAACTCTGGGCTCGCAAGTGCTGTGTGCTGGAGCTGAGGAGTGGCTGTCCCCACAGTTGCCCACCCCCTAACCCATTTCACTTTTATGTCCCTGCCTGGCTCTTGGAGGAAGTTGAGTTTGCAACTCCTGCTCTAGGGTTAGAGGTGAGTTACCCATTTGTAAGGGAACTTTGAAGCTCAGAGAAGGCAAGAGGCTTAACTGATATTGCACAGTGAGCCTGGAACTCAGGCCACAATATTTAACATGTCTTTACTGAGCACCCACTGAATGCCAAGCACTGGGGACACAGAGAGAACATGGTAGATACAGTCCTGCTTTCTGGGGGTGACTTTTCTATCCCACAGCCATATTGTCACCTCTATTGCTTGGAAGCAGTATCTATTGGAGACATCCTTTCTTGTCCCCTTGAGGTAGCTGGAAGTAGATTCCCCATAGCAGCTGGGCCTCATCCCAGGAAGGGTCTAGAAATGGCAATCTTGGAAGGATTCCCACAAGGCTCCCCCTACTCCCCGACCTGGGCCCTCAGAGAGCAAGAGGGGTGAGCAGAGTGGGCTGACAAGGGCGGTGAGAGGGAGTTAGGAGGGTAGGAGTGGGGGTGGGGGATGGGGAAGTGGGCAGAGAAGGCACAGTCGTATCAACTAGACAGAGCAGTAGGACCTTTCCATCCTGGTTCAACCAAAGGTGAATCAATTAGGCTTCTCTCACTCTCCTAAAGGCAAGCAGTAGGGGGACAACTGGCTGAAATACCCTAATTCTCGGCTTGCTAGTGCAGGAGGAAGGCATTTGCTCAGCCAGCTTGGGAGAAATGACTCCCTCCCTCCCACCCATCACAGCACTTCCCCTGGTCAGGAGGAGAAACTGCAGCTTAGAACCTCTATTCTAAGTCCCTCAGCGTGGGACCCAACCTGGATCGCACTGACCCCAAAGCCATCAGAGCTATTGCAGACCTGTCCCAGGAGCCACATCTGAAAGCATTAAGCAGCCCGCATGCTCAGTGTTAGCTCCTCACCAAGGCAAGATAGGGGGAGAGGGGGGTGAATAGCAGTCCCAGCCATCATGTGCGTTTGCTAAAAATAAACTTGACATACTTTTGCATTGGGAAACAATGTGGATTCCAAACATTCTCAAAGGGCAGAGAAGGGAAAAAAGGAAGAATGGAAATCAAGTTTTTGAGCTTAGTAATTAATTAGTCTGTAAACAAATGATTCACTCTTTTTCCTGGCTATTTTTCTTTCCCGTTTGCGTGGATTTTCGCAGGGGCCAGGGAAGGAGGCCAAGTGAGCCAGTTGATAGGCAAGACAGGGCCCAGATGTGTCTCCCTGGGGTAGAGGATGGTGACTTTCTTGAGGAGGAGTTGGCCAGTTGGAGAGTGAGAGGAAGAGCTTCAGGTGGAGGGAACAGCATGTGCGGTGACTCTGAGAACTGAAGAGCTCTTCAGTTCTCAGCTGGGCCTGTTCAAGGAGCAGTGAGAAGGTCTGTGTGGCTGAAGTAGAGTGGGCAAGGGGGTGAGATCAGAGACGTGGGCAGGGGCTGGATCACACGGAGCCCTACGGCTGTGTTACGGCATCTAGATTTGAAGACCGTGGAAGCCATGAAAGGGTTTTGAGCCAAGAAGGAACATTATCTGATTTATACCATGATGTCACTTAAGAAACAGATGATAAGAAAAATAAATTCTAAATGTTCTCTGTTATTTGGATGCTTCCTGTATTTAGATTCCCCAAATAAATGATTATCGAGCAGTTATATTTATTAAGAGCTTCTATGCTTAATGTGTCTCCTCTCCATAGAACATCAGCTCCATGATATCAGAGACTTTGTTGGTCTTGTTCACTTCTGTGTCCCCAGTGCCAAGACCAATGCTTGGCACATGGTAGGAACCCAGCAAATGTATGTCAAGTGACTGAGCCATCTCTGCAAGGTCAGCAGCCTCACTCCATTTTATAGAGGAGGAGTGGAGGGCAGGGAGGTCTCCACAGCCAGCCTGGGATGGTGTTGGGAGAAGGTAGGCTTTATTTAGTTCCAAATAAGGAGAAGTTTTATGGCTGGAAGATCTATTCTGTAAGGGACTGAACTCACCAGCAATGGAAGCATTCAATTAGGGCGCATACTACCAGCCCCACAGTACCCCTCTCTGATTCGAGACAAACTTTGTGCTGGCTCAGAGGTGCCACCTGATGAGGTTGCCATTGTGCAGACAGAGAAACCAAGTCCCAGAGAGGAGCTGCGACATGCCCAATGCCACATGGTTACAAGAGGAGAGCTCAGATGGGAATCCAGATCTGACTGTAGAGACTGTGCTTCCAACTCCTTACTTTGAGCCATAAGTATTGGTTTGAATTCCAGTTCCACCACCTAGATGCGATGTGACCTGGGGCAAGTCATTTTACTTTTCTGATCTTTACCGTCCCGCTACATTAAATGGAGGGCTGCTCAGTGGAGCCTGGGAGGTTCGAGTGGATAATAGCTGGGACGCAGGTGCTCAAAACGTGTGCACCTCTCCTCTCCCCGCGAGGCCCTTTGGCCTCGGCCCTCCTGCGCTGCTGACTGCCCCTCGGCCAGTGGCTCCGCGAGTCCACTCTCTAGGCCCCCACCCCCGGGTGTTGATTCACCCATGCCAGGAGCTTCTTGCCCTCTGTCTCTGTTTCTTCCTCCTTTTCTTGTAAACCCGCTGTCTTCTCCGATTGCCAAAGCTCCTCTCAGAGCAGGCGGGTGGTGGGGAGAACGCCATCATCCCACAGATCGTCTCCACTGCTTCCCCATCCCTCCCTCCCTCCCACGCCTGGCTGAGGTCACCAGGCTAGAGGCCTGGACCCAGGACACAGGTCACAGTTGGGGGTTTAATGAATCACATGGGGCAGGTGGGGCTCTGGCTGGTCCATGGTCCCCTGTGGGGGGAGCCAGGCTGGTGGGGAGAAGAGGAAGGGTCGGATTTCAAAGGAAAATTTCTAGGAAAGATGGTGCTCACAGCCCATGGCAAACAAATATTTGGAAAAGCCCAGCTGAGTGCTTGGGGGGTGTGTGCTAAAGGGACATGGGTGGCAGAGGCAGGAGTGGTCTTGGGGTCGGCTTTGTGAAGTAGCTGCGTTAGCCAGGCACGCACAAGGGAGACGAAGGGCATGGCGCCGGGGCCTGCTCACCTGGCCTTGAATCCCTGCTCTGCCCCTTTCCCACTGTGTGAAGGTGACCAAGTTCACATCTCCCTCTGAGCCTCAGTTTCTTCATTTGGAAAATGAGATGGTAATAACAGCACCCCCCTCCTAGGTGTGGTGAGGACCCAGGGAGATGAGGCAGATAGTGTCTGAGCAGGGCCAGGCTGATGCTCAATAATGGCAGCTATTATTTTTATTCTTACTATCAGCATAGTGGAACGTACTAGAATTGCCGCTTCAGGCGGACCTGGGTACAAATCTCAGCTCTCCACATCTGTGTCCTTGAGCGAGCCCTCTCACCTCTCTGAGCCTCAGCCGGCTCACCTGGAGGTGGAGACGGTTTGACTTCATGGGGTTCATTGTGAGGACGAGGCATGTGAATCCATGTATGTGCTGAGCACGGTGCCTGGAACACAGTAGGCACCCAGCGAGTGGTGGTTGGCACCCCCTGCCTATGGCCTAGTGGTTAAGAACAGGGAAGGAGTGTCAGGCAGCCCTGGGTTTGAGTCCTGGCTCTGCCACCCTGGCTTGGTGCGGGGCTTAGACCCTAGGTATAAGGTGCCCAGCCTTGTGCCTGGCACGTGGTAGGTGTGTGGTCAGATGGAAAAATATTGGGATCTTTGTGCCTCTGATGCCCAGTGTGAGGCCACCCTGACATCTTGGGTGGGAGATGACTTCCTTCCCTTGTAAGGTGGGATGTTTCTACCACTTTCACCAAGGAAACTGAGGTTCAGAGAGGTCAAGTCACTAGTTGCAGGTGGGACCCTTGGTCTGCTTGGCTCTAGAGCCTGTCTTTCTGTAAGGGCGGGGGTGTCACTGGGTATATGCATTGCTGAGGGTGTCTTACTGTGCCCTGTAGGGCCCCCATGGGTGCTGATGGAACAGCCTTTTCATGGTGAAAGAAAGAGGTGAAAGCAGACTTTTGACACGAGCCTTGGGGATCTAGCAATGTGTCCCCAGAGCCCTACCCCAGGCTGGGGACCAGGGAATGACTTCAAAGTCTTGGGGCAAAGGGAAGCCCCTATCAGGCCCAGCCTGGGCCTTTCTTCTTCTACCCTACCAGCCCCATAGCACTTTGCCTATTTCTTCCTTTTGTTCTGTTTTGTTATTATTGGGCACTTTATTAACTAATTTAATCCTCACAACAATCTCATGAGGTATTACTATTAATCCTATTTTGTAGATGAGGAAACTGAGACTCAGAGAGGCCAAGACATTTGCCTAAGGCACACAGCTCCTGGCATTGACGCTCCAGAGCCTTCAGGAGCAACTGGATGTCCTATTCAAATTTCCTATGGCGGTTGCTTCCTGTAGGTCTGGCTCCACATAGAAGATGCTCAGGAAATTCCTGCTCCGTGAGTTTATGGGGATTTAAATCCTCATTGACATTTGAGTTGGGAGTGCCCCCCCTTCAAAGGAAGAATCGAGTATCTCTGTCATTTCACAGGAAAGGAAACTGAGGCACAAGATCACATAGCCAGAAAGGGGGGGTGTTCAGGATTTGAACCTCAAGTAGGAGAGTATTCTACAAACAGGCAGGGTTGTCCTCATCAGGACTGTCAGCTATTTGAATTGTAATTTACCCGGCCTGTGTGCACTGAGCAGGCCCAGCACAATGGGCTGGGCAGAGGATCCCTCCCTTGTCCCTCCCCTGTCCCTCCCCTGCTCAGAATTCTCTCATGGTTGTCAGCTGTCCCAAGGAAGTGATCCAGGCTCATCCTGCATCAGGCCCTGCCTGATCCGCTCCCCACTCCGCCTGCCTCTCTGACCTCACCTCCCACAACTCTCCCCTTCTTGCTCTCTGCCCCAGCCTCCTCCAACACACCAGTTTCTCACCCAGGGCCTTTGTATGCACAATTCCCTCTGCTTGGAGCACTCTTTTCATGACGGCTCCATCTCACCCTTTGCCTCTCAGCTCTGCCACCTTCCCCCCTGGGCAGGCCCGCAGGGGCTCTGCAGAGTAGTTTAACCTCAGAGAAGCCCTCCTTGAGCACTGGAGTTCAAGTCTCCCCCAATTGTTCCCTATCGTGTCACCTTAAAAAATATGTTTCTTCTCCCTCGATGGAATTTATTTGTTTGTCGTGTCTCCTCCAGTGGACTGAGCTGTCGTGGGCAGGGGCCATGTCTGTTTCATTGCCTGCTCTACTGGTGGCATATAGTAGATGTTCAATAAACATTTATGGAATGAACAAAGGAAGGTGTGGATGGAAATAGTGTACGAATCTGGGTGCTGAGAGGAGGAATAGAAGGCCAAGGGCTCAGGCTGGGGTCTGAGACCTGCTTTCTCTGGGCCCCTTGCCCTGGGGAGGGCCCTGCCGGGGCAGGAGGGTGGGCGTGAGGGGCACTGGGCAGGGTGGGGCGGGGCTTCCTTGATCTTCACTGTTTTCACCCTCATGGTAATTATGGGCTCAGATGCTCCTGCTCCTGGTGCCTCCCAGAATAATAGCTGGGCCTATTATCTGCAGCATCTCTGGGACCTTTTCACAAACAGTCATTAATCAAGTCTCACCACCACCCTGCCCTCCCTCCTGGTGGAAACTAAGGCACAGAGAGGTGAGGCCACTTTCCCAGCATCACACAGCTGATTCAGGAAGGATGGGCTCTTTTGCCCTTGACCCTTTGGTGTGGGATGGGGGCTCCTTCCCATTGCTTTTGGGGAGGGGCCTCTGAACCAGCCATGGCTGGGGGGGGGCCTGCCCCCAGTTCCCGGCCCCCAGCCTTCCTTGAAGCCCTGAGGGCCTTCCATGGTGGCCTCTTAATCACTGCTGGTTAATTAAGGAGGTTAAACTACTCGGCAGGGCCCATGTGGGCCTGCCCAGGGAGAAGGTAGCAGGCCGTCTCACAGCGAGGCCCCTGCTTTCCAGGCCCGGCCAGACTTTGTGCCGTCTTTGCCCCCGTCAGGGCCTGGGGGGTCTCTGGGGAGGATGCCATAGAGCCCCATTGTTGGTGTGTGCCCCCTCCTCTTCTTCGGGTGGTGTGTGGGAGGCGCTGGCATCACTTAATGAGGCCTCCACAGCTGCCAAGGAGAACTGGAGGAGTTGAAACAGGTTCTGGGTGAGGTGAGTTTCGTGGGCTGGGCAGAATCCATGGCCCTTTGCCATGTAGGCGCTCCCTGGGGCAGTGGGGGGCAGGCATGGGACCCCCGCCTCCTCCCTCTGCCCCTATGGGGTGGGAGCAGATGAAGCTTTGGAGAGGATAGCGGGGATGACAAGGATGGTGGTCAGGTCTGGGGGCTCACATTCCTGCCTCCCATGCCCCCACCACAGGCCTGTAGGAACCACACCAAATAGAACCACAGTAATAGGGTCTGGGGTTCCCAAGACATTGGTAATCTGAGCTCTGACATAGACCTGGGCCTTGGTCTTCTGAGCTGAGAAATGGGGGTGTTTGGATGTGATGATCTTGGGCTCAAAGCTTCAGTTTAGGAATGATCCACCTCGGACAGTTACATCACTTGCTGTGTGACTTTGGCAAGTTACTGTCCTCCTCTGGGCACTGTAGCTCTGGTTGTACCTGGTGGTGGGGGTGGACCGAATGATGACAAGTGGCCATTCCTGCCGACCCCCTGTTTCTGCTGAGGCTGAGAATGTCTCATGATGGGCATCCAGACCTACTTTCTCAGGGAACATAGGGAGATACTTGGTATGTTTCTCCTGACCCTGGGGAAACTAAAGCCTTGGACTTAGGTCAAAGAGGCTTGGGAAGCTCCTGGATGATGCCTGATGCTTTCTGAGGCTGGGCTGGGGGGTCCCAGGACCTAGAGGATCATCCCCTCTGTATTGCTGAGCTCCTGGGGTCTACTTCGGGACAGGCTGGGGCAAGACTGGCTCAAGGCAGGACCCATTGTGTTCTCAGAGCCCTGTCGGTGTGGGACCCTGCTGACTCTGTCTCCCCGAACTTATTTTTTTAAAATCACCTTTCAAAAATTATAATGTATAGTAACCTTCACCCTTTCTTGGTGTACAGTTCCATGAATTTTGACAAATTCATATACAGTTGCATAACCACTACCGCGATCAAGCTAGAGAATATTTCCATCACTATTGAAAGTTTCCCGGTGCTCCTTTGTAGTCGGTTTCTTTCCCCACCGCTGGCTGCTCACAACCACCAATCTCCCTCAATTAAAAAAAAAAAAAGACCTCTGCTGGGGAGCAAGATCTCAAATGCTCCTCCCCCAGCTTTTTTTTTTTTGGAAAAATTTCAAACTTATAGAGAACCTGACAATGAACTGCTGTAGTCCCTTCACCCAGATTCCCCAACTGTCAACACTTGGCCCTGTGTGCCTTCTTTGTCTCTCTCTCCGCATGACTTTTACTGAACTGTTCCTGAGTGACTTGCAGACATCCTGGCCCTTCGCCCTAAATACCCCAGCAAACATCTTCGGAGATGAAGGGTCTTCTCCAACATCACAGCAACGCCTTATCACCTTGGAGAAACTTAGCACAGATTCCGTGTGTTACCTAATGGCCCGTCCATACCCAAATTGCAGAGATTTCTCCAAAGTGTCCTCGAGAGCTGGTTGCTGGTTTGTTTTTAACTCCTGCTCCAGACTCTAGTCAAGGATCTGGCCCTGCATTTGGCAAGTCGCTTTGATGTGCTTTTATCTGGAACACTCTCTCTGCCCTTGCTTGATGTATAATGCGCTCTTTCTTAAAACTGCCATTGTGGTTCTCCATACCTGGAGCTCAGGGGCAAGTCCCAGGTGAACACGAGTGGCAGCTGGGAGGACTGCTGACTTGGGGACGTGGGATGTCCTGAGGGCCTTTTCTTAAAAGCTTTGTTTAAAAGGAGAGGGATGGCCCGGCCGGGTGTGGCTCAGCGGTTGAGCGTCGACCTGGGATCCAGGCGATCGGGGTTCGATTCCCGGTCAGGGCACATGCCCAGGTTGTGGGCTCGATCAATGACTCTCTCATCATTGATGTTTCTCTCTCTCTCTCCCTCTCCTTTCCTCTCTCTGAAATCAATAAAGATATATTAAAAAAAAAATAAATAAATAAAAGGAGAGTGATGGAGGGAAAAAGAGACACAGAGAGAGAGACTTGGGGTCATTGTTCAACTTCCAACAATACTAAAAAATTCAAAGCAAAAAGTAAAAATCACCCAGTTTGACTTGAGTGGGCTCTGTAGCCCCAGGGCTGTGGTTCAAACCCCAGCTCTGCCCTTCGCTGGCTATGAGACCAGGGGCAGGACACTGCACCTCTTGGGCCTCAATTTCCCCATCTGCAAAATGAGGGTAATCCCAGTGTGTCCGCCTCCCATTGTTGTGAGGATTAAATGAATTAATGCACATAGAGCATAAATAGCAGCACCTCCGGATGTTAGCAATTGGATGACAGTCTTTCCAGACACTTCTCTGTGTACCTATGTGCAAGGGTATACAGGGGGTGGGCAGAAGGAGGTTTATAGTCGTTCATATGGAAAAACACCCATAATACAATAATTAATACATAACACAAGAATAAACTGTGTGTTTCACAACTGTAAACCTACTTTTGCTCGCCCCTATATATGACTATTATGTAAACTGGTTCACCTCTTTTTTCCCTCAGTAATTTATTATAAGCATTTGCCTACACCCAAAAGTGTAGCACTCCTCTATCATTTAAAAAATTTAAACTTTTATTAATTTTGTCAACAGTGTACACGCTATCTAGTGTACACACTGTATATAACAGTATACAGATGATACATAGTTTCTGTGCCTCGCTGTTTGCCCTTCGTAGATCTTGGAGGTGGCCCGTCGGTGCATAGGAGCTCTCTCTGCTTTTTGAAGGTTGTGTGGCAGCTCCTGGTAGAAGTGGACCCCGACTTAATGAACCTGTTCCTTACGGATGGACACTGAGGCGCTTGCAGGCTTTCGCCACTACAAATTGCAACAGATAGCCTTGTGCAAACATCTCTGCACCTATGTGCAAGTCCGAAGGATACATTTCTAGAAGCGGACTTGCCAGGTCAGAAGTCGTGTATATTTGGAGCTTTTCCCTGCCATCATTTTTAATGGCTGTACGGACCCCTGTGCATTTAACAGTCCCCTATTTGTGGACATTTAGGTGCTTCCAATTTGTCTTTCCCATAAACAATGCCACAATGAACATCTTTGTGTAGCTGTCCGTGTGTGCAGGAGCAGTCAGCTTGCAGGGAATTCCCAGGAATCTGAGGACAGATCAACAGGAAGCACTGAGGAGAGAAAACTGAAACAAAGGGGCCGGCATGGCCTCAGGGCCTGTGAGCATGGATGTTGGTTGCAGTGGTTACTGATAGGGCCCTGGAGTAACAGACTCCTCTAAACCCTCGCTGCCAGAGCGCAATCTGGGACCCACAGCATTGGCCTGCCTGGGAGGCGGTTAGAAATGCAGAGTCTTGGCCCTGCCCCAGCCTTGTTGAATCAGGACCTGCATGTGGCTGGATCAGCCAGTTTTGAGAGGAGCTGCCCCAAAACAAACCCAGAGACCCCAAGAACTGTTACTGGAGGAAACAGCCTTGGGTCTGGGGCAGACCTGAGGCCAGATCTGGCTTCACCATGCACTGGCTGTGTGACTGAGGGTGAGCCAGGTGACCTCTCTGTGCCTCAGTTTCCTCATCTTTATAATGAGAGTGGCACTAACCTCATTGGGTTGTTGTTAGAATCAAACACGACCACCCATGTAAAAGTGTTTACCGTGTGTTTGCATATAGTAAGTGCTCAATAAATATTATGTTATTGTTATTGTTATTGAGGTGCATGTTAAGTAAGGAGATGTGGAAGTCAGACATCTCTGTCCATCTTTTGGTTTCTTCCTCTGTCTCTGTCATCACCACTCACTCTGTTTCTCTCTGTCCCCATCTTTCTCTGCACGTCCAGCTGTTTCTCTCTGTTCTGTCTCAGTGTCTCTCTTTCTGTTTTGGTCTCTTTCTTCCTATCTCTCCATGTCTCCCGCTGACTCTCTCTATTTTAATCTCTATCCCATGGGGCCATATGAGCTTTATAAGCATCTGTGAAGATGCTAGAAACCTGGAAAAGTACACACTAAAAATGAATAATATTGGAAAGGGCAAAATCATACCATTACACAAACTCAGAACTATTAACAGCAAAACACTGGTGCTTGTGGTGGAATGTGGAGTCCTTTCAACCTGCTTGCTAGGTTGTGGCGGGGCCTGTTTTCGCCTTTCTGTCTCTTTGGACCTAGTGCAGCCTTGGGCCTGGGTAGAGCTGAATGACAAAGAGCAAAGATTCTGGCCCCAGATGATCACTGAATTCTTACTCTGTCGTATCCTCACTGTCCGATCCTGGGTAGGCACAGTCAGTGAGTGGTTAGTGTTCTTCCTGCTCGTTTATTGAACACCTACTATGCCAGACCCTGGGATGCAACAGTGAGCAAGACCGACAAAAGCCCTGCCTCGTGGTGCTGTATCCTAGGGGTGTGTGTGTGCAGGTGCAGATAATACAGAAGTAGATGAATAAATCTGCAGAACAGCTTTAGAGGTGCTATGTTATCTGATGAATAAAGTATGGTTATGTGACAGAGTAAGATAGGGGTGGGGCTACTTTGCCTTGGAGTTAGGGCTCTGGGAAGGCTGCTCTGACCTGAATTCAGAAACCACAATGATGAAGAGGAAGTCCTGGGACAAGGGCTTTCCAGAAGAAGGGAGAGAAGTCGAAAGGCCCTGAGACAGGAACAAACTTGGGGGTCTTTCACGATAGAAGCTTTCAGAGAGTTATACGTTTTTTGCTGAGTGTTTTGAACAAGTCCCTTGCCCTCTCTGAATTTAGTTCACCGCCATGTAAAATGAGAACAGTAGAGACCTAACCCTTAGTGATGAGTGAAGATTAAATCCGTGGTGAGCCAGATTTCCGTATCGGAGGGGCTCAGGGAATGGTTGTGGTTTGGGAGGGTTTGTCTTGAAACTGTGGACACAGCAAGACCACTATGTACTTGGGCTGTTTCAGGTGGCTTTTGGGGGTGACCATAGAGATTATTTGGGGCTGACAGCGATGCCCCAGTCTCCTCATGGCTCAGTCCCTGATTTCAGGAGTTAATAGCCTAAAGCCCTGGGCATAATGCCCGGCACAGAGCAAGGAGACAGGAATGGGGAGGGCATTCCAGGTGGGAGGAAAGGCGTGGAGATGGGAATGCTTAAGGCGTGTTAGGGGAAGAGCTAGGAGACCAGCTTGGCTGGTGGGGAGAGGTGAGGAGGCTGGAAGGACAGGTTGAGGCCCAGGATGAGATTTTGAATGGCGTGCAAAAGGAGGGTGGGCCTTAGCCGTAGGAGCGGGGAGCCCGTGCGTTTCTGGAGCAGGAGAAGCCACGGGAATGGGTTTTGATTCCGGTTTGGTCTTCAATGAAATATTTTAGACATTCAGAGGATAATAAAATAAACTTCCATGCAGCCATCACTCAGCTTAAGACGAAAACACCCCAATATAGGTGCCACACCCGTATGCCCTGCCCCAGTTGTATCTCTGAAAAGCTACCGCAGTCTTGGATTTGGTGTCCCCGTTTCCACGCATGTCTTTGTCCTTTTGCTGCGTGTTTGATGGGGGTATAAAGTAGGCACAGTGATATGCACACATCTTAATTGTACAGCCCGTGGGATCAACCCCAGATCAAGTGAGAGACCATTCCTAGCCTGGGTTGTACTGCTCTTGAACTTCACATAAATGGACTCATTTCGTGGGTGCTCTTTTGCGTCTGACACTTTCACTCAACATTATGACCACGGTTCATTCCTTTTCACAGCTGTGTAGTACTCCACTGTTTTACTAGACCACACTGTGTTGAATCACCCTACTATCTATGGAGATGGACATTATTTCCAGTTTCCAGGATATTCAACAGTGCTGCTATAACATTCTCCTACATATTTTTGGTGGATAAGAACACATTTCTTTTAGTATATATTCAAGGGTGGAATTGCTAGCTGGTGGGACATGCACATATTTAGTTTGTGTAGCTATGGCCAGTTTCCCAAAGTAATTCTACCTCATCCTTTAACACACACACACACACACACACACACACACACACACACCCTGAGGGACCGGGATCAAGGATTTGGGTCACGGCTTTGGTTGTGGGTGTGATTGTACAGATGGCATCTCTGGTACCTTTGCTTCGACAACTTGCTTTTTCCCCACTCAGCGTTTGTGCTGGAGATGTGTAGCAGCTTGGGTGTCTCTATTTATTCTCGATGTAGGGTCTGTGTCGTGAACAGACCACAGTGCTCTCCTCCAAGCTCCTGTGCGCAGATGTTTAACTTATTCCTGACTGAATTCTCTTTCTGGATTTTCATGAGGCAGCGAGGATGAGGCGGGGGTGGGGGTGGGGCGGGGGAGGACAGTTATATCCTTCCAGGTGGGAGATGAAGATGAGGGGCCGCTGGTGCAGGTAGATTCCAGGGCCATTTAGGGAACTCGGTTGTGGTGGGGGAGGAAGGAAACAAGACTGAGACTCTGGGGGCCAGGAGCCCAGGGTTGAATCCCTCTTCCCACTTTCTGGCTGTGTGACCTTGGGCGTGTGACTTCACTGCTCAGAGCCTCAGTTTCCTCATCTGTCATTTGGACCACTCACCCTGCCTTGCAAGGTGGTTGTGAGGGTTGAGCGAGCAAGAAGACATTCAGTGGGCTCGGCAGAGTTTAAATTCATTAATTAGCTGGTTGACTTGAAGGCAAGTTGTCCCATCTGCACTTCAGTTTCCTCATTTGTAAAAATAGGGAGGATAACACCTGCCTCTCAGTGATTTGTGACAATGACATGGAGGCCTCTACATAAAGCCCTTATTCAATACTCAGTGACTGACAGCTACTTGTTATTATTACTGTTATTGCTGGTGACTTCTCGGTCTTTCCCACCAGAAGGTGGCTGCTGGGTGGGCAGGGCCTGCTCTTCCTCCTGGGGATCACTGAAAATCTTTGGAGCCTAACTATATACAACAACTGCGTCCTGGGTAGGTGACCCGGGGAAAGCCCAGCCCCCTCTCAGAGCCTCCGTTTTTTCTTATAAAATGGGGTTCATGGCAGTGCCTACCTGGCCAGGTGGTTTCCTGCCGGGCACATGATCTTGAAAGAGGAAAGCTTGAGGGCAGGTCAGGTGGGGCCCTGTGAGGGGTGACATTTTCCTAGCAATGCTATGGTTAATGCAATCTGGAGGAGACCTCCCAGAGATGGGGATGGGGTAGTGCTTCTGGTTGAGCCCCTTTGCAAAGGGGACGTGAGGGTGATGAGAGGAGAGATAGGGGGATTCTGGCCCTGCTGACCCCCTGAGGGCAGGTTTCAGCAGCAGGGATGTCCAAGCCCCTTGCTGCAGGGTAGGGACCCTGAAGCTACCGTGAGAGGGAGGCCAGTGGCCCAGGTTCCCTACCTGCCTCTGATGCCCACGTGGCAGGGGGCACCTGGTGCACCTCCTCTGTTTTTCTGCCTCCTTTGCTCCGATGGTCTCAGGGAGGCCCTGGCCCCATGTCTGCTGCATTTCCTGGCCCCTGCAGACCCCCTGGCCCGGCCCCCTTGCCCTTGTGGAGGCTGAGGCCAGGGCTCGGGGCCAGGGCTGCGCACCTTGACAACCCGCCCACAGCGGGCACAAAGGCCCATTGTCTGGGCCCACGTTGGCGGGGAAGCGGGCGGGGAGCAGCCGCCTTTCACCCAACCCGCTTGTGGTCGGCAGGGACTGAGGAGCAATTCACAGAGGCCCCCGCCCCCTGACCGGGCACCCAGCCAGGCTGCCTCCTGGGCAGGCACCCTCACCAAGCTGGGCCAGCTCCTACCATAAGCTGGGCCAGCTCCTACCATGAGCTGGGCCTCAGTTTCCCTGTCTGAGAAAAGGGAAGCAGGACAGCTCCAGTATGGAGGGCAGAGCTTAACATTTGTCCCAGCTGCCCAGAGATCCATGTGTTGGGGCTTCCCTGGCACAGAGAAGCCACACCTGCTGCATCTGCGGGGGCCATGGCACCAGGGCTTGGGACCTAACGGGCCTGGGTTTAAATTCTGGGTGACTTTGGGCGAGTCTATTCACCTCCATGAGCCTTCGTTTTCCCATCTGTCCAAGGAGACTTGGAATCCACGATTCTCCTGGTAAAACGAGACAAATGATACCACAAGGTGCCATTCATTTGGTCATTCATTCATTCAGAAATAGTACCAGGTGTCAACTATGACCAGCACTTGTTATAGACTTTAAGGCAGCCCATGAGAAATTACATGCTGTCCCCTTGTTCAAAATGAAGAATTTCCAGATGGCGCCAGCATTAAACCGAGCATGGGAAATTCTGAGCGTGGGGCCCAGATGACAGCCGGGTCGCACTCTGAAGTCCACCCTGGCCGTGGGCTGGGCACTGTTCCAGGCACAGCCACAGCTAAGGAAACGTAGAAAAGCCTTTCCCCTCGTGGAGCTGACACTCTGTTGGGGGACCTGTTCTGAGAGTTCCTGGTCGATCTTTCTGAAGCCAGGTGCCCCTGGAGGCCAAGCATGGGCTGGGCACACAGGCTTCCCTGTGAGGCCCCAGCATCTGTGATCCACATTGGGCTTGTCACCCACGGTAGCAGTGGCTGACATTCACTGAGTGCAGACTCTGCTTGAGCTGATGAGGAAGCCCTACGAGAAGGCAGGGCGATACGCTGCCTGCTGTACAGATGAAGAAACTGAGGCTCGAGCCAGTGAATGGCAGAGGCAGGATTTACACCTGGCTGCCTGGCGCCAGAGCCTTAATCTCCCCATCCTGTCTTCTGCCAAGGGGGCAGCGGCAAGCCAGGCGATATGTCTGGGACAGAGGCCCTGCTGGGGTTCGAGACTGGGAAGGGCACGAGTGTGCTGGTGGCCCGCCAGCTGCCACCTGGGTTGGCCCCGCTGTGCGGCCCTGAGTCACAGCCTTGTGTCCTGGGAAGCTGGCTGTGCCCCGGGCACCCGTGGGACCTGAGTCACGGCAGAGCACACCCTGCCACCCTCCCTACCTCCCACGGGGGCCTGGGAATCGGCAGGCCCTCAGAGCTGGTCTCTAGATAGGAACTCAAGTTTCCGCCTACAACTTTTGGGGGTAAAAGAGAGGTACCTGTTTGCAGCCCCAGAAGCACTTTTGTGCCTCCTCTCATTGAGCCCAAACTCACACTTCCAAGCTACCTCAGGATGGATTTGCTGGCTGGTAAGTTACTGAACTCCTTGGCACTGGGAGCATTCAAGACAGGATATCTTGTCAGGGGTGCTGAGGAGTGCTCCTGCATCAGGTGGGTCCTGAGGTTTGAAGTCTGTGACTTCCAAAGCCCTAAACTTTATTCATGTACTTATTTTTGAATAGCTACTGTGAGCAAATGGTACAAAATCCAAAAGAGGATATGGAATTAAAAGTGAGTCTCTGCCCTCCCCAACCCCAGTCTCTGACTTTCCTTCCCCAGAAACAGCCACCATTAACCAGTTTCCCCCCAGAGCTAAATTATGTGCACACAAATACTCATATAAATTGTCCTATTCTCCCTGCCTTCCTCCCACACAAATGGGAGCCAATGCATTTCATCTGCCATTCTGCCCCTCATTTTATTTTTTGTTTTACTTGATAACTTACCTTGGAGACTGTTCCAGATCAGCACACACAGAGCCGCTTCGTTCTTCTTACCTTGTCACATGGTATTCTTTTTATTTTTGAAAATAATCTATACCACATTTGATTAAAGGGCTTTTAAATTCTGAATTTTATGTTTTGGGATCTGTATTGTCCTTCGCTCTGGTGGTAGCCTGAGAAACTGTTCAAAGTTTGATTGGAATGATAAGCTTTCCCATGTCTGTGGGGATTTTTTGGGGTCTGTTTTTGGTAGGAATTATAAAAGAAATAGAAGAAAGAGAGCGTGCACGGGAGAGAAAGAGCACCTTCCCCCCACATCTCTCATGCCAGGCACTGGTGATCTAATGGTGAATCCCACAGCCACCAGCTCATCTACCCGGAGTGTGGCCAGACTCTGGAAGGAGGAGCCCGTGTGTGGTGCCAGGAAACCCAGAGGAGAGGACTTCCGTGTGTGTGTGTGTGTGTGTGTGTGAGAAAGGAGTCATGGATGGCTCCTCAGAGGAGGAACTATTTAAGTAGGGCCTTAAGAGATGCATAGGTGTTCATATGGAAAGTATGGGCATGGGCCTACCAAGCAGAGGGAACAGCATGAAGAATGTAACTACTTGGTAGATGCAGAAACAACTACCAGCTTCCACTTATTGAGCACCTACTATGTGCCAGGTATACTGTGCTCAATTTTTTACAAGTCATTGCTGCATTTAAGCTCCCCACAATTCTAGGTCTTGCTAAGTGTGCTGGGTCCCTAACTGTTATGGAAGCACCACAAACAGTAATTAGGGAGAAAGGGAGTAATTGGGGGGCACATATCCTGGCCTGTTCCCACTGGTGGGTTTCAGATGTGGCTGGAGATGGGACTAGACCTTGAGGTGTTGGTACCTGCAGGCCTCAGGGCTCTGTCTCGGGTGCAGCTGTGGTTGGCACTTTGCCCTTGTCCCTCTGGAAAGAGTGTGAGCAGATCCTAAGCCCAGTGATCTGTCCCCTGTGTGTCCTAGTGGTCATTGGGCCTGAGGCTTTTAAATCCACTGACCCTGCAATGTGGGTTTTCATCACCTCATTTTGCAGATGAGAAAAAAGAGGTTCAGAGAGGTGAAGTGACTTGTCTAAGGCCACACAGCAAGCAAAGGGCAGAGCTGGGACATAAATCCAGACCCTGAGTTGACTCCTAACCACCCCACACTCCTGCCCCTGTTAAAGAGGGACCCCCCCCTTGGAGAGGGCTGAATCTTTCTCTCTCACGTGGTCTGCAGGAAAGGGTCAATGAGCCCATTGCTCTGGGAGCTTGAATGCTGCACCCAGAGACACAGGATCAGGGGGGACCTGTAGATAGCCTGTGCTGCTCCCCTACCCCCTCACCCTCTAGCATTAAGGCACAGGGCCTAAATTCTCTCCTCACTTCTCCCAGAAGTGAGAGAAAATAGTCAGTTCAAATGTCAAGCCTGCTCTGCTCCCTGTGGGGAGACTGGTTGAGCAGGTCTGGGGGAGGGACGGAGGGAGGAAATTATTAATAATTGAACAGCAGCAAGCCCTGTGCAGGCCTTGAAATGTGTCTGTGTGTGTCTTTGGAGGTGTGGGGTTGGGGTGCTAGTCCTAGAGACCCTGCCCTGGAGTGAGGAGCAGCTGGAGCTTCCCAGGGGCCTGTGCGGGTGGGGGAGGTGACGGGAGGCAGAGTCAGCCTCCCTGAGTTGAGACACGTCTTGGTTTCCCTGCCTCCCACCAACCCAGGTAAGGAGGGATCTGCCAATGTCAAGAGGAGGAAGGCAAAAGCTGACTATATGCCTTTGGAAGGCACCTCACTACGTGTGGGATTTAACTCTCACAACCACCAGATGAGGTTGACATTGTTATCTCCCATCGACAGCTGGGGAAACTGAGGCACAGAGATTTACGTCAGGATATGTGATTGTGGCTAGACTTCCTTTGTTGGCATCTCCACACTCTGCTGGGGGTGGAGGGATCCCCATTCTCTAGAAAAGACGGCAGCCCACTCCCCCCCCATCAGCACAATCCCCGGTGCCACACCCCAGAGGACGGGAGTTGGTTTGAAGCTTCTGTGAAACTCAGTCTCCTCATCTGTAGAATGGGAACAGAGTTTCTTCTACAGGGCCAGGGGCAGAAGGTAGAGAGGTAAAGGGTAGGTTTATCCCCTGTCCATCATCTGTCTCTTCCCTCCCAGAGCCAGCGCCCAGGGACTGTCCCTCCACCACTGTTCCTTCTTTCCTCCTGTCTCCAGCACCCATCACAAGGGCTGCCTGACAGTCACAACTGCACACAGCTCTCCACTGGGTCTTCCTTGACCCCTGGTGCCTGACTTTCCCCAGCTGGGCCTTGGAAACTTCCCTCTAAAGCATCTTGGGAGTGATGAGTTACACTTTAGCAGGAAAATGGCTTGAATAGTGGAGCTCAAGGCAGAACTGGGGAAAGGATAGTGGGGATCCTGGGAGCTGAGAGTGAGCCTCTGGGCTTAGGGTAGGTGCCACCCATGGCAGAGGCACGCCCGGATCGCGTGCCACCAAGCCCTAGGACCGCCGCGTCTGTGGGGGACCTCCAGGGCATCCCCCTCCTTGGCCTGCTCTGATGGGCTGATAAGACCCAGCCTCCGAAGAGGCAGCGGCCGTAATTACAGGCCTTGGTGGTGGCGGGCAGGCAGGCGAGTCATGAGGTGGGGGTGACTCAGAGGATTGCTCCATGGGCAGGGCGGGGGTGGGGGCCGCCCATCAGCCCCTCACCCAGCTGGTCTGAGGACGCCCTGCAGGGCCACTGAGTGCAGCAAGGCCAGGGTCTCACCCCTGGTCCTGTGACCCAGGCCTTTGTGTCACTTGGCATCCTTGGGGATTGACATGGCATCGGGAGCTGGGACAGGCGGGGTTTTCCCCTTGGTCAGTCCCGGGCATCAGCTTCTGGGAAGTAGGAATCAGGACTCAGAGGCACCAGCCTTGCAGATTTCCTGAACCACAGGGGCAGGGCATCGGGAATCCCAAATTAGAGAGAGAGAGAGAGAGAGAGAGAGAGAACAAACCTTGGTCAAGTGCCGACTCCGAGAAGCAGCAGAAAATGATTTCTAGAACCAAATATTTCCAGGTTGAAGGCTTCATGGGTTAGTAGATTTGTAGAATTACACTTAGAAGACCAGGGACTCAGTTACAATTGGTTCCAGAGAATTCATACATTCATGGAGCAAGAGATTTTTAAAACAACCACAGAAGCTGAAGAATTTGAAAAACTTATTTTTTTGCAGTAAGAAAAAATAAGACAAGAAAATAAGAGTATGAATAGTCATCTTTCTCGTTCTACCCAGCGAGAGGGAAAACACACAAAGCAAAAAGTCAGGAACTGGTGGATTGAGGTGTTCACTGTGCTGTGTTTTGACTTTCTATGGGCGTGAAATTTGTCACAATAAAAAGTCGGGAAACAGTAAAATAGAAAATAAAATATAAGCATAAACCACAGAAGACTAGATTATACAACTGGGTGATCTACAGAATTATGACTTTCTAACCTATGCATTCCAAATTCTCTCTGTGTGTTTATCATATTTTTTATTTACACACTGTGCAGAGCATGCATTGCGGGCCAGGATCCATTCTAAGGGCTCTACAGATACTAACTCATTTAATTCTTACAAGCACCCTATGAGGTGGGTGCTATTATGATATTCATTTCACAGAAGAGGAAACTGAGGCATGGATAGGGGGAGTAGGTTGCTCAAATGGTGTTCAGCGTGTACTGGGCTAGGCTCTGGGACAGAGCAGTGAACAGGACAGACATTGTCCCTGCCTTGGGGGAACTTGGCAGGGGAGACAAATAATAAACAGACGAGTAAGATTGTCGTAAGTGCCAGGAGGAAAATAAGCTGCTTTGCTGGAGGGCAGGGGGTGGGGCTCCCTCAGAGGAGGTGCTATTTGAGCTGAGACCTAAGCTCAGAAGGAGGCCCACGGGGCAGAAGCCTGCTGTTTGCCCAGGCTGTGCCTTCTCCTGGAGCGCTCTTCCCTTTGCTTCTCTGTGCTGGGCTCCCACTCACTGTTCTAGGCCTGGCTGGGCAGGCGGCCCCCTCTGGGAGTGGGAGGCGAGCTGGGGCTTCTCTGACCCAAGGAGGAACTTGTCCTGACCCTCACTGTCTTCTCTTTCCTCCCTATTCCTGGAGCAGATCTTGAATAACCTTGAATACGGGGAGCCTTCGTTAGAATCATCAGCACCACCCACCTGCTAGAGATGGAGGTTCCGAGAGGTTGAGAGACTTGCCCAAAGACACACAGCAAGCAAGTGCTCAGGGAAGGATATGCACTAAGGACTTACAAGCTGCCTTTATGCTATTGTCTACCTGTCCACCTCCCTGCCCACCCTGGGATTCTCTCAAGGGCAGATGATAGGAGCAGAGGTTAGTTCTATGTCCGGCATCACCCAGCTCTGGGCCTGGGCTGCTTGGAGAATGATTTGACCTTTGCCTGGCCGAGAGAATGAAACTGAGCAAGGGGCTAGGCCAGGGCTCAGCTATACTCCCAGGGGAAGGCGAGCGGGGACAAGAGCCCCTAGGCTCCCAGAGGCACCCTGTGCCCACTGTGACCCTTCATGCCCCAGCAAACATTAGGAGCCCACTTGGGACAGGTGGCCTGCATCACCTGCCCCTGGAATGGTCCAGACTCTTTACTCCCCAAGCCGGTTCCTGGCACCGACTGGCACAAGCCCAGGCTGCCCGCACTCTTGGCTCCCATCTTGGCCCCAGGGGCTCCACCAGGCGGTTGGGACAGGGAGGTGCTGAGGAGGTTCTGACTTAGACAAGGGGTGCACATGGAGGGAGGGGGGCAGGGCTCAGCTCCCTTCCCCATGTCCCTCTCACAGGGGAACCTGGTGGGTTGGAAGGAGCCCAAACACTTGAGTCCCCCTGGGTTCAGTCTCTATCCTTTGAGGCTCTGAAGTCCGGGAATCTTGGTTTTCTCATCTGTGAAACAGAGACCATAAAACTGCCTCCCCCAGGTACAAAACAATAGCACAGTGGCTGGCACATAGCAGCTGCTCAATAAAGGCAAGATGTTCTAGCTGCAGACTAGGCCACTGCTGAGAGCTTCTGTGAGTCTAGTTTCATTCACTCACTCATTCCACCAGGATTTACTGAGACCCTACTATGTGTCCAGCCTGGGGTAGAATGTTGGGGCCACATCACAGAACAAAACAGACATAATCCCTGCCTTCAGACAGACAGGCAGTGAACAAATAAGCAAACAGCATCATTTCAGACCATGGAAAGGCTCCGAAGGAAATAAGCAGGGGAGTGTGATGCAGAGTGACCAGGGACTTCTTCAAATAGGGTATCTGGAGAGGGCCTCCCTGAGAAGCAGCTGTGACTAAAAGAGGGACGCCGAAGGTGAAGGCAATGACAAAGGCAAAGGCCCTGTGGTAGGAACAACTTAGGTGGGTTCCAGGAACATCAGGGCAGCTGCTGAGGCTGGAGCAGAGCGGGTGAGAGGGAGAGGGTCAGAGAGAGGGCGGGGGGAGAATTCTGCAGGGCCTCGAAGCACGGGTGAGGAATTCGAATTTCCTTCCAATGGTGATTATTATAAACAAAGACCAAAGTTTATGAGTGACTACAATATACAGCTAAGTGCACACTCATGGTGATTCACTTCCCGCCCAGAACCTGGGCACTTGGGACCAGGCACCTTAAAGAACAGCACCTGCGCGCCCCTCCCCTGCAGCCTCTCTTTTATAAAGAAATACAAAGATCGCGGGTGGCTGCAGCCTGTGGGATGCGAATGCAGTGTTTAGACGTGAGGGTAAGTTAATTGGGAATGTGGCCATAGTCCGGACCTCAGTGCTTGTTGGGAGAGTGAAGTGGGCTGGGGAGGGGGCATAATACCACTGGCAGGATTTCAACAGCACCATGTCACTTGGAGAAGGGTTGGGAGATCAGCTGGTGCAACCCCCTGACTCCCAGATGAGGAACCTGAGGTCCAGACAAGGGGAAGTGAGTGGCCAAAGGTGACGCTATGAGTCACAGGCGGGTTCAGGACTTGAACCCAAGCCCCAGACTTCCAACCCAGACTTTCTGAGAAATGGGTGTCTTGTCATGTGCTTCCCCTCTATTTTTTCCTCCCAGACAGAGTCAGCTGCCTTCCGAGCCAAGGGGAGACCTGGGGCAGGGGCCCAGAGGTTAGGGGCCCACCCCTTGCTCTATCGCAGAGGTGCCCATTGGAGGCACTACGGCCGTTTTGAACCAGATAATACTTTGTTGTGAGGGTTGTCCCGGTGGAGCTTACAGGCCGCCTCCCTAGGTCTGGACGGACCCCTGCCTGGAGACAGGGCCACAGGGGTGCCTCTCGAGGTTTAGAATTGGAGAAAAGGGACGGAAGGAAGAGTAATGACTCCTGAGGGTTCAACCCCACGATGGCATTTTCTGGATGCTGAGGCATCTACAGGAGAAATTAACCGAACAGCTAGTCCCATGGCCCAAGAAGAGGTCCTTGGGCTCAAGAGACAATTTAACACAGAAAGGGTTTCAGGAGGGCCACTTCTCATCAACCTAGCGGCAACCGTGCTGGGATCTGGAACTCACGGGATGGACGGCAGAGCAACAAAGATTCTGATGTCGAGGACGCGGCAGCCTGGTTCCCAAGAAGTCAGTCCACGTGCTATAAGAGTGGGGAAAAGCGTATTGGAAAAAGAATCTCGTTTTAAAAACTAGACTTTATTATTTATTTATTTATTTTTAAATACGTTTTTATTGATTTTCGAGAGAGGAGAGGAGACGGAGAGAGAAACATCAATGATGAGAGTCATTGATCGGCTGCCTCCTGAGCCCGCAACCCGGGCATGTGCCCTGACCTGGAGTCGAACCGTGACCTCCTGGTCCATAGGTCGACACTCAACCACTGAGCCGCGCTGGCCAGGCTAGACTTTATTTATTTATTTATTTTAAATATATCTTTATTGGTTTCAGAGAGAGGAAAGGAGAGGGAGAGAGGGAGATAGAAACATCCATGATGAGAGAGTCACTGATTGAGCCCACAACCCGGGCATGTGCCCTGACCGGGAATCGAACCCCGATCACCTGGATCCCAGGTCGACGCTCAACCGCTGAGCCACACCCGGCCGGGCTAGACTTTATTTTTTAAAACAGTTTCAGATTTACAGAAAAACTGGAAAAGCCATTTCCCTACCCCCAGCTTCCCCTGAGGCTAATGCCTCAGCGTCTGTGCAGCGCTTTTGTTACCGTTAGTGTGCCACTGTCAGTGTTTTGTTGTGAACTAAAGTCCACAGTTTGTTCAGATGCTCTTCGTTTGTGCCTAGTGTCCTCTTTCTGTTCCAGGGTCCCACTCACGATTCCACTTCGCATTTAGCTGTCGTGTCCCTTCAGGCTCCTTTGGGCTGACGGTGTCCCAGACTTTCCTTACTGTCACTGGCTTTGACAGCTCCGAGGACTGGTCAGGTGCTCCACAGGCTGCTCCCCGACTGGGAGAACTTGATGTTTCTCTCCTGGTGACACTGGGGTTATGGGTTTTGGAGAGGAAGCCCTCAGAAGGAAAATGTCATTTTCATCACATCGTAGCAAGGGCGTGTGCTATCGACATGGCACACCGTGATGCTGACCTTGACTACCCGGCTCAGGCAGACACTGGTACCAGTTCTCCCAGCCACCGTGCTCGGTCATTGTCACACCTCTCTCCAGTTGGCCCCTTGGGAAATTTGCAGGGACAGTCTTCCGGGAAACGTGTCCCGGGCAGCTAAGATCCCAAAGCGGGATGGAAAGGAAGTGTGGATGGAGGGAGGGGACAGGCAGCCTTGGTGCTCTGACCCCCACGTGTTCCTGGTGTCAGTCTGGTCCGACCTGCTGCGCTTCTTCAGTAGGGAGTCTTGGACAGGAGCCTGTCCTGACCCCCAGTGTGGCCTGAGGCCAGCCCAAGGCCACTCCTGCTTTTCCCCACACAAGATCTCCCCACCTCAGGTTGGCCCCACCTTCCTCAGGCCAAAGCCCAGCCTCATTTTACCTCCTCCAGGAAGTCTTCTCTGCCTGCCTCACCCTCAGTGATGTACACATTCCCTGAAATCCCAAGCCTAGGCCAAGGAGCTCTCACTAGAGGCCCTCGGACGTACTTTCTTTAAACTGCACAGTGTTCTTTAAAGTTTGATTTGGTAGCTAGCAGCGAAGCAAGAAATTTCATGTAAAAAATGTGGATACTCAGCCTCTCTTACAAACGTGGAAAGCCTGACAGCCCTGGCTCACATTCCACCTGCTGGTTCAGCCTCTGCCTGGCACACAGTAGGTGTTTGGCCACAGTTGACAGCATGAGTGGGCTGGGCACACTCAGCTGGGAGACTTGGCTTTGGAGGCAGACAGGCCTGATTTTCAGTGCTAGCTCTGCCCCTTCCTGGCTGTGGGACCTGGGAAAAACTGTTTCTCCTCACTTAGCCTCATCTAGAAAATGGGCTTAAAATAAAACCTACCTCATGGGGCTGTTGTGAGTATGAAATGAACTAATACATGGGCTTAGGATGGGACAGGCACTCAGCGAACCTGGATAAATGTTTCCTTCTCTTTCTTGTTTTCCTTCTTTGTTTTCTTTGCTTTGATACCTCTCCTTTCCTAATGACCCCACTATCACCTGTTCATTCCACAAATGCCTACTGTGTGCCAGACACACGTGAGACCCAGTTGCTGGCCTTTGAGAACTCCTCTTCCTGGTCTAGCTGAGAAGAGAGACATTTCATTTACTATTTATTCACAAGCACAAGTGTTTATTGAATACCTCCTGTGTGCCAGGAGTTGTTCAGAGCCCAGGGGATACAGCAGTGAACAAAACAGACAAGTCCCCGCCATCACGGAGCTGACTTTCTAATGGTTGCAGACAAACAATATAGTGTCAGGTGGCACTAAGCTCTGTGAAGAATTGCAGGCACAATGGAGGGGTGGGGGGAAGGCTTCTCTGTGAGCAGGAAGGGAGTAGCCATGTGGCTGGCTCCTTGGAGAAAGAACATCCCACACAGAGGGAACAGCAAGTGCAAAGGCCCTGAGGCACAGGCCTGGAATGTTTGAGGGGCAATGAAAAGGCCTGTGTGACTGGAGGAGAGTGAGTCCTATATTTCCTTAATGTTAGAATTCCACTCCCCCCTCTCTTCTCCCCCCTCTGCCCCTCCTCCTCTCTCATTATCATTATTTTTTTACAATGAGTCTCTTAATTTTTAATCCAAATACACAATGACAATCTATAAAAATAGAAGTAATATCTGGGAAGCTCTTGGCATGTTGTTGATAGGCAGGAGCAGTAACTGCCATTATTATTTCTTTTTGTTATTTCTGGAAGGAATGAATCACTTATTTCTAATGTTTCCTAAAGAGGCAATGGACCTGTGCCCTGTCCCACTGAGGAGCGCCTTTCCTCTTCTTTTCCAGTTATATGGAGATATAATTGACATATAACACTGTCAATTTAAGGTGTACAACGTGTTGATTTGATCCACTTATATATAGTAAAATGATCACCACCATAGTGTTAGCTGACACCTCCAGTGGAGTGCCTGTCTTCTATCCCATCATTCTGGGGGGTTCTGGAAGGTCAGTATATGGGGTGAGTGTATTTGTATCTGTGGCAAAGGGAGGGACCCCTTCCTCCTCCCCTCTCCCCTCCTCCTCCCCTTCCCCACCCCTCCCCTTTTCCATCTGTAACCTCTTTAGCAGAAGGAAGCACCCAAACTGGGGAAGTCTTGTTTCTGGGCCACTGAGAATGTGAGAGTTCTCTGGGGTTTGTGACACAGAGATGCCAGGGGACAGCTCATTGTGTCAGAAAGGGGAAGGTTCATGGAGTGCTTGAGGATGAGAGTCTTAAAATAAGGCCCAGTCCCACCTGCAGTCCTCTCACTGTCCCCAGAGTGGAGCTTCCAGGCTCCTTTGCATCTCCCCACTGCCCCAGATGCTGCCTGGTCCACCCCCTCGTCTCCTGCTCTGACCATTGCGGTCACCTCCTCCCTGGGCTCCCTGCTTCTGCCCTGGGCCCCTCAGTCAGTTCTCCACACTCAGCCAGAGGAGCCCCTTAGAACTAAGTCAGGCCATGTTGCCTCTCTGCTCAGAGCCCTCCCAGGGTCCCTGCTCAGAGGCCCTATGGGGTCCTACAAGGCCTGGCATGATGGGACCATCACTGCTCTGAGCCCCCCTGACTCCTGCTTCGGCCCTTTGGCTGCTGCACCCTCCCCATACACACAGCTGCCTGACTCCCAGCAGCCTTCCCTGCCCATCCTTTAAGAACCAGGTCTCTTGTGACACGTGCTCATGGCCCCGTCTCCACCCTCCGAGCCCCTGATCACTGTTTGGAGAGACACATCCATGGGTCTGCTCACTTGGAAACACCCGTGTCCTCTCAGGTCAGCCCCAGGAAGGGGGGCTGGGTCTGGGGACTGTGCCCGAGTGCCTGGGACAGTATTGGCACGCCGTATGCAGTAGGTGCTCAGTGTGTGCTTGACAAATGAGTGAGCCTTAGGGATTTAAAATCAAACCTTAAATCTTTGCAAGGTTCTTAAAATTCCAGCAAATGGAGAGTTCAAGTCTTGGAGGCACTGAGATTGTGCTGGCTCAGGAGCCTCCCTGCACACCCAGGCTGGGCTCTCTCCCCCTCTTTCCCCCTCTGTCTCCCTCTCTCTCTCTCTCTTCCTCTCTCTCCCTCTCCCCCCCTCCCCCTCTCTTTGCCCCTTCTGTCTCCTTGTCTCTGTCTTGCCCTCTTCCCTCTCATTGTCTGTCCCCCTCTTTGTCTCTCTTTCTGTGTGTTTTTGTCTCTCTTATCCATCTCTCTCTCTTATCTGCCTCTTTTCCCTCTCCTCCCCTCCTCTCTGCTCTCCTCTGTCTCTGTCCCCCTCTGTTGACCTCTGTCCTGTCCTCTCCCTCTCTTTCTCGGTCTCTCTTCTGTTCCCCTCTCTGTCCCCCCCCCCCAGCCTCTGTGGGGGGAGGCCAGCTTCTGCTGTAGAACTTGTCTGCCCCACCAAGGGGCTCCCTTCAAGTCCGACAGTCAGTCCTGAGAGGAGCAGGGAGGGAACCAGGGAGGCTGGCACTGGGCATGGCAGCTCTCAGTAATCTTCTCACAGCGTGATAACCTCTCTGCTCTCCAGGCCCCGCTTTCCTTGTCTCTCCAAAGAGAATAACAATTTCTCGGACTTCCTTTATTTCTGTTCCAAATATGCTTATTATTTCACTGGCTCGTGGTGAAGCTTGGAGAAGTTTATGGGTGGGGGAGCTTCACCAACGCAACCTCCAGGGTAGCAGAAGCAGTCCTTGCCAGGAGCTGACCTCGTGTGGGGCCAGGCTGGGTGTGTTCTCTGGCTTAGGTCACCGTCTGCCCTGGGCTCGGCACGAAGGGCTCTTTTGGCCCAGCCAGGCCTCCTTTTAGAAATTTGAACTCACTAGGCTGCCTCCAGGCTCAAGGCCATAGCACATGCTGTTCCCTCTGCTTAGGAATCTTTTCCTTCTATACTTGGCCTAGTTAAACTTCTACTTCTTTCTTATTCTGATTCTGGCTCAAACACTTCCTCCAGGAAGCCCTCCCCGATCATACCACCACAAGTCAGGTCCCGCTGTTAAACACAGTCACTTACCACAGTGTAATTATTTTATTTGCTCTCAGCGCCCCCACAGGGCTCACTCCCCCATCATCTGAGCTTAGGTCTCCCTCTGAGGGAAGTTGGGAGGCCCAGGCCCATGAGTCAGAAAAGTTCTTCCTCCCTTCTTGGCACTTTCTCTGGGGAGATTGGGAGCTGCCTTCCTCCAAGGCGAACTAAATTCAAGAGTGCCTAGATGGAGGGGAGGTGGCGGGGCCTCTTCCCACCCCCCAGGCCAGCCCTCCAGCACCAGACAGCATCTTTCCATCTCCATGACAACCCCTCCCTACCTGAGCCACCCTGACATACTCTGTTCCTTCTCCCCAAACTGGAGAAGCCAGAGGAAGCTTCTCAAAATCAGATCTGACCTCCAGTCTACCTTGCTTCAGACTCTTCCATGGCTCCCTATTACTCTGAGAATAAAGCCCAGCCTCCTCAGTGGGCTTACAATCCCTCTATGGCTTGACCTTGCTTCTTTCCCTTCAAGCCCAGCAACGCCTGGCAGTTTGCAGCTTCCCGACTCCAGGCTTTGTGCTTGCTACTCCCTCTGTTCTGAACACTGTTCCTTCCCCCAAATGGATGAAGGCCACAGAGCTCCCTCCCTTACTTCCTTCAGGTCTTCACCCAAATGTCAGCTTCCCAGCGAGGCATTTCCTGACTGCCCTATTTAAACATTTAACCTCCCCACCAGCCTCCCCTCCTTCCCTCTTTTATTTATACCTATAACCCTGACACCGAAGAGGCCACATAGGTTACTGATTCATCTTGTTTCTGGCCTGTCTCCCCCACTAGAATGCCAGCTCCCCCAGGGCAGGTACCTTGGTCAGTAGTATTCGCTGCTGTGTCCCCAGCAAGGAGTGGGCCCAGGCTGTGTGGCCTTCGTGTCAGACAGGCCAGCCTTGAAGTTCTGCTTCAGCCACTTCCTAGCTTTCTCCTCTCTGGACCTGTTTTCTCATCTGAAAAATGGGAGAAAACTAAGATTGAAATAAGGGTGAAATAAAATCCTGTGTTTAAAGTGCCTATATATGTCTAGAAACCAGAAGAAAGGGGGGGGCGAAGAACCAAAATGAAAATTCATCATTCATCTTTTTGGGTGAATGGATGGCTCCATCTTGGTCTGTCCATACCGGGGACTATTATGCGGCTGTTAAAAGGAATGGTTCACAGTTTTCCCAGGTGCCTTGTGTAGTTAATCTTTTTTGTTTTATTTGTAAACATTCTTAATTACCCAGGTATCTTCCCCCCCTGGATTTTATTTCTAATTGAAAAAATTCAAGGTAAAATACAGTGTATTAGTAGTCTACCTTTGTTTCAAAAGGGGAGGAGGAATATTCATTCATGTTTTTTATGGTTTTAAAACTTGAGATGAAATTCCCAAACAAAAGTAGCCATTTTAGCCATGGCTGGGTGGTGGCTCAGTCGGTTGGAGCGTCACCCCGTGCACCAAAAGGTTGCGGGTTCGATTCCCGGTCAGGGCACAAACCTAGATTGCTGGTTCGATCCCCGGTTGGGGCACGTAGAGGAGGCAGCCGATCGATGTTTCTCTCTTACATCGATGTTTCTCTCTCTCTCTCTCCCCCTTCCTCTCTCTTTAAAAATCAATAAAAAAAATATATCCTCAGGTGAGGCTTAAAAAAAAAAGTAGCCATTTTAATGAATCATAACTAATTAACCATTTAAAAGTGTATGATTCAATGACATCTATTACAGTCACTGTGTTGTGCACCCATCACCTCTGTGTGGCTCCAAAGCATTTCCATCACCCCGGAGGAGACCCTGTACCCACTAAACCAGGCCCTTCTCATCCCTGCCTTCCCTTAGCCCCTGGCAGCCACTAAACTGCTTTCTGTCTCCGTGGGTTTATCTCTTCTGGCATTTCATGTAAATGGGATCACATAGCACATGACCTTTTGTGTTGCATTTCTTTCATTAGCATAGTATTTCCAAAGCTCACCCGGGCTGTAGCATGTCAGCACCTCAGTCCTTTTTGTGGCCAAATAGCGTCCTGTTGTGTGGCTCGGCCACTTTATGTTTATCCATTCACCTGGCGGTGGAAACTGAGGCGGTTTTCCCCTCCTGGCGGCTGCGATTAGTGCTGCTGCGAACATTGGAGTACAGGTTCCTGTTCTGTGTGCTCGTTCCTGAGTGAGAGAAGCAAGATGCTGAAAAGGGTGTACATGTGATCCCGATCTGTGAAAGAAATGACAGATAAAGACCCCCCTGCCCAGGCATAGTCTGTATAGGATTTTCACGCTTACAGGAAAATATGTAGGAGCCCATTCTCAACTGTCAACATGGGGACTGAGAAGACTCAGAGGAGGAAAAGTGAAAAAGGAAGGCCAGATGCCAAATCAAAGCAGTGCACACAAAATGATTTCATTTAGGCCTCTGTGACAAGTTACAGATTGAGGCATTGTTTATGTAGACGTGAAAAGCCCCCAAACTATTCTCTGCACGAAGGGCTGGCTGGTCAGGGGCCTGGTCAGATGGAGAAACTGAGGTTGGAGGAAAAGAGGGACTGCCCAGGAGTGAGTGTTCTCCAGAGGGCCCCCTCCCCGAGCTGTGAGGTCCCTTTGGGCCTCAGCAGTGATCCCCTCACGTGGTTCCCATTTCCTGCAAGGAGGTGTGAGCCAAGGGGAAAGGTGAGAAGGGGCCCAGGAAGAGGGAGAAGTGGGCCAGTGTGGCCCAAGGCTGGGGGATGGACCCTATGACTTGCACTGACCTCAGGGCCCTCATCCAGGATCCCCCACGGGCCGGGCCTCCTGCTGCTGAGCTTTTTGCTCTCTGCTGTCTCATTCTTTCTTCAGTAAGTATTTCAACCACCCAGAATATCATAAGAGATAGTCTAATGAGCCCCAGGTCCCCAGCACCCAGCGTCGTCAATTCTTAACATTTTGCCATGTTTACTTCAGATCTATAGCATCAGGGTCTGGCAGGAAACAGAGCTCTCTCAAATGGGGTACTGCGGGGACCTTGAGGAGAGCTTAATAAAGGGACTCTTTTAAAGATGTGGGCAGGGCTAAGGGAGCCAATGAGGAAAGGTGCCCGGTGGGCTGGTATCAGTGGGGAGCTGATGTTTGCAGGGACGGGGTACATGGAGAGGTCCCTGGCAGGAGCTGAGACCTGCGGAGAGGACTGCTCCAGCCTGGGGGACACAGGGGGAGGGAGCTGTCCCACCCTTCTCCTGCCCTCCCATCTCTGGCTGCGCTCCATTCCGGGAACCTCTTAGGAAGCTGAGAGCAGGGTTGGTGGCCTCCACACAGGTCAACCTCCCGGGCACAGAGTAGGGCAGGGAAGGTAGAGATTTGGAGGGAGCAAAAGAGGGCACATCACCCATTTACAACCTGCCTGGAGTGGTGAGGGAACATCTGTGGTATTCCCCTGGTGTTTCTCTATTTTTAGTTCTGGCCCCTGGGACATGGGTGACATGGTGGTGTGTGTGTGTATGTGTGCCTGCCTGTAAGCTTTGCCATTTTCAGGCTCTGGGTTTAAGCACCTGCTTATTGAGCACTTGCTACCTGCTCAATGTTTCACACAGCTGATGGCCTGAATCCTCTCCTCACCTAGTTTTATAGTTCAGGAAAGCAAGGCCCAGAGAGGAGCAGGGCTTCGTGCAAAACAGGAGCCAGAGCGGGACTTGAACCTGGAACACTTGTGGGAGAAATCTGAGCCCTTAGCCTCTGCCTCATAGTTTAGATTTCCTCCATCTCTACTCTGTGGAGTTCCCAGGAGGAGCCACCTGCTCATGGGATAGTAACTCCCCCAAAGGCCCCTGATCCCTGGCTTCAGCTGAGGGCCCCCTCCTGGAAAAGGGTCCTGATTCAGCCTGACCTAGGCTCTGTCAGTTCTACCTGTATCAACTTGGGTGATAATTTGACTCCTCAGGCTTCAGTCTCTTCATCTGGAAAATGGGCACAGCTCAAGCCCCCCCATGCAGTAAAGTTGTATGAGTTTGATGAATTGACCTGCGAGAAGTATAGGACCCAGTGTACAGGAGGTTGCCCTGCTGGGTTTCTGATTTCCCCTGAGTCGCCTCCTGGGGGCCAGATTTCCAGTTGGAGGAAGGATGAGGCCAGCCCTGGGGGCCCTGGTCCCAGGACAATGCAGAGCATTGAGTTCATGCCAGCCTTGGTCTGAGGTTAGAAAAATAGGAGAGTAATCTGGGCAGGACTCAGACAAAGACCTGGGGGCTGGGTTGGTGGAGGGGCGTTACCCCCACAGGCTGCAGCTACACTGGTGCCTCCCCAGCAGCTCAGTTCGTGGGGTGTTTTCTTTCCTCAAAGATTATAATTAAATAAGTGATCAGAGCCCCTTGCTGAGGCCTTGGCTGGCGGGTTTCCTTACAGGAAGAACTGTAGGTCCAGGGGTTCACAGGTCTGATGGGCGTGTCACTGTGACAGTAATGATAATAGAAGTAATAGTAGCAGCCAGCCCAGGGAGTGTTTCTAGCAGCCCAGGTCAGGCGAGCAAGTCTGTTTGTGTTTCCCTCCTCCCCGCAGCCCTGAGAGGCAGGTATGTGTCAGCCCCAGTTCATAAATGGACAAACTGAGGCTCAGAGACACTTTGGAGCCCCCGAGGCTGTTCCCTTCATTCCCTCAGCAGGGGTGAAGTGGACAGGGTATGGAGTCACACAGGCCTCACTTCCTCCCCGAAGTTTTCTCCTCTGGAAAACAGGGCTAACCCCAGTGCTGACCTCACTGAGTTGTCATGGGATCGAGTAAGTGGGCGCACAGTGAGGACTCAGAAAACATCTGTGCCCCTCCTTCCTTCTTACCAGAATGACTAAGGGCCAGGCTCTGACTTTAAGGGGTTTATACCATTGATGCCCCATCCCCCACCCACCACCTCTCCTTTCAAGTGGTGAGAAGTAGGTGGGGGCAGGGTGGGGGAGACTTCAGAGGCCCTGAGACTGTAACAACACACCTACTTCTACCTAGAAGGAAAGTGCTGCTGTTGTACCCATTTTGCAGATGAGGAAACTGAGGCTCTGAGAGGCAAACCGGCCTAACTGTGCCTGGACAGAGACCAAGGCTGAGCAGGAAATGCCCGAGGGAGGGTCCCAGCCTCTCAGGTTAGTACCCTGAGGGGTGGGTAGGAAACCTCCCCCAAGCTGTCCCCTCCCTGTCAGTGTCCCTGGACAGTCCTCTGGCCTCTGTTTACCCAGCCCAGACACCCCAGACCTGCCTCTTCTGCTTGCCCCGGAGTCTCTGGCGCCTTCACAATAGGATTCTCTGTCTCTGCAGCTGGTTTTCATTCAAGCCCTTTGTGCTGAAAATAAAAAAATGAAAAGAAAACTTGGCTCCACCTCTCCCCTTTGCTTCCTGGGGAGAGAGGAGGATCCTAGCCTCTTCTTTCCCTCACTTGGGGCCCAGAGATGTTCACAGCCTGCCTGAGGTCACACAGGAGGGCTGGAGCCAGGACCTGGTCTTGGACTCTTCATCCAGGGCTCTGCTCACACCCCCACCCCTACCCCCCTGACTTCAGGGCCAGCTGCTCCCTCCCCACCCCTGCATTTTCTCTTTCTGGCTCTGTCCTTTAGGCTTGGGAGAGCAGAGGAAGTGGGACTAATGTTCCCTAAAGCTTACTGCATGCTGGGCACTCTGCCATCCCCAAACTCACAGGCTCCTCACTGCAGCTCCTCACTGTGAGGTCCTGGCACCCCACTTAACAAATGAGGAGACTGAGACTCAGAGAGAAGTGCCTAAGGTCACACAGTTGGGATTTGAACTCGTGTTCCCACTGCTAGGTTGTTGCCACATCTGGCACCCTCTTTAGGGGCCTGTAGGGAGCCCTGAGTCCTGGAGGTGGTGGGGGATCTTAGCGGGAAGTGGGAGCCTGGGCAGGCCAGGACCCTGGAATGGAACCAGACAGAACAATGCATCCTCAGAGACGGTGGTGGCCCTGGGTGGGGCCTGAGCTAGAGCCAGAGACCGCAGGGCAAGGTGGCAGGTGGGCCTGGGAAATTTGTGCTCTCTCACCCTCTCCCAGTTCCTGGATTGGGACCTGAGGACACTCCAGGCACCTCAACTCCAAACCTGACAGACCCAGGGCTCCAGCAGGAGCCAGAGCCAGCCCCATGCAATAATAGTGGTTAATAACTATACTTCATGTTGATCAAGCTCTGCCTATCCAGGCACCGCACCAGGGCCTTCCTCGGTTCTCACAACCAGCCCAGGAGCTGGGACTGTGATTAATGCCCTTTTCGCAGATGTGCAAAGTGAGGCCCAGAGATGTCCTAGGCACTTGTCTAGGGTCACATAGGGACTAAGAACTTTAGAAAGTGTGGCCTTCAGAGAGTGAGCTGCCTGTCCCAGGAGGCATGCGAGCGGAAGTGGAGGGAACTCAGTGGGGTCGGAGCGGGGACATGGTGGGGAATTAGTGCTCACTGAGGGTGATTCATTGAACACGGGGCCAAGGAAACCAGGAGTTGGGGAGCAGGTAAAGCCTCCTGGCTGTTGTGGGCATTAGACAAGGTAATGAATGCCCAGGATTGGAAATGCGCCTGGTATAGAGTCTGTGAGCAATGAACGAGAGCACCCCTCATGGAGCACCTACTGTTTGCAGAAATAGTAACACACTCGTGGCCCTGCCAGGCACCCGGCTGCTTGGCGTGGATGGTCTTCACCGCCTCTCAGCCGCTTTGCTGAGAGCTCGCGGGTCCTTGACGCTCACGATGCTGCTGTTCTTATTTTTATTGGCAGGTGAAGTCGAGGCCAGGGACACGTGCGGGAAGATAACGCGCGAGGCTAGGTGCGTGGGCTAGTCGCTCCTACTGCGTGGGCCTGGGCAGCTGCTGGCTTCCCTGGGCCTCTGCCCCTCGTCTGTAGTGAGCTGTCTGTCGGTGGCCCCCCAGACTTCTAGGTGAGGCAAAGGGATGCTTTTTTCTCCCAGGAGCTTGCTCCCCCCAGTGAAGTTCCCCAAGGCCCCCTTTCGCCCTCTCATCCCTCCCCTCTCTGCTTCCTCCCGTGTCTCAGAGATTATCCCTATTTTCTTCTTGTCACAATGAAGCATCTTCCATGCCGGAAACAGCCAAGACGTTTAACAAAATCGTAGAAAAAGAAGTCCATATGTAGGGCTGTGCCAAGACTGGTCGCTGGGTTCACATTTCCTTTCCTCACGGGCCCAGTGGCTGCTGTGGCAGACACCATGTGGCACAGGACCACATCCTAAGCGGGGAGGCAGGGGTGGGCAGAAAAGGGGCCTCTCTCATCCAGCTCTCACTCTTATCAGGCAGGGAAATAGTTTCCCAATGTCCCAGTAGACTTCCCCTGGTGTCCCATGTGACAATGGAAGAAAATCTCATGGCTGACTTAGACCAGTCAGGACTCAGCGTCTCCGGCTGCCCCAAAGAAATCAGACTTGGAATACGACGGGGACACAGCTGGGCCCGCCACTAGTTCTGTTGGCACTGATATCCACCTCGAGGTTGCATGGATTTGCTGGGCCTCCTGTGGCTTGTCCTTTTGTCCCAGGGGCCACTCCCCCCACCTCAAGCACCCTCTTCCCAAACCTGCAGCTGCCAGCTCTCTGGTTCTCCTTCTTTCTCCCCGCCTGCCCCTCCCCAGGTCTCACGACGGGTGGAGCCTTCTCCTACCTGCACCTGACTCCGCCCCCAGTGACCTTGGCTGCAGGGCTGCCCAGTCCCTGTCAGTGTCCCTTAGGCCATGTGACTCCCTAAGCCCAGCCTCTTCCCTCTCCCAGGCCTCCCTCTTGCACAGTGGCCCAAGTCAGAGGCACGGGTGTCACTTAATGCCACTATCCGTCCCTGCCCATGTCCACCCCAGCTCAGAAAAAGGCACTGCTGCCCACCCGGTGGATCGGGCCTCGGGCCTCAGAGTTCTCGCCTCCGCGCTCTCTAACCCCACATCCAATCCATCGGCTAAGCCTCCGCTCTGCCTCTGCCTTCTGACTGTATCCTGAATCCGACCTGTCCCCATCTCTGCCCTCACCCGGTCCCTCCTCCCCACCCCCTCCCTCCTCCCGCCCTCCCTGCCTGGCTGCAGGGATCCTCAGTCAGTTCACACTGCTGGTGCTCAAAGCCCTGCCGTGGCTCCCACCTCCCTCCTAGGAAAGCCAATCCTCTCTACCCCCAGGCCCTGCAGGATAGGCCCCTGCACACCCTCCCCTCCCTCCTCTCCCTCTTCCTTCCTCCTCTGTCCTCTTTGGCCACCTAGACTTTCATTCCTCCTTAATTAAAGCACCAAGCTTCTCCCCCCCGCCCCCCTTTCCCTGTCGTCCCTCTGCCTGGAACACTGTTTTTCTGGCCCTTTCCATGACTCCCTTCCTCTCCTCACGCCGGCCTGTGCTCCTCAGAGAGGCCTCCCAGGCCATCCTTTCAGTACCCCTCCATCTTTCTCCACCCCAACCCTGACCTGTTTTTCTGCCGGGCACTTGTCACCCTCTCTCTCCTTGCGTTTATTTGTTCAGGGTCTCATGCCCCCCAGCCCCCCCCCAGCCCCCCCTTGAGGTGAGCGCTAGCATGAGGGACTGTATCTTATTTAGCACACAGTAGGCACACAATACTCTATGCTTGGCGACAGTCTCGGCAGCTCCTCCCTGTGATGCAGCCTGTGGGGATATAACCCCCAAATGAGGGCTGATGGGCCCCTCCCCTTCCAGGGACACTGCCTGGGTGTCAGAGCGGAGTTTGGCGGGGGGGTCCCAGGCAGTGGGAGAGGATCCCTGAGCCTCCATCTCCACCTGCCCGGAGCAAAGGACCCTGAGCCCCGACCTTCATCGCCCACGTCTGGGAGGTGACTGGGCAGGAATGGAAGCTAGGAATTTCAGTTCACCCTCAGTGCTCCTTTTGGGAACATCTTGTCCCCTGGCTTTTATTTGTTTCCTCTTTTCCGAGCTGTGGTACCCATTGTTCTCCAGGAGACCCAGTGTGGTGGCCACATCACCCAAGGCGAGCTCTAAAGCTGGCCCGTAAGGTGGAAATCAGCCACGGTCAGGTCCCCTTTGGGGTTTCCACAGGAAGGACCTTGCCCTCCACAACCGAGGCGGATGTTCAGTCTTCATAAATTCAGCCTGCCAATCCCCCCAGCGTCAGGTCCTGCCCGGGGGGAGGCCTGGCTTGTGTTGGGGGGGCATGGTGTGGGGACAGGGCTGCATTTGAGCAGATGCTGACTTGGGAGAACGGCGAACCCACATCTCCCCCTCCTGGCATATCCACCAGGCCACTGGCTCTTCTCTTTCAGAGGCTGTCTTTTTATTTTGTGCTGAGCATGTGCAGTTGAATTCCTGTCAAAGTGCCTAAGTTGGGACAACCCTGAATATAACATAGATAAGTGGGGAATGGGAATGCTGGGAATGGGGGCCTCCTGGCCTTGACCTCTTCACCTCCTCTCCAGGGTGACCCCAAGGCCCATCCTTAGAATGCCAGGCTTAGGGGAACCCAGTATAGAAGCCCACAATTGAGGTCCACCCCTTTGGTTTCCATTCAGGAAAGTAAGGCTCTGAGACGTGAGAGAGCTAGTGCGTTGGGGACCAGGAGTGGGGTGGCTGAAAAAGACAAGCTGGAGGAGGGGGTCCGGGCAGGGCAGGGGTGGGACCTGACCCAAGGCCAGAGAAGAATGTGGGAGAGGAGGTCTGGAGGGTGTGACTTGCCTGCTACTCCATTCATTCTGCATTTATCATTCATTCATTCAACAAATACTAATGAAGCACCTACTCTGCGCCAGCCTCTGGGAGACAGTGATCCCGGCCCACAAGGAGCTTAGTGTGGGAGACAGACATTAACCTAATCACCCGCAGAAATGTCAATTTGTGACTGAGAAGTCCAAGGTGGCTCTATAATGGGGTGGGAGGGTCAGCGTGGTTTGGGAGGTTAAGAAGACTTCCTGGAAGAAGCCAAGTTGAGAACTGAAGCGTGAGCAGAGGCCAAGCAGATGAAAAAGGGAGGAACAAATGTTCCAGCAAGTGGGCACAACATGTGTAAAAGCCATTTGGTGGGACAGAGCAGAGTGAGTAGGTGACTCTAAAAGACCATGTGGCTGGAGCTGTGAGGTGAGGGGTGAGCAGGGAGCAGGGAAAGCCTGGAGCTGGGCTGGACAGGCTCCCTGAGGGGAACGGCCTGGCCTAATGCTGAGGCCAGGTGGGAGCTTGGGAGGGTCTGAGAAGGGAGATGGGGTCACAAGACACTTCTGTCCACCTCTGCCTTCCTATCTGACTGCCTCTCGTGCTCTGGCTTGGAATCTTTCATGAAGGTGCCAAGGGTTGAGCCCAGTTGTCGGATGAGGAAAGTGAGTCTCTGGATCTTCCTATGGCTCCGCCCACTTCCTCCTGCCTAAAGAAAAGAGGAACGAAGAACTGACACCCCATGGTCAGCTGGGAAGAGTTTGGGCTGGGAATGGGGAGGGTGGGGCCCTTGGGTCCCACACCCGGGATGGGCAGGGGCCCTGCTTCCGTTTAACCACAGCCCTGTGACATGCCCCAAAAGGACAGCAAAGGCCGCCCGTCCTCACCCCCTCTACCCTAGGGAGGGGGTAAGGATGCCCGGGGGAGGGCAGGAACCTGGGGAGGCCCCACTGGGATGCAAGACTGGGTTCTTAGAGAACTTTGGGCTAGCTGAACCCAGCTGGGTGACCTTGATCAAGTCCCATCACCTTGGCTTCTTCTCTGTAAATAGAGGATCCAAAGGTCCCCACAGACTATTCTCAGGATTAGCACACAGTGGGGCCTCACTGAATGGCTGGCTGATGATTGTTGGTTGCATGAATTAAAGCTGTTTTCTTCTGATAGGAGTAGCCAATTAGATAAAGAACCCACGTATCTGACATTCAACAAATAGTTATTGAGCACCTACTGTGTTCCAGGCATTTTTCTCTGTGTTGTGGAGACAGCAATGAGCAAACCAGACACAAATGCCTTCAGATGCCCCACTACATCACTATATTCAATCACCTTTCCCCCTGAAATCAGAATTCCCTCCAGCACTGTACACCAGCTGGGGGCTGGTACATAAGGGAGACTGACCTGTCATGCCCAGGGTGGGACAGTGAATGGGGACTCAGAAGATCCCAATGAGAACTCCCTAGGTGATTTAAGCTGCTTCCTCTCAGTCTTTTTCAACAAATATCCGCTGAGCACCTACTATGTGCCAAGTGCTGGGGACATAGCAGTGACCAGGGTAGATACAGTGCTTGTCTTCATGGACCTGGTGTTCTGGTGAGGGAGATGGACAAACAAATAAGCAGATACTTCCAGGCACAAATATGTGCTACTAAGACATAATCAGAGGGTGCAGTGGAGGGCGACCGGAGGTGTCTGGGGTGGCCCAGAGGACAAGGGCCTCTGGGAGGAGGTTGCATTTATTAAGAGCTGACTAATGAAATGCGAACACCAAGGGAAAATGCACAGGAACAGTATTATAGGTGGAGGGAACAGCATGGGCAAAGGCCTGGAGGTGGGAACCAGGTTGATTTATTTAAGGAACAGAAAGAAGCTGGTGTTTTGGGGGAGCCTTGAGTGATGGGGCAAGAAGTAGGAGGTGGTGTTGGAGGGGCCAGGGCAAATGTCCAGGGCTGGAGGCCAGGGCTGAGGGTCTGAATGTGATGGGAAGTCACTGGAAGATTGAAGTAGGGGAGTAACTTGGTTGAGATTACACTTTTCAATCCTTCTAGCTGCCACATGGAAACAACCAGGTTGGAAACAACTGTAGATGTCCAGGGGCTTGGGCCCAGGTAATGGCAGTGAATCCAAGAACATATGCCAGGGCTAGTGGGAAGCCCAGGGCTCTGCATTCAGTTTCATTTTTCCTTTTACACAATCCACCAGGGGTTCTGGGTCATTGGACTTTCCCTGGCACTGCTGGTGGAGCCCACAGCATGCTGCTGATCTGGCCTTTCTTCCTCCCAGCCCCTCCCTGCCCTGCCCTAACCCCAACCCCTCCTTTCCAGGGACAAGCCCAGCCCCAGTTACTCTGTTACTGTCTCCCCTTAGTCCAGGCTTTGCCTGTGGTCCCCCAATACGCTGCTGTTCCAGTGCATCCATCCTCCAGCCCTTTTGGCTGTTCACTTTGCAACCCCACTGGGCAGATGCTTACTCACCTTCCTCAGATCAGGTTTGTCTCCAAGTACCAAGAACTTGGATTTGAGAGTCCAAGCTGGCAGGCATAGATATGTTCCTGGGTCCCTGATTATAGAGGAGTACCCAAAGGTAGCTTGCCAAAGGCAGCCTCTTCCTTGGGAAAGGTTTCCTCTGATATAGCCTATTGCTAGGATGGAGCTGGCAGACATACTCTCCTTACTTACTTGGGCCTCAGGTCCTCCGGTTGGCAATGGCTCGAGAGCTGTGTTGTGCAGGTTCTGAGGCTGCATCTGGGCTCCCAGGAAGGAGAATTGTAACTGACTAGTAATGTCTGCTGTGGTCCCAGGATTCTGTACAAAAGTCATTGGCCTCGTCTTTATGTCCCCATCATGCAGTGGATCCTCAGCCTGCCCTCTCCCATTGTGCCCTTAAATCTTCAATTATAATAGATGCTGGTTGAAAACACCCTATGGCCTTTGTTTCCTCATCTGTGAAATGGGGTTATGGTGACAATGCCCCCAAAGGGCTGGGAGGCTTGGGAGAGAGGCTACCTTGCTCCCCAGCAGCAATGGCAAACAGAGGCCCTGAGAGCTGTGTTGTCCAAAGTCACACAGCTGGGAGTTAGCAGAACTTGGATTTGAACTCAGGGCCCCTGAATCAGAAAGGGCAGGCAGAAAAATTGGGCCGAGGAGGGGAAGGTGCTGCCCAGATCTCCATGTGACCCTAGACCCCACTTCCCCTTTCTGCCTAGTCACTCAGTACACAGGAAGCCTGACTGGGGCCTCCCTTGCCCATTCTGTCTGCAGCCGGGTGGACATGGGGTCCTGGCGTCACCCGCCGCCACCCCGGGCCTCCTCCTTCCTGTCTTGTGCAAGATGAGGCATCCCCTGTGTGGATGGGTGGACGGGTGAATGGGGGCCTCTCAGGCGTGGTCATTGCCCGCAGTTACCGCCAGCAGGCCTGGCCTAGGCCCCCGCCCCTTCCTCCTCCTCCTCTGTTTCCCCAAAGTTCATGCAGCCTTGAGCAAGAAACTGGGGGACCCAGGATGGGGAGGCATCTAGCCAACATCTTGTCCCCAAAGAGCAGGCCTGGGCTCTGGCCATTATGGAGAGGTTCCTAAAATGCAATGACAGCTATAATAATAATGGCTCCTGTTTATTGGGTGGCACTATCTTGTTTAAACACATTTATATAAGCACCTACTTGGTGCCACGTGCCACATGCTATTATAAACCCTTTATATCTAGTGTCCCATTGAATACTCACAAAAACCTTGTGGGGTACAGCAGTTAAAATTTTTTTAAAATTTTAAATCTTTTTTATTATTATTGATTTTTAGATAAAGAGGAAAGGAAGAGAGAGAGAAACATCAATGATGAGAAACATCGATCGCCTGCCTCCTGCATGTCCTGCACTAGGGATCGAGCCCGCAACCCAGGCATGCGCCCTGACCCGGAATCGAACCCGTGACTTCTTGGTGCATGGGACGACACTCAAACCACTGAGCCACGCTGGCTGGGCAAACCTATTTTTTTTAATCCTCACCTGAGGATATGTTCATTGACCCCAGAGAGAGGGGTGGGGAGAGAGAGAGAGGGAAACATCGATGTGAGACAGAAGCATTGATTGGTTACCTCCTGTATGTGCCCTGACCTGGGATTGAACTCTCAACCCAGGTATGTGTCCTGACCAGGAATCGAGCGCAACCTTTTGGCATATGGGATTGATGCTCAACCAACTGAGCCACCTGGCCAGGGCTAATTTTTAATTTTTTAAATGAGCCTTTTCTCCAGATGAGGAAACTGAGGCTCTGAGAGGTGGAAGAATCTGTCCAAGGTCACGCAGGTCAGCTGCATCCCACTGAATGCCATTGTGTGTCCCGGGACCAGAGCTGTTCTGGAAATGGGAGGCCCAGAAGGAAGGTGCATTTGGCACTCTCCAGCTGGGCAGCCCATGGTATGTGGGTGCGCCCCCACCCGAGCCTCAGTTTTTCCATCTGTACCAGCTCTGGTTTCTCAGGCTTATGACTTTAGGTCAGAAGGTCTGGGGCAGGGACAGGGTAGGCAGAGTGAGGAAGAAGAGGAACAGAAGACACCTCTGGAATGGCTATGGTACCAGGTACTGTCAGTGTCCTCCTGGGAGGTCACACTTGCAGCCACTGCCCAAGGGCTTCCTCTGGCAACAGGAGTGTAGGGCAGAAGTGAGAGACCCTTGCCAACAGAGGTGGGAACTGGTATGTAAGTGCCCTGGCTTCCTTGCCCTAAGTGGGGTAATGCTGAAGCCTGTTTTCCTCTTGCCAGAGGTCCTGGAGACTGAGCCCACAGAGATGACCTGCTCAACCCCTTCCTTGTCTCACTTCCTCACACCCTAGTGGTGCTTCTAGGATCACCTCCCAAATAAACTGCTTGCCCCCAAATCCTTGCCTCAGGCTTGCTTCACCCATCTAAGCCAGCAGCCGTGCTACTTGGAGGTTAAGAGCTTTGGAATCAGAGACATCTGAGTCTGAATCCTAGCACTACCACTGACCTTGCCTATGACCTTGGCAATCTGCCTGCTTGCTGAGAACCTCAGTTCCTCTATCTGTGAAATGGGAACTTAGATCCAGAGAACCAAGTGATAAACAGGGGAGTGTGAGGTGACAGGAACTAGAGCTGAGTTCTCACCCGTGGGGCCTACGAGTGATGCTGGGTGCCACATCTGAATGCTTCTGGGTGGGATGAATAGGAGTTGGGTGGTGGGGTAGGCAGGGGAAGTGGGCAAAAGGAACAGCTTGGACAAGGGCGTGAAGGAAGAACTGGCCATCGCCCTCTTCAGCCCTGCTTGGTGCGTGGGGCAGGTAGATAGGTGGGAAGGACAAGCAACCTCGACACCCCCCACCCAAGGATCCAGGGCTCCTGGTGGATGCTCAGGGCAGAGCAAAGAACACTGAATTGGCTCACAGTGGGGTGAGTTGGGAAGGTCAAGGGTATCTTCAGGGCTCTCACCAGGCAAACAGCCCTCATCCCGGGGGTTGCAGATTCTGGGGCCAACTGGATCCCTTCACTGATTCTGCACTTGAGGCAAGAGTGTGGACTAGGTGCCCCTCTTTACCTTGGGTGGAGCCTCATGCCCAGAAGAGCCCTCAGCCCCCACTGCCCTGGGGTCTTCCTCGGGGCAGTAATGGCAACTCAGCCCCCACTGCCTAGGCTCCCAGCCCAGGTTTGTGTCGCCTGCCCACATGGCCTGCTTGTTTATTCTGTTTCTTGTCTGTCTCCTTCCACTGGAATGTCACGGTCACCCAGTTTTGTCCGTTTCGCTCACTGCTGTACCCTGGCCCCAGCACAGTGCCTGCACAGAGCCGGTGGCCAGTAAACACTTGTGAGGGAGTGAATGAATGAATAAATACTTCGTTGGCAGCTGAGGCGGCTGAGACCCAGAGAAGGCCCCAGGGAACTCACAGTCCAGTGCTCTTTCTCCTGGTTCACCCTGGTCCCCGGAGCCCTTTGTTGCCAGTGCAGCCACAAAGGAGGTGTGCCAAGTTTGGGGTCCTGGGTGTGAATTTCAGCGCGAGCATGTCTCGGCTTGTGCTATGGGACTGTAGGCAAGTCAGCTTCCTCGCCCGCAAGACGGGTCACATGGAGGTCCCAGTGGCACAGGGTGAGGTGCCAGTGGGACAGGATGGTATGTGGTGAGGGCTGGGCACACAATAGGTGCTGAGTAAATGGGAGTGGGGGTTGGCTGTGGGGGAGGCTCTGGCTTGCGGTCCCCTCCCCCTCTGCTTCAGGGCCTGTAATTATCACCTACCTTGGTCAGTGGGCCCAAGAAATTCCATGTGTGGGCAGGGCTGCGGCCAGGGTGCTCGCCCAGCCCCAAGAAGGTCCCACGGACACTGTCCGGTGGGCCTCATGACTGACATTCCAGGCTCGTTTCCCAGCCCTGAGGCTGCCACAGGCCCGCATAGGGTGGGGGTGGGGGCCATAGGCTTCAGGCTGGACAAACCAGTCGGCCTCCCCGGCTGGGCTGCCTGGCCACCAACTTCCTGCTAGGCTCCCTGAGGCCCAGAGAAGCTTCCAAGTCCTTCCTTCTGCATCCACTGCCATCATCACTGCTCACCCACATGGGCAGGGCAGCCTCTGTCCAGGCCCTCGAGGTATTTCCTCTGCACACTCAGCCAGAGGGGTCCTTTCAAACCACGGATCAGCTCACATCACACCCTCGCTGACTCGGATCCCCGGTGTTCTGAGAATCAGACCTCAAGTTCTTCCCTTGGCTCACAAGGCCCTGCACCATTTGACCTCCTTTCCCACCCCCTCCTCGTCGCTCACTCTTCCAGCCCGGCTGGCCTCCTGTGTCTCTGAGACAGCCTGTGCTCATGCTGCCTCAGGCCGTTTGCACTGGCTGTTCCTTCTGTCTGGCACACTCTTCCCTGAGGTGTCCACAGGGACCCTTCCCTCCCTTCCTTAGGTGTCACCTGCATGTGAAGCCTTCTCTGGCCCCCTCACCTCCACTCCCTGCTCAGTATTTGTGTTTCCCTTCCCTGCTCTGTTCCCCTCGGTGCTCATCACCTTCTGACACACTGTAGATTTTACTTATCCACGGGCAGGGAGCTTTGTCTGTTGTGTTCTCTGTTGTGCCCAGCACAGTGCCTGAAACATAGTAGGTGCTCAACAAACATTTGTTGACCAACTGAATGAACAACTCTATGACTTGTTGGAAGATAAGGACTCAGGTCCCTTGGGGTAAGTGACCAGCCCAGGGCCACACAGCTAGTCTGCGACTGAGCCAGGAGAGGAGTCTGGGTTCATCGCATCCTGGTGCTGGCATTTTAGAAATTGCTTCTGGGGAATAGCAGATGGGACCAAGGCCCTGCTGATTCTGCCACTTCTCTAGCCCTAGGCTCGGGCAGTGCTCAGGCTGGTCCGGGAGTCCAGCTTGCCTGCCCGGGCATTCCAGGCTCCAACCCAGTTCTCGAGCTTTCTATTTTGAGCCTCCTAGTCCCGAGGACTGTGTGTTCCCAGCAGGCGGCGTGGACCAGAGGCTGAGCCTGGGTGTGGCTGTCACCCTATCTGAGGCCTTGTGGTGGTGGGAGCCAGAGCTGGGGCCCCGCCATGGACCCAAGGACCCAGATCCCCTGTCCTTATCCTGTTGGCTGCTGAGGCCTCTGGCGTAAGTCTTATTCTCTGCCTGGCTGTCCCCATTCAAGCCTCTATGCTGGTGTCTTGCAGGCGTAGTTTCGACTCATTTTATCTTGGATTATATTCTTCTGCCGTCCCCAGCACTTTGGGACCCATTTGAATTCTGGCTCTGACCCGTTATAGCTGTGTGACCTCTCTGAATGACTTCATCTCTCTGAATGTATTTCCTCATCTGGGAAAGGGGAACAAGAAGAGCACCTATATCCTGCGATTGCTGAGGAGATTGGTGTGATAAAGTTGATGAAAGTGCCCCGCCCTTGGTGCCCGGATTTATTTTCCCCACTGCTTTTCTCGCCACTGGTGCATTTGTTTGAACTTGCCTGTGGCTTGCTTGTCTATCTCCCCTCTAGAACGTCAGCTCCACCAAGGCAGGGACTTTCGCCTGCCTTGTTCACTGCTGTGTCCTTTGCGCCCAGCACAACATCTGGCACACAGTAGGTGCTCAATAAATGTTTGTTGAAAGAGTGAATAAATGAATAAGGACTCCTTGAGGAAACAGTGCCTGAGTTCAGAGAGGGGGTACCAAGGGTTCTCAGGTGCCTGTTGGTACCACAACCCCCTGCTCCATCTCAGCCAGCAGCCAACGAGGCTGAGTTGGCATCACTTTTGTTTCACAGATGGGGAGAAAGGAGCTCAGAGAGGGAGAGTTACCTGTCTACTATCACACAGCAGTCAGTGCCTGAGCCAGGGTTGCAAGCCAGGACTGTGTGGGGATGGGCCATTCTTTCCTTCGAGGGAGTGTCAGTGGTGATGGAGAGTGTGGTGGGGCCTGTGAGGAGGTCCCAGGGAGGGAGAAATGATGGGCGATTAGTCACTCCTCTTGAGTTCCACCTCTCCTTGTGTCTCTCTGGTTCTCTCTCTCTTTGTCTTCCTGGATCCCTCTGTCCCCACCTTTTTCTTGTCTCTCTCTGTCTCAGTGTCTCTCCCGCTCCCTCGTGTATTTGACCGACTGTGCAAGACAGGGTTCGGGCAGCAGACCCCTGGCTCGGGGGCTGGAACTGAGGCCAAGAGAGGGGAGGACTGGTATCTGGGACAGAGTTCAATATGGAGCCAGGCCCTGCAGCGAGACCCAGGGTGGGCCCCAGAGTTCTGGTCTCAGTCTCCACACTTCAGGGACAACCTTGGACCCTGAGCAGTTTAGAGATCCCCAGGCCTGGGTTCCAGTCCCAGCTTTGTCACATCCCAGCTAATGGCCTTGAGTGCTTAGCCTCAGTTCCTGTAAAATGGGGCCATTGACAGTGCTATCTGATAGGGTTTTATAAGGAGGAATGATGTGAGGGCCGTTCCTGGCTCCCTGAAGCCCCATGTAACAAGGAAAGCATTCGATAAATAGCTAACTATAATGACCTCTTTTTAGCAGATGGAAAAAGTGAGACTCAGAATCATTTTACTAATTCGTTATTATTGAGCACCTACTACATTCCAGGTGCTTTGTTTGGCATCCATTAACCCAGGGGTTGGCCAACTATGGCCCTGTGGCCAAATCTGGCCCATAGCCTATTTTTATGAATAAAGTTTTATTGGCACACACCATGTCCATTCATATACATATCACCTATTACTGCCTTCACCCTACAACTGCAGTGTGGAGTAGTTGTGAGAGAGCCCAGAAGACCCTCAAAGGTGAAAATATTTACTATATAGCTCTTTACAGAAAAAGTTTGCCAATCCCTATACTAACCCATCACAACTGGGAGGCAGGACGGAACATCACCTTGATTTTACAAATTAGAAACTAAAGTCTTCGCCCAGTGTCTCTCACAAGGTCGGGTCTTGATAAATACTCTCCGGGTCTTCCTCCTCCCCTGCCCCTTAGGGATCTTCCCAACTCTTGCTCCCACCCTTCGTGGATGCCGAGTGGGCAAGTAAACCCCCCAGTGGAAAGAACCCTGTTTGAGGGTCAGGCAGGTCTGAGTTTGAATCTTGCCTCAGCCCTGCCCTTGCTGGTGACTGGGTGAGAGGTCTGGCACATAGCTGGTACTTAATCGACATCACCCTGTCCCTGTAAGCCTCAGCTTCCTTTCAGGTTATGACGGGAGGACATTTTACAAAGAGCAGACAGCGGCCGGCTGGGTGTTGTGGCTGCGGTGAGTGGTGGAGTGTGAGGCAATATAGTAGGAGAGCACTTTGGGTGTCGGAGAGGCTTTCTGGAGCTCCATGGCAATGGTGGGGGGGATCATCCTGTCCCCCAAGTCTTTTCTCTCTCTCTCTTGGCTTGAGGCCTCAGTCTGGTCCTTGGCTGCAGCCCCCATTCCTCCCAAGCTCCTTTCCCAGCCTTCCTCCTGCTCACCCGGGAGGCTCCAGCTTTGCCTTCAGCCCTTTTCCAGTGGGCCCAGAATCTCTAATAGGCGATCCTTCCCACTGCCTGGAGGAGGCAATGCTGGTGACTCAGGAACCTCTGGCTTCTCCTAGCACCAGTGCCCAGCGTTATGATCTGGGGCTGCTGAAAATGGAGGTAGCATTTCCCCAAAGGACTCACCCGCTCTGCCTCTAAAGCAGCCTTCCTGAATTAATCAAGCCACTCATTTATCTCCCAGTGTTGGGTGACACCTTGGGCAAATTCCTTCACTCTCCGGCTCTGTAAGTGGAGCCCTGGTGGTCCTACCCCTTCAGGAAGCTGTGAGAATGAAATGAGTCAATGAGAGGAAGCGCTTGGCATGGCCCTGAGCATAATTGGCACTCGGTACACACGCTCATGGATTCATTCACGCATCCCTTGGACACTGTCTGAGGCTCCCTAGGGCCAGCCTGATGTTGGGTGAGGGGAAGAGGGGGGACAAGGTTCTTGTCCTTGTCTAAACACCGGTGACTTCCAAATGCATCTCTCCAACCTGGACACCTCCCCTGACTCCAGACACAGGTCTCCACCTCCCCTTTTCATTGCCACTGCGGGGACAAATAGTGGGGGAGATGGCACAGGGGAAAGGTACTCCTAAGAAAGGAACGGCATGTGCAAAGGCCTGGAAATATGAACGGTGGGAGGCGAGTTGGGTGGCAGATGGGTGGGTTTGGTGAGGACAGCAGAGCAGAGTGAGGAGCCGGGTGCAGAGCTCCAGGGTAAAGCCTCATTCAAGAAGGGGGAAGGAGAGCTCTGGGCCAGCAGTGAGCAGGCTGGGCCACCCTGGCTCTGTTACTCCCTGGCTGTGTGACCTCGGAAAGCCATGCCTCTCTCTGGACCCAAGAGCCCCCAGCTGCTGTTGGAGACCACCTAAGTGGACTCATTATTTGACAAATGGAGAAACTGAGGCTGAAAAACTTCTGTGATCTGGTTAAAGGTCAACCCCAGGATAGGGATAAGCTCCGGACTGCTAGCAACCACTCACACCTTGGCTTGAAAGAGCTTCCTGGATTCTCGGTTACCTCTGGAGGATCTGGGAGGCAGGGTGAGGGCAAGGCTGAGGCTCCGAGCAGGGCTCCAGGTTGCACAATAACATCGATGGCTGTGACCAAGGTAGGTGACACATGCTCTTTGGGAGTCACCCTGGGCCATGCAGCCTTGTTACACACACTCCCCACTTCCCTCACAGCCTGACTTGCGCTCTGCTCACTGTGCTGCCATTTCCTGGCTGTGTGACTCTGGGCAAGTCACTTCCCCTCTCTGAGCCTCAATTTTCTCTTCTGTAAGGAGAGATAAAAGCTGTACCTGCCCCACTGGCTTTTGGGAGAGTTTACTCTGCCCCTGCCACACTCCCCCCCTTGCACACTCCTATCTCAGGGCCTTTGCACTTACTGTTCCCTCTGCCTGGAATATCTTTCCCAAATATGGCCTGCTGTCACTCCTTCTTCAGGTTTCTGCTCAAATGTCACAGTTCAATGAGGCCTTCGATGATCCCTGACACTCCCTTTCTGTCTTAATTTGTCTCTGTAGCTCTTACCACTTCTCAGGGCATCCTGATTATTGCTGGTTTGTCTGTCCACCCCCTGCAGGATGGCAGCTCCATTTTTGTCTCTCTTGGTCATCATTACGTTCCCAGCCCCCGACGTGGCACTGGCACAAGAAGGTTCCCAATAAAGAACTGTAGAATGAATGAATGCATAGCGCTTAGCACCGTGCCCTGCCCATAGCTTGCGCTTGATACCCATTGCAGTGAACGGTGTTGCTTCGGCAGCCGCTTTCCAGGCCCCCTCCCCTCCTGGCCGTCTCCAGTTCTCCTCTCACCAGCCTGGCCTCTTGCTTTCTCTGCCAGGCCCAGCTCCCAGGCCCAGCTCCCTGCTGCCCACGCAGTTTTGTCCCTGGGCCTGGGTCCTGGGTCAGAGTGACCTCTGGGGAATCTTAGGCCTGTGGGATGGGCTCCCTCAGACTCTGCCTCTGCTCCTCTTATATCCCAGGGCAGAGCTTCTGGGAAATGGGCTTTGAAGATCCCTGGGTCGGACCCACCGAGCTCCTGGACCTTCCTTCAGCACTGCCTGATGTGACCCATTATTGTACAAAAGGGGACAGCGGGACTAGAGAGGGGCAGCTGTGTTGGGTGTCTGGCCTTTGGGGCTCCTGAAATATCCAGGGAAGCTTCAGAGACGCTGGCTTCTTTGTCACTCCTGGCATAGGGCTGGGGCTCAGACGCCTTTTTTCTGGATGGTAAGACTGAAGCTCATGCAGGCTTAGGGACCAGATTTGAACCCCATCCTGCCATTTCCAGGCAGTGTGACCTGAGGCTTGTCAGTCCGTCCCACCGAGCCTCGGTCTCCTTGCCTGTAGAAAGGCATGGTACCATGCCAATGGTACCCAGCTCGCGGGGCTGTTTGGGAGGCCAAGACCAGCCATTCGGCTGGCATCTAGGGTCTCCAACCCCTCTCCAGGGGCCCAGGGTCTCCCCAGCCCTACCCCCACCCCCGGGCCTGGCCAGTGGGCCTGGCAGCGCTGCCTCCTGGTGGGGCACTGGCAGCCCCAGGAGACGGCTGCTGCGGCTGTATTTTTTCCCTTCCCTAGCTCTCCCCTCCTCAGGCTGGCCTGCTTCTCCAGAACCAGCTTGTTTTTGTTTTCTGTTTTTACGGCTCCATAAATGAGTCACGGGCCTGATTTGATTTAATTTCGTTGTAATTGTTATCTTTTCAAGCTTGTTTTTTTCCACTCGGTTACTCACGAGACCACAAAACCTAAACAGGAACGGGGCCTTCCCCGGCCCATGCCTGCCGCTCTCGGCCCCCTCCCGGTGATCCAGGGTGATCCAGGGTGATCCGGGGCTCGGGGCCAGGGGCAGCAGCCCCTGGAGGCCTGCGGGGCTCCTGGGGGTTCGGGGGGAGGTGCTTGGTGTCCTGAGCGGGACCGGGTGTCCTGAGTGCCAGGCATAGCCCTGGTCTGCGTGCTGTGTTACCCTGGGAGAGTTGTTTAAGCTCTCTGGGCCTGACACCCCAGTCCGCGTCCTCCTTGCAAGCTTTAGAACAAGAAGTCAGAAATGCAGACATGTTGGGGCCAGGAGGCGACATGATGAGAGGTGGGCTGGGTGGTGATGTGAGCTGGAGAGAGCAGGCCCTCCTCAGGGGACGGCCGCCTCTCAGCCGGCACACGGCCCAGATCTTTCAATTTATCAAAAGGAGCCAGAAACCCGAGGTCAGATGTGAGAAGTCCTAATTTTTAAATGTCCAACGAATCAAATTAAAAACAACAAACAAAATTTAACTCTGTGGACACCTCTGGTTTAGAAGGTTCTAGAAGAGCAGGCCACAGTGCAGACTGAATAATTTTGCAGAAATAGCTCTCTTCATGATTATGCCGGGTTGGTCACATGCCATGAAAAAGACATAGCATTGTGCTGTCCTGCGTGTGGTTTAAACCCATTTAAATATATCAACACTCGCTTCACTTTGTCCATCCTAAGCAAATGCGAATTATATGATAAATATAATTATATGATAAATGTGTTAGGTCAAAAAGAAAATCAATTTATTTTGACTTTTTTCCCCCTGCCACTCCTCAAGACAGGGTCCTAGTCAAGTTTCTCTAAGGTCGATCTTTATTCTGGAGTTTGGGCCCTGGTTCTCAGTGAATTCACTTTATGTGGTCTTTTTCCTGGGCCAAATTGTTCCACCTTTATTTTCTGAGCTTCCCACCCGAAGTCTTCAGAAGTCATGCCCCTGCCACCCCAGGCTCAGCTCTTGTTCTGTGAGGGGTCCCAGGTCACCCCAAGTGGGGGCCGTCACCCACCACCACCACCTGTGGTCTCAACGCCCCAACCTCTGGCCCAGCCCCTGCTTCCTCTTTTCTCTTGTTCTCTGGTCTTCCTTTTCCAAGCCAGGACCTGGGTGACCCTTTGTTAGCTCTCTGGGCTGGAATGGAAGCTTGTGGATGCTTAAGGCCACGGCAGCCTGGAGCTGAGGAATTACTCTCTCTAGGACAAAGGAATCACAGGCTCTCAGTCGACTAGGCCTCTGCGATTCTAAAACTCCAATGCAGGAGACCTGCTAGACCAGGTCACACATCACTCAGTAAATCTTTATCGAGCATCTACTATGTGCCAAGCACTGGGGAGGCAGCAGTGAACAAGAGGACAAACTGCCTTCATGGCAGTTATGTTTTATCAGGGGAGACCATAAAAAAACACGTGAGTAAAAGGCGGAGTATGTCTGGTAGTGAAACCAGTGGCAAAAGGGAGCGAGGAGTGTGGGGGCTGCAGTGTAACACAGGCTGTTACAGAAAGGACAGGAGGCCAGAGAAAAGTGAGGGGGCTGGCCCAGCAGATGTCTGAGGCGGGGTATTCCAGATGGTGGGAAGAGCAGATGCAAACGCCCTGAGGTGGGGAAAATCTTGCATTGTTGGGAGAGCAATCTGGCTGAGTAAGCAGGGGGAGGGTGGGGAGAGACAGGTCAGAGAGGCCAGCAGGGCCCAGATCACCCAGAGCCCTGTGGGCTGCAGGAGGAGGACTTTGGATTTTATTGGAAGTAATGTGGGAGCCCCTGAGTTCTGAGCACAGGACAGACAGGGTCTGACTTAGGTTCAAACGTAGAGTTTCTCAACCTTGGCCCTATTGACACTTGAGACAGGTGATTCTCTGTTGTGGGGGCCTTCCCGTGCATTGGGGGAGATTGAACAGCATGCCTGGCCTCCCCCCATGGATGCCAGTAGCAAGCTGTCACATTGTGGACAAGAGTATGGAAAGACTGCGTAGCAAGGAACTGATATGGCTTCTCAACAGCGAGTGAGACTGAAGCCTGCCAACTCCACCCGAGCGAGCTTGGAAGTGGGTCCTCTCCCAGTAGAGCTTTGGGATGACTTCTGCCCCTGTTGACACCTTAATTTTGAACTTGCAAGAAACCTTGAGCCAGAACTACCCAGCTAGATCATTCCCAGATTTTTAACCCACAGAAACCATGAGATAATAAACGTTTGTTGTTTTTAGCTGCTAAGGTTTGGGGTCATTTGCTGTGCAGAAACACACAACTAACACACACACACAAACTAGCTGTGACTACTAAAAATATTTTCAGACCGTGGCAAATGTGCACTGGGGTGCAAAATCACCCCCAGTTGGGAACTACAGGTCTAACAGGATCCCTCTGGCTGTGTTTGGGGAGAAGACTAGGGATTCCAGACAGGAGGGGGAGTGGAGGTGAGAGAAGTGGTCAGATTCTGGATTTGGAAGGTGAACTCAGCAGGATTTGCTGGACTGACTCTGGAGAGAGGGTTAGTGAGAGGGAGAAATAGAGACAAGCTGAGGATGACTCCAGGGCTTTGGCCGGAGCAGGGGTGGGCAAAGGTGCTATCTTTTACTGAGAAGGGGAACTGGTTTGGGGGCCACTTGGGAGGTTTCTCCTTCCTGATTATAGTTTAGTAGATCTAGGGCTGAGCCCAGAACCTTGTGTCGTCACAACCTGGCCCCAGGTGATGCTGAGTTTTTCCAAGCTGTGCTTCTAAGGATTTAAAAGTCCACAGAGGATGCACCTTGACTGCAAAGGCGTTGGTAAGGAGAGGGACAAGTGGACAGGGGGTCCCTCACTTCAACCAGATCAGGAGATTCCACCTAAGGTGCTCTGAGATGGAAGGAAGCCTCGGGACCCCAGCTCCCATGGAAGGCCTGCAAACCCAGGCGCCTCCAGGGCAAGGCTGGTGAGAGGGGCAGCCCGTCTAATAGGTGGGCACTACTCATTTTCAGCCCAATATCACCATGCAGGGAGGCCCGGACTTCCAGTTTTTCATCAGAAGCTGTAAATCTGGAGTGAGTTTTAAATGTTGGGGCAAATCTATAAATATACTGCCAGTATTTGTTCAAAGGCCATGAGTTCGACACCTCTGTTCCACTCCCGTCCTCTCATCCTGCTGCTGAGAAGGGTCCTGGAGAGTCAGAAGTGTAGCTGCCCCAGAGAGGGGCACATTCTCCTGGGTCCGGGGTGGGGGCAGCGCACCGTGAGGGAGTGGAGCTTGGACTGAGCTCTGAAGAAGGGTCAGGTTCCCTCCAAAAAGAGGAGAGGGCCATTCCAGGAGGTGTGTGTGTGGGGGGGGAGCAAGGGTGTGGAGGTGGGAAAATAGAGGAAGATAAGAAGAGATGGAACCAAGGGGGAGAGGAAGACCCATGATAATGGGGGCAGGGGAGAGGGTGCTGGGAAATCAACGAGGCTGGATTGAAAGCAGGGCTGGAAAAAATCACGAAAGGACTTTAATAATATTAATAATTTCACTTCCGAAATTGTTTGGCAACATGCAGCTCATTTTATTTTACCGCTGACTTTGAGTTCTTGGCAATCCCCACGTACACCAGGGACTGTTTGCCCAACAAGAAATATTCTCGTTTGCAGATTGTTTTCGAACGACATGAAAGTTTTCAGAAATACTAAATTAGAAATGCAATACTGAATGGTGAAGTTTGGGTGGATTAATTAAAAATTTATTAATTTCAACTTAGCTTCTTTTAATTATTTCAGATTCAATGCAATTTCCCCCTAAAATCTCCCTTATAAAAATTTTCCACCTCACAGCAGCCAACATTTGAGGTGACATGTATAAATAACTGATGTGCAATGATAGAAAAGAGTAAGTGAGGCTTAGAGAGTCTGGGAGAGTTCACTTGCTGTGGAGGATCAGGGCAGGCATCCTGGAGGAGGTGGTTTTGACTCTGAGCGGCAAAGGATGGGTGAAATAATGACCAGGCAGATGGGCTAGGGTAATGAGGGCAGGCCAAGCGGAGGGTCCGGTGCATGTGAAAATGGGAAGGTGGGAATAGTGAGGTCTCAGGGTTGGGACCAAGGGGGTTGGGACTGGGGTTGGTGATAATGGAGGAGCCAAAGAGCAAAAGATGAGGCCTGTCAGGGGCACAGCCAGGACTGAGATTGGGGAAGGTGGAGAATGGGCAGCTGACCTCTTTTCAAATTGCGTGTGTGGAAGGGCAGCGAAGAATGTGGATGCCCTGTCCTCCTGTCCATGGCCGAGGGCCATCCCCACATCCCAGGGAATCATCTTAGGTGAAATCTAAGGGCAAAGCACCTGTGTTGAGTGTCTACAAAAAGCCCAGCCCTGCACAGAGGGCTTCTGGGGCATCGGCTCATTTACTCCTCTCATCAATTGCATGAGGGAGGTGTTATTATGATGGCCATTTTACAGAGCACATGAAGGCTCAGAGAGGTGAAGCAACTTGTCTAAGTTCACACAGCCAGGAAGCGGCAGAGTGGGATTAGAACTGAGCCCAAAGCCCATGCTGGACCCACTGCTCTGTAATGACACTCACATGCTCCCATCAGGTCTGGCTTCCTGTGACCTGAGTACCATAATCACCTCCATTTACCAGAAGGGTAAACTGAGGCTCTGAGAGGTTGAGTTACTTGAGTGAGGTCATGCAGCTGGAAGGGGCGAAGCCAAGGTTTGAATCCCCGGGGCCACCTGACTCTGGAGCCCACTCTCCTTCCACCAAATGACACAGCCGCTTGCCTTCTCAGGCCTCTCTTTCTTCATCTGATAAATGGCGGTGAGGACAATGCCTACCTAATGGGGTCCATGTGAGGATCAGAGGTGGTGCATATCAACCTGGCACTTAGTAGGTGCTTTAAAAATGATGGCCGTATTTGTGTGAAGGTAGCTGCATATTAAATGAGTGAATTAATGTAAGGCACTTAGAATAGTGCTTAAGTAACACTTATTTTGCTTAAGGGCAGGTAGTAGGTGCTCAAGAGATACTAGAAAGTGCTATTATTATTATAGGACCAACTGTGGGACAGCCCGATATCCTTCTAAACTCGCATCCTTCCCAAATTGCCTTCCAGTTTCTCCCTTAATCCAACAAACCGACGTTAGAGTGTAGGTTAGGATTTGGGGTGAGGTGCTGCTCACCAGAGATGCTGAGAGCACCAGATGATGAGTCCAGAATTCTGGGTTTGAGCCCTGACCCTTTGTGTGACCTCTGACAAGTGGCTTGCCCTCTCTGTGCCTCAGTTTACCTTTTGTCTGCAGAGCTTGGGTGAGGCTGCCCTGGAAGGTGCCAGCCCCTCACAGGGATGGAGGCAGTTCCTGTGTCCCTTTTGGCCACCAGTTTCCACCTCCCGCCTCCGAGCTGCAGGCCCGCCCGGCTCAGCTGTGACGACCAACCAGCCAATCTGTTTACTGAACTGGCTCACCCCTTCCGGGAACTCGGCCCAAGCTTCCCAGAACTCGGGTATTAATGACCCGAAGCCACATGACAGAGCATGACACAGCACTTTTGGGCATAAGGCAGGGCCCAGAGGGGCTCGTGGGGGGCCTTGACCCACCCAGCCCCCCCAGCAGGGCTGGCTAGTGAGTCACCCCTGCCTCCTGCAGCTTCCTGGTCCTGGCCACTCTGCTGCCCTCCCCCACCTCCAGGACACCTCACCCTGCCAGGGCCACTCTAGGACCCCTGGACCTTTGCCCCAGTGACCTAGAAGAGGCCCTCTGGGATTATAGATGGGGAAAGTGAGGCCCAGAGGACTGGAGTAAATAACAGTGAGCACTTATTAGTCACTTACTACATGTGAGGCGCTGGGCAAATATCTTACCCTAGCCTCACAACAACCCTAGGAAGTAGCGTATACCAGATGGAGAAACAAGCTCTCAGAGAGGGGGAGAAGGGCATGCAGCAGTGCGGGGCAGCACTGGGTCCCAGCGTCTCTGTTTGGCCTCAGATGATCTCCCTTCATTCCCTCCACAACCTGACGAAGGAGGAGCCGTGTGGTCTGTTGCACAGCTGGGGAAACTGAGGCACAGAGGGGCTGAGTACCCTGCCTACGGTCTCAGTACTCGTTTGCTTCCAGGACCTGTGCTCTGAACCAGCGCTTGGCACATAACTAGCGCGCACATAATATCTGTGAACTGATGAATACCTGCAGGCTTTGGTGTCAGGCAGAGCTGGGTGCGAATCCTGCCTGTGCTTGGCTGGGGGGGGGGCATGGCTGCACCCACTGTGCCTCAGTTTTCTCACTGGTAAAGGATGATCCTGACCTTACAGAGCAGCTGTAAGGGCTGCATGCGTGCCGTTGGCAGACAGTGCCCCATGAGCACTGGCTTTCATAGTGTGCATCTCCTCCAGCCCCGGTCTCCGAAGCCTGGTCGGGGTCAGCCTCTGGGCCCCATGCCTGCCTGCTTCACCCTTTGCTGCCCAAGGGCAAAGTGAGGGTGGTGGTTTTTATGGGGCTGGGAACCAGACAGGCTCTGAGCCTCAGAGGGGGCCCCTGCCAGTGGCAGGAGTGGGGCCTCCTGGTTCCCAGCCCCTGAACTTCAGGCTGGGGGTCAGGCGTGGGCAGGGGTGGGGCACGACTTTGATGATCTTCCCTTCATTCCACAACCATGGCTTGAGCACCTACTGTATACTAGACTCCAGGGGACACAGCAGCAAGCAAGGTCTCTGCCTGCTTTCTTGTGGAGGAGACAGGAGATCAGTGAGCACACACATGAATAGATAAAATAATTTCAGCCAGGGAGAAACACCATGACAAAAATTGACAGGGATGTTTGGGACTTCATGAGTCAGAGAGGGCTTCTCGGAGGAGGAGACATGGAAAGACATCTGAAGGAAGAGAAGGAATGGACCCCAGAGAGGGATTTTCAGCATTGGGGGAACAGCAAGAGCAAAAGGCTCTGGGATGGATCTATGCTTGGAATGTTCCAGAAAATGCAGAGGCCAGGTGGCTGGAGGGGAGTGAGGGAAGGGAAAGTGCCAGGAGATGATGTTGGAGAGGTCAGCAGGGATCAGATCATGTAGGGATTGGTGGGCTGAGTGCCATTGGTAGGATTTGATTAGGAAGGGAATTGACATGACCCAACTTGATGAACATCAGGCCTTCACTTACTATGACATTCAAATTTTCTACACATTGACAGATTGGTCCAGGCCAAGTTCACCCAGAAGGTCAGTGGCAGGGTGGGGATAAAACCACAGTGGTTGGACAGCCAGTTCAGGACAACTGTTCCTACACAGAGGGAAGTAAGAACATGGGCTGAGGAGTTGATAGCCTCTGGGTCAGCATAGTTTCCTGGCAGAGGAGGTGCCCTCTAAGCTGAGGCTGGGTCAGAGGTGCTGGAAGAGTGCTCCTGGTAGAGGGAACAGTGTGTAGGGAGGCCTTGAGGCAAGTGAAAGTAGGGCACATTTGGGAAATTCATCACTGCTCAGGAGTTAGGTGAGGGGAGAGGTGACTCGGTGATGTCAAGATCCCAATTCCAGGAGGTCTTAGAGCCAAGGGGAGGAGCTAGAATTTCATTCTAAGACCTACTGTGTGCCAAGTCTGGGCTGGACCCTGGGGACACCAAGGCAGGTACATGTTCAGCCCGGCTCGGGGCAAGCCACTTTACCTCTCTGAGCCTTGGTTTCCTCGTCTGGAAAGATATTGTGACAACTCAGTGAGAGCATCCTTTCATTCAATCATTTATTCATTCTCTATATTTTGAGCACCTACTATGTGCTAGGCACTCGACTGGGGACATAGCAGTGACACAAAGCTCTGCTCTGACGAAAGAGATGATGTGGAGCAGTGAGCAGTTACTAGAGCCAGATGGTTTGGGTTAGCTCTTGGCTCACCGCTCATCGATGTGTGACTTTTGGCGAGTTGCTTTACCTCTCTGAGCCCTGTCTTTAAAATGGAATAATGATAGTACCCACCTCATAGGGTTGTTGTAAAGACATATAAGCTAATACATGTAATGTGTCTAGCAGAGTCTGGTACACAGTAGGTGCTCAATAAATGTCCTCCATGCTTGTACTCGAATGGGGGAGATAGACAAAAGCAATCAGATGACAGGTGAGTAGATAAGATGGTGTCTGAAGTGGGGAGTGGCAATACCAGCTCTTAGCACCAAGTGGGCATACATAGGTACTCAGGTGTTTCTCCTTTGTCTCTTGAGCTTGGTCTGTGCTAAGGGCCTGAGGTTTAGGAGTCTGTGTGGATGGGAGCCATCTTTGCCAATCCAGAAAACCCAGGGCTGAGCTTTGGGGCAGGGAGGGCAGAGTCGTCCCCTCCACCCACTAGCCCTGTGCTCCCTGCACCCCATCCCCACCATGGTTCACAGCCTGGGTGGTTGGGGCGAGCCAGGGCCTGCCCTGTGGGTCCCCAGTAATGACACTCATTACACAGGTGTCTAGCAGCGCAGGGGGAGGCGAGGGCCCCAGGGGCCGCGTTCAGGTGGCACCTTGCCAGCTCACCCCGGGCCCTTCCTCCTCCTTTCCGAGTCTAGTGCCCAGGGCAGGCAGGCGGGCGGGGGAGAGGAGCTGGCCCTGGGCCAGCTGGCACCTGGTGAAAGGAGGGAAAGTTGAGAAGTTTGGGTGCCAACGGCTGAAGTGGAGGACAGGGTGCTGGGGTGGTGGTGGGGGTGTGTGTGTTTGTGCGTGCACGTGTGCAGGTGTATACAGGGGTACAGTGAATATGTACCAGTCCAGGTGTCCCTCCAGCCTCTTCGTGTGGAGGTGAGAGGGTTTATGAAGATGAAGTATAGATGGCCCCCCGGAGTGGGCTCAGAATCTTCAATATCCATTTTAACGTGTTCATTTAACCTACACTAATATGTGGGTGCCAGGCTGTGCCCAGCCTAGGCCTGGTGACATCAGACCCAGAGCTGAGCCAATCCTAGGTTCTGCCATCGGAATCTCCAAATCCGAGGAGAGACTGGTACCCAACCAGAGGGACGAGACATCACAATGTGGCCTTTGGTGGAGGAAGCTAAAGTAGGACCAGAGAGAGCAATAGGATGGGGTCAGGGGGAGCCTTGCTGAGAAGTGACCTTGGAGCTGAGGCCTGAAGGATGAGTCACTATGGCAAGATCTGGAGCAAGAGTCTGGTCAGGAGGAACAGCAAGTACAAAGGCCCTGAGGCAGTTCGTGGAGCATCAGGGAGGCCCAGGGTAGAAGAATGAATGAGGACGGGGGTAGGAGGCAGGTCACATATGGGCAGGGCCAGACCTCATGGGCCCGGGTGAGGAGCGTGGAACTTATTCTGAGTACAATGAGAAACTTGGCACATGGTAGGCACGCAGATGCACCCCCTCGAAGGGTGAGTGGGTTTGAAGAGAGTGGGGCAGTCCCCAGGGTGTGGGAACCATTGGCTTTCAGAGCTACAGACAGGAACGTGGGCTGCTCAATTTGTGTTTGAACCTATTCTCTCGGGTTCAAACCCCCTGGAACCTGGAGTCTGTTATTAAACTGGCTGCACCCTGGGGCGCCTGCCTTTATCCCCAGACAGGGCCTGGCCCGCCTGCCCTGAGGTCGACCCTGGCCCCACAGATGAGAGTGGATGGGTGGGACTGGTAAACCCCTGTGCCTGCCCCAGCCCCCACCAGGAGCCTTGGCAGGGCCAAATCTGCTCCTAAAGCTGGAAAGAGACTGTGGAGCTACGAGTAGTTCATTCATAGACCGGGAAACAGAAGGCCAGAGAAGGAAAGGGTATGTTCCGGGCCTCGTGGCAGGGAGCTGGTGGCAGCACCCAGGAAATCTGTCCTAACTCATACCTCTTTCCACTTCCTCCCCTGTCCACTGAGCTCCTCTCATTGTGACTCTAGCCAGGGGAGTAGTTGGTGTCTGGGCAGGGCCAGAGAGAAGAGCTGCGGCCAATTTTGGAGGCCTCTTTTAATTGGGCCCCACAGGAAGAAATGCCCAACTGTTGAGATGGTGAGTTACCCATCATTGTAGCCATGCAAACAGTCCCAGATAACAGCCTTTCATCTGCTTACAGGTTGCAGAGGGGTTTGGATGAATAAAAGACTACTTCCCTTTAAGCTCTGTGATTCCACAGGACCTTGACCTAATCCATCCCTGTTCAAGCCTCAGTTTCCCAACTGTAAATTAAAAAAGAAAAAATCAAAAAATCAGAGTGACCTCAATAAAAGGACAGTCTTGCTGATGAAACTTCCCTGCTTCTGGCCTTTTCTTGGCTCCCCAGTCCTCAGAAGAGACTTCTAATGCTCACATGGCCCAGAGTCCTTGCAACCCTGGCCCCTGAGGCCTCTCACTCCCTCTCTGATGAAGTCACTGGACTTTTTCAGTTCACAGCCACTTCTTGCCTCAGGGCTTTTGTAATGCTGTGACCATTGAATACCAAGTGCTTTCCATAATTTAAATCTTCACCAGCCCTGTGAGATAAATACTAGAATGGGATCCATTTTACAGATAAGGAAACTGAATCTCCGAGAGGTCAAGTCTCTTACCCAAAGCCACACAGCCCATAAGCAGAGGAGTCAGGATTTGAACTCAGCCATCTGCAACTTAACACCACTCACTTTTCTTCTTTCCTTATGTAGCTCATTTTCATCTTTAAAACTTTGTCTAATAATCTCCTCCAGGAAGCCTTCCCTGACTACTCTCCCAGTCCTTTTCTTGTGCCCTTCTCGAGTTTCCCCCTTGCTGCACTGATCGCACTGTCTCACAGTTATCTTTATTTATTTTTTTAACAGCTTTATTAAAGTATGACATACAATCATCAATATTTTAGTGTGCACTTTGATGAGTTTTGACATCTGTCTGCACTCAGGAAGCCACCAGCACAACCAAGATGGTAAACATATCCATCATGTCCAAAGGTTTCCTTGTGTCCCTTTGTCATTCACCTTTCCGGCCCCCTACCTCCACACTCCCATTGTCAGGTAACCACCATCAGCTTTCTGTTCCTGTAGAGTAGTTCACATTCTCTAGAATTTTCTGTAAATGGAATCATATAGTGCATTCTTCTTTACTAGGCTTCTTTTCCTCAGCAGAATGATTTTTAGATCCATCCGTGTTATTGTGACCATTACCTTTTTCGGTACCTGCCCTCTCTCCGTCAGATTGTGAGCTCTATGGGGCCAGGGCTTTGTCTTATTTATCTGTGTCCCAGCACCCAGCACAGGGCTGGGCACACAGGAGGTGCCTAATAAATGTTGACTGACTGACTGGGAGGAGGATGAGACGTGTCCATGTGGGGGAAGAGCAGGCACAATTGCATGGCCGAGAGGAGCCCAAAGACTGATTAAAAAAACAGCCCTTGGAATGATCTGGAGGCCTCTCGGCCCCATCAGATAAGCACATCCGTTCATCCCTGTGGCTGTCTCCGTGGAACAAAGATCTGCATTGCACAAGGGTTGGGCTTGGGCCGAGGAGGCACTTAGTGGCCCCTTTATCGGGCGTGGGCATCTGGCTCCGTGTTCTAGAACTGCACAGCCCACAGCTCCCGGCAGGCTGCGCGGCCGCGCTCCAGCCTTGGCCGAGGGCGGCCAGGTGGGCGGTGGGAAGGGGAAGCGGCCACCCAGCCCTCCCCGAACCAGTCGGACTTCTTCGCAGAAGTTTCTGGAGGCACGGAGCTGAGTAAGGGAGAGCGGGAGGCCTCGAAAAGGAGGTTGAGGAGGGAGGAATCATTTAATTATCAAATATTATAGGGAATTTCCAGTTCGTGCCCCATCGGGCTGGGCAGGGATGCCGCGGGGATTAGTCAGGCGGTTTCCAGGTACCAGCCTCAGCGGAGAAGGCTCAGCGAGGCCTGGAGGCCTCCAGGTCACCATCACCGGCTGAAAACTCAGCTAGCCGGGGCGAGAAAGCGACAGAGCTACACCCTGAGACAGAACCTGCCAAAGCCGAGTATAAGCATGTGCTTCCTGCATTGGTCCTGCCGAGATGCTCTTATTGCCCATTTCGCAGACTGAAAAACTGAGGCTGGGGGCTGAGGTCACGTGTGGGGGGGGGGTCACCGGGGAGTGGGGAAAGCTTAAGAACCAGTTGTTGTTTTGGAGTGACTCCTTCAACAGTAACCACATTTTTTTGGTAAAGCCTTATTGAACACCTACTGTGTGCCAGGCATTGTGCTCAGCTCTGCGGATTATAAAAGGAGTTCTGGGCACTTATTTTGTGTCGCATCTTACCTCCTGATGGAAACACTTTTGAGGGCAGAGACAGTTTTGTGGAACTTTGTTTTCTTATTTGTGGAAGCAAGGAGTTTGGACCAGACAAGCATTTTCCAAATGGAATTCTGAAGGTTCTCTGGGATGTTATAGGAGGAATGTGGGGAAAGGGTTCTATGGTCCAATAATTTATGGTTCAATTACTGTGTTTAACAGTGTTAACATTTGTTGCAGGATTTCTCAGTATCTTTAATGTCTTAACAAGCACAGTGAGCATCTAGGTGGATGGATATTCTGTTAGGCAGCCTCTGAGATATGTAAGCAAATTTGTTCACTGTTTTCTTGTCTTTCCTGCCCACTGTTTTCCTGTCTTTTTGAATCCTGGTTTGGATGCTACCTCCTCCAAGGAGCCTTCTCTAATTCCCCAGATGGACCTTAGTCCCCTCCTGTGAAGGCACCTGCCTGGAGCTCCTTTGACCTCTTTCTTAATATTTTCTACCTTGAATTGTGACTATCTGTCCCTGTCAATAGACTGAGTTTCTCAAGGGAGGGACCAGCTCTGATTTGTCTCTTGGTTTTGGTATAGGGCATAGAATGAGTAGATGGAGAATTTAATGGGTGGAAAGATGAGTGATGATTTGATGGATGGGTGGGTGGTCAAATGGATGATTTAATGGCTGGGTACATGGGTGGATGAATGAAGGAACTGTTTATGGATGAATGAAATAGGTGAAATGATAGATAAATGAAAGAATAGATAAATCAATAAATGAAGTGATGAAAAATCAAATAGATGGATGGATAGATGGGTAAAAAATTAGTGGATACATAATAAATAGATAATGGATGAATGGTTGAATAAATAAATGGGTGATGGATGATAAATTATGAGGTGGATGGTGTGGATGATTTCATGGTTGAATACTGTGAGTTATCAATGGGTGAATGAATAGGTGAACGTAATTAAATGAGTAAATAAATAAATAATAAATGAATTAATAGATGGCTAATGAATAAACACATCAAGGGATAAATGGTTAGATGGAGTGGTGATTCTGTGAATGAATGGATGAGCAGATTTATGGGTGACTGAATGGAGGAATGATGGGAAAGTGGATGGATGAATGGATGATGGATGGGTGGATGGAGGATGAATGGATGGATGCTTGGATAAAGTGATGGGTAGGTGGGTGGATGAATAAGTGAATAGATGGATTGATGGAAGAATGGATGAATGGGTGGATGGGAGAATGGATGGATACAGGAGTGAATGCATGGAATGTCATAAGGTCTGAACTGGGGTTAGGATGGCAGAAAGATCCCTGCATCCCTTCCTGATGCAGCAGTTTATCAAGTGTTTGGAATTTGAAAGCAATGTACCATATCTCCAGAAAATTGCACATAGACATCAATTTCAAGCCACCTACAAGGGTCATTGAGCCTTGTAGCTACCTACAGACCCTAGGTGAGGAGGCCCAGTGCAACGCTGTTTGTGTTTTTCTATTCCTCAAGCCTTGACCTTGGAGAGGAACCCAGGCCCAGAGGGATGAAGGCAGCTGAGATGGGGGACAGAAGGTGTTCCCAATGGAGGGGACGCTTGTGTATTCATTTGCTCATTGCACAACATTCCTTTGATTTTTCTGGGTGCCTGTGAGAAGATCCCTGTGAGAAGGCAAAGCTGTCTCTCATAGTGGCATATGTTTGGATCTTGAAGTCAAACAGATTTCATTTTTGCTCTCATCTCTAATACTTACTCGCTGGGTGACCTTAGGAAAATGACTTTACCTTTCTGAGCTTCCTCCTCTTCATATATAAAATAGGAACAGCAATAATTCGTACCCTATTAGGTTGTAAATATTTATACATAGCCCACTACTTGGCGCATAGTAACTGCTCAATAAAGGCTGCTGAGCCAGGGGTATCTAAGGCACTATCTTGTTCCTTAAAGGAACAGGTAAGAAAGACAGCCAAATAAATAGAGGATGCAGCCAACACGGGCTGGTTGGGCTGTGGTGGGGAATCCCGAGACATCACGTTTAGGGTTCATTGGCACTCAGCATCCATTTGCTTTAATACCTTCTTCTAGCTGAAGTCTGCAGAGGCTAGAAAGCTACAAGTCACATTTCCCAGCCTCCTTTGCAGCTAGGTTCTATATGTTCCTTAGGTCCCGCCAATCAGATGCCCTACTGTGAGATTCAGAAAATGCAAGCCATCTTGGTTTTGCCTTGGCTCTCTTTCTGCGGATGAACATGGTCATGGCCTGTATTTTCTTGCAAGAAACATACCAGGCCTGGTTACCAGTTCGGGGCAGGGGTGTCTAGAGTGGTGGTGGTGGCCTCCTGATCTCCAGATCACTGCTGCCCAGATGTGTTCTCAAAGCCGAGAGTTCCCCACCATCCTGACTGGCTGGGTTGGCAACTCCCCTGACTGGCCAGTCCTGCCATATTTTTCTGGAGCCCCTTCAGTCCTTATAGTGATTTCGTGAGTGCCCAGTTCCCTGCCTTCCATCCTTTCTGTGTAAAACCCCTGGAGGGGTCTCTGGTTCCTGCAGCTGCAGCCTGACTCACACATAGGTGGCTGTCAGACCCCAGGGGCACATCAACCAGACTTAGGGGATCAGGGAAGGCTTGTGAAGCCCATGACACTGAAGGCGGGTCCTGAAGGGCATCCGTGCAGTAGTCAGACCAGAGATGGGGGTGGGGGAGGGAAGAACACTCCAGGCAGAAGGAACACCTGTGCAAAGGCTCGGGGTGAGCGAGAACATGGTGTGTTGGCGAGTGGGAGCAGCTCAGGCTGGCTGGAATGTACAGGGCGCAGAGGAGAGAGGTCGCTGCACCACATGGGGATTTGAAGGCTGGCCAAGGTTTTGGGACTTCCTTCTGAAGGTGACGGGGATCTACATCTGATAGCTGCAGGGAATAGGACATGTCCCCCAGCTGCTGTGGGAAGCTGTATTTGGGGACAAGGGGCTGATAACGCAGGGCAATCAGTGAGGAGGCAAGTGCAGTCACCTGGAAGAGGTGAGAGGCGGATGGATTGAAGGAAATTGTAGCCGAAACTCCCTGGCCTCGGTGACCAGTTGGGTTGAGGATGAGGACAGGGGATGCCTAATGGGTGATGCTCAGGATCCTGGCTTTGGCTGTTGGGCAGCTGGTGAGCCTTCTATAAGGGAAATGGAGGCAGAGGAGCAGTTTGGGGGAAGCTGCTGAGTTCACTTCAGGTGCTTTGACTTGAAGGATGCCTGGAGGCCATCCAGGAGTAGGCATCTGGGAAGCATGCAGACGTGTGGTCAGAAGAATGAGCTGCCAGGACTGAGACAAACCGATATGATGTGGATGGGGGCTCACGACTTTGGGGAAAATGAGATTCCCAGGGAGTGGGTGCAACATGAGGCAAACCGTATCTGTTCATTTCTGAGCACCCAGCACCTGGCCCAGGGCCTGGCTGCTTGTTAAATAAGCCAGGAGGAAGCATTGAGGCCAAGCCGTGGAAGATGATCTGGGTTCTAGCAGGAATAGGTGGGGTGAGGCCCCCATGGTCAAGCTTGTGAGTCCGGCTCCTCTGTGTGCCCGTTGTAGGGCCCTGGGCCAGTTGTTTTCCCTCCCTGAGCCTCAGTTTCCTCATATGAAAATTAGTCATAAAGGGACGAGGTAAGATTCAAAGTGATGCTTGTGGAAGCATGAAGCTTGGAGCACGTGGGATGGGGCAGGGATGTGAACAGGCTGCTGAGGACAGGGCTTTAGGGGATGACGCGGGGCACAGAAAGAGTCACCTCCTTCCTGAGGTTACAGGGACATGGCAAACACATCCACAGCTGTGTCCCATGTGGGAAGGAGATCTCAGTCCCCGCCCAGGCCCCCTTCCACCCCACCGCCAGCTGGAGCAGCAGAGGGGGTGGGGGAGGCCCATGCGTGGGGTGGAGGAGGGGGACCAGATGACAGGAACCTTCTCTACAGTCCCTCAGAGCTGCTGGCACTGGGTTCTGGACACCATCCCGCCCCTCAGATCCTGACTCAGGATCAGGCTGTGATCTGTTGTGTCTGGCTGCTCCATTTCGCCAGGCGGAGGTTGCAAACTGGAGGCCCAGTGGGCAGAACCAAGCCCACAGGTGGGCTTTATTTGGCCCACGCAGAATTTTTTTAATGAATAGAGTCAATGTTTAAAAATTTGTAGCTATTACATAAAAACTTGGGTTTCTGGCTCCCCTTAGAAAATCAGGGGGTCTGAAGATCTGATTGCACCAGGTCCCCATTCCTTAGAGGGCACATGCCCCAGTCCGCACAACTCCCTCATGTCTCTCTGAAACTGAGGCCAAGGAATGGCAACTAATATCATCTTGCCCTGGTCCACTTCACTCATTTAAAATTCCTCTCTGGCCCTGGTGGCACTGAGTTCTTAACCCCAGAGCCAGTCTCTTCTTCCTCCATAACCACCAAGGCCTTGACCCTGGTTCCAGCCCCAAGCTCCCTAATCTGTGCCTAATGTGAACTCCTCAGGGTCACTGTTTACCTCTCCCTTTGCCCCACAAGGCCCAACACCAAGCCCTGTGGATTGGGGGATGGGCCAAGACTTGGCCGGGGCCAGTTGGACCCGTGGGAGGCAGACCCACATCTGCTCTGAGATGTGTCAGCTGGGCCTGGTCGCACTCTTCATAGCTCATCTCTGAGGCATGTGGGACCAGGCTGTGTGCTCTCAGCCCAGCCAGGGTGGCGGGTGGGGCCACGCTGAGAGATATGTTGTATGTCAAGGCTGCACGCAGCAGACTTGATATTTCAGCTGCAAACACATTGGCTGAAAAGAGGAAGGAGGGGAGAGACAGAACTTCTTTAGCAGAAAATGCCCCAAACACAGAGGTAGAAAGACCTGAATTCATATCCTTATTTGCTGTGTGACCTTGGAGGACAAGTTACTTTACCTCTCTGTGCCTCCAGTTTAAGGTGGAGCCAAGGAGAGGTCCCAGCAGTGGTAATGTGGCTGATGTGGGGCCTAAACCCCAGAGGAACAGCCTGGAATATAGAGAGAAAAAAATCACAGACTTTGGGGCCAGATCAACCTGCCACTTGGGAACTGGCTGACCCTGAGAAGGTCACTTCTCTATCTGGACCCTGGAGCCAATGTCATAAGCTCTGTTCCAGCTAAGCCCTTACCAGATTATTCTGAGGGAAAAGAGAATTCATTCATTCAATAAATATTTATCAAGCACTTCCTGCGTGTCGGGTGCTAGAGACGCAATGGGACATGAGACAGTCAAAGGTCTCTGCCTCCATGGAGTTCACACTTGTGTGGGGTGAGAGATAATAAACAACATAAATAAGTTGTATGTGGTATTTGAAAGGATCAGTGCTACAGGGAGAAAGGAAGCAAGAAAAGGAGATGGGGATTTAAACAGGCGGGTAAGGGACAGTCTTAGTAAGTAGGTGACATCTGAGCAACAAGCTACAGGAGGTCAGGGAGGGAACCATCTGCAGGAGGAGCAGGCAGTGCAAAGGCCCTGAGGTGGGCTTCAGCAAGGAAGAGGCCCATGTGGCTGGAGCAAAGTGAGCTGGGAGGGAGTGAAAGGAGGTGCGGGCAGGGAGGAGATGGGGCAGAACATGAAGGAACTTAAGGACTCTGGCTTTTTCTCTGAATAAGGTGGGAGCCCTGGATGTTTCTATGCAGAGGAGGGTCATGGTGTGACCTGGGTTTTCATAGGATCCCTCTGGCTACACGTGGAGAATGGACTGTAGAGGGTCAGGATGGAAGCAGGGGAAACAATGGAGGTGATGACAATAGTTGGCAGCCCCGGGCATCTCCAACTTGGTTGCCCTTGTATTACCTAAGCACCTACTGTGTGTCCAGCCCTGGCTCTGTGCCTGGGCAGAGACAGAGGCCAGGTGGCCTGGGTTCAAATCCTAACTCTGTCACTTAGTAGGTGTGTTATCCAGGCAAGTTACTCAGCCCCTCTGGGCCTGAGCTTTCTCATCTGTGGAATGGGAAGGATAACAGTATTTATCTCCTAGGGGATTAGTGAAGCCAGCGAAGTGATGTGAATATGTAGTCAGCATATAGAATAAGCCCTCTATTAATGCCAGCTATTATTATTACTGCTAATTACCAGTCATGTGGCTCAGGTGTCACTTATTCTCCTGTGCCTCAGTTTCCTCCTCTGTGAGATGGGGTAATAACCTTGCCATCCTCAAGTAGTTTCCACAAGGATTAATATCTGTAAATGGTGCCTGGAGCAGGGTATGCACTCAGTGACTTTTTAAAAGATTTCCAATGTAGAACTTATTTAATTCAATAAATTATCACTGATCTATGAACAGTCCCTGCAAAATTCTTTTGTCGTCAACTTTAGTCAAACAAATGTGCATTTGATTGAATCCAAGTTGAATGAGATGAGGAAGACAATTCCCAGCCTTGGGACATTCACTGTAGCCCATCAGGGCAAGAAGAGGTCCACGCGCTTCTAAGGAAGAGCTGAGGGAGACTGAGGTGATCAGATCACCCTCTCAGGTGACTGTGACTGTGAGCTGCACGACCTTGGGCAAGTCCCTTCCCTTCTCAGACCCTCAATCCCTTCTTCTCTGCAGAGGTGATGATAGCTTCCTATTTCCCTGTGTAGCTCATAAGATTGTGGTTTGGCTCCAACCCATCACAGCTATCACTTATTAAGTGCCTCCTGTATGCAAAATAATGTCTGCTGTCTTCCTCTTCCTGCCCGCCCCCTCCCTCCCAGGAGAGAAGTTTGGGTGCTGCCCGTTTCTCAGGAGAGGACAGTGAGGCTTAGTAGGTGGTTAGGGATGCAGGCCCAAGGGAGGGAAGGAAGTGGGGGGCTGGGGCAGGCTGGACTGACGCAGCTGTGATGTCAGAGGCAGGCCACAGGCGGTGGCCAGCCCAGTACTAATGGTGTGCTCTCTGCTGGCCTGGCCCTGAGCCTCCGCCTGGGGGGGCACTACCCCCCTAACCCCTTCCCAGCTTCCCTTTCCCAGACAGCCATCCCCGGGGCCTGGCCTTGCCCACAAGATTCCCAGATTTCACAACTGGGGCTGGCGCTGAATCATGTACAGTAAGTCCGGGGAGAAACTCCTGGCTGCCCGGCGTCCCCGGGACAGGACAGCCGCCAAGCCTACCCTCCCTCCTGACCAGCTGAGTGGCTGCCAGGGAGCCAGGGATCATCCCTCCGGGCTGCTGACCAGCCTGGGTTGTCGTGCAGGACACACAACCTCTCTGGGCTGCAGCAGAAATCCAGGGGTTGGGGTTGTCTCTAGGGGACCTTGACACTCTGGAGGGCGGGGGGGGGGGGGAAGGGTGTGGTGTCACTGGTGACCTGGAGCAAGTCCTTTCACCTCTCCAAGCTACAGTCTCCTTATCTGGAGAATGGAGATAATCACAGGACTGACCTCATGGGGTCACTGTGAGGATTAAGTGAGATGATCCGCGCACAGTGCTTAGCACAGGCAGAGCCTGATAAACATTATTATTGTTGAGATGCTGATGGTCCTGACGACACTCTCTAGGACCCTGCAGAAATTTTTCAGTCCTTTGGGTGACATTTCCTCTGGAACATCCACCCCTCCCTTCATGATACAAATTATTCTTATCTTTTAAAAACTTCTTCATTACATCAACAAGCCCTTACTGAGCACTGTGTCCTGGGCACTCTCTCAGGTCCTGAAGATAAAACCGTGAACTGAACAGAAAAAATGAAACCAAACCTGTGTTCTCGTGGGGTTGATTTTCTGGCCGAGGCAATAGAAGTTTGAGATCAGTTCAGTGAGTGGCTGGGCTCTGAAGGATATAAAGCAGAGGGAGTGATGGAGAGAGGCTGGGAGGGCCCCTCTAAGGAGGACACATGTGAACAGACCCAAGACCAAAGGCAAGTCAGGGTGCAAAGGGGTTGGGAACAGTGCGACAGGCAGAGAGAACTGCAGGTGCAAAGGCCTGGCGATTGGAACCGGGGTGTGTTTGAGGATCTGGTGGGTCAGTGTGGCTGGAGCAGAGGGAGTGAGGGGCAGAGGAAGCTTGGCAGGGTGGGCACAGGACCCAGTCCTGGACCAGGCTCTTCCAGAAAGTGGTGCTGCCTGGTGACTGACCTGGGCCTGTCCGCTTTCCACTGGGGGCCTCAGGCCTGGGAGCTGCCTCATTGCCTCGATCTCCGGGGAGAGCCAGGGTCCTTTGCTGAGGCTGCAACTGGGGCTCCAGCTCCCTCCCCAAGGTGGGGGTGAGGAACAGGGGGCTTTGGACCATGGGTCAGGCTTGAGTGTGGACCTTCCTGCCTCTTACTAGCTCAGGGCTTCAGCATCAGCATCTCAGAGCCTCAGTGTACCCACCTGTGAGATGAGTACCATGCTGCCTCCTGGAGAGTTTAAAAGTAGGAAGAGGGGCTCTGGCTTCAGTCTCTGTCTCTACTTTCCCACCCCAGCCCAGGGTGACCCCTTGGAGAAGTGAAACATCCAGGGGTTACCGGGACCAGGCTGTCTGTTCACAGTTAGACCAAGAGCTAGGACATGTGTGTGTGTGTGTGTGTGTGTGTGTGTGTGTGTGTGTGTGTGTAATAGATCAGGACCCAGGAGCCATAAGAGAGGGCAAAGGGAAGGGGTTGGCTTTGGGGGGTAGGAGGCAGCTGGAGCAAGGTTTGCTGGCACTAGCGGAGGGGGCAACATGAAGCCTAATCAATATTCCCAAGGGCATTAAAAAAATAATTTATTTCTAGAAAAGTCCTTCACCATTTCCCATCAGGTCACAGAGGCCAGGATGGCTGATGGCCCGGGTGGCTGTGGCCTGACATGTCACTTTTGCACTGAAACTGAGGTGGCTGGGGACATGAGAGAGTGGAACTGCACAGGGTCTTTGTACATGTGAGAAATAGCCACAGTCCCTTTGGTAGGCCAGCTTCTGAGCCCTACTGTACAGATGAACTGAGGCCTGAGAGGGACGAGCGTTGCCCAGGTCTCCCTGCTAGGGGAGTGGCTGAGGTGGGATTTGAACCCCCAGCCTGCGCTGCTTGGATCGCACAGCCCCAGTCCCATCTGGTGCTGAGGGTCTTGGAGGTTAAAGCCTGATGTTTATGGTCTGTTGGGCCCCTACATACCTAGAAATGAGCTGGCCTGGGGTTGAATAGGACCAGGTGTGACCCCTCTCCACCCTCCCCCAGGCGGGAGTAAATTACCTGCCCAGGTTAATAGCGCCCACTTCCCACCACCTTTCATCAAGGCTCCCGGAATTGCCAGGCAGTAATTAACCCTCACAGCACCCTCTGAAGTTGGCATTGGAGGCAGACATGTTATTAAACCCATTCTTTTACAGGTGGGTAAACTGAGGCAGAGCCCATTGTGGTCTGGGAGCCTGTTGTACCCTCATGACTCAGCAGCTAAATCAGTCTCACTTTCTTACCACAGGAAGCAGAGGCTTGTCCCCAGATACCCCCAACCCTATGGGCTGAGCTGCAGGTGACAGAAAGGCCTGGCAGGTCCTGGACCTTCCTTGTTCCCACCCTCTTGCCTCAGAAGCACAGGAGGGTGGGCTTGAGGCCAGATGGCAGGGGCTGGGGGCTGGCTGTGCTCTGTGACCCTGAACGTGCCACTGCTCTTCTGTGGGCCTCAGTTTTCTCCTGGCTAAAACAAGAATAATCATACCCACCCTGTGGGTTTGTCCTGAGCAAAAAGCACACAGCTGCCTCTGATCCATCCCTTCTCCCTTCTTTCACTCCAGCCACCAGAGCAGGGATTTTTGTTTGTTTTAGTCACAATGTATTTATGCCCGCAGCTCAGCTTAGTGTCAGGCACACAGTAGGTGCTTAAGAAATGATTGCTTTCTCCATCTCTTTCCTTGCTGGCTCCAAGGTCAGCGGCCAACTGGCTGTGTGACCCTAGGAACTGCTTTCTCCCGCTGGGCACCATTCTCTTGATGGACTCAGGTAGCTTTGAAATTCCCAGGACCTCAGCCTCACATCTCCCAAGTAATGGGGACTGAGAGCAAGAAAGGGGGTGAAGGGAGGCAGACACCCTCTTTTCTGCTGTTCCGTCCCCGCTCCCATTGCCTCTGGTTTACGGATTCACTCTGAGCAGATTCCCTCAACCAGCCACCCCCTCCCTTGGCACGCCTGTCAGTGCCCTTGGGGGAAAGAATTTGGAAAGGGGAGGAAGAGAGAGAAAAGAAAGCAGGGTACAAGGGGACGGTTCCCACACCTGTGTAAATAATTTGTCATCTTGAAACTTGTCAAATATGCTCACCTTTAACGCCCGGTTCTTGGGCTTGTTTTCCTTGGCAAGGCCCCTGCGGGAGTGGAATTTCGACCAAAGGGAGCCCAATTGTCGTCTTCTAAGCATGTTCCCAGGCCAGGGGCTGGGAGGGCTCTGGCTGGCGTTCCGCTTCCATCTCCAGAAGTACCGGACGCTCCCGGGAGTTAGGGAGCAGCCACCAACCAGCTCTGGAAGCGGCCCCAGAGTGCTGGGGTGCTGGGGCTGAGAAGCCCCCTGCCCCTTTTCCAGAGGAGGCCCATGAGGCCCACGGGAAGGGGTTGGCCTGAGGTCACACACAAGCTGGGATGAGCTAGAATTTGCCAATGTCGAAGTTTGTAAACAGGTCAATATCCAGCTTCCATTTTTAGGTAATAACACCCCAGTTTCCTACTTGAGATTCTCCTCTTCTCCCCATCTCAATCCATGAGGTTTGGGAGGGATGGCCCAGGACCCTATCTCCAAGGGTGGGCACATGACCAGGTCTGGCTCTAGTAATTGTCCCAGAGATGGGCACGTGCCTAAACCTGCCCAATGGAACTTGGTCCTGGGACCTTGGTGGCTGGGTTATTTGTGCAGGAGATGCAATGTTTCCCTGGGATTGAGAGCGAGCAAGCAAAAGCCTGGCTCATCAGGGGACATCTGCCTGAGAGAAAAGCAATACAGAGTTGGGCAGAGTTTGAATCCCTGGATCCAGCCATACCTGAAATTAGGCACTCTTGGGCTTTTTAATTTCATGAGCCACTATATTTCCCATTTTGGGCTGAAAACACTTTGGGCTGGTTTTCTGTAACTTGCACGCAAAAGATCCTGACCAACCCAGGGCCTGGAGGAGGGGAAGGGAAGAGATTCCAGGCAGAGGGTATAGTATGTGTAGTGACCCTGAAGCAGCAATGCCGAGAGACATTCAAGTAACAGAGAAAAGGAGCCCCCCCCCCCCACTGAGGGGAACTTAAGAGCTGGTCAGGTGGTCAAGGTGGGAGAAGGGAAAGGACCCCTCCAGCAGAGGGAACACCCAATGCAAAAGCTTGGAGGGGTGATTAGCTAGTGAAGGCTACCACATGCTAGGCTTGTGTTGAGTGCCAGGGGACAGAAATGAAAAAGGCATAATTGAATCGGTTCCTCCTTAACTGCTCCAGCTAAATGCTCTCCTCTGCTGGAGCTGAGCCTCACACTTCCACGCCCTTGCCCCTGCTCTGCCCTGCCAGCATGCTGTCTCAGACACTCAAGTGATGGGCACCATCGGGGCCACTCAGCATAATTTTATAGGGTGCACAGAACATCAAATCACGTTGGGTCACATAGTAAGAGTTCTTCCCTTTGCAAATCTTTTACAATCTTTACCTCAGGGGAGTCTCCATTTGGTGCTAACCTGTCTCTAACACTGAATACTTGCTACTCTGCCTTTGTGGAAAAGGCAGGTCTCGGGCTCTATACCTTTGGCACTCAATTGTATCTAGCTAGACTTTCAGAAACTGTGTATTGAGTGATGGCACACACACAAAAGAAGTGCTCAGCTTGATGAATTTTCACAGTCATTTAATCAGCACCCAAATGAACAGACAGAACATTCCACCAACGATGCTTCTCTGTCCCCTCCAGTCACTTCACCTCCTAGGGGCACCTGACTTCTATCACCACAAATCAGTTTCACTGGTGTTTGAACTTTCTATCTGGTCTGTTTTATGTTCCTATAAATTTGCCTTTTCCAGAATGTCATCTAAACGGAATCCTCCAGTGTGCTGCCTTTTGAGTGTGTGTTTTATCAGTTCACTGTTCTTTGTTCTTGCTGAATGGTATTCCTTTGTATGGACGCACCACAGCTTGTTTACCCATTCACTACTTGAGGGCTATTTGGGCTGTCTCCAGCTTTTAGTGATTATAAGCAAAGCCATGATAAACATTTGCAAATAGGTTTTTGTGTGAACATAAATTTTTATTTATCTTGGGGAAATTTCGAGGAGCAGAATCGCTGGGTCATATGGTAAATGCATATTTGACTTAACCAGAAACTGCTGAACTGTTTCCAAAGTGCCTAGATGATTTTGCATTCCCACCAGCAACGTGTGAATTTCAGTTGCGTCCTGTCTTTGCCAGTACTTGGTATTGTCAGGTTTTTGTTGTGGTGGTATTAATTTGTATTTCCCTAATGAATGATGCTGAGCATCTTTTTATATGCTTATTTACCATCTGTATATTTTCTTTGGAGTAGTGTCTGTTCAAACTTTTTGCTCGTTTAAAACATTGAATCATCTTATTAACGGGTTTGGAAAGTTCTTTATATATTCAGGATACAAGTCAGTCATTTGTCAGATATGTGATTTGCAAATATTTTCTCCCAGCCTGTGACTTGCCTTTTTGTTTTCTTAGCAGATAGACTTTAATGACATTGTTATGTTTTTATTGTGATTATTTTTCTGGTGATCTTTGATTTGTGGCAAGTGTCCTTTGCTGTTCATTTTCAAATCTAGGGATAATGCCAAATGTTTCCTTTTAAAATAAATTTATTTAAATAAAAAGGTAAGTTGACTTGAGGAAAAATGTTAAATAACAGTAGAATTGGAGAGCAGACTACACAAAAATCATGAAAACAGTTACTTGAATAACCAGTGTGGGCAGTTTCAATTGAATAAATATTTAATGAACAAATATTGATTGAGCACCCACTATATGCCAGACTCTGTTTCAAGTGCTGGGACACAGTGACGAACAAGAGGAATAGTTTCTGCCTTTTTGGTTGTTGTTGGTTTTTCTCTAGAGAACTCCTCTTCATCCTTCAAAAGCCAACTTGAATGACCCTTCTTCCATCCAACCTTCCCTGGAACACTGGTCATACTGTATGTTTTATTTCCATGAAGGTCTTTCTGGGATGTATTTGGCAACCTCAGATCAAGTTGCACGGAGCCTGGTGCATAGGTTCTCAATAAATAGTGCCTCACAAAGTAGATGCTATTATGAGATGCGAAAGCAGAGTTTGCTGATTTCATTGGTTGAAATAGCCAGGTCCATCCTGATGAAGTGGCCCAAAGTCCCTCCCCGCTAGTCTGGGATGGCCGCATGCATAACAAGATCCTCCTCCTTGGCCTCCCCTCCCACTAACAAAGACACCAAGAGAAAAAACCCTCCCAAACCTAGTGTCTTCAGTTCTCCCCTTTGCTCCGCCTCCAGTGCCCCAGGATGCCTTCCTTGACTGACTCACTGATCCCACAGACACTTGGCCCTGGTGTCTGCTTCACCTGACCTCCTCCCGCCCTTCCTCCTGCACCACTTCTGCACATCAGCCTGCTTTTGTTCTGCCAACACACCAAGCTCATTCCCACCCCTGGGCCTTTGCACTTGCTGTTTCCTCTACCTGGAACCCTATTTCTGTAGCTCTTTGCATGACCAGCTCCTTCTCCACTTTCAGTGCTGAGCTTAAATGACCTCAGAGGCTGTCCCAGGCAATACTATCAAAAGGCCCTTCTACTTTTCATTCCATCGCTCTATTTATTTTCTTTGTAGTACCAATGACTTTCATTTCAGAGTTTATTTGTATGTTCACTTGTTTTGTGTCTGTACAAAAATCAGTTGCATGAGGGGTGTCAGTACCATGAGAGATTTTGGTCTGGCCTTCTTTGTCCCCTAGTGCTTGGAACAGTGCCCAGCACATAGTAGGTGCTCAATAAACATTTGTTGAGTGAATGAATGAGTACATGAACTCTCCCTTCTCAAGATGCACTCGCAGAAGAGTCGAGGCAATCAGCCCATGTGTCAGACTAATGGCCCTCTGAGCTCCTTCAGGGTGGAACCATATGTCTTCCTTTTGGCTCCCATTCCAACCCCCTACCCCGTGTCCAGTCTAGTGTTGAGTGCTGCCCCCTGGGTCCACCAGGCTCGTGTCCTGCCAGCTGCCCAGCCTGGGGGGATGCTCCACCACCCTCGGAGCTGGCCTGTTAGAAGTGTTTCTCAGGACCATGGGCCGAGCCATAGGTCATGGATGAGGCTGGAGGTAGCTGTGTGGGCTCGAGGCACCCTGCATGGGACCCCATCAGTTCACTCCATGAGAGAGTCATTTCAGCTCCTGCTCACTTTCCTGGTTAGGCCACAGGAAGAAACAGCTCCAGGTGGGACTTGTGCGTCTTTACCACTGTCCTAACACAGAACAGACCCCAGCGCCACGTCACCAGAAGCAGTGGCATCTGGCTTTGTTTCACTTCTTGTATAATTTACTATCTTCAATTTATAGCAAGAGCCTTAGGTTGGGTTCCCCTAGAAGCAGACCCCTAAGAAATATGAACATTTGAAAGCAAGTCGTTTCTTTGGGAGGTGACCCCAGAAAACTCTGGTAGGGAAGCAGGGAAATGAGACTAGGAAGGAAGGGCTGCCAGTGCAGAGGGTTATCAAGCAGGTGGCCACCTGGGCACCTGGGGCTCCACCTGCGTCGGACCCCTGGTTAGACCGAGTGCCTCTGGGTTCCCACGTGGGCTGTGGGTGGGGTGCCGAGGGCGCCGAGGGCTGGGCACACCCGCTCTTGCCATCTTGGGGGAGGGCGCTCCCTGGAGTGTTAATTCCCAGCTCTTCCAGCTCCCGCAGGTGGGCAGAGCCCACAGCTAAAGGGCAGGTGCTGGCAGCTGGAATTTGGTCTGTGGGAGGGCAGATGGGCGGGGCACCGCGGGCAAATGCCTCGCCCTTAGTACTGGTTTCTCATTTACAGCAGGGATTAAATGTTTCCTTTAAAACTAAGTCTAAATAAAATTTTAAAAAGCGAGTTGACTTAAAGGAAAAGTACGTAACTAGCATACAGGGGGAATGTGGCAAACTGCTATTTTTAAGGGCTCTCAAAGCTTTTGACAAGCAGACACGTCTCCTTTGTGACCCACGGGGATGGTGGGTGTGCTGGGGGCCGTGGGAAGACCACCACCCTCCCCCAGCTTTCCTGCCTCGCACCCGCCCCAGCACTGCCCTGTGGGCCTCGGAGTCTTGGAAACGGGCCACGAAGCTTGAAGCCCTTTGTGACTTTTGGTCTGTCACTTAGCTTCTCCAGGCCTGTCCGTTAAAAGGGTATGTTCTAAAGTCACAGGAAAGAGCCAATGTGCAAAAAAGAGCCAAGACAACACTGCACAAGGAGAACTAAGTTCCACAGGGCAGAAGGCAGACTGGAGGACTTGTTTGTCCAGGCATTAGGATGCATGAGAGAGGCACGGAACATAAAACAGCGTTGGCACAGACATGGGCAAATGCATCGGGCAACTAGAACGGAGGGGGCAGGAATTCACCCGCGCGCCCCTGCGCTGCCTGATGGACTCAGAAAGGCTTGGAAACGGGGAGACATCAGCTAGCATGGGGTTCTCTGGATTATGTCTGGGCTGGGGCAGTGAATTCCTCCATCTTTGGCTCTTCCCTCTGATCCACCTATAAAGGCACTGGGGAGACTCACCCTCCTGGACCCCATGCACCCCAAGTCTACTCTGGAAATCTCAGAAGCCTCGAGCACGTGGTGAGTTAGGTAACAGATGGCACCGAGGAGGACGGTCCTCCCCCTGGGTTCTCTTTGATTCTTCTGATTAGGCCGCGGAGGAAGCCGCATCTGGGTGCCGGCAGGCCTGCAGCGTCTCTCCTGGGCCCCTCGTCCCCCCTTATGAGGCAGAGCAGGCCTGGGGCACAGCCCTCAGCAGGCCACAGGATCCAGCCAGCATTTAATCCTATTGTTCTGTGAGCATTGTTTTTAAGGTTACTTTCTGTCTGTAGAAATGGACACTTATTTTCTCGTTCTGTTAGTAATACAAATTTTCTTTTAAAAATCATTTCACTGGCATATGCAACAACCAGAATGAGCCTCCAAAACATGATGCTAAGTGAAAGAATTCAGACACAGAAGGGCACCTGTTGTGTGATTCCATTTCTATGAAATATCCAGAATAGAAAAATCTATAGAAACAGAAAGCAGATTGGTGGTTGCCAGGGGCTGGTGGGGCAGGGCCTGGAGGGCCAGGAAGCAACTGCTAGATGGGCGCGGGGTCTCCTCTTAGGCGATGAAATGTTTTCCAGCGAGTTAGAGCTGGTGGTTGCACAACACTGTGAATATACAAATGTCACGGAACTGTTCACTTTAAAATGGGTAATTTGATGTTATGTGAATTTCACCTCAGTAAATTATTTTAAAAACCAACCAAGCATGCAACCACTATGGAAAACAGTATGGAGGTTCCTCAAAAAATTAAAAATAGAACTACCAAATGACCCAGCAATTCCACTTCTGAGTATCTATTCTAAACACTAATTTGAAAAGATATGGACCCTTATGTTCATTGTGGCATTATTTACAATAGCCAAGATATGGAAGCAACCTAGGTGTCCATCGATGGACAAGTGGATAAAGAAGATTGTGGTCCATGTATACAGTGGAATTTCATTCAGCTGCGAAAAGTGAATTCTTGCTCTTTGTGACAACATGGATGGACCTAGGGGGTATTATGCTAAATGAAATAAGTCAGACAGTGAAGGACAAATGCAGTATGATTTCACTTATATGTGGGATCTAAAAACCAAAACAAATGAATAAACAAAACAAAACAGAAACAGATTCCTAGATACAGAGAACAAACTGATGGTTGCCAGAGGGGAGGAAGGCTGGGGGATGGGCGAGGCAAAGGGAAATCAGAGGCACAAACTACCAGTTATAAAATAAATACATCACGGGCATATAATGTACACATAAGGAATATTGTCAACAATATCCTAATGGCTTTGTACGGTGAGAGATGATTGCTAGACTTAGTGTGGTGATCACTTCATGAGGTGTATAAATGTGGAATCACTGTGTTGTACACGTGAAACTAATATGATAGTGTATGTCAACTATACTTTCATAAAAACAAAACAAAACAAAACAAAATCAAGCAAACAAAAACATCAATTTACTAAATAAAAAGTATGAGTGGATTTAAGAATAACTTTTAAGTGAGGTTTGGGAGACACTGGCTAAGAGGATCAGTCTCATCTCCAGGCCTTGGCTCATACCTTGTCCAGGCCTAGAATGCCCTCTGTGCCCTCTCTGTGCCCTCTCTGGGAACCCAGGCCTAGCCTCACCTCTGCAGGAAACCCTCTTGGATTATATAGGCTCATCAGGTGACCAGAGTAGTCAGGTGGGCCCAGGCCTGCAGCCCTTCTGACTCGGGTGTGAAACCAGCCTGCTATTTACTGGGCTCTTAATTTTGGGCATGTTGCTTACCCTCCCCAGGAGGGCCTCAGTTTCCTCATCTGTAAAATGGGGGTTCATGATAGTTTTTATCTTACAAGTCTACAGATAGGTGCCCTTGATTCACACTTTGTATTGAGCACCAATCACCCCAAAATTGTAGTCATTTATCTCCTGTTTCCTGGACTGTAAACAAAGGCTCAGCCTTCATGATCTCTGCATCCACAGTTCCCGCACAGAGCTCACACATGGTAGGTCCCCAAGAAGGGCTGTTGACTGACACCCTTTTTCTCCACCTCCGCTGCCTCACCTTGGCCCAGCCCCTTCGTCACTCACCTGGACTATTGCAAGAGTCCTGGCCTCCCTGCTTCTGTACTGTACCCACCCCCAACCCATTCTCCACAAGCAGCCAGAGGGATCTCATTAGAACCTAAGTCACATCCTGTCCCGCCCCTGTTCAGAGCCTTCCCAGGCTTTCACCTCGCTCAGAATAAGAGCTGAAGTCCTCCCCATGACCCACAGACCAGCACAGTGTGACCCCCCGACCCTCTACCAGCACTGCCCTGCCTTGGCCTCCACCGCTCTCCCCCTCTTGGCTCTGGCCATGACAGTCTCCTGCTGTTGCTCTAAAAGTTCAAGCCTCCACCCCCAGGCCTTTGCACCTGCTGTTCCCCTTGCCAAGGACATCTTCCCCAGATAGCACCCGACGCTCACTTCTGTACCTTCTTCAGGCCTTGGTTCAAATAGCCCCTGTTCAGGGGGGCTTCCCCTGGCTCCGAGATCTCATTGGACCCTAGAGCTCTCTTCCTGCTCTAGGAAAGGCCCTCGCCTGGGGTCCTGGCCCTGCCTCATGTCTCAGGCAGAGGAGAGGCAACCAGGCCGCCCAGTGGACTTGGGGCCTGGGGTCAGCTGGGAGGCAGTCAGCGGCCCGGCTGTACCTGGTGCAGTGGGAGGCTGCCCTGCCCTGCTGGCGGGGTTTCAGGGTGCAGGTGGGAAAACCCCACTACCTCCTCCATTTACCTGGCCGGGGCTGACTCAGACCCTCACCCCTGGCCAGAGGGAGCCGCAGCCGCCCCGCCCGCCGCTTGATGGGAAACGGCTCTCCAAGGGCCCGGCTGAGCCAAACGCTGACTCACCTCACCCCGCCCAGCTCTGCCACTGGAAGTCACACCTTCCCCTGGCCAGGGACCTCCAGCCCTTTGCTCCCAGGGGAGCTTTCCCACCTGTGCCTATGCCCAAGCTGTGCCTCGGCTGGCAGTGCCCTCCGCCTGGAGCCCTTCTGTTCCTTCAAGCCCGGCCTGAGGGCATCTCCTCTGGGAACCATCAGTGCCCTCTGGCCAGAAGGGAGAGGTAATAATAACAATTATGATGATGATGATGCAATAATAATAGTAACAAGCCATGTTTACCCTGTGCCAGGCTCTTTACTAAACCTTTTATTGTATTAACTCATTCAACCCTCACAGTAATCCCTACTCACAGGTAGGGACTTTGATTTGTCCAAGGCACAGAGTGGTTAGTAACTAGTGCCAGGGTCCCAGCTGGCGGGTGGGGGAGGGATCTGAATCCAGGCTGTCTAGATGTCAGGCCTCATTCTCACCTCCAGATCTTGGGAACTGGAGGGAGGTCCTCAAGCTGGGATCCAGGGAGCTGGGCAGGGAGGCGATCCAAGTCCCCGGTTCTGTGTCAGTGTGGCCTCCCCGCATGGGAACCAGCCCCTCTCTTCAGGGGACAGCCTCCCTGTGGGAGGGCCCACAAGCTGGTCCTCTGCTCCTTTATTGAGGTGGCTCCTCAGAACACAGGGTGTGGACAATCCACCAACAACCTCTGCAGGGAATTTATACTTGGGAGCAGGGAACATGGCCTGGGCACTTACCCCATTAACCTCCCCAGCAGCCCTGGGAAGTGAGGACATTCATTTTATAGAGGAGACTGAGGCCCAGACAGTAACAGGGTTTGCTCAGGGTCACAAAGCTAGAATGTGGCAGGAGCTGAATTCAAAACCAGAGTTATTCTGACACCACAAGGCTGGAGTCACTTCGACTGGGTGGTAACATCACATCTTAATGAATAGGGCAGGGTCCAGATGTCAGAAAGAGCTTAGAACTTCAGTTCACATGGCCCTCTCCCTGCAGCAGTCCACTGACGCTCACTCACCCTCCCATTCATCTACTAATCCACTCACTTACCCAGCCATCCTTTCATTTATTTATCCACCCATCCACCCATCCTTGCACCATCCAATGTTTATCCATCCTTCTTTCCATTATCCTACCTAGCTCTTCCTTCCTTCCTTCCTTCCTTCCTTCCTTCCTTCCTTCCTTCCTTCCTTCCTTCCTTCCTTCCTTCCTTCCTTCCTTCCTTCCCTCCTTCCTTCCTTCCCTCCTTCCGTCCATCCATCCACCCACCGACACACCCAGCCATTCATCCACACATCCATGTGCCCCTCTACATATCCATTCATCCATACATCCCACAAATGTTTCTTTAACTGATGGCTGCTGTGCCCAAGCCTTTAGATTACTGTGCCTTGAGCCAGGAGAAACATGCCTAATTAGGTTTATGTTTATTTGTTGTTCCAGGAAGACTAATTGTGGGGTTTGTAAACAACCCTTTGATGGCAGGGGAGTTACTTAAGGGGACAGTTAAGTAAACAACCGCTGGTGGAAACAGTCAGTGCTGGTACACAGCGGGTCCAGAGTCATGACCTGCCTTTCACAGCAGGAGGAGGGCTGAATTCCAGACAGTGAGGAGGCTTCGGGTTCAGAAAGGAAGTCAGAATAATGGGAACAGTGGCAATAACAGCTAACATGTGTTGAGTGCCTCTCTGTGCCAGATGCTATGGGGAGCACAGCCCTTACAACAATTCCAGGTGAGAGAAACCTTTGTGATGCCATTTATGTGTAGGAAGACTGAGGCTCGGGAGGGGAAGTCATGTGCTCATGGTCACAAGGCTGGGAAGTAGTGCAGTCATGGCACCAATCTAGACCTGTGTGCAGCAGTGATGATAATAATAACAAATAATTATATGGCACTCCCTGTGTGCCAGGCAGGCACTGTTTTGTTTTTTGTTTGTTTTGTTTTGTTTTGTTTTTAATCCTTACGTAAGGATTGTAGAGAGAGAAAGGGAGAGAAAGAGAGAAACATCAATGTGAGAGAAACATCAATTCGTTGTCTCCTGTATGTGCCCTGGCCAGGGACTGAACCTGCAACCTAGGTGTGCGCCCTTACTGGGAACTGAACGTGCAGTCATTTGGTGTGTGGGATGCTGCTCCAACCACCGAGCCACCTGGCCAGGGTGCAGGCACTGTTCTAAGAGCCTTTTTTACTCAATACTCACACAATCCTGATGTCAGTACTGTCATTTTACAGATGAGCAAATGAAGGTTGAGAGGCATAAAGTAACTTGCTAAGAGGACTGAGCTAGGCAGCAGCAGATTTTTTTTTTTTTTTAATTAAATGCCTGGACCCAAGTTGTACTCTTCACCATGTTACGAACTTTATATGAATTTAGCTTAAGAAAGATTCAGCCATACATGGTTGGCCAAATAATTTTTTAAATCTTTTTTTATCTCTCTATTTTATGTATCTCAAAATATTGTAAAATTTTAACTTCATTATATCTTTGTTACTTAGTTCAGGGGTCAGTAAACTTTTTCTTGTTTTTTTTTTAAATATATCTTTATTGATTTCAGAGAGAGGAAAGGAGAGGGAGAGAGAGAGACAGAAACATCAATGATGAGAGAGTCATTGATCGAGCCTGCAACCCGGGCATGTGCCCTGACTGGGAATCGAACCCCAATCGCCTGGATCCCAGGTCGACGCTCAACTGCTGAGCCACGCCCGGCCGGGCAGTAAACTTTTTCTGTAAAAGACCAGATCATAAATATTTTAGGCTTTGTGGGACATAAGGGTCTCTGTTGCAACTACTCAACTCCTTCCTTCCAACCATAGACCATGTGAAACCAATAGGCATGGCTGAGTGCTAATAAAACTTTATTTACAAAAACAGGTGGAGGGCCAGATTTGGCCCAAAGACTATACTTTGTCGAACCCTGACTTTGTGCATTACACATGTATTTGTATTCGCCAAGCCATGTTCTCTTGCCCTTTTGTGAGCGACATAAAGGATTTTCAAGGATAATTTCAACCATCACTGAATTTCACCTCCAGGCCATTGGCTCACCACATGCCCTTTATAGCATTCACCCCATTTGCCCACTGTTGGCAGCTTCTGAAAGAATTTGTAAATCCCTGAAAGTAATCTAATTTCTTTGTTCGCAAGGTCAATTAGTGACTGACACCCTGGCCAGCCTGGCTGACTCCCCACCGGGGACGCAGAGTGCCAAGCGCTGTGAGTTACCCTACTCTACACCAAGTTCTGTAAATTTCTGACTTGAAAAAAAAATGGTAAAGCGAAAGTTAAAAAGTCCTATGGCTGGGGCGCTAATACTATTTTCTATTGGTGACAAGAACAAGGAAATGAAAGGATGACCGGTAGGGATCTTACACAATGTCCTCAGGGCTGGTGGGAACAAATGGGGCAAGGGCAGAAGATCCCCTTTCCTCCTTGTCGCCACCCCCTTCCCCTCAGCGGCTGTTTCCCAGCCTCAGAAAAGGCGTGAGCCCGGGGGGACAGCATGTGGTCACTCTAAAGTTAAAAGAACAAGGACAACCTGAGTAAAGTATTTGCAACATAAATGTAGGCAAATGATTTATTTCCATAATGTATAAAAACCCCTGTAGAATAATAAGGAACCCCCCCCCCCAACTTATTAGAATAACGGGGTAGTAGATGGGAACGGGCGGTTTACAGAAAATGAAATACACATAGCAGATAAGCATGAGGGATGTCCAACCTTGCTGCTAACGAGGCAAATGCAAATTTGAAAAATGATTAGATAACACTTTCCACTCCTCAGGTTGACATAAATCAAAGATTGATAAAGGAAAGTGTTCAGAAGACTGTGGGGAAATGGTCACACTCATATACTCCTGGTGAGAGTGTAAATTGGAACAGCCTCTTAGGGAGACAATTTTATAACATCCAGTAAAATTGGAAGTTCCTATTTTCTAGAACTCAACACTTCCATTGTTTGGAGTCTCCTTTAAAGAAACATCAGGCACAAGGAGTATGCGTGAAGATGGTCATTGGAAACAACCTAAATATCCATCCACTGGGGAATGGTTAAATTTTTCTTGCAGTGGTCTGAGGTCTCCCCATCTTTTGAGGCAGGGCCTACCCACCTCCACCATAGACTTTGAACCTGCTAGGTGCTCACTCTTTCCAGCCTCCCTTGCAGCTAGTGGTTGGTCACATGATCTAGGATCCACTAGTCAAATGCACCTACCCAGACTGGGAGGCAGAGCCAGCCCAGTGACAGCAGAGAGATCTTACCTGACCCAGCCCTGTGGCATGATTTGGGGCAATGTCCCTGCTGATCTTGAAATCTGGTTCTCCCACTTTCCCAACCTCCCCAAGTCCCCTGTTTTAATTTGAATTTTCACTCAAGTGTAGCACACATACAGAAAAATGCATAGATCCTAAGTGATAACCTGGCAAATCTTCATAAGTGAGCACACCATGTAACCAGCCCCACATCAAGACAGAGAGCACTCGAGTCCCCCAGAAGCTCCTCTGGTGCCCTCTTCTAATCCCAACTTCCCCAAGGATAACCAAGGGCAGTGTGTCTGTGTCTAGTACTTTACTGACATGGAATCAAACCGTCTGTGTTTGTGTCCGGCCCCTTTCTCTGAGTGCTAATGTCTCCAGGAGCCACCCATGGGGTGGGAAGTCATTCACCCTCATTGCCGGGCCGAGTTCCGCTGTCTGAGCTGACTCTGCATCCATTCCCTCTCCTGCTGGGGCAGGTGGGCACTTTCTAGTTAGGGGCTAGTTATGAGGTTGGGCTGCTGTGAACATTCCTGTGCATGTCTTTTGGGCGTCATCTGTCTGCATTACTGTTAAGGATAAACCTATTGCTGGGTCATATGGTAAGTGCATGTCCCGCTTTATCAGAAATCGTCAGCTTTCCAAAGTGCCTGCATCATTTTGCATTCCCACCGGCCACGTGGGAGAGTTTCTTCTGGATCACCTCCTCCTCAGCTCTGATTGTTTTCTGTTTTTTTCATTTTAGCCGTCCTAGTGGGTGCATAGTGGTATCCCACTGTGGTTTTAATTTGCACTGATGATCAATGATGTTAATTAAGCACCTTTGCATGTTTATTGGTACGTGGTATGTCCTTTTGTGAAATGCCTCTCAAATCTTTGCCCTTTTTGTCTATTGGATTTATTGTCCACCCCGCCCGCCCCCCCAAATACATTTAATAGATTGCTGGTCCGTTTAAATTGCTGTATCAGCCAAGGTTCTTCAGGGAAACAAGATAAAATATATTTATTTATATATATTTTTAGGAATTGGCTTATGCAATTGTGGAGGCTGGCAAGCCTGAAATCTGTAGGGCAGGCCAGCAGGCTGCAAACTCAAGCAGGATTTCTACGTTAAAATCTCGAGGCAGAATTTCTTCTCCAGGAAACCTGTTTTTGCTCTCAAGGTCTCCAACTGATTGGATGAGGCCCACCCACATTATCAAAGATAATTTCCTGTATTTAAAGTCAACTGAGTATAGATGTTAATCACATCTACAGAATACCTTCAAGGCAACATTTAGACTAGTGTTTGACCAAGCAACTGAGCACCATAGCCTAGCTAAGTTGACACGTAAAATTTAAACATCCCAGTTACTCAGAGTTGTTTATGTCACTTGTAACTCTAAGTCCACCATTTATATAAACACACACACACACACACGCACACATGCACACACACAATATCAACAACAGCATTAGGCATTTCTATGTGTAAAGTGCACAGAAATGAATCCGGAAGGATACAAGCCAAATCTGTTACATGGCCACCTTGAGGAGTGTCCAGGATAGAAGTCAAAGGGAATTTTAACCGTAAGCTTAACAGTAAAGAAAATTTTAAAGAGTATAATAATGTGTTAATTATGTAATTAAAATTATTATTTTTTAAACCCTCACCTGAGGATATTTTTTCCATTGCTTTTCAGAAAGAGTGGAAGGGAGAGAGAGAGAGGAAGAGAGAGAGAAGGGTAGGGGGGAGAGAGAGAGGGAGGGGGGAGAGAGAGAGAGAGAAACATCGATGAGAGAGACACATTGACTGGTTGCCTCTGGCATGAGCTCTGACTGAGGCCAGGGATCCATCCTGCATCCGAGCTACGTTCCCATTACTGGAACTGAACCAGAGCCCCTTCAGTCCGTAGGCCAATGCTCTAACCACTGAGCACAACTAGCTAGGGGTAAAATTAATTTTTAAGTGAGAAAACTATTAAAAGAAAATAAAGGAATCATTCAGTTTTCATTATTCATTCATCAAATATTTACTGAGCATCTGCTATGTGCTGGTTGCTGGAGATATGATAAGATAAGATAGGCAGTCTCCAACCTAGTGGGGCTGACATCATTGTGGAGGAGTCAGGCAATAAAGAAGTAAAGAAAGAAATGAACAGATAATTTCAGAGAGTTTTAAGAAGTGTTCTGAAGGGAAGTAAACTAGGTGTAGAGACAAAGAATGAATGGGGACATGGGGTTATATTGGATTGGGTGGTCAGGATGGCCTTTCTGAGATGACATTTGAGCTGAGTCCTGAAGGAGGAGAGAGAAGGAGCTGACTTTGGAAAGAACATACCAGGTGGTCAACTCAGCAAGTGCAAAGGCCCTGGGTAGGAATGGATCTAATGAGGTGGAATGAGAACCTGAGCAATGCTTCTGACTTAGAAACTGAGGCCCAATGAAGGAAAAGAATAGCCCAAGGCCAAAGCACTGGATGTGGTGTAGCCAGGCGGGAACCTCTGCTTCTGTTCCCCGAGGAGCTTTGTGCTGCTGCTGAGCTGCCTGACCAGGGTGGAGGCCTCTGAGCGGCTTGAAGGGCTTTATCCATGCTCCTCTCCAAGAATCCCTTCATGATTAGAACTGAACATTGGAGACCCAGCTCCCAAGGCTTGAGCCAGCCTTGCCCTGCCAGCCAAGGCCAGCAGTATCTCAGAGGGGCATCTGAAGGCTTCATACTCTTCATCTCTGAGTTAGAGGGTCAGTGGAATCTACCATCACTGTCTTACCTAATTATGATGTAACAATGGCTTGGGAAGGTGCCAGGAGTGGACGCTTTTCCTGCACCATCCTTTTGACTCCTGGTGAGAGGGGATATTATTATTCCCTTTTTATGGCTGAGAACACCGAGGCTCAAAGAAATCAAATGCCTTCACTCCAGAGCCTATATTTTTCATTCTTGCAGTCTAGACCCTGTCCTTCTAGATCCCAAGGCAAGAGCAAGGCCACTTTAAAAAAAATGACAGAGCCCCAGATGGGAAAGGACAATCCCACCAAGCCTTCACTACATAGATGGGAATTCTGAGGACTGGAGAGGGAAAGGAACCATCTCCTAACTACACAGAACCAGAGCTGGACCTGGGACTCTCTGCTCCTATGGCCCTTCCAACTTTGCCCCCTAATTTCCCTCCATCCCTCTTTTCTCCCTTCACGATGGCTTGACTGGCCTCTAGGCTGTTGCTCCAGCTCAGCAATCTCAGTCCTGCCTCAGGGCCTTTGCATTGGCTCTTTCCCCGACCAGATCTGGCCCATGGCTTCCTTCTTGCCTTCCTCAACCACTTCATTGGCAGTAGCCCTGCATTTTCTCTTCCTATCTTGATTTCTTTTTCTGCCTAGTACTTCTCAGCCTCTGTCATTATATTAATATTTATATAGTTGCGTGTTGTCCATCTCCCTGCCTAGAATACCAGCTCTTTGAGGACAGGGACTTTATTTGCAGCTGTTTCCCATGTCCAACCTTGGGCCTGGCCATCCATAATGTTCAATATGTGCTTGTGGAGTGGATGGCTGGATGGGTGATAGATGGATGAATGGATGGATGGGTGGGTGATGGGTGAATGAATGATGGGTGAATGGGTGGATGGATGAATGTTTCTCCCAGCATCACTTCCCACCTCTGGGCCCTGGGTCCCCCATTTGGCTGTTCTGACTTGCTTCCTTTGGCTCCAAGCCTGAGCAGACAGCTCTGGGGGCTTCCACAGGATCAGGCAGGAGTAGCTGCTTCTCACCCTCCTCTGAGGCCAGGCAAACAAAAGCCTTTGTTTTCCCTCCTTTGCTTGGCCCCACTACAGCCCAGGGCGGGAAGCTGCTGGCAAGTCAGCAACTTAACTTTGCTGCAACTTAACTTGGAGGCTTAACCTGTCAAGCTGGGCCCGGGGACTCCTGTGGTCTCCAGCGGAGCTGAGCGGTGTGGGTCATGGAGGCCAAGGCACAGAGATTCCCACGTGGGTGGACACCAGAGTCTTCCGGAGAGACTGGTCGGTTTTTTTGGAGACGACAGTTTCAAACAGCCCTAGGTGGCAGGTACTGTTATAATCCCCATTTCATAGATGGGGAAACTGAGGCAGAGTGGCAACGTTGATGGCTAAGGACTCCCCGTGGCATAGCTGGCTCGCACCCGGGTCTGTGAGTCTGACCCAGGGCTCTGGGCTGCCTGCTCCTCCCTCCTCCAAAGGATTTCTGATGCCTTTTGACCCACTCGGTTCGGCAGCCGCAAGGAACTGGCCCACTCAGCTCCACCAGGGATTCTTGTTGTTGATGTTATCGCCACAAATCCCTCCTGGGCTTTTTTCCCTCTAACCTCAGCAGGCAGACAAACCCCACATCATAAAGGCTGGGCGGCTTCTGGAGGTGAGTGCTTCTTTCCATGGGCTCAGTTGCATGGTCATGTTTATTGGGCTTATTTTAAATTGCTCTCCCGCCCCCCCATGTAAGGCGGGAAGTCTTAAAATGTTTTCTCCCCAAAAGCAGCGCTGAGAGGCGCCACCCTGGCCCGGAAGCTCTCTGACCCGCCTCATGAGGGATTATTAATTATGATTTGTCTTTATAATCGTCCATTTGGAGTCTCGGGTGACACACGCTCAGACTTGCCCATCCTTTAAGGGAAGGAATCAAAGGTTCATGGGACTGAGTTATATTTAACTAGTGGAATTACTTGGGTTCAGCCTGGATTTAATGTGTGACCTTGGGCAAATCCCTTCCCGCTCTGGGCCTCTGTTTTCCAGTTGTAGAAGGACTGTGGCCGAACATCGCACACGAGGTTTAGGCTATGCATTTCCCAAGCTGTGACTATGCCGGGGTATAGGAAATTGTTTCAGTTGTATTTTTTATTTTTACTTTTAAAATGTAATAGTGTTATAACATTTCATTTATAAATGCAGACAATTTTGGTCTCTGGGACAGCCACAGGGAGGAGGAGCCCTGCTTAACATAGTCGCTCAGGTATCCTGGCTGATGGGGGCTCTGCCATCTCCAGCTGCTGGCTTCCAAGGTCACCCTGGGTGTCAACATCTAGCCAAAGAGAGGAGAGACAGTGGAGAGGCGCCCATGGGCCCAGAGTGACACACATGCGTGCATTCCCCCACATCCCAGAACTCATCACATGTTTCCACCCAGATGCAAAAGCAGTTGGGTAACTGCCTGGCCCGGCAGCTGCTTATCTACAGCTTTACACGTCAGAGGAGGAGCGGGCTCTCTGGTGGGCCGTTGGCCATCTGTGCCTCAGTTATTCTCGTTACATGAATAAGTTGAAGAACAGAGCTTTGCCACCCCACCTACCAATGAATTAAGTATGATACACAATTTTCTACAACGCAGGGCGAGTCATTCTATTCAATATTAAGATTCACTGCACAGTAATCCAGACAGTGTAGTACCGGCCGAGGGATAGACATAAATCAATGCAATGGCTTAGAAGACCCAGAAACAGACCCACACGAATATGCCCAGCTGCTTTTCGCCGAGGTGAAAAGCAAGCGAGTGGCAGAAGGCTGCCTTTCCAGCGACGCCCGCTGCAGCGACTGGGCATCCGCAGGGGAAAAAAGCATTACCTCGCCTAAAAATGAACTCAAAATGAATCACAGGCTTAAAAGCAAAACATAAAACTGAAACATTTCCATACATGTTTTATAGCTATAAGACAATCAATCTTCATGGTCTAAGGGTAGGCAAAGAGTGATGAGACGTGAACACCAGAAGCACGATTCCTGAAAGGAGTTGGTAAGCTGCGCCTCACCAAAATGAAAACCTTTTGCTTTGTGAAAGGCCCTTTAACAGAATGAGAAACAAGCTACAGACTGGGAGGAAATACTTCCAAGCAACATATCTAACAAAGGGCTAGTATCTAGAATGTATCAAGAACTCTCGAAACCCAGCAATTAAAGAAATCCACTTATATGCATAACCCACGGACACAGACAATAGTGTGGTGAAGGCCTGGAGGGGGTGGTGGGTGTGGGGTGGAGGGGATCAAAGGGGGAAAAGGGGACATCTGTAATACTTTCAACAAAAAAGATAAATTAAAAAATCCACTTAGAAAATGAGCACAAGGCCAGAAGAGACATTTCACTGAAGAGGGTGCACAGATGCAAATAAGCACATGAAAAGAGGTTCAGTGTCACTAGTCATTAGGGAAATGCAAGTTAAAACCACAACGATATATTACTGCGCACCTATCAGAATGACTAAAACCAAAAAAATGATGAGAACCCAAGATGCTGGCGAGGATTGGAGAAACTGGATCACTCATACATTCCTGGTGGGAATGTAAAATGGTACAATGTCCTGGAAAACAGTTAGGCAACTTCTTAAAAACTACCATATGACCCCAAAATTACACTTCTGGCCATAGAAATGGAAACTAATGTTCACACAAAAACCTGTACACAAGTGTTCATAGTGGTTAGATTCATAACAGGCAAAACCTGGAAGCACCTCAGATGCCCTTTAATAGTGAGTGAAGAAACTGTGGCACATCCACACGATGGACTGCTACTCAGCAATAAAAAGGAGCCAAATATTGACATGGGTAACAGTTTGGATGAATCTCTAGGGAATTATGTTGAGTAAAAAAGTCGACCCGATATAACTCCATTTATATAACATTCTTAAACTCATACAATTATAGAAATGTAGAACAAATTAGTGACTGTCAGGGGTCAGGGACAGAGTTAGGGGTAAGAGAGGGGTTGGGCTCTGAAAGGGCAAAAGGAAGGATCCTGGTGGTGATGGGAATGTTCTGTGTCTTGGCCATATCAATGTCAGCATCCTGGCTGTGACATTGTACTAAAGTTTTGCAAGATGTTATGATTGGGGGACCTCAAAATAAAAAAAATTAATAAAGAACACAAATATAATTTTTTAAACCTGACATGTCTGCATATAATTGTATCTTTGGTAACATGGAGGCGCCATCAGGATCTCAGACATCAGTACAGTGCGGTGGTTAAGTATGTGGCGTGACAATGGGGAGGCCTGGGTTCAAACCTCAGCTTCCCAGGCCTCTCACCTCCCTGAGCCTCAGTTTCCACAAGTAGCTGAGCAATGAGAGGGCCTACCTGGAGAGGTTGCTATGGAGACTCAATGAGATGATCCATGAAACACCCAGAGCACAGTGTTCACTCACATTCTTGTTACTTTTCAGGGCTGTGGCAGGTGGACGAAGGGGCCTGGCAAGGTGTCCTCTGATAGCTCTAGGTTGGGATTGTGACTGGCCATCCTGTGGGTGTTTCTGAGTCCTTTCTCTCAGGGGAGAGTGTCCTGAATGGGCTGCATCAGGATGGCCTGGTTGGCTCTCGTCTGCCCTCTGGCCTCTGGTACACGCTTTCATGGCTGTTTCTCAGTGAAGGAAGAACACAGCCACTGCCTGTGGGCTGGGCTGCTCAGGTGGATCAGTAGCCCAGGGGCCAGCCTCTCAAGGCAATAAAGAGCAGGAACGGAGCTCATGCTCACTGCATACCTACTGTGCGCCTGAGGACTCACATTCTCCAACTCACTGACTTCTCCCAACAATCTTGCACAGTAGGTACCATTATTATCCCTACTTTCTTCAGGAGAAAATGGAGGCCCAGAGAGGTGAACAGACTTGTCCAAGGTTATGCAACTAGTAGATGGTGGAGCTGAGATCTGAGCCCTGGTCTGTCTGAGTTAAATCCAGTGTCATTTTCACTATTAATAATAACTTTACCATTTATTAAACATCTATTATGACCAATTACTGTACATTGGGGTATTATTTGCCCCCTCATTTTAGAGAAGACAAAATAGGGATTAAGAGAGATGAGTTGCTAAGATAGGCAATAGTTCTCAAAAAAAACCCAACACAGTCAACTGACAGCTCTCTCTTGTGCTCTCAACCCCACCCCCACGCTTGGCTCAGCCAAGACCACTCCAGCTTGGACACTTAAGTGCTGAGTCAGCGAACAGCTCGTGCCTTGGGGTACATGGCCTAGGCAGGTTGTGGGTATTTGAACTTAAGCTTCAGAGGGTCAGGGTCAGCTGGGACAGCCAGAGCTTCCCCCTGGGGTTTTGGTGGGATCACTGGGAGTCACAGAAAGATCCCCCTCCTGCCTTGAGACTGACAGACAGTGTGGCAGTTGGAAGAGGCTCGAGGTGGCGGTGGTGGTGACAACTTCCTTTTGAGTAATCACATTTACTGAAAAGCAATTCTGCTTTTAGTATCAGAAGTTCACCACCCTCACAAGCAGGCGCCTAAGAATACCTTCATTCAACCACAGTTCTGAGATTGACACCGATTCCCTTCTGCATTACCTCCAGGAGAGTTTCACATTCAGTGTCAAGGGAAACCAAATACCACAATTATTGGAGGAGGGGGGAGAGGTGTGGAGAGGGGGGTGATGCGAGGGGGGCCAGGTGGCATCAATCGCGGGCCCCCAAAGCCTCCACAGGCAGTCTCCGAACAGTGGCCCAGCCCCTCACCCTTCAGTTACTGGAAAGACATCGCCAAGCTAAGACTGAAACTGAAGGCCTGACAATTTCTCTTCCTTTTACAAGAAAAAGAAAGTGTTTATCTTTGAAGCAAGCATGGGACTTGCCCTGGCCACTCTGTAAATTAGAGACAGAGCCACAGCTGCCCCAGAGGCTGCAGACCCTCAGCTGTTGCCCTCTGTTAGTGCTAGGGTCCTTTGAGTGGCCCCTTTTATCTGTCACTGAAAATCCAATCCAAGATCTTCAATGTTAGGAACTCACCCAGGCCCCAGGCAGCTGTAGGATGGCTGAGGGCGAGTGGGGGGGGGGGGGGGGGGTGTCAGGCAGAGGCTGGACGCTGCAAAGAGCAGCTCTGAGAGGTCCCTTCTCTCCCTACCTCACCTGATCCAGCTTCCCGACACATGCCAAAACTAGAGGCAGCCGGGGAATTAAAAAGATTCTGGCCTTGGAGACACATGGATATGGATTCCAATTCCATCTGTCATTCAGTGGCTGTGGGACCTTAGACAAGTGACTTGACCCCTCTGATCCTCAGTTTCCTCATCTCTAAAATGGGAATAATAATAGGAAGTCAGGTCATGCCCCTCCTCTGCTCAAAATCCTCATATGGCTCCCACCTCACTTGGCAGAAAAACCAAAGTCCTCCCTGTGGCTTAACAGGCCGTATGTTAACCACCCTCCTTTCCCCCTTACAACCTCATCTTCTAATCTCTCTCTACCCTGCCTCAGGGCCTTTGCACTTGCAGTTTCCTCTGCCTGCAACATATTTGCCCCAGAGACCCTTCCTTCACCCTATTCAGGTCTCTGTCTGTTTGTTTGTTTATTTATTTATTTATTTATTTATTTATTTATATATTTATTTAATATATCTTTATTGATTTCAGAGAAAGGAAAGGAGAGGGAGAGGGAGAGAAACATCAATGATGAGAGAGTCATTGATCGAGCCCACAACCCAGGCATGTGCCCTGACCGGGAATCGAACCCTGATCGCCTGGATCCCAGGTCGACGCTCAACCGCTGAGCCACTCCCGGCCGGGCCAGGTCTCTGTTTAAATGTCCCCAGGAGCCCTGCTCTGACCTCCTCTTTTAAATTTCTCACACTGTTCTTTGTCCCTTTACCCTGCGTTAATCCCTGCCCCGCCGCAACTTGACATTATGATTTTGGGAGTTTTTTACTTCCCACCCTCTAGACTCTAAGCTCCAAAGTGGCAGAGCTCAGTTCTATGTTATTCTCCATCACATTTGCTGAGCCTGGCACACAGTAGGTGCTCGCCAAATGTTTGTGGAGTGAACAAGTGCAGGGCTATGTGGTAAGGATGAAGAGTGCAGATTGTGCAGTACCAACACAGGGCACTTGTTCACTAAATGTCACTTTTTTCTCCCTTCCTGGCACCAGCCATGTGCCATGTGCTTGTTGATTTTTTACAGCAGAAGGATGCCTTTTGCAGATGCAGAACCAAGGCTGGAGAGCCCTGGACACCTGCCTCAGCTCTAGTCTAGTCTGTGGGACTCTTGGCTTCCTGATGACGGTGGCAGTGCCTGATATGACCTAGGCCTGGCTGGTTTAGGGTCTGGCTGAGGGAAATGGCTAGTTGGGCCCTTCAGGCCCTTGAGAGGGCTATGAGTAGGTGTGGGGAGCTGGCTCTGGCTTCGAGGATCCCCAGCCAACATCAGGCCTTGAGACAGGGGTTCACACCCCTGTTCTACAGCCCCATAGTTCTCATCAAGGGGTCCCAGGGGTCCCAGAGAGGGGCTTTTTCAACTTCCACTTCTGGAAAGTTCTGTCCCAGGAAGGGCAGAGGCCTGAGGAGCTGCTGGATGTGGCTGGAGCCTCTGAGACTAGGAGACCCTGGATGCCCTCTCTCCCTGGCACCCAACCAGTTCTGCAGAAGAGGGACTTTCCAGAAAAGTCTGCCTCCTGGCTCCTCTGAGCCTGCCCTAGACACCGTGGGGCCCAGTCCTGCCTTGGTTTCCCTGTTTTTACTTCTTAGAGTGGCCAAGGAGTCTGGGGTGAACAGCCTCACCATGAGGGCTGGTCTCCCCTGGGCCTGATGTGGGAACTCTGGAGCCACAAACTGGCCTTTCACATTCTGGGATGAGACCCTTCGCCCACGCCTCCACCCTGACTCTGGGTTGAGCTGGGCCTATGGTTGGCCTAGGTTAGGCCGACAGTTGCCTGTGGGTCTTGCCTAGAGCTGGGGGCTTTGCTTCTGCCCATCAGAGCTATATCCGGACCCCTCCCACACTGCTACAGTGAAGGGGATGGGAGTTAGACACCGGGAAGAACTGTCTCCTAACACTTGATCATACTCAAAGGTGACCATACCCATTAAACCTCCTAGAGCAGACCTTGCTGACCAGCTACCCACAGGCCAAATCCAGGTCAGGGGTATGTTTTATTTGGCTCTTGAAGTATTTTTTAAAAATATGAATCAGTTGCCAACATTCAAAATGCCAGGAGATTTCACATAAAATTTATTTCTCTGGCTTCTCTTGGAAAATGGGAAGATCTGGCTATCCTGGCCCACACTCTTATAGGGCATAGGAAGCTGGAGTAATGGGTGCCCCTTCCAGAATGACACAGAGTAGGCACTCTCGTCTTTACCGCAGTCACTGCTCAGTCCACTTTCCTCATATACGTTGCCTACCAAGGTCTTAAAGTGTGAGTAGGAGTTCATCAGGCTAAGGGGTGGAAGAGCATTCCAGGAAAGGGGAACAGCATGTGTCCATGGGATTCATCTGTTCAAGATTCATTTGATAAATATGCCCAGAATGCTGTATACACTGGGGCATACAGCAGGAAACCACACAGATACAAATCTCTGCCCTCCTCGAGTCCATCATCTCACTCAGCTGTTCTCCCCTGAATAGCATTTTGTCCCCCAGGGACATTTGGCAGTGGTGGGAGGCATTAGTGGTGTCACAACTGGGTGGAGGAGAGGATGCTAGTGGCATCTAATGGATAGAGGCTACTGCTGGACGAATCTTACAGGGCACAGGACAGCCCTTCACAACAGAGAGTGGCTGGGCCCCAGTGTCAGTGGTGCCGAGGTCAAGAACCCTGGCTTAGGAGGAGACAAAAAGTCGGACAAGCCACTCAGGGCATCATTGGAAGTCAGGTGGGGCTGCGAGTTTTCTGATGAAACTAATCCGAATGTGGCAGTGGGGGTGAGGAGGGGTGCAGGTGCCTGGGGGAGATCCTGTTTGAGCAGAGACCTGAGCATGAGGAGGACCAGGTCCTGAAAAGCTGGGGAGGCTCCTGGCAGGGTGGCCCTGCACCGTCGTTGCTCACGGAGTGGCACTCTCCCTCTCTCCACCTTGCTCTGTTCTCACACAGCCTTGCTAATGGAGCAGGGATCAGGGGCCTGTTCCTGCTTTGCAGACAAAGGGCCCTGGCTTGATGTCACAAGCCCCTAAGAACCGACCCAGACCACCTGGCCACTCCTAGCTGGTGTTCTTGGGATGCCTGAAAATGATGATCACCAAACAGCCTTCCCTCATTCAGTCCGTCAGCAGACATCAGCCAGGGCCCATGGTGTCCTAGTGGGATGGGGCAGCTTCAGGGTAAGATGCTCAGCGCCTGTCATGGCACGTAGTAGGTATGCAGGAAACAGTGGTCAGATGAATGCAAAGAAGAGCTAAATGAATTAACAAGCCCCAGTCTGTATAAGATAATGATCCTGGCCAGCACCGAATGAATGCCTACTGTGTGCCAGACCCACCCGAGCTGTGTATAAGCGTTTCACAGAATGGAGAACACTTGGAGAAAGGGACAGTGATCTTCCCCAATTACACGGTGACAAGACTGACGTGCAGAGAGGGGACATCAATTGCACAAGGCCTTGTGACAAGGAAGCAGCAGGATTGCGGTGGAGCCCAGGCCTCTAGGATCTCGGACTGCACCCACTGCCTTCGCATTTTGTGTGCTCTGACTCAGCTTATCATCCCACCGACCCTGTGAGAAGCTGGTAGCATGATCCCGTTTTACAGATGAGGTAACTGAGGCTCAGAGAGGAGAAGTGACTTGGCCGAAGTCACACAGCATGTGTGTTGGTATCTCTGTCCCACACTTTTGACCACCAAGCTCTGCCCCTTGTCACACAGCATGTGTGTTGGTATCTCCGTCCCACACTTTTGACCACCAAGCTCTGCCCCTTGTCACCCCTGGTTGTGCCTTGAGAAGAGTTCATCAGCCCCGAGGGGTCAGGGAGGGAAGGTGGGCCGGGTGTTAAGCCCCTCAGGGTCTGCAGGACCAGGCAAGAGGCTCTGGAAGAGGTAGGGTGCTTGGGGTGGGTGGGTAGGAGCAGGTGGGCCTGGGGAGCCGCCAGCCTTCCGCCCCCACACGCGGGCGCAGCCGCCAGGAGAGCCTGTTGAGAGGCTGCCCTGTGGCGCGCGCCCAGCTGACAATGGCTCCTTGTGTCTGCGCAGGTGGTGGGGGGAGGCATTGTTTTCCAGGACACCTTCCCGCACGGCTGGCTGCAGGCGGTCCCTGTCCCAGGACACTTGGCACTGGGCTGTTCCGGGCGCCTGAGGGAGGTGTGTGTGTGTGATGCTGGGGTGTGTGTGTGTGTGTGTGTGCGTGATGCTGGAGTGTGTGTGTGTATGTGTGTGAGGTGCTGGAGTGTGTGTGTGTGTGTGTGTGTGTGAGATATGCTAGAGTGTGTGTGTGAGATGCTAGAGTGTGTGTGTGTGTATGTGTATGAGATGCTGGAGTGTGTGTGTGTGTGTGAGATGCTGGAGTGTGTGTGTGTGTGAGATGCTGGAGTGTGTGTGTGTGTGTGTGTGTGTGTGTGTGAGATGCTGGAGTGTGTGTGTGTGTGTGAGATGCTGGAGTGTGTGTGTGTGTGTGAGATGCTGGAGTGTGTGTGTGTGTGTGTGTGTGTGTGTGTGTGTGTGAGATGCTGGAATGTTTGTGTGTGCGAGTGTGTATATAGAAGGGGATGGTGTCTCAATACTCTCTGAGTGTGCCCACACATGTCTTGCACACTTAGTGATACATCTGAGCAGGCTTTGGCTTTCAGCATCTATTGTGTCTGTCTGAATGTGTCTCCCTGGTGTATCTGCGTGTCTCCAACTTAATGTAGGTTGGCTTTTGTGCTCGTGTGTTGAGCGAGTCTGCCCTTGTCTGCACCTGCCTCCATCTCCATCTGGGCCTGTCGTGGAGTCTCTTGACACCAAGGGGATAGCAGAGCAGGCTGGGTTCCCCTTGTGAGGAAAGGGGTTTCAGGCAGAGGGAACGGCAAGTGCAAAAGCCGAAGGCAGGACCGAGCTGGGGGATGGGCAGGAGCAGCCAGGAGGCCAGGGCGGCTGCAGCAGAGTGAGTGAGGGGAGAGGACATCAAGGGTCACCTTCGGGCGAGGGTGCGGAGTTGGAACTTCATTCCGAGTGAGATGGAGTCGTTGGAGGATTGGCATCAGGGAGTGAGAAGGTCTGGCTGCATTTTTTGGAGCTGCCTCTGGCTGCGCTTGGAGAGTGGATTGCAGGGCACTCATGACAGCTGTTGGAGGTTACCGTGACCTGTTTTAAGAAGCAGTCCCACAGCCATGACCTCAGGTGCCCCCACTCCAGGCAGAAATTGCAGCTCCCCATTTTGCAGAGCTAGAAACTGAGGCCTGGGGAGGAGACCTCCCTTCCAAGGCTGGAAGCTTGGGAGCTAGTTCAGGGCCAAAGCTAGCTGCGGGGCCCTCCTCAATTCACTTCTTGTCTTGAGGGCTGTGGGGGTGGGGGGCTATGCTAAAGACAGATGACCTGCTGTGGAGCCAGAGGGCTTGGGTTCAAATCCTGTCTCTGCCACTTAATAGCTGTGTGACCTTGGGCAAGTCACATAACCTCTCTGTGCCCCATCTCCTCACCTGCAAAATAGGCATAATGACACCTCTCAATTACATTATGCCACTGATCTCCTTCCTTAATAGGATTCCCTCTCTGCTTTATCTTTCTCTAAAACACTCAGCGCCTTCCAGCCCATGACATGTTATATTTATTTGCGGCAGCACCAGAATGTCACTTCCATGAAAGCAGGATGTATGGGGTGCTTTGCTTACCACTAATGTCTAGAATAGTGTCCTGCCCATTGTCAGTGCTCAGTGAATTGTTGAATGAACGACACCTGGTAATACCAGCAAAATGCTGGAACATGGCCTGACACGTAGTAAGCGGGACGTGAGAGTCAGCCACATGGTAAACCGGGGCCCGGCTTGGAGATGGGCAGTTGGAAGCCCCAAAGCCCACGCAGCCACGTGGGAATTGGGGTCCCCACTCCCTTTCTGCACGTTGTTCTCCAGCCCTCCCTGGGCCTACTGTCTTCAGTCTTTAAGGTTGGAACACAGGTTGGCTCTGTGAGGTGCTATGCGCTGGTGGTTTTGTGCCCCATATAAGGAATCAGTGACTCAGTTTCCCCCCTGGCCATGGCTTATCCAGAGTCCTTAATGGTCTCCCCTGTTAGGAGACTCCTCAGTATTGGGGCCTGACCACCCCCACTGTCCAGGATCCCTGTGCCCCTATTGGCAACAGCAAACAGAACCCTCTGGTGGGGGTGCAGATCTAACAGGCAGTTCTGACAGAAATGTCCTGCCAATGGCACAAGGAGCCGTTGGGCAAATACTGGTCAAGTCCAGTGTGTGCATCAAGAAGGCAGCTCTGAGATCTTTCAGCCTTTCTAAGAAAGAATGAAAGGAGAGCCTTGGGTCTCAGAGGCTAATTGTGGTGTGGTGACCTCTCAAGGTCTTTTTGTCCAGCCCCCTGCCACCTGGTCATCGGCTCTGGGCTCCCCTCTGCACATCTGTGTCCCTGACTTCCGGAGGGGGCCAGGAGCTGGAGAGGGGACTGGGCCCATCCTCCTCTGTCCCCTCACTCCCTTCCTCCATTGCTCTTGACTCCTAGCCCTGGCTGGACAGGACACTCATTGGGTACCAGGGCCACTCGCTCCTCAGATGTGGGGGGTGGGGCTGGGGTGACCACGGTCCCTTCGTCAGGAACCGGCATGGGGCCTTTGTTCAGCATAACTTGGTCACCTTTGTATCAACCCATAGGATCCTTACTCTTTCCTCTTCCTGCTGCCAGGGTTCAGGCCTCTGTCTCCCAGTCCTCCATTCAGCCCACATTTCTTTTATTTTTTAAAAATATATCTTTATTGATTTCAGAGAGAGGAAGGGAGAGGGAGAGAGAGAGAAACATCAATGATGAGAGAGTCATTGATCGGCTGCCTCCTACAGGCCCCTGACTGGGGATCGAGCCCGCAACCCGGGCATGTGCCCTGACGGGGAATTGAACCTCGATCTCCTGGATCCTAGGTAGGTGCTCAACTGCTGAGCCATGCCTGGCCGGGCTCAGCCCACATTTCTTGAGGACCTACTATGTGCCTTGACCCTGGGGGTAATGAAAAGGCCTTGAATAGGGAGGGCTTGGCCTCTTAGCAGAGGGGGAGGAGGCCAGTGTGGCTGGAGCTGAGTGAGCTGAGTGGGGAGTGAGGACTAGAGGGTCAAGGGTGCAGATCCACAGGGCATCCAGGCCAGGGAGTTTTTGGACTTTGTTCTAAATGCGATGAGACCCGCTGGAGGGCCCTGAGCAGGACAGTGCAGGAACTGCTTTTAATTCATGTCACAAAAGAGACAGGGTCCTTTTAGAGGATCCCTCTGGCTGCTTTGGAGAGAGCACATTGGCATGGGGAGCTGGAGGGTGGGGATAGGGGACCAGGGAAGAGTGGCCTGGCCCAGAGTGGTGGGCACGGAGGTAGTGGGAAGTGGTATTTAGGGTGTATTTTGAAAGTTGGAACCACAGTGTCATCTGCTGGGTGTGCAATGTGGGTCACGGGGAAAGAAAAGAGTTCAGAACAATCCTGGGGTTTCTGGTCGAGTAACTGGGAGGCCAGTGGGACCATCTTCTGTAATGGGGATGTGGGGGAAGGAGCAGATCTGCAGGAGCAGAAGCTGTGCTTGGCTCAGAATGTGCTGAGTTAAGGTGTTTCAGAGGCAGGTGAACAAGGAAAGCTGCCATCTGCCACCTCCCACTGCCTTGTTCTGGTTCTGACACCCAGTACCTGCCCCAGGATAATTGCAACAGCTGCCCAATAGTCCTCCCAGCCTCTCCCTGTTCCAGCCCTTCTCCTTCCACACTTGTCGATACCATCTTCAGAAAGCACAACCCTAGATCCTATTTCTACTTTGCTCTAGAACCATTGATGCCTCCCCACTGCCACCTGGATAAAGTCTAAACACCTTGGTTGGGTTAGCCCAGCCCTACACCATCTCCCTGACCTCTGCAGCCTTTTCCCCCTGTGGCCAACCAAACAGATGACCCCTTGGTTCCTCAAACACTCTGTCCCTTCCCACCTCCTTAGTCTCAGAGCTGTTCCTGCCAGCAGAGTGCCCTTTCTCACCCTACCTCAGGGATGAGTTTAAAGGCCTTGCTGCTAATGTCTGTAGCCTTTTGTTTGTTTCTTTCTCCCAGGACGTAGCACACAGCGCTTTGAATTACACTTATTTATATCTTCCCCTCCTCCCTACGGGCAGAAAGGTGCCAGATTCATTTCTGGGCTTGACGCCAGTCTCAAAGCAGGTCCTTGTTAGATTCGGAGGGTGAACTGTGGACGGTGCTGTATTCTCAGTGCTCTGGGCTCACCCAGTGCCCATTCTCCTTTCTTCTGGAGGATATACTTTGATTTTCCCTGGGGCATCACTACCCCCTAGGTCTGTGGTGATCAGGTGAGCTGAGCCCATCCCCAGCAGTAGATTCCTGGACCAGGCCTCGCTGATTAGAACTTTCCAGGCCCCTGGCTACATCGATTGGGGATGGCACATGATCCAACCAAAGCCAACAGAAGTCAGTTCTGTGGAATAGAAGATGTTGTGCCTTTGAAGTGGCTGAGCTAGTGGGATGTCAGCCTGGAGCAGCTGTGGCTACTGTGCCTCCATTAAAGACTGCCTGCAAATACAGTCAGCACAGGACAAAGCAGAGCTGAGAGAGGGAGACAGCCCAAGTTCTAAAAACATCACTGGTGCTCCTAGATCCAGCCATATCTGAAGCAGACACAACTCTGAAATTCTCAGTTACATAGCCAATACATTCCTCTCTCATCCTCTCTTTTAAAACCCGCTTTGGGTTGGGTTTCCATTGCTTGCAGCTACTAGGATTGCAGACAATTAATGAGGGTCCTCCTGAATATACCTCTTGCCGTCCTTCCATGGCCCTACGTGAAATTTTCTCACGAGGAGCTACTTTGAATATCTACCGTGGAGCTGATGTGTTTTTTCTTTTCTTACTCATGGATAATCGAGTAATGATCGCTGGTTCTAGCTGCCTCAAGCAACTTTTGGAACAAGGTAGGAGGCAAACAGAATAACGTACAGAAGTAAAATGGGCTTAAACTCCTGAGGGCTAAGGCTGGGCCTTCTGCCCCGTGGCAGCTCAGCTGGGCTTTGGCACATGGGATGCTTCCAGGCCGTTCTCTTCTCGATGAGTCTAAGGCAAGGCTCTTTCACCTGGACACGGAGGGCATTCCGGACCAGACCATCCTGCGACGCGCCCGTGTCAGGAGTCCTCCCTCCACACTCGGTGGGAGACAGCTTCTCGATCTCTGCGCTGCCGGCACTGGGGCCGGGTCATTCCTTGTTGTCAGACTGTCTGTGCTTTGTGGGGCGGTTTAACAGCACCCTCTCTTCTTTACCCATTGGATGCAAGTAGACTCCCTGCTTCGGGTTGTGACAGCCACAGATATCATCAGACATTGCCAAATGATCCCTGGGGGACAAACTGCCCTGGCTGAAGTCCCCTGGTGGAGGTAAGTGCTCTGCACAGGGCCTAGCGCATAGCAGGTGCTCAATAAATACCAGCGGTGATATGTGGGGGTAACAGGGCCGAGGGCGATGGTTTAGGAAGTCGAGTGTCTCAGCGAGAGGTCTGGCTGACTTAAGCAGGAAGGGGATTTACTGGAGGGACATGGTGAGCTTACAGAATGGATGAGGAAGGGGGAGAGCCAGCTCAAAAGCACAGAAATGGAGGCAGTTCGGAGGGTCCAGAGATGGATGTGCTGAGAGCTATTCCTCATTTTTGGCCATTCCTCCCACTTCTTATTCATAGCACTACCCTGAACCACCCCCACACACCTTCCCTTAGACACAGGGAAGGGGCTATAGCCAAGCTCCCAGGGCTGGGTCCCGACTGTTTTAAGCCAACCACAGTGGCCCCTTCCCCTCTGTCAGTGGTTGGGTTAGCCTGCCCATGGAATGCGATCCTGGCCAATGACACCTGCTGGGAAATCTGGGAACTGTTTCCTTGCTCTTCAAAAGAGACAGGGGCTTATTGCTCTTAGCATAATATGGGATTTCCTTTCTTTTAAGGTTGGATAATATTGCATTTTCTTCTCACTCACCTGTCATGAACAGTTAGGTTGTTTCCACATCTTGTCTACTGTGAATGATGCTGCAGTGAACCTGGGAGTGCATGTATCTCTCTGAGGTTCTGATTTCAGTTCTTTTGGATAAATACCCAAAAGTGGGATTGCTAGATCATTATGCTCAGTGAAGTCAGTCAGTCACAGAAGGACAAATGCTGTATGATCCCACTTATATGAAGTAGCTAAAATAGTGACACTCAGAGAAATAGAGAGTAGAATGGTGACTGTAGGTGGGAAATAGGGAGTTGCTACCCAATAGGTATTACGTTTTAGTTACGCAAGATGAATTAAGGTCTAGAGACCTGCTGTGTGTTGTATCTATAAGTTAACAATACTATATACAGTATTGTTAAGTTAATTTTTAAGTTAACAACACTTAAAAATTTGTTAAAAAGATAGATCTTGAGTTCAATGCTCTCACTACAATAAAAAAGAGCATTTATAAAACATTACGTGGAGTTCTCAATGATACCAACATTTAAAGATTTTTATGTATGGAAGTTCTTAGATAAAGGGGAAAAAAGAAACAGGCTCTTCTGTTTCTAATGTTGTTGGGGAGAGGTCATGATGTTTGGAGCAGTGGCAGCCATCCCGAGCCAAGGAGGAGAGCCAGTTGGCAAGCAAAGCCCAAGTCCCAGGACCTGGGTCCTTGATGTCATCATGCTGTTGAATTAACTAGTCCCTGATTCTGCATCACTTGAACGGTGTATGAAAGAATGTGTCCTTATTTCTAAAGGTTCTGTAGGTTGGGTTTTTATTCCTGACAGTTGATAGCACTGGACCCATGTGCCAAAGTCCACAGATGAGTTGTTTTTCCAAATTGCCCTTGCCTTCTGAGCAATACAGAGGGACTCACTCTCACTGTCAGGGATCTTGGACACCTAGGTCCTCTTCTGGCTGCAAGACATATTCTGTGGCCTGAGGATGTACTCAGGGCTCAGGCAGGAGGACTCTCAGGAGACCACCTGCCAAGTCCTCTGTAAAGTTCAGACTTTGCCTCTCTGGGACTTGGTTTCCCCATCTGTGAACTGAGGGTGCTAATGGGGCCACCTATTTCACAGAGTGTTTTGAGTATTAAATAAGTGAGACTGGGTGGAAATAAAGGATTCAACCAAAGCAGGCGAAGAAGCTGCAAAGAGAAATATGAGACCCTGAGAATATGCGGAGGTGTGAGGGAGGCACCAGGGTCTCCATCTTGAGAGAAAAGTGCCTTCCTCCTTGAAAGTGAACCAGGAAGCGTCCCAGGAAGGCAAGAGGCTGAGGGACACCCCACATGAAGCCAGAAACAGCCCAGGGAGGGCCCACCAGGCCTCCAGCTGGGGGGTGGGGAGGGTACATGGGGATCCCCTTCAACGCCTCCAGCATTCACACCTGGGCCTGGGGCCTCCTGCCTCACCCAGCCAGACTCCCCAGCACCTCCACACTGTGCCCTGAGCACCTCCTTGGCCCCCAGGACCTGTACCTGGCTCTCCCAGGGAATCAGAAGTTCTCACTGTCACCGGATGGATTGATCAACTCAGGCGAACGTGCACTTTCCAGCTCATGCTAACCACCATTCACTCACTTCCCTTTATGCTCATCAACCAGTTGTTTCCTTGTCACTTCTGGGGACACCGTGACCCTCTGTGAACTCTTTGCGATGCAGCCCGGAACCTGAGTCACTCTGAGATAGCACCTCCATTCACTTTGGTCCTGGAAGGTCCTGGAAGGCCCTGGCTGGTCCACAGATAGAAACAGAAATGCTGCTGCTGCTATTAGCCGCCAGTTCTAACTGTCCTGCGTGCTTTCACGTACTAACTTGGAGGCAGGTCACATGCTTAGCCCCATTTTTTGATGAGGAAAATGAAACTCAAAGAGGTTGAATAACTTGCTAATAAGGGGGAGAGCCACGATTAGAACCCAAGCAGTCTGGTATAGAAATTCAATCATGTTTAGTTAAACATTTTAAAAATATATATATATTTTTATTGATTTCAGAGAGAGGAAGGGAGAAGGAGAGAGCGATAGAAACATCAATGATGAGAGTCATCGACCGGCTGCCTCCTGATTGGGGATCCAGCCAGCAACCCGGACATGTGCCCTGACCGAGAATCAAACCGAGATCTCCTGGATCCTAGGTCGACGCTCAACCACTGAGCCACGCCAGCCGGGCTAGTTAAACATGTAACAAAACACCTTTGTAAGAAAAAAAAAAGGTTAGGAAGAAAAAAATTGGAAATTCTATTTAAAATGTATTATCAGTTCATTCATTCATCAAACAGATATTTCTGTAGTATATACTGAGTGTCAGCAGGTGCTTTTTATGGGGGATGTGGAAGTGAATAAATAGGTAAGGTCCTCGCCCCCTGGAACCCGAGGTCCAGCAAGTAGTCAGTCGATGGAGGACTTGAGCAGTGACACTGAGACTTCCCTCCTCTGTGCAGAGCAGAACTGTGTGAGACTCTCAGGTGGACACACTGGCCTTTCCAGGCATTTTTACTCGAACATGGTTCTTTCAAGAAAAGACCTTAACCCAGGGCCTCCCCCTGCAAAGTTAGGGTGTTAGGATGTGAAGAGAAAGACTAAAGGACCTTGAGGGGCTCTGATATCACAGGAGACATGGGGCTGTGGGGTCAGACCTTTGGTGGTAGATCTCAGCCCTGGCCCTTGCCAGCATGTGATCCCAACACAAGTCATGTTCCCACTTCTCTGGAAGCCTCAGTTTCCTCATTCAGAAATCGGGACAATTTCTGAGGATGCAGTGCTCAGTGTGGAATACTGAATTATAATGCATTTGCAGTTCACCTCCTGGTCGGCTTGAGGATTCCAGAAAGGCCAAATGATGAAGATTCATTGTCTTTGCAAACATCAGCGGGGCTCAAAGGAGTGCCACAGACCTAAGTGGTGGAGGAGCCCAGTCCTTTCAACAAGGGAGGGAGCTGGGTAGGACTGTGGTGACCTGTAGGGGCGGCCGTGACTCAGCTTCCACGGCGAATGCACCACAGTCATGCCAAAAAGCCGTTGTCCTCCAGAGAAGCCAGAAAATCCAGATCTATCAACAATCCCAACTTTTCAGTGTTCCCCACTAATGAAGATGAAGCATCGGCCTAGCACCCCATGCCTTGTAGGATGGCTATGATCAAAAAGATGGACAGTAGCAAGCGATGGCGGGGAAGTGGAGCGGTTAGAGCCCTAGGCTGCGATTGTAAAATGGTGCAGCCGCTTCGGAAAACAGCCCGGCAGTTCCCCAAAAGGTTGAACGTAGTTACCAAGTGAGCCAGCAATTCCAATCCTGGGTAGCTACCAAAGAAAATGGAAAACATGTCTACACAAAACTTGTACATGGATGTTCGTGGCAGCAGCCTTCATGACAGCGAAAACGTGGAAACATCCCAAATGTCCACCACGCGATGAATCGATAAACAAACTGGGTGCATCCATACAAGGGACCACTCTTTAACAATAGAAAGGGGTGAAGTACCGATACACGCTGCATCGTGGATGAACCCTAAAACATTATCGGGTGAAAGAAGCCTAAGAAAGGCCAGAGAATGTAGGATTCCATTTCCATTAATGTCCAGAATGGGCGAATCTATAGACCCAGGAAGTAGGCCAGCAGCTGCCAGCGGTGAGGGGAAAATGGGAGGTGACTTCTAATGGGCGCAGGGTTTTTGGGGACGTAAAGTGGACCATGGTGATGGCTGCACCGCTCTGAGCGTACACTTTCAGTGGGTGAATTGCATGGTATGTGGATTATATCTGTAGAGCTGTTAAAATAGAAACGAGTTGGCCTAACAGAGCTCCTAGGTTGGTCAGAGCAGCTGCAGGCTGCGCTTTTCTGTTCCCTGGTTAAGGAGTCATCTTCCGTTATCCAGACGTTCAGCTACCTGGACGCCCTGTCCCCCCAGAGCAGGAGGGACTGCCCCAGAGGGCAGAATTTCCTCCCTGGCTCCGCAGCAATAGAAAAACGAACTGAAGTGGGGGGTTGCTCAGGACACTTCCCTTTTGGCTCCTTTTAAAAATAAACAAGCAAATGCAAGTGGAGAAAAGTTCTAGCCCCAAGTGAGAAGGAAGCAGAGCAGGGAGCCTGTGGCTCAGGCCAGCTTCTGAGTCCTGCAGCGCAAGCCCGGCGACTTCCTCTGTGTCCATCTGGGAAGTTTCTGGAATCTGGTACATGTTCGTGGCAGGGGGGGCCTGCTTTCCTCTCCGCCTCCTTCTTACTGCCTCACCTCTGTAGAGTGAAGATGAGGCAGGAACCTGTGATCAAGAGTACGATGGGAGTGATCCAGGAGGAAGGGCTGGGCTGGGAGGCCTGTGACATGTCGCTCCCTGACCCCGAGGACCTGAAGGAATACGGCCACAGTCAGACTAGCACAGTTGAGTCAGGAGAGACACCGAAAGCCCCCAAGAGGAAGTCTGAGCCTTTTCTGGGGGCGAGGTCAGGGAGAGGACAGTGGTGGGGAGAGACCAGGTGAGGCAGAGAACATCCTCAGGCCTGAGGAGATGCAACGAGGCTGAGGCTGACCTGACTCCGGGCTGGGTGTGTGATTGGCTAACAATCAGTCTTTCACTCACCCACCGCGCCTGAGTGCCTACTGTGTGCCAGACACTGTGCTAAGTGGTGGGGGGACACGGTCTCTGCACGTGTGGGGGTGAGTTCCTAGTGGGAGAGACAGGCGCTGGACCAATAAGCAATGCACCCAGCACAGAAGGCCACACGGAGGGTCCTGAGGGCAGCAGGCAGCGTGAGGAGCTGGAACAAACCAGGGGCAGTGGGTGAGCAGGGAAGGCCTCTCTGGGGAGGAGACACTTCAGCTGACACTTGGGAGAAGTCATATCTGAAGTAGAGGAATTTCAGTGTAAAGATCTGGAAGCCGGAGATGCCTTGCATGATAGAGGCACTGTGGCCGGCGGAGGAGGGAGACGGATGAGGTCAGGGGGTCCCCAGGGGCCAGACCAGGCAGAGCCATGTGGCTGTTACGAGGACTGGACTTCACTCTGAGTGAGGCGGGAGCCATGGAGGGTTCTGAGCAGAGGAGACGCCGATCGGATCTAGGTTCTAAGAGGATCCTCTGGCCCCAGGCAGAGAGTGGACTATGGGTAGAAGCGGGGAAGCCAGGGAGGCGGTGACTGCACAAGTCAGTGGGATGTGATAGTGGCTGACCAGGGCAGCAATAATAGAGGTAGAAAAAAGTGATTACTGTTTTCTCTCCTTGCACAAGCTGCCTTCTGCCCAGAGACACAGGGCAGGAGAAATCAAGGAGATTCTATATATATAGGACACATGCACTCTCACATTCTACATACATGTAGATTCTACACATTTTACATAGTACATATACACTCTGAATGCATATAGACTCTTCACATATATTATATACACATATGTGCTCTGTATACATGCAGACCCTACACATATATTATATACACATATGCATATATTCTGCATATAGATTTGACACATACACACATGTATCTACCTTTACATAGTCCCACATGTATACTATACACAGAGTCTACACATATATTACATACACATTCTATACATGTATAGATTCCATACCTGTATAATACTTAGATATATATATTCTCTATACATACAGATTCAACACATGTATTACAAACCAAGCTGACCTTGAGGGCTACCACCCGGGGTCAGGGGGCCTTGTGTGCTGGAAGAGGCACAGCTCTGGTGTTAGGGGGTGTGGACTGTGCGCCCAGGGCTTCGGGACTCAGGCCTTGCTTCTCCAGTCCTCACATTCTTCATCTTTAAAATGGGGATGACAGTGCCTGCCTCACGGGGTTGACGGGAGGACTGGATGAGATCACTGTATGCAAAGCAGCTGGCCTGGCATGGGAACTGGGACTATTTATTAATAGTCATCTGACTAATAATGAGGTCTGTTTTGGGGCCAAGCAAACCCCACAGAGCACCTTCCTGGAACAAGATGTGTGCGCACACACCCGCACACCCACTCTCCCGCTGGGGGCGCGTGGGAAAGGGGGCCCAGCCGCGGCCTCTGTACGGGCAGGATAGACCAAGAACTCTGGTGGAAACCTGTGAGTCAGTGACAGGCATAAAACAGTTAATGGGTGTGCCACCATGGTACAGTAATGATGGAGAGATGGAAGCTTTGATAACTTCCAGAAGGCAGGTGGGTTAGTCAGGGCTCTCAGTTCCAAGGGACAGAAACCCAACTCAAACCGGTTTAAGCAAAAGAGAATTTATTGGGTCATGTGAAAAAAAGGAAAGAAAATTCCAGCAGTGTCTTGCTTCAGGCATAGCTGGATCCAGGTGCTTGAATGACATCATCGGTTTTCCATGTCTCTCTGGAAGGTTGAGTTAATTAATATATGTGAACCACTAAACAGCACTGAACACACCTAATGCTCCATAATATTAGCTATTCTTTTACTACTACTATTACTGGTGCTACTATCAGTCTAGCAACCCAGAAAAAGTGAGTGCTTTTTCTCAGCTATTCCTATAAAGGTCCCAGAACTGGTTTTCATTGACTTAGGTTAGGGTGTGTGGCCATCTCTGAACCAAACCCTGTGGGCCATGGCCAAGTTCTGTGACCATAGGATTCTGTGACAAGGTTCATGTGACCAACCATCCTTGACACTAGGGATGGAGTCAGCTCCACTCAAACCCCATGGACTAAGAATGGTGGAGAGGGGCTCCTCAGCAGGAACTGGGGGCTGGCGAGGCACAGCCATCCCCCTCTGGGGGCCGTGATGGAGTCATTTCCAACTTGCCTCCCCCTGAGGAGGGCTCTAGACTCTAGTAGTGGATGCTCTTCCATCACCTGGGAGTCCTGAGGCCTAGATTTTCCCCCAGTATTACCTTCTTTGCATGAAGGCAGCCTTTAGAGTTGGACAGACATGGGCTTGATACCCAATTCCATTGCTTAACTGCTTCACCTCTCTGTGTCTCTGTTTCCCCATCTGTGAAATGGGACCATTATTGCACCTCCTTAATTCTCAAATGTCTCACGGAATACTATATCCCACATTTATTGGGTCACGCTAGCCTCAACACTTTTTGTGTATGAACTCATTTGACCCTCGCAACAATAACCATGAGAGCGAAATATATAACATCCCATTTATACAGATGAGGAAACCGAGGCATGGAGGTACTGTCACTCATCTAAGGTCACCCAACCAGGGTATGGTAGAGCTGAGATTTGAATCTAGGCAGCCTAGCCTTAGAGCCCCAGAACTGTGGATTATGACATAAGGCTAAGCAGTGTCATGTAGTAGGTGCTTTATATGTGGAGGCTGTCCCTGGCAAGGTGTGTTCCCTTTCACCTGCCTCAGTCTTTCTCATCTGTCAAATGTCTCCACAGCTGTGGAACAAAGAGAGATGAAAGGGGACAAAGTGACACAGGAGCCTTTGTTTATTTACCAAATACTTATTGAGCACCTGTGTGCTAGGCACTGAGCTGGGCGCTGTGAACACAGCAGTGAATGTGACAGACTCCTTGTCTTCTGGGAGCTGATGTTCCACTGCCGGGATGGCGACAGGTGAGTCAATACAGAGATGAGCAAGACGATTTTGGTGGTGAGTGCTGTGGGGACAATAGAACAGGATCATCGGGCGGTGACAAGGTGGCTGAGAGGCTTCTAGAAGAGGAGGCATCTCAGCTGTGCCCTGAGGAGGAGAAGGGCCTCCCTGGCAAGATCTAGACTCAGGAAGCCCCTTCCAGGCAGGGGGACCGTAAGTGCAAAGGCCCTGAGGTGGGAACTGGCAAGACAGACTTGGGTCAAACTCTGCTCTTGCTGCTGGCTGGGAAACCAAGGCACAGGGAGAGGTGGGGACAGACCTAAGGCCACGAGCTGGCAGAGATGGAGCTGGGGATATGTGGGGAAGGCACACAGGGGCTGGGGCCTCTGCAGGCTTTTTGCCCCCACACTCCAGCCAGAATCTTTCAGGCTGAGAGGGACAGCCTCCCCTTCTCAAGCCGTCCCAGCTGTTTCGGGGGCCGCTGCTGTCCTGGTTCCCTTGTTTAATTACGAACAACGTTCATCGCCCTTACTTAATTATGCAACAGACATCAGTGAATCTGCCACCATCTGGCCCCACTTCCTGGCCTGGGATGACGGGGCCCAGTGACTGTCCTCGAGGGCTGAGAGGGGCACCTCGTCTGGGAGGGAGCCAAGCTTGACATGGCCTTGGCACTGTGACTGCACCTGGCTGAGCCTCCGCTGCCTCCTCTTCAGTGAAGGGTCGGTGTGAGGATCTATGAGACTATAGTGGCACGAGGTACCACCCGGCACCAAGTAGCCCTCATCTCCCAAAGGGACTGGGATGCTGTCCCCAGGAGGCAGGCTTGTAACCTCCTGTGTCACAAGAGTAGAGCAGAGGGGTACAATTCCATCTCCCAGCAACCTGTGCTAGTCTCAAGGATTTCCCATTTGGTGGATGGGGACACTGAGGCTCCGAGAGGCTCAGGAACTTGCCCGGGGTCCCATGGCATCTGAATTCGGGAGCTCAGCTCCAAAGCCCTCCCTTTTCCATGCCAGCACCTAGTAAACCACAGCTTTTCACGAGCTGTCAAGAGTGATTTGAAACCAAAACCAGCCCTTCCAGCTGGGGAGGGTGGCTAAAGTGAATCACTTTCTGTGTCTGAATAATAATAATAATAATAATGTAGTCATAGTAACGTTTAGTGACAATTATTGAACACTGTAGCTATGTCGCAGGCACTGTTCACACATGATTTTATTTTAAAATTCACATAACCTTCTTAGGGAGCTACTGTTATCCCACCCCACAGATGAGGAGCCCGAGGCTCTGAGGATGAAGGACCTGCTCACGGCCACACCGCTGGGCTACGGCGGAGGCGGGATATGAACCCGGGCCCGTCAGCCAGCAGAAGCCCATGCTTCTGAGAGCCATCTTTGGAACATGGGACTTTTCCGGCGACATCCTCTTCTGACCTTTATTTAAGAAGCCAGCACGAGTGGCTGGATTCCTCTTTTAGAAGCAGTATACCCTGGGGAGGGAGCATTGGGAAAAGCCCAACAGCAAGTGTCCTGGGCCAGCAGAGTTTGGGTCACACTCACCCATGGAGAGGGTGGGAGACGCGAAGGGCAGGGCCCTCAACCCACAGGAGCCATGACATGAGAAGAAACACCCATGGGGACCTGTGTCCAGGCCCCTTAGCAAGCTAGAAGCTTCCGAGCAGCTCTCCATTACCCTGCCTCTCCCCGCGGCAAACCTGGCCCCACACCTCCTAAATAACGATCTTCATCTCCCTGGGCCTCCCTGCCTCTGCCTCTGTCCCTGTAATCCATTCAGAGGGGCCTGTTAGAACCTAAGGCAGGTCATGTCCCTGCCCTTGGAGGGTGAAAAACCCTCCAAGTGGTCCCCTTCATTCTTAGGAGACCCCTAAGAACTTGTCATAATCTCCAAGGCCCACATGGCATCTTGGTAATCGCACTTCAGCCACGCCGGCCTCCCCTCCGTTTCCAGAGCCCATTCCGCTGGTTCCCACCTCAGTGCCTTTGCCCCTGCTGTGCTCTTTGCCCAGATTTCTTAGCCCCCAGACCACACAACCGCCTCATCCTTGGCTAAAATGTCACCGCCTCAGGGAGGCCCTCCTGACTCCCTGGAGCTAAAGTACAACCTGTCTTTTCCACATTCCACCCTGGCACCCCGAGAGTCCAGTCCATGCTGTGGCCAAAGGTGGCTTTCTGAACCCTGGCCTGAGCAAGGTCCTCCCCTGCCTAAATCCTCTCTTTGGCTGGACCCCCAGTCCCCTCATGTCCAATGCAAAGCCCTGGGTGAGGCCACTGCTGCCGACCTCTTCCCAGCCTCTCTCACACTGAGCTCTGCTGCTAGTCCAGGGTCGCTCAGCCTTGGACTGGAACAGCCTCTGTCATGGGGCTGTCCTGTGCACTGCAGGGCATTTAGCAGCGTCCCTGGTTTCCTCTACACTTCTCCCCAGTTGTGACAACCAAAAATGTCTCCGGACCTTGCTGAATTCCCGCCGGGAGAGCAAAGTGGCCTTGGGTGGGAACCACTGGGCTCAGCTTTTGTCCACGCTGTTCTTTTCCGGGAACACCCCCTACCAGCCCTCCACCCTCATCCTGCTCACTCCTCTCTGTCCTTCAGGTCCCTTTCGACGCCACCTACGAGGAGCTTTCCCAGCCTCAGGCGGGGCCAGGAGTTTCCCAGGTGCTCTCATAACCTGCCATCGAGGCCTGATGATACCATCTTATAATTGTCAGGCTTGTCCTCCCCAGCCCAGGGACAGTCAGCTCTCCAGGCCAGGCACAATCCTGCTCTGTTCATGGAGTAAAGGCTCAGTCCGCATTTCACACTGCCTCACCCCTTCTCTGCCTCTCCAACATGTTCATCCTGACAGTTGGTTAGTCATTCAATAAACATGTCCCAAGTCCATATAATGTGCAGATGCCAGAGATACTGAAAAAATTAGACATGATTCTGGGCAGAGCATGGGGCGTTAAGAAACTGCAAGATCATTTCATCTGGCTGGAACCACAGGGCAGAGGGGCAGGTGTTCGTGGTGGACAGTGGTCGTAAGACAGGTGGGCTGGGCAGGGTCTGTGGCCACGGTGAGGAGTTTGTGTTTTTCTTGAGTGAGTTGAGAGCCATGAAGGGTTGTAGGCAGAGGAAGGACAGGGTATGACTTGGGATCTCTCTGGCTGAGTGTGGAGAAGAGACTGTTGGTGGGCAAGAGTGGAAACAGGTAGAGTAGGGAGCAGGCTACTAGCACAGTTTAGGTTGGGGAGGATGGTGGCCTGGCCTGGGGCATGGCCGTGAAGGTGGGGAGATGTGGCCTGATCTGAGAGAGATTTGGGGCATAAAACTCATAGTTATGATGGTTTAGATATGGAGGGGGTGCGGGGGGACATCAAGGACAGTGACCAAGTAACCTAGGTCAGGACCCCTCTGGAACCTGCCCCCCAAGCCTCCCAGAATCCTCTGTGGGGGGCAGGTGCGGGGACCCAGCTCTGTCCCCAGGGCCTCTGCTTCCCCTCCAGGCTCCCTGGTGTGGCCATGGTTCTCCCACAATTCCCTGTGTGACCCTGGGCCAATTTCTTGGCTTCTTCTGGGCCTGTTTCTGGAACATCCACTTGTCCTCCTCTCCAGGAAGAGCACGGGGGTGGCGAGGGTTCGGGAAGCCGCCAGCTCAGGCAGAGAACCTGGAAGAACCTGTCCTGCTGGCCCCACCCACCAGCCCTGGGTACTCAGCAGGCAGAGGGGGCACCTGGGGCAAGGCCTGGGCAAGAGGGCCTGGCTGAGGGTCTGGCTCAGCGCCTGTCTGCACTGCGCTAACCACCAGCCCTCTGCCCACATGAGACCTCCAATCCCAGGGGCTGGGACTCCAGGCCCAGCCTCAGATTCTGAGCCCGGCTCTGGCAGAGGCTGCCCAGGTCCCGAAGGTTAAGGTCATGGGGGCCTGAGTTCAAATCCTAGCTCTGCCCCTTCCTCTGTGCAACCTCAGGCCAGCGACACACCTCTCTCATGCCCAAGGAAAGAGGACTGGGCAGGGGGTCACATCCCATTCAAATGAGACTTTCACATGCAATGGGTATGAGTCCCAGGTCACAAAATGGAACTGTATATTTTTTTGTTGTTTTTTTTCCCAAATTGAACTTAATTTCCATTTTGTGCCGTCATTCTGCCAGGCTGGTGGAAACTTCATTTCTCCACAGACCCTTCCCCACTTCTCCTGGGTTCCCGGCTTTTTGTGAGGCCAAGGGGTTAGGGACAAGAGTGAGAGCTGGGATCCAGGTCTGGGGCAGGCTGGTTACCACGTGGATATGGGTGAGGCCCCATATGCTCTGTGGCTGTCCCCTTCCCTGCTCCTGTGTCCCAGGTCCTTTGGCTGTTTCCAGGCCACTCCCAGGGGCTGGCTGGAGGCTGCCTTCCCGCCATCCCAGATACTTCTTTAGCTTCCTTCAGTTCTAGGCTCTTTGGGCTCAGGCCTGGGGACACCTTGTCACTCCCCTCTCTGTCCCCAGCCTGGAATCCTGCCTCTGCGAGACGCTTTTTCACAAATAGGAATGCTTCCTACTCTCCTCGGCTTTTGAAACTCCAAAGCCAGGAAGCCTCGGGGACTGCTGGACTTGGTGTCCCACCCCTTACGCAGGGGAGGGACCAAGGGTGAGGAGGAGAACTCGGGGCCAAGGCAAGAGGAGGGAGGAAATGCCGGTTAACGCAGTGCTCCCAACCATTTCGGTCTCGGGGCTCCTTTACATTTAAAAAAGTGATTGAAGACCCCAAGGAGCTTTTGCTTGAGTGGAGTATATCAATCGATAGTCACATTAGAAATTAATACTAAGAAACTGATAAAAGGTTTATTTCACTTACTTAAAAATCAGAATAAATTCAGAACATGTTAATAGAATTAACATGCTTTTGAAAGAAATAGCTATATATTTCAAATCAAGAAAATGTAGTGAGAAGAGCAGCGGAGGCACTGCTTCCATATTTTTGCAACTTTCTCAGTGGCTGGCCTTACAGATGGATGCTCATGTCTGCCTCTGCCTTCAGCCTGCTGTGACATTTTGTTTTGGTTGAAGGGTGTGCAGAAAACCCGGCTTTACGAAGGCTCAGGTTGCGGGTAGTCCTCAGTGCCATACCTGAACTCGCCAGTGGGCATTTCTTCAAGTTTAGCTGCAATGTGGAATCTAAATACCTATCGATGAACTTTTCAGACACTTTACACTCGTGAGAATGAGAGTAAAAAAGGCAAATTATCTTGTGAACACCCTGAAAGGGCCTGGGGGACCCCCAGGGACTCTTGGACCACACTGAGCACCGGTGAGTTCTTTAAGCAGGAAAACACCCTGTCAGACAGAAAGCTGCTGGGTGGCACCCAGGGGAGACACCCAGGGCGGGACGAAGAATGTGGGTTCAATTCCCATCTCACTGCTTCCTGGCTGTGTGTCCTTGGACAGGTCACTTTGCTTCTCTCTGCCTCAGTTTACTCATCTGTAAAATGGTGATAAGAAGACCTACCTGACAGCATGATAACAATACACGCTTGTTCCCAGGACCGAGGAAAAGCACAGTGTAAATGCAAAGGACTTGTTCATATGAGTCCCTCATCCTCACACTTGCCTTCCTGCCACAGGGCCTTTGCACAAACTGTTTCCTCTACCTAAAACCAATTTCTTCCTGCTTTTGCCAAGGGAACTCCATCTAACCCTTCAGCTCTCAGCTCAAGTTCCAGGAATCCTTCCCTGACCTCCCTGGAATGTCAAGCACCTCTATCAGAGGACCCCAGAGCATGGTTGGAGTTTATATTTTTTAGAATCATTAGGTGATTATCTGTGTCCCCGACCAGGCCATGAGCCCAGGTAGATCTTTGCTCACTGCCATAGTAGTGCTTGTGTGGAATGAATGTTGTTGGGAGAATATTAGTCATAGAGCGTCATCTTTACTTATACCTTCGTCTTTCTCTCCTTGGAATGGAAAAGCTGGGCTCTGACAAGTGTCCTCTCCCCAACCCTCCACCTTCTTTGCTAGCAGCTGGATTGCATCAAGGGACAGGGCAGGCAAGGGTTCATGCTCCAAGTGGCAGGGCTCCCTCTGGGGGCCCTGCCCCCGCCTGGATCCCCTTTATGCAGGGTCCCCTGAAGTCTCCTGGGGTCATACCACTTTCCCTCAACAGCCCTTCTCTTTCTTCAGGTGGTTCTCTGCCCTGAGCCCATAACAGTCTCTCAAGTGTCCAGGCTGCTCCGTCTGTCCACACACTGCTCCCTCTCCTCACTCTCCCTCCAAGAAGCTCAGTTAGGACTTCCTCTTCCCACCCCCATGCCTGGACCATGTCTCTGTGTCCCTGTTGTCACAGCATAGGCCCATTGCCTATTTGTTGTCCTCTCTCCATTCCCCACCCCCACCTCCCATCAGGCAGCATGTTTGTCAGGGAAGAAGGGATCATGTTATCTCTGCCCCTCCAGCATCAGGAAGAAGCGTCCAATACATATTTGCTGAAATGACATGAAAGCAGAAGTTTGGGAGGGATTTCTGCCATCAAAGGGAGTTGTATCAGTCAGTTTGGGGCTGTGAGTCATAGAAACTCAGCTCAAATAAACTTAACTCTAAAGGAGACTCACTGGTTCCCATAAACCAAAGAACATAGCAGAATGTGAGCTTCAGGCTTGGTTTGATCAGGGCCCCAACTTTTACCCTCCGTGTTTCACCCAGCTCTATGATTCTGTGTGCTAATTTTTTCCCTCTGGCTGGCTTTCTTCGTGGTATTAAGATGGGCACAGGCTTCACTCTGTTCAGATGCAGAAGCTTCCTTGAGTGGCCTCTGAGGAGTACTTGACATGCCTCTTTTCCGGACGCCCCCAACATTTTGAGCGGCCTCTAGTCTCAATGGACCAAACTGGTTATGTTTTCATCCTTGAGCCTCTAGCCACAGCCAGAGGGTGAGGTTTAGAAAGTTAGCTTAGGTTTGGGGCCAGGAGGACAGTCAGTCGAATCCCCTCAAAAGGAGGGCTGCCGGAGGGAAATGTGACTGTTCCCAAAATTGGAGCAGTTACCAAGAGAAGAGAGGGGACAAGAGAGTCAAAACATCCACTCTGGAAGTTTAATTATGTTAAAGTCTGGAGAGTAAAATAAGTTGTTCTTTGAGCAAAGACTAAGCCAGGAAGAACTTGGCCAGATGCGGAGATTTTTCCCAGAACCTTGTATCAAAGGCAAGGAGGTAACAGATTTTTCTGCTCTCTGATTGAATTCCATTCAGAACCCACAGCCAAGTCACAAAGCCACTAATGACTTCGCTGAATATTTTTTAATGTGTTTGTTTTTCTGATTATGATAACAATACATGCTTGTTGTTAAAATATTTAAATAATGCAGAAAAGTGTTTAAAACAGTTGTTCTCAACTGAGAGCGGTTTTGTCCCCCTGGAGACATGGCGAAGTCTAGAGACATTTTGAGTTGTTATGACTGGCAGAGGGGCAGGGATGCTACTGGCATCTGGTGGGTAGAGGCCAGGGATGCAACTAAACGTCGTATAATGAATATGACAGTCCCCTGAAACAAAACATTATCTGGCCCAAAATGCCAGTAGTGCCCAGTTTGAGAAACTCTGACTTAGAGGAAAGTAAAAATTACTGAAAATTCCACCACCCAGAAGTAAACACTGCTGATATTTTGGTACACATACACATCCTTAGAATGCTCTCTTTAAATACATGCATGTGCACACATGGCTTAGTACATGAAAATATTTTTCACGGCTTGGCTCATGAAAATATTTTTCTCTACAGTATGCTGTGAAATATCTCTATATTGCCATTTTCAATTAGTATTTTAAGTGCAATTTAATAAAAGTTTTACACTTATTTAATACAATATATTTGTAATCCAGTATTTTTTTATGTAAGTTTGCCATTGTTTATTTAATGAATCCTCTGTAGTTTTAGCCTTTGGTTTTTCCCACCAGTTACTATTATAAACAATACTTCAATGAACACCATTGTCCATAGAGACTGCTTGTCCAATTATATCCTTAGGAGAAATGCCCCATGGTTCAATTTCTGAGTTGCTTTAAAATCTCTGCCCATTGAATATCATGGCTCACACTGCCATTCTATGCCAATCTGATAGTTCGGAAATGATATATCATTGTAGCTTTTATTTGCATTTCCTTGATTACTTGATCTCGTAATCATGTGTTTACAAGGTGGATCTTGTCTTCATATGTTTGCCTGCCTTTTGTATGGCTTCATTTGTGAATGGTCTATTTATAATAAGGTGTTTCTCTTTTCCTATTGTTTTGCAAGAACTCTTTGTATATGAAGGGTATTAACCCTTTCTAAGAGTTCCATAATTGACTTTAGAAGCTCTTTTTGTCTTTGTCTTTTCTTTTTTTAGTTCCCTTGTGCTTTCGAAGGATGTGCCTAATGTTCTGGCAAGCATTTCATGAATTACATTAGGAAATAACTTTTGTAACAAACCCATTTAACAACCATTCTTTGTTCCCGCCTCCTGATAATGCTCAGAGCCACAGCAGCAGCCTTTGCCCAACTCCATGCCATTAACCCTTGATCTTTTCCTGCTGAATAGCAGATTGCTTTCCGGAGCTGGGAACTCAGTTTCATTTTCACCTTCCCGCTGATGGAACCGCCATTGACTCTGGGCCAGACGGCTGTTTACATAAGAAATGATTTGATTATATTGTATAACCAATGGCAGCCTTTCTCAGAAAGAAGAAGCCAGAAACGTATAATCAAAGCCATTAACTGTGTGCAAAGAAATGCAGCCCACTCTAAATCTCCCACCAACCATAATAACAGTTTTCTAGGGCAAAATAAGAACAGGACTATGGTTTCCTACTAAAAACGTGTTAAGGGAAAGGCGTTTAAAAGGAGACTGTGGCCTTCACTCTGATGCTCTCTCCAATCAGACCAGCCTTGCCTCAAATTCCAGCTCAGTAACTTACTATCTTTGTGACCTTGGGAAAGTCACTTACCTGACTTGAGCCTCTGTTTCTTCATTTGCAAAAATGGCTATAATAATAATATCAATCCCAGAGGGCTATTGAGAGTATTAAGTGAGACAGCGCAAATGAAGTATTTTCTTAGAAGGTGTTCACCCACAGGGAATAGAACTGTTGACTAAAGGTGGCCACAAAAGGGGGGGTGAAGAGGGTGTACATTCATTATCTTTTTTCTTTATGTCAAAAGAAAATTGACTTCTGATGTGCTAAAGAAACCTTTGGAGGTAAATTAGCAACATGACTAATTCAGCCATTGCTGTTATCTTCAGACAAGTTAAAAAAAAAAAAAAAAGGGACCAGGAATTCATAATTTCATCTAATAAGGCAGTTTAATTTGAAGACATGAAGATGTAAACAAGAACTCACATTCTTTCCATTTTCTTGCTCTGCCATTCTCAGCAATTTATGGACGCCTGTCCTCATGATTTCAAGGTGGCTGCTGCAACTCCAGTTATCACACGCAAATATGGTATCAAGTAAAGACGGGAGGAGTAACTCCTCCCATGTGTCCCCTCTCATGAGGGAGAATGTTGTCCCCAGAAGCCCCCTTGCAGACTCCCCACTGGCCAAGATTACATCACATGCCTAATTCCAAACCAACCGCCGATGACTGAACTGAGAAGTACCACACTTGGCTTAGGCCCATTAGGCCTCGCTCTGAGGACAGAGTGGGGAATGGCCACTGTCCCTGAACACCTGGGGTAGATGCACATCCAACTGGACCCTACTAGCAAAGAAGATGTGAGTGGGCAACCACTGCGTCTACCATAAGCATAGTTCCTGGCATACGTTAGGTCCCCCAAAGGCCAGGATTTGGTGAGCTCTGGGCTGGGAGTCCACGCATGCGGACAACTCCAACTGGCCAGGGGGTCCCTCTGCACACCAGACCTCTACATCCAACTCCCAGCTCACCGTCTCCGTGCGGATGGCTTATGGGAACGCAAGGCCAACACGCCGTATCTGTAGTCGGGGTCTTCTCTTCAAATTCCCTCCCCAGCCCCGGCCTCCTCTGTCGTTGCCCACCTTGCTCAAGTCAGAGGCTGGCTGCACCCTGCGCTCCCTGCGCTCCCTCACCGTCAGCGCCGTGTCCCTGCGTCTCTGCCATCATCTGCCCCCCCAGCTGCTGTGGCCCCTGTGCCTGGAGCTCTTCCCGCCGCTGTCCCCCGTCATCCTTCTCAGGGAAGCCCCTCTCACGCCCCCAAGTCAGCCCCTCTGTGCAGCCGCTCACGGCCTGCCTGCCTTCCCTTGTCCCGGCCTTGCGGCCCCCTTGCCACACGGCATATGTGTCTGTGTGGTTGTCTCACTCATGCCTCACCCCCCAGGCTGCAGACTCCGCAAGGGTAGGAACTAGGTCTGTTTTGTTCACTCATAATCCTCAGTGCCTGGCACAGGCAGGGACTCAACTTTTTTCAAATAAATAAAAAAAGTCAATTCCCATCTTATAGTCAGAAAGATCTTTCTAAGAAGCAGATCTAATCACCTCATCCCTCTGCCCCATGCCTCCCCTGACTCCCTTTCACCCTCAGGGCAAAATCCAGAGGGTTTCACTGGGCATTTCCAGGCCCTGGGAGGTGGGTCTGCCACCGCCCAGCCCCAACTTCTCCTGTGCCCCATTACTCGCTATACTCCAGCCATCCTCAGCTTCTTGAGGTGTCTCAGAAGCCTCCTGTTCTCTCTTGCCTCTGAGTTCCCATATGCTTCAATATGCTATGCCTCTGCCTGGAAACTTTGTCTAGAAAAATCCCCCTTCTCATTGTCAAGTCTCCATTTAAAAGTTGCCTCCTCTGGGGAGCCCTCCATACTTACCCCCAACCCAGTCAGGTTAAACACTTCTAAGGCTCTCCTAACATGTATTTGCTCCTCTCTATAAGTCAGGCTACCATCTGAGCTGCTAGAAGAGAGACCCACAGCGGTTCAATGGAACAGAATTTTATTTCCAGCATGGAGATGGAAAGTTCAAGGTAGACTGATTGGTTTGGTTCTGCAGGGTTATTCTAGAAATCGCAGTTCCTTCTGTTTAGTTGCTCTGCCATCCTCATTTCACAGCTTCTAGTGAAGTCCAAAGTGGCTACTCATGCTCCCCGACTGCGCTGGCACTCCTGTCGCAGGAACAGAGAGAGGGTCATTCCTCCTAAGGGCATGAGCCAGGAGTGGCTTCCCACCACTCCCACTCATCCCACTGGCTAGAACCGATGACCACACCTAACTGCAAAGGAAGCTGGGCAATGGCATCACTATCTGGGCAGCGTGTGTCCCGCTCATGCTCCTGCATTCTTTCGTTAAGAAGGAAAAGATTGTGGAGGCTGGTGGACACTGGCAGTCCCTGCCGCGTTCACCCTTGGCATCGAGCACAGTGTTATCTGGTTCCCACCCATCAGCCCAGCCAGAATGTGAGCTCCCTATGGACAGCTGATGGTCATTGTCGCATCCCCAGCAACTAGAAGCCTTCCTGGCACATGGCAAGTGGGAATGAATGGCAGAGGCTGGAAGTGTAAGCTGGAGAAACTGAGGCAGACTCCTGTTCAGTTCCCTACACATTCTCTGGGGGCCTGTTACGTGTAAAGTCCTGCGGTTCACGGCGGGTCCAGGTGACAAGGGCAGTGAGGCTGTCCTGGCCCAGCAGAATCCCAATAGACACCGGCTCTGCGACTACAAGATCTTGCCTGATGGGAGAGCTGAGGAGTTCTAGGGACTAGTTCAGAAATAGGGCAGAGTCCACAGCCAGAAGGAGGGGGCCCCACGAGTGCCCACAGGTGGGGCAGGTCTCAAATCCTGATTCCACCTGGCTCTGGGCTCGTCGCACTTCCTGTCCTGCTCTGACTTTATCTGGCTTTGGGCCCAGTGCTAGGCCTCCTGGGCCTTTAGCTACTCTCCTGGGGGGGGGGGGGGGCGGGGGGAGGGCTCGTCTCCCCTCTGGGCAGCCCAGGAGCCTCGCTTGGGAAAGGCCTGATAGGAGCACTGCAGACTTGAGTCTTAGATCCAAGGGTGTCTTAGGCAGGGAGAGAAAACGCTTTCCCCACTCTCTACCCTAAGGGCTGTGGCCTGGGATGGAGGACAAGCAGGTTTAGCTGAAGGAACCCTAGGTTCAAGTCCCAGCTTCATGCTTTCCAGCCGTGTGTCTTCACCTCAGCCTTCTTATTTGTGAAATGGGTGCACACAGCCCAGGTTGGCTCCTCAGGGCTGGTATAAGACTCAAATAGGAAAAATGAATGTGAAGGGGCTTTGAGGCCTTGGGTCCTATAGAGAAAAGTTGGTTATTAGTGTTATTAACAGGGTATTGCCAGGCAAAGGCAGGGAGGGCTGGGCAAACCACAGTCCAATGTATCTTCTCCAGGGTTAGGTCCAGAGCGAGACCTTAGAACTTGGTGAATGAAGGACAGTCTCCTGCTAAAAACTGTCCAGCGGGTTCTCAGTGCACTTTAGAATAGAATAGAACTCCTATCCAGGTGGCCCAAGTTCCTGCGTGATCTGCTCCCACTCTTTATCCCCCTGACCTTGAGCCTCGCCTCTGTCCCCACTGCCCTGTCCCAGCCATCCTCACTCCCTGCTGTTCTGCAAAGCTGTCCACCACCTTTGTGCTTTCTGTTCCTTCTGCCTGGGTCTCCCTTCCCTGCTGCTCCAGCTCCTCCTCCTGCTCTTCTCCTAGATGTCACCTCCTTCCTCTCCCCAAGGAGCCCCCCTCCAGGTGTCCACCATGCTGCACAGCCGGTTGACTTCCTGGCACTGATCAGCATCACTGGAAGGACTTTGTTCTTGCTCTTTCACTTGCTCATTTACTCTCGTGTCCTCCAGCTGAGCACTGGACCCTGTCTGTCCTGTTCTCCATGGCATCCAGAGCCGTGCAAAGGGCCTGGCACATGGCGGGTGCGCAGTAAGTCTTTACTGACTAAGTGGATATGCACATGGGAGGAAGGGTGGGGAGACTTTTGAACACCGACCACATGTCAGCCATGTTCACGGTTCCCTTCCAGCCTCACAGCATCACTGCCTGGTTAGAATTATTACCCTAATGTCACAGAGTAATGAAGTGACTGCCGAGGTCACTCCAACAGGAAGGGGCAGATCTTGGGTTTGAAACCAAGCCTCAGACTGGGGGAAATTTTTGCAACTTAAATACAAAGATCTTGAAGGTAGTAGTAGGTTTGGGGTGCACACATCTCTCAAAGCTCAGCAGCTGTATACTTTAAATTAGAGGTTCTAAACCGGGGGCGATTTTGCCTCCAGGGGATGCTCACCAATGTCCTGAGTCATTCGTGGTTGTCATGACTGGGAGGGGAGGTGCTGCTGGCATCTGGGGTGGAGGCCAGGATACTGCTAAACATCCTATGATGCACAGGATGGCCCCCAAACAAAGAATTATCCAGCCCACAATGTCAATAGTACAAAGATTGAGAAACCCTGCTTTAAATACATGCCGTTTATTGTACGTAAATCAGCCTTCAATAAAATTGATTTCTTAAAGGATTTATACCCTGAATAGAAAAGGACTCATGTCAATCAAAAAGGAAAAGTCAATTCAGTAGAAAACGGTGGCCCAATAATTTAAAAAGGCAAATTAACACATCAGAAAAATACCCATACTCGATACATAAATGATTAAGGGCTTCTCTCCCATTCTAATCAAGAAAATGCAAATTACAACAAAAATAATGAATTTTTCCCCCCATCACAATTTAAGTGATAAGGCCCTGGCTGAGTGTGGGGGGAGCAGTGGGAGGGAATGTAAACTGGCAAAGCCCTAGTGTTGATTTAGGAACACTCGCCAACAGTTTAAATAGATGCACATGTTTCCCGAAGTTCCAGTGTTGTCTCAGTGCACATGGCCACGGTGCTGTGCGAGACGTTCAGCGAGGCATTGTCTAGCTTAGTGGACATCGGGATGGGGAAAGCTCAATGTCCACGGGCCAGGCATTAGGCAGTAAGCTGCGGTACAGCCACCCGGTGGAATACAGGCAGCGGGTCAAAGTTATAAGGACAATCTCTGAACGCGTTTTATTAGGTGAGTAACAAAAACAGGGCCAAAAGCACATCTACAGTCTGTTTCCATTTAGACAATAAAAACCAAGTTCAAGGCAGACCCACTAGTGTCTGACCATCTTCCATCGCTGTTTTTTCTTACCAGCAAGACTGATTTTTGAATGGGACGGCAATGGGCCCAATAGAGTAGTTGCCTCTCCAACCCCCTTTGCAGGAACAGGGGTACAACGGGGTGGCCATGTGACCCAATTCTGGTCAATGAGATGTAAATAGAGAAATACCAAGTGGAGCTCTGGGAAAGCCACATGCCCGTGATCTAAGGGAGTCACAAAGGCCCACACCTGGCCTCTTCCCTGCCCTCCTGCCTGGACTGAGCATACACCACCAGGCAGTGCAGCAGCCCTTTATGGCCATGAGTTTGAAAGTCACACACTGAAGTGGGAGACCAGGAAGCCGATGACTCCTTTTTACACTAGAAAAATGGAGCCTCCAATGGCAAAGCTGCCTAAGTCAGTTATTTGTTACTTGCAGCCAAATGCAATACTAGAGGTGCAGTAAACTCACAGTATGGAGTGCATTGCTTGAGCCTCTTGCAACAGAACAGTATTCAATTATCTGTATAGGTAGGATTTTTAAAAATTAAAATAGAAATCAGGTAGAGCTCATCTGGTTAGACTGTGTAGCTTCTTGATGTTCCTTTTGCGGTGATGTTTGCAGATGGGCTCCAAGGTCTCTTGACCCACGTGAAAATGCCAGGGGAAGGTGGAGGGGCACCGAGAGGCCGACTGCTCCAGTCTCCTGCCAAGAGGACTCAGGCTGTGTCTCTGACCCCAGCAGGGAGGCTCGGGGCTCAGTGCGGCCAGCCCAAGCTGGCTGCCCCACTTCATGACCAGACCCTGTGGCTCTCCAGCCCAAACACGCAACGCCCCAGGCACTGCCCTGGCCACCTTTCCTGCTGGTTTGTCTCCTTCTTCCCAGAACAGGGTACTCCCTTTATCTTGGGCCAAAGTCCCCAGGGGAAGGGGATGGAATGTCACCTGGTTGATGAGTCACCTACTACTGGCTGGAGGCCACAGCAGGCCTGACTTCTCTTGATTGTCCCCCTCCCCAGTCCTCCCTTTGGGGGGGGGAGGAAGATGGGTGTATCACCCTAAAAATCATTGACAGTGACAGCCACCAACTCTGGGGTGCAGGTCTAGAAACAGGCCCTGGGAGCTTAAGGACATAGCGTGGGACTCAGACCCCTGGGTTCAAATCCCGACTCCAACAAGTCCTAACCTGGAGGCCTGGGGAAGTCAGCTAACCCCTTCCAGATGCCCATTCATGCAGTCAACAAACATTTATTGAGCAAGCGCTCTGAATAGGACCTGAAGATGCTGACGATGCTGCCATGGACACCCCAGAAACAGTCCTGCCCTGTGGGCCCAGCGGGTGGAAACATTCAAAACAAATGATAATAATGCTACTAAAATGTAAAATGTAAAATTCACATCTCCATTGGTGATGATGCCATGGAGAGAGGGAGCAAAGAATGCTAACAAAGGGGGCTTATTCATTTAAACAGGGGGGTCAAGGAAGCCCTGATACATTCGCATCTGAGCAAAGACCTGAAGTTGGTGAGAGGAGCCATGTTATTATCTCTGGGAAGAGAGTCCCAGGCAGAGGGAAAAGCAAGTGCAAAGGCTCTGGGGCTGGAGGGTGCCTGGTGTGTCCCAGGATTGGGGAGCATGCCAGTGTGGCTAGAGGGGATTGGTCAGGGATTAAAGATGCAGGACCTATGGACCACTGCCAGGACCTTGTCTTTTACTCTGGGTGACTTGGGGGTCACAGGAGGGTGTTAAGCAGAGGAGAAACATGACCTGACTTTCTTTGGGTAGGGAGAAATGGCAGAATGGCCTAGATGGTTGGAGGACACTGCAGTAACCCCAGCGAGCCTGCGGTGACTCACACCAGGGTGGGGTCTGGAGGGGGGTGGGCCGAGGGAGTGAAGTGATAGGATCCGGATGCCTTCTGAAGTCTCCTGGATGAGAAAGACGGGAGTCAACGAGGACAGAGGCTTTTGGCCCGAGGCCCTGGGAAGACAGAGGTAGCATGTTCCTAAGTGAAGACTGCAGGAAAGGCAGGGGGTGCAGGGAGGGTAAGAGGTCCAGCATCTTACCTGGAGGTCTGAGGTGCCCAGTAAGCACGTCGAACCGCAGCTGGATATTCAATCCCGAGTTCAGGTGAGGCTCCTGGCAGATGTATGTTAGAAATCTTGAGCATGAAGATGGTATTTAGAGACTCAGTTTCTTCATCTGTGAAATGGAATTAAACAGCATCTGCTTTGCAAGGTTGGGTTAAGCATTGAGAGGCCCCGTAAATGTCTGTGTATTTTAGTTATGTTCACTATTTCCCACTTGCTTTAAAAAGTAAAAAAAGTTTGTTGTTTTTGTTGACATAAATACATTATTATTTCTCTGGCTGTTTTATGGCCACCAAAGCCCCACTGGCTCCCTTTTCCCCACCTCTGGTCCTGCCCAAGCCTCTGGCACCTGAGGGAGATGACCAGGCATTGCAGAAAGAGCCCTGGGGCTCAGGTACAAACCTGGCTCTGCCTTTCTTCCTTCCTCCCTCCCTCCCTCCCTCCCTCCCTCCCTCCCTCCCTCCCTCCCTCCCTCCCTCCCTCCCTCCCTCCCTCCCTCCCTCCCTCTCTCTCTCTCTCTCTCTTTCTTTCTTTCTTTCTTTCTTTCTTTCTTTCCCTCCCCCCCTCCCTCCCTCCCTCCCTTCCTCCCTCCCTCCCTCCCTCCCTCCCTCCCTCTCTCTCTCTCTCTCTCTCTTTCTTTCTTTCTTTCCCTCCCTCCCTCCCTCCCTCCCTCCCTCCCTCCCTCCCTCCCTCCCTCCCTCCCTCCCTCCCTCCCTCCCTTCCTTCCTTCCTTCCTTCCTTTTTAAATATATCTTTATTAATTTCAGACAGAGGAAGGGAGAGAGGGAGAGAGAGAAACATCAATGATGAGTCATTGATCAGCTGCCTCCTGCACGCCCCCTGCTGGGGATCGAGCCCGAAACCTGGGCATGTGCCCTGACCAGGAATCCAACCCCGATCTCCTGGATCACAGGTTGATGCTCAACGGCTGAGCCACGCCCGGCCAGGCAATGTCTCTTTCTTGCTGTCTGCCCCAGATGGGTCATTTCAACCTCAGTTTCCTCATCTGTTAAATGGAGCTCACACTGGTGTCCTGCTCATGAGATTGTTGTCAGGGTTCAGAGAGGTGAGAGGTACAGAGGCCAAGACTATCAGAGACTCACAAAAACAACAAATAAACAAGCTGGAGAGGGTGGAGGTGATTGAGAGTAGGGGTCTGGAGTCAGATCCCCGGGATCAAATCCTATTCCTTGGGCCAGTCCCCTAACCTCTCTGTGTCAATTGCTTTATTTGTACAACTAGAGTGGCATGGCAACCACCCATAAGGTCGGTGTGAAGATGACTGAGATAATCTTGGCGAGTTAGAGCAGCACTTGGCATACAGTAGGTGCTCAGTGAGCGTCAGTCACGGTTATCGTCATTTCCAGGAATGGATGGGACGGTGCTTGCAACCTGGGGAGCTGCAGCTCCCAACCCCATGAACTGCAGGACAGTCTGCGTGACAGTGTCTGTGTGCATTTGGGGCCAGGCAGCCCAGCCACAGTGGACCCGGGTCACGGAGCCACAAGGCAAGCCCCAGGCTCCTGGGTTGGCCCCCACAGCTGGGACAGATTGCTTCCTTCCTCTGTTCTAGGTTCCAGGCAGGCCCAGAGACTGCCTGATGTCAGCAGGGCTTGCCTGCCCTCTGATGGAGAGGAAGTGGGCGGGTGCCCTGGGCATGGATGAGCCAGGCAGACGTGCCCTGAGGCAGCACAGTCAGGGCTGATGTGAGCATTACCCACCCGCTGCTTACGGAGCAGGCCCTCCCCAGTTTGCCCATGTCAAGCAGCTTGGAGGCTGCCCTAGGTCAGAGTCGAGATCCAGGGTGGACTGGGATCAGGGCACACAGTCTGTCCCCATTCCTCAAAACACAGCTGAGGGCTGGCTTCCTGGGGCCCGGCCTGCAGGAAGGGCAGGTGGTATGTATCCCAGGAACTGTGGCTGGTGTGTATGTGGGGGGTCCACTGTGTGCATGTGTATTGGGGGGATTATGTGCCTAAGGATGTGTGAGTGAAAGTAGGGCTTTAAGAAGGCAAGTGAGTGTGGTACATGTGCATGTGTGTGTGTAGGTGTGAGTGAGGAGGCATCTGTGTGTGTCAGGGTGCCCAGGTGGGGAGCAGCAGCATTATTGAGTGTACAAACCAGTTTGAGCCTGGGAGTGTGTGTGTGTGGGTGTGTGAATGACAAATGGAGTGTGTATGTTTAATTTACATGAGTGTGTGTCCCCGGATCTGAATCTCTAGGTCAGGTGTGTCTGAGGGGGTGTGTGAACATGTGAATGTGTGTGTGTGTACACTATTGTGAAAAGTCCTGCAAGGAACCCCTTTTGCATACAGAGATTTGCTCCCTTGCCTGGGAATGTTCATGGGTGGGGGATCAGTGCATTTAGAATCTTAACTAGAGTGTCCAGGAGCTCCCAGGGAGGAGGGAGGAGGGAGGGGGGAGGAGGGCTGATCTTCAAGCTGAGCCCTGACCATGTAGAATGGGACAGCTGCAATACCTGGGCCAGCTGAACTGGCTCTTGTTACCCCAACTTTCAATGATCCCACCAGCATCTAAGAAGGTTTTGACCTGGGCACATTCTGAGGCAACCCCCAAACCAAACCAGCAAATAGCCTTTTTTTTTTTTTTTTAATATATCTTTATTGATTTCAGAGAGAGGAAGGGAGAGGGAGAGAGAGAGAAACATCCATGATGAGAGAGTCATTGATCGGTTGCCTCTTGCACGCCCCCTGCTGGGGATCGAGCCTGAAACCCAGGCATGTGCCCTGACCGGGAACTGAACCGTGATCTCCTGGATCCAAGTCCATGCTCAACCGCTGAGCCACTCCCGGCCGGGCAATAGTGAGCTTTTTTATCAAGTCAATAGTAAGAGTAAACATTCATTCATGCATTCATTCATTCCTTCAAATTTTTCCTGAGTGCCTACGGTGCTCCAGGCACAGTTTCCAGCACCAGAGATGCAGCCAAGAACAAGACAGACAAGAATTCCTTTGCTGGTGGCATTAACGTGGTGAGACCAAGCAGACAGTAAAATAGGTGACCAGCAGATTTGGAGGGTTAATTGGTGTGAGGGCTGTAGATAAAAATAAAGCAGGAGGGGTAGGTAGAGGGCACCAGATGGGTTTGCTGTTTTAATAATGTTTTAAAAAGGTTGGTCAGCTAAGACTTCAATGGGAAGGTGCCATCTGAGTGAAGACCTGGAGGAGTGAGGGGTGAGCCGCGTGGACACCTAGGGGAAGAGCGTGCCAGGCAGAGGGCACAGCAAGTGCCAGGCGCTGGGACGAGTGCATGCCTGGCTTGTTCAAGGAAGAGGAAAGGTGCCAATGTGCATTTAATGCGTGTGTGTGTGTGTGTGTGTGTGTGTTTTAACTGATTCTAAAGCAAAGGGTGCTCATGGAAAGATCAAATAACAGAGAATGAATAAAGGAGAAACTGAAAATCCGTAGTGACTGGAAGGGGAGGGGAGGTGGACTGAGGATCAGGGGTGTCTGTTGTACTGTTCACCCGATAATCAAAGCGATTTTCTGTTTTGACAAGGCAGGATCAAAATAGTGCAGCTGCTACTAAATCTCCCGACTAGAGCGAAAAGCCGGCTTTGCGGCTCTCGGCTCACCCCAGAGCCCAGCTGGGCGCTTAGTAGGTGCGTGCTGAAGGGAGTCTCTGCCTTACGCTTCCTCCCAGCCCCCTGAGGCTGAGGGGTAGAGGAAAGGTGGGTGCATCCCCCTCAATATAGAGACTTAGCCCCCAGTCCCCGCAGGCCTCCTGCCGGCCCCCGGCAGCCCCAGAATGACAGCGTCACCTCTTCCTCCTCCTGCCTTTATGAGCTGAGAAGGAGGCTTGTCCCACGTTGCACAATTGCCCCTTAATTGCTATTTCCTCTCAGTTATGAATTGTGTCATGGATACGGCTGCTCACGTTATTAAGCTTCCACAGGGGCCTTATCGTCTGGACTGCAGCCAGCAACCCAGCCTGACCTACTTTCCCACCGGATTTCAAAACCGCCTCCCTCATCCCTTGTTGGACTTTTCCTAAGGAGAGGCGGCCGTGCCCAAAACTTGCCGCTAAAAATAAAAACTAGAACGCGGGGGGCGGGCACAGCTGGCCCCAGGAAGGCCTGAGGCTGAGAGCAGCCCCTGTGACTGCGGCCAAGCTCCTCCCCACCCCCAGAAGTTTCCTCAGGAGCCTGTCCTTGGGACGCAGGGTTCCCATCAGGACAGGACCTGACACAAGCCACATCAAGGGTTCCTGGCTGGTTGGATCTAAACCCTTCAATTCTCAATCATGAATAGGAGGACTGACTTCAGAGTAAGGCAAATCTGGGTTCAAATTCTGGCTTTACCACTCACTAGCTCATTCATTCATTCATTCATTCATTCATTCATTCATCCCAGGGATAGTAATTGTCTCCTGAATGTTGGCACTGCGCTGGGTGCTGGGGAAATATCTGAGAACAAGGCAGATACAGTCCCTGCCCTCACAGAACTTATAACCTAGTGGGCAGAGATGGGCACAAAACAAATGATTTTGTAATAAGAACAATGAAAATAAATGAGAGACAACGTGGTGGGCTTGATAGTGACAGGAACATCATCAGCTAAGATGGCCAGGGAGGGCTCTCTGAGGAAGGGGTCGATTAAGCAAGACCCACATGTTAAGAATCAAGTCCGAGAAGCAGGGCAGGAAAAGGGTGAGGGAGTGACCCGGGGTACAAAATGTGAGGGGACACTTGGTCTCAGCCTTGATGGAGAGTTTTCATCCTGGGCATCTCATTTTCCTCAACCTGGTCCTGGATATGCTGGGAAGAAAAAATAATCCAAGTAGAGAAGCATGGCAAGTGCAAAGGCCCTGAGGTTGAGAGTGAGCCTGGTGCGATGGGGCAGAGAGAGCCAGGAGTGGGGAGGGGAGATGAAGTTAGAGAGGTGGTGAGTGCAAGTCACGGAAGGCCTCGAAGGCCAGGCCATGGTGAGAGTTTGGTGAAAGACAGAGATATAAAGCTGACCCTTGAAGAGCATGGGTTTGAGCTACACTGGTCCACTGCTGCATGGATTTTTTTCAATAAGTATGCACAGTACTATAAATGCATTTCTCTGCCTTATGATTCCTTAATACCATTTCTTTTCTCTAGCTTACTTTATTGTAAGAATACAGTATATGATACATATAACACACAAAATACATGTTAGTCGGCTTTATGTTTTCAGTGAGGCTTCCGGTCCACAGTAGGCATTTAGTAATTAAGTTTTCAGGGATTCAAAAGTTGTGCTTGGATTTTTGACTGCGCAGAGGGTCAGCACCCCTAACTCCTGCGCTGTTCAAGGGCCAACTGTGTTTTGAAGGTCGCGTCCACAGTATTTGAGGGCAAACTGATATTTGCAGGGGAGATGGGAGGAAGCAGAACTGAGCCCTGGGCTGGATGGACGGTGGTTCTTGACTGACCTGGAGGAGGCCGGCAAGTGCTTCATCTCCCCGAGTCTTTTTCCCTCACCTAACACTGGCCTCCTCAGACAATGGATGATAGTTAGCTCAGAACCCGACACGTAGTAAACCTCTCCTGATGGTCCAGCCAGGCTCAGTGATTTACCAGGCGGCATCAGGCAAGTTGATGGCACAGCCTGAACTGGAACCCAGGCCCTGCGCTCCAGGACGTGCCACAGCAGGCCGGCCTGGGCCTTGGCTTATGACTGCAGAAATGCAACCTCCCAGCCAGACAGGCCTCGGCAACAGAAGGCGATTTTTTTTTCTTTCTGAATTGTGCTTATGCGTGGGGCTGTTTATCTAACTTGGCTGAAGTTTGAGGCCTGGGCCTGTAAACATGTCCTTTTAATTATTACACAAATGGAACATGCTCATGGAATAAAAATTTGAAAATGCAAATAAGCAAAATAATAATAATAAGGCCAAAAAGCAGAGAGAGAAGGGGTGGGGAGTGGGGGATAAACCAAACATTTAAGTGAACACACATGCACCAAGGTACATGCATAAGGACCTTCATCGCAAGGCTCTTCTAGCAAAAGACTGGAAGCAACTTGAGTATCCAAGAATAGGGGCCTTTTTCACTGAATAAATTAAATAGTATTCTAGTATCACGCAGCCACTGAAGTGAATGAAGCAGACCTCTGAGTACTGGACACGGAAAAACTGCCAGGATATAATGTTAACCGAGAAAAACAAGATGCAAAACAGTGATTATGGAATGCTACTGTGTGTGCGTGTGAGTGCGTGTGTGTGTGAAGAAAAGAGGGGGCGATATATGTACATATTTGCTGGGGGAGACACAGGCTGGTGGCAGCGGGGCCAAGGGTGGGAATGGCAAGCCAGAGATGGGAGGGAGGTAACTTTTCTGTCCTTGTTTTTTTGCGCTGTTGGGAAGCTTTTGTTTTGGTTCTGTCTTCCCAGAAACATTTTAATAATGCTGGAAAAATCAGAGACTTCCCTCTTGGTCTCAGAGATCTTTCCAGAAGCCTGGGGATAATCTAAGCTGGTGTTTCCTAAAAGCCTGCCCGCGAGCCCAGGGTTGCAACAAGGTGCCTGCAGCCGTGGGGCTTGGGGAGGAAACTGCAGGCCTCCCGACCCTCACTCCGAGCAGTTTCTCTTTTATCTTTTTTTTATAGGTTGGACAGCAAGTAAAGGTTCAGCTATAAAAGGGTTTTGCCTACTTTGAAATGAAATGTTTGAAAAGCTTTGATCTTGAATAATCTCATTCTACTGATGAGGAGACGGGGGCCCAGAAAGGAGGGAAAAAAATGGTCCCAGACTCAGACAGACCTGACGCTGGCTGATTGCCTTATGTGGTAAATTTGCCTCCTTAAACCTTAGCTTCCTCTTTCAAAAACAAACAAACAAACAAACAAAAACAAACAACCTGATTAGTCAGGACTCTTCAGAGCTATGTAAAGTGGAAGTAGACCCTGAGTTCTTTGTCCTTTTGGTTTTGGCAGAAACGTGCTCAGGGGATTAGACTGCTTCTCTTTCACCATCTGATTTTCCAAGAAGAGCAAGAATGACCTCCTGCCCCCCATTTCACTAAAGTCCATATCTCAGTTCATCAGAAGTGAACTCACTCAAAACTCAGGTATTCATTAGGCTGCGCTCAAGGGCAGGCACAGGGAAATCCAACCCAAAATGCCTTAATCATTAAAAATATGCATCTTTTAATACATTAAAAAGTGCAGATTCCATGTTGGGGTCCATCAGGCATGCATTCAGCTGTAAGTAACGCAACACCTGACCATTGGCGGGTTTATATGGTCTCCTGCTACTAGAAACCCAGGCATCTGGATCCAACAGGATGATGACTCCGTGATGCCACCAGGGGCCCAGGTTCTTTCCCACTTTTTGTTCAGCCTTCGGGAACATGTGGCTTTTGTCCTCACGGTTGGTCACGGTTGCGGGATGGCCACGTCACCACCAGCTCCTGTCCACGTTATGATCGGGAAAGAGGGGCGAGGGGTGGGGGACAGCATACCCACCATGTTTGTCTTCTTTCAAAAAGCTTTCCCACGAGTCCTGCTTGCCAAATATGGTTTAATTTTCGTTGGTTATACCTGGGTCACACGGCCACTCCTAGCTGTGAGGGAGTCTAGGAGAGTGAGTGCCTTTAGCCGGCCCATTGCTCTCCCAAATAAAATCAGGGTTCTGTAAAGAAGCAAAAAGTGGACAGTGGGTATTGAGTAGGCACTGAGCAGTGTCTTCCACAAGGGTTGTTAATACAGTGTCAGAGACATTATCAAGGACATGTGTTTTTTCTCCTCTGTATTACCATCACCAGTGGGTGGGCTTCTGTCCTAAGACCTAACTTACCTCCTCAGGCTAAGGAGGGGGCCCCTTTTTTGAGCACAGAGACTGATGTCCCTCATATAAAAGAAGGTTCTCTCAGCCAGGGAGAAGAGTTGACAGTGGCTGTGGTAGGGCCGTCGACGGTGTCTGCCACACCCTTATTAACCAGTACTTTTTAAATTTCATTCTCTCCTCTTCTGAGCTCACCGTAATCTCATTTCCATTCTCACTACAGGCATCAGTCATCTGTGGTTACAATAATGCTGTGTGACAAAACAGCCCAAACCTTTCATTCTTTTGTTTATTGTCACTGGACCTAAGTTCCTGAGGACTTTTGTGTTCTCTGGTACCTGGAAACATGTCAGGTAGTGACAAAGAGCTACGGGGGGTGGGAAATAAAGCGGCGTAAGGGGTGAGTTATTTTGGGAAAGAGAGACTATTTTGGTGAGGTCGGGGATGGCTTCTCGGTAATTAGACATTGCAGTGAAGGAAGTAAGGGAGCGGCAAGTGCAGAGGCCCTGAGGCAGAGGGGGCTTGGTGAAGGCCGGTGAGGGGAGTGGGAGAGATGACGGAGGTGACGGGGGAGGAGGAGAGGGAAAGACCTGGGAAGGCAGAGGCCTGGTGGCCTCAGTAAAGACTTGGCTTTGACCCTGAGTGAAGTGGGAGCCACGGGAGGGGTTGAGCAGAGGAGGGACGTGACCTCACTTGGGTTTTCACAGGATCCCTCCGGCTGTGTGAGGATAACCGTCTGCAGGGGGCCGGGGCGGGAGCAGGAAGCGGGGTTTCGCAGGCCTCATGACACTTAGGTCAGAGAAGGGATTCATGTGTTTGAGTGACATTCTCAAAAAGCCCAGGAAGACCAAACAGGATTTTCGGGTTACCTCAGAATCTGCCAGAAGATGGACAGTACCATGCACGCTCCATTCCCGGGCAGCCCGGGGCCACCGCCTTTTCTGCCGCATCCTCAGGACGCGCTGGTGCTGTGGCGCTGGCGCGGGGGCCGGTGTCCCCTGTGCTTGAGGCTCGCTCTTCTGGCCAGCACTGGGGAGGCGGAGGGCTCAGCACACGCAGCGTGGCCCCAGGTGACGGTGACTGAGCTCTCACCAAGGATGCTGACGACTTTGAACCCAAGAACAAACCCTGACGCTCCTAATTCTGCAAAAACAAGCCCTGGGCCCTCGCACGCCATATCCCCAGCACCAAGGTCCTTATCTCAGTGCACGATCCTTCAAACAATAACACGGCATTATTTGTGTCTGTGGTTTGGGTTCCTAAAACCTGTGACATCAGATAAGTGCGATGTTCACAAAAATGAACAACATCACAGAGAGGGAAAAAACAAGCCAAAAGAAGCCCCTGGTTTCGCCCTTGGTTTCCTCTCCAGGAGGAAGAAGCGCTAGCGCTGCGCTTGAGGTTTCGGGGCGCGGGGGGGGGGCCGGGAAATACCGCGCTGCCCCGCGGAGCTGGCCCGCTCTCCGCCTTGAGAGCTCCCCTGCAGAACGGAAACAATAGTCGCCGCCTCCCGGGGCTGCCACTGAAAAGTGACTCGATAAAAACACCACTAATGGCTGATCTTTGGGTCAACCATGTCCCATAGGCCGTCTTCCTGGGGGAATCTTCACCCCCTGGAGTAGCTCAGAGGATCATCTCTGGTTTACAGATGGGGAAACTGAGGCTTCCAGGAGGAAAAGAAAGTAGTTATAAAACACCATGTGGCCACTTTTGTTTTTTAGAAAATGTAAACATGTAAACTAGAAATGAAATAAACACATACACGTATAAATATCAAAATATAAGTGGCCAATAGAGTTTAGCAGGATATATGCCAAAATGTCAGTGCTCTTCCTGGGTGTGACAGAGCCACTGAGGCAGTGATCCCAGGGCTGTCAGTTTTCCATCATTCAGGTCTTAGCAAAATGTCACCTCTGCCAGGAGGCTCTCTCCAAGCCCCTGTTCATGCTGGTCCTCCCGCCCCTTTGTATCCTGTCACCTGTTTCATCTCCTCATTCGCTGGTCACCAGAAGGCCCCTTAGTTTCTCATCTGTTTCTGGGTTCTTACCCATGTTCCCCACCAGAGCAAGAGACCCAGGAAGCAGGAACCCATCCTGTGCCCCCTGCTCATAGCTCCTTGAGCAGTGCCTGGCACTAGTAGGCCTCAATAGACATAACTTGTCAACTGGCTGTGTGTCCTTATTGAAAGATTAAGGTCAGTGGTGCATGGGCAGGCTTAATAGCCATCTCAGACGGTGGATAAAGAAAATTGAATTTATTTAAGGCAATGGGCATGGGGGTGGGGATATCCAAAGGGAAGGGCTACACAGCACTGAGCCAAAGGGTATTGGGTCCATAAATATACTTAGGCAGCAGAATATACTTAGGACGGTGAAACATGGAGGAGCATGGAGGAAGCTACAGGAGAGCCTGGCTCTGGCTCCCTGAGAAGTCAGAGAGAGAAGGGGCCTTGGAGGCAGGTTCAGGGGGTAAGCCCGGGACCAGCTGCTGCTGCCCACTGCTCCCCTGGTTGCAAGTCTTGTGGGGTTCCCTGGGAGGGGAGAAGGGGGAAGGACATGGCACTGGCCTGCTCCCCTTGTGGGGAGCGCACACTGGGTCCTTTGTCCTGAGCATATTTATCTTTCTTTAGGTGGGAATCTTAGGGGAGGCCTCAGAGGAGTGTCTCAATAGAATATTCATCAGCTTTCCACGTGTGCTCTTTCAGGGTGGTGGTCTCCACTGATTAGTTGGTGTTAGGGCAGGAGGTCATTAGTCAATGTAGCTGGTCCTGAGGCAGCCAGTGTGTCACTCATCTGGTTTTGCTGCTTCTCTGGGCCTGGAGCTGAAATACAACTGAGGCCCAGATGTTATCTTTAGGGAGGAAATGCCCAGGGGTCTAAACCATAGGACCATCGATATGCTGGGGGAGGACTGGTTACCCTGGGGATGAGGTTCTTACCCAGTTTTATCCCTTGTTAGGCATCCAGGGCTTTCTTCCCTGGTGAGTTCCTATACCTGAGTTTTCTGTACCTGGCCCTTTCTAACACTTATTATTTATTTTAAATTTGCTTTAAAAAACAAACAAACAAAAACACCATATGGGTTATTTTCAATAGTTGCTTTAAAGTGCTGGTCGGAAATGAGCCTGCTGGAGCCTCTGTAGGAAGACAGTGCCTCCAAAGAGAGCACGCTGCCTGCCACAGAGTGGTCCAGGCAGCTAACATCCCAGAGTTTCTCAGCCCAGCCTGCCCTGACTTCTCTGGCCCTGGAGATCTCCCCGCCTGGGACAGCGTTATCTATGAATGACAGCGCACTCGGTCTCCCCCATGGGGTGAGGCCGCTGAATCTCAGGGGGCACCAGGGAGCCCTGGGACCAAACGCAGCCCACAGGAGGTGTTACTTGGCCCACGCAGTTCCAACAGCTTGGAATTTTATCATCATTTAAAAATCAAGACACTGGAAGAAAAAGAAAATATCTTCCCAAAGGCCATGATATAAGATGAGAGTGAATAAACGGAAAGACTTCACATCCTTAAAATGACAATTCTGCCAACATATATAAACTTAATGTAACTTCAAGTAGTGATCTGTAGGATTCTTTAATTGGATAACATAATCTTAGAGTTGACAAAAAAAAGTATGAAATAGAAGAACAGCAGGGAGAATTATGACAAAGGTGGTATCTCAACTCACTGGGAAAATTGAATATTTAATCTAGGAGACCAATATAGCATACTGTCAATTTATTTTATTTATCACTGAAATAAAAATAGACTCTTATCTTCTACCATATTAAAAAAAATCCAGAGATTTCACATAAAACATCTGGAATTTTTAGCTTGCCTGAAAACTCTGGCAACATTGGGCCTTCATTTCCCAAGGTATCCATGCGCTGGTGCTGAGTTGAAATTCAGGGGCCTGCCAATTCACCACAGTCCCCACCACTCCCTTCTGTCTCCCACCTGACTGTCTTCAGTCATTCTTGTGTCTTGCCGAGGCACTGAAGTCATTGGAGTTTGGAGCCCCTGAACTCAGGGAACATTTGAAGTTGGATTTCTGCTGTTAGTTACCTTTGCACACATTTTATTTTCCTTCTTGGAGATACAATTCTGGAGGAGGGATGTGGCTTGAGGAATGGTTGAGAACATGGACCTGGGGGTCAAAGAACCTTGAGTGACCTCTGAAGCATAACCTCCTCTCTCAGTGCCTCAGTTTCTCCCTGTGCCAATGGAGAGAATAAGAGCTGTCACTTGTCACTTGCAGGCACCTGTACCACCGTTCCTGTGACATGCACGGCCCAGGGCTCAGTGCAGAGTCACATCAGGGAAATGGCAGCAATGGAGTGGAGCTGACAAAACCCCCCCCTCTCAAATGTCCGGTTTTTGTTGTGAGGCTCCTAAGGGAGAGAAGGGCAAGAGGAGGAAAAGGAGAGAGGACCTGGGCAGAGCAGAGGCTTTGTTTTGATTCCTTTTGCCAAAAAGGAGGAAAAAGGTAAACAAACGCCTGGCCTCCTTTGATCTCTCTGCCTCCCTCTGGAGCTGATAAGAACCAGCCAAACTCGGGCTGGGCAGCTCCGCCCTTTCCCTGGGCCTGTGGAAGCTGGGACCCCAAAGCCTGCCCCCCTGAAATGCCCACCCTATTCCCCTTCTCGCCTTTGCCTAGGAGACTTGTGGGGGGAAAGATAGGAAGGTGCCCCCGGCACCCCACACATTGTTAGCTCAGCCCTGCCCCAGGAAGGAGCCCAGCCTGCAGACTAGCGGGAAAGAGCAGCTCTGGGGCACTTGCCTGGCAGAGAACAGGGCGGAAGGAGGTAACGTTTCTGGGGAAGGACAGAAAAACCTCCCCTCCCAGCAGCCGGCCGAGAGAAACCACATGGCACAGGGTTCACAGTGTGGCTTTGAGGCCATCCTGTTCGCGGCGGCGTGACGTTGGGCAAGCCACTTCATCCTGTCCAACTGCAGGTTCCGAGTGTCCCCTGGCATCTGCCTCGAGCGATTGTTAAGGGTTAAATGAGCTAGTGCCCATCAAGTGCCTGGCACAACGTAGGTCCACTAATTGGACGCTGTTATTGTCAATGGCTTAGGAAGTCTCAGGACAGCCTCAGGCAGAGACTGAAAAATGCCCAGACCTCAATCCAGAAAGTTGAAAAAAGACAGCTGCTTGAAATCTCTAAAGGCACCAAGGGCCATGCAGTCAACAAGCTCAGAAACCGAGGCCTATTTGCAGTTGGGAAGAAGTGAATTCTGGACAAAGTTTAGCACAAACAGAGGACATTTCCTCCAAGTTACTCCCAAGGAGGCCTGGCCAGTGGCTCTGAGAGCTTCCCTGGGGACTGACAAACAGCTAAAGGCTAAGGCAGAGGGGTTGAGAGAATGGTCCCTGGGGTCACAGGTTCTTTTCCAGCTGTGCCCTTCCTAGCTGTGCGGCCTCTGTGTCAGAGCTGGAGTAGCACTGAGGGCCCCAGAGTGTGGCCTGAGACTTAGAGATCATGGCGACCCCTCCACCCATCCCTGTCCCACGTGCGATTCTGGATGCAAGACTCTGAGGGTCTGGCCCCTGGTACACAGCTGTACCCATGCGTGTGTTTGCTCTGCAAACAATTTCTGGCAGAGCCCACACTTTGTGCTGGCCACTGGCTTCCAGAGAAAATGCAGATCCCTCCCCACCCCCAAGATCCTGAGGGCAGACAAGTGTGCAACTGTCACAGCCCAGAAAACACAGCAGGAGCTGGAGGTGAAGGAGGTCAGAGGAGGCTCCCTGAGGGGGGCGTGCAAGGAGGGGCCCAAGGAAGTGCTGACTCTGGCAAAATAACAAGACTGGGTAGGTGATCTGAGTGAGGGACAGTCCCAGAAGGCCCTGGGCAACAGGAGCCTGTGTGCTTGGACAGCCTGACATGGTTGCCTGTGCCGGAGTGTTGGGGAGGGGCTTGGCCACTCATTGTCCTTGTGACCTTGGGCAGCCCACACCACCTTTCTGGGCCTTGGTGTTATCATCTGTAAAATGGGACTAATGATAGTATTCGTCTCCTGGGGCTGTCTTGGGGATTCGGTGCATTAATGCATGCAAAGGCCAGTGCTGGGCATGGGGAAGGGCTCATGAGGGTGAACTGTATTGTTGCTGTGATTATTACAGATATACAGCGTTGAGTCGCCCAATTTCTTCCCTCTCCTCTCAGCTCCTTAGATGTAGAAGCCCTGGAGCTCCCACGTCCATGTCCACGGGGACAACCCAGGAGGTCGCAGGTGAGGAGCTGCTGCCTAAGAGGCAGGGCCTCCAGCTTCCCCTGCCCCCATATTCCCAGTCTCAGCTGCCCTGCCCCGCTGTGTCCCTTGCAGGACCTTCCTGTCCTTTGTGTATAACATTTGTTTTTCTTTCCCTTGACTCACTTTAACTTTCTCCTCCATTTGTGAGTCACATTTGATCCTCAGGTTTCTCAAATGCCTGTGAAGACAATGAGAATTATTAAGCATTTTTGAGCACTTGCTATGTGCCTGACATTTCCATTCATTCATTCATTCATTCATTCATTCATTCATTCATCCATTTACTCAACAAGTGGTTGTTGAGCACGTCCCATGTGACTTGGAGTTCCTCAGAAAACCACAGACAAAGGTCCCTGCCCTAGTGGGGCTCACATTGCAGGGGCAAGGGAGAGAGGGGCAGGTGCATAAATCTGCAAAGTCTACAAACTTCTTTGTATACATAAACTTACTGAATTTATCTTTACTTTCCAGGTGAGAATACCCAGGCTCAGAGAGGGGAAGTGAGTTGTCCAAAGTCACACAGCTAGGAAATGGCCAACCTGGAATTTGAACCCATGCCTGTCAGACTCCAGCACCCAAGCTCTTAACCTCCCTGTCTACTAAGATAAAAGGCGTTGCCCCAGTTCCACCTACAGTCATATTCTGCACCAGCAGCACATTCAGGAAGCTTCGCACTGTCCCAGGTCGAGGTGTTGGTGCCTGGGGCCCAGCTCATTCCCATGAGTCCTCAGGCAGGAGGGGCTCTGCCCACCCTTCCAGCAGCCTTCAATGGGGAAGGCCAAGTACACGGTTTCTCTCTGGCCAGAGCCAGTGGGAACAGGACGTCCTGGTCCTGTTGCCCTGGACGGGCCCAATGAGCTATTTTGGGGCACGTTTATTGATGGGACATGAGTGTCTGCTTGACTCCTGATTCAAAAGGAAGGCCCAAGGCTGGTCTAGGACAGCTCTGCTTTTCTAGACCCTTTGCTGCCCTAAGGCAGCCACCATCTGTGTCCTGTCTACACCCCAAGCCAAGGGTATACCCTGAGCTGACAGGCTCTGGGAAAGGCAGGGAGCTCCACTGGTGTGGACAGATGCTGGGGGGTCATGTGGCCCAAAATTCTGGAGCCAATTCAATTCACAGGAAGCAGGATCCAGAGTGAATATAAAGAACAGGTGTTGAGTCAGACCCCGCTGTGTCCCCTACTAGCAGTTTTACCCTGGGCATCCGGGTCAACTCTCGGAGGCCGTTTCCTGTCTGTAAGATGGAGTTGATAATGGTAATCCTCACTCACAGGGGGGTGAGCTTAATGAGACAGTGCATGCAGCATCAAGTCTGGCGGACAGTAAGTACTCAGTAATTAATAACTTTGTAAAAATTATTGACAGCTGACAGTTACTAGGAGTATAGCATGAACTAGACACTGGGCTAAATTCTCGATGTTTTATCTCCTTCTGCCCCAACAATTCTAGGAGGCGGTAGTGACACTGGTATAGGTGCCACTATTATCCCTGTAAAGAGAGGGAAGCTGAGGCCCAGAAAGATGCATGACTTGCCCAAGATCATATTGCAAGTTTATGGCAGAAAAACGTGCCTCTGAACTCAGACCACAGGAGGGAACCGAGCTGGCCCAAGTCCCACGGCCGGACCCCTCGTCCCCCAAGCCCCTTCCTAGACGGTGGTCATTCAGGTCCCACAGACAGCCAAATCCCCACCAGGCTGTGTTCAGCTTGGTCGTCCCTTAGTCCTGGGAAGTGACCTCTTGGCCCTTCTTCTATGTGATGGGAATCCAGAAACCAAAGGTTCCAGAATATTCCCTTCACCATCCTCCCTTCCTTCAGGGTTATTTTGTTGTCTTGGTTCATGGGCAAAAATCTCCAAGAAACTGGCTGGGTTGGCCAAGGCTCCGGGCTGGCTTTGAGGGGCGTTCCGCAGTGTAATCTGGGGACGGAGTGCTGGGGGCCTGCTGTAGAAGGGAGGGCAGGGGACTCCTACACCTGTGTCACCTAAGGCCAGAAGTGGGTGCAGCGTTTCCTTCCTAAGATGCTCTTCGTTTCCTGTACCTGCTTGCGATTCACCCCAGTGCCCTGAGGGTACACTCCAGCTTCCTTGGCTGAAAGAAGCAATCCTTGGAAAGATCCTCCCTTCTGCCTTTCCAGCTGTATCTCCCAGCCCTAGACCCCCTCCCACAGCATCCTCCAGAAAGGCTATACTTTTCTCTGCTTTGAGACTTTGCCCCTGCTGTTCCCTCCCCCTGATATGCTGTTCCTCCATTCTCTACCTGCCAGATGCTTCTCCTTACCCTTGTGACTCCTCCACAGTGAGTACTTCCCAGAACACTCCCTCCTGAGCCCCCAACAGCATTTGCCCCCTGGCTTGGCATTGCCATAGCAACAGAAAGACACTGTGCTCTAGACTCCAATGCCCAACTGTCGAGTTGACACCTCCACATGAGTGTCACACAGACCCCTCCATTATCACAGAATAGATCTTCCCACTTCCTCTCCTAAAATCATGCTATCCACTAGTCTTCTCATCTCAGGAATGGTGCCACCCCTCACACAGGGCCTTAAGCCCAAACCTAGGAGACATATTTGAGTCCTGTTTCCTGGCCCCATACATCTTGTCCATCAGAAGCCCTGACAACTTGATTGCCAAATACATCTCAAATCCATATTCTTGTCGCTACCTTTCAGCTACCATCACAGTGCAGGTGGCCACCATCTTCACTTACTTGGACTGTGACAGTTGTCCCTCCCTAGTCTCTTGGCTTCCAGCTTTGCTCCACTCCACCCATCATGGTCAGACGAAACTTTTTAGAAGATAAAAAGTCATGTTACACCCCTGCTCAAAACCCTCTAGGACTCCCCCATTCACCTTAGAATAAAATTCCTCCTCCTCAAATGTGGCCTATAAGACCTTGTATGATCTGACCTTTGCCCACTTCCTTAACCTCATCCCTACCCTCTTTCCTCAATCACTCTGCTCCTGTCTCACTTGCTTCGTCCCTGTTCCTGAACTAGCAGGCTTATTCCTGTCCCTAGGCAGAAGCTTGCTATTCCCTTCACTTGAACTTGCTTCTGCCAGATATCTGCCTGGCTCACTCTCTTGCTTCATTCAGGTCTCTGCTCAAATATCATCTCCTCAGAGATGTCCATGACCTGCCTGTCTAAAATACTTTGCTCCATCACCACCTATCCCTCTACTTATTTTATTTTCCTTCCTTGCGTTGTTTCTACCTGACTGTTACACATCTTATCAGTACATTTGTTTTAGCCTAAAGTTTGCTGCTAAATGTTTAACCATTGGCTCTCGGCCAGGGGGGAGCTCAGATGTTTACATTTGCCAATTTCTGTGGTGTGAATGCTCCCACCAAGGCTGATTTTAAGCCACCAACATGACTCACTGAACTTGGAATTGGAAGAGATAGGCAGTGGCACACTGTTCTGCACTATTTTCACCTTGTTTCTGGTCTATGATACAATATGATATAATAGATGTCAATAACTTCAAAAACATAGAAAATAGTAAAATAGAAAGGGATGAGTTTTGAGTCTTTGTTACCTTAATTTTTATTATTATTATTTAATTATAAATTCATATAATTTAATTTCTAATGATGGATGTGTAGAACAACCAGCTTGCAGAATCCACAAGCCAGTATGAGTCAGCTCCAGCACACCACTGGATAGGGGCAACATGGAGATAGGAATATTGTCCGTCTTGTCCCCCAATGTTTCCCTAGAATAGGAGGAGGAGCCCACAGTAGGTACTCAGCCTGTATTTATTGAACATATTGTAATGCATCTGTTTGCCTCAGAAAGCACAAACTGTTCGCCTCCATCACCTTGACTCTGTGGGCTGAGTCTAGCCCACAAATGGGTTTCATTTGGCTCTCAGAATGTTTTTAACATTTAAAAAAATTCATTGCCAAATTTGAAAGTCAAGAGATTTTTGCCTGAAATTCCACGTAAACCTAGATTTGCAGCCTCTCTTGGAAAGTCAGAAACTCTGAGCACACTGGGCCTGATTCTGTCATGACAACAGAGGTCAGGGCTGAGGGGCAGTCACCCCCTTCCGAAAGGGCATGAGCTTTCCCAGTTCACCAGAGTCCCCACCCCTCCCTGCTGCCTCACACCAGGTTCTCTTCATTCATTTGCATAACCCACCGGGCCTTGTAGATATTTGAGTTGTCATTGCCATCTTAGCCTCCATTCTAACTCTTGTCATGGTGTCCCCACCAGACTGAGGCCACGTTGAGGACAGGCTAAGTGAGTTAGGCTCTCTGGGGCTCCATTCCTTCTATAGGGCCTGGTGCACAGTAGGCCCGCAGGCCCTGGAATTTGCTTAAATGTCTGTTGTTGAACGAATCCCAACCGCCCAGCTACCCTAACAGGAGCATGTACTCAATCCAAGCCCCGACCGACCGGAATGTAACAAAGAGGTTGGCCAAGGCCAGGGTTTAAAAATACCCCAGGGCTGGTCAGCTGCAGAGCACTCGGAGGTGTTGAAACCAGCGGGCAAAATCTGGCCAGAGGCCAGACCCCCAACTTTGTTCTGTGTGAATGTGGGCCACCCAGCAGTTCCTGGTGGGGGTGAGAAGACTGGGCTGCAGCCCCCTCCCCCCAGCCTGCTTGGGAAAGGTCAGCACTAAGTTTATAAACAGCATCCGGTGACACGACACAATTTCGCATAAAGGGTTACCAGGCGGAGCATGAACACAGGGCGGCCCCCCCTGGTGTTTTCACGCTGTGGTCAGCTAGTGTCTTGGTCGGTATGTTGCTCACCCAGTGGTCTTCCTACAGCCCTTAGAGCCGCTGTCCAGCCCGCTGGAGCCACAGTTAAAAATAAGGCTCACAGCACAGTCCCCTGGGGGACAGCCAGCATGGGGGCTGGCCAGGGGAGGAACAAGCTCTGATTGAGCGCCTACCGGGGGCCAGGCGCTTCAGATGCTTTAGCTCATTGAACCTTGGGAGGGAGGGATCATCTCGTCATCCCATTTACTGGTGGGGAAACTGAGGCCGGAGAGTGATGCCACTCACTGGTGCAAAGTTTCCTGGTAAATTCGTAGCAGCGCTCGCATTCAAATCCATGAGACTAAACTGCCAGGAAGTGAGGGGTTCAGTGTTTCACTCTGCTGGACTCCGAGTCCCTAAAGTTGTGTCCAGGCCTTAGCCAGCTCTCAGAGGCAACTCCTACTTAACATGTCCTAAACCTGCTCCTCTCTCTGGCTTCCCAATGGGAAGTCCTAGTGGAGCTGACATTTTGAAGTTAGGGGCTGAGAGGTAGATAAACATTAATAGGTGAATTAAATACATTGTGTTTCCGATGGCAGTAAGTACTAAGGAGAAAAATAAACCAGAAGGGAGATGGAGGTTCTCAGAGAGACACAGAGCTAAGTGCGGGAGCCAGGGAGACCTTGTCTAGCAAATATTTGAGGGAAGACTTGAAAGACATGAGGGATTGAGCAATGGGGGTAACTGGAGGCAGAGCATTCCTGGCAGAGGCAAGTGCAAAGGCCCCGGGGCTGGGTTCTGCCTGGCATGCGTGAGGATGACGAGGCCAGCACAGTTGGGCAGCAGGACTAAGGGGCAGCCCGGGAAATGAGGGCACAGTCAAGGGGCAGACTGTGCAGAGCCTTGCACATCATTGGAAGGACCTGGGCTTTTCTTTGGGGTAAATGGGAGCCATGGAAGATCCTGAGCACAGGAGAGCATGGTCTGATCTAGGTTCTGAAAGAACCCATCTGGCTGTGTGTGGAAAACAGACTGTCAGGGGCAAAGAGGGAAGGGGGACAACCAGAGAGGAGGTGACTGCAATGGTCCAGGCAAAGGATGATGATGACTGGGCCCAGGGGGTGGCCGTGGAGGTGGGAGGTGGGGAGAAGTCCATGATCTTGCATTCTGGATTGTTTGGAAGGTGGAGCTGACAGGACTCACTGCTGGACCACATGTGACAAAATCAAGAAACCCCGAGGACTCTGGGCTCCAGGCTGAGCAACTGGAAGGAGGGAACTTCCACTCTCTCAGATGCCCAAGCACTGTGCTGGCTCCCCTGGGAGGACAGACGTGGAGCAGCCCTTCCCTGGGGCCTGGTGGGATCTGCACAAAGCCCTTCCCCAATACTGTGGACTTTGCTTTTAAAATCCCTCCTGGGTCAGATCAGGGCTATTCCCCAGGTCCCCCATTTCCTCCTTGGCCCCGAGTCCCTTGTAAATTGTATAGAAGCCACCAGGACCTTTCTCCCCAATCCCTGAAGAGCAGCAGACACTTCTATAGCCCTCACCATGTGCCTGGCAGGACCCTAGCCTTTGTATCTGTAAACTCGTTTGGTCATCACAACAATTTGAAATATGGGGACTATGATTACATCTGCTTCATAAATAGGAAAACTAAGGCCCAGAGAGGTTAAGTAACTTGTCTGGGATCACACAGTTAGCAAGCGGCAAAGGCAGGATTTGACCCCAGGCAGCCAAGCCCAGGACTCATGCTCATAACCACTATACTGTCTCATGAGAAGCTCATCACTGACCATGAGAAGCCAACTGGGCTTGAGGAATTAGGGCAGAAGAGAGGGCTCACATAGTACAGACAGTTGTCATTTCCTGAGCACCTGCCCCATGCCTAGGGCTGTACCGTGCTCCCTCCATTCTGCGCATCAATGGAAGGGATGGATATTATGATGATTGCACCCATTCTACAGGTTAGGAAACTGAGGCACAGAAGTGCCCATGTCCAAAGTCACACAGCCAGGCATGGGAACCCAGGGCTCTGTGGCTCCAGACCTCACTCTGTCCCTTCCTCCCCTGCCTGTGCCTATCACCTGCTTCTTGCCTTAGTAGTGAGGGGAGTGCTCAGGGGTTGGTCAGATGAGTGTTGTTCCATCTGGTTGGCAGAGGGTAAGGAAACGGGCTGAGGATGGGGAGAGGTAATTCAGGGGCAGCACAGCTCTTTCGGCTTGTGAACTCTGTTTAGTACGACTGACATTTCTGAGGCCAGCTCTGGGGCAGGCCCTGGGGATACCGAGGCAGGACATGGAGCTGAGCATCTGAGAGAGATGGAGGCTCTAGTTGCCTCTGATGTCGTAGGAAGTGGTGGCGTTGTCATCAGAGTTTAGATCAAGAGCAGCTCAGAAGATAAGGTGCTTGTGAACCTCTTGCCTTGGCAGCCTCTTTACCTCCCCAAACCTCAGTTTCCACCTCTGTGAAATGGGTTGATGATGGCTGTATCAGAAGGCCATCATCACGACCAAAGCTGGATGCCAAGGGGGCTCCCTCCTTCTTCAACGTCTCACTACTGTCCTTCAGGACAGGAAGAGCACAGGACCCAGCACTTCAGAGGTGTTCTGGGGACCCAGAGTCTGCTGGACACATGAGAAAAACTTAAGGAGCTTCTTTGGTACTTACTTTCTTTACCTGTGAAGCCAATGCTTTTCCTCTGCACGCGCACAGACCTCTGGGCCACGTGGTGAGGTGAGTACCAAGGTCACCACTGAACAGCAAGAAACTGATGCTCAGAGAGGCTGTGAGACTTAATCAAGGCCACAGAGCTAGGAAGTGATGAAGCAGGGATTTGAACTTGACTCCCTCTGCCTCCTCAGCATTAGTTCTTCAATCACAAGGCTGAAATGACAATAGCCTGAATTTTGTTGAGCACTTACCCTGTGCCATGCATCAGTCCAGGCACTTAACAGGTATGAGCTAATATTAATCTTGACCTCGAATGTATGAGACAGGCACTATTTTCTTCCCATCTTATGCATGAAGAAAGAGGTTAAGTGAGTTATATGAGGCCACAGAGCTAGTAATTCCCAAAAGCTGGGTTCTGACTCAGGCAGGCTGGCTCCCGAGTCCATGGCCTTGAACCACAGTGCTCTGCTTGAGGCACCTAGCAGTGAGCGCAAGACTGTGCCTGGTGCACAGGCAGGGCTTAAGAAATTGCTAAACCTTTGAAAAGCACGGAGAGATAAGCAGGGCTTTCCTATTCTAAACAACTCGGGCTCGCTCGAGAATTCACTGCTTCTTTATTTCCATCCCTTCCTGTTGGTCCCGCTGGCGAGAGGAGGAGCTGCCCACGGGCCGTTTTAACCCCAGTTCCCCTCCCTATGGAAAAATTCTGTGCAGCATCCACAGGTCATGGGGCTGCTGGCTCGAGGGCTGGCGAGAGCAGAGTTTGGCCAGGTTATCAGGTTTCGTGGTCAGCCACCTTCGCCCCTGACCAGAGCTGTCTTTCCAAAACAGAACATTTAGTCACCGCCTGTCCCTGTGCTCAGCTGTCCTTGTGCCCCTGACCTCGCTTCCTGCCCACCCGCTTGGGATTTTTCCTAGTATCCCTGTCTCTTACTGACATCTCGCGAAGATGACCAGGGCTGAGAAAGTGAGTCACAGAAAGAGGGACCCAGAGGCCGAGAGAGACGGCGAGAGAATCTGAGAGGCTGTCAGGCTCTGACAGAGACAGAGACAGGTAACGAGAGACACCGAGAGAGGAGACAGCCAGACAGAGAGGGATGGAGAGACAGAGGGAGCCCTGCAGATTCCCTCTGCCCTTCCAGGCTCCTCCAAGGGCAGTGTCCACACCCTTGGGTCTCCTTCCAATGGGTCTTGACTTTCTCCCAAGGCTACAGCACCCTGTCCCGCCACTCCTTCCCCAGCCCAGCAGAGAACCAAAGATAGCCCACCTGCCCTCACCCGCACAAGTTCTCACCTAACTCCTGCTCATCCCCCTCCTCCAGGAAGCCCTCCCTGCTTCCACAGCCCCTCTGCCTACCCCAACTGCATTATCTCACTGTGCTGTTGGTGATTGTTTATAGTTTTGTCTCCTCCACTGGAACGTCAGCTCCTTGAGGGCAGGGATTCGGCCTGTCTTGCTCATCCTGCATCCCTGCACCCAGCACAGTGCCTGACACAGTGCTCAATAAATACTGGTTGAATGAAGTATTAAACCAGCTGTTTATGTGTCACCTAAAGAAGCCTTCCCTGACAGTGCTTACTGATGTCTGTTTCATTATGTGATTCTTTGATTTAGGGCCTGTGTCCCCTCTGCTCCAAGGTAGGCAGAGTCGGTGTCTGTTATGTTTACCCTTGCTTACCCCAGTGCCTGGAACAGTGTCTGGAACAGAGTAGGTGCTCAGATATTGGTTGAGTGAATGAACAAGCAAATGAATTAATCACTAGCCATCTGGAGGTTTTGAATCTTATGTTTTAATCCATTTGAACCCAGTTCAAATGCTCCCCATTCAAATCAAACCAGAGTCCTTCTCGAGGCCCTGCATGATTGGGCCCTGCCACCACCTCCAGCCCAGTCTCTGTCTCCCTCGCTATCCTTTCCCACTGGCACCAATGTCTCCATTCCCCAGGGCACTGTGCATGGTAGGCATTCTCAGCCACCCCTCTGCACCCCACCATAAGTATGTCAGCAGAGTTGTTTTTTCTGTGAACAAGGCTGCCTGAAAAAGTGGAGCACATTTGTACAAACAACCTCAATGTCACCAGTGGACCTTGGTCACTGTGGGACAGTCTCCAAGGTTCAACCGGCGAGCTGCCCAGGGCCTTGCCCTGAGACAGGGTTTGAGTTCTCGCCTCAAAAGGGCTGGCTGGCTGAGAGGGAGGGGATGTCCTGGGGGCCCCTGGGGGAAGGAATGTGAAAGGCTGTGGGGATCTTTGGTGGGGGGGCAGGGCAGACCTCATCTTGTCCTTCAGGCTCAGACCAGGCCCTACCTCCTTCAGAAAGCACCCTTGGCCACCTTCCTTGCTTCTATGGACCCCTGCTATCTCCCTAATTGCAGCTCACATCACATTCTGTTGAAACTCTCCCCTGGATGTTCTCCTCCCCTGGACTGTGTTCCTGGTGTTTAAGGCCAAGTCTTTATATCTCGGTGGCCCCAGAGCCCAGGCATGTGGGAGACGTCAGCAAATGTGCTGAATGAATGAAGTGATAATTGAACATGTACTTCCTGATTTGCTTCATATCTACCCCGTCTCTTTCTAGAATGAAAGCCCAAGGCCCTTGTCACCTTCATCTTTGTTCCCCAGGACCTATCACTGCTTGAAACATAGGAGGCAGCATGGAATATGTGTGGAATAAATGAATGAAAAAGTCCTTCTTACCATCCATCATATTTGTCTCTGGGAGCTGTGTGAAGTCAAGGTCCAAGACTTATTTGTTTCTAGTGCCTCTGAGTCCAGCATAGGGCTTCCAAAAAGGAAATACTTGGTAGGTGTTTATTAGATGGATGGATGGATGGATGGATGGATGGATGGATAGATGGATGACTAGCTGGGCACATCAGAATCAATTTAAGAGCATACACACACACACACACACACACATACACACACACACACACTTGCTTAAGGCCTGCTTCAAAAATAAAAATAAAGCCAACATTTCATGAGTGCTTACCGTATATCAAGCCTCATGCGAGACATTCACTAACTCCTTATGGCCACCTCCAGAGGTAATAGCTAATGCTACTCTTTTTTCAGAGGACAAATCTGAGGCTCAGCGAGGTGAAGTCACTGACCCCAGGTCACACAGCCCTGAGGTGGAGGAGCCAAGATTCAAGTTGAGATCTGTTTGATTCCAGAACCAAGGTTGACTCTACTGGGCCGGTGGAGCACCTGGGACTTGGGCTGTTTCGGGCTCTCCCAGGCGATTCTGATGTACAGCCCGGGCCAGAGCAGCCAGGTGTGGGGAGCATGTGCTCCAGCACCGCCTCGCAGTCTATCCCCACCTGTGACACTGGGGTGACGGCAGCGCCTGCTTCAGAGGGGTTCAGGAGGATGGGAGATCTGAGCTCAGTGCCCGCCAGGCAGTGAGCGCCGGGGAATGTCATGCGAGAGGTGCTCGCAGCAGCAGCAGCATTGTCACTGGATTGGGGGCTGAGGGCCATCCTGCTCCTTCTCACAGCTCCCCGGGGTGCAGACATGTTTCAACCTCCTAGTTAAGCGCTTGAGACAAGCTGAAGACCTCTTGGGGACATTCAGGAGGCCATGGCTATGGGTGCAGAGTAGGGGTGCTGAAGCGACTCTAGAAAAAATCCTGCACAAGTACACGTGTCCACAGGCGTGTGACCAGGTGACCTCTGTTGTGCAAAAGCCAGGAAACAAGCCTGATTGTGGTAACAACTGATGTGGATTTAGAGCAGGTTTTGTCAACTCAGAAGTATTGAAATTTGGGGCCAGATAATTCTTTGTTATATGTGTGTTTGGGGGGTGGGGGTTCTCTGCACTGCACTGTAGGCTGCTTAGCGGCACCCCTGGCCTCCATCCACTAGATGCCAGTAGCACACCCCTCCCTTAGATGACAACCAAAAATGTCTCCAGATGTCGCCAAATGTCCCCTGGGGGACAAAATCACCTCCAGCCGAGAACCTCTGGTTTAGAGCTTGCTCTGTATGTGCATTTTCCCCGACCACCTCCCCCGAGCCCTCCTCGCACTTGGAGGTGATGCTGTTCGCCCGTCCAGTGTGCAGATGCAGGAACAGCGATGTTAGTGGGTTGTCCAACGTCGTATTGCTGGCATTTCAGCAAAGCTGAGACTTAAACCTGTGGCTAGTCCCAGATCCTGCTTTTTCTAGTCGCTTTTTGTGGGTTCCTTGGACTTTATTCACAATCACGTTGTCTGGGACTAATTTCATTTTTTCTTTCCCCATCTGGCTGCCTTGGCACAATTGAGGAGAGAACTTGCATGGCACGAGTTATAGCTCAAGTAGATTCTGAAATCTGCACAGAGTCTTTCTTTTGGGAAGTTAAGTTTGCTCAATTATTGACAATTTGGAAAATATAGAATAAAAAGAAAAAATGAAATTTGTTATTGGACTGCCCACCAAGGCCAGCTCTGTAGCAGTTTTGTCCTCTGAGTAGCTTTCTCTGCTTTGAAATTCTGTTGCACAGTTGCAGTCACTCTTCATATACAATTCTAAATCCTCCCTTTCCCAAACTATACAAAATCATTTTTTCAGGTTATTATAAAATCCTCTTAGACATTCTTTTAAATTATTGCCTATTGTGGCAGAGACCCCTGTTTCTCCCCAATTCTCTCATCTTTGCCTCTTCTTTAGTATAGAAACCTCATGCCCATTTGGTTAAGCAGAAAAGAGCAGTTACATTTTCCACACTCTCTTACAGCTGGGTGTGTTCATGTGACTATATTCTGGCCAATGGAATATAAGCAACTTCTAAGTAGTGTCCTTAGGGAGAGGATACCTGCTCTTCTGTCCATCCTCTGTGCTGGCTGGAATGCAGATGTAATGGCCAGAACCTGAGTGAATATCTTGGGCTATGGTGGAGCAACAAGAGAAAAGGAATCTGAATCCCTGATGAGTTTATGACCCCCCCTCCCCCGCAGCCCTAATCTGCCACCTCTACACTTCTTTCATATAAGAGAGAAACAAACTTCTATTTTATTTAAGCCCCTGTTACTTCGGTTTTTCAGTCACTCCTCGATGAACCTAATCCTATTGTACTAATATTTTGGCATAGGAATCGTCACCAACATTCTTCTAGGAATTATCACTTGATTAACTTAACCATTCCCTGGTCATTGGGCATTTAGGTGGCTTCTGACTCCTCACTACTCTAAATAATTCTGCTGTGAAGATCTTTGTGCATTTTTGCTATTTCTGATTATTTCCTCAGCATAGAATTCCAGAAGAAGGATTTGGGCGTCAAAGAACATGAGCATTCTTAACACCTGTTGATACCTGTGACCTAACTGCTTCCCATAAAGGTTCAGCTGACATACATGCCCCCTCCCCAAAGCAGGGAAGTGAAGCTCCATTGTGGAGCCAGGGTAACAGTTCTAACATTCAAAATCATTGCCTCCAGTGGCCAAAAATGAGTCATGGATAGAAATTTTCTCATAGTTCTTGAATAAAAGATAGTGATAAGAAACCATTGACCACGAAGCTGAGAAAACCTAGAATGATCTATTGTCAGTCAGGAGGTCTGAGTTGCAAGCAATGGAATCCACCACTCTGACTAGTTTCCAGAGAAGGAGTTTATTCAGAGTTACTGGGTGGTTCATAGAATGAGACCCAGGATTACTGGATGAGCTGCGCCAGGGAGCCTGCTGTCTCCCCGAGGGTCCCTCCCACTGCATCGTCCAGGGCCAGGCCCATGCTCCTCCGCACCTCTCGTCCTGTGCCTCTTGTCTCTAGCAAGCGTGTCTGACTTGTGAAGCCCAAGTCCCAAGCCTGCACCACGCTACGAGGGAGGCTGGGAAAGTGAGTTTTCTGGCATCTTCCTTGGGAAGGTATAGCTACTAAGGTAGGAACTTCCCTGAAGGAGGTATGCAAGGTATGGAGCAGCCAGAAAGTAGGGCAAGGCTTAGCGCCACAAGCAAAGACCCACCAGGCTTGCGGGGAAATCCAGAAAGGTTTTGGCTTTGCTTTTTTATTTCTCCTTCATTTATGGTGAAAGAACAGCAAGGAGAAGTGAAGATGGCAAAGATATTCTCATTTGTGTCACCCTTCATGTTTACCCAGCTCAGCAATTGCTGAGTTAGAGCTGGGAACCCACGCCCTTCAGGCCCTAAGCCCTGTTTTTGCTGTGCCACCCACAGCCAGCAAGTCAACCTGGATGCCATTATCTGATGTGGGTGTGCCTCCCTGACCACTGGCTGCATCCTTCAGGCTTGTCTGTCTGCCTTACCCACTGGGTACTCCCAGGGCCCAGAGCCCAGATGGGCCCTGGCACACAGTAAGTGTTCAATAGATAAATCTTGAAGGAATAAATGAATGATGACAGTCAGTGCTCAGCCTCAGAAGGAACCTTAGAGTCCTGGAACTAACATTGATTCAACCCATATTTCCTGAGCACCTGAAATACTCCAGGCCCTGTGGTAGATGCTGAGAATACTGTGGAAAGAAAACACACCAAGTAACTTCCTGCCCTCATAGTAGGGCAGATGGACAATAAAAAAAAACCCCAAAATATTAACGTAACGTAACAGAATATGATATAATACCAGGTAGTGGTAAATGTTTTGTGAAGAAAATTAAAACTGGATAAGTGACTTAGAGTTGATAATGCAGAAGAATGGTTGACCTCTGAGAAGGTGACATTTGAACAAAGACCTGAAATAGGTAAGCCAAATATGTATCCGAGAGAAGTATATTCCAGGCATAGGAAACAACCAGTGCAAAGGCCCTGAGGTAGGAATGAGCTTGGTGTATACTATTTGAGACAAGGCAGCCAGGGAGGCAAGGGTTACACCAAGTTTCCCAACTTCAGCAAGTCAACAGAACCCTTAACTGGCGGAAACAGGGGGGGTGGGAATGGGGTGGGGGTGGGATGAGTTCTTCACTCTCAAGCTTCTCTGGAAAAACATGTCAGGGACAGACAGTAAATCTTGACTTGTCCCAGAATACAATGGGCCCACGAAACCAGTGAAGTGTCAGGCTGAAAGTAAATGGCCAAAGGGCTGGGGCACGGGCAGATCATGTGGAATTTGTTAACAGATCTGGTTTGAAAAAGAATTTCCCAGTTAGGGACAGAAGCTTCTGGCCAGCATCAAAAAGACGTTTATTGTGGTGCCTCCGTGCAGACATGAAAAATGAAGATTTGCTGCCTAGCTAGAAATGTGGAGAGATACAGCCGATACATTAAGTGAAAAAAATAGGTCACAGGATAGGGTGATATATTGTGCAATCCCTTTTGGAAATTCACTCATTCAGTCATTCATTTGGAAAATATGCATTACAGGCCTACTGTGTGCTGGCACTCTGCTGCGAGTAGGGAACACTAGCAGGACCGTCTTTGCCTCCTGGAACTCACCATACAGTGGGGAAGGCAGATAATGATCGGATCAGCACACAAACATCATCATAGACTTTGATCAGCGCTGAGAAGAAAAGATACCTGGTGCTTCAAGAATGTGCACGGACATGAAGTGGTGGGAAAAGCCTGCGAGGATAGACTCCAAAATGTTAAAGGGGTAGTAACAGTTCAGGTGATTCTGTTGGTTTCCTTTTCTTTTGATTGTCTGTTCTAATTTTTTTAGAATGTCAGGCTTTATAATTGAGTGAGTTAAAAACACAAACAAAACCAAAATGAACAGAGGGATTGGAAATCATGTGTCCAAAGATGATTTAACGCCAGGAAAGAAAGGAAGGACATACAAGAAACTGCTCACTGTGTTGGCTTCCAGGAAGGGGAGCCAGAGCCTGGGGTGGGAGAGAGCCTCGCTTCTCACTGGACACCTTTGAACCTTTTGAATGTGCATCTATTCAAAACATAATAGTAAAAAAATAATCAGAGGTATTTTTAAATGAAACCTCAAGTTGGGTTTCATTTTTATGAAAAATGTAAAAAGAACAATTGGATCGCAGTATAAATATGTTAACTGAGTCGAATTTCCACGAAAATCTTAGGGCGGCTCTCTCTGGGGGACCTTGTTTTCTTCTTTGTACTCCGTGTCTCCTCTATTTCACATTTGAAGAAGAAAAATGACAAGAAAAAAGACTCCTGTGCTTTACAGTCATTGTTTTGCTTAATCCTCACAACAGCCCTCTAAGGCAGGTATGTTTCGTATCCCTATTTGACAGATGAGGAAACTGAGGCTCAGCAGGTGAAGCGCAGGCCCTCAGTCACACAGCTGGATTTGACCCAGGTTTATCTAACCTCAAGTCTGTCTTTCAACCAGGATGCTCAGGTGCCCTTCAAAACGTCTTTCAAGAAAATTGTATTGCTTTGAAAATGAGGGTGGGGGTGGAGGTGGGGGGAGAAAAGCAAACAGACCAAACAAGAAATATTACATTTTTTTAACCACTTATTCAAGCTCTGATGGGGCCTGAGACCAACTGGACTTGGGGAGGGTTTCTCGGCAGGAACACTGTTTGTATTTTGGGTGAGGCACTCCTTCATTGTACTTGCCCCCTCCCCATGTCACGTCCCTGCCCTCTAAACAACAGTTGTGTCCCCCGTCATGTGTCACCCGGACTCTCACACTTCTCTGAGCCTTCCCCCATTGGGACTGCTGGGTGGGACCCTGTGGTGACACTGAGGTCCCACTGTGGACTGGGCACCCTTGTTCGAGTCAGCCCTCCCTGCAGATCTGAGAGGCAGGTGGCTTGATGGCCTCTTTTTATGGAGAGATGAGGCTCAGAGAGGCTGGGTGACTTGACCAAGGTCACACAGTCAGGACTTGGCTCCAGGTCTTGTCCCCTCTCTGTTCTGTCTCCTTTCTGCGACCAGGCAGAAGCTGTCTCTTGTAGGGATCAGGGTGGTGGGGAGAGAGAGGTGAGTGACCTGCAGCCCGAGGCTCACAGGCCAGGCGGCCACCAAGTGCCGACCACTCTCGAGCCAGCTGAGGCCGAGCGGGGAGAACTGAAGCCGGAGCTGTGAGCTGCGAGGCTGGGCAGGCGGCCACCACAGTGGGGACCGGGAAGGCGTGCCCTCCCTCCGCCTGCCCGGCAGCTGCCTGTGGCCGCCTGCCAGGCCCTGCCTGACGTCAGGGTCTGACCAGGGACATAATGTGCTGGCGTCAGGACAAGGGCTGGCTGCAGGGAGACAGGGCCGCGAGGCGGGGCGGGCAGAGGGAGACACGCAGGGGGCGGAGGGGGGGGGGAGAGGAAAACAGAGAGAGAGGGGTGAAGAGAAATACAGAGACAGAGGAAAACAGAAAAACAGGAAGGGGGTGAGACTGTAAAAAAGAGAAACTGAGGCAGAAACTGAGAGACAGAGAGACAGAAAACAAAAAGTTGTTCAGAGAAAACCAGGGAGAGAAAAAGCCAGGGAGGGGAGAGAAAAAGAGGGGGAAGCAACAGAGGAAGGGTGGGAAGGCCTGGGTGGGACGGACTAAGTACAAGCTTGGGAGACCCCAGACCTGGGCTGGGATGTGGCTCTGTCCTCGTGGGCTGGTGACTCCAGCTCAGGTCCTCGGGTTCCTTACCTGGGCAATGGCAGCCTCACTCATCTGGGGAGAGGACAGGGCACCCCCTTCACGATGGGGTTGGTGGGGGTCAATCTACATGACGTGACAAGCTTTGGCAGAGCCCTCACATAGTGAGTGCTCAGGAAACTGGAGGCGAGTGGAAGAGGGTGTTGGGCAGGGAAGGAAAGGGAGGAACAGTGGCCGTGGGCATTGACTCCGTGCAAAACAGCCCTCCTTCCACTGCCTTTCATGCGCCGCCCAGTGCCCCCTCCCACCCCTGCAGGACTCAGCATGAGGTCAGCAGCGCAGACCTTGGCCTGGCCTTGCCTGTCTGGGGGCCCACCCCCCTGTTTATGGGCTGAAGAAGGCCGTGATCCCAGGGCCGTCACGTCACCAAAGCCAAACAAGGCCAGGCCCTGGTCACTGCGAGCCTTCCAGCCTCATCGGCCCTTCTCCAGCTTAATTATTAAAAGGCCCATCAGCACCGAGGGGCCGAGCCGCCTGCCCTCCGGGGTGGGCAGTTGTGCCAGTGTGTTCCCCATTAATCCGGGGACACACATTCTGGAGACTCCGAGTAGCACTTGCAAAGCATCCTTTCTTTTGCTCCCATTTTCCCCAGGATCTTTATCAACTTCATCCTCGGAGTTTCCATTTATTGAGCAAGTACCTTGTACAGGGCATGGTCCTCTGTCCTCCTGACAGGCCCGAGAGAGGGAGCACAATTATCCCACTTTACAGATGAAGAAACTGAGGCTCAGAGAGCTGTAGTCACTTGCCCTAGACCACCTGCTATCAAGTCGCAGAGCCAGGATTCCAACCTGGCCACCCTCTTAACCAGACAGTAGCTCCCACTTCACAGCAGCTGCCAAGTGCCAAGCTTGAGCCAGAAGCTTCGCCCACGCCATCGCCTTCACTACCCAGGATGAGCCTGTGAGGCAGCCAAGGGCGATTTCGTCCCCCAGGAAACATTAGGCTGTATCTGGGGACAGCTTGGGTGATCCCACTGGGGAAATGCTACCAGCATCTAGTGGGTGGAGGCCAGGGATGCTGCCCAGCATCCTACAATGCATGGGACAGCCCCGCACAGAGACTAACCCAGCCCCTAATGTCAATAGCACTGAGGCTGAGAATCCTGCCGTGAGGGAAGTTGTCATATTCTCCATCTTACAGATGGGGAAACTGAGGCACAGAGAGAGAGCACCACTCTCCCAAGTGGCCCACTCCACACCCCTGTTCTTCACCTCATAAGACCCCACTGCCATTCCTGATGGCTCCTGTCCTTAGGAGACCCCTGCCTCTATTTCAGGCCCTTCTAAGTCCTTGTTTGCCTGTTATAAATGCCTCACCGCCTTTTTACATAAGAAGACAGTGTTTTAATCATTGACCAAGAAAATAGATCAGGCCCAAAAGTTACTAGGAAAGTCAAAATGACTTTAAATGAATTTGTATTTTATTCACAGCAGCATCGAGGGGCATTTGCAATTGGCCACACATAGATTTATTAAGCAAGTATTTTCTGAGCACCTACTATGTGCTAGGCCCTGTCCTTGGTGCAGGAGATACATCAAAGACCTGCTGGGTCTTTAGGAATGACAGTATTGTGGGGAAAGCCTACAGTAAACAAGAAAACAAATAAACAATCAAGATAATTTCAGAGTGTGCTAAATGTGACTGTAGGGAAAGGGAAGGCCCATTACAGAGAGGGTGGTGTCCAAGAGGGCCTTTTTGAGGAGGTGAGACCTGAAGGATGACAAGAAACCAGCCCTGGGAAGAGGCAGGGTGAAAGAGGTTCTAGGCAGAGGGAGCAGTGTGTGCAAAGTCCCTGAGGCAGGATCCTCCATGGGAGGATTTTGAGCAGAAGAGTCCTAAGATGCAAGCAGAGGGAGGTTTGATTACAAAAAAGGGGAAGGCAGAGATAAAAAAGAGACTGACAGAAAGTGAGACTGGAGGGATGGAGGAAGGGGCCACAAGCCAAGGAATGCAGGTGATCCCTAGAAGCTGAAAAAGGCAAGGAAATAGCTTCTGCCCAGGAGCCTTAGCAAGACCCAGCCCTGCCAACATGTTGACTTTAACCCAGTGAGACTGACTTCTGAGAAGTCTGACTTCTGACTTCCAGAGATATAAGAAAATAAATTTATGTTATTTTAAGCTACTAAGTTTGTCGAATCTGTTACAGAACCCAGAGGAAACTAATGCAGATGCTGTGGGAGAGACAGACTGTAGGAGAGTGAGGCAGGAACTGGGACTAGGAGGGAGCTACTGTAATAGTCCAGGCAGGAAATGGGGGTGGATGGACAGAAGTTATGGATTCAAGAGAACTTTAGGAGCCAGAACAGGCAGCTTTGCTGATGGGCTGGACATTGGGGGGAAGGGGAGGAGATAGCCAGGGTGTCTGGCTCACTCAGTCATCCCTAGGCTGATGCCCAGGACACAGAGCTGGCCACCACGTGTTCCTGCTCTGAGAAAGAATTCAGCTGGAGGAGGCCCAGAAATAGTTACAGGGTAATGGGAGACCAACCAGGCTTAGCTGCCCCAGAAACTCACTTCTCACACCACCCAAGTCTCTCTCCTGTTGTCACCTTCTCAGGTAGGCCTCACTGACTGCCCTGTCTCAGAGAGCCCCTCCCACTTCCCCTCCCTCCCTCGGCTTTAGTTTGCTTTGTGCGTCTTATCCTACATGCTACAAGTTTGTCTGCTTCTTTGATGTCTGGCTCCCCCACTCGATCATCAGCCTCATGAGAAGAAGGACTGTTCAATTTCTTCACTGCAGAATCTCCAGCATTTAGGAGTGGTCTGGCATGAGAGGTGCTGAGCACATATGTGTGGAATGAATGAATTAATCCCCATTTTCCAACAAGGACACTAAGGAAAGCTACAGCAAGGGATTGATTCACTTAGGGTCACAACAGTTGCTAAGTGTGGGGCCAGGATTTGAACCCAGAACTGATTCCAAAGTTTGTGCTAAGAAGCCTACTCCCTCTTAACATCAATGATGCTGCCCCTGCTCCAGAAATTTCCACTTTGTGGGGTGTAGCATTCTGTCCTTCCTAAGATGTCAGACATTCTAAACACAGCACCTCGGAACCTGCAGAGCACCTGACCTGCCTGAGGTTGGGGTCACACTAGACAGGGAAACTGAGGCTCAGAGAGGCTGAAGTCTTCCCCAAGGCGCACAGCTTGCCAGTGGCAGGGCTGGCATTCAGCCCCCTCTGGACTCCACAGTTGGAGGTCTTCTCTCACATGTACAGCATGCTCTAAGCCCCTGAGAAATAAGAAAGAACTTCTTAGCCTAAAAGGTAGAGTAGGTATAGCTCACACCACCCATTGTCCAGGCTGAGCCTGGAGGAAGTCAGCAAACACCTCGAGCTGGGAGCTTCTGAGAAATGAGGGTTGGGGGTTAGGATCTGGGGCTATGGAGTGAAACTGCAGCTCTGCCTCTCTACTGCTGTGTGACCTCAGGCAAGTGGTCTTCCCTCTCTGGCCCAGGGCTCTTTTGGTCGCTCCAACTAAAATTCTGGGCAGAATAGATAAAAGCCTATCAACCACATTTTAAAATAAAAAGACCTAGCATGTATTCTAGTTGATATTTTATATTAGCTTGTCCTGCTTATGGCATATAAACAGTCATAATAAAATGTAATGAATTTAATTTTAAAAAATCAACAATAAGCAAAAGAGGAGTTTATTTTTCTCATATGTGAATGAAGTCCAGATGTAAGCAGTTCAAGTCTGGTTTGGAGACTCCAGAAAGCTATCAGTGTCCCAGGCTCCTTCCTGTTCACCCCTTGCCAGATGAAAGTCACAGCACAGGCTTCACATGTGCCTGACAGGGAGCAGGAAAAACAACTGAAGGTGATCAGTAAAGGGCAGGAAACAGCTGAATCTTCTGAAACTGCCACACACTCCCAATTATAACCCATTGGCCAGAATTTAGTTACATGGCCACACATAGCTGCAAGGGAAGCTGGTAAAAGCTGTCTTTATTCTGCACAGTCACAAACTCAGCTAAAAGTTAATCAAACATTTGTAAATAAACTAAATAAATTCAGATACCAATATATGGTATGAAGGAAAAAACAGGGTGACCTGAGGGAGAATGGCTGAGACATAAATGATGAGAAGGCTGGGGGTGAACATTCTAGGCAAGGGAACAGTAAGTGTACCCCTGAGGCAGGAACAAGCCTCATGTGGTGAAGAAACAGAAAAGAGACCAGTGTGGCTGGAGTTGGGATGTACAGCCGGGAGGAGACGAGGTCAGATAAGTCAGCCAGGCTAGATCCTGGGGGACACTGTGAGGCCCAAAGTGGAGTTTGGGATTTTTTTCCTAAGTACAATGGGGAGATACAGGAGGACTGAACCGAGGAATGACTTGACCTGTTGTGATATCTCTTTAAGAGGACTCTGAGCTCCCTGGGTTTGCAAAATTTACCTGGAACCCTTCAGAAAACTTCATTCATTTGTTCATTAATTCAATGAATGGGCTCTAGTAGCAGAAATGACCCTCAGGAGAAGGGCAGACAGACTGAGCAAACACATGTGCATATCAATAAAGCTCACAGGTGGCTGTGAGTTCTTTGAGGAGAAGACAAGGGCCACAAAAGTGCCTGAGTTCATCTGGGGGCCAGACCTTCCCATGGGAAGTGATATTTAAGCTGAAATTTGAACCATAAGGAAACATTATCTTGGTGAGGCCTAGAGAAGAGGGGCAGAACATTCAGGTAGAGGGAACAGCTTGTGCAAAGGCCTGGAGGCAGGCAGAGAACTGCATGTTTGAGAAACTCTCCAGACTCTGGCCTGGCAAGAGGGAGGAGGGTGAGAGGGGAGGTGAGCAGAGGTCAGATCTCAGAAAGCCGGAAGGAGGGACTCAGGCTTTCCATGCTCTGGGCAGGATGATTTAATAAGAGCCTTGACCCCAAATCCCTGGGATGGGCCTGTGGCTGGATCCAAGACAAGCAGGGACCTAGCTCTACTCAGAGGGTGTTTCCAGGCTCACTGATGACATGGCTGCTGCTTTCCTGTGGCTTGCTAGTCACTGGACTCTATGTGCAGGTATGCTCATCTCTTGCTTCCAGCCAAGAGGGCCCTGTGACTCAGCCTCCTGCCCCAGTGGCCCCCTCCCATCACCACTAAGGCCACTGTCTCCACCCCCATCCTTCCTCTCCAAAGCTCAACAGAACTGCATGACCCTGGCACCCAGAAGAGCATCTAAATCGCCAATCAGACCTGCCCATTTCACAGAGGGAGAAACTGAGGTCCCATGAGGAAGAGACCCTTCCCTGGAGTCTCGCTCCAAGGTTGGAATAGAGCCAAGGCCTGGTGCCAAGTCTTCTGATGCCTGGCTCTAAGTGTTCATACTGTTTAATTTAAAAAGAAGGAGAAGGAAGGGAGGGGAAGAGGGAGGAAGGGAGGGAAGGAAAAAGTCTAATTTGAACTGAACTAAGTGTAAGCCCTTCCCAGGGGAGGGAAGGACTTAGCATGTGCTCTCTATGTGCCAGGCACCTTACCTATGTGAGCTTGTTCAGTGGAACCCTCACAGCCACACAGTGAGATGGATAAACTTACATCCTCTAAATGGTCTGGAAAACAGAGAGGCAGTCTAACCCCCCCACTGCCACACAGCAGTTACCTGGAAGAGAGAGGTCTGAAGATGGCCTGACTGCAATTGCTAGCCCCTAGCACTCTGCAGGTGCCACGGCTGCCTCCAGCCCAGCCTCTCCTCTGTTTCCCTTCTTGTAGCTGTTGCAGACTCCTCTTTCAAAGGTAAACAACTGAGGGTTTTTTCCTGGCTGCCCACAGCCTGCAGATATGTTTCCCTTGGCCCTCGTGACATTTTAATAAAATTTGAGCCGATGTTCACAAATCAAGAGATTTTACATAAAAACCCAGATTTCTACCTCCCTTAAAACACTGGGAGATTTGACTGTGCTGAGCCCACATTCAGCCTGAACAGCAATCAAGGGGATGCCTCAGTTCCCCACATTCCCCGTATCTCCCTACTGCCTCCAGTCCCTAAACAAAACAGCGTTCTGCTTTTAAGAAGGAGAGAGTCTAGCCCTAGCCAGCTGGGCTCAGTGATTGGAGCATTGGCCTTCAAACTAAAGGGTCTCAGGTTCGATTCCCGCCAAGGGCACGTACCTCGGCTGTAGGCTTGATCCCCGCCCCGGTAGGGGTGTGTGCAGGAGGCAACCAATCGATGTGTCTCTCTCACATCAATGTTTCTCTCTCTCTCTCTCTCTCTCTCTCTCTCTCTCTCTCTTCCCCCCTCCCTCCATCTCTCCCCACTCCCTTCCACTCTCTCTGAAAAGCAATGAAAAAAATATCCTTGGGTGAATATTAAAAAAAGAAGAATGAGAGTCTGGCTTTCAGGTGTCATCACAGTATAAGCTTCAGCTTCTTCCAGACATCTCAGTGACATGGCAGTAAAGGGATTAAAACAAGGGCACAAATGTGCCAGGTACAGAGAATAGATGATGGGAAGGCGGAGGAGTGATGCAGCCCAGGTTTCAGAAGCTGGAAGACAGAGTTTTGCCAGAGCTACTCCTATGGGGTCCTGGTCCTGGCTCTGCCTGGAGCCAGCTGTGTGGCCTTGGGAAAGTTCCTTCCCCTCTCTGGGCCTCAGTTTCCTTGCAGTTCAGGCAAATCTGAGTGTGGATGGAAGCAGGAACCATGGGTCCTTTGCTCTGCTTGAGAAATGACCCAGAAAACCTTTGGGTTCCTTTGGATGGCCTAAAAGGTGTGGGTTTCAGGGGTCAAAGGAAACTCATCAATCCTGGAGATGCAAGAAAACTTGCAGCATCTTCCACTAAAGGAGACTCTTGATAAATTGCAATGGATGATACTAAAAGGATATATGGGAAGAGGAACGGCTCTGAGCTCCTATGGGGTGCCTAGCACTTTAGAGACATTTTCCTGCTTTATTTCCTTATTTTCCGTGTGGCCTCGGAGGAGTACTTAACCAGCCTGTGCCCTAGTTTCCACATCTGTGAAATAGGATGTGGTTGAGATTGCAGGTTATCCCTGAGCGTCGGGCTGTCTGGAGAGACTACATTTCCCAGCCTCCCTTGTAGTTAGATGTGACCATGTGACCAAGATAGACCAATAGGATGTGATCAAGCACTAAGCCTTTTCCTTTTTCCCTTTCCCACTGGCTGGAACGTGGATGTGAGGTCACCGCATCTTGCACCTTGATTACAGGCAACACCCTAAGGAGGGGACACCAGTAGCAGCCTGGACACGACAGTACGGAGCTGCCATATCAGCCCCATCCTGAAAAATTTGCTGTGAAGACTCAGTGCATCGACACGTAAATCACTGAACACAGAGCTTGGAACAAAGTAAGCTCTTGTGTAAGTACTTGTGGGTCCAATGCAGTGGTTCTCAATCAGGGGCGATCGTGTACCCTAGGGGACATTAAGTAACATCTGGAGTCGTTGATTGTCATGGCTGGGAAAAGGGACCTGCTCCTGGCACATGGAGGGTAGAAGCCAGGGATACTGTTAAACATCCTACAGTGCACGGGACAGACCCCTACCACAGAGAATTAAATAATGGCCCCAAACGTCAACAGTACCCTTGTTAAGGAACCTGGTCTAAAGGGGTGATGCCCACCACTTACCAGTGCCCAGCCGGGGTGGGAGGCCTCATGGGCTCCAGGTAATGGGCAGGATTCTTTGATTTCTTCTGCTGAAAGGCGTCCTCTGCCCCACCACGTCCTCATATCATGCACGCTCTCCGTACAGGCCCATTCCTGGGGCGAAGGATTTGCACCAGGGGAAACGATAGCCTCGTCACGTTTCTGCAGCGAAGTTCCTGCTGTCTCCGTCTCCTGAGGTGGCGAGGGGCATGTTCAAACAGCTCTGCGTTCCAACCTACCCACCCTGTGGCCAGCCAGACCAGTTTCCGGGTGGTGGGCGGAGGGCACGGTGCCATCCGAATGTGGTCCTGTTTTCCCAGGCGGGGGGAGGGAGCAGGGTTTTGCTCCTGGAATGCAGGGCCCACACCATCAGGGCTGCGTGCCTGAATAAGAGACGGCTGAACGCTGAGAAAGCCTTGTGGACTGGTGAGGAAACTGCTTCCTAGAGAAAAATCCAAATTTCTCTTCCCCAAATTCCTAGGATGTGGTGAGCCCCAGTGTCTTGGGATGGCAGGGCAGGCTTCCAGAACTTTCCATCCTGGCCACACAAAAACCAACAGACTGGAGCAAAAGCCACCCCCCACCCCCCCCGAGCAATTCCGGGGATTCGCTGAAAATTCAAGAGGAAGTGGTGCCCACGCTAACGTGTTCAGAGGCATTTCTACCGGTAAGCAGTCATTCATTTACTTAAATATAGATTGCGCCCCGCTGTTCACCGACCCACTGGCTTCCAGTTGGCAGTGCCTACATCTCTTTGCTGGGGGTTCTCTCTGGCCACCAAAGCCCATTGAGCCAATGCAAAGCATGCCAGAGGTGCCGAAGAGTTCATGCCCTGGCAGCAGCCCTCATCCAGTGGCTGATGGGAGGTGGTGAATAAAAACCCATTTCCTTGCCCTTTGGGGGATGTTCTACACGGGTCCCAGAATTCCCCAGTGGGACTGGGCCCAAGTTGCCCACAGCAGTAAGCTGCGCATAAATGTACCCTGGATGGCTGCCTTCCCTTCCCTGTCTCAGGTCCCCATCCCTTTACTTTCTGAGACCACCTCCCAAACAAACGACTTAAATCCTTGTTTTACTTTTGGGGGCACCCAACCTGAGGCCTACACATTCTATGAGTCAAACACAGATATTTGGGGACCAGAAGGGACATGGCTGCCCCCACTGGGAACTCACTAGCAGGAGAAAGCCAGACACCCCTCTAATAGTCATGTAAAAGCAGGATTACAAATGGCGAAGAAACACAAACCTCGTTAAAACCCTCCGACACTGTCCTCTGCTCCCAGGTCAAAATGCAGAGTCCTCATTGTGGCCTAAAGGCCCTGCAGGACCTGCTACCACCTACCCCTCTTCCCACAGCTCATCTCTTCCCACTGTACTCCAGCCACAATGGGCTCCTGGCTGTTTCTAAATCATGCTGGACATGTTCCTGCTTCAGGGCCTTTGCACCTTCTGTTCCCTCTCTTTGGTGTGCTTTCCCCAAGATCTTCCCATGGCCGGCTCCTTCTTGACGTGACTCTTGATTCAAGCATCACTTAAGGAGGCCACCACCGCCTTCCACCAGTCACCCTCCTGCCACTTCACTCTGGTTGTTTACTTCACATCAATTTGAAGTTATTTTGTCTATTTACTTGTTTATTGAATGATCCCCAAATGTGAGCTCCATGAGGGCCTAGTGCCTGGAACAAATCCTGGAGCCAAGCAGGTGCTCAATGGATATTTGTTGGGTAAGTGGTTGAGTGTTTAAGTGATGGGGGGGAAAAATGAATAAATGAATGATGTAAGGATATTTGACAGGGCACCGAATCTTGTCTGGAAAATCAGGGAAGGCTTCCCTGAGGTGACATTGGAGCTGAGATGTGGATGGGGATGGGGTATTAACTGGACCAGAAGGGCTGGAAAGACTATGCAGGCAGAGGGAACAGCATGTGCAAATGCTCAGAGGTAGATCCCAGAGGTCACACCAGAACTCTGTAGGGGAACAAATCAACTGTAAAATACTTTTAATTTAATTTAACTTTATTGAGGTATAATTGACATATAACTTTATATTAGTTTCAAGTGTACAACACAATGATTTGTACATATTGTGAAATGATCACCACAAAATAAGTCTTATTAACATCCCTCACCATGCATAGTTAAAAAAATTTTTCCTGGTGATGAGAACTCTTAAGATCTCTCTTAGCAACTTTACAATATATAATACAGTGTTATTAGCTATAAGCACTATGCTGTAGGTTATATTCCCTTAACTTACATATTTTATAACTGAAAATTTGTACCTTCTGACCCCCTTCACCCGTTTCACCCATCCCCTGACCCCCACCTCTGGCAACCACCAATCTGTTCTTTGTATCTATGAGCTTAGTTTTTTGTGTGTGTTTTTTAAATTCTACAAGTAAGGGAGATTATACGGTATTTGTCTTCATCTGTCTGACTTATTTCACTTAGCATAATGCCCTCAAGGCCCATCTATATTGTCGCAAATGGCAAGATTTCATTTTTTTAAGGCTGAACAATACTCCATTGTGTGTATTTGTATACACCCCTCTAATAGTCATGATCCATTCATTCCTGATCCCACCTTCCTGATCCATTTATTCACAGGTGGTTTCCATGTCTTGGCTACTGTAAGCAATGCTGCAGTGGACATAGGGGTGAACACATCTTTTCAAGTTAGCGTTTTCATTTTCTTCAGATAAGTACCCAGAAGTGGAATTGCTGGGTCATAAGATAGTTCTATTTTTACTATTTTGAGGAACCTCCGTACTGTTTTCCATAGTGGCTGCACCAGTTTAGGATCCCATGAACAGTGCAGGGAGGGGGCCCTTTCTCCACACCCTCACCAGCATTTGCTGTGCGTTGACTTTTTGATGGGAGCCATTCTAACAGGTGTGAGGTGGTATCTCATCGTGGTTTTTATTTGCATTTCCCCGTTGATTAGGGATGTTGAGCATCTTTTCATGTACCTGTTGGCCATCTGTATGTCTTCTTTGGAAAAATGTTTATTCAGATCCTCTGCCCATTTTTGAATTGGACATTTGATTTTTTTTTTTGCTGTTGAGTTGTATGAGTTCTTTATATATTTTGGATATTAGCTCCTTATCAGATATATGATTTACAAATACATTCTCCCATTCAGTAGCTTGCCTTTTCATTTTGTTGATGGTTTCCTTTGCTGTGCAGAAGCTTTTAGTTTGATGTGGTCTCACTTGTTTATTGTTGCTTCTGTTGACTTTGCTTTTGGTGTCATATTAAAAAAAATCACCCCTAAGACCAATGTCAAAGCCATTACAGCCTATGTTTCCGTCTAGGAGTTTTATGGTTTCAGGTCTTATACTCAAGTCTTTGATCCATTTCGAGTTCATTTTTGTGTATGGTGTACCAAGACTTTTCTTAATACTTGCCCACCTACTATGTGCCAGGGAGCAAAGTACACAGGGAGCAAAGCAAGCACTGTTGCTGTCCCTTTGGTGGTTCCAATCTGGTAGGGAGGACAGATAATGAACTGGAAAGATGTTCCCAAAGATTGAGCCGCCCTGCAGAGCCTCATGTTACATCATGCGGTAGACACTCTTTTTCTAAAACACCCCAGCCAGGTGCTCTGCAGAAACACACGGAGCTCACACACACACACACACACACACACACACACACACACACACACAAGCATGAGCACGCACACTCACAACCAATGGAGAATCCCCTGAATTGCCCACCAAAAGAAAGTGAAAAGAACATTCAGTATAATTCTTTTTTGTTTTTTAATAATTAATCATTCTCCACCAATGTGATCATCATGAGCACAGGGTTGCAAATTCCCGAGTTCAACAAAGTGAAACTGGGCTACCCCATTTATATGACAACGTACATGCCCATATAAATTCTCCCTACTCCCCCCACCCTGCCTTCAGTTTGGCAAGAGCCGAGGCCAGCCCCAGCCCCCTAATGGGTTCTATGCTGAGTGCTGGGAAGGTGCCAGGTTTTATCTTCTGGCCTCCCAGTTCAGGGCTCATGTCTTGCCCCTCCTAGCAGTCAGAAAAAGACTCCAGCTGGACACTCAAGCTTCCCCTCCCCTGTGCTGCCACATTGATTCCACTCCATGGCCCATCTCATCCAAGTGTCTGTCACCAGCAACTCCAGAAGGGCCTTTCCCTCCTGCCCCGCCAGGGCCTCTGGTAGAGTCTGCCAGCTGGGGCCATGAGATCAGAGATGCCGTCCCTTCCCTGGGGGGCTCAGCAAGCAGCAGTACCCAGAGGACTCTGAGACCACTCAACCTAATATTCTTATATCTCCCTGAGAAAAGCCACTTGCCTCAAGGCATACACTCATATCCTTCAACAGAGGAGTTTGACAAGGGGACTGGTTACACATGGTGGAGATGCCACAGAAGGGCAAGGTAATCCAGAGAAGAAAGCTGCTACAATCCCTGGGGCTGGCGGGACTGGAGACAAGGTAGTGTCACTGACACCCAGAAACCAACTGGGTGAGGGCTGGACCCAGGGAGAGTCTGCAGGCAACTAGGAGCACATCTAATGCCCAAGGCACAGAAAGGGGCTTCTCTCTTCCCCTCCCTCCCCTCCCACCCTCCAGTGCAGCCTCCCATAGGCCAGACCCCCGAGGAAGCCAGAGGGCAGGGAAGTGGGGAAAGACAGCTCTGCAGGGAGCTACAGAGCAGAGAGGGGCAGGGCAGGGGCTGGGGCTGAGAGCCAACACACTGTCACTATCATAGACACTCCCCTCAGGTCTCTGTGACCCTCCTGCCACCACACCCTGGGGATCAAAAACTTAAAAGCCTTTAGGAGCCTAGCAGGAGTGAAGAGTGTAAAGAAACCACCTGGTGCTGAACAGCAACTGACCTCTGTCTCCAGGACAAGCAGACAGCAGGGAGAAGTGGAGACTGGGGCAAACTTGGGAGTGTATGTCCCATCTAAAGGGGCAGCTGCTGCCCAGTTCCATCTGATTCCTGCCAGTGAGGAATGCAGGCCCACGCCTGCCAGATTTTTCAGATTTTTCAGATTTTTATACGCAACCTCCCAATTTCTAAAGTGTGGCAGTCAATTTAATTTCTGTGTGTGTGTGTTACCAACTGTGGGAACAACCAAAATACACATCCATAGTTGGGACTAGTAGTTTGTGACATCTGTGTCACAGAGCCTTGGGAAAGATGGTGCCCAACCATGGCCTACTGGTCCAGATTATGCAATGACCAAATGTTTGTTGACTGACTGAGTGACTGGCAGTAGGCTCATTGAAAATCTCCAAAACGTGACCACCAACCCCTGTCTCTATTCTAATACAGTTTTATTTTTTCCAGTCACCATGGGCCTCTGGTGCCTTTACATTTCCATAACTACTCACATTAACAAGTTGTTGAATTCATTAACTACCCGTGCCAGGCTCTGGGAAACAAGTCTTACGTAAAGTTGAATTAGCCAGGTCCCTGCCTCCAAGTTGCTCAGAGTCTGGTGAAGGACCATTCCCAGGACAATGATTAGATGCAGAGGCTGTGTCTGCTTCATTCACCATCTGTCCTCTGTGTCTAGAACAGGGCCTGGCACATAGCAGATGCTCAATACATTCTGGTTGACCGAATAAATACAGGTAATAAGAGTTATGTTAGCATGCATTCTCAACAAGGGCAAAAAAACCTTTAGATATTACAGAGGGCCACAGAACATAAGTAGATATACAGTTTATCTCTGTATTCAAATTTCACTGGGGGAGGGAAGTTGGCAAGTAGGGAAAAGTATCTAAAAAGGCTCCTGGGGTGCGGATAGATTGAGAAACACAGTTTTAGAGGGAAGCACAGGGCTGTGGGAGCACATAGTAGGGACTCTTAACCCCACTTGGACGATCACAGAATACTTCCTGGAGGAGGAGGCATTTCATTTTAAAGGAAATGGAAAAGTCAGCTAGGTTGGGAGTCAGCAAACCTTCTCTGTGAAGGGCCACATAGTAAATATTTAGGCTCCATGGGTCTCTGTCACAACCACCAATTCTGCTATTGCAGGCCAACAGCGGCCATAGACAATCCTTAAACAAACAGATGTGGCTGTGTTTCAATAAAACTTTATATATAAAAACAGGTGATGGGCCAGATTTGGTCCCCAGGCTGTGGTTTACCAATCCCTGATCTAAATGATGGGAAAGGAAAGGCCACAGAGGAAATAGCTTGAGCAAAGGTGTGGAGCTGTGGGGAGCATGGAGATTAGGAAAGAGCCAACATTGTGGTTTTCCTTCTCCCTGGGGCACAGAAAGAGACACCTATGTTTACACAAAGACCTGCGCTGTCACACAAGCTGAGCACAGGATACTGAATTTATTCAATCTGCAAGTGTTTATTAAGTCCCCACTTTTTGCTAGATGTCGTGTGAGGCACTGAGGAACCAGCAACAAACAAGATCGCTTCTGTGTGCTCAGGCCCTAAAGCCCAGCCAGGCATGTAGTTTCTGTTAAATAAATGTGTTGACTAAATGGATGGATAGATGATTAGATGGACGGATGAGTGGGGGAGACAAACACTAAATACTCAGACAAATGAACAAAGAAGTGATTAAGTACAGCTTCTTCACTGGCGATGTGACCTTGAAGAAGTCGCCTAACCTATCTGTGCCCCAGGAGGTTAATACAAGCAAAGTGCAGAACCAGCACCTAGTGGTAGCTGCTGCTATTCTTTTAAGTCTGTATGCTAGTAAATAAATATGCAATTAAAAACCTGATGAGCGCTACACAGGAACAGAGCAGGTGCATGAGACAGACAGGAGGGAACTACCTTGGATCAGGTAGTCTGGCAGGGCCTCTGAGAAGGTAGCGGACAGGGCTGTCCCAGCACATGCTGTGAGCACATCCTAGAATTACTAATGATTGCAGTCGGTGCCCTGCACGCCCTGCAGCCTCTCAGAGGCGGTTAATTACAAATACCTGCCTCTCGGGAGTGCAAGGAGGTGCTTTCTCTAATTAGAGTGTGAGTGTGAAGTGCTTTGAAATCTGAGGATAAAAGGGGAAGAAGGGGTGAGGTTCTGGTCACAGGGCCAGGTTGCCCCCCCATCCGTGAACCCTGAGAACTAGACTCATGCCCTTACGGGCCTGCCTGGAGCTGACCCTCTCTCAGGTCCTAAGGGAGTTTAGAGGCAGGGGTGGGGGAAAGGGAACAGTGCAAGGGTGTTGGAGCCAGACTCCAGCTAACTGTGCTTAAAGCAGCAGGCCCAGCATGTGACAGCTGGGTGCTAACACAGTATTAGATGTTTCCAATCTTGTTACGTCGTTATTGCTTTTATTGTTGTTGTTGTTAGCTGCCACTCACTAGCTGGGTCACCCTGGGTGAGTTACTGACCCTCTCTGAGCCTCAGTTTTCTCTTCTTTAAAATGGGGTGATTACAGTAGTGCTAGACATAGGTCAAGCACATGGCACAGAGCAAGATAACACTTCTCTTGGTGGCCACCTAGGAAGTCATTACCTTGCGCCAGACACTGCTTCAAGCACGTGGTGTGTGTTGGCTCATTTAACCTCACAGATATTACCCTCATCTTCCAGACAAGGACCTCAGGGCCACCAGGAACAGCCACACTGCCCAGCTCAGGGGGCACCATTGCACAGCCCAGCAGCCCTGATCTCTGATGCACAGAGAAGTTAAGTTGCTTGCTCAGGGTCACACCACTAGTACAGGCAGAACTGGGATTAGACCCCCGGCAGCCTGGCTCCAGAGCCTGGCTCCTAACCCGGAATCAGTCCTCATCAGGATGGTTGTTGTAATGAGCATTTCTGGGACCCAGAGAAATTGGTTTTCCCTTTGCCCAGCCAGACTGACGTCAAGTCTCAACCCACCAGCCTCTCGCTGTTCTCTACCCCCAAAGCCTGTATGTTTCTGGGGATTGTCAATCTTTTTACTGTCTTTGAATTTTGCAAGAGCAATTCCTCTATGTTTTGGCTTGTTGGGCATACTGCAATTCAAGGGAACTTGTGAAAATGCCAGGACATCAAACCTCAGAGACTGGCCCTGCTGGGTGTGTCCCCACCTCCATAATCACATGCTCACAGTCTTCACTTGACAGATGGACTCGGAGAGGCAAGGTGACTAGCCCAGGGTCACACAGCTAGGGCGTGGCAGAGCTGGGACAGGTCTTCCAGACTCCAACCTCACTCTTCTTAATCCCCACATCCAACATCTCAAACTGGTGGCCCACGAGCCAAATGCAACCTGCAGCCTATTTGATTTGGCCTGCATGGTGTTTTCATAAAATTAAAATTTATCATCAGCATTTAAAGAAAGAGATATTTCCAGGAATAATATTCAAAATATTTAACGAGACTGGCCTGGGCATCTACCTTTCAGAGTGGCCACTGTCAGTCCGGCTGAAGCCATGGATGCTATAAGAAAAAGCAATAAAAAATGGACAGGTCTAGAAAAGGCAAAACTGGAGGCACTAAAAAGATCTGCAGTGTGCAGGGGTTAGAGGGGAGGGAGGGAGGACTAGGCAGAGCACAGAGGATTTTGAGGGCATTGAAACGACTCTGTGTGATACTAGAATGGTGGATAGATGTCATTACTTATTTGTCCAAACCCATAGAATGTACACCACCAAGAGTGAACCCTAATGTCCACTGTAGACTCCGGGCAATAATGATGTGTCCATGTGGGTTCACTGATTGTGACAAATGTCCCACTCTCGTGGGGGAAGTTGATAGCGGGGGAGCCTGTGCGTGGAGAGGCAGGGGGATACGGGAGTTCTCTGTGCTTTCCACTCAATTTTCCTGTGAACCTAAAACTCTCTAAAAGTCTATTTGAAAATATCAGTGGGTTTTTGTCTATATGGCCCTCGCATTTTCATGGGACCACAGTGGGCTGCCGCCGAGTCCCAGTGCCCCCTTCAGCTGAGCATGTGCCCAAGTCTGCCAGGCTCCCAAGCGTCACGCACGCAGACCCTGCGTGTGACTGGGGCATAAAAGATGAGAAGGAGAACTGGGTGAAATGTGGCCTGCTGGGGCTGGCCGATGGGGGAGAGAGATGGGTGACAGCTGCCTTGTTCAGACCCCGCTCATCACCTCCCTGGGTGGGGCCCCGGGCATGTCCCGCGGGGCAGCGTGAGCCAGCCTTGATTCACCCTTCATCTGCCCGGGCCTGCGGCGGGCGGGACCGGCTGTGGGACGTGACCTGTGAGCAGCCTCACTCCGTACTGGGGCAGGCTGAATGGAGGCTTTGAGGTTGAAATGATGCCAACCTGTGAGCTTAGAATAAAAATGGGCAGGCCATGGAACTCCAGAAGCTGTCTTCCTGCCCCTAAGAAAGTATCCCTGAGGTCACACCCTTCCTGATAAGTCAGATGAACTTCTTTGTTAGTAGTTTACTTGTACAATCACTCATTCATTTAACAAACATTTATCGAGCACCAAGCATGTCCACAGGAGGCCTTGAGTAGAGAGAGCAGAACTGTCGAGGGGGGTGTTCAATGGCCATCTGTTGTTTGTACCTGACCACTGTCCATCCCCCCATCTTCTAGTAACAGCACTGTGGTTTTCCTTTGGGGAATCACTCCTCCCCGACTACCACTCCACTATATGGAGTTGGCGTCTCCCCAAGAGCGGTAGAGGGATCAGGCCTGGGCAGTGAGCATATTCCTTTCCGCGGCCTCAGGAATTAGTTCTGGGATGGGCATGTGACCCAAGTCAGGCCAACCAGAGTCAACTCCCAGACTTGTGCTGGGACTCCATAGGAAAGTCAGCTCTATCCACTTGGCTTGCTGACTTGGCAGAATGGAAACCCAGGAAAAGTTGGGGACTATTTTGCCACCACATGGGGTGACCCTAAATGACAGAGCTAACAGTTGGAGAGAGCATGATTCTTAAACAACAGGCGCACATCTGGATCCAGCCATTCCTGAAGCTCAACCCATCTCAAAACTTTTCACTTACATAAACCAATGCATTCATACACACACACACACACACACACACACACACACACACACACACTCTTCTTTTCTTAAGCTGTTTTGAGTTGAGTTTGTCACTTTCAACAAAAAGACCTGGACTATACAAGTGGGTAAAAAGCTGTTTCCAGGCTGGAAAACAAGCAGCTACAGCAAAAGCAGACCATGAGAAATCTGTGTAAAGTGCTCTGGGAGCTGCAAGGAGAGAAAACCAGAACCGACTTTAGGGAAGAGGCAGCCTTTTGCTTTCTTTCCGCAAAAGTTCACTATTCATTCAGAGTTTTGATATTCTAATAACAAAGGCCATTTTCTGAATGATTACCAGGTGTCAGGCCCTGTGCTGAGCCTCTCCTCCGCCTTTTCAACCTCACAACAGCACCATGAAGTAAATACTATTGTCCTTACTTCACATCAAACAAAACTAAGGCTCAGAGAGGTGAAGTGACTTGCTCAAGGCCACACAGCAATTAGACAGTGAAACACTAACTCCCAAACCCGTACTTTTCACCCCCCTGTTGCACCGTCTCATTTTCACATTGCCAACATTCTAAAGTTTTGTCCAAAAATGTGTTACCAAGAGATGGTAAACAGATATCTAAACACAAAAATAAAGTGGAGCCCCTTCCAGGAAAGCCTTGCTGCTCAGCCATGGAGAGAGTGGTCAGCAGACAGCTTCCAGCAACTTCAGGGGCTGCCTGAGCTGTAGAGAGCCCCCTCCTCCCCGGTCAGGCCTTTCTGAGCGTTGGGGAGCAGATGGGAGCAGAGCGAGGCGGAGAAGGGGTGGCGGGAAATGAGGCAGAGAGGAGCAGGGAGGCGGGTCACCCAGGGCTTGACAAACCATGCAGAGCCGCTGGGATTAGCAGGACGCAGTGCAAGATGAAAACACAGGCCCCTTGCTCTGAAATTGTTGACATTTCAAGATGGCAACAGCAGAGCATTAAACTGAGTGCAGGGCCCTTCAGAGCACCGGGTGCTGTGTGACTACACAGGCTGCTCACCCATGAAGTCGGCCCTGAAGGCCCAGTTAGGAATTGGATTTTACTTTCTGTCCAGGTGAGACATGATGTCTCAGGGACATGAGGTGACTCTCCCACAGCCCCACAAAGAGCCAGTGCTGAAGTCAGGATTTGAATTCAGGTCTTGTTCTCTCAAGCGATAGCTGGGAGGGCCACAAGAGGACAGATGCCCGAGGCCTTGGGCAGCCAGGATTAGGAGTTTGCGGCCCTGAGACCCTGTGTCAGAAGACCTAACACCCATTCCCTCCTTGAGTTCACCTTTCACAGTGGTACCCACATTGTCACTCACCCAGCATCCCTTGCAGCCGAAGCAGGCGTGTGATCAGTCATGAGATCAGCTCTGCCCAGTGAGATGTGAAGGGAGCTCTCGTGAGGGCCCTGGGAAAGCTTTTACTTTGGGATAAAGGGGACCGATGTGGCTGGTGCTGCCCTTCTTCCTCTTCTTACCTTAAGAAGACCTGAAGCATCCATTCTGAAACCACGAGGGAGCGGCCAAGAGGACTGCAGAGATGCCAGCAAGAGCCCTGATTCCCTTGAGCCACTAAGTCAAGACCAACAACTGCCTCCCTGTGAACTTTGTATTATGTGGGGAAAATAAACCCTGGCTTGTTTGGGCCACGGTCAGTGGATTTCCAGTTACTTGCAGCCAAACGCATTTCTCTGTCACAGTCACAGGACCATAGGTTGCCCTGGATCCCCACTACATATGGAGATACCAAGGTCTGAAGTGAAGAGGAACTTCCCTGGGTCCCATGTGGAGTCACGAGAGTTTAGTGAGTCATCACCCAGCGGCCCTTCTGCTCTGCTGTACCTCCTGGTCCATTTCCTTCCATTAGGGCTGCTGCGGACTTGACCAACAGCTGCTTCGTCAATTAACTATAAGGAAGCGATGACCTCGGTCTTGAATCCTTCTACTCTCTTATGTCAATAGCCCCAGGCCACTGTCTCCATGCCTTTGGACCCAGGACAACTTCCCACATCCGTTGGAAAGATGAGTTGACCAAATGTAGAGTCCATGCTCCTGGAAAGGTGTGAGTCATGAACCGTGGAGCAGAAGTTCACAGTAAGGAGTTCTGCCTATCGCACTCTCGGTCCAGTCCTCCAGGCCTACACTGAGCTTGTTTACTGAAGCTCTGACTCATCTGCAGCTTTCGGGCAGCTGACATTTGGGTCATTTTCTGCTCTTTTTGTGCCCAGCTGGTGGCCTTTAATTAGGCACTGTCAACTTCCTGTCTCTGTCCATGTTGCTTCTCCTGTATTTTTAGAGGATTATCTAAATATTATAGAAATAATAATTAATAATAATAGCAATAATAGTAACAACAACACTTACTATATTCTAAGTGCTTTAAATGAATCAAAATTTCTTTTTGCTCAAAAATCACTGTCTAACTAGTATTACCATTTATACTTTATGGACCAGAAATGAAGGCTTAGGAACATTAAGTCACTTGCCCAGGGTAACAGAGCTGGGACGACTTGGTGAAGCTGAAATATCACCATGAGTGTGTTTGACCCTGAAGTCCAGCTCTAAAGGGCAACACCAACTGGATCCATCAATATAGTTTCAGAGGCTCCACTGCAGCAGTTCAGACTATAATAACATTTATTGTTTACGTAAAAGACATCTGGAGATTAGAGACCCTCTAGTGAATTTGGCATCTCAAGGTTTCATAAAAGACCAAGGCTCTTTGCACCCTCCCTTCCCATCATCATCAGCAAGTCACCAGCTTGTCCTTAGGCTGGTCACCTAATGTCACAAGATGACTGCCATAGCTCACTCATCACCTCTTCACACAACAATGTCCAAAGCAGGAAGGGAAGGAAAGGGGCAAATAAGTCTCTCTTCATGTGCCTCTTTCTTATCAAAGAGGAAATTCTTTCTCAGAATTCCCCAGAACTGGGTCACATGTCCGCCCCTAGACCAATCACAGGTCCAGGAGATTACATGGCCGTGGCTGGCTTAAACCAAAAGTGGTTTATTTCCTAGGGCTGGGCATGTGGCCAGCTGAAAAAAGTCAGGGTTCTGTCAGCAGGAAGGAAGGGGGAAATGGCAATTGGCAAGGCCACCCCCAGTGTCTGACATCCAGCATTTAAAAATGTTTAGCACAGGCACCCCTGTTGGTTTGCAAGATTAGTGTAGGTGGTACATGGATGAAGTTGTGTGCGTGTGTGTTTAATTTTAGTATTTATTAAATATTTATGTGCATTAAAAAATACATATATCATTAACTCATCAGAACCATGGACACTATTTCTCCAGATGAAACAATTATAGGAGTTAAGGAAAAATATTAAGTAAATAATAAATAGTCCATTTGCTTCAAGATTTGGAAATTGTAAGGGTAGGGAACACTGTTCTGTGTTATCCTGTTTGGCACTTTTTCCAACTTCTCAAAGGCATTCTGCCTTCAGCCTCCCTCTTGAGGAAAATAAACACCCACAAAGATTTTTGCATCATCTGCAACTATGATTCAAATACAGCCTCCAGCTCAAATCGAATCCAGGCTTCCTCAGCCAGGAAGGGCGGCATCTTGACTGCAGTCCTGTCCTGGTCTTTCACCTCTGTCTTAACGGCTTTACAGTTTTATGGGGCCTGTCCCTCCTGCTGTAAGCTGCTGCAAATCCTATTTCTGAAAGAACTAGATATAAATATTAAACAGAGTGATCACTTGAGATTCTTGTCCTTGCTGGGAATTTTCAAACTTTCCTGAGACATGAACTCTTTCCATTTAAACAAGAATCCGGGGGTCCATCGTAAGAACTGGATAGATCAGTTATAGCCAAGAGATCCAATGAGATATGCTAGAGCCGTTGTTAAAAGGCACGAGGTAGATTAATATTTGCTGAAATAAAAAGACCTCCTGGTTCAAGGGTGGCGCGAAAAAAGCAGAACGATGTGGGCAAACTTTTTCTAGAAAGGGCCATGCTGTCCCTGTCGCAGAACTCAAGTGTGCCATCATAACACAGAGCAGCCACAGGCAGCACTTAAACACGTGGACAGGGCTGGGTTCCGATAAAACTTTATTGATGAACACTGAGATTTTAATATCATAAACGTGTCAAAAAGTATTATTCTTCTTTTGATTTTTTCCCCCAGTCATTTAAAATGTAAAAAAATGTAAAAACCATTCTCAGCTTGCAGGCTGTAGAGAAACAGGCAGAGGGAGGGGTTTGGCCTAAGAACCGTAGTTTGCTGATCCTTCATATAAACCACTGGTGCCAAAAGAAATGGCAGAGAAACATAGGAAACAGAGAGAGAGAGAGATGTTACATTATGTGTGTGTGTGTGTGTGTGTGTGTGATATATTTAGAGAGAGTGAAGGAGATTTGTTTATGTATCCAAAAGGACACGTGAGAAACTGGCAAGAGTGCGTGCTTCTGCAGAGGAGACTGGGAAAGATCCGCTGAAGGCGGAAAGCAGACACTTCTCACTGCAACCCTTTCATACTGCTTGCATTTTTCTCCGTGTGCGTGTGTTGCTTTTACAAGGCGGAACACATTTGCCAAAGCCAAAAAGATTCCTATGTCCCAGTCCATGAAAATGGAATGATCTCGATAAACGCAATGGGCAACCGTGGTACAACTCCAGGGGGCACTGTTCATAGGGTCAGTGACAGAGTGGGGCAGGGCTCACCCCGTTGGAGGCGAAACGGACATCGAGAATTTGTATGAAGTGAACTTAATCAGTAAATATTGAGGGAGTCTGGTTGGGGTGGAAGTTGTGGGAGGAGCAATCAGATCTCACTATTTTCATTTTATGCTGTTCCTTATCTGGGTCACAGTCAACCAATGTTCTGCCAATATTTACTTTTGATCTTTGCTCCAGAGTGGAGGAAAGATGCCCAGGCTCAGCATAAATATGAGGGTGGAACTGAGAGTTATGAGAAGAGAAAGGAACTCACCCTGAAATAAAATCACTTCAAGAACCTAAATATGAAAATGTCACCTGTTTCACAGAAACACTTAAAAGACCAAGTCTGCTTGTTCAACACCCTCTCTTGGAACTCCACTCAGCCTTCCCAGAAATTTGGGGTCCTGTGAGACCCATTTGGAAGCATTTTGACTTAGGTTAGAGGTCACAAACGGCAACCTAGGTAAACAGAAGATACGGATTTTTGATCAGCAGTGGTATTAAGATCGAGACGTTTTGCATAAATATAGAAGTTTCTGGCTTCCCTAAAGTACTTGGAGCTCAGCTACATTGGGCCCACATTCCCACATGGAAACTTTAGGCTGTAGTCAGGTGGTAGTTATACCTTCCTGGTGGGACAAGGGCTACCAGTTAGCCCCAGTCCCCACCATTCCCTGTCACCCTCCACCAGGACTGCTTCGCTCACTTCTATTTTCATTTATACACATTCACTCAACCAATATTTATTGAACACTTACTTTGTGCCATGCACAGGGATTATAGCTGTGAACAAAACAGACAAAAATTTCTCACCTCATGGAACTTACGAGCCAAAAAAGGGGGTCGGTGGGGAGAATCTAAATAGCACAGGCGAGTCCTGCTAGCAGATCCTATCTCTGTCCCCAAAAACAAGACGACCTCTCCATCCAGTGGATTTGATTTACTAAGAGTTCATAGAGCACTATGGTTGAGAGAAAATTTAATGTATTTTCTAGGATCATTTTGACTCTATATGAAGGGAAGACCTTTTTTCCTTCCCAGTAAAAATGGGATTGCTTTACAAGTGTTGTTTGTACCTTTCTGTTTCACATAATGACATACTTAGAACCGCTTCCTGTGTAAGCTACTTTCTCCTGGCCCTCCCTGTAGGAGGGAAGCTTTCGAGTGGTTCGCACAATATCTTGGTCTGGCCTGTAACATAGTAAAAGTCTACTGAAATACCATGAATCTTTGTAATGTTGAGTGAAAGAAGCCAGACAGGAAAGAACACATATTGTGCATGATTCCATTTACATGAAGTTCAAAAGCAGTAAAATTAATCTATGGGGTTAGAATTCAGGACTTTGGTTAACCTTGGGATTTGCTGGGAGGGGATGTGAAAGGGGCTTTTGGAATGTTGTTTGTTCATCTGGGTGCTGATTACACGAGTCTGTCCACTTGGTGACATTTCACTGTTTGATGTGTGCACTTTTCTGTGCCTTTAAGAAAACACCACAATGTGCTCAGAACATGGGCTGTGCTCTATGGAAACACATGTTTCATGTTTTTTGCAACATGTAGACATATGTGACTGTTTAGAGGACTAGATAAGAAGTTGGGAAGCCAGGGTCTGAATCCTGGCTCCACCACTGTTAAATGTGTGACCCTGAACAAATTACTTAACCTCTCTGAGCCTCCATTTCTTCATCTGGAATCCTTACCAAGCCCACAAGGCCCACAGCATGAGCCTCTGCCAACCTCTCCAGATGGGGCTCCCAGCCCTCTCTGCTCTTTTCTAAGCTCCAACCACACTGGCCACCATTCTGTTCCTCCCACAAGCCAAGCTTAGTGCAGCCTCGGGGGCTTTGCACCGGCTACCCTGCTACCTGGAACTATCCTCTCTCTGTTTCTCTTGTGATTGGTTCTTTTTCCCATTCCTGTCTCAGTTCAAGTGCCACCCTCTTAGAGAGCCCCTCACTGACCATTCCCCACGCCAGCCGTCATCAACTGCATTCCCTGGTCTTATATTCCTCCCAGCTCCTCTAACTGTCTGAAATGGTCATGTCTGTATTACTGTTGTCGTTTACTTTTGTTATTTTTTTCGGCACTCCCTCTAGATCCATTAACTCCATGAGATCAGGGATCTTGATCGCCTTGTTCATCACCATAGCTTCATCACCTAAAATAATAAATGTTTGTTGGATTAATTAATTCATCTACATAGTGACCTGATTCTACTTTATAGACTCTTTATGAGGTTCAATGAAATGATGTTTTGAAAGTGCATTGTAAGCAGTCAGGTTTATAAAACAGGAGAGAACTTTAAAAGCCTTGTTTGAATGTAGTTAACTCCACTGAGAGGAACCTAAATAGACTTAGGATTCCCCTTGAGCTACACCTTCAATGATCTGATCTGTGCTGAAAGCCACTGTACCTTCTGCAGCCATTCCCCTCTCCTTATCTTTTATGCTATTGGTCATTTGCCTGGAACAAAATCAGTAATATTCTGCTTCTTTCTTTTCATATATTTTTATTGATTTCAGAGAGAGAAAGGGAGAGGAAGAGAGAGAGAGAGAGAGAGAGAGAGAGAGAAACATCAATGATGAGAGAGTCATTGATCGAGCCCACAGCCCGGGCATGAGCCCTGACCGGGAATCGAACCCTGATCTCCTGGATCCTAGGTCGACGCTCAACCGCTGAGCCATGCCGGGCTGGGCGTAATACTCTGCTTATTTCTATAATGTTCCCATATTTCTTTCTTTCTATAGCATTACATTACCATGGTATTAAGTGATTTGGAAGGTACAAGGAGTATATAATGAGAAGTCTGTGTCCCTCTCCCTCTTGCCCCAGAGGCAGCTAACATTTCCAGATACCGGTAAATGCTCCCAGAAGCTCTCCGTCCGTAAACAGGCGTGGGAAGGACTAGATCCCTGCCTTTTCTGTTCACACAGAGGCATCTGGGTATACACCTGTTTTAGGTCTTTGCTCTTTTGTATTCCCACTGTGCAGCCTGTGTCCATATCAATGCACAGGAAGGGGGTTCAGTCTTTTTAGAGACCGTGCGGTACTTGGTTAGGTGGCTGTCCGTCCCTCCTGTGGACACCGAGGGTGGCTCCACACTTCTGCTACTGCAAACAGTGCTACAGTGACTGCCCTGAATGTACATCTCTGGGCCCAGGAAAGTCACTGGAGCCCTTCTGAGCCTGTTAAAGGAACCCAAGAGCTCACCCTTCCCCAATCTCATCTCCACCCCCCTCCAAACAGCCTCCTGGTGTTTGTGTTTTGGCCTTTTAAAGACTTTTTCAAAATTGACTTTGGCTTCTTGGCCTGAACTCTGAAGTGTTTGAGCTGATAAGATAGCGGGCTTGGCTTAGGGGATGGGAGTAAATAGTTACCTTGGGGGCCCTCGGCCCGAGCAAAGGAGGGGCCATGACCCCCCGCAAGCCTCTCCCCCCCTCCAGCAGCGGGCGGTGTGGACAGGAGGGGGGTGAATCTGTGCCGGGTCCCAGGCAGGCTTGGGTAGCTGCGTGCAGGCCTGTTCCTCACCAATTCCCTGCGACCTTCAAGAATAGTGCCGAGAGGGCCCGGCAGGGGTTGGCTTATTTACCGGAGCCTCTTCTAAAGTAAACAAGACACTATGGGCAAGTTGGAGCAAAGTCCTGGCCAACCTCAAGGCTCAGGCACATCCCGGAGAGGCCGTGCACTCTGAGAGCCCTGGGGGGGGGGCACAGGAGGGGCCCTGTCTCCATGGCGGTGACAGACAACACTGCCATGGTCTTGACGGTATCAGCTCATTCTGGCCACTGTTGTCTCATTCCATAACGGTTACCTGCCCTGCACCGATCTAGGTCCCAGGCCACAATTCCTACCTTCCAGAACTTTCTTCAGCCTAGAAAGGCAGAGAAATGACAAACAGGCAAGAAGTGCCCAGGGTGTTGGGTGCTACAGTGGGGGACAGACAGGTTGTGGGGGCCAGAGCAGGGACACTGCCTGGCCTAGGGTGGGAGAAGGCCTCCCCAGTCATGCCACATCCCAGCTTAACACCATTTTGGGGCTTCCTAGGGCTCCCTGGGGTTCCCAGGGCCCACAGCCTCTCCATGATCTAGGTCTCCCCACCTCTCCAATCAGGGTCAGCAGCAGCAGCTGGTCCACACTCCATGCCCACTCCTGCCTTTGGTCCTTATATCGCTGCCCCCTCTGCCTGCAACATCCTCACCTCCCATCTCCTCAGCTGAGAAATCACCTCCTCCTCCAGGAAGCCTTTCTTGATGCCCTGGGATGGGGCTGGAGCCTCTTCAGGACTGCAACATGCTCTTGTACGGTCCCTGTCCTGCTCTGATCACTCAGGATTGAGGTCGCCTGTTTGTGGGTGACAAAGTAGTCCAGCATGCTCAGGGTCCAGGCCCTGTGACTGGCCCCCTGATTCAAATGCTGGCTCCCCCTCTTGGCTGTACAACCTTGGCTCACAGTTTTCTCATCAAGAAAATGGACATTATGGTGACACATATCTCAGAGGATGGTTTTGAGGAAGAAGAGATTTACTGCAAGTGATGAGAACAGCATCTGGCCCAGAGGTTATGGTCAGTAAAGGTTGGCTGCATTGTTATAATCCCACCCTGTCTCTCCCAACAGAGAGTAGTAGTTGCTCACTTAACATTTGCTGAATAGTCAGAATGGCGCGGCTCAGCTGTTGAGCATCAACCTATGAACTAGAAGATCACGGTTCCATTCCAGTCAGGGCACATGCCTGGGTTGCAGGCTCGATCCCCAACAGAAGGTTGCAGGAGGCAGCCGATCAATGACTCTCTCTCATCATTGAAGCTTCTATCTCTCTCTCCCTCTCCCTTCCTCTCTCTGAAATCAATAAAAATGTTTTTTTTTAAAAAAAAACAAAACAAAACATTTTCTGGATAAACAATTGCAGCCCTTCAAATATGTTTATGAAGATGAGCACTGGGGGCAGGGGGAGGCTTGTGTTATAATGGAAAAGTTTTTAAAAACACAACACTAAATAGCTGAGTAGCACGCTTTACAACTGCACGCACGCGCGCGCACACACAGCAATACCCTGGCTTAGGGGAAAGAAAACACCCAAAATGTTCAGTGCGGTTGCTTTAGAAGGGTAGGACAAAGAATAATTTTTCTGCTTTCTCGTTTGATGTTTTTCCCCTCATCTTCTTTAATAAGCATTGTTTCCATTTAAATGGGGAAAAAATACAACAAATCTAGAAAAGGGAGCCCGCGAGCCCTTCCTGTCCCGGTTTTCCCACAGGCGGGGCGGGCGGGCCGGGCGCAGAGGAACAGCTGCCCTTCAGAAGTGAGGCAAGAGCGGGAAAACGGGGGGGGGGGGGGGGGGGGGCCTGTGTGAGCAAGGACAAAGCAACCCTCCCCCAGCGCCCCGGCCCAGCCTCCAGGACCCCAGACTGGGCTGGCCACCTAATGCCACAGCCCGTGTTTCCCGGCAGCCAACCTGTGTCACACTGCCGTGTCCGTAAAGGACCTGCCCTGTGTCCCACCCCACGTGTGTCACCCAGCCCACCCGGGTCCTGACAGCCCGCCGGCAATCGGGCCCTAGGCTGCTATCGCCAGTTCCCTTTCAGAGGGGGAAGCGGCTCAACGGCTTGGCTCGTTTGCCCCAGGTCGCCGGTTGGGGAACGGCAGTGAGTCCAACATTATTCAGGGCCATCCTTGCTGCGATTGCTGCCACCCTTCTTCTCATTCCTGCTGAAGCAGGTGGTGAGTGTCCAGAGGAAAGGGACTGAGGCTCAGTCTTCACCGTGTCCCCGTAGCCTGGCCTAGGGTCACGGTGGTTGAGCAAATTAACTAACAAATGGGTTATGGATGGGTGAGCTGATGGATGGATACATGCACGCATGCATGAGAGGATGGGAGGGTGGGTGGAAGGATGGATGGAAGGACAGATGGATGAATGGAAGGACAGAAGGATGGATAGATGGATGGACGGGAAGAGAGTTAGATGGGTGGAAGGATGCTTGGATGAGGGGGATGGAAGGATGGATGGAGGATGGGTGGATGGATGAGTAGCTGGGTGGATGGATGGAAGGACAGATGGATGAATGGAAGGACAGAAGGATGGATAGATGGATGGATAGGTAGAGAGTTAGATGGGTGGAAGGATGCTTGGATGAGGGGGATGGAAGGATGGATGGAGGATGGGTGGAAGGATGCTTGGATGAGTTGGGGGATGGGAGGATGGGTGGATGGATGGGTAGCTGGGTGGATGGATGGAAGGACAGATGGATGGGGGGGCGGACAGAGGAGTGGGGTGTGGAACGAACGCATGGCTGAATATGTAAAGCATTAATTAAATAAATGGTGGCGAAAGGCAGAAGGCACTAAGAGGATGAAAGTGTTTGTTCCTGGATGTTGAATACGCCCTTCAAGAAGGTTGCAAACCGGCTTCGGGCTTGTTTTGGGGCTCCAGACTTGTTTTGTTTGGCTGTCACAGGGTTTTTAATTTTTTAAACTAATTGTCATTATTTAAAAATTATGAAATTTCACATTAGAAATCTAGATTTCTGGCTTCTCTTGCAAAATTGAGCCAGCACACATACCGGGAAACAATGTGCCAGGACTGGCAGGGCTGAGTCCTCTGGGACACCACAGTCCCCACCGCTCCCCAATGGTTTCCTGATGTTGAGGTGGGGCGTTTTCAGCTGGGATTTTCTCATAGTGCAGTTATAAGGAAAATGCAAAATCTCTTGTACCCAGCTCTCTGTCAAAAGTGGGAAGACAAAAATAGGGACAGAGGAAACTACCTATAGGGAGAGAAGGTATTTGTGTGTATGGAAGAGAGTGTTCCTGTGGATCTGATGAAGTGAGAATGGGTATTTTCCTCAGCAACAGTAGAGTTCAGTGGTTAAGGGCACAGAAGCTAGAGCCTAACAACCCAAGTTTAAGCTGCGGTTCTGCTACATACAAGCTGTGTAGCCTTGGGCGAGTCACTGAACCTTTCTGGGCCTCAGTTTCTGTAAAGCAGAGGTAGTGTCAGTCCCACTTTCCAAGGTTAGGCAGGACCTGCTTTGGTCACTTATGTGACCTGCTTGGCCCTGTGGGATTCTCAACCAAGGACCATTTGGCAATGTCTAGACATTTAGAGCTGTTACAACTTGAGGGGAGGTGCTACTGGCATTTAATGGGTAGAAGCCAGGGACGCACCCTCCAGAGCTCAGGACAGACTCCAACACAAAGGATTATGCAGCCCCAAGTGGCAATAGTGCTGGGATTGAGAAACCCTGGTCTACAGGAATCTGGGCCCCCAGAAGGGGTGGGTTGGGGACAGATATCTGGGAGGCCCCGAAGCTGCTACAGGTGGTTCTCTGAAGGGAGGTCAAGGCTGAGGAGGCTTCCCTGGGTGTTTCAGGAGACATTCCCCCTGGCCTTGAGTCACGCAGCCCCCAGGATCATCAGGCCCCAAGGATTGTCCCATTTCAGGGTTCCTGGACCTCGTGTGTTCCCAGCCCCACATGCTAGTCAGGGGGATGCGCCCCTGGTGCCTCCTGGTGGCCTCATTCTAAACTACAGGACACACTCAGCTTGGGGGATGGGGGCTTGGCCCAGAGACCTTCTTCATCCAGACTAGTTGGGAATGTGGGGATTTAAGGTAATGGAAGGTGGCAACAAAGGCTTGGGGGAGAAACGGACATGGCTTTGAATCTCAGCTCACCACAGCCCAGCAGACCTTGGACCAATTCCACATTTCCTCACCTGTAAAGTGGGAATAATGTTACTTACCTCACAGTATCGTTGAGAGAATTGGATTAAGTAACATAAGTAGATGGCCAATAAAAACATCGATGTTTTATAATCCTCTTCTCTGACACTTGTGTTCACATAAATCCAGAGCCATTTGCTTCTGATGAACTTCCAATGTGCCCAGAATGATTTTTAAATAAGTAACCAATAAGTAATTTTGTTGCAAAGGCATATTTAGTTATATTAAAAGGGATCTACCATATAGCACCAAATGATCATGGGCTTCAAAAACATTGTGCACAGTGGGATCCCATTTTTGTTTGATATATCTGTATTTTCAAATATGTTTATTTGTAACATACATGAGAAACAAAGACCTAATTTTCTTCATATATAAAGAGCTCTTAAAGGTGAATTAAAAAAGACAACCATCCAATAGAAAAATAGGCAAAGGACATGAATGCTTTGCTACCAGAAAAGAAATACAAATGGTCTTTAGATATATTTTGAAATTCTCCACCTGATATAAAAGGGAAGACTATGCCAATTAGAACTATGGTGAACACCTTTTTGCATCTGAGGAGGCAAAGATCAAGGAGCCTGATAGGCCTGGCCAGCTTGCTCAGTGGTTAGAGCTTTAGCCCAAGGACTGAAGTGTCCCAGGTTCAATTCTGGTCAAGGGCATGTACCTCGGTTGCAGGCTCAATCCCTGGCCCTGGTCAGGGCATGTGCAGGAGGCAACCAATCTATGTGTCTCTCTCACATGGATGTTTTTTTCCTCTCTCTCTCCCCCTTCCACTCTCTGAAAAGCAATGGAAAAAATACCCTCAGGTAAGGATTAACAAGAGAAAAGAAGAAGTCTGATAATAGTTGGCCTTTGCTGGAGGGTGGGGAACCCGGTGCTCATAAGTTGTTGTTCTGAATGTCAATTGGTGGGTATGACCCTAGAGAGCATTTAGACAATTATAAAATGTGTCTGCGCTATGACTGGGCAGTTCAGTTGCTAAGAATTTATCCTATAGAAGCAGAGCCACCTATATGGAGAGACTTCTGTGAAAGGGATGCTAACTGTAGTATTGTCTGTCACAGCAAAAGGCTGAAATCACCTGCATGACTATCAGTAGGCAACTGGTTAAATAAATTATTATATTCAGACAGTGGGAGAATGCTTTCCTAGTGCTGGTCTGGAAAGATCTCCAACATACATTGTTAAGTTAAAACACACACACACCAAAGCCAATGCAGAACAGAGTGTGTGGCATGCTTCTATTTAGAGAAACAGCTACAGGAATCCACGCACATGTTTGCTCCTCTATACTCTGGATAGCTCTGTGATGATCCCCGAGAAACAATAAACCAGGATGGGTTCCGGGGAGGGGAGCTAGGAGTTTTGGAGCTGGGGGTACTAGATTAAAGATTAGAGGGAGAATATCCACTGTAAATATTTTGGTATACTTTCATTTATTTTTCGTGTTACTAGATTTTCTTTCTTTAATTTTTAATGCGTTGATAGATGAGAGAAATTCCTGGAAGGATGTGCTCCAAAGTGTCAGCAGTGCTTATCTCTGGGTGGCTGATGTGAATTGGGGGTGACTTTTATTTTCTCCTTTTTACTTAGATGGATTTTCTAATTAAAATTTTTTTGATTGATTGATTTTAGAGAGAGAGGAAAGGAGAGAGGTGGGGGGACATTGATCTGTTGTTCCACTCATTCATGAATCCATTTGTTGACTCCTGCATGTGCCCTGACTGGGGATTGACCCACAGCTTTGGCATATGGGAATGACACTCCAGCCAGCTGAGCTACCCAGCCAGGGCATGGGTTTTCTTATTTTTAAAAATAATTGTCAAGGATTATTTGGTAGTTCAAAAAATTCTTAAAAAGTAGACCCTGGGTGTTTTCTTGGTAGGTAGAGGAAAACTAACTTCTATATAAAAACAACAACAAGCGCTCCCCCAAGCAAACAGATTATCTGTATGGCCAAGAGTGTTAACAGAATCTAGGGTTGGGTGGTTGGAAATACACCATGAAAAAGTGAGGATGAATGCAGTCGTCCCACCGTGCACTTGCTGTGCATCAAAACTGCAAGCTTTGGACTCAGATCTTGGTTTGAATTAGGTTTAAATGGGCCACTTATTAGCTGGGCATGCCATTCCAGCTCTCGAGGCCTCAGTCTCCCCATCTCTAATCTGGAAAAACCATAGAAACCTAGGAGGCTTGTGTGAGGTAATGCCCATCAGCACTTAGCTCAGGGTGTGCACAGAGTGGGACCCAGTTCTCATCCCACGCAGGATGGGCAGACAGGGAACGGGCAGGAATTCTGCACCCCCAAGGGCTTCCGTGTGGATCAGTTTGCGAATCGCTCTGCCCAGAAGCACCCAGTACCGGCCCAACGCCACTGGGTGAGTCTTCCGACAGTTTGGAGAGAGTGACACCAAGTGGCCAGTCCTGGAACTACACCATCCAGCCCCAGGTTTAGGGGGTGCCCCCTTCATCCCCTCCAGCCGTGGTCTTGAGCAAGGCGCGGAATCTCTCTGCATCAGTTTTCTCAGCTGTAAAATGGAGATAATGCTGCCTACCTGGCAGCGCGGGGGTGAGGATTAATTGAGGTAACCCATGGAAATCATTTCCAGAGCCGCGAGGTTGCACAACTTCAGGGGGCGCCCTTCACGAAATTGTGTAACCCCTTAAGCACCTGGACACCCGTGGCTCTCATGATCATCACTCCCTCAAACTTCTAGTTTCTTCCCCCCTCCCCCAGGATAATTCTAAAGCGGAATCTCCCAAAGCGTAGACCAAGTACCAATGGTGCATCATGGGAAGATTTTAGTGGGTACAGGGCCCACTAAATAACCAACAAATAACACCCCATTTTCTTTCAATCATTCTGATTGCATCTAGGTAACAGTCTCAGTTTGATACCAATAGTCTTGAATGCCTTCTAACGCTCACCTCTCTCCCTCCTGAACAGAAAGAGAGTGAGCCTCAGACTTAGAGCCTTCAGAAGGCAAGGTTATCTGGCCACAGTTTAATAAAGTTAAATGTTTTTATATTTCTTTTTTGTGGTCACCTTCTATTGAGGGCAAGTGGTGTTGGTTTTCCACTTACAGTAGACTTGGTCGATTGTATTATTGTCAATGTTTATCAGTCCTTCAGACTAGCATTTCCCTGGTGACTCTCTACTGATGTCAGGGTCCAAGGTGTGGCTTCCTTGGACCAACAGAATGTGAGCCAGGCTTCCAAGCAGAAGCTTTGGGAGCCTGCCTGCGGTTCTGCCATTTGCTCTTTTCTTTCTACGGGGACCATGGCCTGCCCCAGGGATGGGCTGTTTCTTCATCCTGAATCCCAGAGTTAAGAGGACACATGAACCAGAAATAAACTTTCATTGTTAACAGTCCACTGAGATGCTGGGGTTGTTTGTTATTGCAGTGAAACCTAGCCTGAGTTGACTGATACAGTAGAGATAAAATGTTTCCTTTAAAAATAAATACACTTAAGTAAAATAAATGTGTTTGTTTAAAGAAAAATACTAAGTAGATAATGGTGCAGGAAGTAGGACATGCATAATGAAGGTAGTGATGGGAGGGCTGAAGTTTGGGAAACACTGGTGCAGGATTGTTTTGCTCTTTCATTTTTATTTGTTGATTTGAGAGAGAGAGAGGAGGGAGAAAGAGAAAGAGAATCACTGATTTGTTGTTCCACTTACTTATGCATTCATTGATTTATTCTCATATGTGCCCTGGTCGGAGATCGAACCTGCAACCCTGGGGTATCATTAGGATGCTCTAACCAACTAAGCTACCCGGGCAGGGCCTTGTGCAGGGTTTTAAATGTGAAAATTGTTACTCCAGGTTGCAGGTGGTTCACCTCAGAGCCCCCAAAATATCATTCAACTCACATTTCACTCTGCAGTCTGCCTCCCACAGGGTAGCCAGAATGAGTTTTCTAAAGTGCAAATCTGACCAGTTCCTTCTTTGCTCTAACCTCTTTGATAGTTTCCTGGTGCCCTCAGGACAATCCACATTCTTCATTCATGGCCTAACGGGCCTGTCCCCTCATTTCCATCCCCTCTCTCTCCCTCTCCCTGCTCTAGCCACACTGATTTCTTTGCTATTCTTCACACTGTTGCCTCAGAGCCTTTGCATTTGCTATTATGATCTACAACCCTCCCCCCATAGGAACCGGCAGTTCCCTCACGCCCTCAGGTCTCTGCTTAAATATTTCTTCCTCAAAGGGTTCTTCCCACACCATGCTATATAAAATAGCAATCCCCCATTCTCCTGCCCCCATCCTGTTTTTCCCCTCCATATTACCTATTATCCCCTGGCCGTATTACATATTTGTTCACTGTCTGTATTTGCCATTAGAAAGTTAGCTCCTCCAGGCCCGGGTGGCTCAGTGGTTGAGCATCTACCTAAGGTCCTGCTTTGATTCCGGTCAGCACACATGCCTTGGTTTCGGGCTTGACCCCCAGTAGGGGGCACCCAGGAGGCAGCCAATCAATGACTCTCTCATCACTGATGTCTCTCTCTCAATCCTTTCCTCTCTCTGAAATCAATAAAAACATTTTTTTTTAAAAAAAAAAAGAAAGTTAGCTCCTTGAAGGTAAGGATTTTTTCACCACTAGAGCCTCGGTGCCTAGAACCCTTCCTAGAACATAGTAGGTGCTCAGTAAATATTTGCTGAAGGAAGGAGTGAATAAATAATGGCAAAGGTAGACATCTGCGGCTCCAGGCCCGGGTTGTGTTAGATCAAGTCCAGCTGATGAAGAACTTCTTCCCAATGGCTCAGAATTGAGTCTCACTGGCTACCTCGGATGACATGTCTCTCCCTGAAGCAATCGCTCTGTCCAGGAGAACGGGATACACCGATTGGCCAGGCTTACGTCCCACGCCCCAGTTAAACCCCAAAGTAAGCTAAGCCCCACCTAAGCCTTGTGGACTGAGAGTGGGGCAGGAGTGTTCTGTAGGAAACTACGATGCGGTTATCAGAGAAAGAGGCAGCGGACGGTAGGTAGGTGAAAACAAGTCATCCGCCACAAAAGGTAAATTATTCACCTGGCCGAGTGCCTAGAGCTTAGTGTGGGTTCTATGAGAGAGGAGCCTTATTGAGGATTAATAAAACCGGAGATAGGGCTAGAATACAGAGCAGGTGATTCAGGCAGTTCCCGTACACCAGTATATCCATGGCATTAAAACATTGTTGAAAGAGGTTAGAAGTTTGGAGCCAAAAGAAATCTCAGTTTTTTACGTGCAACTTCTTACATAGCCAGCAAAATATTAATTAATCTCTCTTCTGATGCTGAGGATGACACCCTTGAGAAGAAATTTAAAAATAACCATTGTTGGCTGTAATCTATTACTGTTGATTAGTTTGAGGACCCACATGTGCTTATTGCATGATATAACCATACGGCATACCACAAACCCTATGACCAGCCAAGCGAGGCCTCCTGGAATTGGCAGTCACGGTCAGCTGAAATTCTGAAACCATATGGCATAATGCTGTTCCTGGGAATGAGTAATCTATTTTGTTCCAGAACTGAAATTATAAACTCTTTAATAATGCCTCCGGTGGTAGAGTCTGAGAGTTGCCCCTTAATGTCAGTTTTCCCCTTGTATGATGATAGAGGCTCCATAGAATCACATGGCTGCTCAGAACGAAGACTACATTTCCCCAGAGTCACATAGTCACCATGTGGCAGGGTTATGGCCAATGGGATGTGAGCAGAACAAGGGAAAATAAACATGGTAGCCAGCCTTTTGGACTTTGGGATGAGCCAACATGCTGCTGATGATAAAGGAACAAGTTGAGGCCTAAGTCCCTGACAACTTCATGGTGTAGAGTCACCACTCCAACCAGGCTTCTGTGTGAAAGAGAAACTTTAAAAAAAAAAAAATATCTTTATTGATTTCAGAGAGAGGAAGGGAGAAGGAGAGAGAGAGAGAAACATCAATGATGAGAGAGTCATTGATCAGCTGCCTCCTGCAAGCCCCCCACTGGGGATCGAGACTGAAACCCCAGCATATAAGCTCGCCGGGAATCAAACCATGATCTCCTGGATCATAGATCGATGCTCAACCCCTGAGCGACGCCAGCCAGGCATGAAAGAGGAACTTTTAATGTATTTCAGTCTCTTATGTCTCTGGACCCCACGGATGAAATTATTTGAAGCAAAACATCTCTAAAGAAGTTAGTCTGGCTTGGAAAATTTCATAAAACATAGGGTGTCCCCCCAAAATGTACACATACACTTTGAATAATTATAAAAGCAGTGTTTATTAAAATACATCTCATTTTCAAAATTGAGCTATCAGCTGTTAAAGTGTGTATACATTTTGGGGGGGCACCCACCCTATATACATGAGATAAATCTTTTTTTTCTTTTTTTTTTAAACAAAGGAAGTACACCACTTTGATTCACTTATATCAGTTCAACAAATAGCTAAGACTACCTAAGCAAGATACCTGGCCAGGGGCCCCTGTATCTTGGCTGCTTTAACAAAACCACTATTTGGAACCTTTAACTTAAGTCTCCCAGCCTACTAAAGTCGGCTATTAGTAGCATATGGGAAGTCTTTTTAAAATACAGATCCCTGGGCCTTGGCCAGTTCATCTGAAGATGTGGGATATTAGGAATTTGTCATTTTTAAAACACTTGCTGTCTTAACAGCTGACCTTGAAGAAGTCATTTAACCTGCCAAGTTCTACCATTCCCTCCTCCATAAAATGGGGACAGTACTAGCACCTGCCACGGTGGGGCTGCTGTGAAGGTGGCACCTAGCATAGTGCCTGGAACTGAGTGAGATCAGTATTAGTTATCCTATGCCTGTTGGTGGGAGCCTAAATTACCGTAAACTTTCTGGAGGACAGGTTGCCCTACCTACCAAGGCCTACTCGTATGTACTTAAATATGTACTCTTTGACCCAGGAATACGATGACTGAAAACAGCCTGTGATTGTTCTCACTTGTCCAGCTACATGCCCAAGAACGCTCCTTGCAGCATATGCCAGCAAGCCTTTATTGAGCACCTACAGGTGAGTCCGGAGAAAGAGGCTGTGCTGCAGTAGCAAACCCCAAAGAGCAGCGGCTAAACACTGCGAGGGTTGATTTCTTGCTTTCCCATTTTGATGTGGACTGAGCACTGCTCTCCAGCTTGTTGCTGTGCCTCTGGAGCATGTGATCTTGGAGCCAGACACGGCAGAGACAGCCAGAAGGTGACGGGGGATTTTCTTAAGGGCGAGGCTGGAGGCGGCTTACATCCCCTTTGAGCGTCCCACTGGGCAGAAATGAGCCACGTAGTTCCAACCTGATTGCAGGGAAGGATGGGAAAGGCAGAAGGACGTGTGGATATTGAGTGAGCACCGGCTCTGTGATATCTGCCGTGTTCAAGGGGCTGTTCTAGGAGCTGGGGACCCAGAGGTGAGCAAGACCAACAAGATTCCTACCCTCGCTGAGCTTCCCTTGTAATAACCTCTGTTCTAAACACGCATGTCATTTTACACTTGAGCGTGAATATCTGAAGGATACGCTTTCGGAAGTTAGGGCCATTGCGTCCGAGGGTGTATGCCTGTGTTACCCTGACTGATACGGTCAAGTTGCCCTCCCCAGGACTGTGCCCGTGTTCATCCACCAACAGGCACAAGAGCGCTTCCTTCGTGGCAGCCTCGCCAGCACCGGGGGTGGCAGGCTTTTGGATTTTTGCCAATCTGATGGGTGAGAGACGATCTCTCTGTGTACTTTTAATTTGCATTTTTCTTATTGTAAAGGAGGTTGAACATCCTTTTATATGTTTATGAGCTATTTGTATTTCCTTTTCTTTGAACGATGTGCTCATATCCCTTGTCCATTTTTCTACTGACATTATTAAATGAAAAAGTGAAGGGCAGAATAGAATGCACATTATAATCATTTTTGTAAATTAAAGGCAAAGCCATTATTTTGGCATATATGGATAAATAGTCCTACATATGCATAAAAGTTTTCTAGAAGCAACCACAGGAAACTATTGGTGCCATTTTTTTTCCTCTATGAGCTAAAAATAAAAATAAAAATTTTTAAGTTATTTTAATCCCCTGGATTTGGGGATGGTTGGTTACACCTGAGTGCTATTTTTTATCCTTTCTGAATGCCTTCACTTTTTAACCATGTACAAGTGTTACTTGTATTAGTTTTTAAATGCCAAAAAGGGTTATCTGGCCTTCTTTTATTTGTCTTATATTTTTTGTATTTTAAAAACTGTAACATATGTCATTTTAATTCAAAAAAATTTAGAAGCACACTGTATCTGCAGAAACATCACCATCAGGAATCGAACCCAGGCCCAGAATTCAGGTGAAGCCTCATACTTTATAAGTGCTCAAGAAATATTAGTTGGATGAAAAGAAATAGAAGCTTCTTTTTAACTGAATCACCAAAGACCCCAGGTATAAAATTACAATAATTTTTTGTTTTCAAGATGAACGAGAGAGAGAGATCAAAGTTAGTTGCTGTTTTATTAAATTTTTTTTTTAAGGTGAGGAGGCCAGTCCCTTTGTCTCTTAAAGTCACAGAAAACACTGAAAGGCTTTCTCTTGGGACAATGCCTGTCAGTCCCGATATTGTATCTCATTGGTCAGGTTTGGGTCGTGTGCCCATCTCAGCCAGCCAGTGTTGCCCGTGGGTGGGCCGTTCATTGGTTACCCCCAGTCCTCAAGCCAGGGGTGTCTGGAAGGCAAAAGCAACTGCACATGCCCAGCACCAAGGCCCGCGTGTACCGGGCACTGTGCTGGCCGAGGGGCAGGATGCTGAGCGAGACACACGTTTTCCCAGCCCTTACGGAGCTCACATCTTAATGGGAGAGATTTTTATTTTTTTTAAAGTGAACTAACAAATGTTTAAAAAATTACAAATTGTAATAAATTCTATGAAAGATACAGACAAAAGACTGAGAAAATATTTTGAATAAGGTGGTCAGAGAGGGGGTGACATTTAAACTGAGACACAAGAGACAATCAGATGGCCATAGGGAAAAACGCAAGTCGGATTCCAGCTTCATACCCAAACCAGGACAGAGTCCAAATAGATCATAGATTTAAACAAATGTAGTAAAGTAAAACTGGTATAAGCCTTTCATAACTTCAGGCTGTAAAAGACCCTTTTAATGAAGCAAAACCCAAATGTCCTAAAATAAAAGACAGATAACGTGACAATGTGAAAATATTAAAAAAATGATCTTTATGGCTAAAAACAACCTTACTAAATGAAAATGCCAAAGGACAAATTGGTCTACTTTGGCCTAATCCCAAAGGGCTGATTTAGCTAATATGCAAAGTGTTCTGACAAATCAATAAGAAAAAGATCAACTCAGTGTGAAAATGGGGTAGAGGGAGCTTATTCACAGAGAAGGAAAAACAACTGGCTTTTGAGCATATAATAAGATGCTCAATTTCATACATGATAAGAAAAATGAGATATCAGCCCCTTCCCCCAAATCAGGTTAACAAAAACCCCAGTTTGACAATTCACTGTGTTGGTGTAAGGGTGTCAGAAAATGAGCACTCTCATACATTATTAGTAACTATAAACCGCCACAAAAAGATTTTGATACTATTTATTAAATTTAATGAAAAATTAATAATGAATTATTTTAGAAATTCATCCTACGAGCTTATTTATACATCTGCTAAATGACGTATATACAGTTACCCATTATGACATTGTTTTTAATAAAAAGAAACAATGCCTATTGATAAAGGAGGACTGGATAAGTGACAGTTCTATCCATACAGTGAAATACTATTTGGTGGTGTAAAAAGAGGCAGCTGTGTGTGAACTGGTAAGTAAAGCCCATGCCGGAACTTTCTAAGCAAAACAAAACAATATGCAGCCCTGGCCAGTGTGGCTCAGTTGGTTGGAGCATTGTCCCATGCCCCGAAATGTTGTGGGTTCAATTCCCCCAGAGGCAACTGATCGATAACTTTCTCTCTCACATCGGTGTTTCTCTCTCTCCCTCCCTCTCTCTCTAAAATCAATTAAAAAAAAAAAGACAGTATGCAGAGTCATGTGTATAGCATACACTCATTTGTAACATTGTAAGGGGGTGGAGAGGAAAAGAATACATATTCATATTTACTTATGAAAATATATATATTAGAAGGATATGCAAGAGACTAATATCCAGATGCTAGAGAGAGCAGCATATGCAAAAGTCCCCCCTCCCCCCAAAAAAGTGGTAAATTCCAAAGACTAAGAGTGTGGCTGGGAAAGACAGCCTGTGACAGGTGGTGGCCAAATGCTACAGAGAGCCCTGTAGACCACCATTTAGGAATCTGGTCTTGAGCCCAAGTGCAGTGGGAAGACATTCAAAAGAAGAGCATGTTTCGATTCACATTTTAAGAGCATCTTGCTGCCACTTGGAGAAACTATTGGAGAAAAGCCAGATGGAAACAAGGAGACTAATTAGTAGCCTGCACAGTTATCTAAGGGCTGGACCTGGAGGTGGCAGTGGAGATGGTAAGGAGCAGATAAATGTAAAGGAGTTCGAAGTTGGAATGCATGGGTTGGATGTAGCAGTAAAGCTGAGACTAGAGTCTGATTTCTGGCTTGTGTACCAGGTGAGTGGTGATGGTGTGACTGAGCTGGGAAGGCTAGGAAAGGGGCCCAGGCGTGGCTTGGATGAGGGTGTGCTCCAGGGTAGAGCATGTTAACTTCGGGAGGTCAGTAAAACACCTAAGTGGTAACATCAAGCTGGGTGCTTGAGCCTGCAATGGGGGAGGCCTGTAAGAACTGAGATGACTTATATAGAGTAACAAAGACAGATCCCGCGTGGATCCCAAATTGGAGCCCCGTGCCTACCCCACGGAAGTGCAGACACATGTTCATGAATGTTCATAGCAGCTTTATTCATAATAGACCAAAACTGGGAATTGCCCAAGTGTTCTTCAAAGGTAATGTGGGAAAATTTTGACAGATAGTTAGATAGATAAATGATGATGATGATGATAGATAGATAGATAGATAGATAGATAGATATAGATAGATATAGATAGATAGATAGATAGATAGATAGATAGATAGATAGATAGATAATAGATGGATGACATATGCTAAAGTAATGAAAAGAAATGAGCTAGTATCACAGTATTGAATGAATCTCACAAACATTATATTGAGTGAAAGAAGCCAGAAGCCAAGGAATGCAGACTGTGTTATTATTCCATTTATATAAGTTTCTAGAATTGGCAAAACTAACTTATGGTGATAAAAGTCACCATAGGGGTTACCTCAGGTTGGGGAGAGGGAGGGAATAGACTGGGAAGGAAACAGAGAAATTTGGGGGGAAGGGTGGAAATGTTCAATATGAAAAACAAGAGACCAGCACCAAGAAACAGTAAAAGGGATACGGGAACAAACCAAGATATGCAGGGAGCAGATGACAAGGCATCCAAGTCATCTTGGAGACTGGAGACCAGGATTTGCGCCCAGCCTTATCATTCCTAGCAGGCCTGCCTATGGCTGTGCAAGTTGTGGACCATCTAACTCTAGGGGGCGCCCTTCACACTGAGGTCCGTGTAAACGATGCCCCTAGCGCTGTACATGGGAATCTGATGCACTGTCTTTCCCTGACAAGTAATAACGACAGAACTTCATATTGGGGGCTCCTGGAAGGCAGATAACCATCTTGGTAGCTTTCATAGCCCCTAAGTCTATTAAGTTGGCTCTCAGTAAATGTGTGTGGATTAAATAAGTGAACGAATAAGTGAATAAGGGAGGGAGGGAATCTGCGTCCAGCGATTTACAGTATCCATAGCATTTCTGCAGCCCTCACAGTATCACAAGAAAGTAGGCAGCATCAGGTAGTGGCCATGAGCCCAGGCTCTGGAGCCAGTCTGCCTACTTCAATCCCTTTGAGCCTCTGTCCCTCATCTATAAAATACAAATGCTAGCCCTAGCCAGTTTGGCTCAGTGGTTAGAGAGTCAGCCTGTGAACTGAAGGGTCCCGGGTTCAATTCCAGCCTAGGGCACATACCTCAGTTGCAGCCTCGATCCCCAGCCCTGGTCAGGATGCATGTGGGAGGCATCTCTCACATCGATGTTTCTCTCTCTCTCCTTTCCACTCTCTCTGAAAAGCAATGGAAAAAAATATCCTAGGGTGAGGATTTAAAAAAAACACCACAAGTGATAATGATGATGCCTGCCTAAAAGAGTTGTGAGCATTAACTGGGATGCATAAAAAGCACTTAACATGGGCCTGGCCAAGCCTTGTCAGTTAGAATTAAATTTGGTTACATAAAACAGAAAACTCAAATAAGTGGTGTAAGAAAGACATTCTCTCCACCTTCATCCCACCCCCACCCCATCCCAAATGCTTAAGAAATCAAAAGGTGTGGCATCTGGGGTTGGAATGATTAATACACAGTCACCAGGGTCCTAGGCTTCTTTTTGCTCCATCCGCCTCCAAGATTACCTCATAGACTAAAATGGCTGCGAGCGTGCCAGCCGTCATGCCTGCATTCCAGGTCAGAAGGAGGAGGAAGGGAAGAGGGGCCAAAGGCGTGTGCCTGCCAGTTTTAAGCCCCACTCAGCAACTTCTGCTTCCTTCTCATTGGCCACTCCTAGCTGCGTGGAGGCACGCTGTTGCCCAGGCCGCACCAGGGTCCGTTAGTAAGGAAGAAATAGGGGAGGGCGGCGGCCATCTCTGCCACATGAGGGCACAAAACGTATTAGCTGTTATTATTCTTTTCCCCATTTTATTTTATTTATTTAAATATATATTTTTAATTGATTTCAGAGAGAGGAAGGGAGACGGAGAGAGAGATAGAAACATCAGTGATGAGAGAGTCATTGATCGGCTGCCTCCTGCATGTTCCCTGCTGGGGATCGAGCCCACAACCCGGGCATGGGCCCTGACCGGGAATCGAACTGCGATCTCCTGGATCCTAGGTCAATGCTCAACAGCTGAGCCACGCTGGCCAGGCTGTTCTCCCCATTTTAGAGAGGAGAAAAGAAGCTCAGAGAAATTAGGTAATTTGCCCAAAGTTTTATTCAATTCATTCAATAAATGTTAACTGTATGCTTACTATGTACTGGTCCCATAGTATACAACTGCTGAATAAGACATGGGCTCTGCTCTCAGGGACATGAAACCAAGTAATTTCAAAGGGCGTGGCAAGAGCACTAAGAGAACACGTATAAGGGGCTCAGTGGCTCAAAACACAGAGAGCACTCAGCCCGGGGGAGAGCGTGGAGCTGGGTCGGGGAGGGCTTCCTGGAAGAGGGCAACATTAGGATAGTAAACATACCTACTTCATAGGGTTGTGGGGAGTAAATGAGACGTGCTAATGACAAGCTTAGCATAGTGCCTGGCACATGGTGAGCGCTCGAATTAGTGGCAGCTCTTAGAGGACTATTATTATCATCATTACTATCATCATCATCATTATTAGTTTATTAGTATCCTGTTCATTTTGCAGAAGTAAAAATGTCCACTTCTCAACTTTAGAATATTTTGCAAATGAAATTATCTTCAAAGGGTGCCAGTCTCCAATATGTATTTAAAAAGCAGAACAACAGGAAACAAAAATTCCTCATTTTCCATTGAATCTAGGCCAGAAGCTGAACTTGGGAATGATACATTCGTCCGCTCTCAGGAAGAACTGGATTTTAAAAGCTGGCATCTAAAGGTTTTTATCTCAAGCACTTAGCTGCCGGCCTCTCTATTCAATAATAGGAAAGAAAGACCAAGGGTTTTAAAAAACAACAACAAAACCACCCTCCATCCCCTTTTTAATGTAATATTAAGAGATCTGGGTTGTTCTGAAAAGGCCAGAAGAACTGAAAGCAAATTCGCATTTTACAATCACAAGAGAAATCAAGTTTCCTGAAAGAACAAAAGGCAAGGCAGAATCTGTTGAAAGCAAACTCAGAGCGCAACCAGATTATGTGGGTGCCACAGGCGGCCTTGAAGCTGAACCTCAGGAATGGCATCTGTCCCCTGGATATTTTGGGAGTGTCCCCAACAGAGCATGGCAGGAGCCAAGGCCCTGTTTGTACATCTTTTCCGAGGGCGCACCTAAAGAATGCATCATCCGGCCTCCCCTTGACCCTACCCGGGCCCCAGAGCTGTGTCAGCAGCAGTATAAATGGGACAGAGGTAAAGGGAGATATTTAAACACCCAGAAATCATCCTCTAATTTAGGAACCGAGCTGCCCAAGATCTTTTTCCCATAATAGCTTGAGTTGGGAATTTGGATTTTGAACCTCTTGCCGGGCCACCAAAATGTCTTCACGTATTAATAGAAGGCGAGTGTGAGGCTTCAGGGACGGGGCTCTGCTGTGGTCATAGATTGTCTGGAATCAGAAGATTAAGACCATCAGAGCGCTTTCTGGGCCTTTGTTTACTCTGTTTCCACTGGGGCTTAAGCCACCTCCTCATTGCTGCTCTTGTTACAATGGTTCTCAAGCACTTTAATAACTTGCTTAAGAAGTGTGCAATCCTTTAATGATGGCCCTCCCTGCGTCATTGTCAGCGGCGAGTTGGAATTGTTTTGCACAAAAGAAAATGAAGGCCTGGGTTCGTGAACAAGTTCAGGGTCAAAAATTACTCAGCACAAGGGAGATGACAGGATGTGGGTGGGAATCGGGAAGGCACTGGTTCCAGCCCAGTTTTAAATGCTCGCAGGTCTAAATTCAAGTTGTTTGCTTTCTTCTTGAAGAAGTGGTGTTTGTGTGTGTTTGTGGGCGTGCCTGTGTGCTGGAATGTCTGTGTGTGGTGTTTTGCGAGTTGGTCTGTGTATGTTTGTGTGTCTGTGTATTTCTGCATTTGTGTGTTTGTGTGCTCCCATGTGTATATATCTGTCTGTGTGTCTGTCTATCTGTGTAAAAGGAGGAACAGAGGTGAGAGACGGGAGATGATGGGGAGACCAAGAGGAGAATCAGTTAATAAGGCTTAGGACAGCTGGGCTGGGGGCTGGAAGCCCCCTGCTCACAGCAGGGAAGGGGGTGGAGGGAGGGTGAAATGGGTAAAGGGGTCTGTCGATTGTATGGTGACAGATGGAAGCTAGGCTTCTAATGCTGAGCTTGATGTAGTGTATTCGGATGCCAAATTATAATGTTGCACACCTGAAACTTACGTTATAAACCGATGTTACCTTAATAAAAAATCAAATAACATAAAAGCTAATCATCATAAAAAAACCCACCTGGTCCATATCAAGATCTTATTGTTAACTTTGGTAGGTGTGATAATAGCATGGTGATTTCATTTTTTTAAAAGTGATTATCAAGTATTTAGTGGTGAAATGATAAGAGACCTGTAATTTGCTTTAAAATACTATAGCAAAGAAAGAGCAAATTGAGGGGAGAGAATAAAAATGAGATTGCCGTCCTGGCTGGTGGAGCATTGTCCATACACTGAAAGGTTGCAGGTTCAATCCCCAGTTGGGGCGCATGCAAGAGGCAGCCAATCAATGTTTCTCTCTCTCTCTCTCTTCCTCTCTCTCTAAAATCAATAAAAACATATCCTCAGGTGAGGATTAAAAAAAGAGAGAGATTGCCAAAATGTGGATAATTGTTGATGTTGGATACTTGGATATTAATGATGTTCTATTTTGTATGTTTGAAATTTTTCATAATAATTTTTAAAAAATCATATATACCAGTTGCTGCAAACCAGTATGCTGTAGGTCAAATATCATTCATAAAAATCTTTATTAAAATGGAACTGGTTGCCAGTATTTAAAAATGGGAGACTGCATATAAAAATATTGATTCCAGATTTTCTTGAAAACTCCAAAGTCCTAGTAACTGTGGCGGCACACTCCCTTTTGGTAACAGAGCTGGAAAGCGTGCCCGTTAGCTGGGGCCTTTGCTCTCAGTTTGCCACAGTCCCCACCACTTCCTATTACTCCAATACTAAGACTCTTTCTCATCCCTCTTGGGTCACTGTTTCTCTTTTAGTAGGAATAAGGTAAGTGAATGAGTTCTCTTGGGACAAAGACTGTTATTTGCCACCCAAAGGTCCACTCTCCAGATCTTTCTTAGTAATAGAAACTCCTACACCATTGGGGGGTGGAAATATATTTTAAAATCCCTCTTCCCAGCTTCTCTTGTATCTAACAGTGCCTCCGTGTTTCTCAATCTGGGGCAGTTTGTCTCCCAGAGAACATTTGGTAATGTCTGGAGACATTTTTGGTTCTCACAACTGAGGAGGGCGTGCTACTGACATCTGGTGGGCAGAGACAGGGCAGTTGCCAAACATCCTACAGTGCACAGGACACCCTCCCACAACAAAGAATTTCTTCAGTCCAATGTGTCAATAGTGCTGAGGCTGAGTGGCCAATCCACTGTAAGCGGGAGTTGATAGGGGGCCTTCCAGAAAGCACTTTGGTGCCTTGCATTCTCCTTCATTTTCCCTGCAATGCAAACGTGATGGCTGGAGCTCAAGCAACCATTTTGTGACCTTCAGGTGGGAAGGTATGTGCTAAAGATGTAAGAAAACAGAATCCCTAACAACATCACAGAGCTACTGTACCTTCCCCGTGGAATGTTGACGGCCAGACTGATTTTATGTGAAAGAAATCTCTAATTTTTTTAACCCACTAGAGCCCAGCCTCTGTTACTGCCAGCCAAGTGCAATTGCTAAATGACTTATCTGCGTGCCTAGTTCTCTATGCGGGTAGAGAAAGGAAAGACAGACTAAGAGGGCAGGGTGTTTAGAGTAAAAAACTGAGAAAATGTGATTCTTTGTGGTGATGACCCAGCCCACTTCCCTCCTTTATGTCACTTCTTGGCCCCTGAAGGCAACTCCTAGCCTGGGCCAACCCCTTCGCCAAAAGGATGAGGAACTGAGGCCCTCAACAGGTTAATGATCACATGGGGGCTAATCCGCAATCTGGCCCTTCTCTCTTCACGTGTCCAAGAAGCTGCCCATGTGGTGGATAAGAGAGTGGCTCCTGGAGCCAGACGGCTCCGTTCAAACACCATCGACTAGCTCTGTGGCCTCAGGCAGCTCACCTAACCGCACTGTCCCTCAGCGTCTCATCTATAAAATAGATGGTAAAAGCACCTGCTGCCTCGGCCTGTTAGGAGGACTCAAAACAGTCAGGGCCCCAGCAGGAGAGTTTTACGAATGGGTTATTTATAAAGGTGTGGGCAGGGCATAGGGACCCCACAGATGCTGTAATATTCCAGGGCTAGTAACAGAGGGCGTGTGATCACCACTAGGTAGCAGCAGGGGGGCAGTCCAACCCCTAGAGAGCAATGGTGAACACGTTACCACCCTAGGCCTGACGGAGCAAAGAAGAAAGTAGTTGCCAGATCTGGAGAAGGAGCCCTGTGGGAGGGCACCTGAAGGAGCTTTGACCTTCGGTCAAGGGACACAGTAGCCCATGGTGACCCAACAGGAGAGCTGGGGGAATAAACACCCAAATGTACTCTACTCCCATTTCCTGCCAGTCTCTCTCATTGGCCGAACCCAATTAGAAGGCAGAGGGCAAGAGAGCCCTTTGACACTGTCCACGTAAGTCCCCGAGCAGAGTGAAGGCTGGAGACCAGCGCGTGCATCCTCAGCTCTATTACTGAGAGCTTCTGCGTTGTGCCATTGGAAGGAACAAAAGTGCCATCTTCCTCGCCTTTTCCTGTTTCTACTCACAGGGAGGAATATGGACATGATGGCAGGACTAAAGCAGCCCTGTTAGACCACGGAGTGGAAGTCATGTGCCAAGCAGGAAGATAGCCAGAGCCAGACAACGTGGGGCCACCATGGCCAATGGGACATAACTTATGGGCTGTTCCATGAGAGAGGATTGGAATTTTATCTTGTTCAAACCAGTTATTTTGCCTTTTATTACAGCAACTGAGCTGGTAGCCTGACCAATACAATATTTAAATCAGGCCTCTGCTTAGATTTTGGAACTATATTAGGCTGAGCTTTTTAAAACAAGCAAAAGTGACTGGAAAGTTACAGACTGCTCAAAAATTCTGTTAAGGAATCCGCTTTCCAGGGAGCAGTGTTTGGTGGGGGGAAAAATGTCATCTGAAATTCCTCTGGAATTGAGACGTTCACTAAGCCAAGTTCACTTGTCAGCAGCCCAACCACTCTAAGCTCGCAAGGGATGCAAGCGAGCTGCTCCCTAGTAGCTACCAAACAAACCCTGAGGTGAACTCTGATTGCACCAATTTGTGCCACTGCCCATCCCTGAACCAATCATTGGGGTTGTACTTCAGCCTCTTTGTCAGGGTGGGGTGTCACTGGAACCTCCTGGACAGAAGGAACTTCGGGAAGGGGTGGTTCCCAGTGGATATCCAGGGTGCTTGGCACAGAAGAGAGTGCAGTAGTTGCAGGAGGGCCTCAAATCAGCAAATATCCTTCACACTCACCAGTATGAAAAGAAAGAAAATTAGAAATAACAAGGTATCATGGTCCCTGGGGTAGCTGCTGTGGGATTTCCCATCAGCCACTCTGCAAAATTTCTTTTTGGCAAATGAAAGTATTGAGCCAAACTAGCTCTTTCCAGCTGACATTCAACATGTGTGACTATCCCCTGAAAATAACTAAATAAATAGGAGCAACAGACACCCCGGGCTGGAGACCCAAGGGACATTTCCAAAGCTACCAACAGAGCATCCTCTGTTTCAGTAACTTCCTGTGAAATACAACAAAGGAGTTCACGTGAAATAAAGGGGGTGATTATGCACCAAAGGGTGGGGTGTGAGGCTCGTTAATGCCATAGGAAAGATGAGGTCCTTCCACCCAGGAAATCAGAGTCATCTGCTTCCCCTCCAAATGGCATTATTACAGGAGTGCTGTTTAATCAAAGAACAGCATGCTCCACCCTGTTCTTTGGGGAAGATTTAAAGCGAGACTGTTTTCGATGAGATCTAATTGATATTTTAGTTTGGAAACCCCCGATTGCAAAGCTTGTATCTTAGTTTGGGTTTCCCCCAAGGCGGACCCCTGAGACAAAGATTTAAGGACAAATCATTTATTTGGAAGGTGAAAGAGGGAAGAGGAAAGTGAGCCAGGGAAAGGAAGACAATCCAAATTAAGTAAGTTATCAGGTTGTGGGCAACTGGGGCTTAATCCCACCAGTGTAGGACACATTGTCTCAGGGGTGTCCTACCTGAGGGACAGGAAGTGGGCTATTTACACACCACTCCTCTCAAGCATCCTGGACCACTGCTGGGAGGAAGGGCGGGGGCCAGGGAAAAAACCAAACTCACAAAAAGATGCCGACACTGCCTGGCTGGCGTGGCTCAGAGGTTGAGCATCAACCTAGGATCCAGGAGATCACGGTTCGATTCCCGGTCAGGGCACATGCCCGGGTTGCGGGCTCGATCCCCAGTGCGGGGCGTGCAGGAGGCAGCCCATCAATGACTCTCTCATCATTGATGTTTCTCTCTCTCTCTCTCCCTCTCTCTTACTCTCTCTGAAATCAATAAAATATATTTAAGAAAAAAAAAGAAAGATGCCAACACTAACAGAACTTGTGCTGATGATAAAACCTTAGGGCCACAGATAGCAAATGCCACTCCCTAGGTGTACGCAGTTTATTTGGGAGGCAATCCCAGGGAGAACAGTGAAGGAGTGGGAGAGAGCTAGGAAAGGGAGGACTGCCGGCCAGAGGTGTGTCCATGAGCCGGCTACCTTCAGGGCACCTGGGGCTCAGTCCCAGGGGGGTCTCTGGGCGATGGCGTGGAGTGCAGTTCAGAATTGTCCTGTGGAGGGCTAGGAAGCTGGGACATTTACCCACAATGCCCATCTTGCAATGGTTAAATGTTGTCCCATCTACTCCCAGGCCTTTCCCTGTGGCCTGCTGCGTGCACCCCAAGCACACCGGCTCTCTGCGGAGATGCAGATGCTGGATGTTGGAAGCCAACTGCATGTGCAGAACTGTCCAGCCAGCTGCAGGCTGTCCTCTGGGGTGAGCTGAGGGGTGACAGTGAGCGCTGACGCTGGCCAGGAAACTCAGGAGAAGGAGAGAAAAAACCAAGAAGGCACAAAACCAACATTTACTGAGTTTAGGGCATTGACATCCATTAGCATATCTGTTCTTGTTGTAATTCCCATTTTACAGATGAAAGAACTGAGGTACAGAGAAGGATTGTGACTTCTTCTTGGTTAGGTGGCAGTTAAATGGCAGTGCTGGAATTCCAGCCCAGATTTAGGCTACAAAGACAATTCTCTCTCTCTCTCCTCCCTCCCTCCCTCTCTCCCTCCCTCTCTTCCTCTCTCCGCCTCCTCCACACACATTTATTTTCCCCCCAAATGATGTTTAGAGAGTTATCAAGACAAGCCAAAAGAAGCCTTCTGGTGTCCTTAAATTTAAAGATACTTTACAAAAGATAGTTTTCATTTCCACTCTCATTCATTCAACACATTTATTAAGCATCTACTATATGCAACACAAAGAGAACAAGACAGACCAAATCCTTGCCCCTTGGGTTTGTATTAAGCAGGGGAAAGAAACACTAAACAGCAGGGGCAACATGGATCTTAGAGCGGCCAAGGGAGCTGGGGAAGGGAGGCGCCAATGAAGGGTGTTACCTGATCACAGCTGTGATGCAGGCTTCTCAACCTCAGCCCTGTTGACATTTGGGGCTGGACTTTTTTATAGTTGGGGATTGTCTTGTGCATTGCAGGATATTTATTCTTGCAGAACTGGACACTAGATAGGGTAAATCTTACTGTAGGTAGATTATGTCTTAATAAAAATAGTAAAAAGAAAAGTTTCAGAAGATTGCAGTAGATTAGCAGGTTGAGGCGGTATTGTCAAGCTTGGTGAGAGCTCTGAAGCAAATCTTGACTTTAGTGGGGACCTGTGGGAGTCCAGAACCATTTGGACCACACTTATCTGAAAGCAACTGGGAGAACTTTATGGAAATGCAGGTGTTTGGTGTTGGAAGAAAGGAATGACTTTTTCAGCACATAGAAGGATTATTCCAAGCAGGTCAATGTAAAAGCGTCTGGGGGGATACAACTGGATTTCACATCTGTCTGTGAGCTTAGCCATGGAAAGACCTACATTGCTGAAAGGGTGAAAATTCAGCTGAGCGGAAAGAACCCTGTTTGCTCAAACTCCTGGCCACCTTTAGATTACAGAAACGTTTAGTCTTGACTCTGTATCAGGAGCTTTGTAGATCTTCTCTAAATGCATCATTAAAACCTAGTCTCAAAAGCAGGTGATTGACATAACAGTTCAAATTCAGGCAGATATTCAAAATCACATCTGGCCTATCCAAACCCCAAAGCAAATTGGGATTTTTTTTTAATGAGACACTTTGGTGATAATAACAATAAAGTTTAAGGAGTCAATGACCCTTGCAATTTCAAAACTGTGGTTTTTATTTTATGGTTGGTGGGTTCTTCCACAGAAGTAGCAATGTTAACATCAGAACAAACGATTTTTAAAAGATGGCAACATGACAGAGGCATAGAGCAATGTCTGTATGTTTACAGGAGTCCAAAAAAATCCTGTACTAGTGGTATTTGTAAGTATAACCATAAATGGCAAGGTCAGCATATGACCCTGGCTCTGCCATTTAGTAGCCATGTGGCCTGAGGAAGTCCCTCCATCCCTCTGAGCACCAGCTTCATCATTTCTAAAATAGAAATGGTAATAGGACCTGCCTCATAGGGTTATTGTGAGAATTAAAGAGATACTGTGTGTAAAGTGCTCAATAAGGTGATGTATTAGTGTCCCATGGCTGCTATAACAAATTATCACAAACTTAGTGGCTTAAAGCAACACAAAGTTGTTATCTTATAGTTCTGGAGGTCAGAAGTCCCAAAGGGTCTGATAGAGCTAAAGTCCAGGTGTTGGCAGAACTGTATTCCTTCTAGAGGTTCTAGAGAAGAATTTGTTTCCTTCCCTTTTCCAGCTTCTAGAGTCTGGCTGAATTCCTTGGCTCACGGCACATCCTCCATCTTCAAAGTCAATAGAATGGCATCTTCTGAGCTCTCTCTCTGACCCTGCTTCTCTGCCTTTTATAAGGGCCTTTGTGCTTTACATTGGGTTGATTCACATAATCCCAGATAATCTCCCCAGCTCAAGATCCTTAACCTAATCACACCTGCGAAGTCCCTTTTGCCACATAAAGTGACATATTTACAGATTGGAGGGAGTAAGAAATAGGCACCTTGGGGGAACCTTCTTCTGTCTACCATAAGGGGCTATTAAAAGCATTATTAGTATAGTTCACTGGTTACAAAAACTCTATTGGCGATGTAGAATAATGATGGTGGTGAAGCAAAAAAAGATGCTCTCAAACTGCTGTGGGAAAAGCTTCACAGGAAATGCCAACAGTGATTGAGACCGGGGTTAACCTGTGTAATGAAGGGGTGTTTCTTTTCTTCATTTTCATAACACTTTTAGAATAAAAATATTTTCATTAAGATATTAGTAAATATGAAAAGAGAAATATCTAGTTATCTATGTATAAAATTATACTTACATATTGTCCTGGCTGTCAATAGCTGCATGACAAACCACTGAAACTTAGTGGCTTACGAACAACAATTTATCATTATAAGTTGGTCCTATGGTTGACGGGGCTCAGCTGGGTGGTCTCACTTGAGGTCTCTCATGCAGTTGCAGGCAGATGGCTGCTGGGGTTGACACCACCTTGACTTGGGCTGAACGTCCAAGACCGCATCTCATTACTCTCTCACTGGGGTAGCACAGGCTTCTTCCGCCCTGGCTCAGGGCTACACGAGTGGCCCAGCGTCACTTCCACCGTCTTCTATTGGTCAAAACAGACACAGGGTCAAGGCCCATCCAGATTCAAGCGGGAGCAGAACACACATACGCAGAGGGAAAGCCTTGCTGACAGGCATCTTTTAAGTCAAGCTAATGTATGTCTTCCTCTCCTTGTACCCACCCCTCCCGCATAGCATCCCAGGCAGTTCCATGCTGTCCCCTCTCCCATATCGTTCTGGGATTGCCCCCTCTTCTTGAGGGGAGTATCACTGAGGCAGTGCACCGCAGTTTTGTGGGTTTTTAGTCAAGACTTGAAATTTGTCCCCTCCAGTGGCATCAAGAGTTGAGGCTTCTTAGAGAAGTTGAGGTAGGCTTTTTGGTTTGGTTTTGCTAGTTTAACATCCCCCCACCCCACTTCCTGTGCCAGGATCCCAGTCCTCCTTTGGGGGAACTATGGGTCAACCACAGGGCCTTGCAGTCTATTAGCCTATGAGTGGGCAAGTGACTCACGCCAAGCCAAATAAACCCTTTCTGAAATTTGAATCTTGGACAGAGTGACAAAAAAAATTCTGCAAAAAAGTTTCCAGGGGACACTGTAGGCTACTCTCCACCGGCTCTTACGGCCAGGCGCAGGGAAGGCTGGTTGGCCTAAGGCAGGGGTTCCTATTCTCTGCACTGACGCAGCGAACAGGCCCATTCCCGCAGCGCGAAGGCGGGAGGAGCTGTCCTGGGCGCTGTAGAGTATTTAGCCGCATCCCTGACTTCTGCCCATGAGATGCCACTAACATCTCCCTAGCTGTGATATCCAAAAGTGTCTCCTGACCTTGACCAATGTCCTCTGGTGGCCCAATTCAGTCCCTGTGCCTCTTGCTGATGACTGGTCCAGGGGTAAACAGGCCCAAGCTGCTTTGGCCAGTGAGACTCCAGGATAAATTTCAGGGGTGGGGGGCTTCTGGAAGCAAAACTTCGTTACTCCTAAGAGAGAGCCAGTGGAAGCCACTTTCTCTGTCTCTTCCCCACTGGATGTTAACAATTTGATAGCCTGGCAGCCACTTTGCAGCCACAGAGGGAACCGGCTTTTGGATGAAGCCAACAGTGGATGGCAAAGGGAAGAAAGAGAGAGAACCTGGATTCTCAATTACATTCTTGAACCTCTGAGTCAGCCAACCTTGGAGCTGCCTCCCTCCCAACTCCCTTACTGCTTCAGCCAGTCTGAGTTGAGTTTTCTGATACTTATAGCCAAAGCATCCCAAGAGACACATCATCAGAGCTGAAGAGAACACTAACCAGTTTATGCAACCAAGATCCCCAGGGCATCCTGTTTCCAGTCCTTTCCAAGCTCGCTCCTGGAGCTGGCTCTCCGTTTCTATAAAGTGCCTTGCATCTTTCTCACGAATGCTTCTTCTGTTCCTGTCGGCCAGAACCAAGCTTGTGACTTACAGTGGGAGAACTCTGTGACTGCAGTGGACTGGTTTCAGCCCCCAAACCCCAACATTCCCAACCACCATACCACGCGGGGCTGCCTCAGAACCTGTTTGTTGGGGACGATGGACTCACCTGGTATTTCACAAAGCGCTGCTTATAAGACCTGCAGGAGAGATGGAGCCTCCTGTGAAGGGGTTGATGGGAAAATCAACACAGAACACATTCTGGTAAGTTCTAAAGGAAGCACCACATGGGGGGTCATGCCAAGGACAGCCCAGTGGGGTCTGCTAGATCCAGCAGAAGTAAGAAAAAGGGCAGAGAGAAGAGCAGGATTCCCTGGTTTGGCTCCATCACTAACTCACTCTGTGACCCAAAGGGAGGTGCGTCCTCCTTGAGCCTCAGTTGCCTTATCTGTCAAATGAGCATTATCATATTAACTTCCCAGGGCTGATGTACAGTTTCACTGAGATGACACAACTAACCGGTTTAGTGAGCTGTCTCAACTCGTTGAGGTGTAACTATGCCATTTTATTTTTTATAATAACTACTATCAAATATCCTCTGTTGAAACCTCCTTTTTCTCTCTGGGTAATAACAGAAATAACAGCGTAGTTGCAGTATTCGTGGCAGAGGCCACATGGCGGGGGCAGCATGCCCACAGTGCCAGGCACTGCTCTCAGCACCTCGCATGTGCCAACACACCGAATCCTCACAATAACCCACCGAGGTAGGACCTGATGGCATCCTCGTTTTAGAGAAACAAGAGGGTAAGTCATTTGCCCGTTAAGGGGTGGGCTTCCTCAACCTACCTCTCTCCAATTTCATAACTTTGTCAGACACCTGGTTACCAAAGAGGTCTCATTTTCAACTCTTACAACTCAGAACTCAAATTAAAATGTCACTTTCAACAGGTGAGCCACCACCACGCGCAACAGGGATGAACCTCATGGTCACAATGTTGACCGAAAGAAGGCAGACACGAAACAGTGCGCACTGCGTGAGCCCACTGACGTGAAGTTCAAAAACAGGCAGAGCTAACCCAGGGCGTTAGAGGTCAGGACGGGAGCCCTTGAGGAGTGGAAGTGAAGGAGGGGTACAAGGTGGCTTTCTGGGTGGCTGGTAGAGTTCTGTGTCTTGATCTAGGTGCTGGTTCCATGGGTTCAGTTTGTGGAAATCCTTTAAGCTGTGTACTTATGTATATTTTTCCATATCTTGTTATATTTCAAAAATAATTTACTTGTAAAAAACTTCAGCCTCAGGTTTGGTTCAGAGTTCTTCTACACATCCTCCCGCGCTTCCTCGCCTAGTTCAAGCTAGACCCATGGCTCTAGGCGCTTGGAGCTGGGGGTGGTGGTAGGAGTGCCCACAGGGTACCCTTCTGCCGAACTGGCTTCACTGTGAACCCTGAAGAGAGGTAGCTGGCCCTAACTGCTGCGTGACTTCTGAACTTATACTGAGCAACTCAGAGGGCCAGAGGGCCCATAACATCACTTTATTGGACATATATGTAAAGTGTCTGGCACAAAGCAGGTGTAATAGGGGGCCTCTTGATGGAAAGATAATATGATAATATTTTTGATATCTTGAAGACTAGGCATGGGGATGCCCAGCTCTTTTAAAGATGCTAGAAGTTTGTAGATTCATAGGTGGTCAAAGAAGATACTTCTATTTGAAGCTTTCAGTTAGACACAAGGAAAAGCCAAAGTTGGCTGTCTTAGGCTGAGTTCATCCAGAAGCCAACTCTGAGAGAGGGATTTGAATGCAAGTTCGTTCTTATTTGAGATGAGATCTTCGAAGCACCAGTTGAGGAGTGGGGAAGGGAAGAAGCTTTCTTGAGTGTGAGACAGACATGAGCAGAGCAAAGATGATAGGCCAGGTACAGAGACTCACCAGGGCAGAAAGCTCGGGATGCCTAGCAAGGGGCAAAACTGGGAAAACAAGAACCTTGTCCCAGGGTAACCTATCTTCCCCCAGCATATCACTAGTCCTGTGGTTTAGACCCCTGAGCGCTTCCTCCCTAAAGATAACATCTAGACCTCAGCTATATTTCAGCTCCAGGCCCAGAAAAGCAGCAAAACCAGACAAGTGGTGCGATGGCTGCCTCAGGACCAGCTACACTGACTAATGACCCCCTGCCCTGGCACCGACTAATCTGTGGAGACCACGGCCCTGAAAGAGCACACCTAGAAAGCTGATGAATATTCTATTGAGACACTCCCCTGAGGCCTCCCCTAAGATTCCCACCTAAAGAAAGATAAATATGCTCAGGACAAAGGACCCAGTGTGTGCTCCCCACAAGGGGAGAAAGCCAGCACCATCTCCTTCCCTCTTCTCCCCTCCCAGGGAATCCCACAAGACTTGCAACCAGGGGAGCAGTGGGCAGCAGCAGCTGGTCTCGGGCTTACCCCCTGAACCTGTCTCCAAGGCCCCTTCTCTCTCTGACTTCTCAGGGAGCCAGAGCAGCCCAGCCAGGCTCTCCTGTTGCTGCTTCTGTGCCAGTCCTTGTTCCACCATCCTAAGTATATTCTATTGCCATCATGGAGCCAATACCCTTTATTTCAGTGCTGGGTAGCCCTTCCCTTTGGATATCCCCATCTCCCATTCCCTTTTCTTTAAATAAATTCAACTTTTCTTTATTCACCGTCTGAGACAGATATTTAGCCTGTCCTCGCACCACTGACTTTCACCTTTCAATGAGCAGGTTGCCACTGTGGGCAAGTGGGGCTCACTCCCACTGGGGATCCCTGGGGCACTGTGAAGACCACATCTCTGAGTTGCCCTACTTGAGGAGCAAGGAGCTCAGGTTTTTATCCACAGTTTCCATTTGTCACTGGTCGAGGACTGTTTCTGAAGGTATGAAGTCCCTGGAACTCCTAACCAGACCCTGAGGTGGGCTGAGCCTGCTCTTGTGGCTGGAGAAAGCTTTCAGCCAGAGAGCTGAGTGTGTGAACACCACGGGTTGAGGGGACAGGGGCAGCTCATCAGCATGAAGAATGAACACCCATCCTCAGGCTTCTCGTTCCGTGGGGAAAATAAAGTCCTACTTGCTTAAGCAGGTTAGTCTGATGGATGTCACTTATAGCCAAAAGCATTCCTCAGTGACACATGAGAGCGGGAAGCAGCTGAGTGTAGGCTGAAACAACAGCTAGAGCAAGAGGACGCGTGATAACCCGAGTTCCAGGAAAATGTATTTGGATTTCAGATAACATCATGGAGGAGGGGGGCCTGGTTTCCACCTGCTTTGTAAGGTGGGAATTAGCCCACCCAAGCCGGTTGTTAAAGGGAGGGATGAAGGGTGAAGAGCTTGGAAGCATATCAGTTTGATAAAGAAAAAAAGAGACAAAGAGACAGAGACTTGGAGATAGACGCACATTGAAAGGTAGGAGAGGAGCCGGGGTAGAGGCAGAGATGGTGACAGAGGCGAAGAGACAGCAAGAAGTAAAGAAATGTGAAAACACACGCACCAAGGTGCTAACAGCGACCAGGCCATCATAGTGGCGAGCTGAGGAGCGAGAAAGTAAATCTTCTCTCTTTCATATGCAGCCTTCAAGATTCCTTCGTTAAATGTGCATTACTTTGGGAATTAGGGAAGAATTAACAAGAATGAAAATGTCCCACCCTCGGTGCTGGAACTTATAATTCCGAATGAGAGAACCCCCACTTTGCACTGCTTTCCCCTTCAATTCTTCCAGGTTTCCTGAAATGATTTAAACACAAACACACTCCCTTCCTTCTCCCCCTCCCTTCTCCCTTTTTTTGAGAAGACCTGGGTCAGGCAGAGTCAGCTTAGTGCTGAACCAGAGCTGAGGCCGACGGTGGGCAGATTGAGCGGCATTTAAGGAGAGGTGGCCTAGAAGCTACTTTGGAACTGAGAATTGGATTTGCTTTTTCCTGGTCCTACCTTTGCAAGAACTGTCTTGTCCTAGAGTCATGTAGGAGGGCGGTGGGAGGGAAATTGGCTCTGTTTACGGAGTTAATAAAGTTGGGCGTAGATGATTCATTCTTTCATAGATTAATTTAACAAGCATCCAGGGAGCAGCTCCTGTTGCCCAGGTCTTGGGCTGCCCTGGGGATACATCGCAGTCCGTGCCCGGGAGGGGCCCGTAGCTGGCTGGGAGAGGCACGCGTGGATGGGCAGGACTACCACAAGAGGGTCGATCCAGGCCAAAGCAGAGGTTTGCACGAAGGCTGAAGTTCTGCTTTCACCCACCCAGATATAGATCTCACTCATGAAATGAAGAAGTAAAGAGTGATAAGGAAGATTCTTATTTAGGACAGTGGTGACACTGATGTAGGTGGTTTCCAAAAGACCTCGACTTCCAAAACGACCAGTGCTCTGGGAAAGGAACGGGGCTAAACTTGAGACACATAGGGCTGGAGGAAGGCAGAGAAAGAAAGCAGTGTATCCGTTGGCATGCTTTTGGCTGCAAGTAATAAAAAAGCCAATCCAAAGTGGCTTCAACAATAAAAGTGTATATGATCTTTTTACAAAGAAGCCCAGAGCTAGGTGGTTGCAGGGACAGTTCAACAATTCAGTGTTGCTGTCAAGGACCCAGGTGCTTTCTACCTCTATGGCCCTCCTTCCTTGCCCTGGTGAAGAGGCGTGTTTCCTCCCATGTGACTCTCTTACAAGAGGGAGAACCCATTCCCAGAAGCGCTTGGGCAGACTTTGCCTCACATCCTGTTGGCAAGGATTGAGTCATATGTCCATACTTTAACTGTAAAGGCGGCTTGGGAAAGGAGCACCTCACTTTTCAGCCTCAGTTATAATGGGTGGGCTCTGGCAGCTAAGAAGAGGGAAGGGAGTGATGGGTAGATAGGCAACCAACAGTATCTGCTTCAGAAGAGAATTAACCTTTTTTGGGCACTGTTTATAACCCCAGCCATCCCCAAAATTTCCAGCTTCCCCTTTAATATCTAAATAACAATAGGACCCCATGACTTTAAGGAGACCAGACTTTTATCAGGTTCTTTCTACAGTATATTACTCAGAATCTATGGGGAATGTTCACATGTCCCATGGACCATCCTTGTGGCTGCTTGGCAACCACAGTGTGCCATCTCTCCCAGGACTTCTACTGCCCTGTCTACCATCTCTTAACTGCCTGCACAAGGATGCTGGCCCATCTTCAACACCATCTTGACCTGGAAAGTGGTACCAAGTCCCCTTCCTTAACAGCCCCCAAAACATGGCTAGGTTAATTAGAATAGAGGTTCAGTAACTGTTACTAACACTGGCTTAAACAAAGCAGAAGTTCATTTCTAACAGAACAATGCCTATAAGCAACCAGGAAGACTGGACTCGTGCATATCGACTGGATATCTGCCCTTTGTATGTCTCTCTGGTGTGTCATTCTCTGTGTGGATGGTCTGGAGAGGATGAGGAGAGGGTCGGGTGCCAGGTTCCTCCTGTCTTGCTCGCTTCCGTTCCTCGCACGTTGCCCTTGTCTGAACAGTTCATGGCAAAGCCCCCTATGTCCACATTCCAGGCAGCAGGGTGGAGGCAAAGGTGAAGGAAAGAGCCTCCCCTGCCCCATCCCCCAGCCCAGTGGCGCCTGGGCGTTCGGGGCTGATTCAGAAGTGAACCACATCACCTCCACTCCCTGCCACTGGCCAGCATACAGTCACAGGGCATATCTAGTTTCAAGGATATGTAGTCTCTAGCTGGGCAGACATGTGCCCGGCTACGCCACTGTTTCTGTGAAAGAAGAGGAGAATTGATATTGGGGACAATTAGAATCTGATCCCAAAACTAGGTTGAGCCCATAGCAGGGAACAAAATTTTACTGAAGCCTTGAGGATAATAGGTAGGAATCACACAATGCAGAAAAGGAAAACCCAAAATGAAATTGTAAGCCAGTGGTTCCTGGAGCTCATGTACCTCGGTCATACTTTCCCTCACTCCCGTCTTCACCCTCCTTTCTCTCTAGCCTGCCACCATGTTGTGGGGGCCATTCTACCTCCCAGGGACGGAGGCTTCCTGACCCTTTCTGGCTAAAACTTAGAGCCATCCTCTCCCCATTCCTTGCCTACTCCAGATGGGGGCAATGGAACTCTCCAGGTCCTTCAGAGGAAAGCTCCATCCCTTGTGTGGTTCCCCATGGCCCAGGTGAGGCCAGCATGAGAGTTATAAGCATATGCTCCCAATTATGGGTCCCTCTGCTTTTAGTCATACAAGGTGTGGGTCCTGTCCACGGGCCTCCCTCCAGCACAAGGGGAAGAAAAGTCAGGCCAGCCCGCCCTCTCTGTACAGATGGGTCTCAACTGGAAGACCATTTCCATCTTCAAATACAAAAAGATTGGAGCAAATACTTGATCAAAAAGATACACCTCTCTCCCAAGGACTCCAAGAATACTTCTGTCTAAATGTGAACTTAGAAGTTAATTCTTCTTCTCTAAAAGTCCTGCTACAATCTTGCAGGACCCACTCAACTTACAGACATTATCCAGATGCTGCTGTGCAGTGGTAGACAAGTTACATAACCACTCTGTTTCCTCATCTGTGAAATGATGGTAATGGCAGACCCTCTCTCACGGGGTTGTTGGGGAGATCTAGTGATGGTAGAGGTAAAATGCTAGGGTAGCCCAGGACCTGGCCCATACTCGACACCCAATACATGTTGCTCTTATAATTACTATCAGTAAAGATTAATAAACAACTCGGTATGGGGATGGGGAATCTGTGTCTGGATAATGTCACAGGTTTAGGACTTCCCCCAAGAGCAGTGGTTCCTCCCAGAATAAAGGGGGAAGGCCATTCCCACCTTCAAAGACAGAAACTGCTTCTAACCCACATCAAGAAACTGAAAATCTAGAATCTCACCCCCAGGACTGGCTGCATAATTTGTGGGCCTGGTGCAAAATGATTGTGCAGGGCCCCTTGTTCAAAAATGATTTTTAAAAAAATAGATCTTTATTGATTTCAGAGAGAGAAAGAGAGACAGAAACATCATTGATGAGAGAGTCATTGATCAGCTGCAGCCCGCAACCTGGGCATGTGCCCTGGCCGGGAATCGAACCCCGATCTCCTGGGTCCTAGGCTGATACTCAACTGCTGAGCCATGCTCGGCTGGGTTAAAAATGATTAAGAATCTCAAGACAGCAACCGCAGAGCATTAAACCAAGATGGCCCTTCTGAGCACAGGACTGGTTGCACACATGTCACAAAGCCTGCCGGCCCTGCTCACCTCCGCCAACAGGACAGAAATTAGAGATGTAAACAGCAGGGTGCAACATATACTGTGGAAACATCTGGAGACAGATGTGGCCTGCTTTTCCCATTTGGCAACCTACACAACCGTAGTAGCAACAGCTACATTTATTGAGTCCTCCGGAGACCAGGCTGAGACACCATCTCATGCAACCATCCATCCTTGCTTTAAGGAACAGATGAAAACCGAGGATCAGAGAGGGTAAGGAATTTGTTTAAGGGCACATATCTCAAGTCAGCCCGATTCCAGAATCTGCGCCCAGACCACTGTGTGTGCCACGGAAGTGTCCCCCCATCCTGGCACTCTCAACTGTGGGGGGGAGGGGGAGTTTTAATGACCTCTGGAAACCCTCCCAGACTCCTCCTTTGCCGAAAGCATGGGACCAAGGTCTAACTTCCCTTTCAGACCTTCCCCCAGGCCTCTGACCCTCCTTTCTCAGAACTCATGTGATGCCCTAGTTCCCCTGAGCACCTTCTCCTCCCCGCCCTGAGACAGTCACCCGTACAGGCGGCTCAGGATTAGACTTACGTGTTTATTTTTGTTTTATTTTTATAATGGCTTGGAGTAAAGTCTAAAATACTTTGTGGGGGTGGAGGGGTTGGGAAGTCTCTATAAGGGTGGGGAAGAGAGCCCAGAAAGATGTGAACAAGGAGCTTCTGGGCCGTTAACCTTTCTGTGAGCTCTGAAACAGTGCAGAACTCACATACATTCACAGGAGTTCAGAACTGGAAGCAGTATCTAGAGCTACTATGGGTTCACATTCTGGGTTCACCATTTCTTAGCTGTGTGGCCATGGGCAAGTTGCTTAACCTTTCTGTGCCTTGGTTCAAATGGGGGATAATAATAGTACAGGCTTCACCATGTTGTTGTAGTTATATTATTACTACTATTAGCTCTTCATTGTTATTGTTTGTTTAGAGCTCATGGAGTCCTTGCAGAGCCTGCACATCATAGCTGAGAGCTCAGAGACTGAGACAAGACTGCCTGCATTTAAATCCACTTCACTACTTATAGTTGTGTGACCTTGGTTAAGAAATTGACTTCTCTTGGCCTCAGTTTCTTCATTTGCCAATATTTCCCTTGGCTTAGAAATGGCATGTGAGACTCAATTGGACCGATGAGATTCAAGGCCAGGACTTGTGCTGGCACCAGCAGGGAGAAGTGCTCTTTCCACTGAAGTTGATGAGAGGCCAGGATATGAGTTTGGAGTTGCTGGGCCATCCTGGTTATCACAGGAGGAGAGCCTGCCTGAGAGTAAAGCTAACACAGGGAGAAACAGATAAAAGAGCTGTTGAGAGATAGTCATGATGACATTGTTTGAACCCCTGGATGCAGCCATGCCTGAAACAAGCCATCTTTGGACTTTCCAGTTTCATGAGCCAGCAAATTCCCCGTTTTGTGAAAGCCACTTTCAGCTGGGTTTTTCTCACTGGAAAGCATCCAAGCTGACACCAGGAGGTTAAGCAACTTGCCCAAGGCCTGAAAGCTAATAAGTAGCTGACCCAGGATTTAGAAGCTTCTAAACCTGCTGTGCCCGTTACTCCAACATCGGGGCCAGCATTCTGTATTTGGGTATTCATTGATTTCACCTCTTTTCCCTCTCTGAGCAGCCATTTTCTCATCTGGAAGATGTGATAACACCTGACTTGCAGGGCTGTTGGGAAATAGAAAATGCTAGACAACACTGTTACCTAGCACTGGATGTGGCTGTAGGCGGAAGCTCTGTGCATCAAGGTTCCAGTGCTTTGGCCTATGGCTTTGTCCCCAGTTAGTTATTACATCTTTGGTGTGCTTTGGTTGACCCCAAATCAGCCAACCAGTTAAGGTGCCCAAACTATGTTAGGAGACCATGTGAGAATCTTAGACGAAAGGGCCACTTCCCTTCCTGGCTGTGTGTCCTCAGTGGTGGACAGACGGAGCTGGGTGACCCTGAGGACCCTTCAGCTCTGAGTCTCTTAGGAGCCCTGTCTTCTCAGTTTCTGGAATTTCCCAAGGACTCATGGGCTCATCTGGGAATGACCTGTAGCTTAAGGAAGACAGCATTGAACCAAAATGATTCAGTTTCTTTTCTTCATGAAGTCTACATTTAGTGGTGGAGACAGACGATAAACACCTAAAACAAATACAAAACATAATGCATGGTAACACCAGGGAGAAAATATGACACCACATGCCTGGTAAGTGCTAAGAAGGAAAAGGGATAGAGTGACAGGGCACCGTTTAGTAGGAGGCATCAGAAGGGGCCTCTCTGAGGAAGTGACATTTCATCAGGGACCAATTTGGTCGCACTCTGGATCCCAAGCTCTTAACACTGAGCCATCTGCCAGGAAAAAGACCAAGACCGAATTTACCAGGCAACTTGCTGACCCTGCTAAGTTAGGAGTCGATGATCCTTGGGAAACAGTCATCCTTCTCCACTGATAACTCTTTAGGACATTTAACAAAGTTTAATGGGACATTGATTTCCTCCATTAGCTAAATCCATGAAGGAAAGGCCAGAGAAGCGGGGTGAGATCATGCCTGCCAGGAAAAGATTTCAGCTGTCATGACACATGGTCATTTGTTTATTTTCTAACCAGTCATCACTAAAAGATCCCCAATCACCACCATCACATCTCTGGGGGATACAGGGCTTGGCTGGTTCTAGGCCAGGCCTTGTCAGGGAATTGGTGAGCTTTACAAATGAAAGGAAGCCTCAGAAAGGCACAGGCGATTCTGGTAACACAGGCCACTTCTCCTGCCAAATATCAGATAAGAAGTTGAGGGAGATAAAAGAGTTGGTAGAGGAGGAGATACAGAGAAGAAAACTGTGTAAAGATGGAGACAAGAGATTGAAGTGATGCTGCCGCAAGCCAAGGAACGATGAGCTGCCAGGGGAGGAAGAGGCAAAGAAGAGTTCTCTCCTCGAGACTTCAGAGGGAATGTGGCCCTGTCAACCCCATTGATTTTGGACGTCTGGCCTCCAGAACTGTTCGAAAGCAAATTTCTATTGTTTTAAGCCATCAAGTTTGTGGTAATTTGTTACCACACCCCTAGGAAATTACCACAGCCACTAAACAGCCCAGACCTGGACCCCGATTTAGCCTGCTGCAGCCCTCCTCTCCTCCATCAAGATCCTGTGCATAACTTTGGCCCCACTCAAAGGTCGCTGCAATCATTGGGTGACACTCCCTGTAGGCATCAGGGCCACTTGGGCTCCAGATGGGCATTTGATTTATTTACTTATTTAGCTCAGCCCACAGGGATAGGAATGAACCAGCCCTCTTCTCTCTTCCCCCCAAAAGTTCTGTGGGTACCAGACAAACTAGGACTCAAATCAATAAGGACAGAAGAGTACGCCAAAGCCTGGAGAGTCACTTAAATGGGCTAAGCCTTAAATTAGGCAGCTTCCAAGTGTGGGGTTCCCAAACTTTTCACCAGGATCGGTATCTTTGTTAATTTTCTCCATGGAACAGTCAGCTTCTAATGTCATTGCCTTTCCAACCAATTGCATTTATTCAATAAGAATTCATTCAGCCCGGCCGGGCGTGGCTCAGTGGTTGAGCATTGACCTAGGATCCAGGAGATCGTGGTTCGATTCCCGGTCAGGACACATGCCAGGGTTGCAGGCTCAGTTGGGGGCATGTAGGAGTCAGCTGATAAATGACGACTCTCTCATCATTGATGTTTCAATTCTCTCTCTCCCTCTCTCTTCCCCTCTCTGAAACAATAAGGATATATTTAAGTAAAAAAAAAAAAAAAGAATTCATTCACCTCCCCATTTGCTATTATTTGGAGATATATAATAATGAGGGCTAATATTTATTGATCCACTCACTATACTAATAGTACGATATATACTCATTCAATCTTTACACTACCCCTATGAGGTAGGTACTTCTATTGTCCTACTTTTACAAAGGAAGGAACAGAGACAGAGAATGGTTAGGTATTTTGCTAAAGATTGCACAGCTAGGATTTATTAGGGCTGGAATTTGGACCCACACAGTCTGGCTCCAAAGCAAGCATTCCTCTGGAGACTGGGTTAGAATCCTGGCTTCCATACCAATGTGCAATGCTACTCCAGACAAGTGATTTTGTTCTCTGCACCTCAGTTTCCTCATCCATAAAATGGTAATAATAACAGAGCCTATATTGTAGGACTGTTGTGGGGATTGAGAATGTGTACCTGGAATGCCAGGCAAGTGCCTGCCAGAAGCACTCAAGGAATTAATTCAACCAGGGATACCAGCAGCTGCTTTGGGCAGACTTGGGGTGCAAATGGGGAACAGAGATGATTCAGCCCTCTAGGTTCTCTGACCCCATGCAGTTCACAAAAGTAGAACCTGCAGAAAGGCAACCTGACCAGCCCTTCTCGTATGTGCTTCCAGGACCATAGGTGTACAGTTAGCTGGGGTTGCTGGTAAAAAGAACAAATTCTTAGTATCTGAATCCTTTGGAGTTGCAAAGAAATCTGCATTATTCGACAGTCTAATGCACCATGGAATTTGTGCTCCACTGAGTCCAGAGTAGGCAAGATTTCCTTGATATTTTAGGAAACTGAAAATCATACCATGACCTCAATCCATTCACTCTTGCAGCGTCCGAAATTGGAGACCCCAAACGGAAATCTTGCATTTTAGTACAAGGACAGTACAGAGAATAGGGTCCTTCCTCAGCAGCCTGGTGAATCATGAAGCTCTACGTTTCATGAATAAACGGGCGGACATCTGGCCAGAGGTGGGAGGCAGGAAATGGGGCATGCTTTTTAGGCCCATATTCCAGCTTGGAGCACTGAGGCCAGGGCCCTGGCGTTGCAGGAAAGATACATGACTACTTCAGGGCCATCCTGTGACTCAACAGGATTCCTAGAGGTTTGATCTCAACATCCAAGGAGGCCTTGCAAACCCAAAGCCCAAGGGTCGGGCTCTTCGGGTCGCCTAGGCAACGGGCTTGCGCCACGCCCAAGCTCGGAGTTTCGGAGGGGAGGAGGGAGCGAGCACCGCAAGAGGTCTCGCGGGGTTGAGGCCAGTAGCTCCAGCACCTCCCCCTGACTCCGCCCCGCGGAAGTGCTGGCCGAGCTGTTCGACCGCTGATTGGCCTTCACGCTTGAGGGCGGAGCCCACGGCAGCGCTGTGCGTACTTCCGGCTGCCGGGTTGACATGAAGAAGCAGCGGCTAGGGCGGCGGTAGCGGCGGGAGCCGAGGCTCGCAGCGGGACTCCCGGCGGAGTGCGCGACGCGGCCTAGAGCGGCAGACGGCGCAGTGGGCCGAGGAGGAGGCGCAGCAGCCGCCCTGGCCCGTCATGGAGATGGAAAAGGAGTTCGAGGAGATCGACAAGGCCGGGAGTTGGGCGGCCATTTACCAGGTGCGGGAGCCACCCGGAGCGCGGCAGGCCCTTCGCTTAGGCCGCGTGAACCTTTCCCTCAGATCCCCGAGCCCCGTCCTCCCTGTGGGTCTCGACCTCTGCCCCGGCCCTGCTGCTTGAGTATTCAAATCCAACGGCGGCAGAGGCCGGCTCCCTCTCTCTTTGTCCCTCGGGTGGGCCTTCGTCCCTCCCGGACCTCGCAGCCCTCTTTGATCCCCCCTTACCTCACATCCTCCAGCCCGGTGACCTCTCAAGCCTGGAGGCCGCGGGGTCTCTGCTCTCAGCGCGAATCCCTCGCACCCCGACCCCGCCCCCCTTCCTATCCACTCTTTGTCCCCTGGGGTTGGTAGAACACCCCACCACTTCCTTTTCTAGACTGGACCACCTCAGACTCTCTTCCTTTGTCTCCCTGGGGGAAAGGGTTACTCCCCCTCCCTCCTTCACATTTCCTTTCCCCTAGTCTCAGTGTGCGTCGGGAGCCCCTAGGATGACAGTCCCTTTCCCCCTTCCTGTTCATTCATTGAATGGATTTGAATCGACGTGCCTGTTTCGTGCTAGGCACTGCTTAGGCGCTGGAGGTAGTGTTTCCTGAATAAGACTGACAAGACCTTGTCCCTCGTAGAGCTTAGAGTAAAATAGGGCAAACACATATGCAAATAATTTCAGATAGTGTTAGGTGCTGTGAAGAAAACAAAACATTATATCGGAAGATGGGCCACCTTAGAGAAGGTCAGAGGAAGAGACATTTGCTCTGTGAGCTGAATGAGCAGCAGCAGGCCATGGAAATACCAGGCTAAAGATCCGTCCAGCCAGGAGGCCTGAGGTACCCACTTCAGTGGGGCCAAAATATTACCCTTTCTGGTGGGGACCAGGGAAAGTTAACATTTTTACCCTGTGAAATAGCATCTTTCCCTCATGAGCATTTTACCCTTTGCTCATGGCTGAGATGATTGGGTCTTCCAAGTCTTCGTCTACTTGTGGGCTGTGGTGGTTCATAAAGAAAAGTTAGGAAGGTAGGGTTTCTGACATATCTCTAAAACATCAGGTTAAAAACATGAAGCGGTCTGCCTTCACAAGCAGCTAAACCCTCTCAAGAAAATATGTGCTCCTGATTAAATGTCACTGCGGGGGTTGTGAGGATTAACCAAAACCACACTCGGTATTTTAAATAAACGATGTACAGAATAGAGAGATTTTGTTGCTTGTGTAAAGGGAGAAGGCTGTTTATCCTCTTTCCAGCTTATAAGCTCAAAAGGCAAATTGTGAGATCTATCAGCTGGTAGTATTAAAATCTATTTTGAGCTCCACTTAAAAAGGAAAAAAGCTTTAAGCAATTCTTTGGTATGCTTGAATAACAAAAGCCTTTTTTTGGCAGCCTCGGTTTCTTGTAGATTTGCATCAAGCTTATTTGTCAGGATTCTTTTTACTTGGACTATAATGACTATCAGTTACTGATAAACTAATATTTATAACCACTGTAATCTGTATAAGCTTGATAGATAAATATATACAGTTTGTATCCCATGTCTAGTCTTTCTGAAGTAATTGAGTAAATTCCACTAGTGTCTTTGAGAATGTGTAGACATGTTGTCTGTGTCAAATTTAATGCAAAGGAATCTAAAGTGGCTCTACAGGAAAAAAATTTTTGCTGTGAAGTGTTGGATATTATGATCTACCCTCTCAAAAGTGGAGGTGGCCTCCATGAGGCATTCGGGAAAATCTGTTATACTGAAACTGAGTTGGCAACAACAGATTCATATTCTAAAAACTCATATTCTAAAAGAATTTGATTTCTTACTGTTTTAGGCCAGAGCTTGGAGTGTGTTCATCTTTAATTTCCCGTATTGTTCTTAAGTTTCTCTACTGCATTTGAACTCCAGGACTTAGTCAAGATTGCTGTATGTTGAGATTCCCTCAGCTAAATGGACTGCCATGTTCCTGGAGGTGGTTTTGTTTGACCTTAGGAAGTTGTCCATTATAGGCTTTTTCACCTCTACTGTACAGGTATTTTTCTTTTCTAAAACTGAAATCAGAAGCACTTCTCCTTGTTGAGTTAAAAAGTGGCTCTTTATTGGGCAGTATGACATTTTTTAAAATGTAGAGTTCAGATGACCTTGAATTGAAAGTGGCACATTTCCCAAAGTATGTGTCAATTTCCTGAAACCATTATTTTTCAGAAATTCAAAGAAATGTGTTTCAGGTTGGAAGAAAATGGAAGTTAAAAAATTAACAATTCATAGCATGTCACGATGAGGACAGACTTGTACAAAGTCATTTTGAGCTTGCTTATTAGTCTGTTGTGATTAGAAAAAGATAATTTCTCTTAAAATTTTGTAAACAAGGCAGTGCAGTTATGTCTCGGGACACTAACTTCTTTTCTAACCAGAACAAAAAGATACAGAAAGTTGGCAACAATTGGGAAATGAACAAAGGGTAAAGTAGACTTGAATGCTGAGGAATGTGGTAGCTTAGAAAACAAAAGTGTCAGGCAAAGATTCTCTGCAAACTTAATCTGATAAGAGTGAGCATAACTGTTTTTAATTGTTAGCACTAATAAATAGCATAGTTACTAATAAGCATTTGGGTTTATAAAAGGTCAGCTGTGATAACATATGTAGATGGCTTTACAAATTGTTTTCTGTCACTTAAACAATTGTATGCTTGGTTTGAAAAGTGGAAGTAATACTTAATGAGCTTAGAGTTTGAGTTGGTCTGGCTCTCCAAGAGGAGACAGAACACAGATAGAGAAAAGGGATTAGCTTTTGGAGCTAGAATGAGAGAAGTGAGGGCTTGAATGAATGAAAGTAGCTGATAAGCTGCCCTGCATCTGTAGTTTAAGATTTGGGTCAGGTGTTGTGCTCTTTTCTCATCTCTAAATTCCTTGATTCTCTGACACTGTTCACTACTTCTCAATGTGAATGGTTTGATTGTTTCATATAAAGGAGGTTGCAACCATGGCTTGTGACTTGAAGGCAAGATTTATTCCATGTTAGAGGCAGGCTTGTAAAATAGGCCAGTCTTCCAAATGACATTTGTTTTTATAGCTGCTTTCATTATGAAATACGATCTAATGCATATCTAGATTAAAACGATGTTATAACAGTAGTTCACTAAAATTCTTCACTGCTGTATACAGCTTATGTTGTTATAGTCCAAGATGAGTATTAAAATTTCCCAATAACACTTGTTTAAATACCATTCTCTTCAGACAAAAACTGAATTTTGTGACTCACTTCACTTAAAAAAATAAGACAGATGGAAATGACATGGAAATATTGGGAAGTTCTAGTCATCTTGAGTGACCCATTAGATCTAAATGTACTTGTTTAGCCCTGGTTTTAGTGAACTAAATTTAGGTGTCTGATCACCACTTCGGAAATGGCGTAAAGACCTTTGTAATTGTCTGGGCTTATATTAAATTAACTGGGAGCACAAGGAGAAATAGTGGAGGGAACTTTCTGCTATCATTATTTGTTTGACATCACTGTCATATTTATAGGAATACTTTGGTACTTTGGGGAGTACATAAACACAGGTCAGCTGGGGGATAATGGTAATACACATGATCTTCAGTTGCCAATTTTCTGCATTTTGCATTTTAGCATGAATAACTCCCCAAAACCTATAAAAATACCCGGTATTGAATAATGTGATTAAATGTATGCTGAATTTCATGATAGAAATGAATATTGAAATTTCCTATAGGGGGTTTTCAGAGTATAAATTTGGAATAATGACGTGCCTTTTCTTTCCCTCCCTCCCTCCCTCTCTCCCTCCCTCCCTCCCTCCCTCCCTCCCTCCCTCCCTCTCTCTCTCTCTCTCTCTCTCTCTCTCCTTTCCCTCCCCCCCCCTTTTGGTATTGTTTGTTTTCTGATCTTTTAAAGAGTGCAGAAATTTTGTCCTGTTATGTGCTTTTAATTGCAGGTACTTTTTCTTAAGCCTACCTGAATCCATATGTATTTTGCATACACTGGCATTCCTCCCTACAGTGTTTGTGTTTATTCGTTCATGGTAACCAACTAATACTGATAGGTAGGATAGGCATGTTTCTTGCTACTATCCACGTTCCAGAAAATGGGAAGTCTAGCTGGATCATTGTTTCCAAGACAGTGTAGTTTGGTACCAGGTACTCAGTGTGTGTTTTGAGTATCCCAGAGTGATGGGGGCTTTGGACTAGTTCTTGATTCCCCCTACCATATTTTGTTGATTGGTCACCATAGCATTTTTTCTACCACCTCAGTTGTCCAAGCCCTTAAATTTTGCCTATAATACTACAGTTGTTTCTAGTTTCACACTAGAAATGAGTGAAACCAGTTACATATTAATATAGTTCCTCAAAGTCTCCGTATCTCCCCCTACCCCTCCATGTATATTCTTCACATGATCGCTGGTAATTGTGTTAAAAACAGACCTGAGCCTGTCATTCCTCTGTTAACTACTTCTAGTGCTTTCATAATACCTGTAAGGTCCAAACTCTTTACTTAGCATCCAGCCATCCCCTCCCATGTACCTTCTATTCTAGCCACACTAGAAGGTACGGCATTCTTCAAACTCATTCATCTCTTTCATTCCTCTATACCGTGGTTCAACACTTTGTCTAGCCTGCCTTTCCCACTCAGGTGTGTGCCTCCTCACACTAGATCTTTGCTCTCTCACCTCTGTGTTTCCATACAACTTCATACTTATCTCTTCTGAAGCCTTGCTTCCATGGGAACTGTTTCTTTAGATCCAGATCTATCTCCTCCAGGGTCCAGGTTTTCTGAGGCCAGCTAGCCCACCTCTCTCATTCATCTTGTGTCCTCTGCACCTGGCACAAAGTAAGTGCCTAACAAATGCTGGAATTGAATTGGTTGTCAGCACTTTGCCAGGCCCTGACAATATAAAGACTTTGGACTAATTCCAAAGACTTTGGTTCTCAACACCCGTTCTAAGAAGGGGGAGATGATAGCAAAGGTCACTATCATCTGCTGGCAGAGGTCACTCTTGGAGAAAACCACCACATTGTGAGCCATGGCCTGATGAGAGGTAATTTAGCATTGCCCACTTGGTGACTTGGAAGAAAGGCTTGAATACTTACCTAGTAGAAGTTGATACCACCAGTTTGTTTCATAGGAACTTTAAATTTAACAACAGATTTATACTTGGCCTGAGGCAAACCTAATAGGAAGTTTGCAGGTGATATATCTGTCTAAGAATTGTTGAATTACTCTGTCCTCATCACTTCTGACTTGTTCTTACATGCCTTGCATGTAGTTGGATTGTAAAATGGTTTTTGATTGTGGAATATAAAATATGGTTCTCCGTAAAGTAACAAGCCTACAAAGTCTGATTTTTTTCAAAGTATAAATTGTAAAGGCTGATGTTTTTGGCCTTTGATCAGACTGCCCTTCGGGCCAAGAGAGTATTTTAATCTTTTGCTTTTTTTCTAGTCTTAGCTCTAAAACTAACAATGCTGAGTAGGGTCCATTACTTTCTTTGGGCTTCAGTCCCTTCCTTTGTAAAAGTTATCCTGAACTAACTGATCACCAAGTTCACTTCAAGTAATAAAAGTCTTTAATGTGCTCACAAAGAAAATTTAGTGTTCCTGATGTAATCCTTGTAAAACACTGCAATAGGTACTCAGTTTTATAAGGTGTGTGGGTGTCGGTGGGTACAGTTAGGCTCAAAAATTTATAGGACTCAATTGACTATTTTTTCCCAAGAGGTACTAAACATTCTTAATAAGTAGGGTTCATTTGATTTAGTAATGTGGGAAAATGCGTAGCCCTGACACATGAGTTATTTTTTTCTCTTAAGTAGCAATTGGGTGGTTTTTCCTGTAAAAGATAGAGGAACTGATTCTTGAGAATTTACGAAAGATTCAACCCAAGCTAGGTACATGAAGAGTAGCTGCCCTTTATGTTGTAATTTTTTAAAGAAACCAACATCTGGTCTAAACTTCATTTGAATAGTGTGATAGTTTACATATCTGCATGTTTGAGAAGAAAGTACCTAAGTCTCCAGCATTTTGAAATAAGGCTTTACTTTGTGTAGATGTATGCTTCCTAGGTCGCTAGCTGCTGCCCTCTCCTTTTTCAAGGCAGCTTGACATAATCATGAGTCTAACTGACAGTTTGTAAATTTTGAATGTCTGAAAATTGGAAACAAGAACATTTCACATGGAAAAAAATTTTTCCCAAACATAAATAGCCAAAGAAAAGTTTAGCTCCCCCCTTTCCCACCCCCAAATCAGTTGACCTTTGGAATGTGGTACAAGTCACACTGGAGACAAAGCAATAACTACTGATAATGATTTTCAGCCTCTCTCTTTTTTTGAAGTAACATGATTCAATTAGCAATTCTGAATGCTTATGTTTCTACCAGGGCAATGAAGTTTTATGGTACAGCATTGTACTTAGAATTGGTGCTTCCAGAAGTTAGTTCTTTAGTATGGACTCAAAAAGTAAACATGGCTTATTAGCAAAGTGATGCTTGAGGCCTGTATTTTCTTTGGAGATTATATGTAGTCCCTGCTACTATTAATCTAGTACTGTGCCAAGAAATTCTAAATCCTTTCTGAGGCTTAACCGCTGTCGATGGAAACCTTTGGGCCCAAGTGGTCTGTGTCCTGGGTGGGCTTCTCTTTCACTGCAGAGGTTTCTTCCAAAGGCCTGAGTGAGGCATGTTTTCTTTACATATGAACAAGGAAAAGCCTTGACTGTGTTTGTGGCTTTTGTGGGTGAGTGACACCGCTTGCAAAGATATGATGAGCAGAGCAAAGGTAGGTTTCCGCAATTGTATTTTAAAAATTTATTAGTTAACGATTAGAGAAGGAAAACTTATCCTTATCTCCATTACTCTGTTATAAAACATCCCTCCCCCTTTTATTCTTCTTCATGGGTCTCTTATTGGTGCTTCTCTTCCTTTTGAAGAATCTCATTTAAAAGTTGCCATGCCGAGTTCCAGCAAACAACTTAGCTAGTTTTCATTCTGATGCATACTGATTAACTGGGAGGATTGTACACAATTGTGAATTGCTTCCAGGAAAGTGGCCATCAGGTAATTATTCCAGATAGTTGGAGCTCTCTTAAGAATGTGGGCTTGCTTAAAAATGTCTGTGAATGAAATCAATTCTGAATATAACTTCACTCAAGAGAACAAACAGGCAAGCTGCATTTAGCATAATATGGTAAATTAGCTTTATATTCCCTGATGGTTAAACATTGGTCACTGTTATATTTATTTCTTTCAGATTTTCAAATAGTCAGGGTTTAGTTTGCCTCTGCAAGGATAAAGGCAAAAGATGCCTTCATGGGGGTCACAGATATTTGTTTGGCTCCCTTTTGCACTGAATGGAGGGGCCTCCGAGAAGATACCCAGTGGTCTTTTTGGGGGAAAGGATATTTCGTTCCGTGTTTTTTGTTGACATAGGTTTGCTTTGTTGTTTTTACCCTGCTTTGGGCTATATTTTAAGAGCATCTTAGAGGAAGAGCATTATTGTCGTCTACCTGGACACCACTGCTTTGTTGGCAGGGTCTTCAGGATCATCCTCGGAGATTGGGGTGAAATAGAATGGTGCAAGATCAGGAAGTTGCGTTAAACCACATGGGGTTTACAGGCACAAGGCCACATTTCTGGAGCAACCCTCAGTATACCAGGTGACTTAGCTACACATTCAAGGGAGAATTGGTCCACATCTCCCTTGAATGTTCCTTGGGAATCCACATCCTGTGATGGCTGGGCTCCCAATGGATGGGTCCTTTATGTGGTACCATTTCTGAGTACATTTAAATGTTCCTTATGTTCTACTGACAGTTTTCTTGATATACCCAAGGAATATTAGTGTCATTAGCAGTATTTTATTTCATCTGTTTTCACCACAAACAACTACTCAGGTCTGCTACTTCCTCTTTTTTCCGTACCTACTAATAAGAATTTTTTTGAGAGTTTGAGTAACAATATTGAAGAGTCTACAGTAGAACTTGGTAGCTTCTATACTTATCTTTACTTCAGCACTTGGTTCCATCCTTTGGGAGCTTGAATTTTCCCCAGAAGACTTACGGAAACATGGTTATCATGCAGAGAGGATCACTGTAAAGGTAGCTGAAGTTGAACAAACCCATTACCTTTTTTTCCATGAATGCATATTTGTCAGCTAAACTTCCTTTTGTAACTTGTTCCACTTCTTGATGACAACAAGCTTTTGTGTTTCCCAATAGACTTTGTTAGTTGGAAGATGTTGCTTTTGAAAGTAGAAAATAAAGGGCTGTAGGAGAAGGGGGCAAGCTTTAGTTTGAAGTAGGAGTCTGGTATGTCCCTAGTGCTCAGTGTGAAATACAGCTGGAGATGGGTGTGGTCCATCATCTGAAATTTCCTATCTTCAGTTTGAGGAGGTGGTTACCATTCTAACCACTTAAGAACTGCACGATACATGCTGTTTTATTCACAGGGCAAAACTGCGCTCTAATGGTTTCCCTTGCACTTGCCTTCAAATTAATAAAATGTCATTTTTTGGTAATGTTTACATGCCAGATCCATTTTAGAAGGAAGAAAGGATACAGCTGAAGTTAAAGGATTAAATTGGCACCACACCTTTAGTTTTGTAAATGCCTTTAAGTGTTTGATTTTTGTAGGTTGATCATAAGGAAGTGATAAGTATGTTAGGTTATTTGTGGTTTGAGCTAATTTTAGTCTCCTATTCTCAGCTTGCTTTATATCCTTTGACATTAAAACATGCTTTCTAGAAAGACAAATTTTGAATGTAGGGCACAATCTATATTCTCTACTTAGGCTACATTTCAGAAAATACTTCTCAGTTCTTTGGAAGTTGGACAGCTTGAAACATAGTAACATTATTTGAAAATCATTGATTCCTTTGCTTAGTGGCTCTACTTTCCCAGCAAATAAAGTAGATTCTTTCAAAGAGGTTTGGAACTCTTGTTCCAAGCCAGTGGCTAAAAGGGCGTAGTTGGTATTAGAGGATTTAGAAAAAATTCTGACCAACCTGAGATGCATCGAAGCAAGGCCTTGACCTGTGTATAGGAAACCTTCCCCACCCTGTCCCTTTAGGTAATAGAGCCTTTTGCTTCTAAGGGCTAGAGTTTGTGTCTGTCTGCAATACTGGTTATTGGTTTCACACCGAACAATTTTGCTTCAAAGCTGTATTCCCAAGCTGCCCTGCTACCCTTAACCAACCACCTCAAACATACATGCCTCCAGGGACTTGTGAGATAATGGAAAAAGAGGACTGGTGCTTCTGAGTCTGCCTTTGACTGTTGTGGGACCTGGAAGGAGTTACATGCAGGATCTGTAAAATGTGGTGATTGGGCCAGACAGCCTTATAGCATGATTCAAATCTAACATTCTGCAATGGTCACACGAGGCAGGAAAGTGGGACAACCTTTTTGGAAACATTTGGGGCTTCATGTCCTACTCAAGCTGGATTTGGATGTTCTGTGATCCTCCTTATCTAAAAGTGGGACAGAACTTTAAAATTTCATGTTAACTCAAATTAAAACTTTAAAAAAATCCATTATTATGGTCTTAAAAATAATAAAACACTCTGTGAAGGCATAAATCAGACTATTTTATAAAATTACCAAATGCCACACTGATGAATGCAGTTCCCTTTAAAATTTTTCTCATGTCTAAAGGGGATTATTGGGCTTTGTAATTGGTTCAAAAACTCCATTCAGGGGAGAAATGTACAGTCTGATCCATGTTCTACCCTTATTCATAATAAAACTCAATAATAGCTAACATTTATTGAATTCTGTTATGTGCTCCGGGCACTGTGCAAAGTGCTTTGCATGCAGTACCATTTATTATACACCATAAATTGGTCTTTAATAGCAGGAAATGTTTTAGGAGGACAATTAGGTGTCAGAGCCTGGATGTTCTTCTCTGCCTGAGGTCCCCCATGTCCTGAAGCCAGCTTTACATGGTCATCCTGATACACAGTTGCAAAGAGAGATAAGGAATTGTCCTAAGCTTCCCTGATTTTTAGGACAAAGGAAGGGATAGTTTGTAGATTTTGACCTTTGCCCAGTTTTCTGTCCTCTTACCTAGATATCACAAATTGACCACCCAAAGTCATATTTTGCTTGGTCCACATAGTGTTTTAACAAAAGGAAAAAGTTTAATTTTTCACCATTGTTTATAAATCAGGAGAAATTGCATACAAATCTGGACTTCTGGCTTCTCTTGAAAAACCTGAAAACCGTACTGTCTGGGTCCTCACTGGCTGCTCCTGCTAGACAGACGCATGTGTGTTCTTCAGTTTACAGTTCATGGCAAGTCATATTGTCCTCACTTACGTGTGCTACTCAACCTTAGGATGTACTTGAGTTTACAACCTCTACTCCAGGCTGGGTTTTTTTCTTGGAGTTTGATGTTAATGTTAGATTTAAGGTAATTTAAAAAAGGACGTTTAGCCCTGGAAGTAGCTGATGTACTATCTTTAAATAAAGCAAGGGAAGTCTAGCTAGAGGTAAAAGTTCGGTGGCTAGTGTGAAAATGCCTGAGAGAGTGCCCTTGACATTAAACTCCATGATAAAATAGCCCAAATGCTTCTTTCCTTCCTACCCTTCCCCTTTCTTTTTTCATCTTTAGGCCCCATCTGCTATTTTGAGGAAGTTGGAAGCTGCCACCATTTTTTCCACCTTGGGCAACTGAGTATGACTGTATTTTTGTCCCATGTTCAGTTATTTCCGTGAACTATTTTTGATGACCAATTTGGAAATTAAATTGGGTGGTCCCTATGGAAATTGATAAAAAGGAATGTGCTCGAACTGAGAAATATAATAAGTGTTTTTAATGACTTGCTCTTTGATTAGGAATGATTGACTGTTTATCATCTGTCTGAGCTCATGATTAGATGGTTTCTCCACCTTACCTTTTCTATCAAGGGGTGAAATAAATGATAGCCATGATAAAAATAAAATAAATATATAGGTTTCAAAGAAAATGTCTTTTTAAAAGTCTATGTTCATATTTAGCAATGGAAGGACATATTATATTTGTAGGACATGCTTTTTCTTTGATCCTTCTTGAGCATCTATTATTTCATAGAGATATATTGTACATGACAAATTAGAACAAGCAATATGTAGTTAGGGAAGAGTCTTTACCATTATAAAACAATCAAGGCCTTTGTTCCAAGTTTTGTACCTTCCTTCCCAAAGCTGAATCTCAAAAGGACAACCAGCTTGGTGGTCTAGCATTCCTGAATTCATGTGGCAAGAGTGCAAAGCCTCTTTACACTTTTTTGTATATATGAAATTAAAATCAGTAACTGCAGACTGCCTTCTCCATGAAGCTTTTCATCAGTCCTTCATTTCTTCTACTGTTCTAGATTGTAAGCTCCTTGCAGGCAAGTCCATTTAGTTACTCAGCAAACACGTGAGCAGCTGCCACGTGCCAGGCTCTGCTCGGTGGTGAGGGAAGCGGTGCGCAGGGTTTGCTCCTTGTCCTTCAGAAGCGTGATGTTTAGTCTCTAGTCAGCAAGTGGGCTCAATCGAGACAATCCCAGTGCAGAGTCTAAGAGCTCTCGTAGCCCTAGGTTCCAGGCATTTGGGGACGCTTAGGAAGAGGTAGTTTAGTGCAGTTGGGAGCAGGAAAAACAGAAGATCTATTAGGTAAGGATAGTCTATAAAAGTAGCATCTAAGTGAAGATTCCAAGGGCAAGTAGGTGTAAGCCCTGTATGTTCTCCAGACCCCTAATCTGGGGCTTGCTTCTCCTTGCCCTTCTCTGTTCATATTAAATGCTTTATTACTTAAGCTTGAAAGCATAGGAGCATATTTAATTTTCTTCCTCTTAGGTCTTAACCTTTCTCCTTCCATACTCCCCCCCCCCCCAATTCATATGCCTTCTCTCTGTCTCTATGTCTGTCTGTCTGTCTTTATATATATGCAAAAGGAGGTTTACAGTTGTGAGTACGCAAAACACAGTTTATTCTTGTATTATTTATAATTATTGTATTATTTTCCAGATGAACAACTGTAACCCTGCTTTTGCCCACCCATGTATATATGTATATATTTTTTCCTCTCTCTCCCTTCTTTTCTCTTTCCTCTGCCATTGCTTCTCACCTTGAATGTGATAATGACCCTGAACCCTTCCAATAGGGTGACATAGTGGAGGTTACATTGTGGCACTGACCTCATACCACTATATAGTGAAGTAATCTGTGTAGGTGTCTTCTCCAGGAGGATGTTTGTGTCCTGGTAATTTTTAATAGCCCTAAAGCACCAACCAAAGTGTGTTGCACTTAGTAGGCAGGTCATACAATATTCATTGCAATGAACTGATAACTTTTGTGTAAAGAGTTTTATTTTTCTTATCGAAGTATGTTTGCAGATACTCTATTTATTCTGTACAAATAATATATTTAATATGCAAAGTATTTTTAAAAAGAATAAGACTGACTCACTATGAATACATTGAAAATATGTGGCTAGCCCCCTGATTTGCAGCTGACACTATGAGAATAAAGATCTCATTTATTCATTGTAAAGTTTAAAGGATATTTTTAATGATACTGGCTGGCTCATCCCATTATGTGGTCTGTTTATTAGCAGTTCTTCATACACAGATGGCTATGTTTGAGTGGTTCTTTCAAGTCAAGTACCTTGTAAAAGAAGTTTACTGATAATTATTGTACTTTTAATGTCTAAGTGATAGGCTTTAAGTTTTAGGCATTTTAATATTTTGGATGTGATTACAAATTCTGAGACTTTATGATTGACTTAAACACAGAATTATCATCTTGAGAATTCTAAATGATTTACTGATTATTGCTTCTTTTCCATTCACACATTTACTAAACTCTTTCCTTGCTATATACAGGCAGTCAGGATTAGATATCTGCAAACCGTTAAAGTTAGGAAAACATCTTTTTTCCTTCTGATTCTAGCTATGAAGGTCGTGTATGGAAGTGGGCCTGAGTTTGACAATTAAAAAAGTAATTGTCAATTACTAGTCATTAAAGACTTGAAAAGGGGAGAGTTTTCCTTAACAATGGATGACAAAATAGAATAAAAGAAGCTTTGACTATTTTTCTTTTAATGGTGGGGGGGTGATTAAGTGTGGAGTTTTTTCCTCCTAGTTTTATTTGGAGTCATTTACATGTCATTGAGTAGATACAATAGAACATACATAACAGAAGTAGACAGATTCACTAAAATATAGCCATTAAATGGCCAAAACATTGCAGGGGAAAGTAGTTGCTTTTAAGACAGGGTGGGTAAGAAAGAATTGTAAAAAGGCATCCTTTACAGAATAGAAGTCCATACTCTGGATAGGACCTCCAGTTCATTGGTTACGCTTTGTCTTCAAATTTGCTGAAGAAAGAGAAAACACTTAGGGTTAGAGGGGAAATAAAGTTTTGAGTATGTGTATACATCATAGAGAGGATTCATTGAGCTTTCTAGTCAGTGAATTGCCATATTGGGGAATTGTTTAATTACTTGCCTGTATTATGCTAGTTTTATTTTAAATGGGCCCCTCTGCCTCCCTTCTACTCCCCATAGTTTACCTGGCTCACAAATGTTTTCTGTTTCAAGGCCGCTGTCAGCCCTGGGCCATGTCAGCATTCATTCAGGCAGTTGACCCTACACCCTCACCTTACCCCCTGGGAACTTCTCCTCCTCCTCCTGCCATCGCCTTCCCATAGGCATGCCCTGGCTTTGTGATCTTTTCTCCCTTTGACAGATCATCTGGCTCAGCCCTTCTGCTCTCCAATCACGGCCTCATGTGCTTCCACATGCCCTCACTCAGTTACTTCCCTCCTTTGAGTTTCTCTTGCATCCAGATTTTCACCTGCTCCTTTCCTGACCCCAAGTCCACTTCTTACCTTATGCAGCTAAGACCAGGGTCAGTCACTTGATATGCTTCCTCTCCAACACTCCTAGCCCTTTTGCCCGTCTTCTAGCCATTGTCATACTTGACCAGCTCTCGCTCTGGACCAGGCCAGCCACCTGCCTTTCTCCCCTGGGCCCAGACTTGTAAGTGCTCCTGGAGAAAATCACTTTGTAGATTGAGCCACTAGAAATCCAGCCTCTAACCTCAGGTCTTTCTCCCTCAGTTCTGGCTGTCATATTGAAAGCTAATCTGCCATCCTTTCTGCCTCATTTCTCTCACAAGGAAAAAGGTGCCTTTGTTTCTGTCTAAGGCAGCCCCATATCTGTGCTCTTAACACCTTCCCAGCTCACCTGCTCAAGTCAGGCATCAAGTCACAATTTAGAGACTCTTTTAGATCTGTATCCTTAGCCCTCCCTCTCTGTTGCCAATTTAAGCATTCTCAAACTTCCTGCAGCTGTAACTCCCTGAAGCCACTGCTGTATCCTTTCCTTTTCCAGTTGAAATGTTTGAAATAAATAAGGCACTGTGTCCATTGTTCACCTCCTGGTCACTCCTCACCCAGGGAAGCTAGGCTCCACCCTTCCAAGCCACTAACGTCATTCTTGACTGGATACTATTAGCTTTCCTTATTGCTTATCCACTGGATATTTTGCATCCTTATCATAGCACCATTTAACATGGTTGACCTCTGTTTGCTTCTTGAATGTCCTTTAATTCCAGTTTTCATAACTCTTTTTTCCTTTTTCTTCCTTTTGTATCTTCTCTTTCTCTAGTTAGTCCTAACTCTCACTTTAGTGGGGGAGCTCCTCAAGGGTCTCCGCATGCTGCTCTTTTCCTCTGACCTTCCTCAGTCAGCTGTGTCATCTATGCACCCGGGAAGTAGTAATGGCCCTTGAATTCAGAGCGTGTACACACACATTCCTGCACTCTGGTACCCTTCCAAAAGCACCTTTAGTTCCTGAAATGGCAGTGCTCTCTATCTCTCGCAGAGCCTTTGAATAATGCTGTTTCCTGTGCCTGGAACAGTCTACCTTACTAATTCTCGCTCTTCTTCCAGTTACACATTTTAGGCATCTTTTTGAGGATAATTTCTCTGATTTCTCCTTTCCCCAGGGCCAAGGTAGGTGCCTCTAATAGGTCCTCCCATGGCTTCTCTACTTTTCCCTTTCATAGCACTTTGTGTGATTATACTGTAATTATATCCATTTTTCTCTTATAACCTGTTTACTTATCTATTGCCAAAGTAACCATCACGTCTTAGAAGGGGCAGGACTGCTTTCATTTCAGTCATTTGTATCTCATAGTACCCAGTATAGTGCCTGGCATATAGAAAGGACCAAACAAATAGTTCCTAAATGAATAGATGAGCTGTGCTATTTTTAAGGTTCGTGAATTGGAAACTGATGGATAGGGAGGCATCGAGTTTATGGTATTGTGTGAACCATGTGATACTGACTCACCATCAGTTTATCACTTTGTTTTCTCTGTTGTCCTTTATATTAATTTTCTCCATGTGGCATACCTCCCCAATGAGATTAAAAGCCCCTTCTGAGCAAGAACTGTGTGTGATTCTCAGTGTCTCCTTCAGGGTGCCGTGTGTGTAGTCAGACTTCATTTCAGGGGCCTGATCCCAGATGTATATGATGGAACTAAGTCTCATCTGTAATCTGTCCTTGTATTCCCCAGCTGGTGTCCTGTCTCTGTGCCATGCACAGACCATGCCACTGTGGAGGGGCAATTTCCCTGTGGCTTCTTAGCTCTTGTGTTCCAGCGTGCTAGCCAAGTATGAGAGAGTCAGTGGTATGAGAGAATTTCTTGTTCATACTTCATAGGTTTGGTAGCTAGGACTGACCATGCTGACAGGAAATAGAGGCATTTATTTAAAGCCAGAGAGCTGTCAACTTGCAGGAAGCGAAGCTCTTATTAGCTTATGATTTTGTGGTTGGTTTGGTGGTCCTCTCTAACAGTGAAGAACTGGACAAGAATGGGAGGAGCATGTTTGGTCTCTAAAGTTATATTCTTTTTCCTAATTTGCCTTTAGAATTTCATTTGTTTGGAATTTCCTGAGATTTTGATCTTGCCAAAAAGTTCACAGCAAAAAAACCTGGGCAGGTAAAACATTTGCATTTGAAATGAAATCATTGTTTTTGTTTTTAATTTTTTTCCTTAACATATATATTTTATATACCTTTATTGATTTCAGAGAGAGGAAGGGAGAGGGAGAGAGAGAGAGAGAGAACTGTCAATGATGAGAGAGAGTCATCGATTGGCTGCCTCCTGCACGTCCCCCACTGGGGATTGAGCCCGCAACCTGGGCATGTGCCCTGACCGGGAATCGAACCGCGATTTCCCGGATGCTAGGTCGATGCTCAACTGCTGAGCCACGCCCAGCTGGGCTCCCTTAACATATTATCCTTGGTTCAGCCCTGAAGATTATTCTGTTATTTGTAGGTTTCAACTTTTCCCTCGTATTCTGGATCTTTCAAAATGAGTGGTTTTTGAATGGAGAAGAGAATAAAATAAATGTAGAAGCCCTGTTCTTGACTCGGCAAGCGTGGCTTTATATCTTGGAGGGGAATGGTGTATCTAGTCGGTGACGAAGGGATATTTAGAGTTGGTTTGGCTTCTTATTCTGTTCAATTTTTTTTTCTAGGTTTGTTTTTTAAACTGGAATTTTTATGTGAATGTAACTGAATTTAGAATAGAAGGACTTAATTTCACAATTTTCTCTTACCTATTTTATAAAGACAAGCCATTGTGGTAAATGACCAGGGGCAAGGATTGTTTTTCAAAAGAACTGAGATGCAGCATGATGAAGTGGTCCTAGGGCAGACCGGAAGGGAATCCTTTTCTTTCTGGTGCAGTGTGCTTTCCTCCAGATGTGCTGCTTTCCTGGCATACCAGGATTGCCTTTCATCAGGGTAGCTGAGTTTAAGCGGAGTAGACATTTCATGTCAATTAGAGCAATGATTGGGAATCCGTTTAACAAGATTGAGGGCCAGAGGTGGAGCAATTGAGAACAAAGTAGAAATAAAGCTTTAAAGACAGGAGTGTCAGCCAGAGTCTTAGAAAAAACGTTGAGGGTTGTGTGAGAAGCAATAAGCATTTGTATTCCAGTGTGTTGGGTTCAGACATACTTATTCGTTACTCATGTTGTAGTCTGTGTGTTACTAAGTTCCCACCCACAGTCATACTCTTCGTCTTGTTTTCCCCCTTCCTTGCTTCCCTCCTTACCACCCTCTCCTCCCATGGCTACCACAACCACCACTAGCAATTACCCACATGCTGGATCTTGGGGCTACTTCCCTATAAGGACACTGGGCATGTGGTGTTGGCTATAGACGTGGTAACCAAACTCTGTGGGTTCCCTCCCTATGTACCTCATGACATTTGACAGGCTGCAAGCTAGCAGTAAACGGCTGCTTCTGCTGTCTAATCTGTCTGTAGTTCCTTTCTATCTCTGTATTTAATGGTACATCTATCCTTTCCCAGTGCCAGTTGAAGAGGATGGATGATAGATGCATATGCTTAAGCAAGTTAGGAGAGATGTTAATAACAGCTGGGAAACTACAGTCGTTGGTAAAGTTGACAGGGTCCGTTTGTGGCAAAATTTTGTGTTCATGAGTTTTGTTTTTTATTTGTTTTTTAACATCCCCATATAGTCCTTTTTAAATCCATAGGCTTTGGGTCAGAGCCATGGCTAGTCTTATGTGTCATGGAGTGCCTGGCTTGTGATGTTCAAAGATTATTATTATTATTTAAGACTGTCCCCTTAAATCTTATTTCGGTTAGTTCACAGGAACAATGTTGAGGTGCACTTTTCTGACTGGCATGGAGTCAAAATGGTAACCAAGCACAAAAGTAGACAGTCCTTAGTGCATGAATGTGTCTCCTTCTGAAGTTTGAAAGTTGGTTTGTCTAAGACTCTGATTACATTTTTCTATAGAATCAGTATTATGAATGGTGGTTAAGTTCCAAGCTCACCCATGGACATATTTAATATGCAGTATACCTGAAGTATTCCTCTTAAGATAATACAGAATTTCCCTACAGAACTAAATATGATCATGATTTACTACATATAATATAGAACATTACATATAATAGTGATTTTATGACTAGAAACCATTCTGGCTTCCGCCTGGGGGATATTGACTCCCGTAGATTGTGGAGGGGGATAGATTCCAGGGCGCCAGGAGTGGAGCAGAGCTGCGAGAAATAGTTAGGCTGGAGTTCTAGGGCTGGAGGGCAGTGACAGTCAGCTCCCAGGGACACTTCTTGGGCCTGGCTGTCTCTTCATTACGGCCTTTTGTTTTCTTCTGTTTTTTCCTTGGTTACCGTTTTTTTGCTTTTGACCAGGGTTTTTGCCTCTTGTCTACAACTGAATATCCTACCAGAGTCTCCTGTTTTTTAACTAAATATATAATCATTTAGAGCTTTACTAAATTAAGTGTTGTAGCAGAGTTTCCACATGTTAATTTTGCTGTGAGAAATATAGAATTCCAGATGACTAATCTTTATAAACTGTGCATGTATTTCAATCATATTCTCCTCTCTTGTGTATCACATTGCAGAAAATAACAGCTTTTCTGATTAACATCGCCTCTCTTGGTTATATTTATTATTTAAGATTAGTTTTCAGATGAGACCTTTCCATGACAGTACATGAAAGTATGGTGCGCTTCCTTCCTATTTAAATCCTCTAAAACTGTCCCCTGCAGAATTTCTTCTACCAGGAGACTGGATAAACCTATGGGTCGGTCATCTTTGTGGTTTCTTATGGCTCAATTCATGCTTCACATGGTAAAAAGGCTTGGCAACATAAGGCAGTCATAACACATGGGACCTGAATGGCCTCATAGGGCTTGGCTCTCACAGCATTGTGAAAAAAATAATTTGTCTCTGGGACTCTCCTCTTCCATAAATATTCCATCTCCCTCCTTGAAACCCGCAGGCCCTCACCCAAACATGGCAGAGATGCTGGGGCACTGAGCTGTTAGCTGATGAAGGTAACAGGCCTGGGATGTTCCCTTTAGCAGCTGGTGCTTTTAAACCAGCTTGTGGAGAGCTGCAGAGCTGGAGGCTCCCTGCTTGTTCACATATAGCTTTTGTCCCTGATTTGAGAGCTGCTCTTTCATTTCTCACCAGAAAGGAGCACCTGTGTACACTCTTACACACCCACACCCACCCAGAAAGGAAGGTTTGATGTACCACTTCTGAAAGGTTCACTCTGGCATCATTGTAACAAAGAAGGTGGGTCAGGTGGGGCTGGAGGTGAAACATGGCTGTGTCCCAGAACTATACATTGTTCCATGAGTGTATTCTGGCATAGTGTGATAGAAGTTTCTGGCATTTCCCCCACCCCTTAATAGTTATGAGCATAGAAGGTAGGGGTGTTGCTTTGCCATAGAAGCTGTCATATGAAATAGCACTTTCTGCTTTTATTTCATTTTTAATTACTTTTTGTTAAGAGTTTTTATTTGTATAATTAAAACAAGATTTCAAAAGAGTTTGTAAATGGCAATGCTGAAGTTTTCAGACTCTTAATATTTCTTTTTTTTTTTAAACTTTATTGTTACTGTTGCACTTTCTGCGTTTAGCAGATTTTACTCAAATGACACTTTAGATTGTCTCTAATTCACTGGAAATTCTGAGAAATAATTATTTCTGCCAGAAAACATTCAAACACTTAAGTCATTTTTTTAACCTCTGCAAATATGCCTCATTCTTAAAAATATATCAGAAATGGGTTACTCATAAAATTCTATATATTTTCTAATGCATTCTTTTTAAATAAAATAGGTTTCTATAGACTTTCTCATGCTTTTGTTTAGAGGATGCATTTTGTAATATAGAGCACTGCTTCATCTTATCTTATGAGCTTGAGTTTTAAAAAACACTAACCATTTATTTTTATATTTAGAAATAGAATAATTATAAAATCAGTGGCCCCATGTTTACAAGTGAATATATGTATCTATTCTTAGTAGCACTAACTCTTTAATTTACCCTTGCATACATCGATTGCTGAGTCCTCCAACTTTACTTAGTAGAACCTAAAGTAACCTTCAACTCTTTAATTTACCCTTGCATACATCGATTGCCTAGTCCTCCAACTTTATACTTGAAATATGCATCTGAACCTCCTTTCTTCTCTTTTTGCGCTCTCCTCTTGAGTTGGTTCAGGCCCCCCTCATCTCGGGCCTTTTACAGTCACCTTCAGCCATCCTGTCTCAGGTCGAGAAGTGAAGTTACTGTCCTACGTGAGAATTTCAGTGGCTTTGCATTGCTGATAGTATAGTGTCCAGATTCTTTGTCCTCGCCTAACACAGGTGTTTAAAGCAGGTCTGGATAAAGGGGTCCCTCAGCTCTCCAGGCCCAGCTGTCCCAGCCAGCCTGCCCCCAACCCCACACTTTCACCACACACTCCTTGGTGTTATATGTTCCCTCTGAGCCCTCACCATTCACCCTCCTTTCAGCTCATATTCCCTGCCTCAGTGGAGCACATGCCTCTCACACTGAGCCCACTTTCCTATTAAATTCCCTTTTTTTTTAACTATGGGAAGTATTAATATATGCTCTTTCTGTTGCCTCTGTGAACACATTAACTTTTTCCTAATTCACCTGAGGAATCCATCTGCGCAAGGGCTAGAAAATTGGGATTTGGTTACAGAACGCCACTTAGAAAGAACATTCTCATTTTCTGACATGCGAAGTAGCATGCTATTCCTTTTTAACACTTAATAACAGTTAATATGAATTAATATTTTTATTCTAATGCTTACATATTAGTTTCTTCTTGGCTAAAATATGAAACCTCTAGGACTTTGTAATCTTGTCTTTCACATCTTTGTAGCCTCAGCACCTAAGGTACCATTGTGCTTTGCATCGCCTTGTGGAATCATATCAGGCACACATTTAACCTTCCTTAGTTAAACTATATGTACTGCTCTTCTCCCCAAAAAGAAAAAAAAGAGAGAGAAACCCCCTGAAATACTACATTGTCCTATCAAACCATACCGTGATACCCTTTGTAGGGAAAGGGAAGCTAAAGTTGAAAGAGAAACAAAAGAGATTAAGATCCAGGCTTTAAAATATCTAAGGCTTCAGTCCTGGCATTTAAGGTATTCTTTCCAAAGTTAATTTTAATTATATGCAATTTTGCCTCCTCACTGACTGCAGAATAGTCATATAAGATGGTGTACCTCTGTAAATTCTTCAGAAATGTTTGTAGAATTAAATAAACTACATGAAGGACTCATCACTTGAGAATAATCTACCTAACAATTATTGAACAGTAGAGTCCTAATTTTCTCTCTAATCCAGTATGATGGTCATCTGTAAATTCATATATATTATGTTGGCACTTAATTCATTGAAACTTGATTGGGTGACTGCAGTTGCCAAGCAGTGTGCTAGGCACTGACAAATTCAGGGATGATCAAGAGCACATACCTGTGGTCTGTCATAATCATAGGAGGAAGACAACATGAAACAGTCACACAAATGATTCATTTTCATTGCAGAGGAAGTGCTGTAAAAGAAAAATAAAGAGCAATCAAAGTGTTGAAGAAGGAGCTTTAAGCTGGTTTGAAGCGGTCCCTGGATGCTTAAGTGAGGTCTAAAGTTTGGGGTGGGCTAGATTTGCGGTTAGAAGAGGCTAAGCAATTTTCAAGAACACAGATGAGGCATGTGTGGCAGGGGCATTGGTCTCCAGAGTAATCACCTCTTCAGGTGATGACTGAAAATAATATTTCCCCTTGGTTTATTCAGTATTTAAAAATTAAGAATTAATCTTATATTAGAATCCCATGACTTGTTAAACAGCCCTATAGTCACTTTCCTCATATTCTTTGAGATTTTAAAAATCTTTTTTAAGCCCTAGCCAGTTTTGCTCAGTGGTTAGAGCATCGGCCTGCAGAGTAAAGGGTCGTGGGTTCAATTCCGGTCAAGGGCATGTACCTTGGTTGCAGGCTTGATCCCCGGCCCCCGTCGGGGTGCCTGCAGGAGGCAACCAATCAGTGTGTCTCTCTCACATCGATATTTCTCTCTCCCTGTCTCTCCTCCTCCCTTCCGTTCTCTCTAAAAAATCAATGGGAAAAAAATCCTCAGGTGAGGATTAACCAAAAAAAATTTTTTTTAAATGTTTCAAGTCTTAATAATATCCTTTCTCCCCTTGTTAAGAATTCTTATTTTTCTAATCATATACTGTATTTTATTATGAAGTGATATGTTTACTGGGGAAGATGAAATTTTTCTTTATACTATCACTATATATTATAAGTACTGGAAACATTTTGTCTATATTCTGCCAAAAATATTTTTAATAGAGATTTTCACTGAGGTAATTGTAGATTCATGTGCAGTTGCGAGAAATAAGAGAGAGATCCCTTGTACAGTTTACCCCCTCTCCCCATGTAAAACTGTACGTAATACTATATCGCAGCCAGGATATTGACATTGATACAATTTGCCCATGTTATTCAAATTTCCCCAGTTTTACTGCTACCTATTTCTGTGTGCATATTTGTTTTCCATAAACTGTTGTATTAGTAATGTTATTTTTTGATGTGATTCAGTTTTAGGTTTTCCCCCCTCAAAAAGCATCCCTCCCCTAATCATATATCCCTGTCATGCTCTTGTGTGTTTTCTCTAAGCCTATTTAAGAAAGCAGTCACTTGTAAGAGAAATAAGTAGATGGAAAATAGAAATGTGAGTCTGAATGTACTTTACCAGCCTGCTGATTGTTATAGACAGTTTAGCCAGTTTATAGTTTCTGAGTTTCTGCTGAAAGATAATCTGGATGGTTTCTAACCAAGAGAGAATCATTTAGTGCTGTTCAAAATGGACTGAAGTGTCAACTATGTCTGAAAAAGGCCTGACAGTGATATAAATGCCAAGTTGCCTGTAATTCAAGCAAAGCAGAGTAGAAGAATAAACATTCAGGGAAAGTACCAATAACAAAGGAGGCTTTGAGATCTTTGCTCTTAATCTTGAGTGAATATTTTTCTCAGAAGGTAATAGATTGTCTGATTTTCCACTGAATCCCCCTCTGTGGGACAAATAACCAAAAAAATACTCACCACCTTGGTTGGAACACATGTGGTCAGTTGATTTTCAGTGGTCATATGATTTTCATATGTGGTCTGGTTTTCAGTGTTGCTTGAATTTTCTAAATAAGAATATGTTACCTTTATAATCAGAAAATATTCCCAATCATCAATTTTGGGGTATAAAAAGGAAAGAAATACTTGATAAATGAAAAGTAAAAAGGAAGTTGTTTTATAGTAACTGAGTTCAGACATCATAGAGCAGAGGAGAGAAGCCAAGATGATTGATACTGGTTGTCAAATTGCATGGGGTAGCTAAAAGCACATCAACCAGATAGTCAGCTGGAAAAAATTTAAAAGCAGGAGATAACTGCCAAGGGACTCAATCCAAGCAAATTGAAAGGACCTGAGAAGAAAAACTAGTTAGGTGTGATTGTCAAGTTAGATTTGGGGTATTAAGAAAAGGGAGCTCTTTCTGTCCAGAATAGGTTCTTTCAGTGGAGGTTGGTCTCTCCCTAATGAACAATAACTGTTGAGTTGTAGCTGGACTTAAACAGGAGCTCTTAGTAACTAAAACTTAGGAACATAGGAATAGAAGCAAGCTACTTAAACAGGGAACCTGTTTAACAAACCTAACTGTTAAAATGCTGAAGTTATTTTTTAAAGATTATTTATTTATTTAAATATTTTTATTGATTTTTAGAGAGAGGGAGAGAGAGAAACATTGATGTGAGAGCAAAACATCGGTAGGCTGCCTCCTGCATGCCCCTGACCTGGGACACTGGGAATCAAGCCTGAAACCCAGGCATGTCCCCTACCCGGAATCTAACTGGCAACCCTTCAGTGCACAGGACGACGCCCAACCAACTGAGCCACACTGGCCAGGGCACTGAGGTTGTTTTTAACTTACTCTAGCTTTTACTGAACATTGTTTTGGAGTTTCTAGATAAAGTAACAAGGTAAAAAAATTAAATTATTGTTAAAAATATTGGGAGTGACTGATTAATTCTGTTTGCCAATGTGACTGATACACATAGAAAAGCCAGTTAAAAATACATGAGTAAGTGAAGGTAGGTTAGAAGGTTGAGTAACAAGATGATATTATAGAATAATGTATATACTATGAGCTGGTGTATATAAAAACAAGCAGTTAGAATTCATTATTTATGTTTGCGTGTGTTTGGAGAAAAGTTGAGAACAGTAGACACTACTAGACTGTTAACATTGGTTACATTTTTTTCATTATATCTTTGTATTTTATACACTAGAATTGTTTATAATTTTTGAGGAGAAATTTTATAAATGATAGGTGTTTTGGTATTTAGGAATGTTTGTATTTTCTAATGGTTACTTCTTTACTAGCCGTGTGTATTATATACCCTTGGTTCCCTCAGTTTTGGGGTATTACTGTGATTCCCTTCTGTGAACAGTATTGAAGTAAGCTACTACAGTCCTGCACCGCATAACAGCATTTTGGTCAACGATGGACTGCATATACGATGGTGTATGCCACCTAGCCTCAGTGCGTAATATGCTATACCACCTAGGTTTGTGTAAGTACACTCTAAAATGTTCACACACAAGGAGATCGCCTAACGGCACATTTCTCAGAATGTATCCCTGCCGTTAAACGGTGCATGACTGTCATCGTCTGTTTGCCTTCCCTTCCCTCTCCCCCAGCATCTGATTTGAAGTGTTCACGGTTGATATCTGAGGATTCTGTTTATATCTATGAAACCGATCAGGAAGATTATTCTACTTTTCAAAAACTCTTCCTGTTCTGCCTCCCATACTCCCTTTTTGATACTCTACGTTATACAGTATACCGTCTCCCTAATAACCTACCCTTTTGTCTTAGACCTACTAATAAATACTGATGCTCATTCTGAGTTCTTGCCTATGTCTCTGTAGTCATTGTTTGCCTGACATTCATTCTCTACTATCTTCCTCAGAAAGGGTTTATAGAAACAACATTCCGTAAGTTAACAGTGCATGTTCCTAACAGTTTGTCTGCAGCCTTTATATTTTGTCTATATATAAAAACCTTTGGGTCCTATTTTCTTTCCTAAAGTAATTTCAATATGTCATTTCATCATCTTCTGGTATAAAACATTGCTCTTGGGGTTTGACGACCTAATTATCTTTCCCTTATAAGTGACTCGGTCTTTTTGCTTCAGATTTTATTTTAACATTCTTTTTCAAAGTCTAATCATTTATTGTATTTCTTCTGTTACATTGTTTTGGTTTCCTTCTTCAAGGACTCAGCTTCTTATGTGTATGTTTGATCTTCTTTGCCTATCATGTTTCTTTCACTTTCTCTCAAAAATTTTAAAATCTTTTTATTTAAAAAAATAAATGAAAATTATTAAATATAATTTCAAAAAATTAAATATAATTTTAACTTACAGAAAAGTTATAGCAATAATATAAGGAACCTATTTCTGTTTGATTATTTCTTTTTGGATTTTTAAAAACTCTTCCCTATTCTGTTTCTTTTAGGGCATTAAAAATGTTTATTTGCTCTTATGCTCTCCCTTGTTTCATCTTCATTTCTGAAAATACCTTTTTCTTTCTTTCCTGACTTCTTTCACCTCTTTCTGAGTCTTCCTTTTCTCCAGTTACCTTGTATCTTGATTTCTCATCCACATTTATGTTGTTCTTCCATAGCTTCTACCATTTCCTTATTTCCTTTAGCTTGTTGGATTAGTGTTCATCTGTTATAGGCATCTTTCTGGCTTTCTTTTCTTTTCTGTGGGGATATTATTTTATTCCTTATTCTTATTAATATGATAACGTTGTATGGAACTCAACTGCCCCTTGTCTGCTCATTTTTAAGTGTACAGTGTTTGCGTGTAGTTTTCGGAAGGAAGGGGGCGAATCAGGTAGATAATCTAGCTCGAGGCTCTCAGGCTCTCTTCAGTGGCTTTTGTGATTTTAAAAGCAATCTTGTACCTTCTAAGATCTGCCTTCCCTATTCCTCTCATCCTACCTTTTATCTCAGTCCCCTCTTTCCTAAGAGCTGTGTCCTAGAAGGGCATTTCAGTTCCTTAGTTTTGAGAGTACTTTGGGCCTAGATTTCTCTAGCACCTTGTGGGAAGGGTGAACCAGGCACTCCCTGACTGGGAATTGGAGCCTGCAGAATCTATTCCCAGTTTGGCTGCTAACACAAATTGGCCTGTCACACTTTCCAGAGCCATCAGAGTCACCTTTGTTGATTCTACTTCCTCCCACACAAATGCTGATACCACATGGGTCTGAATAAGTGGCTCATCTCCACTTACTGGTACTTTCAGAATCAAAGGGTGCCTCGTCCCTTGGTTTGTCTTAATTGTCCCCTGAGGGGTTGTCTGTGTTCATTTTGCTATCCTTGTTGCTCCGTTTGTTTTTATGGAGGAATTCAGGGTAAGTTAAAAACTATGCCACTGCTGCCACAATCTTCCCAGAACCATAAAGCCAGAGTAACCTCTCAGAAACAGGCTCCTTTATGAAAACTTTCAAACATATAGAAGTAGAGAGATTAATATAATGAACCCCTGTGTATCCATCACCCAGTTTCAATAATTATTAAACTCATGGCCCATTTTCTTTCATTTGTATCCCCCCCTCAACTCCTCCTAACTCTTAATTTGTTTTGAAGAAAATCCCAACATCATAACATACTTCTTTAAAAAAGAAAAAAAATTTTTGAACACTTAGATCAAAGGAGCCAGAACCGTGTCTGTATATCAAGGAGAGGGCGTGATATCATCCAGGGTCTGGGCTGAGGTACCCATCAGCCTGGAAGTTCATTCAGAGTACAGCCTGTGGGAAGCTGATCATCATAGCAATCTCTGTGGCGCAAGGAGCTAGTAAGACAGCATTTGCTATTCCTGCCTGAATATTTGCAGAGGAGAGCCCCAATGTGTCTTGATTTGAGAGTGCTTTGTACTATACTGAGTCCTCAGCCTGGCGTGGGGACTCCATGTATGAACCTTTTAGATATCCTAGCCATTGACATACTCCTTCCCAAGTCTGTAGGAATGCAGACATCTTCGAGAATCTGCCACATTAGAAAATGGTACTGCTTGTAGGAATAGGGAGGAAGAGTCACTTTCTTCCAAGAAATGTTTCTATCACACCCAGCCATTTCCTGGCTATCATAGCCGGAAATTACTCATTTCTGGAAAATCATCCATGAGCTTTCTATTGAGGAGGTCAAAGAGAGAGGGCAGACAGAATTCTCAAAGTTAGTTGGGTCGTTGGTATTTTCTTATTCAGTCAGTCATTATTTTGTTTTCCACTGTCATCCTCATGCTATATCTGTTTCCTTAATTCCAAATTCATAGCTCTCATTTTAGTTCTTTCTGACCTATTTTAGCACACTCATTTAGTAAATCCTTATTGAGGGCTCTCTCTCTGCAGGAATTGTGCTGCACTGGTGAGCAAGCTAGACCTGATGAGTGTCTGCTCCTTTGAGCTGGGGAGGCTCACATATCATCTTTTCTGAAAAAGCCTGTCCAGCCCTGTTAAGTAGAGACAAGAAGTTGAGAAAGTGTTATGTGTATCCTGCGTTACCCTTAGGAGTCTAGGCACATGGACCTGTGTTCCAGGCCACTGTAGCATGGTGTGGGTGCGGTCTCTCCTTCCTGATCTTTGGTGTGATGGCAAGGGCTTGGAGAGTAACAAAAGCAGTGGGCTTCTGAGGTTGCTGCTGTGGAGAATGGTCATCCCTTTTTTACCCCAACCTTCATTGCTGAGCTCTCTTTTCAAGCAACAGTGCCGGAACAGACCAGGCAGAACAGCTTGGGCATAGCTGTATGATTTATTTCCTCCCATTGATGCCAACCAAAGTCTGCAAGGAGAAGCAACTGGAAGATCTCTCTTTCCTCTGCACTAGATGTGGCTGCTCCATGGTTAGTCCTGACTTTACTGTTCTCGTTTTTGCTAGCTAACCTTGGTGCCTTTCCCTCTTCCTGTAGCATAGCTTTCCCCTCTGACAGTACTTTATACTCAACAGTGTTTGTTGTGGCTACAGGTGGTATTCCCCCAGTAAATGGGAATTCATTGAGGACAGAGACCACAAGTACCTGTCCCATCAACACTTGGCATAACTTGAAATGCAAGGACAGAAATTGGCAGCAAGTACAATGATAAATTGTGATCTTGATTCTGAAAGTGATCCTCAAAACATGACTTTGTCATCTTAAGAATTTGCTTTAAAGAATATACTTGAGTGGTAAAATCAATTACCTTTAAAAGAACTTTACAGTTTTGGCTTTTTAATTGTTCTGTCCTCTAATGAACATATCTCAGGTGTTATATACTGTTTACTGTGAGTTATCTTGTGAAGACAGCTTTCTAGCACAGTAAGAAAACAAGCATTCTAATAGTGATTTTTTTAGTTTCTGTAGTGCTGTTACATGAAAATGTCATTAGATTCAGTATTTCTAAAATTATTTGTTCTAATTATTGCTCCATTTAGTCCTAGGGATGTCATCATTTTGTGAACTTCGGGAAGAAGAGTGTCTAGCTAATTGTGTTATCTTTCAAGGATATTGCCTCTGCAGTAGCTTTAGTTATTATGTGATGATAGTGACCCCAAGTCTGTATCTAGCAATATGTATATGGATTTTGGTTCCTATAGAGTTTTAGATGTGGTGCTGAGCTATTGAGCAAACTCTTGAGGAAGAATTTGGCATCTGTCAGCCTTCAGAAGCTTCTAAAAATTGATTATATGTTATTAGCAAAGGTTTACTACCTCCTTCTATTGTATAGAAAATAAATGTATTTTTATGCATTCAGCTTTAAGAAGGCAGATGACCAAAAGATCATGCAGCTGTTGCCCAAGGGTGTGACTGGAGAGGAGGAAGGGATAGAACCTTTAAAAAAGATCCCATCTCACTAAATATGTTGAGGATATGGGAAGATGTACTAATTTCATTTGTTGAGATACTGCTACTTTATGCTGGGTCTAATTTGACGTAGTTACTCTAAAAGTTGCTTTTTAATTATAATATACTTAATAAAAAATTTGCCCCCATTGAAGTTAAAAAGTTAGAGGTTGGCTAACTGACACAGAGAAAACTATGCTGTTTGTTTGTTTGTTTGTTTTAACAGACTTGCTTAGGAACATGGTGAATAGAAATAATTTAATGTTTTTAATTTTCCTTGTATTTGACTACAAGTCACAATATTACAATACACAAAATAATACATACCAGATAAATGAGGGGGTGCGATTTTCTACTAGAGCCATCCTGCCCTTTTTTCCCTACAGAAGAAAAAGTAACAGGAGTATTCATTTTAACTACAGAAATACTATTGTAGATTTTTAAATTTCTCTGTGTTTTAATCTCTTTTGTTTCTCTTGGTCTATAATTTGCTAAATAGTTGCAAAGAACAAATCTAGCCTGCATCATCTTAAAAAAAACAACAACTCGTCCGGCCGGGCGTGGCTCAGCGGTTGAGCGTCGACCTAGGATCCAGGCTGTCAGGGTTCGATTCCCGGTCAGGGCACATGCCCAGTTGCGGGCTTGATCAATGACTCTCTCATCATTGATGTTTCTCTCTCTCTCTCCCCCTCTCCTTTCCTCTCTCTGAAATCAATAAAGATATATTTCAAACAAACAAACAAACAAAAAACTCTACCTAATTGTAATGGTTCAGCTATCTCTGAAAAATAGTAACTTATTCATTCTGAAATTTGAACAATCAGATGCAGCTGTGTTTTGTTACTATTTGAATTTAGGAAGAGGGAGGAGGAGTTCTCTGTAATATACAATCTGAGCTACACAGAGATTGTACTGAGTTTAGGGAACTGTTAAACTGATGGAACCAGGAGAAACACTTATTCTTAGCATAGTATGAGACTTAAAGGCAGTATTATGGGCATAGTTGAAAATTGTAGGAAAAAAGTAAACTCTAGATGGATTAAGATTAAATGTTTTTAGAAGTGAGGAAGCATACTAAGGAGAAAGACTTTCTGGTAGAAGCAATAAAGGAAATTGCAGAGGAAACTGTCAATAGATTTGAATACATAAATATTTAAAACTACTTTTAAACTTTTTATTACACAGGTAATGCATATTTGCTGTAGAAAAAATTGGAAAACAATAGAAAATAAAAACCACTCATAATCCTGCCAACTAGCAATAGCAGCTCAATTGTTACTATTTTGACAGTTTTGTGATCCTCCTACCACACTTAAATTTAATTTCCCATACATAAAATTTTTTTAATGTACAAACAGATAAATTGGAAAAGTGGTTTCCAGCATAGACAAAGAGTGGATGCCTTTAAAATATGCAAGTAGTTTATATCCGTAAGAAAAACACATTCTCAAAGATTGGTAGGCACAGGACAGAAAGAGACAAACCACACTACCACTATGTGTGCCTCGTCCAGCAGACATTGAGCACTTGCTAGCCGAGTTGGGCATCCTTATTAAAGTTGTGCATACTGTGCACATAAACAGCTGTTAGAGGGACAAACATGTCATATTGTCATCTGTATGTTTTATTCCAACATTTTCAGGCATAATTAAGATACAAATTAAAATGTGTAGAAAATCGTTTTCTTCAGTTGAATTTTCAAGAATAATGTAGGAGAATGTGCTTTTGAACTTGGGATGGGCAAATGTTTCTTAAACAAGATACTCCAAAAAAAGCTAACAATAAAGGAAAAGATTGATAAATTGAACTACATTGAAATTAAAAACTTCTCTTCATTAAAAGACACCATTAATATGCAGAAGTAGTCCCAGATTCCTCCCACCCCCATCTGCATTCCCCTCTGAGTGTGACTCTTACCAAGAGGTAGAGAATCACTTTTGAATTTGTCCTTGGCTACATGACCTGCTTTGGCCGGCGGAGTATTGGCGATAGTGACACAAGCAGAGGCATAAAAAAGTCATTGCATGTTGGGCCTTGCCCTCTCTTGCTGCTTTTGAGAATTCTATAATTGCTACCATGTGAACAAGCCCAAGCTAGCCTGTTGGATGATGAGCACCATGTGGCCTGATTATTGCCATCGCCCTTGTCAATATCAAGCCAAGCATCAGATATGTGAGACTGTGGCGCTGCCAGCTGACCACATATGCATATTAGAGCCCAGCCAACATCACATGAAACAGAGACAAGCCATCCCAGCTAAGCCCAGCCCAAATAGCCAACTTCTAGAATCATGAACAAGTTAGTTATTGTTATAAGCCTGTATGTTTTGGGGTGGTTTGATACACAGGAAAAGCCAACTGATAACAGAGAAAGATATTTGCAGTGTATATGACCACCAAAGGACTTCCGTCCAGAATAAATAGGGAACACTGCATATCATTTAGAAACAGAGAGACAACCTAATAGAAAAAAGTGGACAAAGCCTATGTATGATATGATTTCAACTATATGACATTTCTGGAAAAGGCAAAACGGTGGAGATTATCAAGATCAGTGGTTGCCAGGAGGCTGGGGGGAGGGAAGGAGAGATGAGTAGATGGAGTGCAGGAGGACTTGGGACAGTGAAAATATTCTGTATAATGCTATCATGGTGGATATATGTCATTATATGTGTGTCAAAAAACAGAATTTACAACACCAAGAATGAACCTTCTTCCAAAACACTGTAAGGGCTCCCATGGTCTGTAGCAGTGGCATCTTGTTCTAGTGTGTTGCCACTTCTTCATATGTCTTGTGAGCAGTTGTGATCTGTGCTACTTAATGACTTTTTCATTGTTGATGTTATGAATAAGTTACTTTATTTTTTAAATATATCTTTATTGATTTCAGAGAGAGGAAAGGAGAGGGAGAGAGACATAGAAACGTCAATGATGAGAGTCATTGATCAGCTGCCTCCTGCACACCCCTGACTGGGGATGGAGCCTGCAACCCAGGCATGTGCCCTGACCGGGAATCGAACCCTGATCGCCTGGACGCTCAACCGCTGAACCACGCCCAGCCGGGCATGAATAAGTTACTTTAAAACAACTAAATTAGAGTGGCAGTTAAGTCATTCCCGTGATATTACTTTCACTTGCTTTATTCAGATATGCTTTCTTGAGTAGGAATTTCAAGTAACACTGAGAATTGCATGACTTCTTGGTGGGAAAAAACAGATAGAAAACCACAGGCTATGGACTCACATGGGTGTTTGTCTCTTATAACCTCATGATAAGACTAGCATGACTTGGCTTGGTAAATAGTAAGCATTCACTAAACTGATGATTTTAGTATTTGTCAATAAGTCTTCTCTCACCAAGAGATTTTTTTCTGGAAGCCCTACAGTTTTTAAGACCTTTGCTATTTTATTTAGCAAAGTTCTAAATTAGCTTTATGTCAGTAGAGTTGTATCTCTTTCATGGATTGAGGTCTAAAAAAAGATGAGAAATCTGTGTAAATCAGGTTATCCTTAATTTGTGCATAATGGGTGGTACATGTAGTGCATGTAGTTTAATGCCTACAACCTGGTATCATTGTTCTTAAGTCCATTTCAGTGCTAGAACCCTTAATTTGACCCACAGGAAGAAGCAAAAAGAAAGATGCAGCTCTGATATAAGTTGGGGCTTTTGAAGCACTCGTTCTGCCTTTCCTCGGTGATCAGATCTGGGGGGGGAGGGGGAGTAGGTAGAGTATGCACTTGTTCAGGGGCTTTACTTTGTCTGTTATACTGTTATTCCTCTGTAACCTTGATGACTAGTCATGGTTGTTTTTGTGAGAGTTACATGAGACAGTGCCTCACTCAGAACCTAGCATCTGTTTATCTGGCTGTCTTCCTTGCTGGAGCACAAGGTCCATGGCGGCAGGACTTTTGCCTCTCGTTCGTGTTCAATATTCTTCGTGACTGCCACATAATCCATGCTCAGTATATACAGGGTGGGCAAAGGCAGGTTTATAGTTGTTCGCATGGAAAATACAAGAATTAATAAATAATAATACAAGAGTAAACTCTGTTTCCCAAACTTAGAACTGTAAACCCACTTCTTCCCCACCCTGTATTTGGATGAATTGAAGGGACTCATACATTGAATCTAAACATTGCTTCCTTAATCCACATACCCAGAGTTCTTTGGAAAGCCATGTGGAAGAGCTTGGTCACCTACTTCGTCTCTTCCCCCAAGTTGTCATTTTGTTTTTGTGGTCTCACTGAAGAACTATCACTGCATACTTTGGGGCATTGGTCATGTTTTCCTGCATCACCCTAATCCCCCAGATGGTGTTCTAGAAAAGTATATTACATCTAGAAAGCATTTAGAAAACTCATTTGGACAATAATAATACAAACGCCCTTTCTTTGGTTATGGTAACAGAATCTTGTTCTGCTCTAGAATATTAAAGAGATTCTTAACCAAATCTGGTTTCATTTTGACATTCTGTTTTCCTCCCATTCACACTCTAAATTATGCACAGAAGAATATATAGTTTTATAATGATGATTCTCAGTCATTTCAGAGTAGGAATATTATGTGGGTTTGTAAGGTCCCTCCCTGTGACCACTGAGCTTAGAAAATTAACCATGGAGGAAGGAAGCTGGTGGTTGGCAGTCTGATTCCCTGTAAAGGAAGGTGTAAACCTTCCACTTCCAGATGTCAGCTGCTTGTGTCCTTAGTCAACTGCATCCCTGTCCTCTGGCAAAGTGCTCCAACCCCAGGGCCTGAAATACTTAAACTGTCCTTATGGAAAGCAGAAGGTAAACAAAACAGAAGTGAAAGTTGATTCAATTTTTTAGACAGTTCTCTTACAGGAATAGTTTTGTGGTTCTCAGCATTTAAAAAGATACTGGTTCCAATATGTTTTATTGACATCAATTACTGTAAGTCTGATTCATTTTCTGCCTATTGATTTCTGCCCAAGGTGAAATTCATGACATTAAACAGAAAACATTAGTGATTAAAAAAAACACACATACTATTAAGGACTGTAAAAATAAGGTTTAAAGTCAGTAACACTTGAAAAAAGCAATTTTTATACTTCTTTGTTAACATTTTGGTAGCATACCCATAGGGTTGTTAAAAATTAAGTAAATGACAATGTTAAAGTCCTGTTAAGGTGCCAAAAGATATTGTAATTTATTTTGACGATTTCTTGATCCTTACTATTGTGCAGCTTTACCCTTACCATAATGTGTCTGGGCCCTGACTTATTTTTTAGGTGTGTGCTGGGGTTTCTCTATCCTGTGCTTCCTTAGTGTTTCCTAGTTTTCCATGTTGCATTCCTCAGTACTAGCTTTCAATTTACTCATCCTTTGATTGTGTTCAATGTTGAGTTTACCCTCTCTGTTGAGGTTGTTTTGTTTTGTTTTTTAATTTCAGTGATAAAGTGCCTGACAGGCTATACAATAAATTTCATGTGGAGTGTGTGTTTTTTTCTAGCTGATGTGTTGAATATCTTTTTCAGAACAAATTATCTTCTGGTTTTTTGGTCCTGTGCTTGCAGCTCATTTTGAGTGGGAGGCCTTTTGTTTCCTTTCTATTTTTTCTTGTTCTATTTCTGAGCCTAGCTTCGCCTTTGTGCTTTTCTCTGTATTTAATTGACCACTGCTTTGTGTTCAGAGCAGAGGGTATACATCAAAGCTTGAAACTGGTCCCACTGTCTCTACCAGATGTTCCCCATGCCAACTTCATGAAGGGTATTTCATAGCTCCCATTCCTGCCCTCATCCTCTCATTTCTGGGGAATTTGTAAAGCAATTTGATTATTCTTTTTCCATGTCGTTTTCCAAATGTGCATAATTGTTTTGTTAGTGATTTGTAACTCCATTATCTTTTAACCTCGCCCCAGAGCAGTGTACAAGATGACCCAACACTTCCTCAAGCTCTGGCAGGGGTGATTATTGTATATCCTGCTGCCTTTTAAATGCTGACAACTTTTGTTTCTTCCTCCCTCCTCTCTCTCTCTTTCAGCTACCACATAAGATTCTTAGGTGCTTGGCTTACTTTTCAGCATTTTATAAAAACTTCAGTACATAATCATTTTAAAATTTAAGCCAAAACAAGGTTGGTATTGGTTAACTAAATATTAGGCATTTTTTCTTTAGTATCTCTAAGCATGGTAGTTTATCTTAAAATTTAACAATATTGAGTATATGACTTTTTGCACATTGCAATATAATAAAAAATATTTTCCTAAGGTTTTTGTAGTACATTATATTGTCCCATTAACTTCCATATATGCAGGATACAGCATTGCTTTCAACTTTGAAAGACATTTAACCTCTGACTGATTATTTGTGTGTTTCTCAGATTGTGTATTTCTCACTTATTATACAAAAATTTTATGTTCTCATTTATAAAGAGATTTATGATTAACAAAATATGTTTAACACACATTATTTTGAAGACTTGATTTCTAAAATTTTAGACTAGCCCCTCCCTCATTGCTATATATATCTCCCTATTCCATGGTGACTGCTGCTAGAGTTCCAGGAAACGTACACCCTGTGCGTGCAATTATTGCCTTTACTGTATTTCTGCATTTTCTTTCAATCTAGCTCACTCTATCCATTTCTGAGAGCCAGTAGCTTCCATAAAGTACTGGGTAACAGCTCAAACAATCAAATTAGGCAACTGTTTGTAAAATGGGAGTGGGGGAGCACAGAAGACGTTAGCTAAGGGACTTTGTATTTACCACAGGCCTAGTGAATAAAAGTTGTCACTGGAGTTTTTTCTTCCTTGAGACTTATATCACTGTCAGAACTATTAAAACATAACTCTTTGAATCCATGTTGTAGTATTTTGGTGCTATCTTATCAGGGGTCTGTGTGGCCCAATTGCAAAGCAAAGTAATAATATTTGTTATTATTATTTCAATAACTTCCATTTTCTAACAAGTAATTGTAACAAGAAAATAGGATTGGACCATACATTTGGGTAAACATATTCCCTTTTGGGAACATTTCTATTTCATAAGCTGAAGCATATTGGTATAGAATTAAATACTCGGAGCTTTGGACCAAAATTATGTTGAGTGCCTAGTTTGGGCGTGTGAATGAGGTAGGAGGGGATTGAGAAGTGAGAATCTAGATTCTTCTTATCAGACTCTGACTGCTAAAGTAATGAGGTATGTTCCCTCTACCTCATCACTTGTCATAGTTTTAAAATGAATAATGCATTTTGCCACAGAACCATTAAGAGACAGTCACCAAAACCAAAATTGTTATCTTTAACTTAATGAAGTGCTTACTATAAACATGAAAATATTTCTGGCTTTTATGCCTCTGTGTTTTCAAGAAAAATAGAAATCTTGAATCAGAAATTGTCAGCTCTTCACCTGTTCAACTTTTGGCCTAATTGGATTTGGGAAGTATTTGAATAATGGATAATGAGCTTTCCTGAACAAGTACAGAAACTAATTCACTGGGCATGAATTCATTCTGTTATCAGGACTTTTGTTATCAGTATGTTATCCCCTTGTATTCATTGGGAAGTTATCCGTGGTCTTGTTAAATTAGTGCCACCCCGCCCCTGAATTGCTTGGCCACATTTGAAGGATTCTTGAATTGCTCTGTGTTTTGTTTCGGGAAACTTCTGGGAACCTGTTTCATGGCAAGCTTATTATTTCCTTTTTGGCTTGGCTCCTAAATTTACCCAGCGTTCAGCTTCTCATCAGCTCTAAGGCCTTTGTTTTATTTTATTTTATTTCGTAGAAATTTTACTTACTTGGTGGGCTATTTATTTTTAGATCAGCATAATAAAAGATCTAACAGATATTTTATGCTTTGTGGTAGAAGTCAGCTTACACTTGTTTATTAGTGAGCAATCTCCTTTTTCTATAGCTATTGGAAAGTTAGCATATCTTTGGTAGTTTTAGAATATAGAAATCTTGTTTTGCTGTAATTCTGTATAAAATTTTATGGCACAGTACTTTCTTCTAAACCACTATTGGTAATTACCTTTACCTTTAATTTTAAAAAGATACTTTATCACTCCTCAATTTTAAGACTATAATCCTGGCATTTTATTTTACTAAATGAAATATAAGTACTTGTACTCAGAGCCAGCATATATTTCCCATAGGCCATTCTAAAGTAGAGAAACATTTAAATGGGTATATTTTATTATTTGTAAATTATACCTTAGAATTGATAAGAAAAACTTACTGAACTACACACAGTATGTATGCATTTTACTCTGAGTATATCTTAATTTTAAAATCTGTTTTTAAAAAAAACTATTGTGTGAATACCTCTTATTTTTCTTTATTAAATGAAATATTTAGGTTTTTATTTTCTCTCTTCCTCTCCTCTCTCTCTTTTTCTCTCTCTGGCACCAAAAAGTGCTTATTAATAACCCTTTGGCTGAATCAGTTGCACTCCTGTGGATATTTTGGCACCTATTTTACTCCGAGTACTTGGTGTTTTAGCCACATTAATTATTTCCTTCGTCTTCAGTCACACCAGCTGGACTGACCTGATTGTTTCACCTCATAAGGCAGAATTTGTACCTATTGCTAAATGATTCAGGCTTTGATTTTTATTCCTTTAAGTTATTATTTTTTTATTTTTTTGGTGCTCTGTAGCATTTCCCTGAAAGCTTTATTACCTATAAAAGATTAATTTGTTTAATTATAATCTGTCATCATGTTTTTAAATTATTGGCTTATCCTCTGAGTCAAAAACTCCTCCCTGCAATTTTGCAGCTTTTTAAATAAGTAGAATAGCAGGATGTGGGCATTTTTTTTTTTTTTCTCTTCTTCTTTTTTTTTTTTTTTAATTCAAGTTAAAAATGCACATGGCTTAAGAAGTTAAATAGTACCATAATAGGTTTGTAATAAAATCCAGTTATTGGCTTGCCCACACCTCAAGCCATTCCCCCAGTCTTTTCTCCCCACAATGACCATTTTCAACTCTTGACCTACTGATTCTAGCTTATATATATTGTATATATCCAAATTTCTAGAAAGCATGTTTATCTTTTGATTCATTAATTTGGGCCTTTACTAAATTTTATTTTCTTAAACAGCCATCTCCTGCTTTCTCTCCGCCTTTGCTTCCCCTCGCCATCTTCCCAATATGGTATATTTTTGGGTAAAAACATTATTTACATTATTTGCCTATAATCATCACAGATAGTGTTGTACTGTGCTGTTTCCTTTTTTAAGATTTTTCTGTAGTTAATAATTGCCTATTCTTTCCATTTGCATAGTTTTCTTTCTACCTATTGCTAATTTTTCTCATACCTTCTAGTAGCCTCTCAAAACAATTTTCTCAAGGTCACTTAGTGCTGTCCAATAGAAATATAATGTAACCCTCATATATAATTTTACCTTTTCAAGTAGCCACAGTGAAAAAGGTTAAAAGAAGCAGATGAATTAGTAATATAGTTGACTTAACCAAATATGTTCAACATGTTATTTCAACAAATATTTAAAATATTTGAGACATTTTACTTCCTTTTTTTAGTACTAAGTCTCAACATCGCATGCGTATTTTACACTTTACATAACCCCTCTTTTCAGACTGGTCATGTCTCAAGTGCTCTCAGTAGCCATGTGTGACTCGTGGCTGCTGTACTGAACAGAGCAGTTTCAGGTGATTGCTCGGTGTGTTTTATTTGCAGACATCCCTACTGCAGACTGCCATTCTCTTTCTCTCTGGGTTGATTGGACTGTAGGCACACAGAGCTATCTTGAGACTTACTTTGTTTTTCTTCTCAACTAGATTTCCTATTCCTAGATTTCAGGTCTTTTCCTCACTTCTCTCTGGTCCTCTCGGTCACATTTGTACACAGACAAAGGGCATGTTGTTGACACATCCATCTCTTGAGTGATTCAGCTTTAATCTGCGTGCCTCCTAGGTCTGTGCATGGTTGTCATCCTGGGAGCTCCTCCTTTCACAGTTTTTGGGAACATTGCCTTTGCTCTTGTGTCAGATTGTTTTCTTATATATTGCCTATCTTTCTTTTTTGGTTTATTCTCCCCTCAGGTAGAAGACATGCTCCATTGGATTGCTGAGAAAAGGGAGCATGGGCAGTAAAGTTTTTGAGACCTTGCATATCTGGAAATGGTCTTTTTTTCCCCTTCTCACTTGATTATTGGGCTGGATATAGAATTCTAGGTTGGAAATCATTTTTCTTCAGAATTTTGAAGGCATTGCTCCATTGCTGTCTAGCTTTCAGCGTTCTTCTGGCAAAATCAGAAGCCATTCTGATCACCTTATCCTTTGAAGGTCATCTACTTTTTTCTTCCTGGTAGAATATTCTCTTTGCAGGATTCTGGAGTTGCAAATTCATATGTTTTAGTATGGGTCTGCTTTGATCATTATGATGAGCACTTGATGGGTCTGGAAGATTTTCTTGAATGATTTTTTGATGTTTTCTTTCCTTGTATTTTCTTTTGCCTAATTTTCTATTATTGTGGTTGCTTTTTTGTTTGTTTGTTTGATTTTACTTTCTGAGAAAATTTCTTCTATCTTTATCTTCTCTTCAATTAAGCTTATCATTTCTGCTATCTTGTTTTTAAGTTCCAGGTGACATTTTTGTTTATTTTATGTAACATCCTGTTCTTAATTCATGGATGTAGTATCTTATCTTTCTGGGTATATTATCTTTTCTTATCTTTCTTAGTATATTAATATATATTTTTAAAGCTTTCTTTTCTCTGTGGTTTATTAAAAGAGCTTTTTTTCCTGTTTTTTTCTTTTTTCCTTGTAAATGTCTTATACTACAGGCTTTGTTCTTACATCTTGTAACCAGTGGTTGTCTGCATGAGAAGAGTAGGAGCTTACAAGGCAGATCAAGAGCTCTGAGCAAGTGTAAGAGTCTTGTTAGTGTGGATCTGGCCATGGGGCCTCTGGGGGGTTGTCAGTTGCACACCCTGGTATCTTTTGGTCTTTCCTCTTGTCTGCTCTGATTATCTAGAGAGCACTCTGCCTCCTGATTTATGTTTTCCAGAAAGTCTCCAGATTTCTGCAGACGCTTGAGGCAGCAGTCACCCAGCAGCAGCAGGGGGGACTGTGGGGGTGGGGAAGATCCAGTTCCCCTCAGATAGCTCCACCCCTGACAGATTGACCCTGCAATGAATCCCACCCCTCTTTCCAGAGAGGCAGCGCTGCCTGAGCCTTTGGAGGATTCTATGGTGGAAATCAAGGTGGTTCTCTACTTTTCCCACTGTGGGCTTATAGGTCCTGCCAGCTACTAATTGGTCTCATTTCCAGCTTCCAAAAGCTGTTGCTGTTGTCTTCTTTCCTGTTCTTCCCTTGTGGGTTTTTCTTCTTTCTTTTTTTTAATTGTAGTAAAATATAGATAACCAAAAATTTATCATTGTAACCATTTTTAGGTATACAGTTTAGTGGCATTAAGTGCATTCACATTGTCATGTGGGTTTGTCTTTTAATAATAATCAAATACAAATTAAAAGGGAAAGATTTTTTTAATGTGATTATGGTGGTGTTTTAGGGAGACATAATGCAGATTTTCTGTTAATCCAGAAACTACTTCTTTCTGACAGTTGAGTACAATGGGATTTGTTTACCATCGCCTAGGAAAGCAGTTGGATAGTTTATTGGCATAAAAGTGCATTTTATCTGTTCTTAATAGCTGTAACTTTATAAAAGGTTACAGGTGGAACTCCCAAGCCTGACATTCAAGGCTGTCCGAGGTCTGGCCTCCCCACCTGTGTGCTCCAGCCATCTGTCATTCTTCCCACCGGCCCACTCACTGTTCCTTGCATACGATGTGAACTTCAGCCCCGGTGCCTTTGCTGTGCTGGGTGTTCCTGAGTGGAATCACTTACACACACACACACACACACACACACACACACACACACACACACACACACACCTTCCTTCACACACACACACACACACACACACACACACACACCTTCCTTCACACACACACACACACACACACACACACACACACACACACACACACACCTTCCTTCTCCCAGCCCTCTTCCGCATGTGTCTAACTCCCAGCCCCATGCTGCTTCCTTGAACCCCAGCCACGGGTTGTTCCTTTTCTGTTTTTCTCTCATGACCTTGTACATGCCTCTGAATTATCACCTTGCATTTCCCACACTGCCTGGCTCCCTTTGATGTCTGTTTCTGCACTGGGTCTTCCTCAGTGCCTGGCACGGAGCCTGTGCTCGTTAAATGTCTGGATGAATTCCTGATGCCAGAAATTTCAAGAGAGAACTCTATCCTTTTTCTGTAGGATATCCGACATGAAGCCAGCGACTTCCCGTGTAGAGTGGCCAAGCTTCCCAAAAACAAAAACCGAAACAGGTACAGAGATGTCAGCCCCTGTAAGTATTCACATCACCATTCCCGGTCTCACTGCTTCCATCGTGTCGGGCTCTTCCTCAACTGCAGGGCCTCTCAGTCAGGACTCCTTTAGCCCTGGAGTTGGATAATACATCACTAGCACTAGAGATTTATGACTTGATTGTTTCCTATAACAGAGGCATTAGAGACTTTAGAGTAATGGTTCATTTTGCCACCATCGGAGAAGGGATAAGGTTTCATTTTTCTGGAAAATTGTAGCTTTGACTTTTTCTCATGAATCATTTTCTTACCAGCTGAAGCAGAATAGAGCAGGCATAATATAATCTTTTCTGGATGGCTTAGCAACTGTGTTAATAGATCCTAAGCATTGTATTGAACTGTAATGATGCCCTATGCAGGCATTCAGGGGTGGGAGCTGCTCACTCCCTCTACCAAAGACTCGAGTCAGCTCTGCTTGTCGAGTCCCACCCCACCCTACACCCTGCTACCATCGTATTTCCAGTTCTTTCCTGCCATTAGCTCCAGTATGCCTGCTGACCTTTGACAGCCTCCTCTGCCTTCAGAGTATTTGGCTCTCAATCTACTGATATCTTGAAAGTAAATAAGGAGACATGTTAGAATTTATATAAAGCAAGATACACTGGAACTGAGTAAAGGACATGAATTTTTCCATGTCTTCTAGGCCCCAGAAGCCTTTTTGACTCACCTCCAGGGGCTTTAGACATTATCAGTCAGTGAGGGTTGTAGCTGCCGACATTGCCTATGACAGTATTCCCTGCCAGGGTAGAAGATTCTGTGGGTTATTCCTCAAACAGGCATTTCCTGCACACCTCCTAAAGCACACTCTGTCGGTGTCAGCAGGGCCTCCTGCTCTGAAATGAACAGCACTCAGGTTCCTGGGAGGGGCGTTAAAATGGACCTAGATTGGTACAGAGCAGTCTGCCTTTGACTGCTGCCACAGTTCCCTGCCTGGGTTTGTGTCTCCACCTGCCACTTAGAGCTGTGTGGCTTTGGGCACAGTGTTCTGTTTTCTGACCTGCAATAAAACAGTAGTCACACTGATCTTGTCAGATTGTGTGAAGATGAAATAAAATAACATCAGCCGCTTAGCCCAGTGTCTCGCTCAGAAATGTTGGTGGTGGTTGAGATCTTCATTAACTGAATGAAAGCAAATGGCAGCAGTATCTGCAGTGCAATTTTAGGTCATCAGGTGACACATCATTGTGCCCCAGCACCTGACACTCGTGAGTTAGCATGTCTAGGCTGTGGCATGCCAGAGGTTTTATTTTTATTTTTTAAATGTGTTTTTATTGTTTTAGAGAAAGAGAGAGGAAGGGAGAGGGAGAGAGAAACATTGATGAGAGAGAAACATTGATGAGAGAAAAACATCAATCAGCCACCTCCTGCACACCCCCTTCACTGGGGATCAAGCCCCCAACCTGGGCATGTGCCCTGACCGGGAATCAAACTGGCGACCTCTTAGTACATGGAACAACGCTCAACAAACTGAGCCACACTGTCCAGAGCAAAGGTTTTATTTTTTTTTAAAACTTCTCTGAGTGATTCTGCTGTGAGGTCTGGCCAGCTGCCATGAGCTTGAAAGAACAATTACTGTTTACACCTTTCAGCAGTGCCAGGACATACCCTTGGTCTGTAGCTTTTGCTGTACTTGCTCTGAATTAGTCAATAATGTGTTCAATATTCCTTTTCTACATCTTTGATCAGTGCTCATCTAATTGGTTTTATGAACCAGTTTTACAGAGAAAGAAAGCATTTATGATATTCTAGGGAAACATTCCGAAACTTTTTTACCCCCAATCTCACTTCTCATATTTTTCTTTTCTCCCCTACCTCCACCCTCCAGTAGAAAAAGTAATTTGCTTTTAAGGTTATGGGGAAAATGGGAGGGTGATTCAAGGTAGAAGGGGATCTTGTTATCTGCCTTTTGGCAAGTGAAGAACCCAGCGCTCAGAGGAGGAGTTGATTGCCCAAGGTCACCCAGCACTGTTTCAACCTGCTCACATAATTCACCAGTGTCAGACACATAATTTTTCTGAGATCTTTTATCTCCGTGACCCACTTACATATTACCAAAGTTTTTCATTTTGTATTAACTCCCCACAATGAGAAACAATATTCCAAATAGTTGCTAATTTTCAAAAACACCTCTTTGGAATCCTTTAGAACAAAAAGCCCCAAATTACTTATCCCCATTAACTTCTCCTTTCCCATTGGGCTGGGGGAGAAGATGCTCTTTATGGGTAGTCACCTGAGTTCATCATCCCTTGCGTTGTACCAGAAATAAAAATACCTGCTCTTGTTAGCTGCACTAGCAGGAATAGGAAAGTGGCCCTCGGGAAACCGTTGTTTCTGTGACAAAGTCATGGTAAAAGGGAAAAAAAGTGGTTGTACTTTTCACTGACCTGCGCAGAACTTCCAAATGAGAGTTTATTTTTGAAAACTATTCTGAAAGTTGTAGCTAATATACTTTGAATTTTTTGGATTCAAAGTTACTCTTTGTAGTTAAACTCTCTTTTCAAAGTCTTTGATCATGACAGATTCTGACTTTGAGAGATTTAGAATCATTTAAGTATGTTATACTTGAACTTTAGGGAAAAAAAACCTTATGTAAAAGAATTCAAGATGTGACTTTTCACACTGTTGTGTACTTAGGTCATTTAATCTTTAAACCTTGAGCTGTAGGTTAAGTTGAGGTGTGCTCATAAATCTTACCCTCTAAAAGTATGTACATGGTGGGGCAAAAGTAGGTTTACAGTTGTGAGTACACAAAATACAGTTTATTCTTGTATTATTATTTATTCGTTGTTGTATTCTTTTCCATACAAACAATTGTAAACCTGCTTTTGCCCCATCCTGTATTAGGCATCAGAATGGATCTCTTAACACCTCCTCTCCCTAGCCTACCAAGTTCTGAGGACAGTAATAAGTGTCATAGGAAGATATGACCTAAGTGTCCTAGGAAAATTTCCCAAATGGGATGTAATCCATGTTTTAGTGTAGTTTGTCCTTGTTGCTATTTAGCATTAAGTTTCAAACACTTCAGAAAACCTTCCTCAAAGTACTAGTTATCCCCATATTGATGACTGGTCACAATTTAAAAGGCATGGCCTCAGCCAATGTGAACGCCCTTAATGCTACCAACTCACCTTTGCTTTCCCTATGGGGTGCAATGCCTGTGTAGACACTTTGGTCATCCAGGATTAACCTCTGAGTTCTGATTTGCCTTTCAGTTGACCATAGTCGGATTAAACTACATCAAGAAGATAACGACTATATCAATGCTAGTTTGATAAAAATGGAAGAAGCGCAGCGAAGTTACATTCTTACCCAGGTAATCCCAGGATTGTCTGAAATTTTTTAAGTGGTTTTTGCCTTACTTGATGTCAATTGAAATGTTTTAGAGTGCTGTTATTACTTCAAATAAAAATCTGCCACATCTTTCAGAAGCTCAGGTTTTAAACCACCCATAAAAGCAACAAGGTAGGGGAAAAAATCCTCCTTCAGAGATTCAATTTGGTTGTAACACTATCTTTCTGAGAAGTATGACATTGCTGGGCTTATGAGAAACAGCATTTAAATGGCAGAACTGCCTGTGGTCTGTCCACAGAGGCAGCAGAGCTGTGGCTAGAGAACGGCCTGTACCTGTATTGATTCCATAAGTGCCTCAGAGCATTGAGTGTTCTCATGGAAATCTTAGAGGGTTAGCAGTTACCAGGAACCTTTGTCCAGATATTCTTTCAGAATTCCGTGGCATGGCCCTCCTTTTTTGGTCCAGGAAAAAACATTAGATTATGTGAACAAGGATGCCAAATCACTTGACATTCCCATTAGCTTTGGCATCTTTATGGAAAGAATCACAGAAGTGGTTTAATAATTGATCTCCTTGTGAAACACTTACTGGTATAAGACTCAAAACAATGGGTATCTGGGAGTGGAGATAAAGGAATTTCTTTTGATTAATTTTCTCAAGTCTTATTCTGTTACCTATAAGTTAGTCTAAACAGTCTAAGTTTCTCTTTGTTTTCTTATTTCATATCAGTTTATCAGTCTTATATATGGCTTTGGGTTATAGGGTGATTTTGAACATCAGAATTCTGCCAATATTTGTGGAGTTTTTTTGGTTTTTTTTTCTGCCAATATTTGGAAATTAAAATTATAGTGAAGCCAGAAGGCACTACGAACAAAGGGCTGCTTTGGGGGCAGGGAGCTAGATGAGGGCATATACACTGTGGCCCTTCCTCTCTGCCCCTTTTTTGTCCTGTCCCAGTTCCCCCTGTCCATGACCATAATCAGCCCAGACATCTCCCAGTTAGTGTATGGGACGTCAGCCATGCAGTGTTCACTTCTGGGGGGCTATTGAGTAAGTTCTTGGTATATGAGTAGGGGACAGGCCTTTACCTAGCATCTCTGGGGTGGTTGGGGTGGGCTGGGGCAGGGTGATAAGAAGGGAGATCCCTGGTGGTGGCAAACTGGTGGGAAGAGGTTTGAGGCAAAAGTGGCTTCTTAGGAACTTCTCTTTTTAGAATTCAAGTCTTACTTCCTGATTTCAGCCATTCAACTTTGGTGTGGGGTCAGGAAGCCCAAAACAAAGATTCATAGGGTGTATAAAGTCAAATGGAACAAGAAAATCACCATGGCACTTTTGTGCCCTGTCTTCCCCACCCCCATGCCTTGGCAATTACTTGGCACATCTGAAGTTCTGTCTCTTTTGTCGGGTGGCACCACAGATGTATCTAGCTGCTGACATGGTCTCCCTTTGCCCTGGGACTTACAAAAGGGATCAGAGCAGCCTGACCCCAAAAGTTGCACCTCCAGATAGTATGACTGAAAACATTTTCTACTCCACAAAACCAAGGAACCCTGCCCATTTTTTTTCATTGTTGTTTATGCAAATGATGTAAGTCTTTAAAAATCTGAGGTATAGAAGTGTAGAGAATGATGTCACTGGCGTCCTTTCACCTCCCCCATGAAGCACTGGCGAAGTTCGCTGTGTATCCTTTCAGATCTTATGTGGTATTTAATCCCTCAGACCCATTCTAAACTGGGGTGGTGTTGGAGGGTAGGGAAGGTGACAGCTGGTAACGAGAGCAAGAGAGCTGCCACTGTGGAAGGCCCAGCGAGGGGTTCTCACGCTCAGGTCAGAGGGTGAAAGGCCCGGGCGGCCAGCGAGGAGGCTGCGTGATTCCTGCCTCCCAGGAGCCACTTTTCTGTTAGTTGGGGGAAAGGGTGACACAGGTAATCCCTGTTGTCCGCGTCCTGCGGCACATACATGGAGTGAGGACTTTTGGGTCAGACAGCAAGTCTGAGATGAGCGCAGGGAAGAAAGAGAGCACTGCAGGTTTGCCTGGGCAAGGAAAGTGTGGGGAGACTCACGGGAAAACATGTAGAGAATAAGGGGAATTGGGATGAAATGGGCGAGGATGCTGGAGGAGATGGTATGCTCCGGCATGGAGGCCGTAGGTGACGTCCCTTCCAGGCCTTACTGAAAATTGAAACAAACTTGAAGCATTCGTATCCTTGTATCCAGTAAACATCTGTGCCCATTGCTGGGTGGGCTAAAGTGGGACAGGTCAGCTGCTTGGCAGTCACCCCATCATGCCCTGGTGACATCATGCCCCTTAGGCCACCTGACTGACCATTTGTGTGTCCACATTTCTTACGTTCCTTGATCCAAGGATGAAGGCTCTCTGTGATCAGGTTTACTGTTAGTAATAATAATATCTAACATTTTATTGATTGTTTACTATGTTCCAGGTACTGTGGGAAGCCTTTATATATGTGAATATAGTTAATTTTCAAAACTGTATGAGTAGATGCTATGGTTAGTCAAGTGAGATAGGTGGAGAAACTGAGACATGAGAAGTGAAGTGACTTATCCAAGGTCACAAAGATCAGTGATTGGAACTGGAACCACAAGAGTATCACCGTTGATCACTTCCCCATACTGCCTGTCCCCTACACCTGGGGGGTGGGTCCTAGTGGATCCCCTTTACCAATAAGCCCAAACCAGAAAGCAGAATCAACATTTTCTTTCTGTTAGTCAGCCCTGAACCAGCTCTGAGATGTGGAAATGACCTTTCACTGTGTGTTAGAAAATAGAATTGTGGTTACTGACCACTAGGCAGGGAGAAGATGGGTCCCTGTCCCAACCTCTGCCACTACTGCCCCAGGGCACTGTTACCACTAACTGCCAATGATGAGCTCACCCTGGAGTATGTTTCTGTGTAAATGGCATGCACTTTGTGGGTTGTGTGTTTACAGGGCCCTTTGCCTAATACATGCGGTCACTTTTGGGAGATGGTGTGGGAGCAGAAAAGCAGGGGCGTGGTCATGCTCAACAGAGTGATGGAGAAGGGATCGGTAAGTCGTACATTTACCTACTCTTATATCACTGTCTGCCTGTGTGTCAGTCCATAATGTTAACAGTTTGTCTAAAGAGGCACTATATAAAATACATGTTTATTGTAAACAAGTCAGATAAATAAGTGAATTAACAAGAGGGACAAAAGTAAAATTGCCCTGCCCCTCAGTGAGCCTCTCTCCAGAGTTGGAGCGTGCGCTCCGCTTCACCCTCACCTCTGGTTCCCACGCTGCTGCCGGTGCATTGTGGAGCTGTGGAAGCATGGTTTCATTTTGAAAGGCCAGTGTCTACTGTACCTTCACATTAGCTCTTCTGCCTATGGGAACAGCTCGGCTCTGGATTTGCCTCTAAAATCCCAGCCACTTGGCTCCTGGCCACACTCTTTAATGTGGACACTGTCTGCTTGTGCATTTACTTTAGGATTTATGTCACCCTTTCTTCCAAGTTCTTTGCAGTTCTTTAAACATCCCTCGTATAGTACGTGGATTAGAGGTGTGTGTTTGTTCAGGCCATCACCCTCCATGCATCTGTCTGTCCCTTTAGCCACCCCCACCACCCTGCCTTCCAACTTGCTCCCCTCTGCCTGTTCCAGCCCTGCATCCAGAATGATCTTTCTAAACCCAGTCTCATCACACGTCTTCCCAGCTGAAAACCCTTCTGGGGCTCCCCCTGCCTCTCAGTAATATGTAAGGTCCCTGTAGCGTCTAGTGTGGTATTGAGTGTGGTTGGCCCCTCGTTAACCTGGACCCTACTCCCACCTCCAGCTCCAGTCAAAACAAACCTTTTTTTTTTTTTTCTCTTTAAGTTTCTTGCCATCTTACCATGTTCTCTGGGCTAAGGATCTGAATCACAGTGCCCACCCTTACCCCACTTTCAGGTGTCCTCTGATTGCTTTCCCTCTGGTCAGCCGTGGCTTGTGCTGCCTGCCCCTTCCTACACGGCTTACTCTGCGGGATTGCCTGTTAAAGGCCTGTCTCCACGTAAGACTGCTTGCGTGCCCAGCACCAGTGTGGTATTCAACATAGTGAACAGATGCCACATCCCCGCTACTTGGGCCCTTCCCTCCCCCCGACACTGGGGCTCATTGGGTTCTCCAGCCTCAGAGGTGAGGCCCCGGGAGAAGGTGAGCTGAGGATTCTAGATACCTATATGGATGGGTGCTCCAGAGCAGAGAACCAGGCCTGCCAGCTGCTGGCACTGAGCTCTCCGGGGCTTGGCTGGGCACTGCTCTCCCAGCCATCCTGATACCTTGGGACGCAGATGTGGCCTGCCAGGACAACATGAGGGCTCCAGAGAAGCCACCCCTCCAAAGAAAGCGCAGTCATGGCCCTAGAGGATAAAAATAAAGTGCACAGAAGTAACACATCAAAGGAAACTTCAGCAGCGAAAACGGGAGGCAGTCACCACAAAGCCTCTGTGCTCCACCCCACAAGAGAAACGGTCTCCGCTACAGCAAAGAATCCTCTTACCGCAGCCTATGTTCAAAATCATTTTACCTCTATCCTCTATTCTTAAAGGAAAGCATTGATTTGCTCAGTGATAATGGAGCACTTACCTGAGTGTTGACATGGATAAAATAATGCTGCTTAGAAAAGAAAGTTTTCAGTGAAAGTGGTTTTTAACTTTTTCTGCTTCAGTGGCTTGATTAGTAAAATGTGGAGGAAGCCCCCACCTGTCCCTGCTCTTCTCAGCAGTTTTGAATAAAGAAACAAAACATTAGTCCCCCACAGCACGTGCTTTCTGCAAGGGAAAGTGAAACGTGGGGGCCCCTGCAGGGGCACAACACAGATCAGCTTTCAGGGGCTTTCAGGCTGGCCGCTGCTGACATTAGGGCCGTAGCATCCCTGGCCTCCGCCCTCTAGAGTCTAGTAGCACCTGCGCACGCAGCTGTGGCAACCAAAAATGTCTCCCAATATTGTTTGTTGTCCTCAGAGAGGCAGAATTGTCCCTCGTCGACTGTTCTAGATGATGTTAAGTGTTGCAAGTTTAAATCCAGACTTATTTATTCAAAAATCATCAGATATGGTAGCATTTGCTTTTTATTTATTTGTTGCTAGAAGTTCAGGTAGAATCTTTGTTGGTTGCACGTGGTTTGCTTTAGCTAATGTTGTTACATTACAAGGAGCAGTGTCCCAGCACCGTAGTTACGTGTTTGTCACCAGGCCTTGCTCTTGTTTGTCTCCCACTCATGGCTCACCGTAAATGGACTGTAGATCCACTGTAACAACATGTCCCCTTGGGTTGCTATGTGGGACATTATGAAAACATGGCTGGTTGGTTTCGTTGTAGTTTACTGTGATAATGTGACAGTAGTCCTTATTTCGTTTATAACTGTTTTCACTCAAGGTCATTTGGGCATGAAAGCAACATATGATTGGACATTTCCTATTTGGCACCAACATTATCATCCCATAAGCACTGACTGGAAAAAATTATAAGAAGATACAACATCTTATTTGCTCAGCTAATCTAATTGTAAACTATCCTCACAGCCCGTGGTAAAAACCAGCTTGCAGAGCGTTTCCATCTAATGTTTGTTTGTTTTCTGGTTTCCTTCCTTTACCAAGTAGTGTAGGATGTTCCCTTCTTATTTTTGGTAAACCTGCCTGTTACCCTTTTGGAAAGCAGTGTGCAGAAAGTGCTTGCGTGTGTCAGACTATGATCATGCAAATAGCCACATTGGTTTGATTCAGTATTAACTTCTGGTGTGTCGGTGTAGAATGTGAGGATAGGGATCGTCATTTAGGCAGGGGAAATAAACAAGGCGAGTTTAACTTGCTATTCCGGAACGGTGACCTATGTGTCACCTGAAATCTGTGCCTCATCCATCTCTCTTGTGCTCTGCTTAGTTCTCTGTGTTCATTCTTCGGGAAAGCCAAATGGACCATCATAGGCTTACCCAGATGACTTTCATAGACTTTTCTGAAGTCGAGCTATTTTAGAAGGTCCCAAGGACACATACACACACACTCTCTCTCTCTCTCTCTCTCTCTCTCTCTCTCTCTTTCTCTTTCTCTCTCTTTCTCTTTCTCTCTCTTTCACCCACCTTCATGGCAGTAACAGCAGCTAGGACAATAATGCCACGTTGATGTTTGGTGCCAACCCAAGACATGTCTCAGTTGAGATCCTGGTGAAGGACTGCTTTCTAATTAAATCTCCTTTTCAGGTCAGTATATATCAACTTAATAGCATAACAGGAAATAGTGAGCTTGTGCTTATTTTTTGTTTTATTTTGTGTGTTTAAAACAAAAATTTATACAGGAAATGACAGAGCAGAGTGTGGCATGTTACTATAGATGCCTAAGAGTTCTCAAAAATAAACATCAGTTGATTGACAGTGTTGCCAGAATTCCTCAGTTATAGCGTTCCAGAGTCTTGGTCTTTACCCAGACTACAGAGATTTATTAGGCTTTATATTTGGTTTTGATTTTGGGTGCTTGCTGTGTGGAGGTTGGATTTAAAAAACTCGTCTTCCCTGCCTATGAGACGTGAAAACATTGTCTCTTCTTTGGTGGTGACTCGCCATTCTGTGTCTCTGCTTTTTACCCTTTCTCTCCACTTGCCGTGTTGGATGCCCACCCCAGTACACGTGGTTTTGAACTTACCCAGACAATGTCTTTGTTTCTGGGTTCTTAAGGAATTACACGGCTCTAATTATTTGAAGTGTGGGAATAAATACGTCCTTTAAAGGTCTTCTACTAAAGTCTTGCTTTCAGCTGCCCCACCTGCTTTGGCCAAGCATGAATCTTGCCATGTTGCTAATGCTTCTGTATCGTGAGAGGCAGAATTGCCTTGATGCTGAAAGATTGGCCCCATTCAAGAGGTTCGTTTGTCTTCGGCAGCTCATCATCAATGTGTGTGTATATGTGTGTGTGTTGGGGGGTGACATGGAGGAAACTGGCCAAGACTTTCAAACAGGCCTGTGTCCAGGCTCTTTAGAAAGCTCTATTAGCCTTCAGTTTGGGGACCATGGAGTTAGATGTTGTGTTGGCATCACATGCTAGTGTTTCTTGATTTGTTTTTTTTGGGTAGCGTGCAAATTCAGCAGAGCAGGATCAATGGGTGTTTGTGGTTTTGTCTTCACCCTCCTCAACAGCCTCCTGGCTCATCATTGCCCAGGTGATGCGCAGATTCCTAGGCCTGCTGCCAGAGTCACTGTGGTCTGGGCCACCATTGGCCCCATCTTCCGCTGCTCCTCTGAGACGGGCTTCTTTGTAGTTAGTGCCTAGGAAATCCTAGACACCTTCCAAACATGCCTGTGTCAGAGCCTGCTTCTTTCATCAAGCCTTCTCTGATCTCTTTCCTATAACCTCAGCCAGCCTGAAACATTTGCCTCTTCTGAATTCCCAGGGCATATCCATCGCATTTTTCTCCTCAGCACTTCCCTCAGGCTATCTTGTTGCTGCTGGGCATGAACAGTCTGTCCTGACAGACAGTTGGCCCTGGAGGGACTCCCTCCACTTACTGTGGCATTTCAGACACAATCATCCTTTGCCTCGGAGGAGGTGTTGAGTGGGCGACTGCATGTTGAATTACAAGTGTCTTGAATTTGTACCATTTCCCAAAGAGCTATTTACACACACTGATACTTCATTCGATGGAAACCATAACCTCTTTGAGGTTCCCTCTGTCCAGGCACATTGTCAGTCCTTCTGGTTCATAGACCTTGCAGCTTAGCCCCCATCACCAGAACAGTCATCAGCAAGCTGAAATGGTAGGTTCTGGTGCAGAAATTCAGCTCAAGCAAAGTATGCCATAAAATTTAAGTCAGATTCTTATTTTTAAGCTCTAAATGAAACCAAATCTTTGGGAGTTTACTTGCTTTAAAGAAAGTTAATGTTACACTTCAGTCAACACCATCAAGTAGTTTCTGAAATTATTAGACTAGAATATCAAAAGTGTTTTTCTGAACTGAACCAAACCAGAATGAAAGGGCTGGACGAGGCAGTGGGTGATCCCGTGCCTTGGAGGAGCCCTCTCCAAGCCTTCAATCAATAATTTTCACTTGATAACAGCCCTTTAACCTTTCAAAGTGTTTCACATGGAGTCTCTTCTAGCCATGTTTTCAGTTAGCCTGTTATTTTCCCCAGGGTAAGGCATCTACACTATGCCAACATCACTGATCAGATTCCTGGCAATCTTTGAAATGGCTACATAAAGTACTTTGTGAGAGACTAAACGTTTTGTGTAATATGGCTTCCCCTTGTAGGTGATAGGGAAAGAAAGGACCTGACCCCGAAACACCTTATTGTATGGATTACCAGGAAGCTGCTGGGTTTGGAAGTCTGTGCCCTGTCTGCACAACTAGCCCTGGCTAGATCTTCACAGCCCCTCCCCATCTCCCCAAAGGGAAGGCAGCTTATGCTGACAGTGACTTCCAAGGTTAGAAAACCTCAGGCCTTTGGGTTATCTTCAAGCTCGTGGAAGGTACTTCGAACCTTCTGTCATAGGAAAGCAGTCACATGCTCACAATAATTCAGTGTTATTTTCTCCCCTAGTTAAAATGTGCACAATACTGGCCACAAAAAGAAGAAAAAGAAATGATCTTTGAAGACACAAATTTGAAATTAACATTGATCTCTGAAGATATTAAGTCATATTACACAGTACGACAACTAGAGTTGGAAAACCTTATGGTAAGTATGGCATGCACTTAAGTACTTCACATGGTTACTGGCTGAGGTGTTTTTTCTCTTGGGTGATTAATTACCTAATGCCAATTTTTCTGGGTTTTGTATACCATGAGCAAGATGTGGTTTGGCACTATGGTGAGCAGACCTTACCTGCTTACTTACCAGGTGACCAGAGGTGCCTGGGTAGCAGGGGAGGTGTCTTATATACCTCTTTTCCCACAGAGCTCACTCTCTCTAAATTTTAACATTAGGTAACACTAGTTCTTAGGAGAGGGGAGTTTCTTATCTAAAATTTATCTGTTCCTGCCTTTGCAACTGCAGAGGGATTGACAGGGCAGCCTTGCCTTCTTTCATTGTTCACAGTCTCTTTCTTCTGAAGCAAGGGGAAAGGGGCCTTTCCTGTGCTCAGCCCAGTTTCATAGCCAGTGTAAGTTTTCTAGGTAAGGTCTTGGGTTCATTTGTTGTGGGAAGAATTGATAACACCGACTGCTAGCTATTTTTAAAAGATGGTACTGGGACATAGCAAGGCACTGTGCTAAGAAGCAGAACCACAGAAGGCCGTGCCCCTGAGGATTCTGAATCACTTACCTGGAACCATCCTTCTGAGGGGCCCTTAGCTCAAGGCAGCTCCTGGGGACACATCCAATTGCAGTGGTCAGTGTACCCTCTGGAACTAGAGTGCCAGGGGTTGATCTTGGCCTACCATATCAAACTGTCAGGCTCTGGGCTAGCAGCATACGGCTCACTGTGTCTCAGTTTTCTGACCGTTGGAGGAGGTAATATATGTGAAGTGTTAGAGCAGCACCAGGCCCAGAGTAGGCGCTCAAGAAGTGTTAGCAGTGGTGTGGGATGAAGTCACATGGTATTTCATTTGGGGATCAGTACAGATGACCAGTTGAAAACAAGGTGTGGGGATGGGATTGGGGCTTGCAGGGCGGTGTTAAAGAGTAAGGATCACGTCTGAGTTATGCTCCCAGCTTAGGTCTCTGCAGTCATCATGACTCCTGCTGCTGAATTAGTAGTTGAAGTAAGATCGAGAACTTAGCACAGGTTACTGCAAAGTAGAGAACAGGTTAAAATTGCATGGCTTTTGAGGAATGCAGCACTGTGGTTTATCTGAGTGCTCGCTCTCTTCTCCCTCTGATAGCATGAGCCAGGAACCATGCCCTCACCATGCACTGAGACTCAAGAGAGTGATTTATGGAGGGGTTTGATGGAGGATTTTCAGGAGTAATGTTGGCAGCAGGTTGGAATGTGCCTGAAGGATTATGTAGTAGACTTTTTAAAATGCTCTTTAGCATTCGCAAGCCTGACATATTAAGAGTGACTTCTGGTAAACTCAAGAATATTTCTCTGGCTTGTTGAGGGAAATGGAATTCGGACTGAGAAGAAGAGATATGTGCTATGTTGGTGGCAGAGCAGATACAGCCACTCAGAGGCCTCAGTGTTAGTTAGGAGGATCTGTTTGCTCTAACAGGCTTTGTTTTCAAAAAGTCTCTTCTCAGACACGTGTATCTGTTCAAGCACAGATCTAGATGGCATTCCTTGAGAACGAGCTGGCAGGTGTGAGGGAGGGTATAAACGAGATAACCCACACTGTCTTCAAGATTAAAAGGGAGAATTCACTTCTGGCATGTTTTCTATTCAGCTTTTAAATATATTTTTAAGTGCTTTTCTTTCCCTAAAAATTAGAAGAGGCATTCCTCTTTTAGTATTAAAGTATTAAGAGATCATTTTTTAGGGAGAAAAGAATGGAATTGCTTAGCATGGTTCTATAAATTACTCTAATAGCATAGGCGATTGCTCCCAGTTCTGCAGAAAGATGCCAGTGTGTGCAATAGCTGCCTCAGTGGGTAGTCTTTCCTGATTTTAGGTTGTTGGTGTTTATTGTAGGTCCTTTCACACATTTTCATCACACTAGGCTCAGGGAAAGTTGTTATAACTAAGTTGTAAGCTCTGGAGGGGCAACGGTTGTATCTTTACCCCATCGTGCCTGGCACTGTGGCTGGCACATGGTAGGCATGTTATGGACATTTGCCAAACGAAGGAAGACAGTGTTGGTAAGTGGGTCTCTGGCCCGAAGTCTTTCTCCATCAGCTGCTCTCCAGGTGACTGCCAAGGCCCTTGGCATTGCTTAGTAGGAGACCCTCAAGGCTGGTGAGGTTCCTTCAAACCTTCTTCCTGTGGCCACTTTTGCAAGGCTTGCAGGCCTTACTTACCCAGTGCCTAGTTCCTGTTTACTGTGTGCCCTTAGCTTAGAAAACTCTTGAGTGCTCTCTTCCCAGCGAGAACTGCATTTTGATCATTGCTACTGGAGACCGGGTGTCCACTCTGGGCATGGACCTCTGAAGCTCAGAGGAAGGAGCAGAGCTGGAAGCAGCACCAGGGGTCATTCTTCTTTCTGCTTCAGTGGGAGCAGACTGGGCTGGGAGAAACACTTGGGACACAGGCCAGGGTCCTCCTTTCAAAAGTTACTGTAAGAGGCTCTGAACACGGGCTGGAGTCAAGCAAACATAGATTGAAACTCCTGCTCCCCCACTTAATGGAGGGTTGGCCTCTGAGCCTCAGTCTCCTAATCTAGAAAATGGGAATAATGGTAATACATGCCTTGAAGGGCTGGTGTGAGAACTCAGTGAGCTAATGTTCTCAGTACTAAAATGAAGTAAATGCTCAGTACCATCTCTTCATCTGGGTATTGAGCCACATGTGGCAACCTCTGGTATTTGAAGACTAAGTTGGTTAAAGTATCATTTCTCTAAAATGATGATCCTCTGAGATGTCCAGATAGTCTTGTAAAGCCCTGAATTACCCAGAGCTGGTGCTATACACACATAGTTTGTGTTTTCACTCTTTCCTGTGAAACCCTGTGCTGCTTTATGACATGGTTATCGTGGGTGTCAGTGCAGTGTCATTGTGGGGCAGAGAGAAATCCTAGCTGTAACCATAAAGACAGCAGAGGTGAGAGGGACAGTGGAGAAAAGAGGTGGGTGACGCTGTTCCATCCTAAAGGAAGTGAAGTCAGAGCAGGAGCAGCCTGCAGTCTAGTGTCGAGCACAGGGCCCGGCACCTTGGTGCTTGGTATTTGTGGCCTCGGGGCTCATGGTACCTGGGAGAAAATCTGAGAATTAAAGCTGTTCTTAGAGTGAATGGAGGCACTTCGTGCTTACTTGGAATTTGTGATTTCTGTACAGATAATTCTCTTAGAATCGTCATGAGTATTTTTCTTTTAGTCTAAAGAAACTCGAGAGATCCTACATTTTCACTATACCACATGGCCTGATTTCGGAGTCCCTGAATCTCCAGCCTCGTTCCTGAACTTTCTTTTCAAAGTCCGTGAATCGGGGTCACTCAGCCTGGAGTACGGCCCCATCGTGGTGCACTGCAGCGCTGGCATTGGCAGGTCGGGGACCTTCTGTCTTGCCGACACCTGTCTCTTGCTGGTAAGGAGGCCTTTGAAGACCCCGGGAAGAAAAGGGACCACATGTAAACCCCTACTCTGGCCTGGCCACAGCTTCTCTGGTATTGTCTCTGCAGTAAACGAGCTTTGATCTTCACTTTTTAACAACTTCCCTTCCGTAAAAATAGCTTTCCCCTGAATAGCTTTGTTCAGAAGGATGTTCCTAATTTTAAAGTGAAATCCAGGACGATTCAAAGAATCCTGTCTTCTCATTCTTTCCTGTATTTTAACATGGTCCTGATTTTGATGCACTGACTCACATTTTCTAGAATCCTACCTTCCCTGTTGTGATTTTTTCTGAGTGGGCACTTGAGATCTGGGTGGCTAAATTATGTCTCCTATCTGGCTTTCAGATGGACAAAAGGAAAGACCCTTCTTCTGTTGATATCAAGAAAGTTCTGTTAGAAATGAGGAAGTTTCGGATGGGACTGATCCAGACAGCAGACCAGCTCCGTTTCTCCTACCTAGCTGTGATCGAAGGTGCCAAATTCATCATGGGAGACTCTTCAGTGCAGGTCAGCATTGCTTTTGCTTTCATCCAGGTGTGCTGATTTCCAATTCTTGTCTCTGAAGAAGGGGGCTGTCATTTGTAAAAATTTAAACACTGTCATCTTCAAGTGTATTTCTGGAGACCTGAGAAGCAGAGAGAGCCCTTCCCTGAGCCATCATCTCTGCTTGCTGAAAGGGGGCCAGATTTCCTGACAGCAGTCAGGCATGAACACTGATGGGACACCTCTTGCTGCCTTTTCCAGGAGCAGTGGAAGGAGCTCTCCCACGAGGACCTGGAGCCCCCACCTGAGCATGTCCCACCCCCTCCCCGACCACCCAAACGAATCCTGGAGCCACACAATGGGAAGTGCAAGGAGTTCTTCCCAAACCACCAGTGGGTAAAGGATGAGTCCGAGGAGAGTAAAGAAGGCGGCCCCATCAAGGAAGAAACCAGAAGCCCCCTGAGTGTCCCCTGTAGCATGGGAAGGTAATGTGAGAGGGCCCTGGCTTACTGGGGTGAGGAGAAATTACCTGTTCCAGAAACTCATGTTGATATTGAAACCCTGTGGCTATAGCCTCCTGTTGGTACACATGCTTCTGTGTCCTTGATGAATGGAACCCCTGGATTGTCCTTGCTCCTCCCCTGGCTAGAGGATCCCAGGTACAGAGCCACAGGTTGGCCCTGGAAGTGACCAACTTCAGTGGGGTTCTAGCACCATCTTGTGGTGCTCGTTGGAATCAGGAGTTCAGAGTGCTGGGAGTCCTGCCCAGTGATGACAGTGCCCTCCCCAGGCTTTCAGTCAGTCCAGAAATGGGATATCCAGGCTTGATGTTGTACCTTCAGCCCCCAAAATGGTCCTTTTCATGTAGTCTTGACCCAAGTGGGTTGTCATTTGCTTCCTTATAGTTTGACAAAGATTATCTAGCACCTTTTGATGCATGTGATGAAAAACTGAGATAATTAGGCTATGGTTCTTGGTCTGTGTTCTAGACCCTCTTGTTGGGAAGGGAACAGTAAATTGTAGCGGGAGCCTGTGGTCAGTGATGTGGTGGAGGTGCATGTGGTCCTCTGGTTAGATTGATCATCAGTATCTCACCCCAGCATTAGTCCTGACTCATGAATCTGAGTCCACAGGGTCCTTCATGCAACTGGTCCTTATCACAGAAACACCAGACCTGGTTCTGGAGAGAACCTTGTCCAGTGGGGCCTCCCAGAGCAGATGCCTTCTGATGTGCTGAGCAACAGCTTGTTGGCTGTCCCTCAGGGATGCTGGGCCCGATTTCCCAGGGCCTTTGTTAATGTACTCATGGTGGGCCAGTGTGCTCCATCCAAGGGCTTACAGAGGTCAATGATGAGAGAAACAGGCTGCAAATGACTTGTCGCATTTGTCGCATTTGTGTCATGTGTTGTTTTTTTTTTTTATTCATGGAGACTTGTGTAGAGAGCAGTGAGTTTCATACTCTGTGTGTGAAGGTGCTGTGTATGGAAATGGGGATTTGGGGAGCTAAAAGCCAGAGAGTTCCAGAAAAAAATGGAGTTGTACCAAAAATATAAGTGCTACTGGGCACCTGTGGGAGCCCACTTGCCCACAGACCTCAGCACTGCAGCCAGGGCCTGGTAGTGGGCGTGGAAAGCCAAGTGCTCCTGCGGCCTCCTCCTGTCTCCTGGGAAGGTGGTTTTGCCAGGCACAGGATGATGCTGGGATAGGAAGGCCATGGATGCATGTGTGAGGCTGGACTTCCTGTTGCCAGGCCTCCTTGCTGGAAGCAAGGGTGGAAAGGGAAAGGCCTGGAGCAGGAGGGGAGTGGAGAAGGGCCTGGCTCCTCATGAGCCCATGAGCCTCTGCTGCCTCTCCCAAGACAGCCCTGAAGCAAAAACACTGCTCCTGTGTCCCCCCTCCCCCCCAAGGTCACTTCGGCTCATCACCATGTATGCAGCCAGCTGACAGCACAAAGGATGCCTGGAAAAGGCTCCTCCTGGCAGGATTGGATTGGTGCTGGGGATTCAGGACCTAGGTTGGGGTGGGCAGAGGGTCAGTGGGAATGTGTGGTGTCTTCATGTCAGCAGCGACAAAAGCCTGTGGATCAGCATCTATCGGGGTGCCCCAGGAAGGGTGTGAAGGCTGTGGGCCACACCATTCCTTTCCCTGATCTGAAGGGGAACATTCTACAGCAGACCCCAGGGCAGAGTTAGCACCTGTCTTTACACCAGGGGCTGTACTTCTCCTCAGATCTCTACCCACCCTCCATCACTAAGGATTCCACACGTCTCCTGAACCCTACCCTGGCTGTGAGGGCCACCTGGACCCCTGGGGGGAGGTGGTGACAAGTGGGCCTCAGACCCGCGCCAGCAACACTGAACTCTTGTCTATGTGCGACTCACTTTTTCCTAGAATTCCCCCGTAATAATAGTATCTTTACCATTGATTTACCCAGAGTAAGTAACTCATCTCTGCCCCTCTCATTCCTCAGCACGAGTCAAGACACTGAAGTCAGAAGGCGGGTCATGGGGGCAGGTCCTACCCAGGAGGAGCCATCGCCACCCAAAGAGGAGCAGGACAAGGCGCTGACTCACTGGAAGCCCTTTCTGGTCAACATGTGTATGGCCACGGTCCTCACGGCCGGCGCGTACCTCTGCTACAGGGTATGTTTTCACTGACGGACGTGCTGGCGAGACCGTGTGTACAGAAAGCACTGGCCGACAGCCTGGCGTTAGCATTCAGTGCTGTGGAAAGGATCTGAGCCAGTCTCAGAAGAAACAGGTCAAACGTTTTAAAGTCTGGAACTGTGAAGGGCTAACGAGAGAATTGAGGATTGATGCACTGGGGTTTTAAGGAGCCCTGTGGTCCCAAGAATACAAGCGTCTAATCTCAGGGCCTTAACCTATTCAGGAGTAAGTAGAGAAAATGCCAAATACATCTCTTTCTCTCTCTCTTTTCCTTTTTTTTGTTTTGTTTTGTTTTGTTCATTTGTTTTTGGGGGAAAAAAAGAATTACAACACATTGTTGTTTTTAACCTTTATAAAAAGCAGCTTTTTGTTATTTCTGGAAAGAAAAGAACCTAGGCACTTATGAAACTTCCTTGTACCCTTAGGTTTTGTAACCTGATACACAGTTTCTGTTTGATTTCCCGGGGAAAGACTCCCACACTAAGGAATGTAGCACCCTCTAGAGAAGAGGGTCTAAGGGTATAGGACACTGTCTTGCTCAGTCATTTGCTCGCTGTGCGTACACTGAGCTTGGCGGTTCCTGCCGGCTTTCCCATTTTAAGAAGAAAAACAACAAAAGGCCATCTCTAGAAATTAAAACTTGGCTTGTGCTTTTGCTCAGGGTGTCCCCACTGGTTGTCCATCCTACATTTCTCTATCAATCCCTTCTTGTTGCAGCCATATTGCTCATGTCCTGCCTTCAGCACCCCATCCTCCAAAACAGGGTTCTTCGAGGCCCCTGCCTCAGGGTCAGAGGTCACCACAGGGTGGCCACCAGCTTTTGACCCTGCCACTGAGACCCAGAAGGAGCAGTTTCCACTTGGTTTGGAATATAAATGCCATTTCAGTAGACATCCACACATAAGAAGTGTGTTGCTGTTAAAGTAAGGGGAGGAGAGAAGACTAGCTTCAGAACTCTGGTCATGGAAATCACCTCACAAGACTTTTTTATCATTTTCAGGCAACCATCTTTGAGTGTATCAGATGGTTTAGCAACACACAGTTTTTCCTTAGGGATAAGTTTTGGAAGTGGTGGAGGGCAATTGCAAAAAGAAAAATCAAAGCCCCTTTTACTGGAGTGGCTGGGGGTTGGGGGTGGCTGGGGAGTGCCAAGTCTGCAGCTGCCAGGTGGATCGGGGCTCAACTGAAAATGTTTGGTTTCGTTCCAGTTCCTGTTGAACAACAACACATAATCTGACCCACCTCCACCCCACTGCCTGCCTCTGCTCACACTGCCTGCACCGACTAGCAGGCATCGTGGTAGGTAAGGGCGACGCACATGTAGCCAGCGTGACCCCGGGCAGATGTTTGCTCTACATTGAAACTCCCTTCCCTGGCTGTTGATCTTACCCCCTTTCCTTTTACTTTTTCCCCCCTCCCCTTCTTTAAGTACCAAATCCACAACCCATTTTTTGAAGAGAGCAGAAGAGAGTCCCATGCTGGTGGCACAGAGGAAAGGTGGCCTGTGCAGGGCAGCGCACAGCATTTCCCGGTACACTCTGCGGAGACTGCGTGTCGTGAGCCTCTCCACACCATGTTTATCTTTTTATTTTTTCCCCCAGAGGTATCCAGAGTGCACTAGCATTTTCTTAAACCAATAATGTATTAAAATTTTTTGATGTCAGCCTTGCATGAAAGGCTTTCTCAAAAAGTACAATAACAAATCCTCAGGTAGTGCTGGGAACGCAGGACTTTGCCATGAGCCCGCTGCGGTAGACCAGTACTAGGAAGGAGGACGGCTGTGAGCAGTGGGTATTTCATGACACTGTGGGTCACGTGAGAGGAGGTTTGGCATTTGTTTATAGAGCAGTGGGATAATATATAATGAACACTTGGGTATTTAACATACATGACGGGAGATGACTTTATCTGGTTATTGCCCTCCCCGGTTTTACCTGCTAGAACCTTGTTCTCGATCACCGCTTTCCCCATGTGTATTAGAATGCATGTTCAGTCTTCTTGTGTCCTGATCAAATACCACGTGCTTGAAATACTTAGATCTCTGCTTACTAAAGTGCCCTCGTGTATAAGTCCAATCTCCCCTTGCATGATCAGATCATTATGTGGCTGTGGTTCCTAAGACTGTTGCTGAACTACTCACCGGTCAGCACTGGAGGGATGTTTCCAGTAACAGATATTGGTCTAATTCCTGGCATGACTCTCTGGTGACTTCCTGGTGAGGCCCGGCCTGTCCTGGTCCAGCTGGGTCCCACTGTAACTCAGACATTCCAAGGGGGGTGGGAAGCCATAGTCACACCTCACGCTCTGGACATTTAGGCAAGCAGGGTCCCCTGCACACACACCTTTGGGATCAGCCTCCACTATCCTAAGTTCACACTCTTCTTGAGAAGACTGTGATTTGGAACCAAGGCAACTGTTGGAAACCACACTTCTTGAAGCAACCTGGACGATGACAGTCCCTTGGAGTCAGCCGGCTGCTGGCTCAGTCGGGAGGGCCTTGCTGAGAGAGGCGTGTCTGCCCCTGCCCTTGAACTCTGGGGACTGATGGTGCTCATGACTCTTCCTGCGAGGGGAACTTAAGACCTCCACATTAAGTGGCTTTTTTAACAAGAAAAAAGGCAGCTGTAGCTCATGAGCTGCTCTTTTGCCAGCATTTTCACATTTTGCCTTTCACATGTTCAAAGCCCGTGCAGAGAAATTCTGTGGTGGGAACATTTGAGGCATCGCCCCGCAGAGCCTTGGTGAGGTGTGGATAAGGCTGAGGTGCCAGGCTGTAAGCATTTTGAGTTGGGCTTGTTTGTTTGTTTTTGAAGTCCTGTATATGTATGTAGTAGTTTGGGTGTGTATATATAGTAGCATTTCAAAATGGATATACTGGTTTAACCTCCTATCCTTGGAAAACAGATGGCTCTCCATCTTGTTACACGTATGTTAGAGAAGTAGCGAGCTGCTCTGCTATATGCCTTAAGCCAATATTTACTCAGCAGGTCATTATTTTTTACAATGGCCATGGAATAAACCGTTTTTACAAAAATAAAAACAAACAAAAAAAGCGAGGTGTTTTGGTATAATACCTTTTCAGGTGTGTGTATACATGGATGCATGACGGGGTGGGGAGGGGGGCGCATCTCAGGGTCTTCTGTGACCTCACAGAACTGTCAAACTGTACAGTTTTCCAACTTGCCATATAAATGATGGGTTTTCATTTTAGTTGCAACAATAAAAAAATTTTTTCTAAAGAACATGGATTTGGGGTGCTTCCCATTTCTTTGCTTAACGGGCCTAAACCAGGATGGACAACCATGCTTCTTCCCATCCCTGCTGATGTGAGGCAGATGTCAAGCAAGGTTATAAGTTCCCTCATCTAAGAATCAGAGGGCCTCCAGGAGCTGAGTGCCTTTGCACTGGGGCATTTTCCCTTAGGAGTTCATTTAACATGTAGGGCCTCCACCCATTTCCTTCAACAGAACGTATCTCTGGAACATACAGGGCCCTTGGATAACTTAACAAACTTACACAAGTTGTTTGAAGAACTGTTCAGACCTCAAGAACGTGCGTCTTAACCAACTGCCTCTGAGGCCCAATGGCTGTTATAGCGTCTCAGTACCTTCGTACAGTCACATTCAATGTAGAATCGACATTGAAATGATAGACACAAAATTCGTGTAGTCTTCCTTGTACAAAATTAAATGTAAATCTTCCCTAAAGTGATTATTTTGGCTTTTTGTTTTGAAATAATTCCAGGCTTGCAAAATGTTGCATAGAGAGCACAGAGTTCCCTTATATCCTTCAAGGTTTTCTGACTGTTTCAAAGCTGGCTGCTGGGTAACTGTTTATGCTTTCGCCTCCTAGCAGGATCCATGGAACTGGCAAGCAAGCAGAGTCATGGTCATGTGACCACACAACACTCATTGTGGGGGCCAGAATGGTCATGTCACACCCACTGTCACTTCAGTCTTTGTTTCACATACAAAAGATGGCATCTAAGCTTTTATGAAGAGGTGGAATGCCAGCGTGGGAGAAAAATAACAAAACTTGTGACTTTGGAACAGAAATCAGATGGAGCCAAAAGCTAGAAAAGGGCCATGCCTCATGGTGTCTGGATAGGAGGGGGCATCTGGGGAGCCTTCAGAGAATCCTTAGGGCACACTGCCTTCCCTAGGCCTACTTCTGTGGGAGGTCCCACTCCACAGTGTCCCACTGGAGAGAGTAGGCTAAGGGACAGGAGGGACAACTTTTCCCCAGCAGGATGTTTGGGAAAACAACCACTATATTTTTCAGGTAAAATGAAACACCAATAAAAATTGATCTTTTAATTGAAATTTCAGAAAGTTGAACATATAAACAAGTCAAATAAATACTAAGTTAAATTGAAAAGCACAAAATATATACAGGAAGTGTAAATGAGAATGTTTAAGTTCCAAAGTTCTCCAATGCCATTGTTGATAGCCACATTCAAACCCTAGGTTATCTCGACATTATTAACACAGAAACAGCTCAGTACACATTTGAGTCTTAGACTTAAATAGGAAACTAATTTGGTTTTTTAAAGCAACATGCTGTTCCGTGAAATCTTCACACCAGCTATGACGTCTGGAGTAATTTAATAGGCCCTAAGTTGACTTGCTTCAGAAGTTGGATTTCATTTTGTTTAGTGAGGTCAGAGTGAATGCTTTTACTGATATGACACTTGAGCCTCTGCTTTCCTTTGTGCTGTTGAGCATGGTGAAAGTAAGGTCCTTGGGCAGCAGGCTGCCACCAGGCACTTGGGCCACAGCTCGGGTTAAGAGGTGAATCACAGAAACTCTGGTTCTGTGCCTTCCCATCTTCCCCAGGTCGCCCAGGTGACAGCTCCTACAGTGGAAATGACTTGACCCACTGACTCACAGGCCTGCCGGTATTTGTTGAACCAGAGGTACTGATCCAGCTGACCTGCAAGGAGACAAGTTCACGTTCATCTTGGAGCCTTTTATTCCAGGCCTTGACTCCTTCATAGTGTGGCTCGCTCTGCATCCTGGGGAGGACAGATTCTCAAAGCCAAAAGCTAGTAGCTTCCTTGAAGTAGCTCGCCTCTGAAGTGCTCCTTTTACAAAGTCCCACTTGTGCCCTGGGGCTTTGTAACAATCCGAGCAGCTCTGGCCCCTTCCGCTGCAGGGGAGCAGCAGTGTGCCCTCATCCACGCTCAGTCCCTGTATTAGGACTGGGCAGCAGCAAAAACCAAGAGGCCAGATTTGAGCTCATTGCCTGAGGGTTTTTAAAATATTGTGATTTCAACATCTGCCTCCTGGCAAAAGGCTTCTCTTTGTTCTGAGCAAAGTTTGTCCATCTTCTCAAAAGCAAAGCGTCCTTTTTCACCTGCAATATTAAGGTGATTTGTCACTGGATTGTCCTCGGCCTTAGTGTTTCCTACTGTGGCAGGCCAAGATGGCCTTATCATTCACTGACGCCTGGGTCTTGGATGCTGCTGTAAAGGGCAGGGGCCAGGAGTATTTGGGGGGCTCCTAACTGGATGACTGGTGCCTTGCCCCTACGTCCAAGACACAGTCTACTGAACTTTGATTATGTCCCCTGCATCTGCTTTCATTCCCAAGAAACAAACTGAAGTTTAAGAAGGAAATAAAGCATTTCTTGCCACCTCAACCATGAAGGAAACCTGCCTTGGCCAAATGCAGTTACACAGTTGTTAACGGTGCCCATCCCATGTGCTAATTTGCGTCTTTTGAGAGCTGGTTGTGGCTGCTCTAGCACAACCTTGCTGAGGGCCTGGGAACCCCACTGCACTGCACATGATGTTTGATGCTGTACTTTACCAAATGACAATGTGGCTTCCCGGGCCGCTGCTCGCACGGCCTCCAGGTCAGATTGGCACAGGCCAGCAATCTGGTCAATGCTTTCGATGCCCTACTTGGCAAAAAGAGGACCCATTAGGAGACATTTTAAGCAGCAGGTAGAATCCACTTGTATAAGCCCAGTAGGACCAGCCCTAGCATAGTCTCTGGGGCCTGCACCCCTTTTCTGAAGGTCTCTGTGTTGCTTATGTGGCCTCAGGTTCATCAGAAGCACCACTGTAAGTGTCTCATTTTTCAGTCCTAACCCCTGCCAGCAAACAGGCCACTAGCACTGACGTATGGATAGCTGGCAGGACCATCTTGAAAGTGAGAAGACCTGACTCCCTCTGGACCTTGCTACCTCCTCCCTGCTCTCCCAACCATCCCCTCCCAGCCAGACTAGGAGAGGCGCCGTCGGGGTCCAGTTCAGGCACCTCTGATCCCAGGCTGCTCTCCCGGGCCAACGAACAGTGTGCTTCAGCACCCTTTACTGGGACCCTGACCCTCTTACTGGTTATTTGATTATACCCAACTGGACCTAGGATTTCCTGTTGACTCATTCCAACATGAATGGGGTGAGTTTAATCTGTGCTTGTCTAGTTTTCATCTAGTAAATTGGCAATTATTTTTTGAAATGAGAATTCTAAATGCAGTGAGGTTGAAGCTTTATGCACAGTAATGCTCATAATGGCATTATTTATAAGAAGAAATGGATGATGAATGTAAATTTTCTACAATACGAGAGTAGAGGAGTGGGTTAAATTAAGGTATATCTTTGATAGACCCTTTATAAAGAATTCCAAAGCATTACCACTCTAACACAAAAAGTTCTTATTTCATTCACTGTTTTTAAACTATATTTAATGTTATCAATTTTCAATGCTCACACGTACCCACAAACAAAAAAATATACCAAAATGTCAGTAGTTTCCTCTTAAGTATTAAGATGATGGATAATTTACATACTTGTGTTTTACACTTTTTTTTCCTACAGCGAGCTTTTAGAAATTTTAAAATTGAGGATATTAAAGCATATGATCCGCCCGGCCAGGCGTGGCTCAACGGTTGAGCATCGACCTTAGGATCCAGGCGATCGGGGTTCGATTCCCGGTCAGGGCACATGCCCAGGTTGCGGGCTCGATCAATGACTCTCTCATCATGGATGTTTCTATCTCTGTCTCTCCCTCTTCCTTCCTCTCTCTGAAATCAATAAAGATATATTTTAAAAAACAACAAAAAAAAACATGATCCAAGAGTTCAGAAGTGAGTCCCTGGAGCCACCTGCTTGTTCACGCAGAGCCGGAGCAAATGCTCACGTTGAGGGCCCTCTGCTGGTGGGGCTGACGGATGCTCCTCTCAAACCAGCTCTTGATAGCTCCTTTTTTGCTAACAGTGATTTTTTATTATTATTTTTTTTGGTCCCGGTGGAAAAATTTTAAACTCACTTTAACATTAACCACAAGTAGGCTTCTCCATCACCAGTGAGGACAGGTTGAACTCACCCTGAGATGTTTCAGCGCCACGCACGCAGCTTGCTGGAGTTTTGCATCGTTCTCGGTCAGGGCGTTGGTGTAGAAAAGCAAAGCCTGGGAAATAAGGCTGCTGTGAATAAAGGGGAGAGGGTGCCAAAAGCAAAATCCACAGTGCCACGGCTGATCCTCCAACTGCTGACAGTCAGGCCCTTCTTACCTTTTTCTAAACAAAAATCAGGCCATGATCCATTAATCTTTGGGCCATATGCACAGTCTCAAGATGTATACTACAGTATTGAGCTTATCTGTAAAAACACTGATCTTGTGGTAACCGAATGAAGAAAGCTTTCTGTGTAATAATATTTAGGGAATGCATTCTGAAACTGCTATCTAGAGAAAATGTTAAAGCAGAGGAATCAGATGTCCAGCCGGATGTCCAGCCAGGACAACAGAGGAAATGAACACATAGAACCATCCACGTAGGCTGTTCCTCAGGTCAGAAGGAGGAGCATCTCCCTTTCATCACCCTCTTCCAGTCACAGCTCTGCCCCTGTCCCCATTGGTCATATGGCCATGGCCAAGTCACTTCCTCTGGAAAATAAAGCTGGCACTTGGGTCACAAAATTGATGTCAGCACGTGGGGATGTGCCTGGCCCCCAGCGAGCCCAAGAGGCTATAGTAAGGCCCCCATATTGCCCTTCTCCAACCGCAGGGGCTGGTTAGAATAGTCACAGGTCCAGGAACCTAAAAGGCACCGGGGTCCAATAGTTTGATTTTCAAATGAACTGAACACAATGAACCAGCCACACATTAGTTGTAAGTAAATGAGGATGACCATTGGAATGCTAAGAAAAACATTCTACATGCAAGTGATGTCTTAAAGACCAAATAGATGGTGTTGCTTTAGAAACCTGGAGGTGAGTGAGGTAAGTGTGGCCTGGCAACCCCAGCCCAGATCCCTCCCCAAGGCTGGTGCTGCCAATGGCAGTGGTGTAAGGAGGGCTGTGTTCATGTTTGGAGCATCCCTAAACCCAAATATCTTGCAGCTAATGCAACGCCCAGTCACTCACACCTTGGTGTGTTTCTGAGAGAGCATACCTCCCTCCACCTCCCCACACCTGTGGTCAGGAGGCTGCCACCTCCTCTCCTCATACTGTACCTTTTCCCGAAAGCTCTTGCTCTTGGCTGCGCTGGCCAGGGAAGCACTGGCTGCCCTGCACACCTTTGGAGTCCCGTCCAGCTGCAGCAGTGCCCAGGCCCTTAACGTCTGGGGCAGGGGCTGGAGCTGGCCCAGCCGCTTCCCCTGCAGCTTCCTGACCGTCTTGGCCTGTGCTGTGCACTGCAGCTCCTCAATGAGTGTTACTAGGAGAGATGAGAGACGGCAGAAGGGGGCTCAGGGTCTCCTCTGAATGCCATTGGGCTATACAGCTGCAGGCTAGTTTGGCCACTGCCGTTAGCCATAGAGAAGCAAATCCCAGAGCCAGCCCATGTGGTCGCCAAGGCCCAGTCTGGACTGGCTTCAGAGGGGCCTCCTGGAATCTCTAGGAAGGCTTTCTAGCAAGGAGTCAAATACACCCTGACGACTGATGCAACCCCAGCCCACGCTTAAAGGACGCCTGCCGACCCAGCATCCCAGTCGTACCCAGCTCTGACCTCGGCTCTGTGCTGAGAGCCACCTTCCCCTAGAGCCAATCTCATCGTGGCCCAGCGTGGACGCGAAATAATCAGGGTTCTCAAAAGGACAGCTGGAGGGAAAAGGCTGGCTCCGGAGATCTGGGACAGAGGGCTCCACGGATGGAAGTTCCTCTGTTGTGACATGCGGCTTTGAGGCCACCTGCCACCCTCCCCAGCCCCTACCTTCCTTCGTGAGCTGGGCAAAGTGCTTCTCCAGGTCCGAGACACTCTGCCTCTGCAGGTAGCTGTGAAACTGGAACCAGGTGACAGTCTGTTCTTCGGGGAGGCCGGCTCCGGGGAGCAGCCCGCTGCAGCTGACCACCTGCTCCAGAAGCCTGCGGCACGCTGGCAAGAAGAGCCAGGTCGTCAGGAGAAAAGGAGACCTGGCCCCGGGAGCTTAGCCGGTGTGGCCAGGTCAGTGTAAAGGCTGACGGCAGGTGGGCGGGGGTCCCTCACTGCGCCTCCTGTGCCTGCGAGAAGCTGCTCGCTCCAGCTGGGGCCGCAGGCCCTGTCTTGGGCGGTCTTAGGGATCATCCACATGGCCGGGGCTGGGGCTGGGAATACGCAGGCCCCAAGCAGCCCAGGTGGTGGTTAGAGCTGCTGACAGTCCAGAGCCACTACCTGGAGTACGCCTGTCACCTTCAATGTGACCAGGAAATGCTCTGCCTTCTGAAGCAGTGTTAGGACACCTTTATGCGGCAGATACAGGCTTGCCTACCTTCCCATGAAGGCTCTTAACCCTTTAAGGTTCTGGTGGGAGCTACGGAACCTGTCCCCAGGGAAATGCACCAGCCCACTGTTTGCAGTTTCACAGGCTCCTCCTCCCAGTGAAATAGGGTGATTGTGGTCACGCTGCCAAACGACCTCTGTTTGGTGCCATGACACTCAGAGGTGAAGCCAGGGCTGAGGCCAGCTGTGACAATGCTGAAGGCCCTAGGATGCAGCAAAGCATCTCTGGAGGGGACGGGGGAGCTACCTATTTCCAGCTGCCCCGGGTACTTCCCCCGGACTCTGTGCAGGAATGTCTTCTTGAGCTGGTTGAGCAGCGAGGCGGCGGGGCAGGCCAGGACGGCGCCGGGCTCCGTGCACCCTCTCCACAGCTTCAGGCAGCCCTTCCTCCACGCGGCCTGCGGGAGGACTGAAAGCCCGGCGGGCTCAGAGCCTGACTGCGATGAAAGAGACAGCAAGCGGGGCCCAGAGACTTCCCTCCACGGGGACCTGAGGTCGGGGAGCTGAGGGGCGACATGCAGCGCCCTTTTCCCACACTCCAGTGTGACACACAGAGGACAAGCAGCTTCGACTCCAAGCACCTTACCCAGGTCACCACCCACAGTCCTCACAACAACCTGCGATGGCTACTGCCACCAGCCTCTCACGGACAAAAGAGGGTCCCGGGGGCAGAGGCAGAACCGGGGTGAGAGCTACTGTTTATGTGAGCTCATGCTGCGTGCCTGGAGTGTGTCCTGAGGATTCCTTCACTGACCCTCACCCAGTGGCCTCCACATTACCTAGACGGGGAAGCTGAGGCTCAGATGGGTGACTCACTGGCCCAGAGTCACACAGCTGACCGCAGAGCAGGTGCTGCTCACTCCAAGGCCATGTGGCCTCCCTTCCCACCACAAGTCTCTCCCCCTGCACCATGCTCCCCACATGATGACTCTGAGCCCAGTCTGGGCAGACACCCCTGGGCTCCAGTTAACTTTGGACATCAGGAAGGGAGACAAGGCTCCCGTGTGCTCGAAGCCCGCCGCTTCATGCCATTCACACGAGCAGCCCTTGGTGGTGGGCAGTTACTTACTCTCTTCAACGGACATCGCCTTGCTGACCTTCTCAAAATCAAGCATAGAAAGAGTCTCCAGAACCTGCTTTTGCTGCGCAGCTTCTTCCAGAAGGCGTTCCTGGACCATCCTCGACAAATTAGGAGAGGCCAGTTTCTGGAAACCAGTCCATGGTGCTCCAGGTTAGCACGGACACGTGTCTGATGTCAGCCGTCATGACTGTGGCCCTCACCTGCCCCCTGCCCATCCTTTCTATCCCTTGACTGTCATCTGGGGATTCCCCCGTCACCAAGGTGGCTGGAGCTGCCAGGCGCTGTCTTTGCCACCAGAATGGAGCCGCCTGCCTGAAAGTGAAGCCAGCCACGCAGGAAAGCAGAGCTGAGAGAGGGAGAGGCCCAGTCATGATGACATTTGAAACCCTGGATCCAGCTGGGCCTGAAGCCCACCTCTGGCCTTGTCAATTCTATGAGCCAATAAATTTTCTCTTTAGGTTGAGCCAGTTTGGATTGGAGCTCTGGCTTCTACAGCTGAAGGAGTCACAGCCACTGCCTTTGATTCAGGACTTGGGCTGTGTAAGAGCCATATGACTCTTCACCCAGGCCTGGCCCGAACCTTCCACAGGGAAACCTCCTCAGTCTCATTGGCTCTCAAGGTGCAGGTGTCCCCCCACCACCATGCTCCCTGCCACCTTAAAGACCAGCCCTTTGTAGAGAGAACTCCCAACCCCACCCAGGTCCCCAGAGCCAGCTCCTCCTTCTCCACCCTCACCCCCACCCCTCTTTCTCAGGTCCCTCAGCCACCTGCAGCAGAGCCTTGCAGACTTGGAGGTGGACTGTGAGCAGTGTGTCCAGCTCTGGGGCACCAGCCGTGAGCTCCCTGGATGACTCTTTCAGTGATGGTGGCGGGGGCAGGGTCCTGTCCTTTCTGAGTTGAATGGAGAACTGTGTGACCATTCTGGTTAGGGTAGAGGGAGCCCTCCCTGCCTGGAGAGCTCTGACATCAGAGGTGAGGGTGGACGGCTGTGCAGAGGTGTCGGGGAACGGTCACTGCTGCATGTTAGGTCAAGGTCAGAGGCTCTACTGTGTCTTCCATGATTATTTTTTAAGATTTAAAAACAGTCCATTGCTTGGAGCAGAAAGCTCAGGACCAGGCTGGAGCTATTCTCATTCACTCTGGTCACTGGGGACCTGCTCTGTGCCAGGCAGTGGGCATGGGGGGACAGGAGGTGTGTGTGGAGGCCACAATAAATCAAAATGAATACTAATGGGAGGCAGGCCAGGAGGCCGATAGGAAGGCTGGTCACCCGGTCAGTGCTGGTGGGTGCACTCACCGGGGACCCTGGGGGCCCCCAAAGAGGCACAGCTCATGGGGGGCGAAGTCTGCGTTGAGGAAGGCGAAGCTCTCCAGGATGCATTCCATCAGGCTCTCGGCCGAGCTGTGCTCCCGGCGGCCTCCGCGGGGCTGTAGACAGAGCAAGACCTCAGGGCAGCCGGCCCCACTCACCCCGTCTAGCACCCCCCTTTAACAGCGTCCCCCAAGTGGGTGATGGACCCAAGGGCTCGGCACTTCCCCGAGGACCCTCCCTAATGTCATGGAACAAAAGGTATGATGCAAAAGCTCTCGGGAGACATCTGGTCACAGACACCCACAGGGACAGGACAAGTGACAGGAGTGAGTGGTTGTGGGGGGACCCCCAAGAGGGCAAGCTCCAGCTGACAACTGCCGCTTGGGACCGTGGGGCCAGTGTTGCCGGATATTTCAGTTTTCTAAGAAAAGCTGGAAACCTGGATTTTTGTGGGAAGCTGCTCTGTTTTTAAATATTGACAACTGATTTCAAATTATTTTCTAAATGTTGGGTGAGTCGGGTTAACCCCTCTTCAGGAGGCTCAAAGCTGCCAGGTTAGCCGCTGGATTCCAGGGGTCTCTTCTCTTGGGGTGGGGTTGGGGGGGGACAGCTGCCAGCGCTCGAGCCCTGGGGCCTGGGGACAGCAGGGCCCGCCCGGGCTTCTAGTCGCTGCTGGAGAGCTCGGGTGGACTCGCGCGGCCTAGGTGTCCCGGTGGCCTTAAGGCGCCCTGGCCGCTGGGTTTGTGACCCTGCAACCCCTGCTCCTCGGGAACAGGCCCCTGGACACGGCTTTCTCATCGGCGGCCAGCGTGGAGCCTCGTTTCATGTGTTTCCGCGCAGAGACCTCGTGTCCTGGGCCCTGTTCCCCGCTCGGCTCTGGGTTCAAGGCAGCAGCCGGAGCTCAGCCCGCCCGCGTTTTCTCCCCGAGACGTGTCGCCTCCGCCGGGTGCTCGGGACACCAGCGGCCATTCAAACAGCGCCATCACCAAAAAAAGGCACAAGAAGGTAAAAAAAACGTAGCCCTAAACTAAACCGACGGCAAAGAGGACACGGCTGCAGTCAGAGCTGAAACAAGGCGGCAGAGTGTCGCCTTGTTCAATGAGCATGTCAGGTGACTCAAATTTTTTATCAGTCGGCACCTGACAGAATCATGAGTGCTGATTTGGGGGTTCCAAATAAATTTTAGCGAGTAAATGAATTCACAGAAAAGGAACCCGTGAGTAATGAGTATATATATATAAATACACATTTATACACACATAATTTCTTTTTAAAACAAACTAAAAACCATAGCCTGTAGTCATTTTTATTCTTCTAACTTGGTTTGCCAAAAAAAAAAAGAAGCGTTCCTCAAAGATGTGTAAAATTATTGCCTGTTGCGGTGTTATTTTAAGATCTCTATGGAGAGTGGGTATAATTTTTCAAATTACAGGTGAAGGCTGCCTGCAGGCTGTCAGATTGTTCTACAGAAAAACGCTGTTAAGAAATACAAAAAAAACGGTAACTGTTTCTTATATTTTTTTCTTGAAATCTTCGGGCAGGTCCATAGCAGCGGTAAGTAGTGAACATTTTTTTTAAGTTACTGGAAAATGAAAACCCACCTTTCTTTCACCTGTGCTGACTTATGATGTTGGGGTTGGGGAAGGGATGAAACAAAACGAATTTTTGTAGGGAGCTGTTAAGCTATTTCAGTGCCAGCATGTGTCCTACACAAGACAGTGGTTTCATACATTAATTGATGTATAAGTAGGTGCTGGTGTGATACGTTTTATTTTACGTCCATTTAAATTATGTAAACCAAAACATAGGATCATCCACCCAGGCTAGCGCCTCAGCCACGTGAGAACGGCCCCTGGCGTGGGCTCTGTAGAGAAGTTTCGGCATGGGGTGTGTGATTTCTGGGGGCTTTCCACGGCACCAGCTCTGACATGAGAACGCCCCGAGTTTGGGATTTTAATGCAGAGCAGCAGCGTCACCTGCTCGGGTCAGAAGATGCGAGATGGGGCTGGTTCTGGGTGGATGTGGGGCAAGTTATTCACTTTGAGCCCCAGCTTCCTCCTAAACCTCCTTCCAGCCTGATGAGGGCTCTTGTTATCCCCACTTGGCAGATGAGCAAACTGAGGCCCAGAGAGGAGACATTACCCACCCAGGAGATGCAGAGGTGAGAACGGGATGCCGGCCCAGGCTGGCTGCCCCCAGAGCCCAGGCTCAGTTGTTACGCCGTTGGCAGAGCAGGGCTGCTGCCCGGCGAGGAGTGGACATACCTTCAGCCGGTCCCTGAAGCTGAGGACCTGGTACTCCAGCTCCCGGAGCCGGGGCTGGGAGGGGTCTGTGCACCTCAATAAATCCAGGACCTCCTGCAGGGGCCTCTCGAGGGTCACCCCAGGCCCATCCACTCCGTCCCTGGTTTCTCCTTCGACATGGTCTTTCTGCCTGTCCGGCATCGTATGGTTGTGGAGTGGGGAGCCCCGTGGCAGGCTGGGGCTCTCTACTCCCAAATTCCTCCAGCCGGGCTGCTCCACAAACGAGCCTCCTGCCAGGTAGGCCATCTCTGGGAGGAGGCCCAGGGGCGGGGAGTCCTCCTGGGCAGCCTCTTCAGTGGAGGCATTGGGGCCAACGGCCAAGGGCAGGAACCCCACGTCTGAGGTGGATGCTGATGTGCTGGTCTCGGTGTCTCGGGGGTCCTCGGAGCTGAAGGAGTCCATCTCGGGCAGCTCCTGACTGCGGCTGCACGGGCCAGGGCCTCGAAGGTCATTGTCGGACAGGTAGCTGACGATGGAGGTGGCCCTCGGACTGCCCAGCAGCAAGGCCTGTTGTGCTGGCTGCCGCAGGACAGACTGGAGAGGGGGACACAGGACCAGCCTCACTGGCCACCCTAGGGACCACAGCGAGGCCCCCAGAGAGGCTTCCCCCGCCACAGACACTTGCTCTGTATACCCATGTTCTCCTGATGAACTGAGGTCCACCAAGCTGACTCGGAGGTCCTGATAGGACCCTATAACCCCTCTGCTCTTATTCCCCCATCGCCCCTCTAACTCACACCTTCCAAGCCCCAGCAGCCTCTTTGCTGTTCTCATACCCTCCAGGCTCATTCACACATTCCCACCTCAGGGCCTTTGCACTGACTGTGCTCTCTGACAAAGTATGTTCTGCTTTATTTTCCCATGGCCTTTCTGCCCCTCGTGCAGGCAGTGCTCCCTGAGGACATAGTCCTCACCTGGCCTAGAGAAGAGCCTGGCACATAGTTTTAAATGAATGAAATGAATGAAGGAAGGAAGGACCTGACATACAACACCCAATAATACTCATTGTATAGAAACAACAGCAGCTCTTCATTAAATGAAGCATTTGGTGTTTACAGCCCTGTCCTAAGGGCCTTCTAGTCCCACCTCATTTATCCCTCACCCTTCCAGTCTCTAAATGCATCACAAAGTTAAAAAGGCTGCTGTGGATTAAAAGATGGAGGAGAAGATGCATTTGCTCCCAGGTGGCAGAGTATCTCTGGAAGGATATGGAAGAAGTTGAGAACAGGGCTAAGGAGGGGACCCAGGTCCCTGAAGGTCACAGGAAAGAGAAAGAGATGTTTTACTGTACACTATGTCAAGGTATTATCTACTGGAAACATACTCAGTTTAAGTTTAAAACAAATTAATTGGAGGCCAAGGTCATAGCTGAGGTGATAGAACCACTCAGAAGACCTAATCCAAGCATCCAAGAGAACCAACCAAGCCTAGCAGCCCCCAGAATAAGAGGGCCAGCATTGAGAAAGAAAAAGTACAGAAAAACACCCAGGATAACCCACAGCAAGAGGCTGAACCCAAAGCTTGCTGCATCGAGAGATGCAGGGCTACTCAGCCCAGTCCCACATGCTGGCTCCTGGGGAGTCACCCTCTCCACCAGCAGTCCCAGCATGACCACCGTCCCTGCCCCTGCGAGGCCTACTCACCAGGTAGTACCTCTCCCGGAAGCTGGGGGTGCTTGGGGGTGTCCAGTTGTACAAGGAGCCCTTCCTGCTGCCCACAGAGAACTTGACTGTGGGGCTGGGTGACACCAAGGAACTCTCAGTATCAAATGGACTGTAGGAGAGAACAGAGGGCCAGGGTGTCACTGATACCTGGGAGGACACTCAAGCCCATTCAGGACCCAGGGGACTGAAAAGATGGGGTCCTGGGGAGGCGCAGCCTTGGCCGGGTCACAGGAGAAGCCCAGGGACTCTTGGTTTACATCCTCAACTGTGTAGGAACCGTCTCTCAGACACCACCACCCGAGGCCCTTAGCCAGATGGCAAGGGGCAGGGATCAGCCGCCACACATGTGAATGACACCCTCCTCTAAGGGTCCCTGTGAGAAGCTCAGCAGACCAGTGAGGACACTAGACACTCAGTGCTGCCATTTCCTGGGTAAACCATGTCACCACCCCTCTCGGATTCCTCACCTGTAAAGGGCACCATTCTAGAAGGACCTCTGTCAGTCCCAGTCACAGGTAAGGCTGGGGACCCAAGGCCTCACCCACCCTGCCTCTGGAGCAGGTAGGCCTGGGTGAACCCTCCCTGCCTCGCAGAAACCTGCTCGATCTCATTCGCAGGAAGGCCCGGCTAGAGGTGTCTGGGGCCCAGCCCCACCACCAGGGCCTGTGACAGGCACTGCGGGCACCTCCTGGGAGAAGAGGGCAGAAATGCCCTCGAGTGGATGCTAGGGTATAGTCAGGCCACCAGGGGGAGCCAGCGAGACCCATCAGGCTCTGGCTCTGGGTGGCCCTCCAGGTGGGAATCTGGGGCTGGCCCCGGGGAGGGGTAGCAGGGCAGGGGGCGAGACTGACCCCTACTCACTTCCACAGCACCTCCAGCTGCAGCTTGATGGTGCCCAGCTCTGTGATGTCCACCACGATGACCTGTGGCCGGGTCGTGAAGAAGTCGGTGATGTCACACGTCACTGCACCCACCGCCAGCGAGCTCAGGCCGCGCAGCTCTGTCACCTGGGGGGTGGGGAGTTGTGGGTGGCATCTGAACTGCGCCTCTGGAGGCCCTGGCCCGCCCCGAGGCCCCTCCCACCTTGATCTCGAAGTTCTCGTGCAGGGTGGGGATGAAGGCCCTGTCCTCCTCGTCCCAGGTCTGGCTGTCGTCGGACTCAATCCGGCCCTTCAGCTTCCAGCGCTGGCGGCCCAGGCGCATAAGAACCTGCGAGCGAGCCCCAGGGAGGGATGGGTCAGCTGCCCCAGGTGGATGCCCCCGCTTGCCACCTGCATGGGGGCCCTCCCTGCCAGCTGGGACCCTGGAACCCCCAAAGATGTGGCAGGGAACCCTGAGGACTGACCCCGGAGGGCGGCCATACCTCATACTGGTCTCCTGGACAGAGGCGCGCGTAGCCCACCAAGCCTGGAACACAGAGGTGGGCTGATCTCTGTCCTCTGCCCCTGCCCCGTGGGTCACAGGCCCTCACTGGGGGACAGACTAGGGGATGAGCCATCATGATGGACAGTGGGCAGGCCTGGGCACTCACATCCAGCTCGGGGGGGGGGGAACGAGACCTGCCCGAGGTCACATGTCACAGCACTGCAAACCCGGGGCTGGGCCAGGACCCCTGAATTCTGACCCACACCCCACCTTCAGCAGAAGTCCCAGGGCCCTCAAGAAGTCCTGACACCCCACCCAAACAGACCACTGCCCACCCCCTCTCAGCCCTGTTACCTTTCATCCTGACGTGGAACTCGCCCAGGTGGACCTCCAGGGCCCCCTCTATGAGCCACATGTCCTGCAAAGCCCCACACAGGATGGCTCAGCGCCCGCCTCAGCCTGGGCCACGGGGGCTGGGGGTTACGCACAGACCCTGCCAGACAGAGGCCAGTGCGCAGAGCTTCCTTGGGGCCCAGGGAACCCCCAACCCCCCAGAGCCTGGGCCTGGTCGCCCACTGCCCCCTGGCGCCCCGCTGGCGCCCACCTCGGCGCACTCCTGCAGGCTGCGGCCCAGCTCCTGCAGGCTCTCCCGGGAGGCGCGGCTGGGCGGGCACCGGGAGAAGGCGCGCTGCATGTTGGAGGCGCCGTCTCGCAGGCGGCACTGGATGCAGTAGCCCTCGTAGAGCTCGTCCACCTGCCGGGGCACAGTATGGTGGGCGCTGCCCATGCCGAGGGGTGGCAACCCGGACCTGCCTGTCACTCACCCTCTGGGAGAGGCCACCCCTGAGCTAATGTCCCCACCTCAGCCCCCATGGGGATCACCAACAGCCCACGGGGGCAGGAACCACATCTGTCTCATCCACTCCGTATGCCCAGCACCTGGCAGCGATTGGCCTGCAGTCAGGGCACAATGTAAACCAGTGAACTGGGCAGGTAGCTAACAGCCCTTCCCCTCTCCCTGCCCCATTTTTCAACAGTAAACAGGGCGGCGGGTTTGTGCTATCCTGCCTACCTACTGGGCTACTGGGACAGTAAAGCAAGATCATGGAGGAATTTGCATAGTTCAGACCTTAGAGGACTTGCTGTGTGACCTTGGGCAATCCTTATCCCTCTCTGCGCTTCCACTCTCCCACCTATATAATGGGTGCTTGGTCTCAACCTTCCAGCCCTCTCAGGTTGAGCTTGAGAGGCTCCTGGGCTCAGCCTCTGTAATTCCTGCTCCTCCTTGACTATCTCCAGCCACTCAGCCCCCTGCTCAGGGGGCCCCCCTGGCTCCTGCTGACCAGAGGAGGCCCAGCGAGGACAGAGACTACCCCACCCCCACCCTGAGACACTGGGAACCAGGCCGACCTTGCTGATGTGAAATTCCATCTTCCGAATGTGCCTCTCCACAGAGCGCGTTTGCTTCTCCCAGAAAAAGAGAAGATGCTTTAGAAGCAGCCTGGACCACCCGCCAGCTCTCGCCACCCTCTTTCAGGCCCTAACAGAACTGTGCTCAAAGCCAGGCCAGCCCCTCACCACCCTTGAGGAAAGCTCGTCACTAGGCCTCAGTTTCCCCACTTGTAAGATGGGGAGGACCCCAGGTATTTCTTCTATAGGGTGACCAGAGGATAGAGTGGGGGGAGCAAAGACGCCAGTCTCATCCAGCCAGGCCCAGCCGCTGCCCACCCTGCTCACTATGTGCAGACAGGAAGTTTCACTCACCTTGTCCAGGTCGTAATAGAAAGCCTGTGGGGGAGGAAGGGGGAGGGAGACGGTGTCAGGGCTCTGGATGCTCCCCCAAGATCCATGAGGCTACATCCCAGGGGTGCCTGAGCTCAGAGGACAAAAAGCCAGCAGCCACTCCATTCTCTGAGGCCCGTGGTCCAGGCAGAGGAAGAAGGGGGGTTAAACACATGCGCTTTGGGTGAAGCAGTTCTAAGCCTGGCTCTGTTTCCCAGCTGTGTGTCCCAGGCAGTCACTCAACCTCTCTGAGCCTCTATTTCCTCACATAAAATGGGATAGCCATAGCACCTGCCCCCTAGGGTTGCTATGAAGAGTAAAAGACACAGCATTCAACAGAATAGGGACCACTGCGATTTGATTGCTTAAGGGGTGACTTCAGCCATGACCAGAAGAATTGAGAGTAGGGAGAGGCAGCCAGCACCACCCAGGAGTTCAGGCCTTAGGAAATGGCAAGGCCAGACTGGTCTACCCACGCCAGGGACCAAGGTGTCACCAATGAAAAGAATATATTGCCAGGGGGGCAAACCTCTGCACCCATGTGAGAGGGGTGCAGTGGGTGCTGGGAAGGGCTGGGAACGGAGTGGGATCTTGGTAATGCCTCCTTCCTCCATCTGTGTGGCTCGCCCACCCACCAAGGAGGAGACCTGACTGAGCCGCCCATCTTTCCCTCCCCAAAGCGGGTGGCACATTTGTCAGCCTGGGGCCTGTGTCTCCCACCAGGCCGACCCCCAGGGTCTTCTGGGCTGGAGCCAGGATACAGAGGTGGCCGCTGCTGTTTGATAGAAGGGTTCTCCTCCTCCTGTTTTTCCAACCCCTGCTCTATGCTTTGGCACTTTGGAGGAGGGATGCTGGAAATTAGCTAGCGGGCTGGTAGCAGGAGCCCACAGGCAGCAGGCCTCCTGGCTTTGGTTTCTAATCCCATTAAGATAGAAGGGTGGGGTAGAGAAAAGGGGGTAGGGACTTCCCAAGACCGGAAAGAAAGAGCCTCCCTCAGGAAGGATGGAGGTCCGGAACAGTGGATCCTGGCAGTGTGAGCAGATAAAATACAGGATACCCACTGACATTTACAGTTCCAATAAACAATAAATATTTTTTTAGTATAGGTATGTCCCAAAGATTGCATGGGACACACTGGAAAGTTATTTGTTGTTTATCTAAAAATCAGATTTAACTGGGATTCCATTTTTTGGTTTTGGTCCTGACTGTGTGTGTGTGTGTGTGTGTGTGTGTGTGTGTGTGTGTGTGTGTCTAAATCTGGCTGTGCTAAGGCGGTAGGGGGTAGCAAAAGCCCAGAGCAGGTGTGTCTTGGGCTAGACAGGCCCCAGGGCAGCCTCAAAGCCACAGCCCTTAAGGTGGCCGGAAAACAACAGAGCCACTGGATGATCAAGGACAGCATCAAGGGCCCCTGTGACAGGCCCTAGATTAGATGCCTGACCCAATTTCTTGGCATTGCATAAGCCATCCTGATTGCAGGGTGTCCAGATGGCCAAGGCCTATAAGATAGGGCCCTCTAGGACACATGCCTCTGCACACTCACCTGCCTTACAGTTACTGTTAGAACCACAGAGAGAATGGAGGTAGGTCCTCAAATGTGTGAACTCTGCACCATGTGGGGCGGGGCGGGGGAGCTGCCCCCAGCCTCTGAGGTTAAATTCATTCCAACATAAAGCAAGTCCATTCCTTAGGCCTCTGAGGTCCAGAGACTCACACCCATGGTGCAGGCAAGAGGGTGAGGGGGTCCATCTCTGAACCCTGGCCAAGGCTCCTCTGGTGGGAAGGGGCGGGGAGGGGTCTCACCAGCCTGGAGTTCCTATGTGTGTCCTTGTGGCGTCCTGACAGGTAATCCAGCTCAGCCTGCTGCACGCACAGGTACTCCCTGTGAGGACACCGAGGGAAAGGAGTTGGAAAAGGGACATAAGAGCCAAAGAAGCTGGCCCGTGACCAGTGTTCCGGGGTGCAGACAGCCACAGCAGCCACGTGGAGAGCAGCTGTGCTGCTCAGCGGGCTCAGGGGGCAGAGGGCAGAGCCGTCCCACCCACCCGAAGCCTGGCCCCACCCTCTGGGCCTCCAGATCCCACACACTGTGGGCCACATGCCCAGCACTGTGCAAAATGGGAAGTATCTCTGTTAATTCCCCAAACAATCCCGCAAACAGGTTCTACTCATATCAAAACCATCTTAGAGATGGGCAAACTGACCCTCAAAGATTGCCAGTAACCCAGCGCAGGGTCCCATGGCAGGGAAAAGGCTGAACGCAGGTCCAAAACCAGGCAGTGGCCTTGGGAGGACAATACCTTCACCCCGGCCCCAGGGGAGGTCAGCAAGAGCACACCTCCCTCTGGACGAGGGCAGGTGTCCTGCTGTCTGGATGCCCAGGGCCAAGCACCAGAGCAGGGCCTGGAAAACCCGTTCTGGAAAGCACAGAGAAAGCCGTGCGCTGGGAGGGGACAACTCATGTTGTGTTTTCCTGCCAAAGGGACTTGGACAGGAAACCTGAGGTTTGGACTTGGGAGCCAGGGTGGGGCTCCATCATAGATTTGCACGCTTATACCACTATCTCCCAGGCACTCAGAGGTTGGGGTCCTCAGGAAAAGGGGTTGCTGTTGACCCCAGACAAGTCTCAAACAGGCGGTCCTGCGGGAACCACCAGAAGCTGTCCTGGGAGGTGAGCACCTTGGAGGCAGGCAGCACCCTCCGGGAGCAACCCCAGCTCTCACTCTGTACCCGGCACTGGGTGCGTCTGGGAGGAGGGCCGGGGATGCCTCTCGGGTGGCATTGGCCCTGGAGCCCACTCCCTGCCTCCCGGCCATGGGATCCTGGGCAAGTTGCTTCCCGTCTAAATGGATAACCAGGACCTCCTTCTGCGGCCTCTTACGGACAAGACCTACCCACGCTCCCCAGCGAGAGGCAGAGAGGGGCAAGCAGGCAAAAGGCCAGAGTTCGCTGTGCAAAGGCCTCCAACAGCCTGCCCTTACTTGAGGCCTCTCTTCAGCGCCTCGAAGGTCTTCTTCACTTGCTGCGTCTTGGAATCCAGGCAAACAGACCCCTTCCGCAGCGTGCCGTACATCTTGGAGGATTTCACGGGCATTCGGGACCTCACCGAGTTCCTCTGGATGGACTTTCTATGAGAATAAATGGGGGTTGGGGTGGGGTGGGAAGGGGGTCAGAGCAGGCGCTTTGGGAACAGCAGCCAGAGCTGAGTCCCACCCTATTGCCACCAAGCTCTGTAGTCTCAGGAAAGCTGCTAAGATTCTCTGGGCCTAAGTTTCCTCATCTGTAAAGTGAAGTTTTGAATTTTAAGATTAAAAGAATACTACCATTACTACTAATAATAACCTGATACAAGAAATTAACTGATAGTGAGAAATACAATCAAGCAGCCCAAATGCCAGTGCTCTCTGTTCAACATGCTTTGTCAATGCAGGCAAAGCAACATAGGAGGCTAAACCATAGTCCTGTGGTGCACCCATGGGGTGGGCACCTATTGGCTTTGCCTGCCCAGCATCCAGCCACCTCTGTTAACAGTACCTCGATTTCCCTCTGGGTAACTTCCCCAGCCCTGCTCTTTGTACATGTAGTTTGGAGGGGGGTGACCTGACAAATCAGTACACATGCACATACACACATGCGCACAGACACGCATACCCACACCCCAGGCCTGGGTTAGTCAATATATTACACTCCCCTGGCCCAGGGAGAAGCATGGGAACCAAGTCTCATCAATAATTCTGTGGCAGGCTAGGACCCAAATCCAAATGTATGCAGAGCCTCAGCCTGGGATCTTAACCAAGCAGCTGGGAGTGGGGTGCAGGATTCTCGGGGTCCTCAGAATCACCTGGAGGACTTAGACTCAGGCTGCTGACAGCCTCCCCACCCCCCACCCCACACAACCAGAGTTTCAGATTTAACAGTCTGGGGCCTGAGAATTTGCATTTTAATGTGACTCCAGGTGCTGGCAATGCTGCTGGTCCAGGGACAGCACTTCAAGGATGGTCTTAGGGGAGTCACCATTTCTGCTTCACTCCAGAGATGTCCTATTGCTAGAAACCCAGCTCTGCACCTCCCTGGGAGCCTTCACAGGCTGCTGCATTTTTAAGGTCTAAAATCAGGGGCACTGGACTAGTTCACTCATTCCAACCCTCACAGAGCAGGGCTTTCCCCAGGTCAGGCGCTGTGATGAAAGCCAAGCAGCCAGCGGCCCACCCTGAAGGGCTCACTGTCCATGGGGGGAGAGGGGATTGGGGCCTGAAGAGCCAGGCAGGGGGCAAGTGGAACCCAACTCCTTCTCCTTCACCAGGTCTAAGAGAAGGGCCACAGGGCCACCACCATGCCCTGGTCCCCAGAGACTCAGCAGGCAGCCGGCTGCATTTCCAGCCCAGCCAGATGCTGCACATTCCAAGCACAGACTCCAACACCTGCTGTTGACTCAACAGAGAGGAGCCATCCTGGCCACCGCTGCTGACAGGGACCAAGCCCCAAGCTGCGTGGTTCCCCTCCACGGCTGCAGAGCCACATTACAAACCAGCATGCCCGAAATACAGACCCCAGGCCCTGCCCAGGCATGCTGACAACTGCTCGCAGAGGATGCTGTAGCAAGGAAGAGCCTGGAATCCAGCCCCGGACCCTCAGGGGCCTTGCCAAGCTCTAGGACTCCAGCTCCTGTTCAGGTGCCCATGTTCAAATCCCAGGCCCAGAGGTCACAAGCATTTAACTGGAGTCTCAGTTTCCTCATCTGTCAAAGGGGGGTAGTAAGAGCACTTGCCCCACGGAGTTGAGAGATAGTCATTCATTCAACAAATATTTAAATAAGCACTTACTGTGCACCAGGCACCATTTTAGGGGACAAGGGTTCGACAGTGACCAAAACAAACAAAACTCCTCCCCCTGTGAGCTGCTGAGCCCACCGGGGAGACCGTGGGAAGCGGTAAAAAGGGCAGGCTCCAGAGCCAGACACCAGGGTCTCTATCCAGCTCCCCCACTTCCAAGCTGTGTGACTTTGGGTAGGTTATTGAACCTCTGCACAGGACTCGGTTTTCTCATCTATAAAATGGGAACCAGAGGAAGGGTTACCATGAGCGTTACATGAATTAACAAATGTAAAGGGCTTTGAGCAGTGCCCGGCAAAGAGTAAGTGCTATATATGAGTACAAGTTAAGTAAGATAATTTTTTAAATTATGTATCAGAGAGTGCTTAGTGCCAAGGGAAAAAAATAAAGGCAGGATCATGCGTTTAAGGAGGGTGAGCAGGGACGGCTGCTCCAATCAGGTGATGTTTGAGTAAGGTACGTGCACAGAGCACTGGGCACAAAGCCTGTCACCACATTAGTGCTCAACCCTGTACCTGCTATTGCTGATGTTCATATATTACACGACAAGGGACACTTTCCAAAGGCTGTACACCCTCCCCCCTCCCTTCCCTGAGGCCATATCACCCACCTCTTGGAACAGACCCTCCACAATGTTGCCATCTCCAGGCCGGCAGAGACGGGCAGGGCTGCAGCCTCCAGAGAGGTGGGTTTCGGAGAGGTGGGTCCCCGGCAGGTGGGCAGGCGGGCAGGTGGGTGGGCAAGTGGCTCTGAAGCGAGAGCCGCGCTCACCTGCCAGCTCCCAGGGGCCCCCGTGCCCAGGGGTGTGCACCCTCCGCCAGGCCCCCCGCCCATCTACCTGGACACCTCCTGCCCGCGCCGCCGTGGCTGAGCCTGGGAGCGCCCACTCCCAGGGAGGCTCCGGGCCCAGTGCTCTGGTCTGAGCTTCAATAGAGCGGGCGTGGGGGCCACTCCGAGGGCTGGCCCAGCTGCGGAAGGCGATGCGTGTGCAGCCTCCGGATGGCGAAATCGGGCTGCACGTCTGGCCGGTGTCACAACTGCCCGGGCAGGGAGCGCCCTCTGGGGCGGATGTTTCACCAGCTCTGGGCAGACTCAGTAAATATTAAACAGCCCCTGGCGTGCCTGACAGGATTCCAGACGACACGTGCAACCCGCTGGCCAGCCCTCACGTGAGGCCGCTGGGGCAGTCCTCTGCCTGCTGTCATGGGGAAATTCTTTGTCACAGGCCCTGGTACGTGGCTGCTGCAAATGCAGGCTCTAGAGGCAGGCAGGGCTGGAGCCCGCACCTCAAGGGACAACACTGTAAGCTACCTTTTCTCCTGTGTCCAGTGGCATGAGATGGGCGGGGATGGTGGCAAACATGCCCTTGGCACTTGCAAAGGTCAGACTCTGCTCTGCCTGCTTCACGTGTACTCGCCCGTCTCTCCTGACACGCTCTGAGGTCCCCAAAGTCTGTGGCTCCGCAAGCACAGGACAGTGTGAGCGCCTCGGCTGTGTCCTCTCTCCAGCCTTCTCTCCTTGAAAAAGGGCTGCTGCTGAATTTTCCCACCTACACTTCTCAGCTGTCCCAACGGAAGAATTCTAAGTTGGTGAGGACATTGCAGGGGCTCCTGGCTCAGGAAGGTATCTACCTGACAGCCTGCGGGGGGAGACCTGGCTGGGGAGTGGCAGGGAGGGAGTATGAACAGCTATGCCTGTTAATCAGGACAGAATGGGACAGTGTCAGGGCATGGCCTCCGCTCATCCCCCACCTTATTATATATAGCTTAATTATAGCAACCATCCACACCTTAGTGTAAAATTCCCCTACCAGATTACTTCTCCAAGTGAATTCTTTGATTATGAAATTAAAAACCCTGTCCAGAGTCAAAGGAGTTTCAGGTTCCAGAGCAGGGGTGGGGGTGAGGGACAAAGGGGCCATCTACCCATCCCATCTAAGTGGAGCCCTGCTCTCCTGCCCTGCATCTAAGGTTATTTTACCTGACCCGTGCCAGCAGCTCAGTGCCTTGGCAATGTGGCTGTGTTTCAGCCTGGTTGAATTACCTGGGAAACAAGGCCAGAGGTGAGGCCTGAAACCCAGTCCAGGCTGTCCAGTCCTGGAGCCAAGGGTCTAGACCCCTGGGAGTTGGGCAGAGACAGGAAGTTAAAAATAGATGCACTTCGTTCCTATGGTCCTGGGCAGCTTCTTCCTCACCCAGGGACAAGGGGACTGCAAAGGCTGAGGCCAGATGGTGGCCCCTCAGGGACTGCAGATCCTGCCTAGGCGAGGCATCCTCCAGAATTCCCCGAGGGGGGACCCCAGGGAGGAGGAGCCCCCAAGACAGTTATGGCCACCAGGGCGCTCTTTCTTGGACTAGGATGCAGACTTGACAGGACCTGCCTCTTACCCTTACTGCTGACCGATAAGCCCTAGTGTCCGGTTGGATCCTCTCTGTCCTCTGCCTCCCAGAAAGCTGACCCTGGGAATCCAGGAGGGGTCAGCAAGAGGCTGGAGGATGGCCCATGGGGACATTTCCTATGGATGCCCGAAGTCCAGAGGACCCCAAAGGCCTGACAGGAGGGGAGTTGCAGGCAGGACTGGCTACAGAATTCGTGAGGCCCCAGGCAAAAGAAAACACCGAGACCTTTGTTCAACACAAGAATTTCTACATGGCGACAGCAGAGGGTTAAATCTACTTGAGGGGCCCTGTGACAGTCTGCAGGGCCCTCCTTCTGCCAGACCACACGGACAGAGTCCCCACAGCACCTCTGTGATTAGAGAAAAGTGCTTTCTGGGTGCACCAGCTCCGTGCCAGGGCACACAGCTTGGGAGGGTCACTGGCTCGAGGCCCCCTTGGCTGGGCAACTTGCACAGCTGTCCTTAGCAGCCCTGACTACAGACCCCATGATGTGGGGGACCCGGATGAAGCCCAGGAAGAGGCAGTTCAGAAATGGTTCATTCAGTCAAGAAACAGCATCATTCCCTGGACAGTTTACACTTAGCCTTTCAGCAGCATTTATGGAGCACCTACTGTGTGCCTTCCTCACTGCGGCATCTGCACTTTCTCCTTTTGGAGGATGGGGTCAGGGGCACATTCATCCCTCTGGGACTTTGGCCAAATTTCTTCCTATTTTAGGGCCTTGGTTTCCTCTGCTTCAGCCCTTCAGTGGCTCCCCTCACACTGTGAATGTCCTCATGGTGGCCCACGAGGCCCTGCAGGGTCCTCCTCCTTCTGTCACCACTGTCCCACATGCCAGCCACAAGCCTGCTTTCTGTCCCTCAAGGCTCATTCCCACCTCAGGACCTTTGCACTTGCTGTTTCATCCACCTGACAGGCTTCCTCACCCCTGCACCCTGTCCTCATGTGACCAGCTCGTTCTCTTCTGTCTGGCCTTCACTTGAACGTGCTCCTGCCTCGTGGAGGGCCTCTTCTGATACCCTGCCCCCCCCATTTCAATTCCTCCACAGCACTCCCCACAACTGGATCTGTCTCAGTGATTGCTGCCCTGGAGGAGGGTGGGGCCTGGGTCTCTTCCTGGAGCCTGGGACTGGGGCTGGCCAGAGTGGGTGTGCCATACATATTTGTGGAGTGAATTAGGGATTCCTAAGGGTTCTTCCAGCTGGGACACTCCAGAATTTCAACCCTGAGATGCACTCCTTCCAGGCACACCTCAAGATGCACACCTCGAAACTGAGCAGCCTGGGACAAGGTGACAAGCTGGGGGGCCTGATTGTCCGGCCAGGCCTCACGGGGCTCTAATGTGCACCTGTCACACCGAGGGAAAGAGCGATGGGAGGGCGAGGCCTGGTCTGGCGCCCAGGGGGTGCCCTAGGACAGGCATTGACACCAAGGCCCAAAGCAGCTTAAGCAGGAACTGGCCAGGTGAAGGGTGGGAAGAGAGTCCCAGGTGGAGGGCACAGCCTGTGCCAAGGCTGGAGGGGAGAGAGGTCAGTGTGGCTAAACTCAGAGCTGCGGAGCCAGGGCCCAGCAGGCTTGGGCTGGCGAGACAATGGCCCCCGAAGCAAAAACGCACCTTCCTCTTGCGGGAGACACAGGGCGTAGCGGCCATGAACTCACGTCCAGAAGGTCAGCACTGACCCCAGACCCGTCTCCACAGAGGCTGCTCCTCCTCTTGAAACTCCCCACAGGCACCTGCTGTGTGCCAGCGTGTGCCAGCCTGTGCCGGCTGCTTGCCCTGTGCCACCTCATTGTGCCTTCACGACAAGCCGTGAGGGAGGGACATTTGTGATTACCTTTTCACATATGAGGAAACCGAGACTCAGGAAGGTGAAGTCACTTGCCCCAGGTCACAGAGCTGGGAGAGGTGACCCCATTTTCCATTTTTTTCAAACAGGAAGAACATTCCATCCTAACCCCTCCCCCAGGAGCTGAAGTTTCAACTCTCAATCAGTCTGGCTGTGTGACCTTGGGAAAGCAGCTCCACCTCTCTGAGCCTCAGGTTTCTGCTCTGCCAAGTGGGCCTGGTAGTTTTCTCCCAACACCAAGAGTCACACACACACACCACATACCACACACCACGCACTCTGTCCTGGGCTGCAGGCCTGGCAGGAGAGCGAGGATGTCCCTGCCATCCCAGCCCAGCCCTGGATCAAGCCCCACACCCATCCCACTGGCAGAACTTACGCGATCCTGCGGCTCTGTGCGTTGCTGAAGCCCGCAAAGGAGGCACTCCGGCCCACGACCCCCACAGCCCCTGCGTCCCCGGAGGACAGGAACCGCACCCTCACCGACATGGCTGTCACCTACAGAGAGAGGACAGGAGAGTCAGCCTCAAACTGCCATCTGGTGAGAGCTGACCCAAGGCTGGCCATCCTCTACTATGGCCTCTGTGGCCCTTACAACAGAGAGCGGCCTGCCAGTACTGTCCCCAGCTCACAGATGAGAAAACTGAGGCTTGGTGAGGTTAGGGAACCTGCTTGGGAGCAGCGGCAAGAGTGAGATTCAAACCCAGGTCTCTGTACTCTGTTCAGGTTCTTAATGCTTGAGCAATGCTCTGTCCTCATGCGGGGGAGACAGCGGCTTCTGGACCTAGCTTGTCTCACCTCCCCTCTGCTACTCCTCCCTGCCAGTAACCCTCACCCCTCCAGGAATCCTCACTGAGCACCCACTGTGTGCCAGACCCCATGCTGCAGACACGCACTGAGCAGACAGGCAGAGCTCTTGGCCTCCAGGGCTCCCACTCCAGCGAGGAGGCCAACGAGCCACCAGACAATTACAGTAGGGAGTCGATAGTGAAGGGTGGGAGAACCCAGGGGGCCCTTGGCCCAGCCACAGAAAAGGCAACCCAGAACTGAGACGGAAAGGCTAAGGAGGAGAGAAGGGGGGTAGGGGCGTAGGGAAGGGTATCTGAGGCAGAGGGAACAGCATGGTAAAGGCCTGGAGGTGCAGATGACATGGTATAATCCAGAATCTGATACAAATTCAGGGGGTTGGGGCATGGCTCCAGGTGAGGTCGGAGAGGCCAGCAGAACGCAGGCCATGGAGGGCCTTGGTAGCCCCAGGGAGGACTTCGGCCTTACAATTGGGCGAGGGTAACTGGGAGCCATGGGAGGGTTTTGAGCAGGGAGTGACAAAGCCCAATTCATATAAGCCAGGCTGCTGACATCAGAGGCCTCCAGAAGCCCCTGCTCCACTGCCCCATCTCTGACCCGAGCTGCAATGAGGCCAACCTAGAACCCTGGCTGTCTTCTCTTTTTTCCAAACCATCTCTAGATTGGAAAAATGCCACCACATCCCTTGGGACTGTGGCCTGGTATCTTCCAGCACGGATGATCGGAAAGCTCTCCTCCATATCTAACCTAAATCTCTGCTGCTACAGTTTCATACCTCACTCCTCAGCCAGGGTGGGGTTAGCCCACCAATTCCAGGACCCCACTGCCCCGGCTAAACCTGTAAAAAGGCCCCACCCCACCAACTCCCTCATATTCCCACGGGTGAGGCCACTACATTCCACATCCCCTCCACCCCCAACTGAGTCCAGGCTCCACACTTTGCACAGGCTGGGGCCTCTGCCTGAGTAATGTTCTCTTTCGAGCCACATCTGTCCAGCATCCAGTCCTGCCTTTTGTTTGTCAGCCCTCGCTCTGAACCCCCAGTAGATCTGTGCAGCCCCCACAAGCCTGCCCCTCCTATTCATCCCCCACCCCACCACCCCACAGGAGAGCATTGGAAACAGAAAAGCCAGGCTTAGGCCCAAAGCCTGGCTGTCACAGTGCCACTCACAGGCTCTGGGCCTCAGTGATCACATATGTAAAATGGAAATTCAGGAAAGGTCCAAGGGGCCAGTGAGCTGAGAGCACACAACGCAAGAGACACTCAAAAAGAGCTGGTTGTCTCTGTGCCCTTGTTCTGACCAAGACCCCTGCCCTGGAGGTGAGCTGCTGAGACAGAGAAGCCAGTGAGTGACTTCCAGCCCTGATGGGGGAAGCTGGTTGTGTGTGCTGAGCACTCACTGTGTGGCAAGCCCCAGTGGCAGGGACTGTCACCTGCTCTAAATTCATGAACAGCAATGCTGTGTAGAGATGGGGAGGTTGAGCCAATCTGGTAATGGAGGCATCATTTATTGAGTGCTCATTAATCCAGCCTGGCTAAATGCCTTATGTAAATTATCTTATTAAATCCACACAACCCCCTTAGGCCTAGGAGCTATTGCAAATGTAATTCAACAGATGAAGAAACTAAAGCTCAGAGAGGTGACAAGGTTGGCCCAGGGACCCAGCTCGAAAGCTGCAGAGCCAGGTTTAGAGCCGGAGCCTGACAGAAGCCAATGCCAGCATTTCTCACTGTGCATGGTCAGGTGTCCCACACCCTAGGGTTTGCCCCAGCCCCACAGGGAGGTCCCCACAGCCCCCACCTGCTCTGCGATGCTGCGGCTTAGACCAGCTCAGAGAGTCTGTTGTTACATTTTCAGGAATTTAGTAGCTTGAGATCAGACACTGTAGGAATATTTACACCACAAAATCAGCGAGCGCTATGAATTAGGGCTTTTTTCCTGCTGATGGTTAAACATTTATGGAGAACCCCATCCCCACTACGTTCAGCACCTGCTCTGGGTGAACCTTCTCAAACTGCTTGACTGCCCCCACAAACCCCCAAAGCTGGGCAAGGGAATGAGGAGGGTGCAGGGAGGGAGATCACCCACGTCAGTGGTGGGGACGCAGACTCTGGAGCCAGCCCAGGGCTGGGGGCACATTCACAGCACATCTTCCTGGGACCAGAGGACAAAGACTGAAAGGTGGAGACTGCTCCCACCGTGTCACCTGGCCGTGTAGCCCAGAGTGCAAGCAGTGGGAGAACAAAGCTGATGATAAAAGGTAAGAATTTCCACCACGTGCTAGACTCCGAGGGTGGGCAAAGGTTTTCTGCAAAGAACCAGAGAGTAAATCTTGTTGGCTTTGCAGGCCATACGGTCTTGGTCACAATGACTCAGCTCTACAGTTTTAGAGCAAAGCAGCCACAGACTATTTGTAAATGAATGAGCACGGCTGTGCTGCAATGGCACGTTATTACAAGAGCAGCAGCTCCTGATGGCCGACTCTGGGTAGCCCACACTCTGTCTGCTACTTGTTCCACGGGCTTAAAATCTCATTCAGTTCTTTCCACACTCTAGGAGGCAAGTATTATTATTATTTCCATTTTGCAGATAAAGAAACCGAGGCTCAGAGAGGAGGTAAAATGACTCATCCAAGGTCACACAGGTAAGAAACCCCAGAGCTGGGATTTGAACCTGGGCAGGATGGACTCCACAGCCTGGCCCCTTCCCATGAGTGCCAGACCCCAGCTGAGGGGGAGGCAAAGGCCCCAGAATTGAAGTGGGTTCGTGAAGGGGGGGTTTGAGGGTGTAGCCCAGGAAAATCAAGCCTCATGCCCTGCAGGCTTCAGGGTGTGTGCAGAGGCCCAGGTTTCTGTGGTCCCCTTTGGACCCAAGTCAGCTTTCCTACCATTTCACCCAGCTGGAGATCTGGAGATGGGATGGCCTGACTGAGACCCCTGGAATCTCAGGCACCCTCTGTGGGCAGCTCCTGAGCAGCCCCATTGAAGGCTGGTCACCTTTGACCAAAGGTTATATTCCTGTTTAATCATTGACCCAAGACAGGGGTACTGTGACCCAGAACAAAGGCTGGGCACCTCCACCTGCAGCCCCCCTCCTCCCACCTCCCGTGCTATGGCTGGCATTAACTCTTTAGCTGCCGGACTGTGGGCAGGTGACTCAGGGCAGCCCTGGGCAGCTGGCACTCCTCAGGGCATGAGAGACTAGCCAGAGGCCTGGCTGGTCCCTGGGAGAGGAGAGAGGCACAGAAGTCATGCAGGTCCCAAACCTTTAGTGGCAGACACGACTGCCTCTTCTCGAGTGTCCCTCGCTGCCTCTCTCTGGCCTGGCAATCTGGGCAGCACTCGCTGGCAGTGCCACTGGGACGCAGCCTGTGGGCACAGGGAAGACAGGCAGCTGGAGGGGCTTCTCACACAGCCAGCTGCTCCCTAGACCCTGGGGACTGTCCTGGGCCTCTTCTCCAAGGTGTGGCTGGGGGGAGCCGGAGCCCACTCCACTAAATCTGTCCTCTCACTGCTGGCCAAAGCCACCGCCCGCCGGAGGGAACCTGCAATTTCACCTCATTTGGAGGTGAGGCTTCTAAATTTAACGGCTGGGCTCCCGGGGCTGGGCAGCTTTTATGCCTGAGCCCCTCACTTAGGGCTCTTTCATATCCGCTCAAACACCAGCCAGGGCTCAGTTTGCTTACAGGAGTTTCCAAAATAGCCCCTCTGGTTTAGCATGAAAGGAAATGGCAAAATAGCCCGGGGTGAGGAATGTGGGTTTGGACCCGAGGCCTGGGCGCCCCGAGGAGGCAGCTCTGGAAACTAGACTGTCTTCTCCAGATGGGGTCTACCATCTGCGCCCCCATGGCCTCCTGCCCAGGGCAGGCCTGGCAGGAGTTCGTGTCCGGCTGCCACTCACACCCGCAGGTGCGTTGAGGACCCCGCCACATGAGTGACCACGTGAGGGCACAGGGGGGCCCTCGTACTGGACTTCACAGCACGCCTGCGCCCACTGCTCAGGCGGAGACATTTGTGTGGCCATCAGGACTATGACTTTGAAGAGTAATGGCATGTGAAAATGTTCAAAATAAGATGTTCAGTAAAAAAGAGCGAGATACCAACTCTGTGCAGCGTAGTCTCAGTTTTCATTGTGAAGCAATGCCCTACCGATGTTCTACAACGGACGTGTGTCCCTCAGAATTAGAAAAAAATGTGAATTTGAAGAAAACAGAGCCGCCCTTGCTCACACAGTAATTAGGCCGTGAGGAGGACTCTGTGGTCCTTTTGTCTGGAGACCATTGCTTTTCACAACGAACCTGGGATCCGAGGAGAAGCTTTCCTCTTCCAAAAACAATTTTTAAGGTTCATAAATGTCGTCCTCACTCCCAGTGAACTCTCCCGGGTTTTACAAGGTATAGATGCCCCTGATTTCCGTGAAAGGGACTCACTCCCATCGCCTTGGCCCAGGTCACCTGGAAGAGACAGCTACTCTTCGGGGCAGGAGTGTCCTGAGCTGTCATGGGGGTGGGAGTGTGTGCAGGTGGGGGGCAGGATGCGGAGACAGAGCCTGGATGGGAGGTAACACAGGTGGGGGCCAAAGCTGGGCCTCTGAGACACACAGGAGGGCAGCTGAATCTCCTCCCAAACGCCCCCCCGGCCTGCTGTAGGACCAGGGGTAACAGCAGGGCTGACAGGAGGGACTGGGCTGAAGCGAGGGTGACTGAGGAGGGGCAGGACCAAGAGACCCCAAGGGAGGACAGGGTGAGGCCACACACTGGTCGCTGTTGCAGGCCAGGCGCCTCTGTTGGGTGTCAAACATTGAAACCCAAATCCTCCAGAATGTCAGAGACACAGAGCACCCCTCCCCGCAGCGGGACACCAGAGCAGGGTCTCTACCCGTCAGCCAGAGAGCCTTCAGGCCCCTCTCCCCGAGGTCCCGGGGGCCCGTGCACAGGGCCCATGTAAATGTTGGGATTACTTTTAGGCTCAGAACCCCAAAGCATGAACCTTTAGGTCAAAAAGAATGTTTTATTATATAATATTGGATATATCATTATTTACATATATTAGCTTGTATTTCATTATATAGTATGTTCATCTTTATACCAATTCAGTCATAATATATACTATTTAATACTTTTTAAGAGTTCCATGAAAGCCAAGGTACCCAGGGGCCCATGGACGTCATCTTGGGTCCTTTCCTTGGCCCTCTCCTAGCCCTCCTTCCAATCTGTCTGCCTCCAAACAGTCCTCCCCTCCGGCCCGCCACTGCCTTCTCCAGCTCCTGCCCACCCAAGTCTTCCTCTGCAGATCAAATTAGCCTTTTTCCCTGCTTCTCTCAGTTTACCTCCCACTATCCCTACTCTCAACTCCACTGAGACGAGCCCGAGTCAGGCCAAACCTCGCACTTGACCTGACTTAGCTCATCTGACCCTCACCAAGATGTGGTGCTGTGGCTTCTACTTTGCCTGGTTCAGGCCCTTAGGACTGAGGAGCTCAAGTCCAGGCAGCTAAGCTGTTGGCCCAGCCTCTCAACTGCAGGCCTACAGGTCTCAGCTGACAGGTCAGTAAAATGGGCCAGACCCCTTAGACAGCAGTCATGCTGGTAATGTCATGATAGTGTAACCCCCACCCCCAATCTGGAGTATTGGGGGGCCTCCCCTCCTTAAGGAGTCAGGCTTAAGCTCTCACATCTGCCTGCCCCCTTCACTCTGACCCCTACTCAGTGGGGGGTGGGCCTCATTTGTCCACTTGCATCTCCCTGATTCCTAGTGAGATCCACGTGGCCACTCTTTAGAGTCTCCTCTCCTGGGATTTGCCAATTTACATATTCCTTTGTCCAGTCATCTAGATTTTTCTTACTGATTGTAAGGAGCTGCCTATAAATCCAGGATGGCGATCCTCTCAGTTTCTCCCAGCCCCCAGTCACTTTTTCACTCATTCTTACTGAGGGGTGTGTGTGCGTGTGTGTGTGGCAGAAGCTTCCGATATTGGTGTGCCCCAGTGTGTCAGCATTTCCCTTCTATGTCTTCGAGCGTGGAGCCTGCTTTCTCTGCCTCTCTGATGACATTTCTAATCTGTGGCACTGAAGCCTCGCTCCCTAGGTGAGGATTCTGCCTTCCCGGCCAGGCTGCAAAGTCCTTCGGAACAGCCCCTCCTCCCTAGAGCTCAGTCCAGAGGTTTCCCTGTCTGCCCTGCTTCTCAGAAACACCCCGCGTCTGCCCCCCGCCCCAGCCCCACCAGAAAGCAGAGTGAGCTTTGAAAATGTCCATCAGCTTTCTCTCACCCCACCCTAGGCGCAGGGCTTCTGGGCGGCTTAGAATTAAACATCTCACCCCCGCACCACACCCAGACCGCCCTGAAGGAGACGCCGCCTCCAGAGAGGCCCCCAGAGACAGCCAGAGCTCCCTACCCACTGCCCAGGAAGGCAGGCACACCCCATTGTGCCCCCTTCCACCTCTCAAAAATTAGTCACCACTGGGGCTTGTCACAGTAAGAGCAGGTGCATGGCAGAGATGGGTAGGAGTTTAAGTGATCACCCCATTTCCACCCACCTCTCCCAGCCTGTGAGGCCGGCAGGAAGAGCTGTCAGCACCCCACCCCATCCCCCACCCTTTTTGTAGCTGAAGCTCTGTGGCTGAGACAGGGGAAGTGGTTCCACTCTCACACAGCCAGGTACGGGGGCGCAGAAGGGATATCTTGGCATTCAGGCATATTTTGAGCACTTTCATGGTGGCAGGTGAGGGTGGGGGTGAACAGGGACCACACTGGAGGAGCCCATAAGTGGGTGAGGGGCTAGGGCCGTAAGTGGGGAGCCCAGTGGGTATTAGGAGCTGCTCTATCCGACCACACCGCACCGATTGGTGGCCCAGCCTACACCCTGTATCTCAGGAGGACCCATAGCCCTGAGTCAACCTCCTGGAATGCCCCGGGCTCCCCCAATATCAGGCTCCGGGGCGCCTGCACAGACATGTGATCCGTGGAGAGGGGGCTGTTTGCTAATAGAGGCTGCTAGCACGGGAAATGGTCAAGGGTTCAACAAGAGATGAGCCATCTGGTCGTCCTGAGGTAAACAATTTACAAGAGATAAATCAAGCCAGCCTGCTGTTCTGGTGTTTTTTTTTGACAGTGGGATGTGCGGTTTCCCTTTCCTCTGGGTGCTGGGTGGAGAGAGACTGTCCCAGGCACCCTGGCCCCAGCTCAAGAGACTCCCTGGGGTAGGGAGGCTGGAAAAGTCAGATATTTTTCACACCTCTTTATGCCAGATTGTTAACCCACATTGTAAGGAGAGTAGATTTTCTCCCAAAGGAACAGACTTGTTTTCAAGAATCCAAAACCTTGAATTTCTAGAATCTTCAGCCTTAAGTCCATTTCCTGTTGGAAGAAGACCCCCTACTGGTCTCCCCAGGTATTGCAGCCATGCTCTACCAGCCTCTGCAAATGCCCTTGAAAGCAAGAGGGGCTCCAGGCTTGCCCTTGGGAGTGAGTGAAGCCAATGGATTCCCAAGCTCGTGGGACATCTACGTGGCTTAACCGCCTGAAATAAACAGCTTGTGCTGAATTGTCATTCTGGAGTTTCCAAAAGTGTTGCAAAACATCCTAGGCTGACTCGGAATTTGTGTACTACAAGATGTTTATCAATTAATTCCCTCTTTGTCAAACATTCTTGCATGGGTCTATTGGGAGAGGATTTTGGTGGGAATGAACCTCCAGTTTTGGAATGAAAGCCTCCAATTTTGCAATGAAAAAATTGTAATGAAAGAGGGTTCGCTTTATAGAGGCTCATATTACAGAAAACATGGCAGGAACAGGTAGTTGCCACAGGGACAAGGCCGAGGATTGTACTAAGTTCAATTTTTAAAAAGTGACTTCTGGGGACTAGGGTTTGGGGACTCTGCAGTAACCTGTGAGACACACATCTACAGAGTCACAGAGAGGTGATGAGTATAAGTCTTGGGGGTCAAAAAACCCAAGTCCAAGTCTAGCCTTTACCTCTAACTATTTGACTAGGAGAAGTCACTTGTCCTCTGAGCCTGTTTCCTTATTTATTAGATGGAAGCCATTGAAATACCCTTATTTTACAGTTGGGAGGACATGCGTTTTTCTCATTAAAAGGAAAACCCAAATAATAATTGACAGGTTTTGCTACTGCTTTGCGCTGCTAAGGTTAGGAATATGAGGGAGTATATTGGTTTTCTATGGCTGCTGTAACTAAGACCATACACGGGGTGGCTTAAAGCAACGAAGTGTATAGTCTCACAGTTATGGAGGCCAGAGGGCCATGCTCCCTCTAACGGCTCGAGGAGAGTGTCATTCCTCGCCTCTGCCAGCTTCTGGTTGTGGCCATCACTCCTTGGCTTGTGTCTGCGTCACTCCAACCTCTGCCTGTTGTTACTTGCCATTCTCCCTACATGCCTCTGTCTTCACAATGCATTTCCCTCTTGTTATAAGGACACCAGTCATATTTGGTTAAGGCTCACCCTAATGACCTCCCCTTAACCTAGTTACATCTGCAAAGACCCAATTTGCAAATAAGATTCCCATTCACAGGTACAAGGGTGTAGGACTTCAACATATGTTTTAGGGGATGCAAGTCAACCCATAATAAGTAGAAAACATTTTCTTTAGTCCAGCAGTTTAATGAGGTTTGGGATGTGCCGAGGGGGCCCTGAGCATTGGTGGGTGGGGAAAGAGGCACTGGACTGATCCAAATAAGAAAACACAGAAATGTGCGTGTGATGACTGACAGTTGGAGAAGGGGAAGGCTTTGGGGGAGGTGAAGCGACAGCACATGAGATTCTCCGGGCAAAGGGTGGGGATTCTAGAATTTATTGCCAAGTATGCTCCCCCTGGTTCCCATGACCCCAAATTCTGTGGACTTTCTTCCTGATGGCAGCCCGTTTTCCTTTTGAGGATTTAGCTCTTGCCTGCTGCTGTTGGTCTGATGGGACTGGCCCAGAGCCCCATGGTCCCCTCACCGAGGAGAGGCACAAGACCCAGCCCAGGCTAAGTAGACACAGCCTCTCTGGAAAAGGAAACTGGAACAGAAGGACAGGAAAGAGACCATGCTGGATTTTCATCCTGGCCACGGTGGGACCCTGATTGGAATGTCTGCTGTGAATCCATCTTATATACCTGAGCTCCTGGTTCAGGCCCATTTCTAGGCCTGGTTCTCTGGATCCATGAGGGGGCCCCTCCCTTTGGGCCAGGGCATCACAGCCTGGGCTGGACGCCTCCCCCACTGGGGCCTGGGCCACTGCCAAGGGGAGCCTTCCTGCACACATGCAGCTTGGATTCTGTGCCCCTCAGGCGTTATTGGTTTTCCTGCTTAATGAGGTGAGGTTCACCCAGCCCAGTGGTGATCCCTGTAAAACCCTAGAGTTTCGATGACCCAATGTGGTGAGTTTACAGGGAAACACTCCCTAAGGGCTGGGTTGGCTGGAAACAGATGCTTTGCCCCTTCCAAAGACAGTAATGAGGTCTGAGGGTTCTAATGGAGGCAGGGGTGCTGTGAGTGCCAAGAGCCCTGGGTTGAGTGGCAGAAGATTCGGGCTGCAGCCCCAGCCGGCTAACTAGGCATTCACCTCTCTCATGGTTAAAACAGGGATAAAATGTATCTCACAGGATCACTGTTGGGCTACAACCAATGTAGAATCGGCCTGAAAACCATGATGCCCTAAGCAAACGAAGAAAGTACCAACCTAACTGTAATTATCATCACTATCATTAGAACCAAAGACCTTCTGTGGCAGGCAGAATATTAAACCCCCAGTGACTTTGACCTTGAATAATCCTCTACTGTTTGAGTGTGGGTGGCAGTTGTGAATATAATGAGATATGACTCCCTGATTATGCTCCTCCAGGCAAAAGAGGTTTAAAGCACGAGAGGGATTTGGTGTGAGGGAGATTCTTTCTTTCTGGCTTTGAAAATGGGAGGCCATATGGTAAGGGAAGCTGGAGGCCCCTAGAAGCTGACCGTGAACCCGGCTGACAGCTAGCAAGGACGCGGGATCTCAGTCCTACAGCCACATAGAACTGAATGACGTCAATAACAATGATCTTGGACATGGATTTGTCTCAGATCATCGTGACAAGAACTCAGCCTGACCGATACCTTGAATTTCAGCCTTGTGACACCTTGAGCAGAGACCCCAGCCTCATGATGCCAGCACTCTGCCCTGCAGAACTGGCAGCTCTTCAGTGGGGGCCGTGTGAAGCTGCTAGGTTTGCTGCAGTTTGTTACACTGCAACAAAAAAAATGATACCCACTCTGTAAAGGAAGTCTTACCATGGAAGGTTCCTAGATGACCTGCCCTCCCAATATAGCCGAGTGGTTAGAGACAAGGTTCCTATCCAGACTATACTGCTCAGTGTTTGTGTAATGTTGGGCGCACTACCTCCCTCACCTCTCAGAGCCTCAGTTTCCTCATCTGTAAAATGGGAATGGAAATTAAACGTGTGTAAAGCACTGGAGCAGAGCACATCATAAAAACCTGTAATAAATGCTTGAGAAACATGAGCAATGTACATGTTAATGATTAGAATCAGCTGACAACTCACAATGGTGCACCTGTGTTCTTCATAGCCCTGCCCCCCACACCAAGAACATGGGAATGAGCCCTGCCCTGAGAGTTACAGGCCAGTTGGGGAATCAGGACCCTGAAAAGAAAGCCCCAGCTTTGAATGCAGTAGGTGGCATGTGCATAACATTCTCAGTGGGCACAGCAGGGCAAAGACCAGGCTGCAGAGCTCACAGCTCCCCCTTGGAGTCTGGCTCAGGCCTGGGTGTAAGTTTCTTCCTCAAGATCCCTCTGCGCTGACTTACATGAGGAGGAAATTTTTTTTAAGGATTCTGCTGCTGAGCCCCTGTCTCAAGCCTGAGATCAAGGCCTTGCCCTTGGGAGCATGTGGAGAAATTGGGAGCCTTAGACACTGCTGGTGGGAATGTAAAATGGTGCAGCTGCTTTGGGAGATGGTTTGGTAGTTCCTCAAATGAGTAACCATAAAGTTACAGTACAGCCCAGCAATTCCACTCCTCGGTAGACACCTAAGGGAAATGAATATATGTGCAATAAAACCTGTACGCCAGTGTTCTTGGCAACATTATTCATAATAGCCAAGAAGTAAAAAATACCCAAATATCATCATCTGATGAATGGATAAACAAAATATGCTCTATCCATACAACGTGATATTACTCGGCCATGTAAAGGAATGAAGTATGGATATGTTACAACATGGATGACTCTTAAAAACACTGCTGAGTGAAAGAGGCCAAATGTAAAAGGATATTATATTATATGACCCCATTTGTATGAAAGTCAGAGCAGGCAAATCCGCAGAGACAGGAAGTAGATTAATGGTTGCCAGGGGCTGGGAGCAGGGAGAATGTGAGTGATTGCCAATGCGTATGGCGTTTCTTTTGAGGGAGATGAAAATTTTTCTGTAATTAGATGGTGGTGATGGTTGCTCAGTTTTGTAAATATGCTAAAAGCCATTGGATTGTAGTCTTTAAAAGAGTAAATTTTATGGTATGTGAGTTATATCTCAATGTTTAAAAATCGGTTTTTTAAAAGTTCTGAATGTTACTAGCTGCATGATCTTGACTTGGCCTGAGCCCCCAATTCCCCACCTGTAGACCATAACCGCAGTGCTACCACGTGGGGCTGCTGGGATCACATAAGAAAATACAAGAAAGCCATGCTCAATAAATGGAAGTTTTAGAATCCTAATGGAGTTAGGGTTAGTCACTGGAAGAGTAGAAAGTTGGGGTGGCCTCTCAAGGGTCTGTCCCTCCAGCAGCTCTGCTCCCTAATGCACATGCTGCTGGGCTGACTGTCCTCACGTGGCCACCCTCTCTGTCCTGGTCGCTCTGCCCCCTCTGGCTGGAATGCGCAGCATGACCTCCCTGGCAGGTCTGAACTCGCCCCTGCCTTCAAGCACCCCTACAGCTCCTCCTCTGGACAGCTTTCCTGTTCCCAGCAGAGCCCTAGGGCACACAGCCGGCCCTCTCCGAGGCCCTGAAGGAAGAGCTGATGGAAGCCTGAGTCACCCGAGTGCTCTCATCTCTCATCCCTGGAGCCAGGCTCTCTCTAAGCAACGTGATGAGAGGGGTCATGACTTCCGCTAGTGTGTCCCAGATTTCACTCATTTATCACTTCCACAATTTTCCCCGTAATCTGAGTACCAGCTGTATCCTAAGTTACTTAATTCTTATCTTTAAATCAACTCACTTTTCAAAAAAATAACTGTATTTTAAAAGGACACTTCAATCTTGATGGTAAATGAAGAGCAGGGGTCATTTGCCATCAGTAATAACATAAACGGGAACGACAGAACAGTCACGCTGAGCACAGGACCACAGTCAAGTGCAGGGGACACCGTTGCCTGGGAAGCCTCTGCCATTCAAGGGGGGAGATGAGTGGGTCTCGGGGAGGCATTGAAGACATTGACGACAAACAGACGTTTTCATTGGCGTAATCAGGACTGAAAGATCATTGAAAGGGGACTTACATGATCTCTGAGTCACTGTTACCTAATGCCCGCACCTCCTAAATCACCTCTCCTTGTCTCCAGCAGGTTGTGACTTAAATATCACTTCCTCGTGAGGTGTTTTCTGGCCCCTCGTCTCTGTGGGTCCACCCCTGCCCTCCAGTCCCCAATCCCCCCTTCCCGCTTTATTTTTTTCTTTAGTATTAATTATCATCTGATAGCCTATACACTACATTTTCCTATTGTCTGTCACCCCGGCTAGAATGCAAACTCTCAGAAGGGGTTTATGGCCAAGGCAAACACTTTCAGAAAGTGCCTGGCCTAGAAAGTATTCTGTAAATATCTCCTGAATGGATGGATGGATGGATGGATGGATGGATGGATGGATGGATAGATAGATGAATCTTGTCTCTTCAGCAACTTTGCACTATCTTACACTAGCTTTGTCCCAAATCTTAGGAGGTGGCCCAGTAAACAATTGCTGAGTGAGAGATCGAATGAAGGAATCAATCAATGAATTTTTGCCTGGACAGTCACACTCTCAATTTTTGAGACAACCCAGACCTCATGTGTGTATGTTTTCAAAGTCCCCAGTTCTAAATTCTTTGTGCAGATCATCTCCAGGACAAAAAAGAACAGAGCCTTTGCCAAGAAGAGAGGTTGCATTCCCAGGCCTCCGGTTTAGATTAAATAGTGATGGCTTACCAGAAAAAGACAGTTGAGGACCCCAAGAAGTTGTGGGGAGCTGGAGGAGTGGGAAGAGTGTTCCCCAGGGACCAACTCCTCGCTGCCCTCCTGCCCAGTGCCCCTGGCACACTGCCGAGTGGGGGAAGCCAGCCAGACACACAGGCACGCTGCACTTACTAAGTGATCCTAAGTACATCAAGATGGGCGCATTGACGCCAGCCACTCGGAGGGGATCTGGAATGAATTGGGGGGTTGTTAAGATCGCCGACTTAAGCCTCTTCTCACAGGAAAAATATTTATTTCACCGAGCTCTGCTTTTTGGAAAGCTGCGCCTGTTACAGACTGCATCGATCTAGCAGAGTTTTGGCTACTGCTGGTTTTTGTCTCCTCTCCTGTCTCAGGCCGCGTGGGCTGAGTGTGTGCATGTGTATGCGTGTGTGTGTGTGTGTGTGTGTGTGTGTGTGTCCATGATTATTAAGCAATCAGCCAGGAGACACAGCCAGGACACTCTGCTCTACTTTAACAAGTAAAAAAAGGACACCAGCTGAGTTCATGACATGGGACAGATTCAAGACCTGGGTATTTTTTCTGCAAGGATGCCTGCTTGCAAGAGGCAATTACTTCTTTCCTTCCCTTTTAATCTAATAGGCTCCTTTTTTTTTCCTGGTTTGGGGCAAAAATACAGACAAGTATAAGGAAGAAAGTGAAACTCCTCTTTCAAGGAGCCATGACTAGTCATTAGTGCAGTTCTTTTCATTTCTTTTCTACTCTTTGGAGCCTCAGGGTTTGAATTCTAGCCTTGCTGCTTGCGGGCTGTGTGATCCTGACAGTCACATCACCTCTTGGAACCTTTATTTCCTCATCTGTGAAATGGAGTAAGAACTGTACCTACAAGAGAAAGTACATACAGAGCTTAGCCGTTTCCAGCACACAGTAAGTGCTCAATAAGTGGTACCTGTTTTCATAGGATAAATATATATAATTTTTATACTTTATCTCTTTTCACTATTCTCATGAGCATTTTTAATACCTGCAAAATATTCTATTGCAGGGCTACACCAACATTATTTTTTAACTGTTCCCTATGGATGGAAACAGAGGTTGCCTCCACAGTATTACAAAAATTGCTGTGACAAACTTCTCTAGACTCAAATCTTGATCTGCATTCGAGGCTCTGTCTTTAGGGTGAATAGGATGAGTTCTCAGAAGTGGGATTATTGGGTCAAATGGTATGAGCACTTCCAAGAACCTCAATGTATCCTCTTTAGCCCTGGAAGTTGCTTTCCAGAAAGATTACCCCTGGACGTGGCTGAGAGACTCCATCTCACCGCATCCCAGCTGCAGTGAGGGTTATTGCCTGTCAGTTGTTGCTTATCTGACAGGCAAAATGTCATCTCAACTCTTTCATTTGCATTTAAAAAGTGTTACTCACTGTTTTTCTAATATTGATTTTACTAGCTACAACATGTTGAATGCGTACACTATGCCAAGCACGGGCTTAGGGCCCTTGGTAAACTGTCTTAATCACACTCTGGGTGAGCAGCGAAAGCAGGTCGCAAACCGACGCTGGCACCCCTATGCTCAGAGCACCCTCACTCACAGCAGCCAAAAGGTGGGCGCAACTCCAGAGCCCACCAACAAATGAACGTGAGCAAAGGGAGGCAAATGCATACATGGAACAGCATGCACCTGGGAAAGGAAATGACTTCGACACAGGCTATAGCACGGAGGGACCTTGAGGACCTGCTGAGTGAAGTAACCCAGTCACGGAAGGACAGACATTGTGTGATCCCACTTACATGAGGTTTCTAATAATTCACAGGGACAGAAAGTCGAACCCTGGTCACCGTGCTCTGAGGGAAGGGGCCGTGGGGCGCTGCTGTGCAATGGGCACAGCGTTTCAGTGGGCAAAGGAAAAATGCTGACGATGGGTGGTGCTGATGGCTGCCCAGCAGGGTGAAGGTACATAGTGCCGCAGAACTGCACGCTTTCAAATGGTTAAACTGGTAAACTTAACGCTATGTCTGTTTTACCATAATAATAAAAATCTTAATCTTCATGACATCCTACAAAGTACATGTTGTTACTACCCTTCCCCCTTCTTTAAGAGATTATGAACCTGCCCTGGCCGGTGTGGCTCAGTGGTTGGGCGTCATTCCATGCACCAAGAGGTCTCGGGTGTGATTCCTGGTCAGGGCACATGACCGGATTGTGGGCTCGATCCCCAGGAGGCGATGGGGTACAGGAGGCAGCCGATCAAGGTTTCTCCCTCATCGGTGTTTCTCTCTCCCCCTCTCCCTTTCTCTCTCTAAAAAACAATAAAAACGTACTTTAAAAGTAAAATAAATAAATGAAAGATGATGAAACTATTGTTCAAAGAGGTTCAACACATTCCCAGAGTCACACAACTTAAAAGTAGTAGGGACAGGCTTAGGTGCCAGGCCGTATCCTTGAGGCTACAATATCCTACAAGAATTCTGTGGACACAGGAGTCAGAGGGAAAATTCAACCAAACTCAAGGTAGCACGTGGAGTTAGCAAGACACAGTGCCAGACTCCCGAGCTGCTGGCCCAGGAGGTTCAGAGTTCAGTTCTAAATTTATTCTCCAAGCAACTTGTGGGTTCTAAATATGGCCAAACAAGTTCTTCCAGCCTAATCAATGACGTGGGTGCATTGTTTTGAAGATCAAACCCTTTTCCTGGTATGAAAGTAATAAAATAATGCAGTTTGTTTGGAGAAGCAGCCTGTGAGCAGCCATCTGGAATGAGCCTGGGCTCACTGATGGTGGACACATGTGGTTGTTGACTGATTTCTCGAGGAGGGGATTAAAACCATTTCCTAAACCTGAGTCTGAATTTCTCCTCCTGAATGAACCTGAAACAGACCCTCAGGAAATAATTAGGCAAAAAAGTCTAACCTGAACCAAACATAAAATTTTCCTAAAATTACTAATTAAGAACAAAATAGGACTGTGCAGATAGTCTCCAGGCAAGGGAGGAATGGCAGGGTTTTTGGGGACTCATGGGCTGAGTCCCCACTTCTCTGGGAAGGTGTTGGGGTGGCTGACTGGTCCATTACCCCTTCTCAGGAATGCTGCCTCGATTGAGGCGGAGCTGGCATGTGACCCTTGTGGTCTCGCCACCTGGGACTGAACAAGCCCTGGACCCTGGACCCAAGAGAGGCCCCTACTCACTGGCCAGGAACATACAACTTCTGGTGCTTGGTCCAAAAGGATGAGCCTAGGCCTCAGATTTCCTCCCTCGGGGTGCAAATCAAGACACACAGGACAATCCAACTGGTGCAGGTGCTTGAGCTGAAGGGTCATGGATATTTGGAGCTGGAAGGGCCATTCTGGGGCACAAGCACACAGACGTATGTGGAAGAGGGGTAGGTGCTGTGCCACTCTGGGTGGCAGTGATAGTGCTGAGTGGCTGGATCAAACATCACCTGAAACCTACCTACCACTGGACTTTCCAAATTCATTTAAGTAGATTTCCCGGGTTTTGATGTGTGTGTTTTTTTAATAATCAAAAGGAACATCTCTATAACCTTCCAATGCATCCCTTTTTTACCTGAAATTGTTAGAGTAGATTTATGATCCACAGAACCCAAACAGAGCAGAAGCTCTTTGGGAGAGTTTAGGATTCAAAGCAGTGTCCCTGCATGTCCCAGTGACAAGCTTCCTTTTCTTGGTCGGAGGCACTTGGAGGAGAGACAAAGAGGTTAGGACTTTGCTGCAGGAACACGCTGTCCTCACAACACCCCCTTCTCAGCCTCAGAACTGCTGGTATCAGACTCCCTCTGGAGGTTGGACAAAGGGTGAAGCCAGGAACTCCTGAGGCCAAAGGGCAGGGCAGGGGCCTGGGAGAGAAGGCGCGGGCTTCCAGTAGGCAGAAATGTGTCTCCTGTTTCCCTCGGGCCCCCACAGCACAGATGTCGTCCACAGTGAGTCGAGCTGACAATGGGGACGAATAGCATTCCCTTGACAGGCAGTGACCAGCGCTAGGGCAGTTCCAGGGGTAAACCAAGTCTCCTCAAGGCAAAGCGGCTTAGCCGCGAGTGGTGGCTTTGGGATTTGAATCTGCATCTGGTGGGCTCCAAGTGTGGCACCTTGTCCAATATCTGCCCTTGAATTTCCCTTCTAGCTGCTTCTGCAATCAGCAGCCCCTCCAGACGTCCCTCGGAGGCTGCAGGGAGCTGACTGCTGATGAGGAAAAGGTTCGGCCGCAAACCTGCCTCCCCTCGGGCGGCTGCCAGACCTGCCGGAGGCGTGGGTGTGTCCCGTCTACCTGGCAGCATCTGCTTTTGTCATCACTCAGGGCTGCCTTGGGTAGGACCAGATCCCCTGAAGAAGCGGAAAGCCAAAAGGAATTAAAAGTAAATTTCCAAAAGGAAATACATAAGCAATGAGAATTGGCCACATCTGTGAAACTGGGCACCTCGTAAGAGCCAGGCGCTGGGCCTGAGTTTGCGCCCGGGTGGTGGACATCCAGGTGCTGCCGTAAGGACTGCAGGGCTGGCCTCAGGGGAACTGTCGGAGGCCTCGAGGCCCAGCAACTTAGGCGGTTCTTTTTCCCGGGGCCGCGGAGTACCCTCCTCTCGGATGCCCAGCACTGCTTCCACCGTTGGCTTCCTGTCATTTCTCAGGGGCCCCGGGGCAGTCAGCTCAACCAGAACCATGATACCAGTTTGAGTCCTGGTCCCACGCTCATTGGCTGTGTGACTTGGGGTAAGTCAATGCTCCTCTCTGAGCCTCGGTTTTCTCCCCTGTACAATGGAGGGGCTTGTGCTAGGCCAGATGTTTTCAAACTGCTGATTGCACCTGTCCGCGGGCTGTGAGCTCAACTGACGGATTCGCAACAGACACCTACTGATGTTTTTCCGCCTTCACGGTGAGGTGTACACCCTGCCCTTTCTGGGAATGACCACGTGCTTCTCTGATCCCACCCGGCACCTTGCTGGGCACAACTTGCCTACTGGTTAAGTGACTCGCACTCTCTGTTCTGTTTCTTTGCACAATGCCTGCCAACCGAGAGTGTGGCTCGGTCAGAACTAGGGTCAGGCAGCCCTGACTCCACTGTGGCCACCTCTCCAAGCCTCCGGGTCAGCGTCTGTCTCTGTCATGGGAAATAACTCCACCTACCTCACAGGACCGATTTGTGAATTTGAAGTGAGATAATGCATGCAAAGCTCTTGGCTTTGTGAGAAGCATGTGGCGAGCCCTCTAAGACAACAGGCTCCTGTGGTCAGGAGAGCCCTCGGCACCTCCCTACCGCCGAAGATCAGCTGGATCTTGGGCACCTGTTTTCTGACTGGTTGGCTGCAGCTGAGCTGGGAGGATAATGGCTATCAAAGGACTTACTCTCAACTTTCTGGCTTCCTTCGACTGGTGGCCAGACTCTTCTCCCCTCCAGGATAGCCCTGACCCCCAGCCCCAGAAGGGACTTACTTCAGCATCACCCCCTTTCGAGAATGCATGTTTGGTAGAGCATGTCACTGGGTTTTATTGTAGTTAAGGTAGGGGAACAAAAGCCCACTGAGACCTCTGGGACCGGCAAATGATTTGACAGGAGGGTTCCCTGTGTATGGTCCTGACTTGTGCCTGCAGCGCTGTGCTCTGCTCCGGGCTGTACTCCGAGCAAGAGCCAGGTCAGTGGCCTAGCTTTCTGTCTTCTCTCTGACCTCGGGTCTATTTCTGATCCTTGTGAGGCAGCTGTCTAGAGTGGAAATCTCCACTGAGGGACAGACCTCTTCTCAGTGCTGGAATCAGGCAGAACCCCACAGGAAAGTTGGGCGGGTTTGGTCACTGAGTTCCTGCGTGGCACTAGGCAAATTGCACCAACTCTCAGAGCTTTGTTTTCCGTATCTCCATCGGCTTAGGGCAGAAATTGCCAATTGTTTTGGCTCATGTTCTAATGCCAACTGCGGGGTACAGGTTACTCTGATGCAGTATTGAGATGGATTCTGAAACTGTGTTTTGCTCACTAGGAGAAGGTGGTGTGATTGACTGGCAATGTCTGCCATGAATCGAAGGGTGGGCAAGAATAATATGTTTGGTGTCACATCCTATCTACCCCAACCCAGAAGCTCTATAAGGCTCCTTACAGTGTGAAATGGCACAGATTCTTAAGATCTCATTAGACCACACAAAATTTAAGAAGATCTCTGTTGATTTGGCCTTTTTTCCAATAGCACCCTTGGTTTCTCCTGGTGAGCACCACTTTTTAGCGCACACTGGCATGGAGGCCTGTTCAGACCACCACATCTCACAGCCACAGTGACTGACTCAGACAAGGAACTCTCCTCCAGGCCAGGTCCCTGAAAATCAGTCCTAAGATCCCCCAGTCCCAGCCAGCCCACTGGATCCAGCCAGACCTAAAGCTAAACCTAATCCTACACTTTTAAATTCTGTGAGCTAATACGTTGTCTTTTATGCTTCAGCCAGCATTAATCAAGAGTTTTGTCGCTTATAACTCAGAGTCCTAATATGCACAGATTCTTTCTTTTCCCGTCAGGCCCAGAATGGGCACCAAAGAAGGTTTGGCTAATATGACAGTGAGAACATCTGGGGCTTTGTTTTTGTTTTGTTCTGTTTTTTCTTTCTTTCTTTTTTTTTCTTTTTTTTTAATCCAGCCAAGACAAGAGGCCTAGAATGCAGAGAAAATGGGCCAATTTCTTCAAATGGAGAAGCCTGGGAGACCCCTCCTGAGGAGTCTCTATGAGAAGATGGCCCCTGCTTTGGATGAGTAGAGTCAAAAAGAAGGCAAATTGTCTGGAACATCCTTCTGTTCCCCCGAAACAACGTTTTCGTGAATGCTTTTTCCTTAGCTTCTTGGGGCACTGAATCTAGTTTGGTTAAAGTTTGTTTAAAAACATTGCCATAAATCATAAATACCCTTGAGAGGGTCCATTAACCATCAACCAGCAAAGTTAATATCCCTGCACTCCCTTCTCCTCCAGTTAAATGGCCTGGAACTCCACCCCAGACCCAGAGGAAACTTCCCTGCCTTGTCCTAGAGCATTTCAAACTTGAGTTTCTGCTTTACGTTCTTAAGGTATCCTCGTGCAAGCTCAGAGTACTGGCCTGGCTCCTTCACAGTGAGGCGACCGTGACATGGAACTGACAGCTCTGGGCATTTCTGGAGTCTGGCTTTGGAAGTTTTTTCTGGGGCCAGTTCTTCTCTGCCCCCGCCCCCACCCCACCATCCGGGAACCTGAGAGGCACAGCAGCAGCAGCAGGAAAATAGTGAAGCCTTTGGAGTCAGACCTGGAGACGAATCCTAGCCTGACTCATACTTGCTGTGTCATCACGGACAAGTTGCTTAACCTGCCTGAGCCTCAGTTTTCCTTTCTGTAGAATGGCGATAATAATGCTACCTAGCAGAGGGCCGTTTCTGAGAACCCCATGTTATGATGCTTGTGTAATGCCTGAGTGAGTAAACGGTGGCTCTAGTGGTGACAGTCATGTCATTTTGATCAGCTTAGAGCAGGGGGGGAAGGAAGGAGGGTGGGGGAGAGAGAGAGAAAGGAAACTCTCAGAGCTTCTGCGTCATTCCACCCTGGGGTGGGGACCATAGCCTCCCCAGCCACCCTAGTTCAAGGCTCGCCCTGTCCAGTGCACCAGCCCAGCCTCTGGAGAGCTGGCAGCTTCATCCTTTCAGGGGACTGATTGGTCTCTTTCTCCCCCACACGGGGAAACTGAGGCTGGCCCTCTGCCCAAATTCCAGAGTCTGTTGGCAGAGACTGAGCTGTGGCAGAAGCTCTGACCACTGGGTCTGCGGGACTTTGTTACAGTGGCCTGAACAGACTGAGACAATTGTTACACACCCTCGTTGCTCTTTTTGTCACTCCATCAGCACAGTTAGCACATGACTGATTACGTGTGTGATCATTTCTGTAACAGGTAATAGTTTGGGAAATATTACTGTACTTTCCCCTTTGCCTTTCTGAGTAAGCAGCCCTCCCTTCTTGGTCCTCTCATCTGCCTTCCTGGGAAGACTGGGGTATGTATGGAGGCCTGCAGAGCTGAACCGCGGCAACATGCAGGTCCTCGTAATCAAAACAGATTTTCTTGTGAGATAGTATAGGCTTAAAAGCCAGCACTGTGAGAAAACATTTTTTAAAAGTCCGTTAGCACCCTGGCCGCGTAGCTCAGTTGGTTAGAGTGTCATCCCGATGCACCAAGGTGTGAATTTGACCCCCGGTCAGGGCACATGCAAGAATCAACCAGTGAATGCATGAGTAAGTAGGACAAATTGATGTTTCTCTCTCTATCTCTCCCCATTCCTCTCTCTAAAAAAATCAATTTGAAAAAAATTTTTTTAAAGTCTATTACCTCCCAATTAACATAGCAAAGGCAAAGAATTTCCCCAAATTATTGAGAAAGTAGAAAGGTCTTCCTTCAATACCTAGGGCAGGAGCCCACGCATAGAAGAAGGGAGGTCACTCCTCTGTCCTTCTTGGCTCAGCCGGAAAAGACAGAAGCATGGAAGAGGGTGGTGGTGAAGAGTGTGGACTCGGGACTGCCTGGGGTCAGATCCCAGCTCTGCCACTTCCTAGCTGTGTCACCATGGGCAAGCTATTTTGCTTCTCTGTGCGTCACTCTCCTCATCTGTGAAATGGGACGAGGAGGACTTCCTCACAGTTGCTGTGAGTATTAAATGAGTTGATGTGTGAGCTACTTAGGATGGGCTTTGGTGAATAACAGGCATTCTACGTACCCAGTGGTCTATGTATTCGTGTTTTTAATACAAATAGAATTAGCTCCAAAGGCTAGGGTTTGCACTGCCCCTCCGGGGGCTCAAGGGGAAGCTGCACTGAGACCACCAGCTACCGGTATAGAGTGGGACCCTGGAGCTGCAGCAGGTTGAAAGGAAGGAAGCTCTGATGATCCGCTTTCCCTGGCTACACAGGGTCCCCCGTGGCCAGGATGGGGCTCCACACATGCTTACTCAGGCGGGGTCACACTGTTAGGGCAAGGGGCGTTGTGACTGCGACAGGGGCTGGTGGTGGAGATGAGGGGGTCCGAGCCAAGGTGGAGGCAAATGAGCCAGACAGGGCTCCAGGCCCCAAGCTCCTCCAGCCGCCAGCTACAGCCGCATATGCCAGAAAGGTAAGCGGCAACCAGGGCAATAGACACAGCTGCAGACCCCACCTCATCCCCTCACTGAGTCTCATCATCAACTTACCTCTGGACACACAGACCCGAGGACGCCACCCCAGAGAGAGGCGGAGGAGGGAGCAGAAGGAAATCTGAGCTGAGCATTACCTAAAGGCCTGAAGCACTGGATCAGATTAAACTGACCAGATTACAGTGACTCTGGTGTTTTCCCTTGTTGCCCTGGGACTGGGGTTTGTGAGAAAGCTCAGATCAATTACAGGAAATAAAGAGAAGACATTTCTCTCCACATACACAGGTGACAGTGTGAGTAAACGGGCCTCATGTCAGTCACCAGGAGGGATGCTCCTGTGGGCGGGAACCACACGGTCCGTTCAGCACTGGGTCTGAAACGCAGTCAGCGCTCAATGAACATCTGCGGGAGAGGCAAATGGGAGTTTCAGCTCTGACTCTCCTCGGCAGCCGACCTGGGCCACTCTGCAGGACTGGGGAGGGAGAAGTCTTCTCGGCTTCCTCAGGGGCACAGATTTTGGGGTCAGACCCAGATGGGTTCAAACTCTGGCTCAGCCCTTGTGTGGGCAGCTTCTGGCATGGCCCCGATGATCCCACCTCCTGGCAGTCACACTCTCTGAAGTGTGAGTGGACCTAGTGACTTACTTCTAATAAATATAATACGGCAAAGTGATGGAATGTCATCTCCAAGGTCAGGTTGCAAAAGACAGTGACTCAGCTCTCTACATACACAGGCACACACCCATGCACTTACACACACACAACATACGCACACACATGTGCACATGCACACATACACATACATATAGGTTCTTGGCCTGCTCACACTGACAAAGCATTCTGCCATGCTGGGGAGGCCTCCAGCCAATAGCCAGAGGAACAGATGCCCTCAATCCAAGGACCCACAAAGAACTGAATCCTGCCACTATAACTGAGCAAACCTGGAAGTTTTGCTCCCGTTCAACCTTGAGATGACTGAAGCCCTGCCGACACCTTGGCCGCAGCCTGTGAGAGACCCTGAAGCAGATGACCCAGCCAAACCATGCCTGGACCCCTGACCTGCAGAAACCTGCGATCATAAACACTTTGTTTCAAGCTGCAAAGTGTTGGGGTCATGTGTAATGCAGCAGTAGGTAATTCATATAGCTCTGCACCCGCTGACCAGGTCCTTAACCTTTGTGTGTGTACCCTCATCTAAAAGGGGCATAACAACCACACATTTCCACCTTATAGGTTCATTGCAAGGACCAAGAAAATGAGTGAATGAGTGAATGAATGAATGGGACCACTGGTGAAGCAGTGAGAAGATCACAGATTCAGGAAAGAGAACCCAAGGGGAGATTAGAATGAAACTGAGGAGCTCTCACTGAGCAGCTGCTGCAAGGCCAAGTGCCCATTTATACCCCTGGGAGGGTCCCTCACCAAGCTGAAGGCCTACCTTCATCATCACTTCCTCAGCCAGTTCTTCCCTGGGCTCCCAAAGACCAGTGCTCAGAGCTACCAGGATGCTCAGCATCCTTTGCCACCCCCACACTGAGTCCTGCTGTCTCTTCTTCATGGATTATGTTCCCCTTGGGGCTGCTGTTGCCCAAAAACTGGCTGGGCTTGGCGCCATGGAGACAAACAAGCCAATAGCCACAGCAACTGATAGCCCCAGAAATTGACCCTCATGGGAGAGCCACAGCCAACTGGCATGAGTACCGGGTCCTGGCCACAGCTCCTGGGCAGTCAGTCCTGGGGGTGACAGGGACAAAGGGGAGGGGTCAGACTTTAGCCTTCACATGGTAACAGATGCCTGATTCTGAGTCAAGAGAATAAGCTTAGACCTGGATACACATCACAGGACCCGGGAGCCTTAACAAATACACTAGTAGCACTCCCCGCCCGGGTCTGTGTGACCCCCAAGCCTGAGCTGGACCCACCATGCTGAACCAGGCTTGACTGCCTAGAGAGGCACACATCTCTCCCCCATCTCATCTGGGGCTGGAGCCACCTGGGCAGAAGGGCCGCAGGAGCCAGAAGGCAGCTGTCTGTCGTTCCCTCCCTCCTAAGCTGGGGATGTGAATCAGACCCTTGATGTCCACAGGGTATGATGGAGGCTGGTTGGCAGCCCATGGGCAACTCACCTGCAGCAGGTCAGGGTTTGCGAGTAACCACAGTGCCCTCCTGGGTCCTCCCCACTTCAGTAGATCCCACAGCCTCTCGGATGCTAGGCACATGGCCACCCAAGCTGGGTGACAACCAGCATCAGTACTGGTTTCCCAATTGCTCTGAGGGGCAGGTACCAGGAGCAGACTCCTGCCCAGTGCCCATCAGGCAAGTTAGGAGGCTGGCCCTGACCCACCCCCTGGAGGCTGTAGTGCTGTTTCTCTCTCGTCTTAGCTCAGCACCCCCATTACCATCATGGCAGCAATGGCCAGCGTTAATGGAACTCACTCCATGCCATTAGCTCAGGGAATCCCCACAAACCCCCGCCCCACAGGTAGGTTATGTGATAATTCCTATCTGGCACAGGGGCTGGCTAAGGCCCCACTGGTCAGTGGGGGAGGCAGGATTTGAACCCAGGCAGCCTGGCTTTGGGGCAGTGCTCTCTGCGATGTGGCTGGCTCCTACACACTGGCCAGCCACCCCCCAGCAAAGCACTGCAGGCTGGCTTTGTCCTTTGGGAACCCCTCATCTCCCCGGAGGCCTCCAACCCATTCACTGGCCCAGGGAAGGCTCCGGGCTCGCCTTGCTGACACAGCAATGATTTCTTGGCCCCAAAGCCACAGTTGTTGGAAATTACAATCCTTCCTTCCTGATTCTGAGCTCATGGCTCCAAGAGGCTCCTAATGCACACGTCTCCCATTATCCAGAGAAAGTTCTTTCCATGGCCACGACCCAGGCGTGTTAAAATGTAAACCACCAAACATCATGTGGCAGCAAGCTCATTTGTCTCTGTCAGGCTCCACTCCGGCCCCACCAGGCCCCTCTCCTCTCACTGTCATCCTGTGAGGGTCTTGGCCAGGCCTGGCCCAAGAAGTCAGGGCCCATGGACCCGACAGAGTGAACCACTATGCGAGCATTTAATAGCATTGTCTCGGTGTCAAATAAATCATACTTTAATGGACCATTTTTCAATTTGTAGCCCCAAGTCAAGACTCTAAAAATGTTACCAGCTGTCAGGGATGAAATGTGTGCCTCAGGCTCTTACATGCATGGGGGTCATGCGCCTTCCCACCCGTGGGAGAGCCGGGCACCAGTGTTCTGAGGCAGGACACAGTTTCATGTTTGCCACTCTAAAGACAAGATTCCTTCCCCCACTATTTATAGCCTCTTTGGGGGACATGTGTCTGGAGGAGGTATGAGCCAGGAGAGGTATCTCTCAGAAGGCCGGGAGTCTAGGACAGCAAGTGTGGTGACTCCATGCTCTTGGAATGGGATTGGAAGGTCTTGAAAGCTTACCAGCTTTGGAGTCAGAAAGAAAAGAGCCCAAACCCCAGATTTGCTATTTATCAGCTACGTGACCTGGGACAAGTCAGTTCACTTCTCTGGGCCTCAAACAAGTAATCGTAGAACCCTCTTCCCAGATTGTGGAGAGGGCTAAATGGGAGAATAGAATAAAGGAACTTAGAATGTGCTGCGGGGATCTTGCAATAAGAGGAATGTTAATAACAGCTAATATTTATTAGGGGGTGTTGTGAATAGAACAGTATACCCCCAAATATGCATGTCTCCCCAGAGTCTTAAAATATGACCTTCTTTGGAAATAGTCTTTGCAGATGTAATTAGTTAGGATAAGGTTGTACTGGATGAGGGTGGCCCTAGATGCAATGACTGGTGTCCTTGGAGGGGAGGAGCGGACACATGGAAGAAGGCCTGTGAAGGCAGCAAGTATCTGCTCATTCACCTGCTCTCTCATTCAGGAAAATTCCAACAGCAGGCCAGGTGGGGACATGGGCCGGCATCGATGATACAGGGAGCCCTCTGGCCCAATCGATGCCCTCGAACAATTCTAAGGTCATCCCTGGACTCACCTTATCTGGGTTTTTTGCAATTGCTGCCACTAAGCAGTAGAACAGGGAGAAAATAGCAAAATACAGGCAAAACCACCCTTACAATGCAGCCCAACAGCAAAGAACCCCCACCCGGGTCAGGAGTGTTTTTCCACCAGGAAACCAAAACAGTTCATCCGAGTTTCTTCACCCTTTGTCCCAAGACGCAAAAATGTCAGAAATGTGCATGGACTCTGGCCTGAGGGACGCTGGATCTCGCCCCCGCGGTCCATTTCCTGCCCGGGCTGAGGGTCAGGGTAAAGACCACGGCCTGAGGGTCAGGACAGTGGGCCGGCTCCTGCCGGGCCGCTCGCCTGCCCAGGGCGCGGGCTGAGGCTTCCTTCCTGGGCACCAGTTTTCTTAGCTGTAAGCTGCGGGCGACAATGCCTGGTCCATCCCCTCACAGACGTGAGCTGGAGCAGACAACTGCGGGGCATACTGGGCTACTTTCCTCTGTCCTCCTAAGGAATCGGCACCATGAGAATGGCGCCTCCCCCAGACCCAGCTTTACAACGCGGGGACTTGGACTGTGGGCAAATCCATTTGTATTCACAAAGCACCAACTGCATGCTCGACGCCACGCCAGTTCCTGGGAGGTTATTTACAGCTGTTAACACCGATGCTTAGCAATACCGGCAGTAGCCACCCTTCATTGAGCATTTGCTAGACCCAAAGCGTTATGTGCTTCGCCTGGCTGAATTTTCACAACAGATCTGCAAGACGCGCATCATTAGAAACCCCATTTTCCAGGGAAAACTCAGTTCAGTGGGAGTAACTTGCTCGAGGCCCCATAGTTCAGTTGGGCTCCCCTTAAACTCTGTTCCCAAAGCAGACACTGCTGCCCATAAGTACCCACGGCCCAGTGGGTGGCTGCGGTGAGACCGGGACCCTCCCCTAAATGTGACATTCCTTCCACGAGCTTGTATTTCTAGTGCCCAACACAGGGTCAAACAATTCATACGCATTACGTTGCTGAGAGCTCATAAAACTTTCCTAAGAAGTTGTTACCATTATTATTATTCTGTTCATAAAGATGAGGACATGGAGGCCCAGGGGGTGACATGGGTGGTGGCACTAACAAGTCAGGACCAAAATCTGGCCTTCCTGACTCCACATCTAAGGTTTGTCCCCACCCTTTCAAAATGGAGCTGGACACCACAAGTATTAAATCCATGTAGAGACAGTCAAGGGTGTTGGAGAAACAATCCTAGGGGGCTTCCTGGAGGAAGAGGATCATAAAGGATGGGCCAAACCTGCAAGGCACAGATTCCCTCTCTTCAGACAGCTCAGGGCATTTGCCAGGAACCTGGGAGCTGGAGCTCCCCAGCCCCAGCCTTCTGAAACTTAGCCTCTGGTACCTCATTCCCCCAAGGGACTCAGGAGGAATCTGTCCTGCCTCCCACCCCGCCCTGCACCACCCCACAGGCCTGTCTGCGTGCCAGGCCAGGGCTGGCCCTTCGCCCTGTGCACCTTTCTTCATTCTGCAGGCCTCAGGAAGGAAGGTCCAGAGCCAAGGTTATCGTGGGGCTCACATACCTTAGGGGGGGGCTGGGTACACAAAACCACAGGTTATTCAGTGTGCATTGTTTGCGATCGCAAAAGACTGGAACCAATCTCACGTCCATCAGCAGGAGACTGGATAAAGACACTGGCACAGCCACATACCACTCAAGTGTCAGCCGAGGAAGAGTGGGAGGTCATGAGAAAATACTAAAAGTTGATATTGGGGAAGAACTTTACATATACATGGGCAGGGCCTCATCCAAGCATATTAATCCTTTCATCAATCTCAGGGAGGGGGCCACGATCCTCACTTTAAAATGAGGAAACTGAGGCATGGAGAGGTCAAGCCCATGGTGCCAGGCCAATGGCTATAAACAGCGCAGCTGGGATTGGGGGCAGGCAAAGGGTGTCAGAGCCGCGCTCGGGACCACTCTGCCACATGGCCCCCCAGACTCTGTCTGGCCTCCCTCTGCCAGGGGCACCCAGAATCTGGGAAAGAAGAGAAACACGCAGACAGCCTTCAGCATCCCCCGCGCTGTGCTGGCCTGGAGGCATTAGAAGGGGCCTGACAAACGGATTGTGATAACTCAGATGCTGTGGTAGCCAACCTCTCTCTCCACTCAATTATGGCCAGCGGGCCCACTGATTATTTTTATAGCCTTTCCTGGAGTCATGACAAGGAAAACGAAACGATCCCCAGGACCCCTTTCATCACTAACAGCCGTGTTTCGCGGATGGGGGTGGAGGAAGGAAAGAAAAATCAGTTTTTCCCCCACTTTGAGCTCATCAACAGAACTCAAGGCCAGGCGGCCAACATGTTGGTGCCGAGAAAAGCTGTTCTCAAGCAGAACTAATTGGCAACAGAAGTGGAATTTCCCCCCAAAAAAGGATAAGCATGCTTTATCCCTGGGAATTACCCTTCGGAATAGGTATTCCAGACACGTCGTGTGCAGCTACCCGCGTGCGGCTGGCAGCCTCAGCCAGACGAGGCCGAAGGTGGCCAGTGCTGGTCACCAGTCGACCGGGGCGGCCTGTTTTACACTAAAGTGTTCACGAAGGTCAACAGCCCAAACCAGCCCAGCCTGGAGTGGGCATGGCTCTCCTCTTGCCCAGCATCACTTTCCTCCTCCAGGAACAGCAGCTGGCTTCGGGGTCCCCCAGGCACTGGTTTGGGTGGAGCTGATCCCCCCCAGCTCTGGGGACTGCCTGCCAGTGAGCGCACTCCAGGGCTATTTCAGGAATGGGCATACAACCCAACCAGAAACAACAGGCAGGAGAGAAAAAACCCTGAACAAGGCTTCTGCAAAAGGGAGCTCTGCCATTTTAGAGGTGCAGAGAGGCGACACGCACCGAATCCAAGACAGCAGCGATTGCCGTGGGAAGGAGCACGCGGTGGATATAAATGTCAGCGTTCTAGTTCTCAGTGGGCGGGGGGATAAGGTGTTCTTTATTTTATAAATAGGTGTAGTGAGACTTAGATGGAGGGGTAAAGGAAGCCATTCAGGAGCCTCTCTCAGTGTCTCATGACTAGATGATGATTGATTCAAGTCTACCTGAGGTCCAGTTTTGAAAGTCTTGAGGAAAGCTCTCTAGACCTGGATTTGGGGACCAGAGACCTATGGGGACTCCTCTCCCTGGGTAAGTGAGCAGAAGACCTTAGGCTGTTCCCTCCGCCATTAACTGGGCACAAGCTAGAGGTTCCCCGTGACTCTAATTCAGGATTCTCCCAAAAAGTCTGGCTGTCTTGTCACCCTTGGCAACACAGCAAAGCAAATATGTCCACAAGTATGTATTGAGTGCCTACTATGTACAACAAGCATTTATTAAGTGCCTACTATGGGTTATAGCACTGATAAAGCAGACAAAAATAAAAATAAAAATCCCTGCCTTCAGGAAACTTACATTTGAGAGGGGCCATTTAAGCAAAGAAAAATATATAATATGTTGGATGATGGTTGACAAGTGGAGAGGAGTGGGTCTCATGGAGATCTGGACATTAAGTGTCCCAGGCAGAGGGGAAAGCAAGTGCAAAGGTCCTGCGGCAGGACTGTGCCTGGCACCATTGAGAACAGCAAGCCCAGTGAGGGGGAGAATGAGGGAGATGAGGTCTGGATCCTGCAGGACCTGTGGCTATGGTGAGGACTTTGCCTTTTACCCTGGGTGAGGTGGAAGCCAGGACTGGGGGAACAAAGATGTCTTGAGCAGAGAAGGGACAGGATCTGATTTCCTTTTAACAGAACCCGACTGGCTGCAAGTAGAGAACAGACTGTCACAGAGGCAGGAGGAGAAGCAGCAACCTCAGTAAAGAGGCAACTGTAATGGTCCAGAGAAAGATGATGGCCACTTGGCCCAGACTGACACCGTGGAGGTGACAGGAAGTAGCCAGCGTCCAGTTGCAGGCTGAGGGCAGAGCCAATCAGGTTCTTTTTACTGAAGCATGGAAGCAGCTGGGCTCTACTCATGTGTTTTGGGTGAAGGAAGTTTGAGACCAGGTTTGAAATAGAGATGTGGCGATCAAAAGGGATTTCTTCTGCCTTTTTTTTTTAAATCCTCACCTGAGGATATTTTTTCCATTGCTTTTCAGAGAGAGAGAGAGAAACATAGATGTGAGGGAGACCTATCCATTGGTTGCCTCCAGCTCATGTCCCAACTGGGGCGAGCTTGCAACCAAAGTATGTGTCCTTGGCCGGAATCAAACCCAGAACCCTTCAGTTCACAGGCAGATGCTCTAACCACTGAGCCAAATCGGCCAGAGCAAAAGGGATTTCTTCTTATAACCTCCTGGGACTTGTGTCATGCCTCATTGAAAGGAACGGTTTAGGTCTTCATGGGCTAACAGGGAAAACACCCGGGACACATTGTCGAGTGAAAAAAGGTAGAGGCAGAATAGAACGAGAAATGATCACATTTTTGAAAATTATGAGTATGAGCGAATGAATGGTCTGGAAGAGAAGGCACACCTGGCTCTCAACGATCTGGAGTGAAGGTTTAAACTCCGGATTGCCCTTCCTGCCACGCAAAATAAAATGATAATAGACCCCGTTTTTACTTCTTTTCAACATTGCTGTGGCATGGCTCCCCGCTGCCATCACAACACGCTTTTCTTAGCCAGTGTCCCTACCTGGGCCTCCTCCTTGGCCTGGACTGGAAGGGAGGTGGAACTTGGAAAGGAGAAATATTTTCCTCTCGTGCTTGCTGGCTTGGGAGAGCTGGAAAGGGCCCACCTGGCTCCTAAAGTTTCTAAAAATAGAAAGTTGTCTTAATTTTCCTATAGTTTTGGCTTAGCCGTTCCTTCTACTTGTGCCAAGATGCCGTTTGTATTAGAGAATCGTTCGCTGTGCGTGAAGATACAGGCTGGCAGGGGCGAGACCTGAAACGGAGCAGAACGGGCGGCAGCTGCCACTGGGGGTGCTGCCGGTGTGGACGGCACCCCCTTCCCCACCCAGCCCCCGCATCCACTCCAGCGATCCGGCAGGAAAGAGCAGTTTGGCTCTTGGTTTGTTTTAGCTGAGAAGAGGAAGTTGAAGGGACTGTGTCCAAGGCCCAGCGCCTGGAGTTTGAATCTTTCTGGGTAAGGGCTGAGGACAGGCCACGACAGGGCTTCTGAGACCCTAGGCACAGGCATATATGCTGTGGGGCCAGTGTGCGCTGGTAAAGGGTTAACAACAAGCTCTCCGGAGAAAGTGTGTGTGTGTGCGCACACGTGTGTATATATAAATATGTGCACATACACATGCACACGCACGCACACACTCACATATACTTAGGTTTATCATAGGCTGTATTGATGTAAAGGATGTGTAGCACACAATTTACAAATAAAAATAAAATTTATGCCCAGCCGGGGCGTGGCTCAGCGGTTGAGCGTCGACCTAGGATCCAGGCGATCGGGGTTCGATTCCCGGTCAGGGCACATGCCCGGGTTGCGGGCTCGATCAATGACTCTCTCATCATTGGTGTTTCTATCTGTCTCTCCCTCTCCTTTCCTCTCTCTGAAATCAATAAAGATGTAGTTAAAAAAAATAAAAAATAAAAAAATAATAAAATTTATGATACCCCTTTTTGTAAATTTCATATCATCAATTGATTCACTCAGAACGTTTTCATTGATCTTGCCCCTCAACTCTTGTATCTATAGTCTACCTATGGTTATAACGGGTGAGTGACTGCAGTTTCTCAGGAATGTTGGTTGTTGTTTAATTTCACCTTAAGGAGTGAGGCCAGTGTGATACAACAAGGAGCACACCAGAACGTAACTCGCTTGTCAATGGAATGAGCGACTTCCTCGATTTTTGGGGGGATTCACCATGTAAGCTAGAGAGAGAACAGACTTTTATGTTTGATCTGCATCGTTAACTTTTTCTCCCTCACTTTCTCAAACCCAGACAATGAACAAAACAGTAAGTCAAGCCCTGTGTTGTACTCATTTGCCAATTTGCAAAGTATAAATACTCCCAATGTGGCCCGTATCGGGCTATCAACTTGACATCACTAAAAATGAAATTGGGAAGAGACGCACACCATTGTATATACAGGGTGTCCACCAAAAATGTATACACACACTTTGAATAATTCTACAGGTAGTGTTTGTTAAAATACATCTCATTTTAATTTAACAGCTATTAGTTGTTAAAGTGTGTATACATTTTTGGAGGACACCCTATAGTATTCCCACTAGACAGCTACCATAGATGTAAATAACCTCAGGAGCACAGGTAATATGGATAGGGTGACAAACCGTCCCAGTTTGCCCGGGACTGCAAGGGCTTCTGGGACAAGTTATTCACACTAGAGCTGGGACCACCACTCAAGTCCCGGCTTGAGCCTAAGGCAGAGCCAGTCCCTAAAAGGACAGAAGGTCTGAGTCAGTACAGAGCTGCTGTGGGATGGAATTTTCCAGGGGAGAGAAAACAGGAGGCCACATCTGGGTGCCAGGCCCTCCTACTCTGCCCAGATGCCTGACACCCGAGGGATTTCCCACCTGCCGAGGCCCTGCTGCCTATTTCTTATCTCTTGGCTGCTGCTGGCCACAGCTGCAGGGACACATATGCAAATAGCCTGCAATAATTTTAATGTGTGATTCCCGGGGGTGGGGGGAGGCATGTGGAAAGCACTGTTTGTGTTTCACAATTCTGTTTCGTCCAGAGTTAGCAGTGGGGGCCCGGAGTGATTTGAAACACATTTTTGAAAAGGCAAAACAAAATTGGAACAGAACCCAGTAGAGACATGTGCCACTCTTTCCACCCCACCGCTCTCTCCACCCTGCCTAATATTAACCCTCTTCTCTCACGCCCATGAGCCTCCTACAACAGAGCAGCAAACACTGCAAATGGCATCGGGCACTGTTCCGTCAAATCAGGAGCCCCTGCCCATCCCAGGACAGTGTCCCTCTCCCGGGGCTCACATACCATCCCGGTAGCTAGAGGCTGCTTAGCCAGTCGCTGCTTCTGTGCAGCCTCTCTGCCTCCCTCCTCCAGAGAGTGCTCCCTCCTCCTTCACCCCTGCTTCCTGGGTAACCACAGACTCGTAGAAGACAGAATACAGGCTACTGGAGGTGGGAAGATAGTGAAAGTAAAGTTAGAAAAAGCGAGATCTGAGTCTCACCTCTGCCACGGACCAGCTGTGTGTCCATGGGCAAGTCATTTCACCTCTCTGTTTGCTCCGTGTACTATGAGGGGAATAATAACAATACCTACTCCACAGGGGATTATGGGCTCCCCTGAGCTAAAGTTTCAAAATGCCTAGCACAGTGCCTGGCACACAGCAGACACACACAAAATAGCAGTCATAGAAAGAGCCCCTTAAAGATCACCACATTTAACAACTCAGTTTTAAAGATGGACAAACAGAGGCCCAGAGAGGGAAAGGAACTTGCCCAAAGCCACACAGCAAGATACTGCAATGCCATCTTAGCTTCAACGCAGGCTCCCTTCACCGGCTTTGGGAGCTCCAGGTTGGAGGGTGAGAATGTGCTGCCCTCCTGTCACCTCACCTCCCTCTAGAGTCTGACCCCTGGGCCAGCGGCGCGCACAGAACGGTCGCTTCACACTCACCATCCGCAGGTCGGGACTTTCAAGACCGGGTCACGCCATCCTCAAAGCAGCCTGGCCGATCTCTGTAGCGAGTCTGGGCTCCCATTCACTGCAGGGCTCCAGGAGAGGAGCCAGGACTCGCCTCCCGGGAGTCCACCGTCCCCTTCGTCTTTGTGTCTTTGCGGACGACGGGCTGTGCGCTCTGATAGCACAGCCGGCTCTTATCTGGCCTGTGTCAGGGTGCAGGCGGCTGTGGAGCCGGGGTTCCAGGAAGCCTGCCTGGGGCGCCCCCAGCGGGTCCCGCTCCCCCGGATGCTGCCTGCTGCTCTGGACGCGGCCGATTGCCTGTCAGTGTCACTCGGAGCTCTGCCTGGGAGAATTCCATGTTGGCCCCCAGCACGCGGGGTCCCCACCCCTTCACGTCCCACCCCCCACTCCCATCTTGGCAAGGGGACTGGGAAAGGCAGCGAGTTTCAAGTCCGCACAGCGCTTGTGGTCGTGTCCTGAACTCTCCGCGATTAATCCTGGAGCATCTGATTTCTGCTTCGCTTCGGAGGGGGGTGGGGGGACGCCTAGAAGTTTCTGTTTACTCCATTCTGCACCGGCTGCGTGCTAATCACAAACAGACAGGGACGCAGCCTCTCGGGCCGCTCCTTCCCCTTCTTACCTTGCCACTTTCTCTGTACCCTCCCCACACTTTCCCTCCTTCCTCCCCTTTGCCCTCTGTCCCCTCCTCAGAGGGATCGGTCCTCCACACACCCCTTCCTCCCGTCCTGGGTCCTGGGTATTCCCCAAACCCGGTCAACCCCTCTGCACCTCCCCCTCCTCCTGGGATGCGAGTTGCTTGGCCTTGTCCCTTTACATCTTTATAGTTACTAGTTGGCTTCTTTTACTGCTTTTCCCCTCTTTTTACAACCTAATTATTTCAGGGTTTGCCCTCACACACACACACCCCTGTTGCATTTGTGCGTGTAAGACTCCTAGAAACTTGGTGTCTCTGAGTCAAAGGGTGGGGTCCCAGGCTCCTTTGTCACCTCAGAACATCTTGCTTTTGGATTCTGCTCAGGGATGCACCCAGGAACAAAGTCCCCATTGATGGAGAGGCCCAGCCCTCACTGCCTCCCAGCCTGTAACACCTAGAGGTGAATTTCTCTCTGCCTTGCCTTGGCTCCCTTCCACCCTACAGCCACTGCAGACAAGAAACCAGGACTAAACAGCCCCAAAGACCAGAAACTGACACCTCCCCGACCCCCCCCCTCCACACACACACACACACACACTCTGAAGGGTAATTGGTCAAGAGCTTTGAAAACCGAAAGTAAGCAGAGGATGCCACCCAAACATCACTTACGCGTGTACGTCAGGAGGCAGACACATAGAGGAGGTTTGCTAGAAAAAATGGTTTCTCATAGGAAACGATTGGAAACAAATATCCATCAAATAATAACTGTTAAGTAGAACACAGAAGAGTCCTACTATGTTTAAAAAGAGTGGGCTGTGTCCGTATGTAACAACAGAGATGGATCCCTAAGATGTATTATTGAGTGAGAACAGGGTCAGAGGGGTCCATTCGGTATAATCCTGACTGTGTGACCCTCCCCTTTACACATACACATAAAATGAAATACGATGGAAACACATATAAAGCCAGGAAAAGAGTCTGGAAGGATATAAACCAAACTGAGTCATTGCCTCTGGGAAAGGGGGAGGCAAAAGGTTTAAGGGTGATGCTGTGACCGGTAACAGCTTCATTTCGAAATATGACAATGGATTCGTCTATTCCTTGTGTCCCAAACCAGCTTCGTTCCCCAGGGACACTGCGCCTCGCACAAGGAGGACATTTCAGCCACCCATTTGCCTCCTCGAACTAACTCAAAGAATTCTGCAATTTGTCAGCGGAGAAATAAACAGCAATCCTGAGGCGTGAACCCAGAAATTCTGCAAACGCTCCAGTTGGATGAGCTCCGGCTCGACGTTGGGACCCCTTGAGCCAGCAGTGACTTATCAAGAAATTCCTTAAGAGCAGAGGAGCTGTCCAGTTGGGCGGGCGAGGCCTCCTGGCAACGACGAGGGCAGATCTGCACTCGAAAGGGAAGCACTGGGAAGTGATGACTTGGTTTCAGGAAACCATGTCACCTACTCTAACCTATAAAACATGAAAACCATTTTGAAGCATTTTAAAGGAATGAGTTTGAACAAGTTCAGGCAAAGGGCTACTGAGAAAGCTCAGCCTCGGTTCAGCCATTTCCCTCCCCCTTGCTGGCTAACGGAGAACCAAGTCTCACAGACGGGACGGGCAAGCAGGCCTTCCACCCGACGCAGGGTGCATTCTCACACGCTATGGATGGGATCCTCCAGCACATTCTCTTGTGTTCTTCGCTTGTCAAAGGCCGGCTTTATCCGGGGGAGTGACTGAGGAGAAGACAAATGACATTCTCATAGCCCTGAGCCAGTAGGGGAAGCCACCCCATCCCAACCCCCATTCCCCGGGGCAGAAGGAAGCTCCAGATTTGGAACCTGGCCTCCTGAACTTGGGGTTTCCAGCCGTCTGAAGGCATAGCATAGTTACACCATGCAGGGGGTACTCAACAGGACTTCAGGTGGCACTCAGCTGGGCACCAGACAAGGCTGAAGCTCATGGTGGGAAAATCATTTCGAACCTGTACAGTGCTCTTCCAATCCCCTCTGGCCCAGGAGAGCACCTCAGCTCTGTGCCAGTCTGCCTTTAACATCCCTGCCGTTTACTAACCTCCCTTCGAACCAAGAGAAAGCCGGCCTCAGGCTTCCATCGTTCGGCAGCCAACAGTGTCCAGCTAGAGTTGTGGTTTCCATTGACACTTTCCAATTTTTAATTTTTGTAAGTTTAAAAATGACTCTGCCAGATAAGAGAAAAACTAACGAAACCCTAATAAAACATGGAGCGTAGTTAATGATAATGTATCAGTGTTGGTGCATTCATCGTAACAACTGCACCTTAACAATGCAAGGTGTCAACAGCAAGGGAAACTGAGAAACTGGGTACAGGGTAGATAAGAAATCTCTGGACCCACTTTGTGACTTTTTTTAAATCTAAAACTATTCTAAAATTGAAAATTTAAACATTTTAATGGACCTAGAAAAAAAATTCCATGTTGTTTTTTTAAAATGTATATATGGAGAGAAATAGAGAGAGAAAGCCAATGTGGCAAAAATATTAACAATGGGTGAATCTAGGGGTATTCTTGGCACTATTATCTCAACTTCCCTGCAGGTTAGAAATCTGTCAAAACAAAAAATTAGCAGAGAAAGTAAATCAATTTAAAGAGAAATATTAAGTACGTAAGAGCCCACATGGCAAATGAATTTGGCCAGAGTTGTCGAGGTGGTGGCTGAGTTGTCGGCATTTGGAGGACACCAGGCTAGGAAGTGGCCTGGCAATGAGGTGGATCTGGGATGACCTCTGTAGTCCCTGAGCGGCCACACTCACTCCCCGTGGCCCCAGAACCTTCTCTGCGGCCCCCGCAGGTGCACACTTCCAAAGTGCACAGCGTTTCTAACACTTTCAAACGATTTCCCACCCCTACCACGTTCCCCTCAGGATGTAAGCAGGGCAGGTGTCATCGTCCCACGCGCCAGGCTGGGTGTTTCGGGGGTGGGGATGAACACAGAGGAAATGTCCTAGTGTGAGGCAGACGTGTACATGGAGACCTGCACTGCCCAGTGCCAACCTCAGCCCAGGTAGTAAGTGCCCTTGGTGCAGAGAGGGAGGGGCTTCTGCCTTTGAGAATGAAGGGCCTGCCCCAGGGAGGATGAATAAACAGAAAGTTTACGGTGACCTTTCTGGAACACCTCTGTTCTCAGGCCCTCAGGGTAAGGCCACTTCCGAAGCCTCTGCCGCCCTGCGGAGCCTCACTGTCTAGTCCTGCCTAAGTTCCCCTCACGTCTCCTGCTTGGGAAGGGGGGGGGGGGGTGGGCTGAGCTTAACAGGAGGAACAGTCTCCCAAATCCATCCCACTTGGTACAATCCCTCTTTCTCCTGCAGAAGTGGCATCGGAAGTCTCCTCTTTCACCCACCCTGTCAACCCTCAGCTCTGACAAGAACATTAGATTGCTGGATTCTTCCTGCAAATAAGCACCTGGATCCATCCTGCTGGGCTTCTCCTGCACTCTAACCCCAGCCCACAGCCCCCCTGCTGGCCCCTTGGCTCCGCAGGGACCAAGGACCCATTCATCAGGCAGATGCACGCGCTGAGCTGGGGAAGCGGCCGGAATGGCAGGCTCCCGCTCTGGCCTCCGCCGGGGCCATAAGCCTTGATTCAGTAGAGAGTGAACCTGCCCTGAAACCTGGGAGCCTTATCAGTTGGAGGGATTAGCGAAGGCCCCGTCCTGACCTGAAAGAAAATCCCAGACAGCGTCCACACTCCCTTAGGGACCCTCCAAAGTCAAATATTTTCAGAACCAGCCCCAGTTAAGTAAATAGTTCTCTGCACGTGAGTGCCGACGGGGTTTCTCGGAGGACCTGACATTCTCCACTTGGTGACAGTCATTTCCTTACAAACATAACATTGAAAGCGATCTTTGCATTCCCCGAATGACTTCCCCCCGCTGAGGAATTCTGAGATCCTCCTTCAGTCCAGGGCTGTTGCTTAATTTTGTGCTTTGATGACAATACTCCCCCCAAAATGCATCCTGTACAATATGATAAGAGCCCTTTGCGCCCCCCACCCTCACCCCACCCTATGCCTGTCTTTCTTCGCCACAAATTTCTAGGAAACTCTTCAAAAACTGTGCTGCCTAAATTGAACCCTGATGCTGGGAGCGCTAATGGGTGCCCCCTTCAAAGCAATTCTCTACAACTCAACAGATTACACGGTGCTGGAGACAATGGACTTAAGCGCACAATTTATTTGGCTTGGCTGGTCTCATGCTGGTTGGAATCTGCTTTGGTGGGGAAAACAAACCCTGCATATGTTTAGATTTATAATTTATACCAAAAGCACAAATACCTCGTAACAGGGCTAGCATGAGACGCCGCTATGAGCAGGAGCCACTGCACAGGGAGGCTTTGCTCTTCCATGGACGGACTAAGAGAGATTACAAACTGCTTTCTGGTTAAGCCCCCTGCTTTTCTCACCCCTCCTGAGAGACACCGATGGCAGAAGCTCTAGATGGCCGCCCTGACCAGTGCAAATGCCCTGACCTGGCTCTTCCCCAGCTGTCGGGGTGGTGACTGTTCTGTGCCCCGTTCTGAGAGGTTCCCACTGACTACCTCTCACTCCATCTTCCCAACAACCGTCCCAGGCATCACGGTCCCCAAGCTAGAGAGGAGGAAAGCGCGTGCAGGAAGGTGAAGTCGTTTCCCGAAGGCCATAGCAAGCAGTTGACAAAGCCAGGACTCTAGCTCAAGGAGTCTTGCTCTACAATTGATGTCCTCAATCCTTAGGTGCTTTCCTAGTAAAATCTGCAGAACGACTAGCCTCACTGCTTTATTAATTGGACTTTTTATTGTAGCTGAGTTGGAAGAGAGACAAGACAATGGCAAGAAAATAAAATGAAATCATGACTTAACCAAAGCAAAACTGAGGTCCTGCCCACCCAAATTAAACCAAAGAGAAACGGGGAAAGAACACATTCAACTTAGTCTCCTCAACCTTCTCCACCTCCATCTCCAGGCCCAGACAAGAGATGCCAAGTTCACAGAGGAGACTTGGGGCCCCAGTGGCAGAAAGCAGGGGGCTTAACTAGAAAGCAGCCCACCCACCCCCTTCCCAAGCCAGAGGTCTCTGTATCAATGAGTGACCAGAGCTGCCCTTTGGGCTCCAGAACAAGTCCCTAGAAGTGTGCGCTCCTGAGAGACTGCTGTGATGGGTCGCTATAATCAGGGCCCCCGTGAACGTGCCTCCCCAGATCCACTGTCCCCTGCACTGTGCTGCTCCTGCTCCCCCTGCAAGAGGCGGAGCCTGCATGTCCACCCACTTGGGTCTGTGACTTGCTTTGACCTACAGAATGAGCTGGAAGTGATGGTCCACCAGCGTCAGAACTTTCACCCTGCACTTTCTGTCTTTGCTTTCACTTTCTCTGAACCTCAAGACCAGCACTGGCGAAGCAGCCTGGACTAGCCTCCTAGGCAATGCGGGCCCACGTGGAAGGGAACCACAGCGCCTCAGCCTGCAGCCAGGCCACTGCTGGGCATGTGAGTGGAGCCCTCTGGACCCTTGAGCCCCAGTCAAGTTGTCAGAGGACTGCAGTCACATGAGTGAGCCCACATGAGACCAGCAGAATTTCCAACCCACAGATCATGACAACCAGCCGTCTTGACTTTGTGTTGTGCCGCTAAGTTTGGGGGTTGTTTGTTACACAGAAGCCAGAGCTGATGATTGCATGATTGTTATACAGATGTCACATGTGGTTAAAATGAAGGTTCTCCATGGCAACCACAGCTATAAAGAGAACTCCAGTATGACCCTTCTCTCTAGCAGAGCAGTTTCTGGAGAATCTACTAAAACACACATCTTCATATATCCTTAGTTCTTTTATTAGGACACTGGTAGCCCAATAATGATTTTGCTTTTATTTGCTCATTAAATATTTGACCACTGTTTTCCACATGAGAGAACTATATTTAGCACTGGGGACACAGGTAAATTTGGCACAATATCATCCTCTAAGAACTCTCAGGACAACAGAGGAGGTGGGCAAGAACCTTATTCTACAATAATTCATTGTTGGATGCCAGGCCCTCAGTTAAGGGCTGGGAATACAATCATAGGAAAGTCACAAATCCAGACCTCCTGGGGTCTGTGCCTAGTGGGGGACATGGACGTTAATAGAAAGAAAACACATAAACGTGCAATTGTAAATGGTGTGAAGAAACAGCACAGGGCTCTCTGAGAGAAAATTAGTCTGGTGAGAGGAGGTCAGGAAGGCTTCCTGGAGGAAGTGCCTTTCAAGCTGAGAACTAAAAGAGCTGGTACAGTGCCTTAAGCATGAGAAGGGGAAGAATATTCCAGGTCGAGGGAAGAGCAGATGACGATGGTCCTTTCCAGAAGCACTTAGGTTAATCTAGAACCCAACTCCACTTTACATATAAACATAGAGTGTTTTTTGCGTGGCTTTAATATATACTGAATGTTCCTCCAGCAGGGACCATGTCAGTTGAGAGAACGCTGAACTTGAGTGGGAATTGCCACTGGTCACTGTTCTGGAGGGACAACACTGGCAGTCCTTCCACACAGCGTGCTGATGGTGCACGAGTGGCCAGCACCCCACACTGAGATCTGCCTGCATTTGTAGCTGTCACCTCAGAGTTTCAAGCACCTGGCTGTTTCATTAGGACTTGCAGCATTATAAGGCATATGTTTTTATTTTAAATTACTTTACACTTTTGCTCCTTTATTTTATAGCTTCAGAATGACATATACAGGTTTTCATTTTATGAGTAGGTAGGTCATGTTGTTTCTGAATTTCATTTCAGGGTAGACAAAGAGGCACAGGGTCTGTAGGGTTAGAACCACAGGCGTCTTCAAGACCCTCCTTCTGCTGCGGGACAAGAATCAGCCAAGTGGGAGGACTAACGGGGGGTATGGCGTTAGAGCCCAGACGGCCAGGAGCAGTGAAGTACAAGATGGGGCTGGAGGGGGTTTGGGGAAATCAGAACCCTCAGGCCCTGCTGGAGGGGATGCAAAATGGTACAGTTGCCATAAAAAAAGCAGCCTGGCAGTTCCTCAAAGGTTAAACATAGAGTGTCATCTGAACCGGCAATTTAATTCCACTCCTAGGCATATACGCGAGGGAATGAAAGTACACGTCCACCCAAGAATTTGAAAACAAATGTTCTCAGCAGCAGTATTCATAATGGCCAAAAAGCAGAAACGACCAAAATATTCCCCAGTTGGTAAAAGCATAAAGTGTGGTATATCCATACCTGGAATACCGTTCAGCCGTACAAAGGAATAAAATGCTGATACATGTGTTCACCTTAAAAAATAAGAATCAGTTATATTACCTGCAAAATGGGTTTATTCAGGAAGAGAAAGGAATTGTAATCCGGGCCAAGGAAACTACAGAGAACCATACAGAAGCCTGAAGAACAGAAGACGGGCTGGCTTTTGCAGGGGAAACAGGAGGCTGGCAGAGGCCGTTTCCTCAGACTTCAGGGTGGCACTGGCTCCCCACTGGCTGAGTGTGTCCGTTTCTCACTGGCTGGGCTGTGACCAGGAGCCCAACCTGAAGGCCACCAGTTAAAGAGGTTCAGGTGGCTATTGGGGCACTTGCTGGACAAGGGGAAATGCTTCCTTCCTCCTGCTGTGGTATGTCCTCCTGTTTGGGGTCTGGGTGGCAGTAAGTGACAGCTCCCCCTTCAGGGTTTCCAAACTCCATTTCAAATGAGGTTTTCTTTATTTTGAACGCACGCTGCAATGTGGATGAATCTTGAAAGCATTATGCTAAGTGAAAGAAGCCAGACACAAAAGGCCGACTGTAGGATTGCATTTACACGAAATGTCCAAAATAGGCAAATCCATAGAGACAGAAAGCAGATTCGTGGCTGCCAGGGTCTGGGGCAGGAGGGGTGGGAGGGAGGGGTAAATGGACAGTGACTGCGAATGGGCATGGGGCTTCCTTGGGAGGTGGTGAAAATATTCTGGAGTGAAATAGTGGTGACAGTGGTCCAACTCTGTTAATACATTTTAAAACCACTGAACTGTATACACTTTAAAGGGTGAATTTTATGGCATTTGAATTATATCGCAAAAAAACAAAACAAAAAGATGAAGCTGAACAGATAGACGGCCTCACAAGGCACGGTGACCTGTGCCGAGGAGCTTTTATCTTCAGCCTCAGGCTAATGGGAGCCGCTGGAGGTTTGCGGCGTCACAGGGGCAGCGCAGGTTTGCATTTTAGAAAGATCTCAGTGAAGAGTGGACTGGAGATGGTAAAAAATGGATGGTTTTCAAGGGTGATGAAGAGCAAGGTGTCGGGAATAAGCCCTGGCTTGGGGCTTGAGCAAGTTGATGGAAATGGTGCCATTTGCCGGAAGGCTCAAAAGCAGCATATTGAAAGCAGTTTGTGGCAACAGCTGTCACAGAGGTACAGTCATGCTCGATGAGACAAGATCGGGAAGAGATTACTTCTGATTGGTGGCATCTTCGAAGGCTTCTCGGAAGAGGTGGTATTTGCGTAGAACTTTGCAGGGTTGGCTTGGGGCACGCAAAGATTCAAGGGGCATGCTAGGGAGAGGGAAACAGCCCAAACATGGGAGCTAGGAGAGTCCGGGGAGAGTGGGGCTCTGTTTAGCCAGGTCGGAGGGGAAATAAATGTTGGTGATGCATTCGGCGGGGTTCTCCAGAGAAACAGAACCAACAGGATATACAGAGATATCAAAGGAGACTTATAGAAATTGGTTCATGTAGTTACAGAGACGGAGAAGTCCCACGATGTGCCGTCGGTAAGCTGGAGAACCAGGAAAGACAGTGGTAGAATTCAGTCCAAATCTGACTGCCTGAGAAGCAGGGGAGCTGTGGTCCAGGACCGAAGATGAACGTCCCAGCTCAAAGAGAACAGATGTGCTCCTCCTTCGCCTCATTGCTGGGTTCAGGCCCTCAGCACAATGGATGGTGACCAGCAGCCTGGATGAGGGTGACCTTCTCTACTCACACGACTGATTCAAACGCTAATCTCTCCACAGACACCCTCACAGTCACACCCAGAAAGAATGTTTTACCAGCTAGCCGGGCATCCCCTAGCCCATCATACTGACACAGAAAGCTGATATCACAAAGCTACCCTTGTCAACTTGGCACCCATAACATCTCCTTAAACCAGGTTTCATCTCCTCATAGAGACATGCCTAGGTCATAATTCTGCTCACATGGTACAACTATCCTGTGAACAACTGAAAACACACTAACCTGGCCCGGAGACGGTGTTCTCTCATTTCTCACACCTTCCCTGTGAGGTAATGGCCCCTTTTCACAGGAAACTGAGGTTCAAAGAGGTCTGTGACTTATACCTGAAGTCCCTCAGCTACGAAGGGGCTGGCTGGATTTTAATCTTACTTAGGTCTATTTGAAAAAAAAAAAAAAAAAAAAAGATGCACAGGGAGGGTTCAGGCCAACTTGTAGCATGTGGACTTTATTTTATAGTCAATAAAGTCATTCTTTCTCTTCTTGAGCTGTAAAACTCAGTCTTCTCTGCACGTCTGTTTTGGATTACACATTCCAATCCCTCGAATCTTTCGATAGCAAGTTTCCTTCAGGGAGAAATTGTGCTCGTTGTTTGGAAAATGTAACCCACCACCGCACAGGAGATGATTGAAGACTCCTGACACCTATATGTAGGGATGTAGGGTGTGTATTATCCAAGTGCCAGAGAAACCATAACCTATGAACGTTGTGTCAGTGGGGCGATGACAACTGCCTAATATTAAAGAGCAGATGTGTGTTCTTCCTGCCACTTAAACTCCCTCGCTTTGCTCTGAGCAATACGTATGAAAAACAAGTACATATTTGTTGAATTTTTGTTTAATTCTGTTTGGATTCCATTTGTTGAGATAGAATCGTTTCTTTTATGTAACTCATGTTTTTAAAGTGTACTTGAATATTTTTACCTTATGGTTTAAATGGCCATGAAAAATGTCTTGACATATTTTTAAAGGGAAAAGGGTGAGGCAAGGGGGGAGGTCACAGGGATAAAAGATACAATTATCAGGACATAAGAACCAGCACAAACCTATTTGGAGACAATGGGGACATCTGAAAGGGAGGAAAATGAATAGGAACAGATGCCCAGCATGTGCCACAGCTTGCTTCTCACCTGGGAGTTTATGCAACCTGGGACACCCAGAGGCCTCTTGGAGGGACAAAGCAGCCCTAAGGACAGCAGAATTGCCTCCCAAAGTTAGTCTCGCTGTTTATCTAGCCTTTCCCAGAAAGTGCATCATTTCCCAACTTGCCTCAGGACAAAAACAGCCACAGGTGCTCTTTAAACAGGCAGGTTTAAGGGCCTTACCCTAAGCCCAGTGAAACGGAATGTCCGGGAGAGAGTTTAACTGAGTGATTATGGGCAAGTTACTCAGCTCATGGGAGCCTCAGCTTCATCTTAAAACGGTGATAGGAACAGTACCCGGCCGCAGGACTGTGTGAGGACTAAATCAGGGAATTCTGGTGTTGAGCTCAGCAGTGTGCTGGCACCTGTTCGTACTCAGTAACTGTCACCTCCTTACCTCCTATTTTCTGTTTCAAATCCACAAAATCGCCTTCTCCAGCCTCAGTCTCAAGAGGTGGTCCCTGGGAGAGTCTCCGCAGAGTCAGTCTGCATACTGATCAAACCTGAATGTGTCACCCATTTGTGTTTTGCCAACACTGCCTGTGCCCCGGTTCACCCTTCGCAGGTCAAGTAGAGATGTGTTGCCTTGCGTTTAGTCTAAGGTGGTCACTGCCTCTTAGAACTACACAGATTTTGATCAGTTGCCCTCATTCACTCATGAGCACTGACCCCGGGACAGAACTGGAAATAAAGTAGGAAAAACAAAGTCTTTGACTTCATGGAGCTCACCTTCTCGTGGGGGAGGCAAATAATAAAGAAAGAAACGAGTGGTGTGTCCAGAATCTGACCCTTTCTCTCCAGAAGCAGAGAGCTGGAAGAAGTGAGGGAGAGGCAGAGGGAACCTCAAAGGCCCTGAGTGAGGGGAGGGTGGTGGGAGATAAGGTTAGGGGGAAAAAGGAAAGATATAGGCTATCAAAGGCTATTGTGAGGAGTTTGGATTAACTCTGTGTGAGATAAGAAGCTTTCAAAGGGCTTTAACCAGAGGAGGGACATGATATCACTTAGGTTTTTCCAGGGTTTGCCTTCTGGCTTGGTGTGGTGAATAGACTATAGAGGGGCAGGGGTAGAAGCAGAGAAAACAGAGAGGTGGCTACTGCACCAGTCCAAGCAAGAGATGATGGTGGCTTGGTCCAGAGTACAAGACATGAAGGTGGTGAGAAGCAGCTGGATTCTGGGTATATTTTGGAGGTCAAGCCAAGAGGATTGGATGTGGGGTGTGAGAGAAGCAGAGGAGCAAGGATAATGCCAACAGCAGACATCTGAAAGATACATCTGCAAGGATGGAGTTGCCACCCGCTGAGAAGGAAAAGGCTTCCTGCTGAGCAGGGGGCGGAGAGATCAAGAGTTCAGTTTGGACCGTGTTTAGTTTGAGATGCCTAATGAAGGGGCTGAGTAGGCAAGTAGTTCAGGGAGGAGTTTGGGGCAGGAAATATCTATGTGAAGGCCATTGGCACAGAGGTGGTATTTAAAGCCATGCCATTGGATGAGACCACCTGGGGAAGGAGTCATAGGAGAGGAGAGGTCCAAGGACTGAGGCTCAGGTAGAAATGGGGACCGCTCTACAGATGCAGACCCCTCGCGCCTGCTGACTGCGGAGGACCTTAGAAAGATCACTCGACGTAGACTCACAAGACCTGGCCCCCATCACTCCCTGCGGGATCATGAGTACAGCATCCCACTGCCCCAACCTCCTGCAAAAACTGGGAATGCTACTTCCCCAGCCACGAGGTGATTGTGACGACCAAATAAGATGATGCTGGAAGGGGGTACCACAAACTCTACAGAGCAGGAAGCCTTGGTCATCACTCAGTTCTTCCTTGAGGGGCCCAGTCCGGAAACTCACACTTCATTCTGGGTCCGTCCATATGGTCGACGTTCATTCATTCAACAGACTTTCCTGAGAGTCTCCAGTGCGCCAGGAACTGGTCACCCAGCAGTAAAGGCAGACACAGCCCCTGACTTCCTGGAGCTTATTTTCTAGTGAAAGGACCGTGGTCCTCACAGCCACCTTTAATGGAGTTCTACTTCTCTCGGAATCTTTGCATTTTGTGTTTTTTAGTCTATTTTATTCAAGTTTTGTTTGTTTCTAAGAGGTGAAAAGAGAGGCCTTCAGGTTTCTATTTGTAAGTGCTGCTCCACTGAGTATAGAGGTATGTAGAATCATTGCTGTGTTTTTCTTTTTAATGTTGAGTTTTCAATAGCACAGCTCCTGTTAATTAGATTACAACAGCAGTGTTCTGCTATGGTAGAAAGAAAGCAAATATACTCTAAGAAAGAATTTGATGCCGCATGGTCCTCGGGGAGTGTCACCGGAACCAGCGAGTGGCTGAGCCACGCTCATGCTCATTTGTCGGCACTCACTGGGAAAGTGGAAACTCCTACACTGCCGGGTGTTTTAAGGAAAATTTAAAAATAATTACTCTATTCATCATTTTAAAGCCGAAATTGAAACAGATGCCATTGCCATTTTTGACATTTCAAGGGAATCTCTTAACATACCCCAGGGGGTACTAGGCCCACAGCATCACCCCTTCCTGGCTGCATGACCTCAAGCAAGTCACTACATTATTATTATTTTTTTAATTGAGAGAGAGAAAGAGAGAGAGAGAGAGAGAGAGAGAAACATGTATTTGTTGTTCCACTTATTTATGCATTCATTGGTTGATTCTTGTATGTGTCCTGACTAGGGGTTGAACCTGCAACTTTGGTGTATCAAGGCGATGCTCTAACCAACTGAGCTACCCAGCCAGGGCACAAGTCACTACATTCTGCTGACTCTTGGTTTCCTTGTCCATAAAGAAGGAATCATAATAACTTCCTACCTCCTAAGAATGAAATGACATTATGCCTAAAAGCCTTCACTTTACGCAGTCAATTCTCCATAAATGCAGTCATGATTATGGGGACTGAAGGCACGGGGTTGGGGTCAGACCCTGGAGAGCCCTGAGTGTCAGGCTAAGGGGTTGGGGGTCACCCAGCCAGCCGGGCTGCAGAGAGGAGGGTCAGATTGCTCTGGCTGCAGCCCTCAGACCCGTGCTGCCCAGACCCGTCTGCCTGTGGCGTTTAGTTTCAGCAGGAGATCATGAAGGTCCACCCCGGGGTGCTGCTGTGTGTTAGATGTTTTGAATCAGCTAGGCAGAGAGGGTCCAAAATAAAGCAACGGTCCTGGATGGCCAGAGAGACAGGCCACGAGCAGAGGTGGATTACTTTTAAGCTAGAGAAGCCAAGACAGAGGGTGATATTTAGGAGAGGAAGCGTTCAGAGAGGGATTAGAGTGAAGGGAGTATCTGTGGAATTTTGGGATGTGGCCACTTCTTGTCCTTAAATAACCTCTTCAGAGCAACAAACCAGTGATAAGTAAAAGGGACTCTGACCTCCATTAGATCTGAACTCTGGGGCTAAATTAGCACCATGGGCACTTCTTACTAATGCTCCTCTCACTCTCCACATGGGAAAACCCCACTTCCAGCTCAGACTGCCCTCTGTTGGACACCTCAACCGCAAAGCCTGATCCTTTTAAGCTGCACGGGAGCAGGATAAGAGAGGGACACTTTCCCAAGAGCCTCCCAAGCCTTTTCCATACAGTTATTCTATTTTCACAATCACTCTGTGAGAAGGTTACTATTTCCAAGGTGGGGAAACTGAGTCAGAGCAGAGGTAAGCTCGGAGGCCAAGTTCTGTGCCTCACTCACTATTCTCAGCTGTCCCTATCCATGACAAGGATGCTTGGGTCAAACGAGAATCAGGTGTTCCTCTCAAAGGGGCTGCCAAGGCACCCAAGTCACAGTCCCTTTCTTAAGGGATTTAAAACACAATCTTGAGGACCAAGGTTCAAACCTTACGCAAAAATAATTATTCACTCCTGGTTTTGCATAGGACACCTACCAGTCAAGGTCAATGGCCACAGAGCTGTTAGAGGTTGATGAAAACACTGGAACTCCTGGTCAGAGCCAGGAGTCTGTGTTCTTAACTGTGTTGAATTCACGTGTGACTTGGATCAGGTTCTTCCCCCTTTCAGCCTCTTGATCAGCAAAAGGAGGGGTGAGTTCAACAGCGCACTTTCCAATTTTAAATCTGATGGTGATTTGTACTATCTTTCAAGAGGACTATTTTGGCAGCACCTACAGCACCCACTGACTTCTTGGAAGCTATCCTAGAGAAATACACATATAAGTGCACAGGACGTACGCACATGATGTTTACTGCAACACTATGAGTAATAGTGACCTAAATGGCCACCATCACAAGACTGCCTAAATAAACTGTGGCATACCTAGACCTTGGAAAGCAATGCAACCTGCAAACAAAAATGAGGACGGGATCTCATTGGCATAGTGGAAGTACTACCATGATGTGTATTGAGTGAAACAAGCAAGATTTATTTTTTAAAAATTTCTGTATGGTATGCGCCCATTGCTATATTCATGTAATAAAAGACCTAGAAGGAAAGGTAAAAGGGGGGTTTCTTTTTCCCCCTACAAAGTGCTTTACTTTTAGAACAAAAATTATTTTAAAATATTCTAATCTGTAGAGTACCTCATGAGTCTATATGGATCGCATCAGAACAGTTTGAGGTGTTTTGTTTTTTTTTAAATCCTCACCCGAGGATATTTTTTCCTTTGCTTTTCAGAGAGAGTGGAAGTGGGGGGAGGGAGAGAGAGAGAGAAAGAGACTGAGAAACATCCATGTGAGAGAGACACATCGATTGGTTGCCTCCCGCACGTGCCCTGACCAGGGCCAGGGACGAGCCTGCAACCGAGGTAGATGCCCTTGGCCAGAATCGAACCCAGGACCCTTCCGTCCTCCTGCTGACTCTCTAACCACTGAGCAAACGGGCCAGGGCGCAGTGTGAGTTCTCGAACTACCAAAAGGACACGATGATGAGATTTGCACAATATTCCTCAAATTCGGGTGTCTGGTGCTTTATGTGGTAGCTACACCCAACAACCCGATGGAGTAGACTGTTTGACGGTAGGGAAACTGAGGCCCCACAGATGATCGAACCCTTTGGGTTCCTACAAAACTATGTTCCTATCTTTTGGGATCTCCAAACTATGAGGACATTTATGACACTATATTGTAACTGTGTGTATAAACATCATGCTTGTCAAAATGTGGTCTGTGGAATCTAGCACTAAAAAAATGGGGCTTGTGTTTTGTATGTCTTTGGGATTTTTAAATTTATTTTATCTGGGAACTCATCTTTATTATATTTTACAAAAGTTTCCATCTATAGCAATTAAACAATTTATTTTATCTTTTTAAATCCTCACTCAAGGATATTTTTTCCATTGCTTTTCAGAGAGAGTGAAAAGGCAGGAGAGAGAGAAAACATTGATGTGAGAGAGATACATCGATTGCTTGCCTCCTGCACATGCCCTAACTGGGGCCAGGGGTTGAGCCTGCAACCGAAGTAGGTGCCCTTGGTAGGAATTAAACCCAGTCTGCAGCTCTAGCCACTGAGCCAAACCAGCTAGGGCAGCAATTAAACACTTTTAAACTGGTCCTTCAGCACTGTCTCTGAGAAGCACTGGGCTACTGGAGAGGAGGGAGCGGTTGAAATCGGGGCAGGCCCTCCACGCTTCGTGTAGGAATCAGCATGTCACTGAATGAATGAGCAAGGGTAAGACACAGCAAGGAAAATGCCCAGAATTCAGGTTTCTCCTGCAGGGCCATGCAAACAAGGCAGAGCTTAGGACTTCAAGATCATGGCCAGACTCCATAGGAGCATCATTGAACGCTCACTTTCGTGATTTACAGATGAAGCTGGGAGACCTTCCCCCTGCCCCATCCCAAGTCCAGAAGTGACCCACAGAGGAAAAGTACGAGCAGGGCCACATGCAGATGAAAAGCAGCATTCGCTGCTCATCCTTGCAAAAATCAGACGGGGCTCAGAGATGAAGATAAACATTCTCCTTACCATCCCGAACCAGCAACAGTAAACACAGGCTCTGTGCACAAAGCTCCTATTTTAAGGACCGCTGTTTAAGTGGAGGGTTTTGGACACGTTTACCTCAGGGTGATGAAACTGAGGAGGGGGCTGGGTTCAGCCCGGGGGCACAGGTTCGTCTGCCTGGAAGCCCTTCAGGCGGGTGGAAAACAGCTTCAGCCTGAAGTTTTGCCTCTGCACACAGGCAAAGCTCCCCCACCCAGCAGGCCGCTGGGCACACCTTGCTTCATTTTGAAATTTCCCTTTCCAGAAACAAATAGATCTTTATATTTAAAGAGATCCGGGACTAGAAAAATGACATCTTTTTTTTTCTTTTTAATTGTTGTTATTTTTTAAGTTTCCCTGTAAAGTTGTGCATTACAAAAGCAGAGTCAAAATGGACTCGGGTCCTAATGCCTTCCTCCCTGTGTGAATCTTGAAGCCAAACCATTAATCCTGTGCTCTGCACTTGGCCTCCACATCTGCAAATGGAATGATCACAGTACCTGAGTTAATGTGAGGATTAGTATCAGGATTAATATCAGCACCTGGCTGAGGCCGGACACGGCATGAGCCTTCTACAAAACAGTAGCTCATCTCTGTCTAATCGCAGGCCAAAGGCATCCTGAGCAAGAGCAGGTACCGCTTACTCCACACGAGCGGTGGGTCAGAAACAGTAAGTGAGATATTTATAATCAGCTGGGTTTCTTAACACAATCCTCTAAGGTAGGTACTTAGTATCCCCTTTTGGAGGTGAGACTCAGAGAGGGGAGGTCCCCTGTCCCAGCTTGGCCAGCTCAGAAACAGCCAGCAGGATCTGAACCAGGCTCCCCAGCTGTGCCCCCATCACCCAGCTCTCACGCTCTTGGCTTCCTCGGTCTCACTTTCTTCTCTGTTTCCCAAGAGCATACGACTGTGGGCATTGACTTTGGCTGGCTTTGTTGTTGTTCTCAAGCCTCTTTCATCATTGGTATAATTTTACATAAACTTGGCATTCCTTTCAATTTTTTTTAAATATGTTCGGTTCTTAAGTGTCTCCCGAGGGAGAAAAGGGTTTCTAGAAATGATTTCGTTTTCTTCTCCTTAATGTTGAACTTAATAAGGCTCAGTTATTGGATCTCCACTAACGAGCTGGGTTGTTTGCTGGTTTATTTTCACTTTGGAAACTCCTCTCTGTAGCAAACAACACTCTGTCTCCTCCTGAAAAAAATCCCATGAGGAATTTTGATCAGATGCTGGGGCTGTGGGGACAGGTTCTCTGGAGAGTATCATGTTTCTAGAAGGCTCCTAGAAGGCAACAAGTCTTGCAACCTGACTCTTAGCTGACTTTTTACCTGTAGGATTGTCCCCGGGGCAGGGGGGAAAAGGAGAAACCCATGCTTTCTGCTTCCAAACAAAGGGATGTATTTCAGAAAGGAAGAAATGGTTTTAAACCAAGAACTGAAACTCACCTGACCCTATAAAAGGCAAGGTAGAACGAAGGGTGTGGGCCCTGGAGATCAATAACCTGGGTTTGAGTCCCAGCTCTGCCACTTAACCTGTGTGACCCTGGGCAAATTACTTCTCTGTGCCTCAGTGTCCTCACCTGTAAAATGAGGGTGATAACTCTCCATATGTTTTTGTGAAGATGAAACAGTGTTAGGACTTTTCTGGGGTTTTTTGGAACTCTCAGGGCTAAAACTGGGAAAGTCCCAGGCAAACTGGGTGAGCTGATCAACTTAAGATGAAATGAGCCCTAGCCGGTTTGCTCAGTGGTTAGAGCATCAGCCCCAGGAATGAAGCATCTCGGGTTTGAATCCGGTCAAGGGCACATACCAGGCTCGATCCCTGCCCCAGTTAGGGCGTGTGCAGGAGGCAACCAATCGATGTGTGTGTGTCTCTCTCCCACTCTCTCTGAAAAGCAATAGAAAAAATATCCTCGGGTGAGGGTTAAAAAAAAAAGATGGAATGAGACTGGCCGTGTGTACTCTTTAGGAACAGCCGTCGCACATTTTAGTGCTCCGTAATATTTATCTGTTATTATTTGCGGCTGCCTCCAGCAACCATCTTGGTCCTCGTGATTTGTTGCCACGGACTCCTTTCCGCATTATGCACTCTGCAGGGGCCTTCAATGTGCCTTTTATTCTCACTATGCCGCTGACAATACACCCCCGAAGTCCCCAACAAAATGATTCTGTCCATTCAGGGCCAAGCACTGGGAGAATTTATCACATGCCAGGCAAGCAGCTTTTAAACAAATCCTATAGTTTTTTTCCTTTCTTCATCTTTCAGGCACATTTAACTGAAAAGTTAAAATGGGGAAAATTCCACATGACTCTAAAATCGGAGACTTGAGTGATGCCCCTGCAAGCCCAGGAATGCCAAGGAGGGGGGCAACCCCCAGGAGCTAGGAGAAAGGCCCGCATCAGATTCTCCCTCGGCTTCCAGAAGGAACAAGCCCTGCCGACACCAGGATTTCAGACTTCTGGCTTCCAGATCGGTGAGGGAACAAATTTCTGTTGTTTTAAGCCTCCCCATTTGTGGTACTTTGTTAAAACAGCCCTAGAAAACAAATGACAGTCCCCTTACACAACCCAAGTCCAGACCTTCCTCCTCCTGTCCTGACTCATGCAAAAGCCTGGCATGGGCCTTCCCAGGCCTACTGTGGAACTCCCGTTTTTGATTCCCACGTCAGAAACCTGCAGTAATTTCCCTACATCAACACTTCCCTAGACTGCCTTGAGGGCAAGAATCCCCCAGATAATAGTTAAGATTACAGGTTCCCTGGGCCCCATTCCAGGCCTCCAGAAATGGGACCACAGAAGGGGGCGCTGGAATCTGCATTTTTAATAAGCACCCAAGATGTTTCTCATCCTCAGGCATGTTTGGGACACCCTGGCCTACAAGATAAAATCCAGAAGAGACCAATGCCCTTGGTTGAATGATCTCCATAAAATGGCACCAAGCTCCCTATTTAAACGTCATCTCCCGAGGATTTCCAGGGTCTTGGGGTTCTCTCCAGTGTGCTCCCTGCCTCACTGTCCTTCAGCCAGACCATCCTCTACTCAAGGACAGGTGAGTACTTGGAGAACTGCTTTTGTCTCACCATTTTCTTCCCTAGGACATCTTTTTGTTTCCTCTTTTTCTAGGTCTAGACTCAGAGGCCACAGACCTTAACGTTATTTCTAATTGTTTGGAGATGACTTTTCAGTGATGGGAGTAAGACCCAAACCCCTCCTCGTGGCCTGTAGACCCTGCAGGGCCTGGCCCTGCCCACCTCACCCTTGGCTCACTGGAGCCACTCTTTTCCTTCATCTGGAAGCTTTTAATTCTTTGGACACACCAAGTTTTGCCCTTCCTGAGCTGTTAGCACATGCTCTTCTCCCTGCCCCCCACCACCTCATAAGGCTTAAATATCACCTCTTCAGAGTTTTCCCATCCTAAGTAGCGCACACACACACTCACTCCACTTATTCTCGGTCACCACACTGTTCCATCAGCTGCCATCATTTAAAGATTAGGAAGTTTCACATAAAAATACCAGCCTCCCCTAAAGAGTCTGAACCTGTCACTGTGAAGCCCGTTCCCGGGGCCACACCAGCTTGCAGGGAGCCCCCTTCTTGGGCTGGAGCTCCCTCCTCTGCAGCCCCCCTAACCCCCCTTCTTCATGCCTTTCAGCTACCTGCCTGGGCCACAAAGCAGTCTTCTTTGGGACACTCCCCTGCCCTGCCTCCCCAATGGATTCACTGGCTTACCGTCTGCCTTTCTTAGGCAGAGACATGGTCTTATCTCCAGAGCAGCCTCAGCATCTAGCCTGTGCCTGGCACGTAGCTGGGTCCCATAAAGATGTTCTGAATGAATGAATAGGTAAATGGATGGATGTCCTGCCTCCTCCCTAAGTCTCAGGGGCCACACCACTCATTTTGCCTTTTAATCACACCCTTCCAAGCAAGTCTCATTCATTTGCTGTCCCCAGAGCCTTCCTCCTCACTGGATCTTATGAAGACACAAATCTGATCCTTTCGTTGCCCAGTTTTAAAGATTTTTCTCCCAGTACCAACTGGAGAAAGCATAACCGCCTCCCCAAGGCCTCTGAAGCCGTTGTCATCTAGTCCCCACCTACTTCCCCAGTCCCCATCTCCAGAGAGAACCCCCACCCAGCACACCCCCACCCCCACTCAGTGGCTCAGGCAACACACCATGTTCTTTCCCCCCACACACCTCTGCTGGGAAGCTCCCTCCCCCTGGAATGCCTCTCCCCAGGCACACCCGCCCCTTCCATGCCTCTAGAAAACTCCTCCTCATTCCCCCGCCCTCACTCTAACCTAAGTCACCTCTCCCCTGAAACACTCCAGACCTCCCTGGGATGACTTAGTCATCCTCTGTTTTCTGCTCCCACCCACCTCTTCCATACCCTGGCCCTGTACTAAGAATGTCTCAGAATAGCAGCTGGTGTCTTCTGAGCGCTTGCTGTGTGCCAGGCACTGAGTGAGCTTTAGCACCTTTAATCCTCACACCCCAGCAGAGCCCTGCCTGGAAGGCTCCCCCACCACCTGGGATGGGGGGGGGGGGGGCAAGAGGAAAAACAAGAGGATCACTTTCTCACCTCCAGCTTTCCTGAGGGGCCATCCCTGCCACCCCATTTAAACTTTTCTTTCTCCATCCACACCTTGTCCACCCCCAGGCCTCCCCATCCCCCTTCCCTGCTTTATTTTTTTTCCAAGGCTCTTAGCAAGAATGCATTATACATTTTAATAAAATAATTAGTGTATTCTGTCTCTCTCCCCTGGAATGTCAGCTCCAGGAGGGCAGGGATTCTCTTGTCTTCTATAGTACAGTATCCATCTAGAATATGCCTGGCACATCACAGACACTCACGAAAAATCTGTTAATTCACAGAAGGTAGATACTATTACCATCTTCAGTTTACTCCTGTGGAAAGTGGTCTTTAGAGAGAGTTCCACAGCTGGTTGGTGGGAGAGCCAGATGTGATCTCTGTGGTTGATTCCAACACCCCCTCCACCACCACCCTTAACTACGATGCCCACTGCCTCAAGAAGGCATCTCTCTGTGGGCCTGACTTCTCAGCTGGAGTTTCTTGGAGGCAGGAACTCTATCGAATTCATATTTGTGTTTCTTTGCCTGATCCTGGTAAGGGCTCAAGGAATGCTTGCTGAGCCGGTCTGTGTGTCAGCTGTGAAGTGCTGGACAGTAGGAATCGCATCTTCCATTCTCTTTTTTTATTACCCTTCATCTCCATGTCAAGCACAGTGTTATACACACAGCTGGGGTCTGTTAAATACTCACTAATGAATTCTGTTACGGCAGTGGGTAATAAAAATAGTTAGACAGCAATAATGACAATAAAAGCTAACATTTATGGAGTCCTCACTCTGTGCTGAATCCTATCCTAAGTGCTTGGTACATGAACTGAGACAGGTAATTAATTCCCTTAGTGTCCTTATTTTACAGATGCAGAAACCAAGGTTCAGAGAAGTTAAGAACTTGCCAAGGTCACCCAGCTAGAAAATGGCAGAGGCAGGGTTTGAATGTAGGCATCTGGCACAAGTCCTGTTCTCAATGACTTTCGGCTGTCTCTTGGTCTATCTAAAAGATGTCCATTAAAAGGTTGCCCTGTGTGAAAACGAAAAGAATGGTTTATTACATATTTCTGAATTTCAAGGAATTTTTTTCAAAGGCTTTCATAGGCAATATTTATTTGCTAAATAATAACCACTGATATTTGCACTGTTGCAGAGCTGTTTCACCGATAGTGTCTCATCTGATCCCAGCAACAATGCGATGAAGTGGGCACTGCCATCTCCATTTATAAAGGAGGAATCAGAGGCTCTGAGGGGTTAAGGGAACAGGGTCAAGGTCACTCATTAGCCAGGAGCAGAGCAAGGGCTCAAATTAACATCTTTATCACTTAAAAAAAAAATGAAGATCTGAGTGCCTTCCAATACAAAGCTCTGTCATGCTGCTGCTTAGACGTAACTAAGATAATCCTCAGGGAAGCTTTGCACAGTCCCTGGCACCTGGTAGGACCTTCATAAGTTAATTTTCACCATCTTCACCAACACTTCCCGGGAACTGGAGTATTTCAGCTGATGACTGCAGCCTGTCTGTTGACCCTGAAGAAAAGATGACCCTTTTCCTTCCAGTTTACCTCTGGTAATGCTGAAATAGTGATCAATCTTCATTATCCCCTGGGTACCACAGAATGTTAAGAGCTGGAAGGGATCGAGGAGATGATCTCATTCTGGCGCCTGCATTTACAGATGGAGAAATTGAGTCTCAGAGAGGGAAAAGGTCAGCTCCTCAAAGACAGGGGCTGATGCACAGGACCTGGCCCATACTGTCTCCCTCAGAGATGTGGGTTTTTGTGGGTTTTTTTTACCTAGAAGGGCATCTAGCCTCTTATAGGCCACAGGAAATAATTCATCAGTTTCTAGAGCTGTGAGGCCTCCACCCCACCCCCACACAAAGTACTAAAATATTATAAGCTATTAACCAGAAAACAGATCATGTGACTTAATTCCACCTCTGCTAAAGAGCTTAAAATGCTTTGGTGAGTAGTCTGAGATTCATAAATATACACTTCAACTCTTTCTCAAAGAATTATTAACCAGCTCCATCAAAACTGGAACTTGAGCAATCAAGGAGAAAAAGAGCTGGCAAGAGAAACTTCTTGAAAAATACCTCACCACCATTATGTATGACTTCTTGCCACTGTTTTATTTTTTCTAAGCGTTGGAGGAAGAAGGAAAGAAAAAAGTATCATTATGTATGCATGACATGAATCAGTAAAACTAATTGTGGAAAATTACAAACTCTTTTCACCGAACGAACACAACAGTGTGTTAAGTTGTAGAACTTAAAGACAGAAAGTCTTGAGTAGGATAAAACAGAAATAGAACCCTCCCCAGCTCCTTTCAGGGGGTGGAGATGGGTTAGAGAGATCAGACAGTGTGTGGGTGTGATAATCAGTGGTAGCCAGTTCCCAACTAATGATTTTGGGAACCTATTAATTTATAGAGTCCATGTCATATACTCCATTTATCTTCCTAACTCACTGAGTATTAATTCTCCTAGGCATGGGACTAGCTTTTCATTCCACATGTAGGTCTTGATCAGCTTTAGCTTGAGGATTTGGAAGGCTGACGGAGAGAAATGAGATTAGGATTCAGTCTTCAAACCAAAGAAACAGAAACAGAAATCCTTCCGTGTGCTTTTCTCTGGGCTTCATGCTTCTGGAGAAAGGCAAAAATTCAGGCCCTGTGAACAAACTTGAGGCCCTAATAGCTCCCAGGATGAAAGGGCTCCCCTCCTCCACAGCACCTTTATCAAAATCTAACTATTTTCCACATTCCTTCCTTACACAGCCCAGGCATACTTGTGAAGCAGGCCTCAGCACAAATTCTGCTTAGGAGATCCAGGAAGCTCTGGCCTGGCCCTCCCTTCTAGAAAGGAAAGTCCAAGTAAAGAAGGATGCCACACCCTGGGGGAGGGGAGAGAGGATGTGACGACACCTCCAGGAATGCAAGGCCCACGCAGGTGTGTTGGCACCCACAGACTTCCTTTTAAAAAGCGCCTGATAAATCAGTACCGATAGCAGTAATAAAGCTCAACCACCCAACCACCACTCACACAGACCTGGTGCCCTTGCTCCTGGGGTGTGGCCCTGGCAACTGGGGAGAGAAGGATGACAGCTGAAAATGTTGATCCCTAAAGCTTGGGATGTTTTCTAGTCAGTGGTTCTCAAAGTGGGGCCCCTGGGACCTTGCTAGGAGATTCTCAAAGCCAAAACTATTTTCACAATACTGTGATGTCACTTGCTCTTCTCAGCCTCATGTATATGACGGAGTTTTCTAGAAAGGACATGATGTGTGATGATATCATCACCCTGATGACTACTGGAATGTGTGCTTGTGCATTCTTGTGTGTTAAACATTTCTCAGTTTTCATTCTAATATGATGAATATTGAATGAAAGGCATAACACATACAAACAAAATACTTGGGGGCCTCCACAATTTTTAATAGTAGTAAGGGGTATTGAGACCAAACCATCCCACTGCCTCCTTACAGGACCACACTTCATTTCCAGCTCAGCTTGAGTCACAAAGTAGGTACTAATGAACAGGGGTGGAGAAGGCAGCCTTATTATTATTCAGCTTGAGATGGTTTCCTTTCCACCTGTACTGCTACCTAAAATGGCCAGAAAAACCTTAAATTCCCCCACAAGCATTTGGTGCCCTGAACCCCTCAGAGGGAAAGATGGGGTTCTCACCTTTGAAGCCAAGTGGGACCAAGTTAGCATGGAGAAACCACACCCCCTCAGCACCAGCACCCAGCAGACAAATCCGAGTACCAGCCAGAAGTCAGGTCCCATGCTACATGCTCAGCAACGAACAAAGCCGATACGGTCCCTGCCTTCCCACAGCTTTCACTCCAGGGCAGAGGTGGATTACTCACAAAAAAACATAGGAAAACTGCAACCTGTGAGTCAGGTGCTGGGAAGGAGGTGTGCAAGGTGGTAGGAGGGACGTGAGATGGGATGAAGGCCCTGAGGACTTGGGTGGAATGAAGCTCCCAAACCAGCTCTTGGCCATCCCGGGTTACAAACTCACCCGCAAGCCCAGGCTCAGCTCACAAGAGGGCTCAACAGCTCCTTGTTGAGCAGCAGTCCCACGGTGAGTCCTTCCGCAGGTGAGTGCGAGGACTTGGGGGTCTCCACCTCACCTCCCCAACAGGGCCAATGCTAAACAGGGTCCCTGTGAGAAGAACCGAGCTCTAGGGCATTTGGAGAGAATTCAATCTTTTGTTACCAGACACAGTCCTTCACGGGTGTGGACACAATTCAGAGGCTGTCAGCGGTGGAAACAGCAAATGGCCAAGAAATGGCTGGAGGACGGGAGAGGAAGACTTCAGAAATTAAAAATAAAGAAAGAAAAAAGAAGAAAAGAATAAGGGCCCTGGAGGGCCAGTCTAGGAGAAATCCTGAGGGAGGCCAGACCTGCTAGGGCCATTCTGGGCCTCAGGCCACTTTCCCTCCCTCCAAGCACCCACTTTGACCCCTAGGGACCTGACGGATTGCACAAAGTCTCTGCGGACAAAGCCACGCCAGAGAATTCCTGAGGTTCCTTCTCCCCCAGTAGCCGTTGCAGAAGCGGGAGAATTTGAATTTTGCAACCTGAGTTGCAGCCTGACACCTTAAGGACTTAAATAGGTGGTGGAGGGGCGTTGTTTCAGGCTGCAGCATCTCAAAGCGCTCGCGGGAGGGGCGCGGTGGAGCCCATGCGCCCCACGGCGCCAGGGCTACGACCCAGACCGCACGTCCCTTCCAGGCAGTTGCGAGCTTCAGCCCGGACCCTGGGACCCAGGCGCGCGCCTGCGCGTAAGCAAAAGGCCCACCCACCCCAGCTCCTCTCCAGGTGCGCTCGCGCTTCCGGCCGGCCTTCCCAGGACGGAAACTCCACAGCCCGTGCATGCGCTTTCCAGCTCTCCTGCTCTGTCAGAGTGGCTCAGGGCTTCAGGTGATCCCGCCCCTCCCTCGCAGCTCGAGACCAATCGCGCTGTGGTGGGCGGGATTTTCGGGGAGGTGGCCCGCCCACGAGCAGCGAAAGACGTGTATCGATTGGTTGGCGACGCAGGCGCAGGTGCGTGCTTCCTATTGGGTGTGGGCGGAGCGCGAGCCTTCGAGGCTGCAGGCTGGGTTACGGAGGCTGCAGGTGAGCGCGCGCGCGCGCGAAGCGGCTCCCGCCCGGCTCGGGTGCGCGCGCGCGCGGGCTCGCGGGGGAGGTGGCCGAGCGCGAGGCTGCGGAGCCTGTCGCCTCTGCTCCGCCCCCTTCGCCCCCTCCGCCTCCTCCTCAGTCGCGGGTGGCGCGGAGGCCCTGAGGGAGGGAGTCGCGTCCCCGCCCGCCGCGCGGCCAGTCTGACCCTCGGTCTCGCCGCGTGAGGAGCAACCAAGCGGAGCTCTGCGCGGAGACACGAGCCGCGGCCGCCCCTCTGCAGGTGCCTGTGAGGGGCTCCCGGGCCGCAGCCACGTCCAGAGCCCTCCGGCCGCGCACTCTCTCCCCGCGCTCCTGGGGGGCGGCCCGGCTGGAGGAGGCCGCCGCGGGGCCCGGCCTCAGTATGAACCGCAGCCATCGGCACGGGGCGGGCAGCGGCTGCCTGGGCACCATGGAGGTGAAGAGCAAGGTGCGCGGGGCCCTGGCTGGGCGGAGCGGCCCGCCTGGTGGCAGCGGGGGCCTGGGGGAGGCCAGGGGTCGGCCAGGGACTGGTCAGGGACGGCCTGAGGAGCTGCCCCGACGCCCGGGTCGGTGGGAGGCGCGGTAGTGAGATTTGGAGGCTGGAGATGGTGGATAATAAACTTGCTGAGAAGGGGAAGAGGGTGGGGCCTTGTGTCTGCTCCTGGCCCAGGTAGGTAGCAGACCAGTGGAGCACTTTTTATCCCCTTAAATCTCATTCCTGTTCATGGATGGAAGGGCCAAGATATACCCAAGCCGTTGGAGCGCAGAGTGGTTTCTAAACGTTTGGGGGAATTCTACCTCCTGGCCTAAGAATAAAAGGTATTTGGAACACCCGCGGGCACAAAATGTTACCCCTTGTGTGGCTCAGGGGTGTACGGAGTGGTGAGGAGGGAGCCCAGTGAACTAAAGCGCCCTTTGAAAGTTAGCCTTGCTTCCTGCGAGGGATGTTTCTGGCACTAACTTTGGTATGCACTGAATCTATAAAATTAACACGATCACCTTTCGTTTGAGTAGCACTTTACAGTTTGAGCCCTTTTCATTCCATCATGCTACCTTTTCACATCAAGTGTTTTCATTCTTGACCAACTGGTATGCCAGTCTGCTAATAATTACTTTGGTATCTACTGAATTCCTAAATTGCCAGGCTCCCTGAGCAGGGTAGTCTATAGGGATTAGTCAGGGAATGCTTTCCAAAGGAGGTTTTGAGCTGGAATTTGAAGGTGATCCGCAGCCACAGGGACTTTGCCATGAATTGAAGAGCCAAAAGGAGCTTAGATAATCTAGTGTAATTCTCCGAGAAGACAAGGGCTTAGAAAGGTTATGACTTCTCCAAGCTCTGCTTTGATGACAAAAACCTTAAAGTCCTTTTACAGAGTAACTTTTAGGCTTTATAGAAAACAAAAGAAAGGACAGTGGCTGGGCCCCGAGAACATGTAAAATAGAGTCGGAAAGACCAAAACTCATAAAAGGGTAGGAGAAAGTAAAAGCATGTCAACTTCAAAAATAATGAAACATCATTGAATGTAAGATTACTTAGAATGCAAGTGAAGTAGGGGAAGGAAAGCTTCCTGAGCCTGTGGGTAGAATGGTTTTTGTTATCTAGAGTTGATAAACAAAGTTCTGTAAGTTGTTGTAACTGAGATAATCACATCAAGAATATCTACATTCATTTTTAACATCATTTTACAGTGTTATCTGCAACTTAACTCATGTATCAGGATAGGCACTAGTTTCAGAAACCTTTCTGCTTAATAAGAATAGAAATGTAATAAAGGCAATTTAATGAGTACACTCTTCCCTGTGTCCCCTATGGAACTGCCATAGCAAATCGAAGTCACATGCTTGAACCTAAGGGTTAAGATGATTCAAAATATAGAGAGCTTTTCCTCTAGCAGTATAGTGGTGGTAGTGGTTGGTGCCCAGTGATTGAATCTTCTAATGGCATTTCTGTTACTAATCTAGTTTGGTTTTGTGGGAGTTGAGGTTAAGAAAAGAAAAACAGTATTGCATGATCTTAAAATTCAGTTTGTGGTCCTAATCTTGGTAGCAAGTCTTTAATTTTTTGATCATAGGGAGAAAATGAGTAGGAATTTTTGGTACACTAATAATACAACCAAACAGTAATTTATCTCTGGGACTAGGAAACCTTGAGCACTTGGGGACTGGAATTTCAGGCTTTCTGCCCTTCTGTCAACTGATTTGTGAATCTTTCCCACACTTATGTCTAACCTATATTGTATATTTGACCTGCCATACTGCACTTTTAGTGAACCATGTCTCTTAAATAGAATCAAGGCATTCTGAGAACCTGCAGGGAATGAGGTAACATCCCACTTTTATTCTAGCTGTTGATAAATAGGCACAGTATAGGTACTATTTCTAGTGTGTCCATGACACCTTGTGTTTCAAATATATATGGTTGATACATTTATTTTTAATGGATTAAATAAAACACTTGCCATCTTTACCATTTAAATATATTTGGACAGATGTTTGAAACAATATTTCCTTTTTCACTGCTTTAGTGATATCACAGCTTTTTAGAAAAGTGATCACTGAGAGAGGTTAGGTTGTAACCACAACTAGGTGACTTGCAAACCCGTATTTCAGAAACTCTTCTGCATAGAAAACAGTGTCAACTTTATCGTCTTTGCTCGTGGAAGGGGAAAATGGTACAAGTAGAGCGATGGATAATGCAAATATAACTATGGTTAAATTATGATACCAGCTACCATGTGACTTTCCTTTGGTAACTGATTTATCTTCCTGTTGAGAAAGATCTTAATAATCAAGATGGTGTCCTTTAATAACCTTGAAGCAGTCTTTGAGCTGTACACTTCCTAATTGTTATTCATCGACAAACAGAATATTAAAATTAAGTTTGCATTTCTGGAATGTACCAACAGATGCTAGGAGAAGGGTGTTGATTCACATTCTGGATGATCGGGACAAACTAACCAGGCCAGAAAAGTTGTAAATGGTTTACATAGTGAATAGTTGTTGGTTGGTCTTAATTTTATCTCTACCATAGTATTTTTCTTTATGTAGTAAAAAGTTCTCTTAATCCTATTGTTCTGATGCAAGAAGCATAACAATTTGTCTTTTTTTTCTGCTAGCATTTGCAAAAGGGCACATCTACTGTGAAGCCATACAGTTTTTCATTGTTTTTATCATAACATTTAAGCAAGAGAAATGTTGAGCAAAGAATTTCCATCCAATATCTTTAGCAAAAACACTGAAGTCCTAAAATGTTCAGTGATTAGCTATTACTCCCATTTCTGTATCAGAGGAAGTGATAAACCCTGGGGTGAATCAGAAAGCACTAGGAACCTTATGTTGTGATACCAGAAAAAAGAAAATGAAGGAGAAACTATGACTTTTGATAACATCATAAGACTAACTCTGATATGAAGGGTGTTCCCGAGTTTTTATTTACTTTGAAATGAGAAGGTGTGACTAAACTTTTTGAGAGCTCTAGGTATGAGTCACCTTATTTTCTTGACAAGTGTTAGTGTTTATGATTCAGGAATGTATTTTGGAAACTTTTAATTATTTATTAGAGGCAAGAGGTGGTTTTAGTGAGTTTTAATGTAAAATTAGTGAGTAGCGTGGATAAGCAAGGCAGATGAACTTCATAGACTAAGAGCTGTGACTCCAGAAACCCATAGTTGTTCTTGGGAAAATGAATTGACACATTTGTAACCTCAAATTATTCTGATAGGGACTTTTTTTTTAATATTTCAGATGGCCCTTTTTCTCCCCAATGACCCATTCCACCCCATCCCACCCCCCTCCCCAGTCCCTCTCCACACCATTGTCCGTGCCCTTAGGTTGTGCATATATGCATATAAATTCTTTGGTTAATCTCTCCCCCTCCTCCATCCCTCTGACATTCGTCAGTCTGATCCATGCTTCCCTGTCATTGAATCTATTCTGTTCATGAGTTTATTAAGTTCTTTAGATTCCACATATAAGTGAGATCATATGATGTTTGTCTTTCTCTGCCTGGCTTATTTCATTTAGCATAATATTCTCCAGGTCCATCCATGCTGTCCCAAAGGGTACGAGGTGTTCTTCTTTACAGCTGCGTAGTATTCCATGGTGTAAATGTCCCACAGCTTTTTTGATAGGGACTTTTTGTGCATAGTGCTGAAGGTTGCCTTAATGGTGCATTAGTATTTCTTACTAATAATAGCTAATTAGAGGGAAAATGAGTTAACTGGTCAAGCACATTTGGCAAACATTTGTTTTTTGGTTTTGTTTTGGGTGTTTTTTGGTGTGTTTTTTTAATATTCAGATACTTATATATTGAATGTAAACCGTGAGACATAAAGTTTAAATGACATTTTTTCTGGAGGAAAATAATCACCAGTAGAAACCTTTTAGCCTTATCTAACTGGTAGTTCATAGGGAGTCAGGTGATGCTGGTTGTATGTTGCTTTGTTCCAAACATTTGAAATTCATTGCGGAAAAGGGGTGCACAGATTGCCTCCTTGCACTGTGATTCAGTTTTGTGATATGATGGTTTCTTTTGTAGAGCTTTTAGTTGAAGGTATCCTTGTTTCCCTTATTTCCCATAGCTTGTAGTTCTTCAATAGGCACTAGTTGCTACATTCAAGTCTTTTCCAGTCTTTCCAGAGCTTGACTCTAGGGCATGATAGCTTCCTTTTAGAGCAGTCTCGATATCGATTCTTCTTTAATTCCCTAGTTGTAGGACTTCCATTCAGCCAGATTTCAGGTGGTTCTGAATGATGATTCTTCTGTAGTTTAGTTGTAATTTTGATGTGGTTGTGGGGAGAGACACTTACTGCATTTACCTATGCCACCATCTTGACTGGAAGTCATTTGCAAACATTTGCTTTAAAAATTTTTTAATCAACGACAGGACTTAACTGAGCTTTTACTATCTGATCTCCACAGTGACTCCTAAGAGTGTGATTATAGTTATATAGCATTTCCCACTTGTGTGGCTGGTATACTTTTTTGAGGAAGGCTGATTAATCTTTCTTTAGGTTTCCGCATTTGGGGAGAAATGCCATGCTAATCCCATACTAAGTCACGTAGATACTGTTGTTTATGGACAAGATGAAGTCAGTCCTTGGTGTTGAATAAGGACCACTTGACTAATTTGGCATTTGGAGAACAGAGGTGGACTCTAACGTAGGGAAGCAGACCTGAGCATCAAAATTGTGAAGATAAATACTGGGCCTGGTAGAGGTGTCGTGTGCTCCCTGTTGATGCGATCCCTTAGTGCCTCTCTGATATGACTATTCTCTCTATCTGCTAATTGGTGAGCTCCTACAGGCCTGAGCTTTTCAACCTCTAGAGTCTAACCGTGTGCCAAGCATGTAAACACTCCTTGTGTTAATTGGATAGTTGCAGAGCATATATTTGATGTATTAATAGAGCCTTTTTACAGTATTATCATAGGAAAGATGCTTATCTCTAGACCTATTTCTCAAATAATATACCTCTATTTGTCTCATACCTTAAAAGTCCTTTTTGTACATGTTTCTGTTAATTCTTGCTACTTCCTGTGAAATCACAATTCCTTTTATGGGGGAGGAAACCTAGATGCTTTTTATTTTAATTAAATTTTATTTTTTCCATCACCATTTATCCCCTCTATGCCCCACTCCCCCCCGAATCTAGATGCTTTTTGTTAATGGTCAAAATAAAGACTTGGGTACATCTTCTTACCCCATGGCCTGAGTAAGGAGAGTACTGCTGTCAGGATCTGGGCTTGAGATGAGTCACTACATAGGATAGTCCCTAGTGAGGCTTGGATACCCCGGGCATTGAGTTGAGCCTGCATCTCTTGAAGGTGATGCCCTTCAGAGATACAGCATCAAGAAGGCAACATTCCTGTGACTCTTACGTTGTTTTATCTCCAGGTAATGAGGTTTCTGACAATAGACACTGTCACTGGAACTATCTTCTTTATTAGGGGAAATAATATGCCTGATAATTTTTCTATGGCAGGCATTTTAAAATTGAGTTCTGTTATTTTTTAAAATTAATATTGTTTATTATATTTATAGTTTGGAGCTGAATTTCGTCGTTTTTCACTGGAAAGATCAAAACCGGGAAAATTTGAGGAGTTTTATGGATTACTGCAACATGTTCATAAGATCCCCAATGTTGACGTTTTAGTAGGCTATGCAGACATCCATGGAGACTTACTACCTATAAATAACGATGATAATTATCACAAAGCTGTTTCAACGGCCAATCCACTACTTAGGATTTTTATACAAAAAAAGGGTGAGTACCACTATTTACAAAAATTGTTTTAGAAATAGAAGTGGTTTTATTTTCCTCATTGGTTGGATACACAGACTTTTTCACAAACTTAATGAATAAACATTTTGTGTGAATCTTCTTCTTAGCATATTAAGCAACAAGTGGGTTTAAAACATTTTTTATATTGTTGGTTTAATGATTATCTTCACACTTCATTAGTGTACTTTAGAAAATTTGTGGGGGTTTTTTGTGTTGTTTTCTTTTTTTAATTCTCACCTGAGGATATGTTTATTGATTTTAGAAAGGGGGGGAAGAAACATCAGTGTGAGAGAGAACATTGATTGGTTGCCTTCCCTACGTGCCCTGACCGGAGATTGAACCCGCAATCTAGGTATGTGCCCTGACCGAGATTAAAACCTGCAATCTTTCAGTGCACAAGACGACATTCCAACTGACCAGGGCAGAAAGTTTATGCTTTTAATTACTTTAAAAACAGAAATTAGGAATTTATTGTATCTTCACTTCTTTGGGAGTCAAAGAAACATTCTATTTTTTTGGTGGCAACCAACTTTCAAGTGATGTACTTTCTACTTAATAGATACCTAAAGGAAAGCTATTTATTCTTCCTGGGTCTCAGTGTCTTTTTCTAAAGAATGAACATGTTATCTCATAGGATTATTAGGAAGATTGAAAGAGCTAAGTACAGTGCCCTGGCATGTAGAGGGCAGGCATCCAGTGAATATTTTCTTTCCTTTCTCTTTTAAGATATTTTTCAGAGAAATCAAATTAGTTAATCATCTGGAAAATGAGATAACTGCATTATTTTGGAGAAATGTAAACACTGATATTAGTCTTACAAAAAAGAACATTTGAAATAACCACTCTATATGGCAAGGATTTTCAAATGTATTTTGAGTCCTAAACTTTTTTTTTTTAACTTTGTGGCCTCCTTCATGTGTGTCTGTCTTTATGCAGATGGGCAGGATGCGTGCCATTTATTCCTTTGTCTTTGATAAATGAAGAGGTTTAGAAAGGTAGCATGAGAGCAGCAGGCTCTGTCTGTATTGGTGGGATAATTAAAGCCTTGCTGTGTTTGTAAACCAACCCAAAAAGCCAGAGAATGGGAAGGGATTACCCTTGAAGATGAAACTTTCTTTCCAATCAGTTGATAATCATTGGACCACTCCCAGGGCTTTGAAATTCTACTGATTATGTATCTTAGCTTTTCTGGGTTTGGAGGAACTAAAATCCACCAGCAGAATAAACTGCCAAGTGTAACTTATATCTTTATCACTTGACTGTTCACAAAATACTAACAATTAATTTTCCCTAAAACCTCCTGAGATGAATTTTATAGCTTACGGGTGTGGTACAGTTAGTATATTACTCTACGGGATTAATTTGACTGTTGGGATAAATTGGAGTGAGCAGCAGAATATGGAAGAGGGATTGACTTGGAAAGAAAATTGGTTTGGTTTTAGGAAAGAAAAGCTTATCTCTGGTGACTTTCAACCATGTTAAGGTAGGAAATTAAAATGGTAAATGAAGACCAAGGATAGACCTCGGAAGGCTGTGCATAGAATGTTAGAGAGAAAGGAGCTGCAGTAGAGGGGAGAAAGACAAAACATTTGAGTGGAATTTGTCATTTTGAGCGGAATAATTTAAATAATTGTTGTTGTTGAATAGTAGGCCTTTCTTGTTAGCAGCTGCAGTTTTCATTAAAAATTTAGTTGCTCTTTGGAATGTGTATTCGACTGTAGAATGACTATTTTTAAACTACTGCCATCTGACAAAATTATACCCTTCGTTAGAAGGACTATAAGAGTTGCATTATACTACCACGTGTTTTTGTTACTGGAATTGTAACACTTCCATGATCATGGGATTAATTAATCCTAATATCTTTTAACGGCGGTTATCTTCTGCTATTTCCTTCTTAAATGTTTCTGTGTGAACAAAAGTTTTCTATGTCATAGAGGTAAACATCCAACACCATAACCCTTTGAGTTTGGCTTAGAAATAGGCAGTCCATTCAACAGAATTTTTTTTTAATGTAAATTTAATACAAACATGACTTAAGCAAAAAATGAACATGAAGTTGGTCGATTCTTTCCTGCTTAAACTCCTTGGTTTGGCCTTCATACGCTCGTCATCCTCAGTTCTCCCCCTCCCTCACACAGCCACACTGGCTTCCCGTACCTCATTCTTGGTGGCTGTCTGCTTTTGGACTTGCTTTTTCTTCTAAAATGGTTTCCCTCCAGCTCTTTCCGTAGCTGCCTCCTCTTCCTTCAGATCTTAGCTCAAATAACTCTTGGAGGGGTCTCTTCTGACCACTCCAACTAAAGAGCCACACCCTCCCACCTCTAGCAGATGAACCTGGAATCCATAGTTTCTTTGAAGTGAAAGCTCATAATTGAATGCGTAAAATACTTAATACACTGAACTTGAAGATAGTGATGAAAAGTTTTATATTTTGTAATAATTTGTTAAAAGAAAAACCCCATACTCTATTTCTAGGGCTGTTATCATAGAAGCAAAAACAAAACAAAAAACCTGATATCTTAAAAGTAATTTTCACTGAAGGATTCCTAGGACTTTTGCCAACCCCATCCCCACTGGAGTTTAGAGTATCCTCATTTATTTGGAGGAGGGGAAAGAGAGATACAGAGTAGGGTTTTCCTTCTCTTGTTTAGGTTATTACTGTGTGGTAAACAATATTAGAAAATATTCAAAGATTGTACCTTTAAAAAATACTCAGGTTGTTCCTGTAGGTTTGGAATACAGCCAGGGAAATGCATATTTTTTTAAAAACTTCCCAGCCAGTCATGATGATCAGTCAAGTCTGAGGTCTGTTGAAATGACAGACTCCTGGCCAGATCTGATCAGAATGTACACCAGAACTTCTTGCTGTATCACCACCTGTTTTTGTGTGACATTAGACAAATACGTCTGCGTCTTGGATTTATTCAAAGGAGTTTGTTGGAATCTCTAGAAGGGCCTTGCTTTAAGCATCATCTCACTTAGGCCCAATCACCTGTAACGGGCAGGCACCTAAATTATCTCTTAGAACTTCCCTGTGCAGTCGACATTATTTTGTAGATGGACCTTCCGATTGTATTTTAATGAACCAGGCTTTAATTTAAAAGTTGTCTAAGGGATATACATTTTAATAGTAAATTGTAGCCTGGCCGGTGTGGCTCAGCGGTTGAGCATCAACTATGATCCAGGCGTTTGCGGTTCGATTCCTGGTCAGGGCACATGCCCAGGTTATGGGCTCAATCATCGGGGGGGGGGGGGGGGGGGGGGCATGCAGGAGGCAGCTGATCAATGGCTCTCTCATCATTGATGTCTCTCTCTCTCTCCTCCTCTCCCTTTCTCTCTCTGAAATCAATAAAGACATACATTTTTTTAAAAAGTAAATTGTAAAATGAAAACAGTTTAATAAAAGGTATGGCTCCAGAAATTAAAAATTAAATAAAATTAAAAGAAGAAATTGTGGAGTAACATCTCAGAATATGACACCATTATGACGGAAACCTGGGAGCCACCTTCAACACATACCTATTTTTTTTAGTCACCAAGCCTGTTAAAACTGTGTTCTGATTATTTTTCAAATGTTTTTCCCTATCTCATCCTTAACCACTGTATAGGCTCCTGTATCCCCTTAGTTCCATTCTCTAGCTTGCAGCCAGAGTGAGCTTTAGAGAAAAACTAAACCCTTGGTTTTTTTCCCATTGCCCTTAGGCCAAAGTCCATAATCCTTAACACTTCCCTGGAGGCCCTGTTGGTCAGCCTGGCTCCTCCTGGCTGCCTGTGTCTGGGCTCTGGGCTCTTTCTCCCTCCCCACCCACCCTCTAACCTCACTACAGTCATGGGCCACATAATGAGGTTTCTGTCAACAGATCCAACCACATATATATGTGGTCCCATTAGAATAGTGGAGCTGAAAAATTCCTATCGCCTAGTGACGTTGTAGTGTAGTAAGGTTGGAGTGCATTGAATTCCTCATGCCTTTGTAGTGATGCTGGCGTAAACAGACCTACTGGGCTGCCAGTCCTATAAAAGTACAGCACATGCAATTATGTACAGTACTTAAAACCTGATTATGGTAATAAATAACTTTTACTGGTTTACATATGTACTGTACTATACTTTTCGTCATTATTTTAGAGTTTACTCTTTCTACTCATTCACAAAAAAAGTTTGCTAAAAACAGTAGACCCTGTTAGCACCAGCAGCATCCTTATCGTGGGTCTCTTGATTGCATCATTTTCTCTTGTGCTTGATTTAATCTTGTGCAGTTCTGTGCAGTAACCTGCTGCACAGGCTTGTAGCCCTGGAGCACTGGGCTAGACCATGTAGCCTAAGTGTGCGGTAAGCTATACCATCTAGGTTTATGTAAGTCACTCTATGATGTTTGCACAATGAAATTGCCTAACAATGCATTTCTCAGAACATATCCCTGTTGTTAAGCAGCACATGACTATACATTGGATTCCTTCATCTACCCCCATCCTGCTCTTCTTTATTAGTTGTGTTCTGTGCCTGGAATGTCCATCCCTCCCTTCTCCCTGATTAGCTACTCTTATCTTCAAGTCTCAGCGTAATCCTCACTTTCCTGACGAAGCCTTGCCTTGCCCTGTGAACCAGGCTAGGTTCTCATTTACATGCTTGCACAGCACGGTGTACACTACAGCTCTTGACACCTTTGTAATAATTCAAATATCTGAAATTGTTAATTGCTATCTTCTCCTTTAGACTGTAAGTATCATGAAAGCAAGCACCTTATCAGTTTTGTTCACCGAATCTATGGCTCAGAAAGCAATGCCTGGCCACAGATGCTTCTTAAAAATTTGGTGATTGATTTTTCTTATTAGGAAATGAAGGCATCTGCAGAATTTGAATATGATGTGATGTTTAATCCTTGTAAAGTTGCCAGATCTATTTCATTTAACCATTTTGGATTAGAACAAGGGTTGGCAAACTAAGGCTTGCTGGCTGTTTTGTAAATAAAGTTCTCTTAGAACACAGCCAAGCTCATTCCTTTTTGGACTGCCTATCACTGCTTTTGCAACAGAAACTGTGTGACCTGCAATACCTGAAAAATTTACTGTATAGCTCTTTACAGAAGAAGGTCGTCAACCCCTGGATTACAATTTCAGATTATTTCATTCTTCCCTGTCTTCCTACTGAACTCCAAACAGGTCATAATCTTGAACTTTCTTTTTGTTGTTTGTTTGTTTTATGGGGGTTTTTTTGTTTTTTGCTTTTTAGCTTTCTTGATGACTCTGCATGAACCGTTACTGTTCTGGTACTGTACAGGGATGCTGATTTTTTTCCAGATTTGCTTCTTACCCACTGTAGACTTTTATTTCTTGTATCTGTGTCTGTCACTCACTAGTGGACCCTTACCCTTCACTCTGAATCTGTAACTTATGACTTTCTGTGCCGTAAGGAATGAGATAACCAGGCTCTTCAGAATTAATGTTTAAAGAGTAAGAAGTTCTTGCCCAGCCGGCGTGGCTCAGCAGTTGAGCATCGACCTATGATCTGGGAGACTGCAGTTGGATTCCCTGTGAGGGCACATGCCCGGGTTGCAGGCTCGACCCCCTTAGGGGAAGTGCAGGAGGCAGTGGGTCAGTGACTCTCATCATTGATGTTTCTGTCTCTCCCTCCCTCTCTCTGAAATCAATAAAGATATGTTTTTTAAAAACATAAAGAGTAAGAGGTTCAGTCATAGCGGGCTTTGCTCAGTGGTTAGAGCATCGGCCTGCAGACTGAAGAGTCTTGAAGGGTCGATTCCAGTCAAGGGCATGTACCTCGGTTGCAGGCTCAGTCCCTGGCCCCATTTGGGGTGCGTGTGGGAGGCAACCAATTGATGTGTCTCTCTCACATGGATTTTTTTTCTCTCTCTAAAAAGCAATGGAAAAAATATCCATGGGTGAGGATTGAAAAAACAAAGAGTCAGAGGTTCAGAGGTAGCTCTTTGCGTGGAAAGAAGTGAGACATTCACCTTAGCAGTTCAGTGGCCTTGCAGGTGGGTCCTTGTCCGTTCTTGTTAGCTGAGGCTGCCTGCTGAGTGGCAGGCTTCGGGGTAAGGGAGGCCTTGCTGTATAAGCCCATAAAATGCACTGTTGCGCAAGCTTGGGTTTATACAAGTGGAGGGTTGCTATGAACCGAGTTTCCAAACTTCCCATCACAGTCTGAGTTCAGTGCTTTGCTATACATACTCAGGTAGAAAGTGAACTCCTGTTCCCTGTGGACATTCACCTTTACACTTTAAACTAACACCCTGCACCCTGGCTTTCTGCCAAAATATTTTTTCCCAGTGCTTGGAAACTGATTAGCTAGATGGGAGAACAAAGGTGCCTTTGTACAGGGGCATATTGCTTCTGAGAATTTAGCAGAGAGCATTCAGACAGGGTTGGATGCTATGCCAAAATATGCAGATTTGGGGGGGGGTGTTCATCAGGTTTCCCATGAATAGGTATGTAGGCAACTTAATTTTGTTCTCAGTTTGTATAGACTTGATTTTCCTTATATTTATTATGTGGGCTCTCTTAATTTGATTGTTTAATGAAACGATGTAATTTTGAAAAAAACACTTTTAGAAGATGATTATTGTTAGATTTTTGGCCAAATTTTGCCAAAAAGATTCTTGTGTCAGTGGATTTATTTCCAAAACCAAATTATAAATAAATTTCTGTCTTTGTTAGAACACAGTCTAAATACTTTATCTATAAATGAAGACTAAAGTATCCCTAGGGGGGGAAATGCCCCCCAAAAATAAAGTACTCCTAGTGTACATTTCTCGGAAACTTGCTTTTGAAGAATGTTCAAGCAGCATGAAAAAAACAAAACAAAACTGAAGTTCTCTATACTCTGACACACAGTTGACACTTAGCATTCATTGTGTGAATGTGTCAGGTATTGGCCTAGAAAGAACTCCCGGGTCCAGTCTGTTCTCTAACTTATCTTGTCCCCTTAATTTCCTGTTCTATTAAGTAAAGATGATAATGGTTATCAATGGGGAGGAGGGGCCAGTTAGAGTCACGGAAGAGAATACAAACTGAAGCCCTGGACAAATTGGTGATGTTACTATTATCTGTAGCAGGAGCTGACACTAGTATTTTGAACTAGTTCTTTTGGGGAGGCCTTTTTAGTTGAAACGGGATTTTAATTCTTGTGCCTGCTGTTAATTTCATTTCTTTTTCTACCTCATTCTCTGATGGGATGTTTTGCTTATAGCCAGTTTTCCTTCAGCATTGTTACCTAAGAATATCTGGTTTTAGGTGCCTTTTTGCCCTCAGTTTACACAAAGATTATAAATTGTTGGCTTGAAGAATGAATTCAACCCCCGGATGTTATTTAGCTCAGATAGGTTTTTATTGTTGTTTCACTGGATGTCAGCATTTAAAAATGGGAAGATTGCCCTGGCTGGTGTTGCTCAGTGGTTAGAGCATCAGCCTGTGCACCAAAGGGTCACAGGTTCGATTCCCGGTCAAGGGCACATACCTGGGTTGCAGATTCGATCCCCAGCTCTGGTCGGAGCTCATATAGGAGGCAATCCATCTGTGTGTCTCTCTCACATCAGATGTTTCTCTCTCTCCCCCTCTCCCCACCTCTCTCCCTCCCTTCCACTCTCTCTAACAGCAATGGGAAAAAAGATATATCCATGGGTGAGGATTAAAAAAAATAAAAATGGGAAAATTTTTTGCCTAAAAACTATGACTCTGGCAAATTCCTATAGGACATGAAGAAGAACTGCCTGGAGTGAATCATTATTGTGCCATTAAATGAGACAAAATACACTTTAAGTAATTTGTTTAAGAATATGTTTGCACCTAGCTGGGCATGGCTCACCAGTTGAGCATCGGCCTAGGATCCAGGAGATCGCAGTTCCATTCCCAGTCAGGACACATGCCCAGGTTGCGGACTGGATCCCCAGTCAGGGGCGTGCAGGAGGCAGCGGATCAATGATGACTCTCTCATCATTGATGTTTCTCTCTCTCTTCCTCTCCCTTCCTCTCTCTGAAATCAATAAAGATATATTAAAAAAAAAAAGAAAAAAGAATGTGTTTGCAAGACTTACCACAATTTCATTTGCCATACTTAATTTTGTTTAATAGTTATTGAGCTTTATCAAATTTTAACTTAAACATTGCTAGTTTTATGTGTACTTGAGAGGGCCACCTAGTGGTTTTATCTGATACAGCATATCTTCTGCACTACACTTTGATCCGATTAGAATAAGCTAATGTTTAGTGTGTTTAGGTACCAAATACATTTTAGTTATCCTTTCTATACAGATTCAGCTGGAGATAAATGAGTGTTTTCACAGCATTTCTATAATTATTTTTATTTTATTTTTAAACAGAAGAAGCAGACTACAGTGCCTTTGGTACAGACACACTAATAAAGAAGAAGAATGTTTTAACCAATGTATTGCGTCCTGACAACCACAGGAAGAAGCCACATATAGTCATTAGTATGCCCCAAGACTTCAGACCAGTGTCTTCTATTATAGATGTGGATATTCTCCCAGAGACGCACCGTAGGGTCCGTCTGTACAAATACGGCACCGAGAAACCCCTCGGGTTCTACATCCGGGATGGCTCCAGTGTGAGGGTAACACCACACGGCTTGGAGAAGGTTCCAGGGATCTTTATATCCAGACTTGTCCCGGGAGGTCTGGCTCAAAGCACAGGACTGTTAGCTGTTAATGATGAAGTTTTGGAAGTTAATGGCATAGAAGTTTCAGGGAAGAGTCTGGACCAAGTAACAGACATGATGATTGCAAACAGCCGCAACCTCATCATAACAGTGAGACCAGCAAACCAGAGGAACAATGTTGTTAGGAACAGTCGGACCTCTGGCAGCTCCGGCCAGTCTACTGATAACAGCCTTCTTGGCTATCCACAGCAGATGGAACCCAGCTTTGAGCCAGAGGATGAAGACAGTGATGAAGATGACATTGTCATTGAGGATAATGGAGTGCCACAGCAGATTCCCAAAGCTGTTCCTAACACAGAGAGCCTAGAGTCATTAACGCAAATAGAACTCAATTTGGAGTCTGGACAGAATGGTTTTATTCCTTCTAATGAAGTGAGCTTAGCACCCGTAGCAAGTGGCACAAACACTGAATTTGAAACGCGTGTTCCAGATCAAAAACTCTTAGAAGAAGATGGAACAATCATAACACTATGAAACCATCATCTGACTGTTCTCTGAGTGAGGATGCCATGGGGACCTGTACATTCAGCTAGTTTAAAGCATATATACCTCTGAACCAGTGACCTGGAATAGGCATGAGAAAAAATAATATTGCAAGCTTAAAATGTTATTAAAATAGTAGTTTGATAATTGCTAATATAAACTTTGGCAGGTCAGAGGTGAATTTAAGTCTAAAACAAAGGGGCCTTTGCTAATGCAATTATGTGCTTTTGTTGTTTTGTCTGCAGAGAACTGGATGTTAGAGCACATTCTAGAACTGTGAGAGAACTAGATCATTTCTGTTTGAAGTGGTTGCATATTTACCCTGCTGTGCAGAGCCCAGTTAATTTTTCCTTTATATTTTTAAAAATTCTAATGTGAAGAAGTATCATTCTATCTTTTGGTACCTTGGGGACCTCAGCTCCCATGTTCCCTGTATTTTATTTTGATTTTTTAATGTTCCTCTGTTGCAAATTGTAATGAGTAATTTTTTCAAGAAGTCAAACCTATTAACTATTTTTAGGACTTGCTTCCTGCTTTATAAGGCATCAAAACTATGTTCCTGAATTAAGAAACTCTTAACAGTTGTTCAGGTGCCTGCTTGTCCACCCAGTAGCTTTCATACTCTCAAACACATTCCATATGGATGTAACTCGTGGTGGAAATGGCAATTCCACCAACGCTCAGCATATAGGAGACTTTCCTTTAACCTCAACCTCTCCTTTACCTCCTCTCATCCTCGTGCCCAATCTCATTGAAAATCATTCCTTTTGTTGCTGTTGTGTGTGTGTTGCTGGTGTGCGTTTATACTCAGTGTATTCGAGCAATGTGAATCATTTTGGATAAAAAATGCACCCAAATTAAGAGATTTTTACACACAGGACAAACTTGTGCACTTTTTATATGAACAGGTTGGGTTTTCTTTACTGGGATTTCTAGGAACACTGCCTACACTTTATGAAAATTATATAGTGTTCGCCTTTGACAGGTAGAGTTTACCACTATTACTTTTTTGAGGCTATTTATTATTTTCCAATGCATCCACTTAAAACAAGTTAAGCATAAGGCTGCTAACTTCCATTCCTTGCCTGATTTCACTGTACAATGTGCACAGACACTACAGAATGCTTGTATATAGAAACAAAGAGTAGTGTGAGGTACTTAAGTTCCCTGTGGCTTATGGATATTACTGTCAGAGTTATTTATTGATTAATTTTATGGTAGGGCTAGTGCGGATACCTTATAACAATTGCGTGCTATTGAACAATGAAGAATCAGATGACTCCGTTTTGAAGGATATTTTCTCCATATGGTCAAAATATATGAAGAAGTAAAGTCTTGATTAAATGAAGATCCCTTGACTCAGAATACTTACATGTATTTTGTTCACATTACCACTAACCACATTGTCACTAAACTATTAACTGCACAACACTATGTAATACAATGTACTTTTGTTAAGGTCACCGAAGTTCTTCCACATACATACCACTGTTTTTAATGGCATTCCAGCTTTACCATTCTGTGAGTTTTATAAATTTCACTTCTGAATGGCAAAACAATGATAATATGTATAAGGTTAAATTTCATTTATAAGCGGTGCAGGGGTTCAACATTTTAAGTAAAAAAAATTTCACACACTACCTCTCTCTCTCTCTCTCTCTCTTTTTTAACAAAGTTTTAACATCAGACCTTTTCTCGTGGGGGAAAAATACTTCAGGGCTTGACTTTTTGTACAGATTTTAACTGTAAAATATAGACTTGTATGTCTTCATGAAAATGGAAGTCAAAGCTGCTAGTGCTTTTTATTTTAATTATCCTGCTAAGGGTATATGTCAGTGGTGTTTTCAACTAGATCTCATTTAAATTATTGGTAAAATAATTATTAGATTTATTGTAAAACCAATAGATTTTGGTTATACAATGAAATGTCGATTCATTGGTCACCTGAATCAGTTATTTCAAGTGTATCATCATGAACAAAAAATATCAGTGGATTCAGCATAAAACTTTCTAGTACTAAATGTCAAGCCTAACTGTGAATTTTGTTCTGTATCTTTAAGTAAATTTATGATGATGTTCTCATGTGCTATCAACAAAATGTATGTACTTTTGTGAACTATGAATTTTCTAATTAAATTTTACATATGACAACATGATTTGTACATGGATGACACTTTGTTTAAACTATCAAATGTCAGTATTTTACTACAATTTTATTATAAAATGTACATTATCATTAACTGAACTTTGATTTTAAAAATCAAATTGGCTTTAGTTGTATATTATTTTTTACAAATAAAGATAGACTTGTATAAAGGCTATTTTCTTGTTTGCAAATATATGAAGTCACCTAAATCACCCATTATATAAGTTATAGCAAGATCTTGGCTTCCTTAACTTTTAATTTTTAAAAGGTAAGCACCACATTGTATGTACATCCACTACAACTATGTATGCCTATATATAGACTGGAAGATAGCATTGAAAATGTAGTTAATTCTGATAATGTGAGAAATTGTGCATGATAATCCATCAGAGTTATCACTGAGGTTAAGGTGATTTGAAACAAGACAAAAGTAGTTTATAATGTGACAATTTATCTTCTGAAACTCAAATTCACTTAGTTGCCACCCTATATGGATTGAATTCAGTTTATACTGAAACACGTGAAAGGCCCAAGATAAAATATTTCTAATCCCAAATCAGTCACCCTGTCATTGGTGTAGTTGGCCTCTGTAGTGACTTCTGCTAACCAGTGTGGAGGGTAATCCTGATTCCTTCCCTCAGTGAAAAACAGATTGCAGATCCTCAGAATATAAATTCAACATCATGTCTGTAGATCTCTTCATGGATTGATATCCATTGTGCTGCATCCAACACCCAGGATTCATCCCTTGTGTCAGGGTCTGTGAGACAGTGCTGTACTAAAACATCCCTTTCATCCCAAAATGTGACCCCAATGCTGTTTGTTTTGGGTTTTTTTTTAAATATATCTTTATTGATTTCAGAGAAAGGAAAGCAGAGGGGGAGAGAAAGATAGAAACATCGATGAGAGAGTCATTGATGGAGCCCGCAACCCGGGCATGTGCCCTGACCGGGAATCGAACCCCAATCGCCTGGATCCCAGGTCGACCATCAACCGCTGAGCCACGCCGGCTGGGCTGTTTGTATCTGAAACTCCCTGCTGCCTTCAAGCTTCCAGTCTGGAAAAGGAATAAAAATTGATTTTGAAGTCATAGAAGTTTACGAGGAAAAGCTAGCCCCTGTGCCTGGTTGTGTACCTTTAGGTGCTCGAATTCATGGCTAGCAACTCCTGCTTGTTGGCTTTGATTTTCCCGTCTTTAGATTGATGGAAGGTTTAATTGTGGGTAATGAACTTTAAGCATGTGTATGTCAATGACTTTGGCAGGTGAGCTCTCCTGAATAGGTTTGGGAAGGCCTTACGAGACTTTGAACGTTTTGACTTTATTTGGGACAGCATGTCACTTGGTGACGGTGGCTATTACCTGCAGGGTAAAGCACATAGTGCCTCCAGCTGTAGTAAGTTCACTGATACACTACTTAAGTGCTGTAATTGGGTGGGTGTCTGACTGGCTATTGGAAGTAAACAGAGGAAATTTCTGTGAGATACCATAATTTAGAAGCCCTCAATATGTAGCAGTCTACCAAGTGCTTACCTATAAACAAGACACACAATATTTTTTAAAGCTACTATGTTTATCCTAGTTACTTTGCAACATTTGATGTGTATTTTATATTAATGCTAAAATTCAGTGGAGTTCATGTTTTCTTTACAAGCTGTATTTAGGTGTTTTCTCATTTTAAACAGCTCTCTTTTGGAAACGGTATGTAATTGTACAAATATCTAAATTCATTATTTTTTAAAGGAACTTCACAGATGTGTTTAACATTTTTTATTGACTTTTTTAGAGAGAGAGAGACATCGATTTGTTGTTCCACTTATTTATACATTCATTGGTTGCTTCTTGTATGTGTCCTTCCCGGGGGCGGGGGGTTCAAACCACAACCTTAGTGTATCAGGATGACGCTCTAAGCCAACTGAGCTGCCTGGCCAGGGCCCATTCTTATTTGTTTTAAAAAAAGCTAAAGTCATTGTTTTGGCCACCAAGCATACTTATGCAAACTGTACTTTGTTATGAAAAGGAATTAAATTGGCTTAAAATGAGAGTGAGTAGAATTTATCATCTAAGTGGGAACACTTGAGAGAGAATGGGTTTGCTATTATGCCACGACAATAGGCACAGATGAGCTGTTGTAGAATGGCTTTCAAACATTTTTTGAAACTATAACCCACAGTAAGAAACACATTGAACATTGTGAGTTGATACATAGGTATGTGTGTGTATGTATACTTATGTGTATGTGTGTATGTATATATATATACATACACACACACACACACATGTATAATTGAAAGTTTCACAAAGTAAATATTACATGAAAAATGCTCTGATTTCCTATTCCATTTTTTAAATGTTTACTTTAAAAATAAATAATTATAGGATGCACCATTTGAAAAGCACTTTGCTTTCCACTGGAGTGATCTGCCATGGGAAAACTGGTATTTTTTTTTTCCTAAGCCAGGGAAATACATTATTGCTTGCTTGCTTTTTTATTTTTGAAATAACCAAACCTAGGAAAGAGCTGCATAGGAAATACAGTTTATACCCTTCACCCAGGTCATACCCACACCTGTTTGATCTCTCTGTATATTTCCCTGAAACATTTGAGAATTGGTTGCAGAGATCATAGCCCCTTAACCCCCTAAAGACAAGCATATGTTTCATAAGAACAAGGACATTCTCTTAATATATCCCCTTATACAACCACGGTTGCGCTAAAATTCAGAATATTTAACAGATACAAGCCATACCAGAATCTCACCAGCTGTCTGTGCATATTGTCCTTAACAGAAATGTTTCTCTTGATCCAGGATCCCGTCCAGATACGCGTCGCAGTTAGGTGTCACGTCTCTTCGGTCTTCTTTAATCTGGAATAATTCCTCAGCTTTTCCTTATCTTTCATAATACAGTACTGATATTTTTGAAAAGTAAAGACATTGTTTTGTAGGCTGCCCACCAATTTGGGTTTGTTTCCGTATCATTAGATTTAAGTTATGTGTTTGGGCCAGAATGGTGTATTCATGATGTTATATCCTCAGTGTACCATGCCAGGAGACACGTCCTGTCACTTTATTTCCGTATTTTTAAAAAATTGATCTGAGAGAGAGAATCATGGATTTGCTGTTCCTCTTATTTATGCATCATTGATTGATTCTTGGGTGAGCCCTGACCGGGGAGCAAACCCACAGGCTCTCGTGTCAGGACGACGCGCTAACCCACTGAGCTACCCGGCCAGGGCCCAGCACTTTCTGATGAGGAAAGACTGTCTTGTCTTCTTCTGTGTTGTCCATTATTCTAATTATTCTTTTTTTTTTTTTTTTAATATATCTTTATTGATTTCAGAGAGAGGAAAGGAGAGGGGGAGAGAGAGATAGAAACATCAATGATGAGAGAGTCATTGATCGAGCCCGCAACCCGGGCATGTGCCCTGACCGGGAATTGAACCCCGATCGCCTGGATCCTAGGTCGACACTCAACCGCTGAGCCATGCCTGGCCGGGCTCTTCTAATTATTCTTATGCTGACAAACATCAGAATTTGTTCTACATCTTCAATTGTTTTCTAATTGGAGAAACGGTGGGAAGTGGTAGGAAATGGCATGAGGATTCTTGAGTGTCATTTGCTTAACTGCATTCTGGCCCCTGAGCATTTCCTCTGGCGCTGAAGGAAAACACCCAAATGAAGCCTAATCGTGCACATGGCCACATTCTTAGTGCTAATTGGAAGCTTCTGCTTTGGGTTCTTGGGAATATGAATAAACCCAGCTCCGATTGTATAAATAAAAAAGATTTATTGGCTCACGTAGCTGGAGAGCCAGGGCCAGAACCTTGGCACAGATGTTATCTAGCAGTGCTGCCTGGTAGAACTTTCTGCAACGGTGGGAACGTGCTATATTTTCTCAGTCCAAACAGTAGTCACCCGTCTGCATGTGGCTGTTGCATACTTGAGATGTGGCACTGAATTTTTAATTTTATGTAATTTTAATTTAAATAGCCTCACAAGGCTACTGACTACTGTATTTTACAGCACAGGCTAGAATTTCTCCATTTCTTGCTTTGCTCTCCTCTGTTTGCTCTTTTCTCAGGCAAATTACCTTCTTGTGCTGCAAAAATGGCCTCCAGTAACCCCAGTGTACATTCTGATCACAACCAAAACCTCAGAGCCAACTCTCACTGGCCCTGCCTGGGTCATGGGCCCAAATCTGGACTGGGTTGGCAAGGGGAAGTTCCCCAACGATGAATCAGAGGACCAGGGTGGGTGCTGTGACCGCACAGGGAGGAAGGACCCCAAAGAAGTCAACACAGCAGTATCACTTGCAGCTTTGTTTACGAAATATTGGGTATACGTTTTTTATAAAGGAGAGAGTTAAAAGCATAAAGTACTACTCAAAAATAAAAAATAAAAAGACAGCAGTCCTCTATCAAAGGAAAACAGTAAAGGTGGCAATATTCTGAATTTGAGGGAAAAACTTAAATCTCGTACTAATAACAACACTTGGACCTGTGTTTTCAGGTATTGTTTATTTTTATTTTATTTAACAACTAGATCTGATACAAACCTAATATATACAGAATATGTAAATCCAATAGAAACTTCCATCTGAAATGGCAGAAACTTCAAATATTACTTTTGAAATATGGAGACGAGAAAATCAAACATCTTAGAGAGATGAGTAAGTTCAAATTTTCCAAGGAGCCAGAGTGGGCAGGGCGGGTGGGGCTGGTAACCGAGAGTCCACGTCTCCCCCCCCCCCACACAGCAGGGCAGCTACATTCCATTGCTGCCATTTGGGTAGGTGTAGGCCCAGAGTTGTGAGCTCTTCAAGCTTTTCAGAAGACGTCAGAAATCCAGAATTTCACATGATTTTTTTAAAAATGTTTAAAATTTATTTCAATTGTTCAGCATACAATATTATATTAATTTCAGGCGCACAACTCCGTGATTCAACATTTATAGACCTTACAAAGCGATCATCGCAGTAAGTCTGGTAGCTATCATTCGTCACTGTACACAGTTACTATTGACTCTGTCCCCTAGGCTGTGCTTTCCATCCCTGTGACTTACTTTACAGCTGGAAGTTTATATTCCTTAATCCCCTACCCCTTTTCTGGCCAACCCCTTCCCCCCGCCCCTCTGCCACCATCAGCAGTTCTCTCTGTATCTATGAGTTTATTTCTGTTTTGTTTTGCTGGCTTGTTTTGTTTACATAGATTCCACATGTAAGTGAAAACATACGGCACTTGTCTTTCTCTGTCCTGCTTCCTTCACTTAGCATAATGCTCTCTGTGTTTATTCACGTGTTGCAAATGGTAAGATTTCATTCCTTCTTACGGCTGAGTAGTATTCCATTGTACACGTGCACCACAGCTTCTTTATCCAGCCGTCTATCGTCGACACCTAGGTTGCTTCCAGATTTTGGCTACCGTAAATAATGCTGCAATGAACACAGGGGTGTGTATATCTTTTCATATTATTGTTTTTATTTTCTTTGATAAATACCCAGGAGTGGAATTGCTGGGTCATACGATAGTTCTATTTAAAAATTTTTGAGGAATGTCCATACTGTTTTCCATAGTGGCTGTGCCAAATGACAACCCCACCAGCAGAGCACAAGGGTCCCCTTTTCTCCACCCCCTCACCAACACTCACTCGTTGGCTTTTTGATGATAGCCATTCTTATAGGTGGAGTGATATGTCAGTGTGGTTTTGATTTGCATTTCCCCGATGATTAGTGGTATTGAGCATCTTTTCATGTGTCTGCTGGCTGTCTGTATGCTCTCCTTGGAAAAATGTCTATTGAGATCCTCCGTGCGTTTTTTAATCGGATTTTTAAAATGTTGAGTTCTGTGAGTTCTCTGTGTATTTTGAATGTTGACCCCTTATGGGATATATCACTTACAAATATTTTCTCCCATTCAGTAGGCTGCCTCTTTGTCTTATTAAAGGTGTCCTCTGAGCAAAAGCTTTTTATTTTATTTATTAAATCCTCACCTGAGGATATTTTTTTCATTGCTTTACAGAGAGAGTAGGAGAGAGAGAGAGAGAGAGAGAGAGAGAGAAACATCAGTGTGAAGAAGACACATTGATTGGTTGCCTCCTGCACGCACCGGAGAGTGGGACTGAGCCTGCAAACCAGATACGTGCCCTCGGCTGGAATCAAACCTGGGCCCTTCAGCCCACAGGCTGACACTCTAACCACTGAGCCAAACCGGCTGGGGCTGGCCGTGCTAAAGCTTTTTAGTTTGATGTAGTCCCAGTTGTTTATTTTTGCTTTTGTTGCTTTTGTCTGAGGAGACATATAAAAAAAAAATTGCTGAGACCGATGTCAAAAAGTTTACTGCCTATGTTTTCTAGGAGCTTTATGATTTCATGTCTTACATTTAAGTCTTCCATTCATTTTGAGCTTATTTTTGTATATGGTGTAAGAAAGTGGTCCAGTTTTAGTTTTTGTAGGTGTCTGTCCAGTTTTCCCAACACCATTTATTGAAGAGACTGTCTTTTCCGCCTCATATATACTTGCGTCCTTTGTCCTAGAATAATTGACCGTAAAAGCCTGGGTGAACCATCCTGATTTGTAAAACAGCTCGTGAGACAGGCCAAATGGACCTGCCTCAGCTGGCCTACAGGCTGCCAGGGCGCCAGCCCTGGTCTCAGATACTCAGGGACCACAGACTGACAGTGACTTAGATTTCTCTGCTGTGAATCCAGCCCCTCAAGCGTGGCTGTGAGGATTGCACAAGGTAATGTGTACAGAGTGTTTAGGACAAGGCCTGAGGATTAGTAAGTGCTCAGTGAGTGTGAGCTGTTCTGCCCATTCTTCCGGAAGGCCCAAAGGGACTGTCCAAGGCCGTCTCCTAATTCCATGTGACTCTGAAGTATTGTCCTCAGACCACAGCACCTGGGTGCCTGTTAGAAATGCAGATGCTCAGGCCCCACCTCTGTTCCACTGAACAGAATCTCTCCTGAAGGGGTCCAGCATGGTACATTTTAACAAGATTTCCCCAGCCACTTCCCATGCTGTGAAAGTTTGGGAATTTCTCAAATCCAGCTTGCTTTTCTGGTCCTCACTCTTTTTTTACATATATATATTATATATAATATAATATATATATTATATATAATATATATTATTTACATATATATAATATGTATATTATTACATATTTTATATATATATATAAAATATGTAATAGTGGGTCTTTTTTATCGATTGATTTTTGAGAGAGAGGAAGGAAGGGAGAGAGAGAAACATCGATTTTTTTGCTCCACTTATTTATGCATTCATCGTATGTGCCCTGACCAGAGATGGACCCCACAACCTTGGCGTATCGGGGCGATGCTCTAACTGAACTACCCAGCCAGGGCTCTCTCCTTCACTCTTAGCAGAACTGCTCTAATGAGCATGGCCTATACTTGCTTCTAGAATTCGTAAAGATGTATGAAAGGCCTTCAGGTACTCCCCTGGCGTATATTATACTGTTAACTCACTTGGCCAAAGTCATCTTCAGTCTGCAGCCCCCTGTGGGGGTCCCACGTCCTAAATCAGTGGAATCTGACTTCCAGAATTGCGCTTTGGATGGAATACTGTGATCACCCCCCAGCGCCCGCCCTGCCCGCCAGATCATGAGAGGTGGGTAGAAAATAAGCCTCTGAAAATTCAGGCTGGATTTTTGTGCTGGCTTATCTGCCAAAAAAAAAAAAAAAAGAGAGAGAAAGTCTAGAACTGGAATAATAGTACAACCCGCAGATGGTATCAGTGTAGCATTCCTGCTCCTCTCGGTCTCCTAGCAATGCACCAGCGACAAGGAAGTCGCATTCAAGGCATTGTTTCTGACTCAGACGTGGAGCAGGTTACGCTCAGATGAAACCGGCGCCTGCTGATAGAACATTGGCGCTCTGTTCCCAGGCTTTCTGCCCTCCCAGCACGTGCTGGCCTTAAATCTACCATAAGTAGTAAAGTTGCATATCAGGTTTTCTCTAACGTTCCCAGAGGCCCTCAGCTGCTGTCTCAGGCATGTACCCAGGTGACTCAGGCAGAACTTCGTGTGCTTAGTGACTCAGAAACTAAATCATTAACTTGGTAGATTCCTGCGGAGCACGGGGAAAGGGAGCTTGAAGGAGAGGGCGTTAGAATGTGGGCCTCCGATATGTCAGTGACCGTGAACACGAGGACGGCAATCCCGAGCCGGGTGGCTTCTCAAGTGGACCAGATACTAACCCTCGAGTCTCCTGAAATCGGGAAGAATCTCCGATCAGTCACCCTCAGGAGCAACAATCCACATGGGTGACTTACAAAGAATGTAGGTTTCCTTTCTTTGAATCTCTATCGGGTAAAGCAGGAAAATGTGGGAAAGGCTTCTTGGCAACTTTTAACGAATTGATTTTAAACTGGGAATATGCATTTACACCTACACGTGCACACACACACACATCTGGTCTGCCTGAATGTGAAATTCAACTTCCGGTGCACACATACACAAAACACCAGACGCTACTTGAAAAAATGATTGCAAGCAAATCTCACCCCAAAATTGGCCTTCGTAATAATTTTTCAGTTCTGCCCGTGGAAGGCAACAGTAACACCTTTGCATTAAAACCCTTGCGATTCAGTTGTGACACACGAGGGCTTTTCCAGGGAGCTGCCCTTCCTCCGCCCCCGGGCGCCTTGGCTGGTGCTCACAGGGCCGTGCCCAGGGGGCCCGGCATGTGCCCCAACCGCGAGGCAGCCGGGCCGGGGGCGAGCGGGGAGTAAGCGGCGGGGGAGGCCGGCCGGAGAGCAGGCCGGGTGCCCGGGAAGGTGGCCAAGTGGCTCAGGCTGAATGGGCAGCTCCTGACAGCTCCTCAAATGTCCTTGCTGTCCCTTCCCACTGGCTGCGTGGATACCAGGGGAACACAAAACCCCTCCGCCTGGAGGTCACCAAGAATTCACAAACGCTCCTTTTTAAAGCGGCATGTTCAGTAGAGCGAAATGCTCGTGGTGCCGAGGGGTGACAGGTTTGGTGCGGAGGTGAGGGCGCCTCGCCCTCCTGTACTCGAGGTGTGAAGCTGAAGCTCGCTTGCCACCCGGTCCCCAACTTTAATCATGGCCCGCGCCTCCTCTTTAGAAAGGTTTGCGTTTGCATGTTTGTGGCCCTTCTAGGGAGAAGGGGGGTGACCAGGCCGGTGATGCTTATGATGGGCTGTGTTCCTTCTTTCCTCTTTTAGCTACGTGAGGACAAATAATGCTTAAGGATGGATAAAATATTTAACAGCGGCCATACATAATTTATTCCCGAGACGATGCCCATTTCCAGCCCAATGGTTTGCTCGCAATTAGAGCTCCTCAGAACATCGAGCCCCCGTGTCTCCTTGGCAAGCTGACGTTGGGCTTATGTTGACTCTTTTCTTCCTAAGGCTAATTGTTCCTACGTTTTCCTGTGGAAGGACGCCTTCCTCGACGTTGTCTACAGCAACAGGCAACCAAGGTGAAAACTGCAGGCAATATGCGTACTTGCTTCTGGGCCTCAGGTTTACTCTGAGCTCCAGGGTCATTCATACTCGGGAAGGAGAAAAATATTTGTATGTATAAATGTTGCTTATGAAAAGTAGGCTGCTTTTGTGTCCACCGAAGTAATAAATCATTTCAGAAAACAAAAAGTCTATAAAAGAAAAAAGCCAGGCCAGGGCTGGGTAGCTCAGTTGGTTAGAGTGTCATCTCGATACGCCAAGGTTGTGGGTTCGATCTCCGGTAGGACACATACAAGAATCAACCAGTGATGGCATCCATAAGTGGAGCAACAAATCGATATTTCTCTCTCTCTCGAATCAATAAATAAAGAAAATTTTTACATTGATGTATCAGTCCTTTCTTAATACATAGAAGTGTTTTATATAATAAGGAAGTCAACCTTCTGGCTATCACTTTTTCCTAATTAGTCCTTTGCTTATTACTATGTTTATCATTGGCTTTTCTACTTATTGTGTAGTAATTTCTTATTTTTTTTTTAATAGCTCTTTTTTTTTTTTAACAAATTATCTTTATTGTTGAAACTATTACAGATGTCCCATTTTTACCCTAATTGATCCCCTCCACCCCGCATCCACCCCACCCCAGGCCTTCCCCAGACCAGTGTCTGTGTCCATGGGTTATGCTTATAAACATATAAGTTCTTTGGCTAATCTCTCCCCACCCACCCACCCCTGCCTTCCCTCTGAGATCCCTCAGTCTGTTCCATGCTTCTGTGTCTCTGGATCTATTTTGTTCATCAGTTTATTTTGTTCTTTAGATTCCACATATGAGTGAGATCATGTGGTACTTGTGTTTCTCTGCCTGGCTTATTTCCCTTAGCATGACACTCTCCAGGTCCCTCCAGGCTGTCCCAAAGGGTAAGAGCTCCTCCTTCTTTACAGCTGTGTAGTATTCCACGGTGTGAATGTCCCACAGCTTTCTCTCCATCATCTACTGATGGGCACTTGGGCTGTTTCCAGATCTTAGCTACTGTAAACTGAGCTGCTGTGAACATAGGGGTGCATATATTCTGATTAGTGTTTCAGAATTCTCAGGATATATTCCTAGAAGTGGGGTCCCTGAGTCAAATGGCAGGTCAATTTTTAATCTTTTGAGGAATCTCCATACTGTTTTCCATAGTGGCTGCACCAGTCTGCATTCCCACCAGCCGTGTACCAGGGTTCCCAGAATTTCTTATTTTCTATAGTAAAATCCTTTATTCTTTAATAGTTTATTTCTCAAAATTATATAAATATATACTCAGATTATATCCTAAGTACTATACTTTTATGATTTCTTTACATTTAAATATTTAATCCACTTGAAAATTATTTGTCCTTCAGGTGAAAGTAAGAGGTTTGATTTTTTTTAAATGTTCCGTTAATTGTTCTCATATAATATATTGAATAAGACACTGCTTTGTCACTGAATGGAAGTTTCACCTTTGTCATTTACTAATTTCTTAGATGTTCTTGGCTTCGTTTTAGCCAAATCATTCTGATTTGTTGATCTATTGTCTACTTTGGAACCATTGCACACTGTTTTAAGCACTGAAACTTTAAAATACATTTAATATCTATAGAGCAAATCCTCTCCTCACTCCTCAATTGTTCTTTGTATTTTAAAAAATTAGTTATTCAAATTATAAATAAATTCATGTAGCTCAGACAAGAAGACAAAATTTTTATATCCTAAGAAACCCGAAACACCAATCAGAAAGAGCTTCCGCACCCCTGTGTTCATAGCAGCGCAATTCACAGGAGCTAAGATCTGGGAACAGCCCAAGTGCCCATCAGTAGATGATGGAGAGAAAGCTGTGGGACATTCACACCGTGGAATACTACGCAGCTGTAAAGAAGAAGGAGCTCTTACCCTTTGGGACAGTATGGAAGGACCTGGAGAATATTATGCTGAGTGAAATAAGCCAGGCAGAGAAAGACAAGTACCACATGATCTCACTCATATGTGGAATCTAAAGAACAAAATAAACTGATGAACAAAATAGATCCAGAGACACAGAAGCATGGATCAGACTGAGGGATCTCAGAGGGAAGGCAGGGGTGGGTGGGTGGGGAGAGATTAACTCAAGAACTTCTGTGCATAAATGCATAACCCAGGGACACAGACAAGAGTGGGGGGTGGGGGTGGATGCAGGGTGGAGGGGATCAGTGGGGGGGAAGGGGGACATCTGTAATACTTTCAACAATAAAGATAAATTTTTTTAAAAAAGACAAAATTCTTAAAAGTACACAGTGAGAACACTTTCTCCTTTATTGTCCCCAGTTCACCCAAGTGTCATTCCCTCCCAGTAGGTAACAATTATGATTAGTTTCTTCCTTTTCTTTCCATAGATTTTTTAAAATGTAAATAAGACGGTATGAAAATATGTGAGTTCCCTCTTATTATTATATAAAAATAGCAGCATTGTCTTATCCTTTGCTTTTCTCATTGAATATATTTTGGTAGTCTTTCCGTATCACTAAATAAAATTCTTCCTCATTCGTTTTTTCCCATTCCTTTCTTTTTAGATATAAAGTTTTAATTCTGGAATCAGTTTAGATTTACAGGAAAGTTGCTCAGTACAACACCAAGCTTCCTCTGATGTTAACATCTTACATAACTGGGAAATCTTACATAACTTCGACATTTGTTGAAACTGGGAAATTAACGCTGGTGCATGTATTAGTCTGCTCGGGCCGCCGTAAGAAAATTCCACAGACTGGGGGGCTTAAACAACATAAATTTATTTTCTCACAATTCTGGAGGCTGGAAGTCTGAGATCAAGGTGCTGGCATGGTTGGTTTCTGGTGAGATCTCTGTTCCTGGCTTGTAGATGACTGCCTTTCCCTGTACCCTCACATGGCCTCCGAGAGAGAGGGGGAGAGAGAGAGCGAGAGAAAAAGAGAGAGCTCTGATGTCTTTTCTTAAAAGGACACTAAGGACACCAATCTTATGGGACCCGGGCCCCACCCTTAGGACCTCTCTTAACCTTAATTACTCCCTTAGAGGTCCCATCTCCAAAAACAGCCACATTAGGGGTTAGGGCTTCAACATATAGATTTTTAGGGGATACAAACATTCAGTCCATAACAATACCTTAATCTTGGCTAAACTTGAGACTTTATTTGGATATTACCAGTTTCCCACTGTCTTTTTTTCTGTTCCAGGATCTAATCCAGGACACCACACTGCATTTAACCCCCATCTACTTTTACAGCTCCATCATACGTAACCAATTTAATATATAACAATCCCCTGTTGACGGACCTTTAGTTTACATCAATTCTTTTGCCAGATTAGCTATGTGCAATCAATAATTGTACTCAGAAGTCATTCTGCACATGTGGAAAGTACATCTTCAAGGTAAACTCCTAGAAGAGGAATTACTGACACACAGAGCATATGTGTTTGTAATTTTGATGGGTACTGTGGGTGTATCTCCTTGGAGGGCTGTCGATTTATACTCCAGGCAACAAAGGGTGGGAATACTTATTTCCCTACAGCCTCGTCAATCTTGTGAATTTTCACCAGTCTGGTGGGTGAGGAATGTATCTTATTATGAGTGAGACTGAACATCTTTTCATTGATTATGAGTTACTTTTCAGATAGTTTGCTCATTTGATGTTTTTCTTATCAATTACCCTTTAACATAATATATGTTGGCAAATATTTTTTCCCAGCTTGTCATACTACTTTTCCTAATAATCAACTGTATTGAGCTATAATTTGCTTCAACAAAATGTACTTTAAACGTACAGTTCAATGAATTTTGACGAATATAATACATCCATGTAACCAAACCTAGATAGAAAACATTTCTATGACCCTTATGTTATATTAGAATCTGCTTAGTAATGTTTGCTATGCAGAAGCTTTTAACTTTTTATAGTTAAAATTTTCTTTTATGACTTCTGAATTTTGTACCATAATAAGAGATGCTTTCGCATTCTGAGTTTGTAAAATAGTTGTCCATTTTACTTCTAGAATATTTGTGCCTTCATGTTTTCACCTTTCGATCTTTGATCTGCTTGCGTAATAGCCTGAGGTAGGTGTGAGGTCTAATGGCTTTTTTCCAAGTGTCCATCCAGTTGTCCCAGCCCTATGTAAACAACAGTCTACTCTCCCCCCACTGATGCATGTCACATTTGTCATATACTGAAGGCTGGCATCTTGGAATCAATTTCTTGTTGTTTTGTTCTGTCTCTTCAATCATTTCCATACTCTTTTAATTACTAAGAATTTATAGCAAGTTTTAATATTTGCTAGGCCTATTCCCGACATTAGTTTCCCAACAAATTACCACCAACTTGGTGGCTTAAAGCAACACAGATTTATAGTCCTGAGGTCAGAAGTCCACATGGGTGTCACGGGGCTAAACTCAAGGAGTTGGCCGTCTGTGCTCCCTTCTGGAGACTCGAGGGTAGAATCCGTGTGCCTGCCGCGTCCAGCTTCTGGAGGTCACTCACATTCCTGGGCTCACGGCCCTCCCCCCAGCTCCAGCGCCAGGACAGGCAGGCGGAGTCTTTCCCATGCTTCGTTCCCTGGCGGTGACTCCCCTCCTCCCGCTTCCACTTGAAGGACCTTTGCAGTTACCTTGGACTCTACCAGACAATCCAGAATCATCTTCCCATGTCAACGTCAACTGGCCAGTGACCTGAATCCCACCTGCAGCCTTAATGCCCCTTGTCACGTAACACAACATATTCACAGGTTCCGGGGATCGGGACATGGGCATTTGTGCAAAATTCTAAACCCTTTGGTACATGTTGCCAGGCTTCCCCCCAGAACAGTTGTCCTGAGTTTACACTGTGCTCGGTGGTCCGATACTTCTCCACATTCTGGACGACACTAGATATCATTCCTTAAAAACGTTCCCAAGTTGCTGTGTGAAAGGCTGTTTTTAAAGCCTTTTCAATATGTTGAATTTTTGATGAGTAGCAACAGGTAAGTAAATGGTGAGAATGAAAACAAATATCAGCACAGGGACAGTCTTCGGCTTGGTAATCATCAGTGGCCATTAAAAAGTAATTTATGCCCGGCTGGCTGGTGTGGCTCAGTGGTTGGGCATCGACCCATGAACCAGGAGGTCACAGTTTGATTCCCGGTCAGGGCACGTACCCAGGTTGCGGGCTCGATCCCCAGTCGGGGGCGTGCAGGAGGCAGCCGATCAGTGACTCTCATCATTGACGTTTCTCTCTCTCTCCATCTCCCTTCCTCTCTCTGAAATCAATAAAAACATTTTTTTTAAAAAAGTAATTCACAACCAATCTGAGTGTCTATCAGTGGAGGAATGCATAAGCAAACTGTAGTTCATCCATAAAATGAAATATTACTGGGCTGCAGAAAGGAATGAAGCGCTGATATACGCCACAATGTGGATGAACCTTGAAGACTTTATGCCAAGTGGAAGAACTCAGACACAAACGGTTAATACGAAATGTCCAGAAGAGACAAATCTATAAAGACAGATAGTATTAGTGGTTGCCCAGGGCTGGGAGTGGAGAGAGATGGGAGGGTTGGGGAGTGATGGCTGAGGAGGGGGGGGGGTCTCTTTTTTGGGTGATAAATGTTCTTAAGTTGATTGTGGTGCTGGTTGCACAACTCTGTGAATACACTTTGTTGGTTTGACGATTGCACCATTCTCTAAATATAGTTTACCATTGAATTATGCACTTTAAATAGGTGCATTGCTGTATGAGTTATATCTTAATGCTTTCTACAGGCCGACGTTTTATCCAAAGCAGAAACCCTGCCTGTGCTACCCCCATGTCAACCCTCTACCCAAAGCAGAAAATCAGCTATACCATCCACACGTGCCAGGGACTGTCTGGGAGGTGGCATCCGGCTCGGCTTGAATTGTCCCATCGGCGGGGACTCACTCACTACTTGGAGAGCCTGTCTGGCCACTTACGTACACCTCACCTTCAGAAACTGTTCCGCTCATTTTGAGGCGACATGTGCGCCCCTGTAGCAATACCCCTGTACTCGCTTTCTACTGTACAGCAAATCCCCCAAACGCAGAGGCTTCAAACCCCACACATTCGCTCTGTCAGTTTCCGTGGGTCAGGAGTCTGGGTACTGTTCCCGGGTCCTTGGCTCAGGGTCTCTCCTTTTTGTTTTGTTTGGTTATTCCTCACTCAAGGATATTTTTTCCATTGATTTTTTTTTTTTAAATCCTCACCTAAGGGTACTTTTTCCATTGCTTTTCAGAGAAAGCAGAAGGGGTGGGGGAGAGAGAAAGAGAGAGGGAGGGAGAGAAACATCCATGTGAGAGAGACATCAATTGGTTGCCTCCTGCATGCGTCCCAAGAGGGGCCAGGGATCGAGCCTACAACTGAGGTATGTGCCCTTGACTGGGAATTGAACCTGAGACCCTTCAGGGTGCGGGCCGATGCTCTAACCATTGAGAACACCAGCCAGGATTCAGGGCCTCTTTTCTCCCCCATCAACTAAGCAGAAATTCATTGGTGGGTTAAAACCTGAGCTGAACTGAGATGAGGTTTACCTACGGCTTTTATTCAGCTCATGTAAGGCTATAATGAAGGTGTTGGCCGGGGCTGTCTGAGAGTACACTTCCAAGTGTAAGTATTCAAGTGGTTGCTAGGATTTAGTTCCTGTGGTTGTAGGACTGAGGCCCGTGGCCCTCATGGGCAGTGCACAGCTTGTCAACTTGCTTCCTCCCAGGCCAGCAGGAGTGTATCCCTGACTTCTCCCATCTCTCACCTCTAAACCCTCTTTAAAGGCATGTCTAATTAAGTTGGGCCCACCCAAGATAATCTCCCTTTTGATGAACCTAAAGTCAACTAATCAATAACCTAACCTTTGAAAAGCTATCCCATCCTACCCACTGGCCCTACCCACACTAGGGGATTATACAGTGCACACCAGCGGGCAGGAATCTTGGGGCCACCTTAGAATTCGGCTTCCCTCAGCACAACCAGGGAGCACTGTTTACACCCTTGCCTGTGTGAGTGCTGTTATGGAGCTTTGCAGTGACCAACCTGCATGGCCATGCAAGTGGGATTTGCCTGGCTTTCTGTCTCTCTGGCTCAGTTGTAGGCCTTTTGTCAGCAGCCCCATAGGATTCACTGACTCCTTCCTCGTGCTCTCCCTTTAGATAACCCAGGCTTTCTCCAAGCAGTTTCATCAGTTATACTGTTTATCTGGCCACCTTACTACCCCCCCCTTTGAAAACAATCTACTTTCTCAGTATTCCAGTTATAATACAGTCTGTATTTTCTGAGCACTCACTCTGCCAGACACTGTTTAAAGCACTTTACATAGATTATCTCATTGAATCTTTCCACCAACCTGTGAAGTTGTATCATGTCATTTTGCTGATGAGGAAACTTGGGCACAGAGAAGTTAAGTAACTTCACCAAAGTCACACAGCTTTTAGGTGGGGCGCTCAGACAGTTTGACTCTCGAGTCTCTGTAGTTAACTACTATGCATTGCTCCCTCCCAGAGCTACCCTCTGTACCCAGCAGGGGCCAGAGGACACTTCGCTTTTAGCTCTTTGTACTGAATTTTGTATTTTTTACTTAAAGCACCCTCATTCTCATTGCCTTAAACTGGACTCAAAGTCGATTTTAAAATTCTCTGTCACGTGAATTGCTGATGACAAGGTTTCCCACATGCTTTGGGCCATTGTTAAAGCCAGAGGCCCCTCTCAGCTTTTTGTTTGCTGCAGCTATGACTGCAGGTTTCCCTGAGAGCAGTCTCTCCTTTATGGAGTGCCTACTGTATACACAACACCGCGCCATGTACTCCAAGAACAGGAAAAGGGCCTTCAAATCCTGGTGAACAGTGATACATTTTCCTGGAGCAAGAAAGCAAATCTATTCGAGTGTCCCAAATAGTCTAAAGGGTACTGTTTCACTGGGCGCCTACCTACTTTCCAACATCTTCTGACATATTCCGATCCATCTCCATGTGATAGAGCAGAAAGAGCCCATGGGTTCGAAGCTCAACTCCACTTAACAGTTACAGGTGAGCCTGAGCCATGTACTCAGTCATCTGGAGCCTCAGTTTCCCCAACTGTGAAGTAGGAAAACAGGCCCACAGTTCCTTTTTTGTAACTTTGAAATCCAGGAAACTCTCAAAAACCATTAGCTTTTTCTCTCCCATCAATTCCGCAGAAATTTATCGGCAGAGCAAAACCTGAGCTGAACCGGCATGAACCTTATTCGGCTCACGTAGGGTGAAGAGTCACACACTGAGCTGAGAAACACTACGTTTGCTCACAGGATGCGGCCCTCCAGGTGTTAACATTGTAAAACCCAGAATTCTCACTCTGAGACACGTCTGCCCCCAGCGGATAGCATCAGGGGTTTGCATCGGGTGGCGCTGGGGGGGGGGGGGGTGGATTCTGAGCACTGATGAGAATTTATAGGGAGCATTAAGCTCAGACCTTGGTAACCTGAGTCCTGTCCCTCAGACGTCTTGCTTTGGGGAGTGTTTTCCATCCAGCGTCCGTTTAGATGGGGCCCACATTTCAGTAGCTGGGAGGGGTGAAAACTCCTCTCTCCTAGGATTCCCCTCCGCTTCTCAAGACCAAAGCTAAACGTTGACGCGGATGGAGCAGTTTGAACCTTGACCCTTGGCCTCTGGCCTCCGAAGCCACGGGCCCTTTCGGTAGCTGCGCCGTGGCAGGGGGAGGAGTGGAGAAAAACTGCTCGAATTACCGGAAGAATCCCGAGCTTTCCTTACAGGGAAGGAACAGCAGGAGGTGCTATTGCCGCTTCCTGTGCTGCAGAGGGATCCTTCAGAACTGGGAAAGAAAGACGCTTTTAGATCCTGGCTTTTCCCTGTGCTTCTGCGGAGATGGGTCGTGTTCTAAATGATTTTGCTAGTGGGGAGACAGAGAGGCTAAGCAGGAGAGTGACCGCATTTTAGAGATGTGTGTTTTTGGACAACTTCCTTTGTGCAAAGGCAGCCTGCTGGAGTCCTATATCAATCTCCCCCAAAATGCATGAGACATATTCTTTTTCCTCCGGGGACTTTCTGTCTGGTGGTGAATTACAACTTAGCAGAAGGGGGAGGTATCAGAAGGCAAGTTTAAAGGGCCTATCTGTTTGGAGGTCAGAAAAGAGCTGTTGAAGAGAGACCTTGAAGGCCGGTGGGTGGCAGGGAGGGTGGTCAGCTAGGGGCAGCTGGGGCATCCCAGACGGAAAACGCTGGGCGTAGATCTGGAGCCTGGCAAACCTGGGCATGTTCAGGGGACCACGGAGTCAGACCTTTGGATATTTTCAGGGACCAACAGGTCAGTGAGAGACTGGGCTAGACAGGAAGACTGGGGCAAACTGGAGCAGCTCCTTAACTGGCCACATATTACCAGGTCACAGGGCAGGCCCACGGTTTCCTGATCCTTCTTTTCTTTTCAAGAGAAGTCACAAGTCTGAATGTCCATGTGAACCATAGACCTTGTGGCGTATAAACAACAGACCTTTATTTTTGATAGCTCTGGAGGCTGGGAAGTACAAGATCATGGCACTGGCAGATTCTGTGCCTGGTGAGAACCCACTTCCCACTTGCAGACAACCAACTTGTCACTGTGGCTTCATGCGGCAGAAGGGGGAGGGGGGTATCTTGGGGCCTCTTATATAAGGGCCCTAATCCCATTCATAAGGGCTCCACCTTCACCCTCATGACCTAATCACCTCCCAAAGGCCCCCGCCTCCTAATCGCATCACCTTGGGAGTTCTGTTCAACACATTCATTTGGGGAGGAGGCAAACATTCAGTCTATACAGCAGCAGGCTACATAGCAGGGCCAGGACTTAGGAAAGGCAAGCAGATCCCAAGGCACTTTATGCTAGGAGACCCTCAGTCCTTGATGGCAACCCTGAGAGGGAGGCCCCTCACAGCTTGTACTCTAAGTGCCTCTCTCCCTGGGATCCCATTTGCAGCTTAGGGTTCAAAGAGAAAAGCAGTGAGAAACATGTTGGCAAGGTAGGGCCAGGTCTTTGAACTTCAGTTGGTGGGCACTGGAGAGCCACTGACAAATTATGAGCAAATTATGCTTTGAGCAAATTATGACAAATTATGCTTTGGGAGGGCAGTGAAAAGGGTGGGCTGGTAAGGACTTTTCTAAGAGAGCAGACTGGAGCTAGGGAGGCAGCCACAGGAACCAAAAGGGAGCTATCTTTAGGAGGCACTTTGGTGTGAGTAGCAGGACTTGGGTTCTGGAATCAGACTGTCCGAGTTCAAATTCTGCCTTTTCCGTTTACTGGGTATGATCCTGGACAAGCAATTTAACCCCTTCGTGTCTCTGTCTCTTCATCTGTAAAATGGGCATCATAGCCAGGCCTGCCTACCTCATAGGGTGATGGAGTTTCAATAAGGCCATCTATGTGAAGAGTTGAGAACAGCCCCTGGCACATAGTAAACACTCAGGACACATTAGCAGTGAGGACCGATGTAGGGACCAAGGGACCACAGGATCCCCGGCACCCAAGAGTTAAGCAAGCAGGGGAACAGTGCAGGTTAGAAGCACCTGAGGGATCTCTTAACCTCCCCAAACCAAAGTCGCAGCCAGACCAATTAAATCAGTCTCTAGGGTGGAGTCTGGGTATTATTATTTTCTGGAAGTTTCCCAGGAATATCCAATGTGCAGCTGAGCCCGGGAATCATTGCTAATCTAGAACCGTGTATGCCTTAAGGCCTGAGCCAGGAGAACTGACCTTGAAAAGACACAGACAGGCAACCATTTTGCAGCAGGAGGTGGAGCAGATGGAGTGGGGGTGGAAGGGTGTGTGACCTAGGGGCCCAGCTGGGGGCTACTAGGGCTCCTGGGGGTCTTGAGGGCCTAGCCGGTGAAGACCAGCACCGGCACTGGAGTGGGGGATGGAGGCGGCTGCCTGCACCCACAGAGATTCTGGAGTAGGAGGCCAGAGCAGCGGCTCTGAGCTGGGCTTGGGCACCAGGGGGAGCTCGTGGGGACGAGCCATCGCTCCATCCCCCGCAGCTGGTTCAAACTGGTTTGGGCAGGGTGCGGCCCAGGCTGGCTGCATTCCGGGCCTCAGGCTTGCAACTTACCCAACGTCTCCCCAAGATCTGGAGACCCAGGGCAGGGTGCTGGGGCGTGAGCCCAGTACACTGAGGGACTGGGAGATTTAAAAAAAATTCAATCCTCTTTGTTTAAAATCATTGATTTGACTTCCCACGGGGGTCCCTGGCTAAAGCCAGCAGCAAGAGGGAGCCCCCTAGGTACGGCTTACTCTCAGACTTCAGTGTGCACGGGACTCAACTGCAGAGCTTTTAAAATGCAGGTGGCCCAGCTTGCCAAAGATGCTGAGGCAGAAAGTTGGGGCAGGGCATCTGTATTCTTAGCAAACTGTTTCTAAGGCATAATCACACGTTTAGTCTAAGAAGAAGAAAAAAGACTAGAAACAAAATGACTGTTGGCTAGCCAACTGGGCCAGGGCTTGAATCGCTGAGATGCTTGGGAAAAGCCCAGATCTCTTCCCCAGACACCCCATCTCCAGGGACAGGGTCTCAGGGCAATCTGCACTGTTAGCTAACGTCCCAGGCTTTTTGTTTTGTTCTTAATGAGTCATCTTGGGCATTCAAAACTTTTAAACATTATAACCAATATCAGCAGAATAAAACCTTACAATTATAACTGAACCCTCCCCTCTCACATCCTTCCCCAATTTCCTCCCCCCTCGAAGTACCCACTTTCCTAACTGTGGCACATCATCTCAGGCACAGCTTTATGCTCTCACCCCATATGTCTGTATCCATAAACAATATATAGTGTGCTTTCGCATATTTCTAAAACTTTATCTTAATGGCAGAGTGCCCTACCAAGCCTTCTGCAACTTGTCTTTTTCCCTCTCTCTGCCTTATGTTTGTGAAACTCATCCATCAGTGGACGTTTGCTGTGCTCAGGATTATTTGGCTAATCTGAGGCCACTTCTGGGCTTTTCTGAGGGGAGGGCCCCAGTCAGCCTGCAGGGGTGAGGGTCTGAGCTCCATTCCTAGTGTGTGTGTGACGCGTGGAAAGGCTCCAAGCATCAGGAAGATCACAACAGTAATGAACGGCCAAGTGCAGGTTCAGTGAGTTCCTATCAAATCCCTTTCCTAAGCACCTGAGGCCCAAGTCTTTGCCAGGACTTTTCCAGAAAATGACTCTGGCCTGAATGTTCGTGTGGGGACGTGGGGAAATCAACAGTTGGGCAGCTGTGGAAGTGGGAATTGTTCCGTGAGGGATCACCGAGAAGGCAGACCAAGCATGTGCTGACGCCCCCTACCTAGGGTCATCAAGATAAAATATAAATTCAGATTTAACGGGAAGGGGTGAGGGGCGTCCTGTATATTTATTTGCAACCCTAAGCCCAGCCAAATTTTTAAAAATGAATTTAATATTCTAAAAGTCATCATAGGAAACATGAGAACTCTAGACTTCCCCATACCTTTTTACCTTGTTTAGTACTTTCTTCATTAGCATTGTTCTGGGCGCACCTCACCCTCTCCAGCCTCTAAAGGGCCTAGACAAGCTTCCTAAGTGTGCTGGGCGGTCAGACTTAGTGCGCTTAAGGATTCTCTGCGGAGCTTATTTTAAAAGCTGCCCCAAGGGGGAAGAGGCCCGCCACACCCGCATTCCCTAATTTCCAGGACTCCCCGCCCGGCGCCAGCCAGAGGCTGGAGGAGAACGGCCTTGGGAAGGAGGGGGCGGGGGGCTTTGGTCTTTAAATGAAAGGACCTTTTAGGATAGCCGGTTCCTTCGCTGGATGCTCGCGGGGTGACCCGCGGAGCTTTAAAAACAACCAGGGCCCAAGCCCCACCCCCAGGGCTTCTGGCTGAATCCGGCGGTTCCCGGCGTCTCAAAAACGCCCCAGGGCGTCCCCAAGTGCCACGGAGACGGGGAGCCACTGTTCCCCGGATTCCAACGAAAAGGGTCTGTTTACACCGATAGCTCTCAAACTCGCATGTACGAGAACCTGGCGAACTGCAAAAATATTGACGTCCAGGCTCCAACCCGGGACTGTGCGCGGCCCGAACTCCGGCAGTTTTCTAGGAGCCCGGGAGGTTGCAGTGTGCGGGCGAGTATGAGAATCTCTTGTTTACCAAGCAGCGCGGGGGCCGCGCGCCGTGAGCCACGCGCGCCACTGGGCGGCGCTGCCCACTCGGCCGGGCGCACGGGGAGGCGCGCGCCGCAGCCGCCGGTGCGCACCTGACCCGCCTCCGCCAGGCGGGCCGCGGGGCATGCAGCCGGCCGGGGGCGGGGCTGCGAGGCCGGGTCCGGGTGACCGGCTCCCCGGCAGCCTCCGCCACCCGGACCCCGCCGCGCCCCTGATGCTGCTCGTGGACGCCGACCGGCCGGAGCCCGTGCGCGGCGGAGCGCGCGAGCTGGCGGTCTTCCTGACCCCCGAGCCCGGGGCCGAGGTAGGGGACGGGGGATGGAAGTGAGGGAGGCGGGTGTCGGGTTGGGGAGTCTGGGGCTCGCGTCCTCGGGGAGGAGCGGTCAGGTGCTGGCCCCGAGCGCGCCGGTACCCCGACCCGGACCCTCGGCTTCCCCGCAGCATCCTCTCGCACCCGGCGCAGGGGCTCGGGGCCGGGCGTAGGGGCGCGAGGGTTCCGTTTTTTGCAGAGCGGTGACACCCTGGCGCTCGCTGCCCGGAGATGCGCGGCTGGTCGCGCCGGTTCCTCTTCCAGCCAACCCCACCCCCGGGGGGGGGGACCCAGATCAGGCGCCCACCCCCACCCAGGCCCCTCAGCTTCGGCCAGGACGCCGGACCCAGGCGCACTGGGGGCTGCTGCCTTTGCCAGGCTGGGCCCGGGGCGAGGCTGACCCCTGGCTGCGCTCGGGCCGCTGCGCTCCGAGCAGCTCGCCCCGGGGCCGGAGGAGGCGGCCGGGCTGCGCCTGTGCGGGGACGCGCCCGGCCTAGGTCCCGTCTGTTGCTAGGAGGGAAAACACCTCGTCTCTGCCTGTACTTTTCTTTCTATTTTAAACGCACGGAATAAAAAGTAGATCTAAAACTAGACCCTTCTTCCAGCGGAAGCCAATCTGTTGACAGTGCCGAGAAAAAGTGACTTACCCAAGTTCACCAGGAGTTATTTATAGGTAGGGCTAGAAATTCAACTCATTCTCTTTGTAAATCTCAAAAGCAGGACAGAAATATATGAAATAAAGGGTGAGCACCCGCTCCCTTTTCTCTCCACCCGGACCCTAGTTCCCTGAAATAACCATCGGTAAAGAGTTTGGTGTACCTTGCAGACATTTAAAAAATGCATTTACAAATGTGGGTACGCATATAAATAACATGCATTTCTCTAAAACCCCACCTGATACTGTCCTGCAACTTGCTTCTCTTTACTGGAAACAACCTGGACAGATGGGGAGTGACCGCTAATGAGAAGGGACAGAGCTTCTTTTCAGGGTGGTGACAATGTTCTGGAATTAGTGGTGATGGTTGCACAATTTTGTGAATATACCGAAAACTACGGAATTGTACACTTTAAAAGGATGACTTTTATGGTATGTGAATGATATCTCAATTTTTAAAAATAGCATGTCCAATAGAAATCTAATGTGAGCCACCCATGTAATTTTAAATGTTCTAGGAGCCACATAATAAAAGACAAGGAAACAGATGCAGTTAGTTTCAGTTATTTAAAATAACAGTGCATCCAGTATGTTATTTCACCATGTCATCGATGTAAAAAAAATGTAACGAGATTTTTACATTTTGTCCTAAGTTTTTGAAGTCAGGTTTTTAATATTGAACTTGCAACACATCTTATTTGGGACTGGCCACATTTTAAGTGTTCAATAGTCATCTGAGGCTGGTGGCTTCTGTAAGGGAGAGTGTAGGTCTACATCATTCTTTGGCTTCCTAGTATCTCATGATTAAATGACAGTTACTCCTATTTCCTGGGCACATACTTTGTGCAGCTGTGTGCTGAACTCTGTTCGTGGATTGTGGCATTGCATCCTGGCAGTGACCCAGTGGCTAGGAGGCGGTTCTGTCGATTTTATAGCTGAGAATACTGAGGCCCTTGCAGAATAAGGGACGTCCTATGAGTGTCCTGTAACTTATGACCAATACCCCCAGGGATGGGCGTTGAGGTTGTCTACAGATTTTTACTGGTTTAAGTAACCTGAGTTTCTTTTTCGTCCCTTTTCTCCCTTGCTCTCAGCAGCGAGATTTCCCTGTGCCCGGTGGCTAAACCTCAGCTTCATTTAGTCTCTATTAGGAACAGCTTTCAAGAGAAACTGCGTGTATTAACTTCATTTTCTCACTCAGGGCTCTCTTTAACTCAGACATGGGTTGGCTCACACTCATTTGTAAGGGCCTTAATGAAGAGCCCAGCTCCCTGTAGCTCTGTGCAGCAATAAACCCACATAGAGCACTTGCTGAAGTTTATTTACTAAAAAAAGCAGAAACTCTCAGAGTGGAGTCATCTGCAGCTTCTACTTAAAGCTTAATTCATTAGCAGGTCCCTGAGCTGAGGCTGTTTGCAGATGGGCAAGTGAGCGGGACAAGGGAGGTCTGGTTTGGGAACAGGCCTGGGCAGCAGGTCCCCCCCTCCCATTGACCCTTCTCCTAAGACCACTTTTGGCTTTTAAACGGAGCAGTAGGAGTTTCAGACCAGCCCACTGCAGTCCTAGGGGTGTCGTCCTGCGGTTCCTGGTGAAGTGAACCTGTTTCATTGAACCCCTACTGTGTGCGGAGCGCTGGGGATACCACGGCAGTGAAACAAACAAGGGCCCTGCTCTCTTGGGACAATAAACACGGAATACACAAAACCTCTGAATTGTGTTGAATGCCATGAGAATGTAGCATGAGGAATGTGCAGGGAAGAGGAAGACCAGAGATCCAGAATCCAGGAGGGTGAATAACAGAGGGACCCTGACCTTGTCTGGGTGAGATCAGGGAGGGCTTCCCTGAGGCAGGGTCATTTTATGCTAAGCCCTGAAGCATGAATTAGGAGTTGGTTGAGAAGGAGAAGAAAAATATCCCAGGCAGAGGGACTAGAACTTGCAAAGGCCCTGGGTGGGAGGAAGCAGGTGTTGGGGATAGAGGAGCAGCAGGTAGAAGGGAGCAGTGGAAGGTGTGGCTGGGAAGGAGGGACGACACCCTGCCCTAGACTTTGCACTGTCTCACAGGATGCAGGAGTTGCTGAGGGACAGTGTGTTGAGATCGGCTGGCAGGTGAGTGTTTTACTATTTCCAGTGCCCTTGGGGTTTTCTGTCCAGCCAGCTTTTCTGTGTTTTACTTTCTCTCTCTTTCTGGTTTGAACTTCCTCTTGGGGGAAGTTACAGAGGGGTCTCGGAAGCTGCTTCAAGGAGGCAGGGAGGTAGAGATGTTTGGCTTGTGGGTGCCCTGTGACTTACAACGGAGGGGAGCTCAGGGCCCTCCGGAGTGGCTGAGCACTGACACCCCCCACCCCCGGGTGAATGTCTGAGCAGGCTCTTTCAGGATTTCATTGGTTCCTGTGCTGGGGCATGGGACAGGTATGGCTCACAGATGGGTTAATGGCCTAGATGGAAGGAAATGAAGCCAGCACTTTCTCACATGCAGGGTCTTTGCTTCAATGAGCAAAGGATGATGGTGGAGAAAGCACCTGGGTCCTTTAACCACATGTGGATTAGATCAGGGATTGGTGTGATTGGTTCAATCCAAAGAGGGCTTTTTAAGTGGAGGAATTTCATGTAAAAAAAAAAAATCCGAGTTTCTTGTTTGTTTAAAATAATGAACAATCTCGCCCTTGCTGGTGTGGCTCAGTGGTTAGAGTGTTGGCCTGCGCACCAAATGGTCAAGAGTTCCATTCCCAGTCAAGGGCACGTACCTGGGTTGCTGGTTTGCTCCCAGCCCCTGGTCAGGGTGTGTGTATGAGGCAACCAGTTGGTGTGTCTCTCTCACATAGATGTCTCTCTGTCTCTTTCCCTCTCTCACTCTCTTCCCCTCTTCCCTCCCTCCCTTCCATTCTCTCTGAAAAGCAATGGAAAAAATATTTGTGTCCTCAGATGAAGATTAACAAAAAAAAGAGAACAGTCTGGTAATCCTAGGTCCATGTTTCCTAGTCGCAGCCCCCTGTTTGCCATAGTCCCCACTTCACTCTATTGTCTCTCCCATACCAAAGGTGGTATCAGTTACTGTTTGCCCTGTGCTTGAACTTTTGATTTTTCTGTAATCATGATAAGAAAAGGAACTGTTTTTCCAAACCATGTGTCTGGACTAAAGTGGGAGGGAAAACATAAATTAGCCAAGATGCCCTTGAGTTTTAAGAAATGTAGAAGAGGCTGTTTCTTTGTGGAAGCAAAGAATATTCTGTTGAGCCAGGCTGGGTGTGGCTCAGCAGTTGAGCATCGACCTGGGATCCAGGAGATCACAGTTCGATTTCCCGTTAGGGCACAGGCCCGGGTTGTGGGCTCAATCCCCAGTTGGGGACCTGCAAGAGGCAGCCGATCACTGATGACTCTCTCATCATTGATGTTTCTCTCTCTCTCCCTCTCCCTTCCTCTCTCTGAAATCAATAAAGATTTTAAAAAAAAGAATATTCTGTTGAGTTCAACCTACAAACACCTTGTGCCTATGAGAACCCTGTTCCCCCACATGTTCTATCCTTGTGACTTGCTGGTCCCCTTTGGGCCTTCAAGCTTTACATGTTCAGATTAAAAACCTGTGGGTAGAGCTGGGCACGGTCTACTTTGTCTCAAACTGTAGTTCTGTATGAATTTGTTCTTCGGATCTTTACGGCAGACCTGCTGTGTGCTGGGCACCAGGGAGAGGCCAGTGCGACAGGTGCAGTGCTTGCCCTCAAGGACTGGCCTGGCAGTCAGGTGAGCAGACTAATACTGATCAGAGTAACTAAATGGTGGTAAATGCCAGAAGGGACAGCTGAAGGGCTGGGATGGAGATGCAGGGAGGACTGGAAGGAACCACAGGGCAAAGGTCTGGAGAGCTGAGCTGCTAGAGTGGGTGCTCCCTGGTGATCCAGGGGGAGAGTGGGCAGGCCACACCCCCCGAATCCTGAATCAGAACCTTCAGGAGTGTGAGGAGCCAAGGCCAAGGCAGGTGCTTGGAGAGGGCCAGCCTCTGTCAGGAGGAAGTTCCCATCTTCTTCCTGCCGTGAAAAGAGCCATCCTGGCTCTGAACAGCCTCATCACAGGGTGGCCATGCTGTGGGGGAGAGTCAGCCCGGAGCCTTGGCCAAAGGTCCCCAGTCTGGCTGATCCTCAGCACTCACCAAGAAGCTTTAAAACAGACTGGTCCCCAATCATTGGGAGCGACCCCAGTGCCCATCAGCGAGGCTGGTCGCATGGTGATGCTGCTGCACAGTGGCCGGCCGCCTGCAGCCTGTGTCACCATCCCTGCCAGCTGTAGCGCCCAGCGCCCAGGGAGACAGGCAAGGCGCACAGAAGTGTGCATGGTGTAAGTAAAAACCTAAAAAAGCGAAAACACCTATTTCGTGCATCTATAAATAGGAGATTAAGTTAAATCAATCTCTAGGGGTGGGGTAGGGGATAGCCAAGGATGAGAGCACGGACATAGGATATGGTTCCCAAACTTTGCCAATTTTGGAGTCATCTGGGGACCTTCAAAAGAAAAATACTGATTCCTGCTCCCACCCCTGGGTCTTCTGATTTCACTGTGTGGCTGCTACCTGGACACTGGGATTCTAGTAGCTCCCCAGCAGGGTTTTAAGCCTGGAGTGACCAGTCCAATTGGTCTATTGGAAAATCACTGTGGCTGCTGGAGGAGAACTGAGAGGGAGGCCCAGGCCTGGGAATCTGGGCTTGAACACCCCCCCCCCCCCCGCTGATTCTGATGGCCAACCTTTTTGAGGTCCCCTTGCCTGACCTGCCCCACTTCTGTGAATGCCCTGATTCCAGTGGCCACCCCGTGAGGGCAGGGCCCCTGCCTGTCCTGCCCGCTGCTGTGTCCACCTGGTACATCTTTTATAGACGTGTGGACCCCCCACCCCTGCCGGCCCTCCTGCCCCCAGTCAGGTGGGGCTGAGTGGTGGGAGGACGTGAGCTCTGGAGCCACACAGCCGTTTAGATCTCGGCTCTGCACTCGCTGCCTCTAGCTGCCTTGTCCCATCTCACGTGGTAGTTGGAGGGCTTGATGAGATCATCCAGGGAAACGCTCGGCACAGGGCCTGGCCCGTAAGCCTGGGAACGTTAGCTACGATTGTTCATGGGCTCATTCTGCAGGTGCCTATTGAGCAGGTGCAGACGTGGTGCCAGGTGCTGGGAGGTGAGAGTGCAGGAGGGGCACTTTTGTCCTTAGGGCTCCCAGCTGGAGCAAGGGGAAGGTGGGGGTGACTGGCACGCACTTGGTGGTGGGCCATGGCAGCCCTTGACGTGTGCTGAAGATCGCGAGTTTTCACTGGCCAGCATGGCCTATAGCCTGGGAGTCCGGTTAGCTTTCTGACCTGTGTGCCCAGGCCAGCCACGCATTCCAGCGTTTGGTTTGCAGCACACAGCTGCCGAGCGCATGGCCCAGGTGAGCCAGTGGCTGTCTTAAGCTGTCAGGATCTGCCAGTGTGGCAGAACTTTGGCCTGTGGGTTCTTTTAAAGTCAATGGGAGTTGGTTTTTAAATAAGTTTTGCTTTAAAAATAAAAAATGTATGCACATGCTACAAAATCCCAAGGCCAGAGAGTGGTGAGTGAGCCCCCCCCCCCCCAGCCTGGTCCCCAGCCCCTGCTGTTCTCTGCAGAGGCCATGAGGTTCGGGTCCAGGTCCCCTTCCAGGGCAGGCGCAGCAGTTCTCTCCCTCCCCTCTCGCCGCCTCTCCCTTCTGCATCATGCTCTTTTCACTCAATATGTCTTCGAGATCTTTCCAGATGAGTGCACAGAGAGCCGCCCACTTTTTTAGCTGCTGAACAGAATTTCAGGGCCTGTCCGAGTTATAATTTAGGTGACCGTTTCTCTGTTGTTGGGCATTGAGGTTACCTGGAGCCTTGCTGTCACAAAGTCTGTTGCAGTGAGTATCGCTGTACATACATCACATTGTATTTCTGTAAATGGGTCTGTAGGATGAATATTTAATTGGGGAATTATGGGACCTTTTAAATTTTGTCCACTGTTGCCAAATTAACCTTCTCAGGGCAAGTGTAGAGTAGAGTAGTCAGCCCTTTCTGGACTCTCAAAGCCCAAGGGTCCTTCTGGGGCCAGCATGGGTTACTCTCGTGTGCCCCGCTTTGGGGACCAGGGAGGAAGGAGTTCTGTGTCCCCCTTTAGGGATGTGGATTATCAACTAATGTGCCAGGTCCCTCCCCCTTCCCACCCATGGCCCCTGGAGAATCCCTTTATTCCTGGCTGGCCCTGGCTCCTGGGACCTTCCTACCGTCATCTCAGCCCCTTTTGTCCTGTTGCCAGAGATGAGGCTGCTTTTTCTGCGGCCCATCAGGCTGGTAGAAGGGAAAACACCGACATCCAAAGACCTTCCCTTTGCTGTCGTCTGAAGGGCCCGCCATGCTCACTTTGGGGGAAGAGGTGACATTCCCATCATGTGCTTCTGGCCCAGCCTGACTGGAGGAAGAGAGGCAGGGTGCGAGCAAAGGCCGAAAACCTGCCTGGAGCTCCATGTGGCTGCAAATGGGTGTCCTTTGGCTGTGATTTTGATTTAAAAAAGGCTAAGTAGTCGCCAGTGTCTAAAAAGTGGGAGTTTTGAATAAAAATCCAAATGTGTGATTTCTCCAAAAATGTTGCAGCAGAAGGTGCAGGCCTGGCCTGGGCTGATGGACCTTGTAGTTTCTAGGACTCTCCATCCTGTGTGTGTGTGTGTGTGTTTACAGCATTACTGTGATATAATTCACATACCACAGAATTCACCCATTTGAAATGTACAATTTAATGGCTTTTTGTATATTCACAGAGTTGCACAACCGTCAACCACAATCAATATTAGAACATTTTCATTACCCCCTTAGCTCTGACTACCCCAAGACCCCCACTAATCTATTGTCCTTCGCTATAGATTTGTCTTTTCTGGACATTTCATATATGTTTGTGTTTTAAAGGCACCGATAGGCCAGAGGTTTGAAGGCCCCATTCAGCCAGTGGACAGGTTTGTTTGGCCGTCATAGTGGTTTTAAAATTTTTAGGTTAGTTTTGAACAATTTTGAATTGGGAGAGTTTGAATGAATATTTGGGCCCTTGTTTGTCTTGAACAAAATAAGCTTGGCACATTCCCACCTGGAACAATCCACTGGAGCCAAGTAGCAGCCACCCTCTTTACATGGGGCAGCAGGTCTCCTGTTTGCCACAGTCCCCACCCCTCCCTGGTGTCCCCGCCTGAAGTGTCAGCTGTGGTTTATTATCCTGCTCGTGCTGCTGTGTTTCTTAGAGAAAAGTAAAAGTCTCTGTCAAAAGTAGGAAACTGAAAATAAGCAGTGTGCTGAAAATGATTCTTAAGCATGACCCACTTCCCTTGTGCTCATTTCCTGCCTGGTTTCTGGGTGCCTCTGAGTTTGGACACCCTGTTAGGGTCCAAGTTACAATCATCTCTTTTATGGGTATAGCATCTCGCCAAGAGTAACCCAGAGACAGAGAGAGTCTGAGGATTGTTTTCCTCTGGTTTTCAAATGGGGAAACTGAGGCACAGAGATGGTCAGAGGTGTGGTTAAGACCACAGGGCAGTGTAGGCTGCTGTTCTCAGGTGGGGGCTCCCCCAGGAGAGTGCATTCCTTCTTCCCCCTTTCCTTGCTCAGTTTTCTTTCCTCTCTCCCTCCTTCCTTTCTTTCCTGCAGTGAATATTCACTGAGCACCATATTGGTGATCATTTGTCAGGTAACAAACTACCCCAAACCTTAGTGGCTGAAAGCACTATCATTTTATGGTGCATGATTTTGCTGGCTGGTGGGGCTCATCCCAGTGGTTTTTCTGTTTCATGGTGTCGGCTGAGCTTACTCATGGGGCTGCATTCAGCTGGAGGCTTGGCCACACCAGAAGGGCCAACATGGCCTCACTTATGTGTCGGGCAGCTGGTGCTATCTGCTGGGGCATCTCAGTCCCCCTCCATGTGGCCTCTCCAGCAGAGTTGCCTGGGCTTCTTCACATGGCCGTTGTCCTCCAAGAAGGTGACTCAGATACTGCAAAGTGTCCTGAGGCCTAGACCCAGAAGTGACAGAGTGTTGCTTCTGCCACGTTCAGTTGGTCAAAGCAAGTCACAGGCCTGGCCAGACTCAAGGGTGGGGAGGAATGGATCCTACCTTTTCATGGGCAGAGTCATATTGCACAGAGGTATGCAGGATAGGAGGGATGTGGGGGGCCAGCTTTAGAAACAAGCATCTACTATGTGCCAGGCATTATTCTCGGCCCTGGGAATACAAAGGGGAATAAAAGAGACTAAAACCTCTGCCCTCCAGGAGCTTTTATTTTGGGGAGGGGGGGAAGACAGGAAAAAGTAAAATATATAGTATGCTGGTAAAAATAAAGAGAAATAAATTGGGGCAGGACAGGGAGTGGTGGAGGAGTTGCAAGGTCAGGGGAGGTCTCACTGAAGAGAGATATTTGAGCAAAGGAAGTGTGGGGTGAGCTTTACCAGTAAAGGGAACAGTAGGTGCAAAGGCCCTGGGGTGAGGACATGGCTGGTGTGGTTGGCAGAGAATGAGCGATGGGGTTGGAGAGGAGGTGGAGGGTCCAGATGGTTTAGGGAAGGGGGACCCTGTTTGGCATTACTGAATGAGGTGGAGAAGAGAGGGTTTTTTAAAAATTAAGATATAATTCATATAACATAAATTTAGCTCTTTTAAACTATATAATTCAGTGTTTTTCCGTATATTCACTGTGTTGAACAAACATCACCATGACCTAAACATCACCATCATCCAAAAAAGAAACCCCATAACCATTAGCAGTTATTCCTTCCTCTCATCCCTTGGGGGAGACAACCACTAATACACTTTCCGTCTCTGTGGATTTGCCTTTTAGATACATCAAAGGAATCATGTGATAGTGACTTTTGTGTCTGGCTTCTGTCCCTTGGCATGTTTTCAAAGTTCAGCCATGTTGTGGTGTGTTTCAGGGCATCGTTCCTTTTTATTGCTGAATAATATTCCATTGTGTGGATAGACTACGTTTTGTCCATTCATCAGTTGATGGACATGAGTTATTTCCACTTTTTGGCTATTTTGAATAGTGTACAAGTTTTTGTAACAGTGGATGTTTGGGGATGTTTGGATATCCTTTTGGATATGTTGCTGGATCATAGGGCAACTGTACATTTTTAACCTTTTTTAAAAAGCAATTATTGATTTTTAGAGAGAATGGAGGAGAGAGAGAGAGAAACATTGATTTGTTGTTCCTCTTATTTATGCATCATTGGTTGCTTCTTGTATGCCCCCTGGCCTGGAGATCAAACCCGCAATCTTGGCGTATTGGGATGATGCTCTAACTAACTGAGCTACCCGGCCAGGGCCTCTATGTTTACCCTTTTGAAGAACTGCCAGACTGGTTTCCAAAGCTGCTGTACAATTTCACGTTCCCACCAGCAGTGTATGCGGGTTCCAGTCGCTCCACATCTTTGCCAACACTTACTGCTTTCCATTTTTGTGAAGTGGTATGGTGGAAGATTTTGAGTGGAGGAGGGCTTTGGTTTTATCAGTATCTTTCAGAGGAGTAGACTGAAGGGGAGCAAAAGAAGCAGGGGACCAGTGAGCAGGCTACTGCATGAGTCCCAGCAAGGAGGACAGTATCTTGCGCTGGGGTGGTGGTGAGGGAGGAGGGAGAAGTGATCAGATTTGGGATACTTTTTTTTTTTTTAAATATATCTCTATTGATTTCAGGGACAGGAAGGGAGAGGGAGAAAGAGAAACATCAATGATGAGAGAGTCATTGATCGGCTGCCTCCTGCGCGCCCCCGACTGGGGATCAAGCCCACCACACGGGCATGTGCCCTGACCGGGAATCGAACCCCGATCTCCTGGATCCTAGGTCGATGCTCAGCTGCTGAGCCACGCCCGGCCGGGCTGGGATACATTTTTAAGGCAGAAACGAGAGGATCTGTGTACAGATTGAATGGGGTGAGGGGTGAGAAAGAAAGAGGAGCCGAGGATGCTCCCAGGCGTGTGGCCTGAGCAGCTGGGCAGGGTGCTGCCTTTAGCTGAGCTGGAGAAGACCTCAGGTGGAGGGTCTTTTTGTGATTTCTTACACCGGCCGCTTGGTGGGCAGGGGCAGCCCCTTTTCCTGTTTTCTTGTTTTGTTTTGTGTTTTTTAGCCGGCCCAGCTGGGAAGTTTCGATCGGCACTTAGGGAGGGGGATGTGGGAGAAGAAAGCAAATGCTGTGATTCACATGCGTTAAAAATAATGTGCACTGGCCATGTCCCGAATGTTACCTAAAGCGAGCCACTTGTGTTCTTTCCCTCGGAGTGGGACAATTTGTGCCCTGGGAGTGACAAAGGACGGCGAGGTTATTCATTTTGGTTCAAAGGGTGTGTGGGCTGCAGCCTGCAGGACTCTGGTTTCTGAGGCCACTTAGGGGATTATCCGGAGAGAAAATTGTCCCGTGAATGGTTCGTGAGCCCAGCGGGGGCTAATCCTGAACTCCTTCCTGTGGGCTGGGAATGTCTTGGGGCTTGTTCCCCCCTTAGCCCACTAGACAGTCAGCAAACGCTTTCTGGGCTCTCTCCTGCTCTAAATACCAGGAGGTGGGGTGGGGGAGACTATAGCTGACAGGTAGCAATAAAAGGGACACATTTCCCCCTCCCCCAGGAGCATCTCGATGGTTACTCAGCTCTGGAGTCATAGTGCTCAGGGTCAAGTCTGGCTTCTGTACTTACGAGCTGTGTGACCTTGAGCAAGTGATTTAAGCTTTCTGGTCCGTTGTTTCTCCGTCCATAAAAGGGGGAAATCCCAGCACCCACTGTATAGAGTTCTCCTGAGACTCAAAAGAGATAATCCATATATAGTGATTAGCCTTTGTTTCTATGATCCAGCGAGAGAGATACAGAAAGCGACCGCTTATTACGCACCTACAGTGTGTGGGCCTTCTGTTAAATGATTCAGCCATATTAAACTGTCAGATTGACCTCCTAACAGCCCTGCCCAGTGGCAGTTCCTGACACAGGGGAACCAACCAAAATGCAGAAGTTAAGCCCTTGGGTTAAAGTCACACGGCTGGCAAAAGAAATGATAGGATTTGAACCCAAGACCGACTCGCTTCCTTTCTGCTCATGCCAGGATAGGTTGAGATGCGCTTCCTGTGAGCAAAGAGCTTCAGGCACATCTTGGAAAGGAGGCAGCCCACCCAGCTGGGGCGGGTCTGGGTTGTCTTAGCCCGGGCTCCTCAGGGGGTCTCCAGCACCCACCCATGCCTGGCTCCCATCTCTCTTGGAGAAACCAACCCACCCAGCCTCTTTCTCCCTTAGTAGTACAATCAAGACATTTTTTTACCACAATTTTATTTTGGGGGAGAACTTCCTGTGTGTTCCCCAGCTCTCCCTCCACTGAGGTCGCCCTCCTCTGTCACACCTCCCCTGTTCAGGCACAGAAATAGTCCCAGCTGTGAGAGGAAGGTTCCAGAGTTTAAAACTGCAACTGGGTACTATTTATACTCCGGCCGGAAAGATGTTTTTTTGCACAGCGTTTATTTTGTTGTGGTGGCGACGGCTCCTGCTGCAGGCAGCCGGCTCTGGCACTGTCTAAACATTTCCCGGGGACAAGTGGGTGGCGAGGAACCTTCAGGTGTGAGGGGCAGTGCCAGGCCTGCCCAGAAATGTCTGGTGCCGCTTCCCGAGAGCAGGGCGATTGGGCCTGGGAAGCCAGAGAAAGAGGCTCATGGTCTAGATGAAGTTTTCCCCTAGATGCCTGGTAATTAAAAACAAAACAAGACAAAAAAACAAACAAAACCAAAACACGTGGTATTTTATAAGCCATGAAAGTCGCACATACTTGAGGGGGAAAGGTTCAAACTAATTTTTACACAGTGATGAAAGCAGGGTTATAAACTGGCAGACCCGTTCACATTCGTGTTTAGCTTGGCCCACGGAGCATTAGAAAAAAATTTTTTTTTGAATTTGTGCCACTACTTAAAAACTGGGACATTTCCCATAAAATGAGAATTTCTGGCCTCTCTTGGAAAATGAAAGGAGTCTGGCACCCCTGGGCCCATGTCCTGATGGGCTGCTAGTGGTGGCTGCTGTAGCACTTTGAGCTCAGCACGAGATCCAGTCCCTGCATCACTTGTTCACGTCACTGCCTGGCCCGGGTCACTGGCGTTTTGGACCCTTCAAATAACATAAAACCGTCTAGTCTCTCTTGTCAGACTCCCCAGTCCCTACTCTCCTGGGCCAAGTAAGTACTAGGAATAGGGTTTCCAAAGAAATGACAGGGTGCCCAGTTAAGATGTGAATTTCAGAGAAACAACAAATAATATGTTAGTGTGGGTATGTCCCCCGGCGCATCAAGATTGGTCTGCATCGCTGCAGGCCTTTGTCTGCTGCACACGTATCTTGGTGGTGTTACAAGGTTAGGTTCATATTCTGCATCTTCTACGACTCACGTTTCCTCTCTGGGTGTTTCTCAGGCATTTCTCAGGGTTTATAGGAGCAGCTTTGAGGCTGTGGACTCAAACCTACGTGAGAATCCTGGCCCCACCACAGGCTAGCTGTGTGACCTTGAGCAGGTTACCTCACCTCTCTGAGCCTCAGTTTCCTCATCTGAACAATGGGGGTGATAAGGGTAGCTTTATTTCCCGGTGGGATTTATTTCATGTCTTTTGAAAGAATGTCCCCGGGAAATGTCGAGTGCATGGTCCACGGTGGCTTTCACCGGTCCTCGGGTGTCGTGATTGCTGCCAGCTTATCGCTATTTCAAATGAGGCTCGGAGAGGTTTTGGAAAGGAAATGGAGGGAGGTTTAGAGGGAGCTGGGCAGGTAATCCTAAGATTTAGTTGGCTTTTTTTTAAATGAAGGGCGTTTGTCTCCCTGGAGACCACTGGCTAACCTGGATACTGTGTCTCTCCAGGCCAGGGAGGTGGAGGAGACCGTCGAGGGGATGCTGCTGCGGCTGGAGGAGTTCTGCAGCCTGGCTGGCACGGTGAGTGTTGGCCTGGAGCGGGCTCCCCCGTCCCCGCCGGCGCCGGGCCGCCTGGAGCTTTCCGGGGAAGCCGTCGGGCGGGGATTTAGCAACCAGAGGGGCTGGGCGGCGGCCAGGGCGCAAGGAGCCCCTCGGCACCGCGTCCTGGGGCAGCCATCTTGACAGGCCTTCCCCGTGGCTCATTCCGCCGAGGAGCCCGGCCCGGGCCACCAGGTGGCACCCTCGGCTCCGGCGCGGGCCTTCGCGGGGATCTGACACTATATTTAACTTCCCTGGGCGCCCTGCGCAGTGCCCGGCAAACGCGGGGACACCGGGAAGTGCTTCAGGCCCGCGAGGCCCAGCTGGAGCCTCCTGCCCGGGCGTGCCCGCGCCGGTGGGCACCGCTTCCTTCCCGAAGCCTGTCGCGTGCTCCACGTTGGCCTCCTACCCTGTTTTGTTTTGTTTTGTTTGGGTTTTTGTTTTTTAAAATCAAATCCTCTTGGTTGGATGGGGAAGAACGTGGAAGATGGTGCCGTGGGCCCAGGAGACGGGTTCGCCACTCCAAACCCTCTAGAAATCTCCTCTAGATCCTGGCGCCCCCAGGATTGCTGCCGGCCAGGCGTGAGGCCCCAAGGAGCAATGAGAGAATGTTTCTGGACGTTCCCAAGCTTATGAAAAGCAAACCAGCAATCAGAGAGGCAGGCTTCTGCCTGGAGCCCAGAGGGTAGAGCTCCCCCAGGCCCCGCCTCGCCCTGCAGCGGGGGAAGCCTGGTGGGCGCAGTGGTTTGGCTCTGCCCCTGAGAAGCCAGGTCTGCAGAGGGGTTTGTGAGAGCCACGGGAGTCACAGTGACCACAGCCCCAGATGTTTACTGAGCATCTCCTCTGTGCCAGGCACCCTATAAAGTGTGCTTCCGTGTAATCTCATCTCCTCTGGAAGCAACCCAGCATGATGGGCACCAGGTCGTCCCCATTCATTCAACACACCTACCTTGTGCCCGCCTTGGGGACAGGCCGTGAACAGACAGAAACGTCCCTATAAGAACCTATGTGCGTTTTTCTCGAGAGCCGCTCTTTTAGTTCAGGTGGGAGCTGGGCAATGAGACAGACTTTGAAGGGCCTCTACAGTCCTTTCTTCATCAGCAAATACGGGCGCCTTCTGCGACCGGGCCCTGTGCGAGTCTGAGGGTGCAGAGTCTGATCCGCTCTGTTCCCCTGAGCCCCAGTCTGCTGGGGCGGCCCGGTGTGTGTCCTGGTCCCTGTCATTCGGTGTGGAAATGCTGTCATCATGGTGTGCTCAGGTACAAAGGGAGCCTGCAGAGGTTTTGAAAAGAGAAAGAGGGTCTAGAAGGAACTGGGCACATAATCCTAAGACTTGGTTTGCTTTAAAAAAAAAAAATCAAAGGCATAAGCATTAGTTTCTGCCTGGGAAATTGGGAAGGCTTCGTAGAACAGGTGGTGATTAATTTGGGGGTTGAAGGAGCAACAGAAAGAATTCAGCCGCTGGGGAGGACAGGTGTCCAGGCAGAGGGCCTGGCCTGTGGGTATGACCTGCCGGGCATAGTGTGGACAGTGAGGGCCCATAGGTGGGTGTGGATTTGGAAGATGGTGTGAACTGGTGACCCAGGGACATTTTTGTTGACAAGTCCTAGCCCGTCCTCCTGTGAAAGGAGACCCCTCCCTCCCCCCCATTGATCCAGGAGGACAACTTGGGGTGGGGGTCAGCTTGGACAGGTGGAGAGGGGCCCACGCCATGCTTGTCTTAAAAACCGCCAAGGCTTCTTGTGCTGGGAAGTCAGTGTTTGGGTCGCCAGGAGGCCCAGGGTCGCAGGCTGCATCGAGAAGTTCTCCGAATTCAAAGCCTTATGCAAAGACTTTAATACCGAGGTGACACAGGTGACCCACAGGCCCAATCCTGCCCAAAGATATGTTGGATGTTTCTGCGGGGAAGGAATTTGCTACTGACATTTATAGAACGTCATGCAAAAAATCTGGGTTTCTGGCTTCTTAGAAAAACAAAGGTCCCCCCCTCCTTGGGTGCTTGTTTCCACCTGGCCAGCATCAGCAGAGCTGCATAGTGGCTGTCCCCTGTGGCAGCTCACCACTGTCCCCACTGCCCCCCATGGGAGCCTCCCTGACTCCACAGCCACCTGCCAGCTACATCCAGCATCTGCTCGTGTGTTTTAAGGTAGAGCATGTTTCTCTGTATTTTAGGGCCTGCTGAATGCGGGCACATAAAACCAGACCAGGAGGGCCCCTGTTTCAAGAAATGGAAGAGAGTGCACTTCCCGTGGATGTGAAAACTATTTCAGCGTGTTTATATGCAAATAAACATGTCTATGTTGGTAGAATGCACCTAGGACACACTTTCGTGGCCCCTGGAGACATTTTGAATGTGCAGTCCTACATTAATGCTCTGTGCTGATGCTGTTTAGATCAGGGGTCCTCTGGGCCCCAGCAGCTGATGATTAGCTGACCTAGTGTGTCTGCATCCAGGTGTCGTGAGCTCCATGGTACAGAGAGAGGAGACCAGCTATCGGCCCTGGTGCGGACGGACCTCCATTTCTCTTCATCTAAGCTAGCAATGTGTGGGGACCTCTGGGGGGCAGGTGATGTCACACCACAGACCACTGTCCGAGTCCCTGCCTTGTCTTTTGGAAACACTGATCAAGTTAGAGGGCTGAGAGAAGCCAGGCTCCTTGGTACACAGTACAGAGAGAAGCTATTTCATTTCTGATAAAATCAGGCTGTTTGAAATGAGGGTCCGGCTTTCTGTCTGGTGCATTAACTCCTCTGCCGGCCTGTCCTCAATCACTCTCTATGACTGCAGTTCACTGCCCTGTGCCTGTGACCTGTTTTGACCTTAGATACAGTGCCAGTTGCTGCCGCTTCAGGCTCTGAGTCTCCCACTTTGGGGCCTCGGACACAGCACATCACCTCTCTGTACCTCTATTTTCTCCTCTATAAAGTGGAGATAATGGTTCCGACGATCCATTGCTGCACCCAACTACCCTGAAACTTAGTGGTTTACAACAGCAGCTCATTTATGATGTGGGCCAGGGCCCGGCACAGAGGGGATGGCTCATCTGAGTCCCGTGGCACCTGCTGGGCTGGGGATGTCCAAGGTGGTTCCTTCTCTCACTTGTCGGATGTCTGGGCTGGGAGGGGGCCAGCTGGGGACTGGTTGGCATGCCCGTCCTTCTTGCAGCCTCCCCACGTGGCTAGCTTGGGCTGCCTCCTAGCGTGGCGGTCTGGCCCCCTGAGCTAGCATTTCAGCAGACAGGAAGCAGAAGATGCCAGTCTCTGGAGGCTTCCATATGGAAATTGACACAGTGTCACTTTTGTCATATTTTCGGGGGGTGTGTGTGTCAAATCAGTCACCCAGATCCCAGGGGAGAGGGCGTAAACCCCATCTCTTCGTGGAAGGAACGTGAAGAACTTGTAGACATCTTTAACCTGCCGGTGCTGTCCATCTCCGAGCTATTGTGAGGAGCAGATGAGGCAGGGATGTACACTTCCCACCCACTAGTGTGGCCCAAGGGGACAGGACAGGCAATGGCAAGTATGGACACGGATGTGGAGCAACTGGGACTCTCACTGGCCAGTGGAAAGGCAAAAAGCCACTTTGGAAAATAGTTTGGCGGTTTCTTATAAAGCCGAACGTCTGCTTACCCTACATCCTAGCAGTTCTCATTCTAGATGATTTCCCAAAGGACGTGAAAACAAGTGTCCGCAAGGACTTGAACGCAAGTGTTCGTAGCAGCTTTGTTCATGGTGTCCCAAACTGGAAACTACCCAAATAGCAGGCATGGGTGAATAAATCGCTATTTATTCATACCCAGCAGTGGGGGAGAACGTACACACAACAGCGCGACGACTCTCACAAACGTGATGGTGAGTGAATGCATCCTGTGTGGTTCCCTTAATATGAAGTTCAAAAATAGTCAAAACTAATGTATGGTGGTGGAAGCCAGAGAGGTCGGCTTTGGGAGTGCCACGCCTGGGAAGATGGGATGTTCCGTACACTGGTGTGGGTGGCAGTTACACAGATGTAAACACACGTACGAATTGATTGAGCTGTCCACTCAAGGCCCGCGCACTTTATGTCATGTGCACTCAATTAAAAATAATTGCTTAGCACAGTGCCTGCTATATACTAAGTGACCCACACAGTAGCTACTGGGGTTATTGTCACCAGTATCAGCACCAGAGGGTTGTGACACTGACAAGGTTATATACAGGACCTGGATTTGTAAAGCCTTCCAGCTCGGTGCCCTCTGGGGTTGGGGCAGGTGGCCCAGGCCCTCTGAAACCACGGTGGCCTTGGGCCCAACTTCTGGCACAGAGCACACACTTTGCTCACATAAATGGAGAAAATTTCCTGTTGGCCTCAGCCCAGCAGTTGCATTTGGCATTGGTGTGTGTGTTCTTGGGTCAAGTGCATTTGGCTCTCCTTCCTGGGGGCCCTGAATCATCCTGGACAGCCTTCTTTGCTCTGTGGTAACCCCACCTCCACTGCCCAGACTTCTGGGCTCCGAAGACCAGCTTTGAGGAGGGGCATGAACAGGCTGGGGAAGGAAAGGGTCTGCCAGGCCCCCAGCCCAATGAACCTGGCTGGGGGTTCATCCTGGCAGTGGCTCAAAAAGCATTGATTCCTCATTGACATCTCTTTGCTCTTCTCAGGAACGTATAAAACTTGCAAATTCAGGTGCCTGGGACGTGATGGTGTGTAGTGGGTTGGGTGTGAGAAATGTGTCGCTTCCCTTTGACTCTGCTATAACAAGAAAAATGCACAGGGTGGCCCGGGACACCATGTTGGGGAACACTAGGGAGTGGTGGGGAGTGTGGTTAACCAAAGGAGGCAGCTGTCACCCAGCTCTAGCTGATTGTTGTCACATGGAACTTGGCCTCAGTGTGGCATGGTCTTTAGCATGCAGAAATCCAGATCCAGTTTCTAGGGAAATAGTCTTAATTTTAGATCTTGGCATGTAACTTGGTTGTGCTTTTGTTTTGTTTGTTTTTAAGACATGCAGGCTGGTTCTAACATGGGTAGATAGAAAGAACATGTTTGTAGATCTCTGGCTTTGGGGGGTGGCCTCAGACCAACCTGGATTGGAGTCCCCCATCTTCCACTTTGCAGCTTTGTGATGTTGAGTCAGCTCATTTAGTTTTCCTGAGTTTTTCTTAGTTTCATCACCTGTAAAATAAGGTTGAAGATAAAATAGTTCCCCTTCACAGGGTCTGCTACCCTCTGCTTTCCCCCTAGGGTAGAGCCTGCCTTTTGGGCAGGTGTAGATAGATCCCTAACACCTACAGTTTCAGCTGGTGGAGAAGCATCCTCAGAGAGGGCCTCTGGCTTTGCGCTCAGACCCTCTGTTCCTCTGGTTCCTTCAGATTTAGAGGGAGGCAGGGGAGTGCTCTGTGAATCTCCTCTCTACAGAGTTCCCTTCTCTCCTGTAAGTTGCTAAGACCAATTCCTCCCAATTCTCTCTCTCAACCCCCCCCCCCAGTATGTTTCTTTGCCAGTTAATAGAAAAGATTGTATTTGACCCATTGCATCCTAACCTCACCGTGAGTTGTCTGCTCTGTATTGCATCATGGCGATCTCTTCTGAGGTCAGTCTCGTGGCGAGATGGGCTTCTCCCTAGAAAAGTGACCTTGGGGAAACGGGGGCGGATAGTGAGGACTTTTCCCTATCGCGTAGCAAATGCAGGTGCCTGCGGAGCCAGGCAGCATCTGGACATGAGCGCAGGGGACAGGTGAGGCATTAGGGAGGGGTGGCGACTGTGGAAGCTGGAGAGCTCATGCCGGTCTGCAGGGAGCAGCCTTCAGTGCCTGGGGGGATGCAGGCCACGTGTTGCTGAAGCTGCTAGAGAAGTTGTACATCCAGATTTAACCATGTCAGTCTTTTTAAAGTCCCATTTATGTGCTTTATTGTAGAATAGTTTTAGATTTACAGAAAAGTCGCAGGGGCAGTACAGAGAGTTCCCATATCCCTTCATCTGCTTCCCCATTTGTTAACATGTTACATCACCGCGTACCTTTGTTGAAATGAAAAAAACGACGCTGGTCTGTTGCTGCTCCCTGGACTCCACACTTGATTTTGGTGTCGCCAGCTTCCCATTAATGCCTCGTTCCTGTTCCAGGCCCCCACCTAAGTGACCACATTGCCTTCGGTGGTCACGCCTCCTTAGCCTCCGCTGTCTCTGATGGTTCCTTTCCTCGCTTTCTGCGACCTGGGCAGTTTGGAGGAGCACTTGTCAAGTACTTTGTAGATGGCCCCTCCGTTTGGGTTTGTCTGATGTTTTTCTTGTGGTCAGGTGGGGGTTGTGCATTTCTGGAGAGAAAGCCACATAAGTGAGGTGCCTTCTCGTCACATCATCTCGGGCAAGTGACACCCCACAGGACATCGCTGGGATGTTAGTCTTGGTCAGGTCTCTCCACGGTGACATCGCCACATTCCCCTCGGATCATTTGCTCCTATCAGACTCGTGTGTATTTATTTTATACTGTGGGTTCTAATCCAGTGTTACATTATTTATTTTGTTCAGATTGTTCCGACGTTGCCTCTTGGCTCTTTTGGGTGGCTCCTGTGTTCCTTTGACATGCTCCCATCCCTCATTTTCTTAAACACTTCCTCTCTTCCTGGCTCCACTGGGCACTCCAGACGCTGACACTTCCCCGCCCCAGCCCTGGAATCGCCGTCTCTCCTAGGAACCCCATTGGAACTTTAAAGTTGGAAATTAAATCAAATTTAAAAACTAAGCACTTCGTGAGCTCAATCAGGTGCATCCGCAGGCCACATTCAGACGTAGAAGTTCTTGCTTAATCCCCAGAGCATTCTTTCAAGAGAAGGACCAGTATAATTCCTGTTTTACAAATGAGGAAACTGAGGCACAGGGAGGCCAGGGCAGAGACTGAGGCCAGGCAGCCTGAGCCAGACGCCGCCCTCTCAGGATGATCTTCAACCTCCTGGGGTCAGGGCTGGGGAAGGGAGTTTCCACTGGACAGTGGGCTTGGCGCCAGGAGCCTGGGGAGATGGCAGTGCTGTCACCAGAGGAGGGAGCCGGGACAGGAGTGTGGCTTTGGACATGCAGGGCCGTGGGACGGCTTCCGTGGAACCCAGGGCGTCCTGAGGGTGGTGGGAACAGAATTTCAGGAGAACCGTAGGTCTTGTGTACTTAGGCAGAGAGGGGAAGAAACACAGGTACAGTTTTTAAAAATGTTTTTACAATTAAAATTTTGTCCTGAGTTGTCACCTGTGTTGCTTATCTATTGCTGCCTAACAAATTGATCCCAGACTTCGTGACCTCAGCAATTCTTTTTAACTTGATAGTGTCTGTGGTCAGGAGTCTGGGTGCAGCCCAGCTGGTTTCTGTGGTTCAGACTCTCAGGCTGCAGCAAGGCACTGGCCAGGGCCATGGGCACCTCAGGGCTCAAGAGGGGCAGGATTGCGCCCGGGCAGAGTCGGTGGTTCTGGGCAGGATTTGGCTCCTGACTGGCAGCTGGCAGGAGGCGCTCAGTTCCTAGCCACGTGGGCCTCTCCAGCATGGCAGCCTGCTCCATCCAAGCGAGCAGCCGAGAGGGCATGTGAGAAAGAGGAGGGGAGAGAGACGTGCGTGAACAAGCCAGCGACAGAGAGAGACTGCCAGCAAGGTGGAGTGACAGTCGTCTGTACGCTAGGCTCAGGAGTGACATCGCTTGTTTTGGCTGACAGCTCCTCATTAGAAGCAAGTCTCTAGGTCAAGCCCACAGACAAAGGGAGGGGATCACACAGGGCGTGAATAGCAGGAGGCGGGGTCACTGAGGACCCTGTCAGACTGCCTGCCACACCAGGCCAGACACTCTGCTAAGCATCTGTCCTCACAGCATTCCAAGGAAGCAAGGGCCATTGTAGTTGCTTCCCTGTCCAGATAAGCAAAGGAGGGCTCAGAGAGGTGCAGTGACTTGCCCAGGGTCACACAGCTCATGATGGGTAGAGCTCAATAGTCCCGCTCCTAGTGTATCCACTGGTGTTTCTCTGACTGTCCCCAGATCCCCACTCCAGCATAGCCTTGGAGCCTGGCTGAAAACAGATGGCCAGCTGACCCCTGACAAAGTAGGCCAGCCTCCGAGGGGCCTGGGAACCAGCATTTGACTGGCTTCCCGCAGGGCATTCGGATGCTCCCTGGAGTCTGAGAGCGGTCGGTGTGTATACTGCCTCTCTGCATGGTAGGGTCACAACGGGGAAATGGAATTTCTCTCTCACACACCAAGCGCTGGGCTCGGTTCTTTTGGCCCTGAAGGAAAATGGAGGCTTAAGTGTCTGATTTCAGTGATAAAAGGAAGGTGGTGGCTTCATAAAGTTCACAATCACTTTTGGGGTCCTTCCAAGCAGAAGAAATTGAGCATTAAAGGAGATGCGTGGTGCACGGGAGACGCTCAGCACAGTGTCCGCACGTAGGAAGCACCCTGACAAGTTGTGTTTTTCATTAACATTGTTCATGTTAATGATCAACTCATTAGTATTATTAATTCCAGGGCAGTGAAAACTTGGCTCACTTCTAACTCAGTTTAGAGATTTAGACTCTTTCCTTTGCTCCAGTTTAGTGGTTTAGAAAATGAAGCCCTGGCCGGGTAGCTCAGTTGGTTAGAGCATCGCCCCGATATGCTGAGGTTGTGGGTTCAGTCCCCAGCCAAGGCACATGCAAGAGTCAACCAATGATGCATAAGTAAATGGAGCAACAAGCTGATGTTTCTCCCCATCTCTCTCTCTCTCTAATCAATCAATAAATTAATTTTAAAAGAAAATGAAGGTATTTTGTTTGGGACTAGGGGTGGTGGTAGTTTTGGGGGAAAACAATTAACTTGCGGTTCAATAAATAATACCTGGATAGGGCTGGGCCCCGAGAGGCAGTGGTGTGGGTCTCCACCTGGGACTCTAGGTTGGTCCTGAGCCTGCCCCTGAGCAGGATGCCTCTCATGTCTGGGCCAGCAGCAAGGCCTCTGTGGTCCCTGGCCGATCCCAGAGGCGGGCCGGAGGATGCGGCGATGGGTCAGAGGGCCTCATGAGCTGTTTTATTCCCTGCAGATCAGGAGCGACACTTCACAGATCTTGGAGGAAAACATCCCTCTCCTTAAGGCCAAGGTGACAGAAATGCGTGGCATCTACGCCAAAGTCGACCAGCTAGAGGTATGTCCAGGAAAATGAGCTTTCTTTGTGAGATATGTGGACTGGTTCTGCCTCTTCTGTCCTGTCTTCTGAGATACTGATCTGACCTTGGGAGTGCCAGGCATCAGACCTAGTGCAGGGGGTTGAGGCTACACTCACATGGTATTTTAAAACTATGACAAATATGAATTTATATAAAGTATTCTATTTAAAATTGGGGTACTTTCTATAAAAATCTGAATGTTAAACTGCTTTTGGAAATTCAGGAGCTTTGATAACCCTGGACTCACATTGCTTTAAATACTTTCATCTATTTATTGTTCAGGGTATAAATATATAAAGTGCACCCATCTAAGTGTACAGTTCAGTGAATTTTTACACATATAAACTCCCACGTGACCCAAATTGAGAAATGGGACATTTCCAGCCCCTGGGCCGAATTGTAGATCTGGTGGCAGCTGCCCATCAGATGAGGTGTGTGCTTTCTAGTTCACCACAGTCCCCACCATGCCCTACTGCCTCACTGCTGCCTTCTCTCCCCCATCTGTTGCTTGTGTGGGCCAAGCTGCATGGCATCTCATTTTCCTCCTTGCTGCACTGCAGAATTGGTGCCCTCCCTGCCCCATCTCCCAGAGGAGGAGCGTAAGCTCCAAGACATAAGCAATTTACCCAGGGTCACACAGCTAATTCTGTGACTCAGCTTCCATCCAGTGGGGTCTAAACTCTTAATTGTACTGTGGCTCTCAGCTTGGGATCTTGGCTCCTTGCACAGAGAAGACCAGGAGGCTGGGAGGAGCTTGCAGAGTAGTAGTGCTCACCTGGACAGAGGGAATTTGGGCCCCTGCGAGCTGCAGGCAAGGGGAGTATGGCAGGCAGTGCTGGAGTTAGCAGAGAATTAACATTCTTGTCAGCAGAGATGAGGCAGGACTATAATTAAAACTTTGCCCTTGGAATAGCTGATTCATTTGCATTTTATTCCACACGTTGGAAAGAGGGGAAAAACACACGAAGATTTGCAGCCCTGGTTCTTGCCTTGCTTGGATCGGCACAGCTCTCGATCCCAATTCTTTCCTTAGCATTCGGTTCACTAACATTTATTGCAGGCCTACTGTGCGCCACTCACAGTGCGAAAGACAGATATAGCCCCCGGCCATGTTCTAGCAAGAGAGACTTGCCGACAAAGCATTACATTAGCAGTTTCCTATTGCCACCATCACAAATTACCTCAAATTAGTGGCTTAAAACATGAATTTATTATCTTATAGCTCCTGAGGTCAAAAGTCCAAAATGTGTCTTACTGGCTAAAATGGAGGTGTCAGCGGGGTTCCTTTTGGAGGCTCTAGGGGAGAACCCATACCTTTGCCTTTTCCAGCCTGCATGTCTCAGCTCATGACCTCTTCCTCCGTCTTCAGAGCCCACAGCCCAGCATCTTCCAGTCTCTCTCCTACTCGGACCCTCCTGCTCCCTTCTTCTAAGGACCCTGCGATTGCATGGGGCCCAGCTGAAGAAGCCAGAGTCATTGTCCCCTCTCAGGATCCTTAGTCACATCTGCAGAGTCCCTTTTGCTGTGCGAGGTAACATATTCACAGGTTCCAGGAATGAGGGCGTGGACATCTTTGGGGGCCGTTGTTCTGCTGACCACAGTTACCATGGGTGACTTAGAGTGAGGCGAGTGCTCGGGAGGGAAGTCGTGACCGAGGAGTGGAATCTACAGGCCCCCGGCGGAAGAGTGGAAGGAGCAGTGTCGGGTGGGAGGTGAGGGCAGGGCCACAGCTCAGACAGAGGCCCAGAGGCAGGAAGGGTGGAGATGGGGACACCAGAAGGATCCTGGGATGCCCAGATCACAGGACATAACCAGAGCAGAGCTGGAGAAATTGGGCAGCAGGAGCCCTTGTCTAGGCCTTGCCATCCAAGGATTTTGGCCTTTATCCTGAGAAACAGGAAGCCACTGGAAAGCCAGGATTGCCTGTGGTCAGGAGCTCAACTCTAGACAGCCCAGCCTCAGTGCTGTTAATACTCTGGGCCTGAAGTTCCTGAAGTTCTCTGTGGTGGGGCCTTTCTGTGGGCATAGAGGATGTTCAGCAGCATCCCAGCTTCCACCCATGAGATGCCAGTAGCATCTTCCCACCCCCACCCCCCACTACATTGTGACAACCAAAATGTCTCTAGAAGTTGCAAGTGGCTCCTGGTGGGAATCTCTACTCTAGGGTCCTGCTGCCCCAGTTCAGATCCCAGGCTACCCCTTCCCAGTGTGGGTCCCCAGCAAATTCTGAGTCCCCATTTCACTATAAAATGGGTAACTGTAGTGAGGTTCTTGAACCCAGACCATATCGATCTTTACCCGACAAACATTTGCTGAACGCTTACTCTGGGCTACCCTGAGGCGAGTGCTGGGAGCATGGCCGGGGCGAGGCTACCAGTCTCCTGGCGGCCTGCGCGGGGCGCTGGGTGAGGAAGCGGGTCGGGCGAGAGAGGCCGCCTGTGCGAGCACCTGAAGAGGGGGCCCCCTGTGTTCAGAGCAGCGCAGTTTACAGTAGCTAAGATCTGGAAACAGCCCAAGTGCCCAGTGGTAGATGAGTGGGTAAAAAAGCTGTGGGACATTCATACCATGGAATACTACACAGCTGTAAAGAAGGAGGATCTCGTACCCTTTGGGACAGCGTGGAGGGACCTGGAGAATATTATGCTAAGTGAAATAAGCTGGGCAGAGAAAGACAAACATCACATGATCTCGCTTATACGTGGAATCTAAAGAACTTAATAAACTGATGAACAGAATAGATTCAATGACATGGATGCATAGATCAGACTGAGGAATGTCAGAGGAAGGGAGGAGGGCAGGTGGGTGGAGGGGGAGAGAGTAACCAAAGAATTTATATGCATATACGTACAACCCAAGGACACGGACAATGGTGGGGAGAGGGGCTGGGGAGGGGGGTGGGACGGGGTGGAGTGGGTCATTTGGGAGAAAAAAGGACATCTGTAATATTTTCAAAATAAAATTTTAAAAACCCCAAAAAACTGAAGAGGGGGTGCCTGCCCATGCCTAAAACAGAGACAGCTTCCCAGGGCTATAATTTATAGTTCACGCTAAGGCCTGAAAGATGGAGGAGTGAGCCTGGGAGGGGACCAGCTTATGCCAATGCCCAGAGGTTAGAAAGAGAAAGGCTTCCTCTTAGGCAGTTGTGGGTAGGTCTAGGGCTCAAGATCAAGGGTAAGGCTGGACCATGCAGGGCCATGCCATTGAGTTTGGACCCTATTTTGAGGATAACAGGACTCATCAAAGGGATTATAGTTACTGTACTTTTTTCTCTCTCTGAGAAAGTCCAAAATAATTCTTTTTGAAGTGTTCCATTCAGAGGTTATTAGTATATTTACAAGGTTGTGTAATTATCACCACTATCTAATTCCAGAACATTCTTGTTACCCCTTAAGGAAACTCCATATCCATTAACAATCATTCCCCAACCCCAGCCCCAGGCAACCAATAACCTACTTCCTGAATCTGTGGATTGGCCTATTCTGGACATTTCAAAGCGATGGAATCATATAGTATGTGGCCTATAGCGACTGGCTGCTTTCACATATCATAATGTTTTCAAGGTTAATTCATGTCGTAGCATGTGTCAGAACTTCATCCCTTTTTATGGCTGAATAATATTCCATTGTATGGATATATCAAAGTTTGTTTATCCTTCATCAGTTGATGGACGCTTGGGTTGGTTCCACCTTTGGGCAGTTATGAATAATGCTGTCTAAATTTTTATGTGAGTATGTTTTCATTTCTCCTGGGTAAATACCTAGGAGTGGAGTTGCTAGGTCATACTCATTTTAGGAACTGCCAAACTTTTTTTCAAAGTGACTACAACATTTTGCACTCCCACCAGCATTTACTGTAAGTTTTAGATAGAGATTGCAAACTTAGATGCCAGTGGGATCCAGGACTGTGCTGAGCAGACCAACCTCAAGGCCCCCTCCCCTGTTACTTCCAACAGCCAGCGCGGAGAAGCAACTGTCCCCTTCAGTGGAGTATGATTCTCAAGGCTGCCACAGTCCCCACTCTGCCCTAGAGTCTCTCCACCATTGAGGCCCTTCTTGGTCTGTTGCTGGGTCTCTATCAAAAGGAGGGAAAACTAACCTAGTCCAAGAGGGTCATGGATTTCAGGGCCAGTGGGAGAAGACGTATTTCCCACCATGTGGCATGTAACATCAGAACAATAAAACTTAGAACTCTATAAGAACCTGACATTGTATGGGGCAGATGGATTCCATAGCCTGACCGTCTGGGCCACAGATCTACCCCTTGGGTAACTCCTCCTCTTAGGGTCACTTTCTTCCTCTGTGAATTGGGGATATGCCATTTGTCCCTCACAGAGTCATTATCAGGCCAGCACCTGGCACATTCAGGGGCTCACTGAGGACAAACTGTCGTGGTGGTTGCCCACAGGCTGAGAGAGGGGATGGATGCTTGTCACTCCTCCAGGGAGCCCAAGACCACCCTGCTTGCTCTCAGATCAGAGCAACCCACTGGGTGGGCAGAGCTTGGGAACCATGAGGTGACCTCTCAGGCCAGAACTTGGCTGTTTCTCAATTTTAATAATAAAAACTAACGTTTACTGATCACCGGCTGTGAGCGAGGGACTCTTAGTGCTTTACTCGTAAGAACTTGCTGTACCCTCACAACAGCCCCAGGAGGAAGGTCCTGTTGTTAGTCCCATTTTATAAAGAAAATGGCTGAGGCGTAGAGAAGTGACATGATTTGCCCAAGGTCACACAGCTAGGAAATGGTGGAGCTGGCATTGCAAGAGTCTGTGCTCCTGATTGTTCCACAGTGCTGACTGTTGGCACTCTCTGGGTAGGTAGGGACCTGCTCTGTAGCTGGAGCTTTGCCAGAAGTGTTCAAATGCATTAGAACTCACAAATATATTTTCAAACCATAGGGTTTCTCCTCCCTCCCTCCCTCCCTCCCTCCCTTCCTTTTTCCCTCCCTCCCTTTTTCCCTCCCTCCCTCCTGATAATAAAAGTAATACATTTTCATTGTACAGAAAAATATATAAAAGTCCCCTATACTCCATAACCCCGCCACCGGGGCGGCTGCGATCGGCTGCCGCCCTCTCTGTCCCCAGCCCGTCTGTGCGGATGCACGAGCGTCTGCCCAGTTGGCCGCAGGCCGCGGTGGCCGGTGTGGCCTCTTCCTGGCCGCGGGCTGCCCTCCCCTCGCTGGCAGGCGTGTGGGAGGCGGGTCGGCCTCGGGAGCGCGCATTCCTCCGCGTGGCCTCGCTCCCAGCCAGGCTGGTATTAGTGCAGGGAGCATAAAATTGGAATCGGCTGGAGGAAGGGACTGCAGGACTTTGTTCTGTTTCACAACCAGATGTGCTGGCCGAGCGAGGCTCCAAGCTCGAGGGCTGGAGCCCTGGTCAGGGGAAGCTTCCTGCCCGTGGCCCCTTGTCCCCCTCACTGCACGCACATGCACACGTGCGCGCGCTCACACACACCCCTAATGTGGCTTGTTCAGTCTTTCAGCTCTCTGCCCCTGCCAGAACCCCAGGGCGGCAGCACTACCATCTTGGGCTCATCCAGTGTCTTTTTGCTGAGGATGCCCTGATTCATTCACTCATGCACGCATGCATTCTTTCATTCATGTGTGCATCATTCATGCCCTCACCGTCCAGCTGAGCCCCCTCTAGCTGACCAGTCTCCGGTCTTGGCCTGCGGACAGCACTGACTCAGCACCTGCTCTTTCAGAATTCACATTCTAGAGGAAGGTGGTCTGTGAGTGGACAAGAAGTTCAGAGGGAGAGGCGGGCTCAGAAGACACTTGGCTCCACAGTGACTCGGGGGCTGTGTTAGATCAGCTGGTCAGGGAAGACCTCTCTGTGGAGGGACAGTCGATCAAGGGCTAGAAAGATGAACAGCATCCATCCATCAAGAATGGAGAGAAGGGCACTGCGGCGTGCAGAGAGCTCGTGCAAAGGCCCTGTGGAGAGGGAGGCCTGGAGAGAGCTCTGTGACTTTGGGCAGGTGGCTCTGAGCCTTGGTTTGCCTCCTCTGTAAAACAGAGGCTAAAAATAGGGTCCCTTTGGGGAGAATATGGGAGGGCACAAGTAGGGGCTTGGCCAAGGCTGGTTAGCAGTGGGAGGTGTTGCTGTTATTGCCAGGGTTCCTGAAGGTGACCTCCCAGCTAAGTAGGCCTGACCTCTCCGGGAGTTGCTGGTGGCAGTGACTGTGGGTCAGTCCTCCCCGCTGGCCGAGGGAGTGCAGCTAGGAATGTGCTCCAATCCAGGCCAGATGTGGCATCCCCCTCTCCCCTCTCTCCACCAGGCCTTCGTCAAGATGGTGGGACATCACGTCTCCTTCCTCGAAGACCACGTGCTCCGGGCCGAGCGGGACCATGGGGCCTTCTCCCAGGCCCTGCGGAGGTGGAGGTGGCTGGGGTCCAGGGGGCTCCCCTCCTTCAGCAACGTGAGTATCTCCCCACCTCCCTCCTTCCAGGCCCTGGAGTGGGAGAGGGGCTCAGGAAATGGGAGGTCAAAGGGCATGTCTCATTTCTGTAGACAGGAAACAGTGTCTGGCTGGCCCGGGGGAGGGCTGGCCCAGGTGGTCCTGTGTCTCAGCCCCTAACTCAGGCCCCTCTGAGCTTTGAGCTTCATGGCTGTGACCACTGCATATTCATCCACCATTTATTGAGCGCCTGCTGTTTGCTGAACAGTTGTTCACCTGGGCGTACCATAGTGAGCAGAAACGGACCCTGCCTCCTGTCCTGTCCTTACAAACCTAAGGACATGCTCAGAGCAGCACCCAGAATTCAGGTGGGGTCCTCCTTCCCAAGGCACAGCTGGCCTCCAGCAGACCAGAGGGGCTGGGCACCGTGGAGGGGTGTCCAGCCTGTGTGTGGCCTTTGCAACTTGTAAAGGCCTCTCCTTCCGCCTTCTCTGCTTTCCTGGGATCCTCCCTGTGACCCCATAAGGAAGGAAGGATTATTGTGTCCCTTTTACTGATGGAAAAACTGAGGTGAGACTCATCCTGCCATGGAGACCTTCTGGGTTTAAGATATCTCTGTCTTTCCAACTTGTCAGTGTTCCCTAGTCCAGGGGACACTGGGCAATGTCCGGAGACATTTGGGTTGTCAGCTGGCGGTGAGGGCTGCTACTGGCATCTAATGGTAGAAACCAGGGATGCTATTAAACACCCTACAAAGCCCCCAACAGAGAATTATCTGGCTCTGTCAGTAATGCTGAGTGGGAAACCCTGCCCTGGGTTGGACTTGCTCATTAAACAATGACTTATGCTAGGTCTGTTTCAAGTGCTTTTGCTGTTCTATATGGCATCTAATTCTCACACCAGTCTTTGGAAGAAGGTACTTTTATCATTACCCCCATTTTATAGAAGAGTCTGAGGCTCAGGGAAGTGAAGGGACTTGCCTGAGGCCACAGAGCCTGGTGTGACAAGTCTGGATTGGAGCCCTGGTTGATTGGGGCCTTGACCTTCACAGGAAAGGTGTCTACCCAGCTGGCCGCCCTGTCCTGCCCCCGGTGGGATCTCTCACTGTTCTTTAAGGTCTGCCTATGGGCCCCCCTCTGCTCTTCTGTTCCCCTGTGCCTCCTGCCTTCCCCCACATCTCCACGTTGTGTTACCCCCAAGGGGCATATACCGAGTGTTTACGGTGTGCCAGGCACTGCCTTAGGCATTTCATGTATGCTGACCCGTTTACCTTTCCCGATCATCACGCCCTCTGGGTATTGGCATTATCCCCATTTCATAGACGGGGAAACAGAAGTTTGGAAAGTTTTAGGGGTTGCAGTCTTGCAGCCCATGGACAGAATTTGGCCCATGTGAATTCATTTTATTTGGCCAGGCAATGTTACTTAAGCAGCATATCTTGGGATGCCTGACTAGGCATCCACTCTTTAGTCCCTGCCAGGATCCCACTGCTCCATCTTGCCTTACACCTGCCTGCCTCCAGGTGAATGACTTTGCCAAGGCCGGTAACAGCTAGGCAGTAGCCTCACAGATGTCATGGTCTAGAAACTTCTATTAATCTTTCACAACCCAAGTTAATGTCACCTCTTCTGAGAAGCCCTCTCGGATTGCTCATACTCCAGTAAAGTCCAATCTGCCTTCCAATGACAATGAAATCATAAGCTGCTTCCTTTGTCTTCCTCTCCCTGAAGTTATGGTAACTCTTCCTGGGTGACCAGGAGCACCCCAATCACATAGACGCACATTGGAGGAGGAAGATCAGAGGACCTTGGCTGCCTGTGGCCTGCCGACCCTTGGTTTCTGCACTTTACAGCTTTTGTCTATAAATCCATACAATTGTCCCCATATGGTTGGCACTAGTGTCCCCATTTAGAGGCAGAGACTAAGACTTGGAGAGGGAGAGACACGTGTCTGAGGTCAGGGCTGGGGTTGGAACTCAGGCCTGTGAAGCTCCAAAACTGGGGTTTCCCTGCCCACTCCTTCGGCAGGATCCCACCAGGGTGTGGCTGAGCGTGCTGGGACCTGCACCTTCTCATCTCTGCCAGACTCGGGGCCCCCAGGCCTACCTGTGGTGACTTGTTCCAGGAAATTTGTCGCAGCCCAGGGGTGGTGAGTCATTCCTCACCCCCAGCATGTTGATCTTGGCCCCAGGAGGCCTTTGTCTGGGGCAGGCAGTGCAGGTGAGCAGTGTACACACACGCACCCGAGCTCAGTCCCAAGGGTGTCTAGGGCTGCACCTGCCCCCAGGGTGCAAGCTGAGGGGCCCTTCTTGGATAATGGTCATCATGGCTTGTGTTGGGGACCTGACTCTGCAGGGACCTCACATCCCACCCTGTGAGGTAGGTCTGGTCATTGTCCCTATTTTACAGATGGGGAAGCTAAGGCACTGAAGGGTTGAATTGGTTGCCTACCTAAAGTGGTGGGGCTGGGATTCAAACCTGTGAGGCCTGGACCCAGGCTGGTGCTCTGCCCTGCTTGGCTCTGCCAGGTCTTTGTGTGTCTCGTCCCGACCACCGAACTGCTGCCTGGGGGCGGGGTCCTTGCAGAATGCCCGGATGATTCTCCGTTTCTTCCATCTGGATTTCCCCCAAGCCAGGATTTCATGTCCCAAGTCAGCTCCTCTCAGCGCCCTCCTCTCAGCGCAAGGTGGACACTGCCCTTCCTCGACCACTGCCGTCACCCTCAGAGAGTCCACACTGGCCCCTTCCCCTGCAGCAGTGAGAGGCTGCTCCTCACAGCCCCAGGCTCCACCTCCTGACCCCATCCACCCTCTGAGGGTCTGTGGAGTGGAGGCTGGGGTGGGACGGGGACTCTTGGGCCTCGCCTGGGGTCATGGGAATGTTGGCGAGGGGTCCTGTCCCTGTGGGGTGAGCCACCCATCGCTGTCCCCATGGCCTTCCCAGAGTCAGGGGAGAGGAGGGGTGCCCTTCACAGGGCCCAAGAAGGAGGGCTCTCAGCTTTTATTCTGAAGCCGGATGGGGGCCTTTTGGGGGGGTGGGGAGAAAATTGATCCTTGCTTTTCTAACTAAAAGTATAATAAAAAACTTTTCCTTTTTGTAGTGCAGCAAGAAAATATGGAACTTTGATCCTTATAACATTCCAAGATTTAACTAAGAATCGTTCCTCTTTCACTGTGGCATTTTTTAGCTGTGTGACTGTGGGCAGATGGCAGAGCCACTGTAAGCCTCAGATAGCTTAACTGTCTGTGAGCTGACATGGGCACAATCCTATGCCCGCTGGAAAACTGGCTTGGATTTGATGCAAAGTTATGGGGCCTCAGCAAGAGCAGCAGGAATAAAAAGGAAGAGAAGACTCGGAAGTCTTCAAGTGAGGGTTCTGAGCATTGGTGGATCTGAAAAGCCAGCCCTGCTCGTAAGTAACGTCCTGGTGCAGGACAGACTGCTGCATTGCTGCGCGGCGAGCAGGTGCGCTGGTGACACAGAGCCAGCCTGCAGAGCCAGGCCCTGTTCTCACTGCAACACCCACAGGGGAGGAGCTGTTTATCTCCTCATTTTACAGGTGAGCAAACTGAGGCACAGAGAGGTTACCCAGGTCACACAGCTGGGCATGAGCTTATGAACCCGCACTCTCAACTGTATCCCAGACTGCCTGGGGGGAGAGGTGTGATCTCTGACCTCGGGAAGCTGTGTCTAGTGGGTGAGTACAGACAGTCACCAAATCCTAAGCAAATTCAGTAGATAGTCGTTTCTGAATGGGGCCCTGGCTTGCTCTGAGGGGTCAGGGATGGCCTTGGAGGAAGGACCATGTCAGCTGAGACCTGGATGATGAATAAGAGTCCATCTGAGTTCAGAAGAAAGGGTGCTCCCAGCAGAGGGAACCACAGGCGCAAAGGCTGTGGGGTGGGACCCAGCACGCGCTTCAGGAAAGCAGGAAGGCAGGAAAGCAGGAAGGCAGGAAGGCTAGGGCGGGTTGGCCCAGTGAGCATGAGGAGAGTGGAGGTCAGGGCCTCAGGCCACACAGAGGAACTTAAGAGTACCATAAGGGCAATGGGGAGCCATGGAAGGGTACATAGGAGGGGGGTGACTTGGTCAAATTTGCTTTGCCTGAAAAAATTAACAGGCCTTGAGCTAAGGCTGACATCCAGGGGTGGCGATGTCTTGTTGAGACTTGAACACAAGAGCTGAGCAGGGCACTCAGGGGCCCCCGGGTTTCAGAGCTCAGTCATCAGGAATGCGTTCCCTCAGCCTGGAAACAGATCCTGGGCATCTGAGCTCACTGCAGTCCTCGCATGGTGAGGCCGCAGGACCCTCATCCAATTGGCAGAGAGAAAAGAGGCTCCAGGTGAGGGGCCCAGGTTTCCTGCTAAGTGTCTAAGTCCCTGAGACCCTGCCTGACAAGGTGGCTGTCAGCCCAGCGCCTGCACAGAGGGCCCGTGGCATCTGGAGGTTGTTTGCAGAAGTGAAAATGTGAGATGGAGTTAGTCACACCAGCCGCAGTCCTTAGAAGGGCCCGGGGGACCAGGCCTGGTCATGGCCCTGTGGCTGCCATGGGTGTACTGCTAACCATGCCTGGCCCTTGCCTGGTCTCGTGGGCCCAAGGGCGCAGAGCAGCCTCGCTGATTTGTTGTGAACCACTTTGTTTTCTGCCAAACCAAAACATCTTGCTCGCGAGGTGTCATTTTGATTAATTTTCCAATGGATAAAGTGGTGCTTTCCAAGGAATGCTTTCTGGCTAATAGCAAAACCACCTGGGGCCATGTCCTGACACCCAAACAGAGTCCAGGGTGACGGGGGTTTGTGGCTTGCCTGGACTTGGACCTGCCTGGCCCACCTGTTCCCCCCACAAACACCTGCAGGGCAATCTGGTAACGAAAATGAGTGTGCCAGGTGTGACACAGTAGGGAGTGGTGGGGAGTGTGGTGAATTGCAGAGCCCAGGCCTCACCTAGCGAAGTGGACATGGCCCAGCAGCAGCCTTACAGTAAGGAAAATCTGGGATAGCCAGATTTTCCTATTTGGGGGAAAAAGCTATACATCTGCCCCCCCACCGAATGTTAAACACTGGGACAAATCTGTTGCACCTTTGTGTCACACCCAGCACACTCCCAACTCTGGATTTTAGGCTGATGGTCTGTACCCCATAGGCCCCACCCCTTCAGAGGCTTTTGGGGCCAAGGGGAGAGTGGAGAGACAGCCCCTTCGCTTCTTTGCACCAACCCCAGCAGGGGCCTTTAGCTTTTAGCAGCAGCATGACTAACAGCCCAGTTTTATTGAGCATCTACTATTACCCCAACTATTGTAGTTATATAGAGCATGTACATGAAGGGCTTTCTGTGCCAGCTTCCCATAACAAGCCCACAGATAGATGTTATTCTTCCAGTTCATGAGGAAGGAACCTGAGGCTTAGAGAGGGCTGTTCACTTGCCCAGGGTCACACAGCATAAGTGGCAGGTCGAGGCTTTGATCCAGCTTTAACTTGGTTCATTGTGTCTCCCCCCTCCCTCTGTGATCTTCCAAAGGCAGGAACTATAGCCTCAGTGGCGAAGGTTGCAAACTGGAGATCTTTGGGCCAAATCTACCCGATTAACATATAGTCTTTGGCCAGCTTGGTATATGTATGCATTTAATTTGAATTCATGGCCAGTGATTAAAACAAATTTTACATAAGAATTTGTACTTCTGGTTTCTCTTGAAAAAGCAGAGGTCTGGGCCCCTGAGCAGCATCCCTGCCAAGCCACCATCTGGCCCAAGTGATCCATTCTCAGTTCCCGACTGTGGGCATTTGAGTTTCCTACCCAGGTTGAGCACATAGTAGGTGTGCATGAAATAGGAACCAATGGATGCTCGTAGGGCTTCCATGGCCCTTAATGGCCGCCCCAGGCTTCTCCAGAGGCTGGCCGCAGGCAGTGGAGAGCTGGGAGGTGCCCCCGCCTTCCTCTCCCTGCAGCTTGGGGCTGCCTCATGGGCTCTCATGGAGGTAATGGAGGCCGCGGGAGCTGCCCTGCCCAGGCCGGCCTGCAGGAGTCGTCAGTGCCAGGTTGGGTGTCTCCTCTCCTCCCCTCCCCCTTCATGCCCCCCCAGCTCCCTCCCCACCCGCCCAGCCCAGCGGGGAGGGGGAGGGAGGAGAGGGGGAGGCGCAGCCCGCCGGGCCCCCTCCCCCCCAGTCCCCCTGGAGGGTGGCTCCGGAAGGAGGCCGCCGGCTGGGCTTTATCTGCGTGGAGGCCAGCGAGGCACCGACACAAAGGCAGCCGGGCTCCATGGCGCCTTCTCCCGGCCCGGAGCCGCCTCTCCTCCTCCTGCCCCGTCATCCCTTGCGGTGAAAGTGCAACATGAGCAGATGGCAAATATTAACGCGACCATGGAGGGCTGAGTGGCGCTGCCCCCAGTCCCCTGAGCAGCCCCCCTGAGCTGGCTCCCAGGGGGTTCCTCAGCACCCACAGTTAACCCATCTCTGGGACTGGGTGTTCGATGTTATACGTGCTGGGGAGGACAGGGGGCTCCCGGCAGGCTGGTTTGGGAACCATATATATATATATTTTTAAACATTGCATTTATTCTTGTTGAGGTTTTGAGGGTGTGTGGGGAGAAAGTTCCTTTTGACAAGGGGTTTTTATTTAGGGGGGTGGTTTGTTGAGGCCTACATGGGAGCATCCCAGCTTCTCCCTGGTTGGTGGGACACACTCAGTGCACCCTTTCCCAGTCACCATTGGGGGCATCACTGTAACAGCAGCGCTCTCAGACCAGGGGCTGTCATCCCTGGGGCTGGTGGACACTGTCTGTGGCCTTTGTACATGCTGGTCCCCTGCCTAGAATAACCTCCCTGCTCCCTGCCTGGAAATGTTTATTCATTGCTCAAGGCCCAAAGGAATGTCACCACCTCTGAGAAGCCACCTGGATTCCCCCAGGCAGCATTCCTCTGGGCCTCCCAAGCCCCTGTTCATTCCCCTGGGAGTCGCTGTGTTTTCACCTGTTGCTTCCCCCAGACCCTGAGTTTCTCAGGAGTAGGTGTAGAGACTGTATTATCTTTGACTTTGGAGTTATGATGATGCCAGCAGCCAGAGTTTTCTGGGTGGTTCTTTGGGCCGGCACAAGCTAACACTTTGCCTGCCCTAGCTTGGTTCATCTCCATGCCCACTTATTACATAGGTACTTACTGTTACCATTCCCACTTGACAGATCAAGAAACAGAGGCTCACAGAAGTCAGAACGTTTTAACTTAGCCAGCCAGGCATTGGCATGTTTGATTCCAGAGCCCCATATTCTTCATGCCCCAGGGGTCAAAATTCAAGTACTCACCAGGATCAGGTAGGTCCCTGAGAGAGGCAAAGGGGCTGGGTGGGGACTGTGGTCAAAAGAAGAGGCAGGTGCCCTCAACTCTGGCCAGGAATAAAGGCCCAGCATGGCTTGAGCTTGCTCTTCTGTATAAGAAAGAGATTGAAGATGTAGATTTGTATGTGAAATCCATTGATTTTGAAGACTCATGGAAATCACAGGGGGCCTGTTGGCAGACCTCTGCCTTGGCAAAGTCTGTGGTGAAGTAGTGCCTAGCATGGTGCCTGGCCTGGGCGTGGGCCCCGCGCCTATTTCCTGAGGGTGGGAGACCAAGGAGAGGAGGGAGGAGCGGACATCACAGCAGTGGGGATTGGCCTTGAGAGCTAGACTGGGGAGCTGTGCCAAGCAGGCAGGTTTGGACTCTGAGCTATGACTCTGGCTGCTCCAGTCCTGTCCATGGGCGCCCACTGCCCTTTCCAGAGCCCTGGTGTCTTTGATGGACATAAATACATTCGGGGGTGGGGGAGCGTCTCACAGTGACATGCCTGGTGTGTAGTGAGACTTGGTACATGGGAGCTGTGAATTGGGCGCCAAAGGATGAAGAAATGACTGGGTCCCTGCCTGTGGCTCACAGAAGGTAACTCACAGGCGGCGCGATTAGCAGATAGTTAGTTGTGAGGACGGCTGCGTGCTTCTGACTTCTGCACGTGGCAGAAAGGAGAGAGGAGAGGTCAGCGGAAGTTGCTGACACGGGAGGAAAGGGCTGTGAGAGGGCACAGCATGGCCTGATGTGTGGCACCCGCATGGCCCGAGGGTGGGCTGGGCAGAGGGCGGGCATCGCAGGTCCCAGAGTGGCATCACAGGTTGGGTTCTCTGTTAGTGCAGATACCTGCGCCATGCCTGTAGCTGGGGTTGGGGTGTCTGGAGAAAGTGTGATCCTTTCGATGCCCAAAGAGCCTGGAAAGTTCTTGAACTTGGTTCTGTCCATGGTCAGCTTTCTGCTGGGAAAATAAACCACGTCTCATTAAGCAGTAAGTTCGTCCAGGTGCCTGTTCCGACTGATATCATCACAGCTTGTCACCTTGCCAGACCTAAAGTCAAGGCCAAAGTTCCCGTTACTTGGAGAGTCCTAAATTAACCTGGAACCCAGTTGGATAGGGGGACTGCTGGCTTTTAAATGGAGTGAGGAGCTAGAGCAGGGAGGGGGCAGTGTTGGGGCTGGACGTTGCTGAGCACCAGTTGAGAGGTGTGCACTGTGACCTGGGTTGGGATCTCAGCCTGTGGTCCTGGGTCTGCCATTTCCTTTCCTGTCTGGCAGCTCTTTACTGGCCTGGACCTGGCTCCAGAGCCCTTGGGCAATGGCTTGATTCTTTGGCGGGGGGGGGGGTATGGAGATGGCCAGGAGGGGCTCCAATGGCATCATTCCTTGCTGGGAGACCACAGGCTGTTGGCGGGGATGGCTGCCCAGTCCACCTCCAGTAATCTGTCACCGTCTGGCCAGCAGGCATTTATTGAGCATCTACTGTGAGCCAGGGACCCTAATTGATAGATGAGCCACGCCTCTTGGTGGCTGAGAGATGTCCTGGTACTTACAATTTTTGAAGCTCCTTGTGATTAAAAATTAAAGCAGTACTAGAATTGGCTCCCACGATTGTGATTTAGTTGAAATGTTCGTGTTTTGAAACTGAATGCATTTAATACTAAAAATGCAATGTTATGAAATTGTACCTTTGGGCTATTTGCAAGCTAATGATGGCATTTAAAAAGAATATGAATTCAGGGGGCCATGATGATAATGAAATTAGCCAGTATTCATTAAGTGCTTGCTGTTTTCTAAGCACTTTGCAGTTATATGGGCATAACACCCTGTCCCTGTTTCCAAATGAGAAAATCGAGGCGCAGAGAGGTTCAGTTGGCCAAGGTCACACAGCTAGAAAGGGGCACCACTGCCATCTGAGGGGTTTAGAAATGGTACACAATTTACTGTGTTGGACGAAGGGACCTGACTGTCTATGCTGGTAGCTTCATGTGGGGCTTTGGAGGGGGTTCCACAGGCTCAAATGTGAGGGCCTCTGTGACCTCCACTGCTATTCCTACCCTCTTTCCCAAAAGCAGCGTGAGCCACATGTTAGGGGCTTTGTGGACACGCAGCTGGTGGGAAGCCCCTAAGGCTTGGACCCTGTGTCCCCTGCAGGGCCCCAGAAAGTGAGCTCAGCCTCCATCCCAACCCGTTTCTGGTTCTCTTGAGAGCATGTGGAGCGGGTGTGGGGTGGGCAGCAGGGCTTGGCTTGCAGGATACCGCGGTCCTGAGCTGCTTTCTCTTTGTACCTTGGGCTTTAGCTCCTGCAAACCTTGGGACATGGTGCCTGCAGACAGCCCTCCCCATCCCCCTCTGTGCACACGCACCACCTCTCCCTCCTTTAAGTCCTTGGCTCTTTCAGGAGCTGCCACCTGTGTGACCTCAGCCCTTTACCTCTTCCTTCCCCAGCCCCTGGGCTGGGCTTAACTCCTTTGATGCCAAATATCCATCCACCTTCCCCCACTTTCATTCATGCATTCGTTCGTTCATTCATTCAACAAATACACATTCATCTGCATGAGCCAGGTGCTATTTCATCTCAGAACCCAGGGGGGACAGAAGTGTTACTGCCCCCTGGCAGCCAGTGATCTAGTATAGTATGTGATGTACCCCAGGGGGGACAGAACACTGAAGAAGGGGGGGGCAGGTCAGGGAAGGCTGGATACTGAAGCCCTTGGTGGCTGGTACCCTGAAGGGAGGAAAGTATAAGGTGTTCTGGGGCAGCTGAGGGAGCAGGGAGGCCTGAGCGGGTGGCATGTTGGAGCCAGAGGTGAAGGTGGGGGAGCGAATGGAGCAGATGTCGGGCCAGTGCAAGGACTAGTCCCTGGAGGGTTTGGAGAGGTGACCTGCCCCTGTGTCTGTCTCATGTGGAGGAAGATGTTGGGTGTGTAAGGGTAGAGGTCAGGTTAGAGCTGCTGGGATGGTCCAAGGAGAGATGCTGGTGGCCTAGACTAGGGTGCTGAGGGTAGAGGTGAGGAAACATGGTCTATTCTGTGTGTGTGTGTGTGTGTGTGTGAAGTTCTTTATTGAGATAATTGTAGATTCACATGCAGTTATAAGAAATAATACAGCCCTGGCCGGTGTGGCTCAACTGGTTGGAGCATCTCTCATATACCCAAAAGGTGGCGGGTTTGATTCCCAGTTCAGGGCACATACCCAGGTTTCGGGCTTGATCCCTGGTGGGGGTGTGTGCATGAGGCAACTGATCAATGTTTCTCATATAGATATTTCTCTCTCTCCCTTCTTCTCTCTAAAAAAAGAAAGAGAAAGAAGGAAGGAAGAAAACAAAGAGAGTCCTTGTGCACTTTGCCCAGCTGCCCGCAGCGGTAACATTTTGCAAAACCGTGGTACAGTATTATGGCCAGGATACTGGCATGGATACAGTCCCTCGTTCTTACTCAGATCCCCTCACTTTTACTGTACTCACTTGTGTGAGGTTTTAAGCTCTAGACAATTATATCATTTCTATACAATTTTCCTTTATTTAGGTTGTGTCTCCACTTTCGTTTAACCCCTGGCAACCCATAGTCTGCCCTCCATTTCTAAAATTGGGCTATTCCAAAAATGTTCTATAAATGGAATCATACAGCGTGTAACCTTTTGGGATGGCTTTTCTTGTGCAGCCTAATCCCCTGGAGATTCATCCCAGTTGCTGTGTGCATGGAGAGTCCATCTGGATATGTTTGCAGGTGGAGCCCCAGTCCGAGATTCCAGGGTGGGGTTCGGCCCTGGAGGCGTCCGGCATGGAGCCAGTGGCTCTAGGCCTGAGCCAAATGAGATCGCCCTGGAGGCAGAGGGGTAGGTGGGCGACCTAGCATGTATTGATTAGGCATCTGCAGTATACCAGGTGCTGATTGAGGCACAGGGGGAACGGCCATTTAGGGACGGGTGAGGTCCATGCTGGTGGGGTGGGGCTGAATTGGGGCTGGAGGCCTGGAGACAGCAGCTCAGCTTCTTCTTGCCCCCCTTTTCTCTCTCTGCAGGCCCCGGGCTGGGCCCCTGTTGAGCCTGGGGCCAGGCCCTGGGGTGGAGGCTTAGCCGGCAGGTCTCCAGGAGTCCTGCAAAAAATGAGGAGAGTGAAGTATTGCCCCTCAGGCAGTATGGAGTCCATTCAGTAAAGACGGACCTGGCTTCTCAGCTTTTGTCCTTTAAAAATATTGTTTTGGGGGGAGGGGGGAGGAAAAAACACATGGATTTGTTGTTCCACTTATTGATGCATTCATCCGTCGCTGCTTCTGTGTGCCCGGACTGGGGATCGAACCCGCAGCCTTGGGATATTGGGACAACGTGCTGATCAGCTGAACTCTTCAGCCAGGGCAGGGGTACTGTTCCTTGACAACGGGGTGTGGTTGGCACATGGGGAGGGGAGGGGGTGTTTTTCCGTGTCCTTGCCAGGCACAGTGACTTCACTTGGGTTTGGAGAGGCCCTGAGCCCATGGACTGGCTCCCTCGCTCCCATCACAGCCCCTCACCTTTGTGTACTTGTCCTCAATCTGCACCCACCCCCAGGCCCCCATTCCTGTCACCCCCAGCTGGGCCACCTCACTTTTCTGTCAGGGCCACTCAGCCCTCGCCTCTCCTTTTCTCACTTATTTCTAATTTCTTCTCTCTTTCTCTCCATTTCCACTTCCCCTCTCTCTCCCCATTCCCCCTGCTTATTTCCATCTGTTTCCTCTCTTAACCCCGTTATCTGTGCCCCCCCCCCTTTCTCTCCTGATTTTTGCTCTCTGCCTCTCTGCCTCGCCTCCCTTCGTCCCCCCCGCCCCGGCTCTGGTTCTCTGCAGCTTCACCTGTCCCCGCTGTGCGCCTCCATCCCTCCCTTTCCCTTTCTTCTCCCCTCAAATCTGACTTCCCAGACCTTGGAAACCACCCTCTCCACGCTCAGGTCCATCTGCTAAACTGTCCCGACCAGACCAGACAGCACAGGACGTGCTTGTGGAAGGGCTTCGAGACAGTGCCCAGGCCTCGTGAAGGACAAGGTAGCGGGGACGGAATCGCTTTGGCGACGGTGACCGTCCAAGGCTCACAGGCCAGCATGTGGGTCACGATGTGTAGAACAGACCTGGCTGGTTCGTGGGCCCAGACAGAGCCCTGAGGGCACCCGTGTGAGGGAAGGGTAGATGGAGAGGAAGCTCCCACGGCCACCTGGATGCCTGGGACAGGTGACGGTCTGGGCCTTGCCTCCTAAGCAGGTTCCTTCAGCTGTCAGGAGGTGGCTGCTCAGGTGGGGAAGAATCCCCAGGCTGGGCTGGGACGCGGGTTGGACTTATAGGCGGTTCTGGTGGATGCCTCTGTTTGTGCCCTAATGGCCTGTTTATTTAATGAAGAAACAGCCGCCCACGTTAGGGTCCCCCACAGAATGGTCGATTGCGTGTGCATGCGCCTTCTGCTTCCCAGAGCTAATTGGCGCCGTTTCCAACATTCTTTTGTGGAACCAGCCACCTTGGAGGCCAGGCGACAAACCTCTGAGGATCTCTCAGTAACCAGCATCAGGGTGAGAAGTGCACAGCTCCAATGTGACAGTGGCCAGCTGCTGGGCCTTAGCCCGCTCTTGGTGTGGGCTCGTGGACTCATCTGGAGGTGGCAGGGGACCTGGGCCCAACACCTCCTGTGGGGAGGTGGAGCATCTCAGCTTGACAAGGAGGCCGCTGAACTGAGAGGCCACTGCTCATGAGTGCCCAGATGGGGTAGTGTCCGCTCCAGCCAAATCCATCTGCTGATGGCCCCCCAAATTCCACACCTGCTCCTGCCGCCACCCTTTGCCCCACACTGTTCTCTCAGCCAGGAGCGCTGGCTCTGCACTGTCCACAGAGCTGTCCGTGAGTGACCTTTCTGAGGCACAGCATGGGGCATACCCCCCTCCCCTTGGAGCACACAGGGCTCTGTCACCATGACCTGCTGCAGACTTGTGGGCCAAGTGCAAAGAGAAACTGTGATGCGCTTTCAAAGCTTAGGAAGAATTTCAGTGACGGCAGAGTATTAGACCAAGCACGGCCTGTGTGACACATGGGTTGCAGACCAGGGCCCAGCCCTGTCTGTCGCAAGTGTCATGCTTCGAGTGAGTTCCTAATCCGTAGTCTCCGCATCTGTAAAATGGGATTGACAGTCACATCCTCTGCATAGGGCTGTCATGAGCAGTAACTGAGATCATGTGAGGTTTAGTTGCTATTATTATCATTGATGACGTGGATATTATTACTTCATAGCTCCTCATCTATGTTGTTCCCTCAGTGCTTTGTATATGCTACATGGAGATGCTCCAATGACCTTTCCATTTTGGATAACTTTAAATTTGCAGAAAACTTGTAAAAGCAATACAGAGAGTCCCTGCATGGCCCTTACTCAGTTTCCCCCGTGGTCTTCATCTCACATCACCATGCACGGTTTCAAAGCCCAGACACCCACATGGGTTCTGTGGAGCCACGAAATTCTAGACTTTGGTTGGGTTTCACCAGTTTTCTTTCACGCCCGTGCTCTGTCCAGATACCTACCCTGGCAGACCGTTGCTTCTAGCGAGTGCTTGAATTTTAATGAGACCTCATGTCTCCAATAGTGCGTCACAGACCTGGCCTTGAGACCCACAGTGACTCCAGAACCTGCAAGTGTTCTCGTGTGGAGACAGTGATTGTCATCTTTGGTCTTGGCTAGAGTCCAGCTCCCAGGCCCTTCCTGTCTGCCTTGGGGGTTGACAGACCCCTGTGCATCCATTCCTCATTGCCCAAGTGTCCCCTGTGTGCCAGTTCGGGCTGCTGCTGGGGCTGTGGCCCTGAAGATTGATGTGGTCCACATCCCTGTGGAGCTCAGTCTGGTGGGGAGACTGGTAGTAACCAAGGAAAACAGAATAGACTCCACAGAGCTGCAGTGAAGGAGGGAAGGTGACACATGATTGGAGGTCCCTTAGGAGGCTCTGAAGGAAGGAAGGACCCAGCACAAGGAGATCTGGCGGAAATGCCTTGAGTGGGGGACAGCAGGTGCAAAGCTCCCAAGTCACAACAGGCCCCAGTGAGGTCCAGTCCCCAGGCTGGAGGCTTGTGAATGACAAGAGGTGATGGACTGTGTTTAGAGTAAGGTGGGATCATGTGCATCTGAGGTTGAAAAAGCCCAACTCTTTAAGGGGCCAGGCAGGTGGTGGAAATGAGTCACGTCCCCTGTACAGGGACGGCCACTGCTCAGCGCCAGCTCGTCTCTGCCGATGTGCTGGGGCTTCCGATTTTTAAAGAGCTTGAAATCCATTTTTCATAGAGAAATGGCATTTCATTAAAAAATGTGAAAACAGAACCAAACAAAAGCAACAAAACTAGTAAAGAAATTCAGGCCAGTGAAGGCCACGTGGGACACGCCCATGGTCTGGCTGTGGCCTCCCTGTTGGTGACCATGGTGTCAGGACCTGGTGACAGGGCCTCGTGACCATGTCCAGGAGTCAGATTCAGTTCTCACTACAGTGAGTACTTAGCAGAGGATCAGATTTGGTTTTTAGGACAGTCCCTCAGGCTGCCGTGTGGAGAATGGGTTGAGGGCGAGAGCAGAGGCCGGGAGGGGGAGCGGCAGAGCAGCAGTGGCGATGGGGTGAGGGATTTGGGAAGAATTGCAGACAGGATTGAGGATAGGCTGACCCCCAGGTGTCCAGTTTGGACAGCCTGGGTGGACAGAGGTTCTGGTTAGCGGTGGGCCCGCCGTGGGTCACTTAACTCCTGAAAGCCTCAGGTTTCCTGCTTTGTGAAAGGGTGTGCAATACCTGTGCTGATCTGGGTCTCTGGAATATAGCAGGTGCTCTGTGAAAATCTGTAAGTATATCCATGTCTTGTCTGTAATCAGACAGTTGTGACCAATGGCCATGTGATGAGATGCGGAGCCCACGTGCCTTGATGTTTGGCAAACAGGATGACTCCAGTGCAAACCTCAACTGGAGGAGGGGAGTCAGAGCCCCACCAGGAGGTGTGGCTGGGAGGGCAGCGGCCAGAGGGAGGAGGGGCCCAGGCTGGAGACTCTGGGTGAGGAGCTGGGACCCCAGAGAGACCTAGTTCCAGAGAGGCCCCGACTCAGCTCTCCCCACCTGGCTGTCCTGTCTCCTCCCTGGGGGAGTGTCGGTTTGGATGCAGTAGCCAGTGTCTTGGCAGAACTTCTGAGGGCTCCTCCTCTGCTGGTTTCCATGTTAACGCTTTTCCTCCAGCTAAAAGCAGAATCCACAGGGATCCAGGAACCTTCTAGAGCTGCTCCCAGGGTCAGCATCTCCTGTAACAAGATTGCACCAGTCCGTCCCTGCTGCTGGGGCCCTCCTGGCAGGGGCTGCCCACTCCAGGAGCCCCCAGCCCTGTTCCTCTGTCACCAGGGCCTCAGCCTCCCATGGCCACCAGCTGCTGTGGTCCCAGGCTGGTAGAGGGTGGGTGGGGAGCCAGGCTGGGCAGGGGGGGTTCTGCGGGAAGGGGGCCCCTCTGTGTGACTTGTGCAGTCTCCGTGAGGCTGGCCTGCCCAGTCCTTTGGGCAGGATGGGACATGCAGGGGCTGCTTACAGAAATGGGAGGGGCTCTGCTCACAGCTGTCAGAGCATTCTGGAGGACTGGGGGCCCCGAGCAGATACAGGCAGGACAGCTAGGCATGGCCTTAGGTGCAGAAAACCCAGAGGCAGGACTGAGAAGGGAGGCAGCGCCGGAGGGGAAAGGTCATGCCAGGGGCTCAGAAGAGCCCGTTTGAGTCCCAGCTCTGACTTTTACCAGCTGTGTGGCCCTGGGCACAACCTACCCTGTCCTCTCTGAGCCTGCCTTCTCCTCCCATAAAACAGGCACCATGGCTGAACCTGCCTCTCAGGCTCTAGTGAGCACCAGAGGAGACTGTCCGTGGGTAAAAGGCAGCAGCCACTGGTCTTGGCGTTGGCCCAGGACGGGGCGGCGTGGGGCCCAGGGCACGGGACTGGAAGCAAGGCCTTTTCCATCCAGCTCCTCAGCAGCCCATGGAGACTTGTCTGAGCCATGTGACGTGAGCCTGGAGCCACTGCCAGCTCAAGATGCCTGAGGCTCGTGTGGACGAGTGAGTCAGGCCGGGCGGGGATGGTGGCAAACCGGACAGCACATGCCCTGTCTAGAGGGGCGAGCTCACTGCACCCCACAGGAATGCGGGCCCAGTGTGGCCAGATAGCTCTGTTGCTTAAGAGAAATAGGAACTCAATATTTATTTGAAACATCCCAGTTCTTCCGTGTTGGCAGCTAACTCATTTTTAAATTTGCATGAGTCAAACCCATGGTGTCTGTGGGCCAGATGCTAACCAAAGGCCACCCGTTTACGATCTCTGAGGACACTGGGAGGGGGGGCCCTCAGGGTCCCAGGTTGGAAAGCAGGTGCTGAAGGGACATCCCAAGTCCTAGACAAGAGCTCAGCCCCGGGGCCACCTTGTCCTGGCTCGGTGGTGGGGCAGCACAGATCCTGGAGCAAGGTGGGCTTGCGTTCGAATTCAGCTTTGCTGTGTACCAGCTGGGTGATCTTGGGCAAGTACCTCTCTGAGCCTCAGCTTCCTCTTCTGCAAAATGGGATTGTGGCCACCTGCATCTCTCAGTGGCTGCGGGGACGAATGGGCCCTGAACCTGCAGAGTCCATCATGGGCGGGGCTCCCAGGAGGCACTTACTCCCCATCGTCAGGTGGTTGAATTAAGAGAGGCCAGGGGCTTGGTCTGTGCAGACGGCCAGAGCTGCTGCTTTTTCTTCCCCCCGAAGCAAATGTTTTTCTTTTAGAATTAGAGACAAGTAGTTATGATAATACAGAGAGCTCCCATGTACCCCTCACCAGCTTCCCCTGTTAACACCTTATTTTATTGTGCGTTGTAAACATTGATACATTGCTATTAATGAACTCTGCAGTTGATTCAGATTTCACTAGTGTTCCCCTGCCATCCATTCCCATTTCAGGATGGCATCCAGGATGCCAACTATGTTATATTTAGTTGTCATGTCTCCTAGTCACCCCTGGTCTATGACAGCTTCTCAGACTTGCTTTGGTTTTGATGACCTTGACAGGTCTGAGGAATATTGGGTAGGTGTTTTGTACCATATCCCTCGATTAGGGCTGAACTGATGTTCTTCTCATGGTTAGCCTGGGGTTGTTGGTTTTCGGGAGGAAGACCACAGATGTGAAGTGTCCTTCTCATCACATCATATCCAGGGGACATGCTCTGAACAGGACATGGCATTGATGAAACCCGGACCACCTGGCTGAGGGGGTGCTGGCCAGGTTTCTCCCTGGGCGGTGACTCGCCCCACCACCCTCCATACTCTGTGCTTTGAAAGCAAGTCACCAAGCGCAGTTAAGCTTGAGTCCTGGCTCTACCCATTTACTCTCTGTGTGACTGTGGGCAACTTGATCTTAACTGGAGCGACTATGAGAATAGTAGCATCATGTGCTGGTCATTCTGTGTTCATCCAAGTGACAGAAACGCACTAAAGTCATTTAACCAAATAGGCTTTGTGTTTTTTCCTCACATGACAGGGAGTCCTGAGGTGGCGAGCTGAGCTCATGGATATTCTCAGGAAATGGTCAGGCACTCAGGCTCCTCCTGACTGCTGCTCTGCCATTCGTAGCATGTGGCCTTTGCCCTCATGGTCCCAACGTGGCTGCGGGACCTCCAGCATCACTGCTGTGTTCCAGGCAGGACTCTGTGAAATTGGTGGTATGATTCCCATTTTACAGAGAGGAAAGTGATGCTCAAGAAGATGAGAAACCCCTATCTTAAGGGAGTGAGTGCTGTGAGGGTTGAGACCACGTATGTAACCTAGGGCGGCGTAGGTATAGCTGATGTTTTCTCAGTGGGAGGGGCCTCTCCCAGGCCCTTGGGGGCTGGGGTACCTGGTTACCTGGGGGGTGAGGGTGGGCCTCTGGGTACTGGAGCCCCTGCACATGGTCAGCCTGGGAACTCAGACCCCTTGGAGCTGCCTGTGGAACCTCAGAACTGGCCCATGCCCGGGGCAGCAGTGGGGCCTGCTTTGTTGAGGGTGGAGGATGTGGTTGAGCCAGCACAGGCTGGAGCTTTAGTGATGGCCAAATAACACTCAGGCTTGGGGACAGTCAGCAGGCCTGTGTCTGCTGACCTGCTACTCAGTGCCCACTTGTGTGGGAGATACAGGGAAGGGTTCGCTGTTCTTGTTCTGTTTAGGAAGATAGATTTATTTCAGGGGCAAACTATGGCACAGGCCAAATCTGGCCTGCCACTGTCTTTGTGAATAAAGTTTTATCGGCACACAGCCATGCCATTCGTTTACATCATGTCTGTAGGTTTTTGTGCTACATGGACAGAGCTGTGTAGCTGTGACAGAGGCCGTGTGGCTTGCAAAGCTTGATATATTTACTGTGGCCCTTCGCAGGACTAGTGTGCTGACCTTGGCCTGCACAGAAAGCAGCCAGGATCAGGGCTATGCAGTCAGGGCTCCCAAGAGAGACGCAGGTGGGGCAGGACTTATGAGGGGCTGTGGGGGTTTCTGGAAAGGTGTGCCGCAACAGCCATTTGAGGGTTTTATCAGAAAAGGAGCTGCTTGGGGGTGCAGATCACTAAAGGGCCAGCTTTAAGCATCTGCTAGAGCAGCAGGCTGTGGAAATGCTGAAGTGGCCTGGTGGGGCCTTGGCTTACAGGACTGCACTCAGCTTGGCCACCGGGGGCCACAAGTAAATTTCTTATAGTTTTCCAAGAGAAGCCAGCAATCTGGTTTTCACGGGAAACGTTTGCAGCTAATTCCGTTTTTAAAAACCATGAGCACATGCGCCTCTGGTGTGTGGGCTGCGGGTTTGGGAACTTGGGTGTCCAGGGTGGAAGTGAGGAAGATGGGGCATGTGGGTAGACCCAGGGAACATGCAGGGCCCCAGAGGTCCCTCTTGCAGAGGATGGCAGGTGGGCCCAGAGCTGGGGAGGGGATGAAGGGTAACTGGGAGGTAGGAGGCATAGCAGAGCCCTGGACCTGCTGTGTCAGGCCTCCTGTCTCCCATCCTATCTGAGCTGGTGGAACACTTCTGCCTGCAGGCTTGGGCATGAGCCCTGAGTTGGACACTCATCCTTGCTTACGTGGCTGCTCCTAGAGGGGCCTCTTACAAGCGGCTGTAGGTTGAGGGGTCGGAGGTGGAGACCTCTAAAGTCCCTAGAGAGATTCTCTAGGGTTTGGCTTTGCTGCTCTGTCTTCAAGGAGTCAAGTCAGTGACAGGAGCCCTGTGGGGTGATGGGCAGGGGCTGGGCTTGGAGCCGCACAGGCCTGAGCAACCCCAGCTGCGTGGTTCCCTGGTTCCTGTGACCTCTGAGATGGAAATGACCCCTTTCATTGCAGGTTGCCGGGAGAATCAAGAGAAAGTGGGTGGGACAGGGCTGGGTTTCCACAGCATCTGGGGTGCCCCAGCTGGGGGCCTGGCCTCGGGGTGTGGGGGTGTGGTTCTGTTCTCCTGACAGCATCTGGGTGCCGGGCTATTTTCAGCCTCACAGATGGGCCCTCACCTGCTGATTCAAGAACTGGTTCCCAAGTGCTCGCTGGCACCCCTATGGGTTTAGCATTTGTTTTAAGCAAGACTCTTGGTTTCAAGTGACAGCAACCCAGGTTGGCTTGGCTTAAGCAAGGAGAAGTCCTTGGCTCAGGAACAGGAAAAGTCCCAGGGTAAGTCTAGCATCAGGCAAAATTGGAATCAGGTGCTCAAATGATGTTGTCAGGTCTCTGTCTTGCTCCCTCTCCCAGCTCTGCTTCCCTGTGTTGGCTTCCTTCTCAGGCAGATCCCCCAATGTGGTGGCAGAAGTGGCCCTCAGGCTCAGGACCCATCCTCACAGTCACCTGGCTGAGGACATCCCTGTCCCAATAGCAAAAGTCCCAGAGCTGCTTCTTATTGGCCCAACTTGGGTCACATGCTCACCCCTGGACCTATCACTCCTGGGGGGGGGGTCAGGCCTCCTGTCACCCTTCCTTTGGCTGTAGGGTGGGCTGTGGGGCTGGCACAAGAGATTGCACAGGGAAATCAAGTTGCCCATACCAGAATGGGAAGCGGAGGCTGGACACGCAAGGACAGCCCACGCCCACCCACCTGATGGAAAAGCCCCCCTTCCCAACCTCCCTGCAACAAAATCCGCACCAGAAATAAGTATGCACTTCTTAAAATGGTTTGATTAAAAAAAACAACAAAACAGACCAACTAACACATGCATATGGCACACACTTCAGGCAGCACAGATGGATCCTCAGTCGGCCTGTCCCCTGTTCCCCCAGTGCAGGTCCTGTGCCCAGGCTCCAGGGGACCCTGCAGAGCTGTGTGCCCTCCCAGGGCGCGTCGCTGTCTCAGTCATCCCCTGTGAGAACGGGGCTCTGCCTGTTCTTGCTGAGGCCTGCAGGGTGCTCCGTGGAGGACAGGGACCCCCACGATGGCCCGGCTCCCTCAGGTGCGCTGGCTGGCGGGCAGAGTTGCCAGAGCATCGCGGAGTCTTCCTCTCGGTCACCTGCACCACTCTCCCTACAGCAGGGGTAGGGAACCTTTTTTCTGCCAAGGGCCATTTGGATATTTATAACATCACTTGCAGGCCATACAAAATTATCAACTTAAAAATTAGCAATGGAAAAAGCTCCTAGATTTATTGAATTTTGAGTCCTGCCCACAGTTGCCTTGGCAGGGCCAGACCGCGGGCGGGACATTCCCCACCCCTGCCCTACAGGATGAATTCCTCCATCTGGAATTCTTGGGTCACAAAGCAAGTGGAGTCACAGAGCTGATGGGGCGCCCCGTTTTCTGTCATTCCAGAAACTGTCTGTGCTGTCGCCTCCAACATTTGAGCTGCCTGCGTTGTACAGGACCGAGGACTATTTTCCTGTGGACGCCGGGGAGGCAGCACCTCAGACCCCCAGCCGCCGACACCGACTGTGAGCGTGGCGGTCCTGCCACCGGGCCTGGGGGAGTGAACCTGTGTGTCCAGGGCAGCTCAGGCTCCTCCTGTTTTTATTGTCATTGATTTGTTTGCTGAATTTCCCCCCTTGCTTCATGTGAGCCCGGGGCGTTTGGAGAAGCAGCTGGAACCTGAGCATGGCGATGCCTGCGGGGGAGCTGGAGGGGGCATGTTCCTCCTGTGTCGGGTGGTCAGGTCTGACGAGCCACCATGCCCGAGGGACCGCGGGGACTTTCTCTCTGAAGGGCTTTGCGCAGGAATATGGGGGACTTACTCGTGCCACTGGGCTGTGTGGTTCAGGTCCGTCACCGTTGGCTGGTTTGTCTGCGAACCCCAGGGCCCGCTGGTGTGTGAATCATGTCAATAAAGGCGTCAGGAGGTGACGTGTGGTCTGTGTGTGGGAACGGGTGGGGGGCAATGACCAGTTCCTTTTTACTCTGTGTTTCCTCTAAGGCTGCTCCTGCACCTGGGCAAGCCCGCCCCGAAATCTGATACAGCCCCCGGCCTGCACCTGCTGGGGTGCAGCGGGGCCTGCAGATCCCTAGGACTTCCCTCTCCAAAGGCGCGTTCGCTTCCATTTCTCCTCATGCAAATGAGCTTCCTGCTATTATCCTCGAAGTCCAGATTCCACCCTTTAGTAATGGGTGTATCTAATTTTCTGGAATTCCTCACAGAGCCAAGAGAATCGCGTGCGGGCGCGCACGCACCCAACCGCAGGCCTGCAGTGGAGTTTCAAGGAAATCTAAAGAATCAGGCGAGATAGGAAAGAGCTGAGTCTTGCCAATTGCAGGGTACCTTTTGGAATGAAAAGATAAAGGTGGACCCCTTTGTTTCAAGAGAGCCGACATCTTTCTGGGGAGATGACTTGCGTAAACTTTGAGTTTTTTATTAAAAATGCTTATAAACTATTTTACGTTATGGAAGTCTGACTTTACATAGAGAAAGGTGCACCTCGAGTATGATTCCCTGAGTTTTCACACCTGTTCACCCCTCCCCCAGGTGGAGAAACAAACAAATAGCATGGTCAGCACCCAGAAGCCCCTCCTCCCTCTCCCTGGCGCTGCTGACCCCTGGGCTGTCCCCACTCTGACATCCAACGTCACAGTTGGTGTTGCAGGTCTCTGCCCCTGGGCTGGAGGGTGACTGGAGAAAGTACACACAGCACGTCCCCTTTGTGTCTGGCTCCGCGGCTGACTGTGCGGTGGGAGGCGTCCCTGTGCAGCTGCGGATCGTTAATTCTCATGGCTGCGTCGTATTGATCGGGACTGTTTTTAATGAAGGAAGCTTAGATCCTCACCGTGCCCCGGCCTGCTCAGGGGGAGCTCGGATTCGATGGAAAGTTCATTTTTCAGACAAGTGGTGAGGACACCAATTCCCAGGAGGCTGAGTATGTTGATCACTGGAGAGGCCGAGGCTTCTTTCTTCTTCCATGAAGGGGTGAAAGGCAATGTCATGAGATCAAGCCACAGCAACTTCAGTGGCCGAAAATAGAGACCCACAGGACCGAGGCTAAGAGCTTGTAGGCTGAGGTCAGCCGGCCTGGTGGCACCATCATCTCCTGTAGGCTTTAGCTGTGTGACCCTGGGCTAGCTGCTCACCCTCTCTGAGCCCAGCCTCCTCAGTAAAATGCAGAGGCTAACGGCACCCGCCTGTTTGGTTGCTGTGTGGATGAAACAGATGATCTGCATGAGCACTTGGCTGGCCACTCCAAGCTCCCTGGGAGTTGCAGTGCCAAACAATGAACTTTTAGGGATACTTGGAGACACCTGGGGGAGGGAAGGCCAGACACAGAGCCTACCAGGTAGTCCTGACCTCGGTCCTTTGAGCTGCTGGGATTCTGGAGGCCCTGTCCTTGTGCCAGGTGACTGATAGGCATCTCCTCTAAAGCAAGTGCCCGACTTGCTCCTGTCAAGTAAATAAAAGCCTCGATACTGACTCAGCAGGTTCCAGAGCCCCTTGCAAGGGTCACTTTGCAGCCTAGAAAAGGGTGATCTTTTTTCTTTCTTTAGCAGCTGTTTTTGGACAGGGATGCCAGTAGAAAGGCCACTGCAGATTTTCATGAGAGGAAGGTTCTTCAGCCAGTCACCTCCCCCTTCTCCAGTGGATGTGAACTTCATGTCTGTCAAAGCAAGAGGCTCCAAGACGGTGGTCCCTGGGTTGACAGAAATGTGTGGTTTGCCCTGGACTGTTTGCAAATTGTTTTCATGTTGAGACAACTGGGTAACCATCTGGGAAAAAGTGAGTTCCATACCTCCCTCTGCACACCATGAACAGTTCCAGAATTCCAAATGGATTAAAGAGGGGTTAAATGTATAAGAATTAATTTTTATCGTTGACACTATTACAGATGTCCCCCATCTGCCCACCTAAAATTTAATTTATGGAGGCAGAAACATTACAGAATCATACAAAATGTAGAAGCCATAAAAGCTAGATAAAATTGATAATATATATAAAAAATTAATCCTCTGCATGGCAGAAAACGGAAGACTCAACCAAGAAAACAAAACAAAACAAAAAAGAAACCCCAAGACAAAACAACAAAATCCTAAGCAAATTCAAAAGACAGATGACAAACGGAAAAATATATTTGCAGCTCATATTACAGAGGGATAAGCTCCCTACTATATAAACAGCTCCTACAGATAAATAAGAGGGGAAGAAATAGAAAAACGCACAAAGGATATGAACAGACATGTCACAGAAAATGCAAAAGGCTTTTAAACATTTGAAAAGCCAGTCCACAATCTATACCAATCAGTATGGAAGAAGATTGAAATTATTCAGTTTTCTCAGGCTGGCAAAAAGGAAATGTTTTTTGAAGACACCGTTGGTGAAATTTTAAAGAAACATTCATTCTTATACATTGTTAGGAGGACCCCTTCTCGTGGAGGTCTGTGGGCTGTACCTGTCAGCATTAGAAATATGTATACCTTTCAGCCTAGTAATTCCACCCTTAGGGATCCAGCCTCTCCATATACACACAAGAGAAACGATAAATGCAAAATGTCATTCACTGCGCATTGAAGTCCCTAAAGATTGGAAAGAACCTAAGTGTCCATCACTATGGGATTGGTTTAATTATAGCACATCCATGCATATACACAGATAGGTGGAATCCCCTGATGTTGTAAAAATGGATTAGGCATTCTTTATTAATCAGGACAGAAATGCCACCAAGATCAGAGATCCAAAGTGCATAAACATGCACACGCTATGCCACCATCTGTGTGTGAAAGAAAGGCACTGAAATTCTCTGGGAGGGTAAACAGAACTTTGAGAACAGTGAATATCTGTTTTGGGTAAGAAGTGGATGTTTCTCTTTTACTTTTGTATACCTTTTAAAAAATTTTTGGTGTTTACCTATTCAAAAAATTCAATTAAAATCAGTTGTCAGCAATTAAAAATTTGTACAGCCCAGATAAAAATTGGAATTATCTGGCAATATTGGCCCACGTTCTTGCAAGGCAACAAGGAGCTACAGCTGAGTCGCTTTGGAGGGGCCATGCTCTCCAGGTTTCTCTCGTATCAAATGACTTCACTAATTGATTTTACCCCTCTGGCCCCTGTGGGTATTTGCATTTGAGAGCCTTAGAACTACGGAGAGCATGGGGTATGTGAAGAAATGCATCTAGGGCCGCTGTATGGTCATTGCAGTTCAAGCAACTGGCAGGCTGGTAAGCATCTCCGTGCCCTGATTTCAGATTCCATGGGGACGGGGTGGGGGACCCATTATAGGAATAGGTGCTTTCCATGGCTCTCTTTTTGGGAGTGACTGATACTAAGGCCAGACAAAGATATAAGAAAACTACAGACCAGTATCCATCATAAATATAGATGCAAACGTTCTCAAAAAAGTCTTAGCGGACTGAATCCAGCAACCTGTACAACGGCTTATCCACCATCACCAAGTGGGATCTCCCAGAAATGCAAGGTTGGTTTAACATCTGAAAATCAATGTAACGCACTGTATTAGTAAAGGTCAAAAACCGTGTGATCACCTCAACAGATGCAGAAAAAGCACCTGACAAAATCCAGCCTCCGTTTGTGATAAAAGCTCCTCTTGAGGTGGAAAGGGGAGTTCTCGGGGAGGAGGGCTGGGGGATTTGTTGACGCCCCCGGGCACCTGGAGGCACCCAGGCACTTTCCTTCTCCTCTTAAAGCCAAATTCCAGTGTCTTATGGTCACAAGCACAGCGGCCTTGGAGTCTGGAAAGATTAAAAGCAGCCCTGACTCCGAGCGGCTGCTCCTGAGTCCCGTGGCTTCGCTGCGGATTCAAAGGCCCGGAGCTCCTACCAGCCGTGAGCTGCGTGCGTGTCTGACTCGCACCGCTGGGTGGGGCGGGCGGGGGCTTGCTCTCCGCTGGGGCTTCGGGGTCTGCGGTGCCGGCCGCACGTGATGCGCGTTTGAGGAAGGGAAGGAGCAGGCTGCAGCGGACAAATGTACTTGGTCGGCACAAAGCTGTCTCTCCCCCAAAGAACCAAAGCGGCGCGGCCTGAATGCTGGTGGCCGCCCCTTCTCCCCAAGGACTTGCTCCCCGGGTGTTGAAAGGAGCAAACTAACAGTGGGCGTTTCAGCAGCACCGCTCTGCTCTTCGGGGAGAGCCAGGCCCGAGGCGCTGGCGAGGGGGGAGACCTGGAGGAGCACCCCAAGAACAAGGTACGTGCTTTTCTTCGGTTGGCGTATCCTGGCGGCTGCGCGGGGACTCCGGCCAGGGAGGAGCGGTTCTCCGTTTCGGCCCATGGCCTCATTGCGCGTGGGCCAGGGAGACGTGCGGGCATTCGCTTGCACGCGTGCAACGGTCTGCCACACACAGGCTGCATCTTCGAGTGTAGAGATGGGTTTTTAGGCTGCGTGACTGGTGTTTGTTGAGTAGGGGGCGACAGAAAAAATGGTCTTACACAGGAAACCACTGCTGGCAAGCCTATTTATCGGGGGAGGACTCGCCCTGTAGCCCCGGCTCGCTTGTATGTCTTTAAAACAGTGGTGCTCAGCCCTGGCCGGGGAGCTCGGCTGGTTAGAGCATCACCCCCGTAAGCCAAGGCTGTAGGTAGGACCCCCAGTCAGGGCACGTATGAGAGTCAACCAATGAATGCCTCAGTAAGTGGAACAAGTCGTCTCTCTCCCTCTCTAAAATTAATAAAAATTTAAACAACAACCCCCAGTGGTTCTCAGTCCTGGCTGCACTTGGCTGCACATTGGCATCAGCTGGGCCACCCCAGCAGCCCGGTTACATCAGAGGCCCTGGGGGCGGCGCCTCGGCATGGCCAGCTTCTGTGCCCTCAGTATGCGCCAGGGAGGGATCAGTGCTTTGAAAGGACAGCAGTCAAGAGATTTTTTAGAGGAGGGTTTCCTACCTCTTCTCAGTCATAACTACTGCACTTTGTTTTCCATACTTGACGAGGTTTCTTTTGAGAAGCGTAGTGGCCTCGCCCTCGCCTGCGTGGCTCGGTTGGTTCGGCGTGGTCCTGTGCACCCAGGGGCTGCTGGTTCGATTCCCGTCAGGGCACATGCCCAGGTTGGGGGAACGATCCCTGGTTGGGGGGCGTGCAGGAGGCAGCGGATCGAAGGTGTGCTCTCACATCGATGTTTCTCTCTTCCCACTTCCTCTCTCTCTCTGAAAGTCAAACTGTTCTATTAAAGAAAAGAAAGGTGTGATGGCCTCAACATCCACCCCGTGCTTTCCTGAGTTTGGTGTGGAACTGGATTTGAGTTGGTTTCTCTGTTGTGTTGAATTGATTCCACTCCAGGTCCAGAGATGGGTGCTGACTGATCAAAGCCAATCAAGGTAATCCTAGCTCAGCAGCTCACCAAGGTCCCTCTGTCCTAGGCCACCAGCCACAAAAACTTACTCTGTAACAGTGAGATGGGCTCTGAGTTTAAGAGTGTTGTTCAGTAGAGGGATACCCGCTCAGGGGAGGTGAGTGGAAGTGCCCGATGAACACCAGGGTGCCTGCCTAGGATGGCGACCGTGTGGGTGTCAGGATGAAACGACAGAGGACCCGAGCCCTTGCGGATGTCACTGAGCGGCCTGCCCCACTCAGGCATAGCGGGTTACCTGTGTATCCCCTTTATTAAGCCTTCTTAGTTGGAGTTCCTGTTATCTTTCAGTGAGAATCTCATCTCATAAAAAGGGAGTCTAAAGCCAGGAGAATTAGGTAATTGAGAGACTTCCCTGGGAAGCTCTGAGCCAGAGCCATCTCTTGACTTCTAGCTCAGGTCCACTGGCACACACTAGGTAACACAAGGCACACCGAGACAGACACGAGGCTCAACCAATTCTTCGTCTCGCCTGGGCCAAGGAGAAAATCTCATTTTGATGCGTGACCTGAACCCCTCTGATTTTCTTTTTTAACAAACAGAGCAAGTCTCAGGCTCACAGATCTCGGCAAGCGATTACAGGTGGCAAAAATGTAGTATGTTCCGTCCGCCTTGTCTTTATTTCTATGGATGAAGGCTTTCTTTCATTAAATGCCCCAAATCATGCCGGTTGTCCTTTTTCTGTAGAGACAGCTTTCCTTTTTAAGAAGGGGAATGGAAGTGTACTAAGTACATAAAGCAGTTTCTTAGGTAAATGCGGCAAAAATGATGAAGATGGCAGCGTGAACGGGTGTGGCTCAGAAACGCTGCGTCGGGAAGTATGTGTTGGTTTAGAGACCGGGGCTCGTGTCTTTGCAGTCACAGCCGAGACAGCCTTCCTTACGAGGCCAGTCCTTCGCCAAGACCAGGGCTGCGCGGTGTGGTTGGAATTCAGATAGCCTGGTCCAAGTTCGTTTCTCTGAAACAGGGCACTAATACTCCCTTTAAAGGACTTTTATTTGGGGCCGGGGCAGGGCTGTTTTGAGGACTCAAATTCCCTTGGAATCTAGTGTTCCCCAGCTAGTCCCAGGACCTGTCGAGCACATATGTGCTCAGGATGTGAGCTGAGCTCCAGGCATTTTTAGGAAGAGTGTCACACTCCTTGGCAAGGTATAGTCACATCTCTGGCCCGGATGTCCCCTCCTTGGAGGACAGGGCTCTGAGTTTGAGCCTCTTGGCTCCTTCCTCCCAGAGAAGCCCACTGAGCTTCAGATGCAGCCACCAGCAAGCTACGCAGTGGCCTCCAAGGCTGAGTCTTTACTTTCAATTCCTACACTCCCGGGTGGCTGCTTCCCTTTCCCAGCTGCCCCACTCTGCTCCCGTCCAGATGGCAGCCCATACAGAGCTTCCATCAAGTACATTGGAAAAGCCCTTTTATTTCTAGCTTTTTGCTGTCATTTTCAAAAAGGGGAACAATCTGCTTATTAGGACTTCCATTTTTGCTTCATTTAGTAATAAGACATTATAATAAAGTAGAGCAAGATTTTTTTTTATTGCAAGAACCAGTTTAGGTTAAAATGGCTGTGCATCTAAGACCTGGTGGTGTACTGGGAGTAGGGGGCGGGGTTGTTTTTATCACATATGCAAACACTGTATCCTGAAACACACGCGCCTGCAACTCATTTAAATAGACCCGAAGATCTTCGTTCCCTCCGGAGCCTCTCTCCTGGAATAGACTTGCCCTTACTTCCTGTTCAGTTGGAGCACTCTGAAACCTGACTTCAGGATATGCAGTTGACACCCTATATGCTGAATTTTGAACACAGCCCCCACCAGTTTCAAGTTAGTGAATGTTCAAGTGGAATAAGTTGATGGGAAGTAGCAGGATGCAATTACCAAATGGTGACTCTCATTTGGTGCAAGTTTGAATCGTTTTTTAAAGATAACCTTCCAGAAGCAGCTGGCAGAAAATGCCGTTTTTATTTTCTAGAAAATTTGACTCACTGTTGAGTTTATCTCAGCTGAAATAGCCTTTTTCTAGAACTCCTTATGGTGGCAAGTTGATGACCAACAGTTGGAACACCATTTTGGAATGGTGGGAGCTGCCTCTTCCTTTTATTTCCAATCTTCTGGGGGTTTATATTTTTACGATTTTGGTGAAACATGCCTGCAACTGGTGCCAACTCAATGAGCAAACAGTAGGTTAGAAACGAGGGTAACAATGGGTAGAGGACCACTGCTGAAGGGCGGGGCAGAAGGCTCACCTGAAGCTGTGAAACCCACTATACTCAATGTCCTACTAACTTCATTAGCCAGGAGTGGACTTCACTCAAGCTAAGAGGTTCTCGAGCTTTAGTGGCATATAATCAATCACCTAGGATGCTTCGGGGGCCCTATCTGGAGGGTTTGGTGCTGGTAGCCTACAGTGGAGGAGGGGGGACACCCTCCTGCGTGGCAGTCCTCACTTGGCTTCCAGTGGTGACTCAGATGGGGCACTACTCCCCTATCTGCTAGATGGCTCTTCTACCTGGACGCATTTGTTTTCTGAAATAGAGTGCATGTTTACCAACGGCCAGGATTCGGACCAGACACACAACTACAGGGCAATACAAGGCACAGACACTTCACAGCTTGGATCAAGAGGGGACAAAGAGCTGTTTGATAGAGACCCTGTAACTGTTCAGTGACAGGGAACCGGAGATGGGACAAAGACAATGCCTTGATGTGCTGAAAAGGGAGAAACATAGTGCTAGTTAGTCTGACTCTGGAACTCTCGAGAAATCTGAAGGGAAAAAGTACTCTGGAATCATGTTTTTAACACCCTGTTAAGAAGAAAATCTACAAAACTGTTCAACTTCCAGTTATATTCTCTAATTAAGCAGCAGTTTGCCACAGCTTTTGTTTTCAGATTATTCCAAAAGCAAACAGCAACAACATTCTTTTAAAATGGCTTTTATTGAGACATTTTTAGGGCTTCTGCAACATTGTTAGTTGGTCCACTTCTTAGGTGGCTAAACTTTTCTGAATGTCAACAAGGTCCACTCCCATCACCTCAGCAAGGAAGCACTCATCTGTCTCTGCTCAAACGTCCAACCAGACCCCTCCCCCCCATGGCTGTTTTGCACAAGTCTCTCATTAGTATCCATGTAGAACTAATAAACCCAGGGCAAATTCTTCCCACCTGTTAATTAGGCAGAGTAATTTCAAAACAAATGTGAAATGGCTTAAATGCAGCTGGTATTACTATCCTCAAGTAAAAGACCTTCTCAATGCTGTTTTTCTTCTTCCTGATTTGGTATTTGGGGACATCCTGTCCTAAATATTAGCTGGTGTCCACAGAACTTATAACCTGTGTAGCAGAATTAAATTAGCCCCAACACTCTAGAGATTCTAGTTTTATGGTTTCTCCTGTATTGAGTAGCAAGACTTAACATTTTAGGGGGAGGTTGGCCAAATTTCTACTCTCAGGTAACAAAAGCATTAACAAGATTAATCTTTTGGAAAGAGTCTTAGAAATTATAGAAACCAGCCACTTCAGACCTGAAACGTGGCTGACCAGCCTTTGCCTTCTGCATGGATTGGAGGATCCCCATCATTGTCATAATCGCTGAAAATGTTGGCTAATTCTGCCTCCTTGTAACTTCCCTTCTTTAGTATGAGTTGCTCTTGGGAATCTCTGCATAGTAAATATACCAGCTCCTTCCATCTAGAAAGCCCTCCAAATAGGTGATCTCTAAAGCCTTTTTAAAAATAACAAGATGGTCAAGCTATACAAGAGTAGTTACTGTTTAGTACAATTGCTCCCAAAAGGTAAAAACTAACATTTACTCCATTTAGAAGGAAGAACACCAGGGCATTAAGATTCTGCTTGCAAATTAATGCCAATTTATGTTTACATCCTTTTATCATCGAGACATTTACATATATAAGCAGGCTACGATCCTTAACAAAAGGGGAAGTGAAAACCTAGAGGATATTTATTTTAGCAGTTAAAAAGGAAAAAGGCCAAAAGAACAAAAACAAAACCCCAAAACAAACCACCCCAAAGAATTTAACAGGTGCCTTGAAAGCCGCCTTGATGCCAAAGGCAGATCTTGGTCTTCCACTAGTCTCCGAAGTGGCCGTGGCTTCCATCTCCGATGAGAGAGAGCCATGGCATCAACTGGCACAGACATAATGGACACATAGGACTGAAATGTGTAAGAAAGCAAATATTTACATTAAGCACAATACAGCAATTTATTTAGATGCTTAAAATGAATACAAAGGGAAATAAAGATCACAAAATTATACATACTACAACAGTGTGTCATAGATGGTATAAATGAATACACCAGGTGGTGTTTAACTAAAGATAAAACTAAATATCCAAAATGCAGCACGCACTGGTTCGCTGCTTCAACACAACACACTTTCATACAGATCTAAAAGGTGTCAAAATTAGTAGCTGCAAAGTCAATTCTTGCATGTGATTTTAGCTTAAAAGATTTCAGAAAACATCTGAAATACCAGTTTTTGTCTGTCAGCTGTAATGTCAAGGATATTCAGAACAAGAAAAATTCTATAATACAAGAGAGTCCAGATATATATCTTACGTGGCTGGCCTCTGTTGCAAGATTGTACAAGGTTATGTGCAAAAACTAAGTCTGTTTAAAAAGTTTATACTAGCATAGTTTCAAGCTTTTGCTAGGTAAACTAGATACAGCGTTTATTACACAGCAAGGGCAACACTAAAAAAGAAACAAATCTATCATGGGTACACAATAACAATATCATAAGCATTACCTGAATATGTCTAAAAGACTGTACAAATATACATTTCAACTATTCAGAATGAATACGTGAAAAAAAAATCAAATTTCCCCAGTCTACTATACACATTGGACTGGTAGCTTGTATGTTGGCCCTATGCTACCATGTGAATCAGGATAACACTTCTTAAGGACATCCAATCAAACATTTTACAGAGGGAAAGAAATGTTGCGAAGGCAGATAAAATAAACCTCTGCTTTTCCTGTGCATTAGTGAGCCATCAGCTTATTCGTTTTTTACACTTAGTTACTGTGTCTGCCACAGCAAGTTCTAAAGCCAGACCAGCCAATCACGTGTCACAGAAATAACCACTGGGAACTGCAGTGGCCACATGTCCTTACAGCCTGATGACCCAGCACTCAGAAGGCAGTACCAGTTAGAATATAGTTTTGCAGCCATACTCAAAGAACAGAGTTCCAGGCTACAGCAAGTCACTGGTGCCAGAGAACCTACCACTTATGCTTGTTGGCTGCTCAGTTTAACTCCGGTTAAGCTGCCATGCATTGGCTCAGCTACTCCATCAGTCATGTTCTCAAACTGCTCCCCATCCTCACTGTCAATTGTGCTATTCTGCCACTCAATCTGTGGGTTGGACAAGCGCTCATCATTTTCAGATGCATTCTTCCACTGTGACTGGTCCTTGGACCAAAACCCTTCAACTTTTCCATAGGAACTATTCTTCCATTTCAACTGCTCTCTGTCACCTTGCATGGTAGCCTTTTTTTTGGCAGCTGGCTTACTGCTGCTCCTTGCATCTTCACTCTGGGAAGACTCATCGGACCAGGTTCCTGGTTTCATTTCGCATGTGTTGTCCTCAAAGTCTGACGCTTGTTGGGAACCAGGGCCACTCTCAGATGGAGAAGCACCATCTTTCCACTCAACAACATCATCTTGGTCAACCTCACTATCAGAAGCATCATGCATTAGTTTGGTTGGTTCCTCAGTCAAATGAATAGTTTCGTATTTTGAACCATCCACCTCTTTTTGGTCTAGCTTCTCAGATTCTAAAGCATCCTCAGAAATTACCTTCGGTATGTGCTCCTCTGGATTATCATTAGGAATTTTAGGCTCAACTTCAAAAACAGGGTCAAAAGGGCTACCACTTCCATTGGATTCTTCTTCCAAATTTTCAAAACTGTCTGAGGAACTGTCATCTTCCTTCCCAATGTGGAGCTTTTTGTCAGCAGTTTTACTAGCATTAACTCTGGAATCTTTCTCATCATGATTTTCAAATAACCACTCAGCATCAAAATCCATCTCATGCTTAACTTTGTTTAATTCTTTCATGTTGAAGCCCAGTAACACACCAGGCTTGTACTTCTCACAGTCTCGGACACACTTCTTCCTCTTGTTACTAAAATGGGAAGCAATGTCACTCTTCCACAACCATAAGCTGGCTGCCAGCTTCTCAATTTCTCTCCTGGTGGGATAGGGCTGCTTGTTGAAATACTTTGTTAGGAAGCTTTTCCTGGCTTCATAGGAATCATCTTCATGACCCTTGGGGTCTAAAGCTAAAACAACGGGTTCCTCGGGCTTCTCTTCAAAGAAGCTGGGTGAATCACTATCATCATCTAACTTCCGCTTCTTCAGCAAGGGAAATTCCATTTGCTCGTAAGTGCGCTTCACAGGTGCCAGTCCTGGTGACTGATTAAGCCGAGAGGGTGCATTTGTCTTATCCTGGCCATTCTGGGTCTTTCCAACACCCCTGCAGTGAACTAGATGCAGAGTGATAGTTGAGGCGGTCATGTTGCTGGTATACACACCAAGGCAATGGATACATTTGTAGGTGAGCTTTTTCTCCACTGGATGAACCGTCTGAATAACTTGGTGCCTCTCTCGTAAGTGATGTGCAAGTGCATCAGATATGGGTCCTTTTAGGATTGAAAAACAAAGAGGGCAAAGGGTTTTCCCAACATCTTTTTTATAGGGCACTGCAGCTTGAGGTGAACTTTTAACAGGGGTGTCTGCCTTTTCCTGAACTTTTGGCTGTGGCTTTGGAGGGATTGGAGGGTTATTTTGGGCATGGTAAGCAACAGATTCAGCTGGGGCATCCCTCAGGTTGTATGTGGTTACAAGGAGATGAATGTTAGTGTGACTACCCTGCTGCAATGTCAAATCAAAACTCAAGGTAGAATCTGTTTTAGGTCCCATCTCTTCATCAATGTGAACCATCCTCATGTGTGCTGCCATCTTTTCCACATCATTGAAAGTTGAACGGCAATATGGACAAGACAGACCATGAATTAACATATGGTTGAGCAGGGTATCTGTGGGCAAGTAGCGATTACAGTAGAGGCATTTGCTAGTAAAATTGTGTATTTTCATAATGTAGTTGGCTACTGCTGGGACTTTCTCAGCTTTATGTTCTTTTTCGAAGTGCACACTATAGACATTTTCAGGAAAAAGCTCATTACAGATTGTACATATTTTCCACTTTTGGGTTGAGGAAGTATTGGTTGGGGGAGGGCCTGTGGCAGCTGCAGTAGGTTTGGAACTGGACTGACCTAATACTCTGGATGCCTGTGACTGGGACAGGGAAGGAGACTTTAACTGGCCTGATGAGAGAGAGGAGGCATTAGCAGACTGCAGAGAGTACCGTGCTGGTGCCTGGGACCTCTGCTCTGACCCAAGCCCGTAAGATCTTCCATTTCCACTTGGAAGTAGCTGCTTCACAGACTGAGACTGCTGAGGGATGGAAACTGGTGCGTTGCCACCTAGACCCAGTCTCATTGACTGACCAACGCCATAGCCCTGGCCTACAGATTTGACTCCGTAATTGTTCTGCTGTAGGTGAACATTGGACATCACGTTGACTCCTGTAGAATTTAAGTTAGGCTTTGGTATTGAGAGTCGATTCACCATCTGCTGTGAAGGCAAAGACCGGACGTTTCCAGAAGCAAGGGCACCAATTCTTGACTGGAGTCCCATGCCCTTCTTCTCTTGAGGTTTGGGAGCAATTAGCATTAGAGGTTTGGATCGGGGAACTACCACGTTTGTGTGCCCAATCATGGCAGTGACCTGATAGCCTATGCGTTCATGGTCCTCGATGACATGTTGTACCAAAGCTTCATAGGACTTTGGCATGAAAAGGCATCGCTTGCAGTGAATACTACCCTCTTCCCGGGCATTTGAGCCCAAAGGGACAGCACCATTGAGTGATTTTTCGCCTGCCTTTGCTATGTAAGGTGCTGCCACATGCTGAAAATGTTCCCTGTAAATGTGCTTCCTAACTATTTCATAAAGAGGATCTCGGTAAGTGCACTTCTTACAGTAATAAACAGCTTGCTCCACACTGTCAGCCTGCTTAGGTTTAAGGCCATCATTTTTGCTTTTATCTTTGAAAGTGCTGAGGCTGCTACTTGGTGCGCTGGCGTTTGGAGCATGAAATATTTTAATGTGTGTTTCCAAAGTCTTTTTGTCTGCATTGAAGGTACAGTAGGGGCAATTAAGGAGAATCCTATTTTCAAAGTCTTCACTATGCACATTCCGGAAATGACTTTTGTAGGCAGAGAAGAATTTTGAAGAAAATGGACAAGCGCTGCAGCAAAAAGGTTTTGTCCGATAGTCCTAAAGAAAAGATAAGACTGGAATCAGAATGCCACTTCAGATAAGCAATAACAGGTTCTAAGTTTTTGTTCAGACATTCTCTATTCTTAAAAGATGTTACTTTTAGAACTGAAACTCTAAAGCATTGATTTTCTTTTGCAAAATAAATTTATGAAACAAACTCAAATGAGAAAGCTGTTTTACAGTAAATACTTTTGAGTCCCACAGTATAAGTTAAAAAACTCAATTTTAAGTTCTTCCTCAATGCTTAGAAGACCAAAATCACATCTGCTGATTGGTTGGTTGTACACAAAGACAAATGGCTTCAAGATAAACATTCTACAGTTAGAAATAACAAGAATAAACTGTGTAATCACTTTCACTCTGAATCAGTAAGGCTTCAGATTTACTATATAATACAATCCAGAGCCCAGTGTTGTAGTACAATTAGGCAATAAAATATAAAAATACACCTTTATACTTCCCATCATGGAAAAATTTTTGTAGAAAAAAGGCACATCTTCAAAATCTCTAACATTTTTTCTCTCTGATCGAAGTCCAGTATAGTATTCAGATTTCATTGGTGAGCAAAAAACTGATATGAAAGTAGGCTTTCTTCTACAAGTCATGCTGTTCTTTCTTAAGAAAGACCAGCCTCAAAAAAAGTTAATTTCTTTGATTCAAATTAAGAAGTAAAATAAAAATGTCCTAGACTGTGAGGAGCCCATGATGTTACAAAAAGCTAGAAACTTTGGTATCAAAGGGCAACTTCCAGAATTATGCTCATTAACACTTGTGTAGTTGGTCCTCTGATGAGGACAGGTGAAACACAAGGTTGGCCAGAGATTTTATTTTCTCCCTAGAAGTCTACTTTGTTTTAGAAACTGCTTTGAATCAAAATGAAACACTCCGTTTTTCCTTAAATCTCAACCCTTCTTTAGTGTTAGAACACGAGGCTTTGGGATTCAGAAAACTGAATAATGTGTCCCACTTGGAAGCTTTTGTATTCTAAGATTGTTGGTTAATACTTTTTCCTGGGGAATTAATAAGAAAGAATCAGGTAACTATACTATCAAATTTCTGAAGAAGAGTTTAAAAGTACTAATTCCCTGCCAAGTATGTTCTGATAGATGAACTGATCAATAATCCAGAATTAATAATTTATACTCAAACAGGTAACTGTAAAGTTTAAATTGACAATCACTTCTCCCTTTGGAAAAGGAAATACTACCTATTAACTCTACAACTTAAAAGGAAGGAAGGGTCTTGGTCCTCCCCTCTCAAGAAAAACAAGAACTGAAACACAGAAAAATAGTGGCTAGCCTAGAGGAACAGAATGTTGGAGGAAACACCTTAGGAATAGAAATAGTACTTTTGGGGGAGGGGAGAACACTGGTATATAATGGGCTTAAGAACTTCTAAGTAACAGAATTTCTAATTTTTACACTTGAAGTTTTAGTCCAATGACGCAAAAGACACAAAGTTCTTTCTAGTTTTCCCCACCACTTAAGAAAATATGAAATAGTCATGCATGACTTTACCAATAGATACACATTCTGAGGAACACATTGCTAGGTTCTGTCGCTGACCTAGATGGTACAGGCTACTACATACCTGGGCTACAGGACACAGCCTGTTGCTCCTAGGCTACAAACCCATGCGACATGCTACTATAGTGAATACTACAGGCAATTGTAACATGATGGTTAAGTATTGTGCATCTAAACATAGAAAAGATACAGTAAAAACATGGTATGAAAGATGAAAAGTGGTACACCTGTCTAGAGAGCACTTACCATGAATGGAGCCTGCAGGACTGGAAGATGCTCTGGGTGAGCGAGTGGTGAGTGAGTGGTGAGTGAATGTGAAGGCCTAAGACATTACTATACATGACTGTAGACATTAGAAACACTGTACATGCAGACTATTCTAAATTTATTTTTTAAAATTTCAAGAAATTAACCTTAGCCTACTGTAACTTTTTTAGTTTATAAACTTAAAAACTGTAACTAACTTTTTGACTCCTTTTATGGTAACAGCTCAAAGCATAAACACATTGTACAGCTGTATAAAATTTTTTTCTTTATATCCTTATTTTATAAACTTTTTTCTATTTAATTAAAAAATATTTTAAAAACTTTTTTTGTTAAAAACTTACACACATCAGTCTAGACCTATACAGGGCCAGGATCATAATATCGCAGTCTTTAACTACCACGTCTTGTCCCACTGGAAGGTTTTCAGGGGCAGTAACACGCATGGAGTGTCATCTCTGATGAGAACAATGCTTTCTCCTGGAACACCTCCTAAAGGACCTGCTGGAGGCTCTTCTTGAGGTTTCACTCTCTTCAGAAATGTGTCCATGGTGGTTTCTTCATTATACGTTTTCTTGTAAGCACATAATGCACCATGAACATCCCTCTATTAATGAGAACCTTTTTCTTTGGGTCCATATTTTCAAACTTTTTAAGGAGCTTGAAGTCTGCAAAAGCTTCTGCCAAACCCTTCACTGTGAAGTTTCCTGGAGATTTTTTCTTCTCCTGTGGTTTCCTTTTCTCTTGCCTTTTCTTTCGCTATGTGCTCCTGTTTCACAACTAATGGGTCATTAGTCAATTCCTCAGGAACCATTTTCTAGGAGCCCTCAATGTTATCCTTACCCATATTCAGGTTAAAGTGGTTCACCATCGTTCAGCCACAGCGTGACTGATTTTTGCAACCTTCTCACCCCTTGCAAATCCTTTGAAGTCATGGACGAACCTCTTGTGTGTCTTCTTCCAGATGCTCTTCATATATTCCTAGGTGACACCACCCTAAGCAAGGTTCTTATGCAGCCATAGATATTGTAATCCTTCTAGAATTTCATGTCTTCTCAGTATTTTTCTGTTGCAGCAAGAGCCTGGGCAAAGGTCCTGGCTTTAAAAGTTGCTATAACTCCTTGATCCATTGGTTGGATGAAAGAGGTGGTGTTTGGATGGTGAAACACTACTTTGACATTGGGGTGAAGATCACCAATAAAAGGAGGATGCCCAGCAGCATTATCAACAATAAGCACAATCTTGAAAGGTATGTTATTCTCCAAATACTATTTCTCCATTTTGCTGATGTAGCAACTCCAGAGGGCATCTTGGAACAGAAGCTGGGTGATCCATGACTTCCTACTGCTTCTGTAGTATACTATCAGTGTGTGCTTACTGATATGGTTGAAGACTCTGGGTTTCTCACTGTGCCAGATCACAAATGGTTTCAATCTGTAGCCTGCAACATTGCCCCCAAGCAAGACTGCTATCCTGTCCTTAAAGCCTTGAAACCTGGCATTGACTTGCCCTCATGACTGAAGTCCTTATAGACATGTTTCCAGAGTAGGGAGGTTTCGTCCATATAGAATATTTGCTCTGGCAAGTAATTTTCCTCCACAACCAGCTTATATATAGTTTCCAAAAATTCTGCAGCTGCCTTTCACATCAGCACTTGTAGACTCACCACTCACTTTCACATTATGTAATGAATAATCATTCATTCATGAATCCTTTAAACCACCCAGAGCCAGCAGTACATTCAACACCACCATTTTGCTCTGGCTGTGACTGTCATGGTGCTGAGGTATATGCTTCCGTGTGTGGTCTTCAATCCAGGTCATTATAAGTTTCTCCGTGTTTGATATAGACCCTTCTTGAATTTTTGTTAGTCTCGTTGCCTTCAATGAAGCAGATCCTTTAATAGCTTCTGTCACTTTGTTCTTGTTCAAGATTGTAGCTATAGTGGAATGGGACATGCCTGACTGCTGAGCAATAACCATCATTGGTTTTCCACCTTCATAGTCCTTAATTACTCTTAATTTTATTTCCATGTCAGTCACTTGACATGGCTTCTCACTGTCAACATTAGCAGTGGATTTTGTATGCTTAGGAGTCATGATGATCAAAACAATCAAGATTAAATCAAGCACAAGAGAAATGATGCAATCAAGAGATGTGGTAAACAGGTGTATGAAGCTGTTTCTGGTGTAACACAGCATACTGTTCTACAGCAAACTCTTTTATGTGACTAGAAAGAATATACTCTTAAATAACAATAACAAGTATAACAGTAAATATATAAACCAATAACATGGTTTATTATCATTATCAAATATTATGTACTGTACATAATTGTATATGCTATTTTTTTTTAATCCTTACCCAAGGATATGTTTTTTTATTTTTAGAGAGAGGGAGAGAGAAACATCAATTGGCTGCCTCCTGCACGCACTCTGAGACCAGGGAAGAAACCTGCAACCTAGTTATGTACCTTGACCGGGAATTGAAAGCAACCTTTTGGTGTATGGAACAATACTCCAACCAACCGAGCCACCTGGCCAGGGCTATGCTATACTTTTATATGATTGGCAGCATCACCACTAGCACGATTAATGCGTCACACCACTGTCTTACGACAACTTCAACATCATTAGGCGATAGGAATTTTTCAGCCTATCATAATCTTATGGGACCACCAGTGTATTATTCAGCCCATTGTTGACAAAAAAGGCATTACGCGGCACATGACTATACCCAGTTTTGACCTTTTCTACTGTGAAAGGCCTAGAGCTGAGAAGGGAGCACACCTGGTCCCACTTACCTGACTTTTTGTGAGTGAAGGGTCCCATAGTCCTACATCCTCCCACGTAGTGTTTTTCAAATAAAAGTCATTAGGTTCAAACTGTTTAAAGTCCTAGAAAACAGTGAAAGAAGTTTACAAAAATATAGTGGTATTAACTCTAGCCCAACCTTACTTATATAGCCCTTCTCTTAACCAGGATTGGAGTGATGTACCAGAGAATCAACCCCACCAAGGACTAAACTAGGAGCCATGCAGCTCCTAGGAAATACAAAAAGGCATATGGAAGTTGCAGTGAGCATTTTATCAACTGAACATTCCCCTAAAGGTCTGCCAGGTTTCCAAGGAAAACGTTCAAAGTTCTGATTAAAAAGTTTAGCCACAGATTAATACCGAAGTACCTTTCATCAGTTGTAATGTTCACTTATAGCACTAGAGATGTGATATTCTGGTTCTGTGCAATAAATAAATAAATTAGGAGTGGGGTGGGGGGAAGACTGGACTGGGAAGAAAACTCAAGATTTCTGAACCCCAAAAGGAAGAAAGCTATTCAAAGAAAAACAGTATTATATTAAATTTATACTCTTATATAAAAATTTAACGGCCTGCTTCCTCCCAGGCTAAGAAGATAAAAAGTCTAAGGGTATAATTCCCTTTGCTCCTAAAAGGTTCACAGTTCAGGGTGGGAAAATCAAATACATGTAAATTCCAGGACATGTAATGGGTGTAATCATGGGAGGAAAAAATCAAATGCAGGATAGAAAAGGTACCTTATTTACATTATTTATTCTATGAAGATTACCCCGCTGAGTGTGATTTGAATGGACTATTTCATCAGGCAGATTTACCTGAACTTGAGGGGCTGGAGAGGGAGTGGAGTGATCTTTCACACTGGGGACAACTTATCTAGAGAAGCCTCAGTCTACATAATAAAAGCCTAGAGACTATTAGTGGGACTCAGGAAAAGAAAACTTGTTGAATAAAGGAAATTGCTTTTTTACTTTCAACTCCATCCAAACATTTACTGAGTGCCTATTTTGTCCCCAGCACTGTGCTAGGGATACACGGATGGACAAAGTAGTTCTGGTCCCTGACCAGCTGGGACCTAAAGGCTAGTAGGGAAAACAGCTTTAAACATTTCTTGTCAACCAGAGAGGCTTTGTTGACCAACTAAATGTAAGACCTGGAGCAATGAGATCTGGAAAAGGAGGAACTAATGCACTGGCTATCCCACAGGGCTGTTATAAATAAAGCTCACAGAACAAAAGATTAGAAAAAGTTTGTAAAGTCCAAACTGTTACACAAGGGGAAGATGGGTCTATGATGGGTCAAAAGGGCCAACAAATGCCTAAATCCTATGGAAAGACAACAAGCACCCAAACCACCATGACTCAACAATCAGAAGGTCAACCAGAACATTCAGGTCTATCAGAATGGGAACAGGCTCTGGAGTCCCACAGACAAACCCCCTGCCACATGCATAGCTATGAGGTGGACCTATTTCCTTACAGTTTCTTCACTTGTAAATTGGAGATAAGAATTTCTACATCCCTCCAGGGGTTGTTTTAAGGACTTGAAATTTAGAGACAATTTTAAAGTGAGTAAATTGCCTGACTTGTGTATGTCCTCAATAGTTTAACTGCTTTTGCTTCAGGATGGAAAGATGAAAAAGCCCATTTTAGGGACAAGGGAACAAGTTAGGCTAATTGAGAAAGCTTTGTCAAAGTTAATGCTGAGGTTCAAAATCAGAATCATACCTAAGAGTTCACCATCCTGGCCGCTGACACAAAGTAACGGATCAGAAGCTGAGTCATGTTAAAATTAAAAAATGGCATGCTACTTACTTCTATGTGTTCTTTACAGTATTCCAACCCAATGTCACTAAGTATTTTTTTCACAGTTTTCCGGGCTTTTCTTAAACTGCCAAGATTGTTGACAGGAAGTTGGAACATAGTTTCTATTGGAAAAAAAAATTTAAGTCAAGTCAAAACATGTACAAGTTGTAATAATTACTAATTCCACTGATGGTAGGATCAAAAACCCTGGCCCAGTTTGACAAAAAAAAAAAAAAAAAAAAAAGTAGACATTCTATTATGTTCTGAATACTTAAAGCAGGCAGGCAAAACAAGTGCTCTCTGATCTTTTCTATTTTTAACAAGACATTTTATGTTATAGATTGACTGAGTCTAGCCTAGCACAATTGTGATTAAACTTTTGGTGATGGACTTTTAAAGTTGAGAATTAGGTTAATAATACCAATTGATTATTTTAAAATCAAGTGTGAGTGCTTTTCTCCTCGTGATGTCGAACCTCTGAAAATAGAAAATGCTCACCATTTCAGCATTATTACCACATAATTTTGAGTGTCAGGAAAAAGCAGCCTTTGTTGTCTGGGAATTGTCTTGAACATTGCTATTCTTTTATTTAAAATGACTTGTATTCTTTCCTTTTTTTAAAATAAAGTATCTTTTTGATTTTAGAGAGAAACATCGATCAGTTGGTTGACTCCCGCATGTGCCCAGACCAGGGATCGAGCCTGCAACCTGGGCATGTGCCTTGACTGGAAATCGAACCAGCGACCTTTCAGTGCTCGGGATGATGCTCAACCAACTGAGCCACACTGGCCAGGGCTTGCTACGGTATTCTTAAAGGAACATTCTTAAAAGTTTCTGTATACTACTCAAATTAAAGACACTAATGATTGTGTAACTTGACTCTCAGCCAGCTCCATACCTGGCTGGACAAAGGAACTTGCTTATGGCCACAGAATGAATGCTGAGATGGGGAAAGCTGGGCACAGCATCAGAGCAAATAATGGTAACTGTTATACGACTTTAGAGGATATTGAAAAATGAAAAGCCTGTATGTGTGTGAGGGAACTGAAAAATTATTTAAATGACATATCAAAGAAGAAAACTTAGATCTATTTTTCCCAAGGTCCTTAAAAACAATGGTTAAAAAAATAAAATTAGTAAAACTTGGGTGGATGAGAATGTGTATAACTTCCAATGAGATCATAAATATTTCTTATAAAATACGGTAACAATTTATCATCAACTTAATAATCTAAATCAATTCTGCAGGATATAAAGCAGTTCTAAAAACCAAAAACAAAGGCAAAACTCAAAAAGCTAAAGCATCAAAGAATTAAAATGTAATACATGTAAACTTGCTTTTCTAATTAAGAAAGGCTGTTACTCTATGATACCACTACCATTTGTAAACCACAATCCTAAAGTCAACTAATCCAAATGTAATACCATGTTATTTATTATTCCAATCCAAAAATCAATATTAACTATGAAAAATGGAACAAAAGTAAAAAGGGTGACACCTACCAAAACAAACAGTAACTCCTAGAAATTCTGAATCTGGATATGTTACCAAAACTTTTAAGTCTCAGTAAGCATTTACAAAGATTCTTCTTTGTGTGTGTGCTTTGCTTTAAACACTTTTCACAAAACAGGCACACAGCACAAGAATACAAGCGAAGAAGGCTTCCCCTACTCCTATCCTCTAGCCATGCAGCACCCCTTCCCAGAAGGGGCTACGGTTACCATTTCTTGCGTATACTTCTGCAGCTTCTCTATGTCTCTAACAAGCCAGCCAAAGGTGCCTTGAAAGAAAGCCTCCAACAAACTATCAGTTAATGTCAATTATTATGGGCTATAAAAAGAGCTCAAGGACCCTATATATATATTTTTTCAGCCTCCTGCCTGCAGTTAAGAGACAACTTCAAATCAAGGCCTGGCTCCAGGGTTTATTAATGTTACTATCTGATTCCTGTCTAAATACTTTTACAAGAATTACCCCTGGCCGCCTCCCCATCCCTCAAAAGCCTTCTGAATTAGAAATCTGGAGAAGGTGTCCATACCTTAAGTGACTGAAGGGTAGGCAGAGAAGTAAACAGGAAACTCACTGCCTGAGATTAAGGACAGTTTTTCACTTTTAAATAGAAAGAAAGCTAAAGACAAAATATTTACAGTCATTACTCTTAGGGAGGAAGATGTCTTATAATAATGTTGAAAATGACATTGTGTAGAGATGGGCTTTGCTTTCTCTCCAGATTTGTCCCCTACTGGCTAATCCTTTCTCTTGAGCTATCCTGACTATCAGAATGGCCATTTTCACAAGGTCAGCACCATTATCCCCAATACCAAGGAGAGCTCCCTTCAGCCAAACCATAAACCTCACAGCTCATGGGATAAAAAGGGGAAAATATTCAATTTAACAGAATGGTTCCATTGTTCATTTGTTCAATCATTTTTGGAGCACCTACACTTTGCCAGACAACAAACTAGAAATAGATTAACAGAACACAGTTCTTACCCTTCAACAGTCCATCAATTCTAGGGAACAGACTTAGAGCTCACAGTAGGCACGAGGTCACTGGAGTAAAGAAGGTATTGTTTTTGCCTGCCCAACTTCCTCTTTGAACCAGCCCTGCCGCTGATGTGTGGTCAGTTAGGAGGAGACCTTTGTCCTTTAGAGCAGTGTGTATATGACTCAGGTCAACCAATTAGAGTAGCCTACCTGTGTAGACAAGTACAGAGCTGGGCATGTGCATGAAACAGGGCTGACAGTGATGCTGAAAAGGGAACCAGAACCTGCCACTACATGGAGAAAAAAGGGAGAGAGAGATTCCTGCTGACACTGTGTAAGGTCCTCAAATCCACCTGTGCCTGAAAGCCAGCCCCACTACCCCCCGATTTTTCAGAAATAAGAGCAAACAAATTATCATTTTTGCTTGAGCTTTGGTTCATGTCACTTGTTACCAAAAGTCTTGGTAGTCCTGCAGTGGGACAGAGAAGAGGAAGTCAGTAAGAGGGAAGATGGGGAATTTTGTGCAAAATAATTATACTTATAACTGGGTCTACTGGCAGAATAGAAGTTTGTCAGGAAGATGTAGTTATTCTGAAAGATGCTTTGGCCCTGGTTTCATTAATCAAAAACACAATATGGAAAGAGTAAAACATTTTCTAACTTCTAAGAATCTGGGGAAAGCTCAACGACCTATTAATAAAAGAACAAACATTTGGAAGTGTTTTATTAACACAACTGAAGATAAGTAGCTTTTGGGTAAGCATGTAACACTTGATGAACTAGACTTAAATCATTTTTTCCCCAGAATGATTTAAATTTATTGTTGAATGAATGATTTAGTCACATGCCTTTTTCCTACTGATCTTTGCAAATTATACCCTTACCTACTGACTGTGGCCAAAACACTGAAGTTTTACTAATCCTGGGCCAAACTCCTACTCACATGCTTTCATTGGATGACCAAAATAAAAATCTAAGATCCACAGCCCTAGGCTACAGATGAATTAAAACCATATAAATTATATACAATAAGACTGATCAAATGCATGCACCCCTTTCCTCTTTAAGCAAAAATAATCCTTTACTCCAACTACCAAGAGGGTAAATAAAGGCAGAGAGCCTGTCTCATGAGGAAATACATATAGGCTGATTCTACAACAGCAGTGACTGTGGACTTTACTGAAGCAAAGAGGTCATTAACTGGGGAACGTAATTATAATCACTTATGAAAATATAGCTGTGCCAAAAGTCTTGGATCTAGTCAGGTGTACTCTGGATCTTCTGAGTGAGAAAGATGAAGGGAAACCCAACAGATGATAGTGCCAGTTTAGCAGGCTCAAGGCAAGGCCTGCAGGACCTGACACACCAAGAGTCAATGGGGCTGGCCTATGTATGGTAGTCCCTCTACAAAGCTGCCGGATCAAAGGTGGTATAATTCAGTCCCTGTTATTAGGGGTAGAAAAACAAACAGAAAAACAGAAGAGCATTTATAATTGTGCCATTAGAAAGTAAGACAAAACAAAAACCAAAAAACCCCATAAAACCCAACCTTAAACCTTTGACCAGGCATAGATAAATAATCAAGCCAGGAGAGAAAAAAATCTCCAAATTAAACCTCTCCAGGTTGTATTTTAAGCTGCTACATGTGTGGATTTAGCGGGGCATTTTCCAGCACATAATTTTGCATATTTTATATTCATTCTCATATGATGTTTCCCACGTTCCTAGTAAGAACACGTGTTAATTTAACATGGCAGAATATACACAATCAAATAGATAATGAGTCCTAGTTTCCATCACCTGCTAGCATAACTCTGCTACTAATACAGGATGGGCAAAAGTAGGTTTATAGTTGCAATACAAATACTACAATTAATAATAATACAAGAATAAACTCCATGTTTTGCATACTCACAACTGTAAACCTACTTTTGCCCAACCCTGTATTTGGGAGCTGCAATCTGAACACATACCAGAGTCACAACTAATGCATCAGTTATATTAGCGAACGCAACTCAACCATTTTTAAAAGGAAAGCACTTCTAACACTGCACTGAGAGCCAGAGAAGAATGGTTATGTGTAAGGTTGGTTACACTTCTTCAGGGTAACATCCAAACATAAGCTGCTTAGTCTAAACAAGTGGTTTTTAATCCCATCCCACCCTCCAAAGAGGTGAAATCCTTGTTTCTGAAGAAATCTTAGGTGAAATATAAAAAGTGGAGGGGCTCAGGCTGAAAGAAAGGAAGAAGAAAAAGTTCTCTGTCCCCAAATATCTCCTTCAAATAGTTACTTGTCTAAACTAAGCTCATAATGCAAACTTATGCCAAGGTGACTGTCTACTGAAACATACAATCTGGACCTAGTGGGAAATCAACCAAAGCAGGAAATTTGATGGCTATAGCAGAATTCTAATCGTTTAGCAAAAATATTCCCTAAATAAAATTAGTCTGATCAGAATATGGCCCATAGTAAGCCTAAGAATTATCACAGTTTATACTTTGATGTTATCTTATAAACATTTTTACAGTAAAGCTGTAAAGATAAATACAGTTTCTCTGGGAATATCTTTTACTGGAGTGGGGGGGTGGGGACGGGGTAAAAAAACAATAAAGACAAGAAATGATGCCATTACCAATGAAGAAAATACTACAATATTAAGTTTCAGTTTTGGTAACATCATCAATCCAAATTAACATTTAAGAAATTCAGAACCTTGATACTTAAAGTACAGTTAATTGACCCTTGCACAACATGGGGGTTAGGGGCACTGACTCCCTGCGCAGTTGAAAATCTGAGTATAACTTTGGACTCCCCCAAAACTTTACTACTGTTGACCAGAAGACTTACTGATAACATAAACAGTTGATTAACACATATTTTGTATATTGATATTATATACTGTATTTTTACAATAAAGTGAGCTAAAGAAAATATTAAAATCATAACAGAGAATACATTTACAGTACTGTATGTATTTATTGAAAAAAAAAATCTGTTTAAGTGTGGGCCCATGCAGTTAACTGTATTCTCATTAATGCTGATGCAAGTACATAACAACCTTATAACCCACACTGGGGTTTAAGAGTCAGATATTTGAAATTTTTTTAAACAACTAAAAAAATGTTAAATTATGCTCTTTTCTAAGAAGCTAGGCATTTTAAGATTCTCATAAAGAGAATAAAAGCACCAGTTACTTCACTGCTACCCATGATGGTACTCTATTCATACATTCTTTTCCTCCAACCTCCCCCTCAGCAACATATTTAATACCCATCAACATTCACTCATTAAGTAAAATTGTGGTCATCATAAAACATTTTCTTTTTATAAGCAACATGTGCTTATCTTTCCTGACTATTCTGGGATCTGAAGTGAACACAAACACCTTATTTGCTTTTAAGGGTGTCACTAAGTCCTATATTAAAATTAAAACCAGCTATGAAAAGGTCTATATGATTGTATTTTTAAAAACGATCCTTGTAAAGCCATGCTGGAACAATCCTCCAATACATGAGCACACCAAGAGCCCAGAGCCTACATTCAACCTGGGAGCAATCATCCTACTCAATCTTTTTCTAAAGTAGAGCCCTGAACAGAAGTAGCTGATCTTTCAATTTCCTATAAACTTGGGTAAAAGACCTTCCAGACGCCAGAAGCTCTTCATAGAAAGGCAGCTCTGTCTTCTCTCTTTTTCAATTCTCAAATACCACAGGAACAAGTAACTGTCTGACTATCCCAGGGGCAGAATGCTCTTCTGGATTAACAGTTAAAACTGTGCAGCTTGACAGAGGTAAGAAAAGAAGTTCAGTCTCCTCTCTCAATGTGTAGTAGTGCTGAGGCTAAAAAGAGGGGTATTTGGAAAGCCTTGGAGAATTAGAAACTACTTTGCAAATGAAGATACACTTGTACCAAAAGCTAAATCTGAATAAGGACATCACTTACATTGCTCAGGATAATCATATTGGAACACTTAATAAAGATAAGCAGCAGGAAGGAAATGTAACCAATTTCTGTTTTCTTTTATGCTTAACTACTAACTGCATTGACATTTACTAGCCTGTTTGATAATGGACCCCCTCTCCCCCCAATTAATTGAGTAAAATGTAAAATACAAAGCTGCCTCCACCTTAGGAAAAAAAACACACCTCTGATTTTTTAAGTTTTCATAACTACTTCATTGGTAGGTAGACTACATTTATGAAGGCAAAGTGAGTATATTTACCTAAATATAACATTCTGTACAACAATGATTGTCCAATTTTTATAAATAATGTGTGAATCCCTTCCACAAACAACACTGCTCTAAGAGACTATATCTCTATGCCTGATCACCTCAAGAGAGGGAAGCACAAACCCTACCAGGCAGCTCATTTCACACTGGAAAGCTCTGTTCACGTTTACTCTTTACAAGGTTTTGTAAACTGCCCACAACTCTCAGCTCAGCTACAGAAGTCTAATCACTTAGCCACATAAAAATCTTAAGTTTTTAAGATACTTCCTCCTTCCCTCCCAAAAGTTTCCCCCCTTCTCCAAATTAACCATGCTCAGTTCTTTTCACCGTTCCTTCCGTTACTGCATAACCCAATCACCAATGGATGGGTTCCAGCTTGTCAACTGATGCCCTGAATTAACTGCATTCCAGACGTCACATAATCAGAACGTCAAGTGGGACAACACTTCTCTAATTCTGGATATTATTTTTAAATTAATGCTCCTGAAAGGTGCATTTGTGTTGGTGGCAGCCACTTCACACACATATATGATCATCCCAAATCTTTTTTTTTTTCATGTCCCACTCTTTTCAGCATTTAGCTGGTTCAGCTGGTGGAAAAAAAGATATTCTATACTGAATCCATGTCTGGTTAGAAGGGAAATAACATCAGCTGTCTTTAAGTTATCTTCTCAACTGAAGGGGAATGAGCATTTTGATTGCAAAATGTACAAGCCTTAGGAAAGAGATTGAGATTCATACTCCGAAGTCACAATATCAAATGCAATGTTATGGAAAAGCAGCACTTTGAATCACTGAAAGAACCAACGAGGAGTCTAATCTAAACTTCTCATTTTTACAGATTAGCAACTAGTCTAAGGATGATCAACTTGTCAGTGACAGAGCTGGATTCTCAAGGTTATTTCTAGATCTAGGATGCAGGGCTCCCCCCATTACCCACATAGATGAAGCTCTGATCTCTGACATTAATTAAAAGTGAACAGCAGCATGTTATATACATATATCCAAAAAGCACCAGAACTTCAATGCCCAGGATGAAATGATGTTAAAATGTTCAGCTAAACTAGCTCAAGTGGTGATATAGAGATTAAGAATATACACTCATCTCCTGTCAGATAGTCCCATCACTACCAAAGAACTGAAACAAGAACTCAGCTCTGAGACCATTTGCCGTAAAGAGCTCTTTACCATCACCATGGATGCCAATATTCACTGGATAGTTGCACCTGAAAGATATTTTTCTACCCAAATTGTAATGGCAGTATCTTGCAAAAGGAAAATCATAATCTTGGTCTCCTTAAATGAAACAATAGCTTTTCAAAAAACAAAGGTATGTCTCTCCTTTATCATCTTCCTATTATCAATACTCAAAGCATGTTCTTCCCAAAACTGCTTGGGAAAGCAGAGGTTTTGGTGATCTTTTTTTCTTTTCCTAAAAGGCAGGGCAAGGCAGGGCTAGGCAGGGCTAGGCAGGGCTAGGCAGGAGGCTAATCAGCTCTTAAAAACCCCTTCAGCAACTTTTCCTAATAAAGTTCCATTCATTTTTGTTGTAAAAGCAATTGGGAAATGAAAACATACATCCACAAAACAACAACAAAAAACTTGTATACTAATGTTCTCAGTATTCACACCCAAGGAGAAATAACCCAAATCTTCAACTGATAAATGGATATATAAAATATGGTATATCCATACAATGGAATGATTCAGCCACAAAAAGGAATAATATACTGACACATTCTCCAACATGGATGAATCTTGAAAACATTATGCCAAGTCTGTCAGAAAAGTCCACTTACTGTATGATTCTAGTTACATGAAATGTCCATAAAAGGCAAATCTGCAGAGATAGGAGATTAAGGTTTCCTAGGGCTTGGGGATTTAGAGGGGAAAATAAGAGGGTGACTACTACTGGGTTCTTTGTCAGGTGATAAAAATATTCTGTAAGTGATTCTGGTGACAGCTGCACAACTCTGTGAATATACTAAAAAACATTTAATTGTAGACTTTAAATGGGTGAATTGTATTCAATGAAGCTGTTGTCCTCCCCCCAAATCAATTAGGCCTACTATAAGATTACAAAATATAGATAAGATTACAAAATATAGATAGAACTCAAAATAACTTAAACTTTACACAAAGACAACAATAATTAACACTGGGGTAATATTTATCCTTCCAGATTTTTATGCACACATAATTTGTTTTTCTTTTAAAAGAAAAAGAATCTATTTCAGCATTTATACACGCAGCAAGAAAACCAACGTTGCTTGAACATTTTTAAGAACTGTGTTTTCCAGTAAGGTAGATACTAGCCACAAATGCCTATTAAGCTTGATAGCCAAATGTGCTTAGTCTGAACTGAACTGAGATATCCTTAAAAATTAGTTTATATCATGGTAAAATACACACAACAAAAATGATTAAGATGGTAAATTTTGTATGTGTACAGTTCAGTAGTATTAAATAGTCATAATACTGTGCTATCATCACCACTGTCCATTGCCAGAACTCTTTTCATTTTGTACATGGAAACTCTATACCCATTAAATAATAACTCCCCATTTCTCCCTCTCCCTCTGCATCTGGAAACCACCATTCTACTTTGTCTCTATATAAGTGGAGTCATAAAGTATTTGTCTTTTTGTAACTGGCTTATTTACTTGGCATAATGTCCCCAAGGTTTATCCACACTATAGCATATGTCAGAATTTCCTTCCCTTATATAGAAACATCAATGATGAGAGAGAATCATAGATCAGCTGCCTCCCTACTGGGGATGAAGCCTGTGATCTCCTGGATGGATGCTCAACCACTGAGCCACGCCAGCTGGGCTCCTTCCTTTTTAAGGCTGAATATTCCCCTCTACGTATGCACATCTTGCGTATTCACTCATCTGCTAATGGACACCTGAGTTGCTTCTACCTTTTAGCTACTGTGAATAATACTGCTATTAACATGGCTGTACAAGTATCTTTTCCAGATCACCCTATCACTTCATTCTATGCTTCCATAGCAACTCTACCTTTATATACAACCAACAGTACACAAAGATCCCAATTGCTCCACATCCTCACCAACACTTGTTTGATGTTGAACCTCTTTTCATGTTTATTGGCCAGTTCTGCATATCTTCTTTGCAGAAATGTCTATTTGAGTCCTTTGCCCATTTAAAACATACTCAGGATTTCCAAGGTTTAGTATAAAATATGCCAAATATCTCATGAATGACTTTAAAAAAATACTGATTTTAAAATGACAATACTTTGGATATACTAAGTTAAAATATTATTAAAATTAATTTCACTTATTTTGTTTTTAATGTGGCTACTGGAAACATAAACACAGACATGCTAAATAAAAGAAGCCACTCACAAAAGGACAAATGCTGAATGATTCCACTCCTATGAGACATTAAAAGTAGTGAAATTTATAGAGACAGAAAGTAGAAGGGTAGCTGCCAAAAGCTGGAGGAGGGGAGAATGGGGATTATTGTTTAATAAGTATAGTTTCAGTTTTGCAAGGGAAAGGAGTTCTGGAGCTGGATGACAATGTGAGTGCACTTAATGTTTCAGAACTGTACAGCCCAGGAGGGGGGGTGCAGGGTGGAGGGGATCAATGGGGAGAGGAAAAGGGGACATCTGTAATACTTTCAACAATAAAATTAAAACATAAAAAAAACAACAGTACACTTAAAAGTGGTTAAAATATTATGTTATGCGTATGTCTCAGTGAGCCCAAGGCTGCTCTGCCTAGGCTAATTTCTTTCTTATAACATTTCTAGAGAGTCAAAGCAGCCCCACCTAGGCGCTCTCCTGTTGCTTCTATCCTAAGCCCTTCCTTGTTTCACTGTCCCCAGCTTTAATAAACGTACTCTCAAAATCACCTAGACTTGTACTGTGAAATCTTTCCTGCATGAAGTCAAGAACCCATACACTACCGGCCGGCCCAAGGCAGACCCACTCTGTTCTTTTTTTTTTAAAAAAATGTATCTTTATTGATTTCAGAGAGAGGAAAGGCGAGGGAGGGAGAGAGACAGAAACATCAATGATGAGAGAGTCACTGATCAAGCCCACAACCCGGCATGTGCCCTGACCGGGAATTGAACCCTGATAGCCTGAATCCCAGGTCGACGCTCAACCGATGAGCCATGCCCGGCCAGGCCCACTCTGTTCTTGTTCAGTATCACCCCCATTCCCCACCCTCATCACTTTTTAATAATCCCTTTTGTCCCCGGATCTGCTTCTGATGAATCAACCTAAAATACAAAGTATAGTTCCCTACAAACCATTACAGCTGCTTTTCACTGTGCATGTGTTGTATGGTCACTGCTGTCAAAACGCCCTACAGATTAAGCTTTCTGTTAATTTGCACAATAATCCCATCATTATTAACAGAAAGAAGACCAGGCCCTGAGCAGGTGTGCCTAGCGCGAAGCCAGTAGTGTGCCCTTGACTTCATGCAGGAAAAATTTCACAACACGAGTCCAGGGGAATTTTAGAGGACATTTATTAAAGCTTGGGACAGTGAAACAAGAAAGGGCTGGTCTGCTTTGGCCCACTAAGGAGTCAGAGAAAGGGGGACCTTAGGGATAGGTTCAGGGGTTTGCCTGGGATGTAGTGCTGCTGCCCATTGCTGCCCTGGTTGCATGCCTCGTGGGGCTCCTTAGAGCTTAGGAGATGTATCCTATGGGGAAAAAAGGGGGGGTGTAGGCATGCTCCTGGGATCTTTGTTTTGAGGGGTTTTAAAGGCTGGACATCTAGGGGAGAATAAATAGAATATTCATCAGCTTTATACTGAAGTACCAAAATGAGACTTATTTTCTCCACCTGTCCTTGGGTGTGGGTGGCAAATGGCACTAATTAGATTTCTGGTATCTGTCTCCCTAAGTAGGGTAATTTAAACTACTTACCCTCTGGCTGGGGAGGAGTATCCCTGGTTTAGGGAAGATAGGATTTACTAGATGGCTGCAAACTGCTGTTTTACTGTTTCCCTATTTTGCTTGTCCTTGCTCACTACCTGTCTCATTACCACCAATTTGGAGGAGAGCGAAATAGAGGCTATGGAGAGGTAGTAATGCAAGGTCATGCAGGGGACAAATGGCAAAACTGGGATTTGAACTCAGATCTATCCTGTGTCAATGTCCCTGGATTTAACCACTACATTTTCCCATCTCTTTATTTGCCTGTGTACCCTTGGCACAAAATACAGCGCCTCGACTTCATGGACCCTTAATATGTTGTATTAGTTACAATTCTCCAGAGAAACAGAACCAACAGAATATAACAATAGAGATTTATCATAGGAGCTGGCTCAAGACTATGAAGCCACAATATGCCATCTGCAAACTGGACACCCAGGAAAGCCAGTGCAGTAATGCAGTCTAAGTCTGAACCAGGGGAGTGGATGGTGTAGGTCCCAGTCCGAGAGGAAAGACCAGGAATGCCAAAGTCCAGGGGTAGGTGAAAATGGACGTCCCAGCTAACAAGGAGAGTAAATTCACCCTTCCTCCCCTATCTTGTTCTAGTCAACCCTGCGATTGGATGACAGACGCCCACCCACATTGGTGAGGGTGGATCATCTTTACGCAGTCTACCAATTCAAATACTAATCTCTTCCAGAAACACCCTCACAAACACACCCAGAAAATGAATGCATGAATGAATGTATGAATAAATGCAAATTCCCAGACCATTTTGGACAATATTAAATGAGTGACTCTATGGTAATATATTAATGGTTCCCAAACTGTTAAGTATTTTAAAAAGATCTTAGTAGAAAGATCACTTTCCTGGCAAATCTGCTCCATTCCAAGAGGCCAGGAACAGTGAAATGCAGTAAGTCCTCAAAGTCATCCTTGGTAGGTTCTTGGAACTGCAAGATGTATAACGAAACCAATTTTATCATAGGCTAACTGATATAAACAGGAGTTAAGTTCTTACAACATCAACATCTCACCTGCAACCAGGTTGATCACTGAACGAAACAACATTTGAGAACCTGCTATATATCACTTTGTCAATGTCAAAGGCTCCAATTAACTTTGCCTTAACTTAATAGATTTAATCCAGCTGGGGTTACTTTAACGAGTTCAACTGTTTTTAGTTTTGCAAAACTGAAATGATTCTAGAGTATGTAGCAGTACAGAAAAAGATTACAGCCATTCCAGACCTACTCAATCTGAAAGGTCTGCAAAATCACCAGAGCCTTAGGTATAAGGTAATGAGATACTGAAGGGGGTAACAAAAGCAAGGAGAAAATAGGTACAAGGGTAAAGCCTATAGCCTACATCAAAATTTGTTTTCATGGACAAAAATTCAGCTGACCTATCAGCCACATGTAAAAAATTTTACCTCGTAAACTTCAAACTTCTGTAACAAGAAGATGACAAGCACAGTAAAGCTTTCCTCTGCTAGAAAAGATGGTATGATATAGTGACTAAGAATACAGCCCTGGAGCTGGACAGATCTGTTTAAATACTTGCTCTGCCACTTACTATCTTTGTGACCCTAAAAATGTTACTTAAACCTCTAGAGATCTGTTTTTTTATGGTATAACCCAAAGGACACTATTGTTCAAATATCAGAGGATTAAATGAGATGATGCCAGTTAATGCTTAAAAGCAGTTATCATTATTACCTTAAACTAGATCAGATGCTAGAAAAATCACTTTGAAAACTGAGTTCACACCATAGGGTAGTCTTTTAAAAAGCATGAACTATTATTATTCCTGAGAATCAGATGTGTTTGCCATACATCTGTTCCTGTACACATATAATGTGCATTCAAATTTACACATATACATCTAGTAGTATTTTTATACGTGTGTGAACCATTCATGTCAGGGTAAGCATCTTCTTAACTTTACAAAGCTCTGTGGTACTTAAAATGCTTATGCAATAGAACATCTGCAAATACCCAAAATAAACCTATGACTTACAGTTACGTAGACACATAAAAGTGTGATCTAGATTTTGCATATATATTTAAAAAATGTGAGTCACCCCTCTTTTAAGAAGACTTTCAGACTAAGAGACTAGTGAAAATGCTATTATGTTGCTGCTTATCCTGCTACTTTCAGATTTCAGGCAAGAATCCTAGCTATGACCACCAGAATTTCTAGAACAGCAATGGAACCAATAGTTTTTAGGGTTTACTTCTGAGAGTGTGCTGAGAGACTATAAGATACAAATTTGGATGGAGGGGAAGATGACACCTGAGGGACAAGATGAAAGCTGAGCAACTGCAACCAGAGGGGTGGCCCCCTAACCCTTAATTTTATACATTAGAGTTCACATAAAATTTATTCAAAAGGGAGAAAGAGGCTTTACTGCTTAATAAGAAAAGAAAGATTGAGAATATCTCTAACATCCCAATCTACCTTTAGGGAGTGTGAGATGGGGAACATTTCCCAATTTACTACTTTTAAAACAGCATTCCCACAAAGCAGGGACACACTGTGGGAAGTGATTCCAACACTTTGCTGTCTACATGAGAACTCCATAGGCTTAGAGCTGTTTGCTGTCAACACAGGTGGAAAACCTGGCTTAAGAGAAATGTGAAAAAAGAAAACCAATTCACAGCGGGCCTAAGAGGACATCCAGATATGTCCTCTGGATTCATTCCAGAAGCATGCGGCTGGCCTTTGCATCTAAATGGCATAAGACAAAAGTAGCTTATTTTCAACTCCTTAAAAAAAATTTTCCACACACTATCAAAACTTCAGAAATAATTTTCCCATAGTAACCAAGAATGTACTTTTCTTACCATTCTTGAAAAATAAAATAACACATTTAAATTATCAAGTTTTTCTAACCCATCTCCTAAAGTTAAGGCTTAGCCGAAGCATTCTCTATAGTAAAAACACTCTTACAGCTTTTGACACTTAATGATCAATCCCTACATCTTCTAGAGAAGTTTTGTTTTCATTTTTTTTGTTTTAAAAGTTTAACAACCTTGAACCAGGATTCTGAGCACTCCCTACATTAGGACACTCCAAGTCTCTATTCATATTCACCTTAGAGCAAGAATTCTAATTGTTGACTTAAATTGGTAATTCCAATGTAAAGTTTTAATAATATTGCCATATTTCCACCACACAGAAGTTTCTTCAGATACACCAGGTTTCAAAAAATGCCACTCATGCAAGTTCTCAATTGTTGCCAGCTTTCACCAGAAAAGGAAAGCTTTTCAGATTTTCAAGGGAAGCACATGTTTCCGTGAGCTCTTAAATGCAGTGTAAAAGGTTCAGAAAACGACAGAAATGGCAGAAGGGCAAAAGCCAGCAATTATCTGTCTAAGCAAAAATAACTGCTCACAGGGGAGAAGGAACAAGACTGCCCTAAACCAAAATATTGGGAAGCGCAACAGGAGCATAACCAAACTTTCTTTTTAGATTCTTATACAGGTAACTTCAAACCAGACGTGCCACTTCAGCTAACTGCTACCATCACAATTTTCATCTATACTTTCCTGTTGGGGGTGTGGCTAACTTTAACTGTGGAGCCCATTTGGGATCCTTGGGTGGTAGCTGACATATAAGCACAGAACATCACTATGAAGTTATGAAGCACTCATCTGAGCCCTCATTAACCAAATAGCTTACAGGAGCATTAGAAAAGCCTGTCGTCCAAGCACAGGCCTGGGAACCAGCCCAGACATATTCGGGGCTCACTTCGTCTCTGGACATGGTAGTGCCTTAATTTCCCTACTTGTGAAACAAGTACAGTCCTGAGAGAATTGAGAATGGTTTATAAAGTACTTGGAAAATAAAACAGGCAAGTCATCAGTATTATTTTATAATACCACAAAGACCAGCAAGGGAGCCTTTACACTTATCCTTATTAAAGGAATCAACCAAGTGATATGAGAAATGTCGCATAAACATAAACAACCCAAAGTTGAGCAACTCAATTACAAATCTACCTATCCTTACTGAAGAGAGAATTAGGATGTGTAGGGATTTATTTTCAATTCTATGGGCTGGTCAAACAATGCATGAGTGTCTTATAGATGATGTGTCTGTTTTTGAGTTAAATCTGAAACTCTGATATATGTTCCCTCAGTAAGCTCTTACCAAAAAGCTTTTATGATTTCTTTTATTTCTGAAACACTGCTGAAATTCTTAAGAATTTAGTCTTTAGCTGCTGTCTTAGAACTGTGCTAGTTCAATAAAACCAAGGAAGCTTGTGAGTGCATCTCCAAGAACACCTAAAGGCAGAGGACAGTGAATACGTAATGGAGATGAAGGAACCCAGAATAGAAATAGTGCTCAGAATTTTGCATTTTACACTGATTAGAACAAAAATGTACACAATCAAAACTGGCACTAACTAATGCTCACATTTTATCTGTGATTTTACATACACACACAGCCCCATACAACCAGGTTGATATATGTCCCAATTTGAGAAGCCTGATAACATCTTCTCCTTAAATAAAGCAGAATATGGATTCTCATTTAAGCTGACTCCTCACCTGGGATAGGTCATGACCAAATCACAAGAATAAGGAGCACTAAGACACTGAAGGAACACAATCATCCTTCCTATCACTTTCTAATTAACAGGGTCAGAAAAACATACAATAAACCATGAAGTCATGATGAAACCATGGCCATTCATGCTGGGCAAAAGGCTTCTCTTATAAAGTGTCTCAACAATCAAGGTGGAAAGGACCAATGTATGAACAAGAAACAGCCTTTACATTCAAAATATCAACTCAGTTAGTGTGGGGCTTTGGTTCATAACAGTTTCAAATGCCAAGTTTCCAAACTAACAACATAAAATGTGTAACTGACAGTGGTGCACATCAGAAAATTTGGCATTTGCTCCAGATTTAATACCACAAGCTCTTACAAAACCAAAGGGTTTAAAACAGTTTAAGCTTATGTGATGCTAATAAGATGTCAAACTCTGTTAATCAAACTATAATTAAATTATTTGTATAGGGGAACAACATTTTTCTTAATCTTCATGCCTTTTTAGGCAGGTTAAATGCAAGTTAAGCTCTCATGGAAAGTATTTTACCTTCTGGAAGACATAACAGGGTTATGACATTCATTTAAAGTGAAAGTCCTTTGGAAGTCGAGGTTGAACAAGTAGCTTATTTACACAACAATATTGGGCATCTTGATGTAAACTACAAATTAGCTTCTAATCTTATAAAATAAAAATTTCATTTTTGTATTTTCACATAATTTTTAAAAGTTTATTTCACTAAGATTTAAACAGGTTATTTTTAAAACTACAACGTTTAATTCTGATGCTTTTCTCTGCACTTACTTTTCAACTCTAAAACAGCAAACTGTACTTTATGTGCGTGTGTGTGTACAAACATATTAATGGAATTAATCTGCCAAGGTCTATTACAACTTATGCAATTGTTATTTATGTATGTTTCATAAAAGAAAAAATACACTTAAATTCTGAAGATTTTATCTTTTCTCTATAAATCCCTACTTGCTTTTTTGTAACAGCTATCTTATTAAATTGTAATTTTCAATTAAATGTGCAGTCAGAATGTGTACATCTTAAATACGTCAATCAACAGATTACTAAGTTTTCAAAATACTAAGAATTATTTTTAATAGATATTTTTCAAAATTTGTAAGTAGTTACAAGAAAAACAACTCATAGGGTACCTTATATAATCATGCTTTTAGTAATCAAACATAAATGTAAATAAATGTATCCATGTATGTTATAATGAAAATCAAAAGCCATTTTACTTGATAAAACCCTATTTATTGTTTGGTGACTTGATAGCAAGTACACATTCATGGAAAGGCCTGTTCTAATCAGAGAATCTTTAAAGTTTTTAGAAGCTTACCAACTCTTGAGATTGGGTCATCAAAATAAGAATAATTGAGAACTTACTTGACACTTAATCTGTTCAATATGGAGGTGTTTTATTTTAATATAAATAGTATTAGAACTTTTCCTGCACTCTGGCTTATGGGAAAAAAGAGAAATTTAAGCAAAACAAATTAACAGTGGGTATGTTTAAAACCAATGACTTCCAGATAAGTAGGGTGAGGAGGGGGGGTCTTTAGAGATTCACAGCCCAATCACCTATATATTCCATAGACTTAAGAACCCAAACCAAAGATTTAGTTTAATGTATGGCAGCCTCTAAGTAAGGTAGTCTTAGAAAATTTTCAACAAGGGCGAAGATAAAGAAGGATTTCTACTTAAAGTTCAGTTAAACAGGATACCCATACCCAACCCTTCTAGTTAATTGAGGCTTTTCACTATACTTTAATGAACCCTCACAATTTACCTAAAGTCTAGCCTTTAAGCCCAATTGTTTCACCTTTTTTGGTGTGTGTGTGTCAAAACCAGGGAAACCTTTGAAACCACAGAATATATGCTTTTCTAAGAGCTCACAGCAACTGTAGGGGGAAGACGGCTATTACCAATAAGGTCATCAATTAACACTATCTTATGTATAGTTTGCTAAATCAAACAAAAGAATATTCAAAAACTTCATCTCAAACATACCCTCAAATAAAAAAATTGCCTTCAAATTACTCATTTAAAACTCGTGTAACTATGTATCAAAGACCAAATACAGATCAAAGTTATATTTATTTAAAACTTATAAATAATGCCCATTTAGTTTAAATATCTGATTCTTGTAATTACCAAATAATTTAAAAGCAAGATAATGAAGTTTCTAATGGAATACCTGAACAAAACTGCTTCCTTTTCACTCACCAAAACGTTACTTGGTAGCAAATGTCCAATGAAAAGTCTCCCTTGCACCAAAGTGGTCAAGTATGTATCAAATAATACACCCATTCATTTCCCCATAAATTTATCTTGGTGTGTCTATATAAAATACTTGTAACAAAATCTTAAAAGTACCCTGGAGTATCAACAACCAGTCAATCTTTAGTAGCAAGTACATGTTCATGGAAAGGCCTGTTCTGATCCAAGAATCTAAGGTTTTTAGAAGCTTAACAACTCTTGAGACAGGCTCATCGAAATAGCATAACTGAGAACTTAACATAGTTTATGTACAAGAGTGTAGAATGCAAAAGATTAAAAAATATTAGCAACTTAAAATTTTTCTCCCAAACAAGTCAAAAGTCATTTCTCTGTTTAGAACACACGACTACAACTAGCTCTAACCAGTTCCTTGAGGAATGTGGCTAGGCTAAAATTTTGGAAGTGTTGGGCTTTGGTGGTGAGCAAAGAGGAAGAAATCTCTGGCTTCCCTGCTGCTGCAGTTCCCACCCTCCAAAATGAATATACCCACCGGTATGAATTGATAATGCGGTCCAAAGAACAAAGCAGGAACGCAGTCCAGATCCTCAAAATGGTAGTACAGGGCATAACCACTAGGCCACCTATCAGTTCAGTACAAAAAGTACAACCCTGTGCATCATGGTGCAAAAGTTGGGGCCTAGGTTTCGCATTGTGCATCTCACACCTATGGAAATAACAAGAGGAGTAAAATCTATGGAAATCAACACACCCTAAGAAGGTGAGTGTTCACAGAAGACTGGTGTCATCATTTTTGCAAAGGTGGTTGGCTAAGATAATGAATGGCAATCACAATTCCAAGGTTGGACGGAAACAAAATTTTACAATCAACTGTTGAGCTTGATAATGGAGAACTCAACATGGGCTTGATGTTTACCAACAAGGCTTTGCAAATCATGACACCCATCCACATGCTTATAAAAACTACTACCCCACTAACATCTACCATACCTCCAGAATGATTAACTCTCAATGAGTTGGAAAGATTTGGGACATGAAGAAGGGAGGTAATCAGCAATACCCCAAACCAGTTACTCTTAGGTTTTAAGCTTTCCCCTTTACCATCTGACCTTGGAAAGATATGGTGACACAAAGTTTAAGGTGGAAGAATTCCAGAATTCCAGACAAGGGGAAATCTATGTACCAAGGATGTGCCAAGGTGATTCGTCAAGAACTAAAGCAGATTGTTTGAGGGTCAACAGTTCTGAAAAGTAAAAAGATAGAACTTCTAAAATGCAGGGTGGATTCTTTAAAAGATATAAAAATCACTGCTCTTGACTCAATCCCTCGCCATGTTGCTGTCAGCTCACCAACTAAGAGTGCAGTGTGTCTTGCTGGGCCCATTTTCCCATGGTCTGTAGAAGGCGCTGTGAAGCACATCCTGTTCTAGCTCTGGGGCCCTTCCCCCCTCTGCAGCCTTACCCAGTGCAGAGAATGCGCCCCCTACTGACTCCAACACTCATAGCCTTTAGCCGACTTGGCTGCGGTGCATTTTGGGTGGGGGCTGGTATTTTCTTCGTGGCCATAAACCAGAAGCAACAATGCAGATTTATAAAGAAACTGTATCAAGCTCCCTAGGAGATTTTTTTTTCTCATTCTGAAGGTTCAAGGCACTGGCACGAGAAGCATCAGGAATAGGAATTGGGTGTGTGGGGATGGACAGCCTTAAAATGGCAAACACAGGAAACAGTTTGGTTCTTTTTCCCTCCTAAGCCTTTGTCTGAGAAATGGGGCTATGGCAAGAACTGTCCAGAGGAACTAGTGGATGCAAGAACATCAAGAACACTTATTGTGGGTGTGTGTGGCTAAAAAAAGACATCAGATCTTAACGACTGGTCCTGGGCAGAAGAAGAGAAGCAATCGCGCCTTTTCCAGGCATCCAGGTTGGGGTGAGGGCAGTCAGGCAGCCAAGAGGAAAGAAGAGGTGAATAAAAGGGTGCTCAAGGAACTACTCCCCATTCATTGCATTAAAAAATCTCTTCGTAGCTTTCTGCGTTTCCATTTTTTACCACCTTACTGCAATGTTGGGGCTCAGAATGCTCCTAGGAGGTCGTCTGACCAGGCGCTGCGATTGAGTAGAGGGTGGTGGAGGACTCCGTCCTCAGGATAGGAGGGGAACTGGCATGTTGGGGAGGAAGGACTGCACCGGAGAGGCAGACTTTCACTCGGTGCTATGCATGCTCCCCGCCCCCCAGCCTGTCCCCCCTCCCCTAACTAAGGGTGGGTAGCCCTGGCAGAAGGCTCGTCCCAGGCTTTGGGGGTGTGCGTGGGGGCTCGCTGGGGGTTGGGGGGAAGGATGGGAGGAAAGGATGAGTTCCAGGGATGGGAGAAGCCCGGTTCTTGCTGGGGGCGGGGTGGAGGGAGATGCCATTAGCGGCTGAAGCTCCGGTGGCCAGGCTGGCTGCTGGCCTCCGCGGGCTCACGAGGCGGGGAACAGGGGTCGGGCTGCAGGAGACACCTAGCCCCGGAGCAAAGCCGGGTAGCGGCCCGAGCAGGGCGGGCGGTCCGTCAGCCCCGGAGTGTGCAAAGGAGCGTGTGTGGTTGGAGGGCTGGCAATTTAAACAACAATGCGCCCGCGGGGCCGGCTCGGCGGGAGCCGCGCGGACCGAGGGTCGGGAGCAGGGCTGGGCCGCGGGGCCGCGCGCGGCTTACCTTGACTCGGCCTCGAGGCGCGCGCAGGGCCGGCGTGCTCGGGGGCCGGGCGGTAGCAGCGGCGGGCGGATGGCGGCGGCACGGCGGTGGTGGCGGCGGCGAGGGCGCGCCCGGGGCCTCGTCGCGCTCGGTGGCCTCGGCAGGCTCCGGCTCGCGCCGCGGCCGCGGCTGCTGCCGGGGGGCGCGGCGGGCGCAGCAGAGCGGCGGGCGGCGGCGGCGGCGCGAGCGGCTCCCTCCAGTCCCCGCGCGGGCGGCGGTGGCGGCAGCGTCGTCGAGCGGTGCAGACAAAGGAGGGGCGGAGGGAGGAGACGGAGGGTGTGGGAGAGGCCGCTTCACCGGCGCGGGCAGGCGGGCGGCGGCGGCCGCGCTCCTCTCGCTCCTCAGCTGCGGGGACCGAGAGAGGGAGCTGTGCCTGAGGAGACGCCAAAATCCCCCTTAGCGCTGCCCGCGGGAGGGGGAGGGGGCACAAGATGGCGGCGGCCGAGGGGGGGGGGGCGGGAGTTCAGCTCATGGATCTCAGCGGGCGGCGGAGGGGAGACCGGGCCGGCGGAGGCTGCGGCTGCAACGGGCGGGGGAGGGGGCTGATCCCGCGTCTCCCCTCAGCAGACAATACAAGCGCCTCAGAGTGAGTCCCCGAACCTGCCCTAGCCAAAATGGCGGCTGAGAAAGAGCGGAAGTGACGTAGCTCTCATTAGCATAAGAGCACTCATTGTCCAACTAAAGGGGGGGGAGTGAGGCAGTACCCTTTCCCCACATGTACCCTTGGGACAGCTCTCTTGCTCCCACTTGTGCTCGTACCTAACCTTTAACGAGGGAGGGTGGCACCAGCACCCCACCACCCCGCCTAAGGGAAATTATATAATCCCCACTGAGGGGGAACTCTCGCGAGAACCAAGAGGATTTGCCATTGACCCACTAGGAGGCGCCGCAGATAATGGCCGCAGTGCGCTTCCAGGGCCCTTGTGCGCGGCGGGCGCCTTCCACTGGCCGAAGCGCCTGCGGCGGAGGCACAAGCAAAGGGCCGCAGCACCCCCCTGCACTCCGTCAGGTGGCTGTGCTGGGGATCCCTGCGCGGGCCCAGCTGGGCCTGAACTACATCTGGCGGGAGGGGGCGTGTGGGCAGCCCAGCGCTCCACGTGCCGAGAGGCCTGCGCTCTCACTGGCTGGGCAGCAGCGGGAAGGGCAGGGACACCTGGCCGGTGGTGCCTGACGCCTCCAGCCTTAAATGAGGTGTGAGAGCCTCGTGCTTCACACCGACTTGAGATGAGACACAACCCCATGGATGACGCCTGACCCCTTCCTGGTGGGGCGGGCTATTCAGTGGACAGGGGCTGTGTTTTACACAAGCCAAGGCAGGCTGTTACCCCTGGACTTGATATTCTTCCAAAGCAGTGATGGGCTCCCCTCTTTGGCCTGAAGAAAACAAATGGGATCCCTAGTGCTTTGAGGCCACCGGACTGGTGAAGCCTAAGGATGTTGCCAATGGATCTCAAGATCCTTAAAAACTACACTTCGACTGTAGTTCTAAGGACAGTCACTTAGTGCTCCCACACTCTGATAGCTGTTAAGACAGCACATGGACAGTATGCCTTGGTAAATTTAGGTCAATCCCAACCAGCACATTATCTCAACATTTTTGAACCCACCTTTAACAGTAGAATGCATCTGAGAGTGTATCATTGGCTAAACACACTGAAAAGTAGTAAATGCCAATTGTGAAGTATTAAGCCTGTTTTCTAAAGATGTGCTCTGTAAATACACTTATCTTTTGCTGTTACTCTAAATTTCAAGGTAACAGTTTCAAACCATACTTAGCACCCCAAAAGAATCTTACCTTAATTGAAAATAGTATAAATTATGGTTACATGTAACTCAATGTAACCTTCAGTTAGATTTAAAAAATGTTTCATTCAACACAGTATTCCATTAATTTCTGAAACTGTGATAAAATACATCCTTAAAACCCAAATCAGTATTTCAAAAGAAAACAATAGCTGGAAAAAGTTTTGTAAAAGAAAAGGGGGGGGGGGTACAAAGCCTTTGGTTGAGACAAAAATGACTCAATTACATGTTGCAGAAGACAGGCAAAGCTAATATGAAATAAGCAAAATTTTTATCTTAAGTTCAGCTTTCCTTAGATATACTTAGATTTCATACAGTGGTAATACAAAGGGAGAACATCTGGATTTCATCCTTGGCCTCATTTACAAAGTAAAAAGGGATGCTAGATTCACATGTAAATGATTTTAGTGTTTAAGTCACCACATTTAGTACAAAAATGCATCTAAATACTCTAGATTCTTCTCTAAATAACTTCCAAATGGTGAAAGTCTTCACTGCTCAAATACTTATTTTATTGTAAACTCCAATAAGTGATAGTATTGTAATGATTGTGGGAATAAGAACTGAAAAGATTTAAAAAGCAAAAGGTATCTACGCTAATGGAGGTCTGAGAAGGCAATACTCTTAGTGGGTTCTCTGAGGCAAGTTATTTCATCTCTGCTCCACATACTTAACAATGAAAACTGAACTTTGGGTTTAGATGAAAAAGAACAGATTTCTAAATGCTTTTTAAAAAGGATATTATATTTCTATTATGTTAGCTTAAAAGTAATTTTACATCAAACAGTGATGAATTTCCCAGTAATTAATGAGAAAAGTCACTTTCTGAGTAAGGTGGGTCCCTGCTGGGCCACTGCACAGCTCTGTGTAAAAGGGAAATACAGTAATAGTAGAGGCCCTTATTGCAACGTGTTCTATGGATTCAACTATGGGAACAGGCAACGTTCAAAATGACACCACTCTGGTATTCATTTCTGGTAGGATCTGTTAGAAATAGAAATGAAAAAAAATCAGACTTTAAATTTCTTGACTTTAGCAGCTAAATTAAGCCAGGGAAATGCAGTTATTAGGAATACTGTTCACTAACTGTTTATTAAATAACTTAGAGATGCCTCTTCCTTTTACTTGCAAAGGAAAGTCAACTTGATCTTAAGCTTATATGCGCATAGTAGGTCTTACCCAAAATATTAAAAGATACTTCATGATCCAAAGGCCGTGTTACAGTTAAAGATTCATCTTTTTTGAAATATCTACTTTACAGAAGGTAAATGGATTTGCTCTGGCTTTACTGAACAACTTAACCTGCATTTTAACTGCCAGAACACTTTTCTGAACAGAGAGAAAAGGTATAGGAATTTGTTCTTTATGGTAAAGATGTATGTTTTGTTGAGGGTCCTGAATTAATATGAAAAGGAATATTTTTTGAAAAATCATTATATAGTTTGTAAGATGTTTAAAAATGACTAGAGCAGCTAAATTTATGCTTTAATATCATCAATGTTTTTCTTTACTGATAGAAGTTATTGCTCAGAAGAGAAAATGCAGCTATGTTATCAACTGTTGTCGTTTCCAATTGAAATATACATTTTAAACAGACTTGCTTTGACAGATGTATTGCTTCATCAATTCAACAGCTGCAAAGAACCAAACTAAAACTGTGCTCTAAATGTATTTATCTGATTTGATATACATTTTTAAAGAAAGGACAAAGGTGTGTATTTCTTTTTCAATTCACACAGAAACAGTAATATATATATTTCATGAATATAATTACCATTCCTCTTCTGACATCTATTAGGTACAAAGAGCTATGAATCCAGTTTTTTTTAAATTATTTTTTTAATCCTCACCTGAGGAAATTTTTTCCACTGATTTTTAGAAAGAGTGGGAGAGAAGAGGAGGGGGACAGAGAAACATCAATGTTAGAGACCTTGATTGGTTGCCTCCCACACTCGCCTGGACCCGGTTGGGGATCAAACCTGCAACCCAGGTACGTGCCCTTAACCAGGAATCACACCCGAGACCCTTTGGTCCGCAGGCTGATCTTCTAACCACTGAGCCAAACCGACCAGGACTGAATCCAGTTTTTATAGAGAATATTGAAAATCTTCCCCCCGTAAGAAATTCTGCACTCACATACTCTAATGAAAGTAGCAATATTTTATGCAAAAACCCCATAAGCATTTATTTATAGGTCTTACTTAATACAGCAAAATGTTAAAATTGAGAACACTGCTCATTTTTCTAATTTAATTTGACATATAAAATGGAATTTCTTCAGAAAAAAAGATTTGCATGAAATTTACCTTACCTATGATTTATGCTCTAAGAGTACATTTTATAAAAATCAGCAACCAGACTTCCTTTACATTTAAGTTGAAATGAACATGATAAATATAAATGAGTAACTTTCTTTTATGTAGTAGCAAAAAGAGTCAATAATCCTTTCAAGAAAGAGACTATTTCATTTCCTCCCAACTTGGATTCACCGTAAACACGATCCACAAATGTTATTGGAACCTAGTTAAAAAAATATACGTTAAGTCAGTCTTCAAAAATAGTAGGAACGTAGCAGGCATACAGAAATTACTAACACAACAGAAACAGGATTAGTTCTATGATAGCAATTCCTTTAAATTGAAGCAACTCCTTCAATTCTTACAGAAACTGTGTGCACCTCCAAGTCTTTAAAATTAAACAGGCACTTCATTATCTAAAAATAGGTGATATAAACCAAATCAACAACTGTTTGAAAAACACTGATCCTGCATATTAAGTTGATTTACTCAAGTTTCAGACTGCATTGCAAGGAAAAATTATACTCCAAAAGTAAAATGGCTTTTCACTTAATTTTTTCATTATTCTGTCAATTTAGCTGTTAGTATGTTTTAGTATTGTTAACTCTTATAATTTCCACAAGAGAAGTGGCATTCTAGTTAGCTACTTCTTGCTCTGAGTAGAGTCTTAAACAAGGAGAGTCTTCCCTAAGAGTTCACAAGCTAGCTGTAGATAGTACAGACCTCCCCCCGCCCCAATTCCTGTGCTTTTCATTTACTCATAGGAAATGGGCAGTGGGACTCTTCATTCATTTTAAAGTTGGGTGGCTGTTGACTATGGCAAGAGGAAAAGCAGCAAATAGACTCCTCCCAGAATGCTGCGTGGTCAGAAAGGGCAAGGACGGAGAAGATACCAGTAACTTTTAACTATTTAAAAGGGAATGCTGCCTTCTGTTAATGTTTTAATTTTGGTAGGTCAAATGTGTTGATGTGAAAGGAATGTGAATTTTCACCTGTTAGTGCATGGGCATTCTCAATAGCTTGAAGCCTTTCACATTTATTTGGTAGTTATGAAAATTAAACTTTTTACAATAAAAAGTCTAAACCTTATAATTTCTTTATGAGGAATACAACATACTATTTACCAGCAATTGCATACCTCGCCAATAGTATAATTCAACTGTCTTGCCCGAACAATCATTTCCATCTGGAAGACGTAGCCTTTAGAAACACACTTTTCTATTAATTTCTGTAGAACTTCTTTTCGATATAACCTGTAAATCAAAATATATATAAACACTTGGACAAATACACGTGCCTACATGCATCCTGACCTTTTAAAAAGTTCACTGGTATTTTTAAGACCTAAAACTTTCACTAGCCATTTGTATATCGAAAAGTTCTCACGGTTGATATATATTTGTCCTGAACCAGAAGGGTCATGAAATATTTTGTAAATAATTTAGAAAATGAATTCTTAGTAACTTTTAGAGAATTATTTTCCTACCATACTATCAGAAATTATAAAACTATAGTAAAGTGAATCATTCGAAGCAGAACAACCTATTGTTTTTAACTTTTTATATCTTCCTAAAATTAATTTTTAAAGTTGAAAGAGTAAACAGTTCCAAATATTGGAACATTAAGAGTTGATAGATGATGAAGCAACAATATAAACTAGATGACAAGAAAGAACCTAGTAATTAATAGGTGTTTCCTCATAAATGTTTATGACGAGCTTCTACTTCTGGAGATCTAAAAAAATTCCCTGGGATACACTATCCCCTCCAGGATGAGCTTGGTTAAGCTAGGTTAAGACAGCAACTGGGCATCACAGGATTAAGGCAATCCTGGTGGGACACAGCTATCACCAACTGATGTCACAGTTAGGTACTTATAATGGGTGAATGAATGTGCAGCCTAACTGTAGATGGGCTGTAGGCCAGACGCAGAGTTCATCAGATTTACGAAGTAAGGCAGGAGCTGGGAAGTCCTGTGAGTGAACCCACTCGCTTTCGAGGAGCTCCCTGTTTTCAGTCTCTTGATAAACAATTTCTCTCTCTGGAGCATGTTAGAAGAGGCAGTTTGGCATAACTCTGTTCTCCCAGTTAAAGGCCACCTGGATTCACAATGCCCAGGGCTTTACCTGGAACCCACATTCACTTTTCCTCAGGCCCTCTAAGGAATCAACCCTACGTTTTGGCTTTTCAAGCTTTTAAGTGGATATTAGATGACAACCCAGTCCTCAGAGGAACCTGAGGACTAGTGTGTATACTCTTTTACCCACATAGGTTCCATAAGAATTCAAAAAGGGGTAAGTTTGGAATAAATCTAAAGTGAGGAGAATCAGATGGTAGTAATATTTATTCAATAAGTATTTACTAAGCAACCTACTATGTTTAAGGCACCTTTTTATATTTTGGGGTTTTAGCAGTAGAAACGAAAGATATATAGCAAATAAAGTTAAGCAGGGGAAGGAGGATAGGGATTATATGGGAAGGACCGATTATGATGGGATGTTTCAGCATTACCTTTTAAACTGGGTTTTGGCTATGAATTCTGTCCCTTTACGAGTCATTTTACTCCTCATAAGAGTTATTTTGTAAGACATCTATTGCTCTTTATTGCCATCCCTTCTTCCCCATCACAGTATCTTTAAAACTATGGCCAATGCTGTGATACTGCATACACGAAGCCATGGGCCAATAAATAGGATAATCAGGACCCAAGTAGTCTTTGCCATTAAATGGCTTCAGTCTTTTTGGGTTTCCTTTTATTTGGTAAAAGGCACACATGCCTAGGCCTAAATACTAGGAACTTTATCTAACGAGTTGAACTTTAACAAAGCATGCATTTAATAAATCACTACTCTTATGAAGAGACAATGAGCTTTAACAATTTAAAAGTAGTGAAATCAACAGGCTCACTTTTGTGTCTATGGTTGCTCTGATTTACACAGAATACACCCAATCACTGCTCTCTCTAAAAGACATCCAGAGCATACCTCCCCCCCCAATATGGTTCTGGTGGCAATTAAGTGCCGCCACCCAATACTCTCTCTGCGGAGTTTTCCTCCATAGCAGGGTCCCCATGTGACGCTGCACCTATTTTATGTAGTTGTAAGTCTCATGTCATTACAATGTATAAACTCCATGAGGACAGGGACTTTGACTCTTGTCCAATGCTTGGCACACAATAAATGTTTGCTCAACCTAAAATGAGTCACTGTTTAGCTTTTTTGAAAGCACCTGCAGAGCTTTCAATAGGGGAATTAGGCCAAAAAACAAAACCCCTACCTATCTCCTCCACAATTCATGGAGCCACCCTGAGTCTTCAATCAAAGTCATCATGCCTATGGCCTGTGATGTCCACACTGGACATTCTGTCTGCACAGAGATTTTGCAAGTGCCACTATTCTTTGCATTGTTGCTACATGGCAACCCGTGATCTTAATCAGATAACGCATTATTCTTTTGCCTTGAAGTGTGGAACAAAAGGGATATTTACTGTCTTTTACACACCAAATCCTGCTTTCTAATTAATTTACATTTTAATTCTAGAGAGGCTTCATTTTCATTATTTGATCTTTAATTTGTGATGGCTCCTCTCTTCATTTTTTGAGGGGAGGTAGGGGGTAAGGAGGGGACAGCCCTTGGCTTGTAAGTACTTCTTATTTTACCAAATAAGGACATTAAAATTTTTTCTCTTCACTTTTGACCTTCTTAGTATCTCTAAACTGCTATTCAAGACTTGTAGTTATACTACAAGTACTAGTAACCTTCAACAGTCAGCTCCTAATTTGTATGTGTGAATTCTAACCAAGGCTCAAAAATCAACATTATTTAATGGAAAAAGTAAATATTAACTAATATAAATTATTAACTAATGCATGGGGTTTGGGCCTTAAAGCAAACGAACAGGCATTTTATACTTTCAGAGATAAAAAAAAATCTGGCAGGCTTTAATCATTTGGCATGGTCATATAAAACAGTTCATCTACTGTAGCAAGTCTAAAATTAAATACATACCCCCCCCCCCCCAAGCAAAAGCAAAATAAAAAACCCCAGGGACCTAGCAGGAGGCTTTGCACCAATTAAATAAGAATTTTTTATAAAAAACATATGGAGAACAAGGTAACTGAAAGGCTCTACATAAATATTAAAGGTTTTAAACTTTTCTGTGGACAATGCTATAAATATTCATATAAACTGCTGAAAATTCCTGGAAAAGGTGCTATTCTCTGGAGCACATTAACAGTGACAGCAATGTTCAGAATGAGCAGTGAGTAGTCACCTTGGCTCCCAAGGGTCCGGCTTGGGGATGAACAGTAATACTAATGTTAACAAGCACCCTAACCAGAGCTCTGATTTCCATGCTCTTTAAAAAGCACAATATTTTTCAAGATGCTTAGACTTCATTAGCAGCTTCTAAGGAATTTCAGCCTGCCTTTTTAGTGTCCCAGGACAAAAACAGAGTAGAAATGAAAAGTATTTCTTTAAAATAAGCCATTATAAAGCAAGAAATTTAGGCAAGCAGTTATAAACAGTAGAAATATAAGATTACTGGTTTTCACCCTACCTGAAACTTCCTGTTAAATCGGATGCTCCTGGTCTCAGCAAAATCTGAGTTATAAAATTGGCCCCACGGCTGTTAAACAAACAGATTTTCTTTATAAAATAGTTTCTAAACAAGAGAAACACATCCAAGAGCAGAGCACTAAAAATGCTACACTAATTTCATAAATAAATGCAACACTATTTCACAAAAATATTGATTCTATAGAACAAATTTTTAGTGAAAGGAGATCTGATGTTTCTCATTTTTTCAGAAAATAGGGACATTTAGAGAGAACCTATAAAGCAATCATTCTTTCAGACTTTATGTATGAATGATAACAGATTTTTAACTTGTATATTTGCCAACAGCCATTATTTAGAATTCCAAACATCTGTCAGCTAGCAAGAGATCAGGGACCTGGAGTTTCCTTTTCAGATTCTAATGATTCTAATAAGCACAAAGGGATAGTGGTTTCAACTATGTAATAGGTCAGTCAGCATAAAAATGGTTTTGTTTATTTTTGAAGGTGAGGAAGTAGAAGAGGGTTTTGGTTTTTGGCAATCTCTGGAAATTGACCAAGGTTCATTCTGAGACTGTCTTAGTCCTGCTTGGGCTGCTGTAACAAAATACCAGACTAGGTGGCTTAACAATAGATATTTACTTCTCGCATTACTGGAGGCTGGGAAGTCCAAGAAAGTGAAACCTCTTCCTGGCTTACAGATGGCTGCCTTCTTGCAGTAGCTCACACGTGGAAGGGGGTGGGGGAAGAGGAGACCCAGGCTCTCATTTCTTCTTCAAAGGGCACTAATCCTACCTGAATGCCCCACACTCAGGATCCCATTCACACCTAATTAACCCCCCCCTCCCCCCCCCCCCCCCCCCCCCCCGAGGTCCCACCTCCAAATACCAACACTTTCAGGGTAAGGTACTCTAACATGAATTTTGGCAGGCATACTGAATCCATAACAATGACTTTAGGGCATGTGCTTCAAACACAACTAAGTATCAATTAATTACAAGCTATTACTAACAGCTATTATTAACATTTCAAAAAGATGTGAAGTGTTCTTGGAAAAAATGACTTTTGTACTGAAGCTATTTTATTGTACTCAGATTAAAAAAATGTTTTCTAGGGCAGCCTGGAGAGAAATTTCCAAAGCCAAGGTAATCACCAAGGCCCTCTCAAGGAAAGATTACTTTTACATAAATAACACAGGGATATAGCTGGGATAATGGCTAACAAAAGCACTTTCCCCTTCAATTTGCTTCTAAAAGCTACAAAAAAAATAAATAAATAAAAAAATTCCAGGACATAGTTTACACCCCCAAAATAAGTGTAATCAAAGAAATGTGAATGCATATGTATACATGTGTATGTGTGTATATGCGTGTATTTGTACATCTATTTAAGGTAATACATTTTTAAACCAGGGTCTCTTAAAATGCAGCAAGAGTCAGATAGACTTGGGTTCAAATTCTGGTTCTGGACCATATAAATGAGACCTTGCAAAAGTGATAACAGTTTAACAGGAGTATAACAGGAGTTTATACTTTACATCAGCTCAGACATTAACTAATGACAGATACAACTAAATGATTCAACTAAAAGTTGTAAACTGTCTCTGACTAGGACTCCCTAATTTAAAATAACAGCTGTAATGACCAAATGCAGAGGCCTGAGAGATCACTGTTGGTCTCAACCTTGTCTGCAGCATAGAATCCCCTGGGAAGCCTGTGAAAAATACTCCTATTTGGCCCCACCTCTGGAGATGGTCGCATGTGTGTGCACGAGAAAGGATGAGTAGCGAGCAGTTGTGTATAATTTTCTCCCTACATGACTCCAATGTTCAGTAGGATTGAAAACAGTTTTATCCAACCCCTTCATTTCTCTGAAGACTGAGGCACTTACATGTTTTACATGACTTGCCCAAGGTTCACAGTTAAGAGGCAAAACTGAGATTAACAGAATCCTCAACAAGAATGAAGTGTGTGATAAAAAATACTAATGGTAAAAATTCTTTGCAAGCCCTTGAATATGGGCTTGCTTTGACCAGGAATTAATATGCTGTTACCCCAGAACCTAGGACTCAAGAAGCCTTGTGGCTGCAGCCTCGTACTGTTGTACACTGTCCCGCCTCTCCAGCTGAAGGAAGCTGCATGAGTGAGCCCAGGTGAAGCCAGCAGAGGACCCACCAGCCAAGCCACAGAACCAGAAGAAATAATAAATAGTTGTTTTAAGTCACTAAGCTTTGGGATGGTCCGTCATTCAGCAACAGAAAACTGAAACAGCAGGTTTCATTCTCGTTTTATGATGAGGAAAGTAAAGCTTAGAAAAGATAAAACATGCAAGGTGATACAGGCAGTTAAATGACACAATCAGGATTTTAACCCAGGTCTGACTCCAGAGCCTCACTACTTTATGTGCTTAGAAAAAGTTGAAATCATTAAGTGTCTTATTTACTTAAAATGATGAAATATATGGAAAAAAACTACCTTTACAGTCCTAAAATATAGATGAACAGTTCACTTAAAATCAAAGCTGAGGGGGTTCAATAGAATAAATTTGTGCTGAATCACACCATTTTTACCAAAGGTTCAAAAGTTTATGCTGATTTTTCCTTAGTGAAAAAGATCCAAAATAAAATACTCTAATCATAGGAAAAATTGTAGATAAGAAGTTATCTGGAAATATTTATTGGAAGTTATACTCTGAGCCCACAAATCCCAAGGCAGCATGGTAATTTAATCTAAATACCTGTTATAAACATATTTACAGTAGTTGCACTGAAAAACAGAGAAATAATAGTACATGTATATACCTGATTACTTTTCTTTTCAAATCCCAGCCATAAACACCTCCATTTCCTTTGTAGCGAGTTCCAGAGACAATGTCAAAATTACCTTCCTTTTGCTTCCTGTAGAATAAATTAGCTGTCAATTAGAGAAAGCTATCGAGCTTTCAATAGTTATTTTCAAGAGCTACACATACAGAACTTGCATCTAGAACAAGCAATGCCGGGGAAACAGATGGATTTCATACTACTGAAAGACCTTTCAAAGTTAAGGTTTTCAAACCTGATTCTTTTCTTCCTTATTGATACTTTAAAACAGTACATTTGATGACTGCACCAATGTGAAACCATCCTAAAATATAATAAAAAAATTAAATTTCCACAATCCCCCTGCATTCAGTTCTTGGCCCCCCGAGGTAAACAATGCCAGAACAGCCTGGTAACCTTCTAGACCTTTCTCTTTGTTTACAGAAAGGTAACTTAAAGAACACACACCTCTATGGTTTTAGGTTGCTTTTACAAAATTGGAATCCAAAAGAAGTACATTTTGCAACTTTCTTTTTGTCAGTTAACAATACAACATGGAATCATGGATAGCCCTACAAGAGAATCTCCCTATTCTTTTTAATAGCTGCAAAAAAATATTTCATAGACTACTGAACCCACATACTCATATGGTTGTTTCTATGGCGGGTCCCCCCACTTCTAAGAGCACAACCACAATGAATAGTGCTGCAACATTCTTATAAGTCTGCTGCTCAGACTACCCAAAGTAGAACAAAGTGGAATTGATAAAATGATTCTAACATCTCTCACTGGAAGCTACTTTCTGAAAAGGTTGTAGCAACTCACTTTCTCCTGTAATATTTGAGTGTGCTCATCTTCTACATCTTATTGGCACTGGATGTATTCCTGGATTAAGTTTTTAATTTTGATAAACTAATGGGTAATAACAACAGTTTTTAATCTGCATCTCTCTGACTACATCTCAGGGTGACTATCTTCTTTTAGGTTTATTAGCCATTTGGATTTCTTCTACATATGGCCTGTTTGTACTTTCCCCATTTTCTACTCCACTGGTTCTATTTCCCTATCAGGTCAAAGGGGCTTTGTGTATTGGAGATGATATAAGCAGAGACAGTATCTCTGAAGTGACTTTATGCAGAGGTCAAAGGACGAGAAATTGTTGGCTACTAAGGAGCAGGTAAAGGGAACATAGCGCTCTGTGTGAACAGAGAAATGGAAGGAGTATGCCTGTAGTAAGAGAGCAAAAGGGAGAAGAAGCACAAGGTAAATTTAGAAAGGGAGGAAGGGACCAAATCACACAGAAGTTTGAGGGGCAAAAAAAGCAGAGTGGATTTTCCCCCCACCTGTTAATGGGAACTCCCTGAACTATTCTAAATAGGGTAGTGACATAATCTGACTTTATTGGGAGATGTTTTGTGGCCTCTTGGTTTTCCAAGAATATAATTATATCACCTACAAATAAATATAATTTTGTATCCTTTACCAATACTTATATAAATTATTGCCTTACAACATTACTTAAAATCTCCATGTTTAATGGTAGCTGGTATGCCTACCTTGATGAATTTATTAGAAATGATTCCACATTTCACCATTTAGTAAAAGGTTTATATCAGGACTGGGTTACCTTTATCATGTTTAGGTGGCTTTCTTCTATTTCTACTTTAAAGTTTTTTTTGGAAATGGCTAGTAAATTTGATCAAATATCTTTTGGCATCTACAGACTTAATCATACTGCTTTTTGTTAATGTGATAAATAATGTTGATGAATTCCTGAAGACGTACCAATCTGGCATTCCTGAATAAAACCCTATTTGTTCATGGGGTTTTACCCTTATGATGCAGGGCTTAATTCCATTCAACAGGAAGTTTCCTTATATCTTTTTCTGTAGTCTGGAATAATCTAGGTAACAAAGGAATTATCTATTCTCAGTCCCTCAGGGCTCCTAAAATACATCATTTAGTCATGTACCTACATACTCATGAGTCTCAAGTCCATATGTTGGTTTTATTTTTGATAGCTAACAAAAAACCATGTTCGTTTTTTAATTAATGAAGAATGAAAAATAAAAATAAGTCCAAAATCAATATAAGGTAAATGACTTGATTCATATATTTTTTTCAAATATTAGAATTACCTACCTAATGAACTCAGGAATAAATTTTGGCTGAAATTTAGAAAAAATAAACAGTAAGTCAGTAAAACAGGCTAATACAATCATAAATCACCAATAAAGAAATATGCCACTTACATGGTGTGAGAGATCAGCATCCATAATAATTATGTAGTTTCCTGTGGCATGTTTCATTCCATGTATATAAGCAGTTCCTGAAAATGAAAATATTTCCATTACAGAAACTCACCAGAAATGCTTACAACATCTGAACAGATATTGTTAAGCACTGAAAAGCATACATTAGTCCTCTAAAGGTGATCCTGAACTATAGTTAAATATTACTTATTCTCAATCAAAAACATCTCTCAATTTCATTCGTTGTCTCCAACTTCATCTTAGTCCCAGGCACCATCTTCTGATGATCCCTCCCTTCCAAGTTTCCCTGTTTCTGCTCGTCCCATCTTTCTTGGCCCATTTCTACAAAAGCCACCCTTGTCAGTGTGTTCTACACAGGTATTTGAGGCCAAAGGCACAGCTAGCAAATGCTTCGCACCTTCAGGCCTAGAAGTTGCTCAGGGACTTGGCAGGTAAGGTAGCAGGATTTGGGGATTCCTGCATTCTCTGGCCCCAAACCGCCAGTGTCTTACTAGCAAGGCTGATCTCTTCTAACTTCTTGTTAAAAAGTGACTATCACAGCTTTTTGGGTATACCACTGACCAGTCAGTAATTCTTGGTTGCTTTCACAGCAGTGTCCAGATTATTTCAATCCCAAACAACCTGCTGGATTTAGATATTCAGAACAATTTAATGAAGCAAGTTAACTAATAGTCTTCAGGATAACAGATATTCAGTTTTTCAGAACTATACTTCCTTTACTCCCCCAAATTTTCAGTAAAATTATACCAATTCTTTACATAAACTATGACTAACAATAGAAAGAGCTTTATCCCAGAATGACTGAGCTCATCTGAGACTTTAGCTAAGGCAGTGTGCCGGTCCAAGATGTTTTCCCTCAAATCCCTTCTCTGGCCTTTCCCTATATTGCAGGGAACTTATTTCCCAGTTCACTTGTCAACTGGCTTCCAAAACAGCTTTGGGAGGCACAAGAGAGAGAAGGGGAAAGTCAAGTAGCCTCCCTCTCTTAGTCTGCCTCTTAGCAATGAATGCATATCCTCAATGGCTCCAGCTCCTGCTGGGTATCATCGACTCCATCATTCTAGCCCCTTCTGGGCAGCCTGGGTTGGATCCTGGACTCTAAACCAACATCGCCTATTGTTGCTCCATCTTGGGGTGGTAGGAACCTCCAGCTATTACTAATCTCTGAGTAGCCTCACTGTTCCATTTGGCTTCTCAGCAATTCCTTCAGCTGTGTAACCAGATTCTCTGTATTAAATTCCCTATACTAAAAGACTTACAGTGGTTTCTGTTTTCCCAAGTGAGCCCTAACACAGGTAACTCATGCTATTTAAATGTCATTATGATCATTAAAAATCATCACAGGGGGTTACTGTATTTTGGCCCTGTTCCAAACTAGGAAAACACACTGAACAGTCTCACCAAGGAAAAAGCAGGTGCGGGATGAGAGGTTCTGCTTACCCAATCCCAGCTTTCTCTCCCGTGGTCTCAGAAGCTATAAGAATAAGAAACAACACTTTGATACAAATAACAAAAAATCTATTAGAAATTCTTTTTTATTCATATAAGTGGTACTCATTTTAACAAACATAGCTGCACTTCTTAGACCTGAGAGCAGAGCACACTTAAAATTTTTTCTTTTGCCCCAACCTCACAATAAAAGCCAAATTTTACATGTTTTTTCGTCCCGGTGCTACTCAGAAAACTATGTAAACAGAATATTTTTATATTTGTCACTTGTTTTATAATTTTAAGCAACATCTATTGATTCCTTTCAAGGAAACCTGCAGGTCTAATTCACTTATTCTATACTTTTTTGGAATACTTGGTAGCCAGATTTGTTTTTTCAATTCCCTTTTAAATGATGCTATCATTCTTCCTCCAACAACTTACCTTGACTTTACCCTTGGATGACCTCATCTCATTCTCTACTGGCCCAAAGACAAGAAGGTTATAAATTCTCTTTTCTTATAGTCTGTCAATTACTCAGTCTTTCTACCTTTTTTGCTTCACCTGTAAACCCTGACTTAGTTGCTTTTCATCTTATCTGAAAACTTTTGAAAAAGTAGAATGCCAAGTTTTGGACTCTGTTCTAAGCTTCTGAGACACGGGCTTAAGAAGACTCACTGCCTGAGTGTACTTCATCCCATGCTGCATTTGCCAGTGTATCAGCAGGTTGCCTCAGATGGAAAATCTCTAAACAAAGTATTTTCAGTTACCATTACCCAGGATAGATTAATTCTTTTACTACATGCACACTGCTCTAGATCTCAGGGACGAACAAAGATAGATAAAATACATTCCTGACAGATGAGCTCCTATATAGAGAATAAGACAATCATCTATAATAATTACAATTCACTGAACAAAATCAAACAAAGTCTGTTAGGGTTTGATTTTGTGAGTTACTGACAAAACACCGAGCCCATCTGATCTCTGCCCTGAAAAAGTCAATCTTTTAAAGTTTACCTTATATTTTCTATAACCCCACATTTCAGCTGGAAAAATCTTCGTTTCAGATAAAGAATAATTTTGGCCTTGGCCAGTTTGGGTCAGTGTTTAAAGCGTCGGCCCTTGGAACAAAGGGTCTTGGGTTCAATTCCCAGTCAAGGGCCTGTACCTTGGTTGCAGTTTTGATCCCCGGCCCCAACAGGGGTGTGTGCAGGAGGCAACCAATTGATGTCTCTCCTCCTCCTACCTTCTGCAATCCTTGAGGATTTTTAAAAAAGGGTAATTTTGTTATTTATAAGTTTCAGAATGTTCGAAAGTTTATACAAACTAAAAACCATGTAGCATATGATAGAATACTACGTGGCAGTAAAAGAATGAGGTCATTTGGTGACAAAAGATTTCCAAGATATAATTAAGAAGTAACAATGATACAGAAAGGTTGCATTTATATATAAAAACAAAAAAACACCAGCACTATACCTAGTTCTAAGGTGTGGACACATACACATATATGCACAAAAAGGTTACACACACCAGACTGTTGACTGGGTTTTACCCTGGGGAAGAGACTGGGATGCAATCAGGAAATGTTCCTCAAAGGCAACTTCAGTTTTAGCAGTAACATTTACATTTTACACCAAGAATTTACTTGTTTATTTCTTACATAATGAAAAGTTCCAATTGTTTCATTCAGTGTGCTTAACTTTCAGACCCTTAATTCTACTCCCCCTTCTGGTCTTCTCACTCTGGGGCAAACCTAATTAGCTGTGTGATCTGGGTAGTAAAGGGTACAACAGAGCTCACCCCACCTCATTCGGCTGTCAAAAAAGCAGTGATTTCACAGGTTGTTAGGCACAGACTCTCTGAGATATGCTTACAACACAACTGCTTATGAACTACTTCACATGACACTATAATTTGCTTGACAAAAAATTTATTTTGTAAAAATTTTTATCACAGAAAATTCTGATGACATGTCAAACTGTATCATTTTGTACAGGATCAACAGTATTTGAGTGAACCTGTTTTACCACACTCTCAAAAACAATGGGTTGAAAAGGAAAAATAAAAACAAATCTTCAGTTAAGAAAGGCTAATGGTATTCTCCTCCTACTTTGCAATTCTTACTTATCACAGAGGCTCAACCCCCCCCCCCCCCATTTTTGGCCATGTGTAGTTCTTGTTTCATGAATTATCTGTTTTTGTACACTTGACTGGGGTACTGATGTTTTTGTTAGAGATGATTTGGGGATGAAGACTATTTTATTATAACAAATCAATCAAATCTCACTCCTATAGATATGTTTGATGATTTAAAAGTAATGAAAATATCTAACTGTACAGATGTAGACGTGAACAAAAACCACCTCCATCTTCTTGTTCCTTCTTGCTACAGTCTTTGACCAACCTCATCGCCCTTAAGAAGCATATCAAAGCCTTCTAGCCAATGATGATCTGTGTTCCTTAAAACGTAACCATAAATACTTTTGTTAGTAATGGCTGGAAGACAACCGAGATAAGTATCAATCTGGAGACAGTATCAACCACCAGAGTATGGCCCCTGATGCTACTGCATTCTCTGTCCCTTTGTCTTTTCAATCATTAGTACCTGAGTTTTATTAGCAGAGAATAATTTGCACAAAACTGCTGTCCAAGATTTTATCTGATTTCATGTTGGGGATGAAATAAATCTCGTATATCCTAAATGACAGAAGCATTCAACATAGAAAGGTTGAAGCCCTCCACAATCTCAGATCTCCCTGCCCTGTAACTGCTGTTAACAGTTCAGAACATGTGTCTCTAATTTTTCTATAGTTGCACCTCTGCCATTTACGGGTTAGCTGTGCAATCTTGGGAAGTGAATTAACCTAACCCTCTTGCCTATTTCCTCAACTGCAGAGTTTTCAAAAAAAATCTTTTTTTGGCTTTTTCCTGAAACATTCATTACAACCAGTTTGAAAGGCTAGCTGACAGAGCATCTGGGCTGAACCATTTTATCTGAGAAAAAATAACCATTTTTATCCATCTTTCCCATCAACTAAACATACACACGTCACTTAAAAGCAAGTAAGTGCCATCCCTGATAAGGCCTGACAATGAAAAAACTTTCTAGTTTAAATGATTTAAAGGTCATAAAATAATGAAGAGGGAATTTCCCTGGTACTACAGGGAAATCATGATAGTAAATGCTAACTTTTTTTCTTATTCATTTGAATTTTATTGGGTCGATGGGGAAAATGGAACACTTTGAAGAACAATGTTGTTTTAGAATATGTGAAGGTCAATTTAGTAGGCAATTCCTAAAATCAATCAATCAATCACCCCTCAAGGCTTAGCTTCTATGACATAAATATTCAAAATACTGTCAGGCTGATGTTCCCAGATTAAATGGCAGCATACAACTCAGGAGTATTCTACATATAATAAGTGCGTATCAGTGGCCATGGTCCAGAACTTTTAAAAGATAAGCTGAGGAACTCTTGGCCAAACCTATGAACCTAGCATCACTGGAAGTCACTACTAGAAACTGAAAATCTGTCAACTTTTTATCTCCTTCTGTACTTCTATACAACAGGAGATATTCAGAGAGGATTGGAAGAGTGACACATTTGTGAGTTGCTCCTCACTGAGATAGGAAGAATCTATAGTATAAATTTACCATGTATATAAAAGTAACACACTTCCCTTAATCTCTCCCCACCAACCAGCTAAACAGAAATTATTTCATTTAATCACTATTTTTTATGCTGCTAACTGCCATTTCTTGAAATGCAAGCATCAATAAAGGTTCTCCAAGAGACTTCTTCATGTCTTCTTTATTGAGAGGAGGGGACAATTTTGCCCATATGGAGACATCTGACAATATCTTGAGACACTTTTGGTTGCCAGGCTGGGGAGGGGTGTAGCTACTGGCATCTAGTGGCTAGAGACCAGCCAGATGTTTAGCATCATCCCACAACATACAGGGCAGCCTCTCACAGCAAAGAATTATTGGGTCCCAAATGTCAAGAGCGCCAAGACTGAGAAACTCTGGTCTGTATAAATTACAATACCCAATGCCTAGAATGTGTTTTCTAATTAAATCTGGATTTAATTGTATGTTTTGGCGCAACAATTCTCCAAAGTCAAGCTCACTAGTATGCTCAAACATTTTAAAATCCAAACCAGTGACCAAAAATAAAAATTGTGAAGCCATTAGAAAATGAACTCTACATCTGCCTAAGTTACTGCCACAGAACAGGCCAAGATACAGTGGGAAAATCTAAAGTTTAAGACTCAGAAAGTCAACATACTCCCACAAGACTGTTCTACAGATAAAAATAAAAATCCCAAGTACTCTGAAAAGCCATTCCTTTTTCACATGAAAACAGTCACCTTTCTCAGCTACAAGCTTTCAGCCGCAGGCAGTATTTTCTATTGAAAGTATGAGAACACCTAGAGAAAGGAAGCAAGAAGGATCAAGTCAGTCACACTAACTGCAACCTAGTTCTATAATATTCCTTGTCAATTCAATATCATGCTTTAATTTTGTCCTTCAAGAAAATTTATCTACAGAACCAGTCAGAGAAACAGAGTTTATCCAAACACTCATTATTTTGCTGTAAATTTAAGCACTGTTCATCTCTCATCTTTCCCCCTACAAAAACACAACTGGTAAGATAGAAAAATATTCACATGGCCTGGCGGGGCGGGGCTCAGCAGTTGAGCAGCGACCTAGGATCCAGATGTTGGTTTGATTCCCAGTCAGGGCACATGCCCGGGTTGCAGGCTTGATCCCCAGTTGGGGGCATGCAGGAGGCAGCTGATTGATGACTTTCTCATCTTTGATGTTTCTATCTCTCCCCCTCTCCCTTCCTCTCTCTGAAATCAATAAAGATATATATATTTAAAAAAGAAAAAAAAAATTCACACAACTTACAATTCTGTCTGACCCATAGATCTTCTCCAACTGCTCAGCAATGTCCCTTGTTCCATCTGGGCTTCCATCATCTATGATTATAATTTCATAGTTGATTCCACTAAAATAAAAAATAAAAATTTGCATTGTTTGAATACAGTATTCTCAAATTAAAAAAATAATTTTAAAATTACTAACTCTTAACCAGGAGTGGAAATTTATTGCCATAGTAATCACTAAGGAACACTTTAATTATCAAATGAAATGTCAAATATTCAGTACTTCACCTCCAAACTCACCATGTTGTTTAAAAACAGTATTATAAAGTCCTAAGATGTTAAAAACTTCTCACAGAAAACATACTCTTGTTTAAAAAAAAATCAGTGATATGTATCACTGATTACACACACACACACACACATACACACACAGTATATATATGATAGGATATCATATGAAATTCTAATTACTTTGGAAATAGAATTGTGGAACCTTAATAGCGAATCTTTATTAAGTATTTCAAAAGTATATTTAAAAGACAACTCAAATTGACCGAGTATGTCTGAGTTATTCTTTTTAATTTAATCCGAAATGATTTAAAGAACATAATCAAGAATACATCTGACTTAATTTCACCCTTAGAAAAGATTTCAGTATCCTTCTAAATTAACATCTCTCTGCTGTTCTCCATTGTCTTTAAGGGACAGTTTCTAGTCTAAAAACAAGCCAACATAATACATGGATATACATGAATCATGTCTGCCACTACCCCCTTTAAATAAGTCTTTTCTTAACTTTATTGGGAAACTTAAGGGGAAAGAACAGGAGGCAATGCCAAATTCTCACACACACTTCTGGTTCTTCTTATTCTACTTCAGGAAACACGCAAGGAAGTCAACCAGAACACACTTTCCATGTTAAAGGCCCAGCAAACTTGCCAGAAAGCAAAACTCAGTCTATTAATTCTCAACTAGAGGATACTGTGACTTCAGCTTCCCACAGTGCCTTAAGTTTGAGCATGTGCTTTACAAAAACATGTAAGATGTAGATTCTAGTGGATGTGCTGAAAGATATATACTTCATAAGCAAATTGAGTCATTCATAAGCAAAATCACTTCTCCCACCTATGTCAAGGCACCTGGTGTACACCCTCGGAGGATCAGGTAGCTTAAAGGAATCAAGCTGAGCAGATATTAGGTAACGGGACTGAATATGACAAAAAAATAGTTGTTTCCTTCATTGGACTTTTTGATTTAAAAAATCCACTCAGAGACTATTTAAAGATAAACTGCACTACATAAAATACTTAAAAATAAAGCAAAAATATTGTATAATCAGAAGACAAACAAGAACAAGACTGACCACATGAAAACTTCCCTAAATTGAAAAGAGCTTGTAGAAATAAAAAGATAATTTAAAAAGAGAAAAAATAAGTGAATAAAAAACCTGAAGAGCTATATATATGTGAAGATAGACATTTCAAAGAAATACAATCAGAACAGCAATGTTTATGATTGTTTAACCACTATGCTGTACATCTGAAATTCACACAAAATACTAAACTTAAAAATAAAATTAAGGTTTAGTATTAGATTAAAAAGTATATGTACACCATTCTTGTAAATATTGCATGTATTTCCACAAATGTTCATAATGCTTATAATTAAACTAGATACATTGGTCAATTAAAAAATTCTGCATCTCAAAGTATTAAGTTAAAAAAATTAAATTAAAAACTTAACAGTAAAATGGTGCAGCTGGAAAAAAACCCATACCTAGCAATGTTCTTCACCAAATAACATTTCCAACGATGTAAGTTTAATAATGCTCAGGTTGGCAGGCTGCGGGAGAACAGGCATTCTCTAAAGAAAGCTGGAGAGTCCTAAACTGGTACAATCTTTTTTGAGAGTAATTTGGCAATAACTATCCATTTTACACACATCTCTGTCGATCTGGCAATATTACCCCCAAGACTTTATCCCCATGTACCAGCAAAAGTATGAGTGATTCTTGCAACACTCATCTAATAAAGGAGCACTTATGTGTCAAGCACTTTTCAAAATGCTGGAAAATGTGGCGCAAACAAAGTCCTCGTTCTCATTTGTAAAGCAAATGTAAAAAAAAAAAAAAAAAAACTTTGAAAATAATCTATGTTCGTTGACATGACCCAGTTAGATAAAAATATAACAGAGCCATATGGAATATAACTTAATTTTCAAAATAATTTTCTAAGTTTGTATGTGCTGATATGGAAAGATCTTCAAAGATTTCTGCAACATGGTCCCATCAGTGCAATCACAAATGACGTTACTTTGTACGGACACCAGGATTTTCCAAAGTTTAAAAAAAAAAATTGTATAAACATTTTCAAGCCCCAGGTTCTAACAACCACAAACATTCACCAGTGATTAGCGATGTTGCCCTTCTGCTCTCCAAGAAAGGTGGTCCAGCCCCGCAGCAGCTCCCTAACCCAGACACCAGAACTCACGCTTACATAAGCACTCGGCACCGGGGCGAGAGGGAGCGTGATCGCTTAGGCTCCCGGTGCCCGCCGCAGATGCTGATCACCTAGAGCAGTGAGCTCAGGCTTACAACCTCGCCCCAAGTAAGAGTGGCCAGCCCTTCCGAGAAAAAGGGATTCGTGGTGACGGTGGTGGGGGGTAATGTGCAGCAAAGACAAAGAAGCGTCTCACAAAAGCCAAGGACAGGAGGGAGCACCCGAGACACGGAGAGGACCCCAGAGGTATCAGCCTCTGCGTCCCTCGCAGGGTGGCTGCCACCCGGAGACTTCCGCCACCAGCCGGAGAGGGGCCAAGCAGGGCCGCCTCGCGCAGCCAACGGCCCGCAACCAGGCCGGGGAAGCCAGCTCATCTCATTCCTCGGGGAGGGCGGCCGGGTACGCTACCTCTCGGAGAAGCTTTTCACCAGCAGCCACACGATGAGCGGTAGGTTCTCGCGCTCGTTGTAGGTGGGCAGTAGCACCGAATACTTGTCCTGTCGCGGGCGCCCCTCCGGCTCCCGGTGAGACCTCGGAGGGGTAAGACCAGCTACCTCGGAGGCCATGGCGGAACTGCGCAAGACATCGGAAGCGGAATGACGTACACGCGGGCGGGCGGGAACCGAGTGGGACCGTACCAAGTGCCGAAAGAGGGGGGTGGCCTATGTGGTTGAGTGCCAGTTCTCCTAAAGATTCAGAGCTGATGAATCTTTCAAGTTGAATCTGAAGGTTGCTTCAGGAAACACATATCTATTTATACCCTTTCCAAAGCTCCATAAAGTTTTTTAGTTTATTCCAGGCACTAGGAACCTGTAAACCGGAAACGGAAATGCCTTTCAAGATAACTTCCGGAAGAGGCCGCCATGGCTGCCAGGGAGGAGGTTCTTGCCTTGCAGGCTGAAGTTGCCCGGCGTGAGAAGGAATTGAGTTCCCTGAAGCAAAGACTGGCGGAGGCTCTTTCGGCGGAGGAAGAGCCAGAGCGGCAGGTTCCGGTGTCGCCCCTGCCGCCGAAGGCCGCCCTGTCCCGAGATGAGATTCTGCGCTACAGCCGGCAGCTCGTGCTGCCTGAACTCGGCGTGCACGGACAGCTGCGCCTGGCGACCGCGTCCGTGCTAATCGTGGGCTGCGGCGGGCTCGGCTGCCCACTGGCGCAGTACCTGGCAGCGGCCGGCGTAGGCCGCCTTGGCCTTGTGGACTACGACGTAGTAGAAATGAGCAACCTGGCCCGCCAAGTGCTGCATGGCGAGGCACTGGCCGGCCAGGCCAAGGTCTTTTCGGCTGCCGCCTCGCTGCGCCGCCTGAATTCGGCTGTGGAGTGCGTGCCTTACGCTCAGGCTCTTACGCCAGCCACCGCTCTAGACCTAGTCCGCCGTTATGACGTGGTGGCTGACTGCTCCGATAACGTGCCCACTCGATACCTTGTTAACGACGCATGTGTGCTAGCCGGCCGGCCTCTCGTCTCCGCCAGCGCCCTGCGCTTTGAGGGCCAAATCACAGTCTACCACTATGAGGGCGGGCCTTGCTATCGCTGCGTATTCCCCCAACCACCTCCAGCTGAGACGGTGACCAACTGCGCGGATGGCGGGGTGCTCGGTGTTGTAACTGGGGTCGTGGGCTGCCTGCAGGCGCTGGAAGTGTTGAAGATCGCTGCAGGTCTGGGCCCCTCCTACAGTGGCAGCCTGTTGCTCTTTGACGCTCTCAGAGGACATTTCCGCTGTATTCAGCTGCGGAGCCGCAGGCTGGACTGTGCAGCTTGTGGGGAGCGGCCCACTGTGACTGACCTGCAGGACTATGAAGCCTTCTGTGGCTCCTCAGCCACCGATAAGTGCCGCTCTCTGCAATTGCTGAGCCCAGAGGAGCGAGTTTCTGTCACCGACTATAAGCAACTTATGGATTCTGGGTCACCCCACCTGTTGCTGGACGTCAGACCTCAGGTGGAAGTGGACATCTGTCGTTTGCCTCATGCCCTACACATCCCTTTGAAACAGTTGGAACGGAGGGATGCGAAAAGCCTGAAACTCTTAGGAGAAGCAATCCAGGAAGGGAAGCAAGGCGCACAGGAAGGAGCAGCTCTCCCCATTTATGTGATTTGCAAACTGGGCAATGACTCCCAGAAAGCCGTGAAGATCCTGCAGTCCTTGACGGGAATCCAAGGGTTAGACTCGCTAACAGTTCAGGATGTTGTAGGGGGCCTTATGGCCTGGGCTGCCAAAATCGATGGAACATTTCCACAGTACTGAGGTGGCTGATAGGCATAGTCTGACCTGAGAAAGATCTGGATTGCCATATTATCTTAACGATATATTTATTTGCATTTTTCTCGGTAAAGTACAACAAGACTGGGATTCTGCATCTGTGAATACATGAACTTTTTATAAGGGTTTTTTTTTACTGGTAACTTATTGAATGATATAGTTGTTAATGGACTATAATACTGTATCTGAGAACTGCCTTGTGTTTTCAGTACTTGGAAGATGTCTGGAACATGCGAAATATATTGGAAGTGACAGGATTTTGTGTTAATCTACAGATGATTTTCCTGTCCTGTTTTTTTTCCACCTCCCCCATTCAAAAAGCTTGCTAAATGGTCTTTTTTTTTATGCCTGGAATTAAGTTGTTGTAAACTTGGTTTTACGAAATTGATCCCAGATTATATACTTAAAATCAGTTTACTGTTTGGGTTTTATTTCTACTTCAAATAACAGAATATATCCTACAGAAGTAAATGTTAAGATGTAAATTGTTTTAATTATTTGGAAAGTGGTCATTTTATAAATATTTTGAATTCATATCAAAGTGAAATATAGGTTAGCAAGATAAAGGAAGCTACCTTTGTAGTATGTCAGTTTCTCTTACAAATTGCTGATTTCTTTTTCTTAAATTTAGCTTCAGGGTCCACCTTAAGTTGTATACCTAACATTTTCTAAACTCTATACTATGGTTTGACTTGCTTTGGAATCTTCAATTCCAAGTTCCAACCTTCTGCCCTCCTGCCCTTTCCTATCTAATGTTATTATTTTTTAAAATTTTTTTTTAAGAGAGAAGAAGAGAGAGAGAAAAACATCCATTTGTTATTGCACTTTATGCATTTAGTGGTTGAATCTTGTATGTGCTCTGACCAGGGATTGAACCCCAAACCTTGGTGTATCGGGACAATGCTCCAAGCAACTGAGTTACTCACCAGGGTTAATCTGTTATTTTTATTTTTGGCTTCACTGTATGATCAGGACCCAAACACGATATTGAATTAAACTGGAATAGTGAACATTATCTCCTCAATCTCAGGTGAAAAACTTTGATGATTTGATCAGTATTGCTTATTATTGTCTTACTGTAGATAAATACCTTTTATCAGATTAAAGAAACTTCTGTTTATTGTTTGCCAAGAATTTTGATTGAATTTATCAAATGCTTTTTCTGCATTTATTAAGATCATGTGCTTCTTAACTTTTTCTCTTCTGTTCATGTAATGAATTACATTGATTTTTTTTATTGTAGGAAAAAAATCATAAAAAATCCACTCTCCCAACAGTTTCCAGGTGTAAAGTATAATATTGTCAATCACCTGCACATGCTTGCAACAGATCCCAGAATCCCCCCCTCCTGCATGACTAAAGCTGACACTCACCAAAGAACTCCCCCCCCTTTAATGTTTTATCCCGGCATTCTATTGTAGTGCAAAATGTTGGTGTTTTTTAAACATTTCCATGAAATGGCAGACACTCTGCCCAATTTCTAACATCTACAACAAAATTAAAAGGGAAAATTTGGTATGTGAGTGTATATCAGTGGCACATTGACAAGGAAATGCCTTGTCAAAGGGGGCCTCTACTCTCCAACTGATCTTTGCATGCAGGCCTGTCTGTAATCAGAAATCACAGATATAAATATGCAATCTTTGTATCTCTGGCTACAAATGTTTTAAAAAAGTTAAAAAGCTCTGTGGGCCAGACAAAACCCTCTGCATGTCAGATTTACTTACCAGTTTGGAACCTCTGATATGGACTCTTGTTTTATTATAAAAGGATGGTACTTAACAAATTCAAAATGGGGATAGTCAGTTTTTAACTGAAATATTGTAGCTCATTTTTTGAATAGGCCATTCTGTGTTATGAAGATGGAGCAGTTTTCTTATAACTGCCTCTTTCAAGGACTTGTGCAAGTAAATGACTGAGCTGTGGAGAGAACACAGATGGCTGGCCGGTGTCTTAACTTCTTACTCCCAGGACAGAAGCTGATTCTGATACATATCAGGAAACAATCAAGTGGACAGACGTAGGAACTATTTCGTATTGTAAAGAGTAATGTCTTAAAGTTAGGCAGTTTTGGTAGTTTCTGCAAACCTGACTTTCAGTGGGGACAGACCCAAGGTTATACTTCTAGGAACCATGCCCAAAACCATGCACAGAACTGGCCTGAGAATGCTGTCTGTGCTTTGCTGCCCCATGTACTAGAGGAAATTCCCAGCAGAGCCTCACTGATCTCACTTGACCTGGCCCCACTGCTCTCCCAAAAAGCCGAACACTATCCACAGCCTAGGGGGCAGGAAGCAAAGTGACTTTATACTGTATTGTTGTTTTCTGAGTCTTACGAGTGTCTGGTAGGTAGAGCCTAGTCACATACCTACGTACTAAGCTGCAAAAGCGCTGGGAATTTGAGTTACTGTTGTCTATAATAGGGAGGCAGAACTCCTAATCTGGGATTTTCTCAAATTAGTGAAAGAGTTTTTCAAAAGATGGGCTGTTAGGAATATGAAAGTATCCACTTATAAGACCCAAGTCTTTTTAGTCTTTGAACTGTTTTCTTTGGGGATTGTGGCTAGGTTTTTACATTTAGATAGGATTTGAACTTGATAATTTTTTTCCTTTTCATTTAACAAATATCAAGTGCCTTAAGTGTACCAGTCATCATTCTAAGTTCTGAGATAAAGACGAACATGAGATTTCCTGTTGTGGAGTTTACATTTAAATGGGGGAGACAAATCAAGTAAAATAGTGATAGGTGCCATAAAAGAAATCAAACTGTGATGTATTGGGTGGGGAAGGAGGAGCTGTTTGGGATAGGTTAATTAGGAGAAGCCTCTTCAGAGAAGGGTTGCTACTAAACCTAAAACCTAAATGATGAGGAGCTGGTAAGATCTGGGAGAACATTTCCTACTGGGAGAAAAAGTGAGTGGAAAGACCCTGAGGCAAACGTAGAATGATCATGAAACCGAAGAGGCAAGTTGGGTGGTGAACAGTTGGGAAGGGGAGAACAAGCCGAGGTTTGAGAGACAGAGAATATATCAGTTGTAGACCATAGTAGGAATTTGATGTTTATTCCAAGGAAAATAACATTTATTGAGCACTTACTATGTGATCTGGAATTCGAACCCAGATGGTCTGGCTGAAGAGTCAGCAGGTCCTCTAAGCACTATGCTGAGTATACTGACTCTCAGTGAAAACTTTGTAATTGTTTTACATGTTTTCATTGTTGTAAAACTATGCCCTGATCACAGAATGGAAAGAGCTTGTACAGTATTTCAGATACAATAGAAATGTCCTTTGATACACTTGGTTTGCAGACTTCTTTCTAGGGGAGAAACCCCAGAGTAAAATCCCTGGGAGCCCTCTGACACCCATGTGTCACATAGGTAATGTTCATTTAATAATGAGCCACTTTGGTGAAGGAAAGAGAGAAATTAAGTCTCAACATAAGGAGTCACAGCTAGTAACTGGGAAGGTTGCCAAGGAGGCGGGTCAAAAAAGGGCAATAGGTCTGAGAGTCCCCGTCCAAGGGGGTATGTTCATGCATACCAACATGCCCAAGGAAGGCTGTTTCCCAACAACTTAGCATAGTCTTTTCATACTTTTAGATTTTTGCCATCCTGATGGTTTTTTTAAAGTCTCTGCATTAATTTATGTTTTCATAAGTAAGTTTGAGCGGTTTTTCATATCTTAAAAGTCTTTTCAAATAAAAAATACTATTTATTTTTAGCTCATTTTTCTATGAGCTGTATGTTCTCATTCTTATTGATTTATATGGTTAAGAAAGACCACTTGGGGAGAAAAATCTGTATTCCTTAGGAAGAGAATTTTGAGTTCATTCTTCAGACGTTTATTGAAAGCCTACCAAGTACCAGGCATTGGCCAAGTTCTGGGGATACAAGATAATTGGGATTGTGGGACTTGCCTGCCAAGTGTTCATAGCTCATTTTACAACTTTATACATGTAATTTCCAGAGCCCTTTCCCACCTACACTATTTCATTTAATCCTACAACAACTCAGGTCAGGGGAACTATCTTTGTTCATAGCCTCCTTTGATATGTTCTCACCAACAATAGATTTCCCTGAAATAACTTAGTTGGGAGGGAGCCTTGTTCTCAAAGTGGAATCCTTCTGTCCCTAATGAGGTCAGGCTCTCTTGTCCTTGTATAGCATTTTAGAAACGGTTCTATTGTAGATTGAGTGAATTTCTCAGCTGTTCCCAAGTATTTCATGTGTCCTGATGGTCATCAGAAACCTTTTTCTTTGGAGTCATGGTGAGACATTGTGAGCACAATGAATTGCCACTGTAATGAGGCCTGTATCCTGTCGGTCCATTTCTGATGGGCTCCGGATGGGGCCAGACTCACTTCAGTGTGGCTTTTGGTCTTTTTTTCAGAGCAGATGGTTGGAGGCATGGCACTTGGGACACCTAGGTCATTAGCTAAGTGCAGATATTTCTGACACACATTCTTTATTCCCAATGAATGGGTTGCATATACTGTTTTATTTAAGATTCTCTGTGTACATATTTATGATACAATTTCACACCTGAGTTTCCTGATTTGAAAACAAGTATATCATGGATGCTGGTTTTCCTTGGTTGAATTTCTGAAAGCCAGATGGCTTTAACACTTACCACTTTTCAAAGTCCCAGGTTATTTTGAAGTTTTGGTATTAGAAACTTTCACATCATAAAATGATATAAAAAGGAAAGTTGAGCACAGGACTCAGGATACAATGACCTTGGATGAGAGGAGGGAGGGAATGGGAACTGGGAACCATGTGGTTTAGATGTACGTCGTCACTCCCATCTGATGGTGCTGAGTTTGGTGGTGAATTTGTGGCTAATATTACATTACTAAAAATAACTCATGACCCTGTCCAGGTAGCTCAGTTGGTTAGAGCGTCCCAATACACCAAGGTTCAGGGTTTGATCCCTGGTCAGGGCGTGTACAAGAAACAACCAATGAATGCATGAACAAGTGGAACAACAATTGATGTCTCTCTCTCCCTCTCTCTCTTTACAATAAATTTAAAAATTTATTTAAAAAAGTAACTCACTAAATAGGTAGAGCAGATCATGCTCGGCCAATAATGAAAATATGTCACGAACTGTTATGGTTAATCCAATTATGTGCACCTGAAATTCAAAGAAAAAGAAATCAGTAAAAAGAAAAATGTCTGTTGAATTTGATCACCTTAAAAATTAATCTGTTGGGTCACAAAATAGTTTGCTAATAATAGACAAGAACTGCTTGATGGATGGTACCCTATTCTCTTTCACATGGTCACATTTTCCCCGCCCCACCCCATCCCCCACCCCCTGATGTTTGTTTTAGTTTTGCTCCCTCTTCCAAAGAGTTACGTAGAAAGACTCTTTGGAGCATTTAATTAAGAGTTTTATAGACAGGCTCTTAGGACCATTTAATGAATTAGCAGCTGCTACATATTTTACCCATATCTGTCCATGTGTGTAGGCCTGTAACACTGACCCAGCACAAAGACACACACCTGAGTGCTTATACATAGAGGATGTCAAGAGGGAGGTCACTGAGGTCATGTCGGAGGAACACAACTGATTCATTCAAGAAATCTTTAATGGGCATTAGGACTGGGCAGGTAGTAGTGCCCGGAACACAGCTGTGAACAAGACAGACTTGGGTCCTGTCCACACAAACTCACATTCTAGTGGAAGAGAGAGATGACAAATCATCAAATATACAATCACAAAGTGTGATTCTTTGAAAAGAAATAATGGCTGGGATGGTGGCCAGAAAAGACCTCTGATAAGAGGCCTGAAAGGGGAGATGGCAGGAATCATGATGAATTGGGGGAAGAGCATTCCAGGCTATGGGAACAGCAGGTGCAAAGGCCCTTGGGCTGGAAAGAGCATCCTAGGTTGGAAGAGCCAAGAGGAGCCAAATAAGTCGGAGCAGAGTCAATGAGGGGGAGAAGGCACAGTGGGCCATGGCAAGGAACCTGGATCTCATTCTAAGGGTAAATGAAAACCATGATCCTCAAGCTGTGCTCATGTGCAGAGCTGGACAGGTATGCAGCTCCCACAAGTGACTGATGGGAGTTGGTGGATAAATAAATCACATCTTTGGTCACCTATATTGAGACAGGGCTGAGGTTCATTCTTCAGTCTCCCAAAGGTTCCCAGTGGGACTGAGCTGCTGCTACCCTCAGTGACAACCTGCCCGCTAGTACCCTGTTCTTCCCCTTCCCTGGTCTCACTCTTCCTTTCCCCGTCCAGAGCTTCCTAGGATCTCCACCCAAACCAACAACTAATACTCAGATTCTTGTCCCAGGGATCCCATTCTCTCACTCAGCTCTCTGCTAGGACCTGACACTTGGTAGGTCCCCAGAAAGTGTCTAGACAAATGCCCCTGGCAGCTGAACCATACAGAGAAAGACTGGCATGAGAGTTTGGGATTTCATTTCTTCTTGTTTTTGGTTTGACTTACTTTTTTCAAAGGAGAAACAGAATATTATTTTAGTACCTAGAGGTTTTTATCTGAATGGACTGAACTACATTTTGTGCCCTCCATAAATACTCTAGTTTCTTCTGCTTGCCAGGTATTGGAACTTTCTCTCTGGAATTTTATTCCTGGGCCCTTAGAAAAAACACAGAAGAGTCTTCTGTTGGGGCTCCTCCCCCCAAGGCTGGGCCCCAGGCCACAAGGTTGCATAGGGAGGCAGAAGTTGTCCTGACACTCAGCTCTTCGGTAATGAAGTAAGTGGCCAGGCAGAAATGCCCCTCGGGCCCCTCACTGCTCCAGGCCGGCATATGTGCTTGGTTGGATGCCAGGGACATCTGACAGCAAGGGACTGACCAATGACAGTCATCCAACAAATCAAATCTGCAAACTCACAAGAGATGTGGGACTTCACAAGGCCAATACACATGATGCCGAACCCCCAGATGCACCCCATGGGGACTTGGCAGACAGCAATGAGGAGAACATCCGCATGGGGGATGCTCCCAGGGGCTCTTCTTTAGCAGAATGGCGTCTTTAGACTTCACTGAGAGGCCTTTAGAAAAATCAAAGAACCTTCATGCACTTTTCAGAAATGTCCAGAAGTTATATTCCACAAATCAAATATTCAGAGATGCCCCTCTCCCTGTTTGGGCTACAGAAGCAAAGTGGATGCTTTTGGGCTATGGAATGGTTTTTGTTGAAAACTACCAAAAGAAAAAATTGCCTTGAGCTATTTTTTGTTCTAAGAATGAGGCCATAGTTTGTAATAACCTCACTTTTATTAAATACAATTATCTAAAAAATTATTTGGAATAAGGGAGTTGCAAAAAATGTACAGGGAGTCCACACACCCTCTCCCAGTTTCCCAGGTTCCCGTTGTGCATAACTGTGCTACAATATCAAAACTAGGGAAATGACGTTAATACAACCCACAGAGTTTGTTTAGATTTCACCAGTTAAACATGCATGCATCTCTGTGTGTGTGTGTGTGTGTGTGTGCGCACACGCACACGCTTAGCTCTGTGCAATTATATCAGGGATAAATTCATATAACCACCATCAAGATACAGAATTATCCATTACCGCAAGGCTCACTCCAGCTACCCTTGTGTAGCCAACCCCCCACCCCTAACCTCTGGCAACCACTAATAATTCTGTTATTTCAAGACCCTTATATAAACGGAATTATACAGTATGCAACCTTTAGCAGTGGGCAATTTTTCACTCAGAATAATTCTCTTGAGGTCTAGAGTGTGCTGAATAGTGTTTCCCAAAAAGATATGTCTAAGTCTTAACCCTCAGGACTCGTGCATGTTACCTATGAAAACGGGGTCCTTGCAGATGAAACTAAGTTGGTTCTCGGGGTGAGATTATCCTGGGTTTGCTGGGGCCCTAGAGCCTAGGACTGGAGTTCTTATAAGACAAAAGAGAGGGAGATTTGAGATACAGAACACAGCAGGGAAGGCCGCGTGAGGATGGAGGCAGAGCACTGCCGGCAGCCCCCGGGAGCTGGGAGAGGGGCCTGGAACAAATTCACCCTCGCCGTCGCCTTCGGAGGAACCAACCCTGCTGACACCTTGTATCGGATTTCTGGCCTCCAGAACTATGAGAATGAATTTCTGCATTTTTAAGCCACTGCATTCGTGGTCATTTGTGATAGCAGTCCTAGGAAACCGATATGAGGTCCATCCAAGCTGTTGGTGTGTCAATAGTTTTGTCCACGGTGGGAGAATGGACTGCATTTTATTTCAATTGTTCATCTGGGTTGTTTCCCGTTTGGGGCTATTATGAAAGAGCTGCTATGAGCATAACTAGACTTATTCAATAAATTTTACTTTCATTTTTCAAATAAAGCCCCAATCAAACTTTTCCCCTCTCCACCACTTACTCTGAAATTTGGGTCCCCATTTTAAGCGGGTTTACCATAAACAGCCTTTTCCCAGTGCTTGTCACACTTGCCTCGCTCAGGCCTGCTCTCCTCAGCTCATCTGGCCGTAAGACCTGCAGCCTGGCTGGCTCGGATTTTTGGATGGGAGCACGAACTAAATTGGCCAGAATTAATGCAAAGCGAAGGCCTGCCTTGCACGGGCAGAGCTCAGAAATTCAGCGTTAAGACTCCCCCGGGGCCTTATCTTCTCACATCTGGGGATTACGGCTCAGCCCAGCTGACACGGCACGTGGAGGGCCACGTGAAAGACACACAGCCCACGCGGGGAACACTTGCCCTCGACATGCCTGAGGAGTTGGGAAGAATGTTCCAGCAGCCTCGGGAAGGCAGGCAATGAAACAGAGCAGCTTACAGGTCGGCCAGGTTTTACTTCCCTTCTGCTCTCAGCCCTGGGTGGCCGCAGGGCTCCTTCAGTCCCCCCCTTGCTCCTTGTGTTCGGATCTTTTTGGGGCACCTCTGCCATCACTGGGGGTGCGGCAGTAAGGTAGGCACTCTCTTTGCCCTAAAGCCCATGCCATAGTGGGAATGAAGCATTAAAATAACCGAGATGAACACCACAGAATCAGCTACATAATTTGCCAGCCCCTTGTTCAAACACCAGTTAGAATTTCACCATGGAGACAGCTGAGCACGAAAAGGCGCAGGGCCCTGTGTGACTGCACTGGCCCTGAACACGACGACAGTGTGTGGGATATTCTGCGATGTCTGGAGACACTTTGGTTGTCACAGCCGGGGATGGGCAGGGCAGCGGGTTGCTGGCTTCTAGTGGACAGAGACCAGGGATGCTGCTTAACGTCCTACAATGCACAGGACAGGCTCACAACAAAGATTTATCCTCAGTTTTCAGTTGTGTCCAGGCTGAGACATCCTGCTTCAGTCAGTGACAATTTTGATATGGCCCAGAAAGAAAAATAACATCCAGGGATTTTATGAAAACACCCAGCCAGGGGATGTGCCTTGGTCTGGGGAGGGCTCCTTGGAGGAAAGGCCCTTGGAGCTGAGACACGAAGAATGACTATGGATTGGCCAAGTCCGGGAGGAGGAAAGGAGGTGAGAGATGTTGGAGTTTTAGGGGGTCAATTCTTAACATCCTTTCGTTCTCTGTGGAGGTTCAAAACCAAGTGAGGAAGAGACACGGGGTTTAGGTAGACAAGGGTGAAAATTTCACCTTTATAACTAAGAAAGCTCCTGGGGGGCTGTGCTTAGATGTGGCCAATCTTGCTACCTGCTGCCCCCCACCCCCACACACTTACTGCCCCAGCCTGCAGGGCCCAGCCTGCTGCTCAGCAGAGTACCCCCCCCAATCTGAAAAAGAGGAGACAGGAAGGGGCCACAGTTTATATCCCAGTTCCCTGTCCCCAGCTCACCATCTGGATGAGTCGGCCATCCTTCCTGGAGAATGAGGGTGAGGGAGGGTCAGAGAAGCCAGGGCGGTCACCCCAGTGCAGTGGCCTCTACCGTGGCCGCAGAGGAGACCCCCCGGGGAACTTGGAAAAGCCCCGCTGCCCAGGCAGCATTCCAGCCCAGAAGCCAGGGTTCCAGGGGCCCGGCACTGGTATTGTTTTTAAAGCTCCTCCCTTCCAGGGTTTTCAGAGAAACTACAGGACTCCCAGTTGACCTTGTATTTCAGAAAAACAAATGCATTTTTCAGCCCAAGTATACCCCCATGATTGCACGGGACATGCTTATATTACAAACGTGATTCATCTGAAAGGCCAAGTTAGTGGGAGTCTTGTATTTTTAGTTGCTAAATCTGGCGACCCTGGGATCCCAGGTGACTCCTGCCTGCAGCCAAGGTTGGGAAGCACTCAACCAAGGAAACAGGAAGGGTGGGAAATTGGTGTCCTCCCCCCACCTCCTCCCACCTTTGGGCCCTTTGACCCTGAAGCAGAACTGTTAAGCCCATGGACAAGCGGGGTGGGCTGTCCCCTTGGGGGAGCAGCAGTCCTTCAGGCCAGTCCTCGGCCTCCCTTCTTGAGCCCCAATACCAGCCAGTGCTCCTCGGGGGTCTTTCTAGGCTGACTGGTCAGCAGTGGGCTGGGAAAACACATTCTTTAAATCAACAGAAAGCCCGGTCAGTACCCCTCACTGAAAGTGAGTTCCCTACTTGTCTTCCCATCTCCAACTCTAGCCAGCTTTGTTGTACAGTAGGGGTCATCGGGGGTTCGGGAATGAGATTATATATACTCCCGTAATGAAACGGACCCCAGTTGCTTCCATCTTACAGCTCACAAGGGCGAGTGGATTTGAGCTCAGCCTTTAATCCCTTTGGAATTCAGTTTCCTTTCACTTTCAGTTCCAAGGACTCTCTGGATATCAGTTTGTCCCAGAGGGTATAAGAAAGCCTTTCTTATTCAGAAGTGGAGTCATTGGACAAGCAGGGATGGGACACTCTGACTGGCCAGATCTGGTCACATGCCTGCCCCTGGTACTAGGCTGGGTACAACTCCATCCCATCCCATGGGCTGTAAGTGACGGACAGGTGGTTCTGGTTTTAAAATGCAGGTTTTATTATTCTTCAGGAATGGTGACAGATCTGGAGATGACTGCCATTGAAAGGTGGTTTTACACTCACAGATCCTGAGAGGAGGGGGCATGCCTTGGGGAGGTCCCATAGGGAGGAACTGGGGGGTTGGTCAGGAGGCTGGGGGAGGGTGGTGGTGATGGACCGTGGACAAGATCCTTTATTGCGTTTTCCTTGGGAAGGAGCAGGGAGCTGGGGTAAGCACGTTGAGGACTGGCTCCCTTAAATGATCTCAGAGGCTCTGGGGCCTGGGGTTGACCCTAGCCTGGCACCTGGCTCCTGGGTGGTTAGGGCAGGTGGATAGGGCCTGGCTTAGGAGAGTCTCCCAAAGGAAGAGTTTGGGGCTCTGGGCTCCGGATTGATTGCTTTGCATATGAAAAGTGCACAGGGGTGTGCTGTTGGCTCTCTCTCCTGAACTGGCAAATTCAGAGGGTCAGCCCCTCTAGAGTCAGCAGGGCCCCAAGATGTCAAAGCGTCCAAAATATATAATAAAACGATACTAGTGCAGTTTTCCAAATAAAAATCCACTTTCTGTGGCCAGAAGTGGAGACAGATGCCGGGCAGGTAGAAACAAGAGATACTCACCACCCAAATACAGTTCCAGCCACTTCTGACCCCAAAGTCGGACTCTGCTTACTTTGTTGCTTTTCACCCTCACACTCCCAGGTGGTCCATCTTTTCTTTTCTTCTTTTCTTTTCTTTTCTTTTCTTTTCTTTTCTTTTCTTTTCTTTTCTTTTCTTTTCTTCTCTTCTCTTCTCTTCTCTTTTCTCTTTTCTTTTCTCTTTTCTTTTCTTTTCTTTTCTTTTCTTTTCTTTTCTTTTCTTTTTTTTCTTTCTTTTCTTCCTCTCCTCTCCTCTCCTCTCCTCTCCTCTCCTCTCCTCTCCTCTCCTCTCCTCTCCTCTCCTCTCCTCTCCTCTCCTCTCCTCTCCTCTCCTCTCCTCTCCTCTCCTCTCCTCTCCTCTCCCCTCCCCTCCCCTCCCCTCCCCTCCCCTCCCCTCCCCTCCCCTCCCCTCCCCTCCCCTCCCCTCCCCTCCCCTCTCCTCTCCTCTTTTTTTTTTATTTCAAAGAGGGGAAGGGAGAGGGAGAGAGAGAACCATCAATGACAAGAGAGCCATTGATCGGCTGCCTCCTGTACCCTCCCCCACTGGGGATCGAACCCGAAACCCAGGCATGTGCCCTGACTGGGAATCGAACCATGACCTCCGGGTTCATAAGTCCACACTCAACCACTGAGCCAGGTTGGCCGGGCAGCCCATCTTTCTTTGTCACTGGGATTTGCTGCACCCACAGGCCTCCTGGGATCCTCGACAACGTCCAGGTCTTCTCCAGGCTTCTCAGTCCCATGTCACTGGGTCCATGGGGCCACATCTGCCACTGTCATTCATTCCGATCTCTGTCTGGAAAAGCTGACAGTTGACAGTGGCTGCGATTCTCACTTCCCCTGGCACCAGGCCCTCTTGTTTTATTAAAAACCGCCCAGAAACTGTGCCCGCAGTCGCCAGGAGCAGGGGGTAATCCGAGCAACTTAATATGTTCATCTGTAGGCGCTGCTAACAGGATGCACAGTGTGGGGCAAAGCGAGAGACACCCCATCAGGGCAGCTGCCCTTAGGACAGAGAAGATTGTCGGGTTTCGAGACACTCTGGGGTTGTTTAAGGGGCCTTGTCCTTTTTGTTCCCACTTCCCTAGTCACTGCAACCCTCCCCGGGGAGCTGGGCCTTCATTAGAAGCCGGCGCAGGTTAGAAGGCGCCTCCTTTGTGGTTTTGTGGCTGAGTCCCGAGGGGGGCGGGGGGGGAGCCGATGACCCCACGGGCCTTGAGCGTGGGTCCTGGGTGCCGTGTGGGGGAGGGGGCTCCGCATGTCTTCCTCGAGCAGGAGGCTTCCGTGCCCAGCTCTCAGCCTGTTTCACCTCTCATCTCACTCCAGCAGGAGTTTCGCACACCCACTGGACCGTTTTCTCTGCTGCTTGCCAATAGTGTGAGCAGTGTCCCCTGGCCCTGGACCGAGTTTGGTTTTTTCCCCCCCAAAAGAGATCGTTTTGGGATCATCTTGATCTATACAGCCCAAAAAAGTTTGCTTTGTGCCCGGCCGGGCGTGGCTCAGCGGTTGAGCATCGACCTAGGATCCAGAAGATCGTGGTTCGATTCCCAGTCAGGGCACATGACCGGGTTGTGGGCTCGATCAATGACTCTCATCATTGATGTTTCTCTCTCTCTCTCTTTCCCTCTCCCTTCTTCTCTGAAATCAATAAAGATATATATATTTTTAAAAAGTTTGCTTTGTGACACTGATTTTCCTCCAACCCCTCCTTCCCAAACCCGCCCTTCCTCTGGTAGTCCTTGGCTCTTAAAGGGTCACCACCAACCCTCCTGGTGCTGAGGCCACAAACCTTGGAATCATCGTTGCCACCTCTATTCCCACATCCCACCTGTCATCAAACCCCGTTGGCTCTACCTTCAAAATACAACTGGAATCTGCCCATTTCTCACCACCTCCTCTGGCCCAAGCACCCTGCTTCTAGAATTAACCATCATATCCTGCTCTCCCTGCTCCTACCTGGCCCAGCTAAAGCAGCCAGGCTAAATCTGTTAACACTTAGGTGGTGTCCTATCACACCCATGCTCAAAACCCTCCCCTGGTTCCCATCTCATTCAGAGTAACAACCAAATTGACCAGGGAACTGCCATCTGCTCTCTGACTTCTACACCTGGTCTCCTATGCTCTCTCCTGCTCACTCTGCCCCAGCTACACTGCCTCGCTACTGAGCCTCCAACATGCCAGGCATGCGCCTCAGGACCTTTGCATAGGCTATTCCTTCTGCTTTGCCCAAATGTCACTTCCTCAGGAAGGCCTTTCCTAATGACTTAATTGAAATAATTTAAAATTTAAAAATGCCATTTAAAATTGCCTGTCCGCTCAGGCTTCCATGCTTGTTTTCTCCATGGTGTGCCACCTTCTGACATACTGTTTTCCTTGTTGGTTTGTTTGCTGTCTGCCTCCGTCACTGGAACATCCGCTCCAGGAGGACGGGGACTTGGGTCTGTGTTGTTTCCTACTGTATCCTAGTGCCTAGAACACAGTAGATGCTCAATAAATATTTTTCAGATGATTGGTTGAATCACTCTGGCAACCATCTTATGGTCTGAATGAGGGTCTGGAATTGTTGATGACCCTTTTTAAAAAATCCTGCATGATGCGTCTGTGTTTTGGGTATGCATAAGGGTCCCCTTTTGTCCAGAGCTCTCAGAGGCAGTTCACTTGGCAGTTTAGTGGCCGAGGGAGTGAGTAACCTATTACTCTTCCTTGTGAGTGAAAAGTTCCATTGATATTGTGTCTACACATTCTTTGAAAATGTCAGTGGGGGTGAGTCATGGGCCAAGGGATTGCACCATGGAGCTGGCTCATGAGCCAACTTGATGACTAAATCTCCCCCATGTGATGTCACCAGAGTCAGAGACGACCTCCCCCCAACCAAAAGTAAAAGGCAATTTCACTGGGGATGCCTGAACCATTTGGGGTGTGGCCCTGCCAGGCCTGGGCAGTGTAGGTCAAAGGCATGACCTTCAGGGACACTTCTATCTGCCTGGAAAGGCACTCCACTTCTCTGAGTTTCTTTGTGTGTCAAGTGGTGATGATGTTCACATTCATTCATTCAACCGATATTTATTGAACACTGAAAAGGGGCTGGAGATGCTGAGTGAGCCAAATCGACAGGCACCTGTTTCCTTGGAACTCACAGTTGGTGGAAAAAAAAAGATGATAAACAGGTAAGAAGAAAGATATTAATTGCACTATTAAGAATGTCATGAAGGAAATCAAACAGGATAGGGGCATGGAGAGTCAGGGGCCAGCCGGCTTGGGACCAATGTTAGCAGGACCATCAGGAGGAGATGGCACCAGGTAGATGAGCCATGTGCAAATCTAGGTGGAGGGACCAGTGAGGGTGAAGGCTCTGAGGTGGGAATGAGCTCAGTGTATTTGAGGCCAGAGGCCGGTGTGGCTGGATTTGGGGGAGGAGTGAGGCGGGGACAGAATAAGCTCAGGGTCAGAGGATGTAGGGCCGGGGTAGGGCGGGGCACAGTGAGCCCACCAAGGACGAAATGTCATGATGTGTAGAGAACAGTAAGGTGAGCCCTTCCTTCTGGTGTGTCTTGGTTGGAGGGGGGTCAGGGTGGCCCTAGACCCCCACTGAAGACCTCCTGGAGGGCTTTCCCCTGGGCTTCCTCAAGCCTGCAGACATTCCCGGGAAAATACCAGGCTGTCCAGGGCAGTGCCATACTGGGAAACCAGGGAGGGGTCCTGGAGAGGGTGCAGGGTGGCTGGCTGAGTCTGGGTCACCTTTCAACCCAGGCCACATTTGAGCCCTCATTAACGTTGAAAAACAGCAGCATGTGAGTGAGCTCATGGTAAGCTAGCTCAACACTGCAAGGCCACATTTCTCGGGCTGGCCCTGGGAGCATCCTGTCTTCAGTTTCTGGGGGAGCTGACATCATCAGCCTTTCTGACTTTCTGCTTGGGAAATACAGAATCAGCCTGACAGCTGCGTTCCACTACCAGGAGGGGGCGCTAGATCCCTTTTTAAAAAGCAGGTCATTATGTAATCTTGTACTTAAAAAGTGTAACATCCTCTAAATCAACTTTTTAAAATTAAAAACATACTTCAGTCTCATTTTTAGAAATACTACTACTTAAGTTATAGATTTGTTGGACTGATTTAATTTTTCCCTAATATACATGAAAATAAATACATCTCAACCACAACAAAAGCAATTTTTTATACAGCACTACCTGCTGACCAGTCATTGTTCTAACAGCTTTCTAAATATGGCCTCATTTAATTCCCACCCAACATTATGAGGTGAGCACTATTGCTATCACTCCTTTAAAGATAAAGAAACTGAGGCAGAGGTTAGCAGACTTGCTCTGTGGCAAGTGTCAGAGGTATTTCTATGAGGTATCTGCAGTGGTCAAAACCATAAAAACAAAAGGCTGAATGGAGGTTGCTGGGGGTGGAGGGAGGGGGAGATGGGGAGTTGTTCAATGGATACAGAGTTTCAGTTTTGCAAGATGAAAACGTTCTGGAAATCTGTGGCACAGTGATGGGAATGTACTTAGCACTACTGCTGTACCTATAAAAGTGGCCCATATGATACATTTCAAGTCATGTGCTTTTTTACTATAATCAATTAAAAAATAAGATAAAAGTTTTTATTATTTGAGGTCCCGCCGTTTAGATATTCTCCAGCGCAGAATAAAGGTTCAAGGACTAAGGCGAGAAAGGCGTGTGTGGTGGACTCCACAGCTTGGTGTTCAAGGGAGAGCGCAGAGACTGGGGCCTCTCCGTCTGCCTAGCCGTGCCCCCTTGGTGTCACCAGGGCCCTTTCTCGGGGAGGATTCTGTGCAGGGGGCACCGTGAGCTTGATTTCGTATATCATTTTTTTTTTTTTAAAGTAAGTATGTTGTCACTTTATCATGCATTTATTTATTTACCTTTTTCCCAATTAAATGTAAGAAGACTCTACCAAATGTTGTGGCTTCAAGGATTATGCTTCAGATTTATTTAAACTTTCCAACTTGAACTTTTAAAAAAGCTGTTTACACATACTGTTAAAGAACCCAAATAATACAAAAAGACTAAAAAGTATCTTCCTCACCCCAACCCGAGCCCCCCAGTTCCCTGCCCAGAGCAGCCCCGGTTATGGGGCCTTGTGTGTCCTTGCTGAGAAGGTCTGTGTGTGCACAAGCGAAGACGGCAGAGCAGCTCCTTCTCTCAAATACACGGGGGAGCACGTTCTCCACACGGTTCTGCACCTTGCTTTTTCCCCTTAGCGATGCACTTTCTTTTTAAATCCTCACCTGAGGAGCAATGCACTTTTGAGATCCCTCTAGATCAGTACATGTGCACAAACCACATCCTTTTAAACAGCTCAGCTACGAGTCCACTGTTTACATGAACCATGATCGGGTGAACCAGCCTCTTTGGATGAAGGGGTTCTTCGTTTGTTTTGGTCTCATAGTTCCCTTTGAGAGTCTGCTGGAATCTACGGGCTTCTCAGGAAAAAAAGTTTTTGTGTGCATAAAATAAACTACACAGGAATACAGGGAAACCAGTTGCATGGAAATACAGTTCTATCCACAGATACTCCGGGAGTCTGTGGATGCTGAGATAAGGACCCCTAACTAGTTTCTAGTCTATTTTCTACTACAAATACGAATTTTATATGCTGTAATGAATATCCTGGTGCACATGCCTAATTATTTATGTAGGTTCACTTTCTAGACATGGAATTGTTCGGTTATAGGCCTTAATTTTATACCACAAGAAATCACAGCCTTAACAGAGACAAGGGTATTTATAACAATAATACTAGTGCTAAGGGGTGGTAGTGAGGGTCAAATCCTACCAAAATAGAAGGACTCGTACCTTCTGTTGGGATCAACAGGTGCTGAACAGGTAGAAAAAACATAAATGATAAATAATATTAGCTATGAAGGAGATCAATCCTGGTAATATGACAAGAGGGACCGAGTGGGGAGGTTGGTGATGACCTTTAAAAGGTGATGACCTTTGAAAAGGGATGGCCGCAGTGTGGCTCAGCAGTTGAGCATCAACCTAGGATCCAGGAGATCGTGGTTCGATTCCCAGTCAGGGCACAGGCCCGGGTTGCGGGCTCGATCCCCAGCAGGGGGCGTGCAGAAGGCAGCCGATCAATGCCTCTCTCATCACTGATGTTTCTCTCTCTCTCAAATCAATAAAAACATATATATATATTTTTTTTTTTAAAAAAGAAGGATGGCCAGGGAGGTGCCCTTTAAATTTGAGGACTGAAGAATGACAAGTAGTCAGGCATGTGAAGATCTGGGGAGAGACGATAGTTTTCTGAGGTTGAAGCCGTAAGACAATTGTGAAGAGAGCCCACTGAATACCTACATATGACATGGAACATGTTAGGGACAGCCTGAACACTTTCCCCTGGCCGGTCATGGAAAGGTCCAGAAGAGCATGGGGGACAGAGCGGAGGCTTCGTGAGAACTTCATGGGAGCTTTTCAAACCTGGAGCCGAGAGAGCGGACTTGGCCCCAGGTTGTAGTTCCTGGAAGGACCAGTAGGTGGAGCCGAAGGACAAGGAACCCACAGCAGCTTCTGCAGCCTCCCCGCCAGCGCCGGTCAGGTTGAGCCCATCTCCCAGCCTCCGGCTCAAAAGTATGAGCACACGAATGCCAGCGTCTGTACACCCATCTGCCTGAACTCCAAAGGAGGGAAATTAGTGAACATTTATGTAGCACCTGTATGGGCCAAGGAACCTTAAAGCTTATTTGTGCACAAACTTCTGCCTCCCCCCTTTGCTACTTCGGTACAATTCAGGGGTCGGTCCTGCAGGGGACGTCAATGAGGGGAAAGGCCATGGGGTGTGACAAACACGTGCCCTCTCATAATGTTTTTATTTCCTCACTTTGGGTAAGCATCCTGAGTACAGAGAAATGTTTTTTTCTATTATTAGAAGCATTACAATGAACACTTTAGCTGGGGGTCAGGCAGCAACGGGCCTGCCTGCTGCTGGAACTCGGAGCCACGGGCACAGGACAGCACGTGGCCGTTTAAAGGGACAGCTGCTCCTCAGCTGCACCGGGGGCTGCTCCGTGGGAATGCAGGCCAGTGCTGCCAAGAAGCAGGAGGTCTAGATTTTTATGTAAAAGCTCCGCGTTTTAAAATGTTAGTGACTCAGCATACAATGCGTGGTTCCAAGAAAATTTTTCTTTGGGCTGGACACAGTCTCTATGTGAAAGATGCTCTCCCTGTACCCGGAGGAAAGAAACATTCTTATCACCAGAGATGTGGAGCTGAGGCCAAGAAAAACCTGTGCCGAGAGGCTTATGAATATAACTCATCTTCTTCAGTCTCCCCATATATTTTAGTGACCCTTCCATCATCGCTATTCTCTGTTCAACCTAGAATATAAGCACTCAGGGCTAGTCACTGCTTGGGGCCTTCATCTCCCTAGGAGGGCTTGTCCTCTTGCTACTCTATCTTTTGTGAGAGTCCAGCTGAGAACTGAGGAAGGTAGAAGGAAAAAATATTTTCCTCCCCTACACCAGCACCTATCACCAATAAAATCCCAAATATTTTCATGTTACATTACACTTGCTGAAAACATATGAAGATATCTTGAAATATTATTTATGCTCTGTAAAAACCTCCAAATTATGGTAATCGTTAGAACCTCTGCTGTATCTTGTTAATTAATGGGGTTAATAAAAAAGCCTGTATATTACTGAACCACTTATTTGTTTTAAGAAATATTCTGATAACAGTATTTCAGAGTAATAGGTTTCTATTGCAATCCTATACACAGAGTCTGCATTCCTAATGGGCTTCCCAGGGGGCATGGGGGCCCCTGGTCCACGGACCACAGTTTGCGTAGCAAGGGTTGAGAGCACACTCAGACTCACTGTAAACCAGCCACCCCGACTAGGAGAGAGGCTGCGATCACCCAAAGAGAGCATCTGTATCTCCCAAGGCAAACACAACCCAGGCCCCTCTCCGCTGGACTGTCCAGGGCCCAGATTTGCAGTGCAAACCAGCTGCTGAATACAGAGTGTCCCCCAAAAATGTATACACATTTTAACAGCTAATAGCTACAGATTCTATTATATTTTGAAAATGAAATATATTTTGCCTTTGTATACATTCAAAGTGTGTATACATTTTTTTGGAACACCCTGTATATATTTGTCTAAAATCCATGCATGCCACTGGTAGGCAGCACCCATCACAGGCACCGGGGATCGGGTTTGCGTCACTCTTGCCTGGGTGCAGTGTGATTGCAGTCGGCATGACCCTTTCCTCCTTTTTTCTCACTTACGCTTCACCTCCCAGCAGCCTGGGTCAATGCGCAAATGAAAGGCAGTCCCGGGAAGATGAGAGCTCTTGCTGGTCTGCCTGTTGGAAAGAAACTGGAATGATTATTTTCCCCTCTCCTTCTCCTGAGCATGTAGAGGCAGGTTTGTTGAAAGTGATAGAAGGGACAACAACATTGGCATTTAAGCTTCTAGGAATGCTGGTTGTTTTTTGTTTTTTTCTGAAGGAGCCTCTGTTCTAGCTCCCCCATGGCCCCTGCTCCCTCTCACTGCTGCTTACGTAGGATAGCTCCAGGGCTGGAGGTTCAGCATGGTGGAGCTGGGTCATGGGCGACCGTGGCAAGTTTCCTATCCTATCTGTAAAACGGGCATAGTGACAGTCCTAGCTGGGCATCCCTGTTTGTTCCCCAGACCCATCTCTGCTCAGCGTGGCTATTAGGGACTGCATCACCCAGGCGTCCGGGCTTGCAAAGGGGGGGCACTGGCAGAAGATGGGTGTTGGGAATTTATTAACCTGTTTCCTTCCTGCTCGGGGCTGCAGCTGTGCATGTCCCTCTGACCACAGTTCCTTCCTGGAAGATGCCTCTACAGCTCCAGGCCTGCGGGTGTATGCTAATATACCAATTTATGGCCTCTCAGCTCCAAGTTCACCCTCCCATACCTCCTCTTGCCATAATGGACAGAGTTCCTTATTAAGCAGCTCTCCTCTGCCTTGCTTGCAACTGAGGGTTTCTCAGTAGAGGGCGCTGGAGGGACACTGCTGCTCCGAGTTTTTAATCCTTTGCTGTCTCTCGGACCCCGTGGTAGAGCATGTCCCCAGGGCCTCGCCAATCAGAGCATTATTGCCTCTCCATGGCCTTGACGATCCCGTCAGGGACCGACACATGGTCCGAGCTACTCCAGTCGGAGTGAGTCTCAGAACTTCTGGCAGGAGCTAATCAAAAGGTATCTTGCTCTTTCCTGTTGGACTTGAACTTGAGACACTGGGCTGCTGAAGCCATGTTGTCACCATGAAGGGAGAGTCCTGAGCTTCCAGGTGGAACAGGAGAGTGAAGCCGACAAGGTGGAGATTGTAGGGTGGAGGGAGACTGACTCCTCCTGACGTTGAGCTGCGCCTGAAGCTGGCACGACCTTGGGGCTTTTCAGCTGTGAGCCTATGAATGTCCTCTCTTCAAACTCTTTGCCCCACCACCACATTTCCTCCCTCCACCCCCCAAGGCAGTTTAAGTTGGTTTTTCTGCTGTTCGGAAACATAATCATCCTGCCTGATACAATACCCATTTTGATCTTTACCAAGTGGCTTTAGGGGGAAACAATTACTGAACAGCTCTTCTTTGCCGGGCACCGGCTGCCTTATCTCATCTAACCGTCTCCCCAGCCTCGCACAGCCCTTAGAGGAAGGCCTTTCCGTTACCCCTTTCCCTAGGCTGGCTTCCTAGGAGTGGAAGCCAGTCATCCACCTTCTCAGGTGGCCGGAGCTGTGTGTCACAGCAGAGGCAAAATCCAGATCCCAAGTAACTGCCTGGAGATGCAGTTCCCCCACGGTCATTACCCACCTGCTAATGAAAAGATCTCCAAATTGTGGTTCTGCCAAGGCTGTTGTCATGAAGTGCGAAAACGCCCTTGCAATCAGCAGCCGTCACCGTGCAGGCAAATGAGAAATGTGTGAAAGTCCCTGGAGGTGCTGGACTAACCCAGGCCCAAGCACGCCCCTGGCATCCGTGTATGCTGTTCATTTATCAAACCCTTTTAGTTGCTGGTAGTTGAGTTTGGGGGGAATGATTACCAATAACGGCAACAGCCACTATTTAATGAGCACTTGCTATGGGCCAGTTCTTTGCTCTTTCCATTCTTTATGTCACTTAATCTTCATGCCACCCCAGTGTGGTGGGTGGCAGGGAATTGAACTTGAGATTCTTTGGCTCTGAAGCCCAAGATCATTCTGTTTGTTCAGGACTCGCAACACTTTCTGCTACTCCAGGCTGTCACATTCACAGAACAGGGTGTGCCTTTTCGGGGTGGTTCAAATTAAGAAAGTGATGCGGATTGAGTCCTCCGAAGACCAGTGTGCCTGGTTGGCGTGAGTGCCACTTTCAGCTCTAGGACACTCGTACTGTTAAAGGTGTCTTGACAGATGCCCAAGTTCACAGGACCCTGCTGGACTTCTCATTCAGACCCAGCCCAGCAGCTCTGGATGGACAGGACCCAAAGGCCAAGGGCAAAGGAACAGAGGGGTTGCTTCTTTCCCGCCGCAGGCTCCCTCCCTTCCCCACTAACACCCCCAGGTACTTGGTTGACTGTCGCTACTGAGTAATTTTTGTGCCTATTACAAAAGAGCCCTGAGCCTCTACAGTGAGGGGGCATTTCCCACTTAATCGACTTGGTGGAGAAATAGCTTCTGTCCATTTAGCAGTGACTTTGGCCACCTATTAGGTAGATTTGTCACTTAGAGAATGATTCTAAGGACTTGTTTTTTCAGTTCCATGTATTTATAATAATCATGATGAAATACAAACAGTTACTGAGTAATGCATACCTAGGATATAGTCCTATCAGGCCATTTTTCCTCCTGTTTTGTTTTAAAGCAAGGCCATTTGGTGGCTTTAAATATATTTCAACAAACTTATTCGCTTGGACTTTTGCAGGTCATTGGGGTAGGCAGCATGTTCTTTTCAGAAAAGAAAGTGAAAAAAATCTTTCAGGCTCTGATTTATGGTCTCAAAACAAAGCCCTATAGTATCTTTTCATACGTTTAATTCAAAATAAAGGATGTTAACGGAGGGCTAAACTCACATGGTAGTGGTTGTCTCCAAGAAGAAATCATTGGGTGACTAGGGGTGTGTGTGTTTGCCCATCAAAATTGTGGTGTCAGTAAACAGGAATAGATGGTAATGAGGTTTCTGCCATGAGCTAGATGAAAAAAATACAGCTGCTATGTTTGTGTATTTTATAGGACTCTGTACAGAAGTAAAGGATTCATGGATTCATTTATTCAGCAAATATTTACTAAGCACCTACTATGTGCCAGGTGCTGTTCTAGGCTGGGAATGCTGCTGCGAAGGTCCCAGAGTTGACCATCTAGTGGAAAGAGAAAGACCATGAGCAAATAAATACATAGTGTTGGGTGACAATACAGGTTTCAGAGAAAGACAAAGCAGGGTAAGGGGTCTGGGTGTTTTGAAATATAGATTTTATTATTATTCAGGTGTGGCAAGGCCAATAGATGAGATGACTTCCACTGAAAAGACATTTTGTTATACTCACAGATCCCGAGAGGAGGGGGCCACACCATGAGGACCCCAGGGGGAAAGCAGCAGGGCCTGTCTGAGGCAGAGAGGCTGGGGGACCAGTGGGCGCGAGCCTTTACTGTAGTTTTTGAGGGAAGGAATGGGCAAGGCAGGTAGCAGGCTTAGGATTGGCTAGATTGATTTCAGTGGCCCTAGGGCATGGGGGCTGTCCCCGCAGGTGTGATTAGGGTGATTAGGCAGGTGGCTAGTGGCCTGGAGTGTGAGAGCCTGATAAAGAAGGTGGCCTGGATTGGTTGGTTTGTATTTGAAAAGCATGCTGTTACTATCTCTAGGAATTGGCTAACCCTGAGGTGGGGGGTGGGGGGGCAGGGGAAGAGCAGTCTCTTTAGGGTCTGCAAGGCTCCAGATATCAAAGCATCAGAATACAGAAAATAAGAGACCTGCTTAACACACCAGGGCTATGCTGAGAGTGTGATCTTTTATACAGGGTTGCAGGGAAGAGGTCAGAGAAGGCCTCTCTGTTTATGTGACATTTGAGCAGAGATCAAATGAGGAGATGGAGCGACTGCTGGGGTATATCTTAGGGAAGAGTCTTCTGGGCAGAGCACACAGCAAGTGCAAAGGCCCTGAGGTGGTACTGTCCTTGGTCTGTTCCATGAACAGAGGAGGTTGGTATAGCTGAAAGGAGAGACGAGGGAGAGGCAAGGAGACCAGGTCAGGGAGGTGGGGCCAAAAGGGACTCTGGTTTTGACTGTGAGTGGGATGGGGTATCACCAGTTCTTTTGCTATAAGCAGAGGATGAGCATGGGCTGACTGCTTCTAACAGGGTCCCTCTGCTGTTGTACAAGAGTGGATGGAGAGGGAGACGAGAGCACGGGGAAACCAGGGAGGAGGCTCCGGCAACAATCCAGGTAGGAAAGAATGAGGCTGGACCAGTGGGGGAGGCAAGTGCACCCCATCGTTTCACATGTGCAGACATTTTATTCTGTGTCTTCTCCACCAAACTATCGGCACCTCTGGGGCAGGGGCTGAGTCCAGTTCTGTTGTGTCTGTTTTGTCCCCAGTTGCTTTGATAGAGCCAGTTTCAGGGTAAGGTCTCAGGAAATGTTTATTCAAAGAATGTCTACTTTGCACACCTGAGTTTTCTCTCTGGGAGGAAGGGTGCTCCCAGCAGGGACGTGTTTCTGTGCCCACATGTTCCCCTGACAGCTGGAGGAATGTCCGGGTCTTCCCTAACTCTGGGCCTTTGCACTGGCTGTTCTCTCTGCTTGGATCACTGCCTTTCCCTCTCCCCCAGGTCCCTTTTCAATGTCACCTTCTCAGAGAGTCCTTCCCTGACCCTCATAAGTGACTGCTCTCCACCTCCTCAAGGCCCCTCAGTCTGCCAGGCCACCCTGGGCTCACCATCAGAAATTACTTTCTTCCATTCACATGTCTCCCTCCCCATCACTGTGTGGGTCCCATGGAAACAGGGGCCTGGTTCTGAAATGCTCGCTGGGGTAGGAGGTGGTATGGGTGCCCATCTCGATCCCCTTCAGTGGATGGGGTGCCCATGCTCAGCAGCTGTGGGTGCAGGTGCTAAATCCCACTTGCACTTCTTGGGAGATGCCCTGGGCTGATTGGTGCTGTGTCGCTGGATAAGCCAGGGCACTGGGACAGGACTAGAACTAGGAATTGGCAAGACAAAGGCTGATCTTCTATTTAAAATTTTGATATTTTGTTCATCGTGGATTTCTGGCATTAATCTTGATTTTTAAAAATACTGCATTAAAACATAATTTATCTTTAAAAAAAAATCCTCACCCAAGGATATTTTTTCCATTGCTTTTCAGAGAGAGTACATGGAGGAGAGAGAGAGAGAGAGAGAGAGAGAGAGAGAGAGAGAAACATCAATGTGAGAGACACTGATTACTTGCCTCCAGCTCGAGCACTGACCAGGGCTGGGGATCGAGCCTGCAACCCAGGTACGGGCCCTTAACCGGAATTGAACCCGAGACCCTTCAGTCCGGGGGCTGATGCTCTAACCACTGATCCAAACCAGCTAGGGCAAAACATAATTTATCTTGATCACTGAGTTTTGTTGTTGTTTGTTTTTGGCTCTGCCTGAAATTCGGAGTCCAAGGTGAAAAGTCCCAACCCTGCTCTGAGGTGGGGCCTGAGAATCTGTATTGTTAGATCAGCCTTCCCAACCCTCTACTGTGAGTCTTGCAGAATCAATGAGCTAAGTCAGAGATGAAGGACAACCCTGTTACTTAAAATGTAAAACAAACTGGAAATTTGCTGTTTCCCTTAGAGCAGTGATCTTCACACACTGTCCTGGCTGTGTGGAGTTAGTCGCCTGCACCAGGGTCAAAAGAGAGGCTCCTTTAGAGCAGGGGAAGAGACTGTGGCCCACATTCAAGCAGAACAGCCCTTATTCAATCTGACTCATAGCAGGGCTTTCTGCATCTGAGTTCACATTGTTGAAAAAACGTGGAAAAGCCACGTCATCAATTTGGTCACAGTCCTAGAGGTGGCCAGTTAGGTGCCTTGAGGCCTCCTGATTCTTAATTAGGGCCAAGGGCCCTTCAGCCCCACTCTGGGTGTGCAAATCAGCATCTAGAGCCCCTTTGTCCCTCAAGAGGGACCTTGAGAGGTGCCTAAGTCGGGGCCTCTGCCTCAGCCGTCAGCTGTGGTCAGAATCTTTGCAAGATGCCAGAAGTCTTGACCCTCTGTGACCTCAGCTCCTCCCTGCACAACCAGCCTAAGCCTCTGTCCTCAGTATTGGTGGGGGGTCCTTTCCAGAGCTGCCCCTTTGGAGCTTCTCCTCCACTCCAAACAGCATTTGCATTCCATCCTGTTGAATTTTAAAGGGCTCCATTTTATACCTCTTTCTGTGTTACGTTTCTATTTAGCATTTTCAATTGTCTCCTGTCTCGTAGCCACTTTGGAGGGGAGGAAAAGGTCATTCCATAAATCTGAGGTGCTATTACTCTGATGGCAGTGCCGACTGCTTTGACACTCCTGGGCTGGGAAGGTAGAGCTAATTAGTCAGAAAACTTACTTTTCAGGCGTGACTCATGGAAGCAGGTATCAGGGGAGCCTTTAACGAGGCCCTCGTGACTCGAATGATATTTCCACTCTGCATCACTGCATGTAGATTGTGATATTGTGCTGAATGCCCTGCTCTTCAACCCCTGGGGGGAGAGAGAGGTGCTCAGAAGCCCACATCAAATGTTAAAAGCAGAGGCCTATTTTATGGCCCTCTTTCCCTTCATTTTTCATTCATTCATTCAACAAGTGTTTACTGAGCACCTACTAGGTGCCAGTCCCTGTGCTGGGTGCTGGAGGTCAGTGGAGAGCCATGTGGTCGAGTCCCAGCTAGCGTAGCACTGGCCTCCTCCTGCTGGAGATGGACCATAACTGAGTGGCAGAGAAATGAACAAGGGGATTTCAGAGGCTGACACATGGATGAAAAAGTTCAAGCAGGTTAGGAGAGACAGTGGCGATGGCAGAGGTGAGGGAGGGGACTCTTTAGAGAGGCGGTCAGGGAGGTGATGGGAAGGAGCCAGCCATGCAGTGTTCTATAGGAAGGGCATTCCCTGCAGAGGGATCACAGGTGTGAAGGCTCTGAGATGGGAATGGGCAGGCTAGGTTCAGGGATGGGCGAAGTGAGTGAAACAGAGGTGGGAGCTGGAGCGGAGGGCGGGGCCCACATCATGCAGGGCACTTGGGTTTTCTTCTCAATGTGATGGACAGTCCCTGGCAGATTTCAGAAGGCAGTCAGTGATGAGGTTTGTTTTAGAGCATGCTTTATGCTGCTGGCCAAGCGGGGGGGCTGTGGCCCGGGATGAAGAAGAAAGTGACACTGCCGTACCTGTGAGGGGGAAGGCGGGCTGTGACTGTGACCTGGGGGTGGAGCCCCCTCACCGTGTCTAGCGCTGAGGGGCTCTGACCCCTGAGTGCTGAGTTAATCTGGTGGGCTGGCCTGGGGTTCCCACTCCTGTGGGCCATCCACAGTATATGAGGTCAGGTGGTGTTCCCGGTGGTGGGTGCTCTGTCGGTCTTTGGGGGACATGGGGAGTCCTTTGGGGGCTTCAGGCTATGCTCTTCAGACTGCCCAGGGAACCACAACCCACCTTCTTGAAGCATCACCCCCACTCTAGGTTTAGATTTAGATACAGGTAAATACTTTGAAGTGTTTTTTTTTTTCAAATATTCAAATAAATGTGGAATAGAATTAAAAATACACACTCTTTTTAAAAGATAAAATGAAGCAATTTCACCTTCGTAGTCAGCAATGCTGACAGGCCCCTTGGTGTGCGCTCAGCCGTGAGGGGTTCCTTGGGGAAAAGTTTGAGAATACAGGTCTGACCGTGCAAAATAGGAGAAAAGAGGACAGGAGAGAAGGAAAGAGGGAGTTGAAGAGAAACGAGGGCGAGGGAATGAGGTGTTTACTGGCAACTTTCCCAAAGCTCTCTGGCCCCTCCGTTTCCCGCCAACCCCACGGGCCCACCAGGCCCTCTTCCTCTGGCCCCACGCTGGCTGGCCCTGCTGGGAAGTACACGTGCCTTTCTTAAGAGCCCACGGAAGGCGTCCTCTCCTCCCGGGTTTCTCTAACTGCATAGGATCCACAGTAAAGACAGACACGCGGCTGCAGCCGTTTGCATTTTTTTCTCGAGCAGACCCATAAAGCAAGGCTTTGCTGGGCACGGGATTTACATGGCGGGAGGAACAAGCCACCTCTTATCGAGGGAAACAGGCTCGAGGGCTGGGGCGGGCGGGGGGACCGTCGCGGCTGTGTGCTGGGCTCAGGACCAGCTCCGCTGGCCGAGGAGGGCAGGGACCCGTCTGTGATGTTGTGAACATCCCCCCTGGGGCGTGGACTGGGTCGTTCCTCGGCCAAGGCCATGTTCCGAATCAGCACGTGCCTTCGAAGGCTTCTGCAGTGAGGGCAATAGCTCAAGCCGCAGAGGGCAGGCAGGGCTGGGGGCCTGGTGGTGGCGGCGGGGGCGGGAGTGTCCTCGGGGCTCAGTTCTTGTCTCTGGTGTCTGAGGAGGCACTTCCAAACAAGATGTCGCTGTCCTGGGACATGCCGCTCAGCTGCGACTTGGTTTTGATGAGGAACTGGGCCCTCCGGAACATGACCCGCTCCTGCTCCTGCTTGAGCTCCAGGTAGGAGCGGGAGAAGGTGTGGAAGATGGAGGTCACGGGGAAGGCCATGAGGAGGATGCCGCTCAGGATGCTGCTGAGCGCCACCACCTGGCCCGGCGTGCTCCTGGGGACCATGTCGCCGTAGCCCACAGTTGTCATGGTGATGACAGCCCACCAGTAGCAGGCGGGGATGCTGGTGAACTCCTGGCTATTGGCCATCTCGTTCTCGATGACATAGAGGAGGGGGGCAAAGAGTGCGATGGCCACGCAGAGGAAGAGCAGCAGGAGCCCGAATTCGCGGGTGCAGCGGCGGGCCGTGAGTCCCAGCGTCTGCAGGCCCAGGGAGTGGCGGGCCAGGCGCATGACATACAGGATGCGCAGCGCCCGCAGGACCCGCAGCACCAGCCCCACCTTGTCCAGGTAGCTGTTGCCTGCGCCCGGCTTGCGGCGGCCCGAGGCGGCACCGTCCACCAGCAGCGTGATGTAATAGGGCAGGATGGCCACCAGGTCGATGAGGGTCAGCGGGCTCCGCAGGAAGGTGAACTTGCTGGGCGCCTGGATGAACCGCAGGAGGAACTCGAGGGAGAACCAGCCCACACACACCGACTCCACGATGAAGACGTTGTGGCACATCTGGGAGCACTGGCCCTGGGAGAGGGGAGAGTCCCCGGAGAGGTCAGCGGTCCCGCCAGCAAGGAGTACCAAGTCTGCCCTGCGCGGGGTGCTGTGCCACCTGGATGGAAGGTGGTCTGGGCACTGCCACCCTGCCTCTCTGTGTTGTATGGCCCTGGGGCTGCTCTCTAGTTACGCTAACTCCCGGGGCAATCGCTAGGGCTTGAGGTGTCACCTTGATGCTGACCATCTCTCTCTCCAGCCCAGGCCTCACCCCTGAACTTTAGATTCCAGATGGGCTGGGCTGCCTCCTTGATGTCACCCCTGGGGTGTTTGATGGGATTCGCTAACCTCTCATGTCCCAAACTGGCTCGTGATTCCTTTTAAAATTTATTTTTATTGAGGTATAGTTAACATATAACATTGTGTAAGTTTCAGGTGTCCACGTGCTGATCTGACACATCCACATATTGCAGCATGGCTACTACCGTAGAGCTGACCTCTATCACACAACATAAATATCATTTCTTTTTCTGGTGGGGACAATTAAGATCTAGTTTTTTTACAGAGCTGTACACTTGGAACCTGTATAATTTTATTAACCAATGTCACCCCAGTAAATTCAATAAAAATTTTAAAAGGTCTAGTTTCTTTGGGCTCCTGATTTCACCGCATGTGTTTCCCCTTATTAGCAAGCAGCAATCTCACCTTCCCTGTTTGGCTCAGGACAAGACTTGGCCTCACCCCGACACCTCCCATGTAATCCTCAGCAAATCCCATTGGCTCTTTATTTAAAATGATTCCAGAATCAAACCACTTCTCACTATTTCCACTGCCCCAACCCTGGTCTAGCCACCATCCCCTCACCTGGACAGACGTCGGCAACCCGTCCCAGGGCTCCCTCATTCCTATGACCCGTTTTGCACAAATAGCAAGTGGGACCTGAGCACATGAGTCAGATCCTGGCCCTCCTTGCTTGGCACCCTCCATGACTCAGAGGGATGGCACATGTGTCCCAGGACACAAGTGGCCGGATGTCACCTCTCCCACTTCCTCTCCCTCACCCACCCTGCTTGCCTGCTTCAGCTCCTCGGGCCTCCTCACTGTCCCCCCAACAGCCCAGGCTCACCCCCAGCCTGACCTTGACTTTCTCTCCCCGACACTCACATGGCTTTGCTTCAGTATCACCTTCCCAGGGAGGCCTTTGTGACCCCGTTTAAAAATCACCCCTTCCCTTTGTCCTGCACCCTGATTCCCCTTATCCTGCTCCATTTTTTCATAGTGCTTACTATCCTTTAATATGCTTTATAAGTTACTAATTTATCATGTTTATTGTCTATCTCTGTCCCCTGCCCCCTACTCCCTGTCCCAACAGACTGTATCCCCACAGAATGGGGCAGTTTGTTCACCTGTAAAGGCCCTGCTTCTGCAGGTGATCAACTCATATTTGTTACTGGGATGGATGGAAGAGCACTGGACTGGCATTCAGACGGGTGCCAACTCGAGGCCAGGTGGGCAAAGGAAATGGGGGAGGTGAGCCATTGGGGTGGAGGCTGCCGAGAGCTTGCCATCACATACCACCCCTTCCTTGATCGCTGCCCCTGACTCAGTAATTCAGGCTCGAGACAGCCTCATGGAAGCTTTCAGGAAAAGGTAGAAATCTGAAGTTTTACACTAAATCTAGTAGATTTTAAATGTTGTGATAATTTAGTACAAAGAAAACACTCAGTCGGCCTCTCAAACACATCTGCATGCTGGACTTGGCAGGCGGGCTGCCAGCTAATCTCTCCAGAATATAACTGGATAGCTGTGGACCTCAAGTTCAAAGGGGCCTTTTGGCAGAGAGGAAGGTACTGGTGGTTCTAGCCTGGGGCACCTTGTGGTCCCTGGCCACAGCTGGGCCCCTCAAGTCCTGCTCAAATAGTGCTTTCTATAGAATTACATCAGAGATGAACTAATACTTGGCGGGACTCTCAGGCCTCTGGGATGGGAAGCTCACAAGAGCTTTCTCAGTATGTGTCTCACACTTATGGTCACGGGGGTGTCACTGTCCTCCCCCACTGGACTTGAAGCTCCTTGAAGCTGGAAGCCTCGTCCTGGTCACCCTGCCTCCCCTGTGTTGCCTGAATTCAGTAGACACTCAACTGTGTGCTCAAGGAGGAACTGAGCCAGTGAACCCCACTGGTTCCCAAAAGGAAGTCAAAGAATAGTATTGTTACTGAATTATGAAAAAGGCTGAGTGCTATTTTAAAAAAAGCAAGTATCAGAAGTTGAATAAAACAATGGCTTTATTCTTTATTTTCCTGATGAAATCAGGGTCACATATGTTGGAGCTAAAATGAAATCTACACTAATCTAACTAAGTACAGGTACTTCCAGGCAGCTCTCAAATGATGAGCATTTTCTCTGCCGTTTTTTGTTTTGTTTTGGCTGGTGAAAAAACTGAGACACAGAGAGGTTAAGTAACTTGCCTACAGATACACAGCCAGAGTGGAGGAAATATGATTTAAATTCAGGCTGTCTGGCTCTAATCCCACCCTTTTCATTACTTCTCCTTATGCTTATCAATAGTTAATTTTACTGGTCAAGTGCTGTTGATTTAACACTTGATTTTAAAATTCAATATATAAAAAAGTGCCAGAAACCCTTTCTAGGTTATAAATACAAAAGTATTACTACTTCTTCCATAATGTATTTATGTGGAAAGACCCTCATGTGGTGAAAGCTCTAATGTTCCATCAGAGGGTCCATGCAGGGTACACAGCCAGTGCTCAATAAATGCTGGCTGGCACGATATTTATGTTTAGTTCATACCACCATACCCACTTCTCCAATGCTTATACAATTTGTACCTGTCTAAACCTTTTGGTCTGTCTTGAAGCTTGCTCCCAGAAACCCTATGGGTGGGAAAGGGGTCCCAACTCAAAGGCCTGAGGGTCTCACACAGAAGGAGGCTGAACTGGGGAGCAGATGCCCCCTGGACTCAGCTCCCACCGAGAGCTGCTGTGTGGGATGGCTGCTGTGTGGGATGGCCGGCCAGGAGGCCCAACCACATAGATTTTTAACAGGAGCTGGAGTCTGAATTTTTAAACAAAAAATACCTTACTTTTAAATGCTGGGGACCAAGTCAAAATTTTGGGAAGCACAGTGTGGGCCAACAACCCACTTTTGTGGGGCTACATTAGGACTCCGGCTCCATGTGGAACCCATAGTTCTACATTTAAGTACATAGAAGTTGGACTAGTCAGACCTGGGTCTGTTAGCTGCACTGCCTCAGTGTCTTCATCGTCCAGTGGGTGAGAGATTCCCCTCCACTCCCCCAGCAGGGTTGCTGGAAGAATCACTGACAAGACTGGATTCTGGCAGGGCTACAGCCCTGCCCCTGGTTGCTATGAACTGCCTGCTAAGCTGTAGCCCTGAGAATTGAGGACACACCCCAGCCAGGATCTGGAATAAACACTTTGCATGCATTGTCTTATTTAACACAGAGAAATGCTCACTATTTGAAGACACGTGCACGCACACTTACCTATCACAAAAATTCTATTCCGAACCCAGAAAATGTTACTGGGTTATTTTTCTACAAGGGAATTAGGAAGGTTGAGAAAGGACTTAAATCGGTGAAATAAATGTTGATGATATATGTCATGCGCTTAGCTCAGGGCCAGGCACATCATAAATCACATCATCCATGTATTCACTCATTCATTCATTCACTCACTCATTCATTCATTCAGCAGAGAGTGGCCGAGTGCCTTGCGGTGCTGGATACTGTTCTGGACACTGGGGCGCAGGGTCTAGGCCAGGACAGGCACGGAGCTCATCTCTCAATGTGAAGGTGGACAGCAGCATGTAAGCACGACGTCAGGAGGGGCGGGGGATGCTACTCAGCCAGCACGGTCAGGGAAGGCCTCCTGGAGGAGGTGACTGCGCGCTGTGAAGCATGCGGGCTTCTGAGAGGAGGCGGCCTGGCAGACAGCTTTGTGCCCGGGCCTGAGGGACCGTCCCTCCCGAAAGGAGCCTCCCCGCACGTGGCCGTGGGCTCTTACCTGCTCTTCCTCCTCCCTCAAGCTGGGCAAGGTGCTGATGGAGAGATTGACGGCGGTGATGGTGACGAAGAGCACCGACAGGCAGGCAAACACCTTGCCCGGCAGCCCCGAGTGCGGCCTCTCCACCATGTCCCGCAGCCTCCGCATGCAGGGTCCCAGGTGGCCCTCGCCCTCCGCCTGGCCCTCGCTGTCCTGGCTGTCGCTGTCCAGCGGGCCCTCCTCCTCCTCGCGCTCGGCCATCTCGGCGAACTCCTCCATCTTCTGCAGGTAGCGGCGCTTGCAGCAGCCGTCCAGGTGGTCCTCGGCGATGCCCCAGTAGAGCAGCTCCTCCTGGAAGGACAGGGCGCACATCTCGCGCAGCAGCCGCAGCTTGCCCGCCCGCAGGAAGGTCAGGATGGTGCCGAAGGCCCCCGGGTTGCGGTCGAAGAAGAACTCGTTGCAGGTGACATCGTAGTCGTCGCACACGTTGAGGATGTCGTCGAAGTTGGTGCAGGCCTTGAGCTGGCCCAGGCGCGTCATCGGGAACTCCTCCAGCGTGGTCCAGGGCAGCGAGTACTTGATGCCGCCCACGTTGATGATGATGCGCCGGCGGCGGTCCTCGGGCGGGCCTCCCTGGCGGGGCTCGTCCTGCGGCCGCAGCTGCTGGGCCCGGCGGTAGAAGACGCCCTTGAGGGACTGGCTCTGCGGGAAGGCCGGGTGGGAGGAGGCATCCGAGGTGCAGCTCAGGGCGCTGTAGTCGTAATCAGAGTTGTCTCCCGGTAAGAGGGTCATTTTGGGTCTTCACATCCCTCTCGGGCCTGGGGGGAAGAAGGGAGGAAAGACCCTCAGTGGCCCCCCGAGTCTCAGCTGACAATGCTGACCCTGCAGATACCTGCTGTTATGGACAGGACTGTGCCCCTCAAATTCATAGGGAGAAGCCCTAACCGGCAATGGGACCATATGCAGAGGTGGGGCCGTGATTAGGTTTAGACGTCATGAGGGTGGGGTCCTCATGGTGGGATTAGTGCCCTTATAAGGAGGAAAGACACCAGAGCCCTCGCCCTCCACCCTGTGAGGGCACAGTAAGGGGCACCATCTACAAGCCAGGAAGAGAGTCCTCATCAGAACCCCACCAGGCTGGCACCCTGATCCCAGACCCCCCCCCCCCAGAGCTGTGAGCAATAGGTGTCTGTCTGTGAGCCACCCAGCTCAGGTGTTTTGTTACAGCAGCCCAAGCTGACTAAAACATTCACTTAAGAGTGAAAATTGCAACACCACCCTTCGGCATTCCCTAAATGTTCCAGTTCCTCCACATCCAGCGCATCTATATAGATATACCACGCGCTGCTGTGTGCCGGGCACTGCCTTAGCACTGGTGATTCACAGCCACACATGAAATCAGACAGGGCCCCACACCCCGCAGAGCTGACGTCCCACTGGACTGTCAGGCCACCTCTGTACTATTATTTACTTAACATTGCATTGTACCTTAGCGCCAACTTTTTGTATTTATTTAGCTTGGAAAGGTAGTTTAGTGTAGAACAGTGGTTCTCAACAAAGGCCAATTTTGTCCCCAAGGAGATACGTGGCAACATCTGGAGGCATTTTTGATTGTCACGTCTGTCTGGTAGATGCTACTGGCATAATACATCAGGGCCAAAGATGCTTCTAAAATTCCTACAATGCACAGGCCAGACCCCACGAGGGAATTATGTTGTCCCCAAGGTCCACAGTGCCAAGGAAAGGCCCTGGTGTTGTGGTTATAAGCATAGACTCTGGAGCCTTATCGCCCGGGCAAGTTACTCACCCTTCATGAGCTTTAATGTCCTCATCTGTGAAATGGGTATAACCATATGACCTACTTCATAGAATTACCAAGACAGTTCAATGAATTATGTACATAAGAATGCTTAATACAGTACCTGGCACATAGGAGGTATGCAATAATTATTATTACTATTTGTATTTATCTTAAAGGGATATCACTCCCATAAGTGGAAAACCTATATCATTTGTCATCAATAAGAGGTAATGTCCAAAGAAATGCACAATTATGGCAGAGTGCCATGTTCATTCATGAATCAGCAAAAGTCCTCTTGAGGATACAGGAGTGAACAAGGACAGGCATGCTTGCTCCTCCAGGAAGCCTTCCTGGGCTTTTCCAGCTAAATCAAGCTCCCTCTGGCCCCACTTCACGGTGCATTTAACTTCACTGTACTTATCCCCCAGTTTTAGAATTACCTGTATGCAAACCTGACTCCTTTATTAGACTCCCTGCTCCCTGGGGGGAGAATTGTACTTGACTCATCTCTTAATCCCTGTGCCCAGCAGCATCGGAGCTTAAAGAAGCGCTTGCTAAATGAGTACATTTCCTGCTGGTGAGGCAACATGTTGAGGGCACTTCTGAGAAACTGAGGTCAAAACACCAGCTTACGTAGACTCCTTCCTTCCCAACCCTCAAAGCTAGAATGAGATTGCTTACTCATCCATAGCTCAAGGGCCGAATTTGGTTCACAAATATTTTGCCTGGCCCGGAGAAAATTTTGAAAAATGAGAAATTTCATGTAAAAATTTATCTTCTTGGTTTCTCTTGAAAACCAGACTGTCTGGCAACATTTGGCCTAAGTTCCAGCTGAGAAATGACTGTCTCCTTTAGGCAGGGTACGCATGCTGTCATCCACCGCAGTCCCCACCTCTCCCTGTTGTCTTCCTGACACCCACTCTACTTCACTCATGTACGTTTCCTTCCTGGCTCCTGTAGGCATTTGAGTTGGAGACCCTCAGATAGCAACAGAGCTCTCCAAAATTAAGCCAATCCACAGAAAAGTAGTAAGAGTCCAATACTTTGCTTTTTAAAAGTGCTGTCCCTCCCCTAGACCCAGTCTCCCCTAGAAGCACATGGTACCAGCAAAATTCATCAGTTCCACATGGAAACCCATTTCCAGTACCTGAGTGTCGATCTGTACTCTGGACATGTTCAAGGAAACCACACACACACACACACACACACACACACCCCTACACCTGTTTGGATGAGAAACAGTGTTTAATAGGCGCCAAGGGGGGGGGGGTTTCCACATTGGAAAGGGGCACTTTCCTAATAGGAATCTTCCTACAAAAGCAAATCATTGCTCATTTATCTTTGGGGAAAGCTAGTTTCTCATACGTCAGGCTGAGACTAGGTTTTGGAAAACTAGGGTATACTTGTGTTTGAAATAAAAATGATTTGACTTCAGAATGTTGAGGATGCTTCTAACTTTACTTAAAATTGGAACCCATCTCCTCCAGCAAAGTCAGGACGCCCTCCCCCCAAGCAGGAGTGACAGGAGTCCCTTTAGGCACTTCAGTGATAATCATCGTCAGCTCTGCTGCTGCATCTTTGACACCAAAGACAAGAGGAAAAATGACGTTGTTTTTTGAAAATGATGGTGGAGGCCGAGGAACGTTCCTCTGATCCTGCAAGCTCCGAGTGCGGCTGTGAACCCCCATGGCTGTAATCCCCTCTGCTCTTGGGGAATTTCTTCTTCCAAGCCCCCCGGCTCTCCCTCCAGCACAAAGCTTCCCCAGTGAGCGATTCCTCCTTTCTCTCTCTCATGACTCATGTTGGTTGTAAGTTAAAGCCTCAGCATCCTGCATGGAAAGTTATCCTGTCTCAGGAGATGGTTTAGGATGGAAAAGAGGGAAAAAGCGAACTTCGTTTAGGCCGCTTGTACCCGGAGGGCCAGACACCTGAATTTGCTAAAGAAGGAATGGGCACACTTCTCCTTGCACCCAGTCAGATGTGTATGGGGGGGGGTGGGGTGGCTCCACGTGCTCTAGACTCCAGCGTCTCCAGCGAAGGTCATAAATCAAACAGGCCCCGAAGTCCTGCTTCTGGAAAAGTAACACCACGTCTCACTCAGCCTGACACTCTTGCAAAAATCTGGTCCTTAAAAATTTCTCTGCCGTGTTGGGTCTGCCACTTGGAGAGCATGATTGATGAGAGTGATTTTACCTCTGAGGGTCTATGGATGCCAGCTGGAGGGACAACATGCTGATCACCCCAAGTCAGGGAAGCAGAAGAGCCCACTGGCTCTGAAGTCAGGAGACCTGGACAACGCCAGTCACTGTGTCTGTCGGGGTGGGGTTGGAGGGGCGGACAAGGGAGATGTGGGAGATGCAGATGGTGGCCTCCTGGAGATGGTACAGGAATTAGAAGCAACAAACTAGATGTAGATTTAGCAACACATTTAGGTCTTAAAAACATGGTGCCGAGTGGAAAAAGAAACAGAAGCTTATAGCGCTATGCTATTTATGTAAATGAACACATACAACATTATATATTTTACGAAGACTCATGTACACAGGGATCTGTATCAACCACGGGAAGGTGCCTGGAGGGGAGGAAAGGGGGACAAGCATGGGGACTGGGGGCTGCAATGAAGAGGCCAATGAACAACAAGGCCCAGCACAGGCCAAGGATGAGAGTGAAGTAAAGACCGTGAACACAACGCTGGGCTTTAATCCGGGTTAAAAAAGGGAGGAAAAAGGAAGAACACAAGGACAACCAAGCCGCCGGCTTCCGAATCGGCCTGGCGCTCAGTGGATAGGTTCCCCGGCCTCTCCCCAGACCTTCTCAACCAGAAGGCCTGCGGGGGGTACCCAGGAGTGGGCGCTTGGACAGGTTCCCTTAGGAAGTCTCACATATGCTCAAGAGAGAAAGAGAAGGTACCATGAATGCCCAGAGGACCCCAGGGGCAGGGGATACAAGAGCTGCTCTGGGCTTTGGAGGGGGGCCCCTTGCCCGGCCTCTCAGTGTCCCTGGGGTTCTGGAAGGCTCTGTGGGTCCCACACTTGGGGAGCTTTCATTGGAGAAGTGGGAACCGTCTGCATGAAAGGAAAACCTTCTGCATTGGGAATGCCTTGCTCGGCTCCCCAGTATGAGCCAGCAGGTCCGCTGACACTCCCAGGCTCTCTCTTCTGTCCTCTTGGGAAAAAGGCGCGGTTCACAAGCAATGACTGAGGGCTGAGTACACATTTCCAAAGACAAACGGTAATTCAGACCATAAGGAGTTCTGAGTGGCAGCCCCACCACGAGGCCGCTCTGTGGCCAGGGTCTGACTCCGGGTGGGAGTGCACAGCCTGGTGGGGGTAGGAGGGGGGAGCAGGAAGGGACTCTGCTCTTCCATCCTATGCCATCCTCAGGGACAGGAGCTCTCTGTCCCTCTCGTAAGTGGGAGGGGGGCTGCAGAGAGGCCTAAGCAGTCATAGCGCTGTAACAGCAGCAATCACAGCCTCCCCTAATTGCACACCAAGTGCCCGGAACTGTGTAAGAGCCTTAATTGTGTGAGCCACACTCTCCCCTAAGAGGTAGGCTTTACCGTCACCATCACCATTTTGCAGATGAGGAAACTGAGGCTTCGAGAAGTGGAAACTCAGAGCTCTGAGGATAAGTGATGAAGCCAAAATCAAACTAGGTCTGTGGGCCTCCAAACCCAACCTCTCCGACTCTGCATTTTTCCTGCCTCCCCAGAGGTATTTTGGAGTGGGAGCCAGAGTTCCTTTTTTCTGGGGTGCGTGTCTCCACCACTTGGGTCTCTCGTCTCTGTTTTCTTCAGACAAGCTCTTGGATGGTCTTTAAGGGTGAGGAGAAGCAGGCAATTGCTTGTGGCAGGGGAAACATCTTTATTCCTATTGTGCATTTGCACCAGAGCAGAGTAAGAAATCAACAAAATGCCTGCTTTTGTCAAATTCTGAGTTGCTGTTTCGGCCTCCGGGCAGCAGCTCTCCTGTGGCACCAGCCAGGGGTGAGGTGGGGCCTCTGTCTCACCATTTACTAGCTGTGTACCCCTAAGCAAATGGCCTCACCTCTCTGTGCCTGAGCATCCTCAGCTGTAAACAGGGGTAGTCATTGTACCGGCCGTGTAAGCGCTTGCAGCTTATGTGCTTGCTAGTATGGCTTTTGTGCCGCAAGCTCAACCCCATCCCTCCCCTGGCATTTCCTTTCTTCCAGGAGGAACGTGAGACAGAAAGCACCTTCCAGAGGCTGGACTTCAGTGCTGGCTCTCCCTCTCACCTGGCACTGAAGTCAAGCTACTCACATGGCCAAGCCTCAGTTTCCCCATCTGTAACATAAAATGATGAGACACACCCCCATGGTAGGCAAAATAATGGTCCCCCAAAATGTCCCCACCCTCATCCTGGAACCTGAGAATATGTGACCTTATCTGTGACAAAAGAGATTTTTGCCGGTGTGATTAAATGCAGGATCTTCAGATGGGGAGAAGATCCGGATGGTCTCAGATTGTCTGGTGGGCCTTGTGTAATCACAAGGGTATTCACAGAGGGAGGGAGGAGGGTCAGAGTCAGAGATGTGATGATGGAAGTGGAGGTTGGGGTGATGTGGGGCCGGGAGCCAAGGATGCAGGCAGCTTCCAGAAGCTGGAAAAGGCAAAGAAATGGATTTTCCCCCAGAAGGAGCACAGCCCTGCACACCCCTTGATTTTAGCCCAGAGACCCATTTTGAATTACTGATCTCCCCAAACTGGAAGACAATAAATCTGTTGCTTTAAGCCACTAAATGGGTGGTAATATGTGGCAGTAGTGAACTAACACAGCCTCCAAGGCAACTTCCTAAAAGAAAAGCATTTCTTCCCCGAGCTCCTGGGGCGTTGGTTCCTTCTCACACCATGATTCTCAACCTGTTTCATTCCCTAAGTCCAAGCAGGTGTCAGGGGACCCACTGATCTCTCCATGCTGCTCTTCCCCTGCGGGTGCAGCTCCCTCCGTCAGGGTTAGGGCTGCTGGCCGAGATGACTCAGACTTGGGTGATGCTGCATTAATCTCCAATTAAAGCGTTAATCAAAATGGCCAGATCCTGGCATGCTGAATCTCTCCGTGAGATGCTGTACCCATGTGGAGAATCTTTCCTAGCTGCCTGCCGTCCGTCCACCCTCATTATAATCTAACCAGGCTGGACCTCTGTCTGGCTTCTTTTGAGCTGGGACGAAGTTCCTGGGAGCTGGGCTCTTCCCTCCACCCCCCACCTGCCCCCACATAAGTAAATGTGCCAGAGTCACCCCCCCCCAAATAAAAAAGACAGAGGCAGCCTCCAGAGCAGCTACTGCAAAATAACACCAAATGCACGTTTGCCTTCCACCAGGAGGTGTTTTGGGGTGCAAGCCAGAAGGTCCTTTTCTATTTGTCTCCTTGCAAGGTGAAATTTGGGAACACAGGCATAAGCAGAGGAGCAGGCTTGGGGGAGCAGTGGGGACCTTGGGACAGCAGGAAGGGGACACCTGCTTAAATAACCCCTCAGTTCTTTTCCCTTTGTAAGTGTTAAGGCTGCAGTCTCTAGAGTAAGTGGGGTGCGGAGGTGAGGAAGGGAGGAGGGACAGCATGGTGGTGCCTGCCTGCCTGCCCGGGAGGCAGGCGCGGTGTGAGGCGCCCGCAGAGCAGGGGAAAATCCAAGGCACAGTTCAGATCCTATCTGTAGCACATTCACTCTATGTTCTGATTTTGTTAATCAAACACAGCCTGCTATATAATAAAAATGGCCAACAGTGATTGAGTGCTTGCAGCTAGACTTTCTTGCCTCTCCCTTTCTGTTTCGAGTGGCTCTTCCAGCCACCATTTCCCACTCGGGCTCCATTTCTGGGTTTATGGAGTCAACCAAGAGAGCTCCCCAGACACCTCTATCTTTGACAACTGGAAATGTTGACTCTTCATCACACACAAGAAAAGGGGTGTGGAGAAAGGATAGCCCAGTCAAGACACCCTTCAGGGGTCCAGAAGGTTAATTTCTTCCAGCTCAGGACACACCTCTCTGTTCTTCTGCTCCCTGGGGCATCTCCCTCGCCTCCAGCCAGAGCCCAGTTGTGTGTTGGTGCAAAGAATTCCAGGTGGCAGTGGGACCAGAGCCTGGCTCCCAGAACTGCCCCAGTCAGCCCCAAGCCAGCCTGAGTTCTCAGGCCTCGATACAGGAATCAGGGCTGTCTTGTTTCCAGCACATTCATGGTTCCCATGGGGTTGGAGTGTGTCTCACAACAGACATCCTTCTGCTAGAATGGGCTGGTTAGGAAATGACTGCTGAGGGCAATCTCCAGGGGCCATCCCTGCCCATCTTTCAAACACTTTCCCCTCTCAGCAGGTGCACAGGACAGGGGACCAAGCTCAGGCCCAGTAGAGCCTGAGAAGTCCATACCCTGGCTTTGTGCCCCTTCCCTGGCCCCAGTATGGGGGTTGGTCTCCAGCAGTGGCAAACTTTCCTTGGAGATATGCTCCAGTGAGGCTCCCCATAGTGACTCTGACTGCAGTCATGTGTGTGGGTATCAAACACCCTAGTGACAAACCACTGCTCAGATTCACAGAGGCAGGAGCCTCCCCCTATCCCCTCCCACCCCACCTGCAATGAATCAGAGCAACTCCTGCTCCCTCCTCTCACCTCCCCCTGAACTTCTCTCAAGGTGTCAGCAAAAGGGGGGGTGGTGTCTCTGCGTCTGTCTCATCCACCTGGGTGACTTTGGTGCCTGACACCCTGGGAGTGCTTAAGAATAGCAAGTGCTTAAGAAAATGCCTGCTGAATGGACAACTAATTTATAGACTCCACGGGTGGGAGCCTGCCTTCACCTGCAATGTTAGATCAGTGTTTCTCAACCCTACCCCCCACTCCCACCCTCCCTAAGGAGCCTCTTAAAGACCCCTTCCTTCTACCCAAGAACCTGTTCCAGACTCCCTTTGCCCCTTGGGACTGAATGCATTCGATGCCCAAGGAAGGGCCATTCTACAACCTGTCCAGTCACTTTCTGCCCTGCACACATGGGGCTGCTAGACACAGCCACCCCCACAGGCTGGGGGCTCTTGGAGGGCGGGGCTGGGTCTTTATTCTGAATTCTCTTAGGCTGCAAGCTGCCTTCCACCGGACCCAACCTCAACCCCTCCTTCTCCCCCCTTGTTCTCTCCCCAGCAGAGGCCTCAGAAACTGTTTGTTAAATACATGAAATGATTTAGGCTCTTGGCATGGTAAGCTGTGCATAGTAGGTGCTCAGCCAATCTTTGTCCAAACCACGAACGAATGAATGAACTCTCTTTCCTCTCTCATCCCCAAACTCCAATCCATCCGGCTGAGCCTCTCCTGAGCACGGGGACCCTGACGCTGAGGTGGTGACCACCCACCTTCTCCACCAGGTACTGGAGCCTCAGGTTAAGAGTTGTCTCGGAATCCCCAGCGCCTAGCACACAGTAGGCACTCAACAGAAACTTGTGGAGCTCGTGAATGACTCAGTAAAGCCCACGGGTGGGAAGCTCCGTTCCGTGCCTAAGGACGGAGTGAATGAGCGAGTGACAGACGCCCCCTCCCACCCCCCGGCGCTCCCTCCTCCAGATTCCGCAAGGCGGCGAGACCCCTCGGCCTCCGCCCGCACGCCCCCCTCCCGCCCCCGCCCGGAGGTCCCGCGCTTCCCACCCGCGTGCCCCCTCGGGAAACACCCACGCTGGTCCCGCGCCGCGCGCCCCTCCGCAGGTGCGCCCAGGTCCCCCGCCGCGCAGCCGCCCCTCGGCGGGCGGCGAGGTCCGCGCAGGGCGCCCCGCGCTGCCCGGCCCGAGTGTGCGGGCGCGGGGGCCGGCCCGCGAGGCTGCGGAGCGCAAAGTTCCCACCTCAAGTTGCCGTCGCGGCGTCCCCGCCTCGGAGTTGGCCGGGCCGCGGCTCGCGTCCCCCGGGCTGCCAGCGGGTCCCAGGCGAGGACCAGGAGGCAGGGGGCTGGTGGCCTCCCGGGACGCCCCTGCCGCCTCCCGGAGCCGCCCGCAAACTTGGGCGCCCGACCGGCTCCGCTCCCGCGCTCTGACCCAGGGCCGCGCGCCTCTGCCTCGCCGTCCCCGCCGGGCTCCTATGCGCCCCGAGCGCCGCGCGGCAGCCGCCGAGGGAGGGAGCGGGGAGGAGGCGGGGCGCGGGGCGGGGCTGCGCGCGGGGCGGGAGGGGCGGTGGCAGGAGCGCGGCGCCCGCCTCGCCCGGCGGCGGGGAGGGGGCCGCTCGCCGGGGCGCCGGGTGTCCGTCCGGGCGTCCGGCTCTGGAGCTTTGCCCCGGCTGCGCGCGCGGCGCCCCTCCCGCCTCCTCCTTCCCCGCCCTCCGCGCTCCGGGCCCTCGGTTCCCGCGCTCCGCCGCGCCGGGGCTGCGGGCGATCAAGCTTCCGGGGTCGCCCGCGCCTTCCCCGGCGGTTCGAGGGCGCCGCCGGTCCTGGACCCCTTTGCGTCACTGCTGCAGGGTCTCCACGGGCCATGTGAAATCTCCACGGGCCACGCAAAGTCCCCGCGCTCCGCTGTCCCGGGGCTGCGCGCTCCACGCGCTTCGACCTTCTGGGGGGCCCCACGCGCTCTGCCTGGTGCTTTCCCCTGGAGTCCAAGTGCGCCGTTGCCTGGGGGCCCCTCAAGCCACTGAGCCAGGGACAGAGGCGCCGCAGCGTGAACTTCTTAGGGACAGCACGTGCTGGGCCAGGCGCCTTTCCCTCCTGGTCCGCGGGCGCCACCGTCCCGCAGGCTGCCTGGCCAGCGGCCCGCGGGTCCCGGGGTCCCGGGGTCCCAGGGTCCCGCACCCGGTGCTCAGGCAGCCGGCTGGGAGCAACGCCTCGCCCCAGAATTGGTAGGAGTCGTGCTTTTGCTGGGGTTTGGGTTGGACCCGAGAGCGCGCCACAGCAGAACCAGCCTCTTTTTTAAATTTAATTTTTAATTGATTGAGTTTAAAGAGGGAGGGGGAAGGAACATGAACTTGTTCCACCCATTCATGCGTTCATTGTTTGACTCCCGTATGTGCCCTGACTGGGGATCAGACCCGCAACCCTGGCATCTCTATCGGGGCCACCCCGCCAGGGCCAGAACCAGCGACTTCAGGTCTCTTGCCTTTCACCCTCTGTTCATCTTTTCCTCCCAGTCTCTACAGCCTTTTCCCATCGGGGAACCAAGAAAGGTCATGAAGAAACCTGGCTGTGGGCCCGACCTGTCGTTCCCTCCTCCTTAAAGGTGGGGAACAGGCTCTGGAGTGGTGAGTGTCCACTTTTTGTGGGATTTCACCAAGAGGGTTAGAGTGTTCATTTGTCTGGCAAACCTTGGCTCTTGGTGCCCTGGAGGTGACTGCACCTGCCCCCAAGAAGTCACCTTCTGCTGGGAGAGGGGCAGAACCAGGAACACTGCTGATGTGCAGAGCAGCGTGGGGGTGCTGAGTGAGGGGAGAGAGACCACTTTAGATAGACCTATGAGGAGGTGACTGGCCCCCAGACAAGGACAAGGAGCCCATCTTTGGGACCTCTGGGAAGAGCTTTCCAGGTGCATGGAACAGCAGAGGCGATGGTCCTGAAGCAGGAGAGAGGAAGTCATATCTGAGGAACAGCAGGGACACCGGAGAGGGGGGCTGGAGGGGTGTAGTAGCGGAGGGCCACTCTGAGTGGGCTCTGGCGGTCAGGTGGTCCCCAGAGCACACTTTGAGACGCTGCTCTATGTGAAGGATCAGGCCTCTGCCTTCCTCTCCCATCTGAAAATTGGTGTTTATATATGTTTTTCAACTTTGTCATTGTCTGTCTCCCCACTAGACATGAAGCTCCCTCAGGGCCAGGGCTGTGTGCTACACTCCCAGCATCTTCCACATCGCCTGGCACAGACAGACCAGGCTTCTGAAATAATTGTTGGGGGATGCTCAGGACCATCCTCTGGGTAGATTTGATCATCTCAGAGAGACCCAGAACTTACCTCAACCAGAGGATGAAGGGTGCCCCTGGATCCTCTGGAGGGCTTGTTAAAACCCACGTGTGGACCCCACCCCCTGAGTTTGTGATTCAGTGGGTTTGCGGAGGTGCCCTTCTAACGAGTTTCCTGGAGATACTGATGCTGCTGGTCTGGGGATCAGAGTTTGAGAACCGCTGATCCTGAAGACGAAACTCAACCCAGCTAGGTCTGGCTTTAAAGTCCAATTGACCTACCAGATCCAGTGGGGGGTTCAAGCCTTACTACCTATTGTGCAGGGGCAGCTGGGCCTATGAGCACCTCAGTGGAGGAGCTGCACCCAAGGGCTGGGCCTATTAGAACACTGTGCACCTGAGTCAAATGTTGGGGTGACACGTGAGCCAAAGACCCTGAAACACGGGGTGGAAACCATCAATAAGGGCAATCCCTCCCTCCCTTTCCCCATGCTCCCCTCCCCCCATCCACCTCACATGCACAGACTCACTTGCTGTGCCCAGGAGTTAAATTACTGCCTGATCTTATCCTTGACTTGTGCTAAACTATGTCCAATAAAATTCTTTTAAATCCTTTTAAGGAATTCCCTCTTTTCAGTTCCTCCCTCCCTTTAGAGCCTTCCAGATTTTCAGCTCTTCATATCTTCATTTTCCGCCTGAGAAGCATTTTTTCCCAAGCTGTTGTGTGGAAATGGATGTTGGTGATGCCTATGAAAGTTTTTTGAAGAGATGGGACTGATTGTTGCTTGCTGAGCACCTACAAGGTGTCAGGGGGGTTGCTGGGCAATTTACAGACCTCAGAGCTACACCCTGGGCCAGTAGGTGGGCTCTGGCTCACAGACTTGTTATATTTGGCCCCGCTGGGTTAAAAATTTTTTAAAAATTTTGAATTAGTTGCCAACCTTTAAAAATTGGGAAATGTCACATAAATGTTTTTCTTTTGAAACATTGGAAGATCTGGCTGGCAGCCCTCATGGGAGCAGTGTCCTCCCCCTGCCCCCCACCATGGTTTGCCCCTCCGCTCACGTTATGTCATTTAAGTTACCTGCTAGCCCAGGGAATCATGAGTTGCTGACCTCTTGTCTTGGTAAATTGTCTAGGATCACTCAGTAAATGGCAAAGCTGTACCTGAATCCGGGCCTGTCTGACCTGAAAGCCCAAGCGTGTCACTGAAAAACAAGCCTTGATTAGTATGGGGGCCAGGAGGAGCATGTGGCGCCTCTGGCCCCAAGGAAATACCTTAAAAGGGAGTTGCTGTCAGCAGTTTAAGAATATGCTTCCCTTCCCATTCATAACCAACTGTCAGTAAGTCATAAAGTCCTGGATTGTTTTTCTATGGCATGAAGGGTTGTCCACAGCTCTCCAGACTTTTTTATCCAATCTCTCCCTTGAGATGACAAGGCTTAGATTTGCAAGACAACTGGTTGGTTAGGAGGTGAGTCTGGGGAGGGAGGAGCGGAGAGGGGGTGGTGTTTTTTCTCCCTTAGCTTTTCTGGGTGGGGGAGACCTAACTGGGTGTGGGGGGGTGGGGGGTGGGGGTGAGGTTGAGAGGGGGTGGTGTTTTTTCTCCCTTAGCTTTCCTGGGTGGGGGAGACCTAACTGGGTGTGTGTGGGGGTGGTGGGGGTGGGGTTGCAGCTTGCTGAGTTGGGGTGGGGATGGGGTGATTTCGCCTGCCACCTCTCCTGCAGTCGCTCTGCTCCAGGCACTCGGCCTCCTCTCTGTGCCTCCAACACCCCAAGCAAGCTTCGTCCTTCTGTCTGGAGTGATCTTCCCATGGATTTCCACACAACTAGTTCCTCCAGGCCTCAGTCAGTTGTCACCTTGGGACTCTTGGTCCCAGCTGGGGTCAGAGTGAAGGGGGTGAGGCTGAGGCAAGCAAGGGCACCACCTTATTTAAAGCTTTATTTTAAAAGTTCATTATTTTGCTCATCATGGATTTGTTTTGCACCAATTTTGTTTTTAAAAATATATCTTTATTGGTTTCAGTTAGAGGAAAGGAGAGGGAGAGAGAGAGAGATAGAAACATCAATGGTGAGAGAGTCATTGATCGGCTGCCTCCTGCACGCCCCCGACTGGGGATCGAGCCCACAACCCGGGCATGTGCCCTGACCGGGAATCGATCGCCTGGATCCTAGGTGGATGCTCAACCGCTGAGCCACGCCCGGCCAGGCTGTTTTGCACTAATTTTGATTTTAAAAATATTCTGTCAAAATGTTATTTATTGTTAAAAAATTTTTTTATGAGAGCTTATTTGAGCCAAACTGATGTCATATGCCAGGGAGCAAATCTCAAATGCGCCACAAAATGTTCTTTTCAGAGCCTCCTTACATTTGACATCCCTGTCAAGTGCCCTGCCTGCCTCACCCCAGCCCCAGCTTTGCTCCCAGTCCAGGGTGCTCTGGACAGGGAGTCAGGAGACCTGGGCTCTGGTCCAGCCTGTGCCACTAGACTAGTTGTGTGACTGGATACAAGTCCCCTTCGTGCCTTGAGCATCTCTGCTGCACCACGTACCAGGAGAGGGGCTATACCTGACTCTAGTTCTAGAATGATCTGAGACACTTACTGGAGCTCTGATAGGTTGTGCATTGTCTCCTGGGCACTTCGGGGCTGTTTTTGGCCTTACTGACTGGTTGCTATGAGATGTCACTGTCCTTTTCCCAGCACCCCACGCGAGGTGTTTCTCTGTGCAAACACCAAATCTTCAGGGCTGCAGCATGCCTTGGGCATTGAAGCCCTTGCTCATTTCCCCGTTTGGCGGGAAATTCTCAGTTTTGGAAGTGTGGTTATGCACTCTACTCTTTGATGCCTTGTTTTTTGTTCTTTGGTTTCATTCATTGGATCATGGGACACATGTTCATTAGGGACTGAGCAAGCACTTGGGACACAAGAGACACGTTTCCAGCCCTGGAAGAGCTTATGTTCTAGCAGAAGACCGCACGCCAGCAGACTGGTGAGCTGCAAGAAGTCCGCATGGGCTGAGGACTTCCAGCCAAGCTGAGGCCACATGGAGAGGATTGTGCCCTGTCCTTTCTCCTGGGAGGACCTGCAGCTAGCTGTGTGCTGTCTCCAAGTGCCATCGGCCCAGAGCTTCATAGGAGCTCCTTCCTGATAAGAGAGTACTGCAGCGTCATGTTTTAGAGTTTTTCCTATCCGGACGGCCCCCCTCCCCACCAAAGTCCACTTCCTTTCAGCTTTTCTCCACTGCTCTAGCTCTCAGGGGACTCTCTCACTCACTTTTCTCTCCAAAGCCTTTACCAATTAATAGGTATTCGGTCTAGAGCTTAATTAAGCTCCGTCTAGAGTTCCTTGTTGCTTCAGCCTGGCCAGAATGTTCTGGCTCCTGCAGGGAAAGGACACTTACCATAGCATCCAGTAACAGCAGAGAGGCCTCTGCCCCTCAACTTAGACGGTACAAACAGATGTACTTTGCTTAGACTGCAATGTTTTAAAAATAATGAATTATGTGCCAACATCTAAAAATCAGGAGACCTCATAGAAAATCTGGATTTCTGGCTTCCCTTGAAAACTTAGAGGATGTGCTGACCCTGAATTTACTGGTAAAATTGGCTAAAGCTGATAACTTTTCCCATTAGATGGGGGATGGGTTCTCCAGTTTGCCACAGTTTCCACTGCTCCTTAATGCTAACACTGGCCTCCCTTTATTCATCTACTTTACCTTCCTGGCTCCTATAAGCATTTGAGATTTTAACCTTGGCTTTCAACTTTTTTCTTTAAGAGGAAAGACAGCTTATCAGAGCTTCTGTGCACTAGCAAGGCTCAGAGGAAGGCTGGGCATCATTGCTGAAGATTGATGGGTAGATGTGGGAGGGGAGAGTCAGGAGGGTGCTTGCTAAGAATCTATTTGCAGCTTCTTAGTATCAATGAACTTTGATGGGTGTTTGCATTTGATTGGTACTATGTTGCTTTACTTATATATAAAGAAATATATTTAATGTGACTGTAAAACAATACATTTGTAAAAATAAACTTATTGAGAGCACTTGCTATGTACCAGATACTGTTCTCAGATTTTTACATTTAATTCATAATAACCCGGTATGGTTAGTACTGTTATCCCCCCTCCCCCTGCTTTAGAGATGAGGGAGCGGAGACATAGGTAAGCGATTTGCTCAGGACTGCAAGAAGCTGTGATTGCAGCATAGACAGAGTGACCCTGAACCTCAATTTTAGCAGGATTGGAGGTACCGGTAGATGATGGCTTTTTAAATGGTTGCTTCTCTGCATCGGTTCATTTCCTGGGCTTGTAACCTGTCTCCCCCCTGCTAGGAGTGTAAGGTTTGAGGCTTTCTGTCTTTGGCACAGGGCGGAAGGTAGCCTGTCTGCAGGTCCATTATTGTAGGCTGTTTGATCTGAGGACAGACAAGAGGACAGGGTGGTGGTGGGGCAAGAAAACAGTGGCCCTGCCAGCCTGGACCAGGCCCCCTCAGACAGCCCATGGACCCCAGAAGCACAGGGCCCATGAGCCAGCCCCAGGGTATGAGCTCATTCTGTGTCCCCACGTCTGAGGTCAGCACCCCGTGCAGCACTCTTGCTGCAGTGGAAGATTTTAGTATCCTGTCGCTACTTTGCATCGCTTCTGGGCTGCGTTCCCTCTTATTTCATTTTCATCTGAAATCCTGAGCTCACCCTCCCCAGCAGCTGACGGGACCATTTATTTCCAAGGCTGCAGCCAGTCGGAGGGCTGCCGACAGCTAAGCGGAGCACTCTGGGTTTTTGCCACCCGGTTTTATTCCTGCAGACAGGGATGGGAGAAAGAACATCTTCATTTTGCAGCAACGAAGCCATCAGAGCCTCAGTTCTCATCCCCTTTGCCCAGAGGGCACTGCCGCGGTGGACTCTGCCCCTTGGTCTTTTGTGCCTTTGGACTGAAAATCTGGAGAGAGCACAGCCTGTGCTTTGCAAGTGTCCTGTCAAATGCCCTGGGGTCATCAGAGTCGGACCAGCTTGGAGAGATTGTGTCGTCAAACCTCTCAGACAATGAAACAAAGCCCAGAGAGGGCTAGCGACTTGTGGGGATTGCATAGCAAATGAGTGGCAGAGCAAGACTCAGCCCCAGACCTATTGTGTTATACCAGCCGGCTTCTAGGATCTCAGAGGGCCAAGCCCTATGCACCGGCCACCTGGAATGTTCTTCGGCCAGGCCTTCATGGGGCTGCTCTTTCTCACCCTTCACTTGGCTCAGATGTTCCCTCCTCAGAGAGGCCCTCCCATGCCTGTGTCTAAAGCACCCTCCCCTCCCCATCACATTCTCTCACATCCTCCACTTTCTTGTTCTCAGAGCTCTGATCAGTATCTGAAATTATCTATGATCAGAGTTTAATTTACATTTTTGGTGTCTCCCTCCAGAATGCAAGCTCCACAGGGGCAGGGGTGCATCTGGTGTCTGACTGACTGCTCTGTCTCAGGCACCTCGCACACAGGAAGTTCTGCGTGACTATATGTGGGACGAAGGAATAAACCTAGCCAGGTGGGTTTGGGGGACTTCAAATGATCCTTAAACAAGGAAACAGTTTTCAGTAAGCAGTGAAAATTCAAATGTCTGCGAATCCCTTTTGTTTGCTTTAGATAAGGTTTTATTTGTGGAAACAAAGTCCACTCCTAAAAATGCTCCAAGGACTATACACCTAGCCCCACTTTTAATGCCTCATTTAGCATCATTTGCTGAACTGCCTAGTCTGTCATGCCCTGTGTAAGGTGCCGGACACACAGAGGCGAGGAGAAGCCAGAGTAGCCAGGAATCATCTCAAATTGGCTTAAACACAAAAGAGAATCCATTGGGTTCATATGATTGAAAAGTCAAGGGGTTGGTCTGCCTGACTCCAAAGCCCGTGTTCTTTAAAAACTACTTAAAAAGTATATACACACTTTACATAGAATAAAATGCACAGATCTTAAGTGTGCAATTTGATCAGTTTTGACAAAGGCATGCACCTGGATCACTCATACACCTCTCAAGGCACAGACCATTTCCATTACCCTAGGAATTCCCTTCCTGCTTCCTGTCAAGCCCTCCTCCCCCGCCCCTGCCATCCCAGGGCCAACCACTGTTTCAGTTCCTTTCACCATAAATCAGCTTGGTGTCTCCTGAAATTTCATGTGAATGAAATGATCTGGAATGGACTCTTTTGTGTCTGCCTTCCTTTGCTCAGCATAAAGTTCAGTGCTCAGCATTGAACTTCCATGTTGTTGCAAGTGTCGTCAGCTCATTCCTTTTCATGGCTGAGTAGTGTTCTATTGTATGGACATACCACATTTTGTTTCAACATTTACCTGTTTATGGACATTTGGGTGTTTTCAGTTATGTGAATAAATGTTGCCCCCATATACTACCAGCAGTCCTCTGGACATTAAGAGGATGGGGTGGGGTGGAACTTAGAGGTAGCTCAGACTGTTGACAAGAGGGTTGACCCACAACAGTTGTTAGCACTCCGCAGAGTCCCGGTTTTAGGTGGACACCATCATGCTGGGTGATCCTCGGGGGCCTCTGAGCAGCTGCCAATGGAAGGCCCTTGTCTGGCTCTGAACAGCTCAGGGGTTACTGCATTGGTGGTGGGTGGTCTGCAGAGCTCTCAGGATGCTCATTCAAATCTTATCTCGGTCCCCTCAAGCCTGGTCCCCAAAGTCTCCAAGTCTATGTCAGTCATCCCGGGCATGGGGGTTTATGGCAATTTCTCTGCTCTCTTTTCATATCATTATTGTGGCACATGATTAATGCCTTGTCCCCCTTGGGGCCTCCCATTGATTTTCAAGAACTTCCATGTGAAGTAAGGAAAACAAAAAAGAATCTTATCAATTTCTTCTTTCATTTCTGCTGAAACAATTTTAATTCTCTCCCACACAGTGTGGATACTTCTGAGTTATATGAACCTTGTATGGGCAGAGAAGGCAACGCCACCCCCACTCCTAGACCTCTCCGCCCTCCACACTCTTCTTTTTCTCCTTGCAGACAGCACAGTCTTCAACAAAGTTGGTTCTTTTAATCCCAGCTGCCGGCGTGTTTCCACTGTTGACTCAGAAATTCCAAGTCTAGGTGCAAAATGGGTTAGTGGACCTGGGAATGACAGATGTTTTCAGCGCAATCAATCTACTTAAATTGGTTTCTGATGGAAAAACCCACAAAACTCGGAAGATCCCAGGTGTGGGTGCAGTTCTGTTACTTATCAATATTCAAGATACTGGTTTGTACCGGGGGCCTGTAGATAAAATCCTGATTTCAGCTCAATAAACGCTGAATAAAAGCAGGGATCTATTCTCTCTCCTCCTTCCCTCCTCCAGCCAGAGCGGGCACCTCCCAGGGTGAGAGAGGACGGCTGGGTGGTGGGCAGGGCTCTGAGCTTCCTGCAGAGCTGTAGGGCGTGTGGGGGAAATACAGTCCCTCCTATCTTTGTTTGGGGATTCATCTGCCACTCTGTAGTGGGCAGGAGACACCCCACGGCTGGAGCACTGTGGTCCCAGCACCAGGGAGCAGAGAACATTGCCTGTTGTTGCCAAGGCATTTAGCGGCAGAGGGGTGTCTCTTTAGCAATCTGGGCCACTAGCCCAGTGTGAAGTCGGTTGGTGGGCACCACACCGCTAATTGCTACGATTTGGCCTTGAGTGCTGAGAACAGCGCATTGTACCAAGTGCAGGGTTAGAGGCGGTTCTCAGCCAGCTGCTGTTGCCTCCTGTCGGTCTACGGCTTTGGTAATCAGTCAAGAATCATTTTTGTTATTGGGGGGTAGGGGGTGGGGGGTGGGAAAAGAGGCTCTCTTTTTTTTTTTTCCTGCTTGGCAGCTCTGAATCCATTCTCATTTCCAACCATGGGGTCCTGTGGTTCAGTGACCCAAACTCTAGCCTGGGTAAAGGAAACCTGGGTATTAGTCTCAGCTCTGCCACTCCCTTATTCCATACCTTTGGACAAGCTGCTCCTTTTTCTGAGCCTCAGTTTACCCATTAGTAAAATGAGGGACTTGAACTACGATATGAGATGTTTCTTCCAATTTGAATATCGTGTTTTTAGGCAGGGTTTCTCAATCTGGCCACTACTGACTTTGGGCCAGGAGGATTCCTTGTTGGGGGGGGGGGTCATCCTGTGCATTGTAGGATGTTTAGCAGCAGCCCTGGCGTGGCCAGTAGCACCTCCCTGAAAGCTGTGATACACAAATATGACTCCAGTAAAAAATGATGACGAAGATCCCCTGGGCAGCAAAATTGGGCCTGGTTGAGAACTACTGTTTTAGGGTACAGGCTGAAAATCTGCAGGCCGTGGAAAATATTTCCCCTGGTATTACTCTGGAGGGTAAATTATTGTCACCATTTTTGTTGTTATTAGTTATTCAGCAGACACACGTATATGTATATGATGTATATGTCTAGGCCTGTACCTGTGCCTCTGTCCTCACATGGCCTCTTCCCTCTTGTGTCCCCTCATGTCTCTGTGTTCAAAGCCTTCTTTCTTTCTCTAACAAAGACACTAGACTTAGAGCCCACTCTAATCTAGCATGACCTCATCTTAACTTGGTTATATCTGCAAAGACTCTATTTCCAAATAAAGTCATATACCCCATCCACTATGTGCCGAGCATGGGGATATAATATTGAACAAGACAAACCTGTTTGTGCCCAGTGAGGACCACATTCTAGGGGGCTTCAGGGAGAGGGACCTCAGGGAGATCGGGAAACCTCCATGGGCAGGACCCTCACATTTCTCCCTCCAGCATTACGACATAAGAATCTAAAATAATGATCACATTAGTTATTGGTTGTAGTAATAATAAGAATGCCTCCCAACAGTAACTGACTCCGCACTTAGTATTCACATTTGTTAAGTCCTGCAGGGTATGGACCTTCTGAAAAATCAGTGTTACTGCACCAGCCTCTTTATAGCCCAAGTGGTACATTATTCTCTTTCTTGTTCTGGAAAACTCTCAGTGCTGCAGTTTCCTGCAAAATTCAGCACAAGATTTTAAATCACTGACAGAAAGGACGAACAGGATCCTTATTCCCCCATCCAACACGCACAGAAGCATTAATTAATTGTATTATAAATACAGTGCTGGGAGGTGATGTTCCCAGCCCGCCTTGTCCTTGCACAGGCCTGTGTCCGGCCATGCTGCTCGAACCCGGATTCATAATTTGGGTCCCAGGTGCAGCTCCACATCATCTGAGCAGAGCTGCTTCGGCCAACCTCAAGGGCAGGCCTTACAAACAGGTGACCTGTGATGGGAGGTCGGAGGGATGAGCACAGCCTGGCTGGGGACATTGAGTCGTTAGGGTGGGGGGCTGTGGTGCCTTTAACTGGCCTGGTGAAGTCGGCATCCATCTCACATCATAGCAGGTGTTGATCTCAGACCATGCCAGAACGGAGAAGTAACACGTTTCTTTACTTTCTATCACTTCAGGCTGGTGGTAAACTCAGTCTCAGTCCTTAATGGGGCTTTCTATCTCCCCCCACAACAGCCACAGGCAGGCAGAACAGGTCCTGGCAGTGCCAAAGCGTCAGGAGCACCCTTGATTCTGTTTCATGTTTGGGGCGCGGGTATCATCATTGAGGGTGGGCATCCCTCGGCATCACCCTAGGACAGTTGTCCTCAAATGAGGGCAGTGCCATGTATGCTGCAACCATCGTCCAATGCACAGGACAACCCCCACAAACCACAGAACTCGCCTGCCCCTAATGTCAGTGGTGTCCAGATGGAGAAACAATGCCTTTAGAGATCCACAAGCCTCTATTTTCCCAGCCTTCTGACCTCTGATCACTTTATTGTCTGGGGACCGCTTTTCTTTTCTCTTCATGTGTTCTGATTGTAAGTTGCCTCTCCATTCTCGTTATCTCCTAAGGTACCTCACCCTTCAAGAGCTGGGTCTTTCACCAGCAACATAGATGATCTGTGACTGGTCTAAGCCAACCATGCCCACATCACAGTGCTAGATACGGCCTTTCCCAGCTTCTCTTGCAGCTAGGGGTTGCCGTGTGACAGTCCTGGCCAATCAGATGTGAGGGGAAATGTCTTGGAGGCTTTTGGGAATGAGAATATCCAGAGGTGAGGTGTTTGGAGAGGAGAGCTGGCTGGTGTCAGGCCCCATAGCCTCCCTGCCTGGGGTATCCATGTGAGGATGTGATGTGTGGGGCTGTGGCAGCTATCTTGTGACCATGAGGTAAAATAGGAGAATTTTAGAGCTGCCTGAACTTTTTGAGCCACTAAATGAACCCTGGAATCATCCACCTCCAGGCCTCCAGTTAAGTAATTCGCAAATGCCCTTAGAATTTAGACCATACTTGATACACTTGGGCAAGCAACTTAACCGCTCTGTCTTACTCTTGTGTAAGAAGAGGAGAAAAATACCACATAAAGTTATTGTGGAGATTTAATGAGATGATATATGTAAAACATTTGACTAAGTTCCTGGCATATACAAAATATTTAATGTATTGGAGATGCTTTTGTTACTGTCCCTATGAACTGGGACGATATTGTGGATCTTATGGTAACTTTCTCTTATCGATTGATTGTTCACTCAACTTAGAGCCTGCCATGCTGAGATACTGGAAATAAATAGGAAATTACTTTAAAAGAATATAATGTTACCAACCAATGTTACTGCAATAAATTTAATTAAAAAAATAAAAAGAGCACAATTAGAGGGAAATAATAGCCAAGAAGGTATCTGTTAGATTTCATCAAAATTCCCTGTTATTTAAGAGTAGTATTTTACAAACTAGTTTTCTGCATTCTGTCCTTATATTTATCATATCCATTTACCATGTCATTGTACTATGATGTCATTGTACTATGACACCGTAGTACTATTTTTGGTTAAGTGGATTTATTTTGTTTTTAAATTTATTTTATTATTTTATTTTATTTTATTGAGGTCATTCAAACACTCCTTTATTGAGTCAAAAAATAAAACCTTGTAAGCACTTTAAAATGAGAATGTGAAACTGAGAAGTGGGATCCCAACAACTGTGTCCCTGAGGGTTTCAAGTCTCTGAAGAAAGCTGCTTCTGCTCTGCAGGCATAGAGTTGGGGTTGGTTATTTTTTTTTTTAAAAAATGTCTTTATTGATTTGAGAGAGAGAGAGTAAGGGAGAAAGAGAGAGAGAAACATCGATGAGAGAGAAACATCGATCGGCCGCCTCCTGCACTCCCCCTGCTGGGGATCGAGCCCGCACCCCTGGCACATGCCCTGACCGGGAATGGAACTGGGGACCTCTTGCTGCGTGGGAGAACACTCAATTCACTGAGCCACACTGGCTGGGCAAAGTGGATTTATTTTATAAAGAGACTTTATGTCACTATGGTAAGTGGAAAACCAATGTCATTTGGCATAAACAAAAAATAGCCAAAATATAAATGCAATAATAGACTCCCTAATGTTTTAAATTAAAGCAAAATATTTCTTTGCCACCTAAAATCATCTTGCATAACACAGTTATAGCTATACGATTCTTAACAAATAATCATTCTTAGTGAAAAAAAATTTTTTTTGGTAATCCTCACCTGAGGATATTTTTTCCAGCGCTTTTCAGAGAGCGTGGGAGGGAGGGAGGAAGGGAGGGAGGGAGGGAGGGAAGAGGGAGAGAGAAAGAGAAACGTTGTGAGAAAGACATCAATTGGCTGCCTTCTGCATGTGCCTCAACAATCAAGTCTGTAACCGAGGACCCTGCCCTTGTCGGAATCAAACCCAGGACCCTTCAGTCCGTGAGCGATGCTCTAACCACTCAGGCAAACCTGCTAGGGTGCAAAAAATTTTTTAAGTTTAAAAAGAGCCTGAGATTCATAAATGCAGCAGTGGGTCCTGACATACAAATTAGACATAAATAATATGATTATTACACCTAATTATTCCTCAGCAGTTCATCACGCTTAGAGGAAAATTACTATGAAATATAGCGTGGCCTTCTGGTTAACAATATTTTTCCCCTCCTCATTAAGTTTATGAAGCATTCCTCTTTCATAATTCCCGAGATATTTTACCATGAACATAGGGATTCAATATGCTTTTCAACAGTGATTTAACTCTTTGTTCAGCGTTCCTATTGACTTACCTTTTGCAGGTGAGGAACCTTCTGAAAAATCAATGTTACTGAACCAGTCTGTTGATGTCAAAGTTATACACTGTTTTCTCGAACTTAGTACAAGATTCCAACATTTTTCAAATGGTTGACACAAAGGTCACCTTCCCCCCTCCCTCTCCCCAACACACAATAACATTTCAAGGGTATATTACAATAAGTTGCCCTTGAATAAATCTGAACTTAAATTACTCAGCTTTTGGAGAGCATCTTGACTTCAGGCTATTTCGTGATGGTCAGTTGACCATGGTGGGTTGGAGTAAGATCTGAGGGGAATAGACTCTTGTCAGTTGCCCTGGGAGGAGAGGTGAGAAATGATAGGAGCTGAACCTAGGATGGAGCTGCTCAGAAAAGAGCAGCTTGGGAGATCGGTGTGATTTAAGGGTCAATATAAACAACCTGGGGACGGTGGTACTTAAGAATGTGGTGGGGTCAGGCAACCTGTGGAATGGGAGAAAATATTTGCAAATTATATACCTGATAAGGGGTTAATAGCTAGAATATATAAAGAACTTCTACAACTGAACAACAAAAACCAAACAACCTAATTTATAAAAGGGCAAAGGACTTTTTCCAAAGAAGATATACAAATGGCCAAGAAGCACATCTCAGTATCACTAATCATAAGGAAAATGCAAATCAAAACCACAGTGAGGTACCACCTCAAAACCAGTAGGAAGCTATTATCAAAAAACAGAAAATATTAATTGTCGGGTGAGAATGTGGAGAAATTGGAACTCTTGTGCACTGTTGGGGGGGATATAAAACGGTGCAGCTGCTGTGGAAATCAGAATGATGAATCCTCAAAAATATTAAACATAGAAATTATCATGTGATCCAACAATTGTATGTCTGGATTTATATACCCCAAAGAATTGAAAGCAAGGCCTTGAACAGATATTTGCATACCTATGTTCGTAGCAGCATAATTCACAATAGTTAAAAGGTAGAAACAACCCAAGTGTCCACCAACAAATGAGCAGATAAACCAAATGAGGTATGTATGTACAGTGGAATATTATTCAGCCTTAAAAAGGAAGGAAATTCTGACACATGCTACAATGTGAGTGAACCTTGAAGACATTATGCTAAATGAAATAAACCAGTCGCAAAAAGATGAATAGTGCACAATTCCACTTATATGAGGGACCTAGAGTAGTCAAACCCATTCATAGAAACAGAAAGTACAATGGTGGTTGCCAGCAGCTCAGAGGAATGGGGAATAGAGAGTTGTTTAATGGGTATACAGTGTCAGAGTTACAGGTAAAAAGAATTTTGGAGATTGGTTGCATAAAAATGTGAATGTACTTAACACTACTGAACTGTACACTTAAAAATAATTAAGATGTAAATTTTGTGTTATATGTATTTTACTACAATTTAAATAAATGTAGATAGGTCCCTTGGGAACTTGCTGAACTCTTTGCCAGTATGGGCAGGTGGTGGCTTAGGGCCAGGGCACTTTGACTACTGGAGAAAATGTGACTTAGCTTTATTGTTACAGACAGAAACATGTTGGTTACAATATAAGAAAGAATCTTCCGTTTGCCCAACTAGGGCCTGGGGAAGGTTTGGCGGAAGAGTTCATATCTGCAGCTGTGTAGGGCAGAACTGTCTTTTGCTCACTTGTGCAGGCGTGATCATCCAGCAGTGGACCAGCTGTTTCTTCAATGCGTGGGGCAGCTGGAAAATTGGATTTCAGAACACTGTAATATCAGAAAGCTCATTGCCCCAGAGTCATGGCTGGGAGGCAATGTCTCCTCCAGAGAGAGAGGAAAACCTCCCCATTCATCTTTGGCTGACTTTTGGAAAACTGTGTAGATTTAAAAGATTTTCCCAGAATTTTGGGGCTTATATCTTTCTTACTGTAGCTCCACAAATGTTCAGGCCCCCTTGAACTTGTTGCTGGATTATTGCCATTGCTTCTCTGACTCTGCTTCCCACCCTGAACCAAATACATTTCTCACGGTGCAGTCAGATCCTTCTCCCAAAATCGCAACTTGGATCCGTCACTCTGCAGTGCCCTAGAAAAGAGTCTGAACTCAGTTTAGCATTCAAGGTTCTCCACCATGTGATTCTAACCTGCCTCCCCAACCTTGAACCCCCTCTTATCTTTTGCTTCTGGCTGCTGGCTGAACATGCACACAGCCGCACTTTCTTGTGATCGGTCTTTTACCTTGTTATTTCCTCCTGGAAACTCCTCTCTCATTCTCACTCATCCTTCCAGGTTGAGCTTAATTGTCACCTCCTGTAGGAAGACAGCCCTGAGGGACCGAATGCTGCCAACATCACAAGAGTGAGCTCCGCACTTTCCTTCCCCAGGTGAACCTTCAGATAAGACTGCAGCCCAGGCTGACACCTTGACTGCAGCCTGTGACAGACCCCACGCAGAGGACCCAGTGAGGCCAGGCCTGGATTCCTTACCCACAGAAAAAGTGAGATAATAAATACACGCTGTTTTAAGCTTCTAACATTTGGGTTGAGTTTTAAATGCAGCAATATAGAACTAATACAGAAACAGAGAGGCCTGTGGAGAGATTTGTTCAAGGTCACACAGCTTAGATGGCAAAGCTGGTGTGGTAATCCTCAGCTCGCTCTCTGTGCTCTAGAGGAGATCAGCGGCTTTAAATGCTTGGTGCAGGAGTGTGGCCCCTTTCAAGAAGGCAATGGGATGGCACTGAAGGTTTTTGGGGTGATGCGGGGTAAGGAAAAAGCCCATGTCTTCCTGAGTCAAATGTCTTGATTCCAGCCAGAGACGGCTATGCCAGCCTGGGGGCCAGAGGCATCAGTGTCATGCTGGCAAGACCCTGGAATGTTCTTAGGATTTGAGCTGAGGGTCAGAAGCAGAAAAATGCCACCTTAGTGTCCTTCCCATCATGGTTTTCTTAAGGGACATGAGTGTTCAGAGGGAAGGCAAGGAGAAGTGCAGGCTGCCTCAGGCACTGGCATTGCTTTCCGTGATAGTAACAGAGACACCAGTTCATGTCTGAGCTGGGACAGGGTCTGCAGCAGGCTCGGTCATGACACACGCCCACTCTCCTGCACAAGCAGCATATCTGTGACCACCCGTGGTCCCAAATGACAGCCTCTTGGGAGGCTGACTTCTTTCATTTCCTTGTGACAATAGTGGAAGAAAATGGCTTTCTGGACTCAGCCCCAAACTGATAATTAAATGAACACTTTATCACCAGCGAGGGCAGAAGCATCCTCCAGTGGCCTTCCAGAAAAAAGAAAAAATAGTAAAAATAGCCTTGCTCCCTTCATTCCCTTTCTCTTCAGATGGAAATAGCTGACAGGTCTCCGAATAGCCTCAGCTCCGTTGATTTCTCCTCTATTTCTGCCACAGGGATGCAAAAGGACCCCTCGCAGGCTGAGAGTTGTAGCTCGGGTTCATGTTTCTGCAGGGTGGTCCCATCTGTTCTCTCCATCTCTTTGGCTTCCTGGGGCCATTTCCTTAGAAAATGCCTTGAGGCCAACCGCAGAGGATTATGCAGACCCGGGCAAGGCCTCGGCATCAGAATTAGCCTGTGAGAGTAGCGGCTTGGGACTCAGCCTGCCCCGGGTACCAGCACAGGTTCTGGCATTTTCTAGCTGTGTAAACCTGGGCAAGTTATGTGACACTTCTGAGCATCAGTTTCCTGCCCTGTCCCAGGGTACCACTCACATACAGGTGGTTGTAAGGATTCAAAGGCATGATGCATGTACAGCGCCTGACATGGTGCCTGGCATACATTAAGCACCCCCCAAAATCTTAGCAAAATATTGATGCTAGTGGGATAGGGTGGGGCAGTTGGGGAGGATGGCACAGGGCAAGCCCTGTAACCCCTAAGATCACAATCCCAGACCTCACGCTGCATACCTGGGAGGCTGGGCTTCCTCCCAGGAACGCCAGCTCTTGGGCCTCCCTGGAAACCGACCATTGTCCTGTTTGTTCCCCACGAGGGGCAACATCAGTTACTGGTAATCAGATTATGAAAATGTGTGTGCTGTGGCCCAGGGTCCAGGTTTGTGGAAACCACATTTGGGGATTAAGGACACTACAGACTGGTTTGTATTTGTCTTGGGAAGTTCGAAATGAAAGATCCAGCTTGGGTGTGTGTGATTTTTGTTTTGGTTTGTGCTGAAAGAATCTGATTGTGGCTGGAGGCTAAGAGGTGGGATGTGATAGAAAGAGCGCTGCAGTGGGGGTCTGGACAGTTGGGTCTGAAGCTGTCAGACAGATGTTCTGCTCGTTCCCTCAGTTTCCTTAAGTGTGACCTGAGCAGCCAGGGTCTCTAGCCCTTTCCAGCTCTTACAGTTGTGTTGGTTCTGCCACCTGTGGGCTGGCTGCCTTTGGGCGGGTGGGTTCACCTCTTGTCTCATCCTCTGTAAAGTGGGGTTAATCATCGCCCTGCCTCGCAGGACTGTTGCGAAAGTTACGGGTGACAATGCTCATGAACTTTAGCAGGGGGCCAGGTACGTGGTGGGAGCTCAGCCAAGGGCAGCAATGATGCCAGTGGTGGGAGGAGAATGCTGCCTCTTGGCTGAGCCCCCAAACACGAGCCTGAGACCTGAGCTTCCGTGAGGGCGTGAGTCGGGGGGGGGGGGGGAGTGCAGGATGGGGTGGTGCCGAGTAGGGCTGTGGTCTCAGCTGGAGGTGAGCTCCCGCCTGATTCCATGGGGCACCCGTGAAGTGCACAGAGGGGCCTTGCTGAGGCAACGGGCCCGCCTTTGTGAGCCCATGGCCACCAGTCGTTGCTCATGGGCTGCCTTCTGAAGTGGCAGTGGGGACTCCCTTGCAGGGGATGCTAGGAGCTCTTGGAAGCCAACCCTCACCCATCTCACCCATCCGCCTGGTAAGGGGATCTGGGTAGACACCCTCAGGATGGCCTACATCTCTTCTTTATTCCTAAAATGGTGGTCCTCGCTCTGTGTATGCACAATCTTGTGGCATTTCCACCCGCGATGGGGCCAGTGGCTGGCATCTTGAGGCTTCTGCCCTCCTGGAGTTGATGTTTCCTCATTTCCACAGGCTGGCAGCACCAGGCGGCGGAGGACAAGGTGTCTCAGCCTTCTGCAGAGTCCCTCCTGCCCTTTGCTGGAAATGAAAGAAGCCGGGCCCCTGCCCAAGCACGGGCCAGAGTGACGATCCTAGGGGCTGCGTGATGTGAGCAAAGTTGCTGTAAAAGCACATTACCACAGAGAAGGAGGAAAGCTTGTCACCAGGCAGTCCCAGGGAAGCGTGGTGCCTTGGCAACTCATCAGGAGGCTTCCCGGGGTGTGAATAGAATTCTCTGCGCTAGAGGTTGAGCAATTCCAATCCAAGAGATGTGCTGCAGTTCGGTTCTGACCTTGCAGATAAATTGGACTGGTGTTTGAATTGGACAGATGAAGTCCCCAAGGCTGGGATGGACCACAGTGGGTAGAAGAAAGTATCTCAGGGCTTGTAGGGGGTGGGGAGAGAGCCATTGGAATTGGGAGAGAAGCTGTGTCTCATAAACTACAGACCCAAATAGGGTGCAAATCACAGATTAGGCTGGGAGCAGTGATTTTTATAATTGGGACATGTGGTGGGGGCGGGGTGCACTGTGGAGCAAATGTCTGCGATGAGAGATGTGCATAAAACTCATTTTTCTGTCCACCCAACCACCCACTCATCTGTCATCCATCCACACACCCATCAATTCTTCACCATTAATTAAAAAGTGTTTTGGGGCCTGGCCAGCGTGGCTCTGCGGTTGAGCACCCACCTAGGATCCAGGAGATCAGTTTGACTCCCAGTCAGGGCACATGCCCGGGTTGTGGGTTCAATTCCTCAGTGGGAGGCGTGCAGGAGGCAGCTGATCAACAACTCTCATCATTGCTGATTCTCTGTCTCTCCCTCTCCCTTCCTCTCTCTGAAACCAGTAAAGATGTATTTAAAAAAAATCTTTTTGGAATAGTGAACACGTGGAAAAATTCAAATAGAACAAAAGGATAAAATAAAGCCAAGACCTTAGCATGTTGGTTTTCCTCCCTCGAGAAAAACAGTTACAGTTTGTATAGTTTCTGTGCCTTGGCCTTTTACCGTATCTTAAAGACTCTGGTGGCATTAATGTGCCAGCTTGGGCAAGTTTGGGGTGTGCCGTGTACGTTTCAAGAACCAAGGTGAGTGCAGATAATCGCAGACACAGGCCTTTTGAAAAGTTCCACCAGGCGGCTGCCCAGGACTCAAACATGAGTAAGCTCGTTAGATTTTAGACGTTTTCACTTTCCCTCTGAGTAAGGACAGTTGGAGTTTCATTCCTCCGCATCCCTTGGTTATAAATCGATTTCTTTTCCTGTTCGCTTCTCCAATTCCCAAGATAAACCTAGGGGGCATTTTCCACTGATGTTGCTGAGTAACCAGTTTTTCACAAGAGCTATTAACAACTTACCTGTAGTTATTCCAACAACCTTCACACCTACTGCTGAAAGAGGGCTCCCTTTATCCACTACATAATCTGGTTTCGTGTCCAATTCATTCCCCCCCACACACTTTTATTTTGAAACATTTCAATTCTATAGAAAAGGTAAAAGAGTAGCATATTAACCGTCCTCGGATCCTTAGTTTAGACTCATCAATGGTTGGCATTTGACATTTTGCCATACTTTAAAATTTTTTTCTTAAGTGATTTTAAAGTAGATAGCAACCATTATGATGCTCTAAATACTTCAGCCTGCATCTCCCCCAAAGAAGGACATTCTTCTGCATAACCACAATACCATCATCATGCTCCAAAGTTTAATAATTGATATAATAATTTTATCTAATGGATTGCCATTTTTGAAGAACCAGCCAATTGTCCTCCAGAATGTCCGACAACTTGAATTTGTCTGGTTTTTCCTTATGATTAGACTTACGATAGACCTATTTGGCAAAAGCAATGCACAGGCAATGCTTTTTGCTTCGCATTGCATCATGCTGGGAAGCACATGATGTCAGTCCTGGCCCATCACTGGTGAGGCTGCATTTGAACAAGTGTTTAAGGTGGCGTCTGCTACATTTCTCCATCGTAAGTTAACAAGAGAGGCCAGGTGACTGTTCTGTTCCCAACGGCCTTTCTCCAACGGGCTTAGCATCAACCCTGAGGCTCCTTCCTGAATCAATTATTATATTCGCAGTTAGCCCTCTAATTTCCTCATTCATTCATGCCACTCAGTCTAGATTGGCTGGTGCTCTTCTGTAAAGATCTTCACCCCCCCTACTTCTTTCCCCATTTTAAAATTTCCTATTTTTGGTATCACTGTGGTCTCGTGGACTCTTTCCACCCACCGCAGGGTTTGGCCACTGGGAGCAGGGTCAGGCTGGCTTCTCTGACCTTGGAACACGCCCCCCTTAATTTTGAGCTGTTCCTTTCTTTCCAATATGACATGTTGCCCCAGAAATGGAATCTGTCATTTCTCCTTTCAGGAGGGTCGTAGAACTGAGAAACCAAGATCTGGGTGCCGGGTGCGCTTTCTTGATATTGGAGTTATTACTTCTAGACCTTTTGAGTGGAGAACCAGGCTATGCATATATTTACATCACGAGTTCACAGCCATGTCACCGGTTGGCCTTCATCCCCGCTTTCCAGTCTGTAGCTGCATTCTCCCACAGCGGGGACGATTGGCTCCAAAAAATTAACTTATTTCCTCATTTGCTCTCTCATGCAACACACACAAAATACCTCCAGCGTGACTGTAGTGTTGCCACTCTCGACAGCAAATTTAGTAAATCAACTCAAGATTTCTTTGCAGTTCTTTTAGTCCTGCCCACTAAGGTATCCAGTTAGAATATGTGTCTTCAAGTTACTTGAATAGATTATTTTCTCTTTGGGTTGCATTATTTATTTGCCGTACAGTTAGAGGTTTTGTTTCCTCTTGCATTCAATTTTTGGGTCTGCTGCTTTACACCTCTTTTAATTTAATGAAGTGGTTCGAAAGCTAAAGTATGTAAAAAGGTATCCGCAGAGCAGCCTCCCTCACTTCTCTGTTCCTTTTACCCCATTCTTGTCTATGCACGTAGCGAATGATTTGTATTAATTTTTTGTTTGTTCTTCCTGTGCTTCATTTTGCAAAAAAAAAACACCACAAAAAACACAACCATTACACACGCACACGCACGGACAAACACATTACTGTTTTGCACTGTGTTTGTTTTTCCTCTTGACACTAAAGGGTGGGGCAAAAGTAGGTTTACAGTTGTGAGTATTCGAAACACAGGTTTTATTTTTGTATTATAATTAATTAATTATTGTATTATTTTCCATATGAACAACTGTAAAGCTACTTTTGCCCCATCCTGGTATAACCTGGAAATCACTCTATACCAGCTCACAAGGAGCTCCCTCATTCTTTGTTTTGTTTTTTTAGAGCTTCTTAAATTCCACTGCCTGGTGGTACTATATTTTATCCAATCACTCTCCTATGAATGGGCATTAAATTTTTCCCCATATTTTGCTATCACGAATAATGCTGCAATGAATAATCTTATACATACTCTTTTCTTCGTACCCAGGGAGCTATGTCTGCAGGATAAATTCCTAACAGTGGGATCAGTGGGTCAAAGAGTAAATGCACCTGTAATTTTGTTAGATGTTGCCAAACTTCCCTCCCTAGGGGTTAGACCATTAGGAACTTCTATCAGCGGTATCCTAGGTGCCTGTTTTCCCGCAGTCTTGCTGGCAGACTTTGGTGTTAAGCTGTTGAATTTTCCAATTTGATAGGGGAGAAATTACATCTCCGTGTAGTTTTATTTTGCATTTCTCTTATTATGAATAAAGTTGAGGATCTCTCTTATGTTTGTCTCATTTATGTTAATTTTCTGTTGACTGTTCATGCCCTTTGCCAATTTTTCTAACAGGCTTTTATTACCCACCCTGTTTTTAAGTTCTTTATATAGTAGGGAGATTAATCTCTCTCTCTGTCTCTCTCTCCCCCCCCCCCCACATATACACACATACACACATATACATACACAGGGTGTCCCAAAAAATCTATATACACTTTAACAGCTGATTTCTGTTACATACTGAAAATGAAGTGTATTTTAATAAACACTGCTTTTATAATTATTCAAAGTGTGTGTATACATTTTGGGGGGAATATATATATATATGGATATATAGTCAAAGTTGAGATTTCTCTCTCTTTCGTATGTCTTTATTCAACTAATTACCAAGACTTGCTGTTTCCTTCTGCCTAATATTTCTTGACTCTGGTACTTCCTTTCCACAGACCTATGGCTAACCACCTACCTAGTCATTACGCCCCCATGGCTATGAGATCCAGTCTCCTGGATCCAGTTTTGTTGACCCTCTGTTGCCTGAATAATCTTCTTAGACCTCTCAATAATATCCTGAAAGTTTTGGGGGTTCTGTTCATTTTTTTAGAAATCTTTTTTCCCACCTCTCTTCTTCAACCTGGATAATATCTGTTGACCTGTCTTCAAGATGAGCAACTCTTTTCTTTGTCATTTCCAATTTGCTGTAAAACTTGCCCACTGAACTTTTTATTTCATACAGTGTATTTTTTACTTTGAGAATTTCTATTTGGTTTCTTTGTGCACTTTTTTCTTTTCCTGCTGGGGCTTTCTATCTTTTTATTCATTATGAGCATGTTTTCCTTTATAGCGTTGAGCAGTTTTAACAGCTCTTGACAATCTGGCTATGTTTCCTATTTCTTTGTATGATGAGTCGTTTTGGTTTATATCTTGGACATTGTGACTATTATATCATGGACACTTTAGATTCTTTTACTTTTCCAAAGAGTGTTGATATTTATTTTAAAGCAGGTAATGGACTTGGTTAAACTAAAACTGCAGTCTTTCTCTTGAGTGGCAGCTAATATCCCAGTTCAGTATTTTGTTTTATTTTTACCCCTTTTAAGCTGCTTGGAATCTTTCCCATGCAATTCAGGAGTTAGACAGAGATTTGGGAAGTTTATATATTGAATTTCGACATCTTATCTCTCTGCACCTCTCCCTTTCAGGATTCCTCCCTCACTTTCCAGTGGCTGCGGTTGCTCTGAACTCTGACTTCTGATTGTTCAGGACAGAAAGATTGCAGGTTTATTTTTGTTTTTATTTTAAATCAGAGTTTTAGCTGCCCATGTAGCACTCACTGTGTCCTGACCTCAGGCTAAAAAGTATAACAAGTTAGGAAACTAACCTCCCAACATTCTTTTCTTCCAAAAGTCACCTCTTCTCTGGATTCTGCCAGGTTTGGCTGACTTCCCAGTGCCTTCATGTAGTTGTGTTCTCTGCCCCCTGACTTTGCAGTTGTCATTTGTGGGAGGGTCAGTCCAATAGAAGCTCACTCAGCATCAGCAGAACTCTGATTAATCTTTTAAAAATGGGTTTTCCCTCTAGCACTTCAAAATGCTTGCAGTTCAGGTTGCTGTTCCCCCATGTTGCCCTTACTGTGGGGGTGGACCCAGCCAGAGTCTTTCTTCAACTGTGGAAAATGAACATACCAATGTGCTGTTTGAAAATAAAGATAATATTTAGAAGAATAACAAGCTTGCCTAATTATTCCTAATGATTAGTATTTGCATACTTGCTCAGAGGAGGTGAGCAATTAAGAAGAACAAGCAATTAAGAGCGTGTTCGGGTTCTAAAAAAATATAAACCCTTAAATACATTAATATCACTTATCATCTTGCATTTATTTTTAATTGTGGTTGCTAAAATTAATTCTGACTTTCTTATTTTGCTGGGAGAAGTCCCCTTTTACCTACCCATAACCTAGCTTTAGGTTTGTTCTCACAGCCTAGTGACCTGGCTAATGATTGCAGTAATTTTATTTTATTTATTTTATATTCTGGTATACTATGCTATTTTTTTTTAATTTACCTTTATTGTTAAAAATATTATAGATGTCCCCCTTTCCCCTCAATTGACCCCCTCCACCCTGCTCCCACCCCCTCCCCAGGCCTTCCTCTAATTATTATTATCTGTCCAAGGGCTAATTTCTGCTACCCCCCATTTCCCTCTGAGATCCCTCAGTCTGTTGCATGCTTCCATGTCTCTGGGTCTTTTTTATTCCTCAGTTTAGTTTGTTCATTGGATTCCACATATAAGTGAGGTTGTGTGATATTTGTCTTTCTCTGCCTGGCTTATTTCCGCTTGGCATAATACTCTCCAGGTCCCTCCATGCTATGCTATTTTTAAGTACCAAAATACTATTTAAAAAGTAGTACTGTTCTCATATTTTAAGAGGTCTGAAAATTGAATCATTTACATCTTAAGATATTCCAAAGGAGTTTTAGGCTGCATTAAAAATTCTAACTGATTACTTGTTTAGAAGACATCTTTCTCACCTGCACTACCCTCAAGAGATGAAAAAAATTTATATGCGAAAAAACGAAGCTTGTGTTGCAAAGAAAATACGCACAAAAATTCTCCATGTAAGTGGGACAGGAACATGACAGGTTTGAGGCAGATACAGGCGCCTCCGCAACAATACCTGTTACAAATGATCCCATGACGACGCGTGATGACATGGAAGAACTTGGAGCTGAACTGGTCACAGTTTCTTTCAAACAAAAACTCCAGGCTCCTAGCACTAATAAATTACACTCTGCAAAAACGTAAGTTATTCCAAACGGTCTCAAAGTTATTCGAATGTGACAGTGTCAGCCAGAGACGAATATTTGGATCGGCTTACTCCTCTCCACTCCTCTGACAAGTGTGGGACACACGCGGTTTTCAACAGCTGAAAACTTTTCACAACAAAGTGTGTGAGACTCAACTGTGACATCATTGACATACTTTTTATTTTTAATGGATGTGTTTGGAGAATCTAGTAATATCGTATTTCAAATTTTCCCAATTATTTAAAATTCCTTTTATTTTTATTCAATGCTGAGTTTATTTTTTGTAATGCTTGATTAAATGTTATCTGTTAATAATTTATATTAAATATATAATAGGTACCACTTATATTTCATTTTTTTAATTGTTCCACTCTTATTTTATATGCTTGCAGTGCTGAACATTCTGTAACATTTACAAATCTATGTATTCAAAATATGTTGGATGATTCCTTTTGGTGATGTAAAATAATCTTTATAAATTCCATACATTTTTTGATAAAATAGTGGTGCTAAACACAAAATGCCGATGTAGTCCTTTTTCTCTGGTCCCCGTGCTCATTTACCGGGCCACCAGCAGTGCGGTGTCTGCTGTCAGTGTTAAATCCCTAATGGAAGGTTCTTGTCTGGGCTCTGCTAACCCTCGGGCGCTGCCAGAGACCAGTGTGCTCAGGCCCTGGCCATCGAGGCAGCCTGGTGAGCGAGAAAGGATGGGTTCAGGCGTGCGACAGGAGGCAGACCCGAGCTTCCATCCCAGGTAAAGCAGTCCCTTCTCTGCGCCTCGGTGTCCCTGTCTGCACAAGAGGAATGATGCCGGTCTCCTGGGGTTATCGTGGTAATTAAATGGGAGTGTATGCCAACGTGGCTCCCTCCTGCCAGGCAGCCGGTCCTTCCCTTCTCTCTCCCTCCCTAAAAGAGGCCTTTTCTCTGCTGGCAGGTACCTGTCGACAGAAAGGAGTCAGAGTGGGGTGTAAGAGGCCTGATGACACATGGATCCGTTGGGGGACAGCCCAGAGCGGAGCTCACCCCCTGGGGCCTGGGGAGCCAGGGGAGGTGAACCGGACACAGGGAAACCCTAGCGAGGAATCAGGAGGCAGAAAGCTGCCCAGATTCCCATTTAATTTGAGTGCCTTTCTCCTCTGATGCATCTCAACTGGAAGAGTAAATTGAAACAGTGGGAACTGCGATGTGGAGGCCTCTTCATTTGTTTCCCCGAGGCACTGGGAGGCCGCCCAGAAGGAACCAATGGGGCCTGCGAGTAGGTGTTTGTTTTGAAGGGAGTTTGGGAGGAGTGGCGGGGAGGGGTGGGGAGGTTGAGCTGCTGCTGCTCCTTTGGAACCGAGTCAGACCTTGGAAGTGGCGTCAGGAAACCTCCAGTTAGCTATTTCCCAGTGACACCGTCACACACGGACTGGCTCCTTCCTTGCTAAGTAATTCAGAGGTCAGCAAGCTCAGCGGCCAAGAAGGGGGTGTGCAGGGGTCCATATTTGCAGGGATTCCAAGTTTACCAGATTTTTGCAAACCTTGGTCTGTGTATCTGATTTCATGACATAAATCTAATTGGTTTGAAAATTTCGGCTGACAAACCCCATTTCCTTCAGATGCTGCCCAGGCTGTGATGAGCCCTCTTTACGACACCATACATCACTTTACCAAGTTAGTTTTTAAAATACTGGTGACACTGTTTATTAAACTCAAGCTTTGTGCCCAGGCTGGCTAAACCGACTCACCCACAGGACGGAGATGTATGTTACCGAGTTTTCACCCACTTGTGTCCGGGCCTGCTTGCTCCACTCTGTCGTGGACTGAAGCTTGGACCCCTGGATCTTCCTCCCTTGACCACAGCCCAATGCCTGGCACTGGGGGGCCTGGGGAATCTACTTTGATTCAAGGTCCCTGATGATGTTCACATGCGTGTGGCTGATTTCTGTGGACACTCTGTCCTTTTGTTCCAGTTAAGACTCAATTCAACAGATATTCATCAAGTTCCTCCGGTGGTGGGGGGCTTGGCCCGATCCTAGAAGGCTGCTTCCTTGCTCACTAGCAGGGGTCCCTCTGGTCGGGCGATGCTGGTCTGATATTTTGAATGGGCCAGTTTTCTCCCAGGACTCAGACTGAACCTTCCTCACTCCCCAGCAAAGTACACTTTCCTGGTCACTAGAGTCCCAGAAGCTGGAGTTGGAAGGGATCTAGGAGCTCAGCTAGGTCAGGGGTCTATGATCTCGTTTGGGGCACAAGTCCCTTTGAGAACTTGATGAAAGCCCTCTGCCCAGGAAAATGCACTTTCATTCCAAAATACTGACTGGGCCTCTACAGTGCCCACACCCTGCTCCAAGTGCTGAGATACAGCAGAGAATGGAACTGGTGAAAATCCCAGAGCTTACCTTCTGGATTCAGGGCTGGGAAGGATAGACAAAAATAGTATTAATAAAGAAATATATTGTGTCCCAGGGTGTGATAACTGCTAAGGAGAAACATATAACCAGGCAGGCATATCCGTGGACTTATCCAGAGCCTGACTCATGAGCACACAAAGCCGCGCTGTGGTCTGTAAAATCAGGCCAGAGGGGATGGAATGGATATGTCACAGTGATTGCAGGACTCTCTGTCCCTGAAGACTTCCTGGCAGGTCAGGGCAGGCCTATGTAGAAGGAGGCAGTGACTAAGGAGTGCGGAGCCCACCCACCCTGTGGGGCCTTTTCCTGCTCTCTCTGACTCCAGCACCCTGAGATAATCCCCTTCATGTTCTCATCTATGGCCCTAATGCTCACCTGTCTTTGAATTAGTGATGATGACCACCACCTCCTTCTAGTGACCATACTCTTTTGGAGTAAGGCACACACCTTCCTCGCCTCTGGATGTCCCCGACTCTGTGTCTCAGCTGCCGGAAGTGGCTCGTGGGTGTGTGGGGCTGCCACAATTTGGAGTGAATAGCCTGGGTTTGAATCCCAGCTCTTCCAGTTGGATGCCATTGGGCACATCACCTGTCCTCTTTGAGTCTCAGCTTTTCCACTGGTGAAATGAAGATAACACTAGTTCCTACCTCCTAGCGTTGTCGTGAGGACTAATATAAAGGGTTTAGCACAAAGCCCAGCACATGAAAGCACTCAGTAAGTGGCAGTGACCATTGTAGTACTTGCATGACTTGAGGTGCTCACGGTGTTGGTTTTCCGAATGATGCAGGAGACTGGCGATTGGGTGCAGACGCAGATTCTTTCACTCATCCAGTACTTACTGGGTGCCGCCTTTGTGCCAGGCACTGTTCCAGCATTAGGGACACAACAGACGGAATCCCCTTTCTCCTGGATCTGGCGTTCTAGCCTGTGAAGTGATGGATAAATGGATATAGAGATGGAGACATATGAATGTGGGTGGAAAAATGGAGACTTGGGTGTATGGCTTTCAGCGGCAAGCAAGAGAAAACCCAGCCAACAGTAGCTGAAATCATAGTCAGTCATTACTTCCTTCACAAGAAGGACGGATGGTTCCACTATTTACAATTCAATGATGACACCAAGGACCCAGTATTCTTCTGTCCTCTGGCTCTACCTCCCTCTGAGGAGCAGATTTTCATCCTCAGGCTTGTTGCTTTATGGTCACAGGATGGCTGCTGCAGCTCCAGGCACCACATCTGCCTGTGATTGTGATCCAAGGAGGAAAGGTGAGAAGGGAAACAGTCCTGTGACTGTCCCTCTTATCAAGGGGAGAAACCTCTCCCAGAGTCACAGACTTCCCTTTACAGCTCATTGGCTAGAAGCAGGTCGGTCACATGCCTGGCTGGGACCATTCATCAGCAAAGCGGAAAAGGGTGACTGTGGCTGGCTTACATTGATGTTGCACCTCGCTTGGTACTGGGCGCATGGGTACCTGAACAAAACCAGGGTTCAACTACCAAGAAGGAAGGAGAAATGGCTGTTGGGTAGCAGCTGATGGCATCTGCTTCCCAGCTGGCCTGAGAGTCCTTGGTAGAGAGAAATTAGTGGTGGAAGCTAAAGGGGCCAATTTGGGATACTTGAGGCTCAAGATTGTCTCCTTAGGCTTCAAGTGGCACAGTTCAATATTAAGTTGGGGGGGGCGACCTCTGGCATGACTGTGGAGTGGCAGGGGATGACAATCTGCAGGTGTGCTTGAACAGAAAACAGGAAAGTGAAGGCAGCCCCGAGGTCCCCCCAGTACCGGCCCCTGAGCACCCGAGGTAAGTGCAGAAAATACACGCAGAGACCCCTCTTTCCCGGTGCCTGCTGGACTCCCCGTTGGATACCCACAGCGAGATGCAGGGCACACAAAACCCAAAGCCCGAACCCAGGACCCAGCTCCCCCCCAGCAGCCTGCCTCTCCCCCAGCCTTCCCCATCTCAGTGACCATCGTTCACCAGGCAGCTCAGAACAAAACCCTGGGCGTCCTACACGATCCCGGCCTCTCCCTTCCCCCCATAGTAGTGTCTAGCAGATCCTTTCTCTTCTGTCTCCAGCAGGTGCACCCACTTTTCTCTGCGTCCAATGTCATTACCGTTTCCCAGCTGCATGGACGACCAGGATGGTCTGTTACCTGTCCCTCCACCTCTGCTCCCACTCCCCCCCACCCACCAGGTTTCCACACTGCAGCCAGATGACCTTCGCAAATCACCATGTCCAGCGTCTCTTTTCTCTGCATTTAAAAATCCTCCTGGCTTCACGCCCCCTTTAGGACAGGGTCCTGTTCTTGGCCCCAGACACCCTCCACCCCTGGCCACATGCCCCCGGCTCCTCCCCCGCCCCATCTCACCCTCTTTCCCTCTCATTCTGAGCTCCAGCACCCGCTTCTCCTGCTCTGGGAGGGCCAGGGCCTCTCCTGCCTCATCACAGGGCCTTGACCATGACTTTCTCTTACCATGGAGCTCTCCCTCCTCGCCTCCCCCTTTCTCTTTCTCTCACTCATGCTTCTCCATTCTGTATATTTTAGTTTAAACAACACGGTGTGTTGGCATCGCTGCTCCCCAGGCGAGGGTGACTCCTTCCCCCAAGGCTTCCCCGCTCCCTGCACTTTTCCACTCGTCACCACGTCCCCTGACGACTTGCTGGCACGCCTGTCCTTTCTACTAGACTCTCACCGCTAGACTGAGGCTCCAGGGCACAGGGCTGGTCTTTCTGATTCTCTGACCTCAGGCTCTAGCTCAGTGCCTGGCACATGGCAGGGGCTCAGTGAATATATAGAAAGTGAAGACTCACGGAAACGCGGAGGGAGCAGCTCACTCTGGGGGGTGTAGGGTTTGACGCAGGACAGTCGATGTCAGTCACTGGAGTAGGAATTTTCCGGAGGGAGGAAGAGCGAAGGGCAGGTGCCAGAGCATGGGGTGTGGAGCTGAGCACTGTGCTTGCTGAGTAATTTGGGTAGCACGTCTGGGGAAAGCTGGTGGGGGCGGGGCAGGCGTGGGTCCCCCTTCCTCCCCCTGAGCTCAGAACTTCCCATCCAAGTCTTTTCCCAGCCCTCTCCCCGTCCCCCCTCCTCCCAAACAGAATCTCCACCAGGGCTCCTCTGCTCAGGCCTGTCTGTGAAGTGAGCGTTTGCGCCTGTGTTCAAATGAGTCAGCAGGCTGTCCAAGCAGAAGTCTCCAGACAGCTTTGCACAACGCCATTGACAGAATCAATTACTGCAGCCCCCGGGAAGGGCTGTTTAGCATCTTGAAAGAATTAACCAACCAGTGCATAATTGTTGCAAATGAACCACCTCTTAATTATATCCATGTTTCCATTATACACCCTGGTGTGCTCCAGCCCCTGCCATCCAGGGCCCCAGGATTTTTGTTGTTGTTGTTAACTCTCACCTGAGGATATTTTTTTCGTTGATTTTAGAGAGAATGGAAGGGTCTGGGGGGGGGGGGGGGGGAGAGAAACATCAATGTGTGAGAGACACACCGATTGGTTGCCTCCTGCTCGTGCCTCGATGGGGGCGGGGGATCGAACCTGCAACCCAGGACATGCCCTTGACTGGAATCGAACCCACGACCCTTTGGTGTGCGGGCCCACGCTCTAACCACTGAAGCAACACAGGCCAGGGCACGGCCCGGGGTGTTTGAAATTCCCTCTGCCACAGCCAACTTCTCAGAGAGGACAGTGGCGCTGCACATGTGGGAACAGCCGGTCTCCTTAAACTCTCAACTTAAAGGCCATGTCTCTGCTTGTGGACGTTTCGACCAGAGATGCAGGAAAAGAGCAAAGTTGTTAGCAGCCCGCCTGTTCCCGTGGCGCTGTCTTCTGCCGGTTCAGTTCAGTCCATGAGTAATAGCTGCCTCTGCTGGCATATCTCCTGTAAGCCAGACACTGTCTGGAGTCCTCACCTGAACACTGGGAGACGTTATCCCCCATTGTACAGATGAGGAAACTGAGGCCTGAAGGTGATAGGGACTTGCCCAAGGTCATCTATTTGGTAAACTGCAGACCGGTACTTACTGCAGGGTCGAGCTGAAATCTGCGTGTGTGACGCCTGTCCCCCAAGTCAACCCAAACTGTATCTGTGGCCCTGCCCCACACCAGCGCTGTGCCAGCCTAGGGCACCGTGGTGCGAGTCAGCTCTTGTCTGCAGCATTCCCACCTCTTAAGGTCTAGTTAGAGTTTGTCTCAAGCCCCATTTTATGCTGTGGCAATTTGATGCTTTGCCCAAGGTTCAGAGAAGTCCCTGGAGGCTTTCATCTCGGGTGCACTGGGTTGGTTAGGGCGCTTCTGGCCAACTCTCCTGCTCTCCCTTTCCTCACAGTGCCAACTCAGTATGGACCCAGATGGAGAGGTCAGTCTGTCTCTCCACTTCCCACAGAATAACCCTCCCTCACACCCGGCATTTTTGCAGGGAATGGGCTTTACGGAAAAATTGTGAACAGATAAGAAGGTGGCTTTTGTGGCTGAAATGCCAACAATTTTTAACTGGATACTAGGCTTTCTGTTGTTGTGTGTAAATTTTTTATTCAAGCACATAAAGAAAGTGAGTCATAAATGTGTAGCTGAATGAATTTTCACAAGGTGAACACACCCATATAACCAGTGTTTGGACTGAGCAGAACATTCTAGGAACCCACAGGGAAGAAGCCCACCCCAGTTCTTCCCCTTCCATGTACTTTGCATGCAGCTAATATCGAGAGAACATTTGCTGGGTGCTAAATGCTTGACGTGCATCCTCTCATTTAATCTTCCCATTTCCTTCTAAGAGAAAGGTACTCTTATTACCCCCATTTTACAGAGGAGGAAACTGAGACTGCAGTTGATTTGCCCCAACTTTTTTCTGCAGGTAAATAAATGGTGGAGGCAAGATTTGAACCTGGGGTTACTGACTCCAGTATCCCAATTCTTAACCTCCAGCCTGGGAAATAATGTGCGCTTGATCCCTCCTTGTATGGTCCAAGCCCTCCTTGAATGCTAACTGCACATTCCAAAGGCGGGGGAGCATAGCGGGCTTTGGTGTCTAATATGGTACAGTGTATTCAGAAGGCATCTAATAAAGGCTGGATGGTTGAATGACTAAACAAAATGCTGTGGCTTAGAGAGAAAAAGCTACCAACCACTTGCACATCTCTCTCTGTGAGGCAGTGGATTGCAAAACATAGCAATCCCTTGGTCTTTGCTTCATCAACATTTCCTTGTCTTATAATTTGTGATCAGAGGACCTGAAAAGAAATAAACATAGTGATGAGGTGACGAAAGGCTTCTTGGCTCCTGTCGCGGGAGGCATGCGAGATGGATTGAGAGCTCTGCCATCTTCTCAAAGTTCACGCTGTTTTTACTGCAGAGTTGTTTCCCTGTCTGATTTATCGTGCTATCTGGAAAATCAATTTTTTCTTCTCGAGACCGCAGAAGACTCTCCGTGTTTCAAAACACATCGGTGCCCTTAAAACTAACATATTCAGTCTCATTGCCTCTGGTATCTGTAAGCAGACCCATGCTGTGCTATTTTTAGGGTCATTTCCAGAAAAATAATTTACTTTTCATTGTGGAGTCTGTCAAGCTAAGTGGAGTTATTTTCTTTGTGGAGTTGCACGAGGAAATCCAGGCCTGAAAGATGGGAATTTAAAACATTTCCTGCAGAGATGGGGCTCAGAGCTGGGTTTGTGCTGTGAAGTGTAATAAGAAGGAGCTACCAGAAGGCCGGTGTGCCCAATGGGCTTTGTTATCACCTACCGGGTCTATTTTCCTAAGTAGTCAGAGCTGTTGGCTTTAATAATAAAAATAGCACTATCAAGAATTGCTTTTGGGTGCTAAAAAGAACTCTTTTCCTGGGGTCACAAGTTAAGAGCCTTGGAATTGGATGGACCAGGCTTCAAATCTGAGTAAGTTACTTAACCTGTCTGGCTTCAGTCTCCTGATCTGAACAGCAAGAAGAATAACAGCTCCTACCCGTCAGGTTCTCTTAGGGGCCAGACAGGATAAGGCCTGAGTCCCAGGGGGATGTCTCCACCAGGCTCAGAAGGCACAGGGCCTAGGACCCATGAATCTCCTAAGGACCTACACAAATGTTTCCATTTTAATTGTTTTAAATCAGAAGAAAGATATGTACATAGTAATAATGAGTTGATAGGAATGAATCTAGCCCAGATTATAGTCGTCTTTAAGCCAACACAGTTGTAAAACACAATATTCAATATTGTTTATAGAGGAGGGAGCCCATGAAAGCAAAAGTGCCAGGATCCATAAAAGTCACACTGTAGCCCTGGCCTGGATCAGCTGGGATTAGATTACCCTATAACAGTAGCTTCAACAAATGGAAGTATATTTTTCTTTCACGTAAAAGAAGTCCAGAAGTCAGCAATCTGAGGCTGATTTGGCAGCTCCTTGGTCTTCAAGGCCCTGGACTTCTATATTTTTGTAGCATCTCCCTCAAGTTTGCCTCATGGGCCAAAATAGCTGCTGGAGCTTTATCCATCATGTCTGCCTTCCAGGCATCAGGTAGGAAGAAAGGGAAAAAGGCAAAAAGAGCCCATTTCTCAGGTGGGGCAGCTCCCTTTAAGGAATATTCTAAAAATTTTTGCACAACACTGAACTAGTAGTCATGAGGCCATAGCTTAGCTACAAGGGAGGGAGGGGGCAGGAAATGTCAGGTTTGGGTTGGGTGAATTGCCTTTCCAGATAAAAGGTGGGTTTATACCAAAGAAGGGAAGAATGGGGCCAGGGCACACAACTCAGAAGTAAGGAGACAATAGCTCTCTCTGTGGGGAGCACCTTGACCAAGAAGTCCCTCACTCGTGATATGGTGCTTCATCCGGGTCTGAAAGGGGAGGGGTATCTGCACAAGTGGGGCTCTGATCAAGTGAGACGGTCAAAAAGGAAGGGATGGAGGAAAGGAGGGGATGGAGGGAGTCCAGCAGGTGTGTGAGCTGTGCCCCCACAGCTGGTCCCCTCCCTCCATCAGGCCTTTGCTCTTGCACACCTCCTCGGAGAAGCCACCCTGACTACCAGGAATCCAGCAAGACGCAAAGTAGACAAAAATCCCTACTCTCATGGAGCTTATCTTCTAATGGGGGAGGGAGACAAATAAAGATGTCTCCGATGACAGGTGGCATGGAGAAAACCAAAGCAGGGAGGGGCTTAGGTCTGGGAGTGGGGTGTTTATAGAGTGGCCTAAGGAACGCTTCACTAAGAAGCGGTAACAGTGGAGCAAGAGTGTGAAGGAGCTGGGGAGCCAGCCATGTGGACATCTAGAAGAAAATGATCCAGGCAGAGGGTAGAGTAAGGGCAAAGGCCCTGAGGCAGGAGCCTGCCTGTCTTTCTGAATAACAGCCGGGGGTGATGTGGCTGGTGGAGAGAGTGGGCGATGAGGCAGAAGGCGCCTGAGTTGGGGCAGATCACTCAGGGCCTGTGGGTCAATGTCAGAACTTTGGTCTGTATTCTGAAGGCAATGGGAAGCCACTGGGGGTTTGGGGCAGAGGAGGAGCATGGCCTGGCTTTTGTCTTAAAAGGATTCCTCGGGCTGTGCGTGGAGGGGCGACTGTGCAGGTGCAGGTGGAAGGGGGAGACCCAGGATGAACCTACTGCCTTGCGAAGGCCCATTTCCTGTGTCCACCTGACTGGGCCAAGGGACGCCGAGACAGCTGGCAGACATTTCTGAGCGTGTCTGCGAGGGTGGCCCTGGACAAGATCAGCCTTTGCGTTGTGGACTGAGAAAGAGCGCCCTCTCCCGCGCAGGTGGGCACTGTCCCTGGGTGCGGGCCTGAAGGGAACCAAAAAGCAGAGAAGGGCAAGTTGCTTCCTTCGCTGGAGCTGGGACATCGTCTTCCCCTGCCCTTGGACAACAATGCTCCTGGTTTCTGGCCCTTTGGACTTGAGCTAGGGCTTACCCCACCCGCCCCCCAGCTCTTGGGCTTTCAGGTTTGGCTTAGAACTCGGCCACCAGCATTCCTGGGCCTCCAGATCTCAGCCTCCAGAATTGAGTGAGCCAATCAGTGTACTTAGTGTCTTTCCATAGATACCCTGTTTGTTCTGTTCCCCTGGAGCACCCTGGCTGATACAGAGAGAGACGCGCGGAGTTTCAGTTTAGCTTGACATGACACTTCTCTCCTTCACCCGAATCTTTCTTAGTGGTGACACATATCCCCTCCCCTAGCAGTCAAGCTTCCATTAGAGGTATATCTATGTGAACCCCACTTGCGGACAAGGCTTGACCCCCACGAGTCTCCGTGGATGCAGAAGCAGGGGTTTCAGCTAGCAGGCTCCAAGGTGAATGTAGCCTGCAGACAAGATGTTACAAATCTTTGAACTTCCTTTATAGGATGTGCCGCTGTCTGATTTTGTCCCAGGCCCCGCTGCTCCCTATCGCCTCCCACACACTGCCAGTTTCACTCATTTACATGCTTTCTCTGGTTTCTGAAGAAGACACATGAGGTCAGTGTGAAGTGGTATTGTCAACTCTAGTCTGTGCCCACTGGGATTTCTGTTCTACAGATCTTGTCAACCCCATTTTACAGGCGGGAGTAAATAAACAGGTTCAAAGCCAGGAAATGACTAACCCAAGGCCATGTGGTTCTTGGTCAGTGATTATGACTCTTGGCTTCAAATCTCCCTCCACCCCAATCGACTGGCTTTGTAGTTGTTGAGAGCTGAGAATTCTCTACCTTCATGAGATACGTGTCATACCCTACTGGTAAGGAGATGACTCCAGAAACAGAGTAATAGGGAGAAAAAAGAAAGAAAGAAAAAACATTCACCTGTGTGTTGTCATTTACACCACAAGACTTGAGTGGTGAGCTGCCCGGTCCTACTGTGCACAACAAAACTTTCATGTTTCTCCAAATTAAGAGTTTCTCTCCCAAAAGCAATACCGGTAGCATATGTGTGGTTGTCAGCACTTACGATTATATTTTTACGTTCGTAGCCCTGTACTTATGCTCCCGTCTATCCCTGGCCCTTGAAAACTATCTTTAGAAGGTGGTTCTTAGTAAAACCAGCCACACTGTGAATTAAATTTCAATGACTTGAAACCTTTGCCAAAAATGCAATGAAGTTAGAATTGTATCCTCAAGTGTTCCCAGAGCCTGTCCCAAGTACCGAGGGATTCAGAAGTCAAAAGGCCTCTGCCCTCTGTGGGTTTCCAGGAAAAAGACACTCAGCAGCTATTTACCTTTTCCTACATTTCCTCAATTTTCTCAATCTGTTCCTATAGCAACCCTGATAGGGATTGGGCTGCTAGAAAAGCATTCGTTTCTATAGAAACAATTTGTTCTATAAGAGAAAAAGTTTACTCGGTAGCACATGAAATCTAATATTAGGATTTTGGTTTTGTTGGTGGATTTTTTTTTTTTGTCAGCCAGAAGGATATTTCCCAAACCACCTACAGACGTATGTTGCACCTTTCAGCTCCAATTTTCATCCCATAGTGTGTTCTCATATGAGTTTCCAGTGCAGCGTACAACGTCTCAGTCCCTTGGGATCTTTGCTAAGAATATAAAATGTAAAACATTGTAGACCACTCACATGCTCAGATACAAGGGGCTAGACTAGATGATCTCTTGAGACTTTTTTTGGTGCAAGAATTTTCTCTTGTTTTAACTTTCTTGTGAAAACCCTGAGGGGTTTTTACTAAAACCAGATAGGTGGTTTTGGTTGCAAGTGACAGAAATGTAACTCAAAACTGGTTAAGCCACAAAAAAGGGGACAGGGGGGCAGATATTAGTTCTCATAGTTTAGAAGTCTGGATGGAAGTTTCAGGTACAGCTGGATCCAGGGTTCATTAAGGCCTGGTCACTTTCCCTTGCTCACCTCTACCTTCCACTGTGTTGGCATCACTCTCAGGCAAGCTCTTCTCAGGAGGTTCCAGCAGCTTCCAGCGAAGTGTCTCTGGTAGTTCCTGGACTGACATAGGTCACATGCCCGCCCCTGAAACAATTACTGGGGACCTGGGGGAATGAAATGAACTGATTGGCCAGGCCTGGGACAGGTGCTCATCTTTGGGATCAGAGGTGAGGTCAGCAACTCCCAGCCCCTATAGACTGAGAGAGAGAGAAGAAAGTTTCTATAGAAGAAAATTCAGAGGCAGAGCTAGAAAAAAGGGGATGGATGTGATCCAGGCCCCAGTCTGTCACTCTAGTGACTGATTCCAAATGGCTGGAGTGGACACATTTGACCATATTCTGAAATTAGAGGGCTGGATCTTAAAAACATCCTCCATCCCAGCTTGGGCAGAGAGAGAGCCAGCAAGGTTCTTCCTCTCCCAATCATTTTGTTTTTCTAATTAACCTGCTACCAGCTCTACCTCGAGAACATCTTTCAAACAAGATTTTTTTTTCCTTTCAAAGGGAGTTGGAAAAAAATCAGAATACATTTGCATGTTACCTAAAACATTCTAAACCCGAGTCCTATCTTAGTCACTGCACAGTCTTTTATATTCAGGGCTGGTAGCTATGTAATTACAGCCACCTTCAGCCTCACCAGTTCCTTCGTGAAAAGGTTATTGTGAACAGGGGACAAAAATCATTTGGAAATGCAACCTAGATCTGTTTTGCAATTGTCTTTTCATCCCAAAGTTTAGATATTTCTAAAACATCACGTTTCAGCAGAAGCAGCATGTGAACAACCTCATACAGTGCTTTTCGAGAAAAACCTATTACCTGGCCTGATGGAAGGTATGTGTTATTTCAGGGAGGATGCTGGTATGTGGCCAGTATTTTAAATTAACTGCATTTTGGGGGCTTATGTAGAGCTTAAAATAGGATTGTTAAAATTCGAAGAGCATTTTAGTTCGAAGTTAATTTCCACTATAAGAGCTCTTTTGTTTGAAAAAATGCTTTGTTTTCATTGTTATTAGCTTGCAAAGGTAGTGAAAAGTTTAAAATATCTTTAGGATTTTCTTTCCTTGTTAATAAACAGGGTTAATAATTTCATGGGGATTACTTCCAACACAAAGCTCTTGTATTTTAGGCAAGGAGCTAGCCTGCTGGGATCAGAAGGGAGTCCTTTGAAACCTTTAATCTCAGGGCAAGACTAAGTGTTTCACATGAATGAATCCTGGGGTCTCAGCGGATGTTTGAAAGGCCCTTCCAGATATAAAGCCTTGTGCTTCAGAAGAGAAAACCTTTTAAGTAGGGCTCACAAGGGAGGGACTTGGACAAGCCTGGTTGTAGAAGCGTGTTAGTGGGCATGTGTGTGGGTGTGCACATGCGTGTGCACAGGCATGCATGCATTGGAGGTTGGAGGAATTTGGTTATTAAGTGTTCTTTATAATACCGAGAACAAAGGCTGATGTTCACTTTAAAAATCCCACATGGGGCCACCCCAGAGGCCTTGACATCAGGGGAGACTCAGATATACAGGGAGAAGCAGGGACCAGTGCTCGGGGCAGGGCTTCCCAACCTTGAATGCACAGCCACATGCCCTGAGCATCTTGTCTGGGGAGGGGTCTAGGATTCTGCATTTGTAACAAACTCCCAGGCGCTGCTGGTCCGTGGACCACTGTCTGAGGATGGAGATGGTAGACTGCTTGTTTGTTTTGCCTCGACTGGGAGAGTCTGAAAGTCATCTTTTGGATTCTACCAGTCCTGAGCAGTGCTGGCTCTGGTTTATTGGGGACTTTATATCATACCAGGAAAAGAAATCCCATTTGAAGGGTAAGGCCCAAGCACCATCTAAATCAGAGGCACTAGGTGATGTCCTAATCCTGGCAGAGGACCAGCGAGAGGACAGATCAGCAATGATTCGGGCAAAACTCATCTTTCACAGCAGGACTGGAAATGAAGCCTGGTGTTCCTTCAGATTTCTTAAAGAATCTTCCTTAGCTATGGACACTGTATCCCCTGAGGGACAGGTGATACTCAGTAGTGTCTTTGTTTGTTTAGCAGAAGGCAATTTCTCTTTTCCCCTTCCTGGGGGATCATCTGGTGCCCGACTCTTCAGATAAGAAGTCACACAGAAGCGTTTCATCAGAATTCTCAAGGAGGTGGCAGGCATCAGTCGCCGAGCTTTTTGGAGAGTCTCAAAGCAGGCAGCCTGTATCAGGTAGCTACTGCTGTGTAACAAGCCATCCCAAAACTTAGTGGCTTCAAACAACACCCTTTTATAGTTTCTCATGTGGTTATAAGTACTCTGGGCAGTTACGCTGATTTCAGTTGGTGCAGCTCACATGTCTGTGGTCAGCAGGTGGATCGGCTCGCAGCTGGTGGTCCAGCATAATGCTTTTCAAGCTCTGCTTGTATCACATTTGCTAGCATTTCCCCTTGGCCAAAGCAAGTCATATGCCCAAACCCAGCATCACAGAGGGATGGACAATAAAGTTGGGGCAAAGGGCATAGATGTGTGGAGGCCCTTTGGTAAAATTCAACTACATAGCCCTGATTGAAAACCTGAGGTTGAGTCTATAAACCTCCGAGTACAGTGGGACTATTTCACTCACTCACTCACTCACTCACTCACTCACTCACTCACTCACTCACACACTCACTCACTCACTCATTCATTCATTCATAAAATAGCCATTGTCTTTCTCTTATGCAAAGTACCAGGCTCTGTTAGACTTTACTTCTAAGTTTCATTTACTTCAAGATCTACACCCACTTAAATTCCACCTCCAGATTGTCTCCATGTGGAAACTGTGAAAAGCTTTTGCTCACCCCCCGGGGAAGCTACGGGGCCTGTGGGATCATACCTGTGGAATGAGGGGGAGGGTCCTCTTTCCAAAGTCCATGGAGACAACAACTGCGCACTGCCATGGAGATGCTGGCTAACTTTAAACAGGCCCTACCTGCACCTACTCCAGGGCTGCCGCCTTTTAGAATAAAAGGGCCTGGTTAGAACTCAGAAGGTTTGTGGTCCACTTAGGCCCTTGGGTTCCTCATTTCTTGGAGCCGGTTTTCATCATCATCAAAGCAAAAAATAATTCTTATTTCACAGTTTTGTTTGATTTTGATGGATTTAAAAGCACATTGAAACACTAAAGTGCCATGGAAATATAAGTTTTTCTTATCATTACCCGTAGGAAGGAGGACCTAATGTACCCCCCTAGTTTTGTAGTTAATGATGTGCTAGAAAGCTGTCTATGGACAAGGGTGAGGTGAGAGGGTAGGGAAGAGTCCAGGTTTGTAACAATTGGCATAAATACCTCATGGCTGATTTCTACCATGGTTGCCACCAATGATTTAATAACCAGCTTATAAAATTCTCATGTAGTTAATAATCAGAATTCATGGATATTTAACAATTTACTTTCTCAGACTCATAAGAGCCTGCCTGGGTTCATCTCAGTTACCAGACAGCCTGGATTTGACCCAGCTCTACCTCTTACTCTCTCTGTGATTTCGTGTGAATGACTAAACTATGTCTATTTCCTTATCTGTAAAGTGGGATATAACAGGGCCGGCCTCCTAGGATTAAAATAAATATTAAATGAAGTAATGCATATGAGATGTTTCCTATATAGTATGTGCTCAATAAATGTCAGCTATTGCTATTCGTGCTGTATCTCTTGGTCAGCGGATGGTGCAAGGGACCCGTAGACATACTTTCGCAACTGGGTCACCCAGTCCTGTGGGCTGAAAGGTGGCTCACTCTATTTCCTGCCCAGGCCCAGCCTAAGTATCCAGCCTCTTAGAAATCATTCATTCAGCCCTGGCCGGTTTGGCTCAGTGGTTAGAGCTTTGGCCTGTGGACTGAAGGATCCTGGGTTCGATTCCAGCCAAGGGCTCATACCTCGGTTGCAGGCTCCATCCCCGGTGCTGGTTAAGGTGCACACGGGAGGCAACCAATTGATCTGTCTCACATCGATATTTCTCTCTCTCTCTTCCCCCCTTCTTCCCTTTCTCTCTCTCTCTCCGCCTCCTTCCACTCTCTCTGAAAAGCAATGGAAAAAATATCCTCGGATGAGAATTAAAAAAAAATCATTCTTTCATCTCCTCCCACAGAGCTCAGAGAAATTCCCTTGGGTCAGGCTCCTTACAAACAGCATCTCATGCAGCCCCACAGTAGCCCTAGGAGGGAAGGACACTTTTAATATTCCCATCTTACAGATGGGACAGTTGAGGTTCAGGGAGGCTGAGTAAGTCCCACAGCTACACGTAGGGAGCAGCAGGATTTGAATCCAGAGTCCTTATGTCTAAACCTCCTCCCCCATTTCTTAAAGGAAAAAAAGCCCTTTCATTTACAGTAATTTATTAATTTTTCTCTCCTTTTCTTTTTTCATAGAGGCTTAATTGGAATTTAATTTACATACATAAAATTCATCTTTTATTTACTTATTTATTTACTGTGAATCCTCACCCAAGGATATTTTTTCCACTGCTTTTAAGGAAGAGTGGAAGGGAGGGAGAAAGGGGTAGACTGGGCTCGGGATTGAACCTGCAACCCAGGTATGTGCCCTTGACCAGGAATCAAACGCATGACCCTTTGGTGCATGGGCCGGCGCGCTGACCACTGAGCCACACCAGGCAGGGCTAAAACTCACCTTGTAAAGTGTGCAACTGCATTTTTAATATAGTCATAGACTTGGGCAACCATCCCCATCAGCTAATTTTAGAACATTTCCATCTCCCTGCAAAGAAAACCTAGATGCCCCTTCTCCCCAGACACCCAGAGACACTGGCCATGTCCCCCGCGTCCACGGAAACCCCCCGCGGCCGGCCCAGCCAGCGCCCCGCGGGGCCCCCTTGAGCAGGATGCTGTGCTCACACTCACTGAACACCTTGTCCGGGTCCCAGAGAGCTTCACCTGATTATATTGAGCTATTTTTTCTGCTCTCCCTCCCTATGTGATGAGGGAACATTTAATTATTTACAGGGCCACAGGCTGTTCTCGTCTTATTGCCTTGTTCCCCTGCCCCCCATCTTTCTCGATTTTGGAGGAAAGCAGCGAGTGCAGGGTGCTGGTTTCCCTTTGCCTGTGATCAGAAGCCTCTTTTGTTAAAGTCTTGCTCTCCCCCTTGCGCCCTTGCCTCTTTCCAGCTGCCCCTTCCCAGAGCCGGGTTTCATCAGATTCTAGGTGCTGGGGATGAAGGAGCTGTGATTGGGACCCCCTGGTGTGCCAGTCAAAAAACAGAAAATCAAGTGGTGGTTTTTCTAGACAAACCTGGAGGCAGCTGTTTGGTACTTAAAAATCAGGCTGTGTTTAATCGCTGGGGGAAAATATGTATCAAACGCAGTCTGATCATAGTATTGTCTAAACAGCCCTTGAATTTGTAAATGACATGTGGCAGGGGTATTTTTAGCTCCTGTTTTTCTGAAGCGGAGCCGTTTCCCCCTCCCTTCGCCACATTAGACTTCTGCCATGATCATCCCTGGCTCTGCTCACTTCACCTTCCCTGGGGCTGTTCAGTATGCAAGTCGTGTTCGGCTCCCTCACCTTCCAGAGATTTTCTTTGTTCCTAGTTGTGGATGTTCAGGAAAAAAGGTGGCTGATAAAAATAATTTATTTTTTCCTTGGTTGTGTTTGAGGCCCGCGAGTCTTTGATTTGCAAGCAGTGCTCGTGGGTGTATTTGTGTTTCCTGGATGGTTTTTTTTCTCCTTTCCCCCAATGAATCCTGTTGGCATTTGAGAAGAAAGACAGACCCAGTGGGGCCAACTCAAGACTCATAAAAGTCTTCTGGGCCCCTCGTCCCCGGTGTGCTTGGGTGTGATTTCCTGGTTTGTATATTTGGACGAAAAGGCCAGCTCTTGACCTTGTCCACGAAATAAGAATTTCTCTCCTTTGTGGGCTGCAGGAAGGAAGAAAGTCAATGAATTCTTATTAAATGAATAAACTTCAGAGCCCAAGCGCCAGAGGGCTCAGTGCTTTTTCTTTTTGCCTCATTGTAAATTGCCTGGCCTTCCAGTTGCAAGTGTTGCCAACCATGGCATTAACAAGAATAATAGCTCGCTACCGGCTGAGCTGGTTCCCCCTTTTCACCGACCAGCTCTTTTTACCTCCTGTGATGGCAGCCTTTCTCATCGGACACTTGGGGCAGGATAATTCTTTCGACAGCCGATGATATCTTCAGACATTGGGAAGTATTCCCCTCAGGGAGTCACCCACGGTTGAGAACCACTGAAGGGTTTGAGGGGGGAAAACCAAAGTAGCATGAAAACGGTAGGGAAAAGAGAAAAAGAATACTGGAGAAAAACCCATCCAGAAGAAAGGTGAGGTATGAACACAGAAGGAGGTAGGGATGGGCAGAGTTGGGGCCAGAAGACCTCGCCTTGGTTCTTGGCACCACCGCTGAATTGGCTATGGGCACCCTCGGCTAGTCTTTACCTTCCCCATGCCTCGATGATCTCATCTGTAAAATGGGCATCTGCTGCACAAGGTTAGTTGTAAAGAGCAAAGAAGATGCCTGTTGTGAGAGTGCAATATAGATCCAAGTTATTCTGATCCCTGCTGCGTGTGCTAGGGACATACAGAGTCAGGGCAATTTGCCTTTTGGTCACAGTCAGCTGGGCTATGAAAAGAGGATACTCTTGAATTTGCTGTCCAGCTGTGAGAATGAGTGGGACAGCATTACGGCATTCTCATTTACGATCAGATAATATTTTTGATTAAATGCATGTTTGGACAGGTACACGGCAAAGCACGGTGAGGCCTGCCAGAGGAGAATGTTTTGTGGAAGGGCAAATAAATTGGGGATTTCCAAGTCTAGAAGCCTCTGATTGCCGCTCCCTTCTCCCTTCTTGTCTCTGCAGAATTCAGCCAAAGGACCTCCTCAAGTCGTTTGGAGAATGTAGTGCTGAAAATTATACTTGGCAAGTATGACACTCTCTGTCCACGCACTTAGGAGGACAAGAAATAGAATTTTTCTTTATTTTCTGTAAGTCTATTTTAGGCCGCCTTGCTTGTTCTTGGGGCTCCCTGCATCCTGCCATCCCAGAGTGGAGAAAGGTTTAGGGGCCGAAAGCCTAGGCTAGGCCCGTGTGGTCATCTGTCCACATTTGGTCACTTTGGAGACACATTCTCCCAACCAATCCCAGGTCTGCTGCTTCCTTCCTGCTTGCTCTTTCTTGGTCAGACTGAAACCCTGTGACTATACCCTTCAAAGGTATGACACTCCCCTCCCCACCTGCAGCAGGGCCAAGGACCAGAGTCCTGCTGGAAGGCCCACAGGCTTAAGGAATCCCTTTAAGCCCTGGGATCATCCCTCCCTCTCCTCTGTTGTGTGGCCTCTCCTGGTTCTCCAGGTAACCCAACTAAAAAATCCCATCCATAAGCTATTTGTCCTTTAAAAACAAAACCAGTGGTGAGTCTATTTCGAAGACCACTCCAACTTTCACCCTCCTGCCAATTCCCCCTCTCCCCTCTCCCCCAGCCCCACACAAGCAAGCACAGAGCTGAATGGAGGGCATGAAAATGAATATACGAGGAGAAACCCAGGTATTAAAACTTTAAAAAATGGTCTCCTGCATTTTATTTGTCATCCCCAGGCTTCCTGGCCCACCCGGCCAAGGTTCCAAAGCATGCAGAGCCACCCAAACTAGAGCCAGGAGGTGGACAGTGCTGGCACGTAGTAGGTGCTCAATGCACATTTGCTGAGTGAGAGAGTGAATGGGGCTTTTTTGCTAAGTCAGAAGTGTCTGCAGCCTAGTCTTCCATGTTCATGACCTCAAGTCGAAATTCGCCTAGTGGGTGAGTGACGCAGGGGATGATTTAGGTTTTGACATTCCCCCCAGGTGCCTTCTTCATGTAATGAAAAGCCGTTTTTGTTTCCCACTCTTCCGCTCAGTGCCAGTTGGGGAGGCTGCTCAGCCATGCCAGAGGGACTTTTTCTTCTTTAATATAGAGATTGGTGCCCTGATATTTCCCCAACTCTTTGGCCCCCTCTATCTTCCTGGTTGTCAAGGAAACAGTTTCCTGGACAACCTGTTGACTTACTTGGCTGCCGAGTTTGTATTATCCAGTGTGGGAAGCTGTAGTGGGGGATTTTTTAAAAAATATCACCAAGGTAACCATCAGCAGCCGCTTAATTATAGTTTTAGGTAAAGATGAATTCTCTTTTGCAAATGTTAGTGTATTTTTGGTAGGGTGGGGGGTTTGGGGGAGGTGGAGAACCACCCAGAGAAGAACACTTTCTAATTATATGATTTCAGTTGTGGACGAGTCAGTTTCATTTGCAACTAAACTTGGTTTCATTCAGGATCAATTTTTTTTCTTCTAGAGAACAAATGAAATAATGAAAACAGAGGAAAAAGAAATCAGTTTGGTAGGAAGCAGGCTGGAGTGTGGCGGCTGTGGCAGGGATGTAGGCCTTGGTGAATGGTACTGCTGGTGGCTGTTTCTAAAACATAAATTTATCTGTGGCTCTGGGAGGTAGTTCGGTGTAGTGGTCACACACCTGGACTCTGGAGGAAGACTGCCTGGGTTCAAATCCCAGCTCCGCCACTCACTAGCAGTTTGACCTCAGGCAAGTGACTTAACCTATCTGTGCTTTAGTCCCCACAGCTGCAAAATGGGGGTGGGCGGGGAAGAAGGGTGTGCTGTGAGGGTTAAGATATACAGGGTGTCCCCAAAACACGCATGCAAACTTTAACAGCTGATAGCTCAATTGATGTTTCTTTCTTTTCAGCCAAGACTAAGCTTTGAACAAAGGAAATTCATCCTAAAATGCTACTGGAGGTTTGAAAACGCAGTTCAAGCACAAACACTGCCTTTATAATTATTCAAAGTGTGTATGCATTTTTGGGAGGACCCCCCCAAAAATGTATACACACTTTAACAACTGATAACTCACTTAACTTTCACTCCTTTTGAGGTTTAACTGATTTGAAATAATGGGTGAAGCTGTTACAGGGCAGCAAGGAGCTAGGAAAATTCCAGGGTGAGTGGAATAGGGAAGCTGAGACAGGAAAGTTAAAACAAGGCCAAACAGTGCGGGCAACTTGCGGCTGGCTGGTAAATAACAAGCCATTATCTTCCCCAGCCAAGGACACTTGAGAGCAAATGGTTAAAAACCTCCTTAACAAGAGAATGCAGGAAAGGAGGGGGAAGGGGAAAGGAAAAAGGACAATTTTACTCCCTAAGCAGAGAAGCAGCTGTCTCAAGGCTTGGCAAGATAAAATTGCCAGGTGCTTCTCATGAATTCTGGGAAGGCCACAACAAAGTAAAAATGGTCCTTGAGAATTAATCTGTACCAAAATATTCAGCAGAGGAATTTTGGGACCTATAGACGGGAGGGCATATAATGCCTCGCACTCCCACCCAACGCCCTCTTCAGATGAGCTGAGACCCTGTCTGCACTTCATAAGCCAGAAGGATAGTATAGATTTGCTTGCTTTGCTTTTTGAATAAAGGTGCTTGCTTTAATTGCTTTAATAAAATTGGCTTTCACAATGCAATCAGGGTCTCTCGTATAAATTCATTTATATGAGAAGACAGGGATCCAGGCTGGAGACAGCCCTTTCCCACGGACTCAGGGGGCTGTCTGATAACACCTCTCTGGGGTTTCTGCGCTGCTCCTCTAACAAAGCCAGACTAAGCTTTAAGCAAAGAAAGTTTGTCCGCTAGACTTTTTTATGGGGATACATAAAAGATAAAGTTTACGGTACAAAACTGACAAGAGTTGACAAATTGAGGGCACACAGATACCGAGGGAAATGATTCTTGATGTTCGTGATTCCATTGCTTCGCATTACCAGCAGTGCCTGGACCAGAATGGTCATGAGTTTGAAAACAGGTGTTGACGAAAAAATTATTAGTCCCTTAGAAAAATCCCAGCATGGCTATTGTATCAGCCATCATTAGAAAGCCAGACCTCCTACTAAGCCATATGTGCATGCTACTGGCTACTCTGGAGGCAAATCGCTAAGTTTTTAAAAATTTTAATTAAAAGATCAAACTTTTTAAAAAAATATGTTTTTATTGCTTTCAGAGAGAGAAAGGGAGAGGGAGAGATAGAAACGTCAATGATGAGAGAGAATCATTGATCAGCTGCCTCCTGCACGCCCCCTACTGGGGATCGAGCCCACAACCCAGGCATGTGCCCTGACGGGGAATCCAACCATGACCTCCTGGTTCATGGGTCGACGCTCAACCACTGAGCCACACTGGCCGGTAAAATCAAACTTTTAAGGGCTTTAGGAGTAGTCTTCTTTGAGCTGTGTGTAACTTTGCTCTCCGCTTCCTCCTTTCTGCACAGCATTGATCAAACCGAGAATCGAAGTGGAGCCTTTGCAGGCCATCTGTGTGCAGGGAAGTGCCCTTCCAAGAGGAGCTCTTGGGTTTGGTCCAGGAGGCTCTGTGGGAGACCCTAGGTAGTTGCAGATTCCTTGGGCCTAATCAGTTGCTTCAATGCTCAAGTCCTCGGCTCTGTTCAGCCTCCTGCGGCCCCCTCCCAGGTCTGGGGCAGTCAGGCTGTAGAACCACAGGGGGAGGGGAGGGTTGCATCAGGGTCTCCTGGGGTGATGATGGCGACCTGGTTCAGTCCAGAGGGCGACACCAAAGGTCCAGCTGTGTGAGCTCTGGCAGGAGCCTCCTTTATGTTCTCAAGTTTCTGTGCCTATGAAAAGAAGGAATTGAAATAGACCGTCTCCAGTAGTTTTGCAAAGTTCAAAATAGTGTGATTCTGCAGGGGCAAAGTGAGCCAGAGCTGCCTTCGCACCCAGGTCGGCCTCACTCCAAAGATGACTTTCAGCCACGTGCTAAACTCCTGCTCTGATTGTTGCTGAAACCATGGGCTTTGGGGCCAGAATCCTTGGGTTAGAACCTGCCATTTCCTAGAGGAGTGACCTGAGCAAGTAATGGGCCTCTCTGTGCCTCAGTTTCCTCACTGGCCAAATGAAGACACTAATAGTAACTACCTCTTGTGGTTGTTGGAAAAGAAATGAAATAAAGGCTGGTAAAGTGTGGTATGTGCATTTCTTCACTGAGTTCTCACCATCATCATGATGCTTCTAGTCTAGTTTCTCCTACTCAGGTTTCTGTATCATTCATCTCATTATTTTATCTCTTACACCCTTACAAATCTCCCATAGGGCCTCCCTTTAAAAAACACACAAAAAAACCTCTTTTAATTCAGATTCAGCTGTGGTCCAGCCCCCGTCAGAACTGCTGCTCTAAGACCACAGGGAATATTTGTTTTGTGTGCTTCCCCTCCTCCCGTGGATTTTGTGTACTTTCATTGTTTCAGATCGAAGGCCTGAATAGCAATGAATGCGTCGGTTGAGAGCAGCTGGAGCTGTTGAGTTTTGGCATCAACTGTCCCCAATCCACTGGGATGGATTAATGAAGGCACCCAAGGCTGCTGCTCAATCAGGCCAGGGGCTTTGGAGAGGCCTAGGAGCAAGCAGTCACAGGCTCGGTCCTTTTACAACTCCCCCACCCCTGCCTGGTATTTTTAATTCATTAGTCTTTAACAAGGAACAGCAATCGGGAACACAAACACATATCCATCTGCTCACTCCCCCCTCCAGGGACCACAAAAGGTCCTTTCTGGGCACTGAAAATACATCTCACCCATTCCCCACCTTCATTTTTCAAAAAGCCTCACTGTTAGATTGAAAAGCACACATCCCACCAGGATGATTGAGGAAAGGTAATTATGTATTATTAAACGCAAAAAAAGAAAAAACTGTTCTTTGCAACACCCCAATGGCTTGGCAGAAATGAAATAGCAAAATGCTTAAATTGTTTTCCTGCCAGCGGGATGAATGGATGCCTTCGTTCTCTGAGGTCATGAGCCAAGGGGACTTGCTTGGCATGAGTGAGGACTCTGAGGATTGGGGGGGATGGCTCCATCCCATGGGGACCTGGGCTGCAGAAGGGGAGCTGCCTTCAGTGTTTCCCTTGGCTTAGGAGGTGGGAGGTCTCTGACTTTGGAGAAGTCAAATAACCTTCCTGTGTAAGATGGCGTTAATAATACCTGATAATCCAAATCCTTGCAAAGTACTGTGGTGTAGAGTGGAGATCAATTCGGGCTGGAGGGTTGGAACCTTAGCTCTGCTGTGCAACCTTGGGCAAGTTACTTTCTCTCTCTGTGCCCCCACTTCCCCATCTGAAAAATGGGGATGGTAATGATATATACCTACAGTACTTGTTGCAGAGTTAACACATGTAAAACAATTAGAACAGTGCCTCCTAAGCACTCTCTTCAGTGCTGGTTATTATTAGGACATCTCTCTTCTCATCACCAGTATCCAAATATATGATGAAGTCAGCAAAACTGGTTCAGTTTCTTCACAGGACTGCTAAGTGGAATAAACCAGGATTGAAAGGCAGGCTTCTGGACTCCACATTTTGTTGAATTTTCTTGCCCCACAGTTGCCTCCTGAGGGTGGTTTTTATATTTCACAACTTCAACACTGGCTATAGCTTGTTAAACAGACCCACGCACTAGGTCCTCCAAGATTAGATGACCCTGGATTGAACGCTCAGGACCCCCTTTCTGGTCCTCTGCTTTTCCCTCAGTAAAATAGACTTTGTGAGAACAAACATGACACAACATTGCTCAGGGCAGAAGTTCAGTTAAAAACTAAAGCAAATGACAAGCCGACAAGGCACAGGGAGTGCAGAGTCCACCAGCCACTGATCCCCAGGCCCTGGAGGGTCCGAGGGCTTGCCGCAGAGGTGAGCGCTCACCGTGGATCGTCTAAGAAGAAGCTGGCAGCCAGAGTTCGGGTTCCAGGGCCTCCAGAGTGTCCCTTTTTTTACCCTGGGGAAGGGAGGCAACTCAGACTTTCCAAGAAGGTGCTTGGTTTTCTCTGTTAAATTAACAAAATGTGTTTGCTCGGTGTCTCCTTTGTACAACTCAAAAAACGCAGCATCACAGCGGTGTGGGGAGGGCACCCCGGTAATGATCACGCGTCCTCCGAGAGATCCCTCCCTTTGCCTGGAAGGTCACTGCCTCTGGGGGATGGACTTCTTGGCTGGGGGTCCTGCTCTTGGTCTTGCCGTATACTTGGTGGGGGCAGGGGCTCCTCCTATGCTGGGCACTGGAGCCTCAGAATATCTTTGGTTCCTAGCTTTGCAGATTCTTTCATCTCTCTCCTTGTCTTCTGGTTAGTCCATTTGGGATGCTGTAATAAATAAACTATAGACTGAGGGGCTTAATTAAACAAGACATTCATTTCTCACAGGTCTGGAGGCTGCAAAATCCAAGATCAAGGCGCAGCAGATTCAGTGCCTGGTGAGGGGCTGCTTCCTCATGTGGCAGAAGGGACAAGGAGACTCTCTGGGGCCCCTTTTGGAAGGACACTAATTCCATTTATCGTCATGACCTAATCACTTCCCAAAGGCCTCACCTCCTGCTACCATCACATTGGGGGGTAGGATAGAACATAAATTTTGGGAGGGCACAAACATTCAGTTCACAACACCTTTGAAGCGCATTGCCCTTTCTTGGCTGCAGGAGGATATCTCACTTGCAAACGGTCAGGAAAACAGGTTTGAGGCTGTCTTTCTTCCCATCCTGCAGTAAACCCCCAGGCCCAGGAAGCACAGATGGTCTCCACGCCTTCTAGGAAGAGGACCTGGGAAATGTCAGAAGGAAAAAACTCACAAATTAATTTTTCAAAACAAATTATTCTGTCCTCAATAAAGGCTCTGAGAAGTCCTGCAATAAAGAAACTTGCCTAACTTCCTATAACCCAGTTTTTCCAAGCTTATTTTACTAGGAGGCCTTGCCTCTTAACACCTCATAACTTTTTCCAGAGTTGTGCCAAATACACTGAAAAATACCAGTCTGGCCCAATTCCTGTGTTAGTTGATAAATGAGAAGACTAAAAATCACACCATGGTCCTTACTCATAATCCAATCCATTTATGAGGCAGGACTTACATGTCTATCATCTGGGAGAAGCTTTCCTAAAAAGAGTGAAGCAAATCAGATTTCTTTTCAGACGAGCCACGCTTTTGTTCAGTCAACAGAGTTCACTGTTCAGAGTTTCCTTTAAATTCTTTTTCTAAAGCAATGATTCCAGCTTCCCCGAACCCCCCAGTGTATCCTTTGTGTATCTAGAGCTCATATTTCAGCTTTTGGCTGTGAAGTATCACAGGGGACCTGTGAAGCTGTCTCAGAGTCAGGGACCTGACATTGCCAAGCCTCAGAGCCCAGTTTCTCTCTCTGAAAACCCAAGAGTGGCCCGGCCTCCCCTACATGGGGGGGAGGGGGTGGTCTGCAGGGCTTGGATTCCACTCCCGAGATGTGAATTGTTGATAATCTTCAAGGAGACAGAATGTGACAGATGAAGGAATATCCTGTCCCAGGCTCCCTGAGAGTAATTTTGACAGTGGGGAGGAACGAACAAAAGTAGAATTTATTGAGACTGTTCCAAGCCAGAAATGTGCTAGGTGTTTAATTTTTAAATTATATTTAATCTTTATAAGTAATACATGCCCAGGGCACAAAATATATACAAAAATGCAAATGTGAAGTGTCTCTTTCCACCGTCTATGTCCAGCTGGCCAGTTACCCTCCCAGCAGGTGACCACGACATCTTCTTGTGCCCCTTTCCTGACGTCCTATACGTATACAAGCAAATATGCAATAAGAGGAACAGGGAAATGGGCTTACCCTCCATGCCTGCCTGCGCCTGACTGTGTGCCTGGAGCGCGCCCGTCCCGGTTCCTTGGGGCCCGCTGCCTCTTTGCACCTGCTGCGCGCATTTCACTGGGCGGATGAGCCAGGGTTCATTGGCTGGATTCTCTATGAATAGACTTTTAAATTGTTTTAATCTTTTTATACTAGGTCGGTGGTTCTCAACTGGGGGTAATTTTGCATCCTGACCACCAGAAAACATTTGGCGAGGTTTGGGGAGATTTCTCGTTCTTACAGCCAGTGGGGGTGGGTGGGTGCTGCTGGCTTGTAGTGGGTAGAGGCCCAGGTGCTATGAAACCTCTTCTGATGCTCGGGACAGCCGCCCGCAGCACAGTGACCCAGCCAGCCCCGGATGTCGCTGGTGCCGAGGCCAAGGGGTCCAGTGTGCAAGGTGGGTGTGAGGCGTCCAGTGTGCAAGGTGGGTGTGGGGAGTTGGGGAAAGTGAAGCGTCAAGTCCAAGAGCGCAGGGCTGGAGCACATGCTCACACCACGAGAATGCGCCCCTTTTCAAAACGGAGGGGAAGGCTCCCAAGCTCGTACCCCTCAGTCTCAGGGAGATGTGTCTGGGAGCAGCCACCACCCTGAGGTGGGGGTCAGGGCTCCTCTTGTCCCTCTTTTGCTATTTGTCCCCGAGATTCTGCCTAGGAGCTCCAGAAGAGTGGGTAGGAGATGCAATTACCCTCAACAAACGCAACGCAGTCATTAAATGGAATCCCGAGGCTTTTAATTACTGGGATATTAGCATATTATGAATGGGGAAGCAGCGTTTCCTATATAACAGCAGAGGCATCGGGAAGAAATGCCTATTTTTACCACTAATTAAAAGAATATTATGGAATAGTTAGAGAATTAATTGCACTTCAGAACATCTTTAGAAGGAAGACAATTGGATAAAGATTGCGTCTTCCTTCCCACATCACAATATTTGCAAGCAGATGGCATGATTCTGGCTGAGGAAGTGTGGTGGTATCAACACAAACCATCTCCTCGCTCACGAGGATTTACTCCATTAATTGGCCGCCTCTGTGCAGGATATTATTATAGTTATTTACATCTGTGCAGCGCTTTAGTTTTCAAACATGTCCACGTGCACTGTCACGTGGCCAGGATATTATTGCCCCCTTTTTAGGGGTGATGAAAAGCTGGGAGAGGCTTATGGGGAAATTGCCAAAGGTCAGCAGCTCAAAACAGGTGCAGCCAGGATGTGTGCAAAGTGCTCACCTGGGGAGGGGATGACGTAATGAAGCAAGAGCAGGACCTTGGTGGTCAGAAAGACCTGGGTTCAAATCCAGCTCTGTACCTCTCGGTTGATTGACCTCAGGCAAGTGAGTTCATCTCTTGGAACCTCAGTTTCCTCATCCGTAAAAGAAGGATCATGACACTTGTCTTGTGGGGCTGCTGTGAGGACTCAAAGGAACCACGGTGTTTGCAAGATGCTCAGGTGGCGTCTGGGCCGAGGTTGAGCACTGTTATCAGTGTCACTCCTGCTTGAATCTGCTGGCTCCTCAAACTCTCCTGTTTGTACCCGGTGCTTCACATGTGCACACACATTGGTCCCCAATGCTATGGCTTCCTCAGCTATAGTTTTTGGTGCCTCCTCTGGGATGCTGCTTTCTTCTAAGTCCTACGGGTCCCGCCCATGCTGGGGCTGGTGATCCCAGCCAGCAGAGTTTTCCATCCTCATGGTCACTGGTCAGGCCAGCAGCTAACGGGGATGACTCCTGCCCTTTGCCATACGCTCTAGTGCGGGTTCCCACAGTGGGCTGCTGGACCCTGGCGTGGCACTGTGCTTGGGGAGACGGCTCTCATTACACCTGTAGGTCTGTTCCTCATCAGGGTGAGCACACATGGGCAAGGTCCCCTGACTTAGGTGGCATCCAGTCCTGGACCTCACCCTGTGCCAAGAATCACTCCTTTCTTTCAAATCTAAGGCTCAGTTGCCGAGTTAGGTTCTGTCCTTGAGATAACTGCCAGGGGCCTGTGCTGGATTGTTGGTCCTGGTCTGCCCAGCTTCCCTTCCTCTTCGTTTTGGTAACCTAACCTTAGTTTTATTTTGAGGAACTACCTGTTCTCTACTCTCAGCTCCTGACGCCAGATCCTTGGTGACAGGAGGAGACGTGTGACCGGGCCTGGCCAATGAGAATGCTTACTCCCCTGGCTTCAGATTTGACTTGGGGATTGGCATGTGCCCAAGTCAGGCCAACCAGAGCCAACCCCAGGACTTTTGAGGGAATGATTAGAAAGGAGATGATCTTTCTTTTGTGGTTGCCCAGCTGGTAGGTGTACACCTGGGAGTGCCAAGGCCATTTGGCAAGGACATGGGGATGCCTTCTGAGAATGAAGCCAACACAGAGGATGACAGAGACCAGAGATGGCCAGAGAGAAATTCCTGATTATGTTGTGAGCACTCGGATCCATCTATGCCTGAAGAGCACCAGTTTGAGGTGAGTTTCTGTCTTTTGCAACCAAATGAGTCCTGACTGATTGAGGGTCCCCTGTCTGCCCCAGGCATTTAAGCTCCTCTCAATCCCCTCCCTTCCGCTCTGCCAGAATTGCCGAAATTGCTGGATTCCATTAATGGGCTGACTTCAGCTACTTTTCACAGGTTGGAAAGAGAGGGAATTTTCCATGCTGAATCTCTCAGGCCTGGCCCAGATGCCGTCTTACATTTTATTAGGTTCATTTTCTCCATTTATTTTCCCAGACTATCTTTGAAACTGACCATTTTCAACAGGAAATGGCATAGATTATTTTTTCATGATGGCTGCTCTTCTGTAACCCAGCAGCTATTTAATTAAAATTTGTATTACCTCCTACACTTAACATAGAAATCCATCTATTGTGGCAGCATAAGGACCCATCTTTGAAACTCCTCATTTATACCCAAGTCGAGAATCCTATCAGCCAAATCCCAGCATCTCCTCCCTCAGCATCTCTGGATAGTGCAGATGACAATTTTATAGTCCTGAACATCAGCTCAGACAAAACACATCTCTTGAACCCCCCCACCCAGCCCCAAGCATGTCTCCTTTTTAACTTCTTTGTGTCCTGCTCGAACCCTCTCTCAGCACTTGTGAGACTTCATGCTATGATTTGTTTACCTGTCTGCTTCCCTTCCTAAGTCCCTGGAGGATAGCAAATCTGTTTTCCTCATATTAGAATGTACAGGTATTGGTACTGGTCTGGTTTTTATCCACGGCTATCTTCCCACAGCTTAGAACAGTGCCTGGTACTAGTAGGTGCTCAGTAAACACTCATTAAAGGCACTTGTGCATCCCACACACATTGCAGAGGCCTCTGCTCAGCAGAGGGACACGGGATTTGTAAGAAGGAAGGGAGGGGAAAGTCATTTCCAGTGCCCCCATACCATTGTTCTCCAGGCTCAACCATTGTGGGCTACTGTGTCCTCTTGTCCAATCAGACACCAGCCGCCTTTCTTTTCATCCAATCAGACGCTAGCAGTTGCCTTTCTTTTCATTCATGCGTTGCATGTGCCCCCCCACCCCCTTCCTAGTGCCTGTGCCGTGCCAGGCGTGAATGAATGAACACGTACCGGGTATTCTGCATGAGACTCCGTGACTCTCCACAGTGCTGGAAGGCCTATCGCTCCCATTTCACAGATGTGGAATCTAACATCCTGAGAGGTGAGAAGGCCAGAGAGCGCCAGGTTGAAATGGTAGAGCTTGAATGAACTCCCTTTTGCTTTTTGGCCAATTGTCTTACATATGTGTTTCATCTGCCAGCTATTATAGCAGTTTCTGGAAAAGCAGGATTGGTGTCTCGCAGTTTGAGGGGAAAGACTGGGTGAGGTGTCTACTAGGCTGTCAGCAAACAGACAGCGAAAACCTATTGCATGTTGCTCTGGCCTTTTCCCCTGCAAGGGGGCCCAGCCAGCTCCCCTTTACCAAAGCCCTCTGTGTTTCCTGATGGATCTGGGCCCCTAGCAAACACCATTAGCTATCCCTGACTTCAGCATGGACAGGGTAGCTGATGCCAACGAGACAAGGGCATTCACAACCCCACCTGGAACCAAGTCACCGTTAGCGAAGTTAATGTGAATACCACATATCCACATTGCACATACATAATTGTACATGACAGTGCTAAATAATTCAGAGACGAAGCTGGCAGCCCGGTGCCTTTTTATAGTAAATAATTCAAGTGCTCTCTGCATTTCCTTACCGGTAGACTGGCATAGCTGCCTGATGTGGAGAGAGAAGCAGGAGCCTGAGAATAAAGCATGTCAGGGCCATTGCAACTAGAACATTCTTGTCCCATATGTTTACACAGTGCAGTGGGAAACATGATTTCCATTTGCCCTTGGATTTAGGGCACAGAAGTTCAGGATTTCAGCATTCAGGCTCTTGTTATGTATTTGAAAGAGCAGGGGAAACAAGAAATCATTTTTTCCTGACATCTATCTAATTAAAGACTAGCAAGTGTGCCATTACGCTGGAGAGCTGCGAGCATCTTGAGCAGTGCGAGCATCCTCGTGTGTGACTCAGGAGCCTGGGTTCTACCTCACTAGCTCCACAACTCTGGCAAGTGACGAAACCTTCCCATGCCTCAGTTTCCTCATCTGTGTAATGGGGTCACTCAGAGTACCTACCTCGTGGGATTGCCATGAGGACCAGAGGGGAGTATACATGTAAGTGGTTTAGCACAGGGTTAGGCACATGGAAACTGCTCCATAAATAGAACCTATTGCCCGCAGTAAGTCACACCCCTCCCTTTACTAAGGAAGTCACTGAGGCTCAGAGAGGGAAGTGATAAGCCCAAGGGCACACAGTTATAACTGGCAGAACAGAGGCATAGGTCATGTCCTCAGTTTTCTATTTAAGTGAACTTATGGCAGAAGGGAGTAACCTTGCTATGGGAGCTGAGATATAGTCAAGAGACCTTTTGTAGCTAAAGAATCCTTTGGAGTATTAAGTTTTATCACATAAAGTTTGCATTACTTTATGTTTTAGTATCAAATAACTTTAACTCATTTTACTGAACACATATTTATATAAAAACACTTTTTAAAAAAAATCTGATTTTAGAGAGGGAGGAAAGGAAAGAGAGAGAGAGAAATATCGATGTGAAAGAGACACATTGATCAGTTGCCTCCCCCACGTGCCCTGACCAGGGATCAAACTCGAAACCCAGGCATGTGCCCAGACCAAGAATCAAACCTGTGACCTTCCAGTGCATGGGATGACACTCCAACCAACTGTGTCACACCGGTCAGGGCATGAACATATATTTATTTAATCCCTACTAGATACCCAACTCTGGAACTATCGCTGTGAACAATACAGACCAGGTTCCTGCTCTTATGGAGATAATCAATAAGTAAACCAAGTGACAGAACATTTTATATTGTGATAAGTAAAAAGGAAACCCTAAATTAGGGTAAGGGGCTAGAGTGTGACTGGCAGCTCCTTCTACTAGGGTCCTGAGGTCCAGAAAGGCTTCTGTGTAGAAGAGACTTTTGAGCAGGGACAGGAATTGTGAGAAGAAGCTAGGAATGTGGTGAACTGGACACATCAGAGAGAGGTCAGCATGTGCAAAGGCCCTGGGGTGGGACACATTCAGTTAATTTCCCTCTCAAAATTTGGAATACTTTTCATGGTTCTATTAGTTTTCTGTGGCTACTGTAACAAATGACTACAAACTAGGTGGCTTAAACCAACAGAAGTGTATTCCCTCATAGCTCTGGAGGCTGGAGTCTGAAATTGTGTTCGCAGGGCCACAGTCCGGAGGTTCTAGGGAGGAATCCGTTCTTTGCCCCTTCCAGCTCTATTGGCTGCCAACATTCCTTGGCTTGTAGCTGCATCACTTCAATCTCTGTCTCCACCCTCACGTCACATTCTCCTCTGCCATCTGTCAAACCTGCCTCTACCTCACTTAAAGAAATGGATATATAAGAGTGATTTTGTCATTAGATTTAGGGATCACCCAGATAATTCAGGATAAGCTCCTCCTCTCAAAATCCTTAAATTAATCACACCTTTTACCATATAAGGTAATGTTCACAGGCTCCAGGAATTGGTCTGTGGACCTATTTTGGGGGGGCACCATTCAGCCCACTTCATGGGTGAGGAAGACGTGCCAGGTTCTAGACATTAAAAGCAACAATTAAGAGGCAAAAGTGGGCCTCTGTTTTGAGTTGAGCTGAAAAAAACAGTTTCCAGTTGCATTAGATATTTCTGACAACTTCAGCTTTAAAATATTCAGAATTAGCTCCAAAGATGCTGCTGGACACTGCAGTGCAGACTGAACTAAAGATGTTGAATTCCAAGTCCTTTCTGCCTGCGCTTCCTGTTTTTATTTACTGAGAGCTTCTTACGTGGTGGACTCTGTGCCTTGGGAGCTCATTAGAGTGCAGGTTCTGGGCTCCTCTCCTAGGAATTCTCCTTTAGCAAGTCTGGTCCAGGCCCAGGTGTCTGCATTTTAAACAAGCACCCCAGGCACTTGTAGAACCACCCCTGGAGAAATACCGATGGAAGAGGGTGGGGAGCTCATGCTTAATTACTGGGCAGTGGAAAAACCTTCCAGTCTCACCCTCCATTTGGTGTAGACACAATTGCACAATTTGCAAGAAGGCTCAGGTTGCCTGGAATTCTTTCCCCACGTAGTGTGTCCATCTGGTGGAATGAAGCCTATGGAGGCTGCGCAGGGCTGCAGAGAGCTTTGGGGAGGAGGCCCAGTGAATGGTGACTAAGGGTCGAGTTCTAATTCAGGTTATTGCCTCCACTCTAAGTTTACTGGCCCTGAGGTCTTGGCAGGTCTCTCCCTTCTCTGAGCCTCAGGCTCACCCCTGTCCCCCAGGGCCTAGCACAAGACTGGTACATAGTAGGACCTCAACAAGTATTTGTTGGCTGCATGAAGAGATGAATGAATCTGATGTCTGACTCCAGAGCTGAGGGCTGGCTCTGCTATTTCATCCCAAAAATGGAAATAAAATACTTCTAACCATTTATTACTGAGATCAACTTGGTTAAGATTGAAAGGCAGGGTCAGAGCGGGCGGGCCCTGGAGGCAGGGCAAGGGCAGGAGCTCTATTGTAAGATCAATTCTAGGAGCGTCTGGAGGCTCTGAAGCAGGACTCTGACAAGTCAGGATCGCCCTGTAAAATGTCACCAGGCAGCTATGGGCAGCAAAGTGTGAACTTTGGGGGCCAGAACAGACTCAGGAACTGGGGTGAGCTGACCTCTGCAGCCGTACCGACCACAGTAGTGGAGAGATGGAGAGAAGTGGGAGCTACTGGTTTAAACCCACGTCAAGTGGGGCCCCCGTGCCCTGTCTTCCTCGCCGCAAATGCAGTGGGAGAGGTTTGTGGGCTTCAGTGAAATTTTAGTTCGCTCAGGGGGTGCCTGGTGGTGGAGGGTCTAACCGTGCAGGTCCCAGAGTCGGTCCCGGCTCTGCCATGCACACCCGTTCCCTTCTAGGTCCCAGCCCTTCCTCGAACCCTGTGGGTGGAGGAGATGGTTTATGCTGAGAGCACTCCACACCCCATAAAAGTTAAGTGTATTTATACACAGCAGGCAGGCCTGGGAAACCCACACTAGAGTAGTTATGGGAAGAAATGTAGCCCTTGGAAGAAACCTCTCAGAACCAGTGACATGTAGCCAGGGCTCTCACTGGAGGGAACATGTCCCCTTGGTGGGGACAGTTTGAGTTGAATTACTTCCAACTCATAGCGGCTCCAAGGCATGAGGTGAAACAGGTATTTCAGATGGAGTTGATGTTCTGAGCTAGGGCAGCATATTTTCAGGTGAGTGGGGATAACATAACCCTCAGAGTGCCTTCCCTGGCAGAGAGAGTGGTTTCTTTTGGAGATCTCCAAACAGGAGGTGAGAAAGAACATCATGAGACACCTCTAGGGTGGATTTCCTATGCCCAGCGCCGGTCCAAGGCACGTACTTAAATTCGCTGGTTTAATTCTCGCAACAACCATGGGGGTGGGGACAAATATTATCTCAGGCACAGGGTATCTAATAATTCACTCAAGGTCGTGGGCCAGAAGGCCAAAAGCCAGGGTTCAAACTTGGGCATCTGGCTCTAGGTACCATTACCACCATGCAAGCTTGGGGACCAGGCATGCACTGGCTTGTCATTACAAAGACCCAGGCAACCTGAGTTTGCCCTGCTGGCCAACATGCAGGTGATCAGCACACACCTTGTCTTTGAAAAGTGACCTCTGGGACCACTTAGCGGCAAGACTTCATGTGGGTGCTCGCACTGCATTCTCACACCTACCCTCTGCAGCAAGGGCTGTGTTATCCCCATTTTTCAGGTGAGGAAACAGAGGCAGAGAGCGCTTGTACCTTGTCCAAAGCCCCTCAGCTACTAGGAGGTCAAACCAGGCTGGACTCCAGGGCTGACTAAAGCCGTCTCTGGTTTTGTGCAACCTCCAGGCTACGGGCTTTTATTTTTGTGGCCTTCAAAGCCAGAGTATCCTTGTTCGTTGGATAGACATCGACACCCAGCGGGGTTAAACACTGCCTGAGGCCACACAGCAGGTGAAATGGGGAGACAGGACTCAAAGGCGGGTTGGTCCACGCTCTTCCTTCCCTTCCACACCTCATTTCTAAGCAGTTTAGACTGACCTTGGCTGGTAATCATAGGGCATCTTCCTTTATAAAGTGGATTTTCCTCTGTGTGTGTGCGCGCACATGTGGATGGTCTGTGGCCAGATCAAAACTTGGGCTGGGGACCGGAGGGATCAGGTTCTAATCCAGACCTGCCTCTCATCAGCTGCGTGACCACAGCTGGTCATGCTCCTCTCTGAGCCTCTGGAGGACAGCAAGAACACCACCTCCAGGCTGGTTGTCAGGACTAAATAAAGTGACCCACGAGAAAAGTATAGACTCCCAAAGACAGGGGTTTGTAGCTGTGTTCCCATGACCCAAATCAGCAAGTGCCTGATAAATATTTCAGGAAGAAAGGGAGGGACCAGGTAAAAGGTGGCTATTAATATGATCTCATCCAGCTTCAGAATATTCTTCTGAAGAACAAAGGGGTAAAAGTAATCCTACTCATTTTGCAGATGGAGAACTGAGTACCTGGATGTGTAAGGGGAAGACCAGCCAGAACAAGCCCCGTGTGCTCACTCAAATGGATTTCTTTGTCTCTTTGTTCTTAACCATAATCCTTCCTTCCTTCCTTCCTTCCTTCCTTCCTTCCTTCCTTCCTTCCTTCCTTCCTTCCTTCCTTCCTTCCTTCCTTCCTTCCCCCTCTCTCCCTCTCTCTCTCTCTCTTTCTTTCTTTTTTCTACCATAAAATGTCAGAATGTCATCATGACAAAGTGCAGGATGAATCTCCAGGAGGAGTGGCACGGCTCTCTCCCGGCTGGGCTCCCAGGCCTGTCTGCCAGGAGCCGGGCATCTGCAAGGCATGTGCCCTCATAAGGAGCAGTCTCTCCCCGCGGAGCAGGACCCCAGCATTCCTCCACGAATAGCACCTTCTCTGCCTGGGCTCAGAGGACACTCAGCCCTCGGAGGCCCAGGAGTCCAGGCTGATGGGCTCTGTTCCTCTCAGAAATGCAAGATTGAAATGTCAACCTGGGCGATGCCCCACAGGGGCCCAGGCCTTCATTAGAGCATTGTCACCTGGAAAGGAACACCTGTCTGACAAATTTCTAATTAATTTTTATTTTGCCTAGTCTCACTTTCTAGAAGCTTAAAATATAGTGAGGCAAGTTTCAGCTGGTATGAACTGGTTTGGTTTTAATATTAGTTGTTAAAATATTGACAACAGTTTCATCCCAAATCCCTTGAGTGTTGCTCCTTCACTTGGGCCACTCCCCTGGGGTCTCCCCTGATCCCACCAGGAAAGGGTTAATACCTAACCCACCAGGAGAGGCTGCCCCAGTCTGACAATCACAGTCTGTTCTGATTGGTCAGCACCAGTGGCTCCTGATGGTCAACTATTCTGAGTGTTACTCTGGGGGCAATGCAGACATACAACAATGAAACAAGCCACAGACTAAGAAGCTGCAGGATGTCCTAAGGGCCAGGTTCCTCTGGAAGGTGCCCATCCTTACTCAGCCAAGGGCCAGGCCACTTCCTGTCTCTCCCAGGTTGCCCCCTCTGCCTCCTCTCTTACTTAGTCTTCTCCCTGGCCTCTGCCTCCACCCTCAGCTCCCAGCCAATCTGTCTTCTGCTGGTAGCCAGAAAGACAAATCCGGGCCCTCCAGGCCCCCCTCCCCCCTACTTACAACCATCTGATGGCTTCTTGATGTGCTCAGGGTCATGGGAAGCTCCCTTTGGAGCAATCGCTGTTCTTTATAGTTATATATTTGTTGAGGTTCTTTTTGGTCTCCCCCATGGGACCTCAAGCTCTACCAAGACTCTAGTGTCCAGCACAGTACCTGGCACACAGTAGGAACTCAATAGGTATTTACCTAATAACAGGAAGAATAAATGGGTGGATGAATGAGCGGTCACTGGGTGGTCTCTACGAGCCTGGAAAGGACCAAGGTTGCTTCCTGGGTGGGTTAGGATCTGTAGGTAGAGAAAAGTCTGGCATTCAAGGCAGGAGGATGGCCAGGTAAAGGCCAGGAGGTGGGAGGCTGGTGGCTTTATCTGCCCCCGGGAAACCCTTTAAGCAGGAAGACAATTTAAGGAAGGGGTTGAGAGCATAGGCCTCTGGAGTCAGGACACCTGGGTTCAAGTCCAGGCTCCACCATTGCTAGCTGGTGATCTTGAGAAAGCCACCACCTTTCTTGGCCTCAGTCTCGCATACTTCCAATGGGCACAGTGATGATGCCTGCCTTATGGAGCTGTTCTGAGGCCACAGGTAGGGTTTAAAAGGAGAGGTACCACAGAAGCCTGCCAGTGTTTGATTCTAGGGAAAGAAGTAACACCTGCCAAGTATTTTCTGTGCAGGACACTTTGAGCTGAAGTCATTTAACCCTGTCAGCAATCAGCAAGCTTTGCCTTGCTGTCTCCGTTTGACATATAATCCTGACATCCACCCCTGGGGAGCCCACTGTCCCCAGTACTCCGTTGATTAGGGCTGGTCTAGCACAGCGACATTTAATCCTCACTGAGTCATCAGAATCCCCTGGGGAGCTGTTGTGAAATACCCAGACCTGGGCCCCTCTCAGCCAAATGAATCAGAATTTCTGGGAATGGACTGAATGTCAGTATTTTTTGAGATTTAATGGATGATCCTAATAGGTAACCAAGTTGAGAACCACTGGTATAAGGTTGGGTTTAAAGACTGCGTAGTTGTCCCAATGAGTCCCACGGGAATGGGATGGTGTGGAGTGGGGACATTGGGGTGAAGACTGTGAATCACCTCTCACTCTGACTGCCAGGCATCCTTCACTTTTATGGGATAGCCTGCTCCAGGCAGTAGACTTGTATCAGTCAGCAAACCTAGTTTTCTTTTACAGTGGGGTATAACAAAAGGGAACCTGAGACATATGGTGAGTTTCTCCAGACCTGCCCGGAGGCTGACAGTTTCTGGATCTTGTTGGAAGAGCACTGGGGCCCAAACCTGACTTTTCCCAGAATCCCTGGGTTGCTGCTTTGCTCCTAAGCCTCTCCCAGGGCATTTTGCAAATAGAAGTAATTTCTGTTGGAAAAACGAAGATGCCCAGTTAAATTAGACTTTCAGATACACAACGAATAATTTGTATGGGACATACTTATACTAAAATAACTATTTGTTGTGCATCTGAAATTCAATTTACCTGGACATTCTGTAGTTTATCTGGCAGTCCTACCTGGGGCCTCACTTTCTGGCTGACTTCAGGGTTAATAGCGAGGACACTGGCACCAGACATACTTTTATTGGAATTAGGTCTGTCCAGACATACTTTTATTGGTGACTGAGCCACAAGCAAGACACTAACCTCTAGAAGCCTCCATTTCTCCATAAGCAAATGCAAATAATAATAGTCCCTGCCTCTTGTGGTTTGATTAATTATAAAATAATATATATAAAGCACATACTAAGCTCTCAACAAATAGTAACTGTTATTAGGTTACAGTTATTTTCAATGTATAACACATACATACATATTTTCAATGTATAACCTTTAATTTTCTAATTCCATGAGTAATACACACTCATTCTGGAAAACTAGAAAATGCAGACATATGTAGGAAAGAAAATAAAAGCCTCCCATATCTCCACCATTCAAAGATAAGTCCTTTTAGCGTTTTGGTGAATATTCTTCTAGCTTCCCCTCCCCCTGAAATATATATCTATATGTGCACAGAAAAATCAGTTTTATGATGTGGGTTCTGCTTTTTTTCCCCACTTAACATTACATCATAAATATTTCCCCAAGTTGTCAGATATTCTTTGAAAATCTAATTTTCACTATATGAATATATATAATCTCTTCCTGTTGATCAAACATGTTTTTGTTGCTGTTATAAATTGTGCTGCAGTGAGCTCTCTATCTTTTATTAAAATTGTGTTAGATCGCCTGCCTGGCGTGGCAGTTGATTGAGTGTTATCCCTTGATCCAGGACGGAGAGGTTCGATTCCGGGGCAGGGCACATGCCCAGGTTGCAGGCTTGATCCCCAGTAGGGGGCGCGCAGGAGGCAGCTGATCTGTGTTTCTCTCTTTCTCTCCCTCTCCCTTCCTCTCTCTGAAATCAATAAAAAACATCTTTTTAAAAAATTTGTGTTAGATCTTGTTCAGACTTTCGGAGGCCTATCCCAAAGGGTGGCCTCCTGGCTGCATTTCTGGTCTGCTGGCCCCAGCTTTCGTCAGAATGTCTCTGTCAACACCAGAGATGAATGGATTTCAGCCTTGACGGTGGGCCCAGGGCTGCTCGGAGGCCCCATTTGTCAGCCTCCGCCTCTTGGAAGCAGAGCCTGCTGAAATGTACAAACACATAATCCTTTTTGATCAAAGGGGAATTTTTTTTTCTGGCCTCCAGACTCTGTTCTGTTCCTAATTGCATGTGTGACATCTCCATTTATTGCCCTTATCTTTCCTGTTTCCTGGAACTGGGAGAGTGGGGCCAGGGGACAAGGTCCTACAGTTTCCAGGCCCTTAACATGGGGACATCGCTCCTTGATTTTGCTGGCACACAGAACACCTAAAGTTTTCACTGTGTCTGCCTTCCGGCTGTGTCAGCTCCTAGTCCACGCTGGTAAAGCCTTTTGGCTTGTGAGCAGCAAGCAAGCAGCTCACAGATTCATCCGTTCTTAGGACTGTGCCCCAGAAGCCTTGGGGAGAACCACCCCTTAATATGAGGCTAGTATTAACTTCCTTTTGGGCTGGCCTTGCTTGAGAGGCCTCAACAACTTTTGAGAACCCCATGGCTATTTGTCTGGGGGGCGGGGCTGAACCCTAGGCCAATCTCGCGTGGGAACATTACCCAATAACTCAGTGGCAGCAACCGTGGGAGGAAAGATTCTCCAAATACAAGCACAGTGACAAAGAGAAGAGTGCTCACGGGCGGAAATGAGCCACCCTGGGCATTCCGCTCTGTTGTGTGTGTGTGCATGTGTGTGTGTTTTAATGCTTTGACATCTTAGCTTCAGAGACCATAGCCTGGTGTTACAAAATAGTTTCGGTCCAGAGAGCAGACCACATAGAAGTGTTCAAACAAGTCTTGGAGGCCAGTACAAAGGGCTCTTTATCTGCTTTGCCCCCATTTTCACCCAAGAACCTTCTAGAATGTACTTCTCAGAGGAGATTAGAGAAAAAGAATCGATTCAATTATGGGGTTCACATGAGCCCCCCAGCGTGTCTTCTTGCATGCACTTATTTTTTTTCTAAAGTGGTTGAGTGCAAAATGTAATAATTGTACCCAAATCTGCACAGCCATTTTCCCCGCTGGAGAATTGAGTCATTTGCATATATTATTTGGCCACAGGACACACTGGAGCAGCGTGATTCTTGCTGCTCTTGCCGAGGTGCTGACAGCCTTGTTTGAGGCGTCTGGGCCCAGGAGGGTAGCTGGGGTGGTTTGGGGCTTGACTGTCCCTGGGTGAATGTCCTAGCTGAGTTCAGGGACAGCAGGTGCCATTTGGCTTGGGTTTGAACCACAGCTTCAGCATGTGGCAACTTGGAGACCTTGGCAAGTTACTTCGCCTGTCTGTGCCTCACTTTTCTCATCTGGGATGAGAAAATTGGGATAACAATAGTCCCTACCTCATAGCATTATTTTGACTCATAAATGAATTACTCTGCAGTAAGCACTCCAAACCCTGCCCAGTTCGGAAGCTATTATTAATTATGCTCCAAGTCATATTTGGATCCCCTACATGAGAAACATGAGAACAGACAGGGCTTGTCAAACTTTAATATGCACATGAAACACTGCGGTCTTGTTTAGATAGAGATTCTTATTCAACAGGTTGAAAGTGTGGTATGAGACTCTGCATCTGCGACAAGCTGCTGTTCCAAGGCCACACTTTGAGGGGCAATGACCTTGAGAACTTAGAATAAAATTGCAGATCCCCAGGCCCAAGCCCAGATGCATGGATTTGGGATTATTCTCGAGCCTTAAGACTCATGGAATTTGCCTTGACCAAGTTTTAAACCTCCTGGGGACCCGCCACCCCTTCCTTCTTCCCCATTTTTGCTCTTTGAATGAGAATGACTGTCCCATGGCTGTCCCACCCTTTAGAAGTCTATACCTTGTCTCGTTCAGGTTCACAGCTGCAGAGGAATTTGCCCCATGATGAACTGTACCTCGAGTCTCACCCATATCATATTAGATGATATTTAGATGAGACTTTGGACTTTAGACTTTAGAGGTGATACTTGAATGAGTTAAGACTCTTTGGTCTGTTGGAACGGAATGAATGTATTTTGCATATGAGAAGGCCGTGCATTTTGGGGGTCTAGTGCAGAGTAAACTGAATTGTGCTCCTCCCAGATTACTATGTTGAAGCCCTAATCCCCAAGGTGATGGTATTTGGAGATGGGGCCTTTGGGAGATAATTAGGCTTAGAAGAAGTCATGAGGGTGGGGCACTCATGATGGGATTAGTGCCCTCGTCAGAAGAGACACCAGGGAGCTTTCTTTTTGCCACTTGAGGACACACAATGAGAAGGCAGCCGCCTGAGAGCCAGGAAAAGAGCTCCCACCAGAACCTGACCGTGCTGGTGCCCTGATCTCAGACTGTGAGAAACAAACGCCTGTTGTTTAAGTCCCGCAGTCTGTGGTCTTCTCTTACGGAGCCTGAGCTGGCTGAGGCACTAGGGGTGGGGCTTAGAAGCTGAGTGTTTAACTAGGGGATTTGAATGCTTCTGAGTCTGACTGGCTGGACTGAGTTAATTTCACTGTTAAGGAAGGTGTGGTTCAAAGCATCAGTGTGGGAAAGAACCATGTCATTTTTTATTTAGGGCTTAGGTTTCTCCCTTTCTCCCAGGCTAGGCAGTGTAGCTCAGTGGTAAGAGTGCCCCTCTGGGTTTGCCTCCCAGCCCCTCCCCCCATTTACAGCCGGGTGACACCTCTGTTGAAGCACAGGCCTAGTGCTACAGCGTCTATTTCCTTTTTTGGGTTCATGTAACTGAGTTCCAGATTTTGCTGTCCAGCGTGGCCAGGGTGCGCAACAAGTTGAATCTGCCCAGCTGTGGCACGCGTCAAAAATGCACCCCCACCGCTGAAAATCTAATTCTCGCTCTCAAAATCTTCTCTGGAAATATTGAGCTGGAGCTGAGAATTGAATTTGCTCAAGTTCAAATGTGGTTTGCTGTCGTTAGAGCAGAATGGGTCGCTCTCCCCTGAATTGGTACATCTCCAATTTGTTGATCATTTTGGTGGACTTTCCTGAAGAAAACTATAATTTGCTGGAATCAAAACATAATAAAACTAGTCCCCATTTGCTAGTAAATTGATGCAGGTAGAACTGAACTGAATCAAGTTCCATAGCAAAGAAGAGACAGCAGACTTCTGGCCTTGGAACTGGCCTTCTGGCGGAAGGCTCTAGAGGAAAGGGGGCACAATCTTTTTGGATAGTCTGTGTCCAACTTGTCTTTCAAACAAGGACAACTCAAACTCTACACCTGTATTAAGGATTATTTTCACTTGGACCCCAAGCCCTGAAAAGTTGTCCTGCCCACCTCTTCACCAACAGAGAGGTTTAGCAACCTGCCTAAGGTCACTCAGCAGGTAAATGGAGGAGGTGGAATTTGAACACAAGTCTAGCCAACTCCTGAGCCTGTGCGCTCGCTACTTTGAAATACCTGGAAACACTGATGAGAGCCAGGACCCAGGGCAGGGGCAGCTCTCCGATTCTTTTCTGCTTCCTGCCTGTCTGGGAGATGGTGAGAGGGTCTGGGTCTAGGACAGTGGGGGGAAGTAGATATAGCTGGGTAAGAAATAAAAGATACAGTTAACTTTCTCCCTCCCTCTTTCCTTCCTTCCCTCCCTTCCTTCTTCCTTCTCTCCCTTCTTTCTTCCTTCCCTCCTTCCTCCTTTCCCCCCATAAACGTTTACTGAGGACCTTACATAGATAGTGACTCTGCTGGGCTCTGTGGATACAGCAGTAAACAAAACTGACCAACTTCTTGCCCTTGTACAGCTCGTATTCTAGTGGGGGGTGGGGGTGAACATTAAGCAAAGCAAGCAGGTAAAAGCCAGAGTAATGTCAGATGATGGTCAGTGCTGTGGAAATCAACTGAGGCAGGGAAGGAGGGTTGGGAGTGTCAGGGGGGAATGCAATTAAAGTAGGGTGGCCATGGTGGGTCTGGCTGGAAAGGTGGTCTTTGAGCAGAAACGAAGGAGTTGAGGGGGCAAGAAATGTGGGTCTGGAAGAAGGAAGTTCCAGGGAGAGGAAGCACATGCAAAGGCCCTGAGGTGCAAGTGAGCCTGGTGTGCTTGGGGAACAGCAAGGAGGGGTGAGTGAGTGAATGTTGATAGAGTCAGAGCAGTGCTGGGGGCAGATCATAAGGTCCCTATAGGTTATGGGGATTTTATTCTGAGGGGGGTGGGAGCTAGGGGGGGAATTGAGCAGGGGAGGAGCAGGACCAGCCTGGCTGCTGTATTGAGAACAAGGCAGAGGAAGAGCAGGGAGAAGGCCAGTGTGATTATTCAGATGAGAGATGACGGTGATTGGGCCGAGGATGCTGCAGTGCAGGTGGGCAGATGTGGACAGGCTCCTGAACTATTCCGAGGGAGACTGGACTGGCTTTGGGGCTTGACTGGATGTGGGGGAGGCATTGAGGAGAGTGAGAAGGAGGGGCTCAGAGGAGGGGGCCAGTGACGACAACAGTAACCCGAGTGGCAGCGTCCCATCCCATCCACTTCTCAAGGTGCAACCCAGCGATCTTTCTGAAACGAGGACCCCGCTGTCTTGTGTGGCTTTCCCCCAGAAGCCGACTTTGTGACAAGCGTTTGAATGCAAGGCCACCCTGTGGGGAATGGGGAGGGGAAAGAGGACAAGAGAGGGGCTGCTGTGGGGAGGTTACCACGTGGACAACCAGAGCTCGGTCCTGCTGGGAGACACTGGGAGCAGGGTGGCCAGGGGACCCGGGTCTGGCCCCACCGCCTCCCTGCTGCCAGTGCAGCTGAGGGCTGCAGCCTGCGAGGGGCGCTTCAGGCTGCGCTTGCTCCCAGGCCGGGCTTGCAGGGCCAGAAACAGCCCTCAGGTGGCCCTCAGGTGTCTGCAGGAAGGAGCCTGAACGAGGTAGAGTGCATGACACGGGGCAGGGCTGCCACAGGGGCCGCCTTACCTCCCCCAAACCTGTCAGCAGCTCCCTACTGCTGGCTGGGTGAAGTCCAAAGTCCTTAGCTTGGCCAGCAATGTCCTTTAGCGGGTTTTCCTTATTTTACTCTCTCTGCAGGGGTCAGCCAATATTTTCTTTCTTAAGGGCCAGAGAGCACATATTTTAGGTTTTGCTGGCCACATAGGGGCTCACCTCCGCTGGTGCAGGAAAGCAGCCTCAGGCAATATGTGTAAATGAATAAGCCTGGCTGTGTTCCAAAACTTGAGAAAACTGGCCTTTGGCTGGATTGGGCCTTGGGGCTATAGTTTGCTGACCTTTATGGGATGAAGGGGAATCAGACACTTAAATAGGAATGTGAGTATTAGGAAGATGCTACTAATGATAATTATAAATAATTACCATCCAACAGAAGAGCTGTTGGCCCTAGGGAAGGGGAGAGCCCACCTGAACTTGAATTATACAATACCCACAGTTTCGATCCAACTGCATTTCCTGAGTATTCTGTTTTCCTTCCAAAAATCTCAAAGCAGCATTTATACTAGAGGAATTTAATTAAAACCACAAAGAGATCTATGCTTATGCAACTAACTGCCTGGTTTAGCCCACAGTTAATTGAAGTCATTGGAGAATCGTTGGAAAGTGGATTTTGCTCCCCTCCAGCCTGGGGCCCAGGACCCTGTTCTTGTCATTGTAATCAAGTCCTGGGGTTCTGTGGCTTTGCAGACCATTTGGCAGGAGCTGAGTGGATATTTAATTCCATTTGCCATTGGGGATAACTTTCCTGATGCGCTGAGACCAGCTATTCTATCACCAAGGGCAACCGTCTTTAATCAAAGGCAAAGGTCTCAGTATAAGCGTTTAGCCTGCACACAGAAGGCCTCTTTGTTGTCAGTCCTCACCTGAGGATATTTTTTTCCCATTGATTTTTAGAGAGAGTGGAAGGGAGGGAGGGAGGGAGGGAGAGAGGGAGAAACATCGATGTGAGGGAGATACATCCATCAGTTGCCTCCCACTCGAGCCCCAACCCTGGCTAGGGATGGAGCCCGCAACCCAGGTGCACGCCCTTGCCCGGGAATCGAACCCACGGCCCCTCGGTGCGTGGGCCGACACTCTGACCACCGAGCCCACCGACCAGGGCGCCTCTTTGTTGTTCTTTGTGATTGGGATCCCCAATAGGAATAAAAATTCTCGCTTTTCCTTTCCTTGATTACCTACCTCAAAATCGTGTACTCTCCAGAATAGGTTTTGGATTTTGATACAGCTGGGTTTAAATTCAAATTTAGTTCTTCACGTACGATTTGGGTGACTTGAGAAAGCCAGCTCCATCTCTCAGTGTTTTAGGTTCCTTACCTGTAAACTGGATGCATGCTGCCTACGTCCTCTCTAACTTCACGCCCCAACCCAGAACACAGATAATCACACACGCGTAAAGAGTGTTTCTGTGTGCCAGGCGCCTTGCCAGAAACATTACAACTATTATTGTACCAAATCATCACAAAGTTCCTCTGAGGCTGGAGTTATCATCATTTTCATTTTTAAGGTAGGGAAACTGAGGCACAGAAAGGAGAAGGGCCTTCCTTGTTAAAGTCACACAGCTAGCCAATGTCAAAGACAGCACCTGCAGACACTGTGATGTGGGAGAGGTGCACTGAGGACCTGCGAGGGGACTAGAAACTTCTTGGCCCTTAGCAGGCACTCACTACATTACTTATTGAGTGAAATGGGGAAAACATATCCCTTCTGTTGAATTAGCTGTTTCACATGGTGAGTTTTTGGCTTATCAATTAGTTGATCTCTCTCTCTCTCTTTCTCTCCCTCCCTCTCTCTCTCCCTCTTTCTCCCCTCTGTTTTCTTCAAAAAAAAAAAAAAAATGCTGAGACTGGATCTGTGGTTGCCTCATTCTCAGAAGTTTCCCTTACACATTAGAAGTCTCTACAAGGTCAGGGTGGGGACCAGATAGAAGAAAAATAGGGAGTAAGCTCCTCTAGACACCGGGAAAAGCAAAGATGTTCTTGAGGCTCCCATGGTTGAAATATGTTCAGTTGCAAGTACCAGTAAAATGAACTAACAGTGTCCTAAGGAATCTGCAGGTGGGTTACTCCACAAGTGGCTTGGTGGCTTGACTCTGTCATCGAGGACTGAGGCTCTTTCTACTCTCCTGTTCCACCAACCTGAATCTGTTGAGTTTCCATCCTTAAGCTTGTCCCTCAGTCACAAAATGGTTGCCACAGCTCCAAGTATCTCATCTCCACACAATCTCCTTAAAGCAGGAATTAGAAAGAGCTTCCATATTGCCACTACTTTTATCAAGGGACAAAAGCCTCACTCGATCTCTTCTTGCATCTCATTGTTTAGAACTGGGCTATCCACCTTGCCCTAAACCAATCAAACCAAGGAAAGGGGGTGACATTACTATGCTGGGGACCACGTAGGTCCATCCTCTTGGGCTGGTGGAGGGCATCACTTTCCCCACACAAAACTGAGGTTCTATCATCTAAGCAAGAAGGGCAGGGACTAGCTGTTGGGAGGGCAAAAAACAGCATCCACCACGAAGAGAGCCACAGAGATCCGTGGGTAAGGAGTAGGCCACGTGTCCTCCCTCTCTTGCATCAGCCTAGAATAAGGGGTCTGGGCTCACCTGGATTAGAGACCTCATGCAGGGAGTGAGACCGAAGGCCTAACTCGTAGCATAGTCCTTGGGCTGTGCATGACTTTAGCTGTCTGTGCCTCAGTTTCTCACTTGAGAAATGAGGATGGATATAGTACCTGCCTCATAGGTTGCTGCGAGGACTAAGTGAATCAATCTGGTTGAAACACTTTGAACTATGCTTAGCAGATGACATGTACTATATGAGTATTACCTGCTGTGATTCACGGGGCCAGGCAGGTACCTACCATGGCCCAAAGTCTTGCTTTGGGCCTGGGAGAGTTGCTAGGATGTGGGACTTTCAGTTTTAAGACCAGAACCATGTGGGGCAAACAGACAAGTTGACCACTCGTCTGGAACACGGATGAGCGAAGTGGGCTGAGGACTCGGGCAGCCTGGAGCACCTTGATTATGTCACTCTGCCTGGTTGTTGCCATCTTTCTGACCCACTGTGCTCAGAGCTGTTTGCAGAAGCCAGAGAGCTGGATTTTTATGTTAAATCTCTGAAGTTTGACATATGTTACACATTTTTTAAAAACCCGCCACGCTGCTTTGTTCCAAACAAAACACTCTTGCCGACCACGCTGGGCCCTCGGGCTGCCGTTCCAGGTTTTCCTCCCCTTTCCCAGCCTCCATCCCTCACGGAGCCGTGTTTCTTGCCTCCCCGGAGCCGCTCCTTAATTCAGGATTTGTTTCTGCAGCAAGTGCGAGACAGAAATTAAAGAAGAAAAGTGTTGCGTAGGTTTGGTGGCTACATGTACAAGAAGATTTTCCCAATCAACATTGCTCCCCATCACTCATTTGTGCGAGCTGCACGAATCGAGATTAAACTCGGGCGGGGCTGCTGCAGCGACTGTCACCCTGGCTCGGGGAAAATGAAAGTCGTTCATCTCAGGCCAGTATGACAGGCAGGGCCGTCAGCTTTCTCTGCCACCTCACGGCTGAGGCGGGGCAGGCCTTATGTTTTTTCTGCAGTGAATCTGTACCAATCCAATCGGCGGCCTTCATTTCAGGAATTCAGGGAGGTTTGGGAAGTGGTGGTGAGTATTAGGTAGCCCTTTATGAAGGTCCAAGGCTTACAGAAAACATTTTGTGAATGCTCATGAAAAATGCACCTGAATTCTTATAATATTTTTCCCTTGTCTGAGTCCCAGGTGCCCAATGAAAGTTGCCACTTTCCCCACCTCCCCTTCTGACGTTCACACTTGTCTCAGTTCAGTCTCAGGGGGCCAGCATCAGGGGTGCTTGATTCCTCAAAGGGGGTTTACATTTGAAACAAGAATCACTAGTAAATGGGTCACCCCCATGGCCAGCAATCCCCTGATTGCATTAGATCAAGAAACAACATAGAGTGAAGTTTAACAGACAATACTATTTCTAGCAGTATCAAAAATCAAGCACCCAGGAATTAATGAAATGAAAGATGTGTGAGAATCTATGCAAAAAATATAAAATATTAGGAAGAGAAATAATTAAAGACATAAATAAATGGGGAGATACAATATATTTGTGAATTTGGGAGTTCGATAGCGGAAAGAAGGCAGTTACTTTCAAATTAATGTACAGGTTCAATGCAACCCCTCACAACGTTAACAGGTTTCTTTTTTGTGTGTATGGAAATTGATAAGCTGATTCTTCAATTCAAGTGAAAATATAAATGTCCAGAAACAACCAAGACAATCTTCAGGATGTACAAAGTTAAAGAGCCTATAGTACTTGATATTAGGACTTATTAACAAGTAACAGTAATCAAGACAGTGTGATACTGGCACAAGGATAGACAAATAGGCAAATGAAAAGTATGGAAAGTTCTAGAAACAGGCCTGTAGATTAATGTATGATAAAGGCGGCCTTTCAGAGTAGTGGGGAAAGGATGGATGGTCTTTTCAGTAGTATGGCTGGGCCAGTCAGCTACCCATATGGAGAAGGGACAGGACCTGGTGGTGAGCTGGCTTGGCAGGTGGTGGGGCTGGTGGATGACACCTAGGTCATAGTAAGTCATTTGCAACAAGTGTGATGGAGGGGAGCAGGTGATGGAGGAGAGCAGGTGATGGAGGGGAGCAGGTGATGGAGGGGAGTAGGTGATGGAGGGGATTAGGAGATGGAGGGGAGCAGGTGATGGAGGGGAGCAGGTGATGGAGGGGAGTAGATGATGGAGGGGAGCAGGTGATGGAGGGGAGCAGGTGATGGAGGGGAGCAGGTGATGGAGGGGAGCAGGTGATGGAGGGGAGTAGGTGATGGAGGGGAGTAGGTGATGGAGGGGAGTAGGTGATGGAGGGGAGCAGGTGATGGAGGGGAGTAGGTGATGGAGGGGAGTAGGTGATGGAGGGGAGCAGGTGATGGAGGGGAGCAGGTGATGGAGGGGAGTAGATGATGGAGGGGAGCAGGTGATGGAGGGGAGTAGGAGATGGAGGGGAGCAGGTGATGGAGGGGAGCAGGTGATGGAGGGGAGTAGATGATGGAGGGGAGTAGGTGATGGAGGGGAGTAGGAGATGGAGGGGAGTAGGTGATGGAGGGGAGCAGGTGATGGAGGGGAGCAGGTGATGGAGAGGAGAGGTGATGGAGGGGAGAGGTGATGGAGGCGTCCCAGCAGGGAGGGCCATGAGGCCTCCTCCCAGCTACCGCACAGCATCTTGGGTTATCTCACATGGCTGTTCTGCGGCTCCTGGCTCACTGACCAACAACCTTCTGTTTACAGCCAAGCCCCGGGGAGGCTCCCGGGGAAAGCAAAGACTGGCACTGAGGATGCATCCTGACAAAACAATTGCAGTGTCAGCAAGAGAGTGGGGAGTTGCAAATAAAACTTAAATAATCTGGGTCTGGCCTCCAAGCTGGGGAGTGAGTTCTCCAGGCACCGTTTGGGGCCCTTGAATCACTTCCCTTCAGAAGCTGGGACTTGAGCCGTGAGTGGTCCGGGTAATTCACCATCACTAGGAAACCAAGGTCTGATAGTTGGCAGCATCCCAGCTCAGTTCCTGGAACCTCCTGGTGATAATGTCTGTGATGACCGTGTGTTGCTTTGGCCAACCTAGCCCACTTCCCTCTTCTTCTGGAAACAGCGTCTTGATTTCCTTTAGGGGAACCGCCCCTCCCCCACTCCCAGTCCACTTGGGTCACTTGGATCTGACCCCCCACCCCCAAGATGGGCAGTGGTGGCTTCCAGCAGGCCAGTCTCAGCCACTCTGCGCAGAAAGAGAGGACTTTTCAGGGAGTTCCTGCAGGGATTGGATTGGTCCTCTTTGGGTCATGCGCCCACCCATGCCCCAATCACTGTGGATGAGCTCGGACCACATGCCACCTCCCTGGTGAAGGGGGAGGGTTGAAAGACTCACAGCTGCACCACCCCAGAAATGGGCTCCCCTCAGAAATGATGCTGGGTGACCTCCATTCCTGCCTCCGCTCACAACAGCCTATGAGGAAGGCACAATGTAACCCCCGTGCTACAGAGAGGGAGGGGACACTCAGTAGCTTAGTCACTTGTCCCAGGTCACAGCAGGAAGTGGCAGACCCTCTGAATGGGGGAAGAAGAGGGTCGGAAGCTCAGCATTGGGTATCTGTGCATCTCCATCCTGTTTCATGAACCTTTCTTCTGGGGCATTAGGAGGGTTCCTCTCCAGGGGAGGAGTGTGACTCCACGAGTGGGAGCAGGTTCTTGGGGTCCAGTCTCACATGTGAGAGCTGGTGGAAAGAGCACTGACCTTGGAGTCACTGATCAGCTATATAAATTGAGCAAATGACTGAGACTCTCTGAGCCTGTTTTCCTCATTTATATAAAAGGATCTACCTGAAGGCTATTGGGGAGATTGAGTGGGTTCATGTTTGCAGAAGTCCTTTGTAAACTGTGGCAGCCACTGCATGTGTTTTCTCATACTCTGGACCCTTTCCCAGTCCCTTATTATCAAAGTCTGTGCCCCATTCCCCTGCAAAGCAAGTGCCTATCTGATAAGTATGTTGGATCCCGATGGGTTAAGAGTGGCCCTCGGGACCCAGAATAGCTAATAGTGGTCACCCATGAAGTGTCCCAAGCACTGTGTCAAGGACTTTCCATGCAGCCAACTACTCCCCAAGGTATGTTCTCTGACCATGCCCACCTTCCAGAGAAGGGCACTGAGGCTCCGAGAGGGAAGGGACGTGCAGAAGGACACTCAGCTAATGAGGGCAGAGCTGGGGTTCGAAGCCAGGTCTGTTGGATTCGGAGCCCTGTGCTCTTTCCTGAGTGGCTGAGGGCCTGACTGCACAGGGACTCGTCTGTGGAGGCCCCAGCGGCCCGGCGCGGGTTGGGCTGCCTCCTGCAGACCCTAAAGCATCCGTAATGACTGAAGCTGCCTGCAAGGCTCCGTCGCAGGTGGCTGTGGGGCTGCGCTGGGCTCCAGGCAGGAGGCGTGAAAAGCAAGAGCAGGTGGTATCAGGTCGACCTCCGATACAGGCACGGGGCTGGGAAGTTTTCAACACAGGCCTTGAATGTGTGTGGCCTGCAGGAGCAGTGGCCGAGATGCCAAACTACGGAGGTGCATAACGCCCCAGCTCCAGCCCCCCGTCTCTCAGATTCCAGACACACCCAGGGGGCGTGAGGACTAGCCTGTGGACACAACCGGCCCTTCCTTGGGTCATCAGTGGGGCCCACCCTGGGCTGAGCAAGCCACTTACACTGTTGGCTGATCGCGTTCGTGCAGGAGGAAGGCGTGTTTGTCGGGGCGCGTAGACCACCAGCAGCACAAACCCTGGTGACAGCAGCCAAGGATGAGAAGAGCTGCTCTTTTCACAAGAGGTCTGGAGAGCAGAAGTAGGAGGATTCCAGAAGACTGTCACCAGGGGCCCGGGCCCTCCCCCAGGCGCCTTTCTGGGCTGACCTTTTGCCCTGAGACCCCTCATCTCAGCTCCAGGCAGGTGGCCCCAGCTCCTCTGGGGGAGGAAGGAGGGTCACAGGCAAGAGGCTCTCTCTTTGTGAGTCTGTGTCTTTTCATTGGAGAAGATCCACTTGCTAGAACCTTTGAGACCTGCTCCTACGGCTCAGTGACCGGGACAGGGGCACATCCCTCCCCTGCTGTCAAGGAGCCAGGGAAAGCCTCCTGCCAGGAGGCAGAGGAGAATGGGGCTGACCTGGGGGTCAGAGGTCAGCCAGTGGTGGGTCAGTGAGGACACAGCACAGGACATTCCTCCCCTCTGTTCTGGTGGCTGAATGGAGGCTGCCTTAGAGATAGTCCAGCCCCCTGTTTATCTCTTGGTTCCATGACTTACCATGTGACCACATGTACAAGACAGAGATTCAGCCTGTGGGACAGACTGGGATCAAATCCCAGTGGCATGAACTCGTCTTCAGATGCTCCCTCCAACCTAAATATCACTGACCCAACTTTTACTTGATACCTATTAAGCCTGTCTAAGGAAAGCAAGTCCCCCGCCATGAGTCACCATATGTGCCGTGTTATCCACCTTATCATTTGGGGGATGTGCAGTGGAGGGTCAGACCAGTAAACCTGGGCAGTGGAGGGTCAGACCAGTAAACCTGGGTAGTGGAGGGTCAGACTAGTAAACGTGGGTAGTGGAAGGTCAGAATAGTGAACCTGGGCAGTGGATAGCCAGACTAGTAAACCTCGAAAGTGGAGGGTCAGACTAGTGAACCTGGGCAGTGGGGGGTCAGACTAGGAAACAGGCCATCGCTACCCAGAGTGGAAAGTTCCACACACAGGAGAAGAAGGAGGAGCTGGTATAAGTGTGGGCTGGAGCCAGGGCTGTGGCTAGGAATTCTGGCCTCGCCCTCACCGTGTGACAAAGGTGGCCTGCACTAGGAATCACCCACATCACCCTGACGTCGGGAGGGCAGACAGCAGGAGTGTTCAGACTGGTGCGGCCGCAGTCTGCGTGCTCGGAAAGGTGAGGTGTTTGGTTTACTTTGGAACCCACGAGTGGATGTCAAGGGAAGGCTGAGGTTTGGAGAATGAGAGGGAGATGGGGGGTGCGGGGGTGGGCTGGAGGCAGGTGATGGTGAAAGAAGCTCAGGGTGGCCCAGCAGGAGGGAGGGAGGGGGGATAAGCAATGAGACAGATGGCAGGGACCATGTCCCCCATAGACGGCGCATGTGCTCATTCCGCTGGGCCCACCCCTCCACGGCGTCCAGGCCCTGGGCTGGGGTGCAGCAGGGCACAGGAGAGACGTGGCCAAGGAACGTAGCCTTTAACCTTGACTCAGGGGGAGCCAAGGGAGGATATTACGCAGGAAAAAGAAGTCAAAACTCTGCTTTTAAGAAAGATGCAGAGGTTGAATCCATTAGGTTCAGATGCCAGCACAGATACGAAAGGGGTCCCGGTGGCCCAGTGGGAACAGAGTTGTCATGATAGGACCAACACTGCAGCCTTGGCCCTTTCCCTCATGTGGGGTTGCCGTGTAAGATACAGGATGTCCCATTACATTTGAACTTCAAATAAACAACAAATAATTTTTTTAAGCATAAGTATGTCCCAAGTACTGCATAGGACATATTTATACTAAAATACCTGCTAACTCTGGCAAGCTGCTTTCATGGGTCACAGCTTGAGGCTGACTGGTGGCATTTGGTGGCACACCAAGTGTTTTAGGGGTCAGCCCGCAGCCCAGGGAGAGCAGGGTAGTATCTTCACAAGCCAGAGGCGGAGGGGCGACAGAGGAGCTCCACCCCGCCTCCTTGGAGCCTCTCGATTGGCTTCTTTCCTTTCCCAGGTGGCTGGCCCCCACCCCAAGCTGCTTCTGCAGAAGGCTGGTCTGACCCAACCTGGTGCTTGGCCCCCTCCTGGGAGGGTGAAGGCAGGCAGCTCCCTGAGTCAGACCAGATGTTGACCACTGAGCCAGTTCATCCCAGATCCCCTCGGGCCTGGAAGGAGAGAGCGAAATGGATACAGCACGGCCCTCCACGCTCAAGGAGCTCCAGGAGGCCAGCTATGTGCAGGGTTCTTCAACCGTCTTCCGCGTAGTCTTCGCAGAGCGTCCCCATGATCAGGGACAGCGGCAGCTGCCATGGCTTGAGTCTCCACACGCTGGCTGCTGTGGAGTTGTACAGAATGCAAGTCAGGAACGAACCCTTGGGAGTCAAATATCTTTTGGTTGGAGCCTCAGTCTTACCATGTGCACTATCTTGGGCAAGTTACCTCTCCTTCCTGAGGTCGCTTGTCCAATCTCATGGGCCTGTGGGGAGTTGAACTGAGCTAATGTATTGAAATTCTGAGCTCATCCAGAGGGACTACGGTGGCACAGACCCAGGAGGGTATCATTCCATGTCACCAATGAGGAAAAACAAGTTCTCATAGGTGAAGTCCAAGGGTGAGTGTCCACTAACTTGCAGAGCCAGCCCTTGGCCTTGACCTATCTTCCTGAAACTCAGATGGATCCTCTAACTCGGAGCCCGTGGACTTCTTTAAAAAGCTGAAACTCATTTGATTGCATGACTAATGCATATTCATCAAAGATAATTTAGAAAACGCAGTTTTGCCAAAAAGAAGCAAATAAAACTCACCGGCGCTCTCATCACCCAGAGATAGCCACGGCGGTGTGTATTTTAAGACTTCGGGGGAAATTTTAAAAATTTAAAGCTGAGACGGCTGCACTGTTTTAATTCATAGCTTGGGGTGAGGCGGGGCTCAGCTTTAGCGTGGTTGACATTCTGAGCTGATAGTTCCTGGTGGTGGGCACTGTCCTGGGCACAACAGGATGCTTAGCAGCATCCCAGATCTCCACCCCTCATGCCAGGGGCACCCTCTTAGTCCAGACAACTGAAAATATCCCTAGTTATAGCTAAGTGTCCCCTGGGAGAACAAATGGGCCTTGGTTGAGAATAGCTGGGGTGAGGTAGAGAGGGACTCTCCAGTGGGCCACACCTGGCTTCCAATTCCAGCCCAAGTGTGGGCTCAGGCAAGCTAGCTGGTGACTCTGAGCCCCCCTGTCCTCGTCTGTGAAACAGGGGTTGTACCTGCCCTCTGGCAGAATTCTGGATTGAAGCAGATGGTGTGCAGGACACGGAGAGCATTCACTATGAGGAAGCTGCCATTGGCATCAGCGCTCTCAGAGTGGGTGGCTTCTCTGATGAGACCTGACTCCACAAAAACTCACCTGCGTTTGGAAGTTCCCTCCCTCCTGAGTGTCGCCCACAGGTTGTTTTTGAATGGCCATGGGAGTTATGGTTAAGAATATGTCTGTTATTGCATCCTGTCTCGGTCCCCAACCGCTTGTGACTGAACGTTTCTGTGCCTCAGTTTCCTCATGTTTAAAATGAAGGCAATGGTGGCACCTAGCTGACAAGGTCATGAGGATTAAATGAGTTCACCCAGTCAGTGGCTATATTAATAAATATTATTATTACATGTGCCCAGTCCTGGGGAGACGATGTGAGGTGGCCGGGCACCTTGTCTCTCAGTCAGTCTCCCCATTCTGAATTGTTGAACTATGAGAGAGCTGAAGAACTGTCTCAGGGAGCCTAGAGGACTGCTCACTAGGACTCAGGCCCCCTGAACTCTCTGGGCCCCTCCCCTAAGCCAGCAGCTGGCCTCTTGCTGGTTCCCTGTGCACAGCGCACTGTCTTGGGCTGGGGAGACTTTCCACCCGCCTGGAGGCGCAGGGACAGCTGGAGTCCATGCAACTTCCTCGCCAGCCTCACCCCCCTGCTCCAGGGCTGTTGACATGCGAGATGGGTCTTCAGCATGGCCTGGATTACAAAACCTCTGCTTGTCTGCAGCAATCAGAAAGCAAAGGGAGAGGAGAAAGATTGCACACACCGCCCTCTCTCACTCATCTCGTTGGTCTTTTCATGTCTTTCATGAGATAATGTCAGCAGGACAATTTGGAACACATTAGGCCTTTTTTTCACCCTTCATGTGACACAAAGTGCTCTGTATTGGGTCAGTCCTAGTTATCGCCACTTCTTAGCCATGTGGCTTTGAGAAATCCCCCCAACCGCTATGCCTCAGTTTCCTCACCAATAACATGGAGATAAGAACAGTGCCTACCTCTCAGGGGTTTTGAGACAATTAAATGAACTAATATACACAAAAATGTTTAACATAATGCCGTAACTACTCCATGAATTTTAGCCATTCCCAGTAGACAAAAGTCATCAATCACCCAGCACATTGTGGGCAATAAATAAATAGTAGCAATGGTTCCCATTACTCCCCCAGTTCTGGATCCTGCCATCCAATGAATTGTTCTTCCTTCTGCCAGGCCAGCAGTAGCTTGTCTCCTTTGTTGGAGCTAATAGAGAAGGGGCAGTGAAAATCAATAATCAGAAATTTCATGTTGGCAGCGCATGGGAAGCTACTTGGGGAGATGCCAATGGGGAGTCAGGCCTGGAGGCGGCTGCAGCCCTCGGGAAGGATTCCAGCTCTAGTTGTTACTGATGTGTGAAATAACAACTTGAGAAGTGAGACGATGTCGGCAGAATTCCAGGGGCTGGACCAGCGCTACAAACCCAGTAGGGTTAGGCCAACATTGGTGATGCTTCAAGAAATGGCCATCCTTTCCTTCCCCCGCCCAAAACACTTTCTGTGCTTGTCCCATAGGTTCCTGCCCAAAGCCGTTCCTTTTGTCCCTGCCATCTCTGGGCAGGAATTATTTAGCTTGGACTCACTTCCCTCCCCTAACAAAGGTTTTGGTTCCCCTCTATTACCGTCGTCTGCTGTTTCCTCCATTCTCAGAAGAGCTCAGGGAAGAAGGCACCAGATTCCTGCCAGCTCGCTGGCTTTGATCTGATATCTATCAGTGCCCGGCATGCTCCCTGGGGCCACTTTGATTTTGTTTTTTTAATTCTTGGTGAGCAGCTTGCTTACAGGAGACACATTGTTAAGAGGAGCTTTAGAAGAAATGGATCTGTGGTACCAGATTGCTTGTAGGTGGCAGGTACTGAGGATTTGGGTCCAGGCTCCACCTAAGTGGATGTGCATTTACAAAGTGCCACCTGTGGGCTGTGACTCACACCTCTCCTGCTCCCACAGCTCCACTGCGGGCCAGGTGTTCTGTTCTCAAGAAAACAGGGACTTGTTCTGTAAAATGGGGACATTGAGACCTTGGCCTCTCCCTTCTTTGGTGTGACTTTATATCGTTATGAAAAGGTTCAACAGTGAATAACAGAGACCTAAATAACTGGCTGAAACAAGGTAAAGGATTATATCTCCATAATGTAACAGTCCAAAAGGAGGCCATTTAGAGCTGGGAGAGCAGTTCTGCTTCAATAAGTCCCCAGGGACTGAGGATCCTATTAGCTTGTTGCTTCATTATGCATGGCTTCCATTTCATAAGCTCACCTCATTGTCCAAGGAGGCTGTTGAAGCTCCTGCCAGCATGGCTGCATTCCAGCCCAACAGGAGAGAGGAAGGGGAAAGACTGGCATGCCCACTCTCTTGAAGGACTCTTCCTAGAATTTGCACACATCTCTTCCATTTATGTCCAGCTGGCCAGCACTTACTCACATGGCCGCTCCTAGCTGCAAGAGAAGCTGGGAAATGCAGTCTTTATTCCTAGCAGTCATGTGTTCAGCTACCAAATTTGTAAGCTCTATTATTAAGAAAGAAAGAAAAATGTTCACTGGGGAAGAAGCAGCATGTTATTTGGGAAAGAGTGATGATACCATGGAAAGCATTGCTGAATGCATCAGAAGACCTATGTTTGAATCTCAGTCTGCCCTATCACTTCCCTGGGTCTCAGTTTCCTCACCTATAAAGTGGGGATGATGGCAACTGCCTCAGAGTTTGTGAAGATTAAATGATACGTTATACTGGAAGGTACTTTCAGAGATTCTCAAAACATCTGTGGACATTCTAGGCCATGCAGTGGAAATTCATTCCTGGTGCTGATGATGTATGTGTGCGTCAAATTTATGGAGGCCTTTGTATGAAAAAATATGCACCTGTCTCCAGGCCTGCACTTGTCCAGGTTTGGCAGCCTGGACTTTGTGGCTTCTCTGTGGCTAGTTGGCAAGAGAAATAATTTGTAAGGCCCCCAGGATCTGTTAATGCTGGTTGTGGGATCAGAAAGTCCAAATGGGGTAGAGTGAGAAGTTTGAAGTGTGGTGCCGGTACAATTGATGCACAAGATGATTTTAGATAAAACTTAAAACTTTTAAAAAGTAATGATGTGTTTATTTTAACATATTATTAGGATAAAAGAACATGTCCATCAAACCTGGAACTTTTATGGACATTATTGCTTTGCTTAGGACAGGACTGAGTTTTTATAGTGAGTCTATTTAAAGAAAATTTCAGTAAATAATAATCTAAGTGGTACGTGGTTTTGGCAGGAACTCAGATGAGAGTTGCATCTCTGGCCAATACCTTGATTTTTAGCCTGGGGAGCCCCTGAGACTCCCACACATGGACTTCTGACACTTGGAGGGAAACTGTGAGATGACAAATCGGTGTTGTTTGAAGCCACCAAGTTTGTGATAATTTGTAAAGCAGAAACAGGAAATGAATACACATGGTTAGACATTAAGGCTTGGGGAAGTTTCTGAAATCAAACCATTTCCTCATTTGTCACATAGTGACAGGAATACATACTTGTAGGACTTCTGGGGGAACAAGTGAGGAAATAAATGGAAATTCTTACCTAATGTGAGGGAAATGTTGAGCTTAGTAACTGTTGATTAAAACACAAGACTATAGGATCAGTTAATTCCACAAGGACCACATTTGCCCAGTTCCATGGCCCCAGGGATGGGCAAACCGTCGCAAATTTAAATAGAGTTTTAGATTCTACAGTTTGGCAGAAATTTCTTTATGTCCTAGTCATTTCGTTTCTTGACTCTTAATTCTCTCCAATCATTTCAAAAGGGTCTGAACTTGGACCTGAGCCTGATGAGACATTTGAGCATAGAAATCCTGGGTTACACACCATCTTTACCAGGGAAAAATCAGAGGCTGATGCTTTGAGGTGTGGGGTCAGAAGCCAGGACACTTAGGAGACTTCTGATGGGGTCTGGGAGTAAGTGCTCTGCCCAGAATTTGGATGGGACGCAAATCACAGGATCCCAGATCCAGACTTTTCAAAATATGTCAGAAATGGTTTCTTAACAAGAAAAGGGTGCCAGGAAGCACAATGTCTTCATCCAGTTTAAGTTTTACTAATTAGGAAAATTACGGATATTCTAAAGCAACTTCATTGCAGACAAGAAATTGCCTGGGTCACTTGTTTTAAAAAATCCCCAGATCTCCCAGCCCCACACCCAGAGAGAGTTGGGTTCAGGAAATCTTAGGGAGTCTCCAGCTGCTGCATTTTTATCAAGCCCCCAGGGGCTTATGGTGCAGGCAGGTACCGGAGGACTACAGGTGCACTGGCAAATGTTTCACAATCACTTTTCTGGGAAAGTAAGGTCTTTGCAGATCTCAGAGCTTTAAATACTCCTACCATGGCTGATATCATTGAAAACTGGTAAGAGCCCTGGCAGGGTGGTAGCTCAGTTGGTTAGGGCATCATCTCAATATGCCAAGGTTGTGGGTTTTATCCCTGGTGAGAGCACATACAAGAATCAGCCAATGGCCCAGCCAACATGGCTCAGTGGCTGAGCATTCACCTATGATCCAGGAGATCCCGGTTCGATTCCCAGTCAGGGCACATGCCGGGGTTGTGGGCTTGATCCCCACCAGGGGGCGTGCAGGAGGCAGCCGATCAGGGACTCTTTCATCATTGATGTTTCTGTCTCTCTCTCCCTTTCCTTTCCTCTCTCTGAAATCAATAAAAATATATTTTTTTAAAAAAAGAATCAATCAATGAATGCATAAATAAGCGGAACAACAAATCGATGTTTCTGTGTTTGAATTGATTTCAGAGAGGAAGGGAGAGGGAGAGAGATAGAAACATCAATGATGAGAGAGTCATTGATCGGCTGCCTCCTGCACATCCCCCACTGGAGATCGAGCCCGCAACCCGGGCCTGTGCCCTGACCGGGAATCGAACTGTGACCTCCTGGTTCATGGGTCAATGCTCGACTGCTGAGCCACGCCAGCCAGGCAACAAATCGATATGTCTCTCTCTTCAAAAAAAACCTATAAATAGACGCAATAGCATGCCGTTATATAGCCTGTCCACCATACAGGTAAAATAGATGTAAACAACCCCAAGAGAATAGAAGTAGTTAAAGTAGTAAGATACTTTAGAAGCGATATGTTTTGAGTATTTATCTTTGTTTTAAATATAATTTATTTAATTTTAAGTTTATATAATTTAATGGTCGATAATGGTTCTGTTTACCAACCGGCTGACAAATTTCCTGAAAAGTTAACAATAGGCTTTTGCATGCCAGTGCCAGTCTGCTCCAATAAACCATTGCTCTGAGGGACATTGATTTAATTCTAAGCCAACTGGTGATTTCTGGGGGAGGGGCCCAGGCAGCTTAGCTCTAACAGCTCCCCAGGTGATTCTGATGTTTATCCAGGGCTGAGGATCACTGGCTTAAGCCCTCAGTACAAGGCATGGCCCCTGCACCTGCAGTGTCAGCATCGCCTGGGAGCTCCTTGGAAATACAGGCTCTCGGGCCCTGCATTTCAATAAGATCCCAGGTATGTCCTGTGCACAGTCAAGTTGAGGTAACACCAATAAAGGTGAAGGATTCAGAAGTTTCCTAACGCATTGGCTGGCACAGTGGCAAGAATGTGCTTTAAAATGCAGATTCCTGGGCTCCCCACCAGAAGTCCCCATTGAGTAGGTCTGGGGCCCAGGGACCCCCAGTGGGCTGGGAGGATCTCCCTGAGTGATTGTGATGCACTGGAAATACAGTCTTATAGGGTGGAAGGGAAACCTAACAAAGAGGGAGAGAAAGCCTTCAACATTTATCTAGTAAATGTCACTAGGCAAAGATTGGGACAAAAAGGACAGGTGGAGAACACGTGACACTGAGGAGGGGGAGTCCTGTTAACGGGGTCCTATGCCTGGCACACAGAGGCTGTTCCGTCAGTATTTGTCCCCGCATGTGGAATACGCGGGCATGGGAAGAGTGTGGACTTTGGAGGTAGGGGGCCCGTCTCTCAAGAGCAGTTTCTGAGCTTCTCTGCCTCAGTCTGGTCTTCTGTGAAATGGGGTTGATAATTCCTCCCCTCCCAGAATTACTCTGAGAACAAAATGAGGTGGTATGTGGAGAGCCAAGCAATCAGTAACCTCAGCACACACAGCTGAGACCGGTCCCAGATCTCATGCCTGAGCATGTGCGTGCATGTGCGTGCACGTGCGTGGTCAGCACTATGGATGTGCAAGGCAGCCAGTAGGGAGGTAGCAAGAACTTTATGATGAGTTCAAGGGCAAACCGGACGCCAAGGTAAGTGGGAAGGGGCCTGGCTGATTAGAAAGGACAGAACAAAATCCATAGCTAAGACCAAAGCCTCAGCCTACAAAGGGCAGAGAGAATACAGGAGCCCTTTGTTGCACGTGGTGGTTGAAAGACTGGAGGGAGGTGGAAAGAACCACTGCTCCTCTGAATCTGGAAGGAAAAAATAACAATCGAAGAGGCTGGCTCTGGACTGTTTTCTTCAGTCTATTTGGCAAAGACAAGGCACGGGTAACTGGCTGGAGAGTTTTCCCAGAAAGCCGGCTGATCACTGGTTGTCGTTAAAGGTGCAGAGAGCTGAAAGCGTGAAGTCCATGGTCCTTCCCTGGCTCCTCCATGCGCTCGGCAGCTCTCCCTATGCAGCTTTTAGCCATTGCTTTCGGAAAAGGCACAGGGAGGATCCCTGTGTCGGAGGAGCAGGAGCGAAGCAGGTTGCAGAGGCGTGTGCCTGGGAATAGGAGGCACAGAGTGGCCGGGGCACAGGGAGGTTAGAGATGGGGGCCAGTTTGGGGGTCATCGGAAGGTGACCTCCACCCCTGGCACTGTGAGTAGCTCCTTTCACCTACGGGGATTTGTTCTAGGAATTGCAAATATAGCAGAGAGCAGGAGAGATGAACATCCCTGCCCTCGAGGAGCTTTCACTGTAGTTGGGACAGAGGATGAAAAACAAGTAAAATAAATACTTTATTTCATAAGCTCCAAAGACAGCCCCCTTCCCATTTTAATACCTTTGAAATTGGGATACCTTTTGCAGTTGATTGCTCTGCTACCCTATGCTTGCTTGGGGGAGGCCGTGGCCGCGATGTATTTGTCGCTGTGTGACCACATGCACACCTTGTCCAGCCATTCTAGCAGCTGTCACTGCTGCGGGGTTATGTGCATCCTTGGAAATACGCATGCGGAGTGTAATTTCCATTTCCTGCACTCTGCTGGATTCTGCGCTGCTATTAGGTATGCAGAAGGGCATAGAATAGTGACAGGCACTCGTTTGGTGTTGGTGAAGCCAGTGTTTGTCGTCGGAACGCTCATCCCAAGCCCACTTGTTATTGCAAAGCAGCACCCTTGTGCTTCACAGGCCCTAAGCAAGCAAGATTCTGAAGGGTGGGCGCAATCGTATTGCTTTGGTTGTTGAAATAATTGCAGAAGGATCTCCTCCCATTAGCCCATCAGCAGCGGTCAAGGCAAAAGAAATGGCCACATGTCCCCGGAAAGATGAAGAAAATTTTAAAACATTGAGAGGTTGGTGTCAGCGACTTTTCTACTGAATTCAGGACTGTTGTTAAGGCATTGTGTCATTTAATCGGCAACATTTTTTTTGGCTTGGTTTTAGTGGTACGTAAAATAATGTCTCATAGCGAATGGCATTTTAGATGCAATGAAAAATGGTGGTGTGAGCAGCTGAAGAGACGCAGGAAGATCCTTCCTGCAGCCAGAATAGCTGGTCATCTGGTTCTTGTCTTCAAGGCTTCCTTCCAGCTAGTGCTGAGTCATCCTGCCTCGTTTGATCACGGGTCCCCTCGATGAAAGGGGGTGGCCCGCATGACAGGCTGGGAGGAGCCGGGAGGATAGGATCCTTTTTTGGTTTCCACTGCTGACTCACTCGGTGATCTCTCGTGACTGGTTTGGTGTGTTTCCAAAGTTTTGTCCTTTCGCTCTTGAGTAGATCAGTGCTCAGTTTTTCTGGATGTTTTTCTGGAAGGAGTGCTCTGGGTCTTTTTTGATTTGTGTCTGAGACAGCGCGGCCCAGACACTTGTGGTTTCTATAGTGTCTCGTTAAGCACCACTGAGTACCAGTCGTCTAGCTCGAGCCTCTCAATAAGCCGAGAACTGGGTTTCATTTGTACCCCTGTTCACAGGTGAGAAACCAAAGCTCAGGGAGCTTAAGTAACTTATTCAAGGTCTTCCAGCAAAGAAGAAGCAGAGCTAGGACTTGAACCCATGCCTGCTTGCCTCCATCCCACACCCAGCTGCTCTGATGAACTCCCCTGTGATAATGTGGCTGGGCTGTGTCCCGTCCAGGTCTCTCTGGGTACATACTCTGGGGCTCCTCGGGAGTGCTAGCTGGGGAAAGAGCAGGTCACAGCTTGCTTTGCCCAGCTGGCCAGCAGCTAAGGGTGCCTTGGGAGGGCCTCTTGTGAAATTTGGCCACAAAAGGGAACAATTGCTGGGTCCGTGTGGCTCCTGGAAGGCCATGGAAGTTTCACAGGGCAGGAGAATGTATTAGCAGCCCCTGTGTGCCCAAAACATTACCTCTAGACCCTTGTTTAATTTTGACAACAGCATGTAAAGAAAGGCATTATCAGCCAATTTTAAAGAGAGAGGACCTAGACTTAGAGAAGGGAGGCCACTTGCCTAGGGTCACCCCGCCAGTAAGTGATGGTTCAAGATCAGCCCGCCAGTTCCTTCAGCTCAGCTCAGCCTTCAGCAGCCCACGGCCCACCCCGCGCAAGAAGCGCTGGCTACGTGTCTGCTACGTGAGGGCAGCAGGTCTGGTTCCCCAAGTGCAGTGTAGGGCAGAGATCACAGAAGGGCAGCCCAGCCCTCAACTCCAGCCCAGAGGGTTGTTGTTGTTCATCTTGTTTAAGATTTAACTGGCACACAGTAAAATCCACCTGCTATAGCATACAGTTCTGGGAGCTCCGACAAACCCCCCGTGTGACCACCACCCTCAAGATGCGGAATATCTCCACCAGCCTCCCCAGTCTCCTCCTGCAGCCTCTTCCCGGGCAAACCCTCCCCACCCTCAGCTCCTTGCACCAGCAGGCCTGTTCTCTGTCCCCCTAGTTTAGCCTTTGCAAGATGTCATAGAAATTGAATCATATGGTTAGTAGCCTTTGAGGCTGGATGCTTTCAATGGCATGATGCATTTGGGATTCATCCATATCATTGCATCTATTTCCCAGTAACTGATGTCCCCTTAGATGGGTATGTGTCCCCAGCCACCACAGTCCCCACCTGACCTGACCTGCCTTTACCTGCCTGTCGCAGAGAGCACTTGAATTTGAATCTCCTGACAGAAGGCTTGAAAGCAGCATGGCTTTAGGAAGCAATGGCCTGGGTGCAAGTCATAGTAACCGCGTGCCCTCGGCCCCTGTCTGAATGCACTTTTCCAAGCTGCAGTGTCCCCGTATATAAAAGGAGGGTGGTCATGTCCCTGCCTGAAAGGGAAATTGGTGAGGGCTAAAGAAACCAATACATGGGAAGCGCTTAGCATGAGGCCCTGCACCCAGTAGGGGTTTAAGTAATTCTTGCTGTGTTCATTGTCATGAGTGGCTAAGACCACGGAGATTCAAAGTCAAGTGCTCTCTGGGATGGGCAGGAGCAGTCTGCTCACGAGTAGCAAATGGCCAGCTGGGGTCGGAGGGCTCAGCCGCATGCTGAACCGTGCGGGGGGCTGCCCTGTGGGGAGCTTGAGCACACTTACTACACGTGGAGCCCAGCTCTTGGGGGGCAAGCGGATCTTAGTGAATGAAAACAGGACTCACAGCAGCAGCGTCATTCATCACACCTGCTGGCCATCCAGGTCTGGGCCTGGTTCTAAGGCACTAAACTTGTTGAGAAAGTTTGGGAAAGCCTTGGGGCTCTCATGTCTGTCCTTTCCTCTCATTTTAGCCTTTGTTAATTATCTTGAAAAGACCTTGAAAAAGGGAGAAATGGCAAATAGTCTGGCTTTCCCAAACCACTGGTCATTTCTAATATGATCTGTTTGCATTTTTCAGGAGGTGGAATTCCTGGAGGGCTTTCATATGAGGTGGGGTGAGGTGGGGGAGACTCTTGCAGAACAATCCAGGGAGAAGCAGGGGTGGGGGCCTGGCCTGTGCTCTGCTTCTGTGTAGCAGAACTTGCAGAATGATAAAAGCTCGGGGTAACCGACTTCATGGAAACGCCACGTCGCGTATCTGTTGTTGCAGGCTCCGAGTAGAGCAGCAGATGGGGCATAATCAGAACAGTCAGCCCTGGCCAGTGTGGCTCAGTTGGTTGGGTGTCGTCTCGTGCACCAAATGGTTGCGGGTTTGATTTCAGGTCAGGACACATGCCCGGGTTTTGGACTCCATCCCTGGTCAGGGGCATGCAGGAGGCAACCAATCAATGTATCTCTCTCTCCCTCTACCTTCCTCTCTTTCTAAAAATCAACAAAAATATTTTTTTAAAAACAGTAGCATTCTGATAGTGAACTAAGTGTCCACCACTTGCCCATCTCCCTGGACTGTCACAGTCCTTCAGTGAGGAAGGCAGGGCTGGAGTTAGCATCTCATTTCATAAATCAGAATTGAGGCTCAGATGTCAGATGACTTGCTCAGAGTCACACAGCAAGGAAGCAGTGAGTGGTCCTAGGATATGAGCCACAGTCTTCTGACTCCCGCTTTTACTGCTATAGCCCAGGTTGGGCCTGTGACTATCGGGGAAACCATATAGGGTTGCCGTCTGCTTGGACTACAACAAATTACTAGACACCTTCTCAGGGAACAGAGCCTGCAGCTAACGCACTGGGCATCACTGCCCCCCCATCTCCCAAGGTGCCTAGACATCCTTAGATATCTCAGCTCAGGCAAATGACTTCTTATTTTCCTACCACCTCGGTTTCCTCATCTGTAAAATGGGTATAACTGTCACTGTTAATAATGCAGGACATCCTGTGTAAATTGAAAGAGTCTACCTCCCCCATCACGTGCTTATCAAAAAGACCTTTGGCAGCAGGTCCCGCTGGTTTGAGGTTTTTGAAAGTGTCACATTCTTGTTAGTCGTCAGTCTCCTTTGATTGTAATAATCACTCATCTTTGGTCATCAGCCTCATGCTAACAACAGGGCCCTCTCTCATCCAGCACTCCAGCCTCTGAGGCACTTTCACCTGTTCAGAGTCCTGTGGGAGCACCTGTCTTAGCTCAGGCTACAGTGACAAAATATGGAGTTAGGGTGGCTTAAACCAAGGACATTTATCTGGAGGCTGGACGTCCGAGATCAGGCCGCCAGCACGGTCTGGTGGGTCTGGTGACCTGCATTCGGCCACCCTCTTGCTGTGTTCTCACATGGTGGAGACACAGCTCTGGTGTCTCTTTCTCTTCTTTTTTGTTTGTTGAACAGACAAATTATTAGAAGATATAAGCAATGTTGGCAGATACAAGATTAGCCCATAAAAATCAATGACATTCCTCTACACCGGCAATAAATCCATAGAAAAAATAACCCTAAGATACATCTTTTCACAGTTGAATGTCTCTGAAATTGGGATGGATCTTACACTGATGACACGTTAGACTTGAATGAATCCAGAATAGAAAATAATACACCATTCACAATAGTCACGGATGTGATAAAGAGCCTTGGAAACAGTGAACGGTACACAGGCCCTCTGTGGAGAAAATTTTAAAACTCTAATGAAGGACACACAAGATAATCCAAATACATGAAATGACTTTCTGTGTTCTTGCTGGGATGCTTTAATATTATAAAGTTGTCAATTCTCCTAAAATTAGCCTAAAAATTCATTGCAATTCCAATAAAAATTCCATATGGATTTTTAGAGGCACTAAGTAGAATTCTTATAAGGACACCAGCTCTCTCGGATCAGGGCCACACCCTGATGACCTGTTTAACCTTTGTCACCTGCTTACAGGCCTCTCTCCAGATAGGTCACATAGAGGTTAGGGGTTCAACATACAAATTTAGGGGGACACAATTCAGTTCATAGCAGCACCCTTGCTTTTTTAAAGCTTTATTGAAGTATAATTAACAAATGAAAATTATGTATATTTAAGGTTTACATCTTGATATTTTAATATACATATACCTTGTGAATGACGACTACAGTCAAGTTAATTAACACAGCCATCGCCTCACACAGTTACCATAGTGTGTGTGTGTGTGTGTGTGCGTGTGTGTGTGAGAGAGAGAAATTAAGATCTATCCTCTTAGCAAATTCCAGTGTACAACGCAGTATTGCTAACTAGCTACCATGCTTGCTGTGCATTCCATCCCAGAACCTGTTCATCCTGCATAACTGAAACTTTGTACCCTTTGACCAACATCTCCCCATTTCCACCACCTCCCCAAACCAGGTAATCACCATGCTGCTCTGTGTGTCTGTGAGTCTGACTATTTTAGATTCTGCATATAAGTGGATCAAGCAGTATTTGTCTTTCTGTGTCTGGCTTACTTCCCTTAGGCAAATGTCCTCCAGGTTCATCCACGTTGTTGGAAATGGCAGGGCTTCCTTCCTTTTGAAGGCAGCATAGTATTCCCTTGTACGTATACACTTCATTTTTTATTCATTCATCTGTTTAAAGATACTTCGGTTGTTTTTATATCTTGGCTATTGCGGATAATGCTGCAGTGAACATGGGATGACAGGTACCCTTGCTTTGAAACCTGCTGTCTTGGTTTTGAGAAGTCCTGGTAAACACATATAAGAAGTGTTTCCTCTGCTTTTACAAACATTAATTGAAAACATTAATTACTTCCAGACTTCTTCAACCTCCAAATTTAGCTGTCATCAGTTCAGAACCCTATTTGCAGGGTTTCCGTTGCACATTTGTCTGTATGGGAGGTGAGTTATGGCAAAGTGATTAGGTTGGAGACCTGGCTCTGCTACCTACTAGCTGTGTGACCTTGGACTAGTCACTTTAGCTCTCAGAGCTTCAAATCCTCATTTATAAGAATAGGGCTGTCCCATCTCACAGGATTCCTGTGAGGAATAAAAGAGATAATTATCTGGAATTTAACAGACCCCGGGCCTCCCCTACTCACTGGCTATGTGCCCCCTAAGCCTCTGTTTCCTCATCTGTCAAATGGACATAATTGTAGTAATCACCATATGCATTTGCTATAAGGTCAGAACAGGTAATACAGGGAAGACTCATAGCAGAGGATCTGGCACGTGATAGTAAGAGTTTAATAAATGACAGCTGTTACCAATATGAACAGGCGTGTTGAGCCTGTGGGTTCAGCTCATGGAGATGCAGTGGAGGATGCTCAGGTATGTGCATACGTGTGTGCACAGGTTCCCTCGCACACATTTGAACCAGTGACACAGCAGGTTTGGAACCTGGAGGCCAGGGGACAGTGGCCTGAGAGCCACCCCATCAAGCAGGCTTTGGAAGTGTTCTGTTCCTCCAGCGTGTGCCCTCATGAAAGCTCGTTACCTGACCTTTCTGAGTCTTGGTTTTCCTGGTGGTGGTGGAGGCATCATTCATTCTTTCAGTAGATATTTACTAGCCCTTGTCAGGTACATGGGCTGCTGTGGGCACTTGGTAAGAACCAGTGAATGAATAAAGCTCCTGCCCTCCTGGAGCTCACCTTCCAGGACTGAAGGCCCAAGAGACAGTAAACCTGATAACTAAGGAAACTGCAGTGGGTTTGCAGGTGGGGACAGCTGGAGTCCCTGAGGAGGGACTGCGGTGCCGTGTTTGAGAAAAGGAGTGACTGGAGGAGAGGGTGACAGGAAATGACCACAGAGAGGAATGCGGCCATCTGGCTCTGGTAGGCCGATGGCTTTCACTTTCTGTGCGATGAGAAGCTGTTTGAGGCTTTTGAGATGAACAGTGACATCTTAGTTAGAGCATAAAAGGATAGTTCAGGCTGCCAGGTGACAAAAAGACCGTATCACGACATGTCAAGGTAATAAGGGCTTTGGCTAGGATGTGACAGAGGAGGTGGGGAAGCCTGGGAGGGTTCTGGTTGTCTGTTGAAGGTAGGGGTGACAGGACTAGATGCAGGGGTGGGTAACATACAGCCCACGGGCCATATATTGCCTGAAAAATCATTTGGTTTTTCCCTGCCATACAAAATTATCAACTTAAAAATTAGCCTGCTATATTTGGTCAAACATTTAATTGAATTTTTTGAATTTTGAATCCCGCCTGTGGTTGCCTTGGCAGGGCCAGACCAAATGATTTCGGGGCCAGAAAAAAGGTTCCCCGCCCCTGGATGGAGGCTCGGCCAGGCCAAGGATGGTTAAGGCCGACTTTAAGGGTTTGGGCCCTGAGCACCAGGGGAACGGAGCTGACATTTTGAGATGACCCTCATCAGGTCAAGGCTGGAGGGGAGGTAAGTCACGAGGCTGGGCTCAGACATGCCGTGTTTGAGCTTGTCGTAGACATCCAAGCGGAGATGTCAAAGGGGCGGTCAGAGTTATGGGTCTGGAATTGGGGGAGAGGCCTGGCCTGGAGGATGGCCCTGGGGGCACCAGATGCAGTTTCGAGAGGCATTGCTGGAGGAGACTCCCTAGGGAGAGTCTGAGGACTTGGCCCCGGGGCCCTCTGAGGTTTAGATGTTGGAGGGGAGAGAGGGGCCAGCAGAGAAGTGCCATGGAGGTGGGAGGAGAGGGCCCCGGAGGCCACGTGCAGCAAGGATTCCAAGGTGGGTCCCGCGGCTGCACCAGCTGCGGACCGCGTGGGGCTGGGTGGGGGGAGCGCTGGGCGGGCAACGTGGGGGCACCGGCGACCTCCACGCACACGGGCGGGAGAGACGCGTGATTGGAGCGGGCTCGGGAGAGCGGGGAGAGAATGAGGGCTCCGAGAGAGCCAGCGATGGCGCCAAGGACTTGGCCCGTGTCGGGGAGCAGAGAAAGGGGGCGGCAGCTGGAGGAGGCTGGGGGTCCAAACGGGGAGCAAGGCCGAGTGAGGGCAGGGGGAGGAGGCGCGGGGGCGGGGGAGTGGAAGTCTCCAGGACACTCGGTCACTGAGGATGGAAGGATCCAGCCCAGGGAAGGGGCCGAGCATCGTTTATCTCGGATCGCCTGGGATTCGTCATGTCTGTCTCACAGTGTGTCACAGCGAACGCTTCCACTCAGGCCTCCCTTTCACCGAAGGATGCTTTTCAATAATGGAGAGATTTTTAAAAATTATTTCATCCCGATGTGTCGCATGTTTCAGGAGCATATTGCTGCGTGTATGCGGTATTTTTAGCAAAAGGAGACCTGAGGTTCCCTGTTTCCTGTCCCCCTGAATGCCTCAGCACACGTCCGTCTGGGCGCTTTGCTCCCTCGCCCGCCTGGTCCCGCCCGGGCCCCTCAGCCAGGCCTCGGCCAGTTCATAGCTGATCTAACAGGAGCCTCCCCAGCCTCCCTGACTCGGTCTCTCGCCGCCCCCATCCATCCTTCCTCAGTAATGTTGAAATACTGCCCTCCCGGCGCTGCTAACCCTCAGCCGTGTCTCTGGTTCTGCAGTCATAAAATATAAACGACCTGGCCTGAGTTCACCCCATTCCCATCTCATTTCCCCCAAGGCACATCCTGAGCTCACAGGAGGCAGATCTCACTTTCTTCTGAACACCCCGACTTCTTTCCGCTCTTTCCCCCTTTTACTGTCTTCCCGCTGCTCTTAGGATAAAACCAAGTTCCTCTCTGTGCCCTTCAAGTCTGCGTGCCCCCTGTAGTCTGCTCACTTCTCCAGCACCAGACAAACCCTGCCCCCAACAAAGCAAGCAGTTTCCCACCCCAGGACCTTTGCACTTCTCTTTCTTCAGCCCGGGATGCTCTGCCCCACCCCTTCACACGCCTGCATCTTATTTACTCTTCAGCTTAAATGTCACTTCTCGGGAAGACCTCTCAACCTCTCCTTCAAAATACCCTGCCCTCCAGTTTATTTCTTTTTGCATCTAGACTTTATTTATTTGCTTCATAGAAGTTGCTACATTTTTAACTGATCTTGCTGATTTGTTTGTCACCTGACCGCCCACTGGAATGTCAGCTCTGCAGGGTGGGAGCTCTTCGCTTTCGTGGCTGCCTCGATCTCCCCAGTGCCGAGCGAGGGCAGGGCGGGAGCCGCGTGGGGCTCCTTCGGGGTTGTTGAGTTAGTGGGTGACCTTTCCCCTGCCTGTCACCGCCCTTCCCTGCAATCTGTCCTTGTCCATGTGGTTTGCTGCTGGTGCCCTGGTGTCCAGCACATGAGGTCGCAAAATAGAGAATTCTTAAAGACCGGTTGAGTTTAACCCCGCAGCTGTCCCCCTTCACCCAGGAATTCAGCCCTGACCACCTATGTGTTGCTTATTTCCCTCTCACATTCATCCCCGAGTGTGGCTCCTTCCTACTGTTTGTTATCTTGAGATGCTTCCCAAGAGCTCCACTCAGCACGGTCACATACGCTCCCAGGCGTCTGCGAGGGAGGCAGGCCCAGCTCTGCTTTATCGGCGACGATGAGAGCAGGGGAGCCTGCAAGTTGCTCCCAGCCCCATAGCTGCTAAATGACGGGGCGAGTTAATTGATGGAGCCGCCAGGGGCTCGGTGGGCCGTGACAGTGCTCTCATTTATCTGAGCGTTGTGTGGGCCATGTTTTTAACTGTCAGGTTCAGTGTGCTCTTTTTCCTGTTGTTAATACTCACCCGAGGATATTTTTTCTAGTTTTTAGAGAGAGTGGAAAGGAAGGAGGGAGAGAGAGAGAAACATCGACTGGTTGCCTCCCACATGCACCCCAACCGGGGACTGAATCCGCAACCCTGGTACTTGCACTTGATCGGGATTCGAACCTGTGACCCTTCGGTTTAAGGGCCAATGATCTAACCACTGAGCCACAGCCAAGGCAATGTGCTCTTTTGATAACTATTTTGTAACACCCCCCTTGCCATCCAACACTAATATTCATAGATAATATAACTTACATACACACATTAAAAAAACATAACACCATAACGTAAAAGACATAAATGAAAGGCAAGTAATTTACATAATATTATGTATTTAAGTGAACGCTCTGATATGATTAGCTTTCACATAGTACGTGAAACAACATTCCACTGAACCTCTTTGGCACTTTTTTTTTATTTTTTAGAGAAATAGGGCTACACAACTACGTGATGTGACAGTCACACCGCAGACCAGGCCATGTGTGTTGTGCTGTGGCTCAAACACCACAAGTGGTGCTGCATGTGGGACATGGGCAGTTCTTTCTCCTGGGCATAGAAGGGCAGCGAGTGTCCCTGGCCCTCACCCTCTCAATGCCAATCGTGCTCCCAAAATGCCCCTGTGAAATTCCAAAATGCCCTCATGGGGGCAGTTCCCTCTCTATTGAGACCCACAGGTGTGGGGAGGGGCTAGGCTTAGCTCGAACCCTACACAGGGGGAAGGGTGCCATTTGGAGTCTCTGATTGAGTCGCTAGCCTCTTGAGCCTCTTTTTTTCTAAAATGGGGAATCATAAATCTTCCCTCTGAAGAAATATTTGGGGGTGAAATGATCTGATGTGTGTGCTGCCCCTGCTGCAGTGATCTGACACCAAGCGGACCTTCAACACCTGCCGATGCTTATCTCTGCACCTGGGCAAACTTATTTTCCAAAGGGCCAGATAATAAATATTGTAGGTTTTGTGGGCCATCTGCTTCCTGCTGCAACTACTCAACTCTGTGGTTGTAGCAGGAAAACAACCACCCATGATTTAGAAACAAATGGTCATGGCCACGTTCCAATAAAACTTTATTAACAAAATCAAGTGGTGGGCCGGATTTGGGATGGGGTCTGCATAGTTCGCCCGTCCCTGCTCTATACCCATAAAATGTTGTTCACTTTATCTGTTCACTTTATCTGTCTTCTCAAACTGGATTAAAATCTCCCTAGAGTCCATGTTTCTAAATTTTATCAGTTAGTAGGAAAGAGAGTTATCAGACGTGACTGCAGCAAGCAGGCCCCATGGCAGTTGCCAGAGATAGTGAGGTATCTACAAAGCCGAACACCTCTCATCTCCAGCCAGCTGCCTTCAGGGGCCCATGTGGGGAGAGAGAAGCAAGGTTGCTAATGACCAAGTTCGGGGAAGAGGGAACCACAGGGTGAGAGAGCGGGGGTGAGGCAGGCTGAGATCCCCGCGCAGGGGCAGAGCCGAGCCTTAGATCTATCAGGTAGCATGTTTCTGAGGGAAATCCCAATTTGTCCCTTGCATTTCTATTCTGAAAGTTTCTTATCCATCCACTAAAAGAGACAAAATAAAGTTTAAAAGGGCCAGAGATCATCCAGCAAGCCGATCAGAACCCTGCAGTTGTTAATCTCAAAGAAAGTGTTATCTGCCTTTAGCTTCCTGGCGGCACGTCATCAGATTCCCACTTTAAATTTTGGTGCCAGTCTGGGGAGAAGAAATGAGAGGGGCCATAAGGTAGTTCAGAGGCTGCAAACTGGCAGCCTACAGGACAGCCTCTGCCCGAGGACACATTTGTTTCAATACTCACAGAAAGGGTCTGCTTGTCTAAAAGAAAATTAGCTTCTCACATAAAAATCAGAAGCCCCAGGGGCTCTGGGACTGTCTTCCACCAGCACCAATGGATGGGTGGGTGGGGGCCGAGGGGGGATGCTGCCTGTAGTGGGGGGCAGGCTCCCACATCCTGCCTGCATTCTCTCCTGGGGCCTCTGTAGGCATTTGCATTTGAGATGTCTGTGTCCCTAAGAAATGGTACACAAGGTGTTTCAGGAGCCACACACTGCATGGAAGACGAGGGGTGGCCTGGTGGGGACACTTGGCCCCTGAAGTGGCCTCCTTGCTCCTAATCTTGGCCCCTAGAGTTGATTCTCCACGGAGGAGCTAGAAGATTGAGTAAAAATGCCCAGCTAGTCTGCCACTCCTGGGCCCAGTCCCCTCGCTGGTTCCCATTGCCATTTGGACAAAGACCCCCACCCTTAACATGGCCTGCAGGGCCTGGGGTGGTCTTGTCTCTGCCCACCTCCCAGCTGCCTTTCTCCCCCTATGTTCCCCACTTGCCCATTCAAATGCCATATTCCAGACACATTGAGCTTTTTATTTTTTAAAAATGTTCTTTTTGATTTTAGACAGAGGAAGGGAGAGGGAGAGAAACATCCATGTGTGAAGAAACATTGATCAGTTGCCTCCTGTACAGGGATCGAACCCACAACCTGGGCATGTGCCCTAACCAGGAACCGAACTGGCAACCTTTGGGTTCTCGACCTTGCAGTGCATGGAAGATGCTCCACCACACCGGCCAGGGCTGAGCTTCTTTCATTTCCATAAACAGCTTGTTGAACCCCTTCATGCTTTTAGGAACCCAGATTTTCCATATACAACTTTGCTGAGACAGGCTCATTTCAGTTAAGATTGCATTTGATTGAACTTGACAGAAGTTCAAAGTAAGTAAAAGGAAAGCTTATTTTCCTCATGTACTGATCCGAGTGTAGGCACCTAGGGCTGGGAGGCATGACAGCTGCTGGTGTCTGGTGATGTAGACGCCTCCTCTCTTGTCACTCTGCTGTATGTGATCCAGTATAGTGGCATCCCAATTCCAGGCCACAGGGTAGAGAGGAAGGAAGCAGGGAGCCAGGGGGCCTGCACACCATCTCTTGAGTGGGGTTCCTGGAAGAGCATTCATAGATCTGTACTTCTCACTACGTTGTGGTTATGGGATGACACAAGGTCACCTGAGCTGCAAGGAAACTGGGATATGTGGTCTCTATCCCAGAAAGCCATGTGCCCCCAGAAGGTGTAACTACTGCACACCTGCATGGTCCTCCACTAGTCTCCGGTAGTCCCTGTCTTCTTTGCCACCAGCATTGTAAGTAGGATTTGGATTCAGAACCATCTGCCCCCAAAGCTGTGCTCTTAACTATTTTGCTACACTGCTTCCTGACACGCAGTGCACACAGTAGGCATTTAATGCCGTCTCTTAGAGCAATGGGATGTAGAATGGGCATGGGTGCTCTTGGGAAGTGTTGATCTGCAGCCTGCTTCATGAATTTTCTTAGAGAAGGCTAGGAAAGTCTTAGGATTTATAGTCTTAGACCTGCCGAGAATGGCTCTTTTTTTAAAATTGATTGACTTACGTATGTACCAGAAAAAGCACCCATTTTAAGTATACAGTTTGATGAGTTTTGACAAATGTAAACACTCTTAAAACCATCATCTTAATCAAGAGATCAAACATTTCCATTGTTAGATGGGCCAGGTACAGACACTCGGGTACAAAAATTCAGCAGGGCAGGAAGCCCCGGATGCGTAGCAAGGGGAGAAACTGGGAAAACAAGAACTTTGTTCCGAGGGTAATCTACCTTCCCCTAGTCATGAGTGTTTCCGCCCTAAAGATAACAGCTGGGCCTTAGTTGTATTTCAGCTCCAGGCCCAGATGAGCAGCGAAACCAAATGAGCGGCCCCCAGTGGCTGCCTCAGGACCCGCTACGGTGACTAATGACCCCCTGCCCTGGCACTGACCAATTAGTGGAGACCAGGACACTGAAAGAGCACCTCTGGAAAGCTGATGAATACTCTATTGAGACACTCCCCTGAGACCTCCCCTAAGATTCTGGCCTGCAAGGAAGAGAGAAATACCATCAGGACAGAGGACTCAGGGCACTCTCCCCCACAGGGGACCACACCAGAGCCATCTCCATCCCTTGGATGGACCACAGGAGACTTGCAAACAGGGGAGCAATGGGCAGTGGCAGCTTGTCCTGGGCTTACCCCCTGAACCTGTCTCCAAGGTCCCTTTCTTCCAGCTTGTGGCTTGCCTTTTTATTTTCTAAATGGGGTCTTTTGATGAGTAGAAAGTCCTAATTTTGATTCATTTGTCCAGCTCATCCAGTTTTTCTTTTACGGTTGATGCCTTTGTGTCGTGATTTTAAAACATGCTATGCCCCTGCTGTGTAGATCATCAGCAACTATTTGCTGAAATGGTTGGACCCCTTCAGAGCAGGAGTAGCTTCCAACTCTATAAAGAGCGACTTCCCTGGGCTCGCTCGGGTTCTGGGGGTCCGTGTTGGAGGCTGCTCCCCACTCTGGCCCTCTAACACCCTAGGAGTCAGGTTGATGAAGGGCGCACGTGGACCCCCCCACCCAGCAAGCCACTCTCTTCGCTGGGTGAGGTTTCTCCAGGTGCCTTCTTGGCCTGAGAGTCCCGGGAAATGTTGCTTCATAAATACTGAATCGAGTAGTTACCCTCGGCGCATGCCGCCGGCAGGCTGCTTCCTAGGAACGAATCTGGAGTCGCGTGGTAATTACCCCTGGAAGTGTTCATTCAAGTCAGAGCAGATTAAATAATGAATAGGAATGTCATTTATTCGTCCTAATTTAGAACCCTTGTCTCATTTTCTTCCTGGTGAAACTGAACGTCAAGAGGAGGGGGAAACTCGAAGCAAGGGGGCCTGGGGGTGGAGCAGCAGGGTGGGCTGACTCATGACCCTGGAGAAGGGGTTCTGGGGGGGGAGGGGACCCTCTGTCCCGGCAAGGCCTGAGCGGAGCAGCAGGGCTGTGGGAGCCACGAGGATCAGGGAGGCAGAAGGAGGGCCGTGCCCACAGGCTGCTTCCCTCGCTCCCTGGCCATCACCATGTCTCACCTTCTGACGTTTCTCTCTGAGGGAGAACTGTAAAGTGCAGAACAACATTAAAGGGGAAACAATTTCATCCATTGTCCTGCCACCCGGAGGCAACCGCTATTAGCATTTGCAAGCTTTTCTTTTGCCAGTCTTTTTTCTCTGCGGAGTTTTTTTTCTTATAAACATAACTGGAGACCATTCTATAAGTACAGTTGTATCTCCTGCGGTGTGTTGGTTCGCCCTCAGGATGAACGCGTTGCTGAGGATTGCGCGCACTTTATGGGCAGCAGGCACCGTGGCTCTGGGGCCCGAGTCTCGTCCATCGCTGCGTTGCCAGCACCCCGCATGGTGCCTAGCACAGCAGGCACTCGGTTAGCGTGTTGGAAGGACGGGTCACTTTTAGTGTCTGCGTATTGCTCCTTAATAACAGCAGCTAACATGATAGGGTGCTTGTGCTGTGCCAGACACGTGCTAAGAGCTTTATATTGTCTACCACGTTGGTTTCTGCATATCACTCTTGTCAGGGACTATTCTTTTCATGGCTGAGAGCAGAGACCTTGGAGCAAGTGTTGTAGTTTACTGTCATGCTTGGGAACTCATGAGCTGGACTATCTCTCTGGGTTTGTAGCCCAGATTTATTGCTTTTTAGCTGTGTGACCTAAGGTAAGTCACTTAACTTCTCTGTGTCTCCATTTCTTCAGGGATAAAGAGACTCTAATAATAATATCTACATTGTAGAACTGTCAAAAGGATTCAGCGAAATAACTGATCAGGCCTGGCAAAGAGAATGCGGTTTGGACTGTTAGCTATAATATGACTATTATTCATGATCTGGGTGACCTTGAGCCTGTCATTGTACCTCTGAGACTGAGTTCCCTCCCCTGTTAGATGGAGAGTGGTCGTGATCATTGAAATAAGACATGTAAAGAGCCTGACTCATAGTAGGGGCTCAACAAAGAATAATTATTAATATGTACTAAATAAGCAGGATCTTTCAAGCTCCTGCTGCTCCGTCTCGATGTCTCTTCTTCCCCCCCCCCCCATGTCTCCTCCCCTTTCCTCCAGTGCTCTGTGCTGTCCCCTATCACAGCCCCTCCACGCGGCCCTGTAATCCGTTTGAACTTGCCAGGGCCCCACCGGCGCCCACACTCTGAAGGCAGGGACCACCCTTTACGCCTCTCTGTGGGCCCAGACTCCAGCGCCCGGCGCGCAGGGGCGCCCCGCACAGCATCTGTGGAGCGCAGCCGCGACCGGGGCCTTCAGGCGCCCGTGGGGGCGGCCAGGTCCCGGCGACAGCTTCTGCTGAGTCACCTCGGAGGAGGGTTGTCAGCAGAGGCTCCTGGAAAAACCCGCTGCTCGTCATAAATTCCAACTCTGTTTGGTAATGTTTGGCCAATCTGTCTTATCCTGACTTAATTCAAAATTGGATGGGAGGGAAGGAAATTTGTCTGAGTGACTCAAGTTAACAAGCTGTAATGATGCGCTGGGAACCGGGAAGCCGGAGCCATCAGTGCCAGGGAGAGGCGGGCAGCTTTGGGAAAGGAACGGCCGCCCGTGGGGCGGCTTGTCAAGGGGCGGAGGCCAGAGGACTCTGGCTTTTGTCAGAATCCCCAAGTTCTGAATATCCTCTATTACTTGTCTTTAAAACAGACTTCATTGAGGTGTAATTTATATGCAATACAACGCACCCATTTTATCCGTACGGTTTGGGTTTTAACAAATGCACGCACACGTCTGTAACCACCCCCTCGGGATGGAGATACAGAACTTTCTAGCACTCCAGGGGGGTCCTCATGCCTTTTTGTGGTCAGTCCCCTCAGCTCCTGCCCTAGGCAACGACGGATCCTCCTTCTGTCGCTGTAAGTGGGTTTGCCTGTTGTAGAATTTCATATAAATGGAATCATACAGAATAGACTCTTTTGTATCTGGTTTCCTTCATTCAGAAATTGCTTTTGAGAATCGTATTGTGTTTTAAGGGAACATTTAATCCTGCTTCATCATTGCGCCAATCCTTTCCCATCACCCAGTGCAGCAGGTGTGGCAGTTGTGGGGCGAGTTCTTACGCAGATTCTCTAACGCGCGGCTTAAATACCCTCTGCTCCGAGATCCTTCCCTGTCACCCCCCAGCAGTGCTGGCCAGGCTGGTGATGCTGCTGATTGTAACTGCCATCTGATAAGTCTTTACCTTGTTAATAAGTGTTTGCTTTACAGAGATTATTCTACTATCACAACCCTCATCTGAATTAGACATTAGTGTCCCCATTGCAAAGAACCCCCCTGCCCAAACAGCTAAGTCCCAGAGAGGCTGAGCGACTGAGCCGACATCACACAGAGGAATAGCAGCAGAGCCAGAGTTTGATCCAGGACTGTGACCCCAGGAACTGTGCCTCGTAGTGCCTCATAGGTGGACTGTTATCTTCACCTATATCCTCATGGCCCCTTCTTACAGCTCCTGTGGCAGTTATATAGTTAGTTGTTTTACTGTCTGAATTCTTACCAGTCTGAATTCTTAGCTGCAAATGACAGAATCTATTCCAGCCATTTAAATAGAAAGAAAATGTATTAAAGGAAATTAGGTAGTCCACAGAATCTCCAGGAGGGTCCGAGTCAGCTTGGAGGCTATGCAGCCAGGAATAAAGCTAAAATTTGGCCGAATCCCACAGTCCCAGCTGCCCCTGAAGGCCAGACGCCTGCCCCGGAACTGGATTCTTCGGGCGCCTGTGTCTTCAGCTGCTCACTTCTCATGCAAGTATCACAGGGTACTCTCTGGTGGGTGGAGCCTGTCACACGACTGTGCCCTGGGTGGAAGGGACGCTGGGAGAACGAGTCTCTAGCTTCTGCCTTGGAAAGGCGGAAATTCCCCCCAACGTGGGAAGGAGATTTAAAAGGAACTGGACAGCCAGGGACTGTGCCAAGTGTTCATTACAGTTCTTCCTAGACCACACCTTCCTCCGAGGCAGGGAAGGTGTCCGATTTGTTTCTGTACCCCCAGCACCTAGACCATGGCAGGCGGAGAGTCATTTCCAAGGAAGTATGTATTTAGTGAGTGAATGAACACGGAGGTGGGTGAATGAGTATGGATTTGACATACTAGCCCTCAAGACATCCTAGAGGAGGGGGCTTTGAGTCATTTTGAGAGATGGTTTCTTGGCTTCATCCTTCAAGGGTTGAGGGTGGCTCAAGCCTGGGGGCATTTTGGGGTCCTCAGACCGAGGACCTCGAGGTTCCTCCTCTGAATGAGGCAGCTCCATGGACTCATCTAGGCCTGAGTGGAGGAAGCCCTTTACTGTTTATCCAAACAGGGAGTCAAGGCTCTCTGGAAGCAGTGTGTCGGCTACCAGCAGAGGGACAGCCTGCTGTGTGCCTACCCCAGTCACAGGCATTAGGAATGAGGAGCGGTGGGACTAACGCTTATTGAACACCGACGATGCTCCAGGCGCCTTGTATTCTCTTATTCCAGTCTTGCATCAAGCCTTTGAGGTAAGAACTAATATTCCCATTTTATAGATGAGGAAACTGAGTCTCAGAGAGACTGAGTAATTTACCCGAGACGGCCTGGCTGCTATGGTTTAGAATTCTGTCTCTGTCACTAGACTCTTTGATCAAAATCTGGCTCTAACACATACTATCATTGTGCCTTCAGGCAAGTTGCTTAGCCTCAGTGTGTATATGTGAGCACTGGAAGTAGAATAATTCTGACTTCACAGTGTATTATACAGATAAAATATGCCCATGCATGGGAAAAAAGTCAACATGGTGTTTGACACGTAGCAAGTACTCAACATGGGTGTCCAATTGTTCCAGCACAATTTGTTAAAAATATTGTTTCTCCGTTGAATTGCCTTTGCAACTTTGTCAAAAATCAGTTGACTATATCTGTGTGGGTCAATTTCTCACCTCTCTGTTCCGTCCCATTGATCTACGTATCTATCCTTTCACCAATAATAGCATCGTAATTACTGTGGCTTTAAGTAGGCCTCGCAACCAAGCGGTGCGATTCCTCCACCGTCTTTCCTCCTTCTCAGAATTGTTTGCCACATATATTTCGATGGTCCGTTGTTGGGTACACACACACTTAGAACTGTTCTGTTTTCTTGGAGGACGGGACCTTTATCATGATGCAGTAACTCTCTTGATCCCTGAAATAGCCTTTGTTCTAGAGTCAGCTTTGTCTGAAATGAACGTAGCTGCTCCGGCTTTCTTTGGGGAGGTGTTTGAGTTTCTGGTACTCCTCACGTGAAGCGGGGGAAGAATCTCTTCTTCCAAACATTCAGCAGTTGACGTGTTTGCACCGAGCAAGATGGGAATCTCGAATGGGAGCCCCAGTGAGTCCCAGCTCTGTTGAGATCCGTGGCCCCTGAAGCCATGTCTGTGGCCAGGCTTCTCGGGGAGAGACCGGCATGGGGAGACTTCCATGTTTTCAGAGGCTCCTCGGACTTGTGAGTTTCATCATCCGGTATTTCCAACATCCCTTCACCTTCCTCATCACTTGACACCCAGGAACTCACCTTCTAAATTGACACTTGGGGTGTGCACTGGAGGAAAGGCAGAGGGATTAGCTGCAGATGTAATTTTTATAAAAAAGAGGCTCTTTCACAAACCCCACTGCTGTGCAATTGCAAAGTGGGCTGTGAAAGGAAGGAGAAGCGCTCCAAGGTTCAGTAGGAAACATGTGATGGACAATAGGGACCAAGGTCATGCCTGGAAGCGTGGAGGTGAATTCAGCACCTTGCTCTCTGGCCAACTCCTAATTATCAGTATTCTCTGGGAGCTTTAATTTCAACCAGGGCGGAGAGGGTAGGGAGGGGAGGGGATGTCACTACGGTCCCCATCTGTATTCAGCACCAAGAATAGCCTTCCGATTGTAATCAAATATAACTGGAGACAGAGTCAGGCTGGCTGGCTGGAAGCTAGCAGATTATCTACCTTCATAGCCCGGGGGTGGGTGTGGGGAGGGCGGCAGGGTGGAGAAAAATGGCCCTGTCTGCTCCGCTCTAACTGTATTGGCAGCAACGACTAGGGTCAGGCAGGCCCAAGTTCAAATTTCACTTGCCTGCTTAGCAACTTAGCTCTTTTTTGCCTCGGTTTCCCTATTTGTAAAATGAGGATAATATCTATTTAGAGCATGGTTGTGAGGGTAAAGTGAGATAATCCATGTAAGTTATTTCTCTTATGTCCTTGCTTCTCAATGTGGTTCACAGACCAGCAGCAGTGACTTCCCCTGGGAGCTTGTAGGAGATGCAAACTCTCAGGCCCCTCCCAGCATCTGCATTAATTTTAACAGGTCCCCGTTGATTCCAGTGCACGCTGAAGTTTGGACCTCACTGCCTTTAATACCATCTCCCTCCTTCCACATTGAGCCCAGCACACGTTGAGGGCACTGGGTTTTCTGCGGTCTCTGCCGTCCCTTCTCTAAGAGTGTTCTTCCCAGCCACACTGAACAGTACTGGAGCACAGAGTATTTGGAAATGGTAATTTCCTGTGGCTCTGGGGAGACCACCTCTGTCTTGAGCATTAAGGCTGAATTCCTTTCTTGCATTCACTTCCCCCAGACTGCCCATAGGCCAATAAACCACCATCAATCACTTTGTGCATCTATTAACATTTGTAAATACATAGCCTTTTGGCAACTTAGATCCCATTTTTAAAATGTACCTAGGGGAGCCCTCCGTTCAAAGAAACCCCATGGAGAACCCTTCTGCAAAGCAAATAATTGCCAACTAATTCATCCACTTTACAAAGCTTGATTTTTGCATATTATGATTTCAGAACAAAGCAAGTCAAGCTGTTGGAAGCTTTAGTTATTAGCAATATTCAGATTAAAAAATGTTGGTGTGGTGAAATAGGCTTCTTTTCCCAGTCTCAGGAGGGCATCAAAATCACCTGTGGAGCTTTATATTTATATATTTTTTAAGTACATAAATCTTAAGTGCATGGCTTGCTGAAATTTACATATGTATACACCTTTGCAGTTAAGGTACGGAATGTTTTAGCAGCCCCGAAAGCTCCTTGGGGTCCCTCGCTAGTCAGTAATACTTCCCTAGAGGGTTACCTTTCTCTGATTTCTATTGCATGGATTAATTTTCCCTGGTTTTGAATTTCACATAATGGAATTATACAGTAAGTATTTTTTCATCTCACGCCAGACTCTTGGCTTGAATCAAGAAAAAAGAGAAAGTTAAACAAAGCCTACATTTCCCTTCCACAGTGGTTCTCAAACTTTGGTCCCTGTTACAACACAGGGATTATTAAGACACAGCTTGCTGGCCCCCAGGGTTTCTGATTCTGAGGTCTGGGGTGGAGCCTGGGAATTGGCATTTCTAACAAGTCCCAGGTGCTGCAGGTGCTGCTCATGCAAGTTACATACTTTGAAAACCACTGCCGCAGAGCAGTAGCTGACCCTGGACAGATTTTTCCTGGTTTGATTTTTTGAGAGTATACAGTGATCTGTTCAACTTAGATCTAAGTTGTCAATAATTTTTTTTCTGTTGATGTAAGAAATCCACAAACCTGCAGACAATTTTTTTAAAATGTATCTTTATTGATTTCAGAAAGAGGAAGGAAGAGGGAGAGAGAGAGAAACATCAGTGATGAGAGTCATTGATTGGCTGCCTCCTGCACGCCCCAGGCTGGGATCGAGCCCGAAACCGGGGCATGTGCCCTGACCGGGAAGCGAACCCCGATCTCCTGGATCCTAGGTCCATGCTCAACCGCTGAGCCACGCCTGGCGGGGCTGCAGAAAATTTTTATGAGTTTATCTGAGCCAAACTGATGACAGTCTCGGGGAAGCAAAATCTCAACGGATTGAGAAAATGCTCTGGAAAATGGCTATTTTACCACTTATTTTATACATCAGAATCAAAGGAGGAGATGTAAGGAGTTGCATGAAATCCACTGGTGATCGATTAGGGAGGCGGGAGAAAGCAAAGTGGGGAAATCTGAGATTGGATAAAAAGTAAAACAGACATACTTTTACATTGGTAGGTAGGGGATAGTTACCAATATTGACAGCACATAGAGCTGGAAGTGGGAGAACAGATAACAATGAGGGTTCTGTGTTCTCCTCTTCTGGTGGGGAGAGTGTGCCCTGAGGGGTCTGGAAAAAGGGGATTACTCGGAAATTCCAAAGGTATGTTATCGAAGATGCAACAGACAGGCTCAGTTAAGGTAAAGACTGACCTTTGTCAAGGAAGCTACAGGCCTAGGACATGACTACCCGCCATGACAAACTTTTAGTTAAGAAATTTTAAGTTCAGACCATCCTATGTGGTTACTTTAGGTCTCTGAGTTCGTAAGGCCCACCATGTAGGCCTCCCTGAGCTTGTCAGGTTACGTGGCCCCTTTTCCGTCCACATTTCTGTCTCCCTCCCCCTAAGCTGCAGTCGCTGGTCACTGTTCTGTTTGGGGGATGATGGGAGCCACGGGTACCAGCCTTTCTCAGCAGTTTTGTGCCCTGATTTCTTCTATGGTCTTGGATAAGGGGGTGATTAATGGAGACATATCTGTTTTCAGTATTTATTTTAAAAAAATATATCTTTATTGATTTCAGAGAGAGGAAGGGAGAGAGAGAGAAACATCAATGATGAGAGAGTCATTGATCGGCTGCCTCCTGCGCGCCCCCCACTGGGGACTGAGCCAGCAACCCGGGCATGTGCCCTGACCGGGAATCGAACCCCGATCTCCTGGATCCTAGGTCGACGCTCAACCGCTGAGCCACTCCTGGTGGGGCTTAGTATTTTTAATGAAACAAACCAGCATGTTTCTACAGATAGCAGTTCTGAAGCAAAAGAAACAGAAGAAAAGGGAACATTTTTAAGCCTCTGAACAGGCTTCTCTGTAAACGGCCTCCCGGAGCCATAGGCTCCCAGCACATCCAGACCCCATCAAGGCCATCTCCAGGCTTCTCCTGACTCACTGATGAAATATAAAGAAATAGGTTTGCTCCATTGTCGCCTCTTCCCAGCCCCGAGAGAAGGGGGCAGGGTGGAAACCCCAGGGGACCTGGAGGCTGTGCCTCAGGGGCCCTGAAACCCAGAGACCGGGGGTGTTAACTCTCCTTTGAAGATAAAGATGGAAAACCAAGTCTGCTGACTTTGAAGGAAGTTTTTTTCTTTCTAATTTTTTGAACAAAAATCATTTCAACATCTAAAACAATTTTAAGGCTTTTCCCATTTCTTTTTTTTAAAAATGCCTTCCAGCTGCCAACTACCTGTTAATTCCCCACAGTGGGCATTTCTCCTCTTGATGCGGCAGCCCACCTTCCCGCAGAGGTATTTTCTCTAAATGAATGGTTTCCTATCCCAGCAGACGCATGGCTTCCCTTTATAGCACGTTCCGTAATGCCTCTTTTACCATCAGGAAATAAAATTAAGAGGCAGCACAGCCTATCTATACACACAACTTCAGATACGTGTGTGTTGCCCTAAGTGTAATGTATAGGAGAAACAAAATACAAATAATTCCTAGTAAAATATTCTCTATTCAATAAACAAATGCTCCTGTTTAACTGCTAGGAGATAGAAAGAAGTACTCACAGGTACTCACCTGTACACAGTGCTGGAAACAGAAGGCAAGAGTCGCAAATGCAGAGTGACCCAGGTGCATTGCCTCGGCCACTCGAGCACTACTGGCCTTCTGTAGGTGATGTGATTTTCAAAAGTGGCAACTAGCTCTTCTCAAAACATTAAAACAAAGAGAGACAGTCTTCTCTTGATTTATGTTCACCTGATAGTTACATTCCTGAAAAATCCAGGATTTGTCAAAGTCTTGCAAAAATTTCTTAATTAATTAATTTATTTTTATTTTTTAAAATACGTTTTTATTAATTTCAGAGAGAGGAAGGGAGAAGGAGAGAGAGAGATAGAAACACCAATGATGAGAGAGAAGCATCAGTCGGTTACCTCCTGCAAGCCCCCTGCTGGGGATCAAGACCAAAATCTGGGCATGTGCCTTGACTGGAAATCGAACCATGATTTCCTGGTTCATGGGTGGATGCTCAACCACTGAGCCATGGTGGCCAGGCAAGAAATTCCTTTTTTTAATATATAAATGGAGGTTAAGTTCTAGGAGTTAATTTTTTAAAAGTTTTTCTCCTTTGTGAATGTCAGGTGGGACATTCTAAATTGTGTGGGATTTGGGACAGGTCTTTTGCAGGTTGTGTAGCATCCCTGCGCATACCCCGCCCCTCACCAGCTGCCAATGGGGTTCCCCATCATTGTGTTAACCCATACCTTCCCAGATGGCCAGGGCGCTCGTTCAGGCTCTGGGTGGTGGAGAAATAGAAGTGAGGAGACTGTTGAGATGGCTGTTGCAGTCATCAAGGTGAGATGTCATGGTGGCCCGATCCAGGACGGTGACCACGAGACTGGGAGATAAGTGGGTGGATTCTGGAAGTAGCATCCAGAGGGCTGGGATCAGACATAGGGTACGTAGGTGCAGGAAAGGGAGAGGCCAAGGAGACTTGCAGGTTTCTGCCTGGAGCAACTGGGCGGTCCCACTGACTGCTATGGAGAAGACTGGAGGAAACCGGGAATGGGCAGAAAGGTCAACACAGCCACCTTGGACGTAGTGAGTTTGAGGTGCCGGTGAGAAAGCAGAGTGGATGTGTCCAATATGCACCTGGTTTGTGAGTCTAGGTTTAGAAACTAGACAGAGGCCTAGAGATCTAATTTGAAGCCTTGGGGGTAGATGAGATCTGGAAAGAGGTGCAGAGGGCCAGGAGAAGAAGGGCTCCGATGAACCCTGACATCTAGAGGCTGGGCAGGGGAAGAAAGCCCTGAGGTTTTCCCTCTGTCATTTGTGTAAGTCAAATCTCCCCAACTCAGTGCTAAAGTCCTTGATGCGGGTCTATAATGAACACATCACTGTGCCCTGTCAAGGCCCCAGCACCTTCTCGCTGAAGATGACATGGGCCCCACGTGCATTGGTTGTTGGCTGGCTGTGGAGAGGTGCATACTGATCACATTTGTATTTTCAGTCTGTATTTGAAAGCAAGGCAAAGCCAATCTGGGAATGCCATTTGTTTCTTCTACTCTGATGACATTTAGAAACTCTGAGTCAGCTGATTGGCTGGGACTAATTTGGTGGCATTCCAAGCTGAGATGCTGGAGGGAACAGCAGCCGGGGCATGACTGGCATGAAAGGCCCACAGTTAACCTGTTTCAATTCATACCTCATGGAGAGGACATGCTGTTCGTTTTAATTTAATGAGCCTGTACCACTGTGAAGTCTCAAAAAGGAAGAGAAATCTCTGAGGATCCTGAAGGTCCAGGCCACCAATCGCATGGGGTATTATGAGATTCAGTGGTAGCAAATGTATCAGCCAGCTAATGCCACAACACTGCTACCTAACAAACCACCCCCAAATCATGTGGCTTATGAGAACAATCATGTCTTCTAGCTCATATGTCTGTGGGTTGCCTGACCGAGGCTGGGCACTTTGGGCTTAGATCCAAGCCACTTTCTTCTTGGGTCAGCAGCCCATGGCAAAAGGTCAGGGGCATAAGCATATCTGCATTGGCCTACGCTTGTACCACATCTGCCCAAGTCCCGTTAACCAAACAAGTCATATGGCTGAGCCCAAGGTCAAAGAGTAAGGAAGTGCACTCTGCCTCTACTGGGGGGAACAGCAAAGGTGCATGGGCAGGAGGAGTGGTACGAACTGGGGACCATAATGTAACCTACAGGAGAGGGAATTACAAACTCCCATGCCCACCAGGACCAGGCATGGCACCATAAGCAACAAAGATGCTGTTAGTATTGACGCAGGGATATTTTGTGTCAATACAGATATAGGCATGTTCATCACATCCACGAGCTGATATGATTGACCCCAAATTTTCTGAAACAATTTGGTTCTCAATCTTATATTTCCCCACTTCTGATAGAGACGTGGGTACAAATAATGGCTTTTCTATCTGAAGAATACAGAGCATTGAAAGTGGGCAGTGTTAGGGAGGCAATAAGGAAGAGTAGGGACTGCGGCAAAGTGGAGAGCATGTGCCCTGTCTATAGGGTGCAGCTGTCACTTAATTTGAGTCCATTGTTGTCGGGTGGGAATGCAGGCTCCGCATTGCTTGGTCTCTGAGATGCCAAGAGAAGCTGAAAATCCATATTTTTATGTGAAATTTCCAAACTTGTCGAACAAACAAAATCCCTTGAAAGGCAGAAAATGGACTAAAGGCCACCACCTTGTAACTCCTGTGGATTCATAAGGCTGGTGAGAGCCAGGGCAGGACTTTCTCTTGTTATTTTCTGGCTTCCTGAGAAGCCACCAAGGGGAGTGGTTTCTGGACACATCTCTGAGGTCCTAACAGCCAGTTTTCTACTAGGAGCGAGGTCAGTGAATTCAAAGATGTTAGAACTCTTTCCTCCTAATCTTCCTGTTCCCATAAAATTTCAATTCTATTTAAACCGCAGGCATAGTGAGTCTTAATTACTGTATTTCTAAAAATTATACACAGAGTGGGTTTTCAGGAACCAGGCCAGTTCGCCCCCAGCATGTACATTGAAAAGCACATTTTAAAAGGACAAAAGATACTTTGGGGCAGTGCTGTAATGTGACACCCCCCACGGTTATTTTGGTCATTGGCTTTTATGGCAGAATATAGGTTCTTCCTGGGCTCTTGGCTCTAGCTTGGACCCACATCAGCCCAAGAACAGCAGAATTTCTTGGAGACTGTATGTAGAGTGGTTGTATTTCCCAGACCAACAACCAGGGCACCTGGTTAGTTGAGGGTTTCATGCACTTGACACATCAGAAAGGAAATGAGAGGGACACAGAAGTGCTCCTTGGTGGTGGGAAGGCCAGTTAACTTGAGTCCGGGATCCCCTCCAGGTATGTGACTTTGCCCTGCTGGTGGAGGAGCCAGGCCCAGAGGAGACCCAAGGGGCTGCCTTTCCTCAAACCCACATCTCAAGGCCCACAGAACTTTCACCCAGGCCAGAGGAGCTAGAGCCAGGAAGAACATGCCCCCAAAGCTGAGCTTCAAAGGAGGCCCCGCCCGCATCCAGCGTGCGTCTCACCTCTGCCCTGGCCCTGGCAATCAGCACCCGGCCGGTAGACTTGCTGTTCCCTGCACATGCTGTGGCCTCTCGCCTTCCTCTCATCTTTCTGTGTGGTTCGTGTTCTCTGCTGGGCATGGCATCACTTCCTTTGGCCTTTTGTCAAGACCCAGTCATCATGGCCTTATCAGGGCGCTCTCCCTGGTGCCCACCCCATGCAGAATGCAGCACCCTCGCCTCTGAGCTTCTTCTCACCGGATGCTGCAATTGCTTGTCTGCTGTTCAGAGGCCACAGTAGCAGTGGCTTCGGCTCCGTGTGTTCATTTTCTCCTCTCGACCTTACAATATTGCAGGTGTCAGTTGTTCAGGACGGGTAAGCTCTGCTTGGTGAAGGGAGCCAGGCACCTGCTTATCCCAATTGCTCCGCCATTCCTAGGGGTGCCTTCACCTGTATGGACCCAGAGACTCACCATTACCAGGTCAGGTCTCCAGCCAGGGAAAACGGAGTAGGGGGTGGAGAGGGCATGCCTCTTTCTCTTTAGGAAGCTGCGCTCATTCATTGACCCATTTAACATATATTTATTGAATATTTTTCACATGCTCAACACTGTTTTAGATACTGGAGATTCAGCCGTGAATGATACTAAAAAAAAAAAATCTGCCAGTCTGGAGTGTATATCCATCCAATTGGGGGGAGAGAGAAGCTAACACAATCAGATATAACGTATATGCTGGATAACAAGAAAACGACCAGGAAAGAGGAAATTTGCTCTTAGGGAGCTTTCAGTGCAAGGGGGGCACTTGGGCTGCAGAGGGAGGCCTTTGCGTTTGGTAACAGGCTGGCGGCTGGTTCATTGGCGGTTACCCCAGGGCGAGTGATAACCCAGCAGTGTGGCGCTCCGTCCTGCAGGTGGTGCCCCAGAGCTTGGGCACCCCAACCTATTACCACGAAGGTGAAGATGCGGCCGCAGGGAGGGGCCTGCCTGGGCTCTGAAAGCCCACTTCTGGTCTCCCCTTGGAGTCCTTCTAGCAGCCGGGCCGCCTCTCATGCCTCACCCAGAGCCTGTATCATTCTTGGAGATGGATCATTTTATCTTCAACAATGGAAGATCTATTTTCCCCAAAGTCTCATTTCATTCATTTTTCAGGAGCAGAAGCTCATTTCTCCTGGCTTGAATTTAAGCCAGTCTTGTCACTTCTTTTTTATTCCCTCATTTGAAATAGCAGGTGGTTCCAACTTTTCATTTTTCTTTTTGTTCCCAGGTTTGACAGAGAGCTATCCGGCTGCATTACAAAGCTCTTCTAGTTTCTCTTTCCTGCCCACCCCCACCCCCACCAGCCCGCTGTGCCACCTCCTGGGCTAAAAAATGATGCCTCCCTCGTGACAGTTAAATGACATGAAGTGTATAAGTAAGGTTGCCAGATTCAGCAATAAAAATGTAGGATGCCTGTGTCCAATGTGTTAGATAAATAATTTTTTCAAGTGGAAGTATATTCCAAATATTGCTTGGGACATAGTTAATCTAACATATATATATAATATTTTCATATGAAACTCCAGTTTGTCTGAGTACCCTGTATTTAATCTGGAAATTCTAATATAAGAAGCTTAACAGAGGATTTGACAGGCAGTCAGGGTGAGTGGTAAGACACCAATGAGGGTGATGATGACTCTCATGTGTTCTGACAGGTGCCTACCCCAGGTTGGAGGTGGAGCTGGGTATAAGGAAGGTTTCCTAGCACAATTGAGGCTTAGACTGAGTCTTGAAGAATGAACTTCTTTTATTTATTCATCAAACAAATTATTGAGCATTTATTACCTGCCAGGCTTTGTTCTAGGTGCTAGGGAGATGGCAGGGAACAAAATAGATAAAAATGACTTGAAGTATTAGTGGGGGAGAGAGTCAATAAAGAAGATAAAATATATAGCATGTTGGGTCAATGCTAAGGAGAAAATATAAGGCAAAATAGGGGGCTATGAAGTGCTGGCATGAGTTGAAGCTTTGGAATGGTGGAAAGGGAGATCTTATTGAGAAGTCGACTTAAGTAAAGATGTGAAGGAAGTGAGGCACTGAGCCTTGCAGGTATTTAGGGGAGGATCATTCCAGAAAAGAGAAACAGCAAGTGCAAAGGCCCTGAGGTGCGAGTGTGCCTGATATGCCCCAGGAACAGCAAGGAGGCCAGTGTGGCATGAGCAGAGGCAGGGGGCAGAGACGTAATATGGGGCTGAATTGTACAGGATCTTGAGGGACACTTGGCTTTTACTCTGAGTGAGATGGAGCCACCACAGGGCTTTGAATGACATAATGTAACATACATTCAGTTTCCCCCTTGGCTGCTTGTGGAGGAAACACTGGGGCAGAAACAGGCAACTGCAATAGTCCAGGTGAGAGAGCTCGGTGGTCTGGCCCAGGCTGGAAGCGTGTGAATACATTTTGAAGGGAACACTGATAGGATTGTCTGATGGTTCCAATTTGGGGAGGGGGCAGGAAGGAGAGGGGGATGGGAGAGAAGGAATATAAGTCTGACTCGAAAGAGTTGGAAAGGTGGGGAAAGAGGAAAGATGCCAGGGCAGAGGGGACCTTTATCCAGCGAGCTGCAGGGCTTGTCAGCAGAGCCAGGAACCGGGAAATGACGTGAAGCAAGGGTGTGACTTCAGTGTGCACACGGGGCAACCAGTTTCTCCACCCTCCTACCCACCTCGGTGGAACAGTGGTGCCGTGGAGACGTCTGTTGAGCGTCTCGCACCCCGACCTCTGTGCAGCTGGGGCAGGTTCCCCTGCGGGAGCATGTGCTTTGGCCTTTGGCTCTGGCCCTTGGCGGCAGGCAGGCTGTGTGGAGAGAGGTGCTGCTGGCAGTGGGCTGTCACCTTGCCCGGGAAAGAGAGGTCACCTCCCCAACAGGAGGTAGGGAAGATTTCTGGGCTGGCTGGATCTAGCTGCTCCAGTTGTCTTTTTTTCACTAACAAACCCCCAAACCCAGTGGCTTAAACAGTAACAGTCATTTACTTGGCTCACCAGTTAGCCATTTGGGCAAAGTTTGCCGAGAAGGCTCATCTGTTCCACGGGCATCAGCCAGGGTGACTCTTCTGGGGACCGGAGGACCTTCTGCTAAACGTCAGCTGCCAGGCTGGCCATTGCTGGGGACTCAGGAGGGTCACAGCTTAGGGTCCTCTCCACATGGGTCTCTCCATGCGGCCTGGGCTTCCTCACAGCATGGTGCCTGGGATCCAAAAGTGTGTCCTAGGCAGAAGCCATGTTGCTTGTTGTGACCTTGCCTTAGAAGTCGCGTATTGTCACTGCAGTTGTCACAAAGCTTCACCCAGTTTCAGGGGAGGGGGGCATAGACTCCACATTGTCATGGGATGGAAGAGCACAGGGGAAGGAAAGACTGTTTGTGGGAAATATAATCTGCCATAGCCACCAACTTGGCAACTCTTCGGGAGCCAAGACTCTGCCTGAATCCTAGACTAAGGCCCTGGCTCAGAAGAGACGGCACAGGCCCCTCCCCGAGGGAGTTCCCAGCCCGAATAAGGGACCCTCCACTCAGGAGAGCTGAGGGAAGGGCTCAGCAGATGGCACTGGAGCAACACAGAAGGGCTTCCAGAAGGAAAGCAGTTTGCGTGGGGATTTAAATTTAATACGTCATCATATTCATCATTGTAGCAACGTGCCAGGCTCTTTGGAAAGCACGTTGCAAGAATTAATTCTTAAAATCTGCTTTTGAGGTAAGGACTGCTGTCATATCCCCATTGTTCAGACAAGGAAACTGAGGCACAGAGAGGTTAAATCACTTGCTCCAGAGGTTACACAGCCGACAGTGGAACTGGGATATGAACCCAGCTTGGGCAATTAACCATTGCGCTCTACTCTCTCTAACACTGTGTGTGTGTGTGTTTAGAGAGAAATGTTGCATCAGATAAGGTTAGATTCCTTCGACCCCCATCCCCACTCCTGGTCCTCTCCTTGAAGGCAACTGTTGTTACTAGTCTGAAGTGTATCTGTACCGTCCTCACCTACCTGACTCCCCGTAACTGTTGCCCTGTTCGCCCCGTAAACCACACTCGTCTCGCTGCGCCCTGAACGCTGCCGCCAATGGGCCCCGCCAACGGGCTCGTGCCTCTCCCGCCAGCAGAATCATTTGTGCACCAAGGGTCAGCCAGGGTTAGTCCCAAACCTGTTTCTGCCAGTTGTGCTTATTGTTTCCGACACAAACTTCAGTCACACACGTAGACTAGTGAAACGTGAGTGTGAAAGACTTGTTGCTCCCGTTAATACCAAAGTGACGGCTCGAGAAAATTCAATGAAGTTGAATTCCTAAGTGGGTTGCTGTTGAATTATGTGAAAACGAAACAACTGTAGAAGATTGGAGGGGAAAGAATAAAACTCTAGGAGGGTTCTGCCCTTGGATTTCTAAATTACTGTATTTAAGTTTTCATTCCTCCTGAAACTGTCATTGGAAATCATAGACCTGTCTTAATGAATTAATTTATGCAAGAAGGATGACATGGCCCCCCCATTGGCTGACACAAATGTTAAGAAAAGGCCTTGGCCCTACAGAGAACGGCTTTAAATGATGCAAAATTAATACATTGTAAATAAGATGTGGAAAGTAGGGTTATATCATTAAACAATTTCCCCCTGCTCTAAGTTTTTGGCTTTCAATCTTACTGGATAAGAAGACTTCTATATGCATTTGTAGAAAAGATACGTTTTTGTAGGGTTTCATTTTACATAAACGTTATCGCGTTATGCTATGACCTTGCCAAAATCACGGGTGTCTCCAGTGGCTTAATTTTGTTTGGTTTTGTCTTTTTAAATACGTTTTTACTGTTTTCAGAGAGAGGAAGGGAGAGGGAGAGAGAGAGAAACATCTGTTTCTTCCACCCAGACCAATATCAGCCATCATCCAGAAATGACCCACATGGACTTCAGCCTCTGCGGGTGAGGTTTTGGCTCTCTTCTCAACTGTCTGATGGTTTCTGAACACCCATCTCCCCTTCCCCGCTCAACCAGATGCCCCAGCCAGGCTTCAGGCGGGGAGGCATCCTCTCCTTTATATTAGCTTCCCTGGGTGGGCCTGGTGGCTGCCCTGACAGGCCACCACTAAGTCAGGGACCAAGTTAAGGCAGATTCCATGGACAGCACTCTCTGTCTCTCTTAATAGTGACATTGAACAGCTGCCACAATCTCCGGGGAAAGAGAGAGACTCCTCAGGGGAACTTGGCAAGCATTTTACGTTCCATGCGTGACAATGTATGTAAATGCCTTTTGGAAAATATTAAGTGATCAAATGTTATTTCAGGATAATCCTCAGTGTGAGCTAATCTCATTTGTTTCCCATCTGATAAGAAAAATCATTCATTGCTACATGCAAATCAGTAGACTTCAACTCCAGATGGGGAAATTGCCTGAGGGTGTCCCCCAAAGATCTTCCCTAACACTGTGTATTGGAGAACTTTCCATACGAGTTTGTGGAGAACCACTTCGTGTTTTTTGATAATCCTCATTCGAGGATATTTTTCCATTGATTTTTAGAGAGAGAGGAAGGAAGCAGGGTGTGGGGAGAGAGAAACATCGATGTGTGAGAGGCACATGGATTGGGGATCAAACCTGCAACCTGGGTACATGCCCTTGACCGGGAATCAAACCCAAACCCTTCGGTGGGTGGGCCGACACTCTAACCACTGAGCCACATCAGGTTTTTTGTTTTTAATATGTTTTTATTGATTTTTTTAGAGAGAGAGGAAGGGAGAGGGAGAGAGAGAAACGTCCATGAGAGAGAAACATCAGTCGGCTGCCTCCTGCATACCCCATATTAGGAGAACGAGCCCAAAACCTGGGCATGTGCCCTGACTGGGAATTGAACAGGTGACCTCTTGGTGCATAGGTCGGTGCTCAACCACCGAGCCACACTGGCTGGGCCACCTCGGATTTTTTAATGGCTGCATTGTATTCCACATTATGGCAAGAGCGTATTTTATCTAATTGGTACAATTAGCTTTGTAACAGAGAGGCAGTAAGGGCAGTCAACTGAGAGCCTTTGGTTTCAAGTCCAAGCTCCAGCATATACTTGCTGTGTGATCTTGGACAAGTCTCTCAGACTCTCTGTGCCTCTTTCTCTCATTTGAAAAGTGGGGATAGTCACCCCGTCTCTGTCATAGGGGTTAAAGGGGGAAATATGTGTTAAGAATGTAGAACAGACTCTGGGACATAGTTAGTGTTCAGTAAATATTAGCAATATTAGTATTGTGATTATTTTGCTGTAACTAGGAAAAATTTACAGTGCAGGATATAGCAACGTTTGCACACTTTCTGTCTTCATGTCTCCAGGAGTAGGGTTTGAAAGCAGGTCTTAAGAAACTTGCTGACTAGCAAAACTAATATCTGTTAATAATAGAAATTTTAGAAATAGAAAGAAGAAAATCGCCCAAGTAATTACCGTTACTATCTTTGGCCTATTTCCAGTGTAGTTGTCTGTTTTTGAGGGTACGTTTTGTCAGCTTTTATTTCTCTGCATATATAATGAGGATTATACCAAATTGAGTTCATATCCTGATTATTTTCTTCTAAGTGTTTTCGGCTTTCTCGGGGTCTGCCTGACAAATAATGATTGTGTCTGTTTAAGATGTACGGCGTGATGTGTACACGCCCATTGGGAAATGGCCACTGTGAGCTAATGAGGACACCGGTCGCCTTGCACAGTGTACCATCTGCGTGTACGCGTGTGCTGAGCACACTTAAGATTTGTGGTCGCAAATTTCAGGTATGCAGTGCGGTGCTGGTAACTACAGGCCTCTGCTGTACGGGAGGCTCGGATCCTGCTCATCCTATAACCGAAAGCTTGTCCCCTTTGGCCAGCGTCCCCTTTGTTTGGTTCCCCTCTACTCTTCTTTTTTTTTAAAGGAAACTGGAAGAGAACATTTTTAATTTTTTTAATTTATTTTAGATATATTTATTGATTTCAGAGAGAGGAAAGGAGAGGGAGAGAGAGATAGAAACACCAATGATGAGAGAGTCATTGGGGACTGAGCCCGCAACCCGGGCCTGTGCCCTGACCGGGAATCGAACCTCGATCTCCTGGATCCCAGGTCGATGCTCAACCGCTGAGCCACGCCCGGCCGGGGTCCCCTCTACTCTTGAGCTGGGTTCGGGGAATCACAAAAGAAGAGGGAGCGAGTGTGGGAGCCAACATGCCCGGCACAGGGGGGCAGGAATTTCACCCCCCGGGAAAGGGACAGCTTGTCCTAAGGTTTGGAGTCACCCCCGTCTGGCCCAGGCTGGAATGACCATAACTGGAGGGCCCCGCGCTGTGCAGGGCTGCGCATCCCAGCGGGAGCGGTGTGTGGCCCGCGGGGGAGTGTCGCGCCGGTGCATTTGACATTTCCAACATTCGCCACCAAGAGCTTTGTTGGGCAGGCGCCTTCCGAGAGCCAGGCCGGGAGAGTGGGCCAGAGGCAGGCTTTGATTGCTGAGAGCACATTAAAGAGCTGTGTTTGATAGAAGCGCGGCTCTCGGCTGCTGAATAGGAAGCAGGCCCCATCCATAATGCATGGCCTTGAGAAGAAAGAGCGAGAAGAAAGTCTAAATGTGGCAGGGGCTGGAAAAAGGTGACGAGTGATTGCGAAAACCGTTCAGAGCCGGCTGGGCCCTTAGCGAACTCAGCCCCCCTCTGGCTGGCAGGGGAAGGTCTTGAGTGGGGGCCCACGGGGTGGGGGTGTCAGTATCAGAGAGAGCTGCCAAGGAAACTCTTAGGTGGTAAGGAAGAGGTGACAGAAGACAGACAGAGACCACACTCTTATAGGGGATGTTTTCTAACTCAAAGATAGCTCGACTCAGAGACTCCAGATCCTTGTGCGGTTTTATTTTGGGATCCTCATTTTGGCTGTCGTGTTCATCCATGAAACACAACCACAGAAACATATGGGCTTGGGGGGCCTGCCTGAGTTCCATTCCCCCACGGCCTAAATATATCATCTGGACACAGGAAGGAGCCTGTTGAACATGCTGAGCAACGTTCCCAGGCCTGGAGCTGTCCATTCATTGTCCCGTGTTTGCATGATCACCGTGGCAGGGGGGGCACCTCAGGGCCTTTTGCTGCTAGAAAAGGTGAGTTTTGGAAACAATGTGGGAAGACGTTTGTAGTGGGTCCCAGAGTGTCTCCAAAGAGATACGTCCAAGTGCCTGTGATTGTAACTTCAATAGAAACAGGGTCTGGGAACCTGCCATTAAGTTTGGGCCTGGGGTGTCTTTCTGGACAATGTGTTTCTGGATTGGATGCTAAATCCAGTGACTGTGTCCTTAGAAGAAGAGAAGAGCACATGAGGGAAAATGGCCACGGGAAAACGGCGGCAGAGATTGGGGTGATGTGGCCACAAGCCAAGGAGCCCCTGGAGCCCCCAGAGAGCAGAAGAGGTGAGGAATGGATTCTCCTCTGGAGCCTTCGGAGGGAGCAGGCCCTGCTGACACCCTGATTTCAGACCTCTGGCCTCCGGAGCTGTGAGAGTGAACTTCTGTGGTTTTAAGCCTCCCAGGTTGTGGGGATATGTCAGAGCAGCAGGGGAATCTCACGCAGCGTTGGTCCAGGCCCAGTCCCTCCGACTCACCTGGCCCCACCTTCCCGCCACCTTCATGCTCCAGCCACTCCGCTTCCTCACCATCTCCAGTTCTTTCCCACTTTCTCCCCCAAGGGTGGCTTCGCTGTGCTGTGCCCCTGGCTGCTTGCTTCTCACACAGACACCACCACACCCCCTGCCTTCAGAATTAAGCTCATCACAAAAGCCTTTGCTGTACCACCCTCACCGCAGAGGATATTTCGTCTCCCCAAGCCCCCAGGTTGTACAGGGCACTTCCCAGCGCTGGGAATGACAACCTACTGTATGGCTGGCCTGCCTCTCCCACCTGGCCTTCCGGGCCATTCGCTACATCTGTTCACATGTCGCAGGCACTAGTCTAGGCATGGCACTAGAGAAGTAAGCCGCATATGAGATGTTTTCTTTTGGAAAAAAAATATATCGGTGTTCTAATACATATTAACAAGCCTATAACTGATACTGTGGCTTTAAGAATTAGCTGGGAAAATATGCAAAAAGCTCAGAACAGTGTCTGGTCCACAGGAAGAGCTCAATAGATTCTAGTTGTTATGGTTCCTGTTATTAAGAAGTTATTATTAGAAAAAACAGTGTGTAGCCCAAACAGAACACGAGACTGAGCCAAATTTTGCCCGTGGACGCGCTATTTTTTGTAAGCAAGAGAAAAAGGGAGAAAACTGTTGGCTGTGGGCGAAATGGACATACCTCTTAGTCACTGTCTGTATGTCAGTCATTCTGTCGTCCCCCCCCCCCCCACACACACACCCCTCCTCAGCCCTCTCTGCCACACTGCCCCAGGGAAAGTTCTGAGGCCACAGGGAAAGGTCTCAGAATTCAGTGCCTCCCAGGTCTGAGCAAACAGGAGCAGCAGGCAGGCCACCCACTGCTGCTGTGAAAAATCCACACAAGCTTTACGGCTTAAAACAACACAAATTCATGATCTTGGTCTGGAGGTCAGAAATGGATCATCAAGAGGTGTGCTCTTTCCAGGGAGAATCCATTTCCTGGCCTTTCCCAGCTTCTAGAAGCTGCCTGCGTTCCTTGGCTGGCCGCCCCCTTCCATCTTCCAAGCCAGCAGCGTTACATCCTCAAATCTGTCTCTCTGTCTGTTTTTCTCTCTGCCTGACCTCAGCTTCTGTCATCACATCTCATTCTCTGACTCTGACCATTCTGTCTCCCTCTTACGAGGACCTGCATTTCTTTTTTCAAAAATAAGCAAATACAAATAAAACCATAACAATAGTTATCTTTGGAGGAGGGAAGAAATTGTGACAGTTCTGTGATTTTAAAGGAGCATGGATTCATGCGGCAGCTCTGCGACTGTCCCTCAAGCAGGGAGCCAGGCCTCACTGGGGTCCAGGGTTTGCTGGCCCCACTGCTGTTCCTTGCCCCACCCTCACCCCGGGAAGTGTGGGGTGCTCCACAGACCCCTGGCAAAACCCACTCTGGCAGTCGTCACGGCTCAGATGAGCGCCATGCTTCCTGTGATGTTAAAAATACCTGTGAGTGTCCTCACTCACAGACCCCAGTTCCTGGAGGCCCTGGGGCCTTCTGCCAGGTGACTCACCTGCTGATCTTGGGAAACAGGATCATCTGGTTGCATTCAGCTTGCAGCAGGGTTGACAGATGCGAAGTGAAAGGTGCTCCATGTGGATTCCAGGATACAGACCTTCCGAAAGTCATCCTGGAGAGTGTTCCTAGATGAGGCCTAGGATTAAGTGATGTATGAAATAGTGTAATGGGGGGGGGAGGGTTGCTCTGCAAACATGCGGTGGTCTGACCCCGTCTACCCACACCACCTCCCACTCTACCTGTCCCCCCTCTGGCCTCTGCACTTCTTGTTTCCTGTCCCTAGAAGAATCTTCCCAGAGATCTCCATGAGATGGGTCATACATGCCATTCAACTCCGATGTCACCTCCTTGGGAAGGCCTTCCTAACTGTATTAGTGGGCTCGGGCTGCCACAGCAAAGGACCACAGTTGGGGTGGCTTGAACAACAGAATTTATTGTCTCACAGTTCTGGTGGCTGGAAGGCCGAGATCGGGATGTCTGCAGGGTTGGTTTCTCCTGAAGCCTCTCTCCTTGGTCTGAAATCTGGTGTGTATTGTACACTCAACAGCACATCTCAATTTGGCCAAGCTACATTTTAACTGCTCAAGGACCACATGTGACTCCATATTAGGCCACACGGCTTTAGAATATAAATTCCAGGAGAGCAGACCCTTACCTCTTTGGTTTGGCACTGATTCCCCCGTGCCCACAGTGAGTATTCAACATTTGCTGAATGACTGTGGATAGGTAATGTGTTATACATACCCAAAGCTGACTTTGTTTATTAGCCAGGGTGGCTTTTCCTGACAGTTGGGAGAAGATCCTGAAGTCTTGTTAGTCCCGAAAGATTGGGATTGTCATGCTAGCTGACCCTATTTGCCGTCACTGATCTACTCCATACCCGGGTTGCGTGCCCTTGTCTAATGCTAGTTTTTTATGGCTGTTTGATTTGCAGCTTGCCTGGGACATGTGCATTATCAGTGTGAAACTGAGACTCAGATCCTCATGTCCCAAGAAGCCCCTGGCCGGGAGGGGTGGCGAGGGCACTGTTTCGTTGGGCCCGTAGAAAGTTTGACTTTAGTGACTTTCTTGCTTCCTAAACTTCGATCCTTCTGGAGTGAGAAACAATTGCCAATGTGTGTATCTGTTTACCCTGAGAGCTCACCACACTGCACTTTGCTTGATTTCGTGGTCCTCCCCTTGTAGTGTCATTGAGCGCTGTGTTGTACTTGAATCAGGAGTCGGCTCTTAACCGTGCTTCTAAAATCCCATCCCCAGCCTAGTACAAGCAGCCCCAAACTGACACATAATTTATAAGTCTAATTTAGCTCATTGGTAGTGTGGCATTTCTGCTGGAGTCTGCAAGCCACAGGGGCTTTGATCTTGTTTGAAGTTCTTTGCATATAGAATTGTTCATGTGCTTGAGAGCCCGGAGAATGCCCGGAGCTTTAGCTGTTCCCACCCGTGCTGGTTTGAAGGACCCATCTCTCCTGGGCCATGGGGGCCTTGCAGGACCTGGCAAGGAGTTGGGTTTAATTCACATGTGCCGGGATGTCATTGGCATGCTCTGAGCAGAGGAGGAACATGACCTGACTCAGGTTCTACAGGGCCGCTCTGGCTGGGAGAAGATGGGGAGCAGGGGAACCGGGGGGAGGGGGAGGCCCCCACAGTGGTCCAGGCAGGAGACTGGGGCCTGGCCAGTCTGCAAGTCCAGGGGTTTCTCTCTCATCACCTTCCCGCCACCTCCCCCTGGAGGCAGGAGAAGGAACTGAGCACATCACTGCAATGTGGGGACCTTCCTGAGGAGTTTGGGGGGGACTCTTCAAGAAGATCCCAACCTGCAGAATAAGTGTTATTGTTCCTGGAACGTGCATAATAAGGATGAATGAAATGCCTCCTCGGAAGTTGGGAATGTCTTTTGGAAGAGGGTTCTTTTCTACTTTTCTGTAATTTGTGGAGTTTTAAATTATCTGAACCTTTTTAAAAAATGTCTAAGGATCGTGCCAATCCTCCAAAGAAGGATTGTGTGGTCAGTTAGTCTGGAGGAGTAGAGGAATGTTCCAGAACCCTTTACCATCCCAAGCCAGTGCACCTTTGCTGCCTGAGATGTCGCCATGAGACCCCCGGGGCCACGCACCACCCTCATCCTGCTCCTCCCCTCCCTCCCAGCCTACTCTGGTTTTTCGCCTCAGACACTGCTGGGTGTCTGATTGCATTTTCTCCTTTCTTCCAGCCCTGGAGATGGGAAAGCAGCAGGAAGGCAGAGTGGCTCAGAGGGTGGGCCCTGGAGCCAGGAGGCCTGTGTGTGAGGCCCAGCTCTGCCCCTTCCTTGGCCGTGTGACTTTGGGCAAGCTCTCAGACCTCCGAGGCTCCCTGCTGAGTGGTGATAAGATGCTTGTTAAGAAGATTAAATGAATTAATCCAAGAGGCTGAGCTCTCAGAGGTCTGGCAAATGGAACTTGAACAAGTTGTCCAAGGACACTTGGCCAGGAAGAGCAGGAATGAGCAAACTAACCCAGGACTCCTGCCCACGTGGTCTCCCCCTCTGGAAAATGGAGGGACACTGGGGTGAGAAAGGCGAAGGACTCTCCAGCTCTAAAAGGCTATTTAAGCCGTGGGATTCTGTAAAAAGGCGCTGTCTCCCAGAGCTAACATCTTTCAACCCCCCACCCTTATAAAGTTGTCATTTATAACAACTTCCTGGGAGAGCCAGTGAGGTAACAGAAAGCTGTCCCATGGCCACCAGGAGAACACTCTGCAGTGTTCTTGCAGGTCAGGAAGTGTGAGTGATTGTGTCCCACTTGTCTGGGCACAGAGCTGAGCCGGTGGCCTTTCAGTGTCAGGCCCGCAAATAGCCTTGTCACCTCTCCCCCATCCTCACCTACCTGACCCCAGCAAGAACTGTGGGAAAACGCCTGAGGCAGAGCTGCTCAACTCAGCCTTAAAAATGCAGTGGATGTTTGTTTTTTCTGTTTTGTTTTGTTTTTAAGTTTCTGCCTTTTTGGAAACTGTTTTTATCACTTCTTGGTCCCTTTTCAGAGCCCCTAGCAATGTTTGCTTCTTTTGGAGATGGTTTTCTCCTGGGGAGTTTGTTTTGCAACCTCTGTGCTGTGGGATCCTGGGTAATGAAAAGAACTCCTCACGTCAGGGAAGCGTTTTCCCACAGCTCCCTGTGCCCTTTCACGTGTATCACCCTGGGGAGGAGGCAGGGTGGGGGGTTTGGTTCTCCCATTTCATAGATGCTGAAGCTGAGGTTGGGAGAGGAGATGTTTGCAGACGAGGGCAGCCTGCTGAGTCATCTGTCCAGGGGTTATGTCCAGTGTTTAACAAGAGTCAGCTGTGGGGTTGGAGCAGGGCCCGGAGGTCCCAGCTGTGGCAGGCACTGGCTACTTGGCAACAGGATCACGGGAAGGTCCAGGGGGTACAAGACAGGAGGGCATTCATATCTCAGGGCAGGGGTTATTTACCAACTGGTGCAGGCTGTTTACAACTGGTGCCAGGCTGTAGCATTCAGGATTCCTGGGTTGCAAGCAACAGAAACTACCTCTGGCTAATTTAAGCAACAAGGGACTGTCTTCATCCAGGTTGCTATAACAAATAACAATAGAGTGTGTGGCAACCAACAAAAAACATTTATTTCTCACAGTTCTGGAAGCTGGAAGTCTGAGATCACAGTGCCATCGTGGTCAGGTTCTAGTGAGGACTCTCTTCCAGGTTGCAGATGGCTTCTCCTTGCATCCTCATATGGCAGAAAGAGAGAGCTCTAGGCCCTCTTCTTAAAAAGGCACTAATCCCAAGTCTGAGGGCTCCACCTTCATGATCTAATCACGCCCCAGAGGCCCTGCTTTCTAACACCCTCACACTGGGACCAGGGTTTCAACATAAGAATTAGAGAGGGACACAACCATTCAATTCATTGTAGGGACTTTACGGAAGGACATGGGGTGGCTCACAGAGTGGATGGGGAGGTTACTAGCCAGGCCCAGAGAAGGATGGGGGGCAGAGCTCCAGGAACCTCTGTGGCAGAAAGTTTTTGGCAATCTCTTTGGAGCCCTGTTCTAGAAATAGCCTAGACCTACAGCATTTTGGTCCTTGCATTATCCAGGAGAAAGTCTGGCTGGTCACATGTCCTCTTCTTGGAGGGAGGGTAGGGTGTCTTGATTGACAGCCCCATCAAGACCAAGTGCAGTGGGGGATGAGTGGTACTCCAAAGAAATATTGAGATGCTATGGCCAGAAACAGGGGCAATGGAAGCTGAGTAGATGAAAGCAACAGATGTCTGTTCCAAGTAGAGTGAGAGCAGGTCAGACAGTGTTCTTGCTCAGCAGGCCTATCGTTGAGCAAGTGGGAGTACATGGGACCAGAGAGGTTCAAAGACTAACCTGTGATCACACAGCAAGGTATTTATTATCACCAAAAATTACCTGGGACCCATCGGTGGGTGATCTTTTCTTCCCCAAACATTGATTTTCTAAGAAAACTTTGCTCCAATAAATAGGCTCAATAGATATTGACTAATCTTTTTGTTTTCAGTGTACACATACTGTGTGCCAATCCCTATGTTACTTGTATTGGTGACAAGGTCTCCCTCCCTGCCAACCGCAGCAGCTCATGAGCTCTGGGGACGAGGCCACATTTTCCCTTTCTTGGTGAGCTTCATATCCTTACACAGCCGTCAAAGCCAAATGTCAAAACTGTGATTTCAATGGTTTTCTGGCATTGTTTTCAAACTCTGTCATTCAAACAAGACTTGTCAATCAAACCGGACTCTGTTTTTCCTTCTACACTGTGGCTATATTTTTGCAACAAGGTAGGACTCCTTTTTTTATGACTATGTTGAACCCTTCTGCTGATCTGCATGTTCCTTAAATGCCAAGTCCATTGAAGGCAGACACTACATCCATTTTCAGCACTCGTTGCCACCACTGGGTTGTCACCACGATGTTCATCTCCGAAGTTTTATCTCTTTGGCGTCCTTTCACGCATATTATCTCATTTGACCCCCAGGGTAAACCTTGAAAGAGAAGCAGAGCAGTGAAATGGGGAAGGAAGTAGGGAGTGATTAAGGCGAGGCTCAGCCTCAGCCCAACATGGGCTCCGGGCAGAATCCGGGCTCATCTTCCCTCAGTTATTTGGATGCTCATGAGTGTCTGCATTTTCAAACCATAAATTCAGACATGCAAAAATGTACATTTTTTCCCCTAAGGGTGAACTTAACCTCCCACTCTGCCCAATGGTGGAAATTTTAATCAAGTCAAAGGAATCATTTCCAGGTTTTTTCCCCTCAATCATTTTGTTACCAGAAAGGGGACCTGGCCCTTGGCAGGTCTGCCTACGGCCGGCCTATAGTGTGTGGGTTCTTGACTTTGTGCAGGAAAAATGTCACAACACGAGTCCAGATGACTATGAGGGAACGCTTATTAAAGAATAAAACCAAAAAGGGCTTAGTATAGAAGAAGCAGCAGGAGAGCCCAGGCTGGGCTGCCCTAGCTCTCTGGGAAGTCAGAGAAAAGGGGGCCTTGGGGTCAGGTTCAGGGGACTAGCCCACTATGAGCCGCCACCACCCATTGCTTCCCAGGTTGCAAGTCTGGTGGGGCCCCTTAGAGTTTAGGAGAAGACGCCTGTCGGGGAAAGGAGGGTGCTCCCCAGAGGAAGAGCACTCGCTGGGTCCTTTGTTCTGAGGCTTTATCTCTTTCTCGAAAGTGTATCTTAGGGGAGGTCTGGGGGAGGGTTTCAGCAGAATATTAATCAGTTTTTTTAGGTGTGCTCCTCCAGTGCCGTGGTCTTCACTGATTGGTCAGTCTCAGGGCAGGGGGTTGTCAGTCACTGCACCTTGTCCTGGTGTCACCCACCTGGTTTTGCTGCTTTTCTGGGTCTGGTGCTGAAATACAACCGAGGCCTAGATGTTATTTCTAGGGAGGTGGCCTTCTGTATCTGCTGTAAATTGCCCTGAGAGTCTGTCAGCTCTCTGCCTCAGTTTCCCTATTCCACTTGTCCTGGCTTACTGGCCTGTCTCAAGTTCAGGTTTAAACTCAACTGTTTCAGGATTCTCTCACCCCCACCCCAGGGTGGCACCAGGGGCTTGTGCTGGGTCAACAGAGAACATTTGTTTTTCGGGCCTCAGCAGCTGGTATCTGAGTTCCCACTGGTCTCCAGCTGTGGACAAACACCAACCTTGTCCCACCATGAGCTCTTTTCTGTCCCTTGACCCACTCTCTGTCACCTTTTTGCTTTCCTCAGGGGCATGGGAAAGTTCCAGATGCCCCTGAACCCTCTGGGACCACAGGAGACAGGAGCTGGCAGGTTCTCTCACGTGGCCATGCTGGTGGGAAGGGGAGTCTGCAGGTCCCGGCTCGTTGCTGTCGATCATGTCCATAGCTTGTCGCCTGGTGTTGCCCTCTCCCTCCCCGCCAGGTCTTGTTTGAGAAAGGGAAGGGGAGGGAGGCTTCCTTTAAGTGACAAACTTTTCTTTTCTCTGAACAACCCCCCCATCCCTGTAGCCTATGGAATCATGTCATTTAAAAGGCACAGTCAGCCCCACCACATATGTCTTAAAGGACTTTCCTTCTGTTGAAATGGACGGCCTCTTAAATGATCACTGTTCTTCCTAAAGATTGGCTAGGTTTTCACATTGTTTATGGCTGTGACACGCTGTCCTTTGGACATAAACATCAGCTCTTGCCCTCTCTCTAACACCTGCTGGAACTTTAAATCCTGCATCCAGAGACATTTACTGTGTCTCCTCTCGACTTCGGGGGTGGTGGTTGCTGTGGACCCTCCCACCAGAGACAGGGGGTCCAGTGTGTGCTCCAAATGCAAGGGAAGGGTAGTGTCCCCAGGAAATGTGACTTATTAGAAATGAGAAATCACAGACATTAACAGCGATGTATCACCTGCCTACAGTAATGCTGAGAAAAAGGTTCTTGGGCATTTAATCTTTCTGTGAATAAAATAAGATTTGGGAGAAGGCTATTTCTTTAAGGGACTCTTAGGAGGGCTCATGACTTTGAGAAACCCCCAATATTCCATCTCATGTTGATCATAATGATGGGCACAGCGAAGGAAGACTGCCATGTCCCTATCCCCAGACCTGTAAAGTGGTTTTCCATAGTCCCCTGATCTTTTCAAGTGCAGGACTGTTAATGTTCCTGTTGTTGGGGTGAACTGAAGGGTCTTGACCAAGTTTCCCTGGAGGGGAAGGACCAGGGTCCAGATTCTACCTGAACCTGTGGGACCCACACTGGTCCCTGCCTCATATTTAGGGCCCCCTCCTTGAAATTCCAGGAAGCGTGGACCACAGCACCCTCCCCAGTTCTCTCTGTCACTAAAGAGGAAGCATTTGCACTCCCTTCACAGTAACTGCTCAAAGTACCACACTTCCCAGGTGAAAATGCCACCCATGGGCAGTGTGAGTTTAGCACTCCCTTTCTTTTGTTTTAATTCATCTTCTCGAAAAAGTAAAGTGAGGACTGTGCAGAGTGCTGGGCTCTGACCTCCAACCCCAGCCTCACACCCCTTCCTCCAGGGGCTGGCTCTGGCCAGAAGGGTCAGGAGAGACTCGAACAATCAGAAAGCAGGAACTGGCCGTGCAACTTCCAGGTCATGATTTCAGGACCCGGGAGGTTCTGGATATTAATGAGCTTTGGTACCGCGTGGGAGGTTTGTGGCAAATTCCAGTACTTGGGCCTCACCCCACAGCTTTTGATGCGGTAGTTCTGGGGTGGGTTGAGAAGTCAGGCTTTTCCCAGGCTCCCCACTGGCCCTCGGTGCAGGGAACCTGCAGACCCCTTTTTGTTAAATTCTACATCAAACCTTCCATCCAGCCAGGAACAGCTTGGAGGCCCAGCTTAAGGCAGACTCTGGACTTTGAACAAGCTTCCAAACAGCTTGGTGTAGTGGGACTCGGGAGACCTGGGTCAGGTTCAAGCCTCATCCTAAGCAAGTCTGTGTAGCGCCTCTGAGTCTCAGCTTTACCACTCTGAAAACAGGCAGTGACCAACGGGAGCCCCTGAGCCGAGCAAAGTCACTGGGGAAATTTCACCTAGTTCATTGTGGCTGGAACCGAGCCAGAGTGGGGGAAGATTAGGCTTCAGGAATGGGCGGGCCTTGGCAGCCTCCAGAAGTCTGAACTTCTGATTTGGAGGAAGGACCAACACGAGTGGAGGTAGGAAGACAAGTCAACAGGAGACTGATGCAAGAGAGAAAGCAGGGAAGGGCAGAGACCCGACCTAAACAAGGGCACCGTGGTGAGGAAGAAATAGGCTGCAGAGGTAAGAGGGAAACGGTGGAGTGAAGGTCTTGGAGGCTGATCCAAGGAGGAGGAATCTGGCCCCAAGTCCATCTTAACATCCAGAGCAGCACCTGGCACATGGGAGACACTCCAAAACAATTATTGGGTGAATGAACAATTGAATGAATTATCTTCGTTCTCGACCCTGTCTGGTTATGACGAACAGATGAGATCTTCATATAAAAGCACTAGAAACTTGTATAAATTTAGAAAGTGGTTCGGCTACTGAAACAGGGTCCCGAAATAGCAATGGCTGCAACATGATCGAAGTTTATCTTACTCTCATGCGACAGTCTGCATAACCAGATGGGGCTAGTGGGCCAGCTTCACAACCGTCTGAAACCTACGCTTCTTTCTTTTTTTCCTTCCATCTTCTTTTTTTTCTTTTCTTCCTTCGTCCATGCATGGTTACTGTGTCATGGCCCAATACAGCTGCTCTAGCTCCGGCCACCACATCTGCATTCCAACTGTCTTCATTTTACCTGTGTGCCAGCCAGTGGCACAGGAGAAAGAACATGAACTTCTACAGGGACATGATCCAAAAGTTGTACACACCACTTCTAGTCATACGCTGTGGGCCAGTACTCAGCTGCGTGAGCACACCCAGCTGCAGGAGAGCCTGGGAACCGCATTCTTACCCCAGCAGTCACAAGCCAGCTAAACGCGAGGGTTCTGTCTAAACAGAGAGAGGGGAACAAAGGAGAGGAGGTAGGGTGAGGAGGGAAATGAGATTAAAGGAGGGCTTCAGGGGCTCGGCAGCAGTGGGACCAACTGCTTCCAGCAGATCCCATGGGCAACTCATTCATCGGGTCAAGAAAGCGGGGAGCACACGGCAACTGCCAGCCTCGGGGCTTCCCTGAACTTCCCTCGCCAAGTGCCCTGTTCTGTTTGGTGCCAACGGCCCCTTGTCACTTCTTCCTCATTTTCCTAAACCTGTCCTTGCCCCACCCTGGCGAGGAAGGGACTTATGGGGGGGGGGGGCGGGGCTCCTTGGAATCCTTGCCCTGAGAGAAGGTGTGGACCAGCTGGGCTGGAGAAGGTGAGAATTTATCCAAGCCCGGGCAGTAAACCCTGGCTTTCAGCAGACAGGTGGCGCAGGTAGGAGCAAGGAAAACAAGTGAGCAGGCCACACGGTCCACGGTCCATGGTCCACAGGGGAGCTGCTCCTGGCTCCACGGAGGCTTTGCCATTGTCTGGCTGTGCTCCTGGGTACAGGGCCAAGGGCACAGGTCCTGAAGGGCTGCAATTGGTTAAATGTGTCTCCCTGACCCCCCCACTAGACGACACTTTTGATTTTGCAGACTCTAGAAAGTAGTGGCTAATGTTACCATGCTAATGATGCAATGTAATTTGGTGTCGAGGTTATTTTTGTGGCACAGTTCACGTTAATTTAGAGCATCGTGAGGTCTGTAGGTGTCAGGAACCAGCCTGAGAAACAAACAAACCTGAGGTTGAGGGGTAGGAATGAAAGATACAAACAGAGTTATGGGATCAGGTGGGCTGTCCTCTGACAAGGAGCAGCCCCAAATGGCTTCAATGCCTTTATTATATAGTAAGTGACGATTGATAGTGAGGTGAGCGTGATACAAAGTAGTTCCTTCAACACTCTTTCAGAGTAAACATCCTGCTTCCGGTGTGAGCCCAGACCTTGGTATTTCCTTATCTTGGGTAGCAAACCTCCTCAAGGGAACGTGTGGGGAGGGTCGAGTCCTTGACTCCAGACCCTCAGGCGACGTGGACCATGTCCAGACACGTCACCGGCTCCCAACATGTAGGGGACATTTCTGTTACTTTTCCTGAAGTTTAGAGGGAAATTAAATATGGCAACAGGGATTGCCAATTTGGGCATTTGCAGAGGCCTCTGGAGGCAGCCGCTGTGAAGCATGCGGGGTAGTTTCACTGGCAAATGTGATGCTCAGTGGAGAGGCAGCTTCTGCTTCCTACCTTGAAGCCCCGCATCCCGCCCAGCACCCCGCGCATGGCTGTGACTAGAACCCTTCAACATGACGGCACTGAGGACAGCAGGTGCCACCTTGACTTTTAAGTTCAGGCCAACAACTTTGGGCACGTCACTTAGGCTCTTGGGGCCTTGGTTTTCTAATCTGCAAAATGGAAGGAACCATGCTTCCTAGGGCTTTGTTAAGTGAGACAATGAATAGCAAACGTGGGGCATTGTTGAATGTGACGCTGGGAAGCGTTTCCTAAACATTAGAAGGTGCTGCTGGTGCTGAGAATGCTACTGCGCCCGTGAAGGGACACTGGGCACACACGGCCGGTGCAGGCGGTGACAGAGGCAGGCGGAAAGGCTGCGGTGCCAGCTTAGGGGACTGTGGTCCAATTCCCACCCCTGAAAGCAGAGACCGGGTGTTCGCCACCAACCAGTTCTTTCCCTCCGGCCTTCCCCAAGCTCCCAGAATTTCCTTCAGGTAAATACTCTGCCCCCAGCAGTCGGAGCTTTGGAGAAAGCTGACTCCACCCCTTTGTTCCAGTGGTGGGCCCTGATTGGCTCACAAGGATTCACACGGTTTATTTCCTGCCCAGTCATTGGCTCCTAGGCAACCATGTGACACACGGGGTCCAATCAGGGTGCACCTTGTTTGGATCCGCGCTCACCAGCGGTGGGATGTGACTGCAGAAGGCGCAGGTGGCAGAGCGCAGGTGGCAGGGCGCAGGTGGCCTTGCCGAGGGTGTTGCTGAGATGGCAGAGCCAAGAAATAGAAAACACCTGGGGCACATTGGCGAGCCTCTGGCCCATCCAACCCGGAAGCTTAATCTTACCTGAACATTCCCTTCAGATGAAACAAATCCCCTGGGTTGCACCAGCCAGTTCACGTTGCCTTTCTCCGTCACCTGCAACTAGCAACATCCTGCCGTGGATAACTTTCCTACAAGCAATTATCTCCTTGCACGCCTGCCTTGGAGAGGACAGTGACCTCCTATGACCTCTGCACTCCCAGCTTCCCATCAGTGTCTAGGACACCTCAGGCACTTAATCATTGTTTGTTGAATTCGTAGGATGCGACTTGCCTCATGGAAGCTGCAGTCTCCTTGAAAAATGAGACACATGGATATGAATGTAAATAAGTTGTGAGACAAGCTGTGACCAAGTCTCAGTGCTTGTCTCCAGGCCATCAGTGTTGTCATGCCCTGTCTTCCTCTGTGAAGCAACCTTACAAATGCTGTTTTGAATGAGCAGGGCAAATAGCAGATGACAGACCCACTCATATGGACCAACTGGGCTTTGGGAAAAGATTCACAGAGAGGCAGGGAGTTTGTTTTTCTCTTAAAAAGTAATCTGGCCGGCCCGTGTGGCTCAGTTGGTTGAGCATCAGTCCGTGCTCCAGGAGGTGGCCCGTTGGATTCCCAGGCAGGGTACATGCTGGGTGTTGCAGGCTCCATCCCCAGTAGGGGGTGTGCAGGAGGCAGCTAATAGATATTTCTCTCATCGATGTTTCTCTTTCTCTATCTTCCTTCCTCTCTCTGAAATCAATAAAAACATTTTTTAAAAAGCTGGAATTGTATTGAAGGTAGGATACAGGCCCTGAACAGTGTTCCATTAGGACACCCTGGTTCAAATGGGACAGGAAATTGGTTGCAAAATAGCTTAAGGAGAGAGAAAGAGAGGGAGAGAGAGAGAAAGAGAAATTATAGGTTGGTATGAGAGAAAAATCTAGGGGTAGATCAGTCTTCAGGCGCACAAATGTGATCAGACCTCAGCTTCTGGCCGTCGCTCAGGTCTTCCCTCCTCTGTGTTGGCTTCAGTCTCTTGCTCTGCCTGGGAACAAGATGATGACAGCAGTCGCCACCCGCACATCCTCATGTGCCCACAGTAAGTGGGAAAGAGCTGGGGCTTCCTCCTGCTTCACTGGCCCAAGTGCCCGTTCCAGAACAGTCACTGTGGCCGGGGTGTGTGTTGTGCTTTGATTAGTTTAGGCTTCGGTTACGTGCTTCGCCCTTTCGTGGAGCCCCATTGTCCGTCCCTAAAACACGGAGGCACTGTTGCCAGAAGAAGGGTGAGGGGTGTTGGGGACAGAATCAGAAGCTGTCACCTACCCATGTCAATGGCAGTGAAAACAAATAGGTTTGCCCATTCTCACAGCACACATTATGGAAGGCCTGCCACTCACCGGAACCTGTGCTGGGAATGTGGGGACAAATGAGAGACAGGGCTTGGCTCTGAGGAGCTCACAGCCCAGAGGACAGGTGCAAGTTTTATCCCTGTTTGGCTTGGAATAGGATGAGGCACAGAGCTGGGCCTGGCCTCTGGGGCCCCCCAGTCCCTTATCCCTTACCTTCCCAGGTCCCATCCAGATACCCAGTCCCATCAAGGAGGTAGAGGGGACACAGGCCTTGCCTAGTGAGCTCGGGAAGGACCCAGGGCAGACTGAGCCTCTGTCTCCTTCTGAGTGGGAAATTCCTCTGAGTGGCGTCAAGGACAGGGAGGAATGTAGAAAGAGAAAATAACATCTCTAGGCAATTCCTGTTATAAAGGCAGAGCTAGCTTCCTGTTCCTTTGGGCAGCCCTGGAGGTTGAACAATCAATTTCTTGGAGTTGTTTTATTTTAAGAAATGAATTTTAAAAGTTTTTTAAAAAAATATTTTTATTCATTTTTAGAGAGGAAGGGAGATGGAGAGAGAGAGAAACATTGGTGCAAAAGCAAAACATCCCAAACCTGGGCATGTGACCTGACCAGGAATCATACCAGCAACCTTTAGGTGCCCAGGACTATGCCCAAACAACTGAGCCACACCAGCCAGGGGTCTTACAGTGGGTTTTTTTGGTGTTTTTAGTTTTTATTTCTTGCAGTCCCACCCCTCACTTCACTAATCTTCTAAGATTTGGCCTCAGAAGTGAATATTGCCTTAGAATTTATTTTGATCACTCTACAACGCAAAGCTCAGTGCCTGGCACATAGTAGGTGCATAGCTGTTTGGTTTCCCAGCACTCCATGAGTGCATCATGCATCACCAGTCCTCCAGAGAGGGGGGTCTCTATCCTTAGAACCTTTGTGCTGGAATCGGGGCTGACTGACTCCTGAATGTGCTGGAAAGGAGAGCAGTGACAATGGTCTTAATGATAGTGCTTCCCTGCTGAGCACCTACTGTATGTTAGACTCTGCCAGGCACTTTCCAAGTTCTTTCAAATCCCTCACCAACCCTTCAGTGTGGGGATTATCATCCCCATTTTCTCAAGAGACAACTGAGATGTAGAGATGGTGAGTAATTAGCTGATTTCCTTTAGAGCATGGATTGGCAAAGCACAGCCCCTGGGTCAAATCTGGCCCACCGCCTGCCGCTGTAAATAAAGTTTATTGGCACACAGCCACAGCCATTCATTTACATAATGTCTACATCTTTGCACTGCAAAGGCAGAGTCGAGTAGTTGCGACAGAGACCATATGGCCCACAAAGCCTAAAATATTTACTATCTGGCCCTCTGCTGAAAAAGTTTGTCTGGTTTAGAGGAAACATTTGGATAGTTTCTTTTTGCCAAGCTGGAGATCAGACCAGGAAAGGCTTTGTGAGCCCAGGGGAGGATTTGAGACTTGAGCTGGCCAAGGATCACGACTGCGGGGCTTTGAAGGGGGTGGACAGGACTGGCTTTGTGTTTCAGGACAACCAGTCTGGCTGCTGAGGGGAAATTGCTGCAGCTAGCGAGCCTGGAGGCAGGGAAGTTTGTTAGGAGTCTGTTGAAATAATCCAGGTAGAGAAGACTGGGCTGGACAGTCCCTGTGGGGTGAGCAGTTTAGGAGAAAGAGTCAACAGGGGGTCCAGGACTGATTCTCTGGGCTGAGAAGGGGGAGAGAGCAATCAGGGAAATACTTAAATTGGGGGGATTAGAGGTGTCATTCACTGAGCTGAGCTAGAAAACAAGGGGGAAGGGGAAGGGCAGCTGGCAAGGGGAGCAGGGAGTTTCATTTGGGAGGTGTTGCGTTTGAGGTGTCTGTCAGATGTCCCAGCCAAGAGGTCCAGCTGGAGGTTGGCCCTGTGGGTCTGGCGCTCAGAAGGGAGGGACAGGAGTGTGCTGGAAGGTGGAGATTTTGGAGCCTCCCAGCATAGAGAGGTGCATGGCCGTAAAGGCCTAGCTGAACAGTGGGGCTAAGTTTTCAAAAACCCATATTCCTGCAGCTCCAGCACTGTGGTTCTCCTATGTCCTCCTGAGACCCAGGTGACGCTGTAGCAGAGAGGGGAGTCCAGAGCCCAGAGCCCAGGAAAGCCCAGCCCACCCCCAAACAGGCCCTACTCCAGGCCTCAAGCAGGAAGAGAACTGCCTACCCAGAGCCAGAGATCCCACAAGAGCTAGCGGCTGTCACTCCTCTTGAGAAGCTGACACCTGTCATGCTGATGAGGCCTTGCTGGTGCCTTGTACCCCAGCTGTGTCTTTGCTCTGACACATTGGCTCGGGGAGCTGGGCTGCACCTCCATAGGGCTGTTACTCTGATGTTGTTTTCTCCTGTGGGCTCAGGTGAGCACTTGCCTGCTGGAGAGAGCTGGAACAGGCCCCAGCTGGCCCCCGGGCACCATTTCGAGTGCACACAGCATCCAGGAGGCATGCCTGATGTGGGTCTGGGGACAGGGGACAAGTAAAAGGCATCCAGCATGCTGGACCTGTTTTGCACCTTAAAGAAGGCAGAGGGAGTTTTTTTTCTTCAAAGATATGCCTAGTACCTCAAATTTATTTTTTGCTTTGAAAGATTTCAAGGCTGCCTGAAAGCCCAAGAGGAGCGAGGGGAAGCAGGGCCCTTAACGCAAGCTGGATAACTCAGCAAAGGGCAGCTCAGACCTCCCTCTATCTGGGAAGATGTGGTTTTCTTTTTATTATTTTTTTAAATATATCTCTATTGATTTCAGAAAGAGGAAGGAAGAGGGAGAGAGAGAGAAACATCAATGACAAGACAGTCATTTATCGGCTGCCTCCTGCATGCTCCCTATTGGGGTTCGAGCCCACAACCTGGGCATGTGCCCTGACCGGGAATCCAACGGCGATCTCCTGGATATAGGTTGATGCTCAGCCACTGAGCCACGTGGGCAAGATGCTGTTTTCTTAATGAAAGCTTTGCTTGACTTGGGGCTGACTTCTGGTTTACCTGCCCTCCAGTTTTGTCTGCCTCCTCCCCTTTCTGGTGGAGAACTTGCCCTCTATGTGCAGGTGACAGTGTGGGGAAGGGTTATGGTGGGGCCAGCACAGGCTCTGGCCTCAGCAGGTTTGCACAGTTGGGGAAAGGTGCCCCCTCTCCCCATGACTGGCACTCTCCATCCCTCTGCCCCCGGCTGCCTCCTTACATGTCTCAACTAGCCAGCTACTGATTAACGCTTGCTCCACGAGTCAGAACAATATTGGTGGCAAGTGACAAATTCAAGTTCAGCTGACTTAAGCATGCAAGGGCATTTTTTGGCTTGGGTCCCTGAAACTTTCAGGAGTGACGGCTATGTCAGGTAAAGCGGAACCCGGGTGCTCAAATGATATCATCAGAAATCTGTCTCTATCTGTGGGCGCTGCTGCCCTCTGCGCAAGTTTTATTCTCAGACAGGCTGTCCTGGGGCAGTGGGAAGAAGACAGCGCCTGTATGCTAATTAACCTGCAGCAAAAGTCCTGGGGTTCAAGGTCATTGGCCCCAGCTGGAGTCATGTGACCATTTCTAACCAATCACTGTGGCCAGCGAAATTCTGCATTCTTATTGGCCAGGCCTGGGTCGCATGCCCAGCCCTGGTGCTGGGGAGGGGGGGAGGGGGGCTGAGATTGGGGAGGGGGGCTGAGAGTGGGGGAGGGGGGCTGAGATTGGGGGAGGGGGGCTGAGAGTGGGGAGGGGGGCTGAGAGTGGGGGAGGGGTGGTTTTCTAGAGGCGGCGTTAGGGTTGTGTTCCCAGAAGGGAGCAGTGTGCGGGAGGCAGGCAGAAATAACATGAATAATGTGCTTGATGCTTCTGACAGTGGTGTGGGACTGTCATCAGTGTTATCTGTGAGCTGCACTGGCCCTGGTGATATGAAGGGAGGGAGTACATTGGGTCGGGCGGGGGCCTGTGTGTGTGAGGGTGCTGGGGGCAGGTGGTAAGGGAACCAGGACCTGGGGGTGTGGGGAGTGGAGGCCCCAGGATGGGATGAAGGAGATTCTGTCCCTCCCTCTTTCCTTTCTTTCCTTGCCCTCCGCCCTCTGTGCCAGGCCATTTGGCACTAGGAACACAGAGAGGAACAAGGTGGAAATACTTCCTGCCCTTTAGTGCGCATATTCTCCGGGGAGAGAGATCGTAAGCAAACAAACAAGACAGTTTTCAAGAGATGAGCTAGAAAGCAACTGAAGTGTGAGCAGCGGCTTTTACCAGGGCGGTCAGGGAGGGCTTCTTGGAGGAGGTGATGTTTTGGCAGAAACTGAAGGATGAGAAGGAGCCTTCCCTGGAAAGAGTAGGGGTTGGAGAGGGAAGGAGAGTGAGCACAGTAGCCCCGAGGTAGCAGAGAGCCCTGGGTACTCAAGAAACAGGCAACAGCCACATGGGTAGAGCCTGGCCATGGAGAAAGTGCCAGAGGCCATAGTAGCAGGAGCAGGAGCAGAGGGGCAGACCTGGGGGGCCAGATTTCAGGGCCATTGGATGGGGACTGAGCATTGCTGCCTCCTGGGCTTCATGATGGTGGAGCCAGACTGTGGCGCAGCCTTACAGGAGCCGAAAGAGATGGAAGAAGGACCAGGATCCTCCAGTGCCAGCTCTGTACCAGCTGCCATGCATCTATGTCCCTGAACCTTCAGAGCGACCCCGTGAAAGGCATGATCCCCATTTTACAGATGAGGAAACCGAGGCTCAGAGAGGTCAGTGGTTTAATGTCTCTGGCCAAGCTGTAGTAGGGGTACAATTTGAACTCGGGCCTTTTCAACTCCTAAACCCTTCCTCCTACATAGATCTGCCTCTCCCCACCGGCATTCGAAAGAGGCAGCAGTCCAAAAGTGACTCATCGCTTTTCTTCCACCGCCCCTCATTTCCTTTCTTAATTTCCACATTTCTGAGCTGAAGCCGAGTGGTATTTAAATCTGCCAGTAGCAGATGGGGGTGGAGGTGGAGGCAGCATTGGCCCTTCAGAGCATGAAGGGAGGTTGAACCCCACCTGGCTGCCGAGGCTGGCAGGACCCCCTGGACCAGATGCTCCCCACAGCCTGAAAGAGGGTGGGGTAGCACGTGCCAGCGTCCCCCCTTCCCAGCTCCTGAAATGGTTTTGGACTAGGAAAGAAGAGATGCTGCTCCTAGCACGTAAATGTCACTTTACTTCATGCCTTCCTTTTTTATCAGTGCAGTTGGAAAGTGGCTGCTATCTCCAAAGGAACGGTGTCGGTTTCATCTTCCAAATGCCACTGCAGTCAGTACGGGCGCAGGGCTTAGTAGCAGATTATTTTTACCGCGTGCCCTCTCCAGAATCTTTGAATTCTGAAAGCATCCTAGCCGGGCACGTGGAAGAGTGAGCAGAAGATCGCTATCACAGGCGAGCCAGGCGCCCTGCGTCGGGGGGCTTTTAGGGCCCCTTCAGGAGAACCCCGAGTTCTGGGATCGGGCCTGGAGTCCCTGGCATGGTCTGAGGCTTAAGAAATCTGCCGTGGAAGGAAGGGTTCCTGTTTCACGTAGACAGTTTGTAGTAGGCGTCTGTTGACTTTCCCTGTCCAGTCACTTCTGAAAATAGGATTTTAGTTGCTCTGGGGCTTGCTGCCGCCTCTGGCCTTCATGCGTTTCTGGTGGGGATCAGATGCACCCCAACTGCCCACACTCACGCTCCGAGGAGCAGCCAAACCACGCAGGCCCGGCCAGCCCCGGTACCTCTCCCCGATCTACCGTGATGGTTCAGACATGAACAGGAAACCCAAGCCAGGCCAGCAAGATTTGGTTTAGAGACTTATATGGGAATTATTAGGAAAGAGAAGTTGTCCTGCTAGGAACTGGCTGAACGGGTAAGGTGGGAACCGGGGGCTGCTGGTGGCCAGAGTTTTGTGGGAGTGTCCTTGGTAATGAAATCAACGCAGAGGAAAACAGAGTTGAAACTGGGGGTGAGGGAGGGCAAGATGGAGTTCTGATGACATTGCTTGAGCATCTGGATCCAGCCATTCCTGAAGCTGATTAATTTTAACGTGATAGTTATATGAGTTTATAAATTTAGTTTGATGGCAAGTGTACTGACTAATACCTGTTGGTATGACCCTGGCTGCATAAAGCGACCTTGTCTCTGAATCCCCCATCCTCATATGTTGCTGCAAAGGTAAAACTTACAGCAGGTGGTGTTGAGCAGGGTCTCTGTGCTCTTGGAGCTTCCATGACCTTCTCTGTAGACCAGGAATAATGACATCCCCACTTCAGAGGGTTGTTAGGAGCCTCAGTGATCAGCCTTGGGTCTGGACACAGTAAGAACTGAAAAGCATGGGACAGCATTGCTGTTCCACAGGTGATAGTGTCCTAGTCCCCCAGGAAGGGGTGGGGCATCAAGTTTTAAGGGAGAGTTATATAAATGGATCGTTTTTTTGTTGTGTAGTTGATAAAATGACCATAAGACACAAGTACAAGCAGCTCCAGGAGCCCAGGAGAAATGTCAACCCATAGGTGGGATTCAAGGAAGGCTTCCAGGAGGAGGTGACCTTGGAGCTGAGTCCTGAGGACTGAGTAGAAGCTGGCCCAGAGAACAGTAGGGGCAGATGCCTGGGGACATAGAATGAGCAGGAAGCGTGCCCAATGTTGAGTTAATAGACAGTGGAATATGCTGGGATGTGAGCTGCAGAGGGCGAGATTAGAGAGACCAGCGGGGGAACACAATGGCAAGGGTTTGGAGTGGAGCCTGGGGGCAGGCGGAAGTCCTTGGAGGGTTTTCTAATGAAGAATTGGAATGATCAGATTCGAGTTTGGGGAGGTCTACTCCATTTGCTAGGCAGTGGGAAGACTGGAGGGAGGGGTCCCTTTGAGGGAGGAGGTTACTGGTAGCATCTGGATGGAAGATAATGAGGCCCAGGCCTGGGCAGAGGAGACGGTCTGGAGGTGAGGGGCAGAGCCAGAGATATATGGGAGGGAGAGGACTCCGCTGGATGAAACCCCGAGGCTCCAGGTTTCCCTCTGGCCTTTGCTTTCCCTTAAAAGCACGCCGCACGTGCCTTGCAGGATGACAGGTTGTTTACCAGTACCTCCAAACGCTGACGTCACCTCTCCCCAAATTAGCCTCCTCTTTCTGAGCCAATCTGCCATCTCTGGGAATGTTTTGCCTTGATCAACAGTTGTCTTGTTTTTATTTATTTTTCCACCCCCTAACGTGTACCCCAACTCTTAGCTATAGACCTGATTCTCTAAATCGGTGACTTTGCCCAGATCTGACAGTCACTGCTGAGGGGTCCTTGTCTGTGCCTGTTTCCTTGTCTGGAAAACTGGGATACCTATAATTATAGACTTTATTTCCTCTGGTGAAAATCTCAGGAGCTGCAGGGAGGACTCGGTAGATAATGCAGGTTAATCCCTTAGCCCAGTGCGCACCCCTTAGTGAGCTTTCCTGTTGGCTGGTGGGAAGAGGGGGAGTCTCATATTCAGCCAGAAGACCCCTTTATATTCAGGTGACCTCTGTTTACAAGGAGCATGTACATACATCACCTCATTTCATCCAGCCTGGCGGGTGCCGCCACCCCTATTTTACAGATGATTTAACCAGGGTTCGGAAAGACCAAGCCATTTGCTCCAGGCCACACAGATCTGCAAGCAGCAGCGTGGGGCTGGAAAGGCCAAGGACAGGGAGAGACCAGCGAGGCGCTCGCCTCAGGCGCAGAGTGAGGGGCACCGTGTAGCTCAATAATCAAGATAAATTATGGTTCGAATGCAACATGTTTTTAAAAAATCAAAATCGATTTAAAAAAAATCCATGGCAGATATCCACAAGGCAAAATATCAAATTGTACAAGAAAAACAGGATCATTCTGACTGGTTTTTTCCTTGTGCTCAGGCTCACTGGGGCCCAGCACGGGCTATGGCTGACCCCCGCCGGCCGCTGGCCCTCGGACGCCGGTGGGATGCAGCCGCCCCCGGGACATGCAGGCAGAAGCAGTGGGCCGGGCTCTCCTCGGCTCAGTGAGCGGGCCTGAGGCTCCTGCTCACCTCCAGACATGGGGTGAAGCCAGCCCCACCCATCCACATACAGTGACAGCTGGGAGGGGAGGGCCCCCCAAAATGTCGGGGTGCTGTTTCAATTCTAAAAAGAGGATTGGATGTTCAACATGCAAAAGGGACAGGTTCTGCCGCAGGGGGCAGTGGCGAGTTCAGGGGACTGTTGGCCCGGTTGGCGGTTGCTGCCCTTTCGCCCTGGGCCCCGGAATACACGCGTGTGGCGAATACACTCGGTTTCCCCGCGGGCCTGTGAGCACGCGGTATGCCACTGCCCCGTGTAGGCAGAGAGCCATTCACATTTGTTAGTTAAGCTTTTCCCGAACGTTGACGGTTTCAAACACTGGACAATACCCTGTGAATTACAAAGTAAAGTTGGAAAGATTGCTCCAAATGTAGGATAACATGAAACTGATAACAGTGATGTTGAAAAACGACTCGATTTCTATCCAAAGACTTTGACAAGCCAGGATCTGGTGGCGTTGGCCCATCTAAAAATCAAATGAGAGAAAGCGATAAAGATAATGACGGGTTAACTTTCTCGAACAAGGACGCCAAAGGCTGAGAGTGTGCTTTGGGGAAACTGACCCAGCCCGGAAATGACCCTTTTCCTAACATGATTTAAAAAAGCAAATCTCAAGTCAAGGATGTCATTTGTGTTGTGCTATCAAAAATTTTGTAGGGAAAATTACTTCAAAAGAAAATACCGAATCTGTTCATTCTGTTCTTCATTGTAAGAACTGAGCGTAAAGTTTTAATTATAACTTGAAATTTTAAAAGGTTTATAAACTGGTGTCTTAGTTGTGTATTGCATGTTTCAAACCGAAGCTGCTGTAACATTTGGTGCTGCTGTTGATGTTACTATGAAATTCAGATCCAGCTTTTAAGTGTAATCTCCTTAGGAGGTTATTTCCTAGGATCAGGTTCTTCAAATATTAAAAACCTTCCATATGTTCCATCAGGCATGTGGGATTCACCTGCCGTCATGCCCTGTCCAACCGTGAAGAGTTGTGACCACTGTCACCTGTTTGAATAATGCCAACTGTGAGGCTGGCACCTGGAGCCAGTCCACCTGGCTAGTGGGTGAGCCCAGCTCACTGCCCAGCGTCCACACCTTTAAATGCCACCCTTTTAAGAAATCAACTTTATTGGACTATAATTTAACATACAATAAAATGCATACATTTGACAAATGTAACCGCCACCCCCAACATGATAAAGAACATTTTATTTCCACCACCCCAAACTCCCCTCTCATCTCTTGGCAGCCAGTCGTGTCCCCCCCCCAGGCAGCCGCGGACCTGCTGTGTGTGACTGTGGTTAATTTTGCCCGGTGTAGAACTTCCTGTAAATGGAATCACGATAGCGTGTGTTCTTTGTACCTGGCCGGCTTCTTTCAGAGATTCATTTCTGCTTTTGCTTGAATCAGTTTTTCCTTCCTTTTCAGCGTAAGCGCTATTTCATTTGCATGAGGCGTGACATTACCAAGTGGTGGTGAGGATGTGGAGTGATCGGGACTCTCGTACACTCTTCCAGGGAGTGTGAAATGGAACAATTGCTTTGCAAATATGTTCGGCAGTTTCTTATGAAGTTAAAACATATGCTTACTCTGTGCCCCAGCAGTTCAATTCTTTTACCCAAGAAGATGACAATATGTATCCACACAAATGTTCATAGTAGCTTTATTCATAATAGCCCCCAAATGGGAACAGTTGGTGCTGCCAGGGTCCAGCCAGGGGACAGAACCACCCAGAAATCTGACCATGAACTAGGAAAAGACAGTTACCTACGAAAGGGGTAAAAGAGGGGTCAAAAGGAAACACACGTGGCAAATCCTGACATCTGCAAGGAGGGTGAGGGAGAGTGACCAAGGAGAGAGGAGGGAGACGGCAGAGGACACCCTGCTGGTGGCCCAGGAACTTGCTGCAGGGCAGGGCGTGCAGGGCCAGGCTGGTCCCTGGGGGCTGCTGGGTGAGTGCAACCTGCACACCCATCTGCTGGCATCTGTGCCACCAAAACAGCACCCGGAACGAAGAGAAGTCCTGCCTTCTTGCTACAGATGGCAGCGCCCCTCTTGCGCCCTCTCCTGACATCCTAACATCAGCCCGGCTTCTGAAGGAGAAATGTTGACAGGGTCAGAAAGCAGGGCGAAGCAGAGCAGACTCGGTGCAGAGAATCAATAGATTCATGCGCGGCCCGTAGCCCCAAATTCCATCAGCTGGTGAGTGGACGAGGCCACGGTGATATGTCCAGGACTCATGACTGAGTTTTGTGCTAACCTTGCGTAGTAATAGAGTGGCCTGAAGTCTTCAGGGCTGCAGGCGGCCAGGAGTCACCAGGTGTCGGTCTCAGATGCTGGAGGTGGGGAGGCCACTGTGTTGGTGACGTAGAACCGCAGGCAGAGTGGTTAACCCTGGGGGCTCAGGGGTCAGAGAGCGCTGGGTTCCAATCCTGCCCCTGTATCTGTCAGCTGTGGGGAAGTCACTTGACCTCTCAGAGTGTTGCCACGTCTTAAAGTGTTATAAGGATCAAAGGATCAAAAGCAGGGATCCACAAACCCAAGTCTGTCCAGCTTTCTGTTGTTGTTTCTAAGGTCCATGAGCTAAGAAATTTTCTTTTTATCACACTCATTTTTAAAAGGTTACATTTTAAATGGCTATATAAGTACCTATGTAATAGGCTCAATTTTGCCTCTGGCCTGCAAAGCCTAAAATTTATTTACTATCTAGCCCTTTAAGAAAAAGTTCACAGACCCTTGATTAAAGCATCTGGGCATAGAAAAGGTGCTCAGTAGGGGCTAACTGGTGCCACTTTCTTAGAGAGCTTAGGTATCCTCAAAGACCTTCATCTCTAGCCCTCAAGAAGGTCAAGCATTTAAAAATACTTAGATGGTGCTCACCACGTCCCAGCCATTGTCTTAAGTCCTGTACACATAGCAACTCATTCAATTCTTAAAACAACCCCCTGAGGTAGGTACTGTTTTCCCCATTTTAAAGGTGAAGAAACTGAGGCACAGAGAGGGTAGGTATCTTCCTAAGGTCACACAGCCCAAGAGTAATGAAGCTACTGTTCAAATCCAGGCAGCATCGTCCCAGGCTCTGTGCCTGTAACCACTATACCCCACTGCCCTTGACAACATCCTCTCCCCCCAGGGGGTGCTCAGTAAACATTTGTTGACGTGCATGGAGTCTGAGGACAGAAGAGCAGCCCAGCGAATTGTTGAGCTTGTAAGAGAGGAACTCGGGCATTGGTCAGAGCTCAGGTCCCTGGGAGTGACAGATGGGAGGGAACATTTTCACACAGCCACAGAGAAGGAAGAGGCCCCTCCTCTTGCGAACCCCATTAAAGAAAACATTTAATTGCATTCAAGTTGTGCCCACGTAATGTGTGTAATCTAGTTGTCTTCTCTAGGTGTCCACCCAGTAGCTCCAATTTGTATGTCCACTTACAGATAAGGAAACTGAGGCACAGAGAAGAGAGATCGCATAACTAAAACATGATTGTACTGGTCCTCACATCCAGGTCCGGCTGACCACAGGCCAGACCTCTAAGCCAGGGCGCAGGGCAGGGAGGCTGTGATTGCTGCTTGGAGCTATTTGTGAGTGTGAAGTTTAGCATGAGTTTTCATAGAGGCCTCGATGACAAATTCTGAATTTGCGAAGCTGCGTGATGGGGGCCGTGATTCACGTTTCCTCTGCTAGCCCCCCCCTTGTAAAGCACGCCCTAAGATGCATTTCAGCATACAGCTCTGCAAAAGTTCTCTGCTTATACACTTTTCCAGAGACCTTCTGCTGGGGACATCAGGGTTCACCATGAGAAAAGGGGAGCTGCGGACAGCCATCGCCTGATCCGTTTTATTGATGAACATCCGAGGGAGAGATGCTGACACTGACCACCTGGTTCAATAGAAGGCTCTTCCCGGCTCTTCCCAGGAGGTGAGAGTCAATGCCAGGAATGACAGCCACACGTAAGATGAGTGGACGCTGCCTTGGGTGAGGTGGGGATGGTGTGTGTGGAGGGGAAGAGGCTGGGAAGGAGGCAAGGACAGACCTCAGCTTGCACGCCCAGAGCAGAATTTGTTGTGGTCATTTGTTTTGGGTTGATTTTTCTGTCCCATTATCTTGGTCCAGGATTTTTATAATTGCAAAGAACAGAAACCCATTCAAAAGAGGTCCGGCAAAAAGGACAATACATTCATTCGTTGCGCAAGTGCTAACTTATATACCTGCTGTGTGCCACACACGGTGCCCTCGGAGGGAGGTCAGTAAACCAGGCACCAAATAAATAATCAAGGCAACTGCAGATACTGTTACGGGCTCTGAAGAGACCGAATAAGGGGTGTGAATGGTGAGAACTAGCCATTGGAAACTTGAGTGAAGACTTTCCAGAGGGAATAGCAAGTGCAAATGCCCTGGGGCAGGAACAAGGTTTGCAAGGTAGAGCAACAGAAAAGAAGGCTGGTGTGTGGGATAGAAGGAGGGAAGGGAGAATCAGAGACTCGGGAGACCAGGGTGCAGTGGGGCCTTAGAGGCCTCAGGTTGGGCTTTATCTTCTGATAAGTGGGCAGCCACTGGAAGGTCAGAGGGCCAGTGACTGTTAGAACATTTCCAGGAGGGACAGGGAGTCCAGAGGTAGGTACAGTGCCGCGGCCCAGCCGCAGCAGGAGTCAGGGGTGCCGAAGGTGGGCAAGGCGTCGGCGCTGGGAGACAGCAGACTACACGACTCGGAGGTGGTGTGACACTGTTCCACTTTATTGAGAATCAACATAATCTTTTATACTTTCTTTTTTGGTTACGATTACTTTTTTCGGTTAGCAAGCAAGAAATATTACTTATAGGTTAAACAATACAAGTTTCGATTTCATCAGAACGGAACAATTTTGACTTATTTTTTAGAATACAGGAGAAAGGAAAAATCAGTGACCTATAGAGTGATAGATGCGGCTTTGTTTGCAGCAGGAATATATTAGCTTGTGAGACAGATATTTTATATAATATTTGCCTGTGGTTACTACTTCTTGTGGCTATATTTTAACTATGGACGTATTCATAAGTTATTATATTCTTCTTGCCATTTTCTTCTAAGAAAGAGTGCCTTTTGCCATAGCTATTGATTAACTGCTAAGAATGCTTTTCTTTGGTTTCTTTGGGAGCGAGCACCGGCGTGGCCGCCTCCTTGCCAAGCGTTTCATGAAGGGCAAGTTCTCACACTGAACATGCCTTCGGTTTACAGTAACTGTTCTGATACCGGTCTCATTGGAAGCACCTGTCTAAGGCAGAGGAGGGTCTGGAAGCCTTTCCACACTGTTAACCCCTTCAGGGGATGCCACAATCTGCTATTTATTCTATGTGCTACCCAGGGTGGTCCTTGTGCAGCAGGCAAGGGGTGATGGCCTTTTTCTTGTCCTTGACTAATCCTGCAATCCTAGGTGGAGGCACTTAAGGATAGGCGGGTGGGTGAGCTCAGCTTTCTCTAGTTCCTCCATAAATTCCTTATTGGGGCGTCAGGGGGAGTTTTCCTAGCTTCTTCTAATAACAGTTTGTTAAAGCATCTGGCACATGTGGTCGTGGCTGGACTTGGGGAAATCGGGATTTCTTCAGAAGTGATTTTTAGGGACACATCATTATTTGCCATTCCCAGGTTATTGATTTTACGACCCCAAATCCCCCTCCAAGGAGGAGAAGAGATATTCCCATTAAGCCAGTTCCTCCCACCCACATGCCACGTCCTCTCCCCAGAAGACGCCTTCCTTGAAGCTTCCTCTCCACGTCGGGATCTTGTCAGACGACATGGTTGGGAGAGGACGCGGCAGTCCAGGCTGTCTTTCTGTTCCGCAGTCTCCTCCGTGGCTTGTCACCTCACAGTCTCAAGATGGCCATCAGAGCCGCCAGCAGCCGAGGCAGGAAAACAGGGTGGGTGCCTGCTGCGTCTGCAAAGCAAAGGGACAGTAGGCTCTTGTCCAGAAGCCCCACGAGCTCCCTCCCTCTTTCAGCTGTTGGCCAGAACCATAGCGCGGGCATCCCCGCTGCGAGGAAGGCTGGGCCATGAGGCGTCAGCCAGAGAGATGGCCCTGGCAGGTCGTAATGGATCACATAGGCTGGGCGCATTGACCTGCTGTGACAATTAAGATCCTAAGGGCAAGAAGAAAGAGAGGAGCAGTCCTTGGATCAATGAAGGAGAAATCTCAGGCTGAGGTGCTCAGTTGTCAATTAGACGCCTGTGCAAAGTACAGAGAAAACAGCCAGGAGTGGGGCCTCCCACCCCCACCCCACACCCACACCCACACTCACTACACCCCAGGCCGCAGAGCTGGAAGGTTCCAGGCCGAGCTCCAATGTCGAGACTCCAGGGGGGGTCTTGCGGTCCTAAGCGAAGGCCCCGCAGGAGCCCAGCCTCCCTGTTAGGAAAGGCAAGTGCTCCCTCTAGTGGCCGCAGGGTGAGCCCAGCGCCCCGCAGCCGCCCTGGGAGCCCCGGGTCTTCAGCGGGCAGAGAGCTCGCTCTTCCTCCGGGTGGGGAACCAATGACGCCGGTGGAGCTAACGCCGCCTGGGCACTGGTGGCATGCCAGGGACCCTTCCATGCCCCTTTCAAACATTGATCCTCTAGACTCTTCTTGGAGGTTGGTCCCGCCATGTGTCCATTTTAATGATGGGGTCATTTGTCCAATACCATGGGGACAGGAAGTGAACCTGCATCCGGCTCACTCAGAAGCTGTGCTTCTGGCCGGTGGATTTGGGGACTATACACTCCTATATATTACACTTAGGGAGAAAGCACATCGATCATGAATTACTGGTTTTTCCTACTGTTTTTAACTTGCTTATTTGAAACACCTTCACCAAGACTCCCTAACCCGGAGCCTTAAGGGGTCTGCGGATGGAGCCTGGACACCCAGGATTGGGTGTGAGATGCTGCTTGTGTCTCTGCGCATCTCCCTGGACGAAGGCCCAGAGTGGCCCTCGGATGGGCAAAGGGGTTGGGACCTGAAGAAATGACAGAACCTGTTTCATATGATTTTGTTGCCACGTTTATTTTTGCATAGACTTGGGAGGGGGTAGGGATAGAATTGATTAGAGGAGAATTTTTAATCACAAAAGCTCATCTGAGCCCTGATTGACTTTCGACAATCTTAGATTTTGCATAAATCAGCTTTTGTGTAGCTTTGGAAACATCTCATTTAGACACCTAATCAGAGCCTCTCAGAGGTTGAGGAAGGCCAAAGTCACCTAACTATGTAAAATTAAAAAGAAATTTTAAGCCAGGAGTGATGTGAAGATTGTAGTAAATTTTAAGCATTTGTGGTTAATGAAGTAACAGAGTTTTCGCTTAAAGTTCAATGGTTAGTCCTCTAAGCTCATTTACAGATAATGCCAAAAGTCTAACTCGGAGGAGTCGATGAATAAGTGGACAAGGCCAAATTGCCCCTGCCCCTCCCCACTCCATAAAGGGCACCAAATATCTGAATTATATTGACCCAGGTGCTAGATTTGAGTGGAGGCAACGGAGCATCTTCCATCTTTCCAGTTCTTGAAGAAGATGAGAGACACAGGCCACTTCCCCTCACACAAGCAAGTTTCTCTGGGTGGGGGCACCCTGGGACCAGGGGCCAGGTGGAGGGGGAGGCAGGATGAAGACAGGGACACCCTTCACCTCCCCAAGGTGAGCCCTTGGTCTTCTAGAGAAAAGAGCGGAGGGGAGAGAATAGAAACCACTTGGGAAAATCCCACATAGAATGTGCAAATGGGCTGTGGCAGCTTGGCAGCGTCTTCCACAAGACAGCTTCCCTAGGGCTCTGTCTGCAGAGAAGCCCCTGCCAGACCCCACGCTTATCACCAGGACGCGCCATCTAGGAGAGGCTTCGGGAAAGAGGCCCCTCGCTCAGCCCGAATGGTTGCTGTGAGGTCAGGACTGGTCCTAGGGGCTAATCTGGAGCCCTTACAGGGGCACCTTGGACACTCTCAGCACTGGATGTCTCACCCACTTGATTACTGATTTCACACTTTAGTGAGAAATAGCAGATTAGAGAACAGTCTGGGGAGGAAGAGCCAGAGCAAAGAAAGCTTCGCCTCACTTTGGCCTAGCACTTTTTGGTTGTCATTTTTTAATTTATTTTTTCAGCTATAGTTGATGTACAATATTATCCTATCAGCTGTACCATGTAGCGATTGGGTATCTACATACCTTACGAAGCGATGGCACTTTGTAGTTGCCAAAGAGTGTCACGGGCTTTGTCTTAGTTCATGCTCGTAGCAGCCCCAGGCTGGGCCAACGGGATCCTGCACGTTGTGCAGGTGAGGAAACTGGGGCTTGGAGAGGTGAGCTCATTGCAGCAGCTCGTCCCGCCAATGAGAAACTGGAGCTGAGGCCTGACACTCCGGAGCTCAGAGGCTTCCCTGCAGACACCGCTCAGGCCCAGTCCCCCAGGTCTGGATGTTGGAACACAGCTCTGAGCACCTAGAGGAGGTAGGAGCAGATGGAAGATTTTCTAGGAGTCACTGATACGGAATTCTCATAACTGCTGAACTTTGCTGAATCTGTTTACATATATTGCATCATTCAGTCCTCCCAGAAACACATGTGAAAGGCCAAATGTTGTTATTTCTGGAAGGAAATAAATGTAGTTATTTCCGGGAGGAAATAAAATGAAACCTGCCCTGCATTACCCAAAGAGAACGGGGCAGAGGCAGGATTTGAAATCAGGTCTCTGATTCTATAACTAGGTGCTTATGTACTGCACAATACTACCCTCAGTTCTAAACTGCTCTTAGTCACTGTCATCACAAGTTTGGGCCGGTTAGGACATGGACATCCTTGCTCTTCACGTCCTGTCTTAGGAAGTGAACGTGCCCAGGAAATAGACCGCAGGGCTTCAGGGCTTTAGCTTTATGCCTTAGCTTTGTGGTTATGTTGAGAGCTCTATTGTTTTAGGAAGATTGCAGAGGAGCTGGCCGTGTGCGCTTGCATATGTGTGTGTGTGTGTGTGTTTAACGAACAGAGTGGAAATGCTGTTTGCTCAGAGGGGTGTGGAAATTTTTCCGGCGTTTCCTTGGTTACGTGTTTTTCTAGGGTGCTGGAGAAGGCACCGCCACATCATTTCAGCAGTAGTATTTTATAAATGTATAAATCGTTAACCCCAAATCCCCTCCATTCAAACATCCATATATTTGGAAATTAATCTTTGTTTATGGCAAGTCCATTAACAGCTAATTCCTTTCCACAACCACCAAATCCATCTTGCCCGGTGCCAGAAATAGAAGCGCCCAGGGTTTTGGTGGGCAGACGGAGGGGAACCTCCCGTAGACTCGCCGGTCCGGCCTCTCGGGGTTGCCCTCACGTCACGTCTCGGACACAAACCGCAGTGATGTCACCCCCTGCCGCCGTGTGGAGCTCCCGTTGGTGGTGCCTGTGGTCAGCCCAGGGCCCAGAAGTGTCTTCCTTCCTGGGCTTCGGTGCCCGATGAAGTCAGATTTCCTGGGCTGTGGATTCGGTTACCGATAATTGCCTTGCGAACTGGCAGATGCAAGATAAACATTTCTGGAGCCTGGAGCCACCACGGAGCCCCAGCGGTGGGCCACCGGGAGGGGCGGGGGGAGACCTGGCGGCTGGGGGAGCATCTGAAGGCGGCTCGCGGGAGCCTGGACGGGGCGGCGGGAGCCGGCCTCACCGACTGTGAGCCGCGGGGAAGGGAAGCCGCGTTCTGTGCGGCTGCTGCAGGCCCGGGTCCCTCGGGGAGTGTGGGTTTTCCACACTCGCACAGAAAGCTGATATGGCGATGCCAGGCCAGCAGTGAGTCACTTTTTCCACCACCCCAGTGCCCCCTCCAAGTCTGCTCTCACACTGTGGCTGTTCTGCGCGGTGAGAGCACAGCCTGCCCTCTGGGAAAAGGCGGCTTCTGAGCCCAGTTGAGGGGACGGACTGTGCCTTTCCCAGTGCCGGGGGTGAGCAGAGTAGTGGGACCCATTCCCGAACCAAGAGCTGTCATTGCACAAGAATTGGCCTCCCTTCGCAAAGAGAATAAAATCCGAATTCCCAAAAGGCCCTGCACAACACAGAACCGGCCTAGTGCTCCTGGGACCTGGCACTGCCTTCTGGGAACTTCAGCCTCAGAATCTGCATACCCCCCCCCCCCAAAACACACACCATTTCTCACATACCCCAGGCTCCTTCCCACTGCCTGACCTCAGAGCATTTGCATTGGCTGTGCCCTCTGCTCAAAATGTTGGTCTCAGGTTTCTACTCAGTTGTCACCTCCTCAAGGAAGCCCTCCATGATGACTCTATCTAAAATATTATCCCCATAACTTTATTTTATCTCTCTTACCCTGCCCCCCCCCCCAGCCTTTGTAATTACTTGGCATGATGCCATATGTCTGATTATTTACTGATTGTCTCTCTCCCCCACTAAAATGTCAGCTCCGTAAAGGCTGGGATTTTCACCACCATGTCCTCATGCTTAGAACAGGGCCTGGCATAGTAGATGATTCATAAAGAGAGGGTAAATGTGTGGATGAGTATTGACCATGCAATACACATCAGACAAGAAAGCGTGGGCTGTGAGCTGGACCGTGGGGTTCAGGGGAGCTGGACCATGGGGCCCAGGTGAGAAAAGAGCACCAGGGTGCAGAGAAAGCTGGCCTCCCTTTGGGTTGGGAAATCAGACAGGACCTATGAAGGACCTGGGGTCATTATGTTGCCTCCCAGGGAGGTGATATTTTATGAAATCTTTCTGTGGCAGGTGAGAAGTGTGAAGAGGGAAGACTTTGGAACCTGCCAGCTTAGGCTTAAGTCCCAGCCTTACTCCTTCCCTGCTGTGTGAGCCTGAGAAAGTCAGAGCCTCTGACTTTCTGCATGTGAAAACTGGAGTTAAAAATAGTATCTACCTTACAAGAGATTTTCAGGTAGATTTAATGAGATAATACAGCTTATACATCTAGCCTCAAGCCTGGCACGTGGTATGCCTTCAATAAATGTTAGCTTTAAAAAGATTCTGTTGTATAAGGGACTTTTTAGTCTGTTTAGGCTGCTATAACAGAATGCTATGGAGGCTGGGTGGCTTATAAACAACAGACATTGATTTTTCACAGTTCTGGAGGCTGGAGGTTCAAGATCAAGGTGCTAGCAGATTTGGTATCTAGTAAGGACGCACTTTCTGGTTCATAGACAACTGTCTTCTTGCTGTGTCCTCACATGGCAGAGGGTGGAGAGAGCTCTCTAGCTCTTTTATAAGGGCACTAATCTCATTCATGGGGGCTCCACCCTCATGACCTACTCACCTCCCAAAGGTCCACCTCCCAGTATGATCACAGTGGGGCCAGGATTTCAACAGATGAATTTGGGGGAACACAGACATTCAGTCCATAACACAAACGAACATCTGGGCCTAGGAGGAAGACTGAGCCATCTGTTACTCTCCTTGGGTTTTCACTGGCAGTCCTAAATGCTCAACTGTTTAGGTCATACCTGTTATTTTTCTGAAGTGTATTTTTATTTGCCTGCCACTCTCTACTGAAAATGTAGAACTCTTAAAATGTAGACCAGTTATAAAACCTAAGCGCTTTTCCTGTGTTTGGTGCCTGTCTGGTCTGGAGGCAGGTGTGTTCGTTATTGCTGCATAACAAATGACCACAAACTTAGTGGCTTAAAACAACACACACTTAGAACAGTCTCACAGTGTCTGTGGCTTGGCTGGGTCCCCAGCTTCAGCATCTCACAGGCCATCATGAAGGTGTCGGCCAGGGGGTGAGTGGGGCCGGATCACTTTGCATGAAGAGCCAGGATCTCTAGGGAAGGAAGGGAGTCAGACATCCAACCTCTGCTCCTCAAGACTTGACGTCAGGAAAAGCCACCAGAGTGGACTGTGAAGCTCCCACCTAACACTTACTGTCTGGGAAGGACGTGAAGCCTACATGGGAAGCCATCAGGATCCGGACCACCTGGCCAAATGAGCTTTGGGGAGCGCTGCTTCTCACAGGACAAGTGGATAAGCAGGAACCCTTCAGGCCCCAGCAGTCCCTTGGGTCTAGGATGGGTGGCTGATCACCAACTCCCAGAGCCAGACCTGGGAGGAAGGCGCACGGCCAGTGCTCAACAGTGACCCCTAGTGGCAGCGAGAACCAGTGGCTGCGTGTGTGGCGCAGTCTCACCCAGTTGTTTGGAAGCAGAACTGACCCTGTTGGACCAAGGAAATCCCAGAGGTCTGGGACAGTGGCAGTGATCACGAAGTAAGAGGCTCCAGAGGCGGTCTTAGGCTTCCTAACGAGGCTCAATTTATTGATTGAAAACATGGAAACGATAGGGAAGTAGTTGAATACGTCATAGATCATAGCGATTATGGGATAAACCAGAGATTCGCAAATTTCCATTAAATGACCACATAACAAATATTCTAGGCTTGCGGGCATATGTCTCTGTCCCAGCTAAGGAACCCCACTCATGTAACATGAACGCAGCCATAGACTATAAGTAAAAGAATGAGCGTGGTTGTGTTCAAATAAAACTTTATTTACAAAAACAGCCCGCCAGCCGTGGGCCATCGTTGGCTAACCTCTGAGATAAACAGCTGAAGTCAGACTTTCCACCTTGATAAAAGAGAGTATTTACATTTTTGCAAATGTTCTTTCCCCCTTTGGTAAGTGAAGTCTTGTCCGTGGCCTGGCTAATTGTCCCTTTCTCTTTAAATAAACAGAGGCTCATCAGCAGATGTTCTAATTGCTGTTTCTTTCTTTGTATAAATGGAGTTATTTATTAATTATTATTTTATCTTTTCGGGTAATGGAGGCCCAACCAAGGATTTGCTTACTCTCCTTTCATCTTCGCTGCGTTACCCTCGGCTCAGTCATTTGGGCGCGTGTATACACACACGTACACGCTCAGGAATGCGCTATTTGTGGCTGCACCAGTGAAGCTGCTCCCCTTCTGCTCCGAGAGCCTGGAAAAGTTTATGGATATCAAATGGTGTCCTCTGGCCTTGTCCAGCACGACACATCACTTCCTGCGCGCGGGCACTTCCCTCGTCTGGCCGCAGGCTTGCGACACAGGCTCAGGCTGGCATCAGGATTTTCCACGGGACGGCCCGCTCCTCCCGCAGCCAGCTCGGAGGGGCTCCTGCCCCAGAGCCGCAGCCAGGGCCGGGCTCGGGGGCCAAGTCTGGGGGAAAACCACCTAGTGATCTGGGAGAACTGAGGAGTCTGGGTCAAAGGCAAAGGGGTTCCCTCCCACCCCAGCCCCTCTGCTCCTCAGACAGCCCTGCCATTCAAATTGAGTGTATTTCTTTTTTTTAAAAAAATATATCTTTATTGATTTCAGAGAGAGGAAGGGACAGAGATAGAAACATCAATGATGAGAGAGTCATTGATCGAGCCCGCAACTCGGGCATGTGCCCTGACCGGGAATCAAACCCCGATCGCCTGGATCCTAGGTCGACGCTCAACCGCTGAGCCACACCCAGCCGGGCTGAGTGTATTTCTTAAAAACTTCAAGCGGAGCTTTTAACCACCATGCGTACCGCGTGTAGGTATTTCTTATGGGCTCACAGATACTTGACATAGGTCCTTGAAAACAGCGAAGCTGTGAAAATAGCCGTGGGTCATTATATTGCAACGCATATAAAATGAGAGCCAGCCTTTAGTTGCTGTAGAAGGGCTCGATCTGAGAGAATCAATGGAAGGATCGGTCTTAGGGGTTTGGCCTTACGCAAACGGGGGAGCTGGTTTGGCAGCTTATATGCCCACCTCTGGAATCTGCCCCCGAGCCTGAGGTCAGCCAGGCGCTGCAGGGAAGGAAGGGTGGGTGAAAAGGGGAGAGGGTGACAACGTCTAACCTGGAGTCACGAGGAAACGGTGGAACCCTCGCAGGCAGACTGGAAGCCCCACCCAAGCGATCTGCAGAAGGTGGGCCTTCATCACAGAGCTAACCCGGCGCCTGCCCCGTATCTGGAGAAGCTGCAGGAGGATCCAGGGAGCTGAAGCCGCAGGCTCACTGCTGCCCTCCAGGGTGGGCCCGTGGAAGGGCGTCGGCGAGTGGGCGAGCAGCGGCCTGCACCCACCCTGCAGGCATAAAAACTGTATCTGCTTCTCGACGTCTTACCTTCCACATCTTGCCTAAAATGTCTTCTGTGGCCCATGCTCACCAGAAACTCTGAGGGAAAGGAATTCTGAGAATTTCAATTTAGCTGAGTCAACACAATACAAACTCACCACAGTTATTAAACTAAAAAGTACATGGCAGTAAGGGAATAGATTTGGGCTTTTCTTAGAAAGGTCACTCCCAATTGTCTATTTAAATGTAGACAATTAAAATATGCATATGAAAAAATTCTGCTGTAGTAGGAGAGGTTTAGGGGTCAGAAAACCTAGATTCAAATTATTAGCGGTGTGACCTAGGACAAGGTATTTAACCTCTCTGAGACTGCATTGCTCACTTGTAAAATGGGGATTAAAAATACCTACTGCATATAGATAATATACACAAGATTTCGCACAGTGGCTGCATATAGTAGATGCTCAATAAACAAAACAGCAATTCTTCAAGGCGCATAACAACAGCGAGTCATACTGGGTGGTGCAGTTTTCAGAATGCACCAACCCATCCCCATCTCACTCACATGAATGAAAAACAGACTATATCCCTGGGTACCAGGCAGGATGGGTGTGGTCACTCCCATTTAAATATGACGAACTAACCTATAGTAGTTGATCAATTAAGTGGCTGAGCCAGGACTAGATGCCTGACCTTCGGATATCTAACTTAGTGCCCCTGACAACACAGCCTCACGCCTCTCCTGCCTGTTGGGACATTTTGGAAGTACTATGAGGAAGTGGCTTTTTGGTCAGAAGCTGTTGCCTTTTTAAAATTTGTTTTCCATTTTTCTGAAGTTATAGAGGGATTAGAGTCCTTCACAGGCTGCCGGGGAGAAAGCCTTGTTTTGCTTCGCTTCACTGCTCCTCAGAGAGGTCTGCGCGCTCCACCTTGGCTAAGTTCCACCTGCTTCTGTCCCTTCATTCAGACAGTCTGCCAGCCAACAAAATGGGTTAAGAATCTGTTACTGGCCAAGCATTGTTCTAGTATCTGAAGGCACAGCAGTGAACAAAACAGATATGGGCCTGTTCTCATGGTATTTACATTCTGGTAGGCTGCGGGAGGCAGCCTCCAAGGTGGTCCCAAGGATCCTTGCCTCCTGGTATTTGCACCCTTGTGTGGTCCCTTCCCACACTGGGGATGACTTATGTCTTATGCACTTGCACACACACACACACACACACATCCACAGCAAGGTACACATAGTGAGGAACTGAGGCCTCCTGCCAAGATCCATGTGAGGCACCCTTCCTGGAAACAGACCCTCCAGCCCCGGTTGAGCCTTTGGATGATGCAGCCCCGGCTGACAGCTGACGGCCACCTCACGAGAGACCCTGAGCCAGAACCACCAGCTAAGCTGCCCCCGAATTCCTGACCCACAGAAACTGTGAGATAACCAGTGTTTGCTGTTTTAAGCCATTACATTTTGGAGTGATTTTTTTATGCAGCAAAAGATAACTAATACATGAAGAGAGACAGATAATGCCCGAAATAATGCCAGATGAAGGATAAGAGCTGTGGAGAAAAACAAAGCAGGGGAGGGACTGATGAGGTAGGGAAGACCTCACAAAGAAGGTGACAATTATTAAAGACTGAAAGGAGATGAGGGAGCGAACTGTGTGGAAGAGGCTTCCAGGCAGAGAGCTCAGCAGGTGCAAAGGCCCTGAGGCAAGAGCTGAGTGTGTCAAAGGCTCAGCAAAGAGGCTGATGTGGCTGGACCAGGTGAAGGGGGAAGATGGGAGAAGATGAGGTCAGAGCGATGATAAGGCCCAGTTGTCAGAGATGAGCATAGTGGCTCAAGGTCCCGGGCGGGTCTCAGTGCTCAGCGTGGCCTTTCCCATGAGTGGCCTTCTTTCGTCCTTACCAAATGGGGTAGGCACTGTGACTATCCCCCATTTATGAGATGAGGAAACTGAAGCCCACGGAGGTTAAATGACTTACTTGAGGCCACACAATCGGGATGTGGCAGAGTCAGGATTCAAACCCAGGTCTGAGGTGCTCAAACCTGTGGTCTGAATAACCAGGTGGAATGTGGGTGGGGAGGGAGGAAGGGGGACTCTGTTTCCCTAAGAGATCATTGTACGTCCTGATGTTCTTTGTCCAAGTTGGTATCTGTGGAACCCACGTGGTAGGAGGTAGGTGTGCTTATTTCAGGCCCTGGATTGAGCACAGGCCATAAATGACCCACCAGCGTGGAACTCGGGCTGGGTCCAAGATTCTCAGGATCAGCAAAGAAGCAAGGGGATCTCCAGCCCCAGGGGGAAGCGGGACCAGCGAGGCCTACTTGGCAGCCGAGTGCGGGCTTCGGTCTGTCCCCACAGACATGCATGAATCACTGGGGCAGCACCGTGCCATCTGCCCTGGATGGGCCCTTCTGTGGGTACCACGGCTCCCACTGGGAGCAGGCACAGCCTGTGGAAAAAGGCTGTGGTGGGGACACCCTGGCACTCTGCTCTGTTCTGCGCTGCCCCAAATTTGCCTGTGGCCTCCTGCCAACCAAGTGGGATGCGGTACATTGATTTTTAGAAAAGCCCACAGAGCACTTTTGAGCAGCACAGGGCCCAGGCGTTAGGTTTTGCTGCCTTCTCTCCAGGTCATAACAACACAACACTGGGTGACATTTATTGACTGCGGACTGAGTGCCAGGTATGGTACCAATATGTACATTGTTCTGTGACATTTGGTCTTCGTCGCAGTGGAGGAGGCTGACACAGTGCTGTAAAGCGGAGATGGCCGGGACCAGGCTGGCTGCTGGGAGGGGACGCACATGACCAGCCCTGGGCATCTGTTGGAAAAGAGCCCACAGCACCTGCCCGTGGCCTGGACATGGGAGCATCAGAGGGCACCTACTGCTGTGGTCAGAGTGTCGGGGTGGGTGGTGGTCTGCTTTTGGTGATAGAAAATACCCGGGCCTGACCTTGGCCAGGTCACTCAGCCTCTCCATGCCTGAGTCCTAGTCATCAGTCAAGTAGGGTTAGAAAATCCTGCCCAGTGGGCTGCTGCAGAAATTAAGTGAGATTATGATGAAAGACACCTGGAGCAAGACGAAAACAAGATTTACACACACACGTGACTTATATGTAATGTTTGCTTTGTATCTTACATATATGATTTTTATATTCTATCCATATTATATTAAAATACCAGGGAAGGAGCAGTTTGAGGATTGAGGATCATTTTTGGAATTTTTTCTCCAGTCCTATCCCTGGGAAGAAGCAAGCTACTCCAAGGAAATGAGAACCGTCTTGATGAAAACTCCCTGCTGCCAGTTGTGGCAAAGGCAAATTACATTACGTTTTTGCTGCCATCTGCAAAGAGCACCCTCCTGAGAAATGGCCTCGGCTCAAACCAGCAGAACCTCTGAAATTGGACGCTCGCTGGGATGACTCAGTTCAGGCCCACTAGCATCCTGACATCATCCAGGGTCTAGATGTATAGATTTAAGGGTTCCGAGGGCTAGCAGAGAACTGTGACATATTTGTGGGCTCGAGTCACTCCTCAGTGTTGAGGCCCAATCGTGCTCACTCGCATCATGGGCATTTCAGTATCTTGACCAAGACATTAACTGTCCTGTGTGTTAAACATGTGATGTCAGTCTCTGGGGTGTTCTTAAGTTTCTGAGTCTCAGGTGAATGCGTTATCATTTTCACACTTGAGAGTAACACTTGGCAATGTCCAGAGACATTGTTGGTTGTCACACTGTGGGGGATGGAGTGCGGGAGGTGCTACTGGCATCTCATGGGTGGAGACCAGAGATGCTGCTGAATACCGGGGATGCAGCCCAGCACCACCCACAACAAAGAAGGGCCCAGCTCCAGATGCCAATAGTGCTGCGGTCCAGAAAGTCTGCTCTAGATTAGTTTTTAACTAAACAAATTCTGAGTGCCAACTGTATGCCAGGTCCCGTTCAGCCTGGCAGTTAACACTGTGAATGAGACCAGCGAGGTTCCTCCCTGCATGCAACTAACATTTTGGTGGAGACAGATAAGAAACTGTTATGCAAATACGAGTACTTCCTGAGATAATTTTAGATGCTGAAAAATGCTGTGAGGACAAGGCCTGCTTGTGTTTTCGCACACAGTTATTTCCCTTGTACCTGGCCCAGTGCTTGGCGCGGAGGGCTCAGTGGGGTTTTAATGACTTCACAGTGGTTAAGAACGCTCAGCTCTGCTGCCGGCTAACTGCATGCCTTTGGGCAAGGTCTTCTTTCTGTGCCTCAGTTTCTCCATCTGTAAAGTGAGGTTATCATAGGACCAAATCTTATGATATGGGGATCAAATGAGAGAATATGTGTAGAGCACCTGAAACGTACCTGGCCTGGAGTTAGTGACATTCATTCAGTCATTCATTCCTCCCCCACCATGGGTCAACATTCCTTGCTGACCCCTGGTTCCGTCTCTGCCCTCACCTGTACCAGCTCTGGTGGGTAACAGGTACCTCGCACAGTACAATAGACCTTCCACAGGTATGAAAAGCATCGTGACAAAAGGACAGAAAACGGATGTGACTGAGAGTAGTCCATCCACCACTGGGGAGGCCACAAGTGCGGCTCTGTGTCTACAGAGGGCCCTTCAGGCACCTTGGTAGCTTTCACAGGTCCCCACTGGCTTCTAGTTAGATCTTCTTTTCTTCTGCTGCCAACTTCTTTCTCTCTCTGACCAGTTCCCAAGGGGGGAACTATGGTCTAAGGTCTCAGTTCTCCACCTGGTTGAGTCAAGAGCCTTTTGATCACAAGAGGAATCAATTGAAGTGGACTTAAGCCAACAAAGGGACTGCCTCAGCTCGTGTAACAGAAAAGCCAGGCAGGCAAGACTCAGGGTGCAATGTTCCCAGGACTCTCTCTCCCTTGGCCTCACACTCTAGTTTCCTCTACCCTGGCTATATCCTCAGGCTAGTCCTTCCCAAGCACTGGCTGAACCTCCTCCCCTCATCCCCACCAACAACTCTGGACTCACATTCTATGAGTTAGGAACTTCAGCTGAAAGACAGCATCTCCTTCCTCGTTGTTCCAGCAAAAATCCTGGGGCCAACTCTGATTGGCCCATCTTGGGTCATGTGTTTATTCCTGAACCAATCACTGTAGTCAAGGGGATGTGGCGTTTTATTTGACATCTCTCAAAGCAATATGTTTGCTGATACATCTCCTAGGGCAAGAGAAACTAAGGAGAAAATAAACACATGGGACTGCATCAGAATAAAAAGCTTCCGCACAGCAAAAGAAACCATCAACAAAACATGCCTGCCCTCTGGTCTGGAAAAGGGGCAACTCTCTTCAAACAACCCAGATTGAAAATTGAGGAGGGGTGTCCCCCCAAAAGAAAATCAGAGCCCTGTTACAGAAGGTAACAGTTCAAACAACACACCCCATATACCATCTCTTTGAGCATAAATCCTAAGGCCTGAAGTCTCCCAACTCTTTCTGACTTAACCCAATGTTGGGTTGTCGCTGTTAGCTGGCTTTCTTTTTTGGTGATCACATATCTGCATGGTGAGTTCTTGTACAAGGGGCATTCCTGTGAAAGATAGAAGGCTCCAGAAAGGGTGGTGCCCAGCTGGGCCCAGCAACCTCCCAGTGCCAACTGCTTCCTAGACATGGACCACAGACACCACTCCAACCCCCTCACCTCTCCCCTGGCATGACCCCATGGCCTTACAGCTGAGCAAAAGACCCCTGAGATCCCTTTTCTCCACATTAAACTCACCTAAATTTGGAAACAGACCCATGAAGCCAGTTTAAAAATAAGATATATTCGAGATGAAACCTGATTATAAACAACCTTTTTTTTTTTACCAAGAGATTTGGATTTGCCCACGACTATTATATTGACTTGTTTTAAAAAATTAAATACATTTGATTAGATGTTTTAAGCTTTTTCTAATGTTACTTTAAAATAACAACAGGAGGTAGAAGTGATTCTCTTAGCTTTCTCCTAGTTCAATTTGTAATGGAATAAATATAATAAAAACAAACCAACTAAGTATGCAATAAAAAACTCAGGGGGATAAACTTCGGTAGAGCCCACGGTGTAGTAACAGGGCCAGCAGGAGGAGTGGGAGCTCATATGTAGTACTGTGCAGCTCCTATGACCTGGGCGTTGCTCTAAGCACTTTGTCAGTATGGCTGAGATACTATTATTGTCCCATTTTATAGATGATACTGAAGCACAGAGAGGTGAAGGGACTTGGCTAGGTTGCCATGGTTAATAAGTGATAAAGTAGGGATTTGAAATGACTTCACCTAACTCCAGAGTCCGGGTCCCTACCTCCTGGCCCGTAGGCCCAGGGTGATCTGGTTCCCACCATGGCATCTGAAGGCGACTCCACTCTTTGTCGATGGCGGAGAGAGAGGCCACCTCACTTGAACCTGTTTTGGAGATTCATTCAGCAAAGGCTACGTTTCCTGATTGCTTGATGTTTTTGTACTTAAGGCTGACAACCCGTATTGGTGAATGGACTCTCTCAAACATTCTCCCCCCTGCAATCCTCAGAGGCACTTCACATATACAAACTTCAAAGCCAATTACATCCAACCTGACGTGACCCGAGGGTGCCTCCCAAGGCCCTGGCGGAGATGGCATTTGGCGATGGAACTGTTTTTAATTATTTTTTTTAATCAAACCAGAAAAAATGTGCAAATGCTCAAAAGGCTATTTATAAACTCCAGCTGTGGCCACTTACCCACATCTAATTCTGCTAATCACATAAACGCAATGGGTTTATCCCCACCCATGGAATGCATTTCCAGTTCATCCCCACCTTCCATGCTTCCCCATTCCTACCCCTACCCCAGCCAACAAAACAGTTTCTTTGTCATTCACAATTGCTGTAATTAGTATTGTCTACACAGGACTCTTCCCTTTGTTGTGCTCTGTCTGAAGCTATGCTAGTAAAACAGAGAGTTTTGACTTTTGGGGAAGTCTAAACATCTTAAATGTGTCGGGCTGCATTTGTAAAGAATTTCAGAGGAAGAGTCCCATTTTAGATTTCCATTTATAACCAGTCATATCTATTAGGATTAGGTTTCACTAAATATAACAGAAAAAAAACCCCACATTTGTTATGCCTTAAATAAGATCAAAGTTTATTATTGTTTTATAAAAATATTTTTAGAGATCCAGATGTCTGTCTTTCTGTTCTGCCATCCTTAGCAAGTCACTAGCCAAGTCACTTCACCTCTCTGTGCCTCAGTATCCTCATTCTTGAGGGAGAGTCCTCCACCCTCAAGGCCATCTCAGGAGTCAAAGTGGCTGCTGCAGTTCCAGCCATCACATTCACCTTCTAGGTCAGCAGCCAGAAGAAATTGAGGAGTCAAAGAGCCCTTGTACCCTCCCTTTTATAGAGCCTTCCTGGCATTAACCTACCAAAGTTCCTTTTCTATCTCTTGGGCCAAATCATAATCACATGGCCATACCTAGCTGCAAGGGATGCTGAGAAATGTCTTTGGACACTGGCTAATAATCAGCAGTCTCTGCACAATCAGGGATGTAGTGTGACTAGATCAGCCCAGAAGACCTGAGGTTAAACCCACCCAGCACAGTACTGGGTACCAAGGAGTCCCCTGGTGCTTCTCCCATTAGTCACTGAGTCTTCTTTACTTGGCACAAACTCCCTTCTTCCAGAGGGGCTGTGACATGGGGGTAAAAGTGACTTATTGGCTATAGGTAAATTTGGCTCAGCAAAACCAAAGAAGCGACCTTGTGTTCTCAGGAGTGCATTTCCACACTCCTCCCCAGAGGCAGCTTAGCCCCCATGATAGCTCTGTAGCTGAGAATCTCTCCCCCTTATTCACAATTTGCTCACCTCCACCCACTGCCTGATTAGAAAAGTATTTCAAGGGTCTGCTCTGGGTTTCTGGGTTTCCCCCAAGGCAGCATGGCCAGCATATCATCTCTTCTGCCATCTACTTTGTCTTCTTTCTCTCATCTTATTCTCAATCTCTCATTAGCTCTATCTAGAACACTAGAGAACACTATAGGTTGGCTGTAGGGTGGGGAGGGGGCTCAGAGGAAGTGGGGTCTCCTCCAACAGGCACCCAGTGGAATGGCCATGGTGAGGAGGGGGAGGCAATGGAGTTGACCAGCTCTTTCCTAACCAACAGTAGGAAAGAGATTACCACTGGGACTCAAAGCCCAGAGGAGAGAACTTGAGTTAAAGCAGGGGTTCTCAACCAGGGGTCATTCTGTACCCACCAGGGGAAGTCTGGCAACATCTGCATACATTTTTTGGTTAGTACAGCTCGGGTGGGGGCTGTTACTGGCATTGAATGGGTAGAAGCCAGGGATGGCCCTAAACGTCCAACAGTGTAGGGTACGGGCCCCCAAGCAAAGTGTCAAAGGTCTGGGTTTCAGTCCCAGCTCCCTCGAGTGGCAGGCCCATGACTTTGGGCAGGCCCCTGAGCACTCTGGCTTGTCTACGTGTTTGCATATTTATACTTACCCGTGGGGTTTCCTGAGGGTTGAATGAGATAAGCCCCATAAAGTGTTTGTACAACACCTGGCTCCTGGAACTCTCCCAAGTTTGCAGAGTGGAACTGAGTGAGAGATAGCCATATACATACGTTGCGATTTCCATGCCGAGGTTCATAACATCGGCATCCTGTCCTGCAGCTGAAAGGAAAGCCAAGGTTGATTCCAAAGTCGCCAAGCAAGAGATGGAAATCTCATGTGATTGTGCAAGTACCGGCCTGGGGCAGACCAAGAGCTGAGGCTGGAAATCCCACCCCGCGCAGCTAAGCCCCAGCCGTCAGGATGGTCAGCACGTGGGCGCCCTGGGCCCCTGTCCCCTGCGCTCCGCGATACTCAGAACGCGGCTCCACTTACACGGTTTGAGATTGGGACCTGCCTTTCCTTGTCCAGGTTTCTTGTTTGTTTGGGTCTCATGGAGAAGGGGCTGTTTAAGCAAAGGCTTGAAGGAGGTGAGGAGAGGAATTACTGGGATGCTGCGAGAACGAGCGACCCAGGCAGAAGGAGCAAGAACAAAGGCCCAGAGCAGAAGCACGTCTGGTGTTTTCAGGGGCAGCAGGGGTCAGCGTGGCTGGGGCAGGACAAGGGGAGGGACAGGGGCACGCCGGGCTGGGCCCGGCAGTCTGAGACGACAGCAGGGCCTTCATTCTGCTCCTGTTGAGAGGAGAAGCTACTGAAAAGCTTTGAGCAGAGTAGGGACAGGACGGGCTTGGTTTTAACAGAGCCCCTCTGCTGCTGTGTTGAGAATGGATTGTGGGGAGCCAGGAGGAGGCAGGGAACCCAGAGGAGGTGGCATCGAGTCCCGGTGGGAGGAGTGGTGGGATCAAAGGGGTGGTTGATGTGTTTTGAAGCAGGGGCCTGTAGAATTTGCTGACCGCTCGGTGGTGGGCTGTAAGAGTCACCATCAGGGTGACTCCAAATGTTTTGCCCTGAGAAACTGCATATTGGGTTGACTAGTGGCCCCCAAAGAATATGGCCAAGTTCCAACCCCCTGGACCCAGTGAAGGTGACCCAACTTGGGGAAAGGGTCTTTACAGATGTAACTAAGTTAAAGATCTCAAGATGAGGTCATCCTGGATTTCAGGTGGGCCTGTAATCCAATGACAGGTGTCCTTATAAGAAAAGGAGGGGATGCAGGGACACACAGAGGAGCAGGGCATGTGAGGACAGACGTAGGAGTTGGGGGGATGGGTCCACAAGTCAAGGAGCACCAAGGAGCGCAGGGACCCAGCAGGAGCTGGGAGGGCGGCACTGGATGCGCCCTCCCTCAGAGCCCCCAGAAGGAACCAGGCCTGCGGACACCTTGGTATCGGACTTCCAGCCTCCAGATCTGTGAGTGAACCTGTTTCTGTTGTAAGCCACCTAGGCCATGGTACCTGGTTTCGGCAGCCACGGGAAACTCATGCACACCGGTAAGAAGGCGTGGGCTCGAATTGAGATGGAGGCTGGAGCAGGCGGTCTGTGTGAGAGGGGAGGGGACCCTGATCAGTCCTGTGCAGGGATAGCATGCGGGTCAAATGAGGTGACCCTTGCTGTTTCGCCTGGAACCTTCCCCCCTGACTTCCCGAGCCCGGCCTCACGGTCAGGCTCTGCCCAGTGCCCCCAGAAGGGCTTTCCTCCTCCGCTGTCTGAAACAGCCCCGCCACGCCTGGGCCTGTCATCCTGTCTCCCCTCCCTCCCGGGTTCTCTGGAATAATCTTATTTTTTGTTTGCTTTTGTCATCTGGTTCCCCAACACCGGACACACACATGCCCTGGACTGAAATTGGCACAAGGGTAGGGCTTCTCTGTTTTTATTTCATTTTGGCTTTTGTTTCTTTGTTTTCCTTTTCATGTTTTGTTTTCCCTTATGAATCCCCAGGGGTCAGGCAGTGTCTGGCCCACAGCAGGCCCTGATCAATACGCCCTGGAGGCAGGTGCGTGCCCCCACCCCCATCCCCACCCCCACCCCCTAGACGGGTGAGTCTGAAGCTTTGCTGGGCTGGACACTCACCTGGGTCGCTTGCTAAAAATACGTAGCCTTGAGATTCTGACTCGCTAGGTCTCGGTTAAGACTTAGAAATCCGAATTTTTAACAAGATCCCCAACATTATTCCAACTCAAGTGACCTGGAGGGCACACACTTTGTCAAACACCATCGTCCAGGCTGCTCCGGAGATGGTACAGAGCACAGACTGCTACTGACACGCTGCCCCCCCCCCCCCCCCCGTGGCTCCTGCCTGCTGGGGACTCGGCGGCTTGATGATTGACAGATCACTTCAACTCGAGGGTCCAAAGCCCAGACTCACGGCCAGCTCTAGGCCCCTCTCCAAAGCGTTATTCTTTTTGGGGGGATGGGGGTGCTTCAGACACACAGGATGTTTCTGCATATGCCCCTGTCTGACTCACACGACACTAGATGGAGCCAGGAAGGAGCCTCCCAACTGGGCGCCCATTTTGCTGCCAACCCTGGGGTAATGTCACTTTAGATGCCTATGACTAACCCATGGCCCCACGGGTGCCCCTGGGTGGGGAAGGGATGCAGTCTGGCAACTCCAAACATCTCGAGATGACTTATGAAAGCATTGAGCACACTCAGGGAAATTCAGATAAAGGCCAGGGCTTGACGGGTAGGGGCAAGAAACGCTGGCCAGGAGCTGTACTCACAAACTTGACCAATTAAGGGCATGGCTTCCAGAGCCTTAGACACAGTTGACATTCAAAATGACACTTCACCTTGGGAAAGCAATGAGTCACAAGGCTCCAATGCCCGATGGCAGAGCTTCTGATCTCCGTGAGCCCCAGGGCGTTTCTGTCCTGAGAAAGTCCACTTGGCTGATGTTGGCTGCTTCTGCCAAAATGCAATGAGGCATCTTGTCCTGGGAGCTCACCTTGCTGGGGAGAGGTCAGCTTCCTGGGGATGACCTTGGGATGATATAGGCGCTTAGCATCTTGAATGGGTCTTGGCTGGTCCCAGGTGTGGGGTGCCCAGTGGACACTGGATCCATATATGAGAATAAATCTTGTTGGCATGCAAAGATGAGGCCAGGGAGAAGCAGACAGCAGAGGGCCAGGAGGGGTGTGGGGAGTCTACCTCTATTTCAACTTGTACCCACCAATAATGGCACTAAGATTGGAACAGTACCGTTCCAGACTGAGCAGGAAAAAGCTCTGTTCCCTGTTTCTTCTCCCACACACACTAGATGTGTGGGTTTTCCATACATCCAACAATTCTTGACCGGTAGGGGCAAGAATTCTTTTCCTAAAAAATATGTTTTATTGATTTCAGAGAGAGGAAGAGAGAGGGAGAGAAACATCAATGATGAGAGTGAATTATGGATCGGCTGCCTCCTGCATTCCCCCTACTGGGGATCGAACCTGAAACCTGGGCATGTTCCCTGACCTGGAATTGAACCATGACCTCCTGGTTCATGGGTCGACACTCAACCACTGAGCCACACTGGTTGGGCACATCCAACAATTCTTAACACCAGCTGGGTGTCCTGCAATTCCATTCAATTCTGACTCTAACCGGAGTTAATGCAGACCCCACAAGGTAAGGGCTCAGTCCCACAAGACCATCCTCCTTCAGTGCCAATTGCCACATCCAGGTTGTCACTTGTGCTTCTGACCGACCAACAATAAATGGGGGTTCTCACAACTCCTCTTCAGGTTTGATAATTTACTAGAGCAGCTCAAAGTACACAGGAAGACAGTTAAGTTACTATTTCCAATTTATTATAGAGGTTATTTTAAAGGGTATTAATGAATAGCCACATGAAGAGATAACATAGGATAGGCCCAGAAGGACCCTGAGTGCAGGGGCCTTGGTCCCCATGGAGTTGGGGTACACCACCCTGCTGGTACCTGGATGTGTTTGCTAACCCTTAAGCTCTCTGAATCTCATACTTTTGGGATTTTTTTTTTCACTTTAAAAAATATATATTTTTATTGATTTCAGAGAGAGGAAGGGAAAGGGAGAGAGAAATAGAAACATCAATGATAAGAGTTATTGATGGGCTGCCTCCTGCATGGCCCCTGCTGGGGAATCGAGCTCACAACCTGGGCCTGGGCCCTGACCTGACCAGGAATTGAACTGCAATCTCTTGGATCATAGGTCGGTGCTCAACCACTGAGCCACACCAGCTGGGCAAAAGCTTTCACTTTTGTACGCTGGCTACTACTAGGGGCTATCACCATATCTTGTGCTGTTATACTAGAATGGATGTACAGTAAGCCCTCACCTAGTGATAGGTTCTTCGACTATAAGTGAAATGATGTATGGTGAAAGCAACTCTACCATAGGCTAATTGATATAAACAAGTTAAGTTCCTCTGGCATCTCAATGTTATAATAAAATGTTGAATGAAACAATGTTATTCAAGGACCTTCTGTGAATCCTCTAATATCTGCAAAGTAGGATCCCAACTGCAATTCTCTTGTGTGTTACTTTTCCAAAAAGCACAGGATACATAAGGTCAGTGTAGCAGCTGCCACAGTCCCACGATATTTAGAAAAACTGATATTTAGCAGTTATCACAAGCAAAGATGACATTCCCAGATTCCAGAACAATCCAAAACTATGTTGCAATTGCCAGGAAGTTGGTTTAGGGTTATCTGAGGGTGGAGAAAAGCTTCTTGTCAGAGCTTGTTAGGACCTATCAAACTGTGCCAGTTGGCCATGGTCTGTGAATTAACCTCAACTGGGAAAATCTTTTGTAAAGAGGTTAGCTCTGTTCCCATGTGCTCCCAGGAATCTTTTATTTTTCGCCCCACCCACTTCCCCCTCCTCACCTTCCCTCTGAGATCCCTCAGTCTGTTCCATGCTTCTATGTCTCTGGATCCACTTTGTTCATCGGTTTATTTTGTTTATTATATTCCACATATAAGTGAGATCATGTGGTACTTGTTTTTCTCTGACTATTTCACTTAGCATAATACTTTCTAGTTCCCTCCATGCTGTGCCAAAGGATAAAATATCCTTCTTTTTTACAGCTGCATAGTATTCCATGGTGTGAATGTCCCACAGCTTTCTCTCCATCATCTACTGATGGGCACTTGGGCTGTTTCCAGATCGTAGCTACTGTAAATTGTGTTGCTATGAACATAGGGGTGCATAAATTCTTTGTGATTGGTGTTTGGGGTTCCTTAGGATATATTCCTAGAAGTGGGATTACTGGGTCAAATGACAGGTTAATTTTTAATCTTCTGAGGAAACTCCATACTGTTTTCCACAGTGGCTGCCCCAGTCTGCATTCCCACCAGCAGGGTACCAGGGCTCCCTTTTCTCCACACCCTCGCCAGCACTTGTAGTTTGTTGATTTGTTGATGGAGCCATTCTGGCAGGTGTGAGGTGATACCTCATTGTGGTTTTAATTTGCATCTCTGATGATTAGCAACACTGAGCGTTTTTTCATATGTCTCTTAGCCATTTGTATGTCCTCTGAGGAGAAGTGTCTATTTAGGTCCTTTGCCCATTTTTTAATTGGATTGTTTGTCTTCCTTTTGTTAAGTTGTATGAGTTCCTTATATATTTTGGATATTAACCCTTTATCCAATGTGTCATCGGCCAATACGTTCTCCCACACAGTGGGCTCCCTTTTCGTTTTGTTGATGGTTTCCTTTGCTGTGCAGAAGCTTTTTCTTTTGATGCAGTCCCATTTGTTTATTTCCTCCTTAGTTTCTCTTGCCCTAGGAGATGTATCAGCAAACATATTGCTAGGAGAAGTGTCTGAGATTTTGCTGCCTATGTTTTCCTCTAAGATTTTTATGGTTTCATGTCTTACATTTAAGTCTTTTATCCATTTTGAATTTACTTTTGTGTATGGTGTAAGTTGGTGGTCTAGTTTCATTTTTTTGCATGTATCTGTCCATTTTCCCAACACCATTTATTGAAAAGACTGTCTTTACTCCATTGTAGGTTCTTGCCTCCTTTGTCAAATATTAATTGACCATCATGTCATGGATCAATTTCTGGGTTCTCTGTTCTGTTCCACTGATCGATATGTCTGTCCTTGTGTCAGTACCAGGCTGTTTTGATTACAGTGGCTTTGTAGTATAACTTGATATCTGGTATTGTGATCCCTCCAACTTTGTTCTTCTTTCTCAAGATTGCCATGGCTATTCGGGGTGTTTTTTGGTTCCATATAAATTTTCGAAGTGTTTGTTCTAGATCTGTGAAATATGCTGTTGGTATTTTAATAGGGATTTCATTGAATTTATAGAGTGTTTTGAGTAATATGGACATTTCAATGATGTTAATTCTTCCAATCCATGAACATGGTATATTTTTCCATTTGTTTATATCTTCTTCTATTTCTTTTTTCAGTGTCCTGTAGATTTCTGAGTAAAGGTCTTTTACATCTTTGGTTAAGTTTATTCCTAGGGTATTTTATTTTTTTAGTTGCAATGGTAAATGGGATTGTTTTATCAGTTTCTCTTTTTTAGAATCTCGTACTTTTGGGATTTTTATAGAGACTTCCTCACTAGGTATAATCAACTATTAACTAATTTTCCAGCCCCTCTCCTCTCTCTAGAGCAGGGGTGGGGAACGTATGGCCCATGAAATCATTTGATCTGGCCATGACAAGGTAACCATAGGCAGGACCCAAAATTCAATAAATCTAATAGCTTTTTTTCATAGCTAATTTTTAAGTTGGTAATTTTGTATGGCCCGCAAATTATGTTATAAATATCCAAATGGCCCTTGGCAGAAAAAAGGTCCCCCCCCACTCTAGAGGATGAGTATGGGGCTAAAAGTCCCAAGCCTCTAATCATGGCTTGGTCTTTCTGGTGACCAGCCCCCATCCAGGAGCCCACCCATAGCCACCTCATTCGAACAAAAATGCTCCTATCACCCAGAAAGTCCCAAGGGAGTTAGGATCTCTGTCAGGAACCAGGGTTAAAGACCAAACAGTAAAACAAAAGATGTTTCTAGCAGCCCCAATCACAAGGGTTTTAGGAGCTCCAAGTCAGAAATCAGGGGCAGAGACCAACATATATCTTTTCTATTATTGCACACTATTAATAATCTTTTCTATTATTCCAGCTCTACCTAAGCACTCTGCAAACCTCTCATCTCTCTCCAGAGGTGGAGAGAGAGGGAAAAGCAGGTGGATGGAGAAAACCCAGGCTGAAAACTCTGTATTCTCTAAGTTGTTAGGGGGCCTTGGGCAACTATGGCGATGACAATGACCACAGTAGTGATGACCCCACTCATTGAGCACATGGCCCATGGCACATGCCAGGGGCTGGGCTAATGACCTTGAACATGTTACTTAACCTTTGGCAGTTTGAAAAACAACCATTTATTTCTTCATCTCATAAATCTGAATTCTGGGCAGGGCTCGGTGGAATATCTTATCTCTACGTGGTATCAGCAAAAGTAGTTTGCAGGAAAGCTGGCATCCTCAAAGGCTCATTCACTCATAGTTGATGCAGATGCAGATGCTGATACAGATGCAGAGCTGATGCAGATGGAGAGCTGAGGCAGCTACAGATGCAGAAGCTGATGCAGATACAGATGCAGAAGCTGATGCGAATGCTGGCTGCCAGCTCAAATAGCTGGGGCTCCTTGGCAGCTCTGTCTATCTCTGGGTGATCTCTTTTCATGGTATGTCCAGCCTGGTGGCTTTAGGGTGGCCAAATTTCTTATGTGGGAGCTCAGGGCTTCAAATTTCCTCTCTCATCCCAGTGCCTTTGGATGTCCTAATTTTGCTACACTACACATGCGTTATGAGTAAGAAAAGCAAGCATGTTATCAGGATCCACTTCATGGCTATGCAACTTAGGCCATTGCTCATGTCCTCGTGCCCCCAAAAGGCTTTAACTTGGCACTCCCATCGTCACACGCCTGAGCAGAGGAGGTACACATGATAAGCACGCCTGTGATTCTTTGCCATCCTTTTGTGTGTAGCATTCTCTGTTCCCCACAACTCCAGAATTCCCGGATACCTGCCATGCATGGGAGCTCGGGGCCACTCAGCGCAAGTCCAAGGTGAGCGTGCTGCTTGTCCCACTGAGTCGTAACCGGGCGCTGACGGCCCCGGGGGGCCAGGCTGTCTGTCAGAACCACAACTGGCTTTGAATGTAAGAAAAAGGCAACTGCAGGAAGAAACAGACACCACCAAGGAACCTGCCCTTACATGCCTCACTTCCCTGTGGTGGTCAACCGTCTACACAGCCTGCGATTCCTCCCCTTCCTACGCATCAGCAAGCGGACAGCGGTGTAGGTGCAACGGGCGCGTATCCGTATCAAGAAGGGAAATGCAGAGAGTTCTGTTTGGCGTTCCTGCTGTCTGGTGAAGATGGAGTGCCTGGTCTGTACGAGACGAAATACAGTCGTGTGATTTTAGTGATTCTGTGTGTGGATCAAAGGCTCTCAGATTTGTATTTAAAATCGGAGTTGTGCAGCGCAAAGATGGACAGTACAAATGCATGCTAATAATTTATAATTTAAATTTTTCTATACTCGGGAAAACATTAAATAGCAAGGAAAAAAACCACCACAACCAGTCGAGAGAGATCGCGGAAGAAAGGAAGACACTTTATATTTTAGGACCTTCAGCCCCATTTTAGTCCTGCTTTTTGAAAAAGGACCCTGCGTTTTCATTTTGTGCTGGGCCCCACGGGTTAGGTAGCGAGTCCCGTGGACCCTGTAGAAAGAAACAAGAGAAGAAATGAGCAGGGCACTGAGTTGTGTTTGGCGAGGGAGGGGCTGGCTCTGCGCCCAGGCCTTGCCTCCTTCACCAATTTGCAGAGAGGAAGGAGCTGGGAGATTTGTTTGCACTCAGTTCAGTTAATCAAGTGGCCCGAGTAGGCATCAGCAGTAACTTAGACTTTATCACAATATTTTCTTTGGCTCCTGGCTTCACCTTGAAGGTGAAGTTTGGTTGTGGGGGGGAGGGGAGCAGCTGCTCTGAGCTCACTCCCCTGAGTCCTTCTGGAGGCCCGAGCACACAAAGAAAGCTCATTCTCTGCTCTTAAAAACAATCAGGCCCTTTCCCTCTCTTATTTATTTTTTCATTTTTAAGTCCAATTTAGAAAGGGCTGGGGGCCGTGACTCAGTCCTGCCTCGTGCCCCTCGGAGAGGCATCGAACGGGAGCGTGGGGCCCTGCTAATCTGCAGGAGCAATATTTATGACCCGCTGGGAGGTGAAGGCACACATTGCAGGTCTTCCTGTTGGAGCAGCCAGGAGCCGTGATGTGGGGGCCCCCACCACCGGGTGGCCCTGGGGTGGCCCGACACTCTCCCATAGGGACAGCCACACCATCACAGCTTAGCTTCTCCAAAAGGCTTCTAGGCTTCTAGGGCTGGCAAAGGTAGGAAGCCAGGGTGAGGGGTGGCCAGTGGCCTTTCCTGGGTCTGAGTGAGGGGTGGTGGCACCAGAACCCTTAGGCACCTTCCAATGTCATTGGCCCGAGGACCAGACTGTGAGAAGCATGCTCTGGAGGAAAGCTTTGTGCCTGGTGGACCCTCGGTGATCAGGAGGAAAGGAACTGTGGGGAGGGACTTATGGAGTTGACTCCTTGGGCCATTCTGAAGCTTTCCCTAGTACAGCCACCCAGCACGCAGGCAGAATGGGTGGGGAAAGGGCTTGGCTTCGCCATCACTTGGGGGTGAACTTGAATGCCAATTCAGTTTCTGACGCACCCCCCTCTTATGGCTGATGCGATAGAAGTGCTCAGTGCCTGTTCTACTCAAAATCAATGTGTACCAGAACCAAAAATCTCCTAATGTTTAAGTTTCAGTGTGTCAGAGACTGCTCTTTGTCCCCAAAATTGATAACAGTACTTCTGGACTACAGCTGGGCTTGTGGCTATACCAAATAAACTATACCTCCAGCAATTGCTTGTGGCCAAACGACCAAGCTCAGGCCTATAGGCTGAGCAGAAATGATGTAGGCAACTGCCAGGCCTTGTCCTCAAGAGACAGGCATGCCTGCCCTGCCCTTCTGCTGCTGGCTGAATGCAGACCCAGTCGACGTGATGGTGAGCCACCGTGGACCTCTGGAAGTAAAGGAGATAGCAAGAGGGAGGGAATCTGTGTCCCCAGCCCCATGGAGTTTCCACGTCCCCCTGCGTGTCCTCGAGCTGTTCTGGGAGAGAGATGTAAAATTATCTCTTCTTTAGGCTGCTGTTGTTTGGGGGGGGGGGGGTCTCAGGTCATCAGCTGGACCTGGACCCTAACTAATTCCCCTGGCAACTATCTCAAGTTTTAAAATAATTATGTGGGCGACCACCTGGTGTGCCAAATAAAACACATGAGTGGGCTAGGCACAATTTGTGGGACCACTAGCTTACAACCTTGGCCTTAGATTTGGAAACCTGACCTGAAAGCATGGCACAAGAAAGAAATCAATTTTGTTTGAGAGCATTAATGTATAATAGTAATAATAATTAAAAGCTCAATAATATGTTGTGAGCTGTGTATCCAAGACTGTACTCAGCCCTTTTCCTATGTTATCCAGTTGAATCCTCAAACAATCCTATGGGCAGGCACTTTTAAAGACGAGGGTACTAGGGTTTATGGCATTAAGTATGGACCAAGACATGCTTTGCCAGTAGTCAGTGAGAACCTCTGGGAACCTAGAGCCAGCAGGACGTCACAGGGGCCTCTGATATGATGTGTTCTAATTGTCCCCACCCCAGAGATGAGGCTGAGTCTGGGGATAGAGAGGAAAGATGGCCTGCCCCTGCACAGACACTCAGGAGAGACGGCACTGCAGGTAGAGAAGCAGAAAGGGAAACATGCAAGGGGTTCCTTCGCTCACAGGCTGGGTATGAGAACTCCCTCCAACTCCTTTGTGCATGGCCTTGACGGGAGAGATGCCCAAAACTTCCCCAGGGTGCGTTGGGATGGGGTGGGGAGCTTCTCGGGTTTAGAGGCGGCCCCCTTCTAAGGCTTCTGGAGCATGGTTGCTTTGGGAAGTCCTGCCGCCCCAGGCCCCCATCAGTACCCCTGACTCATGTTCCGTCGCCCCAGGAGAGCTGTTCTCCCAAAGAAATCGAGGAGGCCTGCGGTGTTCTTATGGGCAGCCACAAATGAGGGGTCTCGGAGCCATCAAACTGTAGCAGAGCAAAGATTATTGTTTAACCAGAAGAGAGAGGCGTAGGGATTAGAAGTATATTCTGACACGTTGGAAAAAATAAGGCATTACTTCCCGTGGCATGGGTTTCACCCAACACTTCCCTTCGGAACCTTATAAGTTTTTGAAGACAGAGGCAGAAGAGCAATATGTAGGAACGTATCCTGGCCTCACTGCCACTTACTAGCTGTGCGACCTTGGACAAATTACATAACCTCTCTGAGCCTCAACCTCCTCATCTGTAAAATGGGAGTGATAGGAGTAGTTCCCTTGCAGGACTGTGAGGATTAAATGAATTATGCAAATAACTCATTTTCATTATGAATTTGCATTATGAATGTTCGACGAAACTGTAAATGGCTACTTTTATTTTCTTATGGGCAACATCCTTAGCTAGTGTATCTGTTTCCTATTGCCATTGTGACAAATTAACACAAACTTAATCACTTAAAACAACACACATTTAGCATCTTGAGTTCGAGAGTTCAGAAATCCCATAGTCAGGGTGTCGTAAAGGCTGAGTTCCTTCTAGAGGCTTTTGGAGAGAATCCATCCCCTGGCTTTGTCCAGCTTCTAGAGGCCGCCTGCATTCCTTGGCTAATGGCTCCCTCCTTCATTTTTAAAACAAGCAGTGTCTTCAGATCTCTGTCTGACCTTTGCTTCTGTCCCCACATCTCCTTCTTTGACCCTGTCTTTCCTGCTTCTCTCATAAAAGAACCCTTGTTTGTGTATCAGGCCCACCCATATAATCCAGGATCATTTTCCCATCTCAAAATCCTGCCATGTAAGGAAACGTGTTTATAGGTTCCAGGGATTAGAATGTGGATATCTTTAGGGGGCCATTATTCTGTCTGTGATAACCAGTGATTGAGATTTTTTTTTTTTTTAAATGGGCCTAAGAAGACATCTTAGGGTGGCTATTTGGACTGTCATTGTTTAAAACATATGCAACAAAGGCCCAAGTGACAGTGGCTGAAACAAGATAAATCTCTTTCTCCCAAAACTGGGCTGAAGTGGCCTGCCTAACCTTCTACCCGAGAAAAATGAACCCCTGGTTTGTTTAATCTTCTTTGCTTTAGCAATTTGGGGTCTCCCTGGCTGCCTGTTGGCTCTCTGCCCTGTACCCAATAGGGGGCCTTGCTGGTAGGTGTGCCCTGCCCAGGTATCCACAGTCCGTGGCTTGTCCCACCATTCCAAGGAGCCGCTGGTTGGAAGAGACCATATAAGTTACAGAAGAAACCTATGGCTCTTACAGATATTAACCAACTTGATCCTTTATTTGTAAGTGAGAAACAACATTCGAGGGATCTTAAGACACTGAGAGAAAACACACATCACAAAAGGAAAGGATCCAAGTGGAGAAACCGAATACTTTACTCTGGAATAAGCAGAGATAATTCAGGGAAGAGAAGAAAACTTATTTTCCCCTAGTTTGTATCCTCAGGAGGATTTGAGACTGTTGTATCAACAAGTGTAAGTTGTTGTGAAAACGGAATAGTCAGAGAAGAAGCAATCATTCTTGAGAATGAGAGCTATGATTGCATTTGAAAATTTCAATGAGTGGGCTGAGAAATAAAATAGATATGGCCGACGATAAAGTTAGTAATCTGGAAGACAGACTTAAAGAAATCTCCCAGAATGTAGAGACAAAGCAGGAAAATTAAAAAAAGTTGAGACAGAGAAGATAAATCCAGGGGTTCCCACTTCTGTAAAATGGAAATTTCAAAAGAAGAGAAGAGAGGAATGGAGCAGAGAAAATAATAAAAGAAACGAGAAGAACATTATGCCAGACATCAGGAAAGACAAGTCTTCACATTACATAGCTCCTGTTACGATGCATACCCACAGACATCAGGGGAAATTTTTAAACTTTTCAAATAAAGAGGCTACCTTACACATTTTTGGAAATAATAATTTTGAAAGTGTTACACTACAAAAGACTGAGAAATCAGACTAACACCAGATTTGTCATCTACTCAGATGCCAGGAGATGATGGAGAATGTCTTCCCTGCTCTGAGGGTAACAGATTTTCAGTCTAGGGTTCCTTATATAGCTAAACAAAACAAAGATGTCCTTAGACATTCAAGAATTCAACAATTCACTACCCATGTACTCTATATGACAAAAATTCCCAAGGGTCTATATTAACCTCCTGGAGAAGAATCTGAGAAAGGGAATGGCATACAGTTTTTTCAAAGTAGTTGACAATTATACAGAAGAGGCAAAGAATACTGGAAAGAAATGAAGAGTATGTATTAGACCTGACACCTGGAAGATTCGCCTTTGAGCAGTGAGGGCCACTGACCGGGCTCACATTTCCTTCTCCCTGGGTCCATTCACCCTTAGTTCCTCAGTGGCTCCTGTTTACTTGGTCACGTTGTAAGTGCTGTTGATTGGTTTTCATTTTTTCTAGTCAATCTATTAATAGTTCAAAGAAGACTTAGTTCTAAATTCTAGAACACAATCATGAGGAATAGTAGCTAACATTGATCGAGACTTCTTATATAGCGTAGCATGAATTAGGACATTTAATCCTCTGGCAACGTTATGAAGCAGAAACTGTCATTGTCTCCATTTGTACCAATGAGGAAACTGAAACACAGAGAGATTAAGTAACTTACCCAAAGTTACACAGTAAGAAGTGGCATTTGAATTCAGACATACTAACCTCAGGGTCCATGAAGTAAAAGTAATGTAACTAACATTCGTGGGAGGCAAGGGGGAGAAGAGATAGAAGTCAGAGTAACTACACTCATATCCTATCTTCTAACATTAGGAATCACTCGATACCATCAAAAGTTGATAAATCAAGTCTTAGGAGTAGGCATAGTAGGAAAGGTAAACGTTACCATGAGAAAAACTAGAAAAGCCAAACCGAGAATTGATACCACGGGCCAGTGGACTTGCAAGTACTCTGGTGGAAGACTTTGTATGTTATACTTTTATTATTGCAAAAAATGTTTTATCATGTGCATATATTATTGAAACCAATTCAATTTTCCAAAAAATTATTCTCTAAATGTGGCGAGTCATCCTGACAAACCTGAGCAGAAGTGATGCATTTTGGAATAGTAGCTATGATGGAGCCTGGAGCCCACCTCTAGCAGCCTGCTCAGCCTGCCCCTCAGCCTGTTCCGTCCAGCCTCCATCCAGCTCCTGGGAAAAGTCTATCTGGCAGAGTCTTCCAAGTTCAGAGCCTTGACAGACACCACATTCCGCAGGGAGCCCCGAGCTCCCTGGGAAATGGCTGTCTGCCCTTCCCCCAGAGGCCAGCGGCGCTGGGTGATCGGGCCCTGGGGAAACCCCAAGGAGGCCTTACTGACATGGCCACTGGAATCACCACCGGGGTTATTCGGGACATTCGCAAACCCCTATCTAGGTCTGATAGCATCCTCCAGCTCCCTGGGAGATACTGTGGGGGCGGGCTTGCTCCAAATTTGGGGTGTCTTCCTGCTCACTCCTTGACTACCCCCTGGGTCTGCTCTCCGCAGGCCCCCCCAGTAATGCCAGGTTCCCAGAGGCCCTCCAGAGCCGTCGCCTCTGCCCCAGGCCCCTGGAGGGTTCCCCACTCCGCCTCCCGCGGCCACCTCTCCGTGGCCCTCGCCGTGAGTCATGGCGGGTGGCTGTGCCGTCGTCGCTATCTCGGAACCGGAGATCCCTTAATTCCCTCCAGCTGTGCCTCTGCGGCACTGAGGTCATCTGTTCTGGCGCGGGAGGAAAGCTGGGAGTTTGTTGTGTCTTTGTTTCATTCAAATGGTTTGGGTGATGACTCACTCCATTTCTTCTTTCTTTCTATTTAAACCAGGGCACCGTCTGGGAGTCGTTTTTGATTAGAAGTTGACCTCAGAAATATGCTCGCATCATTTTGAAAACATCTTCCAGCACCACAGAAACCGACTCTGCATGAAAAAGGGCGCAGTGGAGGCGGCCCGGCTGGGCGGGCGCCGCCCGGGTGCTCTCGGGGCAGCGCTGGCCCGAGCCCGAATTAGGACGCAGGATGCACACACGGACGGGGGCCAGCTGGCATCATGATGTCGTCATCGTCACCGGCCGTGACAGTAGCTAATACCATTGAGTACTCCTTATGGACCATGTGGTTCCTAATGGAGTCACTTTAACTGAGCCCGGTTCATTCTCACAGCATCCTGTTTGAGGTCTGAGTGGCACTGTCTGGTTTGAGGTCTGAGTGGCACTGTCCGGTTTGAGGTCTGAGTGGCACTGTCTGGTTTGAGGTCTGAGTGGCACTGTCTGGTTTGAGGTCTGAGTGGCATTGTCTGCTACTGCTCAGGAGCTGGGAGGTTAGGGTGGAAGGTCAATGCCCTTGACCCACTGGGTCAGGACTGTGCAGTGGGTAGACTCAGATCTCGTTAGGAGCACGAAGCCCTGAGCAAGGCCTAGTCAGCCCTGAGAGAAGGTGTGACCTGGTGAGGGTGTGAGAGGGAGGTCAGAGGTGGTGAGCAGGGTGTCATGGGGTCAGAGGTCAGTGTTGATAGGAAAGGGGAGCAGGAGGTGGGCTTCACAGAGGCGGCGGGCAGCAGAAAGCTGCGGCTGACCAAGGACGTGGCTCCCCGTTTTCGTTATTTGCTACTCCAGGCCACGTGTGGAGACGAGACACGTGTGAAGTGTCCATTTCCCCAGGAGTCCACAGGCTATTGGAAGAGACAGGACTTGGAGAAGCAGAGTGGGAGAACTCACTTCCAACCAGCCGATAAGGGAGGCGGCTTTGGAGCTGGGCTGGGTGGAGGGGAGCACCCAGCCCAGCTGGGTGAGTTACACACCTGTGTGTCAGGGTATCGCTCCAGTTGGCAGGGGTGTGAGCTGAGGGAAAGAGAATTCTAGGAAATCCAAAAGGTAGGTTAGAACAGACAGTTAAAGTCTAACCATAGTAGCAGCGATGATGCTGGAAGAAAGGCCAGGTGCCCCTGCTCCTCCCCCTAGAACGGCTCATCGGATGGCGCCTCCTAGTGGCCTCTCGTGAGCCCTTTTGTGGGATGTTTGATTATTGATAAACCATCTGTGGCTGTCAATGTATGTTCCCCAGGGCTGCCATAAATTGCCACAAACTGAGTGACCTAAGACAACAGAAATTACTCTCTCACAGCTCTGGAGTGCAGAAGTTTGAAATCAAGGTGTTGGCAGGTCAGTGCTCCCCTCAAAGGCTCTGGGGAGGAATTTCCTTGCTTTTTCCAGCTTCTCTTCCACGGCTTGTGGCAGCAAACTCCAGTCTCTGCCTCTGTCTTCACATGGCTCCTCTGGGTCTGTATCTGTTCCTCTTCTAATAAGAATACTTATCATTGGGTTTAGGGCCCACCCAGATAATCCAGGATGACCTCATCTTGAGATCACCAATTTAATTACATCCCCCGAAGACACTCTTTCCAAAGAAGGTAACATTCAGTTTCCTAGGGGACATTTTTTGAGGAGGGGCCACCATCCAACCTACTACAGTCAATAAAGTCTGTTTCTCGCACTAAGTGGGAGCTTCTTGAGAACTGAAACAGTACATCTCCCTTCCTTCCTTCCTTCCTTCCTTCCTTCCTTCCTTCCTTCCTCCCTCCCTCCCTCCCTCCCTCCCTCCCTCCCTCCCTCCCTCCCTCCCTTCCTTCCTTCCTTCCTTCCTTCCTTCCTTCCTTCCTTCCTTCCTTCCTTCCTTCCTTCCTTCCTTCCCTCCTTCATTCATTTCACAAATATTCAGGGAGCACCTACCATGATCCAGGCACAGTGCTGGGCCCTGGGGATGCTGAAACAACCCCACAGATCCCATCCTGCCCTCACGGAGCTGACTTTGCAGGAGGGGAGGCAGACACAATGAAAAAGAACCACAGTTGCACATTGTGGGTGGAGCTGCAAGGAAACAAGGGAGGACCGAGACCAATAGGGTTAGGGTCAGGGTGGGTGGACCAGCTGTCCCTGAGGGACACGGAAGGCTTCTCAGAAGATGTAACACACAAGCTGGGCCTTGGATGCTGAGAAGGACCAGGTTGGGACCTCCCCCTCCTTACTTCTTAGCTGTGTGATCTTAGGCAAGTTGCTTAATCTCTCTGTGCCTCTGTTTTCCCATATGTGAAACGGTGATGGGAACAATACTACAATCATAGAGCCCCCTGAGGACTTAGTGAGTGAGCCCATGGGGAGCCCTCAAAACTACAGAGTTCCTATTACTTTGCCTTCAGCCCACAGTCGGGGGACCTGACTTGACCAGTGGGGCTCAGGGCCTCCTCTGACTTGGTGACTCAGCAGATGGACTGCGGTCAGGCTAACGTTGCCCTGGGGCCCTGTCCGGAGAGGGGCAAAGAGGTGCGGTGAGCTGCTCTTGCAAGGGTCCGGAGACAGCATCCCCAGCTGGCCTCTAGGGGGCAGTGAGGCTCCATTGAGAGTCCTTATCTGAGTCTCCCAGAGGCTGGAAAATGCCCCTCACCTTAAAAACACGCCTCAGCATTCAGCATAAAGGCAAATTTCTGCACAAACTTTGCCTTGGCTGGGCCCAGGGGCCAATCTTTCACATTCAGATGTTTGGGAGAGAAATGCTCATTGGGAAGGAAAGTATTTAGTGTCACAGGGACACAGGAATATCTAAAAACAGAAGCCCAGCAGCTGTACCCACTTAGGGGGCCCTTTGGGGGTTCCAGCCATCACCCATCGGACTGGCCAGAGAAAGAAGTTGGATTTCTAGGGCTCCTAATATTCACATGGAGAAGACATGCATGTCCGCACTTGTGTTCATGGCCAGAGTCAGGGTTTTACACCCTAAAAACAAATCTCCATGACAGATTCTTCCTCACCCACCTTAGGGAGCATCTGCTCCCCCTCCTCTCTCTTGCTTGGCAATCAAGGGTGGCTCCTGGACTCGTCTTAGTGCAGCACTGTGACCCCAGACATCTGAGACTCAGGGCAGTGTCCTCTGTGGCCATGGGGTTCCCCTCCAGGGGCAAAAGGAGGGGTTATGAGTATATCTACTTTTGGCTCACACAGGCCTGGGTTCAATCCTAACTTTGCCAATTCATGTCCCGTGGTCATCAGCAAGGGTCTTCCCTGAGCCTCCCACCTCGCCTGAAAAAATGAGAGAGACCTCCTCGTTTGCTGTGTGGCTGCGATTCCTAGACACGATTCCAGTGACATGATTCCTGGGACAGGCTTAGCATGGTGTAGGCATATCACAGAGACTCACTGTACCTGGGCCTGCCGCCCCGCCCCGCTCCCACCCACCTTGCCTGTCCCACTCCTTCCACCCTGCCCAGCTACTTCCTAACATGGCACTTGTTACCTATCTCCTTCCGGCTTACTGTCTGCAGTCTGTCCTTTCTGCTGGAGCGTAAGCCTGGAGCTGTATCCAAAACACTCTGTTCTAGGCATATGTCGACATCAACAAATATTTGTGGAGGGCATGAGTGAATGAATGGGGGTTCTTATTGTAGCTATCTGGGCCTCAGTTTCCGCAGCTGTGCAATGGGATAATTGTATTAGAAGTATCAAAGATTGCTCTGAGTGGATTATATGAGCAAACTTGTATGAGAGCACCTGGCCCAGGCACTCAACAGATGTGAATTCATGTTCCTGGTCAGATTCTAAGGTTGTCCAAGGCTTTACAATGCAGTCAGGAGCATTGCCTCCCCAAGCCCTCGAGTACAGCTCAGAGCACCACCAGCCACATTTATACAGACTCAACCACTGAGGCCTGAGTGAGTTCTCTGCACCAGGCTCTCTCATGCTGGATCCTTCCAGATGTCAGGCCAGGAAGGTCCAGGTCAGGGAAGAGGGCCCAGAGGCTCAGAGAAGGGGAGTCACTCTCCTGTGTAAGTGGCAGCATGGAGCCTAGGACTGGCTCAGCTATTTCTCTTCTTGAAACAGCTGGGGGCTGTGAGTTTCCAAGGAGAGAGGTGGCCCATGGTGGTGACAGAGTACCCGTGGTGGCCACGGGAAGCTTCTGAGGCATGTGGGAGGATATGGGTGTGAGTCCCGGCTTGGCAACTTCCCTGCTGAGTGGCCTCTGGCAGGTGACTTCACACCTCTGAGCCTCAGCTTCTTGTAAAGTGGGGGTGATGACAGCCCTTCCTTCCCAGAGCTGTATGTGAGAATATAAGTGGCACAGTAGGTGGTCGTTGCTGTGCTGAGTTCAAAGTGGAGAGTAATGCCCCCCACAATCTCCATGCCCTAATCCTGGGAACCTGGGGATTTGTTATGTGGCAAGGGGGCATTAAGGTTGCAGATGGAATTAAGGGTGCTAATCAGCTGGCCTTAGGATGAGGAGACTAGCCTGGAGCATGCAGGTGGGTGCCCCGTGACCATGGGGGCCCTGAATAGTAGAAGAGGGCAGCGAGAAAGGCTCCATGAGAAAGGCTTGACTGGCCACTGCTGGAGGAAGGGGCCACAAGCCAAGGAGTGAAGGCAGCTGCAGAAACTGGACAGGGCAGGGAAGCCCTAGAGCTTCCAGAAGGAGCACAGCCCTGCCCACACCTTGATTGGAGCCCAGAGATGCTTCCCAAATTGTAAGATGATAACTTTTAAAGTGCAAGGTTGTGGTGATGTGTTAGAGCAGCCGCAAGAAACTCCCACAGGAGGGCTGTATGAGGGCAATACTCCACCGGGGTCTCCCTCTGAAGAGCAGAATTTGGCAAAGTGAGGGGCAATCAGACCTGCTCACAGTGAATTAAAACTCAGAGAATCCTGGTCCTTTATAAATGGGAAGAGACCTTCAGGTTCATCTAACTCAGCACTTCAGAGTGGGATGTCGCCAAAAATAGCCCTAAACAACGTTCCAGACTATGGGCCAGTCAGTTAGGAAAGCTGCATTGGCTAGCCATGTTTTATTTTTTAATTTTTTTTTCTTAATATCTTTATTGATTGCAGAGAGAGGAAGGGAGAGGGAAAGAGAGATAGAAACATCAATGATTAGAGAGTTATTGATCAGCTGCCTCCTGCACACCCCCTGCTGGGGACTGAGCCTGCAACCGGGAATCGAACCACGATCTCCTGGGTCCTCAGCCCCTGAGCCATGCCTGGCAGGGCGGATATCCATGTTTTAAACAGTCACAGTGTTCTTCAGCCTCTTAGAGGCTCTGAAAAGGCCTGCAGCCAAAAGCAAAAAAGGATCTCTAACTTTAACTCAGTAGTTCCAAAGATATTGTATCATAAACCTACTTTTCCCAACTCCCCCCGCCTATATAACACCTACTAACAACTCACAAAGCATGCATTTGGTGAAGGGACTGACCTCATCAAATCAATTTGTGTGACAAATGGAGAAACTGAAGCCCCAAAGGGGCACTGGAGAAGCAGTCGGCTGAGTGGGAAGAAGTAGGCATTAGAATCAGGAGACCTGGGTTCACAGCCTGACTCTCTTACAGCCAGCCCCATGACCCTGGGGAAGGCATGCCACCTCCCAAAGCCTGTTTCCTAGTTGGTATAGATAATAAAAACTCCTTCTTTGCATGAATGGCTGTCTCAGTCCATTGGGCTGCCATAACAGGGTACCAGGGCTGGCTGGCCTACAAACAACAGAAATCCATTCTTCACAGTTCTGGGGGCTGGATGTCTGAGATCAGGGTGCCAGAGTGGGCAGATTCTGGTGAGGACCCCCTTCTCATTGTGCCCTTATGGGGTGGGGGGAGAGCTCTATGGGGCATCTTTTGTAAGGATACTAATCCCACTCATGAGAGTCCTACCCTCATGTCCTAATCACCTCCTCTAATACCATCACATTGGGGGTTAGGGTTTGAATATGAATTTTTAGTCCATAACAACAGCTGGCACCCACCTGGTAGTCAGGGAAAAGTATATATTACTATCGATATTTGTTTCCTATTACTGCCATAACAAGTCACCACAAACTCAATGGCTTAAAAAAACACATATTTATTATCTTACATTTCTGGAGGTCAGTTGTCCTAAAATGAAGATGTCTCAGGGCTGGCCTCCTGGAGGCTCTGGAGAACCATCTGTTCCCTGCCTTTTCCAGCTTCTAGCAGCTGCTCACGTTCCTTGGCTGACATCACTTTGTCCTCTGCTTCAGTCATCACATCTCCTCTAACCCTGACCCTCCTGTCTCCCTCATGTAATGACCTCTGTGGTTACATTGGGTCCACATGGAAAACTCAGGGTCATCTTATCTCATAGTTCTTCATTCCATTGCAGCTGCCAAGTCCCTTTTGCCCTGTAAGGTGACATATTTACAGGTGCCAGGAACTAGGATGTTAACACCTTTGGGGGCTTTTATTCAGCTGACCACACTATTCTTAGGATGCCTCCTTTCCTGGTACCCCTCCTGCTCCAGCCTGGACACCAAAGGAGTGATTTCCTTCTAATTTGGGGTTCTGGTTGGGTCAAGTGCAGGAAAGGTCAGCCTTTCTACCAGACATCCTCCATCATCCCCAGACCATCACCCTCAAACCATGCAGGTTGCAGCCAAGAATTCCAGGGAAAACCGATCGTAAAAATCATCCATTCTTTCATCAAATACTGGAGAGCCTCCCACATGCCTGGCCTTGGAGTCACTGTGGGTGCAGCCGTGGACTGAACGGACCAGGCCCTGCCCTCAAAGAGCTGACCTTCTCATGGGAGAGAAAGACAGGGGAGAGAGAGGTCATGTAATAGGCATGGAATAATAGCAGGTTATGGAGATGGAGGGTGGCAGAGGGGTGACCAGTTAGCCATATCAAGGCTGATCCAGGGGTTCTAGGTTTGACAGTGGGGTAGATGGTGATGTCATTTTCTGAGAGGGGTTCACAGGCAGAAAACATTTTGCAGGCATGGTGGTAGCTGGTGAGTTCCATTCTGGGTGTGACAGTGTGAAGGGCCTAAGATAGTTCCACATGGGGTTTCAGTGGGTCAGGCAAGATCAGGGCTGGAGCTGAGGAAAGTGCGATTATTAGTCTCAGGATGGGAATCAGAGCTATGGGTCCCCATGGATGAGAAGATGAAGGCCCAGGGCTGAGGCCTGGGGAGCTCCCATGTTAGCTAGAGAGGAAGAGGGGTCAGTGGGCAGAAACAGGGAAACAGGGTGTCCTGAAACCCAAGAACAAGGGGACAGGTTCACTAAGAGAACTTGACAGGGCCAAATGCTGCAGAGAAGTCCAGGGAGAGAGAGATGGGGAGGATTCCATTGATTCAGCTTGGGGGGTCTTGGAAGACTTGGGGTCAGCAGTGTGGTGGGGCACGGGGCAGGGGCTGAGGAGGGAGCTGGAGGAGAGAAGTGGGGCAAGACCTGTCAACAACTCTTCTAGAGCCTCGCTGGGAGGGGCGGAGAGAGCCAGGCCAGTAGTTGGAGGTGGCAGTGGGGTTGGTGTCTTTTTCTATTTTTATTTATGGCCTATTTAGACAGGGGACCCCTAGCATGTTTGAATGTTGACAGTTGGGAGCCAGGAGGGTGAAGATAAAGTGGGAGAAGGGGGCTCCTCCAGAATTCTAAGGCGGGGGCAGGACCAAGGGATGAGATGGCGCTTCCTGGAGGAAGGACCTAGGTGCAGGGGGCCCATGAGCTAGTAGCAGTTGGTGACTCCTTGGGCCTGGCTTGTGCAGCAAACACTTGGGTACCAGCTCTGGGCAGAGCAGGGATGGGCAAGGCCTAGTTGTGGTGGCCCCAAGAGCCCCACGAAGGGATCATCCATCACGGGGCTTTAAATCTAAGATCAACAGGGTCTGATTCGAGCTTTAGAACCAATGTCTGGCAGCTGAGTGAATGGGTCGGGGAGGCGTGGAGACCAGCTCAGAGGCAGACGTGCAGGCCTGTTGGCCTGTTAAGAGCAGGTCTCACTGAGCATCCATCTGCTTTGTGGAAATTCTGGTGGAACTATTCATCTTAACTCAAGATGTAGAATATTCTGAAAGATGGTATGTTTTGCGTTTAAATAACAGAAGCTCTAGGGGACAGATTGGGCTTGGGTCCTGACTCCCTTCCAATTAGCTGTGTGATCTCAGGCTGGTTACTTGACTCTGTGTGTATTATAGTCATTGCTATTTAACAAGTCACCTCCAAACTTAGCAGCTTAAAACAGCACATGTTTATGATCTCACAGTTTCTGTGAGCTGGGAATACAGGAGCAGCCTCATTGGGTCCCCTGTCAGGGTTTCTCATGGGGCTTTGATCAAGGTCTCAGCTGAGACCAAAGTCCTCTGAAGGGTCCAATGATGTAGGACCCACTTCCAGGCAAGATAAGCAACTGCTAGCAGGATTCAGTCCCCCCTGGGCTGTTGTCTGAGGGTCTCAGTGCCTCACTGAGGTGTGTGCCAAGTAGACAGGTGGGTAACAGTGATACAGGCATGGGATCCAGGCAGGTAGTACAAATTTGGGACTCTTATGCATGTAGATGGTATTTAAAACCATGAGAGAGGATGAGATCACCAAGGAAATGTGTGCAGATAGAAAAGAGGTCCAAGGATGAGCTTGGGGTGTTTCAATGTTGGGTAGGTAAGAAGGGACCAGCAGCTGAGGGTGAGGAGAGGCCAGTGGGAAAGAAGAACCAGGGGCATGGGGGTCAATGGAAACCACGTAAAGGATACCCATCAAGAAAGGAGACAAAGACCTAGCTGGTTTTCTCAATGGTTAGAGCATCAGCCCGCAGACTGAAGGGTCCCAGGTTTAATTCCAGCCAGGAGCACGAACCTTGGTTGCAGGCTCCGTCTCCAGCCCTGGTCAGGGTGAGTTCGGGAGGCAACCAATGGATGTGTCTCTCTCACATCGATGCTCCTCTCTCTCTCCCTTCCACTCTCTCTGAAAAGCAATGGAAAGGATAGGATATTCTCTGGTGAGGGTTGAAAGAAAAAAAAAGAAGGGAGGAATGGAACTGGCTGCCACTGCTGATCAGTCCAGGGGGGCGACCACTGGATTTAACAATGGCCTGGGGGTCATGGGTGACTTGATGAGGTGGTGTCAGGGGGCGTGGAAGCTGATGGGAGTGATTCAGGAGAGAATGGGAGGGGACAGGCATGGGAGAAAGTGGATACACAGCATTTCACGGGGGGGGGGGGGGGCGGGGGGGGGTTTGCTGTAAAGGACAGAGAAACAAGCCAACAGCTGAAAGGGATTGTAGGGTCAGCAATTATTGTTAAGACAGGAGGAGTAATTGCACGTTTGTATGGTGATTGGAATTACCTGGTATAGAATGAAACACTGACGGGCCAGAAGAAAGAGGGAGAATGCTGGGTGATGTCTTGAGAAGGAGAGAGGGAATGGAGGGGGTGGCCTAAGACAGAGCAGGGCAATTACTGAGACTATCAGGAGGGAGGCAAAGCCGAGCACAGGGCCCCGATGCTGGTGGGGGCTCCCAGCAGTTCCCTCCTCATGAAGCAGGAAGCAAGGCCATCGGAGAGGAGCTGGGTGGGAGGAGGCGCTGGGAGTTTATGGAGAAGGCATGAGGCATCCAGAAGGCGTTGAGAGGAGACGGACAACGAGAAATGGGCCCTGGTGGCCAGGCAGTGACAGGAGCCCGTGCATCACGGGTGGCATGGGTGTACAGGGTGTCTATGGTTTTCTGCAGCCGCATCATGGGTGCAGGCGCAGAGGAAACAGCGTTGGCTTTGACCATCTTGGGAGAGATGCTAGTGCTTGGCTGTGGGACCTAAGCTGGGAAAGGGGCGGAGGGAGCACGTACAGCGAAAAGGTTGTAGGGGCAAAGGTGTGTGGCCACAGGTGGAGGTGCCATGATTGGAGCCAGGTGCTGGAGAGGTGGAAGATGGCATCAAAGAGTGAAGGGCTTGGAGGGGCTAGTTATAGTCATTTCGAGGTCCAGGGCAACGGTTCTAGTGCTGCCCTGGAGCCAGGAGCCTGGGCTTCACCTGGGACCTTGGCAGAAATGCGGATCCTCGGGCCCCTCCCCGGACCTCCGGAATCAGCATCCCTGGGGGTGGGGCCGGCAATCAGGGTTTTTACAAGCCCCTCAGCTTTCAGATACTACTGAGTTTGAGAGCCAGCACCGTAGGGTATTATGGCTGCAGGAAGACAAAAACCACAGGGCAAGAAGAATTTAAGGAACTGAGAAGTCGGGATGTGGCAGATGAAACTGCGAAAAATTAAGACAGGTGTAAAGAAAACAATAAAGTGCCCTTGCCCAGAAGCTAAAATCACCAAGAAGTGACGCCAATGGCCCTGGGGTGGAGAACAGTCTAAAAGTGGGAAAAAGGAGCCAGGAAAACACCTAGCCCAGCCCCCCTCCCCTACATAGGGGCTGTGGGAGCCAGGCTGCCAGCTCCTGAGGGGCACAGTGGGCAGGACAGTGCCCCCATGTCCTCCTCTTAATCCCGGGCACTCGGGGATATGTTCCCTTCCTCGCAGGGACCGTGAAGGTGATTCCTGAGCCTCAGGTGGGAAGACTACCCTGGATCATCCAGGTGGGCCCAATGCTGAGAGGGAGGCCGAGCGAGTGAGCAGGAGCGGCAGAGGGGGTGGGACGCCAGCAGCGGGGCCGGGAGGCGATTTCTGGCTTTGAAGACGGAGGAAGGACCCCGGGGCCAGGAAATGGAGCCTCCAGAAGGAACACAGCCCTGCGGACACCTTGACGACAGCGAGACTGTTTTGGATCTCCGAGGGGCCGAAGCCTAAGGTAATGAATTTCCGTTTGTGATGATTTACCGGCGCTGCGGGAAGCGGGGCCTCAGGGGTAGAGCCAAGGCGACAGGCCCCTGGGGGCAGCCTGAGGGGTGGGGGTTTGTTCGTGCGGGTGTGAGATGCAGGGGGCAGAAGGCGGGGCCTGAAGAGCCCCTGGCCTCGGGGTTGCGAGTGGAAGACGGGGCAAAAGGGGGCAGCCCTGAGGGCGAGGCGGTGGGCACGGAGGTGGGGAGGAGTGGAGTCTGGGACCCCCACTTCACCGCCCTGAGGGGGCCTGGACCTACTCCGGGCAGTGTTGGTCTAAGTAGGAAGCCAGGGCAGGTGCCATGGTGTAGGTGCCATGGTGTAGGTGTCAGAAGGCCTTTCTGCAAGCCCTGTGCAGGGACATGAGTGGCTACCAGAGGGCGCCCCACCTGCAGGATGAATGGGGGGGCTGAGGGGCTGCGGGTGTATCTGGGGAGGACAGATGGAGAGGAGTCGGCTGTTAACACAATATAACGTGGCCAGAGGGCACACACTCCCGTCACTCACCTTGTCAGGCAGACTCCCCAAAGTCTCAGTCGCGTCACATTTGGCTTGTAAATGGCAGCTGGCCGGCCGCCCTTCTCTCACCTGTCCCCCAGGGGCCGTTGAGCCAGGGCAGCAAGATTTTCCAGGCAGGAGGGCCACGGGTGCCTGCAGGACGCCTGGAAGCAGCCAGCCTGGCAGGCTCCAGGGTTCTAGGGCGTTCTGGCCTTTATTGCTATTTGCGACAAGGGGAACCTGCTGTTTGTAGAGACGGGCCAGAATGCACTGCTGTGTCATTCGAAGTGGGTAAGCTGAGCCATGTGGGACAGAAGAAAGGTCTCTCTCGAGTCCGGTGTTTGGCTTCAAAAATGTGTTAAATATGAGGAAGCGATTCATTTTCCGTGCATCTGGATGAACCTGCTGTTCTCAATGTCGCTTGTGCGTATGAAACTTAGACACCTTGTGCATTCGACACACAGCTCCGGGGGCCTACTGTGTGTGCAGGGTCTGGGCGTGGGCCCTGAGCAAAGGCAAATACTGTCCTTGCCCTCACGGAATCGACAGGGGTGGGAGACAGACCGCGAACAAGCAATGGTTATCCAGACTGGAGGATTTTATGTCTGATGGGTGTACGGGTGGGGGTGGATCCCACATTACAGCTGGCGCTCAGGGACGCTCTCTGAGGTTGGCATGTTTGATTGGCTCCCGGGAGAATGAGGAGACCAGGTCTGTGAAGCCCTGGGGTGGGAGCATTTCCCGTATTAGGAGAGCAGAGGCAGGGGGGCAAGGGTTTGGCCTGGGCAAGGAACAGAAGAGAGGCCAGGGTGTGTCGTCCAGAAGTGAGTCTAGAGAGTGGAAGGCAGGGAAGATGGCCGGGAGCCTTGCTGAAATCTGGGTCATGCTAAATGCAGAGGGAGGCCTGTGACCAGCAGGACTCTGAGGCTCGTGCACTGCCGCTGACAGAGAGGCAGAGCTGCCTGCTCCAGGTTTGAAATTAAAAAGAAAAGTGATGTCTGCAAGATAGTGGACAGTTTTCTACTGTCTTTCCCTCACAGAATATTGATTTTTTTCCAGCTTTATCAAGGTATAATTGACCCAAAATGGAAGATACTTAAAGTGTTCATTGTGATGAGCTGGTACAGGTAGAAGCTGTGGAAAGATTTCCTCAGCTAATCAACACATCCATTTCTTCACATATTGATGTACTTTTTAAATTACTTTTTAAATTTTTTTTTGTTTTTTTGATTTTATCTTTATTGTTGAGAGTATTACAGGTGTCCCGTTCCCGCCCCCAATTGACCTCCTCCACTTTGCTCCCACCCCCTCCCCAAGCCTTCACCCCATTATTGACTGTGTCCATGGGTTATGCATATATGCATATAACTTACTTGGTTAATCTCTTCCCACCCTCCACCCCCCTTCCCTCTTTCCTCTGAAATATGATCGTCTGTTGCATGAGTCAGTGTCTCTGGATCTATTTAGTTCATCAGATTCTTTTGTTCATTAGCTTCTTCTTAAAGAAGACCCTTCAGATTTTCCTGTAGTGCTGTCTGGTGGTGATGAACTCCTTTAGCTTTTTCTTATCTGTGAAGCTCTTTATCTGATCTTCAATTCTAAGTGATAGCTTTGCTGGGTAGAGCAATCTTGGTTGTAGTTCCATGTTTTTCATCACTTTGAATATTTCTTGCCACTCCCTTCTGGCCTGCAAGGTTTCTGTTTAGAAATCAGCTGACAGTCATATGGGTGCTCCCTTGTAGGTAACTAACTGCTTTGCTCTTGCTGCTTTAAGATTCTCTCTTTGTCTTTAACCTTTGGCATTTTAATTATGATGTGTCTTGCTGTGGGCCTCTTTGGGTTCCTCTTGTTTGGGACCCTCTGTGCTTCCTGGACTTGTAAGTCTATTTCTTTCCCCAGGTAGGGGAAGTTTTCTGTAATTCTTTTTTCAAATAGGTTTTCAATTTGTTGGTCTCTTTCTTCCCCTCCTAGCACCCCAATAATACAAATGTTGGGCCTCTTGAAGTTGTCCCAGAGGCTCCTTATACTATCTTCATATTTCTGGATTCTTTTTTCTTTTTGCTCTTCTGGTTGGGTGTTTTTTGTTTCCTCATGTTCCCAATTGCTGATTTGATTCTCAGCATCCTCTTATCTACTGTTGATTCCCTGTAAACTATTCTTCATTCCAGTTCCTGTAGCCTTCATTTCAAATTAGTACTTTATTATGTTACTGATTTTCTCAGTTATTTCCGTAATAGTCTGCTTAAACATCCTTACAAACAAAATTCTGAACCCTGTATCTGTTAGCTTTTTTGGATCTATTTCATTTAGTTCCTCTTCTAGAGATTTCTTCTGTTCTTTCCTTTGTGACATGTTTCCTTGCCTCCACATTTTGGCTGCTTCCAGGTGTTTGTTTCTATGTATTGGGTAGAGCTGCTATGTCTCCTGGAATTTGTAGAGTGACTTTGTGTAGTAGGTGTCCTGTAGGGTGCAGTGGCTCAGCCTCCCCAGTCACCTGAGCTGGGCCTTCTAGGTGCTCCCCTGTGTGGGCTGTGTGCACTGTCCTGTTGTAGCTGAGCCTTGGTTGCTGTTGGCCTCACTGGGAGGAATTGACCCCCAGGCCAATCAGCTGTGAGGACCAGCTGCAACTACAGCCAGAGAGCTGCTGTGCTAGAGACACCCCTATGGAGCAGGATGTACTTCAGTGGAGCTTTGGTGTTCACCAAGTACGCCCCTTGAGTCTGTCACTCGTGGATGCGGTAGGGTTGTAATCCAGCGTGGTCGAGTTTGACCACCAGGTGCACTGTCTCTGGGGCCTCCAGGGAGGTGCAAAGTCAGCCTCTGCCAGTGCCTTGCCCAGGGCCACCCAGCATGAGCCACACAGGAAACCGTAGTTGGCTGCTACTTGTGCTGGGCTTGGAGGTGTCCAGGAGAGAAAAGCTATGAACCAATGCAGCTGCCGCTAGTGCTGGGCCTGGGGCCACTTATCAAGCCATATGGGGCATGCTGAGGCCCGCTGCTGCTTGTTTGAGAGATTTTAGGAAAGTCCTAAGCATGAGGCTCGAGAGGCCACTTGCACAGAAAAGCCCCTGGGAATGGCCCGGATGAGCTGCAGGTGGGGAGGTCAGGGCCTCCGGGAATCACGGGGCGGGGCCAAAGGTGAGAGTCAGGTGCTGGGAATTCAAACATGGCGCCTGCCTGCGGGCTGTGTGCGGGGAGGACTCGCCAAAGGAGCCATGGCCTCTGCCAGCCCTTCTGCCTGGGAGGAAGCCGCCCTCCAGCTCTCGCCCCGACTTCAGGCAGGTTAGTTCCTCCCCGAGTGTCCCGGGTCCTTTCCGGCTGCTCCTGGCGCTGGGCTCAGAGGGAGCGTCCGAGTGAGTCCGCGCCGGGCCCTTTAGAGGAGCTGCTGGGGCTCCCGCAGCCTCCGCGACCCTCAGGACAGTCCCCGCTGGTTTCACAGCCCGAGGTTGTGGGAATTTCTCTTCCCGGCCCAGGAGCCCTGGGCTGGGGGCCTGCTGTGGGGCTGGGACCCCTCAGTCCTCCAGGAAACCTCCACCGCCGAGATTCCCTCCCGGGTTTAACCGGCGGCACCGGGTGTGGGCCCGCGGCCTCGTCTCAGGGATTCAGCCCCGATCCGCCCACGTCTCCGCCCCTCCTGCCGGTCTCGATGCTCCTCCAGTTCCCTGGTTGTGGGGCTTCTGTGCAGCCAGATCTCAGGAGGCTCTGAGCGACGGTGGTTCTGTATTTTAGTTGTAATTTTGATGTGGTTGGGGAGGCGGCGGGCGCAGCTGTGACCTACGCCACCAGCTTGTCTCTCCGGCGATGTTTTCATGTGTGTGCGAGCATTTACGTTGTACAATTAGCAATTTTACTTAGAGTGGACCCTAGAACAACATGGGTTTGAGCTGCGCAGCTCTACTTTTACGCGAATTTGTTTTCAATAAATACTATAAATGTATTTTCCTTATGATTTTCTTCATAACACTTTCTTTTCTCTAGCTTACTTTATTGTAAAAATATGGTATATAAAGCATATAACATACAAAACATGTGATAATCGACTATGTTACCAGTAAGGCTTCTAGTCAACAGAAGGCCATCGGTAAAATTTTGGAGGAGTCAGAGTTAATATACAGATTGCAAGGGGCTCAGCACACCTAAAGCCCCCGTTGTTCAAGGGTCAAATGCACACAACAGGGTTATCAACTATGGTAACCATGTTATACATTAGATTCTCAGGACTTATTCATCTTATAGCTCAACGTTTGTACCCTTTTACCAAACTCCCCCAATCCCTAGTAACCACTTTTCTACAGTTTCTGTGGGTTTGACTTTTTCCCCTTAGATTCCACATATAAGTGGTACCCTGCAGTATCTGTCTTCCTATATCTGGCTTATTTCACTCAGCATAATGCCCTCAAGGTCTGTCCACGTATCACAAATGGCAGAATATCTTTCTTTCTCAGGGCTGAATATCTTATTGTCTATACAGGGTGTCCCCCCAAAATGTATACACATTTTGAATGATTATAAAGTCAGCATTGATTAACATACAACTCATTTTCAAAATTTAAAAGAATCTACAGAAATGAATAATTTTTTTTTTGTCAACACCTGTTTGCAAACTGATAACCCTTCTGGTCCAGGCACTGCTGATAACGTGAAGCAATGGAATCGCAAACATCAAAAATTATTTCGTTCTGTATTTGTGCGCCCTCGATTTGTCAACTATTGTTAGTTTTTTACCATAAACTTTATCTTTTATGTATCCCCATAAAAAAAGTCCAGTGGCACTTCAGCATAAATTTTCTTTGTTCAAAGCTTAGTCTGGCTTCATCCATTTTTTCAAATCAGTTAAACCTGAAAAGAAGTAAAAATTAAGTGAGTTATCAGCTGTTAAAGTGTGTGTACATTTTGGGGGGGAATACTCACGCTGTCTCTGTGTCTTGGCTACTGTGACCAATGCTGCAATGAACACGAGAGTGCAGCTATACCTTCGAAATCCTGTTTTCATCACCTTAAATATATACCCAAAGGTGGGATTGCTGCGTCATGTGGTAGTTCTATTTTGAATTTTTTGAGGAACCTCCATACTGTTTTCCATACTGGCTGCACAAATTTGCATTCCCACATCCTCACCAACACTTAGCTCTTGTCTTTTTTTTATAAAAGGCATCCTATCAGGTTCCAGACAATATGTCAGTGTGGTTTTGATTTGCATTTCTCTCATGATTAGTGAAGCGGAGCACCTTTTTGTATACTTGTTGACCACTTGTATGTCTTTTTTGGGAATACGTATATTCAGTTCTTTTGCCCATTAAAAAAAAAAAATCCAATTGTTTGGGTATTTTCGTTTGTTTGTTTTTGCTATTGAGTTTTGAGTCATTTATATATTTTGGATGTTAAACCCTTGTCGGATTTGCAGATATATTCTATTTTATAGCTTGCCTTTTCATTTTGTTGATGGTTCCCTTTGCTGTGCAGAAGCTTTTTGAGTTTGATGTGGTCCCACTTGTAGACTGCTTTTTGTTTATTTTTTCGCTTTTGTGGCCTGTGCTTTTTGTGTCATTCATGAAACCACTGCCAAATCACTGCCAAGACTGATGTCAAAGAGCTTACCTATATTTTGTTCTGAGATGTTCATGGTTTCAGGTCTTGTGTGTAAGTCTTCAATCCATTTTGAATCGAGTTTTGTGGATGGTGTAAGATAAGAGTCCAGCTTCCCCACCACCATTTTTTGAGGAGACTGTCCTTCCCGCATTGTAACCTTGGCTCCTTTGTCATAAATTAATTGACTACATACACATGAGTTTATTTCTGGGCTCTCTGTTCTTTTCCATTGATTGTGTCTATCTGCACGGCTGTACAATACTGTTTCGATCGCTATGGCTTTTGTAACACAACTTGAAACCAGGAAGGGCGATGCGTTCAGCTTTGTTGCTCTAGCTCAAGATCACTTTGGCTCTCTGGGGTCTGGGGGTTGCATACCAGTTTCAGGATTGTTTTTCTGTTTCTGAGAAATGCCATTGAAATTTTGATAGGGATCCTATTAAATCTGTAGATCACTTTATGGCAGTGCTTTTTACAATGTGGATGAACCTGGAGGGCATTATGCTAAGTGAAATAAACCAGACAGAGAAAGACAAATACTGCAGGGTGTCACTTATATGAGGAATCTAAAAAAGTCAAACTTGTAGTAACAGAGAGCAGAATGGCGGTTACTGGGGATGGGCCTGGTGGAAATAGGGAGATTTTGGTCAAATGGTACAAACTTTCAGTTATGAGAACAATGAGCTCTGGGAACCTAATGTCCATCATGGTGACTAGAGTTAATAATGTATATTTGAAAGTTGCTAAGAGAGTAGATCTCAAGTGTCCTCACCACACGCACATATAACACACACACACACACACACACAGGTAACCATGCAAGGTGATATATGTTAAATAGCTTGATTTTGGTAATAATTTTATAATTTTTTCATATAACAAGGTACCATGCTGTATACCTTAAATATATAGTTTTTATTTGCCTATTATACCTAGATAAAGTGGGGGGGGGGGGGGAAATGAATGTAAAGGGAAGAAGCTATTGGCAGTCTTTAAGTATAGGGGTAATGTGATCTGAATTTTCTTTAAGCCCAACCTGGCTGCTATGAGGCCAGGAGGGAACCAGGGCAGCAGAGGGCCACTCTGTCATCTAGGCAGAAGATAAAGGTGGTCCAGTGAGCAGGAGGCCAGGAGGTGAGATTTCAGAGGTGGACCCACCAAGACTTGCTGGTGTGTGGGGCCTGGGGACAGGTTATTGACTAAGCAACTGCTTAGATGGTGTTGCCAAATGGGGAGACAGGGTGTGTTTGGGGGTGGGGTGGGGTGAGGAGACTGGGAATTAAGAAGACTGGGGGCATTTTGAGCTAGAAATGGCTTATGGCAACCAGAGAAGTCACACAGGCAGGTGCCTATGAGCCTGCAGAGTGTATACGTGAAAGTGTATGTAAGACTGTCCTATGAATGCTTTCACTGAAGGGTCGTCCTCATGGCATTAGTGGCAGAGGGCTCTTGATCCCATCTCCATAGCTGTCCTCTGATACTTTGGGGACCAGAAGCAATGGGGTGCTTTTTGGGAAGTTTCATCAGTATCTCATAGAAGGCTGTGATCTCCTCTGCCCTCTCCGCTTAAAAAAAAAAAAAAAAAAAAAAAAAAGGTTAGGATCAGATTATCACTGTACCTTGTATCTGGAGTTCAGTGCCAAGCTTCAGAGTTTGAAATTTCTAGTAAAGCAAGAATTCCTGGAAATTGTGGCCTAGGGCAGGGATTTTCATCTCTTGGTGGTAACTCCGACTTTTAAATCTACCAGAAGGGCGAAGGGAGAGACTGTTTGGTGCAGAAAGCCCTTTCTGCAGGTTTGGTCCAACCCCACTCATCTTTGTGCCATAAAATGACCTAAAGTTGGCAGCAAACTCATCTAGCCTGCTCACGGCTACCAGGGTTCCTCAAACCAAAGGAACAACTTGGCTTTCATTTCATTTGATCCCTCTTGTCTGTGCCTTCTCCTCACTGTTACTTTACATTCAACCAGCTCCTGCCAAAAAACCCAGTTTCCTTCCAATGTACAAACCTGAAAAGGCTGTACAGGAGCCAGCATTTTGTTATCTCTTGTAGATCTCATTGCTTCTCAAAGTCCCCTCGTTAGTAACCCAGTGTCCTACCTCAGCTCCAGTACGAAACTGCTGTTGCACAGAGCGAGCGAGGGATGATCTCAGATTTGCAAAAAAGCCCCAGGCTGGAGAGGTTTCCCTTTCCATTCAGGATTTGAAAACTGGATAAGCTCACATTTTTGTCTTGAACAATCTGGTTACAAAAATCCAATACCTGTTGTCAGAGCTCTGAATCTTTACTTCAGATACTGGGAAAAGGAACTCCAGCCTTGGATGAATCTTAAATCCATTTGCTAAATGATGGGGTATCAGATCAATAGTTAACGTTCGTTATTAAACACTCTATACCTGTGAGGTGGGACCACTCTTATTCTCATTTTACATCTGGGGAAACTGAGGCACGGGCTGGGTTTGATTGTGTTTACCAAGTGTGGCTCACATATAAATGTTGAACACAGACTTGTTATCTAAATGGCTGCATAGTTGTATCCTTGTTTCCTGTTTAAGATGATTCTGGGTTTCTGCCCGGCCGGGCGTGGCTCAGCGGTTGAGCATTGACCTAGGAACAAGGCGATTGGGGTTCGATTCCCGGTCAGGACACATGCCCGGGTTGCAGGCTCGATCCCCAGTCAGGGGTGTGCAGGAAGCAGCCGGTCAATGACTCTCATCATTGATGTTTCTGTCTCTCTTTCTCCCTCTCCTTTCCTCTCTCTGAAATCAATAAAGATATTAAACAAAAAATTTTAAAAAAGATGATTCTGGGTTTCTAGTCAGGAAAAGTGGCATAAGGTTTTAAGAAAGTGAGTTAATTTAAAGAAAATCCATTGTACGCAGCGGCAAATATTTGTGTGGGGCTCCTATCTACATAAGCCATTTGAGGCATCCTCAGATTGGCGTCTCAGCCCCATTCTGGCTGCCCCAGTTTCCCATGACACCCCCCCACACACACACACGCAAATAAGTGAGAGTACAGTGGTACCTCGGTTTTCGAACGTCTCTATTGACGAACATTTTGGGTTACAAACGCCGTAAACCCAGAAGGAAATGCTTTGGTTTTCGAACACACCTCGGAAGTCAAACATGCCACAGGGCTTCTGCTGAGGGCAAGATCCTGAGGCCCAGCTGTCGGCTGTGGATCCCTCGGTTTTCCAATGTTTCAGAACTGGAACGGTCTTCTGGAATAGAGTACCTTCGAAAACCAGGGACCACTGTACTTATGAGCTGGCCATCAGGAGCACTCTGCTCACCAGGAAGCTCTTCTGGAACCCAGCTTGGACCCTTTAGGTGTAGGTTCTGGAGTTCTTTGGGGCATCTGGTTGACCTTCTGCCCTGAAGGGAAGCATGGGAGCTAGCTGGTCCCAGCCACCAGAGGGGACTCGGGGCCTTTCAAGGTAGGTGCTTCTAGCAGCCAGCACCTACGCATAACCCTGTATGTGCTTTGGACACCCCACCCATATGGGAATGCTGGCTGCAGACATTGGAGGGGGGCTTGGAAAATCCCCAAGAAGGCATTCCAAGAGCAGGGTCAAGTGGCCCCAGAGGCACAGGGTCTGGGGCAGGCACCCTGCTTGCCTGGGGTTTAAGGGTAGCACTGAAGAGTGGGATGAAGGTTGAACAATATTGTGTTAAGACATAAGTAGCAATGCATTTCAAACCTCTTAGGTGCTTTAGCTGTAAGGCAGTGGTGTGTGTGTGCTATTGTTTAGGAGTAAGCCACTGGAAAGTTTTAGTCTTTGGAATATCTGTTTGTGGGTGGACAATAGAAGCTATCCCTCCCCCCCCCTTTGGAACTTTGGAAGATGTTCCAGCAGATGCCTGCTTTTGCCTCCCGAGTGGCCAGCTCAGCCCAGCTGGCTGTAAATGCTCTGAGACCCTCTATGAGGTGCCACCAGGATAGATATTATCAATCTAAGTTACCTGGGTGCTCCTTCTAAAGAGGTCTAGACACTCGGTGATGGCCCGACTGCAGGGGACAGAGCAAGAATCAGACAAAGGCAGGTTGACCGCATGGTTCTGTCACATTGGGCAAGTGGCCTCTGAGCCCTAGTGTGAGATGAGCAATGAACGATCCCCCCACCTCATAGGGCTGAGATGAGGTGTGTGCACCCAGAAAAGACTCCCTGCTGTATGAACTCCACACGGAAAGGGGATATTTGAGCAGCCCACCCCGCTAGAGAAAAAAATACACCAAAGCAGCCCGTGCTTTCAACTGTTTTATTGCTAAACTATCATGATACAAGCTGTATAAAAATACTTTACATATAGCAAAAATAAACTACAGTAAATGGGAGGTTAAAAACATTTTGCATAGGAATGTGATGTATTCAAACTCCTTTAACAGTCAAGATTTTCAAACCCTAAGCCTCCCAGCACCACGCAGTTGGAGAGACGTGGGTTTGCGGTGGATCTCGTTAGGGCTTTCTCACCGTTCTCTCCCGTCAGGGCAGCAGAGCAGCCGGGGCAAGTGAGGTTCCCTGACAATATGTGCAGGACGCTAAACTCTGCCCAGCCACAGCCCATCAGAATGCTGGAAGCACCTTCTCCCGCGGAAGCAGCAGCATTTGCATCCAGTTCACGCAAACCCTGAACGAGGCAGGTGGAGTTCGGCCTCCTCGGGCAATAGCTGCACCAAGGCAGGGTGCTCAGCCTTCCTTCCGGCACCCTACACCCTGTCTCAGTTTTAGGGGGGCTTGTTTAGGGAGCACCTCGAGCGCATGAGGCACCAGGAAAGTTTGTTTTTGAACAAACTGAGTTAAGACAGTGATGTTGGCTATAACTCAAGGCACATGGGAAAGCTGGGGGAGGAGATTGGTGCTCGCCATCCCGTTTTCTGTGGTGCTTCCGTTTTGCTTAAGTATTTAATTGGGATGCAGGAAAACACGGGCATTGGCTGGTTGGGCTCCAGGAGACCGAATGCCCAAGCCTCAAGCTTGGAAGACCCCAAGGTTAAGAAGTGTTGGGTACCTGCTAAAGGGCTGTCCCTCCAAAAAAAAAAAAAAAAAAATGTTTGGGAAAGTTTATACCCCCACTTGTCAAGAATGTCACAACCCCATGCTTCTTGTAAACTCGAAGTGAGCAGTTGTTAACCGGACCCCAGACATCCTTTCCATTTTGAACGACAGAAAGCTCTTGGGAAGTATCTTTTGACGTGAAAATAAACAAATTCTGCCTCCCTTTCGTCCAGAGTGACAATTAGAAACACATCGGCTTCCGATCTGTCTCGATGTGACAGCTGCCGCACTGGCTGAGGCTGGCTTCCTGGGACAGCTGTAAACAGGAAAGGCTACTCTAGCGCTTCCCAGTTCTTAGAAGGAATCAACTTGTTTCATCCTAGGCTGCGTCTGTGCTGGAAAAGTCTGGGTGTCCTTTGGATAATGGGGGGGGGGGTATCTATCAGGATTCAGTCAGCTCTGTAAACAGCCTGCACTTAGGTTTCTGTGAACACAAACGCTTCTAGAATCCCATTACAACACAGGCAGGATTTTTTATACCACCTACTTATTGGGGATCTAAACACTTGACAATTCTCCTCGGTGACAAGATCGAGGCTCAGAGCTAAAGTCAGGCAGCATCAGTCTCAAGCAAGAAATACGTGGTTCCTTCTGCCACAAAGCCATGCCCCCCCGTGCCCTTTCTCCAGAGAGGCTTCGTCTAGGAAACAGGTGACTGACCAACAGGCTCTGCGGTGGGATTTTGCTTTGTTTTCTGGAATGATTGACACATTTTCAAGAATACATCATTTCTCTTAGGGGGGGGAAATATCAACATATATGTTAAAAGAGACACCTGAAAAAGACTTCTGACCATTTATAAATATTCTTCCAATTCCAACAGGGGTGTGATATTTTGAGGACAGATAAAAAGCATAAAAATACAGATAAGAAAATAAAATTTAATAACATACTAATTAATTTGGATTGCTATTATATATTATCAAGCAGCAGTATTTTTGTACAATGCAGGAAGACTGGCAAACGTTGGAAACAGACTACATTCAGCAACACGGTAGGCTTCTGGTGGAGGTGCTACATTGCGGGGAATTGACCTTGGATGTAGCAAGTGCAAACCTCCACCTAACCGAGGTCCTTCTAACACATGTGCAACACACACCTTCACCACTTAGACGTCCTGGCTTTCTACTTCTCTCGGAGGATTTGGTGGCCTCTTCCCATCCTGAAAATAGTTCATGGGCATTCACTCCTGGCAAAATCTCCTCCGGCATTTGTAACTGACAAACTTTCTCATAGCTGTCGGTTCCTAATTAACATGTTCTCTTGACTGTTTATGTCTTGGAATGAACGCCTTTGTTTCTCTTTCCTTTGCCATTTGGTATAGTTGTTTTATGGAAGTGCTTCCTATAATATCCAGCTAAGATGTCTTAGAAAAAGAGGGTTTGGGTGCGTATTATACACACACACACACACACACACACACGGACAGATACACATACAGGAGTTTGAACTCACAGGAGGCCCTTGTAGCTAACATGGTTAGAAGATGGATGGAAAATGCATTAGCCCTTTTTCACCCCATGCTCAATGAAGCCGAGCGACTTCGCTACAATAGCAGGAAGGCACTTGGGTAAAACATTCAGATAACTGAGGAAAGGCCAAATTCCCTCATGTGCAAAAAAATGGCTCCTAGCCAGGTCAAGCGAGAACAAATCACTTGCCAAACACTTGAACGCTTCCCTGGTGACGTCAGTATGGCTGGAGAGAAAGGTCTTTGGGTAAAGCTGCTTGTTGAAGGAACTTTTTATTAGGGAGAATTTTGCATCCCTGAAGCTTTGCAGCAGTGGTCACCTTACTGGCATTCTGTTTGTTTAAAAGAATTTTTGCTAAACTCTGTGCTTGAGTGGATGGAGGAGAGGGCCCCTGTCAGGGAAAAACAGTTGCTAGATCTTGGGCAAAAGGTTATAGACAGGAGGGTGCAAAGGCCCCAACCTGGGCACACTGTCCTCTATCTGGGACACCAAACACACCAGGCTGTGGTCACCAAGTGCTGCGCCCTGGCCCGGCTCTCAGGGAGGGTTTACTTCTGGGTAACCTTGATGAAAAAGCCAGCACTTAGAAAACCCACAGTGGACCCTTAACTGCCATGATTCCCTTCCTAGTCTTTCTGCCTAGCAGACTTGATCAGAAACCACTGGATGTGCAGCCTCCCGCAGAGTGTGAGGCATCCTTACACTCTGTTCACTACTGAATGGCTGAAAATGAACCCCTAGCTTATCCTGGGGTGTCTGCAGCAAATGCAAACAAAACACATCTTTGTGAGAAAAACTCACCTGCTAAGAACTTTGAGGGTTTTGTTGGCAAAAATTGCACCAAAGGAGGGAAGTTCTGGAGGACGCTGGGTGGGCTCAGTGGAGAGAAACAAGTGGGGGGATCACACATACCACTTAAGGGGTGCACCTGTGGGTGGACCTGCTCCTATTCAGATGAGTCCTGTGCTGGACAAGGCAGCTAATGCAGAAGGGTCTTTGGGGCTGAGCAGGGCTTTCAGTTGGTTCAGATAAAAATAACCAATGACCTTTAGGACCAAATCCTGAGCTTGAGTATCCCATTTTGAGTCTAGGCCAGAAAGAGGGAATTCAGCCCTTTTCCCCTGCTGGGGGGAGCCCACCCACAGAAACACTTAGGCCTGGCAATTGCCTCATTTCACAACCACTTAACAAAAATACCTGTACTGTTGTTTGGGGGGCTGGGAGGGGGGCACTGCTTTAGCCTTCTGCCATTCCTTCTGAAAATGTAATGCACATGCTTGGGATTCTTAACTACTTTACAGAAAAGCGCTCTGGCTGTTAGGAAGCAAGCAAGCGGGAACATCGCAAGCCGTCAGGTTGTGGGCTGCAGCCAAGGAGCTCACTCCGCAGCCTGGGTCACCTTCTCCAGTCCGCTACCACGTGCTGCGGGGTGGGGAGCAGCTGGCCAAGAAGGCTCTGCCTCCAGCCGCCTTGGCCAGCTTTCCAAAGCAGGGAAAAAAGTGAATACATGTCATAACTTAACACCAAGAAATTTTACCAGGGGATCGTGTGTGGGCCAGACAGTTTTGCTTCCCGATGAGAATTCCGAAATGACTGTTAGGTGGGGTCCCACCGTGGCACGACCAGGTGATCCGGAAGGACAATGGTCTGGCCTCTCTGTGTTCCTTCAGCCTGTGAGCTAGACTCTTTGCTTGCTCTGCCTGGGAACTCTGTTCCTTCAGAAGGTGCCCGAACCGGGAAAATGACCGAGGTCTGGGGTTTATTCCCAGGGCTTTGTCTTCCATCGTCCACCCAGCCCGTGCCCAGAGCTGCCGTCACCCTGCTCTCAGGTGTGTTCCAGAGTGCTGTCTTGATCAGAATATAGTTTTGGTCAGCAGGCACTTACGGTTTGGATGGGACACCATGAAAGTCCACCGAGATGCTCTTTGGGATTTAAAACAAAAAAATCAAAAGGCAGAGTGTCCTCGCTGGTGTTTCCAGAGAGAGGTGGCAAGCTCCTGGATGTAGAGTCAGCTATCTGCCGGAACACTGCCCCGTGTGTGGGCTCCGGGCTGGGACAGGTACAGTCAGGAAAACAGGCGAGGGGCAGTGGAAGGCTCCGAGGGGACAGGTATGGAAGGTGTCTTGCTAATGGCTTCTTCTACGTCTGATTTCTGGTGGGAGGTCCTGAAAACTCCTTCCTGATGATTTCATTAACTACAAAAAAGAGAGAGTAGGGGCGAGTGAGTGGGCACCAAAAACACAGATCAGATTTGCTTTCTAGAACCTAAAACAATCGGGCTTTCTCCCCCCGCCCCAAAAAAAACACATTTCTGTTCTCTGCATAGAGAAAATACGTTTGACAGTTTTTAGCATAAGAAACACCTTCTTATGGATGTGTTGGTGAAAGTTGTCCAAATGGTAACCTAAAAAAAAAAAAAAATCTTGGCAGGAATGGAGTTGGTCCATGTGGCATGTTTTCAGTAAGTGTCTCTCCTCCTGTCTTTTTATTTAATGCACTGTAGGCTCTCTACTGTATACCAAGCTCCTCCCATTATTACAACATCCAGAAAATGCCTACTACATGTCTAAAATACAGTTCCTTGACCTGCAAAATGGACAGCTCTCAAAAGAGGCCTTTAAAAGGACAGTAGGTAGGAACACCACAGACAAAGACTAGCCACCAATGTAAACATAATCTCTGTTTCCTTCAGCATAACCAGGACCCCCACCCACCCGCACCGTGTGAGTCTTCTGAAGTAGGTGGTGTCCTCAGAGGGGCCTTGGAAGAGTTGGTTGCCTCTTTCTCCAGGAAGACGTGTGGAATTCCTAGCAGGGAACCAAGATTGCAATGCCAGCCACTGGCAGCAAGCGCTAGCTCTCCTCTCCCATTTTGGCCTCTTATCTGGGACTCTAGTTCCTGGAACCAACGTAGCGAGGTCTTAGAATAGCGGGCCCTGTGGAAAGGCTTCCTTCAACATTCTTAGAAAGCAGCAGCTGCCATCAACAGTGGCCCACAGGCCCAGACACAGGGAGTGCACCTGCCCTAAGGTGTGTGCACACCTGCGGGTTGGCAGCTGAATTGTGTTGTCTGGTCTCAGGGGCTGCAGAGGAGCGGTCCCATCACAGGTACATGAACCTGCCCTCTCCTGGTTCTGACACTGAATCCTTCCCACAGCCGCCTCCTATTTTCTCATCTTAGCCTTATCTACAGTTAGAGATGGAAAACTCACAGTGAGGGTCACTGTGGAGATTTGCTCAAAGTGTCTCCCTGTGCAAGCTGGGTCCTCCTAGATCCAGGCTGTTTTTCCCAGGAAAACCCTGCCTGGATGAGTCTACAACCCCCGGAATAAGAGGAGAGAGACTATAAACTGTGTTAGAACTGGACAAGCCAAGCGTGACTCTCAGCTCCCTCACGAAACTGGCCGTGTGACTTTACCTCTCTGTGCCTTGGTTTTCTCATCTGTAAAGGGGGGATCACAATGGTGTGTACCCTTCAGAGCTGTTGTGAGGATGAGAGGCAGCGGCAGACATACAAGCTCCTGGCTCATGCCCGGTGAAGTGGACTCTATCACTGCTGCCTGGGAGGGTTAGCAATACCCCCGTGCTCTTTGCTGGACTCTGGACTGGTGCTTTCTTTTGAGCCAGCAACCAGTCCGGCAGGGCTCGCTGTTCTTCAGAGGGACACTGAGAGCATGTGTGAGGTGACAGTCCAGGTTCTAGAGCCTGACAGCCAGGGTTAGAGTCCCACCTCTGCCTCTCCCTCGCTTGCTGAACCTTGCCTGAGCGATACAAGTGCTCTGTGCCAGTTTCCCCATCTCTAAATTGTGTATAAAAATGTTACCTTCCTTCTAGGGTTGTTAAGGAGCTTGGATGAGATAATACAAGTGACGAAGTTACCACAGTGCCCAGTGTCTGGCAGGTGTTGGTTTGTAGAGTAGTAGGTATGTATGTGATATGTATGTATCTATCCAAATGATACATGTATGCTAATGTATGTATTAGAATAACAAGCATTTCCAAAGTATGGAAAGGGATCCATGGGGTGGGAACTCAAGAGGATGGACAGATTCAGCTAACCAGTATTAACTGGGCACCTACTGTGTGCCAGGTGCCAGTGGATTCCTGGGGGCTCTAAACCAGGAACCAATGGCGACCGGCTGCCGAGCCCCGCCCCGCGAGCCCTGTGGGGCCTGGTAAGCCAGGGCCTTTGTGAGGCCCTGAAAGCCGACTGCCAGGGGAGGTGGGGTCAGCGCAGCTTCAGCAAAGCTTTTCAAAGCCCGGATTCTGAAGGGCTTCCTGTTTTCTCAACCTAGGAAACGAGAGGAGTCGATCCTCAGTGGAAACTTTCCACCGCCTTGGCTTTCTAAAAATAGCCGTAGGCAGAGCCGTTGGCATCAGGGCACTCACAAAGGGTCGTTTCCCTTGTCAGAACACAGGCTTGGTGGGGCCAGGGCAGGGGGTGGGCGTTGGGAGACAGGGCGGCTTCCCCTCCTGCTGTCTGAGAGCCACCTTCAGGTGGAAGCTCCTAGTTGCATCTGGAAAGTTCAGCGAGCTTGGTGCTCTTACTTAGACCGTCCCGCCGTTGGGGGGGAAGGTGGCTGTGCAGTGAGGCCCACCGAAACCCCACCGAAACCTCCTGGGTAGAGGAGCCTTCTCTCTGAAACCTCAGAGCTTGTCCCCTGGCTGTGAAGGAGGGGACGTTCTAGCTGGGTGGTAGCAACGACTGTGCGGGACATGTCAGTCTGAAAACTAGGGCTCGGAGCACTGAGAGAGGGTCTCTGCGTGACCACTTCATCTTGTCTGCAGGAGCCCCACCTTTGCAGACTCGGGTATCCCAGTAGAAAGGAACAGAGAGAGGGAGATGTCACTGCCCTCTGCATCAACTCCACGATGTTCACCTGGTATCTCTCCCTTTGTCTTTCCTACCTTTTGTCCTTTGGGAAAGTGAGGGTCCTCTTTCTCAGCCCTGCTGTCGCCTCATTCTCACATCTTTAGTCTCATTCCCTGGCTCTGAGCCTGGCCTCCCTGCCTCCCTGCAGGCCTGTGATCTGGCCCCTGCTCCCCCCCCCCCCCCCCCGCACGCCAACCACACCAGCTTCCTGTGTTCTGCGCTCGCTCGGCCATAGCCAAGTGGTGCCTCAGAGCCCCTGCCCTGGCTGGTTGTCCCGCCGCCTCCAGTGCTTTTCTTCCTCACTTCATTTCATTCAAGGCTCTGCTTGAACTGTCTTCGGAGAGCCTGCCCTGGTGTTGGCCTGCGGTCCCTGTGCCCCCTTGCCCCCCATTGTGCTGTGCCCTTATCTCCTCCATTTATCAGTTCCTGGTAATTCTCTAGTGGTTTATATTCTGCCTCCCCCCCCCCCCCATGTATCCTTAGCTCTTCAACAGTGCCTAGGCACACAGGAATACTCACATTTATTAATGAATGAGAATAGTTAAGCTTAGAGAGGTTAAGTAGCCTCAGGTCACACTGGGCTTTGCCCCCAGGTCTGACTCTGAGGTCTGAGTCCAGAACCACTTTTCCACGTCATTGCCATCAGCATTTCATTTACTCAATAAATGTTTTGAGCATCTATCCTAAGCCAACCTTTCCTCCCAGCTCTTCCTAAATTGGCCACATGCAGTTCTCTGACTAGCCCCTCTCCTTGTCCAAAAATCCTAACTTCTCCTGCCAGGCCCTACAGGCCATCTCACATTCCTACCATGGAGCCCTCACTCCCTCCAGAAGCAAGTACAGTTGACCCTTGAACAACACGGGTTAGGAGCACCGACCCCCTGCGCAGGTGAAAATCCACATATAACTTTTAACTCTCCCCAAAATTAAGTACTAATAGCCTACTGTTGACCAGAAGCCTTACTGAATAAGTTAATTAACACATTTTGTAAGCTGTATGTATTGTATATACCCTATTCTTACAATAAAGTAAGCTGGAGAAAATAAAATATTAAGAACATCATAAGGAACAGACAATACATTTACAGTATTTATTGAAAAAAATCCACGTAGTTCAATCCCGTGTTATTCAAGGATCAGCTGTATTGAATTCTCAGAATGCTTTGTGTGCCTCTCCTCTGCCAGGTTATTGGAGTCACCTGCATCCCTGCTGTACTATGCACACAGCAGGTGCCTAATGCATGTGTCTTAGCCCACCACACGGACCCCACACCTAGCTCACTTGTTTTAGGGAAGCTGATTTTCCTTTGTCATCCAATTGACAAGTAGGTTGCCTGTCTGTGACTTGTCTGACCCCTTTTCTCTACAAAATAATATAAGCCATCACACTTATTGAGGGCTGTGTGCCAGGTACTGTTCTAAGGGTTGTTATTTCTCACACCAAACCTAGTAATGCAATCATGCTTGTTTAACAGATGGGGAAATGGAGACAGGCAGTCCCCTGCCATAGCAGGTGAAGGGAAGGGATCAGAATCTGAACCCAGGGCCCATTTTTATGAACAGGTACACTACCTGGAGGGTGGTACAGAGATTGTGCTATTAAGCTCAGAAATCATCACCTTGCTTATGGGGCCCTGGAGTCATTAGTGTCTTTTGTGTGAGTCAACAGCAGAGAAAGCCTTGTGCTGAGTGGTTAAGGTGGTCACTAAGTATCACTTTCTCAGAACAGAATTGAGGCCAGCGGTGTTGGGTCTGCCACAAGCACCCCTGACCTTTTATCACCCTTAGAGGCACCGTGATGAAAACACTGAGGAGGAATGTGTCTACAACCTCAGAGTGACTGCTAAGCCTGACACTTGAGGCTGAAGCCAGAAAGGAAAAGACAGACAGATGTGAGTACATACAAGTTATACATTTTTCTCTTGAAAGTTCCAAATAGTTTCAGTATGTGACAAAAAGTCATTCATATATAAAGAGGTGTAACAAATCAACAAGAAAATATATGAGGGGTCACCAAACTTTTTCTGTAAAAGGCTGGATAAAAATATTTTTAAGGGGCCATAGGGCCCCTTAACTCCTCAGCTTTGCTGTTGGAGCTTGAAAGCAGCCCTAGCCATAGACAGTTGTGTGAGCAAATGGGCATGGATGGCTGTGTGCCAATAAAACTTTATTTACCAAAACAGGCCGGGGGTCAGATTTGGCCCGAGTTGTAGTTTAATGACCCCTAGTATATACCAATGGCAAAGAAGAAAGGAAAGCAGTGTTTTCTTCACCTTCTTTTGGGGGAGCCAATGCCTCTTCCCAGTATTGTACATCAAGCAATTCTGGGTTGGCTGAGGGTTAAATTTCTAAAAAGGGAATGGGTTTCTGTGAGCATCCTGCTCTGCCCCAGGAATGTTCTGGTTCACTGGAAGGCCCAGACACCTGCATGCTGACTTCCTTCTTTTAGCTGAGCCCAGAGGCTCTCAGCCTTCAGCTTGCAGGGGAATGGCCGTGCAGAGCTGCATACAGAAAACCACACACATGAACTTTTAGGTACACTTGAAGAGACTTACAAGGGTAATTTTGACTCTAGGCTTTTTCCCCTTAACTGCTGACTTTGGAACTTAATCCCCTGAGAAAGAAGCAACAGGAAGGGAGTGGACAGACCCCATCCTGCTTCTCTCCCAAACCTCAGGCATGTTTTCTGAAATCTGGTTAGACCATGTGAGTACCCAAGAGAGCTTGGGGCCAGCCACAAAGGCCACGGCCAGAAAGACACTGGAGCTTGGGTGGGAATCGAGGCGGCTGCACACTCTGGGCCAAATCAAAGAGTCCAAGAGCCAACATGGGTGCAAGGCCTGCGCACTGCCCTTCTGCAGCACCTTGCTGAATTCACTCCCAAAACCCATGCATGGGGCAAGATGCGATGGAGGAACCAGAAAGCACAGGGAATGTTCTCTGGGTGCTCCTGCCTTTTGTTTCAGCTGCTTGTGGGTAAAGCTACTCTGAAGGCCAAGGGCCAGCTCCAGGCCTGTTTCCCCCATGAGCAGGTGGAAAGGGGCTTTGGGCCCTCCTCTGCGACTTTGGTTTCAAAAGTGAAATGATCTGTTCCCTCCCAGCAATCTCTACATGCTCTGGGGACACTTGGGAAGGTAGCTTTCCAGAGGGGCCAGACTTTTGAGGCTCAGTGGAAAGCACAAACAGCCCTTGGTAAGCCTGGAGCCCTGAGCTATAGGTGTGGTCTGAGGAGCAGCTCTTCACTGGAGAACCCTCTCTAAGCCCATGTGCAGCAGACCTGCCGGCCAAAGTCCCGAAGCCCCTGCCAGTCAGAAGCATCGTCAAGTGCTAACACCAGGGAGGGAAAACACACTTTTTAAAAAGGCCTGTTTTTTTACTTCTCTAAGTGGCTACACTCTCAGCACTAATATTTCAGTTGCATTTTTGTCGCCCTGACTCCTCGGATATGAAGTCCTCGGGAGGGAGTCTGGCACCTGGTGGGTACCCAGCCAAGGAGCACTGGTGTTGATGTTGCCTGTTGACAGAATTTGATAGTCACAGTTGGGGATGTGCCAGAGAAAATGCCCTTCTGACTCAGGATTCACACTGCCTTTGGGAAGTGGTATCACAGCAGGTCCCACACTCTGGGGAACAGGGTCCTAGGCTGTTACCTCCCCTGCATGTGCTAGTAAGCGTGGCATCTGAGAGTTGTTTTTACTGTTTTTGAGCGTGGGCCACTGGCGTGCTGCTGCTGAGGACTTCTGGGTCTGGCCTGTGATATCACGAACCCACTTTCACTGACAAAGGGACCATTTAAAAGCCACAGCCCGGCAAGCCAGCAGATGTCAGGAGCACGGAACCCCAGTGCTGAGGCCAGCTGACTTCCGGTGAGTGCTTACCATGTGCTGGGCACTGCGCACTAACGGTCTGATCAGAATGGGCTGGGGATTAACTAACAGCAATAGCATCTGGAAGCTGAGGCACAGAGAGGTAAAGCAACGTCCTTACTGTCCCACGTGGGCTCTATCCCCACAGAGCCTCTGCCACCTGCCTCATGAAGTCTGTTAGCTGCCAGGCTCTTCTGTGCAGGCCCAGGATCCAAAGTCGACTAAAGTGAATCCATAGCTTAAAGCTCAATGAGGGGCTGTGCTGAGCTCAGTGGGAAAACCACGGCTCTGCTGTGGACTGAGCAGCCAATTAAACTGATGAGATCAAGACTGGAAACAGCCTGAGCGTGGTGAGAGAGTAGTTGCCTGGGTTTTCTTATATACCTGCCCTTTCTCTTTACCCAACGCCGAACACTCCACCGCTGACGGAGAGCCTGCCTAACTGGATACACCAAGCGAAGCAGACAAAACCCGAAAGGAGGTGGCAAAGTACAGGAGCAGAAATTTCAAATAGGAACATGACATAGCTGCATTCCCCTGGGATAGGGTGATGGGGCCCCTGGGAGAGCATGCAAATTCCCAGAGCCTCATCTCCCTCCTTCCCGCCCCAACCTCGAGCTCCAGCCTCACAGACCCAGAGCATCCCAGGGGTGTCCCCCAGGAGGATCCCCTTACGAAGTGGTGGGGCCAGCCCTTAAGAGCAGGAAATGGTGTCTGTGAGGATGGACTTCAGGCTGTAAAGTTTTCTTTTATTCAAGTTAAGGAAACACACAGCTGGAAAACAAAAGGAGAGGCAGAAGATATGAATTACCTTTAACTTTGATTTCTCGGATCAAAGATCACAGTCATTCTGTTTCATAATATGTTTTGTATCCAGCTAAGGTTTGTGTCTATCAGCTCTGAAAAAGATTTGCAAAACCATTTTTGAGAAGAAGAAAAAACGTCATCTTCGACCTCTATTATGCTTCCAACTCATGCTCATATCAGCCATTTAATGAGTCTCTCTTAAACTAGGGCCGCGTGGAACCCAGGATAGGACTTAACCCTCTGCCCAAATTCAGTGTGTCATCTTAACATTGGTGCCAGAATTAACCCCAAACCAAGGTAACAGTCACTGAGATGAGGGACTTTGCGCAAAGAAATGGGGATCTCTAGATCAAAGTTCATGAGCAAGGTTATGGCATTTTGTTTGTTGAGCTAGACCAAGCAACCCTGCTGCGGGTTATATCATGGAGTTTCAAATCATGGCCAACTAATGAGGTACAATTTTAGAAGCTAGCTTCTGCTGCACAGAATGTCAGAATTTCATGAGGGATGTACTCAAACGTAACCCTCCTTCAGGTTCTCATATATGCTAAACTGGATCCCTGCTTTCTTCTTAGTGGTGATATACCCTCCGTGGGCATGCAGATTCCTAGAATGCAGATTTCTTCCTGTTGCTTTGGTCGACAATATTTTTAAAAGTGACTATTTTCTAGCCCCTGCCCAATCCGAGCACTGAAGGCACTTAAAAAGGAGTGATGAGCAGTCTACTTTATAAACCATTCCATTATATTACATTTTCTCTTCATTTTTTTAAATCACAGTAAACTCCCCTCTATAGCTGTATAATGCCTACAGCTTTCAGAACATTTATTCTCTCAATCCCCTTTCAGTGGCCAAATTACAAGGCCAGGATCCATCCTGAGTGCCGGATTTAGAAATAGTTTCTGTGATTAATTTCTCCAGGGACTGATCCAGCTTTTACCAGATGCCTGTTTATTAGCATCGTGAGATAAACCAGGATGTCTTTCAAGGAGAGGCACTTCAACACATTGAACACTCAATTAGCTCTTTTCTGCAGTTAGAGGCCTAAACTCCCAGATGTTAGGCCCCAAGAAGGTTTGTTTGGGGTTCCTCACAGCTGCTGCAGCCCAGGACAAAATAACTACCTCCCTTCCCTCCTTAGTAGCTGCTATAAACACAGTTTGGGCCATGCAGCTCAGGCCATCTCCTGAAGCAAAAAGATCCCACTCTCCAAAATTCCAGGTGCCTGTGGCCCTAAGGCAGCGCGCTCACTGTACTCCCTACCTCTGCTACACGTTGGTTTCTTCCAACCCCAAGGGCAGAAGGCACCGCGAGATCGTTCAGAGCCTTAAAATACCACCTGTATCCTGGCAATGATCAAATGGATGTTTTTCAGCCCAGACCTCACACCTAACTTCAGACTCAGACACCTAACTGTCCACTGGGCCTCTCAGATATGCCCCAAACCAATCTCCTGACTCACTACCACCCCATGGCCCCCCTAAAGAACAGCCCTGTTCTACTTGTCCCCATTATAGGAAACACTCCCTACTTCCAGTTGTTCGGGCCAATCTTGGTCACAGCCCACATCCCCATCATATACAAATGTTTCTGAATCTACCCTCAAAATGCATCCGGAAACGAAAACCTCCACCACCTCCTGTGTACATCACGGGTTCCTCACTAGTCTCCCTGCCTCTGTGCTGGGACCCCTGGCCTCTGCCCAACGGCAGGGTGGATCCCATTGGAATTTAAAGTAGAGCATTTGGCTCAGCTGTTACTCCTAGAAAAATCAGCTCCAAGGTGCTATAATGGCCAAGACGTTTTCACTTTGCCCATATGTGCCCGTTCAGGAAGCACTGAGCAGGGATCAGGTGCCAGGCACATTCCACGGTCACAGCCAGTGGCCTGTACATGGGTGCTTTGAGGGGGAGTCTCAGTGGACTCAGAAGACTGGTCCTCAAGGAGCAGAGACTGATCTGTCTCCACTCCCCACCCCTCGGCACCAGAGTGCAGAGAATTTACAAAGCACCAAACCCATCAGTTCATCTGTGGCCTTTTGGGGTGCAGCTTCCTGTTTAGTCATGAAGTTTCACTCTTTAGTTGCCTGTCTCTTGGTAGAAGACAGCAACAAGAGCCAGAGGAAGGGATTGTTTTAATTCAACTAAGACTCAAAATTCAACTCAAGACTCAGACCACCACCAACCACTCCTCATGGCCATCTCGGGGTTGGTGGTGCAATGCCTATTTCTCAGGTCAACTTGCTGAGGCAGAGAGAGATGAAGTGACTTGTCCATGAGCAGCCCTCTGGTGCTGAGCAGAGCCAAGATCAGGTCCCAGCTCCACGGCACCCCAGTGTTTGGAGTTACCATATGCCACCTAGGTGATGAGACAAACCCTCCCAAAGACGGGGAGGGAGGCCTCTGGTCCTAGAATCTCTGCCCTACTTGGTGGTGGTTCCCAAAGCTGAAGACCTATCTAGTGAGGTTGCATTTTTACAACCCTAGGCATAGACTGGTGACTCATCCCACTAGTCTTGGGGATGAATTTAGGATACAGATTAGAAGAGGTTCACAGATTAATCAGTAATGATAATTAACAGGAAAGCATAAGGTATCAACGGATAAAGCCTTTACACACGAAACACAGACCCCAGAATCTGTCACCTTGACTAATTATACAACTAGCAGTCCTTTGAAGGCACAGACATGGATGGGATTAGAGGGGGACACCTGTGCGCACCTGTGTCATAGAGCTCATGGGACTCAGAGACTGGTCTAAGGGACATCCCATTTGATGGTTCTACACTGAAAACACCGATCTCCCTCTCAACCAGTATTGAGTGTGCTACCATCTTAACCACTGCCCACTTTTTTCATAATTACACATCGGCTTAAATCAAGGGAGAAACAACTTGGACTTTCTCCAAGCTACGCTGCCCTGCAAGGAAGGACTAACCAACTGTGTAAACTCAGACCGGAGCCGAGCCTACCCCTCTGCCCAGTCCTTTTCTCCAATTCAGCAGAATTTCTGATTACATGCAGCTTAAGCTGCACCTCTTGATCAGGCAACCACAGCTCTAAGCGGCGACCACAGGCAGGAAAGCAGTCTACACACACTGCTGCTTGCTTCCTTGGTCTTCAGCCACCTCACCAATGCCTCGACCCCAAGCCTCTGCCGGGAGGCCTCAGCTGCAAAGCAAGTACTGCAAAATAAGTTGTTGGCCTTTTTTTTTTTTTTTTTTTTTTTTTAACAAAACAGAAACAAAAGAAAAGTACTTATTACTACACCCAGTTGCCATTCTGGAAAGAAACAGTGATCCAAACCCACAGAGCAGCCTGTGACCACAAATGAGATGATAAAATAAATACCTAATTGTTTGGGAAGCCATCTTTGTCTTTGGGGGTTGGAGGAGTGAACCAAACATTTGTGTTCTGACATTTGAGTTTACTTATCTTTGCTCAGGCGTGAAAGAGGGAGCCGAGACAGGGGAAGGCAGCTCAGAACCCCAGGTGCTTTAGCAGGTGGAAACCAGGAGCAGCAAGGGCCTTTTCCATCCTGAGCTGCTTTCCTACATCACAGAGTCACACGTAACGGCCTCGTGGCCTCTGGGATGAGATCCAAACCCCTCCTGCCCCAAGAGACCTTTCCTTCAAAAACCACCATGGGCCCTGCTGCTTGGCAACGGTTCACCGGGTATTTATTGAAACTTCCAGCTCAGCCTCCACCTCACCCTCCCATAAGTTCGCCTTCCAGATCATTCTATGTCCTTCCATGTGTCCTGGCCAGACCAGCTAAGCACACACACACACACTTCCTAAGTCCAGCGTGAGCCCGTCCCGGAAGGAAGCATCCTGACCCCTTCCCATCTGTCTTATGCACTGTCCTACAATTCCCCTGCTCCTGAAAGGTTTCAACCATGTCTGCCCCCTCCCGAGGCCCTCGGGTGTGAAAACCGATAGACCTGCAGACTGCCTGGGAGTATAGGCTGTTCCCACATGTACTTGGTAAGACCTCACCATGGGGTCCAACCCTGGATAAGCCAACCCACCCACCTGCCTGCGGGGGAGAGGGAAAGGTCAAGTGCAGGGCCAAGCACCCTCCACCTTTCTTGGTCAGCCAAGAGCCTGTGAGGAGACAGAAGATAAAGCAGGGACCCCTCTGGCCACCCAACCTGTGCTTCCAGGAAAGAAATTCTACCAGGATCAAGCAGGGACCAGGTCCCAGCAGGGATCAGACCTCATTGTAAATTTCTCCAAGTGAGACTCGTAGGTCTGACCCCTGACACTTACTGCTCTCAACTCAAAGGCTGCCCAGAGTGACCGACAAGGACTGAATGTGAGTGATACTACACCAGGTGTCCCTGAGATACAGGAACTCTCCCAGGACATGCAGACAGAGCCTCAGCTCCTGACTCATCCCCTTGATCAAACCTTTCACCTGCACAGTCCCTGCTGTGGACCCAATTGTGTTCCCCAATTGCTGTTTAAGCCCTGTCCCCCAATGTGATGATATTTGGAGACAAGGCCTTTGGGAGGTGATCAGGGTTAGATCCCGCCTCACGGATGGGACCCTGATGATGGTGCCCTTTTAAGAAGAGACACCAGAGAACTGGTTAGAGCTCTCTCTGCCATGTGAGGGCACAGCGGGAAGATATCGATCTGTAGAGGGCTCTCACCAGAACCTGACCCTGCTGGTACCCTCATCTCGGACTTCCGGCCTCCAGAACTGTGAGAAAATGAATCCTACTTCTGTGTTCACATCCAGCCTCAAATGCTGCCTGGGTTCCTCCAGCCAGCACCCCTTCTCTGCCTTCCACTGATCTCACAAACAGCCTTTCTGTGTCTGCTAAGATTGTACGTCTCTGAGGGTGGGGGCCACAGATGGCTCAGTGCAGGGGATAAGCTCAGTAGGGGGGGAGGGGGGCTCCCCCACCCTTGGAGGGAGCAGAGTCGCAGAGAAACGCACTGTTGGGAGCCAGGCTGCTGGGATCCAAATCCTAGCGAGACAAGTCCCACTGTTGAGGCAAGCCTGACGCCTCTGCACCTCCCCTGTCAAAGTCAGGCAATGATTGTTCCTGACAATTTGAGGGTATGTCAACAACTTGAGGAAATCAGTAAGTCAACACATGACAGGTGCTTCCGACAGTGTCTGGCACCTAGTAAGTATGCCATGTGTATTGAGGGGACGTGAGCCAATCATTGGACTCTTTGAGCCTCAGTTTTCTCATCTGTAAAATGGGAATAATAGTGAGCATCTCAGATGCAATAGATGCAGCTGGCACAATGCCAAGCTAACAAAAATCGTATCAGCAGCTGCTCCTGTTCTCTCAGTTAAAGCGTATTAAGCCAATCACAGAGAGAACAGTTGGTTAACAGACTGAATTGATTAGATGGCCAGGTCACCCTCCTTCACCAAAGCACTTTCACCTTGAAAGCTATTTCTGCATTTTCAGAGTGGGTGGGCCTGAGGTCGGCCAAGCTCTTGGGTGTGTTTTCACATCCTGGGGAGGGGCCCCTCCCCGGCCACCCTGCACAGTGCACTGGCTGCCCTCTGAGTCACCGACACACTACAAACCAGAGGCCTCCGGAAGCCAGCCCAGGCAGCAGGCCCGCACAGCACCCAGCCACCCAGACATCTTACTAGAAAACCTATGAGTTTACGAGAAAAATGTACCACGTCGTGTTCCAAACTGTCCCCAGCTCTCGGGATGAGTAAACATGGCAGTTCTGAGGCTCTGGTTTCGAGTAAGAAGCCGAGGTGTTAATTGGGAGGAGGGCATGTAATTGGCAGGTGGGGAGGGCAGGTCAACTTGCAGCCAAGAAGGTGGCAAGAGGAGGTCACCTGCTCTGAGCTAACCTCCAGGGACATGTGTTTATCTTACTCTGGTTAAGCAACACAAGATAGGCCACATCCCCAAACACAGCTTCCTGGGGCCATATCCAGCATCTTCGCCCAGACCTGCCCTCCACCATTAGCCCTCAGGGTTCAGAACTCCCAATCCACATACACCCTGACACTGTGGAGGGTCTGAGAGAGCGGTGCCTGAGGGCAGGAAGCAGAGAGCTGCTCAAGGCCCCGACAGGGATGCTACTTGGAAAGACAGGAGGCAGGTAGCTAGGTCCACAGTTTCTAAAGGCCGTGTGTGTACAGGCCAAGGAAGCGACATTTAGTGGGAGCCTTCTATGCTGTCACATATATTATCTCATTTATGAGGCACTGACAATATTCACAGGAGCTTAGCATTAGATGGACCAGGGCAAACCCCAAAAGTACACTAGTATAGGCACAGCACACGGTTACCATGGCAATGGATCCTGGGTTTTGGGAGGGGGTAGCATGGCTCAGGCTATAAGGATCCTATATTGTTGGGTAGTAATAGCCCAGCGAGGGCGTGAAGGAACCTCATCTCTCATTCATCAACACATCCCCAGCACCCAGGACAGAGTCCAGCACATAGTAGGTGCTCAGTAAAAATTTCATGGAAGGATGATTGAACGAATGAATGATGAAACAGGTAGAGAGAGATTAAGTCAAACCCCCAGGGGAGACAGCCACCAAGTAGCAGAACCTGGTTCAAACCTCATAGTTGGGCTCCAGCTCCTTGAAGATGGGGATTCTTTTGCAATTATCACCTGGCAACCAAACCCTGCTTCTTTGAATGCAACTCTGAACAGACTGGTCCTTGGGAGGCCCACCTTGTATCAGGGTTACACAGGAGAAATCACCCATGTAGCATGTGAGCTAACACACGTGCTGCTCACTCTACTTACCTAGGGGATGAGACTGAAGAAGCAAAGAGCAGCTCGGCCCCGTTGGGACCATGAGCCAGGCCTGGGGTACATACCTAAGAGGTGAGGTGGTGCTAGTGCCTCATGAGACTTGGAACAGAGCCAAGGCTGGGGTTCAGCGAGAGATGGTGGCCCCCAGGTATGACGGGGGGGGCTCCCAGCTCTCTCCCGTTGGCAACATTCTCCAGAAGAGGAAAGTTCAAGTTCGTGCTCTACCAAAGCACCAGCAGCCTGTTTCTAGACCCAAGGGAACCCGCCCTTTCTGTAGTGTCCACCTGGTTCTGGCTTGGGGTATGGGGCTCTGGTGGCCATCTGCAGAGCACACGGGCACCCTCTCTCCAAAGGAAATGTAACCATCTTGGTCTCCATAGTCAGGGGCCTGTCTCATAGGGAAACCAGGTTATCCCAGAGGGTGACAGGGGTTAGTGGCTGCTAGACCACAACATCGGTCTCCTACTCAAAGTCCCATTTTGATGGACCAGCCAGCACAACCCACTGCTGGGACCCAGGGATCCCACTTGGCCTCGGGAAAGGAACTCCTTTAAGATGGACGCTTATGTACTTCTCTTCCTCACTATCCTCTAGACGCTCCCACGAGCCTTCCTTCCTACTCTCTAAACACCACCAAGCATACTCACACCCCAGGGCCTTTGCACTTGCTGTTCTAGCTATATTGTTCTTTCCTTGGATATTGGCAAGGCCTTCTCGTGGAGAGCTCTGCTCAGATGTCACCTCCTCTGGGGTGCTTCCCTCACCAGAACAGCAGGGCTCCACAGCCCCCACCACCACCCACTGCTGACTTCATCATGGCAACACGTGGAGTTCCGTAACACTGGTCTCATAGAGCCGATCCAAAAGAAACGGTGGGAAATCATGCTCTGCTGTCATGAGGGAGAAGCCAGGACCTCTGAGCTTCGGGGCACACTGTCATCTGCCTGCGTTCTTCTCTGGCTCGAGAAATCCTGGCTGCAAAGTGTCCCCCAAATCACTGAGCATGGAGCAGGGCACATGGCGGCACATTAAACCACAGGGGAGGACTGTGGACTCTGCAACCCTAAACCTTGGTTTCCAGCTCAGCTCGACTGAAAGGAGGAGAAATCATTTCTCCTCCTCTGTCCTGAGCCCATTTCACACGCCAACTGGATGTGGCTAGAAATTACCCATGAAGACGTCCGCAGGAGGCAGGTTTTAAGAGTAGTCCTCACGCAACCAGGGACGCTTAGAGATGGGAGGATCCGCTTTTCCAAAGAAAGCCCCATCACCCCAGCCCCGAGCGTGCATCCAGGGGGCAGCCAGGCATCGAGGGGGAGATGGTTGCGGGGCCATCATGGTTCTTCAGGTGCATCCCAGCCCACACAGCAGGGTTGGTGGTGGCAATGACAGCAAGTCCCTGTGTGAGGTGGCTTATCTGTATTTCTGTTATGACAGATGACCTTGACCAGGTTTTAGAAAAACCCACAAAAAGTTAATATTGTACAACGTCTGTTTTCCCCCATTTGAGAGAGATTCAGCGATCTAAAGTTGAGATAAAGACTCGACACCCTTCTGTGGGCCTGAGAGCTGACTCCAACGTGTCCCCAGAAAAGCAAAAAGCTGAGAACATCCAAGACACTTCTGGGGAACAAGCTGGAGACTGCACCGCCCAGGCATCAAGAATAGCTACAAAGCTGTTGTAATTAAGAACTGTTGCTGGGGACAGAAAAACTCATCTGTGGAATGAAGCCGAGAGACCGGGAAGGGGCCCACAGGTCTGTGGAAAGGATATTTCCAACACCGGTGGGTTATAGGCCCCTGGGGTAAGGAAGGACTTCTCAATAGGTGGCCTGGGACAGTGCGTGAGCCATGCGGAAAGCAATGAAATGAGAACCCTGCCTCACACTGGACACAAAAGATCAGCTCCAGGCAGGTTAGAGCCTCGGCGTGAAAGGCAAGACTGTAATGTATTTGGAAGGTGATATAGGAGACGCTCTTTATGACACCAGGGTAGAAAAAAGATTTCCAAAACCAATACTTGACCTGAGGCCATCAACTCACCAGGAGGGCTTGTGAAAGTGCAGATTCCTGGGCCCAACCCCTGGCATTTCTGCTTCAAAATATACCATTTCACACATGAACTACACAAAACAATTAAAAAATCTCCCAGCACCCAATGTGGGGAGGGTGGAGAGCCAGGCGGTGACTTCGGTGTTGCTGATGGGTGTGTAAACAGGTACAGCTACTTTGGGAGACAATCTTGTACTGTCTACTAAACGGCGGACGTGGACACCCAGAGACCAAGCACCTCCACCTGTAGGTACAACCCTACAGAAACTCCTCCGAGGTGTGTGTACACCAGGAGACAGAGAAAGAACATTCTAGAAAGCACTGTCTGTAACAGCTAAGGGGAAAGGCCTGGAAACAATCAGTAGCTGTCAATTTGCCTGGCAGGTCGCAGGTGTGGGTAAATAATGCTGGCGGCTGGTGCCAGGTCCCGTCCCAGGAACTCTGCGAGCATTAACCACCCTATGTTCACATTTTGCAGTTCAGTAGACCAAGGCTCAGGGAGCTGAGGGGACTTGCTCAGAGTCACATAGCCAGCAGGTGGCCAAGCCAGAATTTAAATGCAGGCGGGGAGTCCAGGGTGCGGACTTAAAACCACTTTCCCTGCTCTCTTGCCTTGGCAGTGAACACTGGTTTGATGGTAAAGACAGAAGCTTTTCGTTCATGCCTAAAATAGTCAGTTAACCACTGAAGTTCAAGGAGAACCTGATTAGGCCAAATTATTTCTCCTGCCCATACCAGGGGCCGGCTGTTCGCGCGCGCGCGTGTGCGCGCGTGTGTGTGTGTGTGTGTGTGTGCACCCAGTGCCACATTGCAAACCACAATGCAAGTTACTAAATCAATGCTTTCTCTTGTTTTCTGCCTGGCACACAGTAGGCACTCAGCAAATGTGTTGAGCGGAACTGACTGAAGTGCAAAAAATTAGAGCCAGGATGCCAAACTTCACCAAAACAGAAACGAGAGTTGCCAAGTCCAAGTGACAATATCCCATTCCATTTCTCCCCGAGACTCGCTGGCAGGAACAGTGCCTCTTGGAAATTCAAAGCACCCACGGGAGGGACGCCAGTCTTATCAGCCACTCTCATTCCAACTGAGATTACCTTAAACAGGTTGCTTTCCTTCCTGCCCTTCTGCTGACGCCAGCCACACAGAAGGGACCCTGGAAGGCTAAGAACTCCCCAGGGTTATCATCTAGAGTTTGAATCTAGGAGACTTTCCAGGGTAGGCCCGCCACAGTCAGGCGGCAAGAGGCTGTCTTGAGGTGAACCCCTGAACTCGAGCTCTTGCATCAAGCAGCTGGGGGATTGGGTTGGGAAGGGGCCGGTGACCAACAGGGTGACAACTGTAGAAGGGGCAAAAGTCCATCCCTACAACCTTCTCCCTAATCAGACCAGGCAGCCAGCGTGGAGGGAGCGGGTAGCCCTTTCTCTGAAGGGAGGCAGGGGTGGGCAGAAGAGGGAGTTCTAGTTCCTGGGCTGAGGCCTGAATTTCTCAGAAGCCTGCCTGGCAGCTTGGAAAACACAGGGCTGGTTTCTGTTTTCTGGCCCCCAGAAATGCCTGGACCACAGCAGGAGGGAGACCCTGCTGGCCAGGAGGGAGAGCTCTGGCAAGGCCTGGGGTGCAAACACCGTGCTGTTTAACAAAGCCGGGCCAGCTTGGGTGCCCACTCCCAGAGTCCCCGGCCACCTCCCGCTCTCCACCAGCGGGGCCCAAGCAGACACTATCTTCAGGAGGAACAGGGAGCTGGAAGGCAGCAGCCAGAATGGGGGGGGGGGGGTGCCAGCTGTGCTGGCCTCTTGGCATGAAAAGGGGGAGCAAGCTTGCAGGTCTCCCTGCAAAAGGAGCGCCTCTGGGTCCAAAGTGAGCCTTGCCAAGCATAACAGAATAACGGGGAATGGGAGTAGAAACAGAATGAACACCGAGCTGAGCGGAGAGCCTGCCCTGCTCTCCAGGCAGCCTGCTCCTGGGGTTGCACAACCGTTTCCATGGCACTTGGTTTTGCTGTCACAACAACCTCAGGATGGCCGGGCCCTGGGCAGTGCTGCTGGCTGGAGGTGAGAAACTGATTTTCGAGTGGGCCCAGCGGCCAGCACATCCGAGGCCTGAAGAGCATGGCATTGAGAGGAGCCCAGGGACCAGGTGGAGCTTCCCTGCGCCATTCAGATGGGGATGCGCACCCTTCACTGCGACCTGCGGGGCTTTCAAGGCACCCAGCACTTTTACTTTTGGAAACTCCAGGCCAGGTCATGCCAAGCAGCTAACATGCCCCCATTGCTCGCAGTAAATATAATTTAAGTATTGCTGTAAAGGTTGAAGGGGACTGGATGGCATTTCATTAAACACTATCACTTCAGTTTTACAATTCTCTTCCTGGAGTTAGAAGTTTATCTGTGCAGCCCTACACCCATACCCTATGTCTCTCAAGCTTATTTTTGAAAAGCTCACAGCCCTAGGTTCCACAGCTGCCCTGCTGAAGCCTGAATCCTAGGCCCAGGAAACAGGCTGTCCCCAGGTTTTATATGTTATCAAACCTTGCTAGCAGGTGCTACAGGGTGTGTTTTTTTAATTTTGTACTCCTGAACTCCAAAAGAAATGTCTGGCATCTTTCCTCAAAAAACAAACAAACAAAATACCCTAGGTAAAGAGTATCTACAAATTTACTCACTGGCTGTGTGACCTTGGACCAGTTACTTAACCTCTCTGGGCTACCGTTTCCTCATCATAAAATGGGAATAATAACAGTACTTGCCCCATGAGGCTGTTATGAGGATTAAAAGGGTTAAAAGCGTTAAAACAGTAAAGTCTTAGAAGAGTGCCACCTGAGTGTTAGCTGCTATTACTAATGTTAAAAATAAGTATTATTGATGTTGTGTGATGATGAATAGTTTTAAATCATTTAAACTCTAGGTGGTACATGATCTCCATTTCATTCTTGGATAGTCATACAACCCCACAAAGATGTGGTGAGCATCTTGTGTGCAGGGAGCTGGGCCAGGCTTTTAGCCAAGGGGGACATTAGCAAATGTTGTCAAGGGCCTACTATGTGCAAAGTCAGCCCAGGGGCACTGGCGGCACAGACAAGTCAGAGGCATTAGTCCTTGCCACCCAGAGACTTGGACTTGAAAGAGGGAAGAAAAAAATAGAAACCCCTGAAAGCCATATGTGAGAAACAGCCACTTTGAGAAACCGTGTGTCCAGGACTCAGAGAAGAGAAAAGCCCTCTGGCTGCAGAGAGAAGGGAGCTTGTCAGAGCCTTGGAACATTAGGCAGACTTCAGAAGGCTGGAGAGGGAGGGGATGGCGCTGCAGGTGGAGGTGAAGGCCTGGGTAAAGGTTCAGAGGCAAGACAATCTCAGCACAGCTACATGTCTCCCTCCTGTCAAAGCTGAGAGGGGTGGGAGCAAGAACAAATACATCTGAATGGTGGGAAACACTCCCCTAAGCAAAACTGAAAGCTTTCTTTTTCTACACCCCCATTTTTTATACTAGCCTCTACGATAATTTCTAGAAGCTGACGTGTCCTTTTAAAAATATATATTTCAAATAATGTGTGCAATGGCAAAGAAGCAAAGAAAATCCAAAATGTATAAAAACACAAGTAGGAAAAGGTCCCCTTCCACTCCTGTCCCCAGCTGCTCAGTACTCCCTTGTGTGGCTGTATTGATTAACATTTAGGTCGCTACTGGGCGTCTGCTGGTCCCAACAAGACTGCGTCAACATCCGCCCCCCACACGCGGCCGGGTATCTGGATGGCCCAGCCAGGGTCCTGAGCAAAGGGCCTCAGGCTAGGACTGGTGAGAAGGTATTGAAGAAGGGTTGTCACACCCCAAATGCAGAGACTGACATTTTCTCGGCCCTGGACAGCTGAAGATGATGCTGAGGAAGGCACTCAAGCTGACAGGCACTCTGTGGCGTGCTTAATATGTGGCCGACTCTGTCATACACATGTTCCATGTTTTGTTTCATTTAAATCTGAAGCACTGCTATTCTCCCTATTTGCAGGTGGGGAAACTGAGGTCACAGACATTAACTTGCCTAAGGCCACACCCCCAAGTTCCTTAGGCAGCTGTGCAGAGAAGGGGGATGGGAACAGAGCAGGGGGGCAAGGAGTTCACAGTAGCACCAGCTGAACTGGAGATGCCCAGGGGCAGTCAGTTTTCGAGGGTCAGGAGTGAAAACCCATTTTTTGGAGACTCATCAGACAGACGGAGGGAAAGGACCCAAGATAAGTGCTCTGTTCTGTTTACCACTTGAATCTAGATCACGTTCTCCACGTGCCTCTAACAGCTCAGCCTGCGGGCCTCTAGCTCTGTGACCCGAGACAGTCACTGCCTCTCGGCCTGACTTCATGGCTGTGACCTGCGGTAATTAGTCTCTGCCTTCCACAGGTGCTCATTAAGGGGAAGGGACTCTTGTTATAATTAGTTCCTGCGCTTGCTGGCCTGGCAACCATACTCCCCAAACTGCAACCTTCCACCTGCCGGCCGCTTCCCCTCCTTCCCCGCAGTGAACCCAAACCTCTCGCTGAGGCCTGTGAGGCCCTCTGAGGTCCCTTCCACTCATTCCCGGTCATACGCTCGGCAACACCAGACCTCGTCCTGTCCCTCCACACTGGCTTCTCCCCAGCTCGGGCCCTTTGCACACGCTGTTCCCTCTGCCTGGAATTCCGCCCCCTGCCTCCCGCCTCCTCCTTCAGGTCTCAGAGCCAGGTGACCTCCTCAGGAGGCCAGCCTGGGCTGTGACCTCTGATGTTCCTCCCCGACCACCACATTGTTTATTTCATTCAGAGCCCTGAGCACCATCTGAAATTCTGACTATTTATTGGCTGACTTCTAATTAACAGCTTTTCCACCCTAGAGAGCTTTGTCGGGAAGAGGCCTGGTCCACTGGATTCACTGCTGTGTCCAGGCACCTGGCACAAGGCCCAGCACACAGTAGGTGTGCAGTGAATATCTGTTCTAAGAAGGGATGCATGCATGGGCACCAGGCGATCAGAAGCAAATCAGGAAGACAAACTGCAAAAAGGACGCCTCCTGGCAGTTCGCTGGGGCAGCCAGCGCGCCAAGGCCTTGCTGAAGGAGCTGCGGCCACGCTGCCAGCCCTCCCAGCGCTTGTGGGGCACCTGACAATGGACAGATCCCTTTTCACAAGCACCTCACCCAAGGCCACTGGTAAGCAAGAGGCAACGCGAGGCTCCAAGTCCAGCTTCCTCTGACAGCCTCGCATGGGCATCTTTTCACCCTGAAGCCACCGCCCTAGGCACTCGCCAGGGAACACACAGTGCACAGCAAGAAACTAGCTTCTGGTGGCTTCACGCAGCCAGAGAGTTCTAAGAATTGTCCAGTCTGCAAATCACAGGCCTTTTTCTGAGGTGGACACCTGCCCTGTTCCCCAACAGTCAGATAGTCTGGTTACCGCTCAATGTTATGAAGCTGCTGTTTTCACCAGAGCCAGGCACTAAGTCCTTCAGAATAGTGGCCTTTACCTCATGGCGCTTCTTCCCCCCAGGGGACATTTGGCAATATCTGGAGACATTTTTGGTTGTCACAACTGGGGTGGGGGTGGGGGGTGCTATTGGCATCTGGTAGGTGGAGGCCAGAGACACTGCTAAACATCCTACAGGACATAGCACAGCCCCCGGGACAGAGAATTCGCCGGCTCCAACTGTCAGTAGTGCCAAGGTTGAGAAACCCTGCTTCAGGCAAAAGAGTAAGAAAATGGAGAATCAGCAATAACTGGCCATTTAAGGCCTTTTAGATTTTCCTCATGGTGCTATTACCATCTGGCATTATATATATATATATATATATACACATACACACACACACACACACACACACACACACACACACACTTTGTTGTTTGATAAGCTAGGAGGTAAGCTCCAAGAAGGCAAGGACCTCACCTGTTTCATTTACCGCTGTGTCCCCAGGACCTAAAAATTATACTTGGTACATGGGACACACCGGATAATACTTGTGGAATAGGTAAGGAAACTCCTAAGAACATTCAAGAATACAAAATAGCCAACCGACCTCCTTTAGGAGCTACTCTCCCATTCTGCTCATGCTTCCTGCACAGAGGCCCAAATCCATTTTCGCTGTCTTCTGTAAGAACAGGTTTAACTCTGCACGTGGCTGGGTCAAGTAAATACATAAATTACATTTCTTAGGCTCCTTTGCAGCTCAGTGTGATCACATGACAAGGCCTGGCCAGTGAGGTCTCAGATGAGGAGATAAGTGTGATTAGACCCTTAGAGGGCAGGGGCATCCCCTGCTCCCATCCAGGAGCCACTCTGGACAGTGCAGGTGAAGGCGCCACCCTAAGAAGGGTGGACAGTATACCAATGCTGGGGGCTTACGCCTGCACTGTTACATGAGAAATAAATCCCCTGTCTAGCTTTAAGATACTGCTACTTTGGGGTTCAGTTTGAGCAGCCCCCTACATCCTAATCAATACATAACTTTCCCCTGCCCTGCAAACTCCAACTATTGTTAAATCACTTAAAGATTCCTTGATGTTATAGGTACACATGTAGAATCTTCTCCCCTGAAGCCTCAGAACATCTAAGTGATATTCTAAGTGAAAAGAAAGAAGTCATAGTATTTAGATCCATCCAATGATAACGACAAATGGAACCGCCAAAAAAAAAAAAAAAAGTCCATCAAAATCTTAAAACATCAATTATGCTTAAATCTATGAGTTCATAACAGTACCAAAAGCTGAAAATAAAAACCCTAACTGATCACCACTGGAGGATGTTAATGAACCAACCCATTATTTTAAAAACTGGTAAATAAAGGGAAAGAATCACGCATTCATCCTGCTTTTTCTATATGAATTCTGCCATTGTTGATGAAGGGAAGTCTCTCTTTATAGAAGTTTTCCAGCAAGCAGAGGAAGCGAAGACAGAATTAGAATAAAATACCACCATTTTGCAATTAATGCACCATTGAATTAATGGAACTAGGCATTGACTGTCAACAGACGTCACCCGGAGAGGTAACGTGACATCATGGGCTACCTGACAGAAGGAAATGCCACCACCTGTAAGCAGTCTGCCCAAAGAGAATTAAACCTGAGTCAGTTATGCATCTAGAACAGTGATTTGCAGCCTTTTCCATCTCATGGCACATAAACTAATTACTAAAATTCTGGGCACATCAAAAAACATAATTTTTGCTGATCTCACACAAAAATGGGTATAATCTTGTTTCATTCTCACTGGGTGGCTGTTGTCATTTTTTTACTTGACAATCTAAGGGAAAGGAGGTCAGTGCCCCTGACTAAACAGTCAGGTGCTGCACGTTTTACAAATTCTTGTGGCACACTGGTTAAGAATGGCTGCTCTAGGATCAACTGCCAACTTACAGGAAATACAGAGGACAGAGGGACAAGCTAAACCTCACCGTGGGGACTAAGTGGTAAAAGCCAGAGTGTGACAAGTTTTACAGGATAAATAACCTGCTTTCTTCAGCACATAAACTGCAAAATAACATTAATAATGATAAAACAAAAGAAAGATTACTGCTGTTTCATCTAGAGGGTGCACCTCCAGATTAAAACAGACTCAGAAACCAAGCATCCACTTGCAGTGTGCGGGCCTGGTCTGAATCTTGATTCAAACTGCAGATCAATAAAAACAAAACAGAGAAGGCAAAGTCTTTATTATATGTTTAAGATGTGGAAACTTCAACAGGGTATTTCACGGGAAATCTAGTTCCATGAGTAGTTGAAATACTATTTCTTAATATTAAGGAATTTTCATTTAGTTTCATGCATGCTCATGGTATGAGTATTTTCTGAATCCATTTTTTTACACATGAAATGATATGGTTTTGATAGCTAAGATTTTTGGTGTCTAGGATTTGCTTTGAAATGTGACTGTGAAATGGAGGTGACAGATGATGGAGGTATAGAAAAAACGAAATTGGCCGGGAGTTGATAACGGTTGAAGCTGGGTGGTGGGTACATGGTATATTGTGCTACTCTATATATATATTCAAAATATTTCATAATAAAAGGTTTTTATAAATCTTACTCCTGGCCACCACGATGGGGGAGGAAGAAAGGTAGGAGGAACTAACACCTCCAAAGCCCCCACTGTGTGCCTGGTGCTGGCTTAGGCAGCTGTGGATGTGAGCGACACTTCCAGAAGAGAGATCACAAATGCAAATGCCTAACAGGTCCAGGTAGAAACCTTGACTGTGTGAGGTGAGCCAGTACAAGGGGAACAACAGCCTGAGCATGGTGGGAAATAACAATGGACCCCCATCCATCTCCAGGGGACCACAGGGAGTGGTGGGGACAAGGCCAGGCATGTGCTCTGTCTGAGGAAGTGGTCTCTACACGGGGCCAGCCTTGACTTTGACTCCTGGTAGCCACTCTGCAGAACGTGGGGCCCAGGGAAGCCAGATCCTTGGACTTTCCAAGGAAAGCCGGAAATCTGTATTTTTATGTGCAATCTCTTGGTTTTTAAACACTGGCACTTAGTCCAAATATTTTTTAAAATACTGTGTGGGCCAAACAAAATATCTGCAGGCTAAACGCAGCCCGTGGAACACCCGTTGGCCACCCCTGTTCCAAGTACTGAAGCCGACCACAACTCAATCCATCTGTAAGAAGCAGAGAGGGTGCATTAATCAACTTGGGGTCAATTCTTTTTTAGGCAGCCAGTAAAGCTGAGAATTCAAAAGGCACCATCAACTTCCAGAAATCTATAAGAACCGGCTGCTGCACATTTCAAACGAGTCCTCCACGTTGTCGGCTTATGCAACAGAACCTCCACTCCGTCTCGAGTTTTGGAAACTAACCACCAGGGAGTGTCCTCTCAGCTTTCCGGGATGGTGGAACTAACGGGCTTCAGATGAAACCCATTTGTTGGTGTGCAGAGTGCCTGGGACTTAAGACCAAACCGCCCGCAACAGACAACCTCGTCATAAAATCAAGTTGGGGTGTTCAACACCCGCTGTAAAATGACCGGAGAGCCCTCCACTTTGGTTGCCTGGCCACAGATCCGATTTCATGGCAGTTTAGAGGAATGAGGCAGGTGTCATCCTGAAACCTGAAGGACTCCTCCTTCAAATTTAAGTCTCACTCTGCCTTTGACTTCACCCGAGAAAGACTCTGGACACCCTGGATGGGCAAAGCAGGCCTCAGCCCCCCTTCATAGACACAGTCTCAGCCTAGCCAGATCCTCGTCAATAACAAATTAAAGAGGTGTCAAGAATGCAGGGAGAAGAGCCAGAGAAATGGTTTCATCATTCCCCAAGAACAAAGCCTCTCTTTTTTCATTTTTCTGAAAAGGTAGAAAGTAAAGGAAAATCCATGCTAAAAGCAAGTTAAATAGGCTCAGGGCAAGAAAAGAGACCAAAACGATACTCAAAGGTGACAAAATGCACTCAGTTCTCAACTCTATAGAATAGAGTAGAACCAGGGCTATTTCATAAAAAGTGTGTGTTTTCTTCTGGAAAGTAAAGCTTCCCTGTTTATCCAAAATGGGTTTATTGGTGGGGGAGAAAGATCTAGTATTGAAGTAAGGTCTGATTCGCTGTTCCCCATTTACTTCACTGCCTCAAATAACTAAATTGCTTCTCAAATTCTACTTTCCTAAAGAGAAAAATATTGCCCTGGCGTGAGAGTCAGCCCCTGCACTGAGAGGTCGCCAGTTCCACTCCGTCAGGGCACATGCCCAGGTTTAGGGCTCAATCCCCGGTAAGGGGGCACGCGGGAGGCAGCCCACTGATGGTCCTCTCTCACCGATGTTTCTCTCTCCCCCTCTTCTCTCTCTCTAAAATCAATAAAATGTATTTAAAATAAATAAAATAAAGGCCAGTGACCAAGCTGATTCTATGTAATCAATATCACTGTATTATTTAAAAAGAGGGAGAGAGAGAAATTACAGCTAGAGCTGATATTAGGAAGTGATATATTTTTTACATAACTTTGGGTCAATTCTTTTTTAGGAATTCTTTTGGGTCATGTGTGGGATGAGTGAGGGCCCATTACAACTACAGTCCTGCACCCAATTGCAAGTCACCCTGAAAGAGCGACATCCCCAGCTCGTCCAGGTCGCTCACTAAGGAAGTGAGTGTCAGCATGCCTGTGCTCCATGCTTGTAAGAATGAATACACAGGGCCTTTAAGGAAGGTTTGGATGCTCACCTACCCGTGAATCTTGTTTCAGGGGTCCCCTTATTCCTTCACAAGGACAGTCACTTATTACCACAGGGAATAACTTCATCGGGAGGTGGAAACTGGATGCAGCGCACATGACTCAGAGTAGCTAAAAGCACAGGTTTTGGTGAGTGACTGTGGGGCCGTTGGATGACACCAAATGATGTCTCTCTTGGTCGTTTATTGGGCCCTGTCTGCTCTTTGTGGCTCAGATGCTGCTCTGGAATGAGGGCTGAGTGGACAGCAAGTCTGAGAATGGACTTTCTTGTGGTTTGGTAGCTTCTGACCTCAAAATGCGAGAGCACATTCCTTTGGGAACATCTGCTTTGCATAATTTAAAAAGATGGCTGAGCATTTATGGGTCTGGAGTCGGCTGGAAGGGGGCTCCTTATAGTTAACATACGCCAGCAACGCAGAGTACAAGTGCTTGGGGTGAAAGGACTGCTGAGTGGCACAGCTAGAAAGTGAGGTTCTCCGAGGGCAGGAAAACACCAAGAGGGGCAAGATAAAGATGCCCTAGAGACAGACACCTACCTGCTGCACAAGGGCTGCTGTGACAGCGAGGGATGCCCACGTCCCCACCCAAGGGGGCCTGTGTGTACAGTATCCTGTGCGATGTTTTGTAGAAGGAAGGGGGGGAGTAAGAATATGTATCTATTTGCATCTGTCTCACTGGGGGTGGTACCACCCCTCACTCAAGGGGTGAAAGCTGATTCTCCGGGGTGAAATTCTTACAGCAGATCTCTGGGGCTGACATTTCATGGGACATTATTGCGTTTTTTGACCAGGTGGATGTGTTGCCTATAGAAAATGAAACATTTTCAAACGAACTTTCAAACCGAATGCTGACCAAAGCCCTCAGCAGGGGCCTGGACTCTGCGGGTGCCCACTGAAGGTGGCACTGGCGGTTCCACACAGCCCCACACTCTGATGCCCGGATTGCGCTCTCCAGGTGCCCATGGCCTCTGGGCTGCTCGGCCAGGCAACCACTTCACTTGGTTCTCATCACAGTGGAGAACCCCTGAGTTCTCCATATGAACGCCACTGTCCCCAGTCCCCAGGGAGGCTGCCAGGAGGCCAAGCCACATAGCGCCGATGTGGCAGCTGGGCACATGAGTGGCCTTCAGTGGCAGCCAGGCTGTCTGTGGGCTTTGCACGCCTCACCCAACAGGAGCTGCTTTGTCACAGGCTTGCCGTGGGCACTGCGCAGCCTGAATGAAAGATTCCTGACCTGCCAAGCAAAGCCGTGCTGGCCGCAGAATGCTGTTCCCTCCTCGGTTCCTGTCCCCCTTCCTCTGTATTGGAGGGTGTGCCCTTCTGTCCATTCTTCCCTGGCCTGACTCTCACGCACTGGCACATCCAACTTCTGGGTAAAGAGGCTTTTCAAAGGACACCCTTGGTCCTGCTGCCAAGAGCACAACCAGCAAAACTTGGGCCACTGTCCACGATCTGCCAGGGGAGCACAGCAGGGGACACGCTCGCTGGACTTCCCAGCTGTCCCTGGGCCAAGGGCATCATCTCTTGTGCAGGTGAACATCCGAAAGGGCTGGAAGGAAGCGTGGGAAGGGAGTGTGGGCCTGTGCTCTGGGGCTTACTACACTTGTGCCCACATGGAAGACACAGAGCATGGAGATGAGTGGTCCCCATCTCCAAAGACCAAAAGAGCCCATTTTTTTATTCTCCTATAAAAATATATTTTAAAAATTTGAACCACACCCTACAAGAAGTCAAGTCAATTAAACTCATAAACAAACAAATATCGTAGCCAACATTTATGGAGGATACTTTGTGCCAAGCACTGTTCTAAGTGTGTGATTTGCAATCACTCATTTCATGCTTTCCACAGCCCATGAGAGAGGAGCTAGAATCATCTCCTCTCTACGGAGGGGAAACGGAGGCCCAGCAAGGCTAGTAACCTGCCCAAGGTCACAGGCAAGTGGGGCAGCCGACACTTAAGGCTAATGTCTTACGTCTTAGGGAGACACGGTGAGTAAATACTGAGAACTGAGGCAAGGGGAAGATTAAAACAAGACCAAGGGGAAAGGGCATGCATCGGGCCAGGCCACCGCACTGTCTCACGCAGAGGCCTGAACCTCTGCTCGAGCTGCCAGGCGGCCCAAGGCAGCTGGCCGCCCCCACGGAAATTCCACGTGGTGGGGTCGGCTCTTCCAAGGATGGAGAGAAAGCTCTCTGCTGCCACCCACCCTCCCTGGGCGACTTCGGTGGTGTTCATTTAACCTGCTGGTTCTTTCACTGGCAGAAAGAACACTGGCATCGGGGATGGGAAACGGGCTTGTTTTGGCCCCAAGCTGAACAGAACATGCACCCTGCTTCTTTGCTGCCTGAAAACCAGTCCCTGTGAGTCACAGATCAGTTCTTCTCTGGGGCTCTTTCCTACTTATTTTTCACAGAGAGTATTCTTGTCAAATAAAAAAGCCCAAAGTCTTGCCTGGCCAGAGTGGCTCAGCCTTGGTTGAGAGTCGTCCTGTGCACCAAGGGCTGCCAGTTCGATTCCCAGTCAGGGCACGTGCCCAGGTTGAAGGTTTGATCCCTGGTCAGGGTGCGTATGGAAGGCAGCCGACTGATGTTTCTTTCTCACATTAATGTCTCTCTTTCTCTCTCATCATGTCCTCAAGTGAGGATTTAATAATAATAATAATAATAATAATAATAATAATAAAATGCTCAAAGTCTTAAAATAAAGGTCAAGTCCAGAGAAAGCACCACAGCAAACTTGAAGGGAAGTAGGGTCTTATGGTCATCATGGTTATTACCAATGGAGCAAGTATTAATTGTGGAACATCTCTGAGGAGCCTTATGTCCTTGGCTGGCATCTCCAAGTTCAGTTCTTAATACGTCTTCAGCAGTTTGAGTGTCTGAACGGGAGGTATAGTTTTCAGTGGGGAGAAGACAGGGGCCTAGAGAGTTCAGGTAGGTGGCCCAGGCAGGGATCAGAGCAGCTCATACCCAAACAGCTTGCTGCTCCCTGGGTCTGCTGCCAGGATGCCCCGTAACTAGGCACATTTCTTAGACACGAGGGCAGGTCCCAAGGTCAGAAGATATGAAATGAACTACACTTAAAACTACTTTGCATGACTCCCATGCACTGGCGTGGGCATGTGCACTGACACCGACACCCACCTGGGTCCCCTGCTCCTCAGCACCTCTCCCGCTGGCCTGGGCCCTGCACAGCACAAACACTCCTACCTGCTCGATCAAGGCACCCCGGGCCATCAAAGGCATAGTTGCCCTTCATTCCAGGCAACAGAAGTGACAAGAACTAACTACCTGTGGGTGGACCCCACTGTGGCAACTGCAGCCACATTTTAAATCACCGTGCTAGTGAAAGGGTGTACCTTATAAAATGTACTAACCCTCTAGCACATTCCTGCAGCAGGACTCACACACTTCAGACCTGACTTGGTCTAAAAAGAGGTCAACTCCTTCTTTTCCAACTCTTGCCTCCCTATAGTCCATTTTCCAAACGCAGCCAGAGTGATCTTTTCAAAGGGTAAATCAAATCACACAGGGCTGCAGCCAAAAACCCGCCAACGCTAGCCCTCTCCCCTGGCCTCCTAGCTTCCACGTGGGGCTGCTGTTCCCTGTCCCTAAAACACCCTTCCCTCAGATCTTCCCCAAGCACACCGCCTCAGAGCGGCCTTGCTGTGCACTTGGCCTGCGGGGGCCAACACCACTCTGTCCGCCATGCTCCAGCTCCTAGCCTCGCGTAACTGCCCTCAGTGCTTCCATTCCATCTGAAACACGCTCATCACCTTACATACTGTCTCGCTCTACAAACAATACCCCAGGAGAGCAAGGATTTCACTTGACTGGTGCACTGCTGTGACCCTGATCCCAGAACAGGGCTGGGCACAGAAGGCAGCCAGTGAATAAATACCTGCGGGTGAGAGGCGGGGTGGGCAGGACTAAGGACAGGGAGGGGTGGAGGAGAGAGGAGTGCAGGGAGGAAGGGAGAAGGGGAGAATCCATTTACAGAACCATGGGACTGCTAGGAGCCCTTGGTGTTTCCCAGGTGTAACCAGCAGCTAAATTTAGAAAGCATTAGTGACAGAAGGGGACAAGGGAGCAGAAGAAAGCCAAGTGAGTGTGTGCACAAAGGATACATTTCAGAACCAAGAAAAAGTGCCTGATTTGGGGTGGGCGGAGGAGCACAGGAGGCGGGAGTGAGGGTGCACGCTGCCCTGGAATATCACTTATTTTACTAGTTCAAAAAGAAGACTTTTTGAAAATGTCTCCAGCCCTTGGCGTGGAGAAAGCAGGAGTTGCATTTTGGAGTTCCAAGGGAAAACGGAGCCCAGACAGACAGCGTCTGTGCGCAGGAATGCAGTTTGGGGAGAGGAGAGAGAGATGAAAAGCAGACGGAACAGAGTGCAGCCCGGTGGGACCCCCAGACAAGACACTGGGCCGTTAGCAAAGGGCCAGGAAAAGATAACCAAACACCGGGGCTTCCCGGGACCACAGCCGAGCTTCATGGTCAACTTCTAAGACACCTGTTTGCATTTGGGCTGCATCTGCTGGTGACCCTTCCTTTCCCATCTGTGGAACTCTCCCTGGGCCCTCGAAACACTAGTCCCAGCTCTCACAAAGTTTCCAAGGAAAGTCTACTTTGCCAAAATCCTAAGGCAAATGAATGGCACCTGAGAAATACTGACAAGCTAGAAGTATGCTGTGCTGGAGCTGGCGCAGCCAAATACGTATCTTTGGGGGAGACCGCCTTTGGAGTAATCATGACAGGGACAGAAAAGGATCTGAAAAACCTAGGATGTCTCCCAACCAGGCTAGAGAAATGACCCACGAATTTACAGTTTCCCTGTCAGCAATACACACTAAACAAACTGAGCAGTCGGAGTCCCCACCCATAAAGCCTACAGTGGAATCGGAGACTATCCCAGGGCTGCCAGGCCTGTTAGAGGGGCCTGAAATTCCAGCAGTTAGGAGACAAGACTGCACCCACCTCTTCCTGGTGGCTACTGGGTGGTGCGGCTGGGCACTTACCACTGGGCACGACCAGCCATATGGGAACTCCCATAGTGTAGGGTCTTGCGTTGGGCAGAGCCTTGGGGACAATGCTGGCCATCTAACCAGCAGCCACACTGCTGCCCCTTGGGGGCCCCAGGATTCAGCATGAAGCCCAAGAACTGAGGAGCCTGCATATGACATATGGGATGGGGCAGTTCTGGGTGTCAGACTCTGACATTCCTTCACAGTCTTTCTCCCAGATGTTGGGGGAGGGGTGTTCCAGGCCCCAGTGGTGCACAGCTCCAGGGCTCCCACTATGCGGGGTACAACACCATGTGAGTAGGACCCCTGGAGTCGTGCACTCTCTTACCTGTGATGAACTCATTTTGGAAAGTGTCACGTCCCCTTATTTTGGAGATTTACAATGTCCACTAGTATAGTAAAGGTCCTGAGAAGTCCCGCAGTACATGAGGTTTTTTTAAAACTTGGTGTAAATGAGTTTTTTCAGAGTTTTAAATATAGCATAGGGGATATAGTCAATAATATTGTAATAACTGTGTACGGTGCTTGGTGGGTACTTAAAATATTGGGGAGATCACTTTGTAAAGTATATGATTGTCTAACCACTATGTTGTACACCTGAAACTAATATAAAATAATACCAAGTACCAACTGGAACTAAAAAATAAAATTTAAACTTAAACACGCCATGGAACCCTCACTTCAGACAACTGGGCTTGTGCAGAACGTGCTTAAGAAAAGGCTCCACCGGGGGAAGCGATTTCACTACACTCCGCTCTCTGAGACGTACTTAAGGCCCACGCGTGCTCTTGACCTGCCGGGAGCTCCCTCTCACCATGACTTTGAAGCTGCCTTTGTTCAGAAAGACACTTAGGAGGCCTTCGAAGTTCTCCCTTCTCAGCTGCTTTCTCTACAACACAGGCTTCTGTGGAAATGGAAAGCACCTCTGTGGTCTGGGGCCAGGATGGACACGCAAAGGTGACTCCTGACCACCTCGGGCCCCGTGGATACTGGTGCGTCACGGAGAGCCAGGGCAGACTGACCGCCTCCTGCGCCCTCCCCAAGCTGCTCGCAGTCTTTCCTGTGGGAAGAGGGACGGGGGGAGGGGCCGGCACGTCTCTCGCTCTGGACACCGAACCAACACCGGACACAGAGTCAGCAGGGGAAAGTTACCTGCCCGGCTCAGGCACTCATTTATTTATAAAGCACCTCAGCCCTGATACATGCCCCCGCCCGCACGTGGGGAGAGGTCCGGTTACAGCCACATTTCATTTATCCGATCGCAACAGGCACGCGTATCAGTTTAACTCTCTACGTGATGGTCTCCTTTACAACAGGCATCAGACATTTATCTTAACCATTTTGGGTGTAAACTGTTCAAGAGTGGGTGGCACCTGGATCTGCCTTTCAAGGCCGAGCCCGGTGACCCTGACCACCTGTGCCTGATTACTCGGGATTAGGCGGATCAATTATTAATGCAGCGAAACGCTGGGGTCGACCTTGGGAGGCACATGGGGCGGTCTGACCCTATACTAAGTGGCCCTCGAGATCTTTGCTGGATGCATCTGGGGGAAGTTTTTGATAGATAGTTTTACTAGAGAGAAGACACGGAAACTGCTAGAAGTCACAATATCCCCAGACAACTCATATCATTAAAACTTTGCATAAAGTAAGTCTTTTTGAGTAAGCACCAAAAAATTCCTGCCACTCAAGTGTCTGATACCTCGTACCTGGTCTCTGTAACTCTTCTGGCCATTTTGAAGCTTTCTGCCTTACTCCGTACTCCTTGGCTGGGTTCCTGAGAGTAAATTTTCCTAAATAATTGAGGTCTCGGGGCGTATCAGATGCTACTGTCCCTGAAGCGTGAGGCTGGAGCTGTGGATGGCAGCCAGCGGTGTAGCTTTTCCTGTTCCTGTTCATAAACCCCAACCACCTGTTTCCCTGTTTCTGGAGCCCCCAGGGGAAGGCCGCTCTGCCTGCCCCACCCTCTCCATCCTTCGGCGGCACCCGACCGATCCCAGGTGAGTGTCAAAGACCAACGTCACATACACAGCCGCTCCAACTAGACTACCCTCCAGCCGGGCCCCCGCCAATACACCCGGCACCTACAGCCTCACACAAAGCCGCCTCTGCACTTGTCCTTGGCCCAACCACAACGGAAGCCCACTGTTCCCCTCCCATCAATGTGCTTCTCTGTTCCACCAGCACATGGCAGAGAGATGCCCGCAGCCTGCCTGCAAGCCCCATTCATGCTCCCCTCTCACAGAGCCACTTTTCAGTGAACCTCTCCTTCCCTTTTCTCTACCCCCTAAATACACAAAAGAGGGCTATAAAGTGGGTTTCTTTTTCCTCTCTCTACAGAAATAAAAGGTTAGTTTTCCTTCCTTTCTGTTTTCCTATCCTTGGTCTAAATTTGGCAAATGGAAAGCTAGTGGAAGCAGTTAAACTGACCCAGTTCATGACCCCGGGATACTCCTGTGGCCAGAACATTTGCTCTTTCTCTTATGATGGTTATAGGGGGGCATCGAAAACTCCTACCACCCACCCCAAAAGTCCTGCTGGGAAACAATTCATGCACAGACTTGGGTGAGGCCTTAAGGGGCATCTTATTCAATCCCGGAAATTACAGAAGGGACACTGAGGCCCAAAGGGGTAAAGGAAGATCCCCAGGCCATACAGTGAATAGGGGACGCTTTGGGCACCGTCCTTAGGGACAATCAGAAAAACGAGCCTCTTACCGTCATCCAAGTAGGTCTGATCCAAGTTCTGCTCCTGTTTAATTGTCACTCCTGCGGGTAATACTTCCTTTTGGTCACTGGCCGGGGGTCCGTTTTTGGCGGCTCTTTGGCTTGTGGCATTCTGCTGCTGAATGACCGTGGGGTAGGACCCCGGGCTCAGCCGCTGACCTTGACTGACGGGGGGCGGGCCAGGCCTGGTGGCGCCCGGCGCGAAGTTCTCGCAGTACATGATGTGCTGGAACTCCTGGTGGCTCCCGCAGCGCAGCTGCTGGTTGGTAGGCGAGTAGTGGATCACGGGCGAGGCCTGCTGACTGGCCGGAGAGGAGTGGAGCAGGGCTGAGCTTTGGCCCTGGGAGCCGGCATGCACCAGCACAGAGCGGTGGGCCTCGGCGAGGGACAGGGGGGCGGCCATGAGGGCCGGCTGCTGGTAGCCCAGCAGGCTGGGGCTCAGGCTCTTGCTCCGTTGGTACAGGACAGCCGCTGGGTTCTGCTGCTGGTAGCGGGCATCGGGGGACGAGAGCCCTGAGCGGAATTGCTGGCAGGGAGCCATGGTGGCCACGAGGCAGGAGGGGGACTCGGCCACCCTGGGGTGCTGTGGGTAGTAAGGCTGGCTCCCCAGGCCCCCATGGGCGGGACTGCAGATCAAGGTGGGGTCATATTCATCCGTGGGCTCTGTCTTGATGGCTGGGACTGCGAGAAAAGCACACGGGATGCACCGTTCTTAGTGAGCTGCAGATGTGCAGAGGGTTAGCGGTTGGGAACATGGCCTTGGGAGTCAGGACGGGTGGATCAAACAGTCAGGCTCTGTCATTTGTTAGCCTTGCGCAATGGTCTTAGGTCAAAAACCTAACCCTGGGCAATGATTTGGAACTACAGGTCTTTCTAATAGCGGAAAGGTGGTCTGTGGACAGCAGGTCTGTCTCAGCCCTGGGACACTTGCAGCCTCTTTCCCCAGGAGAAGAGCTCAGAGAAGAATGTTTTTTTAAAACCACGCCTCTCCCTCCTCCCTTTGCCCTACTAGTGCCTGTCCCCCTTCCCTGCTTGTTGCCCTTCATAATACATATCACCACCTGAAATACTCTGTATATTTTACATGCTTATTTATCTGAACACCTCCCACTAAAATGTCAGTTCCTCAAAGGGAAGGTTTTCAGTTTGCTTTTGTTTTTTTGTCTGTTTTGTTCAATGCTGGGTCCCTAGCACCTGAAACAGTGTCTGGAATTTAATTGACACTCAGATATCTTCTGGACAAGAAATGGCCAAATGGTGACTGTCACCCTCCTTAGTTCTACAGTACTTTGGGGGAATGAGACCTGCTGTCTTGGGCCTCAGTTTCCCCATCTGTTACTTGGCAGTAATTAGCACACTTACCCTGTGGGGTTGTTGAGAGAGGATTAAGTGAGCCGTGTGTGCAAAGTACAACAGTGACTGGCCTACAGTAAGTGCTCAATGCCTCTCTTGTTGCTATATTATTATTACTAGTACTACTACTACTATTAGTGGTATTGTGGTTACTGTTCCTCTCTCCCCACCTAAGAGAGTCACCAGAATTTCTCCTGAGGAATCAGCTTTCTTTTCACTGGAGTATATGAATTGGTGACAGGGCAGTAATCACGTGTTGGGGGTTGGAGGAGGCAAGGAGGTCCAGCACTTAAAGCAAATACACAGCTTTGACACCAACCAGAGAAACCATTTCTCAAGATGCCATTCAAAGACCCTCCTCCCAATCCTGGCCCGACTGGGGGACCGAGTCCTGCTTCGGTCACGTTCAGACAAGTGCGTGCCAACCAGGCCCAAGGAGGCCTCACTACCACACGAGAGGTAAGAACATCCTGAAACATAACTGCAAACCTCTACATCAGCAAGGATCATGGCGAAGCAGCCTACTGCCCTCCCACAGATGGTCTCCACAGTTCTAGGTCCCATTAGGACATTGCCGCTCATGGCATGGCACGTCGGTCCTGGGCTGGGGCCACAAAGACCTGTGGACATACCCCCCAAAGCAGAACACCCCAAGGCCAGACTCTCAGGATTGCCTCTCAGGTTCATGCAGCCCAGAGACTCCCTGTGAAACTGTCTTAGGACAGAAATTGCACCCTGGGTGATAGTCTCAGATGATAGGTTTCCAGTCCTGGAGAGGTGGCTGGTGGGCCTGCCTCAAGCCTTGGCAAGCTGGGGGCCTGCTTCTGCAGCCCCTACTATCCCAGTCAGACATATCAACAATATCAATACCTCTTATTATGTGAGTCCCCTCTCTTAGGGCATCAGCTCCTCGAGGGCGGGGCTTTTTACCTGTTTTGTTCATTGCTGTGTCTCAAGCTCAGACCAGTACCTGGCACTCAGATATTTTCTGAACAAATGAATGAATGAAAAATGGCACTTGTCACCCTTCCTGGGACTGCAGTACTTTGTGGGAATGGACCTCCTGGCCCAGTTATCCACTCAGGAACTCCACCTGGCCACAGGGTAACTACTCACAGTGGGGTCAACTAAAGATGCCACAGGTTTTAGGGCATCTCTGCCACTATCATGATCAAATCTAAGATAGTGACAGGAGTGACCAGCTTTGCAGCCTTGTGCTGAACAAATCCACACAGCCTCTCCCCTGTTCCACCCTCCCAAGGGAAAACATTAGTAACAATAACAGCGCATATCGCCGGTATAAGTTTACTGTGCTAAGCTCTTTGGGAACATTTGATTTCTGCAACTCTCATAAGGAAGGTACCATTTGCTAGATGAGGAAACTGGGCTGGTTGAGTCACCGGCCCAAGGTCGCCCAGCTGGCAGCAGACGTCACGTGTCCTCACCTACATGCTCCTGCTGCCTCCCCCACCACAGGGGCCTTCAGGGAGAGCTCCTTACCTGGGTGGTAGGTAAAGTGCTGAGGCTGACTTCGTTTTCTTTTCCCATTAATGACGTAAAAGTTCACCTTCACCGACGTGCGAATGTGCTTGTTCCGGTACTCGGGGATCTCAACAAAAAGCATGTTCTGGAAGGAAGGAGTTGTCATTAATGTCCCCGCAACAATATCTAAATTCCCCTCCAAGGCCCCAGGCTCGTGAAGCCAGCCCGTCTACATGGAGTCGTGACCTGTTCTGTACGTTTACAGGTGAAATTCCACTTAAAGGGAATTTGACTTTTCAGCCACGGCAAAGAAAGGACTGCCACTTACTCTATCAAAGTATATTAAGATGTCACCATTACAAATCAGAGGGCCTGGTGCTCATGGAATGTTTAATTCATTTGTCACTTCAATACCTACTGAGGGCCTGTTGGTCCAAAGCCCTGGGACTTTGGAGAAGGAAAGGAGAAAAGGAGAGAGAGCAGGGGGGAGGTGGCAGGAAACATGTCGGGGCACTAGGCCGCCTGGTCCGGGTGCTTACAGGTTGGCTCTTGTCTTTATCCACTGTGGCCTCCATCTCCCAAATCTGCTGCCCATCTGAAAAATTAAAAATGACAGACTTTGAAGGAACTAATAGAAACCAAAGACTTAAGTCCAAAACTCACCAACTTCTATTTATCTTGGTTTTTCTATGACATTTCAGTACAGTGTACACGTATGTTTGTGTTACATATGTATATATGTGCACATATGTATTTTATTTTCATATATGTATATTTCTTTTTGCAAAGGAAATGCATGGTGACAACAGAAAACTCAGCGACAAGAGAAAATAAGGGGGGAAAATGCCCATCATTCCATCACCATTATTTTTCTCTACATCTGAATGCCTATATATCTTTCGTTCTTTCAAAATAAAAGTATTGTTATACATTATACTTTACTATATGCTTTGTTCCACCAAAGACTATTTCCAAAATGCCTTCTTGGTTGTCTGAGAAGACAGGTGGCTCACACAGTCTGTCCTAAGATGTCCTGGCTTATGAGTCACAGGAGAGAATGGAAACATAGGATCCCGCCCTCCACTTTTCAGTCAACAGACAGGCTGGATTTCACACAGCTCATTGCAACAGTCGATGAGAGGTTTTGCTCAATAGTAAACTCTCCTTCCTTGGAGCACAGCACTAGCTCCCCAGTTTGGGGCCAACAAGCCAGGCCAAATAAAACTCTGCATTTGCAAATAATAGATTTCTTTTGCTGACCACCTACATTGGCAGTTGGGCAGTTTTCAGCTCAAATAAACCATTTCCACCCGTGTTTCCAGGGTTTTTTGTGGAACACTGGCTCTGAAGATTATTAAATGGGTTTACGAGAATGAAAAACAAATTCTACAAGCTAATAAGCATTTGGAAAATGCCAAGTCAAAGTCAAATGGGTTTCTTTGTTGCAGGACTTCTCAGAGCCTTTAACCTACTCATGTGAAGCTTAATTCTCCAAGGTGGGCTGGGGTATGTACCATGTCCCAACATTTGGTGAAAACACCCTCCCCCCTTACAAAATTATATAAGTTTCAGGTGTACAACATTATAATTCAACATCTGCATATACTACAGAGTGGTCACCCCAAAAGTCTAGTTACCATCCATCACCATACAATTGCCCCTCCCCCACTTTCACCCACCTCCCAACCCCCTTCCCCTCGGTTAACCACCAATCTGTTCTCTGTATCTATGAGTTTGTTTTTGTTTTGTTTTGCTTGTTCATTTGGGTTTTTTGGGTTTTTTTTAAGATTCCAAAATGGTTTTTGTCTTTTTCTTTCTGACTTATTTCATTTAGCATTATACCCTCAAGTTCCCTCCCTAGACCCCCTTTATAAAGCACAGCTATTAGCATCTGTGATAGGTTAGCTTTGAACCAATATAGTCTTGGCTCTTAAGGGTCAACCAACGAAATCTGGTGTCAGTGTCTTATCTGGACTTAGTAGTATAGGACATATTCCCCAAAATAGTAACTAATAAAAAGTCTGTGAGTGCTACCAAAGCTGATGCAATCTAGATGATCTTAACAAGGAACAAGCAAAGACCAGCTAGAGCTTCTGTCCCAAGTCAGTCTGTGAGTCTTGGCCTGACAGTTCTATTAGGTGCAATTCCTGAAATGACTGAGGAAACTGTGGGTTTGTGTCAAATGGGAGAAGGAAAGGGTGATTAAAGCACTGGCTTTCACTGGTGTGTAAGAGCCCTGTGGGAGGGACCAAGTTATATCATCACCATCTCCCCAACGCCCAATGAACTGTAGGTGCCTAGTAAACGTCTCATGTCTGAGTAACAAAAGTGTCAGCAGTTCCAAAGCCTGTGATGGGGCCAAGAAAAAGCCAGAAGGTAACTTCAGTCACTGCTTAGAAAGAAGCAAGAAAAGATAGATAGATGATAGATAGATGATAGATAGATGATAGATAGATGATAGATAGATAGATAGATAGATAGATAGATAGATAGATAGATGATAGATAGATAGATAGATAGATAGATAGATATAGATAGATAGAAATAGATAGATAGATAGATAGATAGAAATAGATAGATAGATAGATAGATAGATAGATAGATGATAGATATAGATAGATAGATGATAGATGATAGATAGATAGAGATAGATGATAGATAGATAGATAGATAGATAGATAGATAGATAGATAGATAGATAGATAGATAGATGATAGATACAGATAGATAGATGGATATCAAGGAATTTGAAGTCATAAACATGGTACTTTCTATGTCAGAGAAAATCCTTATTCCTTTGTCAAAAACAGGCCAAAGGTTATCCAGCAGAGACACGTGTGCCCCCCAGGCGGCTGCACCAGCTGGGGCTGGGTCCCTGCCAGAGCGCGCACGCATCCACTCAGGGCCGTGTGAGCTCTAGGTCGGAAGATGACGTAGGAAAGGGGCAGAGGAAACGAGCGCCGTGCTGTGTCTGCGGCCCTGCCTCCTCCTCAACCTCTCCTTGGCTGCACCGAGTTCCCCACCGATGGCACCACCGCCCCTTCGGTTGGCCCATTGTCCTGTGTGAGTCTGACCTGCTCTGCAAAGGAAGGACTGCTTGCAGAAGTCTCAGGCCTCGGAGGAAAGGGAGAAGCACCTGGAAAGGTGATCGGGGAGCATGAAGCTGGGGCCATAAAGCCCCACCCCCAGCTCTCTGCCTTGACTCATGCCGGTAATGGGAGACGAAGCACAGAAAATCAAAACAGTGTGATGACAAGGGTGTCACCAAGAGCCGAGTTCTCATGGTCTAGGGACCGAGAGAAATGGGAGGAAACCCTTCTCCCTAAACGTTGCCCTTTTCTCTGTCTCTGCGCCTATATAAGCAAAACTCCACCCACCAACAACCCGAATTCCAGCGCCCAGCTGTTGGAGAGAATAGAAAAGAGCCAGCCCAACACCGCCAGATGGGGAAACTGAGGCCCAGAGAAGGAGCGGGGGCTGTACACAGGCATGCTGTGGACAGTTGTCACAGTCCTTAAGGAAGACCTGGCACAGCCCAATAAGGAGATGCTCTTAAGGAGAGAATCTCAAGGTTATTTAGCAGAAAGACGATGAGCGGCTTCCTGGGAAGCTGGAGTAAGGTCCCACATATGCAGGGTCTTTCTAGGGTCACGGCCATCACGAAGGTTCATGCACATCTCCTCAAGCCCTTCCCTGCTCCCCAGCCTCCAGATACCACCAAGCTCCACAGTGGCCTTGAAGGCCCTGCACAGCCTGGCTGCTGCCTCTGTTCCAGCCTTTCCAGGCACCATCCTCACCTCTGCCAGTAAAAATGACAGCTCTCGCCTACGAGCGCTCGCTATGTGTGAAGCAGGACTCGAAGCACCTCGCAGGTACGGACCTGTTTAATCTAGACGCCAACCCTAGGTCACAGGTCGGAACATCACCACCACCTGACAGGTGAGGATGTTCAGGCACAGAGAGGCAAAGGCACTGGCCCCAGGACACACCGCTAATGGGGAAGGAAGCTCAATCTGAGCCCAGGCACCTGGCTTTACAGCCAGCACGCCTTATCCCACCAACATGGTGTGGTTTCAGGTTCCTAGGCCGTGCAGCTCCTCTGCCAAGTTCATGAGGGAGGCGGGCAGGCGTTCCAGGTGGCTCGTCCTTCAAGGCTCAGCTGTGGTCTCCAGTTAGACCAAGTCTGTCCCCTCAGGGCTCGCATAGCACCCTGGGTACCCCACCACGGCTCTCACTGTCTCTCCGTTGTCTAGGACATTCTCAGAGGCTGTCTACCTCCTTGCATACCCTGGTGCTCAACCATTTGTCAACACGATTAGAATGAAAATCCCTGAAATCAGATATAGTCCCAATCTAAGTGGTGGCCGGGGCAGGAGAGTGCTCCTTCAAAGAAAGCAGAGGGCCACTGGGTGGAAGTGGGCCAAGCGCCCATCAGCAGATGAATGGATAAACAAAATGTGGTCTAGACACACAAAGGAATATTATTCAGCCTTAAAAGGGAAGGAAATTCTGACACAGGCTACAACATGGATAGACCCTGAAACATTATGTTAAGTGAAATAAGCCAGACACAAAGGACAAATACTGTATGTTTTGTCCTACACAAGGTGCCCAGAATGGGCCAATTCAGACACAGGAAGAAGGGTAAGGTTACCAGGGCCTTGACGGAGGAGCGAGGGGAGTTAGGGTCTAATGGGTACAGAGCTTCTGTTTCAAAGATGAAAACATTCCAGACACAGATAGTGGTGATGGTTACACAACTGTGAGTGTACTTAATGCCGCTGCATTAGATCCTTACAAATGGTTAAGACGATCAATAGTATATTATGAGTATTTTACCACATTTTTTTTACAAAAACACACACAATTGGCCTCACCCCCAGAGGCCTGGCTTGTTTGGTGGCCTGCAGATTGGCTTAGAGGTCTTTTTAATTAGTTGCTGCCATTTCAAAATGAGTTTTCACCTAAAAATGCGGATTTTGCTCTTGAAAAAATTTCAGACAATCTGGCCATTCTGGGCACCCACACAGGAACTTGACTGTGGCAGCATCTTCAGACAGTGCCTGATCCCCACTTTACCATGGCACCCCCATCCTGACATGCACAGCTGTGTGCCCTGCCTCGGTGGGCCTCTGAGGGATGGAGACAGGCACCGCCTCCCGCAACCTGGTAAGGAGGACCGGTCAGGTTTCTGCAGGTTCTCTCAATTGGAACAGGCCTGATGCTATTCTCATGATTGCAGGACATCTGACCCCAGGCCAGCTCGGTCAGTGTCCTACCCTGCTGGCCACCCCCGAACCCCAAACCAAGGACCCCTGGCCTGGCCCTCTGTCAGGACCAGAAACAACTCGTATTCCTTTCTCCTTGGGGAGGCCCCCTGCTCCCAGGACCTGACCCTTCCTTCTCTTCAGAAACACAGTCCCGTGCCCTGGAAAAGCTCCTGAGACACCACGCAGCCCAGCGTCCTCTGTGGGCCTCATTGTGCCCACAGGGGCCTCCCTACACTGCCACTCACTTAGAAACCCTCCCTTCCTCCCAACCCTCCTCCGGGCTCCAGCAGGGCAAACAGGACCTGCCAGGCAGTGCTTCCTCAGGATGCCCACTGCAGTGAGGTGGCCCACGGCCACCTCTCTGCAGCCCGGCTCCCAGGGGCCCCAGGTCAGAAGAAGACGGTGGGGTTGGAGGAAATGCCTGCTCAGCCCTGTGTTCTCGCAGGCCTTCGGCGGCCTGTTTGCTGTATTTGCTGTAACCCTGAGCCTCCTTGGGCATGTTCTGCAGTCAGAACGAACTTCCCTCTGTGTGCCACCACAGTGCTCACCATTTCATTCCTGTGTACCCCAACTCTGGAGCAACAGACATGCTCCAAATCCCTGTTTTGCCCCCAATTAACTGTGTGAGCTTGGGTAAGATACTTCATTCACTTCTCTTGGCCTCTTATCCAAAATATGGGGAAAATCATAGTACCTATACCTCAGGGGGGGTCATTCCAAGATAAAAGACACTCAGCAGAAAATAATGTTGAGTAGACATTGGCTAGTGGTGACAGATTATTGAAATACTACCTTTTTCATCTTTTTTGCACATATACCAAAGCATTGGAATAAAATGTTGGAAAAAAATCACAAGCATTTTTTTAATAAAAAAATAACATCCATTCTTGTGATTATAAATACTTTTGCCTGCGGGCATGGGCTAAGGGGAATTTACAAAGGGATAGTGTCTAATACAGAAGACAGGTGGCAGAGTGCCTGCTTTTCTTTCCTTTCAAAAATGGGTCCTGTTGCCCTAGCCAATTTGGCTCAGTGGTTAGAGAATTGGCCCTCAGACTGAAGGGTCCCGTGTTCGATTCCAGTCAAGGGCCGTACCTCGGTTGCAGGCTCCAGCCCTGGCCCTTGTCAGGTGAGTGTGGGAGGCAACCAATCGATGTGTCTCCCCCACATCAATGTTTCTCTCTGCCTCTCTCTCTCTCCCTTCCACTCTCTCTGAAAAGCAATGGAAAAAATGTCCTCAGTGAGGATTAAAAAACAAAAACACAAAAAACATGGGTGTTATTACTATTATCGAGAGAGAGAGAGGGGTGGGGGGAGGGGAGCTCTCACAGGAATAAGAAATCAGAGCCTAACCCATGAGCTAAAGCCAAGGCCTTATCTCCTCTGTTTTGCATCCTTAGGCAGCAGAGCCCAAAGGGCAGCTTGGGGGGCCCAGCCTGGCTGCGCCTCTCACGAGGGTCTGCACTCAGTTCTGAACAAACAAGTCCCCAATGGGAAATGAGAGCTGACGTCACTGTCCTCAATTTCATGTACCATGTGGAAGATACACTCAAGGGGTCTGGTCTCCAAGGGGAAGTGTGTGATTTGCATCTTCCTGGACTCCTCCTCCTTTCCCCCACCCTGCATCCCCCAGCACCCAAGTCCTGGAGTTCCACCAGCAGAACACACTAATCCCAGACTCTGGATTCAGCTCCCAGGAAGCGACAGAATTCACAGTAAATGTTGGCATGACTGCCTCAGCCTGATGTCCTGCGGTCTGGGTTAGAGTCTTCTTGTCACCATTTACTAGCTGTGTGGCCTTTGAGTGGTAGCTTAACCTCTCTGTGCCTCAGTTTCCTCATAGCAAATAATAAAGCTAATTTGCGGACTTCAAAAGAGTTTGGCAAGTCTTCAAATAGAAATCATCTGTAAAACGCTTAGAGAAATGCCCAGCCCATAGTGAGCGCTGGTCTCAGTGTTACTGTTTTAGAGTTTGGTGTTTCACATGGGCCTGACTCTAGGGAGAAAGAACTGGCTGGCCATCTGACCCAGGTGTTCTGGTGGCCATCACAGTTTCTTGCTCATTTCATTGTATAACATCTCTCGCTGCCAATGAATAAACTGACCGTTGAAAGTATTCACTGGGGAGGAGGGGGGCGCAATGTGAATTAATTACGGGCCAACTATACTTGGTATGAATTAGCAGGTATATTTGGTACAGGCAGCCCTTAGAATAAGGAAGGTCATATTTTCTGACCTGGAAATGTGTCCCTGTGATATTAAAAGGCAGAATTTTAAGTGTTGCAAACCAGTATGTGCAGTGCTATGCAACTCTGTGAGTCTATGAATATGTCTGCTTAAACTTAGGGAGCCTGGGCTGGGCCTGGATGGGTGAGGTGAGGCCCTCACACCTTCCTTCGTGGGCTTCAAGCACCGTGGTACGGCTATGGGAAGTTTTAATTTGTGTGCCTTTTTAGTGTTTTTTAAAATAAAGTTTTTCTCTTATGAAAACAGTGTATTGCAACTGCCTGTCTCCCAGGAGCCCTTGGGGCCACAATCTTAGACGGAGGCCGGGCACAGGCCACAGGCACTCATTAAGCTCCGACTGCCCTGCAGGCCCTATGTGGGCTGTTGGGGCCACCGTGCCAGCCACGCATGCATTCTTGTGCTCAAGGTCCCCAGACAAAAGGCAGGGCCCTATGTCCCACCAGAACGCAAAAGAGAAATGATTCAAGGCCCCTCACCTTGACTGGGAAGGGGACCCTGCCTCATTCCTCAGCCTCCCTCCTCTGACTTAGCTCCAGCCACCCTGGCCTTCTCTGCCCCTCCATCCACCACACTTGCTCTTCTCCAGACCTCACCAGCACCAGTTCCTTCCAGTCCTTTAGGTCCAGCTCAGGGAGGTCCCCCCTGACCTGTTCCCTACTCTCTGTCATTTTCTGTGCCTACCTTCCACTCTGACATCTTTTACCTGCCTACTGGTTCTCTCTCTCTCCCTGCTAAGCTATGAGCTCCCTGCAGGCAGGACCATGCAGCTGTCTGGCTCTTTAGCCCCAGCACTATGTGCCTGGCACATAATAGATGCTCAATAAACAAACTGACCTCAGGACTCGCCAGTGCTTGACCCACAGCCAGAGCTCAGGAAATGTGACCACTGACCTCTCCAGCAAAAAGACCCCACAAAAGACAAATCGCTGAGGGCTGACGGAAGGATCCTTTTGGGAACTGACTCAGAGAAGGAGCCTGTAATATGGGTGCAGACAAGGAATCAAATGCAACCAGAGACACCCAGCCCCAAGTTCTGCATAAACCCACCTCCCATCCCACACCCAGGTCTGAGCATCAGGGAAAACCTGCCCAGAACAGAGGAGGCCCGAGAAGATCAAGTACGCTTCTACTGCTCTGGGAGGAGATGAAATAAAGGACTTTGGTCTCTTGAGCAGATGTTTGGGCAAACTTTCCCCATCCTAAATTAACAGGGACTGGCAGCCAGCACGAAAACGGCCCTTCCAAGTCTTACTCAGAGGGGAAGAGAAAAGAGCCAACTTCTTTGGGCAAAGAGGTTGGGTCTAGAGAAGACTTAGCAAGAATCTGCAAGAAAAAAAAAACAAAAAACAGAGTAGGGGGCGTGCCTGGCTCGATTAACATCATAGCCTTCATTGTCACTTGGCTACAGGGCCAGATGATCGCGCCCCGATAACCAGCGCATTGGGGCGGGCGGCCGCTACACTTCAGCCAGTTCCACGGCTTCTCTTCGGAGCCCATGTCGGAGCAAAGTGTCAGGAAGCAGCAGGGTGCGGGGTGTCTGAGTCTTAGTCGGCCCGATGAGCCAGGGCTGGTGTGGGCATCACAGGAGGATCAAGGGGGCCTCAGGAGGAGGAAAACAGGTGGGTCCTCATGTGGGCCACAAGCATGCCACTGGGCTCCAGGCACAAGGAAGGGGGTCGGAAGGTCAGTTAGGGCTGGGAGGCCGGGTGTGATGCGCCCCAGTCCTGGCCTCTAAAAATTAGCTAAATGAAGAGGGTGGAAGTCATTTGGTCTGCTTTATGACCTCTAACCAGCAGAAAAACGTGTGCTCCCTGGATGCACGAGCTTAATGAGCCGAGCGGATGGGGGGATCGGGAGGGTCCCCTTAGCTTAGGAGTTCACCCATCTGAATGGTACAACTGCCCAAACGTGCTCAGTGAGATCTGGAGAGGGTCTTGGTCCCCAACGCATCCCCTCTCTCCTCCTGCCCCACCATGTTCTCCGTGGGCTCACCGCCCCCCTTCTACACCTGGACAACTGCAGGGGCTGCTCACTCACCTCCCAGCTTCCTCCACCAAAGTCCATTCTTTATTTAGATTGCAAGACCAATCTTTAAAATATAAATTAGATCATGTCACTTCTCTGCTTAAAACCTCCAATAGCTACTCATTGCTTTTGGAATAAAATCCAAGGTCCTCGCCATGCCTATAGGCCTCGGCATGATCCGATCCTCCCCCCAGTCATCTCACACTGCACAGCGGCCTTGGCCTGCTTTCGGTTCCTTAAACACCCCAAGCTCATCCCCACCTTGGGGCTGTGGCACTGGGCCATCCCTTCTGCCTGTGACATTCTTCCTACAGTCCACCAGCTCCCTCTTCCCCGCCTTTACGGTTCTGTTCAAAACCACCTCCTCAGGGAGGCCCTCCCTGACCACGCTCTCTAGAGTTGCCAGATTTAACAAATGAAAATACAGGATATCCAGTAAAATTGGAATTTCAGAAAACAACACATACTTTTTTTTACTACATGTCACAAATTCTGTGCCATTGCATAGGACATACTCATACTAAAGAAATTCATTGTCTGAGATTTGAATTGAACTAAACATCCTATATTTTCCCCCTACCTCAGACCCTTTGCTGTTACACCTTTGACCTGGTTTCACTGTCTTCACAGCACCTTCCCCATCTCAAGTGACCTGCTTATAAACAAGTTTGAGGCTGTCCGCTTCCTGAGGGCAGGGACTTCAACCACCATATGTCCCCAGTGCCTGGCATAGCACCTGCACATAGTAGGTGTTCAATAAATATCTGGGGAATGACAATGGAAGCCCTGGGGCTGAGTGAGCAGAGCAAAGCTAAAAGGGCATCGCTCAGTCATGTTACATAGAGGCTGGATGTCAGCTCATCTTTGGTCCCACCCCAGGCATGACTCCTCTACGTGAGGAGCTGTCATCTATAGATGACCTACACCAGCTTCATACAGCCAGTCACTCTGGGAATCCAGCCCTCTACTGAGGCTCTGTCACCTCCAGCAAGTCAGTCAACCTCACTCTGTGAGACAGTTTTCCCATCCGCAGAGTAGGGGCGGGGGCAGGACATTAGTCAAACTCCCTCCAGCTCTGGCCATGATGGCAGGAACCCAACGGCTTGGGTGACAGGTGGGAAGGAGCTCATCTGTGCCAGGAAGGACTCTTCTCCCAGACAAGAAGCCAACATGACCCTGCCTTCCTGACACTGTTAAGTAAACTGAGTTCCCAGGGGACACATGGAAAGTCAGCTGACATTTTTTGAGCACCTACTATGTGCCTGACACTTTCAGATCCCTGATCTTCTTTAATCGCTATGATACTACCAACCCCATTTTAGAGATGGGGAACTTGAGTCCCAAAGCATGAAATATGAGGCTGATCCAGGCTTCAAGCCAAGACTGCCCATGACCCCAAATCCAGCTTGCTTACACCTTAAATATAGTCTCAAAAATACAGAAAAAATAGAAAAGGGTGTGGGACAGCTAATTAATGAATATTATTATTTCCTTGGGGGGTGGGGGCTGAGGGGGATTCCAAACTGCTAATTGCAAATTACACAATGTCCTGTGGAAATGCTAGGACCCAAGAGGACTCATTTCTCTGTGCCCTTCTTCAAAGGCATCCAAACAGAATGAACTGCAGGATTCTTTCATTCAGCACAACAGTCTGTTCTCACATGCAATGGACTAAAGCTTGGGCAGATATTCAGCTCCCTGAAAAAGACCATTTTCTCCATCCCCAGTGGGGCTTCAGAGTGGTGATCTGGCCCCTGTCTGCGGAGGAAAGCTTCGAGCCCCAGCCAGCTGTAAGTGGTGGGCTCCAGCCCAGGGGCGGCCGATGACACTGTAGACGTGAGTCACTCAGGGCAAAGGTCTGCAGAGCCTTAGTCATGCCCCAGCCCAGCCTGGGTCTGACCTTTCCCAGAGGGAAACCCAATCCCAAGTCTATTGTTTCAGAAAATGCCACACCAGGCGCCCACAGAGACTGACAGGTGGAAGGGGGGGGGTGCCTTCTCTAAGGTGGTTCCAATTTTTCCAGGACACTAATTCATGGAAAAATACTTAATTTAGCGAAAACCTTTTTTTATTTTAAGCAAATGTATTTCTATTTATTAAATGAAGCTCAAAATACAACCTTTGGGAACCTCCAAGTAATAAAATGACTCATTAGGATATGATGACTCAGTGGGAAAGGGAATTCCACCGCCCACGCCTCCTCTCTAAAAAATCAATTTGCCCTCTCAACAGGTGATGGGAGCCTCCGCCATCAGACTGTTCCAAGAAAATCGTTCAACAAAACAAAACACAAATTCTCTTCAAACAATTTAAGTTTCAAAGCTGAGTAAGCCGATGCAGGCAAGTTTCCAACCTACACCCCCGCAGGATAGACAGCCAGGGAGCTACTTGGTGGGGGCCGGGGGGGGGCGAATTAAGAAAGATTTACCAGCTGAAAAATTCCAAAACTCTGTGTCATGTGGAGGAAGCTTCCAAAACATTGGATCCCACCCAGGCGCAGGGAGTCACCCAAAGCCATGGCAACCCCGTTTCCGCTGCCACATCACTTTTATTTTTGTGTCCTTAGATTTTTTCCTGTTTTGCAATGTTTTGCTGGGACCCCCGACTCCGCCTGAGGCCTGGGTGGCCGGGGGCCAGAGTGACCAGCTGAAGTTAGGGAACAGCCTGGACTTCCCAGCGTGAACTTTGCCTGAAAGGTTACACATTTTTTAAATTTCAGAGAATATATAAGGGCTTTTCAGCCATCAGTGAGAGTGATAAATAGGAAATACCCTGGTGCTTCTGTTTGGTTTCTCTTGTCCTCTTGGATGTGATTAGAGAGATTACTCAGGGGGTTGATGACAAATGTTGCTTGGGATTCCAGCTCTGTCTCCAGCTGGGGGTTCACCTGGGGCCCATAACCTGACCTCTACAAGCCTCAGTTACCTCATCTGTAAACTGGGAATAATGCTGCCTGCCTTTCAGGGCTGGTGTGACAATGAAAAGAGATGACACATTCATTCAGCAATATGTGTGAGCGCCTACTATGTGCCAGGGACTATTCTAAATGCCGCAGATACCCTAGCAAACACCAAGCCCCTGCCCTCAAGGGACTAAGGGCCTAACACGGGAGACCAGATAGTAAGTGAGTGCTCGAACAGACAGGGTCATTTCAGTAGTACTAAGTGCCACCGAGAAAACAGAGCAGGACGTTGGGACAGGAACTGACAGGTTGTAGGGGAGGATGGCCGACTTCAGAGCAGATGGTCAAGGAGGGGTGGGGACCTGAAGGAACAGGAGGAGGCAGCTTCATAAAGAAATGGCAGGAGAGCGTTCTAAGAAGAAAGAGCGAAAGCAAGGATCCTGAGACAGAAACGAGTATGGGGTGTTTGGGGACAGAATGAGGCCGGTGCAGCAATAGCCAAGTAAGCGAGGGGGACAGGCAAGAAAGCTGAAATCAGAGGTGAGGGGCAAGGGCCAGGTCATACAGGCTTTTGGAAGTCCTGAAAATAATTAAAATTAATAATAAAAATCATCAGCGTTATTATTGCTGATGCTATAAATAAGAAGCCTTTCTCCAAAACACCAAGCTTTTCTAACTTGAGGAACACCATGCTGCCCCTCGCCTCCTGTTTTTCCACCGTCCTCCAATTTGTCATCCCGCTGGAGTGGAAACCATCAATTCCACTTTGGTCCACAGCTATAAAAAGAACGCTGGAGCTGGTGATGCCGATGACCCAACGTGGGGGCTAAGATTAGCCCAGGAGGCTGTCACCTTTCCTTAATGTGAGAACCAGCTGGGGTTCCCCTTCCTTGGAAAACTTCAGCTGTTCCACTCCACCCCACCCCGCCCCGCAGCGCCTTTGCCGGCCAAGCTGTCCATGGAGATGGGAACAGGGATGCATTTTGGAAAAAAGAAGTTGAGCAACAGGGATTCCCCCTGTAGAAGGCAGCCCTGCGCTGGGAAGCGAGTTCTTGGGGTCAGAAGAGCAGAACCAGCTCCCTGCAAACCCAAGGCAAGCTCCCTGTCCGTCACAGCCACCAGGAGCCAGGCATCCTACCAGGGAAGCCCACCGCTCCTGGGGGCAGGGAGTTCAGGGGCATGTCAGATACCCCTGCTTGTCTGCTGGCATCATTCCAGGAACCACATTCATCCGGGATTCTTTAGTTGGACATGAAAGGGTTAGAACTGCATCCCCTCGACCCCAGAGACCCACTGCAGAAGTCAATACTTAATCTCACCACAAAATGGTCCAAGTCAGAGGCTCAGAGCAGCTGAAAGGTCATCAGCCAAATTAACCTGGTTCTAAATTTTTTTCAGAGCAGAACAGCTAACAGTCAAGGGTGCAGACTCTGGAGCCAGGCTGGCTAGGGCCAAACCCACCACTGCCATTTGCCAGCTGTGTAATCTTCACCAAGTTACTTAACCTCTCTGTGCTCAGTTTCTCATTAGTAAAACTGGCAGAGCAGTAGCTATCTCATAGGACTGTGGTGAGGAATCAGATTAGTTAATACATATAAAATGCTTAGGACAAGGCTTGGCGCATTGTTTATTATTGTTACTTATTGTTTTTCAATGTTTCTTGGTTCCATGAGCTAAAATCATATCTTTGTCCTTCTACAGACTAAATATAATGATAATAATAGAAGCTAACATTTAATGAGCATCTACAATGTGCCAAGCTCTATGATCTCATTTAATCTTCTCATCTCTCAAGAGAAGTAAATCATCTCTATTTTACAAAAGAGAAAATGTTGGCTCAGAGAGGCGAAGTGACTTGCCCAGGATGCCAAAGCTACTAAATGTAGACCATAGATTCAAACTCAGGCTGTCTGACCTCAGAGTCTGTGTCTAACCACCACAGCATGCAGCCCCAAAGCTTGCCCAGCCAAGGCCAGTGCCAGGGGCAGTGTGTGTAGAATAAACCATGTGTACAGACTGAGTTATGATAATGCTGGAGAGACCATAATATAATAACAGACTTTCAGTGAGTGTTCCCTACGCACTAAGAACACGCTGCTCATTCATGCATTGAACTCCAGGAGGAAAGGACTGTTTCTATCCTATTTTACAGAGACGGAAATTGAGGCCTAAGGAGGTTGAAAAAATGAACAATGCTGGGTATGATCTCAGGCAAGTCCCCAGACTTCTCCTTTGCCGTCTGCCTCCCACAGGTCCTGGGTTAGAGAGAATAACATGCAGAGAGTGGCAGGCAAAAGGTCCACCCACAGATGGGTTCAATCACATGGAGCTATTAATATTTCTCTTCTTGTTAACACGCAACTTTTTCAAGTTGAAATAGGCTCTGAGTTTTCCTCCCTTCAAGAGGTAAACTGTGAAATTTCCTCCAAGGCCAAGAAAAGAAAAGCTAGAGAGTACATAGATTCATTCATTCATTCATTCATTCATTCATTCATTCATTCAACAAACGCTTAATTGATCTCATTGAGTAGCTTAATGAGAACATGAACTCTCTGGACAACTGAAAGCTGTCTGGCTCCTAACTCCATGGGGAACTTGGCAGGACCTGGCCTCCGAGTCATCTCTACATGGTTCCGTTGCCCCCCTCTCCACAGAAACTGACAACATGGGCATGGATAACAAGACCTCTGTATACTACTAGCATTTTCCTCTCTACTAATAAGGCATTTTGAAGCCATACACTTCTTGTGAAAGTCAGCAGAAGGCTAATAGGATGGCTTCCAGGTACAGGAGATGCATCAAAACTGAAGAGGCTAATTTCATAGCACTCTCCTGCTCAAGAACCCATCATGACTCTCTATTATATTATCCATGCGCAGAACAACCAAGGTTATGTCTCTGCCTGCCACTGGAAGACCTCTGTGTTCTGGCCTCTGACTGCTCATCAAAGCATTTCCCCTTGTTAAACAGCCTCTACGTCAGCATATTGGCTTGCTCTCTGACTCAGAGCCTCACAATTCTTGCTGTAGAAAATATTTTACATTTTTCCACCACCTGAAAAATAAGCCTCCCCAGAACACTTAAAAACATGAATGCCCTTTTGAATCCACTACACCACATACAGGAAATAACTAAAACAAATAGCATTAACTCATATATCAAGCACTTACTCTACACCAAGCATTTTATAAGTACTGAGCATGTATGAACTCTTACCCTCATGACCACCCTATTAGGTAACACTGTCATCATCCTCACTGTACAGATGAGGAAACTATTGCCCAGAGAGGGTAAATAACTTGTCCAAGGTCACACAGCTAGAAAGCAGTAGAGCTGGGTTTTGAACACAAGCAGACTGGCTAGATGGCGAGTTGTCTAGCTGACAGAATGAACGCAGATGTTCATCACTGAGTTACCTATAACAGCACAGAGCTGGAAGCAGCCCAATGTCCAATAAAAGGGGAATCGTTAAATGAAGTGCTGGACAAACGTATAATAGAATGGAATCATCCTTTTCAATGTCTGCGTTCCTAACCCTTCTCTACACCACCACTGACCGACCGTGTGCCTTCCAAACCACTCCCAAACCCATCCATCCGTCTCCAACCCCCCTGCCATAGCCTGACTTAATACTGCCTTTTTCAGTTCTGCCTTCTGTAGGGCCCATCCCAAGAGGAAGCTCTGTGTGAAAGAAGCATCCCTCCCCCAGACACTCTGCTTCCTCCTGTCTGCAGGAGTCTTAGTAGTACCCAGATCCATGATGCATCCAGCTGGAAAGGCAGCCTGCAGAGGGGGTGCCCTTGGGCGGTGCACAAGCCCACGACCAGACAAACTGCCTGTTGCATTCTCCGCATCATCCCAAAGGCAGTAAACAGAGAAACAAACGCCAATACCCCTTTGAATTAACCTACTGAAATCATGACCGTTAGAAAAAAAACTAGGTCTAGCATCCATAACTATTCAATAATTGCATAACCTGACATGCTTCCCTTGCTGCCTCCTCATGAGCAAAACATATTACCAGACCGTGAATGCAAGAAAGACTACAACACGGCCAATAAATAGAAACATTAGACTTCTCAGAGCAAAGGAATACAAAGTAAAAAGAGGTACCAATTCGGCAAATGGCACTTCTGGGGAGAGGTGAAACCAGACATGGGACTGGTAGAAGTTTCAATCTGTAGATTTCTGGAAGGTAATTTAGCAATCTGTATTTAAAACTCCCAAAATGACTCTCCAGAATCCCACTGCTAGGAATACATGGTAAATAAACAAATAAGATGCACATGGAGATTCATGTTGAAAAGATTAATCTTAAAAGTATAAGGAGATTAATCACAACACGATTTATAATAAAGATATAAGTAGCCAATGTTTATAGGCTTACAAAATACCTGGTGCTGTTATAATTACTCAGCATGTAGTAACACATTGAACCTTGTCACAGTCCTCTTGCTATTATCATTGTATACATAAGGCAATGGAGGCACAGGGAGGTTAGGTAATTTGCTTAAGATCACACAGCAAGGAAGTAGCAGAGCCAGATGCGATCGGAGGATATCCAGGCCCAGAGCAGGCACACTTAATCACCATGCTGTCTGGCTTCCCTTCTAGATAATAGTAAGAAGGTGAAAAAGTTGACGTCTCTATGTGAAAAAATAATTTTTAAAAAAAGAGTTGGGGTTGGGAGGGGCCAACGTTATCATCCAATGAAACAACCCAGATCAGCTAAAACGCTTTATGGCACATTCATGCGATGGCGAACTGTGCTGACATCAAAATCACTAGAGACGTGGGAAACTTGTCACAGCAAGGAAAAAGGGTGGAATATGAAACTCTACACAACAGATCTACCTCCAAATCAATGCTGCTCAGAACCAAAAGATGGTGGTTTTCGTAAGGCGCCAGGGGACACAAAAGAGCTGAAAAGCACCCTGACCTGTGGTCTTCTCCGTGAACACGACTTTGGACTCGGCAGTGAAGTTCTGGCCCGTGAGAATCATCTGCTGGCCGCCGTAGACCAGGCAGCTGTCGATGTCTTGTCTTTCCACCATGGGCAGCTCGTGGGCGGATCGCTGGGCTGAGGACAGAGAACAAGAAGTCACCGTGAGGACACTTGAGAGAGGCTTTCAGGTTTCTCAGTGACGAGCTGGGACACGCTCTGCCCACCTGTCACCTGTCGTCATCGCTAAATGTAGAACCAGCACCCCTGCCAACTCGACTCTGCAAATGTTATGTTCTTGTAAGTGTGCCCCAAGTCATTTGGGTGAATTGTCTCCTAACAACGTATTTGTTTTCCTAAATCGAGGGACGGGCCTGTCCTCCTTACAGAATGGAAAGGCGAATGAGAACTTGATTATTGTATTTGTTATGAAAGGATGGACAGACCGACGTTCCCACGAGAGACGACCTCAGCCAACACCACAAGGGCGCACACAGGTGACACATTAGGACTCAGTTCCCGAAGGGTTTAGATAGATTCGCTTTGAAATTCATTCGCAATTCTGGGCACGGTCTTCAAGACACCCCTGATCCGCCCCCGCCGTCTCTGAGCTCATCCCCTAGAGCTCCCCCGTGCTGATGCTGCCCCAGCCATATTTCTAGAACATTCTGTCTCTCAGGCCCACTCAACACACTCCTATCTCTGAGCGTTTGCACTTCCAAGTGCCTGTCTCTGGAAGCTTCTCCCCTGATGACCCGCGTGGCTCCCTCCCTCACGTCTTGCAGGTTTCTATTCAGATGTCACCACCCCGAGGCTTCCTTACCCTCCTCCCTCACAGTTAAAACAGTGGTGTCCTGACTGTTTGTCTGTCTGTATGTATGTCTCTCCCTCTCTTGCCTGTATCCTGCTTTACCCTGCTTTATTTTTCTCCAAAGAACTTTCCACTTACAGATGCTCTACATGGAATTTTATTGGTTCAGGTCTTTCTCTCCAACCACTAGAATGTAATCCCCCCTGGGGGGAGGGGGGGCCTTTGCTTTTTGTTCAACTATAAGCCCAGGGCTGGGACAGTGCCTAGGATTTGGGAGGAAGTGCTTAAGAGGAAGGGAGGGAGGGAGAGAGGGATGGACGGACGGACGGACATAGATGTGGGTATATCTCAATATATCTTGGCACATGTATTTCTCTCTCTCCATATCTCTACATATCTGTATTCTCACCCATATCGCCAGTAATGAAAGAAGGAAGGATGGGCAGGCCTGTGCTGAGAGCTTTACTGCAATGATATACTTGAATGCTCACAGCCACCTTCAGGGGAAGTACTAAAATTACGCACATTTGACTGGGAGAAAATTAAAGTTAAGAGAAGTCAGGTCACCACGTGGCCAAGGTTATGTGGCAAGGCTTAGATGAACCCTCAAAAGCTGCTTTGTCCAGCTTGAGAGCCCCATCCCTTAGCCACTCCAGCCGGCCACTGAGTCTTTCCCAGGGGAAAGAACGAAGACCCTCTCCAGCCACCTTCCCAGGGCAGGGGGAGAACGGGGTCCCCGCCAGCATGAGGGGCCCATCTGCTCAGGCCTTGCCTTGGCAGCGTGGGCCCAAAAGGCCGGCCCTCCGCTCGGTGAGTCAGCCTGAGTCCTGGCCTGCCTCCCGGAGCCCGGGAACTGGGCGGAGCGCCAGCCCTTTCTGTGCCAGGGCCCGTAGACCTCCCGTCCGGGAGCCGGGCAGCAGCCATGTGGGGCCCGAGGCCCAAACCTAACGCTCCCCTCCTGGCCGGCCTGAGCCTCCAGGTGGGGAGCATCCCCCCCTCCCCAGAGCTACGTTAAAACCGGCTCCTTCAGGAGCAACCATGCACTTGGCAGCATTTAAGGAATCTGCTGTGGACCAGCCAGAGGCTCCCAGACACTTCACTTTGAACGTGCAACCCGACGACTCCCAGTGATCCTGATGGTCTCCCCCTACCTGCTCAGCCCAGGCTCTCTGTTCCCAGGGACCAGCCGGCCAGCACTGTTCCAGGGGGCTGCCAGTTAAGAGTATATATTAAAAAGGCCTGTCCACAGAAGCTAATTTCTCCCACATGGGCTGGGTTATTAATCCTTTCTTTCAATATACTCGTTTTGTATGACTTCCTAATTGAGTAGCTACAAATGCAGGTTTATTAGCAGTGAAAAAACCAGCAGCCTGGAAAAATGGTCCCAGCTTTTAAGTTAGGACTTTGATGAAGTTAGGGAGAAGGGGGCTACTGGGGGTCTGGCCCCAGGGCTGGGTGGGGAGGTGGTAAGAGCCATCTGTCCCATTTTTCAGGTGGAAAGCCTGAGTCATTGCTACTGGGCAGGCTGGCCAGGGGCTCTCAGCCAGCCAGGCCAGGGGCTGGACGAGGCTGCGAGCTCTGGGCGCAGGGTGGGAGGCTGGCCCAGCCAGCTGCTCTGTGAATCACTGTGCAGAGCTGTGAACACAACTTGTCTGTTTCCTAAAGCAACCTCACTGCTGCTCCCTTCAAAGTCTCACAGTTCCAAGCAACCACTGATTCTTTGCCAAACTTGCCCTTCCCTTCCCTTCTCCTTACCTGAAGGAAAACTATCTTTTTCATGAAAAATTTAGAGAACAACCTGAGTCCAGTCCGGCTTCGGTAAGCTTTTATCTGTACTCCAGTCTGGCAACCTAGAGTGAGGGCTGTGAGCGTCAGCACCAGTGGGAGCTTGTTAGAAATGCTGAACCTTGGGCCCCCACCCCAGACCTATTAAGCCCAAATCTGCAGCTTAACAAGGAATCCAAGCGATGCTCGGGCACCATCAAGATCGAGAAGCGCTGCTGGGCTCTGGCTGCACATCAGAATCAGCTGGGGAGCTTTAACAATGCTGACCCTCTCCCCAGCCCTAATTCTAGAGCAGGGATTCTCAGCCTGAGCACTGACATTTGGGCTGGATCATTCTGTGGGTGGGGGCACCTGTGCACCGTAAGATATTGAGCAGCATCCCTGGCCTCTACCCACTAGATGCCAGTAGCACCCCTTCCCGTGGACAGCCGAAATTGCCTCTGGGCACAGCTGATGTCCTCTGGGGAGAAGGCAGCCAAAACTGTCCCTGGTTGAAACAAGGGTCTGCGGGGAGGACCGCAGTATAATTTTTTTAAAAACAATCCTTAATGTTCCAATGGGCCACCCCAGGTTTGATCTGAAGTGCCCTAGAAGCCACAGGAGAATTCCTGGTTACTGCTGCTTCAGTTCTGGGGTCACAAAGCCATGGTTGGAGTCCTGCCTCTGCCAACTCCCTGCTGTGTGACCCTGGGTAAGTTGCTTCCCCTCCCTTCGTCACGGATGCCTTCTCTGAAATCCTAACAGGTTGCCAGAGGGGAGGGGAGTGGGGGAAAGCAGAACACAGGTGAAGGGGAATAAGAGGTACAGGCCTCTAGTTATTAAAAAGACACCTCACAGGGATGTAATGTACAGCACAGGGAAATAATTGATACTATCGTAACCACTTTGCACAGTGACAGATGGTGACTACACTTATTGTGATCACACCATAAGGAACATAAATGTTGCATCATGATGTCGTACACCTGAAACTAATAAAAACTGTACGTCAACTATACTTTAATAAAAAAGAAAAAAAATTAGAATATTGGGAGGCAAAACATTAGTACAATAGTATTTTTAATGTACTTAAAGGAAATATCGACTGTGGACCAAGACAAAATAGTTTTTGAGAATAAAGATAAAATAAAGATATCATAGAGAGAAAACTAATAATAAATAAAATCCTACCAGTGCCCGCCCTCTTGGGCCCTCCTGCAGGCAATAGGAGATGCTGCTGTAAACATGTAAACGTGGTCAGAATATAACTGGTAAAACATCTAATACCAATAACCCAAATGTCCATCGATGGATGAATGGATAAACAAAATGTGGTCTATCACTCAGAAATATTACTCCACCACAAAAAGGAGTGAAGTACCGATACAGGATACAGCAGGGATGAACCCTGAAGACATTATGCTGAGGGGCAGGAGCCAGACACAAAAGGACACATGTGAATCGATTAATATGAAATGTTCAGAACAGGCAAATCCGTAGAGACAGAAAGTAGGCTGGTGGGTGCCGGGGTCTGGGGAGGGTCTGCTAATCATGGGTATGGGGTTTCTTTCTGGGGTGGGAAAAAAGTTCTGGAACCAGATCATGGTGGCCGCTGCACAACGTTGTGAATGTACTTATTAATGCCACTGAACTGTACATTTAAAAATGGTTAAAATGGTAAATTTTGTGTTATGTGTATTTTACCAGAATTAAATACACACACACACACACACACAGAGAGAGAGAGAGAGAGAGAGAGAGAGAGAGAGAGAGAGGTCCCCGGGTTTTCTAATGCAATCTGTTCTGGAAGCCCGTTCGAGTTCTGAAACATTGGAAAACCGAGGGATCCGCAGCCGACAGATGGGCCTCAGGGTCTTGCCCTCAGTGGACGCCGTGGGGCGGGTTCAACTCCCGAGGCGGGTTCAAGAACCAAAGCATTTCCTTCCGAGTTTACCACGGTCATAACCCGAAATGATCACCGATGGAGACGGTCGAAAACCAAGGTACCGCTGTGTGTGGTGTGTGTGTATGTGGCTCATGTAAGACAAAAACATAGTCACCACTCAAGAAACTAGTCTTTACTCTTGTTAACTTTCAAAATGCCTCTTTCTTGCTCATTTTCAAAATGTTCGTTGCTTGGTATCTTTTTAAATGCTTAATCAAGGAAAATGCGATTAATGTCCTTTCACAGGCAGAAAAGAGATGCTCAGAACTCGGCTTCTTCAGGGCAGCTCCAGCCACCTCAAGTCCCCCGCAAGGTGATCCTTGGATGGGGCTTCCCAGCTCTAAACCTCAGTGTTCCCATCTGAAAAATGGGGCTGTTAACAGACCCATCTCATAGGTTGTGGATTAAAAGGGAGAATTCACAAAAAGTGTGTTTGGCTCATTAAGTATGGGCCAGCAAGTTCAACCAGACCAAAAGCTGTTGTATCTGGAGCAGGTTCTATGTGCTGGGCATCGGCTAAGCACTGTCGTCTTATATTGCATATTTCACCAAACACGCGCTGACCATATCCACGCATAATTTATGCACATTACTGCTCTTGCCATTCTTGTTCTTGGTAGATCCCAAACCATAGCCCAGGTTTCTTGACCCAATTGTTAGTGTTTCTCAAAGTGAGGTTTCCAGGCCACCGTAAGCAGAATCACCTGGTTGGGGAAGGTGCTCAATAAAAACACGGACACCCAGGCCACTCCCCTGACACACTGCTCTCGAATCTCCTAGAGGAGGCTGGACATTTGTATTTGCATTTTAACAATCTTTCCAGGTGACTTGTTACCCACATTTGTTTGAGAGCCAAGTTCCACACTTAAAAGGCCACCTGAGGACAAGGGGACCTCCTCCTGGGGAGGCCCTGGCATCCTGAGAGAGCCAAGAGGCAAAGCAAACGAACCCAATTAGCCACCGAAAGAGGAACCGAGGAGAGGCAAACAGCAACCAAAATTACCCTCCTGGGGTCCACTTCCCTCTCTCTCTGATGCAGCCTTTAACACCTATGATTGCTAATTGGGGTGACACCATCCAGGGCCTATGGGAGGGCTCTCAGGCAACCACTGGGCCTCCCAGGCCTGTGCCACCAACCCCATCAGCGCCCACCAGCATCCATTCAGCTTGTCAGCTGTCAGAGATTCCAGCCCATGGAGCCCACATCCCCTGCAATGTTCTCACCAAACCTGGGGCTGCCATTTAAAGGCATCCTGAGGGCCCAGGGCTCACCCGTGGGGCAGTCTAGACCCTCTGCTCCAGCTTAAGCTTCGAGGTGGCCCTCGCCAAGAGATTTCCCCAGGCTTCCCGCCTGCCCCCGGATTCTGGCACGTCATAAAGTGGCCTGGGGTTCCTGTGTTTTATGAGCTCTGAATCAACAGGGCGCTGTTGGTTTAACCAGTTTGGGTGTTTACTTTCACTGGCAACAGTGGCTGATGGGGAACAGAGCCGCAGTGGCCAGGGCTCCCAGAGGGAAAGTCACACCGGCGCGGGGTCCTCCGGGTTGGCCTGAGCCGGCCTGGAAATGGGACATTACTGCCTGTCTGCAATCCTCTCAGTCACAGGGATGCATGGCCAAGAATTACAATCTACCCAAGAACCTCAGGAGAGATGGGAGAGACCGGCCGGGAAAATTCACTTATGCAGAGTGGGTGGGTTCTGTGAATAACAGCAAATACTTACAGCCACCATAGAGAGGCCTTAGAGCCCAGGCACCTCACACATACATATCTGTTTATATTACAAAACACGCACATGATGAGGCAATTCGGGGGGGTGGTAAGGGTATGGATGCTGCCATGTAACCGGCTGAGTTCAAAGCCCAGCTCAGTGATATCCTAGCTTTGGGACCTGGGCAAATCACCTAATCTGTGCCTATTTCTTTTTCATCTATAAAATGGGGAAAGTCATGGTTCCAACCTCAGAGGGCTGTTTGCAGATTAAGTGAGCTAATGCATAGGAAGTGTGTGGCACCTTGTCAGGGCTCAATGACGGTTATGTTTATTTTTATTGCTAAACTTCAGGTCACAAAGCAGGAATTATTACCACTTGGAGTTGCATTTCCCAGAAGAGAAGGGATATGTCTGAGAGCTCGGGCCAAAAGGCAGAATTTCAACCCAGGCGGTGGGATTCCACTCCCTCAAGGGGCCCCTTTTTAGTAAAACGGAGAAGGACCCAGTGGGAAAGCGGCGGCCAGCCCAGGCAAGAAGGGTCCTCCCATCGGTCTCATTCTGGCTCACGCACTCACCACCCCTGGCTGTGGTGCTCCAGCTGCTGTAAACCTGTCTTGTCTCTTCATCAGGCCCCTGGCCTTGGCTGCTAGCCTGGCCCGCTGAGCCTGGCCTGGCCCAGACAGCGGTGCTGACTCAGGCCTCGCCTGGGAGGGGCAGGGAGCATGGCCGGCAGACCAGCCCGAGGCCCTCACCCCCACCCTGGCCATTCCTGGGTCTTCCCTGGAAGCAGGAGGTTGGGATGGAGGAATCCTACTCTCCCCAAGTGTGGGGTTCACCGCTATGAGGGTGACCATGGGGTGGGGGGTGGTGTGCATAAATGCATGGATTCTGCAGTGCACGAGACCACCTGCTAGCTCTGGGCTTCGTGGGACCTCAGCTTCCATGGAAAGTGGAGCAGTAACACCTACCCGGCCAGACTGGCTGGTCATCGCATCCAGTTCACACAGCACCAGGTCCCGAGCAGAAGCCATTATTTCTCTCTCTGGATCAGAGAATTACTATGCCACTCCAACATGCTAGCAGGCAGCCCCTTCAGAACAGTCCCACCTATCTCCATATAACAGCCCTTCCTGAGGGCTCCACAAAGCCCCATCTGACTGATGAGCTGCCAGGGAGCCCCAGCAGCCTGGACAGAGGCCAGGATATGGGCTTTAACCCCAGCTCTCTGCTCTGTCCCTGACCAGCTGTGTGACTGAAACAAATCACCTAACCTTTCCGAACCTCCACCTGCTGGAATGGAAGCTCCAAGAAGGCAGCATTTCACGCCCCAAACACATTCGCACAAGTTGATGCCCAATAAACATTTGTGAGTGAATGGATGAGTCTTCTGAGACTTACGATGAAGATGGAACGGGTTAATATATGTGACAGTGAGGCACACCACAGGGCTGCTATAAAGGGTGGCTCTGCCTTCCCTGCCCCTACATAGTTAGCTCAGCAAAGGGCCATAACCATATGATCAGGTAACCATATCAATCAGACGGAAAGCCACCCCAAAAAAGCCACCCCAAAACAGAAAACCCTTGGTTTCCCTCAAACCCAACTTCCCTGCAATCATCTGCAGCCAACCCCCTGCATGAGCCAGATAACCATCTAGATTCCTTCTTAGCAGCAGGACGTGCTGCTAGCTGCCAGCTCACTTGAAACAATCAGTGTTTGTTAAACTCCCACACCTGCCTACTGCTGCCTGCCCTGGCCTCTCGGCAGTGACACAGTGGCTGCCAGAGTCTGCTTTGCAGAGCTACTAGAGGTCTGCAAGCAGGAAAGTCTGAGACACGCCACAAGAGAGGTTATTCTATTGGGATGAGACAGGTCCTGTTACTATTCTCATTTTATAGATGAGGAAACTGAGGCCCAGAGTATTAAGTAACTTCCCTAGGACTAAACAGCTAGTAAGTGGCAGAATCAGGATTTGAACCCAGGCTCACACTACCAATCACCATCCTAAACAATGGACCTTGCCCCTACCTCACACCATATACAAAAATTAATCTGAGTCGAATTGTATCCCTAAACCTAAGAGCCAGAATCAAAAAGCTTCTAGAAGGAAACGTACGAGAATATCTTTGCTACATTCAGATAGGTGGAGATTTCTGGGGGGGACACAAAGAGCATTAATCCCAAAAGAAAATGACAAATTAGACTTCATCAAAATAAATATTGATGCTCCTAATAAGACACAATTAAGAAAATGAATAGGCAAGCCACAGACTGGGGGAAATGTTCATTATACATACATCTGACAAAGTACTCATATCCAAAATACATGAACTACTGTGTGTCAACAATTAAAATAACAGTAACTCAACAGAAAATGGGCAAAAGCTCTAAAATGACACCTTTCCAAAGAAGACTCATAGACAGCCAATGAGTGCACAAATCAGACCTCAGAATCATTAGTCATTAGAGAAATGCAAATTATGCCTTATGCCCAAGGAGATACGGTTTTACACTCACTAGAATTACTACGACTAAAAAGACTATGAAAATCAAGTAATAGGGAGCATGTAGAACTCTGACACACTCTTGCACAGTGAAAATATAAAAATTGAAACACACACTTTCCCTATGACCCAGCCGTTCCAAGAGAAAGGAAAGCGTTTGTCCACAAAAGGTCTTGAATCAGACGGTTCATAGCAGCCTTATCTGTAGTACTCAGACCCCAGAAACAACCAAAATGACCATCAAGGGTAAATCAACAATTGTTACATTCATACAATCCAATATTGTTCACCCAGCAACAGCGACGGATCGCAAAGACATTGGGCTGAACGTAAACAGCCGAACACAAGAGAGCACATACTGTATAATTCCATTATATGAAGTTCTAGAACAGGGAAAGCTGATCTATGGCTATAGAAATCAGAACAGTGGTGAGCTGTGGCAGGGGGTGCGGGGTGTGGGGAGGTGGCCCTGACCGAGGGTACGAGGGAGCCTTCAGGGGGTGAAGGACAGTCTCTGACTTGTTTTGAGTGCTATTTACACAGGCGTATACATTTGTCTAAAACCACTGAACTGAAGGCTTGCAGCCTGTGCAATTTATTGTATCTTAATTATCCCTCAGTGAAACATATTTATGTGGAGAGATTGAAAAGACCATGTGAGAAATCCATTTTCTAGTCCACACCCCAGACCTGCCCCCCGATTCTTGCAAAATGCGAGAGTGAATTCACATGCTGTGCCCAGAGCGGCAGGGCTTGGTGGGAAATTGCTCCAGGTGTTTTCTGAAATGCGATGAACACAGAGACCCCTTTGCACAAGCCCCCGAGGGAAGGTTCTCACGGACAAGATGTCTGCACTACGGACATCTCCGTCACAGCTCATCGCTGCCTTTCTGTTCCACCAGGCAGCCTGGAGATGTTTGTTTTCATGCTTGCACTATTTTCGACAAACATTCTAGAGGCAGCTGCTATGTGCCAGGCCCTGGCTAACACCAGCTGGTCCCTACCCTGGGCGGTCAGGGCTAGCTTCCTCCTGGAGGGGCCATCCACCCAGGGACCTTGGATGAGGCTTAGTTACCAGTGATGGAAGGAGGGGTAGGGCAGAGAGGCGGGGGAAGACCAGGGCAGTGGGTCTTAAACTTTGCCACACCTCAAAATCCCTGAGGGCCTCTCAAAGTGTCCATGCAGACCACCCAAATCAGAGGCTCTGCTGCAGAACTGGGGCATCGTAACTTTCAAAACTCACCAGGTGATTCCAAGTTTGAGAACCAGTGTTCCGGATGGAGGTGACAAGAGTCGTTGAAAGCCTACAAGTCTCAGAAAGATGCCAGTGGATTTGGGAACAGAGAGGAAAGTGAAGTCAAGAAATGTTGCTGAGGAGATGTAGTATGAGTAGAGCCCCTGCCAAAACTTCCTGTCCACCCCAAACCTCAGATATGACCTCTTTTATAAACAGGGTCTTTGAAGATGTAAACAAGGTAGGAATGGAGATGAAGTCATGGGGATCAGGGTGGGCCCTGAATCCAATCAGAGTGTCCTTAGAAGACACAGAAAGGGACACACTGAGAAGTCCGTGCGAACACAGAGGTGGGTGGAGATTGGGTGATGTGGCTACAAGCCAAGTGACACCAGGGAATGTGGGCCACTGCCAGGACCTACGAGAGGGGCCTGGATCAAATTCTCCCTGAGCCTCCAGAAGAAACCAACCCTGCCCACACCTTGATTTCGGGCTTCTGGCCTCCAGACTGGTGACAGAACAAACTTCTGTTGTTTTAAGCCTCCCAGCTGGTAGCAGTTGGTTATGCCAGCCCTGGGCCACTCATACAAGAGGGAAGCAAGGGCTCAGCCACCACAGGGAACTTGGAGCTGAAGCTGAGGAGCCCAATGCAAGGAGGAGGAGTGTCCCATTTCAAGGCGACCGAGTGAGGAAAGGCCCACAGCTGCAATGCGTGGGTAGGCTTGCTGTTGGGGAAGATGAGGGTGTGCCCTTCTGACCTCTCCTGCGTTCTTGGAGAAGCGAGAGGCATGGTTATCTGCCTGGAGTAGAAATGGGGTGAAGGCGGCGTCCAGAGCCTAGGAGACTGGAGCAGGCTCAAAATAGTCTCTACTGACAATAAGGGAAGGGACTAAATGTAACTCCTTGGCCAACACTGAAGATCTAGTGGAAACAGAAGACTAGAGACATATGAGGCGCCCGCCTGTGCACAGGTGAGAGCTGACCTCTGGCACGGAGACCTGCAAATATATATAAAGAATCTGTACATCTAGCAAATACGTCTACCTTCCAGACAGTGGCCTCCAGTAGTTTGTTCAAGTTTTTTCTGCTAGAATCTGAGAACTTACCCTTGATCCCTCAGATATTACATAAAAGTTACCTCCAAAGTAAACAAGTTAGCCCTGTAAATAAGTCCCAGCCCACTGAGTGTTTGTCCTACCCACTCACCCTCCCCCAGGGCTGCACAGGAAGTTAGTCAATAAAGAGTTCTTGTACACATACTGTGCCGATACGTGTGATCAACTAATTGTCAATAAATATTTATTGACTATATCCTGAAGGATCACACGGTAAGTCAATTAGTCAATAAATATTTATAGAACTACTAGGCAGTGGTCCAGGATTTTAGAACAAAGAAGGAAATAAAAATACCAGAAGATTCTGGGTGAGAGAGATAGTAGCTAATTGGTAGCTCAATTTGGTATTGCAAAAAAAAGCAGTGTTATAGAAACCAAACGAAGGAGGTATTTCCTAGAACTAGAAGGCTGGAGACTGGATTTGCTCCATACTAAATAAAAATGAGTGAATCACTTTACCAAGAAAGTTTCTGTTTCCTTATCTATCAAACAAGGTAGTTGAATCAGCCAAATGCTTTCTTAAAAGGAAAGAAAAAACCCTACATTCAAGGTTCAAACAACTTTATAATGCCCAGAAGGTCTCGCTGGAGGTGCTTGTGGTTCGGTGATGATCCTTAAAGTCTCAGATCGATGTGTGATAAGTTGACTTGAGGAACTCAAAGATGGAGAGGAACATGGGCTCCTGTGTATGGTCCTTCCTGAGGCCTCCTATTTCCCACCTTGCTGCTAACCACAGCCCCATCCTGGAGAGTGAGTCACTTGCCAGAAAGGGGAGACCATATCTTCTCAAAACTCCCCAAATCACAGAGGAAGAGCCCGAGTTTCCTTCCCAAAACATCTTCAGATGTTCAAAACCAAGACCAGGGTGGGGCGGCCACCGTGACTAGCACTCAGAGACAGGGGTTGAGTTCGCTGGGTAAAGAAGGGGAATTCCAGTGTTTCTGAGATACTGTTTTACAACACTTGTCTTCCCCTGTGGCCTACTGTCTTCTAACATCAGAGCGCAAACTCACCACCACATTCGGCCCAATCCGCATTTTGATTCCCAGGCTGGAAGAAATCATTTCCATTCATTCATCCATTTCCAAAGACCAGCCAAGACCAAGTTCTGGCTTCTCTCCCAAAGACAGCCCTCTCTTGTTGCTGGCTTCTAATCTTAAGGGCCAGTCTTTCTCAACCCTTTCTGTATAAAATATTCATGCTTGCCCTTTATTCATTAGTATCGGATTAAGACTACCTATGATTCATCAAAGCCACGGGCAGGTTTTGTCTGATCCATGCAGTATTTTGAATTTGTCGCTGCTTTTTAAAAATCAGGAGACTTTGGTTTATCTTAAAAAGTCAGACGATGTGTCCACACTGAGTCTACATTCCCACATGGATATACTGGCTAGAGTTGATCAACAACAGCCCATTTAGATGGGATTGTGGCATTCTGGACGCCAGTCTCTACCACTCCCTATTGCTGCCCACCCAATCCACTTCACTCATTTCCATGACCTCCCTGGCCTCTGCAGGAAACTGATTTTGTGACACCTAGTTATGGTAAAATGAGCCAATAAAAAGGAAAAAAATCCTGAAACATAACTGAATATGAAACATGATTATAGCAACATAAAAAAAAAAAAAATTCTCAGAAGAGGCTAAAAAAATAATATAAACAGCTTTTGTTTCTGAAATAATGTTTGCTTTGTTTCTTCTTTATGCTTTTAAAAATTATTTCTAAACTCTCAAAAACTGAACAGACAATAAGCTTTGTCCCATCTAATTGCAGAACCAATAACAAAACTTGGAAAAAGTACCTAAGAATGAGCTCAAAGCAGTTGCTTCTTTCAAATCCTGCTAGAAATGGGCCAAGTTTCTGCCCGGAATCCTTCGAAATGGCAGATCTTAGCCACTGCATACTGGATTCTGAAAACCTTTTGCATCTTTGCTTGGGTATCTTTATGTCCACCAGACTGTAAGCTTGTTGAGGACGGAGAAAATGCCTTGCTCATTGGCAGATCCCTGGCACAGCACCGGCCACCAAGCGGATTCTCAGTGAACACACAGGGATGGGCTGAGGGTGCCGGGGAAGCACGTGCCTGGGTGCCAAAGCCCCCGTCAGATCCCCACCCTGCCACTTTTAGGTTGTGTTCCCCTGCCCCTCATCTCTCTCCCTCCTTCTGTAAAGTGGGCACCGTGACACCAGCTCTTAGCAAGGGTTGTGGTGGGTATGCGACACGCTCAATAAGCAGAGCCACTGTGATATCATTGTTATTCTTACTGAAAGGAAAACAGAGGAAAAGAAATCGAGGACACGACGTACAGTGAACTCACTCCAGCTCCGTCTACCCGTTTCAAAAGCCAGAACAACATTTTATGCATCTCCGATCTTCTAAACAAAGCTGTAGGCTACTCATTAGCTGTATTATTTTTTAATTTCCTGTGAGGCCGCAAAACCCTCCACAAGTAAATAGAAGCAGAGAGAAACCCTTAAAAGTGCTCTGGCTCGGGCCCCTTTGGTCGTATGGAGCTCACTCTGGATCCTTGTGGGTCCCGCGTATTTTTGCCGGGTACCTGGCCCAGGGTGCCTCGCAGGGAGGTGGGAGGTCACAAAGAGCCCACTTTCCAAACACCAACCCTGCCCAGAGCCCAACTTACAGCACTCGATGGGGTTCGATGCAGTCTGCAAGGAGACGATCCTGCCGCTGGCCTCCGGAATGTGCACCCGGAAAACCAGCCTCACCCGCGTGTTCTTCCTCCCGATGTCCGTCTCGCCTTTGCGCAGCTCAATGTCAGCATTCCTCAGCTTCAGGATGCCTGCGCAGTCGATGCTGCCGGAGGGGAAAGCTCCATTGGTGACCGAGCATCTCGGCCAGCGGGAGGGGTCACCCCGAAACCACCTCGGTCAGTTCGATAAAAGAATTCTACAGCCAGACACTGGGAGAAACTGCAGTCCACTGATAAATATTTCAGCCAGGGGTTTATACCGAGAGGGGAGAAAAACACTTACAAAGGAATCAGTGAAATTGCCCGGTGGAAATGATTTCTCCAGGGAGATTTTTCATGCCAACTTTTCAATCCTCAAAAGTATCTAAAAAACTCAAATACGCAACTGACGAGATTGCTTCTGGACTTTCCAATAGGTAAGAGTCATGTATCGATATTAACATCTTGAATTTGACCAGCGTGCTTTGGTCATGTAAGAATGTGTTCTTCTCAGGATATGCACGTGGAAGTATTAAAAAAGTCAAAAGGCATGATTTCTACAACTAACTCTCAAATGGTTCAGGAAAAAATGGTGAGAGTGATAAAGCAAATATGAAAAATGTTAACAATTGGCAAATCTGAGTGAACACTGTACAGGAGTTCTTTGTATGATTCCTGCAGTTTTTCTGTATGTTTGAGATTTTTTTTTTCCCTAGCAAAAAGTTTTTTCAACTCCAATACATGGGTGCAATGATTCCAAAATTTTAGCCACATGCAAATGACTTGGTGAGTTCTGACCTATCATTACTTAATAATTTTCTTTAGGTCAGATAAATTTTTAAAATGTAAATGAATCTAGTCTCATCCCAGCTAAGTTAACCCAAAGATGCATACGTATTTTTCCTCCCAATACACATGAAAAATATGTAGGTAAAGAGCTTTTAAAATAGAAACTTTTAAAACAGTAATCTCTCTGGGTCCATCATAGATTGGGAACCACCATCTGCAGCTGCTTCCATCAACTCCATGAAGTCTCCTCTCCCAAATCCCTGCCACCTTGGTCCCACTCATTCCCCATAGAGACCCACTGCCCTCAGCCCCAGCCCTTACGTTGCCCTCATGTTGTTTTTTGGCTCCAGCGGGATCTCCAGGACTTTGGTGTTGCCCACGATCTTCTCGTAGCTGGTGGTGGTGACAGTTTTCCCTGTGATCCGGTGCACCTGGTAGAAGGCGTGGGGCTTAAGGATCCGCTCATCGGCTGTCCCAATGAAGATTTGAAGCCCCAGGGGCTTATTTTCCATGTAGCCATGGAGCTGGGGGAGAGAGAAAACACAATCAGATTATTACAGCACCACTAACAGGCAGAGTGTGGCGGCTGCCGTCTGACAAACAAAAAGATTGGAGAAACTCCTGGGCAACAGAAAGAGCGCAGGACTGCTGCTTCCTTCATCTGGAGGAATGGAGATCTGGCAGCCACCTAGATGTCCAGCCAGAGGGGACTGCTTCAATAAGTCACAGGGATCTTCTCTAAATTGGAATATGAAGCAGCCATAAGCAAGAACATGGTAGATCAGAATTGCATTTATGAAGAAACAGCCAGAAACTATGCTTAAGTGGCAGTTGGGGGACTGGGAGAGGCTGTTGCGTAGTGGTGGGGATAATTAATAGAGATAAACCAGAGTTCTTGACAATGGTTGTCTGGGAAGACCAGAAGGGGCTCTCCCTTTTTACATGTCTGTGTCGCAACGAACAAGTTTTATTTTGCCATTTTTACAAAAGAATGAGCGAGGAAAGGGACCATGATCTAAGTCAAAAGAAAATGAAAGACTGGAAGGAAATACGTGCAGCACACAACAGACAAGAGGACTGTTCGCAGAATATAAAAAGAATGCCTACGAGTGCGTAAGTCAGGGACAAGCTTCCTGGCCATCCTGTTGGGAACCCAGTCCCACCGCAGTGGCTCTCCCTGTTGCCTTTTCCTTTCTCTTATCCCATCTAACGTATGATACATCCCCTCGGTTCCTTTTGCTTATGTCTTTCCCCCACACCTAGACTATCACCTCTCTGAGGGCGGGAGTCTATTTCTTCAACTTGCCACAAAATCCCTCACACCTAAAATAATGCTGGGCACATGGTGGACATCCCAGCATCTATTTGCTGAATGAATAAAACTATCCAACAGAAGAAATGAACAAGATATTTGACCAGGCAATTCACAGAAAAACAAACAGCCATTAGCAGAGAAAAGATGTTCAATTTGACTTGTAAACAGGAAAATGCAAATTAAACAACCACGAGATGCCGTTTTCACCTATTAGACTGGCACGCATGTAGTTATTTGATCATATCAGGTGTTTTGCAGACTATGGGGACACAGGCACTGCCACACAGCTGGTAGGAACATAAACTAGTATAGCTATTTAAAGTGTATTAGAGTAATAGCTACTAAAATTAAAAATACATATTCCCTATAACCCAGTAATTTCATTTCTCAGTATGTACCCTAGAAGAAATACTGTGCATGCAGGAGATATGCACAAACATGTTTACTGAAAAAAATGGAACAACAAGCAATTAGTCATATAAAAGGCTTATGAGGAGTATGACACATCCAGGCTATGAAAGACTATAGCAATTAAAAATACATGTATAAGGTAGAGATCTCTGCACTGATCCAAAAAGATCTAAGCACACTGTTAAGAGAAAAAAGCCATTTGTAGAAAAATATGGATAATGTGATACAACTTATTTTTAAAATGCTGCATGTTTTCAATTCACCTATTTATATACATGTAAATGGAATAGGAAAAGATGTAGAAGGATGCACTCCAAACTGACCACACCATGATCACTTCTCAGGATGGAGGTGGCGGCCAGGATTGAGAAGGTGTTCAGAGGGCTTTAAATGTATTCACAATGTTATAGGAAGAATGCATTTCTGGAAACTTGTGAGAATTAACATGGGTTTTAAAAAATACCAAAAGAAAAAAGCCTATTAAGCTGAGAGTTTGAAGATGGGTTCCATCTTGCCACTCCCCAGCTGAGAAATGCTGGGACAATCATTTAATCCTTCTATGCCTCTGTTCCTTTCTGTACAAACTGAGGGAGACTATGACAAGTGACAAGTCACTATGATCCTACCTTTCCATAACATTCTACAAAATTTCAGTAGGATCTCCAATCAACTGCCAAAAAATAAAGGTCCAATGGACGATTACACATGGTCTAGAACTGTGCTGTCCAGTACAAAAATAAAACAAAACTGAAAATTCAGTTTCTCAGTTGCACTAGCCACACGTCAGCTGGTCAACAGCCACAAGTGGCCAGTGGCCACAGTAGTGAACAGAACAGACACAGAACATGTCCATCATCGAGAAAGTTCTATTGGATAATGCCGGTCTAGAAAGACAGAATTCTCTCATCCCCATCTAAAAACTATACAAAGAGACAGGCTGGAAATGGAGCAGAGCCAGATGACAACCTTTTTCATAATCTGCTAGCCGGACACCCATTACATTCACATATGTGTCTGATACATACCCAAGAGGCACCCTCAGGCAAAGAGGGAAATTCAAGTCAGGGCCATTTATCTTTCTCCCCCATGCAAACTGAAGAACAGGGCATTGTTCTCACAGACAAAAATCAAAGGAAAAAGGGCAGTGTTGAGAAGAGATTTTGTTTTTGCTTTGCATTTGGAGCCAAGATAAATCTATTTCCTCATCGTGCCTCCTGGATTTATCAGGTGGTGGTAAACACAGCATCACGTAGGGAGGAGAAAGTAGGTAGACAGAGAGTGCACCCTGATGGTCTGAGGTTCCTTCCTCCTGTGATGACAGAGGAGCAGAAATTGCACACACAGTGTATTCCTGGTAACACCCAGGGAACACCTGCAGATAAAAGCTTCCTGTCCCCACAGCTCCACCTGAATCCAGCTACCTCTGTCACATGGTCCAAGCCACCACATGGTCCCTGGAGTGACCACCACTGCCCCCTAACTGGCCTCTTGCTGGTCTTTCACAGAAAAGCCCAAGGGTCTTTTAAAAATGCAAATCAGACCAAGGTGCTCCCCAGCCTACAACCCTCCAAAGACTTCCTGTGGCCTTAGAATAAAATTGAAACTTGGTGCCATGTTCTGTGAGGCTTCCAGCAGCTTAGCCTCTGCCTTCTCCTCCCTCTACTGCATTAGGCTCCTGCCAACACCAGCCATCCTTCTGTTCCCCAAGCACATCAAGCTCTTTCTGACCTCAGGGCCTTTGCACAGCCATCTTCTCTGCTTGGAATACTCTCCCACCAATACATTTAGTTCTCAGATCTTCAGGTCTTTCCAGAACCACTTTATTTACATACACCCAGGGCTAGAGTCAGCTCTTTCAGCCTTGCAAGAGACAATTGTTAAATTTTTAAGAATTTTAAGAGCCAACTGACGTCACTTTGGTAGCTTGCAATCAGCCACTGTGGGAATATTTACACCACAAAAAATGGCAAATGCTAAAAATTGGGCTCATTTTTCCCCCAAGATTTGGATGTTAAGCATTCATTAGCACACCACTGGAATGGTTGCTTCACTGACATCTGAAATTTTCTTGTTGTTTATTTGCTTAGTATCTCTCTCCCACCTGAGCATGAGGTCCATGATAGTAGAGACCTTGTTTATTTTGGTCAATGTGATCAATATATGTGAACGATCACCGTCAACAACAATGTAGCAGCTAAATGCGCACTTCCCTCAGGCCAGGCCCTGCACTCAATGTTATGCAAGTGTCCCAACAACTCTAGGTAGGGTGGGCCAATTTTATAGGGGAGGAAACTGAGGCTTGCAAAGGTCGGGCAACTTGTCCCAGTCAATACTGTTAGAAGAGGGGGGAAAGGGCAGTGTTGAGGTGTGGCCAGGATGTGAACAACAGGCCACCAGGCTCTAAGTCCACTCCCTTATCCGACATGTCCCCAGCACGTGCTCTATGTTCCTGCTCTATGATCTATGACTGCAGGTCAGAAAGTGTAGATCAAGTCCTCATAGGAAACGCAAGAAGTGCCAAATGATAAGATCAAAAATGTTCTTCCTGCTGACAAGAGAGAAAAGGGGAAATGGAGGGAGAAAAAGAAACAACAGCAACCAAAATGAACAAATGAGGTCGCCCCTTGGGAGAGAAACCCTCTTCTTGATAAAGCACCTCCCTGAAAGGGAGCCCTCATTCCCTGCTGGTGGGAATGCAGGCTGGTACAGCCACTAAAGAAAGCAGTCTGGCGGCTCCTCAAAAAATTAAGACTAGAGCTACCGTACGACCCAGCAGCCCCTCTCCTGGGCATATACGCAAAAAAACTCAAAAACATGATATATGCACCCTATGTTCATTGCAGCATTATTCATGGGGGCCAAGACACAGAGGCCACCCAAGTGTCCTGCCATAGGGGACTGGATACAGAAGGTGTGGGACATGTACACGATGCAACACTACTCAGCCGTGAGAAAGGGTGAGATGCTGCCATTTGCTGCAGCATGGATGGACCTTGAGATAGTGGGCTAAGCGAAATAAGTCAGACAGAAAAAGCTAAACATGATTTCACTCATATGTGGCATATAAAACTGAAACTCATGGACACAGACAACAGTGTGGTGGTTACCAGAGGAAAAGGAGTGAGGGTGGGAGTAAAAGGGGCCTAATATATGGTGACAAAAGGTGTTTGATTTTGGGTGGTGGGCACACAATGCAATACACAGATCTTGTATCACAGAAATGTACACTTGAAACCTATATGATCCTATTAACCAATGCCACCCCAATATGTTTCATGAAAAATAAACAAACAAACAAATAAAAGAAGGAGCTCTCTGGGTCCCAGAGCAGCCCCTGGTTGAGCTGAACTAGCTGATACAAGGTGAGCTAATGAAACCTGCCTCACCTTGGTGAGTGTCGCCTCCCCAGGGAACACCAGAGGTGGGTGTGGGGCAGTAGAAAGAAGAATGTCCTTCTCCTTTGGTCAGATGTATGTGAATCTCAGTCCTGGCTCTGCTTCTTAGTAGCTGTGTATCTCTGCAGCAGTGACCCCCATCCCTCTGAGTTTCCATTTGCTCATATAAAATGGGGACATCACCTCCTACACCCCAGGGCTCTTTTGAAGGCTAAGGAAGACAATCTTTGAAGGGCCCCAAAGCATAACACCCAGCAGGTGCCTATGAAACAAGAATTTTCCTTGTCATCAGAGGGTGATGCAAATCAATACGAGGAGGTGAGATTACAGAACTGCATGGGAAGGCACAGAATGAATGTGACACAGCGGGAAAAACCACCAGAAACATCCTCGTGGGTGCGAAACCCAGGCACTAACTAGGGTCTTTACTGAGGGCTGAGCAGATGCTGGCACGCCATGCTGGCTGAAGGAGGGGCCGGGACAAGACCTTGCCATGCTGCATGAGAACACTGCCCCCACTCTCCACCTCTCCTGCCCCAGAAGGTGCTGGAAGGTGCCCAGACTCTGACTGTTCAGTGTGATTATGAAAGAGCCTCCAGCTCTCCGGAGGATTGGTGCGAAGAGCACAGAGCTAATTACTTCTCCAAAAATGAGTGATTTGGGTCTCGTAAATACCACTTGATGTCTTGGGATGGCATGAACTGCCCTCGAGGGCCCAAACGCCCTGTTGTCCCCATTTTAGGGAGACCTTGGTCACAGGGCCTCTCTCCAGTCTTCTCCAAAGCTCAGGTCTTCTCAAGAGAGTGGGAAAGGAGGGTCACCTTCCAGCCACAGCAGACAGCTGCTGCAACCTACAAGCTCAAGGTCAGCCGGTCTCCACAGCAAAAGAGGCTCCACTTCCTGCGGCCGAGATGAGAGGGAAAGTTTTCTGCTGCTTGTAATTTCCCAGGCTGCCGACAAGGTTCCAGGAAGTAGGGGTGTTTCTGGTGCAGATCATGAGGGCTGATGCCCGCGCAGGGAGGGCCGGAGCTGATTTAATCTGCACAGCTATACTCAGAGAGAAGCAGGGTGAACTCTCCTCTGGGTAAGAAAGCTGAGGCTCTGCAGGGTGAAGAGTCTTGCTCATGACCCAGCTCGAAAGCCATCAGTGGGTCCCCAGGGATGAGGGGATATCGCTTCTTCTGTGTCACAGCTGGCCCGATTCAGAAAAAGGCCAGCTATCCTGAATCTAAACTGTGCATGTTAAGACAGGCAGGTCCATCCCTCCAGCTCAGCAAGAGCAACCCAGGGGCGAGCATCTCAGAGACCAGCAGTGTCACAAAGCTGATCAGACCCACCCACCCCCAACTTCAAGCTAGGCCCACTCTTAAGCTGATGCACAGATAAAAGGGCATCAGTGCCTGTTCATTCTTGCTTTTCCTCTGTCTTGTTATCAAGTTAACGAGGGTTCATTCATTATAGGAAAAATTGACAGTATAAAAATACAGAAGATATGAAGAAAATACTCCCTCAAAATAAGTATTTTAGTGGATGTCTTTCCATATTTTTCTTCTAGGCACTTGGATAAACATATTTGGGATTCTATTTTACATACTGTTTCCACTTAAAAATATAGTAGGCCCATTTCCCCTTGCCATTAAGTCTTGTTTTATGAGACAATCTCAAATGACAGCCTAGTACTTCCCAGGGCTCAGACTAGCAGAAGGTGAGTGAGGTGGCCTTGGTGCATGATTTAAAGAGGCACTGGCTCTCAGGGTCATGCAAATGCAAGGCGGGCACCTGAGCGCAAGTGCTGCCTTAAATTTTGCCCCCTCCTCCCTCGGCTACCTGCCCACCCCCACTGTGCCTCACTTGCCTCACCCAGGTCCCAGTCCTGGCATTTCCATCCTATGTCTGGACCACAGTTTTAATTTACCCCTACAGTTGGGCATGTAGGTTGTTTCAAACTTCCCCCGTTATAAACACTGCAATGAGAACTCATGTAAGTGACACTTCCTTGAAAACAATTTCTCTATCAACTCTGCTCAGAGCGTTTTAAACACTCTCAGATGGACAGGGCTGCCACCAAATCCAAAAATGTGGGATTGATTTTCAAAATGGCAACGGGCCAAAGAAACTGTTTTGAATTTTACTAAAATCAAACTTTAACAATGTTAAGTAGCATTTTTTTGTGTGTTGAATTTGGAATATTAGGAAATTGGTATCATCCTCAAAGATTTCACTCTGAAAGAAGAGAAAAGCCCGTGGGCGTGTTTTATTGCGGCTCCCCACTGCCACATGGCACGTGGGCAGAGGATCTGTACAAATACACATGGGTCCCAGATTCAGCCTGCATTTGGGGGGATGCAAAAGTCACAGAACATACCTGACGCCCCAACCCCAGGCTTCCCCCTCACACACGTGTGCACATGCGCGCAGGCGCACTCACCCTCTCCTCCCCCCATCTAATAGCACGAGTTAATAATTGCATTAAAAATCCTAATTCTCTATCCCTCCCGCTGCCTCGTTGCCACACGGGATCCACCTCAGTCCCGCCCATTCCGTCGCCTAAAGCCCACTCAAATCCGCCGCGCTCTCCTCCTCCATCGCTTCTTCCATCGCAAAAGCGCGACGCTCCAAAGGACCACCTTTTGGGAAGAGTTGCCCTGCATCCCCTCCAGGCCCCACTCAGGACCTTTTATAAACTTCAGCTGGCTGTCAATCACTCACGCTCAGCTCCCATTGGCTCCAAGGCCCTGCGTGACGTGGCCCCGCCCCACCTCGCGCCCCCACCCCCTTTCCACATTCTTGCCCTTGTCTGGGTTTGCAGGAGCCCTCCCCACCCCCACTGCACCTCCTCTCCCGCCTCTGTCCTCGTTCATTTCCAGTTAACGCTGAAGAGAACGTGGCCCAGATATAATTTCACAAGAAAATCTTTCCTTGCTTCCCAGATGAGGCAGGGCCTCCCAGTATTTCTTTGTTGCGTTTATCATCACTGCCAGAGATAACCAGTTACCCAATGAGGCGCTGCACATCTGCCTTTGCGTTCTCTTACAGTTCTATGACCTTTTCAGCTGCCCTTTACAGAAGAGGAAACTGAGGCTCAAACCCACCAGGCGAGCAGTAGAGCAGGGGCTTGAAGCCGGGTGGGACTGCAGGAGGAATGCTTCCTTCCTCGGCTCTGTGGGACTGATGTAAGTAAAGGACAGAACCCGGGTGCCGCCCAGGCAAAACTTGACCTGGCTGAAATATGGAAACGCAAGAGCAGAGTCTTCAGAAATAGGATGCGCCCAGATCTGTGGTAGGCAATCTTGCAGTTACCTTTCAAATTTACAAATGCACCCCTCCCTTGGATGTTGTGATTCCACTATAAGTGAGTGGGTTATTTCATGGATGCCCTGGCAGGTGTGCAAAGAAACTAAGGGCAAGGTTAGTCAATGCAGCACTCTAAGACAGCAGAAAATCGGAAACAACCTGAAAGCCGTCAAAAGAGTCCTGGTTACGTCCCTAGTAGTATATTACGGAAGATAATGCTGTTATAAAAAAGAACGCATATGTTCCCAAATATGTCATAACCATGAGAACAAAGATACCTATTTATGTTAAGGGGTGTGGGGAGGGGGGTTGCATGTGTGTCTAACCCAAAATAAAATTAAAAAGTAGAAATCAGGCCCTATTTTAAAATGTCCACTGGATTTTGTTCATTCTCAGGGAGGGGCTCATGGTTGTAGTTCCCTGGGCTACGACACAAAAAGTATCCTTCAACACAAAAATTATTTTCTGAATGTGTAGCATTAAAAAACAAAGCCAAAACATTCATTTCAAGACAGAGACCCTCCTCTGCTTTTCTCTTTGTGAATCTTGACATTTCGCTAAAGGCCACAGGAAAAGAAAACTAAAGCGGTGAAGGTACAAATGCACGTGCAGTGTCCCATCCCATTCCGAAAGGAAAGGGAAGACCCAGGGCCCACCCACCAAAGCCCCAAGAGCAGGAGTCCAAGGTGGAGGCCTTCAGCAAAGGAGGGGCAGGCAGAGGGGGCAGCAGGCTCCCTTTGAGTTCGGGGTATGGAGCCTACGCCAAGAGAGGAGCAAACCACACACCACATCCAGTCGCGTAGCAAGTCTTGGTGCCTCGGTGTTCAGAATCCACCCAGAGTCGAACTGCTCTCCCCAGCCTTATTACCACCAATTTGGTCTGAGCTACCTCACCTCTTCCCTGACTGTTGCATTAGACCCTTCAGTGGGCCCATCTCCTGCCTGGACCGGTGCAGTGGCCTCCTTCCTGGTCTCCCTGCTTCCATCCTTGCCCACCCTGCCCCCTCCACCTGCCCACAGTCTTCTCCACACAGCAGCTAAAATGATCTTTTAAAATGTTAGATCTTATTGTTCCTCTGCTCAAACCTCCCAAGAGCAAACATCTTACTCAGATGAAAAAGTCAACCTCTTATATGATCTGGCCCCCTCTTCTCCGTCTCCAGCCCACCCTCTCCCTCCTTCAACTGCGGCCACACTGGCCTTGTCCTCAAACACTCACCAGGCACGCTCCTGCCTCAGGGTCTCAAAACAAAATGTTCCCTCTGCTCGAAATGTTCTTCCCTGTATCCACAGGGCTCATCCCTCTCCCCATTCAAACCTCCCCTCAGGTGACCCCTTATCAGAGCGGCCATCCCCAACCGTGACCCCGCTATGGCACCCGCACCCTTTCACTCTCCATCCGCCCACCCCGCTTTATGCTCCATCAGCCGTTAATCACCATCTGACACTGCAGATATATTTATTTCATTTGTTTCTGCCCCCCCACTAGAACATCAGCAGCTTATCTGTCTGTTCGCTAAGGCACCTGGAGTGTCTGGAATGCCATGCAGGTGCTCAACGTGTGGGCAACCCTAGGAGAACCCAACAGCAGGGTTGAGTGGCTGCGATTCCACCCGACCCTCCCCTGCTCCATCACAAAGGGCGGTTATGCTGCCCCACTGGCTCTCTCCAGCTCAGGCAATTATCTTCCTGGCCCACAGCGACCATCGTGTCGTGCCCAGCATGGGAAGGCCTTGGTTGGGTGAACAACTAGTGCCCGAACTGCCCTGTTCCAGAGGTGACAGCCTCTGCAGGGTGTGATGACAAAGGAGCCCCACGTGTGCTCTCTGACCCAAGCTGGGATCCCGCTGACCAGATGTGCCTTTGGCCTGGCAAGAGACCTCTGTGACCAGCAATAACAGATTCCCACGCCCCATCAAACAGGGCCATGTTTTGAAATCGCACGGTGAGCCATCAAAAGAGAATTAGACATTTTGCACGGGCTTGAAAACAAAACAAGTCAGCCTCTCTCGGTATTCTAAATTAAGAATCAAATATTCTATATTTCTCACATCACTGGAAATTAAAAACAGACATATCTACCGCATAGCAAGCACGCTCACTGAAGAGACGCCGATGGCCTGAAACATGCTAAATTTGTTTCCAATTACCATGTCCACATTTGAAACCCGGAGGAAGCCAGAGAGAACGGTGTGGAGAGATCAGAGGCGAGGCCCATTAGCCTAATGGGATTCAGGACCGAAGGCTGCACCCTGCTCCCCTTTCCCCACAGCCTCCCCCAGGGATCCTTGAACAAAGAAACTGGGTCATTCGGCCGCCCCTTCCTCCAGTCAGAGGTCCAAGACACCAACTTTCCCTTCTCTGCTCCCACCCACCCCTCTTCACTCTCCACCCCCAGCTTCTGGTCCACGAGGCAGAAATGTCAGCCCAGCTATGGCTCCCCACCAGCATCCCTGTCCTAACCAACTATCTCTGTAGGCCAAGGAGCGACTGAGTCATCTCGGAGACGCGTCTGGAAGTCCCAGGCTGGAATATGCAAGCCTTCTCTGAGTTGACCTTTGGAAGGAGTTGTGTGTTTTTGTTTTTTTAAGAAGCCAAACAAGCACTCTTTACATCTTCTCTGTGTACCCCTCCTTGAGTAGGGCCAGTGTTCTAAGTCCTGGAGCCAGACCACCTGGGGTTACAAGCTGGCACCGGCGCTTGCTCTGTCCTGATAAGGAAGCTAGTTTACGTCTCCGGGCCTCAGTTTCTTCACCATGACGCTACACACTCACCAAGCTGCTGGGAGGACCAAGCGGGTCACGTATAAAGCATGCGACTAGCACTCAATGCATGTTCGCATAATGCTGTTCATCCACCTGTGGCTGGGTGACACTTGACAATTAGATTCCTCTTCTCTCTGCCCTAGCCGGTGTGGCTCAGTGGTTAAAGCATTGGCCTGCGCACCAAAGCATCTCGGATGATTCCCAGCCAAGGGCACATACCTGGGTTGCAGGTTCAATCCCTGGCCCCAACTGGGGCACATGCAGGAGGCAACTGAACAATGTGTCTCTCTCACACTGGTGTTTCTCTTCCTCCCTCCTTCTCACCACCCCCAAAATTAGTGGGAAAAAAATATCCTCGGGTGAAGATTAACAAACAAACAAACAAACAAATTCCTCTTCTCTAGTCTCAATTCTTGGAAGAAAATCTTCAAGGTTGTCTCTCAGCTCTAAAATACATGGATCCTCAAGTACATTTAGAATAAAATCCAAACTCCTCATCACAGCCTACAAAACCCTGCCTGATCTGGCCCTTGTCCATGTCCCAACTTCATCTCCCCACTCTGGTCCAGGCACACGGGTCCCCTTGCTGCTCCTTAATGAAGCCAAGTTTGTTCCTACCTCAGGGCCTTTGCACTTTTGTTCCCTCAGCCTAAAATACTCTTCCCCCAGGTCTTCCCAGGGCTGGTGCCTCCAGATTCTTCAGGTGTCAGCCTAAATTCAGAGCCTTCCCTGAGCAGTCTGGCTACAGTAGAGCCTCCCCAACACCTTCCTGTTGAGTCCCTTTCTGACAGTGATGAGTGTCATCTTTTGGGTTTGCTTATTGTTTGTTTCCCCCACGAGAATGAAAGTTTGCTCAGCACTGTGCCCCAGCACCTTGAACAGTACCTGGCATATAGTAGATGTTCAATAAATATTTTCTGAATAAATAAATGAACAGATTAATTCTCAGGTCCCTATGTGGCTCAACACATTGCAAAGTGAGTCATCCCCCAGTGACCGTGAGCAAGGAGACTTATTCATGTCTGGAAGAGAATCCCCACGTTTGGAGTCTGCCTAAGTTCACTACCATTTGAGCCAGTCTGCAGGAATGTGTCTCACCATGAAAGAGACATATTATACCAGGCCAATTCCACTGGAAGTCAATGAGGAGACAAACTTGGGCTGGAAAAATAAAATGTGCAATCTCTTCTCCAGGCAGATTTAGGGATCAACACAGAGAGAGACTAAGTCGAAAGTGCAGTGACTTGGCAGCCTCGTGGAGAAGGCGAGGGAAGGGCGAGGAGAGGGCAACGCCCCCTGCTGCCTGTGTTCACCCAAAGGCCAGGCGACAAGAGACAGCACGCTTCAAAAACACTTCTCCAGGAGTCTGTCGCTCAGGGCACCGCCCTGATACTGAGGAACGAAGTGTCTGCTGTCTGCAGGGTCCCGGGCTCTGGGAGAAGCAGGGTTGAGGAGGAAGACTGAGTCGCCCTGCAGGGGGTAGCTGAGGCCTGAAGGCAGCTCATGAAAACTCTGTCCACCTATTCGACCCTGACCAGCGGTACCCAACAGGGCAGCGTGAACACCCCAAGGATGCCCAGAAGAGAATGCTGGCATGAGAACCCCACAGCGCCAGCCCCGATGGCAGCCCCCTCAGAACACTTCAATAAAACATCCCCAAGAAACTGTATTTCGGCTTCACGTAAATGTTCCACCACAGACAGGGACTCTGGGCGAGGCAAGAGCTATGGCCCTTCCTCCCTCACTGCGGCCAAAACTGAAAAAGAATCCTGAGATGGGTGGGAAAAGGCAGGTCTTATGACATGCGAGAGCTGGCTGAGCCCACCGAGGCATTAAAAAGTTGCGTTATCCCCAAATTGTAGCCCCCGCCCCCAACTCAAGGGCCGGGCAGGTCTGCCTGGATCCTGACCAAGAATTCTGAGTCACTTTTGCCACAAGGGGGGAGAAAGGGAGAAGGCAGACGTGATGTGTACCTTTCCGCCTGCTATTTTGGGATTTTAAGATCCAATTTCTTTCATTTCAAAGGGTGGGTTTTTGGAGGGCTCTGCACAGCTCCTGTGCCCTGCACGCGGCGAGACGGCCCTGAGACGGGCCTCTGGCGGTGACCTGCGAGGCGGGGCCTTTTGGCAGCTCAACAAACCCCATCATCCAGGAACAAGGAGCCCGTTCTTGTGCGGAGCCACCCGGGGCCTGGCTTTCATAACGTGATGGAAGCCCGTGGGCCCGTCCAGTGTGACTCACCTCTTCGAGCAGGCCGGTCCGCGATCATTCACTCATTCGGTCATTCATTCATTCAGCCAAGGCAGGCTGAGCTGGAAGCTGCCCGTCAGAGCAGTAACCACAGGCGCCTTAGGTGAAGACTCCGCTACCTCTCTAGATGGATGGTAACCTCCGGGATTATCATTGTCCCACAATTTATTTAAGACATGGGGTAAAATACTAGTGAATTGGGATTTCTCAGCCTCGGCACTACTGACCAAGGTTGACTGTTGATTTGGGGGCCAGACCACCCTCTGCTGTGGGGCTGTCCTGTGCACAGTAGCATGTTTAGCAGCATCTCTGGTCTCTACCTACCAGATGCCAGTAACCTGCCCCACTGCACCCCCCAATCCAGTTGTATTGATGAAAAACGTCTCTGGATGTTGTCAAATGTCCCTTGAGGGACAAAATCACTCCACTGAGAGCCACTCTTCCAATAAGTTGACATGTGTGGGGAGGGGGATCTTCCTGCAGAAAGTCTGCCCCTCTCCATCAGAAAGAGCTCCTGGCAGGCCCCCAGAGCTCAGCTCCAACCCTCTACTTCTCACCTGCTCCTCCACCTCCCTGGTCCCACCACCACTATCTCTTGCCCATAGCACAGCACCGCCCCCCCGCCCCCCCCCCCCGCCCCCGATGATCTCCCTGCTCTTCATCCTAAATAGATTCTCCACAAGCAGCCAGAGGGATCTTTTTATAGCAAATCAGATCATACCACTCCTCCATTTAATACCCACCAGTGGCTTCCCGGTGCATAAAAAAATTAAATTCTAATTCCACACCTTGCAAAGTCCAGCCTCATCTGATTCCTCCTCTCTCCAGCTTTATCTCCTGCTGCTCCTTCCTACACCCACAGCCACATGGGCCCCTCATCATTCCTCAAACACCCGAGCTCTGCTGCCTCAGGGCCTTGGTACCTGCCCTTCTCTCTGTCTGGAATGCTTTTTCCCCAATTCTCCTCTGCCTGGTTCCATACTGTCATTGATACCAGGTTTAATGAACCCATCCCTGGAAAGGAATCCCCTAACTACCTCAGTATAAAGTAAACCACCACCCCAGGGCTTCTCTCCTATAACCCTTAAAACACTTCGTTGTGATCCGAAATCACCCCATTTATGGTTTAACCTGCTCAGTGTGAAAGGAACACCTCACCTTCTCCTTCACCTGGACTCAGAGATGAGCACTTAGTAGGTACCTAATGAGTAATTAATGAAGAGTAATCTGTATATTCTAAATATTCTACAATAACCGTATATTACCTTTGTTATTTAAAAAAACTTATTAAAAAGTAATCATAGCTACACCTTGCCCAGCATTTTGAGCACTGACTTCTAAAGGCCCCTGGTACCTGCCATCGCCATGGCTCCTTAGAATAGAGATTTTCCGCCTTTTTCATCTCATGGCACATAAACTAATTACTAAAATTCTGCAGCATGTCAAAAGAATATATTATACTTTTTGCTGATCTGACAAAACATAGGTATAATTTTGATTCATTTATACCAGATGACTATTGTTGTGCTGGCTGTTGTCATATTTTTTTTATCTGACAATCTAATGGAAAGGGGGTCAGTGCTCCTGACTCAATAGTCAGGTATTGCATGTTTTAAAATTTTTTGAGGCACACGGTTGAAAATCACTGCCTTAGAACATGTTCTAAGTATAAAGGCCAGAAGGACCAGGGCGCCCATCTGGAATGTACAGGCTCAGGTTCACTTACTCTTTTACTGACTATAGGGAAAGAGTCTACCATGTGCCACACCCACTTCTAGGTGCTGGAAACTCAGCACTTAAACAGACAGTACTAGCCGGTGGGGAGGTTGGGGGTTTTGACGTTTGGGCACAAGCTCTCAAAACAGAATCTCAAAGGACCTTGGGGACCATCCTTTCATCTGGGGGCATCTCCATGGACTTGTCCCATAGCCCTGTCACATCTACAAGTTTAATATTCACCTCTCTAGACCACAGGCTATGGAAAATCAGTTAACAGATGAAGGACCACAGCTCTCAAAACTTTAAAATTGTATTCTAAAAACGGTGTTACAATATATTTTTTCAAGGCCATTGTGGCAGAGGCCACTTGCTCTCTGTTATCCATTTTCCCTTCCTTAGTTAACAGGATCCCAATAATCTCAATGAAAGCAGTAAGAGTGTAGCTACACGTCCCAGCCTCCTTTGCAGGTGAATGGTTTGAGTTCAGTGAGATGTATGCAAAAGTACGGGGAGGACTTGCAGAAAGGTCCCTGAGAGGAAGCTAACCTAGCTGGGGAGCCCCTTTTGCCCTGTCTTCTTTCGTCCTTAGAATTCCACTGCTAGAAATATGGATGTGATGGCAGCAGCTCCAGCAATCATTTTGGACCATGAGGTAACCTTGAATGGAACAGGAAGAGAGAAAAAGCCTGTATTCCTGACGACATCCTAGTCCTTTGGATGACCAATCTCTAGACTTTCCACGTAGGAGAATACATTTTTGAGTGTTCAAGCAACTGTTATTTTGGGTTTCTTTTAGATGCAGCTACACGTAAGCCTAACTGAAAGACCTATCATCCCACCACTATAACATCATTTCCTCCATGCTTTCATGTTCCCCTCCACTGTATCTCAATGAGAGTAGGATGACCATGCTTACTTAGGTAAGCCTCCGTTTTTAAAAACTCAAGGTGCAAACAGTAGCTATATCAGTGTACAAGTTTGCTTTCCAAGAGGCTTCATAAAAAATGATTTCTCTGAAGAGCCAGCACTGAAAGTGAAGCCAAAAGAAACTGCCACATACAAAAAGTCTAATGATCCAACTGCTCAGAGACATATTGGGTAGTGACACCCAAGTCAGTCTATGAGTCTCCTCGCCCTCTTACAAATGGTCTGAATGAGCGTCTAGAAAGGTATCCCCAAAAGGGGAGGTGAATGGGGAACAGGCGGCTGTCTGCCACACGCAGGAGTGACGATGCTGCTCGCTAGAAATAAAACTGCTGCTTACTTTCTGTCTGGTTTCCGAAATGCTTTTTCCTGGTTGAAAGGTGCCAGGCCTGGCAGCTTTCTAAAAACTTAAAATTCAACTCAAGTCAACAAATATTTGTTGAGCACTGCCTAGTCACAAAGCAAGCCATCCTCGGGGAGATTTGCATAGCAGGGGGATGCTATAATTAATCATAACAATGACAATGACAGTAACAGCTAAGGCTGTACTGAGTGCTTGCTAAACACTGGGCACTGTTCTGAGTGCTGATATCTATCAACTCATTCATGACAACCCTGTGAGGTAGGTATTATTATTTTATTATACAAGAGGGAACTGGGGCAGAGAGAGGTTAGGCACTTGGTTCAAGGTCACACAGCCAGGAAGGAAGAAGTCAGGGTTGCAACCTGGGCAGATCTAGTGCCAAGACCCATTTTCTTGACCACTGCATGATCATTCTATTCCTGTTGCCCCAAAAGGGGGGAGAAAGCACACCCACAGTGGCCCCCAAACCTCAGTCCTTCTCTAGCCATGTTCCTGATCTATTACTGGACTACTGGTTACTGGATCTTGCTCTTTCAGGTTTAACTCATACTTTTATTTATAGAAATGTATTTTCAAAGCAACTTTATGGCACTACCATAAATAGGAAACCAGGATCACCAGTTGGAAGTGAAAGATGCATATAAATGCACAACAAAAAAAAGTGCCAATAAAATAATTATAAATGTTTTAAAACGCTGACTAAACACCATAAAAGTCATCTATGTTCTCCTCAGGGAACCACAGTTTGCAAACACTGACATACAAAGCCTGTCACAGCGGGTGCTAGGGAACAGCACAGTGGGGATGTGGGCCCTGGGCTGGGAGCCAGTAGATCTTGAAGTTAATAGAACTACCTGGGGCGGTGCCCAGACACAGGAGAGGCCCGGCACACCTGTGCTCAAGGTGCGGAGAAGATCTGCTAAGGCCTTAACCCTGAGAAGAAAAACCACTACTGCCCTGCCATGTGCTAGGAGAAGGGTCCTGTGCAGAGGAGGGAGTGGAAAGAAAAATCAATCAACATAAAAACTTTGATGCGTTTTCCTGAAACAAAAAGCCATTTGTTCAGGCAGCCACCAACCTGCCTCTCTGCCTGTCTTCCTTGGTCTGTGGGGTATATACAGTGGGCTGGTGAATGTTTGGCAACCGCTTCTTCAAGGGGAAAAGCCTGATTTGCAGTGTTTCCCAATTTCTGTGGTGTAAATAACCCCACCGTGGCTGATTTCAAGCTACCAGCATGTCACTGGGAAGAGATGTGCAGAGCTCACCATTACTTACTATTTCTGCCACACAATTCAATGGATGTGAATAACCTCAGGGGTATGCATTATAGGAAAATGTGGTAGAACACCTGACATTTTAACAGTCAGCTGCCATGAGCAGATACTGGCTCAAGCGCACCATGGGGTATACATGGGTCTCTGTGCACATCTGTTTATGTGAATATCTACTTGTGTATCAGTCTGTCCATTTCTCTCTCTCTCTCTCTCTCTCTCTCTCCTCCCATTGATCGAGTGTTCACACATGTGCACACATATGTCCTTGCCCCTGGCCCCACTGCATGATAGGTGTCAGGTTCTTGCTGTGGTCTGGTCTCCTCTCCACTTGCACACCTCGATCACTACTGCTCCTCCTGTCCCGAGTCCTCCAGCAGTGCCACAGACGCCCCTGCATTCACCAGCCCAGGCTCCCCTCAGCCCAGGGAAAGCCGTATTCCTGGCCCCAAAGCTCCAGGCTCCTTCTCACCCCAGCAGGAGCTAGAGCCTGGTCTTTAAATCCAATCACACACATCTTCCTGTCTAGACATGGCCACTGGCTGCCAGGGCCCTGGAGTGAATGAATTCACAGCCCTGCACACCCTGCCACTGCTGTGCTCATCCCGTCACCCCCCGCCGGGCTCCCGGCAGAGCTCCGAGGGCTGACCTGGGGGCCAGGGCACCCACTCAGCCACGGCCCGGCCCTCGGCTCAGCCCAGAGCCACCGGAGGCAGCTCAACTGTCAGGGGAAAGTGTGCGTGTGCGTGAGCGTGGCATGGCGTGTGGAGTGCCACCCCTAGGGAGCTGGGCGCCAGCGTCGCCGAGAGTCATCCATCATTTTTTTTGTTGAAAAGTGGGAAAACAAACAACAAAAATGCAGCCTGGCCTCATTTAATGTGAACCAAATACAGAGCCACAGGAGAAAGCCTTTCCTCTCTGTGCTTCCCTTTTCCGGCCCAGAAACACCAACAGGCTAAGATAAGGGCGGTGTGAGGCCCTCTGGACCCCTTCAAAGGGTTGGCACCACCCCCCCCCAGGCCCACTCCTGCCCGCTGATGGCCCGCTAGAGCCTGCGGTGGGAGCGGGAGGCAGCTGAGGCTCCGTGCCAGGGACTTGGAAGGGGTTTAAGGCTCACGCAACAGAAGGGAGGAAGCTTGGCCTGTCAAGAGGGTGATAAAGCAGCTCCTTATCGGAAGCTTTCCTTTCAACTGCCTCCAAGTGAGCGCCAGGCTGGGCCCCTGTCAAGGCCGAGAGTGTTCCTTTCATGTCGCCCTGTCCCCCCACCCCACCCCTCACCCCCACCCCCGCCTCCGGTCACCGACGCGAAGGCCTGCGCACAGAATGGCAGAGTGGATGCTGGAATTAGCAGCTTGGGGCCAGCATCTCAAAGAGGACGTGATAATGTACCTCCAAGCCTGGGCCTCCGGTTAGTGACGTGGCATCTGCAAAGTCACCCAGACCATCTGGGCCCTGGTTTTGCCATCAGGAAACCAGAGGAAGAGATTTCAAAGCAGTAGAGCCACACAGTGCAGACCAGGGGCTTGGGAGTTGGTGAACCCAAGTCCCAGCTGCTGAACTCACTGGTTGTTGACCTTGGGCGAGTCACCTAGACCCTCCAAAAATGCTTCCTCATGTGTCAAGTGGAAGCAGCAATGTACCCCGAGGATAAATGAGTTGTCACACATGCAGCTCTCAGGACAGTGCCAGAACATAGTAAGTACTCAATAAACATTACCCACCATCCTCACTGCAGTAATTCTTACGTTCTCATGGGGCCACTGTGGACATGAAATGAGGTTCAGTGGCATCAGATCAGGTCTGCATGAGGTGAAGTTGATGTTATACCTGAGAAATAGTTTGGATCTTATAGGCAATTTGCCCACATGGTGAAGCTATGTTCTCCTGGGGTTAGAGAGCCTCTTGTTATTTGATTATAATTTGCGAGGACCTGGACATAGCCAGCGCCTCCATCTAAGGTGGCTCTGAAGCAGCAGCAGCCTGGCCCAGTGCTGTAGGACAACCTGGCTGTGCCGCTTCCCCAAGAGGCCATGGTGCTCTGAGACAGGGACACAGTCCAGCGGACTGAAGGCAGCTTGGTCCGTGCATGGTTCCCTCGCTGTGCCGATGTCAAGACCAGGTCCACGAACCATATGCTCTCCCACTGGCATGGGTAGAAACACCTAGCAAAGAGCCTGGCCCGGGACATGGTGGCTCTGACTTGGCATGTTTCAGAGCTAAGATTTGTCAGTGCTGTAAAGTACTGGCCCCCATCTGCACAAAGGGGACAATAACAGGTACCCACTGCATGGGCTATGGTGAGGATAGATAATATAATACATGGAAAGAGCTTAGAATGGTGCCTGACACATAGCAAGTGCTCAATAAATATTAGCAGTTACCATCAGAAGCAGCAGCAGCATCATTAATGTCAATCATCATTAGTTTATCTGGTCTATTAGTCCTCCTCAGAATATGGGACATAGAGAAAGGATGGGGTCCAGGCTCCCCCCGCCCCCATGCCAAGCTCTGCACCAGGTTCAATCTGCCAGCTCAGGGAGGCTAAGTAAGCTGCCTGAGGCGCCCAGCTCAGAAGGCATGCAACTGGAAATCAAAAACAAGTCCAGTGGCTTCCTCAGCCTGTTGCTCTTCTGCTACACCTGCTCCTACTTCCTTTTTGTTTAAAAGTTTTCCTTTTACTTTCAAGTAGAGATGCAGCACACGTGGGTGATTCGCTCACACTTCACTCTTGAGAGGTTTGTAGGCCGCCCCCCCCCCACCTTACTTAATGCCCCAAAGCCCTGTTCCTTGGCTACTGTTTTCAGATCTTTGTTCATTCCATTGAACACGGCTCCATCCGAGTTCTGAGACTCAGGACCCACAATGTTGAAGGGGCTGGACCTTGGCTGCCATAAATGAGGCCCTGCGGGCTCTTTCCACAGCAGTGAGTTCTCGCCTCGCATGGCAGGATGCTGAGAGGCTGAGAAGACGCCGTTTGCCAAGAATTTTTTGAAGGAAAGGGAAATGAAGTTTGTTGTAAGAAGGAAAAGCTCACTCTAACTCCTTAAGGATTAGCGAGGCCCAGGTGGCCGCCCAAACTCTGACATCCTCTGTTAGCTGAGAAAGACAGCTATCGAGATGGCAGCCACATGCTGTACTGTGAATGTGCCTGCATGTGCCCACCTTTGCGTGTCACCCTCACTTGGAAATGAGTCCAGGGTAGGCCCTGAATGGACACCCACTCACTGGACAGGCATTGGGTTGGTAGCGATGACCTCTAGATGGGCAGAATGAGGCCCAACCCATCTCTTTTGGGTCAGATGCCAGATGCCAGCGAGCCCCAAAGCCTCCTCTCCTACAGGGACTTGAATGTGACCGTAATAGTCAGCTCAGAGTCAGAACTCACTCTGTCCTTAGCTCAGCTGGGGTTTGGCAGATGGAGCAAGAGGTGATGAAAAGGCTCCCACTGAAAACTATGACTCCCACCCTGGCCCTGAGAGGGGACAGGGGCCTGGCCATGGGCAGGACTTAAATCCAGGTCCCCCACAAGTCACTGCTCCCCAAAGTCCACTCCCGCCTGGTGAACACTTTCCAAGGTCGTGGGGAGGACAGCAACCTGCCTGCCTAACAATGTCAACAGCCAGGGTCCAAAGTCAAGGGACACCGAGGCCAAGAAAAGAACAAATCCACCAAAAATAAACACAAAACGGCTGAGCACATGCATGCAGGGCACACAGGTGTGTAGAAAGAGCAGGACACGGAGGCCCCAGCGACACCCGCAGCATCGCTTTGGTCACTGTCTGAACCTAACACGATTCCACTTCGCACGACCCTTTTCTTCCATTTTCTCTTCCCAACTGTACTTGGCGGAGACCCCGGGTTGGGCACTAACCCCCCTTCGTTTTACCACCAGCACAGAAACCCACATTCAGATGCTCCCCCGTAATGGACACGGACTCCGAGGGCAGTTTCCGCAGCTTCTGCTCCCCCGGCTCGGTCCCCCTCCCCTTGGCTCGAGGGCCGGCCTGGGCTGGGGGCGGGCGCTGGAACAGGAAGATGGGGTGCCATCTGGGAGGCGGCCTGTGTGGGGAGCGCGCTCGGACACAATAAACAAGCCTGCTGCCTTGTTCGGAGATGCACCCCCGGACCCCGATCCCAGCACAGCCCTAAAAGCACTAGTTCAAAGTTAAAGTTAGACACACGCAACGCTGAAGCCCCAAGGGGAACTCGGAGCTCAACAACAGTCCTCTCTTTGACTGAAAAACCACAAGGGAACACCCACGGCCTACTTCTTGTTAAAAAAGGAAAGTGAAAAATACAGTCTTCTTCTTAATCATTAAAAAACCAACTCGTGCCCAGTCCATCAAGTCACGACTTCTGTTTGCCTCCGGCGAGCCCATGTCACGTTGGGCAGAAAGATGAGGGGCAGAGGAAGCCTGGGCATGTCCCCGTGAACTGAATTGGTCCTTCTTAATTGTTGTCACTTCCTTCCTCCGCTTCCTTTAGCACAGGAAAGCCACTGAGAAGCTGCCCGCGTCAGCACATCCATCACCCGAACTCCGGGGCACTGTTCGTCCAGGGGCCCAGCAAACTGGAGCTCACAGATGCCTCAGGGGAACAGTGGTGGCACTCAAGCAACCGTCATTCATGCTGCAGAATAAGAGCCTACTATGTGGCAGGCAATGGGCTTGGGACTGGACAGAGCAATGATAGAGAGTTGATGGGTAGATAACTGGGAGAGAGGGGGAGAGGAGGAAAGGAGGAAGGGAAGAAAGGAAAAATATGTCAGGACAGTAAAAAAACACACAAGTAGAGGATGGCAGGGGAAGGGGTAGCTTTCTTGATAGAGAAACCAGGGAAGGCTTCTCCGAGGAGGGGACAGTTACAGTGAAACCTGAGTGAAGCAGAGAAGAAAGTCACATGGTTATCTGGGGAAAGTGACTGGCAAGTGCAAAGGCCCTGAGGCAGAGCCCACCTGGAGTGTCTGAGGAAGAGCAGGAGGCCAGGGGGGCAGGAGTAGGGTGTTAGGAAGAGTAGAGAGGCAGGCAGGGACCATGTGACACCAGTCTTGCAGTCCAGGGTAAGGAGAGAGAGAGAGAGAGACAGAGACAGAGACAGAGACAGAGAGAGACTGTGTGTGTGTGTGTGTGTGTGTGTGTGTGTGTGTGTGTGTGTGTGTGTGTTGAGTGAGAAGGGAGACACGGGTGGATTCAAAACAGAAGAGTGGGGTGGACCAATTTCCATTCTGAAGAGATTCCTCTGTGTGGGGAGCAGACTGGATGAGGGGCACAAGTGGAGACAGGGGGACTAGTTAAGGGCTTTAGCTGTCACCCAGATGAGGGATGGTGACGGGCTGGCCCCAGAAAGCAAAGGGAAGGTGAAAAGATGATTGAGTCAGTGGCCACCAAAGTACCAGCATCTCCCTCCCTGACACAGATGCCAACAGGTAAACAGGATACGCGTCAAAGTTCACAAAGCAAAGAGAAACCGGTAAGAAGAAGGAAAAGACCAGAAATCTGAAATGGTTCCATTTACAACCTGCATAAGCCTCACCCTGGGCAAGTCACATACTTCTTTGGGATTCAGTTTTCTCGTTTGTAATATAACAGGACCTAGTTCATAGGGTTACAATGGGAAATGCAAGCCCCTCCCTCAATAATATCTGGCATGTTGTATGTGCTCAGGAAATAATATATTCCTAAACTCTGCTTTTAGCGGCCTGAGTCATGGCTCTGCCAATCTAGTTGCTTTGCTATCTTTATAATTCTCTGATCCTCCATGTGGTTATTTGCAAACTGATGGTGATGGTCCCTACCTCAAGTACTCAGTGAAACTGAATGAGCCAGTGTTAGCTTAGTTTCAAAAAAAAGTCTAAAATAGTAACTGAAGCCCTCAATAAAATGGTAGCTCAAGCCCTCGGCAAGAAGGTCACCAAAGCCCTCAGTAAAATGATAAATGAATCCGACACTCCAATCATTCAACTAGATGATTTCTAAGTCTCCTTCCAGCCCAATCATCCCCAAACTCTAAAAAAACCCAGCTTCAAGTCCCTGACTGAGTCAACTTGGGAGCGAGGAAACCATGCAAGTTAAGACAGGTCAAGCTGAAGAGAAGCTGGCATTCCACCTCAAAGTGAACAGGACTAATAGCAGGCACTTCTACTCAGGTGACACCTATTGCTCTGAGTCACAGAATCACACAAGCTGAGAGGCGGGAGGACCTTACAGGGCACTGCCCCCTCGTTTGGGAGCCAACACTCCCACAACTCAGAGACGAGAAGTGTGTGGGCTGAAGCTGCGCAGCAAGACACAGGCCGAGGTGGAAGCCGGTCTGGTTGGTTAGAGGGTGGGGAAGGGAGAGCAACGAGCACCCCGTCTGCAGGAAAGAGAGCAACGGAGTGGGGATAGCTTGAGACTGGCACAAATGCCTTTCTTGCTATTAACAGTTAAATTCAAATGCCTTAAAGGGCCAGGGGAATAACGTAAGTGAGCTGAGCCACCAGGGCCAAAACATAAATGTCCATAACCCAAAGACATTCACACTCAGATGTTTTTCTCTTTTTAAGAACTGCACCCCCAGAGTCCCTGCTAAACCGTCGGGCGCTTTTGTGCAGATCACCAAAGACACTTCCTCTGACCCGTAGAAGCCATGTGTCAGAGCTGTCCTGCTAGATACGCACATGGGAATGGTGCCCTCATGATATGCAGTGCGCGTGAGCAGTGCACAGCCTGTGAAACTGGATCCAGGGACACACAGAGGACTTCCCTGGGCTGTGAGTTCAAGACCTCTGTCTACACTCGACGGTCTTATGAAAGGCACTGAATTGCCACAGCAAATGTCATGTAGAAACAAAAAACAACACATCCACTGTCAATTCTTGACTCCTAAATCGGACCCACTAGTCCCCACCTCTGAACTGATGCCCAAAGTGGACACCAAGAAAGCGTCTGCCTCAGGACCTTCGCACTATCGTTTCCCTCTCCTACACCACTTTCCCCCAACAGAGTGACACAGCTTCCTCTCTCACTACACTTAAAATCCTGGTTAAATACCAACCTCTTCAGAAAGTCCTTCCCGAAACAGCATCCCCACCACCCTACAATCATCTTCCATTGCCCCCTCCTGCCCTATTTTTCTTCTTAATGCTTTGACCACTGGACAAATTGGAGAGTTCTTGGTTTGTGGTATGTCTCCAGAACCCCACCAGAACCCCAGCTCTGCGAGAGCAAGAGATCCTGTCTGGTCTGTTCTCCACTCTATCTCCATCTCCAGTCAGCAAACTCCCTATAAAGGACAAGATAGTAAACATTTTAGGCTTTTATGGTCTGTATCGCAAAGACTCAACTCGACTGCTATAGTTCAAAAGCAGCCATACACACTGAAAATAAATGGACGTGGCTGTGTTGCAATAAAACTTTATTTAGAAAAGCAGGTGGTGGGCCAGATTTGGCTGGTATAGTCTGAGGACCCTGGTCCTAGATTAACGTGCCTCAGACTCTCATGTACACACAAACCACCTAGGGATCGTATAGAAGGCGGGTTCTGACTAGCAGGCCTCCGTGGGGCCTGAGATGCTGCATTTTGAACACACTCCCAGGGGATCTGTGCACCAAATGAAGCGGGAGCACCCAGCGCAGTACGTGCCACGTGACAGAAGCCCAATCAATATGTGTTGAATGAATAAGAGGGAGGCAGAAAAACACTCCTAATACTTTTCTCACTACTGTTGAACCATGACCTCCGCGTCATGCCCTTGCCAATAGCACCATAGCTTTTGCTGACTTCCTCTTCAGCTTCTGATACGGCGGAAGGACATGTGCATAGATGTGGGATGGGGCCAGTGGATGCTGATGAATTATTTTGTTGCTTAGCCTGAGGTCAGGTAAATCGAGGCTTAACAAATGTTTACCTGAAGCAGGTTTCAAAGACTATATTCATTGCAACAGTTTTATAACAAATGTCAACTTAGGAAGACGGGATTCCCTAGCAGAAACCGAGGTTCCCTGGGAAAGGTCTATTTGGTTACATAAACGATGCCAAGAAGAGCAATTCAGCTTCACTTCCTATTTGGAAAATCAGAAGCGATGCCTTTTTAAGCTCAATGGTAACGACTGCCTCGATCGTTTATTGAGAATGTAAAATGTCCGGGGCATTCTGCCAAGTCCTTTATAAATTACAACGCTGAGGATGGCGATGACAGCAATAAATAGACCACAAGGACAGACACAGACCCCTCTGGAAGGATATTCAAGAAACCAGTGACACAGGCCTCAGGGAGAAGAGCTAGCTCCCGGGGGGGGGGGGGAGCAGGTCCTGCCCCGTACAGCTCTTGCACCTTTGAAATTCTGCACCATGTGAATGTACTTCCTCCCCCAAAATTAATTCATAAAAGAAACCAGAGGAGTAAGCACTTAGTACTATACTAATTGTTTTACACAGTCTCATCTCCTATAGAAATCCTGTAAGATAATAAACATTCTGCCCTATTTGCCACTAGGGAAACTGAGGCTCCAGGAGGCCAGGTTACCCTTGTTCACAGTCGAATCACCAGTGTGGTGAGAACGACTCAGGCTCAAGGCGTCAGGTAGATCCCAGGTCCAGCTAAACATTGTTCGGATCATCATGGTTTGCCCTTGGGACCTAATCCCCTGGAGATGCCGATGTCTCTGAGCCCAAGTGCAGGCTCCACTGGCTGCATGGGTTCTCTTCTCAGCCTCCAGGCCCTCACGCCAGGACAAGCTGGGAACTGTCAAAAGAAGCCCACAGTCCACTGCGGCCCCAGGGAGGCTGCACCAAACCACAAGCCGGCTACATTGTCCTGCATCTGGAAAGGGGATGCTGGCTGCGTCGCCCAAACACAGAGAGGGTGGGAAGCCACATGGGCGAGGAGACAGTGATGGAGGCATGAGCCTGAGCTATCTGACAAGGGGAAAATTTGACTTGATGCTCAACCAGACTGGCTTTACCTAAATTTTTCAAAATACTTCAGCAATAATAAAAGCCCCCAGGAGCAACCTGGAAAATTATATGAGGATCATTAAGAATATCTATTTCTTCTTGTGGCCTGACTAGCTAAGAGTATAGGCTTTGGAGCTAAACCATCTAGATTCAGTTGATGACCCACCCACTTCCTGTGTGACCTTAGGCAAGTAACTTAACCTCTCTGTGCCTCCAAGTACTGCCTAGAAATAATGGTAGCATTATGCCCATTTATATATAGAAAGCACTTAAAACAATTCCCTATCTTATTCAGATCCTGGAAAATTCTAGTTTCCCCTGGTGTCATGAAAATAATCTGATTCAGACTTGACTATGTAAAGAGTGCAGGAGCTGAGTACTAAGAGTTTAAGGGCACAGCATGGGGAGAAGACTGAAAAGAAATGCACCAAAGCAGTAACAGCACTTCTACAAGTGACAAAGGTGCTGTTCAATTTCTTTTTTATACTTTCCTGTATGTTTTCAATGCATACAGGCCCTGGCCGGGTCACTTGGTTGGTTAGAATGTTGTCCCAATACGGCAAGGTCGTGGGTTTGATCTCCAGTCAGGGCACATATAAGCAACTACCAATGAATGCACAAATAAGTGGAACAACAAATCAATGTTTCTCTCTCTAAAAAATCAGTCAATAAAAGAAATAAAAATAAACAATAAACAATGCATATACATTAAAATAAGAAATAAATAAATAATTGAATAAAATTCAGGGAGCACAGATACACATATATACATTTACATACATATACATGTGTACATACAGATAGTGTCAATATGTGTCTGTGTGTCTGTGTGTGTATGTATGTACGTGTGTGTGTATAATATTTATACACACACAAACTTTTCAAACCTGTGTCAGAACATTCCAAATCTGACACTCCTACCCCGTGGGCCAGAGGGCAGTAGAGAACAGTGGAAATGGGTTGGCCAAGGAGCCCAAGAGACATGCTTTTAAATTTAGTTCATCACATCTGGGCTGCATGACCTTGAGCAGGTCCTTTGACGTCACACAGAGCCCATGTTGAAATGAGGGCATATCATCACCCCAGCTTCAGGATCACAGCATGAAATCAAAACTTCCACATGAAAACAAATGTTCCCTTCTGTCCCCTAACGGGATGGTACAGGAGAAAATGAAGGAGGAGGAGCGATGACAGCGAGCACACACTGAGCACCTGCTGCAAGCCAGGCCCCGCTCCAAGCACTTCACCGTAGTCAGGTGTTTCCTCTTTGCAGACCCTCGGAGGCAGGCATTAGCATCATCCCCTCTGATGAGCTGTGTGACCTCGAGCCTCAGTTTTCTCATCTGTAAATGGGGTTAATAACCACCCCGCTACCTCCTACAGCCAGCACACAGAGAAAGCTCAGTCAGGGTCAGCCTCTTTGTCACTAGTGACCATGTGCTCCTTAGGGAAGGCACTCAATGCCTCTGAGCCTCAGTTTCCCCATCCACAACGCAGGGAAAGCATGCCTGCCTGAGCTACTCCTTGGGACATGCTGGTCACATAGTAAGTGCTCAATAAACAGGAGGTTCACAATCTTCCAGGAGGCTCAGAACCAGCAGCTTTTACCTCCACACTGTCTCCCAGGCCCAGAGAATGGCTCTGCTGCTCTTGCAGAGAGAAAAGGGCCCCTGCTAGAAGCCATCACCTCCCCTCGACCACTGCTTTCCTACCCACCCCTCCTTGTGGTTCAGGTAACGATTTTGTTATCAGTGGAGCTGACACCTTCTGAGGTAGTTATGAGCCTCATTCAAGGGGCCAAATTAGAGAATGCTGCCTATTCAATAACCAGGTCTTGCTCCACCCACACACATGTTAAACCCACAGGGCACCTGGAAGGGGGCAGGGCCAGCTGGGGTGGGAGCCCCTCCTCCTGCAGACAGAGCGAGATGGCTCGGGGCTTCCGGAGGGGTCTCAGGTGAGGTCACAATCCCCTCTCTCCTGTCGTATGCTGGCGCTAACAGGTGCTTGAAATCCACTCCAGCAGATGCCTCCTTTCTCATAGGACCAGAGGAAGTCTTTGGTCTCTCAATGGGGAGAGTAGAGGTGAGTGTGGGGCCCGAATGCTTGACGCGGGGTCCAGTACACAAATCACAAGGCCTGCAGGGCACTGCCCAGAGCTGCCTGCAGAGAAGCCTTTCCTAAGCCCCGCCCATCTTACCCTGATGTCAGCCCCCGCTGAGCGCTCCACAAGCTCCCAGACTTCATGACACTCGTGCTGGGGCTCAGCACTGAGCTGCCTGGGAGCGGGCAATGGATGGATGAATAGGAGAGTGGAAAGTCGAGGACAGAGAAACTAAAAGCCAAGGTCAGGACTCCACTGTTCACCAGCTGCCTGATCTTAAGTGATGTTAGCTTCCCCCATGCTTCTTTATCCATCTGTACAATGGGAATAAAAGCCCCAACTCACTGTGTGTTTGCAAGGATGAAGTGGGATGATATATGTAACAAACAAACAGTGTGTACATAAACAGTGCTCTTGGTATCTATCCTAGATTAGTCTCGGATTTGGTTTGCTCAACCAGAAGCCTGACCAGACACCAGGATCTAATCTTAGACTAACAGCTCAAAGGATCCCAAAGCCATGTCAATCACTCTATTTCTCAAGGGAAAAAATGGATCGAATGCCTGCTTTGTGCCAAAGATCACACCGGGCACTTCTGTTTAGACTCCTAATGACTCTAGACAAAACAAGACAAATAATCTAAAACTGGAGGTTTTTTCTTTTTTATAATTGTAGAAACTGCAGTCAAACCAGACACCCAGAGTCCCAAGGCTAATGAATGCAAGGACGGCCTTGCTCCAAACAACCCGCCCTTTCTAATCCCAAGAAGCTGCACAGTCCGATGGTTCAGTGCAGACTCCGGCCTCAGACCCCCTGTGTCCAAATCAAGACCACCACTCACCAGCTGGGTGGCATCAGGCAAGTTGCTTAACCCGTGTCCCAGTTTCCTTGTCTGGAAAAGGAGAGGTGTAGTTCCACCACCCACACTCCATGGCATTGCTGCAAAGGTTAAGTAGGTCACTCAAGCGAAAGTACTCAGTGAGTGCTCGGTAAGCGTAGCTTCATCAGGACACCACAGTGCCCAGCCCAAAGGAGGGACCCAAAAAACTGTTTGCGCAACATGTCAAGTTCCTTCTATACGTTCCCACTGGTTGCCAGAAGTGTTGCAAGCCTCCGACTTAGTCTCTCTTTTTGGAACAATTGTTTCTCCAAGATTCTGGAAGCTTTCTGTTTTCTGCCTACATCCGGGGGCAACGTTTTACTGACATTTTTACTGACGTCCACTCAAGACAATTTATCTTTAATGTGAACTGAAAGCGCCTCCTGCTTACCATCGGTGTGTCTTTGGCATGAAGATAGTACCGTCCAACCCTACACCTCTTCATCCCCCCCAACTCTGTGGCAGTGGTCCCTGCCCTGGACTTCATCTCCTCTCTTCTCCACCTGGCTCACCCTGGGAGGCCAAGGTCACACACTGGGGAGCACATCTGGCCCACAGACACACTTGGTTTGGACTATACTTTTTTAAAAGTTTTCTAAATTAATTGCCAGTGTTATCATCAAAAGACTGGTATAGATGAGGAGAGGGTGCCAAGGATGGCTCAGCTTCCCCACCCAGCCCTTCTCCACCTTTAAATGAGAAGCTGGGTCAAGCCACTCCTAGAAGATGAGCCCCCTCTGAAAATCAGAGGGGTCTCAGTGGGGACAGGCTGGGCCACTCAACCCTGGGGACGCCAGCCTCCGAAGACTACAGCCATATCATGCCTCTCGCCCATAGCTGGACTTTCAAAAACTCCAGTTAGCCGGACTGTAAAAATACATATACCCATAATCCAATAATTTCTAGTGTCCTCCACCCCCAGCCCTGCTCCAGCCACCATCCCCTCTGGCCTGGAACCCCTGCAACCGCAACTCACCCAACTCCCTGTTCCTTTCCCCACCCCCACCCCTTATAGTCCATTCTTATCAGGATGGCAGCCAGAGGGATCCTGCTGAAACCTTAGTCAGACCCCATCCCTCTTTACTTCCACCTCACTGAGAGCAAAAGTCCTCAAGTGGTGTCCAAGGCCCAGTCGCCCACCCTCTTTCCTCTGGGCCTCTGTCTCCTCCTCCTCTGTCTGGTCACCCTGCTCTTCCCACGCAGGCCTCCTCTGTGTTCCTACCCCACACCCACTTGGCCCTGATGTCCCCCAGCCCACAGCACGCTGCCTCAGATCCCTGAACCTTCTACTCATCCATCTCCTTTGCTCAAATGCCACCTCCTCAGGAAGGCCTCCCTGACCACTCCCAACTCCCCTTGCCCTGCCAGTTTTCCCCACAGTACTTATCATCTCCCCACAGTCTATTTAATTTTCCTATTTATGAGATTTATTGTTTATCTCCCCGCAGCCAGAGCGTCAGCTCCACGGGGGCAGGAACTTCTGTCTGTTTTGTTCCCGGCCGGATTCCCCGTGCCTGGAAGAGTGCCCAGCCCACAGAAGGGGCTTGGGACACGTCCTAACCATCGAATGAATGAGCGAAGGCAGCCCCAGGGATCTCGGAACGCGCCCCACAGAGGCGTGAGCCGTGAATCTCCATTTCACTCCCCTTTCCTTTCCCTTTCCCCGGGGTCTGATTGAACTTTCTGGAGAAGTGAACACAGCAGCCCTGATCAAGGCAAATCAGCATCAGCAAGACCTGCTTCCTGTTTCACATCTTCAAAGGGGGGGGGGGGGCTCGCCGAGCACCACATTTGCTTAGTCAAATAGAAGCCGACGTGCCCAGCCCGTTGCAGGAGGACTGCTCACCATCAGGGCTCCAGCCTCGCCTGGCAGGGAGAATACCCCTCCCGCCTTCCTCTCCCCTGGACATAATTTAAAGTGAGTTTCGAACAGTACGAGAGCTGAAACCCAGCAGGAGGAAAAACACGGTCCGTGATCTGTTTTACAAGCTGAAAGCTCCCAGGCCTGGCCGGCCTCCTGCGGACGGGGGCGGAGCAGCGCCCTGAGCAGGTGCGCCCCGGGCCCGGGCCGCTCCGCACCCCGCGAAGCTCGGCATTCTACCCGGGGCCAAAGAGACCAGGTTTCTGCATCTGGTTTCCTTTAGGGATTTCTCCTGAAGGACCGAGCCATGTTTTTCCCATCTGTCTGAACAGCTGTTTGAAAGGATCCAGAGCGCTGTTCTCGAGGTGTGCACCATGGTTAAACATCCTCGTATTCTGATCACTTTCTAACTAAAAGGATCATTTTTTCAGTTGAAAGCATGTCCCAGGCAGTGGTAAGAATAACATGTTTTTGAAAGTACCAGCTAAGGAATATAATGAAGTGTCCTGTCCCCTGAGAATTTCTATACAGGAGCATGGTTATAGGGTCTGGAGGTGGACAGGGGCAGGATTAAAATGACAATGGCATTATACAGGCCACTCTCAACGGGGGTACTATTAGATCCCAGAAGCTGAAGAGCTGTGGAAACGCTTAAAGCCCAGCCTTGCAAAGCGGCGTGTGAATGGACGTTTTGTCCACCATGGGACCGCCGCATCCTGTCCTGAAAAGGAATGAGGAAATGATGGCAGGGTCCCGCCAGAGGCATGTGGCTCTTTCAAGGTGAATCGAGTGGTTCCCCTTCTGCTCTGATCACGACGGTCAAACTCAGGCCAAAGACTTAAGACTCCCTGGATCCTCAGAAAGAGCCATAAACGTGTTCTACTTCTATGGGATTCAGAGCTTTATAGGAGAGACTGCCTGGGCCTGGCTGCTAACGGTGCTCCCTCCGTAACTACACAATTCTTAGAAATCGCATACATATAGCCTGCTCTTATCTCCCTTCTATTTGATAAACCTTGGAGTAGTGAAGTCCTTATTTACCCCCACAGGGTACAAACTTGAGGATCTTTGACTTGAGCCAAATCTAACCCAAAGGTTGATTTAGTGGCCAAGACTTCACAATCAGAAATTTCACAGAAAAATTCAGAATCCTAGTTCCTCTTGAAAGAAACTGTAAAAGCTGGGACCATTGGACCTACTTTCCCACATGGCACAACCTATGGGGGCTGAAGAGTAGCTGCCTCCTTGAGAAGAGGCACACACTCTACTGTGCCCTACTCCTCACCACCCCCTATTGTTCCCTGACAGTTGGCCAATTCAGTCATCTCCTTTTATTGCCTGGCCTCCACAAGCTTGTCAGTTTGTGATCCCATTTCTCCAACCTCCTCTTTGGTTCTCTGCTCAGTCCATTGCTTCTGGAGAGATGCGAGTTGCTACAGAGGGTGTGAGGAATAAATCTGTACAAGCAATACACACCAAGCCCGCTAGTGATGGTGCATGTGGTCCTGTGCCATTCCACAGGCTAGAGAGGAAGAAAGTCAGGACTTTGCTTCTGAGCTCCAGGCTCACATATCTAACTGCTTACTTGACATCTTTGTTTGGATGCCTCACAACCCCTTCCTTCTTTCTGTACCCCAAACTGATCTTGTAATCTTCCCCTAAGAAATGACTTCTTCCCCACGTCTTCCCACGTGGTGTCTGGCACCACTTTACCCAGGTGCTCCTTCACCCCCCACGTGAGCCAACACCAAGTCCCGAAGCTCCTCCCACCGCCACCTCCTCGTTCTCGCCACCTCCTCGTTCTCACCATCTCCATCTCTCACCTGCTGCTGCCACAGCCGGTCCAATTATCTCCCGCTTCCTCCCTAGTCTTCCTAACCCACTCTCTAGTGAGAAGGCAAAGTGACCCTAAAAATATTAAATCAGAATCACCTTCCTCCCCTACTCAAAACTTGTCACTCCTTTCCCCTTGCCCTGAAATAAAATCCTAGCTCCCCACCTTGGCTTATGGGTCTTGTATGTCCTGGCCCTGACAACTCATCACCCTCCAAGCTAAATTCAAGTGATGCTGGCCCTCCTTCAGCTCTTCAGACACACCGAGTTCTTCCCTGCCTCAGGGCCTTTGCACGTGCTCTGTGCATAGACCACTCTCCTACCACCATCAAAAGAGACAGCAAGACAGAGAAAGGAAGGGCATCATTCTTCTCTTTGCTGGACCTGCTCCAGGTCCCAGTTGGTAAGTCACATCCTCAGCAAGACTCTCCCTCCAACGCAGGTCTTCCAAGTACTCTCTTGGCATGGTTTTGTTGAAGGAGTGAATCCAACAGATGAGCTCCTAATCAGCCACCACGTCTTACCTAAGAGTCTATGTGTCATTCCAGATTACCCTGTCTGGCCTCCCTGACCCACCTATACCTCAGCAGTGGTCATGCCAAACCATCCCAGTCTACTTTGCACCTCCAGTGCCCCTGAGCTACATCAGGGCAGGGACCGTGTCCATCTCACCCTTCATTATACTATTGGCACCTAGCACAGTACCTGGCACAGCTGTAAGTCCCCAACAAAATATTCACCAAATGAAAGAGTCATGAGCTCTGAAAAGCACTTAAGGTTTGAAACAAACTTTCTTCCAAGACCAAGTGACATTCAGGACAGAAAAAAAGAAAAAAGCTGAACACAGCATATACTTAAGATTTTAATTTTGTATTTAAAGAAAGAGAAAGAAACGGTCTTGTACTCATTTTATTTTCATATAAAGAGGAGCATTCAACCACTAGGCATGCAAAAAAAGATGAAGTTTTATAGTGTGGCAAATAAAGAAGAGAAGGGTGGGGACCGATAATTGAGAGGGGGAAAGGAGCCGTGGTACAGTATAAAAATAGAAACAGATGGTGAGATAAAGAGAGAGACAGATCAAGAGAGAAACCAGCAGAAGGTTCTAGCACGGTACAAAACAGGGCTTCTTCTGGGAACAAAGGGGCGCCCTCCGGATTTCGAAAGGGGTTTTCGCACCTACTTAAAGGTTAAGAGCTCCTGTCTTCTTCAGGGCCTTCTTTTCTTCATTTTGCAAAGAAGTTTTGTTAAAAACTGACTACCTACACTGAAAATCAGGGGTAAGCACATTTCATTTGGAAGAGCACACGAAGTGTTCAAATGAAAAACATTTTCACTTTGAGGATATGACTGCAGATTTTTTAAGTCCCACATTGAGTTTTCAAAGTTACGAGTAAGAGTAAGGACGGGTCCCTGGGGGTGCTGGAAGGAGGCGCGTGAACATTAAGCGCCGCAGAGCGGAGGCTCCTGAACTGCGCATCTGGCCCCCTCTCCCCTCTGACCTGTCCATGCCCCAGCCCTGACGGACGGGGGAGCAGAGCTCAGCGCCGTTAGCGGCCTGACCTCACTGTCCACGCTAACTGGACCGGGGGGTGGCACCCTTCCCAGCCAGGGCCCATGAGAATTTCCCTGAGAATCAGGATTCGGGCTCCAATAAGCTGCAAGAGGAGCTGGAATTGGGTCAGCATAGGAACTTCAGAGGCTCTCTCTGCCCCGTGACAGTGAGGAGGCAGGGGAAGCTGGTCTGCAGAGAGACGCGAAGATCAGGCCAGCAGTGCGGCAGGCAGAGCCAGCCACCAGGGTCCAAATGCAACGTCCACCACCCAATAACTGTGACCTTGAAGGAAGTTCCTTGACATCTCCTTGACCTAACCGTAACCTGCTCCATAGGGCTCTTTAGAAGATTAAATAAGTTAACACATACAGCACTTGGAACAGGGTCTGACATGAGGTGAATGCTCACTAAATGTTAACTGTTATTACCTTCTTGCTAAACTGTAGTAAGCTCATGAGGGTGAGGATTTCTGGCTGTTTTGTTCATACCATGTATCAGAATCTAGAACCATGCCTGGTACATAGTCGTGCTCGACAATTGTTTGTTGAAAGAAAATGAAGAAGCCCTAAAAGGATAGAGCCTCCTAACTCATCTCACCTCAGCTACTACCCCCAAAGGAACAGTCAGAGTGGGGTCTCATCAAAGCCTAAATCAGATCATGTTTCTTTCCTGCTTTTCACATCTCAGGATAAAAGCCAAACTCTTCCCCATGGCTTCCCAGGCCCTTCATGCTCTGGCCCCTTCCTGCCTCTCTCCTCTATCCCTCTGGCCCCTTACACTCCAGTTGCGTTGGCCTCTTTAAGGTCCTCTGATGTGGTTCCTTCTGCTTCCTTCGGCCTCTGGGCATTTGCACACACTGTCCCCCGTATGCATCCTCAGTTCTACTCTCTTCCTCAGGGAAATCTTAGCAGATGACCTTCCCACCTACATTGGCTCCTCCACCCAGAGCCCCATGTACTTTTCCTTCATGCCACTTGCCACAATTTGTAATTTTATCATTTCTGTGATTAGTCATGACTCTATTCCCCTAGAACATGAGCTCCACAATGAAACAGATCATAAGTTGTTTTATTCTTCGCTGTATTTCAATGTCAAGTACAGTATATGACAAAAAGTAGGTGCCCAACAAATGCTCGGAGAATGAATCCACTTGTTGAATGGATTGACTGAGCAAAAAAGAAAGACTTGGGTGGTGACTTCGAAGTCTGGGTTCTACCGGCCTGGTTTTATGCAATACCCCGTAGCTTCCTCATACAATCCTCTTTTCCTAACCTGTTTTGGATTCTTTTCTCTATTACCACCAAAGGCTTTGACTTCAACACACAGACTAATGCCATCCTCTAAGCCAGGAGGTTCTACCTGCCTCTAGAGGAAGACAACAAAATCCAGAGTCTGTACAATGTCCGGTACATACAATCAGCACAATGTCAGAACACGGTCAACAATTACTAGACATGCAAAGAAAGGAGAAAATGTGACTCATGGTCAAGAAAAAGAAGCAATGGATAGAAGTGGATCCCAAGGTGGCTGTGATGTCAGATTTAGAAAAAGCAACTGCCAGGATGTAAAATTCCTATATTATCATCAAAGTCCTTAACCAGGAGTACACAACCAAAAGAGGCAGCCTGTGAAGATTTTGGGGCATGGGCTTTGTTTGTTATCTGAATTCTACTCATGTCATATAGCTTCTAATTAAGTAGTTTCAGGGGACATTCAAGAACCTGTATTTTTAACAACTGCTCTAGAGAGTTCTGATGTATACGGCATCATATTCTTATCATAGAACTCTTATCTATGTATCGTATAATACTATCATCATATAATACTTATGCTTTAAGGAAAACACAAAAAATGTTAAATTAATTTAAAGGTATTAAAGGTCTGGTTGAGTTAGTTGGTGGACACTAGTCAGCAGTGGCTGGTTAACCAGACTATACAATTAAGAATATTTCAATTCTAATTATTCTGGAGAAGAAAGAACACTTCTCTACTTATTTTGAGAAAAAAAAATTTGAGGTTGAATTAAAAGCCACAGACATAAAAGATAACTATTAAGGAAAAACAGGAGGAAATGCTCATGGTACAAAGTAGAGTTTAAAAAAAAAATCAGAGTACAAATTACTATAACATCAAGTATATAAATGTACAGTAATAGACAATGCCATGTTTGTGAATAGAAAAAAGGCAACAGGAAATATATCAAAATGTTAATAACAGTTATTTTAAGTAGTTTGATTATGTGTAGTTTTAATTTGTTCCTACTTTCCCATATTTTACAAGAATATATTGATTTTCCTCTATAGACTCTCATCTAACATTTAAACACAAAATGATGGCTTCAGAAACCTTCTGTCAATACACAAACATCTGCAAAACTCTAGCAGTTTCTTAATCAGAAAGAGAAGAGAAGTAGGTTGAGCATGAATATCATTTCTATTCTTATCCAGCTCAAGAAGACTTTCTTCTCTGGCTTCTTAGTAGCTGATTAGCTTCAGATACTGGTTTAAATTTCCCATCCCTCAGAGGAGTAAGAGGCTGAGTCATATACCTCAATCTGACAAGCAACAGGCAGTGGCTTAGCAGAAGTAAACCAGCTAGTATCAAATGAGGAACACAAAATAAAAAGAATTCAAGTCCATACCTGAACCACGGGATGGCCACCGGTTGGAGCTTTGACTGCCCCTCGGCTGCCTTCTGTCTCATAGTGGGCTCGGTGATGTGGCTTGGGCTGCACCTCAATCCGCAGCTCATAGGAGCCTGACTGGTGGGAGAGTGGCCATTCGAGTGGAGGGAGGGATGCAGTCACTGGGATACTGAAGGAGGAAACAGAATCAGTCGTATGTACAATAAATGAGAACCAGTCAACCTGTACAATAAACATAAATGGCCCCTTTTCTGAAAATCATGACCAGTGGGCATATGAATAAAATGCTGGCTGTTAGGAGGCACATATATATCAAACATGATAGGTAGGGCTCTTCAAAAGATGGAGATCTTTTTCTTTGCTTTTTCATCTTGACGAAGACAGTGTAACTGAAATCTCAATTCATGAAGCTAATTTCATTGTATGTTAGTTCTAGCATGTTTCTAACTGCCAAACCTTCTTTTTCTCTAAGAATTTTTAAGAGTATCACCTCCCATCTGTAAAAAAATAAAATAAAATAAAAAACCCTTAGCAAGGATGTTCTCTTTTTCCAGAGTGTGGGAGAAGGAACACTAAAGTGAAGATCAGGGGCCCCGCACGTGTCACTAATTTGCCATGTGACTTTAGGCAAGTAAATTCACTTTCTTATTCACAGCCTCCTATAACCACATAACAAATGGCTTAACTAAGTCATTTTTAGAGAGAGGACAGTTCCAGTCACAGTTATTATTTATCATGTTGAGTCTAAAACATCCAACCACAGAGAGGTATCTAGTTTTGGTATGGATGAGCCAAACCACTCAGACTCCACATAAATGAAGAGTAAAGGTCAAGGGCATGGCTGGAGTTACACACCCAAGTTCAAGTCCCAGCACCACCTCTAACTACCTGTGTGACTTGGAGCAAATGCCTCCACCTCCCTAGGCCGTAGTTTCCTCAACTGTGAAATGGGAATACTGAGCTTATATAAAAGAGCTTAGCACAATAAGTGCTCCAAAATTATTAGCTATAATTTTTCTTTATATATTGTATGTTTCAAATAAATAGTTATTTCCTATAGACAATCTGAGTTAGTTACAATATTGGATATACATGCCTTTACATCCGAGATGTAAAGATCTCTGAGGGCATACCATTATGTTTCATTTTATAACAGAATCTCAACCCTATCAGCACACACAACAGGCACTTGATATGTGGTTAGAATTATGTCATTTAAGAGTTGACTGAGGTCTTGACAATCTATCTAGAGTATTCATTCCTTCAGAGCCTCAGAGAACTTAAAGACATTTTCCCCAAGATCACAGAGCAAGACACAATCAAGACTCTAACTTATGTCTCTTGACTCCCGGTCGAGTGCTCCATTCACATCTCTACACTGCCTCTTTATCTTGCTAATATATTTAAAATAGGTCCAAGAAATTATCTCATTTATGGAACGACTCTAGAAAAATGCCTGACATTTGAGAGGTTCTAGTGAATATTTAGTGGGTGGGTGAGTGGATGCATAGATGGATGGATGAGTGAATGAGCAGTTTTATTTCAAAGAATCTCTGTATATTCGAAGTAGCTTTGAACTTGCAAATGCATGGATTTGTGTCACTTTGTCCTGATTTTTCACATATGGCAGAAATCATCAATCCAATCAGGCTATTCTTTCCCACAAAGCCCAAGGCTGCTAGAAGCTGACATTATCCACTTGACTTAGTTAAGCACTTGCAATGAAGCTAATTCTAGGCCTTCTCTATCAGAGCAATATCAAGGGGAGAATGGGAGGGGATGGTAACCCATAAACTCCAGCACTGCCAGAGTCCTACTTGAATTTACAATCCAATTACATCTTCACTATGCAAGCAAATCTCCATTCCTTCCTTCCCAACTGTACTGCCCACTGAAGCCTCTCTTACCCTGATATCTTAGGGTGCCCAAATGCCCCTATTTCTACCTTAGTTACATGCCAACATACCTTCAAGCTTCCGCTTATGGCCAAGTTAAAATTTTTTAATATGCAAAATAAGGGTCATAAGAAAAAAAAAAAAAATCACTTCACCCCTGTGTCTCTTAAAGTATCAAAACATTTAGTGAGCAGAAGATTCAGTGGGATATCCCTAAGTATCAACAACTAATTTTGTTTGTTCGGGGATAAGTCTTTGACAACTGAACTGAAATACTAAGAATCAGACCACTGAGGTCAGTCTGAAATCCTGCATTTGAATTCCAGCCCTCTGCTGAGTTGTCCACACACCTCGAGATAGATGCTATCATGAGACTTCCTGAATGCCCCATCCTCTCAATCTGATAGAAAATTCTTACAAATATCTCATTGGCTGGCACAGACTGACACATTACAACTGCATTTTATATTAATGTTCTTCCCCGGTCCCAATCATTACATAAGTCATGTTTTAGAGATTGATTTGTAGCAGACAGAGAGAGGAGTCAGGAATCCTGGATGTGAATTTCCAACTCGGTCATTAACTAGCTGTGTGATCACAGGCATGTCACTTCACCTCTCTGAGCCCCAGGTTCTCAGCCTGTGCCAAGGGTTGGTCTTGATCGGCATTTCCTAAGGTGGCTCTATGAAACTTTAGTCACAGACCTCAGAACTCTCGAGGCCAAATGGTCTTCACAATCACTGCACATCCTGTCCACAGCTGGGAGTGGCCCCTGCACAAAGGCATCGATTTAACCCTGCTAAACCCAGAAACTCCTTTCCTTGAGGGACACCGACTGGCCTACCATGGCAGTAGTGTTCTCAGAATCTGCTTTGGAGGAAATGTCAGACTGGAAGCTTTGTACGGTCCATTTTAGTTTGGTGTGGGGTTAAGCCAGAGGGCAGGGCCTGTGGATACTCTCAAGCTTGCATCAATCAAAACACTCTCTCAACCATGCTCTATTTTTGCATTCAGCATTTTATTTGAAAAAGGGGGGGTTTCCATTTGTTAAAATCATACTACACTTTGAAAACCGCTTGGGTAAGGACACTAGCATAAGGTTTCAGATTCAGATTCTTCATCTAATACAACAGCTAGAATAATATCTGCTCCTAATCACTGTGTGCCTCACTTTTCTTATCATCAAAATAAAAATAATACCAAACCAGGCTTATGTGAGAATTAAATAAAATAATACATAGAAGTCCTTAGAATTATGCCTGGCACAAGAGTCCTTAAATATTGGTGATTATTATAGTCACTGTCAGGACTCTGAAGCTATTGGGAACTCAATCTCCTAGCACAAGGCTTGTCAATGAGGAAGCAACCAAGGTACTTCCTCTATAAGAAAAGATTCCCCTATGACAATAACTCCGCACCATTTTTGTGCTTTTACTTTGTGTGGGTTCTATGCCAACAGTTTGATACACAGGGTGCCCCCCAAAAATGTATACACACTTTAACAGCTGACAGCTCAATTTTGAAAATGACATGTATTTTAATAAACACTGCCTTTATAATTATTCAAAGCATGTGTATATATTTTGGGGGGATACCCTATATATCATCTCATCTATACCTTGGAAAAAATCACCATAAGATAGGTACTATTATTATCCTCATTTCATGGGAGGAATTAAGGCCCAGAAAGGTGCTCAGTGAGAAAGAAGATCCTGATTGATTAGCGATGTCTGCCCTGGGCATGGCCTCAAAAAGGCGCTCAGTAAAATGAGAGACTGATTGATTAGCCAAGTCTGCCCTGGGCACGGCATGAAAAGATGCTCAATAAGAAAGGTGGCCCCGCATGATTAGTGATGTCTGGTGGGCTCAGTAGGATGGCAATACTAGAGATGCCCATGATCACACAGCCAGTAAATGGCAGAGTCAGGGCTCAAATCCCATCTTGAGAGAGCCCAAAGCCTACAGGCTGCTATCTGCGACTCTTCAGCTTGCCAGGATTTTAAGCTCCTTGAGGATATGGCTCAAATATATTTTAGGGCTTCCCTATCACTGACTGCAGTCCTGTGGCAGGTGTCAAAAAACATCCATTCCTATTACAATAAGATAGCAAAGTGCTTCTGAGAATGCCAGATCCATGAAAGCAGACATTTTTGCCCATTTTGTATATCACTGTCTCACCAACACCTATAACGGTGCCTGGCACATAGTAGGTGTTTGATAAATACTTGATAATAAATGAATGAGTGATAATCCAAGTGCCACATGAGCAATTGCATGCATCCTATTACTACACCCTCATAACCACAGCCCAGTGAGTCATGAACATCTATACCCATTTTACAGATGGGGAAACTACAGCTCAGAGAATTTAACTTCCTTCTCAGGGTCTCACAGCCAGTAAATGGAAAGCTAGGATTTAAATGCAGTCTAGCCAACTCTGAATCCCACCCTCAGAGCCAGAAATCCTTCTCTTAACACTACATTGTGGAACAATTCGTTTTCAAGGCCCAACTCACCTGCAGATGGGAATAGCAGGCACCAGCGGCTTGGGCCAAGTCGGGGGCATCAGCAAGATGGACTCGGGGGCCGAGTTCCTCCTCTCCTCCTGTTCACAGGGCCCCAGGAACTCCATGGTCGGGTAGATGTGGCGGGGCAGGCCGGCCTTGGGCTGGGCGGCGGACACCGGGGACGGGTCGGGGCTGGTCTTCCACATCTTGGAGGGGATCCCGCAAGGCGAGTCCGGGGCAAGGCTGTTCAGGGCATCCATGAGGACAGCAGAGCCAGCCGTTGGGTGGTACCCAGCGGACGCGCCGTCGTCCTGGGGCTGCGGCGAGGGGCTTCGGGAGTGCTGGGGTGAGGCTCCAGGCAGAGGGGCAACCAAGGCCCCAGCACACGAATGCCTCCGCTTGGCACCGGGCGACGAGGAGCGGGAGGCCGGACGGGGCACGGGCGAGTGGCGGCCCAGGCAGCTGTCCTCAGCGAAGCTGGTTCGAGGTGACATTATTGGCGAGGTTCTGGGGGAATAATGAGCAGGGATGTTTTGAAACTGGGGACACAGGTCGTCGGGCCCGCCGTTATTGGGCGAGACGCAGGGCGAGGTGTAGGGGGACAAGGTGTCGGAAATGAAGCTGGCAGAGGAGCCGCTGCTAGCGGGGCTCAAGCAAAGCGGCTCGCGGTAGCCCTCGAAGCCGGGCACAGGCAGGGTGAACCTCTGGCTGGCGGCCACCCCCGCCAGGGGCGCCTGCTCCCCCAGGAGGCCAGTGTCTCTCACGCGGAGGGCCCCCCCTGCCTGCATCAGTTCGTGGGATGGAGTGATCTCGATCCGAGGGCTCAGGCCCGAGGCCCCTTCTGGCTTGGCCGGGCTCAGAAAGTTCTGGGGCCCTACCCTATCCGGCTCTCCGAATCGGCCGGGGGGCTCGCCAGAGAGACTGGCGAGGGGGCTGTATGGCTTGAGGCCATAGTCCAGGACATCATCAGGGTATGCAAGTCCGGAGTGTGGGCTGGCGACCTTATGTGCATTCGGTTCTTCTGGAAAGAGAAGGGGGGAGGGAGGGGTCTTTTTAAGCCTCTAAAACAGAACTCCCGGTGCAGAGCAATCACAGGTTGGGCTTGTCTCCTGCTGTTTGGTTTTTTCTTTTAATCCCCACCACGCCAAACCCCAAGCTGGAACCTCCTTCCCTCACAGAAGGAAAGGGAGGCTACTTCATCCCAGATTCCTCGAAGGGTGAGATCAAAACGGAAAGGTTTTCGGGCAGGAGCACCGAGCATGGCTCGGCCAAGCCGGGCGGCGTTAGCCGGAGGCCTGGATGACCAGCCGGCTGATGGCCTCTGAACCGTGGTCTCAGTGGGGCCCTTAGAAGAAATGCATTTTATTTCACAGCCTCGCCCACACCGTCATATTCACGCCCAGCTGAAGCAGAGGCTCCCCAAAACAATACTTACCCTGCTACATGCGATACACTCGGCTTCCCTCCTGCCTGAGGCTACTTTGTTTAAATGCTGGTCACAGCCCATTCAACAGATTTCCTGTCCCACCAGCGGGTCGTAACCCACAGTTTGAAAAACTCAGATCTAGGCCCAGCACACCATTCTACATGTGTGACACAGATACTGGATGCAGAGGGAGGCTGCACAGGCCTGGGGCCCAGCTAGTCATGCCTGAGTGTAAGAAGTGTCTTAATTCCGAACTGGGGCTCCTGATGCATGCCTCGTCTTGTGCCGTTTTATGGATGAGGAAACTGAGGCCCTGGGAAGGGAGGAGATTCACCCTAAGCCACAGAATTAGCAGGATTAGAAATCCCACAGAGAAACCACTTGGCCCCCAAAAGTAAAGGCCCTGGCTATAGAGTCTCCCAAACTATCAAAACCGGTAGATGCAGAACTCCCTAATTTTTTCAATAGTGGCCGTCTAGCTCAGGCTACTGCTGTCACCTCGAAAGGACCCATGGCTGGAGAGAGGAATTAGCGAGGGAACTAGCTATCCATTCCCACCACCCTCACCCATTCCTCCTCCAATCTCCCCAGCTCAACAGAGGCGCCTCCATTCAGCTTTGACGCCTCTCTGTCACACCCTTACATCCAATCCATCATCAGTAAATCCTGACCACTCTGCTGTTCATTATAAACCAGATTCATGTGTTGTCCCCTCTCCACTTCAACCACCCTGATCCAAGCCACTGTCCCACCTGGACCACTGTGATGGCCTCTTCCCTGGCCTCCCCATTTCTACCCTTGCCCAGTATGGTCTGTTCTCCACGTAGCAGTCTTTTGAAACGTCCATTTGTGAAATCCACTTTAAAGGCTTTCCCTGACACTTTAGATGTGATCTAAAATCCTTAACACGCTTGTCCCCAGGCCCCAGCGTGTCTCACCCCTCTCACCTCTCCGCACCTCTCCCCAACCCGACTCAGCAACAGCCTGGCTGACACCTGGCTTTTCTTCAAGGAGAGCCTGCCTCCAAATTCTCAAGTGTGCTTTTCCCTCTGCCTGGAAACTCTCCCCAGAAGGTCTTTACTTGGCTGCTTCCCTTAATTCCTTCACGTGTCTGCTCAGTCAACACCTCCTTAGACTGGCCCATCAAAAAGATCCTCTCTGTCCTCACTCCAGTGTCTTTCTCCACCCCTTTTCCCTGACATCTTTTCTCCAGTGACACCAGTTACCGGCTCACATCACATCAGATACTTATCTGTTTAGGGAATTCCATCCCGCTAGATCAGGGGCAGGCAAACTACAGCCCCTGGACCAAACCCGGCCCACAGATTATGTTTATAAATAAAGTTTTATTGGAACACAGCCACTCCTATTTGTTTACATATGGTCTATGGCTTGCTTTTACACAACAGCAGAGTTGGTAGGGGTGACAGAGACCATATGGCCCACAAAGCCTAAAGTATCTACTACCTGGCCCTTTATAGAAGTTTGTGACTGCATTAGGGTCTATACTCCACCAGGTTTGGAACAATGTCTATTGTTCAGCATTGTTTCCCAAGCACCTAGCACAGGTGCTTCTAGGCCATTCATGCACGTTCATTTGAGCGACTGAGCAAGTAAGTGAAAAAAATATGTGCAAGGGCCTGCCAGACAGAAGAAGAACCTCTTCCTAAAGTTGTGTGACTGGCCTGTTTTGGGAAGTTGAGTGGCTGCACAGGTGATCTTCCACCTCCTCGGTGCCCTTTCTGGGCCATCCTGGAGTGTGTGCTGCTGGTGTAGCTGAGCTGATCTTATAGGGTCCAGATGCTGCCCCCACCCAGGTGAGAGCCCAGAAATGGCTTCCCACAGCTCTTAGGGGAAAGTTAAACAACCTCAAAGAGGCCAGCCTGGCAGGCCCTACCTGCCCCTCTAGCCTCACCTCTCTGGCTAGACTCCAGCCAAACTGGATATCTTTCTGTTCATAGAAAGCACCCAGCTCCTTTCTGCCTCAGGATCTTTGCTCTTGCTGTTCCCTCTACCTCAATTGCTCCTCCCCCATCCATACCGAGACCCCTTCTCTTCATAACTAAAGCCACTCATTTCCTCCAGGTAAAGCACTATGTGCTTGGGAAGACTCCCTGACCTCCTTGACCAGATCAGGCCCCATTCAGACCTCCCTGCTCTGTACCATGCACTCTTCACAATTCCAGTTAAGTAATTCTGGGGTTGCTTATTGTCAGCCTCTCCCCCAACCTCCAGCTCCACCCCCACCAGTCAATTAATTCCATGAGGACTTTCTCCCTCCCTACTGTATTCCTAACATGTGGACAGGACCTGCCACAAAGCAAGCCCTCAAAAAACTATTTGTTGGTTGGGTGAACGAAAAAGTAGAAAGCGAGTTCAGAAAAGTCGATGTGAAATATTTAAACAACTACTCAAAGATGCTAATATCCATACCAAACAGTAAATATATAACCTCCAAGAAGGTAATTTGGTAATATCTATGAAAATCCCAAATACACATATCCTGCGAAGCAAGCAATGTTGCTTTTAGAAATTTATCCTATAGATAAAGTCTCCTCTGTGCAAAATGAAGTGTGTGTAAGAAGAGCTAGTGCTGCCCGATCTGTAATCCCAAAGGGCTGGAAGCAACCTAATGCCCTTCAATTGGGGATGGGTTAACTTCTGGTTTGTTCATACAATGTGATACAATACAGCTATAAAAAGGGATGAAGCCCCGGCTGGGTGGCTTAGTTGGTCAGAGCACCGTCCTGTACACCAAAACATTTCGGGTTCAATTCCAGGTCAGGGCACATACCTAGGTTGTGGGTCTAATCCCTGGTCAGGGTGGGGTGTGGGGATGGGGGTTGGGGGGCAACCGATCAATGTTTCTCTCTCACATCGATATTTCTCTCTCTCTTTCTCTCTCTCAACATATCCTCCGGTGAGGATTGAAAAATAAAAATAAATAAAATAAAAGGGGATGAAAAAGTCCTTTCTGCATGAAAATGGAATGACCACAAGATATGGTATTAAAAGAGAAAAGCAGAATGCATACAGTATGCACACACAGGCACGCACACAAAATGCTGCTGGAAGTTACAGGAAACAGTGACTTCCTCCAGGGAGGGGAGCTAAGTAATGAGGCGGCAGTGGTCTGGCAGAAAGGTGACTCTGATTTCTGTATTACCTTGAGAGAAGAAACGTAGCTCCCTGAAGAAACATGTTTTTATTTTATTTTAAAGGTGGTGGTGGTGACATAATGTGATATACAGGAATGACAGCCCGGTTTAGGCAGCAGGAAATTGAGAGCTAGTCCTACTCTGCCACTAACTAGATGTGTGACCTGGAGAAGTCCCCCACCCAACCAACTATATGTCTCAACCTTCTCACTTATAACAGGCATCAGTCTCCTTGGTTGCTTCTGGCTGTGAAATCCCCTGATTTTTCTAGCTAGAATCTGGAGGGTGTAGAGTTCTTTCGAAGCTGCAGGTCAATATAAACTTGAATTTGCATGTACACACATACACACATACACACACACATACACACACACGCCTTCCTGGCAGGTAACAGAGCACAGGCTTTTAATCTACAAAGAGCTTAACGCCAAATCCGTAACAACATTCTGATAATCCGCCACCCTGCGAACCAGCAAAACAAAACACAAAAGGTCTCTTAGCAAAAATCCCAGCCTTATCAGAAAAACTGTATTACATCTTATCAGAAACGCCCCGTCAGGGCTGCTGTGAAAAGTCATGCAGAGCTCGGCCATGCGCACACACCACTCCCACTCCCACTCCCACCCCACCCCCACTCCCACTCCCACCCCCACTCCCACCCCCACTCCCACTCCCACCCCCACTCCCTGGCCGTAGTTTAAAACGGAGAGGCCGCCTCGCCGAGCAGGAGCACTGAAAACATTTACATTGGTTTTAATTCATCCAAGCAGCAGTTTCCCTTTCTTCCCCTAGACTTTGAAAGTTGAACAGCAAGCAGGAAAGGTGAAGGTAATTTATAATCATGTAATCCTCAGGCCTCTGGATATTTGACCATAAGTCTCACAGGCAAAGGGCTCATCACAAAACATGGAAGCAGCCAGGACCCTTCACCGTTTCTCCTTTAAACTGCCGGCCTCGCAGACGGCTCTCTTCAAGTCACCGCGATACCCACATGGCACTGGCTGAAGTCAGTTTCATCTCAGAACCACCACATTTTTTCAGACATGCTGCCAAAAATCTTGCTTTTCTGACCACTTGCATAATCTTTGCTGTAGCCATAATGTACCACTGGTAAATATGATTTACTTAATATTTCTATTTAAATCCATTCACATACTACTTTATTTTTTTTATTTAAAGGGGAAACTTTACACCACTACCACAAATGGAAAATTGGTGTCACCTCCATAAATAGAAGGGAGGGTAAAAGTACAATAAAAATAAAAGTTACTAAATTCAAGCCATGGCCAGCCACAGGCTCTGAACCTAAGGCCCACTGGTTTTCCCCCCATGCTCTTTTTTTATTGAGGTATAACTTATATCTACAGATTTGGAGTATAGGGTTCAATGAGTTTTGCCAAATATTAGACACCCTTGTAACCACCCCCACAATCAAGATGTAGGTCATTTCTGAGACCCCAGAGAGACTACTGCTTTTCAAGCTGAAGGTGGGAGAAGGGATGGCAAGTGTCCAAGAAGAAGGCATTACAGATGCAATAGCACCTAACTGAGACTCCACTCCTTCTGACTGGTTCAAAGTGGAGAAGATGGCTCTCATTACATGCAAGGTCCTCAACAGGGGACCACGTGAAACCATCTCACCTCCCATGGCAGGTCCCTGGCCCACGCTGGAGGCATCAGTACCCAAAGAGGAAGAAAGTGGAAACAGTGATGGGGGGTTCAAAGGTTGCTGCTCTAGGTCCTCTGTGCTTCCACGCCTTTGCACATACTATTCCCCTTGCCCAGAACTCCCTTCCATACCTCTTCTCGTCACTTAGCCTAGCTAGCCACTATTTGTCCATCAAGATTCCACTTGGGCCACCTCCTCCTGAAGGCCCTCACTGATTCCCCAGGCTGGATCAGTCAGCAATTCTTCCATGTTCCTAGAAACTAAAGAGTCATCTAGATTTCAGTGAAGGCTATCGATTATAGACTCACCTGTCTGTCTCCCCACTGGACTGAGCTTTTGAAGGCAGATAGGGGTTAACAACAACAATAATAATAATAAAACAGCAAAAGCAGCTAACATTTTCAGAACTTAAGTGCCAGGCACTGTTATAAGCATATTACGTGCAGTGAATTATTTAATCCTCGCAGCAATCTAGGAGGTAGGCAGTTTATTCCCCTTTTACAGATGAGGACACAGACACAGAGAGGTGAATTAACTTGCCTGAAGTCCCACAGCTTGCACCTAGGCAGACCCGAGAGCGCCCTCAACCACTAGGCCAGGGATTCTCAACCTCAGAACTATTGACATTTGGGACCAGACAATTCTTTGCTGTGAGGGCTGGAGGGTGTTCAGAAGCACCCCTGCCTCTACCCACTAGAAACCATTAGCATTCCTGCCCCTTTCCCAGTTGTGACAACCAAAAAATGTCCCCAGGCACTGCCAAATGTCTCCTGTGAGGCAGAATGGCCCCCAGCTGAGAACCACGGCTCTGCCTCAGCCCAGCACCTCATCAGGGCCTGCACGCCGCAGCGGCCCACCCTGCTGGGAGCATCAACCTGTGAATCATGCCCTCAAACCTGAAATGATTCAGAACTGAGACATGTGCTCACTGTCAGCCCTAGCAGGTGACTCGTTTCTGCAGCAGACTTCTGAAAGTCCTGATTACCACCAGCCTTCCTTTCACCAAGTTTCCAGGTGCTCACCCAACATCTAGGCCCCATGAAGGTTTGGGGAGACCTCTGGCCACTCTCAGAAACTGCAGGACAGGATGGCTGGGGAGGCCACTCCAGCCCCATCTCAGCAAGGTGTCTGCACTGAGGTCCAGGTCTCAGTCAACACACAGTGTTAGGGGACTCCAGCTCCGCTGTCCCACTCCCAAGCTCTGTGACCTGGGGGACCTCCGAGTCCTCATGTACAACATGGCGATAAGTCAGTGACAATACCAACCTGATAGTTCACCTAATGCACATAAAGCCCGAAGCACAAGGACTAAACACTCAATAAATGGAACCTATTGGTATATTATTATTATGGAAAGAATGGTCTTTTAAGTAAAAATTCTACACTTTCTCTGCTCTCATTGCTTTATTTAACAACTTGTCAGTGTGATACTAGCTCCCAATGCCTTTAAAAGCATTTTTAAAAGGGAAGAAATTTTTATAAAAATCAAATGGATTCATCAACACTTTGGGAATTCGTATCAGCACAGATTCTGCTGGCCTCCAAAAAATAGGTAAAGAATGCCTCCGACATCACCTCCATTCCATGCCTGTAGCTACCTGGGAGCTGATCAACTAACTCTTACTAAAGTGTTAATGACCCAGTAAGCTACTTGCAATAACGAAAACGGTAACAGCTAACACATCCATACCATTAACTTCATAACAAAACCAAGTGGGGAAAATGAGGCTCAGAGAGGGTGACTCATTTGCCCAAGGTCACACAGCTTCCGAGTGGGAGAGCTGGGATTCAGTCTCAGGCAGCTGGGTCCTCTACCCCCAAAACCATTACTTTACCCAGCTTCATAGGAAAGGGGCTATTTCCTGGATGGTGACACCTTAACCCCAACATAGGGCAATGAGGTACCCCCAGAAAGGAAACTGCTCTGGGGACCCCACCAGGAGGAAGTTGCCCCAGCAACTAGAGACACTGATTCCTTTCTTCTGGACTATTCATAGTCCCTCCATTTGCCCCAGGACTGAGTCAACGATTATTGTAAAAATCACACTCAGGCCACCCGATGGTCTCTGCCAGCGCCTGTCCTCCAGGAGCCTCCTGCGGCCTGTTGCTCACCCTGAGGGACACACGGCCAAGCCTGAGGCCTCCTCTCAGTGCCAGCCAACCAGCCAACAGATCACTTTTGAAAAAAGGAACAGCAAGAGAGCGTCTTCTCAGCCAGGAACACAGCAGATGGAATTTTCAGGAAGCAGAACAGAATGACCGAAATAGAAACCCAGCGAGGGAACCCGCAGGAGGTGGCTGCCCTTTGGGGGAGGAGACAACACAGACCAGTGCTTTCAGCCTGGAAGGAGAAAAACCAGGGCAGGGGCTAGAGGCCGGACACCCCTCAGACTAGCAGCAGGGCCCAAGGGCTGCAGTCCATCCTTGTCTGAGGTGCCAGAGCCACCGCACGATGAGCTCACACCCCGAGGTGGTGCGAGTCCCAGGCCCCGGGTTTGAGACATCACAGTCTGTTGCCATGGCAGCTCCTAGGATGCCCCAACCTGGAGATGCACATGTGCGGCTGGAGGAAAGGGGAGAAGATGGAGGGAAAGGGTCCTGCCTCCACCGCCCCCGGGCTCTCGTAACTCCTATGCACTGGGGGCTGCGAGGAGGCGTCAAAAGGAGCAGGAAGGTGGATGGATTTTGCATCTGGCGGACTGCAGCACCTATTGGAAAGACCTTCTTTGAAAAGCTACAGATTGCCATCAAGTAATAAATTCAACGCTCAGCAAATTTTCCAAAGAGCCCCCCATGCACACACACAGAACACTGATCGGATTCCCTATTAGTGGATCGTGTGTATTAATAACAATGGAGAATCGGGTTGTCACTCCTGTCATTCAGAGATGACACATACAGACGCAGGGCATGCAGGGCAAAAAATTCCACCCAACTAAATCAGGTCCAGAGAGGGGAGGGAGGCCGCTTACTACCCTGTCTCACAATGTGGAGCCACTGGAAAAAGCCACCTCAAATGCTTTGCTCTTTGCTGACCTTGCCCCACGTAAGACAGCTGTCTGCCTTCACCAGACAGGGCAGAAAGGAGGGCCTGGTCCTGCTTCCCAGGCAGCCTGCCACGAGGCCAGGCGCCCGGGACACAGGACCTGGGACGATTCGCAGGCAACGAGCCTTACAGACTGGCTGCTGACATGGCTGTCTGCAAAAACACATACACCTCCCCGCTGACACGTATTCCTCTGCAGAGGGGTAGAGAAATGTGTGGAATCTGCCACCCGCATGCCTCAAGGTCAGCTTTGGGGTGGGGGCAGCAGGACCCAGGCATCTGGCAGATGCCAGGTCTCATCTCCAGTCTCAAACTGGTATGAAATGAACCACTTCTTGCTGGTTTAAAGTCCTTCCATGGGGTCTCCCTGCCTTCCAGAAGCTCAGAGACCTTCCTATTTCTATTCATCCAAATAGCTGATATTCACTGTGCCACCAGCTTTCCTGAGAACTGTCTCCCTTTCTGTGGCTTAGAACCAACCTGGGATGCAGGTACTGTCAACTCTTCTGTTACAGATGGAGAAACTGAGGCCCAGGGTGCAGGGGGTCACCCAAAGCCACTAAGACAATCAGGGGCAGAGTTGGGATTCAAACTGAGACATCATTTCAATGGAGCAAAGTGCACAAACATTAAAGGTATGTCTCATGTCTTTTTACATGTGTGTGCACCTGGGAATCCACCATGCAAAATATAGGGTATCCTAAAAAATGTATACACACTTAACAGCTGATAGCTCAATTGATGTTTCTTTCTTTTAGGATTTAACCCATTGGAATTAATAATTATTCAAAGTGTGTAGACATTTTTTTAGGACACCATGCATACAACATTTCCATCTCACCGTGGGAGGCTCTTCTGTGGCCCCACCCAACCGGTAAACCTCACCCAGGGGCACCCACTAGCCTGATCTATCTCACCATAGCCTGGGGTTTGACTGCTCTTGATTGTCACAGAAATAAAATCAAACAGGATGTACATGTCACGTCTTTCACTGAACATTATGTCTGAGATTCATCCATGTCCTTTGCAGCTGTTGTTTCTTTTTTAACGCTGGGTAGTACTCCATTGCATGGGTGCACCATAATTTATTTATCCAAGAAGCCAGCCACTTGAGGCTAAACTGTGACTTAGAGAGGCCCATTCCTAACAGAAGACAGACCCTCCACACTTTGCCATGCGTGAACAGCAGGACGTGGGCAGCTTCCTCACTGAAAGGAGAAGGAAAGATCTGGTCATAAAAATTAACCAGAAATAGACCAGATAATCCTCCCTCCGAAACTGGGCTGGTCCCAGCTCAACCCATGACTCCCTTGGAGGCCTGCACAGGAGGACATGAGTGGGGGGACAGCCACCTTCCCCTCTTTTCATCCGCAGCAAAGACCCCTCACCTTTACGCTGGCACCTCAAAGAGCTTCACCTGTACCGAGTCCCACAACCCCTGGCACAGCCTGGAGAGCTGATTTCCACCTTTCTTTCAGCCAATTTAAAACCCAAATGGAAACTTCCCCTTGAAGACAGCGGGGCCCCTGCAACCCTTGGCCAGGGGCAGAGATTTAAAATTAATACCTTATTGACTGACAGGTTCTTTATTTACACTTTTCCCCAGGAGCTTTGATTTCAGTGCCATGTTCCAGGGAGCTGGCACACTTAATCAGTGGCCCCTGCCAACCTGGTCAGTAATGACATTCCTCTTTTCTCCATGGCAACAGAGTGATGTCACCCATTTTGGATTTCAGACCTGCAGCCCACCTTCTTGGGATCACACAGGTAAACAGCCCCTTTCCGTAACCTTTACAATAACTTTTGTAGGCAACTCAGACTTACAGTTTTTTTCACCCTCATTTAACATTCCCCCTTTTGCAGGCATGTCCAAGCAGGTTTGTTTTAATAAGGACCTTTATAAATCCTGAGCTTTGCAGGCGACTTTCTTCCCTTCGGAAAGCTCACCCAGGCATGGCTCAATTAAAATTCACATGGGAAGGGCTGGCTTTTAGAAATGCATCTTAGTAACTAAAACAGGCCCCGCTGAGAAAACACGTTCCCCAAACCTCACATTAGGACACGGGAAGGGTCCCAAATGCCAACTCAGGAAAAGCAATTTCTCTGCTCTGCCTGTAGCTTACAGTCTGCTTTTAATACATTTATTTTGCAGAGGACAATAAAAGCATTAAAGTCCAAGGCAAGGGAAACAAAAGAAAAAAACAAATGAGGCTACATCAAATAAAAAAGTTTTGCACAGCCAAGGAAACCATCAACAAAACGAAAAGACACATATCCGCCGATGACCCATCTGATAAGGAGTAATCCAAAATTTATAGAGAAGTTATAAAACTCAACACCAATAAAACAAACAATCCAATTAAAAAATGGGCTAAGGACCTGAATAGGCCCTTCTCCAAAGAGGACATACAAGTGGCCAACAGACATATGAAAAGATGCTCAAAGTCACTAATCATCAGAGAGACGCAAATTAAAACCACAATGAGATATCACCTCACACCTGTCAGAATGGCCATCGTCAATAAATCCACAAATGACAAGTGCTGGCGAGGGTGTGGAGACAGGGGAGCCCTAGGACACTGCTGGTGGGAATGCAGACTGCGGCAGCCACTGTGGAAAACAGTGTGAAGGTTCCTCAAAAAATTAAACGGACCTGCCATTTGACCCAGGGATCCCACTTCTAGGAATGTATCCTAAGAAGCCTGAAACACTAATCAGGAAGAATCTACGCACCCCTATGTTCATGGCAGCGCTATTTACAGGAACCAAGATTTGGAAGCAGCCCAAGGGCCCACCAGTAGCTCATGGATAAAAAGAGCTGTGGGACATTCACACCGTGGAGTACTACTCGGCGTAAAATGAAGGAAATCTTACCCTTTCTGACGGCATGCATGGACCTGGAGAGTATTATGCTAAGTGAAATAAGCCAGTCAGAGAAAGACAAGTAGCATAGGATTTCACTTTTATGTGGACTCTAATGAAAAAAATAGAAACAGACACATAGACACAGAGAACAGACTGACAGCTGTCAGAGGGGAGGGAGGTTGGGGGCTGAGTGAAAAAGGTAAAGGGATTAAGTAAAAAACACACATGCTCATAGACACAGACAACAGAGTGGTGATTACTGGAGGGAAAGGGGGTGGGGGGCTGAAGAGGGTAAAGGGGGGTAAACGGTGATGGAAGGGGACTTGACTTAGGGTGGTGAACACACAATACAATATACAGATGATGTAATACAGAGTTATACACTTAAAACCTATGTCATTTTATTAACAACATCACCCCAATAAATTCAATAAAAATAAAAAGTCCAAGGCACAGGACTTTAGAGCTAAATACCAGTTTATAGGAAATGCAAGGGACAAAGGAAAATGTTAAAAGATACCACAGGGATGCCACTGGCAAAATCCAGAATGTGGGGAACTACAGAGGAAAAATAACCCTTTCTTCAACAAATCAATGACAAGAAAACAGACTGATAGGGACTTTCAGGGAATAAAAGAGAGGGAATGGCCATGTCAACCAAATACAATGTGAGGGTCATGTTTGGATCTTGATTCCAATAAGTTAACCATTAAAAAGATACTTGTGCCCTAGTTGGTTTGCTCAGTGGTCAGAGCGTCAGTCTATGGATTGAAGGGTCTCGGGTTCGATTCCAGTCAAGGACACGTACCTAGGCTGCAGGTTTGATCCCCAGTCAGGGCGCATACGAGAGGAAACAGATTGATGTTTCCTTCTTCCTCTCTCTCTCCCTCCCTCCCTCCCTCCCCCCACCTTCCTCTCTCTCTCAAAAATCAATAAAAACATATCTTTGGGTAAAGATTTAAAAAAAAATTATACTTGTGAAATGAGAGGGAATTTGAACCCTGGACATTTGAAATTACCTGTTCTTTTACAGGTTTGATAATGCTATTTGATTTCTCTCAAAAGTCCGTATCTTTGAGAGCTACATACGAACCTATTTATTAATAAAATATGATGCCATCTGGAATTTGATTTAGAGCTACCATGGCTAGGGACATGGAGAAGACCCATTTTATGTTGGCAATTGTGGAAGCTGGGTGATGGGAACATGGGCGTTAATTATACCATTATGTCTACTTTCCTGTACTTTGGGAGTTCACACTAAAAGTTCAGGGAAGATTCAAAGGCAGTTCCTCTTGCTTTGGGGGAACTGTGTCAGGCAGCCCCTGACCCATCCCAGGAAGAGCCCCAGGGTGGAGTTTCACCTTCCCTGAGCTCAATTTGGGAACAATCAGCAGAAAAGCTAACATTGCAGCAGTGGGGAAGGGGAGTGTGGCCAGCTCTGAGGAGCCTGTGGCTGTTTCCTGTGCTGGGGCGGGGGAAGGAGGATGTCCCTTTGTGGGGGGAAGCCACAAGGCATCCATCACGCTGCACTTCCCAGGGCTGCATCCTCCTGGCCCTGGCTCAGGGGGTCGGTCCCATGGGGACAGGGAGGGACACCTGGGGAGGCCCTGCCTTCCTAAGAGAGGCAGCACAGGGGCACCTCCCAGCCCTGGAGCCTGGACAACCAAGGTGCTTCTGCAGCCAGCCAAGCTCTGGGGCTGAGGCAGTGGCCCCGTGAGGTTTTCAAGTCAGAACCGACCATGTGGAAGTGAGATATTTTGCCGTAGCATTGACCCGAGCACAGCAGCCCGTGGCTCCTCTTCAGTGACAGCAAGGCTCTTCCTTCTGGACCATTTTCTCTTAAGGCTCAGGATTCATCAAAGGCTGTGGCAGACTCTCTCCTGCAAGGAGCCAATGCCCTCAGGAAGTCAGGAGAGCTAGAAGGTTCCTCAGAGCCCATTACCATGGCCATCCAACATCCACATAGCCCAGCTGCTGGTGCTTTAATCACACGGCCTCGTGGAAATGTCCCATCAGCCCTAGGAGGTGAGCACTGCCATCACCATCCCATTTCACAGATGAGAACACACAGCCCAGAGAATCAAAATCACATGCCCTTAGGCAAACCACTGACGAGGAACTGTGCAACGTTTCGTCCATTTAGTTGGCAATTATTTATTGCGTGCCTGCTAAGGCTGGGTACTTTTGCTTGGCCAAGGTCATGCAGAGAGAAGGCAACTAAGTCAGAATCTCAAACCAGGATGTTCTGATTTCAGACCTGGTGTTCGGACTTGCCAAGCCCATGGCCTCTGGAGTTGGGCGTACACACACCCCAGGAGGCATATACAACAATCCCAAGATGTAGAAAGAAACATAAAAATAGCAGAGCTCCCATTTATATCCTGCCCTTTCCCATTTTTATTTTTGCTGAATGTTTTTTAAAGATTTTTTTATTGATTTTTATAGAGAGAGGAAAGGAGAGGGAGAAAGAGAAACATCGATGTGAAACATCAATTGGCTGCCTTCTGCATGCCCTGCCCCAGGGATCGAGCCTGCAACCCGGGCATGTGACCTGACTGGGAATCAAACTGGAGACCCCTTGGTGCCCAGGATGACACCCAACCAACTGAGCCACACTGGCCAGGGCTTTGCTGCGTATTTTATAATGAGTCTAATCCCATTAGGAGAGTACTAAACATACAATTGATAATTATATAAGTATCAAAAGTAAGGGGTAAACACCCCCCATGCTACTGTTCTTGGGCTCCATCAAAGCTGGAGTCGGTGACATTCTGGCTGAGTTGTAGTGCTGAGGGCCCCCAGCAGCCTCAGGACTCAGGACCCCAACAGCCTAGGGTTGAGACCTGCTCTGACACTTACCACTGCATGACTCTCAGCAAAGTTAACTGACCCCCCCCCCCCATGACTTCATTGGTCTGGGGTGGCTGCAAGATAAGAATGTGCTGCCAGGACTGAGAGCCACTGGCCACCAATACTGCGCTTTTCAAATGTATTCAACCCCATCACCTTATAGGCCTAGAACTCCTTGGGAATCAACACAAATAGCACCGCTTTAAGGTTTTAAGGGCGGCTGCTCCAGATTAAAGTCTAAGGCTACCTCAAGAACAGGGGGCTTTTATCTGGAAGCTGGGATGGCATGTGTTCAATAGTGAAAATTGCTTAAGGCAACTTTCTCCCCATTTCCTTTGCCTCCCTGACAATCCTGGGCCTCCCTGCACCTTTCCAGCTGCACCTGGAGATACTATTTGTACAGCAGGCTTATTAAGGCCTGTCCTTAACTTGACACAGACGACGTCTCTGAATGTCACATGTTAGTGAACCTGCTTGCTTAGCGTAGACCTCTATTTTTAGTAAGCACCAAAAAAAACTCCATGATACTATATCCTAGCACCTCATTTGTCCTATTTGTTTACCAGGCTGTGTCTCACAGAGGCCTGGGGGCCAGGCGAGGGCAGGACCACATCTAATTTGTCTCTATACCCCACAGGGCCTGGCACAAAACAAGCATTCAGGGAGTGTTTGCTGAGAGAATGAGGCTTTAATTGTCCCCTGTGAGTGGGCTGAGAGCAGGTGTTCCTGAGTTGAAGTGCAGGTGACTTTAGGGAATGGGCTATAGCAGGGACTATGACTCTACTGAAAATGGCACAAAAGGCAGTAGAGGGCAGAGGGGGACAGGTGGGGGTGGGGTGGGGATGTGCTCATGCATGGTATGTGTATCTATGTGCTCCAATAGTGTGTGTGCATATAGGATCTGTGGCTTTTTAAAGGGAGGTGACCCAAAAAGTTTAAGGATCACCAGAATAGACTCTACAAGCAATGACCAGGAGTCTGTTTTCCTTTCTGAAAGGGCAAAATTGGCGACATGTGCATTAGCTTACCAGGAATCAAAGGAGGGATGCACCAGACCTACTGAGCACTCCTAACACATCAGTCCCCGACACAGCCCAGAGGAGATCTGGCACCTCTGGAGCACCCATCCATCTCTCCCAATGTATTACAGTTGGAAAAAGTAAGAATCCATTGAATTCACAAGCACACACAGGGAATTAAAATTCTGATCTGTCTGACAGCCAGCACACCTCTCCCCTCTAAAGTGGGGTCAGGAGCCCTGGTCAAGACTCCCACAGCCCTGTCCCCATTAATTCTGTTATGATGTACTTAGCTATCTCCCTCAGTAGAAAAAAATAAGCATCTACTTTGCATGCCTCTAGGCAAATAAACTTGGAAATCTAGACAGATGAAATGGATAATCTTTTTAAAAGATACAGTTTACCAAAATTGACTCCAGTAGAAATAGAAAGTGTAGAAAGACCACTTCCCATGGACACAATAGAGAAAGCGATCCTGGAACCAACCCCTAAAAAGGCACCAGGTCCAGATGGCTTCACGGGGGAACTCTATCACAATTTTAGAAACTAGGTAGTCCCAACAATACATTGTTCCTGAGCACAGAACATAAAAGATGCTTAAGCCTAACAGCACACCAAAAAGGACATTACAGGCAAATATCAGACTCATGAATATTACTGAAAGAAATCTTTAAATGTTATCAAACCAATGCAGGTCCCACCACTATAAGAAAATAATACACAGTGACCAAGTAAGGTTTATACCAGGAATGGTTCAATATAAGTCAACATATTGATAGATCTAAGAATAAAACCATAGTTTTCCATAGATACTAAAAAGTTTATGATGTAATTCAACTCCCATTCCTAATCAAAACTCTCAAGAAAATAGGAATAGATGGATACTTCCTTATCATAATTATATAAATACACCTCAATCCTAAAGCCAACACTAGAGATACTCTTGCTGGGGTCAGAAACAAGAAGTATGCCTACCATTTCCAAAACTATAAGCATGCTACTGGAGATATCAGACAATGCAATTAGACAAGAGAAAACAGAGGCTCTAGCTCAGTGAGGGCAGGGGCCAGGTCTTACTCACTATTATATCTCCAGGATGTTACTCAATAGTTAACTGGATGAGTAACTGAATAATGGCTCACATTAATTGAGCACCTCTATTAACAAAATCAAGGGTTTCACAAAATGCTAGAAGAAAATCACACTGTTAATTGATTTAAATGGATTAACCCATTCAAGGCAAAAAACCTTTTGAGATAAGTACTATTACTGTAGCCGTTTGACAGATGAACAAACAGAGGTCCAGAGACGTTAAACGACTTGCAAGATCACTGTTGGTAAATGTCTTAACTTCCAGCCTTGCCATGGTACCAGGCCCCTTACAAACTGTCTCCCATCCAATGAGGGAATGAGGTACCCTCCAGAATGCAGGCTCTGGAGCAGGACTGCCAGGTTCGTACTTCAGTTCTGCCATTTACCAGCTCTGACTTCTTAGGAAGATTCCTTCCCCTCTCTGTGTCTTACCGTCCTCCTCTGTAATTCAAGGGTGCCAATCGTGCCAATCTGCTACGGCTGGAGGAGTTATTACATAAGCTAATAAACGTCTGCTATATGCTAAAGTTCCATAAAACGAGCATGACTTCCCGCAAATTCCCTAAGTACCTTCATCAATTTCTGACAACACCTGTTCCACTAGCAATCCTTCTTCCTTCCTTGGTTTTTGCCAGACTCATGCCCAGAGTTGAGGATAGCACCTCACACGCATCACCATTATACTGTTACCCGGGACAAATTGCAAGATAAGGGCTGGTGTTGGCCCTTGGGGAGTTCCCTGCAGAAGCAGAGGGAGGCCCTTTAACATCAGTGAGCCAGAGCCAGACCCACATCTGGATCAGCTCACTTTAGCCTCTCAAGGCTCACAGTGTCCCTTCTGAGCCATGACGTTTCTGTGCTGCCTGCTTCCCAGCAAGGAGTCACTCTTACACATTACAAAGCATAATTCCCCATCCTTTAAGCTGGCTGGCACATAGTAACTTCTTTCCAAAGAGCACATTTTAGAAAAGAGTAACTTCACAATGGAAAAACCTGACAACCATTACCCCGGCCAGGTGGATCAAGGTCAACATCAACAGTGACAAACCATGTTGAGATCTAGCTAGCATGTGATAGAAATTGTCACTTTATCTTTGTGGTCTTCCTCCCCAAAACCCATAGCCCCTGTCTAACCATGAGAAAAACATTAAAGAGACCCTAATTGTGGGACATTCTCAATATACCAGTGCTCCTCAAAATTGTCCAGCTCATAAGAAACAAAGACAGTCTGAATCTGAATAAAGGATAGACTTTAGGTCATAATAATGTATCATTACTGGTTCAATAATTGTAACAATACTAATACATACTAATGTAAAATGTTAATAACATAGGAAACTGGGTGCTGGGCGTATGGGAACTCTTTGTATTATCTTTACAACTTTTCTGTAAATCTAATACTGTTCCAAAAAATAAAGTTTATTTTTTTTAAAAAAACAGATTCTGGGGCTTTCACTGTGGTCATTTAGACACCCATATGGTGGCCACTAGGCACCACTGCCAAGAAAAACTATAAAAAGCACCTCCCATCAGATTTGGCTTGGAAACTATTTCCCCGGAAAGCACCCCCCTGCCAAAAAAAAAAAAAAGGAGTTAGCTGATTGTGAATCTGGGAGGGGTATGAGTATTAGTTCCCTGCAAAACATGACTTTAATCTTATCGAACAGAAAGACCACTGATGCTAGAGGGATCATCTGCAGATTCTTAATTGTATATTTTCAAAGCAAAGGATGGCCTCCAGATTGCAACTTGAGAAGACTGGTCTCTCTTGCTGGCTAATTATTTCCATCTCCAGCCAAAATACAGAAAAATTACTAATTACCATCTTTACTTGGTATCCACGTAAAGGGGACCCCTGAAGTCAAAGCAAGCCCCTCACCTAAGGTGGCCAGTGAAGACCCACGGAAGGGAAGGGAAACCTTCGCATTCACCTGCCTAACAAGCACCTCTGGGAAAAAGCAAGCCCCCACCCCCACCGGACAGGTCCTGTAAAAAGGCCGCCTACACAAACCAGCCAGCACAACCCCTTCCTGTGCTCCCCAGCCCACAGTGCATCTGGAAGTTACCAGCAAGCCTGCCCCTGAGGCTTCGACAAGTTTTGGCTGGGCTGGGCTGTCAAAATCAGGAAGCCTGGTTAGATTTTTTGTTTTTTTCCAAGACAACCTGCTAACCAGAAAAATACAGTGAGGTTGGGTGTGCGGCGGCCTCCTTCTGCTGAGGGCTCTTGTTAAACATGTGAAGTGACAGCCCAGCCTGGGGAAGTCCCCAGCCCACAGGGGCAGAGGGCACTTGAAGGCCCAGACGGACAGGTCCTTTAGGCAGAGTCTGGATGCATCCACAGGCCCGCTCCCCCCCCCTCCCTGCCCCCCTCCGAGCCCCGACATCCATCATGACCATGGGGTGCCGATCGCTTGAATATGCTCAGACTGATCCCTGGGGTGACTGGCAAAAGCAGCACCACCCAGGGAGGAAATGGGCCGCCTCCTGACTGTGCAGTCAAACCGCACTCCAGCCTTAGACACAGACAAGCTCTTCCTTAGTTTCAACACAAAGTCCCCAACAAATGCCGCTCACAGCCGCGCCTGCAGGGGAGGGGGATCAGCTTTCACCTGCCAGGACCACCGGGCTCCGTGGCGACCCCTTTGTGCACCAGCCCCCTCCCACCTGCTCCATTCCTCGGCTTCCTCGCCTCCTCCCTCCAAAGGCAAATCACTTCTGTTGCCCTCTGACCGCCCAGCGACAGGCAAGAGGCCCGCTGAGCCCCCTGCCACCTTTTGCCACCCTTCCCTCCGCGAGAAGTCACAGTAACTGGAAACTGACGCCCTAGGAGGCTCAGTGAGCTTACTGCCCCCTAAGGGTGGCAGCAGTCCCTGGCCTCACGCCCGCCCTCTCACTGGGAAGAGGCACCCCCTCACCAAGCTCCCCAGAAGTGTGACATCTGGAGCAGAGGGGCCCTGTGCCCACTCCCCAGGCCCAAGCCCCAGTCAGGGCTGGGGGGCCAGGCCCGGGGGAGCCTCCACCGACCTTCGATAGGATTCAAATAGTCATAGTTGAAGAGCATGGAGAAGTCCAACTCTTCCTGGGGGCTGCCCCCAGGCTCGTGGCCCAGGGCGTCCCCTCCGTCGGGGTCTGGCTGCTGTTCCGGGGCGTCCATGGCGCGCGAGGCGGCGGGGGGGCTGCGCGCCGGGGCGAGGGCGGCTCGGCTGCCTCCCGGGCCCTTTGCGGGGGGTGGCAAGGTGCAGGGAGCGGCTGGAGAGGCGGGTGGCGTGCGGGTCACCGTCCTCGTGGGCACGAACGCCGGGTCCGGGGCGGGCGCGCGGGGCTCCGCGGGTCGGGACGCGCCGGGCTGCGCGGCCGCCGAGCTTCCTGCTCCGAGGCACCTGTTGCGCCCCGGGAGGGGGAGGCGGGGACGGGCGCCGGCGGCGGGGCGGGGCGGGGCTGCACCCGGCGGGAGGGCGGAGAGGCGGCCGCCGCCAGCCCTGCCCCGAGCCTGGGCACGGCCGCGAGGGGGCCGCTGCCCGCCCTGCCCGTCCCAGGGTCTCCACAAGAAAGCGGCTGCCACTTAGAGCGTTGCCCTATGTGACCAGCTGAGCCCAGTCTCGTCCCTCTTTCCTCCTCCAAGGGGGCGGACCTGTAACTCCATGTGCCTCTGTGTACCCACAGCTGTCACATAGCTTTCACCTAGAATTCAGCCGCCTACACGCCCCTAACTCCATTTCCCAGGACCTGGGGAAGAATCAGATACTCCAAGCCCAGGCCCCATCTATGCCTCTCCGCCACCTGTCATGTGCCAGGTGCCAGGGACCCAGCATGAACGGGACACTGTGGCCCTGGAGAAGCTCCGGTTCTGGCGGGGGAGAGGCATGAAGGAGATTAACAGGTGAACAAAGACTATCTCCTGTAAGGTGACAGGAGAGACCTCACCAGGGCTGTGGGGTAAAGACTGGGGGCTGGGAGGCTTCAGTCACTTCTGTGGTCATGAGGGCCTCTCTGGGAAAGTGACATTTGGATGAACCTGGTTGATGGGTGGATCTGGGGGAAGAGTGTTCTGGCAGCGGGAACAAAACAAAAAAAAGAAAGAAAGCAACAGCCAGCAGGAGCTCTGCATGTTGCAGGCTGAGCCAGGAGGGCAGTGCAGCAGGGGAGGCTGGCAGGTAACAAGCACACCTGGATGCTTGTTAAAAACAGATTCCGGGCCCCTCCCTGGAGCTTCTGATTCCATAAGTCTGGGGTAGAGGCTCAAGAGTGTGTATTTCTAAGCAAGCATCCAAGGTGAATGTTATGAACAGGTACACTTGGGGGAACACTACATAAAAGCCCACTACCATCTCCTAAGAAAACTCTTCCAGGGCTCTTGGACCAAGTTAGCTGAAGTCAGAAAACAGACTCAGAGGTAGAAAAGGTTAGAATAGTGTCTTCAACCCTCATAGCACATTAGGATCACCTGGGACACTTTTTTTTTTAAAAAGCCTGTGCCCAGGCTTCAATCCAAACCTGATGAACCAAAACATCCAAATGTGTGTGTGTGTATTTTAATAACCTCAAATGAATCTAACGTGCAGCCAATGTTGAAAAGCACTGGATTAGAGGAGTAGGTAGGACAGGTTCAGGGATTTCGAGAACCACAGCTTGACCTTGAGTGGGGACTGGTCCAACCATTCCCGGTGCACCAGAAGTATGGGGAATATGCACTCTTCAGGGGAGCCATCTCTGCTCTACTAAGGGATGTGTGCAAAGCTATCAATCATCATTCATTCCACAGATATTTACTGAGCACCTGCTAGGTACCTGGTACAGCTACAGGTCGTGGGGACACAGCCATCGACAGGGCATAACCTCTACCCTTCTCATGCTTCTATCCTGGAAGCAAAGGGGCACAGCAATGAATAGGTTTTCCAAATTGCATTAGACCAATGGTTCTTAACCCAGGCTACACACTAGACTCACCTGGAGAGCTATTAACAAATCCAAGTGGCTGGGCCCCACCAGAGACCACTTATAATCAGACTGTTTGAGGGTGGGGCCTGGGCCTCAGTATTGTTTAAAAGCCTTCCCAAAGCCTTCCAATGTGTGGCCAGGGGTGAGAACCCCTGGTTTAGACTCCAACTCCATTCTAGGGGCCTGGGCCTGGCTCAGGACTCACCAACTTTCAGAGTCCAGGGAAGCACTTTCTAGTTATCAGAATTCAAAGAAATCCTCTTATTTCATAGGCATAAGCACAGCTATCCTGGGTGTTTCCAACAAGCATCTTAGGAGGTAGGTAATTAACTTACGTTGAGAAACAGAAATGACCCAGGGTAGGGCATTTATAGCCAAGTGTCTAGAAGAAGAGGGATGCTCTTGGTCCTATGGCAGGACCCAAAGTCCAGACCCTGAAATTTGGTCAGGGGTGAACAAGGAACCAGCCTGCTGTGTGCTATAGAACAGGAGAAGCCTGGTGTCACCATCTCATGTCTTTTCTCATCTCCCCATTAGGCATTAATGACTAAATGCCTCCACTCTAGTGGACCTGGGTTGAGTTTGCCTACCCAATCATTCCCCCTTGTTCTGATAACAGCACTTCAGTGTGTTCCTTTGGGAAACTACTTGGTTCTACCTAAATACAAATATCTGAGGAGCATTAACCCCTGCCCCTTCCCCACCCCAGGTGGCTCTGAGTCCTGAGACTCTTCAAGTTGGCCCTGGAGGGACCCACCACCCACAGCTCTGCCCTCCTTTTCCCTACTGCTATAAGCTCATTTTTATCTACAGCCTGGACCTCTCCCCTGAAAACTGGGCTCAGATATACCACTGTGCACCCAACATCTCCATTTGGCTACCCAACAGGTATATCAAAGTGAATGTGTCCCCACCAAACCCTATTGTCCTCTGAAACCTCTCCCATGGTCCCAGCTCAGATATCACTCACACATTCATCCAGTTCTCTGACCAAACACCAAGGAGTAGCCCTGGCTTCCTCTCCTCTTCTCATCCACATGCAAACCCTCAGCAAACCCAGGCAGCTCCACCTTCACCATGGAACCCAAGTCCAACCATTTCTCACCAACTTCACTGTCTTTCCTCCCGCCCTAGTAATCCAAAGTCCCCATCATCTCTCACCTGGATGACTGCAGTAGCCTCCTCCCTGGTGTCACTACAACACGTGCTCTTACACAGAGCAGCCAGAGGGATCCTTTCAAAATAGACATCCCATAAACCCTCCCCTGGCTTCCCATCAAGTTTAGAGTTAAATGCAAACACCTGGCCAACCAGGCTCCAGGTAAGCTGCCCCACCCCAGCTCTCCTGGGTATCATCTGTCGCTCCCCCCTCTCTTACTGCCTTCTGCCAAAGGTTTGCAGTAGCTCAGCCAAATCCACCCTGCAGGCATATAGGGTGGGCAAAAGTAGGTTTACAGTTGTTCATATGGAAAATAATACAATAACTAATGAATAATAATATAGGAATAAACTGTGTTTCACGTACTCACAGCTGTAAGCCTACTTTTGCCCAACCCTGTATTATGTTCAGTCTGCCCTGTAATTTTTTTAAAAATCTGGACTAACAATTTTTTAATTGGGATATTTCATTTAAAAATCCAAATTTCCAATGTCTCCTATAAATGAGAAGATCTGGCCACAGCAGCTGACCGATATTCCCAGATGGGCCAGTCACCTGGAGCTGAGTAGAGGCCACCCACTTCAGATGATTCTGTGCCTCTCAGGTCCCCACAGACACCCCCCCCCCCCAGCTGCCCCTGTCTGTCCTTGTGAGCATGTGAGCTTGAGACTCTGGTCTCCAGGCTCTTGACTCCTTCTACTGGTTTTGCTTCTCCTTTTTATTTCTCACTTCACAGCATGTCCCCCTCTTCCTTGTGGAACTGACATTTAATCCAGGGATGTGGTGAGCAAACTCACCTCTCCCTTAAACTGCTGTCCTTGGCTTTAATTCAACAGGCGAGCCCCCACCCCCCAACCAGGGGAGCCTCATCTATTGAACCAGAGCCCTAAGAGCAGGCAAAGGAGGGCTGGTTAGTCAGGGCATGGAGCATTGTCGAGTCTTTGCCCAGCCTCCAACTCTTCCTCAACCATCCACCTTCATGCCATCATCACCGCCGTCACCCTTCTGTCACCCAGGCTGTCTTCCTAGATGTCTGCACCCCCGGGACCGTGTGTCTGTCTCGTGTCCATTCTCTCTCCGCAGTGTCTCTGCAGACTCTACCATCTGTGTCAATTTCATAATTTTTGAAATCCGGGAGTGACAAGACCAAGCACGCTGGGCCCTGGCTGCGTGGCTCAGTTGGGTGGAGCATCACCCCATACACCAACAGGTTGTGGGTTCGATTTCCGGGCAGGGTACATACCTAGGTTATGGGTTCAATCCCCAGTCAGGGCGTGTAAGGAGGCAACTGATTGATGTTTCTCTGTTACAGAGAAACATCAGTGTTTCTTTCTTTCTTTCTTTCTTTTTTTAAATATGTCTTTATTGATTTCAGAGAGAGGAAGGGAGAGGTGGGGAGAGAGAGAAACATCAATGATGAGAGAGTCATTGATCGGCTGCCTCCTGCACGCCCCCTACTGGGGATCGAGCCCACAACCCAGGCATGTGCCCTGACCGGGAATCGAATCTCTATCTCCTGGATCCTAGGTCAACGCTCAACCACTGAGCCACGCTGGCCGGGCACATCAATGTTTCTCTCTTTCTCTCCCTTCCTCTATCTCTAAAGTCAATAAAAACATATCCTAGGGTGAGACTTAAAAAAAAACAGAAACAAGGAAGCTGACTCCAGGGACCTCAAAACTACCCTCCACCAGGCTCCCTTTGGCACGACCACCCTGCCCCCGCAAAAAGCACATGGCGAATCCTCTTGCCCTTTCTTTCTTTCCTCTGTCAACACATTGACTAGACTTTCCCTAAACTTTTAGTTACTCAGAACATAAATGGCTTCACATATGATTGTGTCTCCCCTACTTTACAAAAATATATCTATTTATCTGACTTTCAAATGCAAACAAGCATGTCATGCGTGTCTCGGATTTTCTCCACGGCACCTAGCTGCGGTCTGGCAGCTAGAACATCTTCCAGGGATGCCTCTGGGCTCCCTGGCGGAGTGAGAGATGGGTGGTCCAGAACCCACAGAGAAGACCCCGGAGAGTTGGTGGAAAATGGATTTATCCCTTCGGGAAGGTCTCCTGAAGGTCGTTAGGTTAAAGGAAAGTAATAACTTGAATGTAAAACAGTAAAATAATATTGAAAATGGCAGCTAAGATAAACGGACCACTTTATATGCACTGAGAGCGTCACAGACATGATCTGGGTACCCCCATGTGTAAGGCTCACTGTCACCTCCACTGAGGAATGGGGAGGCTGTGGTATTACTTTTAAAAGTCACACGTGCCACCACAGAAATGGTTTTGTCCCATGCGAATCTGATACTCATTACTGAGTCACATTGTTCCTGGGCTATTAACTAAGGGTGGATTTGCTAAGGGACATTTTTGGACCAAGATGAAACGCTAAAAAAAGTCTTGTGACTCCCAGCGATAGCAGAGGGTGAAGGGGAGCTGACATGGGGAATCTGGGCTGGGCCGAGAGGAAGACGTCTGACGTGGCTCATATGCACGAAATTAATGGCATATACCATCTGGTGTCAAAGACAGAGACCATCCCTGCAGAAGCCCAGGGCTCAAGGGAACACAGTTTGAGAACAGCAAAGGAGAATGCCCTAGGGACTAGGAAGTGTCACTTCTTGCCCCCTCCTCTGCTCCACACTGGTCCCGGCCACCATCATTTCCTGCCGTGGCCACTGCGACAGCCTCCCACCAGCACCCTGAGATTCACTCTCACCTGGCTACAGGCCGCTCTCCACTTACTGGTCAACACAATCCTTCAAAAGGTGACCCAGAGCTCAGCCCTGCTGCTTAGAAGTCCCCGATGCCTCCCCACTGCCCCGAGAATAGGCTTCACACGGCTCGCAAGGCCCTGTGCGACCCTGCGCGACCCTGCCCTGGCTTCCGTCATGATCTTGTCTCCCGTCACAGTTCCCCCGCCTTCTCTGTTCCAGCCACTCGTCTTCTTGCTGGTCATTGAATATCCCAAGCACACGTCTCTCCCCGGGGCCTTTGCACTGGGGGATGCTTGTCCCCCAGACATTTTCCAGGCAGCTCCCGCACCACTCAGAGGTCAATGAAAAAGACCTCTCTTTAGAGAGGAAGGGGCCACCCCGTCTCAATTAGCAACCCCTACAGCTCTGGGTTGACTTGTGTCCCTCCCCAAAAATATGTTTGAGCCCTAACCCCGGTTCCTGTGAGTGTGATCTGATTCGGAAATAGGGTCTTTGCCGATGGGATCAAGTTAAGCTGAGGTCAGCAGAGCTAAGGTCTCTCATCCAAGGACTGGGGTCCTTCTGAGAGGACAGGAAGAGGCCTTGTGATGATGCTGTTAGGGAGTGGAGTGATGCATTGACAAGCCAAGGAATGCCACCACGGATTTCCAGGAGCCACCGGAAGCTCGAAGGGACAAGAACCCTCCCCTACCAGAGCCTCCTGAGCGCACGTGGCCCTGCTGACACCCCGATTTCAGACTTTGAGTCTCCAGAACTGTGAGAATAGGTTGCTGTTGTTTCAAGCCGCCCAGTTTATGGTAATTTGTGATGGCAACCACAGGAAACAAGTACACCCACCTACCACACACACACAGCCACACTCACACACACACATTCACACATGCAAACTCACACACACTCACATACACACACACACACACACACTGACTCACAGACACACTCACATACACACACACTCACTCGTATATGCCAAGTCACTTGCACTCTCTTCTCCCATTTTAGTCCCTCACGTTTACCACCACTTGACATCTCGGTTACTCCTGCGTTCACTTGCTCGGTGTTTGCCTCGTGAGGGTATAACTGTCTTGGCCACCACTCTCTCCCTGCACCTTGCACAGGAACTGACACATAGTGGAAGCTCTTAAAATGTTCATGAAAATGAATTAATGGTCCAAGGAGCTTCTAAGAGGAGACGAGGGTGAGCTGGGCCTTGCAGCAAGGGAGCCCCAAGTGGAAGGCCAGGCACAGGCCAGGCAGAGGGAGTAGTGTGAACAGTGTGCAAAGGCATGAGGGGACGGGTGCAGACGCCTCTGAGTGTAGCACATGCCGGAAATGCACCTGCTAGAATCTCAGGCCAAAGAGGCACCCAGCTGGGCCTTGGCCTCTGAGAGAGGCTTTGAGGAAATGGGTCCCTGGGCAGGTCATTACACTGGAGAGAACCGAATATGGAGGGGATGGGGGCCACCAGAAGTTACTGAGTGGCCCAGAAGGCAGGGTGGAAGTGGGGACAGGAACCAACAACCCCCCCCACACACACACACACACTCCAAATCCTGTGGAGGGCGGGCTCCTTCAGGGGCTGCAGCCCTCTCCTCCAGCTCACTGCTCTCTTGCTGGGTGGTCCTGCTGCAGGAAACAGGAGAAACAGGACCATGGAGCCTTTAAACGTCAAGCTTTTGGCATCAGCCGGGTCTGGTTCTGCCCTTGGAATGCCTTGACCACTCCCTTCTTGGTTTCCCCGTCTCTAAACAGGGATCACGTTAAATACCAGCCTCTGGGGGGGGGGGGGGTGAGACTCCACTGACATATCCGTAAAGTGCTTGGCCATAGAGCATGTCTCTCACTGGGAAAACAGGTCACCTTCCTGCTATATTATTCAGCCCCACGAGAGTGACATGGTGGAGTGGGCCTGAGTCCAAGCTCTGAGGCCCAGCGATGTGACCCTAGGGGAGTGACTGTACCTCCCTGCGCAAGACGGGGATACTGACTGTCAGGCTGGTATGAGAATTAATGAGGTGGCGCATGGAACGCCCTCAGGATGGAGCCTGGCACATAGCTGGCACTCAGTAAGTGGTGGCTGCTGTCATGGTCATGGTTGTTGTTTGTTGTTCTTGCCTTTGGGGGCTGATTCATCCCGGACAACAGCATGAAAGCATGTGCCTGTCGGATGACCCAGGAAGAATTTCCGTTTAGGCCACTAGCCTGAGGTGGGAAAATGTGGAAGTCAACGGCCACCGTCATTGTCAAAAGGAGGTATAGGAGAGCGAGCCAAAAAGATGACATGGAGCTACAGAGTTTAAGTCTTTGACCTTAACAAGTCATGTCACCCCTACTGTGCATCATTTATTCATTCATCATTCATTCGTTCATCCATTTAACAAAAAAAAGTACTGAGTACCTACTACATCCAGGCACTGTTCTGGGCACTGGGGCCACAGAGGTGAACACGGACGAAGCATGTGCAGTCACCACCAGTGTGACCAGTACAAGGAAGGGCACAGCGCAGGGCAGAGGCCCAGGGAGCCCAGAGGAGGCCTCCAATCCAGTCTGGGCAATAGGAGAGTCCCGAATTGCTCTTCTAGCAAAGGAACAAAAACAGAACCTGCCTGGCTTCTTCTAGGCAAAATGTGAAATATTCACTCACTATGTAGTGAGGACTATCCAATGAGAAAATGTCAAAGAAAGCACTTGGTAATGGTTTTTTTAGGTGGGATTTTTTTGGGGGGAGGGTAAATAGTGAATTAATGAATCATACAGTAATAATGACAGCAATTATTTACTGAATACGTGGAGAGTCATATTGATTATTAAAAGATTGAAACTCTCCATAGATTGGTAAATGATTGCTGTCATCCCCCACCCCCAAAGGGCCTTTGCTGTCTTGGGGCCTTCCCTGCAGTTCAGCAGATAAAGAGTTAAGCCTGGCCCAGCAGAAGAGTCTTCTTGGACCCTGCTCCCACGGTTCTGATTGGCTGGTACTCATTATCAAATATATTAATGATTACTCCAGGTAATATTACTATCAGTCTTTTATATTTGGGGAAACTGAGGCACGGGAAGTGCAGTTTCTTGCATAAGGTCATGCAGCTAGCGGGTGGCAGAACCAAGATTTGAACCTCTCACCCAGATCTCAAGCTGTTGACATGTTGGGCGTAGAAATATCACCTAGAACCCAGTGGACATTCACAGAAATAGGAGACCTGGCCCCCGTCCTCAGGGGAAAGCTTTTAATAAAGGGAGTCGGAGGAGCTTCTCTCCGAAGTTCTGAGAAAAGGAGGAGAAGCCGGAAGGGCCCGTGGCGGGGTCTCTGTTCTGTGCAGAAACGGAAAGCCGCGCTGGCCTTAGAGCCTCCTGGCCATCGGGGGACTTCTCCCCTCTGGGGGAGGTGGAAATGCTGTCCTTTCATTTCCCTGAGGCGAGGCAAGGCAAGCCCTCCCTGAATCATTCTATGCTCGGGACAAAACAGCTGCTGCCTCAGTTTCCCCATCTTGAAGGATGATGCTGGCACCCTCCACATCCTCCAACACTTCTCTCCTACCCTCCCAGGATATGCCAAGAAACACCATGGTCATGGAGAAAAAGCCCAGGATCAACGTACGGACCCCTCCATTTGCTCCTCTGTCAAATGATATTATAAAAATTAAGATAATGTTAGTGAGTTCCAGACAAACAGAGCACACAGCCTGGGTTCAAATTAAACACAACAGAGCACAGAGCCTGGGTTCAAATTAAACACAACAGAGCCTGGGTTCAAATGATGGCTCCACCACTTCGCGGGGTAACCCTTGGCCAGTCACTGCACCTGTCTGTGCCTCACTCTCCTCCTCTGTGCAGGAGACAATGATCCACAACTCACCGAGCACACTTGCCCTGACAATTAAATACTTAATGCTTGTGAACACTTGGGCGTGCCGCTCCCAGCCACTGCTCACTATGCATTTGCTCTCACCCGCGTGGACAGCAGTAGAGCGCCCACTGTGTGCCAGGCATTGTGCTGCTAACGTGCTGTGTAACCCTGGGCAAGGCTGGCTCTCAGTGTCCTCAACCGTCAGACGACAATAACATCTCATGTGTGTTAACCGCACGTTAAGCACGGACGTCAGCGTTTTACATGCGTGATTTCATAGGATGTTTGTGACAATCCTATGAAGTCAGCAAGATCATGTTTCCCTTTTGCTGATGGGGAAACTGAGGCTTCCCAGCCATGCTCTTAACACAACCTGTCTCAATATGAAGGGCCAGTAAGTTAAAAATTACCTGGAGAGGTTTGAAGTGCTACATCTCTTCAACATGTTTTTTGTTGTGAAATCCAGTTTCTATATCAATGTTATTGTTTTTTAACTTTAACAGGAATTGCAGCTAACATTTACCAAGCATTGACTATGAGTACAACACCATTATTATTGGCCCCATTTTACAGATGTGGAAACTGAGGCACAGAGAGGTTAAGGCACTTACCTAAGGTCACCCAGTGTGATGTGGTCAAACAGAAATATTCTAATCCAAGCAGAAGGCAGGCAGCTCTGGTCTGGGAGTGAGCAGAGCTCACCCTGGAACTGTTTATTCCTGAAATACTTTCCATCACCCCACTTCAGATAAAACTGAGCACACCTCTTTTAAAGATCTTCAGTTTTTCCCAGGGCCTTGGCCCAAAGCTACAAAGCAAGGTCAGTATTTTCCTGCCATGCAAATATTTCTATTTGCTATTCATGGCCCCACCCATCTGCATGCACACTTCAGGTCTGTCTCTGTGCTCACGTGGTCTTTGAGTTTAAAGGGGCATTAGCTTTTCCCCCTGCAGGGCACAGTTGAAGCGTCTCTCACACCAGCTCTTTGATGCCTGGAATTGCATTCTGTGTGCCCAGCTTGGAATGCCGAGTGTGGTTCCGGGGAACAATGTGGTGCCCTGTCTCCCACATGTGTACATACACTGGCACGCCATGTACTCACAATCCCTGCACACATGAGCATGAGCTGGGAGGGCAGGCAATGCATGTACACATATGAAATACACAGACTTCCACACCTTGAGAGAGGGTCAAGTTCATCAACCTGAAGCAGAGGGGGAGCAGCTCTAATAAAATGGAGCTGTGTTATGTATTATATCACAGAGTCAAACAGAAGCCCAACTTCTCTTCCAAGCTCACTCGCACGCTCTCTCTCTCTTTCTCTCTCTCTCTCTTTCTCTGTCTTTCCTTTCCAATTAGAGCTCCATTTGGCATTGCTCTGTCCCCCCACCCCCACCATCATAACATCAAACACTCTGTCAGTATGTATGACAGTAAAAATCAATTCATGTCCTTGACGTATCTGTTACCTGTCTGAGAGCATCGCTTTTACAGGTGATGCAATATTAGGTTGGGGTGTGTTTTCTTCCCATTATGTCACATGCCTGACCACTAGCAGAGGACGGGATAAACAGGTACCAGTTAAAACATTCAAAGTGTTGGCAGGGTCTTGCTTTTAAAAGTGCAACTCAGCTATGTGTCATTGAGGGCCACTGTGGCAAAGCACACCGTTTACCTAACCCGAGGCATGTGGCTCTGGTTTTAAAAAAAAAAAAAAAAAAGCCCCTCAGGTTTATTTACTGAAATTGTCATTTCTTCCCCCCCAGAACTTTAATCAGCCACGCAGAGCACAAAACCTACATTCAACTCTGATTTTATGACACCAGGCTAACTCCTCCTACGCATATTTATTTCACTTAACTCTTGCAGCCCTGCCCTCTGGGCAGTGCCCCTCTGTAGGCAAGGCTGGCCTCTGAGAAACACATCACATTGGCCTGGTTTCCACTCCTCCAGCCCCATGCGTTCACGTACAGCCCGAACCCCGCCACCACCCCAACCAGATGGCGGGTTTTCATGTCATATTCTTATACGTTAAGCCCCTCCCGTCAGATCCGAGGAGTATGATTCCGGGGCTAAATCCAAGAGAAGGAAAAAAGAGGCAGAAATACGGAAAGCAGAGTGTAATCAGATCGCAAAACAAACTGATGGTACACTGCACTTTAAAGGGGGAGCCGGAGGACTGGATCCACCAGGCGCATCAAAAAAAAAAAAAGGTGGGGGGAAGAAAATTGTTTAAATGTCCCAGAGCATCTGCTGCTGTAACTGTTCACAAGCAAAGTCTTCGTGTCTAGTTTTGCTATAGAGTAAAAGATCAAGCCTGCTCTCCTAAAACAAGAAACAGAAAAGCTAAATGATATCATAACATCATCATCATCATCATCATAAATCCAGCTGCATCGCATCTGCTGTCAAAAGCCGAGTGCTGAAACGGTTAAGCAGCCAGCGGTTAGTAGCGAGAGCCTCCCGGTGTCCCACGGAGGGGAAACTCCTGTGACAGCCTCGCCTGGGGAATCCCGCCACGGGCACCGCACCGCGGGCGCGCGGTCCCCTACAGCAGCGCCCCGGCTCCCTCCCCGGCCAGGGCGCGGGCGCCCCTCCTCCTGGCCACTCTACCTGTGCGCCCTGGGACACCCGCGTCCCCCGGCCTCCCTCCCCGCGACTCAGCCAGGAGCCCACAGCGCTGCCCGAGAGGAGAGCAGAAAGGAAGGGCTGGGAGGCGGGAGGGGGGAGCGGCGGAGGGGAGGGGGGCCAGTTACCTTGGTCCACAGACCCCATGATGCGGAGGGGATGGCAGTGCCCCGGCTTGAACGCAGCCTCTCTCTGCATCTGGAGGGGATGGGGGCTCGGCGCGCGGGCGAGCGGGGCGCTGTGCTTGGAGCCCGGGAGCCGAGGGGGCGCCGGCCTCTAGAGCATGCTCGCGGCGCGGCCCCGCCGAGCAGCCTGCGAGCGGCCCGGGAGCTGCGCGCCTCCCGCTCCGGGCTCCCGGCTCCGGCTCCGGCTCCGGCTCCGGCTCCGGCTCCCGCTGCCGGCGCGTTGGAGGCGGCGCGGCTGGGCGCTCGGCTTACTCGAGAGGGAACGCGACTTCCTTCCCGGCGCTCCGTGTTTATAGGCTTTCAATGCAGTAAAATAACGGGATTCCCTCACTGTTTCCTCCTGTTTATCCAGCGCCATGGAAACCACTGGATCCCGTCCATCTCCAAAACTAAGGGCTTTCCTGCAAACTTCACACTCAGGAATCCATGACGTCGCCTCCTCCGCGGCCAGCCAGCTCCGTGGCTCCCTCAGCCGCCAGCACAAGTCCCTGATTGTTCGGGAGAAAAGTCAGAGAGAGGGAGTGATGCGGGCGCAGGGGGTGGGGGCGCGCGAGTGTCCAAGTGGGCCCTGCAGGCGCTCCAGGCGGCTGTTTGCAAGGCTCGCCCCAGCCACCGCCTGCCCCAGCCCGCTGCAGCTTTTAACAAATCATACCCTGACTCCCAAGACCCCCACTTTCCCAGGGGGCGCCTCCCAGTCAGAGCTGCCCAGGGCTCACACCAGCACCCCAGGTGGTCGGGGCCCCTGGACCCTGACCCAGGGGCCTTTCCCTGTCCCTGGGGGCCTCCGGCTGCCCAGATTTTTTTGTTTTTAGGGATGGTGAGAGGAGAAGAGAGGCATGGGGAGGTGAAGGGGGAGGAGGGAAAGGAAATAAATAACCGTGCCTTGTGTCAACTCTGTCCAACTCCAAGATTTTTTTTCAAAGAGTATATTTTTAGATTCATTTAGAAAACCCAAGGTTTCCAGTGATGCTCAGAGGCTTCTGCAATAATGAAATGGCCAAAGAGACGCCGAAACCAGGCAACCCATGTGTTTACTCATGCTCAGAATAAACAGGGAAATAAAGCGCAGGGATGTCATGAACTTCGCACAGTCACCAGAATACAGCCCGTGGGATGCCACGCGTGGCTCCCACCAATGGGCCACAGACCCCGGGAGGCCAGCGGGAAGAGGGAGAGAAGCTCGCCTGTCGAGATGCTCCCTCTAAACTTAGCCTAGAGTGGTCGCTTGGGCTGCATCCGGGGTGGGAAAGTCGGGGCCCACCGACAAAGCAGCTTGGAAAACAGCTATTTCAGATAGTCCTGTGAGCCCACTCGGGTAGCACCGAAGCGGGTGACTCATCAGCACCATCAGCACCCTCCCTACACACACACGTACACTTTCTTACAGAGGCTTGACTGAAAGAGACACTGAGAGGAGCCGCTTCCACCCGTGGGACACCCTGTATTCCACGCCTCAGCCCACAGTAGCCTCGCTCGGCTCTCAGACAGGACGCCTCCCGCTGGAGATGCTGCCCCACAGAGAGCTACAGGGAAAAGCCCCACCACCTCACCTTGAAGCCTGTCAGCCAACAGGACAGCTTAAGTGTCTCTCTTCCCCCACAGAGCAGCCACACCTACCCACCTACTCTGCTCCGAGCCTTGTGTGCCTTGAATTCCTTGCAGCCACCTGCAAGAGGGGAACCTTCTCCCCAACTTTCTAAAAGGGAAACTGAGGCTCATCAAGGGAAGATGGCTTGCCTGTTGCTTTTCTTGGCAAATACTGGGCTGTAAGCCTGTGAGGCTGTGGAGGAGATTCTTTTTAGGGAGCCTATTGAGGGAAACCCATTCCCTGAGGACTCTGTACCCCATCATCTGAAGCAAGAACAAGGCCAACCATCCTGGTTTGCCTGGGATTGAGGAGGTTCCCAGGCTGCAGAGCTTCCAGTTTTAAAACTGGGAAATTCTTGGGCACGCTGGGACAAGTTGGTCATCCAAGGCATGAATGAAACTCGGCACTCAACTTCCTTTTATTGCTGCAAGCCTACAGACCAGTGTCTCCTGAAGACGGTCTCTCTACTTAGCAATACTGTGAAGAGCACCCCCTAACTTAGCACCTACTATATGCCAGGCCCTGAGCAAGAGTCATCTGTAAATTCTTGCTCTTGACCCCTAAAGAGTAATACACTGACAGTGAGAGGAGTTAGCTCTGTGCTGCCCGATATGGTAGCTACGAGCCACATATGGCCATTAAAATATAAAGTAATTAACAATGAAATAAAATGTAAAAGTCAGTTCTTTGGTTGCACAAGCCACATCTCCCCAGTTCAAAAGCCACATGTGGCTAGTGGCTACTGAGTTGGACAGCGAAGAACAGAGCATTTCCATCACTGTAGAAAGTTCTATCAGACAGCACTGTTAGGTAACCTAAGAGGTAGGGTAAAGTACAGGCTCTAGAATCAGATTCTTGGTTCTGCCCCAGAGTCATTTATCCACTCTGTAAAATGGGTACACTATTAATGCCTTTACAGAGTTAATGTAAGGATGTGATGCTAAGAACAATAAGGCATATAATAAATGCTAAAATGTATATTAAATTTTAAAAAGCTTCCCACACTTAGGGAGTGAGTAGTGATTAAGCCAGGATTAAGACCATTTGGCCCTGCAGATCTTCACCTCCAGACCTCCTTTTATTTAACAATTGCCACCTCCAGGGCATGATGCAGGTTCTTTTCACCATCTAGTTCATTTCACCCTCCCACTGGGTTCCATGCTGTGAGCCCTGTTTACAGATGAGCAAACTGAGGCTCTGTGGGTGGATGTCCACATAACCATCTGGACTTGAACCCAGCTCTGTTGGACAACAGAGCCCATGTCCTTGGCACTGCAGCCCCTGCCTCCCAGAGGCCTCCCTGGGAGTCGAGGTCTTGGAGGCCAGAATGGAGGCAGGAAATGAGCATGCTGGGCCCTCCTCTGCCAGACTCATTATCAGGGATAATTTTAGACTCAGTCCCACCCAGGCTCAGGCCTCGGAGGCCAGTGGCAATCTCCACAGGTGCCTGGCACTGCCTGGAGGGGGCCGCCTTTTGGAACTCGGTAGCATCAGCATTAAGCCACATTTTTATAGAGCCCACTCTTTGTCACAGTTAAGCATTTTTCCCTTTTAAAGTGCATTAATGCTACAAGGACTGGATCCAGGGGAGTCGCAGCTGAGTCACCTAATTTGCCCTTATGGACTGCAGCTTTCGGCTTCTTAGTTTAGCTGTTCTTCGGTGTCTCAGACAATTTCTTTCCTCTCCCAGTGCCAGGGCAAGAAATATTTTGTCCTTTTGAACTGAACCACCCACTGTTTTTCACTTCTCTTGAGCACTCTCCCTTTTTTTAAGGGATGCTCCGAGGGGGATGGGTGGGGAGCTTCTGCCCACTCAATTATCCACGAAAAGGCCCAAAAATAGAGGCTCTCAGCTGGGGTAGGAACGGGCCAGCATCAGAGGAAAAAGCGCAATAGAAGCTGAATCAGAGCAAATAGAAGGCGTCCAGGTGGCCATGGGGAGGAAGGCCAGGGAGACTGTAAGCCATCTAGGCTGCAGGAGACCTTGACTCACCGGGGAAGCTCCGACAGTCTCATAAATAAGAAATGCAGGTATTTCTGCTAGATGCCACTCACTGCTGTGGCCCATACAACTGATTCAACACCAGGAATATTGTAAAGGACTTGGGCAGCTCTGAGGAGGCACCTCACTGGGCCTCTCGATGTTTTTATTACCCAAGTGTCATCTCCACCTCTCAGTCACCTTGACCTTCAACCCTTTCCTGGCTGAAAGGTAGAGAATTGTTCTGGACTTCCACGTGTCTCAACCACAGAAAGCAAGACAGACATGGGTACGTGAGAAGCAGAAATGTGAGACTGACGGGCATACCTCAGAGATACTGCAGGTTTGGGTCCAGACCACCGCAATTAAGCAAGTATCACAATAAAGTGAGCCGTAATCTTTTTGCTGGTAGAGGGTCTTCCCTTCAATTTGTAAAAAATTGCAATGTCTCTGCAGCGCAGTAAAGCAAGGCCCAAAAAGATGAGGTACGCCTGTACTGATCTGTCCATCACAGGGAGCATTTACTGAGCACTTGCTGTGTGGCAGGCATGGACTCACTGAATCCTTGCAACAACCCTGATTATCACTTTACAGAGAAGGAAACTAGCACAGCGAGGTTATGCAGCTTGCCCCAGGTTGCACAGCCAGCACGTGGCAGAGGTGGGAATTGAACCCTGGCCACCTGGCTCTAGAGCCCATGTTCTTACCCGCTAGGCTGTACTGCCTCTCTCGTGTCACTTCAATTGCTCTGAGAAGCTCTCCACCAAATATCTATTCATTTACTGGCTTACTCCGTGCACCTGGCTCTGGCTAAGTGGAAACAATGGGGTGGGGACCTGGAGGGGACTTGCCTTCTACTTGGTAGACAAGGCCACCACAATGCCAAGGGAGCAGCAGTGAATGACAGCAGCAGCAGGCACTGTCTGTGGGGACCATAAATGCTGTAGACACCACAGAAGGTGGTTCAGGGGTTCTGGGGAGATTTGGCTCTCTCCTCCCAGCAGCCTCAGTTAGGGACATTCTTGACTCTGTTCTCCCCTCCCACTGTCACATTTTCCCTCCTAAAACCTCTTGAGTCCATATCCACCCCTCTTCCTCCCTGCACGACCAGCCTCACCAAGGCACCCCCACACCTCCCTCCTGGGAACGCCACAGCTTTCTTGCTGCTCTCTCAGCCTCTCTCCTATGCACCCCCCAACTTAGTTCCACTCTGTCCCTCATGGTCTTCCCTAAACTATAAAATCTAAGGGGAACATCCAATCACATCATTCCCCCTGCTTAAAACTCTCCACAGGGTTATAATAGCCTTCAGGATAAAGTCCACATTCCCACATGGGGCCTACAAAGACCTATCAAGTCTAGCCCGCCCCTTCCAGCCTCCTTGCTCACCCCTTACGTGCTTGAACTCCATGTTCCTGCCCTCCAGAAATACTCGGAGCCCCCAAATTCTGTGTCCTTCCTCAGTGCTGGGCCTTCCCCAGGTTACTTTCTCTCTCCTCCCATCACCTCTCTTCTCTCTTGACCTGGGTGATTTCACTGGCTCTGGGTCTTGCCTTGGATCATGCTTCTTTGAGGAAGTCTCAGCTTCTCCATCTGTAAAATGGAGTTACACCTACCTCTTTGGGAGACATGCGGGTCAGATGACATTGTGGCTAATAAAGCACTGTGCAGTGCCTGGTATACAGTAAGCACTCAATAATGGTACCAAAATGATGATCAGCTTGCTTCTACATACAGTAGTTATGCAAGTACCCAGATCAACCAGATACCAATTCAGAGGCTTCCCATCCCTCTTAGATAAAATGCAAATACTCACCATGGCTGTCACAGCCGGCTTCCAAGAGGGTCTCAGGGGTCCCCGCCTGGGTACTCCTGCTCTTGTGTAGTCCCCACCACTCTGTGCAACACTAGCATACTGTCTAAATGTGTGAGGCTGTGTCCTTGTTTTCTTGGATCACTCACTCTGGGGGCAGCCAGCTGCCATGTTGTGAGGAGACTCAAGCAGCCCTTTGGAGAGGTCCCCATAGGGAGGAACTGAGGCCTCCTGCCAACAGCCAAGTCTTCAGATGATGCAGCCACATCACCCAGTTAAGGTGCTCTTGACCCACAGAAACTGTGAGATAACACACACTGCTCCTTTAAGCCGCTAAACTTGGAGGAAACAACAGATAATACAATGGCTTCCAAGACCTGGCCTTGCCCACCTGTCTGACCTCAACTCCCTCCCTCTCCTGTTTGCTCTCCTGCTCCAGCCTCACTACCCTTCCCTGTCCTGGTCCCACCATGTGGCCTGTGAGCTTCCTCTCCCTTCAGTCCCACGATCTCTCTTGGTTGGTTTCTTTCATCCTCTTGACCTCAGTTGGAGTGTCATCTTCAGAAAGTGTTCTTCCAATGACCCTCATCTCCAAACCAGGCTTCTCTGCCCAAAGCTGAGAAATACAGCATCCTGTTGTATTTCTGCATAACATTTAACACTTACCACAAATGAATTATAGATGCATTGTGTATTATACATCTCCCCTGCCTCCCAGCTAAAATCTAAACTCTACCAGGGCAGGAACTTCATTTTGTTCGCTGCTGTGCCCTCAGCACCTAGGATGGCGCCTGGCATATGGTTGGGCCTCCAAAAGGTTTGTTGAACGAATAACAGACCATGAAATTGTCTCATCTGCTTGTTTACTTGGTTCTGACTCATCTCCCCACTAGACTAGGAAAGTGGGGCATGCCTGTCTTACCCGGGGTTTGGAATGATGTCTGGAACTGGTGGGTGCTCAGTAAATAATCCTATCGAATGTCGGCTGAGTGCTGACTATGTGGCAGGCTCTCTCCCAAGCCCTCCGTATGTCCTAACTCACTTGGTCCTCACAGCAACTCTGTGGGATGAAGACTACTACTGTGCCCCATTTTGCAGGTGAGGAAACTAAGGCACAGAGGGAGAGCCAAGTCACCAAATAGTAGGTGGCAGACAGAGTGTGAACTTGGACAGTGGCAGCCTGGCTGCAGAGCCAAGCTCCTAGGTCCTCTTGACATTAGTTCAACACAAGGCAGACGAGGCTGTGTGGCCACCTCCTCAGCCAGCTGACCAGGACCCTCACCTCATCACACGGCCGAGGAGGCGGATGAGATGCCCAGCTGGGGTTGGCAGGGGACAGGGAACGGGCGGTGCTGGGCAGCTGGAGAGGCTTTCCCCGTTTCCAGGAGATGGAAAGGCTCACCTCATCGGGAAAGAACTCCCAGTTCCGTGGTCGTGGCAGGGAGCGAGGTGTCTCCCCGGCCTGGTTCATGTCGAAATACATTGTCTTGCTTTTAATAGCCTCCCCGATCAGCTCTTGGAGCTTCTCATGACTGTCTGTTCCCAAAATAATACCCAGCACCGCTTTTTCCAACTCAGAAGTGCTGAATCTTGCTACCTCCCAATCAGCCGCTGGCGGCCACCAGAGCCCTGGTAATCCCAGGGTCCCCCCAGCCGGAATGTGACCCAACAGGGAGGTTTCCAAGGCATTTGGAGAGAACCCCCGACGTTCCCTGCCAGCTAATCGGGCTGCTGACAGCAAGTTTCCAGAGAGAGCCTGGCCCTCTGCGGGGCTCCCTCTGCTGCTCCCAGACTGCTGAGCGGGATGTGACCCGAGGCCAGAGGCAGCCCTCGGAATGCCCCGGGCCTCGGAGACGGGAAGATTTTCCTAGAAGCTGGAGTGCTGACGTGGAGCGAGAGGGAATTGGCTTTTGGCTCTGGAAGCACAGTTGGCTTGGCTTGCCCTTCTCCTTCTGCGGGCAGGAGAAAGAGAGAGGGGAGGGGGAAGGGAAGCTTTATCTCGCTTGCACTCTTCGGAGAGCTAAGCTCCAGGCGTTCAGGCCTTCTTTTGTCGAAAGAACTGGGGTGCATAATACTAGAATTTTTCTCCTCAGATTTTAAAAATCAAATCTTGCTGCTTTATTTATTCATTCAACAAACACTGCCCAGTACCTGCGATAGTCCAGGCACTGGGATGCATCTGTGAGAAATAAAGATGATATGCTGTCCTTACGGAGCTTCAGTCCGGCCGGGGAGACCCAGAGTGGCCACGTAAACACAGATGCCACCGCTGAGGGGCCATATGCGCCAGGAGAAAAGCAAAATGGGGCAAGAAGATAGAAAGGGGTGGAGGAAGGCCTCGGCCGGTGCAGCTCAGTTGGTTAAGCATCGTCCCGGGCACCAAAAGGTCGCCAGTTCAATTCTGGCTGCTCAGGGCCTATGCCCAGGTTTCAGACTCAATCCCCAGTGGGGGGGAGCGTGCAGGAGGCAGCCAATGATGTTTCTCTTTCCCTCTCCCATCCTCCCTCTCTAAAATCAAATTAAATATTTTTTTAAAAAAACAGAAAGAAAAATGGCTGGGGGGAGGAGCCAGTTTTAGCCAGGTTAGTCAGGGAAGACTTCACTGAAGAGGTGACACTAAGCGGAACTGAATGAAATATGAGAACTGGCTATGCAGATAGTAGGGGAAAAGCACTGAAAGCAGAGGGAACAGCATGTGGAAAGGCCCTGAGGAAGTATCCTCTATGGTAGTGAGCCCGCCGTCACTGGAAATATTCATTCCTTCATACATTTGATAACCTTTCTGGGCACCTGCCATGTGCCCCTGAACTTGCTGCAGGGGATACAGTTAGAAAGCAAGGCAGACAGTGCATGTCTTCAGGGAGCTTTCCATCCAGTGGGGCCAACAGAGGTCAACATAGGTTACAAAGCAGGGTTCCTGTGCTGCAATAGCAGAAGCTTGGAAGCCACGAAAATATGGGAGGGCATCATAACCTAGTCACAGGGAGTGGGAAGGGGGCCTTCAGGAACAGTGTCACCCAAACAGCATCAATAATAATAGTTGCTAAAATGTATTGAGTGTTTACAAGCGTTTGACATGTATTAACAATCCTCATAACCTTTAAAAGAAGTTCAAATATTTTCCCGTTACAAAGATAACAAAAGAGGTTAAATGATTTGTCCTAGATCACATGATAGAAAAGCCTGGAATCAAACCCTTAAAGAGACATGACATACTCTCCACTTCCCCTTCTCCCTTTCCACTAAAATGGGGACTTGATAGCTGAAGCACAAGCAGCCACTTTGGGCCATGAGGTAGAAACTGTGTTAATAAAGACAAAGCTGCCAGATAAAAGAAGTTTTTATCATGGGGCCTCCATATCAACCATTGATCTCCCACCCAGGTCTTTTGTTACAGAAAAATAAATATCTAACTGATTTAAGCCACTGCTATTTGGGAACCTTTAGTACAACAGCTAAACTTGTGTCCTGATATGGATTTTATTTTGAGTACGAAGACATCAAGTGCAGAGACATTGAGTAGCGTGATCAGATAACGCACTTGGGAAAGATGGCCAGCCATAGTTGGGGTTAAGATTCAGGCTCCAGAGCCAGCTGGCCCAGATACAAATGCCAGCTCCGCCTCTCCTTAATTCTGTGATCTTAGGCAAGTTCCTTAACCTCTCTGTATCTCAGTTTCCTCACCTGCAAAATGGGGGTAATATTGCCCAATTGGAAAGCTGTTTTGAGGAGTTAGCACGTGTAAGGGTGCTTAAAATGGCACTGGCACATATTAGGAAGCCTTGGGCTCTGTAAGAACTGCTATAGGGGGTACCCTTACACTCACCTGAGCCCTTTGGTCTTGATGGAAATCACATTGGAAGCTCCCTCTCCCAATAGGCACTGGTAGGTACCTGGGAGCCCAGAGAGATACCTGGAGGCAGCCCCAAGCCTTCATTTGCCATCAGAGGAAACAGTCCGTGAGGGAGAACCCCTGAATGGGGCAGTAACAGGAAACAAAGTCACTGGACCCTGGGGGGGCCGTATCTAGAGTGGGGTGTAGGCCAGGCCATGTTGCAAAAGCCACCTCAGCACAATCCAGCCCAGGAATCCATGCCAGGAGCCCCATGCGGAATCGGCAGGTGCCCTGCTGGAAGAAGCGTGTGCCCTTTCTCTCCAGCGGGCTCCCTAGAAGATAAGAAACCCAAGTTTCCTGAGGATATGCTCTGAACCTTCCCGCTGACTCCTCTGGGCTTGTCAAAATATTTCTTTGTGGAGCCATCCCTGTTTTTCCATTAATAAAAGTATTTTTGGGCTCCTGGCAACAATAAGTGAGTGTTACAAAAGAGGTCTGCCTTCCAAGGTAAACACAGCTCTTCCCCGCCCTGGGCCACGGAGCAAGGGAGCAGTTGTTCCTCTTCTGGGGCTCTCTGTGCTCTGAGCCCTGATCGAGGACATGGGGAGCAGGCTCTGGGCTGTCTGCCTCTGCTAGGGAGACACTAGAGAGAGGGTGGTGCCACTGCTGTTCAGGATCCCTGGGCTTTCTTAGTACAAGACATGCCATGTCCATTTCTCCCTCCAGTCAGTAAACACACATTTGTTGAGGTCCTGCTCTGGGTGCCACGCAGACAGAAAAAACAGTCTCTGGCCTGGAGGAGCACAAGCTTTGCAGGGTGAAAGATGTGGGAGCAGGTAGACCCACAGGTGCCATGGTAGATGTCTTCCTGGGGACAAGTGAGGACAGAGAGGAGAAGGGTGCAAATGGCACAGTGGTGAAGGCTGTGGGCTCTGGGTCCTACCCCTGAGACCTTGGGCAAGTGACTCAAACTTTCAGGGAGTCAGTTTCCTCATCTGCAAAATGGGGACATAATGGAAGTCAATATAAGGAACAGGCTTAGAAAGAACACTACACAGTGCAAAGTGTTAACTATTAAATAGTTGTTAAAGCAATCACTATTTATTCCTCCCCATGTGGGCCCCTCCTCAGGGCTGCTTGAGCATCCTCAGGCCATGGTGGTTGGCTTCCCTCAGAGTGAGTGAGCGAAGAGAAAGAACCAGGCAGAGCCAGAAGCTGTGACCAATCACGGAAGCCATTTCTATGACTTCCGTCACTTCCCCGGATAAGACTTGCTAAGTACAGCCCACATTCAAGAGCAAAGGAATTAGGCCCCACCTTTGCCTTTTGAAGGGCAGTGTCTCAGAAAACTGACAAATACAGTTTAAAATCACGACAGTGGCCAAATAGATTCTCTAAGCAGACCAGAAGGGCCTCAGACTAGCCTCCCCAGACCAACAGAGAACATGGCAGGGGTCCATTTCCATGAAATGCTGAATAGTCCAAACTCATCTGGAGGATGGCAATCAGCCCAACAATTGGCTGGGTGAGGGCAGGAGGTCAAGTTTAAAAGGCTGGAGAGGTTCTGTACTTTCACTGGGCTGGTAGTCAAATCCGATTGAGCTGTACACTTAAAATGTGCATTTCATTATATGTAAATTACAACTTAGCAGAGTTGACTTCAGAAAATACCAGCTTCCTGACTCAGGGTACTAACTGTTCCTACATCTTTGGTCTAGGTCAAGGGTTGACAAACTGTTACCAAATCTGGCCCATTACCTGTTTTTATAAATAAAGTTTTATTGGAACGCAGCCATGCACATTTGTTTATGGAGTGTCTAAGGCTGTTTTCATGATAAAATGGCAGTGGTACAATTGAGTTGCAACAGAGACCATATGGCCTGAAAAGCTGAAAGTATCTATTGCCTGGCCCTTTACAAAGTTTGTTGATTCCAGCTCTGGAGGGAAACTAAGAGTTTCATACTACTTTAAATGTATCCATTTACAGGACCAGTGGACCCAACTTCTCGATTTTTTACCCTAAAACTGCTGCAGCCCCCAACTCACATTTACACATGGCAATTTCTCCCAGCAGCAGGCAGATGTGGGAGGACCCCAGTCATCTGGAAGATTCCTCGGTTTGCCCCATTTGGGAACCATTTGACATTTCTTAGAAGTGCCTTCTGCAGCTCACCCTTTAGTGTCCAGAAGCCTGAGCTGGTGAATCAAGAAGACAGTCCTCAGATAGAACCCAGCCCCATGGAACAGCAGGTAGCGGATTTTCTGTCACTTGCAACATCTCCTATTCCACCCACTGGCATCCTAAATCTGGAAATGCTGCCCCAGCTGCTGAGAGCAGCTACCTCACGACCATGAAGAAAGGTAAGGGCAAACCAAGGGAAATGCAGAGAAATGAAACTAGCACTCTGATCATGCCATTCCTGCAACCCACATTACCGCTGAAGCATGTGACAATGAGATGATACACTCCTTAAGGTCTAAGCCAGGTTGAGTCAGGTTTTGCATGACTTACAGCGAAAAGTGTCCTAAGTGACACACTCCGTTTTCTTATGTGTAACACAGAGATGATCAAGCTCAAACAGCAGCTATAAGGAATAGAAACAGCTATGCAAAGACTCCAGCCCAGAGCCAAGAGACCAAGTAGGAACTCCACAGATGGTTCCCTCCCTTTCTCTAACTTTTCTTCCCCTCCCGCACAGCTTGGCCCCATGCACGCAGGCTGGGGACCATGTCACTTTTGAGTCCTGCCAGGTAGGATATAACCCTCCACATGGGGTGGTCACTGGTCTCTCAGATAAAATCAAGAGTGACACTGTAAGGGTGGGCCAGGGGACAACCAGAGCTAGGACTTCACCCAGAGCCAGGGTAGTGAGGAGTCCCACAGAGCTCTGTGGCTGTCTACCTCTTCCCCACCCTCAGTCTATCCATTTGGAGGGGTTTCATCCCTAGTTTAAAGTTGGGTCATGTGGAAACAAGATGGCAGGCTTGTGGGGAGTAGCTGTGAACAGATAGAAATTCCTGTGCCTAGAAGCAGATTTTAAAAGTAGTTTCTCTTCAAAACCTTTCCAGGCCACCCTATAAGCATCTTGATTCGCCATGGCAGTAGTAGCAGTAAAATGGGTGATATCAAAGAGAACAGTCTTGAGACATTTCTTTCCAGTCCCAAATGGAGCTTTGCACTGTGTCTGTCATAAAGCTATGTATTCCCCTCTTCCAGGCGATTAGAGCTGCACGGTAGAGCCTGCTTTGCCATCTGAGGGCAGGACACTGGGTGCTACCTGCCCTGCCACGCACATTCCATACAAACGTGTGCAACCTACTCCCCTACAGGATCCCGCCCATAATAATGAAGAAACACATAACCACACACTGAAAATTGATTGGAAGGGAAAGGTGAGCATTTTGAGCAAGGACCCATGACAGCATCACTCAGCCAAATGTTCTTTGCTACTAAGTACCATGGGCATTCCCAGGGAGGACCACAACCATCATCAGAAACCAGATTCTCCAAAAGACCAGTGATGCTGAGGCTCTTGGGATTTAAGAGAAATATTATCCTGTACCTCATATGCCATTGGAAACAAGGCAGTCTGTACCTCTTAATCCCTTTGCCTTTTCCACAAAATAGTCACGGGGATGTAAAGTACAGCACAGGAAAAAGTAGTAATTAGGAATAACTCTGTGTGGGGCCAGGTGGGTGCTGGAAGTCCCGGGGGGACCGCTTTATCACTGCCTAACCACGATGCTGTACACCTGAAACTAATACACAATAATACCGAATGTAAACTGTGATTAAAGTATAAAATTTTTAAAAATAAAAATAAATTTTAAAAAATGCAATTGGTGTTGTCACGAAGATGTTACATATTGAAATAATAAAATGTCTTCATATACAAATGAAAGAGGGGGGAGGGAGAGGGGATGGGAGCAGCAGAGGGACAGAGAGACAAAGAAAGAAAAAAGGAAGGAAGGGCCAGATGATGGAAGGAAAGACAGACAGAGAAGGAGGGAGGGAGGGAGAGGCGGCATGTGAGCAAGGGCTAAGCCAGTCAGCACATGGGATTTCCTGACCGCCGGCATTGGTTCGGGGATGAGCACAGGCGAGGCAGGGCCAGTGTTACACAAGGAGCCTTCAGCTGCGCTTATGACGGCTCTGCTGCTGGCGATGAAGGTGGAGGTACGGGGCCACCCAGGAGGGGCAAGCTGGAGTAGAGTCCGTGGGGCAAAAGCAGAGCCAAGAGAGAGAACCCCTGATGTTTGAACCCCTGAATCCAACTGACCTGCAGTCTGCCCCCCTGGACGCTCCATAATAAACTCAGTCTATTTCCTCAAATCAGTTTATAAGGCTGCAGAGGGCATCAGTTAGATTTGCATTTCAGATAAAACTGAACAATTTTTTAGCATAAGTATGTCCCAAATAATGCATAGGACATACTTATGCTAAAAGAATTATCGTTGTTAAACAGAAATTCAAATTTAACTGGTTGTCCTGTGTTCTATCTGGCAACCCTACCAGTGTGGGCCAGGTTTCAGACCATTTGAACCCAAGAGTGTCTTAACTGATGCCCCTTCACTCAGGGCACAGGAGGTGCCCTCTGGCCTGCCTCCCTCCACAGCCCAGCCCCAGGGCCCGACAGCAGAAAGGCACACTGCCACTCTATCACCCTCCTCTGGACTGTGGTTTCTCCTGTCAGCAAGGACACCACCCGTGGACTAAAGACCCATCGCCAGCCTCCCATTTGGAAATGCCTACTCTATACCAAAGGCCTTATTTTAGAAGGAAGGCCGACTACAGTCCTCCTTTTATAAGTGAGTAAACTGAGGCTCAGAGGCTTTGTCATTCACGGAGTCACACAGCTAGTAAGCGGAGGAGCATGTTTCAGACCAAGGCCAGGTCTAGGAATTCCACTTCCAAGCAGGAGGGACTAGGGAAGTAGCTGCTCCGAGGAGCCTTCGGAGGAAGCCCTGTGGCCACCCTCTGGATAGAGGCGGGAGGCCCGGGGAGGTCTGAGTCACTGTGGCTGGGATCAGCAGAAAACCCAGCAGCCTGTCCCTAAGGAATTGCAAGGGCCTGGGCACATGGAAAGGGGAAGGGTATTGGACATGTTGTCCTCAGCCAGCAGGGGAACGGAGGAAGCCAGTGGGACACAGGGGGCAAGGGCCCCACCTCAGACGGCCAGCCCCCTTGGCCTTTCCCAGGCTCCTCTCCTCAAGGGCCCCCCGCTTTCAACTTTGGTTTTGTTTCTTTTTTCTCTCTCCCCTTCTCTCTCTGTTGTTACCACTTAAAAAAATAAATAAATAAAGCAAACCAACAAAGCAAACATCTGGAAAACTTTGTGGAAAATGGACCCACCCTCCTCGGAGTCAGAGCGCAGATGCCCATGGGATTCGCAACTGGCCCCCAAATGCTCAGAGATGAGACACCGGCCCCTCTGTTCTCCTACCAAAGCCCTGTCTTCGCCTGGGGTCATGTCCTTCCAAAGTCACCACCACCTCCAGGGGGTGGCTTCCAACTCCCAGCCCTGAGTGCCCAGCAGGCTCTTGGGCTCCCTGCCTTACGCCCAGCATAACCTCCACCCGTCCTGCCAGTTTCCCTCCCACGGGGTCTCTCTTTTCCACTCTGGCAGCACTGCCCCGTCTCAGACTTACATGCCATTCCCCCCGACCCACCACAAAAGCCTTTTCGCCCATCACCCCACCCCTTCCCCTTCTGCCTCATCCAAGCCCTCTCTCACCACCACCACCAAAGGTATCTTCCCAAAGAACAGCTCAGATGGTAATATCACTGCCCTGCTCAACAGCCTTCTTTCCATGGCTCCCCATGGCCTCCTGCAACAAATCCCAGCTCCCTGACCGTGGCATTAAACCTTCCTGCGATGGATGGTGGCTGTTTGGTTTTCCAGCCCGCCTTTTCTCTTCCTGATAACTCTACTCTCGGTTTCCTTAGGGAGGAGGCGGAGTCACACAGCTCCCTCCCCTTTTGAATACATGTGGTTTGGGGGCTGCCCTCAGTCCCAGGTCCCACAGGAGGTTGTGTGACCCAGACTGGGCTGATGTCTGTGTTACATTCTCCTGAATATGGGAGTCACTTACATGGGAGAGCATGTAAGTCTGGTTCAGGGTTGGCTACATGAGCCAGGTCAGGTCAACCCAGTCCAGTCCCTGGGTGGAACACTCTCTCTCTCTCCCTCTCTCCCTCTCTCTCTCTCTGCAGGCCAGGAGCTGCTCATGGCAATCTTGCCACCACAGAGAGAGCAAACTCAGGGGAAAGCAGAGCTGTGAGCTCACGAGGTAAGTGGTCCCTAAAGCATCTTTAAGTCTCTGGATACAGCTGTACCTCAAGCCAATCACACTCACTCACTATATCCCTCTCTTTTTTAGGTCTGAACTGGTTTGACATGAGTTTCTGTCACTGACAACTCAACAATATGGTTCCAACCTCCTCTTCTCGCTGTAGTCCTACGTTTTCCTACACGTCTATGCTTCTGAGGAAATGGCATCTCGAACACTTACACAGAGTTCACCCCACCTCTCAATGGCATTCGACCCAGAGCCAGCCAACCAGGGCATGCCACACTCCCCGCCAGAGTGATGGTCTCAGGGCTAGACGTGTGGCCAGCCAATAAGATTCAAAACAGAAGCAAACATAAAGCAAAACAGAGCCAGGAGATAGGGGCAGGTGCCTGATGGCATTTCCTCCCTGATCCAGCCATGCCCAAACCTAGCACACTCTGTACTTTTTAGATACAAGAGCCAAAAAATTCCCAACTCTTCGGGCTTCTGTCACTTACAACCATGAGTCTCAGATGATACAACTTCCAAGTCTTTCTCTCTATTGTTAAGCCTAATCCAGAGCACAAGTGGTCCATACATATTTAGTCATTAATTAACTGAGCACAGGGCATGCTCTCTGCCCTCTCCCTTATTCCACATTCCCAACTCTTAATCTAGCGAAGATCCACCTATCCTTCAAGTCTCAGTTTCACTGTTACTCCCAGAAATAACCTTTCTTAATACTCCAGAAAAAAATGAGGTGTCCTCTGGGCTTCATAGCACCCCAGACATTTCCCTCATAGCACTTCTCACAGTTGGCGATTGCCTAATTGTTGGTGAAAGTAATTATTCTATGTCTGCCTCCTCCCAAAACTACAAACTCCACCAGGTCAGACATTGTCTCATTTGCCACTGAATTCTCAGGGCTCAGCACAGAGCCTGGCACACAGTTGGGGCTCAGTAAATGGCCACCAGATTAATAAATGCATCAACTCGACTCAGAAACCAATGAAAAGAACATGTCCCCCATGGTTCCCAACTTGAATAAAGGTGGTAGAACCACATCTCCAATTAGTACCTGGTCCCTTGAAGCAGGGTTTCAGGGAGAACCGTTCCTAAGAAGTCTTGAAGAGAAATAGCCTCTTTGTTTGTACAAGTCCACAGGGTCTTAGCATCAGAACTTGATCAGAAAGCCCAACACAATTTGCGATTCATTACTGGAGACCCTAGCCACGCCCTGAAGCAAACGTCAAATTTCACACATTTAATGAACTCCATACTTGAAATATGTGGCCTGTAAAATCTGATTTACACTGCTGTTAAAATCCTTGGTGCCTAAAAAGGAATGTGAAAAGTATGTATGTGTGCTTAAAGAGGGGGCTTTTTTTTTTTTTTTGAGACGTTAATTCACTCCCAGGCTTATAAACGTTCCCTAAAGCATTATTTCAATTGCAATATTTCTTTCAGCACCTCAAATTTAGTTACCCACTTTTGAGAAGAGTGGCTGTGTTAGGTCACACGCCAGGGGAGAGCCACCAGCCGCCGTCAGCTCCCGGGAAGGGAAGCGGAGCTGACAGCCGGCCGCACAGCCCAGCAGGCGGAGCGAGCCCAGGTACCTGCGCTCTAATGAAAACCTGCCCTAAGTCAACAACGGCGCAGCCTGGGGCCTGGCAAGGTGATTTTCGGGGTTTTTTTTATTTCAATTCAGCCGCAACCCCGTCCACTGGATGCTACCTCCTGGTGTTCTTTCCGCTCCAGGTTCGCGGCCGGCTTGGGCACGTGCTAGGTGGGTGTCAGGTGGGTTTCATACCTGGGGAGGCTGAGCTCCCAGCTGGGTGACAGCTGTCCTTCCTCTCGGGGGCTTCATGGACAACCAGCTTTCCTGGACATCTTCTGGAATGAAAAGGGCACCTTGACACCCATGTTTAAGCCTTACTGGCTCCGAGAAGCCTATCGACCAAACCCAGGACTTTGGAGAGAAAGCTGCAGACCCCCCTGCAGTCAGCCAAGTACCAGCCTCTCCTGCGGGCTTCAGGGAGAGCAGGGCTCAAATCTGATTGGTCGTTATCTTTTCCCCTCTCTCCAGTGATTGGTCCAGAACTGGCCAATGAGGTAAGAGAGGCTTCCTGGAGAGGTTTTCAAAGCTGATGGAAAGTGATGGCCTAGAAGAGCCTGTCCCCATGTTCCTAAAGTCCCCCTGGAGATTCTGGGTCGCCCTGGTGTGGCACTCAGCGCCTTCATTTGACAGAGTAGGAGCTGAAGCCTGGAGAGGTGACCTCTTGAGCAGGGAGCTCAGTGGCAAAGCCAACATCATTACTGAGGTGGACAAGAGTTACTCTTTGGCCGTGAAGCAGCCATTCGCCCTTTCTTCTGGGGAACACAAGAACAGTCCCTTTGGAGAGCTACAGCCTGGAGGAACTGTCAGCCAAATATCCTGACATGTGACCCAAACTGGGCTCATGAGATTCTTCCCCCAGGACTGACTCTCCAGTGATTCGAGGTGGGGGGTGGAGAGAGGGGGCGGGATACAGCTGGAGGTGATAAACAAACTGCAGTGACCTTACTGGAGGTGGACTGGCTCCTGCTAAGTGCATCCCCAGCATGTCCTGGTTCTTGTCCGGCCCAAGCCCAAATTTCAGTCTGTGAGCCGCTCCGCATCCTGGCAATAAATCACCTCTCCCTCCTCGGCTTAACCTTAGCAAGAAAAGTTGTGTGCAACCCCAGAGCTGTAACTGATACAGAATGGCTTTATGTGTTCAAGCACCCTGCCAGCCACTTCCCGTACGTCACCACATTTCTGTCTCCAGACAAGATTTACCAATTAGGGCCTGGGTACGTACACACACACACACACACACACACACACACACACGGGCAGGGGATGGAGAGAGAGGGCCATATAACCACTTCACAGATGAGAAGTCTCAGGCTCAGAGTATACTATTTGCCCAGCATTTCATGGGTAATAAGTTGCCAGGTCTGGAATTTAAGTGTATTTTGCTCTCTTTATCTGTGAGGTGAGTTTAATTCCACTTAACTCACATGGTTACAGTGAAGACTCAGCCTGATAATTCAGGTGGAAGTAACTAAGACACAGCATACAGACCCCCATTGCAGGCCACGTGGCTCTGAAGTCTCTTTTTTTGAGAGGTATTTCCTGGGCTCGGGGGATTCTCTCAAGAATTAAGAGTTTCTCATGAACTGATCCATCTACCAAGAGCCACAGCCCTGGACTTGGAGAAAGAAATCAGTCATACTTGGGGCAATGTGGTTACAGGAGTCCATGATCTGGGATCTGGAGTCCCCCAATATGACACACAGTGAGTCTCTAAGCTGACCTCAATAGGTCAGAAGGCAGCAAACTCTGGCTTGATGGAGACAGGCCCAGGGGGGTAAATAGATGACCCTCTACTAGACAGCAGTACTCACTTCCTGCCACCCATCAGCACCGCCACCATTGCTCATCTTTCTGCTCTTCAGTGTACTAAATCCTTTCTGCCACAGGGCATTTGCACATCCCATTTCCTCTTTCCTCACATCCATGAATGCTAGCTCTCCTCATCTTTCAGACTTAAGCTCAAAATCCACCTATTCAAGGACACCCTCCTTGACCACTGAATAGTCTAAAATAGCCACACACACACCCCCTCACCCCCATCATTTTCTGATCAGTCTCCCTAATGGCAGTGTGTTTTAATTTCATCATGGTATTTATCACTGTGAAACACAGTTACCTTGCTTGAGCCCTGCCCTCACATGGCATACACTTTAGTGGACTAGACTGAAAAGAATACTCTAATAGTACTAAGCGCCAGAGAACAAATACAGCAGGATAAGGGGCTAGGGAATGACAGAGCCGTAACATTAGATGGGGTGGTCACGGAAGGGACATCTGAGCAAAGACCTAAATAACACTTGTCTGTCTCTCCCCTGTCTAAAACAGAAGCTCCATCAGAGAGAAGGGGCCATGAAGGTCACATCCGCAGTGCCTAGAAGCTGCTTGGCACTCAGTAGGTGCTCAATAAATATGCAAACCATGGATGTGAAATGGTTCCTCCAGACAGCCCGGGGGAGGGGGCTCTCTTCACCCCGGGTGACGACAGCTCCATGTCCTGATGACTCATGGCTTGAGGCTTCTACCCCATCCCAAGGCTGACTCTGCTCATAATTAGAAGGTGGGAACAGCCACAATGACAGCAGCTAGGGAATGTTGCAATTCCCGGGGAAGTGCTCTGTCGGGGATGGAGGTGAGGAGGGTCGTAGGGAATGATGGGAGTCGGATAAATGGAGCATTCACTTGTCATCTTTGTTGGCTTTTCTCAACCACTCATGACATACCATAAAGGAATGCAGCTTGCTGGGAGCAGTCAGGCTGTTGCTTTCAGCAGGAGCCTTGAAGCTGACAGTTGAAACAGATTATAGTCAAAAGAGGCGGCTCCTGCCCTGGCCGGTGGCCCAGTTGGTTGGGGCATCGTCCTGTGCACCAAAAGGTTGTGGGTTTGATTCCATATACCTAGGTTGTGGGTTCAGTCCCTGGTCAGAAAGTATATGGGAGGCAACTGATCGATGTCACTCTCTCATATCAATCTCTCTCTCTTCTCTCTTTAAAAATCAATAAAGAGAGAAAGAAGATGGCGGCGTAGGTGACAGCTGCACCCGCCGCCTCCCACAACTACATCAAAATTACAACTAAAATACAGAACCATCACTCAGAGCCTCCTGAGATCTGGCTGAACAGAAGCCCCACAACCAGGGACCTGAAGCAGCACCGAGACCGGTAGGAGGGGCGGAGACGCGGGCGGATCGGGGCTGAATGGGAGACGTGCCGCGGGCCACACCCGGTGCCGCGGTTGAAACCTGGGAGGGAATCTTGGCGGTGGGTTTCCTGGAGGAGGGAGGGGTCCCGGCCCCACAGCAGGCCCCCAGCCCAGGGCTCCAGAGCCGGGAAGGGACGCCCCCACAACTGCAGGCTGTGGAACCAGCGGGGAACCAGCGGGGACTGTCCCCGAGGGTCGCGGAGGCTCTGGGGCCCCAGCAGCTCCTCTAAAGGGCCCGGCGCGGACTCACTCGGACGCTCCCTCTGAGCCCAGCGCCGGGAGCAGCCTGAAAGGACCCGGGACACTTGGAGGGGAACTAACCTGCCTGAAGTCGGGGCGAGAGGCGGAGGGCGGCTTCCTCCCAGGCAGAAGGGCTGGCAGAGGCCATGGCTCCTTTGGCGAGTCCTCCCCGCACACAGCCGGCAGGCAGGCGCCATGTTTGAATTCCCAGCACCCGACTCACGCCTTTGGCCCCGCCCCGTGATTCCCGGAGGCCCCGCCCCTCCCCACCTGCAGGCTCATCCAGGCCATTTCCAGGGGCTTTTCCGTGCAAGTGGCCTCTCGAGCCTCATGCTTAGGACTTTCCTAAAATCTCTCAAACAAGCAGCAGCGGGCTCCATACGGCTTGATAAGTGGCCCCAGGCCTGGCACTAGCGGCAGCCTGCACTGGTTCATATCTTGGCCTCTCCTGGGCACCTCCAAGCCCAGCACAAGTAGCAGCCAACTACGGTTTGCTGTGTGGCTCATGCTGGCTGGTCCTGGGCAAGGTACTGGCAGAGGCTGACTTTGCACCTCCCGGGAGGCCCCAGAGACAGTGCACCTGGTGGTCAGACTCGACCACGCTGGATTACAACCCGACCACATCCACGAGTGACACATTCAAGGGGCGTACTTGGTGAGCACCAAAGCCCCACTGAAGTAAATCCTGCTCCATAGGGGTGTCTCCAGCACAGCAGCTCTCTGGCTGTAGCTGCAGCTGGTCCTCACAGCTGATTGGCCTGGGGGTAAGTTCCTCCCAGTGACGCCAACAGCAACCAAGGCTCAACTACAACAGGACAGTGCACACAGCCCACACAGGGCAGCACCTAGAAGGCCCAGCTCAGGTGACTGGGGAGGCTGAGCCACTGCACCCCACAGGACACCTACTACACAAAGCCACTCTACCAATTCCAGGAGACATAGCAGCTCTACCTAATACATAGAAACAAACACCTGGAAGCAACCAAAATGTGGAGGCAAAGAAACATGTCATAAAGGAAAGAACAGAAGAAATCTCCAGAAAAGGAACTAAAGGAAATAGATCCAAGCAAGCTAACAGATACAGAGTTCAGAATTTTGTTTATAAGGATGTTTAAGCAGACTATTAGGGAAATAACTGAGAAAATCGATAACATAATAAAGTACCAATTTGAAATGAAGGCTACAGGAACAGAAATGAAGAATAATTTACAGGGAATCAACAGTAGAGTAGAGGGCGCTGAGAATCAAATCAGCAATTTGGAACATGAGGAAACAAAAAACACCCAACCAGAAGAGCAAAAAGAAAAAAGAATCCAGAAATATGAAAATAGTATAAGGAGCCTCTGGGACAACTTCAAAAGGCCCAACATTCATATTATTGGGGTGCCAGGAGGGGAAGAAAGAGACCAAGGAATTGAAAACCTATTTGAAAAAATAATTACAGAAAACTTCCCCTACCTGGGGAAAGAAACCAACTTACAAGTCCAGGAAGCACAGAGAGTCCCAAACAAGAGGAACCCAACGAGGCCCACAGCAAGACACATCATAATTAAAATGCCAAAGGTTAAAGACAAAGAGAGAACCTTAAAAGCAGCAAGAGAAAAGCAATTAGTTACTTACAAGGGAGCACCCATAGGACTGTCAGCTGATTTCTCAACAGAAACCTTGCAGGCCAGAAGGGAGTGGCAAGAAATATTCAAAGTGATGAAAAACATGGAACTACAATCAAGATTGTTCTACCCAGCAAAGCTATCACTTAGAATTGAAGATCAGATAAAGAGCTTCATAGATAAGAAAAAGCTAAAGGAGTTCATCACCACCAGACCAGCACTACAGGAAAAGTTGAAGGGTCTTCTTTAAGAAGAAGCTAATGAACAAAAGAATCTGATGAACTAAATAGATCCAGAGACATTGACACATGCAATAGACGATCATATTTCAGAGGAAAGAGGGAAGGGGGGTGGAGGGTGGGAAGAGATTAACCAAAGAAGTTATATGCATAACCCATGGACACAGTTAATAACGGGGTGAAGGCCTGGGAAGGGGATGGGAGCGAAGTGGAGGGGATCAATTAGGGGGGAAAATGGGATACCTGTAATACTTTCAACAATAAAGATAAATTTTTAAAAATAAACAAATAAATAAAATAAAGTCAAAAAAAGAAAAAAATCAATAAAAACATATCCTCAGGTGAGGATTTAAAAAAAAAAAAAAAAAAAAGGAGGCAGCTGCCAATTTTGGCCCCACCTCTCACCTAGGAGCTGTGTGACCTTGAGCCAGTCCCTGAACCTTCACTAAAGTCTTGCCTGTGAGAAATATGTCAACTGTCTCCCCCTCTTCAAAAGGATTCTGTATGTAAAGCACTTTGCACACAGCCAGAGCTGCTGTTGAACCAAGACCCCACAAACCAGACTAAGAAATGATCTGATGCAAATTAAAACCACAATGAGATACCACAACACACCTACCAGAGTGGCTAGAATTAGAAATATTGACGATAAAGTGAATAAAACAACAAGATACCAGTGGGGGGAAATTACAAGTTACACATTCAACAACATACTTGCATTCAGAACATATAAAGAACTCTTGAAACTCAACAATTTAAAAAAACAATCTAATTTAAAAACTGGGCAAAAGCCTTGAACAGCTCACTAAAGAGGATATGTGGGTGGCAACCAAGCATATGAAAGGATGTCCGATGTTATCAGCAATTAAAAAAGTACAATTAAAACCACGATGAGCTCCCCCGGCAGGTCTGCTAGAACAGCTAAAACAAAAGCACTGACGGAGCAACTGGAACTCCCGTGTGTCGCTGACACCCATACAGAAACGATGTGGCCACTCCGGGAAATAAGTTGGCAGGTTTTTTTCAAGCAGTGTTACTGAGATAAGTTACATACTATAAAATTCACCCCTTTAAAGTGCACAGTGAAATGGTTTTTAGTGTAAAGTTGTGCAACCATCGTCACATCTAACTTTAGAACATTTTCATCACCACCCATAAAAGAAACCTTGTGTCCATCAGCAGTCTCCCCTCATTTGCCCTATCTCCCCAGCCCTTGGAAAGCTACTAATCTGCTTTCCGTCTTTATAGATTCCTACTCTGGGCATTTCACAGAAATGAAATCATGTGCCATGTGGCCCATAGCACCTGGCTGGTTTCCCTTAGCATCATGTTTGCGAGGTCCATCCAGGTGGCAGCACGTATCAGTACCTCGTTCCTTTTTAAGGCTGAACAATATTGCGTTGTGTGGATACAGCCCATTTTGTTTACCCTTCATCCATTGGGCATTCGGGTTGTTTCCACGTTTTGGCTATTATGGTTATAATAATGCTCCCATGAACATTCCTGGCTGCTCCGTGGGCCTGGTTTATTCTCAGCCCCTCTCATTTGTTGTTTCTCTCATTTTCAACTTTAAAATGCATGACAAGGCAAGAACCGCTTCTTACAGTCAGGTTCCTCCATCTTCCACAATTCACTCTTCAGACTCATCGACAACGAACTGTATACTCAAAATGGTTAGAGTGGTAAATTTTGTGTTATATACATTTTACCACAATTTTAAAAAATACTTCAGTGTCACCAAGGTTTACTGAGCCCTAAGCATGAGCCAGGATAAAACCGGAAGTCAGTGGCTCCCAAGCTGTCCCTGACGGTCCCCTAGGAGCAGAGGAACCAAGGAGGAAACATCATGGACACCAGTGCCCCACCCTCCCACCCCCAATCACATCTCTTAGACTCCTGGTTTATTTTCTTTAACTCAAGGAAATTTTGCTGTCCACTCCATTACATTAATGAATTTATTTTCAAGTAAAAATTTTTCCAAAGGGTGATGTCCCTGAGGGAGGCCCGGGCCATGCCAGCGGACAGGGGGCAGGTTCGCAGGCTGGGGGACAGGGAGCCAGGAGGGCATTTGAAGACAGGGCCGCTGCAGTCAGGGGGCTGTGGGACAGTCAAAGCGGCCTATTACCTCTGCACCCAAACTTCAAGATCTCGTAAGAACTCCATCCAGGTGGGTGACCTCCGTGTTGGGGTCACAAACCCATTTTTACAAAGGACTTCTGAGCTCGGGAGAGACGATGCCTCCTCCCCTGTGCCTGCCCGCCACACAAAGTGACCGAGGTCCCAGCGGCTGCCGTCGGTCTCTGAGCCTCGCTGCTGAGCCTGGCGAGCGGGGTTCCCACTCCTGACGACAGGCGAGCAACCGAATCTCAGGGAATTCAAGGCATCGGCCCACAGCCCTCACTTAGTGTGGGAGTCAGTATCCAAACCAAGTCTGCTTCCACTCCAGCTGGGTCCATGGCACGGTGCCCCCTCTGCCGCCCCCCGGTTCCAGCGCACCCCCTGAAAGGACACTGCATTCATTTCTTCTCGCCCACCCACCCATGAGGGCCCGGAAGATGGTGCTTTTTCTTGTGTCCTCCTCAAGCATGGGGCCATTTTAGAGCAGAAGTCTCCACGTCTACAGAAGTCAGCCTGGCTCGCAGATTTTCTCTGCCCCTGGTGGTGATGAGCAGCCTAATAAAATTATGCTAAGTTATGTGCATAGAGAATTGCATCTTACACTCTAATTATTGGCCACGTCTTTGAAGAATTCCTGTGCAATTTCCAGGGTAATCAACTCACCTCTTTCTTTGGGTCTGATTAGTCGTTTGGGCCAATTTAAGGCCCCTCCCCCGCCGCGCCCCACTTAAAGCAACACGATTCTGGATGTCATTAGCTACTCCAATTGCCTTTTTAAAAATCTGTTTCACATAAAAGGACAAATGAGAATGAATATTTGCCCATCTTTAAGACACTAACTACATTCTTTTCCACAGCCTGTTCTCGTTATGATTTTTCTTCGGAAGGAATTTGAACACAGCCTGGGCTCCCGCACGCAGCTCATGACTGCACAAGGCTTCCTCCTCGAAATCTGACCCAACTGGGCTGCTCTGGAAATGTGGTCTCGTCAGCAGAGCGGGACACAGGTCGCTTTTCTCTGCCTACTCTCCCTCCAGACTCACCTCCCAATTCTTAGGTGGCCTGCTTTCCAGGACTCGTGACCAAACAGTGCCCTCGGCCAGCCGCAGCCCAGGCAGGCCTGAACAGAGACCCTGTGCAGTAACTGCTGGAAAGCAAGAAGAAACTCCATCCAAGAACCTTTACTGCATGGTTAGCGCCATCGATGCCCATACAGGTGGCCCCCGTGAAACGCCAAGGTGGAGATGGGGACAGGCAGGGATGGGCAGTGAGGCCAAGGAGAAGGGAAGGAGTGAGATGGGGCCCCTCGGACCTACTTGAAGGGCAGTGGGCTAACTCACAGCTTGCTTGGCTCTCAAGCAGGGCTTCCTGGTCCAAATGCCATGGTCTGTGGGCCCTACTTACCTCCCCACCCTCATCTCCTCCAGGAGCCGCTTGGTCTTAGCACTCTAGCCATGTACCCCTCTTTCTGCCCCTCCAACATGCCCAGCCTTTTCTACCCCAGGGCCTTTGCACACTCCACTGCCTGAACCCCACTTCCTCCAGAGCTTTTCACAGCTCCCTCCTCTTCATCCTTCAGGCTCCTGCTCCACTGGCCCAACCCCAAAGATCCCTTTCCTTACCCCCTCCCTTTCTTCACTCTCACCTGACTATCACCATCTGCCCACCCCTCACCCTGCCTTGTCTTAGGAGGGTATGGTGTCTCTCACACACATACAACAGTACAATCACTATAGTACCCAACAGCTAGTAGGTGCTCAGGAAATATTTCATGAGTGAGTGAATGAAAATGTCAGCATATTCCAGACGACCCCTATTCCCCTTTGTCTTTCTGGATCCCGCAATCTTTCTTGAAGGAAATAAAAAATATGTATTCCTGGGCTTATCTGGACCCAATAAAAGAAAAATATGTTTTTCTCTTAACTCTCTTGCAAATGGACAGCAGAGGCTTAGAACTCCAAGTTCTTAGGGGGAGGTGAGCAAGAAGAACCTTCAGGCTGAGCCCTAAGAAGCTAGGCCTGGCTGGTCTCCGAGTGTAGGCTGCAGGGCCTGTGAGCTCCATGTGATTCAGCCAGCCCGAATTTTAGGGGAAATCCATTTTGCGATCGAAACCTCAATCTGGAAAGCTCAGGGAGCCGCTTTGCTCTGGCATTCCTACAAGAAGTCGGGCTTTCTGAAAAGACGCTGCGTTGTAGACAACTTGTCCACAAAAGGGGGGCAGGAGGGACAGGGAGAAGCCCCAGGATTGGATGGATTTGCCTGCTAAGGGCTCGGGTGAAAACTGACCGGGGAATGCGTGATCCCCCAAAAATCCACCAGCCCCAAAAGTGCTTAAGTTCCCCCTCTGACCACAGCCACATGGAGGAGGAAATTAAATCCCGCGGAAAGAGTTGACTTTTTTCACATTATGCAATGTTGGGTGAAAACAAGGGGGAGATATCAGAAAAAAACTCATCTTTTTCCCAGAGGTTAGCAAAGCTATTTCTGGCTTTTAATGATACATCTCACCATCACTTCATGGGTAGTTCTGAGAGGTGCGAAGGCGGGACCGTCTGTTATGTAACCCATTTCAAGTAGGAAATTAGCAAGTCCTGAATGAATTCTGTTACTGTGCTCTGACTTCTGGAAAGTTTGGAGCGACTGCAGTTCTATTTTGAGGTGAGCAAATCCATCATTTATAGATCTGCTCACAAATACCGCAGGGTTTCATGTCACCCTGAAAAGTTTCATAACAAAAACAGTTAAAGTACTTGGGGTGTTGGAACATTTCGTCTCAAAAGCTTATTAGCCTGAACAGTGAAGAGGGCAAGCCTTCCCAGTTGCCAATTATTCAAAAATACAAATATCCAAGATCAAATAAATATTCATCTCCCAGCCCCCACCGCTGGTTTTTGTGTATTTTTTTTCTAAGTTCAGCAAAATAGTCTGGTCAACAACATAAAAAGAAATGTCTGTTTTTAACGGAGCTGTTGGCCATGAAATGAATTCTGAAGCTGTGAAAGCAGCGTCTTGGGTACGCTGGGCCTGCCTGGTGGTTGAAAACAGGAAACAGAAATGTCCTTCAGTCCTCAGGTTCCCCCTAGCGGCTGGACCGGAGGAGTGAGCGCGCCTTATGGAATTTCACGGCCCGCAAATGCCATTTCGGCCCTGGCTGCTCTCATTTTATGTGGCTCAGCCTTATTTCTTAAAGGTCCCACCAGTTTTCTTTAAAGGGAATATCCGAAATAAAAATAAAAATAAAAGCTCTCAGCCAGAGTGGCTCAGTGGTTGAGCATCACCCTATGAGCCAGGCAGTCACGGTTAGAACCCCGGTCAGGGCACACGCCCGGCTGCTGGCTCGGTCCCGAGTGGGGCGTGTACAGAAGGCAGCCGATCAGTGACTCTCTCATCATCGATGTTTTTCTCTCTCTCTCTCTTCCTCTCTCTGAAATCAATAAAAACATATTTAAAAAATCAATAAAAATTTCTGTAATTTTGCTTTTGAAACATCCCCAACTATCCTTTTTTTTTTAAGATTTTATTCTAAGACAAAAATGATGAATAGGAAATAGTTGGTTTCACCCTTCCTTTTCCCACCCACTCCCACTACTGAAATGAAACGAAATACAAACGAAAGTGCGCGGGAACAGCAGACAAGGAAAATCAGTGAAAACCAGAACATGTCATGTGTCTCCAGGCCACGGTCCCAACACCTGGGAAACAGAATTTTTAAAGGTGCCACAGGCTTGTTAGAAAAACCTCCATGTCTCCATAGCACAGGAGCCAGAAACATCTTGTTTCCTAGCAATTTCCTTACCTTCCTCACCTTCCTCACATCTGCATTACGCTCGAGAGAAAGAAGAAAGGAAAACAAGGCCAGAAAAATGCTTCTTAGGTCAACACCATCAGCTAAGGCGGGCTTCCCAGAAGGGGCATAACTCAGAGGCCAGCGTACAGAGGCCTTCCCCAGACAAAGGACTTTTGTGAAGGGACCAGTCCCGAGCCCACCGTAACTTAGCATACAATGGGGCAGTTAATAAAGGAGGGTCCCAAGGAGCACCCGAGGGGGGGGATAAACATCTGGAATGCTGGAAACTACCTTCCCCTTAGCATTCCTGGATGCATGGAAGGCTTCTCATCGGCCTGAGTCCACCCATTTTCCAAAATAAGACGCTTCTGCCATTTTATCGTGAATCTGTTATTGGTCGAGAGAGGTCTTTGCCTGTGGTCCAGGAGGTCTGTAAAGTCATATCAATACTTTTTCAATGAATGTTTTATTGTTTAAGTTAATGACCAGGTATAATAAACAGCCCTTTAAATTTTGCTACATATATATATGTGTGAACCCTGAGAAAGGAGACATCTACTAAGAAGGGATCCTGGTGGATAACGGGGCTCAATTATTTTTTTTATTTCGATTTTTTAATCCTCACCTGAGGATATTTTTTCCATTGCTTTTCAGAGTGTGTGGAAGGGAGAGGGGGTTGGTGGGGAGAGGAGAGAGATCGATTGGTTGCCTCCCGCATGCGCCCTGACCAGGGCTGGGATCAAGCCTACAAGTGAGATACATGCCCTTGGCCGCAATCGAACCCAGGACCCTTCAGTCCTCAGGCTGATGCTCCAACCGCTGCTCCAAACCAGCTAGAGCTGGACTCAAATTTTTAAAAATAGAGCCCAGCAGCCCTTTCTACACAGAGGCCTCTCACAAAGGACTTCAGGCAGAAGCTCCCGCTGACGGCCCCCTGCAGCGCTCCTGCCCTCTGAGTGGCCCTGAGGAAGGAGCTCCTGGGATCCTCTTCCAGCCAATAGGACTGAGGCCCTTTCACCCGAGCTGCACAGCTGACCAACCAGAGCAACTCTATTATGACCAATCAGGACAGAGCCTTTTGGACCAATCAAACTGTGAGGATTTGGAGTCCTCATTTGCATGAGGGCGGACCATCAGGGACCAGGGACAGGGGCAGGGACTTCTGTCTATGTGAGTCAGCTTCCCTCGAGCTCAGAGCACACACTTTCCCTTTCCGTTGAGGCCCGAAGGCTGTGTCTCCCTGGCTAGGATACCTGGCAGGAGCGGGCGGAGCAGAGGGGACAGTGCGGCACAAGGCAGACCCCCAGGGGTCTAGCCAGAGAGGCCTGGCCCTAGGGCTGCCTCACGGCCCAGCGGTAACGCAATCGAGCTGTTTTACACTGAATAAAGTTTCCTTCTTCACCACATTCCGAACTGGGGACTCCTCTTGGCATTACATTGGTGCCAACAACGATCGACTGATACATGTTTCTTACTATATAAATAACATTATATATAAACTATGTAAACATAGATGTAATTTTTGAAATGTCCAAAATTAAATGTGCAATTACTGACTTGTTAAGAAGAGAATATTTTGCTCTTGGGATTGAAAGAGTCCCCAAAACTAAGTTCAGCTCTGTGGCAGGTTATAGCATGATATGTTTTGTAGCCATTTGGGAATTCCATATATTTCTTTGGATCATGCAAAGCTCGTAGGGCCTTGAGCCTAGTGCCCCAGCAGCCTATACAAATATCCCCGAATTTAGGCAAAGCCACCCTCAGCTTTCTTTGACCCCCCTGCTGTCCATTCCATTGCCGATCACCTTAAAGCGAGGTTCTGATTTCTCATTGTCATTCTGTCCATTGTGGCCTGAGGAGGTGAGGGGGAGGCCCAGAGGGGTGGGGGCTTGTGTCCAGGTTTGGGAATTAATCTTCAAATATTTCTTAATCTTCCACTGCACACAAACACACTGTATGCAAATACTCTGTGATAAAAAGAAATATACAACAAAATATCTTTAGGACATTGCAAATGGATATTGTAGATTAGGTTTGAAAGCTGTATAAGAAAACCTTCTTGAGCCCTAGTTATTATAAGAAAAATGTAAATATAAATTACTATGAGATATCCTTTTGTTCCCCATTTATCAATGAGCAGGTATCGAAGTTTGATAACACTGGTCTTTGCAAGATGTGGGGCAGAAGAATCTCATACCTGGCCCCCTGGGTGGGAGTGAAAATTGGTGCCCCCTCCTTGGGGGGTATTTGGCAACATTTACTAAAGTAAAAGATGTACATATCCTTTGACCTAACGATGATTCTGCTGGACATGCATCAGACAGACCCGCACTCAACACAGGACAATGATGTACGTGCAAGGAAACGCACTGCAGCGTCCCGTGTGAAAGGTAATGGAAACCACCAAAATGCCCACCAGAGGAAGCTGTCAGGGTAAGTGATGGCCGCCCAGAGCCCGGCGGTTTCTGCAGCCGGAGGCAGCTGTGTCTGCGCCGACAGGGACGCTCGTGTGCGGTAGGAAGAGACGAAAAAGCTGCTGCCAGCCTGCGCGCGGGATGCTACCCATTCGGCGGAGTGGAAGAAATGTTAGGTTGAGCCATGGGAAAGTGCCAGTCCACACTTGACCATTGTTGACCTGTAAACAAAACAATTTGATGAAATTCAACATATATATATGTTTACTTAAACTTTTAATTTTGAAACACTGTAAATCACATGTAGTTGTAAGAAATACAGAGAGAGCCGCGTACTCTTTACCTCGTTCCCACAATGTAGCATGTGACAAAACTGCAGTGCAATGTCACAGCCAGGATGCTGACGCGGATACGGCCAAGACACCGAGCATTCCCCCCACCACCAGGACCCCTCCTGTTGCCCTTTCAGAGCCCGACCCCTCTCCCATCTCCAGCTCTGTCCCTCAGCCCTGGCAACCACCCACCCATCTGCTCTCCATTTCTATAGTTTGGCCATTTCAAGGACATTTCATTAACCTTTGGGGGTTGGCTGGATCTCGCACGTATCATTCTTGGAGGCCCCTCCAGTTTGCTGAGTGTTCCAGCAGCTTCTTCCTTATTGCTCAGCCCTGCCCCGTGGTGTGCCTGGGCCCGTTTAACCAGGCACCTGTGGAAGAGCATCTGTGTGCTGTCGTTTGGGCCTGTCGTGAACAGAGCTGCTGTAAACATTCATGGACAGGTTTTTCTGTGACTGTAAATCTCATTTCTCTGGGATAAATGACCAGGGGTGCAATCGCTGGGTTATATGGCAGGCGCATGTGCAGTGTTTTAGGAAACTGCCAAACGTGTTTTTTGGAATGTCTGTAACATTTGTGTGGATAAACTAGTTTTTCCGTATCCTCACTGGCACTTGGTGGTGTCATATCTTATTTCTTTTTGGCCATCCTGAGCTGTGTGACATTGCCTTGTGATATTACTTTGCATTTCCCCGATAGCTAAGGATGCTGTACGGCTTCTCATGAGCTTATTTGCCCTCTGTTACCCTCTTGGTGAAACCTCTGTGTCTTGCCCATGTTCTAATCGGGATATTTACTTGCTGTTGAGTTTTAAGAGTTCTTTATATATCCCGCCCCACAAGGATCCTTCCCGTTGTTGGGTATGTGATTTGCGAATATTTTCCACAGGCTGTGGCTTGTCTGTCACCCTCTCGGTAGGGTCTTTCTCGGAGCACAGGCCTTCACTCTTAATGACGCCCATTTATCACCTTTCCCTTTAGGGACTGTGCTTCTGCTGTTGACCCTAAGACTCTGCCTAGACCTAGACCCCAAGGACTCTTTCCTACATTCACCTCTGGAAGTCTGACCATTTCCATTCTTTCCCAGCACGCGCTCCAGAGCATCCGACGACAGGGCTGGCAACAGGAGACATGGGGGGACCAGACTCACTGCTGAAGACAGAAATCGCGTCCATTCGTATCACAGAGGGTGAGGCACAGGAGAGGCTGAGAACAGATGATGCCCGAATGTGTCCAAGCCTCAGTCTTCTTCTCGGACCCTGTGCTTTGCACTTGCTGTAAATTGTCCCAAACAGCCAGTGACTTCCCTTCAGGAAAAGAATTCAGACTTCCCCTCCAAGTGCTTTCAACTCATCCCCTGGATATCAGCGGTAGGAACTGAGTAATGATTATAACTATTAATAATAAATAGTTATCGATATTTGTCCAACGCGTCGAGCCCTTTACACTCATTCTCACTGGGGCTCTAACAAATCCTGGGAGAACTTGCTGAGTGCCATCTTTACCGCGTCATGCTGCTTTACAATTGGCAGGAAATCTAAATGTTCAGATTTTTCTTAAGCCTTGGCTGGGGATTTTAGTGTCACTTTTTAAAGAGGTTGCCAGAATTAACTTCTTAAAAGTTAGCAGCATGGACAGCCTAAGCTGGACACCTCAGATCCTATGGGGCTATAGAAAAAGACTGTATTTGACAGTGACCGTCTATATCTACCGAGGGTTGCCTTGGGGGGCAGGTGCCCACCCACACGCTATTTAAGTCAGTCCCCATGACAGTCCCATGTGGGGTCAGCTGAGGAAGCCTGAACTCTGCAAGAGAAGTCACCTTCCCAAGGCTCCAGAGCTGGTGGGGAAAGGCTGGATTAAGATGAAGCCTATTTAATTCTGCAGCCCTCCCTCTTCCCACCAGGTCACATCTAAACGGGTGGAGAAGACATACAACAGATTCCAAAGACTCCTATGTTTAAAATCCCATGCCAGGGCTTTCATCTAGTTGGCTACTCTGTGTCACAAACACGGCTTTCAAATAACTGAGGAATGAATGTCGCCTGTGGCATCAATGGTAAGAAAGAAAAACTGGAAACCAACTCTGTGTCAATCAATAGGGAACCACACAATTAAGTTGTGGAAAGAGGAAGGAGAGTCTTTAGACTAAAGACGGCAGGGGACTGAGTGGAAGCTACACTGACACTCTCCTGGGACCAAACTGAAATTACAACTAAAATATAGAAAAAACACCCTGAATAATCAACTGCAACTGAAGACGAGCTGGAGAGCACCCTCATAACCAAGGAGGAAAAGTGGAGACGGCATAGAGACTGGTAGGAAGTGCGGAGGCCCAAGAGGGCTAGTTGGGCTCCCACAGGCAGCAGCTGAAGGCCCAGAGAGAGAATCTCAGCTGTGGGGGTTCCCACTGAGGACTCTGGGGCCTAAACCCCAGGCTGGGCTCCCCAGCCCAGAGCACCAGCACTGAGAAAGGTGCCCACGTAACACCTGGCTGTGAAAAGCAGCAGGGTTTCTGTCTGCCAGGGAGAGATGGCTGGAAATGCAGGCACCCTCTTAAAGGGCAAAAGCACAAAGTTACGTGTCTAGCCACTCACCTTGGGCTCCAGCAGAGGGAGGGCAGAGTCGACTGGAGCTGTGTAGGAGAACCTAGGGTTGTGGGTTCTGGAGCTAGAGCTTAGAGGGCACCCCTCTAGATTCCTGTGCAGAGTCATTCCCCCAGACTGTGGAGGACATTGTTCTCAGGCAGACAATTTGCTGCTTTTGCCTGGGGAGGAACCAATTGCCCCACCCTGCTGGAAAACCTCTCACCCTATGCAGAGGAGTTTCTACAGCCTGAGGCTCATTAAGAGAATCAGATTAATCAGCCTGCAGGCAGAGGGAGACCTCAGAGTGCTTTGAGTCTTTGCCTGATCTGCTTCTGGACCCAGGCCTTGGAAAAGCAGACTTTGGTGTGCACCTTGGTCCTGTCCTACTGCACCCAGCCCCAGCAGAGGAGATCTCAAGCTCAAGGTTGTTGAAAGCTCAAAACAGGGTATTCAGGGCCAGTCACAAACTGCGTCTGACATTGACCTGCACCAGAGAACCTCCAAAAAGACTGAGAGTCCTAGCAGGTCCACCTAATACACAGAAACAAACCCAAACAGGCAGCCAAAATGGGGAGGCAAAAAAACAAGCCCCAAATGAAAGAACAAGAGAATTCTCAGAAGAAGAGATAAATAAAATGTAAATAAGCAATCTATCAGATATAGAGTTCAGGATACTGATTGTAAAGATGCTCAACAGCATGAAAAAAGATATGGAAACTATGAAGGAAATTAAGAATGACATAGCAGAAATAAAGAATATATTGGAAGGAATAAACAGCAGATTAGAGTAAGCTGAGGATCGGATCAGCAAATTAGAAGACAGGGTAGAAAAAAATCACACAATCAGAGATCAAAAAAGAAAAAGTAATTTTAAAAAAAGAGGACAGTTTAAGGGAGCTATGGGACAACATGAAACATAACAATATTCACATCATAGGAATGCCAGAAGAGGTCAAAAGTAAGCAAGGGATAGAGAACCTGCTTGAAGAAATAATGGTAGAAAACTGCCCTAATCTGGTGAAGGAAAAAGTCACACAAGTTCAGGAGGCACAGAACCTCAAGCAAGAAGAATCCAAAGAGGCCCATGCCCAGACAAAATGCCAAGAATTCAAGACAAAGAGAGAATATTAAAGGCAGCTAGAGAAAGGCAATCTGTTACTTACAAAGGAGCTCCCCATAAACCTGTCAGCTGACTTCTCATCAGAAACTCTATAGGCCAGAAGGGAATGGCATGAAGTATTCAACATAATGCAAAACAAGGATCTGAAACCAAGACTACTCTATCCAGCAAGACTATCATTCAAAATAGATGGTGAAATAAAGAGCTTCCCAGACAAAACAAGGCTAACGGAGTTTATCACCACCAAGCCAGCATTGCAGGAAATGTTAAAGGAACTGCTGTAATGAGAAATAGAGAGAAAGAGAAACATAGGCATAAAGAATTAAAATGGCAATAGATAAGTATCAATAATAAATGTAAATGGATTAAATGCTCCAATAAAAAGACATAAGGTGGCTGAATGGATAAGAAAACATAACCCAAATGAATGCTGTCCACCTCAAAAGACACACAGATGAGAGTGAAGGGACGAAAAAAATTTTCCATGCAAATAGAAATTAAAATAATAAATCTAGGGTAGCAATACTCTTATTAGACAAAATAGACTTCAAAATGAAGACCATAATGAGAGACAAGAAAGGTCACTACATAATACTAAAGGGATTGATTTAACAAGAGGATATAACCCTGATAAACATATATGCACCCAATACAGGAGCACCTAAATTTATTTTAAAAACTTCTAGAGGGCTTTAAGGGAGCGATCGACAGCAATACAGTCATAGTACGGGACTTTAACACCCCACTGACTTCACTGAATAGATCTTCCAGACAAAAAACCAACAAGGAAACAGTGACCCTAAATGACACACTAGATCAGATGGATTTAATTGACATTTACATAACATTCCACCCCAAAGCTGCAGAATATACATGCTTCTCAAGTACACATCAGTAGATGAGTGGATAAAAAAGCTGTGGTACATTTACACCATGGAACGCTATGCTGCTGTAAAAAAGAAGGATCTCTTAGCCTTTGAGACAGCATGGAGGGAACTGGGGAGTATTATGCTTAGTGAAATAAGCCAGTCAGAGAAAGACAAGTACCACATGATCTCATTCAAATGTGGAATGTAATAAACAAAATAAACTGACAAACAAAATAGATCCAGAGACATAGAGCATGGAACAGACAGAGGGATCTCAGAGGGAAGGTGGGGTGAGGGAGTGGGTGGGGAGAGATTAACCAAAGAACTTATATGTCTATAAGCATAACCATGGACACAGACATTGTTATGGGGAAGGTGGATGCAGGGTACAGGGAATCAATGGGGGGAAAAGGAGGACATCTGTAATACTTTCAACAATAAAGATAAATTTAGAAAAATAAATAAAAGTTGGAAAAAAATAATTAAGTTGTGGGATATACCCAAACTATAGAACTCTTCTGCCATAGTTAAAGAGAAAGAGACAGGTCTACAGGAACTGACTGGGGAAGCTCTACGTCTATTACTGAGTGACTAGAGCAACTTGCAAGACAAAATACAGGAAACACAAAACAATGCTATATATTCTTTGCAGATGCATATTTACATATGGACGTGCACTCCGAGTCCTGGAGACCTACATTCCAATTGACAGGTTTCCACTGGGAAAGGAGGCAAAAAGAAATTGGGAAGCAGGTCATCAAAGGGGACTTTGGCCTTATCTGTAATGTTTTCATTTTTTGCAAAGAGAGTATGATATTCCTTCCTTTTTTCCTACTTACCTTCCTCCTATACACTTACCCATACATCTATCCATCTTTCCTTCCTTCCTGCCATCCATTCAATCATCTGTCCAACCTCCCTCCCTGCCCCACTCCCTTTCTTTCTTTACTTTCATCTATCCATCCTTCCTTTCATTATCAATCCATCCATCTGCCCATTCAATCATCCATGCCTGTGTGAGGGTTTGGCGAGTTCATACACATTTAAGCATTCCACCAAAGTAATTGGAGCCACTTGTTTGTACCTGATAGTGCTTCTGACACAAAGATAGAGTTGTTGAATCCAATGTTCCTCTTTGCTATTCTTCTAGTATAATAATAATAATGGCCAGCTTTTTACTGAATGCCAAAAAACTAGAACTGATAAATTCAGTAAAGTTGTAGTTACAAAATAAATATTCAGAAATTGTTTGTTTTTATACACCAATAATGAACTATCAGAAAGGGAAACTAAGAAAACAATACTATTTACAATTGTATATAAAAAAAAAAAATACCCAGTAATAAATTTAACCAAGGAGGTAAAAGGCCTGTACTCGAAAAATTATAAGGCACTGAAGAAAGAAATTGAAGTAGATACAAATAAATGGAAGCACATACCATGTTCATGGATAGGAAGAATTAATATCTTTAAAACGTTCACACTACCCAAAGTAATTTACAGATTCAACACAACTTTATCCAAATACCAATGGCATTTCACACACAACTAGAACAAATGACCCAAAAATTTATATGGAACCACAAAAGACCCAAATAGCAACAGCAATTCTTGAGAAAGAAGTACAAAGTTGGAGGGACCACACCACCTGCTATCAAACTACACTACAAGGCTGTAGTAATCAAAACATCATGGTATTGGCATAAAAACAACATACAGATCAACAGAATAAAACAGAGAGCCCAGAAATAAACTCACGCCTACATGGTCAATTAATATTTAACAAAGGGGACAAGACATACAATAGGATAAGGACAGTCTGTTCAATAAATGGTGCTGGCAAAACTGGACAGATACATACAAAGAAATGAAACTAGATCACCTTTTTACACCATACACAAGAATGAACTCAATATGAATTAAAGGCTTAAATGTAAAACTTGAAACCATAAAACTCCTAGAAGAAAATACAGGTAATATAATCTTGGACATTTCTCTTAGCAATATTTTTTCTGATACATCTCTTCAGGCAAGGAAAACAAAAGAAAAAATAAACAAATGGGACTACATCAAACTGAAAAGGTTTTGCACAGTAAAGGAAACCATCAACAAAATGAAAAGACGACCCATTGAATGGGAGATGATATTTGCCAATGGTTAATATCTAAAATTTATAAAGAACTCATACTAGATAACACGCACACACAAAAAAACAAACAATCCAAGTAAAAAATGGGCAAAGGACATGAATAGACACTTCTCCAAAAAGGGCATACGGATGGCCAACAGACATTTGAAAAGATGCTCAGTGTCACTAATCATCAGAGAAATGCAAATTAAAACCACCTCATAGCTGTCAGAATGGTTATCATCAATAAATCAACAAACAACAAGCATTGGTAAGGGTGTGGAGAAAAGGGAACCCTCATGCACTATTGGTGGGAATGCAGATTGGTGTAGACACTATGGAAAATGTATGGAGGCTCCTCAAAAATTAAAAATGGAGCTGCCTTATGACACAGTGATTCCACTTCTGGGGATATATCTAAAGAAATCCAAAACATAAATTTGAAATAATATATGAACCCCTATATTCAAGGCAGCATTATTTACAATAGCCAAGATATAAAAGCAACCCAAGTGCCCATCAATAGAGGAGTGGATAAAAAAGTGGTGGTACATAGACACCATGGAATATTACTGAGCCATAAAAAAGAAGGAAATCTTACCATTTGTGACAGCATGGATGGACCTAGAGGGTATTATGCTAAGTGAAATAAATCAGTCAGAGAAAAACAAACATCATATGATTTCACTTATATGTGGAATCTAAAGAATAATATAAATGAAAAAACAACAGATTCACAGACACAGAGAACAGACTGATGGTTGCCAAAGGGGAGAGTGTTGGGGGACTGGGTGAAAAAGGTGAAGGGATTGAGAAGTACAGGTTGGTAGTTAAAGAACAGTCCTGGGGATGTAAAGTACACCATAGAGAACATAGTCAATAATATTATAATAACTATGTATGCTGCCAGGTGGGTACTAGAAATATCAGGGGGAACACTTTGTAAAGTACATGATTGTCTGACCACTATGCCGTACACCTGAAACGAATACAAAATAATGCTGAATGTAAACTGTAACTGAGTAAAATAAAACAAAAACTTAAATACAAATATCCAAGGTCAAATAAATATTCATTTCCCACCCCCTACCCCATTTTTGTGTGTTGTTTTTTTTTAAGTTCAGCAAAATAGTCTGGTCAACAACATAAAAAGAAATGTCTGTTTTTAACAGAGCTGTTGGCCATGCAATGAATTCTGAAGCTATGAAAGCGGCGTCTTGGGTACACTGGGTCTGCCTGGTGGTTGAAACAGGAAACAGAAATGTCTTTCAGGCCCTGTCCGGGTAGCTCAGTTGGTTAGAGAGTTGTCCTGGTACATCAGCGTTGCGGGTTCGATCCCAGGTCAGGGCACATACAAGAATCAACCAATGAATGCATAAATAAGTAGAACAACAAATCTCTCTCTCCCCCCCCCCTTCCTCTCTCTCTAAAATCAATTTTAAAAAAGAAAGAAATGTCTTTCAATCCAGGAGCTTGACTGGAGGAGCGTTCGCACATTTACGGAATTTCACCGCCAGCAAATGCAGAGTCCGAGACTTCACACTGAGAGCACAGGTTTCAGGAAAAGTATTGTCCCGCTGCACCTCGAGCCCATGTCACAAGAGCTGAGAGCATGCGTCCCTGTTGCTCAGGGAGCCACTGTGGATGGAAACGGTTGATTGACAATTGATAAACTGAGAACGCCTTCCGGTTGAGAGCCGAGGAGAGGGAACCAGCAGCCCACACCACAGTAGCTACTAAGTAAAGCATCTGGCCAGGTGGATGCGTACGTGGCTGAAGCAGGAGTGTCAGATGCTGGGCTCCCTTGGAAATGAGGAAAGACGCCTATAAATGGTAAAACTGACATGTGCAGATTCTATTGGGGTTCCGCAACCTCAGCACTTTTGACACTTGGGGTGGAATAACTGTTGGGGCTTTGTGTGCCGCAGGGTGTCCCACAGCATCCCTAGATTCTCCTCACTAGAAGCAGAGCAACCCCTCCTGCTGTGACAACTGAAAATGACTCCCCACATTGCTACATGTCCCCTAAGGGACAAAGTCACTCCTGGATGAGAATCATCAGATGGAATTGATAAAACGTCCTCTGCTTCCTACACAACAGCTCAGAAACCTCATCTGCCTGAAACTTCAGTGACCGAGTTCCTAAATCATCTATCACCTGATTTAAAAAAATACAAAGGTATCCGAAGCAATCAGGATATGGATCAGCAATCAGCAATATGGATCTTGTAGAATGCGTTTCTCCCTTTTTCCTATGTGTATCGATCACTTTTTGAAATTGACCTGCCTGGAATACACGAGAGCACAGGATAATAAATAATGCACGGGTTTGGGGTGGGTGGGTTCTGTTTGGTTTTGTGGCAAAATAAAAATAATTGTTTTAAATGGAGAAAAAGCTATTTACCATTTATATATCATGAGATCTGCGCAAAATAAAAGCATTAGCATAAAAAACCCTCATTTTGACACCAGAACTCATGTTTCGGCACAAATTAAAACAACCCCCAAAGGCATAAAGTACACAAGCTTTATTGGGCAACAGCAATGGGCCACGCTGGCAGACAATGAAAGCAGAACCGCTCGGAAACACGCGGGATCACATGTGTGTCATCACAGGATTGAGAGTCTAAATCATCTGGGAGTTCCTGCTAAGTTAAAGCGCTCCAGAGCTCCCCTCTAATCAGAAAGTGCTGCCCAGTGAGGGTTACATACAGACCCACTGATGAGGAGCTCCTGGAATCCTAGAGGAGTTTACAGTCAGCCCCATCGCAAGAAAATTAGTTAGCCATGATTTTTTTTTTTTGGCAAACACTGCACCCCCACCTTTTCCCCACAAACACAATATTCAATGACAGTGTCCAGCGACATGGACAGACTGCACCTCCAAGCGCACTGGGCCGAAGGCAGTTTCGCAGGGAATGCTGCTTTGGCGTCAGGACATGCTACGGGCTCAAGGTCTTAGGAGCACTGCTCACACAGTGCTGTGCTTTTCAGTTCCATCCAAAAGCATAACGTACATTTTTCCAAGGTGAAATGGACATAATTAATGAAAATATTTCCCAAGAAGTATATACAAATGACAAAAAAGCTTTACATTAAAAGAAGGGGGAAGAAATAAAATCTGTTGTATTTACAAAGCTCGTTGTATTGTTTTTTTTAATGAATACAAAGCTGGGCATGACGGGATGTTAACCCAAACCAAATATCTCTTCCAAAACCTTGAGATGACATCATACATTCACACACACACACACACACACACACACATATTTCAAACACACACAAAAAGATCAAAAATAGCTGATAGGTGTTTGCCTTAAGAGGTCCCATTTGCAATTTTGGTAAAGGTTTAAAATGCTGCCCCTTAAAAGCATGAGAGTTTTGCCATCAGAACCCAGTAGAAACAAAAAGTATGAAAACAAAATCTGGAGGAAGAAAAATAGGCATTATCATGTCAATTTCCAATGAGCACAAAACTCAAAATGCATTCCAAAGTTGTCAGAATGACCTTAATTTTCAGCGAAGCTGGGGAAAGGGCGAGCAGATTCTGGTATCTAAGATTACTCCTACAAAAAAGGGTTACACGAGCTGATCGATGCTTCTCTCTCACCATTGATGTTTCTCTCTCTCCCTCTCCCTTCCTCTCTATGAAATCAGTAAAAGCTTATTTTTTTAAAAAAAGTTTTTTAAAAAATGGGTTGCACTTAAGGGAAGCTAGTGTGGGATCTGGCTATAATAATGCTAACAGTGGGCGAAATCCCAGCTCCTGGCCTCCTAGCCCCAGGTGGCTACAAACAGGTGATCTGCTCCGTTTGTTCCTGGGACGCCCTTCATTGCTTGGTGACAAAGGCCTTTGCCCCAAGCAGCCCGAGTCAGTGCAACCAGCCTCACCTAAAGCCTCACCTAGCACCACGGCAACACACAGGTGCGCATGCATGCTCTGGAAGTTAGAGCCAAAACTCAGACATAAGACGGATAAGCTCAAGACGGAGAAGCTTGTCTGGTCATTTTCTTAGAGAAAGGAAGGAAGGAGGGGGAAAAAAGAAAAACCAAACAGAAACCATTCCCCCCCCATACACACACACACCGATCACCAAAAGATATAATAAAAATAATCATAAATAATAAAAGTGCTTACTCTGACACAAATACCCAGTGTTGTCGGAGGGCGGAGGGAGTTGTCATTTTCACTTTAAGGACTGTTTAAACAGCTGACTGTGGCCATGGGGCCCCGGCCTCGGAATAAATTGGCTCTTGGAGCCTGAGGTCCCACTGAGTTCCAAGGTAAAGGGAAGATCTTTCCAGACTGATGAACCAAGAACACAGTCAACAGAAGCCTCCTGGTTAAGGCTTACGGACTCGGGAGTTTTCCGCAAAATAGCTTGGGTGTTCTGTTTGTTTCCTGGTCTCCCCCACAACTACGATAACCCCAGAAGTGCGCAAGTGTGCACGGGCTCTCTGCTGGGATTAGTCTCAGGTGTGCAGGGAAGGATCGGGCACTCTCACTGGCCGAGTTTGAGAAGCACGTGTGGGCATTCCTAGACACCCGGGGACCCCAGCAGGGGCGTGAGCAGGCTGCCCACTGGCAGGGTGGCTGGCTTACCACACGGTGGTCTCCACTTGGGTTTCAGTCCCTCTCGCCCCTGACTGCCTCCACTAGAGTATGGCTGAGAATACAGAACAAGGACATTTTGGTGGCACTGACGAACATCCTTCACCTCCCAGGGATGGCCTATTTGGCCCCTCTTAGAAGCTTTCTCCCTTCAAGATGTCAAGCAGTATCTTAAAAGTCAACTCACACACCCTGGTCAAAATCAGGAATTAAGGAAAAGACCAAAGAGTCCACCTTCATCCCTGTGTCTGCTGGAAACAGCTAAAATTTCCTAACAAGGAATCCACGAGACCTACCTGCAGGAGCCACCACATGTCTGAACAAGGCCAGGTGCCGGGTCTGCACACTCGGAGTGGAATTACTTAGGACTCCGGTGTTACGGGCTGACTCCCATCAGGACAGACGGGGGTGCAGACACCCGAGCACAACGTTCTCCCTCTGCCTTCAAAACTGCATAAAATAACACAGTGAAGTCAGACCTGCTCGACCTCTCTGCAAGTTCTGGACAAAGACCCAGTTCCTAAATAACCATCCTCCACTGCAATACGGGGGCGGGGGGGGGGGGTAGGTTTATAGTTGTGAGTACACAAAACACAGAGTTTATTCTTGTACTATTATTTATTAATTATTGTATTACTTTTCCATATGAACTGTAAACCTACTTTTACCCCACCCTATATATATTCTCTAGATCTCTGTGGGAGGGCAGAAATGGCTGGAACAGAGAGGGGCAAATACTGTAGAACTGCAGAACCTTCAAACAAAATAGAAGTGATGTCAATAGCCAATTTACCAGTGCCTGCAACTTGCTGTCATTTTATAAATATGTAAAAGGGTAACCTAAATGCACGAGCATATATCAAGGGTGCTACAAAGGCAAGGGACGGCTGGCTCCTCCTGTCCCCGGCTCTCCAGGAGCAGGGTTACCCTCAGATGTGTCAGCCACAGGCCGGAGCTCACTCTCTGAAACACACACGGGAAGTGTCATGCTGACGGGTGGAAGGGTATGTACTCACAAGGAATTAATCACAAACCTAAGATCTCAAATACAGTTGGCTCTTGAAGATCGACCGACTGAACCCTTACGGCATGCATACGTGGCCGCTGCCAGAAGTGACCGCAGACCCGAGCGCGCCTTGCCCTGCCGCGTCCAGTGCCCGAAAACTCCTCTGCTGCCTCGAAACTAGAAGCCACAGCTGTGTAAGAAACACACACGCACGGACCGCATCTGGTGGGGAGGGGTCTCGGGCGCTAGCTGCTTTCTGGAAGTCCCCCTTAAAACCTGTGGGCCACAGGACGGAGCCCAGGCCCCAGCGCCGCAGGCTGGGCCTACTCCACGGAGGAGCTGCCGCCAGGCTGGGAACACGGCGAGACGCGATGCCTCTGTCCCTTCGTGTTCAATCACTCCTACTAACAGGAAACAGGTCTCTGTGGAAGCGAAGAGCCCCAACCCCTGACCTTTCTGCTCTGGACCCAGGGTCCGAGCTGCATGAGCTACGTTGTCTAAAGAATTAGTTGCGTCTCTTATCACCCTGTCGACACATTTAGGGGCTGTTCGGTGGCACATTTCCTGCGAAAACAACGCTCCTGAAAATGTCTGAGGGTGTCCTCAGAGAGCCATGGGCTTTATAATTGTTACCAGGTCTGAACAAAGCAGAGTGACACCTTTGAGATTCTTTTACGAGGTGGCAGGTGACAGGAGCTCCAGTGCTGTGGACGTTGGGTCAGACGCAGGATAACATGGGATTTATGGTGCGCTCTCCCTCGCCTCGCGTTTGCTTTTTTATAATCCTAGGAAGCCCGTGTAGCTTCGATAAGCGGGGTTGCCTTAGAGAGGATATCTGGCATTTCCAAATTGAGAGTAGTGTCTGGATAACTTTTTACCAAATGCCACTGTCTTTCCTCCCAAACCTCCATCGAGAGAGAGCTTTGCAATTCTCTAAACCAGTTTTTAGGAGCAGGAAAGACTTAAAAAATGCACGCACGTGAGGACTGTTGGGACGGGGGGAGCCAACCCAAAAATCCTCTACAATCTTCAACTGGAAAGAAACTTTTATCACATGACAACAAAATTCAAGTCATAAGGAAGCTTTGCACAGTGACCCACGTGCAAATCTCTCAGCTGAGCCACCCAGTAGGACGCATTCACGTTCATGCTGTAGGAATCGGGGGTTCAAACAGGCCCGCGTGGCCACCTGCGGAACCTCCCTCCTGTCTATCCAGGGGCAGGACCCCGGGCGGAGCCTCTTCACGGTCGAGCTGCACGCGTCGGCAATTCCTGCAAAGTCCTCGGGTGGCGGTGAGACAAACGGAACCTGAACTCTGTCCGATGGGAAAGCGGAGCCCACCGAACGCACAGCCTACGACGTGAGCTTGGAGTAGCTGGGGGGCGAGAACCGTCTTCGCAGGTACTTGAGGATGTAGAGGGGCAGACAGCTGACCAGAGTGATGACAGAGACCTTCCACAAGAAGGACAGCGTGGCGATGAAGTACACATCTGCGAGCAAAAGGGAGGCGGCGGTGAGCAGAGAGTGGGCAGGACGGTGCCAGAAGGCGGCCCGGCCACGGCCAGCACCGTGACCACCCCGCCCGGCCACACACGCAGCCTGCTGGCCCCGGCCCCTTTCCTCCCCTCGGTCTTTGGAGGACACGTGCGACTGGCTAATAGCCCACAAAGGCTGCGGGCCTGACGTTCCTCACTCTCCTCTCCCCGACCCGCTTCTGAATTCCTGATACGCGACGAGCTGCCCTTGTCCACACCAGGAGGAGAAGCTGCGTGAGCCAGTTCCTGCAGGTGTTTCTGATTTGGGCTCTGACAGCTGGCATGTTTCTTTTTAAACATAGCTGCTGGGGAGCAGAAAGTGACCCTCACACACACGTTTCTGCTTCCCAGTGGCTTTTCCCTTCGTCTGAGTGATGGTCACAGAAAGCCATGGGACGGGTCTGTGGGTGGCGCGCGGCAGGCTGAGCCCCCCGGTCAGAAACAGTGTCAGCTCGGGGCTTTGACCCAAGAACAGGCTCGCTCCCTCTCCTGCAGGTCCGAGGTCTTAGTGGTAGAGAGACAGCTTGTGGCTTCAACAGTACATGCAGTGGAGGGCACAGTAAACACCGTCCCCACTGCCTGAGCACAGGATGGGGAAAATGCAGTTGGCATTGATTAAGTACCTACTAAGTGCCAGCCGTAAGGCCCACCATATGCTGCCCACCCAGTCCTGTGGCGGGTCCACACGTAAGATGACCACCCACAGTTTCCTGAGGGCAGAGCTCACATCTTCCAAGTTTCTGGGACCCCCCCCCCTTCCAGCCTCAAGCCACTGAGCACACAGTAGATACTCACAAAACCCATTCTGAGAACTTCTGGGTACAAGTGTGAAACTGTTCTAAGACTTTTCACTTCTCACAAAGATAAACTTTACCAAAACCTTTTTAAGAAGTGTTTGCTGATACACAAGAGTTGTGATCAAAGACACTTTCATGGTCAGGCAGTTTCTCAACGGAATAATGCTAAGTTCTGCCAACTGTCCTTCATTCGAGAGCAAGGCCTAGATGCTGGACATCTCGATAGCTGCACAGAGCCCAGCACAGTGGTCAGCTCCCTGGACAAACCCACAGGGTCCTCACTGAATTAAACAGGATCCTCTCCTAAGCCAGCTAGCATGGCACAGCTCTAAAAGGAAATACTGCACCGAGATCTGCCCGCCGGCCTCAGTTCTGATGGCTGACTCACAGCCGCCGCTTGTCATCCCAAGGGGACACCGATAAGTAAATGGGGGCAGGCAAGAGCAGAGCCCTGCTGGACAAAGATCCCAGGACCCGAGTGCAGGAAGGCTGCTTCCTTCACAAGCTGTGACACCTCTGGACCTGACGGACAGGCTTCAAATGCAGGGGGTCTTACCGATGAATTCATGTAGGAACACCAGGGAGGCGATGTAGCAGGCCAGGCTGAGCAACTCGGCCACCGTCATAAGCCAGTGCCAGGTCTGGATGGTCAGGGCCACCATCAGCAGCTCGGTGAGGATCAGCGACGTGAAGGAAATCGCCACGATGTGGACAAATTCTGACTCAAAGAGCAGCAGCGCCCCATACATGATGGTGCTCCCTGGAGATGTGGAGAGAGGTCCAGGTGGGGGGGGGGCCCGCTGGTCCCCTTGCAGCCCTCTCCCCACCAAGGGTGCACTCTGCTCACTCATATTAGATGCCTTTTCTTGATTTTTTTTTTTTTTGTGCATTTAGACATGAAAGGTACCACCTGTCAAATGAGTGGTGCTTTATGCAAATTTCAAAGTAGCATCACATTCTAGTTTTTCCTAGTTTTCCAACTTCCCCTCTGACCTTATATAACATAGAATCTATAACTGCAGGGGATGTTGGGGGGAAGCGGGGGGGAGGGAGAGGGTAACTATCTGAAGTGGGTTGAACAGGAAATAGAAATTTAAATATTTTATTTAAAATGATAGACGTAGGCAGTCACGAAGACAAATAGGTATGATTCCCCTTACACGGGGTATCTACACTAGTCACAGTCACAGAGACAGAAAGCCAAAGCCAACTGGGGTCCCTGCGGTTACCAGGGGCTGCCAGGACGTGAAGAGAGGAGTTTGTGGTCGAATGGATACAGAGTTTTAGTTTTGCCAGATGAAAACGTCTGGAGACCTGTCTCACAACAACGTCAATATACTGGACGCTACTGAACTGTATACTTCCAAGGAGTTAAGATGGTAAGTTTTATACCAAATGACAGAAGTGATCAAGAGAGGCACTAAAAGAATTATGCACCACTGAGGACAAAGGAAAGTGGGGGAGGGTATAGATCAGTTTTTATCCAGCATGGCGGGGACAGGACAGATGTGTGTCATGCTGATCAAGCACAAGAATAATTTGCAGAGACAGGGCCAGGTGGGGACGCCCTGGACTCCGCGAATGACTGCCCGTTATAACCGGGCTGAAGGTGGAGGCATGGAAAGCAGCCCCCCTGCGTATGACCAGGAACTTTCCTGCAGGGTTTGCTTTCTCCAACTAGATGTGTGTATTATGCCTTGATATACTCCTTAAAAATAACCTTTCATTTCCTAATGACAATTTAAACCCCCTGCCAACCACTGGGTCCCCACACTCTTTGCGCACCCCCCCCCAGTAGAAAGCACTAAAAATGAATCCCAATAGTCCGTGTATATTTGTAAATGATATATGCGCATTGCAATGGAGGGAGACCTTAGGGCCGCTGTATATTATGTACATTAAAAAACATACATAAAAGTAGAAATTCTAAAAAGAGGAAAAATAAAAGCAAAGAGAGGCTTTGATACTTTCTTCTCAGGCTTCAGTAAGTGGTCTTACAAAGCCACTAGTCTCAGGGACCCTCTCTGGAGGCCGCTGAAATAAATAGGTTTTTCAAAAACTGCAACTTGACCTCAGAAGAAGTATCAGAACATTCCGGAAAGTAATCGCCTTCTGTTACGATGGCTCAAACACCTCAGCAGGTTTTGATTAGTATCGGTTATTTTCTTCTCTGACTTCATCGCACTGAGCTGATAGCACCATCTCACATATGGGACTTTCACTGTGCGGAATAGTCGAGCCCTTAGGACATGCTGAGTGGGGTTTCCCCAGGGGCTCACTGTCACGCTCCTTACTGCTATTTTAGGATTCCAGCTCCTACAGACAAGGGAATAGTAAAGCTGACCCGTGGGTCAAGGCCAGAGCACAGGAAAAGAGGTGGTTTCACCCTTCCTTACCTTGATAGATGCTAATCAGAACCCATATTAAGAATGTCTTGTAGGACAATGGTCGTCCCTAAATGAGAGAGAGACAGAACAAGTTAGTGTGCGGCGCATCCAGGGTGCCCGCTGCCTCCATGCGACTCTTCCCCGAGTGAGACAAAGCCACCCAACTGTCCTCATCAAAAGAAGTTGCTTACGTGCATCTGAATACATTAAATTATGTTTTTAAAGAGAACTGATCTTAGATAGGAATGAGTCTCACCTTTAGTAGAAACCCCTCAAGAACAAATAAATGAAATTACACACGCATGCACGCACACACACTTTTCAGACGTGCGCATAAACATTTCTAGGAGCAGACACAAGTTGCAGGTGCAAAATGGAATTGTCAGGGGCTTTTAAAAACGTTGTTAGTTGGGTTGTTTTCAGTCTTTATATTACTGTACTGTTTAATATTCTTTACGTGTGCGTATGTTACTTTTTAAAGGAAAAATACAACTCTCATGCCCTCCTCACTAAAGCCACCAGTTCAAGTGTATTCAAATCCAGTACCTTCTATATGAAATGTAGAAGAAGGAGGGGTGGAGGACAGGAGGGAGGAAGAGAGAAGAGGGAGAGAGGAGAGGGAGGGAGGGAAGGAGGGAAAGAGGGAGGAGAGGGGGGAGGGGGAGGGAAGAGAGGGAGGAGAGAAAAGAAGGGAGAGGGAGAGGGAGGAGGGAACGGGGAAGGGGGAAGGAGTTCAGTGAACCTTGAGGAGATCCTTGTAGAGCTCAGGATACAGCATGGCAACTTCCGACTTGACATCTTTGTCCAGGACCAGAGAAAACACAGGAAACATGGTGTAGATGGTGGAGTACCTAGAAGAGAATTGCCACAGGTAAGACCCAGCCACTGGAGCCCATTTCCATTCACCCATCAACTGTCATGTATTGAGTGTCTATAGGTGCCAGGACCAGCTCTAAGCACTGGAGATTCGAGATGAAACACCGACAAAAACGTCTGCCCTCTGAGTGCTAGTCAGTGAGTCAGTAAAAAAAACTCCAGTAACTCCGTGTGTTGGAAGTAAGTGCTAAGGAGGAAAGTGTAATAGAAAAGAGGGAATAAGACACCGGGTGGGGGTGCAATTTTAGAGAGGTGGCCAAGGGACGTGACATTTGTAAACAGCCACAAGAGGTGAGGGGGCAGCCATGCTGGTGTCAGAGGGAAGAGCATCCAGGCAGAGAGCACAGTGAGTGCAAAGGCCCTGAGGTAGGAATGTGTCTGTCCTGTTTGAAGAACAGTGAGGCGGTCGGTGTGGCTGGAGCTGAGTGGGCGGAGAGAGGAGGAGAGGACCGAGAGGGGACAGGGGACCAGATCATGGAAGGCCACGTGGAACACGGAAGCCCCTGGCTGTATTCAGGCTTTTTTTTTTTATTTTTTACTCTTCCAGGATCTGATAAAGGACAGTCCACTTTTCCAATGAGAATTCTAGTGCCTACTCTTGGGCTGAACTGGCAAAACATAAAAAGATGGAAGGCGTACTTTGTCACACTGTCCCCTGGGGCCAGCCAGCCTTTCTGCGCCTCTTCAGACCCAGGAGTGCGCCCTGTGTGCCTCTCTATCTAGGGCATACAGTAACCAAAGAACACCTACCTGGGCAATTCAAAGACTGAGCACCTTCTCTGAAAAGGTCAAAAGGAATGTCATGAATTCCAGGTCACAAATGGGGGTGAGTTGGTGGCAGCAAATGTCTAAGTAACACCCTGTCTAACAGTTGAGTGGCATGCAGGGGTCAAGCTCTTAGGTCCATCCACCAATAGAGCGAGGCTCTGGCCTGCCCTGCAGACTGGACAGCAGGACGTCCCACTGGGGTCAGCCCCAAAGGAAGAGTACTTTGTAGACCCCACTTTTCTCTTTGTCCAAGACCCCAGTGGAATCGCTGAGTCTGTGAACCTTCAATCTTGCTCTGGTTGCCAATCAGGCAATAACCTCAGACTCTCGTGGGCGAGCATTTTTCCTTCACCAGGTACAAACAGCCAAGTGCTGTGGACCACAAGCCTATCAGACTCTGCTTCCTCAACCTGGTTATGGGCTCAGCAGTTCAAAAACTTAGCAATTCCAAAAAATTTCTCAACTGCATTGTTGGACCTGGCTTGACTGGCAACTTGAGGACTGAAGGGCCTTTATACAACATTTCTTCTCTCTGTTGTGGCATTTCAGGGTGGTTTCATAAAAAAATCAATACCTTGCCTGGATTTCCTTACCCAATGATGAGGAATCCTTGGTATAGAGGAACGGAGGCAAAGTAAAACACGGAGGAAAAGACAGCCTGTGCCAAGTAGAAAGGAGAACGTTACTAAAAATCATGACCAAAGGCCCTTATGTTTATGTTTATAAAAACAACACCCAACTTACAAAGCCCTTATTTTATACCAACACTGGTCCAATGCTTTAGGTGCATTAGCTCATTTAATTCTTACAACAACCTGGGTCCAGCTCATGGAACTTAGTTACATGTTCACAAAGGGGCTGAGAGTAGACTCTGGAGCTAAACTTCCTGGGTGATTCCTGGCTCTGTCACTTATGAGCTGTGTGATCTTCGGCAAGTCACTTAACCTCTCTGTGAATGAGCTCAGTGAATCTCCAGAACCACTCATGATCCAGTCCTGATGTCACCTGAATATTACAGATGAAGAAACTGAACAGGAAAATGGCACTTCGGGACTCTAGCCCACCTGCCTCCAGGGCACACACTCCTGACAGCTCAGAATGACCGCCTGTCTGGACATGCAGCTAGTAAACAAGTTGGCATATGTATGGAAACTGACATGGAAAATATTCTCCGCCACTTACCTGGAGGGTGGGGTTGAAAAGAAGGCTTTGCTTCTTTTTTTCTTTTTTTTTTAATATATCTTTATTGATTTCAGAGAGAGGAAAGGAGAGGGAGAGAGAGAGAAACCTCAATGATGAGAGAGTCATTGATCGAGCCTGCAACCCGGGCATGTGCCCTGCCGGGGAATCAAACCCTGATCTCCTGGATCCTAGGCCAACGCTCAACCGCTGAGCCATGCCCGGCCTGGCGGCTTTGCTTCTTTTACTACATGTTTTAATATTTCTGAAATTTTTACAAATTGCAATTTGACAAAAGCAATAAAGATATTTACAAACCCTTTCTGAAACTTCTTCCTCATTTGGAAACTACTAGCTACTGGGGGTGAAAATACAGACTGGGGAGTTCAAATCAGGCCTGATGCTATGCTACCTCCTTCTCTGGACATCTACAGGCCAACAGAAGGAAAGAGGCCTCCAAGCTCATTGCCATCAGTAGGAAATCGAAGGGAAGCCAGGGACAACTGTTGCCTGGAGGCTTTCTAAAAACGGAATGCGGAGAGAAAGGCTGAGCCAGCCTAGTGACTAGAAAGAGTGTGCACCCCAGACATCTCCCCCACAGCACCCGCTATGGGTGTCCACCTGGCACAGAGCTCAGAACACAGGTGTTACCTAAGGCCACAGTCATTGGCAGCCTGGTTGCACCCTGGCCGTGATTTCAGAATTGAAAGGTGAAAGTCACTTTTCAAATAACTTCTCACCCAGGCTGGGCTGCTGCAGAGAAAGGATGGTTGCAAAAATGTCAAAAATCTGGTGTTTAGTTTTGCAAATCGCCATGGAGAGGCTCTTTCTCCAAAAGCGCTGGGCTGGCCATAAAGAGTTCTCCTTGAAAAGAGCACCTGGGGGGGCAGGAGGGGGCAAGAGAAGGGGGTGGGAGGGGCAGGGGGGAGTCAACAGGGGAGAGGACATCCGCAATACTTTCAGCAATAAAGATTAAACCTATTTAAAACAAACAAACAGCCTGGCCGGGCGAGGCTCAGCGGTTGAGCATCGACCTAGGACCCAGGAGATGAGGTTCGATTCCCGGTCAGGGCACATGCCCAGGTTTCAGGCTCGATCCCCAGGCGAAGGCGTGCAGGAGGCAGCCAATCAATGACACTCTCATCATTGATGTTTCTACCTCTCTCTCCCTCTCCCTTCCTCTCTCTGAAATCAATAAAGACATATTAAAAAAATAAAAATAGAAAAAAATAAAACAAAAAACCCCACCGTGTCTGTATCTATCATAGCCGAAGTCAAGGTCCAATTCTAAAGGGACTTGCTCTGGGCCAGCCACTTTCAGCACAGTGGACAGGGGTCAAGAGCATTTTTCTAGCACAAAGAATTTCTCATCACGCAGTTTTTTTCCTGAAGTGATGTTCACGGTAACATGCGAGCCGTACAGAAGTCAGCTCACCCAGGCCAGCTTTTGTGTGCCTGCTCAGGGACGGGCTGATTAATCTCCCAGTGATTAAAACCACAGTCCTATCCAGTTCAATTGATGAGCGAACATAAATTAAAGTACAGATGTGGTCTGATGAACCACCAGCTGTGTGGCTTTAGATCATGTTGATGAAAATCACTTTAAGGCTCTTACACTCATAAATGTAGTAGATATTGAAAACATACAGTCACCCCCAAAAGGCATGCATGGAGGAGGCCGGTGAAGGGCGAATTCTCATAAACACAGAATAGCACCACCCGACTCACTCTAAGAGGCAGAAAGCCTTATGCCTTTCATGTACGATTAAACACCTTCCCTACAAATTTAAATGTCACTTTATTTTATACGTCATCCTGTTTTGTTCTTACTAATAATGGTAAGGATTCCTCTAGCGCTTGATCCCTTATAAAATTCTCTGCTTTTCAAAAGAGCCCTGTCTGAGAGGCAAGGCAGGTCTTATCACCCCCATGTTACAGGTGGGAAGACTGAGGCCCAGAGTGATAAAGTGAATTGATCAAGGTATCACAGATACAGTAAGTCCTCACTTAACACTGTCAATAGGTTCTGTGACTAAGTAAAATGATGTATAATGAAACCAATTTTTACCATAATTTAACTGATTTAAAAAAGAGTTAAGTGGTTAGGGTTTGTCACCAATGTTATAATGAAACAATGTTGAACAATCAACATTATTCTAGGGCCTCCTGTACTTGGTGATTTGGTCAGAAAAAGACATGGGTTCCAAAGACATATCATATTTTTGCTTAAATGCCCATGGAGTAAAATCAGTAGATAGTTTTTCAATACCCAAAATGTTTTCCTTCATTCCCTTTGGCCTTCTTCCCAGTACACAATTAACTGCTATGGCCCTTCTGTATCGAGAGCACTGAGGAGGAGAGATCATAGCTAAGAGAACCGGCTTGGAGTTCCTGTCTGAGTAGGTTAAACCCGAGGGATACTACACAAATTCCTCATCTGAGCCTCAGGCTCCCCATCTGTGAAATGGGCACAGGATATTGTGAGGATTGAGACACTGCATTGTCAACACTCATACCGATGTCCAGTGTGCAGGAAGCGCTCAAGAAAAGCAAGTTATTCTCCACTGGCCCTCACTTCTGCATGTGGAAAACTCGGTACCCACTCAGCACTAAACTCTGCGTTTCTTCCTCTGGCAAACCAGTTATAACTCATTCTAATTCTAACAACTCCAGTCATTTACCTGACATCCCAAGAAAGGCCTTCACCACCTAAGGGGAAGGATCTGGGACAATCAGGTCTATCAGCTGCCATGTGGCCTGGAGGGGGTGGTCGCTCCAAGATATAGCCTAATTCCCAGGCTTTTTCCAGGACAGCCACACACACCTGTGCAGAGGTGCCAGGTGCCCACCCACCTGCATGGTGCTGATGCACAGGCTCCTATGGATCACGAACTGGCTGAGGGCAGCGGAGCGCTTGTAGCTGTTCCGGCCGTGCACCATGAGCAGCCGGCCGAGGTGCTTGAACTGCGTGATGGAGAAGTCTGCAGCCAGGGAGGCCTGCTTCCCTTCCTGAAATCCGATGAAATTGGGCACCGTCAGGAGCACGAGAGGTCAAGGCAGACACATTTGTTTTAATTGAAAAAGCAAGACCCTGTAAGGAGATCTTTGCAGAACTTCAATAAAGGGAGTCTTTGGTTTCGAGCTACACACAGTTGGTGGTCCAAGGCGAAATTTGATTTAAAAAGAGGAATTTATTTAAACAAAAAACATTCCGAACCACAGATAGTTATAATTTGGAGGTCGAATGGATCTTGTATTAAGCCTTGGGGGTAAGGCCCACCCCGTAATGTGCATCAGAAGCAAAGCATCTTTCAAAGATAAGCGTTTATAATGCTCGGTTCCCTTAAATGTTAAACATGCCGGGGGGCATGGATCAGATGCTACTAACAATATTAAACAGAACATTCCTGAACATATATGAGGCTTTGCACGTTTATAGACGTGGAAATGACTTACAGGGCAACAATATAATGGAATTTTATAATGTTAAAAGGTACGTGATGGATGCCATTCGTGGGACAGACAAAATGATTTCATCAACAGGAATACACAAGTTCCCCTTAGGTGCTACTCACACCAAAGCACAGAATGTGAATGAAATCACCCTCACCCACAGGTACCGTGGGACGCTCCACGACTATCCCAAATGCTTCAAAAATATCAATGTCATGAAAAACACGCCCCCCAAAAAAGATGGAGAAACTGTTCTACGTTAAACATGAGAGAGACATGAGCGCGTGCTAATAAATGCAATGTGTGAGCCTTCGTGGGTTCCGGGAGATATTTGTGTTAAACATTTTGAGGACAACGGGGGAAAACTGAACTATGAAAATTATGTAATATTATATCAACATGGCACTTGGGGGTGAGATGATGTTACTCTGCACACGTAAAAGAATCCCTTTTCTTAAGAGGTCCGTGCTGCAGTTCTCAGGGTGACGCGTTATACCTGCGACGGACTTGCATCAGATTCGGGGGTGGGCAGGAGACAGAGAACAAGGCAAATGCCAACAGTTGGGAAGCTGAGGCAAGGGGGAGACAGGTGCTCACTGTTCTATTTCAACTTTGCTGAGGAGTGACATTTTCAAAATAAAAAGCCAGAGGGGAGGTAAAAAATGATGGATCTACATGTTCTGATGTAGAAAGAAATCCAAAAAATAACAGATTTCAGCAAGTTGAATTACAAATGCATAGTGTTTCTAATTTAAAATCATACATGAAACTAATATATACATGTGTATAAGGTATGTGTATGTTTATACGCATGTGTGTATAAGTGTGTATGCAATATATATGCACATACATACACATAACCAATAATACGCACAAAAATTCTGAAGGATACCAATGTTGCTAGTTACATGAGGCTACCTAAAAGAAAGACACTTCATCCATCTCTAAATTGTTTTAATTTTTTACAGTGGCTCCCTCCTTTTATACTCCGAAAAACAAAGGCATCAGAGCATAATTTTAAGGGGAAATGTTTTAGTTCTACACAGACGCATGTAAAGAATTCTATCAAACTCAAGTGTGCTTCCTAAACCTGCACTGAAGGAGTCTCTACAGAATTCAGACACAACATCTCATTCCAGGATCATTTAACTGCCACCTCAAGTAGCTGTCAACTTGGATGAAAACTCCAAAACCAGGAAGGGTGTAAAAAGGGCAATGGATTAGCCAAATTCATGAAGATATGGACCAAAATGTACAAGGGAGCCCCTCTGGCCCCCACTCAGGGCCTTGGACTCCTACTTTGCACCCAGCTCTAACAAAGTTGGCGACCACTAGTCTTGCGGATAGTCCCTGAGAAGGCACAAATTCGAGGGCAGAGTAAACAAAAGGAGGCAAGCACAGTCGACAAGGGAGGAAACAGAAAAACTGTTGTAACACACACACTGGAAATAACTGCAGCTGCCCAGGCCTCTCGGCGAGGGGCCGACCACGCCACATTCTCCCGTAATCCGCACACAGTGTGACCACCATGCTGTTCCTGACACCACCCCCCCAAGGAAAAGTCTGAGTACATTCACTGTACCCTAAGAATATGGCAAAGACCTTTCTTTCCAATTTAGGTCTTAGCAAGAAAAAAATCCGCATTTGTCTGTAAGACGCAGTGATACGGATTCTGACTCCCAGGTAGAAGGCCAGGCCATCAGGATACATGGTTCCTTCCAGTGTACAATTTCTAATGTACAATTGCCAGAAGCACTAAAGCTGTACCTCTGAGGGAAAAAGAAACTCCAGCTCGTGAAGCCGAGCAGCTCTCGCCAACCCCACGCCATCCGACACTGCCACACCCAGCACTCGGCACCCCCGTCACGTGCTCACCTTTCCCTCGACGCCCACGCCACAGTCAGACTCCTGAATCATACTGACGTCATTGCCTCCGTCACCTGCGGGTGACACAGGTCAGACAGAAAAGCAGGGAAGTTGGGGAGAGGCAATTGGTTACTTTCCAATCCTACCTGTTCTGAGTGCTTACTAACTGCCGCTTTTGCTCGGCTCCACTTAACACACCAACAACCTGCACTATCGGGTTCCTATTTTACAGCAGAGTCAGAGGGACCAGGTGACTGGCTGAGGGTCCCAGCCATCCAGCAGGGGCAGGAGGACTGTGTCCACACCCCACCAGTGTTTATGACCACCTGCCCTACCTCTGAAGTGTGCTGTGTCTCTGTTTATCAGCAATGACTGGCACTGCCCTTATTGGATGTTGGGCGCTATGGCACGTACTTTTAAAAAGCTACCCCGTTTAACCTCATAAGCACCACTGGAGAAAAGCACTGTAATCCTCCCATTCGACCAACAAGGAGACTGAGGCTCAGGTGGGTGAAGGAAGCCACCCAGGCAGCCAGCCAGTAAAAACCAGCAGAGAGTGGGACCCAGAGCCAACTCCCTGGTGTGTGGTCTTCACCCCTCTGTAATGTTGCATCCTGTGTCACCGGCACTGGCAAAGAAAGTGCAAGCTAAGGAGAGAAGCCCTTGGCATACTTATCTACTCTTTCTCAAAGGGAAACAGTAAAAATAATTATAGCAAAAATAAAGCCAAGTCCATGGGGGAAGAATTATCAGGACCCGAGCAAAGTGGCCTGGGGAGTCTGAAGAACACAGCAGCGGGATCCAATTATCCAGCTGAAAAACGGACCCGATGTACCAGTGGGACAGGCTGGGCCACTGCCTACCTACTGCCCAGGTGAGCTTGCCTACCAACTGCACAGGTGAGCTTTCCAGTGCGTTCTTGCAGCAGGCGCACGATCTGGGCCTTCTGGGTGGGGGCACAGCGACAGCAGACCACGGCCGGGCACTGGCAGGCCAGCTCCATGAACTCGTACTCATAGTACTTGAGGCAAATCTGTTAGGGGGAGGGAGGGGGTGGGTCAGCCAAGGTCACTTCCACCATGGCTACAGGAAGGGGCACCATTCGATCCTACCTCCAGGGAGTCTCCAGAGATGACCAGGGCGCAGTCATGTTTCCTGCGGAAGGCGTTCAGTTCGAGGTGGGCCTCGCCGCGGTTGGTCACCTGGAAGGGAACGGAGGGGTGAGGAGGCCTTGCTCTTTGGAGACTGCAGAACAACAAACAGTGGCTTCCTGGAGCCCGTGTGAAGACAATGGCCACCCAGGCCAAGGACCCCGGCCCCTCCCCTGCCACCAGACCCAGAGCCAAATTAAATCCTGTTTGTGATGACTCTGTGGGAATCGGAGAGGCCGTATACCAGCCTCACCTTGCATTTCCCCAGGACGGCTGTGACCACATAACAAAAATGTGCTAAGAATGACTGCACAGTTCCCAGTGCCCGGCCCTGCGCTCAGCACTCTTCACGGATTTTCCCATGTATTCCTCACAAGGACTCCACGAGGTGCAAACCATAACAGCTCTTTACATGTAAGGAAACCGAAGAGGACAAGGTCTGTTAGCCTGCCTAAAATGACACAGCTAGAATGCCGTGGGGCAGGCACAGCAGGGGAGGCTGGCTTTTCGAGAAAGGACCAGATGTTAACCACTGTAGGATCCGCAGACCAAAAAGCAGCCTCCATGTAAACAAATGGGTGTATCTGCGTTTAAATAAAACTTTATTTACCAAAACACGGGGCCAGCACAAGAGCCACAGTTTGCAACCCCTGAATTCTAGAACATACAGTCAATTCTCATGATCTGTGATAGTTATGTTCTGTCTATATGGTTGCACTGAAAGCTGAATTGGCAAACATGGGACCACTGTTCCTAGGGTGAACACAGGGCTAGGTTCCTGCAAGCCTCTGCTCACAATATTTTTGTCAATTGATCAATATATAACCTCCTGTTATGTGTGTTTCCGCTTAACAACATCTTTTTAAATACATATTTGTTGACTCATGAACAGTGAACTCATGGCCAACAGCACTGAACTCATGCCTAGGAGAAGTTTATCTAATCCACATATTTTCTCCATGGGGCACATCACAGCTTTCCTGTGCTTAGGAACAGTAGCTGGCACCTCATCACTATGCTGGGGACCATTTTAAACAGTGAAATAGTTCACAAAAAGCACAAAAATGCAAAAAAGGTGGCATTTAATAGGCGTGAAAAGGACACTTGTGTACAGTGTGAGAGCTGAAACAGGCCAGCGAAGCACCACCTTGTTCGACCTCAGCAGAGAACATGCACGCCGGCGGACTGAGACTTTACACCACGTGCACCTGTCCACAGATAACTCTGAAAGCACCTTGAGTATTGATTTTCAGGTTACAGATAAATTTTAGTGAGTAGGCAAATTTGTAAATACAGACTCCGGGAACAATGAGAATCGCCAGTATCTGCCTCTAAAGAATGCTGTTTGCGCTGTTCTCCAAACGGCTGGATTTCTTGAAGCTTCTATGTGTTATGGACCAAAGGCACGGGTGAGGGGAAGACCCCCCAAAACATCTAGAGTCCCTGCAGTTGTTTAACATGGCAGCTCTGACTTCAGATAGGTGGCACATCCTGCCCCCCAGGGCTCACCTCCCAACTCAATAAGGCCAATCACAGCCCTTGGAGTCCACTTTGGAGTAGCTCCTAGGGCCTGCACTATGTGGGGCAAGTGCTTGCCACACGGTCAGGAAATTTCTCCTATGCCCACCCAGCACACCTCCTTCTAAAGGCTCCTAAAGGTCTTCCTTCAGGGGGGCAAATAGGGCAGTATCTAAGATCTGGGATGTACTTCTTATCCAAGGACTTGACCTTCAAGCGTTCAGTGAAATCCTGGACTTGTGTGTACAATCTCACGGGTACAAGTTTATCTGCATCCTTCACGCCACCATGTTTAACTTTCGTCAGCTTCTCAAAGGGACCACGACCCAACCAGGTTAAGAACACGATGTCAGCACAGGGCTGGAACAAGGTGCCCCTGAACCAGCAGCCTCACCTGGGCCACCCAGTAATTCCTCCCAAACCGACGACGTAAGCCCCCACCCAGGTGGTTAACGTGCTCCCCTCCCCACCTTGGGGCCCCCACTCGAGGTTATGAGGTTACGGGTCAAACGGCAGCCACACCCCGGGAGGCCCAGCGCAGGGAATGCTTTACCAGCCGAAACACGTGGATGTCTTGGTTTCTGGTCACCAGATGTGCATTCTTCGCTGTGCACGTCGCTGTCTCCAGCTTGTCCCCCGTCAGCATCCAAACCTAGAATCACAGCATGAAGGAGGTCCCCTTTGTGAGTGTTTGAGGCGGCTGTCACCTGCGTCAGCCGAGTTTCCAAGAACATCAAGCTGAACTTACTGTGTCCCATTTACCTCCTCAAGGCTCATGGTGTCCCCCACACACCCCAGGAAATGCCCAGTTCAAGGGCTTCAGGACGCTGAACAACCACATCTGGGGGCAGCATACACTAGTGCGACACTTTCAGAGAACGGCTGGGCCACACGCTTCAGCAGACATCACGAAGCTCGGCTTCTGACCTCAAAATCCCCCTTCTGGGAATTTTTCTTAAAGTAGTAACTACTCTCTAAGAAAGGGAAGCCTGTATGGATGAGGGGTCACTCCCGTAACACTGATTTGTCACGTTACACATGGTCTTTCTACCTGGATGCCTGTCAGGAATCTCGCTGGATTAACCCTAACTATAAACTGCTGGTGGTAAACGTGCCAGGTTCTAACCCCGTAACAGATCATTCATTGCTGTGGGTCAGAAAGGTGACCTGCCTCAAAGCCACACAGCTAGGTCCCAAGAGGAGAGGTCTTAGAAATGGCCCACAAAGTTTAAACACCACAGTGCAATACAAACAGGCCCTCTGACATCATTTCTTTTCCAAATATGGAATCTCAGCAATTTCCTGTGAACCGAAGTTACACGACAGCATTTGGTTTACAAAAACCCATGCACACACACGTGTGAACCACCCCCCATGGGCATGGACACGCCCAGGGCTCCCTTACTGCAGGTCTAATCCCCAAGCTCACATGGCCCACATCACACGCAATTTTGCCAAATGCAGGCCCAAGGACACAGCCCAGAGTTGCTTTTGGGTGGAGGCAGGTGGCAAACACATATGTGTTCTCGGGAGCTTTAAGCAAATGAGTTTGCTGATCCTTTGCTAGGGTCCATTAAGATGCAGCCTGCTCCTCAGACGCCCTCTACTGGCCTCTCCTGATTAAAGTACTGGATATATATTTGGGGGCCCAAACAGTCGAGTACAAAATGTAAACACGGCAGTTCGTTGGGGCATGCAGACACTCTGTTGGGTGGTCACCATTCACTCAGACCAACAGACGGCTGGCTGGTCACTCAAGAATATAAGGAACACACTTGGTTCTGAGGAATAAGGAGACACCTGCGGTCCTGCCTTCATGGAGCCCGGCATGCTCAGGAAGGCCAGCCAGGAAAAGCAAACACTCGAGCCAGCTTTCAAAAACCAGGGCTGTGAGGGCGGGAAGTGACGACAGTGGCCCACCTGAGCCGGGGCTAGAGGCCCCACATGCTTGGCTCCCACTATTACAACTTCCACCTCTCTCCCGTCTCTCACTCTTCCACCCCCACTCAAGGGATAAGTGGTATAATTCTGGAGCTCACTACCCCTGGGGGCAGTTATTTCCGCGGCCAGGTCCCAGGCAGGCTCACCTACCTTGATGCCGGCGTTGCGCAGCGTCTCCAGGGTGGGCCTCACGTCCGCCTGCAGCTGGTCTTCCACCCCCGTCAGGCACAGCAGCTCCATCTCCATCTCCAGGCTCTCGATCACGGTGGCAACCTTGAGAGAGCGGTCGTGCACGCTCAGCTTGGCCTGGACGTAGCGGGCCTGGGAAACAGCAGGGACACATTCGCTAATTAGGGCGGGGAGGCGCAAGGCTGTCTGACACCGAGAGTGGAACGGGCCATGCCTGATCCCACCACAGCATGCGGTGTAGACCTCAAAGGGATGAACTGAGGCTTCCGGTCCCCTTCCAGGTTCATCAGTCCAGACATTGGAGTTCGACAGAGCTGAGTTCCACCCTTGGCTCTACACTCACCTGCTGTGCAACTTCCAGCAAGTTGCTTAACTTCTCTGAGCCTCTATTGTTTTCATCATTGGGGTGTTGCAAGGATTGGCACAACTCAAGATCTCAAAAAAAACAGCAGGTTCTCCCACACAAAACATACACCTCATAGGCACAGATCCTTGACAAAGTCCCACTTCTGAAAACCATCGACCCAACCCTTCTGTTTATCCCCTCTCGACAGTGTTGGCAAAGACCTAGAAGAAAATCACAACCCCCTCATGGGCCAACTCAAAATTGATGCCTTCACAATGGAAAGGAAGGTAGAACTGATCAGGGCTAGAACTTGTATGAATTAAAACTTTACAAAGAACTCAAACGTAAAAGAGACAGAGACGAGCATGGCTTCTCCGGGTGAACAGGACAAGGGCCCAGAGTCTGTCCCCCGACCTCACCTCTCTCCCTTCCCATCACACATGCATGTGTGGACCTGGCTTTATGCCAGGATTGGGGATGTAATGAGAACACTTCCCTTCAAGGGACACACAATCTACGGGACAAGATGACATTTATGCTGGAACCCTTGGCCATGAAAATCAATGATCTGGTTCAACACTAACATTTTTTACAGCTTAAAAAAAGTAGGGCCCCTAGAGGGCGATTCATTCCAAATTTTCCAGGACATATACTCTGTGCGAATGACCATCCTAAATGTTGAGGATACAACTGCCAAACAGACTGACAAAGTGCTCTCAGAAAGATTTTATTCCAGAAAGGAGATATTAAGAATGTTAACATACACACACACACACACACACACACACACACACAAGGTCATTATAGATGTTGATAAGTCCAATCAAGAAAGTTAAATGGGGTGATGGGTAGAGAGTGATGAGGCACAGTTGCCTTAGATGAGGAGTTCAGGAAGACTTCTCAGAGGAGGCAGCATGTGAGCTGAGAGCAAAAAGAAACAAGGGAGTGGGCCATGGAGCAATGTGAGCGAAGAGAGAGTTCCGTGCAGACTGAAGAGCAAGTGCAAAGGACAAAAGTGAAGCTGATTGTGCTCAGAAATGACATCAGGATGGCTAGAGCAGAATGACCAAGGGCGAGTTGGGTGGAGGTATGTCTGGGGAGGTGGACAGGGCTGAAAAAGTAACAAAAAGGTCATAGAACCACTTACTTCAAAGTCCTGATACTGCTCCTCTGCGAGAGACTTCTTTGCCACCACGAGCACCCGCAGCCCCTCTCGGGCCATGTTTCCACACTGCAAAGCAGATGGTGGTCAGGGGGAGCCTCGCTGAGGGCTCTGCCCGAGTCCCTGACTCTCGCTGAGGAGGGCTGGACAGGCCCCTCCCGGGGGACAGCGGAATGGCAAATCAGGCCACTGCTTTCCCCAAAGCCATCTTCCCTGAGTAAACCCTCTATAGGGGAGGTCATGGCATGACAGCCTGCAGGCCACAAGGCCCACACATAGTTTTCTGTGACTGGCACCTTTTGTTCCGAAATTTAAGACAAATCTGGATTCCTGGCTTATTGGAAAAACTAAACCTCTGACCACACCGGGCACGCTTTCCCAAATAACTACAGTCGATGATGGTGATATGTGGCCACTTCCATGTGCTGTCAGAAAACACAGGTGTCAAGCTGAGAACATGCTGGTGCATGTAACACATGAAATGTAACCGTCAGGAAACACATTCAGGCCAGTTCGTTCAAGTCACCTGCCTGGCCCCTGTTGGCATTTGCAAACTCCCTAACTGAAGATATAACATTGCTGAAAGTAGCACGTGAATCCCCACCCAGAGCTGAGGGGTGAAAAGAGAATGGCCTGCGGAACCTGAGAGCCCCTCCCTCCCTGCACTGCCCATTCCCCATGTCATAACCAGGGACAGCACCCTGTGACGTGGTCCCGATGATCCCCACCTCCTGGTATCCACACCCTTGTATAATCACCTCCCTTGAGTGTGTGCTGGACCTAGTGACCTGTTCCCAGCAAAGAATGTGGCGACAGTGAGGGGAGGTCACTTCCAAGAACAGGTGACGTCTGTCTCTCTGCCCCGTCCTGCTCCCTCACTTGCCCACTCTGACAAAGCCAGTTGTGACATTGGGAGCTGTCCTATGGAGAGGTCCACATGGCAAGGAATGTGGCATCCTCCAGCCAGTAGCCACCAAGTTGCTGAATCCTGCCCATGACCACTGAGTGAGTCTGGACTTGGGTCCTGCCCAGGCTGAGGCTTTAGGTGGGACCTCAGCCCCAGTCATCCCCTTGACTGTGGCCTGTGAGAGGCCCTGGGTGGAGGACCCAGCCAAGCTGTGCCCAGATTCCTGACCCACAGAAACTACGAGAATTAAATGCGTTATGCAAAGCTGCAGCATTCTGGGGTGATGTGCTATGCAGCCACGGATAGCGGACACAGAGACTCACCTCCCCTCCGTGCCAGGGAAGGCCTGCAGACATGCTAGCAAGGCCTTTCCACGCCCCGCGCCACGCTCACCTCTTCCTCCAGCCAGTCGTTGTACTGCACGATGCCAGCCATGACCACGTCGGCTCCCTTAATGTAGAATGTAATTTCCCCCGTTGATTCATCCTAGAGAGAGGGCCGGCAGGCAATGGTAACCGAGAGGAGCTCCCACCCCGGGCTCCCGTGCCCGCTTCCCTTGACAGATGGTGCACAAAGTGTACTCAGCAGACGCCAATGTTTTCTCACTTGGCCAGAGATAAAAAGCAGAGGGGGCTTTGCTTTGGGGCAAAGGCCACAGAAAATAGAAGCAGACTCAAAGAACTTGAAAAATTATTAAATGATGAAAGCAAGATCAAAAGGATTTGAGAACTTTGTGTGTGTGTGTTTTTTAAAGTAACTACCATTCCAACAGGGACAACTCCCACGCCGTAAGATAACTGTACACTGACACACTGGCCACACTGGACTGCAGTGTCACCAGGCCACGGTCCCCCGCAGACTTGGGAAGACAGTGACCCAGATCAGGGTTTCTCAGTCACGCCCTCTGACACTCAGCGGGAGAAGTCTTTGCTGGGGGCCGGCCTGTGCATGGCCGGGTTCCTGCAGCATCCCTGGCCCTCTACCCACCAGGTGCCATCAACACCCCCAGGATGACAAAATGTCTCCAGACATTAACGCATGTCCCCTGGGAGGCAAAACCTCAGTTGAAAACCACCGATCTAGATCATTCCAAACCCCTACGTGTACCTGAGCACTTAGCTAGATTTTCAGTTTGGCCAGGTTTTCTGAGGAGAGGGTAACCCACTGTACAGGCACCAAATGCCTGAACCTGGCACCAGCCCCAGCTCATGCCCCACTGGGCAAGCTAATTCTTTTCTCTAAACCTCAGTATCCTCACCTATAAAATAGGATACTAACAACTCCTACTGCATAGGTTTTGGTGGCTTAAATGAGACCATCTACATAAAGCACATGGCAAAGGGCCACAGCAAATGCCCACTCAGTGTACCTTTCTGTTTGAGTGGCAGTAACTCCACAAGCCCCTCGGTCACACTGTATGTGGAGAACAGGCTTACTGGCCCAGAGATTCTCAACGGGGGCAATTTTCCCCACAGGGGACATGTGGTAATGTCTGGAGACATTTTTGGTTGTCTGGGGTGGCAGTGCTGGAATCTAGTGAGTAGAGACCAGGGATGCTGCTAACATCCTATAGTGCACAGGACAGACTCACAACCAAGAACATCCAACCTCAAAGATCCACAGCGCCAAGGCTGAGACACCCTGGCTTCGAGGAATGATGGGGCAATCGCTGGTTCTTGTCCCTTCCACGGCTCTTTCCTCAATGATGCCCATGATGGGGAGCCTGGAGGCAGTGAGATGGGCAAGGGAACCGGGCATGGCCATCACCACCCCGCGCCTACATTTTACCACCCGGGGAAACCCAGAATGGCTGCCTGTAAACTCTTCATACAAAATAAAGACACAAAGCAGAATTAGTGGCACAGCTTCCTCTCTTAAAATAGCTTTCAAATGCGCTCTATCACTGACAGTCTTTTGGAACAACACGCTTCCTCATAAAAGCCCCGGCCGGCCGAGGAGGCCCCTGCGTTTTTAGAGCACGGTGGTTGCATGCTTTATCTGACAGATCGCACCCGTGCCTGCTGGTGACTCAGGCCGAGGAGGGTTGTGGGGTCTGAACATGAAAGCGTCGGACGTTTTTTCCTTTCCTCTTCACCCAAAAGGTGCTGAACAACAGAGCTGTAGGAAATGAGGTCCCCTCCCCGGCTTCCTCTGCTCCAGAAAGGACTCAAGAGAGTAGACATCTCGTCCAATATAAATACTGTGTTGACTATCTCCTCCCATTAGTCATTTCCTCCCACCGAGTTCATCACGAGGTTACTTCGTTCCCATATCATGGCAAGATGACGCTATAAGCTGCAGAGATCTGCTGGTGGTGTGGCATCGTTTGGGGGCCTCAGCCTTTCCCACTGTGGTCTGGTTCTGGCACCTGTTCAAAGGCCTCTTCTACTCAAACAATGACAAGGACGCCACTTTATCGCTCCACGTGGGGAGGGCCATGGAACATCTTGTGCACAAAAACAAAACGGGCGACACAGCCTCCCTTCAAAAGGGCAAGAACACGAGCCCCCGAGAAAGTGGCTTCTCTGAGCCTTCCTGACCATCTGAGAAGACTCACGCAGGGACCAGGCCTCGCTCTGTGAGCGTGAGAAGGTACCGCCACGTCCTGCCCACGAGCCCACACGTGTGTGAGAGGGCTGATGCACCAGGCGAGAGCAAAGCCCCAACTGTCAACAGTCGCCAAACAAGCCAAGAGCCTTTATCCCTGAGCGAAAACGTCCTCGCATCGGGTAACAGACAGTTATTTTCAAATAACAGACAGGATATATGGACACATCAGAACTAATTTCTGGGCCCCGACACAATGAACACTGGCGGTGCCTTCTTTGTGAGGAGGCTTCTTGGCCTCTACCCACTAGATGCCAGTAGCACCACCCTCAGAGTTGTGACAACCAAGACTGTCTCCAGGTATTTTCAGATGTCCCCTGCGGGCAAGGTGGCCCCGGGATGAGAGCCACTTCATTAGAGGAGCAGAGTGAGATTTGTGCAAAATGCAAAACTGCTCCAAACGCCCTGGATGCTGCCTTCCGCCCATTAAAAGCAAAGAGAAAGAAGAAAACAGGTCAGAACCAAGAAAAATTAGCAAAGTGAGATGCATTCCATCAAAGACAGCCTAGCAAGGATGGCCGCCCACAGATGTATCTTTAGCAGTGAGAGATGAAAAACAACCTAAAGCATCCATAATACATATATTTAAAGAAATAATACATTTTTCCCAACAAAACAGCATGTACACATTACAATCATTTTTAAAAATCATGTTCTAATAATGAGAATATTTTCACCATATATATAGTTCCCTGGAGAGGAGCAGTTTAGGAAGCTTATGTGGAGTTCAATGTGAATTTTATAAAAACGTTTACAGGTATTTACACTCATATGCTTAGAAAATAACTAAAGGGAAATTCTCTGAGAAGGTACCCATGGCCATCTCTGGTGGAAAATAAAGACAAATAGTTCTGATCTTCTTTACATATTCATTTGTTCCAAATGTCTTAACTTAATGTTGATTTTTTTTTTTTTTTTTTTTATAACCTGGGTAGGAGGGAGCGGTATTTTAAGATGATGTACTTGCCCGCCCAACAATATCCCACACTTCCAGGCATGAGTCCTGTTGTTGCTGTGGGAAGACGGGGGACCACATCTGATAAAGTACGACGTGTGTCTGGGAATGAGAGACCATTACAACGAAAGGAAGGGTGGGGTGCACTGCTGCCACTCGCTCTAGGATGGCTGATACAGGGACTATTCCGTGATGATTCAACCCTGGAGTGACTTTAGCAGAGCCCACGGCCCTCAAACTTGGAACAGTAAAGGCTGGGACAAAATTAAAGTGATTCCATAGGAGATAATGACTCTAACTGCCCAGGAAACACCCACCCCTAGGATTTATGCTGCTGCTCCCAAGGCCACAGATGTTCCTGACATCAGATGTGCGCTGAGATATGGAAGCCATGGGTTAGGCCTGACGAGGGCCGGTGACAGCAGCAGTTATGTGGGAGGAAGAGCTCCCTTCGAGCCCCTCAGGTGCCAAGAACACAGCCCCTACGGAATCTAAAGTACCTGCTGGCGTCAGGGCTGTAACAATCCCTTAACGTGCATGTTCCTGTCACTGAATCATCAGATCAGCAGCTCATGGAGCTGTTTCTGCCCCTTCCCTGGGCTCCCAGGGACCCCCACATCCTGACTGTCACACCCTCAGGTGATCTACTCGCACTGAGTCAAGAGTTGGACCCAGTGATTTGCCTCTAATGACAGAGTAAGGAAAATATAATGGGAGGTCAGTTTCGAGATTAGGCTACAGAAGACTGTGGCTTCCGTCTTGCTCACACTCACTTCTCACTTGCTAACTCTGATGAGGCCCATGGGCATGGGAGCTGACCCACAGAGCGGCCCGTGTGGCAGAGAATGAGGGTGGCCTCTGCCAATACCAGTAAAGAACTAAGGCCCTCAGTCCAACAACCACAAGGAACTAAACCCTGCCAACAACACTGATTTTACCTGGACGTGGATCCTGCCCCTGTTGAACCTTGGATGACTGCAGCCCCAGCTATGCCCTTGACAACACCAGTGAGAGACCCTGAGCCAGGGATCCAGAGCCAAGCCTGGCCCACAGAAACCGTGAGGCAATACCTAGTGTTGTTTTAAGCCACTAAGTGTGGGGTAATCTGCTACATAATGATATATAATCAATACACTACCCCAACATAACTCTGGGAGCTCTCTTTACACCCAAATTCCCAGGCCCTAGTGGTAAAGAGCCTGGACCTGGGTACCAGATGGCCTGGGGTCAAATCCCAGCTCCACCATTTTTTCCAGCTCTGCTCTGCAAACTTGGGGAGATTTCTTAGCCTCTCTATACCTCAATTTCCTCCTCTCTCAACTGCCAATCATAATGGTACCTATCACATTGGGCTGCGGTGAGAATTAAATATATTAGTTTATGCAAATATCTAGAAGAGTAACTGGCACACAATAAACACTATTTAAATGTTACCTACTGTTACTGTTATTGTTCCTACTGCTGCTCCTGTTACTACTGCTGCTAGTACTACACCTACTAATTACAACTATTACTAATTACTAGAAGAGAATCGACAACTTGGCTCCTAAGGCAAGACAGACTTGCGTAGATAGGGTGGTGGAGATCCTCATTTGTTTTTTTAAAAAATCCAGAAAAGATTAAAGACTTTTACTCCAAAGATTCTCACGATCTGAGGCCAAGTTTTCTCTAGTGACACCAAATAGTGAGCGGAACCTTAAAACATATGGGAGGGAACCCCTGCCCCCACCCTCACCCCAATACCAAAACAGGGCTGGGACGGAACCAGGTAATCTGCACTCAACAGGCTCCCTTGGAAATTCTGATGATCAGCCGAGTTTAAGAACAGAGTGGCCTATCAACCCAGGTAGTTACCAGGCTGCCCAGGATGGAAAGTGTGGTCTCTACGAGTAAAAGAGCAAGGAGGAAAACAAGACGTTAATTCAGACACTCCAGATAGGTGAAATTTTAAAGTCTGACACTATCCAATGGTGGTGAGCACGCGGGGGGACTGAGGTCAGTACAAGCACTGTGGACAAAGAGTGAGCAGTACCTGGCCGAGTTAAAGACGTACATATTCCACAGCCCAGCCACTCTCCCTCTGGGAATACTGCACAGAGACACCGACATCCGCACAATAGAGCCCGGAGCAGACAGGGCTACGCACGGCGGTGCCCCGCTAGAGACAGCCAGCTAGTGTCTATCAAGAGAGAACTGAAAGGCCGAAGGCAGAGAGGCACACTCACCGGGCAGTCCCAAAATCAGCTACGCTTACGGAAGTGGGTGTAAGTGTTCAGCATTAAGTTGATTTAATGTTAAACAAAAGACAGGGAGTGGAAAAATGATGCAATACTACAAGGCCACTTACATAGAGAATTAGCGGTGTTAACACCACGATGCACGTTATTTATCCTCAAACACGGCCGATAAGCGTATTTTAAAGCTCGTAAGAACGAGGAACTTGGTGGGGGAGGCACATCTAGAAGAGGCAGAGGGAGGGCTAAAATTGAACGCATGCTTTATTTCTCTAAGAAATGTTCTGAGCCCTGCCAGGCGTGGCTCAGCGGTGGAGCATCGACCTAGGATCCAGGCGATCAAGGTACGATTCCCAGTCAGGGCACATGCCCGGGTTGCGGGCTCAGTCCCCAGTCAGGGGCCGTGCAGGAGGCGGCCGATCAGTGACTCTCTCATCATTGATATTTATATCTCTCTCCCCCTCTCCCTTCCTCTCTCTGAAATCAATAAAGACATATTAAAAAAAAAAATGTTCTGAGCTACAATGCATGCAAAACTATGGGTGAATCTTAGAAATAAACATTTGAGCAAATGAATTCAAACACAAAAGGGTATCCACTGTACAATTTTCTTTACATAAAGAAAAGGTAAACAAGAAGTAAAATTAATCAATGACAGAAAGGGGGCAGTGGTTATGCCCTTGCAGGGAAGAGGCATAGCAACCAGAAATGAGGCACAAGGGAGCCAAAGGGTGGTGATGGTGGTGCTTCTGTTCCTTGCTCTGGAGGCTGGTTATTACGTGGGTGTGTTAACTTTGTAAACACTAGAGGTGTATACACTTAGGATGTTTATGCTTTTCTCTGTGTATGCTGTAGTTCAAAAGTCTCAAAACTACAAAAAGAAATTCTGAGATAAATATGGCAAAATGATGATGCTGAGTGAACACTATTTTTTTCAGTAATTTTGTGATTGTACAAATGAAAACCCATCAAAAATATTTCATTACAACAAGAGTGTCAAGGCTATTCAATGTGGAAACAATAGTCTCTTCAATAAATAGTGCTGGGACAACTGGATATCCACACTCAAAAGAATGAAGATGAACCTTTACCTCACACCATATACAAAAAAATAACCCCAAAGGGATGAATGGCCTAAAAAGCAAAACCTACAAAACCCTTGAAAGGAAATATAGGAGTAAATTCATGACCTTGCATTTAGCAATGAACTCTTAGATATGACACCTAGTCAAGGTCAACAAAAGAAAAAACTGACAAGTTCAGCTTGTCATCAAAATCAGTAACTTCTGTGTACCAACGGAATTTTATCAATAAAGTAAAAAGACAACCTACAGAATGAGAGAAAATATTTGCATAGCATATGTCTGATAAAGCTCTAGTAATCAGACTATACAAAGAACTATTACAACTCAACAACAAAAAAGACAGACAAACCAATTAAAAAGTGAGCAAAGGGCCTGGCCGGGCGTGGCTCAGCAGTTGAGCATCGACCCAGGATCCAGGAGATCGTGGTTCAATTCGACCCAGGGCACATGCTTGGGTTGCGGGCTCGATCCCCAGCAGGGGGCGTGCAGGAGGCAGCTGATCAATGACTCTCTCTCATCATTGATGTTTCTGTCTCTCTCTCTCCCTTTCCCTTCCTCTCTCTGAAATCAATAAAGATATGTTTAAAAAAAAAAGTGAGCAAAGGGCTAGACATTTCTCAGTGGAAGATATATAAGTGGCCGATAAGCATATGAAGATGTCCAACATCATCAGGCACTAGGGGAACACAAAGCAAAACCACAATGAAATGCCAGCTTCATAACCACTAGGCTGGCGATAACTTAAAAAGTGGGAAATAGCCCGGCCGGGCGTGGCTCAGCAGTTGAGCGTCGACCTAGGATCCAGGCGATCAGGGTTTGATTCCCAGTCAGGACACATGCCCAGGTTGTGGGCTCGATCAATGACTCTCTCATCACTGATGTTTCTATCTCTCTCTCCCTCTCCTTTCCTCTCTCTGAAATCAATAAAGATATATTTAAAAAAAAAAAAAGTGGGAAATAACAAGTGATGGTGAGGATGTGGAGAAATTGGAACCTTCATATACTACTGGCTGGAATGTGAAATGATGCAGCATTGTAGAAAGAGTCTGGACACTCCTCATAAGTTTAAAAGGCAGAATTACCCTGCAATTGAGTAACTGACCTAGCAATTCCACCCCGAGGTTTATACCCAAAAGAACTGAAAAGAGGTGCTCAAATTTTTGTACATGCACGTCCACGGCAGCATCATTCATGATAGCCAAAAAAGTGGAAACAACCCAAATGCCCACGAACGGATGAATGGATAAGCAACGTGGAATATTATTCAGCCATCAAAAGGAATGAAGTATCGATACCTATTACAACACAGATGAACCTCGAAAACATGCTAAGTGAATGGAACCAGACCCAAAAAGTCACATACTGTGTGATTCCATTTATGTGAAATATCCAAAAGAGGTAAATCCATAGAGACAGAAAGCAGATTGGTGACTGCCAGGGACTAAGGGAAAGAAGGTAAAGGGGGTGACTGCTTAATGGCTACACGGTTTCCTTTTGGGGCGATAAAAATGTTTTGAAACTTGACAGAAGTGTGCACAGGGTGTGAATATACTAAATGCCACTGAATTATACATTTAAAATAGTTCATTTGTGTTATGTGAATTTCACCTCAATAAAAGATACACATTTAATTAAACAAAAGAGCATTCAGTGAGAAGTGTGTTCTTACCAAGAAGTGCCCAATCTACATTCTTTTTTAGTTTATTTTTTTTATATATCTTTATTGATTTCAGAGAGAGGAAAGTAGAGGGAGAGAGAGAGAAACACCAATGATGAGAGAGTCATTGGAGATTGAGCCCTCAACCCGGGCATGTGCCCTGACCAGGAATCGAACCTTGATCTCCTGGATCCTAGGTCAGTGCTCAACCGCTGAGCCCCACCCGGCTGGGCCCAATCTACATTCTTAGACCTTTTACTCTAGAGCTAGGTTAACCAGGAGCTCATCAGCTGTCGGAGGTTCCGGCTGGTACATGAACTAATTTTCTTTCTGCTTAGACAATTACATTCTCTTGTTAGTTTGGGCAACAGGCGATATAACAAAGGTGGTTAGAAAGGGGTAAGAAAGAACGTCACAGGGACATGCAGAGTCCTTGGGGGTTCTGAACCACTCTTGAGTCGTAAACAAACAAGGACTCACCCTCACGATGATGCCCATGCGCTTGCTTTCGTAGGTGAAAGGGAAGATCTGCAAGATGGTGAAGTTCAGGATCTGGTCGCCAGGGGTCCTCAGCTGCATGGAAGACTGGTCTCGGCCCACCAGGGTTAAGCCCACACTTTCCGTCCACTGCACCAAGGCCACCTACAGGTACACAGGGTCGGAGGTCAGATACACGGGTGAGGGGCCCGGTTCACAGGTCAACCAAACGAACACAAAGGTGGAAGGGGAAGCAGACAGGTGAAATGCAAGCAGTCACTGTGTCCCTGGGGAAGACACTGCCGAGGCAGTGCCCGCCTCCGCTCCTCCGGGCCTGCGGGGGCACTGCACTCACAGCCGCCCCGATCAGGTGCTACTCACCTCCTCCTGGCCCCAGGGCAGGCCGAACGCCAGAGCCCTGGCAGGCAGAACAGCACCCGATTAAAAGTGCTTAGGACGACCACAGATCACTTCCGGAAGAATCTGTACCGAGCCAAACAATTATCTGGGCAGGGTGGCTTGACCTTCAGGCTCCTGTTTAAAATCTCTCGGGTACTCAGGTGGGTATTTACAGCAGTTATCAACCAGTCAATTATGCCCCCCAAGGGACATTTTTTGGTTGTCACAACTGGGTGAGGGTGTGCTACTGGCATATAGTGGGTAGAGACCAGAGATGCTGCTAAACACAACAGAAAATTATCCCCCAAATGTCAGTCCTGTGGAGGCTGAGACACTAGTCATACAGATGAGGAAGCCCAGACTCAGAGAAGCTAAGGTGCCTGAGGTGATGGGGACTGAGTGACAAAGGCCAGGCCAGGGGCAGGCCTGGCTCTCCTGGAGGCATGTGATTTGTCAGGCGTGCACCCTGACACAAGGCCACCATTAGAAAGTTGATGGGAGGTGCAGTAGGCAGAAGAACAGCCCCCAAATATGCCTACGTCCTAATCTCCAGAATCTGTGACTTAATTACAGGGCAAAATGGACTTTGCAGATGTAATTAAGATTGAGGGCCTTGAAATGGGACAACTGTCCTGGCTGTGGCCAGAGAGAAAAGTGAGGGCAGGTGGAGAGTCAGAGGCAGGTGACATCACTGCCTTTGAAGGTGGAGGAAGGGGCCCTAGACCCAAGAATGTAAGCAGCCTCTAGGAGCTGGACACCAAAGGACACAGGCTGTCCCTGGGACCTCCAGGAGCAACGCAGCCCTGCCGATGCCCTGATCACAGCTTGGCGAGACCTCTGATCTATAGCACTGTAACAGAGTAAATTGTGATGTTGTAAAACTCCATTTACAGCAATCTGCTACAGCAGCAATAGGAAACAAACATAGGAGGCGTCCAGGTTTAATGCCAAACAAGCTGCCGTTTGACTCCGATCCAAGTTCAAGGGCACGGTGCCTACAAAGAAAAAGAAAAGGTACCCCTCCCCCTTTGCTCTTATAAAACAGTCTTTAGGCCCTTGCCGGGCAGCTCAGTTGGTTAGAGCGTCATCCCATACACCAGGTTTGTGGGTTCGATCCCAAGTCAGGGCACACACAAGAATCAACCAATGATGCATCAATAAGTGGAACAACAAATCTATGTTTCTCTCTCTTCCTCTCTCTCTAAAATCAATCAATAAAAATGTTTTTAAAAACATGAGTATTTATATTTAAAAAAACAATCTTTAGGGAAAGAAAAGGGGGTGGGTTTTAGGAGAGTGTTGACTTGAGGAGTGAGGGAAGCTGACAAAGGGGATAGGAGACATCAGTTCTGTCTTTCAGCCTGGTTGTGGGTATGTGGTGTGCATTATATTACTCTCTGTAACTGTCTCCATATCTGAGATGTTTCATAATGGTCATTTTTTCATTGAGGGGTGGTAGGTAAAGGGTCACTTTTCCAGGAAACCTGGCAGCAGCCACTGCCAACAGCTCCTCTATTTCATCAGGGTTCACCCTGAGTCCCCATTCCTTTCACCGAGAGACTCTGTGAAAGCCATGAGCAAGCTGCCCGCACTTGGCACCCCTGGGCATCACCTGGGCTGAAGTGCTACACCCAGAAGGGGTGGGGGGACCAAACAGGAGCTCAAGCCCAGGGTTCCAGCCCCGCTCCACCACCCACCTCACCACCTACCTCCCTGGGCCTCTGAAATTCGGGGCCTGAAGCAGATTATTTCTCATTTCTGTTCCAGCTCCAAACGTTTTGTGTTTATAGGCGCTCAGAGATCTAATTAGGTTTCTGTTGCTGATATTAACTGAATTTACATTAGAAAGAAGTTATTCAAGAATGGGAAACTCTATCCTGTTTCAATTATGTCACAGCAAGTCAACCAGGGTGAACAGGAACTAGCTTTCGAATCTGACCGATGGAAGGAGCTGCCACACTGATCCCCACCCCCAAAGAAAGAGCTAATCAAGTAATGATGTTTTCTTATGTTTTCTTCCTTTTTGCTATTAGCCTGCGTCAGTCCCTGTAAAAGCATCTGTTTACTTGTTTCATTCAATGACTTTCAATATCCCATCTTCCCTGCTAACAATCTTCTTTCGAAGTTTAAAATTAACAAAGCAGTAAAGATCTGTATATATAAAGTAGTCCCATCGTATATAAGATGTTTCCGGGGTGGCCCCCGTGAAGAGAAATACTTCTAGCTTGTACTTTTATGTTGCCACACTGCTGAAGCATGTTTAGCACGTACGTGCATTTCTTTTTTTAGTTGCGTAAATAAACATCCCAACACAATACAAACACCTAGGTATACGCAAGCCCCAAAGAGGTTAGCCAAATTTACATCCTTTACATACCAATTTTATGTGAAAAAAAAAATTCTTCTTTGCATGTTTTCAAACATGATTGTTACTAAAAGCATTTTTTTCACTATTTTCAAACTGCTGTTACTTCACCCCTTAACAATCTAATTTCTTTGTTCTGTGAAGATGTGAAAAGCCTGTGATACTGGGACACCTACTAATTCCCCAAAGCCTGCTCTTAACTTCACTGAGGAAGAATCTCTAACTCCAGGACCAGAGGGACTTTCGGCCCAGCCCAGCCCCCACTCCTGGACCCCACAGGACTGTGTCAGGGGGGTAGCCGAACTATAAATCTGAAATGATCAACACTGGCAAACGTTCCCGACGAAGGACACAAAGCGCCACTGTACGCTAACATCTCTTAACAGTGCTTTATTTTACGGTGAATCTCTCAGTAGAGTTAAGGGACCTACATAAGCCTGTTGTCCCCTCACCGCCAAGGGTCCTTCATCCTAATCAAAACCTCATTGGCTCCTCGGGGGCTGATTCCAACAGGATATGAGCCCTGCGGGGGGTCCTTCATTTTTACCTTCCACTCTCTTACTCCAACTCTGTCAGCTTTAATTTAGAGCTACTTTCTAACAGAACACAGAAGAGCCCCGAGGTCCCACTGAGAAGGGACAGGCTTGGAATCCGGGCGCTCACTGACCCTTCTCGACTGCGGCAGGACAAACTCTTCAGGGGTAAGGTGAGCAGACCACACTCCTTTACGAAACAAGATAACATAAAATCGGGCTGCTTCTCATTCTAGTGGGTCCGAGCCTCCCTTCAATGAATCATTGCACATCATCAAGTTATAAAGGACTTCAGGGTCTTGAGTCTCACTGTCCTTAACATCCAGAATTGGGGTCTCAGGGAGTCTCAGGTCAGAGTATCAGGAGGTCAGAGCAGCGGCAGGAAAAGAAATCTCATTAAAGTGAATGAATGAATGAAATCCAAACTTCATCCAATGCTAGAAACTAAAAAGGGGGCAGGGAGGGGCAGGGATCTCAGTTCATGAGTTGGGCTGCGCATTGTGGATTGGTCAAGAAACTCCTCCCTAAAATGCCCTTCCGAGGAATTCACGCCAGAACTGTCCATGAAGAGTCTTTTTCAACATTGGTGGGTCAGCAAGACTACCTGTGACAGGTTTCAATGATTTTCCCCTTGTGCCTGGGAATGTGTGCCTGGGATAGTCGCCCGGTCGGGCTAAAGAAGGAGCCTGGAATTTCTGTAAAAGCAGGGTAGTGCTGGAAGGAGCATGCATGACTCTGACATCTGACGAAAGAAAGGGGTTCTTCGGTGGCCATCAACAAGATAAACACTCTCGCTCACAAAGAGTAGCCAGGCCACCCTAATCCAGCCTTTCACATTGTAAATCTACCCACAGCCCTAGGGTACTCTTTACCTATTTAGGAAACAGAGTCCACGGTGCGCCACAGGGTGGTTGCAGGTTTGAGTGCCGACAGGGGTGGGCAGGCCATGCAGGGGCTAGGGGTAAACTGAGGCAGCAGCTACCTAGCTCACAGATTTTTTTATTTGATTTTTTTAAATACAACACAGAGCAAACAAAACAGCCCGCTGTGTTTAAAACTCAGAGAAATTAGATGGTGGAATAAAAGGTAACCCATGAGCCCAATTTCCTTGATTCTGTGTTTGAACTTCAGGCTATTATATTACTGAGCTCTGATAAAAATTAATATTTGAGAAGGAAGAACGGTGCCATCGACATGGAAGTTGAGCTGTTAGGAACGACTATTCACTAAGTCCATTCTGGGCCAACACTAATACACGGGACAGAACTTGGTGGCCCAAGGGTGAGCCAAGTCCAAAGCTCCTTCGACAGTTTTCTACTGTGTCCCTAAAACACTGTGTCTTGCCTTACCCAGCCCCCCTCACTTCTGTTTTTAGACTCCACCCCGGTAGTTAATAAACCGCACCGATGGAGGAGTTTTTCCTTACGTTCCCACCTCTGTGCTCTGACCTCACCCTCGGGTCCGGGGGCATGGCAGTGTGGCCTCCTAAATCTTTGAGTCAACACTCTGCGCACATCTGTGCCCACGTCTGAATACTGTCATTGTCCAAGGGCCCGGAATGGGAGCTCGGGACCCGAGGAGGCATCAGGGGCACCACATACACCTGAAAGGTGCACGTGGTCGTGGAGGAAAAAAATAAACTTAGATTCCCCGGCCCACCTCACAGCCATGTGCTCACTTGTGCCCACTGGTTCTCATCACTCTCTGCCGCAGGTTTAAGAAAATGCAAAATGTGACAACTGGGGCCTTCCACGTACACGCCCAGAGACGTGCGGTGGGGTTGCACACAGAAGGCTGTCTATCAGGATGGTATATATGACGCCTGGGAGACAGAATCAACCACCTGTGGTGGAGCCAAGCGGCGAACGCCGTGCAGCCACTGCCAGTCTCCCTGTCGCAGGCGGTTACTGGAAAGGGAGCGCGTAATCTGTTTCTAAGGGAACAAATCAAGGGGGGATCTGCGGAACGACACTGAGCATTTAAATTACAGGTACGGAAGAGAGACGGAAGCAACACATCGGAATGTTTTTGCCGGTTTTCCTTAATTTTATACTTTTTCTATAACAAGCCATATTGCTCTTAGAATCGGGTGGACACGCTGAAACTAAAATCTGCTCCCGAGTTGGCTGCATCTTCACTGTCCTTTCTGCCACCCCGTCTGTAGCACTCCCAGCACCCAGGCGTTTCAGATGGACGCAGGAACGCTTTCCACGCGTGGACTCCTCCCGGGAGAGACCTGCTGGCACAAGTCCATGCCCAGTTCACATGGCCAGTGGCCAGGGGGCCGTTTCAAGGTTCCTGTGACCAGAGGAGAAGCACGCCCTTTGGGTTTTCCTTTCTAAGGGCGGGGTCCTAGAGAGGTGAATGGTGAAGGCAGGATACTGAGGAGAGGGTAGGCTTCCCGGGGCCGGTAGAAGAAGGTTTATTATCAGCAAGCTTGGAAGTTTCCCAAGATGAGAAAAGAGGGAAGGGATAAAAAAAAAAAAAGTTCCACTGAGCTGGGAGAACCCAGACTCTGGACGCTGGCTCTGAACAGGGCACACAGGGGCTGGAGAAGGTGAGACTACCCGGGCCCCCGGGAACCTCACCCAGTGTGGGCCCGACTTCCCCGGGGCAGGCGCTTAACTCCCCGGAGCACTTCATCGTTTAGAAAGCACGTTGGAGCCGCTGTCCTTGGGTGAAAAAGCAGGGCTAGGAGGCCAGCCTCTGGGCACGAGCAGCCGGGCCTTGCCCAACGACGTCACTGGCAAAATGGCACAATCATAACCACTGGGTGGCAAGGAATGTAGAGGGGCCGGTGCTGGCAGAGCAGGGATGCAGCAGGGGCCCGTTCCTTGCTGCTGCCAGGACCACAGCCGCCCTTACTCTCTTCTCTGAAGGCCTGCGAGCTCAGTGCTGTCAGGCCCCCTTCAACTTCAGGAGGCCGGGGTCAGCGAAGGTTTCCCTAAAATCACAGCTCATGAGTGAGACCCTGGAAGGGCGCCACAGCCAGCTCTGCACTCGGAGGGTGAGGAATGGCGATGCGACGCCCTCAGCATTCACGGAATGAGTGGGAAGGAGGGTCTTGAAAGGCAGACTTTCACTGATGCCCTCGACCGACTACAAGAACACAAAGCAACCCAGCGTTTCACTAACGCTCAGCCCTCTGCTGATGTCACAACGCAACGGTGCTCCATTACCGACACTTGTTAAAAGACGGGTTACCAAAAGCAAGGTGCAAAACTGTATCTACAGCTTGTAATCGTGCTTTTGAAATTTTTAAACTAGTCCTTAAAGGGTGAGGAAGATTCTGATATATACAAATAATTATCTCTGCAAGAGTGCTCAGATATCAGTAACCGTGGGTGACTCAGAGGGAGAGGTCTGGGCGAGGAGGACCTACGCAGAGGCTTCGAGAACGGAGGTCTTCGGGTGGGAGGGAGACAGGCTTCCCACTCTGTGCCATGAGCATGGGCAGCCACACAGAACATTCTGTACATGACGGAGAATTTGTAATTAGTGGCTCTGAAATTACTGAGCTAGTCAAGGCATAGCCAAGTACATGAAGGAACTTTGACTGATACTCTCACATATATGCACACCCATGTGCAAACACCCATGTGCGTCCCCACACACATACATGCTCACACGGCACATATGCACCCATACACCACATGCACATGTTGACACCCACACATGTGCACGCATGTATAGAAACACATGTACACGGCGCGCAAACACATGCACCCACACATAAGTCCTACAGGACTCTGAAAACCACATGACTTTCTAACGGATGCTCCTTCACTCACTTCGCCCTCACCCTGTTCAGTGGTTTGCACTGCAGAACGATTCTGTGTCACAGAAACATAAAATTATATTTCTACGTATATGCATAAGTTTAGGAAAACTGGGAAAATCTACACCAAAACATAAATAGCAGTTATTATCGTTGGGTGGTAAGAATTACAGGTTATGTTTATCAGCTTCTTTTTGAATCTACAATGTCTACTTTTTCTAGAGAGAACATTAGTACTCGTGATTTTAAAAGTTTAAGAATTTTTTGTAATATGACAGGATTCAGAGAAAAGACAATAAATGAATCAAAGGGTTGCTTCTACCTCCTAAGAGAGCACCTCCTTGAGCGCTCACACCAAGAAACACATATATTAAACACTGCGTCACCGCCACAATCTCCCCTGTACCCACTGTCCGCCCCCTCCAGGGCTCCCCAATGTCCTGGAAATGACGAATGTCATCAGGGCTGAAACCTGCCTGTTCGAGCACCTCAGGAGCGCTTCTCTCAGCCAGATTAGGTCTTTCCTTTCCCCTGGGAGCTACTGTACGGGGCGCCCCTTGGGCTGTAACCAATAGCTGAATAAAGACCCTTCAGGCGTCCAAAACAGAACGTGCACAGGAAACAAATTTAGGAAATCCTGCTTTCTGTTACAGGAAACGAACGCTACCCCAACTGGTAGAAATTACCCCGGCAGCTCCGAAGTACAACGCATCCTGGCTCCTATGTGTATTTCATAAGCTGGCCTTGCCTGGACCAGCAACGATCATTGATATAGAATTTCAAAGGGAGGATTCCAGACGCAGCCACGTCCACGTGGACTCCCACAGGGATTTAGAAACAGCAGAGCCTTCTGCAAGATTTCACTGTAAGGGGACTTCGCCTGCTGTCACGTGAGTGTCTATATACACACACATTTTATACAGCTTTTGACATGGTCGAGAAAGCTGGTCAGTAAAATATTAGCAGTGGTTGTACCTTTTGTTAGTAGGATTATGGTTTACTTTATTTTCTTATCTATATTTTCACACATTCCACCATAAACACAAGATAACTGTGAAATACGAAATAATAACGTGGGGGGGGGGAAGGTACCAGTAAGGTAATACCTCTGTGATGGCACCAAAAGGCCAAAAGAAAATACCTCTTTTTTTCCCATTATTCAGGATCTTAGAAAAGCAAGAGAAATCTGAACCCCAGGACAAATTCATGGACAGAAGAAAAACGAGCTAAGCAGCGGAAAGCATTCCATGGAAGGTTTATCCTCATGGAAAAATCCTTGCACAGGCCTAAAACAAATACCTCAAAGTTTGCTGGGAGCCAAGGGGTGTGGGACAGGCACTAAAGACCCCCACGTAGGCATCTCAATCACCAGTCGGTGTATTAGGGGCTCGGAGGCACAGTGAGGGCTGATCAGATCCCCAACATCTGGAACTTGTTCAGATTCCACCAAACACCCATAAGCTGCTGGTTCCCAGTCCGTAACTACCAGAATCGGGTCCTTTCTCATGTCTACCGCTCAGTGGCATCGCCCTCCCACTCCACAATGGAAAACAGAGATCAAACTGACAAAGCCTGGTGAAGAAATGACGACAAACCCACAGCACTGGTTCCTAGGGCCCAAGTCCAAGCAGATCAGTAGCCCCGGCCATCCCTACTCGCCCCCCTCCGCCCCTCTTGCTCTGCAGACAATTCCCGCAGAATTCGGCCAAGGGGGAGCACACCTTTCACCCTTAAAAAGCCTGGTTCAGATGTCAGTGGTCACAGCTGAAGCCAGCGTCAGAGCCTTAGCTGCTCCACAAACGCCAAGCGGCTGGAAGGAGGGGTCTCCTGGGGGACACATTCCATTGCCCCCCAAAAGGAGAAAGAAGTGACAAGAGGGAAAGATACATCCAAGAGTCCTTTCATTTCTGAGCTCTGGAAAAGATTCTCTCTGTGCTATTCCCCCAACTACCATGAACCAGTGGCCCACTGACATTCTCAAATTAGTCCAGACCTTTATAACACTTAGTTTACTAGGAAAGCCCCCTCCCTAAAATGAACAAAATAATCACTGGGAGTCCTTGTAACACCGGTGGAAGAGTAAAATGGTTTACTTTTATTTTCCTGGGAAGCACTCCGGTAATTTATATCACATGCCTTAAAAATACTCATTCCCCTTGCCCCCTGGGATTTACTGACTGCCTACCAAGGGCCCCGCCATACCCTCTCGTGGGTCCCATGTCACAGGGTGGGCCCAGGTGTGGAGCTGGGACCCAAGATGCAGGCGCTCAACTGTCTCACTCCTACCAACTCCGTGGGGCTTGGGCTGCAGTCCTGTCCAACGCTGGCATCACCTAGCCCATCGTAGGCACTCAAATATGCCTGCTGAACTCATGAGCCCAACCATACCATTTCTAGATACATTAGCTGTAAGGATGCTCGCCGAAATGTTTACAAATATCATTGCTAAGAATTAGAAAGAACCTAAGTTCCAGTCATATGAGAACAGTTAAAGATATTAGGATACATACATATGCAGTAATTCTGAAAAACTGGTTTTTTGATTAATATTCAAGAGAGCTGAGAAACAGGCATGATAAAATATTAAGTGAAACAGAAGACTACAAAACCATACCTATATGAAAATTCCCATTTTTTAAGGAAAAAAACCAACAAAACATAAGGTACTGGAAGGCTATCTATCAAAAATGTTCTTAATGGCTTCTGAAAAAAATGGTTTAGTTAAAGGACTAAATTTGGGCTCTGAAAACTCCCTAGGTCCGAACCCTGGCCCTGCCACTTAGGGGCCTGGGGTCATAAAATGAAAGAGCAAAGGAAAATGGTAACTTTACCACAAAGAAACCTTGGAGGCATCACCTTGGCCAAGTGACCAAAGTTAACATCTCCAAGAGTGGGACACGCCACTATCACGGGTCTCCCAAAAACACACAGAGAGGACTGTACCGAAAATGCATAGCCCGAGTCTGCACCACCGGAAAATGTCAGGCAGACCCAAACTAAGCGATGCTCTACAAAGAAATTGGCCTGTATTCTGTGGAAGTGTCAAGGGCGTGAAAGTCAAGGGAAGCGGGGGCACTGTCCCTGGACTGACAAGGGCTTAAGGGCGTGACAACTGAACACAGTGTGGGCTCCTGGACTGGCTCCTAACCTGGGGAAAATTCTTTTTTGGGGTAAAAATGTAAGTTAGCAGCACCATAGATGAAAATCTGAGTAAGATCTGCGGGTTAGATAATAGAACTGCATGGATGTTCATTCCCTCATCCATGTCCTCAGTTTTTAAAAAAGAAAAACGGAAATTTTTAAAAAAGGATCATGTCTGCAGCTTACTCTTCAAAGATGAAAGAGAGAACGAAAAACAAAAAGTGGGAAAATATTAACATCTGAGGAATGTGAGTAAAGTCTGGGTAAACAGGAATTCTTCGTACAACTTTTCTGTAAGTCTGAAATTATTTTGAAATAAGAAAGTTTTTTAAAAATTTTAAGTGACTTTAGGCTAAATCTCTCTATCTTGGAATTTTCTTTTCTGAAAATGGCAACAATAGCAATGTGTCTCAGGTGCTGGGAAGATTAAATGAGATATTACATAGAACATGCTTCAGATGGAACCTGATTCGAGCCAAACGCTCCAGGAAAGTTGCCTGCTGTTCTTTACAGATAAGATTGCAATTGACCCATTTTCTTTATTGTCTTCTGAAATTTCCAAATGTTCTACACTAAAAAAAAAAAAATTGCTTCCATAATCGGGACAAAAGTTTTCTTGAAGAAGTAAGAAAACCTGGGAGGAGAAAAGACCAAAATGTTAACAGATTGGGGAAACACAGACCTGTGTCCGAATTACACTCAGTTGGGGGGGGACAAAGGCTATGATACTACTGTTTTTATGCCGGGCGAGTTCTCTGCCTAAACATATGCAGAGGACCTTCCTATCATACAAAACCCTAAGAGAGAAAGCAATTGGATACTATTATAGAAAACATTAAAGGGGTAATGCTCTTGAACATGGAATCGCAGGAATCCCTTTTGGTTTTAGCAAGAGAATATGCTTAGATATACTCGAGTAGCAACTTAAAAATGTGTGGCTTATTGGACTTCATCAAAATCAGAAACTTTTGTGTTTCAAAGGACACCATCAAGAAAAAGAGAGCCTTCAGAATGGGAGAAAATATTTGCAAATCATATATCTGATTAGACTTATATAGGACGTATAAGGAATTCTTACAATTTAATAACAAAAAGATGCATAACACAATTAATACTGGGCAAAGGATATGGATGGACATTTCTCCAAAGAAGATACACAAAAAAGCACATGGCAGGCTGCCCAAGATTATAAGCCATCAGGGAAATGCAACTCAAAACCACAATGAGATTCCCCTTCACACCCATGGGATGGCTAGACTTAAAAGGCCTGACAATAACAAGTGTTAGCTAAGACGTGGAGAAACTAGAACCCTCATACCCTGCTGGTGGGAATGTAAAATGGTGCAGCCACTTTGGAAAACAGTCTGGCAGTTCCTCAAATGGTTAAACATAGTCACCATGTGCCCCAGCAATTCTATTCCTAGGTACACAGCAAGAGAGATGAAACACATGTCCACTCAGAAACTTGTACACAAATGTTCACAGCATTATCCATAACAGCAAACAAACAAAATACAGCCCAAATGTCCATCAACCAGTGAATGGGTAAACAAAATGTAGTGTTATCCATACAACAGAGTATTCATCCAAAGAAAGCCATGACGTTCTGACACAAGCTACAAAGCGAATGAATCTTAAAAACGCGCTAAGTGAAAGGAGCCAGACACAAAAGGTCCCATAATGTGTTTCCATTTGTATGAAATGTCCAGAAAAGGCAATTCTGCAGACAGGAAGCAGGCTAGTGGTTGCCAGAGGCTGGAGGCAGGGGGAGCCTAGGGGAAATGGGCATGGAGTACTTCCTTTTGGGGTAATGAAAATGTTGTATAACTCTGTGAATATACTGAAAATCCTCTGACCTTTACATGTTAAATACATAACTTATGGTATGTGAGCTTCATCTTAATAAAGCGGGGTGTGTTTTTTAAGGGGTGTGTTTTTTAAGGGGTGTGGTTTCAATGGGACCTTGTGTCCCTATGGGCTGGCCACCTGAATCAAAGCAAGACCTCGTGCTCTTTCCTAAGTCAGGACAGATCGCAAGTCGCCTACTCCTTCTAGGCAAGATCAATTCCTGCACGCATTTGAAAAGGTATCTGCCTACAGCCCTGCACCTTCCTGGCTTCCATCTGCCCTAGCAAGTGGGTCCCTCGGGAGCCACACCCGGAGCCTGTGGAAGACGGGCAGGGAGGGGTTTACCTCGTCGGGGCTGGACGCCTGGTACACACGGCACGAGTCTTCATACTGCTTCTCGGCCTCGGCCTGGTCGGTCACGCCGTTGGACTCGTACACGGGAGTCACATTGTGGCAGAGAGCGATGGCCTTCACGGCTTCGTGCACGCGGCTGCTCATGGTCCGCCGGACTTTGGTGGTGATCGTGGGGCCCTTCTGAGCAGGCGGGTCCTGGGACTGCTACAAGGGGGGGAAATGAACAAAGAAGATGACTAGGGGCACAGAAGGGTCTCGAAAGTGTGGAAGAACAGCCACGCGGAGCTTTGCTTTCCCTACTACGGGTCTAACGTCGTAACTCTAAGGGATATCTATGGTGACACTGCAATAAATGGCATGTGATTTTCGGGGATCCAATCATTTATGCTTGGCAAAAAAAAAACAACCATGCAAAATAAATAGAAAAAAATATTACAAGTTAGTGAATGTGGGTGATTCTACCTGCTCACAGGTGAATCTGTGTTCCTTTGGGTGGTGTCAGGGGGCCTCCAACAGAGTGAGGGTCCCACCATGTTGCAAGTGATGCTGGTACTTTAGACCAGGGTTTCTCAACCTTTTCACTGCTGACATTTGGGGCAAACATTCTCCATGGTGGGGACAATCCTGCGCCTTGTAGGGTGTTTAGCCGCCTCTCCGGCTTTACCTCCTAGATTCCAGAAGCACCTCTCTCCCCTCGTGGTATTGACAGATGTTGCCAAATGTCCCAGGGACACCAAACCCAGTCCTGGTTTAGAACCACTGTTTAAAATGTACACTCTTTGGTTTCAAAAAATGAGATGACAACTCTGGTGCTCTATGACCATCAGTAACAAAGTACCTTGGGGCAGGGCCAGGGACAGTAACAGAAGGAATGAAACTTGCCTAGATGAACATACTGCAAAAATGGTACCTAACACTGCACTTAAGGTAGCTTTTTCAAGGATAATTTTTTAAAACATGTTTTAAAGAGTAATTTCATTCATGCTCAATTTTTGCTTTCTAAGCTGACTTCAGACAGTGGCCATGTCTAAGCAGCTGGTCCATTGCTGACAGCCTCACCACCCCTCGTTCATACCTTTCAACACGCGGCTGAGCCTCCTGAGTGGGCTAAGTCTTAGGGAAAATGGTTCCAACCAACATGATCAAAAGAGCATTGAAGGTTAACAAATCTGAGCTCCATTATTGGATGGGCTGGGAAAAGCTGTGTGGCCTCGGGCAAGTCACATCTGTTCTCTGGGCCTGTTTCCTGAAAATGAGAGGAGTGGGCTAGAAGGGTGGGATTCAACCCATGCTCCACACCCAAGCAGCCCATTCCTATTTATGTTACACATCGGGTGCCATGAAGGCCTTCCTTTGAAAAAGGGGCTCTATTGCTTTGAAATATAATTTAAAAAATTAAGACCACCAAAAATGATGACTTGTTAACAGTTTATGGCTCAATGTTCAATAAAACTCAGATGCCCTCCCAAGGCCCATGGGGCCCATCTGAGCAGCCCTTGCCCATCTCTGCAACCTCACTTCAGAACATCTTCCTAATTCACTCTGCTCCAGACACGCTGACCTTTTCTGTTCTTTGAACACTGCTGCTTCCTGCCACAGGGCCTTTGCACTTGCTGTGCCCTCTGCCTAGAACTCCATTTCCCAGATCTCTGCAGGGCTGGCTCACTCTACTCATCAAGTTCTAAATTCAAATGTTGCTTCCTCAAAGGCGGCTTCTCTTTGCCTCCTAATTCATATTACCCCACTTGCCCTCCCCACTAGAAGTCACTTTTCCTGTGGGTTATTGTCCTCACTGTCTACACTTGGCTTGTTGACCTGATGATTCTCCTGTTAGACCATGAGAACAGAGAGCTTGTCTGCTGCATCCCTAGGATCTAAAGGAGATATTTGCTGAACAAATAAACAATTTATTATTCTTAAGGTGATGGTGGGGGTCCTGATTTCACATGAATTTTTTTCCATCTCCAAGAAATAAATAAATATCAAATGAACCAACATCAGTTCCAGATTTTAAATCACAGTTTTGGACAAAGGACCTGCAGTAGTCTTCCTGCCTCCACAGCTGAGTCCTGGGAGCTAGAGATGTTGTGGGCATACTGGATGCTACATTCCACTAAAATCATATTTTACCCAACAGAGGAGAAGCGATCCAATCTTTGAGAATGAATCGCATTTTATACCCATGAACACATGGTTGCCCAAAATAGAGAACAGATGGGTTTCAAGAAACAAGAAAATGACTTTCGTTTAATTTTTTAATACTATTTTTAGCAGTGGCATTAGAGTCCTCAGGTAATTAGACAATTACTAAATTATTCTTGTCATGCAGGCACACACCGCTCTGGCTTCCTGCTCTGTTAACCTCTGGTGTCAAGAGGACACGAGTTTCACTTCCAGGCCAAAGGGCACTGCATGGTAACAATAATTAGAGTAATGAATCAGAACTACGGTTTAAATGAATCACTATTTGCCAAGCGCTTTTGATTATAGAGACTTTAACTCCAGCATTAAAATGAGGACCTAAGATTTACAAAAAGGTTCTCTCTAGGAGAGACTAAGTCAAGAACGCTCTTTCCTAAGTCCTGTAACAAATGTTCTAGGCATGGACGCGTCTTCATTGTTGCCCACCTTCCTCAGCACCTGGACCAAATTATGATTTAACACGAGGGGCCATAACAAGACCTTTGACAAAGTAATTGCTTTGGCTGGAAAGTTTTAGTAACAGTAGGCTTGAAGGAAAGGCCGCGTGAAGGGACCCTTCACAAACCTTTGGATTCTATAAGCAGTCTGACTTCATGTCTACAGAAGTCAAATACTCCCACTAACATTTCCAATGTGGGATAACAGAGACAGCCCAGATTTTTGCAAGGATCTCACTTTCAGGTCAGGGAACCACCTGACAAGAAGTCAGAAGATAAAGGTGGCTGGCCCCAACCAACAGGCAACTGGTTTAACGTCTTCATGTTCATTTCTCTTTTAAATTAACACGCATCCCCTTTCCTGCTAAGGTGCTTCAGGGAGGAGGGGTAGTAACCACTGACTCTGAAATTCTGTTAATTTTCAAGTAAAAGGCCCATTCGCACACCAAATGGTAATCCACGTGTATGGTTAAGGCCCTGGCAATTACAGGGGCTCTGCCAGCGTTAGTATTAGGCCCCGTCTTCAAACATCCTCACATTCGCCATATGGAAGAGTTTCACATTGTACAGTGTTTATCTGCAGCCTCCTCCCCATAGGCCCTTTAACCTACACACATTTCTTCTTATTTAAAAAATACCAGGGGAAAATCAAAACAGATGTGGCATCCACAGAGGCAGGTTACAAGTCCTTGTGCCCTGGGGGAAAACCACTGGTCCGCCTAAGGAGGAGAGAGGTCAACGCAGCTCCCCACGAGGTCAGGAGTTAAGAGAGGAACCAAGACCTCCACAGACAAAGGCCCGTGACTGGGGCCCTTGGGTGGGGTATCTCGTACCCATCTAATGCTTCTGAGTCATTCCACAGCAGCCCAGCCAACCAATGGGACATGGAGAATCAATGAAAATAGGCCCTGCTTCTCATGAATGATCCACGGCCCGGGCATTTCCCAGGGAGAACTCGTTTGTACAACAGGAAAAATTAATACAAAAATTAAATACTGAGTCGCCATGAATATCAATTTTCTTTCCAAATGCGATTAACACTTCACTACCACTTAATGGACCTTCATAATATTAATGGACAGTATGGATGGATTGCACTTGGAGAGGAGGAATTCCTGTTTCCATAGTTCCAATTCACTCCCCAAGTAAAGCTCAAGCTGGCAACTCATTAACCTCAAAGGGGCACCCCACGGAGACAGGCCCAGGGCTGCTACTTCCAAGTGAATCAACTGAGTTACAGGCTAAGTGGCTGAATAAATACAACAGGCACTATTGAACGGCAGACATCTTAGAGCTGACAAAGATGACAACTTTCAACTCCTTGATATTGAACCCCAGATAACAGGCATTCCCAACTTGAGTGATTTTGATTTTCCCACCATCTTTCAATATCTGGAGATTTTTTTTAAAATATATCTTTACTGATTTCAGAGAGAGGAAAGGAGAGGGAGAGAGAGAGAGAAACATCAATGATGAGAGAGTCACTGATCGAGCCTACAACCCGGGCATGTGCCTTGACCGGAATCGAACCCCAATTGCCTGGATCCTAGGTCGACACTCAACCGCTGAGCCATGTCCAGCCGGGCTGGAGATATTTTGGGTTGTCACCACTGGGGGAGGGGAGGGGATGAATGTGTGCTACAGACCCTAGAAGGCAAGGATGCTGCTAAAATCCCAGAATGCACAGGACGGCCCTCACAACAAAGACTTAGCCAGCCCAGTATGTCACTGCTGAGACTGGAAACCACGGTAATAAGCCATCGACACTACAAAGCCAGGCCAGGAAGTGGGGGAGGCCTAACTGTACAGGTTGGATCCTGTCTTTTTAAAATTTCAGTACTGTGTTCATCATGGGTTTTTGCATGAATTTTGAGTTTTTAAAATGTTGCATTCTACTATGATTTATCTTGATTACTGCAATTTTGGGAAGTCATCCCATTACATTTGGCTCTCAAGGTGCATAATTAGCTCTGTACCTGTTATAAAACCATTAAAAATGATCAGAATCATTGACAGGAGTGAAAAAAGGAACTTGGATAGTGTATTCTAACAGTGCTTCTTAACCGGAAATGCTTCTCAAAATAACCAGTAAATATTTTAAGAATTTTAAGAACTAGAGATGCTTGGGACTCCTACACCTAAAGAATGCGAGAGAGTCCAGGCATATATATATATATGTACATATATACATATTTTTTAACGTTACACAAAAGTCTTAAGTTCAACTCTAGTTAAAAATAATTACAAAAATACAATGCCTTCTTGTTGTAAAGAAAAAAAGAAACACACACACATACACACACACGCACAGAAGCAAAGCATCCATCTCTCCAGACACACAAAGGCAGAGAAATAGTTTGGCATTTTAAACACCCAGGTGTTAACACTGGTTTTATCTGAATGACGTTAATACAGGTGATTTCAATGTTTTTGTTTGTACTTACCTATTGTATTTATTTACTTTCCAACAACAACAAAATGCAAGGGCAAACCTCAGGTAGGTGTTCTCAAACTGTTATCCTTTGGAACCACCTGGTTCACCCATTGAAACTGGGTCTAGAGATTCTGACCATGCCATGTGATCCGACCCAGGAGTTCCAAATACCGTACTTTACAAAGCACTGTTATAAATTCCTAGTAATAAACTCTAAAGGTCAGGTGAATGATATCATGGGCTCGAGGGAATCTTTCTGGGGTGGTGGGTGTATTCTAAGATTGAATTGTGATGATGGTTCCATAACTCAGTAATTTACTAAAAAGTCACCGAATTGTACATTTCACATAGCTGAATTTTATGGTATGTAAATTATACCTCAATAAAAGCTGCGGGGGGGAGGGGGAACCACAAGAAAGCCTTCACACCTCTCATCACAAAAGTATTCATATGTTTACTGCAGGACTTTTAGATGTCAGAGAAGGAAGCACACGCACCTTGGGGGAGGGAGAGGGGGAGCACTGTAATTTTGAGCTCACACCAACCTCGAGATGACCCAACCCTGTAACTTGTAGCTATTTTAAACCCAAGGCCAGGATATGGGCAAATCAATTTATGAGCTTCCACTGGGGAAAAGTTAGGAGTTAAAGTTCATGGTCATAAATGTCGTTTTCTGACTTTTAACACTTTATAGAGAATGTTATCTGTGCTAAACCAAAAATGGACCATAAAAGCTGAGCTACACAAATATCCCGAGAAGGAATGGCTTCTGCAAATACCATGAGCTCTTAAAAATACCACCAAAATGGGCAAGGGTGTGCCTCCCACCGGGGGGAACACACCTCGACCGCAAGACTGTCTGATAGTCATTGGCAGGCCCTCGCGGCTGAGGGCCCAGGGGTGTCCCGCCGGCGCCAATAAGCAAGACATTCCACACAGTGAACCCTCAGGATGGAGGTCTCAGTCCCCCAGAGGGAGTTGGACAGTAGAGGTGAATCATTCAGCGTTATGAACTATATCTCAATGGATGAATTCACAAGCATAAAGAACTGTTTGGGTATCGAAAGAGAAAGCGTTACCTGGGTGTAAATGCTGAAGATGTGGCTCTGGACTTCATCCATGGAGTCCAGGCCGTAGGCTACGGTGCCCAGATGGAGCCGCTTGAAAACCATCTCATTCTGGGTCAGGGTTCCTGAAACACAGACAAATGAGTCACTGTACCGACACCCTGGAGCTTTCGTTAGCATCAGCAGGAACGACAGCTAATTATTTCTTGAGAGTTTACTACAGTACACACTGGTTTTAGCACTGCCCCTGCTTTTGCTGTGCTGTTTTCTGGGCCTGGAATCCAATTCTTTTTCTTTTAAAAATGGCACCCTAGGCTTCCAGGGGCAAATTAACACCCTCATTTCCTGGGGTGGTCCAGAGGGAGTGTCCATCAGGGTGCCTGACTCATTCCATCGGCTAAGAGGGTGGCACACGACATACACGAGTCCAATCAGATTCTATCTTGGGGGGAACCTGAACCTCAAGCACACAGAGACGTGGACTGAAGATGAGTCCCGTCGAGTCACCCCAGTGACAGAACCCTGCAGAGACCATCCAGGGGTCCTGACGCTGACATATCCAGCACTTTCCTGGTTCCTCTCTTTCCTAAAACCCAGTTTTTCTCTCATTTGCTGAGCCGCTCCGGATCTCTGCATCGATTCCCCTTTATCCTGTGGACACTAACTGGTAGAGATGAAGCAGAAACGCACATCTCCCCACTCCCCGGTCCTTGCTCTCAACCACTATGATATTAAACTGCGGAGCAGTAATCTGGGGTGTGGGTATGAGGTCAGGACGCGAAGCCAGACTGCGTGGGTTCGAAGCCTGCTTCTGCCACTATGTGCTTCTGATAAGCCAGTTAACGTGGGTTTCATTTCACCTGTGAGAATACAAAGTTAGGATGACAAATAACTAAGTAACTACGTACAAATACCCCAGCTCAGTGCTCTGTTGCTATTAATCATATCATCATCACCAAATAATCAATCTCCATCAAAAGCTAAAGGAGATAAAAGAGCAGCGCAAATATCTCTATTAGCTCCAGAAGGAGGACCCCGCACCTTCTCTCACTTGAATCGGGGGGTGACAGGAAGCTCACCTGTCTTGTCTGTGAGTAGGTACGAGATCCTCCCCAGCTGCTCGGGAATCGTGCTGGAGCGAACCACAGTCCCCGGGATTTTCGAATCCCTTCGAATCACCCAGCTGTACACGATCTTGCCCATGTCCAGGTTCACACGCAAACTGGCAGGAAACCAGAGCAAACAGGTTAACAGAATATACACAAGGCTCCCTGTGTCTCTCTCGTAAACAGCAAGGACTCTAAAGACACATCATTTGTGCCACAGCATCTGGAGCCTCCCTACAGAAGCCACTGCTGGGCTGAACTCCCAGATGCAACACGGCTCATCCCCGCTATCAACCAGCACGAAAGCTCATCATAACCAAGGTCGCTTCACATACCGAAAGGGCAGCTGTTTCAGTCTGACTTTTTTTTTAATTACTGGTCTTCTGAGCTAATCTATTTTTTGATACTATACTCATTTTTTTAATTGTGGTAAAATATACACAACATAAGTTTACCATTTAAACCATTTTAAGGGGACAGTTTGGTGGCATTGAGCACATTCACACTGTTGTGCAGGTGCCACCACCATCCACATCCACAACTTTCCCATCTCCCCAAACTGAAATTTCATACCCATTAAACAAGAATTCCCCCTGGAAACCACGATTCTACTTTCTGTTTCTAGGAACTTAACTATTTCTAGGTACCTCACGTAAGTGGAATCATACAGTATTTTTCCTTTGGTGACCAGGTTACTTCGCTCAGCCTGTCTTCAGGGTTCATCTATGTTGCAGCCTGTATCAGAATTTCCTTCCTTTTTAAGGCTGAATAATATTCCATTATATGTATTCTACTCAATTTTAAGTATTCTTTTATAGCAAAAAAATAAAAAGAAATCCTCTAATTCATTCATAATCCTTTAAACTAGTCAAACTGCTTACTGTTTTACTGGCTAGCCCTGGGCCATGTGAAGATTCAATTCACTCACTTTTTTTTTTTCTTTTTTTAATATATCTTTATTGATTTCAGAGAGAAAGGAGAGGGAGAGAGAGAGATAGAAACATCAATGATGAGAGAGCCATTGATCGAGCCCACAACCCGGGCATGTGCCCTGACCGGGAATCGAACCCTGATCGCCTGAATCCTAGGTTGACGCTCAACCGCTGAGCCACGCCCAGCCGGACTCAATTCACTCACTTTCAATCACGTTGTAGACAGAATTTTAAAGACTACAATTTTACTTAACATTACATCACAAACATTTTTTTTTAAATATATCTTTATTGATTTTAGAGAGAAGAAAAGTGAGGGAAGGAGAGGGAGAGAGAGAAACACCAATGATGAGAGAGTCATTGATCGGCTGCTTCCTGTACCCCCCTGCTGGGGATCGAGCCTGCAACCCGGGCGTGTGCCCTGACCGGGAATGGAACAGCGATCTCCTGGATCCTAGGTTGATGCTCAACTGCTGAGCCACGCCCAGCCAGGCACCACAAACACTTTTTTGCTAGAAATAAGGTAGGCTTATTTATTCTTTGAAACCATATCCAGAGCACGTTGGCTAGGGGTTCAATTCCCCTGTACTGGTCATGCAGCTGTACCAAAACCACCATCTCTACCCTCAGAAAAAGACAAATTCTAGCTGGAATGACATAAATATACAAAAGAAAATGTAATATATCAAGTGTAAAACAGAGATGATAAGCACTAAAAGTTTCAGGGGAAAAGATATGGCTTATTTTAATAATTATTTACTGATTGCCCTGGCCGGGTAGCTCAGTCGGTTAGTTGTCCAGATATGCCAAGGTTGCAGGTTCAATCCCCAGTCAGGGCACATACAAGTACCAACGAGTGAATGCAAATAACTGGAGCAACAAATCAGTTTTTCTCTCTCTTCCTTTCTCTCTCTCTAAAATCAATCAATCAATAAATTATTATTATTATTATTTACTGATCATTTACTATGGAAAAAAGTTGAAACAATTACCCAATAATATGGGACAAAATAAACTGTTAAACCTAGAATATATGTTAGGGCCGTTCTAAAAAATGATGGGGTACAAGCATATTTGATGTGGAAAGTTATTTGTGACACACTGCTGTTAAAAAGGGGGGGCAGGCCTAGAGAGTGCCGCTCAGTGGTTGAGCATAGATCCAGGAACCAAGAGGTCACAGTTCGATCCCCTAGTAGGGAACTTGCAGGAAGCAGCCTATCGATATTTTTCTCTCATCAATGTTTTTCTCTATCCCTCTCCCTTCCTCTCTCTCTAAAATTCAATAAAAACATAATTTAAAAAGGGGGAAAGATTTTATGTAGAGCAGAATCTCTTTTCTAAAATAGAAAGCAGTCTAGAAAAAGATGCATCCCAAAATATTAACAGCAATTATCACTTAGTTGGGAGCTTAGAAGTGATTTTTATTTTAATCTTTTGCTACTGTGAATCTTTGTTTTTTTCCTACTATGATAATCTAAAACCATTTATTCAGCCTCCTAATAAAGCAAGCAAACAACTGGCATGTGCCATCCAGCTTCCACTGCTAATCAATCGCAATATTATCTCCTGTTGAGCCCAGACTCAGGCTCAGAATCCCTCTCAACACAGCACTCCCACAGCCACTACCAACCTCCTGGAGCTGGCAGATGAGGCGCACTCCAATGGGCATCCCTATCGTAGACTGGGCAAGGCAAGATCTTTTGAACAGTCATTAGAGAAAGACTGGCTCATGGAGGCATGTGCCCTTCCAATGCTGCAGCCACAAAGCGTGGCTCACACCCCTGACCCTGGCTGTTCTTGGTCATCACTCGGCAGAAGGTCCAGCCAGTAAAGAGAAGAAACTGTCACGGCACCCAAACGCAAGCTGGTTCTCTGCTTACCTGATGGGAATGATGTTGGAAAACAAGAGGAGGAAGCGGATGATCTGTAGGTACCAACGACCAGCAAAGTGCTGAAGGGCCACCATGACCAATGACACCACCACCAGAGCGCCAAAGAGGATCTTCGTGAGGCAGTTCACTTCCAGGTCAAACAGGCCAATCTAGGGGACAAGGCACAAAGGGGAGCTTGAGATTAGCTGGTGCAAACCCACAACCCACGTGGAGGACGGTCCTTCATCCAGGAACACCTCCACCCAGGTGAGACAGTGGGACCCTCCATCCTCATAGCTTTGGTTGAGAACACTGGGCACCCTGGGCTGGAATCTATACAGACATGTAAGAGACCTCAAAGAATTCTGCTTTCAGGTTTTTTAATGACTTAAGAAAACTCAGAAACACATATGCAGGTTACTATGCGCTCAGTGGGGCTATGCGTTGCATTGTCTCTGCCACCCTACCCAGTGACCTGCAGAATAACTCAGTCCTACACTTCTAGCATCGCCCATGCACTAAGTCAGATGTGCCTGAAAGTTCGGGGGACACACCTCTGGTGGCACCTGATTTTCAGGTGCTGCATTGATTAACATTATTATTATTTTAATAATTACATAATTATTTCAGTGTGTATTTTTTTTCAATGTAACTAGCACAGCAAACCCGTAACTTCACAGAAATATAGCCTAATATAAGGCAAAAACATCAAATAAATGGAATTTATAGTTGTGATGGTGGGGTGAAAATGACTGGAGTTTGGGAAACATAGCATTGTTCATGGACTTGACAAAGGAAATTATTCTGCAATATTCTGAGTTAGAAATTAAAGGAGGGGTGGGACTTGGGAGAAGGGTCATGGTGTGAAATGAGCAATAACAGAGCCACTAGGCAGACAGCAGGTGTGAACCCGGGCCTGCCCCTTGCTCAACACACACTCGGGCAGAACATGGCAGGTTCAAGGCCACGTCCCCTGATGAGGTGAGGCCCAGGAAACAATGTGCTCACCAGCTGGCGTAAGGATGAGACAAGATGCAAATGGACACAGCATAACAACGGTTTGCTTTAACTTAAAAGCTTTCAAAATGTGATGTATTCAAGAATGGGAATAAAATGTTCTGGCCAAAAAAAAATTTTTTAACTTTAAAAAATTAAATTAAATTTTAAAAAATAGAATTTTTAAATTTTATGTACTTGTGTATATATATATATATATATATATGTGAATACCTACTTACATATTATATGTGTTACACATGGGTGTACATCTATACATGTATATACGAAAAGACAGTAGGTTTGTATAAATGAAATAATACCGGTAGGTGTTCCAGTTTTTAAATCTAGCTCCTCACCCCCAACGCCAATCATCCAAGCACATCAGGTGGATGGTGTGACAAGGAGACAGTCCCGAGACCGTGTACCCACCTTACTCCGAGGGTTTGAGGTGTTCATGACACTCCGGAGTTCTCTGCCCGTGTAAAGAACAACGCCCACAACAGTTCCTAAAACGAGACAAACACCATGCAAAGAAATGTCAGTGTGGACAGGGAGACGTACAAACGGAAGGGCCTGAGCCACTCGCGAGGGAGGACAGACACCTTCTAAATCCCACACCCACACCAGAGAACGTCCTCGAGCTCACGTCGGGGCCGGCCCCCGACCGATGGCCACACCGGCCAGTACAGAAGCTGCTGGCTACGTGCGGCAATTTACATTTAAATTCAATTGCAGTGAAGTCGGATACAGTTCCCACTTCCACTGGCCACGTTTCAAGTGTCCAAGAGCCACGGGGGCTAGTTAATGCCCAGAACACTCCTACCTTCATACACGCTTACGGAAACTTAGGGACACACCCATCTTCTTCGGGCACGTTCTTGCCGCTGAGTGGATTCTGTTCAGATTCTGTGCCTCACTGGCATGTGTGTGGGGACCCTGTGCAGGTGACAATCCTTTCCTGCAGACTCCCACCCCACCCCTGGCACAACAATGAAAGTCATCAATCCTTCTGAAACGCTTTAGAGGAGAAATATAAGTAGCCGGCCAACGCTAGAAATGATCCTCTACCTAGTGATCAAAGAAACGCAAAGCCAGCCACTCCTATCTCCATCACAGTGACAAAAACCCCAAAGACTGGTGTCCAGTGCCAGCCAGGAGGTGGCAAAAAGGACCCTGTCACACGTGCTGTTGGCTGGAGCGTAAACTGGGACAACCTATTTGGGGGGGGGGGGGAACTGGCAACGTCTATCAAAAATTGACCTGTTTCCCTTTTCAACGTGCGCCAAGAAAATGCCCAACGCAGTGAGGAAGACAGACAGTCAAGGAGGGAAGCAAGAAAGGCGGCAGCCAGGAGCGCCGGTGCTGTGACGGAAACAAGCCGGGGAAGAGGCAGGACAGGAGGCCCAGAGGGAGGCGGCGGAGGAGGGGGCTGCAGCCGGTGCCGGGTGTCAGAGAAGCTGTCTCTGCTTGAGAGCATCTGAGCTGAAACTTGAACATGAGGAGGGGCCTTTCCTGCCAAGTTCTCGGGGAGGACCCCAGGAATACAAACAATCCGGTGTCTGCTGGGAACAGCAAACACCTAACCTTCTCTCCTCTGAATAGCACTGGTGCAGAAAGACACAAAAACTCCGAGACTCAAGCACGGTCTTGGGAAAAGAGCAGACCCCAGATGAAGTGCTGGGCCCATGTTTCCTGGACAAAGAGCCCGGGAGGAGGCACGGAAGTCCCTCCAGTTTAATGCACACAGTGCTCCGTCAAGGCGGTTCCCTTGCAGGGAGGCTGCCAGCAGATGGCAGGCCGGGGAGCTCGCTGGCCGCTCCCAGGCAGATGGCAGGCTCCGGTGCACACGGGCCCTGTCGCCCCAGCAGATGGCAGGGCAGTGGGAGCCGAGCCATGGCTGAGCTCACTCGTTCCACTCCTGGTCTCAATGTCCAAGTCCAGGGTTCAAGAGGTTTCACAGGAAATTCACAGAACTCTCTCGGGTTTCCTTCCACCTCTTTTGTAACCTGTGAATAAAAAGGGCTCCAGAAGGGAGGGTCCCCCGCTGGCACCAGCCAACCTCAATGCTTTGACCGATGTTGAAAATGGTCTTCCCTCCAACATCTCCCGGTGCGCAAGACCAAAACTGTCACCATGAGGTCCAAGACCAGCCTCACCATCCAGAGTGTGCACACACACACGCCCGCAGGGGTGCCCTGGTTTGGTCTGCACGGCGCTTTAAAAGTGTTGAATTTGCTGGCAACTTTTAAAGACAGGAGCTTTCATTTAAACAATTGAGATTTCTGGCTTCTCCCGGAAAACTGGAAGATCTAGTGACACTGGGTCCATGTACCTCATGTGACTCCAGCCTCTCCAGCCCAGACCTCGGACCCCCACCTCCTACGCTGTCCCCTCTGTCCCTCTCTTCCTCTGCAGCCTGCAGACCATGGAACCCTCTCTGTCCTGCCAGCCCCCAGCAGGCCCCCAGCCGCTTTCTCCAAGGAGCCAGGCTGTCGTGGTCAGCATTTCACAAAGTTCTTCCTAACTCTGCACAACAGTGTGGTCCTGGGGTCAGACCTCACTGTGACCCCTTTGTTCCCCGTCGGCAACAAGATAAATGCTGAACCCTAGAGGGCGAGTGTTCAGAAATGTTTATGGCAATTAGGCACCACTGTGACACCCGAGCATGTGGTCACTGGACAAGCCCCACTGAAAAGGGGACGGACCAGCCGGGCATTATCCAACAAGGTACACGTGGCATGACCTGCGTGCTGGTCACACACAGCAGGGCACTGATCGATCTGCTACAGATCTGGGGGGAGGGTCGGGGGAGGCCAACAAACCGGTCCTTCACCACTGAGAGTCCGGGAAAAACTGGACTAGAATACCAGGACTCTGTCACATCCAGGTCACCACCTCTTCCACCACCCTGGTGACTCCTCAGCCTCGCAGCACCAGGTTGGGTTACCATGGCAACTGTATCCTCTACAGATTGATGCTGGACCCCTAGCACCTACCCTAGCAAGCTTGATTTTTTTTTTTTTTTTAAAAGAGAGAGAGGGAGAGAGAGAAACATCGATGTGAGAGCAGAACATAGATCAGCTGCCTCCTGCCCGCCCCCTACCTGGAATCTGAGCCCTCCACCCGGGCATGTGTCCTGACCGGGAATCGAACCAGCAACCTTTCCAAGTGCACAGGAGGATGTCCAACCATCTGAGCCACACCGGCCAGAGCAAGCTTTATTAGTTTTTAAACTTTCAACTGAGAAGAACGGAGTGACCAAGACACAGGAGTTAGATTCTAAAAGGAACACAGAAGCAACATGCCATATAATTAATATTATTCTTGGTGGCTGTTTCTTGAGTTGAGCACCAGAAGGAAATGGCCTGCTTTTAACTCTGTGTTTGCATTAGAATCATACCGCAGTGAGAAGCCGGGGAAACGGAGGCCAGCTACTGAAATGCTGAATGCCCAGCTCCTCAGACTCCAAAACATACACCTGCTGAAGGGCATGGCAGGCAATGCCACCGTAGCACTGGAATCCCTGCTCTCTCTCCTCCCACCACCAAGCACAAAGACATTAACTGAAACCAATGAAAGATGCATGCTTTAATCCCACAATGCATTTCCCATGAACTGTTTCGACATATTTTCCCCCATCTTCAAGATCGCCATTTGCCTTCCTCCCTCCTCCCAGAGAGGCTGTGTGGCCTTAGGCAAATTGCTTAACCTCTCTGAGTCTCCATTCTGCATTCGGTTAAATGTCCTCACTTAATGTCGAGACCAAAACAAGCGAATGGCAGCAAAGCACTTTGTAAATCAAAAGTGCGTGATAAGATTATTGTTAACCTCTGAGCTTAAGGCCGACAACAAGACTTTTACAACCCTACTCCCTCCACCTCAGAATTCCCTGCATCTTCACCTAATCCATTTGCCTCTTTACTGGTTTCAGAGGAAATTCACAGAACTCTCTCCTGTTTCCTCCCCTCTCCTCTTTAACTTACATTAAATGTATAGTAAACTGTAAGCCCCAGGAGAGTGGAGCCCAGGGTTTCCTGGCACACTCCACGGTGCCAGGACCTAGCAATGGAGCGTGGCGTTATTAAATATAGAAGTTCAACCAAGGTCTGCTTCATGGAAAGAAGGAAAACAGAAAGGAAGGAGTGGAGGAAATCCCCAGAATGAAAACCAGACAGACAGAGGCACAGGTGCTTATCACTGAAATACTAACATTATCAAAACAAGTGCAGAACTAAACAAAGCCAGGCCAGTAGAAGCCAAGGCGTGGCCGGGTGGTGGCTGTGCAGAATCTTAAGCACCAAGTTCTCACTTCTTTGGCCATCAGGGGAACTGAGAGACATTCCGGGTTATGCTGCCAATACAGGCAGGCAGAAGAAAACAAACATGGCAAGAACCACAGACACCATTTGACCGACGACTAATTTTCCCAACTGACATTTCCCAACATCCATCTGCATTAAGCAGTGCGTCCGTGGATGGTGACGCCAGGCGGCATGGGCTCTCACTTGTGCTGGTCATTCCCTCCCCTTGTCATAGAGAATCTGGATTGAGTGTCTGTTGTACTAGGAGCCACGAAGAACCATCAAGCAGAGGAAAATGAGTTGATTGGCGAAAAAATGGATTCCCCCAATAGTAAACATAGAAAGTTGCCGGCAGCGTAATTATACGTGAATGAAAGCATGTTATTACACACTATACACTAATAGCTGCACAGTGAGTTCTGCTTCTGGAGCACCGGGCCTGGGTTGAAGTCCCAGCTCACCTTTCCCCTGCTGTGTGACCTTGGGCAAGTTACTTAACCTCACTGAGCCTTGGTTTCCTCACCCACAGAATAGGACAACACTAGCACCTACCCTCATGGTACCTTTGGGAGGGTTGAGTGAAGCGGTTCAAGCACACGAAGGGCTTGTCACACCGCATGACAGATGGGCGGAACCCCACTGATACCAACCAGGGGTGCTGCAGACCGCGCTCCACCGTGGGACCCCTTCAGTTCAGTTTCAGACCCATGCTCAAAACTGAAAGGCACCAATTCGCATGCCACATGGGTGTTTTCAGTATTGAGGCTCCAGCGCAGGCCTAAGGCCCCTTCCTGTGCACGGGGACCCTGTACCCACAGGACCAGCCCGGCAGCCTTCACAGACACGACTTGCAGCCAGCACATCAGGCCGGCCCAACCTCTGGGACAGATTAGAACATCAATCTGCAGCAGCAATTAAGGGCTATTCCCGGAGTGGGCGCTGCGGAGAGGTCCGCAGGCCAGAGCTGCTTCTCTTCTCAACGTCTCTAAGTGTCTGAGGGGTAATTAGATGTCAGTTGAATTCCCTGGAGGTGCTGGAACAAGTGGAAACACCATTTGACCGACGACTAATTTTCCCAACTGACAGATGATTATTCTAATTACTCGAGAGGATTTTCTTTCCTTTTCAAATTGCTAACACATTCCTCACAGAGGGCCCCTCACCTGAGGCGATGACGGTGCCAGCCCAGAGCGCGTTCTCTATGCTCAAGCTCTCACTGATCGAAGGGTCGCTGTCCTCCTAGAAGACACCAAACAGACACACATTTAGGGAGCGAGGTTTTGGAAAAACACACGAGCTGTCTCTCCCATGTCCTCAAGACAGGGAGAGAAGGATGACCCCTGGTGAGAAGCCCACAGCTCAGCGAGGAGAGAGAGGCCAAGGTCACCACCAACTCCTGTCCTTGGGGTCTCCACGCCCATGGAAAACACCTGAAAATGCCGGCTCTCAATTTAAGAAGGACAAGCCTGGAACACTGAAGGAGTGTTTCATAATGTGAGAGCTAAAACGTAGAAGCCGATCAAACAGTCACAGTCTTATGACTCAAAAAGACAACACGAACAATTTAATTTGGGTTCTATAAACCTTTTGTCCCAGATTCCTAAAGTCACTTAAATCCAAACTTAATTTCTATTCCAAATGGTTGAAAAGTGGCTTAAAAAGTGTAACAATGGCCCTGGCTGGGTGGCTCGGTTGGAGCATCGTCTCGTACACCAAAAGGCTGCAGGTTCAATTCCTCGTCAGGGCACATACCTAGGTTGCAGGTTTGATCCCCGGTTGGGGCTCATACAGGAGGCAACCTATCCATGTTTCTCTCCCTCCCTCTCCCTTCCTCTCTCTCTAAAATCAATAAAAACATATATATTTTTAAAAGTATAACAATGGTAGACAGGACTTGTCAAAATAATAGAAGATGTGGGCCCATCTGAGGGAGACCGAGTAACTTTCAGACATCAGCATTAACATGAATTAGAACAACACATGGCTCTAAGTTGTCAGGCAATTCCAGCTGTTCAGAGGCTGAAGACAATCCCAGTTGTGTGGCCCCTACTGAGAAACAGTGTGTCAGCTCTCCAGGTGGGGCCCCCCTAAGGGAATTGCACCCCCACCCCAGCACCGGTGCAGGCTTTCATCAGGAGTCTGCGCAAGCTGAGCTTACTCACCCTGGTAAACGTTCCCACAAAATTGTGGATGTCGATACTTGGCTCTTCGGCGTAGATATACGATCGAATCTGAAGAAGATCCTGTGCAACAGAGGTAACATCTGGGAGTTAGAACAAGGTCCGTTTAGGATTAGAGAGACTTCAGGAGGCAGCCGCTCTTTTTTAAAAGCAACTGTACTTCCCGAACAGGGCAAACAGGCTCTTAAAATCATGGAGCAGGTGGAAAAGAGAGGGGAAACCTTCCATTAAGATTAGTAAGTGCCACATGTGATAACCCAGGACGCTGGGAGACGCTCCAGGGAAGATACTGGCTCCCAAACTGTCAGATGGCGCAGAGCCCGTCTGCTGCACTCTGGTCTAGGGAACTGTTCATAGCAATGAAAATACTCACTCATTCAACAAATGGCTCGACCCTGCGCAAAGCCCTGGGAAGCGCAGAGGTGCCAGTGAATGAGAACACCTCACACCCATCAGGATGGCTACGCAAAAAGCAGTAAGCGTCGGGGAGGACACGGAGAAACTGGATCCCTCGGGCACTGCTGATGGGAAGGTAAAATGGAACCACTGTGGAAATCAGTATGGCAGTTCCCCCAAAATTAAACACAGAATTCCTATTTGAGTGGCAATTCCATTTGCTGGAAACTGAAAGCAAGGTCTCAAAGAAGTACGTGTACGCCTGTGTTCAGAGCATTATTTGCAACAGCCGAAAGGTGAAGGCAACCCACGCGCCCACCGACGAATGACCGGGTGCACAGAAGGTGGGGCGTCACTCAGCCTTAAAAAGGAAAGGCATCTGACACAGGCTACGGCAGGGATGAACCCTGACGACATTCTGCTCAGAGCAGTAGGCCGGTCTCACAAAAACCAATACCGTATGATTCCACTTACACGAAGGACCTAGTAGACAGGAGACAGAAAGTAGAACGGTGGTGGCGAGGGGCCGGGGGAGGGGCCCGGTGGGGACAGAGTTTCAGTTTTGCGTGATGAAGGGTTGTGGAGATGGCTACACAGCAACGTGAAGGTGTTTAACACCACTGAACTGTCCGCTTAAAAATAAAATGGCCAATTTTATGTTATATTTTACCACAATTTTTTTTTAATTGGAAAAAACCCTAATCAGGTTGTCAGGCAAGTTCGGGCCCCAATACCCCTTGGCAACCAGGGTCTGAACTGGAAGCTACTGGCCACCCCTCAGGCAAGGTGGGGCTTTCTGCTCACTGCCGAGGAGCCCTGTATGCAGACGTGTTCATCCTGTAGCCTCTGTGTTCTTATAAGAAAAGGCCCAGAGACCCATCCACAGTGAAGGGGGAAAGCTGCAGAATAATAAATACATTTATGTACAACCACACTCAACCAAGTTCGCAGCTATTTGTTAGAAAGTTTGCTGAGAAAGGCCTGAGAAGATCACCACTGACTTTCCCTGATTCCCAAGGGGAGGGGAGGTCCGGGCAGAGGCTGTGAGCAGGATTCCTCCAGAGCTTTCGCACAGTTTGATTTTTTTAAAACCAAAACAAAACAAAAAAACAAGAATATATTCCCATATTCCTCTTTTCATACAATCATTTAATCTACAACTTGTTAAAATGCTGCTCCCCACTCACAGCCCTTTGGCCACAAAGGCTGAGAGCTCCCTAACAGAGAGTTCGCTGGGCCCCACCCAGGCCCAAACCAGACGAAGGGCAAAGAATGTTTATTAAACTGGGTGATGCATCCAAAACACGCGTGGGGAGATGCAACTCTGGGCTGCAGAGCAGGCAGGCATCCTCATGACTCCAGGCTCTAGACTAGCTCTTAAAGAGAGTCCTTCCAATGATTTTGAGGATCAGGAATGTTTTTGCAGAAACCTTACCAGAAAGTAGAACATGTCGTCCAGATAAAGTCAGAACCCCCTTATCTCAGGGGCACAATGGTGCCTTCTACAGATCCCCAGGGGTGCCTAACCAGTTAGAAACTCACTGCTCTAGAACTCCTGCTTTAAAAAATAGTCATGATGGTACCATTTCACTTGTTATTGGCAATGAAAAACCATATGTACCATGGGCACACTTATTGTTACGCTATCTCCACTAAGACACAGAACTCTCTCCTGCCCACTCCTTCCTTACAGGGTGAGGAAAGTAATGGCATCAACCAATGTGACCGCAAGCCCAGGAGAAGCGTAGATGTTCTGCTTCATCATCTCAGACCACTCATGGGGCATATGCTGACCTCTGGAGATTTGAATTGCTTCTGTGATCTTTTAACCGAGTCCACAGACCACATCCAACCCACATGGCTTGTGTTTAAACTTACTCTTTGGCTACCTTCTTCCTCCCTGACTCTACAAATTGTGGTGTGACGTGGGGAACTTTAGGACCCCAGGGAGCTTTGGGCACCTGCTGGTTCCAACTACTTAGATCACCTCTTAAGAGAAGGCCCATGGGCTGTTCCACACAGTTCTAGATGCTGTTCCACACACTGGGTATTCAGCAGTGAACACACTGGGAAGAATCCTGCTCTCAGAGACACTGCCTTGAAGTGAATGGGGAGGGCATGCAGGGAGGGGGTGGTCAGAAGATGCCTCTCAGACAAGGACACCTAAGGACGTGGTGGAGATGCCCAGCCAGCAGACAAGAGGGTATGACTGTTCCTAGTAGAGGACAAATACTGGGAGGCAGAAGCATGCCTGAGGGCGAGGCGGGTGAGGCTGCAGCCGGTGAGAGGGGAGAGGGCCAGAAGCGGAGGTCAGGGCCTCAGCAGAGACAGATTGCACGGGGTTTAAGGCTGACAGCAAGGACCGTGGGACCGATTCTCAGCAAGCCGAGAGGCCTTCGGAGGTTTGGAGCAGAGGAGGGACATGCTCTGGCTCACCTTTCACTCTTATGCTAGGTACCTGGCCAAGGTTTCTTAAGATTTCGAGCTTCCATTGGAGGAGCTCTGTCCCACACACCGAATCTGCACTTCACAGGGCCAGAGTACTAGGAACCAACCAGCGCTCAAGGCTCCCCAGGACCCCAAAACACCTCACTAGCCCCACTTCACCTCTGACATCCATGTCTGGCCCCTGAGGGCATCTGAGTTGGAGAGCCGTGCCATGACAGTCGCCAGTTTGTGCCACTTCAGGGAAAGCTACTCACAGCGGCCGTGGGGAGCCTCTGGGTGCAGGCCACAGGGAGCCGCAGCTTCCAGTCCGTCTCCCCATCCAGCTGATCCGTCCGCAGGAAGCAAGACCCTGCGGAAGGAAGTTGGGTGCATCTATTCACAGGCAGTTCAAGAAGCCTTCCCTTGGCAGCTCTGGGCAGCCCCTGCTCTGCTCCTTGTAAAAACGGCCAACAAATAGCCAACCACGGGAAGGGAAAGTAAATACCCAATTTCCCACTTCCTCCTGAAGCTCTAGGGTCAGAAAGATCTGGTTCAAACCCTCGCTCCCCCACTCACTGACAGTGGGAGCCTGGGCTAGCATCTTGACCTTGCTAACCCTCAGTGTGTCCTTGCTGTAAAATGGGAAGAAACGTAGACCTCACAAGCTTGCTGTCAGGATTCAGTGGGTGACAGAGCCCCCAGAAGGTGGCTGGCATCGGATAACCAGCATTTGAGTCCATTCTGGGCAGGGGTCCAGAGCACCTTCTCAGGAACCAGACCTCCGGGGTTCAAGTCCAGGCTCCACCACTTACTAGCTACACACCCTGAACCTCAGTTTCCTCGAACGTGAAAATGGAGATAACAACAGGACTGACCTCATACTGTGAAAACTAAAGAGCTGATCCACGCAAACCAGAGTGCTCTGTAAGCCTGCTGTTATTACCGGCTTGCCCTTTGAATGGACCCATATTTGGGCCTGGCGTACAAGTCGAAGCCACTGGTCAGTTGTGTATTTCATCACAGAGAGTGTACTGATCTCACCAGTGCTGCAGTTCAGGCTTCTGGGAACCCTTCGGGAAGGCTGCTTCTAATCTTTTTGGGAGGCTTGGGGGTGTTTTTTTTAAGGAAAGGAGAGCACTTCAGGGAACCTAATCCCCAACACTCCGTTTTCATGGACCAGGACACAAGAACCGACGTGAGCACAAAGCTGCAGTTTTTCAAAGAAGACTGCTTTCATCTAGTGCCTTCCACCCCCCACCCCTCTGCATTACTTCATATATTATTAGTATAAAGTTTCATCCGTACTTTTATTCAATTTGTAATAAAATAGGCTGCAGCAACCTCAAAGGAATATAAATGCGAATTTTTCAGGGGTTCAAAGATCTCTGATTGTGCCTGATAGGAGAGAGAAAAACAGCCTTGTTTCCTCAGAGCAGCTTAAATATCAAAAAATAAAGAGAGGAGATGTGAGCCAGCTGATGGGGTGGGTAGGCGGCAGTGGCAGCCACTGGGGGGGACCTGCAGTGAAAAGGGTCTTACAAAGACAGGAGCAGTACTCAGGCCCCACGGGGCTGTAACAACAAAGAAATGGATGGGCAAGGGTGGGCGTGGCCCCGCCACTCATGACTCAAGGGCCCAAAGGGCCACCTACCTCTCTCCCCCCTTTCTCTCCTGCCCCGCCTCATCACCATCTCCTGGTATTTTCTCGGGAGAGAAAGGATTTCTGTGTGCTCCTGTTTGTCAGACACCCTTCCTCCTCCCACCAACTCCTGAAGCTGCGCTTCAGGCAGCCCCGGGAGGAAAAGCATCTTCCCCGTGTGTGACTTCACCAGCTGGGACTCAGCAGGGGTCCAACTAACTGTATCTTTGTAATGATCAACATCTACTGACCTTCGAGCACTGAAAACATATTTTTTTTTGAAGACTGCTCTATTAAAAGGGCTGTTTGGATTCGCCTCCGTGGCTCCAAAATGATCATCTACTTCTGTTACATTTTCGAATGATTATTTTGCCAAATTACCACTGAAAGGTTAATGGTTATTTCCAAAATTGATCCCAGATGTTTACCGTTTTTTTCTGATGTCCTCAGGAAGATCATGTCAGCAGGCACCCGCTGGTTCTGTTATGAAAAGAAAGACTGTTACTGTGGCTACCCATGTGTGGGGCTTCCGTCCCCCAGCCCCCAGCCCCTTCCGTAGGGAGGGAGCCACCGAAACCCACAGCCTCTTTTCAGTGTTTGCCTCTGTCAAAGACAGATTGGGGGATGTATTTTGTTTTGAATCTGAAAAACCTTGCATGCTGCTGCTATGTTTCTAATCCCCTGTTGAAATCTTATCTCGGAAAGAGAGTTGCTAGTTTTCTGGCGAATCCAACCATTACCTCCCGAAATTCCAGCCAGGGGACCCAGGGCCTAAGACCCGCGACCCTAGCTGGCGCTGGTCCAGGCTGTCTGCCGAAACGAGAGACACGCACACTGCTCACGCCTTCTGCTTCTACCAATTTCCCGGCTGGATGTTTGGCTTCCAGTGGGATTTTAATAAGGAAGTCAAGTCACAGGAAGGAACAAAAGCCATTCTCAAAAAGAGAGAGAAAGGCCAACAGCAGCCCTCATTTAATTATGAACAGAAAGAACTGTGTAAAAACATAAGGGGTGTGTGGTTCTGCAATGCCGCCCAGAAGAGCTTCACTTTACCGCAAACCAACTTTGAGTTCTTGGATTCAATCCTTTTAAAAGAGCATAGTTCACTTCCAACAGAACCCAGTAAAGACACAATCCTTTCCTAATCAAATATTATTCGAAGACTTTCCAGGACCACCCCCAAAATCCAATACTTTCCAAATAGAAACAGTAAAAAGAGATGTGTCTGCTAAAGTAATGAACAAATTAGCAGTGAAATTTTTCTTAATATCTTTATTGATTTGAGAGAGAGGAAAAGAGAGGGAGAGAGATAGAAGCATCAATGATGAGAGAGTCATTGATTGGCTGCCTCCTGCACGCCCCCTACTGGGGATCGAGCCAGCAACCCAGGCATGTGCCCTGACCGGGGATCAAACCCGATCTCCTGGATCCTAGGTCGATGCTCATCCACTGAGCCACACCAGTCAGGCAACAGTGTGATTTTTTTAAAATGCATTTTCGGTCTTTTTACTGTTCTCATATTAATCTCTACTCCCCATAAAGTTTAAGTCAAAAAATGCAATGTTTAGGTCAAAAACACAATGTTTAAGTCAAAAAATGCAAAGCAAGCCCCTTCTGGCTCAGTTAGTTGGGTATCCTCCCATGCACAGAGGTGACCAGTTCTATTCTGGGTCCAGGTACATGCCTGGGTTGTGGGCTTGATCTCCAGTAAGGGGCACGCAGGACGCAGCCAGCCAATCAACATTTCGCTCTCACATCAATGTTTCTCTTTCTCTCTCTCCCCCCCTTCCTCTCCCTCCAAAAATCAAGAAAACACATATTTAATAAAAAAAATACAAGTCAAAAGATAAATGACAAACATTTTTACATGCTTATATAGTTAACAGATTTCTAAGAAAGACTACGGTAAGTGAAAATTTTTAAGAAAGACTCCAAAAGAACAACAGACGCTTCCAACAGGAAATCAAAACTTGTGTTTGCCAGCAGGATTTCTGGCTAACATCACACGTAAACCTGGAAAAATGCTTTGTGTGTGTGTCTCGTGGGAAGGAGAGTTTTCTCCCCAGGCAGAGCTGTTGACTAGAACTGCAAGCGGCAAACATTCAATTAGTGTATCACATCCACAAAAGTACGCGTTAGGATCATGAAGGGGTGGCAGGGACGTCCCATCTACATGCGAACAGCAGTGGGGCCCCACTCACCTTTTCAACAATGATGAGATCTCCAACCTGGATGTTGGCGCTCTTCACCTTCACGGTCCCTGCAAAGAAACAGGTCCAATGCACATCACGACTGAACTCATTTTGATTCCACATCTTTTTTTTTTTTTTCAGTTCTCACCTGGGGATATTTTTTCCATTGATTTTTAGAGTAGAAGGGACAGTGAGAGGGTGAGAGAAACATTGATGTGAGAGACACACATCAATCAGCTGCCTCAGCCTCCCACACATGCCCCAACGGGCTGGGGATAGAACCTGCAACCCAGGTACATGCCCTTGGCTGGGAATCAAACCGGTGACCCTTCAGTGGGCGGCTGACGCTCTAACACTGAGCCACACTGGCCAGGGCTCCGCATGTCTTCATAGAGTGTCCACCAGCCTTCAAAGTCGATGCTGTACCCTACCCCCAGCATCATCACCTCCCGCCCCTCTGAAAAAAAAGGTGCACCTGCAGCAGAGCCAGCTCCAGAAGCTAACCCTCCTGACAGCTCTGGGAAGTTCTCACATCCCTCAAGTGAGATCTTCTATCTTAATGGCGCCTCAGAAACTTTTCTAAGTCTGCACCTTAAGAGGTTCCTTCAGCCTCAAAAAAACAACAGAAAAAAAACAAAAACACACAACACACCAGAAATGGGGAAGAAAATTAAGAGTTAGGACCATGGACAGAAAGGCAACTCTTATTTTTCAATACCACCAAAAGAAAGAAGCTAATCCAAAATGACTGATTTTTTTTTTTAACTTGCAACTGCTATATAGTTTGCTTTATATGATTATGATCAGATTGCTTTTGCTGAATGTTTATCTGGAAAAAAAACAACAGCTAACATTAAATGCCAAGTCTGTGCTGTCCTGGCCGGGTGGCTCACTTAGGTGGAGCAGTCCCATACACCAAAAGGTTTCGGGTTCAGTTCCTGGTCAGGACACATACCTAGGTTGCAGGTTAAATCCCCAGTTGGGCTGTGTACAAGAGACAACCAATCAGTGTTTCTGTCTCACATCAATGTTTCTCTCTCACTCCCTTCCTCATTCTCTAAAAATCAATTTTAAAAAAAAATCCTTCAAGATTTAAAAAAATAAAAATAAATAAATTTTTTAAATGCTAATTCTGTGCTAAGCACTGGATAGATATTGACTATGGATGGCTTCATGTACTCCTCACGACCGCCATTGGAGAAGGCATGACTACCTCGTCTTTAGATAACAGGGTCAAAGATGCCCTATATTAGTCTCACGGTTACAAGAGGTCAGCACCAGGATTCAAAGCCACATCCGACTCCAGAGGAAGAAATAAAAAACAGAAAAGTTCAGTTCAACTCAAAAACCATTTATTGAGTGCTGTATCCTAGGAATTCAAAGATGAAAGTGGGTCCCCGTATCCTAGAAACACTCAGTCTCAGGCAGGAGTGGACAAACATGTTTTTCATAAGGGCCCAAAAATAAACAGTTTAGGCTGTCCAGGCCAAGAGGCAATGTTTGCAACTCTCCCAACCACTGTCTCCCTGCCAAAGGCTAATAGTCTTTGGTCTATATTTTATATTTTAAAATGCAAAAACCATCCTCAGCTCCCAAGCCATACCAAAAAATTAAATTAAAATAAAAGGTAGTGGGCTGACTTTGGCCCACCAGCTCTAGTTTGCTAACCCATGAGCTGGTGAGAAAGACAGACAGACAGGTGCTGTCCATGCAAAATAGTGGGCAAAGTGGTGGGAGTAAGTCCAGTGAGTGAAGGGAGCAGAAAGGAGGGAAAGCTCCCCCTCTGAAGAAGGATCTAAAACAGTGCCCGGCGCATCCAAGGCCCTGACTATTCAACATTCAAGCACCATACACTGAGTCAGCTGCATGCCAGGCACAGTCTAAGGGCGGGAATCCATGGGACCCACCTTCGCGTGGAGGCGAGAATCAAAGAATGAGTGAATGGGGTGGGGCGCAGAGGTGTCAACAAATGCTTCACAGGAGAGGCGAGGCCAGAATTAACCAGATGAAGGATACTGGTTACCAGTAATAGAAGAAAGGCGGGCACAGGCGTGAGAAAGCACATCAGTAGTACACATATGTGCTCCTTCAGCCAGCCCAAATGCACGGCATCAAGGCAGGGAACAGAGAGAGACGAAGGCGGAGTTGGCTGGTCTGCGCCGGTGTCCAGCACCACACCCTGGTCACGGGTCAAATTCTCACACAAGGGAGCAACACCTTAAAATCTTTAGGTTACTGGTATCTTGTAATAGCCCATTTAACTCACAGCATTCAGCCAAGAGAGAGAAAATAGTACTAATGACTCATTCATTCAACAAAGACCCAACATTACCAATGACGATGTCTAGCTTTTGTTTCTTCAGCATTAAAAGGAACTTAAAGACACTACAAAGTAATCTGTACAACTCTAGATTTTTACAACTTTTCACAATATTTCACATAACACCATGTGTCTTTTTAGCAACTTGGCACCATTGAGACGTTTCAAAGCGTTCCAATTATTCCTATTGAAACAACTGTAATAGATGCCATTGGATTTGATTTTCACTAGGTTTTGTATTTAATTTTGTCATAATAAGTAGAATTGGCACTAAAAGAACTGTCCATGAACACTAATGACTTCTAGAAAGCACGCAGCAGATGGTGACGGGCTGGACAAACCCTTAGTTCCTCTCCAAGAATGAGTATCTCGCCCTACAAAGGGAGCATTTAATAGTGTCCCAGTCTCATAAGACACGGTGCTAAACTTCAGTCCAATGACCTGAGCCCTGACGTGCTAGACACCCTGGATTCATTATGTCTTGGGCCTTGGTCAATATATTTACAGAGGGAGTAAAGAACATCCATTGATCCAAACAGTCAGATCATTAGAAATGGGCCAAGAGAGGGTCCAACGTGCAGAATTCTTTTCCTGCCCGAACAATTCTCCTTGAGCCACGAGGGGGCGACAGGACAACCGCGAGCAGGCAGGCGGCTTTCTGGGGAGCTTATCAAGGCATTCCTGGAAGGAAGGTCGTAAATTCAACCCGGCCCTCTGCGCCAATGAACTTTTCCTTCCCTGGAGCTTGCCCTAACTTTCCCAAACATAAATTTACACGTTGTCTTTGGTTTTATGACTCAAATTTATGCCGGTGGCCTGACCCAAACTATCACGCTGGAGTTCCGATCTTCGAGACCTAGTTACAACCTTCTTTTAATATCTAGGTGAAAGAGCATGTGTTTTATTCTCATTAAATAATAATTGCGTGCGTATGTGTGCGCTTGTTAGCAGGACAGAGGGCAGAATCAGAAGGATTGGAGCGAAAGGGGTGACAGCGATTCTTTATGGGGATGTGGAGTTTATCTTCTTGTCTGGTACGTGTATTTGCTAAATTCTTCTCCTTTATTTATTACTTTAAATAAGCATGAGGTGCTTTTCTAATAAGGAAAAAAATAATAAATGAAATGAGGACAAATGTTGAAGTGCCCGGGCTCTGATTTTTCCCTTCTTACCAGGGCGTCCTGATTTATGGTGGGTTAATTTGAACTCTGCCTGTCTCTGTCCATCTGCTCTACCTCAACAGAAACCCCTTTAATCCGCCGTGTTTGCAGAGCAGTCTGTGCTCACCCGGCAGGCCGCCCCGCACACGGGCACTCCTACTGTGGGACCCGCAGCCAGCAGGCCCGGCTCCATCTCAGGAGGGCCACGGGGCCGCTCCGCCAACACGTCGCTTGTGTCCCTTCATCAAGGCTCCCCTCCTAGCATGTTAGTATTTGGGGGTGGAAAGGGGGCGAGTCCCGGCTTTGCAGCTTCAACAAAGGGAGACCGGCAGACCCTCCCACTCTACTGAGCTTACGTGCAGTCCTGACCATAACTGCGGACTTCCCTGTCCCTCACTGTCACTTTTTGGCGATCAAAACATAGGGAGTCCAGGGGCCCACGTTCCGCGTGTGTCTGTGTATGTGCATGTCCTGGTTGAGAAATAACAAAAACAAAAGAATGAAATGGAGAAAAAACGGCAGGAAGAGGAGAGAAGGGAGAGCAAATACTGATACTCACGTGCCAACATTTGCCGGTTTTTCCAGCGAGGCTGAATAAAACGTCCCTGCCCAGGGCACAGAGGGTGGCAGGGAGGAAGGAGAGGCAGGGAGGGGACCAGAGGAGGTGGAGAGCCGAGCATTCAATGGCTGCGATCAACTCGCAGGATGAAAAAACTCTTCAGTCGTGGAAAGGACCCAGAACGCAGTTTCTAACCTTAATCTAACCACTGTTGTGAGTTTTCTACCATCACTCTTGCAGAAACAAGGAAGGACAAGGTACAGATGCTCTCAGGCAGAGCTCCTCCCCCCCGTCTTCCTAACAAAGAAATATAAGAAATAAAAACAGCGCATTTACAGTGATTATCACCTATCTCCCCCCAGATTCTCCCAACACCCCCCTGAGAAGTTAGACATACTTCCCAGGTTTCATTTCTTCCCCTCACCTACCCCAGGGGCTCCTGAAACAGAAGTGTGGCCTGTGGACCCACACAGCCCCGCCCGCCCTTGGGTGCTGGCTGTCATCCTACAGTTCTTAGAAGCCTCTGAACAAGGGCCCCCACGTTTTCATCTGCACTGGGCCCCAAGGACTACGTAGCTGGTCCTGAATAGCTGCGGGCAACACCCAGTAACATCATCTTTGCAAAGTGCACAGGAAAACTTGGCCCGGGTCTAAGAGCTAAAGCCACAGAGCCCCGATCTCTCCTCTCATCTGAACCCTGCAACAGCCATCTCCGACCTCTAGGTGCTGGGCATTTTAAATGCATCTGCAGAAACTCTATAGAAGTTGGCTACGAGATTGTCACAAAGGGTAAGTGGAAAATTCTCCACCGGCCGGCCACGCCCGCCATCATTAAATGCTTTCTATAAAATAAATGTATTCCTTTCGGCTTTCTCCACTTTGCCCAAGCCACCTCTGAGCCGGGGTTTATAACAGGGCACAAACTTCCAATTACTCGAGCTGTTTATTTCTGTAGAGATGGACCCCAAGCCTTTCATAAGCAAACCTATTGAGCCCAAACCATGCTTTTCATGGATGACAGCTTCAGAATAAGAGCAGTTTGTCTACAATGGGGACAGAAACCAGATGTTTCCCTTGAGTGGAAACAAGCAAATGACAATTCAGTCAAAATGCAGAACAGCCTGCCAAAAAAAAAAAAAATTGTTTTCAACTAAATTCTGGGCGCTGGTATGTGTGGGCCTATTTTTTGACCCCGAACCCCACCAGTTATACTCTGTTTTTCACCCCACGTGCAGGGCATAGCTTGCTTTTGTAGATCTAAAGCAGCGGTCTCCCTGCGCTAACCCTGGTTAATGTTTGACTCTTGAGCTCCGCGCTAATCTGACGGTGACAGTGATGAGTTGTAAATTCTGCAGCGTGTGTACACTTCCTGGGGTTGACACTAAAACGCCTCCGCAGACCCAGCAGAGGGCACAGGGTTTAAAGCTGAAATTTTCATGTTCCAATAGAGTTGTCTGGGCTCCCCACAGCCCAAGAAAAGACTGTTACTTGAAAACAGGCAAAGGGTTAAAAAGTATTATTGGAAATTCCACGGCCGCTTCCTAGGGCTTTTGTTTAAAATAGCGGGAACTTAAAAATGAAAGGCTGAAGTTTCGACGTGACAAGTTTATACCCAACAGAGGCTTTTAAAATAAATATATAAACGGCCCTCCTTGCTTCTGGTGCCCAATAACGATGAAATAAGCAACCCCCCCCCCTCCCCCAGGGGAGGGGGTACCTTCTGGGAAAGATAAGAGCACAATTTGCATGTGAGATTTTTTTTTCAGGGTGCTGTTTTGTGTTTTTTTAATTAAAAAATAGATCAGTTCACCAATATTTGTAATAAAGTGAAACTGAGTACTATGGAAGGAAAAAAAAAAAAAAAAAAGAACCTTAGGGGTCTGAAATAAGAACTCTGCAAACGTCAGAGAATTAGAAAGTTTGGCGAGATCCGTTCTAAAAAGACTCGTAAAAGCAGATGCTCTGAATCTGAGCGAGAGGAGCTCGGGAAGAGCTCTTTGCTTACGGAACTGCATTTGTAATCCTCAGTAAAGGACCTTTGTTGCAATAACACAAAGAAGACCACACCGTCGCTCTGCTCTCTAAAAAACGTATAAAGCGCATCTTAGTGTTCTCCCAGGTCTGAACAGAGTTTATACTTTGAAAACATAAATGGTACTTCCGTTTAGGAACAGAGAGTTCCCATTTAGTTAATTAACTAGCAGCACTACTCCTCGTTAACGAGCGCGTCTTCCCTACGCCAGCCATCCTATGCGGATGAACGTCAACAAAATATAATTCCCAGAAAGAAGCACGCCTGTGTCCTTTGACCTCAAAATTTAGTCGCATCCATGGCGATCCCAAACAATGGTCCCAAGTGGATTTCCAACTGAACCGAAAAGAAGATACCCCTCCCAAATCGAGGGGAAATCCTTGCGGTGACTCTGGAACTCTGGATCTGTCTGGAAAGAACTGGGGAGCATGAAAGACTCCTCTGTTTTTTTACACCCCACACACACATACTGAAAAGCTCGAGACGGGGGAGATTCTCTGCCTTTTGTCTGCATAGGCCTCTGGTTTGTGACTTATGGTTCACGGTGTGCCCAGATGTCCCCAGCAGGAAAGACACATCAGCGATTGTGTTAATTATGCTTCTGTTTGCAGTTTCTTTCCAGGCTAATTATCCGCTGGCTGCATGTAGCCCTTGATCACAAGTCAGGCTGGGAAAACAATGCTGCTGGAAGACCCTGGAATTCATCCCGTGAAAATGCAAATCCAATTGCCCTCACCACCTGTGATAATCAAGGCAGACCCCTCTCCCGGAACTGAACTTTTGGTTTGGGAAAGACAAATATAATGAGAAATCATTCCTTTAAGCGCTGTTCCTGACCCAACCCAAATCTTTCCTGTAACTAAGTGTTGCTGGGTCTGCTCCAACTTCAAGATCCTCTCCTCACTGCCTTTGGGATTTCCAGTGACACTAAATGGTGTTAATTTGGGCAGACAGCTCTATAATTAGAACCATAAAATTCATAAGGGTCCAGGAACCTCTCTTAAGCTCTGATCATGCTGAAATGTGGATTTCAAGTGGGAGGAAAGGGAAAGGCTCTCATTTATCTGAAAGCATCGTCCTGACGTGGCTTTCAACAGTTTGTCCACCTTAGAATGAGAAAGCTGGATTGACAGGTTTCTCTGGACTCAGAAACAGGTGTTGGCTGGGTATTAAGGTGGTCAGAGCATTGTCCCAGCACATCAAGGTTGTGGATTCAATCCCCGGTCAGGGCACATACAAGAATCAACCAACGAATGCATAAATAAGTGGAACAGCAAATCAGTGTTTCTCTCTATCTCTCTCCCCCTTGCTCTCCTTCTAAAATAAATTTTTAAAAAAATTAATGTGTTTTAAAATGACTTAAATCTTAAAAGTCTTGCCCGGCCGGGCGTGGCTCAGCGGTTGAGCGTCGACCTGGGATCCAGGTGATCGGGGTTCCATTCCCGGTCAGGGCACATGCCTGGGTTGCGGGCTCGATCAATGACTCTCTCATCATTGATGTTTCTATCTCTCTCCCTCTCCTTTCCTCTCTCTGAAAGCAATAAAGATATAAAAAAATAAATAAATAAATAAATAAAAATAAAAAAGTCTTTCTGCAGCATCTGTATTAAAGTGGAACACTATGGCAATCGCTGAGACAGTCTATGGCAAAGTGCTGAGCTCAGCTCCTGGCACACAGTAGGTGCCTGGACTTACAAGCTTAAGATTTACATTCAGACAAGCTGGGGTTCGAGACAATGACTAGCTACATCATCTCAGACTTTCCCTCTCTGAGCCTCAGTTCCCAGTAAAAGCTCCCTCCACAGGTCTGTTTAAAACAGACAGATCTGACCTACGCTGGCACTTGGGCCGGCTCATGGTTGGTCATCTTCCCTCATTTCTCTTTTCCTTCTGCTGTCCAATGTGGACAGCATTCTCCAAACAGCTCCCGAGTCACCTTCTCCCCAGAGCACACCTTGAATACAGATTTCCTGGACCACAGCGTCAGCTTTCAAATGTCCCAGGGTCTCAGGTCCTCCCTGGCCTACATGGTCTTGTCTTCTGTTTTCCCAGGAGGGCGAGGCTCAGGAAAGGCGGCCTCATCGGGAGATGGAGCCAGGACCTGGCGTTCTGTCCGCCACACTCCTCGCCATGACGACAGGGCCTCTGGGGAACTTTATCGGGGCAACTTCACAGGCACGTGATACTGGTACTGATCAGAAGGGTCCCTTACTTGGTGTAATGCTCTACTCTCACCATCTTGAAAATCTTCATTTTTGAACAAGGGCCCCATGTGTTCACTTTGCACTGGGCACCACAAAGCATGTAGCCAGGCCTGTTCTCTGCCATCCTGTAAGACTCAAGATGAAGGTCATCTCTTCTGGGAAGACATCCTCAGCTCCTCTCTGATGTGCCCCCATAACCTCCCATCACCCCTGGCTAATACCTCCCTGGATTCATCCACCAACACTTAATGAACCCCTGCTGCAATACCACCAGCACTGCCTCTATTGAGCACACATCAAATCGCAGGCACAGCCCTACAGTCTTCTCACGCAAGAGTCACATTTAAGCAGCTCTCTTGGGTAGGTACTACTATAATCCCCAATTACTGACAGGTTAAGGCATCTGCCCACACAGCAGGGAAGAGGCAGGCACAGGAGTTTTGAATCCAGGCCCAGCACAAGCTCAGAACCAGGAGTGGGGTGGTCAACAGAGGGGACATTCCTCATAAGGGCCCCACGCTCACACCCATAATCTAAAATGTTGGAAGCAGCTGAGATCTTTGCATAGGTATATTCACCATTTGTTTGTTTGTTTTCTGTGAATTTTCATATACTTCAGGTATTTTTGCTATCTTTTTTATTGTTTTATAGAAATTAAAGCCCGGGTTTGAGTCACCGAAAAAAATAAAATGTTGGCAGCAGCTGTTAAAAAAAGCATCAAAGTGACTGTCGTCCGTGCTTCCTCCCGATGGTGAGGCTCCTTATTATCAGGGCTTTTCGGTCAATTGTTCAAATTTAAATTCTTTTATCTCAAAGATTGAAATTTTTTCAATTTGATTAACATAATGCCTCTAAAACTTTGGCAACATCCTGATTAAAGTCCGTGCCCCTGACATTCTCAAAACCATACTAATTCCTGCCAAAAACGCACACGGCGAATCTCATTTTCAGACATCCGACGAACACAAGTTGAGGCATAAGCTACAAAGTAACTGGCCTAACACTGGCCCGTCCTTTTAAAAAACGTCAGTGTCATGACGAAGCTCACTCAGGAGCTATGCCAGGCCAGAGGGGGCGCAGGAGAGAGGCCGGCAAACGTAACTGGCAAACCTGGATTGGTGCCTGGGCCAGGAAAAAGACAGCGCTTCAGCCCTGGCCGGATAGCTCAGCTGGTCCGAGCGCCATCCCCACACGCCAAGGTCAAGGGTTCGGTCCCCGGTCAGGGCACATACAAGAAGCAACCAACGAAGGCATGAATAAGTGGGGCAACGAATCGATCTCTCTTCCTTTCTCGCTCTCTTCTCTCTCTCCCTTCCTCTCTCTCTAAAATCAATTTTTTTAAAATGCGACTCAAGGACATTTTAGGGACAAATGGCAGGGTTTGAGTAAGGGCTCGAGATTAGATTAATAGTAATGCCTCAAGGTTAAGCTTCCTGGCTGGCTCATTGTAGTGTGTTACGGAAGAGCTGTGTCCTCTTAGGGACTAAACTCTGAAGTGTTCTGGGGCAAGACGGGTGATGTCCACACCTTAATTCTCTACGGGCTGAGAGAGAGAGGTTCGCGAAGCCAAGGCAGCAAAGCGCCAGCAGCTGAGGAGCCTGGGCGACGGGCTTGCATGAGTTCTCTGCGTGAGATCTGCAGCTTTTTTATTAGTTAGAAATTATTACCAAAAAAATTTACACTATCGTACTTGGTACAAGCCCTGTTTTATTAACCAGGAAATGATGCAGAATGTAGGGAAATCCAACGGCCTACCATCTAGTGGTCGAGGGCTTGATATTCTGGTTTCTAAACGTTTCTGAACTCGAGAGACAGTGTTGAAAAGTCCATTTGAAGATGTCATGTGACCAAAAAGAAAAAGCAGTCCTGCGTGGACACACAGGTCCGTGTCTGTTTCATTTCGCTTTTGAACTGAGCTCAGTGCAATTCTTGGTGGTGAAATGCCTCACTCAAGAAAATATCACTAAGTAATTAAACAGTAAGGTAAGGTCAAAAAAGGCTTCTTTCTTTTTCTCTCTCTGAAATCTTCCAGTTTGGGATTCTTTCTCTGGCCCTTCCCACCCCCCCCCCCAAAGTATATCAAATAACTAAACTGACCTCCATCACTTTCCAGCTGACAGTTTCTTCGGTGCCCTTTGGGGGAGGGGGCTCTCAAAACAAAGTGCGGGGCTGGGGCCTGGGTTAATATTCAGAGCTCTGCTCCCGGGGCCCCCACGGCCGCATTGGCATGACAATGGAAACCGCGGGCCACAGAAGGAGACCGACAAAGGAAGACACGTTTTTTACTGCTAGAGCCATCTGCCAATTCTCCTCAGGACCTTTTCAAGTACTGAGTGGAGTTCAAGCAGCGGCTGAGAAGGGGATCTTCAGGGGAGACACAAAAATCATTCCCGGGAAAAGCAATCGCAGTGCGAAAAAAATCAAAGGAGGGTAGGCGCCTGGGCGGGTGAATGGAGGGCATCCCAAGGCCCCTCCTCGCCAGCTCTAAATAGAGCCACCAACCCTCTCACATGAGGCTTTCGTCAGTTGCCAAGCATTTTAAATGTTATAGTCAGAGCATGTTTAAGGGAAGATTTAATATACAGGAACCACAACGCCTTCCAGAGGGGTCTTCTGAGTACCCACATGGAAAGCCCAAGCCACCTGCCTTTGCAAAGATTACACTGGGTTTTCATTCTTTAGTTCGCAAAATTTCCTAAATACAGTGGTTTAGCAATAAAAAGACATTTGTTTCTATACCAACTCTAAAGTCCCCCTTCTCCAAGAGACTTGAGAATTGTTAAGACCGCCAACTATGAAAATCTACAGTGCACAGAAAAAAAAAAAACACTTTCATGCCCTCAAGGAATTTTGTCAAAGTTTCAAAAAGAAAATTTGGGGGGTGGGGGAGGGGGTCAAAACATATTCCTCTGACCTTTTTCCCAAAAGGAAAATTCTACTCAAAACCCTGAAACCACGGGTGGCCAGCCCCTTCAGAAGACTAAAGCGCTGAACACACACAGTTCCCCTCCCGGCTCAGGGTCAGCTCTCGCCCGCATCCATCCAGTCACTTTCCGAATTCTCCATTTCCCCGCAGGCGAGGCACAGCTCTTATCCCCGCAGCCTCTCCTAAAACATTCTCAATCCCTGGGGCATCAGTGACCTTAGGGAACTGCACCCAGTAACTCTCCTTTCTGACGACAACCTCACAGGAAATCTACTGTAGACTTGGAAGCTGGAAACGAGTCAACCTTGGCTGGGTTGTTTCGCCGGGTTTGGGGTGGGTTTTAAATTCCACCATTTAACATGCAGGTGTCTTGTGAGGGGCTCAATGACTAAAGGCTACCTGGTCACTTCTCTTTGGGTCAGATTCTCCACTCTTCAGTTCTGAGGATTTAGAAATCTTCACAGATGCAGTATCTGTGTAACTCTGGTGCCTTTTTAAAAACGAATGTAGCTAATCTTGTATGTCAATAAAAATTCAATCTAAAAGTATATAAATAAATAAATAGAAACTAATGTTGCAAAGTTGTAACATTAGTCTTTTAATGTTGAAAGAGTATCTCCGAAAGCTGTGCTCCCTTGGAAAGAGATGTAGGACAAAGTTCGCAGCCTCCCACACGAAGGGGGCCGGGGCGCACTCCTTCCTTCCAAAGCCAGGCCCCATAAGGGTAAGGAATTAGCAAGCAGAGGATGCCAAAAGCACAGAATTCAATTCCGGGCTGATGATGGGCAAGTCAGGGGACAGGAACATCTCTACGAGTGCCTGGCAACCTGGGGATGCAGCCCCCCCCCATCTCCCCATGCCCCAGGGGAACATGCTGACCTCCCTGGTTTGGGCAACTGCGTGACTGTCCCGCCACGAGGCACCCACACCCCCCGCCGGCCCGAGGCCTTGAACTCTGCTCCCTGACTGTCAGGACCTATGATTGAGTTGCAAGCCTGCAGCCCAGGCCCGGCAGCCGCAGGCAGCCCCGCGGAGCCCGACGCTGACCTCTCACTGTGAGCCGGCTGTAGACCTGGGAGTTCACTTCCTTGTCTCGCAGGTAGCATCGGATTTCCTCCACCGCCTCCCGGATGACAGTGACGGCCAGCACGAAGCCCTGCGGAAAGAGGGCACAGGGGGTGAGCCCTGATGAAACCCACCTTCCTCTCCTGGGGCCGGGGGACAGGAAAGGCCAGAGGGCAGCAGGGCAGGGCCCGTTAATTATCCCAAATGCACACGCCCCACCCAGCAAGCCCCCTTCTCGGAGCGTCTCCAAACACACACCCTGGAGGAACACTCTCCAACGCACGTGTACAAGGACACCCTCCTTGCCACCTCCACAGGGTTTCTAAGAGAAACACCCACACTGTCCCACCCACAGGCAATGGCTGAGGGATGGTGACCACTAACATTTGTATCTCACTCGCCACGTGCTGGGCGCCCTCTGAAGTGCTTTCCATCCACTAGTGCATTCCACCCTCAAACACTGCGAGGTTCGCCATACGAGGTTACTGTTACTGAGATCACTGTGCTAGACAGATGAGGAAACTGAGGCACAGAGAGGCTCAGTAACAAAGTTCCCAGGAGATAAGCAGGAATTTTAAAGACAGGAAATCTGGCTCGAGAGTCCTCGCTCTTAACAGCCACATTGTTCTGCATCTAGAGAAACCCAGGTGGGCAGGGACTGTGAGATGGACACCAGGATGCGTGTTTGGGCGGGGGGGCCAGAGGGGGGATCAGCCCCCCAGAGCACACAATGCAACACCGCTCACAGAAACAACAGATTCCACGCTGGTTAGAGTCCTCTGCCAGGCAGGGGCAAGGAAGGGTGGGCAGGGACTGAAGGAGACTTCTGTCTATCTGTCCTAAATTTTTTAAAGAAAACATTACAAACTATTCACTGTGTGAGTGCCAACTAATAAAAAGAAAATTTAAGAGTGCCTGGTCTTCCTGAGTCAGGCACCCCAAGTCATAAACTCTAGTGGGGGCTGGTGTGTGTGTCACCCACAGCAAGGACGTATTTCTACCCGGGCTTTTCTTCCCGTATCCACAAAGGGAAGAACATTCATTCGTTCTTCTGTTTTTCTGTTTTTAAGATAAATTTTTTAATTTATTGTATTTTAGAGAAAGGGGGAAGGGAAAGAGAAGGAGAGAGAGAGAGAAACACTGTTTTGCTGTTCCTCTTATTTATGTATTCACTGGTTGCTTCTTGTATGTGCCCTGACCCGGGATCGCACTCAACACCTTGGCGTATCAGGACTACGTTCTAACCAACTGAGCCACTCGGCCAGGGACTCATTCATTTTTCTTACAAAATGCCCTTGTCATCCCTCCTTTTAAAGTCATTTTCTTAAAATCACAGAGAGCAGCCCGGCCAGCGTGGCTCAGTGATTGAGCATCGACCTAGGATCCAGGAGATCGTGGTTCGATTCCTGGTCAAGGCACACGCCTGGGTCGCCGGCTCAGTTCCCAGTGGGGGGCTTGCAGGAGGCCGGCAATCAATGACTCTCTCTCATCACTGTTTCTCTCTCTAAAATCAAAAAAACTTTTAAAAATAATTAAAAAAAAACAAAACCACAGAGAGCAAAACCACCACAGAGGTTAGGAGTAGGGATTCCTTGCTCATTTCATTTTCATCCTGTTGACCCCGGGAAATACGTTAACTTAGATTCAAAGGACTTTAAGTCTCTTTACAGATTCCCTACTATGTAAATCTAGCCAGAGAGGTGCCGCTCTGTGAACCGCCTCCAAAGCCCCAGACATCTTTACAATCAGACTCCTCCTGCCTCCTGCTTCCAATCTGATATGAAGGACACTCTTGCAGGGCCCATTTCAGAACGAAAGCATAACCAGATGACGTATGGAGGAGAGAGAGAGCCGGGCCCAGCAGAGCACAGGCCCGGCCTGCAGAGCCCCACCCTCCACCCTGCTGTCTTGTTCTGGGCCAGAACCCAGGTTTTTGTTGCTGTTTGTGTTTTCAAACATTCCGGTTTCTCTTTTCTCCCTGCCTGGGCCTGGCTGAGTCCCACCGATGTCAGTGGGAGGGGTGTGCTCATACGAAGACAGAAGCTGCTAACTTCCCTGCTGCAAATGAATCCGGCCTCCTAAGTTTATCCTACCCACCTACCCCCCCAAACACGCAGTTCTCATTAATTCTAGAGGACTCGCCATCCCCTGGGCTAGAAGCTGATTTACAAAGAGATGCAAATGCAGTCCAGAAATGAATTCCAACCACCCAACTTTGGAGCTCCTCCACATGCACAGATATTTAGAAAGAGGCTGGGAGGGTTGGGTTTACTAGCTGAGCTTGTAAAGGAAACCACTGGTGGTCAGAACGCACCCACAAGCAATTGTGAAGGTGCTAATAAGCCTTTTGGGAACGTTGTACATCAAAGATAGATTTACGAAAAAGAAAACTAACCCTAAGATAGGAATCAGAAAAGCAGGTGTCTCTGGTTGGGGAAGAGTTAGCAGGGAAGGGGCACAAGGAACTTTCTGGAGTGATGGAAATGTTCTCTGTCTTGACTCCTGAGGTGGTATTCGGACGGGCGCTGACGAAGGTCAGCGCTCACTGAATCGAAAATTTCGTGCCTGTGCGTTTTATGGTGTATAGATTATACCATAATAACAAAAATCCAGATTTATTACTTGATGTTTCTGTCTCTCCCTCTCCCTTTCTCTCCCTGAAATCAATAAAGATATATATATATTTTTAAAGAAAATAGATTTATGGAAAAACAAGACAGCGACGTAGGTCACAGCCGCGCCCGCCGCCTCCCGCAGCCACATCAAAATTACAACTAAAATACAGACCCACCGTCACTCAGAGCCTCCTGAGATCGGGCTGCACAGAAGCCCCACGACCAGGGACCTGAAGCAGCACCGAGAGCGGGAGGAGGGGCGGAGACACGGGCGGGTCGGGGCTGAATGGGAGACGTGCCGCGGGCCACACCGGGTGCCGCGGGTTAAGCCCAGGAGGGAATCTCAGCGGCGGAGGTTTTCTGGAGGACTGAGGGGCCCCAGCCCCACAGCAGGCCCCAGCCCAGGGCTCCAGGGCCAGGAAGAGACGGCCCCACAACCTCCGGCTGTGAAACCAGCAGGACTGTCCCCGAGGGTCGCGGAGGCTGCGGGAGCCCCAGCAGCTCCTCTAAAGGGCCCGGCACGGACTCACTCGGACGCTCCCTCTGAGCCCAGCGCCGGGCAGCAGCCGGAAAGGACCCGGGACACTCGGGGAGGAACTAACCTGCCTGAAGCCGGGCGAGAGCTGGAGGGCGGCTTCCTCCCAGGCAGAAGGGCTGGCGGAGGCCATGGCTCCTGTGACGAGTCCTCCCCGCACACAGCCCGCAGGCAGGCACCATATTTGAGTCGCCAGCACCTGATTCACACCGTTGGCCCCGCCCCGTGATTCCCGGAGGCCCTGACCTCCCCACCTGCAGCTCATCCGGGCCATTCCCAGGGGCTTTTCTGTGCAAGTGGCCTCTCGAGCCTCATGCTTAGGACTTTCCTAAAATCTCTCAAACAAGCAACAGCGGGCACCATACAGCTTGATAAGTGGCCCCAGGCCTGGCACTAGCGGCAGCTGCATTGGCTCATAGCTTGGCCTCTCCTGGGCTCCTCCAAGCCCAGCACAAGTAGCAGCCAGCTACGGTTTGCTGTGTGGCTCATGCTGGGTGGCCCTGGGCAGGGCACAGGCACAGGCTGACTGTGCACCTCCCAGAAGGCCCCAGAGACAGTGCACCTGGTGGTCAGACTCGACCACGCTGGATCACAACCCTACCACATCCACAGGTGACACACTCAAGGGGCGCACTTGGTGAGCACCAAAGCCCCACTGAAGTAAATCCTGCTCCATAGGGGTGTCTCCAGCACAGCAGCTCTCTGGCTGTAGCTGCAGCTGGTCCTCACAGCGGATTGGCCTGGGGATCAATTCCTCCCAGTGAGGCCAACAGCAACCAAGGCCCAACTGCAACAGGACAGTGCACACAGCCCACACAGGGCAGCACCTAGAAGGCCCAGCTCAGGTGACTGGGGAGGCTGAGCCACTGGACCCTACAGGACACCTACTACACAAAGCCACTCTACCAATTCCAGGAGACATAGCAGCTCTACCTAATACACAGAAACAAACACCTGGAAGCAGCCAAAATGTGGAGGCAAAGAAACATGTCACAAAGGAAAGAACAGAAGAAATCTCTAGAAGAGGAACTAAATGAAATAGATCCAAGCAAGCTAACAGATACAGAGTTCAGAATTTTGTTTATAAGGATGCTCAACCATATTAGTAAGAGTATGACGAAAATAACTGAGAAAATCAATGACATAATAAAGGACCAATTTGAAATGAAGGCGACATGAACTGAAATGAAGAATAATTTACAGGGAATCAACAGTAGAGTAGAGGACGCTGAGAATCAAATCAGCAACTGGGAACATGAGGAAACAAAAAACACCCAACCAGAAGAGCAAAAAGAAAAAAGAATCCAGAAATATGAAGATAGTATAAGGAGCCTCTGGGACAACTTCAAGAGGCCCAACATTCGTATTATTGGGGTGCCAGGAGGGGAAGAAAGAGACCAAGAAATTGAAAACCTATTTGAAAATATAATTACAGAAAACTTCCCCTACCTGGGGAAAGAAATAGACTTACAAGTCCAGGAAGCACAGAGGGCCCCAAACAAGAGGAACCCAAAGAGGCCCACAGCAAGGCACATCATAATTAAAATGCCAAAGGTTAAAGACAAAGAGAGAACCTTAAAAGCAGCAGGAAAAAAGCAATTAGTTACCTACAAGGGAGCAACCATATGACTGTCAGCTGATTTCTCAAACAGAAACCTTGCAGGCCAGAAGGGAGTGGCAAGAAATATTCAAAGTGATGAAAAACATGGAACTACAACCAAGACTGCTCTACCCATCAAAGCTATCATTTAGAATTGAAGGTCAGATAAAGAGCTTCTCAGATAAGAGAAAGCTAAAGGAGTGCATCACCACGAGACCAGCACTACAGGAAAGTTGAAGGGTCTTCTTTAAAAAGAAGCTAATGAACAAAAGACTCTGATGAACTAAATAGATCCAGAGACACTGACGCAGGCAACAGACGATCATATTTCAGAGGGAAGAGGGAAGGGGTGTAGAGGGTGGGAAGAGATTAACCAAAGAAGTTACATGTATAACCCATTGACACAGTCAAAAATGGGGTGATGGCCTGGGGAAGGGGTTGGAGCGAAGTGGAGGGGATCAATTGGGGGGGGGGGAATGGGATACCTGTAATACTCTCAACAATAAAGATAAATAAATTTTAAAAAGAAAAGAAAATAGATTTATTACTGGGACGTCATACAATGTTACGGATTATTTCAGCTATCTCCGGAAGAAATTCTCCCTCTAATATATTAGTACCAAGAAAAAAGTTATTAAAAGCTAAAACTTACTCCAGACAACGAACATCAGTGTCAATGGTGCAGAATTTAAAAATTAAAGTGAGACCACTATATGCCAGGAGCTCCAGGAAGCACTTCACCTGCATCATTTCATTCAATCTTCCCAAAAGCCAAGAAAACAGACATACATGATCGCCCCTGTTTTACAGGGGTGGAAACTGAGGCTCAGAAAAACTTGTTCAAATTACACAACTTCTCGTCAAAGTGCAGCCAAGACCTGCACCTCAACCACTGGGCTCCGCAGCCCTCTCTCTGAGCCACTGCATTCAGCTGGCTTTGAGATGAAAGGACTTTCAGGGTGGCCAGAGGCACTTCAAGATGTATTCTAGCCAAGAACTGTAAACTGATTCCCTGCACAAAAATCCAGGGCATTTAGGGGCAGTCAGTTATAGTCACCTAGAAAGAGATGGCATCTAATTCATCTTTGACCCCAAACTCCCTCCTCTGCAGTCCCTGGAAAGAAAGCCAGAACTACTACAAGACAAACATCCCCTCCAGGTCTTAAACTATCACTGGTAAAGGCTGGCTAAAGGGGCCATGATGCAATTAGAAACCTCGGGACGGCAGAGGCTGCTGTTACCCTGCCAGGCTTCTATTTATGGCCACAGTCCCAGGAAAACCAGGTGAGTTAGCAGCTTCCATTGAAAGTCAGGCCTTCTGCCTTCTCCTAGAAAATCCGAGCAACTGTTTCAGCAAGGAGACAGGGCTGGAACTGGGTGGGAGCCCGCCAGGTCGTCCCAGACCCTCCGGACCCCAACGCCAGCCCTCTTGCCTCGCCCCACTGTGATCCCTGAAGGCTTCTGCAGACCCTGGAGTTTGCCATCACAGGCTCCAGTGGAAGAAAAGGGGTGACACCTGCAATCGAGTCACGTTCAACCCCAAGTACCCATCTGGTCTCCCCCTGCAGTAGGGAGCAACTTTGTTCTAAAGGGTTTCAAACCTCTGACCCATTTGGATTCCTGTAACTCTCCGGCTTCTAGAAAGGTCTGGAGGTGACTTAAGACAGATGTCTCTGTATTGTAAAACCAAAAGCAAAAATAAAAGGCTACTCCCAGCTCCAAAGATAACCACTGGCTTTAGTGAAGAAACTTCCGGACTAAGTATGTAGAAATACTGTCTTTGTTGGGGGGTAGGGAAGCGGTCATAAAAACTGAAGCACACTGTCAGCCCATGGGCTAAAGGGGGGCTAAAGGGTCTCGGGGCGTTCGATTCTAGTCAAGGGCACACACCTGATCCCCGACCCCGGTCAGGGCACGTGCTGGAGGCAACCATTCAATGTGTCTCTCTCACATCAATGTTTCTCTCTCTCTCTCCCTCCCTTCCACTCTCACTCTCTCTGAAAAGCAATGGAAAAAATATCCTCAGGTGAGAATTTTTTAACATGCTTAAAAATAATAACTGTACTTTTAAAAGGTGATGATAAATGATATTTTATATACAGTACGGATTAACTTTTTTAAAATAAGTAGCTTACAGTTTTGACGTTTAAGTAAGTATGTAATAAATAGTTATAGAACTAAAAAACTAAATAAAATTAGGGTATTTCATGTAAACCTCTAAAGTTTCTAACTCTCGGGTCAGGCAACTCCAGGTCCACGTCTGCACCGGATGGAACAGAGTGGCACCTCCCACTTCTGGACGGGACAGGAGCTCCCCACTTCTCCCAGTGCTCGATTCCATCAGCGCAGCCTCCGAGTTCGCAACGCTCGGGGTGTAAGAAGGCACGAAGCAGGCGGAATGTCCTATCTGAGGGACGGTGCTGGACAGCCATTTGCTCAGCTCCCAGCACATCTCAGCCACAAATGACTCAGGCCGGAAAGAACTATCCTCATATTCCAAAAGCACCTTCATTGCTTGTGTGGAAGAAATAAAACCCCATCTCTTCTCAGGGCCAGAGCTGCTGGCCTGACTTGTTTGATAATGTGGTCCTCACGGGGTGTGGACACCCACTCACGGCTCCCTTCGCAACTGGCTCCCTCTACCCCATAAACCCCTGTGCAGCAACTCCTCATCGTTTCCCACACACCACCAATAAAAATGCTTCTTTCTGCCCGGCCGGGCGTGGCTCAGCGGTTGAGCGTCGACCTAGGATCCAGGCGATTGGGGTTCGATTCCTGGTCAGGGCACATGCCCGGGTTGTGGGCTAGGCAGCCGATCAATGACTCTCTCATCATTGATGTTTCTATCTCTCTCTCTCCCTCTCCTTTCCAATATATTAAAAAAAGAAAAGTTTCTTTCTGACCCGGCCAGTGTGGCCCAGTGGATTAAGCGTCATCCCAGCCCTAAGAGGTTACTGGTCTGACTCTCAGTAGGCACATGCCCAGGTTGTGGGCTTGATTCCCAGTAGGAGGTGCGCAGGAGGCAGCCGATCAATGATGTTCCTCTCTCCTTTCCTCTTCTCTCTCTCTCTCCCTCTCCCTTCCTCTCTCTCTAAACTCAATAAAAAAAATATTTTAAAGAAAATGTTTCTGTTTCTTTAAGGGGGACTTAAATCTTTTCTACTTTAACAATCTTCTTCTGCCCTGGCCGGGTAGCTCAGTTGGTCAGAGCATCGTCCCAATAGGCCCAGGTTGCAGGTTGGATCCCCAGTCAGGGCACATACAAAAAGCAACCAACATACACATGAATAAGTGGAACAGCAAATCGAAGTTTCTCTCTCTCCCCCTTGCTCCCTCTCTCTAAAATCAATTTTTAAAAAAACACCCATCTTCTTCCAATTAAAAACTTAACCATATTTGTGAAAAGAGAATCTAAGTATTCCCGAGTCCGGCTTAGAGAGAAATAAGGAGCAGTTACATTTCATAATGTCTCTGGAGAAGAAGAGACGTCAGTTCTGCCCTCTCCACATCCCAGTCATGCTGAGCTGCTTTCTGTTCTCCCAATGCTCTGAGCTCGTGGCCACCACAGGGCCTTTGCATGGCTGCTCCCTGTGCCGGGGATACTCCCACCCTCCTACTCTCCGTGCCATCACCTCCTGAAGAGGCCTTCCATGGCCACCTGGCTCGGCTGCCCCTCCACACCTCCCACCGCACCTTCATCCACTCAGCAAACGCTCAGCGTGCCTGGGACACTCCGCCTGTGCTATAACCTTATTTTGTTACCTTCGCAGCACTTCCCACAATTTGAAACAATTTCATTAAGCTGCTTATTGTCTATCCCCTCTGAAAATCAACTCCACGAGGGCAGGCATTTGTATGTTTTGCTCATTGCTGCACCCCCAGCATCCAGCACAGCGCCGGGCACACAGTAGGTGCTCCGTCACCACTTGCCAAAGGTAAGGAAGAAAGAAAAGGCAAGGGAAGGGACAGAGGGGCATTCTGGTCAGTTCTGTGACACTGGTACACGTGAAAGCACCGAATCTGTTACTTTGTAAAGCCCTCACATTAAATACTCTACACAGAGTAAACAGAAAACGGGATCTTAGAAAACAATGCAAATAGCACAATCCACGAAGACGGAGGCCTTGTCCTCCTCACCTGCCACTGTATTTGCTGAGACGACTGAGGAGCTGCGTGACAGGGGGATGGACGGCCCAGGCCTCACTGCCGTCTGACCCTGCTGATGCAGGAAACGCAGCTTCAACCTTAAAATTTTGGGGAGTCCCAATGTGTTAGCCTGAGGGTGTCCCCTCCCTTCAAAGGTTGCTCTCCCATCCACACACGGGAGGGAGAGAGACAAAGGGCTGTCTGTCCCCAAAGCCCTGAGGTCCCTGAGCAAACAACGCCGAGCTACTCACCAGGGGAACCCAGTAGGTATAGAGTGCACCGAGTCTCATTTCAGGTACAAACTGGGAGCAGGCAAGGAGTAAGAAATAGAGGTTGAAAAAGTACTTGAACTGGTTAAACAGCACCTGGAACGCAGAGAGGAGAGAGAGGGCACAGTCAAGGCTTGCTGATGAGGCCGGGCAGGTCGAGTGGGGGGTGAAGACTGTTAAAAGACTTTCCTGCCGAAGAACTCAGCTTACATGATACCTTTCACGTAACGTTTCAACAGTTCTACACGTAACAAAAATACAATTTTAAACGTAAAAATGTAAATGATGATATACGTGGAAATTGAAAACACCGAATCCAAGATAGTGGATACCTCTGGGGTGGGGAGGGCTTGCTGGCAGCTTCAGCCGTATCTTCTATGTTTTATTTCTTAAACCATCTATTTTGTAAGCACAGGTAGGCCACTCAAAATGTTGTTTTTAGGAATAGGTTTTAGTGGGAAATGCTTATGATGTAAATTGATCAAAAAAGCAGGTATTAAAAATTTTTTTTTTTTTTTAATTTAAAGTAAGCTCTAGCCAGTTTGGCTCAGTGGTTAGAGCGTCAGCCCATGGGATGAAGGGTCCCAGGTTCAATTCCAACCAAGGGCATGTACCTCGGTTGCAGGCTCAATCCCCAGCCCTGGTCAGGGCACCTGTGGGAGGCAACCAATCGATGTGTTTCTCACATCGATGCTTCTCTCTCTTCCCCCACCCCCTTCTACTCTCTCTGAAAAGCAATAGTAAAAATATCCTCAGGTGAGGATTTAAAAAGAAAAAATTAAAGTAAGATAAATTGTCATTCCCACAATATGATCTCAATGCCATAAAACATAGAGAAGACTCCGAGCCCATGTGACAGGTAGATTCTGGCAGCTTTGGCCGCTCCCATGCACCCAGGCAGGGCTCAGCCACTGGGCGGTGAGTGAACATGGCCTGTCACTCCTAGGCTGTGGCAGCTAAGGCATTGCTCAGCCACACGCTCCTGGAAGGTATGAGCAGTACCTGTCCATGGATGCGAATAGGTTAACGTGAAAGTGCTACGACTGCAGAGTAACATACCAAGCAAAATGGAAACATTCATTAGCAAAAATGTTAACAGAAATTCTTTTTCTGGATGGTAGGATTAAAATGCATCTTTTTTTATTTCTCTATACTCTCATCCCCCAACTTTCCTACAGCTCAGTATGTGTTTTGTGATGATGGGGGGGGGGGATTTATAGTGTTCTGGTTATAATGCTAGGTCCCCATAATATATTTTTGTCTCTCATACACCAAATAACCGTGAAGTTATTCTAACTGATGAGGTAGCCTCACTGCCTTACAGACAGAAAGCAGCCACCTCCAGCAGTTGTTAAGGTGGTGTGGAAAAGAAAGTATATTCACAAAATCTGCCGCGCGACCTCAGTCTTCTAAGACGGGCACCATTGCATATATTTGGTGTGGGAAGAAAAAATGAGTGTGGTCCCTGCCCATACATACCCCAGGTAGAAAGGTGAAGAAGTTGTACTTCTGATTGTTGATGACATTTCGAGGGTACCTCTGGTCCCTCTTCTCGGGGTGCCCCAACCAGACCGTGCGGGGCCTGGGCTCTCCTCCACCACAGCATCTCAGCCACTCACAGCACCTGCGGGAAAGACAAGCACCCAGCATCAAGGCCACGCCCACAGGGTCACGGCCACGCCCATGGGGTCATGGCCACGCCCACATGGCACCACCCTCCTCCAAACGCTTTTCTCCAAGGCATCTTCACTGGGTCAGGAGCACAGCCACATCTGGAGCCCCATCCTTCAGGGAGATGGGACACAGCGCTGAGGCTCCTAAGAAGCTGGGGTCACAATCAAAGATGCTTTGTCCTCAAGCCCAATTTATTTATTTGGCTGTTATTACTGGTAAGACTGTTACTACTTTTACATTTTACAGATGTGAAAAGCAAGCTCAGGACAGTTGTATAAAGCACCCAGGTTTGCTGAGATGTGAGAAACAGCCGAGTCTGGCCTTGAACCATACCCATCTTATTAGAAACCTAGTCTCTTTCCAACACCCCTGCTGCGAAGGTTGCTGGTTACACCCAGATTACTATGCAAAGGGGAAAAATCTCCCTTCACCCCAGCTCTCCTCTTCAGCAATACAGAAAGACAGTGACTCAAAGCCCAGCATGGCCTGAAGATGGGTCAGTGTGCAACCTGGGGGCACACTGGCCCTGAATGCCACCCCCTGACCTGGCTGTCCTGAGACGGCAGCTCATAGCTACCAGGACACCAACGTACAAGGCAAGGGAACATCTGGGAATGTCGCCGGCTCTGGCAAAACAAAGCCACTCTGAGAACCTCCCCCGCAGCCCCCGCCAAGGCGGCTTGTCCTTCAAGAGAGTCCGTAATAAAGGTGTTGGGAGAATTACAAGTCCTTGTGGGCGCTGCAGTAGAAACACCCCACATTCACCTCACTGCCCTGCACACACAGGCTGGCGGGAGGAACCCAGCCCTGTCGGCCCGAGACACCGCCAGCCGAAGTGAAACCAACCAGACAGGACTCACATAATTATTACTCATCTGCCGAGGACCTCCCTTCTCCACTCGTCCTACAGGCCAGGCAGGCCCTGGTGGGGTGCTGGGGTCCACAGCTGAGCAAACACGGTCTCTGGGCATCAGGACTCCAAAGATTAGCAAGCCAGCAAGCAGCCCGCTCAGACGCTCAAAATTTCCATGCTGAAACCCGATGCTGCTCCTTAAAAATAGCATCTTCATTCCAGTAAACTGGTGCTCGGGTGCAGAGCGGCTCTGATAAGGACAGGTTTCTCTTCTAGTAAGTCATTCGTGTTGGCACCCCTCTAAGTTGTCCAAAGGCCAGAGACACACAGGAGCCTCAAGGAGTCCAACCCCATTCCTGCTCTTGGGTGTGATGTTAATTACCCAAGCCGGCCCTCGTGGGCTCTCTAAGGATTGAAGGAGGGAGGGAGGGAGGGTTCATGTAACAGGAAGCACACCCTTCTATTTGCAGGAGGAGTCATGACTGACTCCTCTGTGAACCAGGAGTTCTCTCCCCATCCTATAATAACCCTGATGGATCCTACTGTTGTCTGTTTCTAATGAAGCTAAAGAACGGATATAGCCCGGCCGGGCGTGGCTCAGCGGTTGAGCGTCGACCTAGGATCCAGGCGATCGGGGTTCGATTCCCGGTCAGGGCACATGCCCGGGTTGCGGGCTGCAGCCGATCAATGACTCTCTCATCACTGACGTTTCTATCTCTCCCTCTCCCTCTCCCTTCCTCTCTCTGAAATCAATAAAGATATATTTAAAAAAAAAAAAAAAAAAGAATGGATTTAAGGGAACCGCACACAGTCAGGCTGACTGTTTACAGAAGTTTTGTCGGTTCTGTTGTAGCACAAGGCTCCCCACAGCAAGCTGCCGGGTGAAACTGCTCGGCCCTTCGTGTGCAGGTGTGTGCGTGCCTGAAGCAGGTGCGGCCGGCACTGTGGTGGCAACAGGCTGGAAACAAGCCTGACCGGGCGTCAACCTGGCTGGTTAAATGAACAGGGAACGTCCACAGAATGGAATTCCCAGCAATCTCTGAAGGCTGAGAGCTGTTCCCACCAAATGACCCTAGTGCTAGAGATGCTAAATCGAAAAGCAAGGAGCCCTGGCCGGTGTGGCACAGCTGGTTGAGCGTCGTCGCCTGCACTGAGGAGGCCGCCTGCACTGGGAGGCTGATTCCTGGTCAGGGCACAGGCCGTGTGACAGGCTCGGTCCCCAGTAGAGGGCGTGCAGGACGCAGCCAAACGGCGATTCTCTCTCATCAATGTTTCTCTCTCTCTCTCTCTCTCAAATCAATAAAAACATATTTTAAAAAAAAGAAAGAAAAAGGAAAGCAAGGAGCTGAGAGGTGTGTCCAGGATGCTATTCTCTGCATGAAAACAAGAGCACACACGTGCAGACACAGCCTTACACATGCGGAAAATCTCCACCATCTGTCCGTTTCCTGGGCTCTCTGGCCTAGGAATCAATAAATTAGTTTTGTTTCATTTTACTTTGCCCAAGCCAATTTTAGCTGGGTATCTGTTAGCCCCTACCCCCAAACCTCCCAGCCGGCAGTCCTGCCTGCCACGTGGCTGGACCCTCCTTAACGATGTATCGCTACTGGCTTTGTGTGTCTGCCACTCTAAGCTTCTGGAGTGCCAGCTACACCGTAAAGCCTAAATTAATTACAATAAGAGAACTCAGTTCCTCACTCTCACTGGCCACATTTCCAGGGCTCCAGAGCCCCACGTGGCTATGGACTGGACTGTGCAGATACAGAACGTTCCAGCACGAGAGGATGTTCTGCTGGACAACATCCCTTTCAGCATCCCTGTCAAGACACCTCCTCCCTGACTCTCAAACCAATGTCAGTGCCAAAGAAAGTACATGAGACCTTGATGGTAAGTGGACCCCACACCCGAAGGAAATTTCCTAAGCAGTTTCCCAAACTTCAGCCATTTCCATACACACACAGGGTTTCCATGATATCCAACTACCTCTACTTTCTAAATTCATGATTTTGCCTAAATTTGCATACCTTAAATCAGTGATTCTCAACCAGGGGTGGAGCTTAGCCATTGGTATGTAGTAGACAGGAGGCCAGGATGCTGCTAAATGTCGTCCAACGCACAGGACAGCCCCCACGACAGAGAATGACCCGGCCCCAAATGGCAGGAGTGCCCCAGTCGAGAACTCCATGTACATAAATGCATTTAATTTCACACCCCTACTTAAATGGAAAACCAGCATCACCTGTCATACAGAGAAGGTAAATATCAAAATCAACGCCATGGAGAGCTAACAAGTCCCAGTAAATTCCCACTGGATACAGCGGCTCTGAGCCCGCCGGCTGCTTCTCCTTCCTGTACTGTGAAGATGTTAGCAAGTGTCTGCTGTTAAAAAGTGGGCCCTGGCAGGGTTAGCAATATTGAAGGAAAAGTGAAAAAGGAAGTGACTGTCTTGCGACACGTCTCAATGTGACTTAGTTCCTGCCCCTGAACTGCTTTGATTTTACCACTGCAGCACCTACAAGCATCGCCCGCCCGTATTTCAGGAACTAATGTTCTGCGGTAGAAGCCTTGGGCTTGGTGGCAAATTTACAAGTGGCCAAGTTTCCTCCCACCCGCCCAAACAGAAGAGGTGGCAGCTAGGCTCCTTCTCAACTTCTGGATTTATAACCTGCCTATCTCCCTCCTCTCACGGCTGCTGCTACACCCCGTCTGTCTGTCCAGTGGGTGGACTTCAGGCCTCCCACCCCTCCAAGGTCTGGGAGGGGAGGTGCCCAGAGCCATGTTGTGACAGCCGTCACCGGGCGTCATGGATTGCTAGTGCTACTTTTTTTTCTCTTTTTAATTTACCTTTGTTGTTGAAAGTATTACAGATGTCCCCTTTTTTCCCCACATTGATCGCCTCCAACCCACCCCCAACCCACCCCCCGGCCTTCCCGATATTATTGTCTGTGTCCACGGGTTACGCTTACAAACATGTAAGTTCTTTGATTAATCTCTCCCCGCACGCTCCCCACTCGACCCTCCCCATCTTCCCTCTGAGATCCCTCAGTCTGATCCACGCTTCTATGTCTCTGGATCTAATTTATTCGTCAGTTTATTTTGTTCTTTAGATTCCACATATGAGTGAGATCATGTGGTACTTGTGTTTCTCTGACTGGCTTATTTCCCTTATCATAATACTCTCCAGGTCCCTCCATGCTGTCCCAAAGGGTAAGAGCTCCTTCTTTTTTACAGCTGCGTAGTATTCCATGGTGTGAATGTCCCACAGCTTTCTCTCCATCATCTACTTACGGGCACTTGGGCTGTTTCCAGATCTTAGCTCTTATAAACTGCACTGCTATGAACACAGGGGTACATAAGTTCTTTCTGATTAGTGATTCGGATGTCTTAGGATATATTCCTAGAAGTGGGATCCCTGGGTCATATTAAATTTTTTGAGGAAACTCCACATTTCCACAGTGGCTGCACCAGTCTGCATTCCCACCAGCAGTGTAGCTAGTGCTGTTTCTTAATACCGACTGAGCTATCTGTCACTATCTGATCCAGCCCCAAAGTAACTCCTACCCCACATTCTAGACAGGCAGGGAGACAGGCTAACCACAGAATCCCCAGAGGGAGAAATTAACGGAGAGGCTGAAAAAGAAGTAACGAGCGAGGGCCACTGTTTCAGAAGAGCAGGGCCACGTGGCCACAGGTAGGAACACCGGCTCCCAGGCCCACGGGACCTGGGCGCACATCCCAGCCCCGCCCCACACCTGCTGCGTGCCTTCCGGCTACTCATCCTGAGACCCCACTTCTTCCCGTAAAAAGATAGGAGTAAGGCTGCCTTGCTGAATTACTACAAGGATTAAAGATTTTATATAGAAAAAGTATAGGACAGGACCTCGCACACAGCAGACAATTAATATTGAGCCCTGCCAGGTAGCTCAGTTGGTTAGAGCATTGTTCTGATACAGCAAGGTTGTGGGTTCGATCCTCAGTCAGGGCACACACAAGAATCAACCAAGGAATGGATAAATAAGTGGAACAACAAATCGATGTTTCCCTCTCTCGTCCTCTCTCTAAATCAATAAATATTTTTGTAAAAAATGGTAGATATTTCTCGAGTTATTTTTCTAGAATAAAAAAGTGAAACAGCCTGGCTAGCTTGGTTCAGTGGTTGAGCATCAACCTATGACCCAGGAGACAGCGATTTAATTCCCGGTCAGGGCACATGCCCGGGTTTCACGCTCAATCCCCAGAGCAGGGTGTGCAGGAGGCAGCTGTTCAATGACCCTCTCATCATTGATGTTTCTGTCTCGCCCTCTTCCTTCCATTCTCTGAAATCAATAAAAATATATTTTTAAAAAATCAAAGACATATTTTTTTAAAAAAATGAAACAATTTTCTCACCTGTTGATATGAACACATATCCAACTAGGTTAAAACGTAAGGCCAGAGATAATTTAGTTTGCACTGCTTCAGCTTAGATCATTTAAACAAAGAAAAACCAAAGTCGATTTTTCTTATGATTTGACTCTAAAACAAACAACGGTTATGACAGCCAATGTGCAGTTGTTTCGCACAGTCAGGCCAAAAGCAAGGGAAAAGCAAACATTATAGGGGACAGTGCCAAGGCAATGATGTTTCTGGAAAGTGACTACTGTAACAAGGAGTTGCCCTCCAAAGAAATGATTGTCTCTGTTCCCGGTGCCACAGCAATTAGCACCCTCAGTAAATATTTGCTGAACTGCCTGTGTGACCCACCAACCTTTCCAGAAGCCAAGGTCCAGGGAGCGCTCGGCTCAGTGTTGACATTGGGAAGATCCGGGAAGAATGTAAAGAAAAACTGAGAGCAATATGGAAAAAATAGTCTACAGCACTGGGAGGGGGAATTTGCCCCCCATGCCAGGGACACTTTGCAATATCTAGAGGGCTGTTTGGTTGCCACAACTGCAGGTGTAGGAAAGGGCAGTGCTACTGGCATCCAATGGGTGAGGCCAGGATGCTGCTAAACATCCTGCAACGCACAAGACAGCCCTACACAGGATGATCCCGCCCCAAATGTCAATCAGTCCTACACAGGGTGATGAGGCCCCAAATGTAAATCACCCAGGATCTTTGAGAACCTGGTCCAGAGCAGCACCCTCCCACACACTTCTGCGATGATGGAAATGTTCTACATCTGAGTTGTCAAAGAGCAGCCACTGAGCCACATGTGACTATTGAGCACTCAAAATATAAAATTTAAATGTTGTTCCATCAATTTAATTTCTTTAAATGGCCACATGTATCTAGTGCCTGCAATACTGGACTGCAGGTCTAGAAGGATGTAACCCAAATTGTTAAGCACAGGTGCCTGGGGGTGGGGGTGAAAAGTGGAAGTGAGGTACAAAGCAAAACTTTTACTCTTTGTTCTAAAAACATCTAAGTGGCCCTAGCCAGTTTGGCTCAGTGGTTAAAGCATCGGCCTGTGGACTAAAGGGTCCTGGGTTCGATTCCAGCCAAGGGCATGTACCTCTGCTGCAGGCTCGATCCCCGGCCCCAGTCGGGGCATGTGCAGGAGGCAGCCAATCCATGTCTCTCTCACATCGATGTTTCTCTCTCTCTCTCCCTTCCACTCTCTCTCTAAAAAAAGCAATGGGAAAAAATATCCTCAGGTGAGGATTAACATTAATTAATTAATAATAAAAACATCTAAGTGCCTAGATTTTTTTTTCCCCCCTAGGAGAATGCAAAACCTCAAGTCAGAAAGAATGCAAAGAAGGAAGCTAGTTCACTGACGTCTAACCATATCTCTGGCCACAGGGTGCTGCTGGCTAGAGGAGAAATGGGACTGTATCAGTGAAAAAAGTCAATGTGGCAATTTCTCTTTCATAAATGGAGAGCTCAGGTCCTCTGACCTAGCATGTCTACCTGGAGGGATGTATCCCAGGCAAATACGGGCACAGGTGAGCAACAGGAAATGCACAAGGATGCTCAAAGCTGCACTGAGAGAACAAAACCTGGAAGGGCCCAGACGCCCATTAAGGAGGGACACCCTGTGCCATGAGCCTGTGGCCATGAGAGAATGAGGTCACACTGGCAGGACCAGAGCCAAGTGACGAGGTGGGAAGGAGAAAACATAAAGCTAAAGACATGCCATTTATTATGCTATATTCCAATTCAAAGTACATGCTACTATCCTACCCAGGGGAAAATCACTGGGAAGCAAACACACCCCCCCCCAGCCGGTTATCTCTGGTTCTCCTGGGGGGAGGGGTCAGACGTGGAGGGTAGGAACTGTCGTCTGTCCCCACTTCTGCTGCGTTACGTCCGTCCCTACTGGTCTCTGCCTGCCCAGCAGTGCACCATGACTCACATCGCGTCCCACCCCCACTAGGATTCAGTAATTAAAGCCCAAGTCCCAGCCTCTGACCTCTGTACCCCAGGTCCTCCATTCTCAAGCCACGGGCCGCAGCCAAGGCAGGTGAGCCCCGAACGCGGGTGCCCAGTCCCTCCCTCGCTCGTCCACTTTTCTCCAACTTCAAACCCTCTGCAAGACTCATTCGCACCAGACTTCCTGCAGCAAGGCCCCCCATCTACTGACCCTTCAAAACCCAACTCTGTGCTTCTGAAAGAGAAAAGGAAGCAGCTCTGGGCACCCCTACACTGCACTTGTCGGTTTCTCTCTAGTCAAGGACGGGCAAGCTCACATCTACAGGAGCCTCGCAAGCGACATAAAGGAAAAAACAAACAAAAATCAGCACAGGGTCTGGTGGGACGGGCACACTGTGGAAGGCAAGTGGCCACCCCCAGCGCCTGCCAAGACATGTTCCTACGAAAAGCCCAGCACGACAGACCATCCGATTCTTCAAGACAGAGACGAAAACAAGACTTTAATGTGCAAACAGTGTTTGGCAACTGATTCAATCTTTCTTAATGTTTTTTATTGATTTCAGAGAGAGGAAGGGAGAAGGGGAGAGAGACTGAAACATCAATGATGAGAGTCACTGATCGGCTGCCTCCTGCACGCCCCCTACTGGGGAACGAGCCCACAACCCGGGCATGTGCCCTGACCGGGAATCCAACCGTGACCTCCTGGTTCATAGGTTCACGCTCAACCACTGAGCCACACCAGCCAGCTTCCATTTTTAAATTTAGTGCAAAACAAAATCTGCATTGAGATACCGTTTTTTATTTAGCAGGATGATCACGATCAAAAAGCACAGAAATACCTGCGTTGGTCAGAGTGGGCAAACGGATACTTTCACAGCTCGGAGGGGTCTAAATCAGGATTATCTTGAAGGAGGGTCACCTGCTGATAACATCAAAATTACAAATGCACTATGACTCATTGAGTCCCCTCCGAGATATGTTCTAACATGGACACAAAGACTTATGTTCATGGTATTCACCGTAGCACTGTGAGCAAAAGCAAACCACTAGAAGTAACCTGAACGTCCATCAGGGGTAGACTGGTTCAAATGTGGTATTTCTATTCAATAGACTCCTATAAAGCCATTAAGAAGGGGGGATGGGGAGTGAAGCTTTTTATGTATTAAAATGGAACAAGCCCAGGATGTATTATAAAGTTAAAAAACATATATACATATATACATACATATATATAGTACTGTGTAAGGTATATTAACAATTGAGTAAAATAGAGGAAAGTCTATATGTATGTGTAGCTAGACAGATAAGTAGGAAATAAATAAATAAATGCATGGGCTTTTTTGATAAATGCTCTTAAAATTCTCTAGAATGGCCCCGCCAGTGTGGCTCAGTGGTTGAGCATTGACCTAGGATCCAGGAGATCCCGGTTTCATTCCCAGTCAGGGCCCATGCCCAGGTTGCAGGCTTGATCCCCAGTAGGGGACGTGCAGGAGGCAGCCGATCAATGACTGACTCATTGATGTTTCTATCTCTCTCCTCCCCTCTCTCCCTTCCTCTCTGTGAAATCAATAAATATTTTTTAGCCCGGCCAGGCGTGGCTCAGCGTTTGAGCGTCGACCTGGGATCCAGGCGATCGGGGTTCGATTCCCGGTCAGGGCACATGCCTGGGTTGCGGGCTTGATCAGTGACACTCTCATCATTGATGTTTCTATCTCTCTCTCTCCCTCTCCTTTCCTCTCTCTGAAATCCATAAAGATATTTATATAAATAAATAAATATTTTTTAAAATACTTTATAAAGAATAATAATAATAAATAAAATGAAATAAAATTCTCTAGAATGACCATCACAAACTGATGTGTGGTTGCCTCAGGAGGGGCGCGGGGTAGCTGAACAGGGGGTGGGATGATGACTGAGTTTGCAACAGACATACTTCTGTACCTTTTAAACATTGAACTACGTCACTCTGTGCTGACCAAACTTTTAAATTTAAAAACAGAAACCCCTACCCTGCCACGCAAACAGCACACAGCTGTGTGCAGCCTCAGATCTCAGCGATGAGCTCGTGGGTCAGGGACCAGACACTACTCACCTCGCACCCAGGCCTGGTATACAGAAGGTGCTCCCTTACTCTGTGAGGGCTGGTGACTCTCTCCCGGGCTGCCCCAGGCCCCAGGCACCAAGCACTCGTGGACCTTCTGCCTTACCCCGAGCATTTGCAGTGAATCTAGGTCACTGGCTCGTGGGTTTTAAAACAGATCTGGTGCCACAGCACCTTGCCAGCACCAGCAGCCCATAAAATGCCAGAGAATGGAATCAAACGACTCAATAGAAGGCAATTCCTCAGACACCAAAAGAATAAGAATATTTTTAAAGTGCTCAGTGTGGGCGGGGCGCTGTGGCGAAGTCCTCGGTGTGAATTCCTTCCCTTAATGCTCACAACAGTCCTACAGGCAGAGCTCGCAGATGGGGACACAGCTCCTCGGACGGTCCTGCAGCTGGGGAGGGGCAGAGCCAGCTGTGGGTCCGGGGCTCTTAACCACAGGGTTTGGAGACCTCATCCCACAGCAGAATATGAAAGCTGCCTCTGAATCATCTAGACAGCCACCTAGAGAAAAATCCAATGACAGGGACACAGCAGGAGCACAGCAAGAGTCCCCAGTGACACCTGGCTCCTCCCTCCAACCCCCCTTAGCCTTAACAATGGCTAACACTAAACATACAAACATATACGCAGTCGAATTTCCTCCCATTTAGAAAGTCCCCTTGCGACTCTTGGTAGTTAAGTCTCTCTACCTTTAGTCTAGGCCAAGCACCAATCTATGTCTGCTATTCTTAGCTTTTATTGTTCTATTTTTTTCTTATGTGTTTTAAGTTTCGTAGACAATATGAGGTAAGCGTTGAGAATACTTTTTAAATTTCATACAGTTTTATTTTTGAAAAGACTATGCTTTCTTCACTAACTTACATTAGCATTATTATAAAAAATTGTTATAAAATAAACTCAGAGACACGAACAACAGAAGGGTGATACTGTTGGGGGCAGAAATATTAACCATGCTCCGTTAACCATGATTTTAGCTGTACTTGTAAGAAATGCTGATCATGCTCTGCTAACCATGATTGTTCTGTTCTGATTAGAGAAAGCACATTCTGACCTGGCTGAGAGTCGTACACCCCGGGACATGGGAGTTAACTTCTTCTTTTATAAGAAGTCTGTACTTCGTTTATCAACATGGGAAGATTAACAGCCTGTTCCCCAAACAATGGAATCCCCGAGGCACCCGCCCTTTGCTCCCCCCAGCCTCCACTGCCTGTAACCTGTTAGCATTAACCTTGCCTACTACCCCATGCCTGTAATTCCTACTTTCCCATGTAATCTTTGTCCTTCTAGCCAATATGTGGGGAGGGCAGAACAGATTTTCGTGGATGACCATTACTTCTCTCCCAATTTGCAGGCAATATTGGAATAAATGCTCATATACGATTCAAAACAAACAAACAAACAAAAACGGTGGCTAACACTGCTATTGTGCTTTCCGTGGGCCGCAGGCTTTGGGGCCTAAGCATTCGACATACTTTAACTGATCGTGTCCTCAAAACTGCTGAGCACTCCAATCATGCCCACTTCAAAGAGGTGAACTCACTCGCCCAAGGTCATACAGCAAGAAGCATGCGGCACAGCCCAAACTTGAACAGAGACGGTCTTGCTTAAATCTACACTCTCAACCCCTCCAGATCCGCAGCAGCCAGCCCTGGCCGTAAGGGAGCCACCACTCTGTTGGTGACCTTTTCCTTCCCAGACTCCCATGGAGACCCCCTCCCCACCCCGGAGACCTGGGCTGCAGCCCCTGACACAGCAGGCCCCGCCTCGGGTGTAGCTTTGGTACTGAGACAGCCCCAGGAAGGCCATGGGAGATGTTTCCAAGGAAGGTGCTGAGGGTCAAGCACAACGACAGCTCAGGCACCGGAGGGCACTCCCCAGGTAGCAGCCCCTTTTCCGATGTGAGTGCTGCAAGGGAATGCCACCCTGGGCTCCCACCACGGTGTTGCCAACCTCCACCCTCTGCAGGGAAGCCAGACATTATGCTCTTGGCCCTGTTATCTACACACAGCTTTATCATGAGGAACTACATGTAGCCTTTCTTTTCAACAAAGAACGCATACAGACTCCCAAACATCTTACATAGCTACCAAACAGGCCGCCACGAGGGGCTGAGGTCACCCAGCGCATCTACAGAGCACCTACTGTGTCCTCAGTCAGCCACAGGCTCCTCTCCTCCACCCCCACCCACCTCACTCATTAATACACAGAAAGCCCAACTGTGCAAAAACAAAGGAAAGCCTATGTTTTTACTTCTTTCTCTCTCTTTTTTAAAACTTTCCCAATCTCATGGGCACGCACTGGGCATAAGCAAACTGAAAATGCCAGGCGGGGGCACTGCCCATATCCTGACCCCGGAACACAGGGCAATTCTGGGTCCCACAGGGCGTAAAATAACAGAAAGCCCTGGAACGCCCACATGGTCCACTTAACCCAGTGACCTGAGATTCTAGCCTATGAAAACTCTCAAAGTGGAATCAAGTTCATGCATCAAACTATCCTCTCTAGACTAAGTGCTAATTCATAATGAACTTATTAAATCATGTCACTTCGTGGCCATTCAGAAAAACATACACAGAAGGAAACATACCTCAATGCTAACAAAAGGAAGGAAGGCTTTAAATAACTCTAGCCACTGCATCTTTAAGTTTTCTATAACAGGAACGACTACTTTTTTTTTTTTTTTTAAAGAAATTATTACTTTCAGCCCAGCCGAGCGTGGCTCAGCAGTTCAGCATCAACCTAGGATCCGGGCAACTGGGGTTCAATTCCTGGTCAGGGCTCGATCCCCAGTCGGGGGCGTGCAGGAGGCAGCCGATCGATGACTCTCATCACTGATGTTTCCGTATCTCTCTCCCTCTCCTCTCTCTAAAAACAATAAAGATATACTTTTTTTAAAAAAAAAACAAATTATTACTTTCATAATGGAAAAAATAAAGCTCTAGAGCTCGAAAGTCCTGTGCAGGGCCTCAGAGCTGGGGAGGGCACTCTGGCCGGGCTCTGAGTGGGTGGGTACCCACCTGGGCCACACGGGCCCTCTCTGGCTTGGCCAGGCTTTTACTAGCAAGAGCTGCTAGTATCATCGTTTAGCACAAAGCAGCCCACTGACTGCTACTGAGGGGGATGTTCCTGACTATCTGACAAAGACTCAGCCCCAGTTAATGCAACTGCTCGGCGGGGTTAGAAATCTCGGTGATGTAGCAGAAGTCGCCGGGAGCCTGCGAGGACTGACAGGGGCAGCTCCAGCCAAGTAGCAAATCTGGGATCAATTTGAGATCTGTGACCCAGACCTTGGACAAGCTGCTTCTGTGGCTAATTCCTTAAAGCAATAGGCTAAGTGAATGACGGGGGAGGGGGAGGGAGGAAAAGGCCTCCCTTTTCTTTCTGTGCAGGTTGTTCGATTACTTCTCCCAGCACTCAGCACACACCTGCACCGCAAGCCCACCGTGTGCCCTCAACACCACCTATCCCCCCCGATGAATTAGGAACGCAGAGTCCCTTGGGGATTTTGATGTTTTCGAATAAAACTACGGGAACTGGGAGCAGGCAGACCTAACTGGAACTGTGGCTCCTGGTTCTCATCATTCACGTAACAAATATTTATTGAGCACCTATTACGTGCCAGTCTCTGCTGGGGACTGGCACATGAAAACAAGACAGAGGGAGGTGCTGCTTTTACGAAGCCTACTATTTTACAAGTGGACAGGGTGGCAACAGAGAAGTAGCAAAATCATAAGACACGGGGACACATCACTGGGTGGGAGGTGGCTCCTTCAGAGTGGGTGGTCCTGGAGGCCTGTCTGAAGAAGAGACAATTGAGACCTGTGAGAGGAGACAGCAGCAGCTCAAGAGCTGCGTGGCCCTGGGCTGCTTGGTTGTTGACCCCTCTAAGCCTCAGCTTTCTGGGAAACGGAGTGTGTGTGGGGCTCTGTGTCGATGCCACAAGACAATCCACGGACGCTGCCCAGGGCAGTGGGGCTGGCATCAACGAAACCAACCGAGTTAAAATCCTATGATGTCACGAGATGAAAGCTCCCTGAGAGCGGGGATTACTGCCTGATGCTTACTGCTCTATCCCCAACGTTAACACTGCGCCTCCCCTGGCAGGGTAGCTCGGTGGGTTAGAACGTGATCCCGATACGCCAAGGTTGTGGGTTCAATCCCCAGTCAGGGCACATACAAGAATCAAACAATGAATGCATAAATAAGTGGAACAACAAATTGATGTTTTTCTCTCTCTCCCCCTCCCTCCCTTCCTTCTCTAAAATCAATTTTTTAAAAATTCTTTAAAACTGTGCCAGTGTGGCTCAGTTGGCTGGGTGTCATCCCATGCACTGAAAGGCTGCAGGCTCGATCCCTGGTCAGGGGCATGCAGGAGGCAGCCGATCGATGTTCCACTCTCACGTCAACGTTTCTCTCTCTCCTTCTCCCTTCTTCTCACTTTAAAAATCAATTTAAAATATTTCTTAAAAAACTGCGCCAGGGACAGAGTAAGTGCTCAGCAAATGTTTATGGGGTGAGTGAGTGGCAGGCCTCTGAAATGTGCAAACACCGAGGCTACGACTCTGCTGCTCTAGGGTGAGATAAGCACAGCTGTTTGGTGAGTGTCGAGCTGCAGATGGAGCTCATCCCACCCCAAACAGGTGACTGCTCTGGTCTGGGGGTCTGTACCCCCCTTTGGGTGTCTTTAAGGTGACTCTGCTTTGGAGAGCCAGCGTTCAGAAAGAAAACATTATTTAAAAAGTGAAAACAGAAATCAACTTGTGAAAATATAGGGCCTGGGGTTAACTAAATAAGCGAAGTCTAGTCAAAGAAATATTCTGTTGCCATTTCAAGTGTCCTTTACAAAGAACCTCACGATACAGAAAAGACCTTGGTTACAATGCTAAGTGGAAAAGGTAGGGAACAAAACCACAGGGGCTACATGGTTATAATTCGTAAGACAATGTACACACAGAAACACAGCATAGGCTAAACTGTTTGTGTTAGTTGTGGTTGTCTTTTTTTAATTGATTTGAGAGAGAGAGAGAAGCGGGGGTGGGAGAAAGGGGGAGAGAGAGGGAGAGAGAGAGGGAGAGAGGGAGGGAGAGAGAGAAACATCCATTTGTTATTCCACTTACTTATGTGCCCTGACCAGGAATCAAACCCACAACCTTTGTCTATCAAGACGACACTGTAACCCACTGAGCAGGACAGGGCAGCTGTGGGTGTCTCTGAAGGGAAAGCTAATGCCAGGATTTCATTCTGCACTTTTCTCTGTTCTAGTTTTCAATACACACGCACACATTTAACTTTCACATTTTACACTTATAAAGTACAAGTAAACATAAATATATTTCATGAACATTTGATACACAAAAATTTATGTAAATAAAAAACAGAAATACATATAAATGAATTTTACACTGTTTTACAGTTTCCCTTATAACTTAAACTTCAAGAACAGGGTGCTGGCTGCTGTGATGTGACTGTTTTGCCTGGTTTCCGTTCAGGGTTCCCGTGACTTCGCTGACTGTATGTCTACAACTTAACCTCAGATCAAGAAAAGGAAGCCTCTCTCAAATAAATAATTAAAAAATTAATTTCTTGCCCAGCCGACATGGCTCAGCGGTTGAGCATCGACCTAGGATCCAGGAGACTGAGGTTCGATTCCTAGTTGGGGCACATGCCGGGGGCTGCGGGCTCAATCCCCGGGGAGGGGGTACAGAAGGCTGCCGATCAACATCTCTCTCATCACTGATGCTTCTATCTCTCTCTCCCTCTCCCTTCCTCTCTCTGAAATCAATAAAGATTTTTTTTTTAAAGATTTAAAAAAAAAAAATGAATTTCTTGTGATACTACTATGCTCCCACGAGGATGGCTGAAATGAAAGGAGACAGACAATACCAAGTGTCAGTGAGGATATGGGGCAACACCGATGATACTAACACAGTGGGAAACTATGAATTTCTACTAAAGCTAACACAAATATACCATAGGGCCCAGCACAGCCACACAGTGCACAGACCCAAAGATATGTCCACAGCAGCACCGAAACTGGAAACAGCCCCCATGTCCAGCCACAGGGACGAACAAACTACAAGGTAGGGCAAACGTGGGTTTACAGTTGTGAGTACTCGAAACCCAGAGCTTACTCTTGTATTATCATGTATTAAGTATTGTATCATTTTCCATACAAACAACAGCAAACCTACTTTTGCCCCACCCCGTATAGTACACATGCAACGCGATCTAATCTTATAAATAGAAGGCTGAGCCAGAAAAGCCAGGCACCAGGGAGCCTGTGCTGTTTGATGGCATCTGTTCAAAATCAGGCAAAAGGAATCTGCTTTTAGCAGTCAGGGTGCAGGTAAGGGGGGCGGGCCGGGGGCAGGAGGTGGCTTCTGAGTAACAGCCTGTTTCTTTAGCTGCAGCTGGCTGCAGGACTGTGTTCCCTTTATGAAAACGCACCGAGCTGTGCGTGCATGAGCTGTGCCCTCTGTGGGTGCGGATGTACGTGCATATATGGGAACCCGTGCATCACCTTTTAAAATCAGCTTATTTGGGGGGGGAACCTGGCCAGATGGGACAAGTGGTCTTACCCGTTTACTACCTGGTCCTTTGATTTACCCGGACACAGCTGTCATGCCCTGTAAGAGAGTTTCTAATTGCCTTTAATTTGGGGAGTAGAGAAATGAGGAGAGGAGATGGGGGGTGAAGTTCTCCAGTTTTAAATTTCATGTGAACTTTTATGGAGACTGACTGTATAAAAGCTAACAAGTATTCAGACCCAAATAATCTCCTTTTTCAGGGCAGGGACAGGCACTTTAGAAATAGCTGTTCTGCACTCTCTCTCCCCCATTAGCGTGAACGGGTCTCATACAGGGAGGGTGAGAAAGAAAACACAGATCAATAAGTAACTCTGAAAACAGACACCATGTTTCTGAAGAATGTGCACTTACTGGGATAATTTGAAGTTTCTAGAATTTTCCTCCGTCCTATCATTTCGGCCAATAATCAGCTTTCACTAGGAACAAGGGGATACGTACCTACTTACCTGCAGATCACAGAGGCCTCAAAAAGCCCCCACCCCTTTCCCCTCGACAAACACGGCCTGCTCTAAATAGACCGTATAGGAAAACTCACATAGGAAGGGGCACGGAGACCGGCCCTAACATGCAATTTGCTGCCTACGTTCAAATTCAGGGAAAATGAGTCTTTCTAAAAACTGAAATGAGTCTTTGTCATTCTAAAGCAAAACCGTTCTAAAGAGGGCGGGAAAACCTCCTGTCCCTCAGTTTTGCTGTCTGTCACGTAGGGCTGTCAGGTGGATTAAATGGGGTGATGGTCCACCTAAAACTCTCAGAACAGTGCCGGCCACCTAATACATGGTTAGTGACGCTTACAGTGCTCGTCAGATTAATCTACACAACCCAAGGGACAAGAGCTAACCACCACCGCTCAGAGTGCGGCCTGGAAACGTGACCACTGCAAACTCATTAAGCAAAAGGAAACATCTGGGGATGGTGCCCACCCAGTGCCTCCATCCTCCCTGCAGAGCACGTGGTGTTTTAGGTGGAGGGGGGCGGGGGGCCGGGGCAGCTCCAGTCCACTTGACTTTGCAACATGCTTACAGAGAGCTCTCGAGACTGGGCCGCCTGAAGAAAACTGCTGAGAAGCTCTTATTATTATTTATTAATAATTCCAAGAGCTACCACACCTGCTGAAATAGCCATAAATGAGATGCTTTCTGCATTAATTTCCTGGGGCTGCCATAAAAAAAGGGCACAGACTGGGTGGCTTAAACAATAGAAATTTATTTTCTCAAAGTTCTGGAAAGTCCAAGATCGAGGTACAGGCAGGTTTGGTTCTTCCGGACGCCTGTCCCCACGGCCTGCAGATAGATGGCTGCCTTCTCCCCGTGTCCTCAGATGGCCTTTCCTCCCGCCCTTGTCTCTCTCTGCATCTTAATCTCTTCCCATAAGGCAACCAGTGAGGCTGAATTAGGGTTCACCCTAACAGCCTCATTTTAACTTGTCTTTTCTTCAAAGGGTCTACCTCCAAATACAGTCACATTCTGAGGTGCTGGGGGGTCAGGACTTCAACATATGGATGGGGGGGGGACAAGTCAGCCCATAACACTTCCCAAATGCTCTCTTCCAAAAGCTCCAGGCCTCCTTGTTATTAAATCAGAAAGCTGACCTCATAGCTAACAAGACTCCAAACATGAATTTCTTGCTCAACAGGATTTTCTTTTTTTTTTTTAAAGACAGAATGAGTCACCTTAAAAAGACAATAAGGGACACGGCCACTCAGTGCACATTCATTCCATTAATCCAGTGGTTCCTAACAGGTGCGATTTCACCCACTCCCCCTTCCCACTCCTCACCCCCCATGTCCCCCTCCGCAAGCCAGGGGACACTTGGCAATGTCTGGAGACATCTATGGTTGTCACAGCTGGAGGGAGGGTGCTGCTGGCATCCAGTGGGTGGGGGCCAGGGATGCTGCTAACATCGTAGGGTGGACACATCAGCCCCACAGCAGAGAATGATCCCACCCAAAATACCAAGAGTGCCGAGGCTGGGGCTCCCCAAGGTCTAACCAGGCCAAGTCTGACTTCACCTCCGTCGCAGCGGACGGCCCAGCGGAGGCTGGGAGACCCTGCCAGGCCCAGCTCCATGGGGAGGGCACTGTCCACACTCACGCAGCTTCCTCCTCAGGGAGCGCTGCCAAGAGGCTGGTCCCTGGCATGCGGCAAATGCCACAGAGCTCTGACTGGGAGGAATACCTGGCCAGGCTTAACCACTGTTTAAAAATCACGTATTTCAGATAACTTGGCAAAATAAAATTTTTAAAATCTATTAGCACCACCAGATTCTCCCTTATAGCAAAAATATTATATTTTTAAAGAGATAGCACCATTTTAGCACAGGCCATGGCTTCCTAAATGTCAGGCTTGACTTGGGGCCCATCTGCAAACCTCATCATTTGTGGTTTCGTAGGAACTATTACCGGCTTCCTACTTTTCTTCAAGTCCATACTCCTTTTTACTTAAACGAGAGGAAACTTCCTATCAGTACTACAAGGAGAAAACAAGTATCATTTGGAACAAACAGAAGGAACCATAAAAATAATTGCTAACCTTTCAACGTTTGGCCCTGAGCCAACTACAGGATCTCTGGAGAGGTTTCCCGCAGGCCAAGCTTGAGTGCCTGTCTCGGCCTCTCAAAGCGACACAAAAGCAAGCAGTCCCGGCTTAAAATCAACACCATCCTAACTCTTTAGGTAAAAGTCATTGACAAAAACCTCACCACTAGCCTTTTTTTCCCTAAATTAAACCAAAGTCCACTCACTGTCGAGTCAAGCCGGAGAAACTTTGTGCCCATTTCCAAAGGTGGCCGTAAAATACAGCCAGCCCTAAGGAGTGATGTTCATCATCTGCATCCGGGTAAACACAGTAAAAGAAGGTTCTGGAAAGTAACAGACGAAAGTCCAAAGATGGATTGCTCACCGCTTTGCTTCCTCCTTCCGACTTGTGCCTGCAGCCGAGGTCAAGGTCAAATGGCTGCCCTCTTGCCCTCCTTCCTTGGGGACTGGCGTGCAGGGCCACTCTTCACTGGCCTTCCTGGGGGAAGCCCTGCAAGCCCGGTTCTGTACCCAGGCTCTACCCTTCAGTGTCCCTACCTGGGTTTGTAATTCCACAGCCCTCGTGTCACTGCCGGTGACAGTCAGCGCAGGGCAGGGCAGGGCCCGTGGCAGAGAGGCTGTACCAGGAAACCATGGCACAAGTGCAGCTGGGCTGGCAGGCAGGGGACGCAGAGAGCACTACCTGACGGGCACTGCCACGGCTGGTCTAACTGTTCTCATCCGAGGGAGCAAAGAGCTGCTTATGCGATCGTACGTCCACCGTGGCCGGGGGAAGGCCTGGGGTCTCTGCATTTCACCCACGAGCAGGATTCCCCGAAAACGCCCCCTAAACACACCCCTATCCGCTGCATACCTAACCCCACCTCCACTGTGTCAATGGAAAGACACTGTCTACAGTCAGTCCTCAGCAGTTGCGGTTTCGGTATCTGCAAATTCCCCTTCTGCCTCAAAGGCGTCAACTCCACATCAGCACCCACGGCACCCTCGTGGCCACTTACAGACGCGCAGAGTGCGAAACATTCGAGTCCCGAGTGGGGTGGGAAAGGTGACGCCTGCCTCGTCTCCGCACTCACGCGGCACGCGGTGTCCTTTTCGCGGTCTACTTAGTGCCCGGTTTTTCACACTATTGTGCTTTCGTTAGTGATTTCACTGCCTCAGTGGCCCCACGCAGTGCTGTCCAGCGCTCCCGAGAATAAAGCCTGTGATGTGCCTCACGAAGAAAACACGCGTGTTTGTCTGATAAGCTTCCTTCGGGTGTGAGTGCAGGGCCGTAGGCTGTGAGTTCACTGTTAATGAACCGACCTCACGTATCAAATACGGTGTCTTTAAACAGAAACAGACCTAAAACAAAGTTCTGTGTTGATCAGCTGACAAAAACGCAGCGAGCAGAGGCTCACGGGCACCCAGCCCTGCATCCTTCCTCGGGGTGGTAATTCACTGCTCGCTAATTCACAGTTGGCAGGGACCTGACACACGTACCTGCTGTGACCGATGAGGGTCGCCAGTGCTATACGCCTGACACAACCTCCACCGCATCTAAAGAGAAAGGGCATTTTAATGCCACAAATTAGAAGCGAGAGCTTCAATGAAAAGTTCAGACTGTTGAGCTGAGTATGCATATCTCCCTACAGTGGCCTTCGTTTCCTCGGTTCCTTTAAACGATGACATCCAGATCAGGGACCATGCTCCTGGGCTGGCACCGGGGACAGCTACAGGGGAGCACACGCCTGACACCGCCCTGTCACTAGACACTGGTAATCTGAGGTATGCAACAGCTTCTACCAAAGTCAAGCACCCGGGGGCATTTGCCAGCCTGAGTTCTTATTCCACAACACCTTCTACAAAGAGCCAGAAGAGATGCCATCCAGTGCAAGAGTCCACCTGAGGCCCAGCCCCACCCTCCAGTCGGAGGAACAATTTCTGATGTTTTCCAAGGACTCATGTGCTACTTTGCATAGATTATGCCAACCACACAGACACTCTCACAGAAGAGGAAACTGAAGCACAACAGAGGGGAAAAGACAGTGGCCTGGAGTTATACAAGCAGTAAAATGGCAAAGCTGGTACATGAACCTGCATCTGTGTGGACCTTGGAATCCAAACACTTCACCGCAGAGCAACGAAGCCAGCATCCTGTGCCAGGGATTTCAAAGGAGAGCCTACCCCCTGGCCAGGTGGCTCAGTTGGTTGGAGCATCATCCCACACACCAGAAGGTGGCAGGTTCAATTCCGGGCCACGGCACACACCCAGGTTGCGGGTTCGATCCCCAGTCAAAGCAGGTGCTGAAGGCGACCAATCGATGTTCCTCTCTCGCATCAATGTTTCTCTCCCTCTCCCTTCCTCTCTCTAAAACTCAATAAAATCAATAAAATGATAGCCTACAATATTCTTATCTTTACTTTCACACCAGTTTTTGAAATGAGATATACCTTGACTGCAAGTCCCACGGGAGAGGAAATGACACAAATGCACCGAGAAAAACGGCACTGAGGACACAGCCGATTAAACGCCATCCAGCTGCCAGCCCTGGCTGGTCCAGGAAACCCTCCCCACTTCTCTTACTTTGGAGTCAGGTTCACCAGAGTTCTTATCAGTTTCTGCCATGCAGTCTTGGCCCCAAATCACTGCTTCATCTTCCTGGGCCTCAGTTTCCTTATCAGTGAGACAAGAATAAAAAATAAAACGAACCCAACATCAAAGGGCCATCCTGCAGCACGGTTCAGAGCAAAACACTCAGATCCCAAATACATATCCGTGCTCCTCCTCAGTGGTCAGGGTATGTCCTGCAGCGTGCCAGCTTAAATTCTGAACCCTCGAGCCCCGAGGTGCCCCTGGCTGCACCCACCAGGAAGGTGGCCCCAGTCGCCCCAGCGGGATGGGAAGCCCAGGCCCCTTCCTGCTGCAACAAATGACCACAAATTCATTCTTTTACACTTCTGGAGGTCAGGAAGTGGGGCTAACCGGCAAGGCCGGTTCCTTCTGGAGGCTCCAGGGGAGAATCTGTTTCCTTGGCTGTTCTGGGCGCCCCCTGTACTCCTTTACTTGGGGCCGCGCATCCATCTCCAGGCCACAGGCTTGGCATCCTCCGGTCTCTCTCCAGCTCTGAGACTCACTCTCCTGCCCCCCCCCTTTTTAAAATTTATCTTTATTGTTCAGAGCATTATAAATGTCCCCTTTTCCCCCCACTGATTCCCTCCCCCCGTACCCCTTTCCCCAGGCCTTCACCCCATTACTGTCTGTGTCTATGGGATATGCATATATGCACATAAATTCTTATGTTAACCTCTCCCCACCCCCTCACCCATCCACCCTCACCTTCCCTCTGGGACTCCTCAGTCTGTTTCATGCTTCTATGCCTCTGGATCTATTTCGTTCATCAGTTTATTTTGTTCATTAGATTCCACATATAAGTGAGATCATGTGGTACTTGTCTTTCTCTGACTGGCTTATTTCCCTTAGCATAATACTCTCCAGGTCCCTCAATGCTGTCTCAAAGGGTAAGGAAATCCTTCATTTTTCACAGCTGCATAGTGTTCCATGGTGTAAATGTCTGAGAAGATGCTTGATATGAAGACAGACCACACGTTAGGACACAAACTAGTCTCTACAAGTTCTCCTGCCCCTTTCACACTTGTGATTGTACTGGGCCCACCTGAGTCATCCAGAATAGTCTCCCATCTCAAAATCAACTTCATCACATCTGAAAAGGCCCTTTTGCCATGTAAGGTAACATATTCACAGGTCACACATGGACATCCTGGGGAGGGGGGGTTATTCTGCCCACCACACCAGTAAATACTAAGGTGTATTGAGTGCTTAGCCTTCTAAACTTTACATGGACTAGTCTCAAAACAATCCTTATAGGTATATGTAATTGTCATTCCCAGAGAGATAAAGTAATTTTCCCAAGTCACACAGATAGTAAGGAGAGGAGGCTGGGCTTGAACCCAGCTCCTCAACTCCCAGACCCACACTTTTAACAACCAATCTCTGGTGTTTCACCAAGAAGAAAGGAATTCCATTTAGCCAGAAGCAAAGCACATGAAGCCAGAAACTGGTTCCCAGCCATATGGAGCAAATGTCTTGTTTTCTAACTAAAACCACAGCAACAGTTTTCTCAGCAGCAGGATGTGGAACTTTCTCAAGAGAGAATGAGCACCGGGGGGCCACGGATTCCTTCAGCAAATGATCTTCACCTCTTTGCAACATGACGTAATTAACACTGAGCAACACTGACTCCTTGGACTCCTGGCACCTGTGGTTTTGGTTTTTTAACCACAAAAACTCCCAACCATCGGTACGCTTAGAGCCAGTAGGGGAAAAGAGGTGATTGCGTTCAAATCCAGCCCCTCACAATGACTCTATGATCTGCAGCACATTATTTAACATCACTGAATCTTAGTTTTCTTGTCTATAAAATGGGGGAACTCACACAGTCGTTATGAAGATTAAAACAGGGCCATTTAATCTCAAGTGCCCAGCAGAGAGCCCCACCCATCACATACTAGTTTCTTCCTTTAACTTCCCCGCCCCCCCATTATATTTCAGGAAGCCTCCCCATCCCAAGATTCCCACTTCGACATGGCTACTTCTAAAACTGCAGAATAAATACAAGAACACATCTGCACATGCCTGGCTCTCTGATACATGATTTAAACCCAAATCTGTGTCACTATTTAGGAAATAAATTCGTTCCAAAGTAACAAATTCTAAAGGTGTGAACCTCCATTCTGATAGCACACAGAAATCTTTTTTTTTTTTTAACTGTCTGTACCACTCCCTCTAGATCCCCACATTAGCAGTGCATTTTCTTTCTTGGTAACTACCACTTTTATTTTATTTTTAATTTTTTTATTAATTATTTGAAAGAGAGAGAGAGAGGGGAACAAAAACATCCATTTGGTGTTTCGCTCATTTAGGCGTCATTGGTTGATTCTTGTATGTGCCCTGACCAGGGACTGAACCCGCAACCCTGGCTTATCAGGACGACCCTCTAACCAACTGAGCTACCCGGCCAGGGCAGTAACTATCACCTTCAAATCATTATTTGCATTTTCTCTCATGCACTGAATCAGAGGTTCTCAGCAACAACTACAATTAAAATCACCCGGAGAACTTTGAAAAATTAAATACATACCCAGGTCCCACCCCCGATTCCTATTTCAAAGGTCTAAAATGGGGCGGGGAGGTGGCTGTTTAAGCTCCCCGGGCGGTTCCAACGCACAGGCAGGGCCAGGACACCTGCACCTGTCGGGCAGGTCTTGTTTAATTCCTCTTCGCGTCCCGGTAACCCGGCAGCGACTCTGCACACAGGAGGCAAAATTTCATAATTGTTTGCTCCATGAATTAATAACTAAACTTCAGAGTCCACTGATCGTATAAACTCATTAAAATATTTACTAAGGGTGCGTATTACACGCAGGCACCAGGCCAGGCATAAGCTCACGTCACGATTCTTTAGCCTTGGCTGGTCAGGAATAAAGCACAGGGCAGTGAAGGAAGGGGTGCAGGGCGGTCTGTCTTTGGGTCAGACCCCCAAATTCCGCCTCCCTCTGCGGCACAGCCCTTGTCCTAGCTCTTTCCTCCTGAGTTACATGCATGGGGCCTCCTCACCGGAAGACTCCAGGAAGGCAGGACAAAGACCCCACAAAATGGCAGCGGGCATCATCCCTTTTTTTTTATTCCCCAGGGACACCTGATGAAGCCACCCTGGGCATTCCCCCTTCCCACCCCTGCACAGAGCAACTGACCCTGCAAGAAGCCTGGGCGAGGGAGGTGCCAGGGAGCACAGGGCTGCGGGGCAAGGGCTGGTCCAGGCCGCAGCCCCGCCCAGCTGTCCCTCGGGGGCCTGGGCCTCACCTGGGCGCCTGGGCGAATGCGCATTTCCAGGCCCCGCAGCAACCCCGGGAACTCTGGCGGGTCTGGGCGGGGGCCTGGGAATCTGCATTTTACCCAGCTCCCCTCACCCCCAGGGAAATCTGCCGCAGTTGGTGCCAGACCCGCAAAACCTCAACAAGTGAAGGCCTCCGAACAGGCCTGGCGCAGACTTCAACCCGCCCCTCCCCAGGCGAGGGGCGCCCACCCCGGGCAGCCCTGGCCCTGCCGCTGCGGGGGCCGCCGGGGCGCTGCAATTGTGGGGGCGACGGAGGGTCTCAAAGCAGCCAGCCGGGGCCCCTCCCTCCCTCCCGGGCTGCTGGTTCGCGTCCACCCAGGGCCGGGAGCTGAAGGTGGGCGCTTTGGAGCCGGGACCCCGGGGCGCGCAGGGCCCGAGCCCCACCCCGCAGGCCCCGCACACCAGGCGGCCGCCGTGGGACCCCGGGGCGCGCGCAGGACCCGAGCCCCACCCCGCAGGCCCCGCACACCAGGCGGCCGCCGTGGGACCCCGGGGCGCGCAGGGCCCGAGCCCCACCCCGCAGGCCCCGCACACCAGGCGGCCGCCGTGGGACCCCGGGGCGCGCGCAGGACCCGAGCCCCACCCCGCAGGCCCCGCACACCAGGCGGCCGCCGTGGGACCCCGGGGCGCGCGCAGGACCCGAGCCCCACCCCGCAGGCCCCGCACACCAGGCGGCCGCCGTGGGACCCCGGGGCGCGCAGGACCCGAGCCCCACCCCGCAGGCCCCGCACACCAGGCGGCCGGGCGCGCTCCACGCGCGGAGCACGGCTTGGTATCAACCACCGTCATCACGACGACGAGGAGCGGTCAGAAAACAATAAAACAGCCGAAGGCAGGGCCGACGCTAATTCCACGCGCGGGTAAACAGCGCCGGGCCGGCCCGGCTCCTGCGGGTTTCCCAGGGAGGGTGCACCGCGCGCGAGGCGGCCAGGCGCCTGGGCCCACAGGACGCGATCGCGCGGGGACCGGCCCGGCCCGAGCGGAGAGGAGCCTCGCTCCCGGCCGCCCCCCCGCCGCCCGGCCGCGCGCTCATGGCGCCGGGCGGCCAACCCGCCGGCCCGCCGCGCCGACAAAGAGGCGGCCGCGCTGCTCACCCGGCGCGGGGCCTGCTGTCCATCCGCTTCTTCTGGCGCACCGGCTGCAGCGGGATGTTGTCCGTCATGTCGCCCGCGCCGCCCGCCTTGCCGGCCGCGCCCCCCGCGCCGCCTGGGCCGCCGCCCGGTCCGGCCTCCGCGCCGCCGCCCGCCGGCGCCGCACCGCCCCGGGGGAGGAGGCGGCGGCAGCGGGCGGGCCGGGCCCGCTGCGAGGGGGCGAGCTCGCGAGCGCCGGGCCACGCGCGGAGCCGCCCGCGCGGCCCGACCGACGGACACGGGCGCACCATGGGCCCGGGCTCCGCGCTGCGCCCACTCGCCCCGCGCCGCGCCTGCCTCGGGGGGCGGCCGCCGTGTCCGCGCCGCCGCCTCCGCAGCGTCCCCGCCCCCGGCCCGCGCCGCGCGCCCCCCACGCGCGCCCCCCGCCCACGCCCCGCCGTGCGCGCGCCAGCGGCCGACAGCCGCCGGCACACACGCAGCCCCCCGTCACGGTCACCCCACCGAATTACACGCACTGTCTCGCGCGCTCACTCCCGCACCAGATGCGGTCACCCGCAAGCCCTGCACTCACTCTCATTCCCCCCGCCCCCTCCCCACCATCGGTCACCCGAGCACACCTTCCCACCCCCTCCCAGCACTGACATTCACACTCACACGCGCACACCTGCACCCCCCCATCAGTCACCCTCATTACCCACCCTGGGCCTCAGGCACCACACACGTGTGCCCCCAGGAATCGCGATTACACAGGGGCACCCCCCGCCTCGCTTCCCTCGCCCACCACCCTTCACCATCGCTCACCCTCACTCTCCCTCCTGGATCCCTGGGGTCAAATCGCACACGTGCACACACACAAACCTGCACACTCATTCTCAGTCATTCAGACAGTCAACCACACTGACTCACATCTCACACACCCCACTCCTTCGCCCAGACCCTCGGCCACGCTCACTCGCCCACACGCTCCCACAGTGTCCAGGACCCACCAGGTTTCCCAGGGCCTGACACAAGTTAGTGAAAGGAAAAGAAAACGGATAGTGGTTTACACCTGTATCATTCCCGTGGTCTTAGACGTTGCTGCATTGCACCTTTGAAGGGACAAGAGCATTCTTTGGCTAACAGACCTGGGCTGCTTTGCTTTGTTTTCTCTCTACATCTAGGGCGGGATTGGTGTATCTCACACAGCAGGCGCTCAGTATGTGCTGTGGAGTGGAGGAAATGCTAACACCCTGATCCCCAATTCTGGCACCAGAGTAGGCCCCACCTCCTACCACCTGTCCCCTCTCAAACCCCCCCCACCTCAAATCAGTTGTAGACCCTCTTCTCCAACCCACCACACATAAGGTAACAAGACCGAGGAGATGGTAACCCTTTAACCCAGGGTCCCCCACACAGCTGGGGTCCAATAACCGTGAGCTATGTTTTTCCTTTTTATCAAGCACATAAAACATACATGGAGTTCCACACTTAATCCTTCCAACAGCCTTGCCAGCTAAATCTAAATAATCACACCCATTTTACAGGTGAGGAACTAGCAGCTCAGAGTGGCCTGCACAAAGCCCACGACGTGGTTAAGAACAGGTTGGGCTCCAGACCTGGTCTTTCAGGCTCCAGAAGGCAGGAAAAACAGCCTCCCGTGACCCATCGAATCAATGATCCTGACACTCCAGGCACCTACTAATCCAGGTTCTGGATACCTTCAAGCTTCCTGTAGCCTTTGTGGAGCCCACCTGTGGCCACCCGGATCAGACTGGGCCCTCATTTCCTAAAATATGGAGTAATAATGGTGGCTTCCTCATCTGGGATCCTAGTCACTTAGAAACTAGCAGGCCAATTTCCTCATCTGTAAAATGGACTCGCTGGATTGTTGGATTACATGAGTTAATCATTAAAGCAGGTGGAAGAGTGCCTTCTCAGAGGAAGCAGTGTGTAAGGGTCATTATCACAGGGGTGCTGGAAGGATTCAGAGCGGTCACCAGAGCAGATGAAGCGCTTAGTACAATGCATGCGGGGTACTGAATACTCATCAAAAGGTAGCAATTCCTCCCCCTCCTAAGAATATAATTTTACCTGAATTAAAGAACGAAAACCGTAGTGTTATCAAATGGTTGTCTCTGGACAAAAAAAATATTTTTTTAAATATAGTTTAATTAATAGATTATTTTTCATAGTTTTCAGTAATAGAAAACTTGAGCAGATACTATGGAGAGCTCTGTTTACCCACCCCGTGTCCACCCTCACCCCAAACTCAGCAGTCTCCCTTATTTTTTTTTAAATATGCCTTTATTGATGTCAGAGACAGGAGGGGAGAGGGAGAGATAAAAACATCAATGATGAGTCATTGATCAGCTGCTTCCTGCACCCCCACGCCCACTGGGGATCAAGACCAAAACCCCAGCATGCGCCCTGACTGGGAATCGAACCGGGATCTCCTGGATCCGAGGTCAGTGCTCATCCCCTGAGCCATGCCAATCAGACAGCAGCCTCCCTTATTACTAACATTTTGCATTCGTGTGGTCCAGCAGCTGAATCTTTCCATTTTCCTTCTTTTTCTGTTGTCTACACTTTCTACTTTTTTTTTCTAGTGAACATGGCTCAATTTTACAGTGTTTTTCTTCAAATTAATACACTGTTTTTAAGACCAAAGAGCCCCCTCTTAATCTCCAAAGGCAATAACATTTTCATAGAGAGAGGTGATTTTTTATTGCCTTTGCACTTTCCAAATTTTCTTCAGTGCACTTTTATGAATTGTTGGAAAAGATACTTTTTAAGACTCCTTTTCAGCAAAGCAATCCCTCAGGACAAGAGGCACTTAAAGGCTTTTATTTCATCTTTTATTTTATTATTTTTTAATTGATTAGAGGGAGAGGGAGAAACATCGATGTGTTGTTCCACTTATTTATGCATTCACTGGTTATTCTTGTATGTGCCCTGACCTGGGTACAGCCTTGGAGTATTGGGGCGATGCTCTAATCCACTGAGCTACCTAACCAGGGCTTTATCTCACCTTGAGAGAGATCCAGATACTTGTGTGAAATAGGAGACAGGCCCATGGGGCCATCAGAAACAGTGCCACTGCTCAGGAGAGGAATAGAGCAGGATCAGTGATGAGGTGAGAGGTAATACCAGGTCATGCTCAGGGGGGCACAGCACCCCTCTCCTGGCCCAGCCCTGCCTTCTCCCCATGGTGCTAGGACTGGTCACCTGAGGGTTCTGATTTCTGAGGAGCAACTGCTTTCAGTGGCCTTGTCAGCGCTCACTCTCCGTCAGGTCCTGGGTACAGTAAGCTGCCAATTCCTAGATACCCAGGGTGGCAAGGACTTTAAGAGGTAAACCAATAGCCCTGGCCGGTCTGGCTCAGTGGTTAGAGTGTCAGGTTCCTGGTTTGATTCTGGTCAAAGGCACATGTGGGAGGCAATCAGCTGATGTGTCTTTCTCACGTTGATGTTTCCCTTCCACTCTCTCTAAAATTCAATGGAGCACTGGCTGGTGTGGCTCAGTTGGTTGGGTCATATCCTATGCACCAAAAGGTTGCTGGTTCGATTCCCAGTCAGGGCACATGCCCAGGCTCAGTTCCCCTGGTGGGGGTCATGCAGGAGGCAGCCAGTCGGTGTTTCACTCTCACATTGATGTTTCTCTCACTCTAGAAATCAATCAAAAAAATTTTTAAAAATCAATGAAAAACATATCCTCAGATGAGGATTGAAAAATAAAGAGCCCGGCCGGCGTGGCTCAGCGGTTAAGCATCGGCCTAGGATCCAGGAGATTGGGGTTCAATTCCCAGTCAGGGCACATGCCAAGGTTGCGGGCTACAGCCGATCAATAACTCTCTCATCATTGATGTTTCTATCTCTCTCCCTTCCTGTCTCTGAAATCGATAAAGATATATTTTTTAAAAAAACCTGGGGTTCAATTCTGGCCAAGGCAACATACCTCAGCTGCAGGCTCAATCCCCGGCCCTGGTCCGGGTGTGTGTGGGAGGGAACCAATCGATGTGTCTTTCTCACATTGATGTTTCTCTCTCTCTCTCTCTCTCTCTCCCCCCACTCTCTGAAAAGCAATGGAAAAATATTTCTGTGAAGATTTAAAAAAAAAGAGGTAAACCAACATAGTCCAGAAATCAGAGAAACTGAGGCGCACAGAATTTGCCCACCCTCACCAACAGGTGGCAGACCCAGGCCGTTATCTGTCTTGAGGCTCAGTGAGGCCCACCACTTAGCCCTATTTTCACAGGCTGCTCCTGTGTATGGGGTGCAGGAGGACAAGAAGTCAGGGGCGCCCGCTGGGACGAAATGGGGGCAGGGAAAATGTGAACTCAATTAATAAAAATATTTTGGGAAGACTCAGGCTGGGCAGTGAAATAACGAAGTCCTTTTGTTGTCTAGAATCTTCTCTCTGAATGAATGCTCTAGGTAGTCCCTAGAGCAGTTTCTCAACCTTGGCTCTACTGACATTTGGGCTGAATATTTCTTCATTGTAGGGCCATCCTGAGTTAGCAGCATCCCTGGCCTCCACCCACCAGATGCCAGAAGCAGTCCCACACCCCTTTCAGACAAACACAGATGTCTTCAGACGTTGCAAAATTATTCCTGGAGGGCAAAATTGTTCCTGGCTGACACACACTGCACTAGAGTGTGATATGAAATAATTTTTAAACCCTTAGTAAGGCTGTCTCTGACCCTAATCTCAGACGGCCAACCCTCCTTTCTGGAAAAAGAACTCCTCGGCAAGGCCCTGACCTCGGAGCTCATTTGGTTAGTGTCATCCTGGTACGCCAAGGTTTCGGGTTCAATCCTCAGGGCACATACAAGAAGCAGCCAATGAATGCATAAATAATTGGAACAACAAATCAATGCTTTTCTCTCTCTAAAAATCAATCAATTAAAAAAAAGAAAGAAAAAAGAGTGTTTCACAGCAACAATATCCTCCAAAAAGACACCAGGGAGTTTAGGGAAAATTCCTCGGAACGGTCATTCATTCCTGTAATCTTCACTGAAGACCTACAATGTTCCAGGCGCTGGGGAGACAGTTAACAAGACCTTCCTAGTGTCTAGGATTCTGCTGGTTCCTAGAAAAGGTTATAAATGACTTTGAAAAGGGCAAGAAGAAGGACTGACTGCAGGAGTCTACCCTCTCTTCTAGGTTACCGGGGCCTTTCATCATCTTTGCTCAATTTCACAACTCTTTTCAGGTGAAGAAAACTGATAGTAATACAAAGGATTCTTGTCCATAGAAATGCAAATGATTTCTGCCGGTGGAATGCAGAGGATTACTGCCCTGTGGCTATTGACCTCGATTGGTGTAAATTCACTCCAACATTCCCGATTGCCTATCTTTTGGGAGTTCTTGCAATTCTTTGAATCAGTTGTAAATCTGTTAATAAAATCTTTGACATTCATTTTACATTTGTAGGAGTCATGATTTACCCTTTTAAAAATATGGTATGTTAACAGGGTAGAAAGAAAATAAACATGTCAACATTTTAGAGTACAGAGCGCCATGTGGCTAATAAAACAAGGTAATGTGAGAGAGATGCTTGTTAATCACCCTAACTTTCGAGAAATAAAAAATTGACAACCCTAAACAGATCCCTATTTCATCCCCCCCTATTTTTTAAAAAATGTATTGATTGATTTTAGAGAGAAAGAGGAAGGGGCAGAGAGAGAGAGAAACATCCATTTTTGTTGTTACACTTACTTATTCATTCATTGGTTGATTCTTGTATGGAGCCTGACCAGGGATCGAAACTGCAACCTTGGCGATGCTCTAACCAACTGAGCCAGGGCCATGTCCCTATCTTTTTTTTTTTTTTTTTAAAGTATGTCTTTATTGATTTCAGAGAGAGGAAGGGAGAGGGGGAGAGAGATAGAAACATCAATGATGAGAGAGTCATTGATCGGCTGCCTTCTGCACGCCCCCTACTGAGGAATCGAGCCCACAACCCGGGCATGTGCCCTGACCGGGAATCGAACCGCGATCTCCTGGACCACAGGTCAATTTCAACCGCTGAGCCACACCGGCCAGGCCAAAAAACAATTTCACTAGCCTGTGGAATCCCAAAGATTAGCAATCTTAAATTCCATTAGCTTCTCCCTCTTCTGTGGTCTTCGCCATATGAGAAAATGAAGATGATAGAATCATCTCTGACACAAATTACTTAGGACATTTAAGGAGGTCAGTGAAAATAATTTCTCCCTTCAGGATGGCCTGAAAGCCATCTGAGTAGTCAGCAAGCATTAGGAAAGACAAACAAACAAAGTGATTTATGTGAATTAGAAGGGGGAAATCTTCTCCAACACCAGGTACACCCAACACCAGGTGTACCAACAGCTCTACCACCGGCTGAAATGGAAGGTCATTTGTTTCGCTGTTTTTAAAGACCCCCAGTTATCCCATCAGGATAAAATGAAACTTCTTATCCTTTGCTTTTCATGCCTTAGTCTTTAGGACACTGGTATTCCTTTAGATTTACTTCTGCTTTAAAACAATAGGTGGTTTGTAAGTTTTGAGGGTGGAAATGGAATAAGACGGGGGAAGAAATGCAAGTCATCTGGGAAGTTCGTGCTTCTCCCAGGAAGGTCACTTTCAAATCTCCTTTCGACTTTAAAATGCAGAGCTTGAAGCTGTTTTTGAACACATTTGCAAGGTATTACCTTGTCTCAATTGTGAAGGACACTTCTGAGAGGTGATTTTCTATCTCATTTTAGCCTAGTTTAACTAATGCTCCATTTTTCTTTTGATATTTAGAAATTGTTGGAATTGGTTACAGCAAAGTGATAAGGACCTGAGGGGGTTGTTTGTTTAAGGCAAAAGTCTGACTCTTCATGGGTACCAAGAACACATATATCCCTAGACAACAGCCATACTTCACCAAAAGCAATTGCTTCTCTGGGCATATTAGTTGACTTTGATAGCTTTCAAAGCCAATCAAATCATTACGCTGCACACCTGAAATTAATGTTATGTCCAATATACCTCAATTTTTAAAAATTCAATCTAATCATAATTCATATTTGGGTTCATGCAGCTTTAACAGTTACATTTTATGGCAAAATGTACTTTAATTTTATACTTGAATATTTACCAGCTTTTCTTAGAGAATTCACTTTTTAATTCACTTGTTCAATTCAAGCTTCATTCACTTTTAGATACTTTGGGGAAAAAGAAAACAGACATACTCTGCCATGAGTAATGTATTGCCTGTAACTTAACAAAGTAAGTATCCAAAGAGATGCATTTGTTATGTACAAGTAATAAAATAACAGTAAGTATTTTAAAAAGAAACGGGCATTCCTTACTTAAGTGTTTAATGATTTTACTTGAAAACGAGAGAACTGGGGGAACAGACAGGACCAAGGATAATTAATTACTCCACAGGAAGCATATGCTCCCTTTATGTGAATACATAATAGGTGCAGAATCCATAAAATAAATGAATGATACCAAAGAGAAGAAAGCAAAGGCACAAATTAGCAGCTGTAGTGTTTAGATCTGAACTTAATCAATACAAGATCAGAAACACAGGTTTAGCCAAATAGAGCTTTTGGATAGACACAAAATGGGCTTCTCACCAAGGAAGAGCCTAGAACCAGGGGGGTTCTGCCATTTTGAAACTTCCAATCACCTGCATTCCAATGCCCTGGGGTGTTTGTCGATGGCAGTGGTGAGAAATGCACAGGGGGGAATCAATAAAATGTGGTGACCCCTGCCGAAATAGACATTCAGTTGTTTATGTGACCTTATTCGAAGACACATGGAAAACTCACCTTAAAAATCACCTCTAGGCCGCCAGGTGTGGCTCAGTGGTTGAGCGTTGACCTTGGATCCAGGAGATCGAGGTTCAATTCCCAGTCAGGGCACACGCCCATGTTTCAGGCTCGATCCCCAGCAGGGGGCATGCAGGAGGCAGCCGATCAATGACTCTCTCATCATTGATTCTCTCCCTCTCCCTTCCTCTCTGAAATCAGTAAACATACATTAAAAAAAAAAAAAAATCACCTCTAATAGCTTACTTTGTTTTTTGCATTTTATAACACACTTCTAAAGCAATCAGGGAATGATGAAACATGCTACTGCATGCATGCCCACCTAGTTTCTGAGATGCAAAATCAGACGTTATCTTAGAGACAAAGGAGCTGCCCATCAGACGGTACCTCCTGACCTATGTGAACCTTCTTCAGTCTTGAGAGATTGAACCAAGAGAATCCACCTGATCCAGAATTGGAACAAAATTAACTAAATTAGGACAGTGCAGGTTTTCTGAGCCAAACAGGAGAAGCATTGAGAGCTACCATATTTGCATGTTCCCGGCACCCTAGATCAAGTGCTTTCAACACTCTCATGTAATATCACCATGCTGGGATCCAGATATTATCCCCACTTTGCAGATGAGTTGTTTGAGGTTCCACAATTATATTGCCCGAGGGCACCCAGCCACAGTGCTGACGGAGACTCCTTTCTCAAATGAAGGGCCAGTTATCTCATCATGAACCCATCCTTTCCAGATTTGAAACGTACCTGTATCATCTAACTCCTTACTAACCTGTTGCTGGACTTCCTACCTGTGCTGACATGTGTTAACTTTCCTGTCTGGGCTCAAGCCATCTGCTGAGTTGCAAACAATAGGTCTTGTTGCTGTGAGAGCTGCCTCTGAAACTCTATTGAAGAGCTTCAGGTAAATGAGCAGATATTTCAACACCTTCCTTGTGGCTTAACTATACTGTCCCCTGGGTCAACCTGGCACAGCCAGATTTAACCGAACCTCCACCTTCCCCATTCTCTTTTTTTAACCGTCACCCAAAGATAGGTTATTATTGACTTCTTTGTTTAGAGGGAGGGAGAAACATAGATGTGAGAGAAACATCAACCGGTTGCTTCCTGTACATTCTCGGACCTGGGATCAAACCTGAAACCTGGGGATGTGCCCTGACAGGGAGTCAAACCGGCAACCTTCTGGTGTACGGGACGGCGCTCCAACCAACTGAGCCACTGGGCCAGAGCCACCTTCCCCATTCTTGATGGCTCTTAGGTAAGTTCTACTGCCAAAAAAGTACAACTTCTCCACCTGGGCAGGGGCCCACCCCAAGCTTTCTCCAGGCCTTCTCTCCAAATGCATGTACACTATGCAAACAATTCCTTTCCCAGAACACTTACGTTTAAACAGGTTCTAGGGGTACCAACTAAAGCAGCAGGCCAGGGGGAAAGGGGAAGTCTGGCCCCCTCCCAGTTTTACTGAGATGTAACTGGCCATTTATTCAAGTCAAGACGTTGACATTCCCTTAAATCATCCATCAAGTATCAAAACAGAGTTCTGACTACGCGAGACCCAGAAAGACGCAGGGCAGGCGGGTCTCAAGTTCAAAGAGCAAGTTCTACAGCAGCTGTATTGCCTGCCTCCTGTGCTCCATAAACGGGAGGACTCGCTATACGATGGTGGTGCACTACCATCACAACCCACCCTTCAAGAATGGGCTTCAAAACCCGAAACACTAATTCAAAGAACATACACACTCCTATGTTCATCGCAGCATTATTTACAATGGCCAATATTTGGAAGCAATCCGGTGTCCATAAGTAGATGAGTGGATAAAAAAGCTGTGGTACATATACAATGGAATATTACTCAGCTGTAAAAAAAAAAAAAAGAGGAAATCTTACCCTTTGCCACAGCATGGATGGACCTGGAGAGCTAAGTAAAGTAAGCCAGTCAGAGAAAGACAAGTCCACATGACCTCACCCACGTCAAACAGGACAGACTCATAGAGAGCAGGCTGACAGCCGTGGTGGGGAAGGGGGAACTGGGGGTGGGGGTGTGGATTGAGCAAAAATGCAAATAAAGAGAAAAAACCTCATGGACAGGGACAACGCTGTGATGACTGCCTGGAGGTGGGGGGTGGTGGTGAAGGAGAGTTTAAGGGGTGAATGGTGATGGACGGAGATTTGACTTGGGATGCCGAACACATAATAGTGTACAGATGATGTGTTGTAGAATTGTGCACCTGAAACCCGTATAATTTTACCAAGTGTCATCCCAGTAAATTCAATAAAAAATAAAATGGAAAGCTTTTATAAAAAGAAAAAAGAAAAAAAAAGGGGGGGTTTTAAAGATTAGGGCTGAGTAAATAGACACACACCACACTTATGGAATCAATCACAATCTTTGTGCTAGCAATCCCGCACACACGAATTTACCGAGTTAATTCAAATGCCTAAAAAAACTATGCCACAGCCCAGCCAGTGTGGCTCAGTGGTCGAGCACTGACCCATGAACCAAGAGGTCACCCGTTCAATTCCCCATCAGGGCACATGCCCAGGTTGCAGGCTTGATCCCCAGTAGGGAGCATGCACGAAGTAGCCAACCCATGATGTTTCTCTCTCCCCCCTCCCTCTAAAAATCAATGAAACATTTAAAAAAACTTCTTTAACAAAATAGTTTGAGGGAAACAGTAGTCTATCAATAGCTAATTAGACATTTTTATAGTATTGCAGATTTAGAATTAGCCAGAAACGGGCTTTACCTTGGAAAGATGTCTAAAACATGTTGGAGAGGGGCAAAGACATATATTTTTGTTTTTAAGCAAAATAATTACCAGACATTTGAATCTAAAAAGACATAAAACCTAACCATGGGTTAATATTGAGAGAGAGAAAAGGTAAAAACTGTAGACACCAGGGCATACTAGCTTAAATTAGGTACTTTCCATTTCAGTTATCTGAAGGACTGGCTTAATCTGGCTGAGTCAGTAGAGTGGCTGCTTAACCCTAAATTTAGAGCTGAGGCAAAAGGACAGACCTTGAGAGTCGGGGGAAGGGGGGACCTCCCACTTGCAAAGGGGTTGACATGCAGAGCTCGTCAGGTCAAAGGTCATCAGCACACAACCGCCAGCCCTTTCCTGGATGTCAAGCGAATACACTCCAGGACAGCGTGGGGTCCACACCCATGAAGGTTCTCCCAGGACCTCATGCTGGTTCTCGGGGATTCTCAAAGACAAACACAGCAAAAGGTGGGCAAGATCCTTACCCTGTTCTTGCCCTGACTCCCTCCAATGCCCACTTTTTCCACTACCCTAAGAAGTTTCCCTTGGAATTAAGTGCCACCTCCTATTTGGCTCTCAGCCCATTCTCTTCTAAGCAGCCCATAAGTATGAAATGGTTAAAAATATTGTCTCCCTGCCCAATGACTTGTGCCAGGTTAGGATGGGTTGAAATGTGGGGTCATCTAGGGCATGATAAGCCCTCTATAGTCATACGTGAACACAAGCAAAAGTCCTCTAGCGAGATCACTGATAAAACTTTTATACCTTAAAAAGGAAAGATTCCAACCAGCTAGTATCTGGTTATGTGCTTGGGAAGTGGGTCAGGCATGGAGGTAACCGACATACAGCTTCATTCTAGGACCTGGAGGGTCAGGAGGCACCTGGAAATCATTCAGTCAGGTAAGGATTACTAGAAAAACTTACAGACACACCTGGTGGGGGGAAAATATCCAAAATTTATTCTCCAACAGTCAGCATCAGCAGGTAAAACTACAGGGTTTTCTCCGTAGATCATACATTCACAAGGCATAACAGTGAGAGAGCCTCCGGCATGTCCTCTGTAACAATATCCACTTCACAGTGTAAACAGGTACTATATTGTGTTCACTTACAATTCCAGAAGGAAAGGCACAACTTGGCAAAAAAAAAAATAATAATTTTTTTTTGGATCCTAAAGTCAGGTGCAATAACTCAGAGACCAACTTTTGATCGAAGTCTTGACCTACATTTCCACACTGAGGGGGAAAGGCTCCTCCACCCGGAAATTAGGGTCTTTCCTTCTTCCTAGTTAAACCTTAGAGCAGTTTCATTGTTGGATTGATATCACACACAAAAAGGGCACTAAAAAAAATCAGACACCTGGAACGTCCAGCTGCTCCCAACAATACATCGACTCTTAGGTTTAAGACCGGGACTAGGAACACTTTCAGCGGTCACAGAACAGGAAGAGAGATTCTAAGGCTACAAAAATAAAAAATAAATGAGGTAGATAAATTAAAGCTTTCATACCCAGGACTCGCCTGTTCCAACTTCGTAGCCTTCATGCAATACTCGGGGGGGGGGGGGGGGGGGGGGAAGAGGGGGGGGGAGGGAATTTTCATAATTACTTGGCATAAGTCCTATCAGGGAGACTTTTATAAAAATTAGTATGTGAACCTCTTATAAGAACCATGCCCTCCTGAGTGTCTTCAAGAATGAAAAGCCCATTTCTTCGCTCGAGTAGGCACTGGTGAACTCAGTCAAGTCACCTGAGGTCCCTGCTCAGGGGCCCGCCTGCCCCGGTGTTCTGGACACGGCGGCATCTGGAAAGCACTCTCGGGGCTCCAACTGAACTGTATTTCAATAAGCAGCAGCACACATCGACTCCCTACGGACTGAATCAGTCCATTGGAGGGCACCCTACTTAAGGTTCCAAGGTTGAAGGAATTCTGTAATTCTACAACCTTAGTTTTTAAAAAAAAAATACATTCAAAAGAGAAAACAAAACAAAAAGATGGGTGCAGGGTTGGGGGGGGCATACCAAGCAGGTCCCGAAAGATGACAGACCTAGCCCATCTACCCGCATACAGTCACCGCAGAAGTCCACAGCACCCCTCCCCCCACTGGGCTGAGCAGTGGTCTGTCCATCGTGGGTCAGGAAGTCCCAACCTGAAACAGGGCGGTCTTTGGGAACAGTTCCTCCAGCCTGTACAAAGTCTGCATGTACAGTTCGTCTCAAGTAACAAAGCTACTTTGCAAGACCCGCTTCTTTCCAAAATTCAAAAAAAATACTAGTCTGTATTCGTTTTAGTATAATTTTTGTTTTGTTTTTTGTTGTTTTTTTGCAAAGCAGCATAGCAACATCGTGATTGTAGGATGTGCCTGAGGTTGTGGTTACAACTGTAAACATTTGCACGTCAGTAAAAAAACCAAACAGGAGAAGATAGGTTCTTTAAAAATCAAAATCAGCAACAAAAAAGGTCCAGTCGGAGAGCGGTCACTGCGCTTCTCCTTCGCATGGGCCCTCCTGTCGCACGGGCTGTCCTGCGCTTAGCTGACCGCGATCTTGTTTTCCTCTAGGAAGTGGGGGAACTGGTGTTTGGGGGCACCGTCGGGAGCGCCCGGCTTTTCCGCGTCGGCGCTGACCGACTGAGAGCCGTCTATCTTGGAGGCCGTGGTGTTGCTGACAACGGAGCTGGCCCCCAGGGACACCGGGAGCGTGGGGATGCCTCCGCTCTGGATCACCGAGATCTCGTTGGTCTTCATGGCCAGCCCGCCGTTGAGCATGGTGGTGTACTGGTTCCACACAACAGGGTCCACGTTCACTGAAGGGGCCATGATTTCCTTGGGAAACACCTCTGGGACCCTCTTTGCATCTGTTCCTAGAAGAGCCATGGTGTTCTCGATGGCCAGCTTCCTCCCACGGCGTGCAGAGCTGTTGTTGGCACCATGTGTCATATAGTGGACCTATGGGAAGAGGGACAGAAAGGTTTCCATCCCAACAGATATGTGAGTGCATGTAGGCAAACCAGTCAGCCTGCATGTGGGTTTGGTTCTACCCAAACAGTAGTAACATAATTTACATTTAAAAATTAATTTCCTATGTAAAAACTCAGACGATCATACTATCTACTGCTTCTTCAACTTGACCTCCTTCCTGCAATTACCTTCCTGGCCTGGCTTTTGAGTTTTCAAACCCCTTTCAGCTTCTTTAAAGAGCTGGAGGTACTGGGTTTTCTCAGGCATTCTCATTTCATCGTCACTGACACCCTCAGAAGTTAGCAGTCACCTCATCGGGCTCAGAAGTGACTTGCTCTTGATCCCTCTGAGAAGCTGTTAAGATGTTGCAGATGTAATTTGAAACACTTTACTATAACTCATTTAATTTCCAGGACAACCCTGAAGCCATCATTACCAGGATCCCCATGTCTGGGAAACCGAGGTACAAGGAACATCTGCCTCAAGCCCCTTGTGCAGCCAGAGGGGCTCCAGGCCCTCTCCTGGTGGACGGCAAGGCCTGTGAACAAAATTAAGCTTTGTATTTTTGGGAGTCGGTATTAGAGGGGAAGTTATTTCATGTTCCTGCTCTGGCAGTTTTGCCAACTGGACTGAAAAGAATATGTTTTCCAATAAGTATTTTTAATTTGTAAAATGAAATATACAGTAGTCTTCTAGGTCAATGTTGAGATGAACTTCCAACCTTTATTCCAACTACAAAGAATCCCACTAGTGTTCTACTCACTGGGGAGGGAGAGAGAGAACCGAAGAGAAACAGGCCTTGCATAAAACTCGAGTTTCCCATGGGTCCCCAATTCCCACCCTATGTTCTTACGTAGGCTGCTTTCAGTTCTTACACGGGAGGATCTCCTCTCCATCTCCCATGAAATCTTAGGTGGAACCAACTTATCAAATAACAATAGGCCATTCTCTGGAAGAACCCAGCTGCTCTATTTGTGAATGCACTGCTGATGACCTGCAGGTACACCCAGTGATACTGTATTAGACACGTTTAACTGACAGTATTTCCTTCAACCTAGTAGGCTCGGAAACCAAAACCAACGTACAGTAGAGTGGCCATCAAATCGGGAAGCATATGAAATTCACAAATGATCGATCAATGCTCCGTTACTACACATGACAGATACCATCCATTTCCAGACTTGACTTCATACATGTACTAAATGACTGTTGAAAGGCATCATGGTCAGCTCTAGAACCCAAGGGACAATGATGCTAAGACAGGAGCAGAAAGCTGACCATGTCCTGCTCCCAGACGGTCTTGTAAAATGCGTCATTATTTTATGTGCCGAGATTAGAAAAAAAAAAAATTACCAATTACAGAAACTGACAGCAGGAAGCATCCAAGCTCAGACGTAGTGACAGGAGGAAATATACTTCTTTTTCAAGATTATGGGGTGTCCCAAAAAAATGTATACACACTTTAACAGCTGATAACTCACTTAATTTTCACTCCTTTTCAGGTTTAACTGATTTAAAATAATTGGTGAAGCCAGACTAAGCTTTCTTTGAAAGAAGAAAATGTATCCTAAAGTGCCTTGAGGATTTTTTTATGGGGGTACATTTAAGATAAAGTTTATGGTACAACACCGTCAACAGTTGATGAATTGAGGGCGCAAAACAAAAGAAATGATTCTTGATGTTTGCAATTCCATTGTTTTATTAGCAGTGCCTGGACCAGAACAGTCCGTTTGAAAACAGGCATTGGCAAAAAAAAAAACAAAAAAAAACCCCTTATCTGTATTCTTTTAAATTTTGAAAATGAACTGTACGTTAATAAACACTGACTTTAGAATCATTCAAACTGTATACATTTTTTGGGGACATCCTGTATTTATTTGAAAAGCCAGTTGTGTGATATCCCACTTGCTCTTAGAAGAAGGTTCGTTATGGATGGAGAACACCAGGAGCTGCCCCTCAACGCCTAGCTCCCCTCCCTGCTGAAACCCTAAGAAACTCACCTTCAAGTTGCCTTTCGTGGTGAAAGCTCGCCCACATATGTTACACACGAAAGGCTTCTCCCCAGTGTGAGTCCGCTCATGGATCTGGAGGGCGCTGGCCGAGGAGAAGTTCTTCCCGCACCGCGTGCAGGCGTGCTGCTTGGCCTGGCGGCGTGGCTGAGCTGCGAGCAAAGGTGCCATGCCTGCGGACATGGTCGCCGGTCCAAACGCCCCTGGAACTTCGACTTTGACATAGGTTGGCTGGGCTCGGACAAATGTTGACGGGAGACCGCTCCGACCTAGTGAGAAGAGAAAAAAATCCCCGAACTTTATCATCCCACACTCATACTCTTCGAACCAAAAAAAGGCTTTGAAAACAACTGCCCACTGCTCGCCTGGCCTGGAAATGGCTTCCAGGACATTTACACCTCGGAAGCAGCTTTCCTTTGACTTGTTTTCCTGTGCAGGGAATATCCATGTCTCCAACATTTAGGAAAATTTGCCACTTTGGGATAAAGTTATGGGCAACACATAAACTCCTGCCTCCAAGTTCAAATACCTACATAAAGAGTTACCTTGAAAGTATGCCCAGGAAACCATCCTTCTCGGACTCTAGGATGCAGCTGTTCCCCCATTTTACCATTAATGACATTAATAGGCACCCCACCGTTTATATGTGTGTTTCAAATGGGTTGTGTTATTTTCTACCCTGAGAGTTATTCAGTTGTGAACCTCACATTAGGGGGTGGGACCTCAGAATGGAGAAATTATGGTTTATCTCAGTGGCCAAAATCCAGTGCCAACTTTCTCAAAATTCCTCTACTCTTAAGATTACCCTTGTGTCCCCACGGGGCTAAAACACTGAAACAAAAACCAACAAAGAAAGTGCGCTGTCCACAGCCAACGTGCATTAACTGTCATAAATCAGAGCAAGCCCTCACTGGGATAAAGGAAGTTGCTCTCTCCCTCCACCCAGCAGCCCAGCTCGGCTGCCTGCCCTACAGAGGAGCTGCTTCACATATACCACGCTCTCCGTTTGTCACGTTCAACCCAGGTTCCTTTTGGATGACCTTGTGCCCAAAACGGACATAAGTAAATCCAAAGCTCTATCACCTTCCATCTCAGTGCGGCTGCTGTCCGAGCTGTCTGCTTTGCCGCCAGCATCAGGAGACTTGGACTTGACGCTTTCTGCTTGGCTGTTGGCCGGGGAGAGGGCCTGAAAGGACGTGGTCTCCAGGACGTCTGGACTTCGGCTCAGATACTCCTGGTCTCCCATCACAGAGGATGCCGAGTCGTTGGTCACACCGTCGCTCTCCACCGAACCATTTTCCCTGCTGCTCTGCCGCTGCAGGACCACAGGCACAGGGCCCACCTTCCCCGGGGCCTCCAGGGGGGCCCCTGTGGCGAACCCTGGCGTGGGCGATGCCGAGTGGATGCTGGGAAGAGGCACGGGCACCTTCGAGGCGCTGCCGGGGGCGTCCTGGGAGCAGACTTCCTCTACATCGATGCTTTCGACGTCATCGTGACAGATGGCACCAGTGCTGCCATTCTCCCCCATCATCAGCAGCTCAGGGCCCGTGAAGTCACAGGGACTCTCTGGCAGGGGGGTGTTGGGGATCTGACCACCCATGTGCATCCGAATGTGCTGCTGCAACATGACCGCGTTGGTGAACTTCTTCTGGCAGATGGGGCATGAATGCTGTGTCTTTATGGATGTGTTGGTTCGGTGAACCCCGAAGTGTGTCTTCAGGTTGCCTTTGGTGGAGAAGGCGCGGTCACAGATCTTACACCGGAACGGCCTCTCCCCGGTGTGGGTGCGGTAATGCATTTTGAGGGAGCTTTGACAGCTTAAGACACGGTGGCAAATGAGACATTCGTTGGGGTCGGTGGTGGCCTTGTCAATGTTCTCCACCAGCTGCTGCAACTTCAGGGTCTCTGAGCCTGGCTCGGGTGTCCCTCTCCCTTGGAAGCCACCAACCCTTGGGGAATTATGGTTTGGCCCCACCCCAGAGAGTAGGGATCCATCCTCACTTTCTGAAGAAGGCCCGGGCTGCAGGTCGGGGGCTAGCGGGCCACCCATTAGGTCCTTGGGGTTAGTCCCCGTAGAGAGATTCTGAGGTAGCCCTACACTGGGGGTCCCTGTGACCAGGACAGGTTTGCTGTCTAAAGAGAGACTCGATTCATCTACGAGGACAGGGACAGAGAGTGCATAAGGAACACCATTGCCTGCTGTCATTTTGTCGTGGAACTCGGCAAACAGCTGGGGGTTTGCCTTCACCTGGGGGTGTCGATGAAAGTGTACCTTGAGGTTGCCCTTGGTGGTGAACCGGTGGCCACAGACAGAGCACACGAAGGGTCGCTCTCCAGTATGGGAACGGAGGTGGATCTGCAAGGAGCTATCAGTCCCAAAAACCTTGCTACAGTACTTACACTTGTGCCTGTAGAGGGTGGCTTCGTCTTTGGGTTTGACATCCACCGGGGACACGTTGGGTGGCTTCCCTTTCCCTTTCTTGGACGGGTCTAATGCCACAGTGGAGAAAGGGCTCTGGAAGAGCACAGAGCTGGGGGCCGGGGGTATCAGAGCACCTGGGATGCGGTTCGGCAGCACCCTTGTCCCATCCGGCCTCAGGGCGAAGGACAGCAGACCCGGGGACACAGAGCTGGTGGTGGAAGGGATGTTGGCATGAGGTAGCTTGGCTTGTTTCAAGGTGTCCAGAGACAGACCCTGGCTTCCAGCTTTCTGGCTGAGCAGAGCCACGGCCGCAGAAACCTGCTGGGACACATGGCTGCCCAAGGTCTTCAGGGTGTCAGCTCCGGCCACGCCAGAGTGGAGGGCGTGCGCGGCCCACATGTTCACCTGGACGCGGATCTGCTCGGTGAGCTGGATCTGCTGTAGCTGCTGCTGCTGCAGACACAGGATCTGCTCCAGGACCCACGGGATGCTGTTGGCACCGGGCAGGGGGGCGGGCAGTGCGTCCGCGCTGCGCTGATTCACCGCCACCTTGGTGCCCCGTAGTGCTTGAAGAGTGACGTTAGTGTTGGCTACTTTGCCTTTGGGTAAATAGCTTAAGTCCTGGGGTGTGGGTGGCAGGGCGGTCTCCGCCTTTAAGTACAGGACAGACTCCGCCCCTGGCTTCTCCTTCATGTCCCCTGAGCTGCCGCCGTCCTCCCTGTGACTGTCCTTGCTGCTTGGACTGCGTGGGTGGTGGCTCAGCGCTGCCCCAGAGAAGTCTTCAGAAGGCACTGGCCCCTCATTGTCGTTCATGATGAGGACAGGTGGATGTTTAGTGCAATTTTTCTTATGTTCTACGAACTCTGAAATGCTGAAGAACTCTCCACAGCATTTCTCGCAGATGTGGGTCTCCTCCCGACGAGGCCTCTTTACTGCTGCTCGGTCCCCATTCATGTCATCGCCAGTCCCCGGGTGGTTCATTGGAGCACCTGTGACAAGAGACGAAAAGCTAAGAACTCTGCCCAAGGAAGGACAAGGGGCAATTTCTTGAAGAAGCATGACCACATACAGTGCAATAATCTATGTAAGGGAACGAGGCATCCAGAGTGTAAATAACCAACCCCTTGTATAGTGGGTCAAAGAATATCCCCCCAAATGTGTCTATTACTTTTTTTAAAAATATATCTTTATTGATTTCACAGAGAGGAAAGGAGAGGGAGAGGAGAGGGAGAGAGAGACAGAAACATCAATGATGCGAGTCATTGATCGGCTGCCTCCTGCACGCCCCCAACTGGGGGGATAGAGCCCACAACCTGGGCATGTGCCCTGAGAGGGTGGAAATTGAACCGGCGACCTCTTGGTGCACAGAGCCACACCGGCAGGCTATTTTTTTTTTTTTAAGAGAGCGACAGACAGAGAAGCATAGACATGTTGTTCCACATATCCATGCACTCGTTAGTTGCCTCTTGCATGTGCCCTGACCAGGGACTGAAACCTCAACCTTGGCTTATCAGGATGACACTCTAACCAACTAAGCAACATGGTCATGGCCCAAATATGCCTAAGTACTAACCCCAGCACCTGTGTATGTGACCTTCCTTTGGAAGAGGAACCTTGCAAATGTAATTAGCGTGGGTCCCAACCCCAATGCCTAGTGTCTTTAAAAAGGAAAGGGAGATTTGAGACAGGGAATTAGGCCACACGAGGGAGTTATGTGGCCATAAACCAAAGGCTGCTGGGTTACAGAAGGTAGGGAGGCAGGAACCAATAGAAAGCAGGAACCAAACCTGCCGACACCTTGACTTCGAACTTCTAGCCTCCAAAACTGTGACAGAATAAATTTCTGTTGTTAAGCTTCCCAGTTTGTGGCAAATGTTTTTGGCAGCCCTAGGAAACTCATACAACTTATTATAAATAATCCCCTCAGAGATATGCATCTTCACTCAAAGCAGGCTTCCAATGGCAAATGGATTTCATGCAGTGAATAAAAATGCTGTTGGAAATTAAAAAAGACGCTAACAAGGGCTCCTGGTGGCTAACTGGGCTCAAATTTTAAAAACACAGAGCCTAGCAGACATTTCTGCACATTTCGGACATCTCTCACACAAACTACACAAAGAAGCCTGAGCTGGACTGCCTACCTCTGCGCTGAACCGCATCCCTTCCTTATAAAGCAGTTCCTGGCTACCTATTTCAACCAATAGCACTGATGCTTTCCCCATCCAAGTAGCTCTAGCCAATCAGAACGGTGCCTTTTGGACCAATCAAACTGTGAGGATTTGGAGTCCTTGTTTGCATCAGGACAGGCCCATCAGGGACCAGGGGCAGGAACTTTGGTCCATATAAGCCAGCTCTCCTCAGAGCCAGAGACCCAATCCAGCACTTGCCTGTCAGTAACACGCGTGCTCTGGTGGGCTTACCCCTAGTCAGCCCTGGCCAGGTAGCTCTGTTGGTTAGAGCATTGTTCCCAATAAGCCAAGCTTTCAGGTTTGATCCCAAGTCAGAGCACATATAAGAAGCAATCAATGAATGCATAAATAACTGGAAAGAAAAATCAATGTCTGTCTCTCAAATCAATAAATTTTTTAATAACATGTATAATCACAACAACCTGGTAAGGAAGATGTCTGGGGTAAGTGAAATGCTTGAGCACGTACTATGTGCCCAGCACCAACCATCCTAGGACCAACTTTCCCCTAGGACCTGGGGAAAGCACATACTATAATATTCAGTGAACATTAGTTTCCCCACTTCTCCTATTTTTTTTTTTTAAATCCTCACCCAAGGATATGTTTATTGATTTTAGAGAGGAGAGGAGAAAGGAACACTGATGGTAGAGAGAAACATCCATCGGCTGCCTCCCATACGTGCCGTGACTGGGATTTGAACCCGCAACCGTTTTGGTGCATGGGATGAAACTCCAACCAGCCAAGCCACCTGCTGGGGACTCTTTTGTTTTGTTTTTTAATTCTTTTTTATTTCTCTCCCCTCTCCTACCTCATTTACTTATAAAGGTTATAGCTGGGCATCTAGGGCTGCTGACAAGACCACAGTCATTGACAAACTCATTTAACAATAATTCTCACCTTCTACTATGTGGAAGGTTGGGGCTGGGACCCCACGGTGAAAAGATGAATCTATAGCCTCCAGTATTCTGACTAGGCACCTGTAGATGCCCCATACACACTATAATTAAAATCCAGGCAGGCAGCACCCAGATCTTCCATTTGAACTCTTTGTTCTTATACTTTCTACCATGTTTCTTCTATGTTTTCTCTCACAGAAACCCCAGGGAAGACAGGAATGCCTGAGGAGTCAGGTTGGGATGGGGGGGCTAGAACAGATTACCTTCCACCTCTTTGGGACATCCAGAAGTGACTTTAAAGTTAGGGTGCAGTGCAGCCCTGAACTGCCAGGTGGAGCTCAACAAGGGGGTGCCACCTTCCTTTTTACCCCAGTACTGCTCCACAAGTCATTTTTCAAGAATCAAGTTAAAAATATTTGTCAATTCTCAGAACATTGACAGATAGCATCTATGGTACGCTTCTCCAAGATGAAATGCAGTGCTGTGGGGTGTTAAGTAACACAAATCTTTCTGGAAAAGTAATTCTGGCAATGGTGTCAAGAACTTTAAAAAGTGGAACTTTTTTAAAAGTTGGGAGGGAAATACACACTATGGACAGGTGCATATAAATAGATACAGCTTCGTCAGAGGACGATCTGGCAACATCATAATTTTCGTGTAATTCTTCTTTGACCCAGCAATTCCCTTGTTAACAACAAAAACAAAAATGGATGTGCTTTGGTCCTTCACTAAGGTTCTGGTGAAATGAATGAGGGGACAGAAAAGATGATTACACCCTGGCCAGCGTGGCTCAGTTGGTTAAAGCATGGTCCCATATACTGAAAGGTGTCGGGTTCGATTCCCGGTCAGGGCACATACCCAGGTTGTGGGTTCAATCCCTGATGGGAGGGAACCGATGTCTGTCTGTCTCTCTCCCCCACCCCTAAAATCAATTAAAGAAAAAAACTTGTAGCCCAGCCAGCGTGGCTTAGCAGTTGAGCATCGACCTAGGATCCAGGAGATCGCGGTTCGATTCCCGGTCAGGGCACATGCCCAGGTTGCGGGCTCGATCCCCAGTCGGAGGTGTGCAGGACGCAGCTGGTCAGTGATGATTCTCTCATCATTGATGTTTCTCTCTCTCTCTCTCCCTTCCTCTTTGAAATCAATAGATATATTTTTAAAAAATTGTAGCCTACAAAATTAGACCTACATTATACGTGCTACTCTATAGGACAACTGCCCAAGATATATTTCAAGAGAAAAAAAATAGGGTAGAACAGGATCTATATAATGTGTTGCAGATAAAGATATGAACATGTACATTGAAAACTTCTAAAATAAGAGAAATTACTGTGGCTGGTCTCTTGCTGTTGGAACATGGGCCAGTGCTTTGACATGGATGAAAAACTTTAAACTGTATACTTTTTCTACTATGGTTTCTTTTTAATTAACATGTTTATACCTCTTGTCTCAAACATTTCCAGAGAAACCTCCAGGAAAGCCCACCCCAAAATGCCTATTCCACTTTGTTAAGGGTGAGCAAAACCAACACCTCCTCCAAACAACAAAATACACACTTCGGACTCTTATACCTGAACTCATTTATCTTTGCAGCCACATAACCAAACAAGTCTTTGTCCCAAACTGAAACTGTGGAACCTGAGACTCAGAAACAATTAAGTGTCTCAATGGGACATACTGACAGTCAGAAAACAGAAGAGCAGGGCTTGTATTCTTAAAAACTATATGGACAGTAAAATTAGTGGCCTAATTTATCACGGTTTCTTCTAGAACAGAGTTTCTCAAACTTTGTTTTCATTTTACCTCTTTACGGGGGCTTATTTTTTTTTAAGCTTTTGGGTTATTTTATTTTAGTTATTTTAATCCTTACCCCAGGATATTTTTCCATTGCTTTTCAGAAATAGAGAAACAGTGATGTGAGAGATGCATCAGTTAGTTGCCCCTCTCCCTGACCAGGGTCAGGGATGGAGCCTGCAATTGGAGGTCTATGCCCTTGGCCGGAATCGAACCTGGGACAGTACCTCTCAGTGCTCAGGCTGACACTCTAACCACTGAACAAAACCAGTAAGGGTCCTATGGAGGCTTTTAAAGCATTTTTTTCCTAATCAGCCCCCACCATATTCAATGCCACAAATATATCGTATATCTGGTTTGTGCACTGCGGTACTTTGGAAGGCCACATAAAAGATTTTTTACTTTGCCCCCAAAACACTTTCCACCCCCTAAGGGGGTACTATTCCCTCACTGAAAATGCAGGTTTTCTAAAGCAGTCATTCTTAAACTGGGGTCCATAGAATTAGATAGGAAAAAAATTATCTTTCTTTTCACTAACTTGAACTAAAATTTAAAGTTTCTTTTAATCCTGAATGTAGGGAACACACCACACTATCACAGAACCTGTGAGTTTCTCATCAACAGAAAACAGATTTTTTTCATATGGTGTTAACGCTGTTGCATTACTGAAAATTCTGGTGGTTACCAGACCAGCTGCTAGATCTTATTGTGTTCCTACAGAAGCACGTGTCACTTTATCACAAATGTTTTTGTTTTTGAAAACTCTACCTCAATGCAATTTATTTCCCCGGAATTTCTATACATTTCCTTTTATGTATTTAAATACTTTCTACTGAGAAGGGCTCTATGGCACAAAAAAGGTTAAGCTCCCCTGCTCTAGAAGGATCTAACAGTTCCAGGAGTGATTTACGACCTGAATACCAGCTTGCCTTCACTGTATACACAGGCTCGCCTCTTCTGTAGCCATACCAGCCACATCCCACTTGAATCTTAAAACAGCAGGAGCTCTGTTTGCTTGCGCAGTAAAAAGTACTTCTACATCCAGACCACCATTGGCAAATACCGAAACCGTATTTGCCAAAGAGCAAGGGGACTGTTATGAACAATTGCTGGGTACGCTGGAGTGAGCCCTTCCCAAAAGGAAAAAAAAAAGCAAAGTTCAGAGGATTACACAGCAAGTAGAGCTTGCATCCCTCCACCCCACCCCCACTCCGAATTTTAGGAATGTTATCTCCCAGCATCTAGTTATCCAATAAGTTGGAAGAATGCAGTAAACCCAGCAGGGGTCTTAGATTCAATCACTGCCAAATGGATAGAAAATACTCTTTCCATTGTAGAGGAAGAAAAGCTCATCTACCAGAGGCCAATCAAATGCTGGAGATGAGAAAATGCTTTTTAAAAAAGTTTATCTTGAGAAGCGCATTAGTACTCAAGCTGATCTCCGCCCCCATCCCTATATTAAAGGAACTACAATGAGTAGATTAAAGTATACAATCTCCACTACCCTCCCCCACCCGCAGGATAATTACCAAAAAACCAAAGGAAACTGAGAAGTCCTCAAGGATTGAACCAGTTGAAAGAAAGTGCCTCTTTACCAGTTTCATTTTACATCTGAATTCCACAATCTGAGAAACACTTAAGTAACAAGCCTTTAACTCCATTCATAGGCGGCAAATTAGAGCCGCAATTAAGCTTCTACTTAATGGAGAGCTAAAAAAAAAAAAAAAGAAAGAAAAAATTGTTCCAAACAGTCTAGGATCAAAATTCAGGGACTCTGTTGAAAAGGGAAAAAAGGAGCCAAAGAATTAAGTAAGGCTGCAGAGCTGCTAAGGTGTGAGCACCGCTATCTGCATTACAGAGACGTGTTGCACTTTGCCTCAACTGGAGCTCATCTCAGAAGCAAATTTGTAACCTCCACCTAGGCAGGGAGCTTTTGTGGCCTCATTCTCCAGAGCCCCCTAGAACAAAGCCTGACACTGGGACGAAATTATTGGGGGGGGGGGTGAAAAAAGAGTGGTGGTGACTGGAGAGGCAGTTCTTATCCGGATCTCGAAGCTTTTAAAAATGTTTAGATGCTTTAAAACGTTTAGATGCTTTAAAAATGTTTTTTTTTTTTTTAAAAGAATCAAAGGTACAATGGGTGATGAAAAGGGGAACTTCTTGAACTCTTTTCCCTTCCAGGAAAGTCTCCAAAGGCACGTCTCAGAAATTAAAAGGGAGGGGAGATATCAAACTCAACCAGCCGAACACTTGCCAAGGCTCCCTCATCAAAGGAACTCGCAGAAAATTCCATCCACAGCCAACTCCTCTTCAACCGCCACCAGCCCTCTGTAGCAAGGCTACAATCCCACAGGACCAGGCAACCCCGGGCAAGCCTTTCCCACCAGGAGCTGCGGCGTACTCTCAGATGAGTAAAATTGAGAACTAAAGATAATGTACTTAAGGCCCCCCAGCCTGGTATCTGGCATATAGTAGGCTGCAGATAAACATGCAGAATTAGCTCAACTGGGCAGTTCAGCACCATCTTGACGCAATAAATAAGTAAAAACAAAAACATTGTGATTTTGAACAATATGAATTACGGGTCACATTCCCAGGACACAGTAGTGAGCCTTTTACAGTAGAAATGATCTAAACAGGACACTTATCGCCACTGTACAGTAGAACCCAAAAGCTAAGGTTACATCATCGAAAGTCTCACCACCACACTGGAGCGCACATCTCTAAAACCTTACCAAAAAACCAACTTCATTTTAAAAAAGTAAGTGGCAACTCTATCTCCAGCCTCCGAGATGGGTCCCCAACTCCCCACGGGTGTGGAAGCTAGCAAAGGCTTGAATGACCAGCTATGGTTGGCTGTGCAATAATCTCTTTTTAAAGGAACAAAAGGGGCTGTGCGCAAGTTCTAGCCCCTCTCCCTTTCAGAAACACAGATGGAAACATAGAAAGTCGGCTTCCACACCATTAATGCTACAAATCAACACTTTTCCCTCTCCCTCAATAAAAATGGGAGCTCCCAAGTGCCCTATTCTCAGAATCCTTACTGGCCAATGTAGGTCATTTCAGTTTAGAAACTGGGGCGAGGCAGTTATTTGAAATTTGGGAATCTTAATCGTTGAAGGTTGTAATCCAGTTTAGCACAAAGGGCGTCTGAAACCCTTTTGAGAAAATGCTAATTTTCCTGTGTGTAGCTGGAGTCCCCCTGACCACCTGCAGATGTTTTGATCTGCTAATTGATCGCCAAACTTCATTTTCCTCCCACAAAAACGGTATTCTTTACAAGTGGGTCTCACATTGGCTTTACAAAATAAAATACACATCTATACACCTACCTACCTAATATAGCTATACCTGTAGTACTCAGATACAAACAGCCTGCTCAAATGCAAAATGCGGCAATTAAAATGTACTGCTTGGGAAAACTATCTTCTGTCTCGTGGTAACCGGGGACTCTACAAACACAATCTAGGATCCAGGAATTCTTTCCAAGAATTCCAAAGACTTGACAAATACCCGGCACAGCCAGGGATCCGGCAAGCACCCGGCTGGAGTCCCCAGGGGCGCCCATCCTCGGCCCAGCCCAGCGCTCTCCCTTCCTAGGCACAGCCCGCCCCCCATCAGGTGTGAGCGGGTACCTGCGAGGGGACCCGCCTCTCCGCAAAGGGCGAGGCTCCACCCTGAGCCTCCAGGGGGCGCCCGCGCACAACCCGGCGGCCAGCTCCAACCCCAGCGATCAATACAGCGACCCCCTCCCCGCTGCCCCACCCCCCGGCTTCCCCAAATAGTGGAGGGCGCGCACTGCCAGGCCTGAGACCTTAACCAGCTCAGGGTAACTGACGGCAAACTCCAGCCAGCGTTAATTTAAGAAGCCCCCGCCCCCCCGCAACAAGTTCCCCCTAAAGGTGCCAAACGCCACCAAAAGTCCCACTGGCGTGCGCTCACCCAAAATGAAGGGGGAAGGGGAGGTCAGAGAAGGACCAGGGGAGGGGTCAGAGCCAGGAGCTCGCCCCTCCTCTCCGGAGGAAGCGGGCGGGCGGTGGGTTAACCCTTTTGTTCCAGGTGGGCCAGGCTCCCGGCCTCTCCACGCTCCCTCCACCCCACCCCCCAGGCACAAAGAGAGTCCACCCTCCCGGGGCCGCGGGCGCTCGAGGCCCGACCATCAGACGCCCCCAAACGCACAGCCCGCCCCCCTCGGTCAAGCCGAAAATCTTTCATTTGCCCTGGAAAAATGTTATTTTGAAGGTAGTAGGGGTTCCTATTAACCCATTACATACTCGAGAAATGTATTAATTCCCTTCCCGAAAAAGAAGAGGGCGGTGGTCAGAAAGCAGCGACCGCCGTCCCATCCGAGCTCGATCTGGGAGTGTCTGGGGTGGCGCACACACCCCCAGCAACCGCTGAGAAATTGGGAAGCGGGCGGCGACCAACAAGGCCCCAGAGGAGGTTAAAAGCCCACCCTCCCCCACGCGCGCGCTTGGAACTTATCAGGCGACAATTTGGCGGGCCAGGGCAGAGCGCAGATAGGGGGAGACCCACTCGCTCCCAACACGCCCCGCTTAAGTGAGCAGGAGGAGGGCGGCTGGCGCGGCCGCGCAGGGCTGGGGTCCCGAGCTCCTCGCGCCCCGGGAGACCCCGGCGCGGAAGCGCGGGCCGGTCCGCCCCGGAGCTCGCCCTGCGCGCGCCGCCCGCCCCGGCCCGACCTCGCCTCTGGCCCCGGCGGCAGCGCTGGTGGGAAGCCGGGCGCCCCGGGGAAGCCACGCGAAGTGCCGGGCCGGTGCACCCCCGCGGGGCTGCCCTGCGCCCGCGCCCCCGGCCCGGGGGCCCGCGCCCCTCCCGCGGGCCGTGGTTATTTTAGGAAGTCGGAAATCAAAGATGGCTGGAGGTCAGGCCCCGAAAGGTTAGGGCGAAGATCAGCGAGCGGCGTAGCCCGGGGGGGGAAAAGCGAAAACCAAAAAAAAAAAAAAAAAAAAAAAAGGAAATATTGCGCCCTTCTCCACCTCTCCGGGCCCTCCAATCCCCTTCGCAGCGCGGGTGGCCCGCACCCCAGCTCCCGGGGGTGGGGAGAGGTCGCGCCCCCTCCCCCCGCTTGGCCCGGGAGGGGCGCGAGCAACAGATCGCCCTCCCCCGGGGGGGTCTTCCGAGGGTGCGCCGCTCCTCCGACCTCCTAGAAAAACCCCCAAGGGGTGAGGGGAAGGGTGGGGACCCCCGGGGTCTTTCTTTGAAACGCGGCGCCAGGGAGGGAGGAGGGGAACCTAAGTTACAAGTGGGGGGGGGAGGCTGCCGGTGAAGGGAGTGGAACCAATTAAGAGGGGGGCAGAGGACAAGGGGAAGGGAACCTTTCAGGAAAGCGAGGGACAGAGGAGCGGGTGGGGGTCAACTTTACAATAAGAAGGGAGAGACCTAGGGGTGAAATTTACACAAGTGAGGGGAAGCGATAAAAATGTAAAATTAACTAGGGCGCCGCGGGGGACGGGGGTGGGGTGGGGTGGGGTGGGGGCGAGCCTGCCTCGCTTCCCTGGAACTGAGCCCCCCCCCCCCAGCTCCGGGCTCCAGAACCTGCGCAGGAAGCCGCCTGCTCCCCGAAGCCCGCGCCCTCGAGGGTCCCGCGAACCTTCGGGAAAGCGCGCGCCCGGGCGCCCGCCGGCCTCACTCACCCGGCTCCCCCGCCGGCGCCGCTGCGGCCGCATCTGCGGGCTCGGGGGCCGGCCGCTGCGCCGGCCGCTCGCCCTGGTCCTCCTCCGAGTTGATGTGTTGGGGTTTCGCCTGCTTGCGCCTCGACATGGTGCGAGCATCGGGGCGCCGGGCGAGCCGCGCTGATTCGCCCACTCCGCCACAAATTCCTGGAGTTGGGAAATTTACCCCCCTTCGGCCGGAACGCGCATGTCCCAGTAATTATTATTATCAATAATGCATTGCGATTTATCATGAGCCCTGACAGCTGATTGGCCTGGGTCCAAGACCTCAGAGATCATTTAAATAAGCCCTCATTGATCAGGGAGGGGCGAGGCATTCTGGGCTTTGTAGTCCGGCCCCGCGAGCGACAAAGGCGTGTGCGCCTGGGGAGCGCAACTAATTAGCATCCCGGCTCAGATTGGCTGGGTCCCGGGCGAAATCTGGGGGGGTCGGGGGGGGGCGGGGGACGACCCTTCCTTCAGCTCCAGCGATCTGAGTCCTTGGAGAGAAAATGAAAAAGAATTGTTGTGCTTATTAAAAATCCGAGACTGAACGTCCAAGTTTTGGAACGAGCGTCTTGGAGGGTGCGCTCCAAAAAGGACCCTCGTAAGGTCGATATCCGCGCGAGCCGCGGAGGGAGGGCTCCTCAGGGGCTCCACAGTCCCATCCACCAAAAATCCCCAAAGCAAACAAAAACCTGAGATGTGACCCGTGTCCCCTTCCATCTTCTTTTTGATGGAAGAGCGGCAAAAATGGTGGTTTGCTCAACCTTCCGCGCTCCGTCTCGGCTCCTGCAGTGGCCTTCGAATTTCCAAAACGTCGGATTATTCCCTCACCCTAACTTATCTGCTTTAAATGATAAATAGCCCCCAGGATTCGGAGTCGCAAGGATTAGTTTGTTACAATAAGACCTTGATTTTGGTTTGATTTTTTTTTAACTTTCAAAGGACCAGGACACTAAATATAGAAAGGGCAGATTAAAAAACCAGGGCAGTCAGGTAATATCAAAAGGGCGAGCAATTGCATTTTCCCCCACTAGCCATAAATGCCTGATAACATCATGCTTACATCCTGCTTTACATACTTTATTGCATCACCCGTGGAAGCACAGTGCGCTGGGTGTTACTAAACTAATCATTATTGAAATTTTTTGCAACATAGACCATTATGGAAAAGGTGTATAGTTCAATGTGATTGTATCATCCCAATACGGAGATATTTGGAATTTTCTAAAACTGCGTGTGAGCACAATATGAGACTACACTGGATGGATATACAGCTATACATAAATCTCTCTGTGTTTAATTCCATTAACTGCCTTGCACAATGTAAATACTTAATAGATGCTGCATAAATGTGAAATCTTCCACCTTCTGAGTCTTTGATGGGTGTTTCCATGCCGCCTCTGGGCATTTGTCTTTATTTGGCATTTACTTCATTAAGGGGCTGCAGCTAGAAACCCTCCCTCCACATTTGTGCATTGCATTTTCTTGATTAGTTACTCCTAGGTTCCCAGCCTGTGAGCGTTTCGGGTAAGCTCATCAGGAATGCAAGCAAAATGGAATGCTGGGCTCCGAAGTATGTTCACCTGGGTGTTTGGACAACCCAAGGCAGAAAATAAATCAGCTTGACCATCTTTTTGGTATTCATGGCCATCAACAAAAACTTACTGAAGGAAGGAAAGTTAACGTCCAACTCTGAAGTCTCTCAAAGTGTTTTGCATTGTTTTATGTAAGTCCCCTAATCCAAAAAAGAACTACATCGAACTGCCGAAGTTGGAAAGGCAAGAGTTTGGTTTAATAATACATGGAAGCCTTTAGAAGTCTCATACTGAGTAATAAAGCCAATTAACGCCTGCCTTCCCGACTAATCTGCTTATATTCCCCACACCTTTTCTGTGTAAGATAGCGTGGCAGGAGGTGTAATTTCCCGATCTACACAAGTGTACAGTAGGTTTACAGCTCAAGAACTAGTAGTGGTTTGAGGGAAACTGCATGGAAGAGATAGTTGTTTATACTTATTTATTTTAGTTGGTGATAGTTAAAACATGTGCACCATTTCTACTTGGAACAAGGTAATACAATTGTGCCACTGGCGTCTCCCAAGTGATAATAATAATAATAATAATTGAAAATGCAGTGCACAAATGTGGGCGAAGGGTTTATAGTGCAGCCCTTACGGTGAAGTAAATGCCAAATAAAGATGGAAACACCCACCAAAGACTTACAAGGCTAAAGATTTCACATTTATTCAACATCTGTTGAATATTTACATTGTGCAAGGGAGTTAGTGGAATTAAGTATATAGAGATTTACTGTATAGCTGTATATGCATCCAATATAATATCATATTGTACTCACACACACACACTTTTAGGAAATTTGAAATGTCCCCAGAGTGGGATGATACAATCACTTTGAACTATACACATTTTCCATAGTAGTCTGTGTTGCAAAAAATTCCAATAATGACAATAAAAAACCCTGGCATGTGCCAAAGACTCACTAAATGCCCACTTTCTCGTTGGATCTTCCCGGGGAAACCGGCATTGTTTTGTTCATTTTGAAAATGAGGAAACTGAGCCTCAAAGATGTGAAGTGACTTAATTAGGAAGTGGCTGAGCAGGTGGCCAGTCCCTAAGCCTGACTCCAAAATTCTTCCTGTCCCCCCCCCAATGCTGGTCATCTTGCTGTAACGCACTATAGAGAAGATGGCTAAACAAGAAAAAATTGTGGTAAAAGAAAGCATGGGAAATTCAGCCTGCCCTGGAAATTCCAGGGTCCGTAGAAACGGATTCTGCAGATAAAGTCAAGAAGAGGTTTTCCTCAATGGCAACCCTTCCACGAATTTCATATCAAGAAAAGGGAGTATTTGACGTTGTGTTTCGTGGCATGTCATCAGTTTGGCTCAAACAAACTCTTATTAAAAACACTTTTAAAAAAGAAAAATACAGTACACATTCTGAACCCACCTCCAACATGTAATCAAAGGTAATTTTTTCAATATTTAATATTCCTTAAACCAAGAGACCTGGGTGGGACCAGAGTTAGAAAAAAAAATGATCGAAGGAAAGGCTTATATTAAACTCTTTAATGCTTTTTGTTTGGTGACTGGGTTTATATAATCCAATCATTCTCACTGTTTGCCCCAGGCAGAAATTCACTTGTTCTCTCTTTTAGCAAGCAGTCTCTGAACTCCGAGGTTTTTCTGTTTGAGACTATTTGAGTTTTATAATCTTATTTCATCTCATTAAAACCCATTTTTATTCCCATTTCTCAGATGGGAAAACAAGTTCAGATCTCCTGCCAGCACCTCACTGAATGTATGAATTCAGTGACTTTCCAGTTAAAGGATACAGTTCTCCATGGAACTCAGATCTTCCAACTCTTTCCACAAAGTCCCTCCTCTGCTCTATCCTGCAGGGAATGTTCTCCTATAAAACGGGCATTTCCTAATCTAAATGAGGTCCTGCCTATTAGTGTTTATAGCACAGTTCAAAATTTATCATTATAGATTTAATTGTATGTCCGTTTATCGCTTGTTTTTTCACTCCATGGGCTCTGAGAGGGCCCATTCACCACTGTGGCCCCAGCACTTGGTTGCAGTCACAGAACACAGAAGTCACAATAAATAATAATGAATCAATCAATCAACGGTGAATGACTTTGGGGGCCTGAGTATAAAATAAAGTGTTACAAGGCAATTACCGTTGGTGGGAACATAAACTAGCAGAGCCACTATGGAAAGCAATACGGCAGTTCCTCAAAAAATTTAACAGGATTACCATATGATCCCGCAATTCCACTTTTGAATATATACACCCAGAAGAATTAAAGCAGGGACATGAAGGGATACTTGTGCACCCATGTTCATGGCAGCTTTATCCACAGTGCCCAAAAGGTGGAAGCAACTCAGGAGTCTATCGACAGGTGAATACACAAAATGTGGTTTATACACACAGTGGAGTATTATTCAGCTTTAAAAAGGAGAGAAATTTCACCCTGGCCGGTGTGGCTCAGTGGTTAGAACGTTGGCACGCACACCGAAGGGTCCCGGGTTCGATTGCAGGTCAGGGGCAGGTACCTGGGTTCCAGGCTTGCTCCCCGACCCCGGTCCAGGCGTGTGTGAGAGGCAACCAATCCAGGTGTCTCTCCCGCATCGATGTTTCTCTCTCTCCCCCCTCCCCCCCCCCCCTCCCTCGCTCCCTTCCACTCTCTCTAAAAAGCAATTGAAAAATATCCTGGGGGGGTGGTTCACAAAAAAGGAAGGAAGGAAGGAAGGAAGGAAGGAAGGGAGGGAGGGAGGGAGGGAGGGAGGGAGGGAGGGAGGGAGGGAGGAAGGAAGGAAGGAAGGAAGGAAGGAAGGAAGGAAGGAAGGAAGGAAGGAAGGAAGGAAGGAAGGAAAATTCTGACACATGCTACAGCCTGGAGGGACCTGAGGATATTATGCTAATTGAAATAAGCCAGACCCAGAAGGCAAATACTGTGTGATTCCACTTACATGAGGGACCTAGAGTAGTCAAACTCGTAGAGACGGACAGAAAGTAGGGTGGTGACCAGGGCCAGGGGGCCATGGGGAGTCATTGTTTAATTGGAATAGAGTTTCAGTTATGCTAGGTGAAAAGCGTTCTGGAGATTGAGCCACAATTTGAATGTACTCAATATCACTGAACAGTACAATTAAAAGGATTAAGATGGTGAAAACGTGTTACCTTTATTTTGCCACAATTGGGGGGAAAAGACAATGACAAACTGGTGGTTGCCCGACTGTTTAAATGTATTGAAGATCATCAAACTGTCCACTTACACTGGGAGAATGTAATGATGTGTAAAGCATACCTAAATGAAGCTGTTGGGAAGAAGGCAATTAGATATTTGGCTACCCCTATAATTGAAAGGGCCATAATTAGGTGGCTGGTTTTTCCTATGTGGGATTCCCAGCATCTCGAGCTTGCAAAGAACAAAGTGGCCAGGCTGGCATCCATAAGTCATGCTCTGCCCCTGCACGGGGCCTCAGGATTCATGCCAGGAAGTGGCCAAGCGGCCCAGTGTGGTGACCACTGATGCTTTAATTCGGGAAATGTACGGTTTGGGTTCGGGAAGTACAGAGCGTGGGCTTTTTCTCGTGGACCAACTCTTGGAGGCTGTGGACTTTCATCGATTGCATATCTGCCTGCCTCCCATGGAAGGCTTTATGTCTGGAAGGAACTCTTCAAATTCTAGAGATTTAGAAGTTGAACTAAAATTGCTTGGAAGCATGCTTATAATTCATTGGGAGTGCTTTATTATGGGGCCAAATGTCCACTTTTCTGAGTGTCCTGGCCCAGAGCCCTTCTGTCGGGGGTGATTTATGGCTGCAAAGGCTGGCTAATTGCAACAATCGCCACTTAACTGCCGATATCTACACCCCCTCCACTTTGATACCTCAATCCCAAATTGGTATCGAACAATTTCTAGCTCCAATTCATCTTCTGAGTTGTGCTAATATAGAGAAGACGACAACCATGTACTCGAGAAAAAAAAGAAGAAATATTTGAGCAAGTTCCTTAAAGCAAGAAAGAACAGTCAGAAAACGAGAAGTTTTCGTGCAGTTTCTTCGGTTGAAGACTAGACGGACTAGGAATGAAGAAGTTGATGGGACTGCCTTTTTTTGTCCCGGTCACTTGATGAGCTCACTCTAGTCCACTCCTATGGGTCTCACACACTGTAGAGAAGGTTGGTTCTCTAGGTCCACAGCAGTGGTTCTCAATGGGGAGCGATTTTGCCCCCTCCCGCACCAGGGGACATTTGGCACTGTCTGGAGCCAGCTTTTTTTTTTTTTGGTTGTCACATCTCAAGAGTGTTAATGCTACCTGGTAGGTAGAGGCCAGAAATCATGCTGACATCCTAGAATGCCCGGCACAGCCCCCCACAACCAAGAATGATCTGACCCAAAATGTCAATAGTGCTGGAGCTCAGAAACCAGGTCTACAGTTAATATGGTTTCCAAGCCATAGTGGCATCTTCCTAGTATTTTTTTTTTAATAGTAAAATACTTTCTAGTAAAACTTTAGGCACTAAATCACAATCCATTCTCTTATCTTCTCCCCAAGCCTGTTAACCTCCCCCAGCTGAATCAAACCCCTGCATTCTGGCCTTTTCTTCAACGATTGTACAATCTTCTATCCACTCCTTGGGTTGATTTATTTATCTACTTCCTCTGAAGATTCGAGAAAGATAACATTTTAGTGAATTTTCTTCTCATCTTTCTTCCATGAATATCATAACTCTTACACTATTGAGATCAATTTGAAAATACATCTCAGAGTTGTTTATTTCACGGAACAGGATTTCAGAAGCCCTTTCCACTGCATTAAAAAAATACATGTTGTAAATGTGTCTTATGACGCAAATTTCTCACTCTGTGAATGAACATGTAATTCACTTACCCAATCCCGTTATATATTCGAGTTGGTTCAGTGTAGAAAATATTTCAATGAATATCCTGTTCTTATAGCTCTGTTCACATACCTGATTTCTTTCCTCAAGGCCTCACATCCTGAGTCTGAAATGAATTGTGTCTCCTGAATTCACAGCCCTTCAAAAGCTTTTTTCAAATACTTATTCCCTTTGTGGGCTCTTGGGCAAGACAGGAACCTCAGTAATGTGAGTGATCGAGCTGAGTCGGTAACCTCATAAACATGCTTATCAGGATGCTCACATATTTCGTAACTGGGCAGGAGAAATGTATAGATTTTCAAAAGCAAGTCGAAGGTTCAATTGATTGAACAATTTTTTTCTGCTAAAAATGCTTCCATTTCATCCCCTTTTGTGAGCAGTTCTGATTCAGTCTTTGCTCAGAGATTTCTGGAGTGGCTCCCACCACCTTTCCTAAAAGTTCTCTCTTGCCTTTTAAAATTTTAAACATTTTCTTGTTATCTACCAGACACAGATCCTGTCTCCCCCCTCTCAAAAAAAGTGCCTACTCTGAACTTTGTCTTTAAAAAAAAATATGCCTGAGAAGGCCCTTCTGTAAATTTGCCACAGCGGTCTTTATTATAACAAACCCCGAAGAGCTAAAAGCCCAGCCACAGGAAAGTTTACTGTCATAAATATCTATCTGTCTTAGCAATATAAATTATAATTGAAAATAAACTTGTCAGAGACCTCGACCCAACACACAAAAACGTGAGACAGTTAGAGCGAGGCAATTAAGAATGTTAATTGGCACAGAGAGAAAAGCAAAGGACGGTCATTGTTAAGATAACTGGTCTATAAACACCTAAATGGATTTTGTGAAGGGGAAGAAAGGATCATCTTTTGACCATGAAAGGGAATAGAAAATGTTCTTTTCTTTGTTTTAATGTGTGGAGAGATTTTAACTTCTTTTCTCAGCTCGGACTCCCAAGTAAACAAATGAGTTGGCCCCAGTCTGGTGGGCTTGCAGAGAGGGAGATGAGGCCCGACGTGAGGGGAAGGGGGAACACCGAGGGCTGCCCGGAAAGGGCGGAAAACCGCAGACGCCGAGGACCAGAAAGAGGGGGCATGCTAAGTGCAGGAGAAATAAAGACACCCAAAGGGAAGGAAACAGAATGAGAATTGCGCACAGGCAATCACAAGAAAGTTTCCAATCATTCTTCCCCCTCCAGGTGATCTGAGAGTCGATTCCTTCCATCGGGGGCGCGGACAAGCAGAGCCGGGTGCGCCTCTTGCCTCTGCAATTCCCGTCCAGGCTGCCTCGACCTCTCTGCCTCGTTCCCTCCCCAGTAAATGAGATCAGTCTCTCTTTGGGGCCTTGCCGTGAAAATTAGACATGATTTACCTAATGATAACTGGTGTTCGGGAAACATCTGTTATCATCACACAAGTGACGGCAGGCTAGAGCAGGAATGTTTATCGGAGGTTTCTCATAATATTATGTCGGCCCCCCAACATACATGATAGTTTGGGGGTCAGTCATTTTGCTTACTTGGTCATTCATTTCTTTATTCATTCATTCCATGAGCAACTATTTTGTCCACCATGTGCTGGGCCTTGAGCTAGGTGCTGAGAATTTCGGGGTGAAACAGTCAAGTACTCACAGTCCAAATAAAAGCTGTCATTACCCCTCCCTCCCTCCCTCCCCCCTCCCCCTCCCTCCCTCCCTCCCTCCCTTCCTTCCTTCCTTCCTTCCATGTTAGATGTCATATACTGGCACCTTACCAAATAGACACCCAAATAACCACTAGGACATGCCAAAGATGTAAAGAATAATTCAACAGGGGTGACTAGTAGAATGCTTAAGGGAGTCTTTTCTTTTTGGTGTGTGTTAATTCTCCCCTGAGGATGTTTTTCCCATTGCTTTTTAGAGAGAGTGGAAGGGAGGGCAGGGAGTGTGTGTGGGGGGGTAACGGACATGATGTAAAAGAGACACATAAATTGGCTGCCTCCCTCATGAGCCCCAACCAGGGCTGGGGATCGCAACTCAGGCACGTGCCCTTGACCGGGAATCGAACCCGAGACCCTTCAGTGCATGGGCCGTTGATCTAACCACTGAGCAACACCAGCCAGGGCTTAAGAAAGTCTTAATTGTCCTTAGACCAAAAAGTCTAAGAATTGCCTGGCCTGTGTAGCTCAGTGGTTGAGCATCGACCTAGGATCCAGGAGATGGAGGTTCGATTCCTGGTCAGGGCACATGCCTGGGTTTCGGGCTCGATGCCCAGCGGGGGACGTTGCAGGAGGCAGCCGATCAGTGACTCTCTCATCGTTGATGCTTCATCTTTTTATTTATTTATTTATTTTTTAAAATATATATCTTTATTGATTTCAGAGAGAGGAAAGGAGAGAAACATCAATGATGAGATAGGTCGATGCTCAACCGCTGAGCCACGCCAGCCAGGTTTATCTTTTTTTTTAATCCTTACCTGAGGATATCTTTTTATTGATTTTTTAAAAATTTTTATTTTAAAAAAATGTTTTTATTGATTTTAGAGAGAGAGGAAGGGAGAGAGATGGAAATTTAGATGAGAGAGAAACATCTATTAGCTGTCTCCTGCACGCCTCCTGCTGGGGAATCGAGCCCACACCCCGGGCCTGTGCCCTGACAGGAATCAAACCAGCGACCTCTTGGTGCCTGGGCCAGCACTCAACCACTGAGCCGCACCAGCCAGGCTGTTTTTATTGATTTTTAGAGAGAGAGAGGAAGGGAGAGAGAAACATCCATGTGAGCGAGAAACATTGATCAGTTGCTTCCCGTATGCACCCTGACCAAGGATCAAGCCCACCACCTTTTTTTTTCAATCCTAACCGGAGGATATTTTTTCCATGCTTTTCAGAGAGAGGGGAGGGGGGGAGAGAACTCACATCGATTGGTTGCTTCCCACACGCACCCCGACCAGGGCCTGGATGGAGCCTACAATCGAGGAACATGCCCTTGGCCGGAATTGAACCCGGGACCCTTCAGTCTGCAGGCCAGTGCTCTAACCACTGAGCCAAACCGGCGAGGGCCAGGGTCAAGTCTTTTAAAGATGTTTCTTGGTCTCTAGGGAAAAAAAGGGTAGAGTGGCAGGAAGGAGAGTGTCAGGGGAAGCATGGGTTTCAGGGAGGTCTCGCAGGTGTTGGAAGGGTCCAAGGATAACGGAGAAAGGAGGAGTCACAGAGCAATGAACTCGCGCAGGTGGGAAGGGTGGGGCGCTGGTAACAGGCAGCTCATCCACGGCACAGGACTTAGAGTGAGGAAGGGGAGAGGGTGTGGAGCACTGGAGGGGGCGGGGGGGGGTGCACTGAAAGCGAAGCCGGCGCTCGCGGCTGTGTGATTGCCCCAGCCGCCTTCAGCTGTCCCCCCGCAGGTGCCGAATGGGCTGAGGGCTGGAACTAACCTGGCATGGGGCTCGGCCAGGGCACTGAGGGTGGACACGGGGCAGTGAGCTGGGGCAGAGAGCCCACGGCTGGTAGGAGGAGGCAGGACGGAGGGGTAGGAAGAGGGAAACGATGAAATAGTCAGTAAATGTGGAGGTTATGGGAAGGCCGAGGAACCGGTGGGCTTGGGGTCCCAAAGGGACCGAGCAGAAGAACACTGGGCAATGGTCAGAGGGAGAGCTTGCAGCCCAGGTGGTGGAGGTGACATCGTCACTGGAAACGAGCGGAGCCTGAGCACGGGAGGTGTGTGCTAAGACGGTGTGGACAAGGCCCCTCATGGAGAGGAGGTCAAGGGACTGAGCAGCCAGGAATCAAAAGGGTCATCTATCTTCAAAGATATGGAAGCTGTCACGAGTCATTATAGGTGAGTGAGAGGTTGAATCAGCTCACAGAAGCTTTGAGAACTGAGGGGCGAGATCTCAGGGCTCTGCAGCGGATGCAGTGAGGAGGGGTGTGGACCGGAGTCCCTGAATCCTGGGTCCCCAAAAGGCTCCAAGCAGCAGCAAGGAGCTCACCGAGCCCCGCTGCTGGCTGGTGCACTGGGCGTCAGAGGCATCGGCCACCCCTCGAGAGGGCTGGGGAGAAGCAGCGTCCCCAGGGAGAGCAAGGGTCAGCCGGAGCAAAGCAATGCAGGGACGCTCAGAGAAAAGGGTAAAGATAAAGAAGATTTTGCCACAAGGGGCCAGAAGGCACTGGGGAAATGTTGGGGGCTTGGGGGCGGTGGAGATTGGGTCAGATAACTAACTGGGTTTATGGAATTTGTTACCTAGGACCAGGCGCTGTTGGAACCACATTGCACGCATTTAATCATTTACCCTATGGTGTAATTACTATTAGTATCATACCCATTTTCCAGGTGAGGAGACTGAGGTGCAGAAAGGTAAGTGACATGCCCAAGGTCTCATGGGGTTCAGGCCAACATTCAGAACTAAGCAACTTCCTCAGGACCATACCAGGCATCAGCCAGCCACAGCCTGATGGCCAAATCCAGCCTGCCATTTCTTTTTGTATGAGCTGCAGGCTAAGAAAGGGCTTTACAGGTGCATATCCACCATCTGCTCCATAAGAAACGTTGACTTTGAACCCCAATCAAGTAAAATGCTGGCCTCCAAAAGAAATCCATTTTTCTCATTAGTAGACCTGATTTAGAAAAAAAGTTATAATCAATTATAATGATAATATTTTGTATTTCATCAATTGGAAAGTTTTTTTTCTCTCTTGTGTAAGGGATCTACATAATATCCTCGGTCTTGCCTCTTAACCCACAAACCCTAAAATATTCCTATCTAGTCCTTTGCAGAAAAAGTTTGGTGACCTCCTGGACTATATTCAAATATCTCTGGGTACAGGAAATGCCCAATAAATGTCAATTGTTATTTTGATGTTATTATTATCACTGGCACCTCATTCATAGGACTTTAAAATGCCTGGCTGTAAGCCCAGCCCCCTGGTGTCACTCAAGAGATAGTAGATAAATATTAGCTATTGAGTGAACTAGTGAATGAAAGAAAGAGTGGGTGGGAAGGGAAGGAAGTCAGGCGTGGGAGTAGTTGAAATTGATAGCATCTTTCATGGAGACGGAGCCTATCAAGGGGGGCAGCCAGCTGGGTGGTGGGCACACAGTACAACAAACAGATCTTGTATCAGAAATCTACACCTGAAACCTGTATGATTCTATTAACCAATGTCACCCCAATAAATTTAATTTTTTTAAAAAGAAATCAAAAAGGGGGCAGGGAGTCAGAAGCAGTGAGTTTAGTTTCAGAAACATGGTCAGAGGTGAGAGTTGATCGGGTCAACATAAACCAAGGGAATGCTAGCCAAGTCTGAGCAAATCCAGCATTGTCCTCTGTGTCTGGCCCCTGACAGAAAATCCCATAGCTGTGCAGAAAGCCCTGTATACCTCTGGAACACTTTTAGAGGGACTGTAAAAGAAGTGAGTTTGCTTGGGGGTGAGGGCGAAGATTCTGGAGGGCTAGTCCCTCCGAGAGAAGAGTTTATCAGGAAAGACCAGTATTGATTGGGTTCCAGCTAAATCTGAGACAATGCTTGGGGCCTTTATATAATTGTCCTCACAAGTTTGAGAAACAGATGTTATTACTCCCATTTCACAGATGGGGAAACTGCGAATGGGAAAAGCTGTGGCTTGTCCCAGGGCACACAGCTCAGAAGCAGCAACTGCAGGCTTTGTATCAGCTTGCCGGACACTCATTTGCTTCACAACCCACCAGGCGGGCAGGGTTCCAGGCCCCACAGGCTCGGCGATGAAGTCCATGCTGCCTCTTGGAGCTCCCAGCCCAGTGAGGAAGACACATAATAAACAAGTAAACAAGACACAAATAAAACAAGTGCGATTGCTTGAGCCATGAAGGGACTAAACAATATGATATTTAGAGAGTGACTGGCATTGGAGGCTACCTGAATTAGGAGGTGCAGGAGTGGCCACCAGGAGCTGAGACCTGTAGAGCGGAAGGAAGAATGTTCTGGAAAACAGCAAGGGCCCTGAGGCAGGAATGAGCTTGGAGACTGAGGATCAGAAATGCGGAAGGTCTAGAAAGTCCAACCGGGAAGAGGGTGGCTTCCTATACACTTGGGGAGACCCTGGCTCAGCCTTGGAGAAAGTCAGACTCTGGGGTTAGACAGTGGTCGGCACTCCCCAAGCCTCAGTTTGTACAACCGTGAAGTGGGAGAAACGGGGATGTTGGGAGGATTAGATGAGATTGTGCATCATGCTCGGGAGGTGACAGGGGTTTCATTCCGTGATGGCCACCAGTGGGCCCACCGCTCACACAGGCTGGAGGGAGAGGACTCCCGTCCTGTCACCTGAAGTGCCCCCAGGTGAGTTATCTTCTCCTCAGTCTTTAAATAATCCCGACCAAGGTTCTGAGAAAGGCTGAGGCCTGGCCCTGACTGGTCCCCTTTGGGATAGGTTTCTTTTGTCATTTGTAATCGTGCCTTCAATGCCATTTTTCCCTTTCCTCGTTTTTTCATTTTGTTTGGTTTTTGGCCCCGAGGTCTCACTGATTACAGGGGAATAATCCATGTTGAAATGAATTGCTCAATTGTTGGGAAAACATAATTCCTGCCCTTTTATATTGCAACATAGTGGCCAAGGCTTTGAACATGTTACCTGTGGACAGGAGGCCCTTCATCAACTCAAGGGCTCATAATCTTGGTTTTGTGACCCATAAGTAGGTTCCCGGGACGATTGAGCCATCTGACGCTGTAAGCCGAATTTGGTGCATTTTTCTGGGGAGAAGGTTCATAGCTTTCCTTGGATTCTCAAAGGCGCTTTGTGCCTACCTCCCACCGTCCTAAATCTAAACCCCAGCTCAGGGTTTCTTAACTTTGTCACCACTGACAGTTGGGGCAGATAATTCTTTGCTGTGGGGCTGCCTTGTGCATTATGGGATGTTTAGCAGCATCCCTGGCCTCTACCCACTAGATGCCAGTAGCACCCCCATCCCAGTATGAAAACCAGAAATGTCTCCAGACATTGGCACAGGTTCCCTGAGATGGGGGCAAAACTGCTCCTGAGAACCTCGGTCTAGATGGTCCACTGTCCATGAAATATGTGCGCAGCGGCCCCTTCTCCTGGAGTCCCCTTCCTGTGCGGTGGGAATGGGATGGAGGCTTGGAGTGGCAGGGCGGGGTGCGGGAGAGCAGCCAGTCAGATATCTGGGGACACCTGAAACAAGGCAGGGAGAAAGGGAAGTGGGTTTGATTTCCGTTGTGCATCTGAGGTTTGGGCATGAAAATTCCTGAGGTTCTTGACAAGAGTGTTGTTCTAAGGAAAGACCCTGCAGGCCAGACAAGGAGGGGCGAGAGCTGCAGCGGCTGATTTGGCAGAAATATCAGAAAATTCCAGCCCTTGGCCGGGTAGCTCAGTCAGTTAGAGCATCCTCCTGATACACTGAGGTCACAGGTTTGATCCCTGGTCAGGGCACATGCAAGAATCAACCAATAAATGCAAAATAAGTGGAACAACTTGATGTTTCTCCCTCCCTCTCTCTTTCTTCCCCCCTTTCCTCTGTCTTTAAAATCAATACATAATTTTATTTTATTTTTTTAAATCCCAGAGGAAGCAAGAAAGGAAGAAGAAGGTAGGTAAGGAATGATGTTAAGCCAGTCACCTAAAATGATTCTAGGTGACTCATTTTCTGGATTTCGAGCCAGAAAATCAAGGGAAGCATCCCAAGGTGGAGTTTCAGGTGTGTCCCAAGGTGGAAAAAAAATCTCTTTCTAGGATTTCAGGCCTCTGAGATCCTTTTGTTATGCGTACATTCCAGTGTTCTCGGGGTTATTTGTCTCCTCCACTCTCCTCTATTATTTTATTCCTTTAGCATTTCTGCTTGAGGTCTGTTGGGTGTGGCTAAAAAAAAAAAAAATCTCAGCTGGAGGCCTGGAAGCTTGTTGCTCAATTCATCAGGTGACTTAATATTGTGCTACTAGTTTCTTGGTCAGAGTTTTTGTCCTTTCCATGTGTAAATGAAGCTCTTCTTGAAGGCAGTGATTTTTAACCTGAGGTCCAAGGTCTGGGGCTGGGCCCTGAACCCTTTGCCACTGTATGAGTAATTTCGTGGAAACCTACATATTCTTGCATGATCTCCCCACTTTCAGCCCCAAGTTTCCAGCACCTTCTTTTCTGACCTTCTTCCAGGTCGCAGGAGCTTTGCACCCTCCTGCCCCGAACGCTCTGCCTTCCCGAATCCTGTGAATGACTCCAGTGCAAGCCCTCCCTTGGGCATCTTGTCTTCAGTCCTGTCTCCCCTTCCTCCCTGCCTAGGTCAGGCTCCCTCACCCAAGGCCCGTGGAGCTGGCCACCTCTCCCCTGGCACTTACCACTGTTACAATTTTGCTTTATTTGTGAGGTTATTTGACCAAGACCTTTCTCCTCCAGACTGTAGGTGCCACCTGAGGAGGGGCCGCACCTACTTTACTTGGTCTTGTATCTCCAGTACCAGGTATGACAGGCACCTAGCAGGTATCTCAACCTATGGCTGTTGGGCAGACTCATGTATAAGAACCATGGCTCACCCTGAGCTCCAGATATGAAGACTGAGATTCAAAATACACCATCAGTCCATATTGTTGAACACCCAAACTCAGGCCGTCCGTATAAGCTATTGCCCTGACTGTCTTACCCAAATACCCTTCATTTCTTCATGTGGCATTGCATACAGGTTAAGAATGCTCTCTGGAATCAGACTGCCTGGGCTCTGCCAGCTATGTGGCCCCAGCCAAGTTGGTTCAGCTCCCTCTGGGCCTCACTCTACCCACCTGTAAAATGGGGACAATGACACATGCATTATATACCTATTAGGAAGATGAGTGTGATTATTACATGTAAAAGGCTAGAAGCATGCTTGACACATGGCATGTCCTCAAATTAGATACTCTTTTCATGTGCCAGGCTTTGTGTTAAGCTCTTGGCTTAGTGATTTTTACCCTGAGACCCTAGAGATGATCAATCCATGTTCAGGGGCACGCATTTTTATTAAGGTCTCAGAAAGCTCAGATCAGAGGCTGCATGCAGAATGCCAGAACAAAGTACAGGAATCTCTCCTCACCAATGCATTTTCAACTGGACAAATTTAGTTTTTATTTTTAAATATATATTGATTTCAGAGAGAGGAAGGGAAAGATAGAAACATCAGTGATGAGAGTCATTGATTGGCTGCCTGCTGCACACCCCTGACTGGGGATCGAGCCCACAACCCGGGCATGTGCCCTGACTGGGAATCAAACTGTGATCTGCTGGATCATAGGTCGATGCTCAACCACTGGACCACAACAGCTGGGCCAGTTTTTATTTTTTATCACTATTTTTTAAAATTGATTATAGAGAGAAAGGGAGAGGGAGAGGAAGAGAGAGGGAGAGAGAGAAACATCAATGTGAGAAACATTGATTGGTTAGTTGCCTTCCATACGCACCAGACTGGGGATTGAACCTGCAACCTGGGTATGTGCCCTGACCAGAAATCACACTGGCTACCCTTTGGTGCACAGGACAACGCTCAACCTACTGAGCCACACTGGTCAGGGCCAAAGTTAGTAGTTTTTAAAGAGCAGTAAATACTTGCAAGAGCTGGATGGCAGGAAGTGCATGATGGAACAGATACATTCTCAAGACGCAATGGCAGCTCGGAGGTCTTGGGAGCCACGCGGGTCAGGGGATGAATTTATTGGCTTCCCTGCCGGATGCTCTGCAAGCTGAGAGATGGGCCTTTGGACCTGACGTCAGCTAAGAGTGGATCTTCGGCAGGATTTGTCTGTCAAGCACATTTGCTGAAACATCTTGGCTTCATTACATTTATGAGTTTTAAAAGCATGTAAAAGATTTTACGTGGTTCTTGCTAAAACGTAGCAACATAAATAACGGGCAGGGATAGGATGATTTTCAAGAAGTGGGGTCTGTGGACTTGCCAGTGTTAGCTCTGTGGACCCAATATTCTGTCTGTCCTTCAGGAAACGCTCTCCATTCCTCTTCCCTGCTCTGTGCCAGGAGGCTGCCCTGTGGGGACTGTGGGGGGACTGACTGCCTTCACTGGCTCCTGTGACATCTGGGTTTCTGTTGGCTTCAGCCAATAGGGAGCAAAGGCTGGAGATGGAGGTCAGGGGAGAGTAAGGTTGGGCTATTGGCTACTTGGCTGTGGCAATGGCTGTGTCCCTCTGCTGAAGGTCACAGCTTCTGTGGGGTCCTCTCCTACAGCTCTTGCCAGGCTCTGATAACCACTCCCCAGTGTTGCCTTTCAGGGCTAGAGGAGGTAAGGAACCCTTCAGGTTGGGAGTCCCAGGGTGCTTCACCACCCCTACCGGTTTCCTTTGTAAATACCCCTTTATTCAACTCTCCTCAGTTACCCTGTTGGATTGAGCCTTCATTCTTGCCGGGGCCATGGATGGACCCACTTAGTAAAATCATCTTATGCTTAGAAATCAGATCTTACAGCAGCTTGAGCCTCCATATCATGGTGGCTTCTGGTCCGGGGGAAGATAATCCTTACAAGCTCAAAGTTGTAGCTCAAAAACCAAATATTTAATATCTAAGCTGCCTTTTACACATGAGGTACTAGAGGTGCACGCTCTATGTGATTCTGACTGTCCAGCAAAACATCTATTTTAGCACAGATAGACAATTCAGTAAGAAATCATCACACAGGAGGAACGTAGCTAGCAGTTAAAAGCACTGGCATGAATGTTTTTTAGGGCTGCTCTCACAAACTAGGGGCTTTAACAATATTACAGTTCTGGAGACTAGAAGCCCAAGATCAAGGTGTCGGCAGAGTTGGTTCCTTCCAGGGCTGTGAGGGAAGAATCTGGCCCAGGACTCTCTCCTTGGCTTGTAGACGGCCGTCTTCTCCCTGTGTCTCCTCTCATGGTCTTCCCTCTATCATGTCTGTGTCTAAATTTCCCCCAAATGACTGATTCTATTGGCTTAGGGCCTGCCCTAATGACCTCATTTTACCTTCACTACCCCAGGAAAGACTGTTTCCAAACGGTCCCATTCTGTGGTACCAGAGGGAAAACTATAACATATCTTTTCTGGGGGACATAACTGAACCCATAAGTGAGTCCAACATCCATGAGTTCAAATCTAGGATGGGTCACCTTAGACAAAGGGAGATAACGTTGCCACAATCATTTGCACGATGATGGTGGGGATGCTGTGAAAAATGTGGGGGGAATGCTGAATACGTGTGGGCTTTCACTACGACTAATGCTGAAGCCATAGACTCCTTGATGCCATCCCACCAGGTTTCTGTAGTCATCTCAAATTCCTCCCACCCAACGGGCTCCTTTTCCAGTCTTACCCATTATGGAAAATGGTACCCCCAATAACCCAGTTGCTCAAGATGTCCACGATTCCTCCAGGCTCCTCCCCCCCATTTTACCCCATCAGTGAGCCTGGTCGGCATTCCTCCAAGGACACTTTCTGTTCTCAGTCTATTTGCTTCTTCCCATCTCCACCAGGTAGATCTCAGGACGAGCCACCACCATGCTCTCTTAGGCAACCTCTTAAACAAAGCAGTGACCTCCTAATTGGTCTTCCCGCTTTCACACTCCCCTCCAGAAATCATCTTCTCTACAGGACCCAAAGGGACAATTTATTTATTTACTTATTTTTATTTTAAGTTTAAGGTGTTACTTTGATCCATGTATCTATTGTAACGTGGTTGCCAGTGACGTGACATTTATCGCATTACATCACTTAGCACACATTATTTTCTGTGTTCATTAAGCCATGCATTAGATTTCTGTGGCGTGTTGACTACCTGTTACAAGTTTATACCCTTAAACACCATCAATACTGTCTGCTCTCCCATTCCCTGGTTAGCACCCTTTACTCTGTTTTTTTTTTTAATTCCACCTATGAGTGATATCACACAGTCCTTGTCTTTCTCTGTCTGATTACCTCGCTTGGCAAACGTAAGGTGCTCATGCTCATGGTCCTTCCACGCTGTTGCGTCTGGCAGGCTCTCCTCTCTCCCGGCTGAATGACATTCCATTGAGTATGAGCCACGTCTTTCCATCCCTCCAGTCACTGAGGAGCATTTGGGTGTTGCTTCCATGCGTGGCCATGGTGCTTTGATAAACATGGGAGTGTACATATCTCATCAGAATCCTGTTTTCAAGGTCTTTGGGTATATACCCAGCAGTGGAATTGCTGGAGCGTAGAGATGGCTGGTTTAAATATTTTGCGGAAACTCCGTATTGTTTTCCACGGTGGTTGGACCAATTTGCATCCCCACCAACACTGTGTAAGGGTGCCAAGGGATCTTTTCCAAACATAGATCCCACCGTGTCTTTCGCTGCTTAAAGCTCCTGATGGTTGTTGTCCATTGAAATTAGAACAAAATCGGCAAGTCCTTGCTCTGGCTTCCCAGGCCCCCGTGACTGGCCTCTGCCTGCCTCTCCATTACTTCCTACCACTCGCCGCCTTTATCCCGCCATTCCAGCCAGTATAACAAGCGGAGCCAGCTTCAGGGCCTTTGCACTTGCTGTTCCCTCAGTCTGGAATGCCCTTCCCAGAACTTTGGCTTTCTCCCCACTTCATTGGGGTTTCTGCTCAAACATGATCTCATCTTAAATTATGTTGGTTCTCCTGCTCCCTCGACTCTTAATTGCATCATTTGATATTATTGTCCTCACAGTACTTGCCAGCCTCAGGAGTTTTCATATTTATGTACTTGTTTGTCTGTGGTCTGCCTGTATCATCAGAATGCAATTTCTCTGATAGCTGATTACAGTGCCTGCACTTAACAGGCATTGAGTAACTCTGTGCGATGGGGAGGGGAACAGATACGGAATCCTCTGTGCCTCTCTTCTCCCTCCCCCTCCCCGGCCTGAACAAAACCACCCGCAGAGGAAAGAACCAGCTGTCCAGCTTCCTCGGGGCGGGGACCCCGGGCCGACCCACAGTGGGCAAGCACCGGCTCCCACAAGGGCAGCATCTTTGGGGCCAAGGAAGCGTGGGTGGGCTGGGTAACCGATCCACTCGGGTGGGGGTCGGGGGCATCGCGAGGTGTTTAAGCCTGTCAATAAAAAAAGTGACCCGGGCTCTGTCTCTGCAGCTACTCAAGGGAAATAAAGCCGTTTGCTTATAAAGAATTTCCGTAAACATTTCTGAGGATGTGTATTAGGGATAATCTTGGGATGTGCATTAAACTGAGCGGGGCAGTGTAAACACAGGAACAGGCGGCGAGGGCGGGGAAGTGGCCCGGGCTTGCCCTGCGGGCCCAGGCAGCCTGTGCGGCCTGCAGACAGCGGCCGGGGCTTCACTAAAGCAGCCCAGGGCCCGCGGCCACGCGCCATCCTCCCACAGTGGCCGCAGTTAGGCGCACGCCTTCCTTTCTCCCAGCGCTCCAGGCTCTGGGTCCTGGAGTCGGCTATGTTGAAACAGACAGAGGTGGTAAAAAGAACAAGAGGTGGCGTCCTTTGGGCCAGGATGGCCTCATTTCACCCTCCCCCCTCCAGCTGCTGCGAAGGTACCCTAGTGTCCCCATTTCACAGGTGAGGAAACCCGGCTGGGAGAAGCCGGCCGCCCTGCTGAGGGTCCCAGCACTAACAGGAGCCGGGGCGCCAGGGTCTGAGCACTTCAGGGGGTTCCCTGCCGAAGGACGGCCGATGCTCACTAATACCAGCGTCTGCCTTTTGTCCCCGAGCCTCGGGGTGTGTTAGAAGAGCCTCCGGGGCCACAGTGAAATTGATCAGGCGCCTCCACTCCAGCTTTCCTCCTCGGTTTGGGCAAGAAGACTTTTCTGAAATTAACTAGTTATTTATGTCCTCAGTCTGTGAATGTGTTAGCGAATTTAAAAGGTTCAGAAGGGTGTGACAGGAAGAGAACATCTCCCTGTCCCTTGGCCCCAGCCCTGCCACCCTCCCTCCCCCAGGTCCTGCTGGGATCAATGGCTATGCGGCTCCTTTGAGAGGGAGGGTCTGTGCACAGGCAATGAACACGTATGTGCATACACACATGCGTGCCTTTCCGGTTATGGACGGTCTTGCTTCTTGCTTTTTTATTTAACAACGTATTTTGCAGTCTATCCCACAGCCCCACCTATAGAGTGTCACCATTCTTTTTAATGGTTGCATAGTATTTCACCATATGGATGGACCAAGATTAATGTGGCCAGAATTGTTAACCTACTTAAGTATTTAGGCTGTTCCTGGTATTTTATGATTATAAGCAATGCTCTGGGTGGGGGAGTATTGTATAGTTTTGTATCTATGTATGTGTGCATGTAATTGTAGATGTGTGTATGTATATCTATAGGATCAATATACAGGAATAGAATATTGGGGCCCTTTAAAGATTATTTTACACTTTTCCCCTTCATCTCCATCTCCAATCTGAGTTTCTTCTCTGTCATATACAGCTACTATTATATATTTAAAATGAGTGCTTCCAATCTACTTTCTATATATTTACTTTGTTATATATATTTAAATATACATAGATATGTATGTACATTTATATATATAGTATTGTTTTGCGTATAACTTATACAAATAATATTTCAAAATATTAGAGATTTCTTTATACCTTTCATCAACTTCCCCTTATGTTAACGATCCTACGTAACCATACCGTCTTTTTTTGAATTTTTATTGAATTCATTGGAGGGACATTGGTTAATAAAATTATATAGGTTTCAAGTGTACAATTCTATAACACATCATATGTATATTGTACTGTGTGTTCGCCACCCAATCAAGTCTCCTGTCACCATTTACCTCCCCATCCCCTCTTCTACCTGCCCCTACCCCTTTTCCCCTCTGGTAATCACCATACTGATTATTTTGTTCATTAGATGAAGAAAGGAATTTTATGGACTGGCCGATGTGGCTCAGCGGTTGAGTGTCGACCTAAGGTCCAGGAGGTTAAGGTTCGATTCCTGGTCAGGGCACATACCCGGGTTGCGGGCTCGATCCCCAGCAGGGGGCGTGCAGGAGGCAGCCGGTCAATGACTCTCTCGTCATTGATGTTTCTATCTCTCCTTCTCCTTTCCTCTCTCTGAAATCAATAAAAAAGTATTTTTTAAAAAAAGGAATTTTATGTGTTGTCAAGCTGACTAAAATTGTAAATTTTTAAAATTGAATTTATTTAGGTGACATTGTTAACAAAATTAAACAGGTTTCAGGTGCACAATTCCACAACACATCCTTTGTACACTGTATTGTGTGTTCACCCCCCCCAAGTCCCATACTGTTATTATTAAAACCAGAAAATTAACATAAGTACATTACTATTAACATTAGTACGATACATACTATTAACTAAACTTAACTGAACTACAGGCTCTTCAAATTTCAACAGTTTTCCCACTGATGACATTTTTCTTTCTGTTTCAGGATGCAGTGCAGGACCCCATACTGCACCTATGACAATGGTACCTTCTTTCCTTGTCTTTCATGACTTCACCACTTTTAAAGAATACATGTCAGTTATTTTGGAAAATGCCCCTTAGTTTGAGATCATCTTATGTTTTCTTGTGATTGGAGAGAGGTTATCCATTTGTGGCAAGAATACTAAAGAAGTGACGTGTGCGTCTCCATGTGTCTTACCAAAGGCTTCATATTGTTAATGCGTCGTCTTATTAGTGATGTTAACTTTTTTTTTTTTTAAAAAATGGGCTGATTGATTTTTAGAGAGAGAGATGAAAAGAGAGAGAGAGAGAAACATTGATTTGTTGTTCCACTTATTTATGCATTCCTTGGTTGATCCCTGACCAGGGACCAAACCCACAACCTTGGCATATTGGGATGACGCTCTAACCAACTAAGCTACCTGCCTGTGGCCAATTTGAATTATTTTTAAAAATCATCTGTGGAGATGTAAATTTAAAAGTTTTTAAAAAATGCAATGCAAAAAAAAAAAAAAGTTAAGTAACAATAAGACACGGAGAAAAGCTTTAGGAGTGCAGAGGCAACATGTCCCAAAGTTTTAAAACAACATAACCTTGCTTTTGCTGTAAAGGGCAATTGCAGAACTAAATTAGCTGGTGAGCAGGTCCGAGCAAGACGAAAACATTGAGGAAGTCGCCCTTGGACTGCCTTTTCTGCATGGAGATTGTCTTCATCAGCAGAAGTCAGTCAGCTGGGGTCCTCTCTCCCTTCTCTTGCTTGCATAACCTATTTCACAGCCTTGGAGCATGAAAAACAAATGGCTCCTTCAAATGTCCTGGGAAGAACTGTAGAGGGCAGAGATGCAGGGCTCCCGAAAGGCTAAGCAGCAACAGTATCTCCAATGCTTTGGTGATCAGAATGTCTGTTTCCTGGGAGGCAGGGGTCAGAGAAACTGTCACCAAGTTAGCCTGGGGCTGCTCAAATCAGAAATCAAAACATCTGGGAGAAAGGTTAACTCCGAGATCTGGTTGTTTCTACCTATCTGGCTTCATTCATTTGAAAACTATTTATTGAGCACCTGCCATATGTCAGGCCAGGGTGGGGACCAGAGTGAGGTAAGGAGGGTGCCTGGGGCACAAAATGCAGGAGCCGCCTTTGCCCCATCCCGGTCCCTGCACCACGCCAGGCACTGAGGGCGCAGCGGTGAACAAAAACAAACGGGAAGAAAAGGAGAGATGGAAAACGGTCACGTCCACATCCTTGGGCTGCACATTTGGCGCTCAGCTGGTTCTGTTAGAACCAGAAGGTTCTGCCCAGCCTTCACCCTGGAGTTGCCAGGTGGCCTCACCTGCAGTCCCGCTTCACTCCAGGTCTCACCCTGCGTCCCCAGGCTGTCAGTTGGGACTCAGGCCTGGCTTGGACAGTGAAACATCCCGCTCCCTGAGCGCTTAATGCTGGTGCTCCATTTGCGTTGACCCGTTAACCTACGTAACACCCCACAATTACTGCCATCGTTGCACACCTTGGTCACAGCTGGTCTGTGACTTGGGAGAGGTCACTGGCAGAGAAGACTGGCCAACACTAGATTCGAACCTGGGGTGGATCCAAATGACTTGAGGGGCGCTCTTCCCCACTCTGCGCTGTTCCTTAGGGTTGACTATGGTCTGGATCTGGCCGACGTACTCACTTCCTTGGCGTGAGCTGGGCTCACGCTTTGCCTTGAAATGCAGGCAGGGCTGTTCTTTCTCCCTGTCAAGTATTAGCCTTGGCAAGACACAGTCACCCCAGGTGACCCCCATGGTGCCATCCTACCTTCTGGCCCAGCTTCTAAGAAAGGCTCTAGCTGAGCTTTCTGGCCCCTTCCACCATCCCTACCCAATCTGCCCCAATCTGTCCCCTTGTCCTTCAGCATCTTCAGCAAACCATTCCAGCCAAAGCATCAACAACAACATCAACAGCCAGCAGGCCCTGAGTCCTCCCTCTTCCCTTCCTTCGAACAAATTACTCCTTGCCTACTATTATATGCCAAGCCCTATAGTTAGCACTGGGAGGCGACAATACACAGGAGCAGACATGGTGCGGGTCCTCGTGGAACCCGTGGTCTCGTGGAGGGAGGTGGGTGTCAGTCACAGTCACTCCCAAACATGTAGACAGCCACCATCCCACTCCGGGGTAACTGGCATGAAGAGGAGGTTCAGGGTGCTGGCGGGGGAGCTGGGTTAGTCCAAGGGGGCTGCTCTGAGAAAGGGACCTTTGGGTTGAAACCTATAGGATAAGGTAATGGGTGAGGCGGGCAGGAAGAGCATTCCAGGCAGAGGGAACAGCATGGCCCTAGAGGAAGCTGGGTGAGTAAAAGGAACTGAAGTCCTTGGTGCTGAGCAAGGAGGCGGGACCAGCCATGAAGCTGGAGAGGAAGACGGAGACCTACCAGGGAAAGGCTTTAAGTCCCCCCCACACGCGGGTTGATGGGGAGCAAGGGAGGGGCAAATGGAGGGGTTCCTGATGTAGTCTAGGGATTTGGGTAGAGAGCATGAAGGAGAAGCAGAGGAGTGAGGGATCCCTGGCATCCAGCGCAAGTGACCCGAGCAACTGCTGTCCTGCTGTGACCTTCAGTGACCTTCCTGAACTCAAAGCACCCGCCCCTCCCTTGCACGGGAGAAGTGACGACATAGAAGCCCATGCATTGAAGAAAGCACTTTGCGGTCCTATTTGCTTTTCTCTATGCTAATTAAACATCCAACGGAAAACTTTTTGGCAGTGAAGTGAATTATGTTAAGAAACTAGAATCTCCTGTCTCTCGATACATCAAGGTTGTGGGTTTGATCCCTGGTGAGGGCACATGTAAGACTCAACCAATGGCCCAGCTGGTGTGGCTCAGTGGCTGAGCACGGACCCATAACCCAGGAGGTCACGGTTCAGTTCCGGGTCAGGGCATGTGCACGAGTTGCGGCCTCGATCCCCAGCAGGGGGTGTGCAGGAGGCAGCCAGCAAGGACTCTCATCATTGATGTTTCTCTCTCTCTCTCATTCCCTACCCCTTTCCCTTCCTCTCTCTGAAATCAATAAAAACATTAAAAAAAAACACCCTCAACCAGTGAATGCATAAATAAGTGTAACAACAAATGGATGTTTCTCTGTCTTTCCCTTCCTCTCTTTAAAAAAAAAATCAATAAAATAAAAAATATATTCTAAAAAAGTTACCTTAGCACTAGCTGGTTTGCTCAGTGGTTAGAGCATAGGCTCTCTGACTGAAGGGTCTCGGGTTTGATTCCGGCCAAAGGCATGAACCTGGGTTGCAGGCTCAATCCCTGGCCCTGGCGGGGGCTTGCGTGGGAGGCAACCAATCGATATGTCTCCCTCACACTGATGTCTCTCTCTCTCTCTCTCTCTTTCTCTCCCTCTTCCACTATCTCTGAAAAGCAATGGAAAAAAATATCCTCAGGTGAAGAATTAAAAAAAAAGAAAAGAAAGTTACCTTGTTGCTGACATGTACAATTGGGCCTAGGATAGGTGCATCTGTACTGAACATGTACAGAGCTTCTCTGGTTGTCATGATTCCCCAGTAAAATACCTGTCTACACTGTATTATGTATTAAAAGTGATCTAGGGATGACTAAAGCATACGGTTGAATGTGTGTAGGTTGTATGCAAATACTATGCTATTTTATATAAGGGACTTGAGTATATTTGGATTTGGGTATTTGTAGTCGGTTCGGGAACCAGTCCTGAATGGATAGCAAGGGACAGCTATATAGAGACAGACACGTAAACACACAGAAAGGTCTGGAATCACATGCACTAACTGCTCACAGTGCTTACTTCTGAGAGGCAGAATGTGGTGTTGATTGCTAGGGGGTTGGGAACTCGGGGGACTTTCACACGGTGCCCCTCTATCTTTCTGGATTGTTTATTTATTGGTTTAATCCACAGGGAGAACCTGTTAATGTATTACTTGGGTATCTTAAATTTAAATATGAAGGCTGTGAAACCAAAGGCATGAAAAGCTAGCCTTGTAAATAACACGGGCACCTCAGGTCCTTCCTCTCCGCAAATGGGCTAATAAACTCTTTGATCTACCAATTCCACTTGGAGAGATGCACCCTTCAGAATTACTCACACATGTGTGAAATGATGTCCGACCAAGATTAGTCAAGGGAGCGCTGTTTGTAATAGCAAAAGATCAAAGAGAGCCTACAGGCCCATCAATTGGGACCGGTTAAATAGATTAAGGTACATTTACAGTGGAACACTATGTAGCCATAGAAAAGATTGATGAGCTCTATAGTACTGAGACGGAACAATGGAGAAAATCAAGGGGTCCTGCGAGGAGGGAGAGCCAAAGAGCCTATAAGGTATGTTAACACTGTGGAAAGAGGGGGAACCGGAGTGTCTATTTATATTGGCTGATACATGCACAGTATATCTCTGCATATTATACAAAATGAACTGGTGGTGGTCGCTGTGAGAAGGGAAACAGGCTGCAGGGCAGGAGTTAAGGGACTTTTCACTGTTAGACTTTGTGATTTCGAACCACTTGGAAGCATTACCTATTCAAACTTTGCTGAAACAAGAACAAAACAAAACAAACAGAAGCCTCTAGGGTTCTTTATCCCCTGAGAAGCCTCACTCATGGGAACTACATCTGGGGAACTCATTGTGAGCCTAATAACCCAGGGGCTGGCCTGCTTTCCCATGAAAAGAAGGCCGCTTTTCATGGAAGGACAGGGACATTCTCCATCCTACGGGACACGCACACATCCCCCAAGGCTGCCTTTATTGCCATTTCGCCCTTGGCTGCTCTCATTTTATGTGGCTCAGCCTTTTGTCTTAAAGGACCCACCAGTTTTCTGTAAAGAGAATACCCCCCCAAAAATAAAATTTTCTGTAATTTTGGCTCTGGCCGGGTAGCTCAGTGGGTTAGAGCGTCAATCCCGATATGCCAAGGTTGCGGGTCCGATCCCCAGGCAGGGTACATATAAGAAACAACCAATGAATGCAATAAGTGGAACAACAAATGATGTTTCTCTCTAAAATCAATACATTTAACATTTTTTCTGTAATTTTGCTTTTAAACCACCTACCAACTGTCACATTAAAAAAAAAAAAAAGATTCTATCCTAAGATCAAAATGACGAATAGGAAATAGTTGGTTTCATCCCACCTCTGCCCCCTCAAAGAAAACGAAATAAAAGTGAAAGTGCACACGGGCATAGGTGAAAACCAGGACATGTCATGTGTCTCCAGGCCACGGTCCCAACACCTGGGAAACAGAATTTTTAAAGGTGCCACAGGCTTGTTAGAAAAACCTCCATGTCTCCATAGCACAGGAGCTGGAAACATCTTGTTTCCTAGCAATTTCCTTACCTTCCTCACCTTCCTCACATCTACATTACGCTTGAGAGAAAGAAGAAAGGAAAACAAGGCCAGAAAAATGCTTCTTAGGTCAACACCATCAGCTAAGGCGGGCTTCCCAGAAGGGGCATAACTCAGAGGCCAGTGGACAGAGGCCATCCCCAGACAAAGGACTTTTGTGAAGGGCCCAGTCCCGAGCCCACCGTAACTTAGCGTACAATGGGGCGGTTAATAAAGGAGGGTCCCAAGGAGCACCCGAGGGGGGGGGAGGATAAACATCTGGAATGCTGGAAACTACCTTCCCGTTAGCATTCCTGGATGCATGGAAGGCTTCTCATCGGCCTGAGTCCACCCATTTTCCAAAATAAGACGCTTCTGCCATTTTCTTGTGTATTTGTTATTGGTCGAGAGTTCAATGAATGCTTTAACTCATGTTTGAGTGAATGTCTCATTGTTTATGTTAAATGATCAGGTATAATAAACAGCCCTTTACATTTTGCTATATATATGTTACAATATATACAGGATGTCCCCCCCCAAAATGTACACATACTTTAACAGTTGATAGCTCAATTTTGAAAATGAAATGTATTTTAATAAACACTGCCTTTATAATTACTCAGAGTGTTTGCATACATTTTTTGGGACACCCTATATATATATACTATTATATGTTACTACATAAAAATATACTTTACTGCCCTAGCCGGATTGGCTCAGTGGTTAGAGTATTGGCCCAGGGACTGGAAGGTCCCAGGTTTGATTCTGGCCAAGGGCACGTACCTCGGTTGCAGGCTCAGTCCCCCGCTCCTGTCGGGGCGCATGTGGGAGGCAGCCAATGGATGTCTCTTTCTCACGTCGATGTTTCCCTCCCTCTCTCTCTCTCTGACTCTCTCTGGAAATGCAATGGAAAAAATATCCTCAGGTGAGAATTAAAAAAACCCCCAAAACATAAGAATATACTTTACGATATAATGTTATATATTATATATTAATATATTAACATATTTCATATATAACATAGATGTAATTTTTGAAATGACCAAAATTAAATGTGCAATTACTGACTTGCTAAGAAGAGGATATTTTGCTCTTGGGATTGAAAGAGTCCCCAAAACTAAGTTCGGCTCAGTGGCAGGTTACAGCATGATGCACGAATTACACATTTTCCTTTGGATCGTGCAAAGATCATAGGTCCTTGAGTCTAGTGCCCCCGCAGCCTGTACAAACATCCCTGAACCCGGCCGGCGTGGCTCAGCGGTTGAGCATTGACCTAGGATCCAGGAGGTCGAGATTCAATTCCAGGTCAGGGCACATGCCGGGGTTGCGGGCTCGATGCCCAGCAGGGGGTGTGCAGGAGGCAGCCGATCAATGACTCTCATCACTGATGTTTCTCTCTCTCTCCCCCTCTCCCTTTCTGGAATCAATAAAGACCTATTAAAAAAAGTAGGCCCTTGAATTTAGGCAAAGCCACCCTCAGCTTTCTTTGACCCCCCTGCTGTCCATTCCATTGCCGGTCACCTTAAAGCGCGGTTCTGATTTCTCATTGTCATTCTGTCCATTGTGGCCTGAGGAGGTGAGGGGGAGGCTCAGAGGGGTGGGGGCTTGTGTCCAGGTCTGGCAATAAATCTTCAAATATTTCTTAATCTTCCACTGCACACAAACACACTGTATGCAAATACTCTATGTGATAAAAAGAAATATACAACAAAATATCTTTAGGACATTGTAAATGGATATTGTAGATTAGGTTCGAAAGCTGTATAAGAAAACCTTCTTGAGCCCTAGTTGTTACAAGAAAAATATAAGTATAAATTGCTATGAGATATCCTTTTTTCCATTTATCAATGAGCAGATATCAAAGTTCGATGACACTGTCTTTGCAAGATGTGGGGCAGAAGAATCTCATACCTGGCCCCCTGGGTGGGAGTGAAAATTGGTGCCCCCTCCTTGGGGGGTATTTGGCAACATTTACTAAAGTAAAAGATGTACATATCCTTTGACCTAACGATGATTCTGCTGGACATGCATCAGACAGACCCGCACTCAACACAGGACAATGATGTACGTGCAAGGAAACGCACTGCAGCGTCCCGTGTGAAAGGTAATGGAAACCACCAAAATGCCCACCAGAGGAAGCTGTCAGGGTAAGTGATGGCCGCCCAGAGCCCGGCGGTTTCTGCAGCCGGAGGCAGCTGTGTCTGCGCCGACAGGGACTACGGTGTGCGGTAGGAAGAGACGAAAAAGCGGCTGCCAGCCCTGGCTGGTTTGGCTCAGGGGTTAGAGCATCAGCCCTCAGACTGAAGGGTCCTGGGTTTGAGTCCAGCCAAAGGCACGTACCTCAGTTGTAGGCTCGATCCCCGGCCCGGGTAGGGGTCGGGGTGCGTGTGGAGGCAACCAATCGATGTGTCTCTCACATTGACGTCCCCCTCCCTCCCTCCCTCCCTCCCTCCCTCCCTCCCTCCCTCCCTCCCTTCCTCCCTCTCTCCCTCCCTCCCTCTGTGAAAAGAAATGGGGGGAAAAAAACAGGCCGCTGAACTGTGTTCTGGATGCTACCCATTCAGTTGAGTGGGAAAAAAAATTAGGTTGAACCATGTGAAAGTACCAACCTATATTTGACCATTTTTGACACATAAACACAATTTGATATAATTCAACATTATATATGTGTACATACACATACGTACATTTACTTAAACTATTTTGGGGGGGAGATATCAAATTACTTTATTTGAAGGAATGGTACAAATGAAAAAATATAACTGGATGATTTGGTACAAGTTTTAGACAAGATACAGGTAACTCCAAGGTGAGCTCACTGCTCTGCTGACCAGGGAAGTCACCCCCGGGCTATGGGAAGCCAGCGGGAGGCTTAGCTGTCCTCTCTCCCTCCCAGGGTGTGCCTGCCATGGAGACACTCTGCCAGGACAGTTTTTTTTCAGGGGCCCCCAACCTGCGCATGTTGGTTACAAGGTCACCCAATTCTCTGATGGATTTCACCTGCTCATTCAGGTAGTGAGTCTCAGTGAAGCCACACAAAGGAGGGTCATTTTTGTCAGTGGCCAGTTTGTGCAAGTCCAGTAATGACTGATTCACACTTTTTCCCTAGTGTAACGCACACTCCATTGCATTCAGCCCATTCTCCCTGTCATCACGGTCTGGTTTCTTTTCTTTTTTTTTCCTTCTTTTTGATTTTAAAATCTTCACTCAAGGATATTTTTTCCACTGCTTTTCAGAGTGGAAGGGGCGGGGGAGAGAGGGAAACATTGATGTGAGAGAGACACATCGATTGGTTGCCTCCTGCAACCGAGGTATGAGCCCTTGGCTGGAATCAAACCCGGCACCCTTCAGTCCGCTGGCCGACGCTCTAACCGCTGAGCCCAACTGACCAGGGCCCCGGTCTGGTTTCCTGATATCCCGAAGGAAGGTTCGGCCACCTCACTGGTTCTCAGCATGTTCCCTCTCCTCTTGAGCTTGGTGAAGAAAAGATCTGGCAAGTTCTTCAAGCTACAGCATCACAGTCAAGGTACAGTAGTAGACGTAGGAAGAGCAGCGCCGCCGCTTGGGTGGCGGCCTCCAGTCCTGGTGGCAGTTCCCTCGCACCTGCAAGGTGACACAGTTGTCATAGTGGGCGGCAGAGGAGAGGCGGGTGCAGGAGCAAGGGCGGGCGCCAGAGCGGTGGCGGGTGGCGGGGCCTTGGGGGTCCCAGGGGCTGGATCCCCGCAGCTGGCTGGGGGGTGTTGAGCGCCGGGTTCCGTCCCCGCACTGCTGAAGCAGAAAGCCGGGGGGACACTAGGCGAAGACGCGGAACTTTTAGTTTTGAGACACCTGTAGATTCCCATGCAGTTGTAAGAAATAACACAGAGAGAGCCGCGTACTCTTTACCTAGTTCCCACAATGTAGCATGTGACAAAACTTCAGGACAATGTCACAGCCAGGATGCTGACGCGGATACGGCCAAGACACAGAGCATTCCCACCACCACCAGGACCCCTCCTGTTGCCCTTTCAGAGCCCAACCCCTCTCCCACCCCAACTCTGTCCCTGACCCTGGTGTGCGTGTACCCCAGTTTAACCAGTCACGTGTTGAAAAGCATCTGTGTGGTTTCCAGTTTGAGCCTGTAGTGAATAGAGCTGCTGTAAAATTGTGTGCATGTTTTAAAATTTTTATTTATTGAGTTTTAGAGAGAGAGGGAAAAGGAGAGAAACATCCATTTGTTGTTTCACTTACTTATGCATTCATTGGCTCTTTTTTTTTAAATCCTCACCTGAGGATATTTTTTCCATCAGTTTTTAGAGAGTGTGGAAGGAAGAGAGAGAGAGAAGCATCTGTGTGACACACACACATCCATTGGTTGCCTCCTGCAGGAGGCCTGACCAGGTCCGGGGATGGAGCCTGCAACCGAGGTATGTGCCTTTGGCTGGAATTGAACCCAGGACCCTTCAGTCTGCTGGCTGATGTTCTAACCACTGAACAAACCAGCCAGCACTGGTTAATTCTTGTATGTGCCCTGACTGGGGGTCAAACCCGCAACCTTGCCGTATTGGGTCGACGCTCTAACCTAACGAGCTTCCCCGCCAGGGCTCATGCACAGGTTTTTGTGTGAATGTGAATCTCATTTCTCTGGGATAAATGACCAGGGATGCAATCGCTGGGTTAGATGGTAGGTGCAGGTGTGGTTTTTTAAGGAACTGCCAAACGTGTTTTCCACTGTGACTCTAACATTTGACATTCCTACCAGCACTGTATGGGTACACTAGTTTTTCCGTATCCTCACTGGCACTCGGTGGTGTCATATCTTATTTCTTTTTGGCCATCCTGAGCTGTGTGACATTGCCTTGTGATATTACTTTGCATTTCCCCGATAGCTAAGGATGCTGTACGGCTTCTCATGAGTTATTTGCCCTCTGTTACCCTCTTTGGTGAAACCTCTGTGTCTTGCCCATGTTCTAATCGGGATATTTACTTGCTGTTGAGTTTTAAGAGTTCTTTATATATCCCGCCCCACAAGGATCCTTCCCGTTGTTGGGTATGTGATTTGCGAATATTTTCCACAGGCTGTGGCTTGTCTGTCACCCTCTCGGTAGGGTCTTTCTCGGAGCACAGGCCTTCACTCTTAATGACGCCCATTTATCACCTTTCCCTTTAGGGACTGTGCTTCTGCTGTTGACCCTAAGACTCTGCCTAGACCTAGACCCCAAGGACTCTTTCCTACATTCACCTCTGGAAGTCTGACCATTTCCATTCTTTCCCAGCACGCGCTCCAGAGCATCCGACGACAGGGCTGGCAACAGGAGACATGGGGGGACCAGACTCACTGCTGAAGACAGAAATCGCGTCCATTCGTATCACAGAGGGTGAGGCACAGGGGAGGCTGAGAACAGACGATGCCCGAATGTGTCCAAGCCTCAGTCTTCCTCTCGGACCCTGTGCTTTGCACTTCTTGTAAACTGTCCCAAACAGCCAGTGACTTCCCTTCAGGAAAAGAATTCAGACTTCCCCTCCAAGTGCTTTCAACTCATCCCCTGGATATCAGCGGTAGGAACCGAGTAATGATTATAACTATTAATAATAAATAGTTATCGATGTTTGTCCAACGCGTCCCAATTATCGCACAGATCCCTTTACACTCATTCTCGCTGGGGCTCTAACGCATCCTAGGGGTGTACGCTGGCAGTGGGATCCGCAGACCTCACTGAAGGATGGGATTCTGAACCCTAGGGCACTAGATGAGGTTCCTTAAACTTATCAGGCTTCAGCGATGCCTTAGAACATGACACCTGAAGGGTGTCCACAAAATTACTTGTGCTGGGAAAACTGGCTATCCATATACAAACAAATAGACCTTTCCTTCACACCACATACAAAAATTAACAAAATGCATCAGTGACCTAAACGTAAGAGCCAAAACCATAACAATCTCAGGAGAAGACATAGGGGTAAATCTTCATGACCTTGGATTTGGCAGCGGATTCTTACATGTGACACAAAAAGGATGAGCAACAGAAGAAAGAATAAAGCATGAGCCAGCAAAGAAAAAATAGATAAATTGGACTTCAAAGAAATAAAACCTTTTGGGCATTAAAGGACATCGCACAGAATGTGAAACGAAAATGCACAGAATGTAAGAAAATAACTGCAAATCACGGATCCGATAGAGGGTCTAGTATCCAAAATATATAAAGCACTCTTACAATTCAACAACAAAAAGGCAATTAACCCAATCGAAATATGGGCTTTAACAGACGTTTTTCCAAAGAAGATACATGAATGGTCAGCAAGCATATGAAAAGATGCTCAACAACATCAGTCACGAGGGAAATGGAAATCAAAACCACAAAGATACCACTTCATACCCGGTAAGAGAGTTCTCACCAACAAAGCAAAACAAAACAAAACACAAAGCAAAAGTGAGCCCTGCCAGGTAGCACAGTTGGTTAGAGCATCGTCCCAATACCCCAAGGTTGTGGGTTTGATCCCTGCTCAGGGCACATACAAGGATCAGGCAGTGATGCATAAATAAGTGGAACAGCAAATCCATGTTTCCCTCTCTCCCTTTCTCCCTTCGTCTCTCTCAATTAAAAAAATAATAATAAATGTTGGTAAGGCTGTTTTGGAAAAATTGGGACTGTCATACATTACTGGTGGGACTGTAAAATGGTTCAGTTGCTATAAAAAACAATTTGGTGGTTCCTCAAAAAGCTAAACATAGATTATGATATGACCCAGAAATTCCACTTCTCAGTATATACTCAAAAGAACTGAAAATAGGCATTCAAATACATGCACACCCACGTGCACAGCAGCACCATTTGTCACAACCCAAAGCTGAAAATAAACCAAATGCTCGTAGGCTCGTGAGTAAACAAAACGAGGAACGTAAATATAATGGAATATTACTCAGCCATGAACAGTGATGAATTACTGATGCATGCTATGGTGTGGATGAATCTCGAAAACATCATAGTGAGTGAAAGAAGCCAGGCATAAAAAAGTCACCGGACATGATTCCTTCTATGAAACACCCCAAATAGCTAAATCCACAGAGATAGGATGCAGATCGGTGGCTGTGAGGGGTTGGCGGGAGCAGGAATTCAGAGCAATGGGTATGCGGTTTTAGAGTGATGAAAATGTTTTTGTTCTAGATAGAGGTGGCGGCTGCACAATATTGTGAGTTGTAGATTGCTCACTTTATAACGGTTACTTTTATGTTACATGAATCTCACATCAATTAAAAAAATTAGCATTTGATTCCGGGGGTTTGGGGATCAGCGGCACCTCACCACAGATTTAACTGCAGCCAGCGTAGCGATGACAAAGGGAGGGCAAAAAGGGCAGGTACCCTTCAGGAACGATATTAACATTTATTTGATGCTAATCTCTCAAGTCACCTGGCTTCTGGAACCAAAGGGCACTGGGCTTAGAGGCTGGAGAACCAGCATTTCCCAACATTTGACCTTGAGCAAACCACTTAGGCTTTCTGAGCCCGAACTCCTCCTGTGTGTCATGGAGGCAGCCCGGGAGGACAGCTGCGGGCCTGGGGAAGTAATGGGGGTGCGCACCTTGGCCTGCTCCTTCCGTCTCTCAAATTCCACAGGCTATCAGGGTACAGACGGGGCTGCAAGTGGGGGGAGTCAGCCCCAGGGTCTCGGAAGCACCAAAGAACTGGCTGGCTCTGTCCATTTCATCCAGGACCCGGTTCTGAAAGGGAAGCCATCAAATTGGACTTTGCCAACAAAGGCAAAAGGTTGGCCCGGCCGGGCGGGGCTCAGCAGTTGAGCATCGACCTAGGATCCAGGAGATCACAGTTTGATTCCTGGTCAGGGCACATGCCGGGGTTGCAGGCTTGACCCCCAGTCGGGGGCGTGCAGGAGGCAGCCGATCAATGACTCTCTCCCATCATTGATGTTTCTCTCTCTCTCCCTCCCCCTTCCTCACTCTGAAATCAATAAAAAGATTAAAAAAAAAAAAAAAAAAGACAAAAGGTTGTAGGGCTCAGGAACTGTCCCCGAATCTAGGGGTGGGCAGATGCGGATGACAGCTGGGCCTTAAAGGCCGCCCCTGCCAGCTGCCTGCTCTCACAAGGGCTCTGCCAGGATGGAATGAGCGCTGGCCCTCGATGACAATAAGAAATCAGATAAGAAACTGTTTAGATGGGACAGAGAACACATTTTTACAGCCCAGAGTGGTGGAATCATCACAGAGGGGCATAAAAGAAGCAAAATTATTTCCGCGAAACCATGAAGGAATTTTATTACCCAGGGTCGTTATAAATCAACTTCTCTGTAAATGCAATAAAACAATTGTTTAGTCTGCATGATTCATACCACAAACCTTAGCATTCTGGGTTTTGATCTTATTGCCGCAATAAACTGTCTAGACAGCAATTAACAAACTGTTTTCCTTCAGATGTTTGGAGGCCGGTACCGCGGGAATCGCAGGAATCGGCAATCACAAATGCGGGCTTCTTCCTGGCTCCTATTAATGATCGGGTTGGGGTGCTGGGAAAGGCCGAAGTCTTGTCGGAATTAGCCTCCTAGAAGTGTCCTCCTCTCTTCAGTGCCATCTTCACCACGTCATGCTGCTTTATAACTGGCAGGAAATCTAAATGTTTGGATTTTTCTTAAAACTTGACTTGGGATTTTGGTGTTGCTTTTTAAAGAGGTTGCCAGAATTAACTTCTTAAAAGTTAGCAGCATGGACAGCCTAAGCTGGACACCTCAGATCCTATGGGGCTATAGAAAAAGACTGTATTTGACAGTGACCGTCTGTATCTACCGAGGGTTGCCTCAGGGGCAGGTGCCCACCCACACGCTATTTAAGTCAGTCTCCACGACAGTCCCATGCGGGGTCAGCTGAGGAAGCCTGAACTCTGCAAGAGAAGTCACCTTCCCAAGGCTCCAGAGCTGGTGGGGAAAGGCTGGGTTAAGATGAAGCCTATTTGATTCTGCAGCCCTCCCTCTTCCCACCAGGTCACATCTAAACGGGTGGAGAAGACATACAACAGATTCCAAAGACTCCTATGTTTAAAATCCCATGCCAGGGCTTTCATCTAGTTGGCTACTGTGTACCACATACATGGCTTTCAAATAACTGAGGAATGAATGTCGCCTGTGGTCATGGAGAGGGATGAGGGCTGTGGCATCAATGGTAAGAAAGAAAAACTGGAAACCAACTCTGTGTCAATCAATAGGGAGCCACACAATTAAGCTGTGGGATATACCAAACTCCAGAACTCTTCTGCCATAGATAAAGAGAGACAGGTCCGCATGAACTGACTGGGGAAGCTCTACGTCTACTCCTGAGTGACTAGAGCAAGTTGCAAGACAAAACACAGGAAGCACAAAACAATGCTATATATTCTTTGCAGATGCATATTTATAAATGGACGTGCACTCCGAGTCCTGGAGGCCTACATTCCAGCTGACTGAGGTTTCCACTGGGAAAGGGGACCGAAAGAAATTGGGAAGCAGGTCATCACAGGGGACTTTGGCCTTACCTCTAATGTTTTAGCTTTTTGCAGAGCATATGATATTCCTTCCTTTTTTCCTACTGAACTTCCATATACTTATCCATTCCTCCCTCCTTCCACCCATCAATCCATCGATCCATCAATCCATCGATCCACCGATCCATCCATCCACCCATCCACCCATCCACCCATCCACCCATCCACCCATCCACCCATCCACCCATCCATCCATCCATCCATCCATCCACCCATCCACCCACCCACCCACCCACCCACCCACCCATCCACCCACCCATCCATCCATCCATCCATCCATCCATCCATCCATCCATCCATCCATCCATCCATCTCCACCTCATCATCTACCTATTCGCTCACTCATGCCCCCCTTGTTTGGTGCTCTATGCCAGATCGTTGAGATTACAAAAACAAATAAAACATAACTTCTGACTCCATGGAGATCGCAGATTAGTTGGAAAGAGAATCAGGCCTCAGGCGCTAGGAAGTATTTGATCCTGAGGGGAGAAGAGACAGAAAACCTGGGAAAGTGTTCAGTTTCTGTCCCAGCCCTGGTGGCTGTTTAGGAAGATACATGACACCCACTCACCTCCCGGGGCTCAGAGCTCAGTGAATGGACATGGCTTGGTCACCCTCGGGAACCGCGTGAGGCTGCAGCTTTTGTCAAATGCCCCCACTAAGCATAGAACATAAGTGGGGTTCAAGGGTGACAGTCACATGCTTCAAAAAAAAAGGCTCCTCTGAGATTCTTCCCCATCTTTTCCTCTCTTCGTGCTCTCAACTCCCTCACCTCCATTTTTTACCAAATACCATATGCAGGGGGAGGAGATGGCTCAGGCCACACTGGGGATTGTTGCCTTATTTACAGAGGAAACAGGACTCCTCAGGTCACAGGGTTTGTGAAGGAAAGCTCGCCCGGAAAGGAACTCCAGGTCTCCCTCCTGGGGGTGGAGCAGCACCGGGGGCTGCGGTGACCGTCCAGAGAAACCGACTCTTACATTTCCCTCCTGGCCACAGTTCCATGGCGGACGAGCATTTCAGGTACAATCTTCGGCCTCTGCTCCAGGAGCTGCATTTGTCACCTTAGCCCTTAACCAGGCCTGGAGACTGGTCACCAACCCTGTCCTTGTGAGGCTTATGTCACTGATCTGGCTCAGGCCTAAACCCGTCTCAATGGTAAAGGCCCATCTCATCTTTGGGGGGTAACATTGAGCCTTCTGTGTTTTACTATAGTGATCCCAGGGTTGTCTAATTATTAGTTTAATTCTCTGGCCAGAGGTTGAGAGAAAGGTTGATTCTAGAGGGAGGTGAGGGGACGGAATGCGAAAGCCAGACAGTAACGGGGAACCACAAATCGCTAGGGCCCTTCTTTCCTTTCTGATCTCAGCTTGAGGTCAAGATGGTCAAGAGCAGGGTGTCTGGAGTTGGATCACTTGTGTTTCTATCTGATCTTGGATAAAATGTGTCCTGGTTTCCTCATTTCTAAACTGGGATAAAGATGGAAGTGTCTCATTACAAGGCTTCTTCCAAAGTCGCATTCACACATCCATGCAGCCACTGCCTACTTATCGCCAATCCTTTGTCCTACATGCTGGGGCCCCAGGGTTTACTGACAAGGTCCCTGCCCCCAGGAGCTGCAGGCTGCTGTCCTGTTGGAGGTAACTTGCAGGAACAGAGAGCAAATCCATAAGCCAAAATAAAGGCGATGGTGTTGGCCAGCAACAAGTGCACTGGAGAACTTGGGGAAGGGTAGCACTTTCACTGAGGTGGTCAGGGAAGGTTTCCTGGAGGAGGCTGCATTTCAGTGAAAATTGAATAATGAACTGACCATGTGAACATTTTGTGGAAGACAAGTGACAACAATCGCTGAGGCCCTGGGAGCAAATAACTGGGAGTTGGAGGTCTGCAGAGAAGCCCAGAGTGATCAGAACCACATTGGAGAAGGCCTCTTTGGTATAAGAGAGGCAAGGGAAGACATTGGAAAGGGTTTTTGTTCGTTTGCTTTTGAAAGAAAACAATTAAAATTTTTGAGGTTAAAAATTAAGTTACTTTTACAAAAATCTCACAACTCATGGCATACCGAAAGTGATCTCTATTGTTTTAAAGTCTCTATCCATTTCAAACTTAAATGATGGTTTTGGTAAAAGTGGACCTTTTATCTAAATCAAAATACAATACTTACACTATTTAACTTTAGTTGGCCCAATGACATGAAAATAATGCAATATAAGAATTCTACTAATTAAATCTATATTTGAAAAACTACTAACTTAACATTATAACACTATTTAACTTGAATCTGGGCCATTATAGCATCAATTAAATACAGCAGTTAGACAGTAAAGACCGAAAGAGATAAATCAAAATTACAGAGAGAAGACGCAGGCACGTGTGTGCGTGGTGGTGGGTGCTCACGCCCAGCGGCTCTGGCAGGTGAATTAACCTGCGTGGGCCCCCCATCCGCAAGCCCTCCAGCATGACTGTCCTTCCTGGGGGACCTGCTGACCCAGGGGATCCCCTGTGCGTCTGGGCCTCTGTGACCTGGACGTCGGCCACTGTCCCTCTGCTGTGGTCATTTCCTTTCCTGGCTGGACGAGCCGCCTCTTGGCCGACAGAGCTGCCCCCCCCCCAGCTCCTTTCTCGGGAGGCGATGGCTCCCCCTCTTTTCCCTGCCTTCCTCCATCTCCCCGTGGAGGCTGCGCTTCTGCTGGGTACAGCTCCTGTCACCCTACACCTGGTGGCACCTCCTCTCAGTTCCCCGACTTTCCCAGAAGCTGCTTCGCCTGTTCCCAGTGGGGTTCACGGCATCAGAGCTGCAGCCCGAGCAGCTGGGCCGCGCCGTGAGCTGCGGGGTTCAGGCCGGGAAATGCTCGGTCTGTGCGGACGCGGTCCCTCTGTCCCATGAGCTGTGAGCTGCGGGGTTCAGGCCCTGAGATGCTCGGTCTGTGCGGACGCGGTCCCTCTGTCCCATGAGCTGTGAGCTGCGGGGTTCAGGCCAGGAAATGCTCGGTCTGTGCGGACGCGGTCCCTCTGTCCCATGAGCTGTGAGCTGCGGGGTTCAGGCCCTGAGATGCTCGGTCTGTGCGGACGCGGTCCCTCTGTCCCATGAGCCGTGAGCTGCAGGGGTTTGGGCCGTGAGATGCTCGGTCTGTGCGGACGCGGGTCCCTCTGTCCCATGAGCTGTGAGCTGCAGGGTTCAGGCGGGGAAATGCTCAGTCTGTGCGGACGCGGTCCCTCTGTCCCGTGAGCACGTCGTTCAGTTCGTTTCCTTCTGTCCATCTGCGGGATGCTTTTCTTTTTCTCTTTCATGCACTTTTAAGACAGCGGCCGAAACGAGACTCCAGAGCGGCTTCCGCCAGGGGCTGGGTGGTGCCGCTTCCCAGCCCCTCCTGTCCTCTGCTCCCGAGGCGCCCGCCTCCGTGGGACCTTCTGTCAGGAGCTGGGGCACCTGATGGCCTCAGCTCGGCGCCGGCCAGAGGACGGAAGAGGCTCTTTCCTGGGCAGTGGAGGCCGAGTCCCTGGGGAGCGCTCCAGCCCCTGCCCCCTGCGGTCTTCGCTTCCATTGCTCACGGCCTGGGAGAGCGGGTCCTGACCTTGGGGGGGGGGACGGGGGAGGGCGGGTTCATTCAGACACCCTCCCCCCGTCCCCCAGATTTTCCTCTGCCGGTGCTGAGCATCCTTCTCAGATATTTCAAGGTCTGTTCTGCTGAGGTCACTTGGGATTGGTGGGTTCTGATGTCTCTGCAAGTGACCGTGTCCCTTGTTGAAGGCCAGCCATCATCTGCTCATGGGATGAAGGCCGAGGGGCTCACTTTCCTGTCCTTTCCCCAGGAAGTCTCCCACGTCAGTGGTCACGTGTGCAGGTTTTCATTCAGTGCCCCCAAGCACAGGGATGGGGACCGGGGAGCACTGGCCACCACCGCAGGGGACCTGAGGGCTTTCCGCAGGTTTGTATGGTCGGCGAGTCCTCCCCCGGGCTTTCCATGCACCTCGCGCTGGTCGGAGCCTCCTGGTCAGCTCTCCTCTTCTCAAGTGTGCCGGCCCTTTACTGTAAAAGCCACCAGAGCCGCAAAGAGCAGGATCTCCCAGGAAACCCCAAGAGCCCTGGGCCCCGTCTCACAGTTTCAGACACACCAGGGGACATCCCACAGCTGCCCCAGGGCCGGCGGGAGGACACTTAGGTGGCAGGCAGCAAGCCTTCCCTGGCTCTGCCCCGATGGCCAGTGTCCCTGGGCACAACTGACCACATGGAACCCTGCAGAGTGTTCCGTCTCTGTCACAAACCAGTGCCTGGCAAGTGGGACAGTCATCAGGGTGGGGGAGGGGAGGCCAGCCAGGTCTAGAAAACAGTGTTTTCTATCTGCTCTGCTCCCACCACATAGGAAGGGAGAGCCCCTGTGCAGTGCCTTCAGGAAGTGGACAGGGCAGCTGGCAGCCAGGAGCTGTAGGGGCCAAACTCTGGCCCTAGATGGTCAGAGTGGCCATTCCCACCCCCTACAGGAGCTGAGTCCTGAGCGCTGGCCCCTGGGCAAGGTCACTCTCCTGATTTCAAGGGTCGTTCTGCAACCGAGAAGGCTGATTCTGCCTACAAAGGTCCCAGGGACCACCCTTCTCTCAGACTCCCTTTTCTGTCCTTGTGTTTGGTCAGTGTTTGGGCCGGAACAGAGGACTGAAGGGTCTCCTCGAATGGACTGAGAGACCTTCAATTGTGAGAACTCAGGAGAAACCAGTCACAACTGGCAGGTCTTACAAGTTCATGGCTTTTTCTTTTTACTCCTCAATGGAGGATACTCTTTCCATTGCTTTTCAGAGAGAGTGGAAGGGGGAGGGAGAGGGAGAGGGAGAGAGAGAAAGAGAGAAAGAGAGAGAGAGAGGGAGAGAAACAGTAGTGTGTGAGAGTCACATTGATTGGTCACTTCCCCACGCATCCCGACCAGGACCAGGGATAGAGCCTGCAACCGAAGTATGTGCCCTTCGCCCAAATTGAACCTTTTACCCTTCAGTCTATGGGCAGACGCTCCAACCACTGAGCCAAACCAGTTCATAGCATTTGAATCAGGGGGCTGAGTTCTGGAATACAGGAGGTAAATGTGGCACTTGGCGGCACTCAATAAACATGGTGTGACTGTTCAGGTTCTGGATAATGTTTTCCGGCCATGTGATGTCAGGTATAACCAGAGCTCTTCATGCTCTGTACAACCGGAGGCTCCCGTAACCCACACAAGGACATTCCTGAAGCACCTAGCTCAGGTGATCGGGGAGACTGGACCAATGAGCCCCCCAGGACACCTACTACATAAGGCCACCAGGACTGGGAGACATCGTGGATCTACCTAATACACAAAAACAAATATAGAGGGGCCGCCAAAATGGGATACAAAGAAACATACCCTAAATGAATGAGCAGGAGAAATCCCAAGAAAAAGAGCGAAATGAAATGGAGGCAAGTAACCTACCAGAGACAGAGTTAAAAGCAATGGTTATACAAGAATGCTTAAGGAACTAGTAAAAGAATGGATGAACTCAGTGAGAACTTAAAGAGACAATAAGCGTAAAACAGGACATAGAAACCCTAAAAAAGAACCAGTGATAAATGAAGAATGCACTAGAAGTAATCCAGATTAGATAAAGCCAAGGATAGAATCAATGATTTGGTAGACAAGTTAGCAGAAAACACCCAGAGTAGCAAAAAATAAAAAAATAAAAATGAGAATTCTTCTTTTCTTTTTTTTTTATAAGAATGGATGTGATCCAGTGTCATGAATCTTTTTTTTAAGTATATCTTTATTGATTTCAGAGAGAGGAAGGGAGAGGGAGAGAGAGAGAGCTAGAAACATTGATGAGAGAGTCATTGATCAGCTGCCTCCTGCATGCCCCCGACTGGGCATGTGCCCTGACCAGGAATCGAACCACAATCTCCTGGATCCTGGGTTGATGCTCAACCTCTGAGCCACGCCCGGCTGGGCAAAAAAATAAGGATTCTTTAAGAGACCTCTGGGACAACATCAAGTTGCCAACAGACATATGAAAAGATGCTCAGTGTCACTAATCATTGGAGAGAGAGAAATTAAAACCACAATGAGATATCACCTCACGCCTGTCAGAATGGCTCCCATCAATAAATGAACGAACAACAAGTGCTGGTGAGGGCGCAGAGAAAGGGAGTCCCAGTGCACTGTTGGTGGGAATGGAGATTGGTGCAGCCACTATGGAAGACGGTGTGAAGGTTCCTAAAAAAATTAAATGGAACTGCTGCCCAGCCAGCATGGCTTAGCAGTTGAGCATCGACCTGTAATCCAGGAGATCACAGTTCGATTCCCAGCAGGGCACTTTCCTGGGTTGTGGGCTTGATCCCCAGTAGGGGGCATGCAGGAGGCAGCTGATCAATGACTCTCATCATTGATGTTTTTCTCTCTCTCCCTCTCCCTTCTCTCTGAAATCTATAAATCTATAATCCATTTTATTAAAAATAAAAATGGAACTGCCTTATGACTCAGCAATTCCAATTCTGGGTAAAGAAACCCAAAACACTAATTCAAAAGAATATATTCACCCCTCTGTTCACTGCAGCATTATTTACAATAGCCAAGATATGGAAACAAGCCAAGTGCCCATCTTTAGATGAGTGGATACAAAAGTGGTGGTACATAAATACAATGAAATATTACTTGGCCATAAAAAAGAACGAAATCTTACCACTTGCAACAGCATGGACAGACCTAGAGGGTATTACTGTAAGAGAAATTATTCAGACAGAGAAAGACAAACACCATATGATTTCACTTATATGTGGAATCTAAAGAACAAAATAAACAAATGAAATAGAAATACATTCACAGATACAGAGAACAGACTGATGATAGATGGGAGCGGGGTTGGGGAACTGGGTGAAAAGAGTAAAGGGATTAAGAAGTAAAAACTCATAGTATAATGTGTTAGGCCATACCACCCTGAAGGTGCCTGAACCTTCAATATGGTGCTTTTAATTTGCATTTGGTTTTTAAAAATTTTTTTAAATATTTTTTTATTGATTTTTAGAGAGAGAGAAAGGGAGAGGGAAAGAGAGAGAAACATTGATCGGCTGCCTCCTGCACGCCTCCCCACTGGGGACCAATCCTGAAAGCTAGACTCATGCCCTGACCAGGAATCTAACCAGCAACATTTTTGGTGCTCAGAACGATGCCCAACTAACTGAGCCACACCAGCCAGGGCTAATTTTCATTTCTTGATTATGAATGAGATTGGCCATCACTTTATACATTTATTGAGCATTCATGCTTCCTCTTTTGTGAAATGCAGATTGATGTATTTTGCCCATTTTTCTATGACATTATTTGTTTTCTTATTGATTTGTAGAAGTTCTTTATTTATTCTGAACAATCTTCTTAACAACTATAAATATTGTAATATTCTCCCAGATACTAGCTCATCTTTTCTTTTATTTTTAAAAAAATTTGTCTTTATTGATTTCAGAGAGAGGGAGGGAGAGGGAGAGAGAGAGAGAAACATCAATGACCAGAGAGTCCTTGATCAGCTGCCTCCTGCATGCCCCCCACAAGGGATCGAGCCCGCAACCCGAGTATGGGCCCTGACCGGGAATCGAGCCGTGATCTCCTGGATCCTGGGTTGATGCTCAACAGCTGAGCAAGGCAAGCTACACGATGGGCTCATCTTTTCAATTTCTTTGTGATGTCCCCTAATGTAGCTGTATTTATCAATTTGCTGTAATTTAATGTAGTTGTTTATCAATTTTTTTCATTTATGGAATCTGTTTTTTGTGTCTAATATATCATTTCATAACTCAAGTTTATAAAAATATTTTAACCTAAACATTTGCCTTTTATTTTAAGTCTTTAATCACCTGGAACATATTTGTTTTGAGATATAATTCACATACCATAAAATTCACCCTTTAGAATCGATGTCTATATATTGCATGAGGATGAAATCTAAGTTTGTTTTTCCCTCTGGATAACTAATTATCTTGTACTATTTATTGAATATTTCTTATTCTCCACAGATCTGTGCCATTTTGTTATAATAATAACTTTCCATATCATGTTGGCTATATTTCTGGGCTCTCTACTCTGTTCTACTGGTCTTGTTTTCTCTCCTTACACCAATATTACATTGTCTTAATAACTATAGATTAATGAAACGATTTTTAATACGTGGCATGGCACATTTCTCCCAACCTGTTTTGTTTTTTTTTTTAGTTAATTTTTAGAGACAGAGAGGAAGAGAGAGAGTAACATCGATTTGTTGTTCCACCTATTTATGCATTCATTGGTTGATTCCCTTCTTTGTTTTTTTAAAGAATAGTTTATTGATTTGTAGAGCGAGAGGAAGGGAGCGGGAGAGAGAAAGGGGAACACTACGGTGAGAACGGAACACGTCATCCGCCTCCTGTACGCCGGGTACCCGGGGATCAAGGCCGCAACCCGGGCATGTGCCCTGACCGGGAATCGAACCAGCGACTTTGTTGGTGCACAGATAACACCCAACCAACTGAGCACACCAGCCGGAGCACCAGAGCTAATTTCTTAGTTTTGACAAAAGCACCAGGGTCATGTCAACATTAGGGAAGCTGGCTGCAGGTGCATGGGAACTTGGTACTATCTTTGCAACTTTTCTATACTTTATTCCAAAACAAAAAGTTTGTTTGTTTTTTAAGAGGGATACCATTCGGTGTTGGTGAGGGTATAGAGTTAAGGGCCACCAAGGAGATGTCATGTGCTGGCTGGTGGGAGTGCCAATTGGTTGAACCTTTTTAAGGGTATATAGTTCCCTAGAGCAGCCGTGACAAATGACCACCAACTGGGTGGTTTAGAACAGCTGAGGTTTGCCCTCTCACAGTTCTGGAGCTAGACGTCCAAAATCGTGGCGTCGGCAGGGCCAGGCACCGAAGGCTCTAGGGAGGACCCACCCTGCCTCTTCCAGATTCTGGGGGCTCCTGACGATTCTGCTGTCCCTTGGCTCCCAGCTGCATCACTCCCATCTCTTCCTCTGTCTCTGTCTCTTCTCTTCTTACAAGGACACTGGTCACTGGGTTAAGGGCCTGCCCTACTCCTAACTAATTACATCTGCAATGACCCTATTTCCAAATGAGGTCACCTCCTGAGGCTGTGGGAAGAAGTTCCTCGGTCGCAGCAGCACCCTTGAGGTACCCAGTGGTCCCTGGGGCTGGTGGCTACCATACTGGACAGACCAGGTTACAGACTTTCCCTGAATGTGGAAAGTCCTAATGGACATGATGATTCTCCACCTTGTTGATAGGATTTCACCGTGGGAAGACATTCTTGTATTTTAAGTGCTCAGAGACGTGCAGGGGAAGGTAACTGAGTGGACACCTTGTCTTTGAGAAGCTGCCACTTTTGAGAACCGGCCTCCTGTGCTTCTGAGCTCATCATTCCACAACCCCCAGCCCCGACCCCCCGCACCCTTCCAGCCATTTCAAACCTCCCCAGTAGATCCTATTAAGTATCCCAGGTTCTGGTCAAACTGGTTTATGAAACCACGATTTGGGGAGTCCAGTCTTACAGGCGGGGCCCTGCCTTTGTGTGGCCGTAATGAGGTTATTTATGGGGGATGGAGACAACTCCCAGGGAAGATGAAAGGTTTGATGGTAAAGGAAAGCAGAAGCTCGGAGAAGCAAGTTTCTCCTTAGAGCAGTGACCGCGCAGATAGGATAAATCACGGGACCATTAAACCTTCAAGGAGAGTGCTCGTAAACACAGGCACAAAGCATACTCTCCTGGAGCGCCCATGTGGTGTGGGGGGCGGGGGGGCTCGGGCTCTTCCCAAACCACCAGCCAGTCCCAGTTCCACCCTCCTGGGCTCTCCGCCCAGGACTGAACCAGACAGTCACATCCAACGTCATTCCTTGGGGTGGCCAAGCATCCCTGTTCGCCAGGGACAGCGGGGTGTCCTGAGACTCAACACGTTCAGGGCTAAGTCCCAGGCAAACCTGGATGAAATGGTCACTCTATGTCTCTATGTTCTCTGTTCCTTGGGGACAAGCAAAGTCTGTGGCTCAGGAGGGCAGCAGAATTGTTTCCATATTGAGCTACCGCTTACTGGGCTCTGCCAGGGCTCAGGCAAGATCCCCCTCTCACTTGCTTTTCTCCTTGAATCCTCACAGCCAAGTGGGGTTGGCGTCACGACTCTTCCTGTGCGGCAGGTGACAAAACGGAGGCTCAGGACGCTGAAGTGACTTGTCCAAGGCCATACACTCCGAGGTGGCTGCGTCTCTGTAGCCCATGCTCTGAACTGCTTTATTTCTCCTGCTCCTTTCTTATTCGGTCTCCTGCACAAATGGGAATTTCTGAGGTTTCTAGAAGCTTCCCACAAAAACAGACTTGGGAGCAGGCCTGCTTTTCTGTTCACCAGGAGGATAGGTCTTGGGGCGGACTTGTAGCTGCATTGCATTTGTGTGTCAAAAAGTCAAGTCTGATTGTCTATAGCTGCCTGGACCTTTTCATTGGCAACAGCCAAGTTGGAGAGCGGCCAATAAATCACTCCCAGATGCCCATGGGCTGTGGCTGCCCAAAGCCCATCCTGCTGGCCCCGCTGCCAGGAGCACTCGAGACAGGGCAAGGGGAGATCTCCCCGCCAGGCGCAGGGTGTATCGGAGGCCAGAGCACCTGTGGCAAAGGGAAACCTGGCTCCACCGAAGGCCTCCCGGAGGGAGGACATGGGAAAGCATCGGTCCAGCTCATAGATCACTTTTATTGAGGCTTACCGTGTGCCCGGCAAGGCCTTATTTCATTCACTTCTCACGTCTAACTATCTGTGAAACAGATAAGGTTGTTATTCCAGCTCAGAGAGGAAACTGGGGTGTGGAGAACTTAGATTCATCCAGAGCAGTGGTTGTCAACCGGGGGCAGTGTCTGGGACATTTTTCGTTGTCACACCTTGGGGGGGGGGGGTGCTGCTTCTGGCATCTAGTGGGTAGAGGCCAGGGGTGTCAGCTAAACATCCTCCAGTGCACGGAGCAGCCCCCTCCACCAACACAGAATTATTAGGACGCAAATGTCAACAGTGCTGAGGCTGAGAGGTTCCATTCTAAACCGAGGAAAGGCCTAGGGTTCCCGAGGGAACCCTCACCCCGGAGCTTGAGGGATTCACCGACAGTCCCACACCCTGCAAGAAGCAGAGTGGCGCTTCTGCCTCTGCCCACTGGAGAACCGTCACTGAAAGGTGCAGCCAGGAGGGTGCACGCTGATGCTGGAACAGTGCTGGGCACAGAATAGGCGCCCAGGAAATATGTGTTGAATGAACGGATGAATGAATGAATGAATGAATGCATAAAAGAAAGAATTGAATGGATACTAAGTGCCATTCACTGAGGGCTTTCTGCCAGTTTTGCCCGATGCAAAATAATACTGGCATCCTCTCAGTCAGTCTTCAGAACTATCCCAGAGGTAGTCACAGCCACTCCCAGTTTTAGTTTACAGGCTAGGAGGAGAGGCACAGAGAGGAGAGGTCCCATGCCAGGGTCACACAGCCCAACAGTGACTGAGTGGGTCTCCAACAGGGGGTGGCCCAAGATTAACTGCATTGTCTCACACCAGAATCTCTGGAATCTTCCAGGGCCCGTGTACACCGACTTTCTCACTGTCCTGGGATTTATGAATAGAGTCCTCTTTCTAGCACTGGCTCCTCTTTTGGAGAGAAAAAAAAAGTTTGGGACCTAATAGATGCCATAGACCAGCGATCTTCAACCTGTTCCATCTCATGGCACATAAACTAATTACTAAAATTCTGCGGCACACCAAAATATATATTTTTTTGTTGATTCGACAAAAAAAAAAGGTATAATTTGGATTAATTCACACCAGAAGGCTATTGTGTTGGCTGCTGTCATTTTTTTATTTGACAGTCTAAGGGAAAAAAGGTCAGTGCCCCTGACTAAATAGTCAGGTATTCCATCTTTTGTAAATTCTTGTGCATATCAGGTGAAAATCACTGCCATAAACTATTCCAAGGGCTTCAGAGACAGCCTGGGAAAGGCCCCAGTGCCAAAACTGTGTCGTGACCAGAAAGAAAAAGTTGAAAATAATATTTCGTAGCTGGTGATATCAGGATTGAGGCCTCGAAGGCTCCCTTGCCAGGAGGGGAAGACAGTTTCCCACCCCCAGGGCCCAGCCTTGACTTCCCCGGGCTCCTTGTCCACCTGAAAATTTTAACGAGTCTCCCTAAGATGTGGGCTTTCCATTGTATTTCCATTTTATGACATTTTTTATATTCCACAGGAGAGGATTCAGAATAAAAATGAGCCAGGCTCTTAGGGCTCCTTTTTATCATGAGCATTTGGTAAGAACCAGCCTTAATGAGGTGTTAAGAGTCATCCTGCAGCCTATTGTGGGGGAGGCCTGGGAGCTCATAAACTCCTGAAAAGCCGCAGGGCCGTTTATGGTCCTGGATACCACCCCTTCCTGACAGAGCTTCGGAGGGAGCATCTTTAGTTCTGGGGCCGCTTCCTGCAATTTATATGCCCGAGCCGTGTCTGTCGCAAACTGAACCCGGCCTCCTTCAGGCCGCTCGCTGCCTCCGAGGCGCTGGCGTCCCCCTGTGACCCGCCCTGGTGCAGGGACAGCAGGCTTCTGGGGGGACCCGCATGCATTTCTCCCCGCTGGTGAGGAATTTAACAGCGATGCTGCTGGCGGGGAAAAGTAACAACTGCGCTCAGCAGGGAGAAGAGCTCCCTGACAAATAGCTGCAATCGCATTTTCCTCATCAGTCACCATTCTTTCTGAAACAGGCCTCAGTTAAGGCTGAGGGGTTCTTCCTCCTGCCCCCAGAAAGATACGCTGCTCCTAGTGATACCTCAGCGTCTGCGATGTGCTGGGAAAACCGGGACAGCAACTGCAAAAGAGCAACGCTAAACCCTGACCTTACACCACATGCAGGAATAAACTCAGCACGGATTTGAAATCTAAACATGGGACCTGAAACTATAAAAGTCCTAGAAAACAGGGGGAAAGCTTAGTGCCATTAGAATGGGCAATGGCCCTGGCCGGGTAACTCAGTCGGGTCGAGTGTTGTCCCAATACGCCAGGGCTGCGGGTTCGATCCTGGGGCAGGGCACGTTCAGGAAACAACCAACAAATGCATCAATAGGTGAAACAACAAATCAATGTTTCTCTCTCCTTTCCTCTCTCTAAAATCAGTTTTTTTAAAAAGATTAAAAAAAAAAAAAGGAATGGGCAATGATTTCTTAGATATGACACCAAAAGCACCAAAGGCAAAAACAGACAAACAGGACTACATCAAACTTAAAATTTCCTACACAGCAAAGGAAACCATCAACAGAATAGAAAGGCAATGAAATGGAATGAGAGGAAATATCTGCAAATCATATACTGGATAACAGCTTAATAACCAGGATATATAAAGAACTGCTATAACTCAATAACAAAAATGACATAAACTGGTTAAAAAAATGGGCAAAGGATTTGAGTAGACATTTCTCCAAAGAAGACATATAAAGGTCAACAAGCATATGAAAAGATGCTCAACATCACTAATGAGAGAAATGCAGGGCAAAACCACAGAGACCTATTTCATATTCATTATATTGGCCACTATCACCTCCATCCACCCGCAACAGAACAGAACAAGCGCTGGTGAGAATGCTGAGAAATGGAAACCCTTATACACCACGGGTGAGACTGCAAAGCCACTACAGAACACAGAACAGCAGCGCCTCAAAGAATTAAACATACAACTACCATATGACCCAGCAAGCTCACTTAGGATATACAGGGTAGATATCCTAAAGAATTAAAAGCAGCATTTCAAAGAGATGCTCACACACCCACAGTCACTGCCACATTATTCACAGTAGCCAAGATGCAGAACAACCTAAATGTGCATCAAGGGATGAATGGATAAAGAAAGTGTAAATACGTACAATGGAATATTATTCAGCTTTTAAAAAGAAAGAAATCTTGTCATACGCCACAACATGGATGAAGCTAGAGGGCATTACGCTAAGTGAAATCAGCCAATCACAGAAAGACACATATTACATAATTCCATTTATATGAGGCATCTAAAGCTAAAAGACCCAAGGCCCTGGCTGGGTAGCTCAGTTGGTTAGAGCGTTGTCCGGATACACCAAGGTTGCGAGTTTGATCCCTGGTCAGGGCGCATACAAGGACCAACCAATGGATGCGTAAAGAAGTGGAACAGCAAATAGATGTTTCTTCCTCTCTTTCTCTCCCTTCCCCTCTCTCTCTAAAATCAATCAATAAAAATTTAAAGCAGCGCCATCCAATATGGTAGCCACCAGCCACGTGTGGCTACTTAAATTTAACTTTAAACAATTAAAAATAAAAATTTAAATTCAGCTCCTCGGGCACACTGGCACATTTCAAGTACTTAGTGCCCACGAGTGGCTAACCGTTTGTAGACAGTCCAGATAGAAAACATGTCCATTATCACAGAAAGTTCTATTGACAGAGCTCATCTTTTGTTTTGTTTTGTTCGTTCGTGTCTTTTATTAACCCATATCCAATTACTTGTCTTCTGGTTTGTTGAAGCAGTAGGTCAGGCAACATTCGCCTCAATAACGTCTGCCAAGCGGCTGGCCATAAAACTCCAGCACCGCACTGAAGCGAAGGGCACTCCCATGCAGTGTCCCGGGCCAGCCAGCTCGACCTCCTTCCTCTCACGCATCTTCCTGGGAGTGGTAAGGCCTCTTCCTTTCCTTAGCACTACTGCGAAGTCTCAACACAGGGTGAAGAGGGGGCTTCTGAGTGTTGTAGTCAAAGGACGTCTGTCTTCCAGCTGCTTGCCCCCCAAGATCAGCCTGAGCCTGGATCCTGGATCTTACATCTTCTATTGTATCTGAGGACAGAGCTCATTTAGATCACTGATTCTCAACCGGAGGTGATTTTGTCCCCCAAGCATCCAATGTCTGGGCACATTTTGGGTCGTCACAGCTTGGGAGATACAACTGGCATCTACCAGGTAGAGGCCAGGGATTCTGCTAAACGAATCCTGCAGTGCCCAGGACAGCCAACAACAGAGAATTAATTATCTGGCCCCAAATGTCAGTAGTGCCATTTGGTCTACTTTATTTGGTCTATAGGAAGGCACCTGGGTGACAGTCTTCTCTGTTTGGCCAGAATGCTACCTTTCCTGGGATTCTGATGGTTAATTTGCAATTACAAACCTGATGAGGATTTTTCAGGGCATGTGGCATGAAGTCCATCCAGTTTCTGGCTTGAATTCCTGGGATCCCTCATTATATTTGGAATAGGATATTACAATGCAGAAACCATTGTCCAGCTGTGTTTTCAAGTATTCACACTCCCCTGTGAGTGTGGCGAAAACCATCAGATATGATCCACAGACTTCAGACCAAAAGGGGTTTCCAAGGGCAGCTTGTTCTAGATCAAGGGTCTGCACACTACAGTCCCCAGGCCAAATGGGCCCACTAGCTAAGAATGGTTTTCACATTTTTAGATGGTTGAGAAACTATCAAAAGAATATTATTTTTATGACATGTGCAAGTTATACACATTCAAATTTCGTTGTCCATAAAGAGAGTTTCACCTTTCATTGCACAGTGCGGAGCTGAGCAGTCTCACACAGGCACCGTGTGGCCGCAAAGCTGAAAATATTCACTCTTTGCCCCTTTACAGAAAAAGTTTGCTAATTCCTGCTCTCGATATAAAGATCTTGGTGGATTTGTCTTTATTTTCTCTCCCCTTTGTTCTTTCTTTGCTTTTTTCCTTTCTTTTTCTCAAGATCATAATTATGCCAGTAATTTGCGGGTGTAGACTCAGACCAAACGACCAAGTGGCTTTCCTTGGGAAGCTGAGAGCAGGCGGGGATTAGCTGGGTGCAGGGGCGTTCGTGTGAAAGATTCCTCTTAGATGAATTTAGGGAACAAAGGCGCAGTGGTCAATGATTTCTGTGGGTATGAAAGTAAGGGGGGGGCTGGGTTCTTTTGTCAGTTTTGCAGCACAAATCATACAGTTACTGAATACCCCTGGCTGCAGGAGTATTCTTTTAATGCTTAACTCTGTGACCTCACAAAAATAATTGCCGGGAAGTAAATTTACTTAGCCCTCTGCTTTTATTTGCTGACCAAGGGGCTCAGCCGATAGTCATATTGTTTATGGAAATGTGGGAGGGGGTGGGGAGAAAGAACACAATTTGGCCGGAGAAGACGGATGAATTGAAAGGATTCAAGGGATTTTGTCTTTGCTTTATAATTGGAGTCAGGATTTGCCTTCAAGTTACCCTCTGCAGATGTGAAATCTCCTCAACTCCTCGGCCCCAAAGTCCTATTAACTCTTTCTCACTGGGTTGGCATCTGGCTTTTAAAACCCTGTCATTTTTATAATTATGATGAATATTACAACCTGTCCAGTGAGTAGGCTTTTTCAAATTCTAAGAATGCCTTTCACTGGAAAGAAAAAACAAATATTGTTTAAAAATGCCTCTCCATCTGCCTTGGAATTTTATGTTCAGAAATGGCAGATCACATCTTGGAAGAAACCTCCCCAAATAACTTTACTTTGTCCCAAACCCTCATTCCAGAACACAGGTGACCCTGTGTTTACAGCAGGGATCACACAGCGACTTAGGGATTGCCTTGGTGGGCAAAAAAATGAGGGGATTTCCCAGCCCTTTAATTTTGTAAAACTAAGGCCTGCACTGCCTGTGACTGATAGGAAAAAAATTAATATAAAACAAATGAAAGCAACATTTAGCAGGCCACACCCAGTTGCTGGTTAAGCCCCTCAGAAGACGCCTGGAAAGTGGCTTCCTTAGGAAAATACTTAACCACCCAATCTGTCCAACCATCTGATAAATGCTTATCTTCTCTAATGCGATTGAGATTCCTTTTGATGGCTCTTTGCATTCCAATCACAAAGCTCATCTTAGGTAAGCACCTTGAGGAGAAACAAAATTCATGTGTCTCAGCTTCTGCATTCATGGAATTTTCTTTTCACAATGGAAGGAAACAAGTTAAGCTGGGTGGGCGGGGGTACGGAGGTGGTTGAAAATCTTTAAAAGGGAGGGGCACACTGTTCAATTTGTGTAAACACACAAAAAAGGTGAAGCAGGTTTTTTTAACCAAATGGCTGAGAAACAATCAAAAGAAGGTTATTTCATGATGCCTGAAAAACGATATGAAATTCACATTTCAATGTTCATTAAGAAAACTTCATTGGAATGCAGCTTCCAGCCTCTGGAGCTAAAATAGCAAAGCAAAGAAATCCTGCAGGAGAAGGAAACATTGGCGACTCTAGTCCCCATTTTAATTTATTTTAAATTTTTAAAATTTATTGATTTGAGAGAAAGAGAGAGAGAGAGAGAAAAGCATCGACTTGTTGTTCCATTTGTTTATACATTCATTGGCTGATTCTTGTGCCCTGACCAGAAATGGACCCCGAAACCTTGGCATATTGGGATGATGCCCTAACCAACTGAGCTACCCGGTCAGGGCCTTTAGTCTCCATTTTTAACTATCCAATCATGCAGGAAAAATTAAAATGTGAGTAAGTGAAGATTTCTAGGATTTGTGAGAAACAAACTTGCAGTCTGCCCTCCCCGCACTCACAGTTCCTTTTATAAGCCTCTACTCCAACAATGTTCTATAAAATGGAACAGAAGCCTCTCTGATGAGAGTAAAAAGTTAATAAATGGGAATAGCTCGGCACACAGTAGGTGCTCAAAAAAATTTTTTTTTAAAAATTTGATTTTAGAGAGGGAGGGAGAGAGAGAGAGAGAGAGAGAGAGAGAAACACTAATGTGAGAGAGATAAATCAATCAGTTTCCTCTCGTATCCATCCCAACCCGGAATTGAACCCCCTGGGGATGTGCCCTGACCAGGAATGGAACCCACGACCTTCCAGTGCATAGGACGACACTCCAACCAACTGAGCCACACCGGCCAGGGCTACATTTTATTCTTTTTCTTTTAAATTTAAATTTAAAATTTTTAATGTTTTTATTGATTTTAGAGAGAGAGAAAGGGTCAATGAGAAACATTGATGTGAGAGAGAAATATCAATTGGCTGCCTCCTGCACACCCCCTACTGCGGATCAAGCCCACAACCCGGGTGTGTGCCCTGACAGGGAATGGAACCAGTGACTTCTTGGTTCATGGGTCAATGCTCAACCACTAAGCCACACTGGCCAGGCTATTTTTTATTCTTATTAGGTTATCATTAATGGGAATTGTTCCTTTACTTGACCATCTCTCATTGAGAAAAATTTGACAGAATTTATCAAATTTTAAATCAATACTTACATTGATCCAGTATTCAATTTATAGGAATTTATCCCATGGGTTAACTCCCAGTCCATGTGTCAAACAATTCATATTTTTGTTTGTTTTGAGTTCCATATGATGTCCATGTATAATTCTTTCATCCCCATGTAATTAAGGACATATACATTTAGGATTGTATCATGTGGTAAACTGACCCCATTTTCATTTTCAAATGTCCCATTTTATTCCTGGTGCTTTAGCCACTCCACTTTATTATGCTTAGTATTTGCATGGTGTATCTTTTTAAATTATTTGCTTCTAATCTATGTCTTTACACTTAAAGTGGGTTTCTTGGAGAGAGCAAATATTTGAATCTTGTCTTTTTATTCAAACTGATAATCTCTGACTTTTTAATTGGAATGTTTAGGTCATTTACACTTATAGTAATTTTTCATATGGTAGAAGTTAAATCTACCATCCTGTTCTTTGCTTTCTATTGTCTCACCTGTTCTTTATTTCTTTTTCCTGCCTTCTTTTAGATTAATTGAATTATTTTTAGGATTTCATTTTATATCTACTCTTGAATTATTACTCTTTTATTTTTTAGTGGTTGTTCTAGGGCCTATAATACACATCTTTAACATCATAGTCTATCATCAAATGATATTATAGCACTTCACATATAATCTAAAAACCCTGTAGCAAAGTACTTCCATTTATCCTTCATGTCTTTTGTGCTATATTTGTCATGACTATTTATTGCTACTTATGTTATAAATTCTAAAATACTTTATTTTTGCTTTAAACAGTTGATTTTTTTTTTTTTAAAAAACACCCTAATTTAGAACAGTTTTAGGTTTATAGAAAAAGTTGTGAAGATGGTACTGAGCATTCCCATATATCCCATATCGTGTTTCCTTTATTACTGACATCTTACATTAGGATGGTACATTTATTATGATTAATGATCCAGTATTGATACACTATTAGTAATTAAAGTGCATACTTCATTAGATTTGTTTAGTTTTTATCTAATCTTCTTCTGTGCTAGAGCCCCTATCCTGAATTCCATATGACATTTAGCTGTCATGTCTCCTTAGGCTCCTCTTGGCTGTCACGGTTTCTCAAACTGTCCTTGCTTTTTGAAATTTACAGTTTTGAGGAGTACTGATCAAGTATTTTGTAGACTGCCCTCAATTGGGATTTGTCTGATGTAATATGTTTGTGGAAGGAAGACCACAGAGGTAAAGTCATTCTTATCACATCATCTCAAGGGTACATACTATCAACATGACTTACTACTGTTGATATTAGAGTACCTGGCCAAGGTTGTATTTGTGAGATTTTCCACTGTAAAATTTCTTTCTCCCCCTCTTCCCATGCTGAATTACAAAGATCTTTAAAAGACGTTAAAAATGGGGGGAGGGGAGTATTTTATATTTACCCACCCATTTACCACTTTCAGCATTCTTTATTCCTTTATGTAGATCTAATTTTCTATCTGGTATCATTTTCCTTCCATTTGATAAATTTTCCTTATAATTTCTTGCAGTACATTCTGCTAGTGACAAATTCTTTCACTTTTGTTAGTTTGAAAAAATCTTTATTTTGCATTCATTTTCAAAAGATATTTTCAATGGGTATTGAAGTCTAGGTCTGACAGTTTCAGCATTTAATTTAACTTAATTATTTTAAAACCTCACCTGAGGATATTTTTTCATTGCTTCTCAGAGAGAGTGAAAGGGAGAGAGAGAAAGAAAGAAAGACAGAAAGAGAGAGAGAGAGGAACACTGATGCTAGAGAGATACATCGATTGGTTGACTCCCACTCTTGAGCTGACCAGGGCTGGGGATTGAGCCTGCAACCAAGGTACGTGCCCTTGGCCATAATCAAACCCAGAACCCTTCAGTCCGAGGGCCGACGCTCTAACCAAACTGCTAGGACAATAGTTTCATAATTTTAAATATATTGTTCCACTGTGTCTGGTTTGCATAAGATTTGGCAGGAAATACAATTCTTCTCTTTCTGTTGTATGTTAAACGTGTTTTTTTCTGGCTGCATTTTTAAAAAAAATATGTCTTTAATGATTTCAGAGAGAGGAAGGGAGAGGGACAGAGAGAGAAACATCAATGATGAGAGAGTCATTGATCAGCTGCCTCCTGCACGCCCCCTGCTGGGGACCAAGCCTGTAAGCCAGGCATGTGCCCTGACTAGGAATCGAACCATGATCTCCTGGATCACAGGTTGATGCTCAACCACTGAGCAATACTGGCCGGGCTTTCTGGCTGCTCTTAAGATTTTCTTTTAGTTATTAGTTGTCAGAAATTTAATGATAATATATCTGGGTATGGTTTATTTTTATCCTGCTTTGGGTTCATTTAGTTTCTTGCTTCTGTCACTTGATAGCTCTCATCAAATTTTGAAAAGTTTGGCCAGTATTTCTTCAAGTATTCTTTTTGCCCCCCCCCCTTTTCTCCTCTTATTCTGAGACTGCAATTACACATATGTTAGACCATTTGATATTGTCCCAGAGGTCACCGTAACTCTGTTCATGTTTTTCAGTCTTTTTTCTTTTCTGTCCTTCAATTGGATATATATATATATTAAATATATCTTTATTGACTTCAGAGAGAAGAAGGGAGAGGGAGAGAGAGAAATAGAAACACCAATGATGAGTCGGCATTGATAGGCTGCCTTCTGCACGCCCCTGACTGGGGATCGAGCCCGCAACCTCGGCATGTGCCCTGACCGGGAATCGAACCTCGATCTCCTGGATCCTAGGTCGATGCTCAACTGCCGAGCCATGCCCAGCTGGGCCAGCTGGATATTTTTTTAATTGCTATGTCTTCATGTTCACTGAACTTTTCTTCTGCAGTGTCTAATCTACTGTTAATATCATCCAGTGAATATTCCACTTCAGATATTATATATTTTCATCACTAGCTGTTCCATTTAGTTCTTTTTTAATCTTCCATTTCTCTCATCACTGTTCATGTTTTCCTTTAAATATCTGAACAGAGTTATAACAGCTGTTTTTATGCCCTTGCCTACAAATTTCATCTTCTCTTCCATCTGGGTCTGCTTCTATTGACTGAATATTTTTCCTGGTTATGGGTCATATTTTCCTGTGTATTGGTGTGCCTAGTAATTTTTTAGTAGGTGTTGGACATTGCAATTTTAAATTGCTGAATATCTGCGTTTTGTAGCCTTCCTTTAAAGAATGTTGGGCTTTGTTCTAGCGGGAAATTAAGGTACCTGCAATTCAGTGTGATCCTTTTGGGGCTTCCTTTTAAGCTTTATTAGGACAGAATTAGAAAAGTCTAGGGATAACTTAGCCTCACTGTTAAAATGTGGCCTTTTGTGGTCTCTACTAACTATCTTGAGAGATCAATGAGAACTTTCCTATTGGGCTGGTAGGTACTTGAACAATTTCTAGCCCTGAGATATGAAAATTGTTCAACTTATAGCTTCTCAGTCACACTTTCCCCAGGATTGTGGAACTTCACTGTCTGCACACGCATCTTAGTATTCAGCAAAGACTGAAAGGGACTCTTGCATAGTTTACTGGAGCTCTTTCTCTGTGTGGTTCCTTCACTCTGGAATTCTGCCCTACAACTTACAGTTACCTCAGACTTTCTAAACTCCTATATCTGTCTTCTTAACTTAAAAAGACAGCCACCCTGTGTAGAAGGTCCTCCTCTGTACTCTGCATTCTTGACTGTGCTCCAGGCAGAAACCCAGCAATCACAGGGGCCATCGAATTGGTTTCCTTTTTCTCAGGTAACCCAGCCTTGATCCTTCTACCGCCCAATGTAGGGTTCGTAAATTTAGCGCAGTTTCTTAATTTAGAAACGAGGACAGATCCGGTCCCTGTTACTCCATCATGACCAGAAGTGGAAATCTGTGCATGTACCATCTGTTTGAATATTTTAAAGTAGTGAAGGGCTTGAGAAGCATTGTGTTAAAATACTGGATTCATTGACAACATTTTATGAATGAACAACTGTTTACTTTCTCTATATGCCTGGCTTTTATGGTGTTGCTTCTTATAGGCAGTTACCAAATGCTTATTGTCTAGCCAGTATGTTTCTTGGAGTCATAGGTCATTTTGGTTAAAAAGGTATTGAGAGTTTCAACCTATGAATATTGTGGATGGAAAAACTAATACCCAAAGTGTGTCCACTTCTTCATTTGGCTCTTGGCCTATCAAACACTCAGTGCTTCCTGCTGTACAGGACTAATGGGTTATATCAGATTTATTAAGAGAAGGTTTGTAAAAAAAATAATATATAAATAAAGCCACTTTAAAATGGAGTTGAAGCTGCCATCCCAGAGGAACTATCTTGCACATCTTATGACTCAGACCTTTGGAATGTTAAAACAGGGCAAAATAATCTTTGGACTGAGCCTAAAGCAACCTTGTGTGCCAAAGAACTGTTTGCAAAGATAACAAGAAAGTAGATACTGCCCGGCCTGTGTGGCTCAGTTGGTTGAGTGTTGTCCCATGCACTAGGAGGCTGCTAGTTCGATTCCTGGTCAGGGCACATGCTTGGGTTTTGGGCACATGCTTGGGTTTCGGGCTCCATCCCAAGTGGGGGATGTGCAGGAGGCAGCTGATCAATGTTTCTCTCTGATCTATGTTTCTATCTCTCTCTCCATCTCCCTTCCTTTCTCTGAAATCAATAAAAACATATATATATATATATTTTTAAAGAAAGCAGATATTATGACTACCAACTGATGGCTACTGGACTGAAAATTTTAAATGTTGTTTAGAATTAGCTTATCTGCACTAATAGAAATGCCTACCTTCTATTGATGTAATTGATTCCCTTCCCTTTCTCATAAATACTCCTTGCCTTTTCTCCTAATCTAACCACTATTTGGGTTTCTGCCTGAATCAGTGTTTCCCAAATAGCTATTATTTTGATCTCAAGTAAATGCTGTTGCCTCTCACTTTGGGCTTCTACTTTTAGGCTGACAGGTATCATGTGCACAAAGACTGTATTTTATTTGTAAAGGGATTTTTTAAGGGTAATTTTTTGACTGTATGTATTTTTTTACTTTCTACATTGGCTCCAAAACTAAATTTCCACTTAAGATGCAATTTCACAAATTGTACTGCTATAGTTTGTGAATATTAAAATTACCCAAAGCCAATATAAAACTGAAACTTGTGGATACAAACAGCATGTGGTGTTACCAGAGGGAAGGGGGTGGGGGGGTGAAGATGGTCTTAATATATGGTAATGGGAAAAGATATGACTTTGGGTGGTGGGCACACAGAGCAATATACAGATCTTGTAACATAGAAACCTACAATTGAAACCTCTATGTTCATATTAACCATTGTCCCTGCAATAAATTTAATTTAAAAAAACAACAATATACACACACAGGAAGCTGGGTGGCCATGGAAGAGAACCTTGCTGGGAAGACAAGCACAGTCTATTGCACAACTTCACTGGCTGCCAATCTCATAGAATCACCTAGACTCACATATTTTTCTTCCTTGCAGAAAATTCCAAAAATGTCATCTCAGCTACCCCGTGTTAATATATAGTAAAACAGACTTACCGAACCCCAATAGGAGACACCTCAACCTACGAGGGACTCCATCTGTCCCCATTTCAGTATCTCTGGGTGAAGTGGCTTTCTCTGCTTTAGTCTGGATGTGGATTATCAGGAACTGTCAGCCAAAGATCAAATAATAAATTTATTTACCTTCAAATATAGACTCCAATTATATAGCTCTACATAGTATATAGTGGTTGGCTGTACACGATATGCAGGCACAACCAGATAACAGGAATCCAATCACTCTACTGATATGGACCGAGTCCCCTCCCTGGGCCAGACCCTTCCTCTTTTTCTAGCTAGGTCTCAATGTCTTCATCATAAAATGGATGCAACTCCTTTTGAGGATTAAGAGGCAGCGCACATCGGATGTTTCACACGGTACCTGGCACCCAGCACACACTCAATAAACAATAGCTGTTAATATTATTCCACAACACCGCATGTCTCTCAGTTAGGTAGTCAGTCTACCGCAGGGATAAGTGAACTCAGGAGTGAGGATTGAAGGCTTGTGGGTCTAGAGACCCAGCAGGTCAAGATAGAGACAGTATTTCAACCTCAACCTAAGGCTGAGTTAGAATAGCAAATACATTTCAGCTGGATGCTAACTCGGACCCACTGCCTGGAAAGGTAGGTGGCGAAGGGCTTTGAGGCATTCAGGGGTCCGTTGGAGAGTGCAGGGGTTGACGCGTGATGTCTCATGGGCACGGGCTACTGAGAGATGACCCTTGTATTGGGAGGTATTGTGAGCAGAAGGGCTGGATTGCCAACCTCGACAGGATGGAGAGGGGCTGAGAGAATGTTAGAGAGAATTCCCAGTCCAGAGATATTCCATCTTTGAAGTATATATACTGTTTGTCTTTATTTAATTGTGCTCAGAAACCAGGACCTCCTTATAAATGCATAAAGTTTTGGGGGAGACAGAATTAAAGTAGAAGAAAAGCCAGATAAGATATGTCCCTCTGGTTATTTATATAAGTGCTTGGAAACCCCAGATTGATTACAATCTGAAGCTATCCCAGAGGGCTTCAAACACAACAATACTGAAAGGAAGCGAGTTAATCATCAAAGAGAAAACTAGGAAACAACTTGATGACCCAACAGTAGGAGACCGTGGGCTGTCCAGAGGCGAGGCCCACAAAGGGGCAGCGGGGGGAATTTGGGGCTGACGGAACTGTTCTGTATTCTGATTGGGGGGGTGGTTGCACAACTTTGAAAGTGCGTAAAAACTCATAGAATGGACACACAATAATGAAAAAACCTAAAATCTGTGTAGCCTTGAAATATGATGCTGTACAACTTTGATAGGCACCCCTCTGGCTGTCCACACGATGACAGGCACCCACACACAGGTGAACATTTACACTGTATTAGTTATGTATTTACAGGAGCTCATGTCGGAAGCATATACACCTAGTTTAGCAAGCTATAATTTCAAGAAGGCAATAGCATAAGGTGAGGCTAAGAGAGAAAGGTGGGAGCTGTTTAAAGGAAAATACGAAATCAATAACCTGTTGTGCACATACGGCAATATCTGAGATTGCGGTACCTTAATAAGGTTCGAGAAATACTGTTCAAAGGCCCCACTCTCATGGAGTTTATAAAGTAGCAGATGCAGAAAAACACTTAGGAATCTAAAAAAAACTTCATGTAGTAATAAAAAGTTGGGGGGGAAAAAAGGTTGCTGAACATATATTCAGAATGAGGTCATTTTTGTAAAAGATGGACATAGCTGTAGATAGAGACGAGACATTCATACTGATTATCTCTGCATAATAAGATTACAGGTGATTTTTATCAAGGTGACTTGCCTTCTCCAACATTTTATAGAATTATACGTATTCATTTGCAATGAGGTTTTCTTTTTAAGGCTTTTTTGAAGGTGATAATTTTGCCTAAGACACAAATATTTGCTTATCCCACAATTCGCACATAACCGTCTATGAACAGCAGTACTAACCTGAGCGCCGACAATGTAATTAGGGAAAAACTGATTTTAAGATGCACTTTTTTGCACTTCTTTTTGTCCCTGGGGCACATACAACCCACCGAGGGTATACAAAGTATGCGTTTTAAGTCCCTTGAAATCTTTCCCCTCTGTGTAGTTATGCTACCAAGAAAATATACTATAGTAGGTTTGTTTTCTTCATTTTCTTTCCAAATTTTGCGGATTGCTTTTTAAAAAGTTGAATGTGTTTTTTGTTTTGTTTTGTTTTTTTAATTCTCAGCTGAGGATATATTTTTTCCCCATTGATTTTTAGAGAGAATGGAAAGGAGGGAGGAAAAGAGAAAGAGAGAGAGAAAGACTGATGTGAGAGACACATGGATTGGCTGCCTCGCCGGGGATGGACCCTGCAACCCAGGTACGTGCCCTTGACCGGGACTCGAACCTGCCATTCCCTTTAGTGTGCAGGCCGACGCTCTAACCACTGGGCAACGCTGGCCAGGGCGAATGTAAGTTTTAATTATGTGAAATACTTAGATGGAATGAAAATAAAATTTACCAAACCAAGTAGCTTTTAGAGAAGTTCTGGCCTGCCTCTGCTCTCTTTCCTCCCTTCCCTTATCTGTAACTAGTTTTTAAGTTTTCGGTTCATCTTTCTGTTACTTATTTTTTCACATAGGCGAATATGTATATGGATTTGTAACCCCGCCCCCACTCTTAGGTGGACAGCAGCATCTGCTATATACGCTTTTCCTAGGTTTGTCACCCAGCCACACGCCCTGGCCATCCCTGCGGAGTGGGCTACAGAAGCAGCTCTTTTTCGTGGCTGGGTGGCACTCCTCTGTGCACAGGGCCAGGGTTGATCGACCCTGTCCACTAGGGATGACTGTGTTCTTTATTAAGAAGAAAACTTTCCCGAAGCCCCTGGCAGACTTGCTCTCAAGTCTCATGGACCAGAATGATCTCCATGGACCAGCCTGTACCTGCGGCCATCACCTGGCAGGATGCAGGGGACCACCTAGGAACCAGCCCTGGCCCTGCAGAGGCCAGGGGGCGGGGGCAGGGAGGGGGCGACCCAGCCAGGACTTAGCGATGAGCGAGTGGGCTGGGCAGCTGTGGGGCACAAGCCACTTCCCTCTTGGGCCTCAGTTTCCCTCAGGTGCTTAAGGAAGGATCTGAAAGACCAGCGTTTCCCAATTTCAGTCCTTTAAGCGCTCCTCTCCCAGAATTTAACTTACCTGTGAGTCACTTGTACAATCACTCGCTTAATACTTTCCTTTAACGGTCTTTATATCAATTTACTTTTTTACATTTAGTCTCATTCTTGGAAATAATGTCTGTAAAATGGTCTTATTGGCTTGTTATATATTTTTCTAAAAGCCACTAAAATATACTCATAACTACGTAAATAAGAAAGTTCATTGGTGGGCGCACCGCCTAAAATTATCTTGTTTGTGCCAGCAGGGGGATGGGTACCAGCATTTAGAAAATACGGAAAGAAATAGGCTCTAGGGTTCCTTTCAGAAGGTTTACTCTTCCGTGGTTTTTAATGGCATGGCAAAAACAAGACAAAATGAAACAAAAACAGGAAGGAAAGAAAGAGGAAACCTGATGCTGTAGTGAGGCGAACGTGATGAAAACAAAATAAGATTTTTTTTTTAATCTTCACCCAAGGATATTTTTCCCGTTGCTTTTCAGAGAGAGTGGAAGGGAGAGAGAGAGAGAAACACTGATTGGTGCCTCCCGCACACACCCCAACCACGCATCCCGACCGGGGCCGGGGAGGGAGCCTGCAACCGAGGTAAGTGCCCTTGGTCGGAATCGAACCCCAGACCCTTCAGTCCACGGGCCAACACTCTAACCATTGAGCAAAACCAGCTCGGGCCAAAATAAGATTTTTTAAAAGAATTAGTAAAAATGCAGTGTGGGTTCCTGGACTGGATCCTGGAACAGAAGCAGGACACCAGTGGGAACTTTGCTCTCAATTTTGACACAGGTACCATGGTCCGTAAGATGCCACAACTAGGGGAAACTGGGTGAAGAGCGTGCGGGAACTCTCAATACTGTCTTTGTAGTTTTCCTGTCACATTAAAATTATTCCAGAATATGAAATTTATTTTTAAAAGATAACTTCGCAGGTTGGAATGATCTTTTTGGCTTTTAAGTTTCTGTTGCTGTCATTAGCACCGAGGTGAGGAAATTGAGAATTTCCCTAAGTAGCAGAACAGCACTGAGGTTAGGCAACTATTGAGATGTTAAGTTTAAGTAGTCTCCAAACAGAAGACAGATGCTCAAATTCAGAAAAGTGGTTTTGACCCCCCCCCCCTCAGCCAAGCAGTCTGTAAAACCTTTACAGCCACCTGGAGAAATTCTCCTTGGCTTCCAGGGCTGCGGGATGCTCTCAGGAACCATACCATGCATATGGATCAGGGACCAGCTCCCCTACTTATGTTTCCAGAAATATGAGGGGGGCCAACATCCCAAGGAGATGATGCAGTCTCTTTGAAATCTGACCCTTTAAAAGTTGGGCTGCTGGACATTAATAAGGACGAATGGAAAGTGCAGATCAATGAGACTTGCTGGAAATAAAACACACATTAGCATAGACTATTCCCCATAACCAAGATGAATGCCTTTTTAAACCAAACCAGAGCACAGAGGTACATCTTTCAGGCTAATTGCCCCTAGCAGATTGCAGAGAGAAAGGCGGACGGACTTGGGGACAGGGGGTGGTGGTCAAAACCCAATTGCAGAACTCCGAAGAGATGGAGTGAAATGAAATCACCCGAGTTATGCAGAGAATCCTACAGGCCTGGGCTTTGGCATATTAAGTATGTGTTTGAAATTTAAATATGTTCTGGGGACAATGCCTTTTTACAGCACGGCCAGGAGCTTGCCCAATAGGAGCCCTGCACGTTTATTAACAGGAGGACACGATCAAACATAAAATAGCAGGCTAAGGGCTCCCTTTTCTTGTACAGCCAGGCTGGAAAGACTTCCGTGGAATCCCGATCCTTCACTCAACACACCCCGTGTTTAGCGCTGTTAACTCAAAAAGCCACCCTCCTCCCCTTTTAAATTTTACTTGTAATTAGCAATTACTCATCGCAAAGCCACTTCGGGAGATGTTAATGTCCTGGCCTACAATGCTGTTTTTAAGAATTGCAACAGTGCTACTTTTGTTGCTGCAACAGTTTTAGTATTAAAAAAGTCGCAAGGATTGGTGGCCTGAGATATTCCCAGATGCGGTTTCAGTCAAAGGTGCACGTCTTTAAAAAGCTTTCAAATGACGCCCCTCACTTGATAATCCATTCAATGGGCTGCATCGTGGTTAAGCAGGTGAAACCCGAAACACCGCCGTCTCGGTCCATACCCAGGTGTCCTCCACCTTGGCCTTGGCCAAGTTCCTTAACCTCTCTGTACCTTAGACCTTAGTGCTTCATTTATAACATGAGGCTAATAGCAGTGCCTACCCCACTGGGCTGTTTTAAAGCTTTACATGTGTGTATACATATATGCACATATACACATGTGACAGCTTATGTATGTATATTGTACATGTAGCAAGTCGAGGAAAATTCTCAATGAATGGGAGCTGTGGGGACGATGGTGGGGAGACCAAGAAGAACAGGGGTGTGGCCGGAGAGAAAAGGAAAGGAAGTCTCAGCTCCCGGCCCTCCTCCTGGAGCCTGCCTACCCCAAGCCCCAGGGCCAGAACCTCAGTTTCTCCCCCACCCCAGGGCTGCTCGGTCCTCTGAACACCTGACCCCCTTTCCTAAGATCAACTGACCACAGCCAGGCCTTCGGCGTGATCCTACCCGGGCAGACTCAGGCCAGCAGCTCACATGGACCTCGATCCCTGACTATGGTCCTCTCTTGGGTGGAACCATATCTAAGGACAAAGCATGGAAGGCAATGTGAGCAATATTTCACTGTAAAGAAGAGAAAATATGGCTGCTAAGTAAGCTGGATAATATTGTAGGGAAGGCAAAACGTTTCCTCTGTGCTCTTCGGGTCTCCAGCCGAGCTGGAGCATTAAGTCGATGCAGGACAGGTTAACGGGGGAAGAAGCACACGATTTGTATTTAATAATGTTTTGACATGCACCTCGGAGCCTTCACGGGAGGAAGATGAAGACCCAAGAAGCAGGCAGGCCCGAGTGCTTATATACTAGGCTGAACAAAGAGCAGGAATTGTGAAAAGTAACTAGAATTTAAGGGAGACAAAAGGAAGGAAAGGTTATTTAGTTATTGACTTATTTATGGGTAAGGATTCTTTCTGACCCAGTCTGTGCAGTCTCCTTGGCCCTGACCCCCGTCTCCGCCGATAGGAATGTTCTTTCCCGCCAGGAGCAGGGAGGGCATCGTTCAGGTGGGAGCTTCATCTCCTGCTTTCGGGAGGACAAGGCGGCGGGCAGGGAGCCCTTCTTGCACCTGCTGTTTTTCAAGTGCTTTTAACTCCAAATAGCTAATATGCCAACCTGGCATATATTGGGGTGGCATGTTCAGAACCCCCTCAGAACCCAGAGACCAGTATTGTTGCTTTGCTCAGGCATGTGGTGCACTATGTGCTATTGCATGGAGAAAATGGCCTTCCCCAGGAGTCCTGCAAGGAGACCTTGGCCTCTCCGGGGCGCCATCTGAGTGCCCTCCTGATGTGACATGGGCTTTCCCCTGAGCAACTGAGAGGGAGGCAGGATGGCAGCCACAGTGTCTTTTTTTTAAGAAGAATAATTCACTTTATTACATGTCTTGTGGTAACTTACATGACTGATCTGACCCATATCATCTCAACAACTTTTTTCCACATATATGTATATATATATATTTATACATTTTTCCTTTCTTTTTAAAAATCTTTATTGATTTCAGAGAGAGGAAGGGAGAGAGAGAGAGACAGAAACATCAATGATGAGAGAGTCATTGATCGGCTGCCTCCTGCATGCCCCCCACTGAGGATCGAGCCCACAACCCGGGCATGTGCCCTGACCGGGAATCGAACCACGATCTCCTGGATCCTAGGTTGATGCTCAACTGCTGAGCCATGCTGGCCAGGCTATGGTTTTTTCTTTTATTAAGATAAACTCACATACCATAAAATTCACCCTTTAAAAGTATACAATTCAGTGTATGTGTTTTGGGGTTTTTTTAGTATATTCACCAAGTTGTGCAATCGCCACCACTATCTAATTCCAGACACCTGACTTTTACGACCTAGCCTCGGGCGTCACACGCCTCCATTCCTGCCACATCTGATTGGGTAACAGGTCAGCCCTGTTCGGTGTGGCAGGAAGAATCGCTGGGGACCACCTTGGAGACAGTGCCACAGCGCTTGATGTATTTCTGATATATTTCGGTGTGAACCAGAGATGAGAAGAGGCTGACCCCTCCACCTTGTTAAACCCAGCGGTCAGTGCTCTTAGCCTGCCAGCAGCGCTCGACACAGCTCCTCCTTCCCGAGACACATGGGCGTGCGGCCCCCACGCCCGCCCGCTGTCCTGGCCGCCGCGGGCCCGCTTGGTCTGTCCTGCTGGGCGGGCCCCTTCCCGCTGCTCCCGCCGCAGGCCTGCGCCCCCGCTCCCCTTGGCACTCACTCCGTTCACGTCTCCTTCGGCCCCTCGGGCTTTAAACACCCAGCGTCGGCAACTACGCACCAGCTCCCTCCTGGCCGTCAACTCCAGGTTCAACTGGCCACTACCTCTGGATGTCACTTAGGCCACAGAGGCTCTCAGATGTACCATGTTCAGTCCAAACTCCTGGGCTCCCTCGACCCGCTGTTCGATGGGATTCTCAGCTTGCCTCCCGGCAGCTCCCTCCCACCACTTGGCAAAATAAAAACAAAACAAAGAACGGACAGGGGACTTCCTTCCTCCTGCTGTTCCCACGCAATCCACCCGTATCCATCTCCACCATCAAAATGTGTCCTGGGTCTGACCATTCTCTCCCTCTCCATTGCTCTGATCCTGCTCCAAGCATTGGGATAGTGGTGGCTTCCCAGTGCTCTTCTGCCCCACCGTGTTGTTCTGCACAGAGCAGGTGCCAGGTCCTGTGAAAGTGCGGGTCGGGTGACAAGGCTGGTCAGCTCATGTCGGGAGAAGTCTGCGTCCGCACAATCCCCTGAGCACAGCTCCCCCCCGACCCCTGCGAGGCTCCTCCAGCCATACTGGCCTCCTCGCTCCACCAGTGCCCAGGCACGACCCCACCTCTGGGCCTTTGCACTGGCTGCTCCCTCGGCCTGAAACACTTTCCTCCAGATATCTCCATGCCTCCTTCCCTCCCTCCCTGACTCTCTTCTTCCCGCACGTCACCCTCTCTGTGACCTTTGCTGACCTCTGGACATAAAATGGCAGCCCCTACCACCAATCCTGGTTCCGCTCTCAACTATGTTTATCCATAGTCTTTTTTTTTCTTTATTTTTATTGTGGACGCTATTGCAGATGTCCCCATTTCTCCCCCTTGCCCCCCACCCCCTTGCCCCGGCCCTCACCACACTGGTGTCCATGTCCACGGGCCCTGCATACATACTCTGTGGCTAATCCCTTCACCTTCTTTCACCCAGTGCCCCGCCCCCCCCCTCTGACCGCTGTCAGGCCGTTCCCATCCACAGCCCTTACCGCTCTCTAACAAATGTGTTTTACTTAGATTATGTTGTTTGTTGTCTGTCTCCCCTTCCTCATGTGAGCGCCAGGAGATTGGGGACTTGACCTCATTCACTGCTCTGTCTCTTGCTAGGATAGTGTCTAGCACATGGTAGGGCTCAATCAATATTTGTTGAATGATTAATACGTGTCCACTTGACTACTATCTACTTTATCTTCTACAGTGCCCAAAGGCAGGGGCCGTGTCTGTGTTTGCTACTCCCGTGCCTGGAACACAGCGACTGTCCGGTACGTTTTGTTGGGTGACCCTGTGTGGCCCTCCAAGGGCTTCTGCTGCCCTTTCTGCACCATGAGAAGTGTGAGTGGCCAACGAGAAAGTTCAGTCCTGCCAACAGGGCAGCCTGTCCTTGGCTCAGGCCACTTTCCTGTAGCCACATGAGAAAGCAGGCCCAGGATGGCCAGACCTCCCCATTTCTCAAAAGAATAAGTGATCTGAATTCTTATTGTGAGTGCACCCAAGTTTTAAATGTTAGCAATTCACTTAACGTTTTCAAAGATCAGCTCTGTTTCCTTCCAAACAAACCGCCCCGGCCCTTGGTGGCTTAGTTCCAGCACTGCTTACGCAGCTCATGTCTTCCCACCTAGGGTGGCTCAAGTGACTTCCAAATCTCCCCGTAATCCTCCCAGGCAACACAGATTAGAGCTGCTCCGCTGGCGGGCACAGGGCCTTTGTATTGAGAACTCCACCATCCCAGAGAAGGTTGGCATGAAATTAAGGCGACAAGGGAAAAAAGAGTCACGAGCTGCTGGCCAAGTAATTCAGCTTAACCTCCAGGAAAGGACTGTCCAGGCCTCAGGAAGGTGCTCGCGCAGACGCGGGAGGCCTGGCCGACACCGCCTGCCGGGCAGGAAGCAAGTTCCCGTTGCAGGTGACACGGCCCAGGGCAGCCAGCTCTGGACGCCACAACCGCTAGATTACATGAGTGGGAGTGAATACTGATTTGGGGGCGGGGGACAGCTAATGGTGAGTAGAGTGGACAAACAACTCCAAATTAGGATGAGCCCACAGTTACTTTTGAGCCTATTAATCAGGATCACGTCACTTCATTTTGCTGGAATTTTCTGAATATAAACATTCTATTTATATACAGAATAATATATATATATAATATATAAATAATATATAAATAATATATAAATAATAATCTTTTGTATGAATTGTATACATAATCTATGATATTCTATATATATAATTGTGACTATATGTAATTATATATATTTTGTATATATTCAGAGAAAAAGGTGGTGTTTTTAACTCAACTGTGTGATATATTACTAAGCCTGTGTGATATGTTAATTGTATACAGCAATAAATAATAGTTTTTAACAGACCAAAAAGAAAGAAAACAAAGAAATCTAAAAAGCAACGCAATATGACTGTGCTAGTCGGAAATAATTTAAAAACACATTAATCCAAGTGTCCTGTACACTGTGCCAGTGAGGGGGCACAAGCTCCAAGGTGCATGAAATCTTCCTAAAGAAGGAATTGGGGGGGGGGGGAGTAGGTTAACAGTTGTGACTGTGGAAAAATAATACAATTAATAAATAATAATACAAGAATAAACTCTGTGTTTTGCATACTCACAACGGTAACCCTACTTTTGCCCCGCCCTGTATTGAACAGAATCACTGGCCTGGGCTCTTCGAAAAATTAATGTCACAGGGGGAAAACAAGGTGGGGCAGGAGGGGAGGTCGCTCTGGATTTTAAAAGGGACACAGGACATGTAATGCATGGTCCTTGACTGGATCCAGTTTCAGTAAACCAGCTGCAAAGGATATTTTGGGGGGAAACAGTGACTATACGTACATAATTTTCTACATACCCCTTTCTACTGTTTTAGAGACACAGCCTGAGCGATTCAGGGACAAAAATCCACGATGTCTGTAATTTGACATACTTGAGGAAAAAGAAATGAATGATGAAGCGAACATGACAAAATGTCAGCAATGATGACACCTAGACAGCGGGCGCATGTGTGTAGATATATGTATATTATTCCCTGTACCTTTCTGCATGTTTGAAAATTTTCATAAAAATGTAAAAAATACAACGAAGAAGGCTCAGGGGCTCGTGAGGAACATTGAGTAATATACTGGTAACTAATAGACTCATTTGCATTACAACCAGATTAAAGAATGATGAAAAGGGCATAGGAATAGGCCCTGGCTGGGCTGGAGAGTTGTCCTGATGCGCCAAGGTTGCAGGTTCGATCCCCAGTCAGGGCACACACAGGATGCCACCAATAAATGCATAAGTATGTGGAACAACAAATCCATCTCTCTTTCTCTTTGTCTGTCTCTGATTCTCCCTTTCTCTCTCTGAAGAATCAATAAAATAAAAATTAAAAGGAAAAAAGTGTATAAGGAACACTGCTGCCTCAGTCTTGCCAGTTTCCCTGAGTGTGACTTCATTTGAAAACAATGTGAAAAGTCCCGCGGTAGCCCCTTTGTGAAGGCGGAGACGAGCTGACCGGCTGCCTTGATCTCCCAGCGATAGCACCCGGCGGCTACTGTCTTTCTCACCCTTCATTTCACCCTGACAATGATTCTTCCAGAACACAGATATGAGAATGTCCCCAGGGACCCACCCAGCTTCTCATAAATCCTGTTTATTTTTCAAAATAGGAGAGGGAAGGTGAGTTTGGAGATAAGAGATGAGACTGATAAACCAATTAGACGATTTTTGTTGGTTCAGGTGACCAGATCTCCCTGTATTATCTGTAATGTCAATAGTTAACTTTCCAGGCGGGGCCGTCCATAAGGAAGATGAATTAAGAGTACAAGTGTAACTGAAGATTTTTTTTCTCTCTTCCCTTTCTTCCAAGTTTTCTAATTGTCCTCCGAAACGTAACACCTGAAGCTACAACTGCCTATTGGAGCTGGGAAGACTATTGGTTGTGAAAGCATGTGGCACACAGACATCGAACTGATTTCCTTTCTGATGGAGGATATTTTTTCCCTTGCTTTTCAGAGAGAGGGGAAAGGAGAGAGAGAGAGAGAGAGAGACATCAGTGTGAGGGAGACACATTGGTTGATTGCCTCCCGCACTTGCCCTGACCAGGGCAGAGGATTGGGCCTGCAACCAAGGTCCGTGCCCTTCGCTGGAAACCAACCCAGGACCCTCAATCCACAGGCTGAGCTCTAACCACTGAGCAAAATCGATTGGCTAGGGCTGGAGGAGTTTCTGAAAAAGCAAAGATCGTGGATTAACACTCAACAGGTGTCTACACAATGAAATAGCTTAGTACAGAATCAAACACTCCCACTTATCACTCCGGTCTGGGAGTCACCACTGCCTGGAACAGACTCAAATTTCAAGATGGAAACTGAATCCTCTGAAACACCAAGAAATTCCAAAAAGCTTCAAAGACAGGCTCTGTGTTTGCACTCGCCAAAACTCACCCATGAAAAAATGAACCCATGGTGATGGGTATTGACAAAGAAACTCAGTGCTGACCATTTTAATTCGCAAGGAACCGTAAGAGCTAACAAAGATGGGTGGACTTAAACATCACCAAGAAGAGGCCTCACTGATTAAAAATCGAACGTCTGACCTTTCTCTGTTTATCTCGTTCCAGCAGGCTGGCGGGTGAGCCCTGTCAGTCGAGAGAGCTTTCTTTGCTTAACTTACAGCGGCACTGTTTCAAGTACTGTTTATCCCATGTTTTAATGATAATGCATAGAATGCATGTCTACATATTTCCCGGTAGGATCAAAACCAAACAGCCATAAACATGTTTTTAAAGGGAAGCGAGTGAAGTTACTAGTTACCAGGCTGGTATTGCATTCCCTAAGTATTCATGACATCTTCATTCTGCTCAGGTAAAATTCAAACGTGGCAGAAGCAGAGGGAAATTCATGTCATCGGAGTGATTCTTTCCAGAGCAGCAAAGCCTGGAAGTCAATTAACATTATAGGCTCCTGTTATGTAGTAGTTGATACCAGAGGTCAGTGAACGAAGGCCCATGGGCCAAATCTGGCCCTCCATCTGCATTTGTAAATAAAGTTTTATTGGCAAACAGCCAAGCTCATTTTTAAATGTATTATCTATGGCTGCTTTCAGGTTGCAAAGGTAGAGTTGAGTAGTTATGTTAAAGACAGTCTGTTTTGTAAACCCTGAAATATTTACTATTTGGCCCTGGACATAAAAAATGAGCTGACTCCTTGGGTCATGGCATGAACGCTGGAGTAAGGCAGGCCCAGACTGAGGATCCAGTCCTGCCCAGCTGTATGACCTTGAGCATGTTACTTAAGAACTTTATGTCTCAGTCTTTCTACCTCTTCAATGGGATAATAACAACAGTAACTAAGTTTACTGAGTATTTACAACGTGTCCAGCAAGTTCTAGATGCTTGGAATGTATTAATTCATTTAAGCCCACAACAACCCTGTGAGGTACAGACTATGATTGTCCCCACTTTATAGGTGAGGAGCCAGAGCCACAGGGAGGTGAAGTAACCTCCCCCGGTCTCACAGCCAGGACATAGTGCAGCCAAGTGTGGATGAGTTCAGGCAGGTAGGTAGGGTTCCTCCCCCGGTGCCTGGATTATAGCCAGCCCTCAATAAGTGTTGTTATTATTAATTTTGATCATAAGCCATCAGAAAGGAACAAAATAGTTGGTATCTGAGGTGACCTTTCCAATCCTGACTCTGTGGAGTGTTTGTTCCATTGATATCTTCAGGAGGGGCTGCTCCCACGTCAAAATGTGTTTGGTGTTCTGGTGACAGGTTATGCAGGGTTTGCTTTCCTCAGTTTCTGGATTGTCATTTTTTCAAACAGGATTTTGATGCCTGAAGATCTTCCAGAAAGTATGGCAACTAGTGATGCTGTTTAAAAGGAGGAAGGAAGGAGAAACGTCACGAAGGTAGAACGGAGGCTCAGTGTGTCCATTTCCCAACCGAAGCTGGCTGCTCAGTTGCGGTTCACGCACAAGCCTCAAGGAGCACATCCATACAAGGCATTAAATCGGCTTTTGGAGCCCATTTACTTTCTTTATAACTTAAAAGATGATACAAGTCACACATTTGTTGTAGAAAATGCAGATAAACAAGAGGAAATAGAAAAACCAAATCACCCATAATCCCATCTCGAAATAACCCCCTTTAACATGCTGGTATTCTAGTTTAGTTTTAACATAGGGTGTGGTATTTTTGTTTTGTTTTGGTTTTGTTTTCCGGCTGTTAAAGAAATGGTTTCAATAGGTCACAATGTAAAACATGTAAATATGATGGGAACAGTGGTTACCTGGGGGGTGGACTGAGAGAACATCTCCTCTCTCTCCATTGTTTATTTCTGTACTTTCCTCTTTTCCACCAAGCCCAAAACTCTTTTTTAAGGTGAAGAAAACCCCAATAAAGATTTTTTTTTTAAGTTTAAAAATGTAATAGTTAACAGTGAATTCAGAGCAAACATTTAAACCACTCATATCAGTTGCAAATATCTCTCTATAGACGGCAGAGCAGCCAACATAAACATATATACACTCCTTGGCTATCTGGAAAGATCCTTCATTAACTAAGCTTTCCCCAGGAGATGAAGCGGTTAGTCAGACAGTGTCCACACCACTTCAAAACAAACCGTCGATTCGGTGGGGAAAAAGGACCCCAATACCAACCTTCTAGTCAATTCAGAGGAAAATGACCAGCCAGCCATTTGTCATGTAGTCCAAACAGATGGCCGACCATGTGAATCCACTTTTTAATTAGTTATGCTTATATTGCACAGATAGCGTGCCAGAACAACAAGGTTTAAAGGAGATATTTCCATTCAATTCCCTTTGGAACCCACCTAGGGGTGGAGTCACATTGTTGGGTATTTATCTCAGTCCATGATTACTGGAAGAAAGAAGTCATTCATTCCTACAGGTGTAGGAATCTCTTTGGGAAAAATGAAGCTGAAGCCTTTTCAACAAAATGTTCAGGTACAACCAAACTGGATCCTTAGTCACAAATCGTGCAAATAAAATGCACATTTTAAAAACAAAACAAAACTGAAAGACAATGCTGGGGGGGGGCTATTTCTTGGTAGTGGGATTATGAACAGTCTTTGTTTTCTTTCTGCTGCTTGCTCAGTTCTGCTTTTCCTACAATGAGCATGTAGATGATAACTATCTGCATAAGAAAAAAACACAGAAAGTAGGAATGATGCACAGAACAAAGGCTGGGCCCTGGGGCAGATCCACTCCAGGGCGTTACAGGTAAGATGGGGTAGTGAGGCGATTGTGCTTCCTTGCCCTTCACACCTTCCTTAGCATTCTGCCTTGTGTTCAAAGAAAAGGCTCAGGATCAGAGGCTGCACCGTTCCTCCAGTGACCTGTCATGGAGGCCCTCAAATATCAGACCAATACATGCTAGGCTGGGGTATCTGGATTTCTGACCCTCTGTGTACTTACTTAAAGGATCACCCCTTGCTATTTATTTATTTATTTATTTATTTATAAAATACATCTTTATTGATTTTAGAGAGAGGAAGGGAGAGGAAGAGAGAGACAGAAACATCAATGATGAGAGAGAATCATCAATCATCTGCCTCCTACATGCCCCCTATTGGGGATCAAGCCCAAAACCTGGGCATGTGCCCTGACTGGGAATCGAACTGCGATCTCCTGGATCATAGGTCAATGCTCAACCACTGAGCCACACTGGCTGGGCACCACTTGCTATTTAAAAATGTTAATGCAGAGAACCCAAACTATGCTATTTATCTTTCTATCCATCCATCATCCACCCATCATCCATCCATCCACCCCCCCATCCATTAGAGATGGCACATAATATAGAAGGGAAGTGCATGGACTCTAGAACCAGGCTGCTTCCATTTGAAACCCGGCTCTACCTCTTATTGGCTCTGTGGCCTCGAGTGAGTGACTAAATCTCTTGGATGCACCCTTCGGACTTGAGGGTCTGTTCTCTGAGTCATTCTTCTCCCAGGAAAGGTAGCTCCTGTTGGTAGCTGAGTAGTTTTGCAGCCTGCCTCCTGCCTGTAGAAGTCTGAGGGTTCAAAGGCCTCTTTTCATTTTGTACTGCCTCCGCTCATTTCAGCCCAAGCCAACTGTGTTTCTGCCAATACATTTCTCTAAAACATTTTGTGGGTCTCCTATGAATCCAGGAGTGGCTTAGCTAGGTGAAGTTGCAGACAAGATGTTGGCCAGGGTTCCAGTCCTCTGGACGCTTGACTGGGGCTGGTGAATCTATTTCCAAGATGGGGCATTCATGTGATTGACAGGGTCCTGGGTGTTGGTGGGAGGCCTCAGTTCCTCGCCATGTGGGCATCTCCATAGAGCTGCTATGTATCCTCAGGGCACGGCAGCTGGCTTCCCTCGAAGCAGAAAACCCAAGAGAATCACACTGAAGCTATAGTGTCCCATGACCTTGTCTGGGAGTCACACACTGTCATTTCCTCAATCTCCTACTGGTTACACAAAGGCATGATATGAGAAGGTGAGGCTCACCAGAGGCCATCTGGAGGCCGGCTACTACAGAACTCTTTCAAAACAAGACGGACACAAGTTTTTTAAATGTTATTGGAGGCCTTGGGCTTTTCTTTAGGTTTGAGCTCTGGTTGATCGAACAAACATTTATTTAGTACCAAACATGGACCAGGCACTGGGTGAGATGCGGAAGATATAAATATGAGTAAAAATACGAGTAAACAATCTGTTGTACATGTTCAAGTAGGTGAGGTCGCCATGGAGTCCATGTGTACGTAAGACAATACTTTCACACAATCTGATAAGTGCCATGATTAAGTTGTGCACTGGATGTGTTGTTGGAGTCAAGAGAGAGGACCTGTAACCAGGCCTGGGGTGGGTAAGGTGAGGGTGCTGGTTAAGGGGGGTCAGGAATGATTTCCTGGAGAAACTAATCAACAGTGTCACTTGGTGGCAGTTATGAGCCAGGCCTAAGCTAAGCACCTTTAACAGCATCATCTCAAGTAATCCTCTCAATAATGAAATGCACAGTATCACTTTTGTATTTCTTTGCTTGTTTATTACCTGTCTCCTCTACTCCAACTAGGATTTAGGCTTCCATTGGACAGTGGTTTTGGTCAGGTTCTAAATCCCCAGCATCTAGAAGTGTTCCTGGCACGGAGTTAACTCTGGATGCTTTCGTTCAATCACTGACTACCCATTTTCCAAAGGCTCAGAGAGAGGGAGCTTCCCCAAGACCACACAACCACAGAGTGGCTGAGCCAGAATCCCAAGCCATGCTCAGAGTCGCGGTACTGAGCCCTCTCCCCCAGTCACAGCCTGTGCCCTCAAGGAGTGGACAACTTATTGGCAAAACCAGACAGAGAGGCACTAAGGCAGGTGGTCACGGTGCAGCATGGGCGCTATAAGTGTTCTCAGGTGTTACAGGAGAGAAGACAGGTTTGGAAACTGGTGGGCAGGTCGGGGTTACCTAGCAGAGGCCCTGTGGGCAGCGGGTCGGGAGATGTTAGTACCAGTCATGGTCTTCTTGAAGGTAAAGTTGAGCCTGTAGACCATATCATGGCACTGTGACTTTATTCAGGGAGTCCCAGCTGGCGGGATTCACAGTCCCAAGTTCAAGTCCTCCTTGGAGCTGAGTAGGATAGATGACCGATCTGCTCAGGGGCACAGTAACTCAACCCCAGTTTCCTGCTCTTCATTCAAGTTCTCTTCTGTCCCCACTGTGCTCTTAGTACCCGTCACCTGGGGAGGTGACTCCTTCCCATGCTCACTGGCACTCAGCATCCTGTTTGATTCAGCCAAGACCACAATAACTGCCAACAGGGGCCTGAACAACCGCGAGACCCAGGGTGAGACGAGGAATGAAAGGCCCCTGGGCCACCGCTCCAATTCACAGGACAGCGTCGAGAGGAAGACGTTATCTCTAGCCACCTTTCTTCAGCAGTAGTTGTTTCTGTGAAATGGCAGAGTCGAGTCAGGGCAAAAATAGGACTGTCTTTCGCGGTGTGGTCACATCCCGTGGCATCTGGGCTTTGGGTTTTCCTGCTCAATCACTGGCCATCTGGTAGGCAGGAAGGGATCTTTCGTTCTTTCAAAGTTAAAGTTTGAGAAACGCGATCAACTGGCTGTCATTCTCTCAAAGTCAGATCTCAGTGACAGCTTCAATTTGGAGTTGACTTTCTCGGTGCCTGCCAGTATCTGGCATCTGGGGGGGGGGGGGTCTTGTGAGCCTAAAGAAAATGCTTTCTGTGTCTTTAAACAGCTGAGTTCCCTCCCGAATGGTAAAGTCAGTCATGCTCACTGCACGTGATTTTGGAAACACAAATGTGCATAAATAGAAAGGAAGTTAGCCAGAGATGACCAGGAACACCTTCAGGTCTCACTTCCACTTTTTGTCAATGCACGTGCGTGTTCAGTCTGCAGGGTGCCCGTGGTTAAGCGCAGCTCTAGGCCAGGCATTCTCAGCCCTGTCCCCTTGGAAATTCCGATGACACTCATGGACCTCTTCTCAGAATATGTGCATAAGTTTAAGCATAAAGAAAATTAATTATATTGAAATATAATTACCAAAATATTTTAAAAATTTTGTGACACAGTAATGCATATGCTTCTTTGTGAATTCCTTTAATGACAACATCTAGTGGTGGGTCGAAGAACTCCTGTAACTTCAAAGTAGTGACGAGCAGAAGTGGTAGCTGGCGACGTCTGCCACCATGGTGACGGGGACTATCTCCCATTGGTGACGGTCATAGGTATGCTGTGGTGTGTTGCCTACATTTGTAATAGAAGGAATGCTACATTTTAGTTAAAAAGCAGTGAAAAGAAATATAATGTGGTTTGTTTTTTCTATCCAGGTTCACCATAAAATCTACCCACGAGGCACAGGTTAAGAACTGCTCTGGTCTAGACTCCCTGCCTTTGCATACTGGCTTTGCCATTTACCAGCTGTGTGGCTATGGGCAAGTTACTCGCCTTCTCTGGGCTTGTTTCCATACTTTAAAATGGGCATAATAATAGCATCTGTCTCATAATAATAGCATTGAAGGAGAAGCCCAATGTAATACACCTAGAAGAGTGTTATTTATGGACAAAAAGCTCAGAAAACTGAATGCTACTTGAACTCATTTGATAGCCAAAGCTCACCTGATATGAACTCATCTGGTGGCAAAACTTGACCTAGATTGACACAAGACTGCTTGTGTGAACGCTTACACTTGCTTGCTGCAGAACTATCAGTGTGCCGAGGCCAGGGTGCTGTTCTGGGCCCTACAGATACATGGCACAGGCCTTCCTACGTAGAAACAGTTTGAATTCCAAAACCTGCCTGGCACTCCCGGACCTGTACTTCCCATGCTGGAAATACAACTTTTTTCCTTTAGTTGCACTTCAAACTAATAATTTCATTTTATTCTCATGAGTCAGGTAGGGGAGGGACGATCAGCTCCCATTTAATAAATGGGGAGCCCAGCTGGTGCTGCTCAGTGGTTTATCTTCGACATATGAACCAGGAGATCACAGTTCGATTCCCCGTCAGGGCACATGCCCGGGTTGCGAGCTCGATCCCCAGCAGGGGGCGTGCAGGAGGCAGCCGATCAAGGACTCTCATCATTGATGTTTCTCTCTCTCCCCCTCTCCCTTCCTCTCTCTGAAATCAACAAAAAACATAGAAAACAAAGTTTTAAAAATGGGGGAACTAAGGCACAGATTCCTAAGTTATTAGGCAACTTGTCCAGACTCCCAAAGGTACTGGACTAGAACTTGGTGTATGGACAAACCCAGGACGATCGGGCCCAGTACTGACACTAGAGGATCCCTAGGAATTAGTAGCAGGGGTGTTGTTGGCTTTTTATAAATCAGGGTGCTAACAGTTAGTGAAACACACTGTAGATTCAAATTCTTCTCAGGGTCTTGTTAAGGATGAGTAGCAGTCAAGGTGGTGATCAAGATCAAAGCCATTATTTATTGAGCAGTTACTGTTGGCCAGGTGTGTGTGATCTCATTTAGCCAGGAAGGTGGTTCTATTTTTATCTCCATTTTATAGGTGAGGAAACTGAGACCCAGAGAGGTTAAGTAGCAGGCACCAGGTCACACAGCTAGTAGGTGGCAGGATTTCAATGTGGCGCTGTTTGGTGAGCCAGAACCCTTGTCAGCTAGCTGTTTCCTCCACATTTCTCTCCATATGAAGGCTCTGTTCTCTTTTCCAAAATCCCATCTCATTCTACTAACCTTTTCAAAGGCTTTAACCTAAAAGGAAAAAGTAGCAGTAATTCTACCTCTGGGAATTGATCCTCAGAAATAATCAGAGATATGAACAAATATTTACGTTCAAAGGTTTTAGAGGGACATTATTTGTAGTAGTTTATACAAAACAGAGGAGAAAATGAATGTTGTACATTTTTTATGGGAAAATATTATGCAACATAAAAATGGAATTGTTGAGTAACTTACTCTCAGGTGATGTTCATCATAAATGGTAGGCTTTAAAAAATGATTTAAAATCTGTATGTGTAGCATCAGCCTGTTTTTGGAAATAAAGTACATACATGCATACATGCCTATAGCAGGAGTCAGCAAACTGGAGCCCTCTGGTCGAATCAGCCCTCTGTTGGTTTTGGCAGCCTATTAGCTAAGAATAGTTTTTACATTTTAAAATGTAAAGTGTAAAAAAAGACTAGTCAGTCTTCTGGCAAGAATGTTGCTTGAGGGGTTGAGGACATTGCCTCTTGGCCTACAAAGCTAAAATATTTACTACCTTGCTCTTTACAGAAAAAAAATCTGCTGACTCCAGGTATATACTAAACAAACAAACACTCTATGGTTTCATCGGACCCACGGGAAAGATCCAGGATAATCTCATCTCAAGGTCAGTGGGCAGCAACCTTAATTCTAGCAACCTGCTGTCTTAATTCCCCTTTGCTGTGTAACATAACAAAGGCACAGGTTCTGGGGCTTAGGATGCACACACCTTTGGGGGCCTGGTGGCCTAGAGAGAGAGCAAATATTATTTTTATTTAATCCTGAAAGGATCCTAAAATGTTCCTACCATTATCTCCATTTTGCATAGGAGGACTCTCAGGCTCAGACACATAAAGTGACTTACCCAGGATCACACAGCTACGGTGTCAGGGTTGGGACTGACCCCAAGTCTGTGGGGCTCCGAAGTCTGGGTTTCCAACCAGGCTAGGTGCGGTGTCAGTGACACATGAAGAACCATCTCTTCAACTCAGTGGCTGTACCAGAAAGAGTACAGAAACCACAGCTAATTCAACTGCTCAGCCGTGTCAATTTTGGAGTGAAAAGAATAGAGGCAACTAATCAGAAAGAATCTGTGCACCCCTATGTTCATAGCAGCGCAATTCACAGGAGCTAAGATCTGGGAACAGCCCAAGTGCCTGTCAATAGATGATGGAGAGAAAGCTGTGGGACATTCACACCATGGAATACTACGCAGCTGTAAAGAAGAAGGAGCTCTTACCCTTTGGGACAGCCTGGAGGGACCTGGAGAGTATTATGCTGAGTGAAATAAGCCAGGCAGAGAAAGACAAGTACCACATGATCTCACTCATATGTGGAATCTAATGAACAAAATAAACTGACGAACAAAATAGATCCAGAGACACAGATGCATGGAACAGACATAGGGAAGTGGGGTGGGGGTAGGCAGAGATTAACCAAAGAACTTATATGCACACATACATAGCCCGTGGACACAGACAAGAGTGTGGGGAAGGCCTGGGGCGGGGCGGGAGCCAGGTGGAGGGGGGCAATGTGGGGGGAAAAAGGGGGACACCTATAATACTCTCAATAATAAAGATAAACTAAAAACCAAAAAAGAATAAAGGCGGAAGAAGCTTCTAAAGACCTGGGTTCAAATCCCACCTCACGCAAATGCCGTCAGCTCTCTGGGCCTCAGCCAGCTTCTCGGGGGTGATGAACCCGCTCTGCATCTCACCACCTGGGGGTGTTTGCATCGTCCATACAGTAAAAACTCGTCAAGCTCTTCCACGTGACAGCTCCAGTCCAGCAATTTTCAAAGCACTCCATAAAGATCGGGATAAGATCACTTTATTTGAAGCATGCAAATAATTATGCCATCAAGTTATGTTAAAGATAAGAACGGTCAGTGTTACCACAGGCTTACTGTGTGCCAGGCCCTGAGCTGTGAGCTTAGCAAATATGGACGGTTCGCAATCACAATTCATTCTAACAGCTGGACTTCAAAAGAAAGTGCAAACTTCCATTTCCCTTATTCAAGTGTGGGTATGTCCTTAACGAAGTCCCAGATTGAGAGCCGAATAGCTCATGATCATAAGAGGAATCACCAGGCTTAGGAGGGGTGAGAGGCTCCTAGTGGGACACTAATTCTCCCATTTCCCGTCCGGGGTTGAGCCTTTGATCTTCCTGCTCACAGATGACAGGGCTGCCCACAAGTCACAGGAATTGCAAAGTGAGTTTCTGTCTCCTGAGCAAGGAGAGGTGCAGACTCTCAGAGCCTCCTCCCCTAGTCTCCGATTTTATGGGCGTTGAACTGTGAATGGTGAAGGCCCCGGCTCATTTCAGATCCATCTGCTTTTTTGCAGTAAAAGGGGTTGCATCTGCTCCATGCTCTTCGCAAAAGGGGGGAGGGAGCCAGGACTGTGGGTGATCAAGTGCCTTTCTGGGGAATAACTCCTGTCCCCACTGTGGGCCACTGCTGGGACTCACCATTTGGCATGTATGTTGCCTTTCAGAATGAATTTATGACAAAAACAAAACAAGACAAACCCCAAACAATTTTAGAAGTTTCTGGACCTTGCAAACAAAATGAAGATAAAAAAGAGCTGATATTTGTACCCTACAAATAGCTTCCCCATAATTTGGGGAAACTATCCCAATCCTTTAGGCCAGCCCTACATTCGGTGGGGGTGGGGTGGGGGTGGGGAGGGTCAGCATTAAGTGCTGTTAATGCAAAGACTTAGAAAATGGGTTCTCTCTATCTGACCATCATCCATCCATCCATCCATCCATCCACACTATCAAAGAAACGATGTAGCGAAAGCAGCCTGCCCCAAATGGTAAGAATAAACACGCAGCCTCAAAAACACTTTCCACATGAAAAAGGCGCCTGGCCTCAGGTGCAGCAGTGCACTGCCTAGCATTTAAGCGGACAAAAAGTGACAGGTGCGTAAAAATAGATGCACAGGGACACTCACGCCTGCACAGTGACAGAAGAAACTGGAGGCCACCTTTCCATTAATGGAGCTGTCATTTATTTCTCAGCCACTTAGCTGCCGAGCCCCTCAGTTTCCCCAGCTGTAGAACAAGAATATTCAGAATACTTACTGGGCAATGGGGGGGCTAATGAATTAACACTCAGACAGGTTCAGAACTGGGCTGGGCACACAGTACGTGCTCAATAATTTTTGCCATCAATATTATTACCAAATAATAGAAATCAACATATTTTTTAAAAAGACTGAAGATGACGAGGTACTGAATGTGCATCCAGGGTAGGGCAAAAGGAGGTTTGCAGTGTGAGTAAGCTAAACACCGTTTATCCCTGTATAATTACTTATTAGTTGTTGTATTATTTTCATACGAACTGGAAACATACTTTTGCCACACCCTGCATTTATAGTTCAGTAAGAAACCAAACAAGCCCACAAATGACAGAATAGGTAGACTAGGGTCAATGACATTTGTGCTTTTTAACCAAGGATGTGCTCCATACTTGATGGGCAGGTTTATTTGAAGACAGAACATTTCTCAAGAAGGATACACAAGAATCGGGGGCCTATAAAAATATTTCCACCTGGACTCGAGAGCGTTAATGTTAAACACAGCAGAGAAATCTGACTGCATTCTTTTAAACACACTGATCGTCTGCCAAGGAGTCTCACTTATGAAACCATTTCAGTCATAACCGTCTAGTACGGCCTAGTTTGAAATTAGTGGGTTTACTTAATGTAGGGTTCGAACCAGTGATTAAGAAGCACTAATAAGAACATGTTTTAAGAAAAAAGCCAGCCCTAGCCAGTTTGGCTCAGTGGTTAGAGCGTCGGCCCACCCACTGAAGGGTCCTGGGTTCGATTTGTAGTTGAGGCGAGCGAGAATGAGGGAGGCCACCAATCCATGTGTCTCTCTCACATCGATGGGCTTTTTCCCCCTCTCTCTCCCTCCTTCCTCCCCTCTCCCATTCTCTCTAAAATAATCAATGGAAAAAATATCCTCGGGTGAGGTTAACAAAAAAAAAAATCTGAAAATGATTAATATCAATAAAAATTTATAAAATGTAAATTTTTGGAATAAAAAACTATGATATCTACAAACTGCATTTTAAATTATCTTCAGAGTCAAGACCAAGGATAAATGAATGACAGAAAAACAAAGAAAAAGTTCCTGTGTAAGATACTGTAAGATGGGTTACGAGTTGATAGGAGTTAGGCAATTATGTCTTATATTATACAAATCACACCACCGCAGGAGGACTTGGTGCCTCCATCTCGTATTCGCCATCCATGCGTGTATTCTGTAGTTCAGCTCACCTGGGTAGCTCATCATTCATCTCTGCTGGGTAGATCTTCTTTATTTGCGTAAAACCTGGGACATTTTACAAACACAAGTCTTCCTGGGGCCCATTAGCCCCAGTCTTCCATAGATCTTTCCCTCCCTGACCAAATGCTGCTCCTTTCCTGAAATCTTTCGAATTTTGTTGTTCATGGTAAAGTTATCATCTTTAATGAAAAAGTGCCTGCTGAGGCGACTACAGGCCATTTGGTTCCCTCCTGTCAGGGGAGGAAAAGAGTAACACTGAGCAAGGCTGAAGGTTTTTATTATCACATCGTAAATGAGCAATGGCATCTGTCAATACAAAGAGACTCAGAGGGCGCTGAAGAGGAAGCTGCGGCGGGGGAGGCTGTCGAGTGACAAAATGGATTTTTATTAACCTCCTGGTCCAACATCTCTTTTCCTATTTTATTCTGCCTCATTCACTTTGCAACATAATAATGCTATAAAAACACCCAAACAGGAAGCTGATCACCATTAGAAACCTCACGGCGGGCCCATTACTGAAAGGCAGCCGGAGCTGCAAGGCCGGGGTCCTGCCAATTTTAGACGCAGGGATGCAACGCGCTTCGCGCACAGGCCCGCCGGCTCCGGGCCCTCTGCAGACGACGCTGCTTTCCAAGAACAACACGGCCTGTTTGCCTATGTGCTAATTCTCACAAAGTTTTCATATTTGGGTCATAAACATCTTTCATGACACTGGTAAAATGGCCAAGGTGTTTATGAGCTGCAAGAAATGTTTGTGCCAAATGCGTAAAAGCAGAAATGGAACGGTTCACAGTTCCCCGGCGCGGGGGAAGGGGAGCCGGGGCTGGACCCGGGTGATTTTGCTGGAAGTTGTTAAGGTGGAGGTCTCATAAAAATGTTTAGTAAATGTTAACAGTCTTCAGGCCCGAGCAGGTGTGGGAACAGCATGAACTGCCAGGGCGACTGGAAGAGGAACACGATGATCCTGTCGGCTCTAAGAGGAAGTGTCCCCTCCACTGTGCCCGGCAGGGCGTGGGCCCGGCTCAGGCAACACCAAGGCTCAGGTTCGGAAATTCCAACAGTTTGGGGCACATCGAGTCTTCCAGAGAAACTTAGAGCCTGGGCGCACATTGGGTTACTGCTTCCATGGAAAGTGAACAGCTACAGGCCAGACGTCTTATCCTAAACACACTCAAACTGGCAGACCTAAATTTGTTCTGACATGGAGAGCTGTCCACGGTTTCCGTAAAATAAGGCAAACTTAAAATCATATACAGCTCAGAAGATCCTTTTTGACTGTGGTCGTTGTTTTATTTTATTCTTATTATTTTTAAATCCTCACAATGGATATTTTTTCCATTGCTTTTCAGAGACAGTGGGAGAGAGAGAGAGAGAGAGAGAGAGAGAGAAACATCGATGTGAGAGAGACACATTGATTGGTTGCCTCCTGTGCACACCCTGACCGGGGCCAGGGATCAAGCCTGCAACCCAGTTACGTGCCCTTGGCTGGAATTGAACCGGGACCCTTCAATCTGCAGTCCAATGCTCTAACCACCGAACAATCGGCTAGGGCTGTGGTCATTGTTTTAAAAAAAAACAGCATATAGCTCGGCCAGCGTGGCTCAGCAGTTGAGCATTGACCTATGATTGTGGCGGTTCGATTCCTGGTTGTGGGGTGTGCCCGGGGTTCCAGGCTTGATCCCCAGTGTGGGGCATGCGGGAGGCAGCTGATCAATGACTCTCTCACCATTGATGTTTCTATCTCTCTCTCCCTCTCCCTTCCTCTCTCTGAAATCAATTAAAATATAAACAAACAAACTCCCAGCACATACACAGAGAAAATAGCCTGAGGAAGTGTCCCACAGATCACCATGGGTTTGAATACGCTGCACTCTGAATTTCTGGATTGATGGTGTTTATTAAAAAGGGCATGGAAAAATAAAATGTCATAGATGTGTACATTAAAACATGTGTACATTAAAACATACTAACGCCCTGGCCTGAGTGGCTCAGTTGGTTAGGCGTTGTCCCATGTACCAAAGGGTTGCCAGTTGGATTCCCAGTCAGGGCACATGCCCAGGTTTGGGGCTTGATCCCTGATAGGGAGCGTGCAGGAGGCAGCTGATCGATGTTTTGCTCTCACATTGATGTTTCTCTCTCTCACTCCCTTCCCCTCTCTCTAAAAATCAATAAAAATTTTTAAAAAACCATATTAAAATGAATGCAGGTAGCCCTGGTTGGTGTGGCTCAGTGGTTAGTGTTGGCCCATGCACCGAAGGGTCGTGGGTTCGATTCCTAGTCAAGGGCACGTACATGAGTTGCAGGTCCGATCCCTGGCCCCCATCAGGGTGCATGCAGGAGGCATGTGTCTCTCACATCCATGCTTCTCTCTTTCTCCTCCCTTCCCCTCTTCCCCTCCCTCTCTCACTTTTACTCTCTCTAAAAATCAATGGAAATAATACCCTTGGGTAAGGAGTAACAAAAAGCAAACAAAACCAAAGAACCCCCAAACTTATGCATGTAAAAACTGGTGAAATCTCAGGAAGGTCTGGAGTTTTCTTATACTATCAGTTGCCCAGTTTTGATAACATTCCATAGTTATGTGGGGTGCCACCATTGGGGGAAGCTCAGGGGTGGGTACATGGACCTTTCTGCACTATTTTCATACCTCTTGTGATCTAGAATAATTTCAAAAAATAGTTTAAAAGGGCATCGATTAGTTGGAAATTTTTTTTAAAAAGACAAACAAAGTCAAATGACTGGTGAAATAGATGTCCATGACATACAGTTGAAAGTCATCACTGCAGACGGCAGAGCCTAATGTACACACGGAAGGTATCCAGCAAAACAGTGCACACGTGCTCCGAGAATTGTGTGCCAGGGGCGGCCAAAATGCTACTACTGATTATCACTAGATGGAAGCTTGGCACTTTGGGGGTATTTTTGGGTACATTTAACTTTTTTTAAAAAAATTACGCTATACATCACTTTTACCAGTGTTTGTCATTTCATTCATTCTACTTTTCTGAGGTTTTTTTTCCCCCCCAAACTTACATACACATACATGCATACATACATGTGTGTATACATATTTAATTTTTGCCCTAGGTAAGTTCTTCACTCCCTGCTTGCTCTTCTGGGTAAATCATCATGAGTCCTTTTATGTGTGAAGATGGAAATAAAGACTGTTATCTCACCATTTGGAACTGACTGCAAGCCCTGTAGTGGAAAGTTTGGAGCGATATGCCATGTCTGACTTCTAAGGAGAAGGGAAATGAAATATGCTCTGAACCTACTATGTGCCAGACACATTCACCCTTTATCTTATTTATTCCTCAAAACAACTCGATGGAGTAGATATTTTTGATTGCATTTTGGCAGGTGAGGAAACTGAGGCACTGGAGGTTAACGGAGGTCCCACAGCTGGAAAGGTGGGGAGCTGGGCTTCAAACCCAGAGAGCATAGTTTCAGTATCCGGCTCTCAACCTCTGCTTTATACCGCTTTAGGATGGAAACTCCAGACATCGCCATCATCATCATTAAAATGACATAAATAACAAATAGACTTCGGCTTTTAAATTATTAATCAATAACATCACAAATCAATAACAAAGGGCTTGGCGTCACACATGGAGAATGAATGCATCGAACAGCTCAGCACCAGCCAGCCTGAATCGCTATCAGAACTGGGATTTTCGACACGAGAAGAGCCAGGTCAAGAGAACGCCTGTGCCCTGCAGCGAGTGCATGCGTGCGGCTCAGGGGTATCAGGATGCTTCCAGGTCTTCCGCTGGAAGCAGAGCCCCGCACAGACGGGTGGGCAGGGGCAGGCTCGGAGCCCCGGACAGACGGGTGGGCAGGGGCAGGCTCGGAGCCCCGCACAGACGGGTGGGCAGGGGCAGGCTCGGAGCCCCGCACAGACGGGTGGGCAGGGGCAGGCTCGGAGCCCCGGACAGACGGGTGGGCAGGGGCAGGCTCGGAGCCCCGGACAGACGGGTGGGCAGGGGCAGGCTCGGAGCCCCGGACAGACAGGTGGGCAGGGGCAGGCCTCACTGCATCATCTGGGAGAAGAGAGGGGCCGCTTGGGGAAGAAACTAACAGGGCCTGGCAGGGCAGAAGACGCCAAATAAATTACAGGGACCATGGTGAGCTGAATAATGCTACCCCCCAAAGGTGTCGCCATCCTAATCAGTGAAACCTGTGAGCATTCTCCCTTATGTGGCATAAAGGGCTGTGCAGATGTGTTTAAATGATCTCTAGATAATCAACGATTAATCTGGATGATCCATGTGGGCCCAATATAATCGTAAGGGAGGCAGCAGGTCCGAGGAGGAGGCAGAAGATGTAACAACCAAAGCAAGAGGTTGGGTGATGTGAGGAAGCTTCCAGAAGCTAAGGGATGTGGGCACCCTGCAAAAGCCAGAAAGGGAAAAGGGTTTTCTGCTAGAGACTCCAGAAGGAGCCAGTCCCATGGACGCCTGGGCTTGAGTCTGGCGAGACTAGTTTTGGATTTCTGGTCTCCAAAACTGTAAGAGGATAAACTTGTGTTTTTATGATACTTTGTTATAGCAGCTACAGGGACTATGAATGAACTTGGGGAAAAAGAAAAAGGAGACTTTTTAATAAATAGTGTTACTGTATTCTCAATTGAGCCCTCTTTACTATTTTTTAGGTAGGAAAAAAAAAAAAAGAATTCTTTTTTAAAATTAATTTTGAGAGAGAGAGAGAAACATCAGCTTGTTGATCTATACCAGCAGTCACTGGTTGATTCTCGTGTGTGTCCTGACTGGAGACTGAACCCACAACCTTGGCGTACTGGGATGATGCTCTAACCAACTAACCAAGTGAGCTACCCAACTAGGCCAGAATTCTTTGTAAGTTAATTTTTGTTGTCTTAATGTGCTTCTTTATTTTTTTTATTTATTTTTTATTTTTTAAAATATATCTTTATTGATTTCAGAGAGAGGAAAGGAGAGAGAGAGAGAGAGATAGAAACATCAATAATGAGAGAGTCATTGATCGAGCCCACAACCCGGGCATGTGCCCTGACCAGGAATCGAACCCTGATCACCTGGATCCCAGGTCAACACTCAACCGCTGAGCCACGCCCGGCTGGGCTTAATGAGCTTCTTTAACTGTGCCTCCTTTCACTGACTGGGTGCCTGTTTTTATTTGAATCAGACAATTATTAATTAATTGTTACCTGTAACAACCTAAGGGCTGACTCCACCTCACAGAATGGAAAACCAGGGTGCCGGCCAGATTCATGTTTTTGTAAAGACCTAGAGTCTGAAGCTGTGTTCACACCAGGGAAATTTCACCCTCTCTGTTATGTTAATGAAAGCAGGCCAATCTCTCAAGTCCGTAACAATGCAAGGTCAAAACTTAGGAATTTTTGTAGGTAGGACAGGGCGAAAGTGAAAGAAAGACAAAGGGAGGATTCTTTCTTTCCTTTAAAAAAAGTAATTTACACAAATAGTATATATATTTGTAGACAGGTTTTAAAATACAGGTAAACAAACAACAGAGAAAGAAATCCACTTGTTAGAGCATGAAACGGACAACTGCTGTTGGTGTAAGTTACAGAGAGTATTCTCTCCGCCTAAATATATGTCCACGTTTTCACAAAACGTGATCGTTCTGCACAAACCACTTTGTGACTACTTTGTGCACTAAATCGTCGTGGACATCTTTTGATGTCAATAAATAAATTTCCTTCCCTGGCCCTGTGGCTCAGTTGGTTAGAGACTCACCCCAATATGCCAAAGTTGTGGGCTCAATCCCTGGTCAGGGCACATACAGGAATCAACCAATGATGCATAAATAAGAGGAACAACAAAACCTTCCTCTCTCTCCAACTCAATTTAAAAAAGATTCCTTAAAAGTGTTTCCCAAGGTGGTTTCTGAAGGGTGAAGCTCCAGGTGAACACTCCGGGTTAGAGGAAGTTACAAAACTTGGCTGAGGACTTCTCAGATACGTTGATGTGACAGACACAACGTACAGCTCAGCTCTAGGAGGGCTCCCCAACAGCACGTTTCTCCAAACGATCTTACCACGGAACCCTTCCCCTTTGGATTTATTGACAAAGGTACACAGCATAAAATTACCCATTTTATTTTATTTAAAAAATTTAAAAAAAAATACATCTTTATTGACTTCAGAGAGAGGAAGGGAAAGGGAGAGAGAGAGAAACATCAATGATGAGAGTCACCGATCGGCTGCCTCCCACATGTCCCCCGACTGGGGATCGAGCCCACAACCCGGGCATGTGCCCTGACCGGGAATCGAACCTCGATCTCCTAGATCCTAGGTCAATGCTCAACCACTGAGCCACGCCCGGCTGAGCAAAATTACCCATTTTAAAGGGAACAATTCAGTGGTATGTAGTGCACTGACCATGTTGCTCAACTACCACCTCTAGCTCTCAAACATTCTCATCGCTCCAAAATAAATCTCCTGTACTCATTAAACAGCTGGATCTCCCTTATCCTGAGATCCCCAGCTCCTGGCTCTTCTGGGTGTTTGTTGAATGAATAAATAAAGATATGCTTTAAGACTATAAGAACAACTCCTTGGACTTTGACCTGTTGGGCTACAAGATCACAAAAGCTCACACTCAAAGAGAACTCAAGAGGGCCATCTCTCAGGCCCTAGAGAAAAAACAGAATCTGCTAGGGTTTGGTTTCCTACCACCACAGCTCCACCAGACAATATATTTATGGAAATTACTTAAGCCTGAGAAGAGGTGATTTTTCCCCAAAGCATGCGGCAGATTGAAACATTTGAAAGAGGACTGCCTTTCATTCAACATACTAATCACCCTAAACTCCTAAACCACCAGCAAATAGTTATCCTGTATCTTTCTAAAAAAAACCAAAAAACTTTGGGAAGTAAGGAAAAACAATGGTATACCTCTATCTCTGGGGGGTGGGGGGTGAGGGCTCCGGGCAGCAAAGCCTCCTGTTAGCCGGGAGTCAAGAGATTAAATTCCTCCTCAGTCCACACTCCACACCAGCGGTGTTAAATCTAACATTTCCATTTCAGACGGAAGAGCTAGGAAAAGTACAGCCAGAAAGAGATAAAAGTAGTTTCCTCAGCCGACTGGGCCTGGCGGGGGAGGGGGGCAAGTATTGCTTTTCTTTATTAGCCCTCTGCAGTTAATTAATTTTTAACCACCAGCAAGGAATTCTTTCATTTGACATTGTTTTTGAAAGAAAGAGAAGCTTTCGGAGGCTGCCATGAGAATGAGCGGCGGGCCTTGGAAAAGCACGTGGGCCTGGGACGGCCACCAGCTGGGGGGGGGGGAGCCTGGGGCTCCCGCAGGACACACGGCCGCAGCCGGAGGGCCAGGGCTTTCCCTGCACACCCTTTTACGCTTTTCAAATGTTGACAGGTGCAGATTACCTGTTTAAAACAAGAATGTTTTGGGGAGGAGAAAAGGCCTTACGGCAAGAATTTTAATTTATTTGCAGTGATTCATTTTTTTATGGTTATAAATGTATTAAAACGGGTAAAAGTTACTACAATGAGTCATAAAAGTGAACTATTCCAAGCAAATGTGGCCAAATGTCAACCGTCGGTGAGTCTAGGAGAAGCTCACTTTACTATTCATGCAATTAAAAATTTCCCAAAATAAAAACTTGGGGGAAAATATTACAAAATTAAAATAAAATGGCACAGACCTGAGAGTCTTTACAGAATCCTGCATGCAGGCAAAATCCTGGGACAATGAAATCAGAATCTCCGGGGTGGGACCAGCCAGGGGCATTTTTTTTTTTTTAATTCCTCAGCTGAAACTAGGACTCTACAGAGACCATGAAAGGATCTTTTAACTTTAACTTTTTATTATTGTAATTTTCTGTTTCCGCAAAATAGTTCTAAGACACTTGCAGTGATTTCTAATTTATTTTCTAAAAAAAAAAAAAAAAAATCACTTTTGAAGTAATAAGAAAAAAGTAATAAAATGATACCTTGGGAGCAGGGAAATATCGTTTAAGGAAACAAATAGTTGTTTCTCCTGCGAAAGTATACGTGGGTTTCATGATGCCGATGGGCCCCTGTGCTGTAGACTTTGATTTGACCTATTGCGTTTAATAAAGTTCTCTTCTCCCCCGCTCCACACGCAGCAACTTCGAAGAGAGAGGTAGAGTCAATTCAACTAGACAGGGGAGAAGAGAAAGTTCTAGATTTTTTAGTATCTTGGGGAAGCTGGAATGTACTTAGTTTGGATAGTTCAGCTGCAAATAACAGAAAACCCAACTCAGCAGGGCTTGAACAATACGGTCACTGATTAACTATCTATCAAGGAGTTTGGTATTAGGATGTCTCCAGGGGTGGTGATTTAGTTAATTTGGGGGCTGCCGTTTTTGGGTTTTTTTTGGTTTTTTTTTCTTTCTTCTTTTTCTTCTTTCTACTCTCTGCTTCCCAGCTTTTCCCTCAGGCTGCCCCCCACTCTGGGCCGAGATGGCTGCAGAGTTCCAGGAGTCGGGGAGAGGGTGATATCCGGAGGGAAAAAGAAAGGCCCTGCCTTGCGTCTCTCTTAGGGTGAAGAAAACTCTCCCTGAAGCCCTGTCAGCGGACTTCCCTTCATATCTTGTTGGTGGAAGTTGCCAATGACTTGGCAAGAGAAATGAGGCTACCATGGGGGGCTCCCACCCACAGAAGCGCCGTGTGCATACACATACATACACATACATCTAAAGTTAATATAAAAGACTTTTATTCCAGTGTATTTTGGTTTTGTAAGTAGTCACTGTTTCCCTTTGCAACTTTAAATGATTAATTTATGTGATAACCTTAAAAATTCTTTGTAATAAACCCAAGTACATTTGAGAATTTAGTCTGTGGTAAAGATTGCCTTTCAAATACATAGACATTAAGATGAATTATACAATAAATAGTAATGGGTAACAGTGGTTGTCTAGAAAAATATGAAATTACAGCTGTACTTTGAATCATACTTCAGAGTAAATTAAAAGTGAATCAGAAATTCAAATGTAAGAAGTCAAAATTGTAAAAGCACTAGAAGAAACTTAGAGAATATTAAAATAATCTTAGAGTGGGGGAGGTATTTTTACTAAGACTATAATTCAGAAACTTGGCAAAAACTACCATAAACAAAGTAAAAAGACAAGAACGGGGGGGGGGGGATTACTGCAACTCATATAACAAAGTACAAATATCCCTAATATATAAAGAGTCCCTACAAATCAATAAGAAATAGGCCAAGGCTCCTACAGAAAAACTGGCAAAGGTTGTATAGATGATAGTTCACAGAAAAGGAAATACCAATGGCTTTTAAACATAAGAGAATTATCAACCTTTGTCATAATAAGAGACATGCAAAATAAACTATAGTGACATACCTTTTTTTTTAACCCATTAGATGACAAATGGTTGAAGAGTGTGCTAACACTGCATGAGCAGGAGTGCAGTGAAAAGTCATTCTCACATCAAATTTACAAACACGTATGGCGTTTGAACCAATAATTCTATGTCTAGGAACTTAACATACATACACATACCTATGTAAATAAATATCTAATCCCTTATGTGAAAAGTGTTCATCGATGAGTATTATTTGTAATAGCAAAAGATTGATATCCATCAATAAGGGACTGGCTAAACACATTTTGGTCATCTGTACAAGATGGTTTCTTTTTAAATAGAAATATAAAATCTAAATAGAAGACCACAACTTTTGTTGCCTAGTTCTTTTTGATATGAAAGTTGGTAAAGCCAAATACTATCTACTTGGGCCTATGAACAAATACTACTCTGGTATAAGCAGAGCTTCTTATTGGGCTTTCCAGCTTTAAGCCATGTGGGTTTCTATTTTGTTGTGAACGTTTTATGTTGAAGGGACCGCAGTAACAGCTACCATTTCAACAAAGCCAGTTCTTTGTACACTCTTTCCAATCTGTCTTCCTGTGACCTAATGAACATAACCAAGCGGCACGGCGGAGGTTCAAAGCCAGTGCAAAGGGAGATGGGTAGCTTAGTGGCCTTTCTTGCTCGCACAGACTTTATCTTTGCAAAGATGTGATATTAAATTCCATTTATTCCTGTCAAATATTTACACCCAGCCATGGACACAAAATCATCTTTTTTTCTCCCCCACTGTCTACCCTCTGCAGGCCAACTCTGTATTAAGAAAGCAATTGACAAACTAATGTATGGAAAGCGGACCTTTTGTGCTCCCTATAATGACCAATTTTTCCTTTGGGCTTACCAAAGCTGTTCAAACAAGAGCTCCATTGTCCCTTTCAGAAGACAAGAATAGAAAACTTGAAATCTGGAGGTCATTTGACCTTTTAGGAAACAGGGAGGTAGATTATGCAGCTCAAGCCCCCAGCCTGTTAACATGGGACATGTTATATACACTCATATTTCCAGAGGAAAAGGCAAGGATTTCAGGTTTCCGACTCTGCCATATAAAAGAACCCACCAGATACAATTTATCCATGACAAACATTAAAGCCAAGTAATAATAACAATCATCATACCAGTAGGCAAAATGGCAGCTACTATTTACTGAATGCTGAATATTTAATCTGCGCAATAATCCAGTGAGATGGGCTTGACTATTGGGCCCATTGTATACATGAACAAACTGAGACCCAGAGACAGAAACTGGCTTACCCAGAAAGTCTTAAGGCTGGTCTTCAAATGAAGATTACTTTGGAAGCTTTTTCCTTAAACAGTGTGCGATTCTGTCTCTCATCTCTCATAGACTCTTTGTCTTTGAAATGTTTAAAAATTTACCACGTACTTAATGACATAATAAATATTACTACAAATTATAAACATACCGAAATTATTACAACAGTGAGACTATCAATTTCAAAAATGTGGACTAGCTGGAGCAAAGGTGATATACACATGGTTAATTGTGGTAAATACGGCCAAACTACCTGTCCATTAACAGGAGGCTGTCAAAAAAGCGTGGAATACTCACACTGGAGAATATTATGCAGCCATCAAAAAGAATTAGGAAGCATTTAATAAGCTAAAACAGATGCCATGTGCAAGCGATTAAAAAAAGCAAGGTACAAACTAAAGGATATGTTTTTCATTGATCCTAGAGACAGAAAGGAGGAAGGGAGAGGGGGAAAGAGAGGGAGAAACATCCACGTGAGAGAGAAACATGGACTGGTTGCCTCCTGCACACACCCCGACGGGGGATCGAACCCCGCAACCTGGGTATATACCCTGACTGAGAATTGAACCCGACACCCTTTGGTACATGGGGCGGCGCTCCAACCAACTAAGCCATACCAGCCAGGGCAGTATTTATCATTTTAAAACTTTTATATGTGTTTATTTTCTTACGGATGCAAGAAATTGCTCAGGAAGGCTACACAGAAAGTGATAAACCAACTGGCTTCAGGGAGGGGAACTGGCTGGCTGGGGGTTAATAGAGAAAGAAAAATTTATTTTTTTATTGTCTACCTTTCTGCACGTTCGGAACCTGTAGCATATGCACGTATAACCAATTCAAGTAAAACCTTTGCCCTCCACATTAACAAAATACGAGTATCTTTCCATCAGCCCGTCTCACGGACGGGAACCCTGAGGCCAGCTGCCGCCGGGCTAGCGCCCCGCCCCCAGGCACTCTCGCCCCCAGCCCCGTTCTCTGAACTGCCCCCGCTGTCTCTCAGGGACTCGGGGGCACAGAGCGTGGGGCTCAGTGCTGGGAAGAAACTCATCCTTCCTGAGACCTCGCCACAGACACGTGGAGAGTTCTGGTCCTAACACACTTCACATGGGCAGGAAACTACCCAGAAAAGTCACGGGCATCGTTGCTGAGTGCCACCAAGTGCCACACTGACTTACCATGTAACCCTGAACTCAGCCCCTGATTCACATGCTGTGGCCACCTCCTTGGGCTTGACATTTCCATCGACGCAGATCTGGATCACAAAGCTCAATGCTCTCAAACCCCTTCCTCTGTGTCCATGTCGACACCCCCTCCCCCAACCCCTCTTCCCTCCCTTTCTAAACATCAGTCAGATCCTGTCACTCTTCTGCTTCACCCTCCAACTGCCACTCAGGGCAGAGTCCCGGGATGGAGCAGGAGGCTCTCAGCCCGGCTCGGTAGAGAGGCACTAGGAGAGGGAGGTGGGACTTGAAGGAGCACAAGGTGGCAAAGCCAACCCTCCTTCTGCAGAGGCACATGCTAAGGTGACACGGTGGGTAGGAGACCATTTCCAGGGCTGTCCTGGGGGCCATGAACTGCGGATGGAGGGACCGCATTTGGGAAGAAGCCTGGATCCCTGAGTCACCCCCTCCCGGTACACTTGGCTTGAATGGGGCAAACTGGCTCCACAAAAAAGCCATGAACTTTAAGACCTGCCAGTTGTGACTGGTTTCTCCTGAGTTCTCACAATTGAAGGTCTCTCAGTCCATTCGAGGAGACCCTTCAGTCCTCTGTTCCGGCCCAAACACTGACCAAACACAAGGACAGAAAAGGGAGTCTGAGAGAAGGGTGGTCCCTGGGACTTTTGTAGGCAGAATCAGCCTTCTCGGTTGCAGAACGACCCTTGAAATCAGGAGAGTGACCTTGCCCAGGGGCCAGCGCTCAGGACTCAGCTCCTGTAGGGGGTGGGAATGGCCACTCTGACCATCTAGGGCCAGAGTTTGGCCCCTACAGCTCCTGGCTGCCAGCTGCCCTGTCCACTTCCCAAAGGCACTGCACAGGGGCTCTCCCTTCCTATGTGGTGGGAGCAGAGCAGATAGAAAACACTGTTTTCTAGACCTGGCTGGCCTCCCCTCCCCCACCCTGATGACTGTCCCACTTGCCAGGCACTGGTTTGTGACAGAGACGGAACACTCTGCAGGGTTCCATGTGGTCAGTTGTGCCCAGGGACACTGGCCATCGGGGCAGAGCCAGGGAAGGCTTGCTGCCTGCCACCTAAGTGTCCTCCCGCCGGCCCTGGGGCAGCTGTGGGATGTCCCCTGGTGTGTCTGAAACTGTGAGACGGGGCCCAGGGCTCTTGGGGTTTCCTGGGAGATCCTGCTCTTTGCGGCTCTGGTGGCTTTTACAGTAAAGGGCCGGCACACTTGAGAAGAGGAGAGCTGACCAGGGGGCTCCGACCAGCGCGAGGTGCATGGAAAGCCCGGGGGAGGACTCGCCGACCATACAAACCTGCGGAAAGCCCTCAGGTCCCCTGCGGTGGTGGCCAGTGCTCCCCGGTCCCCATCCCTGTGCTTGGGGGCACTGAATGAAAACCTGCACACGTGGTCACTGATGTGGGAGACTTCCTAGGGAAAGGACAGGAAAGTGAGCCCCTCGGCCTTCATCCCATGAGCAGATGATGGCTGGCCTTCAACAAGGGACACGGTCACTTGCAGAGACATCAGAACCCACCAATCCCAAGTGACCTCAGCAGAACAGACCTTGAAATATCTGAGAAGGATGCTCAGCACCGGCAGAGGAAAATCGGGGGGTGGTCTGAATGAACCCACCCCCACCCCCACCCCCACCCCCCCACCCCCGCAAGGTCAGGACCCGCTCTCCCAGGCCGTGAGCAATGAAGCGAAGACTGCAGGGGGCAGGGGCTGGAGCGCTCCCCAGGGACTCGGCCTCCACTGCCCAGGAAAGAGCCTCTTCCGTCCTCTGGCCGGCGCCGAGCTGAGGCCATCAGGTGCCCCAGCTCCTGACAGAAGGTCCCACGGAGGCGGGCGCCTCGGAAGCAGAGGACAGGAGGGGCTGGGAAGCGGCACCACCCAGCCCCTGGCGGAAGCCGCTCTGGAGTCTCGTTTCGGCCGCTGTCTTAAAAGTGCATGAAAGAGAAAAAGAAAAGCATCCCGCAGATGGACAGAAGGAAACGAACTGAACGACGTGCTCACGGGACAGAGGGACCGCGTCCGCACAGCCCAAGCATCTCACGGCCTGAACCCTGCAGCTCACAGCTCACGGGACAGAGGGACCGCGTCCGCACAGACCGAGCATCTCACGGCCCAAACCCCCGCAGCTCACGGCTCATGGGACAGAGGGACCGCGTCCGCACAGACCGAGCATTTCCCGGCCTGAACCCCGCAGCTCACAGCTCATGGGACAGAGGGACCGCGTCCGCACAGACCGAGCATCTCACGGCCTGAACCCCCGCAGCTCACGGCTCATGGGACAGAGGGACCGCGTCCGCACAGACCGAGCATCTCACGGCCTGAACCCCGCAGCTCACGGCTCATGGGACAGAGGGACCGCGTCCGCACAGACCGAGCACCTCACGGCCTGAACCCCGCAGCTCACAGCTCATGGGACAGAGGGACCGCGTCCGCACAGACCGAGCACCTCACGGCCTGAACCCCGCAGCTCACGGCTCATGGGACAGAGGGACCGCGTCCGCACAGACCGAGCACCTCACGGCCTGAACCCCGCAGCTCACGGCGCGGCCCAGCTGCTCGGGCTGCAGCTCCGACCCGCACCGCGAACCGCACCGGGAGCAGGCGAAGCAGCTTCTGGGAAAGTCGGGGAACTGAGAGGAGGTGCCACCAGGTGTAGGGTGACAGGAGCTGTACCCAGCAGAAGCGCAGCCTCCACAGGGAGATGGAGGAAGGCAGGGAAAAGAGGGGGAGCCATCGCCTCCCGAGAAAGGAGCTGGGGGGGCAGCTCTGTCACCGAGAGGCGGCTCGTCCAGCCAGGAAAGGAAATGACCACAGCAGACGGACACTGGCCGACGTCCAGGTCACAGAGGCCCAGACGCACAGGGGATCCCCTGGGTCAGCAGGTCCCCCAGGAAGGAGGACGGTCATGCCGGAGGGCTCGCGGATGGAGGCCCACGCAGGTTAATTCACCCGCCAGAGCCGCTGGGCGTGAGCACCCACCACCACGCACACACGTGCCTGCGTCTTCTGTGAAAGAACTCACCGACAACTGCCATTGTTCCCATAGCACAGACTGGGAAACTGAGGCTGGGGAGAGGTCAAACAACCTTCCCAAAGATCATGTAACCTGTGAAGCCAGTCATCTGCCTCCAGAGCACACACTCCAAACCAAGGTTCTCAAAGTGGGGTCCTCTAGTGAGCAGGGTGAGCATCCCATCGAACCTGCTAGTAATGTGGTTTCTGGGGTCCCACCCAGATCTGGAACCTCAGACACTGGAGGTGCGCGCAGCATCGGGTGTCAGAGGCCCTCTGCGTGATTGGGATGCACGCTCTGGCTTGTGAGTCGCTGCTGAGTCCTCCCGAAAGGACACTGGTTGTGGAAGGCAACGTGTCTTACGGCTTAAGAGCCAACAGCCTGCTCGGAGGCAGCAGGCTAAACGCCGCAAGGCCGGCACCCAGCTCTGCAGGTGCCCGGAGCGAGGGGTCAGAACGAGAAGCAAGTGCGAGAGCTTTTGGAGAATATGAACTGCCCCTCTGTCCTTCTTCCTGTCTCCTTTCAGGGGTTCCTCTCAAAGGGGTTTGCTTTCCTGGAATGCAAACTGCCTCCCTCCTTCAATGTGTTTGCTGGTGAGGGAAGTCACTCAGCCGTCTAACCTGGGGGAGGCAGACATTTTACATCATTCAGACCTTGACAACCCTGAGAGGTTAGGACTGTATGAGCCCATTTCACACACAGGAACGCTGAGGCTTAGGGAGGTCAACATGCTCGGACTCACGCAACATAAGGATGTGGTAGGCCTTAGATATGAACCCAGGACCCACCAGCTGAGAAGTCTGGATTCTTGCCATTGCCTCTCAATGTTGTCATTTGAGAAGTCCCCCGACCACAGCCATTAGTCGCCCCTCATTAGGTCCCCTACCATAGCATTAGTCCCGGGATCATGGCTATTGGAACCCTGACCATGGCCATTTTGAGTCCAAGCTCATTCTGAACATGCACATAAGCCACGGACCAGTAATTCTTGACTTAGAAATAGTATAAAACCCAAGGAGGCTTTTGGCTTGGTGGTTAGTCATCATTTAACTGTTTAAAAATAATTTTATACATAGTTAAGTGGAAAAAATACAGAGCAGTTTGAATAGTAGGCTACCATTTGTGGGTGAAAACAAATTTTAAAAAATATTTCTTTATATATACAGATTTATTACATGTGTGTATATACACATGCCTATTTCCTTGAATATGCTTGAAATATATCTAGGAAGATGCACATAAAAATGATAACAGTGACTGCTCCTGGGAAGTGACACTCGGTTCTGGGAGACAAGGTTTAGAGGGGAAATTTTATTTATTTATGAAGACAATGTCTTTTTTTTTTTTTTAAATATAGCCTTACTGATTTCAGAGAAAGAGAGGGAGAGGGAGAGAGAGAGAAACGTCAATGATGAGTCGTCACTGATCAGCTGCCTCCTGCACGCCCTCGACTGGGGATCGAGCCCGCAACCGGGGCCTGTGCCCCGACCGGGAATCAAACCACGATCTCCTGGATCCTAGGTCGGTTGATGCTCAACCGCTGAGCCCCGCCTGGCTGGGTGGGAAATTTTATTTTTAAACTATCTTCCAATTTTGGACTTTCGAACTATGTGAATATAGACCCATGAAAAGTTAAATGTAAGGGATGTGAAACCCTTTTATATTCTTTCATGAATCCTCTTTGAAAAAATGAACCAGCTAAATGTTATAACCGGCCTGTACACCAGTCTTCGAGAGGACTGACAATGATGACTTTTGTAATGAGAAAACAGTTAACATGGGCATGGTATATGATTTCATTAGTACGAACAAATGTAGATACCTAACCCCTCTCCTTTTCCTCCATTCCATACCTTGGGGGTGACTCTTATTAACGGGTCCTCCCATCTGTCTGTCCACTGCTGCAACCATCCACGAGTGGCTCACAACGCACGTGTGGGTTGACAGCTTGTCTTTCACAGCAGACACCTCTCCTCCAAGGAGTATGGGTGGTGCCCTATTTTTTGCGTGTCACGTGCTTTAATGAATATTTAGGCATTTCTATTCATTCTTCTATTACAACTAATGTCACAGTGTAGATCGTTCTATAGATGTTGATAGGAATTTGATCACCATTTTTATGATAAAATTAATTTAGCAAATCTCTACCCTGGGCAAAGTTTCCTTACCTCAATGTTTACTTACCAAACAGGAGGGCAAGTAATATCTTTTAAAACTGATAGCCTCACAGGCAGATGTAAGACTCAGCTGACTTTCACCAAGATGCACGTACAGAAGTGACTCTAGTCGAGGCCATTTTCGAGTCAGCTACAGGACTTAAAAACCCAAGAACAGGGAACTTAAATGCTCTCAGAATGGCTTTACACATCACAGTTCTCTGAAATCTAACTCTGAAAGTCAGAGACTGACTTCTAATGTATTTTAGACTTAAGCATATAGATGCATAGCTTCGCCATGCAAAAAGAAAGATTTTTTTGACAACAGACAAAGTGAAAAAACAAAAAGTACTGCTCAAAAAGAGCAGAGGAAGGGGCAAAAAATATACGTGCATGATGCTATTTATGGCATCGTTGTTTGCCACAGGGGAAAACGGGAAGAAACTTGAATGGCCACCAAAAGGGAAGTGTGACATGGACCTCACTGTACATCCAAGTCATGGACCGCTGGGTGTAAACGAGAAATGAGCCGACTCATCCTGCCAGGTTAGAAAGACCGGCAAACCTAATTGCCAGGGGAGGCAAAGGAAGCACACGCATGGCAGGGGCCATTTCAAAACCACCACCGCTGACTATATGTTTGCAGATCTGTGTCTGCATGTGTGTGTGTAGCTCTGTGCATCTATGCTTGGAAATTCCTGGAAGAGATACAGAGAGACTCCCACAGGAGGGAGGAAGGAGTGAGCGAACAGGAGAAGCAGAGCAACGGGAAAAGGGCCTTTTAGGTTTACATCACTGACTGTAGGAGCACAGGGCTCCGACACACACGCACGCCTGGGGCCCCTGAGCAGATCTGCCAATGCAGAAGCAGCTCGGATCAATGGCACTGAAATCGGGTGCTGTCCACGTAAACCTCTTTCACTCTTCTAAAAAATAATTTTGATTCAGATTTCATCCCTCATTGTAAAAGCCAGCTGGCCGATTTGTGGCTCTTTCATGTCCCCCCAGAAAACAGTGACCAAACACAGCGGGGTGTAAACGCATAGGTCCGGAGAAGATGAACTTTTATACTAGTTCTGTCTTTTCAGCTTTTCTAAAGTGTGGACCTTACCAATTTCTTTGACCTGCCCTTTCCCCCTCCTCCCATTGCAATGCATGTGACAAGGCATTGAATTACCAGTTTGTCACTAACGCCATAGGCTTTATTATTCCTTTGAACAGAAGCTGGGCTTAAAAAGAAAAGTTTTTCTTAATAAGTAGCTGTTCATCCTTTGATATGCACATCTGGATCCTGGTCTTATCTGCTGCATGCTAATGCTGCTTCCTGCAGATAATGATAAAAGAACAACTCATAATAACAAAAAAAGAAGTAAAATGGGCCAGATGCCGAAAAACCGAGGAGGACAATGCATATAAAAGCAACTGGGTTTTCCATTCTGGAGAATACATTCTGTCAACAATGGAGCCATCGTTTCGATGCTCAGTTGATGCGAGAAATTTTTTAAGGGATTAGGAAGAAAAATAAATAAGCAAACATCAGCTGACAGCCACCAGCACATTCTGTTAGAAATTAAGAGGGAAATAAACCTAAGTATGCTATAAATCACTTGGGGGGTTAGTTTTGCATCTGCCCTGCCACATTGCTGCTCCTCCCCCCACCCCCTTCCTCATTTGGCTGTGACTTAAACACTGTTAATTAAAGGCCAAACTGAAAGACTTTGATTCATAAATTTTTAGGAATTAAAAAGTACTTCAAACATACAGAAAAGTACCCAAAAAATAACGTAATAAACACCCATTTGCGCTCAACTGCTTGGCCATTTCCCCATCATTTTGCAAGAATTTCCTTCATTCTAAGGAGTCCTTCCGAAGATGATTTAAAAAAATTTCTACACCCCCTTTGTTGATTGAAAGACAGTGCTCTTCTTATAGAATTATGATGATTTTTCTTAGTTTTCGTAATTCTCAAAAAAGCTTTCTTCCTCGACACAGGTCGGATATTTTCAAAGCGAGTGTTCAGGATGAAAGTGCAGAATTAATTGTTACATCTTGAATATCCATGTAGGATTCGTGGATATTTACGTGGTTACTATCGAGACGATCTTGGTCCTTTACAACTTCTTTTCAAAAGCAGCCACGGCCAGCCTGCCTGGCGTTTGTGCAGACGGCACCGGCGGCCCTGCGGCCACTATAACGGATGTGTTACCAGAGAAGCAAATGAAAACTTCTACTTCATGTACCTTGCCCATCAACTGGGGGCTGCGGGCGGTGGGGAGGGCCCGGGGCAAAGCAGCCCCTCGCCCCCAGCCCGGTGGGGAGGGCCGGGGCAAAGCAGCCCCTCGCCCCCAGCCCGGTGGGGAGGGCCCGGGCAAAGCAGCCCCTGGGCCCCCAGCCCGGTGGGGAGGCCCCGGCAAAGCAGCCCCTGGGCCCCCAGCCCGGTGGGGAGGCCCCGGCAAAGCAGCCCCTGGGCCCCCAGCCCGGCCGCAGAGCTCGGCGCGCACCCTTCCTCCCCGAGCAGAGCGCGTTTGGGAGCCGAGTCTACATTAGCATGCGGCGGGCATGGGAAAATGATAAACTCCTATTACCACTGTCATGGCAACTGAAAAAAATGGCTGCTTTGGGGGAGCAAGGTCCACGGAGAAGAAAAGCAAAGACCCCGTTTCTTTCTTCTGTTTGACATCTGCTGTTTAACATACAAAATTGTATTATCGTGACGCCAGCGAGTCAGCCGGGACCAAAGCCTGCCCGGGAATTGTTACCACCACACCGCCCGCTCCTCTCTGCCGCAAGAGTATATAATCCGGCCCCGAACGTTCTCCCTGAGGGCTGTGAATCCCCCCTTTTCATCCCAGGTACAAAGTGTGAAGTGCCGGGGAAGGGCCATGTAGGGAAAAGGGTCTGGGGGGCGGGGAGGGGGCAGGTGACCAGTTATAAAGCAAAAATAACCCGCTTTCTTTTGTAGTTGCTTTTGTAAATTCTCCTTTCCTCTCTCTCCCCACCCCCAGCCCCCTTCCCTAAAAAACATTTTGGGTTTTTCCGAAGACAGCCCCGGAGGGCAGCCTGTGGGGCGCGGGCCTGAGCTTTGACCGGCCACTGCAGGCCATCGGGAGGGTTGCGGGGCTCACCTCGGGGCTGCAGCTCTGCCTCAGGAGTGGCTGGACAAGGGGCAGTTTATTTTCGTCCTTATACGTCCCTGTTCCAAATTTTTAAATAAAGCGCCTGTATCCCTCTTGTAACCAGCGAAAAGATGCAATAAATGTTTCAAATGGGGCTACAGAAATTGGTCTTGGGAAGGATGTCGGGGCCAATACTCATGCAAAAATCTATCATCCAAATGTACCACTTGAAGCAAACCCTTTGTTCATATGTGTAAGAATATATACATATTTTATAGACTTTAATACATATTTACGTATGTATTTTAATACATAATAATATACATGTGTATTAAAATATTTTGAGTATATATTTTTAATGAGCACATCTAAATGAAATGACTTCCCCACCTCCTCACAACTGAGTAAACAGAACAAACCGAGCAGCATTTTGGGGTATTTGCACGACATAGCAGTCAAAGTTTTGTTTGGGGCTATCCTAAAATGGACTAAAGAGAAAATGCTCAGTAAGCATGAGATTAGGCCCATTGATCAGGGAAAATCAGGTACGTGCTTTCAAAAGAAAGCAAGGTTTATATCATTTTCAGCGGTTATGAGCAAATTTGGCAAATGAAGGTGGGGAAACAAACAGAACCTGTGATCAAACCCGTGCGGGGCCCAGCGCCGGGATCACCACAGTTTAAGGGAGACCACAACTTATGCGCAGGCTTGAGAGCAGAGGCAAAGGAAATCGAAAAGGTCGAACGCTCTGTGGGTTTTTCCAAAATGTCAGAGTAAATGTCCAATATGCCACCTGGGTGAGCCCACTAGCGTAGTGCCCAGATCATGTACCCAGTCACCACAGGGACGTCTGGGACACGCTGGAAATGCTGGAGGAGGAGTTTGCTTGTGGGGGAGGGAGCACGCAGGTTGCTCAGTGCCTGGCATGACAAGGGTCTGACTTGGAGACACCTCTTTGAGATAAGTATTACTAGCTCCTGGTGGCAAACTTCTCAGACACTCCATTATCAAGTTATTTCTGCTCCTGTTTTCAGCAGTCGGTGCCATCAGCATAATTTTTGTCACAGGGTGGGAGTTTTACATTTGCAATTCTAGATTTTTCTTTCCGCTGGGTTTCCGGGCAAGCCCCTGCTGTTTTTACATATTTACTGCACATCAAATGACTCAAGCCCTAGAAACAGTCCTAGGGTGTTTCCTGGGGATGGGGTGAGGGGGTTCCTGCAGGATTTCTCTCTTTGCAGCTTAGGATTTTGAAAGGCATAACTTGCTGGAGCGAGCGGTGGTAAGAAAGGACTCAGAGCCAACCTTTTCAATTCAACCCCCCACTTACCTTCCTCCCTAGTTCTTTCACTGCACTTTCGGGCTCAGTCCTGCTTCCAGACAATCCTCTAATATAGTCACTGCCAAGCCCGGTGGGTTTTCCAAAACCGGGGGCTCCTCTGGCTTTGCTTCCAATTTACAGGACCAGGCCGCAAAGGTCTAGAAACTACACTGACTGTGAAAGTGCCCTCACTTGAGTCTCAAAGACCAGAAAGAACTAGGGACACGTTGAAATACACAATTTATATCATGAGGATCATATGATTACTGACCAAGTCATATCTCAGTGTAAATGATGCCATTTACTTTCTCGGGCATCCTGTGGCCCCCAGTCCCCTCTCCCACACGTGGAGCTGCTATCATTTCCTTGTCTGTCGTCTGCTGCTCCCCACCAGGACACCAGCCCTCTGAGAGCTGGAGGCTTCCCTGGGCCCAGGTGAGCACCTGCACATCACAGGCGCTCAGGGTGACCGCGCGAGTGAATGAATGATCTGACTCTGAAAGATTCCATCAGCTGGGAGCGTCCCTGGTGGTCCTCTAACCTGACCTTACACAGCCATTAAGCAAAATGAAGAAAACGGAAAGGATTGCACTGAAGGAATTTCCATTGAGTATTGTTGAGCGACAAGAGGGAAAGGCGCCAGAGTGTAAACTACCACCCCGTTTTGGTAAAACAAACTGTGGTAAACTTTTCTTGCCCTGGATTACTATGGAGTGATACAGACTCAACCATGAAGACTTTATATGGGCGGCAGGAGTCTTATGGGGGGGAAGGGAGAAGTTGGCAGAAATCAAGAAAAAGAAATTAAAATGACTGATATTAAAAATTATGTATGTTGATGTTTATGTGTTTATGAATTTATGAAAATTATATGATTACGCATGCACGTATATGAACAGAAACTGCCTTTTTTTAAAAAGGGGGATGCAGCTGAAGTGATAAAAGGAAAATAAATACAGAGCCTTAACTGTATTTAGGAGAAAATGATTGAAAATAAATAAACTTCCGTTTAACTTAAGAATTTAGTAACATGAGAAACAGGGTACATGCAAAGAAAGATGGAAAGCAAGGGAAATAACTGTGAAATTAAAATAGAAATGTCTTAAAGCTAACATGAAATGTTGATACGCAGTTTATTATGGGTGAAGGATCCAGGGATGCTCGTTAGTTTTTTCTACTTTTCTAGATTTTTGAAAACTTTCCTGTTAGAAAAAAAGACAGATCAAAAGACGAATCAGTCAAGTGTCCCCATGAGGGTCATTCTACTGCAGAAGCAGGAGGCGTGGCCCCGGGGGGTGGGTGAGGACCCAGGCTCCCCCCCCCCCCCCCCCGGATCCTAGGGGCTGCTACCTCTCAAACTAGGGTTTCCTCATCAGTGGAGAGAGAAAACCAGCCAAGGGGAACCCGGTTTGGGCTCTTCTCTGCCTGACTTCACTCCTCTGTCCCCCGACAGACGGCATTTGCCAGAGTTTTGTCTCATTTCCTTGCCTCAGTGGTTGGGAGCATTCTGGAGCAGGCCTGGGTCCCAATCCTTAGAGGGTGAAAGGAGAGAAGGCAGGAAAAGTGCTCAGGGCGGTCCTGGCTCCGGACGGGAGCCCTTTTCCTCCTGTTTCCCTGGCTGATGATGCCCCGCGTCATGGGTTCTAGTCCCCCCTGAGCAGAGGGTCCTCAAATCCATCTCCGCTGCCACCCTTTCACGCAGTTGGCATCCCGATGGCGCTCCTTGGGTGCCCCCCTACTCTCGCCCCCCCGCTGTGCGGCTCTGTGAGCCCGGCAGTGGGCCCCCAGCACGGCCCATGAACACTCACAAGGGCCCCCGTGGGCAGGTGGGTGCTGACCCAAGGGGCCACCAGGGGCCAAGGGCTGGGTGAGAATGTCCTCCATCTTTCCAGCTGGCTCACCTTGGGCGCATGACAATTTCTCTGAGACTCAGTTTCCTCTTGTGTAAGACCCGGATCCCACACTGGGTGTCCGTTAAGTAAGCATACGACGGTTACCTTTAGGGTACACCACTCCTTCCAACACGGGGTTTCCTCTTATTGGATAGTCACACAAGTTATCACCCAGGTCTGGGCTCAGGTATCTCCTCCTGAGAGGCCCTTCCCGAATCCCTATATGCGTGGTTTCCTCATCAGTCGCTTTCTAGCCCATTTCTCTATTTCCTTCACCGGGCACTGAAGTCTGAAAGCATCTTTTTTTTTTTTTTTTAAATATGTTTTTTTAAATCTATTTTAGAGATATAGGAAAGGGGAGAGAGAGTTAGTAACAGCGATGAGACAAACATCAATCAGCTGCCTCCTAGATGCCCCTACCGGGGACTGAGCACTCAACCCAGGCATGTGCCCTGACCAGGAATTGAACCCGTAACCTCTTGGTTCATGGGTCGATGCTCAACCACTGAGCCACACCGGCTGGGCTGAAAGCATCTTTTAGACTATACTTGCTCACTGCTTTCCCCCCACTAGTCTAGAGGGCTCTTGTCTGTCTTGCTTAAGCTCAGAGCCTGGCCCAGGGTAGGAAGGTAGGAAATATAGACTAAATGCAAGAGTGTATGGCTCTTTTGAAAATCTAAAGCCACATTAGACATTTACTAAACATCAGACTTACTTTTTTAAAACCTTGACAGTAACAGGCAAGTGCTACTAACAGATGATCTTCCTCCTTTATATTGCCCTTATTACCTGTGAACCGCAGGTTTTGTAATTCATTCCACAAGTGTCTCCTGATCATTTATTATGTGCCAGTGAAACCACTCACAGGATAAAGATAAAATGACATGTCCACAATTTTGCTGGGATTGGGCTTGGGTGACTGAGACGGAACGAAACGTGAAATCCGGCTTAAGCATCTCTCGGAAGAAAGGACATTTTTTCAGTAGAGAAGCTGCAGTGGCAGTGATGAGAGCCAAGGTGTGGGAGGCGTGTGTGCCAGGCCCTGAACTAGCTGCTTTACAGGAGTTACATGTTTAATTGTCAGAAAAAGCACACAGGTCTTTCTGATAACGGAAGGACCGCTGAAGGGTAATCTTAGATCATACTTGACTTTTCCCCTCCACTCTGGCTTTCAGAACTAACTCCTTTGAAAAATGAAGGCTTGGAGGTGCCAAGTGTCTTCTAGAGCAAAGTCACACGCCTGGAGAGGCAGATTCGACTGCTACTGGAACCAGAATCCTTGGTCCCAACACATCTAAGTTTAATATATCACCGAGTTTTATGCCCTCGCCGTGAGCACTTGACTGCTTCATTTTCTATCCGTTAGATCCTTTCCTCCAAGAACACTGAGCTGAGCGAACGCGAGGAGAGGTGCCAAGACGGCACCGAGGTCTCTTTCACTGGGGGCCCTTTAACCTAGACCGGGTTTTAGACCCACCTGGATGTGTTGGAGGCTCTGTTTGGAGACAAGGTAAAAAAATCTGGAAGTTTATTTCAAACCCAGGATTCTATGACCATCTCCTTATTTCCCAAACATTCCCAATCACAGAAATCACTTGCTAAAAAACAAAAACAAAAAATAAACACAATCAAACCAGAAAGCGTGGTGCCTGGCATGTAGTAGGTGCTCAATAAATATTTGTTGGCTAAATGATTGAAGTAAAAGAATTGCAAGTTGCAAACAAAATGTAAGATCTGATTTTTGCTAACAATGCCCCCCAAACCATATGCTTTCCACTTTACGTATGTGGACACCCCCCCCCCCCCCCAACTCATTGTAATATGTTTGTATAATCATAGGTAAAATCTTTAGAGGACTTTAACAAACTGTTGAAAGTAGTCCTCTTTGGGAAGAAACTGTTTTGACTCCTAAGGTGCTTGAATTTCAATAATTTCATAATAAAAACCCAATAGTTTTAATAATTAATTTTAATAATTTAATAATAATAAAGGTTAATAATTTGATCGTTTAAATGATGGAATAAATTGAATACTTTTAAGAATTTGACAAATGAAATGTTGGGAGAGTGATGTTCTTATTTCTGTAGCTACCTGCCACTGATTTTTTCAAAAATACGTTTGAATCCCTGGCCGGGTGGCTTAGTTGGTTAGAGCACTGTCCTGATACGCCGAGGTTGCAGGTTTGTTCCTCGGCCAGGGCACATACAAGAATGGGCCAATGAGTGCATAAATAAGTGGAACAACAAATTGATGTTCCTCTCTCTTTCTCTCTCTCTCTCTTAAATCAATAAATAAAAAAATACATTTGAAAAATATTCATCACATGCCTGCCTTACACCGGGCCCAGCACCAGGCATTCTTGAACGTGAAGAAACCCACTCCTGCCTGGAGACACTTATGATTTGGCTAAAGGTATATGCTATCCCTGTGTGCAAAGTTAAGTATGAGGTTGACATCACAGTTCAAGGTGACAGCAGAAAGTCTGGATGACTGCCAGGGAGGGGTGGGGGGAAAGGCATCCTCGGGGTCTGTAGGGAGGGGTCTGAAGGCCAGTGGGGGAGACAGAGAGGGATTAAAAAGGCTTACTCCAATAACCTAATACGAACGTGAGCAAAGTTTCCCAGGAAAGGAAATTCAAGTGGCCCACAGACATATGTATGACAAGGCGCCCTGCCTCACCACAGCCGGGACAGACAAAGGGCCACCTCCATGCTGTAGCATTTTGCATCTATCTCGTTGGTTGAGGAAAACAAACGTGGGTGTGTCCTTGGAGAGTGAGGCTGTGGGAAACTGGCACCCCTCCCACGCTGCAGGTGGCACTGTCACCTGGGAAGATCTTCTGGGGAGATAACAGCGAGGACACCCAAATTAAACACCCCCACCCCCCCCAGACCCAGCCATTCCAATTCTGGGATTGACCCTCCTGTGTACTTGCATGTGGACCAAATGCTACATGCCCAAGGCAGTCATCCTTGGAGAGAACAAAAGATTGGGGGAAGGAAAGCAAACTAAACGCCCATTGCAGGGACCGTTTCAATCAGTTGGAGCCATGCAACGGAATAATGTGCAGCTACTGAAATACGAATGCCTCACGTTTATGGACTCTGCCGGGCGCTACTCTAAGTCTTGCGCGCTTCTTTGTCCCCTTAATCCTCTCAACAGCCCTCTGGAGCAGCTACTGAGGTACCACCGTGTCCGCTGCACGGGTGAGGAAACTGAGGCACGGAGAAATGCAGGAACTTGCCCAATGTACACAACTAATCAGTAACAGAGTTAGTATTAAATGAAAGAAACCGAGGTATAGAATACTCAGTACAGCACGCTCACATTTGAGAGAAGAGAGTGAAAAATATATGTGAATGTGTGTCTTTTTAAGTATGCTTATATATGCAGAGGGCCTTTGAGCAACACAGGTTTGAACTGAGTAGGTCCGCTTAAATGCAGATTTTTTCAGTAAATATGTACAGTCCTGTAAATGTGCTTTCTCTTCCTTATGGTTCCCTGAATGCCATTTTCTCTTCTCTAGCCAGCACTGTAAGGATGCAGGATATAACACCTGTCACATGCAGAATAGGTGTCAACCGACTACTTTATCAGTAAGGCTTCCAGTCAACAGTAGGCTATTAGTAGTTACGTTTTTGGGGAGTGAAAAGTTATACTCAAATTTTCAACTGTGCAGGGGGTCAGTACCCCTAATGCCATCATTTTCAAGGGTCAACTGTACATGTATGTGCACGCGTGTGCGTGTGTGTGTACTTTTATTTGTTTAGAATATCTCTGGAAGGAGACGAAAATCTGAGACTCTCTAACTGTGGTTGTCTCTTGGGATGGACACTCAGTTTCTGGAACAGAAAGGAGTGAGTGAGATTTACTTTTCACTGTATAGACTTCCTACCTGCTGAATTTCTGTACCACGTGTATGCGGTATCTATGCAGCAACTTTAAATCTTGACCTAAAAAATGTTTAAATGGCCTGGCGGGGCGTGGCTCAGCGGTTGAGCGTCGACCTAGGATCCAGGAGATCAGGGTTTGATTCCCGGTCAGGGCACATGCCCAGTTTGTGGGCTAGGCAGCCGATCAATGACTCTCATCATTGATGTTTCTATCTCTCTCTCTCCCCCTCCTTTCCTCTCTCTGAAATTAATAAAGACATGTTTAAAAATAATTTTTTTTTAATGAAAGGGGAAGGAGCTGGAGGCCCCTCTGACAGTTCTCTCTTGCCTTGCGCTCTCCAATACGACCACTAGCAACTCGCGACTGCTGAGCGCATGAACCGCAGCTGGTCTGGGCCGAGACGTGCCAGGCGTGTGAGAGACACAGCAGATTCCAAAGACGTAGGAGGAAACAGAAAAAAGAATGTAAAATATCGAATTCATAATTTGCTGTATTGATTACATGTTAGAATGATATTTTAGCTATATTGGGTTAATAGAATATATTACTAAAATTAATTTCACCTGTTTCTTTTTACCTTTTTAAAAGAAAGCTACTATCAAGTTTAAAATTCCACATGTGGTTCGCATTATATTTCTACTGGACAGCGAGGGTCTGAGCCTCTCCAAAGGCCTATTGATAACACAAACGATGTGACGATTTACATTTAAAAAGGGCATTCCCCAGGACTCCCTGAATCTCTGGGAGGCCCGGCAGGGATGATTACTGCGGCCAGTAGAGGGAAGGAAGCGCACAGAGTGCTCCTTCAGGGGCCATTACACTTGCCTTCAGTCCTGCTTGGACCCCAGGGCCCGAGCACGGGGAAGGAAGGGGAGGGCTGTGGAATTAAATGCATGGGGACCTAAAGTTCAGTATTCCAAACGGACTGTCTTTTGGGGGCTGGGGGGTGATGTTGGGGACCAGAGTTTCACCAAAGCCATTCGGTGGACATTTACTGATTTGTTGATTTCTGTTTTGAGACCACCGAGCTGAGCTCCGTTGGTCACTGCTTTGGAGAAGCCGCCTCAGGCTTGACTTCGGGGCGCACTTCAAAGAGGCAGGTGGCCCGGCTGGCTGGCTTTCTCCTGTTTTGCTCCGTCTTTGAATGAACGTGGGTTTTATCTAAGGAGCATGCGTCTCTCCTGAGCGTCCTACCTTTCCTCGGGGCAGCCTGGGGAGGGCAGTGAGAAGGAAAGTGTCTACTACGGAAAAATTCAGCCACGGAGAGTGGACTGTTCCGCCTTGAACTATGTGACAAGTAAAATTTGAGTTAGGAATATATTCCAAAAAGCAAAATATTTAGGGAGTGGAGGAGGGAGGCGGAGAGTGAGATGGTAATAATGAGAGCTGATGTACGCGGTGGACTTCGATTCTGTGCCCAGGATCAAAGTCAGCACTCAAGGAGGCAACTGCATGTATCGTTATTTTATGGATCAGTACAGAAGAGAAAATGCTTTCAATTAAACTACAAACACCATTGAATATATAGATGTATTGTGATTTCAGAGATGTTAAAATGTGACAGAAATGTTTGAATTGTATCCAGTGAAATATAGGGTTAAAATGAGCTGTGACACCCCCTTAGGAAGGCTCTGGGTCGACGATAGCGGCTGAGCCCAAGGTTCGCTCTTCAGCTGAATGGCCACTGAGCTAGCTGGCTGCACATCTGGAGAGTACAGCTCTGTGATAAGTGGATCTTTTCTTTTTTTAAATCCTCACCTGAGGATATATTTTTATTGATTTGAGAGAAAGACAGAGAGAGAGAGAGGGAAACATCTATGTGAGAAACATCGGTCAGTTGCCTCCAGCATGTGCCTGACCGGGCATCGAATCTGCAACCTGGGTGTGTGCCCTGATAGGGAATTGAACCCATGACTTTTCAGTCCAACTAACTGAGCCACACAGGCTGGGTGATAAGTGCATCTCTAAACACCTGGATACCTGGAGGTGAGCTGCTGGCTCCTGGACCAAGGCTGCTGGGAAGGGCAGCAGGGTTAGAAGCTCCCCTCCAGTGTCACTGGCCTGTGGAATCACTTCTGTGTGGACATTATTCTTATTAACTTTCCCAGCTCCTGTGGTTGCATTTTCCCCTAAATGTTTACGAGATGCAAATATTTACTCTTGCCAGGAACTGTGTTAGATACTGCTTACATAGATCAAATAATTTAATGTTCACCATACCCTTATGTGACGGTGGCTCTCATAATCCTCAGTTTACAGAGAAGGAAACAAAGGCACAGAGAGGTTAAGCAACAAACCAGAAGTTGCACAGCGGAAGATTTAAGAATAGGTCCAACAGGTCCAAAGCTTGATGCTCTATTTAAGGAAGATGGTATCTAGTTTCAATGCCCGTTAATCAAAGTCCAAAAGACAAAACAGAAAAAAGATCTTCTGTCTACAGCCCTTCACAAACAGCTGTGGAATTCTGGCCAACTTTAGGGAAGGGATGATGGCAGTTAAAATGTTTGAGGCTGACCCAACCTGAATGGCTACCTTTCGCCAGCCTGGAGGAAACGTTGTATTTTTCTGCATGGACACAATGACTCTTTGTTTGAGTTTCAGGAGGTTATTAGTGTCTCAACAATTTGTTTACTCAGAGATGATGCAGACAAGACGATTTTCCAATAACACACTGAGATTCTGAGATAACAGCCCCAAGGCGGGAGCATAAATTATATACAAGTTTTCCGTGAAAGAATTTATAGCTGGGACCTTGGTGATACAGCTGTTTGCAGGCTCAGCAGAAACAAATTGGGAGTAACTTTAAGGATATGCTTTTTGGGAAACTCTTGAGTCCAGGTTAAATCTATAGTCATGGATTCTTTGCATTCCCAAGAAAGAATCATAAAAGTAGCCAATTACTTATATAGTTCTTTATTTTTCCATATAAAATGGTAATTGTTTTCTAAAATACAACTTGAGTTCATTGTCATCTAATTGAGTGCATTGATGGTGTGTGTTTTTTTGTAATCCTCACCCAAGAACAGTTTTTCCATTGATTGTTTTCCCCCCAGAGAGTGGAAGTAAGGGAGGGAAAGAGGGAGAGAGAGAGAGAGAGAGAGAAACATCGATGTGATAGAGACACATCAATGAGTTGCCTCCTGCACGCGTTCTTTACAAATAGTAGTTCCCCAATTCCTCCCAATAACCGGGTAGAGATGGGGATGACAGGTACACTATTGTCTTTATTTCATGGATGGGAAGGAAGACCTAGGCTCAGAGAAGCTCAACAACTTTCCTAAGGTCACACAGTTAATAAGTGGTAAGGCTGGGACTTGAACCAAAATCTACTTGACTCTATGATAGCAAAGACCTTTTTTTTTTTTTTAAAATATATACTCTTCTTATATGGTCTCCCTAGAACATCACACAAAACATCCAGTCCAATTTCTCTACTTGTTTTGAAAAACACAGCCTCTTGAATATATGCTTAAAGAAAAAATTATGAAAACTTTGAAAATTAGGAAACATAACTATTTTGATCTGACTTGTGTTGGGCCTTTCTGGCCTTGAAGTCTTAGGGCAGGGCCTAACCCAACAGCACTGGGGTCTTTCTAAGAGGAGGGGGAGCCACCAGAAACCTCAGTGTCCACATGCACGCAGAGAGGAGGCCACGTGGAGACACGGCGAGAAGGTGCCACCTGCCAGCCGAGGAGAGAGGGCTCACCAGAAACCAGGCTCGACCTTGAGCTTCGGGCCCCACAGCCGTGAGAGAGCAGCCCCTGTTAAACCGCCCGTCTGTGGTATCCCGAATGGAAGCCCGAGCGGACCAAGGCCGGAACACGACGAATGCACGACCCGAAGGAAGAAAACGCCCTTCCTACAGAAAGCAGGCGACGCGCCCCTCCCGCAGGTGCGTGGCCAGTTTACAGGTGAAGCCACAACAAATAGGGGAGCAGGGTTTGGGGCCCAGCACCGTCTACCCCCTACACCCATGTCCTTACCAGCCGGGGGAGGGGAGCCCATGGCGCCTCGGGCCTGCTCTCCCCCTTACTGAAAGCTGCAGGCAGCTCCACCCCTCACTGGCAAGGGGGCAGGAGAGGGAAACCCGACGGGCATCCCTTCAGCAGGATGTTTCAGCTGCAAGTTCCACGGGTGGGCTAAATTTGCCTCACGCAATAAGGCCATCTTTTACTTCACTCGACGAGAACCTGCCCGAGGCCTCGTTCAGATCACCAATACCGTCGAGAAACCAGCCCTCTCGGTCATCCTGTCCCATTGGCCTGGTCCCTGAGCGAGTGGCCTCATAGTCCCAAGAGAGTTGCTGCAGCCCCAGACCTTCCTCCCTTCCTGACTGTGTGACCTTAGCCAAGTTATTGAAACGTCCTGAGCCTCAGTTTCCTCAGCCACAAAATGATGCAAAGTAATTCCTACTTCATAGGTTTGCTGAAAAGATGAAACTAGAGCAGAGCTGGACAAACTATGGCCCATGGGCCAAATATGTTCCACCATCCGTTTTGGTACGTCTGTGAGCTAAGAAGAATGGTTTTTACATTTTTAAATGGTTGGGGAAAAAATCAAAAGAGTAATAATATTTTGTAACACATGAAAATTATTTAAAAGTCAAATTTTTATGTTCATAAATAAAGTCTTATTGACACATAGCCACGCTCACTCACACTCTGCCTCTGGTTACTTTCATCCTAAGGCAGATATTGAGTAGCTGCCGACGAGACTGTATGGTTTGCAGAACCTAAACTATTTTCCCTCTGTCCCTTTACAGACAAAGTTTGCTGACCCCTGGATTAGATGACAAATAGAAAGTCCATACCAGCTGCTCAATAACTATTATAAAGCACACAAATAGAGTAATGTATCAATGAAACGTCCCACAGATCTGAAGTCAGTGCTTAAAATTTTAGTACATTCTGGTAGAATCTGTCATTTATTTGGAGGGAGAAGAAAAAGGTATTTTTAATCTATTGAGTGACTCAAAAGCCCAAAGATATAGGGAATTAACACTTATTAAATAGAAATGTAACAAGAACAAATAGCGTAATCCCCAAAGTTTGTTATCTCGATTTCCCCCCAGCTGCCAGCTCTTATCACCTGCAAATATATACAGTTTCACTCTTGTTATAAGCATTTCTATAGACTTTACATTTCTTAAAGTCTGTATTTTCTTACTTGCTACCCTCATTTAAAGGAAACTTCAGTGTCCAACAACAGAACAATAATTAAATGAGCCTGGGTGCATTTAATATTCAATAAAATCACATCCACTTCTCCAAGGAAAATTAAGAAGACTTTGCAGCAACATGGGAAAGTAATTATAATATAATAACTGACAAAATACAAGATAGATTTTGTAGAAACAGAGAAAAACTATATTTGTATATAGGTACAAATATATTTTATTTGTATAATACTAATATAAATAAGTATATTTTATATATAAATATATTCTGTTTGTTATATATATTAATATATATCATAGCAACCATTTTTAGAGCTACATTAATAAGATTAATTACATTAATGTTACTTAATTTTAATGTTATATATGACAAATATTAGAAAGGATATCCTTAAAAATGTTAATAGGAATTATATCTGATAATGTAGTAATTTTAATTTTCCTCATTATAAATTTATAAGTGTCTGCATTTTTCAGTTTTTCTCTAATGACTATGTTTTCACATCAAGGAAAAACATTAAAAGAAGGAGTCAGAACATAATTGTAGGGTTCTGATTCTAATGGAATCGCATACACCTGAGAGAAAAGACAATAAATGAATACAGGAAACCAGAATGTTTCATCTACAGCAAAATTCAATAGGCCATGCTGTTAGTTTCTATTATAATTTTTAAAATAGAAAATTATATTGCTGCTAGTCCTGAATCTTGCCATTTATTTTTTAAAATGATAATTCTATATATTTTACTCATAGAAAAGTTTAGTTAAGACAATATGGCTTTAAACAGACATTTTAAATTATGCTTACATTCCACAGCCTCCACATTATCTTAATAAGTTCTTTTTTCTTACACAATTACAATCCACTTACACTTACTGATTACGTAGTTTTAAAAAACTCTTTCATGCCAAGCACTGCCCCATATCAGAAGCCAGAAGAATGCTTTCTAGGTGACCAGTTGTTACGCGTCTGAACCAACTCAAACCAGTTTTTCCAGCTTATAAGTAATCTTTTAATTATGCAAATAAAAGTACAACCTAAAAACTAGGTCAGGAGAGGAAAAGTCTGACTAACTAATTCAGGTGAACATAATGTTATCTTTCCTGGTGAGCACGTGTTTCACCAACCAGGTGACATTCAAGTTAAAACCAGGCGGGTTTATCAGACAACATAATTAAGGACTTAACATCCAGTGGAACTAAACCAGGAAAGAATTTGATTGTGTTATCGAGAGGCATCCTGAGTTGAGCTTACCCTACTCCCACCTCAAGGTTAAAAGTCATGCTCATCGGTGTTCACAGAAAATTCTGATCTTTTATACCATTTTGGTATTTCTTAAACAAACACATATGGCCCTAGGCAGTGTTGCTCAGTGGTTAGAGTGTCGGCCCATGGTCTGAAGGGTCTCAGGTTCAATTCCGGCCAAGGGCACGTACCTCAGTTGCAGGCTGGGTCCCCAGCCCTGGTTGGGGCGCGTGTGGGAGGCAGCCAACTGACGTCTCTCTCTCACATCAATGTTTCTCTCTCTCTCTCTCTCTCCCCCCCTTCCATTCTCTCTGAAAAGCAATGGAAAAAATATCCTCGGGTGAAGATTAAAAAATACACATATGTATGTGCATTAAAAGGTTATTATTGCTGAGTGGTAGGATTTCAGGTGATTCATCCACTTTGCTTTTCTCTCTATATTTCTAATATTCTTCTATGAACATGTAGTATATTTATAATAAATTAAACAAACAGCATAAAAATGAAATCCTTAATTAACATATCACTTAATTCATCCAGCTACTCAGTACGGATGGTGCTGGGGAGGCCCTCCCTTCAGAAGCTGGATGAAAGCCGGGCAGTAGAACCAACACGGTCCCCCCCGAGCATTTTGGGGAACAATGGGTAAATGGGCTCATAAACGGCAAAAGCATTTTGCAAAGTACAAAACCTTAAACAAAACAAGGTAGTAACAGTGTTACAGGCCTAAGAGGGCATTTCCCTCTCCCCGGGTGAATCACAACGGGTGGGCAAACCAAGCTTTGCCCGTGGCTGGGTGTGTGCCCGCGGGCAGGCTGTTTTCGGCGACCGGAATGCTTCAGCGGCGTGAGCTGCTTGCGGCTGCGCACCTCGAGCAATTTCCTTACGGGCCTGAAGTTTAAATTTCACAGGACTGTCTTTTAACCCTCACTCAAGGAAAAGTTTAGAAAGGGGGGGAGAGTGATGTGATAGAAAAACATCAATGGGTTGCCTCCCGTAGGTGCCCCAACTGGGGATCGAACCCGCAACCTCTTGGTGTACAGGGCGAAGCTCCAACCGCCGGAGCCACCTGGCCATGGTGGCATAGGATTTTTATGTGTCAAAAAATAGCATTCTTGTTTTGATTTTTTCCAACCATTTAAAAATGGAAATACCATTCTTAACTCATTTGTCATACAAAACAGGTGGCAGGACGTCGTTTGCTGACCACAGTTCTGGAGCTCTCCCCGAAATACGAGAAGCCAGTGGGGGTGCCTCCCGGCATTCATCGCTGGCGTAGCCTGGTTTTGCCAGGGCCGAGTGTTGCACATTTTACTTAATGCGCATAAAACAATTGAACTCCTGCTGTGTTTTTACTTACACAAGTGTATTTTAAAAGGAAATTGTGTGTATCACTATCACCAGTGGAGAACCTCGTACCAGTTATCATAAATAGAAGGCAATGGCGTAAATAAATGTGTTTAAAATTAGATTGCCGTTAGGCGCTCTAACCTGCTAATGGCTCAGCCCCGGAGGCCTGCTGCCTCTTTGTTAAACGGGAAATCAGGAGGAGTGCAAAGGCGTTCAGCGTCTATTGTACCAAACAGAGCTCTCCTTAATAATCGGCCAGGCTGAAGGTGAGCCCTTCCACCACGGAAGGCCACGTCCACGGGCCACCTAAGTTATCTAGCATGGGAGCGAAAATCATGCCCAGACCGCCCCGAGGACCCATTGCTCACTTTGGGAAGCTGACATTGCCCAAGTTTCTCAAAGCATATTCCACGGCGATGGGCATTAAAATGGTCCCCAAGTCCAAGACTTTCTCCAATTCTTACGCGCTGAATGAAGAGCGACTTCACTTTTTTAGGGCTGAGGTTTGCTTACCAGTGAACTTCCCTAAAATTAATGGATGGTCTGTGTATGTTGAGCAAAGTCAAAGGTCCTAAAACCTCAGAGACTGTCCAAGAGGACAAAGGGTTGACTCTAAGGACAAATAAGGATTCCTAATTAGGGGTGCTGCTGTTGGGGGGGGGGATCGTATCTGTCACCAGGCCTAGAAAGTTCATTTGCTACCTCACTCCTGTGTTTTTGGGTTCCTTCCATATCTATTCTTCTGCTTTGGGGCTTTTAGGGCTGAATTTACTGTCTGGGAGGTTCTCCTCTATTTCGCATTTAGGGCCAAAGAATGCCTGTCCCCACCCATCCCCACCCCCTCAGGCAAATGAGATTAAATTAGTATTTAAATCTTGTGTGAAGTTTACCAATATTTTCCATTATTTTACCTTGGTTTAAGAGTATAATTGTGTCTTGTGCTTTTATATCATAATTGCTACTAGGGATTCTAGGCTGTAATTTTGCTGTTACGTAAATCGCATCGCTTCAGGAATAAAACCCAGTAAATAGTATTTATTTCCTTCCTCCGCCTTGGAAAACGAATTCCTTTAGAAAAGAGATGCAGAAACTAATAAAAGCGAGACCCAGTTTCTGCCTAGATCCAGCTGATCTGACTTTAAACCAGTCCACAGAGGACTGAACAGATAAAATGATGCATTATTAGCTGAGCATTCCTGGCTGTTGCTCACAATCCAGAAGCAGCGTGACTAACACATGAAGTGAAAATATACATCCTTGATTAAAATCACAGTAACATATTATGTGTAATAACACAGGGAGTACACATGGCTCAGATTCCAGAAATATTAGAAATTGGTGGCTCAGCAACGTAACCAGCTAAAAGGCACGGCTATGCCGGATGGGGGCAGGTTGGAAAAACCTTGCCAATTGTTGAGGGTCAGCAGAAGCCTAACTTAATTTTTATTCCAGGTTAAAAGAAGTGTATTATGTACTTACAGCTGAGAGGGATACAGAAAACCCCTAAAAACCAGAGTCTTAAACAAGACAGCAGTTTATTTTCTTTCCATTAAAGGCTAGGTAGGTGGTCTATGGCGCTATAAACTCCTGGGACCCAAGTGTCCTTTCTCTCTCCACTGCTTTGCAGACTCACTGACCCCAGGGCTGAGATGGCAGCAGCCAGGTTCTGAGCAGCGAGAGAGAGGAGGGGACAGAAAAGAGAGCAAAGCTACGCGCACCGGCCAATTGACACTTCGATTTCCGTCCTGTTTGCCAGAACTTTGTCTCATGGCCTTACCTAAACTGCAGGGAGGCTTGGAAACAGTCTTCTTTGGGTAAAAATTTCAGCCTCGCTGAGAATTCCATTGTGTGAGAGAGACAGGATCTTGAGGGACAATGAGAGGTTTCTACCAAAACAAAGCTGTCTTTCTGGATTTAGCCCAAAGCTTTATGCGAGTAAAAGAAAGCATTCATTTATTTGTTCTGTTTTTCATGCAGTTGCTTAACCTGACAGATACTTACTGAGCACCTACCATGGTACCAGGCACAGCTCTATGGGCTGAGCTACCTGGTGGGTAAAACCCAACTCCCTGCCCTCATGGAGCTTTATCCTCACTGGGAGGGAAAGGCAATAAATAGTAAGTATGAGTAATTAAATTATCTTGTATATTAGAAGGTATAAATTATTATAGCTAAAAAGAAAAAAAAAGGTGAGTAGGGGTGGCGCGATTTTATCTAGGTGGTCGGGGTTGGCCTCCCTCATTGAGGTGACATTTGTGCGAAGACTTGAAGGGCACAAGGGAGAGAGCCTCCAGCAATCTGGGGGAGAGGCTCCTGGGCAGGGAACAGTCAGTGCAAAGGCCCTGAGGTGGGAGCATGACTGGTATGTGCAAGGAAGCAGGGAGGCCATGGTTGGCTGGAGTAGACCGAATTTTGAAATGAAATCAGAGAAATAATAGGGCTGGCTCACTCAGGGTGGGCTCTCGTGGCTACTCTAAGCACTTTGGCCTTTACTTTTAGTGAAATGACAGCTGCTATAATGTTTGGAGCAGTAGACTTTTACATACATAGAGCTTATAAATAAATAAACGTACCTACATCGAGGGATATCACAACTGCTGGGATGCATGATTCAAAGATTGGAGATCACCGGCTGGACCTATTTTCTGCTGCTATGTAAGAAGAGCTGAGGCATAATGTATTTTACTAGATTAAATTTTATTCCTGATCAGAAAATGTTTATGAGCTATATCAGGCCATTGTGGGTGGCAATAATAATCATTCTATTCGCTAACATTTGTTAGGAACTCACTGTGGCCAGCACTGATCTAAGCCCTTTTTCAGGTTAACCTGTTGCATCCGCACAATCACTCAGTTATTGTCCTCTATTTCATAGATGAGGAAACAGAGAGGGAAAGTGCCTTGCCCAAGTCACACAGCTAGCATGTGGTGAAGGTGGGGTTGGACCCCAGGCATGTGTAGAGCCCACACCCTTCACACTGTGCCAGACGGCCTCTGAGACGAGTTGGACCCTTGGTGTGGCCTGCAAACCCAGTGACCTGAGAGATGTACTCTCTGGTGGCATGTATTTAAGCCAGTGGAAGGTGAAGTACTACTCTGAATGCAAAGTGGGCTGTTCTATTGATTTTAAGAGAGAGAAACATCGATGTGAGAGTGTAACATCAACCGGCTGACTCCTGCCTGCTCCTTATCAGGGATCGAGCCCGCAACACAGGCATGTCCCCTGGCAGGGAATAGAACCGGCAAGAACTGGGAACCTTCTGGTGCACAGGATGGCACCCAACTGAGCCACACTGGCCAGGCCTAGTCTATACATCTTGATGTTAATATGATTTGCTGGTCCATCATCCAAGAATCTTCGTGTAGAACTGGACATGTCCATGAGGGTCATGATGATGGTCACATACCCACCCGTATTCCTGGCAGGGCTGCTGGCACGTGACCTGGCACAGTCACTCACATTCAAGCCAGGCCTCCCGAGGCTACCTCATCCTGTAGCCAAGCCTCTCTACTGTGCCTGCTACTTAAACATGCCTCCTAGCACCCTGTCTGACTCAAATGTGATGCGGAAGAATGGTAAGACAGTCTTGGGTCAGGGAAGACCTGGGTTTGGATTTCAGCTCCGGCATGTGACAGCTGTGTGACTTTAGGAAGCTGCTTAACCTCTCTGTGCCCCAGGTTCCTCCTTCAATGGTTCTGGGGAAGATTAAATAAGACCAGGCATGTGAAAAGCACCCAGTGGCTGCTCCTAGGTATTTGCTATTACTGCATTTAAACTTACGTCTATTTTCCTGTAAAATCTGAATGATGACTGTTTGGAAAAGTACAAAACTCAAGTTACAATCCAGAAGTATTTGTACATCAACAACGTGGATGCTGTTTCTCCCCCACCCCGTTCACACAGTCAGGTCTGCCCTGATGCTCATTCTGAAACACAAACTCGTTCCAATTTGGTTGATATATTAGGACGCAATTCAAATATAACACGGATTTTGCATTTGCTTATGTGCAGTTAACTTTGCAAGAAACAGGTGAATGCTGAAAACTGCACCGAGGCAAACAAGACATGTAGAGAGACACAAAACGCACACACGCACGCCTACATTCCTTCCAGCTACCCCTGTTCACAGGTGTGATGAGCAGCCCACCCACGCCTGGTGTCCAATAAACCCGCTCCCGCCTCGCAGCAACTCCCAGCTCCCACTCCCAGTGCCCACGTCCACAGCAAGCACGAGGTCCTTTTCAAGGCCAAGTGCTATGCACTGTAGTACGTATGCAGGGTGAGGCATACGTCGGTTTACAGTTGTGAGAGCGTGAACTACAGTTTATTCCCGTGTTGTTATTTATTGTATTATTTTCCATACGAACAACTGTAAACCTACCCTGGATACTTCTTAACAATCTAGTATGTGCAAAACTGGGCTACCATTATTTTTACTAGGTTCCTATCTTTCCTTTTCGAAAACACTTTTTAAAAATTGATATTTAGCGAGAGGAAGGGAGAGAGAGAGAAACATTGATGTGAGAGAGAAATATCAATCGGCTGCCTCCCACACAGGCCCCAACCTGGGGTCAAACCTGCGACCTGAATATGTGCCCTGACTAGGACTTGAACCTGCCACCTTCTGTGTATGGGACGGCGCTCCAACCCACTGAGCCACACTGGCCAGGGCCCTATCTTTTCTTTAATGTGTCACTGCTGAGGTTTTCCCATAAGTGCCGTGGGCTTTACTGTACAATTTGGGAAAGCACAGGGATTTTCAGGAACGTGCACAACACCGGACAGGCTGACTCATTACACAATGAAGTATGTGCTCGCTGTAGAAAATAAAAGGTTAATAATAAAAAAGGAGAGCCAAAATCACCCTCAGAAAAGATCACATTCCCTAACTTGTTTTCTCTGCACCTACACACAACCACACACAACACACACATACCCACACAAACGCCTCCTACACACCGCACCCCCTTCCTAGCCTTCTCCCGTGCAGCAATACGCGCTCCGCAAACTTGACGTTTGTGGGCTGCGCATTTCATTGTATGGATGGGCCATAATTTGTGTTTAAAAGCATAACTGATATTGGTTTGTTTTTAAAGCATTTATTTATTTTTGTTAACCCTCACCCGAGGATATTTTTTCCATGCTTTTCAGAGAGAGAGGGAGGGAGGGAGAGAGGGAGGGGAGCATCGACGTGAGAGGCTCATGGCCTGGCTGCCTCCCACATGAGCCCTGACCCGGGCCAGGGATGGAGCCTGCAACCGAGGTACGTGCCCCTGGCGGGAATCGAACCTGGTCCCTTCAGTCCACGGGCCGGTGCTCTAACCACTGACCCAAACCAGCCAGGTAGATACTGGGTTGGTTTTTTTTAATTTCAAAAAGAATACATTTGATGTGAATAAACTCAGACATTATTGTTTTCTATCAGTCGGAAGGGAAGGCTTCCCGTAACCTCACCCCACCCGCCCGCCTGGCGATACCCACTGAGAGCCTTTCCAGGGTGGCTCCGAGCTAACCTGATGCCACCACAGAGGAAAGGGACAGGTGTCCAAGCAGCTCTCAAGAAGACAACGGCGCAGCGAGGGGGAAAGGGAGCAATCGAATAACCGTACGAGGCAGCAGGAATTGCAGGGTGCGGTAGGTGCTATGTAGGAAACGACAATTTGCAATGAGATGCTACCACGGGGGACCATGGGGGGGTCCGCGTGCCTGTCCGTCTGAGAACGTCTCCCTAAGGCGGATCCACCCAGACAGGACCAGCGGCTGACTGCGATGCATGGTCTTCCTGTTTGATTCTCCCACGAGGCATACACTAAATTTTTTCTTGTCTAGAAATAGAAACATGCTTATTAATTTGTACTCTTGCCTCTTTTTGCCTAACAATATACCCAAGGCAGCTTTCCAGCACAGTGGGTAAGACCCTGGCTTCTGGATTCAGACAGGCCTGGGTTCAAATCCTGCCTCTTTGCCTTTTACTAGCTGTGTGGTCTTGGGTAAGGTCCACAACTGCCTGCCTCAGTTTCTTCATCTGCAAAATTGGAATGATAGAAGGGTTGTTAAAAGGATTGAAAGAGATGATGTATGTAAAACTCTCAGCACTCAGCAAATGTTAGGTATCAGCTTACTGCCTGCATGGTATTAATTTGTTGAAATCAGTATTTCTCAATCTCAGTAGCATTGATAGTTGGTTCAGATAATTCTCTGGTGGCTGTGCTGAGTGCTGTAGGATATTAGCGGTGTTCCTGGTCTCTACTTACTAGATGACAGCAGCAGGACCCTAGTTATGACAAGCAAAATGTCTACAGACATTGACAATTGTCCCTGGAGAGGCTGGGAACAAAAATCGCCCCTAGTTGAGAACTACTGCTTTAAAATATACACATAATTTTAAATATATATCCACACACATATAGAATCTATGATATACTTATGTATTTAAATATTATGTATAAAATATTATTTATTAAATATAAATATTTTGAGTATACCATACACTTAATATATTATACAGAAATATGAATATATAATTAATACACATATATTCATTTGTATTTATATATTATATGCTATAAATACAAATGAAATAGAAAAAATATATAAACATATATAAAAAAAATTTTTTTTATAATTAAGGAAAGCGTTGATGAGGACAGTAAAAGTTAAAAAACAAACAATAAAGCCACATTTATAAAAAGAAAAAGACCCTAAGGAAACAAAGGGAAGCCCAAAATGCAAGCAAATGTGGTCTGGTTTCTAATTTCCACTGCAGTGAAATGTGGACCAGATGGGGCTAGGGGATGCGTTGGCTCCATACAGGAATGCAGTTTGCTTTGGGGAAATAAGCTACTCTGTGTGTGCACAAGTGTGTGTGCGAGTGTGTGTGTGCACGCAGCAGGGGTGGGGTGGCCAAAATGAGTCCTTGGTCAACAACCTCTTGGTAAAGAGTCACATAGGCAGGTTCTAGAAACACTTGTGGGAAGAAAACTATATTGAGCGACACTCTCAGTTAAAGGAAATCTCACTTGCCCCTGTAGACAGAAGATGCAGGAAGCCTTAAGGGGGTGGCTCCCCAAGCTGAACAATGGGTTTAAGCCCCTCTTTTCCTCTCCTGCTCCTGGTCTGAGTTTTCCATTCACAGGGACAGAGCCCGGCTCACAGGCCGCAAAGGGCTTCTTGGCAGGGAGACTGAGGGTGGGCGCGAAGAAGCTTTGGTCTGTCTCGTTGAAGGGGTCTCAGGTGGCAGAGGGACGCGCAAGGACACCAATGACAACATTCATCCAGTGTTTTCAGGTGCCACGCCCTGTCCTAAGCGCATTACATGAGCTGGCCCCTTTCATCCCTATAGGAAACCCGGCAAGACAATAGGATTATTTCTATTTTACAGATAAGGAAACTGAGGCACGGAGGGAGAAGGAACAGGTTCCACAGCTTACAAGGGACAGAGCTGGGATTTGAACCTAGGCAGCTGCCCCCGGAGCCCAAGGGGCCCAGGCTTTCCCCTAGACCAGGGGGTCTTAGAGGTGGTGGGTTGTGTGTGGGTATTTCTACCCCAAGGGGACATCTGGCCTTGTTTGCAGACCTTTCCAGTTGTCACAACTTGGGGGGCGCTACTGGAATCTACAAGGTAGAAGCCAGAGGTGCCGCTAACCCTTCTACAATGCCCAGGACAGGCCCCCCTGAATTATTCAGCCCCAAATGTCAGTAATGTGGCTGTTGAGAACCCCATTCTCGCCTCTTTCAAGAAAAGGTAAGGCTGTCCATTTTCCAGACTCTTCATATTTACTTTGTCTTTGAAATGGCAAATAATATACGCTCATTGGAAAAACAGAAACAAGGCAGTCGCCTTCTAAAGGAAAACCCGCAAGAGCCTCTCTTCAGTCCCAGGCCCCGGGGTTAACTTTATGGACCCTTTGGCCTCGTCTCATCTTTTACCACTTGCGGCTTTTGTTAGTCTATCTCCCCCTCCGTTTAGCTCCTTTTTCCCCTTGTCAAAAATAGACACCATAGCCCGGCCGGGCATGGCTCAGCGGTGGAGCGTCGACCTAGGATCCAGGCGATCGGGGTTCAATTTCCGGTCGGGCACATGCCCGGTTGAGGGTTCGATCCCCAGTGGGGGACGTGCAGGAGGCAGCCGATCAGCGACTCTCATCATTGATGTTTCTCTCTTTCTCCCTCCCTTCCTCTCTCTGAAAACAATAAAGATGTATTAAAAAAACAAACAAAAAACTATGTCATCCTCTTTGTGGCTGCGGAACATTCATGTCACCCTTCCTAGGGTGATGGCAACTTAAGTTATCTCCACGTGTTCTCTCTGGGTGGGTGGGGCACTTCTATGGATCATACACATGTGTCTTTGTACACATCTGTAGGCATTCCCATAGGCTAGATTCCCAGAAGTGACGCTAGGAACCAAATCTAAACTTCCGTCACACACTGGAACTCCATGGCAGAATGCCCTTTATCCCTGCACCCTCACCAACGGCGGCGAATTAGAGCTCATGTTAATTTGACACCACGGCCCAAGACCTTTACATGTGTCAACTGAGTTAATCCTTAGAAAACTCCCAAAATAACAACAGTAAATATTTCTATAGGACTTACTGCATGCTAGACACTGATCTAAGTGTCTTACACAGATCATCTACTCAGTCCCCGGAACAACTCCCTGGGGTAGGGACTGTTCTGATCACTTTCCAGATGAGAAACCGAGACACCAGATGGTAAGTCCAGTAATTTCTCTAGGATCAGCCAAAAAGCGGGACAGCTCAGATTGAACAAGAAAGTCCAATTACAGAGCCCACACTCTTAACCGTTCTCCTCTCCCGCCTCTTTGTGGGTAAGAACAATAAACATCCCCATTTTACAGAGAGGAAAACTGACGTATGGAGAGATGCTTAGAAACTTGGCCAACAGTATTATGAATCTTTTTAAATTGCTGCAAATGTGATGGGTGAGAAATGGTATCTTGATGTTTTAATTTCAAAGGGTATATCTTTCCTTTTCTTTTTTTTAAAATTTGACAGTATAATCTATTACTTGGGTAAAGAGAATTTCTTAATGAAAAACATGTATCCTGGTTAAAAATAAATGTCTGTAAAATGTGACTTCTTTAGCTATCTACATTTGACTGGATTAAAATAAATCCAGACTCTTTTTACTCCTAAAAAGTGCCTCTTAAAATTGTTAATGTCCAAATAAATTATTTTTGAGAGGCAAACCACAGAAATATTTGAACTTACAAATCTATAGAGACCTAAATGCAACGTGGTATCCTGGACTGGATCCTGGACAACGAGGGGTACCCGTGGAGAGCGAGGGAAACCCCAAAAGCCTGCTTGGCTACGAGGACTGCGCCAATGTTAACGCCTTAGCTCTGACGGATGCCCACGGGCATGGAAGCCGGTACCAGCAGGCGAAGAGGGGTGACAGGCATTCTTTGCATTAATTTTGCAACTTTTCTATAAATCTAACATTATTCCAGTGAGATGTTTTTAAAAGAGAGTTTAAAGCTATTTTTTAGGTCTGTAAACACATACCTCATGTGGCTTTGCAAACATGGGAAACACCTGGCTGTGGCCACATTTTTTGGGAAAAAAAAAAAAGAAAATCTCTGTTATCCTTCTGCCGGACAAAAGGGTATGTATGTTTGGCTTCAGCTTTTTTTTTTTTTTGCAGTGACCTTTGCATTCTGAAATGAATTAGAGGTTTATGTGTAAGAATGTAAAGCAAAGGCGATCAGGAAGTTGGTGGGTCCCACTTTCCTGTCACATTTCACTGTGTCTGCGGAGCAGCGTCATCAGGAGGAGTTTTGTTAGATTAATGTCGGCGCAACACACCTCCAAGGTCTGGGGGAGCACGTGGGATGCACCCACCTCCTCCAGCAGCTCCCTGAAATTCCTGCATGGAATCTCAATCCCATGGTTTATAATAATGGTAATAATGATGATCATTTGTAATACTGACAATAATATAAGTATGTAAATGCAATGATTCATACATTACATTATAAATAATAATTATTATCCTAGTCAAATTATTATTTTAATATGCTCTTTGTCTCTGGCTATGTTGACCTAAAATAAATTACTTTTTAAAAATTCTGTAAATGGTAAAAAGTTTTATATGTTTCAAATATTTCAACTGCATGGTTTATAAAAAGTACTAATATTAAGTTATGATACCTAATAATTATTTTAGTTGAAATATTATTTTAATTCGCTCTTTGTCTCTGGCTATTCTGATCTAAAATAAGTTACCTATCTTTTATTTTGTGGACAAAGAGCTTCTTTTATATCCCAAGGATAATCAGAAAGAAACGCTGGAAAGTAAACCACGTTCGCCGACCTACAACTTCATACTCGCTTCTCCTCGTGGCAAGCGCTGGAGATTGAACATCTGTTGGTCTTTTATTTGTCCCCTAACAACTGTGGCATTTCCAAGGCACATAACAAAGGGGCCGGTGTTGGGAGAGCTCCGGCTGCCTTCCCACGCAAGTATCCCAGGACCTAGCCCGGCGCCCGACACACGCGCGTCCCCGTGTGTGCAGGGTGGACGGATGGAGAGAGAAATGCACGCAGCACAGTCTTGCATCTAAGGCCTTTAGCGGGAATAAAAGCGCGTTCTCCGCAGGAATGTTGGAGCAGCCGGTCTGATCGCACGACCGGAGGGATCTGCCGCCTTGAACGGAGCACGGAGCCGGCTCCTTTCTGCGCAGCCTCCCAGTTAATAATTAGAGGAGGCTGTTTCCCACTTTCCACTCAAATCCCACCACGACCTCTCAGAAATATTCGAACGCTTCCGTTTTGTTTCCATCCTCGAGACAAATGCAGGGGCTCCGGCTGGGCTTCTGCTCGCGTGACATTTTAAAACGGGAGCATATGTTTCTCGGAGTAATTAGCAATGGTTTAATATAACGACCCTGCGGGCTGGGAGGCTGTAGGTCAGAATTGTTAACAGGCAGAGCAATGAAAAATAGTAAAGCATTAGCAGATAGCAGAAATAGTCAAATCTGACCCCCAAAGGTCAAGAGAACTAAATAAGTTGGTCACAGCACTGGCGGATTTAAATCAATGTGACCCAATTTCCTCTTGTGCTGGCGGGTTCCACGGTCCAGTACCCGCCGGGGCAGAGAGCGCGGGGAGCGCCCACTCGGCGATATAATTTTACTAAATGTGGGTGGTTTCAAGGGAAAAGAGAGCCAGAAGTGCTTCAGGAACCAAATGAGATTATTTAAACAGAACACTACTTGGTTTTGTTTCTCCAAGAATGATTTATGATGGTAACACCAATATAAATACATAATTAACTATGGAAGCGTTTTGTATCTCAAGTTTCCCACATTTTTTCTCATTTGTAGGCTTAGAGTTAAAGCGATACACTCACCCTACAAAAATGAAAATCAGCGACATCTGTAAATTGCTGGACCAAACTTAAAATAAAATAAAAAATGACCTCCTGAGTTTCTTCCAATTTCTATCCGAAAATAAGTTTTTTCATAGAATGACTTTCTCCCTCTTGCGCACTTCTGCTTTTATTTTTCCCGCGTGGGTATCACGTGGCTGTGCGAGTTCATTTTCTAAGGCAATACACCCAGTTTTGATTACGAAAAGGACATTTAAAGGGGGGAAAAACCCCCCACAAAAACTTCTGTGATTACAAAATCACTTTAAGACCCAGGGGGAACTATGCCTCAGTGACAAAACAAATTTGCCACAAATCATTGTACAAAAGAACAGCAGGACCTGAGCCGAAACTCAGGGCTGCGGCTATTCATCCTTCATTTGTTTTGGAAACTCCACCCTCCTCCTGCCATGTTCAATATCTAATTGGCATTCTGACCCCTCAGATAACTCAACATCTGCTGCTCGGCGCATCTCGGAGGCCTTTGTTCCCTGCAGGCGGGGTCCAAGGGGCTCCTCGCTGACACACACAGATTCGTGCGTGCCACTGTGCACGCGGCTCCCGGCCCCGAGTGGGAACAAAACTTGCGCAGGCCACTGTGAAAACGGGAGCCACCCCCGCATCCTACCCAAATATCCAACAGATGAAAAATCAGGCCCGGCTGAAGGAGAGGGCGGTAAATTCACCAAACCATTAAGCTCCACTTCTTTAATAAGCAATTTGAGGCTGCAATCCACACATCTATTTTGACTTGGACTTGTTTATATATTTTGGCTCGATGACCTTTGTTTTTCACGATTATGAGCCAAGGTCTGTGCTAAAGTTTAAGCTCCTGAACTGAGTTACGTGGATATACACTGGGGGTTTTCTCGAGAGCAGCACAGATGGCTGATTTTCTAACTCAGGGTTTCACTGAATCCAAGACACCCTAGGCCGTAAGTTGCGTGATTATTTTAGGTACCACCAAGGAAGGAAAACTTATTCTAATTAACTTATGGCATGCCTCTGAGCCTGAGGTGCAGGCCTAATATCAGAGACACAAAAATGTGAACGTGCACCTGGGATGAGGAAATTTGGTAGCGTGTCCATAACCTCGCATGGTTTTATGGGGCAGGGTATGCAATTTGTTTCCGCAGTTTACTGGGAAACTTACCATCTGTCTTCTCTCCTTTGGTGACCGTGTTTTGTTAAGAGATGTCCGATGGTTGTCCCTTTCCCTTAAGTTTTCATACTCATCTAAGCAAAGTCCCCTCTGAAAATGTCCCCCCAAAATGTTCTCTCGTGTCACTTGCTGGGATGTGCTCCATGGGCCTTCAGTCAGGGCCACATATATAGGCAACTGACTTCTTTTTATTATTTTACTTGACAGTCGGTTTAGGGTCAGGAGGATAATGTTTAACTTCTGGGAATAATTAAAAGACCCATAATGAGCTGAGAAATGCTCGGGTCCTTTTGAAAGTGTCAGCTGTACGTCCCCCAGCAATACCTGCACTTGAAGGTTGTCTTAAGTTTTGGATCAGTCTGGACGATTCTACCACTAACAGTTTAAGGCTCAGGAGAAGCCAAAAGAAGGGCACGAGCACCAGACAAACATCGGAAATTTGGGGCAGCTTTAAAAAAATTTAAAAACTGACCTCCTTCCCACACATACTGCCTGGGACGGGCGTCAGGGTGTTTTGGTTCAAACCTCTGTTCTGCCTCTTTCTAGCTAGTGGGCTTTGGGGCAAATGTTCGCATTTATGACATTTAATCACAGGATTAAACGAGTTAATGCATAGAAAGCGTTTAGGTCAGTGACTTCTATATATTATTAATTACCCAATGGATTGTGATTACGCTTGTTCGTAGACAAGTCCTTTTGACCCAAAGTGGAACAAAACCTCCTGCTGGCCCTGAGACAGATGCGGTGCTCTCTCGCTGTAGCTGGGATCGCTGATTCCTCAGACAGTAAACGATCACCACTGTTGTTAAAATCATTATTAATGACGAGCTTTTCTTTCATTGTTTCTGCTGATTCTTCCTCCATCATTTTTCTCGGTCTAGCAACAGTAGCTGACACTTCCCAGGCTACTCTCTACACGTGCCCCCCCCCCCCATTTCTAAGACCTGCTTAGAAACGTTGTTTTCTAGAGCTCTTGGTGTTTAAATGTCAGTCTTTCTTTTCTAATGAGTTGCAAAGCTACATAACCAATGGCCTATCCTTTGGCTTTTATCCATCACTGCCATCTTTTGACTATTCGCATTACTTGCCAAAATTTCTGAACGGGAGGAAGCACCCCGGCGATCGGAGACTTTGCTTTAGCTCAACAGTTCTAACAGCTTTCCGTGTGCTAAGGGCTAGGGCGTGACGACGCTCGGGAGAAGTAAACAGGTGGCGGTGAGGGCCAAAGCCCGAACCCAGCTATTTAATTTCTTTACTTTTAAGGACCTTTAAGATCAGTCATTAGCTGCCAAGCAAGCAGGCCCGGGACTAGGTGAGGCAGAAAATTGAAGGCGGGCACCGAAAAACTCAGTCACCAAAACAGTAACATTTTAACGCAGTGTTTCGATCTCCCCCTTTCTAGCTGAGGCTTTGGGTCGCAGCTTCTTCATTTACAAAATGGAAAAACTATCTCACGGGGTTGTTGAGGGTTAAATGAGGTAATACATATGAAGCTCAGCAGCTAAAAAAAAAAAAATAATAACTTTGAGATTTCAGATAAAGACCAGATCAGTGAACAAGGCTTCATGGGGTCGTTTGGAGCTAAATAATACTCTTGAACAATAATTATGATTCCAAGTAAGGACAGGGCAGCAAGGCTTGCATATCTCTTTTTTCCTCCTTTTGATCTCTCTTGCTGGGAAGTAGGCACCAGGCAGGGCAGAGAATCTAAAACTTGGTTGCCTTGAGTTTGAACTCTGGATCTACCACTTACGAGCTGGGTGACCTTGGGAAAGTTACTTAACCTCTCTGAGCCTGCGTAAGGATTAAATGAGATCATGCATGCAGGGCAAGCACTCGGTATTACTCACAACACAGTGCAACTCAAGAAAGAAAAGGGTCTCGGTTTACTCAGTGCTGCTTGTCACCAGCGGTCCTGGCTCAGAAGGCTTTCTGCACATCCCCAGGGCAGGTAAGACAAAGATGTGTCCTTGATTCAGCGGACACAGCCAACTGACACTGGGCTTGGTAAATGTTCACACCACCACTGCCACTCTTTGCAACACTTTGAAAGCTTGTTATTATTATTATCATCATTGTTTCGAAGACACCCAAACATGAAGAGAATGGTGCTAAGAACCCATTACCCAGATTCAGTGTAAGTATTAAGATTTCGCTGCGAGGCTTCAGCGAGGCTCCTCTCCTTCTTTCCCCCCCTTAGGTATTTTAAAGGGTATCTTAGAATTCATGTCATTTCATCCTACATGCTTAGTGTTCACAGATAAAAATACCAAACAGTTTGTTCAGGAAAACACACACACACACACACACACCCCCCCCACACACACACTGCTGTGATCACTTCTCACAAAACAAGCACCGATTCCTCGCTGGTCCCCAAACAGACGCAGCATTCTCTTGCATCGCCCAGCCCACAGTCCTCTGGCCCCCCATCACCCCCCAAATGCCTACTTTGCTCTAGATTTGCTGGGATCAGGATCCCAACAGGGTGCGCCCACTGCCCTGGGCTGTCCTAGGAAAAACTGTTCTCTGCAAGAACTCACAGCAGGTGACTGTTGGATTGCTAACACCTTCTGCTTCCCTGGCCCCCAAGCACAGAACAAAAACAAAAATAAAATCCTCATCTGTTTTTTAAACATGTTTATCCAAGAGAAAAGGTGGCGAGCCGGAGCGGAAGGGGTGGTTCAGGGGCGCGGAGGCCTGGGCTCCTTCTTTGCCGGAGCGGGCCCCCGACGGCTTCCAACCTCGCGTCCAGGTGTCGGGCCTCAAGCCCACTCGGACCATTGTTTATCGCCCTCCCGGGGATTAATCCCCTGCCAGTCACCCAGAGATGCTCGGGGGAGACAGGCCTGCGTAGCATCCCATGTGTCAAGGGCCCTTTGATATACTTTATCTCCCCTTATCCCCTCAGACGCACCATGACTCCCCTGCCAGTCACCGCCCGGGGCTTTAGAATCCGCTCCGAGGGCCTGACGCTCCTCCCTGGGAAAGGAGGCGGGGATTTCTCTCTTTTTCTGACAGAAATCATTGTGGATCTGATAAGGCGTTTTTTAGGGAAATCCAGTGACAAACTGGGAGAGCTTTGAGTCAGGGATTCGGGAGCAGTTACAGGGCTAAGCAGCTTTGCCTGTTCATTTGGACTCCAATCATGCCTGTGGGTCTTGTCAAAACCAGGGGCTTCTTTGGTTTATTTTCTTTGGGGGGGGGGAGGGAGTTTCAGGAGGAGTGATGCATGATCGGGGTTTCAAATGCACGTGAGAGTTAAAAAAATTACCATATGTTCAAATTCCAACCCTGAATATCATTAACTACTCACCAAAGGAAAAAGGCCACGACATGGAGGTCACCATGTGTTGTTGTACAATAAATATAAATGTAGTAATATTAACATTAAACCAATGGGCTTGGTTGCATGTTATTTTTCAGTGGCTACTGTTGCTTTTATTACTTTTTACACTTTTAGCGGGGTTTTCTCATAACTTTAAAATCAAGTTTTAATTATATAATGAATGCACGAATTAAATTTGTATTGGAAGAACATTCATACTTTAGAGATGAGAGTTAAAAGTTCTTGACCACCCTTCCTTAACTCAGTCCCCATCTTCCTAAGAGATAGTCATTGCTGCTGGTTTGTTATATGCAATCACGGGCCTTTATTTCTATGTGTGCACATCCATCTATACGCTCTAGAATATATTTTTTTTAATCGTCACCTGAGGATATTTTTTTCCATTGCTTCTCACAGTGGGAGAGAGAGAAACATCAATGTGAGAAAGACACATCAATTGGTTGCCTCCTGACCAGGGCTGGGGATCGAGCCTGCAATCGAGGGTGCCCTTGGCCAGAATCAAACCCGGGACCCTTCAGTCCACAGGCCGAAGCTCTAACCACTGAGCAAAACAGGTTAGGGTACGAGACTTAATTTTTATATCCTTCCTGGAGTCACCATATGGCTGCTTAATAACTATTGTCTGCTGGAGAGGATGGTAATGAATCTCCTGAGCTACTACTGCAACATATTAACATACCGATTTATGGAAACTTAGTATATAAACTCTAGCCAACTGTGTCCAGGAGAATCACTTGTTTCCTTTGCTAGACAGACCCAATTCCAACGTGATGCTGAAGATCAACTGTGTAATGAGACAATGCTGAAAATGATCATTCTCACCTCCAGCCTCAAATCTCAGATTTCTAACACGGTCCACCAAAGTGGGGCGAAAGGAATTTTTCTAAAGCAGGGAGCCCCATTCATGTCTCGCTTCCCCCCCTCTCCCATTAATAACATTTTGCATTTTTTTCCTGCACTCCCTCCCTTCCTGTTGACTCAACATATTGAACAGGAGATAGAACTGGAATAAGAGTCTTAATCAAAAGGTTCTAAGTTTCCCAGGGAAAAATAAACAGGGTCTCACTGAACAGTTGGCTTTTTGATCTGTGACGTTTCCCCACGACTATGTGTAGCCGCTGCTGGTTTTAAGCAACGTTCGCCAGTGTTAACTCCTGACGCCAAACAGCCCTGCCATGAAAACACGACCTGCGACCCAAAACACACATGCTTGTAATTCCCTCCTAATAGAAATTAAAGCAGCGCAAATAGAAATTCACAAAATGGGAGTCAGAGTAACAACGATCACTAACTTACGAAAAGCTTCACATCTCCACACCCCGCTCGGAGTATTACATGTATTCTCTCATTTTTCTCAAAACCACCCTATCGGCAGGGACCACTATAGAAATGCTAAAGGAATCGAAGCATTGGGCCCAGGGGCAAATAGGCTAATTAATAAGAAGAGACGGATAAATCAAATTCTTTCAAATGTTGGTTAGAGACATGAATACAGCAGGATCACCTTTCGTCTTCAGAAGCGCACGTCACGCGGTCACGGTGCCTAGTATCAGACGGTGCATTTTTAGAGCCTGATTTTACTCTTTAATTCATCTCCCTACCCTGAAGTTACATTCTGATCCCTGCTTTCTCCATATGAGGAAACCGAGCCTGGGCGGGAGTGGCCGAGGGGCAGAGCTGCGGGGGGGCGCGAGGAGCCCGTGGCTTCCCCGCGCCTCTGTGCGGAACGTGGCACAATTACTCCTGAAGGCTCCCCCCTCCCCCAGCTCCTGCCGCAGGAAACCAAAACAGAGCGCTTCCGAATCGCCGAGGAAGGGTCATTTTCGTGTGTGTGTCAGAGAGAAGGGGTTTCCATGTCCAGCCGCTCAACAGCGCTTGCTGAAGAACTGCTGTGTGGTTAGTTGCTGGGGCTGGGGCTCCGGGCTGGACGGACACACGTCGAGTTCACCATCCGGTGGGGCGCTCGGATGGTTAACCTGACAATGCGAACATCAAGAAGCAGGCGGGCAGAGTGGTGCCAAGAGCAACGCCTGTGATGAAATCAATGCAGCATCTGGGTGGAAGACGACCGAGCGGGTGAACGACCAAGGCGGGAGCCCAGCGAGGGTGGTCCGGGGGGGCTCTCCGAGGTGAGTCCTAAGCTGCAACCCGAATGACGCGATGATGAAAAACGGGGGGGTGGCGCATTCCGGCAGGGGGTCAGCAGGGACACGGCCCCCGCTGGGGGCACCTGCCTGAGGTGTTCAAGGACGGAGGGAGGCGGGAGCGGAGTGGATGGCGAGGGCCCATGACCGCGACCACCCTGTGTCCTATGGGACTCATCCCAAGTTCTCCGGGAAGCCACGGGAGGGGAAAAAATCCAAGAGACAAGAACCGTGCGACAAGGCATGGCTGTATGGCGTCCGGTGGAATCCCCGGGAGAGGGGGGCATGCAACACAAGAGCTGTGGACTCGGGGTATCCGGAGAAGCAGCGAGCCTCATGTCCTACAGACGCCCTCCCAAGGACTCCCGGACGGGGCATCACAGCAGCCTGTCGGGGGTGCGAGCCCTCGGCGCAGACTGAAGGCGTGGGGGCCGGGCCAGGGGCCCGTGTAACGTGTCAGATCATTCAGACTTCAGCTCTCAGCTTCTGTTGGCCAAGCGATGTGCTGCTCTACAGGTCCCGCTAACACGGACATTCAAATATTAGAAGAAACCAGAAGGGAAGCCCCAAGTTGCATGGAATCAGAGCCTTTCGGGAGCATTTCCGTGTGGTGATGTTGTTATTACCACACTTTCTGTTGTTATTAATCCCCGCCCAAGGACACTCTCTCCATCGCTTTCCAGAGCGAGTGGAAGGGAGGGAGGGGGGGAAGACAGAGAGAGAAACAGCGATGTGAGAGAGACGCCTCGACAGGCTGCCTCCCACACGCGCCCCGGCTGGAGCTGGGGAGTGAACCTGCAGCTGAGGTACGTGCCCTTGACTGGAATCGAACCCGCGACCCTTTCGTGCACAGGCCGACGTGCCACCCACTGAGCACACCGGCCAGGGCTGCATGCTCCTGGATTGCTGACCTTGCACACCAGGGGCTGCCCTGGAAACGGGCTCCCCGGTGGCCTGAGGAGGGCACCCAGGGGGCGGAGGACCCCGGAGGCCGTCTCCCTGTACCCTTTTGTGCCTTTTAAATGTTGCAATGAGACGATATTACCCCATTAAAAAAAGAGGAAGTTATATCACTTTTCTACTCATTTTTATCAGTTAAATAGGCCGAGCTGTTCATTGATGCCTGGTCTCAAATGTATCGTCAGCTGGTCAATTTTTTTCCTTAGCTTTGAGGACACTTTTCATTATTCTAAGGTCACCGGATGCCCAAATACAGACCCTTCGCTACATTCCTTTGTAAAACAACTTTCTTAACCAAAAGCGGGATGAATGGCGAGTGACCCAAAAGTTAGATCATTAGTTGATTACACACCAAGTTTAATCTGTTTTGTTCCTGAATAGGTGTTTTTGTTGTTGTTTAGAGAGAATTATATGAAGCCATCACAAGGCCCCGCTGACCGGCAGTGATTTATTTGGGGGGGGGGCAGGTGTTTGGGATGGCTGATAACTCATGAAAAGCTGTGCTCCGCGCTGTTTGTTTTCTCAGGGTGTGTTAGCCCATGAGGATAAATATTAAGGTGCCACACTACCCCGTCTCAGTGACATGCCTGTGACTGATCTTTTTTATCAGTTAGTTGAAAACACACACAAAGGAAGAAAATTAAATAATAAGGCCTAAAAGTGTACACAGTTCAAGGAGTTAATTAAATTGAGATTGCAAACTTATCCTCTGTGCCTTTACAATTTTTTAACAAAAACTCCACATGTAAAGTCTGTTGGACATGTTTCTAAAGGACCATCGTTGGGTCAGGGGGGGAAACATGCTTTCGTTTGAATAAGTAGTACAACTGCTATTTGTATATTTTAAGAATTCCAGGTCCCATTGAATTAGATCAGTGGGCTCGGATAAAGGTGCGGGAAACAACTGAACCACCCGTGTGGCTAGTTTCAGAAATGGAAAGAAAACACATTTGGGAATGTCACATTATACGGTTTTCAGGCAAAAAGCGGAGGCGGGCAGCCTCGGCCATTCGCTTCATTTTTCTCCTTGTATCTGGTAGTGCAGCTGATCAGACCCGCGTGCGATGGCTGCCGGGACCCTGAGCTAGAAGCCCCCAAATTCCAGGGCTGGGCGGTGTCTCAGCCAGTGAATGAAGCCCCCAGCCCACCCTGTGCCTGGAGACGGGGCAACGAGCCTGCAACTGAGCAATGGCCCATTGGCCAGGTTCAGGCGTATTTCTCCGCCCCCCCCCCCCCCCAAGCCCCGGGACCATGGGCCTGATGTGAGTTTTCAAATCATTTGCTCCCCATGTTTCAACCCAAGGCACTGTATCAAGGTGATGAGAAGGTTGTTCTGTGTCATCCAACAATGACGATGCCTTGGGGACAGCTTGTCTCGCTTTACAGTGAACTGAAAATGAGACCATCTTTCAGGCTTCAGAGATAGAAGCTTCCAGGCCTTTCTGAACTGAACTTTATTTCTGATTTCTAGTGCCAGAAATAGAAAATGGTCGGCAGATCATATGACTCAACACAAGGTCAGTCCTCCGGCTTCGTATCTTTAGATGAAAAATTGTAATGAGAAAAATGGTAGAACTTTACATGCACAGTGTGGCACCTCTGTGAACACTTAGGAACATCCCTGGGCATAGAAAAGCTTTTCCTCTGCATCTTTAATGTAAAGCTTTGATGGCTCCAGCCACAGGGCTGTGGGGTGAGGCCCCACTGAGCTCACACGCAGGTACCCAGGCTGTGTCAACATGACTAAAAATAGTCAAGAGTTGAGAGATTCGGTCAGTCAACACCGAGGGGCTGTGGAGGGAGGGAAATGAGCTCAATGGCTCCACTTGCATAGGCGTCTCCAACTAATTCACTTATTATTTAAAAATCAGCAACCTTGCAAACAGGTTTGAAGTGCGTTACAAATAGTAACCAGCTCAGATCTCAGAGTAACTTTTCTTGTCTCTATTTTAATGATGAGGAAACTGAGGCATGAACAAGGCCCATGCAAACTGGTCCACAGGCCACTTGCGGCCTGAGGCTGGGTTCTGTCTGATCTGTAAGGAGTTTGAAAGGTTGGTAAAATGCACATAAAAATGTGAGCTTCTGGCTTTTTTTTTTGAAAAAAATGTAAAGACTCAGTAACTTCAGATTTCAGCGTGGAGCCCGCTGGCTCGAGCCCACTGGGTGTGGGCTGGCAGTCCTGGCCACCAGGGTCCCCAGCCTGCTGTGATTCGAGCTCTGGGAGTCCACGGAAGGGGGAGGCCCCCTGACGGCGGTGCTGGGGGTGGGTGGGAGGGAAGCCGAGGAGGAAGGAAAATATTCGTCGAATGAATGACTGGGGCTCTCTGGGCCTGAGTTTTCTGGGTGTCGGTCTAGAAGGACGGAGTGAGAATGTTTTTCCCAGGAGAAAACACAGGAAACACCTCAGTGCGGTGGTCTGCGGTAGGGGCTCTGTGTCGGGGTGCCGGGGTTCAAAGTGGGAATTAGTTAAGATAACACACAACCAGCCCCAGGAGACTCTCGATGTACATTTGTCTAATTTTTAAAAATCGTAAATGGCCTTTGTCAGACTAGGATCCCACATGAAAACTACACACGTGACACGGTGCTCGTGCAGCGTCTTGTTCTGAATCACGGGCTAAGAGCCGTGGGGCCGCCGCTCCAGGCCGGGTTCCCTTCAGAGTCCAAAGCACAAGGCCCCTCATACGACAGACAACAGCTGCTACCTCTTAAGAGGACAGTAACACAAGGGCGCCTAGGCTGGGAGCACCGGGAAGTGAGCTTGGTGGGCGCAGAAGGCCCAATTAGGGGCCCCGGGACCAGCCCAAGGACTGAAACAGACACTGAGTCAAATCAGAGACACAGAGGCCTCAGTCCCTCTGTCCCTCAGACCCCAACTGCACAGCTTCCCTCAGCCGGTCTGAGCGCAGGGGCAACGAGGGCTAGTTGGGGAGCTGACGAGAGCCTGGTTCAAACCCCAGCTCTTCCGCCCGCCCTCAGCACAACCCTGAGCGAACTGCTGAAAACTCCCGGCCTCAGTCTCCTCGCCTGTAAAACAGAGCTTCCAGCACGGTGCTTGGTACACAGTAGGTGCTCAATAAACGCTGGCCATCAGCACCGGGCAGCAGCAAGTAGAATCTATTCTCCTGTTTCTCCCATGTTTGGTGGAACGAGTCTGGAAACCTGCTTACGTCTGGTGTGTGTACATGTGTGCACACACATGTGCACATGCTGGCTACCGACAGAACTCCCCCGACAGCATTAGTTAATTTAGGTGTCAGCTTACTCGGTTCAGTTTGGGTGACATTTCTCTAGGACACAGTTAATTCTGCCAAGTGTTCATGCTTTTTGGCAGGAAATTTTTAACGGAATCAAGTTTCCTTAATTTCCTATTATTTTTTATCCCTAATATAGTTACGTGCTATTTTTTAATTTGCTTTGGTCAGCCTATTTCGATCTTTTTCTTAGATTATTCGTCTTTACAAAGCAGCAGCTTTTGGCTTGACTAGTTTTTTCTCTCTCGAGAGCTTTGTTTTCTATTTTGTTCTATTAAAAATTAGCTTGATTGCCCTCTCCCGTCTGCTGACTTTGGATTGCTCTGTATTTCCCTCACTGGAGAGTTTGCTCTTGTAAGAAGAATTAAGATGTGGCTGACCCGAGAGAAGTCATTTCCTAGGACTGTTGTGGAAAGTCAGACATTATGCGTATAAAGCGCCCATCGAGATGACCAGCATATGTAAGTGCTTAACAAACGGAAACTTTTATTACTATTTTCACGTTTTATCATCTCTAAAATGGGCCCTGGCTCGTGCATTACTTGTGATCAGCATTATTCCCCGGGCGTACAACACACTTGTCATCAATGATAACCGTCACAATTGTGCCTGGGTGAGCAAGAGTTTTGGTTTCCTCTCCCAGGCCAGCTGCGGGATGGGCAGGGCCCGATGCAGGACGACAGCGTGGGGCCTCTTGTTCAGCTCTTACTAAGAGTTTCAAGATGGCAGTGGCAGGGCCCGGCCAGGTGCGGGCCTCTGAGCGCCGCGTGGTGTGCATTCCCCAAGCGGGCCCTGTCCTCTCCCAAGGGCACCTGGACAGAGCGCCGGTGTTCAGGCCGCGGAGATGGTTTTTATAAAGGCCTCTCCCCTGGCCCTTCACACATGTGCCTTCTCTACCCTTCTAACTGGTTCCAGGACCTTGGAGTTCCGTTTGACCCCTAAGGCTGCTCCTAATGCAATCAGGGGACACTAGGTCCAGCGTCGGCCCCGAAATCAAAGGCTGGACAGAACCCTGGATAAATCACAGCTGTTACGGAGAAGCCACCCCCTGTGAACTCAGTGAAGCCAGCGACATTTGCCGCGGATAAACCTGGCTGCGCAAGCAAGGCTGATGCGTTAACATTCATCACTAGAGCAACGTAAGAAAGTGACAGGCTTCGCATCAGAAACCAAAGCATCCTTTAAATATGTAAGGATTTAAAAAAAAAAAAGAATGTATGTTGGTTTATACTGATGCGGCTCAGAATTACATTTTTCTACAAGAAACCGGCTAAGGAATTTGCAAGACTAATTCAGTTGTGTGTTGTATGTATGAAACGAGACGAGCCTCACTGAAAGGTGAGTGTTTTCTCTGCTGCACCGACCACTCCTCCGGTGTAAGAACCACCCCCACGCCCACCCCCAGCCCACAGGAGTCATATGCCAGCAGCAGTAACCACGGCAGGTCCCCTGCCAAGGGCTCTACAAGGATTATTTTATTTTGTTCTCTCTACCACCCTATGGCTAGTAAAGTTACTCACGTTCACTTAGGAAGTGGGTGATTGACAAACCTTGTCGTTAGCCAACCCCAATATAGTCATCCAGTCGTTATGTGAATGATAAAAAGAGAGAGAGATCCAGAAATAACTAATACGTACGTATTTAATGCAAAATGTGCTTTACACATTATTGCATTTGTGCCACACATTGGCACAAATGCAATAATATGTGTAAAGCACATTTTGTGAGGAAGATTACTACTATCCCTGTTAGACAGGTGAGGGAACTGAGGCTTGGGGACATCGGGGACTGCAGGCCACACAGCCAGTGATGGATTTATAGGAAGACTATATTAGCAGTTATCTAAGTCAGCTCAGGCTGCTATAACAAGATACCAGGCTGGGTGGCTTAAGTGATAGACGTTTATTTCTCACAGTTCTGGAGGCTGGGACATCCAAAACCAAGGTGCCAGCTGATCTGGTGTCTAGTGAGGCTCTCTCCCTGGTCTGCAGACGGCCACCTCCTCATTGTTCCCTCACATGGCAGAGAACAGAGAGAGGCGGCAAGCTCCCTGGCATCTCTTCTCATCAGGGCACTAATTCTATCATGGGGCTCCACCCTCATGACCTAATCACCCCCTAAAGGCCCACCTCCAAATACCACCACAGTGGGGAGTAGGAGGGTTTCAGCATATGACTTAGCGGGGTGGGCATACAAACATGAGCCCAAGGCAGTGGTTATATCTTCAGAAATCAGAAAAGAGGAATTTATTTTCTTTGCAACAGAGGAGAACTGTATTTTTAACTCTGGAGTGTTTACTTACGATTTTGCTCAACATGGAACAGGCTTGGCCTTCTGTGCTCCAAATAGTTGGTGAGTGGCACATGCGAGGCTTCAAATTCCTGAAGCCACAAGAAAAAAAAAAAAATAGGTGGCTTGATGCCAGTGATGAAAGAGTTAAAAGTCCTCTTCATTGTCAACCTTGGTCATGGCTGAACCAGGCAAGCAACATTTTTTCCCCCCAGAAGGTTATAAGTAAACAGAGTCTGTAATAATAGCTCTGTGCTCCCTAATTCCAAGCCATGGTCAGCGCTGGAAGGTTATAGGCCACGCGGGGACCGCCAATCCAGGGGGGCCAAAGTAGGTTTACAGTTGTTTGTATGGTAAATACAATAAATAATACAAGAATAAACCCTGTGTTTTGCATACTGACAACTGTAAATCTACTGTGGCCTTCCTCTGTATATGAGGACTGGGGGTGACAGAGGACTGGGGCTTTTAAAAACCTTAGGACGGGGTTTTTTCTTTTTAAAAAAATTGAAGAATATTCCAATCAACTGAAAAGCGCAGAATATAGTATAACAAACATTTACATTCCCACTGCCTCACATCACCAAATATAATCATTGTGTTGCAATCTCTCAGATGTTTTTAAAATAAAACAATAAAACATTACTGATAAGGTTGTGCCCTCAAGACCTCCCGGAAAGCTACTGTTATCATGAAACCGATGCTTCCTTCCAGCCTCTGTTAAAACACCTGAAATGTTCTATGTGGACACAATATGTGTATCTATGTATCTGTATCTTTAAATGTTCTAAGTTATTTTCATTTATACTAATAGTTGCTTCTTCCACCTCTTTTGTTTCTGAGACCTGTGGATACATAAGATTCTTTTCAGTGGCAGGATCCAGGAGCCCGCGGCCAATGAGGAACACACCATGCTCTATGTGCCCTTCCTCTGACGGGCGCACACGCGAGGCTGTTGGCAGCATTTTGCTATTCCAGCCGTGCTGTGGGCCTCGTGGCCTTGTGACAGCTGGGAGTGTGTGTTCCTCGGCTGCATGGTGTGGACACGTGCGGTTTTACCAGAAGTCGGCGCAGCACTCTCAAAGTATCACAGAAACTTATTCCTACCTTGGGCTTCACTTCCATTTGGACACAAACAAGTCACACTTATAGTGGGGCTCCTTTCCCCAGCCCCTGAGACCAAGCGTCCCTGCCTGGGTCGCTCTCTGCTCGAAGGACCCACCCTTCCAGCCCCCGGCCCTTGTGCTAACTGGTCCTGGAGCGGCACTATGTTCTTCCCAGACCCAGCCGGCCGATCTGACGGCCACACGCCCCAGGGGGCACCTGCACTGGAAATGTGGCCGCTGCGTCTGAGCAACTGGATTTCGAACTTCACTTCACTGTAATTTAAATTAAAACTGCAAAATGATATTTCACTCAGCTACTGGAACACTTTTAAGTATATCTGGTACAATCTGACTATATGAATCTACCTTCTCAACTGTGAACGTTATGAAATCTAAATCCAGATAAAGTCTTTGTGAAAATGTAGTGTCTAAATTGAGATGTGCTATTGGTATAAAATATACGTTAGTAGCAAAGACTCAATATAAAAAAAGAAGTAAAAATCTCATTGTTACTTTTTCAAAAATCATTTTGAAATGTTTTGGATACACTGCATTAAATAAAAATAAAACACATTATTAAAACTAGTCTCCCTTGCTTTTTGTTTTAAATCTTTTTAAATCTGGCTACTAGAAAACTTAACACATGGGGTTAAGTATAACAAAATATATTACTAAATAAATTTTAAAAATAAAATAATAAAAATAAATTTAAAATTAAAAGTTTCAAAAATAAAAATAAATTAAAATTATAATACAAATAAAATACAGTAAATAAAATAAATTAAAATATAATACAAATAAAATATACCATTAAAATAAAATATATAGTATCTTTAAATTACTTCCAACCATTTCTTTCTTTAATGCTCACCCAAGGATATTTTTTCTATTGGATTTTTTAGAGAGTGGAAGGGAGGTTGGGGGGGCAGAGAGAGAGAAAGAGAGAGAGAGAGAGAGAGAGAGAGAGAGAGAGAATTATCAATGTGAAAGAGACACATCGATTGGCTGCCTCCCCCATGTGCCCTGACCAGGGTCAGGGATCGAAACCTGCAACCCAGGTATGTGCCCTTGACTGGGAATCGAACCCACAGCCCTTCGGTCTGCTAGCTGATGCTCTAACCGCCGAGCCAAACCGGCCAGGGCCACCCATTTCTTTTTACCTTGTACTAGAAAATTCAGCACAGCCTACGTGGCTTGTGATTTTTATATATATATATAATTTAAATATATCTGTATTGATTTCAGAGAGAGGGAAGGAGAGGGAGAGAGACAGAAACATCAATGATGAGAGAGTCATTGATCGAGCCCGCAACCTGGGCATGTGCCCTGACCGGGAATCGAGCCCCGATCGCCGGGATCCCAGGCGGACGCTCAACCGCTGAGCCACGCCCGTCCGGCACGGCTTGCGTGATGTCTTGAATGGACAGCGCAGCCTGCCTCTGCCTAAGGGTGGCTCCCCCTTACCCTGATCTCCGCTTTAACGTCGGCTTTTCAGCGAGGCCTTTCCTGACCACACGAACCTGAGCGTCACCCGTTCACAGGCGGTGAGCCCCACCGCGTCGCGGCGCCTGTCCTCATCATCGCCACCACGGGCCATTTGGGGGCCGTTTCTTTCTCTGTTGCCTTTCTCAGCACCCTCCCAGCAGGAGTCCTCACTCTGGGTCCCCGAGGTCCGCGTGGTGCAGAACAGTGTCTGTCCCACCGTTGATGCTCATAATTATTTGCGGAGTCAAACTCATCCCAACCGTTCTTAGGAACTTCCTAAGAATTTACAAAACAACTGCCAATTTACCTTGAAATCTAACATGAGAGACAGCGCAAACTTCTACTTGGGGTTCCCGGCGCAGTTTGATACGATGATCCTTGATTTGTCACCGGCCTTCCTGAAAGGTGGCCCCTCGGGGTGGGGTGGAGGGGAAGGAAGATACTATTTGGATTTAGAAGGAAGCGAGGCTGCCTGCAGCTTGATAAAAGATCATGGCCGGAACCAAAAAGGAAAAAAAAAAAGTCAATCCATCATTTCTTTCTTGATGGCTCTTTTAAATATTTGGCTGAAATTGTCCTCATCTGGGTGTCAGCTGTTTTCTCTACAAACACCGCAGCCCGGGTGCTCACACACAACGCTGGGAGGCCGGGCCCAGCGCCCCGACAGTTCTGTGCTTCCAATTTAGAGCCTCTGGGTTGATAGTTCACGTTAACGTGGAAAGAAATATACAACCTGCGAGTTGAGAAAGCAGTTTTCACTCATAAAACCCTTTGATAGTTTGGCCATCTGGTCAGAGCGGAGCCCCGCCTGCGGAGGCCGAGCGAGGTTAAAGGGCGCAGTCTCTCAGGGTCAAGGGGGCCCTGCCGGAGTTCGCTCCAGCGGGCTCCACTAAAAGGACGCCTGACAAATTATTGCGCATTCCACAGCCTTTTGCGTAAGTATTTGATTACAGTGGGCAGGAATGCTGTTGATATTTTCAGCCCGAGTCAGGGAGGCGGGGGACCAGTTCATTAACGCCTCTCGGGTCCCTGTCCCCGGCCGCTCGTGGGGTTTATTGCATGGCGCTGCAAGGGCTCTGCAGGGCCAGCCTCGGAAGCCTTTGGCTTTGGCCATGGTGTGAAGGATGCTTCCCCCCTCTCGGGGAGAGAGAAGAAACACACTGTGCTACCCAGGCCCCGCTGCTGTTTTTCTAGTGATAAAATACGAAAGGAGACCGAGCTGCTTGGACCTCTGTGCTCTTTCCGGTGTGAATGTCAACAGAACTAAACGTATTTATGGCTTTATTTCTCCGAGGGGATCGCAAACAGAAGGGAATTTGAGGTGATAAAGTGTCATTTTCTCCAGAGGCCTGGACAGAAGCAGAGGAAACCGCTTGATTTTATGGGGTCTCTGATAACACGAGTACAGTGAGTGAGTGGCAGCCTTTGAGCAGATCTCAGGCACACCTTGGATGTCCCAGGCACGCTTCCCTCCCTAGAACACAGAAGGACGAAAGCAGACATCATCTGAGAACACACCCCTTGGCGTGCCTTCAGGTGACGGTCGACAGTTTCAATCGGGGAACAGTCACAGGCAGCTCTTTCTGCATAAAACTTGCTCTGTTTGTTTGTTTGTAAGGTCCGAGGGAAAGGAAGAGCTGGGACAGGCAATGCACAGGTCAGTCCCAGAGGAGGCGAGTCCGTGAGGGGGGCCCGTCTCCAGCAGATGGAGGATTCACCGTGGGGAGGGATCCGAGTGTTGGGAACCTTCCACTCCCCGAGTGTCCCTGAGAGGGACTGGAAGGTCCCTTGGGCCTCTTTATATTTCTTATCGTGGTATAATACACACAGCATAAAATGTACCATTTTAGCTACTTTTAAGGGTAAAATTCAGGGGGCACATAATAGTACATTCACAATGTTGTGAAACCTGCTTCGCTATTTAGTTCCAGAACATTTTTATTAACTGAAAAGGAAACCCCATCTCTCAGGCCTTTTTGAAAATATCAATTTAAATCCTGGTGGGGCTAATGCAACAAGCCTATAAGAGAGAGTGGGAAATTGCTCAGTGGTCTATTTCCTTCATGATAGGCTATCCGGTCAGCAGTGAAATATATGCACACAGACACACTCACACACATTTAGCTGGCTATATTTATGTGTGTGTCTGTGTGTGTGTGAGAGAGAGATCGGGGAAAAAAACCATTTCACCATCGCCTGGTCACGAGCAGTTTTCAGTTCTGTTGAGAGTGAGGGCCCCAGATGTCCTTTAGTCATTTCAACACTTGTCATATTAAAACATCCCCTTGGTAAGCCTCAGCTTCTCCAGGTACTGGAAGTTTATGAGAATGACTGTGACTTAGAACATTAATAAAAGTAAAAGTGGGGGGAACCAACAGCACAAGGCCCAGAACCAGGTGCTCACATGCCTCATCGCTAACCCATGAGAGCAGGAATCTGCCAAATGGGAACAGCGGCCCATTTCCCCACTTCACAGATTAGGACAGTGAGGCTCCTGTACAGGCAAAGAGAGTGCGGAAGGTTATACAGCCGATCAGCACCAGAACACTTACACACGAAGCCCAACGCCACGAAGGAGGTGGACGTTTAACACAAAGTCATCTACTCAACTAACGACAAAACAGATACAGGTACCTGACTGTAAACAGGCCCTATGTACAATCTGAGCTCTCGGGCAGTGTGGCGGACGTGCCTGCCTCCTGAACAGCCACCCCTCCCATGCCCTCTAACAGGACCTGGGTTTTGTGCAGACCAAATGGTGCCTACCTCCTGGACGCCTATAAACCAGCAGGGCTCGGATCCACGGATCCCGACACACCCACTTAGACACGAGAACTGCGAACGTTGTACAATATTTGTTAATTCATTAGAAGAACAATAATCCCGTTCCATAATTAAAAAAACGTAAGCAACAGCTTTATGAATGATGTGTGGAACAACAGTATGTTCCAAAATTACAACAAAGCCCTTTACAGTGAGAAGAACGGCAGGCCGTCTTTCACAGGGTTTGCAAATCTTGGCGCTGCCGGGTGAAGACGGCAGGGTTCTCACGTCCGCTTCCGTGTCCGGTCTCCGGAAGGTGTTGCTCCGGTTGAAATATGAGGGAAAACATCGGCGCTCACAGGGATGTGTTGGGAAAAGTCGGGAGTATTTTAATGGCCTTTCAAATAGTTGTGGAGAGTCTAACTTGATACTTACCCCAACTTGACAAGTGGCAGTTTTTTTAAAAGGTTAGTTGTACATAGACCCTGAAATCACATCGATGGACACTGTCTGTTACATCAAATCTATCGCTCTGTCTTGCGCTCAGAATAGATCTTTCACCCATGCATGATTTTTTAATTTTTTTTTTTAACAGCATGCATTGGCCAAGTGGAAAATACTGTTTTTTTTGAGTTACACAGATCTTGACATTGGCACATTTCATCATAAAATAGCTCAAAGAAGTCTCATTTGTCAATATCACCACTGATTTCATTAGAAAAATTCTCGAGTACTGTGAAGGTGTCAAGGTCATGGGGGTGGATAGGGTATTTGAAAATACTAATTTTTGCTTGAAACCTCAAATGTTATCATTGGCAACAAACACTGTGTCGTCGTCCTTGAGATGACATGTTTACTTCCTTCGTGTTCCGGCGAAAGTCTGTCAAATCCCAGAGCTTGCAAGGCCAGCGCGTGGGTTGCGCTGGGATAGAAAAGGGCGTCCCGGGAAGAACGCAGCCAGTTCAGGGCGCAGCCCAAACAGGCGCCTTCCCACGGTCAGTCGCTGCACCCCAGTGGCTGCTGCCTTCTTGGGAGGAACTTCCTGTTTCATCACATACAAGGTTGAAAAAATGTGCACTCAGGGGTGGGGACTTATTAGAGCAGTAATTTTACTGCTTCATCAGGACCGATTTTGTTTTTCACACTGAGTGCGGGGCGGCGAAGAACACGCTGCCCACTAGCAATGTGCTGATCTGCTGTCACCGGAGTGGGGCACCAGCGATTTTACCCACGTTTGCTTCGGCACCGTTAGTGCAAATGTCCAGACGATGAAAAGAGGCCAGTAACTTTTTAGCATTATGATGAAAAATTGTCTTGACCTCCCAGCCCCCCGACTCAGAGGGTTGCAGAGACCCCAGGATTCCATGGGCCGTACTCCCTCAGGGCCCGCTGGTCTGTGTCAGTCAGAGGAATTCTGTCGCCTTTTGCCAGAGATTCTTGGGAATGTCACGCGGCCCAGTTTGAGATGGGTGTGAGCTGGAGGCCTCTGAAAAGGCTCTGAAACCTCCCTGACAAAAGGGGGAGCCGCCCTGGGCAGCATGGCTCGGTGGTTAGAGCACAGGCCTGCACACGGGGGGAGGACTGCGAGTTCATTCCTGGTCGAGGGCACTACCCGGGTTGTGGTTTGATCCCTGTCCCCGATCCAGGGCGCGTGAGGGAGGCAGCAATCGATGCATCTCTCTCACATGATATTTCTCTCTCTCCCCAGTCTTCCCCCACAACTCTCTCTAAAAAAATCAATGGAAAAAACATCCTCACTCTTTGAGGGAGGATTTTTTTTTTTTAAAAGGAGGAAGGAGCCAAGGGAGAAAAAAAGCACTTGTGCTCCTTATTCCATCTCCCTTTGCTGGGTGAGAATGTGACGTTGGTGTGATGGCAACCATCTTGGGACCATGAGGTGAGACATCGGGACCGATGTTGAAAAGGGAAATAGAGGATATGAAGAGCTTATGTTCTGGATGACGTCACTGAATTGTTAAGTCAAATTGGAGATGCAAGATTTTTTTGCTTTCTGAGACAAGTAGATGTCTTTGTTTAAACCAAATGGAGGGGCCTTTGTATACAAATGCATCCTACACGATATATCCCATTATAGAGTCACCAGAGACTGGCAGTAGATCTTGGAAGGTACAGGATTGGAAAGCTAGTTTCTGATTTAAACCTAGGAATGCATGCAGATTGTTCACTCATTCAGTCAGAAATATTTATTGAGTCCTGAATGAGGTAGGGTTAGTTCTGGCTGTGCAGCATACAAAACTCAAATTAAGAGTGGTTCGAACAGAGGGATGAGTTTATTTCTTTCAAGTGCACAGCAAAATGCCAACACGGCAATTCAATGATATTAGGAACTGAGGCTCATTCCACCTAGCCTATTATCAAATTCTGGTTCCCACTACAGGAGCCCCGGATATCACGTCAATATTTACCTAACAGCAAAGAGGAAGGAGACCACCTGCCTTCCCTGAGGCCAGTACTGGGAAGTCACACGAACACTTTCAATTATGTCTCATTGGACAATGCACAGTCGTGTAACATCTAGCTGCAAGGGAGGCTGGGAAATGTGGCTGTACTCTGGACCGCAGTGTGTCCTGCCATCAATCAGGGGTTTGTTTTTAGAGAAGAATAGGTGAATGGCTACTTGGGGGCAAGAGCAGTTTCTGCCACAGGCGCCTGCCCTAATGTCACAGCTTATCACTGTCTCAGCTTACACTGGGAAAATACAGTACCCCTTCCATTCATTCATATACTCATTTGTTCAACAATTGTTGCTTGAGGGCTGTTTGTACCACCTGTGAGAATGACACACCCTGGTGATAGAAAAACAAAGCAAAAGATTTTTATGCAACAAGAGAAATAGCCTGATTGGGGAGAGAAGTTTATGGTCAAGAAGGAAATAAAAAGCGAACCACAAACTTTTTTTCTTAAAGGAATAATTAAAGGTGCATGCAAAGTTCTAGCTATAAGGAAGCTCCCTGTACTTTTCTGTAAACCAGTGAAAACTGGAAAGCAACTAAATATCCAGCTACTGTTAAAATCAATTGTGGCACATAATTAATGATGCTATAAGACAATAATTGTAGTTAGCATTTTCTTATCACTTACTTTATGTCAGACACTGCACCAGTTCTTTGTACGTGTTAACTAAGGTAATCCTCACAACAGTCCTATGAGATAGATAATTTTGATTCCCCCATTTTACAGATGAGGAAACCGAGGCACAGAGAAGTAACTTGATCTCCAGGTGGCACAGCTAGTAAGTGGCAGAGCTGGGAATTGAATGCAGAATCTAAGCTCTTAGTCACTACTCATTCTTTACTGATAAATGTTTTGTTGAGCCTCTATTATGTCCCAGTGTGTTCTAGGTGCTCGGTGCTCGGGGTACCTCATGAAACTTACGTGCTAATTGAGGGGTAGGTGTTCAGACAGTGAGTAACAGATATAACGATTAGGTAATATTATAAAATGTCAGAAGGCTATATGTGATATAAAAGAAAAACAAACAGCAAGAGGAGGATCCAGGGTCCAGTGGCGATATAAGGTGTTATTTAAAATAGAGGGTCAGAACCATCACAGGGAACATGACATTTGAGCAAAGACCTGAAGGAGGTGAGGCCCTACGGATGGATGCCTGCAGGAAGAGCATACAGACAGAGGGAACAGCCAGTGCAAAGTCGCTGAGGTAGGCGCACATCTAAGATGTTGGAAGAATAGCAGGGAGGCTGGTGTGGCTGAAGCAGAGTGAGCAAGGGGGACAGTGGTAAATGTGACAAGAGCTTTAGGGAGGGGTCGGTGTGGGTGCTGGTCCATTCATCAGGGCCTCCCCATTCACTGCAAAGACTTTGGCTTTGACTTTGAATGGACAGCCTGTTGGGGGTTTCGAGTAAAGGAAGGTTGAGACCAGCCTTAGGTTTTAGCCAAATGCCTCTGGCTGCAGTGTGAAAAGTAGACTGCAGGGGGCGAGCACAACACCGGGAGGCCAGAAACATTTAACACAGAGATAGATGTTCACATTAGAGTAAGAATTTTTTTAAAGTTATGCAACAGTATGTACAGATATTATACTATTGTTGTGGGAGCTGTGACCAGGGGGGAAGCTGAATAAAGGGGCCTCTGTGCTCTTTGCAGTGTCCAGTGAATCTATGACTACTTCTGAATAAAATAAATAAAAACAGTATGTATGAATGATCCCATTTTTGTTTAAAAATGTCTATGCAGAGAAATAACACTGAAATCTTCACAGTGGTTCCCTCTGGGTGGTGGGGTAACAGGTAATTTTTTTCTTACACGTATATTTATAAGTTTCTGCAATGTTCACTTACTGCTTTTGTACTTTAAAGAAAAAGGCTTTATAAGACCATCTAGAATAGTCCAAACTGGAGGGGTCTGCACACAGACAATAAGGAAGTGAAGTATGAGGGAGGGCCAGGAAAACAATTCTTTCTGCAAAGGCTGACCCGGGGCCAAGAGTAAGTGGGTTGATAGATCTGGAAGCTGACCTGACCCAACGATGGCACATTTGAAGACCATCCGATTTATGGCCAAGGCTTTAACGCGCTGCGTCCAGCCCCCAGTCATCACGTGTCATGCCTGCTTTGGAGGAGGCCGTCACCCCCCTGGTGGCTCCATTTGTCACCAGAAACTGACATGTTTGGATAACACTCTAGCCCCCACCGTGCTCTCCAGCTCCTGGGCTCTCTGTCCAGTCCTTCCCTGACATCTCTGCGAGTACCTGTCTCTGAGCTTGAATCTCCCTCCAGCGGGGGAGCCCCCCAAAGGCAGGAGCGGGGTCTAGCTGGGCTTAGAGGAGCAGCTAATATGCAACCTGTCGGAAGAATGACTTTAACTTTGGCTCTTACGGAAAGTGGCGGCTCACTTTTGTCCACTCTGCGTGTTCTCTTAAAGAAGGCACCGATTTTCAAAATTTCCCCTCGAGGTAACAGTGAACACACAAACATGAGAGGTAGGTAACACTTTCTAGTGACCCAATGGGTGCCCTCCAAATCCCAGATGAGTCCTGCACAAGTTATTAAACGTTTTCAAAAAGCAAAGCTTTGGATATAATGTTCCCTCTCCCCCTCTCTCCGCCCCTTCTTTATCGAGCGAATGCACACGGACCATCTCCCTGGTTCTAGACTGTGTGCCCGGCCGTGTAGAGCAGCAAAGAACGAGACGGACGGGGTCCCTGCTCTCACGCAGCCTGCAGGGGGGCAGTCAGATGCTAGGCAGGTGTGCAGGTAGACCAGGTCTTGGCAACGAGGGCCAGGGAACAGGGGCTGTCACACAGGGAGAGGGGACAGCAGCAGCCACGAAGGACCGGGTGGGTGGGCAGTGGAGCCGTCCCAGGAGGAGTGACGTATTGTTTTCCACGTAAGAATATTAATGTTTATTCCCATGTGCAAATGCTTGGGAGTTACCCTTCGAGAAGAGCATCGGAAAGAAATCTGACCATTCTTCCAACCAACGAGTTTGGATTTAGGAGCTAAATGGAACAGGAAAGAGAAAGAAAAAGTGTGTGTGTAGACGTAATTGCCGCTGGCGCTAACAGGCCAGACTTACACCAGCGAAGAGAAAATGCAAGTTACTGATTCGCGCAGTGCACAGGACGAGTGCTATTCCTACGGATGAGCTAGAGTCCCACGTGAAGCCTCCAGAACACACTAAGGAAGCTGGACAAGGTGCAGGTTCTCTCTGTGATGTCCTCATACTGTGATGTCTGTCACCCCTGGACGTGTCCACTGAATGTCAGGGGCAGTCCCTGGTTAGTGAGACAGCCACCAGCACCTCACCCATCTCCAGCACAGCTCTGCTTCCTGCCCGACGTCCTCAGATTAGTTCAAGTGTCACTTCTTTGCTTCCTTAGCGTCTCCTTCTGTAGACCAGGGCCACGAGGTGGGGGACAGCGGGGAGGGTCTCCAAGGAGGGGAGTGGATGCAACAAGGGGGCGGAGTCTTGCTAAGGTGTGGTGTGTTCTGAGTGGGGGACAGCAAACACATTCACAGTGAGGAGTGGGCTGTACTCCCCCTGGGCCCTGGGGTGTGATCCCCAAGCAGTCGATGATGGGGGAAGGGCACCTGGTCCGAAAGACTAGTCAGGAATCGATACAAGAACGAAGGCGGGCCCCATGCATAAAGGGCCGCCACTTCCTGGGGCAGGGTCTCTCAACCTTGGTACCGGCGACAGCTGGGGCTGGATCATTCTCTGTAGTGGGCCCACCCCGTGCTCTGCAGGATGTTTAGCAGCGTCCCTGACCTCTACCCACTAGATGCCAGTAGCACCACCCAGGTGTGACAATAAAAAATGCTTCCAGACACAGACAAATGTCCCCTGGGGGGCAAATTGCCCTCATCTGAAAAGCACTGTCCTAGAGGAAATCATTTTTAGGCTGAAGGATGAGTGGGAGCTGGCCTTCCTGCCGGCCAGGAGAGCTGCTAACGGGCAGCAAACTCCGCAAAGCAAAAGGATCCTGACCCTGTCCCTCAGCCAGCAGGTGTCCACTTAGGACGCAAGTTGTTCCAATCTCCCTTTCAAAGACCTCCAGGGTTAAAAGGGGGCTGGGTGGCTGGCGAGGAGCCGGCTAGGGCAGGGTGCTGGGAAATGGGTTGGAGAGGCGAGCTGGGCCCAGGTCGCTGGGCTTGATGCAGGTGGCGTGGGTGGTATTGAGGTGGCTGTTACATTATACTTTTGTCTTCACAAACAGTCATCGCAACATTACTGTTATTGAAAAATAGTAGTGCCGTGTCCATGGCAATACGTTCCGTGGTGAGGAGCATTACCTGCAGCCGTATATTGAAACACCATGCAGTTCTTTTTAGAACTGTGGTAGGTAGCTCTCTCTATACAGAGGGTAAAGGTCAGTCTCCAAGATGCACAAGAAAGTGAAAAAAAGCAAACACAGGTCAGCATGTCTAACACGCTTCCTCTGAAGCAACAGATGAAAAAGAGAGTATAAAAATATCTGCTTGGCGCTGTCCGGTTTGCTCAGTGGTTAGAGTGCTGACCCGCAGACTAAAGGCTCCCAGGTTCAAGTTCAGCCAAGGGCATGTGCCTCGATTGCAGGCTCGATCCTCAGTTGGGGCGCATGTGGGAGGCAGGCAATCGATGTGTCTCTCTCACATCGATGTTTCTCTCTCTCTCTCTCCACTCCCCCCCCTTTTCCACTCTCTCTGAAAAGCAATGGAAAAATATCCTTAGGTGAGGATTATCACATATATATATATGTATTTGCTTGTGGCCTGCCTGGGGTTGCTCAGTGGTAGAGTGTCAGCCCGCACACTGAAGGGTTGTAGGTTTGAGTCCCAGTCAAGGGCACACACCTGGGTTGCAGGTTTGTTCCGCCCTGGTCAGGGCCTGTGGGAGAGGCAACCCACGGACATCTCTCTCTCACATCGATGTTCCTGCCTCTCTCTTCCCCTCCTTCCCTTCCACTCTCTCCAAAAAAATCAGTGAAAAAAGTATCCTTGTGTGAGGATTAACAAAAAGTAAATAAAAATATTGGCTTGTGAACGTATAAAAATCTCCAGAGAGATGTATAAGAAACCAATAACGGTGGTGGCCTCCAGGGTGGTGGCTGAGGGTTGGGGCAAAATGTTTTCCTTTTGTACCTTTAGAATATAGAACCACATGAATGGCGAGTGGATGACCTCTTTTAAATAAATAAATCACACGCGCAAACAACAACAGAAATCCCAACCGCCAAAATATAGTAACACGAGATTATCAAAGGCATATCCAGACCCGACAAAATTCAGAAAGAGCGCTTGGGATTCTGTGCGCCCTCTCGGCCTGCGAGGGAGGGCGATTCCTCGCGCAGCTCGCCTAGGGACCTGGTGCCTTCGCGGCTCTGCCGCTGCTCAGCCGGTGCAGGCCCGGCGCCGAGCTCAGCCCGGTGTTCCCCGGAATAGCATGCGAAACAGACACCCCACGGAGGTGGCTCCGTGGTTTTCCCTGCGGGTTGCAATTCCCAGTGGCTTGTTTTGCTTATTTATGGTTAAAAAAAATTTTTTTAATGCTGCATATGTATTTAGTAATTAAGAGTGGGAAAACTTAATGTCATTTAAAATTAATATAACAGATAAGGTCCTGATAAGGAAACACAAAAAAGTCTTTAAAATCAACTAAAAAAAAAAAAGAAAGAAAGAGAGATCTCTGGCTGTTGCGACTGTAAGGCATCTTTTCTCTCCTAGGAATATTAAGCTCCCAACAAGTAGATTAAAAACTTTACCCTCCAGTAAATCCTAAACCAGTGAAAGTGAATGACCCATCTCCCCAGTGTCAGGGTTCCGGAGGGGACAATGATTACGAAGGTCCCTGGACCTGTAAGCCCCATTAAGCCCTGTTGGGAAGGAACATGCCCAGCCCCAGGAGACAGTTAATGTGGTGCTGCACCGTGTCCTTGACTGGACGGCAGGGATTTTAATTACACTCGAGCAGAAAGTAATACTTTCTGGGGCTGGGTGAAAACACTCTCCGGAAGTAAAGTCGGGGGTCATAAAAACTGGGGATTACTTTAGCCAGTCATTTGTAACAGGTAAAACTTCCTGGAATTCGGGCTGGAGATGCAGAGGGGGTGTCTGAGGAGGAGGGAGGAGAGTCCAGTTCCGGGGGGGGAGGGGGGTTATTATCACTTCTTCCAGGGTGGCAAATTCATAAAAAACAATGGCTTTATTGTAAGAAGTTAAGGATTAACCTCTCTATGAGTCTGTAAGCAACCCATATGCTGTTGTTTACGCGGTACGTTAACTGTTACTATAGGAAATGCAAACATCTCGCCAAAAGTGGGAAAGAAACACTGGAAAAAAGTCACCAAATCTTCAGATGACTTGCAGGGTCTAGCCCAGAGGTTCCTGGGCAGGGGCGATCTTATCCCCCAGAGGACATGTGTCTGGAGACATTTTGGTTTTCACAACGGTGGGTGCTACCGGCACCTAACAGGTCAGGGATGCTGCTGAATATCCTACAATGAACAACCTACCTTTCTAACAATGAATTATCCAACTCAAAATGCCAACGGTGTTGAGGTTGAGAAACCCTGGTGTAAAGCTTAGTTGAACGATGTACTGGAGGGGCTCTGCTCTTGCACCCAATAGCATGTAAATTCAGAGCAATACTTCCTTTTTAGGATGGGTCCTAGCCCAGGACATATTTCATTCAGATCCCAGGAGGCCTTGTCAATAGCCATCAGCTGGGGACCAAGGAAATGTGATCTGTCCCTCTCAGTTGACAACATATCCTCCATCACTTAAGAAACAGATACAAAGGCATGAAAAAATAGAAACAAGATATTTAGTTCTTTCTTTGGTCTGGAGGGTGTAAGGAAAGCCAGAACATGGGCTGAAAGAGCAAGTCTGACCTGGTGGCAATCTCTCGGATTGGAGAAGTATTCTTTAAAAGATGAACTTTTCACAGACGTCCTTGAAATAAAATGCAGAATACAGTTTGCAGGTGCAGGGAGAGCTTTCATCAGGTTCTCGGTGGGATCTATATTTACCCCAAAGATTAAGAATAACGATCGTGAAGGGTTCCAAATACCACGTGTGGCTAAATGCACTTTCTTTTCTATTTCTGAATGAGTTTTACCACATATTTACTTGTGGTGACGATAAGATCAAACAGTAGGAAAGGGTAGCCAGGACCAAGATGGGAGGGGGGAGGAGATCCCTTGCTCATCTTGGGTGCAAAATTTAAAGGAGGTGCTAGAAAACTCAGGAATCGAGAGAGTCTATTTTAATGCAATATTTAAAAAACTCGAAGTTCATGGAAATAAAAAAATTGATAGAAAAAAATCCACGATGAACAAAATGTAAGCATTTTAATTAAAAACAGGGTCAGTATTACTGATTTTTCCTTTTAGTTCAAGCTCCAAGCTGCCTTGGATGGGCTCTGTCCCCAATCACGGCTGTTTTAAGTCTCCTGTGTATTATTCCTGAGAGATTCCAGTCAAATGCAACAAGTATGCACAGATCTTCTCCCTACACGTGCGCTTTCTGCTACACCACACACACCATTCATTCTATGACTTGTTTTCTTCACTGCTACCTTCAAGATTGTTCCATATGAGAGTAAAACATATTACATTGTTACGTTATAATTATTTATTTCCTATATCATAATTATGCAAGAAAACTCACTGTCTTCTCTTTTAAAGTACCGACTTAACCAACTACTTTATATAATTAAACCTCCTCCTGCAAATTGCACTTTTCCGCTAAAATCCATTTCTCTAACACTGGATGCTGCTTTTGTTTGCCAGGTCACATCAAATTAAAAAAAACAACACACAAAACCCTCCAGAGAACCATACTTAATTAGTTCTCTATTTTTACAAAGTGCACGCCTCCCTTCCTCCTGCCCTGGGGTTGCTCAAGTGTCTAGAAGCGGCGAGATTGGCTTGGCGTCTCGCCCAGGTAAACTGAGTGTCCTGGAGGGCGCGCTGGCCTCCTCAAGTTACTGGTCACTGCTAATTGGTTTAGAGAATATAAATCCTTCATATTCTCAAATTCCGTTTTCAAAGAAATGGGAGGCTTAAGTCGCCGCAGATGCGAATGATGTCACTAAGAGGGACCTCAAGAGCTGCAGTCGAAAATCACGGGAAGCAGGCAGAGCCACATAGACCACGACGCGGCCTGCCCTCGGCTGATGTGATTCAGCCCACACGGGGCCATCCAGCCCGTCCCTTCAGCAGCTCAGTGGTCTAATGAATTCTGAAGAATACTTGCCTGTTTCAGGAAAGAAAGCAAAAGAGAACATTGGAAATAGGTCTTTGGTTGGAAATGTGACCAGTCTATTGTCACGGGGTATTTTCCTTCTGCCGAGAAGGAGAGTGACTTGGTAACACCTACTTTATACAGCTCCCTTTACTGCTTTTTGACCACATGCCTACTACGTACAATCTTTCCACAGGTATTTGTGGAGGGTCTGCTTTGTGCCTGGCCTGGGTCCAGGACCTGCCATCAGGATGGTGAAGGCAAGCACACAGAAAAACCGAGTGTCCCGGAGTACATGCGTCCCACAGAAAGGGGAGACCACGAGCCACCCACTCGGGGATGCTGAACTTCTCCAGCACTCTTCCTTCAATGCACAGGCTAACACCTATTTTACAACTGTGGCGATTTCTTGTGTTCATCTGCACACACTTACACAGCTATACAGATATTCTCAATTAACATCTGCCAAATAAATGATTTTAAAAATATTCCTGTTGGGAGAGAGAGTCATGGAGAAAAACAAGGTGGCGGAGTAGGTAACAGCTGTAACAGCTGTACCTGCTGCTTCCCGCAACCACATTAAAATTACAACTAAAATACAGCACCACCATCACTCAGAACCCCCTGAAATGTAGCTGAACAGGAGTCCTACAACCAGGGAACTGAAACAGCACCAAGGCCGGTAGGAGGGGCGGAGACGCGGGCGGATCGGGGCTGAATCCCGGGCCCACACCCGTGCCACAGGGTAAACCCAGGACGACATCTCAGTGGTGGAGGTTTCCCGGAGGAGCAAGGGGTCCTGGCCCCAAATCAGGCCCCCTAGTCCAGGGCTCCAGGGCCAGGAAGAGACGTCCCCACAACTCCGGGCTGTGAAACCAGCGGGGACTGTCCCCGAGGGTCGCGGAGGCTGCGGGACCCCAGCAGCTCCTCTAAAGGGCCCGGCACGGACTCACTCGGACGCTCCCTCTGAGCCCAGCGCCGGGAGCAGCCTGAAAGGACCTGGGACACTCAGGGGGGAACTAACCTGCCTGAAGCAGGGCGAGAGCTGGAGGGGCGGCTTCCTCCCAGGCAGAAGGGCTGGCGGAGGCCATGGCTCCTTTGGCGAGTCCTCCCCGCACACAGCCCGCAGGCAGGTGCCATGTTTGAATCGCCAGCACCTGACTCCCACCTTTGGCCCCACCCCGTGATTCCCGGAGTCCCCGCCCTCCCCACCTGCAGCTCATCCGGGCCATTTCCAGGGGCTTTTCTGTGCAAGTGGCCTCTCCAGCCTCATGCTTAGGACTTTCCTAAAATCTCTCAAACAAGCAGCAGCGGGCCCCATACGGCTTGATAAGCGGCCCCAGGCCTGGCACTAGCGGCAGCTGCATTGGTTCATGGCTTGGCCTCTCCTGGGCACCTCCAAGCCCAGCACAAGTAGCAGCCAACTACGGTTTGCTGTGTAGCTCATGCTGGGTGGCCTGGGCAAGGCACTGGCACAGGCTGACTTTGCACCTCCCCGGAGGGCCCAGAGACAGTGCAGCTGGTGGTCAGACTCGACCATGCTGGATTACAACCCTACCACATCCACCAGTGACACATTCAAGGGGCGTACTTGGTGAACACCAAAGCTCCACTGAAGTACATCCTGCTCCATAGGGGTGTCTCCAGCACAGCAGCTCTCTGGCTGTAGTTGCAGCTGGTCCTCACAGCTGATTGGCCTGGGGGTCAATTCCTCCCAGTGATGCCAACAGCAACCAAGGCTCAACTACAACAGGACAGTGCACACAGCCCACACACGGGAGCACCTAGAAGGCCCAGCTCAGGTGACTGGGGAGGCTGAGCCACTGGACCCTACAGGACACCTACTACACAAAGCTACTCTATAAATTCCATGAGACATAGCAGCTCTACCTAATACATAGAAACAAACACCTGGGAGCAGCCAAAATGTGGAGGCAAAGAAACATGTCACAAAGGAAAGAACAGAAGAAATCTCTAGAAGACGAACTCAATGGAATAGATCCAAGCAAGCTAACAGACACAGAGTTCAGAATTTTGTTTATAAGGATGTTTAAGCAGACTATTAGGGAAATAACTGAGAAAATCGATGACATAATAAAGTACCAATTTGAAATGAAGGCTACAGGAACTGAAATGAAGAATAATTTACAGGGAATCAACAGTAGAGTAGAGGATGCTGAGAATCAAATCAGCAATTAGGAACATGAGGAAACAAAAAACACCCAACCAGAAGAGCAAAAAGAAAAAAGAATCCAGAAATATGAAAATAGTATAAGGAGCCTCTGGGACAACTTCAAGAGGCCCAACATTCGTATTATTGGGGTGCTAGGAGGGGAAGAAAGAGACCAACAAATTGAAAACCTATTTGAAAAAATAAATACAGGAAACTTCCGCTACCTGGGGAAAGAAACAGACTTACAAGTCCAGGAAGCACAGAGGGTGCGAAACAAGAGGAACCCAAAGAGGCCCACACCCAGACACATCATAATTAAAATGCCAAAGGTTAAAGACAAAGAGAGAATCTTAAAAGCAGCAAGAGAAAAGCAATTAGTTACCTACAAGGGAGCAACCATATGACTGTCAGCTGATTTCTTAACAGAAACCTTGCAGGCCAGAAGGGAGTGGCAAGAAATATTCAAAGTGATGAAAAACAAGGAACTGCAACCAAGACTGCTCTACCCAGCAAAGCTATCACTTAGAATTGAAGGTCAGATAAAGAGCTTCATAGATAAGAAGAAGCTAAAGGAGTTCATCACCACGAGACCAGCACTACAGAAAAGTTGAAGGGTCTTCTTTAAGAAGAAGCTAATGAACAAAAGAATCTGATGAACTAAATAGATCCAGAGACACTGAAGCATGCAACAGATGATCATATTTCAGAGGAAAGAGGGAAGGGGGGTGGAGGGTAGGAAGAGATTAACCAAAGAAGTTATATGCATAGATGCATAACCCATGGGCACAGTCAATAATGGGATGAAGGCTTGGGGAGGGGGTGGGAGCAAAGCGGAGGGGGTGAATTGGGGGGAAAAATGGGACACCTGTAATACTTTCAACAATAAAGATAAATTTAAAAATTCCTGTTTATCTTTAATTTTTACAAAGGATTGTCCTTAAAATTGCTAAAACTTTGAACAGTATTCTACATTTAAAAGAATGTCCTGCCCTGGGCACAGCTGGCTAAAGCATCGTCTGGATGTGCCAGGGTTTCAGGTTCGATCCCCCAGTAGGAACACCTGCAACAGTTAGCCAGTGGGACCATGAATGGGTGGAACAACAAATTGGTGCCTCTCTCTCCCTTTCTCTCTGTCTCTAGAAGATCAATAAATTAAAAAAAATTTAAATAAAAGAATGTTCTGTCTTTGATCTTGGGTCCATTTTGTCATATTTATGTGGATAAAAATGACAGCAGGAACAATAACCACAGAAACAAAAATGCTCCATGACTGTGGTCTGGCTGTATGACAGACCCACTGCAAAGATGTCCCTCAGGCTGGCTCTGGGGACAACACAGCAGCCTGGGCGAAGGGCTGGGACACCCCCAGGCGGAGATGAGCAAGGAGGCTCAGAGCAAGCACTTAGCACAGATCTACTTAGCTCCCAAACACAGCATTCCCACCACAATACCACCGCAGCAACAAAAGCATCCACAAAACCTGTAAATCAACACACAGAAAACTAGGCTTGTATTTGTCAGCTGCTATATTTACTTGACGTAGCAAGTGCCACCAGAGAAGAGCAGGCAAGATCAGGATTTCTAAGTCCCCAGTACTGCCTTGTTTCTGGGCAGGGGAACTGGGACTGCGGGTGAGAGGAGGACAGTAAACGAGTCCGGTCCCCTCTCCTCATTACAAAATTCAATGAATATTCAAAATACGTCCTATGAAGGTTAAGCCAGAGAGTGCACGTTAAAAAACAGTTTGCCAATTTTAAAGTGCTTTCTAAAGCTTACTTTTACTATATTATATTTTTAAAAGACTGTCTCATTTTATTTTTGATTGAAGTGAAATGCACACAACATAAAAATGAACCATTTTAAAGCGTGCAGTTAAGAGGCATTTAGTGTATTCATGATTGTGCAGCCACCAATGTGCCCTGTCCTTATAAACATGGAATGTGACAACTTTGGGCACGAGAGACTGTTATTTTATCTGTTAGAAATTTAGTGCCCCTCGAAGACAGTGAGCTCCTGCAAGAATCTCCGAACCCTAGGCCTCTAGCTCACCCAGAGATTCCAGCCTCTTCTCAATCTTGTTTTTGAATTTCAAAGCCTTACAATCGCACCCAACAAACTGCTCTGGGTATTTATTCAGTCTCTGTGTTATGTGCCTGTTTTACAAAGCAAGTGAATGCCTGCATCTTTGATTGGCTACAAAGCCAAAATAATCCAAGTGAGAAGAAAAATTTAATTATGGTGGTACTTAGTTTTAAAGACACCCGAATACTGAATATTCGTACACACACTGAAAATAATCCGCCCCCCCATCAGGCTCCTCGTTGGAGGTCAGACCCAGCGCTTGCTGTTGTAAAAGTCAGACTCAACAATACTTAAAACCTTTAAATGCCAGTTCAAAGCCTTTTCTGTATGTGATAACTGGAGCTATCATTTCTTTCTAAATGCAAGGAAGTTATTTTGAGTATTACTGGAAAAAAATTAAACTGTTTGCAGCAGAGTGTGGGAGGAGGACTTGTAGAAACGATGCCTGTTTCCAGAGCGACCGGCGCTGTTTTAACTTCTAGACAGGTCGTTTTATAGATTCACAAATCGAGAGAGGCCCTGGCTAGTCCTCGGGCCAGCGCGGTTTGTTTGTGATCACGGCAGCGGCGGCATCCAGTTCAAAGTGGGGGGGAAACGCTCTTAACAATGCAAGAGTTTCCCGAAGCCCAACCGGCCGGGCCACGCGGCCCCCACCAGTGGAAATGGTGTCAGATCTGCATCATAATTGATCCCCCCGATTTCCATCCACAACAGAAGGATGTGGTCGATAAGAACAAACACCACCCTGGCAACAGAAGCCTTTCGGCAAACTTTCCCCTCCCTCCGCCCACCAAAGTCAGCAACCGACCCACTTGGGCGCAATTGCTCAAGATATCTCGGGAGGTTCATCGAAGAGCAGCGGCAGGCAGATCTGTGCTATTTTTTCTCACCGAGATGTGAAAAGCTGATAAATAGCCACGTTAGAGCCCCCACCCCAAATAATTCTTGGATACTTCAAAAGCAAAACCATTTGAGTAGTTAAGGCTTTTTGCCCCAGCCCTCCACAAAAACAAGGGAGAGGGGGTTGGGAAAAAGAGGGTGAAAATGAGGGAGAGGAGAGAAAAAAAGGAAAAATCTGATAAATAAAAGACATGAAGCGCGTCATAAAGTCTGCGCTTTATTTAACTGGGCTGTAGGGTCCAGCTGTGCAGCCCCCGATCCAGCTGGGAGAGGGGCCCCTGCTGGGTGGCTAATTAAAACAATTATAAATACAAAGAGGATATCAATGGCATTCCAAGAGTCAAACAAAGAGATAAAGCACTGAAGATTTAAATTGTCAATGGCCAGTCTCTTTTAAGGCAGCTCTGAAGAGGAGTCACCGTCCCCAGGGCTCCCCAGGCTCCTTTCTGTCCTCACTCATGTTTGCCTACGTGGGACCCTGCCTTCTACCGGGTTTATAGACATCACAACGTGTCAATGATGGAATTAAAAAAAAAAAGTACTTATAGGCTCAAAAGGACTTCATTGTCCTAGCACTTCAGGACGGTGGGTCTGAATTTAGAAATAAATCCTTGTATGGGAACAGGCTCCTGAGCCTCCTTTTGGAATATTTTCAAAAACAGGAAACCAAAAAAGACCTCGAGACTTTTTTGCCCCAAATCAAAGTGACAAAGTGAGCATCTATGTAAAAGCGATTAAATACTATAGTTATTTAAAAAGTACTGTGGGTAATTTTAGGAATGTTAAACATGTAGCAAGTGTGTTAGAATGTGATTTGCAGAATTAAATTTATTACCCAACAAAAATGAAAATCTTAGTTTCTTAGACCAATTTTTTTCCCCCCTGTTCTGGTTTTTGCAGATTGAACCCTTAAAGGAACACTCTGAAGTATAATGACCTAGAGTCACATAAATTATTTCTCTGATTACGGTCAGTGTTCTCAAAGGTGTGAAACAAGCCCCAGGTAAGACCGAGAAAAACGTTGGCCAACTTAGAGTGGTTTACGGAGCAGGACGAAACGTGGTCGGACATGGATTGAAACGTGGGGAGAGCGACTTTCCGACTCCTGTTTGCAAACGCCGGCCACCTTCCTGGCAACAAGCCGGCCCCGACGAGGGCACACGCTCCAGGTGTGCATTGCACACTCCTGTACCGTCTCGGCCTGCACATGCCACTGCACACGCCAAGACCTCGGGGCAGTGAGCGCACCTCTGCGGCTGCGATCTCAGTGACCAGACCTTTGCAAACGTTCCCAAGGGAGTCCCCTGGGGTGGGTGGTCCCTTGGCTCTCAGGAGCCGGCTGTGACAGTGACAGCCTGTCAGCTGTGCTTCAGGAGAAAGAGCCCAAAGCAGCAGTTCGCCAAGGCTCACCCTTACAAGGAGCAACTCTTCTTAGGGGAGGAAGGCTGGGATGGTCCAGGAGGCAGAGATGAACTCATCAGGGGGGACTGGAGCCCTAGAATCCTTGTCCTCCTCCCTCCCTCCTCCCCTCCCCTCCCCCCTGCTTTCTCGACTCCTCCCCTGCCTCTCCCTCTCCTCCAGCTCTTCCTTCCCACTGGGCTAATCTTCCTCGGCTCCTCCGCTATTTTGCCTCCAGTGTGGGGGGTGGGCATCCCCGGCCTCTCCCTTTGCCTCCGTGTTATCTCCCCACCCAGTCGAAATATCAGCCCGAAGGTCTGAGAGAACAGAATGGAAACGGGCCCAAAGCGTCTGCAACACGTGCCGGCGGTCAGTAAAAAGAAAGATAGGATCTGACCAGGAGGACTCTCTTTAGGGGGCAGTGGGGGCTAAGAATGTTGCCTAAAGAAAAAAAGGAAAAAAAAAAGTGGTGCCCAGTGAAACACCCCTGATGCTCTATCTTTAAATTGTCATGTAACCACAGTGTTAATACAAACCACAGAAACTCCCCTGAATGGACGTTCAACTCAGAATTTTTCTCCGTGTGAACAAAACCAAGGTGTGACAACTCTGCCTAATGCCAATAGGGGGCGGTAGACACGGGGATCTGCCACTTTAGTCCCCTCAAAATTCTTAGGCTACGATGAAGGCTGGAACTGCAGCGTGCTCGAGGGGCGGCCTTCCAACACCGCCCGTGGGCCACGGCCGGGGACTTAGGCCCGGACGCGTAAGAGCCATAAATCAAGCGAAACAAAGCTGCGCGAAACACTCCTGCTCTGACACATCTACATCCTTGATGACAAAGCAGGACACACACATCAACCTATTCATTATGATTCAAAGTCAGGAAACCATCAAAGATGAGAGAACTTACTTATTACTGCGCGCGTCTGGGTGTTCTGTTGAGGGCCTGTGATATTATTAGTATGAGCAACAAACAGAATTTATAAATGATACATTTATCCCATAACATTTCTTTTTGTTGCTCCTATTTTTTAGAGGGAGGAAGGGAGAGGGAGAGAGAGTAAAACATCAATGTGAGAGAGAAACATGGACCGGCCGCCCCCCTACTCGCCCTGACCAGGGATGAAACCCGCAACCTTTCTGGTGTATGAGACAATGCCCCAGCCAACTGAGCCGCCCGGCCAGGGCACAAAGTAAAATTTTATTGGCAATAATGTTTTAAGAAGATGGATGTGACTTGAATGGTCCTTTTTTGGATGCTGACCAAGAAACAACCACTATTATCAGGTTCTTGTGTATCTGTCCAGTGACAGTGGAGGAACAGATAAACCACTCATTATTTTTAACATACAAGTGGTAGCTACTGCTGTGCATCTGCGCCCCACTTTTTTTGCATATGTATCTTCACATATGACCCTGTCCTATCAACATCTGTGTACACACACATACATACCTACCTACCTACACTTGCTCTGTATTTTTTAAATGTCTTCAGGGAATTCTACGGAATGAATGACCACAAGTTATTCAGCTATACTCCCCCCTACTTGAAGGCACTTAGGTTGTTTCCAATCTTTTGCCTTTACAATCGGTGCTACAATAAATAACCTTCACAAATACTGTTTTGCTCATCTCTGAGTTTAGCTCGGAAAAAAACCACACGCGTTTTTAAGACCAGTTTTAATGGAAGAATGCCTTCTTTCAATAGCTTAAGAATGCCTTTCATAGATTTAAAAACTGGTCAAAAGGGATTCTCTCCGCTCACTTTCAAGTGGGACCCCTGTCCTCCTTCCTGCTTTTCTAATTCAAACTGGCCAACCTCAATGACCTCGTACAAATCTCACCTCTCATTATTTATTCTCCTAATATTTCAGTGCAGCGGGTTGCACAGGGGAAAGCTAGCATTTGTTGAGAATCTACGACGTGCAACATGACATATGTTATCTCATGGAGCCATCACAACCACCCTACAGAGTGGACAATATTTAAAAATAAGAGAACTGAGGCCCTGGGAGGTCTCTTGCCCAAAGTTGCAGAGCTGATAAGTGGTGGGAATATTCATTCCCAGGTCTATCTGAATTCATTCACTGCCTTGGGAATCCTACAATATATCACGCCAACACAGTCTTGTACACTTTCAAACTACTTTTAGACTTATGGAAAGGTCTCGCAGAGAACTCCATATATGCTCCCCCCATCTCCTCCCAGCTAACAAACTAAGACATTAACATGGTCCAACTCTGCTAACTAATTTAGACATTTTATCTGTAGTCTACCTGTTTTCCCACTGATGTCCCTTTTTTCTGCTCTGGGATCCAATCCCAAATACCACGCTGCCTGCAGGATTTTCTATTACACTTAGTTATTTCTTTCCTGTATGTCCCAGCTTCCCCAAGACTTGACAGCAAAAACATCACTGGGCATGTGAAGTCCATCCCAGCGCCCTTAGGGCAGAGCTGGGCCCGCAGCATGGAGTCGGCCACAGGATGTGATTTATCGGGCTGGGCCTGACTTAGGAAGGTTTTGGCGGTGGCACAGAAGGTCCCGGGGCTCCAGGGGATCAGGTGTGCTAATGGACGTCCTGTTAAGCCAGGGGCACATCAGCACCCTGTCACCTTGTCTGCCAGGCGCTGGAGGAAGCGGGAGATTTGTTCATAACATCAGGTCATTTCCTCCCTTCCCGTCTGGACCTCCCAGCTCTGTCACCACCAGCCGGAGGAAGCCGTGGACAAGTCACTTAGTGACATCTTAAGGTGAAGCAAAGAACTGTCAGGGTTTGCTGGTCCTACACTCGAAGGGACCTTCCAAATCCAGAGGTCCCCTCCTTGGATGGGTTGCCACATAGAAATGAGATGTCTAGATAGTGAATGGACAACAGAAAATACTTCAAAAAAAAATTTTGCCATGTAATTTTACCTGATCCCCATGATTATCTAGTACCTACTATCCATAATAAGGTTTTTGTTTTGTTTTTATTTTTAAATATGTCCATTGATTTCAGAGAGAGGAAGGGAGAGGGAGAGATAGAAACATCAAGAGAGTCATTGATCGGCTGCCTCCTGCACGCCCCCTACTGGGGATCGAGCCCGCAACCCGGGCACGGGCCCTGACTGGGAATCGAACTGGGATCTCCTGGATCCTAGGTTGATGCTCAACCACTGGGCCACGCCAGCCAGGCAATAAGGGTTTTTTTGTTTTTAATGTGTGTGAGGTTCATTCATTTATTCGCTTAACAAATATTTACTGAATACCTACAATACTCGTGGCTTTTTTAGTGGCTAGGTAAAAGCAATAAATGACAGAGTCCTAACCACTGCCTTAAAAGAGTTTATACGAACACAGAAAGCAGAACAACAGTCAATGATCAATCAATACAATAAACAGGCAGGTGAAATGTTTGCCAATTGTTTGGTGTTTTGTTGCGCCTCTGTGTGCTAGGCACTGTTCTAGATCCCCGAGATCTAGAGAACAACATAGTCCCTGGGCTTTGAGATGCTAAGACAGATTCTAACAAAAGGGGGGTTGATTTTAAAGAGAAGGGGTCTGGGAAGGCCTCTCCGAGACAGTACCCTTCAATCTGAGATCTAAAAGATAAAAAGAGTTAGACCTGGGAAGAGGGGGCAGAGAGCATTCCCAACGAACAGGGCAGCATGTGTAAAGGTCCTGAGGCAGAAAAAGGTTGGCAGGTTTGAAGAACTGAGACAGAGAGCAAGAGGAACATAGAGGAATATGTGCCTATCTTTTTAGGTTCATTTTCCCAATCAGGCTCAGTCTAGCCCCTTAGACAGACATGTCCGTCATCTGTCTGTTCACTTCTCCCTATTGGATTGTTTGTCTCTTGCTTATGGGTTGGAAGGAGTTCTTTGTTCATTCCGAATGTGATTCATTTGCTGTTTCTGGTGTTTTAAATCTGGAGCTGTCAGATCTTTCTTTGGTGGTTTCGTGTCTTTTGAATAAAATCGTAAACGCAGTCTTCCACATTTTCTTTCACAACTGTCAGTTTTGTTGTTTAGGTTTCATTATTTATGGAACAATAGGATTTATTGTTGTAACTAAAGTAAGAAATCTAACTTTACTTCTTTCTAACTCGACAGTCAATTTTCCCAGCCACATCTATTGAAGTGTCCCCACCTTCATCTTCTTAAATTATGTGAGACTTAAATCTTTTACAAATGATCATGTATTTTTATAACAATAAAGAAATACAGTCAGTCAAAAGGAATAAAATCACATAGTGATGTCTATCTTGCACCCCAGTGTCTTACATAATGCCAGGCACACAGTATGTGCTCAATAAATACTTCTGAACTGATGGCATCACCTTTTCTGTTTCCTACTTAACAGTGTTATAGGCAACACAATCTCATGTTAGCAATGGCATCACTACAGGCTTTTGGAGGTAAGAACGTAACATTGAGGGTTTTGTTCTCTTAGTGCCAGTTTTTCAGTGAGATTATACTGAATCCCATTCGATGGATATGAAAATAGTGTGGGTGCCAGGATTCTCTATTTCAAAAATGAAATCGGCAAGCTGTCTATAACCTTCCAGCTCTTTTATGCCCTTTATCATCGACGGACTGTTCATATCACGCATTTTCAGCTGTTCTTAAACTAGGCTACTTTGCAGCAATCCTGAATCTTTCCCAAATAATTAAACAGAAATACAGAAATGAGAGCGCAGTGGGTAGCCCTTAATAGATACTAGGTGGGCACTTTTCCTTCCTTCCTTCCTTCCTTCCTTCCTTCCTTCCTTCCTTCCTTCCTTCCTTCCTTCCTTCCTTCCTCCCTTCCTCCCTTCCTCCCTCCCTCCCTCCCTCCCTCCCTCCCTCCCTCCTTTCTTCCTTTCAAATATGTAGTTTTAAGTAATTGTCTCCCTCCATCTCCCTCCTCCCTCCCCAAAGCGCCCATTCATTTTCCGACATAAGGAGCCTTGTCCACCACTGCACAGTTCCAATTTTTAGGTTACCCTCAGAGTGACAGAAAATCCGGCAAAGCTGTACATTAATTTTTTGTGTGCCCCCCCCCATTTCCTCAATCACTGCTTTGTTCAACGATCAAGAATTACATTTAATTAGAGGAGTAGAAACAGTCTTTGAGGCTATTAGCCATGAAATATAATCGATTGAAAATGGTTCCCTGCTGGGCAATTTTCAAGCCGAGTCATCACCCAAAACCAATTGTGCTCGCAGCTTGCGGTCACCATGAGCATCGCTGTCCGGGGAGAGTTATAGCGTTTGCCGAGCCCCATGATTTACATACAAATGGTATTTAATGTTGATGAAGCAAATCAAGGCACATGGGACAAATGCCCAACATTCTTGGGGCAAAAAGGCCAGGTTTTAAATAATTTCCCTTTTTTGCTGGTTACTACAATAATTACGTGTTAAACAAAGTGGGGGGATTTCAAATGATTTTATGTCTACACAGTGCTAACTCTGCTGCTGGACTGAGGGGCTGGTGGATTTTATATCTGCATAGTGACACCTGGTCATCAACACTCATAATCCTTGTCTGCCGTCATTTTTTGCCATTCTTTTATTTAATATACTATACGTCACTTAAACTATGCCAACATATGATTTCAAAGCTCCCCTACTAATGCCATTAAAAGTTACTAATGCAATAATGACAGCAGCTGATCTAAAGTGGTGTGGTTCTTAATAACAACACCCAATTTTGGAGAAGGGAAGGGAAGTTTGGCCTTCACTGCTGAGGAGTGTAAACTGTACCACCTCTGTGAAAAGCAATTTGGCAACACTTATCAAGAGCCTTAAAAATGTTCACAACCTTTGACCCAGTAATTCAATTTCTGGGAATTTAACTAAAGAAAATCATCCTATATACCGAAAGAGATTTACTCATTAAGATGACAAATGTAGCATTATTTTTAATTCTAAATAATTAGAAGAAACCCAAATGTCCACTAAGAAAGTAATGGCAAGTAGCTTATGTTTATAATTCATATATGATGACACAGGGAAATGCCATGTTAGGTTTCAAAGTGCATACATTAACACACATGAGACAACTATACAAAAACACACTAGGTTGAGCAAAAGACTAACAGAGGAACACATTAGCAACTGTTGCCTATGGGTTTAGGACCAGATTATAGGTAATTTTACTTTTCTGCATTATTTTGTATTTGCCAAATTTTCTACAAGCATGATTTTAACATATAATAAAAATGACTGACTATATTGCAATAGCTTTTTAAAATTAAGATCAATATTTTCTTTCGGTGCGAAAATATCAATGATATGTTGTATTGTCCCCTTGTACAGTATCACCTCTCCTTGGGAGGTGCGGTCATGTTACCTGGGAATATTTTATTGAAGGGAAACAGGAGAGTGGGAATAAGTCGTAGGTGGAATGAGGGAAGAGACCCGCAAGGTCAGCTGCCGAAATGCCTCCTGCACCGTCCTAAGTTAGAATCCCAGAGGTCAGCGAAGAAACGCAGGGAAGCCCTCAGTTCTTCCAGGCTCACGAGGGAAAGGAAAGGGCTCTGTGCAGTTCACAAACTGACTTACAAAGAACTCTCTTCAGTTGGCTACCCGAGGATTTTCTGGACACTGGCAGAAAATGCGGTTCAAATGTGCAAAGGTGGGAGACAGCTGGAGAAGCAGAGAGCCGAAGACATACAACACGAGAGGAGATGGTCATTGAATTATTAAATTCCGAGGTTTTTTTTTACAGTAAAATTAATGCATCGTACATATTTAAAACATGGTTATCAAAGTGAATAAGCGGGCAGAGAACCTGGCAGGTCAATTTAGAAGCTATTTTAATCATCTACTTAATACGGGCTTGTTGTAAAAAGCCAAACAGAGCAGAAGGGTATTAAAGTGGTGAAAGCCTTCCTCGCCTCCCTACACGTCCTTCACTTACCAGAAATAGCTACCGTTCAAGTCATTTCATATCCTTCAAAACAATATCCATGCATATACCTTCAGGGTTTTTTTTTGTTTGTTTCTTAAAGATTCTGAGAGAGGGAGGGAGGGAGGGAAACATCGATGTGAGAGCAGAACATCTATCTGCTGGCCTCCTGCCCGCCCCGTGCCGGGGAATCGAGCCCACAGCCCGGGCCTGTGCCCCGACCGGGAATCAAACCGGCGACCTTTCAGTGCACAGGACGATGCTCTGCCAGCTGAGCCACACTGGCCGGGGCAAAGTACAGGCTTTTTTTTTTTTTTTTACTTGACCAAAGAGGATAAGATGTGTGTAGCTTTGTCCTAATTGAAGTTTGAGCATTAGAAATTACTTTTAACGAAGTAAATCCAACACGAAAATTACGTAATTAACTCCAAAGCCACATGTGAATGATGTGGGGATTAAGGAAACTCCTGCACATCCCAGTGGGCGTGAGTAATTGAGAACTGTTTGTAATTATGAACTACTCATTTTAAAAATACAAATTCTAATTAGCTGGGGCTTATTATGTCCCAGACACTGTTCTAGCTCTGACTTAATCTGCGTAACAATTCTGTGAGGTGGGCACCGTGATTATCTCCATTTTACAGACTAGAAAGATGAGGCACAGAGGCCTTAAGAAATGTGACCGAAGTCGCGCAGCAAATAAAATGACAGCTAGAATGCAAAGCAGGCATCCCGACTGAAGCCTCGGGGCTCTCGAGTGCCGTGCTACATCCACGCTCATCTGCAGGGGACAGGGATGCATCTGCAGGCCCCTGGCAGAGCTTTTCGGCACAGCGTTCACGGCGGGGCAGGGCAGGGCAGGGCAGGGGGTGGGAGGTGCCCCCGCTGCAGCTGTGGCAACGGCTGCATTACAGGTTTTTGATCTTATGTTGCTCTTCTACCTTTCCTCCAGGGACCGCGTACTGCTCTTGTAATGAGCAAAGTTATTTTAGAATATTGACAGTTCTTAAGGGCCGAACGCTTTCAATACCAGAAAGCTGCTCGTCTCTAATGTCTTATCCAACCTACCCACCCACGGCCGCTCAGCACTAGGAGGGTTTCGTGACCTCAAACCACAACACCAGAGGCAGCAGCGGCAGGTTCAAGACTCCCGAGTGTAACATCTGTCATGTTGGGGTCTCCTACACATCTGGAGGAGCCTGTAGGTCCAGGGAGCATAGCACAGCCTGAGCATCGCGGGGTCTGCCGCTGAGGGGTGTGACACGCACCAACGATACAGAACAAACAAAACCACCCCAGCAGAATCTAATGAGAGCCGCCGCCTCTTCGGGAGCGAGGAGACAGTACTTCTGGTCGGGGCAGGTTAGGAGGTGGCATGTGAAACAGGCCTTTGTGACCTTCCAAGAAGTTATTACAGTGTTGGCAGAACACGAACGCACGTAGCACTCGAGACCCTCAGAATGGATCCTCAAATGCGTTAATGTGAGCACTGAGCCATCTAAGAGCCGTTCATCAGAAGACTGTACAAAGGTGTTACTGAGAGCCCTGCTGGGCGAGTCCCTCCTAACGCAAGATTTGTTTGTGGTTGTTTGGGGTTTTTTTGGTGGGGGGGGGAGGGTAAGTATCCACATGCTGGCGCTACTCGATCTAGTTATGATGGAAGTAACTTTAGGTCCAAGTGAAAACCAGACTCCAGAAATTCCTTTAGCAACAGAGGCGCTAAAGGACATAACATGCACATAACAATTCAAAAAATACTTTAATGACTACTTCACTCTAATGTAGGGATGGGATTTAGACCAGCCAGGGCTCGGGTGGGAAGGAAAATGAATCTTTATTTCACGAGCCTCTAGCTGAAATTGAGCAATTCTGTCGCTTCCGGATGTGGGCACCAAACCACAGCAGCATCAGCAGGACCTGTGATTTGGTCAGCAGATTATATTTCTGTAGAGCATCATGGCTGTTACACAGATCAAAAAATATACAACATGCTCACTGCTACATCAACGTAAGAGTGGTTCTGAGGTCTGCTGCTGCAGCTTATTTTAGTGCTAATAAAATGCACATAAAGATCCAAAAAATATTTAGATGACTACTTTGATCTAATTTTGTCTTTCACAAACCTATGTGTTTTGTTTTACTTTTAAACATCACCTTGAGAGGGGACTCAGACTTCATAAGCCTGACAAAGGGCTCCATGGCTCGGAAGCAATGGACTCGGGACTGAAGGCAGCTCTCCAAGCGGGCGTGCTGGCACTGGGAGGAGGTTCCACTTGGCCTCAGACGCGGGTTCTAACCCTCGTGAGCTGCTTGACTTACGCTTCTTTGCTTTTTCTTCTCTATTAAAACAGAAGCAATCCAAGGTGCACGTCCTAAGCGTCTCCAGAGAGGGGCCGTGACAGCTCCCCGGGCCATTTCTGCTCCTGTGAGGCCACGTGCTGGTCTCAGGAAGACCTCTAAGGAAGCAAAAGCTACTCTGCAATTCTGTAACCTGTGCTGGGGGAACATGACGTTGGGCATACCTGTCCCAGCATGTGGCAGGACAGGCTAGGGACATTTCCCCAATCATCCAACAATACCCATATCTGACGGGTTTTCCCTATAATTATAGACCTCACCATTCTTGCAAAAGATCTTGTCCTGTTTTTGTGTCAACATTTGGAACTCAAAAGGCCCTGTTCCCGATTCCTCCCGCCCTCTGGACTGAGTTAGGAGGCGCCCTAGAGGTTAGTGGGGGGCAGGCTGCAGACACCGCGCAGGCCCGGCTTAGGCTACCTGCCCTGGCTGCACCGAGGGCCACTTGCCTAAGGTCAGTTTTCCCTCGCAAGGATGAAAGCAAATGCCTTCCACTGTGAGGTCTGAATGGACTCACGCAGGAAATGCTTGGGCTTCACGCTTCGCTGTGCGGTTCCTCCCATCCCGAGGCCGAGACCGGGCGGCCCAGCCCCAGCCGGGAGCCCCGACTTCAACAGCTGAGCCTTTTCTGTCCCAGGGATGCAGACAGGCTCCTTCTCAGGCATGTTCTTTTCTTTCCTTTCCAAGACCAGCTACATAATTCACAGGGCCCAATGCAAAATGATAGATGTGGGGATCCCTTGTTCCAAAATTAAGAATTTCAGGACGGCGACGGCAGAGCATACCACCCAGTGGAGGGCCATCTGTGACAGCACAGGTGACATGCCCATGAAGAGAGCCCTGCTCCTTCAACTGGAGCAGCTATTCCCATCTGGTTGTGCATCAGAAAGCACCCAAAAAACTATAGAAAATACCAATGCCTGGCCCTCTGCCCCCGAGGGGGGGGGGCAAACAGCTAAGAGCTTCCCAGGTGACTGCAGTCTGCAGCCACAGTTGAGACCCATGGGACTAGAGTGACAGAAAACCTTGGAAAATTGTCATGGGCCAATTTGCAGGAAAACAGAGGTAGGCCCAGGAAAGCCCTACAAAACAGAAATGCTTGTGTGTGGAGCACCCTGGCTGTTCGGGACCTGTACCAGGGGCTTCACAGAAAAGTCACCCCTAACCTTCATGAGCCTGCACCACTGCTCAGGGGCAGAGAACACTCAGGACCCAGTGTTTTAACTCCAGAGCCACCGTTTCCCAACAGCCTTTGTTGTAACAAAGCCCTGTGACCAGCCAGGAAGCCGGGAAAGGTGAGCAGTTTATAGGCAAGTTTCTAGTAGTGTTGGGGGGGGGCATGGCCACCTTCTCTTGTCTGGAGCTTAGTTGCCACCACCTGGGACCACATGTTGAAGATCTGGGGGGTGGGGTGGAAGACAGTGGCCCTGATGTCATCATAAGGTCACAGAACTAGCTCTTGGTTCTTTCCCACTCACCCTCTTGCAAAACAAAAGAAAGGAGGGAAGGACACACAGGTAAGCCAAAACCAGTTGACTTTATCATTAGGCCAAATGTCTGAAACAGGCCCATTTGACAGATGAGCAAACCGAGAATCTGACGTAAAATCTTGAGCCAGCTGTCAGCCAGATAGTATTACCCGAGGCAGGGTTTTCTCACCTCTTTCCTCCTCAACCCCTTAACAACAGGTGCTGTAAGTTAACCTTCTTTGGACTGTTCTGCCATCTCCCTATTCAGAGCAATTCATTACTCTAACAAAATTTCCTTTTGTGTTGTTAATCTTGGTCCAGGATGTTTTTTCCAGTTTTTATTTTTTTAGAGAAAGCAGAAGGAAGGAAGGAAGGAAGGAAGGAAGGAAGGAAGGAAGGAAGGAAGGAAGGAAGGAAGGAAGGGAGGGAGGGAGGGAGGGAGGGAGGGAGGGAGGGAGGGAGGGAAGGAGGGGCACGGAGAGGGAGAGAGGAACATCCATGTGAGAGACACACACTGATTGGTCACCTCCCACACGTGCCTCGGCTGGGGCAAGGAATCAATTCTGCAACCCAGGTACGTGCCCTTGACCAGAATCAAATCTGAGGCCCTTTGGTGTGCACCGTGCGGTGTGCGGGCCGATGCTCTATCCACTGAGCCACACTGGCCAGGACTCAAAATATTTCTTTATTGCAGACCCAGCCAGCCCTTGAGTTGGGAATGCGCATTCCGGAGCTACGCTGCCTGGGGCTGAAGCCCGCCCTGTTGCAGAAGTTTCTTCATCTTCGGGCTTCGGTTTCCAAATGTGAACAAGGGACCGACTAGGGCAAACACGACGCAGTGTCAAAAATCTCACTGATCAAGGTGGATATTTCAATGCAATTTTTTGAAGTAAAAAAAAAAAAAATCCAGAGAGAACAAAAATGTCAGAATTTTAATTATAGGCTCCACCTCTGCCCATGCACGGCCAGCCCTAACTCGCAGGCCAACGTCTGATAAAGCTTATTTACAAAACCAAAGTGGCTGGTTTAATTGGTCTGAGTTGGCCAATTAAAAAAATTACTGTAAAAGTAAAATACTATATTACAATATTATTCCCTGGTTACTGAGTTTGGATGCCCTGGGCGAATGCCTCGCTCACCTCCTAGTCTTGGCTCCGTAGATGAGTGAACACAGACAAAGTTCTCAGGATAGTGCCTGGCTCAGAGGAAGGACACATGTCACCCAGCAACAGAACTGAGGCTCATCCGTTTTCTTTAAGGAAGACATTAAACGCAGGGACAAGCAAAAACTCCATGTTCTATGGTATTTAGAAGGCAGCAAGACACCTTAAGCAGAGGAAAGCAAGAGGGAGGATGCCACTGACTTTTGGACTCTTCACTGCAGATTTAAAAAAAAAATCCTCATCCGAGGATATGTTTACAGGGAGGAAGGGAGAGGCAGAGAAACACCGACTGGTTGCCTCCCATACACACCCTGACCGGGGACAGAACCCGAAACCTAGGTGTGTGCCCAGACCTGGAACTGAGTGCAAAGCCTTTTGGTGCTCGGGCCGACGCTCCAACCAACTGAGCCACAGCGGCCAGGGTTTTTCACTGCAGGTTTTATAGCTGATCTGAATCAGATCAAAAGGACCCAGTTTTCCCCAGTGCTCACCGGAAACTCCCCTATCTTCTGCATGAAGCCGTACCTCCCTGCAAGGGATCCTGGGAAATGTAGCCTTCTTAGTAACTCTCCCCTGCACTTACCCATGACCCAATTCCCTACTGTTTGCACTCACACAGTCCCGCTCAGGGGTCAAGAAACTATGGCCCTCCAAATCACGGCCTGCTTTTTGTAAATAAAGCTTTATTGGCACACCGCTATACCCACTTGCTTACCTATTACTTATGGCTGCTGTAGTTACTAGGGCAGAGTTGAGTGATGTGCTCCAACAGCAGAGGTGAACAGAGTTGAGCAGTTTCGACAGAGACTAAGGCGAACAAAGCCCCAAATATTTACTATCTGGCCCTTTGCTGAAAAAGTTCACCCTGGTCCAAGTGAAGTCAAACTGCAAACACTCATTAATCAATTTCCCCTTTCTGACCCACATCAACCTTGCAAACAGAAGTGGGTCCAGAAACTGTGCTTATCTGGTCTGTACCACATCAGCGGCCCCTCAGCCATTATGGCTGTTTCCCCCTCTTATTTGGTGATAATTTGTATATTTTCAGTCTCATCCTAGCAGGGTTAGCCAGTATATTCTCCCACTTCCTGAATTATTTCACAATTTTGATTGGAACACAAAGTCATTCACTCTTTTTCTTATTGGTTATGGCTGCTTTTGTGCAAAACCCACAGAGTTTAGTCACAAAATAGACCTTATGGCTCCACAGTGCCTCACATTTACTGTCTGGTCCAAAACAGTTTACTGATCTCTGCTCCACTAGGAATCCAAATTTGCAAGATGACACCAGGATAGTAAGATCCCTGAGGTTCATGCAGCTGTTAAAAAAAAAAAAAAAAAAAGCTTTCTAAAAAGGCTGGTGTCTTTCCTGTTTATCTGAAGAGATACAACATGGGAAGTTCGAGGAACGTTTATATGATTCTGATCTCTGGGTTCCCACTTGAAAGGTCAATAGCCCTGCCGTTATTAGAACAGACCCGTAGATAAGACGCATGGCAGACCACAGAGAGGCGACAACAGAATCTGTACCATGCACCGATTCAGACGCCAAACGCTTTTCTGAGCCATTGAGAATAGTTCCAAAGCAAAGCAGTGATTAATTCTATCCTGGGGGGTCTCATTTTCACCTCTTCTTAAAACGAAGGGATTCAACAGTGTGCATCTGCCTGATGTCAGATCTAAATGGCATCAGGTTTATTCAAATAACAAAAATCGTAACAAAAGGAGCCACGTACCTCTTGCTATTTCGTAAGTGAAATCTTCCCTTGTACACAACCTATAAAAATTTGTTTTCACGCCTTCTTTCCTAGTTTACCAAAACCAATGGATCTATTTAATCCGTTTTAAGAGCATAGATTTTTAGTTTGATGAGGGGCACACACAAATTTGTATTAAACAGAGGCTGTATTTGAAGAAAATATGTCAAAGTGAAACAAACAAAGCTATTTTGGATCAATTATACAGCCACTGGTGTTCCGCAGCCTCCTAAGTCAAGCAACACGTCCATTTACCAGAGGTTTGGATTTTCACCTGTTTGTTGGTCAGGACACATCCTGTGTTTACTGTGGTGAAAGACGCTAGTCTCAGGCTGTGCCCCGGAACCAAGCCCCGGGCCCACTGCGCCCCTAGTCCTTTCCCTAGGATGCAAGTACACAAGCTGTGCATTTCTCAGTGTGCCAGGCTGAGCGCGTTAGCTTGATCTCTGCTGCCACCTACAGATCAAGCTGCACCTCCCCCTACGCAGCACTGAGACCGAGACATCTGTGGGCATCCAGGAGGGGCGGGGCCACAGCATCACAACCTGTCCACGGAGGAAAAACGAGCGTTCCTCTTACATCCCGCTGCAGGTGAGTTTGCCTTTTTATTATAAAACTACCGATAAAAGGAACCACACAACGTATGAGGCAAACATAACCAACCACCACCCAGGTTAAGAGCTACAGCCTCCCGGCCTCCCAGCGCCTCCGCGCACCCATCCTCATCTTAACCGTCCGCACTCCACACATCAGGTTAGTTTTAGGTCCATGAGGTCTAAGTAGCTTAATAATTGCATCGGAAATGGACCAGTCTTAGAAGTGGAATCCATCATAAAGAAGCTAATCCTACTGGACAGAGCAGTGCTCAGTGGACCCCCACCTTGGAGCGACTGGTCAACCTGCCTAGTTGATTCTTGGGGGGCAGACGGCAACGTGGAGAGGCGTCTCCACAGCTGCTCTCCCGCCTGCCCTCGCACCACAGTGACTGCAGCCTTGGCCTCTGGAGGCCTGTGAAGTTGGGGCAGCCATGCCCAGAGCTGGTGACTAAAGTCTGGCTTGACGGCCTCACCCAAGAGGCTGGGCCACGGCATTTGCCTGGAATTCCAGATGGCTCAGCGCCCTCTCTGCATGAATCAGAGGCACTGGCTGGGCTCCAGGGAGGTCTCCAGCTGCCCCACGGAGACCAGGGGGCCGAGCTGTCCCGAGGCACCGCTTTCAGGCGGGAAGGTGACCAAGTCCGAGTTCTTGTTCTCACTCTGGTCACTGTGCTGCTTCATGTGGCATCTCAGAGAGTCGTCCCTGACAAAGGCCGCACCGCAGGTCTCGCAACGGAAGGCCCTCTGCGTCACTATTTTGGCCACGTGCACGGAGCTGCTGTCGCAGGGCCCTTCTTTGCCCTGCGGGGCCCGGTTCTCCGTTCTGGCCTCGTCCCTGTGCACCTTGTCAATGTGCTTGGCCAGGCTGCTGGGCCGCTTGGTGTCGAAGCTGCAGAAGTCGCACTTGAAGGGGCGGTCCTTGCAGTGGACCCTGCTGTGCACGCGCAGGGCAGCCGCGCTGGAGCAGGAGTAGCTGCACTCGGGACACTTCTCGGGGTGGTCGGCCTGATGCAGCCGGCTGTGCTCCAGGAGGTCAGCCCGGTCCCGGCCCTGAAAGGTGCAGTGCAGGCACTTGAAGGTGTGCTTGATGCGGATGTGGGACTTGAGGTTCGCTTTCATGGTGCAGCGGACGTCACAGAACTCGCACTTGAAAGGCTTCTCCCCCGAGTGCACGATCATGTGCCTTTTCAAGTCCGAGCTGATTTTGAACTTGGCGCTACAGAGCCAGCACTGGAAGGGGGTGTCCCCTAGCAACGGAAGGTGTGTTTCCATTAGAGCAGGCAGTCAACACAGAACTCCCCCCAAACATGCGTCAGAACACTTGGCCGCAAAGACAGTTGGGTCTTCTTAACTCCAGCTACCTGTAATCTCCTAATAACACCATTTACCATGTGTATTAACTCGTGAATCCTCACAACAGTCCTGTGAGTGAGTACTATCCCCCCCCCCCACCATTTTACAGATGGGATAACTGAGGCTCAGAGAGGTCAAGTTATTGATTTAAATAGCAGGGATTTGAACCCAGACATCGTGGCATCCAAGTCCATACTCTTCAAGAGATACTCCAGTTTCGATTCTAAACTCTCTTTTAACCTGGCATTCCAAAACTGAACTTGGAAGAAGGAAGAGGTACATACAGTGTTACAAACTGATCCACATCCAGCTAGGACTCAGAAACACGTTTCCTCTAGTGTTTAAGCTCAATTACATCATTTTATTGGCTTGCACTACTAGTGAAAGTTTCACAGTTTTACAACTACAAGAATGAATTTTATTTATAGAAATAACACATGAATATGGCAGTAGGGGACAGATGTTGAAAAGCTATAGCCTCCTTTGCACCCCTGGAGGCACTTTAGTTCTTTTGGAGGTTGTTACTTTAAACATCAAGCCAAGATGAGAATCTCACTTATCCTACACATGCACCTTTTCCCCCTCAGCATCCTCATGCACTGTTGCTTGTGATTTTGGCTCTTCTGGCTTTACCTTCCAAACTGAATGATAACCTCATGACTTTTAGTCCATAAGCTTAAGAGGTTTTTTAGGATCCCCTCCTCTTTTAGGAATAGCTTTATTTTCACATTTAAGTGCAATAACATCTGCATTCTGAACTGTGAATTCTCATGCTTCAGTTGTTTTCAATTTAGATTCAAGCTCCACTAAGTCATCTCTTAACGTCATCAATGGGTTCTTTGACTTTAAGCAGAACAACGTACAATGACGCCAATTTTACCACAGGCTAGTTGATGCAAACAAGTGTTACGTTCCTATTGATGTTATAATGAAATGTTGAACGAAACAGTGTTGTCTGAGGCCCTGTTGTAGAAATAATTTATATTACGACCAGGATTATGTCTACTCCCTTTCAGGGTCACTGTCACACCTGGGCCAGTGGATAATGTTGCCAGCATCAAGGTTGAATTGATGCTCTTTTCCTACATGCTCATTTTGGGCCACATTTTATCATACATGCTTCTTGGCTACACTGCATTTCTTGAGGAAAAAGAATTTCACCATGATCTCAATTTGTCCAGTCTCTTAATTATGTAAGCATTTACATGGAATTTCTAATGGATTTTCTGAATTTCTGATCTGTTCATTTTTTTCTCTTAACCTCTTATACAAGCATCACCCTGATATTTCCCTTTATTACAATCCCAGTTAGCTATATTCAGATATTCGCACATAAAATACCTCATGTCAAATTTTTTCTCCCGTTTTGCTAGTTTATCTTCCAGTAACTTCCACTAGAAGGGTGGCTTAGAGAAAAATCTGAGTCCTTGCACACACCTTTGTCTATCCTGCCTTCATACTTGAGACAGTTTGGCTGGGTATAAAATTCTACATTCAAAATGATTTTCCAACTTTGAAGGCACTGTTCTGCTGTCTTCTAGAAGCCACTATTACTGAGAAGTCTTTCTCGGTATAAATTGCTCCAGCCACTCCTTTAGCCCTGCTTCGCATCTTGTGACAGCTTCACTCCCACGACCCCTTAGCATTGTGAAATTCTTTTTCTTGTTTGATTTTCTCACTCTATTTTCTTTTCTTCCTAAACCTAGTCAGCAAGCAGACTTCCAGCCTCTTATTTTTTCTGTTTTCCAACTCAATATTTTTTTCTGGATCTCTGGAATTTTTTTTTTAACTTTATAGCCAGCAATCCTAGTTTTAATTCATGCCTTTGTTTTTACTATCTTTTCACGAAACTGTTCTTGGATGCAACATTTCTGCCAGTGGGTAGATACCAATCAAAACTGTAAAATTCTTGTCTATCACCCAAGTACTCTGTTAGCTTCAGGATTATTTATGCATTAGACTTGGTGCTTTTTATACCGTCATTTTCCACAAATGTCTCATAATCCATAGTTGATACTTTGTTTAGGAAGAGTGGATTGGTTTAAGGATTAGACATAGGTGCCATAGATTTTACCTGCTGGGTAGTTTGGGCCATTTTGCCAATAGGCTTCAGCTTCTCTGAGCTCTGTGGCCTTGGCAGTCTACAAGTCCAGAACTCTCAGGACAGCTAGACATGACTGGAAAGACTGGCTCCTGACTGCATGGTGCCTCCCATTTGTCTGTTGGGAGAGTTTTCTTTACTCAATTTTAGATGTCAACGTATTTCTCTCTGCTTGCCATCTTCCATGAATTCACTGAAAATTCTCATTTTATGAACCTCCTCATGAGCCTCCCAACCCCCATTTTTCTGTGCCACAATGGGTTATTTGGGTCTATCGACTGATCGATCATTATTTCAATGCGGGTCCCACAAAGAAGGGAAGAAAAAGCTCTTTGCAAAGTCTAATTTCTAGAACTGGAAGTTTGTGATCTACAGTTCCATTCAACTGATTTTGCTACATGTTTCTGAATTAAACTATGCAATCAGAGTTTAAGTGAGATAACTGAAACATCTAGCTTATACTTCAGATTATTCAAGGTACATCTTTGCATCTTCACTGCTGTACTGGGTACTCACCCCAGCTGTATTCTGTGCCATCAAGTTAGAAAATCCAGCTGTCAGGTTTTCAAGTTTTGATAAAAACTACTGTCCTAGCAAATGAAAAATCACAAGCTTCACAATCACCACAGAGATTCCAAATTTCTTTACTTAACCAGCAAGGTGTTTAAGTTGTGTTTTAGGTATATAAAGGTTAAGAAACTGGCAAGTCAGGCACAGAGGTTTCTGGGTCAAGGACTTACCTGTGTGGGACCGGAGGTGGACGGTGAGCTGGCTGGAGTTGCGGCTGGCGTAGGGGCAGAGCTGGCATTTGTACGGCCGCTCGTCGGAGTGGATCCGCAGGTGCTTTTTGAGGCTGCTGCTGTCCACAGCTGCGTAGTCACACAGGTGACACTTGTGGGGCTTCACGCTGGTGTGGCACCGCATGTGCATGGTCAGGTTGTCCTTGCGGCTGAAGCACTTGTCACAGAACTCACACTTGTGTGGTTTGTCTCCTTCAAATATATAAAAGATTCAAGGTTGTACAGGTTCTTCTATCAAGATGACTGTAAAGACATCTGACCAAAATGGTAATCTAGGCACATGTGTTTGCCTCTTCCTTCTGCTCAAATGCCCAGAGATAGAAAGATACTTAAATCTAGATTATCACATTGGGAGAGGAGAAGGTGTGCCATCCATTGATGGCCCAGAAATTATGAAGAACCTGCCCTGGCTGGTGTAGCTCAGTGGTTAGAATGTCGGCCTGTGCACCAAAGGGTCACGAGTTTGATTCTCGGTCAAGGGCATGTACCTGGGTTGCAGGTTCAATCCCCAGATCTGACTGGGGCGCCTAGGGAGGCTACCAATCAATGTGTCTCTCTCACATCAATGCCCCCCCCCCCCAAATCAATGGACAAAATACCCTCAGGTGAGGATTAACAAAGCAAAACAAAAAAAGAAATTATGAGGAATCCTAAAGGACAGATTAGATAAAACCAGACTGAAGGAGAAATTCATGAGCCAAACCCCATTTGGGAAAATGTAAGTGGCCACAGAAATATTCGGGATAAAAAGTGGCAGGTCTAGGTGTCTTAGAACAGCTTTCTAGCTCACTAGTTGATGAACCATATAAAGAATGGTCAGGGCCCGGCCAGGAGTGGCTCAGCGGTTGAGAGTCGACCTAGGATCCAGGCGACTGGGGTTCGATTCCTGGTCAGGGCACATGCCCGGGTTGCGGGCTCAATCAATGACTCTCTCATCATTGATGTTTCTATCTCTCTCTCTCTCCCTCTCCTTTCCTCTGTCTCTGAAATCAATAAAGATATATTAAAAAAAAAAAAAAAAAAAAAAAAAAGAATGGTCAGGAGGATATCTCCCAAACTGCAAGCAGGAATGGTATCTACCCTCCCATACCTCCCCTGCCCCCGGCTATTGGGAAATGAAGGTGCTTAGACCAGAGAAATAATGCAAAAGCCCCAAGTAGCTAGAGACACTCTGGAAGAACCCCATGCCCAGAACATCTCTAACCACAGAGTGTTCCTTTCCTCCCCTACAACCACTTGAGACTGATCACATGCAAACACAAATGATTCCACCCAGGAACCAAACGCCTGGGGAAAGCCAGAACCGGGAAGACATGCCCAAGTCAATTTGCTCAAGGTCACATGCATGGTTGAAGGTGGGATTTGAACCTAGGCACTACAGCTCCAGTATCTGTGCAGTAACAGCTATACTGTGCTGTCACAGCCGCCTTTTTTTTGGACATGCCCAAATCACGAACTTGAAGTTATAAAAGCAGTTTTCATTCCCATAATAATTTCTATTCTCTTCCAGAAAGGATAAAAAAAAAAAAAAAAAAAAAAAAGACTTACAAGATAGAGCTACAGAATCTCCCAGAAGGCTGTCCAAAAAGACAACAGGAGAACTACAAGAAAAGTGAAGGCATGAAAGGTAGTTCTAGATTGTGTAGGGCAGAGCAGAGCAAATTACTCCTCAACACTAAAAACAGCCATGGGTATTAAGACGCCTTATCTAGAGGCAGGGTGGCCAGGTTCAGAAGTCCAGAACGAGAAGCTCTTAAAGCTTTGAGAAAGAAAAATGCTCAGATTGCCCGGCCGGTGTGGCTCAGCAGCTAAGCAACAACCCAGGAGCCAGGAGATCGAGGTTCGATTCCCGGTCAGGGCACATGCCCGGGTTGCGGGCTTGATCCCCAGTAGGGGGTGTGAAGGAGGCAGCCGATCCATGACTCTCTCATCATTGATGTTTCTCTCTCTCTCCCTCTCCCTTCCTGTCTCTGAAATCAATAAAGATATATTTTAAAAATATGTGTTTTGTTTTTTTTTTAAAAAAAGCTCAGGTCAGCATACAACTCCACAGACAACACTAGATGGCAGCAAGATGGGAAAAAAATTTGTCAAGTTGTACAGAAATTATTTAAATAGAATCCTATACTTGCACTAGCATTCAATGGAAAAAGAAAAGCCAGTTGATTCAGGGTATCATACTTGAATTGTGTATACATCAGAAAAAACAGAAAGGAAGTGTGGGAAAAAAAGGACAACACACAAAATAAGATGAAAATCAAACTAAATGTAAGTACAACAAACATAAATGGGTTAAACTTCCGTTAAAATTTTCAAGAAGTCAGCTTAATGTGCTTAAGAGACCTAAGTAAAAATGACAGAGTAAAAAATGATAGAAAAACATTCTAGAAAAATGCTAAAAGCAGGAATATCAATTTTAATATAGAAATTGTGATGAACACTACTAGAAATTTCATATTAAAGAGGAGAGAAAACTCACCAAGCAGATGTGAATCAGACTTTTATGAATCTAACATGGTCTCACAAAAGGTTTTCAAAAAAGTCAACTGAAAGTTGTAGGACATATTTATTTTTAAATTTATTTTTACTGTTGAAAGTATTACAAATGTCCTTTATCCCCATTGATTTCCTCCCCCCTGCACCCCTCCCCCCAGGCCTTCACCACACTATTGTCTGTGTCCATGGGTTATGCATATATGTATATAAGTTCTTAGGTTAGTTTCTCCCCTCCACCCTCTTCCCTCGGAGATTCGTCAGTCTGTTCCATGCTTCCATGTCTCCGGATCTATTTTGTTCATCAGATTACACATGAGTTAGATCATGTGACACTTGTCTTTCTCTGTCTGGCTTATTTCGCTTAGCATAATACTCTTCAGGTCCCACCATGCTGTCTCAAAGAGTAAGGGAGTCTTTGTTTTTATAGCTGCATAGTATTCCATGGTGTAAATATCCAAGAAAATACTTGATATTTTAATCTTCTTGAACTTGCAGAGACTTGTTTTGTGTCCTAACATGTGGTCTATCTTTGAGAATGTCCCGTGTGCACTTAAGAATGTATACTCTGCAGCTTTGAGGTGAAATGTTCTGTAAATGTCAATTAAATCCATCTGATCTAGTATGTCATTTAGAGTAACTATTTCCTTGTTGATTTTTTAAAAAAAATGTCTTTATTGATTTCAGAGAGAGGAAGGGAGAGGGAGAGAGAGAGAAACATCAATGATAAGAGAATCATTGATCGGCTGCCTCCTGAATGCCCCCTACAGGGGATGGAGCCCAAAACCCGGGCATGTGCCCTGACCAGGAATCGAACCTTGATCTCCTGGATCATAGGTCAATGTTCAACCGCTGAGCCACGCCAGTCGGGTTCCTTGTTGATTTTTTTGACTAGAGGATTTATCCAGTAAAGTCAGTGGGGTGTTCAAGTCCCCTATTATGACTGTATTGCTGTCGATCTCTCCTTTGAAGTCCTCCAAAAGTGATTTTTTTTTGTTTTTTGTGTGCGTGTTTTTTCAGCCTGTTTGAGTTTTTTGTTCGGGGGGGGGGGGAGGGTCTCTTACAGGCAGCATATATTTGGGTCTTCCTATTGTAGAACATATTTTAAAACAATTTTTGTTCAAGAATCCAAACCAGATTACAAACCTCCTAGGGATGGACAGTGAGTGCCATGTATCAAAAATCCATAGCCTATCACTTTTAAGAAGAAAGTTTATAGACTTAAGTTCATTTGAAAAAAAAAGACAAAGCAAGTAAACCATATGCAAGTCAAGAAGCTAGAAGGAATAAAAGATTCCAGCACTTGATCAATAAAACCAAAACTGGTTGTTAAAAGGGGAGGTTTGCTCAAAAAGAGAAGATTCCAACAGACCAGGGTTTTCAATCTGCACTACTGCCATCTTGGGCAAGATAATCCTTTGCTGCGGGATAATCCTGTATACAAGATAATCCTGTACATTGTAGCATATTTAGCAGCATCCTTGGCCTCTCCCCACTAGATGCCAGTAGCACCTCCTTCCATAGCTGAGTCAAATATGTCTTCAGATATTGCCAAATGTCTCCTGTGGAAGGAGGGGTATAAAATCGTATCTGGTTGAAGACACAGACATTGGAAAGAGAAAGGGGCCTACTGATTGACAAAGTCAATCCCAACTATTAAGTAGAACTTCACCCCAATAAATTTAGAAGACTCGATGAAACGGATGCCGGTCTAGGAAGATACAAAATTACAAAGTAAAAGGGATCAATAGCCATGTAAAAAGTTGCCATGCCAGTGATGCACCCCGAAGCAAGTTGTTTACTCCCAGGAGAATTCTGCTTCCCTGCCCCTGTGACTGCAAGCTTGGGTGTGTGACGCTCTGCCCACTGAAATGCGATGAGTCACTGTTAGACAAAAGCTTTTACGAGTCAGTGTGTCATCTGTCACACTCGTTTCTCTTGCCCAAGATGACCTGTGACATTCCAGATGGTGGATTCTGAATTTGGGACTTGCAGATAAAATGCAGAGGGTCAAAGACCTTGTGTGGGAAATGACTGCCTTTTTGTTTCTAAAAACCTCTGAAATGTAGCCTTTCTTCCTGTTTTGAATGGGGTTAGCAGACCACGCTAATAATGGTACCTGAGACCCTCCTGAATAGACATGAGCCATGTTCTGACACTGCACTTCCTGCAGTTCTCAAAGTGTCATTTATGTTCATCATGGCTCCATAATGGAGGGAATTAGTAGACCAGCCAGGAGATCCTAACAGCTTCTCAGTGCTGCTGTGAATACTATCTGGGGGGGTGGGAGGGTGTCATTAAAATGCAGATTCGCCCTCCCTCCAGCTTTGAGATATAATTGAGATATAACATGTAAATTTAAGGTATACAACACGATGATTTAATATTTGTGTATATTGAGTGATTATTATCTAACCTTATTGTGGTAACACCTCCATCACCACCAATAATTACTTTTTTGGGGGGTGAGAACATTTGAGGTCTACTCTTAATGACTTTCAAGTCTATAACATGATACACTCTTATTAACTACGGTCACCTCCCTGTACCTTAGATCCCTAGAATGCATTCATTTTATAACTAAAAGTTTGTACCCTTTGATCAGTATCTCCCCATTTCTCAGGCTGCACTTATAAAAACAAAAAGTAGAATACAGTTTCTGACTCAGCAGGCCTGGGTAGGGCCTGAGATTCGGCATCTCTAACAAGCTCCCAGGGCATGCTGACATCTCTGGTCTTTACCACACTTTGGGTCTCAAGGATTTAGCATATTAAAATATCATACATTTAACTTTGATAGCAATTGTACTGAAATATAGTTTTCAATGTGATTTTACTACATTTATTTATTTTAGAATTTAAACATTTTGTTAAATTTATTGGGGTGACAATAGTTAATATGAACATACAGATTTCAGGTGTGGATTTCTAAGATCTGTATATTGCTCTGTGTGCCCACCACCCAAAGTCATATATCTTCTCCTGTCACCATATATTAAGACCCCTTTCACCCCCTAACCCCCACCCTCTGGCAACCACCACACACCTACATTTAAAAACATTATTCTGGAAAGGGTCCATAAGCTTCACAAAGTGCCAGGAGCCCACAGCAGACAAAAGGTCAAGACCGCCTTTATCTGGCATGTTCCAGACAGAGGCTGCCCTGCCAGCTGGGCCCTGGAGAAAAGCCACAGGCACAGAGCTGTGACTCACGGAGGGGGGTGGGGGAGACGATGGGATGAGCAGAGCAGCGTCCAGTTGCCATTGAGATCGGTAGTGTCATCTCGGCCTAATCTACACCCCATCTCCATCCTCTGGAAAAAGTCAAGCAGAGAGAGGGTGTAGGCACAGTCTATCAAACCTAGAAACGTTTCCACATTCAGTAACTGTTTAATAGCATAGGGAAAGAAAAAATGCCTCAACTAGCTTCATGAGAGATTAACTCGGATGTCAATCTGAAGAAGAAATACAAAGTGATATTACAAATGCAAATATTACAAATCAACCTCCTTTATCAGGGGAGAGAAATCCCACAGAACCACCTTAAAAGGAGCAAAGTATCTGAAATTCAGCCACCACTCTTGATTAAAGATGGTGACACCAGGGCCTTCCTTTTAGAGAAAGAATATAATGATAGCTCAGTTCCCCTGCTCCTCCTCAACCCCGACCTAGAGCACCTAGACCAGGGCGGGGGCATGTCCGGCCTGCGGGCCCCATATGGCCCGAGAAATCATTTGGCCTGGCCCTGCCATGGCAGCCGCAGGCAGGACCTGAAATTCAATAAATCTAGGAGCTTTTTCCATAGCTAATTCAAAAAACACACATACGTCTTTATTGATTTCAGAGAGAGGAAGGGAGAGGGAGAGAAATAGAACCATCAATGATGAGAGAATCACTGATGGGCTGCCTCCTGCAGGCCCCCAACTGGGGACCAAGCCCGCAACCCGGGCATGTGCTGACTGGGAATCGAACCTCAATCTCTGGGATCACAGGTCGATGCACAACCGCTGAGCCATGCCGGCTGGGCCATAGTTAATTTTTAAGTTGATAATTTTGTATGGCCCAAGAATGTTGTTATAAATATCCAAATGGCGCTTGGCAGAAAAAAGGTTCCCCACCCCTGACCTCGACCAAGGCACTCAAGATCAAGTAGAGGGACAGAAAGGAGAAAACTCATCATTTGTATACAATAGTCTACCCAGACAATGCAAAAGAAACAGACTTGGATTATTAGAGTAAATGAGAGGATAGCAAGGGGCCTGGAGAGATCACTCAAAATTCACTTTTATTGTTGTTAATTCTCACCTGAGGGTATTTTCCCACTGATTTTTAGAGTGGAAGGGAAGGAGGGGGAAAAGAGAGAGAGAGAAAGAGAGAGAGAGACACTGATGTGAGAAAGACACATCAATAGGCACAAGCCCCAACAGGGGCTGGAGATTGAACATGCAACCCAGATACGAGCCCTTGACCAGGAATTGAACCTGTAGCCCTTTGGTGGGAGGGTGGATGCTCTAACCACTGACCCATACCAGCCAGGGCTCAAATTTCATTCTAAAGCTGCTTCTGCTGCAAACCGCAACACACGAGCTGTCTGACAACCAGCGCTTGTCGGGAGGTCGCGTTGCAAACTTGATCCAGGAAGCACCATTTTGATTTGAAACAACAGACAAACTATGTCATTTTGTGAGCTGTTGTTTTTTGAGATCTGTATTTGGCAGAATGAACTATGTGAGCCTGTCATTTCAAGGAAAGTGACCGATACTGCAATGATAACATTTGAGCTCTAAAAATGAAAGTTGGGATTCCAGAGCATACATCCGCCACCCGTGGGCTTGCAGCTTCCTGGTTCTTAGAGTTTAAAAAGGAGATTGGTAACTTTAACAAGTGTTTTTTCCCCCTGTAGCATAATGAAATGAGTCAACATTTGGAAGAATTACATAAGTTGGTAAACCAGTGTTTCCCAAATGACCAATGCGTGACATGTTAAAAGTCAAGCTTGGGTGAAATCATTCAGAGCAGCAAACAGACCAATGGATTTAACTGAACAGCTTGAAAAGTTTACGGCTATGTGGCTGCAGATTCTACTTAGCCACTAATCTTTAAGAAACTACCATTTGCTGTGCTGTGGTCTGGTGCTCAAGAAAAATAATTATCTGAAAAGGCTATCAACGTACCCCTTGCCCTCCATTTCCAATCACAGGGTGGGCAAAAGTAGGTTTACAGTTGTTTGTATGGAAAATAATGCAGTAATTAATACATAATATGTAAGAATAAACTGTTCCACATACTCACAACTGTAAACCTACTTTTGCCCCCACTGAGGCCAGATTCTCTGAATATGCTTCAACCAAAACAACACATGACGATGGACTGTAGACAGACACAGCTGTGAGGATCCAGCAGACCATTAATCCAGACATTAGAGATTTGCGAAGGTATAAACAATGCTGCTTTTTGGTTTGGGAAATGCTTTTTATACAAGTGTCATGTTAATATAGAATGGGCTTACTGTTATTTTTAAATGAATAAATATTTCAAAGTTTCAGATTGCTAATGCCACAACTATAGGTAAAATAAAAACTCTTTGGGGGGGTCCTTCAGTTTTTAAGTGTAAAAGGATCTCAAAATAGTAGTTTGAGAATCACTGTTCTGCCTACTTGGCAAAGATCAGGCTCAAGTCTTAAATCATCACCCACACATACGTGGGCATCCCTGCCTACCACTTACAGCCGGGCCAGAGACACCATCTAACCATCTAGCCTACGCATCAGTTCTCTTGTCCTTTCTCTTGGTTAAGAGAACTTTCTCTTTGCAGCCTGGCACTTGGCCACACAGATTCAAAACTTCATTCACCCAAGTGATATGTGTAACTTCCAGGATGTCTTTAAGGTAGCAGTAAGCCATCTCAGATCATGCCAGTGAGAGTATATCCTTGTGATGTCAAAGGAACAATTAAGAGCCTCAGTCCCTGAAACCATGGGGCCAGCCACCACACTGAACTTGGACTGTGTTGCTGGACAGAAATACTCTGTTTTTAAGCCACCATTAGTTGGATCTCACTATTTCACTAACCACAAGGGATACTACTTCTGGGTCATGCCCTGTGGGAGAGAAGCTGTGAGACCCCAGGCCCCTCTCCTACTTTTTACTGGTTAAGAGATTCAGAGAACTGAAGCTGCTGCCTTGGACCCAGAGAAGTAGCCTAAGTATACATTTATTAAAGGAGCAATTGGCCTGCACCACATCTGCACCCCGACTCAGTGTACCCGCCAAGGACAGGGTCTTGCCTATACTTTCTGGACCCCCATCATGCTCTGTGTTACTCCAATAAAACATTAATCGAGGCCCTGCCTCTCTCTCTAGGTCCACCTGAGCATGCGGGGCCTGACGATGCTTCCTGTAGCGCCCTGTAGCGCCCGGCCTGTGCACTGCAGGCTTCTGGCAGCATTTTTGGCCCCCACCCACTAGATGGCAGTAGCACAGCCACAGTTGAGAACAACTGCTCCACAGTTACCCTCAGGGCAGTCACCTGAAGTTGCCTAAACCTGCCAAGTTGATGGGTCTCATTTTTGCTCGAATGGCTTCTGCAATTCGCATGACCTTACTGACACCGTCAACCCAGCGGCCTTGTCTCTCAAGATGAGGACCAACCATTCCTTTCACTGAGGGGCCTCTTGTGGTCCCCCCTTCCTGGGAAAAACTGACCCTTCATTCTCTTATTTCCATAGCACAATGCCCACGTCCAGAAAGCTGTCCTACTCATGGAGCTGCAGAGTTTTAGCTGGGCATATGGCTGCCCTTCTTGGAGCCACTTCCCAGGCCCCCCTGATGCTTGATGTGGCCAGGTCTGGGTTCTGCTCATATCCCACGAGCCACAAGGTTTGCTGCTTCTAGGGCACAGCCCAGGGGAGGGAGGCTGTGAGCCCCCTCCCCCTCCCCCTGGTTAAGGAATCGACCCGGAGATGAAGTGCTATGTTAAGGACGACAGAGCCAGTCTACCAGCTGTGGATCTATTGCTTCTTAAACTATATCTGAGAGAAATAAACCTGATAATGTTTAAGCCACTTAGTTTGGTTTCTGTAAGAGCAAAGAGACCAGTATCCTAACTCATACAGCCTAGTAGAGGGCCTACACTACAGACAAAGGTTGGCACAACTTTGTAAAGAGCCAGACAGTAAATATCTCAGGTTCTGTGCACCATCCCGTCTCTCCAGCAACTACTCAATGATGCCACTGCAGGGCCAGAGCAGCCACAGAAAGAAGGTAGACAAAGGGGCATGCCAGCAGGCTGCATCTGGCCCACGGGCCACAGTGTGCCGACCCTGGTTGTAGATCAGGGAATTCCTCTGCTCCAGCATCTTATTTCTCTGTGTTCTCAGCACACGGTTACACCTTGGAAAGCACCTTTAAGAAGCAACCTCACTGCTCTTATCTAAGGTTCCTATGGCTACAGGCCCCCCCTCTGCCAACCTCACCTCATGCCCATTTAAAAAACAACAACAACAAACATTATCTCAGTAAATTTCTGAGAAGCAGACTACCTGATTAGGTCTGGCTGAAGGTTTCTCACTAGGTTATAATTAAGATGTTGGCTGGACCAGCAATGATGTGAAGGCTTGACTAGGGCTGGAGGATCTGTGTTCAAGTTCACACAACCTCATACCCAATTTTGCTCCTTCCAAGCCTTGGCAGCTAGATCAAATCCCTCTAACATAGGTTCTTCAGCACTCCCCTCACCTCTGTCGCTATCATTTTTTTGCCTGTTTTTTACTTCTTAGGTCACAGCCCACCCCCCTGGACTGTTTCATGAGGCAGAGACCGTGATCTGTGCTGATCACCACCATATGCACAGCATTTAATTCGAACCCTTTCCTTGGGGTGGTGGTTTGTTTTGTTTAACACTAAAGTTCTGAGCCAATGAATGGACACCTACCCGTGTGGATTCGCAGATGGCGGTCCAAATCTTTCATGCCATGGACAGTTTTGAAGCGGCAACCTGGAAGAGAAGGAAATACCCAGAGCTTCTTAAAATATAACCTCAGGAAGGAAGGTACTATGAACTGAAGTCCTGGTGAGGCCCGCGCTCGGCACTGCTGCCCCCCAGGACCCAGAGGGGGCGAGCGCACGGGGATCCGGGGAAGCGCGTTCCGCTGGGTCCCGGCAACGGGGCCACGGCGCTCGGCGCGCTCCTGCTCCTGCTCCCCCCTCCCGCTCCCCCCCTCTCCCTCCTGCTCCCCCTAACCTGGGTAGCAGCAGTTGAAAGTCCTCTCTCCAAGGGTGGCCGTTTGTTCCTTTGACTCGGTGGGAGGAGCCGCGACAGGGGCCTTCTCAGCATCACTGCTGTCGGTGGAGGGACAAGTTGACTTTGGAGCATTGTTATCTAGTTCTGAAGCTGAGATGGAGACAAAAAGAAGCGTCACTTAATCTCTCAAATATAACCACCACGGCAAGTCTTATCATGGAGCAGGTGCGGGCTTACTCCATACTCCACCTCCCCTCATCACCTCTCCAAAAACCCCAAAACGTTAAAAACTGACGTACATCCTGGTCTTACTAAAGTCACCTTTCTCTAATGACCAATTTCCAGGAGATACAGGGGGTGAAAGAACATGGAATCATGACGGGGACGCGGCTGGCAAGATCCAGACAGTAAAACTTGGCAAAAGTGCTTCTCAAAGACCTAGTTTGTAAGATAATTTCTGATCCATCACAGGCCACTATTTCATAAAAGGTAATAAACACAAATTAAGAGAAAAGTGAAATAAGACAAAAACAAAAGCCCAGATGTTATTAGAACAGAACGCTGGATGTCATGGCGATGTCAAACTATTTTTAAATGCTTACTCTCAATTTCCTGACTGACTTTGTCTCAATTCAGTAACAGGTCACAGACCATGATTCAAGCACCACCAGAGGATCTCCAGGACAAAATGCAGGCATTTCAACAGATAACTTGGAAGATGGGGGGAAGCCAGGGGCTAAAAGACTTGAGGTGATGGTCTGTAATGTCAGGATTTTGATTCTGATTTAAACATATTATAAAAGTATTTAAGCGTGGCTGGTGTGGCTCAGCCACAGAACATCAACCCAGGAACCAAGAAGTCACCAGCTCAATCCCCATCAGGTGCCTGAGTTCAGCCTCGATTCCCAGTAGGAGGCATGCAGGGGGCAGCCGATTGATGTTTCTCTTTCATCGATGTTTCTATCTCTCCCTTCTCCCTTCCTCCCTCTAAAAATCAATAAAAACATATTAAAAAACAAAACAAAAACCCATTTAAGACTGTGAGAAGGTGAACCCTAAGTGAAGGTTTCATGAGGGATTTTTTTTAAGGTGTGAAGATGGAATTAGTTTTTAAAACATTCTCATAGTTTAGGGATGAATATTTGTAAGTTGCATATATGTCTGATTTGCTTCAAAATGATCCAGGGCAGGGAACAGTTGTAGAGAGGAAATAAGACTGGCCACGTGTCATTCATTGTTGAAGCCCAGCTACAGGTACAAGGGAGCTCATGTCATTCTATTTTTAGTAAGGTTGAACCATGTGCAATCAAGGTTTTCACGGGTCTACATGCTCAGATAACAATTTTATATGGTTTGATCTAAATATATAGTTTTTAAAATTTCTATAACAAAGATTAAATACTCCAAAAGAGGTATTAGCCATATCTGAAGTCTTCAAAAAAAAAAAAAAAAAAAAAAGAGCTTGACTAATTTATGAATTATAGGCCAAGGTCTGGGATTTTTGTTTGCCCAAGTACAGAAGGTTGATTCCATTTGCCTTGAGGGTTTATCAAGGTAAACCTTCTCTTTGGGACACTGTGCAGCACATTGGCAAGGGCTTCAGTTCTAGGCAGAGAGTTTGCTTAGGACACTACTAGCTGTGTGCCTACTGACAACTAACTTAACCTTTCTGAGCCGAAGCTTACTTATCTGTGAAAAGGAATCGCTGGCCTGTCTCAGGGTTGTTAAGAGATGGACAATGTATATTCTCAGCTGGAGGTCCCTTAACAGGGTCTGAACAAGTGACCCAGTCCTGTGGCTCTCCACTGGGGGTCATTTTGCCCCCAGGGAACATTTGGTGATGCCTGGGGACATTTTTGATTGCCAGGATCACGTGCATGAGAGTGGCGTCTAGTGGGTAGGACATCCTACAAGGCACAAGATGGCCCCATACCTGGATCAGCATCACCTGAATTATGAGTTAAATGTAATTTCCAGGGGGCGGGTGTTAGGGTAGACTCTAGGAGCCTGCATTTTAAAGTACTCCCCGAGTGACTGTCATACTACTCTAAACCTTTGCTACTCAAAGAGTGGTCCACAGAGCACTAATGTCAGCATAACTGTGAGCTAGTTAGAAATGCAGAACCTCAGGCCTCATCCAAGACTCCAGGCCACTGTCAGAAGCAACCTGCACTTTAACAAGATCCCTAGGCAACTGCTCTGCACATTAAAATTGGAGCAGCACAACTCCAAGCCCACGCTTCCCTAACACGCGTGCATCAGAATCACCTGGAGGGCTCGTTAAGACAAGGTGTCTTGGGCTCCACCTCTCGAGTTCCTGATTCAGTAGGTCTGGAGTGGAGCCGGCAATTTTTCTAACAAGTTCTCAGCTGCTGCTGCTGCTCTGGAGGCCACACTTTGAGAACTTCTGCGCCGTAAGGATGGACAATGACTCAGAGGCGATTCTCAAGGTCACAGGGCTAAAGGTTTTCAGCTGACCAGAACCCATACTTGCCGTATCTGAAGCGCATCACCATGCCACTCAGGGGAAAACCCCAAACCTGTACTACTTAGCAATTCCCATTTTAAAAAGAAACCCATCAAACTCTTGAGTATTTTAACCCCACAGAAACCAAGTAAGACTGAAAAGCTGAAATCTAAGCAAGAGGTTGTAAGCAGAGTGGTTTAGGGATCAGACTGGGAAGCCAGCTAGTCAGTTTCAAAATCCAGTTCTATCGTTACCTGTGTGGCCCTAGGTAAGTTACTCAACTTCACTGTTCCTCAGTTGCCACACCAGTGAAGTGGGATTTAGCTCCTAACTTGTAGGTTTACAGGAAGATTATTAAATTTAGTGTAAGTTTACAGGAAGATTATTAAATTCAGCATCTGTAAAACAACCTTGTACATAAGTCAGCACTAGATAAACATTGGCTTTATTCACTGGAGTTTACACATGTGAGCCACCAGATTCTTGGAGAGGGAATTGCACTGTGCAATGCAAACTTCAAAATAGGCAGAAGGGAGGTGGATGGGTTCAGGTTATCAGAAAACTGTCCAACAGCTATCAAGGGCCACCCAGGTAGAATGTAAGGGAGGGGCGTGAGGGACTTCCCAAAGAGACTTCCTTCACCTGTAGACATCCAGGGAAGCCCATTCTCCTGGGACAGGTACAGCTGGGGCAGAGAGAGACCCTTCTAGCGTGAAAGGGGGTGGGGGGCACACATTTTAATTAGAACCTAGTTTAGCACAGTGGACATTTTTTAACCTTTTGAGAAACTGATGTTATTTTGTAAGGTTGTTTTCCTGCCCCTCTGTTATTTCTTTTTTTTTACTGGCAGTGATTCAAGCCTACCAATTGACCTACTCCATTATACTTCCTCCAAAAGTGACTCTGGTCACAAAGCCATTTATTTGCAAGAGTAGCCCAAACTAAAAAAAAAAAAAAAAAAAAGCAAGCCTCTTGGTCGGCACCACAGACGTAAAACACAGGTGAAAACACCCCATTAGTTGTAAGGCTGCATTTCCTCTGCTCCGGTGGCTGGTGCTGAGGTGTGTTTGGGGGAGTGATTCTGATTGTGCCCTGCTCCTGCAGGGGCACCCCAGTACTGCACAATACAGAACACCCTACCCAATGCCTTCAAACACAGGGCACGGCTTCAGGACCAGGGCTGCTTGCAGGAAAAAAGAGTCTTCAATAATTCCTTCCCCCTAAGGATTCAACATCCCCAATAACTCCTCAATTCCTCTTTCAGAGGATCAGCCCCCACCCCAGAAAGACCCTCCTTGTCCAACTACCTGTCCCCATTCTAGGCGTTGGGCACAGAGGTAGTTACGGCATTTTGGTTATGGCAGTTCACGCAGCCAAGCTTTAGTTTCAAATACAAACTATAAATTTAGGAGTGGCCTGGTTAAGATTTTTCTCCTAGGCCACCTCCTTGGGAGTGCATGGTCATCCAAGCAAGCTGCTGGGGATCTGAGCCTTCCCAGAGGAAAGGCCCGAGGGCCCCCTGCCCATGAAAATGCAGGGAAAGGGGAAAAAACAGTTAAAACTCCTCTGGCTACTTCCTTCCAAAGAAAAAGGGGTCAGCTAGCCGGCGGGGGGGGGAATCAAGCAGCAACCTACCTTGTCTTAATGCGCGCCACAGCGTCAGAAAGGGAAGCGCTTCAGAAATGCAGATTCCAAGACCTCACCCCACCCCCGACATTCCAAGGGGTGGTGTGGGGGATGGGCCCCTGAGAGTAGCCGCAGGAATGTGACCAGTTGGCAAAGCTCCCTACTACCCGAAGGCGCCGGCTCCAGGGGCCTCAAGGTGAGAAATATTGTCCCGAGGTGTTAGGGGAGCCGAGGGTCTTTCCGCTCCGCCGGGACCCCTGCAGCCAAGTGGCGCTCGAGGGGAGCCTGGTAAGTCTGACTGTGGCACCGCCCTGAGACGACATCCCCTCCCCAAAACCGCTCCGCTTCTCCAGGGTAAACGGCCAAGTCCTCCAGGGTAAACGGCCAAGTCCTCCAGGAGCCCCGGCGCCCCCATCACCTCTCCGACCTCATCGGACCCGCGTCAGGGTCCAGCGCGCTGACGCCCTCACCTCTGAACTCGCCGCTCCCTCGGCCTGGAATGCCCTGCCCCGGGCCATCTCCGCGGCGCGCCCCTCACAACCTTCAGGGTTTGACCCACTCTGCCTCTCCGCGAGGCCTGCCCTGGACAACGGGTTTGAAAGGCGCCGCTGCCCCCAGAACTGCCTCCACTACTTTTAGATGCTCCCCCCCCCCGGGCGCACCCCTAAACACCCAGCGCTCCCGGGCCATCAGCTCCAGCAGAGCCGGGATTTCGTCCCCCTGGTTCGCTGCCGCGTCCCTCTCTAGCACTCAGCCCCGCGTACCCGCCGGGGCTCAGACATTCCCCCGATATTTCTCCACCCTCCGGAGAGCCGCCGGGCGCGCGGGTCTCAGCGCCTCGGTGCCAGGCGCGCAGCCCAAGCCCAGCGCCCGGGAGCTCGGGGGCCCGAGTCCCGGCCGACGCACCCCGAAGACAGCCTCGGAAGGGGTCTCCGAGCCTCCTGGCAGCGGATTGGGAGACGCACCGCCGGGTACTAGCGTTTGGGGGGAGTGGCTGAAGTCCGGGCAGACAGCGGAGTAACTTACCCCGGGAGGGAGAATTTACAAGGTGGGGGGAGGGGCCGGGGCGCCGAGGCCGAGCCCCGAGACGCGTGTCGGAAGCTTCACCCACTCTCCCACGCCCGGTGGCGGAACCACGCACCCGCGCGAGTCCGGAAACACCCGAGAAACAGCCTCCAGCCCTCCGGCGGGGCGCCCGCAGCGCTACTCACCCGACTGCCCGGCCGCCGCCAACTCGGGGCGCGCAGGCTCCGGCCGCGGCTCGGCGCAGGGGAGGTGCTGGGGCTTGGTCTGCTTGCGCCGCGACATGGCGAGGCTCCGCGCGCCCGCCGGTCCCCGCCAGTGGCCTACTTCATCCACCCGAGTCTCCAAGTTCGGAAATTACGCCCCCCTCGGCCGGAGCGCGCATGTCCGGGCGCTTCTGCTCCTTGGAGCTGCGCGGTTTATCCCGAGTCCCGCCGGCCGCCTGGCCCGCAGCCAAGGCCGCGGGGTCCTGCGGGGAGCGGCCCGCGGCCTCCCGGGCCCCACCGAGCCGGAGCTCGTTAGAAATGCAGACTCTCGGGCTCCGCCCCAGACCCGCGGCATCAGAATCTGCATTTTAACGAGCTCCCCAGGTGATTCGCATGCACATTAAAGTTTGAGAAACCGTGTGCGCATTTTAACAAGATCCCAAGGTGATTCGTGTGCCCATTAAAATTTCAGAAGCACAGCTCTCCTCCAACTTTAACGTGCGCAGGAATCACTGGGGATCTCGTTAAAATGCAGATTCTGACTCAGTGGGTCTGGGGTGCGGCCTGAGCTCCTGGATTCCTAACGAGCTCCGGGGAGATGCCCTGGCGGCGGCTGAATGGGCCGCGCTTTCGGATTCTGACTTAATTGGCCTGGACTGAAACCCGGGCACTTGGGGCGGGGGGGGGGGGGGGTTGTTTTTAAAGCTCCCCAGGTTATTGGAGAGGTAGCCAAGGTTGAGAGAGGCACGACCTCCGCTCGTGGCTCTCTCGACCTTGGCTCCATGTTCGAGTTTTAAATGACGCCAGAGTGTCCCCAACTGCAGGGTGAACCACTGTTCCTGGAGAAGCCGATTAAAAACACAGATTCCGAAGGTTTTGGCTTCGGGCGGCGGCGCCCGGGAATCTGTATGTCTACACAGCCAGGCCCCGAGTCTGAGGCCACACGCGAGCCGGGAGATTAGCCTTCGGGCCCGGGGCGCGGGCCCCGCCCCGCAGGTGACTGGGGCGTGGTCCTCCGGGGGGGGGGGGTGAGCTAATTGGCGTTCGTGCTCCGACTGGCTGCGCCTTTGATGAGACCCGAGGGGTGCAGGGGAGAACCCCTCCTTGCACCAGGTGAACGACGTCCTACGGGGAGCTGGAAAGCCACCTCCACCCCCCAGGTGTGCGCCCGCTCCCGGTGGAGCTGCTGCGGAAGGCGGGGCCGCGCGCCGAGCTTGCCCCAACCTGAGAATCACGTGGAGCCTTATTTCAAAAGACCCAGGTTCAGCTCTGAATCCGCCGCGGGCCTGGGAACCTGTATTTCTGACATTGCTGCGGGGGTAGGGCTGCCCCGTGGGGTTCCGCAGCGTCCTGGAAAAACGCCGGCTGGGAGGTTACTGAGGTTGGCCAACCCTAGGGGACCGCCTGCGAGAAGGGCATTTTTCTGTTTCTTAAAAACTGAGCTGTTTTTCTCAACCTTCCTGTTGATTTTCAAGCTGTGAATTGATTCTAGAGATATCTGTGTAATGCGAGGTGAAGTCCCTGGGGGTTGAATTAAAAATAAATATATTTAAGTAATTTTAAAGTTTTCTTTGGGACGTGTGTACATGTAGCTACACATAAACGCAATGCCATTTGAAAACATCCGTATGTGCTTGGGTATCTTGGGTCTCCTTCTGGAATGTCTCGATGGGACAGTGGTTGCCTCTGGGGAAGCTGAAAGGGGAAGGACACCCAGCTTGGAGGATGGGTGACATCTGACACCCTTTATACCGCCTGAGGCTTGGACCTGTGTGTTTGCGTGCATGAGCTCTCAGTACTCTCCAGCTCAGGGACGTACAATAGGATCAATCAATCCTTGCTACAGGGCACCTTGTCCTTACTGATCCATCACTGGCCTGTATTTGGTTGCTTGTTTGTTCTTAGTTTTGGGTGGTGGTTTCCCTGGTGCTTTCCCACATTTATTAGATTACTAAGATCATCTAAATTGCCATCACCGGCATTCATCCATTTTGACTGGTGTGTAATATTCCATGGTGCGAACATACCAGAGTTCATCCATCTGCTCTCCTGTTGATGGGCATGTGGGTTGTTTCCTGGTCTCTGCCATGTGTATAGTGTGACTCTCATCTATGATCTGTCTAAAAAGTGTCCGAGTTTCTTAAGTGAATGTCCACACTGGTTGAATTGTAGGTGACTAAGAGATAATGGCACACGTTTATCTCTGCCCAGCAGTGTAAGAGATACTGTGGAGCCACATGCTGTCTTAATTTTTGCCAATCAAGTTGATATATGGTGATATTTCACCATGACCTTGCATTGTCCCTGCGTGCAATGTTTTAGTAAAAAAAAACAAGTAAAATTATTCATGTTTTTCACAAATGTGACAGCAACTGATTAAGTTGGTTTCGTTTTTCGAAGGCACTGTTTTACTATTTTACACTACATGCACTCACAGTTGTGGTGCTAAATTAAGTTTACTGCTGTGTTTGGTTTTAATGGCTTGATTTCAAGGGTCATAATTGAAAAATTGAAAAACCTATAACTCACAGGACATAGAGATCTAAGCGAAAGCAAGGCATCATTGGCTATACTTAATAAGTTAGGATTCTCGTTTCATCCCATTCACCAATTAAAATTGACTAGTCTTTTTTTTTTTCTTTCCTAAATCCAGCTTGTAAATTTTCACCTTCCCTGATAATCGGTCTGGGGCTTTTGCAAGTTCAACTGAAGAGGGTGCATCATATCTTTAACTAGTGGATTTCAAACTCATGGAGGCTCTTTATTTGGAAGATGTTTAGATAGATTAGAAATTCTGTTGCTAAGTTTAAACACGCAGATACGGGTGTTTGTCGTAATTTTAAGCAGCAGGATCAAGGGGTCAAGGGGATCTAGGCCAAACATGCATTTCAAAATACTTTTTCCACAGGACGTTTCTCTTGCAAACTAGTTACTTCTTCATTCTTTATATATCACCTTTATCTCGAATTTTTTTTTAAAAAATGGTTGTTAGGTCGTCCCCTTTCTTCATGGAGAAAGTCAATAAATTTTCAATGCTTGTCACTTTGTACAAGAAAAATGGAGAATACTTGTAATTTTGATAACTCTTAAGTATTTTGCCAAGACATAAACAGTGCACCTCTGAACTACACAAAAGATTGTCCTGGCCACACTCTACACCTCTTTACAAAGCACAAGGAAGACCCAGAGGCAGGACTATGTGAGAACCAGGTGCAGGCATGGAGCCAGGCTGACTTAGGATCCTGGCTCTGTTGCCCTGGGACCTGGAGAAAGCTGCTTCGCGCCCCACTTTCTCATCAATATAATGGCAACACAATGCCTAGGGTGGTTGGGAGGATCGGTTCATGTGTATAAAGTCCAGAGCAATGCACAGGACAGAGGCAGTACTCTCTAGGTGCTAATTATTATTTACAACGATAGGGTAAGAGTTACAGCTACCTATAATAATAACTAACGCTCATCTAGAATTGGTGCTTGCAATGAACTCTGCACAGATGCTGTTTTACATGGAAATAAACTGAACGAAAACAAGCCTGTGTTGACGTTACTCAGTCCCTCTGAATTGCATGTTTCTCATGCTTTCTATGCCAGTTTATGTATATATAAATATATATATGTGTGTGATTTAATACTATGCATTTAACATTGCTCAAGTAATTGCTTTATTTTTCAAGAGAAGTAGATAAAAATAAATTGTCCCTCTGGTTGTCCTGGGCCTCCTGGGGGTGGGAGCACCTTGCCTGGCTCATGTTCCCTAAGCCACCTCATTTGACTTCGCATCACCACTACTATTCTCCACTACAGGACTGAGCGAGTAGATGTTTATCCAGGTACAAATGGTTCCCAAATGGGGTATACATCTAGGCAGAAGCTAATCTTATTTCTTCATCAGCGGGGAATTAATTTATTTGTTCATCTGATAACAATGTTTTGTGCCCACGTGACATTCTGGGTCTGTTCAAGTGTTGGATACAGAGTGATCTGCAAGACCAACAAGACCCAGCAGGGCAGTCAGAGAAGGAAGCAATGAAGAATGAATGAATGAATGAATGAATGAATGCACAAGGTCATTTCAGATAACAGTGGGTGCCGCGATCAAGATGAAAGGGGGTGGTGTGATGGAGACACACTGATGGTGGGGGGGGCGGGTACCTGAGTTTGGCCAGAAGGGACCTTTGAGCTAAAACCTGAATACGATAGGCAGCCATGAAAAGAACCAGGGAGATGGCATTCCTGGGACAGCAAAGGCTCGAAGGAGATCAGCTTTGTGTTCTAAGCAAAGTAAGAAGATTCACTGACTAGCTGGTTCCCAGAAAAGAAAAATCTGGCTCGCAAAATTTGGAAAAAAAAAAAAAAGTCCAAGCTCACTTATGATTAAAGACATGCAAGTTGAAATAAATTGAAATACTGTTCTATATCCTGTCTGAATAAAAAGATTAAACACATTTTAGTACAGGTGAGCACATGCCAAGATCCAGCTATTCCTCCCCCACACTTACCATGCACGAGGCTCACCTGGGGACCTTGTTAAAATGCAGGTTCTGACTCCAGGGTGCCTCCGAATTTAACATGGACACAGATCACCTGGGGACCTTGTTAAGCAGCAGGTTCTGTTCTCGGTGCTGCTCACACTTAAACGGGCAGAGGAGCGACCTGGAGATCTTGTTCCATGCGGATTCTGGGCAACAATCGTGCAGGTGTTTGGCCTCACTAATTACAAGGGAGTGAATATTAAATAGCCATAAATTCCTCTCTTTGTTTTTCTCCTACCAGATCAATGAAAATTAAGAAGGCTGATAACATCTACTGTTGGCAGGAGTGCAGGGAAACTGGTCTTCTAATGCGTTGCCAGTGGGAGCGCGGGTGTTTATAGCCGCTTTGGAAGGCGACTTGGCAATAATTTTTAAATGTGCCCCGTCAATGATGTAGCAATAAATTCTCTTTTCCACCTACTCTTCTCCAGAGACACATCTTCGCATGCGCACAAGGGAGCGTGTCTGAGGGTGTTTGTTACACCGTTGCCATAGCAAAAAACCCGAGAAACAAAGTAAATGCCCAACTGCAGGGCAGTGGGGAGAGGGGCCGAGGGTGAGCCCCGCCGCAGAATGCCAGGCAGAAATCCGCCGGATTTCTGCACGCAGCACGGCAGAGCGCCGGGGACACCGCACCGTTCCCCCTACATAGGAACACATTCAAGTCCACATGTTTCCCACGGCGAAGCATGAAAACCCAGAACAAAGCGGTCCTGGAGGCAACGCACTGGCTGTGTTAAGCGGGGTGGGGTGCAGGAGTAGCTTGCGGGGCAGAAGGACCTAAATTTTCCGCGTGTATTTAAGAGAATATTACCCTTAGTAATACTTCCTTTAAAAAAACAACACCCAGTGAATGTATACACATTGCTTTATAGTTAAAAAGTGATAAATAACTAAATTGTGGCTCCATCATACAATGGAATTAATTCTATATGACCATAAAAAAGAGTAATATATTTCTGTGTGCCCTGGGAGGGAATATTCGCCAAGATCTATAAGTGAAATGCGCAAAGGGTAGAAGAGTACACAAATTATGCTGTTGTGTGTATGAATATGTTTCTGTAAATACATAAAGATCTAACAGCAGCTCTCTCTGTAAAATTCAATGTATACAGGGTTTGGCAAAAGTAGGTTTACAGTTGTAAGTACATGAAACGAGAGCTTATCCTTGTATTATTATTTATTAATTATTGTGTTACTTTCCACATGAACGACTCTAAACCTATTTTTGCCCCACCCTGTACATGCACGCACTTGTGAATGCAGAGGAGACCAGGGACCAGGTCACGGTAGTTACCCGTGAGGACAGGACACTGATATTTGTGATGCATTTGTCTGAGTGACCGACATCTTGCTATGTACCCTTTTGCAATCTTTCAAGTTTTAAAAATGTGATAAAATCATAAAATTTGGCACACATACAGGAGTGTATAAAACATAAATGTGCAATTTAAGTAATAAAACTAGAACTCATGTAACCACAAACTTTAGTTCTAGAGCAGGGGTGGGAACTGCTTTTCTGCCAAGGGCCATTTGGATATTTATAACATTATTCGTGGGCTATACAAAATTATCAACTTAAAAATTAGCCATGAAAAAGGCTCCTAGATTTATTGAATCTTGAGTTCCCCCGGCTGTTGCCTTGGCAGGGCCAGGCGAAATGATTTCGCCGGCCGGATGTTCCCCACCCCTGCTCCAGAACATTCTTTGTACCCAAGAAACCCTTCACATGTTCCCATCCATGAGCTTTTCCTTCCTTCTGCCACCTCGTTCCACTATTTCTCATTTGCATAATTATTATTTAAAAATAAGTTTTGTCACCCCAATAATATGTTGCTGAGTGTGGCCACTTTTTGAACGATCTGAGTAATTTCCCTGCACTTCTTTAAGTTTGTGAGATTGGACAGGTTGCTGCAGGCAGCTGTAGCTGGTTCATTTTCACTCTCACGTGACCCCCGTTGTATGAATACACCACATTTCATCTACACCTCACTGCCAATGGGCGGTTTCCAATTTGGTCATTATGAGCAAAGTAGCTATAAGCATTCTTGTACAGGTTCCCTGACTCACGTAGGAAAGTTTCTTTACGCCCAGGATCCAAATTCAACAAGATCTCCAGGTCCTCCTTCTGCCCATTAAAGTCTGAGCAGCACACAAAGCAGAATCTGCTTCTTAACAAGGTTCCCTGGTGACCTGGACGCCTGTTACACTTTGAGACATGCTGGAGTCAGAATCAGCATTTTAACAAGATCCCCTGGTGCTTCTCATGCATGGTGAGTGTGAGAAGCAGTGTGAGGGAGGAATAGCTGGATCACAGCATATGCTCCGGTTCAACCTTCCTAGGAGATGCCAAATTATTTTCCAATGTGGCTATATCAACCCCCATTCCCATCAGCACATATAACCTTTAAAGTGAAAAAAAGGAAACTGGTTTAAAAGCCACTAGGGCACAGTCTGCAATAACCAATATACAAATCTTCACTTCTTCCTCCTCTGTCCTTTCTGCTCCTACCCCCAGTCCCTCTCCCAAATCTGAAATGAAGAAATGAAATACTGGAAGGGGCTACTGTGTGAGCAACAAAGTAGATCAGGGCCTTTATTTATAAAGAAAATAAACAGCCTCCATTCACCTGCTGGCTCCTATAGGTTAGGAAGTTCCTGAACTGTAAAGGAATATTGTACAAGAATAGGAATTTGAAGACTATAGATCTGGGGCAGGGGTGGTGGCCTGAGGTGGTCAGTTGTTTTACCTCCTCTTGAGAAAAATAAGTTTCCGATTCCTTTCTAGCATCACTGAGATCGTCATTTTCCATGTCTTATGCCAGAGTTTCCCTGACTCTGACATCTTCTTTTAGGGTTTGTTCCAGGGACATTCATTTAACAAACATTAATTGGGTTCCATCATGGGTGTGAGGCGTTATGCTAAACTCTAGGAACGCAACAGCAAGCCTTTAAGGGAGTCACAGAGTAATCAGAAAGAAAAATAAGTGAACAAGACAGTGCAATAAAGGTTCACACAGTAGTCAGGCAAAGCTTCCTGCAAGAGGCAGATTCATAACCCCAGATGTATAGGTCTTGGGCAGGCAAAAAAGTGAGGTGAGGGGGGTTGCAGGCAGAGGGGATAGCTTGTTCCAAGACCAGGAGGTAAAGAGATGGCACTTTTGAGGAACCTCAGTCTTGCTGTAGGGGGGTGGAGTGCCGGAGATAAGGTGAAGGAGGTGGGTGAGAGGTAGAGGCAAGTAGGATATGATTAAACCATTTCCAATTGCTCCTTTCCCTATTAAACCTCAGACACATCCAAAGGCCAATCTTAGGCTGGTCTGGAAAGTTACTTTACCTCTCCTTACCTGGGAAGCAATAAAGCGTAACAATGGTGATGGTAATGGTAATGAAAAGAGTGACTATGCCCAGCCAGGCATGGCTCAGTGGTTGAGCATCGACCTAGGATCCAGGAGGTCACAGTTCCATCCCAGGTCAGGGCACATGCCCGGGTTGCAGGCTCGATCCCCAGTGGGAGGTGTGCAGGAGGCAGCCGATCAATGACTCTCTCATCATTGGTGTTTCTATCTCTCTCTCTCCTTCTCCCTTCCTCTCTCTGAAAATCAATAAAGATATATATATATATATATATATATATATATATATATATATATATATATATAAAGAAAAGAAAGAAAAAAAAGAGTGACCATTCACAGATGCTTTCCCTGAGCTAAGTACTATTTTAGAAGACACTTTACATGTATGATCTCTCCAGAGTCCAGCTCTTCATAGATGTGTAATTTTGAATGAGCTCTTATCCTCCTTGAGCCTCAGTTTTTCTCATCTGTAAAATAAGGATAATAAATCCTACCTACCTCATGGTTTTTCTGAGTATTAGAAGGGACTATATGTAAAGGGAGCAACAAACAGTAAATAATCAAGAATATTGGTTATTAGTATTATTGGCAGTCATCTACCTACTACCCTTACACTATAATTACTTTTTAAACTATTTAAAAATATAACAACAACTACTGTAAACTTATTGATTATATTGAACATCTACATTGTGCCAGGTGTGCTGGGGATACATCAGTGAAAAAGACCTGAAGCGTTGTGTTTGGAACACTTAGTTCAGCCGTACTCTAAAATAGGCCCTTATGTGATCCCATCTTTAGTTAGGCTATTGCTTTGGGTTCTTTAACAGAGACCAAATACAAGTGACTTAAATAAAACAGAAGGTTTATTTCCACTGGATGATGCTCCACGAGATCATCTAGGGACCCATCTTCTAACTCATTGCTTTACTATCCCCTGGAGGCAAAGATCCACACCAGTGACCCAGCCCATGGCAAGGAGCAAAGAGGAAGAGGGGAATGAGAGGCTGCCTTTTACAGAGGTGACCAAGAGTGTGTCATTCCTGGCTGTGTCCCATTGGCCAGGATTTAGTCACAGGGTCACATGTAGCTGCAAGGGAGTCTGGGGATGTGGCTTCTAATAGGGTGGCTGTGCACCGGATTAAAACTTGGAAGACTTCTGGGACTTTATCCTACAGATACGCAGGCACACAAAGGACCCATCTACAAGATTATTCAATGTAGCACTCTTTGAAATTGCAAATGCCCAGAAATAACCCAAGTGGTCACTTGCTAAATAAACCATGGTAGAGCCACACAATGGAATACTCTGTAGCTGTAAAAAAAACCCAAAACAATGAAAAAGCTCTTTATGTACTAATATGATAAGAGCTTCTGAATATATTAGTGAAAAACGCAGGGGATAGAACTCTGTATATAGTATGCTCCTTTTTTTTTGTTTTTGCAAAAGGAAAGGGGTAATGGAAGAGTGTATTCATATTTGCTTATGCATTTGCATAAAGAAACGACGGAAGGCTATCCAGTGTAGCAAATGCTGTTGGTGCCTCACCCATAATCCCCTCGACCATGTCACCTTGGTGCACGCTGGACGGACTTTCTACCGTCAGCACCTGCATTTCTTTTCCTGAGGGTTTTCTCTGGTTGCCTACATCCCCTCTGCCTAACTGTGCAGCAGCTTGAAAGACCTGAGCCATTAATCTCCTCCCATCGCCTCAGGCCTCAGGAGCAGCCCCCCACCAGTGAAAGCTGGGATTGCCAAAGAAATGGAGAAGTGACTCAGGGGGAGGGGAGCACGCGGAGGCACCGGTTCCTCCCTCTCTTCAGGGGTCTCCAGCAGGAGTGGCCAGCTGTCCACAGGGGTGACAGTGTTGCTAACACAGTCTCTACCCTCTCCTCTCCTCCGTTTCACTTCCTCTCCCCCTGCTGATGTTTCATGAGATCACCTCCCAAACAAACGACGGGCTCTATAATCCTTGCCCCTGGGTCTGCTGCTGGGGAAACCCCAACAAGTAAAAATAAAGTTACTCAGAACAAGCAGACCAGAAACAGACTCATAGACACAGAGAACATTTTGACGGCTGCCAGATGGGAAGAGGGTTGGGGGACTGGGTGAAAAAGTGAAGCGATTAAGAAGTACAAACTGGTAGTTAAAAAATAGTCCGGGGATGTAAAGTACAGCATAGGGAATATAGTCAGCAATACTGTAATAACTATGTACGGTGCCAGAGGGGTATAGATTTATTAGGGTGATCACTTAGTAAATTATATCTCTAATCACTGGGTTGTACACCTGAAACTAATATAATATTGTACGCCAACTATAATTGAAAAATAAAAAATTGTTAAAACAATTTTTTTAAATCAATAAAAGGGGTTACCTGTAGGGACCAGGAAGGGAATGCAGGGTGGGAAAAGCCATCTCAGTGTATATATACCATCTTATCTATAATGAACAGTCTTTGCAGGAGCACCGGCTCCTGCTATGCTTATTTCTGCCTGATGCCACACCGTTGCCACACTGTGAAGGTGTGAGTCCCCCATCTCCTCTCTCTCTATTCTGTTAGGGGCACGAGCCCAAGGCTGCAAATGGATGGGAGAATTGAGGGTGATGGTGAATCCTGGCATTGCCTGTTTCGCAGTGAGTAACATGGATGCAGGACTTTTGGGCCTCAGTTTTATCACCTGAGAAATGAGGTAATAAATACCCATCTGGCCTTCTTCTCAAAGTTGTAAGAAAAATGACCCCTGCTAGATCTAATAAAGTTCACCCTCAATAAGTTTGCAGGCCTGAGGAGCTTATTATGGATTGCTAAATCAACCAATCAATCAATCATCAATCAATCAACATGGTAAATGTATTTAACTTGAGGTGCTGGGCTTATAAAATTTCTACAAAGAAGTAAAATGCATGATCTTTTCACCTAAGAGGCACTCACTGAAAAGTAATGTAGCCTAATGAATGCTCAAAAATATGTAAACTCTGACATGAGACCGAGCTGGTCAAGTCATAGTTCTACAGCTTGGAACAAATGGCTTAACATTTCTGGACCTTGGTTTTCTCATTTGTGAAAAGAACATTATTGCATTACCTACTGTTTAGGGCTGTCATGAGGGTTGATGAGATCATTGTAATGTGTGTAGGGCATCACTTGGCACAGAAGGAACAGTCAATGAAAAATGACCTTTTTGCCCAGCCAGCACGGCTCAGAGGTTGAGCGTCGACCTAGGATCCAGGAGATCTCGGTTCGATTCCCGGTCAGGGTGCGTGCCCGGGTTGTGGGCTCGATTCCCAGTGTGGGGCGTGCAGGAGGCAGCCGATCAATGACTCTCTCATCACTGATGTTTCTCTCTCTCTCTGAACTCAATAAAGATATATTAAAAAAAAAAGACCTTTTTCTATCAATTACTATAGATACCCAAGCTGGCTTTTGACTAAATTTCCGTAATGGAGAGTCTTTTAGTTGGGATTGTATGCTGAAAGCAACAAAACACCCAACTAATACGGCTCTAGGCTTCCAGCAGGGTTGAGGTCAGGTCACATGTCTGCTCATGTCTCGTGGGGCCTTCAGCTACTCAGGGCATGTTCTTCTCATGACAGGTCACACGGAAGCAAGAGGATGAGGCCAATCGTACAGTCACATTTAAAGCCCCTCTCCCAAGCAGGACCACTGGTATTTCGTCAGCCAAAGAGCCAAAATCAGTGGGGCAGGGAAGCACAGCCCACCCCCATGGATGCCAGCGGGCAAGGTGGGGTAAATATAATTCTGTACCAGGGGAGGGAATGCAACTGGAAGCAATGATCTCATTTGCCACATTTACTAGCATTAAAAATAGGGATACAATCACGTGGCTAAGAATAAACAGATTTATAGTGCTAATAAATGTTTATCTAAAACATGACACAGAAAAACCCAATTTTTGATCAGCTTTATGGCATGCGACTTGTTTTTCTGGAAAACTGACCCACAGGCTGTGGAATGCTAATCTTGGCTGCTTTGCACCACTAGGGTGTCATTAATTCACAGTTTCTGCACTTGGCCTTTTATCAGTAGTAACGGTAAATTAGAAGCTGACTTACACCTGTTGTCCCAGCACAACAGTCCACAGTGCCACCTCCCTCTCACAGGAGGACCAGTTTGGACGACAAACTCTGTGACCGCCTCACGTATACACCACCCATGTAGTAGTTTGTCCTTCAGAGAGAAACAACCTTCCCAAGAGCTAACACTCCCCAAGAAGCAGCAACCTTAACAATTTCTGCTTTTCCTTCTGGAAAAATGCTCCAATGACAAATGCCCGCTCTTGCTCCAGGCCTTCGAGTGTTCCAGGCCTCCTCAGAAGGCTGAGCCCATTTCTCTGTTTTGTGTTCAACTGTGTAGCTCCCCCCCTCGGGTTGCCGTCCCCCAGGCACCTCCTGGAGCTGTCCAGAGCTGGGCTGTAGGGCTTCCCGGTCACGCGGCTCCGTCCCCTACTAGAGCATTTATGGGCTGTGACAAACGTTTACTTGCCTGTCTGCCTTACTAGACTGCAACCTCCGAGCAAGCAAGGATCCTGCCTGCCTGTGTCACCACCTGCATATGCCCCTTTCGCAATCAGTATTTGCTGAATGAATGCAATTGTTATTGTTTAATTATTATAAAATATGTCAGACATGCCAAAAACAGAATAATATTGCCCTCAACCCACTTTCTACCTGCTCTTTTTTTTTTTTTTTTTAACATATCTCTATTGATTTCAGAGAGAGGAAAGGAGAGAGAGAGAGAGATGGAAACACCAATGATGAGAGAGTCACTGATCGGCTGCATCCTGCACGCCCCCTACCGGGGATCGAGCCCGCAACCCGGGCCTGTGCCCTGACCGGGAATCGAACCCCGATCGCCTGGATCCTAGGCCAACGCTCAACCGCTGAGCCACGCCCGGCCGGGCTACCTGCTCGCTTTCTGCCGCTCATCCTTCTCTGGCCCCTAGCCTCAAACAACAGACTACATGAAAAGATAGTTATTTTTAAATGAAAACAACACCATAAGGAAAGTCAAAAAACAAAGGATAGGAGGGGGGGAAACTGAGCAACATGTGACAGACATGGGGTTCACATCCTCGAGTTCCCAACGACCCAAGGAGGAAAGTGAGCACGTATGAGTTTAAAGTTCATGGAAGAGAAAGGTGGACATGATCAACGAGCCTATGCAGAAACATCACAGAAATGCAGCTCAGCACAGCTGGGGAAACGCACAAGGACTGGATAACCCACTTCACTCATCAGGTTGACAAGACTTCAAAGGACGACAAATACCCCGCATTGGTGAGAACTGAGTGCACACCAGATGAGACTACCATTTTGAAATCTATGCAGGTACAAACTATGGAAACGCATTGAAACTCCAAAAGTACAACTAAATATGAGGAATTATGTAGGATATACACTGTGGCAGCTGTAATGGCAAACAAAGCCCAAACCACCCTAGATACCCACGAACGAGAAGATGGTCGAATTCAGCATGGTTTGGTCATAACCTAACTTTTGCTTAAGAAAGTTACGGATAGCTGTACTGACCCCCAGCGCTGTTAGTAAGGGAATCGGGCCAAGTTGTAGAGAAACATACATAGTGTGATACAATCACTACAAAAATAGGAAAGAAAACCTTTTCCATGTTATCGTTTGAGACTATGTATGTTGCTATGAACACAGAGAAAGCTTTACTTAATTGGGTGGGGTGAGAAAGGCTGGGTCTGGAGATTATTGGCTTGGTTTTTGTACAGTTCTGTATAGTTTATTGCAAGGAATGCATTTTTCTGTAGTGTGTTCAAGGAAAATCCAAATACGCATGTCCCTGTATGTATATGTTTATATGGAGGGCAGCAGCTAGGTGGAGATATATAGATATAAAAAGAAATATAGCCCTGGCTGGTGCAGCTCAGTTGGTTGGGCGTTGTCCCATGCACCAAAAGGTTGCTGGTTCGATTCCTGGTCAGGGCACCTGCTAGGGTTGTGGGCTCCATCCCCAGGAGGCAGCGTGCAGGAGGCAGTTGATTGATGTTCCACTATCACATCGATGTTTCTCTCTCTCTCCCTCTCCCTTCCTCTCTTTCTAAAAATCAACTTTAAAAAGAAATATAGTACATGAAAAGGAAATAGTATGTTCAATTCAACCCCAACTCTGTAACTGGAATAGAAAACATACAGACATAACCATGGGAAAAAAGATCAGGAGAAGTCCATCAAAACAGTCCCAATTTTTACATCCGGATAGGTAAGATCTAGTGACTAATTTCTCTAAATAATATGTTTCCCATGCTTCCTATCTTAAATACACATTACATTTATTATCAGGAAAAAATTCTTTAAAAGCTGAAATAAAAAAAGGGGCGCTCTGGGAGAAGTAAAAAACAGATTCATGATAATGTAAGTTTCCCATCTAAAATTCAATAGCTGAGCTTCCTAAAGAGCTGCAAGCAATGACTCTAAAGCAATGACATTATTAAAATACTAACACAGGGTGCTGCAAGCTTTTTCGATTTATTATCAAACCATAGTTAATGAATAATTATTACCATTGCTGATGGGAAAATAAATAAATTCTGGCAAAAAAACCCCACAGCTCAAACTCTGTATCTATTTCCTACAGGCAGCTAACTTTCCATTTCCAATGGGCAACCCTCAAGGTTTCCAGCATCATCATTTTGTTATTTCCTTAGCCTGTTATATATCTTTTAAGTAAAAGTGAGCTGATGTGCATGAGAACTTTAAATAAGTTTGTGTGTTAGGGCAATAAAAGTGTACGAAAACTTGGATAAAAAAATATCTAAGTGTCTTTATAATATTTTAAATATACTTCTCTCACAAGAGTAACCTCTGCAGCTCGCAATCCTTGCTGGCATTCTGTGAGAGCACGCTTCAATCATTCAATACTTATTAAGTGCTCATCATGAGCTGAAGATGACCCTAGAGGCTGGAAACCCTAGTTTGTCTTTGGGTATAAACAGCGGTAATCCCAGTTTGCTCTCTGGCGCCACCTACTGGTCACACAGCATTTTCATGCGAAACAATAAAATTTGAATTTCCCTTTTCTCAGTACAGCCCATGGTTTCGAAAAACCCAGGTGCTTCTCTGTCCCTGGGGCTGCACATACACTGATACATAAAACAATGGCATCCTAGAAAACTCTGTCCTAAAGGTTAGTAGAAACGTGCATCATATTTGCATCTAAACAGAAATGTCAGGTTTGTCAGTCTGAGGTTTCAAAATGAAAATACCATAGATATTTAATGACTGTTAAGGAGGCAAGACGTATCTATACTATTTATGCGCAAAGACTACAAACCTTTGCTTGTTCAAATTCTCTTTAATGATATGATAATTCACATCCCCTCAACCCCAAACCATATCCTGACCACACAATCATTAACGTTCAATATATTTTAATCTTGTATCAATTTATTAGAAAACCATTCCTTTTCATCTCATTAGCACTAAGTTGTTTTTTTTGGTGTGTGTTTTTTTGTCAAAAACCCATTTAACGTTATGTAGAAAATGGTCCTCCATACCACAGATTTGTATCCGTGTACTAAAACCCCAGACTCGGGGCGTATTTCAGAATGGCACGGAAGAGGGGCTGGGAAGTACCATCTACTACACAAGTATAATGAGATGGGAAAAACCTTTATTCGAGTTGGGAAATCAAGTTGGAAACAAACGTCCTCACTAATCAATGCACTGAATTCCAACCCCTAATCGGAATCATCCTGGTAACATTTAAGATTCTACAATAGTCACAACACTGCGACTCAGAGGGGGGTCTCACAGTTACTACAGCATTAAAAAATTATAGTAAGCAGTATAAAATTACAATTTATTATGGGGGGCCTTTCTCAATAATCTTTAAAAACATAAAGGGCATACCTCTTGCAGAATTCTATGTATGACTTATTTTTGTGTCACATTTCCCTCCCCCCCCTTTCTTTTGTTTTTTAAGCACTAATCTGGTATGGAATCCGCTGGACAGAGCAAAGCTGGGTGGGCCCCTCCTTGAATGATGGAGTAAGTCTGCTTGGGCAGTTCTTGCTGAGAGGAGGAAAATATAGGTGGGGCCGCGGAGGCCACCGCGATGTTCTGGCCCCCGTCGCTCACCACAGTCACCTCGGCCGTCCCCTCCTGAATGAGAGCGTTAAGGCCTTCGAAGTCCGTGCAGGTGATACCGGAACTGGTGATAAAAGTCTGGTTGCCAGCGCCTTCCTGGGGGCCGCCTGGGGCCGTGGGGATGAGAGTCTGGTGCAGAGTGGCTCCCTCCGTCTGGTCGTGCGTGGTCAGCAGGACAGTCGGCTGGGTCAGGGCACCCGCCTCGCTGGGACACCCCGAGGGCTGGGGAGGGGCGATCAGATTGACCTGGCGCAAGATCTGCAGCCGGCTGTTCCCGGGCAGTTCCTCCGGGTTCTGGGCCACCAAGGTGGATGGCACAATGTTCACGGCGGCGGCCGCAGCCTGGACAATGGTGTTCGCCTGGGGCACCTGATGCCCCACGATGATTTTGACTCTCCCTTCGCTGAACTGGGGCACCTGGCTGGGCTGCAGGGGCACCTGGAGGTGGCCCACGGTGAGGGGCGCGGCCTGCTGCTTGCTGGGTTCGATCTGAAACTGGAGGACGGTCACGTCCGAGTTCTTGCTCTCACTGTACTCACTGTGCTGCCTCTTGTGGCTGCGGAGCGAGTCCTCCCGCATGAACGAGGCGTCGCAAATGTCACAGTGGAAAGTCTTCTTGGCGTCCAGCTTGGCCACCTGCCGGCTGCTCTGGCGGCCGGTGTCCTTCCTCTCCGAGGCCTCGTTCTTGACCATGTCCCCGTGGAACTTCTTCATGTGCTTGCTCAGGTTGCTGGGCTGCTTGGTGTCGAAGCTGCAGAAATTGCACTTGAAGGGGCGGTCCGTGCAGTGGATGCGCTCGTGGATGCGCAGCGCGGCCTTGCTGGAGCAGGAGTAGCTGCACTCCGCGCACTTCTCGGGGTGCTCGGACTGGTGCACCCGGCTGTGCTTCCGGAGGGTGGCTTTGCTGTCCCCCAGGAAGTCGCAGTGCGGACACTTGAAGTTATTCCCGCTGTGCTTGATGCGGATGTGGGACTTGAGGTTTCCCTTCATGGTGCAGCGGACATTGCAGAACTCGCACTTGAAAGGCTTCTCCCCCGAGTGCACGCGCATGTGCCTTTTCAAGTCCGAGCTGATTTTGAACTTGGCGCTACAGAGCCAGCACTGGAAGGGGGCGTCCCCTGTCAACACAAGGTGAGTTTCCATGAGAACAGGCAGGCAACAACCACAGCGGATCCCCCCGAAGCACACACCAGAAAATCGCTTACACCAAGGCAGGCGGGTGGAGACCTTCTAACTGCAGCTCCTAGCAGCCCCTGGGAGAAAAAAAAAGGGGGGGTGCGGGGGTGGGGGACTTGACTTCTTTCCCCAAACCTAAGCCACCGCCACAGGCTTGGTGCACCACCACCGTGACAAAACCCAGGAGAAAAACTGAGACGGAAAAGAGCTCTTTAATCGTCCCAAATAAAATGTGTGGATATCCTTAGCAAGGTCTTTAAAACAATCGAGCTATGGTTCCTAGATTAATGTGACCACTCGGCTAGTTCGTGGCTCACCATTCTGCGTAATCCGCTGATTTTGACTGAGTTACATGTTGTAACAGATTGAAGGACACATTTTCGAATCGGTCATCTCCGTGCTCACTCATCAGAACATTCTCTTTACAATGATTGAAACGCCCAGCTTACACTTCAGGCAGATTTTTATTAATAAAGACGTGTTTATTGCGCAAACTTTATCCCACATTGCCAGCTGCGTTCTTTACTGGTGAAGTTACAAAATCCAGCTGCTTGACCTTTTATTTTTAAATTCATATTCGCTGAAAGATGAGCAGAGACCGTGATATTCCAAACTGACTTTGTCAACGAATGCCAAGTCCAGTGTATCTAAGGCATACGGGTGACCCCAACCATTTCAATTATTGTGTAATTAAGCAAAACCACAGCAGCTAACATTCTTCACGGTGGCTTCCGGGATGGCAGGCGCTCTGCTGAACACTCCACAAGAATGGTCTCACCAGATGCTCCCAACAGTCCCCGGAGATAGGTGCTATTAGCAACATTATTATTATTAACACTATTGTACACAGGAGATTGAGGCCTACAGAGACTACGGATCTTGTTCACGGTCACCCAGGTGTAGTAGCAGGGCTCGGATTCCAACCCAGGCTGACTCCAGAGCTGGTATTCTTAGATGCCAGGCAATTATCAGCACCTATGGCCGATGTTCACTCTCTTAGGTCATAAGCTCAAAAGACTAAGGCTGTGTTCTGGCTTTCTGGTATAAGGCCTAACACATCACCATGAGCTGCTTACTACATGCAATTAAAGATGACAGGGAGAAAAAAATAGCAAGCTTCAAGAAAAGTGGGAAGCCCAAACCTAAGCAGTGCTTTATGTATGACTCAATACCACTAAGACCATGCACGCTAAATTCTAGAACAAGAAATGGTAAGCTACGGCCAAATCTGGCCCACAGCCTGTGTTTGCAAATAAAGTTTTATTGGTATACAGCCCATTTGTTTATGTGTTGTTTATGGTCACTTTCAAGGCAGAGGTGAGTGACTGTGACAGAGGCTATATGGCCAGCAAAGCCTAAAATATTTAGGCTTTATATCTGGCCCTTTATAGAAAAAGTTTGCTGACCCCCTTTTTATACCATTGACCCCTTTTTCCCAGTTCAGTGAAACCCATGGGCCCTTTGTCAGAATAATGCCTAAACAGACAAAGGAAAGTAAAAATTAATAGGAACACAAAAGAAACTGATTACATTGAAATAGTTATTAAAAATTTTAAAGAAAAAAATCTGTTATATGGCAATGTGTGTGTTTTATCAATGTATTAAATAATAATATCCAACGGCGGGTCCAGTAGCTACAACCATTTCTAAGTAGAGAAGAGCATTAAAGAAATTCTGATCTACCTGCAACAACTGTTAGCAAAAGATCTGTGGTTTCTACTGGCAACAAGTTCCATGCACTGTGATCAGATTGGTTGCCAATTTTTGTAATTGAAGGTCACATCGGATTTCAGTACAGGTTAGTGAAAACGAAGATGTGTGAATTTTCCGTGCCCCATTTGGTGGACCTGAATTCTATTCACGGATCCTGGGTAGAGGTGTCTGTGGGCTCAGAATAAGAACCTCTGCTCTGGAAGGTTTTACGAGGTCTTCCCGTTACACCCCTGCCCAAATTAGTGACAAATCTTTCTGCCTTTTTTAAAAGCAATCATCAGGGGTGAAACCCAGAAAAAGCAGATAACCAAATCTCACAGAGCTTAACAACACTTTTGACATGGAAGTCAAAGTTTTAAATCCCTTGGTCACCTTCTTTTTCCCCCTTTAACCACAGATTTATTTCTTAAACGAGGTGTGCTAGTCAGTGACAGTCCCACCGGACCATGAGTTCTGAAAGGCAAATGACTGCATTCGTTCCTGTCCACTACCTCACCCTGGGTCCAGCGTGCAGTGGGGACTTAATGGATGTTGCCCAGTGAATAAGTGACCAATACATTTAAGTGACAGATCTTTCTTTTCTTTTCATGTTTTTTATTTTTATTATTGATTTCAGAGAGAGGAAGGGAGAGGGAGAGATAGAAACATCAATGATGAGAGAGTCACTGATCGGCTGCCTCCTGTATGCCTCTCACTGGGGCTCAAGCCTGCAACCTGGGCATGTGCCCTGACCGGGAATTGAACCCGTGACCTCTTGGTTCATAGGGCGATGCTCAACCACTGAGCCATGCCGACTGGGCAGGACAGATCTTTCCTGAGTTTAGGCGGCTCCTAAGATGACTGACAATGTAGTTGGTCAAAGCAAAGGAAGGGTAACAAACACTCCATGGACACATTGCATAAATGGAACACATTCGAATTTTTAGAAAATACACCTTTTCTGGACCAATTTAAAGATGCTAGTATAAATGGCAAGTTTATCGTTATAAGTCAAGATGATTCTGAACTATTTCCAAGAATGAATCCTTTAGCTCCTCAAACTTAGGTTGGAGAGATTTCTGAAGATCAGTTGGGCATCAGTGATGCCAATGTCTTAACTACAGGTCCCAAAAATATCCCCAGATCTCCCTGTAGCCACGACCTCTGTCATGTATGTCATCACCCATGCTCTCCTGGCCAGGGCAGGATGACCTGCTGTGACCTCAGACAACAGGACCCCTCATGTCATCTGATTTAGCTGAGGGAATGCTCCGGAGGCCTGACACAGTAATGGCTTGAAACGGGCTGTGCATTGGGATCTACTGGCTTGCACGCCTATCCTCCATCACCACGAGAAAGCCAAGCCTGGCCTCACCTGCTGGTCCTGGGAGGAGGACAGGGACACGGAGCAGAGCTAAGGTACTGCGGTGAAGCCTGGTGCACAGCCGGGCACGGCCAGCAGGGTCTCAGACCTGTAAGTGACCCCAGCCAAGATCCGCAGAGCTGCCCAGGCGACACCCAGCTGATCCCCAACACGGCATGCTGTAGTCACTGAGGTCTCCCGGGGGTTTTTGTTACACTGCATTATTGCACAATAGATAACTGATAACTAGAGAACAGATAACTGATACAGGTATAAGTATGGAGAAATGGAGCACTGCCACACCAGAAAAGTAAGTTATGTGGCACTGGCTTTCAGGCTGGTTGGCAGGTAGAGGCCGCCTGTATGCTACGTAACGGCAAACATTTGGTAAAACTGTCACCTGCGGTAACTTAAAGACAGGAAATGCACCTACTGAATTGTGGACTTGACCGAAGAGATGAATTCTAGGCAAAACACGGCAAGTGTCTCACAAGCTGCACATGATATGCTACCACAAGAGAGAGGCAAACTCCAAGAAGGACTGGCTGTTCTCAGAACGGAACTCAGAGAGAATACTGAAAATCAAAGATGTGCTGGGTTGGATAAAGATTCTCATCTCCAGCCAGCAAAAGGTTTTCGAAGTAAGAAAGCAGCCTGTGGACAAAGATCCTATCCAGGGAGGTGATCTCGGGGCGGGAGGTGGGGGCGGAATGAGAAATGAAGGCTGTGAATGTAAGCCTCTGTTAAAATCTCCAAAAGAGTGAAGTTGGTGCCAAGCAGATTCTCTCAGCTGAACAAGGATTCCTGGAAGTCGTGAGGGATTCAACCCACGGAAGATGGTCATATGCCAAAGGCCTGTACTTGGGTTCAGAGGAAAGGCAAGTCTCGGAAAGAACTGTGGGTATGGCCTTTGGCACGTAGATACACAGGAAATGCAGTTTTTATACAGCTCTACCAGCAAAGCTGTCACCCAGTTAGACTAAAAATCTAAAAAGGTGCCCAACCTTTCAAACAGCAAGGTTACTGCAATTGTCCTGGCTGTGTACACTGGGAGTGTGAGGGACAGTGTCTTTTTACTGCAAAGGTGCCTAGATCCAAAGGACCCACATCGCCACACCTGAAGGCGATCACGAGATCCTGTGATTGGATGTGACTTGTGGAGGGCTTGGGAGGGTGTGAATGCATTTGTATGTCGGAAAGATGTGAACGACGGTGGGGTGGACTGTTGATTGCAAAAATGGCCTCAATTCTTTATCCCTCCTCGTAACTCCCTGTCTTTTGCCGTGTAACCTTGTGGTGACCTCCTTCTGTGGGTGAACTCAGCCCCAACTCTTGACATTTGCTTTAGCCAATAGAATTTGCTTTAGCGAATGGGATACAAATACAGATATGAAATGGGGTGACACACTGGGGCATGCTTGCTTGTATTACTGCCACTGTCACGAGAAGGACAAGCCTGGGGTAGCCCACTGGTCCCAGAAGGAAAATGAAGGATATGGGAGTAGTGCCAGACTGCCCCAGCCAAGGTCAGTGGACACCCCGCCTTTCCCACACATGTGATTAAGACCAGCCAACATCAACAGAGTTGTCTAGCCAACCCCCTAATGACCTGAAGTATGTGAGCAATAAATACTTGGTATGATATGCCACTGAGGGTTTGTGATGGTTGTTACACAGCATCACTGTATCAAAAGCTAACTGATACACTTGCCAAAAGGAAAACATACATAATTTGTTAAATTACCTACTCTGCTGAGTTTTCCCATTAAGCTGTACCACACTGAGCTAATCAGAGTATACTTTAAAACGGAGTGAAATGACTAACCAACCATTATGCAGAAACATATTAAAAATGCATCGCTTATATCTCTATTTCATTTAGCACATCTCAATTAAATTACTAGTGAATAAGTTATAAAGTTACTATGTATATATATATATATATACATAGTAACTTTATAACTATATATATATATATAGTAACTTTATAACTTATTCACTAGTAATTTAATTTATAACTATATATATAGTTATAAATTGGATGCTTTCCCCTATTTTACTGAGAAAGGCACTTCTGGGCAGATGAAAAGCAAAGCTGCATAGAAGGGACTGCCAAACGCCCCCACTTCATTTACTTCTGTGTGATTGAATGCTTTGGCGAGTATGACTGAAGCGACAGGAAGGCGGGAGCACGGAGGGAGAGCGCCAGGAGAGACCTACCTGTGTGGGACCGCAGGTGGACGGTGAGCTGGCTGGAGTTGCGGCTGGCGTAGGGGCAGATCTGGCACTTGAAGGGCCGCTCGTCGGAGTGGATCCGCAGGTGCTTGTTGAGGCTGCTGCTGTCCGCAGCGGCGTAGTCACACGTCTTGCACTTGTAGGGCTTCACGCCTGTGTGGCACCGCATGTGGGTCTTCAGCTTGTCCTTCCGGCTGAAGCACTTGCCGCAGACTTCGCACTTGTGGGGCTTGTCTCCTTCGAACACACACAGAGGGCTTCAGGAAAGAATCGTGAAAGGGCTGACCTCCCCGTCTCATGCAGAGTAAGACGCGATCTCCAAAGATTATTTAGAAACCCCCAAGCTGGATGGGTGGTTGGCAAAGAGCTAACAGCTTGGGAGAAAGACAGGAGGTTTCCTCTAGTCTGAACATGAATATACTATTACTGGTATTTTCTAATTTTCCCTACATGGAATGTGAATTTCTTATTTATTTATTTAAATCCTCACCTGAGGATATTTTTCCCATTGCTTTTCTGAGAGAGTGGAAAGGGGAGGGAGGGGGAGACAGAGAGAGAGAAACACAGACGTGAGACCCACTGACTGGCTGCAACCATGGGACGCGCCCCTGGCTGGAACTGAACCCGGGACCCTTGAGTCCGAGGGCCGGCGCTCTAACCACTGCGCCACGCCGGCCAGGGCGAAGTTCTTATTAAAAACAGAATGCAACTCAGATTTTTGAATTACAGCTAAGTAAACGAACGTGCTCACTGTCCCTTCTGCCATCCTCTCCTTTCTCCCTTACACGACAGGCAGGCCCTGGAACTCGGGCCCCCGCTGTCAGGAGCTCGTGGCCGACCAGCCACAGGCTAGCTCTCGGCCTCACGCGCAGCAAGGGGCGCGTCTGTGACCAAGTCCCGTCAACGAAACGCAGAGAAGGTAAACGCGTCCCCTTTGTAAAAAGACACCGCGTGCTTTACACTTTTCCTGTTTCCCTTCCTTCTTGCCAGCTGTCGCCAAGACATGGGGGCGCCCGGCAGGTGTGGGGAGGCTGGGGCACGTCTCACAGGACGGAGCGGCCTCCTGCCCTGGGCCACCGCTCCCCTCTGGTCAGTCATGCGACGGAGACACAAAGCCGGACTCACTAGACACACGCCGCTTGTCACGCATACATTCTTTGACGTATATTTTTCCAGTCTCTTTTGTACCTGGGTGGTCCTCTCTGAAAGTAACTTTTTTTTTTTGGTACCAAAAAACCCCTCTTGGCTGACATGAATTTAAACACCTCCTTTTCGAAAGGCGCTATGCCTCGGAGTGGCTTCATTTGACTCTAACAACTCGGATTGGAATCCGGGACTGCTGTGCCCTCAGCCGAGCGCAACCCCGCCTCCCCGCGACCACATCTTTTCGCCTCATTGGTGCCCGCGACACGGCTGCAGGGCTGCAGCACCCCCGGGGCCCTCCCCTGCCGCGGGGAGTGAGCCAGGCAGGTACACGCTGCCTGGGAAGGTGCCAGCAGGGAGGGGACGCGCACGCCCAGGGAGAGCAGGGTTAGCCAGAAGGCCGAGAGGCGATAGTAACATTAACTTGGTAAGAGACGGAAAAAGTAAATTGTGTGTGTTTTGGGGCTCGCTGAAGGCATGCCGAAATCTAAGGGGACACACTAGACTAAAGACGGGTGAATCTGGGCACGCTGGCTGCGAGTCAGGAATTTCACCTCTTACTTTATGTATCAAATACGCATCCCGGACAAATCCTAAATAGCCAAGTGCTCACATCAACTGCTGGCCAAAGCTGATCACTCCCATCATAGAATAAACATCTGGCATTTAGGAACACACCTAAAAGTGTATTAAATATTATGATTTTATTATTAAAATGCTAATAGTCAAATTTAAAAATCCAGGAACAATAATTTCTCATCATCATCAGCTGTGAAATGGCTCCTGGGGCCCCTGTCCCGTGTGTCTGCAGTGAGCAGACGCTGGTTGGCCCTGGGGC